>NC_067245.2:10321935-15321935 GCF_019359855.2 Lolium perenne | reverse complement strand
CGGCGCCAGGAAATTGCTGTGGGTATTCCCACCAGCCAAAAAAAATTCTCAAAGCAAACAAAAACAGGAGCAAACACTGTGAACCCGGAGCTAGGGAATCTAATTCCCAAGTGAGGCTCAGCAACATTCTTTAATTTATGGCGTGATAATCACCCTACACAATGGCAACGGGAACAATGAGGATCGTACAAAGGGTACAAATTGGCACATGGCATAGCGTAACTTCTAACGGACATGCCAACATGCTCCTTAATTTTGATTTTGTCCACTAACCTTTTCAGAGTTAATTAGATTTGATGTGTCAAGTGCCAACAGGGTAGTACACCTTTCACTAGGTTGTACTTTTCCTTAGCTACTAATTAAGTTGACCGTACCATGGTATCTTCCCGCCGGCGTCCTGGAAGAAGGCGGCCACCGCAGCCCACTCCTGCAGCAGCTTCTCCTCAACTCCGTCCTTGCAAAGCGCCGGGAAGAAGAGCCAGAACGACGTGGCCGTGACGAAGAGCCCTACCAGCACCGTCGCCACGGGCCGCGGCGGCGCCGGCCACCCACGCGCCGCCCACCGCCGCGCGCACCACCCCTCGAGAACGCAGCAAACGCCGTGGAGCAGGAAGAAGGCAGCCATCATGCCGTCGGACCGCCACTGCAGGCTGAGGTAGTACACCATGGCCTCGTGCATGAGCGCGGATACGGCGAAGGTGGCCAGGACGGCGGCGGGGACCCCGGCGAGCGCGCGGACGGGGTCGTAGACGGACGGCCGGAGGATGGCAGAAACCATGAGGTTCCACCGGCGGCCCCAGAAGTCCCGCAGCGAGGACGCCAGGTACGGCCGGTCGAACTGCGGCTCCGCCTCCATGCCGAGCGCGGCGGCGGCGGCCGCGATGCAGGGGAGGAGGAGGTCCAGGAAGCAGTAGGTGTGGACGCCGTACAGGGCTAGGCGCGCGTAGAGGTGCAGGCGGTGGTTGAGCTGGTACAGCCGGACCACGGCGGCTACGACGGCCACCTTCACCGCGCAAGAAACGAGGGACACCGGCTTGGCCTTGTTGGATGATGCTGGGGCGAGCTTGACGGGGAGCAAGGCGGTGAAGAGGAACGGCAGCACGGGAAGGGCGGGGTCGAGCGGGCCGCGGCCGACGGCGAGGAGGGCGAGCTTGAAGGTGCCTAGCCAGGCCAGGAAGAAGGCGGCGAGGCCCCGGACGATGGCGGAGGAGGGGAAGGCCAGGGGCGCGGCGACGAGGAGCGGGAACAGCGGGAGGAGGGCGATGAGGCGCGGGAGTCCAGGGCGGAGGAGCGACGACGACGGCCACGCGTATAGCGCGGCGGCCGTGACCGCGCGCAGTAATTGTTTCCTTTGGGAATGCAAAAGACGTCGCGGAGAATCACGCGAGCCACGACATGCCGAAAAGTCAGTCCACTCCCCAAAACAAGTCCACCCGGCCGCTCGTTGCCAAATCAAGGATTGACTCTTTTTTTCTTTCTTTCTTTTTGCTCCCGGGAAAGCAAGGATTGACTGATTGAGTACAACTTTTTTCGTATCGGTCCAGCAAAACAAATTATACGGAAGCATCAGATTGCGTACGCGCACGTCCGTACCGTACGTAAGCGATCGCTCCCTCCCACGAACCAGTCTGCCAAACCAAAAACCAAACCAAGATCGGATCGCATTCCATCCAATCTTCCTCGTTCCTTGGCTTTTAGTATTTCCTCGCCACCGACTGGCCAACCCCGGCCCACGACTCTTTCGCATTGATTCTTCACAAAACACGGAGCGCGCGTCTCAAAAGTAGGCAAGCACGCGCGGCTCCTTCCTCCTCTCCGCTGGAATAGCCAGCCGGAGATGGAGAGGAGAAGGCGTCGGAGTACATAGCAGTAGTACTAGGATTAGGTTATGGTCCTTAGTGGCATATGGCGTGCATGCCGGTATAGAGGTGGCGGATCCCATCGGCTGGATCTGGCACTACATCGTCTTCTTTCTCGACCTCACGGAGCTCCGGCGGTCGGAGCCAAAGGTGTGGCGGCGGAGGGAGATGAAGATCTCCGTAAATAAAGCCATTTCTCGCGGATCTGGTAGTTGGCGATGCAGCGGTGGCCTCCTCCTCTCTGTTCATCATGGTGGTGAGAGAGAAGAGGGTTGGCTACTTGCTGCTCGTGGTTGGCTCCCGCATTTGCAGCATGGAAGCTCGCCGACTTCTACTCGGAGGTACTTCACGGCGCCGTTGTCGCCGTATCATATGGCTGAAAGGAAGCCCCTCCATCGGAGGATTATCACCGCGCCATTGTCGCCGTATTTCACGGCTGAAAGGCGGCCCCTCCACCCTCGTGTGACGGCGACATGCTGTCCTCAAGGCAGCAGCAACCCCGTCAAGCGTTCGTGCCGACTCGGAGGCTCTCCAGTTTCGTCGGAGTTGGCTCCCACCTCTGTGACCCAAGTGGTCCCGTCCCCGGCGGCGTAGAGGTTGACTCCGGCGAGCTTCGTCGCGGTGAAGAAGGAGCTGGACCTGATCGCTTTTCCTTGTTTTATTCTAGGGTCCTCAGTGCAAGTTGTAAGGGCCAGCTTGTAATTTGCTTGCTTCCTTTAGGCCTTATCTGTAAAATGTACTCCACCGCTGAAGAAATGAAGCCGTAGGTCCTTCGGGACCTTTCCTGTTAAAAAAAAACTTTTGATTTGGATCACGTCACGGCCCACATTTTCTTCGGACAGTGGTTGATTTTAAATTGCTCTTGTGGCTTTACAATATTAATTACGACAGTTTGCTGTTTCCGCTTGTTTACGTAGCTCTGCATGCTTTGGAATTCTGTTTCCCGCTCGTGTTGCAGCGTACACAAATGCTCACATATACTACGTAGCTCTACACGCCTAGATTCCATGTATGTATGCTTGTATTTTTCTTCTCCACAAATTGCACACCCAATTTCAATTTTGAAGTGCAATTTCAATTCCAAAATACCTGCCACTATGTACTTGCTCTTCTTCGCAACCGGTGGACTCGCCATCCCGAACTTGTAGCCTCGACTGGCGCGGTCTCGTCTTGTCGGTCGGCGGTCGTGGCTCTCTGCCCATTGGCTACTGTGGTGCCTACACGCCTCCGCTACATGCACAATCTCAACTTCATAATCACAAGGTTTCCGACATTTCAGAAATTAGGCACGTGCCAGATGTCTCGATCATATATACTTTTTTTTTTGTTAAGTTTCATGCTTTGAAGAACTGTCGAGGACATCTACCTCGACAAGTTCGTGCTCCTTCTACTACCACAAATTAGTGGTACAATGCAATCTTAATTATCAGCTACTTTTACAATTGTGTTAAGATTTACACATGTTTTTCCTTTATTCAAGTGTAGTGGGTCTTGTTTCGACTTTGAGGGTACTAATTTTTGTTGCCAATGGGTCCACACGTAGCAATAGTCCATGTTAGTAGGTTTTAAGTATTTTGTGTTTTTTCATGTTCCTCAAAGTTGTATTTTGTTCATCAAGAAATTTGAATATTTTGTGTACTGTTTACCCTATGATGTCTATGCATTTGTGTGTTAAAAGAATTTCCCCAAAAATGTTCGCTCGACAAACCAAAACTCCCGAGTCCGCCACTGCCCGTGAGTGGGGAGCAAGGTTGGAAAAAGCACTAGGCGTAAGCAAGGTGGTTGGCATCCGCCTAGTGGCGCCTATAGGCAGTGCTTAAGCGTTTGTAGGTGCGACCTAGACAGACATATACATTCTTTATTCTGATATCCTAATAAATTTTAAGTCCGGGAAACCCTTCGAACGAGCTTTTGAATGCCTCTAAGATTTCACAAGTTAAGGTTCGAAAAAAAAACATTAATGGAGAATCTCCAGGTACCTGGAACTCCTAGGAAACCATCGCAATGACGAGACGACACATAAAATTATAGTTAAAACCTATCATTTCAAGCATAAAAATGAAAACAAGGGGCCACAAAATAGTGCCACACATAGGCATCTAAAATGAGCGGGAAAAAGTCAAAATGACTTGTGCCTTTTATCTATGTCGACCATGATTGTTTTACTCTTATCTAGCTGGAAACTGGACTTGGAAAACATGATTGTGAGAAACCATGCACATGATATAGCCATTATGCTATGACTAGTCGTGTGTTTCTTCCTATGGAACCCATGCACGACGTGGTCTGACCATAGCTAGTAACATGCATATGTATACTAGCACTAGTCACCATACCAAGCCAACAATGCCAAAGCATCTATCTATTCATTCTATTCAAGGAGGAAACTTTTGATTTAAAATGCAACCCTAGTTGCAAGCTTTTCAAAAAGGAATTTTCAAAAAGTTTCACATGTATGGCAAGTTTTAAAATATTCTTTTTCATAAGCACGCCAAACAATTGGCACCAACGAGTCTCCAGCCACGTCGTCACACCCAACAACGACCCAACGTGAATCAAGTCTACTTCAACTCATGCGTACAATGCGCCAACACCCCCTCCCATTAATATTGTCCTAGCAACTTTCAAGGCTAATCCACTCCGTCGTCACGTCTATTTTGACGAAGCAATACCAACCCTTGATGGGTGCCGACGGGGCGAACAAAATCCATGCATCAATGTTTTTATTTTACTTGTAGGAACATCTACTTTAGAAAAAAATAGTCTCTCTGATCCATAACATATTATGGATTAGAGGGAGTAGTAATTTATAGCATACAACAACAAGATCAAAGCATTATTCCAAAGCAAGTTTGGGTAGACTAGATATGAAACTTGACCCAAACAAAATGAAACCAAAACAATGAGAGATAAAAAACACAGGTAAACTAAGATTTCGACATATGGATTACTGATTTACATGCGGTCCTATCGATCTAAAAACTTTAGGACATTCTTATTCATGAAGTCTATTTTTACCGCCCGCCCATGTAAACTTTGGCAGTGCTCTACCCCTTCTTGTATCTTCCATACTCGTTAGAATTCCTTAGTCGGTGTAAGATTAGCTTATCTTCGACTAGTGCCACCCCTAGCCTACCCCATATTACATCATTCCTAATCCGATCCTTTCATGTATGGCTACACATCCACTATAGCATGTGCATCTATGCAACACTCATTTGCTGGATGTGTTGTGTTTTAGTGGGCTAAGATTGTGCTCCTCATAGCATTGCTTGTTTGATTGTCAACCTAACAAAACTTATTTTTACCTTTTGTGGAACCTTCTTGTCACATAGGATGCTAGATGCTTATCGCCTCTTCATCCATCCCATCTTGATCATGTGGCAAACATCATCATCGATATCACCAATGCTTTGCAACATTGATCCTTGGAATATGTCCCTCTTAGGCACTATTTGTCCATGTAAACTAACATCTCCATATTCCACTATCTTAACACCACTAAAAATCACATCGCAAGTACTTGGTCTTGGTCGTACTAAATATAAACCCTTTGATTCCAAAGTATGCCTCCATATAGTTCGAACTACCTATTTACTCCAACTCTAGTATGATCCACTATTACCAAATCATCATCAAAGAGCATACACCAAGTATATCGTTGGTTGCCTCATTCATCATTAAGAAAAACATGTATGGGCTCATGGCTGATCCTTGATATATATATAGTCATATCGTATAATTAGAAAGGTACCACTCTCACTATCACATGTGCGAACACTTGTCACAACGTTATCGCACATATCTCTTATGACAGTAATATACTTTGTAGATTGTAGGAATGTGTTATCTTCAAAACAAAAGGTCGTAGCCCTACCTAAAAAACAACTATATACCAGGAGACGAAAAACAACAAGCATACAAGAATGAAAAGAAACACAGCTTGAGTTTCGTGTCCGTTGTCTAACCTTGCGATCTGACTGAAGAGGCACCGAAGTTGGTGAAGAGGACCACCATTGAGAACTCCTGAGGCCACGCAAAAACCCAAGAACCATCCACTTCTACCTCCACGAAGCTCCTTGCTTTCACGTCCGGATCGAAAGACGCCAGACCTATCTGAGGTAGACCGCTCTCCCTGAGCACGCATGGATATCGGAAGTCACTGTCAGGGAGAAGGACTACAAGCACTCTCCTCGCCGGCGCCGCCACCCGCGAACATCACCGCCACATGCAACACACACCACAACACACCAAACCAAGCTGCCAGGAGCAGGCGCAGACACCGCCTACCAATCGCCGGCGAGCTCATCCACCCATATCATCTATCTCCGAATGGTGCCCCCATCGAGGGAACGCCACCAGAGCTCCGCCGCCGTCCAAACCGAAGTTTAATTTGGGCTTTTACCCGATATAGGAAGAGCAGGGAGGGAGGGGATACAACCTCGATGTCACCTTCAAGAAGGAGCACGGTGCCGTCGCCAGCGTCGTCGACCTCGTGGCCGCCATCGTCAGCCAAGGGTTTCCCCCGGTTTAGAGCCCACTGCCGAACAACCTCACCAAACCACCAGAGGGAGTCTAGGGCCAGGGAGGTGGGAGGAGCACCACAGGGAGGAACAACACCCGTCCAGATCTGATGCCGAAGGCCCGACGAGGCGACCTCCGCACCAGGCATGCACCCGCCGCCCCTTCACCGTCCACACGGCCGAAGAGCGTAGACCGCAGCACTGGCGGCGCGCGATTTAGGGTTCCCCCTCGGTCGCCTGGAGGGGCGACGCGAGGGAGAGAGAGAGGGGGGTCCGGAATAATATAAATATGCAACACATAAATTGTATCATTAAGAAGTAGAACATCTAAACTTTTTAACGAGATACATGTTTTGTAATATATGTTTTGTATTATATTTGTCAAATTTACAACCTAGAAATAGGACGCCAACCTTATCACCATAACCAACTTAGGAGTGGTATTTTATAGGCTCGGGTTTTGGAGATATCACGGCCAGCAAAAACAACAAACTCGCGTGAAGCCTACTCGTTAGTTACCTCTCACGATTTGTTGACATCGAAACTCAAAAAATCATCTAATTAATTAAGGGAACCGACGCCTCGCGTGAAGCGAATGAATTATAGCCTCGCGTGGTTACAGGCTCACTCACCATCACGCCCAAGGAGCTGGAGCCAATCAAACCTGCGCCGCCGCCTCCCCCAAGCCCTCCGTCGACGTCGCCTGCCGGAGCTGGAAGCTGTGGCCAATCAAACCTGCGCCGCCGCCTCGCCTCGTCTCCCCATGCCCTCCGTCGACCTCATCTGCCGGCGCGGGAGGAGCACTCCGCCGGCGCCTGCTGCCGGGATGACCCCGCCATCGCCATGCTGCACGCCCTCCCTCACCACGCACGCCCTGCCCCGGGACGTCGCCGTAAGTCCAGGTACGACCAACCAAAACCAGAGACCTAATCCTCTTCCCCCCCACCCACACCCACCAGTTCAACAAGATTAAGCACTGCATTTTTTCGAGGGTTGTTCTGATTTGGGTCAGTGAATCTAACGATTTGGGGATTAATATATACGCGATGTGGAATCAAGTCGGTTCATGTTCACCTTGTCTGCTTCCCCATCAAATGTTTCCCCAAATCCTAACAATAATAATCTGGTCGAAATTGGAAATCAGTTTCCTGACAAGGTTTATCTTCCTGTTGATATCCAAGTATAGATTAAGTGATGCCTTCTGTGGGTTAAATCAAAATTTATTATGAAAGATTGCCATGGCTATATTGTCAAACATCGTGTGATTTGGTTTCCCTGACTGAACTAGTGTATCAAGTTGGTAGCTTGATGCCTAATTATCGTTCAATTTTATAGGCTGCAGTTATGCGTTGATGAAGGAGAGCATGAATGCCCACATAAGTGTTTGGGAGTATTAATTCTTCTGACCTTGAAGAAGCATCAAGACAACAATGTCACAAGCAGCTCCGAGACAACATCGCATTCCTCGGCGGGCCACCACACCCATGCCCTTCGTCGGCGCAGCGTGGGTTCTGCTCCTTCTCCCCGGCCAACTCTGGTCGCCGTCCGAGCTCTAGGTATGCGTTTTCCCCGTACCTGCTCTCCCAGTTCAACTCCAACTCTTCTTCCCGAATTTGACAGAACAAATCGTTTCTTTTTTTACTAGCCGGAGGAGGAGTCCCGGATAAATCCGTGGAGATAGCTCACTCAGTAGTACGCCAGGCGCTCAAACACATGCCCTCAGCGACGTTGTCATCAGGTCTCCTCCAGCTCTGGGTTCCCTGCACCACGAACGCATCAGGCCCGTTTTAGAATCAGGGATTATGAATTGTGTGTCAGTGTCTTGTTGTTTCCCTGCTCAGCGGTGTGTCTTTTTAATTAACTTGCATGGACAAATGGCATGATGGGATTTGAGCTTTGAGCTAGCAAATAAACTAGTACTCTACCAAAAGTTGGAGTGGTGGAGAATTAAGATCAATCCATGGGAGTCCCATACCTACATGGAATGGTTGCACGTTCAATTTTAATTTGTTCAGTGTTGTGCGCGAGCACTTCTTTCCTTCAGTTAGCGCTGAAATTATGTCCCTAATCTCTGAATATTGCTTGAGCTCGGTTTAGTGTTTCTCCTGTCCTATTTAGAGTTTAGTAGCACATGGTGTTTTCTTTAGAAAAAAGATGCTGATCAAGATTCTTGTTTACTCCTGTGTTTTGTTGCTGTTTGTTTAAAATTCAGTTTAGTTTTGTATATGCAAGCAGTTCAACTTGTTGTGCTTTAGTACTGATCGCCTAAGCTCCGTGAATTAAGTCTATATACCTTCATGCTAGATTGGTGAACATCAATATGGTTCAGGGTAACAGGGTGTTCTTGATGCCCTGTCATTTGTCTCGCTGATTTGATCTGTCGAAAAGTTCTGAAGGGGCAAAGATGGATTATTAGTCTTTCTGTTAACTCCTCATATGTAATGCCTCTAATGTTTTTTCATTTTCTTTTCAGGTCTCATATATCTAAGATATACATGTCTAATAGTCTACTAGGAAGCATGGCAGCCTGCCAACATGTGGTGGTGACGTAGCACAAGTGACCGGCTGGACCATGCTCCACCGGCTGCCACCCATGCGTAGGTGCACGAGGGAGTTGAAGCCTGAGATAGAGAGGTTTAGAGGAGGAGATGAGCGGCTGGCGACCACGTACAACTGCACTCTGGCCCGCGTCACCACCTCGCCATGCACCCTCCTGCTCGGGCCTCCCCGCCGCCCAGACCAACAAGATGCGACAGTGCTGCCCGTACCCTTCTCCCTGGTCAGTTCCATCGCTGGCGCCTGCTGCGGGGTGAGGCTGCCATGCTGCACGCCCTGCTCCAGGACATTGCCGTACCTCCAGGTATGCCGAACCAAAACCCCATATTAATTATTTGTAGGGTTCATATATGCACGACGTGGAATCATGGTGGTTCATGTGTTCAACTTCTAGTCAACCAACGTGTTCGCCTTGTCTGCACTCCCATCAATGTTCACCTTGTCTGCATTTCCATCAATGTTCCCTTTTGATGTCAAACTATTGTTTAAGATGATATTAACCATTTGCCTTCAGTGGGTTAAATCAAAATTTATTATGATCCTGTTTGAAAAGAGTGTCATGGTTATGTTGTCAACATTGTGTGATTCTGTTTCACTCATTGGATGAACTAGTAGTATATAAAAAGTTGGTAGCTTGTTGGCTAATTATTGTTCAAATTTTATAGGTTGCAGTTATAGGAGAGGATGCATGCCCAGACAATTGTTTTGGAGCATTCTTCAGACCTTGAAGCAACACCAAGACAACATCGTCACAAGGAGCTTGATTTAGTTTCCCTGAATGGACTAGTGTATCAAGTTGGTAGCTTGATGCCTAATTATTGTTCAATTTTATAGGCTCCAGTTATGTGTTGATGAAGGAGAGCATGCATGCCCAGATAGTTGTTTTGGAGCATTCTCCCCAGCCAACTCTGGTCGCCATCCGAGCTCTAAGTATGTGTTGTGCCCATACCTGCTCTCCAATTTAACTCCAACTCTTCTTCCCAAATTTGACTGAAAAAATCGTTTCCTTTTTTACCAACCGGAGGAGGAGTCCTGGATAAATCGGTGGAGATAGCTCACGCAGAAGTGCGCCGGCCGCTCAAACACATGCCCTCAGCGTCGTCATCGTCAGGTCTCCTCCAGCTCTGGTTTCCCTGCACCATGAACACATCAGGCCTGTTTTATGAATTGTGTGTGAAGTGTCTTGTTGTTTCCCAGCTCAGCGGTGTGTCTTTTTAATTAACTTGCATGGACATATGGCATGATGGGATTTGAGCTTTGAGCTAGCAAATAAACTAGTACTCTGCCAAAAGTTGGAGTAGTGGAGAATTAAGATCAATCGATGGGAGTCCCATACCTACACGGAATGGTTGCCCGTCAATTTTCATTTGTTCAGTGTTATGCGTGAGCACTTCTTTCCTTCAGTTAGCGCACAAATTATGTCCCTTATCTCTGAATATAGCTTGAGCTCGGTTTAGTGTTTCTCCTGTCCTCTTTAGAGTTCAGTAGCACATGGTGTTTTCTTTAGAAAAAGATGCTGATCAAGATTCTTGCTTACTCTTCTGTTTTGTTCCTGTTTGTTTAAAATTCAGTTCAATTTTGTATATGGAAGCAGTTGAACTTGTTGTGCTTTAGTACTGATCGTCTAAGCCATTCACCGGACCTGTAGTATACAGTTTTTCTTAAAAGTCACCTGTATGGTTACAGGTTTGTGTATGTCAAGGAGTTGATTTGGTGCCCTTTCAGTTGACACAGCAATTTGCTGAAACGCTCGGTGCAATTGAATAGCCATTGCAACCAGTAAAACTTTACCTTGGTTTTTGCAAAATGGTCCGTTGGCCTTACAATCCCAAACAGAGGGAGTACTTACTACTAGTACGGCAATTTTCTCTTATTTTGAATGGATTCAAATCTTACGGGATTACCTGCTTTTCTCTTATTTTGAATGGATTCAAATCTTACGGGATTACCTGTGCATCAAATTCTGATGAAATGCGTGCAAATGATCTTAACTAGTACTAAATGGAAATGCCAGAATAGAAGCCCTGTGAGTCATGTTCCTTGATGCTAGATTGGTTAACATTGGTATGGTTCAGGGTGTTTTTGATGCCCTGTCTTTTGTCCCGCTGACACCCAAGAGATCGCAGAAGCACAGACATGCTGCAGGTCTGACCAATTAGATCTGCAGGTAAATATAGTAACTGTTTGATAGGTGCAGAGATGTTCTGATACAGCAAAACGAGATTATATATATAATTCATCTCTTTTGTACATGTGCATAAGAGATGCATGTACAAATGCGTTGCAAAGGTTACCCTACATGGAGATGATATATTTATTGGTATGGCCTATAATATGTGAATAGTATAACACATGCAGTATACTAGCTAGTTTGCTTCTTGATAATGGAAGAATTACTTCCGGCTGGCATTTGCATCTCTGCTAGTTGACTGATGCATTTACTTGCCTTAGATCTGAAACTAGTCATGCGTATGTGATCTGCCTAGGTGCAACGCTGAGACAAAGGCAGCCATGTCGATGCTCATCTGCAATGGGTGTTAGAGCCTCTTTACGTACAACCACAGTGCCACTGGAACTGTCTCAACTCCACAAGAGCAGGTAAAATCATTTCTGGAACTGTCTCACTCATTGGTATAGCTGCTGGATCAATTTTGCTATTTTTTTGTCATCTCAGCTGTTGTGCACCCACATCATGATTTGTAGATGATACTAGATGTGTTTAACACTTGTGTACAGTGAGGAGCGACGACAGGGAGGAAATGGGCGCGACCGAGCAGGAGGTCAAGATGGCTTCCCAATGTCCATCGAGGCGGCCTCGGCGCTGCCCTTCAGGAGATTGTCAACCTCGCCACCCAAAGGTCCATTTTTTCTCGAATATGTTCATCACAATCTGTATATTGTTCTCGGTTTGTGGCCTTCTTGGTTTTTCTTACATGTATTGTAGAACGATTAATTTTGTTAAAGCATGCCGTTCTCCTGAATTGGTCTTCCTGTCCTATCAAATTGCAGTAACTTGCCAGGCTGCTAAATAGTACCAGTTGGTGTCGTAGCATGGACCATCCATTAAGTTGTATTAGTGTTTTCAGAACTAGCTGTAGGAAATTCATACTGTAGGAACCAAATGATGCATTTATAGCTTTACTCATTAGGATGAACTGATAAAAGCTTGAAACTAAAGTAGACCAAGCTTGAAACTAAAGTTGGATATTTCTTAACAAGTGATCATGGTTTAATTATCTGCTTCAGTTAATATGGATAGAAACTAACATATTATTACGGACGATAACTCAAATTTTATTTTTATAAAAGGCCAAGGATGGTGAACGTTAATACATTTTGTTGGTGACGATTAATGCAAAGCACATTTATGTATATCAGATCACCTATTGAACGTCATGATTATAATTTTCTGATGTTCTAGGCAATGGACATGATAATATTTGCATTGTTGTATAACAGGATTCTTTTAAAAAAGGAACTTCTGTTTATCATGCTTGGTAGTTTCATTATATTGTGGCAATACAGTTCTGGAATTATCATAGCTTTTTTCTTTAAATGAACTGTCTTATGCATCATCGAGTTATGTTGTGTCCATTGATCAATTTTGATCTTTGTGATATATTCACCTATAAACTGTTATCTGCAATTTCAAACATTGTAGAAGGTAGTTGTCTGCAATTTCAGTTGGGTTTTCTTCTCCCATTTGGAATTGGATTGGAATCAGCCCCCTTGTATTTTTATATTATACTCTGAACTTCAGCCTTGAAACATTGTAGAAGGTCGTTGTCTGCAATAGTATACTATTTAGTAGCATCTTATTTGTTTTGATATCATGGTCGTTCACTTGGCAAGGAGAGTTCTCTAGAGATGCGTGTATTCCAGATTCTAGAATAGAAGTCCAAACAGAAACAATTCTGCTGCGTTCCTGCCATGCAATGATCTTACTTGGTGCATGAAATGGCTAGCTGTGGAAGTGTGAACTCCATTTTTGAAGTAAGCATATCCACGGCTATTGCCCTTACTGTGATTTTTCCATTTTTTTTGTGAATTTGCTAGAGTTGCAGTCGAGTGATGAAGGTACAATTGTCATTGTTTCACAAGAGGATCTTACTGATATTCTCGTGCCGAAATAAACTAAGTAACTGTTTAAGGATTGGTTTTTTCTGTATGTCTTTGTGGGCCTTAAGTTCGAGCAAAGAATGAACCATAGATCTTCATGTGCTGTTAGATTTTACATTTGTACATTTAAAGCTCACAAAGCCTCCTTTCCACTGTTCTCTAATATTTGCATTTCGTCCTTTTTGAATTTGGGATTCTTGCAACTTTTATTAAATGTTGAGACGAAAGGAGAAAATGGCTAATAAGCTTGTTTTCTGTTTTGAGTTTGCAAGCACTACACCAGGTTGACAATATTAAATCTGCGAATTGAATGGTCTTTCTCCTTGCTTATCTAATTAATTAGCAAATGCTTATTTAGATGTGTACGATTTCCCTTCTAGACATGGACATGTGGTCTAAATTTCATAAAGGTTGGGGAGCATTTTCAGTTACATATACCATTGAAGATTATCCCAATAATTTATGATTCTTACTTGTATATGTGCAGTTGGAGAGGATCAAAGGCTGAGTGGACACCCCACAGTCACGCCATGGCTGAGTTTCCAGTTAACAGAAACTAAGCATTTGGACCACTCCGGCCTTTTTAGTCTATAGAGGTAGTTCTTCTTTTCCACATATATACGATCTATCACTAAACCTGTTAAGCGTGATACATATACCATTTGTAGTAGTTGAAGAGGTTGCTGTTGCTATAAAAAAATCAATTATGTACCGTTGTCATGTTCTTTCTTGTAAGTTAAATAATTTCCTTGAGAGATATAAGATCCTTATAAGTCTAGAGTTTGTTTCAGTACTATGCAGATCATATTTTCAGAGATCCTCTTATCACCTTTCACTTTTGAATTTTTCAGGCGACATAGGAGCTGTGGTACATGTGTTGAGGCCCTTCCTCGGTCGTTTGACTTGGCCAAGGTGCTGAGGACCGAGGTCCATGCTGATGGCCTCTTAGAGCTTCTTTGCTGCCTGCCACTAGACACCGGGAGAAAGATGGTGGTGGCCGCAGGGAGCATGGGAGCTATGGTGGCAGCTGGACGCTAGGAGCTGTCCGAGGTGGTCGATGCCAAGGAAGAGAATGGCGGCACATGAAAAGAAAGGACATGATTTTGTCGAAAAGGGCGTCCCTATTTTCATCACCTGCTGGTACAATGCGTGAGGGAATGACTTGATCTGGCTGTCCGATTTGTCTCCTTGTCTCAACAGCATGCTCTGCTTCAGCTCGCAGGTTATGACCTCCCTCCTTACTTCTCACTTCTCGCTGGTTTGCTTTGGTCAGTACAATGTGGAAGTGCTTAAACTGCTTATCAGAGATGAAATTGTTTATGCTAGCTGAGATGCATATGGTTTTCCTTTTAGACTTGTGCATTCTTATATAGCTCTGTGATGTTCAATTTTGATGCTGCCATTTTAAAATTGATTGTGGGATTTCCAAGCAGATGGGTCTGTACCGGGAGACATTCATTTGGTTGTGAATACCACTGGTTGGTACTGTGTAGTTTTGATCTTTGATTATCTAGGTCACTCTATAGTTAGATTAGCCCTAATAAGTAGACCCGTAAAAGAGAATGTAGTTTGTGATTAAAGGTTACTTAGACTAGTCACAATGGGAAGTATCATAGACTAGTATCATACATATGATACTAGTTTATGATACAACACCTCCAATGCATAGTATCATGAATTAGTATCATAGTGACATCCTATTTAATGTTTTGTAGAATCTCAATGCAAATATGTGTACATGATGTGTTTGCCACTAAAATTTCTAGTTTTACGTGCTATGATACTGTATCTACCTATGATACTACTCTCACCTCTCTCCTCATTAATTGATGTGCCACATAAGATTTTTGCCTACATGGCATGCATGATACTACCTATGATACTCCCATTGTGGCTAGTCTTAATAGTCTCTGCAATCAATCGTTTATCTCCTGATGTAGGAGTACTAGTAGGAGTAGTACCTAACAGAGCATCTTGTTGTGGTTTATGTATTACTATTCGTAGACCACACTAGGGAGGCCATCGGTTGCTTCTCTCGATCTGGGCCTGACCTGGGTCGGGTGGGCCATGGCCATGCACCCCCTTCGATCCAATCCCCTTCCACCCATCCCCCCGGCTGTCGCTGGTGGAGGATGACATGCGTGTGAGCATCAAACCTTTTGGGCGATGGCTACTCTAGTCTGCCCCGACGGATCCCGGCGACGGCAGCTGCGGGCTGGCGCGGCAGCATCTGCGCTGGCCGGTGCCCCTTCTCCTGCGACGTTTCTAGGCTTCCCCGAGTGACGGTCTACTCCAGCGACCTCCTTCACCACCTCCGATCTGCCCCTGCATCATCAATGCTCCTTGTTCATGGGTCAGGGCGAAATCCCCGCGCGGCGACAACCTGTGCTGTCAACGGCGACGCTCGAGGTTGCCGTTACCTCTTCGAGGTGTTGGCATGACCCTGACCAGACTTCCTCCTCGAGCATCGGGAAAACCCTAGGTCCGGCCTGCTGGACCGGGCAGCGGCGGCGTCTCAGCACTGTTCCCCTCTTGATGGCCCTGCAAATGTTGAAGTGGAGTACTTGTTGCTGCAGCTGGACGTTGGTGATGCGTGTCTCCAGCATAGACTACTTCAACATTTGCCTGGTACTTCCCCGATGATTGCTACACCAGTTCCAGCTAGGCCCTGCCTCCCACTTGACGACTCTGTTGGCACACGATGGGTGCGAGGTACGTTGGCCTGGGCAGTCTTGGAGCTGCAATTGTCCCTCGAGGTGCCTGGCAACAGTGTCGCTACCTTGTTGTTTCAAGTCTCGATGCCTCACCATTCTTGGTTGTAGGCAACATGGTTTTAAAGGCGTCGCCTAGGCGTCGCCTAAGCGACGCTTAAGCGTCCGAGCGCCCGGAGATGGCAAGGCGTCGTGCTCGCCTTAGGATCTTGTCTAAGGCGTCCAGATTCGCCCTTTGAGGCGTCCAAGTCGTCGCTTAGGCGGGGAAAGCGTCGCTCTGGCCCATTTTGGACGCCATGGACAAGTCAAGCGGAAGCAAAGGAGGCGAGCGGGAACCATGGCGAGAACTCAGAAATTGGCGAGAAATTGGGGGCCAGAGAGAGGGGAAACAGAGGGGAGAGAGAGAGGGGAACAGACCAGTCAAGAATCGAATCGATTGAGAGAGATCTCGTCCTCCATCCTCCTCCGCCGGCCTCCCCTTCTCCGGCCAGCACCCTCCCCTTCACGGACACCGGCGTCCTAGGAGTCTGCAGCACCGCCGGCGAGCGCGTCCGGGCGCCGTGGTGGCTGCCTCTCCGCCCGGCCTCCTCCTCCTCCTCCTCCTTGCCCCATCTCGGATGGCCTCCTCTTCTCTCGGTGGGGGACAGAGAGGTCGAGGTTGAGCTGCGTCCTTGCTCGTCCAGCCCCATCTCGTTGGGCCGGTTGGGCCGGGGATAATTCTTTTTTGCCTTTGAGTATACTGGGCCGGAGCCCTGTCCTTCGCTTCGCTTCGAGCGTTCGACCGAAGGCGTCGCCTTGCAACGCGCCTTGAGCGCCTATGCGTCCAGGCGCACCCCCATCGCCTTGGGACGCCTGGCCGCCTTTAAAACCATGGTAGGCAAGGCTAGGCGAGGCCTAATGTCGCTGTGGTCTGTAGTCGAGGGCACCTCCTTACCAAGTTGCAGTCTTTGGTGAGGAAGGTCGTGTGTGTGTCCCTCCTTCTGGAGGTTGTACCCTTGATGTCTTCTTTCTATTCAATGAAATGAAACGCAAAATCTCTTGCGTTTTCTCGAAAAAAAATCCTTATAAGTCTAGAGTTTGTTTCAGTACCATGCAGATCATATTTTCAAAAATCCTCTTATCATCTTTCACTTTTGAATTTTTCAGGCGACATATAGGAGCTGTGGTACATGTGTTAAGGCCCTTCCTCGGTCGTTTGACTCGGCCAAGGCGATGAGGACCGAGTTCCAGGGTGATGCCCTCTTGGAGCTTCTTTGCTGCCTGCCACTTGACACCAGGAGAAAGATGGTGGCGGCAGCAGGGAGCATGGGAGCTATGGTTGCAGCTGGACTCTAGGAGCTGTCCGATGTGGTCCACGCCAAGGAAGAGAATGGCGGCACACAAAAAGAAAGGACATGAATTTTCCGAAAAGGGCGTCCTATGGTCATCGCCTTCTGGTACAATGCGTGAGGGAATGACTCAAGCTGGCTGTCTGATTTGTCTCCTTCCTTGCCTTAACATCGTGCTTTGCTTCAGGTTGCAGGTTATGACCTCCCTTCTTACTTCTCACTTCTGGCTGGTTTGCTTTGGTTGGTACAACAAACCGGACGTGTTTGTGGAAGTGCTTATCAGAGATGAAATATTTGTTTATGCCTAGCCTTTGTTTCCTTTCTAGGGATGCATTCTTATGCTAGCTGAGATGCATATGGTTTTCCTTTTAGACTAGTGCATTCTTATATAGCTTTGTGATGTTCAATTTTGATGCTGCCATTTTAAAATTGATTGTGGGATTTCTAAGCAGTTGGGTATGTACCTGGAGACATTCATTTGGTTGTGAATATCACTGTATAGTTAGATCAGGCCTAATAAGTAAACCAATAAGAAGAGAATGTAGTTTGTGATTAAAGGTTTCTTAATAGTCTCTGCAATCAATCGTTTATCTCCTGATGTAGGAGTACTAGTAGCAGTAGTACCTAACAGTGCATCTTGTTTTGTTTTATGTATTACTATTCGTAGACCACACCAGGGAGGCCATCGGTTGCTTCTCTGGATCTTTCTATGAAGAATGGTCATCATCATGTTTTTCTATTTGGTTGAGTTTAGATATGTGGCATATGTCATTTTCTTCTGATAAATATGCCCACAAATTAGCCCATGATGTCCAGCTTTATTGAAGAATTGCAGTTTTTAATATTTGGGTTACAAATTTTAATTGAGATCCAAATTTAGAATAACCGTAGTTACCATTAATGAGTATCACTTCTGATGGGGTCTTGCTACTCGTGCCCACCGGCGTTGATGTCGGCAACCTGCTCTGCCTGACCCCCTTCTCCAGATGCTCAAGGTATTCCCTATTCCACTGAAAAATCGGTTCTTTCTTGTCGCATGTTGGGCAGATGTTACAGGTTGCAGTGTTGTAGCTCAGTTCTGGGAGGAAGATGATGGTCTGTTTGTAACATTGAAACACCACCATGATTTTTTTTTGTGTCTTCTAGTAGTTGTCATCATATGAATTCCTTGACATGATGTTTGCTAAGAATATGACGAGCAATATCTGTCTCCTGTGGGATCGTGTTATTTGAGCAACTCATATTTCTGTGTTGGTACAGTCCAAAAATGATACATGAAAACAGAGCTAGGCAGGTTTGTTTGTAGCATCTTGGCATCAATCATACCTATTACTTTTTGTCAGTTCTGTAGATTAGATCAGGACAAGTTCATTGTTCTCCAACGTTATCCAGTTCTTGATCAAGCTTCTGAAACCCATCACATATATTAACACCTGAGCTGATAGCTATGATATTTTTTGTGTAATATATAACTTCCTCAAAGCTGGTACCTGCACTGCTTGTTTTAACGCTTCATATGACTTCCTTTATTTTCACCTCGGATGTTCTAAATTACAACTATATTTCTACTCATTTGCATGATAATTGGCTGATATGGATTGCAAGTGATATTCTTCTCGTCTTTTTTTCTTTTGCTACTATCCTGCTATTTTCAGTTTACCATCTTTGCTTATGCTTATCCAGTTGCCTCATGTGAAGGTGAATCTTTTATTTGGTAGTGTTGTCGTGCAGGTGACAAGGTGAGCTTGTTCAACTGGTGGCAGTCAGAGGCGACGGAGCAGCGCGTATGTTGTTGTTCTCCCCATGAAGATATGATGTGGATCTGGACACTTGAACCGGCCAGCGGGACATGCTTTTATTTGTGATGTTGCAGTGGATTAAGTTCTAGTTAGCTATGCTGGCCTGGAGCATCTTCAACAGTCTGGAGTATTTTACCATTGTGGTGTATAATGTTTTTGCTGAAAGGTTTGTAACAAATAGGTTTTGTTGTGTGATGTTTGCCTTGTCGAGACATGCGATGGCTTATTATTGATGTCCTTAATACAAACAGTTTGGCATTAGCTAGCTTATTGATGTCGTGGACCTGGTGCGTTGGCTCCGTTTTTATTTCTTGAGCTGTGTGCACTTTTGTACTTTGACCAACTGTGTGCACTCAAATTTCGATGAAGTTTAAAATGAATTCTTCCTGGATGCCTAATGTTTCCGTAATGATCCAGACATTGTCCTTGATGCCTGGCGAGGTTGTGACACTAGACAAATGTGAGTCACTTAATTCCGGATGACGTGAATATAATAGTTGAAAGGGAGCAAAAGGTACACACAAATCCGGATTGATGGATTGAGCTAGAGATTTGCAAGAAAAATGAGAAATAGGTCTAAATATAGGTACACACAATTTCTTATTGTCCCTCTGTTTCAAGATTATGTGATTCACATTAATTCTCGAAAAATATAATAGTTGAAAAAGAGCAGTACGGAGATACATTAGGCAAACTAACTAATCCAACTGAGTAATATAGTTGAATAAAGAGCAAGGTGATGGTACGATAAGAAACAAATAAATCCAGCCAGTCCGTGAAATTGATAATACGGATTGATTGATTGAGATAAGAGTGTCAATGAAATTGGTTGATTGATTGATTGAGCTAGAGATTTGCAAAGAAAACGAATAGTAAGTGGAATTGATTAATTGAGCTATAGATCTACAAGCAAACGAACAGTCAGTACATTTATTACGTACAAGTACCCATGAGACTCCAGCATGAATCAATTAATCACACCTCTTACGGGCAACAAGCCATGTCAGCGATCCGTGTGCTTCGTCCATCCCGGCCGTCCGATACATCCATCCCGTGATAACATCTGCTCCTTCCCACACATAGTTCAAACCTTAGTAGTACTATTCTCTTTCTCCTTCCTCTGAATGTAGTTCTATAAGTAGAAGCCCCTTGTCACCCACCGCGTGCGGGGAGCGTGTGTGACTTAGACTTTGACTTTTACTTGTCGAGGAGAGGACGGAGCACTCACCTCTACGGGCGAAGCATGCGGCGGCGATCTGGAGTCTAAACCTTCTTCTCTGGATTCAGCAAGTTATCTTTCCTCTAGATCCCTACATCATGTCGTGGCCTTCTTTGGTGTGCAACAAGGTGAACACTCGAACTGAAGGAGCTTGATTAAGGCCTTCCGCTTCTGGTTGGGACACGCCTGCTTGAGGACGCCTGTGGGGTTCTTCACTCACTGTTTGGTCAGAGGGGTTTGTTGATTTTGGTGCTGCAGCTGGTATGTTTGCTTCCTTCTGGTAGTCGTTCCCTAACTATTAGCTGATGTATCATTAGTTGTTTTTTGTTGCTGCTTGCAATGGAATCAGTACTGCTTCTGGTAGTCATTCTCTCAATAATCGGTTGTTATTTTCTTAAAGAATGTTCACAAAAGAATGTTTACTATGCAGTTCTTTGTTTTGATGTATAGTTTGGTAGCATTCCCTGAAGGCAATTATTTGTGCAGTGTGTCTGACAGGTTTTGCTCGTTTTGTGAATGACAGATGAATTTCGCGTAGTAATATATAGTTCTTTACTGAATCTTTTTCTTATAGTTTGCAATGGACTCCGTACTGCGCTGCCAGATGCATCCTAATGAAAATCGTGATTTGGCTTCCGGTAGAGATGCGCGTTACCGTGAAAGAAAGAGAGGAGGAGAAAATCCATTTAGTACTTCCCTGTTTGCTGGAGCCAACAGACGTGTTGGTACGCGCGGGGCGAACAGACGAGTCGGGAGAGGTCGTCGCTTCGGCCTTCGGGTCGCGTCGTCGATTATTGATTTCGGCACGCATCTGCGCCTGGTGGGTACAGCAGCCAGCGCACGTGATCTCGCAGAACGAATCAGGTGGATCGCGGACGTGACGCGGTGGCAACTGGGAACACCTGATCGATCGCGAGCCGCCGCGCGCGGTGGCGATGGACATCATCCCGACGGACCTCGTGGTGGACATCCTGCAGCGGCTTCCATGGACCTCGCGCCGGCGGATGCGCCTCGTGCGCCTCCCATGAGCCTTTACATATTGCATGACACCACCAACAAGGCCATGGACAAACCGCGCTTCTACTTTTTTGAAAAGGAACTGGGAGCAAGCGAAAATACCACATGGTAGACTGGGTGATCGTGTGTAGACCTAAGGGGTTCGGCGGCCTGGGGATCCTGAACACCAAATCCATGAATATAGTGCTCAAGCTCAAGTGGATTTAGAAACTTTACCAAAATGCAGAATGACTATGGGCTGACCTCCTTCGTGCTAAGTACCTGCGTGTCGAGACTTCTTCTCTAGTGTGGTGCCGGCACGTGGCTCCCAATTCCGGAATGCCATCTAGCATTCATTGTGTGGGAGAGAGACACGCTCCGCTGTTGCATATGGACAAGTATGTCCTTAGGCTTTACTCATAATATTCATGGCGAAGTTTCTTCTTCGTTAAATTGTTATATGGTTGGAATTGAAAAATGATACATGTAGTAATTTGCTATAATGTCTTGGATAATGTGATACTTGGCAATTGTTGTGCTCATGTTTAAGCTCTTGCATCATATACTTTGCACCTATTAATGAAGAAATACATAGAGCACGCTAAAATTTGGTTTGCATATTTGGTCTCTCTAAGGTCTAGATAATTTCTAGTATTGAGTTTGAACAACAAGGAAGACGGTGTAGAGTCTTATAATGTTTACAATATGTCTTTTATGTGAGTTTTGCTGCACCGCTTCATCCTTGTGTTTGTTTCAAATAGCCTTGCTAGCCTAAACCTTGTATCGAGAGGGAATACTTCTCATGCATCCAAAATACTTGAGCCAACCACTATGCCATTTGTGTCCACCATACCTACCTACTACATGGTATTTCTCCGCCATTTCAAAGTAAATTGCTTGAGTGCTACCTTTAAAATGTGAAGGACGAGGAGAAAGAGGACCTACTAGACGTTCTCCTCAGGATACACAAGGAAGGTAGCCACGACGTGCCTTTTACCATGGGATCCATCAAATCTCTTATCGTCGTAAGTATACCATACCAATAACTTTTACAGCACACACACACGTGGATATATGTTTTTTTGATATATGTCCCTTTGTTTTTCTTTCATCTTCCTAATTTTTTGTTTGTTTGAGTCTGCCTTTGTGTAGGACCTGTTTAGTGCTGAGCGAGACATCCGCGACAACGCTCCAATGGGCCATGTCGGAGCTCATGAGGAACCCCAACGTGATGAGGAAAGCACAAGCCGAAGTACGAGAAAATATCAAAGGTAAGCCAAACGTCACCGAGGATGACTTGGCAGACCTCAAGTACTTGAGACTCGTCATCAAGGAGACACTTAGGTTGCATCCGTCTGTGCCCTTGCTTCTCCCGCGCGAGTCCACCGAGACATCCAAAGTCCTAGGGTATGATGTTCCCAAAGGAACCACTGTATTCGTGAACACATGGGCAATCTGTAGAGACCCCAAGTATTGGGACGCCGCCGAGGAGTTCAAGCCAGAGCGGTTTGAGTCCGGCTCCGTCGATTTCAAGGGAACCAACTTCGAGTACACACCTTTCGGGGCAGGCCGAAGGATATGTCCTGGAATGTTATTTGCCCAGCCTATCATGGAGCTCGCCCTCGCGGCTCTTCTCTACCACTTCGACCGGGAGCTTCCCCATGGGGTTAAGCCGTAAGAGCTTGACATGACAGAGCAAATGGGCCTCGCCGTCGGTCGGAAGAATGACCTATATCTGTTTGCCAAGACCAAGGTTCCACTTGATGGCGCAATTTAGCGACTTCAAACATCACTCAATGGTTCTGACCAAGGTCGGAAGATGGGCCAGATCAAAGGGGTCACAGTTGTGCATATATATGGCAGTTATAAAACTCAATGATACATTTGTCATTGGAAATAACTAGTTCTAGTTTCTTAAAGGCTAATTTTATTTGTTTATTTAAAGACTACTTTAGTTTGGCAACAATTTGTGGATTTGTATCAACTTATATAACTCAATAAAATACTACTATTTTATTTTCATGTGCCATGACATCTATATCTATATCTATACCTACTAATAAAGGAAGTAAGGTTTCTTCCTAATTTTTTCATCCGTTTTATTAGTACCCTTATTAGTCAGTCAAAATTACTTATACTGCCACCGCTTATACAACTGCTTTATGTTCTGCAAGGCCGAGACGTCCTCGTTCGCGCCCTTATGGCAACACAGTTGTGGCGGGGGTGGAGTTCCTGTTGCAAAGCCAGGCGCCACCACGGTGTTGGGCACTCCATCTCCTACCTTAGACGCTGCAAGGACATCATCATTATAAGTGTGACGCTACAATTGTACATATGTTTTGCTACAGTTGTGTTCAGTTTTTGCTAATGTAAGTATAAATTATTTGCTATGATGTCTCTGGCGGATATCTCCGGCAAAAATGGTTTTGCTACAATTGTTTTATGTTTTTGCTATAATAGTACAAAATTCTTGTTACGAGGTTTCCGGTGAGAGTCTCCGGTGAAATCAGTTTTGCTACAACTATTCTATGTTTTTTGCTACAGTTGTACAAAATAGTTGCTATGAGGTCTCTAGTGAGAGCCTCCAGCCAGGTCTCTCGGGATGTGTCCGATGATGTCCCTGATGCGCTCGGTTTTACTACAATAACACAATTTTTTGCTATGAGATATCCGGCGAGGTCTCCGGCACGGCGTCTATTTCTTTTATTTTACGGACGAACCTTTTTTTTTTTGCTATATAGAAACAAAAGTGGGAGTTTTTTTTTACTGCGAGTAGAAGCGAAAGCATCATTTGAGGCAAAAGTGGACAGAGTAGTAAATCCGACGGCCCAAAACAATTCGATTGGACGGGTGTGAACCAACAGCGGCGCCAGGAAATTGCTGTGGGTATTCCCACCAGCCAAAAAAAATTCTCAAAGCAAACAAAAACAGGAGCAAACACTGTGAACCCGGAGCTAGGGAATCTAATTCCCAAGTGAGGCTCAGCAACATTCTTTAATTTATGGCGTGATAATCACCCTACACAATGGCAACGGGAACAATGAGGATCGTACAAAGGGTACAAATTGGCACATGGCATAGCGTAACTTCTAACGGACATGCCAACATGCTCCTTAATTTTGATTTTGTCCACTAACCTTTTCAGAGTTAATTAGATTTGATGTGTCAAGTGCCAACAGGGTAGTACACCTTTCACTAGGTTGTACTTTTCCTTAGCTACTAATTAAGTTGACCGTACCATGGTATCTTCCCGCCGGCGTCCTGGAAGAAGGCGGCCACCGCAGCCCACTCCTGCAGCAGCTTCTCCTCAACTCCGTCCTTGCAAAGCGCCGGGAAGAAGAGCCAGAACGACGTGGCCGTGACGAAGAGCCCTACCAGCACCGTCGCCACGGGCCGCGGCGGCGCCGGCCACCCACGCGCCGCCCACCGCCGCGCGCACCACCCCTCGAGAACGCAGCAAACGCCGTGGAGCAGGAAGAAGGCAGCCATCATGCCGTCGGACCGCCACTGCAGGCTGAGGTAGTACACCATGGCCTCGTGCATGAGCGCGGATACGGCGAAGGTGGCCAGGACGGCGGCGGGGACCCCGGCGAGCGCGCGGACGGGGTCGTAGACGGACGGCCGGAGGATGGCAGAAACCATGAGGTTCCACCGGCGGCCCCAGAAGTCCCGCAGCGAGGACGCCAGGTACGGCCGGTCGAACTGCGGCTCCGCCTCCATGCCGAGCGCGGCGGCGGCGGCCGCGATGCAGGGGAGGAGGAGGTCCAGGAAGCAGTAGGTGTGGACGCCGTACAGGGCTAGGCGCGCGTAGAGGTGCAGGCGGTGGTTGAGCTGGTACAGCCGGACCACGGCGGCTACGACGGCCACCTTCACCGCGCAAGAAACGAGGGACACCGGCTTGGCCTTGTTGGATGATGCTGGGGCGAGCTTGACGGGGAGCAAGGCGGTGAAGAGGAACGGCAGCACGGGAAGGGCGGGGTCGAGCGGGCCGCGGCCGACGGCGAGGAGGGCGAGCTTGAAGGTGCCTAGCCAGGCCAGGAAGAAGGCGGCGAGGCCCCGGACGATGGCGGAGGAGGGGAAGGCCAGGGGCGCGGCGACGAGGAGCGGGAACAGCGGGAGGAGGGCGATGAGGCGCGGGAGTCCAGGGCGGAGGAGCGACGACGACGGCCACGCGTATAGCGCGGCGGCCGTGACCGCGCGCAGTAATTGTTTCCTTTGGGAATGCAAAAGACGTCGCGGAGAATCACGCGAGCCACGACATGCCGAAAAGTCAGTCCACTCCCCAAAACAAGTCCACCCGGCCGCTCGTTGCCAAATCAAGGATTGACTCTTTTTTTCTTTCTTTCTTTTTGCTCCCGGGAAAGCAAGGATTGACTGATTGAGTACAACTTTTTCGTATCGGTCCAGCAAAACAAATTATACGGAAGCATCAGATTGCGTACGCGCACGTCCGTACCGTACGTAAGCGATCGCTCCCTCCCACGAACCAGTCTGCCAAACCAAAAACCAAACCAAGATCGGATCGCATTCCATCCAATCTTCCTCGTTCCTTGGCTTTTAGTATTTCCTCGCCACCGACTGGCCAACCCCGGCCCACGACTCTTTCGCATTGATTCTTCACAAAACACGCAGCGCGCGTCTCAAAAGTAGGCAAGCACGCGCGGCTCCTTCCTCCTCTCCGCTGGAATAGCCAGCCGGAGATGGAGAGGAGAAGGCGTCGGAGTACATAGCAGTAGTACTAGGATTAGGTTATGGTCCTTAGTGGCATATGGCGTGCATGCCAGATAGAGGTGGCGGATCCCATCGGCTGGATCCGGCACTACATCGTCTTCTTTCTCGACCTCACTGAGCTCCGGCGGTCGGAGCCAAAGGTGTGGCGGCGGAGGGAGATGAAGATCTCCGTAAATAAAGCCATTTCTCTCGGATCAGGTAGTTGGCGATGCAGCGGTGGCCTCCTCCTCTCTGTTCATCATGGTGGTGAGAGAGAAGAGGGTTGGCTACTTGCTGCTCGTGGTTGGCTCCCGCATTTGCAGCATGGAAGCTCGCCGACTTCTACTCGGAGGTACTTCACGGCGCCGTTGTCGCCGTATCATATGGCTGAAAGGAAGCCCCTCCATCGGAGGATTATCACCGCGCCATTGTCGCCGTATTTCACGGCTGAAAGGCGGCCCCTCCACCCTCGTGTGACGGCGACATGCTGTCCTCAAGGCAGCAAAGAACCCCGTCAAGCGTTCGTGCCGACTCGGAGGCTCTCCGGTTCGTCGGAGTTGGCTCCCACCTCCGTGACCCAAGTGGTCCCGTCCCCGGCGGCGTAGAGGTTGACTCCGGCGAGCTTCGTCGCGGTGAAGAAGGAGCTGGACCTGATCGCTTTTCCTTGTTTTATTCTAGGGTCCTCAGTGCAAGTTGTAAGGGCCAGCTTGTAATTTGCTTGCTTCCTTTAGGCCTTATCTGTAAAATGTACTCCACCGCTGAAGAAATGAAGCCGTAGGTCCTTCGGGACCTTTCCTGTTAAAAAAAAACTTTTGATTTGGATCACGTCACGGCCCACATTTTCTTCGGACAGTGGTTGATTTTAAATTGCTCTTGTGGCTTTACAATATTAATTACGACAGTTTGCTGTTTCCGCTTGTTTACGTAGCTCTGCATGCTTTGGAATTCTGTTTCCCGCTCGTGTTGCAGCGTACACAAATGCTCACATATACTACGTAGCTCTACACGCCTAGATTCCATGTATGTATGCTTGTATTTTTCTTCTCCACAAATTGCACACCCAATTTCAATTTTGAAGTGCAATTTCAATTCCAAAATACCTGCCACTATGTACTTGCTCTTCTTCGCAACCGGTGGACTCGCCATCCCGAACTTGTAGCCTCGACTGGCGCGGTCTCGTCTTGTCGGTCGGCGGTCGTGGCTCTCTGCCCATTGGCTACTGTGGTGCCTACACGCCTCCGCTACATGCACAATCTCAACTTCATAATCACAAGGTTTCCGACATTTCAGAAATTAGGCACGTGCCAGATGTCTCGATCATATATACTTTTTTTTTTTGTTAAGTTTCATGCTTTGAAGAACTGTCGAGGACATCTACCTCGACAAGTTCGTGCTCCTTCTACTACCACAAATTAGTGGTACAATGCAATCTTAATTATCAGCTACTTTTACAATTGTGTTAAGATTTACACATGTTTTTCCTTTATTCAAGTGTAGTGGGTCTTGTTTCGACTTTGAGGGTACTAATTTTTGTTGCCAATGGGTCCACACGTAGCAATAGTCCATGTTAGTAGGTTTTAAGTATTTTGTGTTTTTTCATGTTCCTCAAAGTTGTATTTTGTTCATCAAGAAATTTGAATATTTTGTGTACTGTTTACCCTATGATGTCTATGCATTTGTGTGTTAAAAGAATTTCCCCAAAAATGTTCGCTCGACAAACCAAAACTCCCGAGTCCGCCACTGCCCGTGAGTGGGGAGCAAGGTTGGAAAAAGCACTAGGCGTAAGCAAGGTGGTTGGCATCCGCCTAGTGGCGCCTATAGGCAGTGCTTAAGCGTTTGTAGGTGCGACCTAGACAGACATATACATTCTTTATTCTGATATCCTAATAAATTTTAAGTCCGGGAAACCCTTCGAACGAGCTTTTGAATGCCTCTAAGATTTCACAAGTTAAGGTTCGAAAAAAAAACATTAATGGAGAATCTCCAGGTACCTGGAACTCCTAGGAAACCATCGCAATGACGAGACGACACATAAAATTATAGTTAAAACCTATCATTTCAAGCATAAAAATGAAAACAAGGGGCCACAAAATAGTGCCACACATAGGCATCTAAAATGAGCGGGAAAAAGTCAAAATGACTTGTGCCTTTTATCTATGTCGACCATGATTGTTTTACTCTTATCTAGCTGGAAACTGGACTTGGAAAACATGATTGTGAGAAACCATGCACATGATATAGCCATTATGCTATGACTAGTCGTGTGTTTCTTCCTATGGAACCCATGCACGACGTGGTCTGACCATAGCTAGTAACATGCATATGTATACTAGCACTAGTCACCATACCAAGCCAACAATGCCAAAGCATCTATCTATTCATTCTATTCAAGGAGGAAACTTTTGATTTAAAATGCAACCCTAGTTGCAAGCTTTTCAAAAAAGGAATTTTCAAAAAGTTTCACATGTATGGCAAGTTTTAAAATATTCTTTTTCATAAGCACGCCAAACAATTGGCACCAACGAGTCTCCAGCCACGTCGTCACACCCAACAACGACCCAACGTGAATCAAGTCTACTTCAACTCATGCGTACAATGCGCCAACACCCCCTCCCATTAATATTGTCCTAGCAACTTTCAAGGCTAATCCACTCCGTCGTCACGTCTATTTTGACGAAGCAATACCAACCCTTGATGGGTGCCGACGGGGCGAACAAAATCCATGCATCAATGTTTTTTTTATTTTACTTGTAGGAACATCTACTTTAGAAAAAAATAGTCTCTCTGATCCATAACATATTATGGATTAGAGGGAGTAGTAATTTATAGCATACAACAACAAGATCAAAGCATTATTCCAAAGCAAGTTTGGGTAGACTAGATATGAAACTTGACCCAAACAAAATGAAACCAAAACAATGAGAGATAAAAAACACAGGTAAACTAAGATTTCGACATATGGATTACTGATTTACATGCGGTCCTATCGATCTAAAAACTTTAGGACATTCTTATTCATGAAGTCTATTTTTACCGCCCCGCCCATGTAAACTTTGGCAGTGCTCTACCCCTTCTTGTATCTTCCATACTCGTTAGAATTCCTTAGTCGGTGTAAGATTAGCTTATCTTCGACTAGTGCCACCCCTAGCCTACCCCATATTACATCATTCCTAATCCGATCCTTTCATGTATGGCTACACATCCACTATAGCATGTGCATCTATGCAACACTCATTTGCTGGATGTGTTGTGTTTTAGTGGGCTAAGATTGTGCTCCTCATAGCATTGCTTGTTTGATTGTCAACCTAACAAAACTTATTTTTTACCTTTTGTGGAACCTTCTTGTCACATAGGATGCTAGATGCTTATCGCCTCTTCATCCATCCCATCTTGATCATGTGGCAAACATCATCATCGATATCACCAATGCTTTGCAACATTGATCCTTGGAATATGTCCCTCTTAGGCACTATTTGTCCATGTAAACTAACATCTCCATATTCCACTATCTTAACACCACTAAAAATCACATCGCAAGTACTTGGTCTTGGTCGTACTAAATATAAACCCTTTGATTCCAAAGTATGCCTCCATATAGTTCGAACTACCTATTTACTCCAACTCTAGTATGATCCACTATTACCAAATCATCATCAAAGAGCATACACCAAGTATATCGTTGGTTGCCTCATTCATCATTAAGAAAAACATGTATGGGCTCATGGCTGATCCTTGATATATATATAGTCATATCGTATAATTAGAAAGGTACCACTCTCACTATCACATGTGCGAACACTTGTCACAACGTTATCGCACATATCTCTTATGACAGTAATATACTTTGTAGATTGTAGGAATGTGTTATCTTCAAAACAAAAGGTCGTAGCCCTACCTAAAAAACAACTATATACCAGGAGACGAAAAACAACAAGCATACAAGAATGAAAAGAAACACAGCTTGAGTTTCGTGTCCGTTGTCTAACCTTGCGATCTGACTGAAGAGGCACCGAAGTTGGTGAAGAGGACCACCATTGAGAACTCCTGAGGCCACGCAAAAACCCAAGAACCATCCACTTCTACCTCCACAGAAAGCTCCTTGCTTTCACGTCCCGGATCGAAAGACGCCAGACCTATCTGAGGTAGACCGCTCTCCCTGAGCACGCATGGATATCGGAAGTCACTGTCAGGGAGAAGGACTACAAGCACTCTCCTCGCCGGCGCCGCCACCCGCGAACATCACCGCCACATGCAACACACACCACAACACACGAAACCAAGCTGCCAGGAGCAGGCGCAGACACCGCCTACCAATCGCCGGCGAGCTCATCCACCCATATCATCTATCTCCGAACGGTGCCCCCATCGAGGGAACGCCACCAGAGCTCCGCCGCCGTCCAAACCGAAGTTTAATTTGGGCTTTTACCCGATATAGGAAGAGCAGGGAGGGAGGGGATACAACCTCGATGTCACCTTCAAGAAGGAGCACGGTGCCGTCGCCAGCGTCGTCGACCTCGTGGCCGCCATCGTCAGCCAAGGGTTTCCCCCGGTTTAGAGCCCACTGCCGAACAACCTCACCAAACCACCAGAGGGAGTCTAGGGCCAGGGAGGTGGGAGGAGCACCACAGGGAGGAACAACACCCGTCCAGATCTGATGCCGAAGGCCCGACGAGGCGACCTCCGCACCAGGCATGCACCCGCCGCCCCTTCACCGTCCACACGGCCGAAGAGCGTAGACCGCAGCACTGGCGGCGCGCGATTTAGGGTTCCCCCTCGGTCGCCTGGAGGGGCGACGCGAGGGAGAGAGAGAGGGGGGTCCGGAATAATATAAATATGCAACACATAAATTGTATCATTAAGAAGTAGAACATCTAAACTTTTTAACGAGATACATGTTTTGTAATATATGTTTTGTATTATATTTGTCAAATTTACAACCTAGAAATAGGACGCCAACCTTATCACCATAACCAACTTAGGAGTGGTATTTTATAGGCTCGGGTTTTGGAGATATCACGGCCAGCAAAAACAACAAACTCGCGTGAAGCCTACTCGTTAGTTACCTCTCACGATTTGTTGACATCGAAACTCAAAAAATCATCTAATTAATTAAGGGAACCGACGCCTCGCGTGAAGCGAATGAATTATAGCCTCGCGTGGTTACAGGCTCACTCACCATCACGCCCAAGGAGCTGGAGCCAATCAAACCTGCGCCGCCGCCTCCCCCAAGCCCTCCGTCGACGTCGCCTGCCGGAGCTGGAAGCTGTGGCCAATCAAACCTGCGCCGCCGCCTCGCCTCGTCTCCCCATGCCCTCCGTCGACCTCATCTGCCGGCGCGGGAGGAGCACTCCGCCGGCGCCTGCTGCCGGGATGACCCCGCCATCGCCATGCTGCACGCCCTCCCTCACCACGCACGCCCTGCCCCGGGACGTCGCCGTAAGTCCAGGTACGACCAACCAAAACCAGAGACCTAATCCTCTTCCCCCCCACCCACACCCACCAGTTCAACAAGATTAAGCACTGCATTTTTTCGAGGGTTGTTCTGATTTGGGTCAGTGAATCTAACGATTTGGGGATTAATATATACGCGATGTGGAATCAAGTCGGTTCATGTTCACCTTGTCTGCTTCCCCATCAAATGTTTCCCCAAATCCTAACAATAATAATCTGGTCGAAATTGGAAATCAGTTTCCTGACAAGGTTTATCTTCCTGTTGATATCCAAGTATAGATTAAGTGATGCCTTCTGTGGGTTAAATCAAAATTTATTATGAAAGATTGCCATGGCTATATTGTCAAACATCGTGTGATTTGGTTTCCCTGACTGAACTAGTGTATCAAGTTGGTAGCTTGATGCCTAATTATCGTTCAATTTTATAGGCTGCAGTTATGCGTTGATGAAGGAGAGCATGAATGCCCACATAAGTGTTTGGGAGTATTAATTCTTCTGACCTTGAAGAAGCATCAAGACAACAATGTCACAAGCAGCTCCGAGACAACATCGCATTCCTCGGCGGGCCACCACACCCATGCCCTTCGTCGGCGCAGCATGGGTTCTGCTCCTTCTCCCCGGCCAACTCTGGTCGCCGTCCGAGCTCTAGGTATGCGTTTTCCCCGTACCTGCTCTCCCAGTTCAACTCCAACTCTTCTTCCCGAATTTGACAGAACAAATCGTTTCTTTTTTTACTAGCCGGAGGAGGAGTCCCGGATAAATCCGTGGAGATAGCTCACTCAGTAGTACGCCAGGCGCTCAAACACATGCCCTCAGCGACGTTGTCATCAGGTCTCCTCCAGCTCTGGGTTCCCTGCACCACGAACGCATCAGGCCCGTTTTAGAATCAGGGATTATGAATTGTGTGTCAGTGTCTTGTTGTTTCCCTGCTCAGCGGTGTGTCTTTTTAATTAACTTGCATGGACAAATGGCATGATGGGATTTGAGCTTTGAGCTAGCAAATAAACTAGTACTCTACCAAAAGTTGGAGTGGTGGAGAATTAAGATCAATCCATGGGAGTCCCATACCTACATGGAATGGTTGCACGTTCAATTTTAATTTGTTCAGTGTTGTGCGCGAGCACTTCTTTCCTTCAGTTAGCGCTGAAATTATGTCCCTAATCTCTGAATATTGCTTGAGCTCGGTTTAGTGTTTCTCCTGTCCTATTTAGAGTTTAGTAGCACATGGTGTTTTCTTTAGAAAAAAGATGCTGATCAAGATTCTTGTTTACTCCTGTGTTTTGTTGCTGTTTGTTTAAAATTCAGTTTAGTTTTGTATATGCAAGCAGTTCAACTTGTTGTGCTTTAGTACTGATCGCCTAAGCTCCGTGAATTAAGTCTATATACCTTCATGCTAGATTGGTGAACATCAATATGGTTCAGGGTAACAGGGTGTTCTTGATGCCCTGTCATTTGTCTCGCTGATTTGATCTGTCGAAAAGTTCTGAAGGGGCAAAGATGGATTATTAGTCTTTCTGTTAACTCCTCATATGTAATGCCTCTAATGTTTTTTCATTTTCTTTTCAGGTCTCATATATCTAAGATATACATGTCTAATAGTCTACTAGGAAGCATGGCAGCCTGCCAACATGTGGTGGTGACGTAGCACAAGTGACCGGCTGGACCATGCTCCACCGGCTGCCACCCATGCGTAGGTGCACGAGGGAGTTGAAGCCTGAGATAGAGAGGTTTAGAGGGAGGAGATGAGCGGCTGGCGACCACGTACAACTGCACTCTGGCCCGCGTCACCACCTCGCCATGCACCCTCCTGCTCGGGCCTCCCCGCCGCCCAGACCAACAAGATGCGACAGTGCTGCCCGTACCCTTCTCCCTGGTCAGTTCCATCGCTGGCGCCTGCTGCGGGGTGAGGCTGCCATGCTGCACGCCCTGCTCCAGGACATTGCCGTACCTCCAGGTATGCCGAACCAAAACCCCATATTAATTATTTGTAGGGTTCATATATGCACGACGTGGAATCATGGTGGTTCATGTGTTCAACTTCTAGTCAACCAACGTGTTCGCCTTGTCTGCACTCCCATCAATGTTCACCTTGTCTGCATTTCCATCAATGTTCCCTTTTGATGTCAAACTATTGTTTAAGATGATATTAACCATTTGCCTTCAGTGGGTTAAATCAAAATTTATTATGATCCTGTTTGAAAAGAGTGTCATGGTTATGTTGTCAACATTGTGTGATTCTGTTTCACTCATTGGATGAACTAGTAGTATATAAAAAGTTGGTAGCTTGTTGGCTAATTATTGTTCAAATTTTATAGGTTGCAGTTATAGGAGAGGATGCATGCCCAGACAATTGTTTTGGAGCATTCTTCAGACCTTGAAGCAACACCAAGACAACATCGTCACAAGGAGCTTGATTTAGTTTCCCTGAATGGACTAGTGTATCAAGTTGGTAGCTTGATGCCTAATTATTGTTCAATTTTATAGGCTCCAGTTATGTGTTGATGAAGGAGAGCATGCATGCCCAGATAGTTGTTTTGGAGCATTCTCCCCAGCCAACTCTGGTCGCCATCCGAGCTCTAAGTATGTGTTGTGCCCATACCTGCTCTCCAATTTAACTCCAACTCTTCTTCCCAAATTTGACTGAAAAAATCGTTTCCTTTTTTACCAACCGGAGGAGGAGTCCTGGATAAATCGGTGGAGATAGCTCACGCAGAAGTGCGCCGGCCGCTCAAACACATGCCCTCAGCGTCGTCATCGTCAGGTCTCCTCCAGCTCTGGTTTCCCTGCACCATGAACACATCAGGCCTGTTTTATGAATTGTGTGTGAAGTGTCTTGTTGTTTCCCAGCTCAGCGGTGTGTCTTTTTAATTAACTTGCATGGACATATGGCATGATGGGATTTGAGCTTTGAGCTAGCAAATAAACTAGTACTCTGCCAAAAGTTGGAGTAGTGGAGAATTAAGATCAATCGATGGGAGTCCCATACCTACACGGAATGGTTGCCCGTCAATTTTCATTTGTTCAGTGTTATGCGTGAGCACTTCTTTCCTTCAGTTAGCGCACAAATTATGTCCCTTATCTCTGAATATAGCTTGAGCTCGGTTTAGTGTTTCTCCTGTCCTCTTTAGAGTTCAGTAGCACATGGTGTTTTCTTTAGAAAAAAGATGCTGATCAAGATTCTTGCTTACTCTTCTGTTTTGTTCCTGTTTGTTTAAAATTCAGTTCAATTTTGTATATGGAAGCAGTTGAACTTGTTGTGCTTTAGTACTGATCGTCTAAGCCATTCACCGGACCTGTAGTATACAGTTTTCTTAAAAGTCACCTGTATGGTTACAGGTTTGTGTATGTCAAGGAGTTGATTTGGTGCCCTTTCAGTTGACACAGCAATTTGCTGAAACGCTCGGTGCAATTGAATAGCCATTGCAACCAGTAAAACTTTACCTTGGTTTTTGCAAAATGGTCCGTTGGCCTTACAATCCCAAACAGAGGGAGTACTTACTACTAGTACGGCAATTTTCTCTTATTTTGAATGGATTCAAATCTTACGGGATTACCTGCTTTTCTCTTATTTTGAATGGATTCAAATCTTACGGGATTACCTGTGCATCAAATTCTGATGAAATGCGTGCAAATGATCTTAACTAGTACTAAATGGAAATGCCAGAATAGAAGCCCTGTGAGTCATGTTCCTTGATGCTAGATTGGTTAACATTGGTATGGTTCAGGGTGTTTTTGATGCCCTGTCTTTTGTCCCGCTGACACCCAAGAGATCGCAGAAGCACAGACATGCTGCAGGTCTGACCAATTAGATCTGCAGGTAAATATAGTAACTGTTTGATAGGTGCAGAGATGTTCTGATACAGCAAAACGAGATTATATATATAATTCATCTCTTTTGTACATGTGCATAAGAGATGCATGTACAAATGCGTTGCAAAGGTTACCCTACATGGAGATGATATATTTATTGGTATGGCCTATAATATGTGAATAGTATAACACATGCAGTATACTAGCTAGTTTGCTTCTTGATAATGGAAGAATTACTTCCGGCTGGCATTTGCATCTCTGCTAGTTGACTGATGCATTTACTTGCCTTAGATCTGAAACTAGTCATGCGTATGTGATCTGCCTAGGTGCAACGCTGAGACAAAGGCAGCCATGTCGATGCTCATCTGCAATGGGTGTTAGAGCCTCTTTACGTACAACCACAGTGCCACTGGAACTGTCTCAACTCCACAAGAGCAGGTAAAATCATTTCTGGAACTGTCTCACTCATTGGTATAGCTGCTGGATCAATTTTGCTATTTTTTTGTCATCTCAGCTGTTGTGCACCCACATCATGATTTGTAGATGATACTAGATGTGTTTAACACTTGTGTACAGTGAGGAGCGACGACAGGGAGGAAATGGGCGCGACCGAGCAGGAGGTCAAGATGGCTTCCCCAATGTCCATCGAGGCGGCCTCGGCGCTGCCCTTCAGGAGATTGTCAACCTCGCCACCCAAAGGTCCATTTTTTTCTCGAATATGTTCATCACAATCTGTATATTGTTCTCGGTTTGTGGCCTTCTTGGTTTTTCTTACATGTATTGTAGAACGATTAATTTTGTTAAAGCATGCCGTTCTCCTGAATTGGTCTTCCTGTCCTATCAAATTGCAGTAACTTGCCAGGCTGCTAAATAGTACCAGTTGGTGTCGTAGCATGGACCATCCATTAAGTTGTATTAGTGTTTTCAGAACTAGCTGTAGGAAATTCATACTGTAGGAACCAAATGATGCATTTATAGCTTTACTCATTAGGATGAACTGATAAAAGCTTGAAACTAAAGTAGACCAAGCTTGAAACTAAAGTTGGATATTTCTTAACAAGTGATCATGGTTTAATTATCTGCTTCAGTTAATATGGATAGAAACTAACATATTATTACGGACGATAACTCAAATTTTATTTTTATAAAAGGCCAAGGATGGTGAACGTTAATACATTTTGTTGGTGACGATTAATGCAAAGCACATTTATGTATATCAGATCACCTATTGAACGTCATGATTATAATTTTCTGATGTTCTAGGCAATGGACATGATAATATTTGCATTGTTGTATAACAGGATTCTTTTAAAAAAGGAACTTCTGTTTATCATGCTTGGTAGTTTCATTATATTGTGGCAATACAGTTCTGGAATTATCATAGCTTTTTTCTTTAAATGAACTGTCTTATGCATCATCGAGTTATGTTGTGTCCATTGATCAATTTTGATCTTTGTGATATATTCACCTATAAACTGTTATCTGCAATTTCAAACATTGTAGAAGGTAGTTGTCTGCAATTTCAGTTGGGTTTTCTTCTCCCATTTGGAATTGGATTGGAATCAGCCCCCTTGTATTTTTATATTATACTCTGAACTTCAGCCTTGAAACATTGTAGAAGGTCGTTGTCTGCAATAGTATACTATTTAGTAGCATCTTATTTGTTTTGATATCATGGTCGTTCACTTGGCAAGGAGAGTTCTCTAGAGATGCGTGTATTCCAGATTCTAGAATAGAAGTCCAAACAGAAACAATTCTGCTGCGTTCCTGCCATGCAATGATCTTACTTGGTGCATGAAATGGCTAGCTGTGGAAGTGTGAACTCCATTTTTGAAGTAAGCATATCCACGGCTATTGCCCTTACTGTGATTTTTCCATTTTTTTTGTGAATTTGCTAGAGTTGCAGTCGAGTGATGAAGGTACAATTGTCATTGTTTCACAAGAGGATCTTACTGATATTCTCGTGCCGAAATAAACTAAGTAACTGTTTAAGGATTGGTTTTTTCTGTATGTCTTTGTGGGCCTTAAGTTCGAGCAAAGAATGAACCATAGATCTTCATGTGCTGTTAGATTTTACATTTGTACATTTAAAGCTCACAAAGCCTCCTTTCCACTGTTCTCTAATATTTGCATTTCGTCCTTTTTGAATTTGGGATTCTTGCAACTTTTATTAAATGTTGAGACGAAAGGAGAAAATGGCTAATAAGCTTGTTTTCTGTTTTGAGTTTGCAAGCACTACACCAGGTTGACAATATTAAATCTGCGAATTGAATGGTCTTTCTCCTTGCTTATCTAATTAATTAGCAAATGCTTATTTAGATGTGTACGATTTCCCTTCTAGACATGGACATGTGGTCTAAATTTCATAAAGGTTGGGGAGCATTTTCAGTTACATATACCATTGAAGATTATCCCAATAATTTATGATTCTTACTTGTATATGTGCAGTTGGAGAGGATCAAAGGCTGAGTGGACACCCCACAGTCACGCCATGGCTGAGTTTCCAGTTAACAGAAACTAAGCATTTGGACCACTCCGGCCTTTTTAGTCTATAGAGGTAGTTCTTCTTTTCCACATATATACGATCTGTCACTAAACCTGTTAAGCGTGATACATATACCATTTGTAGTAGTTGAAGAGGTTGCTGTTGCTATAAAAAAATCAATTATGTACCGTTGTCATGTTCTTTCTTGTAAGTTAAATAATTTCCTTGAGAGATATAAGATCCTTATAAGTCTAGAGTTTGTTTCAGTACTATGCAGATCATATTTTCAGAGATCCTCTTATCACCTTTCACTTTTGAATTTTTCAGGCGACATAGGAGCTGTGGTACATGTGTTGAGGCCCTTCCTCGGTCGTTTGACTTGGCCAAGGTGCTGAGGACCGAGGTCCATGCTGATGGCCTCTTAGAGCTTCTTTGCTGCCTGCCACTAGACACCGGGAGAAAGATGGTGGTGGCCGCAGGGAGCATGGGAGCTATGGTGGCAGCTGGACGCTAGGAGCTGTCCGAGGTGGTCGATGCCAAGGAAGAGAATGGCGGCACATGAAAAGAAAGGACATGATTTTGTCGAAAAGGGCGTCCCTATTTTCATCACCTGCTGGTACAATGCGTGAGGGAATGACTTGATCTGGCTGTCCGATTTGTCTCCTTGTCTCAACAGCATGCTCTGCTTCAGCTCGCAGGTTATGACCTCCTCCTTACTTCTCACTTCTCGCTGGTTTGCTTTGGTCAGTACAATGTGGAAGTGCTTAAACTGCTTATCAGAGATGAAATTGTTTATGCTAGCTGAGATGCATATGGTTTTCCTTTTAGACTTGTGCATTCTTATATAGCTCTGTGATGTTCAATTTTGATGCTGCCATTTTAAAATTGATTGTGGGATTTCCAAGCAGATGGGTCTGTACCGGGAGACATTCATTTGGTTGTGAATACCACTGGTTGGTACTGTGTAGTTTTGATCTTTGATTATCTAGGTCACTCTATAGTTAGATTAGCCCTAATAAGTAGACCCGTAAAAAGAGAATGTAGTTTGTGATTAAAGGTTACTTAGACTAGTCACAATGGGAAGTATCATAGACTAGTATCATACATATGATACTAGTTTATGATACAACACCTCCAATGCATAGTATCATGAATTAGTATCATAGTGACATCCTATTTAATGTTTTGTAGAATCTCAATGCAAATATGTGTACATGATGTGTTTGCCACTAAAATTTCTAGTTTTACGTGCTATGATACTGTATCTACCTATGATACTACTCTCACCTCTCTCCTCATTAATTGATGTGCCACATAAGATTTTTGCCTACATGGCATGCATGATACTACCTATGATACTCCCATTGTGGCTAGTCTTAATAGTCTCTGCAATCAATCGTTTATCTCCTGATGTAGGAGTACTAGTAGGAGTAGTACCTAACAGAGCATCTTGTTGTGGTTTATGTATTACTATTCGTAGACCACACTAGGGAGGCCATCGGTTGCTTCTCTCGATCTGGGCCTGACCTGGGTCGGGTGGGCCATGGCCATGCACCCCCTTCGATCCAATCCCCTTCCACCCATCCCCCCGGCTGTCGCTGGTGGAGGATGACATGCGTGTGAGCATCAAACCTTTTGGGCGATGGCTACTCTAGTCTGCCCCGACGGATCCCGGCGACGGCAGCTGCGGGCTGGCGCGGCAGCATCTGCGCTGGCCGGTGCCCCTTCTCCTGCGACGTTTCTAGGCTTCCCCGAGTGACGGTCTACTCCAGCGACCTCCTTCACCACCTCCGATCTGCCCCTGCATCATCAATGCTCCTTGTTCATGGGTCAGGGCGAAATCCCCGCGCGGCGACAACCTGTGCTGTCAACGGCGACGCTCGAGGTTGCCGTTACCTCTTCGAGGTGTTGGCATGACCCTGACCAGACTTCCTCCTCGAGCATCGGGAAAACCCTAGGTCCGGCCTGCTGGACCGGGCAGCGGCGGCAGCACTGTTCCCCTCTTGATGGCCCTGCAAATGTTGAAGTGGAGTACTTGTTGCTGCAGCTGGACGTTGGTGATGCGTGTCTCCAGCATAGACTACTTCAACATTTGCCTGGTACTTCCCCGATGATTGCTACACCAGTTCCAGCTAGGCCCTGCCTCCCACTTGACGACTCTGTTGGCACACGATGGGTGCGAGGTACGTTGGCCTGGGCAGTCTTGGAGCTGCAATTGTCCCTCGAGGTGCCTGGCAACAGTGTCGCTACCTTGTTGTTTCAAGTCTCGATGCCTCACCATTCTTGGTTGTAGGCAACATGGTTTTAAAGGCGTCGCCTAGGCGTCGCCTAAGCGACGCTTAAGCGTCCGAGCGCCCGGAGATGGCAAGGCGTCGTGCTCGCCTTAGGATCTTGTCTAAGGCGTCCAGATTCGCCCTTTGAGGCGTCCAAGTCGTCGCTTAGGCGGGGAAAGCGTCGCTCTGGCCCATTTTGGACGCCATGGACAAGTCAAGCGGAAGCAAAGGAGGCGAGCGGGAACCATGGCGAGAACTCAGAAATTGGCGAGAAATTGGGGGCCAGAGAGAGGGGAAACAGAGGGGAGAGAGAGAGGGGAACAGACCAGTCAAGAATCGAATCGATTGAGAGAGATCTCGTCCTCCATCCTCCTCCGCCGGCCTCCCCTTCTCCGGCCAGCACCCTCCCCTTCACGGACACCGGCGTCCTAGGAGTCTGCAGCACCGCCGGCGAGCGCGTCCGGGCGCCGTGGTGGCTGCCTCTCCGCCCGGCCTCCTCCTCCTCCTCCTCCTTGCCCCATCTCGGATGGCCTCCTCTTCTCTCGGTGGGGGACAGAGAGGTCGAGGTTGAGCTGCGTCCTTGCTCGTCCAGCCCCATCTCGTTGGGCCGGTTGGGCAGGGATAATTCTTTTTTGCCTTTGAGTATACTGGGCCGGAGCCCTGTCCTTCGCTTCGCTTCGAGCGTTCGACCGAAGGCGTCGCCTTGCAACGCGCCTTGAGCGCCTATGCGTCCAGGCGCACCCCCATCGCCTTGGGACGCCTGGCCGCCTTTAAAACCATGGTAGGCAAGGCTAGGCGAGGCCTAATGTCGCTGTGGTCTGTAGTCGAGGGCACCTCCTTACCAAGTTGCAGTCTTTGGTGAGGAAGGTCGTGTGTGTGTCCCTCCTTCTGGAGGTTGTACCCTTGATGTCTTCTTTCTATTCAATGAAATGAAACGCAAAATCTCTTGCGTTTTCTCGAAAAAAAATCCTTATAAGTCTAGAGTTTGTTTCAGTACCATGCAGATCATATTTTCAAAAATCCTCTTATCATCTTTCACTTTTGAATTTTTCAGGCGACATATAGGAGCTGTGGTACATGTGTTAAGGCCCTTCCTCGGTCGTTTGACTCGGCCAAGGCGATGAGGACCGAGTTCCAGGGTGATGCCCTCTTGGAGCTTCTTTGCTGCCTGCCACTTGACACCAGGAGAAAGATGGTGGCGGCAGCAGGGAGCATGGGAGCTATGGTTGCAGCTGGACTCTAGGAGCTGTCCGATGTGGTCCACGCCAAGGAAGAGAATGGCGGCACACAAAAAGAAAGGACATGAATTTTCCGAAAAGGGCGTCCTATGGTCATCGCCTTCTGGTACAATGCGTGAGGGAATGACTCAAGCTGGCTGTCTGATTTGTCTCCTTCCTTGCCTTAACATCGTGCTTTGCTTCAGGTTGCAGGTTATGACCTCCCTTCTTACTTCTCACTTCTGGCTGGTTTGCTTTGGTTGGTACAACAAACCGGACGTGTTTGTGGAAGTGCTTATCAGAGATGAAATATTTGTTTATGCCTAGCCTTTGTTTCCTTTCTAGGGATGCATTCTTATGCTAGCTGAGATGCATATGGTTTTCCTTTTAGACTAGTGCATTCTTATATAGCTTTGTGATGTTCAATTTTGATGCTGCCATTTTAAAATTGATTGTGGGATTTCTAAGCAGTTGGGTATGTACCTGGAGACATTCATTTGGTTGTGAATATCACTGTATAGTTAGATCAGGCCTAATAAGTAAACCAATAAGAAGAGAATGTAGTTTGTGATTAAAGGTTTCTTAATAGTCTCTGCAATCAATCGTTTATCTCCTGATGTAGGAGTACTAGTAGCAGTAGTACCTAACAGTGCATCTTGTTTTGTTTTATGTATTACTATTCGTAGACCACACCAGGGAGGCCATCGGTTGCTTCTCTGGATCTTTCTATGAAGAATGGTCATCATCATGTTTTTCTATTTGGTTGAGTTTAGATATGTGGCATATGTCATTTTCTTCTGATAAATATGCCCACAAATTAGCCCATGATGTCCAGCTTTATTGAAGAATTGCAGTTTTTAATATTTGGGTTACAAATTTTAATTGAGATCCAAATTTAGAATAACCGTAGTTACCATTAATGAGTATCACTTCTGATGGGGTCTTGCTACTCGTGCCCACCGGCGTTGATGTCGGCAACCTGCTCTGCCTGACCCCCTTCTCCAGATGCTCAAGGTATTCCCTATTCCACTGAAAAATCGGTTCTTTCTTGTCGCATGTTGGGCAGATGTTACAGGTTGCAGTGTTGTAGCTCAGTTCTGGGAGGAAGATGATGGTCTGTTTGTAACATTGAAACACCACCATGATTTTTTTTTGTGTCTTCTAGTAGTTGTCATCATATGAATTCCTTGACATGATGTTTGCTAAGAATATGACGAGCAATATCTGTCTCCTGTGGGATCGTGTTATTTGAGCAACTCATATTTCTGTGTTGGTACAGTCCAAAAATGATACATGAAAACAGAGCTAGGCAGGTTTGTTTGTAGCATCTTGGCATCAATCATACCTATTACTTTTTGTCAGTTCTGTAGATTAGATCAGGACAAGTTCATTGTTCTCCAACGTTATCCAGTTCTTGATCAAGCTTCTGAAACCCATCACATATATTAACACCTGAGCTGATAGCTATGATATTTTTTGTGTAATATATAACTTCCTCAAAGCTGGTACCTGCACTGCTTGTTTTAACGCTTCATATGACTTCCTTTATTTTCACCTCGGATGTTCTAAATTACAACTATATTTCTACTCATTTGCATGATAATTGGCTGATATGGATTGCAAGTGATATTCTTCTCGTCTTTTTTTCTTTTGCTACTATCCTGCTATTTTCAGTTTACCATCTTTGCTTATGCTTATCCAGTTGCCTCATGTGAAGGTGAATCTTTTATTTGGTAGTGTTGTCGTGCAGGTGACAAGGTGAGCTTGTTCAACTGGTGGCAGTCAGAGGCGACGGAGCAGCGCGTATGTTGTTGTTCTCCCCATGAAGATATGATGTGGATCTGGACACTTGAACCGGCCAGCGGGACATGCTTTTATTTGTGATGTTGCAGTGGATTAAGTTCTAGTTAGCTATGCTGGCCTGGAGCATCTTCAACAGTCTGGAGTATTTTACCATTGTGGTGTATAATGTTTTTGCTGAAAGGTTTGTAACAAATAGGTTTTGTTGTGTGATGTTTGCCTTGTCGAGACATGCGATGGCTTATTATTGATGTCCTTAATACAAACAGTTTGGCATTAGCTAGCTTATTGATGTCGTGGACCTGGTGCGTTGGCTCCGTTTTTATTTCTTGAGCTGTGTGCACTTTTGTACTTTGACCAACTGTGTGCACTCAAATTTCGATGAAGTTTAAAATGAATTCTTCCTGGATGCCTAATGTTTCCGTAATGATCCAGACATTGTCCTTGATGCCTGGCGAGGTTGTGACACTAGACAAATGTGAGTCACTTAATTCCGGATGACGTGAATATAATAGTTGAAAGGGAGCAAAAGGTACACACAAATCCGGATTGATGGATTGAGCTAGAGATTTGCAAGAAAAATGAGAAATAGGTCTAAATATAGGTACACACAATTTCTTATTGTCCCTCTGTTTCAAGATTATGTGATTCACATTAATTCTCGAAAAATATAATAGTTGAAAAAGAGCAGTACGGAGATACATTAGGCAAACTAACTAATCCAACTGAGTAATATAGTTGAATAAAGAGCAAGGTGATGGTACGATAAGAAACAAATAAATCCAGCCAGTCCGTGAAATTGATAATACGGATTGATTGATTGAGATAAGAGTGTCAATGAAATTGGTTGATTGATTGATTGAGCTAGAGATTTGCAAAGAAAACGAATAGTAAGTGGAATTGATTAATTGAGCTATAGATCTACAAGCAAACGAACAGTCAGTACATTTATTACGTACAAGTACCCATGAGACTCCAGCATGAATCAATTAATCACACCTCTTACGGGCAACAAGCCATGTCAGCGATCCGTGTGCTTCGTCCATCCCGGCCGTCCGATACATCCATCCCGTGATAACATCTGCTCCTTCCCACACATAGTTCAAACCTTAGTAGTACTATTCTCTTTCTCCTTCCTCTGAATGTAGTTCTATAAGTAGAAGCCCCTTGTCACCCACCGCGTGCGGGGAGCGTGTGTGACTTAGACTTTGACTTTTACTTGTCGAGGAGAGGACGGAGCACTCACCTCTACGGGCGAAGCATGCGGCGGCGATCTGGAGTCTAAACCTTCTTCTCTGGATTCAGCAAGTTATCTTTCCTCTAGATCCCTACATCATGTCGTGGCCTTCTTTGGTGTGCAACAAGGTGAACACTCGAACTGAAGGAGCTTGATTAAGGCCTTCCGCTTCTGGTTGGGACACGCCTGCTTGAGGACGCCTGTGGGGTTCTTCACTCACTGTTTGGTCAGAGGGGTTTGTTGATTTTGGTGCTGCAGCTGGTATGTTTGCTTCCTTCTGGTAGTCGTTCCCTAACTATTAGCTGATGTATCATTAGTTGTTTTTTGTTGCTGCTTGCAATGGAATCAGTACTGCTTCTGGTAGTCATTCTCTCAATAATCGGTTGTTATTTTCTTAAAGAATGTTCACAAAAGAATGTTTACTATGCAGTTCTTTGTTTTGATGTATAGTTTGGTAGCATTCCCTGAAGGCAATTATTTGTGCAGTGTGTCTGACAGGTTTTGCTCGTTTTGTGAATGACAGATGAATTTCGCGTAGTAATATATAGTTCTTTACTGAATCTTTTTCTTATAGTTTGCAATGGACTCCGTACTGCGCTGCCAGATGCATCCTAATGAAAATCGTGATTTGGCTTCCGGTAGAGATGCGCGTTACCGTGAAAGAAAGAGAGGAGGAGAAAATCCATTTAGTACTTCCCTGTTTGCTGGAGCCAACAGACGTGTTGGTACGCGCGGGGCGAACAGACGAGTCGGGAGAGGTCGTCGCTTCGGCCTTCGGGTCGCGTCGTCGATTATTGATTTCGGCACGCATCTGCGCCTGGTGGGTACAGCAGCCAGCGCACGTGATCTCGCAGAACGAATCAGGTGGATCGCGGACGTGACGCGGTGGCAACTGGGAACACCTGATCGATCGCGAGCCGCCGCGGCGGTGGCGATGGACATCATCCCGACGGACCTCGTGGTGGACATCCTGCAGCGGCTTCCATGGACCTCGCGCCGGCGGATGCGCCTCGTGCGCCTCCCATGAGCCTTTACATATTGCATGACACCACCAACAAGGCCATGGACAAACCGCGCTTCTACTTTTGTGAAAAGGAACTGGGAGCAAGCGAAAATACCACATGGTAGACTGGGTGATCGTGTGTAGACCTAAGGGGTTCGGCGGCCTGGGGATCCTGAACACCAAATCCATGAATATAGTGCTCAAGCTCAAGTGGATTTAGAAACTTTACCAAAATGCGAGAATGACTATGGGCTGACCTCCTTCGTGCTAAGTACCTGCGTGTCGAGACTTCTTCTCTAGTGTGGTGCCGGCACGTGGCTCCCAATTCCGGAATGCCATCTAGCATTCATTGTGTGGGAGAGAGACACGCTCCGCTGTTGCATATGGACAAGTATGTCCTTAGGCTTTACTCATAATATTCATGGCGAAGTTTCTTCTTCGTTAAATTGTTATATGGTTGGAATTGAAAAATGATACATGTAGTAATTTGCTATAATGTCTTGGATAATGTGATACTTGGCAATTGTTGTGCTCATGTTTAAGCTCTTGCATCATATACTTTGCACCTATTAATGAAGAAATACATAGAGCACGCTAAAATTTGGTTTGCATATTTGGTCTCTCTAAGGTCTAGATAATTTCTAGTATTGAGTTTGAACAACAAGGAAGACGGTGTAGAGTCTTATAATGTTTACAATATGTCTTTTATGTGAGTTTTGCTGCACCGCTTCATCCTTGTGTTTGTTTCAAATAGCCTTGCTAGCCTAAACCTTGTATCGAGAGGGAATACTTCTCATGCATCCAAAATACTTGAGCCAACCACTATGCCATTTGTGTCCACCATACCTACCTACTACATGGTATTTCTCCGCCATTTCAAAGTAAATTGCTTGAGTGCTACCTTTAAAATGTGAAGGACGAGGAGAAAGAGGACCTACTAGACGTTCTCCTCAGGATACACAAGGAAGGTAGCCACGACGTGCCTTTTACCATGGGATCCATCAAATCTCTTATCGTCGTAAGTATACCATACCAATAACTTTTACAGCACACACACACGTGGATATATGTTTTTTTGATATATGTCCCTTTGTTTTTCTTTCATCTTCCTAATTTTTTGTTTGTTTGAGTCTGCCTTTGTGTAGGACCTGTTTAGTGCTGGGAGCGAGACATCCGCGACAACGCTCCAATGGGCCATGTCGGAGCTCATGAGGAACCCCAACGTGATGAGGAAAGCACAAGCCGAAGTACGAGAAAATATCAAAGGTAAGCCAAACGTCACCGAGGATGACTTGGCAGACCTCAAGTACTTGAGACTCGTCATCAAGGAGACACTTAGGTTGCATCCGTCTGTGCCCTTGCTTCTCCCGCGCGAGTCCACCGAGACATCCAAAGTCCTAGGGTATGATGTTCCCAAAGGAACCACTGTATTCGTGAACACATGGGCAATCTGTAGAGACCCCAAGTATTGGGACGCCGCCGAGGAGTTCAAGCCAGAGCGGTTTGAGTCCGGCTCCGTCGATTTCAAGGGAACCAACTTCGAGTACACACCTTTCGGGGCAGGCCGAAGGATATGTCCTGGAATGTTATTTGCCCAGTCTATCATGGAGCTCGCCCTCGCGGCTCTTCTCTACCACTTCGACTGGGAGCTTCCCCATGGGGTTAAGCCAGAAGAGCTTGACATGACAGAGCAAATGGGCCTCGCCGTCGGTCGGAAGAATGACCTATATCTGTTTGCCAAGACCAAGGTTCCACTTGATGGCGCAATTTAGCGACTTCAAACATCACTCAATGGTTCTGACCAAGGTCGGAAGATGGGCCAGATCAAAGGGGTCACAGTTGTGCATATATATGGCAGTTATAAAACTCAATGATACATTTGTCATTGGAAATAACTAGTTCTAGTTTCTTAAAGGCTAATTTTATTTGTTTATTTAAAGACTACTTTAGTTTGGCAACAATTTGTGGATTTGTATCAACTTATATAACTCAATAAAATACTACTATTTTATTTTCATGTGCCATGACATCTATATCTATATCTATACCTACTAATAAAGGAAGTAAGGTTTCTTCCTAATTTTTTCATCCGTTTTATTAGTACCCTTATTAGTCAGTCAAAATTACTTATACTGCCACCGCTTATACAACTGCTTTATGTTCTGCAAGGCCGAGACGTCCTCGTTCGCGCCCTTATGGCAACACAATTGTGGCGGGGGTGGAGTTCTGTTGCAAAGCCAGGCGCCACCACGGTGTTGGGCACTCCATCTCCTACCTTAGACGCTGCAAGGACATCATCATTATAAGTGTGACGCTACAATTGTACATATGTTTTGCTACAGTTGTGTTCAGTTTTTGCTAATGTAAGTATAAATTATTTGCTATGATGTCTCTGGCGGATATCTCCGGCAAAAATGGTTTTGCTACAATTGTTTTATGTTTTTGCTATAATAGTACAAAATTCTTGTTACGAGGTTTCCGGTGAGAGTCTCCGGTGAAATCAGTTTTGCTACAACTATTCTATGTTTTTTGCTACAGTTGTACAAAATAGTTGCTATGAGGTCTCTAGTGAGAGCCTCCAGCCAGGTCTCTCGGGATGTGTCCGATGATGTCCCTGATGCGCTCGGTTTTACTACAATAACACAATTTTTTGCTATGAGATATCCGGCGAGGTCTCCGGCACGGCGTCTATTTCTTTTATTTTACGGACGAACCTTTTTTTTTTTGCTATATAGAAACAAAAGTGGGAGTTTTTTTTTACTGCGAGTAGAAGCGAAAGCATCATTTGAGGCAAAAGTGGACAGAGTAGTAAATCCGACGGCCCAAAACAATTCGATTGGACGGGTGTGAACCAACAGCGGCGCCAGGAAATTGCTGTGGGTATTCCCACCAGCCAAAAAAATTCTCAAAGCAAACAAAAACAGGAGCAAACACTGTGAACCCGGAGCTAGGGAATCTAATTCCCAAGTGAGGCTCAGCAACATTCTTTAATTTATGGCGTGATAATCACCCTACACAATGGCAACGGGAACAATGAGGATCGTACAAAGGGTACAAATTGGCACATGGCATAGCGTAACTTCTAACGGACATGCCAACATGCTCCTTAATTTTGATTTTGTCCACTAACCTTTTCAGAGTTAATTAGATTTGATGTGTCAAGTGCCAACAGGGTAGTACACCTTTCACTAGGTTGTACTTTTCCTTAGCTACTAATTAAGTTGACCGTACCATGGTATCTTCCCGCCGGCGTCCTGGAAGAAGGCGGCCACCGCAGCCCACTCCTGCAGCAGCTTCTCCTCAACTCCGTCCTTGCAAAGCGCCGGGAAGAAGAGCCAGAACGACGTGGCCGTGACGAAGAGCCCTACCAGCACCGTCGCCACGGGCCGCGGCGGCGCCGGCCACCCACGCGCCGCCCACCGCCGCGCGCACCACCCCTCGAGAACGCAGCAAACGCCGTGGAGCAGGAAGAAGGCAGCCATCATGCCGTCGGACCGCCACTGCAGGCTGAGGTAGTACACCATGGCCTCGTGCATGAGCGCGGATACGGCGAAGGTGGCCAGGACGGCGGCGGGGACCCCGGCGAGCGCGCGGACGGGGTCGTAGACGGACGGCCGGAGGATGGCAGAAACCATGAGGTTCCACCGGCGGCCCCAGAAGTCCCGCAGCGAGGACGCCAGGTACGGCCGGTCGAACTGCGGCTCCGCCTCCATGCCGAGCGCGGCGGCGGCGGCCGCGATGCAGGGGAGGAGGAGGTCCAGGAAGCAGTAGGTGTGGACGCCGTACAGGGCTAGGCGCGCGTAGAGGTGCAGGCGGTGGTTGAGCTGGTACAGCCGGACCACGGCGGCTACGACGGCCACCTTCACCGCGCAAGAAACGAGGGACACCGGCTTGGCCTTGTTGGATGATGCTGGGGCGAGCTTGACGGGGAGCAAGGCGGTGAAGAGGAACGGCAGCACGGGAAGGGCGGGGTCGAGCGGGCCGCGGCCGACGGCGAGGAGGGCGAGCTTGAAGGTGCCTAGCCAGGCCAGGAAGAAGGCGGCGAGGCCCCGGACGATGGCGGAGGAGGGGAAGGCCAGGGGCGCGGCGACGAGGAGCGGGAACAGCGGGAGGAGGGCGATGAGGCGCGGGAGTCCAGGGCGGAGGAGCGACGACGACGGCCACGCGTATAGCGCGGCGGCCGTGACCGCGCGCAGTAATTGTTTCCTTTGGGAATGCAAAAGACGTCGCGGAGAATCACGCGAGCCACGACATGCCGAAAAGTCAGTCCACTCCCCAAAACAAGTCCACCCGGCCGCTCGTTGCCAAATCAAGGATTGACTCTTTTTTTCTTTCTTTCTTTTTGCTCCCGGGAAAGCAAGGATTGACTGATTGAGTACAACTTTTTTCGTATCGGTCCAGCAAAACAAATTATACGGAAGCATCAGATTGCGTACGCGCACGTCCGTACCGTACGTAAGCGATCGCTCCCTCCCACGAACCAGTCTGCCAAACCAAAAACCAAACCAAGATCGGATCGCATTCCATCCAATCTTCCTCGTTCCTTGGCTTTTAGTATTTCCTCGCCACCGACTGGCCAACCCCGGCCCACGACTCTTTCGCATTGATTCTTCACAAAACACGGAGCGCGCGTCTCAAAAGTAGGCAAGCACGCGGCTCCTTCCTCCTCTCCGCCGGAATAGCCACCGGAGATGGAGAGGAGAAGGCGTCGGAGTACATAGCAGTAGTACTAGGATTAGGTTATGGTCCTTAGTGGCATATGGCGTGCATGCCGCAGATAGAGGTGGCGGATCCCATCGGCTGGATCCGGCACTACATCGTCTTCTTTCTCGACCTCACGAGCTCCGTGTCGGAGCCAAAGGTGTGGCGGCGGAGGGAGATGAAGATCTCCGTAAATAAAGCCATTTCTCGCGGATCTGGTAGTTGGCGATGCAGCGGTGGCCTCCTCCTCTCTGTTCATCATGGTGGTGAGAGAGAAGAGGGTTGGCTACTTGCTGCTCGTGGTTGGCTCCCGCATTTGCAGCATGGAAGCTCGCCGACTTCTACTCGGAGGTACTTCACGGCGCCGTTGTCGCCGTATCATATGGCTGAAAGGAAGCCCCTCCATCGGAGGATTATCACCGCGCCATTGTCGCCGTATTTCACGGCTGAAAGGCGGCCCCTCCACCCTCGTGTGACGGCGACATGCTGTCCTCAAGGCAGCAGCAACCCCGTCAAGCGTTCGTGCCGACTCGGAGGCTCTCCAGTTTCGTCGGAGTTGGCTCCCACCTCTGTGACCCAAGTGGTCCCGTCCCCGGCGGCGTAGAGGTTGACTCCGGCGAGCTTCGTCGCGGTGAAGAAGGAGCTGGACCTGATCGCTTTTCCTTGTTTTATTCTAGGGTCCTCAGTGCAAGTTGTAAGGGCCAGCTTGTAATTTGCTTGCTTCCTTTAGGCCTTATCTGTAAAATGTACTCCACCGCTGAAGAAATGAAGCCGTAGGTCCTTCGGGACCTTTCCTGTTAAAAAAAAACTTTTGATTTGGATCACGTCACGGCCCACATTTTCTTCGGACAGTGGTTGATTTTAAATTGCTCTTGTGGCTTTACAATATTAATTACGACAGTTTGCTGTTTCCGCTTGTTTACGTAGCTCTGCATGCTTTGGAATTCTGTTTCCCGCTCGTGTTGCAGCGTACACAAATGCTCACATATACTACGTAGCTCTACACGCCTAGATTCCATGTATGTATGCTTGTATTTTTCTTCTCCACAAATTGCACACCCAATTTCAATTTTGAAGTGCAATTTCAATTCCAAAATACCTGCCACTATGTACTTGCTCTTCTTCGCAACCGGTGGACTCGCCATCCCGAACTTGTAGCCTCGACTGGCGCGGTCTCGTCTTGTCGGTCGGCGGTCGTGGCTCTCTGCCCATTGGCTACTGTGGTGCCTACACGCCTCCGCTACATGCACAATCTCAACTTCATAATCACAAGGTTTCCGACATTTCAGAAATTAGGCACGTGCCAGATGTCTCGATCATATATACTTTTTTTTTTGTTAAGTTTCATGCTTTGAAGAACTGTCGAGGACATCTACCTCGACAAGTTCGTGCTCCTTCTACTACCACAAATTAGTGGTACAATGCAATCTTAATTATCAGCTACTTTTACAATTGTGTTAAGATTTACACATGTTTTTCCTTTATTCAAGTGTAGTGGGTCTTGTTTCGACTTTGAGGGTACTAATTTTTGTTGCCAATGGGTCCACACGTAGCAATAGTCCATGTTAGTAGGTTTTAAGTATTTTGTGTTTTTTCATGTTCCTCAAAGTTGTATTTTGTTCATCAAGAAATTTGAATATTTTGTGTACTGTTTACCCTATGATGTCTATGCATTTGTGTGTTAAAAGAATTTCCCCAAAAATGTTCGCTCGACAAACCAAAACTCCCGAGTCCGCCACTGCCCGTGAGTGGGGAGCAAGGTTGGAAAAAGCACTAGGCGTAAGCAAGGTGGTTGGCATCCGCCTAGTGGCGCCTATAGGCAGTGCTTAAGCGTTTGTAGGTGCGACCTAGACAGACATATACATTCTTTATTCTGATATCCTAATAAATTTTAAGTCCGGGAAACCCTTCGAACGAGCTTTTGAATGCCTCTAAGATTTCACAAGTTAAGGTTCGAAAAAAAAACATTAATGGAGAATCTCCAGGTACCTGGAACTCCTAGGAAACCATCGCAATGACGAGACGACACATAAAATTATAGTTAAAACCTATCATTTCAAGCATAAAAATGAAAACAAGGGGCCACAAAATAGTGCCACACATAGGCATCTAAAATGAGCGGGAAAAAGTCAAAATGACTTGTGCCTTTTATCTATGTCGACCATGATTGTTTTACTCTTATCTAGCTGGAAACTGGACTTGGAAAACATGATTGTGAGAAACCATGCACATGATATAGCCATTATGCTATGACTAGTCGTGTGTTTCTTCCTATGGAACCCATGCACGACGTGGTCTGACCATAGCTAGTAACATGCATATGTATACTAGCACTAGTCACCATACCAAGCCAACAATGCCAAAGCATCTATCTATTCATTCTATTCAAGGAGGAAACTTTTGATTTAAAATGCAACCCTAGTTGCAAGCTTTTCAAAAAAGGAATTTTCAAAAAGTTTCACATGTATGGCAAGTTTTAAAATATTCTTTTTCATAAGCACGCCAAACAATTGGCACCAACGAGTCTCCAGCCACGTCGTCACACCCAACAACGACCCAACGTGAATCAAGTCTACTTCAACTCATGCGTACAATGCGCCAACACCCCCTCCCATTAATATTGTCCTAGCAACTTTCAAGGCTAATCCACTCCGTCGTCACGTCTATTTTGACGAAGCAATACCAACCCTTGATGGGTGCCGACGGGGCGAACAAAATCCATGCATCAATGTTTTTTTTATTTTACTTGTAGGAACATCTACTTTAGAAAAAAATAGTCTCTCTGATCCATAACATATTATGGATTAGAGGGAGTAGTAATTTATAGCATACAACAACAAGATCAAAGCATTATTCCAAAGCAAGTTTGGGTAGACTAGATATGAAACTTGACCCAAACAAAATGAAACCAAAACAATGAGAGATAAAAAACACAGGTAAACTAAGATTTCGACATATGGATTACTGATTTACATGCGGTCCTATCGATCTAAAAACTTTAGGACATTCTTATTCATGAAGTCTATTTTTACCGCCCCGCCCATGTAAACTTTGGCAGTGCTCTACCCCTTCTTGTATCTTCCATACTCGTTAGAATTCCTTAGTCGGTGTAAGATTAGCTTATCTTCGACTAGTGCCACCCCTAGCCTACCCCATATTACATCATTCCTAATCCGATCCTTTCATGTATGGCTACACATCCACTATAGCATGTGCATCTATGCAACACTCATTTGCTGGATGTGTTGTGTTTTAGTGGGCTAAGATTGTGCTCCTCATAGCATTGCTTGTTTGATTGTCAACCTAACAAAACTTATTTTTTACCTTTTGTGGAACCTTCTTGTCACATAGGATGCTAGATGCTTATCGCCTCTTCATCCATCCCATCTTGATCATGTGGCAAACATCATCATCGATATCACCAATGCTTTGCAACATTGATCCTTGGAATATGTCCCTCTTAGGCACTATTTGTCCATGTAAACTAACATCTCCATATTCCACTATCTTAACACCACTAAAAATCACATCGCAAGTACTTGGTCTTGGTCGTACTAAATATAAACCCTTTGATTCCAAAGTATGCCTCCATATAGTTCGAACTACCTATTTACTCCAACTCTAGTATGATCCACTATTACCAAATCATCATCAAAGAGCATACACCAAGTATATCGTTGGTTGCCTCATTCATCATTAAGAAAAACATGTATGGGCTCATGGCTGATCCTTGATATATATATAGTCATATCGTATAATTAGAAAGGTACCACTCTCACTATCACATGTGCGAACACTTGTCACAACGTTATCGCACATATCTCTTATGACAGTAATATACTTTGTAGATTGTAGGAATGTGTTATCTTCAAAACAAAAGGTCGTAGCCCTACCTAAAAAACAACTATATACCAGGAGACGAAAAACAACAAGCATACAAGAATGAAAAGAAACACAGCTTGAGTTTCGTGTCCGTTGTCTAACCTTGCGATCTGACTGAAGAGGCACCGAAGTTGGTGAAGAGGACCACCATTGAGAACTCCTGAGGCCACGCAAAAACCCAAGAACCATCCACTTCTACCTCCACAGAAAGCTCCTTGCTTTCACGTCCCGGATCGAAAGACGCCAGACCTATCTGAGGTAGACCGCTCTCCCTGAGCACGCATGGATATCGGAAGTCACTGTCAGGGAGAAGGACTACAAGCACTCTCCTCGCCGGCGCCGCCACCCGCGAACATCACCGCCACATGCAACACACACCACAACACACCAAACCAAGCTGCCAGGAGCAGGCGCAGACACCGCCTACCAATCGCCGGCGAGCTCATCCACCCATATCATCTATCTCCGAACGGTGCCCCCATCGAGGGAACGCCACCAGAGCTCCGCCGCCGTCCAAACCGAAGTTTAATTTGGGCTTTTACCCGATATAGGAAGAGCAGGGAGGGAGGGGATACAACCTCGATGTCACCTTCAAGAAGGAGCACGGTGCCGTCGCCAGCGTCGTCGACCTCGTGGCCGCCATCGTCAGCCAAGGGTTTCCCCCGGTTTAGAGCCCACTGCCGAACAACCTCACCAAACCACCAGAGGGAGTCTAGGGCCAGGGAGGTGGGAGGAGCACCACAGGGAGGAACAACACCCGTCCAGATCTGATGCCGAAGGCCCGACGAGGCGACCTCCGCACCAGGCATGCACCCGCCGCCCCTTCACCGTCCACACGGCCGAAGAGCGTAGACCGCAGCACTGGCGGCGCGCGATTTAGGGTTCCCCCTCGGTCGCCTGGAGGGGCGACGCGAGGGAGAGAGAGAGGGGGGTCCGGAATAATATAAATATGCAACACATAAATTGTATCATTAAGAAGTAGAACATCTAAACTTTTTAACGAGATACATGTTTTGTAATATATGTTTTGTATTATATTTGTCAAATTTACAACCTAGAAATAGGACGCCAACCTTATCACCATAACCAACTTAGGAGTGGTATTTTATAGGCTCGGGTTTTGGAGATATCACGGCCAGCAAAAACAACAAACTCGCGTGAAGCCTACTCGTTAGTTACCTCTCACGATTTGTTGACATCGAAACTCAAAAATCATCTAATTAATTAAGGGAACCGACGCCTCGCGTGAAGCGAATGAATTATAGCCTCGCGTGGTTACAGGCTCACTCACCATCACGCCCAAGGAGCTGGAGCCAATCAAACCTGCGCCGCCGCCTCCCCCAAGCCCTCCGTCGACGTCGCCTGCCGGAGCTGGAAGCTGTGGCCAATCAAACCTGCGCCGCCGCCTCGCCTCGTCTCCCCATGCCCTCCGTCGACCTCATCTGCCGGCGCGGGAGGAGCACTCCGCCGGCGCCTGCTGCCGGGATGACCCCGCCATCGCCATGCTGCACGCCCTCCCTCACCACGCACGCCCTGCCCCGGGACGTCGCCGTAAGTCCAGGTACGACCAACCAAAACCAGAGACCTAATCCTCTTCCCCCCCACCCACACCCACCAGTTCAACAAGATTAAGCACTGCATTTTTTCGAGGGTTGTTCTGATTTGGGTCAGTGAATCTAACGATTTGGGGATTAATATATACGCGATGTGGAATCAAGTCGGTTCATGTTCACCTTGTCTGCTTCCCCATCAAATGTTTCCCCAAATCCTAACAATAATAATCTGGTCGAAATTGGAAATCAGTTTCCTGACAAGGTTTATCTTCCTGTTGATATCCAAGTATAGATTAAGTGATGCCTTCTGTGGGTTAAATCAAAATTTATTATGAAAGATTGCCATGGCTATATTGTCAAACATCGTGTGATTTGGTTTCCCTGACTGAACTAGTGTATCAAGTTGGTAGCTTGATGCCTAATTATCGTTCAATTTTATAGGCTGCAGTTATGCGTTGATGAAGGAGAGCATGAATGCCCACATAAGTGTTTGGGAGTATTAATTCTTCTGACCTTGAAGAAGCATCAAGACAACAATGTCACAAGCAGCTCCGAGACAACATCGCATTCCTCGGCGGGCCACCACACCCATGCCCTTCGTCGGCGCAGCGTGGGTTCTGCTCCTTCTCCCCGGCCAACTCTGGTCGCCGTCCGAGCTCTAGGTATGCGTTTTCCCGTACCTGCTCTCCCAGTTCAACTCCAACTCTTCTTCCCGAATTTGACAGAACAAATCGTTTCTTTTTTTACTAGCCGGAGGAGGAGTCCCGGATAAATCCGTGGAGATAGCTCACTCAGTAGTACGCCAGGCGCTCAAACACATGCCCTCAGCGACGTTGTCATCAGGTCTCCTCCAGCTCTGGGTTCCCTGCACCACGAACGCATCAGGCCCGTTTTAGAATCAGGGATTATGAATTGTGTGTCAGTGTCTTGTTGTTTCCCTGCTCAGCGGTGTGTCTTTTTAATTAACTTGCATGGACAAATGGCATGATGGGATTTGAGCTTTGAGCTAGCAAATAAACTAGTACTCTACCAAAAGTTGGAGTGGTGGAGAATTAAGATCAATCCATGGGAGTCCCATACCTACATGGAATGGTTGCACGTTCAATTTTAATTTGTTCAGTGTTGTGCGCGAGCACTTCTTTCCTTCAGTTAGCGCTGAAATTATGTCCCTAATCTCTGAATATTGCTTGAGCTCGGTTTAGTGTTTCTCCTGTCCTATTTAGAGTTTAGTAGCACATGGTGTTTTCTTTAGAAAAAAGATGCTGATCAAGATTCTTGTTTACTCCTGTGTTTTGTTGCTGTTTGTTTAAAATTCAGTTTAGTTTTGTATATGCAAGCAGTTCAACTTGTTGTGCTTTAGTACTGATCGCCTAAGCTCCGTGAATTAAGTCTATATACCTTCATGCTAGATTGGTGAACATCAATATGGTTCAGGGTAACAGGGTGTTCTTGATGCCCTGTCATTTGTCTCGCTGATTTGATCTGTCGAAAAGTTCTGAAGGGGCAAAGATGGATTATTAGTCTTTCTGTTAACTCCTCATATGTAATGCCTCTAATGTTTTTTCATTTTCTTTTCAGGTCTCATATATCTAAGATATACATGTCTAATAGTCTACTAGGAAGCATGGCAGCCTGCCAACATGTGGTGGTGACGTAGCACAAGTGACCGGCTGGACCATGCTCCACCGGCTGCCACCCATGCGTAGGTGCACGAGGGAGTTGAAGCCTGAGATAGAGAGGTTTAGAGGGAGGAGATGAGCGGCTGGCGACCACGTACAACTGCACTCTGGCCCGCGTCACCACCTCGCCATGCACCCTCCTGCTCGGGCCTCCCCGCCGCCCAGACCAACAAGATGCGACAGTGCTGCCCGTACCCTTCTCCCTGGTCAGTTCCATCGCTGGCGCCTGCTGCGGGGTGAGGCTGCCATGCTGCACGCCCTGCTCCAGGACATTGCCGTACCTCCAGGTATGCCGAACCAAAACCCCATATTAATTATTTGTAGGGTTCATATATGCACGACGTGGAATCATGGTGGTTCATGTGTTCAACTTCTAGTCAACCAACGTGTTCGCCTTGTCTGCACTCCCATCAATGTTCACCTTGTCTGCATTTCCATCAATGTTCCCTTTTGATGTCAAACTATTGTTTAAGATGATATTAACCATTTGCCTTCAGTGGGTTAAATCAAAATTTATTATGATCCTGTTTGAAAAGAGTGTCATGGTTATGTTGTCAACATTGTGTGATTCTGTTTCACTCATTGGATGAACTAGTAGTATATAAAAAGTTGGTAGCTTGTTGGCTAATTATTGTTCAAATTTTATAGGTTGCAGTTATAGGAGAGGATGCATGCCCAGACAATTGTTTTGGAGCATTCTTCAGACCTTGAAGCAACACCAAGACAACATCGTCACAAGGAGCTTGATTTAGTTTCCCTGAATGGACTAGTGTATCAAGTTGGTAGCTTGATGCCTAATTATTGTTCAATTTTATAGGCTCCAGTTATGTGTTGATGAAGGAGAGCATGCATGCCCAGATAGTTGTTTTGGAGCATTCTCCCCAGCCAACTCTGGTCGCCATCCGAGCTCTAAGTATGTGTTGTGCCCATACCTGCTCTCCAATTTAACTCCAACTCTTCTTCCCAAATTTGACTGAAAAATCGTTTCCTTTTTTACCAACCGGAGGAGGAGTCCTGGATAAATCGGTGGAGATAGCTCACGCAGAAGTGCGCCGGCCGCTCAAACACATGCCCTCAGCGTCGTCATCGTCAGGTCTCCTCCAGCTCTGGTTTCCTGCACCATGAACACATCAGGCCTGTTTTATGAATTGTGTGTGAAGTGTCTTGTTGTTTCCCAGCTCAGCGGTGTGTCTTTTTAATTAACTTGCATGGACATATGGCATGATGGGATTTGAGCTTTGAGCTAGCAAATAAACTAGTACTCTGCCAAAAGTTGGAGTAGTGGAGAATTAAGATCAATCGATGGGAGTCCCATACCTACACGGAATGGTTGCCCGTCAATTTTCATTTGTTCAGTGTTATGCGTGAGCACTTCTTTCCTTCAGTTAGCGCACAAATTATGTCCCTTATCTCTGAATATAGCTTGAGCTCGGTTTAGTGTTTCTCCTGTCCTCTTTAGAGTTCAGTAGCACATGGTGTTTTCTTTAGAAAAAAGATGCTGATCAAGATTCTTGCTTACTCTTCTGTTTTGTTCCTGTTTGTTTAAAATTCAGTTCAATTTTGTATATGGAAGCAGTTGAACTTGTTGTGCTTTAGTACTGATCGTCTAAGCCATTCACCGGACCTGTAGTATACAGTTTTCTTAAAAGTCACCTGTATGGTTACAGGTTTGTGTATGTCAAGGAGTTGATTTGGTGCCCTTTCAGTTGACACAGCAATTTGCTGAAACGCTCGGTGCAATTGAATAGCCATTGCAACCAGTAAAACTTTACCTTGGTTTTTGCAAAATGGTCCGTTGGCCTTACAATCCCAAACAGAGGGAGTACTTACTACTAGTACGGCAATTTTCTCTTATTTTGAATGGATTCAAATCTTACGGGATTACCTGCTTTTCTCTTATTTTGAATGGATTCAAATCTTACGGGATTACCTGTGCATCAAATTCTGATGAAATGCGTGCAAATGATCTTAACTAGTACTAAATGGAAATGCCAGAATAGAAGCCCTGTGAGTCATGTTCCTTGATGCTAGATTGGTTAACATTGGTATGGTTCAGGGTGTTTTTGATGCCCTGTCTTTTGTCCCGCTGACACCCAAGAGATCGCAGAAGCACAGACATGCTGCAGGTCTGACCAATTAGATCTGCAGGTAAATATAGTAACTGTTTGATAGGTGCAGAGATGTTCTGATACAGCAAAACGAGATTATATATATAATTCATCTCTTTTGTACATGTGCATAAGAGATGCATGTACAAATGCGTTGCAAAGGTTACCCTACATGGAGATGATATATTTATTGGTATGGCCTATAATATGTGAATAGTATAACACATGCAGTATACTAGCTAGTTTGCTTCTTGATAATGGAAGAATTACTTCCGGCTGGCATTTGCATCTCTGCTAGTTGACTGATGCATTTACTTGCCTTAGATCTGAAACTAGTCATGCGTATGTGATCTGCCTAGGTGCAACGCTGAGACAAAGGCAGCCATGTCGATGCTCATCTGCAATGGGTGTTAGAGCCTCTTTACGTACAACCACAGTGCCACTGGAACTGTCTCAACTCCACAAGAGCAGGTAAAATCATTTCTGGAACTGTCTCACTCATTGGTATAGCTGCTGGATCAATTTTGCTATTTTTTTGTCATCTCAGCTGTTGTGCACCCACATCATGATTTGTAGATGATACTAGATGTGTTTAACACTTGTGTACAGTGAGGAGCGACGACAGGGAGGAAATGGGCGCGACCGAGCAGGAGGTCAAGATGGCTTCCCCAATGTCCATCGAGGCGGCCTCGGCGCTGCCCTTCAGGAGATTGTCAACCTCGCCACCCAAAGGTCCATTTTTTTCTCGAATATGTTCATCACAATCTGTATATTGTTCTCGGTTTGTGGCCTTCTTGGTTTTTCTTACATGTATTGTAGAACGATTAATTTTGTTAAAGCATGCCGTTCTCCTGAATTGGTCTTCCTGTCCTATCAAATTGCAGTAACTTGCCAGGCTGCTAAATAGTACCAGTTGGTGTCGTAGCATGGACCATCCATTAAGTTGTATTAGTGTTTTCAGAACTAGCTGTAGGAAATTCATACTGTAGGAACCAAATGATGCATTTATAGCTTTACTCATTAGGATGAACTGATAAAAGCTTGAAACTAAAGTAGACCAAGCTTGAAACTAAAGTTGGATATTTCTTAACAAGTGATCATGGTTTAATTATCTGCTTCAGTTAATATGGATAGAAACTAACATATTATTACGGACGATAACTCAAATTTTATTTTTATAAAAGGCCAAGGATGGTGAACGTTAATACATTTTGTTGGTGACGATTAATGCAAAGCACATTTATGTATATCAGATCACCTATTGAACGTCATGATTATAATTTTCTGATGTTCTAGGCAATGGACATGATAATATTTGCATTGTTGTATAACAGGATTCTTTTAAAAAAGGAACTTCTGTTTATCATGCTTGGTAGTTTCATTATATTGTGGCAATACAGTTCTGGAATTATCATAGCTTTTTTCTTTAAATGAACTGTCTTATGCATCATCGAGTTATGTTGTGTCCATTGATCAATTTTGATCTTTGTGATATATTCACCTATAAACTGTTATCTGCAATTTCAAACATTGTAGAAGGTAGTTGTCTGCAATTTCAGTTGGGTTTTCTTCTCCCATTTGGAATTGGATTGGAATCAGCCCCCTTGTATTTTTATATTATACTCTGAACTTCAGCCTTGAAACATTGTAGAAGGTCGTTGTCTGCAATAGTATACTATTTAGTAGCATCTTATTTGTTTTGATATCATGGTCGTTCACTTGGCAAGGAGAGTTCTCTAGAGATGCGTGTATTCCAGATTCTAGAATAGAAGTCCAAACAGAAACAATTCTGCTGCGTTCCTGCCATGCAATGATCTTACTTGGTGCATGAAATGGCTAGCTGTGGAAGTGTGAACTCCATTTTTGAAGTAAGCATATCCACGGCTATTGCCCTTACTGTGATTTTTCCATTTTTTTGTGAATTTGCTAGAGTTGCAGTCGAGTGATGAAGGTACAATTGTCATTGTTTCACAAGAGGATCTTACTGATATTCTCGTGCCGAAATAAACTAAGTAACTGTTTAAGGATTGGTTTTTTCTGTATGTCTTTGTGGGCCTTAAGTTCGAGCAAAGAATGAACCATAGATCTTCATGTGCTGTTAGATTTTACATTTGTACATTTAAAGCTCACAAAGCCTCCTTTCCACTGTTCTCTAATATTTGCATTTCGTCCTTTTTGAATTTGGGATTCTTGCAACTTTTATTAAATGTTGAGACGAAAGGAGAAAATGGCTAATAAGCTTGTTTTCTGTTTTGAGTTTGCAAGCACTACACCAGGTTGACAATATTAAATCTGCGAATTGAATGGTCTTTCTCCTTGCTTATCTAATTAATTAGCAAATGCTTATTTAGATGTGTACGATTTCCCTTCTAGACATGGACATGTGGTCTAAATTTCATAAAGGTTGGGGAGCATTTTCAGTTACATATACCATTGAAGATTATCCCAATAATTTATGATTCTTACTTGTATATGTGCAGTTGGAGAGGATCAAAGGCTGAGTGGACACCCCACAGTCACGCCATGGCTGAGTTTCCAGTTAACAGAAACTAAGCATTTGGACCACTCCGGCCTTTTTAGTCTATAGAGGTAGTTCTTCTTTTCCACATATATACGATCTATCACTAAACCTGTTAAGCGTGATACATATACCATTTGTAGTAGTTGAAGAGGTTGCTGTTGCTATAAAAAATCAATTATGTACCGTTGTCATGTTCTTTCTTGTAAGTTAAATAATTTCCTTGAGAGATATAAGATCCTTATAAGTCTAGAGTTTGTTTCAGTACTATGCAGATCATATTTTCAGAGATCCTCTTATCACCTTTCACTTTTGAATTTTTCAGGCGACATAGGAGCTGTGGTACATGTGTTGAGGCCCTTCCTCGGTCGTTTGACTTGGCCAAGGTGCTGAGGACCGAGGTCCATGCTGATGGCCTCTTAGAGCTTCTTTGCTGCCTGCCACTAGACACCGGGAGAAAGATGGTGGTGGCCGCAGGGAGCATGGGAGCTATGGTGGCAGCTGGACGCTAGGAGCTGTCCGAGGTGGTCGATGCCAAGGAAGAGAATGGCGGCACATGAAAAGAAAGGACATGATTTTGTCGAAAAGGGCGTCCCTATTTTCATCACCTGCTGGTACAATGCGTGAGGGAATGACTTGATCTGGCTGTCCGATTTGTCTCCTTGTCTCAACAGCATGCTCTGCTTCAGCTCGCAGGTTATGACCTCCCTCCTTACTTCTCACTTCTCGCTGGTTTGCTTTGGTCAGTACAATGTGGAAGTGCTTAAACTGCTTATCAGAGATGAAATTGTTTATGCTAGCTGAGATGCATATGGTTTTCCTTTTAGACTTGTGCATTCTTATATAGCTCTGTGATGTTCAATTTTGATGCTGCCATTTTAAAATTGATTGTGGGATTTCCAAGCAGATGGGTCTGTACCGGGAGACATTCATTTGGTTGTGAATACCACTGGTTGGTACTGTGTAGTTTTGATCTTTGATTATCTAGGTCACTCTATAGTTAGATTAGCCCTAATAAGTAGACCCGTAAAAAGAGAATGTAGTTTGTGATTAAAGGTTACTTAGACTAGTCACAATGGGAAGTATCATAGACTAGTATCATACATATGATACTAGTTTATGATACAACACCTCCAATGCATAGTATCATGAATTAGTATCATAGTGACATCCTATTTAATGTTTTGTAGAATCTCAATGCAAATATGTGTACATGATGTGTTTGCCACTAAAATTTCTAGTTTTACGTGCTATGATACTGTATCTACCTATGATACTACTCTCACCTCTCTCCTCATTAATTGATGTGCCACATAAGATTTTTGCCTACATGGCATGCATGATACTACCTATGATACTCCCATTGTGGCTAGTCTTAATAGTCTCTGCAATCAATCGTTTATCTCCTGATGTAGGAGTACTAGTAGGAGTAGTACCTAACAGAGCATCTTGTTGTGGTTTATGTATTACTATTCGTAGACCACACTAGGGAGGCCATCGGTTGCTTCTCTCGATCTGGGCCTGACCTGGGTCGGGTGGGCCATGGCCATGCACCCCCTTCGATCCAATCCCCTTCCACCCATCCCCCCGGCTGTCGCTGGTGGAGGATGACATGCGTGTGAGCATCAAACCTTTTGGGCGATGGCTACTCTAGTCTGCCCCGACGGATCCCGGCGACGGCAGCTGCGGGCTGGCGCGGCAGCATCTGCGCTGGCCGGTGCCCCTTCTCCTGCGACGTTTCTAGGCTTCCCCGAGTGACGGTCTACTCCAGCGACCTCCTTCACCACCTCCGATCTGCCCCTGCATCATCAATGCTCCTTGTTCATGGGTCAGGGCGAAATCCCCGCGCGGCGACAACCTGTGCTGTCAACGGCGACGCTCGAGGTTGCCGTTACCTCTTCGAGGTGTTGGCATGACCCTGACCAGACTTCCTCCTCGAGCATCGGGAAAACCCTAGGTCCGGCCTGCTGGACCGGGCAGCGGCGGCGTCTCAGCACTGTTCCCCTCTTGATGGCCCTGCAAATGTTGAAGTGGAGTACTTGTTGCTGCAGCTGGACGTTGGTGATGCGTGTCTCCAGCATAGACTACTTCAACATTTGCCTGGTACTTCCCCGATGATTGCTACACCAGTTCCAGCTAGGCCCTGCCTCCCACTTGACGACTCTGTTGGCACACGATGGGTGCGAGGTACGTTGGCCTGGGCAGTCTTGGAGCTGCAATTGTCCCTCGAGGTGCCTGGCAACAGTGTCGCTACCTTGTTGTTTCAAGTCTCGATGCCTCACCATTCTTGGTTGTAGGCAACATGGTTTTAAAGGCGTCGCCTAGGCGTCGCCTAAGCGGCAACTTAAGCGTCCGAGCGCCCGGAGATGGCAAGGCGTCGTGCTCGCCTTAGGATCTTGTCTAAGGCGTCCAGATTCGCCCTTTGAGGCGTCCAAGTCGTCGCTTAGGCGGGGAAAGCGTCGCTCTGGCCCATTTTGGACGCCATGGACAAGTCAAGCGGAAGCAAAGGAGGCGAGCGGGAACCATGGCGAGAACTCAGAAATTGGCGAGAAATTGGGGGCCAGAGAGAGGGGAAACAGAGGGGAGAGAGAGAGGGGAACAGACCAGTCAAGAATCGAATCGATTGAGAGAGATCTCGTCCTCCATCCTCCTCCGCCGGCCTCCCCTTCTCCGGCCAGCACCCTCCCCTTCACGGACACCGGCGTCCTAGGAGTCTGCAGCACCGCCGGCGAGCGCGTCCGGGCGCCGTGGTGGCTGCCTCTCCGCCCGGCCTCCTCCTCCTCCTCCTCCTTGCCCCATCTCGGATGGCCTCCTCTTCTCTCGGTGGGGGACAGAGAGGTCGAGGTTGAGCTGCGTCCTTGCTCGTCCAGCCCCATCTCGTTGGGCCGGTTGGGCCGGGGATAATTCTTTTTTGCCTTTGAGTATACTGGGCCGGAGCCCTGTCCTTCGCTTCGCTTCGAGCGTTCGACCGAAGGCGTCGCCTTGCAACGCGCCTTGAGCGCCTATGCGTCCAGGCGCACCCCCATCGCCTTGGGACGCCTGGCCGCCTTTAAAACCATGGTAGGCAAGGCTAGGCGAGGCCTAATGTCGCTGTGGTCTGTAGTCGAGGGCACCTCCTTACCAAGTTGCAGTCTTTGGTGAGGAAGGTCGTGTGTGTGTCCCTCCTTCTGGAGGTTGTACCCTTGATGTCTTCTTTCTATTCAATGAAATGAAACGCAAAATCTCTTGCGTTTTCTCGAAAAAAAATCCTTATAAGTCTAGAGTTTGTTTCAGTACCATGCAGATCATATTTTCAAAAATCCTCTTATCATCTTTCACTTTTGAATTTTTCAGGCGACATATAGGAGCTGTGGTACATGTGTTAAGGCCCTTCCTCGGTCGTTTGACTCGGCCAAGGCGATGAGGACCGAGTTCCAGGGTGATGCCCTCTTGGAGCTTCTTTGCTGCCTGCCACTTGACACCAGGAGAAAGATGGTGGCGGCAGCAGGGAGCATGGGAGCTATGGTTGCAGCTGGACTCTAGGAGCTGTCCGATGTGGTCCACGCCAAGGAAGAGAATGGCGGCACACAAAAAGAAAGGACATGAATTTTCCGAAAAGGGCGTCCTATGGTCATCGCCTTCTGGTACAATGCGTGAGGGAATGACTCAAGCTGGCTGTCTGATTTGTCTCCTTCCTTGCCTTAACATCGTGCTTTGCTTCAGGTTGCAGGTTATGACCTCCTTCTTACTTCTCACTTCTGGCTGGTTTGCTTTGGTTGGTACAACAAACCGGACGTGTTTGTGGAAGTGCTTATCAGAGATGAAATATTTGTTTATGCCTAGCCTTTGTTTCCTTTCTAGGGATGCATTCTTATGCTAGCTGAGATGCATATGGTTTTCCTTTTAGACTAGTGCATTCTTATATAGCTTTGTGATGTTCAATTTTGATGCTGCCATTTTAAAATTGATTGTGGGATTTCTAAGCAGTTGGGTATGTACCTGGAGACATTCATTTGGTTGTGAATATCACTGTATAGTTAGATCAGGCCTAATAAGTAAACCAATAAGAAGAGAATGTAGTTTGTGATTAAAGGTTTCTTAATAGTCTCTGCAATCAATCGTTTATCTCCTGATGTAGGAGTACTAGTAGCAGTAGTACCTAACAGTGCATCTTGTTTTGTTTTATGTATTACTATTCGTAGACCACACCAGGGAGGCCATCGGTTGCTTCTCTGGATCTTTCTATGAAGAATGGTCATCATCATGTTTTTCTATTTGGTTGAGTTTAGATATGTGGCATATGTCATTTTCTTCTGATAAATATGCCCACAAATTAGCCCATGATGTCCAGCTTTATTGAAGAATTGCAGTTTTTAATATTTGGGTTACAAATTTTAATTGAGATCCAAATTTAGAATAACCGTAGTTACCATTAATGAGTATCACTTCTGATGGGGTCTTGCTACTCGTGCCCACCGGCGTTGATGTCGGCAACCTGCTCTGCCTGACCCCCTTCTCCAGATGCTCAAGGTATTCCCTATTCCACTGAAAAATCGGTTCTTTCTTGTCGCATGTTGGGCAGATGTTACAGGTTGCAGTGTTGTAGCTCAGTTCTGGGAGGAAGATGATGGTCTGTTTGTAACATTGAAACACCACCATGATTTTTTTTTGTGTCTTCTAGTAGTTGTCATCATATGAATTCCTTGACATGATGTTTGCTAAGAATATGACGAGCAATATCTGTCTCCTGTGGGATCGTGTTATTTGAGCAACTCATATTTCTGTGTTGGTACAGTCCAAAAATGATACATGAAAACAGAGCTAGGCAGGTTTGTTTGTAGCATCTTGGCATCAATCATACCTATTACTTTTTGTCAGTTCTGTAGATTAGATCAGGACAAGTTCATTGTTCTCCAACGTTATCCAGTTCTTGATCAAGCTTCTGAAACCCATCACATATATTAACACCTGAGCTGATAGCTATGATATTTTTTGTGTAATATATAACTTCCTCAAAGCTGGTACCTGCACTGCTTGTTTTAACGCTTCATATGACTTCCTTTATTTTCACCTCGGATGTTCTAAATTACAACTATATTTCTACTCATTTGCATGATAATTGGCTGATATGGATTGCAAGTGATATTCTTCTCGTCTTTTTTTCTTTTGCTACTATCCTGCTATTTTCAGTTTACCATCTTTGCTTATGCTTATCCAGTTGCCTCATGTGAAGGTGAATCTTTTATTTGGTAGTGTTGTCGTGCAGGTGACAAGGTGAGCTTGTTCAACTGGTGGCAGTCAGAGAGGCGACGGAGCAGCGCGTATGTTGTTGTTCTCCCCATGAAGATATGATGTGGATCTGGACACTTGAACCGGCCAGCGGGACATGCTTTTATTTGTGATGTTGCAGTGGATTAAGTTCTAGTTAGCTATGCTGGCCTGGAGCATCTTCAACAGTCTGGAGTATTTTACCATTGTGGTGTATAATGTTTTTGCTGAAAGGTTTGTAACAAATAGGTTTTGTTGTGTGATGTTTGCCTTGTCGAGACATGCGATGGCTTATTATTGATGTCCTTAATACAAACAGTTTGGCATTAGCTAGCTTATTGATGTCGTGGACCTGGTGCGTTGGCTCCGTTTTTATTTCTTGAGCTGTGTGCACTTTTGTACTTTGACCAACTGTGTGCACTCAAATTTCGATGAAGTTTAAAATGAATTCTTCCTGGATGCCTAATGTTTCCGTAATGATCCAGACATTGTCCTTGATGCCTGGCGAGGTTGTGACACTAGACAAATGTGAGTCACTTAATTCCGGATGACGTGAATATAATAGTTGAAAGGGAGCAAAAGGTACACACAAATCCGGATTGATGGATTGAGCTAGAGATTTGCAAGAAAAATGAGAAATAGGTCTAAATATAGGTACACACAATTTCTTATTGTCCCTCTGTTTCAAGATTATGTGATTCACATTAATTCTCGAAAAATATAATAGTTGAAAAAGAGCAGTACGGAGATACATTAGGCAAACTAACTAATCCAACTGAGTAATATAGTTGAATAAAGAGCAAGGTGATGGTACGATAAGAAACAAATAAATCCAGCCAGTCCGTGAAATTGATAATACGGATTGATTGATTGAGATAAGAGTGTCAATGAAATTGGTTGATTGATTGATTGAGCTAGAGATTTGCAAAGAAAACGAATAGTAAGTGGAATTGATTAATTGAGCTATAGATCTACAAGCAAACGAACAGTCAGTACATTTATTACGTACAAGTACCCATGAGACTCCAGCATGAATCAATTAATCACACCTCTTACGGGCAACAAGCCATGTCAGCGATCCGTGTGCTTCGTCCATCCCGCCGTCCGATACATCCATCCCGTGATAACATCTGCTCCTTCCCACACATAGTTCAAACCTTAGTAGTACTATTCTCTTTCTCCTTCCTCTGAATGTAGTTCTATAAGTAGAAGCCCCTTGTCACCCACCGCGTGCGGGGAGCGTGTGTGACTTAGACTTTGACTTTTACTTGTCGAGGAGAGGACAGAGCACTCACCTCTACGGGCGAAGCATGCGGCGGCGATCTGGAGTCTAAACCTTCTTCTCTGGATTCAGCAAGTTATCTTTCCTCTAGATCCCTACATCATGTCGTGGCCTTCTTTGGTGTGCAACAAGGTGAACACTCGAACTGAAGGAGCTTGATTAAGGCCTTCCGCTTCTGGTTGGGACACGCCTGCTTGAGGACGCCTGTGGGGTTCTTCACTCACTGTTTGGTCAGAGGGGTTTGTTGATTTTGGTGCTGCAGCTGGTATGTTTGCTTCCTTCTGGTAGTCGTTCCCTAACTATTAGCTGATGTATCATTAGTTGTTTTTTGTTGCTGCTTGCAATGGAATCAGTACTGCTTCTGGTAGTCATTCTCTCAATAATCGGTTGTTATTTTCTTAAAGAATGTTCACAAAAGAATGTTTACTATGCAGTTCTTTGTTTTGATGTATAGTTTGGTAGCATTCCCTGAAGGCAATTATTTGTGCAGTGTGTCTGACAGGTTTTGCTCGTTTTGTGAATGACAGATGAATTTCGCGTAGTAATATATAGTTCTTTACTGAATCTTTTTCTTATAGTTTGCAATGGACTCCGTACTGCGCTGCCAGATGCATCCTAATGAAAATCGTGATTTGGCTTCCGGTAGAGATGCGCGTTACCGTGAAAGAAAGAGAGGAGGAGAAAATCCATTTAGTACTTCCCTGTTTGCTGGAGCCAACAGACGTGTATATCTTTTAGAGGAGGAGAAAAATGCTTCTATATTATCTCTTCCAATTATAGACCCTTCTCCTACATATATATCTTTTAGAGTGAACTTAGGAGGAATCATGATGAAATAAGTAAAAGTAAATAAAGTAAATGCAAGTAACTAATTTTTTTGTGTTTTTAATATGGCAAACAAGACAGTAAATAAAGTAAAACTAGCAACTAATTTTTTTGTGTTTTGATATAGTGCAGCAAACAAAGAAGTAAATAAAAAGTAAAGCAAGACAAAAAAACAAAGTAAAGAGATTGGAAGTGGAGACTCCCCTTGCAGCGTGTCTTGATCTCCCCGGCAACGGCGCCAGAAAATCTACTGCTGTCCACAACTGGCGCGTGGTTGACGTGGGAGATAGAAATCTCTGTGGTGTAGCTTTTCTTCGTTCCCCGGCAACGGCGCCAGAAAATCTACTTGTTGCGCGTAGTTGACGTATGTCTTTTCCGTTCAACACGCGTCCGTTGGGAACCCCAAGAGGAAGGTGTGATGCGTAAAGCAGTAAGTTTTCCCTCAGTAAGAAACCAAGGTTTATCGAACTAGTAGGAGTCAAGAAGCACGTTGAAGGTTGATGGCGGAGGAGTGTAGTGCGGCGCAACACCAGGGATTCCAGCGCCAACGTGGAACCTGCACAACACGACCAAATTACTTTGCCCCAACGTGACAGTGAGGTTGTCAATCTCACCGGCTTGCTGTAACAAAGGATTAGATGTATAGTGTGGATGATGATGTTTGCAGAGAACAGTAGAGCTAGTATTGCAGTAGATTGTATTCGATGTAAAAGAATGGACCGGGGTCCATAGTTCACTAGTGGTGTCTCTCCCATAAGATAAATAGCATGTTGGGTGAACAAATTACAGTTGGGCAATTGACAAATCAAGAGGGCATGACCATGCACATACATGTTATGATGAGTATTGTGAAATTCAATTGGGCATTACGACAAAGTACATAGACCGCTATCCAGCATGCATCTATGCCTAAAAAGTCCACCTTCAGGTTATCATCCGAACCCCTTCCAGTATTAAGTTGCAAACAACAGACAATTGCATTAAGTATGGTGCGTAATGTAATCAATAAATACATCCTTAGATATAGCATTGATGTTTTATCCCTAGTGGCAACAGCACATCCACAACCTTAGGGGTTCTTTGTCACTCCCAGTTTAATGGAGACATGAACCCACTATCGAGCATAAATACTCCCTCTTGGAGTTACAAGTATCAACTTGGCCAGAGCCTCTACTAGCAACGGAGAGCATGCAAGATCATAAACAACACATAGATAGATTGATAATCAACATAGCATAGTATTCCATATTCATTGGATCCCAACAAACGCAACATATAGCATTACAAATAGATGATCTTGATCATGTTAGGCAGCTCACAAGATCTAACAATGATAGCACAATTAGGAGAAGACGACCATCTAGCTACTGCTATGGACCCATAGTCCAGGGGTGAACTACTCACACATCACTCCGGAGGCGACCATGGCGGTGAAGAATCCTCCGGGAGATGATTCCCCTCTCCGGCAGGGTGCCGGAGGCGATCTCCTGAATCCCCCGAGATGGGATTGGCGGCGGCGGCGTCTCTGGAAGGTTTTCCGTATCGTGGCTCTCGGTACTGGGGTATTCGCGACGAAGACTTTAAGTAGGCGGAAGGGCGGAGTTGGAGGGCTGGCGAGGGGGCCACACACTAGGGCCACGCGAGCCCCTCCTGGGCCGCGCCGCCCTAGTGTGGCGGCGCCTCGTCGTCCCACTTTGGTTCCCTTTCGGTGTTCTGGAAGATTCGTGGAAAAATAGGCCCCTGGGCGTTGATTTCGTCCAATTCCGAGAATATTTCCTTACTAGGATTTCTGAAACCAAAAACAGCAGAAAACAGCAACTGGCTCTTCGGCATCTCGTTAATAGGTTAGTGCCGGAAAATGCATAAATATGACATAAAGTATGTATAAAACATGTGAGTATCATCATAAAAGTAGCATGGAACATAAGAAATTATCGATACGTTGGAGACGTATCAGTAGCCATCGGCAGTGCTTTACCATGTGAACCTGGAGCACTCCACCACAACAACCCCATTCAAGATGGCTATGCTCGTGTCACGGTGGAGGACATAGTACAAGGGTTTGAGGACCTGGAGATTGACATTGCTACACCTGAAGGGGAGAGAAGACTTGGAGATGTCAAGCTCCAGTTCATTCTATGGCAAAAGAAGTTTATCAAGTTTCCAGGCGAGGCGCCAAGGCCAACAAGTCCACCCCCCTACGGTGGTGGTGGCGGTGGCGGTGGTGGTGGTGGTGGTGCTTCACCTACACCTCCTTCACGTCAGCCGACGCCGCCCCCCAATTCACCTCTGGCGGGTAAGCAGCCGCCGCCCCAGATCCGCCGGGCGGGTAGCGACGCCGCCCCCCAATCCACCTCCGGCGAAGAAGCAGAAGCAGTCCTGGACTATTAACCCGGACCCTTATGTACCTAAGACCACAAAGGTACCGGAGCCATCACTGAAGCCTCTCCCCACGAGGCCTTGGGAACGTAGTGCCGAGGAAGTCGACGCGGCCGCGATTGCTCACCATGAGAAATGGAGGGCGGAATGCCAGGCGAGAAGAGAGCCCGAGCCCAAGCCAGTATATTCTGACAAGGAAAAGAAGTGGGCTAAGTCATTTTTGAGCACACCGTCCCAAGCGGCGAAGAATCTGCCTAACGACTATGCACGTGAACTTCGTAGGCAGGCACTCATGTTGAAGGAGAAGAAAGAGCTGGCGGAGAAGCAGGGGAAGAAAGCCTTGGAGGAGGCCGAGAAAGAATTAGCAAGTAAAAAAAGAGGGAAACGAGCAGTTGCCCAGCTCGGGGAACAAAGTAAACAATCAATCGCCCCGCTCATAGTGAAAGCCGCCGGTCCGGATGCTGAACTAATGGACCCCACAATCATAGCAGCTGCGGCAGAACAGGGAATGACCGTAACGGCTGCCAGAGAACAAGTGGCCCTGATCGGTATGACTCTTCGTGAACTGTTAGGCCTTGATGAGGCGCCAATGAAGGAGGTAGTAATTACATATGTGCCGAATGGGCCTCTCGTCGAGCCTGCGCAGGAAGAGGATCTACCTCCACAAATGACAAGTCTGCTGAAATGGTACAAGGGTTACATAAAAAATAAAAACGCCAAAGAATATATTTATGCGGAAGTTAGATATGAGCATCACTTCAAACATTACTATGTACAAATTCATCTGAGTGAATTGTTCCAGCTTTTCAATCTGCGCGAGCTCGACAAATCTATCATCAGTTGCTACGTTCTGTAAGTGATTTGTTTCTACCCCATCTCGTTCATATTGCCTGCACTATATATATGTCCTAACTATATTGTTGTGTACGCTATTATATATGCAGAATGAAGATTAAGGAATGCGAAGTAAGGAACATCCATGATGTTGGGTTCATTGACCCACACATCGTTAATGGATATGTGTTAGAACATCACCCCGCCGACGTGGAGGAAGACCTGTGGCGGTTTCTTACAAAGCAGTAACTCAAAAGTGATATTCTATTTCCTTACCATTTTGGGTGAGTGTTTCTATCTTGAGCACATTCTCTTTTGTTTACTCCATGCATGGTATATGGCCGGCTAATCGATGAGTTATGCATGACTGTGCATGTATCGTGTCCGCAGGTTCCACTGGATTCTGCTAGTAATTAAATTTGACACCTCCACATGTCTCGTCCACGACTCTCTGAATCTGGAAGCAAAGCTTTGGGGCGACATGAGAAGAATGCTGCAGAAGTAATTATTTTCATTCATTTGCGCTCTATATCGATAGGCCTATTTCGTTCATTTCCTAATATCAAGTAACTAATAACTCTCTTGTTCATTTAATTTTCTTTGCCTCGTAGGGTTTGGAGACGGTTCACAGATGAAATGGTCGGTGAATTCAAAAAAGAGCTACAATTCATGCGGTCAGTGGCTGCGACTGGGGATATTCAGCCACCGGGGACCAATCTATGTGGATACTATGTTTGTGAGATGATCCGGAGATACACCTCTGAGCGGGTTCCGTGTGATAACAATGAGAAGAGGAATAACCTCCGGAAGATGCTTAGTCCAGAAGCTCGCTTCCGACCACTTCAAGAGGAACTAGCTGGATGGTTCACGAGGGAAGTCATCGATCCTAAAGGAGAACACTATGTAGAGGACGTAGAACTTCATATGCATTAAATTATGTATGGAAACTTGTTCAAAATTGTATATGGTCATCCGATGATATTGAATATATATTGTATATTCCTCTTGAATTCTTTTTGGTTCTAATTTCAAATTTGTTTGAAATTGTACATTCATATGCATGTATGTAGTACCGTAGAATATGTGAAACTCCTTCAAAACTAAAATAAAATACAAAAGAAATAAAACAATACAAATTAAAAAGAAGCCAGGTTTAGGGAGGGGGGGCTAAAACCCTAAACCTGCGGCGGCCTTTAGTCGCGGTTGGCCAGAAGAACCGCGACTAAAGGTCCTCCGCCCCGACGGTCGCCTGGCGCCCACGTGGACGGGCCTTTAGTCGCGGTTCGTAAGCAACCGCGACTAAAGGGGGGAGCTTTAGTCGCGCTTATTTAATCCCGGTTGCGCAACCGGTATTAATGGAGGTTACGAACCGCGACTAATGGACCTTTTTCCACCAGTGAGATAATGCAGTGTATGACTTATATCTAATGTCTTTTCTAGTTGATGTGGTAAGGTAAGGGAATACATGTCTTTTCTACCATTGTACATGCCCTTATGTTGATGATGACCACATCACAGTACTCTTTAGCTGTAAGTTGTGGTTGTGTCAATCAAATGCAGAAAGCTTCAGGATAGTAAAATTCCTCCGAAGAAACTGGGATCTGATGGGAATTGGTCGGAATGGCCAGGAAATGGACTGTGGTTGTAGATGACCTTGAAGGAACAAAGTTTGTAGCCTATAATTTTTTTAACCTATTACACCTCTGTTTCGTTTTTTTCCTTTGTTTCGACGCGTTAGCTCCCTATCTCTCAACCATCCAATAGATATGCCTTAAAAGTTTTGCTTTCCATAAACAAATTCTATCAGAAAGTGATGGGATTAAGATTCGCCAAACATGTTCGCACCAACACTTCTGGTTTTTGTCTTGAAATTTTGCACCGGTGATTGTGTGTCAATCACTTAAATTTATATTTGTATTGCCTTAAATTTTAACTCTTAATGTGTTCAGCATACTTCTGTCTATACTGAAAAATAGATATGATGGTTCAATGAGAGCTGCATTGTAGCACAATATGTTCATGCATATCTTTGCTACAAAGTCTAATCCCAGCCTGGTAAGATTGAACTGTCTTTCTCGGCTGCATCCAAGCAATGAAAAGTCGGCATAGTGTAGATTTCATAAACTCTAAACTCTAAGTATTCTATTTTGTCATGTGGAAATTGTTCGCAAAGCAAGTAGACTTCGGGTTTCTTTACGTGATTCTCCATCGTAAATTGTGACATTACACTGTTGTTATGGATGACCTTGAAAGAACTAAGTTTTGGAATATAATTTTTTCGACGCATTAGCTCTCCATCTCTCTACCATCCAATAGGTAAGCCTTGGAAAGTTTTGCTTTCCATCAACAATTTGTATGACCTCAAGGACCACACAGTTTTAGTCAAAGAAATTTACAAGACAAAACCTACGTCAATGTTTTCAAATAATTCTCCAAGCAACGGAATCTACAGCCAATCAGGCAAGGGAGCACTGCAACCTGCGAGGAACCAATCGTCATGGTCGACCATGACAGGAAACATTGTTGCTCCCTATGAACGCGATCTGTTCGCAGCACAAACTACAGTTAAGAGGACAAAAACAAATGACGTAGGGTTTCTTGGTCTAGCTTTCATTGGTTGCCAAACTAGTAGTATCGTAACTACGCTTTGCTGTTACTTTGTTTCTCGTGTAGTCAAGTTGGTTCCTCGAATGATAAGCACATTATGTACTCCTTTCCGATAATATGTTATGCCCATCATTTAGAAAGGCCAGAAACAAAGTTCTTCAAAAACAAACAGTCTTAAGATTTGGATTTTACTTTGCGTTGCAAAACGTAATCATGTTTCCGTTTGCTTCCATGTTTACATTTGGACGAGTCAGGTGATCCCATCCAATTTGTTTCCTTTGTTCCAATGCATTAGCTCTCCATCTCTTTACCATCCAATCGATATGCCTTAAAAAGTTCAGATTCCCATAATCTATTTGCATGACCTCAAGAACTTTGCAATTTTCTGTGAAGAACTTGGCAAGGCAAACCTCAAAGCTATCGAGCTCCATCAACTCAAACTGCAACTTGACATTTTTCAAATGACTCTCCAAGCAACTGAACCGGCAACCACTCAAACCAGGGAGCTCCGCAACTTCCGAGGATTCACTGTTGAGCGTCGGAGCATAGCCGATCCTCGACCTCCTGGCCGTCGTGGTCGTGGCTCATCCAGGACAAGAAGTGTTCGCTGCCCAGGTTACCGCAGCACCTGGTGTCGAGGTTGAGGGTGTCAGTGCGTGGCCAGAGCGGCCGCCATCGCCGGGAGAGGGCAGCGGTGCGGGGTTTGGCTCCGAGTTTATCATCTCGATCAGCTGCTAGATACTTCGACTCTAACTCAAAACGGATGGACACATCCCAGCTTCCAATCCAATCTTGTTTCCCGAATATGAACCACAGAATCCGACACGGTCTCCTCTGTAATCAGTTTGCACCCCGATCCCACTTGACACCTTATGCAAGACTAACCATCAGTGACCCAGACAAAAGAGAATTGATTATCCCAAAAAAGTTCACAACTCAGCCGAATCCCTATGCTGCAAATCTTGCAAACTATGAACCGAATCCAGATAATCCTTCATCATATGTTCTCAAAGCTCATGCCTTCTGGATCTTACTTCCGCATACAGAGCTATGAACAGAATCAGTAGCAACAAAAAAAAACATGGAGCACCTATATACTACATGAGACTATCTGCACATTTGTCCATGGCATCATCCAGGAAAAAGTTACTGTCGATCGTACATCACATAGTTTGTTCACTACGGATAAAGAATGTCACAGTGGCCACGCCTACACAGCAAGGTCAGCAAGGGTGCGCCATCCGATGATAACAAGTTGTCTTCACTTCCCCGCTCCAGTGGCTTATGAGCTGTGCTTGAGGAATAGTAGCTTTGAACTATATGATAAGGCATCTTCCCTAGACCTGACTGGTTGAAGAAATCAAGGCGCTTTACTCGCACAGGTTGACCCGACGTCGACTTCGTGTCCACAATTTCGACACGCAAAGGTATGCCGAGTGCATATGTCAAAGCCCTCATCTGTATAGCTTCGGCTTCAGCATCCTGGCTACGCACCTTCGTCCGACAGAACTGGCACCAAAACCATATATGCAGCATGTTGAGCCTAATTTGTGACTGGTAAAACTTACTATCGGCTCTCTTTACACAACAAGTCATAGCAGTTGACTAGTGGGAAACTTTATTTCTAGACTTTACATGTTTATCCAGAGATAAGAAAAATCGTGCACCAAGAAAATTGCTATTGAAAATCAATTACTCTGTCAAAGATAAATAGGAAAATATAATCCATTTACTACTGTATATCGTGAATGATATCGTAGAGTACATTACTATAGGGCAGAAACCCAACCTGTTGAGCTTCGGCTCTGGCTTCACCTTCAGGATGCAGGCCTCGCACCGTCTTCCTACAGTACTGGCAATAAAACCATATATGTGGTATGGTGAGCGTAATCTGTGAGTGGTAACACTTAATATTGGCTCTCTTTACGCAAAAAGTCTCAGAAGTTCACGAGCTGCAAACTTTATTTCTAGAGTTTACATGTCTATCCAGAGAGAAAGGTAATTCGCATACCAAGAAAATTGCTACTGAAATTCAATCCTCTGTCAAAGATAAAGAGGACAAAATAATCCATTTACTGTATATCGTGAATGGTAGCAGAGAGTATAGTACTACAGTGTAGAAACCCAACCTGGACGACATCCATATCTCTGGGGATAAATGGCTTGTAGATATCTTGTGTACGGATCTCAACCTCCGTAAGCACCCTAAGGAAATAAAGAACTGACGAAAACAATATGTTATATAAAGAACAAACAGACAAACAACACATCACAACAAGGATTGACATCCCTTACTATTGCGTGACGAGGGATCTTCAAGGCTTCTCTCATACAGCTTTTCAGAAGTCAGGCTAAAGAGATAAAAGAACTTTGCTGTAAACTAAAATGTAACTAAGATGAAATAAGGGTATCTTTAACATATTGTCAAGACCTTTTCTAAGAATCTCTACAAAACACTCATGTTATAAACTACACATACCCGTTTGCAACTGAGTTGACCAAACAATAGAACTCCTGAAACAAAAGTGAAGACATTTGGTTATGCATGTAAGATATATCATGAACAGAAGATCAAAGTACTGCAGGAAACCATCCATATTCCCACAGTACTGGTGAAAGAGGTGAAACAACATGATCTAAGCCAGGTTTATCCAACACAATCTGATGAAGCAGCATGACGACGTTTAATTGTCAGAACAACTGAAGAGCCACAAGGGATACGACTATTGTTGGCATGTATAGATGTCCCACATAATTCTTTTATCTGTAGATGGCTGAGCTAACAGTATGGATAATTAGGGCTAAAGAGATGATGCAAAACAAGTTAACCTACTATAATACTTACAGAAACGGTAATGCAAAACAGGTTTAGGCTTTTGTAGGCAGTAGGCTACTAGAATACTTACAAAAACAAGGGATAACAAGTAGTCACGTTTTAACAAGTATGCTTCTCCCCAGTGAAGTTGATACAATCTCTCTGTAGATACTTCCACACATTTCATCAGACGAATAACCTCAGCTTGCCTATCTTGCATTTGTCCAAGGTTCTCCTGTTTACAAGCCTAATTGTATTACACTTCCATGGAAATAAAGAAAGCAATGCCATCATCATGAAAAAAACAGAAAAAAGTTACCAAGTAGGAGAACAGGAAAGCTCTGTAAAAACAGCTGCCATCACTCCGAGTTCTTCTCAAGAGCCCATACTGCTTACTGAGAATCTATAAAAAAAATGATTTTCAGATGTGCAAATAAACTAATGCTTCAAGTATTAAATTAGCTGCAAGCGAACAAACCTTGATCTTTTCCTGGATGATGTAGTTATTTGAAGATTTAAGAATCAAATCCGATATTGGTTCCTATCATTCCAAAAATAAGAATCAAAAAGATATCTTTAAGGTATGATAGATAATATGTAAGATTCGTCTAACTTGAGTGTGGATTTGAATAAGACATGCTGTGAGGAAAGGCAGAAAATGAAACTCTCGAATATCAAGTGATAGTCACTGGTAAAAAATGAATGCCTTATGACAGACTACGGTAAAAGGGCATATGAGAGGTCAGATGAATTGAGCATAAGAAAAAGAACTTGCTGCGTTTTAGGGTACATTCATTTCATGGTTGATGAGAAAGATGAGGTACAATATTCTCACCAGGAATCGTAACGCTGTTGGATATTCCTTTGGTGGTCGCATGAGTTTGCTATCAGATGGTCCTCTGAGGTTCTCTCCCCGATTTTGATCATCCGCTACTTCCCCTTCTTCCAGGTGCAGCGAATCGGCATCATCTTCTAGTTCTCTGAGATGCCTATTGTTGTACTCAGCTTCCTCCTGCTCCCAGTTCCAGCTCCCATCATTTTCCTCTTCAGACAGATAATCAGCATCCAGTCCTTCATCCTAGAAAATGGCAGAGTATTCAGGTAAACAATAAAAACGTGCACCTATGTTTCAGCATATATGTAAGGATCATCGATCACAAGGTGTAAAAGCACTAGACAGATGAAATTTGCTTGGAGTCAAACTTAATTAAGCCTAAGTAAAGAGCTTCTCTTATAGCCCAAATTCTCATCATCAGACCTGCACCCTACATAATTGCAGACCATCCTTGTAAAGAATACTTTCCAGCACATATTCAGTGAATAGGCTATTACAAAGAAAAAAGTAAGAGCCAGAACAACTGACTCGGCCTCCGATGAATAATATCAACGCTATTTCAGGAACAAAATACAACCAAAAATTACAACCGGGACAATGGGCCAAGCACTGAAGTTATCAAGACACGGAATTGGACTGAGAAATAGCAGAATAGGAGCACAAAGTTTCACCTCATCATTTTCCTCTTCCCTTAAACCCCCATTATCTGGTCCTGGATCTTAGAAAATGGAAGGGCATTCTCTTGTACAACATACATTCCAGAACAAATGCTGCTAATTGGGAAACAAGAAAAATGTGCAGCGAAAACCAGAACACCCGGACCCGGACTAGAGAGGGAAATCCAACACTACGGCTAAACATCCTTCTGTCGGTTGTCTTGCCATGAATATCCTGGTCAGGTCACCAAGCCAGCCGATTATACCAAGAACTAGTAGCCGATTATACCAAGATCCCACCATTTCCCCCTCCTCTGAAAACAAATTCAGAAACTACACGGGGTAGGAAGAACAGAGTCCACGAGTACCAAACAAAACCATGCAAGAATCGCACCAACTCGAAGAACCTACGACCGCGCCCAATGCTGCAGCCAAGAAACTAACATCTAACCACGACCGCGCCATATCCTACAGCCAAGAAAGCAGCCGCCATGAACTGAGCACAAGAAAGACTCGGAAACAGACCAAGAACGACACAAGAAACGCACCCAATTTCAGCGAGAGAATGGTATCTTGGCGAAAACATTGCCTAGAAATCGCCACCCAAGACATAGCAGGACGCTAGAAGCCTAGAACTGACCGTATCCCTGTCGGCGGCACGCGGCGGGGCAAGTGGCGGCTGAAGCGGGGGTGCTGATGTGGAAGGCGCCCCAGGGACGCGGGAGGGCGACGTGAGCGGTGGCGCCACCGGAAGCCGTGGTGGCGACGGCGGTGTGGTATCGCCTCCGCCGCCGCTGTCGCCGCTGCTGGATGCCCGAGCCAGGTCATCAGAATTTGCCTTGGACCCCATTTCTTTCGTCGCTGGAGTTGCCTTTTTTGCCCCTTCGATTTTCGCACTTCTCCCCTCGTTTCCTCTGAAATTCGTCAAGGGACCGAACTGACACATATTTATACTACCGGCATCTGAGGGTACCGCGGTGGTACTAACAGCTGTTTTTTTTTTTTACTTTTTCTTTTGCAGGTGAAATATATTGACGGAAGACGTACTAAAAGAGAATATTTTTGTAGAGTCTCTTTTTTTTTGGCGTGATTTTTGTAGAGTCTCAATCACATAAAAGTTCACGGTTGAAAAGTTGTTTCTATGTAACAAACTTTGCGCCATGACAACAATTCTTTTTTGTTTAAACAAATTCTGTTAAATTTTTCTTTATGTTTGTCTATATAAGAGGATTTATGCTGGAAAATAATTATATAAGACCTGGTCCAAAAATTTACCAAAATGGGGAAAATTGAAAGTGTATAGAACCCAATGTGTGGTTTGCTAATTAATGATAATCCATATGGACTAATGTTTACATTGAGTTATATTTGTAGGAACTATTCCTAGACAATGCTTGAAATATGTTGATTTCAAGATTGCAATAAGAAATAAGGTGCAAGTTCAAGAGCCAACTCAAAGAGATCAAACACTTGAAGCTTGACACTCATATGGTGATCATGGATATGTGAAGATGCACCAAATAAGAAGCTCTCATGTAGTGGATTATGGGGGAGCAATTCACAAGACCTCATCAAGCAAGCACAATTAAGAAAGGTGTTCCGTCTTGTTGCGGTCAAGATCGTCTTCATCTAGATCAAGTGGAATGCAAAAGGTTAAGGTTTTCTCTTGGTAGAGTTTCTTTCTTACCGGTTGATGACCCACAAGTATAGGGGATCGCAACAGTCTTCGCGGGAAGTAAAACCCAATTTATTGATTCGACACAAGGGGAGCCAAAGAATACTTGAAAGCCTTAACAGCGGAGTTGTCAATTCAGCTGCACCTGGAAACAGACTAGCTCGCAAGAGTTTATCAGTAATGTGATTTTATAGCGATAGCGATAGTGAAATAACAGCAGCAGAGTAACAAAGACAGCAGTAGTGATTTTAGTAAACAGCAGGATTAAAATACTGTAGGCACGGGGACGGATAACGGGCATTGCATGGATGAGAGAAACTCATGTAACAATCAAGCAGGGCATTTGCAGATAATAATAAAACGGTGTCCAAGTACAAAGCAATCAATAGGCATGTGTTCCAATTATAGTCGTACGTGCTCGCAATGAGAAACTTGCACAACATCTTTTGTCCTACCAGCCGGTGGCAGCCGGGCCTCAAGGGAATCTACTGGATATTAAGGTACTCCTTTTAATAGAGTACCGGAGCAAAGCATTAACACTCCGTGAACACATGTGATCCTCACATCACTGCCTTCCCCTCCGGTTGTCCGATTTCTGTCACTTCGGGGCCTCGGGTTCCGGACATCGACATGTGTATACAACTTGCAGGTAAGATCATAAAACAATGCATATCATGATGAAACAATAACATGTTCAGATCTGAGATCATGGCACTCGGGCCCTAGTGATAAGCATTAAGCATAACAAGTTGCAACAATATCATCAAAGTACCAATTACGGACACTAGGCACTATGCCATAACAATCTTATGCTATTACATGACCAATCTCATCCAATCCCTACCATCCCCTTCAGCCTACAGTGGGGGAATTACTCACACATGGATGGGGGAAACATGGCTGGTCGATGGAGAGGCGTCGGTGGTGATGATGACGATGATCTCCTCCAATTCCCCGTCCCGGCGGAGTGCCAGAACAGAGTTTCTGGTCCCGAGACAGAGTTTCGCGACGGTGGCGGCGTACTGGATGGTTTCTGGCGACTTCGACTTCTCCTCTCGCGTTTTTAGATCGAAACCCTTAAGTAGTCCAGAGGAGGGCGTCAGAGGCCAGTCGAGGGGGCCACACAGTAGGGCGGCACGCCCCCCTCCTGGGCCGCGCCGGCCTAGTGTGTGGGGGCCTCGGGCCTCCACCAGGCTTGCCCTTCTGGCTCCGTAAATCTTCTGGAAAAATAAGACCTTCGACATAAATTCCGGGGATTTTCCTAAAAGTTCAATTTCTGCACAAAAATGAGACACCAGAGCAATTCTGCTGAAAACAGCGTTAGTCCGTGTTAGTTGTATCCAAAATACATAAATTAGAGGTCAAACAATAGCAAAAGTGTTCAGGAAAGTATATACGTTTTCGACGTATCACCGGTCTCGTGGTTTAGTTGGGAGACCGGTTCATATAGGCTAGACGTCGTACTATCAAGAGGCTCTCGAGTGAATAACTCGGTCGTATCGTTCGGAGTGCGGTCAAACCTTTGCATCCTTGCATCATCTTTCTTAGTTGTTATTTGGATCTTATGCATGTGGTGTTTTAAAGCTTGTGGTTATTTCCATGATAAGTTCTAGTTTATCGAAAACAGATTTCGCGCATATCAATTGTTTCGTTTTTGATATTGGAGTTTTTCTTGGTTCTCCGGGTTTAGAAGTTTCACTCTAAAATTCATAGAAAATCAACCCCCACTCTAAAATTCTACGACGGAGTTTTTATTGGGGTAGCTCTTGTCGTCCTCTTTCCAACAAAATTGGTTTCATGTCGATCGGAGTTTCCAAACTCTAGATTTTTTGATTTTAAGTTTGACTTCGATTTAAGAGAGAAAAGAAAAAGGAGAAGAAAAAGATTGGGTGATGGCGCACCCTAACCGGTGGTACCGCCGGGGGCAAGCCGGTACCACCGCCAGTCAGCGACCGGTGGCACCGCTCGGGCTACCGCTCGCGGTACCGGCAATGCCACAAAAGACACAAATGTTTTCCAGTACCGTACCCCCGCGTGCATTGCCGGTACCACGGCCGGTGGTACCGCCTCGGCCTGGCTGTGGTATTGGGCATGGGTGGCCGGTGGTACCCCCTCCCTGTCTCCCACGTCACCTTGGCCTGCTGCCGGCGCCTCCTCTCACCAAGTCGATCAGCGGGCGGTGATACCGGCCACACCCAGCCGGTAGTACCGGCCCATGTTGGACCAGCCCCAGCTGGCAGAAAAACGTGAGCCCATTTTTAAGTCATCTCTTTTTCCTGTTGCAATACTTCTTCCTCCTCCCCTCTTCTCAATATTTTCCCCACCATTGTTGTTCATCCTTGAGCTTGAGATCTTTCTCCCCAATGAGAGAAAGTTTGAGGGGATCTATATCCACACTTCAACCAAACCAAATCATTTCTTTGTGAGTGAATCTTTGGGATCTAGATCTTTGAGAATTTTGTGTTCTCCCATTTTTTTCTTCCTGTCATATTCCCCCGATAGCTTTTGTAGCTTTGTTGGAATTTGAGAGAGAAGAATTTGACCATCATTGTGGTGTTCTTGCAATTGCATTTGGTGCATCGGTTTTGACTTCTCTACGGTGATACGTGGAGGTGAAAGTTCGTGAGATATACACTTTGGGAGCTTGTTCCTCTTGGGTCTTTGGACCCTAGATGGCTTAGTGGTCTTTGTGGTGTTCTTGGGGACTCCAAATAAGTTGTGGAGATTCTTCAAGGGCAATGCCTTTATGGCGATTTATTGGGAGCCTCCAATTAACTTGTGAAGATAGCCCCAAGCTTTGTGCGGGTTCGGTGACCACCCTAAGGTTCCATAGTGGATCGAGGTATTCCACTTTGGTGGGAAGGATCGAGGAGAATACGGTGGTGCATTCGTGGCGTTTGGAGTGCTTTGTCCTCCACACCGCTCCAACAGAGACTAGCACTCGCAAGAGTGTGAACTTCGGGATGCATCGTCATCTCTGTGTCACCTCGGTTATTTCTGTAACCGAGCTATTTACTTGTGCACTTTACTTTGTGATAGCCTTCGTGCTTGAAGTTATATATCTTGCTATCACATAGTTGCTTGTCTTTCTTAGCGTAAGTTGTTGGTGCACATAGGTGAACCCTAGTTATATAGGATTTGTGCTTGACAAATTAAATGTTAGTTTTATTTCGCCTATTCACCCCCCTCTAGGAGGCATCTATGACCTTTCAACGTCACAACCCATCAAAGGTGTAGGGACTGTTCAGTGCACTCCCTTCATAAAACTATATTCAGTGTTACATGTTCCAGCGTTCCCTGTCAATTTGATATCTCTAAGTGCTTTAATTTATCAACTGGAATACATAATATATCTTCATAAGAAAATGTGTGTGATTCAGGAGAGGCTAGCGGGCAGGAGGATTGGGACTGGAACTAGGCCTAGAGGACTATGGTACATGGATCGTGGAGGTTCGGTGTTTGCTGTTGTTGATGCTGAAAGGGAGAATATTTCCATGATTCATCATTGTAGAATGGGTCATATGTCTTTTGATAAGATCACTAGAGTCTTCCCTGATGTAATGCATGGAGTTTTTTTTTTAACCAGAGCGTCCTAGAGGGGGCTCGAACCTTTCATTAAAATAACAGAGGAGGTGCAAATTTGTTACAAAGGACCCCAAGAAATAAGAGAGTTACACATGGATCCCTAGTACTTGTAGAAAGGACCTTGCTAAAAGATCTAAAATTGCAATCTAATCTTTGCTCTTCCCCACTATGGAGCCAAGAACACATCTCGCTGCAGCCATGGGCGAAGACGGGTATGAAACCACTTGTCTCCGACCTGGCAAATCCCCCGTGCCTGTGTTGAAACAAGGCCTCTGAAAGGAGGTTGAAATCATGTCGGAGCACACCGACATTGATAAGACCATCTTGGCCATCGATCTGAAAGCAGAAGAGATGCTCCGAGAAGAGAAGGTTCTTGTACCCCAAATCCACTCAAGCAAAGCAGCAGATGAACGCTGACACCCAGGTAATAGGATTAACCTACCAGCTAGCCCAAAGTTTATTACATGAACTTGGGAGGGCAGGAAGAGGCAATGTCGGTGGCGACAAACATCAGGGCTCCGAAGAGTGGATTCTCTGTTACCCTAGCGCAAACCAGAGAGGAGGTTGCCGAAAGAGAAGAGCTCTGAGCCGTGCTCACCACCATGGTGAGCATCTTTTGTTGGATATCCAAATCTTACACAACCATCGTCGATCTGCAAAGAGAGATCCCAAATCCTGGACCTAGGGATTTGACCTCCACATCAAGCTTATTATTGGGCTAGGGAAGGAAGAACTCAAGCAGCATCCATCGGCACCACACCGCCGCCACCCACCAGACTCCCAACTCCAGCCACCTGACGCCGCTTGGAAATGCCGAGCGCTCTCCAACCACCGGAATAGCGCCAAACTCCTGTGGAGTTAAGCGGTGATGACTTCCACCTACTTGATAAATAGAATGCCTTCAAGAGTTATGGGCGTAAAGTCACCCTCTGACATGTTAATGGGTGATAATACATTTCTAGTCCCACCAAAATTATTTGGTTGTACTTGTTTTGTTAGAGATCACAGACCATCTGTTGGTAAACTTGACCCAAAAGCAATTAAGTGCATTTTTATTGGATATGCATTTGGGAAGCGTGGCTACAAGTGTTGTAGTCCATCAGAACGATGTACCTTTGTAAGCATGGATGCCACTTTTTGAGAAGCTAAGCCCTTTTATGGTGAAAAGACTGATATAAGTATGATGTTTGAGGAGCTTTACCAACAGAAGAATAATGAGGTTGGCCAAGAGGAGGGGAGAGTATTGTTGCAAGTCCAGAATAACATGACCCACAACCAATTGTGGTTTCAGTCCCTATTTCTGTAACTGCTGCTCCATCTAATGTCCATGTTGAACCACTTGGTGTACAACCTGAAAACGTACAAATGTAGAGGGGCATCATGCTGGTGTATTCGCGATGACCTCGACGTGGAGTACAATAGAAGCAACAGGTGCATGGGGAGAAATAGGTGCACGAGGAACAAGAAATGCAAGGGTTAAAGGATAGTATGCCGCACCTATAGGGGGTGAGTGAATATGTGCTACCCAATTTTTAGTTCTATTTCAATTAAGGCTTGACACAAAGGTAAATTCTCTAGATATGCAACTATATGAATTTACCTAGATGACAAGATACATAACTAAGCAAGACATATATAGTAATGCAATAAGGATAGAGGTAACCGAGAGTGGAGCACGTGGAGACATAAGAGATGATTCCTGTAGTTCTTTCCTTTTGAGGGGAAGTATGTCTATGTTCGAGTGGTGTGGTTGCCACGAAGGCCTAACCAACGCCACAAAGGCCTCACCCTATTCTCTGGTGAGCAACGCCACAAAGCTTTAGCTCACTTGTCCACTAAGGGATTTCCTCGAGGCAGAAACCGTTCCTTTACAAGGTTCTTGGGACACACATCCACAACTGAATTGGAGGCTCCCAATAGGTGTAACAACAACAACAACAACAACAACAACAACAACAACAACAACAACAAAAAAGATCAAATCAAGTAACAACAACTAGGGTTTCCCAAAGAAGCACTAGCAATGGTGCTCTCAAGCTAATGAGGGGGAAATGTAAATCGCTTCGGTGCAGATGTAGATCGGCGTCTTCTCCTTCGATTCTTCAAAGATCAAGAGCTTTGGGTGGTTGAGGGAGGAGATCAAGTGATTCTTGTGGCTCAACTAGGTATGGTGTTCTTGAGGATGGATGAGAAAAATTCCAAGGAAGAAGGGGTCTTTTATACCCCTTCCATCTGATGTAGCCGTTGCAAACAATCGAGTGCGGTACTACCTCTACTGTCAGCAGTAGTACCGCTTGACTGATTCTTCGGACTTTGACCTGGTCAAATTCTAGCAGTAAATATGTTTGGAAACTAGCTTAATGGAATTGACAAAGACAATAAAGCTAGAATTCGCATTGGTGTTTCAGCTTTATGTTGGTCAATTTGGAATTGCAGAAATGACATCTCTACTACTTAAAAAAGAGGAACCGGTTCCGTGATCAGGCGGTCCGTCGTTCCCTTCGTCATTCAGTCGTCCTTCGCCCATCCGCGCGTCGCCCCTCACTTGGTCTTTTGCATTTTAGCCCTCCACAAAAAATGAAATCAACATATGCTCCATGAAACCCGCCAGATCCAAATCGATAGCCTCCTGTGACTCCTGTCCGTGGTCGCCCTGCTCCGGCCGCATCTGGCGACGACCGACGAGGGTGCTCCGACACAGCTCCCGGTGCAGCGGCGATGCGCAGGTCAGTCAGGCGGTGCTCGCCCAGGCCCGCCTCCTTCCGTGCTGAGGCAACAACGGCGATCACCTGCCTCCGTTGTCATCCTTTGTCCGTGCCGCCATGCCCCAACGCCTCCTCCTCCTCCAACGCCGAGTATGGCTCGGCTGGATCGCCCTTGAGCTCACGCTCCCGCGCCACTTCCTCCTCCAGCTCCGTCGCAGAGCTCAGCGAGGAGGGGATCGGCCGGTGCGCCATCGAACCCTCCAGGGCGACGACGACAACACCCTGGCACCGTTGGCGGCCACGGGACGCACAACGCCGGAACTGGGCCGTCATCAAAGGTGGGTACTGACTTGTGTATGGGTATGTTTGGTTTGTGCTCTACCTTGCCTTGCCAAATGTTGACAAGAATTGGCTTGCCAAAATTTTGGCCAAGGAATTCTCCACCCACACTTGACCAATTATTTGGCAAGATCCTGTGAGACAAATAGTGGGACATCCATTGGCAGCCAAAATTTTGGCAACAAACCAAATATGGAAGAAAATACAATAGGCAGCCAATTTTTTGGTGGGACGAAAATCCACATTTTCTTGTTTCACCTGAAAGCTTGTTCTTGTTTTCAACGAGATGAACATCAGGAATTTACCGTTATAATAATATTATATTATTTACATGAAAGATACATCATGTTGGGCATGTGCTTGGTCTATTTTAAGGGTTTACAAGACATATGGCATGAAGCTGGGTCATTTCCTTGGTTCAGCTCTTTGCTAGAAGAAAACCATTTCAGATCAATTTCCAAACATATCATATGTGTCCACTTAAATCAAGCAAAGTATTATATAAAGTTCATGTATGGCATATAGTTTGCGATCATTATCAACTGTTTTGGTCAGTTGTTTGTATTTAGAAGCTAAAGACATACAATTCATCTTGACATCAACTGTTTTAATTGTATTTTAGAGCTATTTAGGATCTAAATGTCCCGAAAAAGGATGTCGAGTAGCTCTTGGTGTCATTGATTCTGGACAACCATGTCTAGGCCACATATATCAGGTGAACAAGTAGGTACAATTTTGTGACAACATCACTGATAAGAGGTTTCTTGCAGGTTGGTGTCTACTCACGCTTCTTTTCCTGTAGACAGTGTTGGGCCTCCAAGAGCAGAGGTTTGTAGAACAGCAGCAAGTTTTCCCTTAAGTGGATCACCCAAGGTTTATCGAACTCAGGGAGGAAGAGGTCAAAGATATCCCTCTCATGCAACCCTGCAACCACAAAGCAAGAAGTCTCTTGTGTCCCCAACACACGTAATACACTTGTCAGATGTATAGGTGCACTAGTTCGGCGAAGAGATAGTGAAATACAGGTGGTATGAATGTATATGAGCAGTAGTAACGGCGCCAGAAAATACTTGATGCTACAACTGGCGTGTGGTTGATGGTGGGAATATTGCAGGCAGTAGAGATGCAGTAAAACAGTAAACAAGCAGCGATAGCAGTATTTGGGAACAAGGCCTAGGGATAATACTTTCACTAGTGGACTCTCTCAACATTGATCACATAACAGAATAAATAAATGCTATACTCTACACTCTCTTGTTGGATGATGAACACCACTAATTGTGTAGGATTACACGAACCCTCAATGCCGGAGTTAACAAGCTCCACAATATTCGATATTCATGTTTAAATAACCTTAGAGTGCACGATAGATCAACACAACTAAACCAAGTACTAACATAGCATGCACACTGTCACCATCACACTATGAAGGAGGAATAGATCACATCAATACTATCATAGCAATAGTGAACTTCATAATCTACAAGAGATTACAATCATAACCTACGCTAAGTACTACACGATGCACACACTGTCACCTTTACACCATGGAGTAGGAATAGACTACTTTAATAACATCACTAGAGTAGCACATAGATGAATAGTGATACAAAACTCATATGAATCTCAATCATGTAAGGCAGCTCATGAGATCATTGTATTGAAGTACATAGGAGAGAGATTAACCACATAGCTACCGGTACAGCCCCTTAGCCTCGATGGAGAACTACTCCCTCCTCATGGGAGACAACAACGTTGATGAAGATGGCGGTGGTGTCGATGGAGAAGCCTTCCGGGGGCACTTCCCCGTCCCGGCGGCGTGCTGGAACAGAGACTCCTGTCCCCCAGATCTTGGCTTCGCGATGGCGGCGGCTCAGGAAGGTTTCTCGTACCGTGGCTTTTCCGTATCGAAGATTTAGGTCAGGGACCTTTAAATAGGCGAAGAGGCGGAGTCGGAAGGCTGACGAGGCGACGACACACTAGGGGGGCGCGGCCAAGGCCTGGGCCGCGCCACCCTGTCATCTGGTGGCCCTGTGGCCCCCCTCTGGCGGCTCTCGGGTGTTCTGGAAGCTTCGTGGGATTCTAAGATGCTGGGCGTTGATTTCGTCCAATTCCGAGAATATTTCCTTACTAGGATTTCTGAAACCAAAAACAACAGAAAACAGGAACTGGCACTTCGGCATCTCGTCAATAGGTTAGTTCCGGAAAACGCATAAAATCATCATAAAGTGTGAACAAAACATGTAGGTATTGTCATAAAACAAGCATGGAACATCAGAAATTATAGATACGTTGGAGACGTATCAGCATCCCCAAGCTTAGTTCCTACTCGTCCTCGAGTAGGTAAACGATAAAAGATAATTTCTGAAGTGACATGCTACCAACATAATCTTGATCATACTATTGTAAACATATGAGATGAATGAAGTGATTCAAAGCAATGGTGAAGATAATGAGTAAACAACTGAAACATATAGCAAAGACTTTTCATGAATAGTACTTTGAAGACAAGCATCAATAAGTCTTGCATAAGAGTTAACTCATAAAGCAATATATTCTAAATAAAGGCATTGAAGCAACACAAAGGAAGATTAAGTTTCAGCGGTTGCTTTCAACTTGTAACATGTATATCTCATGGATAGTTGTCAATGCAAAGTAATATAATAAGTGCAATATGCAAGTATGTAGGAATCAATGCACAGTTAACACAAGTGTTTGCTTCTAAGATAGAGAGAAATGGGTAAACTGACTCAACATAAAAGTAGAAGAAAGGCCCTTCGCAGAGGGAAACATTGATTGCTATATTTGTGCTAGAGCTTTTATTTTGAAAACAAGAAACAATTTTGTCAACGGTAGTAATAAAGCATATGTATCATTTAATTATATCCTACAAGTTGCAAGCCTCATGCATAGTATACTAATAGTGCCCGCACCTTGTCCTAATTAGCTCGGATTACCTCGATTATCATCGCAATACATATGTTTTAACCAAGTGTCACAAAGGGGTACCTCTATGCCGCCTGTACAAAGGTCTAAAGAGAAAGCTCGGATTGGATTTCTCGCTTTTGATTATTCTCAACTTAGACATCCATACCGGGACAACATAGACAACAGATAATGGACTCCTCTTTAATGCATAAGCATTTAGCAACAATTAATGTTCTCATATGAGATTGAGGATATTTATCCAAAACTGAAACTTCCACCATGAAACATGGCTTTAGTTAGCGGCCCAATGTTCTTCTCTAACAGTATGCATGCTCTAACCATTCAACTCATGGTAAATCGCCCTTACTTCAGACAAGACAGACATTCATAGCAACTCACATGATATTCAACAAAGTGTCGATGGCGTCCCCAGGAACATGGTTATCGCTCAACAAGCAACTTAATAAGAGATAAAGTGCATAACTACATATTCAATACCACAATAGTTTTTAGGCTATTTGTCCCATGAGCTATATATTGCAAAGATGAAGAATAGAAATTTTAAAGGTAGAACTCAAGCAATTTACTTTGGAATGGCGGAGAAATACCATGTAGTAGGTAGGTATGGTGGACACAAATGGCATAGTGTTTGGCTCAAGGATTTGGATGCACGAGAAGTATTCCCTCTCAGTACAAGGCTTTGGGCTAGCAAGGTTGTTTGAAACAAACACAAGTATGAACCGGTACAGCAAAACTCACATAAAAGACATATTGCAAGCATTATAACACTCTACACCGTCTTCCTTGTTGTTCGACCCTTACTAGAAAATATCTAGACCTTAGAGAGACCAATCATGCAAACCAAATTTAAGCAAGCTCTATGTATTTCTTCACTAATAGGTGCAAAGTATATGATGCAAGAGCTTAATCATGAGCACAACAATTGCCAAGTATCAAGTTATTCAAGACATCATACCAATTACTACATGTAGCATTTCCCGTTTCCAACCATATAACAATTAACGATGCAGTTTCAACCTTAGCCATGAAAATTAAAAGCTAAGAACACATGTGTTCATATGAACCAGCGGAGCGTGTCTCTCTCCCAAACAAGCATTTATTCAAACAAAAACAAAAATAGAAACACACAGACGCTCCAAGTAAAGTACATAAGATGTGACCGAATAAAAATAAAGTTTCAAGGGAGGAACCTGATAATTTTGTCGATGAAGAAGGGGATGCCTTGGGCATCCCCAAGCTTAGACGCTTGAGTATTCTTGAAATATGCAGGGGTGAACCACCGGGGCATCCCCAAGCTTAGAGCTTTCACTCTTCTTGATCATATTGTATCATCCTCCTCTCTTGACCCTTGAAAACTTACTCCATACCAAACTCGAAACAACTCATTAGAGGGTTAGTGCATAATCAAAAATTCACATGTTCAGAGGTGACACAATCATTATTAACACTTCTGGACATTGCACAAAGCTACTGGAAGTTAATGGAACAAAGAAATCCATCCCACATAGCAAAAGAGGCAATGCGAAATAAAAGGCAAAATCTGTCAAAACGGAATAGTCCGTAAAGACGAATTTTAAAGAGGCACCAGATATGCTCAAATGAAAATGCTCAAATTGAATGAAAGTTACGTACATATCTGAGGATCACACACAAAAATTGGCAGATTTTTCTGAGTTACCTACAGAGAATCCTGCCCAAATTCGTGACAGAAAGAAATCTGTTTCTGTGCAGTAATCCAAATCTAGTATCAACCTTGCTATCAAAGACTTTACTTGGCACAACAATGCAACAAAATTAAGATAAGGAGAGGTTGCTACAGTAGTAACAACTTCCAAGACTCAAATATAAAATAAAATTACTGTAGCAAAATAAACACATGGGTTATCTCCCAAGAAGTTCTTTCTTTATAGCCATCAAGATGGGCTCAGCAGTTTTAATGATGCACTCGCAAGAAATAGTATTTGAAGCAAAAGAGAGCATCAAGAGGCAAATTCAAAACAAATTTAAGCCTAACATGCTTCCTATGCATAGGAATCTTGTAAATAAACAAGTTCATGAAGAGCAAAGTAACAAGCATAGGAAGATAGAACAAGTGTAGCTTCAAAAATTTCAGCACATAGAGAGGTGTTTTAGTAACATGAAAATTTCTACAACCATATTTTCCTCTCTCATAATAACTTTCAGTAGTATCATGAGCAAACTCAACAATATAACTATCACATAAAGCATTCTTATTATGAGTCTCATGCATAAAATTATTACTCTCCACATAAGCATAATCAATTTTATTAGTTGTAGTGGGAGCAAATTCAACAAAGTAGCTATCATTATTATTCTCATCATCAAATATAGGAGGCACATTGTAATCATAATCAAATTTATCCTCCATAACAGGCGGCACCAAAAGGCTACTATCATTATAATCATCATAAATAGGAGGTAAAGTATCATCAAAGTAATTTTTCTCCTCAATGCTTGGGGGACTAAAAATATCATGCTCATCAAAACCAGCTTCCCCAAACTTAGAATTTTCCATATCATTAGCAACAATGGTGTTCAAAGTATTCATACTAACATGTTCCATGGGTTTTTTAATTTTCGCACCAAACCATCCATGTCTTAACTCAGGAAATAATTTTAAAAGCTCACTGTTGCTTTCCATTATGCCTAACTAGTGATAAACAAGAAACAAAAAGATGCAATTGCAGGATCTAAAGGAAATAGCTTCGAGTACTTACAACAGCGCCAGAAAATAGCTTAGTAGCCGAGATCCGGAGTGTGAGTACCTTTTACCTTTCCTCCCCGGCAACGGCGCCAGAAAATAGCTTGGTGTCTACTCACGCTTCTTTTCCTGTAGACAGTGTTGGGCCTCCAAGAGCAGAGGTTTGTAGAACAGCAGCAAGTTTTCCCTTAAGTGGATCACCCAAGGTTTATCGAACTCAGGGAGGAAGAGGTCAAAGATATCCCTCTCATGCAACCCTGCAACCACAAAGCAAGAAGTCTCTTGTGTCCCCAACACACCTAATACACTTGTCAGATGTATAGGTGCACTAGTTCGGCGAAGAGATAGTGAAATACAGGTGGTATGAATGTATATGAGTAGTAGTAACGGCGCCAGAAAATACTTGATGCTACAACTGGCGTGTGGTTGATGGTGGGAATATTGCAGGCAGTAGAGATGCAGTAAAACAGTAAACAAGCAGCGATAGCAGTATTTGGGAACAAGGCCTAGGGATAATACTTTCACTAGTGGACTCTCTCAACATTGATCACATAACAGAATAAATAAATGCTATACTCTACACTCTCTTGTTGGATGATGAACACCACTAATTGTGTAGGATTACACGAACCCTCAATGTCGGAGTTAACAAGCTCCACAATATCCGATATTCATGTTTAAATAACCTTAGAGTGCACGATAGATCAACACAACTAAACCAAGTACTAACATAGCATGCACACTGTCACCATCACACTATGAAGGAGGAATAGATCACATCAATACTATCATAGCAATAGTTAACTTCATAATCTACAAGAGATTACAATCATAACCTACGGCAAGTACTACACGATGCACACACTGTCACCTTTACACCATGGAGGAGGAATAGACTACTTTAATAACGTCACTAGAGTAGCGCATAGATGAATAGTGATACAAAACTCATATGAATCTCAATCATGTAAGGCAGCTCATGAGATCATTGTATTGAAGTACATAGGAGAGAGATTAACCACATAGCTACCGGTACAGCCCCTTAGACTCGATGGAGAACTACTCCCTCCTCATGGGAGACAGCAGCGTTGATGAAGATGGCGGTGGTGTCGATGGAGAAGCCTTCCGGGGGCACTTCCCCGTCCCGGCGGCGTGCTGGAACAGAGACTCCTGTCCCCCAGATCTTGGCTTCGCGATGGCGGCGGCTCAGGAAGGTTTCTCGTACCGTGGCTTTTCCGTATCGAAGATTTAGGTCAGGGACCTTTAAATAGGCGAAGAGGCGGAGTCGGAAGGCTGACGAGGCGACGACACACTAGGGGGCGCGGTCAAGGCCTGGGCCGCGCCACCCTGTCATCTGGTGGCCCTGTGGCCCCCCTCTGGCGGCTCTCGGGTGTTTTGGAAGCTTCGTGGGATTCTAAGATGCTGGGCGTTGATTTCGTCCAATTCCGAGAATATTTCCTTACTAGGATTTCTGAAACTAAAAACAGCAGAAAACAGGAACTGGCACTTCGGCATCTCGTCAATAGGTTAGTTCCGGAAAACGCATAAAATCATCATAAAGTATGAACAAAACATGTAGATATTGTCATAAAACAAGCATGAAACATCAGAAATTATAGATACGTTGGAGACGTATCACAGGTCATAGTTAAATGCAAATTCCTGAACACATCTTCGGCCCAATTTTTGATTGTGCTTCTTTGCAACTATGCTGAACATGTCTGCGAAATCCATATACTATTGTAGATTAGAAAAAAGGAGCTTGGCATCTAGATTCATCAAGTGTATATGTGTGTCTTTGGATATCGTATATATGCATGAATTTATCTGTTGCCTTTGAGTGTTTTGGATGATCGACATGGTAAGATGTTTACAAGATAAATTGCATAGACAACACTCTGATGCTGCGAAAAAGTGGTTCTCGACTTTTTTCATCTGATGAGTGTACACTACCTGTAGTTTGGGTGAATGTAGGATAATGATTTTCTATTCGTGATATATGGTGAGTTGAGAGGCCTCTGTATAATTTGGTTTGTCTATATGAGGCCTAATTTATTAATGTTCCACAGGTTTTGTTCAAATGGATGCAAAAGTAAAATGCTTCAGGCTACCTGTACAGAGCTGTTGATTGACTGGCGGCTTCATTGGCTGGCAAGTCGTGGTTCTCAAGTTGTTGACTTGACTATGTGCCAGTGGATATGCAACGACGTACTTCCTGATCTCATGGGTGAGTACTAATTAGTGTATCATTTCTGTGTTACCATGGTAGTTTTGTTTTATTTCTTAGAAATAGTCTTCTACTGTCCTTGAATTAGTGCTCCTCTCTCCGGATTAATTTTCCTAATAGCACGAAATGATTGATTTGTGTGTTTAGTGTTATGGCCCTTTGTTTTAATATCTCTCATGGTACAACACATGTTGATGTCTTAATAGCATGAAACCTCTGAATGTAGGAACTGGGGATGAACTCCGCAACCGGAGCAACACATAATGTCAGCTTGCAGATATTGGTGAGTTCAATGCACATTGTCGGTTATATATTTCAGTTAGGTACTAGAAATAGTAACTGAAATGAAGAATCTTCTCAGCACCTGGAGTGGTATCAACACATATTGGGAGAGGCCAAGTTGGTCACCCTCCAGCTCTTATAACCATTATGCTAGCTCCGAGCCTGACACCAAGCGAAGTCATGCGACGAAACATAGGACATACCAAAAGAATACGATAAGTGGTTCCCTATCTCTCTTTGCAATGATAATTTGAGGCAAGCCAATCATTTAGTTGAAGGCTTCTTATTGCTTCTGTGTTTCAGAACTTCGGAAGTAACAAAGGTATTTCAGTGTGTCGTTCAGAGTTTGGTGAATGGACAAGTACAGTCCAACTAGGTGAGTACAATAAAATAAAAATTAATAATTATCGCATGCCCAGACTTCAGCTAAAACAACACCTGGAGCAACTTTAATAGTAAGTAGGTGAAAATCTATGAATAACGTGGAATTTATGATGTTGCGTACTTACCTAATTTTTTTGCCGCCTCCCTCACACACAATCCTCAATATGGCTGCCTCCTCCCTGCGTTACAATTCATATCCCCTCTCTCCGGTCTTTATTGGTGTTTTTATGTTGCCTGTGGAGGTGTTGTTCTGTTGCCGGTTGAAGAGGTTCAGAACTTCGCCGGAATTTTATTCGATGCTTTGGTTGTAAGCATCTTAGCAGTTTGGCCTTTATTTGAAAAGAACTTCATGCCTCGTTTACAAGCTCCAGAATAGAGATTCCTGAATTTGAAGAACAACCAGTTATTGTTCTTTATCATACATGTCTTTCTATTCTTTTTTACCTTCTTCCAACATCAGTTTTCTGGAATTAGTTTCAATAGACTCTGTTACTTTCCAGGAGTTGTAGTAACCATGTGATTTGATCATCGATTGTGCAATTGCTGTAGATAAAGCACAGGAGGGATGGTCGACAAAAGAAATCTGAATCATCAAATGGATCAAATAATCTATGAAAACGCCAGGCATTTTACTACGTCCATTATAGCCTATGAAAACATCTTATAAAAGGGAATATGCAAGAAAAGAACTCCCTCCTTGTCATAAAGGATGGTTTAGATCCGTCTAAACTTAGATGCATGTATCTAAATTTAGAATGATCTAGAACATTTTTTTAGTAATAATCAAGTGGAAGTGCATAACATATTAAGTTATTGTTGTAGAAATTTTGCATGCCAGCAAACAACTGTCGAATTACACCACATGCCTGAGTCGGTGTTCTCTCATGGTGAGTTGTATGTAGCTATCAAGATTCTCTGATAGCAATAACGTCAAGATTCCGGTCATTCCGGATGCTGATAATTAAAAAATCTATTGTTATGTATATGAAGAACATTTCTACAAATAGATCATTACATCATAGGTGGGATATTTGTTGCTTATATTTTTCGTAATCATAGTTCTATATTTTTAATATATACTTAATATACTTTGTTTTGCATAATCAACTCCATTGTGATACTCCATGATGTTGTAGGAAATGCTCGAGAGTCTGGTGCGGGCCAGCTCTCTCGTGTAGGACTCAGGCGAAGTAAATGCTTGCTCTGAGACTTTGCATATGGCAGAACTCAGAACTGAGTGTGGACTTGTTCAAAAAAAAGAAAAAGAACTGAGTGTGGCTTTCGGGCGAGGAGTTCATGCACATCAAGTACAAATTTAGAAGTGTGTTGTGCAGACTTCGTCGTAGTAGTTTATGTTCGCATGTATCAACTACTATTTTGAATTTAGTGGCGATTCATGCAAACAAAAATTTTGGCTGGCCTTTCTTTATGGAGGTTTTGATGTTAGCTTGCTGGAATATTTGGCTGGTTCGTAATGGGGAAAAAATTGGGCAAAACCGCAAAAGAGACCCAACTTCTTAAGGTGCAAGTGTAAATTTTTTCATGATATTTTCCTTCACCATAGGAGTAAGGTCAAGCATAGAGATAGTTTGTTGTCTTTCATTAGGACCCTACCTTAGAGTACGATCTATTTCTAATTAGGTAGGTCTTTTTGTTTTTTCCTCCTATACATATGACTTGGTAGTGTTTTGAGAATAAAATTTTGATGCCGGGCTATTGCCTCACAGTTCATGGTCAGAAAACAACAACTCCCTCCAATTAATATTAAACATCGAGTGCCACCACAAAGGCTTGGCCCGAGCAGAAACCCCCTCGCGAAAAAACCTACCCTGCTCTCGTGACCCGCGCCACCTCTGCGGCCTCTTCCTAGCCCCTCACCCGGCGCTCTCGCCTGCCAACGCTGTCGGCGTGCGCTGTTGGGATTCGCTCGGACGGTTCCGGCGGTGGCGGGGCTGACTCTACCCGTGGCGCAACCGGGGGCGCGGGGGCCTTGGGCCGGCGATGGTGGCCTTCGGGCGGCGGCGGTTCGGTGCGACGGTGTGGTTTCCGCGCGCTGGGTGGTGCGGAGATGCAGCAGCACCGCTGTTAGCAACGGATTAGCGCGGTCGGGAGGGGCAGCAGCTCCAGCTCGGCCCAGATCTGGGCCCCTTTGGGCCCGGTCTTGGCTAGGGCGGGTCGGAGCTTCCTTGCTCGATGGTGGTGCTCCCTGATACGTCTCAAACGTATCTATAATTTCCTATATTCCATGCTAGTTTTATGACAATACTCACATGTTTTATATACACTTTATATCATTATTATGCATTTTCCGGCACTAACCTATTAACGAGATGCCGAAACGCCAGTTCCTGTTTTCTGCTGTTTTTGGTTTCAGAAATCCTACACAGGAAATATTCTCGGAATTGGACGAAACAAAATCCCACGGTCTTATTTTGCACGGAGCTTTCCAGAAGACCGAGAGCCACGATACGAGAAAAGTTACAGTGATGCCGCCGCCGCCAATCCCATCTCGGGGGATTAAGGAAATCGCCTCCGGCACCCTGCCGGAGAGGGGAATCATCACCCGGAGGACTCTACATCACCATGATCACCTCCGGACTGATGTGTGAGTAGTTCATCCTTGGACTATGGGTCCATAGCAATAGCTAGATGGTTGTCTTCTCCTCATGTGCTATCATGTTTAGATCTTGTGAGCTGCCTATCATGATCAAGATCGTCTATTTCTAATGCTACATGTTGTGTTTGTTGGGATCCGATGAATATGGAATACTATGTCAAGTTGATTATTGATCTATCATATATGTGTTGTTTATGATCTTGCATGCTCTCCGTTGCTAGTAGAGGCTCTGGCCAAGTTGATACTTGTGACTCCAAGAGGGAGTATTTATGCTCGATAGTGGGTTCATGCCTCCATTGAATCTGGGACAGTGACAGAAAGTTCTAAGGTTGTGGATGTCACTACTAGGAAAAAGGCATTCAGTGGCGCACCACTTTCAGGCTTCAGTGGCGCACCACTAGTGCGCCACTGTTATCACGCCACTGCTAACTCCTAGTAGTGGCGCACTAGGGGTGCGCCACTACTAGCCTGGATACCTGTGGCGCACTGCCTGGTGCGCCATTGACATGTCCTGCAGTGCGCCACTATTACTCCAAAGTGGTGCGCCACTGTTGGTCAGAGGCAGTGCGCCACCACTGTGTAGACGAGGTGCGCCACTGTTACCGTCTTGCGTGCGCCACTGTTCCAGTGAGGAGGTGCGCCACTGCTGCGTGTGGACGTGCGCCATTGCCATCTCCAGGACGTGCGCCACTGCTACTTATCCTGGTGCGCCACTGCTAGTCTCGGAGAGGATCACAGGGTAGTGCGCCACTGGATCCAGAGCAGTGCGCCACTGCTACTTAGTGGCAGTGCGCCACAAATGGTCCACTAGTGCGCCACTGCTATTATTTCGAATTTTTGTTTGTATCCTGGCAGGTATTTATACAGGTTGTATATGACAGCACAATAGCACAATACAGGATATATAACAACATATAAACAACAACACAGCTTATCCATACATAGTTCTTCACATTAGCCCCACATGATTCACAAGCATTCACATTAGAGAAGTTACGAGAGGTTACAATGCAAGTTACGGGGTTACAAGTCACAAATGAGCTAGTGGTTACACAAGGTCGATCATCTAAACTAGCATCACATAGAAGAGAGCTAGAGTCACAACTAGCACCGTCCCAATGAAAGCGGTCTTCATCCGGTTCCTCCTCCGCTCCGTCCTCTCTCCCGTCAGATAGCGTGCGTATCTGTCTTCGGCCTCCGCTCTAGTGGTGTACCCTATGTAGCTGTTACCGCTAAAACGGTGAACCTATCTCCGACACTCCTCCCAGTCGTTGTAGACTCCGGAAACATTGCCCTTGTACACGACATACCACGTCATATCTGCACATATATGAACAAGCCAAAGAAACATTAGTGCACGCTCATAGATGTTTGCAACGAATAAGAGCAAACTCAAAAACGATCCAAGTAGTATGAACTAAATGGAATGCCTCATACATTGTTGGTCGAAACAAATATGAACATCCCGGGATGGCGTCAGTGAGGCCAGGTAGGATGCACAAGAGATTGATATTTGTGCCATCACACCAGGCTCACTGGCGTCACCCCGGAGTGTACAGTTGACCAAACATTCTAATCATCGGCATTTTGAGATACCAAAGCAAATGGAATGACAAGGGCCTCATACATTGTTGGTCCAAACAAATATTAACATTTAGGGAAGGTGTTAGCGAGACCAAGTAGGATGCACAAGAGATTGATACTTGTGTCATCGCACTAGGCTCGCTAACGCCTCCCCCCAAGTGTAGTGACCACAAAATTTAATCATCGGCCAATGCAATTAAGAAGTGCCAACTCAAATAAGAGACAAGTAGCTAGTATGAACTAAATGGAATGCCTCATACATTGTTGGTCGAAACAAATATGAACATCCCGGGATGGCGTCAGTGAGGCCAGGTAGGATGCACAAGAGATTGATATTTGTGCCATCACACCAGGCTCACTGGCGTCACCCCGGAGTGTACAGTTGACCAAACATTATAATCATCGGCACTAAAATGGAAGAAAGGCCAATGCAATTAAGAAGTGCCAACTCAAATAAGAGACAAGTAGCTATTATGAACTAAATGGAATGCCTCATATTTTGTTGGTCGGAACAAATATTAACATTTAGAGAAGGGGTAAGCGAAACCAAGTAGGATGCACAAGAGATTGATATTTGTGTCATCGCACCAGGTTCACTGGCCCCTCCTCCAAGTGTATAGGTGACCAAACATTCTAATCATCGGCATTCTGTAAAACCAAAGCAAATGGAATGACGATGGCCTCATACATTGTTGGTCGAAACAAATATGAACATCCCGGGATGGCGTAAGTGAGGCCAGGTAAGATGCACAAGAGATTGATACTTGTGCCATCACACTAGGCTCACTTGCGTCACCCCGGGGTGTACAGTTGACCGAACATTCTAATCATCGGCGCTAAAATGGAAGAAAGAGCCAAGTGGTATCAACTAAATGGCATATGCAAACAAAATGAAACAAACATAGCCGAACTAGTAATTAATAGCATCGATTACATATAAGTTCAACAACCGTCGAAACTAATTAAACAGACATGCAAGTAAAGTGTTGGATAAAGTTTATTACAACACAAGCTCGTCTTTAGTTCACAACTACATAACTAGGCTCGCACATCAAGACTCGGCTAAAGGGACTTAGGAGCGTGGATAAAACCGCCGCCTTTCTTCAAGCACATCCATGAGCGGTAGTCATCACCCTGCATTTGGAGCATTGTGTCTATGTCACTGTTTGACGGCTGATAGCCGGCATAGAACTCCCCCGCGCTTCTAATGACATCTTGAAAGATGATTTCACAGAACTCTACTTGGATGCGAAAGAACTCTTGCTTGATGCCGTCGTCCCGGATCCGCGACAAGCCGTTGCCCCATTCTCTGAGATGCTCAGGCAGCGTAAGCTGCTGCTGGTCTCGTATGAACACCTCCATGTGGTGGAGGGCGTAGTAGGCATCCTTCTTACTAGAAGGCGGCTTCTTGACGCATGGGAAATTTGTTATGTTCTTGAACACGTGCTTCCCGTACCTACGATTTGGCCTCTCCATGATGCCTTTAGCTTTGACGTAGCCATTGAGAGCTTCATCAAGTACAGCCTTGACATTCGTGTAGTCCGTGCTTGACTTACTATCCGCATCAAAGTATGTGGCCATGGAATATTTCGGGGTTATGGAGATGAGTGTGCAGGTATTGTCTCTGCGTATAGAACACATAATGTTTAAGAACAGGACGATAGAAATCTAAAACAATCACGTGTTAAGACCGGTGAGGGGATGACTTACTCGGGAAATACAAGCAGGAGGAGGTTGTACTTCTTCTGGTTCGCTAGAAAGAAGCCTTTGAGGTACTCAGCCGCCACTTTCCGGTCACCGGCGCTGGCCAAGTGGACGGCACGCATGTAGAAGGGGTCGGCTATCGCGATGCTCGGGGTCTTGTCTCTAATGATCCGCATCGCCTTACTGATCGAGTATAGGCGAACGAAGGTGTAGTGCAGCGGATAACTGTTCAACATGGCGAAGATGTCATCATACCGCAAGAAGATCTTCTGGGCGAAGCCGCTATCGACAAAGCCTTGGCCCGAGGGCACCTTGGCCACATACACCGGGTATCCATTATCTTTCTCCTTGAGACGCCGCTCCTCCATATGCCAAACACCGTCCACCAGAGATCGCATAGGACCGGGTGCAGCATCGTACAATCTTTTAATTAGCATCGGCTCACCCGACACATGCACCCTCGACTCCATATCCTTGGGCACTGGTGGCCCGTCCTGAGCACGGATCGGTGCCGGCTGGCTGGCAGACTTGTCGTCCTTCTTCTTTCTTTTCCGTCCCTTCGGCTTCGTATGTATTGGGACTGCATTCTCCTCTTCGCAAGCCTTCTTCAGTGTGTTAGGACTGATAACACTTCTCACCTCGGGTATCGGCTGAGTCTCGGTGAAGTCGGCAGCTGGAGGCGTCTCCTGAGAACAGAATAGGCGCCTCTTGTTGCAATAGGTTTTCCCCTCGGCGGCAGCTTGAGAGGGTTGGCCAAGGAGATCATAGTCCATCGCAAAATTGAAGTTGCAGTCAAGGTTGGCAAACATACTGTCCTCGTCCGGACCATCGTGAGGATCCTGTGCCATATGCATGTGCTCGTCGACTGATGGCGGCACCGTTGTGGTGGTCTTTCCATGGCTTGGCGCCGGCACGACTTGGGGTGCTGTCTGTGGGGTGGTGTCACTCGCCCCCAAACGAATCTGGCTCTTTGGCCAAACCATGGACCAATTGAAGCATTGGTGGAGGGTAAGGACCTCATCTTCATCGGCACTATGGGGTTGAAAGGGAGGTACCACGTTGTCGTAGCCACTAAGCACCTGAACCAGTTGAATCCTATACACGTTGGGTGCCATGGGTACACCGTGTAACTGGCGGTTGCTCGGTTGAACGATTTTGGCCTTGGCAACATCGATCAACTCGCTGTTCACAAAATGCAGGACAGTGCATGGGACGTCGGCGGCGGCACCCTGCGGAAAACATGTAGGGCGTTAGGGATGGCTAGCTAGTCAAAGGCAAGGATATTGAAGTCATCGGAGATGAGGGTTGGTTACCGTGATGGCGTCCAGCTCGGCTATGGTCGAGGCACCGCCGGCGGCGGGCGTGCCACTGATGGAGTGGCCGCTTGTTGGCGCGGTGCCGGGCGGCGTATTATCCGCAGCGACGGGTGCATTGAGCTGAAGTAATGGCGCCACGGGAGACACCAAGGTTGGCGCCGCGGGAGCCACCAAGGTTGGCGCCGCCAGAGCTACCAATGTTGGCGCCGCCGGAGCCACCAAGGTTTGCGCCGCCGGAGACACCATTGTTGCCACCTGCGGACTCACCGATGGCTCCACGTTGTGTGAGTTGCTGCTCGTGAAACTGGGAACCGGGGGAGGCCCCTTTTTTCCTCCCCTATACCACGCATCCAGACCGGCAACCAAGGTAGGGATGATAGAGCTAAGCGTGTTGCCCACTTGGTCCTCCACTTGTTGCCGTTGCGTCCTCTATTGGGTCTCCACGATATGTTGCACTTGTTGTCGCACTTGCTCCTCGACCAATGTCTCGACCAATGTCGGGATCTGCGCAACTTGTGCCTTGAGATGTGCGACCTCCTTCTCATCGATGGTGGCCTTTTTCTCCTTTTTCCCCGACTTGTAGTAATCCGACCATTTCATAGAGCATCCTTCGCCGACCACACGACCAGCCGACGTCGTCTTACTCAATGGATCCCTCTTCTTGTGGGCATTCAATGCCCTATTTAAAGGGTTGTCCCAAGGGGCACACTGCGAGGAGCTCGTGGACCCCGCGCCGCTACTGATTTCAGCTTCCTCCTTATCCTACGGGAGGAACATGCATGAACCACTTAGTAATTTGGATTCATCAATTCGAATGCAACCATAAAGGAGCTAATTAAGCGGGTGCACTCCTTACCAGAAGAGCCTCAAACTCCTTCACGTCCGGATTGGTGGTGAGCTCCTTTGTTTTCCGGTCAACACGGTACCGGGCCAGGAGGAACTGCCTGGTTTGCTTGTTTTTGTATTGTGAGAAGAGGGGTTGGAGGCCGTTCTTCACACGCTCCTTATCCTGGGCGCCTGATGCGTGTGGTTGGCACGTCCGTTGGGAACCCCAAGAGGAAGGTGTGATGCGCACAGCGGCAAGTTTCCCTCAGTAAGAAACCAAGGTTTAATCGAACCAGTAGGAGTCAAGAAGCACGTTGAAGGTTGATGGCGGCGGGATGTAGTGCGGCGCAACACCAGGGATTCCGGCGCCAACGTGGAACCTGCACAACACAACCAAAGTACTTTGCCCCAACGAAACAGTGAGGTTGTCAATCTCACCGGCTTGCTGTAACAAAGGATTAACCGTATTGTGTGGAAGATGATTGTTTGCAGAAAATAGTAGAACAAGTATTGCAGTAGATTGTATTTCAGTAAAGAGAATTGGACCGGGGTCCACAGTTCACTAGAGGTGTCTCTCCCATAAGACGAACAACATGTTGGGTGAACAAATTACAGTTGGGCAATTGACAAATAAAGAGAGCATGACCATGCACATACATATCATGATGAGTATAGTGAGATTTAATTGGGCATTACGACAAAGTACATAGACCGCCATCCAACTGCATCTATGCCTAAAAAGTCCACCTTCAGGTTATCATCCGAACCCCCTCCAGTATTAAGTTGCAAAGCAACAGACAATTGCATTAAGTATGGTGCGTAATGTAACTAGTGACTACATCCTTGAACATAGCACTAATGTTTTATCCCTAGTGGCAACAGCACAACACAACCTTAGAACTTTCTCATCCTTGTCCCGAGTGTCAATGCAGGCATGAACCCACTATCGAGCACAAGTACTCCCTCTTGGAGTTACAAGCATCTACTTGGCCAGAGCATCTACTAGTAACGGAGAGCATGCAAGATCATAAACAACACATAAGCATAACTTTGATAATCAACATAACAAGTATTCTCTATTCATCGGATCCCAACAAATGCAACATATAGAATTACAGATAGATGATCTTGATCATGTTAGGCAGCTCACAAGATCCGACAATGATAGCACAATGGGGAGAAGACAACCATCTAGCTACTGCTATGGACCCATAGTCCAGGGGTAGACTACTCACACATCACACCGGAGGCGACCATGGCGGCGTAGAGTCCTCCCGGGGAGATGATTCCCCTCTCCGGCAGGGTGCCGGAGGCGATCTCCTGGATCCCCCGAGATGGGATCGGCGGCGGCGGCGTCTCCGGAAGGTTTTCCGTATCGTGGCTCTCGGTGCCGGGGGTTTCGTCACGGAGGCTATTTGTAGGCGGAAGGGCAGGTCAAGAGGCGGCACGGGGCCCCACACCACAGGGCCGCGCGGCCAAGGGGGGGCCGCGCCGCCTAGGGTGTGGCCTCCGTGGCCCCTCTTCGTCTCTCCTTCGGACTTCTGGAAGCTGCGTGGAAACATAGGCCCCTGGGCTTTGATTTCGTCCAATTCCGAGAATAATTCCTTACTAGGATTTCTGAAACCAAAAACAGCAGAAAACAGCAACTGGCACTTCGGCATCTTGTTAATAGGTTAGTTCCAGAAAATGCACGAATATGACATAAAGTGTGCATAAAACATGTAGATAACATCAATAATGTGGCATGGAACATAAGAAATTATCGATACGTCGGAGACGTATCAGCATCCCCAAGCTTAGTTACGCTCGTCCCGAGCAGTAAAGCGATAACACAGATAATTTCTGGAGTGACATGCCATCATAACCTTGATCATACTATTTGTAAAGCATATGTAGTGAATGCAGCGATCAAAACAATGTATATGACATGAGTAAACAAGTGAATCATAAAGCAAAGACTTTTCATGAATAGCACTTCAAGACAAGCATCAATAAGTCTTGCATAAGAGTTAACTCATAAAGCAATAATTCAAAGTAAAGGCATTGAAGCAACACAAAAGAAGATTAAGTTTCAGCGGTTGCTTTCAACTTGTAACATGTATATCTCATGGATATTGTCAACATAGAGTAATATAATAAGTGCAATAAGCAAGTATGTAGGAATCAATGCACAGTTCACACAAGTGTTTGCTTCTTGAGGTGGAGAGAAATAGGTGAACTGACTCAACATTGAAAGTAAAAGAATGGTCCTCCATAGAGGAAAAGAATCGATTGCTATATTTGTGCTAGAGCTTTGATTTTGAAAACATGAAACAATTTTGTCAACGGTAGTAATAAAGCATATGCATCATGTAAATTATATCTTATAAGTTGCAAGCCTCATGCATAGTGTACTAATAGTGCCCGCACCTTGTCCTAATTAGCTTGGACTACCGGATCATCACAATGCATTGTTTTTACCAAGTGTCACAAAGGGGTACCTCTATGCACTTTGTACAAAGGTCTAAGGAGAAAGCTCGCATTGGATTTCTCGCTATTGATTATTCTTCAACTTAGACATCCATACCGGGACAACATAGACAACAGATAATGGACTCCTCTTTTATGCATAAGCATATAACAACAATTAATAATTTTCTCATTTGAGATTTGAGGATTGTTGTCCAAAACTAAAACTTCCACCATGGAGCATGGCTTTAGTTAGCGGCCCAATGTTCTTCTCTAACATATGCATGCTTAACCATAAGGTGGTAGATCTCTCTTACTTCAGACAAGACGAACATGCATAGCAACTCACATGAAATTCAACAAAGAATAGTTGATGGCGTCCCCAGTGAACATGGTTATCGCACAACAAGCAACTTAATAAGAGATAAAGTGCATAATTACATATTCAATACCACAATAGTTTTTAAGCTATTTGTCCCATGAGCTATATATTGCAAAGGTGAATGATGGAATTTTAAAGGTAGCACTCAAGCAATTTACTTTGGAATGGCGGAAAATACCATGTAGTATAGGTAGGTATGGTGGACACAAATGGCATAGTGGTTGGCTCAAGTATTTTGGATGCATGAGAAGTATTCCCTCTCGATACAAGGTTTAGGCTAGCAAGGCTTATTTGAAACAAACACAAGGATGAACCGGTGCAGCAAAACTCACATAAAAGACATATTGAAAACATTATAAGACTCTACACCGTCTTCCTTGTTGTTCAAACTCAATACTAGAAATTATCTAGACCTTAGAGAAACCAAATATGCAAACCAAATTTTAGCATGCTCTATGTATTTCTTCATTAATGGGTGCAAAGCATATGATGCAAGAGCTTAAACATGAGCACAACAATTGCCAAGTATCACATTACCCAAGACATTTATAGCAATTACTACATGTATCATTTTCCAATTCCAACCATATAACAATTTAACGAAGGAGAAACTTCGCCATGAATACTATGAGTAGAAACCAAGGACATACTTGTCCATATGCTACAGCAGAGCGTGTCTCTCTCCCATAAAGTGAATGCTAGGATCCATTTTATTCAAACAAAACAAAAAACAAAAACAAACCGACGCTCCAAGAAAAAGCACATAAGATGTGATGGAATAAAAATATAGTTTCAGGGGAGGAACCTGATAATGTTGTCGATGAAGAAGGGGATGCCTTGGGCATCCCCAAGCTTAGACGCTTGAGTCTTCTTGATATATGCAGGGGTGAACCACCGGGGCATCCCCAAGCTTAGAGCTTTCACTCTCCTTGATCATGTTGCATCATACTCCTCTCTTGATCCTTGAAAACTTCCTCCACACCAAACTCGAAACAACTCATTAGAGGGTTAGTGCACAATATAAATTGACATATTCAGAGGTGACACAATCATTCTTAACACTTCTGGACATTGCATAATGCTACTGGACATTAGTGGATCAAAGAAATTCATCCAACATAGCAAAAGAGGCAATGCGAAATAAAAGGCAGAATCTGTCAAAACAGAACAGTTCGTATTGACGAATTTTAAAATGGCACCAGACTTGCTCAAATGAAAATGCTCAAATTGAATGAAAGTTGCGTACATATCTGAGGATCATGCACGTAAATTGGCTTAATTTTCTGAGCTACCTACAGGGAGGTGGACCCAGATTCGTGACAGCAAAGAAATCTGGAACTGTGCAGTAATCCAAATCTAGTACTTACTTTTCTATCAACGGCTTAACTTGGCACAACAAAACACAAAACTAAGATAAGGAGAGGTTGCTACAGTAGTAAACAACTTCCAAGACACAAAATAAAAACAAAGTACTGTAGGTAAAAACATGGGTTGTCTCCCATAAGCGCTTTTCTTTAACGCCTTTCAGCTAGGCGCAGAAAGTGTGTATCAAGTGTTATCGAAGGGTGGTACTTCTACAGCGGGGTGTGGGCTTTTCTCAACCAGGCATAGTATATTAGATACATAAGTTTTAGCATCTCCCTTTTCATTAGTCTTAGGCGTGCTACTCTCATCAAACAAATTTTCAGGAACAAGCCAAGCATAGTTATTTTCTAGTGCATCATTCATAGCTAGGAGCTTACATGGTATTGGTGCTTTGATCTCCCCTCCATCATCAATATTGTTGGTGTATCTTATTCTATCCATATCCATCTTTTCAAGGAGACTAACAAAATTAGTAGGAGAACCAAGCATATTAAATTTAGCAAACACCTTTCTAGCTTCTCTTGCTAGACCACCAAATTCTCTAAGAAGGGTTTCTAATACAAAATCTTTCTTTTCCCCTTCTTCCATATCGCCAAGTGTGAAAAACATGTGTTGGATTATAGGATTAAGATTAACAAATTTAGTTTCCAACAGGCGAACTAAATGCGCAGCAGCAATTTCATAAGTAGGCGCAAGGTCTACCAAGTGTCTATCTTCAAAATTTTCAATAGTACTAACATGATTGAAAAATTCTTCTATATTATTTCTCCCAACTATAGACCCACGTCCTACCGGTATGTCTTTTGTGGTAAAATTAAAAGGAAACATGATGAAATAAGTAAAGTAAATGCAAGTAACTAAATTTTTTTTTTGTGTTTTTGATATAGCAAACAAGATAGCAAATAAAGTAAAACTAGCAACTAATTTTTTTGTATTTTGATTTAGTGCAGCAAACAAAGTAGTAAATAAAACTAAGCAAGACAAAAACAAAGTAAAGAGGTTGAGAAGTGGAGACTCCCCTTGCAGCGTGTCTTGATCTCCCCGGCAACGGCGCCAGAAATTTGCTTGATGCGTGTGGTTGGCACGTCCGTTGGGAACCCCAAGAGGAAGGTGTGATGCGCACAGCGGCAAGTTTCCCTCAGTAAGAAACCAAGGTTTAATCGAACCAGTAGGAGTCAAGAAGCACGTTGAAGGTTGATGGCGGCGGGATGTAGTGCAGCGCAACACCAGGGATTCCGGCGCCAACGTGGAACCTGCACAACACAACCAAAGTACTTTGCCCCAACGAAACAGTGAGGTTGTCAATCTCACCGGCTTGCTGTAACAAAGGATTAACCGTATTGTGTGGAAGATGATTGTTTGCAGAAAACAGTAGAACAAGTATTGCAGTAGATTGTATTTCAGTAAAGAGAATTGGACCGGGGTCCACAGTTCACTAGAGGTGTCTCTCCCATAAGACGAACAGCATGTTGGGTGAACAAATTACAGTTGGGCAATTGACAAATAAAGAGAGTATGACCATGCACATACATATCATGATGAGTATAGTGAGATTTAATTGGGCATTACGACAAAGTACATAGACCGCCATCCAACTGCATCTATGCCTAAAAAGTCCACCTTCAGGTTATCATCCGAACCCCCTCCAGTATTAAGTTGCAAAGCAACAGACAATTGCATTAAGTATGGTGCGTAATGTAACTAGTGACTACATCCTTGAACATAGCACTAATGTTTTATCCCTAGTGGCAACAGCACAACACAACCTTAGAACTTTCTGTCACTGTCCCTGTGTCAATGCAGGCATGAACCCACTATCGAGCATAAGTACTCCCTCTTGGAGTTACAAGCATCTACTTGGCCAGAGCATCTACTAGTAACGGAGAGCATGCAAGATCATAAACAACACATAAGCATAACTTTGATAATCAACATAACAAGTATTCTCTATTCATCGGATCCCAACAAACGCAACATATAGAATTACAGATAGATGATCTTGATCATGTTAGGCAGCTCACAAGATCCGACAATGATAGCACAATGGGGAGAAGACAACCATCTAGCTACTGCTATGGACCCATAGTCCAGGGGTAGACTACTCACACATCACACCGGAGGCGACCATGGCGGCGTAGAGTCCTCCGGGAGATGATTCCCCTCTCCGGCAGGGTGCCGGAGGCGATCTCCTGGATCCCCCGAGATGGGATCGGCGGCGGCGGCGTCTCTGGAAGGTTTTCCGTATCGTGGCTCTCGGTACTGGGGGTTTCGTCACGGAGGCTATTTGTAGGCGGAAGGGCAGGTCAAGAGGCGGCACTGGGGCCCCACACCACAGGGCCGCGCGGCCAAGGGGGGGCCGCGCCGCCCTAGGGTGTGGCCCCTCCGTGGCCCCTCTTCGTCTCTCCTTCGGACTTCTGGAAGCTTCGTGGAAAAATAGGCCCCTGGGCTTTGATTTCGTCCAATTCCGAGAATATTTCCTTACTAGGATTTCTGAAACCAAAACAGCAAAACAAGAATCGGCACTTCGGCATCTTGTTAATAGGTTAGTTCCAGAAAATGCACGAATATGACATAAAGTGTGCATAAAACATGTAGATAACATCAATAATGTGGCATGGAACATAAGAAATTATCGATACGTCGGAGACGTATCAGCGCCCCATTTCGGTTGCGCTGCCCTAAACCCGCCAGGACCAAGTTTGTGGATGCCTAAGTTCAGACTCCGCATGTCCTTCCCCCACTGACTAGAATCCGACGTTGACTCGCTCTCGCACTTGATCTTGAAATCATCGTAGTCTTTCTCGGTGATAGAAGGATTTGACTCCTTGATCTTCTCGTAACTCTCGCCCTTCTTAATCATTTTCTTCACTCGGTTCCGCCAACTAGCGAGGGCGGTGCTCATCTTCGTGAGGGCGGCATTGTGCACTTTGTTCCGCCCAAGACATTTTTCTGAGCAGTCCACCGGGAACTCGTACCGTTCGTGCAGCTTCGTGAAGAGGAGGGAGCGCAAATTCGCTCGGTCAGGATGCATGAGGTTCTCGGTGTTGATCGAGACCGTGCTCCGGAGGATGCACCCGAGTTGGGCCGAGTACCCTTGATACGTCTCCGACGTATCGATAATTTCTTATGTTCCATGCCACATTATTGATGTTATCTACATGTTTTATGCACACTTTATGTCATATTCGTGCATTTTCTGGAACTAACCTATTAACAAGATGCCGAAGTGCCAGTTCCTGTTTTCTGATGTTTTTGGTTTCAGAAATCCTAGTAACGAAATATTCTCGGAATCGGACGAAATCAACGCCCAAGTTCCTATTTTCACCGGAAGCATCCAGAACACCCGGGAAGGACCAGAGGGGGGGCACTGGGCCCCCAAACCATAGGCCGGCGCGGCCCAGGCCCTGGCCGCGCCGCCCTATGGTGTCGTCGCCCCTTCGACCCTCCTGCGCCGCCTCTTCGCCTATTTAAAGCCCCTGGATCGAAAACCCTGATACGTTCGGCGAAAACCACAGAAACCTTCCAGAGCCGCCGCCATCGCGACGCCAAGATCTGGGGGACAGGAGTCTCTGTTCCGGCACGCTGCCGGAGCGGGGAAGTGCCCCCGGAAGGCTTCTCCATCGACACCGCTGCCATCTCCACCGCCATCTTCATCACCGCTGCTGCTCCCATGAGGAGGGAGTAGTTCTCCATCGAGGCTCGGGGCAGTACCGGTAGCTATGTGGTTCATCTCTCTCCCATGTACCTCAATACAATAATCTCATGAGCTGCTTTACATGATTGAGATTCATATGAGTTTTGTATCACAATTTATCTATGTGCTACTCTAGCAAAGTTATTAAAGTAGTTCTATTCCTCCTGCACGTGTGTAAAGGTGACAAGTGTGTGCACCGTGTTAGTACTTGGTTTATGCTATGTTAGTACTTGGTTTAGTCTTTTGATCTATCTTACACTATAAGGTTACTAAAATATGAACATTAATTGTGGAGCTTGTTAACTCCGGCATTGAGGGTTCGTGTAATTCTACGCAATGTGTTCATCATCCAACAAAAGTGTAGAGTATGCATTTATCTGTTCTGTTATGTGATCAATGTTGAGAGTGTCCACTAGTGAAAGTCTAATCCCTAGGCCTTGTTCCTAAATACTGCTGCGTTACTACTGCTTGTTTACTGTTTCACTGTGTTACTACTGCTGCAATACTACCACCATCAACTACATGCCGGCAAGCTATTCTCTGGCACCGTTGCTACTGCTCATATATATTCATACCACCTGTATTTCACTATCTCTTCACCGAACTAGTGCACCTATTAGGTGTGTTGGGGACACAAGAGACTTCTTGCTTTGTGGTTGCAGGGTTGCATGAGAGGGATATCTTTGACCTCTTCCTCCCTGAGTTCGATAAACCTTGGGTGATCCACTTAAGGGAAAACTTGCTGCTGTTCTACAAACCTCTGCTCTTGGAGGCCCAACACTGTCTACAGGAAAAGGAGGGGGAAGTAGACATCAAGCTATTTTCTGGCGCCGTTGCCGGGGAGGAAAGGTAAAAGGTACTCACACTCCGGACCTCGGCTACCAAGCTATTTTCCACTGTTGTAAGTACTCAAAGCTATTTCCTTTAGATCCTGCAATTGCAACTTTTTGTTTCTTGTTTACACTAGTTTGGCATAATGGACAAGAATGAGCTTCTTATGCTATTTCCTGATTTAAAACATGGATTGTTTGATGCGAAAATTAAAAAACCTATGGAATCTTATTTGCATGCTGGTAGTAATATTAGTATGAACGCTTTGAACACCATTGTTGATAATGATATAGAAAGTTCTAAGCTTGGGGAAGCTGGTTTCCATGATCTTTTTAGTCCCCCAAGCATTGAGGAGAAAATTTTCTTTGATGATACTTTACCTCCCATTTATGATGATTATAATGATAGTGGTCTTATGGTGCCACCTGTTATGGAGGATAAATTTGATTATGAATACAATATGCCTCCTATATTTGATCATGAGAATAATAATGATAGCTACTTTGTTGAATTTGCTCCCACTACAACTAATAAAATTGACTATGCTTATGTTGGGAGTAGTAATAATTTTATGCATGAGACTCATGATAAGAATGTTTCATTTGATAGTTATATTGTTGAGTTTGCTCATGTTGCTACTGAAAGTTATTATGAGAGAGGAAAATATGGTTGTAGAAATTTTCATGTTACTAAAATGCCTCTCTATGTGCTGAAATTTTTGAAACTACACTTGTTTTATCTTCCTGATCTTGTCACTTTGCTCTTCATGAATTTATTTGTGTACAAGATTCCTATGCATAGGAAGCATGTTAGACTTAAATGTGTTTTGAATTTGCTTCTTGATGCTCTCTTTTGCTTCAAATACTATTTCTTGCGAGTGCATCATTAAAACTGCTGAGCCCATCTTAATGGCTATAAAGAAAGAACTTCTTGGGAGATAACCCATGTGTTATTTTGCTACAGTACTTTGTTTTATATTTGTGTCTTGGAAGTTGTTTACTACTGTAGCAACCTCTCCTTATCTTAGTTTTGTGTTTTGGTGTGCCAAGTGAAGCCTCTAATCGAAGGTTGATACTAGATTTGGATTTCTGCGCAGAAACAGATTTCTATCTGTCACGAATCTGGGCTTTTTTCTCTGTAGAAAAATCAGAAAAATATGCCAATTTACGTGCGTGTTCCTTAGATATGTACGCAACTTTCATTAGTTTTGAGTTTTCTGATCTGAGCAACGGAAGTATTTATTAAAAATTCGTCTTTACGGACTGTTCTGTTTTGACAGATTCTGCCTTTTATTTCGCATTGCTTCTTTCGCTGTGTTGGGTGGATTTCTTTGTTCCATTACCTTCCAGTAGCTTTGAGCAATGTCCAGAAGTGTTAAAAATGATTGTGTCACCTCTGAACATGTGAGTTTTTGATTATGTACTAACCCCTCTAATGAAGTTTATGAGAAGTTTGGTGTGAAGGAAGTTTTCAAGGGTCAAGAGAGGAGGATGATATACTATGATCAAGAAGAGTGAAAGCTCTAAGCTTGGGGATGCCCCGGTGGTTCACCCCTGCATATATAAAGAAGACTCAAGCGTCTAAGCTTGGGGATGCCCAAGGCATCCCCTTCTTCATCGACAAATTATCAGGTTCCTTCTCTTGAAACTATATTTTTATTCGGTCACATCTTATGTGCTTTACTTGGAGCGTCTGTATGCTTTTGTTTTTGTTTTGTTTGAATAAAATGGATCCTAGCATTCACTTTGTGGGAGAGAGACACGCTCCGCTGTAGCATATGGACAAGTATGTCCTTAGTTTCTACTCATAGTATTCATGGCGAAGTTTCTTCTTCGTTAAATTGTTATATGGTTGGAATTGGAAAATGATACATGTAGTAATTGCTATAAATGTCTTGGGTAATGTGATACTTGGCAATTGTTGTGCTCATGTTTAAGCTCTTGCATCATATGCTTTGCACCCATTAATGAAGAAATACATAGAGCATGCTAAAATTTGGTTTGCATATTTGGTTTCTCTAAGGTCTAGATAATTTCTAGTATTGAGTTTGAACAACAAGGAAGACGGTGTAGAGTCTTATAATGTTTTCAATATGTCTTTTATGTGAGTTTTGCTGCACCGGTTCATCCTTGTGTTTGTTTCAAATAAGCCTTGCTAGCCTAAACCTTGTATCGAGAGGGAATACTTCTCATGCATCCAAAATACTTGAGCCAACCACTATGCCATTTGTGTCCACCATACCTACCTACTACATGGTATTTCCTGCCATTCCAAAGTAAATTGCTTGAGTGCTACCTTTAAACAATTCAAAATTTATCACCTCTGATTTGTGTCAATGTTTTATAGCTCATGAGGAAGTATGTGGTGTTTATCTTTCAATCTTGTTGGGCAACTTTCACCAATGGACTAGTGGCTTCATCCGCTTATCCAATAATTTGCAAAAAGAGCTGCAATGGGATTCCCAGTCCCAAAATAATTAACTTAAATAGACACTCCTCCATGGTATGTGATTGTTGGACGGCACCCGAAGGATTCGGTTAGCCATGGCTTGTGTAAGCAAAGGTTGGGAGGAGTGTCATCATAATAAAACTAAAATAAAAAGGCACTCCTTCATGGTATGAGATTGTTGGCAGGCACCCGAGGATTCGGTTAGCCATGGTTTGTGAAAGAAAGGTTGGAAGGAGTGCCACCCAAAATAAAATAAAATGGGAGCCGCTCTTTGAAGGTTTGTCTGGCAAGGGGGTTAGAGTACCCGCTACCATTCGTTGACAACAACATACACCTCTCAAAACTTTATTTTTATGCTCTCTTTATGTTTTCAAAATAAAAGCTCTAGCACAAATATAGCAATCGATGCTTTCCTCTATGGAGGATCATTCTTTTACTTTTATTGTTGAGTCAGTTCACCTATTTCTCTCCACCTCAAGAAGCAAACACTTGTGTGAACTGTGCATTGATTCCTACATATTTGCTTATTGCACTTATTATATTACTCTATATTGACAACTATCCATGAGATATACATGTTACAAGTTGAAAGCAACCGCTGAAACTTAATCTTCCTTTGTGTTGCTTCAATGTCTTTACTATGAATTATTGCTTTATGAGTTAACTCTTATGCAAGACTTATTGATGCTTGTCTTTAAGTACTATTCATGAAAAGTCTTTGCTTTATGATTCACTTGTTTACTCATGTCATATACATTGTTTTGATCGCTGCATTCACTACATATGCTTTACAAATAGTATGATCAAGGTTATGATGGCATGTCACTCCAGAAATTATCTGTGTTATCGTTTTACCTGCTCGGGACGAGCAGAACTAAGCTTGGGGATGTTGATACGTCTCCGACGTATCGATAATTTCTTATGTTCCATGCCACATTATTGATGTTATCTACATGTTTTATGCACACTTTATGTCATATTCGTGCATTTTCTGGAACTAACCTATTAACAAGATGCCGAAGTGCCAGTTCCTGTTTTCTGTTATTTTTGGTTTCAGAAATCCTAGTAACGAAATATTCTCGGAATCGGACGAAATCAACGCCCAAGTTCCTATTTTCACCGGAAGCATCCAGAAGACCCGGGAAGGACCAGAGGGGGGGCACTGGGCCCCCAGACCATAGGCCGGCGCGGCCCAGGCCCTGGCCGCGCCGCCCTATGGTGTCGTCGCCCCTTCGACCCTCCTGCGCCGCCTCTTCGCCTATTTAAAGCCCCTGGATCGAAAACCCTGATACGTTCGGCGAAAACCATAGAAACCTTCCAGAGCCGCCGCCATCGCGACGCCAAGATCTGGGGGACAGGAGTCTCTGTTCCGGCACGCTGCCGGAGCGGGGAAGTGCCCCCGGAAGGCTTCTCCATCGACACCGCTGCCATCTCCACCGCCATCTTCATCACCGCTGCTGCTCCCATGAGGAGGGAGTAGTTCTCCATCGAGGCTCGGGGCAGTACCGGTAGCTATGTGGTTCATCTCTCTCCCATGTACCTCAATACAATAATCTCATGAGCTGCTTTACATGATTGAGATTCATATGAGTTTTGTATCACAATTTATCTATGTGCTACTCTAGCAAAGTTATTAAAGTAGTTCTATTCCTCCTGCACGTGTGTAAAGGTGACAAGTGTGTGCACCGTGTTAGTACTTGGTTTATGCTATGTTAGTACTTGGTTTAGTCTTTTGATCTATCTTACACTATAAGGTTACTAAAATATGAACATTAATTGTGGAGCTTGTTAACTCCGGCATTGAGGGTTCGTGTAATCCTACGCAATGTGTTCATCATCCAACAAAAGTGTAGAGTATGCATTTATCTGTTCTGTTATGTGATCAATGTTGAGAGTGTCCACTAGTGAAAGTCTAATCCCTAGGCCTTGTTCCTAAATACTGCTGCGTTACTACTGCTTGTTTACTGTTTCACTGTGTTACTACTGCTGCAATACTACCACCATCAACTACACGCCGGCAAGCTATTCTCTGGCACCATTGCTACTGCTCATATATATTCATACCACCTGTATTTCACTATCTCTTCGCCGAACTAGTGCACCTATTAGGTGTGTTGGGGACACAAGAGACTTCTTGCTTTGTGGTTGCAGGGTTGCATGAGAGGGATATCTTTGACCTCTTCCTCCCTGAGTTCGATAAACCTTGGGTGATCCACTTAAGGGAAAACTTGCTGCTGTTCTACAAACCTCTGCTCTTGGAGGCCCAACACTGTCTACAGGAAAAGGAGGGGGAAGTAGACATCAACCCTTTGACCAGTTCAGGGGGCGCCGTTGGATGCCCACTGGCGTCCACTTTGGTGAATGCCTGCTTCACGGTGCTGAGCACATTCGGGCGATGCTCCCTCCGTTGCTTCCTCGGCTCGCTGCCGTCCGTGTGTTCACCGCCGTCCATGTGTTCGCCGGCATCCGTGGTGTCATCCTCGGCGGCACCATCTTCAGTGGAGGCATCCTCGGCGGCATCATCCGCTAGGTAGTCTGGATCGGTGCCATCATCCTCGCCGTCGTCGCGGCGAGGTTGTGACTCCATCATCTCCACTTCATCGGTTATCATCCAGAATGGCTTGCTGCCGCTGCCGCCGGCCTCATCGTTGTCGGCCATGTTAGAACTAAGTAGGAAAAAATGCATAAAGTTAGCGCAAATTTCCACGGAAAAATTGGGCATGACCTATGCTAATTTATGTACATATGAGTGCCCCATTTTCACCGAAACGGAAATGAATCAATATTTCGGCGATAATGGGCAACTCAGTCGATCCCTGCACAAGAATATGACACAAAAGTACACCATAGGTGCACGACAGGGGAATCACATCACAGCAACAGCAGCTAGCAGCACCAGCAACAGCTAGCAGCAACACCAGCCAGCAGCAGCAACATCAGCCAGCAGCACCAGCCAGCCAGCAGCACCAGCCAGCCAGCAGCACACCAGCACTTACCAGCAGCAGTAGCACTAGCAGATAGCACCAGCAAGCAGGAGAGGTGAGGTGTTGCTCACCGTGAGTCGCGGGGAGTCGCCGAGAGGTGAGGTGTTGCTCCGGGTCGAGAGGTGAGGTCTTGTGCAGCGGCGTTAGCAGTCGAGGGCGACGCGGCGTGCTTCTCCTGTTCCTGCTCCAACTCTCAGCCTTGCAAATGTTCAAAATAAATAAGTCAGTAAGCTTTGAACTCTAAAAATAAAGAGCTACCTAGCACATGCACCTAGCAGCACCTCACCTCTAAAAATAAAAGAGCTACCTAGCAGCAGCCTAGGTAGCACCAGCAAGCAACAACACTAGAGGAGGAGGAGGGGCATCGGGGGCTACCTGTCTGCAAGTGCGGCGGCGGTCCTCTGTGGCAGCGTCAGCGGTCGAGGGCGGCACGGCGTGCTACTCCAGCTGCTGCTCCAAGGTGCGCCTGGCGGTCAGGTGCTGCTACAACTAGTGCTATAAACATCAAAATGAACACTGTGAGCATCAACAGTTAGAACTAAATTAGTGTGTATGAACCAAATTTTTAAACAACTAAACCTACTATCAAGAGATAACATTTCCAAATTTTCATTTCAACAGAGAACATTTCCAAATTTTTAGAGAACATTAGCTAGTAGCTAGTACCTAATTAACAGAGAAACTATACTCAGAATACAGCTAATTAACAGAGAACATTTCCATCATGATTAACTTATTTTAACCTTGATTTGATGAACAGCAGAGTACTTGAGCAATTACAGAGTATGGAAGCCACATTTCTACGGCATCATCATGACAGAAATTAACAACAGTAGGAGTGCTGATGCTCATAGTGTCGTGCTTCTTCTTCATTACTAATTCTTTTGCAGTTAAATCAACAGTAGTATGTTGTAAGGGAAAACCATAGACTTCCCAAAATAGCAGCAGCAACAAGCAAGCACATAGCAGCAGCAACAAGCAAGCACATAGCACAGTGGATGAACCTAAGCTACTGAGGAGCAACTAGGTAGCAGCAGCAGTGGATGAACCTAAGCTACTGCCACCTAAACCTAAATTTCCTAAACCTAAATTTGCTACTACCACCTAAACCTAAATTTACTAAACCTAAATTTGCTACTGCCACCTAAACTAAATGAAACTGCTAACAAGTTAGTTTAGATTTGGCCTATTTCACTCTAAAAGGGTAGCTCTTTATTTTTTTTAAGAAGGAAATGCTCACTGGTCGGTGCACATAGCCATTTATCTATATGTTTTTCCTTCAAATTAAGCAAATGCACCTAGCAGCACCTCACCTCACTTCAACGTATGCATTATCTCTGCCTCTTTGGCTCATTACAATGCACCATTTCATATGCATGCATTACGGATGACAAGTTGGACAGACTGAATAACAATACAAATTTGAATTGTGATGTCCTTGATTCCAACCTAACTCACGAGTATTGTGCATGGTTTCATACCATGTGCCAATGTTGCTCTCTGTCAACTTTTAAGTTCACGATATTGAAATGAAAACAGTGAATCACATCTACCATGCTAACAAGGAACATATTTTTTCGTAGACAGATCAACTAACAGCACCTAACAGCCTAATATGAATTTCAGTTCAACACCTAACAGAACCTAACAGCCTAACAGCAGCAGCACCTAACAGCAGCATCAACCTATCTAGTAGCAGCACCACCAAGCAGCAGGCAGCAGCAGGAGTAGCACCGGCTCGAGGGGGAGCACCGAGCAGCAGCAGCAAGTAACCTAGCAGAGGAGGAGGAGGGGAGGAACACGGCGGCTACCTGGGAAGGATGCGCAATAGCGAGCGGAGAGAGGCCCCGACGGAGAGAGGCGTCGGTGAATGGGGGCGAAGAGGAGGCCGTCGGTGGAGAGAGGCGTCGAAGGCGTGTGGCTCCTCCGCAGTGAGGTCGAGGACGAGGTCGCAGACGACGTCCTTCTCCACGGCGTGCAGCTTGGGGAGCGACGAGGCAGGGAGAGGTGGTCGCCGGCGGTGCAAGAGGTGGTCGCCGGCGGGGAATTGAGGGGGAGTGGCGGTCGCCAGCGGGGAATCAAGGGGGAGTGGCGGTCGCCGGCGGGGAATCGAGGGGTGGGGAGTGGAGAGGAGAATCAAGATCTCATCACAGTGATGAATCGATCGGGATGGATTTGGCTAAGTCCCCGACTCCCCTTAGCAATAGCTCACCTCTAGGGGTGCGCCACTATGAGGCTTAGCAATAGCGCACCTCTCGGGGTGCTCCACTGCCTCTTAAGATTTAGGTCAAAACGCGCGCGACACCTACAGTTGACAAGATCCGAATTGTACCGCAGTGGCTAGATCCCCCTCTCTGTTTGGTTTACCATGGCCGCCCAGGTTCGAACCCTGGCGGCCCCATTTTTTTCCTTTTCTTTTTAAATTGATTTAACACTATAATAAACATCCTAAATAGCATAAAACACCAAAATAAAAGGCATAAATAATTATAATTATGTAGAATATTTAAAATACTATATAATCTAGAAAATATCCAAAAATATAAATTATATGTCTATTTTGATCGGTACAATGTGTAGATTAACAATATGACATCCATTATTCATACAAGAAAATGATACATAATTATCTTTTCACAATCTTCTTGCCCTTCTTTCTCGCGGTTGAATAATTTAGCCTCGGAACTCCTAGACTTCTTCTCTTGAATGGACGGCCTTTAGGTAGGGTGGTCATTCTTCTTCTTGTTGTGTATGGTTCTTCATCATCGTCGTCGTCATCTTCCATCTTCGGATCGCCGTACTGGTCAAAGTCTAGCTCGTTGGCGGCTCCATCCATTTCGATGATGCTCCTTTTGCCTCTCCTCACGACAACACGGCTGGGCTTTTGCGGGTCGGTAATGAAGAAGCATTGGTCCACTTGGGAAGCTAGTACCCATGGCTCATATTTCGCGGTGACCTTTGCGCCCGCTGTCTTGGATTTGGCTTCGGGTATAACCATGGTGGTGAAATGTCGGTCTTCTTTTACGACGTTCTTGGCCCACCTGACACGGAACATCGGCACATTCTCTCCGGCGTAGCTCAGCTCCCAGATCTCCTCGATCTTTCCGTAGTATCTCTGCTTGATGTCACCGGTGTAGGACTCCATCGTTACCCCGGAGTTCTGATAATCGCTCTTCATGTCCTTTTCCTCGGTGTAGAATGTGTAGCCGTTGATATCGTACGCCTGAAATGTCATCAGGTTGTGTTCGGCGCCCTGTGACAAGGCGAAGATGAGTTTTTCTTCCGCAGAAGAATCCTCGTCTATAGGGTACGTCAGCATCTTGTCCTTGAACCACCGCGTGAAGGTTGAGTTGTGCTCTTTGATTATATCTCTGCCCGTCCTCTGTTGGCCCTGATCATTGTACGTCGTGGCGATGAAGGTTTTGTGCTCTACCACCCAAGGATCGACCACGTCTATGTGTTGTAGCGCGACTAGGTTTGCTCTTTCAAAGTCCGCGATTCGACCCTTGAAGTCGACATGCATTTCGCGGCTACCATCGCGGTGACCCCATCCAGCGAGCTTCCCGAGGTGCCTGTTTACGGGCAGACCGACGGGATTCTCGATTTCTAGATAACTCGTGCAGAAGGAGATGCACTCTTCGGTCAGAAAGCCCTGGGCTATGCTTCCGTCTGGACGTGCCCTGTTGCGAACGTACCCTTTGATGACACCATTCATCCTTTCGAACGGCATCATGCTGTGCAGGAACGTACCACACCACCTTCCGAGGAGCTTTCTTCCCCTTCTTGTACCGACTGACGCCGCACTTCGGACATATGGTAGACTCCGCATGCTCGTTCCGATAAATGATGCAATCGTTCAAGCACACATGGTATTTCACATGCGGTAAATCCAGAGGACACACGATTTTCTTGGCCTCCTCGATACTAGTCGGACACGTGTTACCTTTGGGAAGACGTTCGTGCCAGAATGACATGTTGTCGTTGAAGGATGTGTCCGTCATTTTGTGCTTTACCCTCATCTCCAGAGCCATGAGCGTTACTTTTAGGCGGGTATCCTCCGGCCTGCATCCTTCATACAATGGAGTAACCGCGTCTACCTCCAGTTGATCCATCTTGGCTTTCTCTCGGGCGGCAGCTCTTGCGTTACTCGTCTGCTTGAGAAGCAGCTCTTGAAGATAAGGGTCCTGCACCCAGTCCATCGACGATGGTCCATCGTCTTCATCTTCATGATCATCATGACGACCTCCATCTTGATCTTCCTCATCATCAGGTCCAGGATCTCCTACATTGTGATCATGATCGTCTCCGGGATCTTCTACATCCTGATCATGTCCGGGATCTTCTACATCCTGATCATGTCCGGGATCTTCTACATGGTGCTCACCTGCTTCCTTATTTCTTGTTGAAATCCCATGGACAAATTCATAATCATCTTCGTCGCCTTCCCACCGATAGCCATCCATGAAACCACGCATGAGAAGGTGGTCCCGCACCATATCGGCTTTAGGGTCCATAAGGCTCGTCAGCTTGCATCTTCGACACGGACATCTTATCTCCTTTTGGTTATTTTTAATCATCTTGGCCGTCGCGGCTTTCAAAAACCTAGCCACAACGCCTTCGCTCATCATGCGGACCATGGTCGCCTGCGGGTATAGAGAAAATGGATATCTTAGTATACCAAAAGAAAATTTTGGCATGACCTTCCCTAAAAATAGGACATATGTATATGCGTAGTATGCCCATTATTCACCGAAACGGAAATGAATCAACGTTTTGGCAAAATATTGGCAACTCCATCGCATTTATAATCCCTGCAAACAAAAACATGCAACACACGCATGTGGAGGCTTCGCATATACAACACATGCATGTGGAGGCTTCGCATACAACACACACATATGCACTTCGATCGCGCGCATGCATGCACAACACATGCGGAGCTTTCGCATAACATATATGCACACACACGTGTGCAAGACGATCGTAACCGGTCACACACAAAGCATAAAACCAACAAAGTTACCGATACGGCGAGACCGAGAGTGTTGGATGAGGAAAAAAGTTGAGATTGAGTAGGTATTGAGCTATAGAAAGTTTCACCCTTACTTACCTACGAAGAAAATTAAGTTTACCACTTAATTTGGGTGAATGAAGAGGTCAAAATGAGGTGGGGAGGAGGAGCAACACGACCAGATCCAGATTTGGTGGGAGGTGGTGGTGGAAGAGTGTTTGGGGAAAGTGGGTGGCACATGTGAGTGGAGGGGGAAAAGCTGGAAATGGTCCCAGGTTAGCAGTGGCGCACCACCTAGCCATGCGCCACTGCTAGGGTGACATAGCAATGGCGCACTGCTTAGTGGTGCGCCACTGCTCACCTGGTACCTGCACCCCACGCCCCTGCCCAACTTAGCAGTGGCGCACCATTCTCGTGGTGCGCCATAGCTAGTAGTGGGGGCACCACGGCAGTGCGCCATCATCTGTAAAGGGCCCCTGGCCACCTCCTAGCAGTGGCGCACCACTATGCCATGCGCCATAGGTAAGCAAAGTAGCAGTGGCGCACCACCCCGACATGCGCCACTATTAGTTTTGGGTAGGAGCTGGCCTCCTGCCAGGAATTAGTAATGGCGCACCCAAAACAAGGTGCGCCACTACTACATTTGTAACAGTGGCCCACCATTTTGTGGTGCGCCACTGCTAAGTAGTAGTGGCGCATGGCTTTCATGGTGCGCCACTGAAGTCTGTCTTACGGCTAGGCCTTTTCCTAGTAGTGTGTGCTGTTGCCACTAGGGATAAAACATCAATGCTTTGTCTAAGGATATTTGTGTTGATTACATTACGCACCATACTTAATGCAATTGTCTGTTGTTTGCAACTTAATACTGGAAGGGGTGCGGATGCTAACCCGAAGGTGGACTTTTTAGGCATAGATGCATGCTGGATAGCGGTCTATGTAATTTGTCGTAATGCCCTAAGTAAATCTCATATTAGTCATCATGATATGTATGTGCATTGTTATGCCCTCTCTATTTGTCAATTTCCCAACTGTAATTTGTTCACCCAACATGCTATTTCTTATTGGAGAGACACCACTAGTGAACTGTGGACCCCGGTTCATTCTTTTACATCTGAATACAATCTACTGCAATCTTTGTTCTCTGCTGTTCTTTGCAAACAAACATCATTTTCCACACCATACGTTTAATCCTTTGTTTACATCAAGCCGGTGAGATTGACAACCTCACTGTTAAGTTGGGGCAAAGTATTTTGATTGTGTTGTGCAGGTTCCACGTTGGCGCCGGAATCCCTGGTGTTGCGCCGCACTACACTCCTCCACCAACAACCTTCACGTGGCCTTCATCTCCTACTGGTTTGATAACCTTGGTTTCTTACTGAGGGAAACTTGCTGCTGTACGCATCACACCTTCCACTTGGGGTTCCCAACGGGCGTGTGCTTTACGCGTCATCAAGTTAAATTTCTGGCGCCGTTGCCGGGGAGATCAAGGCAGGCTGCAAGGGGAGTCTCTCACATCCAATCTCTTTACTTTGTTATTGTCTTGCTTTACTTTATTTTATTTTCTGTTTTGTTTGCTTTCTTTATATTAAAAATACAAAAAAATTAGTTACTTGCTTTACTTTATTTACTGTCTTGTTTGCTTTCTTTATAGCAAAAACAGAAAAAAATTAGTTACTTGCATTTACTTTATTTTATTTAGTTGGCTTTATTATTGCTAAAAATGAGTAATCCTGAAGTTGAAGTTCGTTCGTTTAAGCAACAAGGGGGAGAATGTTTTAAAGATGCTTGGTATAGAATTAGTGATGCTCATCGTAGGTGCACTAAGAAACACTCCACTATTATCCTACTTAGGAACTTTTATGTTGGTATCTCTAGCTAGAATAGGTATGTTCTTGATACTCTTGTGGGAGGTAATTTCCTAGGCACTCCTGCTTTAGAAGCTAGTTGCATTATTGAGAGTCTAGTTGGAATACCACCTGTTAATGAAGCTAAAATTGAAATTTCTCTTGAAGATGTCATGAAAAAGTTGGAGGCCATAGAGAAAAATCTTCCAAGTGTTGAGACTAAATTGGGAATAGTACTTGATAACACTGAAAAATTTGATAAATCTCTAGGAGGAATTAATGAAAGAATTGCTGTCTTAGAAACTTATGCTATCCATGATAATCAAACCCATAGGATTGGTGAACTAGAAGAAGCTATGGGAACCTTGGGTTCAACTTTTTCTTCTCTTAAGTTTAAGGAGAAAGCTTATGTGGGTAAGGAGCAAAAGTTCATGTATGTCTCTAAGGTGCCTAAGCCAAAAAAAAAACTATTATAAGCTTAAAATTGACAAAGCCCTTAGTACCACTATGGGAAATTTAGATAATGGAGCATCTAAGATACATATTGTGACAAGTTGTGAAAGTTATGATGTTGATGATTCATCTCTTGATAATACTTGATTTACACTTTCTGCGCCTAGCGGAAAGGCGTTAAAGAAAAGCGCTTATGGGAGACAACCCATTATTTTACTTCTGCAATTTTGTTTTATATTTGTGTCTTGGAAGTTGTTACTACTGTAGCAACATCTCCTTATCTTTATTTTATTACATTGTTGTGCCAAGTAAAGTCTATGATTGTAAGGTTGATACTAGATTTGGATTACTGCGCAGAAACAGATTTCTTGTTGTCACGAATTTGAGTAGGTCTCTCTGTAGGTAACTCAGAAAAATCAGCGACAATTCATGAGTGATCCTCAGATATGTACGCAACTTTCATTCAATTTGAGCTTCTTCATCTGAGCATGTTAAGTGCCTCTAAAAAATTCATCTTTACAGACTGTTCTGTTTTGACAGATTCTGCCTTTTATTTCACATTGCCTCTTTTGCTATGTTGAATGGATTTCTTTGTTCCATTAACTTTCAGTAGCTTTGAGCAATGTCCAGAAGTGTTAAGAATGATTGTGTCACCTCTGAATATGTGAATTTTTGATTATGCACTAACCCTCTAATGAGTTTGTTTTGAGTTTGGTGTGAAGAAAGTTTTCAAGGGTCAAGAGAGGAGAATGATACAATATGATCAAGAAGAGTGAAAAGTCTAAGCTTGGGAATGCCCCCGTGGTTCATCCCTGCATATTTCAAGAAGACTCAAGCATCTAAGCTTGGGGATGCCCAAGGCATCCCCTTCTTCATCGACAACTTATCAGGTCACCTCTAGTGAAACTATATTCCGTCACATCTTATGTGCTTTACTTGGAGTGTCTGTATGTTTTTATTTTTGTTTTTGTTTGAATAAAATCGGATCTTAGCATTCTTTGTGTGGGAGAAAGACACGCTCCGCTGTTTCATATGAACACTGGTGTTCTTAGCTTTACTTTTAATGTTCATGGCGAAGGTTGAAACTGCTTTGTTCATTGTTATTTAGTTGGAAACAGAAAATGCTTCATGTGGTAATTGGTATATGGTCTTGAATAATTTGATACTTGGCAATTGTTTTGCTCAAATAGATCATGTTTAAGCTCTTGCATCATGTACCTTGCGCCTATTAATGAAGAACTAACAGAGAGCTTGTTGAAATTTGGTTTGCATGATTGGTCTCTCTAAAAGTCTAGATATTTTCTGGTGAAGTGTTTGAACAACAAGGAAGACAGTGTAGAGTCTTATAATGCTTGCAATTGTAGGATAATGTTGCATAGAAAACAAAAATTTTCCTACGGCGAACACGCAATCCAAGCCAAGATGCAATCTAGAAGACGGTAGCAACGAGGGGTTATCGAGTCTCACCCTTGAAGAGATTCCAAAGCCTACAAGATGAGGCTCTTGTTGCTGCGGTAGACGATCACTTGCCGCTTGCAAAAGCGCGTAGAAGATCTTGATCACGATCGGTTCCGGCGCCACGAACGGGCAGCACCTCCGTACTCGGTCACACGTTCGGTTGTTGATGAAGACGACGTCCACCTCCCCGTTCCAGCGGGCAGCGGAAGTAGTAGCTCCTCTTGAATCCGACAGCACGACGGCGTGGTGTCGGTGGCGGTGTAGAAGTCCGGCGGAGCTTCGCTAAGCAATGCGGGCAATATGGAGTGGAGGAGCTTGGCTAGGGTTTGGGAGGGGGTGGCCGGCCACTCTATGGGGGGCGGCCAGCTTATGGTCTTGGGGTGGTCGGCCCCCTCCCTTGGCCCCTCATTATATAGGTGGATCCCAAGTGTTGGTGTCCAAGTCTTCGAATAAGACCCGAAACCAAAACCTTCCATAGGAGGGGGAAACCTAGCCCAACTAGGACTCCCACCCAAAGGTGGGATTCCCACCTCCCATGTGGGGGGTGGCCGGCCCCCTATGGTGGAGTCCACTTGGGACTCCACCCCATCTAGGGCTGGCCGGCCATGGAGGTGGAGTCCCTTGTGGACTCCACCTTCCTTGGTGGTTTCTTCCGGACTTTTCTAGAACCTTCTAGAACCTTCCATAGAACCTTCCGCGACATTTTATTTCACATAAAATGACATCCTATATATGAATCTTATTCTCCGGACCATTCCGGAACTCCTCGTGATGTCCGGGATCTCATCCAGGACTCCGAACAAATATTCGAACTCCATTCCATAATTCAAGTGCTACCATTTCAACATCCAACTTTAAGTGTGTCACCCTACGGTTCGAGAACTATGCGGACATGGTTGAGTACTCACTCCGACCAATAACCAATAGCGGGATCCTGGAGATCCATAATGGCTCCCACATATTCAATGATGACTTTAGTGATCGAATGAACCATACACATATATTACCAATTCCCTTTGTCTCGCGATATTTTACTTGTCCGAGGTTTGATCTTCGGTATCACTCTATACCTTGTTCAACCTCGTCTCTGACAAGTACTCTTTACTCGTACCGTGGTATGTGGTCTCTTATGAACTCATTCATATGCTTGCAAGACATTAGACGACATTCCACCGAGAGGGCCCAGTATATCTATCCGTCATCGGGATGGACAAATCCCACTGTTGATCCATATGCCTCAACTCATACTTTCCGGATACTTAATCCCACCTTTATAGCCACCCATTTACGCAGTGGTGTTTGGTGTAATCAAAGTACCTTTCCGGTATAAGTGATTTACATGATCTCATGGTCATAAGGACTAGGTAACTATGTATCGAAAGCTTATAGCAAATAACTTAATGACGAGATCTTATGCTACGCTTAATTGGGTGTGTCCATTATATCATTCACACAATGACATAACCTTGTTATTAATAACATCCAATGTTCATGATTATGAAACTAATCATCCATTAATCAACAAGCTAGTTTAAGAGGCATACTAGGGACTTCTTGTTTGTCTACATATCACACATGTACTAATGTTTTGGTTAATACAATTCTAGCATGATATATAAACATTTATCATAAACATAAAGATATAAATAATAACCACTTTATTATTGCCTCTAGGGCATATCTCCTTCAGTCTCCCACTTGCACTAGAGTCAATAATCTAGATTATATTGTAATATACCTAACACCCATGGCATTCTGGTGTTGGTCATGCTTTGCCCTAGGGAGAGCTTTAGTCAACGGATCTGCTACATTCGGATCGGTGTGTACTTTGCAAATCTTTACTTCTCCATCTTCGATGTACTCGCGAATCGAGTGGTAACGCAGCTTGATATGCTTCAGCCTCTTGTGTGACCTTGGCTCTTGTGCATTGGCGATGGCACCCATGTTATCACGATAAATGATTAATGGGTCCAATGCACTAGGAACCACACCGAGCTCTACAATGAACCTCTTCATCCATACCGCTTCGATGAAGCCTCTGAAGCCGCTTATGTACTCTGATTCTGTTGAAGACTTCGCCACCGTGCACTGCTTCGAGCTTGCCCGACTTCTTTGCAGCACCATTCAATATAAACACGTACCCAGATTGTGACTTAGAGTCATCAGGATCAGTGTTTCAACTTGCATCGGTGTAACCGTTTACAACGAGCTCTTGGTCACCTCCATAACAAAGAAACATATCCTTAGTTCTTTTCAAGTACTTCAGGATATTCTTGACCGCTGTCCAGTGTTCCATTCCTGGATCACTTTGATATCTGCTAGTCAAACTAACGGCATGTGCTATATCCGGTCTAGTACATAGCATGGCATACATGATAGATCCCTCATGCCGAGGCATAGGGGATGTTACACATCCTTTCTCTTTCTTCTGCCGTAGCCGGTCCTTGAGTTTTACTCAATACCTTGCACAGTAACATAGGTAAGAACCCTTTCTTACTTTCGTCCATTCTAAACTTCTTTAGAATCTTGTCCAGATATGTACTCTGTGATAGCCCTATTAGGCGTCTTGATCTATCTCTATAAATCTTGATGCCTAATATATACGATGCTTCACCAAGGTCTTTCATTGAAAAACTATTATTCAAATAACCCTTAACACTGCTTAATAGTTCTATATCATTCCCGATCAATAATATGTCATCTACATATAATATCAGGAATGCTACAGAGCTCCCACTCACTTTCTTGTAAATACAGGCCTCTCCATGACACTGTATAAACCCGAAGTCTTTGATCACCTTATCAAAGCGTCGGTTCCAACTTCTTGATGCTTGCTTCAGTCCATAGATTGAACGCTGAAGTTTGCATACTTTGTCAACATTTTTAGGATCGACAAAACCTTTGGGTTGTACCATATACAACTCTTCCTCAATATCTCCATTAAGGAACGCCGTTTTGACATCCATCTGCCAAATCTCATAATCGAAAAATGCAGCTATTGCTAACAAAATCCTCACAGATTTTAGCTTCGCTACAGGTGAGAAAGTCTCATCGTAGTCAACTCCTTGAATTTGTCGGAAACCCTTTGCGACAAGTCGAGCTTTATAGACAGTAATATTACCATCAGCATCTGTTTTTCTCTTGAAGATCCATTTATTCTCGACAGCCTTTCGGCTATCAGGTAAGTCTACCAAAGTCCATACTTTGTTATCATACATGGATCCCATTTCGGATTTCATGGCTTATTGCCATTTGTTGGAATCTGGGCTCATCATCGCTTCTTCATACGTCGCAGGGTCCTCATCATTGTTATCTACAATCATGACATTTAGACAAGGATCATACCAATCAGGAGTGGCACGTTCCCTTGTCGATCTGCGAGGTTCAGTAGTTTCCTCGTTCGAAGTTTCATGATCATTATCATTAGCTTCCTCTGTTGCTGGTGTAGGCGGTACAGGTACAACTTCCGGTACTGCGCTACTCTGATCAACGAGTATAGATTCATCAATCTCATCGAGTTCTACTTTTCTTCCAGTCACTTCTTTAGTGAGAAATTCTTTCTCAAGAAAGGTTCCGTTCTTAGCAACAAAGATTTTGCCTTCGGATTTGTGATAGAAAGTGTACCCTATAGTTTCCTTAGGGTATCCTATGAAGACGCATTTCTCCGCTTTGGGTTCTAGCTTGTCCGGTTGTAACTTCTTTACATAGGCTTCGCAACCCCAAACTTTCAGGAACGACAGCTTAGGTTTCTTATTAAACCATAATTCATACGGTGTCGTTTCTACGGATTTTGATGGTGCTCTATTTAAAGTGAATGCGGCTGTCTCTAATGCATAACTCCAAAATGATAACGGCAAATCAGTAAGAGACATCATACTACGAACCATATCTAAGAGAGTTCGATTACGACGTTCGGACACACCGTTTCGTTGAGGTGTTCCCGGCGGTGTCAATTGTGAAAGTATTCCGCATTTCTTTAAATGCATGCCAAACTCATAACTCAGATATTCACCTCCACGATCAGATCGTAGAAATTTGATCTTCTTGTTACGTTGATTTTCTACTTCACTTTGAAATTCCTTAAACTTCTCGAAAGTTTCGGATTTATGTTTCATGAAATAGATATACCCATATCTACTCAGATCATCTGTGAAGGTTAGAACATAACGATAACCACCGCGCGATGCTACGCTCATTGGTCCACATACATCTGTATGTATGATTTCCAATAAGTCAGTAGCTCGCTCCATCATACCAGAAAATGGAGTCTTTGTCATTTTACCCATTAGACATGCTTCGCATCTATCAAGTGACTCAAAGTCAAGTGATTCAAGTAATCCATCAGTATGGAGTTTCTTCATGCGTTTCACTCCAATATGACCAAGACAGCGATTGCCACATATAAGTAGAATTATCATTAAGTTTAATTCGCTTAGCATCAATGTTATGTATATGCGTATCACTACTATCGAGATCTAATAGAAATAAGCCATTCTTTTGTGGTGCTCGACCATAAAAGATATTATTCATAAAAATAGAACAACCATTATTCTCAGACTTGAATGAATAACCGTCTTGCATTAAACAAGATCCAGATATAATGTTCATGCTCAACGCAGTACATAATAGCAATTATTTAGGCTTAAAACTAATCCGAAGGTAGATGTAGAGGAAGTGTGCCGATTGCGATCACATTGACCTTGGATCCGTTTCCAACGCGCATCGTCACTTCATCTTTCAGCGGTTGTCGTTTATTCTTTAGTTCTGTTTCGAGTTACAAATATGAGCAACCGAACCGGTATCAAATACCAGTACTAGAACGAGAACCGGTGAAATGAACATCTATAACATGAATATAAAATTTACATTCTTTCATCTTATTGACAAGGCCGCTCTTCGGATCAGCCGAGATACTTGGAGCAATTACGCTTCCGGTGTCCCTTCTCCTTGCAGTAATAGCACTCAGCATCAGGCTTAGGGCCGTTCTTAGGTTTCATAGGAGGCGTGGCAGCTTTCTTGCCACCCTTCTTGAATTTTCCCTTAGACTTGCCCTGTTTCTTGAAACTGGTGGTCTTGTTGACCATCAACACTTGGTGCTCTTTCTTGATCTCAATCTCAGCAGCTTTTAGCATGCCAAAAAGTTCAGGTAACTCCTTGTTCATGTTCTGCATATTGTAGTTCATCACAAAGTTCTTGTAACTTGGTGGCAGTGATTGAAGGACACGATTAATCCCCAGTCTGTTAGGAATCACTATTCCCAAGTCACTGAGTTTCTTCGCATGCCCGGTCATGGCGAGCATGTGCTCACTAACGGAGCTGCCTTCTTCCATCATACAGCTGAAGAAATGTTTCGATGCTTCATAGCATTCCACTGCCGCATGAGTCTCGAATATAGCTTTCAGCTCATTCATCAACTCATGAGGATCATGGTGCTCAAAACGTTTTTGAAGATCGGATTCCAGACTGCACAGGATGGCACACTGAACTTGAGAGTACCGAGTTTTCCGAGTCGCGTAAACAGCTTTTACTTCATCGGATTCATCTTCTGCAGGAGGGTCACCTAGCGGTGCATCAAGCACAAATTGCAGATTTCCGCCAGAGAGGAAGATCCTCACATGACGGAACCAGTCGGTGAAGTTGCTACCGTTGCTCTTAAGTTTCTCTTTCTCTAGGAACTGATTAAAATTGATTGGGGACGCCATCTCTACAACATATATTTGCAATAGTTTAGACTAAGTTTATGACAAATTGAGTTCAAATTTTAATTCAACATAATTAAAAACCTAAGTGAACTCCCACTCAAAACAATATCCCTCGCATTGTCTTAGTGATCACACGAACCAAATCCACCGCACCTAAACCCGATCATCACGAGAAAAGGTGTGATTTCAATGGCGAACACTCAAAGTGTTCATCATATCAACCATATGATTCATGCTCTACCTTTCGGTATCACGTGTTCCGAGACCATGTCTGTACATGCTAGGCTCGTCAAGGCCACCTTAGTATCCGCATGTGCAAAACTGTCTTGCACCCGTTATATGTACTTATTGAATCTATCACACCCGATCATCACGAGGTGCTTCGAAACGACAAGACTTGGCAACGGTGCTACTAAGGATGAACACTTTATTATCTTGAGATTTTAGTGAGGGATCATCTTATAATGCTACCGTCGCGATCTAAGCAAAATAAGATGCATAAAAAGGATTAACATCACATGCAGTTCATATGTGATATGATATGGCCCTTTTGTTCTTGCGCCTTTGATCTTCATCTCCAAAGCACGGATATGATCTCCATCATCTTCGGGCATGATCTCCATCATCGTCGGCGTAGCGTCAAGGTCAATGGCCAAGGTCAATGGCGCCGTCTTCATGATTGTCCTCCATGTAGCAACTATTACAACTACTTTGAAATACTACTCAACATGAAATTTAAAGACAACCATAAGGCTCCTGCCGGTTGCCACAATACAATAATGATCATCTCATACATATTCATCATCACATTATGGCCATATCACATCACCAAACCCTGCAAAAACAAGTTAGACGTCTCTAATTTGGTTTGCATATTTTACGTGGTTTAGGGTTTTCGAGAGAGATCTAATCTACCTACGAACATGAACCACAACGTTGATACTAATGTTTTCAATAGAAGAGTAAATTGAATCTTTACTATAGTAGGAGAGACAGACACCCGCAAAGCCTCTTATGCAATACAAGTTGCATGTCGAACGAGGAACAAGTCTCATGAACGCGGTCATGTAAAGTTAGTCCGAGCCGCTTCATCCCACTATGCCATAAAGATGCAAAGTACTCAAACTAAAGATAACAAGAGCATCAACGCCCACAAACCATTGTGTTCTACTCGTGCAACCATCTATGCATAGACACGGCTCGATACCACTTTGTAGGATAACGTTGCATAGAAAACAAAAATTTTCCTACGGCGAACACGCAATCCAAGCCAAGATGCAATCTAGAAGACGGTAGCAACGAGGGGTTATCGAGTCTCACCCTTGAAGAGATTCCAAAGCCTACAAGATGAGGCTCTTGTTGCTGCGGTAGACGATCACTTGCCGCTTGCACAAGCGCGTAGAAGATCTTGATCACGATCGGTTCCGGCGCCACGAACGGGCAGCACCTCCGTACTCGGTCACACGTTCGGTTGTTGATGAAGACGACGTCCACCTCCCCGTTCCAGCGGGCAGCGGAAGTAGTAGCTCCTCTTGAATCCGACAGCACGACGGCGTGGTGTCGGTGGCGGTGTAGAAGTCCGGCGGAGCTTCGCTAAGCAATGCGGGCAATATGGAGTGGAGGAGCTTGGCTAGGGTTTGGGAGGGGTGGCCGGCCACTCTATGGGGGGCGGCCAGCTTATGGTCTTGGGGTGGTCGGCCCCCTCCCTTGGCCCCTCATTATATAGGTGGATCCCAAGTGTTGGTGTCCAAGTCTTCGAATAAGACCCGAAACCAAAACCTTCCATAGGAGGGGGAAACCTAGCCCAACTAGGACTCCCACCCAAAGGTGGGATTCCCACCTCCCATGTGGGGGGTGGCCGGCCCCCTATGGTGGAGTCCACTTGGGACTCCACCCCATCTAGGGCTGGCCGGCCATGGAGGTGGAGTCCCTTGTGGACTCCACCTTCCTTGGTGGTTTCTTCCGGACTTTTCTAGAACCTTCTAGAACCTTCCATAGAACCTTCCGCGACATTTTATTTCACATAAAATGACATCCTATATATGAATCTTATTCTCCGGACCATTCCGGAACTCCTCGTGATGTCCGGGATCTCATCCGGGACTCCGAACAAATATTCGAACTCCATTCCATAATTCAAGTGCTACCATTTCAACATCCAACTTTAAGTGTGTCACCCTACGGTTCGAGAACTATGCGGACATGGTTGAGTACTCACTCCGACCAATAACCAATAGCGGGATCTGGAGATCCATAATGGCTCCCACATATTCAACGATGACTTTAGTGATCGAATGAACCATACACATATATTACCAATTCCCTTTGTCTCGCGATATTTTACTTGTCCGAGGTTTGATCTTCGGTATCACTCTATACCTTGTTCAACCTCGTCTCCTGACAAGTACTCTTTACTCGTACCGTGGTATGTGGTCTCTTATGAACTCATTCATATGCTTGCAAGACATTAGACGACATTCCACCGAGAGGGCCCAGAGTATATCTATCCGTCATCGGGATGGACAAATCCCACTGTTGATCCATATGCCTCAACTCATACTTTCCGGATACTTAATCCCACCTTTATAGCCACCCATTTACGCAGTGGTGTTTGGTGTAATCAAAGTACCTTTCCGGTATAAGTGATTTACATGATCTCATGGTCATAAGGACTAGGTAACTATGTATCGAAAGCTTATAGCAAATAACTTAATGACGAGATCTTATGCTACGCTTAATTGGGTGTGTCCATTATATCATTCACACAATGACATAACCTTGTTATTAATAACATCCAATGTTCATGATTATGAAACTAATCATCCATTAATCAACAAGCTAGTTTAAGAGGCATACTAGGGACTTCTTGTTTGTCTACATATCACACATGTACTAATGTTTTGGTTAATACAATTCTAGCATGATATATAAACATTTATCATAAACATAAAGATATAAATAATAACCACTTTATTATTGCCTCTAGGGCATATCTCCTTCAGCAATATGTTCTTATGTAAGTTTTGATGTACCGGTTCATACTTGTGTTTGCTTCAAACAACCTTGCTAGCCAAAGCCTTGTACTGGGAGGGAATGCTTCTCGTGTATCCAAAACCTTGAGCCAAAACCTATTCCATTTGGGTCCACCATACCTACCTACTATGTGGTATTTCTCTGCCATTTCAAAGTAAATTGCTTGAGTGCTACCTTTAAAATTTCATTCCTTGTCTTTGCAATATATAGCTCATGGGAAAATAGCTTTAAAAACTATTGTGGTAAAGAATATGTAGCTTATGTATCTTATTTCTTATAAGTTGCTTGTTGAGCGGTAACCATGTTTCTGGGGACGCCATCAACTATCACACTTTTGTTGAATATCATGTGAGTTGCTATGCATGTTTGTCTTGTCTGAAGTAAGGGTGATTTATCATGATCAAATGGTTTGAGTATGCATATTGTTAGAGAAGACATTGGGCCGCTAACTAAAGCCATGAATCATGGTGGAAGTTTCAGTTTGGACATTAATCCTCAATCTCTTATGAGAATATTATCTGTTGTTGAATGCTTATGCATTAAAGAGGAGTCCATTATCTGTTTTCTATGTTGTCCCGGTATGGATGTCCTTAAGTTGAGATCTATCAAAAATGAGAAATCAAATGCGATCTATCTCCTTGGACCTTTGTACATGCGGCATAGAGGTACCCCTTTCTGATACTTGGTTGAAACATATGTAATGCAATGATAATCCATGTAAATCCAAGCTAATTAGGACAAGGTGCGAGCACTATTGGTATTCTATGCATGAGGCTTGCAATTTATAGGATGTCTTATGCATAACACATATGAATTATTACTACCGTTGACAAAATTGTTTCTATGTTTTCAAAATAAAAGCTCTAGCACAAAAATAGTAATCCATGCTTCCCTCTGCGAAGGGCCTTTCTTTTACCTTATGTTGAGTCAGTTTACCTACCTCTTTCTCTTAGAAGCAAACACTTGTGTCAACTACGTGCATTGATTCCTACATACTTGCTTATTTGCATTCATCATATTACTTTGTGTTGATAATTATCCATGAGATATACATGTTGAAGTTGAAAGCAACTGCTGAAACTTATATCTTCCTTTGTGTTTCTTCAAAACTTTCTACTAAGAATTTATTGCTTTATAAGTTAACTCCTATGCAAGTCTTATTGATGCTTGTCTTGAAAGTACTATTCATGAAAAGTCTTTGCTATATGATTCAGTTGTTTTGTCATTGTCTTTACCATTGCTTCGAATCACTTCATTCATCTCATATGCTTTACAATAGTATTGATCAAGATTATGATAGTAGCATGTCACTTCAGAAATTATCCTTGTTATCGTTTACCTACTCGAGGGCGAGTAGGAACTAACCTTGGGGATGCTTGATACGTCTCAAACGTATCTATAATTTCTTATGTTCCATGCTAGTTTTATGACAATACTCACATGTTTTATATACACTTTATATCATTATTATGCATTTTTCGGCACTAACCTATTAAGGAGATGCCGAAGCGCCAGTTCCAGTTTTCTGCTGTTTTTGGTTTCAGAAATCCTACACAGGAAATATTCTCAGAATTGGACGAAACAAAAGCCCACGGTCTTATTTTGCACGGAGCTTTACAGAAGACCGAGAGCCACGATACGAGAAAAGTTACTGTGACGCCGCCGCCGCCAATCCCATCTCGGGGGATTCAGGAGATCGCCTCCGGCACCCTACCGGAGAGGGGAATCATCACCCGGAGGACTCTACATCACCATGATCGCCTCCGGACTGATGTGTGAGTAGTTCATCCTTGGACTATGGGTCCATAGCAGTAGCTAGATGGTTGTCTTCTCCTCATGTGCTATCATGTTTAGATCTTCTGAGCTGGCTATCATGATCAAGAGCGTCTATTTGTAATGATACATGTTGTGTTTGTTGGGATCCGATGAATATGGAATACTATGTCAAGTTGATTATTGATCTATCATATATGTGTTGTTTATGATCTTGCATGCTCTCCGTTGCTAGTAGAGGCTCTGGCCAAGTTGATACTTTTGACTCCAAGAGGGAGTATTTATGCTCGATAGTGGGTTCATGCCTCCATTGAATCTGGGACAGTGACAGAAAGTTCTAAGGTTGTGGATGTGCTGTTGCCACTAGGGATAAAACATCAATGCTTTGTCTAAGGATATTTATGTTGATTACATTACGCACCATACTTAATGCAATTGTCTGTTGTTTGCAACTTAATACTGGAAGGGGTGCGGATGCTAACCCGAAGATGGACTTTTTAGGCATAGATTCATGCTGGATAGCGGTCTATGTAATTTGTCGTAATGCCCTAAGTAAATCTCATATTAGTCATCATGATATGTATGTGCATTGTTATGCCCTCTCTATTTGTCAATTTCCCAACTGTAATTTGTTCACCCAACATGCTATTTCTTATTGGAGAGACACCACTAGTGAACTGTGGACCCCGGTCCATTCTTTTACACCTGAATACAATCTACTGCAATCATTGTTCTCTGATGTTCTTTGCAAACAAACATCATTTTCCACACCATACGTTTAATCCTTTGTTTACAGCAAGCCGGTGAGATTGACAACCTCACTGTTAAGTTGGGGCAAAGTATTTTGATTGTGTTGTGCAGGTTCCACGTTGGCGCCGAAATCCCTGGTGTTTCGCCGCACTACACTCCTCCACCAACAACCTTCACGTGGTCTTCATCTCCTACTGGTTCGATAACCTTGGTTTCTTACTGAGGGAAACTTGCTGCTGCACGCATCACACCTTCCACTTGGGGTTCCCAACGGGCGTGTGCTTTATGCGTCATCACTCCCTTGGCGCACAGTTGGTGAGTTGGAGATGGCAGGGTGGTGGCGGCGCTACAGCGGGCTGCTGCAGCATGGCGACGGGGACTTAGCGGGCCAGTAGTGGCCTGGTTTGTCCTTGCTGCCATGTCCGGTCGGCAACCGAGCTGGAGGTTGGAGGCAGTTCCCTCCCCTGGCTGTGGTGCTGCGACCCCTGGCCATGTTGACTCCCTCCTCCTCCTCTAGGCCTTGCGTCGATGATCACAGGGAGACGGCGAGGATGACGTCAAGACCGTGGTGGCGTGTGCTGGTGGGCGGAAGGCTGGGCCAAGCACTTCAGATCGTCCGGGATGGTGGTGGTGGGGTTGGGAGAAATCCATGTCGGCTTGTCTGACATCGACACGGTGACGCCCGAGGGTGCCAACTTACCTTCCTGAAGGGTGTCGGGTGTACCCCCTCCCTAATCCCTTCCGCGTACCGGGGGAAACCCTAGGATTAGTCCGGGCAACAAAGGCGTAGTTGTCGTTCCCCTTGCTGAAGGTGTTGTTTGGTATGCGGCGATTCAGAGTGCTAGGTGTGTGGTATGACTTCTCCGGAGGGCGCAACGGTTGCGGGTCGTTCTCGTTTTGTCGATCTGCCGATGTTCGCATTCTTTTTATCTTTCCTTTCTTTGTAGTTTCGTTTGGGCTTGGTTGTGCTGCGCCCAACATGCTTCTTGTATCGTGTGGTTGCTATATTAATATAGCGGGACGAAAGCCTATTTCGAGGAGGATTAATAATAAACATCGACAATTTAGTATAAAAGTGGCATTTATCCTGAATCCAAGGGAGCATTATTTTGAATTTAATTTAGTGTTGGTCTTGAGACCATGGCCATTATGTGCCATCTATTTGTGGGTGATGGTTGATGTTTGTATTTGTTACTATATTTTTTGTTTACATGTTTCGTTACACGTGGCAACGCACGGGCATTGAACTAGTTGTTTTAAAAAAAAGGACTCTACTAATTTTTTGCAGGTTATCCACACTATGGTCCACTGGATCCAACTTTGACGTTTCTTGCTCCCGGAGGATCAGCGGGAGTGCATGGTTTCTGGATGCAACCGCTTACGAATGGTTGCCCAGAATACTTGGCGGCATGCTAAGAGATTACATGATGCTTAGTTTGCTTAGTAGTCTCTTATTTTTTCGATGGTTGATTTTTGTATCGACCCTCGTTGATTCTTGAGATGTAAACTTTGAATATTTCGTTGGTTAATAAAAGGTTGTGTGCATCAACCGATGCAGAGGTCAGGGTACACCCCATTTCGAAAAAAAACTACGGTGGCTGTGTGTTCTGTGCTCAGCTAGGGATGCACTGGGAAATCTCTTGTGGCTGTGTGTTCTGTGTTCATCTAGAGATGCACTGGGGAATGGTGACTGGTGTCGTTCTGTGTTCAGCTAGGCTCTGATGACAGCACTATATACCCACGTTGCAGACTTGCAGTAGACCAAGTAATGGAATCATACAAACTCATGACGCGATGCCAGACTTCACGTTTCTCATAGCTCATGCATTCTGGACCTTACTTCCGGATACAGAGTTAGGAACAGAATCAGTAGCAACAAAAAAAAACATGAAGCACCAACACTACATGAGACTATCTGTACACTTGTCCATGGCATCATCCAGGAAGAAGTTGCTGTCGATCGAGCATACATCACGTAGTTTGTTCAATTGGGATAAAGAATGTCACAGTGCCCAGGCCTACTCAGCAAGGTCAGCAAGGGTGTGCCATCCGATGATAGCAAGTTGTCACCGCTTCCCCGCTCCAGCGACTTATGAGCTGTACATGAGGAATGGTAGCTTTGAACAAAATAATAAGGCCTCTTCCCTAGGCCTGAATGGTTGAAGAAATCAAGGCGCTTTACTCGCACATCTTGACCCGACGTTGACTTCCTCCTGTCCACAGTTTCGACACGCAAAGGTATGCCGAGTGCATATGTCAAAGCCCTCATCTGTATAGCACCGGCTTCAGCATACATGCCATGCACCTTCTTCCAACAGAACTGCCACAAAAACCATACATGTGGTACGTCTTGAGCGTAAACCATAATTTGTGAGTGGTAAAAACTTACTATTGGCTCTCTTTACACAAAGTCACTAGTTGATTAGTGGCAAACTTTATTTCTAGAGTTTGTTTACCCAGAGACAGGTAATGCGCACACCAGGAAAATTGCTAATGAAATTGAATTACTTCGCTCAAAAATAAAGACCAAAGAGGACAATATAATCCATTTACTGTATGGCGTGAATGATATCAGAGCACAGTACTACATGGCAGAAACCTAACCTGGAGGACATGCATATCTTTGGGGATAAATGGCTTGTAGATATCGTGTGTACGGATCTCAGCCTCCGTAAGCAACCTAAGAAAATAAATAACTGACGAAAACAATGTGCTATATAAAGAACAAACAAACAAAACAAAACATCACAACAAGGATTGAAATCCTTACTGTTGCCTCACGAGGTCTCTCCAAGGCTTATCTCATACAGCTTGTCAGAAGTCAAGCTAAAGAGATAAAAGAACTTTGTTGTAAACTAAAATGTAACTAAGATGAATTAAGGGTATCTTTAACATATTATCAAGACATTTTCTAAGAATCTCAACAAAACAGTCATGTTAAAAACTACACATACCCGTTTGCAACTGAGTTCACCAAACAATAGAACTTCTGAAACAATAGTGAAGACATTTGGTTATGAATGTTAGCTATATCATGAACAGAAGATCAAAGTACTACAGTAGACCATCCATATTCACATATTAGTGGTGAAAAGTGGTGAAACAACATGATATAAGCTCAGCAAATGATCATGATGATTGCTGCATAGTGCTATATTATTTGCATAGTGAAGTTAGTTTTGCAACAAGCATTTGATGGTGCTAAATAATGTCCATAATGTAGCAAAACATGAAAGCAAAATTATAATTATGAAGAATAGCATTAAACATGGCAAACTGCATATTTTAGACTACTGAAACAGGATGGCCATCCTAGTACCAGTCACCTGCTAAATTGGATTAGTCTTGCATTCTGCACCATCTTATCTAGTACTTATTATTTTCTGTAGGGCATAGTTCACATTGTTAGGTTTTTAACAGATGGTCGAAGGTTTTTACCAAACAATAATTCAAAGGTCGGAGCTTTACCCAACAAGAGCTGATGAAGTAGCATGATGACATTTAACTGTAAGAACAACTGAAGAACCACAAGGGATAGAGACTATTGTTGTGTACAGATGTCCCACATAATTCTTGTGTCCGTAGATGGTTGAGCTAACAGTATGGATAATTTGGGCTAAAGAGATGATGCAATACAAGCTAACCTACTATAATAGTATTTAGAGAAACAATAGTGCAAAACAAGTTTAGGCTTTTGTAGGCTACTATAATACTTACATAAACAACAGATAAGATGTTGTCCTTGGGATTTAAGAAGTATGCTTCTCCCCACTCAAGTTGATAGATCCTCTTTATAGATACTTCGACACATTCCATCAGACGAATAACCACAGCTTGCCTATCTTGCATTTGTCCAAGGTTCTCCTGTTTACAAGTCTAATTGTATTATACTGCTATGGAAATAAAGAAAGCAATGCCATCATCATGAACAAATAAACTGAAAAAGTTACCAAGTAAGAGAACAGTAAAGCTCTGTAAAAACAGCTGCCATCACTCCGAGTTCTTCTGAAGAGCCCATACTGCTTACTGAGAATCTATTCAAAAATGATTTTCAGATACGTGCAAATAAACTAAAGCTTCTAGCATTAAATTAGTTGCATGCAAACAAGCCTTGATCTTTTCCTGGATGATGTAGTTATTTGAAGATCGAAGAATCAAATCCAAGATTGGTTCCTATCATTCCAAAAATAAAATCACAAAAGGTATCTTTAAGGTATGATGGATAATATGTAAGATTCTTCTAGCTTGAGTTTGTACTTGAATAATTCGTGCTGTGACGCAAGGCAGAAAATGAAACTCTCAAATATCAAGTGATAGTCCACTGGTGAAAAAATGAATATCTTATGACAGGCTATGGACATATGAGAGGTTAGATGAATTGGGTACAAGAAAAAGAACTTACTGCATTTTAGGGTACATTCATTTCAAGGTTGATAACTTAAAAAAAAAAGATAAGGTACAATATTCTCACCTGGAATCTTAATGCCCTTGGATAATTATATGGACGTCGGAAACTACCAATGAGCACACGGTGGTCCTTTGGTGGTGGGAGGAAACTTCTGTAGTGACCCAGCAACAGTCTCCAGTTATGGCGGCGTGAAAAATAGTCATGCTTGTTGAGCGGAACAAAGCCATTCCGAATAATATGATCTGGGATGTTTCTTCGAACACTCATGCTCAATATAGAGAAGAATTCACTATCAGATGGTCCTCTCAGGTTCTCTCCCCGATCCTGGTCATACCCTAGTCCATCATAGTGACAAAATTTGTGCTACAACAGTTCTCTCACTGTAGGAAGGAAGTTTTTGATACAATTGTTCGCCCTTTTTGCATCACACGTTCCGTGGACTTGCATCATAGAAATAATTTTCTTCTACGGATGACAACCATTCTATTGTTTTTCTGCAAGAGCACAATCTTTTTGCTACGAGAGCATAATCAGTGTTGCCTTTTTTTTCCAATAATGGAAAACCTATTTATGCATCATAGGAATATAATTTGTTTTCTACGTGGAAGCAAAGCCATAGGTGGTTTTTTCTTCATCGAAGTTAAAGTGAAAATTTGGCAGAGTTAGAACACATGTTAAGCAGGGGAGACGCTCAGCGTTGCCCCTTTTCTTCACAATAATGGAAACCCTATTCATGCATAATTTAGTTTTTATTTTATGTCCAAGCTATTACGGATTTTACATGAACGCTTACAAAGAAATAGACAGAAGTCATTGGTGAAACACGCACACACACGTATGTCAATCACGGGCTATAGTTAATGCAAGAATTCTCCTGTTTTATCTCCCCAAAATTGTTTCAGAGGATTCTTGTCAGAAAATAGCAACCACGAGAAGGTATGAACATTCAAAAAAGTGCAATAACATGAACCTTGGTTGATCACAGACAAAAATTAAGACATCAAAAAAGGAACACTCAAAGAGTCATAGTTGGACGAATTTTGATTCGAGATTAATCCGGTACTCTCAAACTAACAGTACAAATAAAAGAGAATTTGAACACTAACAGCTACAGTAGGATGTCTTTATCGCGAGTATAAATAAATGAATTCATTCGTATCTCCTCACCAACGCCTGTAAACACCCAATGCATCCGCACTCTCGACGTATGCAAACACTCGACAAATATCGCCTTTCATATTGGAAATGAACGCCTGTGGGTCACATGAGTTGATATGAACGGCGCTGCATTCCTGCCTCGTCACGTAAGAGTTGGGCCGACGACGATAAGGCCGCAATCTCTGGCTTTGGCCCTGAACCATGAGGATGTAGTCGCCGTGGATGAAGATTGGCCGCACCATCTGGATCGACGATGGACCGGGCAAGCAGGATAGAGAACGCAAGCTGTATTGATGAACCCAGGTCTGCTCTTTACTCTTATTCTCGAGAATCCACACCTATAAAATCGTGAGATCAAATTTGCAGATCATGAGATTTGTGAGTTCAATACATGCATAAGTGGTTGCCGGATCGAGAGAGATATTTGAAGAGTACCTCGATGGTCCCATCCCCACGCCCGCAGTAGTAGACGGATTTGGGGTCGACCCTGGTTACAATTGCGACGCTCAGCCTGCGCTGCACCTCGGTGAGATGGCCGATGGGTCCATCGGAGACGGGCAATGGCGTTACTGTTTTCACCTGCTCGCTCCGGTGGTCAAAGGACACGATCCTCTCCGACCCCTCCACGACCCAGTACGTCGCCCCATTCACGCTGACCACGCCGGCGTCGAGCCTGCACCTGTCGCCGGGGGCCGGGACCTCCCTCCAGGACGCCTCCCCGAGGGTGAACACCTGGAGCGTCTCCTTGGTCTTGAAGAAGCAGGGAACGTGCACCACCTTGTACTGCCCCGTGCCGTGGTGGTACCCGAAGCTATACGCCTGGTGCCAGCTCCTGCCGGACCGCCGCGAGTTGTGGCGACGGAACAGGCCGGCGCGCGGGATCGGCGGGAGCGCGAGGAAGTCGCCGGTGGCAGGATTGGCCAGGGTGATCGCGCCACCGGGCTTGGTGTCGTCGCAGAGACAGAGCACGCCGTTGCAGACGCCGACCACCTCCATGTGCTTGTAGACGTCTGTGCTGCGCCATAGCTCTCGGGTCGGTCGGGACTTGGACGACCCTAGGTCGCCGAGGACGTACACGGATTTCGTCGTGACGATGAGCGGCACGGCGTCGCGGCGCTGCTTCATCTCCGTCGTGCGCTTGTGGACGAGATCGCGCCAGGACCGGCACACGAGGCGCATCCGCCGGCGCGAGGTCCATGGGAGGCGCTGCAGGATCTCCACCACGAGGTCCGTCGGGATGATGTCCATCGCCACCGCGCGCGGCGGCTCCCGATCGATCAGGTGTTTCCTATCTGGACGGCGCTCGTTGCGCCCGTTACAGGGGAAACGGCTTGAATCGTTCGATCGTTCCGTGTGGGCCGGCCTATTTAGCTCTAGCTCCCTCGCCCATATCGGTTCGTACTCTGATTTATTCGTTTTTCCTTCGCTCTCGTGAAACATCAGGTTTCTGTCTGTCATCATGATTAATTTTAAAATATTTAGTGTCAATAAAATATTCGGATTTCAAAATGTCTAGATTTTAAAAACTGCTCAGATTTAAAAACTGTTTATATTTTAAAATAGATTTTCAAAATTGTTTGGATTTGAAAACTAGATTTTGAAAAAAAATCGGATTTAAAAACATCTACATTTTTAAAATTATTCAGATTAAATTTGTTAATATTTTTTAAAAACATTTATATTCTAAAAAACTCTTCACACCTGAAAAATACCCAAATTTAAAAAGTCTAGATTTTGAAAATTGTTCAAATTTAAAACATGTTTATATTTTTAAAATAGCTGGATTTTAAAAAGTGTTCGGATTTAAAAATGTTCAATTTTAAAAATGTTCATATTTTTTAAAATTGTTCGGATTTAAAAAAATGTTCACTCTAAAAATGTTAATATTGAAAAAAAGGTGTTCACATTTGAAAATTATTTGTATTTTACAAAATGTTCATATTTTGAAAAAAAAAACATCACAAAACGAAAAAGAAAACAGAAAACCGAAAAAACCAGAAAACCAGATAAATAGGAAAACCGTCTCAGAAAAACAAAAAGAGAAACCAGCATAAACCCTGACCGGGAAGGTTCTGGAGCATTCCTAAAACCGGAATAAACCAGGACGTTGGATTTCTACTGAGCCGGCCCAGTTAGAGGTGTTACGGACATGAGAGGCTATGCGTTTGCTCGCTAATGAACACAAGGAGCGTTAAATAGGGATTCCCGTCAGCCATGTCGATGGCCATGATCCAAGAAATCGACAAATCCAGGGCCCCCGAGTTTGTGCAGCTCAGTCCCAGTAGGCCACGATAGATGAAGGAAACTAGTCGCGATCAGTTCCTTTCCGATAGAAAGATCGCTTCGTTGTTCGCTCGTCTTCCGCGTCGCGACTCGCGCCAGCATTACGTCGTGGACGCGTGGGCGTGCTCGCTCCCCCCTGCTCCACCGTGCTGCTGAGTAATGATCCGACCCTTGCCGGCGTGTTGACATTAGCTGCTTGCCGGTAAGATCGCTGGGCCAGAAGGAGGCTGCATGCTGACTCTCATTCTCTTCTCTCAAGAACTTGTTGAAGCCTGAAGGTAAGATCGTTTTTGTAATTCGACCTACCTTGTCAACTAGTCATGAATCATGATGCCTTATTTGCTAATTTAGTAGTTTAGCTGGTACTAGTTCATCTTGAATGTCTACATAAAATTCATATGGAATAACATTAACATCAGTTCCGATGCCACAAAGGCCATAGTAAGAAGATTCACCAAAATTACATGGAAGAATACGCTTACCAACATTTTTAGTTTTTACATTTCCTTCAATTTTGGGAAGCTTCACTGTTAAGTTCAACTTCATTAGCCAATATTCATTCCTTGGTTATTTCTCTTTCTTCTTCTACATTCTCAAGAATAATTTTTCTTCTGCATTTGGTGCTTCTTGTTCTTTTACAATAGTTTGTTCCTCCTCCAATTGTTCTGCAATATGAAAAAGCTAACATATTCTTTTCCACGGTCCTTGACACTACTGGGAAGGCATATAGCCGCAACTTATCGCATGGCGCGAAACCGAAAGTCCGCCGCTGGTAACATAAACCACTTATCGGCAAAAAAATCGTCAGTGGTAGCTCGTGAATTGTTCTCCGCATCGTGTACCGCTGATGGGCAAAAAAACTGTCATTGGTTCTTCCTTCCAGGGCCCAACCTGGGAGGCTGAAAAAAAGGTGACCATGCAGTCATGCACTATTCCCAGGCGTTATAGGTGTAGGACAAAGCAGTGACACAACAACAGAATGGTCCAATGCTTGTTTTTCTCGGAAACTAGTGACTTAGTTGTCTTGCTCGATTTTCACTGGTCATATATGGAACAATGATGAGCTCATATAATGATGCGTCATTTCGTTCACATGGTTAGTCGCGATGTTCGTATTATATCCTTCGTCAAATAGATCGGATTCAGAATTGATGGGCGGTAAACTAACATATGTCTCTAGTAGTCAAACGGACATGATCTATAATTGATAGGTGGTAACCAATGGTACATCGCTGCTAGTTTTGGTGGGTAAATTTCATTTATAAAATGTGATGTGTGTGTATGAAAATGATTGTATTAATTGGATTTATCCATGGAGCAGAATAATATAAATCAGATAAGAGAACAAAATAAGTTGAATATAGCCAGTACAATATTGTAACAGATAAACTAGCTTCGGGTATCATATAGATATATGACATACAAAGAAACGTCACATGTTTGCATCATCCGCGAAAATTAACACACTTAACTTTCTTCATTGTTGCATCAGCATGCAAAACAAACACTCATTACACATAATACTATAATAGTACAATATGCAGTACTAAGCATAATCACATAGTTCACTTCATTACACACCACAAACACATGAACTTATTAAAGATAGTTCAGACAGCCAGCATAAAGAACACAAATCAAGTCCGTTACAGCAGCAAACAAGTCACATCTTGTGTGCCTTGTGCTTCTTCAAAGAACTGGCCTTGCCTTCGTTGATCTTTCCATAATATGGCACCTAGGGAGTGTTCTTAAGGTACATTACAAGGGCTTTGTGTTGTGCCCTAGCATTGGGCTTCATACTGTTGTCAATGGCAATGCATTCGGCGTGCTTCGGAATGCTTGTGTTGTACAAGCCTTCATTCTATGGATCATATGGGCATCGATAGCCTTGCGTGTACATATTGGTGTATCCTTGCTTTAGCTCATCGAGTGATTTTTCGTAATAATCTAACTTGTTATCACATCAAAAGTGTGATAAGAATCATCATGCATGTGAAAAAAGCCATATGATATAATTGCAATTTAAAATACAAAATTTGATTGTGTATATTGCGTCAAGTCTCGGACACGGTGGTCCAATACATTTCCAGTACGAGCAGTCTATGATATGTATAATACTGATCGCATTCGTCATCCAAGTGGATAAATACACTTAAATGGGGCTCACACGGACGCAAACGACCCTATGATGCCCGTATGCGGTTATCCGCTGGGCCTCACCATTTGGGCCTCGCAGATGACCGACATCTAATATTCGGATGATGTAGCCTGTTGGTTGGAGTTGGCACTAGCGCTTGCTCCACCTGTCCTCTTTTATAAGTCATGTCATCCATAGAAAAGGAAATGGTAGTATTTTATTGAGTTATATAAGTTGATACGTACAAATCCACAAATTGTTGCCAAACTAAAGTAGTCTTTAAACAAACAAATAAAAATAGCCTTATAAGACACTAGAAATAGTTATTTCCAATGACAAATGTATCATTGAGTTTTATAACTGCCATATATATGCACAACTATCTTTGGAAGTGGTGACCCCTTTGATGTGGCCCATCTTCCGACCTTGGTCAGAACCATTAAGTGACATTTGAAGTCGCTAAATTGTGCCATCAAGTGGTACCTTGGTCTTGGCAAACAGATATAGGTCATTCTTCCGACCGACGGCGAGGCCCATTTGCTCTGTCATGTCCAGCTCTTCTGGCTTAACCCCATGGGGAAGCTCCCAGTCGAAGTGGTAGAGAAGAGCCGCGAGGGCGAGCTCCATGATAGACTGGGCAAATAACATTCCAGGACATATCCTTCGTCCTGCCCCAAAAGGTGTGTACTCGAAGTTGGTGCCCTTGAAATCGACGGAGCCGGACTCAAACCGCTCTGGCTTGAACTCCTCGGCGGCGTCCCAATACTTGGGGTCTCTACAGATTGCCCATGTGTTCACGAATACGGTGGTTCCTTTGGGAACATCATACCCTAGGACTTTGGATGTCTCGGTGGACTCGCGCGGGAGAAGCAAGGGCACGGACGGATGCAACCTAAGTGTCTCCTTGATGACGAGTCTCAAGTACTTGAGGTCTGCCAAGTCATCCTCGGTGACGTTTGGCTTACCTTTGATCTTTTCTCGTACTTCGGCTTGTGCTTTCCTCATCACGTTGGGGTTCCTCATGAGCTCCGACATGGCCCATTGGAGCGTTGTCGCGGATGTCTCGCTCCCAGCACTAAATAGGTCCTACGCAAAGGCAGACTCAAACAAAAAAAATTAGGAAGATGAAAGAAAAACAAAGGGACATATATCCACGTGTGTGTGTGCTGTAAAAATCATTGCTATGATATACTTACAACGATAAGGGATTTGATGGATCCCATGGTAAAAGGCACGTCGTGGCTGCCTTCCTTGTGTATCCTGAGGAGTACGTCTAGTAGGTCCTCTTTCTCCTCGTCCTTGACATTACCGTTGGTCGCGGCGGCGGCCTTGAGCTCCTCGTGTTGCTTCATGGCGTAATCAATAAGCTCGAAGCTTTTGGTGTGATTCTCCCAGGCCAGCCGAGACGAGTTGGTGAGGAAGCTGGCGAGCCTGGAGGAGGGGAACAAGTCGACAAGGCTGAACCCGGAGAGGAGCTTGACCCCGCCCCGGAGGTTCTCCAGAAACTCGTCCCGCCTAGTGAACCTGTCCCCGACCATGGCACGTATGGTGGAGTCGGTGATGAGCACGGCGAGACCCTGGCTGACGTTGACGGTCTCGCCGGGTGGCGCCGCAGCGATGGCGGCGAGTAGGCGCCCGACTTCTTCCTCCCGGACATGCCGGAAGGACTGCACCCGGCGGGCGCTGAGCAGCTCCATGATGCATATCTTGCGGAGCTGCCGCCAGTGGTCGCCGTAGGGCGCGAAGGCCACCCCCACCCCGTCGGACGCGATGATCCTGATGGTCGGGTTCCATGGGCGCGTCGCGAACGTGACGTCCTGCGTCTTCATGACCTCGCGCGCGGCGTCGTGGGACGAGACCACGACGACGGGCACCTCGCCGAGCTTGAGGTAGACGAGGGGTGCGTTGTCGAGCCGGCGCGCTATGTCCGCCAGGGCGCGGTGGATGAGCGGCTTACCAGCAAGATGGTGCAGGCTGCCGATGACCGGCAGGCGCCAGGGGCCAGGCGGCAGCCTCCCGCCGTCGCGCTTCCTAATGAGCTTGAGGAGGAAGAGGGGGAGGAGGAGAGCCAAGAAGAGACTGAGGTAGTACGTTGCTTGCTCCATGATTGGTGGCTCGTGTGTGTAGTGTGCTCAGCTAGGGATGTAATGGTGAATCTATCGACGGTGGCTTGCTCAGCCAGGGATGCACTGGGAAATCTATGGTGGCTGTGTGTTGTGTGCTCAGCTAGGGATGCCCGGCCAGGGAAATCTATGGTGGCTGGTGTATTGTGTGTTGAGCTAGGCGCTGGGGACTGCACTATATATGCATGTTGCAGTAGACCGAGTCATGGAATCCTTCTGATAGATCAGTGTGCCAATAAACTCATGTCGCCATGCCAGACCATTCGTCACGTTTCCTTGTAGCCCGCGCTTCCGTCTCTCGTCGTCTTCTCCAATGCGCTAAGAAGGAAGTGTACCGCGCGCATTCCTCAAATGCTAGCTTTTACACACGTCAACATTTGTTTTTTCAACAGTAGAATATTCAGAGCTGGAATCAACGGTGGAGAATACTCTTGAGTTTCCACATGCATGCATATGCTTTGATCTCAGGGGATTGGTGATGGTTGCACGATCGTGTTCTCTTGTTCATCCACACACTACCCAGCGACGACCAGAGAGGAGAGGTGAGACTGCCACACCGTACGTGGCCTCCTCCCTGGCCGCGGGAGTCTCCTCCATCGGGACGCATATCCCCATCACCAACAAATTCCCAGGTCTTTCGTTACCTACGGCCGGTCCCTGTTTCCCTGTCTATCTATCTTACCCGGCTCTGGATGAACGCAAATCGCGACTAAGTTTTGTGAAAGCAATATCGAAGGGAAATTTCCAATGGAGACAAGGACAGCAAAATGCATGGTAAACACATATGAAAGGGAAATTTTCAGTGGGCAGTACCCAAAAGTGGAGTTTGAAACTGATGCTAAAGAAGTTTTAACTTTGATGGAAGACTCTAGCATGCAGTGGGAGATCCAAGATTACATGGGTTTATTCCTACCGTTAAATTCTCTTTTGTTGGTAGGCAAGCCAATAAGGCAGCTCATGTTTGTGTTAAGAGAACCACTAGTAATAGAAGATGTTTATGGGTGAACAATAAACCCTCCTTTTTTTTGCGAATAGGACACACTAACATTAAAAGAAAAACATCGAACAGTACAAAGCATCCCAAGAAATACGAAAATTATAACGAGATTCTTAAGAAGCTCTTCATCTTCAACCTCCAGACCGTGTCTCCTTCTTAGAGCAGATCCACAAGGATTGTAATCTCACAAATTAAGTTATAATGTTTCTGATTTGCAAAAAAACATCAAAAAGACATTATCAGGTTGAAACAACAACGTCAACGAATAACACCCTAGTTCGTGGAGATTCATATTCGCTGAAATAATTTTTTTTTTTAAATCTTAGAAAGTCAGACGTGTGGTATTTAGGTACACTTTTTTTAAATAGGAATCCACATTTTCAAATGAGATATGCACAAAAAAAGATATATTATACGAAACTAAACTAGAGACAAGACGTTAGCTAGCCCACATCAATTAAATTATTGGGATAGCTGATGTGTAACCTATGATTATGATTTAACTAAAGATCAAGTTCAATTAGATGGTGTGGTCGATCTGGCCTATCGGAGAGCTACACGCGCCACGGTCGAGGTCCGCACCGCTTCGGCAGAAGGTCTGGTCGATACGGCCTATCAGAGAGCTGCATGTCACCGTGGTGGTGAATGAGAGGGCCAAGGTTTCGTGGGAGTGGGGGGTTTTTTATGGATAAGGGTCAGAGCGACCTTTGTAGGCTAAAAGGGAAAGAACTTAATTATAACGATAACCTTTGTTTTATCGATTTTTTGTAAGTAATATGTTAAATGTCGCATATTTCCTAACATTCATTTGATTAACGCATTTGTATATAAATATGAAAAACCAAAATTTAATTATTTTTTCTTTCTTGTAAGAACTTGCTTGTATCAGCACATTAGTAGACGTGTACATTGTGAGTAGCATAGGAATCCAATGCCTTTGTGGTATTTTCCTTGAAGTTTAAAAAGGAGGACCTTGGCCCCGGAGGAGAGTGGTGAAGCATTAGAAGAGGAACACCGGCAAGAGAAACATCTTGCTTTCTAATCACTTGTTGGTTCATCGGCATGCCTCGGAGACATACAAATCTAGGGATGTTTGCTTCCGAGCATCCCGAACCTAGGTAAATTATTTGTATTTTTGCAGATTGTCTAAAAGCATCTTCAGTAGTGTTCTCCAAACTGTCCCCCAAAGAGATTTGGGGCGCCAGACAAAAAAATTGTTTCCAGCCGCGCGTCCCAAAGGCCTTTTTGTCCGGCGCGGCCCAATACGGTGTCCGGCATCCCGAGCCCGTCCCCGCTACATAGGGGACGCCAGACACAACGAAATTAGAGGCGAGGAGGCGCGGGCCCGACGCGTCAGCGGCTCGAACGCTCAACCGCCGTTTACGTAGCGACGGTGCAGTTGCCGGGAAGGGGAACCGTCGCATTGGCAACCGCGTCGACCGACGTGCGAATCGCCGGAATGGAGCGCGAACTCCTCGGAAGAGCAACCGTCGCTCTTTTCGACTTCTCCGCCGCCGTTCATCCGCGCTCAATAAGAACCGTACGTAGGAGCTTTCGGATCTTCAATCGGCCACCATTCATCCAAACTTCTCGCGATGAGCGATCTCTCTGGGCTTCCATCAGACACCGACAGCGAGGGCAAGTCTCCAGGATGGTGCCATTGGTGGGACAGAGTCCGGACGCCCAACAGCGGCGATGATTCCCCGCCACCACTGGATAGCACGGAGGATGGCAGGCCGTGGAGGAGGAGGCGGAGGAGGAAGGGTCTGAGGAGGTGACGGCGGCGGCGGCCCGGGCGAAGGCGGAGGCGGACGCGAAAGGGAAGGCCAAGGCCAAGGCGCAACCGGCGAGCACCGTCGATGACGAGGAGGACACAAGTACATCCGACGCGTCGACCGACACCGCCTCTTCGGAAGAGGTGACGAGTAGGAAGCGCCATCGTGATGAGGACGACGAGGGGGGCCATCAAAGAAGAAGTAGTTTAAACAATTTATATGTAATTTGATTATGTTTTTTTGAAATTTTTATATGTAATTTGTTTATGTTTCATCGATTTAAATACTAATACGTAGTTTTCTTCTATCTATTAAAATTAAAAATACAATGTTTTTAAGTTTTGGGGGCGCGTTTGGGGGACGCGGCTGGGGATCGACGTCCGCCAAACACGGCACGAACGAAATACGTCCCCCAAACGTTCGATCCGGCGCGTTGAGGGACGCGACTGGAGATGCTCTAAGATCCCGAACAAACTTACCGCCCCTCGCCGAATCTCCAAAAAGGGGTATCAAGATCTCCGGTGTCCGTGTTCCCGCACACGACAGTATGACCCTCCGTTAGCGCTGCATGCAAACATGTTTTTGACCCTAGGGTACTTGGCTTTTATCAGCTTTAACCACAAGCTTTGCTCAATTCTCTAGCTAAAGAGCCTCTAAATCCATTTAGACATGATTGTAATATTCATGTTCTTTGAGTTTTCAGGCTTGCAAATCTCTAAACAATTAACCATATGATATTTAAGTTTTCCCTGGGATCGTCCATGAAAAATCCCCCTCTATGCCTGTAAGAATCGATGTGTGTGTGGCGAGCTAAAAGGAACAACCATATCGGAAATTTGGGTAAGCTTGAGAGACTATTTGGTGAGCACAAGACCAGTGGCGGAGCCACACGTCTAAACTGTGTAGTCAAATGACTACACAATTTTTTGACAAAACAAGCTAAAAGTGTGTAAAAAATTATTAAAATTTTATATAAATACATGTATTTAACTACACAATATTAAACTGATAACATAGGGTTGTTGTTCTGCCACTGCAGAAGACATGACGTAGACGACACATGTTTCCCCACATTAGGGGGAGCAAAATCACATCTAACTTCATAGACTTTTTATTGTAAAATTATTTAATGCAGAGAAATGGCTCCATCAGAAATAAGCCGGCCCTTGACCAAAGGCATTTACGAGGGAATGATCTCGTGTGTTATGGGGAGCAACCACGAGGCAAACACCACTTTTGCTACGAAATTGAAAACTAGATTGATAAGAGGAGATGAGAAGGGCAGGTGTTCAGGTCAATAGGCTACAATCATGGCGTCCTCCTCCGCCGTCTCGAGTTGGCGTGTTACTTACGCGTGCCGGCCGAGAAGGGTAGGTGTTCAGGTCAATAGGCTACAATCATGGCGTCCTCCTCCGGCATCTCGAGTTGGCGTGTTACTTACGCGTGCCGGCCGCTCGCCGGCGGCGATCGGAACAACCCCTTCCTCGACGGAGCGCTGATCGTCCACCACGCCAAGGAGCGTCTCCTCCTTCTCGATCGATTGGAGTTCGTCATCGATTCGAGAAGCCTCGGGGAGAAGGAGTCGATCGAGTTCGGCGGCCCGGTAGCCCTCCCTCGCCATGACGTCCGCATCCCGCCGAGACCGCTGCCGCCGAGCTCCCTCTTCGGCACGGTGATTCACCATGGACGTCGGCATCCGGTTGGGGGGGCGAATCTCAGCCTCGCAACTCGACCACAACCTTCCCTGCGTCAATTGACCAGCTCTTCTACTCGAAGGCTCCGAACAGATCACACCCCCGATCGAGCTTCGGTGCCGCTGCGTCCGCGAGGTGGTCACGCCAACGATCCGAGACGATGGGGTACTCAAGGTCTGCTAGGGGCCTCTCCCAGTACCATTTTGTCGGGAGGCCCAGATCCTTCGGCTGGGCTGGACTCGGGCGCAGGAACTGTTGAATCCATGGCGGCCACGGAGAGAGATAGCCACACGTGTCCAGATCCTCCACCATCCATCGGCCATGGAGCACTCCGACATGCGGGTCCCAGTAACCTAGCTCTTATATACTGTCCGGTGGAGGCGCCGCCCCCTGGTCAAACCTAGATCTCCTCCTTGAACATTTCTAGGACGATCTCTAGGGTTCATAGCTCTCCACCACGCTCCACTAATTCGTTCGGCTGGTGGCACGACAAGGTCGCCCGAGATCCTCGCTCCTATGCTCAAGTCGCCGCCGCTCCTTCGATGGGTGACGGCGGGGGAAGGTTCGGTGGCGGGAGAGGCCGCAACCAACCAAATTGAGGCTACGGCCGCAACGTCTGGCAGCGCAACGAGGCACCGCAGACCTCCTCCAACAACCCGCGCGGCTCCAAGTCCCACTGCCAGCAATCAAACGACCGGTGGGAGGCGGCAACCTGGGAATCGGAGAAGCGCCGCCAGGAAGCTTCTTCTACTGGTGGAGGTAAAGTTGTTGCTGAGTTGTCACTTTAACAAAGCAACAATGTCACTTAAGAAACTTTTGGGTCACAACTTGTTAGCAGCCAAACTGAGTCGGTGCAGCCGGGCCGTCATCGTGAGAATGTGACTATCACTGATGTCACTGAAGAAGATGATACTCAAGAGTCGGAGGATGACAGTACAGGTGGAGAACTCCTTCTTGAAACCATTGCACGAGAACATGCAGACGCTCAGAACAAAACTGGTACATCTCCAAATAAATGGCTTGTTCCCTTGTCCTATCCTTGCTATGAATGATTCCGTGCACTATAATACTGTGACACCCATGGTTGCTCCTCTCTCCTCTTTGTTGTTGCCTTTTTCACAAACCCTCTCTTAAGAGACATGGCCACCGCTCCCTGTGATAACGGATGTTTCTGATTCCATTATTTCTCCTATGGGTGATTCTTCAGGATATCTGGTTCAGTCACGTGATGTCTCTCTGGAGGACAAGGTGGAGGAGATAGAAATGGAGCTGGACCCCTCAAAGTGCAGCCGCATGGCATCGACGGATATGAACACAAACATCATGGACAAGGTGGAGAACATGGCCAGGAAAAGGAACTTGGAAGGTAATACTGCTCCTCTCTCCGATAATTCGAATTCCTTTGCTATTCTTTTCAATAGTGAGATGATGTGTAGAGCACATAAGATGGGTGTCAATATTCCTGATAATGATTTTGCTGCCATTGATGTCCTTAGAGGTTTGGAAGCGTCTAGAAATGACTTAGCTGATAAACATGCCTCGACTCAAATTCATACTGACACTCTTTTCATTGAAAACAATGTTGGTAACTTGACCCCTCTATCAATGGATTGGCACCCTACTTCTGATAATGAAGAACCTTTTACTATTGTAAGAAATAAATGGAAAAAAGTTTCGAGGAAAAAGCCAATAGTAATCATTTCTAGGCCTAATACTAGGAGTCAATCCAATAAGGACCTATTTTCTGGTGACAAATCTACCCCAATTCCTGGCAGGGTCGCTAGAAAACACACTAAGCCAAGTCGTTTTAAATGAAAGGTGTCCTTTGGAACAGTAGGAGTGTCAGAAAAAAGGAGTTGTGGCTTGTATCATAGATATGTTGTCTGACTATTCCTTAGATTTTATTGGTATTCAAGAAACTATGAAGCAAGACTATAACCTTAGTTTCTTTCGCAAGCTTGACCCGCATAACAATTTCTTTTGGAAATGGGTCCCTTCCGTCGGAAAATCTGGTGGCATTCTATGTGGTGCTAAAAATGAAGCTCTAGAAGTTAATGATGTCAAGCTAGGCAAATTCATGCTTCAATTTGTTCTTTGGGACAAAATTCATAAATGCAATTGGGCTCTTGTTGTTGTCTATGGAGCTCCTCATAAAGAGCATAAATTGAAGTTCCTTACTGAACTCTCCGCTTTCTATCATAATATTCTTATGCCCTATATCGTTGGAGGTGATTTTAATATTGTGAGACATAGTGGAGAGAAAAATAAGAATTTTGTGCACTCTCATTCCATTAATATTTTCAATTCCGTCATTCACACTCTAGGGCTTCGTGAGATTTTTATGCATGGTGGTCAATACACATGGTCCAATAAGCAAGCTTCTCCAACCTTAGAAAAAATAGATCGTATTTTTATGTCGCCGGATTGGGAGGACATGTTTCCTCTAGTTTCGGTTAGAAAGCTGGTCAGAGATATTTCAGACCACAATGCTTTGCTCCTTGATACTGGCACTCAATTCCCTATTGCCAATAAGTCGAGAGAATTCAGGTTTGATACTTCCTGGTTCAAACATGCTGACTTCCTACCCCTGGTTACTGAGATTTGGAACAAAAGGGTTTACAGTGATGATCACATTGATGTTGTTAACATCAAGTTGAAACGTTTTAAAAAAATCTTTAAGGGTTGGGGTTCAAATCGATATGGTCACACTAAGAAAAGGAAAAATGATTTAAAAGTGGAATTAGCCTATATTGAAGAACCGGAAGAAACCTCGGAATTGCCAAGTGATTTAAATATTTGAAAAACTTTGACCATGGTTCAACTTATGGAAATTTATAAGGAAGAAGAGTTGTTGTGGTATCAAAAATCTCATGAAAAATGGTTGCTTGAGGGAGACTTGAATACAAGTTACTTTCATCGAGTGGCCAATGGTCACAAAAGGAAAAATACAATGATTTCCCTAGATGACAATGGTATGGTCATAGAAGGGACAAAAAAACTAATTGATCATGCCACTTCCTGTTATAAAATCTGTTCGGACCTGCTCCTGGAAATCTTTTTCCTATTAATCATTCTATGTGGTTGCCACATGAGAAATTAGATGATAATGATAATGAGATTATTAGTAGACCCTTCACTGTTGAAGAAGTGAAGGATGCGATGTTCTCAATGAAAAGAAACAAAGCTCCTGGACCAGATAATATTCCCATAGAGTTTTATCAACATTGTTGGGATATCGTCAAAAATGACATTATGAACCTTTTCTATGCTTTTCATGATGGTTCTCTTGATGTGCAACGCCTAAACTATGGCATCATCACCCTCCTACCAAAAATCTCTGATGCTAATAAAATTAGTCAATATAGACCCATATGTCTCCTTAGATGCATTTACAAGCTTCCTACCAAAGTCCTCACTATCGGGGTGGAACCTTTCCTCCCTAAGATTGTTAGCCTACATCAAAATGCTTTTATGAAAAATAGAACCATAGTGGATGGGATTATGTCTCTTCATGAGCTATTGCATCATGCCCATGTGAAAAAACATATTGGTGTTGTCCTAAAACTTGATTTTGAAAAAGCTTTCGATAAAGTGAATTGGGATTTCCTCCTGGACAGCCAACGAGCCATGGGCTTTGGAGATTTCTGGTGTAACAAAGTTGAGAAAATCCTCCAAAATGGCACGGTTTCGGTGAAAATAAACAATGTGATTGGGCCTTATTAGCAAAGCTCGAAAGGGGTTCGCCAAGGTGACCCCCTTTCTCCATTTATTTTTAACTCCGCGGCACAATGCCTCACTAAAATGGTGCTTGAGGCTCAAAACAATAATCTCCTTACTGGTTTGGCCCCTGATCTTATCGATAAAGGAGTGGCCATTATGCAATATGCTGACGACACGTTCCTCTGTCTTTCTCATGAACCTGATAAGGCCATCAATTTGAAGCTTTTGCTCTATTGTTTTGAGCTAATGTCGGGGCTCAAAATAAACTATCAGAAAAGCGAGATTTTTGTTGGAGATATGCCCGAGAGGCAATAATTAAATAGTTATTGTTATATCTTAGTGTTCATGATAAATGTTTACACTCCATGCTATAATTGTATTAACTGGAAACATTGATACATGTGTGTTGTGTAAACAACCAGAGTCCCTAGTAAGCCTCTCATTTAACTAGATTGTTGATTAATAGATGATCATGGTTTCCTGATCATGAACATAGGATGTTATTAATAACAAGATCATATCATTAGGTGAATGATGTGATGGACACACCCATAGTAAGCATAGCATGAGATCAAGTCATTAAGTTCAACTTGCTATAAGCTTTCAGATACATAGTAACCTAGTCCTTTGGCCATGAGATCATGTAAATCACTTCTACCGGAAGGGTACTTTGATTACATCAAATGCCACTGCGTCAATGGGTGGTTATAAAGATGGGATTAAGTATTCGGAAAGTATGAGCTGAGGCATATGGATCAAGAGTGGGATTTGTCCATCCCGATGACGGATAGATATACTCTGGGCCCTCTCGGTGGAATGATATCTAATTAGCTTGCAAGCATGTGACTGGTTCACAAGGGATATCATATCACGGTCCGAGTAAAGAGTACTAATCGGTAACGAGGTTGAACTAGGTATGGAGATACCGATGATCAAACTTCGGATAAGTAAAATATCGCGAGACAAATGGAATTGTTATTTTGTAAATGGTTCTTTCGATCACGAAGTCATCGTTGAATATGTGGGAGCTATTATGGATCTTGTCAACACCCGGATTTTTAAGTCTGGATGCCTATTATGTCATACATCGCAATCCCAGGAATATTGTTGTTGCGAGGCATAATAGTTAAGTATCACAGTCATCATTCATTACAAACCATAATGTCTTACAAATTGGAATCACATGATCCATATTACACGAATAGTTGATCTACTTATCAACGGACAAACACAAGTTCACATAGCGGAAGCGTAAGATACAAGGACTCTCTAGTCCACAGGCCAACGCTTGACGTCGGAAGACTCCTAGTTGTCGTAGGCGTCCTGCTGGCGATCTCCTTGTTCATCTTCATACTCTGGCCATTTGAATAGCCAGGGACAAAGCCGTGAGTACTTCAAGTACTCACAAACTAATACTAGTGTAAGTGCTAGACATTTCTAGTAAGGTTTGCTAAGCTCTAGTTTATTTGCATAAAGACAATTTTAGTTCACAAGTATCTGAGAAAAGCTTATTCATATGCTAACTAACTCAAGTGGGAACATTAGTGTCATTCCCACCATTCAAGTGGTGATTTCAATTCAATTCACCACTTCACAAGTCATTTCACCCATTTCATTTCAACATCACTTTCAAGAATTTGACATCGGAAACTGTATGGCCTTTCCAACCGTCCGTATCCGTGGACACGGCTATTTGAATAGATTGACACTCTGCAGAGGTTGCACACTTGTGCCACAACATTTGATTTCATCCGTCGGGATTACCTCGAATCATCGCAACACAGTACGCGGATCATCAACCATAACTTTTCACTTATAAATCCTAGTATGAGCACCTCTCCCCATGAGCTTGGCCTCCCAGTGAAAACCAACTGTCAACCTGGGAACTGCACAGGGCTTGGCCGTACAATTCACCTCGATTCACATCATTTCTCAACAACGGAGGCAGCCTCGGCATAACCCCTATGACGTGTGTTCAGAGGGAACCCATACTAAGATACATACATTTCCAGTTAAGCCCTACCCATAATCAGGTATTGTGGGGGTACTCAATATTGGAAAGGCATCGCATTCAAACCAATATCATTTTTATCAAAAATCACCATCTTCTCTTGTTCACATTCACCTTCAAAATTCATTCAATGAAATGATTCATCATTCCAAGGTTTCAACACTTCATTTCAAAATCACCTGTTCCCTTCTAGAGTAGTCAAGTTTTAATCATTAGCACTAGCTCTAAATCATGAGGGGTGCTATCTTACTTTTCTTGGTTGGGACTAACTTTACTACTCTAGTAAACTTCTTTACTTTGACCAAAGTTAACTATAAAAGTAACTTCTTGAGAAAACAAGTAAAAACTTGTAAGGTATAAACTTGGGATAGGCTTATGTAAGAAAAGATAAGATTCATGGTGCCTTGTCCCAAAGGGGCTTTGCACTTTGCAAGAATATTAGCTTGCCTTGGTAGTTCTCAAAGTTTTCCTCCTCCTCTTCTTGGTAGCAACCTTCTTCCTCCGGGTATTCTCCGGTGCTAGCGTCTAAATTTGAAATACGAGTATAAGCACTCAACTAATTCAGTGGCTATTCCATACATCACATATATTCACACAAACTATTCTAAGCACACAATTACTCTAATTAGGGTGCATTGGTTGTGTTGCTTGAGGAGAATTAACTTTCTTTTATTTAATATGTGAATGATAGTTTCCATAGGGTTCTTGAGAAATAATTTCCTCTCATTGAAATCTTCTTAATATTTAATTTCTCAAATAATCATGCATGAATTTATATTGACCTAAGTCAATCATTCATTATCATCATTTGAGAAAATGATTTAAATGAGGTAGACCACCTCATACCATTTAATAATTCTACAAATGATTTAAATCTCCAAGTAATTCATATAAGAGAGTTTGAACAGGGGTCCAAACATCACATGAATTCATTTGGGACAAGATTTAAATGAAGTATAATACTTCATATGGTTTGCATAATAGTTTTGGACAATATCACTTAGATAAACTAGCCATATGATCCATTATTTAAACTAGGGCATGATCATGCAAAGTGAACACACCATTTTCTTGCAGAAACAATTAGTGTAAGTCAAATGTGAGCTATTGGAGTTGGAATTAACTTAATATCTATTTTGGTTGATTTTTAATAATTATTTGAATAGGGAAAAGTCCCTGCCTTCTTCTTTTTATCAGATTAATTCTACAACTAAACTTGAAGTGGGACCAGTGGCATATTGTAGATCTTTTTCATAGCTTTCCAACAATATCAAATTTGTCAAATTTGTCCAAGCCAAACAGATTCTATGGATTTTCAAAGTTGGGTTCAGTATTGATTTGAATTGGATTTGAATTAAACCTTATTTGAATTAATGGGCTGGCGGGAAAGCAACGTGGGCCGAAACGGTTTAAAAACGAGAGAAACGGCCCAGAAACGCATCCAGTGCGCGTGGGCCTGCTGACAGTGTGGGGGCCGCTCATCAGCGACTTATAAACGCCGAAACGGTACGCATCAACGAGAAGCGTTGGATTAAAACAGAATCGGACGGCACAGGGCCATCGTCTTCTCCGGCGAGATGCCGAGGGTCTGGCGGTGAGCCTAGGGGGTCGGAGGGCTCACCGAGGCTCCAGCAAGGGTTGGCAGTGTGCGCGAGGAAGTTGTGGACGACGGTGAAGCAGCCTGTAGCAGTGGCGGAGCTCGAGGTGGCCTGGATCGATGGCGATTCCTCCAGGGCTTCCGTGGCTCCGAGCTTGCGATTGCGGCAACTCCGGCGGCGATTAGCTTGGCTAATGATGCGAGGAGAAGCGGTGAAGAGTGGGGAGTGAGATGGTGTGCTCAGCTTCGTCCAGGGAACGCGGTATTTATAGAGTCGAGAGAGGGCTGCGGGGCAGGGTTGAGGTCAACCATGGCGCGGCGATTCTGGCGAGCTGTTGGGCTAGGCAACGGTGCAGTGACGTTCTCCTCGTCCAGGTGAAGCTATAGGTAGCGACGGCACGGTCGGGCGGCGTCTGTGGCGCACGCATTGTTTCCGTGTTTGAGGGCGGCGTCTACGGGATCTTGTCATCGTCTCCGGCAGTGGCGGTCTAGGGTCTCGGTTCCGCGCATGTCTGGTGGTGTCATGGTGGCGCAGCGATGCTCGAAGAGTTGCTAGCGGGGCCAGAGCAAGAGCGAGGTGGTGGGGTGGCGCGTGGCCAGTGACGTCCGCGGCATGTCCACGCGCGACGCGAGCGGCATGCTGGCAGGATCTTGGCGCGCGAAAATCCGGCGATGGTCGCTGCTTCCTCGACCATGGCTGGTGTAGGCGGTGCTGGGGTGGTGTGGTGGCGAGCTTTGGCACGGTGGCCAGGGCAGGAGAGGAAGGGAGAGAGAGGTGGTGCGTCGGGGTGGCGACATGGCCGGCATGGCCATGCCCTAGCTTGCCCTCCTCTCTCCTTAGGGTTACTGTGGGTCATTAAGGGTGAGAGGGAACCAGGGGACCAAGTAGGATAGTTTGGGGTAGATTAGGGTAGTGTAGATCACTATTTGACATACTGTCAAATAGTTCCATAGTTGCAATTTGCAAATTTGTCCAATTTTTTAGTGAGTTCAAATGGTTGACCAATTTGAAATGTGTGTGTTTGGTTGAGTTGTATTTGACCAGAGATGATGAGAGGTGGTGGTGGAATTGTTAAATTCAAAGAATTGCAAATTTGGCTAAGTGTGAGATTGTTCCACTTAATAAAAAGTGTCAACTTTGGATGAGCATAGCATTTGATCTCCAAAGAATTTGGCATGGTGATCTTTACAAAAAGTATTCACCTTGATGTGCTCTTGGATAAGGTGCAAAGATTTGGCAAAGTTTAGTTTGGAAAATTTGAATTGCAGGGGCTCAAAGTAGTGATCAGACTAAAAATGGCAGATTTGACCATTATCATATGTGATCCAAATTTGAGTTTGAAATTCATTTGATTTGTGTTTCTTTGATTCCAAAAGTTGTAATAAGTGTTTAATAACATTATTCAACTAATGGTGGAGACCAAAATGGTCTAGGGTCAAAATTTATAAAAATGGCATAAGCCATATGTGAGGGTTTTAGGGTTTTTCTTTTATTTGATTTCTTTCTCTTTTTGGTTTATTTGGTTGGTGATCTTCATATGATCACATTAGGGTTTTAGAGTATAGCACATACCATAATAACAATCATCATGGCATATCAATCAAATGCACAAGTCCTATGCATGGCACTATATGCAATTTAAAAAGTTTTTGTTGGTTTGAAATTTTGCTCTCTGGAATCTTCTAACTTTCTTTTTATTGAAATTTGGGATGTTACAAACCCTTCCCCCTTACAAAAGATCTCGTCCCGAGATCAAAAAGAAAGTTAGGTACTAAAGAGATCTGGGTACTCCTTCTTCATGAAGTCTTCGCGTTCCCAGGTGGCTTCATCTTCAGTATGATTTCTCCACTGTATCTTCAGAAACTTGATGCTTCAGGTGCGGGTGGTTCGGTAAGCTTGCTCCAGGATGCGAATCGGCACTTCGCGGTATGTCAGGTCCTTGTTGATATCCACCGATCGATGATCGATGTTCTTGAACACTTCGGTCTTCTCAGGGACTTCAAGGCACTTCCGGAGGAGTGAGATGTGAAACAGATCGTGCACAGCCGACATTTCTTCGGGTAACTCCAGTTGATAAGATACTTCGCCTCAGCGGCTGAGGACTTTGAAGGGTTCGACGTATCGGGGTGCAAGCTTTCCTTTCAGCTGAAACCTCTGCATTCCTTTCAAGGTTGATACCTTGAGATAGACGAAGTCACCGATCTCGAAGGTCATCTCCTGACGTCTCTTGTCGGTGTAGCTCTTCTGTCTTGATTGCGCCCTCTTGAGGTACTCGCGAATCTTGTGTACTTTCTCTTCGGCTTCACGAAGAACATCTGGGCCAAAAACTTGGCTTTCTCCAACTTCCGACCAGTTCAGGGGGGTACGGCATTTCCTTCCGTACAAGGCTTCAAAGGGGGCCATATGCAGGCTAGCTTGATAGCTGTTGTTGTAAGAGAATTCTGCGTAAGGTAAGAAGTCTTCCCACTTGGATCCATATTCCAGTACAAATGCTCTCAGCATGCCCTCCAGTATCTGGTTGACTCTTTCAGTCTTTCCGTCGGTCTGAGGGTGATAGGCGGTGCTGAAATTCAGACGGGTTCCTAGTCCTTTGTGCACCTTCTGCCAAAATCTTGAGGTGAACTGTGATCCTCTATCTGACACTATCGACTTCGGGGTTCCGTGCAGGGCGACTATTCTGGAGATGTATAGTTCAGCTAACTTTGGGCCTTGGTATGTGGTCTTGACGGCGATGAAATGGGCTACCTTGGTCAATCTATCGACAACTACCCATATTGAATCATTGCCTTTGCTGGATTTGGGCAGTCCGGTGATAAAGTCCATTCCTACGGAGTCCCACTTCCATTCTGGAATCTGCAGTGGTTGTAGCAGTCCGGTGGGTCGTTGATGTTCTGCCTTGACTCTCTGACAGATGTCACACTTGGCGATGTAGCTGCCGATTTCTCTCTTCATTCCATGCCACCAGAATTGCTCCTTCAGGTCTTGATACATCTTGGTACCTCCGGGGTGGATTGAGTAAAGGGTGTCATGGGCTTCTTGCAGGATGACTTGCTTCAAGTCTGAGTCCGATGGTACGCAGAGGCGTTCTTTGTACCAAAGAACTCTGGCTTCATCTACGGTGAATCCAGGGCTTTTCCTGCGGCTATCTATTTCTTGATTCCGTCGATGCTAGCGTTTCCCTTCTGGGCTTCCTTGATCTGGCTAACCAAGGTGGGTTGCAGTTCTATGCTGGCTAGGAATCCTTCACTAACAAGTTCAAGGCAAAACTGTTCAAACTCTTGATACATGCTGGGCTGCTCGGTTGCGATCATGGAGTTCAACTGACACGGCAGTCGACTCAAAGCATCCGCTACCACATTGGCCTTGCCGAGGTGGTAGTGAATCTCCATGCCGTAATCCTTGATCAATTCGATCCATCGGCGTTGTCTCATGTTCAGCTCTTTCTGGGTGAAGATATATTTCAGGCTCTTGTGGTCGGAGTAGATCTCGCATCGATTACCCATGAGGTAATGACGCCAAACTTTTAAGGCTAGGACCACGGCTGCAAGCTCGAGGTCATGGGTTGGGTAGTTCTGTTCATGTTTCTTCAGCTGTCTTGAAAGGTAAGATACAACTTTGCCTTCTTGCATAAGCACGCATCCAAGACCAGTCTTGGAGGCGTCGCAGTATACGTCGAAGGGCTTGGCAATGTCTGGCATGATCAGGATTAGGGCTGTTGTCAGTCTACTCTTGAGCTGTTGAAAGCTCGCTTCACATTTGTCGGTCCACTCAAACTTCTTGTCCTTCTTCAACAGTTGGGTCATTGGTCGAGCGATGCTCGAAAAGCCTTCTACAAATCTGCGGTAATATCCGGCTAATCCAAGAAAAGCGCGGACCTCGGTTTGGGTGGTTGGGGCTTGCCATTCCATAACGGTTTTGATCTTGGCGGGATCTACGGCAATTCCTCCTGCAGACAAGATATGTCCCAGGAATCCAACTTCTTCCAACCAAAACTCACACTTGCTGAACTTGGCATACAACTTGTGGTATCTAAGGGTTTCTAGGACAGTCTCCAAATGTTGTTCATGTTCCTCTTCGGACTTGGAGTATACCATAATGTCATCGATGAAGACAACGACAAACTTGTCCAAAAAGTTCATGAAGATCTTATTCATGAGATTCATGAAATAAGCGGGGGCATTGGTTAATCCAAATGACATGACGTTGTACTCATACAACCCATATCTAGTGGTAAAGGCAGTTTTTGGAATGTCGGTGGCTCGGATCTTCAGCTGATGATATCCAGTTCTAAGGTCTATCTTGGAGAAAACTTTAGCTCCGGTTAGTTGATCAAACAGGTCTTCTATCTTGGGTAGGGGGTATTTATTTTTGATGGTGACATCGTTAAGCTTACGATAGTCCGTACATAAACGATTGGCACCATCCTTCTTGTCCACAAACAAAACTGGGGATCTCCAGGGGGATGCACTAGGTCTAATCAGACCTTTGGCTAACATATCATCTATCTGTTTCTTCAACTCCACAAGCTCTGTTGCGTTCATGATGTAGGCTCTTTGGGCTATAGGTCCAATTCCGGGGATTAACTCGATGATGAACTCGATATCCCGATCCAGGGGCATACCGGGTAGATTATCCGGAAACACATCAGGGTAGCGACAAACGACCCTGATTTGATCCAGAGTTGGCTTGGATACACTTTGGTTGCAGGTGAATTTTCTGGGTAGTCTTTCAGAGACATGTTCTACTATGATACCGGTGCTGCTAGTCATGGTGATGGCTTTCTTGGCACAGTCTATCAATCCATTGTGTTTTGATATCCAGTCCATTCCTAGTACGACTTCCAAACCTTTGGTTCCCAGAATGATTAGATTGGCATAGAAATCTACATCATGGATTTTGATGGGTACATTTTTCAAAATTTTCTGGCTTTGGTGGTTGATCCGGGAATTTGAACTATCATAACATGCTTCAAACTGATGGGTTGAATTTTACTTGTTGATGCAAAGTCTTCAGTGACAAAAGAATGAGATGCTCCGGAATCAAACAACACTCTGGCAGGGATGTGGTTGACAGAAAACATACCCAGTACAACATCTGGTGCTTCCTGGGCTTCTTCGGCGTTCATGTGGTAGAGACGGCCGTTGCGGTTATTGGGTTGTTGGGGGCAAACTTCTTGCCGGTGGAGACACGGCGTTGCTACTGAGTAGGTGCAGCGGTGTTGTCGGCGAGCTTGGCGAGCCTCTTGGGACACTCGTTGGAGTAGTGCCCCACTACACCACACTCATAACAAGTGATGGTGGCCTTGTCCTTGGTCGCAACGGGGATGGCGTTGCTTCCGGTTCTGGGAGCGGTGTTGGTGTTGTTGTTGTTGTTGGGGGCTCTGGGCGGAGCGCGGTTGTAGTTGTTGTTGTTGTAGTTGTTGTTGTTGTAGCCTCCTGGCTTGGAGTTTCCTCCACTCCGGTTCTGATAACCGGGGCGCGAGTTCGGCATCGGGGGCTTGTTGTTGTTTCTCGGAGTGAAACCTCCGCTTGAGCTGGGGCGATACTTCTGGGCATTGCTAGACCCACTCTGGTGCATCATGCGGCGCTTGCGGTTCTCATTGGCTTGGTTCAGCTTGCCCTCCATCTGGATGGCGGAGTCAACAAGGGCTTCAAGGTCGGCGAAGGGGATGTTGACGAGGACAGTCTGCATCTCATCATGCAGTCCGTTTAGGAATCTCTCCTGCCTCTTCTCGGTGGTGTCGGTCTCGTCGGGGGCGTACCTTGACAGTGTAAGGAACTTGTCGCGGTATTCTACCACCGTCATGCGACCTTGCTTCAGTTCATGAAACTCATCCCTCATCTTTTTGATAAGACCCGGGGGTACATGGTACTTGCTGAACTTGAGCTTGAAATCCTCCCAAGTCATGAACTGACCTCCGTTCATGGCACGGGTGCTTGTCCACCAAGCGCGGGCTGGTCCGGCGAGATAGTGGGTTGCAAACAAAACCTTCTCATTGGCTTCCACTCCGGCTACTTCCAAGTTATTCTCCATAGTCTGGAGCCAGTCGTCGGCGTCGAGGGGTTCCTCCGTCTTGCTAAACACCGGAGGGTTGGTGTTCTGAAAGTTCTTGAGCTTGGATCCAGGGTGGTCATGATTTCCAGGGCCCTGATTGGCAAGGTTCTGCAAGGCTGCGATGTTGGCCTGGCGTTCAGCTCTTTCTGTCTCCCTGTCGGCAAGCAGGGTTTGCAGCAGTTGCATCATCGCATCGTTGGTGCGATTGGGAGGGGCCATCTGAAGATAGAGAAGATCATGAGATAAGAGGGAACATTTCTATGGTTTATTTTGAGTAAGTTTGAAAACATTTGAAACTTGTAATCTTTTCATGACAAACATAACATTCATTCATTCATCACATAGTACAAACTAACACACTCATGCTCCATGGTTTTAAGAACCATTCTCATGCTACGATACAAAGGACGGGATACAACTCACACCTACATAAGTGAAACTAGTGCAACTACTCCTCATCCTCGACGTCGATCGGGACGTAGTCGTCATGTCCTGCCTCCAGGAACTCGTAGTCCTCCTCCTCGGTGAACTCATCCTCCTCAAAGTCGTCGTCGTCACTCAGGAAGGCTCCTCCTCCCTGAAGGTCGATACCTCCGTCGTCATCCTCCAGCTCTCTAATCTGATCCTCCTGGGCCTTGACAGTGGCCTCAAGTGACGCGATCTTGGCGCGAAGGCGCACAATCGTAGCGTCCTTCTTGGCACGCTGCTGGCGAAGGCTCTTGCGGTCGTTGTTGAGTAGCTTGATCGCCTCAACCTGCTCGACGATGTGAGCATGGGTCTGGTTCGCATAAGCGCGAGTGGCATCGAGGTCCTTCTGAGTCTGGTAGATGATACGTCCAAAACGTATCTACTTTCCCGAACACTTTTGCTATTGTTTTGCCTCTAATTTGTGTGTTTTGGATACAACTAACGCGGACTAACGCTGTTTTCAGCAGAACTGTTCTGGTGTCTCGTTTTTGTGCAGAAATCAAACTTTCAGGAAAATCCTCAGAATTTATGCGAAAGGTCTTATTTTTCCAGAAGACTCGCGGAGCCAGAAGGGCAAGCCTGGGGGAGGCCCAGGGCCCCCAGACACTAGGCCGGCGCGGCCCAGGAGGGGGGCGCACCGCCCTATCGTCTGGCCCCCTCGGCTGGCCTCTGATACGTCCAATTTGCATCACTATTTTATATCATAATTTGCTGTTATTCATTGATATATTTCATATTTGGAGATGATACTTATGTTATTTCATCTATTTTGCATGATTCATGATTATTGGAGGATCGCGCACCGGAGTTAGGATTCTGCTGGAAAAAGCGCCGTCAGAATGCAATATTTCGGAAGATCAACTGTTGACGGAAATTATATGAAAAATCCTATTTTTCCAGATGGCGAAGGGAGCTAGAAGGGGGAGCCGAGGGGACCCGAGGTGGGCCCACCTCATAGGTCGGCGCGGCCCAAGGCCTGGCCGCGCCGCCCTGTGAGGAGGGGGTCCACAGCCCCCTCTCGCCTCCTTTTCTTCGCGAAAGTCTTCGTCCCGAAAACCTTAGCTCCAGAGGGTACCTCGCGAAGAGTCACAGCCTCCTCTACGAGGCGGAGAACACCAGAGAGAAAAGAGCTCTCCGGCAGGCTGAGATCCGCCGGGGAAATTCCCTCCCGGAGGGGGAAATCGACGCCATCGTCACCGTCATCGTGCTGGACATCATCTCCATCACCATCATCATCATCTTCATCATCATCACCGCCGTCTCCACCGCTGCACATCGTCACCGTTGTAGCAATTTGGGTTTGATCTTGATTGTTTGATAGGGGAAACTCTCCCGGTGTTGATTTCTACTTGTTATTGATGCTATTGAGTGAAACCGTTGAACCAAGATTTATGTTCAGATTGTTATTGATCATCGTATCACCTCTGATCATGTTCCATATGATGTCTCGTGAGTAGTTCGTTTAGTTCTTGAGGACATGGGTGAAGTCTAAATGTAAGTAGTAAAGTATGGTTGAGTAATATTCAATGTTATGATATTTAAGTTGTGGTGTTATTCTTCTAGTGTTGTCGTGTGAACGTCGACTACATGACACTTCACCTTTATGGGCCTAGGGGAATGCATCTTGTACTCGTTTGCCGATTGCGGGGTTGCCGGAGTGACAGAAACCTAAACCCCCGTTGGTATATCGATGCAGGAGGGATAGCAGGATCTCAGAGTTTAAGGCTGCGGTTAGATTTATCTTAATTACTTTCTTGTAGTTGCGGATGCTTGCAAGGGGTATAATCACAAGTATGTATTAGTCCTAGGAAGGGCGGTACATTAGCACAGGTTCACCCACACAACACTTATCAAAACAATGAAGATTAATTAGCCGTATGTAGCGAAAGCACTAGACTAAAATCCTGTGTGTCCTCGAGAACGTTTGGTCATTATAAGTAAACAAACCGGCTTGTCCTTTGTGCTAAAAAGGATTGGGCCACTCGCTGCAATTGTTAATCTCGCACTTTACTTACTCGTACTTTATTCATCTGCTACATCAAAACCCCCTGAATACTTGTCTGTAAGCATTTACAGTGAATCCTTCATCGAAACTGCTTGTCAACACCTTCTGCTCCTCGTTGGGATCGACATTCTTACTTATCGAAGATACTACGATACACCCCCTATACTTGTGGGTCACCAAGACTATTTTCTGGAGCCGTTGCCGGGGAGTGAAGCGCTATTGGTAAGTGGAATTGGTAAGGGAAATTTCTACTGTTTGTGCTGATTTTATTTCTGCCTGCTGCCATAATTCATTATGGAGAGATCTCCTCTTGAGTTTTTATTTGGAAAATCTACTACTACTGCAAAGGTAGTGGATGAGGCGCCAGGTGAGGAAGAAATACCATACAAAATACCTATGAAAATTATTGAACGTGTAGTGGATAACCGTTATACAGGGGATGGAACTATCCACCCTGGAGATCATTTACTGTTCTTACATGAATTATGCGGTTTATTCAAGTGTGCAGGTATTGCTATGGATGAAGTGAGGAAGAAACTATTCTCTATATCGCTGTCTGGTAAAGCGGCGCATTGGTACAAATTACTGGATAATGGGGATTCTCTTGAATGGAATGATATTATGCCCCGGTTTTATTCTAAGTTCTATCCTCCAAGTGAAATTCACAAGGATCGGAACCGCATATATAATTTTTGGCCTCATGATGGAGAGAGTATTGCCCAAGCGTGGGGGAGATTGAAGTCTTTAATGCTCAAATACCCCATTCATGAGCTTCCTGGTAATGTTATTATTGATAATTTCTATGCAAGACTTTCTTTTGAAGACAAGACCTTGCTGGATACTTCTTGTTCTAGATCATTTACGCGCAACAAAGAAGAGTTTAAAAGGGACCTTCTTAATCGGATCCAGGAAAGTACTGAAGGATGGGAGAACGACAAAGATAGAGAATCAGGTATAAATTATGATTATAAATGCATTGAAGCTTTTATGGATACTGATAAATTTCGTAATATGAGTGCTACTTATGGTCTTGATTCTCAAGTTGCTGCAAATCTTTATAAAGCTTTTGCCTCTCATTATGAATTGCCTAAGAAGAATTTTGATAAGTATCATGAACCGTATAAAGATAAAATTGATTCATCTATTAATAAATGTGTTGTAGTTGAAACTGTTGATCATGTTATTCCTGAAGCTTATATTGAAAAAACTCCTTTCCCTGCTAAAATGAAGGAGTACTCTGTTATAAATAGTGCGGTTCATAAAAGTGAAAAGAAACCTATAGAACCTGAAGAACAAATAAAAGTTGAACCTGCTGTTGCAATAGTTAAAGATCTTGTGACTGAAAATGTGGAGGATGGTGATATTATTTTCTGTGAAGATGCTTCCAATATTGTTTCACATCCTAATAAGTCTAAGAAAGCTAGTGTTCCTATGCTATCTGTTAGAATTGGAGATCATTGTTATTATGGTTTATGTGATATTGGTGCAAGTATTAGTGCTATTCCTTATGAGCTTTACACGGAGATTATGCACGAAATTGGTTCTTGTGAACTTGAAGATATTGATGTGGTTATTCGGCTGGCCAATAGAGAAACTATCTCTCCAATTGGTATTGTTCGAGATGTGGAAGTTCTATGCGGTAAGATTAAATATCCTGCTGACTTTTTGGTACTTGGTTCTGCTGCTAGTAAATATTGTCCTATCATTTTTGGTAGACCTTTTCTAAATACTTGTGGAGCTATTATAGATTGCAAGAAAGAGAAAATTTTGACTAAATTTGCTGGTGAATCTTATGAGTTTAACTTCTCTAAATTTACCAAAACTCCTTATAAAGCTGATTTGCCTAATAATGATTTTAAAGTTGAACAGTGTGCATCTATTGTTCTTGCTCCTAATAATCCTTTGCAGCAACATTTGGAGAATAGTGAGAGTGAAGTTTTTAGGGAAGAAAGAGATGAGCTTGATGAAATTTTCCTTCGTCAACCTATTCTTAAGCATGATTTACCGGTAGAAGATCTGGGTACAACACCGCCACCAAAGGAAGATCCTGTCTTTGATTTAAAACCATTGCCTGATAATCTTAAATATGCTCATATTGATGATAAGAAAATATATCCTGTTATTATTAGTTCTAAGCTTACAGAGTTTGAAGAAGAAAGGTTATTGGAAATATTGAAGAAACACCGAGGAGCTATCGGCTACACTCTTGATGACTTGAAGGGGATTTCTCCCTCTATTTTCCAACACGCCATTAATATGGAAGATGATGCGAAGCCTGTTGTTGAACCTCAGCGCCGTCTAATTCCTAAGATGAAGGATGTGGTAAGAAATGAGGTATTAAGACTTCTTGAAGCTGGTATTATATATCCTATTGCTGATAGTAGATGGGTTAGTCCTGTGCATTGTGTTCCTAAGAAAGGAGGAATGACTGTTGTGCCTAATGATAATGATGAGCTCATACCTCAAAGAGTAGTTGTAGGGTATAGAATGTGCATTGATTATCGAAAATTTAATAAGGTTACTAAAAAAGATCATTACCCTTTGCCTTTTATTGATCAAATGTTAGAAAGGTTATCCAAAAATACTCATTTTTGCTTTCTTGATGGTTATTCTGGGTTTTCACAAATTGCTGTTAAAACTAAGGATCAAGAGAAAACCACTTTCACTTGTCCCTATGGAACTTATGCTTATAGACGTATGCCTTTTGGTTTATGTAATGCTCCTGCTACTTTTCAAAGATGCATGTCTGCTATTTTTCATGGCTTTTGCGAGAGTATTGTAGAGGTATTCATGGATGATTTTTCTGTCTATGGGAATTCTTTTGATAATTGCTTGCGGAACCTCGATAAAGTTTTGCGGAGATGTGAAGAAACTAACCTTGTTCTTAATTGGGAGAAATGCCACTTTATGGTTAATGAAGGAATTGTATTGGGACATAAAATTTCCGAGAGAGGTATTGAAGTTGATAGAGCTAAAGTTGAAGCAATTGAGAAGATGCCCTATCCTAGGGATGTTAAAGGTATTCGTAGTGTTCTTGGTCATGCTGGGTTTTATAGGAGGTTTATTAAAGACTTCTCCAAGATTTCAAAGCCTCTTACTAATCTTCTTCAAAAAGATGTACCTTTTGTTTTTGATGATGATTGTAAGGAAGCTTTTGAAACTCTAAAGAAAGCCTTAACAACTGCTCCTATAGTTGAACCTCCTGATTGGAACTTACCATTTGAAATAATGTGTGATGCTAGTGATTTTGCTGTAGGCGTTGTTCTTGGACAGCGAGTAAATAAAAAATTGAATGTTATTCATTATGCTAGTAAAACCCTTGATGCTGCTCAAAGAAATTATGCTACTACTGAAAAAGAATTGTTAGCTGTAGTCTTTGCTTGTGATAAGTTCAGATCTTATATTGTTGATTCAAAAGTTACAATTCATACTGATCATGCTGCAATTAGATACCTTATGCAAAAGAAAGATGCTAAGCCAAGGCTTATTAGATGGGTACTTCTGTTGCAATAATTTGATTTACATATTGTAGATAGGAAAGGTGCTGATAATCCTGTTGCTGATAATTTGTCTAGATTGGAAAATATTGCTTATGATCCTGTTCCTGTTAATGATAGTTTTCCAAATGAACAATTGGCTGTAATAAAGGTGAGCTCGCGAGACAGTCCTTGGTATGCTGATTATGCTAACTTTATTGTTTCCAAGTACTTGCCTCCAACCTTTTCAGCAAATTTCAAGAAAGGAGGAAATTCTTTTATGACTTGAGGCATTATTTCTGGGATGACCCACACTTATATAAAGAAGGAGTGGATGGTATTCTGCGAAGATGTGTTCCCGAATATGAACAACAAGAGATATTGAGTAAATGTCATGGTAGTGCTTATGGAGGACATCACGCCGGAGATAGAACCGCGCAAAAGGTTCTACAATCAGGTTTTTATTGGCCAACTCTCTTCAAAGATGCAAGGAAGTTTATTTTATCTTGTGATGAATGCCAAAGGGTTGGAAATATCTCCAGACGCAATGAAATGCCTATGAATTATACTCTTGTTATTGAACTGTTCGATTGTTGGGGCTTTGACTTCATGGGACCTTTTCCCTCTTCAGAAGGTAACACTCATATACTTGTTGTTGTTGATTATGTTACTAAATGGGTGGAAGCCATACCTACAAAAAGTGCTGATGGTGAGACCTCTTTAAGAATGCTTTTAGACATTATTTTTCCTAGATTTGGAGTTCCTAGATATATTATGACAGATGGAGGTTCTCATTTTATTCATGGTGGTTTTAGAAAAACTCTTGCTAAATATGGCATTAATCATAGAATTTCTTCTGCTTATCATCCTCAAACTAGTGGGCAAGTAGAACTATCAAATAGAGAGATTAAATCTATCTTGGAAAAGACTGTTAATAAAACTAGAAAGAATTGGGCTAGTAAAATGAAGGATGCACTATGGGCTTATAGAACTGCTTATAAAAATCCCATGGGAATGTCACCTTATAAAATGGTTTATGGGAAAGCTTGTCATTTACCTCTAGAACTAGAGCACAAGGCTTATTGGGCTGTTAGAGAATTAAATAAAGATCCTAAACTTGCCGGTAATAAGAGGTTGCTGCAATTGAGTTCTCTAGATGAATGGAGAAGTGAAGCTTATGAAAATGCTAAACTCTTTAAAGAGAAAGTTAAAAATGGCATGATAGAAGGATTATCAAAAGAGAATTTAATATTGGGGATAAAGTCCTATTGTATCGGTCTCGTCTCAGATTCTTTGCAGGGAAATTACTCTCGAAATGGGAAGGACCATATGTTGTTGAGGAGGTGTATCGATCAGGAGCAATTAAAATTAGTTCTCTCCAAGGCAATGCCACACAAGTGGTGAATGGACAAAGACTCAAGCATTATATCTCAGGTGATTCTTACAATGTAGATGTTGATGTTATTCGAGTGGAAACACCGGAGGCTTTCATCAAAGGACAAATTGACAGTCCGCCAGAACTCGACTTTGAATAGGTAACAGTACTGGTAATAAAAAGTTCGCAATTTACTTTCTGAACAATGTTTTTGCTGTTTTTGGAAAATATGAAAAATTACGAGATCGAAACGGAGTGGAGGAGACGCACGAGGGCGTGCCCCCATAGGCTGGCGTGGCCAGGCCTTGGCCCGCGCCGCCCTATGAGCTGGCCGCCTCGTCGCCTCTTTCCGACTCTGGTTCGACCTGGTACTTTCCGTATGGCATACAAATTCCTGCTATATAATCCCCCGGACCCCTGGAGGTCCGTATATCGTTTTCTCGACGTGTTTTGTTTCGAGTTGTTTCTGCCAGGATTTGTTTTCAATCTAGGAGCACATGGCCTCCAACAGCAAGGGCAAGGGGCTTTCGGAGGAAGAAGTGAAAAGGGTGTCATCAAAAAAAGAGCAACAAGCCGTTGGGAGTAAGCAAATCTTGGTGGGATCTGTTGACACTCGACGTTCTTTTTCTCATAACTTGCAGGGACCCTTCACCTGCTCTTAGCCTTGACTCTTTCCCCGTATTGGAAGAAGCTCTACGGACTACCGATGAGTTTTGTGATCAATACCGGGCTCTAAGAAGAGAAGTGGAGATACTCCAGGAGGAGAATTACCGACTCCGTAGAATGCTGGAATATTACTCGATTCCCGTCACAAGGTCGCCACCGCCAACTTCAGATAACAATGAATCTCTTCGAGTCTTAGTGCAGAATTGCCAAACTGAGAAACTGAAGCTGAAGGAGATCTGTAAGAAGCGCGGGAGGAATTCATCACCACCATCGCCGAGGGAGTAATTCGTCATCGGTATTGGCATCCCCTTGGTTTGTTCCAAGCTTGGGGGAGTGCCGCGGTATCACATCATCATTACCTTTTACTTTTTACTATCAAGTAGTGGCATATCATGAGTAGGGAAGTTATCATATAAGATAGGTTGCAGTGTGGAAGTATTTCTCCTTTAGTTAGTTGTCTATGTATCCCTTGGTGTGAGTTATCGTTATGGAATATTAATGAGAAGTCTCATCATTTACATATTGCACATCTTATTTTAGTTTGCAATCCTTATTATATGATTGATCTTGTTATTAGTATTGGTATCACTTTGGGAGCATTAAATAAATCTATTTGGTTTTGGCAAACTTAGCATTGGTCAATAGCAACAACACTTTGAGGTTTAAGTAGAAAAGAGAAATACATGTAGATGTTTGATTATCTTTCTTTCTTGTTAGCTCATAGCTTACTATTCTGAAGTTAAAATTGTTTGTGCTTGCAAGGAAGATGCATAATTGTTTCTATCACATGTATATTTGTTTGTTTCCCTCGACTCTTATGCTCGCTAATTAACCTTGCTAGCCAAAGACCTGTACTGAGAGGGAATACTTCTCGTGCATCCAAACCTTAACCCAAACCTATGTCATTTGTGTCCACCATAACTACCTACTACATGGTATTTCCTGCCATTCCAAGTAAATACTTCGTGTGCTACCTTTGAACAATTCAAAATTTATTATCTCTTATTTGTGTCAATGTTTTATAGCTCATGAGGAAGTATGTGGTGTTTTATCTTTCAATCTTGTTGGGCAACTTTCACCAATGGACTAGTGGCTTCATCCGCTTATCCAATAATTTTGCAAAAAGAGCTGGCAATGGGATTCCCAGTCCCAAATTAATTAACCTAAATAGACACTCCTCCATGGTATGTGATTGATGGACGGCACCCGAAGGATTCGGTTAGCCATGGCTTGTGTAAGCAAAGGTTGGGGGGAGTGTCATCATAATAAAACTAAAATAAAAAGGCACTCCTTCATGGTATGAGATTGTTGGCAGGCACCCGAGGATTCGGTTAGCCATGGTTTGTGAAAGAAAGGTTGGAAGGAGTGCCACACAAAATAAAAATAAAATGGGAGCCGCTCTTTGAAGGTTTGTCTGGCAAGGGGGTTAGAGTACCCGCTACCAGTCGTTGACAACAACAAACACCTCTCAAAATGTTACTTTTATTCTCTTTATATGATTTCAAAATTGAAAAAGCTCTAGCACATGATTTAATCCCTGCTTCCCTCTGCGAAGGACCTGTCTTTTACTTTATGTTGAGTCAGTAAACCTATTTTCCTCCATCTCAAGCAAGCATTTGAGTAGTTGTGATCAAACCATTATATTGTGATTTGCTTCATCATGTCTTTTACTCTTCCTTGTTTAGTACAAGTTTTATCTGAATGAATATAGCTTTGAAAGTTATCAATGATCATGAGGAGACTATTATGATTGAGTATGCAAGTTGTGCCATATAAACTTTAACATGAGAGCGCTGCTCAATAAGATAAGTATAACCTGTTAATTGTTCTCTGACCAAGAACAAAGTTTGCCATCACCAACTAAGATTTCTTATGCACCTCTATTTGTGATTACCTTATACTTGTTTCAAGTTGAATTATATGAGGAAGTTGTTTACTAGAATGTCTTGGGTGAATGAATATGATGCTTCTTGTCCGTATTTTATTTATTGACTCTTCACTCCATAAACATGTGGTCCTGTTTACCGAGTTCAGTTTCGCTTGGGGGCAAGCGAAGTCTAAGCTTGGGGGGGAGTTGATACGTCCAATTTGCATCACTATTTTATATCATAATTTGCTGTTATTCATTGATATATTTCATATTTGGAGATGATACTTATGTTATTTCATTTATTTTGCATGATTCATGATTATTGGAGGATCGCGCACCGGAGTTAGGATTCTGCTGGAAAAAGCACCGTCAGAATGCAATATTTCGGAAGATTAACAGTTGACGGAAATTATATGAAAAATCCTATTTTTCCAGATGGCGAAGGGAGCCAGAAGGGGGACCCGAGGGGACCCGAGGTGGGCCCACCTCATAGGCCGGCGCGGCCCAAGGCCTGGCCGCGCCGCCCTGTGAGGAGGGGGCCCACAGCCCCCTCTCGCCTCCTTTTCTTCGCGAACGTCTTCGTCCCAAAAACCTAAGCTCCAGAGGGTACCTCGCGAAGAGTCACAGCCGCCTCTGCGAGGCGGAGAACACCAGAGAGAAAAGAGCTCTCCGGCAGGCTGAGATCCGCCGGCGAAATTCCCTCCCGGAGGGGGAAATCGACGCCATCGTCACCGTCATCGAGCTGGACATCATCTCCATCACCATCATCATCATCTTCATCATCATCACCGCCGTCTCCACCGCTGCACATCGTCACCGCTGTAGCAATTTGGGTTTGATCTTGATTGTTTGATAGGGGAAACTCTCCCGGTGTTGATTTCTACTTGTTATTGATGCTATTGAGTGAAACCGTTGAACCAAGATTTATGTTCAGATTGTTATTCATCATCATATCACCTCTGATCATGTTCCATATGATGTCTCGTGAGTAGTTCGTTTAGTTCTTGAGGACATGGGTGAAGTCTAAATGTTAGTAGTGAAGTATGGTTGAGTAATATTCAATGTTATGATATTTAAGTTGTGGTGTTATTCTTCTAGTGGTGTCGTGTGAACGTCGACTACACGACACTTCACCTTTATGGGCCTAGGGGAATGCATCTTGTACTCGTTTGCCGATTGCGGGGTTGCCGGAGTGACAGAAACCTAAACCCCCGTTGGTATATCGATGCAGGAGGGATAGCAGGATCTCAGAGTTTAAGGTTGTGGTTAGATTTATCTTAGTTACTTTCTTGTAGTTGCGGATGCTTGCAAGGGGTATAATCACAAGTATGTATTAGTCCTAGGAAGGGCGGTACATTAGCACAGGTTCACCCACACAACACTTATCAAAACAATGAAGATTAATTAGCCGTATGTAGCGAAAGCACTAGACTAAAATCCCGTGTGTCCTCGAGAACGTTTGGTCATTATAAGTAAAAAAACCGACTTGTCCTTTGTGCTAAAAAGGATTGGGCCACTCGCTGCAATTGTTACTCTCGCACTTTACTTACGCGTACTTTATTCATCTGCTACATCAAAACCCCCTGAATACTTGTCTGTAAGCATTTACAGTGAATCCTTCATCGAAACTGCTTGTCAACACCTTTTGCTCCTCGTTGGGATCGACATTCTTACTTATCGAAGATACTACGATACACCCCCTATACTTGTGGGTCAACAGCCTCCGACGCCCTCCTCTGGACTACTTAAGGGGTTTCGATCTAAAAATCGCGACCAAGAAGTCGAAGTCGCCAGAAACCCTCCAGAACGCCGCCACATCGCGAAACTCCGTCTCGGGAGCCAGAAGTCTCCGTTCTAGCACTCCGCCGGGACGGGGAATTGGAGGAGATCATCGCCATCATCACCACCGACGCCTCTCCATCAACCAGCCATGTTTCCCCCATCCATGTGTGAGTAATTCCCCCGCTGTAGGCTGAAGGGGATGGTAGGGATTGGATGAGATTGGTCATGTAATAGTATAAGATTGTTAGGGCATAGTGCCTAGTGTCCGTAATTGGTACTTTGATGATATTGTTGCAACTTGTTATGCTTAATGCTTGTCACTAGGGCCCGAGTGCCATGATCTCAGATCTGAACATGTTATTGTTTCATCATGATATTCATTGTTTTATGATCTTACCTGCAAGTTGTATACACATGTCGCTGTCCGGAACCCGAGGCCCCGAAGTGACAGAAATTGGGACAACCGGAGGGGATGGTAGTGATGTGAGGATCACATGTGTTCACGGAGTGTTAATGCTTTGCTCCGGTACTCTATTAAAAGGAGTACCTTAATATCCAGTAGATTCCCTTGAGGCCCGGCTGCCACCGGCTGGTAGGACAAAAGATGTTGTGCAAGTTTCTCATTGCGAGCACGTACGACTATAATTGGAACACATGCCTATTGATTGCTTTATACTTGGACACCGTTTTATTATTATCTGCAAATGCCCTGCTTGATTGTTACATGAGTTTCTCTCATCCATGCAACGCCCGCTATCCGTCCCCGTGCCTACAGTATTTTAATCCTGCTGTTTACTATAATCACTACTGCTGTCTTTGTTACTCTGCTGCTGTTATTTCACTACTGCTACTGCTATAAAACTGTTACTACTGATAAACTCTTGCGAGCAAGTCTGTTTCCAGGTGCAGCTGAATTGACAACTCCGTTATTAAGGCTTTCAAGTATTCTTTGTCTCCCCTTGTGTCGAATCAATAAATTGGGTTTACTACCCGCGAAGACTGCTGCGATCCCCTATACTTGTGGGTCATCAAGACTGTTTTCTGGCGCCGTTGCCGGGGAGCATAGCTTTATTTGGAAGTTCACTTGGATTGATATTGTTCGCTGCAAATTCTCCATCATGGGTAAAACTCGCGATCCTAAAGTCGCCATATTACCATCCACTACAAGAAAAGGTACAACTCTGAGTACCTCTGCTACTCTTGATTCACCATCTGTGATAAGTCAACTTGTTTCACCGCCACAAGCTTCACTTGCTGGTACTTCTGCTGAATCTGAAAACTCTCATAATATTAATAATGTTTCTGCTGTGCTTGATGATAGTGGTTCATTGGGATCTTTTCTAGATGCTACAATTGCTAGGTCTAGACAAATTGAAAATACTGAAACTCCTAATGCCACTACACCTGTTAATTCACCTGAACTTGATTATTCTAGTGATGATCCTGATGAAGATTATGTGGAGCTTAATGATGATTTTATTAATAGATGCAATGCTACTGCTGATGCAAGAAAAATTAAAAAGTTTCTCACACAATATACTGTTAGGCATAAGCTATCTCCTGATCCTAAATTTGCCACATCTCCTATATGCATTAAGGATAAAGATTACGATTTTTCTCTTGATCTATCTCATATAGCTATTGTAGAGAAAGCACCCTTTTGTGGTACTCAAAAAGAAAGTGCTGTAGAACACATGATTGAACTTTCTTCTATGAGTAGCTTGTTTTCTGATGATGTCAAGATGCGTACTTATTTTGTCGCTAAATTTTTTCCTTTCTCATTAAAGGATGATGCTAAAACTTGGTATAATAATTTGCCTCCTGATTCTATTAAAAGTCCAACTGATTTGCGTGATGTTTTCTTTCGAAAATACTTTCCTGCTAGTGCTCAACATGCTGCTTTACAGAAAATTTATAGATTTGACCAGGGAGATGAAGAGAAATTGCCTGAGGCTTGGGCAAGATTTTGTTCTCTTATCAGAGCTCGACCTGGACATGATTTAGAAAAGAATGATCTACTTGATATATTTTATAGTGGACTAACCATTGAGTCTAGGGAATATTTGGATAGTTGTGCTGGTTGTGTTTTCAGGAAAAGAACTCCAGACGAAGCTGAAGAATTATTGGCTAAAATAGGCCGGAATCATGATGATTGGGCTATGCCTGAACCAACTCCAACGCCAATATTGAAGAAGAGGGGTTTAATTAAATTGAATGATGAAGATATGAGGGAAGCCAAGAAGTCTCTCAAGGAGAAAGGTATTAAATCTGAAGATGTGAAGAATCTACCTCCCATAGAAGATATATGTGAGATAATTCCCCCTTCATCCATGATTGAGGTAAACTCCCTTCAACACTTTACTAGGGAAGATATTCCGTATTCAAAACCTCCTGCGCAATGCTTAGATGAGTTTGATAATTATATTGTTAAGCAAGAAAATTTTAATATGAGAGTAGAGAATCATCTAATGGAAAATTCTCAAGCTATTAGCAATTTGCATGATATTGTGGAGAGAACCTCCAATGATGTTAAGATGCTTGTTAAACATTTTCAAATGATTCAAACTCAAATTGATCAACTCACTAAAGTGCAAAATGACTTGTTAAAAAATAATTCTAAAGAGAAACATGCTTATGAAGTAACAACTAGAGGTGGTGTCTCTACCCAGGATCCTCTATATCCTGAAGGGCATTCCAAAAGAATTGAACAAGATTCTCAACGCATTGAACCTAGTGCTCCTTCTAAGAAAAAGAAGAAGAAACATAAAAATGTTGTAGAATCCTCTGAACCTGTTAATGATCCTAATAGTATTTCTATTTCCGATGCTGAAACTGAAAGTGGTAATGAACATGATAACAATAATGGTAATGATAAGAATGATGCTTCTGATAAAGAAGAAGTTGAAGATGAACCTGAAAAGCATGATAAAAATAAAAAGTATACTAAATAAGATTTTATTGCTAAGAAACATGGTAATGAAAGAGAACCTTGGGTGCAAAAGCAAATGCCTTTTCCTGCTAAGAAACTAAAATCAAAGGAAGAAGAACACTATAATAAATTTTGGGATTGGATGAAACCTTTATTCTTGCAAATCCCTTTGACTGATGCTATTAAACTGCCTCCTTATTCAAAGTATATGAAAGATATTGTTACTAACAAAAGGAAAATCCCCAATGAGGAAATTTCCACTATGCTTGCTAATTACTCTTTCAATGGCAAAGTGCCAAAGAAGTTGGGCGACCCAGGTATACCTACTATTCCTTGTTCTATTAAGAATAATTATGTTAAAACTGCTCTATGTGACTTGGGAGCCGGTGTTAGTGTTATGCCCTTTTCTCTTTATAAGAGACTTTATTTAGATAAATTGATACCTACTGATATATCTTTGCAAATGGCTGATAAATCTACTGCTATTCCTGTTGGTATATGTGAGGATGTTCCTGTTCAAGTTACTAATAACTGCTTGATATTAACTGATTTTGTTGTGTTGGAAATGCCTGAAGATGATAATATGTCTATTATTCTTGGGAGACCTTTTCTTAACACCGCAGGGGCTGTTATTGATTGCAATAAAAGAAAGGTTACTTTCAATGTTGATGATAAGGAGCATACCGTCTATTTCCCCAAGAGGATTGATAAAGTATGTGGAGTTAACACTATTTCTAATGTGAGAACTATCAAAGTTGGAACTATCGATTGTCCTATATATGAGCCTAAAGAAGGATATCAAAATCTTATGATTGGATCCATATCAATACAATTCAAGGTAACATGATTGATTTGAGGTTTATTTCTTCTTATGCTATGTAAAATTTATTTGGTGGCAAGACCTGATCAACCTTGTTAACAAATACTTTTTATATGCATAGAGGAGGTAAACAACATATCTTTCTTCCTCCACTTGTTTTATTTGCTGTAGCACTTTTGATTTGCAAAGTTCCTTAGTTAATTAGAGATTTCAAAATTTTTCCTGTCCAGTAATAATAAACTTAATGCCCAGAAATGTGCATTTTTCAAAGTTTTCAAAATTCACAAAAATTATACCGTTGGTCCTATTTTCGAAAATGCACCTGGGAGCACCTGGAGATGACCAGTGGGGCACCCCAGGGTGGCACCCCACAGGCCGGCGCGGCCTGGAAGGGGCGCGCCACCCTGGTGTGTGGGCCCCCCTTTACCCCACTTCAGCATCTCTTCCTCCCACACTCTTCTCTCTCCCGAAAAAATCGACACCAGCTTTCTCTCACTCGCCTTTTTGCTCAAGAGCTCAGGATTTTTCGATCTCTTTGCTCAGCCCAGATTTTTGTCTGAATTTGGCACATTTGCTCTCCGGTATGTGACTCCTCCGATTATCCAAGTAGAATTTTGTTTGGTTGAGTATATCTTGAATATTTTGCTGCTGTAGGTAACATGTTTAGTGAGCTTGCATGCTTGTTCTAAGATGAATAAACTAGTTTTGATGCATGATTAGTACTCTAGCAAGTTCCTATAGTAGTTTCCATCAATTATATGTCACCAAATCAAGTTTTATATCATTTGTTGAAAAAATTCAGAGAAGGAAGATGGATAATTTCAACTTTGGAGAAGTGTTTGAGAGAGAGACGACGAGCACCGGAAGGCCCTCTAGGACCGCCACCCGATTTAGGCGATCCTACAACGAGGATGTCATTGCACCAAGCTTCGAACCCGAAGAAGACAACGGGGTTCCTAACGCTACATCTTTCCCATGTTATGATTTCTTGAGTAATGCAGGGTTGCTGGATGATTTCTTTACCCTCGTTAACAAGGCGGGCTTAGCTGCCTACGTGGGAGATGAAAGGGAGCAATACTACATGCTTACCAAAATCTTTGTTGAGAGCTTCAAGTTCCACAACAAGCACTATGGCCCGACAGTTGCATTCAAGATTTATGGTAATCCTATTACTATGATATTGAAAGAATTTTGTATTGCATTGGATATTGCCCCTGTAGGTGCATTAAGGAAGATTGAGGACAACCCCCGGGTCTTGTTGGAGCTCTATCGAGGGATCACCAATGATGATTGTCGCACCATTCAGCGTGGCAAGATAAGAAACATCCAACTCCCCGCCATTAAGTATTTTGCTTATTACATTGCTACTAGCGTTCTTGGTAGGGAGAACACTAGCAATATTTCTAGCTATCATCTTGCTTTCTTGATTGCTGCACTTACTGGACAGACACCTTATCATCTTGGTTCTTTTATTGCTCGCCTCCTGTCTAACAGGGGGCCTATTTTTGGAGGAATTATTGCATCACGCATTTTAGCACATTTAGAACTTCCTCTTGACCCTGCTGATGTACAATTAATCCCCATGAGGCTTGATATTGCTGCTATGAAGCGCCATCAATTTGTCACCGCTGATTCCACTTTAGATAATTTGGTCTATAGAATGGCTGACGGGGATGAGAAGGAAATTCCTCTTCCCCAACCAGATTTGTTCAGTATTGACAGGGAACCATGGTCGCGCTCTAAGGAGGAGGTGGAGGAGAAAATGAAGATACAAGGCTTCCACCAGCAACATGACTCCGAGGACGCCGAGCCCTCCTACGACTACACCGTCATGTATCTGGGTGCTTCTTCTAGCACATACCCGGAATATGATCCATCTTCGTACTACGGAGGTGCTTCTTCATGGCCTCGATGGGATTGAACTCTACTTAGGCCAAAAGCCTAAGCTTGGGGGGAGGTATACCGGCATCACTCATCCTTTGCATATTATGGTTGCTGGATACTTGTACATACTTGTTTAGTTTCTTTGAGTGATTTTCTAATGAGAGGGAGATGATATTTGGGGAAGTGCTGCCTGAAAACAGATTCTGGACTGTTACCGAAACAATTCTCAAAAATAGCCAGGACAATATTTTGCGAAGCCAATTTTTGTGCATGTTCCCCAGGTTGTTGTCTAACTTTCATTAGTTGAACACTTTTCGATTTGAGCAGTGGAAGAATTTCTTAAAAATCGAGAACTGTACTGCTGTCAAGTTTGACGAATTTCTGCTGCTTTGTGTTTATGTGACTTATCTAGTTTGCCATTTCTTGTTTTTTGCTTTGTTTCCTTCCCAAAACACAAAAAGACCAAAAATATTTCTGTTGTTTCTCTTCATCATTTGTTTGCTTTGGTTTCTTGCATTTGTTTCGCTTTATTTGCTATTGCTAGTTTGCTACAAGAAAACCCAAAAAGATTTTGCTTTGTTTGCTTGTTTCATTTTGTTCTTGTCTCCAATTCGAAAACACCAAAAATATTTGTTGTTCTTCTTTGGTTTGTCAAGTTCATCATGGGTTCAATGGTCTTCGGTAGCTGGAGCGTGGTTTTCATTTCATATTATCCAAGCTACACAAGTGAAAGGCAATAATGACGATCTACGACAATTGGATTGTGGTGAGAGGCTGGTATGAACTCTATTTGTTTTCATTTTTGTACATATACTCATCCATGTGAGCATGCTTAGTTGGTTCATGTGAGGTATATGTCATTTAAGAAAGTCTAGTAGTTCATGATCTCTCATGTTTAGCTCCAATTTATTAATATGAGTAGCATGTCATGGATGTTTGCTTGCATTGTTTTATTCATAAGTAGGTATGATATTGGGGTATCCTCCTCTGAATAATTCGTTTGAATTAACTTGGCACATGCTCACGCATGCATATGACTGAACGAAAGTCAATTAAGCCTCTATGATTTACATTGCTTCAGAGTTCTTGTATCACTTTTATGCCTCCGTTAATTTATTTTGCCGCAAGCATGATTATGACAGTTACTGCTCTCTTGATTTGTCGCTCCCTAGTCTTTTGCTAGCCTTCACTTGTACTGAGCGGGAACGCTGCTCGTGCTTCCAAACACCTGAAAACCAAGTTGTTCCAAAGTGTCCACCATAAATACCTATGCATGGCATTTCAAACCATTCCAAGTAAATTCTCATGCGCTACCTTTAAAACCTTCAAAATGCTTCTCAATTTGTGTTAATGTTTCATAGCTCATGAGGAAGTATGTGGTGTTTAACTTTCAACCTTGTCATTTACTCTTGACGGACTTTCATATGGACTAATGGCACATCCGCTTATCCAATAATTTTGCAAAAAGAGCTGGCAACGGGGTTCCCAGCCCCGATTAATCAAACTTCATTAATAATTCTCTTCACATGTTTTGCTCTGATTCATCAGTAAGCAACTTAATTTTGCAAATAGACACTCCTCCATGGTATGTGATTGATGGAAGGAACCCGAGGATTCGGTTAGCCATGGCTTGTGTAAGCAAAGGTTGGGGGGAGTGTCACCCATAATAAAACTAAAATACGTGTGTAAACAAAAGAGAAGAGGGATGATCTACCTTGCTGGTAGAGGTAACGTCCTTCATGGGAGCCGCTCTTGAAAGTCCGGTTGGCGAGGTAGTTGGTGTACCCATTACCATTTGTTGACAACAAAAAACACCTCTCAAAATAATTTTACTCCTGTTTAAAAAATGAAAAGCTCTAGCGCATGTTAATCCCTGCTTCCCTCTGCGAAGGGTCAATCTTTTACTTTTATGTTGTGTCTCCATCCTTTCTTTGAGCACTTTCTTGAGAGCACAACTGTCATTCTTAGTATAATATGCTTGTCTCAAAATATGATTGATTGTGGTATAACTTTGAAGCTTTTATCTTTGACAATCACTATTTCTAGTCTTTCCATGAACTTCAGAGGTGCCTGAGCATTTATGTTTTGCCGATCAAATATGGGCAAGCGAGATACCACTCTATCATACTCTTTTATGAATATTGCAATCCTGCTTATAGACATGATTCATGATGCTTATTATTAATTGTTGGTACCTTCCCATGATTGACATAGCTATTAGATGATCTTATTTGCATGTATCTTATTATGAACTGCCTAAGTATTAGCCATAGCATGAGAATATTTACATCATATGAACAAATGTGTTCGTGAAAGTTCTTTTATCGCTCAGTTGTTAACTGAATTGCTTGAGGACAAGCAATAAGCTAAGCTTGGGGGGAGTTGATACGTCCAAAACGTATCTGCTTTCCCGAACACTTTTGCTATTGTTTTGCCTCTAATTTGTGTGTTTTGGATACAACTAACGCGGACTAACGCTGTTTTCAGCAGAACTGTTCTGGTGTCTCGTTTTTGTGCAGAAATCCAACTTTCAGGAAAATCCTAGGAATTTGTCCGAAAGGTCTTATTTTTCCAGAAGACTCGCGGAGCCAGAAGGGCAAGCCTGGGGGAGGCCCAGGGCCCCCAGACACTAGGCCGGCGCGGCCCAGGAGGGGGGCGCGCCGCCCTATCGTCTGGCCCCCTCGGCTAGCCTCCGATGCCCTCCTCTGGACTACTTAAGGGGTTTCGATCTAAAAATCGCGACCAAGAAGTCGAAGTCGCCAGAAACCCTCCAGAACGCCACCACATCGCGAAACTCCGTCTCGGGAGCTAGAAGTATCCGTTCTGGCACTCCGTCGGGACGGGGAATTGGAGGAGATCATCGCCATCATCACCACCGACGCCTCTCCATCAACCAGCCATATTTCCCACATCCATGTGTGAGTAATTCCCCCGCTGTAGGCTGAAGGGGATGGTAGGGATTGGATGAGATTGGTCATGTAATAGTATAAGATTGTTAGGGCATAGTGCCTAGTGTCCGTAATTGGTACTTTGATGATATTGTTGCAACTTGTTATGCTTAATGCTTGTCACTAGGGCCCGAGTGCCATGATCTCAGATCTGAACATGTTATTGTTTCATCATGATATTCATTGTTTTATGATCTTACCTGCAAGTTGTATACACATGTCGCTGTCCGGAACCCGAGGCCCCAAAGTGACAGAAATTGGGACAACCAGAGGGGATGGTAGTGATGTGAGGATCACATGTGTTCACGGAGTGTTAATGCTTTGCTCCGGTACTCTATTAAAAGGAGTACCTTAATATACAGTAGATTCCCTTGAGGCCCGGCTGCCACCGGCTGGTAGGACAAAAGATGTTGTGCAAGTTTTTCATTGCGAGCACGTACGACTATAATTGGAACACATGCCTATTGATTGCTTTGTACTTGGACACCGTTTTATTATTATCTGCAAATGCCCTGCTTGATTTTTACATGAGTTTCTCTCATCCATGCAACGCCCGCTATCCGTCCCCGTGCCTACAGTATTTTAATCCTGCTGTTTACTATAATCACTACTGCTGTCTTTGTTACTCTGCTGCTGTTATTTCACTACTCCTACTGCTATAAAACTGTTACTACTGATAAACTCTTGCGAGCAAGTCTGTTTCCAGGTGCAGCTGAATTGACAACTCCGCTGTTAAGGCTTTCAAGTATTCTTTGTCTCCCCTTGTGTCGAATCAATAAATTGGGTTTACTACCTGCGAAGACTGCTGCGATCCACTATACTTGTGGGTCATCAGTAGAGCATGAAGTCCAGGTGCTCAGCATGGTGCCTCAACTGCGGGTGCGGCTGCAGCTCCATGGGCACTCCCCTGGCATCACGCCTCACGAGATGCGCGAAGCGCGAAGTGAGGATGCGCACCACGTTCTGTCCACAGAGGCGCGCAAGTGCCTCCTGAAGGCCACGTGCGAGTCCGTCGAGCCAGTTGCTCTCACGGAAGGAGAAGAGGATCCTCTCCGAGGTGGGAGGCTCCATCTTGCCCCTTAAGTCAGCGGTGATGATCCACTGCAACTCTCCTCCAGGAGTGTCGTCCACCTGAATCCCGTGGAACTCAGGGTGCGGGCGCTCGAGGAAGTCCGAAAGGGCGTTGAGGTCGTGCTCGAAGATCAAGCTCCCTCCGTTCCCAAGCTGGTAAAACTTGGTGTTGATGGGTTCATTCAGCTCCATCTGAAAGAGAATTGGATGAGTAAGTTAGAGAGTGAACAAGTGTGGCAAAATTTTAAGAAGATTCAAATAAGATAGAACATGATTCATCAAATTTTGGAAAAGTCTCAAAGACAAGAGTGTAAGTAAATTTTCACAAATATTCTTTTCATTTGGTTTCAAAGTTAAGTTTTTCAGAACGCCCATTCTAACTAAGGTCTTCTAAGGTCAAACAATGGCTCTGATACCAACTTGTCAACACCCGGGTTTTTAAGTCCGGATGCCTATTATGTCATACATCGCAATCCCAGGAATATTGTTGTTGCAAGGCATAATAGTTAAGTATCACAGTCATCATTCATTACAAACCATAATGTCTTACAATTGGAATCACATCATCCATATTACACGAATAGTTGATCTATTGATCAACGAACAAACACAAGTTCATAGCGGAAGCGTAAGATACAAGGACTCTCTAGTCCACAGGCCAACGCTTGACGTCGGAAGACTCCTAGTTGTCGTAGGCGTCCTGCTGGTCACCTCCTTGTTCATCTTCATACTCTGGCCATTTGAATAGCCAGGGACAAAGCCGTGAGTACTTCAAGTACTCGCAAACTAATACTAGTGTAAGTGCTAGACATTTCTAGTAAGGTTTGCTAAGCTCTAGTTTATTTGCATAAAGCCAATTTTAGTTCACAAGTATCTGAGAAAAGCTTATTCATATGCTAACTAACTCAAGTGGGAACATTAGTGTCATTCCCACCATTCAAGTGGTGATTTCAATTCAATTCACCACTTCACAAGTCATTTCACCCATTTCATTTCAACATCACTTTCAAGAATTTGACATCGGAAACTGTATGGCCTTTCCAACCGTCTGTATCCGTGGACACGACTATTCGAATAGATTGACACTCTGCAGAGGTTGCACACTTGTGCCACAACATTTGATTTCATCCGTCGGGATTACCCCGAATCATCGTAACACAGTACGCGGATCATCAACCATAACCTTTCACTTATAAATCCTAGTATGAACACCTCTCCCCATGAGCTTGGCCTCCCAGTGAGAACCAACTGTCAACCTGGGAACTGCACAGGGCTTGGCCGTACAATTCACCTCGATTCACATCATTTCTCAACAACGGATGCAGCCTCGGCATAACCCCTATGACATGTGTTCAGAGGGAACCCATACTAAGATACATAAATTTCCAGTTAAGCCCTACCCATAATCAGGTATTGTGGGGGTACTCAATATTGGAAAGGTATCGCATTCAAACCAATATCATTTTTATCAAAAATCACCATCTTCTCTTGTTCACATTCACCTTCAAAATTCATTCAATGAAATGATTCATCATTCCAAGGTTTCAACACTTCATTTCAAAATCACCTGTTCCCATCTACAGTAGTCAAGTTTTAATCATTAGCACTAGCTCTAAATCATGAGGGGTGCTATCTTACTTTGCTTGGTTGGGACTAACTTTACTACTCTAGTAAACTTCTTTACTTTGACCAAAGTTAACTATAAAAGTAACTTCTTGAGAAAACAAGTAAAAACTTGTAAGGTATAAACTTGGGATAGACTTATGTAAGAAAAGATAAGATTCATGGTGCCTTGCCCCAAAGGGGCTTTGCACTTTGCAATAATATTAGCTTGCCTTGGTAGTTCTCAAAGTTTTCCTCCTCCTCTTCTTGGTAGCAACCTTCTTCCTCCGGGTATTCTCCGGTGCTAGCGTCTAAATTTGAAATACGAGTATAATCACTCAACTAATTCAATGGCTATTCCATACATCACATATATTCATACAAACAATTCTAAGCACACAATTACTCTAATTAGGGTGCATTGGTTGTGTTGCTTGAGGACAATTAACTTCCTTTTATTTAATATGTGAATGATAGTTTCCATAGGGTTCTTGAGAAATAATTTCCTCTCATTGAAATCTTATTAATATTTAATTTCTCAAACAATCATGCATGAATTTATATTGACCTAAGTCAATCATTCATTATCATCATTTGAGAAAATGATTTAAATGAGGTAGACCACCTCATACCATTTAATAATTCTACAAATGATTTAAATCTCCAAGTAATTCATATAAGAGAGTTTGACCAGGGGTCCAAACATCACATGAATTCATTTGGGACAAGATTTAAATGAAGTATAATACTTCATATGGTTTGCATAATAGTTTTGGACAATATCACTTAGATAAACTAGCCATATGATCCAATATTTAAACTAGGGCATGATCATGCAAAGTGACCACACCATTTTCTTGCAGAAACAATTAGTGTAAGTCAAATGTGAGCTATTGGAGTTGGAATTAACTTAATATCTATTTTGGTTGATTTTTAATAATTATTTGAATAGGGAAAAGTTCATGCCTTCTTCTTTTTATCAGATTAATTCTACAACTAAACTTGAAGTGGGACCAGTGGCATATTGTAGATCTTTTTCATAGCTTTCCAACAATATCAAATTTGTCAAATTTGGCCAAGCCAAACAGATTCTATGGATTTTCAAAGTTGGGTTCAGTATTGATTTGAATTGGATTTGAATTAAACCTTATTTGAATTAATGGGCTGGCGGGAAAGCAACGCGGGCCGAAACGGTTTAAAAACGAGAGAAACGGCCCAGCAACGCTTCCAGTGCGCGTGGGCCTGCTAACAGTGTGGGGGCCACTCGTCAGCGACTTATAAACGCCGAAACGGTACGCATCAACGAGAAGCGTTGGATTAAAACAGAATCGGACGGCACAGGGCCATCGTCTTCTCCGGCGAGATGCCGAGGGTCTGGCGGCGAGCCTAGGGGGTCGGAGGGCTCACCGAGGCTCCAGCAAGGGTTGGCAGTGTGCGCGAGGAAGTTGTGGACGACGGTGAAGCAGCCTGTAGCAGTGGCGGAGCTCGAGGTGGCCTGGATCGATGGCGATTCCTCCAGGGCTTCCGCGGCTCCGAGCTTGCGATTGCGGCGACTCCGGCGGCGATTAGCTTGGCTAATGGTGCGAGGAGAAGCGGTGAAGAGTGGGGAGTGAGATGGTGTGCTCAGCTTCATCCAGGGAACGCGGTATTTATAGAGTCGAGAGAGGGCTGCGGGGCAGGGTTGAGGTCGACCATGGCGCGGCGATTCCGGCGAGCTGTTGGGCTAGGCAACGGTGCAGTGACGTTCTCCTCGTCCAGGTGAAGCTATAGGTAGTGACGGCACGGTCGGGCGGCGTCTGTGGCGCACGTATTGTTTCTGTGTTTGCGGGCGGCGTCTACGGGATCTTGTCATCGTCTCCGGCAGTGGCGGTCCAGGGTCTCGGTTCCGCGCGTGTCTGGTGGTGTCATGGTGGCGCAGCGATGCTCGAAGAGTTGCTAGCGGGGCCAGAGCGAGAGCGAGGTGGTGGGGTGGCGCGTGGCCAGTGACGTCCGCGGCATGTCCACGCGCGACGCGAGCGGCATGCTGGCAGGATCTTGGCGCGCGAAAATCCGGCGATGGTCGCTGCTTCCTCGACCATGGCTGGTGTAGGCGGTGCTAGGGTGGTGTGGTGGCGAGCTTTGGCACGGTGGCCAGGGCAGGAGAGGAAGGGAGAGAGAGGTGGTGTGTCAGGGTGGCGACATGGCCGGCATGGCCATGCCCTAGCTTGCCCTCCTCTCTCCTTAGGGTTACTGTGGGTCATTAAGGGTGAGAGGGAACCAGGGGACCAAGTAGGATAGTTTGGGGTAGATTAGGGTAGTGTAGATCACTATTTGACATAGTGTCAAATAGTTCCATAGTTGCAATTTGCAAATTTGTCCAATTTTTGAGTGAGTTCAAATGGTTGACCAATTTGAAATGTGTGTGTTTGGTTGAGTTGTATTTGACCAGAGATGATGAGAGGTGGTGGTGGAATTGTTAAATTCAAAGAATTGCAAATTTGGCTAAGTGTGAGATTGTTCCACTTAATAAAAGGGATTTCTATTTTCGTGCCCTCAGGTCCTTAGTTGTACTCAGTTTTCCCCAGCTCCTTAGTTTTTCCTCAGTTTTCCCCAAGCCCTTGTTTGAAACCCGCAGAAGCAGCTCAGACGGCAGGATTCCCATTTAGTTGACCGTTCTATCACGTGTGGGGCCGCGTCGTGTGGGGCCGCGTCGTGTGGGCCCGCGTCGCGTGGGGCTGGTAGAAAGGGACCGCGTGGGACAGGACGAGAAGCGTTTGGTTGCACGTGAGCAGGAGCTGGGTTCTGTCTCTCTCGGCCCCAAATTGGCATTATTAAGTGCACCTTTTTCCCCTCTTTCTCTCTGTCCTTTTCACCAAATTAGTATAAAATCTAGAGAAGCTTGCATTTCTGACTTTCTTCAATTATTTGTGCCTTTTGGCCCTCGTTGTTTGCCCAATATGGCAGCAAATCTAGTACTCCCTCTGGTCCATATGTATGTAGTTAAATCTAGAAGCAAATCTCCAGGATAATGTACGATAAATTCACAGTCAAAGTAAATCAAGAAAACTAAGTACGGCCAACAAAATATAGTAGACTAGGGATAGATAATCCCTAGATAATATGGATAGATAATAAGCTGCATACACAGCAGCCAACATAGTAACAGGTTCTTCACAGCACCATCATACTAACATAACAACAAGGGATCCCTAGCTAACAACAAAGGGATCCCAACAACAAACTAGGAGGCAGCAGCAGCAGCACACGTCCAGGACTCCGCCTACCCCATCTGGCTCTGCCTCCACTTGTTGCTCTTGCTCCCCTTGGTAGCCTTGGGCTTGAGCGAAGGCATGCGCCCGGCGGAGATCTCCACCCGCTGCAAGCTGCGGAGGTGCATGCCGAGCGCCCTGTGCTTGGCGCGGAAGGAGTGGACGTTCACCGTCATGCCGACCTTGGGGAAGGTGGTGCTGATGTTCTCAGCATGCGTGACGAGGCAGTTGAAGTCCGTGGCGCCGAGTCTCCTGGTGCAGAAGGGGCACCTGTAGACCTCCTTGGCGAAGTAGGAGATGTACTGGCCGACCTGCAGCCTCCGCAGCACCTGGCGAGTCTTGACGTCCTCCTCCTCCTCGTCGTCGCAGCCGACGTCGCTGCCAGACATCTGATCCATATCAAACAGAAACTAGTGAATGAGTTGCAACGATGACTAACGTACATGATAACAAAGTTAAGAAAAACAGAGTCAGCCTTAGTTAGAGTGGACATTATTATATATCTACAGGGAAGGTGTAAGCGAACTAAAGCTCATGCACAACAGATTTGTACACAGCAATGGTTCGCTGAACCCTCCCTGTAAAAATTTGTGCCCAACCATTCATCATAGGCAAAGAAACAGATTCTAGATCTGAACTAGATCTGAACTTGAACACATTCGAGATTATTTGCAAAATTAAACGGTTGATATCTTTTGATTAGTGCATAAAATAACTGATTGAGATCCCATGATTACTTGCATAAATTAACTGATTGAGATCCAATATTACTTGCATAAATTAACCGAACAGCCGAACCCCAAATCTTAAACGAAATCAAGAAGTGATCAAAACAAAATGGAATAAAATCGGCGCAAATATTAGCCCAATACTCATCCATCTACAGATCCATCTACACCAGCAAAAATAGGGTTCAAAAAGGAATGGGGAACAAAAAAGGAAGCAAACCGTAGTTACCTCGTTCCATGGGTTCTCCAGGGAGGTGTCGTAGGGGTTCGGGGGTGGGACGTACGGCACGGGGTCGTAGGGGTCCCATCCCGCCGGGATCTGACTGCCACCGGCGGCAGCAGCCTCCGATGCACCGGCGACGGCGGCGGCGGCGGCGACGTCCGTACAGGTGACGGCGCCGAAGATGGAGGCGTCGCGCTTCGAGCCTACCTCGACGATGGGATTGGCATTCTCCTTGTCCATCTCTGCGGTGGAGGAAGAGGAAGAGGGAGAGGGTTTTTTTGCTTTGGAGAAGATGATGGGACGTGAGAGAGTTGGCAATGCGTGAGCGAGTGAGAGTGACAGAGAGAGTGCGAGGAGGCGTCTATAAAGGCGAGGGGTGGTTAATGCGACCCGCGTCCTACGCGTGCACAGGTGCACGTCTGCACGTCTTGGACTTCTGCAACGCGACACGCGTCCACGATTGCACGTCTAGACTTCTCCACCGCGACTCGCGTCTACGCGTCAACAATTGCATGTGTCCTCGAGTCTAACCCTGGAAATTTAGATATACTCAGGTATACCCTCGAGTCTTATACTAGCATTTTTTGTGTGCTCAATTTTCCCCTCGAGTGCTAATACTGGCTAGTGCAATATACTCAGTTTTACCCTCAAGTGGCTGGTCAACAGAGAGTCAACAAATGGGATTAACTAGTTAAATGAGTCATTTAATGTGCAAAAAAATCCAAAAAAGAGTGGCACTTACTCATGGAGTCTTTACCACAAATTGCCACTTCTCAAATCATAGATAAATCGTAGATAAATCAAGTTTTACCACAAATTGCCACTTCTCAAATCACCTAGTAGCTATGAAGGTGCATGGTTTTCCACAATAAGCCCTTCCCAAAACAGCTTCCCCCAAATCATACTTTGTCTAAATGAGGCCACAATTCTCACACTAATGTATATTGGTATTGCAAATAGTTTGAGGTAGGCCAAGATGGGTTTCATTGTACAAAACACGCATTTTCCATTTTTTAAATCTCATATTTGAATCCCTTAGTCTATTTACTACTCAGGTGCCCTTGGTTTCTTGATAGTACTCAGTTTTGCCCTCTCTCTTCACAAATTCTCGCAGACGTGCAACATCGCCCTGATTGGTCTATCCCATGTCACGCGGATCGTGCCCGCCGACCGTTGATCGTATGATATAGGGAACGGGCAGGATAACCCCTCTCTCTCTGTTGGCGGTTAATTAGCTTCCACCCTCTAAGTATGCTGAAGGGCGGTTTTACAGATTATTTTTCACGCGCTAAAAATTATAAACTCTTTTAGGCGTTATTTTTCACGTAAAAAATGATAAACCATCACCGATTTGTTGTTGCCATTACTTTTCACGCAAAAAAAATGATAAACCATCACCGATTTGTTGTAGCCATTACTTTTCACGCAAAAAATCATAAACCATCAACAATTTGTTGTAGCCATTACTTTTCACGCAAAAAAAATGATAAACCATCACCGATTTGTTGTTGCCATTACTTTTCACGCAAAAAAAATGATAAACCATCACCGATTTGTTGTTGCCATTACTTTTCACGCAAAAAATCATAAACCATCAACAATTTGTTGTAGCCATTACTTTTCACGCAAAAAAAATGATAAACCATCACCGATTTGTTGTTGCCATTACTTTTCACGCAAAAAATGATAAACCATCACCGATTTGTTGTTGCCATTACTTTTCACGCAAAAAATGATAAACCATCACCGATTTGTTGTTGCCATTACTTTTCACGCAAAAAATGATAAACCATCAACAATTTGTTGTAGCCATTACTTTTCACGCAAAAAATCATAAACCATCTATCTTTGTATAGAATGATAAACCTATCACGTACGATTTTTGAGGTCATTTAGAGAAGGCAGAAAAAACCTAATTTGTTACAAAAGTTTGGCATACATGATGGCATACCTATAACAACAAGGAATATCTAAAAGGGAAAGTTTCAGAAAATTTGAAATTTAGGGTGAAAATGATGCCATACATGATGCTGTTTTTCGAGGTTTTGACCTGAAAATCAATTGGGTATTATAAAGGGAAATAAAAAGTTCGAAAAATGTAAAAACGAAACAATCTATCTATCTATGTATAGAAGATCAGCTGTATGAAATTTGAGGTTATTTAGAGAAGGTAGAAATAATCACCTTGTTAGAAAAGCTGGTTTCAGCGAGACGAAACGGCATGCGCTTAAGCAAAGTGATTTTTCGAACATCTCCAAATTACCCCAAATTTTCCATACATGATGCCATACGTGTAACAACAAGGAACCCTATCTAAAAAGTGTCAAAAAAGTTTGCCCAACCGTATAGCTCTATCAAAAAGAACCTCACCATGGCGCTAGTATAATTTTGGGATAGTTACAAACTTTCGTTACCTAACCTTCAACATGAAACTTGTTTCAAATTCATTTTGGCCTACAAGAAACAAATCCCAACTTGATTCGAGCACCACAGCCTCCAACGATGCCGATGCCGATATCGGCATGGTCGAATGGCTATGCTCGCCGCCATCGTTAGGTCAACGTCGGGATGCACCCTCAATCCCGTCCCCTCATTCGATCACCGACACACCGTGCAGATACCGCCGAGGCCAATGCCGAACGTACATGCTGATGCCAATGCCAAACATGCATGCACGCCGCTGTGGGCACGGCCACGCCGACCCGCTATGCTGGACGCCACAGACCGCCGCGAGGTCTTTCCCTTCGCCACCACACTCTCCTAGCACCCACCTATACACGCCAGAAAGGAGAGACACTAGTTTTCTCTACATTGCTCGCGTTCGTGTCCGACACGGTCAGTCAAAGTTTTGAGGTGGTCGTCGATGTCGTCGACCATTTCTTCTCTTCTTTGCATGGTTAAACGCGTCTAGTTCATATCTATCTAATGCGTCTGGTCTCGCCTCATGCAGTTCTTTGTGGAGGTCGATCTCATCTCGGCACCCCGCATGCCACCTCCTCCGTGCCATCGCTGTAGAGCTCCATTTAAAAATCTAATCCTACCCGTGTATTGCCCCTTGTATCAGCGTCATGGCCCCACTTGTCATTTGATATAGCGAAGCCCCACTCGTTCGCGTTTTGGTCAGGGATACAGCGATGCTTACGGTCAAACAAAGATGGATGGTCTGACGTGTCTTTGCAGGCTCTACGTGGCCCCACTAGTCAGAAGATAACGGTCAATGATACGTCCAATTTGCATCACTATTTTATTTCATAATTTGCTGTTATTCATTGATATATTTCATATTGGGATACAATACTTATGTTATTTCATCTATTTTGCATGTTTCATCATTATTGGAGGATTAAGCACCGGAGCCAGGATTCTGCTGGAAAAAGCACCGTCAGAACGCAATATTTCGGAAGATCAACTGTGGAAGGAAATTATACCAAAAATCCTATTTTTCAAGATGACGAAGGAAGCCAGAAGGAGGAGCCAGCTGGACCCAGGGTGGGCCCACACCATAGGACGGCGCGGCCCATGGCCTGGCCGCGCCACCAAGTGGTGTGGGGGCCCCACAGCCCCTTTCGCCTCCTTTTCTTCGCGAAATCCTTCGTCCCAAAAACCTAAGCCACAGAGGGTACCTCGCGAAGAGTTACAGCCGCCTCTGCGGGGCGGAGAACACCAGAGAGAAAAGAGCTCTCCGGCGGGCAGGAATCCGCCGGGGAAATTCCCTCCGGGAGGGGGAAATCGACACCATCGTCACCGTCATCGAGCTGGACATCACCTCCATCACCATCATCATCATCTCCACCATCATCACCGCCGTCTCCACCGCTGGACCTCGTCACCGTTGTAGCAATTTGGGTTTGATCTTGATTGTTTGATAGGGGAAACTCTCCCGGTATCGATTTCTACTTGTTGTTGATGCTATTGAGTGAAACCATTGAACCAAGTTTATGTTCAGATTGCTATTCATCATCATATCACCTCTGATCATGTTCCATATGATGTCTTGTGAGTAGTTCGTTTAGTTCTTGAGGACATGGGTGAAGTCTAAATGTTAGTAGTGAACTATGGTTGAGTAATATTCAATGGTATGATATTTAAGTTGTGGTGTTATTCTTCTAGTTGTGTCATGTGAACGTCGACTACATGACACTTCACCATTTATGGGCCTAGGGGAATGCATCTTGTATTTGTTTGCCAATTGCGGGGTTGCCGGAGTGACAGAAACCTAAACCCCCGTTGGTATATCGATGCAGGAGGGATCGCAGGATCTCAGAGTTTAAGGCTGTGGTTAGATTTATTCTTAATTACTTTCTTGTAGTTGCGGATGCTTGCAAGGGGTATAATCACAAGTATGTATTAGTCCTAGGAAGGGCGGTACATTAGCATAGGTTCACCCACACAACACTTATCATAACAATGAAGATTATTTAGCCGTATGTAGCGAAAGCACTAGACTAAAATCCCGTGTGTCCTCGAGAACGTTTGGTCATTATAAGTAAACAAACCGGCTTGTCCTTTGTGCTAAAAAGGATTGGGCCACTCACTACAATTGTTACTCTCGCACTTTACTTACTCGTACTTTATTCAACTGTTACATCAAAACCCCCTGAATACTTGTCTGTGAGCATTTACAGTGAATCCTTCATCGAAACTGCTTGTCAACACCTTCTGCTCCTCGTTGGGATCGACATTCTTACTTATCGAAAATACTACGATACACCCCCTATACTTGTGGGTCATCAAGACTATTTTCTGGCGCCGTTGCCGGGGAGTGAAGCGCTATTGGTAAGTGGAATTGGTAAGGAAAACCTTTACTGTTTGTGCTGATTTTATTTCTGCCTGCTGCTATAAGTTATTATGGAGAGATCTTCTCTTCAATTTTTATTTGGGAAATCTACTACTACTGCAACGGTAGTGGATGAGGCGCCAGGTGAGGAAGTGATACCATATAAAATACCTATGAAAATTATTGAACGTGTTATGGATAACCGCTATGAAGGGGATGGAACTGTCCACCCTGGAGATCATTTATTGTTCTTACATGAATTATGCGGTTTATTCAAGTGTGCAGGTATTGCTATGGATGAAGTGAGGAAGAAACTATTCTCTTTATCGCTGTCTGGTAAAGCGGCGCATTGGTATAAATTAATGGATAATGGGGATTCTCTTGAATGGAATGATATTGTGCCCCGGTTTTATTCTAAGTTCTATCCTCCAAGTGAAATTCACAAGGATCGGAATCGCATATATAATTTTTGGCCTCATGATGGAGAGAGTATTGCCCAAGCTTGGGGGAGATTGAAGTCTTTAATGCTCAAATGCCCCATTCATGAGCTTCCTGGTAATGTTATTATTGATAATTTCTATGCAAGACTTTCTTTTCAAGACAAGACCTTGCTGGATACTTCTTGTTCTGGATCATTTACACGCAACAAAGAAGAGTTTAAAAGGGACCTTCTTGATCGGATCCAAGAAAATACCGAAGGTTGGGAGAACGACAAGGATAGAGAATCGTATAATTTATGATTATAAATGCATTGAAGCTTTTATGGATACTGATAAATTTCGTAATATGAGTGCTACATATGGTCTTGATTCTCAAGTTGCTGCAAATCTTTATAAAGCTTTTGCCTCTCATTATGAATTGCCAAAGAAGAATTTTGATAAGTATCATGAACCGTATAAAGATAAAATTGATTCATCTATTAATAAATGCGTTGTAGTTGAAACTGCTGATCATGTTATTCCTGAAGCTTATATTGAAAAAACTCCTTTCCCTGCTAAAATGAAGGAGTACTCTGTTATAAATAGTGCGGTTCATAAAAGTGAAAAGAAACCTGTAGAACCTGAAGAACAAATAAAAGTTGAACCTGCTGTTGCAATAGTTAAAGATCTTGTGACTGAAAATATGGAGGATGGTCATATTATTTTCTGTGAAGATGCTTCTAATATTGTTTCACATCCTAATAAACCCAAACAAGCTAGTGTTCCTATGCTATCTGTTAGAATTGGTGATCATTGCTATTATGGATTATGTGATATTGGTGCAAGCGTTAGTGCTATTCCTTATGAGCTTTACACGGAGATTATGCATGAAATTGATTCTTGTGAACTTGAAGATATTGATGTGGTTATTCAGCTGGCTAATAGAGAAACTATTTCTCCAATTGGTATTGTTCGAGATGTAGAAGTTCTATGCGGTAAGATTAAATATCCTGCTGACTTTTTGGTACTTGGTTCTGCTGCTAGTGATTATTGTCCTATTATTTTTGGTAGACCTTTTCTAAATACTTGTGGAGCTATTATAGATTGCAAGAAAGATAAAATTTTGACTAAATTTGCTGGTGAATCTTATGAGTTTAACTTCTCTAAATTTACCAAAACTCCTTATAAAGCTGATTTGCCTAGTGATGATTTTAAAATGGAACAGTGTGCATCTATTGTTCTTGTTCCTAATAATCCTTTGCAGCAACATTTGGAGGATAGCGAGAGTGAAGTCTTTAGGAAAGAAAGAGATGAGCTGGAGGAAATTTTTCTCCGCCAACCTATTCTCAAGCATGATTTACCGGTGGAAGATTTGGGTACAACACCGCCACCAAAGGAAGATCCTGTTTTTGATTTAAAGCCTTTGCCTGATAATCTTTAATATGCTCATATTGATGATAAGAAAATATATCCTGTTATTATTAGTTCTAAGCTTTCAGAGATTGAGGAAGAAAGGTTATTGGAAATATTGAAGAAACACCGAGGAGCTATTGGCTATACTCTTGATGATTTGAAAGGGATTTCTCCTTCTATTTGCCAACATGCTATTAATATTGAAGATGATGCAAAGCCTGTTGTTGAACATCAGCGTCGTCTAATTCCGAAGATGAAGGAAGTGGTAAGGAATGAGGTATTAAGACTTCTTGAAGCTGGTATTATATATCCTATTGCTGATAGTAGATGGGTTAGTCATGTGCATTGCGTTCCCAAGAAAGGAGGAATGACTGTTGTGCCTAATGATAATGATGAGCTCATCCCTCAAAGAGTAGTTGTAGGGTATAGAATGTGCATTGATTTTCGAAAAGTTAATAAAGTTACTAAGAAAGATCATTACCCTTTACCATTTATTGATCAAATGCTAGAAAGATTGTCTAAAAATACTCATTTTTGTTTTCTTGATGGTTATTCTGGGTTTTCACAAATTGCTGTTAAAGCTAAAGATCAAGAGAAAACCACTTTCACTTGTCCCTATGGAACTTATGCTTATAGACGTATGCCTTTTGGTTTATGTAATGCTCCTGCTACTTTTCAAAGATGCATGTCTGCTATTTTTCATGGTTTTTGTGAGAGTATTGTAGAGGTATTCATGGATGATTTTTCCGTCTATGGGAATTCTTTTGATAGTTGCTTGCGAAACCTTGATAAAGTTTTGCAGAGATGTGAAGAAACTAACCTTGTTCTTAATTGGGAGAAATGCCACTTTATGGTTAATGAAGGAATTGTATTGGGACACAAAATTTCTGAGAGAGGTATTGAAGTTGATAGAGCTAAAGTTGAAGCAATTGAGAAGATGCCCTATCCTAGGGATGTTAAAGGTATTCGTAGTGTTCTTGGTCATCTTTGGGTTTTATAGGAGATTTATTAAAGATTTCTCCAAGATTTCAAAACCTCTTACTAATCTTCTTCAAAAAGATGTACCATTTGTTTTTGATGATGATTGTAAGGAAGCTTTTGAAACTCTAAAGAAAGCCTTGACAACTGCTCCTATAGTTGAACCTCCTGATTGGAACTTACCATTTGAAATTATGTGTGATGCTAGTGATTTTGCTGTAGGCGCTGTTCTTGGATAGCGAGTAGATAAAAAACTGAATGTTATTCATTATGCTAGTAAAACTCTTGATGCTGCTCAAAGAAATTATGCTACAACTGAAAAAGAATTATTAGCTGTAGTCTTTGCTTGCGATAAATTTAGATCTTATATTGTTGATTCAAAAGTTACTATTCATACTGATCATGTTGCAATTAGATACCTTATGACAAAGAAAGATGCTAAGCCAAGGCTTATTAGATGGGTACTTCTTTTGCAAGAATTTGATTTACATATTGTGGATAGGAAAGGTGCTGATAATCCTGTTGCTGATAATTTGTCTAGATTGGAAAATATTGTTTATGATCCTGTTCCTGTTAATGATAGTTTTCCAAATGAACAATTGGCTGTAATAAAGGTGAGCTCGCGAGACAGTCCTTGGTATGCTGATTATGCTAACTTTATTGTTTCCAAGTACTTGCCTCCAACCTTTTCAGCTCAGCAAAGGAGGAAATTCTTTTATGACTTGAGGCATTATTTCTGGGATGACCCACACTTATATAAAGAAGGAGTGGATGGTATTATGCGAAGATGTGTTCCCGAACATGAACAACAAGAGATATTGAGTAAATGTCATGGTAGTGCTTATGGAGGACATCACGCCGGAGAAAGAACCGCGCAAAAGGTTCTACAATCAGGTTTTTATTGGCCAACTCTCTTCAAGGATGCGAGAAAGTTTATTTTATCTTGTGATGAATGCCAAAGGGTTGGTAATATCTCCAGACGTAATGAAATGCCTATGAATTATACTCTTGTTATTGAACCGTTTGATTGTTGGGGATTTGACTTCATGGGACCTTTTCCGTCTTCAGAAGGTAACACTCACATACTTGTTGCTGTTGATTATGTTACTAAATGGGTGGAAGCAATACCTACAAAAAGTGCTGATGGTGAGACCTCTTTAAGAATGCTTTTAGACATTATTTTTCCTAGATTTGGAGTGCCTAGATATATTATGACTGATGGAGGTTCTCATTTTATTCATGGAGGTTTTAGAAAAACTCTTGCTAAGTACGGTATTAATCATAGAATTGCTTCCGCTTATCATCCTCAAACTAGTGGTCAAGTGGAATTATCAAATAGAGAGATTAAGTCTATTTTGGGAAAGACCGTTAATAAAACTAGAAAGAATTGGGCTAGTAAATTGAAGGATGCACTATGGGCTTATAGAACTGCTTATAAAAATCCCATGGGAATGTCACCTTATAAAATGGTTTATGGGAAAGCTTGTCATTTACCTTTAGAACTAGAGCACAAAGCTTATTGGGCTGTTAGAGAATTAAATAAAGATCCTAAACTTGCCGGTGATAAGAGGTTGTTGCAATTGAGTTCTCTAGATGAATGGAGAAGTGAAGCTTATGAAAATGCTAAACTCTTTAAAGAGAAAGTTAAAAAATGGCATGATAGGAGGATTATCAAAAGAGAATTTAATATTGGGGATAAAGTCCTATTGTATCGGTCTCGCCTCAGATTCTTTGCAGGGAAATTACTCTCGAAATGGGAAGGACCATATGTTGTCGAGGAGGTGTATCGTTCAGGAGCAATTAAAATCAGCTCTCTCCAAGGCAATGCTACGCAAGTGGTGAATGGACAAAGACTCAAGCATTATATCTCAGGTGATTCCTATAATGTTGATGTTGATATTATTCAAGTGGAAACACCGGAGGCTTTCATCAAAGGGCAAATTGACAGTCCGCCAGAACTCGACTTTGAATAGGTAACAGTACTGGTAATGAAAAGTACGCAATTTACTTTCCGAACAATATTTTTGCTGTTTTTGGAAAATATGAAAAATTACGAGTTTGAAACGGAGTGGAAAGGACGCACGAGTGCGTGCAACCATAGGCCGGCGCGGCCAGACCTGGGCCCGCGCCGACCTATGGTTTGGCCGCCTCGTCGCCCCTTTCCGACTCTAGTTCGATCTGGTACTTTCCTTGTGTCGTGAAAATTTTTGCTATATAATCCCCCGGACCCCTGGAGGTCCGTATATCGTTTTCTCGACGTGTTTTGTTTCGAGCTGTTTCTGCCAGGATTTGCTTCGGATCTAGAGCCATCATGTCTTCGTCGGAAACTCCGAAGGACAGCTCCTGCAAGGATGTAGGCAACTTGTACATGGAGGAGCTGAGGATGCACCCCAAAGAGTTGCTGCTTGTTGAAGGAGAACTGCAGGTCAAGGATGTCCAGGGTCCTAAAGGAGAAGGAAGCTTGGAAGACAGGATGGAGAAGCTAGAACAAGAGGTTTTCAAATACAAGAAGATGGCTGAGCGTGAGGTGGATATCTTCCACAGGATTGTGTCTGAACTCATTGCTGAACATGAGAAGGAAACTGCAAAGCTATGGGGCGACATCCTCTCACTTCACGACACCACCAACAAGCTCCAAGCACAACTCTATGACGTTCAGAATCAGAACTGTGAGTATGAAAACAGGTTTAAATACATAAGCCGTGCTGCTAGTTTCAGGATCCCCGAGACCAAGATGTCATTTCTTGATGGAGAGCCTCTTCCTTGGAAGTCTGATGACGGGAATTCATCACCACCATCGCCGCAGGAGTAATTCATCATCGGTATTGGCATCCCCTTGGTTTGTTCCAAGCTTGGGGGAGTGCCGCGGTATCACATCATCACTACCTTTTACCTTTTTATTGTCAAGTAGTGTCATATCATGAGTAGGGAAGTTATCATATAAGATGGGTTGCAGTTTGGAAGTATCTCTCCTTTAGTTGGTTGTCTATGTATCCCTTGGTGTGAGTTATCGTTATGGAATATTAATGAGAAGTCTTATCATTTGCAATCTCTATTATATGATTTACCTTGTTGTTAGTATTGGTATCACTTTGGGAGCATTGAATAAATCTATTTGGTTTTGGCAAACTTAGCATTGGTCAATAGCAACAACACTTTGAGGTTTAGGTAGAAAAAGAGAAATACATGTAGATGTTTCATTGTCTTTCTTTCTTGTTAGCTCATAGCTTATTATTCTGAAGTTAAAATTGTTTGTGCTTACAAGGAAGATGCATGATTGTTTCTATCACATGTATATTTGTTTGTTTCCCTCGACTCTTATGCTTGCTAATTAACCTTGCTAGCCAAAGACCTGTACTGAGAGGGAATACTTCTCGTGCATCCAAACCTTAACCCAAACCTATGCCATTTGTGTCCACTATATCTACCTATTACATGGTATTTTTCTGCCATTTCAAGTAAATACTTCATGTGCTACCTTTAAACAATTCAAAACTTAGTATCTCTTATTTGTGTCAATGTTTTATAGCTCATGAGGAAGTATGTGGTGTTTTATCTTCCAATCTTGTTGGGCAACTTTCACCAATGGACTAGTGGCTTCATCCGCTTATCCAATAATTTTGCAAAAAGAGCTGGCAATGGGATTCCCAGTCCCAAATTAACTAAACTAAATAGACACTCCTCCACGGTATGTGATTGATGGACGGCACCCGAAGGATTTGGTTAGCCATGGCTTGTGTAAGCAAAGGTTGGGGGGAGTGTCATCATCATAATAAAACTAAAATAAAAAGGCACTCCTTCATGGTATGAGATTGTTGGCAGGCACCCGAGGATTCGGTTAGCCATGGTTTGTGAAAGAAAGGTTGGAAGGAGTGCCACATAAAATGAAAACAATATGGGAGCCGCTCTTTGAAGGTTGTTTGGCAAGGGGGTTAGAGTACCCGCTACCAGTTGTTGACAACAACAAACACCTCTCAAAATGTTACTTTTATTCTCTTTATATGATTGCAAAACTGAAAAAGCTCTAGCACATGATTTAATCCCTGCTTCCCTCTGCGAAGGGCCTGTCTTTTACTTTATGTTGAGTCAGTAAACCTATTTCCCTCCATCTCAAGCAAGCATTTGAGTAGTTGTGATCAAACCATTATATTGTGATTTGCTTCATCATGTCTTTTATTCTTCCTTGTTTAGTACAAGTTTTACCTGAATGAATATAGCTTTGCAAGTTATCAATGATCATGAGGAGACCATTATGATTGAGTATGCAAGTTGTGCCTTATAAACTTTAACATGAGAGCGCTACTCAATGAGATAAGTATAATCTGTTAATTGTTCTCTGACCAAGAATGAAGTTTGCCATCACCAATTATGATTTCTTATGCACCTTTATTTGTGATTACCTTATACTTGTTTCAAGTTGAGTTATATGAGGAAGTTGTTTACTATAATGTCTTGTGTGAATAAATATGATGCTTCTTGTCCGTATTTTATTTATTGACTCTTCACTCTATAAACATGTGGTCCTATTTACCGAGCTCAGTTTCGCTTGGGGACAAGCGAAGTCTAAGCTTGGGGGGAGTTGATACGTCCAATTTGCATCACTATTTTATATCATAATTTGCTGTTATTCATTGATATATTTCATATTGGGATACAATACTTATGTTATTTCATCTATTTTGCATGTTTCATCATTATTGGAGGATTAAGCACCGGAGCCAGGATTCTGCTGGAAAAAGCACCGTCAGAACGCAATATTTCGGAAGATCAACTGTGGAAGGAAATTATACCAAAAATCCTATTTTTCAAGATGACGAAGGAAGCCAGAAGGAGGAGCCAGCTGGACCCAGGGTGGGCCCACACCATAGGGCGGCGCGGCCCATGGCCTGGCCGCGCCACCATGTGGTGTGGGGGCCCCACAGCCCCTTTCGCCTCCTTTTCTTCGCGAAATCCTTCGTCCCGAAAACCTAAGCCATAGAGGGTACCTCACGAAGAGTTACAGCCGCCTCTGCGGGGCGGAGAACACCAGAGAGAAAAGAGCTCTCCGGCGGGCAGGAATCCGCCGGGGAAATTCCCTCCGGGAGGGGGAAATCGACGCCATCGTCACCGTCATCGAGCTGGACATCACCTCCATCACCATCATCATCATCTCCACCATCATCACCGCCGTCTCCACCGCTGGACCTCGTCACCGCTGTAGCAATTTGGGTTTGATCTTGATTGTTTGATAGGGGAAACTCTCCCGGTATCGATTTCTACTTGTTGTTGATGCTATTGAGTGAAACCATTGAACCAAGTTTATGTTCAGATTGCTATTCATCATCATATCACCTCTGATCATGTTCCATATGATGTCTTGTGAGTAGCTCGTTTAGTTCTTGAGGACATGGGTGAAGTCTAAATGTTAGTAGTGAACTATGGTTGAGTAATATTCAATGGTATGATATTTAAGTTGTGGTGTTATTCTTCTAGTGGTGTCATGTGAACGTCGACTACATGACACTTCACCATTTATGGGCCTAGGGGAATGCATCTTGTATTCGTTTGCCAATTGCGGGGTTGCCGGAGTGACAGAAACCTAAACCCCCGTTGGTATATCGATGCAGGAGGGATCGCAGGATCTCAGAGTTTAAGGCTGTGGTTAGATTTATTCTTAATTACTTTCTTGTAGTTGCGGATGCTTGCAAGGGGTATAATCACAAGTATGTATTAGTCCTAGGAAGGGCGGTACATTAGCATAGGTTCACCCACACAACACTTATCATAACAATGAAGATTATTTAGCCGTATGTAGCGAAAGCACTAGACTAAAATCCCGTGTGTCCTCGAGAACGTTTGGTCATTATAAGTAAACAAACCGGCTTGTCCTTTGTGCTAAAAAGGATTGGGCCACTCGCTGCAATTGTTACTCTTGCACTTTACTTACTCGTACTTTATTCAACAGTTACATCAAAACCCCCTGAATACTTGTCTGTGAGCATTTACAGTGAATCCTTCATCGAAACTGCTTGTCAACACCTTCTGCTCCTCGTTGGGATCGACATTCTTACTTATCGAAAATACTACGATACACCCCCTATACTTGTGGGTCATTAGTCAACCGTCGGGCAACCGGCCGTTACATCACGTGTGATGGTTTCAGACAAACGCTTGGGTAAAACTGAGGAAAAACTAAGGAGCTGGGGAAAACTGAGCACAACTAAGGACCCGAGGGCACGAAAATAGAAATCCCTTAATAAAAAGTGTCAACTTTGGATGAGCATAGCATTTGATCTCCAAAGAATTTGGCATGGCGATCTTTACAAAAAGTGTTCACCTTGATGTGCTCTTGGATGAGGTGCAAAGAGTTGGCAAAGTTTAGTTTGGAAAATTTGAATTGCAGGGGCTCAAATTAGTGATCAGACTAAAAATGGCAGATTTGACCATTATCATATGTGATCCAAATTTGAGTTTGAAATTCATTTGATTTGTGTTTCTTTGATTCCAAAAGTTGTAATAAGTGTTTAATAACATTATTCAACTAATGGTGAAGACCAAAATGGTCTAGGGTCAAAATTTATAAAAATGGCATAAGACATATGTGAGGGTTTTAGGGTTATTCTTTTATTTGATTTCTTTCTCTTTTTGGTTTATTTGGTTGGTGATCTTCATATGATCACATTAGGGTTTTAGAGTATAGCACATACCATAATAACAATCATCATGGCATATCAATCAAATGCACAAGTCCTATGCATGGCACTATATGCAATTTAAAAAGTTTTTGTTGGTTTGAAATTTTGCTCTCTGGAATCTTCTAACTTTCTTTTTATTGAAATTTGGGATGTTACAGATCTCCAGGTCTCGCTATTAGTTATTGATCGGAGAGGATTCTCGATCATGTCCACATAGTTCTCGAACCGTAGGGTGACACACTTAAGGTTTGATGTCGTTTTAAGTAGATATGGAATATGGAATGGTGTTCGAATGTTGTTCGGAGTCTCGGATGGGATCCAGGACATCATGAGGAGTTCCGGAATGGTCCGGAGAATAAGATTCATATATAGGAAGTCACTTTCCAAGTTTGGAAATGATCTAGTGCATTTATGGAAGGCGCTGGAATGTTCTAGAACCTTCCGGAAGAAATCACAATGGAAGGTGGAGTCCCGGATGGACTCCACCAACCCTAACCAGCCAACCAAGAGGGAAGGTGGAGTCCATGGTGGACTCCACCACCTTGGCCGGCCAAGGGAGAAGGAAAGGGAGGAGTCCCACTTCCCCTAGGTTTCACCCATATGGAAGTTTTTGAGTTGGACTCTTATTTGGATTTTTGGAAAACCCTTGGGGTTCCACCTATATAAAGAGAGGGAGAGGGAGAGGGCTGGACACCTCTTGGCCACACCATCAAAGGGCACCAAGGCCGGCACCCCAAGTGCCCCCTCTCCCCAAACCCTAGCCACCTCCCTCCTCTCGATACTCCCGCGGTGCTTAGGCGAAGCCCTGCCGGAGATCTCCACCACCACCGTCACCACACCGTCGTGCTGGCGGGATTCCGAGGAGGATCTACTACATCCGCTGCCCACTGGAACAGGGAGAAGGACGTCGTCATCAACACCGTACGTGTGACCGAGTGCGGAGGTGCTGCCCGATTGTGGCACCTCCAAGATCTTCTACGCGCTTTTGAAAGCGGCAAGTGATCGACTACATCAACCACGAGATCTAATCTCGTAGGATTTGGAATCTTCGAGGGTTAGTCTCACATACATCTCGTTTCTACCATCTACTAGATTAGATGTTGGCTTGTTATTCGTTCTTGCGGTATGAAATTTTTTGCTTTCTATGCTACGAATCCCATCAATTTTCCTTGTCGGTGGTGATAATGATATTACCAACTTCTATGCCGACATGTTTGGGTGCCAGATAGGAACTTTACCTATGAAATATCTGGGTGTCCCAGTTTCTTTCCGATGTTTAAAAAATTCAGATCTTAATTTCATTGATGGCAAGTTTACTAAAAAGCTTGATGCTTGGATTGGTGGATCTTCCTCTTCTGGAGGTAGACTAACTCTAGTTGATTCCTGTTTATCAAACCTTCCTTATTGTATCATGGCCATGTTCCTCTTGAATAAAACCTTCATAGAAAAATTGGACAAATATAGACGTCATTTTTTTTGGCATGGAAAGAAACAGAAAAGAGGATACTATATGGTCAAATGGACCAGAGTTTGTCGGTCGAAAAAGAAAGGTGGTTTAGGGGTTAAAGACATTCGGAAACAAAACATAAGTCTCCTTTGTAAATGGTGGTGGAAGCTAGAAACCCTAGATGGTTTATGGCAAGATATTATCAAAGCAAAATACTTAAGAAATAAAACTGTGGCTACTATCACCTCAAGATTCAACGACTCTCCATGTTGGAAAGCAATTTTAAAAGTAAAAGGGACTTAATTTGCTAGGAGAAATGTGGTTTTGAAAAATGGGAACATTAGTAGGCTTTGGAAAGATCCGATTATGGGCGAGCAACTTTTCTGTGATAAATTCCCTGTGCTTTTAACTTTGTCAGCCGCAAGACTGTACTGTGAAAAGTTGCAGGGATGCAAACTTCGATATTCCTTTCCGTAGACGGTTGAGAGGTGATTTACTGGATCACTAGCATCATGATGAAAATGATAAGATTACTTGGTCCTTGAATAAGAGTGCTACTTTCTCAACTAGATCCATTTACACTCTCCTGGAAAAGAATCTGGCTGGACCTCACAATAATTGGGTATGGAAATCTAATATCCCTTTGAAAATTAAGATTTTCATGTGGCAAATGTGTCAAGATGCTATCCTTACTCGGGAGAATATGAAAAAAATAAAATGGCCTGGTACTCCAACTTGCTCCTTCTGCAGGCAAGTTGAATCAAACAACTATCTATTCTTCACTTGTAACACTTCAAAAGTTGTTTGGGGGGTTTTGGCTTTGGCCATGGGAGTAAAATGTGTCCCTAACTCCTTTTGGCAGGCTATGACTCGGTTTCATGCTTTTTCTCCTGGTTTTGAGAAGTTCTATGTCATTATCATCGCGACTGTTTGCTGGGCTATTTGGAATGTGAGGAATAAGATCACTTTTGAAAAGCATGTCATGAAATCACCAAGTGAAATTTCATATTTTACAGTGGCTTTGATTTTATATTGGCCAGGTCTGCAAAAGTTGGAGGATAAGGATTGCTTGATCAGCGGCGCGGATAAGATGGTGCAGGCTGCGACTTTCGTCTACTCCAGGTCCAGATGACCAGCAGCGACGCCCGAGCAGGGCAGATTCTGATGATCTCAGGCACCTGAGCCGTCTGATGTCCCAGGATGTTTGGAGTGTGGCTGATAACTTCGAGCTTTTGCTGATGGAACTTCTGCTTCCTTAGTTGTTTGGTTTTCTGTTTGCTTCCTAGCTGCTTGTGATGTAAACCCTATTATGCTAGAACTGTTGTATAGTGGTGTCAGGTTTTCGTCCCATAGCGGGTACTCGATGGCGAGTATTCGCAGTGGGTTTCCTGGCACTGCTCCAGCTCTCTTCCCTTTCCCCCTACCCCCCTCTCTGTTGTAAATATAACTTGGACCTGTTCTTTCTGTTAAATGTAATGGAAAGGGGTGGAAGCCCGGTTGGAAAAAAAAGATCGATAAGAGGATAGGCCTATATTTCTTGATGGACTACGCTCCTACCAACTTAGGTATTAGCAAGAGGATCCTAAAATTAAGCCTAGCAATATCTACTATGTCTAGGGAGAAACCGTTTAGGATCTTGTCAACACCCGAATTTTTAAGTCCAGATGCCTATTATGCCATACATCGCAATCCCAGGAATATTGTTTTTGCGAGACATAGTAGATTGATATCACAGAACATCATTCAATACAACTCATAATTGTCTTACAACAAAGGATCACCTGATCCAGTCTTACAATAATAGTTGATCTAATGATCAATTACAAAACACACACAACGGAAGGAACGTAGTAGCGGTCCATCTGCTCCACAGGCAACGCTTGACGTCAAGAAGTAGTCCTAGTTATCATAGACGTCCTGATGTCCGTCTTCCTGGTAGTAGTGCTCCTCTTCATAGTCTGGCCATTTGAATAGCCAGGGATACAGCCGTGAGTACTTTAAAGTACTCGCAAACTAATACTAATGTAAGCACTATCAACTATAGCAAGGGTGTTCTAAGCTCTAGGTTTATTTGCATAAAGCCAGTTTTATTTCATAAGCATTTAGTAACCAAAGACTCTTCATTTGCCTAACTTAACTCAAGTGGGAACATTAGTGTCATTCCCACTACTCTGTTTTGATTCAAGTCAAAGTACCTTTCAAGTTCAATTCACAAGTCACCCTTCACGTGTCACCTTTTTGGAAAAATTCTGATGACGGAACAGTATGGCCTTTCCAACTGTCCATGAACGCGGACACGGCTAGTCGAATAGGTTTACACTTTGCAGAGGTCGTACACTTGTGCCACAATAATTGCAGTAATCCGTTAGGGGTAACTAGCCCTGATTTATCACACTCAGTGCACAGACTACCAATCATAACCTTTGATTTACACACCCTAGTACAGGCACCTCTTCCCATGAGCTTGGCGTCCCAGTGAGGGCAAACCGCCAACCTGGGAACTGCACAGGGCCTGGGTAGGACATTCACCTCATTTTGCGTCATTTCACTTTCAATGGAGGCAGCCTCGGCATAACCCCTATGACGCTTGTTCAGAGGGAACCCATACTAAAATACATAAGTTTCCAGTTAAGCCTTACCCAGATTCAGGTATTGTGGGGGTACTTGAAAATTGGAATGGTATCGCATCCGAACCCACCCATCAGTTTTTGTAAAGTTCACCATGTCATTCACCAGTCATATTCACCTTCAAAAGCTTTCAATAGAATGATTCTTCATTCCAAGGTTTTCAAAGTCATTTGTTTCACATGTTCCCATCTAGAGTAGTCAATTTTAGTTTAGCACTAGCAACTAATCATGAGGGGTGCTAACTAGCTTGTAGCTCTCTAGGCTAACCTTGATGTTCTTGCCCTACTCCATATCTAGACTCACGTTAACTATAAAAGTAAACCTTGATAATCAAAATAAAAGCTGGGTAAGATAAAAACTGAGACTTGGAAAGTAAAACACAAGGTAGTATGGTATTGTTGCCTTGCTCAAGTAGAGCTTGCACTTGGGTAACTTGCAAGAGTATAGATTGCCTTGATTGGTACAGTGGTCAAAGTTTTCTTCTTCCTCTTGGTAGAATACTTCCTTCTCCTGGTAGTCCTCGGTACTAGTGTCTATAAACGGATACGAGGTAGCAAACACCAATCAAGCTTAAGTACTAGACTTAACACACAAATGGGTCACACAAGTTATCCTATCCTCACACACTAATAACAAGGTGGTTGGATTGGTTTTCTTTTAATAAAACTTGTAAGAAGAAATAATTTCCTCTCATTGAAATCTTATTAAGATTTAATCTCCTCAATTAGTAAGTGTGGGAATATGTTGACCAAGGTCAACACTTCACACTTATCATTTGAGAAAAATGATTTAAATGAGGTACTATACCTCATGCAATTTAAATCCTACTTTGATTTAATATCCTCAAGTAAGCAATGATGAAAGCATGCAACTAAGGTCATCACTTTAATTCACATTACTTGGGAAGATGATTTAAATAAGACGCTACATCTCATAGATTTGAAATTCAAAAATCGAAAAGATTTAAATGAGCTAGAAATGACTACATAGCCATTATTTGGATCTAGATCATGATCATATGAAGCAACCATGTCATTTTTGCATAAACAATAAGAGTATTTGAAATGTGATTTATGAGAGTTGGAACCAACTCAAAATCACTTATGTTTGATTTTTAATAAAAGTTTGAATTTGAAAAAGGCTCTGCCTTGTTATTTTTCTATGTTAATTCTACAACAGAACTAGGGTTGAAACCAGTGGGATTGGATAGAGAATTTTATAGGCTTTCCAACCATATAAAGTTCATCAAATTTGGCTCAGTAGATTTGAAGTTATTCAAATTTGAAAATGGAACCAGTATTGAAATTAATCAAAATTGATAAATTCGATTTTGAATTGCTGGGCCTACGCAGGAAAATACATGGGCCACAGAGAAAAAGAAAGAATGGGCCGGCCCACTTCACGTCCAGCGCGAGCAGGCCGCCTGATAGTGGCTCCCGCTTGTCAGCCTCACTTAAATCACCGAAACGGTATGTGCGAAGGGGGCCGTAGGATTAGAGTTAGATCGAACGGTGCACAGTCATCATCGTCGACGGCGAGAGGCAGGGTTACTGGCGGCGAGCCTGGGGGTTCGGCGAGCTCACCGGCGGTCGTCGGCGAGGTGCTGCGGTGGTGTTGCGGACGATGGCGATGCAGATGGTGGTCGCAGGTGGTGCTGAGGTGGACGCAATCGTCGCCTCGATCTGGCCACGGGAGCGACGGTCTCCGATGAAATTCCGACGAGCTGGTGGGTAATCAGAGAGGGGAAGTGGTCAAGAAGGACTAGAGGTGAGAGGGGAGCAAGATAGTGTGAAGAAAACGTCCAGGGGCGGCCTCCTTTTATAGCGGCGAGAGGGTGCTGTGGAGCGGGCTCGGGTCGTCCATGGCGACGTTGTTCTGGACGGTGAAGAGGCAAGGTAAGGGCGCGGGACTGTTCCTGAGGTCAGGGCGGTCATGACGCGCGTGATGGCGTTGGAAATGGTGGACGAGGGAGTGCTGGCGACGTCATGTACTGGCGCGGGTACCGGCGGAGGTCGTCGACGATGTCGTCGTCTACAGGGCGAGCGCGGTCCAATTGCTATGTCTGGGAGCTTCCTGGTGGTGTGGTGAGTGAGCAGGTGAGAGGAGAGGGCGAGGGGAGGACGGAGTCGATGGGGGCAGGTCGCGCTCTGTCGTGCCCGTGAACGCGTCCATGCCGATCCTGGCATGTGCTGGGCGTGTCTGGGCGTGTACGGTGTGGCCAGTATGAGTCTCTTCTGCGTCGATGGCGAGTACAGGCGTACGTAGGGGAGTGAGGGTGAGCTCAGAGACATGGTGAGAGGGACCAGAGAGGGCAGGTGAGAGGGGTTGACATGTTGATGACATAGGGCTCAACATGGTCATGTCCTTGAAGATTTCATGCATGAACAAAGGTCTCTGATGCTTGGCTTTGTTCCCTGGGTGCAAGAGAGTGTTGAGTTTGACCAGAGGGGTGAGGATTTGGGTTTAAAACCTCTGGATATATGAGTGTGTGGAGTTGGTGAGATGGTGCACACAAGGTGTTTGGGTTAATGGCCGAAAGAGAAACATTTTTGAATTTTGTCAAACCTTTTGGTGGAGTTGATTCAAATCATAATTGGCACACAAAGGTGGTGGTGGTGTGCAAAATGGTGCTGGTTGATACGCGTACAGCATGCGACCATTGGGAACCCCAAGAGGAAGGTGTGATGCGTACAGCAGTAAGTTTTCCCTCAGTAAGAAACCAAGGTTTATCGAACCAGTAGGAGCCAAGAAGCACGTTGAAGGTTGATGGCAGCGAGATGTAGTGCGGCGCAACACCAGGGATTCCGGCGCCAACGTGGAACCTACACAACACAACCAAAGTACTTTGTCCCAACGTAACAGTGAGGTTGTCAATCTCACCGGCTTGCTGTAACAAAGGATTAGATGTATAGTGTGGATGATGATTGTTTGCAGAAAACAGTAGAACAAGTATTGCAGTAGATTGTATTCAATTAAAAGAATGGACCGGGGTCCACAGTTCACTAGAGGTGTCTCTCCCATAAGATAAATAGCATGTTGGGTGAACAAATTACAGTTGGGCAATTGACAAATAGAGAGGGCATGACCATGCACATACATGATATGATGAGTATAGTGAGATTTAATTGGGCATTACGACAAAGTACATAGACCGCTATCCAGCATGCATCTATGCCTAAAAAGTCCACCTTCAGGTTATCATCCGAACCCCTTCCAGTATTAAGTTGCAAACAACAGACAATTGCATTAAGTATGGTGCGTAATGTAATCAATAACTACATCCTCGGACATAGCATCAATGTTTTATCCCTAGTGGCAACAGCACATCCACAACCTTAGAACTTTCTCACACCGTCCTGCATTTAATGGATGCATGAACCCACTATCGAGCATAAATACTCCCTCTTGGAGTTACTAGCAAAAACTTGGCCAGAGCCTCTACTAACAACGGAGAGCATGCAAGATCATAAACAACACATAGATATAAATTGATAATCAACATAACATAGTATTCTCTATCCATCGGATCCCAACAAACACAACATGTAGCATTACAGATAGATGATCTTGATCATGTTAGGCAGCTCACAAGACCCGACAATGAAGCACATAAGGAGAAGACGACCATCTAGCTACTGCTATGGACCCATAGTCCAGGGGTGAACTACTCACTCATCACTCCGGAGGCGACCATGGCGGTGAAGAGTCCTCCGGGAGATGATTCCCCTCTCCGGCAGGGTGCCGGAGGCGATCTCCTGAATCCCCCGAGATGGGATTGGCGGTGGCGGCGTCTCTGGAAGGTTTTTCGTATCGTGGCTCTCGGTACTGGGGGTTTCGCGACGAAGACTATTTGTAGGCGGAACGGCTGGTCAGGGGGCCACACGAGGGGCCCAGACGACAGGCCGGCGCGGCCAGGGCTTGGGTCGTGCCGCCCTGGTGTCTGGCCACCTCGTGGCCCCACTTCCTCTCCTCTTCGGTCTTCTGGAAGCTTGGTGGCAAAATAGGCCCCTGGGCATTGATTTCGTCCAATTCCGAGAATATTTCCTTACTAGGATTTCTGAAACCAAAAACAGCAGAAAACAGCAACTGGCTCTTCGGCATCTCGTTAATAGGTTAGTTCCAGAAAATGCATAAATATGTCATAAAGTGTGCATAAAACATGTAGGTATCATCAATAATGTGGCATGGAACATAAGAAATTATCGATACGTCGGAGACGTATCAGCATCCCCAAGCTTAGTTTCTGCTCGTCCCGAGCAGGTAAACGATAACAAAGATAATTTTTGGAGTGACATGCCATCATAACCTCGATCATACTATTGTAAGCATATGTAATGAATGCAGCGATCAAAACAATGGTAAATGACATGAGTAAACAACTGAATCATAAAGCAAAGACTTTTCATGAATAGTACTTTCAAGACAAGCATCAATAAGTCTTGCATAAAAGTTAACTCATAAAGCAATAAATCAAAGTAGAGGTATTGAAGCAACACAAAGGAAGATGAAGTTTCAGCGGTTGCTTTCAACTTGTAACATGTATATCTCATGGATAGTTGTCAATGTAAAGTAATATAACATGTGCAATATGCAAGTATGTAGGAATCAATGCACAGTTCACACAAGTGTTTGCTTCTTGAGATGGAGAGAAATAGGTGAACTGACTCAACATGAAAGTAAAAGAATGGCCCTTCGCAGAGGGAAGCATTGATTGCTATATTTGTGCTAGAGCTTTGATTTTGAAAACAAGAAACAATTTTGTCAACGGTAGTAATAAAGCATATTTGTTATGTAAATTATATCTTACAAGTTGCAAGCCTCATGCATAGTATACTAATAGTGCCCGCACCTTGTCCTAATTAGCTTGGATTACCGAGATTATCATCGCAATGCACATGTTTCAAGCAAGTGTCACAAAGGGGTACCTCTATGCCGCCTGTACAAAGGTCTAAGGAGAAAGCTCGCATTGGATTTCTCGCTTTTGATTATTCTCAACTTAGACATCCATACCGGGACAACATAGACAACAGATAATGGACTCCTCTTTAATGCATAAGCATTTAGAAACAATTGATGTTCTCATAAGAGATTGAGGATTTATGTCCAAAACTGAAACTTCCTCCATGATTCATGGCTTTAGTTAGCGGCCCAATGTTCTTCTCTAACAATATGCATGCTCTAACCATTAAATAAGTGGTAAATCTCCCTTACTTCAGACAAGACGGACATGCATAGCAACTCACATGATATTCAACAAAGAGTAGTTGATGGCGTCCCCAGGAACATGGTTATCGCACAACAAGCAACTTAATAAGAGATAAAGTGCATAAGTACATATTCAATACCACAATAGTTTTTAAGCTATTTGTCCCATGAGCTATATATTGTAAAGATAAAGAATAGAAATTTAAAGGTAGCACTCAAGCAATTTACTTTGGAATGGCGGAGAAATACCATGTAGTAGGTAGGTATGGTGGATACAAATGGCATAGTGGTTGGCTCAAGGATTTTGGATGCATGAGAAGTATTCCCTCTCGATACAAGGTTTAGGCTAGCAAGGTTATTTGAAACAAACACAAGGATGAACCGTTGCAGCAAAACTCACATAAAAGACATATTGTAAACATTATAAGACTCTACACCGTCTTCCTTGTTGTTCAAACTCAATACTAGAAATTATCTAGACTTTAGAGAGACCAATTATGCAAACCAAATTTTAGCAAGCTCTATGTATTTCTTCATTAATGGGTGCAAAGTATATGATGCAAGAGCTTAAACATGAGCACAAAAATTTCCAAGTATCAAATTATCCAAGACATTTTACCAATTACTACATGTAGCATTTCCCGTTTCCAACCATATAACAATTTAACGAAGAAGAAACTTTCGCCATGAATACTATGAGTAAAGCCTAAGGACATATTTGTCCATATGCAATAGCGGAGCGTGTCTCTCTCCCACACAAAGAATGCTAGGATCCAACTTTATTCAAACAAAAACAAAAACAAAAACAAACCGACGCTCCAAGCAAAGCACATAAGATGTGACAGAATAAAAATATAGTTTCAGGGGAGGAACCTGATAATGTTGTCGATGAAGAAGGGGATGCCTTGGGCATCCCCAAGCTTAGACGCTTGAGTCTTCTTAAAATATGCAGGGGTGAACCACCGGGGCATCCCCAAGCTTAGAGCTTTCACTCTCCTTGATCATATTGTATCATCCTCCTCTCTTGATCCTTGAAAACTTACTCCACACCAAACTCAAAACAACTCATTAGAGAGTTAGTGCACAATCAAAATTTACATGTTCAGAGGTGACATAATCATTCTTAACACTTCTGGACATTGCACAAAGCTACTGAAAGTTAATGGAATCGAAAAGTCCATCAAGCATATCAAAACAGGCAATGCGAAATAAAAGGCAGAATCTGTCAAAACAGAACAGTTCGTAAAGACGAATTTTATTGAGGCACCAGACTTGCTCAAATCAAAATGCTCAAATTGAAGGAAAGTTGCGTACATATCTGAGGATCACTCACGTAAATTGGCATAATTTTCTGAGTTACCTATAGAGAATTAGACCCAGATTCGTGACAGCAAAGAAATCTGTTTCTGCGCAGTAATCCAAATCTAGTATGAACCTTACTATCAACGACTTTACTTGGCACAACAATGCAACAAAATAAGATAAGGAGAGGTTGCTACAGTAGTAACAACTTCCAAGACTCAAATATAAAATAAAGGTACTGTAGTAAAAACATGGGTTGTCTCCCATAAGCGCTTTTCTTTAACGCCTTTCAGCTAGGCGCAGAAAGTGTATATCAAGTATTATCAAGAGACGAAGTGTCAACATCATAATTTGTTCTAATAATAGAATCAAAAGGTAACTTCATTCTCTTTCTAGGGAAGTGTTCCATACCTTTCTTGAGAGGAAATTGATATTTAATATTACTTTCCTTCATATCAATGATAGCACCAACAGTTCGAAGAAAAGGTCTTCCCAATATAATGGGACAAGATGCATTGCATTCAATATCCAAGACAACAAAATCAACGAGGACAAGGTTATTGTTAACAGTAATGCGAACATTATCAACTGTCCCCAAAGGTTTCTTTGTAGAATGATCAGCAAGATTAACATCCAAATAACAATTTTTCAATGGTGGCAAGCCAAGCATATTATAAATTTTCTTAGGCATAACAGAAATACTTGCACCAAGATCACATAAAGCATTACAATCAAAGTCATTGACCTTCATCTTAATGATGGGCTCCCAACCATCCTCTAGCTTCCTAGGAATAGAAGCTTCGCGTTCTAATTTCTCTTCTCTAGCTTTTATGAGAGCATTTGTAATATGTTTCATGAAAGCCAAGTTTATAGCACTAGCATTAGGACTCTTAGCAAGTTTTTGTAAGAACTTTATAAATTCAGAGATGTGGCAATCATCAAAATCCAAACCATTATAATCTAAAGCAATGGGATCATCATCCCCAATGTTGGAAAAAATTTCAGCAGTTTTATCACAAGCAGTTTCAGCAGTTTCAGGCAGTTTTTCGCGCTTTGCATTAGAAGTGAAAACATTGCCAACACCAATTCTTTTACCATTATTAGTAGGAGGTGCAGCAACATGTGGAGCATTAGCATTGCTAGTGGTTGTAATAGTCCAAACTTTAGCTATATTATCTTCTTTTTCATTTTCTTCTCTTTCCCACCTAGCACGCAGTTCGGCCATCAATCTTATATTCTCATTAATTCTAACTTGGATGACATTTGCTGTAGTAACAATTTTATTATCATGATTTTCATTAGGCATAACTTTCGATTTCAAAAGATCAACATCAGCAGCAAGACTATCGACTTTAGAACCAAGTATATCAATTTTCCTAAGCTTTTCCTCAACAGATTTGTTAAAGGCAATTTGTGTACTAATAAATTCCTTAAGCATGGCTTCAAGTCCAGGGGGTGTGTTACTATTATTGTTGTAAGAATTCCCATAAGAATTACCATAGCCGTTGCCATTATTATAAGGATATGGCCTATAGTTGTTACTAGAATTGTTCCGGTAAGCATTGTTGTTGAAATTATTATTTTTAATGAAGTTTACATCAACATGTTCTTCTTGAGCAACCAATGAAGCTAACGGAACATTATTAGGATCAACATTAATCCTACCATTCACAAGCATAGACATAATAGCATCAATCTTACCACTCAAGGAAGAGGTTTCTTCGACAGAATTTACCTTCTTACCTTGTGGAGCTCTTTCCGTGTGCCATTCAGAGTAATTAATCATCATATTATCAAGAAGCTTCGTTGCTTCACCAAGAGTGATGGACATAAAGGTACCTCCAGCAGCTGAATCCAATAGGTTCCGCGAAGAGAAATTCAGTCCTGCATAAAAGGTTTGGATGATCATCCAAGTAGTCAGTCCATGGGTTGGGCAGTTTTTAACCAAAGATTTCATTCTTTCCCATGCTTGTGCAACATGCTCATTATCCAATTGTTTAAAATTCATTATGCTACTCCTCAAAGATATAATTTTAGCAGGGGGATAATATCTACCAATAAAAGCATCCTTGCATTTAGTCTATGAATCAATACTATTCTTAGGCAGAGATAGCAACCAATCTTTAGCTCTTCCTCTTAATGAGAAATGGAACAATTTTAATTTTATAATATCACCATCTACATCTTTATACTTTTGCATTTCACACAATTCAACAAAATTATTGAGATGGGCAGCAGCATCATCAGAACTAACACCAGAAAATTGCTCTCGCATAACAAGATTCAGTAAAGCAGGTTTAATTTCAAAGAATTCTGCTGTAGTAGCAGGTGGAGCAATAGGTGTGCATAAGAAATCATTATTATTTGTGGTTGTGAAGTCACACAACTTAGTATTTTCAGGAGTACCCATTTTAGCAATAGTAAATAAAATAAACTAGATAAAGTAAATGCAAGTAACTATTTTTTTTGTGTTTTTAATATAGAGTGCAAGACAGTAAATAAAGTAAAACTAGCAACTAATTTTTTTGTGTTTTGATATAATGCAGCAAACAAAGTAGTAAAGCAAGACAAAAACAAAGTAAAGAGATTGGGATGTGGAGACTCCCCTTGCAGCGTGTCTTGATCTCCCCGGCAACGGCGCCAGAAAACAGTCTTGATACGCGTACAGCACGCGACCGTTGGGAACCCCAAGAGGAAGGTGTGATGCGTACATCAGTAAGTTTTCCCTCAGTAAGAAACCAAGGTTTATCGAACCAGTAGGAGCCAAGAAGCACGTTGAAGGTTGATGGCGGCGAGATGTAGTGCGGCGCAACACCAGGGATTCCGGCGCCAACGTGGAACCTGCACAACACAACCAAAGTACTTTGTCCCAACGTAACAGTGAGGTTGTCAATCTCACCGGCTTGCTGTAACAAAGGATTAGATGTATAGTGTGGATGATGATTGTTTGCAGAAAACAGTAGAACAAGTATTGCAGTAGATTGTTGTTGACTGTCAAAACCCACCGGCAGGCAGCGACGATCAACACGGTAGAGCCGGGAACAACCTAGAGCTGCGGCTGGCTGAGGTCCCTCCGAGCGATGGCCCGCAAAGCCTTCTGGTCACACGTCCGATGCTGATTGCAAGGGCGTGCCACCTGACCTATACCTGGTCAGGAAGGTGATGGAGATGCCTCGCTTAGTTTCCTGCATGGCATACACGTAAACATTAAATACGAGCCTCGATCGGCTCTCAGGTTATCCTGTGAATCGGCTCAAGGAGCCGATCCACCCATGATTCGTACGGGGTGCACGAATATATGGTGGTCCTGCTTGATCAAGATAAAGCTAATTAGATCTACGACGATTTAGGGTTTTCGCCGCATAATCGGATCATCCTACTCCAGGTTGGGCCTCGCGGCCACGCACGGTGATCGTAAGCCGATCCTAAACAAGGCCTAAAAACCAACATGAAGTTGATCCCCGGAACATCCTGTTTAGGACTAGCGAACGACACCCTACATGCCGCTGGATCCTCCCCCCCTTTGTAAGGCCTAACTATTGCAGATATTAAACTAATCCTTGTAGAACAAGGAGCAATCGTAACGGATCAGATCTACTAAATAATGATCAAGCGGGGTGCCGCCCCCACACCTGAGATAGGTGTGAGGGCGGCTAGACATGCAAGGGTTGCACTACGATAGCATGTTACGCGAAGAACTATGCTAACCCTAACATATCTATGATAACTACGTTGCTCGCCATCAACAAGGCTTCAGTACGAGCAACGCATGAACAACGTGGAGCTTGTGCTGCCTAGATCGCAAGATGCGATCTAGGCAGCATGTCGCTTACCGGTAGAAACCCTCGAGACGAAGGAGTTGGCGATGCGCCGACATTGATTTGTTTGGTTGAACGTGTGTTGTTGTTTATTCCATAAACCCTAGATACATATTTATAGTCCAAGGGACTTTCTAATTCAGACGTGCACCTAACCGTGCACGGGTAAAATTCCAACTAACCGACACGTATCCTAATATGTTACAGATACAAAGGCAGACTAGCCCAAACTCAGCATAACAGGCCGATTCACGTAATTCTTCCATGTATATTCTTCAATTTCATCTTGATCGCGGCCCACCTCTGGCTCGGTCAAATTCTGGTGATAACACATGCCCCCCTGGTTTTGGAATTGGTAATTCCAAAATCACTCTGTTTTTCCTTCGTCGGGTCATGTCGTGGCAGAACCGCTGCAGTATCCGTCATCATGATGCCTTGCCTTCTCAACTTCCCCGCGTGACCTGGCAGTTTTTTTTTTTTTAGGCACCACTTCCTCGGAAACTGCTGTGGCATTGAATTTCCACTATATCCCCTTTTATTTAACCGTTTCGCGCAGTTTATTTCCGCATCTTCTTCGCATTAGCACTCCAAAAGCCCTCCTGCGCCACCATGTCTTCCTCCTCCTCTGCTTCATCGGATCTTTCCACCCAGTCCTCTCCCTCTCGCGAGCCGACGCCGGAGCCGAACCCGGCGGAGGTCCACGCAGCCAACACCCGCCGTGCCATTGAGGCCGGGGAGGAGTCTAGTCACGACTTCTCCATCTGGTCAGAGGACGACAAGTCCCTGACCGACGGGGAGAGCGACCTCCGCTTCCTCGCCAGCGGGGAAACGGAGGAGGAGAGCGACGACGACCGCTTCTCCTACGACTTCACCTCTTCCAAGGAGGTGGAGGAGGAAGAGGAGGAGGAGGAGGAGGACGACACCTCCTCCGACGAGCCGCCGGCCAAGCGGTTCTGCCCTTGGCCGGGGAACCTCAGCGACTTCGACAGCGATGACGACGACGCTGACGAAGAGGACGAGGACAATGAGGGCCCAGCCGGCGGCCATTGGAGCGACGACGAGCCCGCCGGGAGCAGCGCCGACAGCGGCGACGACGGCGACGACGAGGGCAGCGACGGCCCGTAGATAGGACCTCTAGTATAGGACCAGTAGTAGTAGATGGGGCAATGTATCCCCTAGTACTTCCTTTTGAGAGCAATCAGCTCTTTATGTAAGAAATCTATCAATGAAGAACTTTCCCCAATTTGATTTTGCCGATTTGTCCCCTTTGCCAATGCGTAATGAGCCGATAGCAACGCATCGGTCCTTTAAAAATCACCCTTCCATCCTTCAACTGATGATTCTGAAATCTGGTGGATAATGTAGAATCTTCAGGGAAGCCTTTGAATTCTTCCAACCAAACCTAATGGTCTTCTTTAATACTCATCATTTGTGAAGAAGGTGGCGACGAAAAACCAGCCGATGGTACCCCAATCGGCTCTTAAACAGAGTATCCACCAGGCCTGCTGCCCCCCGAGCCTTACTCGAGGCGAGAATGTCAGAGAGGACGTACCAAAACCGATCACCTTTCCTCCTTAGAAAGCCGACAACCCCTTCTGTCAACACGGCTGAACTAGCACCAAAGATTGGAAATCCTCGACAAAAAGGTTCAGGAACCCGGATCGGCTCGAAGCAGCTAAAGAAATTTCCATTGTTTTACTCCTGCGAAGAAGCAGAAGGCACCACAGTTGGCCTGGATTTGGTGGAGATTCGGTAAACCTCGCGTAATTCCACTAGAGTCGATGGCTGCGCATCGGCTGCTTCTCAATTCTAAAGTCGATGCCCTTGCATCGGCTGTCCAAAATTTTTTTTTTACTGGCCGATTTTCTCCTATCGGCCCCAATATTTCGCTGCACACATGTCCTTCTGCACCTGTTCCCATGTTCATCGTGTTTAGGTGCCCCCCGAGCCGAATCTGTCAGGGAATGGCAGATATCGGCTCTGTAATTCGCACGTCGGCTCCTGATAGGATCAAGGACGAACACAAACAGAACATGTGGTGAGGATAATTTTGGCCGATCGCTGGAATCGGCCTCCATATCTATTGAAGTGTTGTCTGAAGGTTCTGTAATGCTCCTTCATAATTTTTGGGGCTGATCACAAGGATCAGCCTCACCCCGTTTGCTTATTGCTTTGCCTCAGCTACATGGTCAGGCCAGTGGATAAAACCAGCTTAACCCTTCCCTTCGTCACGTTGATGCGCTCGCAGTCGTCCAAATTGATACCTGAGAGGGGTTCTTGGCCTGCTGCTTCCCATGCGTTCATGCCAGCCGTTGAAATTTCGGCTGAATCATCGGCCTGGACGACTTCTACCTCATCTCCATCCCACTGTATTATGCATTGGTGCATCATGGAGGGAATGCAGCAGTTGGCGTGGATCCAATCTCTTCCTAGCAGAACAGCATAAGTGCTCGTGCTATCGACGATGAAGAACGTTGTAGGGATAGTTTTCCTTCCTACGGTCAGATCCACGTTCAGAACACCTTGTGCGTCAGACGCTTGGCCGTTGAAATCACTCAATGTCACGTTGGTCTTGATTAGATCTGAGCTAGAGCGTCCCAGCCGACGTAGCATAGAGTACGGCATGATGTTGACTGCCGCTCCGGTGTCCACCAGCATCTTATTTACAGGCCTCCCATCGATATAACCTCGCAAATACAAGGCCTTCAGATGTCTGTAGCTTCTTTCTCGTGGCTTCTCAAAGATAACCGGCCTCGGGCCGCAGTCAAGTTGTGCAACAGGTGCCTCGTCTAATCCTGGAGCACTGAACTCCGAAGGGAGGATGAACACCATGTTTGTGCCAGCCGATGTTTCATCATCGGCTTTCCTTTGTTTGGGGCGCCACTCCATTTTCCGTGGACGACCCTCCTCGTCCAGGGTTCGCTGAACTTTCGCAGCCAGACCAGGTCGTGCCTTCCTTAACGTATGCAAGTATAACCTTTCGGCTTCCTCCAGGCCGCACAATCGCTGAACCCTGCGCTTTTGTGAACGGCTGAGTCCATCAGGGCACCACCTTGGCCGGCGGTACCTGTCTTCTTCTTCTTCTTCTTGTCCCTCGTCTTCGAAATCCTCGAGATCTGCCCACCGAGGGGACTCAGCACGTTTGCTTTGTGGCGGGAGAGGCCCTAAGCGCCTGAACACAGACACGTTGGCTGCCTCCTTCTTCTTCTGGTTGCATTCTGGGCAATTGCCGATTGTGGGCAATCGGCTCATTCCTGAATCCCAGCAGTGTCTGAAGAAGGGGCGGTTCAGCTGCTCGGCGTTGTCATCTTGCTCCCTTGATTTTTCTATGGCACGGCGCTCGTGCTCCTCCTCCTCATGATCATGCCGACGATATCTTCTGGCTTCTCTAGCCAGACGATCTCCTTCATCATCATAGCTGGACCGTCGGCGTTGGTCATACTGACTTACATACTTGTTGAGGAGGTGATCAGAGAGGGGTCGCTGATATCTTATGTTCTTCACCTCTCCCTCTGTGACGTAGCGCTTGCCATCATGATGGAGCCGATCGCGTGGAGCGGCCTCCTCTGTGTCCTTGCTACGAGAGCAGCTGCCCTCGTCTCCATCTTTGCCAGAGTGGTTCCCAGGTCCTACCATGTTGATGCTGAACGAGGATCCTGGCTGGCAACCTTCAGGGTAAGTGCACTCCACCATGTTAACGGCGGGAAAGGGCTGGGTGTCGACCTTCATGGCGTACTGGTTGAAAATTAGACGCCCTTTCTCTATCGCCGCTTGGATGTGCTGACGCCACACCCTGCAGTCGTTGGTGGCATGGGAGAGCGAGTTGTGCCATTTGCAGTATGGCTTTCCGTTCAGCTCTTGCACCGTGGGGAATTTGAGACCTTCAGGTATCTTCAACTGCTTTTCCTTGAGTAGGAGGTCGAAGATTTGTTCAGTCTTGGTCACGTCAAAATCAAATCCCCTGGGTGGGCCTGGTGGCTTTACCCATTTGCAGGACACGGGGGTTCCTCCCCGAGTCCATTCAGCCACTGCTACCTCTTGGTCTCCCGCAGGAACTTCGTCTTCCTCTGCATCGACCAGGACTATCGCACGCTTGAACTTGTCTTGGTACAGTCCGGGTGGCGCTGTTCATATGCCGATAGTTTTTGAACCATGTGCGCCGTTGAGGGATAATATGCTTGGGAGGCCATGTCCTTGAGCTGTGTTGCAAGGCCTGCTACGCCAACTCGATCGCTTCTTTTCAGCTTATACGAACCGAATAACATCGGTTCCTAAGATTCCCGAAGCGCTGGATGTATTCTGTCACACTTTCTCCGCGCATCCGACGTAGTTGTGCTAGATCGGCAATGCCGCACTCGGAAGCCTCTGAATGGTACTGCATATGGAACTGCTCTTCCAACTGCTTCCAAGTCCGGATGGAGTCTGGTGGCAAAGAGGTGTACCATCCGAAAGCCGATCCCGTGAGGGACTGTGAGAAGAGCCTCACGCGTAGTTGATCCGACACTGAAGCCGGTCCTAGTTGTGCCAAATATCGGCCGACGTGCTCGATGGAGCTGGAACCATCTGATCCACTGAATTTGGAGAAATCAGGGAGCCGATACTTGGGTGGTAGCGGGATCATCTCGTAGTCGTCGGGGTACGGCTTGGAATAGCCGATTGCCCTCCTTTTCGGCACCATGCCGAACTGGTCTCTCAGTATGGTACTGATCTGATCCGCTGTGCTGGCCGCAGGAGTTGAACTCTGAAGATTCGCCGGGGTGGCGTACTTAGCCAGCCATGTTTGCTTTTCCAGCTCTGAGCCAACTGCAGAGCTGAGCTCTGGAGGTTCGTCGGGGTGGCGTACTTAGTTAGCCACATCGCTTCTCAAGCTCTGTCGCCGACGTCCCTCCTGTTTTCCCAGAAGTCCCTGATGTTGTGGCCTGGTTTGTGAGTGCCCAGTTGCCACAATCTGGCACATACGTGCACGTGTACCCGTGAGGGATCTCCTTAGGCGCCTCAGGCAAGAACTGGTAGTCACTAGGGTCACCACCAATCTTGTAGACGACGAATGCCGGTGTAGCCGGCACTTCTGGTGCTGCCAACGCATATGGCAGTGGTGGATGGGACTGGAGTGGCAACTCTCCTTGATGCGTCCCGAGAGCTGGTCCTGACGGCGAGTACTGGTGCCTCATGATCTCCTGGATCACGCGAAGAGCGACACGCTCCAACGTGTTGACCAGGTTCTCAGAGTGACGGTGTAGCGAGTGAGCCACCAAGTAGTTGATCTCCGCCGCAGGACCTGGTGCGTTCCTCCGACGGGGCAGAGAGGTCTATCCCATCGAGTGCACCTTGCGGTGAGAACCCCTTCCATCTGATGCCATGGGAACGGGTTCTCTGAAAAGAGCCGATGAGGTCGGCTTCGAGGGTGACTTTGATCTCGTCATACCTCTTCTTGAGCTCGTCGGGCAGCTCCTCGTAGGTGATCGGCGTGCCGTCCGCCATCCCGGATGTAGATGGCGATGTGGTTGATGTAGAAGCTTGTCCCACCGGGCGTGCGTAATGTGTTGACTGTCAAAACCCACCGGCGGGCAGCGACGATCAACACGGTAGAGCCGGGAACAACCTAGAGCTGCGGCTGGCTGAGGTCCCTCCGAGCGACGGCCCGCAAAGCCTTCTGGTCACACGTCCGATGCTGATTGCAAGGGCGTGCCACCTGACCTATACCTGGTCAGGAAGGTGATGGAGATGCCTCGCTTAGTTTCCTGCATGGCATACACATAAACATTAAATACGAGCCTCGATCGGCTCTCGTGTTATTCCTGTGAATCGGCTCAAGGAGCCGATCCACCCATGATTCGTACGGGGTGCACGAATATATGGTGGTCCTGCTTGATCAAGATAAAGCTAATTAGATCTACGACGATTTAGGGTTTTCGCCGCATAATCGGATCATCCTACTCCAGGTTGGGCCTCGCGGCCACGCACGGTGATCGTAAGCCGATCCTAAACAAGGCCTAAAAACCAACATGAAGTTGATCCCCGGAACATCCTGTTTAGGACTAGCGAACGACACCCTACGTGCCGCTGGATCCTCCCCCCCTTTGTAAGGCCTAACTATTGCAGATATTAAACTAATCCTTGTAGAACAAGGAGCAATCGTAACGGATCAGATCTACTAAATAATGATCAAGCGGGGTGCCGCCCCCACACCTGAGATAGGTGTGAGGGCGGCTAGACATGCAAGGGTTGCACTACGATAGCATGTTACGCGAAGAACTATGCTAACCCTAACATATCTATGATAACTACGTTGCTCGCCATCAACAAGGCTTCAGTACGAGCAACGCATGAACAACGTGGAGCTTGTGCTGCCTAGATCGCAAGATGCGATCTAGGCAAAGATGTCGCTACCGGTAGAAACCCTCGAGACGAAGGAGTTGGCGATGCGCCGACATTGATTTGTTTGGTTGAACGTGTGTTGTTGTTTATTCCATAAACCCTAGATACATATTTATAGTCCAAGGGACTTTCTAATTCAGACGTGCACCTAACCGTGCACGGGTAAAATTCCAACTAACCGACACGTATCCTAATATGTTACAGATACAAAGGCAGACTAGCCCAAACTCAGCATAACAGGCCGATTCACGTAATTCTTCCATGTATATTCTTCAATTTCATCTTGATCGCGGCCCACCTCTGGCTCGGTCAAATTCTGGTGATAACAATTGTATTCAATTAAAAGAATGGACCGGGGTCCACAGTTCACTAGAGGTGTCTCTCCCATAAGATAAATAGCATGTTGGGTGAACAAATTACAGTTGGGCAATTGACAAATAGAGAGGGCATGACCATGCACATACATGATATGATGAGTATAGTGAGATTTAATTGGGCATTACGACAAAGTACATAGACCGCTATCCAAAGATGCATCTATGCCTAAAAAGTCCACCTTCAAAGTTATCATCCGAACCCCTTCAGTATTAAGTTGCAAACAACGAGACAATTGCATTAAGTATGGTGCGTAATGTAATCAATAACTACATCCTCGGACATAGCATCAATGTTTTATCCCTAGTGGCAACAACACATCCACAACCTTAGAACTTTCTCACACATTGTCCCAGATTTAATGGAGGCATGAACCCACTATCGAGCATAAATACTCCCTCTTGGAGTTACTAGCAAAAACTTGGCCAGAGCCTCTACTAACAACGGAGAGCATGCAAGATCATAAACAACACATAGATATAAATTGATAATCAACATAACATAGTATTCTCTATCCATCGGATCCCAACAAACACAACATGTAGCATTACAGATAGATGATCTTGATCATGTTAGGCAGCTCACAAGACCCGACAATGAAGCACATAAGGAGAAGACGACCATCTAGCTACTGCTATGGACCCATAGTCCAGGGGTGAACTACTCACTCATCACTCCGGAGGCGACCATGGCGGTGAAGAGTCCTCCGGGAGATGATTCCCCTCTCCGGCAGGGTGCCGGAGGCGATCTCCTGAATCCCCCGAGATGGGATTGGCGGCGGCGTCTCTGGAAGGTTTTCCGTATCGTGGCTCTCGGTACTGGGGGTTTCGCGACGAAGACTATTTGTAGGCGGAAGGGCTGGTCAGGGGGCCACACGAGGGGCCCAGACGACAGGCCGGCGCGGCCAGGGCTTGGGCCGCGCCGCCCTGGTGTCTGGCCACCTCGTGGCCCTACTTCCTCTCATCTTCGGTCTTCTGGAAGCTTCGTGGCAAAATAGGCCCCTGGGCGTTGATTTCGTCCAATTCCGAGAATATTTCCTTACTAGGATTTCTGAAACCAAAAACAGCAGAAAACAGCAACTGGCTCTTCGGCATCTCGTTAATAGGTTAGTTCCAGAAAATGCATAAATATGTCATAAAGTGTGCATAAAACATGTAGGTATCATCAATAATGTGGCATGGAACATAAGAAATTATCGATACGTCGGAGACGTATCACTGGTTTGTGAAATCAAAAAGTGGGGTGATCTTAAATCTGATTCAATATCACCACTTTGCACTCCTATATTAAGCAATAGAAAAGGAGTTGGTCAAAGTGGTCAACATCAAAAGTGTTCATCTTGATGAGTTCTTGGATGAGGTGTAAAGAGTTGAGAGGGTTTGTTTTAAGAATCTCTTAATCCAGGGGCTCAAAGAGGGTAAGATGTTAAAATTGCCACATGTGACCATTATCACATGTAACTTAAATTTGATTTTTCTTTTGATTTGATTTTGGTTTCTTTGATGCAAAAGGGATTCTTTTGAGTTTAGATGAGTTTACAAACCATTGGCACAAGTTAATATGGCCTAGGTTAAAGATTTTCAAAAATGGCCATAGGCCCATATGTGAGGTTTTTGCAATTTCTCTTTTCTTTTTCTTTATTTCTCTTGATCCAAAGGATCATTGTTGTGGGTTCCTTTGATGTTGGTTGGGTTGATGGAGGGTTTCACCATTTGAGTAAAGTAAATAGGGCATAGGCCATTATTGGTGGAAATGGCCATAAGCCCACATATGCCTCACCCTTTTTTATTTTCTTTTCATTTGTTCTTCTTTGGTTTTGAGAAGGGTAGGGTTTTGAGAGATGTTCACACTTCAAACAAACTAACATGGCAAGTATCACTACATACTTATATGAGCACTATGCACATCAAGTGTTTTAAATAAAGTTTTTGTTGGCTCCAATTTTTGGAAAAAAGGAAAATTTATTTTCTTCTTTATTTGGAAATTTGGGGATGTTACAGATCTGAATGATTAACCAATGGCCAGTAGTTTTTAAAGAACTCGATAGGGACGACCCTGGCGCCATATCCGTCTTGGTGTTCTTCACCACCTCCTCAAGCTCATCCGAAACGAATGAGAGACGTGACAGTAACATTCCATGTGTCTATATATGTTTAGAGACAAGAACTTGGGTTTCTCCGAAACCATACTCCCAATGCAAAAGTTGTTGATATTTTCATGAATCTCCTCAAACATATATGGTGTTCAACTTCACTCAACTATCATTGTGCTTTACTATTTAAAATAGGGGGTGGGTTTGAGGGCACAAATCTTTCTATATATCAAAATATAAGGAAAAAATTAATGAAATTTCTTTCAACAAAAAGGAAATGTTGTTATGGCACAAAATTTGCTACGGTACATAGAAACAACTTTTCAACCGTAAATTTATGTGCTTAAGAGACTACAAAAATATTCTCCAGTAATACATTTTCCATCAATATATTTCACCACCAAAATAAAAAATAAAAAACCCAGCCGATAGTACCAAGGTACCCTCATATACCGGTAGTATAAATATGTGCCAGTTCGGTCCCTGGACGAGAGTGATACACGAATTTCAGACGAAACGAGGGGAGAAGTGCGAAAATCGAAGGGTTTCTCGGAGGGGCAGAAAAGGTAACTCCAGCGAGGAAAGAAATGGGGTCCAATGGAAATTCCGATGACCTTGTTCGGGCATCCAGCGCGGGAACTAGCAGCGGCGGCGGCGGAGGCGATACCACACCGCCGTCACCACCACGGCTTCCGGTGGCACCACCGACGTCTCCCTCCCGCGTCCCTGGGGCGCCTTCCACATCACCACCCCCGCTTCAACCGCCACTTGCCCCGCCGCGTGCCGCCGACAGGGATACGGTGAGTTCTAGCGTCCTGTTATGCCTTTGGTGGCGATTGCTAGGCAATGCTCGTTCGGTGAAATTGGGTGCGCCCGGATGTTTCTTGTGTCGTTCTTGGTCTGTTTCCGAGCCTTTCTTGTGCTCAGTTCATGGCGGCTGCTTTCTTTGGCTGTAGGATATGGCGCGGTCGTGGTTAGTTATTAGTTTCTTGGACGCAGGATTGGGCGCGGTCGTGTGTTCTTCGAATTGGTGCGATTCTTGCATGGGTTTGTTTGATACTCGCGGACTCTGTTCTGTGTAATTTCTGAATTGGTTTGTAGAGGAGGGGGAAACGGTGGGATCTTCTACTTTGTCCGAATTTGTTTTCTGCTAGTACTTGGTGTAATCGGATGGCTTGGTAGCGAATGTTCTTCCATTTTCTGAGATCGAGGACCAGATAATGGGGATTTAAGGGAAGAGTAAAATGACGAGGTGAAACTTTGTGCTCCTATTCTGCTATTTCTCAGTCCAATTCCGTGTCTTGATAACTCGGGTTCTTGGCCCCTTGTCCCAGTTGTAATTGTTGATTGTATGTTTGTTTCCTTGCTGACACTATTCATTGGACTCCGAGTCAGTTGTTATGGGTGCTACTGGTCTTGCTTTTTGTAATAGCCCATTCACTGAATTTGTGCTGGAAAGTTTTCTGTACAAGGATGCCCTCCAATTATTTAGGGTGCAGGTCCGATGATTAGAGTTTGGGCTATAAGAGAAGCTCTTTACTTAGGCTTAATTAAGTTTTACTCCAAGCAAATTTCATCTGTCTGGTGCTTTTACACCTTGTGATCGATGATCCTTTACATATATACTGAAACATAGGTGCATGTTTTTACTGTTTACTTGTTCACTGTATTTGTACTGGAAAGTGTTTTTCTACAAGAAATTTCCCCCCATTTTCTAGGATGAAGAACTGGATGATGATTATATGCCCGAAAAGGAAGACGGTGAAGGGGAAGATGATGGGGGCTGGAACTGTGAGCAGGAGGAAGCTGAGTACACCTATGGGCATCTGGGAGAAGGGGAACTAGAAGATGATGCCGATTCTCAGGAGCCGGTAGAATCCAAAAAAAAAAGGTGATATCAATGTCGACGCTCGCAGCATCCGACTCCTGGGATTGTAGAAAAGTGAGTGCCACCTTCTAGCAATGCCAACAATAGCTTGTAGAGAATCCATGAGAAGGTATGTGGGCAGCGTTGCAGTGGAGGCTTAGGCGGAGAGCAAGTTGAGGCACGATGAAGGGCGACCGGACATCGCCGGAAGAACGGGTGGGGTATGTGCACCGGTGAGTAGCTTGCAGAAAACATGCTTTAGGTTTAGTTCGGGCCGGGCCAGGCTTTCATCCGTTTAGGCCGGGTTCGGGCCTAGTTTATAAGACTGAAGGTTGGGCCGGGCTGGGTTCAGGCTTGAGAATTTAGGTTCGGATTTTTTCGGGCCTAGCCGAAAACCCGTCCTGGCCCAAAAAATGCCTAGGTGTAGTTGCAACCCATAGCTACCACAAATTACTATGCAATCCAACGGTTTAGGAGTAGACTAATAATTTAGATGATTTTCGAAATCCTAAATCGGACCTGCACCATCTCCTACCGCCTCCACACCTCTCTTTTGTAACCAAGTAAAAAATCCAACCGGTAACTATGCAATAGAAAGTCAAAATCCTACTGTACATGTCGAGACAAAGATCCAAACAAGACAAGTCAAAAAAAAGATCCAAGCAGGACTAACTCATAGCAAAATCAATCTGTAGGCTTTTAAACGATATAACTATACTTTGATTGAAGCAGCAAATTTCAGACGCACTCTTTTTCTTACGAGCGTACCTAAGGGGACTGGAGGTTTTTAATGAGTCGACTTACTAGCTTAATATATATGGTATTTCAAAAAAAAAATCCTTGCTATAGAAAATCCTGCTGTGGATTGATTTCCGGAATTTATATAGTGGTTTCTTCTGGGCCGATTGTTTGATGTGAGGCTATATCATTTATGGGCCATAGCACGGCCCAGCAGCGACCGTGACAAAATGGTCTGACATCTGATGATTCCGTTGTCATCTTCCTCAACTAGCCATGTCGTCCCAACTGCCGGCGGCGGCGGAATCTCCGCCACCCGCTCCGACCACCATATTCACCATCGGCGACGACCTCCTCCTGGAGATCTTCGTCCGGCTCCCCTCCCTCGCGACCCTCGTCCGCGCCGCCTTCGCCTGCCGCAGCTTCCTCCACGCCGTCCGTTCGTTCCCCACCTTCCGCCCCAGGTTCCGCGCGCTCCACCCGCCACCCCTCATCGGCCTCTTCCTCATGCACCGCGTCGGCGACATCCCTTCCTTCGCCCCCCTCCGCGGCCGCGCCGATCCGGACCAAGCCGCCCTCATCCGCGGCTCCGATTTCTTCCTCACCCGCCTCCCGGACGACCAAGGCTTCTGGAACATCGACGACTGCCGCGACGGGTACCTTCTTCTCCACAACTGGCAAAACAGGGTGTTAGCCGCCTACAGCCCCCTCGACGGGGTGCTGCATCGGATCCCCTCGCCACCGGAGGCGGTCCGCGAGCTCTATATTCTGTCCTCCCCCGAAGAACGCCATGGGTCGTTCCGCCTTGTCTGCATCCATGCGGACGGCTTGAAGGTGCGTCCAGTTGTGTTCTCATCGGACACCGGGGAGTGGCAGGTTCTACCGTGGACGGAGGCTGCGACGATCAACAAGGACCATCCCGAGGACGACAAGCACTGCCTCTCGCCAAGGGCTGGAAGGCTGGTGAATGGGCGCATCTACTGGACAAGATACGACTACCTGATTGTGCTGGACACCATGACGATGCAGTTCACTTCAATGGATCTGCCGCCCTTCATGGATGGGCAAAAACCTTTCGTGCTTGGTGAGACCCAGGATGATAAGCTCTGCATGGTTTGTGCAATTGATGACAAGCTCATGATTGCTGTTTGGGTCTGGAAAGCCGACGATGACCGTGTCGAGAAATGGATGCTCGACAATGAGATTAGATTGGGTGAGATCCCTGTGATGAAGCTGGTGGCGGTTAACCATGGGTTTCTGCACTTGCACTTGATTGCCATCCAGAACCCCAACACTGTTCCTCTTTGCTCCTTCTTCTCCTTCTGCCTGGAGACAGCAGAGCTGAAGAAAATATTTTCTCTCTATGAATACGAACTAGAAAGGTCCTATCCCTACATCATGCCGTGGCCTTCTTCTTTGGTGTGCAACAAGATGAACCCTCGAATTGAAGGTGCTTGACTGAGAAGAAGGAAACTCAAACAGAATTATTTTTTGCTTTCTATCTTTATATTATGAACTGATGTTCTGCTATGGTAGTATATGGATGTCATGCTGTTTAGTTTTAGTCATGTGTCGAATAAATCAAGACAATGTATCTTTTTAGGAATTTCAAGTCATTTGTATACTTTCAGCAATGATGTGAGAAATCCCATATATCCAAATAAGTAAACTAACTTGCAACCCGACCACTGGCTTCTTTGATCAATTTCAACTTTGTTCTATAGCGTGAAAAAGACCTGTTTTGAAGATCAATCCTTCTGGCCTACTGTATTGTAACTATTAGTCTAAGGTTGCAAAGCCGATTGGATGTTCTTTTAGTGTATTCCCTTGATCACATTGTTGCAAATACAAATATCATTCTTGGCCTCGTTATATATACCACTAAAAACTTGTCTAGGAATTATTATGATCTGTTGACAAACAAGATTTCTTATTTAACTGGGAGAGCATTGTTTCTCATATAATTCTACAAGCAAGACTATATCTTGCTTGTAATGCTATAAAACTGAAAGAGAATACCATTCTGTAAACGTTCTTCCAGAAATGTGGGGATGGTGGAGCAGTGAAGACAGACTCGTGCAGTGTCAAGTCCTACTCATCTCATCTGACAAACAAAGTTGCTGTACTCCCTTTTTGATGCCACTTAGCTCTTTGCTGCATTCCTTGGTGTTCATCAGTGTAGCATCCACAATTTTAGGCTGTATTATGGAAGAAGGCTCATTTTCAATCTTTGTGTGGATGATGTTTTTGGGTCAGCGATAAGTATAATTTCTTAACTATCAGATTTGGGCTCCTGGTGACTTTGCTTCCTTGATGACCGTTTCTTTTTTCACACTCCACTCTTCCTCTTTCTTGTCAGCTCCTCACAACTGGGTTTTGGCTCTTTCATCTCTTTTGTAAGGTATATCAGTAGTCTTTCCTCTAGGAGGATCAGCTTTTGAATCTTGACACAATGCCCGGGCCTCTTTGTGTGTTTTCATCCTAATCAAAGCTTTTACTGCGCATTCTCCGGCTACTCCTTGTTGGATTCTCTTGCTTATATTTGTCTTTGTTGACAACATTTTGGCTCATTCGGTTATGTGCAATGTCCTACAGATTTCGTGCTGACCGTGCCTTTTTCTGGTAGCTTTTTTTTTTCTCCACTAAAGGCTGGTCGGAAAGCGCAGCCCGTGAACTGAATCAAGTATTCTGAATTTCTAATTCGCAAGCATATTGATTTTGATGACCGAACAGGCATGAGGCGGATCCAATCGAAATGAAACGGGTTTAGAAATCAACAATCAGATGAACAAACTATTAGTGATGGAGAAAATACATGTAAGAAACTAATCTTTTGCTGGACAAGTAGAATACAACAAGATTTTAATTGGTAGACATGACTTAGTGGTCTATGTTACTATTCTTTGGTGGATTTAAAGTATGAAGACTGCCTGGAGATTCCTCAAAATTCTACCTGTGACTTACCCCTGGATTAACAATTTCACCCCTGGAGATTCATGTGCCTCGCCGAACTATCATCCAGCGTCCTCCTCCACTGCCACTTGGCAACGCTGGAGGAAGACCCGAACTGGCACCATACACAGATCTGGGAGTGACATTCTGTTGGGTGTTAGAACCCATGCTGTGTTTCACTGGGATTTGGATGCGATTTGCAATCAGAAGGGAGCCACTCTGCCATTGGCAAGCCAACTAAACTGCGCACCCATGGCGGAGGGGGTTTCCATGATTGCGGAGTTGTTGCTCCCGACGGTCTCCGGCCTTCCGCTTCTGGTTGGGACACGCCTGCTTGAGGACGCTGTGGGGTTCTTCACTGTTTGTTCACAGGGGTTCGTCGATTTTGGTGCTGCAGCTGGTATGCTTGCTTCTGTATTTCTCCTTCTGGTAGTCGTTCTCTAATTATTAGCTGATGTATCATTAGTCGGTTGTTTCTTCTGCTTGCAATGGATTCAGTACTGCTTTCTCGAATGCATCCTAATGAAAATTGAGGTCTTGGTGGATTTCTCAATCACTAACTAAACTGAAGATCCCTGTCACGACAGTACTCATGCGTTGTTACTATTCTATGTTTCCTGCAGCATGTAGGACTCGAATTGAGCAGGGTTGATGCATATATGTTCGGACAGTAGATTTGAATATGATGGTTGTTACCAAAAGTGCATAGATCAGCAGTAGTTGAAAATGTAAGGCTCTCTAAAACTCTTCTCATACTAGCACCAGAAGGATGAAACCGTTAATTTTTCCAGGACTCGAAATAGTACGAAGCAGATATCTTCTATCACCCCAGATCTCATTTGTCTCATTGTAATTGGTATGATCTCTCAGCTAAAGTCGACAACTTATGAAACTTATCTGTTTATTTTGTGTCACGAATATAGAAATATTGGTGAAAAGCTTCATAGGCCATTATTTACTTTTTTTTTGAGATGGGCCATTATTTACTTGAATCGCAGTTGCTTTATGATTTGTGTGATTTTCATTTGGGGTATTGCATTTGGTTTCTGCTGTTATTTTAGACTTCACTGCAAACTAACAGGGACCTACTCGCTTTGTTTGCAACTGTGCAGTCATGATATTGCTACCTGTGGTACCCACTTTGTTTGCTCTGGTAAGACTGCTCTTCAGTTCTTTGGACTTTTTAGTTGTTAACTGTGGTCAGTCACTTATCTTGCTGCCAAACTTACTTTGTAACAACAGAGTGCTTTGGTACATCACCTCATACTTTAGTCCCATTATTGTTTGCTTATTATATTTGGACACATGTCTATCTTTCTTAGTGGCTTTGCTAATTCTCAATCGGTTGTTATTTTCTTAAAGGATGTTCTCAAAGAATTACTATGCAGTTTTTTTTGTTTTGCTTTGGAGTTTGGTAGCTGTCCATCAAGGCAATTATTTCTACAGTCTGACAGGTCTTCCTCACTTTAGTGAATGACAGATGAATTTCGTGTAGTAATAGTTCTTTACTGAATCTTTTAGTTGTAGAAACGGTTCCTTCACTTGTATTACGTGGAATTTTCATGAATAATGATAGTCTTCTGGTGCTCTTGAGTGCTTCATATCGTGTGCCGTAAATTAGTATTGTTGTTTTTTGCTATATAAATAGCTGTTACTCACATTTTTGTATTTGCTGATTGCAAATACCTAAGCACTTACCAAATATCCTTTTGTCATATCCTGGGTTGTAGCGCTGAAGAATTTGATGCTTTGTGTCTAGCCCAATGCATAGCTGTAATTTATTTGTTTTATTCGCTTGAGTTTCTGGTTATATATTTCTTATATGAAAGATCAAGGAAACAAAAGGTCAACAAACAGTCTATGGTGCTACTATTGTATGGATAATCATTCAGACTTTTCTGGTATGAACCATATTGTCTCTTTCTGTTGCAGCTGCTAACTTTCCTGTAGACAATGATTGGGATGATTTAATTGTCTATGTGTCTGCTTGCCTCACTATAACTTTGTTGCCTCATTGCTTCTTGCCACTGTTGTTAGATTATACTCTTTACAGAATGTTAACACGTTAACTAAAAGTACTTGATGGTTCTAAAAGTTAATACAGTCATGTGTATAATTAAACCTCTAAATTTTCACCGGGACATTCTATTTCTTGGGTGCAGCTTCAGTTCTTGATGAGGACTTGGCTGGGGAGATACCAGATGGTCCTTTATCTCCACCTCGGCAGATATTTAGTGCGGCCAAGATTGGTACCAGCAGTCAACTCAGATTCATAATAGCAGTCACATGTTATGATCACTTGAGTTTTTTTTTAGGAAGAACTGTAAGGCATTTGGTCAGTATTGCTGTAAGGACATGATTGCTAGTAAAATATACAGTTGCATTTGGATCATCAAGGTGATGTTATGGATTAAGGTATTTGCTTGGTTATTGATTACTGACAGGTTAAACACAAGAGATATGCTTAGAACACGGCATTGGAATGTTACAAATGAGCTCACTTGAGATTTTTTGTGACCCATTTGTCCGTCTTGCCTGTTTTTGGAAATGATGCAATGTGATCTTGTAGCATTAATGTAGTGTTCTCATGATCATTTTTCCGTGAAGGGAAACAGTTTTTCTTTTCCTGGAGCTGATCAAGTAGGGCCTAGAAGTGAGTTGAGAGTGCTTTTTTTTTGTAGCATAGCAGGAACTGCAAGTGGCAGTTGATGTACATATGGCTGGTTATTTCCAAAAAAAAAAAAAAAAAAAGGAGGCCGAGCTACATGTAGCTCTTTATTTTTTTAAAAATGAAAATTATATTTTAAAGTTCCAAAAAATCTGAAAACAAAATTCTACAAAATACTACATACTTACAAAATCTCAAGGTGAAATTCTTTGTATTCTAGGCTACAAAAGAAATGACAAATTGTGATAAGTTTTAGAATTTTGAAATGTGTACTGTTCACTATACTTAGATCCACACATTTTTCACTGTTGTGTAGCCTAAAATACAACAAATTTGACATTGAGATTTTGCACGATTGTCATTTTTTTCGTATTCTAGGCTACAAAAAATGACAAATTGTGATAAGTTTTAGAATTTTGAAATGTGTACTACTCACTATACTTATACTTAGATCCACACATTTTTCATTGTTGTGTAGTTTAAAATACAAAAAAAAAAAATGACGTTGAGATTTTGCACGATTGTAGATTTCATCATTGGTTACATCCATCATTTTTTTAAGATTTTTTTGAAACTTACAAATATGATTTTCAATTTTTTGAAACTAAAGGGCTACGTGTAGCTCGGTCTTTACTTATCCACTCACTGGTTATTTCTCCATTCCTTAGAAAGTTATGTTTGTTTTATGAAAGAAGAAAGGGATAATGTCCCATACTTTTAATTTTAGGTATATATTTATTGTTCTTAATCATTGTCATAGCAGGAAAGAAGAAAGGAATAATGTCCCATGTTTTTTAATGTTTTTCATATATTTGAGTTAAGTTAAGAATATGATTCATGCAATCAGTCTGTTTTTTTACGTGTGCAATCAGTCTGTTTTGACTAGGAAGGACTATTTTAATTCGCATTAAGGCATTACAGATCATGTACACATGAAGTCCACCACGCAAATCCGCCACGTCTACCACGGAGTGGCGAAGCGTGCTTGTCCGCTAATACAATAAACTGTTTTTTCAGATGGAGTTTATCTATGCCTAACATGACACTGACTGTGCGGTAATGGTGAGGATCTGCTCCCTAGAGCTTTCTATAGTCCGCCAACCTCCCATCAACAGCTCGTCAATTTGTTAGGTACAGACCTACGAGTTATAAGCCAAAGAGAAAAATGGATCATACAAGGAATATGATTTTTCCGCAACACGGGGAGTAGCTAGGTTTCACAAGTTAACACATTTGCCATGGCCATTCAGAGAAGGTCAACAAAAAAAAGTATTGGGGCTAGCATTCTTCATACTTGAAATCCACCAGAGAATGGTAACATAGCCCACTAAGTCATGTCTACCAATTAAAATATTGTTCTATTATTATACTTGTCCAAAAAAAGATTAGTTTCTAGTGCATGTATGTTCTCCTCAGCCACTAATAGGTTGTTCATCTGATTGTTGATTTCTATCAGTTTGATGTTGATTCAATCCGACTCATGCCTCTCCGATCATCAAGTTCAATATGCTTGCTAATTAGAAATTTAGAATACTGGATTCAGTTCACGGTCTGCACTTTCCGAGCAAGCCTTAGTGGAGAAGCAAAGCTACCAGAAAAAGGCCCCGTCAGCAACAAATCTGCAGGACATCACACATAACAGGCAACAAAAATATCAAAGCCTTTTTTTGTCAAGCAAGTTGGTGTAGGCTAGGTATGAAACCCAATAGAAATAAAAGGAACCAAAACAAGATGACTCAAAATGTTGTTAAGAGAGACAAATAAAAAAAAATCAAACAAGGAGTAGCTAGAGAAGCTGCCTTAAAGGCTTTGAGTAGGATAAAAACACACAAAAAGCCCCGGACATTGTGTAAGATTCAAAAGATGTTCCTCCTAGAGGAAAGACTGGTGATGTGCCTTACAAAATGAGATGAAAGAGACAAAGCACAGTTGTGAGGAGCCGACAAAAAGAGGAAGAGTGGACTGCCAAAAAAACCTGTCATCCAGGAAGCAAAGTCACCAGGGACTCCGAATCTGACAGTTGAGAAATTATACCTGTCGCTGACCAAGAAACATCACCCACAAAAAGATTGAAAATGAGACTTCTTCCATAAGGGCATGGCCAACGCGCCGCTCCAAGTCGCTGCCCCGCAGGCCACTAGGCTCGGATGTCAGACCCGAGCCTGCAACTCGTCGCCCTGCAGATTAAGTAGTCTCTTGCAGGGGAGGCAACATCCTCAGCAGAGAAAGGCAGGAGAAATAGGAAAAAAGGGAAAAAGGTAGAAGAAAGAAGATGGGTCACGACCTCCAAAATTACAGCCATGGACGGCCGCGGCAATTGAGGGTCACGGCCATGGCAGCCGAAATCCAGCCAGCCGGAGCTCATTGGTGAGGCCATGGCGGACGCAGCGAACTCGAAAAATACGGCCAAGACCGGCACCGGCAGCTCAAGGTTCTGGCCATGGCTGGCAGCCGAAATCCTACTAGCATGAGGTAGTTGGTGCAGCCATGATGGGCGGCGCGAGCTCGAGAAGATGCAGCAAACAATGAGTTCGGCGATTGACCAACTTAGTGCTTTGATTGAACCGATTTGAGCAGCTATTTTGGCCATCTTCCTGGTTCTATGCGTGTATCTAGGAATGAATGGGCCGGGTATCATCAAGGAAGTGTACTAGAAAGGGGAAAGGAGAAAGTAGTACAAAAGAGAGCAATGTAGGCCCCACATACTACTGCTTCCGTTGGGTGAAAATTTGAGAACATAGCAGCTTCAGCACTACAAGCCTACGTGGAGAGGATGAGGCGACTGCTTGGTACTGCCTCCATTGTACATGCCCTAATGCAGCCTAAAAACTGGTGATGCCACACTGATGATCCAATGTGTTAACAAAAGATCATCCAAACTTTCTACTACGGAGTACTACCAATAAAACAATGTGACCATTTTGATTTGGTATAAAACAAAAATAATATATCTAAGCAGGATACCAAACGGGCAAAAAAAAATACATCAACCGAACAGTATTATCATACTCCACTGCAATACCAAACTTACTGTCAACTTCAACGCTACTCAGAAGTGGGAACAATGTAAACTTCCCGTTATCCAGGATGGGGCATGGAGGTCACAGGTTCATTAATCAAGACTGAAATGATAAGACTGGTCACTGGACTCAGATTAATTCATCAACAAATACTGTAGTACATTTCCAAATCGGCTTTACCTCAGCAACAGTACATCATGTGCATCTGAAAGCCCATCTAAAAACACTACAAAGAATTCATACAGCACAAATAATTTACATCGCATGGCTATAGCGCGTGGACTACAGCAGCCAGAGTACAGGACGCCTTCGAGAGCTGGAGGGAACCATGCATGATTTCACGAGCTATCCTGTGAAAACTGGCTAGATGCCTTACATAACCATCCAGCAATGACGTGTGTAGTGCAAGATGTTGAGCACTGAAGCATATTGTTAAGAAAACTATCGAATTTTACACCGAACATTTTGCCAGTCCAAACTGCTGTGTCAGTCAGGGCCCTGGAAAATTCCATGTTGTCACAATTCTTGCCCGTCCAAATCTGATCTCACAGGATAGTCAAGGCCCTGAAGAGCAGGCATTCGCCTCAGATCTTCTTCTGAGTATGCGGGAATGAACCAATACTTCTTGTCGTTTCCAAATACCTAATAAAAGGACCATTGTTTAGCGTTTCCATTATGTAAGAAGGAAGAAGTGCGAGAATCCCAAGTACTCAAGGTTGGTTGCACAGGTTTACCTTAACAACACTTCCTACGGAAGGGCGCACTCAAGGTTTATGGAATTAATTAAAGAATACCATGGAATATGCCAAAACCATGATGGTTATTTACCTACAGGAAGTTACACCCCTAGTTGGATATAAAAATAATTCCACACTTGGGTTGCTTATTTTGCTTCCAGAGTTACCAAGGTTTCTATGCATTATGACATTAAACATGTCCCACAGCAAATTGAGGTTGTGTCATTTCAAAAATTATATAGATCAGGCAGCTCTCTCAAGGATAATTCATTAGTTCTACAAAAAAAAGATACCATTTATGACAACTGACAGTGAGCTGAGCTATCATGAATATCTCCACCCTGCGCATAATCGTGATATCTATTGGGAGTTTAAGTCACCTCAGCATGTCAAGTTTACCATTTTCTTATAATGAAGCTAATATGGGGCATACAAGCACCATAGAAATGAAATCTATTAAGCTATTAATAAAAGTAAAGTTTCCACAAGCCTAACCTGAGCAAAATTCTTCTTCCGGCCAAGATCGTACATCCAACGTGGACTAGTTTTCTTCTCATATGCCTGGAAAACAAAGTGATAAATTAATCACATCATGCATACAACAAATAAAACCATTAGTAATATATTACTAGATACTTGCCTCAATCGTTGTTGTATTAGCAGAAACAAGTGAAACATGCATTATCATAAAACCCAGAACACTCAAGGAAAACGCCAAATTCAACACTGCAAGGAAGAGAATACTTTTAGCGGATGTTCGATCAATCATGCTCAAGCATATAGTTTTTTTCCAGAAATTAGCAAAATCTATTTACCAAATGTGAGAAATGTGGTTGCAAGTGCTGCAGGAGTTCCTGGGATATCGACATCACTGAAGAAGGCTATGAAGTGAGGCAATAAAGATAGGGTAACAAGCGTTGTCTCAAGGAAGGTGTAGAACTGCAAGTACCATAAATAATAATTAATTACATTTTTCAGAAAACAAACAATCGATGTAGCAGCATGGAAGATTTAGCTGGTTTCAAAGAAGTCCTAGGTACTGGAGAAGCAGTCTTTGTACTGTTGATACAATGAACAGGCCACCAAACACACCAATAACATAATAAACACACTGATTCACTTGCTTATACTCTGGCTTATGGTTCCCTCAACGTTGTACAAGTGAGATAGACTCTTCACGTAAAGGAGCAATACAATAATATTTTAACTTGTGAATGAATGCTGATATTCGCCCATGTATGGTTAGCTTTAGTTACAAATAATACTACCTCAATTACAAAATATAAGGGGTATTTTTGGTTTGTTAGGATAAGGCTTTTACCAACAAGTACTTCAGTAACATAATTTATATGAAGGAAATTTTCTGTCATTAGATTCGTATTCAAAAGCTTGTCGTGATTTTGCATCACACAAATCATATCTTAATGGAGAAACGTTTAGTCAAAGCGTTGTCGTAAAGAAATAAAATTCACCTTACATTTTGGAATGGAGGGAGTAATACAATATGGTATATTTTTGATTTAATAACTGTTTGATATATATTGCTATTTGCTAGCAAGAAGCTTGAGAAATATTAAGCGAAATAAATCTGTTTCCTAACTGAAAAGATATGATTGTATTATCCTCAAAATATTGCTTACCTATCTGCATGATAAGCAAGAGTAACTAGCACCCAGCTAAAATAACTAAAAACGGAAGCTAAAATAATCTTTCTTGTAAAGTGAACACAACATCCCAAGCTGTCAACATAGTAAAATCGTACCAGGAAGAGGAGAAAGTATTTATAGTTCAGTGCCCCAACACAATTAACAACCCAAACACAGTGATGGTCCATCTTAAGGATACATCTTCCACCTGAAAAATGTTTAGGAATAAATAAGACGGTACGACCATATATGCGTAGACTATGCAACTGATAATAACTGGAAATAACATAGTATTAATCCTGAACAAAAAACCATGAACTTACAAACAGAGCAATGATGGCACCGAGGCGGCTTCAATTGGTTGCACTTCCTACAGTACCTCACCCTTGGATTTCCTGTATCACCGACAGCCATAGACTGCTGTGAATTCGTCTGGCTATTGTACTCTGAACTAGAGAGGGGAGCAGTTTCTCCCCTTTCCTCGTCGAAATCAAGATTCCAATTGGGCGGAACAGAACCAGGGTTGGTGAACACAACAGAGAAGTAGCTCCACAACAGCATAGCAAGCTGCAGACCCCAAACAAGTATTGCTATTAATACACAATAAAACTAACAGAGAAAACGGGTAGGTTATGTCTTAACTCGTAAGATAATACCACAAATGTTCACAGTCAACAAATTGTAGATGGAAAGAAACAGTTGGTGTTCTGGCTCAACAATCAGTATCACTCAAAATGCATTTGATCAGCTCAGTTTTCTGAACTTCTTGCGTATGGTAGCGTGCATATCCTACAAATCTATCATGCTCCCACAAAATATGTAAGGAAACAATGATTATACCGTGGGCACAACAGTTCAATCAACCCAGTCAGCATATAGTGCCACCAAATAGAAGGAACTTCCTAGTATAGAAAGATACAGCACGCCTGCCACTACTTAGATGCTACAAAGAAATACCACCTAGAGAAGCAAAGGTTAACAAGAAACTAATATGGCACAACGAAGATTCCCTACATGGAATGGCTGCCTGTACCCATACTCCAAGAATATAGCTCGTTGAGCACCCTAGCTCCCAGGATCCAGCAAATAAAGGTCAAAATTGAAATTTCCGACCAGCATTGCTTCCCAAGGAACGAGGACTGACACCTAACGATACTCGATCCCGCTGCAATTTGCATCGGTTCCACCGAAATCACACCAGGAAGTTAGGCGGAACGCACCAGGAAGTGGAAGAGGAGCAGCACGGCGAGCGCGGCGAGCGTGGTGCCGCCGCCGAGGAGGAGGGCGGGCCCGTAGTTGCAGAGGACGACGGCGTAGTAGGTGACGCCGACGATGGCGAGGACGAGCAGGATCATGATGGAGCCCAGCCCCCTGAGGGCCGTGCAGAACCTGAAGACGTTCCACGCCATCGCGACCCCCGCCGATCTGTGCATGTCTCCCCGCGCCGCCGCCGTCGGCGCAGCACCGGCCGCCTCCGTGTAGCGGCAAGGGGGGCGGCTAGCGGGGACCAGCACCTCGACGGCTTCCTCCGCCGTCGGGAGAGGGTCGTGGATTGGGGTAGGAGGAGGATTGGGGAGAGGGGGAGGAGGATTGGGGAGAGGGGGAGGAGGAAGAAGGACAAGGTCAGAGGTGGAGTTCGCGGCGTTCTTCCACGCACGCCGCGTTGTCACTTTCCTTTACTGTATTTTTGTTTCTAAATACAGTATACTTATTTTTTTCTGTTACACAACAGAAACCTTGTATTGTTTCAAACGAACACAACAAAAACAGACAATAGTTATACGGAGTACTAAAAATAATCAAAAGCACAATATTTATACATAATATTCATCTGTAAACCTACACATTTCACGGGCCAGGCCGGGCCGGGCCTAAAAGCCTAACGGAAACCTGGGGCCAAGCCCGGCCTAGCCCAACTGTCGGGCTTACAAACCAGGCTGGAGCATTGCCCAAACAAGAAAAAGCCTGACATAATTTTACTGCCTAAATCCCTTTTTTCCATGCCCGAGCACAGCCTGGCCTAAGCATTAAACTGGGATCATAGGCGAGAGGGGAGGTAACAGATCACATCCTAATATATCTGATGAGGATATCATAACCTCTGATTTAAAGGTATATCTTGGTAAAAAAGATGAGACTACGTCGAGAACGACTTCCATTCAAGAAGGAAAGGATGATGAGGAGATTGCTATGATAGATACAACGATACTCCTACAACCACATATCCTCTTGTACTTCAAATACAAGGATCTCTCGCAAGAGCTTGTGTGTTTCAACTAAACTATCAGGTACCTTCGTTACTAGGAATCCTTCCTGATATATATGAGAATATGATGCTGTCTAAATCAAATGTGTTTATATTATTTAGGATTGGATCTAGCATGGACGTCAAGCATTGGATTAGGAACGTGCATGAAGATGGTAGCAGGCCTGCGAGAATTCAGGATGGCGTTGTAAGCGAGGATTTCAGAACATTGAAGCCACCATAATGAAGCAACGATGTTTGGACGAATTCTACAAGTTTCCCCATCATAAAATTGGTCCAACAGTTATTTTTGGTGTTTTGTCACCTTGTTTAATGGGCCAGACCTATGTATTTTCGGATTAGGTATTTTAGGGGATTTTAAGAGGCCATATAAGTGGAGGAAGACCCATTTAGATGTGTTTTTGGCCAACCCTAGCTGGTTGGACGAAAATCTCTTCACTTCCCCCATATATATCCCTTTGTAGCCGTCATTAGAATTTGGATTTTGATTAGATTAAAAATTAGCCCTTGCTGCAACTCTCGTGTACTTTTTTTGAGGCCAACGCCGAGAACAAGACCGACTATTCGGAATCCCACCATTATCAATCAAGCTTTTATCTCTATTCGCAATATTCTGATTGCATCTTTAGTTCTTACATGTTCTCGATTTCAGGTAGGAATTAAGACCTTCTGGTTAGGCTGATCGTGCTCCCGCAAGATCACTAACTCCCGAAGATTGTCCTAGCGATTGCATTGGCGCACAAGCTTTGCACGTGTAGTCGGATCGTCAAGCACGAACTCCACCAACAAATCAAACTATCCTCGTCTCATCGAAAGATCGGCCTCCTTTGCCCTATCTTTGGGGAACCCCAAGAAAAAGGTATGATGAACACGGTACCAAGTTTTCCCTCAGTAAGAAACCAAGGTTTAATCGATCAGTGGGAGAAATGAGTGACTTATGAAGGTGTTGTTGGCTGACTTGTGGCAGGGCGCACCACCGGCATCAGCAACAACGTGAAACCTGCACACAACACAACCAAAATACTTTCCCCAACTTACAGTGAGGTTGTCAATCTCACCGGTTTTGCTGAAAACAAAGGATTAACCGTATCGTGTGGAAAGAGATGCTTATTTGCAATGGAATTAAAGAGAATAGTGCTTGCAGTAAGTAAACAGAATATGATGATTTTATCAGTGCAAAGGAAATGATCGGGATCCACAATTCACTAGAGGTGTCTCTCCATAAAGATAAATAGCATGTTGGGTGAACAAATTACAGCTGGGCAAGTGACAGAATAAAGACCATACATGACAAGATGATTACTATGAGATTCATTTGGGCATTACATCATAATACATAGACCGTAATCTAACTGCATCTATGACTAATAATTCACCTTCCGGTTAGCATCTGCACCCCTTTCAGTATTAAGTTGCAAGCAATAGATTATCGCATTAAGCAACGTGTGTAAAATAAACTATAGAATTATCCTTAGACAAAACATTATTGTTTTCTCCCTAATAGCAACAGCAGATCTACAACCTTAGAAGTTCTTTTCACTCTTCTAGATTACTAGAGGCATGAACTCACTATCGAGCATAAATACTCCCTCTTGGTGTCACAAGTACATACTTGGCCAGAGCATCTACTAGCAACGGAGACCATGCAAGATCACAAATAACATATGACAAGTATATAATCGATCTCAACATAGTATTCAGTAGTCATTAGATCCCAACAAACACAACATGTAGCATTACATAAGGACGATCTTGATCATGATAGGCAACTCAAAATATCTAAACATGAGGCACAAATTGAAGAATACAACAATCTAGCTACTGCTATGGACCCATAGTCCAGGGATGAACTACTCACACACCACTTCGGAGGCGGACATGGCGATGTAGACGTCTCCGGTGATGATCTCCCTCTCTGGCAAGGTGTCGGGAAGAGCTTCAGAACCCTCCCGAGCTAGGGTAGACGATGGCGGCCGCGACGGAACTTTTCGTGGATGGGGGCTCAGGTATTTAGGTTTTTCCCGAGATCGTGAATAAATAGGCGGAGAGAATAGGTCGGTGGGGTGCCTGTGGGCCCCACAGCACCCCCAGGCACGGCCAGGGGTGGGGCCGCACCCAGGCATGGCGTGGACGCCCTTTGGTGCCCCTCCGTCTCTCCTCTGGACTTCGTCTTCGATTCGGTAAAATAGGAACTTTACCTTTTGTTTCGTCCAATTCCGAAAATATTTTATGTACAACTTTTCTGAAATAGAAAAAAATAGCAGAAAACAGGGAACTCGCATTGTGGCATCTTGTCAATAGGTTAGTTTCGGAAAATTTTATAAAAGTGAAACGAAGTGTAAACAAAACATATATAAATTGGTGTAAAACAAGTATGGAGCATCAAAAATTATATATATGTTTGAGACATATCATTATTTCCATGTTTATATTGATTTATGGGGATTTACCAACGATCCATTTTATTTGGGTTATAACTCTATGATACATCTCAAATGTATCTACTTTTTCAAGCACTTTGCTCAAAAATTTGCTCCGGAATCTCACCATACTTGGATAAAAATTGTTGAATTTGACGATGTTTTTAGCCAAGTCTCGTTTTTGTCAGTTTTTGCAGCAAATAAAATTGGGGAAAATACCAGGGAATTTTTTCATCCAAATAGAGGGCATGGTGCTTTGGATCACGAGAGGGGGGCACGAGACCCAAAAGGTACTAGGTGGTGAGCCCAACACCATAGGGTGCGCCACCCAGGGCCTTTTGGCACTCGGTCTTCGCCTCGCCCCCCTTCACGTGGTGCTTTATACACCTAAAAAACCTACCCCTGGAAGGACGAGACGTTTCGCGAAACAGAGCCCCGTCGAGACCACGATCTTCATTTCGGGGGCCAGATTGATCCTGCTCTCCACCCCGGAGAGAGGGATTTTGAGGGCTTCTTCATCATCACCGCCACCAACACCATCACCAACAACCATGGGCTCACTATCCATCATCATGAGTGAGTAGTTCTATGTAGGCTTAAGAGGTGCATGGAGTTTGGGTGATATTGGTCATGTAATCATCCATATGTATCGAGATTTGAGGTGCTTGTCTTGAAGATATTCTTATAGGAGTGTTGGCGCACATTTGCTATGTTTAATGCTCTTGTTACTAGAGCCCGAGTGACATGATTTCAGTACCAAACCTATATTGCTCTATCATATATGTGAGTTGGTATCTATTTGCTGTAAGGATTCGTTGCATAGAAAACAAAAAAATTCCTACCGCGAGAACGCAATCCAAGCCAAGATACAATCTAGAAGACGGGAGCAACGAGGGGATGATCGAGACTCACCCTTGAAGATTTCCAAAGCCTACAAGATGAAGCTCTTGTTGCTGCGGTAGACGATCACTTGTCGCTTTCAAAAGCGCGTAGAAGATCTTGACGGTGCCACAATCGGGCAGCACCTCCGTACTCGGTCACACATTCGGTGTTGATGAAGACGACGTCCTTCTCCCTGTTCTAGCGGGCAGCGGAAGTAGTAGCTCCTCCTTGAATCCGGCAGCACGACGGCGTGGTGGCGGTGGCGATGGAGATCTCCGGCGGAGCTTCGCTAAGCGTTGCGGGAGAGGGGGAGGAGTGGGGCGGCTAGGGTTTGGGAGAGGGGTGGCCGGCCTCCTTGGGGTGCGGCCAAGGTGGTTGTGTTGTGGTGGCCTGCCCCCTCCCCTATGCCCCTCATTATATAGGTGGAACCCCCAAGTGTTGGACTACAAGTTTTCGAATAAGACCCCAACCCAAAACCTTCCATGTGTAGGGAAACCTACCCAAGGTGGGATTCCCACCTCAAGTGGGACTCCCACCCTTCCATGAGGGGGGGTGGCCGGCCCCCTTGGTGGAGTCCACTTGGGACTCCACCCCTCTAGGGTTGGCCGGCCATGGGAGGTGGAGTCCCTTCGGGACTCCGCCTTCCAAAGTGAATTCTTCCGGACTTTTCTAGAACCTTCTAGAACCTTCCAAAATTTCACCGGATCATTTTCAAACTTATAAAATGACTTCCTATATATGAATCTTATTCTCCGGACCATTCCGGAACTCCTCGTGATGTCCGGGATCCCATCCGAGACTCCGAACAAAACTTCGAACTCCATTCCATATTTCAAGTTCTACTAATTCAACATCAAACCTTAAGTGTGTCACCCTACGGTTCGCGAACTATGTAGACATGGTTGAGAACTCTCTCCAACCAATAACCAATAGCGGGATCTGGAGATCCATAATGGCTCCCACATATTCAACGATGACTTAGTGATCGAATGAACCATTCACATACGATACCAATTCCCTTTGTCACGCGATATTTTACTTGTCCGAGCACTACAAGGAAAAGGCCTATAGCTGTAAAAATTATCGCCGGCGCACCAAAAAATGGTACGCCGGTGCTATTTTACCACCGGCGCTCCACTTATACGTGTGCCGGCAATATCTGTCAATTTCCGGCGCAGCTTGCAGTTCTGTTCGCCGGTGATATAGGAGGTGCTGGCCGTGCTAGATCAGCTCGCTACGCGAGGCTACAATGCCGGCGCTCCAAAATCGTGTGCGCCAACTATAGAGGACAATTTTGAAAGAATAAGAAAAGGAAAACCGCGTGCGATTCTCCGCCTTGGCTGGAACTGGAAGCCACGCGTCCTGTAGGGCGCAAACCGACCGCTCCTTATCCTTTCCCTGAGTCAATCCCCTTCTTCGGCGAGCTGCAGGTTCCAATTATTTTCACGCTGCTTTCCTCGCCTCAGCTCGCCCACCGGCCAGCATCTCCATGAGCACGCCGGCGCCACCACCATGGGGACATCTCCCTCGTTTTTCACCTCACCTCGGTGAGTTTGGCCCGCCGGCGGCCACCATCTCGGCGAGCACGCCCGAGCTGCCCCATGGGGACATCTCCCTCATCCTCACCTCGGTGAGCTCGCCTCGCCGCCGGCCGCTGGAGGCTAGCCACCATCTCCGGCCGCGTGCCGAGGCAGATCTGCTGGCACCGGTGCCGCTCCTGGCCGCCAGAACCTCACCCACCCCTACGGTCTTCGTCCCGCAGGAGGAGTCCTTCGCCGGCTGCTGAAAGCGCGGGGATGGACCTGGATGCCGCCGTGGGACGGAAGGAGGCTGCGCTGTCGGCTGTGGGCGACGACGACGCCCAGGCCGTTCGGCGGATCTGCCGGCATCCACGACCTGGTGTATGGCGGCGCGACGGACTTGCTCCGCGACCTGCTGCTCTGCGATAGCAACGCCCTGGCAGTGGTCAAGCCCGCCCACTCCCCCTGCCTGCCATGTCCACCTCCACTGTCTCCAGCAGCAGTCATCCATTGCGTCGAGCAGGCCTCGCCGTCCATGGTTGTCACGTCGAGCAGGGCTCGCCGTCCTCGGTCGTGGCTTCCAGGATTCGATTGCTTTTCTAAATTGTTGTTAGGGTGTTTTGTGCAAAATTCATCGCTAGTTGTAATTTTATTTCTTTCACTTGTGCTCTCTGTAAATGTAATGATGAAGGCACGTGGTGGGACGGTGGTGGGTGGGCCTTTTTTTGTTTCCTATTCGTACTACTGCCAGCGAACACAGCACATGCGCCGGTCCTATATCCATGTACTGCTGGCGAATGGTTCGCTGGGCCGGTGGTAGGCAAATATCACCGGCCTGTTCCCACCGGCAGGCTCAGGTGCGTCGGCAATAAGCTATTTTGGTGCGCCAGCAGTAGCTGTTTTCCTAGTAGTGGAGGTTTGATCATCGGTATCTCTCTATACCTTGTTCAACCTCGTCTCCTGACAAGTACTCTTTACTCGTATCGTGGTATGTGGTCTCTTATGAACTATTCATATGCTTGCAAGCTATTTAGACGACATTCCACCGAGAGGGCCCAGAGTATATCTATTCGTCATCGGGATGGACAAATCCCACTGTTGATCCATATGCCTCAACTCATACTTTCCGGATACTTAATCCCACCTTTATAACCACCCATTTACGCAGTGGTGTTTGATGTAATCAAAGTACCTTTCCGGTATAAGTGATTTACATGATCTCATGGTCTTAAGGACTAGGTAACTATGTATCGAAAGCTTATAGCAAATAACTTAATGACGTGATCTTATGCTACGCTTAATTGGGTGTGTCCATTACATCATTCACATAATGGCATAACCTTGTTATTAATAACATCCAATGTTCATGATCATGAAACGATGATCATCTATTAATCAACAAGCTAGTTAAGAGGCTTACTAGGGACTCCTTGTTGTTTACATAACACACATGTATCAATGTTTCGGTTAATACAATTATAGCATGGTATATAAACATTTATCATAAACACAAAGATATATAATAACCACTTTTATTATTGCCTCTTGGGCATATCTCCAACAGTCTCCCACTTGCACTAGAGTCAATAATCTAGATTACATTGTAAGGTACCTAACACCCATGACATTCTGGTGTTGGTCATGCTTTGCCCTAGGGAGAGCTTTAGTCAACGGATCTGCTACATTCAGATCAGTGTGTACTTTGCAAATCTTTACTTCTCCATCTTCGATGTACTCGCGAATCGAATGATAACGCAGCTTGATATGCTTCAGCCTCTTGTGTGACCTTGGTTCTTGTGCATTGGCGATGGCACCCATGTTGTCACAGTAGATGACTAGTGGGTCTAATGCACTAGGAACCACACCGAGCTCTACAATGAACCTCTTCATCCATACCGCTTCTGATGAAGCCTCTGAAGCCGCTATGTACTCCGATTCTGTTGAAGACTTCGCCACCATGCACTGCTTCGAGCTTGCCCAGCTTACTGCAGCACCATTCAATATAAACACGTACCCAGACTGTGACTTAGAGTCATCAGGATCAGTGTTCCAACTTGCATCGGTGTAACTGGTTACAACGAGCTCTTGGTCACCTCCATAACAAAGAAACATATCCTTAGTTCTTTTCAAGTACTTCAGGATATTCTTGACCGCTGTCCAGTGTTTCATTCCTGGATCACTTTGATATCTGCTAGTCAAACTAACAGCATGTGCTATATCCGGTCTAGTACATAGCATGACATACATGATAGAGCCTACTGCCGAGGCATAGGGGATTTTACTCATCCTTTCTCTTTCTTCTGCCGTAGCCGGTCCTTGAGTTTTACTCAAGACCTTGCCTGGTAACATAGGTAAGAACCCTTTCTTACTTTTGTCCATTCTAAACTTCTTTAGAATCTTGTCCAGGTATGTACTCTGTGATAGCCCTATTAGACGTCTTGATCTATCTCTATAGATCTTGATACCTAATATATACGATGCTTCACCAAGGTCTTTCATTGAAAAACTATTATTCAAATAACCTTTTACACTGCTTAATAGTTCTATATCATTCCCAATCAATAATATGTCATCTACATATAATATCAGGAATGCTACAGAGCTCCCACTCACTTTCTTGTAAATACAGGCCTCTCCATGACACTGTATAAACCCGAAGTCTTTGATCACCTTATCAAAGCGTCGGTTCCAACTTCTTGATGCTTGCTTCAGTCCATAAATTGAACGCTGAAGTTTGCACACCTTGTCAGCATTTTTAGAATCGACAAAACCTTTGGGTTGTACCATATACAACTCTTCATCAATGTCTCCATTAAGGAACGCCGTTTTGACATCCATCTGCCAAATCTCATAATCGAAAAATGCAGCTATTGCTAACAAAATCCTCACAGATTTTAGCTTCGCTACAGGCGAGAAAGTCTCATCGTAGTCAACACCTTGAATTTGTCGGAAACCCTTTGCGACAAGTCGAGCTTTATAGACAGTAATATTACCATCAGCATCTGTTTTTCTTTTGAAGATCAATTTATTCTCGACAGCGTTGCACCTATCAGGTAAGTCTACCAAAGTCCATACTTTGTTATCATACATGGATCCCATTTCGGATTTCATGGCTTCTTGCCATTTGTTGGAATCTGGGCTCATCATCGCTTCTTCATATGTCGCAGGGTCTTCATCATTGTTGTCCACAATCATGACATTTAGACAAGGATCATACCAATCTGGAGTGGCACGTTCCCTTGTCGATCTGTGAGGTTCAGTAGTTGTCTCATTCGAAGTTTCATGATCATTATCATTAGCTTCCTCTGTTGCCAGTGCAGGCGGCACAGGAACAACTTTTGGTATTGCGCTACTCTGATCAACGAGTGAAGATTCAGTAATCTCGTCGAGTTCTACTTTTCTTTCAGTCACTTCTTTAGTGAGAAATTCTTTCTCAAGAAAGGTTCCGTTCTTAGCAACAAAGATTTTGCCTTCGGATTTGTGATATAAAGTGTACCCTATAGTTTCCTTAGGGTATCCTATGAAGACGCATTTCTCCGCTTTGGGTTCTAGCTTGTCCGGTTGTAACCTTTTTACATAGGCTTTGCAACCCCAAACTTTAAGGAACGACAGCTTAGGTTTCTTATTAAACCATAATTCATACGGTGTCGTTTCAACGGATTTAGATGGTGCCCTATTTAAAGTGAATGCAGCTGTCTCTAATGCATAACTCCAAAATGATAACGGCAAATCAGTAAGAGACATCATAGAACGAACCATATCTAAGAGAGTTCGATTACGACGTTCGGACACACCGTTTCGTTGTGGTGTTCCCGGCGGTGTCAGTTGTGAAAGTATTCCGCATTTCTTTAAATGCATGCTAAACTCATAACTCAGATATTCACCTCCGCGATCATATCGTAGAAATTTAATCTTCTTGTTACGTTGATTTTCTACTTCACTTTGGAATTCCTTAATCTTCTCGAAAGTTTCGGATTTATGTTTCTTGAAATAGATATACCCATATCTACTCAGATCACCTGTGAAGGTTAGAACATAACGATAACCACCGCGCGAAGCTACACTCATTGGTCCGCATACATCGGTATGTATGATTTCCAATAAGTCTGTAGCTCGCTCCATAACACTAGAGAATGGAGTCTTAGTCATTTTTCCCATCAGACATGCTTCGCATCTATCAAGTGACTCAAAGTCAAGTGATTCAAGTAATCCATCGGTATGGAGTTTCTTCATGCGTTTCACTCCAATATGACCAAGACGACGGTGCCACATATAAGTAGAATTATCATTCAATTTAATTCGCTTAGCATCAATGTTATGTATATGTGTATATCACTACTATCGAGATCTAACAGAAATAAGCCATTCTTTTCAGGTGCTCGACCATAAAAGATATTATTCATAAAAATAGAACAACCATTATTCTCAGACTTAAATGAATAACCGTCTTGCATTAAACAAGATCCAGATATAATGTTCATGCTCAACGCGGGTACAAAATAACAATTATTGAGGCTTAAAACTAATCTCGAAGGTAGATGTAGAGGAAGTGTGCCGACAACGATCACATCGATTTTGGATCCGTTTCCAATGCGCATCGTTACTTCATCCTTCAATAGTCTTCGTTTATTCTTTAGTTCCTGTTTCGAGTTACAAATATGAGCAACCGAACCAGTATCAAATACCCAGGTACTAGTACGAGAACCAGTAAGATAAACATCTATAACATGTATATCAGATATACCTTCTTTCTTCTTGACAAGGCCGCTCTTCAGATCAGCCAAATACTTGGAGCAATTACGCTTCCAGTGTCCCTTCTCCTTGCTATCGTGGTATCGTCACGGCATATGCCATAGGGTGGCTAACGAAGGAGGTTCCTAGGAGATCTCACGGCGGTATCCAGATGCGGGTATGGGGACGAGCGACACGGCGACGTACCCAGGTTCGAGGCCCTCCGATGGAGGTAACACCTCTACTCCTGCTAGGGATGTATATGATGACCACGCAATAGAAGGTTGCTCCTAGAGCTGTGTCCGGCTGCTCCTGGGAGGCCAAGGAAGACAAGAGTCTCTCTCACAGGGCAGCACTAGGGGTGGAAGTGAGGTGAGAATGATCGATCCCCTGCACGAGAGGGGGTAGTGCGGCTTATATAGGCACCGTCACTTTACATATAAGACCCTATAGTCTACTGGCCGGCTTGGCCGGCTCCGGCTTCCGTTCCTTCCCGAGGCAGTGACGTCAGGAGCCGTTGAGGCCTCATGGCCTGTCCCATCCGGCTGCCGAAGTCAGCGGTATGGAGTGGAATCGTCCCTGTCGCCATCAGCCACTGTAGCCAGTACGGATTGACGTTGGCCATGATGGCCTGTCCGGCGCATGGCACTATTGCTCCACAGTGCCCCGCGCTTTACAGAAGATGAAGTCAGCGTGGACTTTGGGAACCCGGATCACCAACCCGGTTCCTTCTAGTGCAAGACTCGCCAGCCTCGAGTCGGTCTGAGGTACAAACCCCCAGTCGGATATGGCTTGTAGAAGCCGGCCCAGCTACAGCATTGGCGGCTGTAGCCAAGCCGACTAGGACCTAGAGCCAGCCGGCTTCCGGACCAGCCGGCCACGGCGCCAGCCGGCTGCTCCTCAGCCGGCCTTTGCCGCGAGCCGGCCAGCGGTCAGCCGGCTGCTCCGCGTCCATTGCCCTACCCGGGGTCTTCCCCCCGACATTAGCCCCCGAAGCTGGCAAGGTCCTGCGTTAAGAAGGACCTAGGCAGGTTTTCCTGGCTTTTGATCTCTTGAATATACTTGGCGGCACTCGGAGGGGCCGACTGAGAATGCCCATTCAGCCGGCTGCGCCCTCATCCGGCTCGTTTCGGCCGGCTGCTAGTAGCCGGTCGCGATTTTCACTTCTGCAGCTTTTGCTTTTTTACAAGTCCTGGCGATGTCTCCGCCTTGCGAGGAAACTTTTGGGCCGAGTTGAACTTGATGTCCGGCTCCGGCTTGCGGCGCGCCGGAGTCTCCGCCGCCTCGGGTCCTGCACCCGACTTGACCGGTCTGACGTTAGGGCTCTGCCGCCGGTTCGTCTGGTCACATCACTGTCTCCCCCGGATCCGGTGCGGTCGTGGGGGACGTGGTGTGGCAGTTTCTGGTAACCGCAGCGAACGTGGGAGGAGTTATTGCGTAGAAAATCCGGGCGGCGTGGCCACGTCTGCCACTTGGAGACCAACCGTCCGCCGCGGGCGGCTATAAATGCCGCGCGGGGGGGGGGGGGGGGATCGAGGCGGCACTCCCCGCACTCTTCTTCTTCCTCGCGCCCCCGCTCCGCTCCGCTCGAGCTCCTCGCTGCTCTTCCTCGCACTCTCGCTGCTCCGGCGAAAGCTTCTCACTGGCGAACTCCGGCGAGCGCATCTCCGTCAAGCCGCCGCCTCCACTCCGTCGAGCCGGCGCCACGGGGCCCCGTGTTTCAACCGTGCGCCCTCCGCCGCCGTCGGCGCCGCCGCCGTCGCGAGGTTCCTCTTCACCTTTTCGTCTTTCGTGGTCTTCTTCTTCCTCCTCTTCATCGATGGCCGGCGCGAGCGGGTCCTGGAGGGGATCGTACATGAGGGACGACGACATCGAGCGTCTGGTGCGCCTCCGCCGGATCCCATCGACGGTGACCACGAGGACGCCCGGCGCGGAAGTGGAGCCCACGCCGGAGCCCGGCGAGCGCGTCGTCTTCGGCGCGCACCTCGACCGCGGGTTGGGCCTGCCGGCGTCCAACTTCTTCCGCCACTTCCTCGAATACTTCGGCTTGCAGCCGCACCACTTGCCGGCCAACGCTTGCGTCCTCTTCAGCTGCTACGTGGCTTTCATGGAGGCGTATGCCGGGTTGTGGCCGGACATAGGTTTCTGGAGCCGCCTCTTCTTCATCAAGGCGCAGACCACCGACGGCCACCTGCGGACATGCGGCGCCGCCTCGATCTACTCCCGGCCGGGTACGCCCTTCCCCAAGATTCCAACTGTTGACTCGGTGAAGAATTGGCAGATGTCATTCTTCTACGTGCGCAACGAGAACCCGCTCTTCGACCGGATCAATCTGCCGGAGTACAATCCGGCTCCTCCAGTCGGCCGGATCAACTGGGGCTACAACGCCCGCACGACGGACCCGGACGCGGAGGTGAGCCAACTCTGGGACTTCCTGGGGGCCGCCGTCGTGAACGGGCTGACTGCCGAGGACCTCCTCTGCACCATCGCCGAGCGCCGGGTGCTGCCGCTTCAGATGCGCACCCACAAGATCGGGCACATGTCCGGCCGGTTCGATCCGACCCGGACGTCCAAGGCGCCACTCACCAAGGCCCAGGTGGCCCGCCGGGTGAATAACATCACCAAGGCGAACATGCCGGACGAGTGGAACTACGGGCTGGCGCCCCGCAACCGGGACTTGCCACCCGAGCTGGTAAGCTTGTTGTTTCGGCCGACTTCCGGCTTGCGGCTGCGTGGCCGACTTCTTTCTCTTTTTGCCGACTTCTGGCTTGCTGTTTGCTTATGTCTTCTGTTTTTCTAGCTCTTCGACCACCAGAACGTCGAGGACGGCGACCTGGCGACAAGAAGGTGGACGCCGGATCACGCCGATCCGGCTGACCAAGCCGGCGACCAGGCCAGCGACGACGACCTGCTGCAGGCGCCTGACCAAGGCGGCCAAGGGGAGCACAACCCGCCTCCTTCGCCAGAGCAGCAGGAGGACGACGAGCCGGCGACGTCCGCCACGGGGCCGATCCCCGCAGTGCCCCTGCGCGCGAGGCCGCCTAGCACCACGGCGACTTCGGCGCCCAAGGGGAAGAAGCGGGTTGGCGACCCCCGCTCCACCGTTGCCTTGGAGGCGAAGGCGAAGAAACTGCGCCGGCAGCAGCCGAAGAAGGTTCCGGAGCAGGCCGGGTGAGTTCTCTCTTTCTCTTGTTTGATTCCTTTTCTTTCCTTACTCTTTATGCTTATCTTTTTCTTATTTGTTCGGCTAGGGCTCCCATCAAGTTTACTAAGGGTGGCGGCTCCCGGCAGGTACCGTGTGTCGTGTCGCCGCCTCCGCGACAAAGGAGGGAGCCGACGCCGCAGCCTTCGGCGCGCGCGCCTACGCCGCCGCCGCCTGCGGGTACTCCGCCTCCCGCAGGGGCGCCTTCCTTCGCTGTGCCATTGGCTTCAGCGCCTGGCCGTGGCACACGGGCCGAGCCGACGCGCCAGCCGACGCTGGACGACATGTTCCCGCGCCGCACTCGTCTTCTGGACCCAGCAGCTGGAGCCGGCAGGGGCATGCCGCCTGCGACCGGAGCCGGAGCCAGCAGGGCTGCGCCGCCTGCGACCGGAGCCGGAGCCGGGCCGAGCGTGGTGGTGTTGGAGGAGAGCCCGGAAGGGGCACCTCAGGCGCCGGAGATGGCTGCTCCGACCGGGCCGACTGCTTCGCCCGGAGCGCCTTCGCCTCCGGAGCTGACAAGGGAGGAGCCGGCTGGGAAGGAGCCGGCGAGGGACGAGCCGGCGCGCACCGAGGACACCGGCTCACGCGCGCTCGTGAGGACGGAGGCCCCGTCGGCGCCGTTGGGGGGCCTGCATATTGCCAAGGGCGCTCGGCTTCTGCACGTGCCGTTCGCCTCCGACTCCAGCCTTGGCTCGGCTGGCACCATGGAGCAGGCGTGGCTCAGCGCGGACTCCTACGAGGTGACCAGCCGGGAGGGGAACCCAGGCCAGGCGTTGGTGAAGATGTTCTTCTCCGGCTTCCAGGCCAACCTCAAGGCCAGGGCTGCCGAGACTGCGGCCAACCTCGCCAAGGTGGAGGAAGCCAGCAAGGTAAGCACTTCATCTGTTTTTTATTTTGGTTATTATCCTGGTAGCCCTACGAGGCATGGGCCGGCTGCTTGGAGCCGGTCCGGGTTTCGTCTAGTTGACTGATCTTCTTTCTCCTTAGGCGGTGATGGAGTGGCGCACCAACTTGTACAACCGCGCCGTGACCCACTATCACAAGGCCAAGCTTGACCGGGCCGACTTGGCCCGCGAGCTGGAGGCCGTCAAGGGTAAGATCTTTTTCCTTCCGACTTGGTGTCTTCTTTCTTGATCTTGGTTGGCTGATGCTTCTTTCTGGCTACCTTGCAGCTGAAGCCGCCTGGGTCCCGCAGCTGGAGGCGGACCTTCGGGTTGCTCGCGCCCAGTGCGCCGAGAGCGAGGAGGCGGGCCGATCTGCTGCCGCCAAGCTCAAGGTGGCTGAGGGGGAGTTGGTGCGGCTGCGCCGGGTTGAGGAGAACCACCTCAAGGAGCTTGCCCTCCTCAGGACGGCTGAGAAGGAGAAGTGATACGTCCAATTTGCATCACTATTTTATATCATAATTTGCTGTTATTCATTGATATATTTCATATTGGGACACAATACTTATGTTATTTCATCTATTTTGCATGTTTCATCATTATTGGAGGATCAAGCACCGGAGCCAGGATTCTGCTGGAAAAAGCACCGTCAGAACGCAATATTTCGGAAGATCAACTGTGGGAGGAAATTATACCAAAAATCCTATTTTTCAAGATGACGAAGGAAGCCAGAAGGAGGGGCCAGGAGGACCCAGGGTGGGCCCACACCCTAGGGCGGCGCGGCCCATGCCCTGGCCGCGCCGCCATGTGGTTTGGGGGGCCCACGACCCCTTTCGCCTCCTTTTCTTCGCGAAATCCTTCGTCCCGAAAACCTAAGCCACAGAGGGTACCTCGCGAAGAGTTACAGCCGCCTCTGCGGGGCGGAGAACACCAGAGAGAAAAGAGCTCTCCGGCGGGCAGGAATCCGCCGGGGAAATTCCCTCCGGGAGGGGGAAATCGACGCCATCGTCACCGTCATCGAGCTGGACATCATCGCCATCACCATCATCATCATCTCCACCATCATCACCGCCGTCATCACCGCTGGACACCGTCACCGCCGTAGCAATTTGGGTTTGATCTTGATTGTTTGATAGGGGAAACTCTCCCGGTATCGATTTCTACTTGTTGTTGATGCTATTGAGTGAAACCATTGAACCAAGTTTATGTTCAGATTGTTATTCATCATCATATCACCTCTGATCATGTTCCGTATGATGTCTCGTGAGTAGTTCGTTTAGTTCTTGAGGACATGGGTGAAGTCTAAATGTTAGTAGTGAACTATGGTTGAGTAATATTCAATGGTGTGATATTTAAGTTGTGGTGTTATTCTTCTAGTGGTGTCATGTGAACGTCGACTACATGACACTTCACCATTTATGGGCCTAGGGGAATGCATCTTGTATTCGTTTGCTAATTGCGGGGTTGCCGGAGTGACAGAAACCTAAACCCCCGTTGGTATATCGATGCAGGAGGGATAGCAGGATCTCAGAGTTTAAGGCTGTGGTTAGATTTATTCTTAATTACTTTCTTGTAGTTGCGGATGCTTGCAAGGGGTATAATCACAAGTATGTATTAGTCCTAGGAAGGGCGGTACATTAGCATAGGTTCACCCACACAACACTTATCATAACAATGAAGATTATTTAGCCGTATGTAGCGAAAGCACTAGACTAAAATCCCGTGTGTCCTCGAGAACGTTTGGTCATTATAAGTAAACAAATCGGCTTGTCCTTTGTGCTAAAAAGGATTGGGCCACTCGCTGCAATTATTACTCTCGCACTTTACTTATTCGTACTTTATTCAACTATTACATCAAAACCCCCTGAATACTTGTCTGTGAGCATTTACAGTGAATCCTTCATCGAAACTGCTTGTCAACACCTTCTGCTCCTCGTTGGGATCGACATTCTTACTTATCGAAAATACTACGATACACCCCCTATACTTGTGGGTCATCAAGACTATTTTCTGGCGCCGTTGCCGGGGAGTGAAGCGCTATTGGTAAGTGGAATTGGTAAGGAAAACCTTTACTGTTGTGCTGATTTTATTTCTGCCTGCTGCTATAAGTCATTATGGAGAGATCTTCTCTTCAATTTTTATTTGGGAAATCTACTACTACTGCAACGGTAGTGGATGAGGCGCCAGGTGAGGAAGTAATACCATATAAAATACCTATGAAAATTATTGAACGTGTTATGGATAACCGCTATGAAGGGGATGGAACTGTCCATCCTGGTGATCATTTACTGTTTTTGCATGAATTATGCGGGTTATTCAAATGTGCAGGTATTGCTATGGATGAAGTGAGGAAGAAACTATTCTCTTTATCGCTGTCTGGTAAAGCGGCGCATTGGTATAAATTACTGGATAATGGGGATTCTCTTGAATGGAATGATATTGTGCCCCGGTTTTATTCTAAGTTCTATCCTCCAAGTGAAATTCACAAGGATCGGAATCGCATATATAATTTTTGGCCTCATGATGGAGAGAGTATTGCCCAAGCTTGGGGGAGATTGAAGTCTTTAATGCTCAAATGCCCCATTCATGAGCTTCCTGGTAATGTTATTATTGATAATTTCTATGCAAGACTTTCTTTTCAAGACAAGACCTGTTGGATACTTCTTGTTCTGGATCATTTACACGCAACAAAGAAGAGTTTAAAAGGGACCTTCTTGATCGGATCCAAGAAAATACCGAAGGTTGGGAGAACGACAAGGATAGAGAATCAGGTATAATTTATGATTATAAATGCATTGAAGCTTTTATGGATACTGATAAATTTCGTAATATGAGTGCTACATATGGTCTTGATTCTCAAGTTGCTGCAAATCTTTATAAAGCTTTTGCTTCTCATTATGAATTGCCAAAGAAGAATTTTGATAAGTATCATGAACCGTATAAAGATAAAATTGATTCATCTATTAATAAATGTGTTGTAGTTGAAACTGCTGATCATGTTATTCCTGAAGTTTATATTGAAAAAACTCCTTTCCCTGCTAAAATGAAGGAGTACTCTGTTATAAATAGTGCGGTTCATAAAAGTGAAAAGAAACCTGTAGAGCCTGAAGAACAAATAAAAGTTGAACCTGCTGTTGCAATAATTAAAGATCTTGTGACTGAAAATGTGGAGGATGGTCATATTATTTTCTGTGAAGATGCTTCTAATATTGTTTCACATCCTAATAAACCCAAACAAGCTAGTGTTCCTATGCTATCTGTTAGAATTGGTGATCATTGCTATTATGGATTATGTGATATTGGTGCAAGTGTTAGTGCTATTCCTTATGAGCTTTACACGGAGATTATGCACGAAATTGATTCTTGTGAAGTTGAAGATATTGATGTGGTTATTCAGCTGGCTAATAGAGAAACTATTTCTCCAATTGGTATTGTTCGAGATGTGGAAGTTTTATGCGGTAAGATTAAATATCCTGCTGACTTTTTGGTACTTGGTTCTGCTGCTAGTGATTATTGTCCTATTATTTTTGGTAGACCTTTTCTAAATACTTGTGGAGCTATTATAGATTGCAAGAAAGAGAAAATTTTGACTAAATTTGCTGGTGAATCTTATGAGTTTAACTTCTCTAAATTTACTAAAACTCCTTATAAAGCTGATTTGCCTAGTAATGATTTTAAAATGGAGCAATGTGCATCTATTGTTCTTGTTCCTAACAATCCTTTGCAGCAACATTTGGAGGATAGCGAGAGTGAAGTTTTTAGGAAAGAAAGAGATGAGCTTGAGGAAATTTTTCTTCGCCAACCTATTCTCAAGCATGATTTACCGGTGGAAGATTTGGGTACAACACCGCCACCAAAGGAAGATCCTGTTTTTGATTTAAAGCCTTTGCCTGATAATCTTAAATATGCTCATGTTGATGATAAGAAAATATATCCTGTTATTATTAGTTCTAAGCTTTCAGAGATTGAGGAAGAAAGGTTATTGGAAATATTGAAGAAACACCGAGGAGCTATTGGCTATACTCTTGATGATTTGAAAGGGATTTCTCCTTCTATTTGCCAACATGCTATTAATATGGAAGATGATGCAAAGCCTGTTGTTGAACATCAGTCGCTGTCTAATTCCGAAGATGAAGGAAGTGGTAAGGAATGAGGTATTACGACTTCTTGAAGCTGGTATTATATATCCTATTGCTGATAGTAGATGGGTTAGTCCTGTGCACTGCGTTCCCAAGAAAGGAGGTATGACTGTTGTGCCTAATGATAATGATGAGCTCATCCCTCAAAGAGTAGTTGTAGGGTATAGAATGTGCATTGATTTTCGAAAAGTTAATAAAGTTACTAAGAAAGATCATTACCCTTTACCATTTATTGATCAAATGCTAGAAAGATTGTCTAAAAATACTCATTTTTGCTTTCTTGATGGTTATTCTGGGTTTTCACAAATTGCTGTTAAAGCTAAAGATCAAGAGAAAACCACCTTTACTTGTCCCTATGGAACTTATGCTTATAGACGCATGCCTTTTGGTTTATGTAATGCTCCTGCTACTTTTCAAAGATGCATGTCTGCTATTTTTCATGGTTTTTGTGAAAGTATTGTAGAGGTATTCATGGATGATTTTTCTGTCTATGAGAATTCTTTTGATAGTTGCTTGCGAAACCTTGATAAAGTTTTGCAGAGATGTGAAGAAACTAACCTTGTTCTTAATTGGGAGAAATGCCACTTTATGGTTAATGAAGGAATTGTATTGGGACATAAAATTTCTGAGAGAGGTATTGAAGTTGATAGAGCTAAGGTTGAAGCAATTGAGAAGATGCCCTATCCGAGGGACGTTAAAGGTATTCGTAGTGTTCTTGGTCATGCTGGGTTTTATAGGAGATTTATTAAAGATTTCTCCAAGATTTCAAAGCCTCTTACTAATCTTCTTCAAAAAGATGTACCATTTGTTTTTGATGATGATTGTAAGGAAGCTTTTGAAACTCTTAAGAAAGCCTTAACAACTGCTCCTATAGTTGAACCTCCTGATTGGAACTTACCCTTTGAGATTATGTGTGATGCTAGTGATTTTGCTGTAGGCGCTGTTCTTGGACAGCGAGTAGATAAAAAGCTGAATGTTATTCATTATGCTAGTAAAACTCTTGATGCTGCTCAAAGAAATTATGCTACAACTGAAAAGGAATTATTAGTTGTAGTTTTTGCTTGTGATAAATTTAGATCTTATATTGTTGATTCAAAAGTTACTATTCATACTGATCATGCTACAATTAGATACCTAATGACAAAGAAAGATGCTAAGCCGAGACTTATTAGATGGGTACTTCTTTTGCAAGAATTTGATTTACATATTGTAGATAGGAAAGGTGCTGATAATCCTGTTGCTGATAATTTGTCTAGATTGGAAAATATTGCTTATGATCCTGTTCCTGTTAATGATAGTTTTCCAAATGAACAATTGGCTGTAATAAAGGTGAACTCGTGAGACAGTCCTTGGTATGCTGATTATGCTAACTTTATTGTTTCCAAGTACTTGCCTCCAACCTTTTCAGCTCAGCAAAGGAGGAAATTCTTTTATGATTTGAGGCATTATTTCTGGGATGACCCACACTTATACAAAGAAGGAGTGGATGGTATTATGCGAAGATGTGTTCCCGAATATGAACAACAAGAGATATTGAGTAAATGTCATGGTAGTGCTTATGGAGGACATCACGCCGGAGAAAGAACCGCGCAAAAGGTTCTACAATCAGGTTTTTATTGGCCAACTCTCTTCAAAGATGCGAGAAAGTTTATTTTATCTTGTGATGAATGCCAAAGGGTTGGTAATATCTCCAGACGCAATGAAATGCCTATGAATTATACTCTTGTTATTGAACCGTTTGATTGTTGGGGATTTGACTTCATGGGACCTTTTCCATCTTCGGAAGGTAACACTCACATACTTGTTGCTGTTGATTATGTTACTAAATGGGTGGAAGCTATACCTACAAAAAGTGCTGATGGTGAGACCTCTTTAAGAATGCTTTTAGATATTATTTTTCCTAGATTTGGAGTACCTAGATATATTATGACTGATGGAGGTTCTCATTTTATTCATGGAGGTTTTAGAAAAACTCTTGCTAAGTATGGCATTAATCATAGAATTGCTTCCGCTTATCATCCTCAAACTAGTGGTCAAGTAGAATTATCAAATAGAGAGATTAAATCTATTTTGGGAAAGACCGTTAATAAAACTAGAAAGAATTGGGCTAGTAAATTGAAGGATGCACTATGGGCTTATAGAACTGCTTATAAAAATCCCATGGGAATGTCACCTTATAAAATGGTTTATGGGAAAGCTTGTCATTTACCTTTAGAACTAGAGCACAAGGCTTATTGGGCTGTTAGAGAATTAAATAAAGATCCAAAACTTGCCGGTGATAAGAGGTTGTTGCAATTGAGTTCTCTAGATGAATGGAGAAGTGAAGCTTATGAAAATGCTAAACTCTTTAAAGAGAAAGTTAAAAAATGGCATGATAGGAGGATTATCAAAAGAGAATTTAATATTGGGGATAAAGTCCTACTGTATCGGTCTCGTCTCAGATTCTTTGCAGGGAAATTACTCTCGAAATGGGAAGGACCGTATGTTGTCGAGGAGGTGTATCATTCAGGAGCAATCAAAATTAGCTCTCTCCAAGGCAATGCCACGCAAGTGGTGAATGGACAAAGACTCAAGCATTATATCTCAGGTGATTCTTATAATGTTGATATTGATATTATTCAAGTGGAAACACCGGAAGCTTTCATCAAAGGGCAAATTGACAAATCCGCCGTAACTCGACTTTGAATAGGTAACGTACTTGATCTTGGTAATGAAAAGTACGCAATTTACTTTCCGAACAATATTTTTGCTGTTTTTGGAAAATATGAAAAATTACGAGTTCGAAACGGAGTGGAAAGGACGCACGAGGGGGCGCCACCATAGGCCGGCGCGGCCAAGCCTGGGCCCGCGCTGACCTATGGTTTGGCCGCCCCGTCGCTCCTTTCCGACTCTGGTTCGATCTGGTACTTTCCTTGTGTCACGAAAAATTTTGCTATATAATCCCCCGGACCCCTGGAGGTCCGTATATCGTTTTCTCGACGTGTTTTGTTTCGAGCAAGCTTCTGCCAGATCTCTGTTTTCAGTTTAGAAGCACCATGGTCTCCAAGAACAAGGGCAAGGAGTTTCCGGATGAAGAAGATCGAGATCTTGGGTGGAAAGAGGAAGACAAGGACGTCAAGGAAGAGGATGAAGAAGAGGTGGAGGAAGATTCGCGCGCACACCCGCGTGCTACTATCGCAAGCATCAAGGTGGTGGACAACCCTTTTAGTGCAAACAAGAGCGCAAGAATTCGCACTGGAGGAGGGGTTCCACGTCATTACCTAGCTCCGAAAACATCTCCATCAGGCACTCATCACCCCTTCCACAATCTAATTTTCAATAATCAAATTGAAAGGACTCCCAAGGCAGCATTGCCTAGCCAGTGGGATATAGATCGCTCTAACACTGCAGGAGAGAAGGAGCCTGAGGCTGAAGAGTGGGGAAATAACTCCAAGAGCTGGGACTCGCCGTCAGACAGACTCTTTAACCGCGTCGAGCACAATTCAGAGATGATTCGCAATCTCATATACAGGATTGACGAGCTTCAGGAGCTTATTGAGAAGCTTGTCAGGAATTCATCACCACCATCACCAAAGGAGTAATTCATCATCGGTATTGGCATCCCCTTGGTTTGTTCCAAGCTTGGGGGAGTGCCGCGGTATCACATTATCACTACCTTTTACTTTTATTTGTCAAGTAGTGTCATATCATGAGTAGGGAAGTTATCATATAAGATGGGTTGCGTTTGGAAGTATCTCTCCTTTAGTTGGTTGTCTATGTATCCCTTGGTGTGAGTTATCGTTATGGAATATTAATGAGAAGTCTTATCATTTACATATTGCACATCTTATTTTTGTTTGCAATCTCTATTATATGATTTACCTTGTTGTTAGTATTGGTATCACTTTGGGAGCATTGAATAAATCTGTTTGGTTTTGGCAAACTTAGCATTGGTCAATAGCAACAACACTTTGAGGATAAGTAGAAAAGAGAAATACATGTAGATGTTTCATTGTCTTTCTTGTTAGCTCATAGCTTATTATTCTGAAGTTAAGATTGTTTGTGCTTACAAGGAAGATGCATGATTGTTTCTATCATATGTATATTTGTTTGTTTCCCTCGACTCTTATGCTTGCTAATTAACCTTGCTAGCCAAAGACCTGTACTGAGAGGGAATACTTCTCGTGCATCCAAACCTTAACCCAAACTTATGCCATTTGTGTCCACCATACCTACCTACTACATGGTATTTTCTGCCATTCCAAGTAAATACTTCATGTGCTACCTTTAAACAATTCAAAACTTAGTATCTCTTATTTGTGTCAATGTTTCATAGCTCATGAGGAAGTATGTGGTGTTTTATCTTTCAATCTTGTTGGGCAACTTCCACCAATGGACTAGTGGCTTCATCCGCTTATCCAATAATTTTGCAAAAAGAGCTGGCAATGGGATTCCCAGTCCCAAATTAATTAAACTAAACAGACACTCCTCCATGGTATGTGATTGATGGACGGCACCCGAAGGATTCGGTTAGCCATGGCTTGTGTAAGCAAAGGTTGGGGGGAGTGTCATCATCATCATAAAGCTAAAATAAAAAGGCACTCCTTCATGGTATGAGATTGTTGGCAGGCACCCGAGGATTCGGTTAGCCATGGTTTGTGAAAGAGAGGTTGGAAGGAGTGCCACACAAAATGAAAATAATATGGGAGCCGCTCTTAGGAGGTTGTCTGGCAAGGGGGTTAGAGTACCCGCTACCAGTCGTTGACAACAACAAACACCTCTCAAAATGTTACTTTTATTCTCTTTATATGATTTCAAAATTGAAAAAGCTCTAGCACATGATTTAATCCCTGCTTCCCTCTGCGAAGGGCCTGTCTTTTACTTTATGTTGAGTCAGTAAACCTATTTCCCTCCATCTCAAGCAAGCATTTGAGTAGTTGTGATCAAACCATTATATTGTGATTTGCTTCATCATGTCTTTTATTCTTCCTTGTTTAGTACAAGTTTTATCTGAATGAATATACCTTTGCAAGTTATCAATGATCATGAAAAGACCATTATGATTGAGTATGCAAGTTGTGCCTTATAAACTTTAACATAAGAGCGCTGCTCAAGGAGATAATTATAATCTATTAATTGTTCTCTGACCAAGAACGAAGTTTGCCATCACCAATTATGATTTCTTATGCACCTTTACTTGTGATTACCTTATACTTGTTTCAAGATGAGTTATAAGAGGTTGTTTACTATAATGTCCTGTGTGAATGAATATGATGCTTCTTGTCCGTATTTTATTTATCGACTCTTCACTCCATAAACATGTGGTCCTGTCTATCGAGTTCAGTTTCGCTTGGGGACAAGCGAAGTCTAAGCTTGGGGGGAGTTGATACGTCCAATTTGCATCACTATTTTATATCATAATTTGCTGTTATTCATTGATATATTTCATATTGGGACACAATACTTATGTTATTTCATCTATTTTGCATGTTTCATCATTATTGGAGGATCAAGCACCGGGAGCCGTGGATTCTGCTGAAAAAGCACCGTCGAACGCAATATTTCGGAAGATCAAGCGTGGGAGGAAATTATACCAAAATCCTATTTTTCAAGATGACGAAGGAAGCCGTAAGGAGGGGCCAGGAGGACCTGTGGTGGGCCCACACCCTAGGCGGCGCGGCCCATGCCCCGGCCGCGCCGCCATGTGGTTTGGGGGCCCACGACCCCTTTCGCGTCCTTTTGTTCGCGACCTCCTTCGTGCCGAAAACCTAAGCCTCGGAGGGTACCTCGCGTAGAGTTACAGCCGCCTCTGCGGGGCGGAGAACACCAGAGAGACAAGAGCTCTCCGGCGGGCAGGAATCCGCCGGGGAAATTCCCTCCGGGAGGGGGAAATTGACGCCATCGTCACCGTCATCGAGCTGGACATCATCGCCATCACCATCATCATCATCTCCACCATCATCACCGCCGTCATCACCGCTGGACACCGTCACCGCCGTAGCAATTTGGGTTTGATCTTGATTGTTTGATAGGGGAAACTCTCCGGTATCGATTTCTACTTGTTGTTGATGCTATTGAGTGAAACCATTGAACCAAGTTTATGTTCAGATTGTTATTCATCATCATATCACCTCTGATCATGTTCCGTATGATGTCTCGTGAGTAGTTCGTTTAGTTCTTGAGGACATGGGTGAAGTCTAAATGTTAGTAGTGAACTATGGTTGAGTAATATTCAATGGTGTGATATTTAAGTTGTGGTGTTATTCTTCTAGTGGTGTCATGTGAACGTCGACTACATGACACTTCACCATTTATGGGCCTAGGGGAATGCATCTTGTATTCGTTTGCTAATTGCGGGGTTGCCGGAGTGACAGAAACCTAAACCCCCGTTGGTATATCGATGCAGGAGGGATAGCAGGATCTCAGAGTTTAAGGCTGTGGTTAGATTTATTCTTAATTACTTTCTTGTAGTTGCGGATGCTTGCAAGGGGTATAATCACAAGTATGTATTAGTCCTAGGAAGGGCGGTACATTAGCATAGGTTCACCCACACAACACTTATCATAACAATGAAGATTATTTAGCCGTATGTAGCGAAAGCACTAGACTAAAATCCCGTGTGTCCTCGAGAACGTTTGGTCATTATAAGTAAACAAATCGGCTTGTCCTTTGTGCTAAAAAGGATTGGGCCACTCGCTGCAATTATTACTCTCGCACTTTACTTATTCGTACTTTATTCAACTGTTACATCAAAACCCCCTGAATACTTGTCTGTGAGCATTTACAGTGAATCCTTCATCGAAACTGCTTGTCAACACCTTCTGCTCCTCGTTGGGATCGACATTCTTACTTATCGAAAATACTACGATACACCCCCTATACTTGTGGGTCATCAAGAAGGTGGACGACCTGAGCAGACGGCTGACCGAGGTGGAGAAGCAGCGGCTTGCGCTTCAGGAAGAGGTCACCACCAAGACCGTGGAGCTGTCGGCCACCGCCAAGCGCTGGGTGGAGGAGATTGGCACGCTCGACCGTGGCCTGTCGGGTGAGTGCTTTTTTCTTTCTTCCTTTCCCCTTTGCCAGCTTTTGGTTGTCAGCTGCCGGCTTAGGTTGGCAGCCGGCGGCAGAAACTCTGATTTTTTCGCTCTCCATCATCGGGCTGGGGGCAGTCGGTTCTTGCCGGCTGCCGCCAGGCTTTTCCTTTTATCCTTCGAAATCTCCATCTTCGGGCTGGGGGGCAGTCGGCTCTTGCCGGCTGCCGCCAGTCTTACTTTAGAGCTTCGGAATCTCCATCTTCGGGCTGGGGGCAGTCGGCTCTTGCCGGCTGCCGCCAGGCCTACTTTAGGACTTCGAAAATTCGCATTTTTCAGCTTATTTCGGCTTTGACGATTTCTGACGTGCTTCTTCTTTGCAGCGGCCTTCCCGGAGGCGCGAGATGCGGCGTTGGCAGCCGTTGGCGTTGCGCGCGAGGCTAGGAGGCGGGCGACTGGCGAGGGCAGCTCGGAGTACTTCACCATGGAAGATTACATGGCATCCATGGCCGCCCGCGTCGAGCCCATCACCAAGCTTGGCTGGGAGCTCCGGAAGGCGGCTGAGGAGCTGGTCCAGATGCTGTGGCCTGCGGAGGCGGTGCCGCAAGATCTCTCCAACCTCATCTCCTGGCTGGAGCGGGCGCCGGATCGCTTCCTCGATTGGAAGGAGTCTGCCACGCGCGTTGGAGCCGACATGGCGTTGTCCTTCGTCCTCTCCTGGTACAACGAGGTGGACCTTGGGCAGCTCGAGTACCGGCGAGCCGGTGTGGAGGACAAGCTCCCGGCCGAATACAAGACTGCCCGGCTTGCCCGAGCCAGCGCCATCGCCGACTTCGTCGACAAGGGCCTCTTCATCGCGGACCCGAACCCGCCGTCTGACGACGAGGATGAGGAGATGGAAGATGAGGAGGCGGAAGATGCGCCTGGGGACGACCCGGCAGCCGGCTCCGCTGATGCTCCTCCGGCTGGTCCTCCTCCAGCCGGTGCTTAGTTTACCTGTCTTTTAATTGTTGCTTTTGCCAAGACAATTTGTTAAATCCCCGGGATGCCGGGTGCATATGTATGAATATTATCGTCCTTTTATTATGTCACACTTTAATGTGTTTGTTAATCATTTGTGTACCGACTTGCTTTCTTTCGACTTGTTCGCTTTTTCCCATCCGCCCCACTCTTTGGCTTTGCTCTTGCCGGTCGTATGTCCGACTTGCGATCCGTCGCCGGATCAAGAGCGGGCCGCTGGGTGAGGCCGACAGTATTTCAGTCGAACGAGCCGAGTTCGGCAATCCGGCACTGACACGCGTACAGCACGCGACCGTTGGGAACCCCAAGTGGAAGGTGTGATGCGTACAGCAGTAAGTTTCCCTCAGTTAGAAACCAAGGTTTATCGAACCAGTAGGAGTCAAGAAGCACGTTGAAGGTTGATGGCGGCGAGATGTAGTGCGGCGCAACACCAGGGATTCCGGCGCCAACGTGGAACCTGCACAACACAAACCAAGTACTTTGCCCCAACGAAACAGCGAGGTTGTCAATCTCACCGGCTTGCTGTAACAAAGGATTAGATGTATAGTGTGGATGATGATTGTTTGCAGAAAACAAGAGAACAATTGCGATGATTGTATTTCAGTATAGAGAATTGGACCGGGGTCCACAGTTCACTAGAGGTGTCTCTCCCATAAGATAAACAGCATGTTGGGTGAACAAATTACAGTTGGGCAATTGACAAATAAAGAGGGCATGACCATGCACATACATGATATGATGAGTATTGTGAGATTTAATTGGGCATTACGACAAAGTACATAGACCGCTATCCAGCATGCATCTATGCCTAAAAAGTCCACCTTCAGGTTTTCATCCGAACCCCCTCCAGTATTAAGTTGCTAACAACAGACAATTGCATTAAGTATTGCGCGTAATGTAATCAGTAACTACATCCTCGAACATAGCACCAATGTTTTATCCCTAGTGGCAACAAAGACATCCATAATCTTAGAGATTTCTGCCACTTCCCTGCATTCACGGAGACATGAACCCACTATCGAGCATAAATACTCCCTCTTGGAGTTACAAGCATCTACTTGGCCAGAGCATCTACTAGTAACGGAGAGCATGCAAGATCATAAACAACACATAGATATAAATTGATAATCAACATAACATGGTATTCTCTATTCATCGGATCCCAACAAACACAACATATAGAATTACAGATAGATGATCTTGATCATGTTCGGCAGCTCACAAGACCCGACAATTAAGCACAATGGGGAGAAGACAACCATCTAGCTACTGCTATGGACCCATAGTCTAGGGGTAGACTACTCACACATCACTCCGGAGGCGACCATGGCGGCGTAGAGTCCTCCGGGAGATGATTCCCCTCTCCGGCAGGGTGCCGGAGGCGATCTCCGAATCCCCCGAGATGGGATTGGCGGCGGCGGCGTCTCTGGAAGGTTTTCCGTATCGTGGCTCTCGGTACTGGGGGTTTCGCGACGAAGGCTATTTGTAGGCGGAAGGGCAGGTCAAGGAGCGTCACGAGGGGCCCAGATGACAGGGCCGCGCGGCCAAGACCTAGGCCGCGCCACCCTGTAGTCTGGCCGCCTCGTGGCCCCACTTCGTTGACTCTTCGGTCTTCTGGAAGCTTCGTGGCAAAATAGGACCCTGGGCGTTGATTTCGTCCAATTCCGAGAATATTTTCTTACTAGGATTTCTGAAACCAAAAACAGCAGAAAACAGCAACTGGCACTTCGGCATCTTGTTAATAGGTTAGTTCCAGAAAATGCACGAATATGACATAAAGTGTGCATAAAACATGTAGATATCATCAATAATGTGGCATTGAACATAAGAAATTATCGATACGTCGGAGACGTATCAGCATCCCCAAGCTTAGTTCCTGCTCGTCCCGAGCAGGTAAACGATAAACAAAGATAATTTCTGGAGTGACATGCCATCATAACCTTGATCATACTATTGTAAAGCATATGAGCTGAGATCAAATCATTCAAAGCAAGTATCTATATTGATATAAGAGATGATAATGCAAGAGTTAGACAAGCTAGAAGTTTTCATGAACCATTGCTTCAAAGACATGCAACCGTACAAAGTTCATTAAAGATGTATTAAGTATTCAACATAGAAGTTCTATCCTTCATTCCAAGCATCAAGTAAATCTTCACAACATAAGAAGGATTCAGTCAAGTAAACATAAACATGAACGTCATGAATCAACTGTTTCGAAGTCTACTCAACCGGTGAGCGCAAGCATTTGGTATTAGCACCAGGATGTTATGGCATAAAGAACGTTAATGGGGGTTTGGAAGGCCAAATGGAAGAAAGGCTTGCAAAGCTGTAAATGACCATTAGACAAGCGGAAGCCTTATGATCGAAGCTATGCAAGGAGTAGTGATTGCCATGCAACGGATGCACATAGAGCTATATGTGTATGAAAGCTCTCCAATGGAACTAGTGGGGGTGCATCCAACTTGGTTGCTCACGAAGACCTAGAGCACTTTTGAGGAGGCTCATCATTGGAATATACAACCCAAGTTCTATAGTGTAAATTCCCCACATAGTTATACTAGTAAAACATGAAAACTCTCTCATATGAATGTAGGTGCTAAACATGAGCACAAATGATGACTATGAATAATGCGGGTGCTAAAACATGAGCACAAGTGTGGATAAAAGATAGTAATGCTGCCCCCTTTTTCTTTATTCTCTCTTTTTTTCTTTTTTTTTCTTTTTTTTCTTTCTTTTCATTTTTTTTCTTTCTTCTCTTTTTTTCTTTTTGATGGCCTCCACGGCTCTTTTCATTTTTAGGGGCAACATCCTAATATGACAACACACTTTTTGGTACAAATAACTCATAATGAATGAAACATGATGTATGAAACTGTATGCCTGCGCGATTAGCATGATGTGCAATGATCTAGCGTAACATGGGTAAACCACACATCAGCTGTATATGATCATGCAAAGCAATATATAAATAATAAATGACAACATGGCATGTAATGTAAAAATGGATGTTGCATGGCAATATATCTCGGAACAGCTATGAAAATGCTGTGGTAGGTAGGTATGGTGGCTGTTTTGAGGAGATGTATGGGCTTATGTGTAGGAGAACAAGAGAAAGTTCTCCCACGGGTTTGGATGTACCGGCGAAGTATGCACAATTCTCAATGTGAGCAAAAGGCAATGCACAGTACCGAAGAGGCTAGCAAATTTGGATGGTGGAAGTGCCAAAAACCGTAGCTTAACATTAGTCAAAAAGAACTCACAAGCTTATTGCAAACAACTAGCAGGTTCATCATTAAGAGCATGATTAAAATTTTACTCCAAGGAGGGCCGTTCACGGTGGCACAAGTACCCCGCTAGCTCCCTCGACCTTCAGCACAACTTAGTTATTACGATGAACTCTCAGACATGGAAAGCTATCAAGTCCAACTACGCCTTCAACTATTTAAATAGAGTTTGCAGTACGGCACAAGCTTAAAGACAACAATCCACTACTAATTTTAACTTATTTATTCAGCAAGCCTTACCATCTAAATATCTCAAAACATTTGCAAAGAATCAAGTTATCAAAGCTCAATGTCCTACAAGTATTTTATTATATATTACCACATGCAACATTTCCTGTTTCCAACCATACAACAATTTAACGAAGAATAAACTTTGCCATGAATATTATGAGTAAAGCCTAAGGACATATTTGTCCATATGCTATAGCGGAGCGTGTCTCTCTCCCATACAATGAATGCTAGGATCCATTTTATTCAAACAAAACAAAAAACAAACCGACGCTCTAAGAAAAGCACATAAGATGTGATGGAATAAAAATATAGTTTCAGGGGAGGAACCTGATAATGTTGTCGATGAAGAAGGGGATGCCTTGGGCATCCCCAAGCTTAGACGCTTGAGTCTTCTTGATATATGCAGGGGTGAACCACCGGGGCATCCCCAAGCTTAGAGCTTTCACTCTCCTTGATCATGTTGTATCATCTCCCTCTCTTGATCCTTGAAAACTTCCTCCACACCAAACTTAGAACAACTCATTAGAGGGTTAGTGCACAATCAAAATATACATGTTCAGAGGTGACATAATCATTCTTAACACTTCTGGACATTGCACAAAGCTATTGAAAGTCAATGGAATTGAAATATCCATCGAACATAACAAAACTGGCAATGCGAAATAAAAGGCAGAATCTGTCAAAAACAGAACAGTTCGTATTGACGAATTTTATTGAGACACCAGACTTGCTCAAATGAAAATGCTCAAATTGAATGAAAGTTGCGTACATATCTGAGGATCACTCACGTAAATTGGCATAATTTTCTGAGTTACCTACAGAGAATTTTGCCCAGATTCGTGACAGCAAAGAAATCTGTTTCTGCGCAGTAATCCAAATCTAGTATGAATTTTACTATCAACGACTTACTTGGCACAACAAAACACTAAACTAAGATAAGGAGAGGTTGCTACAGTAGTAAACAACTTCCAAGACACAAATATAAAACAAAGTACTGTAGTAAAAACATGGGTTGTCTCCCATAAGCGCTTTTCTTTAACGCCTTTCAGCTAGGCGCAGAAAGTGTGTATCAAGTATTATCAAGAGATGGAGCATCGTTATCATGAGCTCCCCCATCCGTAGTGGTACTAAGGGCTTTGTCAATTTTAGGCCTATAATAATACTTCTTTGGTTTAGGCACTTTAGAGACATACATAAACTTTTGCTCCTTACCCACATAAGCTTTCTCCTTATATTTAAGAGAAGAAAATGTTGAACTCAAGGTTCCCATAGCTTTTTCAAGTTCGTCAATCCTATTGGTTTGATCATCATGGACAACACAAGTTCCTAGGACACTAATTCTTTCATCAATTCCTCCTAAGGATTTATCAAGTTCATCAGTTTTATCAAGTAACATTTCCAATTTAGTTTCAATACTTGGAAAAAATTTCTCTATGGTTTACAATTTTTTCATAACATCCTCAAGAGAGATTTCAGTTTTAACTTCATCAACAGGGGGTATTCCAAATAGACTCTCAATAATGCAGCTAGCTTCTAATGCAGGAGTACTTAGGAAGTTACCTCCCGCGAGACAATCAAGAACATACCTATTCCAGCTAGAGATACCAACATAAAAATTCCTGAGTAAAATAGTGGTGGAGTGTTTCTTAGTGCACCTGTTATGGGCATCACTAATTCTATACCAAGCATCTCTTAAACATTCTCCCCCTCGTTGCTTAAACGTACGAACTTCAACTTCAGGATTACTCATTTTAGCAATAGTAAATAAAGCAAACTAGATAAAGTAAATGCAAGTAACTAAATTTTTTTTGTGTTTTTGATATAGCAAACAAGATAGCAAATAAAGTAAAACTAGCAACTAATTTTTTTGTATTTTGATTTAGTGCAGCAAACAAAATAGTAAATAAAACTAAGCAAGACAAAAACAAAGTAAAGAGATTGGGATGTGGAGACTCCCCTTGCAGCGTGTCTTGATCTCCCCGGCAACGGCGCCAGAAAAAGAGCTATTCCCGTGGGAGTTGGCAATCTCTGGGGTGTAACTTTTCTTCAGATCCCCGGCAACGGCGCCAGAAATTTAGCTTGACACGCGTACAACACGCGACCGTTGGGAACCCCAAGTGGAAGGTGTGATGCGTACAGCAGTAAGTTTCCCTCAGTTAGAAACCAAGGTTTATCGAACCAGTAGGAGTCAAGAAGCACGTTGAAGGTTGATGGCGGCGAGATGTAGTGCGGCGCAACACCAGGGATTCCGGCGCCAACGTGGAACCTGCACAACACAAACCAAGTACTTTGCCCCAACGAAACAGCGAGGTTGTCAATCTCACCGGCTTGCTGTAACAAAGGATTAGATGTATAGTGTGGATGATGATTGTTTGCAGAAAATAGTAGAACAGTTGCAGTAGATTGTATTTCAGTATAGAGAATTGGACCTGGGTCCACAGTTTACTAGAGGTGTCTCTCCCATAAGATAAACAGCATGTTGGGTGAACAAATTACAGTTGGGCAATTGACAAGTAAAGAGGGCATGACCATGCACATACATGATATGATGAGTATTGTGAGATTTAATTGGGCATTACGACAAAGTACATAGACCGCTATCCAGCATGCATCTATGCCTAAAAAGTCTACCTTCAGGTTATCATCCGAACCCCCTCCAGTATTAAGTTGCTAACAACAGACAATTGCATTAAGTATTGCGCGTAATGTAATCAGTAACTACATCCTCGAACATAGCACCAATGTTTTATCCCTAGTGGCAACAGCACATCCATAATCTTAGAGATTTATGTCACTTCCCCAGATTCACGGAGACATGAACCCACTATCGAGCATAAATACTCCCTCTTGGAGTTACAAGCATCTACTTGGCCAGAGCATCTACTAGTAATGGAGAGCATGCAAGATCATAAACAACACATAGATATAAATTGATAATCAACATAACATGGTATTCTCTATTCATCGGATCCCAACAAACACAACATATAGAATTATAGATAGATAATCTTGATCATGTTCGGCAGCTCACAAGACCCGACAATTAAGCACAATGGGGAGAAGACAACCATCTAGCTACTGCTATGGACCCATAGTCCAGGGGTAGACTACTCACACATCACTCCGGAGGCGACCATGGCGGCGTAGAGTCCTCCGGGAGATGATTCCCCTCTCCGGCAGGGTGCCGGAGGTGATCTCCTGAATCCCCCGAGATGGGATTGGCGGCGGCGTCTCTGGAAGGTTTTCCGTATCGTGGCTCTCGGTACTGGGGGTTTCGCGACGAAGGCTATTTGTAGGCGGAAGGGCAGGTCAAGGGGCATCACGAGGGGCCCAGATGACAGGGCCGCGCGGCCAAGACCTAGGCCGCGCCGCCCTGTAGTCTGGCCGCCTCGTGGCCCCACTTCGTTGACTCTTCGGTCTTCTGGAAGCTTCGTGGCAAAATAGGACCCTGGGCGTTGATTTCGTCCAATTCCGAGAATATTTCCTTACTAGGATTTCTGAAACCAAAAACAGCAGAAAAACAAGAATCGGCACTTCGGCATCTTGTTAATAGGTTAGTTCCAGAAAATGCACGAATATGACATAAAGTGTGCATAAAACATGTAGATATCATCAATAATGTGGCATGGAACATAAGAAATTATCGATACGTCGGAGACGTATCAGGCACTTTTGTGAAAAGTTGCAAGTCAATTCGCTTTCACTCTTTCCCTTAGTCGTCTTTCACGTGCCGGCTCCCTAGGCCTTACTCCCGCCAGCCGGACAGCCGGGTTGCGGTCTGTAGCTGGATCGGAAGCCGGCTGTTGGAAACCGGATCACGTTACTTAGCCGGCCGCGTGAGAGGGTTTAAGCCAATTGGCGGAACAAAGTAGAGTACGCGAAAAACTTGTCGGAAACGGCGCTCTTGGCGCATGCTTTTTCATAACTTACAAAAGGAGTACAAGGGATACATACATTCCTGCTCTCAAGTGTAAAATGGGCGGAGCAAGTTGACATTCCAGGGACGTTTAGTCTCCTCGTCAGCCTTGTCCGGCTTGTTTTCTCTAGCCTCTTGGGCATCTATGAGATAGTAGGAATCATTGCCTACTGCCTTGCTCACGATGAAGGGACCCTCCCATGGGGATGACAGTTTATGCTGTCCGGCTGTCCGTTGGACCAGCCGGAGCACTAGGTCTCCTTCTCGGAATGCTAAGGGCTGGACCTTCCGGCTGTGATAGCGTCGGAGGCTCTGCTGGTAGATAGTAGATCTGGACGCGGCCAGCAGCCGGGCCTCTTCGACCAGGTCGACTCCATCTTCGCGAGCTTCTTTCGCTTCGGCTTCTGTGTAGAGCTTGATCCTTGGCGCGTCGTGCTCGATATCAGTCGGCAGGACGGCTTCGGCCCCGTATACGAGGAAGAATGGTGTGAAGCCGACTGAGCGGTTTGTCGTTGTGCGCAGGCTCCACAGCACATTGGGCAGCTCTTCAATCCAGCAGCCGGCTACTCGCTCGAGCGACTCCACCAGCCGGGGCCGGATGCCGGCTAGGACCAAACCGTTAGCCTTCTCCACTTGTCCGTTAGACTCCGGGTGCGCCACAGAGGCTAGGGCCATCCGGGTCCCCATTTCCCCGCAATAGCGAGAGAAGATGCATTGGGAGAAGTTGCTGCCGTTGTCGGTGATGATGCTGTGGGGGTAGCCGAATCTCACGATCATTTCCTTCAGGAATGTAACGGCTGTGGAGCCATCCAGCTTCTTGATTGGCTTGGCTTCGATCCATTTGGTGAATTTGTCAATCATCACCAAGAGATGTGTCATGCCGCCTCGCGCCGTTCTGAATGGGCCCACCATGTCCAAGCCCCATACGGCAAACGGCCATGTGATGGGGATGGTTTTCAAGGCGGAAGCCGGCTGGTGTCTCTTCTTTGCGAAGCGCTGACAGCCGTTGCACTTCTTCACCAGTTCTTCTGCGTCTCTGAGCGCAGTCGGCCAGTAAAAACCGTGCCGGAAAGCTTTGGCCACTATGGCTCTGGATGAGGCGTGATGTCCGCACTCTCCTTGATGGATTTCCCGCAGGAGTTCAATCCCTTCAGCCGGCTCGACGCACCGCTGGAACACCCCACTTACGCTGCCTTTGTACAGCTGGTGGTTGATGATTGTATAGGCCTTGGCCCTTCTCTCAATCTGCCTGGCCTGGACTCTGTCGTCAGGCAGCACACCGTCGGTGAGGTAGGAGAGGAATTCTTGTGCCCATGAAGGTACGCATCTTATCTCGAATACGCTAACCAACAAGGCCTCCTGCGTGGGAGCTTCCAGATTCGACTGCATGGTCGCCGGGTTCGGCTTGCTAGCCGGTGGGTTCGGCTTGCTAGCCCCCGAGTTTGGCGATGAAGCCCCCGGGTTGGACTGAGAAGTCCCCGGGTTCGGCATGGTAGCCGGCGGGTTTGGCTTGTTAGCCCCCCGACTTGGGCGATGAAGCCCCCGGGTTCGGCTGAGCAGCCCCCGGGTCAGCCGGCAAGAATATTGAATCCGAGTCCGGTGACGGTGTGATGGACGGCTTCTTGAGAACCGCCAAGGTGACACCCGGCGGAATGGCTTGCCGGGTTGAGCCAATCTTGGACAAGGCGTCAGCCGCCTCGTTGTTTGCCCGTGGCACATGATGGAATTCGCAGCCGTCGAAGAAGCCGGATAGCTGCTGGACGTGGAAGCGGTACGAGGCCATGTTGGCGTCCTTCGCGTCCCAGTCGCCAGATGCTTGCTGTATAACCAAGTCGGAGTCGCCGAAGCAAACTATGCGACGCACGCCAATCTCCTTGGCCAGCTTGAGCCCATGAATGAGCGCTTCATACTCCGCCACATTGTTTGATGCGGCGAAGTGGATCTACAGGACGTAGTCCAGCCGGTCTCCCTTGGGAGAGGTGATGACGATGCCGGCTCCCAAGCCGTTGCGCATCTTCGAGCCGTCAAAGTGCATCTTCCAATGTGTGGAATCCGGCACCGGCGGCAAGTACTGCATCTCGGCCCAGTCGACGAAGAAGTCCGCGAGGATCTGTGACTTGATGGCTGTGCGCGGCTCGCAGAGGATGGTGTGGGCGGCTAGCTCCAGGGCCCACTTGGCAACCCGGCCGTTGGCGTCTTTGCTGCCAATGATTTCCGCCAAGGGCGCTGTGGCAACCACCTTGATGGGGTGCTCTTGGAAGTACTGCTTGAGCTTCTTGGCCGCCATGTACACGCCGTAGGTGACCTTCTGGTAGTGGGGGTAGTTTTGCTTCGACTGGGAAAGCACTTCGCTGAGGTAGTAGACTGGGCGCTGAACCAGCTGCTCCCTGCCGGCTTCTTTGCGCTCCACCACCAGGACAACGCTAACCACTCGGTTGGTGGCTGCGATGTATAACATCATCGGCTCCATTGAAGCCGGCGTTGCAAGGATTGGCGCGGTTGAGAGCACGCGCTTCAAATCACGGAAGGCTTCATCCGCCTGCGGTGACCAGACGAACTTGTCCGCCTTCTTCATCAATTGGTACAGGGGCAGTGCCTTCTCCCCCAGCCGGCTGACGAAGCAGCTCAAGGAGGCCAGGCAGCCAGCGAACTTCTGGACGTCCTTGAGGCACTGCGGCAGTTCCATCTTCTCCAGGGCACTGATCTTCTCCGGGTTGGCTTCGATCCCTCGCTGAGAGACGAGGTAGCCAAGGAGCTGGCCAGACGGCACGCCGAATGTGCACTTGGCCGGGTTGAGCTTCATCCGGAATCTTCTCAGATTGGTGAAGGTTTCTCTCAGGTCATTGATACGTCTCCGACGTATCGATAATTTCTTATGTTCCATGCCACATTATTGATGTTATCTACATGTTTTATGCACACTTTATGTCATATTCGTGCATTTTCTGGAACTAACCTATTAACAAGATGCCGAAGTGCCGATTCTTTGTTTCTCTTGTTTTGGTTTCAGAAATCCTAGTAAGGAAATATTCTCGGAATTGGACGAAATCAACGCCCAGGGGCCTATTTTGCCACGAAGCTTCCGTAAGTCCGAAGACGAAGCGAAGTGGGGCCACAGTGGTGCCCAAACCCTAGGGCGGCGCGGCCCCCCTTGGCCGCGCCGGCCTATGGTGTGGGGCCCCGTGCCCCCTCCCCGACTTGCCCTTCCGCCTACTTAAAGCCTCCGTGACGAAACCCCCAGTACCGAGAGCCACGATACGGAAAACCTTCCAGAGACGCCGCCAACGCCGATCCCATCTCGGGGGATCCAGGAGATCGCCTCCGGCACCCTGCCGGAGAGGGGAATCATCTCCCGGAGGACTCTACACCGCCATGGTCGCCTCCGGTGTGATGTGTGAGTAGTCTACCCCTGGACTATGGGTCCATAGCAGTAGCTAGATGGTTGTCTTCTCCCCATTGTGCTATCATTGTCGGATCTTGTGAGCTGCCTAACATGATCAAGATCATCTATCTGTAATTCTATATGTTGCGTTTGTTGGGATCCGATGAATAGAGAATACTTGTTATGTTGATTATCAAAGCTATGTCTATGTGTTGTTTATGATCTTGCATGCTCTCCGTTATTAGTAGATGCTCTGGCCAAGTTGATGCTAGTAACTCCAAGAGGGAGTATTTATGCTCGATAGTGGGTTCATGCCTGCATTGACACCTGGGACAGTGACAGAAAGTTCTAAGGTTGTGTTGTGCTGTTGCCACTAGGGATAAAACATTGATGCTATGTCTAAGGATGTAGTTGTTGATTACATTACGCACTATACTTAATGCAATTGTCTGTTGCTTTGCAACTTAATACTGGAGGGGGTTCGGATGATAACTTTGAAGGTGGACTTTTAGGCATAGATGCAGTTGGATGGCGGTCTATGTACTTTGTCGTAATGCCCAATTAAATCTCACTATACTCATCATGATATGTATGTGCATGGTCATGCCCTCTTTATTTGTCAATTGCCCAACTGTAATTTGTTCACCCAACATGCTGTTTCTCTTATGGGAGAGACACCTCTAGTGAACTGTGGACCCCGGTCCAATTCTCTTTACTGAAATACAATCTACTGCAATACTGTTCTACTGTTTTCTGCAAACAATCATCTTCCACACAATACGGTTAATCCTTTGTTACAGCAAGCCGGTGAGATTGACAACCTCACTGTTTCGTTGGGGCAAAGTACTTTGGTTGTGTTGTGCAGGTTCCACGTTGGCGCCGGAATCCCTGGTGTTGCGCCGCACTACATCCCGCCGCCATCAACCTTCAACGTGCTTCTTGGCTCCTACTGGTTCGATAAACCTTGGTTTCTTACTGAGGGAAACTTGCTGCTGTACGCATCACACCTTCCACTTGGGGTTCCCAACGAGCGTGTGCTTTACGCGTCATCAAGCTAAATTTCTGGCGCCGTTGACGGGGAGATCAAGACACGCTGCAAGGGGAGTCTCCACTTCTCAATCTCTTTACTTTGTTTTTGTCTTGCTTAGTTTTATTTACTACTTTGTTTGCTGCACTAAATCAAAATACAAAAAAATTAGTTGCTAGTTTTACTTTATTTGCTATCTTGTTTGCTATATCAAAAACACAAAAAAATTAGTTACTTGCATTTACTTTATCTAGTTTGCTTTATTTACTGTTGCTAAAATGGCCAACCCTGAAAATACTAAGTTGTGTGACTTCACAACCACAAATAATAATGATTTCTTATGCACACCTATTGCTCCACCTGCTACTACAGCAGAATTCTTTGAAATTAAACCTGCTTTACTGAATCTTGTTATGTGAGAGCAATTTTCTGGTGTTAGTTCTGATGATGCTGCTGCCCATCTTAATAATTTTGTTGAACTATGTGAAATGCAAAAATATAAAGATGTAGATGGTGACATTATAAAATTAAAATTGTTCCCTTTCTCATTAAGAGGAAGAGCTAAAGATTGGTTGCTATCTCTGCCTAAGAATAGTATTGATTCATGGACTAAATGCAAGGATGCTTTTATTGGTAGATATTATCCCCCTGCTAAAATTATATCTTTGAGGAGTAGCATAATGAATTTTAAACAATTAGATACTGAACATGTTGCTCAAGCTTGGGAAAGAATGAAATCTCTGGTTAAAAATTGCCCAACCCATGGACTGACTACTTGGATGATCATCCAAACCTTCTATGCAGGACTAAATTTTTCTTCACGGAATTTATTGGATTCAGCTGCTGGAGGTACCTTTATGTCCATCACTCTTGGTGAAGCAACAAAGCTTCTTGATAATATGATGATCAACTACTCTGAATGGCACACGGAAAGAGCTCCACAAGGTAAGAAGGTAAATTCTGTCGAAGAAACCTCTTCCTTGAGTGATAAGATTGATGCTATTATGTCTATGCTTGTGAATGATAGGACTAATATTGATCCTAATAATGTTCCATTAGCTTCATTGGTTGCACAAGAAGAACATGTTGATGTAAACTTCATTAAAAATAATAATTTCAACAATAATTCTTACCGGAACAATTCTAGTAACAACTATAGGCCATATCCTTATAATAATGGCAACGGCTATGCTAATTCTTATGGGAATTCTTACAACAATAATAGGAGTTCACCCCCTGGACTTGAAGCCATGCTTAAAGAATTTATTAGTACACAAACTGCTTTTAACAAATCTGTTGAAGAAAAGCTTGGGAAAATTGATATACTTGCTTCTAAAGTCGATAGTCTTGCTACTGATGTTGATCTTTTGAAATCAAAAGTTATGCCTAATGAGAATCATCATAATAAAATTGTTACTACAGCAAATGCCATTCAAGTTAGAATTAATGAGAATATAAGATTAATGGCTGAACTGCGTGCTAGGTGGGATAGAGAAGAAAATGAGAAACTAGCTAAAGAGAAGAATGTAGCTAAAGTTTGGACTATTACCACCACTAGTAATGCTAATGCTACACATATTGCTGCACCTCCTACTAATAATAATAATAAAAGAATTGGTGTTAGCAATGTTTCCACTTCTAATGCAAAGCGCGAGAAACTGCCTGAAACTGCTAAAATCACTGAAACTGGCTTTGTGATAAAGCTGCTGAAATTTTTTCCAACATTGGGGATGATGATCCCATTGCTTTAGATTATAATGGTTTGAATTTTGATGATTGCCACATCTCTGAAGTTATAAAGTTCTTGCAAAAACTTGCTAAAAGTCCTAATGCTAGTGCTATAAATTTGGCTTTCACGCAACATATTACAAATGCTCTCATAAAAGCGAGAGAAGAGAAACTAGAGCGTGAAGCCTCTATTCCTAAAAAGCTAGAGGATGGTTGGGAGCCCATCATTAAGATGAAGGTTAAAGATTTTGATTGTAATGCTTTATGTGATCTTGGTGCAAGTATTTCTGTTATGCCTAAGAAAATTTATGATATGCTTGACTTGCCACATTGAAAAATTGTTATTTGGATGTTAATCTTGCTGATCATTCTACAAAGAAACCTTTGGGTAAAGTTGATAATGTTCGCATTACCGTTAACAATAACCTTGTCCCCGTTGATTTTGTTGTCTTGGATATTGAATGCAATGCATCTTGTCCCATTATATTGGGAAGACCTTTTCTTCGAACTGTTGGTGCTATCATTGATATGAAGGAAGGTAATATAAAATATCAATTTCCTCTCAAGAAAGGTATGGAACACTTCCCTAGAAAGAGAATGAAGGTACCTTTTGATTCTATTATGAGAACAAATTATGATGTTGACACTTCGTCTCTTGATAATACTTGATACACACTTTACACGCCTAGCTGAAAGGCGTTAAAGAAAAGCGCTTATGGGAGACAACCCGTGTTTTTACCTACAGTACTTTGTTTTTATTTTGTGTCTTGGAAGTTGTTTACTACGGTAGCAACCTCTCCTTATCTTAGTTTTGTGTTTTGTTGTGCCAAGTTAAGCCGTTGATAGAAAAGTAAGTACTAGATTTGGATTACTGCGCAGTTCCAGATTTCTTTGCTGTCACGAATCTGGGTCCACCTCCCTGTAGGTAGCTCAGAAAATTAAGTCAATTTACGTGCATGATCCTCAGATATGTACGCAACTTTCATTCAATTTGAGCATTTTCATTTGAGCAAGTCTGGTGCCATTTTAAAATTCGTCAATACGAACTGTTCTGTTTTGACAGATTCTGCCTTTTATTTCGCATTGCCTCTTTTGCTATGATGGATGAATTTCTTTGATCCACTAATGTCCAGTAGCATTATGCAATGTCCAGAAGTGTTAAGAATGATTGTGTCACCTCTGAATATGTTAATTTTTATTGTGCACTAACCCTCTAATGAGTTGTTCTAAGTTTGGTGTAGAGGAAGTTTTCAAGGATCAAGAGAGGAGTATGATGCAACATGATCAAGGAGAGTGAAAGCTCTAAGCTTGGGGATGCCCCGGTGGTTCACCCCTGCATATATCAAGAAGACTCAAGCGTCTAAGCTTGGGGATGCCCAAGGCATCCCCTTCTTCATCGACAACATTATCAGGTTCCTCCCCTGAAACTATATTTTTATTCCATCACATCTTATGTGCTTTTCTTGGAGCGTCGGTTTGTTTTTGTTTTTTGTTTTGTTTGAATAAAATGGATCCTAGCATTCACTTTATGGGAGAGAGACACGCTCCGCTGTAGCATATGGACAAGTATGTCCTTGGTTTCTACTCATAGTATTCATGGCGAAGTTTCTTCTTCGTTAAATTGTTATATGGTTGGAATTGGAAAATGATACATGTAGTAATTGCTATTAATGTCTTGGGTAATGTGATACTTGGCAATTGTTGTGCTCATGATTAAGCTCTTGCATCATATGCTTTGCACCCATTAATGAAGAAATACATAGAGCATGCTAAAATTTGGTTTGCATATTTGGTTTCTCTAAGGTCTAGATAATTTCTAGTATTGAGTTTGAACAACAAGGAAGACGGTGTAGAGTCTTATAATGTTTTCAATATATCTTTTATGTGAGTTTTGCTGCACCGGTTCATCCTTGTGTTTGTTTCAAATAAGCCTTGCTAGCCTAAACCTTGTATCGAGAGGGAATACTTCTCATGCATCCAAAATACTTGAGCCAACCACTATGCCATTTGTGTCCACCATACCTACCTACTACATGGTATTTTCCGCCATTCCAAAGTAAATTGCTTGAGTGCTACCTTTAAAATTCCATCATTCACCTTTGCAATATATAGCTCATGGGACAAATAGCTTAAAAACTATTGTGGTATTGAATATGTAATTATGCACTTTATCTCTTATTAAGTTGCTTGTTGTGTGATAACCATGTTCACTGGGGACGCCATCAACTATTCATTGTTGAATTTCATGTGAGTTGCTATGCATGTCCGTCTTGTCTGAAGTAAGAGAGATCTACCACCCTATGGTTAAGCATGCATATTGTTAGAGAAGAACATTGGGCCGCTAACTAAAGCCATGATCCATGGTGGAAGTTTCAGTTTTGGACATATATCCTCAATCTCAAATGAGAAAATTATTAATTGTTGTTACATGCTTATGCATAAAAGAGGAGTCCATTATCTGTTGTCTATGTTGTCCCGGTATGGATGTCTAAGTTGAAGAATAATCAATAGCGAGAAATCCAATGCGAGCTTTCTCCTTAGACCTTTGTACAGGCGGCATAGAGGTACCCCTTTGTGACACTTGGTCAAAACATGTGAATTGTGATGATCCGGTAGTCCAAGCTAATTAGGACAAGGTGCGGGCACTATTAGTACACTATGCATGAGGCTTGCAACTTGTAAGATATAATTTACATGATACATATGCTTTATTACTACCGTTGACAAAATTGTTTCATGTTTTCAAAATCAAAGCTCTAGCACAAATATAGCAATCGATGCTTTTCCTCTATGGAGGACCATTCTTTTACTTTCAATGTTGAGTCAGTTCACCTATTTCTCTCCACCTCAAGAAGCAAACACTTGTGTGAACTGTGTATTGATTCCTACATACTTGCTTATTGCACTTGTTATATTACTCTATGTTGACAATATCCATGAGATATACATGTTATAAGTTGAAAGCAACCGCTGATACTTAATCTTCTTTTGTGTTGCTTCAATGCTTTTACTTTGAATTATTGCTTTATGAGTTAACTCTTATGCAAGACTTAATTGATGCTTGTCTTGAAGTGCTATTCATGAAAAGTCTTTGCTTTATGATTCACTTGTTTACTCATGTCATATACATTGTTTTGATCGCTGCATTCACTACATATGCTTTACAAATAGTATGATCAAGATTATGATGGCATGTCACTCCAGAAATTATCTGTGTTATCGTTTTACCTGCTCGGGACGAGCAGAACTAAGCTTGGGGATGCTGATACATCTCCGACGTATCGATAATTTCTTATGTTCCATGCCACATTATTGATGTTATCTACATGTTTTATGCACACTTTATGTCATATTCGTGCATTTTCTGGAACTAACCTATTAACAAGATGCCGAAGTGCCGATTCTTTGTTTTCTGCTGTTTTTGGTTTCAGAAATCCTAGTAAGGAAATATTCTCGGAATTGGACGAAATCAACGCCCGGGGGCCTATTTTGCCACGAAGCTTCCAGAAGTCCGAAGACGAAAGCGAAGTGGGGCCACGGGGTGCCCAAACCCTAGGGCGGCGCGGCCCCCCTTGGCCGCGCCGGCCTATGGTGTGGGGCCCCGTGCCCCTCCCCGACTTGCCCTTCCGCCTACTTAAAGCCTCCGTGACAAAACCCCCAAAGCATCGAGAGCCACGATACGGAAAACCTTCCAGAGACGCCGCCAACGCCGATCCCATCTCGGGGGATCCAGGAGATCGCCTCCGGCACCCTGCCGGAGAGGGGAATCATCTCCCGGAGGACTCTACACCGCCATGGTCGCCTCCGGTGTGATGTGTGAGTAGTCTACCCCTGGACTATGGGTCCATAGCAGTAGCTAGATGGTTGTCTTCTCCCCATTGTGCTATCATTGTCGGATCTTGTGAGCTGCCTAACATGATCAAGATCATCTATCTGTAATTCTATATGTTGCGTTTGTTGGGATCCGATGAATAGAGAATACTTGTTATGTTGATTATCAAAGCTATGTCTATGTGTTGTTTATGATCTTGCATGCTCTCCGTTATTAGTAGATGCTCTGGCCAAGTTGATGCTAGTAACTCCAAGAGGGAGTATTTATGCTCGATAGTGGGTTCATGCCTGCATTGACACCTGGGACAGTGACAGAAAGTTCTAAGGTTGTGTTGTGCTGTTGCCACTAGGGATAAAAACATTGATGCTATGTCTAAGGATGTAGTTGTTGATTACATTACGCACCATACTTAATGCAATTGTCTGTTGCTTTGCAACTTAATACTGGAGGGGGTTCGGATGATAACACGAAGGTGGACTTTTTAGGCATAGATGCGGTTGGATGGCGGTCTATGTACTTTGTCGTAATGCCCAATTAAATCTCACTATACTCATCATGATATGTATGTGCATGGTCATGCCCTCTTTATTTGTCAATTGCCCAAGCAGTAATTTGTTCACCCAACATCTTGTTTATCTTATGGGAGAGACACCTCTAGTGAATCGTGGACCCCGGTCCAATTCTCTTTCTTGAAATACAATCTCTTTGCAATACTGTTCTCTACTGTTTTCTGCAAACAATCATCTTCCACACAATACGGTTAATCCTTTGTTACAGCAAGCCGGTGAGATTGACAACCTCACATTTCGTTGGGGCAAAGTACTTTGGTTGTGTTGTGCAGGTTCCACGTTGGCGCCGGAATCCCTGGTGTTGCGCCGCACTACATCCCGCCGCCATCAACCTTCAACGTGCTTCTTGGCTCCTACTGGTTCGATAAACCTTGGTTTCTTACTGAGGGAAACTTGCTGCTGTACGCATCACACCTTCCACTTGGGGTTCCCAATGAGCGTGTGCTTTACGCGTCATCAAGCTAAATTTCTGGCGCCGTTGACGGGGAGATCAAGACACGCTGCAAGGGGAGTCTCCACTTCTCAATCTCTTTACTTTGTTTTTGTCTTGCTTAGTTTTATTTACTACTTTGTTTGCTGCACTAAATCAAAATACAAAAAAAATTAGTTGCTAGTTTTACTTTATTTGCTATCTTGTTTGCTATATCAAAAACACAAAAAAATAGTTACTTGCATTTACTTTATCTAGTTTGCTTTATTTACTGTTGCTAAAATGGCCAACCCTGAAAATACTAAGTTGTGTGACTTCACAACCACAAATAATAATGATTTCTTATGCACACCTATTGCTCCACCTGCTACTACAGCAGAATTCTTTGAAATTAAACCGCTTTATCGAATCTTGTTATGCGAGAGCAATTTTCTGGTGTTAGTTCTGATGATGCTGCTGCCCATCTTAATAATTTTGTTGAACTATGTGAAATGCAAAAATATAAAGATGTAGATGGTGACATTATAAAATTAAAATTGTTCCCTTTCTCATTAAGAGGAAGAGCTAAAGATTGGTTGCTATCTCTGCCTAAGAATAGTATTGATTCATGGACTAAATGCAAGGATGCTTTTATTGGTAGATATTATCCCCCTACTAAAATTATATCTTTGAGGAGTAGCATAATGAATTTTAAACAATTAGATACTGAACATGTTGCTCAAGCTTGGGAAAGAATGAAATCTCTGGTTAAAAATTGCCCAACCCATGGACTGACTACTTGGATGATCATCCAAACCTTCTATGCAGGACTAAATTTTTCTTCACGGAATTTATTGGATTCAGCTGCTGGAGGTACCTTTATGTCCATCACTCTTGGTGAAGCAACAAAGCTTCTTGATAATATGATGATCAACTACTCTGAATGGCACACGGAAAGAGCTCCACAAGGTAGTAAGAAGGTAAATTACGTCGAAGAAACCTCTTCCTTGAGTGATAAGATTGATGCTATTATGTCTATGCTTGTGAATGATAGGACTAATATTGATCCTAATAATGTTCCATTAGCTTCATTGGTTGCACAAGAAGAACATGTTGATGTAAACTTCATTAAAAATAATAATTTCAACAATAATTCTTACCGGAACAATTCTAGTAACAACTATAGGCCATATCCTTATAATAATGGCAACGGCTATGCTAATTCTTATGGGAATTCTTACAACAATAATAGGAGTTCACCCCCTGGACTTGAAGCCATGCTTAAAGAATTTATTAGTACACAAACTGCTTTTAACAAATCTGTTGAAGAAAAGCTTGGGAAAATTGATATACTTGCTTCTAAAGTCGATAGTCTTGCTACTGATGTTGATCTTTTGAAATCAAAAGTTATGCCTAATGAGAATCATCATAATAAAATTGTTACTACAGCAAATGCCATTCAAGTTAGAATTAATGAGAATATAAGATTAATGGCTGAACTGCGTGCTAGGTGGGATAGAGAAGAAAATGAAAAACTAGCTAAAGAGAAGAATGTAGCTAAAGTTTGGACTATTACCACCACTAGTAATGCTAATGCTACACATGTTGCTGCACCTCCTACTAATAATAATAAAAGAATTGGTGTTAGCAATGTTTCCACTTCTAATGCAAAGCGAGAAACTGCTAAACTGCTAAAGCTCACAAATACTGTGATAAAGCTGCTGAAATTTTTTCCAACATTGGGGATGATGATCCCATTGCTTTAGATTATAATGGTTTGAATTTTGATGATTGCCACATCTCTGAAGTTATAAAGTTCTTGCAAAAACTTGCTAAAAGTCCTAATGCTAGTGCTATAAATTTGGCTTTCACGCAACATATTACAAATGCTCTCATAAAAGCGAGAGAAGAGAAACTAGAGCGTGAAGCCTCTATTCCTAAAAAGCTAGAGGATGGTTGGGAGCCCATCATTAAGATGAAGGTTAAAGATTTTGATTGTAATGCTTTATGTGATCTTGGTGCAAGTATTTCTGTTATGCCTAAGAAAATTTATGATATGCTTGACTTGCCACCGCTGAAAAATTGTTATTTGGATGTTAATCTTGCTGATCATTCTACAAAGAAACCTTTGGGTAAAGTTGATAATGTTCGCATTACCGTTAACAATAACCTTGTCCCCGTTGATTTTGTTGTCTTGGATATTGAATGCAATGCATCTTGTCCCATTATATTGGGAAGACCTTTTCTTGAACTGTTGGTGCTATCATTGATATGAAGGAAGGTAATATAAAATATCAATTTCCTCTCAAGAAAGGTATGGAACACTTCCCTAGAAAGAGAATGAAGGTACCTTTTGATTCTATTATGAGAACAAATTATGATGTTGACACTTCGTCTCTTGATAATACTTGATACACACTTTCTGCGCCTAGCTGAAAGGCGTTAAAGAAAAGCGCTTATGGGAGACAACCCGTGTTTTTACCTACAGTACTTTGTTTTTATTTTGTGTCTTGGAAGTTGTTTACTACGGTAGCAACCTCTCCTTATCTTAGTTTTGTGTTTTGTTGTGCCAAGTTAAGCCGTTGATAGAAAAGTAAGTACTAGATTTGGATTACTGCGCAGTTCCAGATTTCTTTGCTGTCACGAATCTGGGTCCACCTCCCTGTAGGTAGCTCAGAAAATTAAGTCAATTTACGTGCATGATCCTCAGATATGTACGCAACTTTCATTCAATTTGAGCATTTTCATTTGAGCAAGTCTGGTGCCATTTTAAAATTCGTCAATACGAACTGTTCTGTTTTGACAGATTCTGCCTTTTATTTCGCATTGCCTCTTTTGCTATGATGGATGAATTTCTTTGATCCACTAATGTCCAGTAGCATTATGCAATGTCCAGAAGTGTTAAGAATGATTGTGTCACCTCTGAATATGTTAATTTTTATTGTGCACTAACCCTCTAATGAGTTGTTCTAAGTTTGGTGTAGAGGAAGTTTTCAAGGATCAAGAGAGGAGTATGATGCAACATGATCAAGGAGAGTGAAAGCTCTAAGCTTGGGGATGCCCCGGTGGTTCACCCCTGCATATATCAAGAAGACTCCAGCGTCTAAGCTTGGGGATGCCCAAGGCATCCCCTTCTTCATCGACAACATTATCAGGTTCCTCCCCTGAAACTATATTTTTATTCCATCACATCTTATGTGCTTTTCTTGGAGCGTCGGTTTGTTTTTGTTTTTTGTTTTGTTTGAATAAAATGGATCCTAGCATTCACTTTATGGGAGAGAGACACGCTCCGCTGTAGCATATGGACAAGTATGTCCTTGGTTTCTACTCATAGTATTCATGGCGAAGTTTCTTCTTCGTTAAATTGTTATATGGTTGGAATTGGAAAATGATACATGTAGTAATTGCTATTAATGTCTTGGGTAATGTGATACTTGGCAATTGTTGTGCTCATGATTAAGCTCTTGCATCATATGCTTTGCACCCATTAATGAAGAAATACATAGAGCATGCTAAAATTTGGTTTGCATATTTGGTTTCTCTAAGGTCTAGATAATTTCTAGTATTGAGTTTGAACAACAAGGAAGACGGTGTAGAGTCTTATAATGTTTTCAATATGTCTTTTATGTGAGTTTTGCTGCACCGGTTCATCCTTGTGTTTGTTTCAAATAAGCCTTGCTAGCCTAAACCTTGTATCGAGAGGGAATACTTCTCATGCATCCAAAATACTTGAGCCAACCACTATGCCATTTGTGTCCACCATACCTACCTACTACATGGTATTTTCCTGCCATTCCAAAGTAAATTGCTTGAGTGCTACCTTTAAAATTCCATCATTCACCTTTGCAATATATAGCTCATGGGACAAATAGCTTAAAAACTATTGTGGTATTGAATATGTAATTATGCACTTTATCTCTTATTAAGTTGCTTGTTGTGTGATAACCATGTTCACTGGGGACGCCATCAACTATTCATTGTTGAATTTCATGTGAGTTGCTATGCATGTCCGTCTTGTCTGAAGTAAGAGAGATCTACCACCCTATGGTTAAGCATGCATATTGTTAGAGAAGAACATTGGGCCGCTAACTAAAGCCATGATCCATGGTGGAAGTTTCAGTTTTGGACATATATCCTCAATCTCAAATGAGAAAATTATTAATTGTTGTTACATGCTTATGCATAAAAGAGGAGTCCATTATCTGTTGTCTATGTTGTCCCGGTATGGATGTCTAAGTTGAAGAATAATCAATAGCGAGAAATCCAATGCGAGCTTTCTCCTTAGACCTTTGTACAGGCGGCATAGAGGTACCCCTTTGTGACACTTGGTCAAAACATGTGCATTGTGATGATCCGGTAGTCCAAGCTAATTAGGACAAGGTGCGGGCACTATTAGTACACTATGCATGAGGCTTGCAACTTGTAAGATATAATTTACATGATACATATGCTTTATTACTACCGTTGACAAAATTGTTTCATGTTTTCAAAATCAAAGCTCTAGCACAAATATAGCAATCGATGCTTTTCCTCTATGGAGGACCATTCTTTTACTTTCAATGTTGAGTCAGTTCACCTATTTCTCTCCACCTCAAGAAGCAAACACTTGTGTGAACTGTGTATTGATTCCTACATACTTGCTTATTGCACTTGTTATATTACTCTATGTTGACAATATCCATGAGATATACATGTTATAAGTTGAAAGCAACCGCTGAAACTTAATCTTCTTTTGTGTTGCTTCAATGCTTTTACTTTGAATTATTGCTTTATGAGTTATCTCTTATGCAAGACTTAATTGATGCTTGTCTTGAAGTGCTATTCATGAAAAGTCTTTGCTTTATGATTCACTTGTTTACTCATGTCATATACATTGTTTTGATCGCTGCATTCACTACATATGCTTTACAAATAGTATGATCAAGATTATGATGGCATGTCACTCAGAAATTATCTGTGTTATCGTTTTACCTGCTCGGGACGAGCAGAACTAAGCTTGGGGATGCTGATACGTCTCCGACGTATCGATAATTTCTTATGTTCCATGCCACATTATTGATGTTATCTACATGTTTTATGCACACTTTATGTCATATTCGTGCATTTTCTGGAACTAACCTATTAACAAGATGCCGAAGTGCCGATTCTTTGTTTTTCTGCTGTTTTGGTTTCAGAAATCCTAGTAAGGAAATATTCTCGGAATTGGACGAAATCAACGCCCGGGGGCCTATTTTGCCACGAAGCTTCCGGAAGTCCGAAGACGAAGCGAAGTGGGGCCACAGGGTGCCCAAACCCTAGGGCGGCGCGGCCCCCTTGGCCGCACCGGCCTATGGTGTGGGGCCCCTGTGCCCCCTCTGACTTGCCCTTCCGCCTACTTAAAGCCTCCGTGGACGAAACCCCGCATCGAGAGCCACGATACGGAAAACCTTCCGAGAGACGCCGCCAACGCCGATCCCATCTCGGGGATCCAGAGATCGCCTCCGGCACTGCCGGGAGAGGGGAATCATCTCCCGGAGGACTCTACACCGCCATGGTCGCCTCCGGTGTGATGTGTGAGTAGTCTACCCCTGGACTATGGGTTCATAGCAGTAGCTAGATGGTTGTCTTCTCCCCATTGTGCTATCATTGTCGGATCTTGTGAGCTGCCTAACATGATCAAGATCATCTATCTGTAATTCTATATGTTGCGTTTGTTGGGATCCGATGAATAGAGAATACTTGTTATGTTGATTATCAAAGCTATGTCTATGTGTTGTTTATGATCTTGCATGCTCTCCGTTATTAGTAGATGCTCTGGCCAAGTTGATGCTAGTAACTCCAAGAGGGAGTATTTATGCTCGATAGTGGGTTCATGCCTGCATTGACACAGGACGATGACGAGAAAGTTCTAAGGTTGTGTTGTGCTGTTGCCACTAGGGATAAAAACATTGATGCTATGTCTAAGGATGTAGTTGTTGATTACATTACGCACCATACTTAATGCAATTGTCTGTTGCTTTGCAACTTAATACTGGAGGGGGTTCGAATGATAACCTGAAGGTGGACTTTTTAGGCATAGATGCAGTTGGATGGCGGTCTATGTACTTTGTCGTAATGCCCAATTAAATCTCACTATACTCATCATGATATGTATGTGCATGGTCATGCCCTCTTTATTTGTCAATTGCCCAACTGTAATTTGTTCACCCAACATGCTGTTTATCTTATGGGAGAGACACCTCTAGTGAACTGTGGACCCCGGTCCAATTCTCTTTACTGAAATACAATCTCTTGCCAATCTTGTTCTCTTGTTTTACAAACAATCATCTTCCACACAATACGGTTAATCCTTTGTTACAGCAAGCCGGTGAGATTGACAACCTCACTGTTTCATTGGGGCAAAGTACTTTGGTTGTGTTGTGCAGGTTCCACGTTGGCGCCGGAATCCCTGGTGTTGCGCCGCACTACATCCCGCCGCCATCAACCTTCAACGTGCTTCTTGGCTCCTACTGGTTCGATAAACCTTGGTTTCTTACTGAGGGAAACTTGCTGCTGTACGCATCACACCTTCCACTTGGGGTTCCCAACGAGCGTGTGCTTTACGCGTCATCAGTCATCAAGGAGGGTAGTCGTCTCCCTGGTCTTTACAACGACATCATCCACATATGCGTGAACGTTTCTGCCGATTTGATCCTGCAAGCATTTTTGCATGCACCTTTGGTAGGTGGCGCCTGCATTTTTCAAGCCGAACGGCATAGTCGTGTAGCAATAAGCCCCATCCGGGGTAATGAACGAAGTCTTTATTTGATCATCCGGATTCAAAGGAATCTGGTGGTAGCCTGAATAGGCATCTAGAAAAGATAACAGTTCACAGCCGGCAGTCGAGTCTATGACTTGATCTATGCGCGGCAGGGGGAAGGGGTCCTTCGGGCACGCCTTGTTCAGGCTGGTGTAGTCGATACACATGCGCCAGGAGCCGTTCTTCTTCAAAACCAGGACCGGGTTCGCCAACCAGTCCGGGTGCAGCACTTCCATGATGAAGCCGGCTGCCAGCAGCCGGGCGATTTCTTCACCGATGGCCTTCCTTCTTTCTTCGGCGAAGCGCCTGAGAGGCTGCTTCACCGGCTTGGCTTCAGGCCGGACGTGGAGGTGGTGCTCAGCCAACTCCCTCGGCACACCCGGCATGTCTCTTGGAGTCCATGCGAAGATGTCCCGATTCTCACGGAGGAAGCTGGTGAGCTCGCTTTCCTATTTCCTGCTCAAGCCGGCACCGATGGTGATGTACTTGTCCGGCTGCGCCGGGTCCAGCAGGATCTTCTTGGTGTTGTCGGCCGGCTGGAAGTGAGTCGTCCTAGCCGGGTTGCCTGCAGCCGGCATGTCTGTCTGCGCGGCCTTGGCGAGGGCGACGACGTCGTGGATGAGCTGCTTCTCGGTGGCGATGACCAGCGTCTGGGCCATCTTGGAGCTCTGCGTGGCGCAATCCGTGGAGCGGCGATAGTCGCCGGCTACGGTGATGACTCCTTTAGGGCCAGGCAGCTTCATCTTCAGGTACCCATAGTGGGGCACCGCCATGAACTTGGTCAGGGCCGGCCTGCCCAGGAGCGCGTGGTAGGGACTGACGAGGTCCACCACCTCGAACTCGATCTTCTCGGTGCGGAAGTGATCCGGCTTCCCGAACATCACCTCCAGCGTGATCCGGCCAATCGGCTGGCAGCAGTGGCCTGGCACGATGCCATGGAAGACGGTGGGGGTGGGACGCAGCTCGGCTTCTTGGATGCCTAGCTTGCGGGCGGTGTCGCGGTAGAGGATGTTGATGCTGCTACCGCCGTCGATGAGGACGCGCGAAAAACGCACGCTGCGCCGAGTCGTGCCGATGGTGGGGTCGAGGACCATGGCGTAGCTGCCCGGCTTCGGCAGGACAGCCGGTGTGTCGCGGCGATCAAAAGTGATGGCCTGCTCTGACCAGTTTAGGTACTGGGGGACCGGCGGTATGACCGCGTTGACCTCGAGGGAACGGCTCTGCTGGCTCGTCTTGTCCTCGGGCTCGGAGGTGAAGATGATGTAGGTAGCATCTTCGGCCAGGTAGCGGCCATGGTGCACTTGGTTAGCCTCGTGGTGCTCGAGGTTGGCGTTCTCTGCGCCGGCTGCGCCACCCGGCCCGCCGGCTGGAGGGGGCGGGGGTGGAGGCGGGAGAGGTTCACCGCTTGTCAGCCGCTTCATGAAGTGGCAGTCGCGGGTGGTGTGGTTGGAGGGGTTCTTGCCGCTGTGGTACTTGCACGGCGAGTCGAGCATCTGCTCGAAGGTGTACTTCGGCTTCCATTGTCGGTCTTGCTTCTGGCGGCGGCTGCCGCCTGCCGCGTTGTCTGCCACGGTGGCCACGTGGGCGGAGCCGTACCGGCGGTCCGGCTGGTCGCTGTGACGCTTGCCGCGGTAGTTGTCCCGCCGGCTGCCATGGGAGGCGCCGTCTGCCGGCTTGTGCTCAGCCGACTTGTGGTGGTCCCGCCTGGAGGGAGCCGGCGCTGGTTCAGCCGTCGCCTTGTCGGCTTCTTCAGCCAGCGCGTACTTGTCGGCGATGGCCATGAGGGCGGCCATGGACTTGGGCTCGCTGCGGCGCAGCTTGTGCCACAGCATGGTGTTGGGCCGGCAGCCACCCATGAAGAAGCTGATGGCCTGGATCTCGTGCACACCCTCGCAGGAGTTGCGCATCTCGCACCAGCGCGTCAGGTACGCGCGATCCGTCTCGTCCGGGCCCTGCTTGCACATCTCGAGCTGCTGGGGGCGACCCGGCCGGAGATAGGTGCCGGTGAAGTTGCTGATGAAGGCCTCCTCGAAATCAAGCCAGCCGTTGATGCTGCCGGCTGGCAGGTTGTTGAGCCAGGTGCGGGTGGAGCTGACCAGCATCAGGGGGGAGTAGCGCACCGCCCAGCGCTTGTTGCCTCTGGAGATGCCGACTGCGGTGGAGTAGTCCTGCAGCCAGTCCTCCGGCTTGGCGGTGCCGTCGTACTTGGGCGTGTCGCGGGGGAGCTGGAAGCCGTCGAGCATGGGCTCGTTGGCGATGCGGGGCCCGAAGCACTTGGGGCAAGCCGGCGCCTCCTCTTCCGCTATGCGGGATTCGACCAGCCGATCGAGGCGGTCTCTGGCGTCGGCGGGCTCGATGCGGGGGCCCAGCCGGGAACGTGCCGGCTGGCGAGTGCCGGCTCGCTCTGGAGCCGGCCTGTGCTGGCGCCTTGGTGCCGCCTGCTCGGAGTCATGCTCCTGGTCCCGGCCTGGGGGTGGCCGGCTGCGACCGCTGTGGCCGCTGTCCAGCCGGCTTGTCCGGCTTGAACCTGCGTGGGTGGCGCGGGAGTCTCTGCGCCGGCTTGGTGCGGGCGAGGCGGACTCGGCCGTGTCTCTGTGGGGGTCCTTGCTGGTGCCTGCAGCAGCGCGGACGGGAGGAGCTTTCGTAGCACCATACCTGGGGTCCTTGGTCTGCTCAGCTGCCGCCCGGCACAGTTCAGCTACTCGCTGCGTCTGGCGGCGCAGCTCTTCTCCTTCGAGGAGGGCTAGCTCCTTCGCAGCGGCTTCGGCTGCGAGGATGTTCTTGTCGGGGGTGTTGAAGACGGGCAGCTCCGTGGACGGAGCCGGCGCTTCCGCGCCGTCGCGCTCGATCTCGGCGCCTAGGCCGCCTCCGCGCTTGCGGATCATGCCAGCTCGGCTGGGGTTGTTGCCGCCTGGCGTGAAGCCATGGGCGTGCTCGTACTCGCGCTGGGTGATGGCCAGCTGGCGCTTGGCTGCAGCCAGCTCGTCGGCCTGCTGGAGGAGGAGCTGGCGATGTGCCTCCAGGTCCGCCTCGATGGTGGCGGCGTTGCCGCCTGCGGTGAGCGGGGAGCTCAACTTCGTCCGGACTTCGTCCAGTCGGGATGGAGGTGGGGGCGCCTTTGGGCCCGAGCCGGAGGCGTTGGGGTCGACGTTGCGCTCCAGGTTGGGGCCGCGGGTGCGCGGGTTCTTGGTGGGGAGCTCCTCGCCAGCCATCATGACTTGCACGACGGCGGGGCTAGCGGGAGCGCTGCTGCCGGCTCGCGGAGGAGGGCTTGCGCAGCGCAGCACCTGCCGCGGGTAGCGCGGCGGTGCGACGGTGGCGACGTAGACGTCGTGGCCGCCGAAGGAGATGACGCTGCCGCCTGCTGGGAAGGGCTGGTCGGCGAAGCAGCCAGCGTTGTCGCTGACGCAGTCGAGGGAGCCGAATCTCCAGATCAAGCCTGAAGCGACTCGCTCGCCGGTGGTGATGGTGAGGCCCGTCCGGATGAAGACACCGGCCGAGGATGCTGAAGGCCCCACGGTGGGCGCCAAATGTCGTGGTATCGTCACGGCATATGCCATAGGGTGGCTAACGAAGGAGGTTCCTAGGAGATCTCACGGCGGTATCCGGATGCGGGTATGGGGACGAGCGACACGGCGACGTACCCAGGTTCGAGGCCCTCCGATGGAGGTAACACCTCTACTCCTGCTAGGGATGTATATGATGATCACGCAATACAAGGTTGCTCCTAGAGATGTGTCCGGCTACTCCTGGGAGGCCAAGGAAGACAAGAGTCTCTCTCACAGGGCAGCACTAGGGGTGGCAGTGAGGTGAGAATGATCGATCCCCTGCACGAGAGGGGGTAGTGCGGCTTATATAGGCACCGACACTTTACATATAAGACCCTATAGTCTACTGGCCGGCTTGGCCGGCTCCGGCTTCCGCTCCTTCCCGAGGCAGTGACGTCAGGAGCCGTTGAGGCCTCATGGCCTGTCCCATCCGGCTGCCAAAGTCAGCGGTATGGAGTGGAAGCGTCCCTGTCGCCATCAGCCACTGTAGCCAGTACGGATTGACGTTGGCCATGATGGCCTGTCCGGCGCGTGGCACTATTGCTCCACAGTGCCCCGCGCTTTACGGAAGATGAAGTCAGCGTGGACTTTGGGAACCCGGATCACCAACCCGGTTCCTTCTAGTGCAAGACTCGCCAGCCTCGAGTCGGTCTGAGGTACAAACCTCCAGTCGGATATGGCTTGTAGAAGCCGGCCCAGCTACAGCATTGGCGGCCGTAGCCAAGCCGACTAGGACCTAGAGCCAGCCGGCTTCCGGACCAGCCGGCCACGGCGCCAGCCGGCTGCTCCTCAGCCGGCCTTTGCCGCGAGCCGGCCAGCGGTCAGCCGGCTGCTCCGCGTCCATTGCCCTACCCGGGGTCTTCCCCCCGACACTTGCAGCAATAGCACTCAGCATCAGGCTTAGAGCCGTTCTTAGGTTTCATAGGAGGCGTGGCAGCTTTCTTGCCACCCTTCTTGAATTTTCCCTTAGACTTGCCCTGTTTCTTGAAACTGGTGGTCTTGTTGACCATCAACACTTGGTGCTCCTTCTTGATCTCAATCTCAGCAGATTTCAGCATGGCGAAGAGTTCAGGTAACTCTTTGTTCATGTTCTGCATATTGTAGTTCATCACAAAGTTCTTGTAACTAGGTGGCAGTGATTGAAGGACACGATTAATCCCCAGTCTGTTAGGAATCACTATTCCCAAGTCACTGAGTTTCTTCGCATGCCCAGTCATGATGAGCATGTGCTCACTAACGGAGCTGCCTTCTTCCATCATGCAGCTGAAGAAGTGTTTCGATGCTTCATAGAGTCTCAAAAATAGCTTTCAGCTCATTGACCAACTCATGAGGATCGTGGTGCTCAAAACGTTTTTGAAGATCGGCTTCCAGACTGCATATGATGGCACACTGAACTTGAGAGTACCGAGTTTTCTGAGTCTCGTAAACATTCTTTACTTCATCGGTTTCAGTTTCTGCAGGAGGGTCACCTAGCGGTGCATCAAGCACATATTGCAGGTTTCCACCAGCGAGGAAGATCCTCACATGATGGAACCAGTCGGTGAAGTTGCTACCGTTGCTCTTAAGCTTTTCTTTCTCTAAGAACTGGTTAAAATTGATTGGGGACGCCATATCTACAACATATATTTGCAATAGTTTAGACTAAGTTTATGACAAATTGAGTTCAAATTTTAATTAAACAAAATTAAAAATCTAGGTGAGCTCCCACTCAAAACAATATCCCTCGAATTGTCTTAGTGATCACACGAACCAAATCCACCACACCTAATTCCGATCATCACGAGACAAGATGTAATTTCAATGGCGAACACTCAAAGTGTTCATCATATCAATCATATGATTCATGCTCTACCTTTCGGTATCACGTGTTCCGAGACCATGTCTGTACATGCTAGGCTCGTCAAGGCAACCTTAGTATCCGCATGTGCAAAACTGGCTTACACCCGTTGTATGCACTTGTTGATTCTATCACACCCGATCATCACGAGATGCTTCGAAACGACAAGTCTTGGCAACGGTGCTACTAAGGATGAACACTTTATTATCTTGATATTTTAGTGAGAGGGATCATCTTATAATGCTACCGTCGCGATCTAAGCAAAATAAGATGCATAAAAGGATTAACATCACATGCAGTTCATATGTGATATGATATGGCCCCTTTGTCTTTGCGCCTTTGATCTTCATCTCCAAAGCACGGACATGATCTCCATCATCAACGGGCATGATCTCCATCATCGTCGGCGTAGCGTCAAGGTCAATGGCGCCGTCTTCATGGTTGTTCACCTCATGTAGCAACTATTACAACTACTTTGAAAAACTACTCAACATGAAATTTAAAGAAAACCATAAGGCTCCTGCCGGTTGCCACAATACAATAATGATCATCTCATATATTCATCATCACATTATGGCCATATCACATCACCAAACCCTGCAAAAACAAGTTAGACGTCTCTAATTTGGTTTGCATATTTTACGTGGTTTAGGGTTTTCGAGTGATATCTAATCTACCTACGAACATGAACCACAACGGTGATACTAGTGTTGTTAATAGAAGAGTAAATTGAATCTTCACTATAGTAGGAGAGACAGACACCCGCAAAGCCACTTATGCAATACAAGTTGCATGTCGAGCGTGGAGCAAATCTCATGAACGCGGTCATGTAAAGTTAGCCCGAGCCGCTTCATCCCACTATGCCACAAAGATGCAAAGTACTCAAACTAAAGACAACATAAGCATCAACGCCCACAAAACCATTGTGTTCTACTCGTGCAACCATCTATGCATAGACGAGGCTCTGATACCACTGTAAGGATTCGTTGCATCGAAAACAAAAATTTTCCTACCGCGAGAATGCAATCCAAGCCAAGATGCAATCTAGAAGACGGGAGCAACGAGGGGATGATCGAGACTCACCCTTGAAGATTTCCAAAGCCTACAAGATGAGGCTCTTGTTGCTGCGGTAGACGATCACTTGCCGCTTTCAAAAGCGCGTAGAAGATCTTGACGGTGCCACAATCGGGCAACACCTCCGTACTCGGTCACACGTTCGGTGTTGATGAAGATGACGTCCTTCTCCCCGTTCCAGCGGGCAGCAGAAGTAGTAGCTCCTCCTTGAATCCGGCAGCACGACGGCGTGGTGGCGGTGGCGATGGAGATCTCCGGCGGAGCTTCGCTAAGTGTTGCGGGAGAGGGGGAGGAGTAGGGCGGCTAGGGTTTGGGAGAGGGGGTGGCCGGCCTCCTTGGGGTGCGGCCAAGGTGGCCGGCCCCCTCCCCTATGCCCCTCATTATATAGGTGGAACCCCCAAGTGTTGGACTACAAGTCTTCGAATAAGACCCCAACCCAAAACCTTCCATGTGTAGGGAAACCTACCCAAGGTGGGATTCCCACCTCAAGTGGGACTCCCACCCTTCCATGAGGGGGGTGGCCGGCCCCCTTGGTGGAGTCCACTTGGGACTCCACCCCTCTAGGGTTGGCCGGCCATGGGATGTGGATTCCCTTTGGGACTCCGCCTTCCAAAGTGAATTCTTCCGGACTTTTCTAGAACCTTCTAGAACCTTCCAAAATTTCACCGGATCATTTTCAAACTTATAAAATGACTTCCTATATATGAATCTTATTCTCCGGACCATTCCAGAACTCCTCGTGATGTCCGGGATCCCATCCGAGACTTCGAACAAAACTTCGAACTCCATTCCATATTTCAAGTTCTACTAATACAACATCAAACCTTAAGTGTGTCACCCTACGGTTCGCGAACTATGTAGACATGGTTGAGAACTCTCTCCGACCAATAACCAATAGCGGGATCTGGAGATCCATAATGGCTCCCACATATTCAACGATGACTTAGTGATCGAATGAACCATTCACATATGATACCAATTCCCTTTGTCATGCGATATTTTACTTGTCCGAGGTTTGATCATCGGTATCTCTCTATACCTTGTTCAACCTCGTCTCCTGACAAGTACTCTTTACTCGTACCGTGGTATGTGGTCTCTTATGAACTATTCATATGCTTGCAAGCTATTTAGATGACATTCCACCGAGAGGGCCCAGAGTATATCTATCCGTCATCGGGATGGACAAATCCCACTGTTGATCCATATGCCTCAACTCATACTTTCCGGATACTTAATCCCACCTTTATAACCACCCATTTACGCAGTGGTGTTTGATGTAATCAAAGTACCTTTCCGGTATAAGTGATTTACATGATCTCATGGTCATAAGGACTAGGTAACTATGTATCGAAAGCTTATAGCAAATAACTTAATGACGTGATCTTATGCTACGCTTAATTGGGTGTGTCCATTACATCATTCATATAATGACATAACCTTGTTATTAATAACATCCAATGTTCATGATCATGAAACGATGATCATCTATTAATCAACAAGCTAGTTAAGAGGCTTACTAGGGACTCCTTGTTATTTACATAACACACATGTATCAATGTTTCGGTTAATACAATTATAGCATGGTATATAAACATTTATCATAAACACAAAGATATATAATAACCACTTTTATTATTGCCTCTTGGGCATATCTCCAACATTTGCAATGTGTATTGCTTATTATTATGTTGACCTTGCGAATCCCTAAGGTGACAGATAGGGAAAAACAAGGGGAATACATGATAGTTCTAATATATTGTGCATTCTTTGGTATTGTGGCTATACACGATCTTGATCTTGAGCAGTTAGATGTGAAAACTGCTTTTCTGCATGGAGAACTTGATGAGGAGATACACATGGACCAGCCTGCAGGTTTTGTTGTACATGGTAAGGAGGATCTTGTTTGCAAGTTAAAGAGCTCCCTTTATGGCCTGAAACAACCCCCAAGATAGAGGTACAAATGGTTTGATTCATTTTATGCTTGCACATGATTTTAAGAGATCTCAATATGATAGTTGTGTTTACATCAAGTTTGTTAATGGATCACCTATATACTTGCTGTTACTACCGCTCACTTCCCCCTTTCTCTCTCTCTCTCTCTCTCTCTCTCTCTCTCTCTCTCTCTCTCTCTCTCTCTCTCTCTCTCTCTCTCTCTCTCTCTCTTATCCATAGTAGCTGAGAGCTCCTTCGAGAGCACCGGGCCGACCCAAAGCCGATCTCGCCGGCAACGTCGGGGGAGATGGGCGGAGGGGAGGTGCCGGAGTATATAGCTTAGGTAGGGTTAGTGGCAGTTTTCCGGTAGGGGGCTTGATGCCCAGTAGTGGAGGCGGAAGAGGAGATCTGGCCGCCTGGATCTCGCCTGCTGTAGGGTCCTTCTTCTTTCTTCTTCCTCTCCGGTGGTCGGCGGGGAGAGGGAAGCAGGGCGCTGACGCTTCCTTCAATAAAAAAGAGGCGGTGCACCACCTGCTGCAGCCCGGAAGAGGCGGGCGGCGTCTTTTCCTGGCCGGCCTTGGAGGCGAGGGGGAAAGCGCGCGCGCATCGGAGAACAACGTTGTCGACAAGCTCCTGTCCGGCCGTGGAGGCGAGGAGGAGCACATCCACGCCGTCACCAGTTCATCTGCTTCCATGAGGTCTTATCTTCGCTGGATTTGCTCGGTGTTGAGAAGCAATCTTCTCTGCTTCTCCCTTACATGCCGTGGTGGCGAGGAGGCAGTTGCTGCTGGTGTTGCGCCTCACGCCTATCGAAGCCAGCCTCTGCCCAAGGGGTGCTATGGAGCTGCGACTGCTTCATCGACGCCGTTGCTGAAGTGGCGTTCATCCTGGGAAGCTCTTCAGCAGGGCACCTATGGCGGCGTCATCGCCCTGCCCCTGCATCACATGGCCGAATGGCGGCCCTTCGCCGGGAGATCTTCCTCCACAAGGAGGCTTCTCTACGGCTCGTTGTCGACAGATCCGACCGTCTACGCCCCAAGTGGCTTGTTACCCGGCGGCGTGGACGGCAGTCGATGGCGGATGCCGTTCTCCGGTGACGACCAGGGAACTGATCGCGTTTTCAATTTCCACGCTAGGGTCCTGTGTGAAAAATTCAAGGGCTGGCCTGTTATTTTCTGTTCTTCTGAGGCCCTTTTTGTAATATGGTCTGTAACCGTGTTGACTTAATGCAGCTCTCTGTCCTTCGGGACCTTCCTTGTTAAAAAAAATATACTTGTTGTTATATGTTGATGATATATTTGATTGCTGCCAAGAGCAAGAAAGAGATCACTACTTTAAAAGCACAATTAAGTAGTGAATTTGATATGAAAGATCTTGGTGCTACTAAGAAAATGCTAGGTACGGAAATTACAAGAGAAAGAAAATCTAATATGTTATTTAAATTACATTAAGAAAGTCCTTCAACATTTTAATATACATGATACAAATTATGTTAGTACACCTATTGCTCCTCACTTCAAATTGTCAGCATTGCAATATCCTAGTACCGATGGAGATATTGAGTACATGTCACGAATTCCATATTCTAGTGTTATTGGTTCCTTGATGTATGCCATGGTTTGTTCTCGCCCTGGTTTGTTATATGCTATGAGTTTGGTCAGTCGATACATGGCTAATCCTGATAAAGAACATTAGAAAGTTGTCCAGTGGATTTTCAGGTATCTTTGTGGCACATCCAAAGCTTGCTTGAAATTTGGCAAGACCAGTACTTGATCAGACGCACTCTTTTCCTTTCAGGGCACCGAGTGGGGCTGAAAGGTTTTTAATGAGGCGGGCTCGCGGTGCTGCAATATAATAAAGATATTGATGGCATACATCTTTTTCGTCGACAGGCTCGGGGGTTTTCAACCCGTAGTAACAATATATATATAAGTTCTCACACAATACAGCTTACAAAGTTATTCGCCTTGGTACAAAGTACCTCACAAACCGATAAAGACATAAAACATCGGCCAACAAAAAAGCTCGGGGGCTACTTTAGAAAGAAGGAAACCTCGAGTATGGATAGAAAGAAAAGGCGAGAGCCTATGATCAAATACAAGCACATTGATGTCAATTACTATTATGTCAACCGGTGAGGGATTCACTGAATATGTGAATTCAGATTTTGCTGCCGACTTGGATAAGAGAAGGTCTCTCACGGGTTATGTGTTCCCTTTTGGTGGATGTGATGTGAGTTGAAAGGCAACGCTACAACCTGTTGTTGCCCAATCTACAACCGAAGAAGAATATATGATTATTGTTGAAACTTGCAAAGAGTCTGTTTGGTTGAAATGTTTGTATGCTGAGTTTTGTGGAGATGATTCTTGCATTAACTTGTTTTGTGATAGTCAAAGTGTCATATACCTTACTAAAGATCAAATGTTCCTTGAGAGGACAAAAGCACATTGATGTCAAGTACTATTATGTTGGCGACGTTGTTGCACAAGGTAAACTGAAGATATGCAAGATAAGTACTCATGATAATCCTGCTGATATGATGACAAAGCTAGTTCATGTTGTCAAGTTTGAGCTTTGCTCGAGTTTGGTTGGTATAACTGTTTAGCCCAAGTGGCTATTGGCACCAGGAAGTGTTTTTTATTTGTTGTTCAGGAGATTGTTGAAGTTCATGCTACAAGATGAAATTTGTCTCAAGATGGAGTTTATTATATTGTGATCCAAATTCATGCTAAAGGGAGGCTAACTTCTGACGAGCGGAGCGAGTCCCGTCGCCGGGTACAGATAGATGCCACCGCCTATATATACCTCTTGTAAGCCGTCGTCTAGGGTTTATCAGATTATAAGATAACCCATGATATTTGTAAACACTCTCCAATATAGTAAAATTTTGCTGGCTGACGATCATGGTTTTTCTCCTCTGTGTTGGAGAAATTTTCCACGTTAAAATCTTATGTCTCCGCTGCGTTTTCTTTCTCATTATTCGTTATTTGCTTATCACGTTTGTATCAGTATAAAAAAAATAAGCTATTAAATAGTCTAAATGAATTGTGGACATGTATCCTTAACATATTGAAACGATTGTCATTATTGGTATCAAACCTCATTAAAGCTAGATCTTCTAATCAATGGTGGGCAAAGTGTCTGAACATACAAATCTATACCTAATAATAAAGGAGCTAACGTTTCCTTGGTTTGGTCCGTCAAAATGCGCTTTGGTCCAACTCGCAAGGCGCCTTCGTACTCACGCTATATGGACGCATCGCTTCCGATTGAAGCCGGGCCCAGCCAACGCTCCCTATCTCAAGCTTCCATAGTCCCGATCGATCGTCAATTTGTGACCCTAATCGTGTACGTCGAGAACTCGACAACTTGGGGATCGTACCAGACACGTTTTCCAAGTGCCAGACAGACGGCTCCCTTATATAGTTCAATCAACGGAAGCTGAGATCAAGACCGGATCTGAGGTAACGAGCCGAACCCCGCGTCATCGCTAGCGCCACGAGCGACTTTAGATCCCTTCGGTTCGACGCCGGTCGCCGGAGAAGCCAGGACGAGACCTTGCTAGCGCCACGAGCGACTTTGCAGCAACCATACTGGAGGCCGGCGCTTGGTCCCGGCTCTACGGTGGAGTGGCCTCCTCTCCCATGCCGGCCGGCCGGCCGCAGATCCCTGCAGGCCCTCCTGGCAATACCCCTGCGCTGCAACCTCTTACTGATCGATGCCGAGTTGGCCTACACGTGCGGTCATTCGTTTCTTGAAGACAGCATCCCCTGTTTAGATTTCTAACTAGCGCAGCGGCCTGCACAGGTTATCTCTGGGCTGAGGGGTGTTCTTGCCACCAGCCATCGTTTTGTTTCCTTCTTCCTGAGGGAGACGTGCATATCTTCTTCCATGCTCAGGTTAATCCATTCTATATTACTGTGTTGCTATTTCACTGTGTCCTTCTCACAGCTATCATAGTCGCTTGGTTCACTATAGGAGTTGATTAGATAATGCTTTGTTTTTTGTTCAAAAAAAAAAGATAATGCTCTGTTTTCAAGTTTTGATTTTTCCACTAGGTGCTCAATGAAATTCCAGCCTAAGCAAAGTTCTATTCTTGTACAAGAGATGCACCATGGATTTTGAGGAGATAGATTATGAACCAATCGTGAATCCTATCAGCTTGCACTGAAAGGCTTTGAGATATCATAGGGTGTTACTGATATTGATTTTCTTTCAGCTAGACATCTCTCTGATTAGAAGCATGATTATCTGCTTCAAGACTTTGTCAATGCAAAATCTGGTAGACGTTGATTGATTGATTAAATATATAAAACTTTGTTACTTGCAGACAGTTTTGTGAAAAATCATGCCTCCTCCAAAAACTATACTGAAACTATCATGTAGTTCAAAGGTTGTTTGGGCCTGAAATTCGTTCTTATAAGGTTACACCGTTGCACTAACATGCCTAATTATTATGTGTATTCTTGCTGTCAAGATGCAAATCGAGTAAGAGTCGTATACATTATTGTGCTTTTTTTTCATTGTATAATATCATGTTTTCATTGCTGCATTCTATTTAACATATTATTGTGCTTTTTTCATTGTATAATATCAAAAGTAGTACATGTGTTATAGATAAATATCACTATGAAATATGCTTTAATTATGCAGATCACAAAGTGACACAAGATGATGATTTAAAAAAAATTTAAAACACATAGCCCCTAACGCCATTATGTCGGGACTTCCTGTATCTCTATTGTTTGAGGGTTAAAATATAAGATATAGAATTTTTTTGGCAGCATATGGAAATTCAGTTAGGCCGGTCAAATGACTTTGAGCTAAAATTTGAGTAGTGGATGTTTTTTTTAACCTAAATTTTAAACTCATCTACCGCTTTTCTAACCAGCGACTTTTGTTCCGCAACACCAGGGTAAATGGGCCACGGATGTTGCAAACCATCATAACAAGTTCGTAGAAGTACAATGTGGAATGGAGCATGCAACAAGTTTAAGTTTGGTGCACCGAGAGCCTCGTAAGCTCATCTTATTAAGATTAAACATGTTAATCATGAATAGGAGAAAATGTGACAACCTTGATTGATGACGGCACATGAGAAATATCATCATGGATTATTCATTTAAGCGTTCGAGTTTTCGCTTTTTCCGGTGCAACGCACGGGCTCTTTTGCTAGTAATATCATAAAGCACAATCTGTAGCTAAAGTTCCTTTGTTCTTATAATTTTTTCAACCAATCACGGTGTGGATCGTTTGGGAACACGTTTTGTTTTGCAGCTAACCCACACGGGGACGGCAAGATGGTAGCAGCCTGTCTAGTCAAAAAAGGGTTCGTGCGATGACAATGAGGGAGGGACACGTGCTCCACTACTTAATTTTTCGTCGAGCCAGCCGACTTCCACATAGTGGAAGGCAAAGCAAAAAAAACCTTGTCGCTGTCGCCTTTCACGCGGCGCACCTAACCCTTTGCATCGCCTCCGCCGTCCACGGGTTTAGCAGGGTGGGCGAGTTGATCTTGAGCGTGGCGCAGGCGATGTGCCTATTGGCGGCCTCCGTGAAGTGCACCCCATCCCAGGACACGAACTCCGACGGGTCGGCGCACGCCGCCGTCCCCGCCGCGCCGCAGAAGGCCGTCATGTTGAAGTTGTAGGCGCCCTTCCCGCCGCCGCAGCACGCCGCCAGCGGCTTATCCCTAAACCCTGCATGCGATCGTTTCAAGAAAGAAAAAGCCTCGATCATTAGCTGATTGATTAATTGTTAACCTGTCGAATTCGAGCAGGAGGCTGCCTAGTTGATCGATACCGTATTTTCGCGGCGAAACGATGAAGTCGGCGACGGCGGTGTAGAGGTCTGCATAGAGGATGGCCACGCCCGGGTGAGCTCGCCGGAGCTGACGGAGCATGCCGTTCAGCGCGCGGTTGTGCAGCTCGGCGAGATCGTTGAGCTCCGTGATGCATCCGGTCTCCGGGTCGTAGTCGCCGCTCCTGTAGAGAGCCAGCAGCTGCGGCTCGCACCCGAGCGGTATCATGCCCGGAACTAGGACCGTTTTCGCTCCGGCGGCGATCACCTCCTGCATACGTACATGGTTCATATACATCTTCACGCGGCTCCCTCCCCACAGTTTTTTATCAATGATCGTTGCACTGGTGAACTAGCTAGCTAGCTTACGGTCAGGACTGAGCGGACGGCGGCCACGATGTGCGGCACGAAGGTCCGCATCTCCCCGGCCCCGACGGTGTTGTTCCCCAAGGCCACCAGGTAGTCATTGACTCCAATCTCTCCGACCAGGAACAGCGACCTCGCCATCATCCTTCTCTGCTCTATATATTATTACAAGATGATGGGGAAAAGATAAAAGATTACTATTAGAGCTACGTGCATGCATACCACCGTATATACTAGTTAGTAACGCACGTGTGGATAAATAAATAAACTGATATTGACAAAAGCAAAACTAAATATGGACTAGAGTAGAAATTGAATTTAGATAAATTACACACCACTTTCATGAGACGGGGGGAGGGAGTACCGTGAACCGAGCCAAGAAGCTGTAAAACGTCCTTGAACCAGCTGGTTTGGTTTGTGAAAGAAACAGGCACGAACGGCTTAAGCCCTCTGCTGTCGAAGAAATCTGGGCCAAGCGCCGTTGATCCACCCACCGCAAAGTTCACGCCGCGCCGGAAATCGCCTGCACTCTTGCCGGCGAGATACGGCCTTGGGTTCGGTAGCCCCAGCGCCTCAACTACACAAAGCATATCATCATTTATACATACATGTATAGAATATAACATCCCGGTTAATTTGGAGGTGATCGAGTGGTCACCGATGAAGTCGATGACGAGCCGGCCGTCGGACGCCCGACCGGTGGGGTGGCGGAAGAAGGTCTCGCCGTATGGCGGCCGGCTGGATGGCCCCGAACCGGTGGCCGCTAGACGCAGCGAGTTCCCGGTGTCGGTGAGGGAGTCGCCGAAGCTGAAGATGCCGGAGTAGCGCGTGCCGCGGGGCGCAGCACCGGCAGCGACGTCGACGACGGGGAGGAGCGCCACCGCCAAGAGAAATCGTGAAAATGGCGCCATCGTCGTAACCTCCCCGCGTGCGTGCCTTCCTATATTATGTGCTGTTACGATTTTGAGGAGCTGTGTGTGGTTGTGGGTAGGTCATTTGTAGCGATGGATGTGCGTGGCGCGAGACCAGGTTAAAGAGAACGCGCCGCCGTTGAAGATGATGTAGGAGAGAGACTTGACTGTGGGAAGCAGCCGCGTGTGTGTTTGTGTTTAAAACGATGGGAGCGCGTATGGACATTGGAGACCTCAAACGGAATTCCACTAGCTCCATCTGCCACAGCAAGCCATATACTACGGCCGAGAGTACGTGAGTGCTTCGCGGCGTGCTGTCCGCGTCAAAATTGATTAACTCAACTATCTACGGGTTGGTTTTACAGAATTATCAGGTACGGACTGACGTGGAGAGCCACGGATCAATTGGTCGTAAGGCTAATCCGTAACCAGCATCCCGTAAGTCCAGCATTTTCGCTCAACTATTGATGCACGATTTTTTGCTGTGCGATATTTTTTGTCGTATAAAATGTTTTTTTTTCTCTAACATTTTTTGTTGCTAGAAGTTTTACGCAGAAATGATTTTTTTTTCTTGTACAATATTTTTTGCTGTAAGAAATAGTATACAGAAAAAATCGTACATATATGTTTAGATAAAAAGCATCTACCACCCAACTTTAAATTAATAAAGCCCTTAAGGTTCGGAACATAGTAAGATTACACTGATGAGGCATACAGCTTAGCCAATAGAACATGCAACATAACAACAAAATGAAACAAGAACGACCCACACAAGCTCGAAGAGAAGACCACCGTCTTGAGGATGAAACCGCATGCATCATCAGGGCTCATTATTGCTCATTTGCCACCATTCCCGCGTGTATAAGTCTTAGTTGCCTTGTCATTTCAAGCAGGTTTGCTTTGTCTTGTGCCTTTGCGAGGGGCGTCCACAGCTGGGTCCTTGTCCGCTGCCGCACACATCGCGCGCTCCAGCACTGGTCCTTCAGTGAGCCCTAGGCCAGGGGCGCTCTTGCGGGATGCCTCCACCGGCGATGCACGGCTCCTGGGCGCTCTTGCCACCGTCACCGCAAGCTCCGGGATCACTTGTTCCCTCCTTGGAGTTGTTCACCCACCAGCTTCAAGGCCGCAACATTGTCATCCGAGAACTCAAGATGCGTAGCTACCGCCGCCAAGTCCGGGTTGCAGATTTTGGATGGGCGATCCTTATTGCTCTTGCTCCTCCTTTCTTTCTCCCTCAAATTCTCCTCCTCCCTTGCTGCAGGGGACAGACTTTGCCAACCAATCTCCTTCTTCTCCTCCTCAGAGAGGGCCTTTGCCTTGCTCGGAGTCACATAGTTTTGACCTGAGGTTGCTCCACCCCCTGGTGTGCAAAGCTCAGGATAGACAGGGAAATCGGGGGCTCACTATCATGAGTAGACTCCTCCTCTATATTAGAGCAAGGCACTGAGGCCGAGGCAACTATATGTGCAACCATGGGGAAGATGTCACCATCCTTAGTGAGATTCGAGCCGTACTGAGAGAACACTGTCTTTGGCAGCGCGGACAGTGTCAGTTCCTTGTCCGTGCACGGAGAGGTTGGGGCAAGAGGAACCGATTTTCGACTGGTCCCGATTTGTTTTCCTTGGTTCTTTGGTGCTTTGCTCTGCGGCTCCTTGCTGGCGTGGCGACCACGGCGACCATCCCAGCGATCACCATCTGAGTCCACTGCGTCTTCCTCTTCTTCATCGTCAGCTGGCTTGTGAGGAGGTGGTGGCGACGGAGGCCCACTAACCGTCGCTACGCCCTCCCTGACCACCCGAACTCTGAACCCTTGCAAGTTGACGAACAACATGATGGATTCTGGGAGTTGGACTGGGGCCCGGTAGCCCACCGTCATACGGACAGGTCCATCCACATTAGACATTGAAGTTTCATCCACCACAAGGGGACTGCCCAGCTCCCTAGCCCCTACCAGGAGTCGATCGCTGTAGCGGAAGGGAGGTGGGACTCCGAAGAGCTTGACTTTGGTCTCCACTAACTGCTCCGCTGCAGCCGGGTCGGCTGTGTTGGACATGACTAGAGCATGGCACTGACTCGATGGAAGCTTGATGCCGCCCCCGCGGACTGCCATCGCCAGACTTTCTTTGGAAGGGAAGACAAGAGAAAAGTCCATCTCTGAGACCTTTTGCACTTGCCAGTCCCACTCTTCTTCTACTAGATCCTTGAACTCTGCTTCAACCTGCTCTGTTGTAAGCTCCCCAGCCTCGATGCAAACGATCGCCGAGGTCTCCACCAAAACCTTCCCAGGAAGGTTCTTGGAGCTTGGAGAAAATAGAACACATGGCAGATAAGTGGCCTTCCTTCTTGCAGTTGACACGGAAGGGATTGGCGGTGCATTCCACTTACATATGCCATGGCTGTCCACATTTGTAGCAGATGATACGAGTGACATCGCCCCCGACGATTCACCCGCAATAGATTCCAACAGCCCAGCCTGGGGCCCGGACAGATCCGAACCTTGCGGATTTCTTGGCGGCCGATTGCGACGAGGGCCAGCCCCTTGCCTGAATTGCGTCCCCGCAGATTCAAAGGAGGGGGCGGCGGGAGCTGCTGGTCACGGGCGTACCTTTCTTTTTCCATGGGCCGCTGGGAGTTGTCATCCCACGCGCGTTGTTACCTACGGTGCTCCTCCTGTTCTCGATCCAGACGTTGGCGAACGTCTTGATCCCGGTGGCGCGCCCCTCCGCCCGAGATCTCCTCGTAGTGTCGCTTCCCCGAGTTGCCGCCACGCCAGTTGCGGTCCATCAGCTCGAGGGAGAGGACGCCAGAAGCTGGGTCGATGCAGGGACAGAGAAGCTTGGCACGGCGATGGTAGCGGGAGATGTCCTTTTCGGTGGCTGGGAACCCTAATGATGGATCTATTGTTCCAACCCTCAGCTAGATCCACTTTTGTACCGGCGCGTGATACGTCCCCGACGTATCCATAATTTCTGTCGTTCCATGCTTGTTTTATGACAATACTTACATGTTTTGCTTGCACTTTATGATGATTTCATCCATTTTCCGGAACTAACCTATTAACGAGATGCCACAGTGCCAGTTCTGTTTCACTGTTTTTGGTTCCAGAAAGGCTGTTCGGGCAATATTCTCGGAATTGGACGAAATCAACGCCAAACCTCCTATTTTTCCCGGAAGGCTCCAGAACACCGAAGAAGAGTCGAAGAGGGGCCAGGGGGCCACCACACCACATGGCGGCGCGGGCCAGACCCTGGCCGCGCCGGCCTAGGGTGAGGCGCCCCCAGGTGCCCCCCTGCGCCGCCTCTTCGCCTATAAAATCCCTTTCGACCTAAAAACACCGTACCAATTGACGAAACTCCAGAAAGACTCCAGGGGCGCCGCCGCCATCGCGAAACTCCAATTCGGGGGACAGAAGTCTCTGTCCCGGCACCCTGCCGGGACGGGGAAGTGCCCCCGGAAGCCATCTCCATCAACGCCATCGCCTCCATCATGCTCCGTGAGTAGTTCCCCCATGGACTACGGGTTCTAGCAGTAGCTATGTCGGTATACTCTCCCACATGTACTTCAATACAATGGTCTCATGAGCTGCCTTACATGATTGAGATTCATCTGATGTAATCGGTGTTGTGTTTGTTGGGATCCGATGGATGATACATTATGATTAGTCTATCTATAAAGTCTGTGAAGTTATTGTTGCTGCAATCTTGTTATGCTTAATGCTTGTCACTAGGGCCCGAGTGGCATGATCTTAGATTTGAGCTCTATACTTATTGCTTAGATTGTATCTACAAGTTGTATGCACATGTCACTGTCCGGAACCAAAGGCCCCGAAGTGACAGAAATTGGGACAACCGGAGGGGATGGCGGTGATGTGAGGGACACATGTTTTCACGGAGTGTTAATGCTTTGCTCCGGTACTCTATTAAAAGGAGTACCTTAATATCCAGTAGTTTCCCTTGAGGCCCGGCTGCCACCGGCTGGTAGGACAAAAGATGTTGTGCAAGTTTCTCATTGCGAGCACGTACGACTATATTGGAAAACATGCCTACATGATTAATGATCTTGATGTTCTTTCTTAATGCTTTGATTCCTATCAATTGCCCAACTGTAATTTGTTCACCCAACACTTGTTACTTGTTATTGGAGAGTTACCACTAGTGTAGATCGCTGGGAACCCCGGTCCATCTCACATCATTATATACTCGTTCTACATGTCATTGGAAGTAGTATCAACTATCTTCTGGTGCCATCGCTCTCATATTGCTATTCGCTGTGTGTTCATACTATTGCTCTCATATTACTGCTACTTTCACATCACCCCTGTTGCTAGTGCTTTTCCAGGTGCAGCTGAATTGACAACTCAGTTGTTAAGGCTTATAAGTATTCTTTACCTCCCCTTGTGTCGAATCAATAAATTTGGGTTTTACTTCCCTCGAAGACTATCGCGATCCCCTATACTTGTGGGTCATCAAGACTGTTTTCTGGCGCCGTTGCCGGGGAGGCATAGCTCTACTCATAAGTTCACCTCAAGATATTGTGTTTGGAGAGGTAGATAGATAGGACGTAGTCTTGCTCGATCAGGGAGTACACCCTACCTCTCTCTCTGTTTTATTTTATTTTGTTTTGCTTAGTTTACTTTTGTCTAGTTTATTTGTGCTTAGTTTATTTCTGTCTAGTGTTATTTTTCTTAGTTTACTTTTGCTTAGTTTCTTTTTGTCTTGTTTTATTTTCCTCATATACCCGAAAATCCATAAAAATTTGGAAAATCGAAAAATTAAAAACTGCTGTTATGGGAGAACCAACAACCTACTTGGAGCTTATAGAATGTTATAATAATTATAGAGAATCAAGAACTGGTAAAATAATAAGTGCTATGATAGAAAAATTGAATACAATGGCTAGAATCTTGCTTAGACGCCATGATATAAACTGTTGTTCTCAACAGGATACTAAACATCTTAAATTTCAATGTGGCTTTAGTGAGGAATTTTTAATTAAGAACTATAATCGGAATTGCTATATTCATTATGGGTTCGAAGAGGTAGAACAATTTGTCTTATTTATGGGAGCCTCCGAGATAGAATCCTTCATGGTTGAGAATTATGAAACTTGTGCTATTTGTAAGGACCTTAAAGATTATGTCTCTACTATCCTTAATTCTTGCATAGAATGCTACAGTAGGAATCCTTATATCCTTGATTATAAAGAGAGACACATTAATGCACAAGAATGCACTCATAATTTGCAGGAACCGGTGGAAGAAGAAACTGATGAACCTGAAAGCTCATTGGATGAAAAAGAGGAGGAAATTGATGAACCTGAATGCTCATTGGATGAAAAAGAAGAGGAGAGCGACGAACAAAAGGAGGAAGAATGGATTAGCTACCCATGCCAACCTTCTAATGAGAGTAACTCTTTATCTCTTACACTATTTGATTGTCCTCCATGCTTACCGGAAGAGGTTGAATGTTATGTTCCTGTAGATTCTCTTGAAATATTCCCTATGAGTAAAACTTGTGAGAATAATTATGCTACTGTTATATATGATAATCCATGCTACTTTGATAAATCTTATGATAATGCTTTGTTTGTGCCTGATGTCGAAATGCATGGTACTAAAGAATTTTGTTTAGCAAATGTTTATGATAAAGCTCTAGATGATGGTCCTATGTTACTTGATACTATTAATTGTACTACTAATGAAAATGGGATTGGAGAGTCCTTGACTTATTCTATGAGTCCCATATCTCTTGAGATTGATCAACTACCTTGTTATATTATTAATAAAAGTAAGTTTGAAAGTTTTTATTCCACTATTCTTGAACTTGATAAAAATTATGTGTTTGGAAATCATGAGAAGCATGCTGCATGTGATAGTTATATTGTTGATTTTGTTCATGAAGCTACTGAAAATTATTATGAGAGAGGAAAATATGGTAGTAGAAATTTTCATGGTACTAATACACCTCTCTATATGCTGAAATTGTTGAAGTTACGCCTGTTTTATCTTCCTATGCTTGTTACTTTGCTTTTCATGAACTTGTTTATTTACAAGATTCCTTTGCATAGGAAGCATGTTAGACTTAAATGTGTTATGGATTTGCCTCTTGATGCTCTCTTTTGTTTCAAATACTATTTCTTGCGAGTGCATCATTAAAACTGCTGAGCCCATCTTAATGGCTATAAAGAAAGCAACTTCTTGGGAGATAACCCATGTGTTATTTTGCTACAGTACTTTATTTTATATTTGTGTCTTGGAAGTTGTTTACTACTGTAGCAACCTCTCCTTATCTTAGTTTTGTGTTTTGTTGTGCCAAGTGAAGCCTCTAATCGAAGGTTGATAGTAGATTTGGATTTCTGCGCAGAAACAGATTTCTATCTGTCACGAATCTGGGCTGTTTTCTCTGTAGGAAAATCAGAAAAATATTCCAATTTACGTGCATGTTCCTCAGATATGTACGCAACTTTCATTAGTTTTGAGTTTTCTGATTTGAGCAACGGAAGTATTTTATTAAAATTCATCTTTACTGGCTGTTCTGTTTTGGCAGATTCTGTCTCTGTTTTTTGCATTGTCTCTTGTGGACTTTAAGCGAGCTTTTCTAAACATAGAGAGCTGTAGCTAATGTTTTATTGAGTTCTTGCAATGTGCCACTACAGGATCAAGGTGGATTCAAATTTTTTGAGTACTAACCCCTCTAATGAAGTTTATGAGAAGTTTGTTGTGAAGGAAGTTTTCAAGGGTCAAGAGAGGAGGATGATATATGATCAAGAAGAGTGAAAAGTCTAAGCTTGGGGATGCCCCCGTGGTTCATCCCTGCATATTTCAAGAAGACTCAAGCGTCTAAGCTTGGGGATGCCCAAGGCATCCCCTTCTTCATCAACTTATCAGGTTCCTCCCCTGAAACTATATTTTTATTCAGTCACATCATATGTGCTTTACTTGGAGCGTCTGTGTGCTTTTATTTTTGTTTGAATAAATTCGGATCCCAATCCTTGTTTGGGAGAGAGACACGCTCCGCTTTTTCATATGAACACTTGTTCTTCGCTTTACTTTTAATGTTCAATGATAAAAGTTGGAAGCTACAATACTTATCTTTATTTGGTTGGAAAAGGAAAATGCCTCATATGTCTTGGATAATTTGACACTTGGCAATTGTTTTGAGCTCTCAAGTAGATCATGATTAAGTTTTTTCATGTAGTTTAAACCTATTAGTGGAGAACTACTGTAGAGCTTGTTAAAATTGGTTTGCATGATTGGTCTCTCTTAAGGTCTAGATATTTTCTGGTAAAAGTGTTTGAGCAACAAGGAAGACAGTGTAGAGTATTATAATGCTTGCGATATGTTCTTATGTAAGTTTTGCTGTACCGGTTCATACTTGTGTTTGCTTCAAACAACCTTGCTAGCCTAAGCCTTGTACTGAGAGGGAATACTTCTCATGCATCCAAAATACTTGAGCCAACCACTATGCCATTTGTGTCCACCATACCTACCTACTATGTGGTATTTCCTGCCATTCCAAAGTAAATTGCTTGAGTGCTACCTTTAAACAATTCAAAATGCTTCTCAATTTGTGTTAATGTTTTATAGCTCATGAGGAAGTATGTGGTGTTTATCTTTCAATCTTGTTGGGCAACTTTCACCAATGGACTAGTGGCTTCATCCGCTTATCCAATAATTTTGCAAAAAGAGCTGGCAATGGGATTCCCAGTCCCGAACTAATCAAACTAAATAGACACTCCTCCATGGTATGTGATTGTTGGACGGCACCCGAAGGATTCAGTTAGCCATGGCTTGTGTAAGCAAAGGTTGGGAGGAGTGTCATCATAAATAAAACTAAAATAAAAAGGCACTCCTTCATGGTATGAGATTGTTGGCAGGCACCCGAGGATTAGGTTAGCCATGGTTTGTGAAAGAAAGGTTGGAAGGAGTGCCACCCAAAAATAAAATAAAATGGGAGCCGCTCTTTGAAGGTTTGTCTGGCAAGGGGGTTAGAGTGCCCACTACCATTCGTTGACAACAACAAACACCTCTCAAAACTTTACTTTTATGCTCTCTATATGTTTTCAAAACCAAAGCTCTAGCACAAATATAGCAATCGATGCTTTCCTCTTTGAAGGACCATTCTTTTACTTTATGTTGAGTCAGTTTACCTACTTCCTTCCATCTTAGAAGCAAACACTTGTGTTAACTGTGCATTGATTCTTACATACTTGCATATTTGTATTCATCATATTACTCTATGTTGACAATATCCATGAAGATATACATGTTGAAAGTTGAAAGCAACCGCTGAAACTTAAATCTTCCTTTGTGTTGCTTCGATGCCTTTACTTTGAATTTATTGCTTTATGAGTTAACTCTTGTGCAAGACTTTTGATGCTTGTCTTGAAAGTACTCTTCATGAAAAGTTTTGCTATATGTTATCTATTTGTTAGCAACTATAGATCATTGCCTTGAGTCACTTCATTCATTTCATATGCTTTGTAATAGTATGATCAAGGTTATGTAAGTAGCATGTCACTACAGAAATTATTCTTCTTATCGTTTACCTGCTCGGGACGAGCAGGAACTAAGGTTGGGGATGCTGATACGTCCCCGACGTATCCATAATTTATGTCGTTCCATGCTTGTTTTATGACAATACTTACATGTTTTGCTTGCACTTTATGATGATTTCATGCATTTTCCGGAACTAACCTATTAACGAGATGCCACAGTGCCAGTTCCTGTTTTCTGCTGTTTTTGGTTCCAGAAAGGCTGTTCGGGCAATATTCTCGGAATTGGACGAAATCAACGCCAAACCTCCTATTTTTCCCGGAAGGCTCCAGAACACCGAAGAAGAGTCGGAGAGGGGCCAGGGGGCCACCACACCACATGGCGGCGCGGGCCAGACCCTAGCCGCGCCAGCCTAGGGTGAGGCGCCCCCAGGTGCCCCCCTGCGCCGCCTCTTCGCCTATAAAATCCCTTTCGACCTAAAAACACCGTACCAATTGACGAAACTCCAGAAAGACTCCAGGGGTGCCACCGCCATCGCGAAACTCCAATTCGGGGGACAGAAGTCTCTATCCCGGCACCCTGCCGGGACGGGGAAGTGCCCCCGGAAGCCATCTCCATCAACGCCATCGCCTCCATCATGCTCCGTGAGTAGTTCCCCCATGGACTACGGGTTCTAGCAGTAGCTATGTCGGTATACTCTCCCCCATGTACTTCAATACAATGGTCTCATGAGCTGCCTTACATGATTGAGATTCATCTGATGTAATCGGTGTTGTGTTTGTTGGGATCCGATGGATGATACATTATGATTAGTCTATCTATAAAGTTTGTGAAGTTATTGTTGCTGCAATCTTGTTATGCTTAATGCTTGTCACTAGGGCCCGAGTGGCATGATCTTAGATTTGAGCTCTATACTTATTGCTTAGATTGTATCTACAAGTTGTATGCACATGTCACTGTCCGGAACCAAAGGCCCCGAAGTGACAGAAATTGGGACAACCGGAGGGGATGGCGGTGATGTGAGGGACACATGTTTTCACGGAGTGTTAATGCTTTGCTCTGGTACTCTATTAAAAGGAGTACCTTAATATCCAGTAGTTTCCCTTGAGGCCCGGCTGCCACCGGCTGGTAGGACAAAAGATGTTGTGCAAGTTTCTCATTGCGAGCACGTACGACTATATTGGAAAACATGCCTACATGATTAATGATCTTGATGTTCTTTCTTAATGCTTTGATTCCTATCAATTGCCCAACTGTAATTTGTTCACCCAACACTTGTTACTTGTTATTGGAGAGTTACCACTAGTGTAGATCGCTGGGAACCCCGGTCCATCTCTCATCATTATATACTCGTTCTACATGTCATTGGAAGTAGTATCAACTATCTTCTGGTGCCATCGCTCTCATATTGCTATTCTTTGCTGCTGTATTCTTGTTACTATTGCTCTCATATTACTGCTACTTTCACATCACCCCTGTTGCTAGTGCTTTTCCAGGTGCAGCTGAATTGACAACTCAGTTGTTAAGGCTTATAAGTATTCTTTACCTCCCCTTGTGTCGAATCAATAAATTTGGGTTTTACTTCCCTCGAAGACTATCGCGATCCCCTATACTTGTGGGTCATCAGCGCGCGCAGGGGCAAAAGCGGAAAGAGGGTGCCCTAATCCCCGAGCGTCGATCTGAACCGTTTCTTTTTGCCCCTGGGACACCTGGCGCGAATCCAACCGTTCCCCCACGGAGACAAGTGGTGGCCCACGGCCTGGCGGCTCAGTTTCACTAGACGGCCCAACTGGCCCCGAAGAGCCTAGGTCCATCGTCGCACCCGCGGAATGGGACAAAAACCCTAGCCTTGGCCCCGCCCCCACTTCGGGCGGCGGCCGCGCTCCGATCGCCGCAACCCAGATTGGGACCTCTCCGACCAGCAGAAACGAGGCCGGCGGCGCAGAATCAGAGGCGAGGTTCCGCCCGCTTCCTCCCGAGCAAAGCGAGGGGAAGTCCTCAGAGGCGAACACGAACGATGGCGTCGGTGGTGTCGCCTGGATATGGGGAGGGGCTCTCTCCTCCGACTCCGGGATAGCCTCAGGCGATGTTCCGGCGAGGAGTTGCAGCTCGGGCCCAAGAAAGTCTCCGAGCGAGGCCACCCCTGGCCCCGCCGACGTGGACGCACCTCCGTCGCCGTCAGAGACGCCCTCGTCTCCGCTGACGATGGCAAACAACACCGAGAGGAGCTCGCGAGCTTCTGCACCTCGATCTCCCCGGATCCGGCGCGCAGAGTTGCGGTGGGCAACACGACAGGGTGGAGGCGGAGAGTTCCCTGCTCCCCGTGGAGAGTCGCGCGCGTCGCTGGTTTGCCATGGGCACCGCGCGGTCAGACAAATCGCTCCGCTTCCGGAGTTGTTTCAGTTCGCTAGATGACTATGAATCTTGAGTCACATTTTGTATAAAGTTGTATTTAAACATCAAATCATACATATATTAGTATATTAATCACATATCAAAGTAATCCAGTATATAAGCTTGCAACTATACCTGAGCATTTCTCGAGCCGGGCCGAGCCGACCAAAGCCCGACATGAAAAATCTTGGCCCAGGCCCATCGGGCAGGAAATCTTGGCCCAAGCCCGGCCCATTACAAGCAAAGCCCGTTGGGCCTTAGGCCTCGGGCCGGGCCACATCACTAAATCGTGTAAAATCAAGGCCCAGGCCCGGCCCAGCCATCGTGCCAAAAAATTAGGCATAGGCCCAGAGGCATGGTCAGGGCTGGGTCGGGCTGACCGGGCTGGGCTGCCCATGGCCAGGGCTACTTGCAACAAACAAATAAGAAGCTCAAAACGGTTTTTTTGAGATTAAGCTGCGGTATATTAAACATGAGATAGATCCATTACTAGTTGGGATTCAATACGGTTGGAGCTACTTCAAACCACTCATTACAAACAAGAAGGCCTCCCACAGAACACTCCATCTCCTCCCGTGAAAGAAAAATAGGCGGCAGCTAGGGTGGAAACCCTAGCATCCGCTACCATATGCCTCGTCCCCGTGGTCTACGATTAAGAATTGACGGGTTCCTGCCTCCTCTGCTAGCTGATATGGTGGCTAGAGGGGTGGGGAGACCTCGGATCTGCGCTCGGCGCCGTAAAAGGGTCCTCGAAGTTATAGTTTGGTCGATCAGTGCCGTCGTTATGGTGGCTATGATGGCATTGTGCGGGACACAAATAAGGTATACCTTCCTAGCTCCTCGTCCATCTCGTCAGTGACGATCTCACCGGTTGCATTGAGGAGGGTGGGGTTTGTCTAGTCGTAGTTTGTTATGTATGAGCCAAAGCGCCCAGCACTGTGTCGCAAACGTAAACCTGACTAAAATGCGGAAGGAGCCTGAAAGCCCGTGGGTAATGGCTAGGAACTCCTCAGGGTTCCAATCGCACGAAGAATGTCCCGTATCCCGGCCCACACTAACCTTACCAACAAGCAAGCAAAGAAAATGTGGTCGCAATCCTCCGGCTCTCCACACAGGGAGCATAAGCCGTTCGAAGGCCCCTGCCTTTTCGCAATGTTGTCACTTGAGGGAAGACACCCCCAGATGAGTTGCCAGAGGAATATCTTACTCTTGGGCGGAGCCCTAGTGCGCCACACTACCTTAAAGTGAGTGACCGTCGCCCCATGCGATAGTCGGAGGTAGATGTATTTTGCACTAAATGCTCCAGAGGGCTCCATCTTCTTAGACACCTCGTCCTCCAAAGGAGAGGAGGGGTCAGATTGTAATTTCCTACACAAGTTGTCCCATTTGACCTTTTTCGCTAGCCCCAGCTGCCGATAGGACCCCACCCTCCAACCAGACGGAAAGTGAACCCCACTCACGGTGACGTGCAGGTCTGCGCAACATCCATACAATAGCGGGAATTGATCTAGTATCGGTACACTCCATGTCCACCAATCCGACCAAAAGAAGGTTCGCCGCCCATGTCGAACCTTGTGCTTGGCCCCCACTTTGAAGTACCATTTGATCTTCTATAGCGAGTTCCAGAATTGGGATCCTTGGTCGGGACCTCGCGCGAGAAGAGATCTGTATCCCCTAGATATTTCGCGCGCGAATGAGGTCAGCCCACAGACCCTCCCTGTTCTGATATAGCTTATAGATCCATTTTAGCATGAGAGCAATATTCATGAACCTGATATTAAGAATCCCCAGACCCCCAAACGCATTTGGCTTACACACTGTCGGCCAATCCACCAAGTGATACTTCTTTTTCGGCCCCACTCCCTCCCGAAGAAGTGAGAGCCTACCGAATCCATCTTAACATGAGAGACCTTGTGGAGCAGATAGATACCCATGACGAAGAGCGGAATGCTCAATAAACATGAGTTAGTTAGCTCCAGTCTTCCCCTCGAGACAAGAAACAGCCCCTACCATAGATCAACCCTTTGAGCCACCTTATCCGGGCAGAAAGTCCTAATCTTTTTTTTTTCCCGATTCTGGAAGTCCTAATCCGACATCCGAAGTTGTCGATCGCTGACCGAGAGGGCGGGAGCCCCATGCATTTGATGGAAACTTACCCGCAAAAACGAGTGGACGATGCTTCTCTCAGTCCTCTACAACATACGGTTAAATAAAGCTTGTCCGATAGGATCAGCTCTCACAAACAATTATATTTCCGAGTCATGTTTGCGAGCAGCTAACATCCCTGCGCCCCTCCCTCCACCCGACCCACTCCTCCACGCTAGCTCCGCCCATGCAAGCCCCAACCAGCAATTGTCCGGCCTAGATATGGGACCCAACACCGCACCTACGACCAACACGGGCAACGCTAGAAGCTCCACCATCCCATAGAAACAACACACGATGGCCTCCAACGCGACCAAGATCACGGTTCCACCGTTGTCATCCGCCGACTGGCTTCATCGACGGCATCAGCAACGATAGTGGGAAGGTTGTGTTGCCGGCCAGACAGAGCTAGGCGGCTGTTAACAGGGAATTTCGTGGCACTTCCCATTAGGGCATCTCCAGCGGCGCGATACATTTTAATGTCTGCGAGCATCCGTTTGCGTCGCGCTGCGAACGCAAAAATGATCGTTTTTATTCGCGCGCCCGTTTGCGTCTGGGGTCTGCTCCAACGGGGCGACGCATTTTTTTCTTCCTTTTTTTCCATCTTCTCTATTTAAACATAGTTTCAAATATAACATTTTGAAACATGATTTTACACAAACTAACACATAGTTTGGAACATGGTTTACACAAACTAACACATAGTTTGAACCATGGTGGACATAAATATAAAATTTAAAAGAAAAAGAAGACAGTTGTGTTGATTTCCGTATGTTCGCTGGCAAGAAAGAACATTCGAGGGCACACTCAATCACCCAGACTGAAAAATCTAGCGGGAGGAGATGGTGCCCTCGTTGGTTCTACCGATGAGGCGAACATCCAGAAACCTCGACTACTGGCTTCGTCTGGCCCGTAGCCAAATTCGCTGCAAAGAAAGAACACTCAACGTTCTAACTATCGGTGTCGGAGCTGGAGTCGTCAGTGTGGTAGTGCCTGCGGCAGGCTGTGTCGTCGAGCACCTTGACGATCATCTCGCCGTCCCCCTCGTAGAGGAAGGTGAGCTGGCAGCCGGGCTCGAGCTCGAGGTCACGGGCGAACTTCTCCCACCCCGTGTGCAGGTACATCTTGCCATGCCCGTCGAACAGGACCTCCACGGTCCAGCGACAGAAGTTGCAGCTGGCCTCCCGTAGCTGCAACTGCGCCGGCTCGATGCCGTCGACGAACTCGGCGAACTTGTCTGGTAGCCGCTTGATGGCGAGTGGGTCGTCGTCGATGCGGAGGAGGAACTCGAAGCAGCGCTCCTCCTGCGAGGACGAGGAGGGCGCAGGCGACGGCGAGCGCGGTCGCGTCCTCGACCGCCTCGCCGGCCACCAGGACCGGCTATGGACTTCCTCGTGGGCTTGGCTGCGTCGCAGGAACACCTAGGCGGCGCTACGGTCGAGCTTTGTGGCGGCTAGGGTTTCTTTGGAGGAGTGGATGAGGAAGAAGAACGCGCGCCTCTTTATATAGGCCGGCGGCATGCGGTGGCCGCGGGACGCGTGACGTCGCCATTAACGTGGTTGGCGGAGGTGGGCGGCCGCTCGACAGCCAAGGCATTGTCGCCATTAACGTGGCGCAGAGTGCCGAAGCGACGTAGCGACACAGCGGCGCAGTCAGTGGCGCGTTTGAGAAGACGCATCGACGCAGGGTCGCTGCCAGGCGGGCCCGACGAAACGTCCGCCAGACGCGAGCGGACGTTTCCGGACGTCCGCAGAGACGCATCCGAGGCGCATATTTGGACTAGGTTTGCGTCTCCGCGGACTGCCCGATCACTTTGCGTCGCCCCGCTGGAAATGGTGTCAAACGCATTTCCAATCACGACGGACGGAAACGGACGCGCGCCGCTGGAGATGCCCTTAGCTTTTTTCCGAAATGTTTCTGGACAGCTTGCAAATAATTATTGTGCCCATACTCTTTAAAATAATACTCTTGACAATTAAAAAGTCGCGCTACCCATGCATGTAGAACTTCCAGGCATATCACAACCTGACATAGACGTGACACTGTCACTAAAATACACTGACATCCCAAACAGTGTAACATTTACTGCAATGTGCACTTCACAGCGACCAAATCATCCAATCCAAGAGCGTCAGGCAGCCAACTAGCGGCGGCAAGGCAGCAAGTCCCGAGCGACGACCATGGAGTTCCTGCAGGACAGCATCCCCATGGTGTCCGTGGCGGCGGCGGCCGCCGCGCTGTACGCGCGCGCGTCTTCGTCCGTCCTGCGCCCGGGCTTCCCGCGTCTCGTCGCGCTGCTCCCGCTCTTCCCATTCCTCGTCGCCGCCCCCTTGGCCTTCACTTCCTCCGCCATCATCCGGGCCACCGTCGCCTTCTTCCTCGCCTGGCTCTGCGCGTTCAAGCTCGCCCTCCTCGCCGCCGGCCGTGGGCCGCTCGACCCCGCCCTCCCCGTGCTCACGTTTCTCTTCACCGCCTTGCTCCCCGTCAAGCTCCGACAGCGGCGCGGCGGTGCGGGAGCGGGAGCAGCGGCGTCGACCGAAGCCAGCAAACCGGATCTGTCTCTGGTTTCTTGCGCGGTCAAGGCCACGGTCATAGCCGTCATCCTCCGCCTCTACCAGTTCAACAACCAGCTGCATCTCTACGTGCGTCTCGCCATGTACGGTGTCCACATATTTTTTCGATAAAGGGAATATATTAATATCAAAAGATACCAATTACACCCAGCTTCTGCAACAACGCACCACCCTAATGGCACTACGGATGCACACAGCCAAAAAAAGAAAAGAAAACTAAGAAACAAAAGTCCCGCTACAGTATCTCGGGCCTAACAACAGCAATACATCCACCGCCAAGACAACACCTGAAATACAGACTCTCCAAAAACGACGCCTTCAAGAAGGGAACAGTGCTCTAACACCGTCGTCGCCCGATCAAAGATCTTAGGTTTTCACCCTGAAGATAGCCCCCGCTCTCAAAACAATGCCTCCAACAAGATCATTGCCAGGCACAACCAGTTAAGGCCAGACCTTGGGTTTTCACCCTGAAAGGTAGGACCCTGAACTTCACCTGTGTTGTCGCCCCCACTTCCATACCGCTGTTGTGAAGCCCAGAACACCAAGCCAATTCCATCTCACCACCAAGATCCGACCACCATTGCTCTTCCACCAATCTTGACTTTCATGACCTTCTCCGCCAGCACCATGGAAAGAAAACAAGCTCCATGATATTAACAGCCAGCAGAGCTTCGAAGCGCTCCCTCTGAAACCAAACGGTCAGATAAAAAAAATGGGTGCGCTCGACCGATAACACCCAATCCAGCAATCTTCAGGCATTGATCGCACAATGAATTTCGCCGGCAGGGTCTTCCGGAACACGACAATCCAGCAAGCTCGATGAGAAGAAGCATCCGAACGATCTTCACTTGGCGCGAGAGAAACCCTAGGACTGCCACCTTAAAAAGGCAGAGCAGCAGGCCCCCTCGCCGCCGCCCGCCGGTCGACCTCATCGGCGGAGAGGAGGCCGCCACCGACCACAGACCTGTCGCCGAGTCGTCCGCCGCCACCCCCAAAAAGGAGGGGGGCAGAGGACTCACCGACCACCACCAAGCGCGACCACGTCAACGAAGAAGCCGGATCCGCAGCCTTCGGAGTCACCCCCGCCGCCGGCCGCATCGCCGAAGCCTCACCCGGCCACCGCAGCCCTTGCCAAGGCAGCTGGCGCGACGCGCCGCAGAAACAGCCGCCCGAGGCCGCCGCCCCGGATCCCACCCTGGATCCCACCACGGAGGCCGCCGACCAGCCCCGCCGCCGGCCGATGTCCCCGCCGCAGATCCAGCGCCACCTCCGCGCGCGCGACGCGAGAGGGAGACCTGCCGCCGCCGAGAGCTTCACGAGCTTTGCCCACATATACTGCTTCTTGGACCTCTTCTTCCCCTGCATCGCGCTCGCTGTCGGCGCGCTCGGCATGGAGACGGAGCCGCAGTTCGACCGGCCGTATCTGGCGTCGTCGCTGCGAGACTTCTGGGGACGGCGGTGGAACCTCATGGTGTCAGCCATCCTCCGGCCGTCCGTGTACGACCCCGTGCGCGCTCGCGCCGGGAACCCCGCCGGCGTGCTGGCCACCTTCCTCGTGTCCGGGCTCATGCACGAAGGTATGGTGTACTATCTCAGCCTGCGGCGGCCGAACGGCGGGATGAGCGCCTTCTTCCTGCTACACGGCGTTTGCTGCGTCGCCGAGGGGTGGTGCGCGCGGCGGTGGACGGCGAGGGGGTTGCCGTCGCCACCGCAAGCCGTGGCGACGCTGCTGGTGGTGCTGTTCGTCGCGGCCACGTCATTCTGGCTCTTCTTCCCGCCGTTGTGCAAGGACGGGGTAGAGGAGAAGCTGCTGGAGGAGTGGGCTGCGGTGGCGGCCTTCTTCCTCGACGCCGGCAAGAAAATTACATGCCATGGCCAACGTGGCAACTAGGAAAATAAATGTCAGAGCCTAACCAAACATAATACGGAGTACTAGCTTGCATTGTCTTGTCAATTTTTTTTTTTTGACTTGTCAGTTGTCACACAAGTGATAAGTGTAGCTTATTAACGTCGATCTGTCAGCCCAAGTCGATTTTGACAAAATTAATCTAAATCTAGAAAGATCTCACAAAATAAACTGGTTCTAAAAATATTTCACAAAATAACCTTTTGCTTGGCTCCACACTAGATGGAGCCAAACTCAACAACACGGCTCCATTCCGGGTGGAGCCAAGGTCAGAAGCACAACGCTATTCCTGGCGGAGCCAAGCTCACTAGCACGGCTCCGTCCCAGGCGGAGCCAAGCTCACTAGCTTGGGCGTTGTGCTTATGAGCTTGACTCCATCCTGGACGGAGCCGTGCTATTGAGTTTGGCTCCACCTGCAACGGTGCCGTGCTTCTCATCTTGGCTCCACCTGGGACGACGCCATGCTACTGAGCATGGCTCCGTCTTGTGCGAAGCCGAGCAAAAGGTTATTTTGTGAAATCTTTTCGAAACCAAGTTATTTTATTAGATGTTTGCAGATTTAGGTTAATTTTGTCAAAATCAACTCAGCCCAACTTGTCATCCCTATTAGAAAATCCAAAATATCCAAAAATGAAATTTAAAAAGCTCAAAAAGGGAAAAATTAAAACTAAGAAGTCTTATTCCCTTGTCCACGCGAGACCATCGCCACGCCCGCTGCTCGTCGGCGAGCACCCTTGCACCCTTTCTCTTCCTGTAAGGCAGGGTGCCAACGCCCCCGTCACCTCGTCCTCTCACTCGCTCTGCTACGCTCCCTTTATGTGACAGAGAACGCCATCGATGCCGCGTCGCCGTGCCACCAACGCGGTCATCTATGAGCCTGGTCCAAGCGCCTAGGAGCTTCGCCGCATTGACACCTCCATCTGGACGAATTGAAGCCGGATCCCCTTAATCACGGGTATCGTGGTTGTCTTTCTAACACCCCGACAGCACCATGGTCGGGCATGTTACCCCTGGCAGCTCTATAGGATAACTAGACTGGCTCCCACATACCAACACTAGTCTTTTCTGCGTACTTTGTCCTCACTTGTGTGCACCCGGGATTAACTTTCCGGTCGGACACCCACCCTTAAATCGCTCTAGAACAAGCAAACTTAACCTCAAAGTTCTTGGAGATGAGGTTCCAGAAAATAAGTTACAACTTGTTTTTATGAGTATTCTATCTATTAAACCCTAGGCTAGGATGTCATGGTCTTCTCCGCCTCCTTTCTCGAAATTAGTCCTGCAATTGAGGTCAACGTAGGGCATCATGGTGCATGGCACGCCCAAGGACGGCAAGAAGGCCTTGGTAGAGGCCGTCGATTCGGTTCATGCCGCCAAGGCTTGGAGAAAGGGCGGCCCCTTCCCCACCAAAGGACGGTGGCAGTGGTGGTGGGCCAGTGGGATAGGCAGCGGTGGGGGTGGGCCGGTGGAAATACGGCAGTGGTGCTGGTGTGGGAGACGAACCTCCCACTTTTGTTTTAATTCCTAGTTTTTTTTCCTTTCTTGAAATATTTTCATTTTGTTAAATGGGCTAACATTTGGGAGCCTAGTCCATCTTAGCAAAATTGGCCTTGACAACTGAGTCACGCTAGTCATGAATGATGTCAATTCAGCTTCAATTCAAGATTAGTGCACATTGTAAAACTGAGTGGTAGCATTTTGTCACGAAAATGTAAAATGATAGTTCTTTGAACATGCACAGAAAATAGTAGTTTTATGCTAACGACTCGGCAAATGCAGGTGCATAGAGTGATCAAGCACTACCTACAAATGAACATTGTTTTTTTAGAAACACAATACAATTGACTCGTCTATAAATGCATACGCGCACATTCTACCTCTATGAATACTTCTGCAAGACTGAGCCGACATGCCGGGTTTTAAGATTGACGAAGTCACCCAGACACCTCATATCTTTAATTATTTCAATTTTAATAACATGTTAAAAGCAGTACTGATGTGTTTCACCGAAGATTGCAACCAGCCACGCAATGGTTTGAGTAACACACATGGATTCAAATATATTTCAATATTTTTTGAATTTTCAATGATTTTTTTCCTTTGGCATAAATGCATATTAAATCACCAAAATCCACTGAAATTTCAGTGGTTTTATATTTTCCCAAAATATTTCCGAACCCGGAATTTAAAAACACCGATCACGTCGAGCGTTGTTTTGAGTCGAGTTTAATTCGTTGTGCACGTGCATACATGTATACCTCTCAATTGGTTAACATGGCTTGCGTGATGGCCGATTATCAAACCAAATGTTTTGTTGCTTGCTGCTGCGTGCGGATATCTTTTGACTCGAAGCAAGAGCTAGCCAGCCAGGTTCGGGCAACACCCGATCTTGCAGCTTACCATTGAATCGACCCATGCTCTCCATAGAATCCTCATCTACGAACCGGTCCATGCCTTGAGCATACAGAAAGCATAATAAACATCCACCACCCTCATGGTCCCCAGCCAAAAAAGAGTCATCATTCACCAACCTTGGGGGTCATCGTCAAAGAGAGGTTTAATTTTAACAGCCCATTAACAATTAAACTCGACATCTTCTGACACTGCAAGTGCCATCTGGAGGGGGGCGCCGCTTCGCTGCAAGATTACTTTTTTTCGAAATGGGGGAAAATCACCCCAGCTTCTGCATCCAAATGATGCACACGGGTTTTTTTTATTACATTATTCACAAAATCTTACAAGAACAATACAAAAGATTAATCTCGAAGCAACCTTACTATACCTACAGTGGGATGAAGAAGGTGACAATAGACCAATTCACATCATCCAAAAACTAAATGCTTTCCCATACCGCCCAATAGCAGGTGAGAAGCACATCCAGTCAAGCAGACTCTCAGCGCACGCCAACGCACACGTCACAGAAGTTGCTCCCGCCGTCTTCCTCGACTCCATCCAAGATTACTGTGGCTGATTGTTCGTGAGAGAATATGGACAGCAGATCGTCTAGAAAAAAGAGGACTTTCGCACAACGATCGATGCATGTATTGCAATTTGGCTGAAGAAGACACAAAGCAACTGTTTGTTAACTGTGCGGTTGTTAGAATTATTTGGGCTTTAGTCCTTGCGTGGGGAGGTTTTCCGCCAATATCTCCAGCGGCTAACATGAACCTCCGCAACTGGTGGAAGCAGGCAAAAAACCTCCTTCAGAAAAAGGATCAGAAACGTCTGAATTCCCTTGTAATCTTAATTGTATGGAACATATATGGATAGAGAGGAACAACAGGGTTTTTGAAAATGCATACAAGCCGGTGCAGCAGGTCATTGATCAGATAAAAAGTGAAGCTAAGCTTTGGGCGTTTGCAAGCAAAGGTCGCTTCCTACTGCATGAACCTGATTGAGGACAAACCCTTGTGTTCTAGTAGGTCTAGTTGGTAGTGTCTTCTCTTTTGGTTTAGTTTCGGTTTCATTTCTTTGGTGTGTTATTTTGTAATCCGGTTGTTGTAAGTCGTTGTTGTTTGGACTATGTACCTTTGATCTCTCTTGGTCTTTCTTTTCCTCTAATATAATATACATGCAGTTCTCCTGCATTGTTCGAAAAAAACAGTCCGTTGACAAAGTTTGCAAAGAAAATCACAGTTAAAATAGCTTAAACCACAACCACCATGCCCTTCCACCCATTTCACTTCATAATGGGCTCTGAGTCTGAAAAATCCAACCAAAATTCACAGCCCCAGGACCCAACCTCTTCTGAACTTTATATTTTTAAAGGGAAGGCCCTTGGCCCAGCTTTATAAATAAAGCGACGGCATAGTAACAGCATCCGATACAAACTCCACACCACGGTAAAACTCGAGCCTACCCAAACACATGGGCAGCACAATGATCCCCCTGGATCCTAGGAGACTAAGCAAAGCAAAGAGTCACAGACGGTCGCTAAATAGTCAGCATACATAACCCTGAAGCGGGGCGAATAGATAGTCTGATAAAAGCTCAGGTCCTAGCTCTTGCATGTAGCCTCCTAACCTCGCGCAGCACCTCGTCCAGCAGCGCCCTGTCCCTCGGTCTGACCAACGCCCTCCAGCACTGCATGTGTCGTGACATATGGAAGAAGACATCAGCAGGGTGCCCAATCAACGTCCCTTCAATAGTAAGTTTGTTACGTATATTCCATAAAGCCCAACATTGAGCCGCAAACGTAAACCATGCTATCCTACGAAGGGGGCCCGGTAACCCTTGTGCTAGCGCAATGAAATCCCCCGCCCCTGCTGGATTCCAAGAAGTACCCAGAAGCTCCCTTGCTCCTGCCCACATGAATCTCGCTAAGTGACAGGCGAAGAAAATGTGGTTACAATCCTCTGGTTCCCCACAGAGGCTGCAAAGCCCATTTGAGGGGCCTCGCCGTCTAGCGACCTGATCGCTAGAGGGAAGTCTGCTCCGGATAAGCTGCCAGAGGAAGACTTTAATTCTAGGAGGCACGCAGGTTCGCCAAACCTCCTTGAAGTGGGTGACTGTTGCCCCCTGTGTCAGCCCAAAGTACACCGACTTGGTGGAGAAGATACCAGATGGCTCCAAGGCCCATGACACCTCATCCGGCAAGTCCGAGACCGGGAGCGCCTGCACCTCATGGCAAAGGTTGTCCCACTCAACCATCTCAGCTATGCTAAACTACCGTCTAAAGTGCAAGCGCCATTCCCCCGGCGATCCATCCACGGTTCTCGCCGCGTGCACCGTAACAAAAGGTTGGTCGCAGCAGCTAAAGATCCGCGGGAAGCGAGCCGACAAAGGTCCCGACCCTGTCCACCAGTCCAGCCAAAAATAGGTGCGCAGCCCATTATTGACTTTGTGTTTGGCCCCCAATTTGAAGTGCCACTTAATCTTTTGTAAGGCATTCCAGAATTGAGAGCCCTTGGTGGGGACGGCTCGCGAGAGAAGGTCCCTACCCTGAAGATACTTCGCGTTAACAAGGTCCGCCCATAGACCCGCATCGCCTTGGTAGATTTTCCAGATCCACTTAAGCATAAGGGCGATGTTCATAAGCCTGGTGTTTAGGATCCCCAGACCCCCAAAAGCCTTAGGCTTGCACACCGAGGCCCAATCCACCATATGGTATTTCCGCTTGTCCCCCACTCCTTCCCAGAAGAAGCGGCACCTATGTTTGTCCATAGCACTATGAGTGGTGTCATGGAGAAGGTAAATGCCCATTGCAAACATAGGAAGGCTCGAAAGGCAGGAGTTGGTCAGCTCCAGCCTCCCAGCCGAGGACAGAAAAAGGCCCTGCCAGGGGTCAACCCTATGACCCACCTTGTCGGGGAGGAAGCCCCAGTCGGCCACCCGTAGAGGGGCGTCACTTACCGGCAGTCCAAGGTATTTCATGGGGAACTTGCCCAAGCGGCAGTTGAGTAAGTTCGCCAGTCGAGACCTCTCTCCCTCATTGACCCCTGTCAACATAACCTCGCTCTTGTCGAAATTTATCTTTAAACCCGACATGTTTTCAAAGCAAAGTAGGAGGAATTTGAGGTTCGCGATCCCCAGATCGGAAGGTTCAATTAGAACCATAGTATCGTCCGCATACTGAAGGTGCGTCACACCCCCAGGAATGAGGTGTGGAACAACCCCCCGGATGTGTCCCGCCTCACTAGCCCTTGCCAGCATGGCCGCAAGTGCATCGACCATGAAGTCGAAGAGAATAGGGGAGAGGGGATCCCCTTGCCGCACACCCCGTGCGTTGCGGAAGAACGGGCCAATCTCCCCATTCACGTTGATCGCGGTCCGTCCACCCCGGACCAACTGCATCAACCTATGAACCACCGTGGCCGAGAGACCCTTTCTCAGCAGGACCTCCTGAAGGAAGTCCCAGTTGACACGGTCGTAGGCCTTCTCGAAGTCAAGCTTGAGAAGTAAGCCCGGAAGCTTCTTTACCCTGAGCTCATGCGTAATCTCTTGCAGGGCCAACACGCCCTCGTGTAGGCATCTGCCCTTGATAAAGGCCGTTTGGCTGCGGTCAATCGTCCTATGAGCTATAGCAGATAAGCGGATAGCAAACGCTTTCGCGATGAATTTAAAGATAACATTGATCAAGGCGATAGGCCTAAACTGTTTGATCGTGTCCGCACCCTTCACCTTCGGGATGAGGGAAATGATCCCGTAGTTCAGCCTAGCGACGTCGACCCTCCCCAGGGCAAAGTCGTTCAGCATGTGAAGGATGGGTTTCTTGAGGGTTTCCCAAAACCGCTGGAAGAAAGCCACCGGCAGCCCATCGGGGCCGGGTGCCGAGTCCACCTTCATGCTAAGGAGAACCTCATCCAGGTCCTCAGGAGTGAAGGTACGCTCCAGAGCCCAGTTCTCCTCGTCAGAGACCCGCTGAGCCTCATCCCAGAGGGTAGGGGCCAGGGAGAAGACCCTTTCCTCCCCGGTGGCGCCCATCAAACCCTGATAGAACTGGTAGATATGCGCCATCAGAGCCTGCTGTCCCTCAATTTCCCCCTGGTCAGAGAGGAGCAGTGGAATCTGACATTTCCTTCGACGCCCATTTGCAATTGCATGGAAGAAGGCCGTATTGGAGTCACCCTTGAGGGTCCAATTCCGCCGACTGCGCTGACGCCAGTACTCCTCATCCAGCTTGTCGAGATGCAGGAGTTGATCCTCCAGGTGGTATCTAAGTGCCCAACCTTCCTCGTCAAGGCCAGCCGCATCGGCTACCTTGTCGAGATGCTCCACCTGGGAGAGGAGGTTCTCCCTGTGAACCCTCTTCTCCTTGCCTAAGTTGGCACCCCAGCCTTTTAGAAACTGGCGAGAGTGCCTCGCCACACATTGCCAAACCTCAATGCTACCTCGATGTGGGCCAAAGTCCGTGAGGAAGCTATGAAGCTTACCCTTGAATAGTTCCCCAAAACCATTCACCTGGAGCCACCAAGTTTGGAAGAAGAACCGCGAGGGCCGGTTCTGCAACCCCTCCCCACTAGACAGTAGAAGGGGACAGTGGTCCAAACCGATCCGAGTGATCGCCGTGAGCGAACACAGCGGAAAGTAGGCCTCCCAGGCCGGGGCAACGAAAACCCTATCAAGCGTGCACCTGATGGGATTAAGTTGCTTGTTCGTCCAAGTGTAGCGAGCCCCTGCTCGCCGGATCTCCCGAAGGGATAGGGACGCAATGGTATCATTAAACCGTCGCACCCTAGACCAACAGATGTTGCCACTGCTCTTGTCCCCAGCAGAGCGAATGAGGTTGAAGTCCCCACCAACCACAACCGGCACAGGGCAGGCCGCCACCGACCTCTCAAGCTCGTCGAGAAACTCGTTGGTCCTGCGGTGATCCGCCGGCCCATAAACAAGCATGAAACACCACTTCATGTTGTTGCTTCTCTGCAGGATCAGAGCGCTAATGAAGAAGGTTCCCTTCCTCCATTCACCCACTTCAAAGCAGTCATCTCGGAAGCCCAGTAGCATCCCCCCTGAGTGGCCCACCGCTGGCACCCAACTCCAATTGAATTGGCTGCCGCACTCGAGGCTACGGAGCTCCGCATATGAGAAGTCTTGCTTGATCGTCTCTTGTAAGCCTAGGATGTCAAGCCTGTTCTTGGACATGTAGTCCCTAAGCTGGGTCCGGCGCCCCTGCTGACCGAACCCCCTAATATTGTAAATCAGGGCGTGCATTTGACTATTTTCTTTTTGCCCCGAACCCTTTTCACCGCCAGCGTCGACTTGGCGGTGCGAGCACCACGCGACAAGCTGCGAGTGTTAGGGCGGCGAGCCACCTCTACCCTCGAGGGGCTCGCGCCAGGGTCGCTGGTGTCTCGTGCCTCCCTGGCATCGTCAGCACCAAGCGCCTGACAACTAGGCGAGGCCGAGGGGCCCCCCACCGGGGCCGCGTCTTGCACCACAACCTGGAGAGCCGCCTCCCTGGCTAAGCTCTCGGCCTCCCTGGCCGCGGCTTCCGCCGCCTGCGATTTGCGGAACGCAGCTTCCGCCAAGGCCGCTTGGGCCTTCTCCTTGGCCCTCATGAGCGAGAGAGCCTCCAGGGGAGTACCCGCACTCGGAGTGAACACTAGACAACTGTCCTTAACCACAGACGACAAATGAGAATCAGGGTAGGCGTCGAGGGCTGAAAAGTTACCTGCGTCCAGATTCTTCTCCGCCGCGCGACGCTGCGCCTTCTCCAGAGCCGGGACGTGCGAAGCAGCTCCCGTGTTCCTCGTGCTCAGCCTGGTCTGGGTCTTCGTGATCCCCACCGTCACCACCTTGGTTCTCTTCCCCTTCGCCATGGACACCGCCGCCGTCGCCTCCTTCAGCAGTTCATCTGTGTGGCCCCCGGTCTCGGGCGCCACCGCACGCTGCGCAGCCGCCAGCGGTGCGGTCTCCTCAGTGACCAGCCCAGCCACAGGGTCTGGAGAGGCCGCAGCGGTGACCAGGTCCCCCGGGGAAGGCTGGAAGACGCCCACCTGCTCCTTGGTACCTCCGCATGGGCTGTCCAACAGCCATGACCCGACCGGATCCGTGACCTGCGAGAGGGTCTCCCCAGATAGGATCGAGGCCTCCGGCTCCAGCCGCACCTGCTCCACCTCCATGGCCTTGGGCCTCTCCTTGGCGGGAGGGGAAAGCTCCTTACGCAGCGCACACGTGTCCGGGAGCAAGGGGAGGTTGGAGCCGTACTGATCCAGGACCGTGTCAGCAGGCCGACGAGCTTGTGGAGCACTGCTCGTGCCCCCCAGACCCGCCAGAGAAGTCCCGCCCGCACCCCTGCCAGGTTGGGAGTTGGCCTCCGGCCCGGCCTTGTTCTTGCGATTCTTGCGGTGCTTGTTCCACGCCTCCATGTCTGAGCTTCTTTCTTCCGAGTCCTCGTCATCCTCTCCTTCATCGCGTGGCGCCGGAGGCTTGGGCGGCCCACCATCACCGCCACCGCCGCCGGCCCCGCCCAGCTCCGCCTGAACCCCGATAGTGAAAGGCACGCCATTGACGAAGAGCTGCACCGTGCCCTTGATGCGCTCAGGATAGCGGCACTGGAACCGCATACGTATGGGCTCCGTCTTCCACTTCTTCAGGGATAACTCGTCGACATCGACCGGGCGACCCACCATGGTCATGCAAGCCATGAGCCTTTCCCTGGTCATGACATCTCTTGGCACCCCTGCCAACCTCACCCACACTGACGGAAGCGCTTTAGCCGGCTTGGGGTCGGTGAAGGCTTCCCTGATGTTGGTGTCGCACTGGCTCAACGGAAGATAGAGCTTCCCGCTGCCAGTGCTCATCCGCAGCGTCGCCCTTGACGGAAAACGGACCGCGAACTCCGTCTCCGAGAGCCGTGTGACCTGCCAGTCCCACATCTCATCCACCAGCGCCTTGAGCTCGTCGGACAGCTGCACCGCCGACAGCGCCTTGGCCGGGAAGTGGATGATGGCCTCAAAAACGTCGCTTGAGGGCTGGTCCGGCAGGGGTTCCACATCAATGTTGTAGAAGCCCCCTCCCGTAATGGCGTGCCCCATGGTCTGCAGCACAAGCTGCCGTCCTCTCGTCGGACAGTTGGCCGAGATGTGGCCGGCCCTGCTGCAGAGCACACACAGGGGGTCATTGGGGCAGTCCGCCTGGAAGTGACCTTCTTGGCCGCACCGGAAGCATTCCCCCGCCGCCGGCCCCTTCTCCGCAACCTTGTTCTTGCCCTTCGCCTTCGCTTGAGCGGCATTCCCCTTAGCCGCCCCTTGGCTTTGGCAGCGGCACCGTGGCCCCCGCTGGATTGGCCCCCGCCGCGGTTGGCCGCCGCCTTGCTTTTTGCCTTGCCCGCATCGGCCTTCATCTTCCTCTGCTGCTCCTCCTCGTACCACGGCGGCGGACGACCCCACTCCCCCTGGCCCTTGTCAAGGTACCTTGGCTCCTGGTACCTATGCCTTGGGAGCTCCTCCTGCGGCCGTCTCCCGCCGTCCCGCCGCCAAGGCTCCTCATCGTCGTAGCCGTCGTAGCGCCTTTTGTACCTCCCGTCTCCACCGCCGCCGCGCTCCCCCATGCTCGTCCGCAACCCTGCCACCACAACCTCCGCGAAGGAGCGCCCGAGGGGTGGAGGAGGAAGGACGCGAGAGAGGGATCTGTGCACGCGATGCGAGCGCCGCCGGACCTCACTCGCTCTCGCTGGGAAACCTAGGGATGGAATGGTGCATCCCCTTGGCATCCACAGCCAGATAGAGGGAGTCGGCTGGGCCACCCCGGCCCCGCCCACGGAAGGCCCAGGAGCCGCCTCAGAGGCCCGCTCAGGACGGCCCACAGGCAACGGGTCCAGAGCCTCCACCCCGGTTTCCCTGATCTGCAGGAGGGGGTGGTCCCCAACTAGCAGGCCGCAGCCCAACAGCGGCCCACCTAGAGGCCCAAGAGTGAGCCCTCCCAGCTCCGGGCCCGCGGCGGGTAGCTCCTCCTCCCTGGAGGCTTCCCGTGGCCGCCAAACCGGCGACGGCGGCGACAGCACACCCTCCGGCGAGGTCGCCACCGCGCATCTCTCCGTCTCCCCGGATCCGCCCCCACGCGCCAGAGGACTCCATCGACTCCGGTCGTCTCCCAGACGACGGAAGCGAGGCGGAGCGCACGCCGGTGCGGAGAAGCGCGAGCCTTTGCCACCAGGGGCAAACGCCGATCTCCGCCGGTGGCGAAGAGCGCCCCCAAGCTCCGCCGCACGTTCGATGAACCCTCCCAGGGTCACCGGACTCGACGGCCTCCGCCGTACCTCGGGCGAAGCGGAGCTCGCCTCGTCCCCTGACGCAGTCTGCTCCCAATCCTCTTCCGCCGAATCCTAGCCCGCATCGCCGGCGCGGCTCGCCCAGAAGCGTCCCACTCCGCCCCGCCCACCGGCGGCGACGGTGTGCGCGGAGGCTGGTGGGAGGCCGTCGGCGGAGGCTCGCCTCCGGCCAGATCTCGCAAGTCGCCCGCGTCGCCATTCAAATCGCCAGCGCTCGACCGTACGGACGCCGAAACGTTATCCATCTCACTCCGTCCTGAACTTTATATTCAGTGGCTTCCGCTGAGATTTACTCACCTTGCAGCAGAACAAAATCTGGAATACTCCTTTAGAGTTAACAGTTTCTCCAAAGAAACAGAATATAGCAGCACAGTTTACAAATACACACATACTTTACACACCAGTACCTATTACAGGTTGAGAATGATACGCTTCCCAAACGAATGGCAGAACACGAATGTGACAGTGGCCCAAAATGCCAGGACGAATGAAACGGCAGTTACGACATACAGGATTGGATCAGAATCATCAGCTACATTCCCTACTGTACCATTCCATACCACGGGACCTGAACTGGAAGTGCATGATCTAAGATTGTCGTTCCCTTTGTAACTGTCCATACCAAATGAGGCAAACTGACCAGAGTCTAGTAGACATCCCGATAGGTTGTTGAATGCCACAGAGAACACCCCTAATGATGATAGCCGAGTTAACTGCCTTGGTATAGATCCATTTAGCCTGTTTTCTGATAGGTCTAAGCTTTCGATCTGGCTCAAATTTGCAAAGGTTGCAGGAATCGATCCGGTAAAAAAATTGTTCGACAAATTGAGAGACTTGATATGGCTCAAATTTCCTATTTCCTGTGGAATCTCACCCGACAGCATATTTGCTGATAAGTCGATGCCTGACATCAACATGAAGAAGTTGCGTCCATATATGTATGGATTGCCTTTTGTTGTGAAGGTGAATCCTTGGAGGTCATAGTGACTGTTATATGAGAAGTCCATGCCATCAAACCCTCCAAAGAAATTACCAGGTGTTGTGGGCCAACTATACAAGTTAGCATCAGGGTCTTCAAATGGAATGACACCAATGCATGGTGGTACGGGACCCGAAATTATGTTGTGCGAGATGTCAATTATACTCAAGTGTTGGAGATGGCACAGATTTGAAGAGATCTGCCCCTCAAACTTATTCCCGCTTAACAAAAGTACCTTGATTTGATAAAGATATTGTGTCCACTCAATAGTGCATGTAAACTGATTATGACTCAGATCCAAAACTGTAATGTAGGAGCTGTTGAAAAAGGCACTTGGGAAGCCTGACAGTGAATTCCTAGATAGACTCAGAAACTCGAGAGGTAATGGAGCATTGCAATTTGGAATACGCCCTGTAAAGTAGTTGTCTGACAGGTCTAACAGCAAAAGACTTGTTAATGTGCAAATTCCTGGACCAATGTCACCAGTTAAATCGTTCCTGGCAAGGCTCAAAGCTTCTAGTAAAGGGAGATTCCATAACGAAGTGTCGAGTTCCCCAGACATCTTGTTACCATGTAAATCCATGATATATACATTACCAGACAGATTTCTAGGGAGAGTCCCATGAAATTGGTTGTTGTCTAGGTATATTTCCCACACAAAGGACAAGTTACTAGCCCCATCCAGGATCATACCCCCAAGACTGTTGTTTGAGACTTTCAATACTGTCAATGCCGAGCAATCAGTGAACAAGCAAGATGGTACTTCTCCCGTGAACATGTTATTTGATAGATCCATAACTTCTATGCTTCTAATGTTACACAATGAAGATGGCACAAATCCAGATATCATATTATGAGAAATATCAAAAATCCTCAATTTGGGAAACATTGAACTGATATTGGCTGGCAGCTGTCCTTCAATGTGGTTCAGAGATACGTTCACCATTTGAAGATTAGTTTTGTGTTGCAAAATCAGATCTAATGATCCAATTAACGAGTTATTTGAAAGATCCAGGTAAACAAGGGCCGCTTCATTTGTGAACAACCAATTGGGCATGTTTCCCGGTAAATTACTGTTAGACAAATCAATAACCTGCAGATGATGTTGTGTGCGTAGGAAATGTGGCTCTGCAATTATGCTTTTATCAAGGTTACACCAAGAGAGCATTAGTCTTTCTAATTCAAAATTAGGTACCCAACCATGAAGTTTCACTTGAACAGCCAAATCAGTATTTCTCGACAGATCTATCTCTTTGAGCTTGGTACAGTTTCTCAGCCAAAAGAAATCAAATATACCGCTTAGCATGTTTTCAGATAACCTCATAGTTTGAAGCATCGAGGAACACTTCCAAGACGAGTTTATGGGTATCTGTCCTTGAAAAAGATTTTCCGAAAGATCCAGGTACTCAAGGCATGGAAGTGAAAATAAGGATGCTGGGAGGCTACCACTCAATTGATTGGATCCCAAATGCAATTCTCGCAGGTTCTGGAGATTTTTTAAACCTGCCATTGTAGCAAGTAAGAATCAAGTGCACCAACTGAAAAGGGATGCGAAATTTATTCTTTCCAGTAGGAGTACCTATATTCTGAAGAGTTCCACTTATGTTATTTCCGCTGAGATTTATAACCTCCAAAGAAACAAGTCTGCTGACAGATCCTGGGATACTCCCTATGAAAGTGTTGTCGCTGAGGTTGAGATACCTGAGCTTACTCAGTCCTTGAAGACCTGAGGAATTGTTTGCTTCACAATAAGATGCTATGTAATGAAATTATAGGACGAATAAAAGTAGAGTTCCATGCACGCAACAGGAGTTACATACCACCAAAATCTTCAAAGCAAGCGTAATTTCTAGAGAAGTCCAGTAGCTGAAGCTCCCGAAATGAAGAAAAGATCGTCAAGTTTAGGTTCCAGCATGGAACTTCGATAGCACCCCGGATTGACTGGTACATAGAGGAAAGGTCGAGGCGCAATATTTGCCGTGTGCTATTGTCGCATGTAATCCCTTCCCACAAGCAGCAGTCATCACCATGCCCCCACGAGCTGGGAACCTTGGACTTTGAGCTCATGAACCAAGAGCTAATATCCATGAGGGCCACCCTCTCATCCACAAAGCAGCCTGAAGAACTCAGAAACATGGTGTGTACTACGCACAGGACCAGAAGCCAGCATCCCCATGACAAGTAGCAACCCATTTGAATGAAAAAGGTTTTACCTTATCCCATGCGTTTTAGCCTTTTAGGGTGCAGGTTTGAGAGCATAATGCCTGCTTACTGTCCTGCTCCTTGTGGTGTTTTTAATAGGCTACCAGAATACTATACAGTTGCTTAGTAAACAAAGTTTAGTCCATGGTCAATGAAGGTATTGTTGACTCACGGACAGCAACATTACCTAATTAATGGCATTGTAGACTGACGGAGGAAGATTTTGTTCAAGTCTCCTTTGGCAGATAACCGTACACATCACAGTAATGACCAAACATGGACCATTGGTGCACCATGAAGCTTTAGGGCATCTCCAACGGTGCGACATGAGCGTCCATTTGCGTCCGCCCTGACCGGAAATACGACTGAGCCCTGCTTATAGCTTGATAAGGTGTTGCCCGATCTTCTCAGTAAGCACGGTGGTGATGATGATCACGCGATGAACACAGCGGAAATAACACGATGATGAAGTGGATGATAACTTGTATGACGCAACGAAGTCTCTCGATTGGTCCCTGTCGTCAATGCAACAGCTCTCAACCCTGCAAGATATTCGCAACTCCACACACATGCGCACGTAGCCGCCGACCACGAAGCGGTAAGTTGCAACTGTCTAATTTCCAATGGAACATCAGATCACACAAGACTTTCAGGGTATACACCAAATCAATGCAATATGGTGTAGAAATTCGATAGAGTTGCAAAGCAATCAACTATGAATTAGGGTTTATCTTAAACGTGGTCTAAAATTAATTTGGGGGCGTCCTGGGCACTTATATAGGGGTTCAGGACGACCAGGGGTCGAAAAGATACATAGAAAATCGATCCAGATTGGATCTGGTCGAGACAGACTCGGACTCGGCCGGTCTGGGGGCCGGTCGACCGGGCCTGGAACCGGGTGGTCCGGTTTCAACCGGGCCAGGGACCGGGTGTGGGTCGTGTGGCTCAGTACACCCGCCCGGTTGGCACTAGTTGGGGATCCGGTCGGCGCCGGGCTGATCCTGAGTAGAAACATCTCCTCTAGTTGTTACTTCATAAGCATGTTTTTCTTTAGAAGTATTTTTCAACAAGTCATTTTGCACTTTAGTGAGTTGATCAATTTGAATTTGAACCATATGAAAATGTTTAACAAGCATCTTAACATCATTGGAGTTTCTCTCCACAATATCATGCAATTTACTAATAGCTTGAGAATTTTCCATTAGATGATTCCCTACTCTCATATTAAAGTTATCTTGCTTAACAACATAATTATCAAATTCATCTAAACATTGATCAGGAGGTTTTGAGTAAGGGATGTCTCCTTTATGAAAGCGTTGAAGAGAATGTACCTCAATTGTGGATGAAGGGGGAGTTATCTTACATAAATCTTTTATGGGAGGTAATTCTTCACATCTTCAGATTTAATACCTTTCTCTTTAAGAGATTTCTTGGCTTCTCTCATATCTTCATCACTTAATTTAATCATACTCCCCTTCTTCAATATTGGTGTTGGGGTTGGTTCAGGTGTAGTCCAATCATCATGATTTTGGCTTATTCTAGCCATTAATTCTTCAGCTTCGTCTGGAGTTCTTTTCCTGAAAACACAACCAGCACAACTATCCAGGTATGCCCTAGACTCAATGGTTAGTCCACTATAAAATATATCAAGTAAGTCATGTTTTTCCAAATCATGTCCAGACCGAGCTCTAAGAAGAGAGTAAAACCTTACCCAAGCTTCAGGCAATTTCTCTCCATCTTCCTGGTCAAAACTATAAATTTTCTACAAAGCAATATGTTGAGCACTAGCAGGAAAATATTTTCGAAAGAAATCATCAAGCAAACCACCTGGACTATCAATAGAATCAGGAGGCAAACTATTATACCAAGTTTTAGCATCATCCTTTATTGAGAAAGGAAAAAATTTAGCAACAAAATAAGTACGCTTCTTGATATCATCAGAAAACAAGCTACTCAAAGTAGAAAGCTCATTCATGTGCTCTACAGCACTTTCCTTTTCAGTACCACAAAAAGGTGTTTTCTCAACAATAGATATATGAGATAAATCAAGAGAAAAATCATAATCCTTATCCTTAGTGTTTATAGGAGATGTGGCAAATTTAGGATCAGGATACAGTTTATATCTAACAGCATGTTGTGCAAGAAGCTTTTTAATGTTACTTACACTAGTAGTAGCATTACATTTATCAATAAAATATTCATCAAGTTCCACATAATCTTCATCAAGATCATCACTAGAGTGTTCAACAGACTCAGGTGAATTAACATGTGTAACAGTATTTTCATTAGGAATTTCAGTATTTTCAATTTGTCTAGACCTAGCAATTATAGCATCTAGAAAAGGACCTAATGAACCATCATCATCAAGAACAGTAGAAGCATCATCAAGATTATAAGAGGAATTTTCAGATTCAGCAGAAGTACCAACATGTGAAGCTTGTGGTGGTGAAACAAGTTGACATATCACAGATGGTGAATCAAGAGCAGCAGAGGTACTCAGAGTTGTACATTTTCTTGTAGTGGATGGTAATATGACGACTTTAGTATCACGAGGTTTACCCATGACGGAGGATTTGCAGCGAACAATATCAATTCAGGTGAACTTGCAAATAAAGCTATGCTCCCCGGCAACGGCGCCAGAAAATAGTCTTGATGACCCACAAGTATAGGGGATCACAACAGTCTTCGAGGAAAGTAAAACCCAATTTATTGATTCGACACAAGGGGAGCCAAAGAATATTTGTAAGCCTTAACAGCGGAGTCGTCAATTCAGCTGCACCTGGAAACATACTTGCTCGAAAGAGTTTATCAGTAGCAGCAGTTTTATAGCAGTAGCAGTAGTGAAATATAAGCAGCAGTGTAATAAAGACAACAGTAGTGATTATAGTAAACAACAGGATTAAAATACTGTAGGTATAGGGATGGATGAACGGGCGCTGCATGGATAAGATAACTCATGTAATAATCAAGACAAGGCATTTGCAGATAATAATAAAGCAGTATCCAAGTACTAAAATAACCATAGGCATGTGTTCCGTATATAGTCGTACGTGCTCGCAATGAGAAACTTGCACAACATCTTTTGTCCTACCAGCCGGTGGCAGCCGGGCGTCTAGGGAAACTACTGGTAATTAAGGTACTCCTTTTAATAGAGTACCGGAGCAAAGCATTAACATTCCGTGAACACATGTGATCCTCATATCACAACCTTCCCCCCGGTTGTCCCAATTTACACTAGTAGGAAAAGCCTCATCAGTGGCGCACCAAAAATGGATTCTGTGGCGCATGGGAGGTGCGCCACAGAAACTTCGCCACAAAAATAAGGTTTCTGTGGCGCACCGGCCCATGCGCCACAGAATTAAGGTTTCCGTGGCGCACTTGTGCTTAGGTGCGCCACAGAAACGCGTGCGCCACAGAATTGGTTTTCAGTGCGCCACAGAATTTGCTTGTATTATACACGATTTTGTGCTGCCTGCTATACACATGCAGTTTATAGACAGCAATATACAGGTTATATACAGCAACATTCAGATATAATATAAATATCATGTACATTGCACAGATATAACATAGACATCATCATCACATTACTTATAGCCCGATCGAGATACATATATAGTGGCAAGTGTCAAATGTTTTGCATACAACTCTTAATTCATACAAAATTCACAATTTCGAGATACAAAGTAGTCTTCATCCGGTTCCTCCTTTGCTCCCTCATCTCTACCCACCAGGCTCGCTTGCATCGGGGTCTTCATCCAGTTCCTACTATGATGAAAATGGAAGAAAGTGAGACCAACAAGTCCGATGCACAAGAGAAATGGAATAAATGCCTCATACATTGTTGGTCAACACAAATATTAACATTCAGGGATGGTGTAAGTGAGGCCAGGTAGGATGTACAAGAGATTGATATTTGTGCTATCTTACCAGGCTCACTTACGCCACCCCCGAGTGTACGGTGACCAAACATTTTAATCATCGGCATTTTGAAAATCTCAAAGCAAATGGAATGACAAAATGGAATAAGTGCCTCATACATTGTTGGTCAACACAAATACTATGGTCAGAAACCATAGTTGCAGTATACACCGCCGTATACTTTGCAGAAGGGCCCCCTTTCCCCGGCCGGCGTTCCGTCAACGGGTGCTTGACGACACAACAACGCCGATCTGCATCTCCGGTGCAGAACCACGGCAGTCCCTCGCTGTCCAGTGAACGAGTCCTTGATGCAAAGACCGTGCCGGCCTGCCCAGCATTATGCCGGGCCGTGTTGCCGCGCTTCAAGCCGTGTGTCCAGCCTGCCTTTGTTCGCCTTCTTGCCCGGTGAACCAATAGGCTGATCGTTGGAATAAGGAAACTGATGACGGCCGGTCGCAAGATTAAATTGCAATCGGCCGTCATCGGCTTCCTTATTCCAACGATTAGTCTATTCGTTCACCGGGCAAAAAGGCGAAGAGTGCAGGGCGCGTGAGACACGGCCTGAAGCGCGGCAACAGGGGTCGGCATGATGCTAGGGAGGCTGGCACCGTCTTGGCATTAAGGACTTGTTCACGTACTGTACGGCGAGAGAAGAAAAGTGGTGCTGCGCCGGAGAGGCAGGTCGGCGTTGTTGTCTCGTCAAGGACTCGTTCACGGAACGGCGGCCAGGGAAAGGGGGGCCCGTCTACAAAGTATATTGCGGCGTATAGGTGACCAAACATTCTAATCATCGGCACTAAAATGGAAGAAAGAGCCAAGTGGTATCTCAACTAGATATCATATGCCTCATACTTTGTTGGTCGAAACAAATATTAACATCCAGGGATGGAGTAAGTGAGGCCAGGTAGGATGCACAAGTTGATATTTGTGCCATCACACCAAGCCTCACTTGCTCCACCCCCGAGTGTACGAGTGATCGACCAACCATCTAATCATCGGCAAGTACAAAAACACCAACAAACCAGCAACCATGGTGACATAAGTCAAGATGCTCAAACACACATAGCATGCATGGAGCAGATGCTCCAAAGGGATTATTCATCACTTGATATATAGAGCAAGTGATGCTGGCAAAAGAGAGGCCAATCAAGAACCAGTAAATCCAGTAAGTGATAGATATGCCTAAACAAGCAACAACACATAGCATATCCCAGCTAACCAGATGAGACAAGTCTTGGTAGCCAACTGAATCACCTAGCACCACCTAACCTTTTAAAACCATCAGAAACAGTCCTTTTTCTTCAAAGGATACCACAGTGGCATTCATTTGCATGATCCCCTACTGTGGATATCTCTATTTTCATCAAAGCCAACAAGAAATAGAAATTTATCATTACTCAGTTGAGTTCAAAACAAAGCTGGGGTACCATAAGGGATTATTCATCACTTGATAGTAACCAAGTGATGTTGGCAAGAGAGAGGCCAAGCCTGAGCTAGTCAATCCAGTAGAGATGGATATGCATAAGTAAGCAAGAACACATAGCCTATCCAAGTTAACCAGATAAAACCAACCTTGACAGCCAACTTAATAACTTAGCATCACCTAGTCTTTTAAACCATCAGAAATTTCCCATTTTCTTCAAAGGATACCACAGTGGCATTCATTTACATGATTCCCTACTGTGAATATCTCTATTTTCACCAAAACGAACCAATTATCCAACTATGAGATACAACCAGTGGCACTAGCAAGAGCTAATGAGGTCACAACACAGCATAAGCAATCCACACCAGTAAACAAGTCCTCATCTCCTTATACAGGTTCAGACTTTGGATTTGTTTCCAACAAAGGTTGGAAAACAAATCAAATCCATTTAGTACCAAGCATAGCACCAATTAATCAAGCAATATAGCAGCATCAGTAACAAGCATAGCACCAATTAATCAAGCAATATAGCAGCATCAGTAACAAGCATAGCACCAATTAATCAACTGTAGCTCCATCAGTAACAAGCATAGCACCCATTAATCAAGCAATAGCAGCATGACCTGCACATGACACTTCACTAAAGCCAAAGCTTCAGTAAAGCACTTAATCAAGGCTTTCATGCAGTGCTTGACAGGCAACAACTGCAAGCAATGGGATCATAATTCAATCCATGTGCACATACCAGATAAATGGCATCAATTAACAGCAACTTCTCCCCCTCTCTGTAATTAGCACATCAGCATTTCATCGAGCACAACAGCAGCACAAAATCACAGCAGCATTTCATCGAGCACTTTGTGCTCGCGCGGGAGAGGAAGAGGGAGGGGAGGGGAGGGAGCTCACCGACGATGACTGCAGGTGTGGAGGAGCTCACCGACAACGACGACAGGGGTGGAGGTCGCGGCGGCTCCACCACCTTGACGCGGCGGCGGGTCCGGAACCTTGACGCCGCGCCGGCCCCTCCTCCTCCACGCCGCAGCGGCTTGTGCTGCTGGTGGCGGGGATGGGTGGAGCGTGGCGGCATGCGGCCGTCGCGGAGGAAGGCGGCGGCCGCGGCGACGGCGACGGCAACGCTCGCCATGGAAGGCGGCGGCGCGGGGAGAGGGGAGAGGGGAGAGAGGTATACGGGCGAGGGAGGGGTACGGCACAGATATAGGACACGTTATTTCTGTGGCGCACCGAGGCCAGTGCGCCACAGAACACGTTATTTACGCCAGGCGCACCTAGGTCAGTGCGACACAGAATACGTTATTTCTGTGGCGCACCAAGTGCAGTGCGCCGTAGAAAAAGTAAAACCAATGATTGGGCGTGACAGGGTGTGGGCCCCACCAAGTTTTTGTGGCGCAGTGTTCCGTGGTGCGCCACAAAATTAAGCTATTTCTGTGGCGCACCTTGCCTGGTGCGCCACAAAATAAATTTATGTGGCGCATTTTTAATGGTGCGCCACAGAACTAAGCTCCGCCTATAAGGGTTTTCCTACTAGTGTTATGTCACTTTGGGGCCTCGGGTTCCGGACAACAATATGTGTATACAACGGGAAATTCAATTTGGCTCCCGGGTGCGTATGCTCCCTCTACCAAAAAACATATTTTGAAATGTTAAAAAAATTGGATAAAAAATTCTACATGTACATCTCCATAATGTATGTGCATTCGCTAAGTTTCACGAAAAACCAATATTTTTTGTGATCCATGTAAAAAAGAGAAACTTTATCTTGTGAAAAGCATTATTTTAGCACTGAATTTTGTCTTTTTTACACACGTCACATGATAAGTCGATTTTTTATGAAACGACTTTGTGAGCGCGTAGCACGTGAAGATGTACGTACAAATTTTTTGTTTCAATTTTTTAAAAATTTAAAATGTACATAACATGCATTTCAAAATATAGGGAGCATATGCACCCATGTTCCAAAACACCACTCCCGTATACAACTTGCAGGTAAGATCATAAAATAATGAATATCATCATGAATCAATAACATGTTCAGATCTGAAATCATGGCACTCGGGCCCTAGTGACAAGCATTAAGCATAACAAGTTGCAACAATAACATAAAAGTACCAACAACGGATACTAGGCACCATGCCCTAACAATCTTATGGCTATTACATGAATAATCTCATCCAATTCCTACCATCCCCGTCAGCCTACAGCGGGGGAATGACTCACACATGGATGCGGGAAGCATGGACGGTTGATGGAGAGGCGTCAGTGGCGATGATGGCGATGATCTCCTCCAATTTCCCGTCCCGGCAGGGTGCCAGAACGGAGTCTCTGATCCCGAAATAGAGTTTTCGCTGGCGGCGGAGTTCTGGATGTCTTCTGGCAAATTGGTCGAACCCCCGTGCGTTTTTAGGTCAAGGGCTTTAAGTAGTCCAGAGGGAAGCGTTGGGGGCTGGCCGAGGCGGCGTCACCATATGGCGGCGCGGCCCAGGGGCCCACCGCACCGCCATGTGGTGTGCGCACCTCGTGGCCCCCCTCCGTCTCGTCTTATGGCTCCGTAAGTCTTCTGTGAAAATAGGCCCATTGCAATTATTTCCGGTGATTTTCCTAAAAGTTGATTTTCTGCACAAAAATAAGACACCAGGGCAATTCTGCTGAAAACAGCGTTAGTCCATGTTAGTTGTATCCAAAATACACAAATTAGAGGCAAAACAATAGCAAAAGTATTCGGGAAAGTAGATACGTTTTGGACGTATCAGGTACCCCGCGCAAGGGTGTGCTCCCTCTCCTTATATAGGGGAGAGTGTGGCTTACAGGGGAAGAAACCCTAGGAAACCCTAATGGCATCTTTGACTAGACAAACTATTTTATAAAGCCACTTTGGCCCGGATGACACCGGTAGACCTTTAATCAGGAACGGTGACATCCTCCGGTACCTTTGACGTCATCATCTGCTTTGGCCACAGGGCTTCGATTAAAACTGAAGTGCTTCGCTCATCCTTGTCCTCTAGCTCTTGAGAGCATCTTTGACCAGTCTTGCCGACGTGCTACAGTATAGCCTGTTCCGGTAATCCGGTACCTTCTTAGCCGGTTCCGGTATACCCCTCCTGGGATACTGGTACGATTTACTTAATCATGAACCAACCTTGGTTATCCGGAATAACCTTTAAACCGGTACATCGTTAGCCTGCACAAGGCTCGGTTTGGCATGCCTTTGGCATACCGGGGGTCACCCCCCAACAGATGGCGGAGTCCACCGCCCTTGATTGTTTCTACCGGTTCTGCAGGGCCATCATAGCAGTGTTCGGAGACTTTTACTTGAGATCACCCACTGTCGAAGACACTCAGAGGATCCTTGCAACAAATGAAGCTAGGGGTTTTCCAGGGATGCTTGGAAGCATTGACTGCATGCATTGGCAATGGAAGAACTGTCCGTTTGCGTGGCAGGGAATGTACAAGGGTCACAAAAAAGGCTGCACTGTGATACTTGAAGCAGTGGATACCCATGATCTCTGGATTTGGCACTCTTTCTTTGGTATGCCTGGATCCAACAACGACATCAACGTCCTAAGCTGCTCCCCGATCTTTTCCAAGCTTGTTGAGGGTCATGCTCCCCCGGTGAACTATGTGATCAATGGTCGGCACTACAACAAAGGATACTACCTTGCAGACGGTATCTATCCAAAGTGGGCAACATTTGTGAAGACTATCTCGAAACCTAGCACCCCCAAACTTTGCGAGTTTGTCAAGAAACAAGAAGCTTGCCGAAAAGACGTCGAGCGTGCATTTGGTGTCCTCCAGCAGAGATTTGCTGTCATCCGGTTCCCCGCTATGACTTGGTCCAAAGATCAGATGTGGGAGGTGATGAACTGTTGTGTGTACTTACACAACATGATTATTAAAAATGAGCGAAAACATCCGGTTCCTCTGGCTGAGCAAGAAGCACCATATGAGAGAGAGGGTCCTCTTGCACAGCCTAATCACCAGGTGCCGACATCATGGGCCACCTTCATTGCTATGCGCCAGGAGATTCGAGACTCTACAATGCATCAACAGCTCCAAGATGATCTGGTGGAGCACATATGGATGCTCCGAGGCAACGCCGACGCCGACGCCAACTAGTCTGTCTTAATTTGTTTCAAAACTTGTGAAATTGTGTGCTTCATTTGTTTCAACACTTGTTAAATATTGTACTGATTTTCGCCGATTTTGTTTCAGCAATTTTCTGACTCTTGCTCGCCGAACTTGTTATATTTTATGTCGAATTTGTTTGAAATATGTCAAATGGGCGAGGTTGGGGGTTTCCTGCCGGGGGGACGGCTGGAACTTCGGCGCTCCCCAGGCCAAATCTTCTTCCAATTCGGACGAAAATTTCACCGGATTTGGACGTGGGGAGCGCCAATGAGCGGGGATGCTCTTAACAGGGAACTTTTCGTGGCACTTCCCATTAGCATTTTTCCGATATGTTTTTGGACAGCTTGCAAATAATTATTGTGCCCATCGATCCGGACGTTTGGAACCTGGCAACGCGCGAGGATGAAATCATGTGCATTGAAGTGTGCTATGTGATTAGCACTTAATATAACAGCTAGTTAATACATGTGATTTAACTTTTCTATGCCAGTTGAATACAAGAGAAAATACGACAAGAGTTAAGACAAGGGGGATCACTAGGAATCGGAAGCCGATCCTAGCTTCCCATCGGACCAACAGTGCACCGTACGATTGGTTGCTTCTGATCCGTGGGATGGCCCTGCCGAATGAGCGCTTTGATGGCTGCAGGTTTGTACGTTGATTTGTAGCAATCTCTAGCTACTTCCATAAATCACGCCACATTTACCTCTCAGTGATTACATGGAATTAACTCTGGAGAAATCTTATTCTATCCAAAAGTTAGTTTCCGTATTATACTCCTTGCTTCCTTAGGTAACACATCTCGTTTCCAATGCTATGCAAATCTGCTTCTCATTCTTTTTTTATTTCGAATTAAATCTGTTTCTCATTTGATGCAACTGATAAAAAAACTTGTATCCAATGTTCTGCAAATTTGCTTCCTACGAAAGTTTCCTTCGGAAGCATCAAAATTGTGTTGCCACACAAAATATGTTTATGCTTCCATGTGAACGAAATTTGATTCCATTTTGACAGAAATATTCATACAGTTTGCTTCCTTACAACCCACCACTTATTTCCAATGGTACCGGATTTTGCTTCTACGCAACTCAAGTCTGTTTCTATGAACTAGTACATATTGAACGAAATTTGCTTCCATTTTGACAGAAATATTCATACAGTTTGCTTCCTTACAACCCACAACTTATTTCCTATGGTACCGGACTTTGCTTCTACGCAACTAACTCTGTTTCTATGAACTAGTACATATTGTTTACTTTGTTCTTGATAGCTAATCTCTCTCCCTACACGGGGGAATAGAGTTTCCTATTCATATTTTTACATTGCAAACTGCTGCATCCTCAAACTAAGCTGCAGAAGTCGGTTGACGTTGTCCTTGTTGTTTGATTTACCGTAGCCATCAAAAGTTTAGGCTGCACCACACATGTCTCTTGACGGCCGTTTGCCGAAGAATGCACCATGACCACATGGTACCGCAACCTTAAACAAAACATAGAAGCATGAAGGAGTTGCATGAACCAAAACTTATATACACTAGTGAAACATTTGCAAAGATATAAGCAATCTGTGTGTAGAAGGAAATATGCTATTATGACTTATGCGAAGCAGGTATCTACGTGTTAGGAAATATCTATTATGAAAGGAGGAAGCATGTTTTATACCGTGCTTCCATATAACAAATATTAATCGAAACTGGATTGTTGTTTGCTTCCATTGCAACTGATTTTATTCAGTGCAGCCACGGGAGCACCAGGACGAGTAGAGGAAGGCGAGCAGCCAAGCTGATCAGGGTGGGGGATTGACTTTGGTGGCACACACCCGCGTCGTCATGGTGGCCCTGGTCGGTGATGCCCTGAGTGTTGCAGCCTGCACATAGCGGGGAGCCGTCGCCATGGGGCTCGACATTGATCCAGTGATGCAGCGATTTGAGATTATCGATTGACATGTTCCACCATATACAAACTATACACTGACCTGAGAGCACCACGATATGACGGAGCTCATGAGGTACCAACCTAGGCAGCCTCCGCCACCGATGTGGTTAGATTCGGCGGCGCGGAGATCGAGACTTGACGACGATTTCACGTGGCGGAACGTTCTCGATCAAGGTGGAGGCGATCAGGCGATTCGTTTCGGACGGGATCGGAAGGCTCGGTGGGGAGAGTCGTCGCAGCGAGCTCGACGAGTCGGCGGCGCAAGACTGGAGACCGATTTGGGGGACAAATGATAGTAGCGTAGTTTAGGGATGTGCGTTATGTGTAGGGGATAACTGGAATTTTTATTTTTGGTTGAGCAAAATGGATGAGAGCGGTGAGATGCAAACAGAGATGGACGGCAACAAAGAGGTCCGACGATTCGCTCGTATCGGACACCGATATGGAGCGTTTACCTAATGTCAGAGTAGTTAACTAGCAAACAAAAATTGTCAGAGTAGTACAATGTTAAAAAATGTCCAACAGACTAATTATAACTTTGAATAGTCAAAATTGAGACTAATTAGTGCTATCAAATGTAGCACTAGGGGATTAAGCTTTGACCGCATAACAATTAGCATGGCAAGAATTTGATTTTGGAGTTCCTCCCAAGGAAAATTCCAAATCTTTGAGCAAATGAAAAAAATTCCATTTCAGATGGATTTACCGCAACCAATATTTTTTCTCAATCTAAACGTTGGATTTTGACAAGAACAATTTGAGGCATTGCAAAAAAAAAGTATCAGAAAGACGAAAACTACTGATTTTGGATTAGTTAACTTAATGCTCAAGTTATATTTTCTGGAAAGTAATGCGCAGAGGAAATATCAAACTGAACAAATAAACGGTAGAACTGTATGCAAAATTGCAAGTTGCATTCATGTAACTAATTGAATATTTATTTTCTTCTAGGAGTGATGATGAAGATGATGACTACATAATTTTTCGCTCGGATTCGGATAGTAGGGAATTGGATGCAGTAGATTTGACTGTTGCTAATCAACAGATTAATGAATATGTGTTGCTTCCTCACAATGGAATCCATTAACTTTCCGGATTATAAGAACATTACACGCAAAAACATCACGAGAAAGAAAGGGGAGTGGAGGAGAAGGAGCTGGATTTGTCTGCCTACTATACTTTCAAATGGCATGCCGAAAGATCGAGAATAAACAGAAAAACAAATGCTAGAGCTGCCAAGTGCTGCACGCATATTCAAAACTTACTATAACAAGGACCGAATTAGCTGATGAACATCAGATCATGAGGATGGATGAACACCGCCAGGAACGCCTGCTTCAGGACCGGTGCATCGCCATGAGCCGGTTGAGCCTGCCCACGAGCTTGCCCCTGAAGAACAACGCCGCGTGGCGCTGCCGTCGTAGCCATCGGCGCCGCGTCGTACGCGTCGATGACGCCCTTAGTGTTGTTGTCCTCGGACGACCGGAGCTGCTGGTGGGGCAGCTGCGCCTACGCCCTGGCGCCGTCCTCGACTCCAAGATGGCCGAGGAGCTCAACCTCGCCAGCTCTCTCGAGGAGGCCCGTGACAACTCCGGCCAGGCCGTGAGTGCTCCGGGTTAGTATGGCGACAAGGGTGGGAGCTCCTCGAGATTGCAGGAGACGGCGGGGAGACCACTGGCCAGAGCCGTGCTGGCAGGAGCACTGCGCTCGCCGGCCTGCCGCATCCACCACGGCCTTCAGGAGCTCCCCGCGCGGGAGTTGGAGGCAGAGATCAATCCGTCCAGAATCGACCCAGTCGGGGGCCGTCGATGGTAAATCCGACCGGAATCGGCCAGAATAGATAGATTCTGGGGCTTGCTTCGGTCAACCCGGGCTTGGGCGGCGCGGCGGGGACGCTGGAGCTTCGATGCGGGCGGCGCGGCCACGACACGGGCTCGGGCGGTGCGGCACAGCACGGACGCGGCCGAAATCGAGCTCGAACGGCGAAGTGCGGGCTCGAGCGACACGGGGCGGCATGGCGTGGACGGAATCAAAATCAGCGAGGAGGAAGAGGTGGGGAAGAAGAGATGCGGTGGTGGTGGAGGACATGGCAGAGGATTAATTGCCAATTAATATGACGCGTGGGTAGGCTATAGAGCAATACACATCATATACCTGCCTAAAATATATATATTGTGAAAAACGTGGTGCTCTCTGATTGGCCCATTTTCATCCTCGTCCGTACCCGGGTTCATTTCGCTATTTTCGTTGTGCCCATACTCTTTAAAATAATACTATTGACAATTAAAAAGTCGCGCTACCCATGCATGTAGAACTTCCAGGCATATCACAACCTGACAGTATCATGATATTTTTTCTTCTCGCTATCCCCTTGCAAAAGAATCTTGATCGGAAGTAATCCAATCGGTGCAAGACTCCGTTGGGTAACTGGAAGAAAGAAATCATATACAATACCATGTTTGTGAGTACTGAATTTATGAGAACTAATCTTCCCCCAAGGGATAGGAGCTTTGGTTTCCAACTAGTAAGCCGTTTCTGAAGTCGTTCTTCGACAATTTTCCATTCAGCCAGTGTTAGTCTCCGATGATGAATCGGAATACCAAGATAGCTAACTGGAAAACAACCAAGCCCGCATCCGAACAACTCGGCATAAAGGTTGGCATGCCAAAACAAAACAACTCACTTTTATGGAAGTTGATCTTTAGACCTACCAATTGCTCGAATGTTGAAAGAATTAACTTCAGATTACGTGCCTTTGCCAAATCATGATCCATAAAAATAATTGTATCATCGGCATACTGAAAGATTGATAAGCCCCCATCAATTAAGTGGGCAACCACACCTTCAATTTGACCATCGAGCTTAGCGCACTCAATTATAATTGCAAGCTTATCTGCCACAATGTTAAAAAGCATTGGAGACAATGGATCGCCTTGCATCAACCTTTTTTTTCTTCTAGAAATATTTACCAATTGACCTTTATGGCGACACTACCACAAAAAATGGCGTTATTAATTAGAGCGCGCCACTCATCAGAAAATCCGTTCATCCGTAATGTTTGCTGAAGAAAAGACCATTTAACTTTTTTCGATAAAGGGAATATATTAATATCAAGAAGATACCAATTACACCCAGCCTCTGCAACAACGCACCACCCTACTGGCACTACGGATGCACACAACCAAAAAATAAGAAAAAAAACTAAGAAACAAAAGTCCCGCTAAAGTATTCGGGCATAACAACAGCAATACATCCACCGCCAAAACAACACCTGAATTACAGACTCTCCAAAAATGACGCCTCCAAGAAGGAAAACAGTGCTCAAACACCGTCGTCGCCCGATCAAAGATCTTAGGTTTTCACTCTGAAGATAGTCCCCCCTCTCAAAACAATGCCTCCACCAAGGTCATTGCCAGGCATAACCAAATAAGGCCAGACCTTGGGTTTTCACCCTGAAAGGTAGGAGTCTGCACTTCACATGTGTTGTCACCCCCACTTTCATACCGCTGCTGTGAAGCCCGGAACACCAAGCAAGTCCCTCAACAGCGCAGAGACTTGAACCTCCCTTAGCTAGTCCTCCCCTCCGGCCTTCATGAAATTCTCTTCTTCCGACTTTCATCATGGATCCATAGTCACTTGATGTCAACACAGAAAAAGAGCTTCGCGCCGCTCCCTCCAGAACCAATCGGTCGGAATAAAAATATGGGTGCGCACGACCGAATACCTCCGATCCAGCAAACTCCAGGCAAAAGCACTGTTACATTCACCGGCGGAGCCTTCCGGAACTCAACACTCCGGCTAGATCACGAGTCCAGGCCTCCGGTAGGTCCTCCTCTTCACGCAAGAGAGGCCCTAGGACCGCCGCCTTTATTCAGGTCGGACCCCCACGTCGGCGACCATCCTGGGTTGGCCACTCCAACCCTCCACCGGCGACACCATCGCCGGCTTCCAAGCTCCTCCATCTCGCCGCCGGAACGCGGTGATAGATCAAAAGATCCACCACCACCAACCGCAGGCCGATCCTCTCCGGCGAAGAAGAGGGTCACCTCCACCGTCGAACCCAAGGCTGCTGCCCCGGGCGTCCTCGTACCGCGGGAGAAGCCCAAGATCATCGCCCCTCACCGGCGAGAGGCGGAGGGAAAGGCGCTGTCCGCCTCCACCAGCCACCACCACCGGCATGTCGCCGATGGGAGGCGGGGAGGCCGCAGCCCGCAGCTGGATCGTCCCCGGGAGGACCGCCGCCGCCCCTCCATCCTCGTCCGACCGCCGCCCATTTAACTTTATCATAGGTTTTTGGGGATTTTGAGTATGACTATGAATGCATGGAATAGATTCGGATCTTTTCCGCATAAAAGGGTGATATTCCTCTAGAACACACGGTTAAATAAAGCGTGTGCGATAGGGTGAACTTTCGCAAACGATTTTATTTTATTTTCGAGTCAAGTTTGCGAGCAGCATCCTAGCGCCCTTTCCTCCAGCCGGCCGGCATAACTTCCGCCGACCCACTCCTCCGCGCTAGCTCCGCTCATGCAAGCCCCAACCAGCAATTGTCCCGCCTAGATATGGGATCCTACATCGCACCTACGGCCAACACGGGTGCAAGGCCACCGGGCAACGCTAGAAGCTCCACCATCCCATAGAAACAACACACGATGGCCTCCAACGCGGCCAAGATCATGGTTTTCCACCGCCGCCATCCGCCGACTGGTTCCATCGACGGCATCAGCAACGGTAGTGGGAAGATTGTGTTGCCCGGCCAGACAGAGCTAGGGGGGCTGTTAACAGGGAACTTCGTGGCACTTCCCATTAGCATTTTTCTGAAATGTTTTTGGATTGTGCCCATACTCTTTCAAATAATATTTTTGACAATTCAAAAGTCGTGCTACCCATGTAGAATTTCCAAGCATATCATAATCTGACATGGACGTGACACTGTCACTAAAATACACTGACAGCATCCCAACACTCAACATTTACTGCACTGTGCACTTCACAGCGATCAAAATCATCCAATCCAAGAGCGTCAGACAGCAAACTAGCGGAAGCGAGCCAAGTCGCGAGCGACGACCATGGAGTTCCTGCAGGACAGCATCCCCATGGTGTCCCTGGCCGCGGCGGCCGCCGCGCTGTACGCCCGTGCGTCTTCGTCCCTCCTGCGCCCGGGCTTCCCGCGTCTCGTCGCGCTGCTCCCGCTCTTCCCATTCCTCGTCGCCGCCCCCTTGGCCTTCACTTCCTCCGCCATCATCCGGGCCACCATCGCCTTCTTCCTCGCCTGGCTCTGCGCCTTCAAGCTCGCCCTACTCGCCGCCGGCCGTGGGCCGCTCGACCCCGCCCTCCCCGTGCTCACGTTTCTCTTCACCGCCTTGCTCCCCGTCAAGCTCCGACAGCGGCGCGGCGGTGCTGGAGCGGGAGCAGCGGCGTCGACCAAAGCCAGCAAACCAGATCTGTCACTGGTTTCTTGCGCGGTCAAGGCCGCGGTCATAGCCGTCATCCTCCGCCTCTACCAGTTCAACAACCAGCTGCATCTCTACGTGCGTCTCGCCGTGTACGGTGTCCTCATATACTGCTTCCTGGACCTCTTCTTCCCCTGCATCGCGCTCGCCGTCGGCGCGCTCGGCATGGAGACGGAGCCGCAGTTCGACCGGCCGTACCTGGCGTCGTCGCTGCGCGACTTCTGGGGACGGATAGATACAACCAAGAGTTTTGCTGGTCCATGGAATACTAGATAGGTATACAAACTTCAATTAGATGAAGTGAGTATCGCGGAGTTGGAATCTTCACCAGATGAAATAATCAAAGAGTTTTTGATTTCATCAGAGACGATGAAGAGACTTGCATTTGCAAGAAATTAAGTGGGAGCGCTGAGACATATTTATAATACTTATGTAGATGACATATAGTTGGTTATAAATGATGTTATTATATACTTGATTAAAAGGTTTCATTGAGAAATTAACTTCATTGAAAGGATATGGACTGAAACAAATTTTGTATCAAGATCTATTAAGATAGATTGAAACACATAATATGTTTAAGTCAAAGTACATAGAATGGATATTGAAATAGTTCAATATAGAAATATTAAGAAAATGTTCTTGTCATGTAAAGTTTTAACAAGACTTGAGTGTATCTGACACTCAATGAGTAAAAACACATGAGTGATTATAGATCACAAATAATATGTACACAATCAGATGTCATATGCTCTAAAAGTGTTATGAGCATGTACCAGAATGATTCATGTGATGATCATTGAAAAACAGTAAGAATATTCTTGAGTACTTAAGAAGAACCAAGGATATATATATAATTTTATATGGAGAAATGACAAACAAATTGTTGTAAGGTGTTGCACCGATGTTTGTTTTGTCACATATGAAAGTAAAATTTCAATCTCAAATTAGGCTAAGTGTTGTTTAAAAGGTACCACAATGAGCTAGAAGTTGTCTATTCTAGATTTAGAAGAGTTCTAAATATTGTGACGGATTCTACAAAAGAAGGCAGAGTATGTCATTGTTTTGACAATGACAAAGGATGTTAAGTCAAGAGGTTCTTTGAGAACTTGGTGTAGTTCCGACAGGGTCAGAACTTTCAAGCTATATTGTGTGTGACAATATTAGTGACATATTTCAGACCATGGAATTAAGGTTCCACCAGAAGACCAAACATATTCAATGCCGACTCATTTGGAAATGAGTGATGCGTTGAGACGCAAATGAATTACAAAATACATACGTTTCTGAGCGTGTCAGATCCGTTGACTAAAACCTCTCCCGTGAGCAAAACATGATAAAGCACCGGAAGGCCAAGGTGTTATATCTTTACAAATGTAAACTAGATTATTGACTCTAGTGCAAGTGGGAGACTATTGGAGATATGCCCAAGAGGCAATAATAAAATGGTTATTATAATATATCTTTGTGTTTATGATAATGTTTACATACCATGCTATAATTGTATTAACCGAAACATTGATACATGTGTGTTATGTGAACAACAAAGAGTCCCTAGTATGCCTCTTAACTAGTTTGTTGATTAATGGATGATTAGTTTCATAATCATGAACATTGGATGTTATTAATAACAAGGTTATGTCATTATATGAATGATGTAATGGACACACCCAATTAAGCGTAGCATAAGATCACGTCATTAAGTTATTTGCTATAAGCTTTCGATACATAGTTACCTAGTCCTTATGACCATGAGATCATGTAAATCACTTATACCGGAAAGGTACTTTGATTACATCAAACGCCACTGCGTAAATGAGTGGTTATAAAGGTGGGATTAAGTATCCGAAAAGTATGAGTTGAGGCATATGGATCAACAGTGGGATTTGTCCATCCCGATGACAGATAGATATACTCTGGGCCCTCTCGGTGGAATGTCGTCTAATTTCTTGCAAGCATATGAATGAGTTCATAAGAGACCACATACCACGGTACGAGTAAAGAGTACTTGTCAGGAGACAAGGTTGAACAAGGTATAGAGTGATACCGATGATCAAACCTCGGACAAGTAAAATATCGCGTGACAAAGGGAATTGGTATCGTATGTGTATGGTTCATTCGATCACTAAAGTCATCGTTGAATATGTGGGAGCCATTATGGATCTCCAGATCCCGCTATTGGTTATTGGTCGGAGTGAGCACTCAACCAAGTCCGCATAGTTCGCGAACCGTAGGGTGACACACTTAAAGTTGGATGTTGAAATGGTAGAACTTGAATATGGAATGGAGTTCGAATATTTGTTCGGAGTCCCGGATGAGATCCCGGACATCACGAGGAATCCCGGAATGGTCCGGAGAATAAGATTCATATATAGGAAGTCATTTTATAAGATTTAAAATGATCCGGAAGGTTTTATGGAAGGTTCTAGAAGGTTCTAGAAAAGTCCGGAAGAAACCACTAAGGAAGGCGGAGTCCCGGTGGGACTCCACCTCCCATGGCCGGCCAACCCTAAGGGGGAGGAGTCCGAAGTGGACTCCCCAAGGGGGGCCGGCCACCCCCTCCCAAGGAAGGTGGGAATCTCACCTCTAGTGCGAGTCCTAGTTTGGGTAGGTTTCATGTGTTATGGAAGGTTTTGGTTTGGGGTCTTATTCGAAGACTTGTAGACCAACTCTTGGGTGTTCCACCTATATAATGAGGGCCAAGGGGAGGGGGCCGGCCACCCCAACAACACCAAGGTGGCCGCACCACCTAGATGGCCGGCGCCCCCCTCTCCCAAACCCTAGCGGCCTCTCTCCTCCACCACATCCCGCACGCTTAGCGAAGCTCCGCCGGATTTCTCCACCACCACCGACACCACGCCGTCGTGCTGTCGGATTCAAGAGGAGCTACTACTTCCGCTGCCCGCTGGAACGGGAGGTGGACGTCGTCTTCATCAACAACCGAACGTGTGACCGAGTACGGAGGTGCTGCCCGTTCGTGGCGCCGTGATCAAGATCTTCTACGCGCTTTTGCAAGCGGCAAGTGAACGTCTACCGCAGCAACAAGAGCCTCATCTTGTAGGTTTTAGAATCTCTTCAAGGGTGAGACTCGATAATCCCCTCGTTGCTACCGTCTTCTAGATTGCATCTTGGCTTGGATTGCGTGTTCGCGGTAGGAATTTTTTTGTTTTCTATGCAACGTTATCCTACAGAAACAGCCCCTACCATAGTTCAACCCTTTGAGCCACCTTATCCGGGCAGGAAGTCCTAATCTTTTTTTTCCCGATTCTGGAAGTCCTAATCCGACATCCGAAGTTGTCGATCGCTGACCGGGAGGGCGGGAGCCCCATGTATTTGATGGGAAACTTACCCGCAAAAACGAGTGGACGATGCTTCTCTCAGTCCTCTACAACATACGGTTAAATAACGTGGCGCAGAGTGCCGAAGCGACGCAGCGACACAACGGCGCAGTCACTGGCGCGTTTGAGAAGACGCATAGACGCAGGGTCGCTGCCAAGCGGGCCCGACGAAACGTCCGCCAGACGCGAGCGGGCGTTTCCGGACGTCCGCTGAGACGCATCCGAGGCGCATATTTGGGCCAGGTTTGCGTCTCCGCGAACGGCCCGATCACTTTGCGTTGCCCCGCTGAAAGTGGCGCCAGACGCATTTCCGGTCACGACGGACGAAAACGGTCGCTGAGCGTCCGTTTGCGTCGTGCCGCTGGAGATGCCCATAGCATTTTTCCGAAATCTTTTTGGACAGCTTGCAAATAATTATTGTGCCCATACTCTTTAAAATAATACTCTTGACAATTAAAAAGTTGCGCTACCCACAAGGATTTTGTGCACATGAGAGTCAGTGCTCCCTTCACTTTTGGATTTTTGAAAATTTCAGATTCTCATATTTCTCTACTTTCAAGAATTATAACATTAAATATGTAGATAGATGTGTATACGAGGATTGGAATCAAAAAAGTCTCGTCAAAAAATACGTTATATTTTTGGAGATGCAAAAAAGACAAATTTTTAACAGTACACCGATAAAGTATACGTACTATTGTACTACTATTTATAGTCAGAAATTTGTGTTTTTTGTATTTTCCAAAATACAAAGTATTTTTTAATGGGATTTTTTTGACTACACTCATCGTGTCTTAATCTATCTACATATTTAATGTCATAATTTTTGAAAGCATAAAAGAGCGAGGTTTTAAAAGTTTTCAAAAATCTAAAAGTCTAAGGAGCATTTGTGCTCATGTGCACATGGTACTTCCCGCGCTACCCATGCATGTAGAACTTCCAGGCATATCACAACCTGACATAGACGTGACACTGTCACTAAAATACACTGACAACATCCCAAACAGTGTAACATTTACTGCAATGTGCACTTCACAGCGACCAAATCATCCAATCCAAGAGCGTCCGGCAGCCAACTAGCGGCGGCAAGGCAGCAAGTCGCGAGCGACGACCATGGAGTTCGTGCAGGACAGCATCCCCATGGTGTCCGTGGCGGCGGCGGCCGCCGCGCTGTACGCGCGCGCGTCTTCGTCCGTCCTGCGCCTGGGCTTCCCGCGTCTCGTCGCGCTGCTCCCGCTCTTCCCATTCCTCGTCGCCGCCCCCTTGGCCTTCACTTCCTCCGCCATCATCCGGGCCACCGTCGCCTTCTTCCTCGCCTGGCTCTGCGCGTTCAAGCTCGCCCTCCTCGCCGCCGGCCGTGGGCCGCTCGACCCCGCCCTCCCGGTGCTCACGTTTCTCTTCACCGCCTTGCTCCCCGTCAAGCTCCGACAGCGGCGCGGCGGTGCGGGAGCGGGAGCAGCGGCGTCGACCAAAGCCAGCAAACCGGATCTGTCTCTGGTTTCTTGCGCGGTCAAGGCCGCGGTCATAGCCGTCATCCTCCGCCTCTACCAGTTCAACAGCCGGCTGCATCTCTACGTGCGCCTCGCCATGTACGGTGTCCACATATACTGCTTCTTGGACCTCTTCTTCCCCTGCATCGCGCTCGCCGTCGGCGCGCTCGGCATGGAGACGGAGCCGCAGTTCGACCGGCCGTACCTGGCGTCGTCGCTGCGCGACTTCTGGGGACGGCGGTGGAACCTCATGGTGTCCGCCATCCTCCGGCCGTCCGTGTACGACCCCGTGCGCGCTCGCGCCGGGAACCCCGCCGGCGTGCTGGCCACCTTCCTCGTGTCCGGGCTCATGCACGAAGGTATGGTGTACTATCTCAGCCTGCGGCGGCCGAACGGCGGGATGACCGCCTTCTTCCTGCTACACGGCGTTTGCTGCGTCGCCGAGGGGTGGTGCGCGCGGCGGTGGACGGCGAGGGGGTTGCCGTCTCCACCGCAAGCCGTGGCGACGCTGCTGGTGGTGCTGTTCGTCGCGGCCACGTCATTCTGGCTCTTCTTCCCACCGTTGTGCAAGGACGGGGTAGAGGAGAAGCTGCTGGAGGAGTGGGCTGCGGTGGCGGCCTTCTTCCTCGACGCCGGCAAGAAGATTACATGGTATGGCCAACGTGGCAACTAGGAAAATAAATGTCAGAGCCTAACCAAACATAATACTAGCTTGCATTGTCTTGTCAAATTTTTTTTTGACTTGTCAGTTGTCACACAAGTGACAAGTGTAGCTTATTAACGTCGATCTGTCAGCCCAACTTGTCAGCCCTATTAGAAAATCCAAAATATCCAAAAATGAAATTTAAAAAGCTCAAAAAGGGAAAAAATTAAAACTAAGAAGTCTTATTCCCTTGTCCACGCGAGACCATCGCCACGCCCGCTGCTCGTCGGCGAGCACCCTCGCACCCTTTCTCTTCCTGTAAGGCAGGGTGCCAACGCCCCCATCACCTCGTCCTCTCACTCGCTCTGCTACGCTCCCTTTATGTGACAGAGAATGCCATCGATGCCGCGTCGCCGTGCCGCCAACGCGGTCATCTATGAGCCTGGTCCAAGCGCCTAGGAGCTCCACCCCATTGACACCTCCATCTGGACGAATTGAAGCCGGATCCCCTTAATCACGGGTATCGTGGTTGTCTTTCTAACACCCCGACAACACCATGGTCGGGCATGTTACCCCTGGCAGCTCTATAGGATATCTAGACTGGCCCCCACATACCAACACTATTCTTTTCTGCGTACTTTGTCCTCATTTGTGTGCACCTGGGATTAACTTTCCGGTCGGACACCCACCCTTAGATCGCTCCAGACCAAGCCAAGTTAACCTCAAAGTTCTTGGAGATGAGGTTCCGGAAAATAAGTTGCAACTTGTTTTTATGAGTAGTCTATCTATTAAACCCTAGGCTAGGATGTCATGGTCTTCTCCGCCTCCTTTCTCGGAATTAGTCCTGCAATTGAGCCCAACATAGGGCGTCATGGTGCATGGCACGCCCAAGGACGGCAAGAAGGCCTTGGTAGAGGCCGTCGATTCGGTTCATGCCGCCAAGGCTTGGAGAAAGGGTGGCCCCTTCCCCACCAAAGCACGGTGGCGGTGGTGGTGGGCCGGTGGGATAGGCAGCGGTGGGGGTGGGCCGGTGGAACATGCGGCAGGTTTGGGGACGAACCTCCCATTTTTGTTTTAATTCCTAGTTTTTTTCCTTTCTTGAAATATTGCCATTTTGTTAAATGGGCTAACATTTGGAGCCTAGTCCATCTCAGCAAAATTGGCCTTGACAACTGAGTCACCCTAGTCATGAATGATGTCAATTCAGCTTCAATTTGAGATTAGTGCACATTGTAAACTGAGTGGTAGCATTTTGTCGCGAAAATGTAAAATGATAGTTCTTTGAACATGCACAGAAAATAGTAGTTTTATGCTAACGACTCGGCAAATGCAGGTTTTTTTTTTTTGAACAAGGGTGCCCTGAAGGGCGAGGGAGCTTCTCATTAAATCGAAACGGAGGAGGTACAGAAGATTACAAAGGACCCCATAAGATCTAAATGCACATATAGGTCCCTAGCACTTGCAGAAAAGACCTCACTGAAACATAAAGAAATGCAATCAGGTCCTTCTCTTTCCCCACCGTCGAGCCAGAGGTCTGCTACGCCGCCGTCATGCGAAGAGGCGGGGACGAAACCACTTGCCTCTACGCAGCCGTAGTATGCGACTGCAAACCTCAGTAAGAACCTCACAACGGAGGTTGATTCGCCGGAATCCGTCACCGACAATTGGATAGGCCATGGAGTGGCATTGGATCTGGTGCATAGAGTGATCAAGCACTACCTACAAATGAACATTGTTTTTTTAGAAACACAATACAATTGACTCGTCTATAAATGCATACGCGCACATTCTACCTCTATGAATACTTCTGCAAGACTGAGCCGACATGCCGGGTCTTAAGATTGACGAAGTCACCCAGACACCTCATACCTTTAATTATTTCAATTTTAATAACATGTTAAAAGCAGTACTGATGTGTTTCACCGAAGATCGCAATGGTTTGAGTAACACACATGGATTCAAATATATTTCAATATTTTTTGAATTTTCAATGATTTTTTTTCCTTTGGCATAAATGCATATGAAATCACCAAAATCCACTGAAATTTCAGTGATTTTATATTTTCCCAAAATATTTCCGAACCCGAAATTTAAAAACACCGATCACGTCGAGCGTTGCTTTGAGTCGAGTTTAATTCGTTGTGCACGTGCATACATGTATACCTCTCAATTGGTTAACATGGCTTGCGTGATGGCCAATTATCAAACCAAATGTTTTGTTGCTTGCTGCTGCGTGCGGATATCTTTTGACTCGAAGCAAGAGCTAGCCAGCCAGGTTCGGGCAACACCCGATCTTGCAGCTTACCATTGAATCGACCCATGCTCTCCATAGAATCCTCATCTACGAACCGGTCCATGCCTTGAGCATACATAAAGCATAATAAACATCCACCACCCTTATGGTCCCCAGCCAAAAAAGAGTCACCATTCACCAACCTTGTTGGTCATCGTCAAAGAGAGGTTTAATTTTAACAGCCCATTAACAATTAAACTCGACATCTTCTGACACTGCGAGTGCCATCTGGAGCTCGTGGGTGCCGCTTCGCTGCAAGATTATTTTTTTCGAAATGGGGAAAATATCGCCCCAGCTTCTGCATCCAAATGATGCACACGGTTTTTTTATTAGATTATTCACAAAACCTTACAAAAATGATATAAAAGATCAATCTTGAAGCAACCTTACTATACCTACAGTGGGATGAAGAGGGTGACAATACACCAACTCACATCATCCAAAAACTAAATGTCTTCTCATACCACCCAATAGCAGCTGAGAAGCACATCCAGTCAAGCAGACTCTCAGCGCACGCTAACGCACACGTCACAGAAGTTGCTCCCGCCGTCTTCCTCGACTCCATCCAAGATTACTGTGGCTGATTGTTCGTGAGAGAATATGGACATCAGATCGTCTAGAAAAAAGAGGACTTTCTCACAACGATCGATGCATCTATTGCAATTTGGCTGAAGAAGACACAAAGCAACTGTTTCTTAACTGTGCGGTTGTTAGAATTATTTGGGCTTTAGTCCTTGCGTGGGGAGGTTTTCCGCCAATATCCCAGCGGCTAACATGAACCTCCGCAACTGGTGGAAGCAGACAACAAACCTCCTTCAGAAATAGGATCAGAAACGTCTGAATTCCCTTGTAATGTTAATTGTATGGAACATATATTGATAGAGAGGAACAACAGGGTTTTTGAAAATGCATACAAGCCGGTGCAGCAGGTCATTGATCAGATAAAAAGTGAAGCTAAGCTTTGGGCGTTTGCAAGCAAAGGTCGCTTCCTACTGCATGAACCTGATTGAGGACAAACCCTTGTGTTCTAGTAGGTCTAGTTGGTAGTGTCTTCTCTTTTGGTTTAGTTTCGGTTTCATTTTTTTGGTGTGTTATTTTGTAATCCGGTTGTTGTAAGTCGTTGTTGTTTGGACTATGTACCTTTGATCTCTCTTGGTCTTTCTTTTCCTCTAATATAATATACATGCAGTTCTCCTGCATTGTTCGAAAAAAAACAGTCCGTTGACAAAGTTTGCAAAGAAAATCAGAGTTAAAATAGCTTAAACCACAACCACCATGCCCTTCCTCCCATTTCACTTCATAATACTACTTCCAAAAGAAAAATGGGCTCTGAGTCTGAAAAATCCAACCAAAATTCACAGCCCCAGGACCCAACCTCTTCTGAACTTTATATTCAGTGGCTTCCGCTGAGATTTACTCACCTTGCAGCAGAACAAAATCTGGAATACTCCTTTAGAGTTAACAGTTTCTCCAAAGAAACAGAATATAGCAGCACAGTTTATAAATACACACATACTTTACACACCAGTACCTATTACAGGTTGAGAATGATACGCTTCCCAAACGAATGGCAGAACACGAATGTGACAGTGGCCCAAAATGCCAAGACGAACGAAACGGCAGTGACCACATACAGGATTGGATCAGAATCATCAGCCACATTCCCTACTGTACCATTCCGTACCACGGGGCCTGAACTGGAAGTGCATGATCGAAGATTGTCGTTCCCTTTGTAACTGTCCATACCAAATGAGCCAAACTGACCAGAGTCTAGTAGACATCCCGATAGGTTGTTGAATGCCACAGAGAACACCCCTAATGATGATAGCCGGGTTAACTGCCATGGTATAGATCCATCTAGCCTGTTTTCTGATAGGTCTAAGCTTTCGATCTCGCTCAAGTTTGCGAAGGTTGCAGGAATCGATCCAGTAAAGAAATTGTTCGACAAATTGAGAGACTTAATATGGCTCAAGTTTCCTATTTCCTGTGGAATCTCACCTGACAGCATGTTTGCAGACAAGTCAATGCCAGACATCGACATGAAGAAGTTGCTTCCATATGTGTATGGATTGCCTTTTGTTGTGAAAGTGAAGCCTTGGAGCACATAGAGTATGTTATACGAGAATTCCGGACCATAATACTCCCTTGCACCAGCTGTGGGCCACCCAAATAAGTAAGTATCAGGGTATTTCAATGTCATGCCACCAATACATGGTGGTATGGAGCCTGAAAGTATGTTGTGTGAGATGTCAATTATACTCAAGAATTGGAGATGACATAGCTTTGAAGAGATCTGGCCCTCAAACTTATTCCTTCTTAACAAAAGTACACTGATTTGAGGAAGATATTGTGCCCACTCAAGATTGCCTGTGAACCTATTGTGACTGAGATCCAAAACAACAAGAGAACTGTTGAAAATGGCATTCGGGATTCCCCACAGAGAATTCCCAGATACACTTAGAAACCGAAGTGGTAACGTAATGCTGCAGTTTGGAATACGCCCTTTAAAGTAGTTATCTGACATATCTAACATCAGAAGACTTCTCAATGTGCAAATTCCTGGATGAATCTCACCAGTTAAACCATTACTAGCAAGGCTCAAAGCTTTCAGTGAAGGAAGATTCCATAATGAAGTGTCGAGTTCTCCAGACATCTTATTATCATGTAAATCCATGATGACTACATCACCAGATAGATTTCTAGGGAGAGTCCCTTCAAATTTGTTGCTGCCTAGGTATATTTCCCTTACAGAGGACAAGTTACTAGCCCCGCCAAGGATCATACCGCCAAGGCTGTTGTTCGAGAGTTTCAGTGCTGTCAATTTAGAACAATCAGTGAACAAGCAAGATGGTACTTCTCCTGAAAATCTGTTATTTGATAGGTCCATATATTCTATGCTTCCAATGTTGCACAATGAAGACGGCACAACTCCAGATATCATATTATGAGAAAAATCAGTAATCGCCAGATTAGGAAACATTGAACTGATATTCGCTGGCAGCTGTCCTTCAATATGGTTCAGAGATAAGTTCACCCGTTGAAGATTAGTTTGGTGTTGCAAAATCGGATCTAATGATCCAACCAGTGAGTTATTTGATAGGTCAAGGTCTACAAATGCCGCTTCAGTTGTGAACAGCCAGTTGGGCATGCTTCCTGGCAAATTATTGTTGGACAAATCAAGAAACTGTAGATGATGTTGTGTGCGTAAGAAATGTGGCTCCGTAATTATGCTTTTATCAAGGTTACACCAAGAGAGAATTAATCTTTTTAATTCAAAATTAGGTACCCAACCATGAAGTTTGACTTCAACAACCAAATCAGTATTTCTCGACAGATCTATCTCTTTGAGCTTGGTACAGTTTCTCAGCCAAAAGAAATCAAATATACCGCTTAGCATGTTTTCAGATAACCTGATAGTTTGAAGCATCGAGGAACACTTCCAAGACGATTTTATGAGTATCTGTCCTTGAAAAAGATTTTCAGAAAGATCCAGGTACTCAAGGCATGGAAGTGAAAATAAGGATGCTGGGAGGCTACCACTCAATTGATTGGATCCCAAATGCAATTCTCGCAGGTTCTGGAGATTTTTTAAACCTGTCATGTATATTTTGTAGCAAGTAAGAATAAAGTGCACCAACTGAAAAGGGATGCGAAATTTATTCGTTCCAGTAGGAGTACCTATATTCTGAAGAGTCCCACTTATGTTATTTCTGCTGAGATTTATGACCTCCAAAGAAACCAGTCTGCTGACAGATCCTGGGATACTCCCTTTGAAAGTGTTGTCGCTGAGGTTGAGATACTTGAGCTTACTCAATCCTTGAAGACCTGAGGAATTGTTTGCTTCACAATAAGATGCTATGTAATGAAATTATAGGACGAACAAAAGTAGAGTTCCATGCACGCAACAGGAGTTACATACCACTAAAATCTTCAAAGCAAGCGTAATTTCCAGAGAAGTCCAGTAGCTGAAGCTCCCGAAATGAAGAAAAGATCGTCAAGTTTAGGTTCCAGCATGGAACTTCCATAGCTTGGATTGATACAGAACCATCACTTCCGTCAGTACGGATTGACTGGTACATAAAGGAAAGGTCGAGGCGCAATATTCGCCGTGTGCTATTGTCGCATGTGATTCCTTCCCACAAGCAGCAGTCATCACCATGCCCCCACGAGCTGGGAACCTCGGACTTTGAGCTCATGAACCAGGAGCTAATATCCATGAGGGCCACCCTCTCATCCACAAAGCAGCCTGAAGAACTCTGAAACATAGAGTGTAGCACGCACAGGGCCAGAAACAAGCATCCCATTGATATGTAGCAGCCTATTTGAAGAAAAAAAGGTTTTGCCTTATCTTTGCCTTCTACGGTGTAGGTTTGAGAACCTGATGCCTGCATATTGTTCTGCTCCTTGTGGTGTTTATAATTGGCTACATGAAGACTATACACTTGCTTAGTGTAAACAAAGTTTAGTCCATGGTCAAGGAAGGTATGGCTGGACGTTGGACAGCAACTTGAAGTAATGGCATCATTGACTCATTGGCGCTAGTGACCAAACTGGGACCATGGCCTAACCATATATATTGTTATTCTGCAGACACTCTGTGGACTTGAGAGTACCAAAGTTATTGTAGTTGATATGGAGGCCAATAGGGCAAGAAATGATCAAGATGTTGGAATAGACCATAAAGCTATCAAGCTCTCAGCTATCAGCTCTGGGTGACCGGTCCATATTGGTTCGAGGCAGTGACTGGGTTGTTTGTCATTGAAAGGAAGTTGCCAATGTGACCATTTCTTCTTCGGTGCGAGCATCTTTCAAGTGTTAGTATGGACTACCTGAATAAAAATTGAAAAACAATCTTACCATACTATTCCCATGTGCAAGCGCCATGCCAACTAAATTACTGCTCCAAAGTATACTTAGGGCTCCTTTGATTTATAGGAATTGTATAAGAATAGTGTAGGATTTGGATCTTATAGGAAAATTTCCTACATAAGTTGTTTGATTCATAGGAACATATTCTATAGGAACTAATCCTATAGGAATCTTGTAGTGCAAAACATATAGGAAAAAAAACATTAGATCATACCTAATGGAAAATTTTCTTTGCTACAATCAAATAAACTTCATCTTCTCCTAAACCTATGTTTTTCCTATCCCTATGTTTTTCCTATCCTATGAACCAAAGGAGCCCTTACCCACGAAGCATTACAGCCAGCTTGTTCGCTGGCACTCGGCTCATTCCCCTGTTACAGCTTACAAAATACATAACCCAATTAGTTGCAGAGGCTAGGGGTTACTTTCAACCCGCTTTTCAGAAAAAAAGAACTTCTTATTGGTTACACATGCTGACGAGATCGAGGTGCGAAAACAAAATGACATGCCAATTAAGCAAGTTCTCTTACTCCGCTGTGGAATTACTTCAGAAATCAGAATCTTCAGTCTACCGCTGTGAAGTGTGAACCCCTCTGGCGCTGGCAAGCTGTACCGTTCATGAAATGTAAAGGCAGCCTTTCACCACCACTGGAAGTTTGCCGCTGTGGTGATCTGAGCCTGTCTCCCCATCACGCGCATGCGAACAGAGGAGCGAGGAGGCAACATTGATGTGGGAGGAGCGCAGTTGACCACTTGGCGACGGCGAGGGCGGGCAGATGAGGTGGTCCGGCGAGGGCAGTGGCTACCGCGCGGTGGTACTAGCGGCGGCTTCGGGGAAGAGGGCCGGCCGAGGGGGGATCCGACAGAGATGAGGGGATGGGAATATGGGATACCTGCGTGTGTTGCGACGAACATCGCTCTGTCGCTCTGTGTGTGCCCGCGTCCGTTGTGACCGTCAGGGAAAGCCATGCCCAACTGCCAATGTTGAGGACGAGAACTGATAAAATTGTCTTCTTTAATCTCCGTTACATTTCGAGTTATAAAATATTTTGAATAATTTGATGTATAAACTACACAAGAACTGAAAAGATAAACAAACAAAGTTAGAAAAGCTATAACATCTTACAATTCGAAAAGCTATAACATCTTGCAATTCGAAATGGGCTAATACCGCTTAAATTTCAAACGAATCTACCTCCATGGAGTTAAAGTTGGCTATATCAGCAACACACGCCTTGTCACTGAATTTTTCAACTACCTCGGTTTCCAATGAATAAATTGTATAAATTCAGTAAAAAAATAGCGAAAATATAAAAACTGATACCGGGTGCATCTCCATCCGGTATGTACAAAATATATTCTACAAAAAATTAAAAAATTAAGGAAAATAGGGAAAAATCAAAACTGATCCCGGGTGCATATGCGTCCAGTATGAACAAAATATATTCTATAAAAAATTTAAAAATTAAGGAAAATAGGGAAAAATCAAAACTGATCCCGGGTGCATATGCATCCAGTATGAACAAAATATATTTTAGAAAAAGTTAAAAAAATTAGAAAATAATTTCACATGTAAAGGGACATGTTCTATGGGTTGGCTAGATTTGGTCCGGGTGAAAAATGAATAGTGGGAAGAAACAGACGGCAGGATCCGACAAAGCATACACTACTAGAAAACATGTTTTTTGTTTGGAGCTGCCCGTAGCACTAGTCCCGGCTCTGTTTGAATTATTGAATTATTCCTGGTTCAAACGGCTAAGACGTTGAATTTTTTTAGTTCCGATTCGTAATGGACCCTTTAGTCCCGGTTGGTGTAAAAAGGTTGCGGCAGATCCCAACGGTGCCAAAACCTTTAGTCCCGGTTGGTATCCCAAATCAGGACTAAAGGTCTACCCTTTAGTCCCGGTTGGAAACACCAACCCGGACTAAAGGTTTTCTGAGTTTTTTTTATCTCCACACACACGTGGATCGCCTTTTTTTTGCTTTGTAAAATATATAAAAATGATAGAAAATTTTAAAAAATAAAATCCTTCGAAATGTCCATGTGTTATGTATCTACTTGAAATGAAATTAACAAACATGAATTTCGACTTTTTTTACAAAAATTGCGTCATGTATCGATAAAACAGGATTTGCGGTTGCATATGAACTCGAAAAAAAATGTTTAATATATGAAAATGTATCTACACAAAAAATTTCCCTTCGAATTCACCGGGGTTTATCCGGTTAGCCAATTTTTAGATTCTCAAACTACCAAAGGAAAGTATGAAAATTTTCAGGTTTTAGATTTTGCAAAAGAAAAGTTAAAAATACTGAAATAATTTTTTTATTTATTCAAAATTATTATTACATCATTACTTTTATTTATTAAAGTAATTATTTGGAATTTAAATAATAATAAATTTGACATGGTGACCAAGGAGGTTAAAAGATTGATATGATACTAGATCAATAATATACGCGCAAAGCACTTGGAAGCAGGACGAAAGAAACTCGAAGGTTAAACATGCTAGTGCTAGAGTAGTGGGAGGATGGATGACTGACCGAAAATTTTGACCACGAGTAAGTAATTTGACTAGAGAACTGGTTAAATAACTCAAATGCTAAAAATTAATTCTGAAAAATTAAAAAAATTGAATGGGAAAAATTAGAAAAAAAATTGAATGATTTTTTTTCTCGTGGAGTCTTTAGTTCCGGTTAGTGTTACAAACTGGACTAAAGGTCCTCCGTCCCGGCGTGCGCCCGTAGCCCACGTGGGAGGGCTTTATTTCCGATTTGTAACTCAACCGGAACTAAAGGGTGAGACCTTAATTCTATTTTGACAGTTCTAGTTGGGAAATCTGAACTAAAGGTTCTTCCCAACCGGAAAAAAAGAACCGTTTTCTACCATTGATACCACCTATGGATGAGAGGTATGGGTGCCCCGCGACTCTATCTTTGAGATATGCCACGCATGCATTCAACTAAAATTCGAGAGAGTTAATAGTCGATTACATTGACAACAAGAAACACATAACACGAGGTAGTACACTTGTTTTCACAATAGCCGAGCATATAAACTTCCTTAGCAAAATAAAATGTGGAATTTTGTAGCATCGCACATGCTAAATTTTGAAGAAAAATTATGATTAAATCTCACAAATAATACACATCGAGGAAAAAAAATTATGATTATCATCTGCAAACAAAAAAACCTTTTCGAGAAGACTTTATGTCCTCATGCCATGGGCAAGATTTGCAGTACAAATTTGTGAAGGAATAGTTCTTTACCGATCTTACTACACTTCAACTACTCGGTAATATCTCATTGACGACCCTTTCTTCCATGAAATCCAAACTGGACGAGTTTCATGAGTAAGTCCACGTTTGGTGGCCGTCCCTGCAAGTTATTTTTTTGTCGGATGCGTCTAGTGCAGAGTTGATTGAACGGAAACCCTGACCGTAGCAATGCAATGAATAATGAACGGCTGATCCTAACCACTACGCCCAGTTCTGACGTGCGTTGACAGATGAACGGAGCCTGAACAGGAACCCCCGAACCCCAATCCACCAATCCTGCCTGCCGCTGCCTCATATCTCTTGCTCCTGGAGCGTCTTGTATAAAATGTATTTAAAGAGTAAATTTCATTTTTTACTCCCCTGTTTGACATTAGTGACAATAACTACCCCATTTAACACAAATTCTTTGCGTTCAACTATGACCCAGTATAAACTTCTACAACATTATTCTAGGTTAGCCTCCCACATATATCCCAGCCACATTTAGTCTTGGCGCAATTTATCCCGGCGATCTTTCCACCCTAGACCCCTAGTTCTGGCCCGCCTCCGTTGCACTGCCGTCTCATACCGTGTTCTCCTCTCCCACGGGCGGTGTGGCATGTGTAGTCCTCTCTCGCTGCTCGTCTTTGGTGATTCTATGGTCGCTCCTACTTTGTCTTGCTTCGATCGCTTGGCTGAAACGTGTGAAGAAGCAGCTAGTGCATGCTGCGCTGACGAGAAGAAGAACAGCAATCAATTGACTAGAAATGGAGAACAACACTTCAGACAACATTGCGGTGGTTGTCATCACAAGCCATGACTGTGATGAGCTCGTCGCAGAAGAACATTACGGGTCTACGACCAACTTGTGTATTGACCCAACTTGTGTATTTCGTCGATGGGTGGGAGCACCAAATGGTGGGGCTATTTACACGGACGGACAAGGATGCCCACGGGGGAAACCATGGTGATGCAAGCAGGAGAGGAGATGAGAACATCGTGGGCGAAGACAAGGGCTGGCAAGAGGAAACATAATGCGACATCTCAGGTTTAAAAATTTCGAATGGGTAAAAACTGGCAAAAGTTTCACTAAATGGGGTAATCAAGGATAATTTATGTTCAATGGGGTAACTGGTGTAAAAAATACCAAAATAGGAGGTACAAAGTGGAATTTACTCTTATTTAAATTGAAAAAAAGAGATTTCATCCAATCTGTTTCCATGCCCTATCTGTGAGAAGCATTTCATGCTGTTTTTTCCCGTCACACTTCTACGCCGTTCTCCATGCATTATTCAGACCTGTAATTTCTCTTCAACACTTTGATCACATATATAATGCGCAAATCTTTGCCCCATTTTAAAATTTCTTAATATTGAAATAAATATAATAGACATAATGTGCGTGCAATCTTAGAAAGCACTGCTGCTTTAGTATATATATTTAATCCAATATAAGAATGATGCTAGTTGATTTCTACAAATATAAGAAAAGAGTAACATAGCATAGAGGATTTCGAGGATTCGGCAAAAATCGCAACCTCACCATTCCACTCCTTGAGTTTAGACAGCAGGAAAAAAACATCCATCACCCACATGGTCTTCGGAAAGAAGAGTTTGTGAAAAAGAGGTTTATTTTGAATAGTGCTTTAAATTTTTTTCCAAAAAATCACTGTTGAAATAGCTTAAACTATAACCACCCTGCTCTTCCTCCCATTTCACTTTTATGATACTCTTACGAAGGAAAAAATGGGCTCCGAAGAAATCCAACCAATTCACAGTACCACCAGAACAGTTCAGCAGTATCTTACCTTCACCAGCACCCCAATTTCTTCTCATGTTTATTTTCACTAGTAAATGTGCACGTGCAATGCACGTCTCAAGTAATACGAATTGCAACAATAATATCTATAAATGAAAATAACATAATTTTATAAAAAATAATTTTTTTGAGCCATTAAAATTCTACTTTGCAATGAGGTTATAGAAAAATGTATCTCTTACACATTTTAAAAATAAAATGCACTAATAGGCTATGAACGGTGGTGGTTTTACAAAATTCTAACCATAACTAATCTTATGTGAGATGATTTTAACCATGCCTAATATTATTTGAGATCTGACTTGAAGTTTCAAAATATGAACAAATACAAAATATATTAACTTGACATGAGTCAAAAGGAGATATATGTACATTCAAAATCTGGAAGCACATGGCATAATTCTCACACAAAATACAATAATAGAAAAGTATATTCAACCTTCCACATTCCGTCCTAATATTTGTTTAATTTAAATATTTTTATAATACACTACACTTTACTCTCTCAGTTCCGTAATAATTGTCGTGGATTCGGATGTATCTATTCACAAAATATGTCTTGATACATCCAAATTTGCGAAAAAATATGGAACGGAATGAATAATTGGTTAATGTCCTCACAAAAAGTGTTGTTAATTAATGAAAGCTATCAAGAAAACAAAGCTTCTAAACGAAACAAAATATCCATTAGTTAACCTCTAGCAGACAAAAATATGATAACAATAGTCATAGAGAATTAGTTAGATTAACACAAGCTCAGTAACTGGATGGTTTGACATCCATAATAATGCAAGACTGATCTTCTTGCCAATCTAGACAAAAGGTAGTAACTCGTCATTTACATGATGAAACAATCCCTGCTGCACAAATCAATTAAGAATAGCAGAAGCAAATAGAGGTCAAGTCATCCACCGAACCAAAATTGGCAAAAGTTCACATGTCGAACACGATGCATATACCGTTTTCAACAATGACACTACCAAGTCGTGTTCCATACCTTACTCCCTCGCCATACTTTTCTCCATCTTCTCCGTCTCTCTTTTTTCCACCATCCTTGACTATCATGTGTGCTTCCCAGAGCCCTGGTGCTTCCTCTAGAAACCAGTCCGCACAATTCTTGTCGAGGTTATGCAGAAACTATAGAGTTCTCTGCATGTTTTAGCAACGGAGATACCATGTAACATGATCTACCTCCAACTCTTGTACATATAAACGACATATCATTTTGTTCCTATAGTGATCAGTAATATCTCTTCTCCATTAATGCATCTCAGGTTCACAGATTCACCAGCACCTGCAGGTGTGTCTCCACTACCAGTATGCCATAGTGTAAAACCTGAAGCCAGAGCAAACCCATTATGGAAAGCTAGCGGTTCAGCATGGAGGGATCCTAAGTGAGAGCATCATACCATGGCAGTCCCTAAGATGAAAGCATCTGTGAAATCTCTGCAACCATCCAGAACGCTTTTTCATATCCTCTTTAATAAAAGTCTGCCAAGATTATATAGAAGCATAGAGGGATGCATGCATATCGCTGCCCTCTGATGCAAACACATACATGAACAATAGGAATCAATGACTGATCCTGCCACCTGAAATGAAAGGAATAAAATTAGGTTAGTGCCATATTTTAGGATGACATATCATCATACTACTAAAATGAATTAAGATAATGGATTTTGGGGAACTACAATTAGATACGTTGGACTACAATTGGCAGCAGTTTTTACTGTACCAGAAAGCACAACTCATCCATGACATTAAATAGTCTTAGCTTGAAATAACACATAGAAAAATGTTGCAAGTAGCCGATAACGCATAGAATTTAAACATAGAAGAGATTATGAAGCTAAATTAATAGTCTCAATGAAGGATGATTTGCTCAGGGGATATTGTTGCATGGTATTGTCCAAATATAATTGTTTCAGATTATACATTTTTGTGTGAGGAACCTACGTCGACATGATGATTCAGTGCCATATTTTAGGAAGACATATCATCATACTACTAAAATGAATTAAGATAATGGATTTTGGGGAACTACAATTAGATACGTTGGACTACAATTGGCAGCAGTTTTTACTGTACCGGAAAGCACAACTCATCCATGACATTAAATAGTCTTAGCTTGAAATAACACATAGAAAAATGTTGTAAGTAGCCGATAACGCATAGAATTTAAACATAGAAGAAATTATGAAGCTAAATTAATAGGTGAATCATCATGTCGACGTAGGTTCCTCACACAAAAATGTATAATCTGAAACAATTATATTTGGACAATACCATGCAACAATATCCCCTGAGCAAATCATCCTTCATTGAGCAGCTTGGTTCGCTTTTTTTGTCCCCCTGGCTGTTGCTTGATTCAATGGCCACCTTTTTTACCACAAGAAAATTGAGTGATTTTTCAAACATCCATGAGGAATGAAGCAGAACTCAGTTACACGCAAAATAAAACTGCATGAATCATACATGAAAGAAACATTTTAAAAACGTGTATAATCAGATGAAAGTGAAGTTCTGCACATTGGTGGAGGTTCAGTTGCTAGTCTCATTTATATAGCATAACAGAGATGGAACACAACAGAAATGAGGACCATATGTCTGATATAATGTTAGGATATTGAGGAAAGTAGAAAGATATATACCTGATGCCCTGAAAATTAATCTGTATCTTCTGTAAAATATTCAGGAAACTGAAACCAAGGAACATTGTATATGGCATGTCTCCTTTCTCCACCTTAGCGCCGCAACACACATGCACTCGGCCACGGCGGCTCCGTGCTCCCTGCTTCGTGGCTATGCCGCCGCAGACATCGATGGAAATGCTCTACAAAGTAGGATTCGAACATTGATATATGATCTTCTCCACCTCCTTCTATCCCCATCGCTGGTTCTTATTACTCTACGGCGGCGTCACGATGGAAACACATTCATCCAGCCTGAAACCAATGTAAAACAATCCAATAAATATTGTGAAAATAGTAGGCCCTACAAGGCCTACATTTTTCTCTTCCTGACCAGTGCATTCCCATTCTAGATACATTTTATTTGATTTGATCCACATAAAGAACCATGATCCAAACTGAAATCCTAAATACATTCACCAAGAAAACATGAAATAGGATGAGGTGCATACAAAATTGAAACTCCCTCTGGCAATGACTTCATGAATTATTTATCTGTTAGCATCACCACATTCATCAAAGAAGTTCATTTCCGATTAACCCTGAGAAAAGTGCAACAGATCAAGTTATAACTTAATATTAAACAGTAGACAACCTTTTATGAACATACATAAAATAGAGAGAGCAAATAGTTTGGTTCCTCCTTCTAAATTTATAGCTAAATACCAGAGCGCTGCAACTGGATGGTAGTAAATACTACCCGTGCATTCATACAAAGCAAAAAAATTGATATGCCCCAGCATATGGATGAAATGGTAGTTCTTAGAAAACGCATCAGGCTGGTGCAATAACTATTACTTTGTGTTCTCGTTCTAGAAGTCCCCATGGTGGTCGACCTCGCTCGTATTACAAGATAAACAAGAAGTTACATTTTGGAGTTTCTTCACTACATGTATTTTGCCATTTACTTGCGATTATTCTAGCGAGCAAGATAAAAATTTCAGTTGATGGGTTGATGATCCAAGTTCGTTTACTTTACAAATGTTGAAACTGCACTGTACTTTCTTTTGCCTGCCTTGCAGTTGCAAGAACCCTGTAATTGGAGTTTTTTAGTTCATGCAAGACTTGTAATTAGTATTAGTATTAGCATTACTATTATGCTTAAAATGTGATGGTTGGATCATTGCCTTGAAGATTCCTCTTGATCTACTCCACGAAGGTAAGTGATATTGTGAAGACCCGAGGATTCAGTAGCAAGCAAAAAACCATAACCGTACTTAGCCGTGTTTGCAAATTAAAATCCAAGGCTTGTGTGTGATGGATGCTTTGTTTTCAGAAGAAAAACAGTACAATGTAATTTTTAGATACATGGAAAATGAATTCCAGAACAGACACACATGAAAGTATGAAACCTCACGTTCCACAAAAAATCATTCACAAACAACAACTTTGACGCTGATTCAACTCATTTTACAAACTTACAGTGGTTCTAATTCAGTTCTCTTAGATCAAAAGCTTCAGATTGATAACTCTTTTAAATGACTTTATGATTTCGAATTATTTGAAGGCTTCAGATTCTTGGCACAGGTGATTGAAAAGCTTAGTTGAGTCATTCGATCAAACAGATCACCTGACACATACCTTCTATCGAGCCTGCCAAAGAGTTGAAGAGTGAAGAAGATGATGACCACAGACGACGGTTGTGGCGGCGCCCTCGTCGCTGCATATGTGGACCAGTCGATGGGAGGATCGTGACGATGGCCGGCTGGCCATCGCGGCAGGACGGTTATGTAGATGGCATCAGACTGGCAGCCAGAGCGAGGTTCCATCGATCTGCGGACGTTCCAAAAATTACATACACATCAGGCATCTCCCATGCTAAATATTTTTTGTTTGATCTAGTCACAACCAGATGAGGAAGTAATTTAGCATTGCACTAATATTACAACAGAATGGAGTACTCTGCTAGCAGAGATGGTTCTACTTGGCCTTTCAGAGTCTAACATACATGAAACTTTGGATGTCAATAATATTTTTAGCCCAAAGGCACCGTGGACTCTTTCACTCTATTTTCAAATCTATGTAATCTGAATCTCTAACAGTAGTAACATTGCGTTGCTTGTTGCATATGCATAAAACGAATGGGAAGACAAGGGGCATTACCCGTGTGTTTGAAAACTGTAAGACATCAACAGAGCAGTAGTTGTAGCAGCCGGGGCAGAGGCGACCTGCAGAGTGCGAGTCCGCAGAAGAGGACGGTAGGAATGCGGTATGTTGCTGCACGACGACGGGACGTGGACGGTGGCGTGTTGGAGGACCTTAACTGTGTCCTCGACGGGTGTAGCGGAGGGCAACAATGCGGCGTCCGGGCGATGATTGGGCAGACGGCGACACTGGGGCAAGCCGCCAACGATGTGCGCGACAGCGACTCCGACGATTCAGGCAGCGACGGGTCAGGGGGACGGGCGGCGCGGCCTTGGGGATGCTGAGCAGATGTCGGGGATGCATAAGGAGCAGGGCAGCGTCCTCGGGCGGCGGCGTTTGGGATGCAAAGCCATTCGTGGTTTAGGGTGGCGCTCCAGTCAGGGAGGGCGTCGTCGCATCGGGTGGTAGTGTTGGAGCGACTGGCAGCGCGGCGTTTAGGACGGGGCGCAGGGCATCCAGCGTCCGTCACGAATTTGGGAGCGGGAGCAGCGCGGCGGCGGTTGGTGATTTGGAGGAGAAAACTGCTACTGAACAGACGTGGGGGCTCGGGGTCGGGACATCTCGAGCGAGCGGAGTCCGCCTGACGGACAACCTAAGGGCTCGTTCGGTTTCAAGGGTGTATCGGGGTGGATTGGAGTGTATTTTGACTTGTGAATCTCCCTCAATCCCTTCCAATCCACGTGAACAAGGCCTAAGCGTTCATCCTAGTGTTGCAAGGACAAGATTAGTTGGATCACCACCCTGTTTTTTTTATATATCTCTGCTAATAAGTTACAAATCGGTGGTATTTGTAGGTCAAAAAAACCGAAACAAATTTCCATCCGTAAAAAAACCGAGCCTCACTGTGCCTTCCCATGTTTGGTGAAAAAACCATGTCAATTAGTCTTCCAAACTTCGTACGTCAAAAAAAATTCGGACCGATTGCACCTGAAAAAACCGAAAACCAGTGCCATAGAGCAAGAAAACCATGGATCCTCGTACGCAAAAAAAGTCGGTAGCTAATATTACGCGCATTGCCACCGCCAAGTGAAACGTACCGTTTCGTCGTCCCGAGTCCCAACCCGACCCTGTCGCCCACCTTCGTTCTCTTCTCGCTGCGCTCCCACGGAGATCCCTAGCCCAGGCGCCCCCAAAGGCCTAAATCCACAGACCACCGTGCCGCCCTCCCACAACTTTTGTGCATGCCCATCCGTTGACCCAGCTGTCCCTCGCACCGCCCTCCCCAGCTTGGCGGCTGGCTATCTTAGACCATCTCCAGTCGCGTCCCCCAAAGCGTCTCCCAAACCGCGCCGGATTGAGCGTTTGGGGGATGTGTTTCGTTCTGTGCCGCGTTTGAGGGACATCGCTCCCCAGCCGCGTCCCCCAAATGCCGCCCCCAAACATTAAAAATACTTTTTTTTGGCATTTTTATTTCAATTTCCACAAATTAATACATAATTGGGAACGTGGTTTACACAAAGACATATTTTGAAATATGGTTTTTCACAAACTAATACATAGTTTGAACCATGGTGGACACAAATATAAAATTCTGCAAAAAAACTAAACCTAACTAGGTTTCCTTTGTTCGCTACTAAGAAAGAACACTCGAGGGCACACCCAGTCACCCAAACTGAAAAATGCAGCGGGAGGATGGTGCCCTTGTTTGTTCTACCGATGAGACGAACATCCAGAAACTTCTGTGCACGTATTCGCTGCGAAGAAACAACACTCTTCATCATCAGTTGTCCTCCTCGTCGGTGTTGTCGCCGTGGTAGTCCCGGCGGCAGCGCGTCTCGTCGAAGACCTTGACGCTCATGTCCCTGTCGCCGAAGTAGGAGAACAGGAGGATGAAGCCGGCTTCGAGGCTGTGGTGGCGCGGGAACTTCCCCCAGCCGATGTTGAGGTACATCTTGTCGCGCGCGTCGTAGATCACGTCGACGATCCACCGGTAGTAGCCGCACGAAGCCTCCCGTAGATGCATCGTGCGCGGGCGGTCGTCGCCGGCGACGTACTCGACGAAGGAGTCCGGCAGCCTCTGGATGCCGCGTGGGTTGCCCTTGAGGACGAGGACGAACTCGAACAGCACGCCCGGATCCATGTCCATCTCCGACGATGAAGACGACGGCGTGGCAGGCGACGACGAGCGTGCAGCTCTGCCGCGGCCACGACCACGACCACGGCCGCGAGCTCGGCCTCCGCCTCTACCAGACATGGCGTCGACTCTTGTTGAGATGGTGGCGGCTAGGGTTGGGGAGAGAGGCGCTAGGGTTTGTGTGTGAGAGGGATGATGAGAGGTGGCCCTTTTTATAGGCCGGAGGGAGGCGGGGGAGCGGTGGCGCTCATTAACGCCGGCACGCAGAGCTAGGCGCGACGAGACGCATCGCTGCGCCTCTGCGGGAACTGCACCGTCGCTGCGAGAACTGCACCGTCGCTGCGCGCCAATAACTTCCGTCGCGAGGTAGGTGACGGTTAGGTTAAAATGTATTGTACCGCTGACGGGTCGGCCCCGCCACTCCCCACCTCGCTTTTCGGTGTGTCCGACGTCCCCGGTACGTCCCCTGTGGGGCGGAGACGGGCTCTGGGCGCCGGACACCGTATCGGGGCGCGCCGGATAAAATTGGGCTTTAGGGGACACGGCTAGAACCGTTTTTTGGTCCGGCGCGCTCCAGATTACTTTAGGGGCTATGTCATGGCGCAGCCAACCTAGGCTCGCCCTTGGCATCCAAGAAGAGGGGTATTTTTTTGGGGGGCGGCCACCGGGAGAAGAGGAGTATTATTCTAGAGCAAAGCCACAATCGCCACCTAACTCGATTCAGTGGTTTTGTCGGTCATGGGAGATCTCAAGAGAGGAAAATATCCAGTTTACTGTCGAGCTCCTGAGATCAACTAATCACAGTTATGGCGACGACCCGGCTGAGCCGGCTCCCAGCTCCCGCCTCTCTTATCCACCTCTTGGTGGTGGCCGTAGCGGTAATCACGAGCCGAGGTCGTCACTCTAACGAAAGGGATCTTCTCCGACAAGGTGTTGATTTCCCTTTCTCCTAACCTAGCGACTAAATGGTTGCTGCATTTTTTTTACTTAGTCTAACAAGTGCAGGTTAGTTACTGGCCCGTAACAGCACTGCCTCCTGTCTCTAGCTTGATGAATGAGTTGGTGCTAATTCTACTCACGACTTCTGCCAATAGACGGTTAATTTGACCATATGAATATCATTGTTCTAATTGGGGCTACTGTTAGGCGCGCCACGCGAAATGAACTGTAATTCATGGAAAATCCTGATTGATACTCAAGGCTCCCTGATTTCAACCTTCAACCTATTGCAGATATTAATATGCATGCAAGAGCATCATTACATAATATATTGGGTACATATAAAAAGTTTACTTAGCGTCTCAGCCAGAGTACATTGCTTATCTGTTGTTTGCCTGAGTATTAAGAATTCAGTGCTACCTTGTTTATTTATTTTTGTTATATCACAAATAATATTTCTAAACAATGTTTAATTGAACTTTCTACGAATTAGAATTGTTCAAGAAAAGTTAGCTGCGAAGTATTCCATAACATGTTGTATCCATGTTTTCGGTACCTTGTTTATAGCATCACGTCACAACATGTGATTTATTTCTTGCTTGTGAGTTCTATAAGGAAGATGTTCTTCCTGGTTGACAGAGCCTTGTCGGGTTCAAAACCAAACATTATGAGGGCTGGCAATGCAAGCTAGCAGAGATATTTTTCAGAATCTGACAATGAAAATCTTGGAAGAAAAAACGCAAATGCATAACCTTCCTGCATCCTACCTGTTATTCTTGTTGTCCAGTAATGCCACTAATTCAACCCTTCCATACATGCCTTGCACCTAAGATGGTTGACTACATATTGCAATGTACTAGAAGAAGTTTTGCTACCCATGAATGTGCAGGAAGCAACCGCTGTGGTGTGATTGTCAGCCCAAGATGCCTTATATGCTTTCGACTATAGAAAGACAGTGGATTTTTTTTTTCTTGCGATGGAAAGATGGCAAACGGTGCAGGTGTAAAATAAAGCTGTAAGGAGGTCCGCTACTTGGTTCTACATCTGTATGTGAATTGTTTCTGAACTTGAATGGTAACATCTAACTGAACACATGATTTTTTCTATTGATGTGATGGTTAAAACTAAATGAGCCTATCTTCAATGAGCTAATTAGCTCCATGTTTGAGTTAAAGGGATCTCTGTGCAACCATGCAAATGAGTATGCCAAATTAAGGGAGAGGTGCAGGGGAATGTATCAACTGTGAAAAATAAGGCTACTCCACCCGACGGCTTCTAAAAAGTCAGTGTTGATGACTCGTTCCACCATAGAAGTTGAACATGCGGCTACAAGCCAACAACTTCCCAATTTGAGAATTAATTTGAAAGTACAATTCATGCAGCTGTTGTTTGAAGAGGAGTAACCAAAATGAGCAGTGACAATACTCATGTAGAGCAACTCTTTCAATTGTGAACAACACAATTCTGAATAACAAGTAATCAAGGTACACATCGCTAGGAATTGAATATGTCTTTGAATCTGTGTTATTAAATATAAAATTGGTTTTATCGTTTAAAATAATAACTAGCTTGCTAAATAAAGAAGACTATTAGGTGGTAATTATTGGTGTAGAGGGAATGTGATATAATGGTTTTGATATCTTACCATCAAGATTTAAAGTGTTGGTGCAAAAAAGAGTACATGACAAATAGGGAAGACCACAAAGAGAAGGAAAGGAGGAGAAAAATGGGAAAGATGGCAAAGAAAAGGAGAGGGAAGAAATGATAAAGACAATGTCGGTTTCGGGTAAGGATAGAAAAATCAGGGTTGTACAAGTTTTTAGAATACAAGACCAACACGATGTATACTTCAAATTACAATTAAGTCTTAATCAATGTGAGTGCTAAAGTTTATTGATCGTGGCACGAGCATTCAACTAGTTAGTGGAGATATGGCTTCCAGTGAGATTTACCCACCTTACAGAAGAACAATCCTTTAGAGTTACGCTCTCTCCAAAGCAACAAAAGATAGCACAGTTTAGAAACACACGCATAAAGTGACAGCAAATTCCTATTACTGGCAGCCCTACAGTTTGAGAATAACACGCTGCCCAAAAGAATGACAGAATACGAATGTGACAGTGGCCCAAAATGCCAAGACGAATGAAACGGCACTGACCACATAGGGAATTGGGTCAGGATCATCAGGCACGTGTATGACGGTACCATTCCGGACCACAGGACCTGAACTGGCAGTGCAAGATCTAAGGTTGTTATTCCCTCTGTAACTGTCCACGTCAAATGCGCCAAACTGGCCAGAGTCTGGTAGACATCCCGATAAGTTGTTGTATGCTACAGAGAACACCTCTAATAATGATAGCCCAGTTAACTGCCATGGTATAGATCCATTTAGCCTGTTTTCTGATAGGTCTAAGCTTTCGATCTCGCTCAAGTTTGCGAAGGTTGCAGGAATCGATCCAGTAAAGAAATTGTTCGACAAATTGAGAGACTTGATATGGCTCAAGTTTCCTATTTCCTGTGGAATCTCACCTGACAGCATATTCGCTGATAAGTCGATGCCTGACATCAAAATGAAGAAGTTGCGTCCATATATGTATGGATTGCCTTTTGTTGTGAAGGTGAATCCTTGGAGGTCATAGTGACTGCTATATGAGAAGTCCATGCCATCAAACCCTCCAAAGAAATTACCAGGTGTTCCGGGCCAATCATACAAGTTAGCATCAGGGTCTTCAAATGGAATGACACCAATGCATGGTGGTATGGGACCCGAAATTATGTTGTGCGAGATGTCAATTATACTCAAGTGTTGGAGATGACACAGATTTGAAGAGATCTGCCCCTCAAACTTATTCCCGCTTAACAAAAGTACTTTGATTTGATAAAGATATTGTGTCCACTCAATAGTGCATGTAAACTGATTATGACTCAGATCCAAAACTGTAATGAAGGAGCTGTTGAAAAAGGCACTTGGGAAGCCTGACAGTGAATTCCTAGATACACTCAGAAACTCGAGAGGTAATGGGGCATTGCAATTTGGAATACGCCCTGTAAAGTAGTTGTCTGACAGATCTAACAGCAAAAGACTTGTTAATGTGCAAATTCCTGGACCAATGTCACCAGTTAAATCGTTCCTGGCAAGGCTCAAAGCTTCTAGTAAAGGGAGATTCCATAACGAAGTGTCGAGTTCCCCAGACATCTTGTTACTATGTAAATCCATGATATATACATTACCAGACAGATTTCTAGGGAGAGTCCCATGAAATTGGTTGTTGTCTAGGTATATTTCCCGCACAAAGGACAAGTTACTAGCCCCGTCCAGGATCATACCCCCAAGACTGTTGTTTGAGACTTTCAATACTCTCAATGCCGAACAATCACTGAACAAGCAAGATGGTACTTCTCCTGTGAACATGTTATTTGATAGATCCATATATTCTATGCTTCTAATGTTACACAATGAAGATGGCACAAATCCAGATATCATATTATGAGAAATATCAAAAATCCTCAATTTGGGAAACATTGAACTGATATTGGCTGGCAGCTGTCCTTGAATATGGTTCAGAGATACGTTCACCATTTGAAGATTAGTTTTGTGTTGCAAAATCAGATCTAATGATCCAACTATAGAGTTATTTGAAAGATCCAGGTAAACAAGTGCCGCTTCATTTGTGAACAACCAATTGGGCATGTTTCCGGGCAAATTACTGTTAGACAAATCAAGAACCTGGAGATGATGTTGTGTGCCTAGGAAATGTGGCTCTGCAATTATGCTCTTATCAAGGGTACACCAAGAGAGCCTTAGTCTTTCCAGTTCAAAATTAGGTACCCAACCATGAAGTTTCACTTTAACAACCAAATCAGTATTCCTCGACAGATCTATGTCTCTGAGCTTGGTACAGTTTCTGAGCCAGAAGAAATCAAATTTACCGCTTAGCATGTTTTCAGATAACCTGATAGTTTGAAGCATTGAGGGACACTTCCAAGATGAGTTTATAGGTATATGTCCTAGAAAGAGGTTTTCTGAAAGATCCAGGTACTCAAGGCATGGAAGTGCAAATATGGATGCTGGAAGGCTACCACTCAATTGATTGGACCCCAAATGCAATTCTCGCAGGTTCCGCAGATTTTTAAAACCTGCCATGTATACATGCCTTATAGAAAATAAAAATCAATTGCACCAACTAAAAAAGGATGTTAAATTTATTTTCATTACCTGCATTCTGAATATCCCCACTCAAGTTATTTCCTTTGAGATTTAAGACCTCCAGAGAAACTAGTTTTCTGATAGATACTGGGATACTCCCTGTGAAAGTGTTGTCACTGAGGTTGAGATACTTGAGCTTCCTCAATCCTTGAAGACCTAAGGAAATGTTTGATTCGAATAAGATGAAATGCAATCAAACTTACTAGAATAATAAAAATAGAGTCCCATGCATGCAACATGACTTACATACCATTGAAATTTTGTAAACAAGCATAATTTCCAGAGAAATCCAGTAGCTGAAGCTCCCGAAACGAAGAAAAGATCGTCATGTTCAGATTCCAGCATGGAGCATCCGCTTCGACTGATGTGGAACCATCACTTCGATAGGCAGCATTTGGCCAGTAGATTTGGGAAAGGTCGATATGTAATATTCGCCGTGTGCTATTGTCACACATGATTCTTTCCCAGGAGCAGCAGTCATCACCGTGTTCCCACGAACTGGGAACCTTGGACTTTATGCTCATGATCCAAGAGCTAATATCCATGAGGGCCGCCCTTTCCTCCATGATGCAGCCTGAAGAACTCGGAAACCTGGAGTACACTATGGACAGGACCAGGAACAAGCATCCCCATGGCAAGTAGCAGCCCATTCGGAAGAAAAACGGTTTTGCGTTATCCCTTGCGTTGTAGGGTGTATGTTTGAGAGCGTGGTGCCTGCTCATTATTTCTGCTCTCTGTCTCTGTGGTGTTTATAATTGGTTACCCAAAGACTGTACACTTGCTTAGTCAACAAAGTTCAGTCCATGGTCAAGGAAAGTAGGCTTGGACACCAACTTTGAGCAATGGCATCATTGACTTGTTGAAAAACATTTTGTTCAAGTCTCCACCAAACACATCACTTAGTGACCAAATCGGACCACGACCTAACCATCCAGCATTACTCTTGGCATATCTTCCTACGTACAACCATCTTGCCAACCCAATTATAGCTGCAGTCATAGCTATAAAAAAACGCTCTCACATTACAATTTCCAGTAAAGTGTAATTGCACGTTCCTGGAAGGTTTAGGGCCAGGATGTTGTCTGCTACTCGGCTCAATCCAAAATAAAAAAAACGCAATCCCACAATTTCTTATATTAGGTGATGTGAACAGATCCCCCGCAAAAAAAAAAAAGGTGATGTGAACAGATAGAGGGGTGGAACTGACACACCAAGTACTCTGTAAGCAAGTTCGCTTACTCCACTGTGGAATTTCTTCAGAATCTTCACTCCACCGCTTTGAATCACCCCGGCGCTAGCAAGCCTGCTGAGCCGGTCCGTGGCCCACACCTGCTGCTGAGCAATAGCGACGGAGAGAGCGGGCAGTCGCGGTGGTGCTGGGGTCCGGCGAGGGTAGTGGCGGCCGCCCGGACCGGATGCCAGGAGGTGTGCCTGGCAGGTGGCAGCCTCACCGGATCCTAGTGACAATGAGATGCGACTCCCGGGGCGAGGGGTCAACAAGGGGAAGGATTGGAGGCGATCGGACGGGGAGATGGGGAGAGAGGGGATCCCTCACTAGACGGAGAGACGGCGAGATGGGAAATCGGACGGAGAGCCCGGTTGACACTTCATTGTGCCCGACAGGAATTCTGTTTTACAAATACTACTAAAAGTGCCCGTGCGTTGTTGTTGAAAATTTGTAATTCCTCCATCCTATTAGAAGTGTCTTAGATTTATCAAAAGTTGGATGTATCTAGACACTACTCAATTCGGCTCATATTCGCGTATGCTCCCTCTACCAAAAATTATATTTCGAAGCGTCGAAGTTTTTTGGAAAACAATTGGACATGTATATCTCCATAATATATGTGTCTTGTTCGTCAAGTTTCATGAAAACCCAATATTTTTTTGGTCTATGTAAAAAAGAGGAAATTTATCTTGTGAAAATCATTATTTAGTATTGAATTTTATCTTTTTACACACGTCGTCGATTTTTTATGAAACGACTTTGTGAGCGCATAGCATGTGAAGTATGTGCGAATTTTTTGTTTTAATTTTTTTTGAAATTGAAAATATGTGTAAGTTATATTCTCCCATGTTCCAAAACACGACTCCCATACACTGAAATTCAATTTTTGATAAATCTAAGGAACTTTTGGTGCAACGGAGGGAGTATACCACATAAAATTCAACAATTAAAAATCATATTTTTCTAAACGAAGAATTCCAGATTTAGATGTAGGTACAACTGAAATAGCTTTGTTGTCATGTCCTACCATTGGCTGAAGTCAAGATACCTATTAAGACAACCACGCTAGTGCAGCACCCACAACTGAAATAGCGTTGTTGTCATTTTTTATCATTTGTTTCTTCTGTGAAATTCATCTCATCTCTTCAGTTTTGTTACACCCGCCATAAAATTTCTTATTCTTTCCTTAATTTTTTGTTTTATTTTGTAATTTTTCAAAAACTAATAGTGGCAGATGCAGGTGCAGTAATGATTTAGGAAGCTGCTGGGTGGTAGTTAGCTGAACTATTCGTTTTGCTGCAAAATCATGAAAATATGTTCGCTTGCAAAGATATATTTTATGAGTGTGAATCTACCTAGTAAAATGGTACAAAATCAATCCTTTTTTTGCTATGTTCTATAAGAAGAGTCTGAACTCCTCAGACTAAGAAGAGTTTCTGAATTCGTTTATGCATAAACTGAACATTGCCAGGCTACAGTTTGTGCCGTTTGGAACGACGATGGCTGACTGTTGCTGCCAACATCTGAATCCCAATGTTAACGCTGTCTGTTGAAAGATTGCAGCTCCCTGCTGTAGCCCGCACTTCTTGTGATGGATTTTCCTATGCATCCAAGTCTTATCGGTACATACACGGAGAGCAGCATCAGGCGATCACCATAATGGCGGCATTGGTCCGGCGCTGACCCTCGATGACGGGCGTGCAACAGTCGGGACCGAGAGGATCACTCGGGCACACTCACGCTAATGTGCTGGAGATCCATGGGTGACGCAGATTTGTGGGTGCAGCAGCCGGCCGAAGGCCGGAAGGATGGGGACGGGAAACATGAGCGAACTAAAATCTCCTATCCACCACCGCCGTACCTGACGAGACGATGAGACTGTTCGAGGATGGCGCCGGCGAGCTTGGCATGAAGGGAATCGAATCTCCTTGTCTGCTTGTCTTCGTGGCAACCACAACCTCTGTACGTGATGAGACTGTTCGAGAACGATAAAAAATTTCGAGACTCACGGCAAGAGCGGCGCAGATCGATTTCTGGCGATGGCGAGACGACGTAAATGTCGAGCACGGGCGACAGCAGCGGAACCTGCAGTCGATCTGGGTTTCTGTCAAGGGTATCGAGTCTGTTTTTATTGGCTTCAGCTTGCCAAACGGAGTCCATGTCGGGTTGCCCGTGGGCGCCTGCTCTTACCTGAGTCCCAACAGGGTTCAAATCGTACCCGTCGGTTGTTGTTTGCCTTGTTCGACCTCATGGTTTTCGCGGGACGAATCGAGGCCGGTCTTCGGCAGCTCACGGGAGAGAAAGGAAAGGGAAAAGAAAGCAAAACGGTATGGTGTCAATAGAAGGAAAAAAAGTGAAACGGTACGGTGTCAATTTGGTGGTATTATGTGGTTTGGTGGGAGGGTAAAACGGTAAAATAAGAACGGACCAACAAGAAACCTTATTTTCTTTATTATTAGGTATAGATTAGTAGTAAACATTTCCGTTCGTTGCATCGGATTGTTTAAAATTTAGTATTTAGATTTGACTTCTGAACATTTTTATTACTTGCCAAAAATTTGGTAATATAATCACATGTGCAACTTAAATTTTCCTGATATTTTTTCCTTTTCATATTTTATCCTTCAACATAATACTGGTCTCGTAAGTATATTTTTTTCTAAAGAAAAGTTGTGTTTTTATCAATATATGTTTTACTCTCTAATTCTCACTCTATATATTATACTTATATATATAGGAAAATTATACGCGCGTTGCTACGGGGATAAAATCACACCATCCTTATGCTCCAAGAACCCAGTAGGACATTGGTAGAGGTGAATGTCTGTGTTGCTAAGAAATTTTAGTAATCTTAAAATATTGATCTGGGATAGGCTTATTGTCAATCTCATGAATCATCCATCATTGCTGGGAGTGAAGGTAGGAGCATCACCACTCGTCTCCCCGACGAGGCCCCCGATCGACGTTTTTTCCATCCGGACGGCGTAATTCGGCCCAGTCGCGCCCCCGGTTCCTCGTTTCGTCCGGATTTGGCCATAAATCCATCCGGCGAGCCCACGCCAACCCCGGTCCCCCGAGGCGAGCTCGGGGACTCCGGACGAGTGAAAAGAGGGGAAGGGCCCGCTCTGTCGGCGACTGGACACACGAACCCCACTCAAAATCTCTCCCACCCCTCGTATCTCTCTCGCCGCCGTCACCACCCCGCCGGCTTGTTGCCCAGATTCCGCCGCCCCTCCTCCCCCACCTGCCTATATTCCGCCGTCTTTCGACGATGGCCTATCTGGCTGCTCCTCCATCAGCCTATTTTCCGACGACGGCCTACTCCTCGTCGTTTGCGGCTCGGGTTGCCTCGACCACGCCCATCAGGCGTTCGTCCATTTGCCTCACCAGCCATGGACTCGGACGAAGAGGGGGAGCAGATGTTCGTCGAGCTTATGCGAGAAGAGATGGCAGCCACCGCCCAAGACGAGGAGCACATGCTGATCCTCGGTTTCTTATCAAGCATGTACGCCGGAGTGACAACTGGTCGACGTGGTGGGTCGGCACCAGGTCGCCTGAAGTGCAAGCGGAGACAGCGAATGGAGGGCTACTGCATGTTGTACGCCGACTACTTCGCCGACAATCCATTGCACGGTGAGACTATTTTCAGGCATCGTTTCAGGATGAGCAGAAAGCTATTTCTGCAAATTGTGTATGCTATCCGAGACTTCGACCCCTACTTCAGATGCAAAGCGGATTGCACTGGCTTGGTTGGATTTTCGTCACTGCAGAAGTGCACAGTGGCTATAAGGATGCTGGCTTATGGAGCTCCCGGTGATGGTGCAGATGACTATCTTCGGATGGCGGAGTCCACCGCCCTTGATTGTTTCTACCGGTTCCGCAGGGCCGTCATAGCAGTGTTCGGGGACTTTTACTTGAGATCACCCACTGTCGAAGACACTCAGAGGATCCTTGCAACAAATGTAGCTATGGGTTTTCCAGGGATGCTTGGAAGCATTGATTGCATGCATTGGAAATGGAAGAACTGTCTGTTTGCGTGGCAGGGAATGTACAAGGGTCACAAAAACGGCTGCACTGTGATACTTGAAGCAGTGGCTACCCATGATCTCTGGATTTGGCACTCTTTTTTTGGTATGCCTGGATCCAATAATAACATCAACGTCCTAAACTGCTCCCCGATCTTTTCCAAGCTTGTTGAGGGTCATGCTCCCCCGGTGAACTATGTGATCAATGGTCGGCACTACAACAAAGGATACTACCTTGCAGACTGTATCTATCCAAAGTGGTCAACATTTGTGAAGACTATCTCGAAACCTAGCACCCCCAAACTTTGCGAGTTTGTCAAGAAACAAGAAGCTTGCCGAAAAGACGTCGAGCGTGCATTTGGTGTCCTCCAGCAGAGATTTGCTGTCGTCCGATTCCCCGCTATGACTTGGTCCAAAGATCAGATGTGGGAGGTGATGAATTGTTGTGTGTGCTTACACAATATGATCATTGAAAATGAGCGAAAACATCCGATTCCTCTGGCTGAGCAGCAAGCACCATATGAGAGAGAGGGTCCTCTTGCACAGCCTAATCACCAGGTGCCTCCATCATGGGCCGCCTTCATTGCTATGCGCCAGGAGATTCGAGACTCTACAATGCATCAGCAGCTGCAAGATGATCTGGTGGAGCACATATGGACGCTCCGAGGCAACGCCAACGCCGACGCCAACTAGTCTGTCATAATTTGTTTCAAAAATTGTGAAATTGTGTGCTTCATTTGTAAACATTGTACTGATTATCGCCGAATTTGTTTCAGCAATTTTCGAACTCTTGCTCGCCGAACTTGTTAAATTTTATGTTGAATTTGTTTAAAATATGTCAAATGGTCGAGGTTGGGGGTTTCCTGCCAGGGGGACGGCTGGAACTTCGGCGCTCCCCAGGCCAAATTTTCGTCCAATCCGGACGAAAATTTCGCCGGATTTGGGCGTGGGGAGCGCCAACGAGTGGGATGCTCTAACACCGTTGGAGGGGAGAAACTACATCGTCATGCCCATTGTTGTTGCCAGGGTGGTTGTCTCCGGAGAGGAGGTAGCCGCCATGCCCGAGGCTGCCACGTGGAATGATTTCAGTTGACCATGTAGTTACTGGGATGATTTCAGTTGACCGAGGAATCAGGGGTTCCCATGGTGATGCGAGCTTATACCACTACATACCATTTGTTTAGCTAGCCTAGATTACTGGGATGATTTCAGTTGACCGATGTCAATCATAATTCAGAAGTCAACAGTTCACTAAGAAAACATGTAGTACTTAAAGGGAACCTGGTTGTGTAAATTAATCATGAACGAACCAAACGATTCACATACAACTGCAGCATACAAGGTTTAGAGAGTGGATTTTGTACACCCACGCATGGGTGTGGGTGTTTTCGTCACCGTCCATTGTGCTTTGAGATTCGGATAAAAAGAGGAGAGAGAAAGGAATCTTTTCATATACTATGGTGGGCACGAATCTCGAGGAATAAATGAACGGTGAATGAAACACCCACACCCATGCGTGGGTGTACAAAAGTATTTCCGTTTTATACGTGAATATTATATAGTTTTTTTTTTTTTTTGCTTAGGGAACCTCTCTTGCTGGGTTGTTCAACGACATCGCCTTCTGCGATGGTAAGGTCTATGGCCTAGTCAGGGACACAAAGCTATTCATGTTCGTTCGCACGGTTAAAGAGAGGCTGGCTGATGCTCACCGCCACCTACCAGCTGGGCATGAACCAGCTACCCGCGTACACGAGGTGGCCACGATCACAGTACGACATATGCTGGATGAACTACGTCCACAGCAGCTACATCGTCAGACACGACGACAATCTATTGATGGCCCTAAGGGTCCGATGGTCACGACACTGAACGACCATGCCTTGTTCTTGAGTGCAACATGCTCCAAGGCAGTGCACAGGTGCCAGCAGGTGGACATAGAAACCATATATCTACTACAACCATGTTTATTCAACAATTGAAGACGAGTACATCTCTGATGATGTTCACTTGAAAAGATGTGACAACGGTGACCATTTGTATTGTACGGAGGAGCAAAACATAAATGTTGTGGATGGCATCAAGTCTGTTGAATACTACATGACCGGCTATGGCCATCAATCGCTCAGATGGCTTTTCCCTCCAGATTTCTAGTTGCTCGATTAGTGTTCTCTGATAAAAATATTAGACTATAAAGCTTATCTTGTTTATCATTATTTTTTCTCTAGTGCATGTTCTTTTTTCTTCTCTCTCCTCTAGTGCGGTCCAACCGAAGACCCATGTAAGGATTGTGAAGTCCAAAAAATATTGGCCGTAACTAAGAAGCTAAAGTCCAGAATCTCGCATGCAAGGCAAGTCAAGCACGAGATAAGAAAGCATAACTTGTAACCGATCCGGATACGATAATGAGACTTATCCTCCTATATAAGGACCAGAAGGGGTCAACGGAGAAGACACCTGACAACAGATCCACGATACGTAATCTAGATCATACCAGAGCCATTAGAACGATAATGTAACCCTAATAATCATCAATCAAAGAGCAAACAAGCAACACATAGGGGTTTTCTCTCCGGAGGCCTAAAGTTAGGTAAATCGTGTCACGTGTTTGTGTTATTTGCACACCGATGATCGGAATCCACTGACGCATCTTCTTTCCCAAAACCCAAGTTCATAACCCATGTGCATTGACCGGTTATGGCCATCAATCGCTTAGGTGGGATTTCTAGTTGCTCGATCAGTGCTCTCAGAATATAGTTACTGGCTCCGATTAAATTATAAGGCATCTCCTTCGTTTTAAATTGTTAGAGATTATAATGCATACCTTATTTATGATTATTTCTTCTCTAGTCCATGTTCTTTTTCTTCTCTCTCTTCTCTTAATGCATATAAAACTATTAGTGCATGCACTAATTAGTGAAAGAGAGTAATTGACTTTCCTGATCATAGCAAATTGTCCATCATGTCTTATAATCGAGCAGCCGAAGCACCTGAAACGAACAAAAGATTGTCAAGTTCATCTTTCGCCATCCACGCTAGTAAGGATTGGTTTGTAAATTGCGGAAAGATCGACACGCCAAAGGAAGCTCTGCCGCTTTTCGTTGACACCTCCATCTAGATGAACTGAATCCGGATGCCCTTAATCGCTGGTGTTGTGGTTGTCTTCTCTACCTTCGGTTTCGGATTTTAGTCTTGAAAGAGAGGCCGGCGCACGGCGTTGTGGTGCATGATACGCCCGAGGACGGTGAGGCGATCTCCCCAACGCCTGTTGATTTGGTCCACGCCACTAGGGCTTGGAGAAAGGGCGGTGACGGTCTGCCTTGCCAGAGCACGGCGGCAGTGGGGGTTGGCCGGTGGCCCAGACGGTGGTGGTGTGGGAGACAAACCTCCCACTTTTGATTTAATTCCCAGTTCTTTTTTCCTTTATTAAAATATTTTTAGTTTGTTAATTTGGATGACATTTGGGGCCCATTCCACCTCAGCAAAATTGGCCTTGACAACTAGGTCCCACTGGTAAGAATTGTTTTCAATTCATGTTCAAGTCGAGCTTAGTGCACATAACAAAAAAAAAAAGCTGCATATAGTGGGTAACTTTTTGTTGCAAAAACAGAAAGTGTTAGTTTTCCGATCATTTCGCACAAAAGTAGTATTTTTATGCTAAAGACTGGCAAATGCAGGTGCAAAGATGGACCAAACACTACCTAGAGATTAACATTGTAACTTTTTTTTTGAGAAAGACAATACAACACATGCACGCATATGCACTCACTCATATGACTGCACACACGTATACTCTATCCTTATGAGCACTTTCGAAAGATTGAGCCGACAAGTTGAGTCTACAGATTGACGAAATCATGCATTTACCTTGTACCTTAAATATTTGTGTTTGACCGGAGGTTGCATCCAGCCGCGTAATGGTCTCAGTAACACACATGAATTCAAATATATCTCAATATTTTTTAAATATTTGTTGAATTTTCAGTAAAATATTTGGTCCTTGGGCATAAATGCAAAATAAAATCACCAAAATCCACCGAATTTAAGTGGTTTTATTTTTCTCAAAATATTTCCAAAACCGAAAAATTCAAAACACTGATCAGGTCGAGCATTGCTTTGAGTTGAGTTAATTTTTTGTGCATATGCATACATTGTATTCCTCTCGATTTGTTACCTTGGCTTGCGTGATCGATGGCCAATTACCAAACCGAAATGTTTAATTTGTTGCTTGCTGCGGGCGCATGTGTTTGCTTTTGCGTGGATAACTTCCTTGATTGGAAGCAAGAGCCAGGCAGCCAGCTTCGGGCAACATGAGCGCACACCCAATTTTCGAGCTTACCATCGAACCGACCCATGCCACTTTATAAAATCCTCATCAACACACCGGTCCATGATATTAACTCCAAAGAATTATCCCATTATAAGAAGCTAAACTGCAAAACAAGGACCGAGATAACATCCCAACGATGGCAAGATTTCAACAATAAATCAAACCCTTAACACTTTTAATAATGACATAAAGTGCCGAAAAAAGGTTCGTCTTCTAAAATCGAATACTCGACAATGATTAAGACATGTTATGATCAAATCATAAAAAAGAGTATTATAAACTGTAGGAGAGCTCTCCCAAGATTAGATTAGTGCGTTATTTAGGATTTTGCCTTTGAATAAAAAAGCACAAGTGAGATCATCACTCTATATGTATCTATTAAAGCCGAATGCAAGTTAAAAGTAAATTAAAGTAAATAAGACTTTTTATAAGACATATTTTTTTATATCAACCACAAAAGATATCGGATGTTCACGAAATTTTACGAATGCATATATATTATCGAGACATACATACATTAAAAATTGTTAGAATTTTTAGTAGATAAATCTTTTTCTTTTGCTAAAGAGATGGACACTAACGAATTTAAATAAATCTCATGATCAAGAGTGGATTTCCGCATGTTTCTTTGCTAAAGAGATGTATCTAGACACTAACGGATTTAAATAGGAATCTAGGGAGCAATCGGTCGCTAGTTAGTCCAAACTAGCCATCGCCCCGATTAGGAAACTCTCCCAACCAGAAGCGGAACAAACCAAATCCGGGTCAGGCCACCTCCGACCTGGTTTCTAGCCTAGCGTGCGCTGTCCCCAGGCACTCATGCCAACCACTCCCAGCAAGGTACCCACTTCCAGACCACGTGACGTCCCTCTCCCTTTACATTTCCATCAGAACGCGCAAGTTTTATCTACAACTCCGGTGGCAGATGTGAAACAATTGTTGTACCGAAACACCAGGATGCAAAAATAACAGGAGATTTGTTTGTAGCAGGAACACCCCAGGAATGCGCATCAACTTAGATAGATTTGTAACAATAATCCCACGAAGCAAAATCAACTACCTCCGCAGCAACTTAGTTCAATTTATAGATTCCCATTGTATGTAACAAAGAACAAACCTAAAACAACTTACATAACAAAATTAGAAATCTGATTCTTGGCGACAAGAACGACAAACCCTCCAACAACCAAGTTATATTCAAAGGTCCCCATGTGCATACCATATATAGCAAACCTGCATTAATTTCGACGGATGGGAAAACTCAGGTTTCATGCAACAAGAAAACATAGAAACCGTTTGAAACAAACTTAGTTGCATGTCCACTAAATCTCGGATACGACTATAGTAGCTACAGCCGCGATTGTCGGGGGGAAGACCCCGGGTAGGGCAATGGACGCGGAGCAGCCGGCTGACCACCGGCCGGCTCGCGGCAAAGGCCGGCTGAGGAGCAGCCGGCTGGAGCCGTGGCCGGCTGGTCCGGAAGCCGGCTGGCTCTAGGTCCTAGTCGGCCTGGCTACGGCCGCCAATGCTGTAGCTGGGCCGGCTTCTACAAGCCATATCCGACTGGGGGTTTGTACCTCAGACCGACTCGAGGCTGGCGAGTCTTGCACTAGAAGGAACCGGGTAGGTGATCCGGGTTCGGAAAGTCCACGCTGACTTCATCTCCCGTAAAGCGCGGGGCACTGTGGAGCAATAGTGCCACGCGCCGGACAGGCCATCATGGCGTACGTCGATCCGTACTGGCAACAGTGCTTGATGGCGACAGGGACACTTCCTCTCCATACCGCTGACTTCGGCAGCCGGATGGGACAGGCCATGAGGCCTCAACGGCTCCTGACGTCAGTGCCTCGGGAAGGAGCGGAAGCCGGAGCCGGCCAAGCCGGCCAGTAGACTATAGGGTCTTTTATGTAAAGTGTCGGCGCCTATATAAGCCGCACTACCCCCTCTCGTGCAGGGGATCGATCATTCTCATTTCCACTTCCACCCTTAGCGTTGCCCTGTGAGAGAGACTATCGTCTTCCTTAGCCTCCCAGGAGCAGCCGGACACAGCTCTAGGAGCGACATTGTATTGTGTGATCATCATATACTCTCATAGCAGGAGTAGAGGTGTTACCTCCATCGGAGGGCCTCGAACCTGGGTACGTCGCCGTGTCGCTCGTCCCCATACCCGCATCCGGATACCGCCGTGGGATCACCTAGGAACCACCTTCGTTAGCCACCCTATGGCAAATGCCGTGACGATACCACGAAATTTGGCGCCCACCGTGGGGCCTTCAGCATCCTCGGCCGGTGTCTTCATCTGGACGGGCCTCACCATCACCACCGGCGAGCGAGTCGCTTCAGGCTTGATCTGGAGATTCGGCTCCCTAGACTGCGTCCGCGACAACGCTGGCTGCTTCGCCGACCGGCCCTTCCCTGCCGGCGGCCGCATCATCTCCTTTGGCGGCCACGACGTCTACGTCGCCACCGTCGCACCGCCGCGCTACCCGCGGCAGGTGCTGCGCTGCGCAAGCCCTCCTCCGCGAGCCGGCGCCAGCAGCGCTCTGATACGTCCAATTTGCATCACTATTTTATATCATAATTTGCTGTTATTCATTGATATATTTCATATTGGGACACAATACTTATGTTATTTCATCTATTTTGCATGTTTCATCATTATTGGAGGATCAAGCACCGGAGCCAGGATTCTGCTGGAAAAAGCACCGTCAGAATGCAATATTTCGGAAGATCAACTGTGGAAGGAAATTATACCAAAAATCCTATTTTTCAAGATGACGAAGGAAGCCAGAAGGAGGAGCCAGGTGGACCCAGGGTGGGCCCACACCATAGGCCGGCGCGGGCCCCTGGCTGGCCGCGCCACCATGTGGTGTGGGGGCCCCACAGCCCCTTTCGCCTCCTTTTCTTCGCGAAACCCTTCGTCCCGAAAACCTAAGCCACAGAGGGTACCTCGCGAAGAGTTACAGCCGCCTCTGCGGGGCGGAGAACACCAGAGAGAAAAGAGCTCTCCGGCGGGCAGGAATCCGCCGGGGAAATTCCCTCCGGGAGGGGGAAATCGACGCCATCGTCACCGTCATCGAGCTGGACATCATCACCATCACCATCATCACCGCCGTCTCCACCGCTGGACACCGTCACCGCCGTAGCAATTTGGGTTTGATCTTGATTGTTTGATAGGGGAAACTCTCCCGGTATCGATCTCTACTTGTTGTTGATGCTATTGAGTGAAACCATTGAACCAAGTTTATGTTCAGATTGTTATTCATCATCATATCACCTCTGATCATGTTCCATATGATGTCTCGTGAGTAGTTCGTTTAGTTCTTGAGGACATGGGTGAAGTCTAAATGTTAGTAGTGAACTATGGTTGAGTAATATTCAATGGTATGATATTTAAGTTGTGGTGTTATTCTTCTAGTGGTGTCATGTGAACGTCGACTACATGACACTTCACCATTTATGGGCCTAGGGGAATGCATCTTGTACTCGTTTGCCAATTGCGGGGTTGCCGGAGTGACAGAAACCTAAACCCCCATTGGTATATCGATGCAGGAGGGATCGCAGATCTCGTAGTTTAAGGCTGTGGTTAGATTTATTCTTAATTACTTTCTTGTAGTTGCGGATGCTTGCAAGGGGTATAATCACAAGTATGTATTAGTCCTAGGAAGGGCGGTACATTAGCATAGGTTCACCCACACAACACTTATCATAACAATGAAGATTATTTAGCCGTATGTAGCGAAAGCACTAGACTAAAATCCCGTGTGTCCTCGAGAACGCTTGGTCATTATAAGTAAACAAACCGGCTTGTCCTTTGTGCTAAAAAGGATTGGGCCACTCGCTGCAATTGTTACTCTCGCATTTTACTTACTCGTACTTTATTCAACTGTTACATCAAAACCCCCTGAATACTTGTCTGTGAGCATTTACAGTGAATCCTTCATCGAAACTGCTTGTCAACACCTTCTGCTCCTCGTTGGGATCGACATTCTTACTTATCGAAAATACTACGATACACCCCCTATACTTGTGGGTCATCAAGACTATTTTCTGGCGCCGTTGCCGGGGAGTGAAGCGCTATTGGTAAGTGTAATTGGTAAGGAAAACCTTTACTGTTTGTGCTGATTTTATTTCTGCCTGCTGCTATAAGTCATTATGGAGTGATCTTCTCTTCAATTTTTATTTGGGAAATCTACTACTACTGCAACGGTAGTGGATGAGGCGCCAGGTGAGGAAGTGATACCATATAAAATACCTATGAAAATTATTGAACGTGTTATGGATAACCGCTATGAAGGGGATGGAACTGTCCACCCTGGAGATCATTTATTGTTCTTACATGAATTATGCGGTTTATTCAAGTGTGCAGGTATTGCTATGGATGAAGTGAGGAAGAAACTATTCTCTTTATCGCTGTCTGGTAAAGCGGCGCATTGGTATAAATTACTGGATAATGGGAATTCTCTTGAATGGAATGATATTGTGCCCCGGTTTTATTCTAAGTTCTATCCTCCAAGTGAAAATCACAAGGATCGGAATCACATATATAATTTTTGGCCTCATGATGGAGAGAGTATTGCCCAAGCTTGGGGGAGATTGAAGTCTTTAATGCTCAAATGCCCCATTCATGAGCTTCTTGGTAATGTTATTATTGATAATTTCTATGCAAGACTTTCTTTTCAAGACAAGACCTTGCTGGATACTTCTTGTTCTGGATCATTTACACGCAACAAAGAAGAGTTTAAAAGGGACCTTCTTGATCGAATCCAAGAAAATACTGAAGGTTGGGAGAACGACAAGGATAGAGAATCAGGTATAATTTATGATTATAAATGCATTGAAGCTTTTATGGATACCGATAAATTTCGTAATATGAGTGCTACATATGGTCTTGATTCTCAAGTTGCTGCAAATCTTTATAAAGCTTTTGCCTCTCATTATGAATTGGCTAAGAAGAATTTTGATAAGTATCATGAACCGTATAAAGATAAAATTGATTCATCTATTAATAAATGCGTTGTAGTTGAAACTGCTGATCATGTTATTCCTGAAGCTTATATTGAAAAAACTCCTTTCCCTGCTAAAATGAAGGAGTACTCTGTTATAAATAGTGCGGTTCATAAAAGTGAAAAGAAACCTGTAGAACCTGAAGAACAAATAAAAGTTGAACCTGCTGTTGCAATAGTTAAAGATCTTGTGACTGAAAAGTGGAGGATGGTCATATTATTTTCTGTGAAGATGCTTCTAATATTGTTTCACATCCTAATAAACCCAAACAAGTTAGTGTTCCTATGCTATCTATTAGAATTGGTGATCATTGCTATTATGGTTTATGTGATATTGGTGCAAGTGTTAGTGCTATTCCTTATGAGCTTTATACGGAGATTATGCACGAAATTGATTCTTGTGAACTTGAAGATATTGATGTGGTTATTCAGCTGGCTAATAGAGAAACTATTTCTCCAATTGGTATTGTTCGAGATGTGGAAGTTTTATGCGGTAAGATTAAATATCCTGCTGACTTTTTGGTACTTGGTTCTACTGCTAGTGATTATTATCCTATTATTTTTGGTAGACCTTTTCTAAATACTTGTGGAGCTATTATAGATTGCAAGAAAGAGAAAATTTTGACTAAATTTGCTGGTGAATCTTATGAGTTTAACTTCTCTAAATTTACCAAAACTCCTTATAAAGCTGATTTGCCTAGTGATGATTTTAAAATGGAACAGTGTGCATCTATTGTTCTTGTTCCTAATAATCCTTTGCAGCAACATTTGGAGGATAGCGAGAGTGAAGTTTTTAGGAAAGAAAGAGATGAGCTTGAGGAAATTTTTCTTCGCCAACCTATTCTCAAGCATGATTTACCGGTGGAAGATTTGGGTACAACACCGCCACCAAAGGAAGATCATGTTTTTGATTTAAAGCCTTTGCCTGATAATCTTAAATATGCTCATATTGATGATAAGAAAATATATCCTGTTATTATTAGTTCTAAGCTTTCAGAGTTTGAAGAAGAAAGGCTATTGGAAATATTGAAGAAACACCGAGGCGCTATTGGCTACACTCTTGATGATTTGAAAGGGATTTCTCCTTCTATTTGCCAACATGCTATTAATATGGAAGATGATGCAAAGCCTGTTGTTGAACATCAGCGTCGTCTAATTCCGAAGATGAAGGAAGTGGTAAGGAATGAGGTATTAAGACTTCTTGAAGCTGGTATTATATATCCTATTGCTGATAGTAGATGGGTTAGTCCTATGCATTGCGTTCCCAAGAAAGGAGGAATGACTGTTGTGCCTAATGATAATGATGAGCTCATCCCTCAAAGAGTAGTTGTAGGGTATAGAATGTGCATTGATTTTCGAAAAGTTAATAAAGTTACTAAGAAAGATCATTACCCTTTACCATTTATTGATCAAATGCTAGAAAGATTGTCTAAAAATACTCATTTTTGCTTTCTTGATGGTTGTTCTGGATTTTCACAAATTGCTGTTAAAGCTAAAGATCAAGAGAAAACCACTTTTACTTGTCCCTATGGAACTTATGCTTATAGACGCATGCCTTTTGGTTTATGTAATGCTCCTGCTACTTTTCAAAGATGCATGTATGCTATTTTTCATGGTTTTTGCGAGAGTATTGTAGAGGTATTCATGGATGATTTTTCCGTCTATGGGAATTCTTTTGATAGTTGCTTGCGAAACCTTGATAAAGTTTTGCAGAGATGTGAAGAAACTAACCTTGTTCTTAATTGGGAGAAATGCCACTTTATGGTTAATGAAGGAATTGTATTGGGACATAAAATTTCTGAGAGAGGTATTGAAGTTGATAGAGCTAAAGTTGAAGCAATTGAGAAGATGCCCTATCCTAGGGATGTTAAAGGTATTCGTAGTGTTCTTGGTCATGCTGGGTTTTATAGGAGATTTATTAAAGATTTCTCCAAGATTTCAAAACCTCTTACTAATCTTCTTCAAAAAGATGTACCATTTGTTTTTGATGATGATTGTAAGGAAGCTTTTGAAACTCTAAAGAAAGCCTTAACAACTGCTCCTATAGTTGAACCTCCTGATTGGAATTTACCATTTGAAATTATGTGTGATGCTAGTGATTTTGCTGTAGGCGCTGTTCTTGGATAGCGAGTAGATAAAAAACTGAATGTTATTCACTATGCTAGTAAAACTCTTGATGCTGCTCAAAGAAATTATGCTACAACTGAAAAAGAATTATTAGCTGTAGTCTTTGCTTGCGATAAATTTAGATCTTATATTGTTGATTCAAAAGTTACTATTCATACTGATCATGCTGCAATTAGATACCTTATGACAAAGAAAGATGCTAAGCCGAGGCTTATTAGATGGGTACTTCTTTTGCAAGAATTTGATTTACATATTGTAGATAGGAAAGGTGCTGATAATCCTGTTGTTGATAATTTGTCTAGATTGGAAAATATTGCTTATGATCCTGTTCCTGTTAATGATAGTTTTCCAAATGAACAATTGGCTGTAATAAAGGTGAGCTCGCGAGACAGTCCTTGGTATGCTGATTATGCTAACTTTATTGTTTCCAAGTACTTGCCTCCAACCTTTTCAGCTCAGCAAAGGAGGAAATTCTTTTATGACTTGAGGCATTATTTCTGGGATGACCCACACTTATACAAAGAAGGAGTGGATGGTATTATGCGAAGATGTGTTCCCGAATATGAACAACAAGAGATATTGAGTAAATGTCATGGTAGTGCTTATGGAGGACATCACGCCGGAGAAAGAACCGCGCAAAAGGTTCTACAATCAGGTTTTTATTGGCCAACTCTCTTCAAGGATGCGAGAAAGTTTATTTTATCTTGTGATGAATGCCAAAGGGTTGGTAATATCTCCAGACGTAATGAAATGCCTATGAATTATACTCTTGTTATTGAACCGTTTGATTGTTGGGGATTTGACTTCATGGGACCTTTTCCCTCTTCAGAAGGTAACACTCACATACTTGTTGCTGTTGATTATGTTACTAAATGGGTGGAAGCTATACCTACAAAAAGTGCTGATGGTGAGACCTCTTTAAGAATGCTTTTAGACATTATTTTTCCTAGATTTGGAGTGCCTAGATATATTATGACTGATGGAGGTTCTCATTTTATTCATGGAGGTTTTAGAAAAACTCTTGCTAAGTATGGTATTAATCATAGAATTGCTTCCGCTTATCATCCTCAAACTAGTGGTCAAGTAGAATTATCAAATAGAGAGATTAAATCTATTTTGGGAAAGACCGTTAATAAAACTAGAAAGAATTGGGCTAGTAAATTGAAGGATGCACTATGGGCTTATAGAACTGCTTATAAAAATCCCATGGGAATGTCACCTTATAAAATGGTTTATGGGAAAGCTTGTCATTTACCTTTAGAACTAGAGCACAAAGCTTATTGGGCTGTTAGAGAATTAAATAAAGATCCTAAACTTGCCGGTGATAAGAGGTTGTTGCAATTAAGTTCTCTAGATGAATGGAGAAGTGAAGCTTATGAAAATGCTAAACTCTTTAAAGAGAAAGTTAAAAAATGGCATGATAGAAGGATTATCAAAAGAGAATTTAATATTGGGGATAAAGTCCTATTGTATCGGTCTCGTCTCAGATTCTTTGCAGGGAAATTACTCTCGAAATGGGAAGGACCATATGTTGTCGAGGAGGTGTATCGTTCAGGAGCAATCAAAATTAGCTCTCTCCAAGGCAATGCTACGCAAGTGGTGAATGGACAAAGACTCAAGCATTATATCTCAGGTGATTCTTATAATGTTGATGTTGATATTATTCAAGTGGAAACACCGGAGGCTTTCATTAAAGGACAAATTGACAGTCCGCCAGAACTCGACTTTGAATAGGTAACAGTACTGGTAATGAAAAGTACGCAATTTACTTTCCGAACAATATTTTTGCTGTTTTTGGAAAATATGAAAAATTACGAGTTCGAAACGAAGTGGAAAGGACGCACGAGGGGGTGCCACCATAGGGCGGCGCGGCCTGACCTGGGCCCGCGCCGACCTATGGTCTGGCCGCCCCGTCGCCCCTTTCCGACTCTGGTTCGATCTGGTACTTTCCGTTTGTCGTGAAATTTTTTGCTATATAATCCCCCGGACCCCTGGAGGTCCGTATATCGTTTTCTCGACGTGTTTGGTTTCGAGCTGTTTCTGCCAGGATTTGTTTCGGATCTAGAGCCATCATGTCTTCGTCAGAAACTCCGAAGGACAGCTCCTGCAAGGATGTTGGCAACTTGTACATGGAGGAGCTGAGGATGCACCCCAAGGAGTTGCTGCTCGTTGAAGGGGAACTGCAGGTCAAGGATGTCCAGGGTCCTAAAGGAGAAGGAAGCTTGGAAGACAGGATGGAGAAGCTAGAACAAGAGGTTTTCAAATACAAGAAGATGGCCGAGCGTGAGGTGGATATCTTCCACAGGATTGTGTCTGAACTCATTGCTGAACATGAGAAGGAAACTGCAAAGCTTTGGAGCGACATCCTCTCACTTCACGACACCACCAACAAGCTCCAAGCACAACTCTATGATGTTCAGAATCAGAACTGTGAGTATGAAAACAGGTTTAAATACATAAGCCGTGCTGCTAGTTTCAGGATTCCCGAGACCAAGATGTCGTTTCTTGATGGAGAGCCTCTTCCTTGGAAGTTTGATGACGGGAGTTCATCACCACCATCGCCAAAGGAGTAATTCATCATCGGTATTGGCATCCCCTTGGTTTGTTCCAAGCTTGGGGGAGTGCCGCGGTATCACATCATCACTACCTTTTACTTTTATTGTCAAGTAGTGTCATATCATGAGTAGGGAAGTTATCATATAAGATGGGTTGCAGTTGGAAGTATCTCTCCTTTAGTTGGTTATCTATGTATCCCTTGGTGTGAGTTATCGTTATGGAATATTAATGAGAAGTCTTATCATTTACATATTGCACATCTTATTCTAGTTTGCAATCTCTATCATATGATTTACCTTGTTGTTAGTATTGGTATCACTTTGGGAGCATTGAATAAATCTATTTGGTTTTGGCAAACTTAGCATTGGTCAATAGCAACAACACTTTGAGGTTTAAGTAGAAAAGAGAAATACATGTAGATGTTTCATTGTCTTTCTTTCTTGTTAGCTCATAGCTTATTATTCTGAAGTTAAAACTGTTTGTGCTTGCAAGGAAGATGCATGATTGTTTCTATCACATGTATATTTGTTTGTTTCCCTCGACTCTTATGCTTGCTAATTAACCTTGCTAGCCAAAGACCTGTACTGAGAGGGAATACTTCTCGTGCATCCAAACCTTAACCCAAACCTATGTCATTTGTGTCCACCATACCTACGTACTACATGGTATTTTCTGCCATTCCAAGTAAATACTTCATGTGCTACCTTTAAACAATTCAAAACTTAGTATCTCTTATTTGTGTCAATGTTTCATAGCTCATGAGGAAGTATGTGGTGTTTATCTTTCAATCTTGTTGGGCAACTTCCACCAATGGACTAGTGGCTTCATCCGCTTATCCAATAATTTTGCAAAAAGAGCTGGCAATGGGATTCCCAGTCCCAAATTAATTAAACTAAATAGACACTCCTCCATGGTATGTGATTGATGGACGGCACCCGAAGGATTCGGTTAGCCATGGCTTGTGTAAGCAAAGGTTGGGGGGAGTGTCATCATCATAATAAAACTAAAATAAAAAGGCACTCCTTCATGGTATGAGATTGTTGGCAGGCACCCGAGGATTCGGTTAGCCATGGTTTGTGAAAGAAAGGTTGGAAGGAGTGCCACACACAAAATAAAAATAATATGGGAGCCGCTCTTTGAAGGTTGTCTGGCAAGGAGGTTAGAATACCCGCTACCAGTCGTTGACAACAACAAACACCCCTCAAAATGTTACTTTTATTCTCTTTATATGATTGCAAAACTGAAAAAGCTCTAGCACATGATTTAATCCCTGCTTCCCTCTGCGAAGGGCCTATCTTTTACTTTATGTTGAGTCAGTAAACCTATTTCCCTCCATCTCAAGCAAGCATTTGAGTAGTTGTGATCAAACCATTATATTGTGATTTGCTTCATCATGTCTTTTATTCTTCCTTGTTTAGTACAAGTTTTATCTGAATGAATATAGCTTTGCAAGTTATCAATGATCATGAAGAGACCATTATGATTGAGTATGCAAGTTGTGCCTTATAAACTTTAACATGAGAGCGCTGCTCAATGAGATAAGTATAATCTGTTAATTGTTCTCTGACCAAGAACGAAGTTTGCCATCACCAATTATGATTTCTTATGCACCTTTATTTGTGATTACCTTATACTTGTTTCAAGCTGAGTTATATGAGGAAGTTGACTACTATAATGTATTGTGCGAATGAATATGATGCTTCTTGTCCGTATTTTATTTATCGACTCTTCACTCCATAAACATGTGGTCTTGTTTATCGAGCTCAGTTTCGCTTGGGGACAAGCGAAGTCTAAGCTTGGGGGGAGTTGATACGTCCAATTTGCATCACTATTTTATATCATAATTTGCTGTTATTCATTGATATATTTCATATTGGGACACAATACTTATGTTATTTCATCTATTTTGCATGTTTCATCATTATTGGAGGATCAAGCACCGGAGCCAGGATTCTGATGGAAAAAGCACCGTCAGAACGCAATATTTCGGAAGATCAACTGTGGAAGGAAATTATACCAAAAATCCTATTTTTCAAGATGACGAAGGAAGCCAGAAGGAGGAGCCAGGTGGACCCAGGGTGGGCCCACACCATAGGGCGGCGTGGCCCATGGCCTGGCCGCGCCACCATGTGGTGTGGGGGCCCCACAGCCCCTTTCGCCTCCTTTTCTTCGCGAAACCCTTCGTCCCGAAAACCTAAGCCACAGAGGGTACCTCACGAAGAGTTACAGCCGCCTCTGCGGGGCGGAGAACACCAGAGAGAAAAGAGCTCTCCGGCGGGCAGGAATCCGCCAGGGAAATTCCCTCCGGGAGGGGGAAATCGACGCCATCGTCACCGTCATCGAGCTGGACATCATCACCATCACCATCATCACCGCCGTCTCCACCGCTGGACACCGTCACCGCCGTAGCAATTTGGGTTTGATCTTGATTGTTTGATAGGGGAAACTCTCCCGGTATCGATCTCTACTTGTTGTTGATGCTATTGAGTGAAACCATTGAACCAAGTTTATGTTCAGATTGTTATTCATCATCATATCACCTCTGATCATGTTCCATATGATGTCTCGTGAGTAGTTCGTTTAGTTCTTGAGGACATGGGTGAAGTCTAAATGTTAGTAGTGAACTATGGTTGAGTAATATTCAATGGTATGATATTTAAGTTGTGGTGTTATTCTTCTAGTGGTGTCATGTGAACGTCGACTACATGACACTTCACCATTTATGGGCCTAGGGGAATGCATCTTGTACTCGTTTGCCAATTGCGGGGTTGCCGGAGTGACAGAAACCTAAACCCCCATTGGTATATCGATGCAGGAGGGATCGCAGGATCTCAGAGTTTAAGGCTGTGGTTAGATTTATTCTTAATTACTTTCTTGTAGTTGCGGATGCTTGCAAGGGGTATAATCACAAGTATGTATTAGTCCTAGGAAGGGCGGTACATTAGCATAGGTTCACCCACACAACACTTATCATAACAATGAAGATTATTTAGCCGTATGTAGCGAAAGCACTAGACTAAAATCCCGTGTGTCCTCGAGAACGCTTGGTCATTATAAGTAAACAAACCGGCTTGTCCTTTGTGCTAAAAAGGATTGGGCCACTCGCTGCAATTGTTACTCTCGCATTTTACTTACTCGTACTTTATTCAACTGTTACATCAAAACCCCCTGAATACTTATCTGTGAGCATTTACAGTGAATCCTTCATCGAAACTGCTTGTCAAAACCTTCTGCTCCTCGTTGGGATCGACATTCTTACTTATCGAAAATACTACGATACACCCCCTATACTTGTGGGTCATCACGCTCCCGCCACCCCCGCCGTCGTGCAAGTCATGATGGCTGGCAAGGAGCCCCCCATCAAGTCCACGCGCATCCGCGGCCCCAACTTGGAGCGCAACGTCGACCCCAACGCCTCCGGCTCGGGCCCAAAGGCGCCCCCGCCACCGTCCCGGCTGGACGAAGTCTGGGCAAAGCTGAGCTCTCCGCTCACCGCAGGCGGCGACGCCACCACCGTCGAGGCGGACCTGGAGGCGCATCGCCAGCTCCTCCTCCAGCAGGCTGACGCGCTGGCTACCGCCAAGCGCCAGCTGGCCATCACCCAGCGCGAGTACGAGCACGCCCATGGCTTCACGCCAGGCGGCAACAACCCCAGCCGAGCCGGCATGATCCGCCGGTGAGGAGGCGGCCTAGGCGCCGAAATCGAGCGCGACGGCGCGGAAGCGCCGGCTCCGTCCACGGAGCTACCCGTCTACAACACCCCCGACAAGAACATCCTCGCAGCCGAAGCCGCTGCGAAGGAGCTGGCCCTCCTCGAAGGAGAAGAGCTGCACCGCCAGACGCAGCGCGTAGCTGACCTGTGCCGGGCTGCAGCTGAGCAGACCAAGGACCCCAGGTATGGTGCCCCGAAAGCCCCTCCCGTCCGCGCTGCTGCAGGCAACAGCAAGGACCCCCACAGGGACACGGCCGAGTCCGCCTCGCCCGCACCAAGCCGGCACAGAGACTCTCGCGACACACGCGCAGGTTCAAGCCGGACAAGCCGGCTGAACAGCGGCCATAGCGGCCGCAGCCGGCCACCACCAAGCCGGAACCAGGAGCATGACTCCGAGCAGGCGGCGCCAAGGCGCCAGCATAGGCCGGCCCCAGAGCGAGCCGGCACTCGCCAGCCGGCACGTTCCAGGCTGGGCCCCCGCATCGAGCCCACCGATGCCAGAGACCGCCTCGATCGGCTGGTCGAATCCCGCATCGCGGAAGAAGAGGCGCCGGCTTGCCCCAAGTGCTTCGGGCCCCGCATCGCCAACGAGCCCATGCTCGACGGCTTCCAGCTCCCCCGCGACACGCCCAAGTACGACGGCACCGCCAAGCCGGAGGACTGGCTGTAGGACTACTCCACCGCAGTCGGCATCTCCAGAGGCAACAAGCGCTGGGCGGTGCGATACTCCCCCCTGATGCTGGTCGGCTCCGCCCGCACCTGGCTCAACAACCTGCCAGCCGGCAGCATCAACGGCTGGCTTGATTTCGAGGAGGCCTTCATCAGCAACTTCACTGGCACCTATCGCCGGCCGGGTCGCCCCCAGCAGCTAGAGATGTGCAAGCAGGACCCGGACGAGATGGATCGCGCGTACCTGACGCGCTGGTGCGAGATGCACAACTCCTGCGAGGGCGTGCACGAGATCCAGGCCATCAGCTTCTTCATGGGCGGCTGCCGGCCCAACACCATGCTGTGGCACAAGCTGCGCCGCAGCGAGCCCAAGTCCATGGCCTCCCTCATGGCCATTGCCGACAAGTACGCGCTGGCTGAAGAAGCCGACAAGGCGACGGCTGAACCAACGCCGGCTCCCTCCAGGCGGGACCACCACAATTCGGCCGAGCACAAGCCGGCAGACGGCGCCTCTCATGGCAGCCGGCGGGACAACTACCGCGGCAAGCGTCACAGCGACCAGCCGGTACGGCTCCGCCCATGTGGCAGCCGTGGCAGACAACGCGGCAGGCGGCAGCCGCCGCCAGAAGCAGGACCGGCAATGGAAGCCGAAGTACACCTTTGAGCAGATGCTCGACTCGCCGTGCAAGTACCACAGCGGCAAAAACCCCTCCAACCACACCACCCGCGACTGCCACTTCATGAAGCGGCTGACAAGCGGCGAACCACTCCCGCCTCCACCCTCGCCCCCTCCAGCCGGCGGGCCGGGTGGCCAAGCCGGCGCAGAGAACGCCAACCTCGAGCACCACGAGGCTAACCAAGTGCACCATGGCCGATATCTGGCCGAAGATGCTACCTACATCATCTTCACTTCCGAGCCCGAGGAAAAGATGAGCCAGCAGAGCCGTTCCCTCGAGGTCTACGCGGTCATACCGCCGGTCCCCCAGTACCTAAACTGGTCAGAGCAGGCCATCACCTTTGATCGCTGCGACACACCGGCTGTCCTGCCGAAGCCGGGCAGCTACGCCATGGTCCTCGACCCCACCATTGGCACGACTCAGCGCAGCGTGCGTTTTTCGCGCGTCCACATCGACGGCGGCAGCAGCATCAACATCCTCTACCGTGACACCGCCCGCAAGCTAGGCATCCAAGAAGCCGAGCTGCGTCCCACCCCCACCGTCTTCCATGGCATCGTGCCAGGCCATTGCTGCCAGCCGATCGGCCGGATCACGCTGGAGGCGATGTTCGGGAAGCCGGATCACTTCCGCACCGAGAAGATCGAGTTCGAGGTGGTGGACCTCGTCAGTCCCTACCACGCGCTCCTGGGCAGGCCGGTCCTGACCAAGTTCATGGCGGTGCCCCACTATGGGTACCTGAAGATGAAGCTGCCTGGCCCTAAAGGGGTCATCACCATAGCCGGCGACTACCGCCGCTCCATGGACTGCACCATGCAGAGCTCCAAGATGGCCCAGACGCTGGTCATCGCCACCGAGAAGCAGCTCATCCACGACGCCGTCGCCCTCGCCAAGGCCACGCAGACGGACATGCCGGCTGCAGGCAACCTGGCTGGGACGACTCACTTCCAGCCGGCCGAACACCAAGAAGATCCTGCTGGACCCGGCGCAGCCGGACAAGTACGTCACCATCGGTGCCGGCTTGAGCAAGAAATAGGAAAGCGAGCTCACCAGCTTCCTCCGTGAGAATCGGGACATCTTTGCATGGACTCCAAGAGACATGCCGGGTGTGCCGAGGGAGTTGGCTGAGCACCACCTCCACGTCCGGCCTGAAGCCAAGCCGGTGAAGCAGCCTCTCAGGCGCTTCGCCGAAGAAAGAAGGAAGGCCATCGGTGAAGAAATCGCCCGGCTGCTGGCAGCCGGCTTCATCATGGAAGTGCTGCACCCGGACTGGTTGGCGAACCCGGTCCTGGTTTTGAAGAAGAACGGCTCCTGGCGCATGTGTATCGACTTCACCAGCCTGAACAAAGCGTGCCCGAAGGATCCCTTCCCCCTGCCGCGCATAGATCAAGTCATAGACTCGACTGCCGGCTGTGAACTGTTGTCTTTTCTAGATGCCTATTCAGGCTACCACCAGATTCCTTTGAATCCGGATGATCAAATAAAGACTTCGTTCATTACCCCGTATGGGGCTTATTGCTACACGACTATGCCGTTCGGCTTGAAAAATGCAGGCGCCACCTATCAAAGGTGCATGCAAAAATGCTTGCAGGATCAAATCGGCAGAAACGTTCACGCATATGTGGATGATGTCGTTGTAAAGACCAAGGAGACGACTACCCTCCTTGATGATCTGAGAGAAACCTTCACCAATCTGCGAAGATTCCGGATGAAGCTCAACCCGGCCAAGTGCACATTCGGCGTGCCGTCTGGCCAGCTCCTTGGCTACCTCATCTCTCAGCGAGGGATCGAAGCCAACCCGGAGAAGATCATTGCCCTGGAGAAGATGGAACTGCCGCAGTGCCTCAAGGACGTCCAGAAGTTCACTGGCTGCCTGGCCTCCTTGAGCCGCTTCATCAGCCGGCTGGGGGAGAAGGCACTGCCCTTGTACCAATTGCTGAAGAAGTCGGACAAGTTCATCTGGTCACCGCAGGCGGATGAAGCCTTCCGTGACTTAAAGCGCGTGCTCTCAACCGCGCCAATCCTCGCAACGCCGGCTTCAATGGAGCCGATGCTGTTGTACATCGCAGCCACCAATCGAGTGGTTAGCGTTGTCCTGGTGGTGGAGCGCAAAGAAACCGGCAGGGAGCAGCTGGTTCAGCGCCCAGTCTACTACCTAAGCGAAGTGCTCTCCCAGTCGAAGCAAAACTACCCCCACTACCAGAAGGTCACCTACGGCGTGTACATGGCGGCCAAGAAGCTCAAGCATTACTTCCAAGAGCACCCCATCAAGGTAGTTGCCACAGCGCCCTTGGCGGAAATCATCGGCAGCAAGGACGCCAATGGCCGGGTTGCCAAGTGGGCTCTGGAGCTGGCCGCCCACACCATCCTCTACGAGGCCCGCACGGCCATCAAGTCGCAGATCCTCGCGGACTTCTTCGTCGACTGGGCCGAGATACAGTACCTACCGCCTGTGCCGGATTCCACACATTGGAAGCTGCACTTTGACGGCTCGAAGATGCGCAACGGCTTGGGAGCCGGCATCGTCATCACTTCTCCCAAGGGAGACCGATTGGACTACGTCCTGCAAATCCACTTCGCCGCATCCAACAATGTGGCGGAGTATGAAGCGCTCATTCATGGGCTGAAGCTGGCCAAGGAGACCGGCGTGCGTCGCATACTTTGCTTCGGCGACTCCGACTTGGTTATACAGCAAGCGTCTGGCGACTGGGATGCGAAGGACGCCAACATGGCCTCGTACCGCTTCCACGTCCAGCAGCTATCCGGCTTCTTCGACGGCTGCGAATTCCACCATGTGCCACGGGCAAACAACGAGGCGGCTGACGCCTTGTCCAAGATTGGCTCAACCCGGCAAGCCATTCCGCCGGGTGTTGCCTTGGCGGTTCTCAAGAAGCCGTCCATCACACCGTCACCGGACTCGGATTCAATATTCGTGCCGGCTGACCCGGGGGCTGCTCAGCCGAACCCGGGGGCTTCATCGCCCAAGTCGGGGGCTAACAAGCCAAACCCGCCGGCTACCATGCCGAACCCGGGGACTTCTCAGTCCAACCCGGGGGCTTCATCGCCAAACTCGGGGGCTAGCAAGCTGAACCCGCCGGCTAGCAAGCCGAACCCGGCGACCATGCAGTCGAATCCGGAAGCTCCCACGCAGGAGGCCTTGTTGGTTAGCGTATTCGAGATAAGATGCGTACCTTCATGGGCACAAGAATTCCTCTCCTACCTCACCGACGGTGTGCTGCCTGATGATAGAGTCCAGGCCAAGCAGATTGAGAGAAGGGCCAAGGCCTATACAATCATCAACCACCAGCTGTACAAACGCAGCGTAAGTGGGGTGTTCCAGCGGTGCGTCGAGCCGGTGATACGTCTCCGACGTATCGATAATTTCTTGTGTTCCATGCCACATTATTGATGTTATCTACATGTTTTATGCACACTTTATGTGATATTCGTGCATTTTCTGGAACTAACCTATTAACAAGATGCCGAAGTGCCAGTTCCTGTTTTCTGCTGTTTTTGGTTTCAGAAATCCTAGTAACGAAATATTCTCGGAATTGGACGAAATCAACGCCCAGGTTCCTATTTTGCCCGGAAGCATCCAGAACACCCGAGAGCCACCAGGGAGGGGGCACAGGCCCACCAAACCACAGGCCGGCGCGGCCAGGGGGGGCCCGCGCCACCCTATGGTGTGGGCACCCCTTCGACCCTCTGGCGCCGCCTCTTCGCCTATTTAAAGCCTCCATCGCGAAAACCCTGATACGTTCGACGAAACCCACAGAAACCTTTCAAAGCCGCCGCCATCGTGAGGCCAAGATCTGGGGGACAGGAGTCTCTGTTCCGGCACGCCGCCGGAACGGGGAAGTGCCCCCGGAAGGCTTCTCCATCTACACCGCTGCCATCTCCACCGCCATCTTCATCACCGCTGCTGCTCCCATGAGGAGGGAGTAGTTCTCCATCGAGGCTCGGGGCTGTACCGGTAGCTATGTGGTTCATCTCTCTCCTATGTACTTCAGTACAATAATCTCATGAGCTGCCTTACATGATTGAGATTCATATGATGATGCTTGTAATCTAGATGTCGTTATGCTAGTCAAGTGAGTTTTACTTATGTGATCTCCGGAGACTCCTTGTCCCACGTGTGTAAAGGTGACAGTGTGTGCACCGTGTGGGTCTCTTAGGCTATATTTCACAGAATACTTATTCACTGATGAATGGCATAGTGAGGTGCTTATTTATATCTCTTTATGATTGCAATGTATTTGTATCACAATTTATCTATGTGCTACTCTAGCAATGTTATTAAAGTAGTTTTATTCCTCCTACACGATGTAATGGTGACAGTGTGTGCATCCGTGTTAGTACTTGGTTTATGCTATGATCATGATCTCTTGTAGATTGCGAAGTTAACTATTGCTATGATAGTATTGATGTGATCTATTCCTCCTACATGTGCATGAAGGTGACAGTGTGCATGCTATGTTAGTACTTGGTTTAGTCGAATTGATCTATCTTACACTCTAAGGTTACTTAAATATGAACATTGAATTGTGGAGCTTGTTAACTCCGGCATTGAGGGTTCGTGTAATCCTACGCAATGTGTTCATCATCCAACAAGAGTGTAGAGTATGCATTTATCTATTCTGTTATGTGATCAATGTTGAGAGTGTCCACTAGTGAAAGTCTAATCCCTAGGCCTTGTTCCTAAATACTGCTGCGTTACTACTGCTTGTTTACTGTTTCACTGTGTTACTACTGCTGCAATACTACCACCATCAACTACACGCCAGCAAGCTATTTTCTGGCACCGTTGCTACTGCTCATATATATTCATACCACCTGTATTTCACTATCTCTTCGCCGAACTAGTGCACCTATTAGGTGTGTTGGGGACACAAGAGACTTCTTGCTTTGTGGTTGCAGGGTTGCATGAGAGGGATATCTTTGACCTCTTCCTCCCTGAGTTCGATAAACCTTGGGTGATCCACTTAAGGGAAAACTTGCTGCTGTTCTACAAACCTCTGCTCTTGGAGGCCCAACACTGTCTACAGGAAAAGGAGGGGGAAGTAGACATCAAGCTATTTTCTGGCGCCGTTGCCGGGGAGGAAAGGTAAAAGGTACTCACACTCCGGATCTCGGCTACTAAGCTATTTTCGCCGTTGTAAGTACTCGAAGCTATTTCCTTTAGATCCTGCAATTGCATCTTTTTGTTTCTTGTTTACACTAGTTTGGCATAATGGACAAGAATGAGCTTCTTATTCTATTTCCTGATTTAAAACATGGATTGTTTGATGCGAAAATTAAAAAACCTATGGAATCTTATTTGCATGCTGGTAGTAATATTAGTATGAACGCTTTGAACACCATTGTTGCTAATGATATGGAAAATTCTAAGCTTGGGGAAGCTGGCTTTGATGAGCATGATATTTTTAGTCCACCAAGCATTGAGGAGGAAATTTACTTTGATGATACTATGCCTCCTATATTTGATGATGAGAATAATAATGATAGCTACTTTGTTGAATTTGCTCCCACTACAACTAATAAAATTGATTATGCTTATGTGGAGAGTAATGATACTTTTATGCATGTAGCTCATGATAAGAATGTTTTATGTGATACTTATATTGTTGAGTTTGTTCATGATGCCTCTGAAAATTATTATGAGAGAGGAAAATATGGTTGTAGAAATTTTCATGTTACTAAAATGCCTCTCTATGTGCTGAAATTTTTGAAGCTACACTTGTTTTATCTTCCTGATCTTGTCATTTTGCTCTTCATGAATTTATTTGTGTACAAGGTTCCTTTTCATAGGAAGCATGTTAGACTTAAATATGTTTTGGATTTGCTTCTTGATACTCTCTTTTGCTTCAAATACTATTTCTTGCAAGTGCATCATTAAAACTGCTGAGCCCATCTTAATGGCTATAAAGAAAGAACTTCTTGGGAGATAACCCATGTATTATTTTGCTACAGTACTTTGTTTTATATTTGTGTCTTGGAAGTTGTTTACTACTGTAGCAACCTCTCCTTATCTTAGTTTTGTGATTTTGTTGTGCCAAGTAAAGTCGTTGATAGTAAAGTTCATACTAGATTTGGATTACTGCGCAGTTTCAGATTTCTTTGCTGTCACGAATTCTGACCTGCCTCTCTGTAGGTAGCTCAGAAAATTATGCCAATTTACGTGCATGATCCTCAGATATGTACACAACTTTCATTCAATTTGGGCATTTTCATTTGAGCAAGTCTGGTGCTATTTTAAAATTCGTCTTTACGGACTGTTCTGTTTTGACAGATTCTACCTTTTATTTCGCATTGCTTCTTTCGCTGTGTTGGGTGGATTTCTTTGTTCCATTACCTTCCAGTAGCTTTGGGCAATGTTCAGAAGTGTTAAGAATGATTGTGTCACCTCTGAACATGTGAATTTTTATTATGCACTAACCCTCTAATGAGTTTGTTTTGAGTTTGGTGTGGAGGAAGTTTTCAAGGGTCAAGAGAGGAGGATGATATACTACCATCAAGGAGAGTGAAAGCTCTAAGCTTGGGGATGCCCCGGTGATTCACCCCTGCATATTTCAAGAAGACTCAAGCGTCTAAGCTTGGGGATGCCCAAGGCATCCCCTTCTTCATCGACAATATTATCAGGTTCCTCCCCTGAAACTATATTTTTATTCCATCACATCTTATGTGCTTTGCTTGGAGCGTCGGTTTGTTTTTGTTTTTGTTTTGTTTGAATAAAATGGATCCTAGCATTCACTTTGTGGGAGAGAGACACGCTCCGCTGTAGCATATGGACAAGTATGTCCTTAGTTTCTATTCATAGTATTCATGGCGAAGTTTCTTCTTCGTTAAATTGTTATATGGTTGGAATTGGAAAATGATACATGTAGTAATTGCTATAATGTCTTGGATAATGTGATACTTGGCAATTGTTGTGCTCATGTTTAAGCTCTTGCATCATATGCTTTGCACCCATTAATGAAGAAATACATAGAGCATGCTAAAATTTGGTTTGCATATTTCGTTTCTCTAAGGTCTAGATAATTTCTAGTATTGAGTTTGAACAACAAGGAAGATGGTGTAGAGTCTTATAATGTTTTCAATATGTCTTTTATGTGAGTTTTGCTGCACCGGTTCATCCTTGTGTTTGTTTCAAATAAGCCTTGCTAGCCTAAACCTTGTATCGAGAGGGAATACTTCTCATGCATCCAAAATACTTGAGCCAACCACTATGCCATTTGTGTCCACCATACCTACCTACTACATGGTATTTTCCGCCATTCCAAAGTAAATTGCTTGAGTGCTACCTTTAAAATTCCATCATTCACCTTTGCAATATATAGCTCATGGGACAAATAGCTTAAAAACTATTGTGGTATTGAATATGTAATTATGCACTTTATCTCTTATTAAGTTGCTTGTTGTGCGATAACCATGTTCACTGGGGACGCCATCAACTACTCTTTGTTGAATTTTATGTGAGTTGCTATGCATGTTCGTCTTGTCTGAAGTAAGAGAGATCTACCACCTTATGGTTAAGCATGCATATTGTTAGAGAAGAACATTGGGCCGCTAACTAAAGCCATGATCCATGGTGGAAGTTTCAGTTTTGGACAAATATCCTCAATCTCATATGAGAAAATTATTAATTGTTGTTACATGCTTATGCATAAAAGAGGAGTCCATTATCTGTTGTCTATGTTGTCCCGGTATGGATGTCTAAGTTGAGAATAATCAATAGCGAGAAATCCAATGCGAGCTTTCTCCTTAGACCTTTGTACAAAGTGCATAGAGGTACCCTTTGTGACACTTGGTTAAAACATGTGCATTGCGATGATCCGGTAGTCCAAGCTAATTAGGACAAGGTGCGGGCACTATTAGTACACTATGCATGAGGCTTGCAACTTGTAAGATATAATTTACATGATACATATGCTTTATTACTACCGTTGACAAAATTGTTTCATGTTTTCAAAATCAAAGCTCTAGCACAAATATAGCAATCGATGCTTTTCCTCTATGGAGGACCATTCTTTTACTTTCAATGTTGAGTCAGTTCACCTATTTCTCTCCACCTCAAGAAGCAAACACTTGTGTGAACTGTGCATTGATTCCTACATATTTGCTTATTGCACTTATTATATTACTCTATGTTGACAACATCCATGAGATATACATGTTACAAGTTGAAAGCAACCGCTGAAACTTAATCTTCCTTTGTGTTGCTTCAATGCTTTTACTATAAATTATTGCTTTATGAGTTAACTCTTATGCAAGACTTATTGATGCTTGTCTTGAAGTGCTATTCATGAAAAGTCTTTGCTTTATGATTCACTTGTTTACTCATGTCATATACATTGTTTTGATCGCTGCATTCACTACATATGCTTTACAAATAGTATGATCAAGGTTATGATGGCATGTCACTCCAGAAATTATCTGTGTTATCGTTTTACCTGCTCGGGACGAGCAGAACTAAGCTTGGGGATGCTGATACGTCTCCGACGTATCGATAATTTCTTGTGTTCCATGCCACATTATTGATGTTATCTACATGTTTTATGCACACTTTATGTGATATTCGTGCATTTTCTGGAACTAACCTATTAACAAGATGCCGAAGTGCCAGTTCCTGTTTTCTGCTGTTTTTGGTTTCAGAAATCCTAGTAACGAAATATTCTCAGAATTGGACGAAATCAACGCCCAGGTTCCTATTTTGCCCGGAAGCATCCAGAACACCCGAGTAGGGCTGGACAAAAAGCTCGAAGCTCGGCGAGTTAAATGAGTGCTTGTTTGCTCGACTCGTTTGAGCTCAGCTCGTTTTGTTAACGAGCCGAGCTGAGCATCAGTTTTTGCTCGTTAAGTTTAACGAGCTAAACAATCGAGCCAACTATCTTCGTGAGCTACTCGTTAAGATCGGTAACAAGCTAGGCTTCAGCAGTTTTGACTGCGAGTGACTTTAGTTATCTCAAATATTTGGCAGGAAGGAGCCAAGCAAAATAGTGTTCTTTAACCATGCTTGAAAGTCCCACATCAGGATCTAAAAACATATGCTTTCTCTCTTCCTCACCAGGCAATGCACACATGTTTGTTTTTCATTGCCTCCTTAACGATCCTTAACGAGCTGCTCGCGAGCGCTCGCAAGAACATAACGAGTCGAGCCGAACAATGATTTCAGCTCGTTATTCTTAACGAGCTTAACGATTCAAGTCTTAACGATCACGAGCTTAACGAACCGAGCCTTAACGATCCGAGCAGCTCGTTAGTCCACCCCTACACCCGAGAGCCACCAGGGAGGGGGCACAGGCCCACCAAACCACAGGCCGGCGCGGCCAGGGGGGGCCCGCACCACCCTATGGTGTGGGCACCCCTTCGACCCTCTGGCGCCGCCTCTTCGCCTATTTAAAGCCTCCGTCGCGAAAACCCTGATACGTTCGACGAAACCCACAGAAACCTTTCAAAGCCGCCGCCATCGCGAGGCCAAGATCTGGGGGACAGGAGTCTCTGTTCCGGCACGCCGCCGGAACGGGGAAGTGCCCCCGGAAGGCTTCTCCATCGACACCGCTGCCATCTCCACCGCCATCTTCATCACCGCTGCTGCTCCCATGAGGAGGGAGTAGTTCTCCATCGAGGCTCGGGGCTGTACCGGTAGCTATGTGGTTCATCTCTCTCCTATGTACTTCAATACAATAATCTCATGAGCTGCCTTACATGATTGAGATTCATATGATGATGCTTGTAATCTAGATGTCGTTATGCTAGTCAAGTGAGTTTTACTTATGTGATCTCCGGAGACTCCTTGTCCCACGTGTGTAAAGGTGACAGTGTGTGCACCGTGTGGGTCTCTTAGGCTATATTTCACAGAATACTTATTCACTGATGAATGGCATAGTGAGGTGCTTATTTATATCTCTTTATGATTGCAATGTATTTGTATCACAATTTATCTATGTGCTACTCTAGCAATGTTATTAAAGTAGTTTTATTCCTCCTACACGATGTAATGGTGACAGTGTGTGCATCCGTGTTAGTACTTGGTTTATGCTATGATCATGATCTCTTGTAGATTGCGAAGTTAACTATTGCTATGATAGTATTGATGTGATCTATTCCTCCTACATATGCATGAAGGTGACAGTGTGCATGCTATGTTAGTACTTGGTTTAGTCGAATTGATCTATCTTACACTCTAAGGTTACTTAAATATGAACATTGAATTGTGGAGCTTGTTAACTCCGGCATTGAGGGTTCGTGTAATCCTATGCAATGTGTTCATCATCCAACAAGAGTGTAGAGTATGCATTTATCTATTCTGTTATGTGATCAATGTTGAGAGTGTCCACTAGTGAAAGTCTAATCCCTAGGCCTTGTTCCTAAATACTGCTGCGTTACTACTGCTTGTTTACTGTTTCACTGTGTTACTACTGCTGCAATACTACCACCATCAACTACACGCCAGCAAGCTATTTTTTGGCACCGTTGCTACTGCTCATATATATTCGTACCACCTGTATTTCACTATCTCTTCGCCGAACTAGTGCACCTATTAGGTGTTTTGGGGACACAAGAGACTTCTTGCTTTGTGGTTGCAGGGTTGCATGAGAGGGATATCTTTGACCTCTTCCTCCCTGAGTTCGATAAACCTTGGGTGATCCACTTAAGGGAAAACTTGCTGCTGTTCTACAAACCTCTGCTCTTGGAGGCCCAACACTGTCTACAGGAAAAGGAGGGGGAAGTAGACATCAGCCGGCTGAAGGGATTGAACTCCTACGGGAAATCCATCAAGGAGAGTGCGGACATCACGCCTCATCCAGAGCCATAGTGGCCAAAGCTTTCCGGCATGGTTTTTACTGGCCGACTGCGCTCAGAGACGCAGAAGAACTGGTGAAGAAGTGCAACGGCTGCCAACGCTTCGCAAAGAAGAGGCACTTGCCGGCTTCCGCCTTGAAAACCATCCCCATCACATGGCCGTTTGCCGTATGGGGCTTGGACATGGTGGGCCCGTTCAGAACAGCGCGAGGTGGCATGACACATCTCTTGGTGATGATTGACAAGTTCACCAAGTGGATCGAAGCCAAGCCAATCAAGAAGCTGGATGGCTCCACAGCCGTCACATTCCTCAAGGAAATCATTGTGAGATACGGCTACCCCCACAGCATCATCACCGACAACGGCAGCAACTTCTCCCAAGGCATCTTCTCTCGCTATTGCGGGGAAATGGGGATCCGGATGGCCCTATCTTCTGTGGCGCACCCGGAGTCTAACGGACAAGTGGAGAAGGCTAACGGCCTGGTCCTAGCCGGCATCCGGCCCCGGCTGGTGGAGCCGCTCGAGCGAGCGGCCGACTGCTGGATTGAAGAGCTGCCCAATGTGCTGTGGAGCCTGCGAACAACTACAAATCGCTCAGTCGGCTTCACACCGTTTTTCCTCGTATACGGGGCCGAAGCCGTCCTGCCGACTGATATCGAGCACGACGCGCCAAGGATCAAGCTCTACACAGAAGCCGAAGCCAAAGAAGCTCGCGAAGATGAAGTCGACCTGGTCGAAGAGGCCCGGCTGCTGGCCACGTCCAGATCTACTATTTACCAGCAGAGCCTCCGACGCTATCACAGCTGGAAGGTCCAGCCCTTAGCATTCCGAGAAGGAGACCTAGTGCTCCGGCTGATCCAGCGGACAGCCGGACAGCATAAACTGTCATCCCCATGGGAGGGTCCCTTCATCGTGAGCAAGGCAGTAGGCAATGATTCCTACTATCTCATAGATGCCCAAGAGGCTAGAGAAAACAAGCCGGACAAGGCTGACGAGGAGACTAAACGTCCCTGGAATGTCAACTTGCTCCGCCCATTTTACACTTGAGAGCAGGAATGTATGTATCCCTTGTACTCCTTTTGTAAGCTATGAAAAAGCATGCGCCAAGAGCGCCGTTTCCGACAAGTTTTTCGCGTACTCTACTTTGTTTTGCCAGTTGGCTTACACCCTCTCACGCGGCCGGCTAAGTAACGTGATCCGGTTTCCGACAGCCCGCTTCCGATCCAGCTACAGACCGCAACCCGGCTGTTCGGCTGGCGGGAGTAAGGCCTAGGAGGCCGGCACACGAAAGACGACTAAGGGAAAGAGTGAAAGCGAATTGACTTATAACTTTTCATAAAAGTGCCGGATTGCCGAACTCGGCTCGTTCGACTGAAATACTGTCGGCCTCACCCAGCGGCCCGCTCTTGATCCGGCGACGGATCGCAAGTCGGACGTACGATCGGCAAGAGCAAAGCCAAAGAGTGGGGCGGATGGGAAAAAGCGAACAAGTCTAAAGAAAGCAAGTCGGCACACAAATGATTAACAAACACATTAAAAGTGTGACATAATAAAAGGATAACAATATTCATACATATGCACCCGGCATTCCGGAGATTTAACGAATTGTCTTGGCAAAAGCAACACCTAAAGACAGGTAAACTAAGCACCGGCTGGAGGAGGACCAGCCGGAGGAGCATCAGCGGAGCCGGCTGCCGGGTCATCCTCAGGCACGTCTTTCGCCTCCTCGTCTTCCATCTCCTCATCCTCGTCTTCAGACGGCGGGTTCGGGTCCGGGATGAAGAGGCCCTTGTCGACGAAGTCGGCGATGGCGCAGGCACAGGCGAGCCGGGCTGTCTTGATCTCAGCCGGGAGAGCATCCTCCACGCCGGCCCGCCGATACTCAAGCTGCCCAAGGTCCACCTCGCTGTACCAGGAGAGGACGAAGGACAGCGCCATGTCGGCTCCAGCGCGCGTGGCAGACTCCTTCCAGTCGAGGAAGCGATCCGGCGCCCGCTCCAGCCAGGCGATGAGGTTGGAGAGATCCTGCGACAACGTCTCCACTGGCCACAGCATCTGGATCAGCTCCTCAGCAGCCTTCCGGAGCTCCCAGCCGAGCTTGGTGATAGGCTCGACGCGGGCGGCCATGGATGCCATGTAGTCTTCCATGGTGAAGTACTCCGCGCTGCCCTCGCCAGTCGCCCGCCTCCTAGCCTCGCGCGCAACACCAACAGCCGCTAACGCCGCATCCTGCGCTTCCGGGAAGGCCGCTGCAAAGGAAAAGTGCGTCAGAAATCTGTCGAAAGCCGAAAAAAGCTGAAAAATGCGAATTTTCGAAGTCCTAAAGTAGGCCTGGCGGCAGCCGGCAAGAGCCGACTGTCCCCAATCCGAAGAAGGAGATTCCGAAGCTCTAAAGTAAGACGGACGGCAGCCGGCACGAGCCGACTGCCCCCAGCTCAAAGAGGGAGATAGCGAAAAAACCAAAGTTTCCGCTGCCGGCCGCCTGCCCAAGCCGGCAGCCGACAGCTGAAAGCCGGCAAAGGGGAAGGAAAGAGAAAAATAAAAAGGCCTACCTGACAAGCCGCGATCAAGCGCGCCAATCTCCTCCACCCAGCATTTGGCGGTGGCCGACAGCTCCGCGGACTTGGTGGTCACCTCCTCCTGAAGCGCGAGCCGCTGCTTCTCAACCTCATGCAGCCGCTTGCTCAGGTCGTCCACCTTCTCCTTCTCAGCCGTCCTGAGGAGGGCAAGCTCCTTGAGGTGGTTCTCCTCAAGCCGGCGCAGCCGCCCCAGCTCCCCATCAGCCACCTTGAGCTTGGCGGCAGCGGCCCGGCCCGCCTCCTCGCTCTCGGCGCACTGAACGCGGGCGGCCCGAAGGTCCGCCTCCAGCTGCGGGACCCTGGCGGCTTCAGCTGCAAGACAGCCGGAAAAGGCGTCAGCTAAACAAGATCAAAGAAAAAAGAAATCAAGTCGGAAGGAACAAGACCTTACCCTTGACGGCCTCCAGCTCGCGAGCCAAGTCGGCCCGCTCAAGCTTGGCCTTGTGGTAGCGGGTCACGACGCGGTTGTACAGCTTAGTACGCCGCTCCGTAACCGCCTAAGGAAAAAGAGAATCGGTCAACTAGACGAAACCCGGACCGGCTCCAAGCAGCCGGCCCATGCCTCGGAGGGCTACCAGGATGATAACCAAATTGCAAAAAAGACGAAGTGCTTACCTTGTTGGCTTCCTCCACCTTGGCGAGGTTGGCCGCGGTCTCAGCAGCCCTGGCCTTGAGGTTGGCCTGGAAGTCGGAGAAGAACATCTTCACCGACGCCTGGCCTGGGTTCCCCTCCCGACTGGTCACCTCGTAGGAGTCCACGTTGAGCCACGCCTGCTCCATAGTGCCAGCCGAGCCAAGGCTGGAGTCGGAGGCGGACGCCACGTGCAGAAGCCGAGCGCCCTTAGCCACATGAAGGCCCTCCAACGGCGCCGACGGGCCCTCCATCCTCACCAGCGCGCGCGAGCCGGTGTCCCCCATGCGCGCCGGCTCGTCCCTTGCCGGCTCCTGCCTGGCCGGCTCCTCCCTTGTCGGCTCCGGAGGTGGAGGCGCTCCGGGCGAAGCAGTCGGCCCGGTCGAGGCAGCCGTCTCCGGCGCCTGAGGTGCCCCCTCCGGGCTCTCCTCCAACACCACCACGCTGGGCCCGGCTCCGACTCCGGTCGCAGGCGGCGCAGCCCCGCTGGCTCCGGCTCCGGTCGCAGGCGGCATGCCCCTGCCAGCTCCAGCCGCTGGGTCCAGAAGACGAGTGCGGCGCGGGAACATGTCGTCCAGTGTCGGCTGGCGCGTCGGCTCGCCCCGTGCGCCGCGGCCAGGCGCTGAAGCCAAAGGCACATCGAAAGAAGGCGCCCCTGCGGGAGGCGGAGTACCCGCAGGCGGCACAACGACCGGTGGCGGCGTGGGCGCGCGCGCCGAAGGCTGCGGCGTCGACTCCCTCCTCTGCCGCGGAGGCGGCGAAACAATACGGGGAGCCTGCCGGGAGCCGCCGCCCTGGGTGAACTTGATGGGAGCCCTAGCCGAGCAAATAAGAAAAGATGAGTATAAAGAGAAGGAAAGAAAAGGAATCAAACAAGAAGAGAAGAGAACTTACCCGGCCTGCTCCGGAACCTTCTTCGGCTGCTGCCGGCGCTGTTTCTTCACCTTCGCCTCCAAGGCGACGGTGGAGCGGGGGTCGCCGACCCGTTTCTTCCCCTTGGGCGCCGAAGTCGCCGTGGCGCTAGGCGGCCTCGCGCGCAGAGGCACTGCGGGGATCGGCCCCGTGGTGGACGTCGCCGGCTCGTCGTCGTCCTGCTGCTCTGGCGAAGGGGGCGGATTGTGCTCCCCTTGGCCGCCTTGGTCAGGCGCCTACGGCAGATCGTCATCGCCGGCCTGGTCGCCGGCTTGGTCAGCCGGATCGGCGTGATCCGGCGTCCACCTCCTTGTCGCCAGGTCGCCGTCCTCAACGTTCTGGCGGTCGAAGAGCTAGAAGGCAGAAGAAATATAAGCAAGCCGGAAGCCGGCGAAGAGTGAAGTCGGCCACGCAGCCGCAAGCCGGAAATCGGCCAAAACAACAAACTTACCAGCTCAGGCGGCAAGTCCCGGTTGCGGGGTGCCAGCCCGTAGTTCCAGTCTTCCGGCATGTTGGCCTTGGTGATGTTGTTCACCCGGCGGGCCACCTGGGCCTTGTTGATCCCCACCTTGGACGTCCGGGTCGGATCGAACAAGCCGGACATGTGCCCAATCTTGTGGGTGCGCAGCTGAAGCGGCAGCACCCGGCGCTCGGCGACGATGCAGAGGAGGTCCTCGGCAGTCAGCCCGCCAGCGACGGCGGCCCCCAGGAAGTCCCAGAGCTGGCTCACCTCAGCGTCCGGGTCCGTCGTGCGGGCGTTGTAGCCCCAGTTGATCCGGCCGACTGGAGGAGCCGGATTGTACTCCGGCAGGTTGATCCGGTCGAAGCCCGGATTCTCGTTGCGCACGTAGAAGAACAACATTTGCCAATTCTTCACCGAGTCGACAGTCGGAATCTTGGGGAAAGGCGTACCTGGCCGGGAGTAGATCGAGACGGCTCCGCAGGTCCGCAGGTGGCCGTCGGTGGTTTGCGCCTTGATGTAGAAGAGGCGGCTCCAGAAGTCAATCTCCGGCCACAAGCCGGCGTACGCCTCCATGAAAGCCACATAGCAGCTGAGGAGGATGCAGGCGTCAGCCGGCAGGTGGTGCGGCTGTAGGCCGAAGTATTCGAGGAAGTGGCGGAAGAAGTTGGACGCCGGCAGGCCCAACCCGCGGTCGAAATGCGCGCCGAAGACGACGCGCTCGCCGGGCTCCGGCTTGGGCTCCACCTCCGCGCCGGGCGCCCTCGTGATCACCGTCGACGGGATCCGGTGGAGGCGCACCAGACGCTCGATGTCGTCCTCCCTCATGTAAGATCCCCTCCAGGACCCGCTCGCGCCGGCCATTGATGAAGAAGAGGAGGAAGGAGACCACGAGAGACGAAATGGTGAAGAAGAACCTCGCGACGGCGACGACGGCGGCGGCGGAGGACGCACCGTTGAAACGCGGGGCCCCGTGGCGCCGGCTCGTCGGAGTAGCGGCGGCGGATCGGCGGAGATGTGTTCGCCGGAGTTCGCCAGTGAGAACTTCCACCGGAGCAGCGAGGAGCTCGAGCGCGAAGAAGAACGAGCGGAGCGAGAGCGCGAGGAAGAAGAAGTGCGGAGAGTGCCGCCTCGGTACCCTCCCGCGCGGCATTTATAGCCGCCCGCGGTGGACGGTTGGCCTCCAAGTGGCAATCGTGGCCACGTCGCCCGGATTTACTGCGCCATAACGCCTCCCACGATCGCTGCGGTTACCAGAAACCGCCACACCACTCCCCCACAACCGCACCGGATCCGGAGGAGACATTGATGTGACCAGACGAACCGGCAGCAGCAGCCTGACGTCAGACCGGTCAAGTCGGGCGCAGGACCCGAGGCGGCGGAGACTCCGGCGCACTCAAGCCGGAGCCGGACATTAACTTCGAGTCTAACTTTCCTAGCAAGGCGGAGACATCACCAAAACTTGTGAAAAAGCAAAAGCTGCAGAAGTGAAAATAGCGGCAGGCTAGGAGCAGCCGGCCGAAACGAGCCGGATGAGGGCGCAGCCGGCTGAATGGAAATTCTCAGTCGGCCCCTCCGAGTGCCGTCAAGTGTATTCAAGAGATCAAAAAGCCAGAAAAACCTGCCTAGGTCCCTCTAAACGCAGGACCTTGCCAGCTTCGGGGGCTAATGTCGGGGGGAAGACCCCGGGTAGGGCAATGGACACGGAGCAGCCGGCTGACCACCGGCCGGCTCGCGGAAAAGGCCGGCTGAGGAGCAGCCGGCTGGAGCCGTGGCCGGCTGGTCCGGAAGCCGGCTGGCTCTAGGTCCTAGTCGGCCTGGCTACGGCCGCCAATGCTGTAGCTGGGCCGGCTTCTACAAGCCATATCCGACTGGGGGTTTGTACCTCAGACCGACTCGAGGCTGGCGAGTCTTGCACTAGAAGGAACCGGGTAGGTGATCCGGGTTCGGAAAGTCCACGCTGACTTCATCTCCCGTAAAGCGTGGGGCACTGTGGAGCAATAGTGCCACGCGCCGGACAGGCCATCATGGCGTACGTCGATCCGTACTGGCAACAGTGCTTGATGGCGATAGGGACACTTCCTCTCCATACCGCTGACTTCGGCAGCCGGATGGGACAGGCCATGAGGCCTCAACGGCTCCTGACGTCAGTGCCTCGGGAAGGAGCGGAAGCCGGAGCCGGCCAAGCCGGCCAGTAGACTATAGGGTCTTTTATGTAAAGTGTCGGCACCTATATAAGCCGCACTACCCCCTCTCGTGCAGGGGACCGATCATTCTCATTTCCACTTCCACCCTTAGCGTTGCCCTGTGAGAGAGACTATCGTCTTCCTTAGCCTCCCAGGAGCAGCCGGACACAGCTCTAGGAGCGACATTGTATTGTGTGATCATCATATACTCTCATAGCAGGAGTAGAGGTGTTACCTCCATCGGAGGGCCTCGAACCTGGGTACGTCGCCGTGTCGCTCGTCCCCATACCCGCATCCGGATACCGCCGTGAGATCACCTAGGAACCACCTTCGTTAGCCACCCTATGGCAAATGCCGTGACGATACCACGACAACGATTAGCTTGTAACATTTCATGTTGCTTCAAGTTGGCACCAACACACTGGTACCGCTTTCCCTTTTGATGCAGAAACCTGAATTTTTTCTGAAGAATTACAAATCAGAATAAGTGCAAGTAACAAGAATCTTCCTATTCAACTTAATTAAAATGCTGAAAAAATATCAATGGTGACTAAAAAAACAACTTACAAACCGACAAATTAACTCCAAACTATGTTACCCGAAACAACTTATCTATGTTGCAAAAGGAACTTTAGTCTACGTAAATGAACTCAAAGTTAATTGCATGGAAAAGCAATTTAACTATGTTGCTAGAAACAACTTATCTATATTGCAAAAAAAAAACTTCATTCCACATAAAATCAACACTTAGCTTCCTTCGTCAAGCGAGTACCCTCGCAAGGAGCAACGCGGGGCGCGCCCGTGATCCTGGGCCCCACTAGGAGGCGGGCCTGTGACTCTGTGTAGAAGACGACGACGATGATGACGTGCGCCACGATTGGTGAGGAGGACCAGGCTCGTCACCCGTTGATAAAGTTGGCGCCCTCTACTCATATGATTAAAGTGTGGTCAAGCAACCGTGGCGCCCAAGGCAAGCCCCGAAACATGCCATTTTGGTGAAAGGAGGCAACGGATGGCGCAGGGCTGCAGAGGAGGACGTCAACAGCCATCCCATCATCTGACATGGATGGTGGCTTTAGACATCCATGGACCGAGTCCAAGGGAAAAGTAAACAGTGCAAGCTGTCCTCTTTTGTTGCTATGTGGCAGCCCTTCCCGCAAAGTGTTTCAGGGGGGGACCGAATCAACATTAAAAGGCGTAATGGCATAACCGTAGAGGGGATCTGGCTCGGATCCCTCGATTAGATCCCGGTCCGAACTGATCATAATAAGTTGCTTCCATACATAAAGAAAGAGTATTCACTGCCATGCTTTTTGTCTCTCCTCGGAGCCGTTCACTGAAACTCTGGAGACAACATATTCAGCCCACTGTGTTCAACACCTAGGGTTTTGAGTGATACCCCTTGTTCCTTACGGGACACAAATTTCTGACAGATTTCAGGAAATGACGTACCAAGAAATCACCATACAACTTAACATCATTCCTACAACAACTAAGAGGTACAATAGATACAACTAGATGGAAAATCATGTACCCAAATTTGGTTGTGGGGATTTCATACAAAAACAACTAATTAGAAATCACCATACAACTCTACATTATCGCTATTGCAATTTAGGCTAGAGTAAGAAAAAACAACTAGATGGAAAATCATGTACCCAAACTTGGCTGCATGGATTTCAGGTAAAATAAAAACTCAGAAATCACCATACAACTTAACATCATTCCTACAACAACTAAGCGGTACAGTAAATACAACTAGATGGAAAATTAGGTACCCAAACTTGGTTGTGGGCATTTCATAAAAAAACAACTATTTAGAAATCACCATACAACTCTACATTATCGGTACTGCAACTTAGGCTGGAGTAAAAAAACAACTAGATGGAAAATCACGTACACAAACTTGGATGTATGGATTTAAGGTAAAATAAAAACCCAGAAATCACCATACAACTTAACAGCATTCCTGCAACAACTAAAGGGTACAGTAAATATAACTAGATGAAAAATGATGTACCAAACTTGGTTGTGGAGATTTCATAAAAAAATAACTAATTATAAATCACTATACAATTCTACATAGTTGCTACTGCAACTTAGGCTAGAGGGAAAAAAAACTAGATGGAAAATCATGTACCCAAAATTGAATGCATGGATTTGAGGAAAAATAAAAACCTAGAAATCACCATACAAACCTTACATCATCCCTATTGCAACTAAGGGGTACAATAAATACAACTAGGTGGAAATATGTACCCAAACTTGGTTGCATGGACTTTTTTTAACAAGCAACTAATCAGAAATTGGCTTACAACTCTACATCGTCCCTACTGCAACTATGGATCTCTATCTGTCGAATGTGATCAAGAAACATTAAGCATGGTTCAAGCAATATGTGAAAGCAACATAGTGTATGTATGAAGGAACAAAGTAATGTAGGCTGTAACATAGAGAAAACACCAAGTACTGTATGGTGTAGAGAAAGTAATTTTCTTAAAACATGGAAGCAACTAATCAGTATTGACATAACTGGAAAGCAACTTAACAGATGCCAGTAGCATGTACTACTATTCTTTGGCACTCATCATTGTTTACCCACCAAAACAGTGCACCACCCAATCAACAACCCCTACACCACGGATGTGCAAAAACAACTTTAACTAGAGTCACTACAGGAATCGCACGAGGTGCCGACGGCCGGCGGCCCTCGGCGTACCACCGCCTCGCCCTCGGCGTATGGTACGCCGACGGGGACCCTCGGCATAGCTCCTCGGGCAAGGTCAGCCTCGGGATAGCCCAGCTGGCCGTCGGCGTAGAGGAGACCGTCGGCGTAGACGGCGAAGGCCGAGGGCGAGGACCACCCGTCGGCGTACTAGCCCTCGGCGTAGCAAGCTAATGGGCGACGTCGATCTGACGGTCGTTACCGCTACGCCGAGGGTGCGGCCGTCGGCGTACTCCGCCACGCGGCGGGCCCTGGCGAGCCGTGGCGCACGCTACGCCGAGGGTGCAGCCGTCGGGGTACGCTGCCACGCGGCGGGCTCTGGCGAACCGTGGCGCACGCTACGCCGAGGGTGCAGCCGTCGGGTACGCTGCCACGCGGCGGGCTCGCGAGCCGTGCCGCATGCTACGCCGAGAGTGAGGCCGTCGGCGTACGCTGCCACGCGCGGCAGGCCCTGGCGAGCGCTCGCGCACGCTACGCCGAGCGGAACCCCGTCGGCGTACATGAGACCATTTGGTCCATGTCGACGCTACCCCGAGGGGGAAGCCGTCGGCGTAGCTTGGACCATTTGGTCATTTTTTTTGGTTTTTTTGCTGTTTTCCAGATTTGGCAGATAATAAAAGCACATAAAATTCACAGGAACTTCGCATGAAGTGCAAATACACATAACATGAAGTGCATACATAGTGTCATAGTGGATACATAGTGCCATAATGTGCATACATGGTGGTGCCATAGTGTGCATACATGGTGCCATAGTGTCGATAAGAGATACAATGCGACAACTAGAGGAGCTCATCGCCGCTAGACACCGGCCCGGGCCGATTCCTTCCGGTAGAAGCTGCGGAAGAACCACCGGGAGAAGGACCGGGAGAAGTACCGGGAGAAGTACCGGGTGTAGCACCGGGAGAAGGACCACCATGATGAACCGGTGTGATCTCCCTCCCACCACCCTGATTTCCGGAACATCCCGTTCCCTACACACATGTTCCCGAGATGTTAGCAATTTGCGAGGCAAAGGAAAGCCGTAGTATTCGGTTTGGCGAAGAACTTACCGTTGTTCTCCCATAGTACTCCGCAGCGAAATTTTCCTTCGATGGCATGTTTGGCGCCGGCCCCGGAAAGGGAGGCATCGGCCCTAAATCCGCTGTCTGTCCAGTTTGATTGGCCACAAACGACGCCTGCAAGATAGTTTACATGTCAGTCTTTGCAGAAATGAAGCATCAAACTAGGGGAAAGTGGGACTTGTCATCATTTGCGAAAACAAAGGTTGGAACTTACATGTATATATGCCATGTACTCCATGAACTGCTGCTGGTGCTGGTTGAAGGCCACCTGATATTCTTGATGAGCGACCACGTAGGCCGCCTCGAAGTCAGGCTACAATTTCACAAATTCATGTCTCGTTAGCACTTAGCAATGTATGAACGAAAGTCGGAAAGAGGATGGAAATGAGGGAAACTTACGTCGTATGCGGGTTGTTGCCGAGCCCGGCGACGAGGCGGGAGAGGGGGGCTGTCCTTGGTGAGTCCCGCCTTGAGACGCGTGGAAGGTCGTGGTGAGGGTATGCTTGACGGCCTTGTTCAGCATGGCGAGACGGCCATGCGGCAACCCTCCGGACGACAGACCAACGACTCCTCGTCGACCTCCGCGCTCATGGGGTCATCCACCTCCGGGTGACGATGCCTCACCATCTCGCAGTAGTTCTCGACGTCCTGCGTAGGTGCCGAAGTACTCGGGGAGCGAGGGCTGAGGCTGCGAGAGATCGGGCTTCTTAAGCCGCATCTTGTTGTATATCTCGAGGTCGACATCTCCTCCTCGGGTCCTAACGCGGCCCTCTCGCATCGCGAAAGGAAATGTTGTGAGTACCAACTTTGAACCTGAAGGACAATAAAATGTATACATACCGTCTTCCCCTTGTAGAGATCGTAGCTGAGGTTTCCCCACGGTGTGTGCCACCGTCGCCTCGGTTCTCCGCGTTCCGCCTCGCCACGGCTGCAAAGTCCTCGTCCATCTTGAGCCACCTCGTCCTAACCATCTCCTCCCATGCCTCGGCATGCGGCTCGGCCCAATCGGGGATAACCTGAAAATGCAATACTCAACTCAATCTAATGCAATCGCAACTTAGTAGCAATGTAGAATCTCATTGACATTTTACTCACCGACATGTAGTCCTCCACCGTCATCTCGTACTCGGCCTTAGCATTCTTACCGACAATGTCCGGCTTATGGACCCTCTCGCCTCTCTCTGCCCAGAAGTGACCCGCGGACGTGATCCTTTGGTTGTACCACACCTGCGGTGTCAACCTCTCACAAGTCGCCCGCAAAGTCCTGTTCGCGGCCGCCTCCTCAACCTCGGGCGCCACACGATAAAAACACTTCAATCATGCAAAAAACAATTGTGAGATTCATGAGTTAGAACATTGGGGTCATCAAATATGAACGAAGCTCGAGAAAATATGTCTTTCCCAAAACTTTCTCATCACGGCCTCAGTAGCCGTCGGGAAGCCTACGCCAGGGGCACTCTCGTAGTCCGTCCAAGTAGTGGCTAGCTTCTTCTCGCCAGCTGGGACAGTGCCGAGGGGATAGTACTTGCCCGGCCAGAACTTCCTAAGCAAAGCTCCAATCATGCTGCTAGGCAGGCGCCCCTTGACCCCCGGAGGAAATATCCAATTGCTGCACATGAAAATCAAACATTAGCACATGAAAATCAAACATTAGTACATGAAAATCGAAATTCCCAAATTAGTACACTTACTCAGGGCCAGCAGGAATTATAAGGGTCTTCGCCTCATGGGTCTTAGGCTCCTTCCTCTCGTCGGGGACTCTCGCTTCCCCACGAATCTTCAAGGTTTTCTGCCGCCCATCCTCCTCCGGAGTCTCAAACCCGCGGCTAGAGTCCTCCTCGGCTCTAGACTCCGTCTCCGCCTCCTCTCTAGACGTCCCCTCCAAAAAGAACCCGGAAGCAACGTCGCTTCGAGCCGAGGGTGGTGGCTCAAAGTCCGGTCCTCCCCAGCCACCTCCACCTCCACCTCCACCTCCACCTCCACCTCCACCTCCTCCCAAGCCACCTCCAGCTCCACCACCTCGTCCCCGTCCTCGTCCTCGTCCTCGTCCTCCTCCTCCTACCGCAAAGTCCTCGTAACGCGGATTGCGACGCGGTTCCCTCTCACTCCTTCTAACATTGTTCTTGCGTTGTTGCATCTTCTTAAGCAAGCTCGACGAGTCCTCCTTGCCGCCGCTCATATTGTTCAATCACCTGCATTGAGAAAGAGAAAACAATTAAGAAGCATGTTGAAAAATATATAAATAGTAAGCATAAAGACACTAAACAATTAAGAAGCATGTTCAAAAATATATAAATACTAAGCATAAAGATACTAAACAATAAAGAAGCATGTTGAAAAAAATATAAATACTAAGCATAAAGATACTAAACAATAAAGAAGCATGTTGAAATATAAACACATAAAAGACCCTCACCAGCCGTCATCAATCTCATCGTCAATCTCATTTTGTTTCTCCTTGCCACTATCACTATCACTATCTTTTGAGTAGTAAGTTGGATTTTGATAGACGGGTGGAGGCTCATCATCGCTATCATCTTCCACTTGTAACTTCTCGAGCATATCTATGTCCTTTAGATCCACCACTGACTCACCACGAGTTTCGCATCGTTCCCGAGGTCCTCTTCAAGAACACATTCTAACTCAAAGTGCCCGAAGTCCTCTTCCTCTTGATAGAAAATTCCCTCGTATGTTACAGGGTCAATGTTGTTGTAATCGTCCTCGGAGGGAATCGGTAGGTTACCATGTGGCGATACCTGGAACACGACTTCCCAGCCGTTGAGGGCCGCTTTCTGGCATGGGTACGGCAAATAATAAACTTGCTTGGCTTGGTGAGCAACAATATAGACATCGGCTCCGGTATAGGTGGTGGAAGGCTTAACTTCAACTAACCCAATGGACTTGGTAATTCTCTCGTCCACCTCTTGGGTCGAACCAATGACACTTGAACACAACGAGATTGAGTTGTTTGTTTGTACGGTTGAAGGTCAGCTCGTATACATTCTCTAACCTCCCGTAGTAATCAAATGTATCGGATCCTTTAGTGAAGACACCAGTATTTATCGTTTTTGGATTCGCCCTCCTTCTCCGGTGTGTCTCGTATGGAATCGAAACCCATTCACGTCATACTTCTCATACTTCATGACGTCACGGTTACAACCTTGGGAAACACATCGCAACTCATCTGTCATCTCAACGTTTGCATCAGCTCCCTACAAGCACGGTTCAAATTTGTTGTGTGCATTAGTTACGTGGAATAACAGGGACAAGTCACATATTGGTAGGTAAGAGGGACAGCTTAGACATTACTTTTTTCATGAACCAAGACACAAAGTTTATTTTTACTTCGGGAGCACCCTCTTTCAGTAGAGTCTCCAACTCCGCGCCCGTGGGATCGCGCGGAAGCCACCACTGTTCATCCGTGAATTCGCTGAAAGGATAGAATAAGCATTAGACCGAGTTGAGTGTAGGTGATCGAAACTAGATACAATAAGCATTACACCATGTTACCTAATGAAATCGTGACCGCCATCGTCGTCGTCCCCCCCCACCACTTCCTTCATGTTCATAAGCACATAGAGCATTATGCAATCCTTCTCTTCCCTCTCCAATCTATATTTTTGTCCTTTACCAGCCTTGCCACCGGGACATTGGAATAGTTGAAGCTTGGGGTCATTCATGGGCACGTCGACATTGTAACGAGAGACCGGGTTATGCAGAGTGGGAACTTCATCAGGATAGTACGTTGTTGCGGCATCTGCCATCTCCCGAAGGCACGTTGCCTCAGCTATGCATGCTTCAATCTTGGCTTTGTTTCCAGTTATCTTCCGAATATACTTGAACTCTCTCTCAATACAAAACTGCCACCGAAACTGCACTGGGCCACCCAATAGTGCCTCGTTTGCGAGGTGCACAATGAGATGTGCCATCGGAGTAAAGAAGCCTGGCGGAAAGATCATCTCCAAATTGCATAGCAACTCCGGCACTTGAACTTGCAGCTTCTCAATAACCTTAGGACATATCTGCTTAGCACAGAGCGTGCGGAAGAAATGGCTCAACTCCGCATGGAAACCATAGGTTTGGAATGAAATAGGACATATGCTTTGCTTAGGACATATGCACATGGAAACCATAGGTTTGGAATGAAATAGGCCCCGGATGAGCCGTAGCAGGAGTTTCCACATACAAATCCTGGATTTTACCAAGTGTCGGCCCATGTATGCGGAAATCGTCAACGCGGGGTACATGCAAGGTTAGACAAACCTTACATCACACTTGTACACATATGTTAGGGACAAATGCAAGTTTTCAAGCTATTCCGACGCTCCGGTGATCTGTATCTTGGGAAACCCTAGGGCGGGGACCCTGCAGATCTACCCCTATAGCTTTCTCCGTGCGAGGGTTTACCAATGGATTTTTTTATTTGCTTTGCTTTGTTTAGGACATATGCACATGGAAACCATAGGTTTGGAATGAAATAGGCCCCGGATGAGCCGTAGTAGGAGTTTCCACATACAAATCCTGGATTTTACCAAGTGTCGGCCCATGTATGCGGAAATCGTCAACGCGGGGTACATGCAAGGTTAGACAAACCTTACATCACACTTGTACACATATGTTAGGGACAAATGCAAGTTTTCAAGCTATTCCGACGCTCCGGTGATCTGTATCTTGGGAAACCCTAGGGCGGGGACCCTGCAGATCTACCCCTATAGCTTTCTCCGTGCGAGGGTTTACCAATGGATTTTTTTATTTGCTTTGCTTTGTTTAGGACATATGCACATGGAAACCATAGGTTTGGAATGAAATAGGCCCCGGATGAGCCGTAGCAGGAGTTTCCACATACAAATCCTGGATTTTACCAAGTGTCGGCCCATGTATGCGGAAATCATCAACGCGGGGTACATGCAAGGTTAGACAAACCTTACATCACACTTGTACACATATGTTAGGGACAAATGCAAGTTTTCAAGCGATTCCGACGCTCCGGTGATCTGTATCTTGGGAAACCCTAGGGCGGGGACCCTGCAGATCTACCCCTATAGCTTTCTCCGTGCGAGGGTTCACCAATGGATTTTTTTATTTGCTTTGCTTTGTTTAGGACATATGCACATGCAAACCATAGGTTTGGAATGAAATAGGCCCCGGATGAGCCGTAGCAGGAGTTTCCACATACAAATCCTGGATTTTACCAAGTGTCGGCCCATGTATGCGGAAATCGTCAACGCGGGGTACATGCAAGGTTAGACAAACCTTACATCACACTTGTACACATATGTTAGGAACAAATGCAAGTTTTCAAGCGATTCCGACGCTCCGGTGATCTGTATCTTGGGAAACCCTAGGCCGGGGACCTTGCAGATCTACCCCTATAGCTTTTTTCGTGCGAGGGTTCACCAATGGATTTTTTTAATTTCTTTGCTTTGTTTAGGACATATGCACATGGAAACCATAGGTTTGGAATGAAATAGGCCCCGGATGAGCCGTAGCAGGAGTTTCCAGCGATTCGGACGCTCCGGTGGTTTGTATCTAGGAAAACCCTAGGGGGCGGGGACCCTGCAAATCTACCCCTAGGGTTAGGGTTAGGGTTAGAGTTAGGGTTAGCAATGGACTTTTTTCCTTTGTTTTAGGACATATGTACATCGATAGCAGATGTTGGGCCTACTGGATCCCGTCGACCCGTCTACGAAGAGCGTCACTCGTGGGATCTACATAAGCCATCTACCATTTTTTTCTTTAAAAAAGTAACTATTTTTACATAATTCATACTAGTACATAAATAAAACAAACATAATATAAAGTTAATGACCAAAAAGAAAAAAAGAAAAAAAAATGTATGCCGAGGGTGGCCGTCGGCATAGGTGGGTGATGCCCTATGCCGAGGGTGGCCCTCGGCGCCTCACTGACGCCGTGATCGGGCCGTCACGGCCGGAGCGGGACCGGAGCAGATGCCTTTAGTACGCCGACGGCCTTTAGTACGCCGAGGGTGGCCGTCGGCGTATCCGTCTCTACGCCGAGGGTATGTCTACGCCGAGGGGCTCTTTGGGCCGCTGCCCTGGACCGGACGTACGCCGACGGCCCCGACATTTGGCCGTCGGCGTACGCCACGGCCGTCGGCGCATCGCGCCATTCCTGTAGTGAGTGGCTAAACAATTTAATTAGTTCGATAAACAACCCTTGTTCATGGATATTCAGAAACCAAATGAAATTAGTGGGGATAACAAAACCAAAACTAGCTAGAGCACAATGAAACAAGGACGAAACAAACCGTCACGGGAGCTAGACAACTCTGTTATGTCATTGTTCTCCCAATCTGAAAAATATACCAACTAGTAGGGTGTTGTATTATGATCCACTCGCACTGAAGCAACCATGTTCCATAACGCTTTAAAATTGTGCAGTATACACTGCAGGAATTGGACACGGACCATTGAATCCAATCGCTTCACGATGCAATTATACTCCAAACTACCCCATATGAACCGAGCAGAATAGCAGATGTACAACAATGGTTCAATCCCATACTGGTAGAAGTTACCTCGTAATCTCAAGCAGACCGAGGCGGAGCGGATCCAACTCCCAGTATCCTCTGAACACTCCTTGGCCACGAGCTGGTACGCCCCATCAGCGCCGCCCAACTAGACAAGCACGACCCGCCGCTCATCAGCTGTCGGCGGGATAAACCCCGGTAGGCTAACCTGGGCTATGTTTAGCCGGCATAAGAGGTTTATGTTGGATTATTAAGATTAAGCCGGAGTACGGCATAACAAACTTAATGATATCGGGTAGCCCAAGGTTCACCCGTTCAGGATAACAATGAGAGACAGAAGTTTCCGACATAAGGGACCAGGAATGAAATCAGGCATAAGTAATCCGGGATACGGGTCAGTCTAAACCGGGTTACCAAGGATATGCCGGCATAGGACCAACGGTCCAAAGCAGGTCAAAGATTCGGTCGTCCGGTACAAGACCAAGATGATGTATGCGGTTTTAGCTTTAAACGAAACTCTGTAGCCAAAGCAAGATGCTAACGATTAAACAGCCGTAGGCCGACCAAGAGGTGTCACCAGACAAGGGCTGCAGAGGGGAACGTCATGGCCTGAACCAAAGAAGCTTTATAAGGTATGCTTAGCTAGGCTTAGATTCCCTAGGGTTCCTTCCCTTGTAAGCCACCCATCCCCTATATAAGGAGGGGGGCATTCCCCTTGTGCGGAGAGAGCGCTATTGGCTAGTCTATGTCGTACAAGTCTTCTTCTTCCTCGTGTTCTTCAACCTCTTGCTATAGGCTAAGTTCGAACCTTGTAGCTCCTTGTTGAGAATTAAATACAGTGAGCATGTGTTGGAGTAGATCTTCTTGTTCATATTCTTCCATCCTTAATCTTCCCCTCCTCCGGTCCCCTTAATACACATCGGGCCCAAGATAAGCCTACCCATGTCATCTATTTATCACCACGACGACATCAGCACGCAGCGTGCGGACGCACTCCACCACCGAGCTCTCTACCAGAGAGATCCGCGCCGTCGCGAACGGCCCGTGTTCGCCGCCAAGATCCGTGGCCTCATGCATGGCTGGTTCGCGACCTGAACTCCTCACCCACGTAGCACGGCCCCCGGGCTCCCCGCAGCACGAACCCACTTGCCCGTCCGCTCTCGCCGGTGAGCTCCGCGCCCTTCCGCGCGCGTCGTTCTCCGCCGACGAGCTCCGCGTTCTCCGCGAGGGACTGTCCTCCATGCCCTCGCACGCAGCCGCTCAGCAGCGACGAGCTCTGTGAGACCGTTTGTCCCCGACGAGCCTCATTGAACCCTCGTGATTTGATCGGAGAAGATGAACCCTACCAATTTGGGGAAACTGGTATAGTACAACCAAAATGGCGGTAGAGAGGGGAGTGACTCCCGAGTCCCGACTCTCCCCTACCACGTGCCATGTGGGGCCACCGATGTCGATGTCCGGTGCTGTTGGAACCGGTTGTGGTCACGCGTTTGATCACGCCATCGGACGGACGAAAAGCAAGAGCTTGAAGTAAAAAATCAGCACCCAAGCACTTATTAGCACTTGGGTTTAAATAAATCTCCGGCCGACGGAAGGAGTACTAAACTATCGCCGACGGCTAGCATACACCCAATCGGCACGCCGGCACCGGTCAGTTGAATAAAGTGACAACGCCGGTCAGTGAGAGCCACTTGCTTATACTACTAGTAAGAATTTCCATTCGTTGAACATCGACAGATTGGGACACACGAAGTCATGGAGTTGCTCCAGGACAGCATCCCCAAGGTGTACGCGGTCGTGGCGGCGGCCGCGCTGTACGCTCGCGCATCGTCCTCCCTCCTCCGGCCGGGGCTCCCACGTCTAGTCGCGCTTCTCCCTGTGCTCGCGCTCCTCGCCGCCGCGCCCCTGGCATTCACTTCCTCCGCCAGCGTCCGGGGCACTGCCGCCTTCTTCTTCGCCTGGCTCTGCATGTTCAAGGTCGGCCTGCTCGCCGCCGGCCGCGGTCCGCTCGACCCAGCCCTCCCACTGCTCACCTTCCTCTTCACCGCCTTGCTACCCGTCAAGCTACGCGGCGGCGCTGAGGGAGCGTCCAAGGCCAAGGCGCCGGTCTCCCTTGCTTCTTGCGCGGTCAAGGTCGCCGCTCTAGCCGCCGTCCTCCGGCTCTACCAGTTCAGGGACCGGCTGCATCTCTACTTGCGCCTCGCTCTGTACGGCGTCCACATGTACTGCTTCCTGGACCTCCTCCTCCCTTGCATCGCGGCCGTCGGCGGCGCGCTCGGCATGGAGATGGAGCCGCAGTTCGACCGGCCGTACCTCGCCTCGTCGCTGCGCGACTTCTGGGGCCGGCGGTGGAACCTCATGGTGTCCGCCATTCTCAGGACATCGGTCTACGAGCCCGTGCGGGCCCGCGCCGGGGTCGCTGCCGGCGTCCTGGCGTCGTTCGCCGTGTCAGGGCTGATGCACGAGGCCATGATATTCTACTTCACCCTACAATGGCCGCCTACTGGCGAGATATCGGCGTTCTTCTTGCTGCATGGCGCATGCTGCATCGCCGAGGGGTGGTGCGCGCGGCGGTGGACGGCGTGGGGGTGGCCTTCGCCGCCTCGCGTAGTGGCGACGGTGATGGTGGTGATGTTTGTCACAACCACGTCGTTCTGGCTCTTTTTCCCGCCGTTGTTCAGTGGCGGGATCGAGGAGAAGATCCAAGAGGAGTGGGCAGCAGTGGGGGCTTTCTTTCTAGACGCTGTCACAAAGATTGGATGCACGTAGTATGCTAGACACCTAACTAGCATTCCTAATGACCATTGGAAAAACCTGAATTGTATTCACAGCATTGCAATTACATGTATTTATCATGTCCAAAGTTTCTAATTCCAAATATATCCACATATTGAGAAATGAAAATGAGAAATCATGGTGAGGATAGTTGGAAGTTCAAACTTGATAGCTTTTGTATACTTTTCATGATGAGATTTTTCTTTTTCATTTTTCATTGTGTTGATCGATTTAGAATTGAATATCAATGACATTGCCAAAATATATTGTGTCAGTTTTGTAGATAAAGTTCATAACTGTGTATGATCATTAGCTATGCTAGGGCTGATTTTCTTCGAGAAATGATAAACCTTGCTAAAGAAAACCCATACCCTATTTTTATTGGGGGATTTTAATTTACTTAGATTTCTATTTGAGAATAGTAGAGTCAGATTTAATAATCATTAGCCTTTTCTACTCAATCCATTCATTAACAAATTGGATTCAAGAGAAGTTTTAATTGTAGGAATGCAATTTATTTGGGCAAACAGCTTTTCTGAGCCTATATATGAAAAGTTAATTGACGTTGATTGGGAATATAAATTTTCTATAGTATCGGCACGGGCTCTACCTTGGATTGAGGCTTTTTCACACCATGTACCCATCCGGTTGACACGAGGGCGCCTGGGGCAGCAGCCTTGGGTTCGATGGAGGAGGTGGCCTCTTCTTCGCCGGAGAGGGTCGGCCTGCGGTTGGTGGTGGTGGATCTTTAATCTATCACCGCGATCCGGTGGTGAGATGGAGGAGCTTGGAAGCCGGCGATGGTGTCGCCGGTGGAGGGTTGGATTGGACAGCCCGGGATGGTCGCCGACGTGGGGGTCCAACCTGAATAAAGGCGGCGGTCCTAGGTCCTCTCTTGCGTAAAGAGGAGGACCTACCGGAAGCCTAGACTCATGATATGGCCGGTGGGTTGAGTTCCGGAAGGCTCCGCCGGCGAATGTAACAGTGCTTTGCCTGGAGTTTGCTGGATCGGAGGTATGTGGTCGTACGCACCCATGCGTTTATTCCGACCGCTTGGTTCTGGAGGGAGCGGCACGAAGCTCTTTTTTCTGTGTTGACATCAAGTGACTATGGATCCATGATGAAAGTCGGAAGAAGAGAATTTCATGAAGGCCGGAGGGGAGGACTAGCTAAGGGAGGTTCAAGTCTTCACGCTGTTGAGGAGCTTGCTTGCTGTTCCGGGCTTCACAGCAGCGGTATAAAAGTGGGGGCGACAACACAGGTGAAGTGCAGAGTCCTACCTTTCAGGGTGAAAACCCAAGGTCTGGCCTTAACTGGTTGTGCCTAACAATGACCTTGGTGGAGGCATTGTTTTGAGAGCGGGGACTATCTTCAGGGTAAAAACCTAAGATCTTTGATCGGGCGACGACGGTGTTTGAGCATTGTTCCCTTCTTGGAGGCGTCGTTTTTTTGGAGAGTCTGTAATTCAGGTGTTGTCATGGCGGTGGATGTATTGCTGTTGTTAGGCCCGAGATACTGTAGCGGGACTTTTTTTCTTAGTTTTATTTTCCTTTTTTTGGCTGTGTGCGTCCGTAGTGCCATTAGGGTGGTGCGTTGTTGCAGAGACTGGGTGTAATTGGTATCTCTTGATATTAATATATTCCCTTTATCGAAAAAAATCCGGTTGACCACCGGATTACCTAGGCTACAGTGTACACATCGTTTCAAATTTAAGCTTGGATGGTTACACCGTGAGGGTTTCTAGGAGATGATCAAAAAGATATGGGAAAGACAGATTGTCATCTTGCAATCAATCAAATGGGAACAGGTCGTAGGCAGGGGAATGGCGCTCTGGCGACTGGACTGTGGAGTCCTGGAGGAAGTGGGCAGCCGCCAAGCAAGTGGGATTAATCACGATCGATTCGATTGGGCATTATATTTTGTGAATATATAGATCAATTGGAGGAATCAACAGATGCTCTGATCGAGGGAAACCTTATCCCCTCCCGCGAGCGACCGGGGGAAACCCTAGCCGCTGGAGCCCACACCCACACCCTCCGCCTCCACCCCTCTCCTCGCTGCCGCCGGGGCGCGCTAACGGGCGAAGCCCGGTCGGCATCGGCGGCGGCGGGGCTCCCTCTCCCATCGCTCGGTAGGGACGTCGCGGGCTGGCGCGGTCGAGCGGCGGCGTCGGGCTAGCGTGGGGCGCGGCGGCGTGGTGGCGAGCACGGGCGGCGGCGTCGTCGTGGTGGGCGGCTGCGTGGAGGGCTTCGCGGCGGAGGGCTTGGGGTGGAGGCGGCGGTTGTTGCCCTGCTCCAAAGGCTGCAGGCGGAGGTTGCTGGTAGGGGAACAGAGGTTCTCCTCGCAGCGGGCGGCAGCGGGCGTTGAGGCTGAGCGGGGATGTCCGGCTAGCTGCGGCAGTAGGCGGCTATGACGCAGGTGCGTTGCACGACCGGATGCGTGGAGGTCAGGTGAGCCTCCTGCATACTTCTGGTTGCCGGCGGCGGGTGGCCAGACCTCCCTCTCCAACTCCGGCGCGTCGTTGACGCGATGCAGTCATCCTTGAGGGCGGCGGCAACGTTCAATTCTTTGAGCACATTGGTGGGGCGGTTGCAGGTTTGCCGAGGTGCTGCTATCCGGACGAAAGTCCTACTCTTGTCGGAGTCGACGCCGGCGACACCCACGGGTGCCGCTACCTTCTTGAAGGCGGTGTTTCGGGGACTTCTAGTTCTTCCTTGGTCAGGATTTGCATTTCTCCGGGGGAAACCCTAGATCTCTTTGATCCGGCGAGGGCGGCGCTGCACGTCGCGTACCTGGATGGAAGCATCGTCTTCGGAGCTGCCACCCTGTGCTGGTTGGTTGGCGTTGCTGGGAGACAAGTGGTTGTTTGGCTTGGCCGAAGCATGGATGCGGCATTGGTTGACCTTCTCTCAGGGATGTTCGTGTCTTCGGTGCAGTCTCGGTGATTGTCGTTATTCGATAGTGTATGAAGTTCTTGTTGCCTCGTGTTGTGCCCAAGCTTCCTCATTTGGTGATGGCGGAGGCAAGAGGAAGTGCGGAGTTCGTCTCGGTGGAACTTTGCCCTTCGGTGATGTCGGCGGCTTTCGGTGTTGCGATGTAACCTCGGCTAGTGGGATGCCCTTCGACGGCTGCCGCGACCTTCCTTGTTCGAGGCCAAGAGGATGTGCAGTGACTGTCTTGGTGGAACTCTCCCCTTCGGTGGTGTTTGCAGCTCTCGGTGTCACGTCACGACTTCGGTAGTGGGATGCCTTTTGACGATGGCTGCAACGCTCCTAGTTCTTTCAAGGTGTAGAGTGATCGCTAGGCAAGCGAGTTTCGTTTCTTTGCGCTGCCTGGACTTCAAGATCCTTTCAGCTTATCCTTCTACACTCCTTTCAGCTCTTCTCGGTATGTTCCATTGTTGCAGGATGCTTAGTTGCTAGGCTTGGCAGTGTCAATTCTGTTTTCTCCTTTCTCCTTCAGACTTGTAATTTAACTCTATACTTGAGACTTGGCTGAATATATGTTCAGACTGGTGATACGTCCCAAACGTATCTATAATTTCTTATGTTCCATGCTACTTTTATGATGATACTCACATGTTTTATACACATTATATGTCATTATTATGCATTTTCCGGCACTAACCTATTGACGAGATGCCGAAGAGCCGATTCTTGTTTTTCTGCTGTTTTTGGTTTCAGAAATCCTAGTAAGGACATATTCTCGGAATTGGACGAAATCAACGCCCAGGGTCCTATTTTTCCACGAAGCTTCCAGAAGTCCGGAGAGGAAACGAAGTGGGGCCACGAGGCGACGCCACACTAGGGCGGCGCGGCCCAGGTCCTGGCCGCACGGCCCTAGCGTGTGGGCCCCTCGTGATGCCCCTGACCTGCCCTTTGTAGGGATACATAGCATAGAAAACAGAAATTTTCCTACCGCGAGAACGCAATCCAAGCCAAGATGCAATCTAGAAGACGGGAGCAACGAGGAGATGATCGAGACTCACCCTTGAAGATTTCCAAAGCCTACAAGATGAGGCTCTTGTTGCTGCGGTAGACGATCACTTGCCGCTTGCAAAAGCGCGTAGAAGATCTTGATCACGGTGCCACGATCGGGCAGCACCTCCGTACTTGGTCACACGTTCGGTGTTGATGAAGACGACGTCCTTCTCCCCGTTCCAGCGGGCAGCGGAAGTAGTAGCTCCTCCTTGACTCCGGCAGCACGACGGCGTGGTGGCGGTGGCGATGGAGAACTCCGGCGGAGCTTCGCTAAGCGTGCGGGAGAGGTGGAGGAGAGGGGCGGCTAGGGTTTGGGAGAGGGGGTGGCCGGCCTCTATGGGGTGCGGCCAGTGATGCGTGCAATTAACACACGTCCGTTGGGAACCCCAAGAGGAAGGTGTGATGCAGACAGTAGCAAGTTTTCCCTCAGAAAGAAACCAAGGTTTATCGAACCAGGAGGAGCCAAGAAGCACGTTGAAGGTTGATGGCGGCGCAACACCAGGGATTCCGGCGCCAACGTGGAACCTGCACAACACAACCAAAGTACTTTGCCCCAACGAAACAGTGAGGTTGTCAATCTCACCGGCTTGCTGTAACAAAGGATTAACCGTATTGTGTGGAAGATGATTGTTTGCAGAAAGCAGTAAAGAACAAGTATTGCAGTAAATTGTATGCGATGTAAAGAATAGGACCGGGGTCCACAGTTCACTAGAGGTGTCTCTCCCATAAGATAAATAGCATGTTGGGTGAACAAATTACAGTCGAGCAATTGACAAATAGAGAGGGCATGACAATGCACATACATGATATGATAAATATAGTGAGATTTAATTGGGCATTACGACAAAGTACATAGACCGCTATCCACCATGCATCTATGCCTAAAAAGTCCACCTTCAGGTTATCATCCGAACCCCTTCCGGTATTAAGTTGCAAACAACAGACAATTGCATTAAGTATGGTGCGTAATGTAATCAATAACTACATCCTTGGACATAGCATCAATGTTTTATCCCTAGTGGCAACAGCACATCCACAACCTTAGAACTTTCTGTCACCGTCCTGCATTTAATGGAGGCATGAACCCACTATCGAGCATAAATACTCCCTCTTGGAGTTAAGAGCAAAAACTTGGCCAGAGCCTCTACTAATAACGGAGAGCATGCAAGATCATAAACAACACATAGGTAATAGATTGATAATCACCATAACATAGTATTCTCTATCCATCGGATCCCGACAAACACAACATATATCATTACAGATAGATGATCTTGATCATGTTAGGCAGCTCACAAGATCCAACAATGAAGCACATAAGGAGAAGACGACCATCTAGCTACTTCTATGGACCCATAGTCCAGGGGTGAACTACTCACTCATCACTCCGGAGGCGACCATGGCGGTGAAGAGTCCTCCGGGAGATGATTCCCCTCTCCGGCAGGGTGCCGCAGGCGATCTCCTGAATCCCCCGAGATGGGATTGGCGGCGGCGGCGTCTCAGTAAGGTTTTCCGTATCGTGGCTCTCGGTACTGGGGGTTTCGCGATGGAGGCTTTAAGTAGGCGAAAGGGTAGGTCAGGGGGCGTCACGAGGTGGCGACACAACAGGGCCGCGCGGCCAGCACCTGGGCCGCGCCGCCCTAGCGTGTCGTCGCCTCGTGGCCCCACTTCGTTTCCTCTTCGGTCTTCTGGAAGCTTCGTGCAAAAATAGGACCCTGGGCGTTGATTTCGTCCAATTCCGAGAATATTTCCTTACTAGGATTTCTGAAACCAAAAACAGCAGAAAACAGCAACTGGCTCTTCGGCATCTTGTTAATAGGTTAGTGCCGGAAAATGCATAAATACGACATATAATGTGTATAAAACATGTATATATCATCAATAATGTGGCATGGAACATAAGAAATTATCGATACGTCGGAGACGTATCAGCATCCCCAAGCTTAGTTCCTGCTCGTCCCGAGCAGGTAAACGATAACAAAGATAATTTCTGGAGTGACATGCCATCATAACCTTGATCATACTATTGTAAGCACATGTAATGAATGCAGCGATCAAAACAATGGTAATGACATGAGTAAACAAATGAATCATAAAGCAAAGACTTTTCATAAATAGTACTTCAAGACAAGCATCAATAAGTCTTGCATAAGAGTTAACTCATAAAGCAATAAATCAAAGTAAAGGTATTGAAGCAACACAAAGGAAGATTAAGTTTCAGCGGTTGCTTTCAACTTATAACATGAATATCTCATGGATATTGTCAATGTAAAGTAATATAACAAGTGCAATATGCAAGTATGTAGGAATCAATGCACAGTTCACACAAGTGTTTGCTTCTTGAGGTGGAGAGAGATAGGTGAACTGACTCAACATAAAAGTAAAAGAAAGGTCCTTCAAAGAGGAAAGCATCGATTGCTATATTTGTGCTAGAGCTTTGGTTTTGAAAACATGAAACAATTTTGTCAACGGTAGTAATAAAGCATATGTATCATGTAAATTATATCTTACAAGTTGCAAGCCTCATGCATAGTGTACTAATAGTGCTCGCACCTTGTCCTAATTAGCTTGGGTTAACACTGATCATCATTGCATAACATATGTTTCAACCAAGTGTCACAAAGGGGTACCTCTATGCCGCCTGTACAAGGGTCTATGGAGAAAGTTCGCATTGGATTTCTCGCTTTTGATCGTTCTTCAACTTAGACACCCATACCGGGACAACATAGACAACAGATAATGGACTCCTCTTTTAATGCTTAAGCATTCAACAACAGTTAATATTCTCATAAGAGATTGAGGTTTTATGTCCAAACTGAAACTTCCACCATGATTCATGGCTTTAGTTAGCGGCCCAATGTTCTTCTCTAACAGTATGCATACTCAAACCATTTGATTGTGAAAACCGCCCTTACTTCAGACAAGACGAACATGCATAGCAACTCACATGATATTCAACAAAGAGTTGATGGCGTCCCCAGGAACATGGTTATCGCACAACAAACAACTTAATAAGAGATAAAGTGCATAAGTACATATTCAATACCACAATAGTTTTTAAGGCTATTTTGTCCCATGAGCTATATATTGCAAAGGCGAATGATGGAATTTTAAAGGTAGCACTCAAGCAATTTACTTTGGAATGGCGGAGAAATACCATGTAGTAGGTAGGTATGGTGGACACAAATGGCATAGTGGTTGGCTCAAGGATTTTGGATGCATGAGAAGTATTCCCTCTCGATACAAGGTTTAGGCTAGCAAGGTTTATTTGAAACAAACACAAGGATGAACCGGTGCAGCAAAACTCACATAAAAGACATATTGTAAACATTATAAGACTCTACACCGTCTTCCTTGTTGTTCAAAACTCAATACTAGAAATTATCTAGACTTTAGAGGGACCAAATATGCAAACCAAATTTTAGCAAGCTCTATGTATTTCTTCATTAATGGGTGCAAAGTATATGATGCAAGAGCTTAAACATGAGCACAACAATTGCCAAGTATCAAATTATTCAAGACATTTTAGAATTACTACATGTAACATTTCCCAATTCCAACCATATAACAATTAAACGAAGAAGATTCAACCTTCGCCATGAATATTATGAGTAAATCCTAAGGACATATTTGTCCATATGCAACAGCGGAGCGTGTCTCTCTCCCACACAATGAATGCTAGGATCCATTTTATTCAAACAAAAACAAAAACAAACAGACGCTCCAAGCAAAGCACATAAGATGTGACTGAATAAAAATATAGTTTCAGGGGAGGAACCTGATGATGTTGTCGATGAAGAAGGGGATGCCTTGGGCATCCCCAAGCTTAGACGCTTGAGTCTTCTTAAAATATGCAGGGGTGAACCACCGGGGCATCCCCAAGCTTAGAGCTTTCACTCCTCTTGATCATAGTATATCATACTCCTCTCTTGACCCTTGAAAACTTCCTTCACACCAAACTTCAAGCAAACTCATTAGAGGGTTAGTGCACAATAAAAATCCACATGTTCAGAGGTGACACAATCATTCTTAACACTTCTGGACATTGCACAAAGCTACTGGACATTAATGGATCAAAGAAATTCATCCAACATAGCAAAAGAGGCAATGCAAAATAAAAAGGCAGAATCTGTCAAAAACAGAACAATCCGTAAAGACGAACCTGGAAGGGGAACTTAACTTGCTCAAACGGAAAAACTCAAAACTAATGAAAGTTGCGTACATATCTGAGGATCACGCACGTAAATTTGTAGATTTTTTTGATTTTTTTACAAAGACTTCTGCGCGAATTCGTGACAGACAGCAATGCTGTTTCTGTGCAGCAATCCAAATCTAGCATCAACTTTACCATAGAGACTTTACTTGGCACAAAAACATGATAAGGAGAGGTTGCTACAGTAGTAAACAACTTCCAAGACTCAAATATAAAACAAAGTACTGTAGTAAAAACATGGGTTGTCTCCCATAAGCGCTTTTCTTTAACGCCTTTCAGCTAGGTGCAGAAAGTGTAAATCAAGTATTATCAAGAGATGAAGCATCGACATCATAATTTGTTCTAATAATAGAATCATAAGGTAACTTCATTCTTTTTCTAGGGAAGTGTTCCATACCTTTCTTGAGAGGAAATTGATATTTAATATTACCTTCCTTCATATCAATAGTAGCACCAACGGTTCGAAGAAAAGGTCTTCCCAATATAATGGGGCAAGATGCATTGCATTCAATATCCAAGACAACGAAATCAACGGGGACAAGGTTATTGTTAACCATAATGCGAACATTATCAACTCTCCCCAAAGGTTTCTTTTTAGCATTATCAGCGAGATTAACATCCAAATAATAATTTTTCAATGGTGGCGAGTCAAGCATATCATAGACTTTCTTAGGTATAACAGAAATACTTGCACCAAGATCACATAAAGCATTACAATCAAAATCATTGACCCTTATCTTAATGATGGGCTCCCAACCATCTTCTAACTTCCTAGGAATAGAAGTTTCAAGTTTTAGTTTCTCTTCTCTAGCTTTGATGAGAGCATTTGTAATATGTTTTGTAAAGGCCAAATTTATAGCACTAGCGTTGGGACTCTTAGCAAGTTTTTGTAAGAACTTTATAACTTCAGAGATGTGGCAATCATCAAAATCCAAACCATTATGATCTACAGCAATGGGATCATCACCCTCAATGTTGGAAAAAATTTCCGCAGATTTATCACAAGCAGTTTCAGCAGTTTTAGCAATTTCAGGCAGTTTTGTACGCTTTGCACTAGGAGTAGAAACATTGCCAACAGCAATTATTTTACCATTGATAGTAGGAGGTGTAGCAACATGTGAATCATTATCATTACTAGTGGTGGTAATAGTCCAAACTTTAGCTATATTATTCTCTTTAGCTAGTTTTTCATTTTCTTCTCTATCCCACCTAGCACGCAATTCAGCCATTAATCTTATATTCTCATTAATTCTAACTTGGATGGCATTTGCTGTAGTAGTAATCTTATTATCAATGTCCTTATTAGGCATAATTTTCAATTTTAAAAGATCAACATCAGAGGCAAGTCTATCAACCTTAGAAGCAAGAATATCAATTTTATCAAGCTTTTCCTCAACAGATTTGTTAAAAGCAGTTTGTGTACTAATAAATTTTTTAAGCATGGCTTCAAGACCAGGGGGTACACTCCTATTATTGTTGTAAGAATTCCCATAAGAATTACCATAACCATTACCATTAGCAGAAGGATATGGCCCATAGTTATTACCAGAATTGTTCCTATAAGCATTGTTGTTGAAATTATTATTTTTAATGAAATTCACATCAACATTTTCTTCTTGAGCAACCAATGAAGCTAAAGGAACATTATTAGGATCAACATTAGATCTACCATTCACAAGCATAGACATAATCACATCAATCTTATCACTCAAGGAGGAGGTTTCTTTGACAGAATTTACCTTCTTACCTTGTGGAGCCCTTTCAGTGTGCCATTCAGACTAATTTATCATCATATCATCAAGAAGCTTTGTAGCTGCCCCCAAAGTGATGGACATAAAGGTACCTCCAGCAGCTGAATCCAATAGGTTCCGCGAAGAAAAATTTAGTCCTGCATAGAAGGTTTGGATGATCATCCAAGTAGTCAGTCCATGGGTTGGGCAATTCTTTACCAAAGATTTCATTCTCTCCCATGCTTGAGCAACATGTTAATTATCTAATTGTTTAAAATTCATTATGCTACTTCTCAAAGATATAATTTTAGCAGGAGGATAATATCTACCAATAAAAGCATCCTTACATTTAGTCCATGAATCAATACTATTCTTAGGCAAAGATAGCAACCAATCTTTAGCTCTTCCTCTTAATGAGAAAGGAAACAATTTCAACTTTATAATATCACCATCTACATCTTTATACTTTTGCATTTCGTACAATTCAACAAAATTATTAAGATGGGCAGCAGCATCATCAGAACTAACACCAGAAAATTGCTCTCTCATAACAAGATTCAGTAAAGCAGGTTTAATTTCAAAGAATTCTGCTGTAGTAGCAGGTGGAGCAATAGGTGTGCATAGGAAATCATTATTATTTGTGGTTGTGAAGTCACACAACTTAGTGTTTTCAGGAGTATTCATTTTAGCAGTAGTAAATAAAGCAAACTAGATAAAGTAACTAATTTTTTTGTGTTTTTGATATAGAGAGCAAGACAAGTAAATAAAGTAAAGCTAGCAACTAATTTTTTTGTGTTTTGTTTAAGTGCAGCAAACAAAGTAGTAAATAAAATAAAGCAAGACAAAAACAAAGTAAAGAGATTGGGAAGTGGAGACTCCCCTTGCAGCGTGTCTTGATCTCCCCGGCAACGGCGCCAGAAAAAGAGCTTGATGCGTGCAATTAACACACGTCCGTTGGGAACCCCAAGAGGAAGGTGTGATGCGTGATAGCAAGTTTTCCTCGTAAAGAAACCAAGGTTTATCGAACCAGGAGGAGCCAAGAAGCACGTTGAAGGTTGATGGCGGCGGGATGTAGTGCGGCGCAACACCAGGGATTCCAGCGCCAACGTGGAACCTGCACAACACAACCAAAGTACTTTGCCCCAACGAAACAGTGAGGTTGTCAATCTCACCGGCTTGCTGTAGCAAAGGATTAACCGTATTGTGTGGAAGATGATTGTTTGCAGAAAGCAGTAAAGAACAAGTATTGCAGTAAATTGTATGCGATGTAAAGAATAGGACCGGGGTCCACAGTTCACTAGAGGTGTCTCTCCCATAAGATAAATAGCATGTTGGGTGAACAAATTACAGTCGGGCAATTGACAAATAGAGAGGGCATGACAATGCACATACATGATATGATAAATATAGTGAGATTTAATTGGGCATTACGACAAAGTACATAGACCGCTATCCAGCATGCATCTATGCCTAAAAAGTCCACCTTCAGGTTATCATACGAACCCCTTCCGGTATTAAGTTGCAAACAACAGACAATTGCATTAAGTATGGTGCGTAATGTAATCAATAACTACATCCTTGGACATAGCATCAATGTTTTATCCCTAGTGGCAACAGCACATCCACAACCTTAGAACTTTCTCACACACGTCCCATTTAATGGAGGCATGAACCCACTATCGAGCATAAATACTCCCTCTTGGAGTTAAGAGCAAAAACTTGGCCAGAGCCTCTACTAATAACGGAGAGCATGCAAGATCATAAACAACACATAGGTAATAGATTGATAATCACCATAACATAGTATTCTCTATCCATCGGATCCCGACAAACACAACATATAGCATTACAGATAGATGATCTTGATCATGTTAGGCAGCTCACAAGATCCAACAATGAAGCACATAAGGAGAAGACGACCATCTAGCTACTGCTATGGACCCATAGTCCAGGGGTGAACTACTCACTCATCACTCTGGAGGCGACCATGGCGGTGAAGAGTCCTCCGGGAGATGATTTCCCTCTCCGGCAGGGTGCCGCAGGCGATCTCCTGAATCCCCCGAGATGGGATTGGCGGTGGCGGCGTCTCAGTAAGGTTTTCCGTATCGTGGCTCTCGGTACTGGGGGTTTCGCGACGGAGGCTTTAAGTAGGCGAAAGGGTAGGTCAGGGGGCGTCACGAGGTGGCGACACAAGAGGGCCGCACTTCGTTTCCTCTTCGGTCTTCTGGAAGCTTCGTGCAAAAATAGGACCCTGGGCGTTGATTTCGTCCAATTCCGAGAATATTTCCTTACTAGGATTTCTGAAACCAAAAACAACAGAAAACAACAACTGGCTCTTCGGCATCTTGTTAATAGGTTAGTGCCGGAAAATGCATAAATACGACATATAATGTGTATAAAACATGTAGATATCATCAATAATGTGGCATGGAACATAAGAAATTATCGATACGTCGGAGACGTATCAGCTAGCTTGGTGGCTTGTGGTGGCCGGCCCCCTCCCCTATGCCCCTCATTATATAGGTGGAACCCCAAGTGTTGGACTACAAGTCTTCGAATAAGACCCGAAACCAAAACCTTCCATGTAGTAGGGAAACCTACCCAAGGTGGGACTCCCACCCAAGTGGGATTCCCACCCTTCCATGAAGGGGGGTGGCCGGCCCCCTTGGTGGAGTCCACCTTGGACTCCCCCCTCTAGGGTTGGCCGGCCATGGGGAGGTGGAGTCCCTCCGGGACTCCTCCTTCCTTAGTGATTTCTTCCGGGCTTTTCTAGAACCTTCTAGAACCTTCCATAAATGCACCGGATCATTTCCAAACTTGGAATATGACTTCCTATATATGAATCTTATTCTCCGGACCATTCCAGAACTCCTCGTGATGTCCGGGATCCTATCCGAGACTTCGAACAATACTTCGAACTCCATTCTATATTCAAGTTCTACTATTACAACATCAAACCTTAAGTGTGTCACCCTACGGTTCGCGAACTATGTAGACATGGTTGAGATTTCTCTCCGACCAATAACCAATAGCGGGATCTGGAGATCCATAATGGCTCCCACATATTCAACGATGACTTAGTGATCGAATGAACCATTCACATACGATACCAATTCCCTTTGTCACGCGATATTTTACTTGTCCGAGGTTTGATCATCGGTATCACTCTATACCTTGTTCAACCTCGTTTCCTGACAAGTACTCTTTACTCGTACCGTGGTATGTGGTCTCTTATGAACTTATTCATATGCTTGCAAGACATTAGACGACATTCCACCGAGAGGGCCCAGAGTATATCTATCCGTCATCGGGATGGACAAATTCCACTGTTGATCCATATGCCTCAACTCATACTTTCCGGATACTTAATCCCACCTTTATAACCACCCATTTACGCAGTGGCGTTTGATGTAATCAAAGTACCTTTCCAGTATAAGTGATTTACATGATCTCATGGTCATAAGGACTAGGTAACTATGTATCGAAAGCTTATAGCAAATAACTTAATGACGTGATCTTATGCTACACTTAATTGGGTGTGTCCATTACATCATTCATATAATGATATAACCTTGTTATTAATAACATCCAATGTTCATGATTATGAAACTAATCATCTATTAATCAACAAGCTAGTTAAGAGGCTTACTAGGGACTCATTGTTGTTCACATAACACACATGTATCAATGTTTCGGTTAATACAATTATAGCATGGTATGTAAACATTATCATAAACACAAAGATATATTATAATAACCATTTTATTATTGCCTCTTGGGCATATCTCCAACAGTCTCCCACTTGCACTAGAGTCAATAATCTAGTTTACATATGTAAAGATATGACACCTTGGCCTTCCGGTGCTTTATCATGTTTTGCTCACGGGAGAAGTTTGAGTCAACGGATCTGACATGCTCAGAAACATATGTATTTTGCAATTCATTTGCGTCTCAACGCATCACTCATTTTCTAAATGAGTCGGCATTAAATATGTTTGGTCTTCTGGTGGAACCTTTATTCCGCGGTCTGAAATATGTCACTAATATTGTCATACACAATACAGTTTCAAAGTTCTGACACTATCGGAACTACACCAAGTTCTCAAAGAACCTCTTGACTTAACATCCTCAGTCATTGTCAAAACAATGACATATTCTGCCTTCGTTTGTAGAATCCGTCACAACATTTAGAACTCATCTAAATCTAGCATAGACAAATTCTAGCTCATTGTGCTACCTTTTAAACAACACTTAGCCTAATTTGAGATTGAAATTTTATTTTTATATGTGACCAAACTAATATCGGTGCAACACCTTACAGCGATTTGTTTGTCATTACTCATACAAAACTATATATCCTTGGTTCTTCTAAAGCACTCAGGGATATTCTTACTGTTTATCCAATGATCATCACATGAATCATTCTGGTATATGCTCCTAACCATTTAGAGCATAGGACATCTGATATTGTACATATTATTCGTGATCTAAAATCACTCATGTGTTTTTACTCATTGAGTGTCAAATACACTCAAGTCTTGTAAAACCTTCACATGAAAAGAACACCTTCTTTATATTGAACTACTTCAATATCCATTCTATGTATTTTTTAACTTAAACTTTTATGTGTTTCAATCCATCTTCATAGATCTTGACACTAAATATGTTTCAGTTCATATCCTTTCATTGAAGTTTAATTCTAAATGAAACCTTTTTAATCAATTATATAATTACATTATTTATAATCAACGATATGTCACTTACATAAAGTATTACAAATATGTCTCAGCGCTCCCACTTAATTTCTTGCAAATGCAGGCCTCTTCATCGTCTCTAATGAAATCATAACTCTTTGATCATTTCATCCGGTGAAGATTCCAACTCCGCAATACTCACTTCATCCAATTGAAGTTTGTATTCCTATCTAGTATTCTACGGACTAGCAAAACTCTTGGTTGTATCTTGTATACACCTTTAATACACACTTCTGTTAAGTAATATATTTTGCCATCGTACTAACTGTTGGAGATATGCCCAAGAGGCAATAATAAAATGGTTATTATAATATATCTTTGTGTTTATGATAATGTTTACATACCATGCTATAATTGTATTAACCGAAACATTAGTACATGTGTGATATGTAGACAACAAGAAGTCCCTAGTATGCCTCTTAAACTAGCTTGTTGATTAATGGATGATTAGTTTCATAATCATGAACATTGGATGTTATTAATAACAAGGTTATATCATTATATGAATGATGTAATGGACACACCCAATTAAGCGTAGCATAAGATCTCGTCATTAAGTTATTTGCTATAAGCTTTCGATACATAGTTACCTAGTCCTTATGACCATGAGATCATATAAATCACTTATACTGGAAAGGTACTTTGATTACATCAAACGCCACTGCGTAAATGGGTGGTTATAAAGGTGGGATTAAGTATCCGGAAAGTATGAGTTGAGGAATATGGATCAACAGTGGGATTTGTCCATCCCGATGACGGATAGATATACTCTGGGCCCTCTCGGTGGAATGTCGTCTAATGTCTTGCAAGCATATGAATAAGTTCATAAGAGACCACATACCACGGTACGAGTAAAGAGTACTTGTCAGGAAACGAGGTTGAACAAGGTATAGAGTGATACCGAAGATCAAACCTCGGACAAGTAAAATATCGCATGACAAAGGGAATTGGTATTGTATGTGAATGGTTCATTCGATCACTAAAGTCATCGTTGAATATGTGGGGGCCATTATGGATCTCCAGATCCCGCTATTGGTTATTGGTCGGAGTGAGTACTCAACCATGTCCGCATAGTTCGCGAACCGTAGGGTGACACACTTAAAGTTGGATGTTGAAATGGTAGAACTTGAATATGGAATGGAGTTTGAGTATTTGTTCGGAGTCCCGGATGAGATCCCGAACATCACGAGGAGTTCCGGAATGGTCCGGAGAATAAGATTCATATATGGGATGTCATTTTATGTGTTTGAAAATGATCCGGTGCATTTATGGAAGGTTCTAGAAGGTTCTAGAAAAGTCCGGAAGAAATCACTTTGGAAGGCGGAGTCCCGAAGGGACTCCACCACCCATGGCCGGCCAACCCTAGAGGGGTGGAGTCCCAAGTGGACTCCACCATAGGGGCCGGCCACCCCCCCACATGGAAGGGTGGGAATCCCACTTGGGTGGGAGTCCCACCTTGAGTAGGTTTCCCTACAACATGGAAGGTTTTGGGTTCGGGTCTTATTCGAAGACTTGTAGTCCAACACTTGGGGTTCCACCTATATAATGAGGGGCATAGGGGAGGGGGCCGGCCACACCAAAGCCACCACCTTGGCCGCACCCCTTGGAGGCCGGCCACCCCCTCCCAAACCCTAGCCGCCCCCTTCTCCTCCATAACTCCCGCGTGCTTTAGCGAAGCTCCGCCGGAGTTCTCTACCGCCACCGACACCACACTGTCGTGCTGTCGGATTCAAGAGGAGCTACTACTTCCGCTGCCCGCTGGAACGGGGAGGTGGACGTCGTCTTCATCAACAACCAAACGTGTGACCGAGTACGGAGGTGCTGCCCGTTCGTGGCGCCGTGATCAAGATCTTCTACGCGCTTTTGCAAGCGGCAAGTGATCGTCTACCGCAGCAACAAGAGCCTCATCTTGTAGGCTTTGGAATCTCTTCAAGGGTGAGACTCGATAAACCCCTCGTTGCTACCGTCTTCTAGATTGCATCTTGGCTTGGATTTCGTGTTCGCGGTAGGAAATTTTTTGTTTTCTATGCAACGAATCCCTACAGTGGTATCAGAGCCGTGTCTATGCATAGATGGTTGCACGAGTAGAACACAATTGTTTTGTGGGCGTTGATGCTTTGTTGTCTTTAGTTCGAGTACTCTGCATCTTTGTGGCATGGTGGGATGAAGCGGCTCGGGCTAACTTTACATGACCGCGTTCATGAGACTTGCTCCACGTTCGACATGCAACTTGTATTGCATAAGTGGCTTTGCGGGTGTCTGTCTCTCCCACCATAGTGAAGATTCAATTTACTCTTTCTATTGACAACACTAGTATCACCGTTGTGGTTCATGTTCGTAGGTAGATTAGATCTTACTCGAAAACCCTAAACCACGTAAAATATGCAAACCAAATTAGAGACGTCTAACTTGTTTTTGCAGGGTTTGGTGATGTGATATGGCCATAATGTGATGATGAATATGTATGAGATGATCATTATTGTATTGTGGCAACCGGCAGGAGCCTTATGGTTGTCTTTAAATTTCATGTTGAGTAGTATTTCAAAGTAGTTGTAATAGTTGCTACATGAGGTGAACAATCATGAAGACAGCGCCATGGACCTTGACGCTACGCCGACGATGATGGAGATCATGCCCGTTGATGATGGAGATCATGTTCGTGCTTTGGAGATGAAGATCAAAGGCACAAAGACTAAAGGGCCATATCATATCACATATGAATTGCATGTGATGTTAATCCTTTATGCATCTTATTTTGCTTAGAACGCGACGGTAGCATTATAAGATGATCCCTCACATTAATATCAAGATAATAAAGTGTTCTCCCCTCGTATGCACCGTTGATATAGTTCGTCGTTTCGAAGCATCTCGTGATGATCGGATGTGATAGACTCAACGTTCACATACAACGGGTGTAAGCCATGTTGCACACGCGGAATACTAGGGTTTGCTTGACGAGCCTAGCATGTACAGACATGGCCTCGGGACAACGGAAACCGAAAGGTTGAACACGAGTCATATGGATGATCTGATCAACATGTTGATGTTCACCATTGAAGCTACATCATCTCACGTGATGATCGGTTTTGGTGTAGTGGATCTGGATCATGTACCACTTAACAACTATGAGGGATGTTGTATTAAGTGGGAGTTCATTAGTAATTAAATTAAAACATGAACTAATTATCATAAACATAGTCTGAGTAGTATTTTGAATTAATTTGTAGTATTGGCATCCGTTTTCTACCAAGCGCTAGTCTTGTAATTGAGATAGAAATACTGTTAAAATCTGATAAGAAACTTTACGGACTGGTACCGTATTGTTAAAGAATCAAGAAATGATTAAGTCCTATTGCAAACTTTTAGTAAACCTCACATTGTTGATTCAAAGAGCTATGATTTCAATTAGTACCTAAAGTTATCTTGTCTCCGTGAAACTTGAAGTTCAAATCTGTTTGAAAATTAAGGAGCTGAAAATTTTGTTTTCAGAAATAATCAAGGTATGAGATATATGTGATATCTAAGACCTTATTGCAAGATGATAGAATATAATTTGGTGAGACTACATAAACTCATAAGTTTTATGGGAATGTAGGAAAGGTTGAAGACGCAAGGCGTCCCAATCCTCCAACTTTTGGGGCACTAACGATATTCGCATATCCATGAAGTGATCGTCCTTAGTATGCACCGTTGCTAAGACTCGTCGTTTCGTAGCATCACGTAATGATCGGGTGTTATAGATTCTACGTGTGCATACAACGGGTGCAAGCCAGATTTGCACATGCGAATACTGAGGTTAAACTTTACGAGCCTAGCATGTACTGACATGGTCTCGGAAAAGTCGTCATGATATGATGGATAAAATTATGAGTGAAATTGTTCATCATATTAAAAAGTTACTAATAGTGAAATCTGAAACACTTGTCATATGATGATCAACTTCAAAGTAAGAACCTCAAGGTTATTGGTATTTGACCAACAAACCTAGAAGTTATTGAAGGTGAAGTGTTTTCTGAATAATGAGGAAAGCTAAAAGAGAAACTACAAAAGATATTTTGGCAGAAAGAAAAGAAAAGACTAGAAAGTCTAGCTCAGGTGTATATACATGATATACATGTTATGGTTGTATTCCTAGTTTGGTCACACAATGAAATTCTTGGGTATTAGTACCATATTGGTTGGTATGAAATGTCATACAAAACAACGCAATACAAGAATACAATGGCCTAAGTGACTGACAAGGAATATGATAGGAATGCACTTCTGGAACAAAAATAAAGTGTTATTATGTTCGTCGTTGGCATCCTATCTAGCCCTTAGAATTTATAATAAAGAACTTAATAATTGTTATTTTGCTCTGGTCAAATGAAAACAATGAGTTGTTCAAATTATGACATTACTCCATGTACGATGGATAAGTTATTATAAATCTTAATGGTGAAACACACATACATAACACTGACGCTAAAATGCCATAAGGCAAATGATTTGAATTCCACTTATTTGTGGAACCGCCATTTAGGTCATGTTAGAAAGGAACGCATGAAGGAACTCCATGCAAATGGTTTTTGGAGTCATTTGATTTTTGAATCGTTTGGCGCTTGCAAATCTTTTCTAAAGAGAATGATTAAAATACCGTTCATAGGCCAAGAGTTGAACGGGCAACTAACTTAGTGGAAAAATACATGATGATGTATGTGGTTCACTGGGCATAGTTCTGTGCGGGAGATTCTTCTACTTCATGAAAACTTCCAACAATGAATTGAGTATATATGTATATATTCGATAAGGAAGAAGTTTGAAACATTTGAATGGATTCAAATAAATATCAGCATGAAGTGGAAATCATCGTAATAGAAAAGTCAAATATCTATGATTGGATCATAGTGAAAATATTTGAATTACGAGTTTTTAGCGAACATCTAAGAGAGTTATGAAGTTGTTCTACAACTCACGTTTCTTGGAGTATCATAGTGATGATGGAGTATCCGAGAGATATATCCAAACCTTGTTGGATCAATGATGAGATAAAATATTGATGCCATTATATTTTTGTGGATTATGCTTTAGAGACTACCGCTTTTACACTAAATAGAGCATCATCATGATCCGTTGAAATGACACCATACGAGTTATGGCATGGGTATGAACCCTAATAGTCCTTTCTTAAATTTTGGTATGCATAGCATAAAGGTGAACCAAAATCGGATGAATGTCTTTGTTGGTTATCCCAAAGAATTAATTGGGAATTCTTTCCACTATGAAGTAAAAGACAAAAGTGTTTGTTCATGTTACTTGCTTATTTCCAAGAAATTGTTTTCTAGCGAAGTATTTGAGTGGGAGGACAATAGAACTTGATAAGGTTTATGAACCTGAGCATAATGATCAGAGTAGCGCAGCATCGGAATTGGTTCCGGAAGCGGCCACGACGATCATGGCTCCCATGTCTACAAAATGTTATAGTCATGGAGATCGAAGTACTTATTGAACCTTGTAGGTATGGTTTACTTTGTGATCAAATAAATGATTTGTTAACAAAGGATTGTTTTTTGAACAATGATAAACCAACTACATACAAAGAAGTTATGATGGGCCCTGACTCCGTTAAAATGGCTATACGCCATGAAATCCAAGATAGATGGATCTATAAAATTGATGGACTTGGATGGAATATCCTTGAATAAGCTCGACTTGTCGAAAAGTTGTTTACGACAAAGTTCAAAGAGTTGACTATGATAAGATTAGATCTTTCGTAGCAATGCTTATAGTCTATGTGGATTATTCTAGTAATCACTACATATTTCTTTCATGAGATATGATAGTAGGATGGCAAAATACATTACTTAACAGAAGTGTGTATTAAAGGTGTATAAAAGATACAACCAATTGTTTTGCTAGTCCGTGGAATACTAGATAGGTATACAAACTTCAATTGGATGAAGTGAGTATCGCGGAGTTGGAATCTTCACCGGATGAAATAGTCAAAGAGTTTTGGATTTCATCAGAAACGATGAAGATGCTTGCATTTGCAAGAAATTAAGTGGGAGCACTGAGACATATTTATAATACTTTATGTAGGTGACATATCGTTGATTATAAATCATGTAATTATATAATTGATTAAAAGGTTTCATTGAGAATTAACTTCAATGAAAGGATATGGACTGAAACATATTTAGTGTCAAGATCTATGAAGATAGATTGAAACACATAATAAGTTTAAGTCAAAGTACATAGAAAGGATATTGAAGTAGTTCAATATAGAAATATTAAGAAAATGTTCTTGTCATGTGAAGTTTTAACAAAACTTGAGTGTATCTGACACTCAATGAGTAAAAACACATGAGTGATTTAGATCACAATTAATATGTACACAACCAGATGTCCTGTGCTCTAAAATGTTAGGAGCATATACCAGAATGATTCATGTGATAATCATTGGACAAACAGTAATAATATCCCTGTGTACTTTAGAAGAACCAAGGATATATAAATAGTTTTGTATGGAGAAATGACAAACAAATCGCTGTAAGGTGTTGCACCGATATTGGTTTTGTCACATATAAAAATAAAATTTCAATCTCAAAATTAGGCTAAGTGTTGTTTAAAAGGTAGCACAATGCTAGATTTAGAAGAGTTCTAAATGTTGTGACGGATTCTACAAACGAAGGCAGAATATGTCGTTGTTTTGACAATGACTGAGGATGTTAAGTCAAGAGGTTCTTTGAGAACTTGGTGTAGTTCCGATAGTGTCAGAACTTTGAAGCTATATTGTGTATGACAATATTAGTGACATATTTCAGACCGCGGAATTAAGGTTCCACCAGAAGACCAAACATATTTAATGCCGACTCATTTGGAAAATGAGTGATGCGTGAAGACGCAAATGAATTGCAAAATACATACGTTTCTGAGTGTGTCAGAACCGTTGACTAAAGCTCTCCCTAGGGCAAAGTATAACCAACACCAGAATGCCATGGGTGTTAGGTACATTACAATGTAATCTAGATTATTGACTCTAGTGCAAGTGGGAGACTGTTGGAGATATGCCCAAGAGGCAATAATAAAATGGCTATTATAATATATCTTTGTGTTTATGATAATGTTTACATACCATGCTATAATTGTATTAACCGAAACATTAGTACATGTGTGATATGTAGACAACAAGAAGTCCCTAGTATGCCTCTTAAACTAGCTTGTTGATTAATGGATGATTAGTTTCATAATCATGAACATTGGATGTTATTAATAACAAGGTTATATCATTATATGAATGATGTAATGGACACACCCAATTAAGCGTAGCATAAGATCTCGTCATTAAGTTATTTGCTATAAGCTTTCGATACATAGTTACCTAGTCCTTATGACCATGAGATCATATAAATCACTTATACTGGAAAGGTAATTTGATTACATCAAACGCCACTGCGTAAATGGGTGGTTATAAAGGTGGGATTAAGTATCCGGAAAGTATGAGTTGAGGAATATGGATCAACAGTGGGATTTGTCCATCCCGATGACGGATAGATATACTCTGGGCCCTCTCGGTGGAATTTCGTCTAATGTCTTGCAAGCATATGAATAAGTTCATAAGAGACCACATACCACGGTACAAGTAAAGAGTACTTGTCAGGAGACGAGGTTGAACAAGGTATAGAGTGATACCGAAGATCAAACCTCGGACAAGTAAAATATCGCGTGACAAAGGGAATTGGTATTGTATGTGAATGGTTCATTCGATCACTAAAGTCATCGTTGAATATGTGGGAGCCATTATGGATCTCCAGATCCCGCTATTGGTTATTGGTCGGAGTGAGTACTCAACCATGTCCGCATAGTTCGCGAACCGTAGGGTGACACACTTAAAGTTGGATGTTGAAATGGTAGAACTTGAATATGGAATGGAGTTCAAATATTTGTTCGGAGTCCCGGATGAGATCCCGGACATCACGAGGAGTTCCGGAATGGTCCGGAGAATAAGATTCATATATGGGATGTCATTTTATGTGTTTGAAAATGATCCGGTGCATTTATGGAAGGTTCTAGAAGGTTCTAGAAAAGTCCGGAAGAAATCACTTTGGAAGGCGGAGTCCCGAAGGGACTCCACCACCCATGGCCGGCCAACCCTAGAGGGGTGGAGTCCCAAGTGGACTCCACCATAGGGGCCGGCCACCCCCCCACATGGAAGGGTGGGAATCCCACTTGGGTGGGAGTCCCACCTTGAGTAGGTTTCCCTACAACATGGAAGGTTTTGGGTTCGGGTCTTATTCGAAGACTTGTAGTCCAACACTTGGGGTTCCACCTATATAATGAGGGGCATAGGGGAGGGGGCCGGCCACACCAAAGCCACCACCTTGGCCGCACCCCTTGGAGGCCGGCCACCCCCTCCCAAACCCTAGCCGCCCCCTTCTCCTCCATAACTCCCGCGTGCTTTAGCGAAGCTCCGCCGGAGTTCTCCACCGCCACCGACACCACACTGTCGTGCTGTCGGATTCAAGAGGAGCTACTACTTCCGCTGCCCGCTGGAACGGGGAGGTGGACGTCGTCTTCATCAACAACCGAACGTGTGACCGAGTACGGAGGTGCTGCCCGTTCGTGGCGCCGTGATCAAGATCTTCTACGCGCTTTTGCAAGCGGCAAGTGATCGTCTACCGCAGCAACAAGAGCCTCATCTTGTAGGCTTTGGAATCTCTTCAAGGGTGAGACTCGATAATCCCCTCGTTGCTACCGTCTTCTAGATTGCATCTTGGCTTGGATTTCGTGTTCGCGGTAGGAAATTTTTTTGTTTTCTATGCAACGAATCCCTACACTAACATATCTCATAAAAGAAATATGTAGTGATTACTAGAATAATCCACATAGACTATAAGCATTGCTACGGAAGATCTAATTGATGTCTACGCCCCCTCCTTTTTCTGTAGACAGTGTTGGGCCTCCAAGAGCAGAGGTTTGTAGAACAGCAGCAAGTTTTCCCTTAAGTGGATCACCCAAGGTTTATCGAACTCAGGGAGGAAGAGGTCAAAGATATCCCTCTCATGCAACCCTGCAACCACAAAGCAAGAAGTCTCTTGTGTCCCCAACACACCTAATAGGTGCACTAGTTCGGCGAAGAGATAGTGAAATACAGGTGGTATGAATATATATGAGCAGTGGCAATGGCACCAGAAAAGTGCTTTGCCCAGGACAAGAAACAAGCGTAGTAACGCAGCAGTAGTAACGCAAAGAAACAAGAAACAAGCAGCAATAGCAGTATTTAGGGACAAGGCCTAGGGATTAGACTTTCACTAGTGGACACTCTCAACTTTGATCACATAACAGAATAGATAAATGCATACTCTACACTCTTGTTGGATGATGAACACATTGCGTAGGATTACACGAACCCTCAATGCCGGAGTTAACAAGCTCCACAATTCAATGTTCATATTTAAATAACCTTAGAGTGCATGAAAGATCAATAAGACTAAACCAAGTACTAACATAGCATGCACACTGTCACCTTCATGCTAAGAAAGGAGGAATAGATCACATCAATACTATCATAGCAATAGTTAACTTCATAATCTACAAGAGATCATAATCATAGCCTACGCCAAGTACTAACACGGATGCACACACTGTCACCATTACACCGTGCAGGAGGAATAAAACTACTTTAATAACATTGCTAGAGTAGCACATAGATAAATTGTGATACAAAATACATTGCAATCATAAAGAGATATAAATAAGCACTTCACTATGCCATTCATAACAGTGAATAAGTATTCTGTGAAATATAGCCTAAGAGACCCACACGGTGCACACACTGTCACCTTTACACACGTGGGACAAGGAGTCTCCGGAGATCACATAAGTAAAATTCACTTGACTAGCATAACGACATCTAGATTACAAGCATCATCATATGAATCTCAATCATGTAAGGCAGCTCATGAGATTATTGTATTGAAGTACATAGGAGAGAGATGAACCACATAGCTACCGGTACAGCCCCGAGCCTCGATGGAGAACTACTCCCTCCTCATGGGAGACAGCAGCGTTGATGGAGATGGCGGTGGTGTCGATGGAGGAGCCTTCCGGGGCACTTCCCCGTCCCGGCGGCGTGCCGGAACAGAGACTCCTGTCCCCCAGATCTTGGCTTCGCGATGGCGGCGGCTCTGGAAGGTTTTCTCTGGTTTCTTCGAACGTATCAGGGTTTTCGCGACGGAGGCTTTAAATAGGCGGAAGGGCAAGGTCGGTGGACTTCTGAAGGGGCCCACACTATAGGGGGGCGCGGCCCCCCCTTGGCCGCGCCGGCCTAGGGTTTGGTGGCCCTGTGCCCCCTCTCTGGCGGTTCTCGTGTGTTCTGGATGCTTCCGGGCAAAATAGGAACCTGGGCGTTGATTTCGTCCAATTCCGAGAATATTTCGTTACTAGGATTTCTGAAACCAAAACAGCAGAAAACAGGAACTGGCACTTCGGCATCTTGTTAATAGGTTAGTTCCAGAAAATGCACGAATATGACATAAAGTGTGCATAAAACATGTAGATATCATCAATAATGTGGCATGGAACACAAGAAATTATCAATACGTCGGTGACGTATCAGCATCCCCAAGCTTAGTTCTGCTCGTCCCGAGCAGGTAAAACGATAACAAAGATAATTTCTGGAGTGACATGCCATCATAAACTTGATCATATTGTAAACATATGTAATGAATGCAGCGATCAAAACAATGTATATGACATGAGTAAACAAGTGAATCATATAGCAAAGACTTTTCATGAATAGTACTTCAAGACAAGCATCAATAAGTCTTGCATAAGAGTTAACTCATAAAGCAATAAATCAAAGTAAAGGTATTGAAGCAACACAAAGGAAGATTAAGTTTCAGCGGTTGCTTTCAACTTGTAACATGTATATCTCATGGATATTGTCAACATAGAGTAATATAATAAGTGCAATATGCAAGTATGTAGGAATCAATGCACAGTTCACACAAGTGTTTGCTTCTTGAGGTGGAGAGAAATAGGTGAACTGACTCAACAATGAAAGTAAAAGAATGGTCCTCCATAGAGGAAAAGCATCGATTGCTATATTTGTGCTAGAGCTTTGATTTTGAAAACATGAAACAATTTTGTCAACGGTAGTAATAAAGCATATGTATCATGTAAATTATATCTTACAAGTTGCAAGCCTCATGCATAGTATACTAATAGTGCCCGCAACTTGTCCTAATTAGCTTGGACTACCGGATCATCGGAATGCACATGTTTTAACCAAGTGTCACAAAGGGGTACCTCTATGCCGCCTGTACAAAGGTCTAAGGAGAAAGCTCGCATTGGATTTCTCGCTATTGATTATTCTCAACTTAGACATCCATACCGGGACAACATAGACAACAGATAATGGACTCCTCTTTTATGCATAAGCATGTGACAACAATTAATAATTTTCTCATATGAGATTGAGGATATATGTCCAAAACTGAAACTTCCACCATGGATCATCGCTTTAGTTAGCGGCCCAATGTTCTTCTCTAACAATATGCATGCTTAACCATAAGGTGGTAGATCGCTCTTACTTCAGACAAGACGAACATGCATAGCAACTCACATGAAATTCAACAAAGAATAGTTGATGGCGTCCCCAGTGAACATGGTTATCGCACAACAAGCAACTTAATAAGAGATAAAGTGCATAAGTACATATTCAGTACCACAATAGTTTTTAAGCTATTTGTCCCATGAGCTATATATTGCAAAGGTGAATGATGGAATTTTAAAGGTAGCACTCAAGCAATTTACTTTGGAATGGCGGAGAAATACCATGTAGTAGGTAGGTATGGTGGACACAAATGGCATAGTGGTTGGCTCAAGTATTTGGATGCATGAGAGGTATTCCCTCTCGATACAAGGTTTAGGCTAGCAAGGTTATTTGAAACAAACACAAGGATGAACCGGTGCAGCAAAACTCACATAAAAGACATATTGAAAACATTATAAGACTCTACACCGTCTTCCTTGTTGTTCGAACTCAATACTAGAAATTATCTAGACCTTAGAGAGACCAATTATGCAAACCAAATTTTAGCAAGCTCTATGTATTTCTTCATTAATGGGTGCAAAGTATACGATGCAAGAGCTTAAACATGAGCACGACAATTGCCAAGTATCACATTATCCAAGACATTATAGCAAATTACTACATGTATCATTTTCCAATTCCAACCATATAACAATTTAACGAAGAAGAAACTTCGCCATGAATACTATGAGTAGAGCCTAAGGACATACTTGTCCATATGCTACAGCGGAGCGTGTCTCTCTCCCACAAAGTGAATGCTAAAATCCATTTTATTCAAACAAAACAAAAACAAAAACAAACCGACGCTCCAAGCAAAGCACATAAGATGTGATGGAATAAAAATATAGTTTCAGGGGAGGAACCTGATAATGTTGTCGATGAAGAAGGGGATGCCTTGGGCATCCCCAAGCTTAGATGCTTGAGTCTTCTTGGAATATGCAGGGATGAACCACCGGGGCATCCCCAAGCTTAGAGCTTTCACTCTTCTTGATCATAGTATATCATCCTCCTCTCTTGACCCTTGAAAACTTCCTTCACACCAAACTTCTCATAAACTTCATTAGAGGGGTTAGTACATAATCAAAAACTCACATGTTCAGAGGTGACACAATCATTCATAACACTTCTGGACATTGTTCAAAGCTACTGGAAGGTAATGGAACAAAGAAATCCACCCAACACAGCGAAAGAAGCAATGCGAAATAAAAGGCAGAATCTGTCAAAACAAAACAGTCCGTAAAGACGAATTTCTAATAAATACTTCCGTTGCTCAGATCAGAAAACTCAAAACTAATGAAAGTTGCGTACGTATCTGAGGAACACGCACATAAATTGGCATATTTTTCTGAGTTACCTACAGAGAAAACAGCCCAGATTCGTGACAGATAGAAATCTGTTTCTGCGCAGAAATCCAAATCTAGTATCAACCTTCGATTAGAGGCTTCACTTGGCACAACAAAACACAAAACTAAGATAAGGAGAGGTTGCTACAGTAGTAAACAACTTCCAAGACACAAATATAAAACAAAGTACTGTAGCAAAATAACACATGGGTTATCTCCCAAGAAGTTCTTTCTTTATAGCCATTAAGATGGGCTCAGCAGTTTTAGTGATGCGCTCACAAGAAATAGTATTTGAAGCAAAAGAGAGCATCAAGAGGCAAATTCAAAACACATTTAAGTCTAACATGCTTCCTATGCATGGGAATCTTGTAAATAAACAAGTTCATGAAGAGCAAAGTAACAAGCATAGGAAGATAAAACAAGTATAGCTTCAAAAATTTCAGCACATAGAGAGGCATTTTAGTAACATGAAAATTTCTACAACCATATTTTCCTCTCTCATAATAACTTTCAGTAGCATCATGAGCAAACTCAACAATATAACTATCACATAAAGCATTCTTATCATGAGTCTCATGCATAAAATTATTACTCTCCACATGAGCATAATCAATTTTATTAGTAATAGTGGGAGCAAATTCGACAAAGTAGCTATCATTATTATTCTCATCATCAAATATAGGAGGCATATTGTAATCATAATTAAATTTATCCTCCATAACAGGTGGCACCAAAAGACTACTATCATTATAATCATCATAAATAGACGGTAAAGTATCATCAAAGTAAATTTTCTCCTCAATGCTTGGGGGACTAAAAAGATCATGCTCATCAAAACCAGCTTCCCCAAGCTTAGAATTTTCCATATCATTAGCAACAAGGGTATTCAATGTGTTCATGCTAATATGTTCCATGGGTTTTTTAATTTTCGGATCAAACCATCCATGTCTTAAATCAGGAAATAGAGTAAAAAGCTCATTGTTGTCCATTATGCCTTACTAGTGTAAACAAGAAACAAAAAGATGCAATTGCAGGATCTAAAGGAAATAGCTTTGAGTACTTACGGCGCCGGAAAATAGCTTAGTAGCCGAGGTCCGGAGTGTGAGTACCTTTTACCTTTCCTCCCCGGCAACGGCGCCAGAAAATAGCTTGATGTCTACGCCCCCTCCTTTTCCTGTAGACAGTGTTGGGCCTCCAAGAGCAGAGGTTTGTAGAACAGCAGCAAGTTTTCCCTTAAGTGGATCACCCAAGGTTTATCGAACTCAGGGAGGAAGAGGTCAAAGATATCCCTCTCATGCAACCCTGCAACCACAAAGCAAGAAGTCTCTTGTGTCCCCAACACACCTAATAGGTGCACTAGTTGGGCGAAGAGATAGTGAAATACAGGTGGTATGAATATATATGAGCAGTGGCAACGGCACCAGAAAAGTGCTTTGCCCAGGACAGTAAACAAGCAGTAGTAACGCAGCAGTAGTAACGCAGTAAAACAGTAAACAAGCAGCAATAGCAGTATTTAGGGACAAGGCCTAGGGATTAGACTTTCACTAGTGGACACTCTCAACTTTGATCACATAACAGAATAGATAAATGCATACTCTACACTCTTGTTGGATGATGAACACATTGCGTAGGATTACACGAACCCTCAATGCCGGAGTTAACAAGCTCCACAATTCAATGTTCATATTTAAATAACCTTAGAGTGCATGAAAGATCAATAAGACTAAACCAAGTACTAACATAGCATGCACACTGTCACCTTCATGCTAAGAAAGGAGGAATAGATCACATCAATACTATCATAGCAATAGTTAACTTCATAATCTACAAGAGATCATAATCATAGCCTACGCCAAGTACTAACACGGATGCACACACTGTCACCATTACACCGTGCAGGAGGAATAAAACTACTTTAATAACATTGCTAGAGTAGCACATAGATAAATTGTGATACAAAATACATTGCAATCATAAAGAGATATAAATAAGCACTTCACTATGCCATTCATAACAGTGAATAAGTATTCTGTGAAATATAGCCTAAGAGACCCATACGGTGCACACACTGTCACCTTTACACACGTGGGACAAGGAGTCTCCGGAGATCACATAAGTAAAATTCACTTGACTAGCATAACGACATCTAGATTACAAGCATCATCATATGAATCTCAATCATGTAAGGCAGCTCATGAGATTATTGTATTGAAGTACATAGGAGAGAGATGAACCACATAGCTACCGGTACAGCCCCGAGCCTCGATGGAGAACTACTCCCTCCTCATGGGAGACAGCAGCGTTGATGGAGATGGCGGTGGTGTCGATGGAGGAGCCTTCCGGGGGCACTTCCCCGTCCCGGCGGCGTGCCGGAACAGAGACTCCTGTCCCCCAGATCTTGGCTTCGCGATGGCGGCGGCTCTGGAAGGTTTTCTCTGGTTTCGTCGAACGTATCAGGGTTTTCGCGACGGAGGCTTTAAATAGGCGGAAGGGCAAGGTCGGTGGACTTCTGGGGGGCCCACACTATAGGGGGGCGCGGCCCCCCCTTGGCCGCGCCGGCCTAGGGTTTGGTGGCCCTGTGCCCCCTCTCTGGCGGTTCTCGTGTGTTCTGGATGCTTCCGGGAAAAATAGTAACAAGGGCGTTTATATCGTCCAATTCCGAGAATATTTCGTTACTAGGATTTCTGAAACCAAAAACAGCAGAAAACAGGAACTGGCACTTCGGCATCTTGTTAATAGGTTAGTTCCAGAAAATGCACGAATATGACATAAAGTGTGCATAAAACATGTAGATATCATCAATAATGTGGCATGGAACACAAGAAATTATCGATACGTCGGAGACGTATCACTAATCTTATCATAGTCAACTCTTTGAACTTTGTCGTAAACAACTTTTCGACAAGCCTAGCTTCTTTAAGGACATTTCATCCAAGTCTATCAATTTCATAGATTTATTTACTTTCAAAAAGTATTCATCTATCTTGGATTTCATGGCGTATAGCCATTTTATTGGAGTCAGGGCCCATCATAACTTCTTTGTTTGTAGTTGATTTATCATTGCTCAAAATCAATCCTTTGTTCACAAATTATTTATTTGATCACAAAGTAAACCATACCTACAAGGTTCAATATGTACTTCGATCTCCATGACTAAAACACTTTGTAGTCATGAGAGCTATGATCATCGTGAACGCTTCCGGAACCAATTCCAATGCTGCGCTACTCTGATCATTATGCTCAGGTTCATAAACCTTATCAAGTTCTATTGCCCTCCCACTCAAATACTTCGCTAGAAAACAATTTCTTGGAAATAAGCAAGTAACATTAACAAACACTTTTGTCTTTTACTTTATAGTGAAAAGAATTCCCAATCAATTCTTTGGGATAACCAACAAAGACATTCATCCGATTTTGGTTGTAAACTTATTTATCTTATGCTATGCATACCAAAATTTAAGAAAGGACTATTAGGGTTCATACCCATGCCATAACTCGTATGGTGTCATTTCAACGGATCATGATGATGCTCTATTCAGTGTAAAAACGGTAGTCTCTAAAACATAATTCACAAAAAATATAATGGCATCAATATTTTATCTCATCATTGACCCAACAAGGTTTGGATACATCTCTCGGATACTCCATCATCATTATGATACTCCAAGAAACGTGAGTTGTAGAACAATTTCATAACTCTCTTAGATGTTCGCTAAAACTCGTAATTCAAATATTTTCCATCATGATCCAATCATAGATATTTAACTTTTCTATTACGATGATTTCCACTTCATGCTGAATTTTATTTGAATCCATTCAAATGTTTCAAACTTCTTCCTTATCGAATATATCCACATTTATATACTCAATTTATTGTTGGAAGTTTTCATGAAGTAGAAGAATCTCCCGCACACAACTATGCCCAGTGAACCACATACATCATCATGTATATTTCCACTAAGTTAGTTGCCCATTCAACTCTTGGCATATGAACGGTATTTTAGTCATTCTTTTTTTAGAAAAGATTTGCAAGCGCCAAACGATTCAAAAATCAGATGACTCCAAAAATCCATTTGCATGGAGTTCCTTCATGCATTCCTTTCTAATTTTAGCGTCATTGTTATGTATGTGTGTTTCACCATTAAGATTTATAATAACGTATCCATCGTACATGGAGTAATGTCATAATTTGAACAAATCATTGTTTTTATTTGACCAGAGCAAAATAACAATTATTAAGTTCTTTATTACAAATTATAAGGGCTAGGTAGAATGCCAATGACAAGCATAATAACACTTTATTATGTTGCAGATGTGCATTATTACCATATTCCTTATTAGTCACTTAGGCCATTGTATTCTTGTATTGCGTTGTTTTGTATGACACTTCATACCAACCAATGTGGTACTAATACCCAAGAATTTCATTGTGTGACCAAACTAGGAATACAACCATAACATGTATATCATGTATATACACCTGAGCTAGACTTTCTAGTCTTTTCTTTTCTTTCTGCCAAAATATCTTTTGTAGTTTCTCTTTTAGCTTTCCTCATTATTCAGAAAACACTTCACCTTCAATAACTTCTAGGTTTGTTGGTCAAATACCAATAACCTTGAGGTTCTTACTTTGAAGTTGATCATCATATGACAAGTGTTTCAGATTTCACTATTAGTAACTTTTTAATATGATGAACAATTTCACTCATAATTTTATCCATCATATCATGACGACTTTTCCGAGACCATGTCAGTACATGCTAGGCTCGTAAAGTTTAACCTCAGTATTCGCATGTGCAAATCTGGCTTGCACCCGTTGTATGCACACGTAGAATCTATAACACCCGATCATCACGTGATGCTTCGAAACGACGAGTCTTAGCAACGGTGCATACTAAGGATGATCACTTCATGGATATGCGAATATCGTTAGTGCCCCAATAGTTGGAGGATTAGGACGCCTTGCATCTTCAACCTTCGTACATTCCCATAAAACTTATGAGCTTATGTAGTCTCACCAAATTATATTCTATCATCTTGCAATAAGGTCTTAGATATCACATATATCTCATACCTTGATTATTTCTGAAAACTAAATTTTCAGCTCCTTACTTTTCAAACAGATTTGAACTTCAAGTTTCACGGAGACAAGATAACTTTAGGTACTAATTGAAACCATAGCTCTTTGAATCAACAATGTGAGGTTTACTAAAAGTTTGCAATAGGACTTAATCATTTCTTGATTCTTAACAATACGGTACCAGTCCGTAATGTTTCTTGTCAGATTTTAACAGTATTTCTATCTCAATTACAAGACTAGCGCATGGTAGAATACGGATGCCAATACTACAAATTAATTCAAAATACTACTCAGACTATGTTTAAGATAATTAGTTCATGTTTTAATCTAATTACTAATGAACTCCCACTTAATACAACATCCCTCATAGTTGTTAAGTGGTACACGATCCAAATCCACTACATCAAAACCGATCATCACGTGAGATGATGTAGCTTCAATGGTGAACATCAACATGTTGATCATATCATCCATATGACTCGTGTTCAACCTTTCGGTTTCCGTTGTCCCGAGGCCATGTCTGTACATGCTAGGCTCGTCAAGCAAACCCAAGTATTCCGCGTGTGCAACATGGCTTACACCCGTTGTATGTGAACGTTGAGTCTATCACATCCGATCATCACGAGATGCTTCGAAACGACGAACTGTGCAACGGTGCATACGAGGGGAGAACACTTTATTATCTTGATATTAATGTGAGGGATCATCTTATAATGCTACCGTCGCGTTCTAAGCAAAATAAGATGCATAAAGGATTAACATCACATGCAATTCATATGTGATATGATATGGCCCTTTAGTCTTTGCGCCTTCGATCTTCATCTCCAAAGCACGATCATGATCTCCATCATCAACGGGCATGATCTCCATCATCGTCGGCGTAGCGTCAAGGTCCATGGCGCCGTCTTCATGATTGTTCACCTCATGTAGCAACTATTACAACTACTTTGAAATACTACACAACATGAAATTTAAAGACAACCATAAGGCTCCTGCCGGTTGCCACAATACAATAATGATCATCTCATACATATTCATCATCACATCATGGCCATATCAGATCACCAAACCCTGCAAAAACAAGTTAGACGCCTCTAATTGGTTTGCATATTTTACGTGGTTTAGGGTTTTCGAGTAAGATCCAATCTACCTACGAACATGAACCACAACGGTGATACTAGTGTTGTCAATAGAAAGAGTAAATTGAATCTTCACTATGGTGGGAGAGACAGACACCCGCAAAGCCACTTATGCAATACAAGTTGCATGTCGAACGTGGAGCAAGTCTCATGAACGCGGTCATGTAAAGTTAGCCCGAGCCGCTTCATCCCACCATGCCACAAAGATGCAAAGTACTCGAACTAAAGACAACAAAGCATCAACGCCCACAAAACAATTGTGTTCTACTCGTGCAACCATCTATGCATAGACACGGCTCTGATACCACTGTAGGGATACGTAGCATAGAAAACAAAAAATTTCCTACCGCGAGAACGCAATCCAAGCCAAGATGCAATCTAGAAGACGGGAGCAACGAGGAGATGATCGAGACACCCTTGAAGATTTCCAAAGCCTACAAGATGAGGCTCTTGTTGCTGCGGTAGACGATCACTTGCCGCTTGCAAAAGCGCGTAGAAGATCTTGATCACGGTGCCACGATCGGGCAGCACCTCCGTACTCGGTCACACGTTCGGTGTTGATGAAGACGACGTTCTTCTCCCCATTCCAGCGGGCAGCGGAAGTAGTAGCTCCTCCTTGACTCCGGCAGCACGACGGCGTGGTGGCGGTGGCGATGGAGAACTCCGGCGGAGCTTCGCTAAGCGTGCGGGAGAGGTGGAGGAGAGGGGGCGGCTAGGGTTTGGGAGAGGGGGTGGCCGGCCTCTATGGGGTGCGGCCAGCTTGGTGGCTTGTGGTGGCCGGCCCCCTCCCCTATACCCCTCATTATATAGGTGGAACCCCAAGTGTCGGACTACAAGTCTTCGAATAAGACCCGAAACCAAAACCTTCCATGTAGTAGGGAAACCTACCCAAGGTGGGACTCCCACCCAAGTGGGATTCCCACCCTTCCATGAAGGGGGGTGGCCGGCCCCCTTGGTGGAGTCCACCTTGGACTCCCCCCTCTAGGGTTGGCCGGCCATGGGGAGGTGGAGTCCCTCCGGGACTCCTCCTTCCTTAGTGATTTCTTCCGGACTTTTCTAGAACCTTCTAGAACCTTCCATAAATTTACCGGATCATTTCCAAACTTGGAATATGACTTCCTATATATGAATCTTATTCTCCGGACCATTCTGGAACTCCTCGTGATGTCTGGGATCCTATCCGAGACTTCGAACAATACTTCGAACTCCATTCCATATTCAAGTTCTACTATTACAACATCAAACCTTAAGTGTGTCACCCTACGGTTCGCGAACTATGTAGACATGGTTGAGATTTCTCTCCGACCAATAACCAATAGCGGGATCTGGAGATCCATAATGGCTCCCACATATTCAACGATGACTTAGTGATCGAATGAACCATACACATACGATACCAATTCCCTTTGTCACGCGATATTTTACTTGTCCGAGGTTTGATCATCGGTATCACTCTATACCTTGTTCAACCTCGTTTCCTGACAAGTACTCTTTACTCGTACCGTGGTATGTGGTCTCTTATGAACTTATTCATATGCTTGCAAGACATTAGACGACATTCCACCGAGAGGGCCCAGAGTATATCTATCCGTCATCGGGATGGACAAATCCCACTGTTGATCCATATGCCTCAACTCATACTTTCAGGATACTTAATCCCACCTTCATAACCACCCATTTACGCAGTGGCGTTTGATGTAATCAAAGTACCTTTCCAGTATAAGTGATTTACATGATCTCATGGTCATAAGGACTAGGTAACTATGTATCGAAAGCTTATAGCAAATAACTTAATGGCGTGATCTTATGCTACGCTTAATTGGGTGTGTCCATTACATCATTCATATAATGATATAACCTTGTTATTAATAACATCCAATGTTCATGATTATGAAACTAATCATCTATTAATCAACAAGATAGTTAAGAGGCTTACTAGGGACTCATTGTTGTTCACATAACACACATGTATCAATGTTTCAGTTAATACAATTATAGCATGGTATGTAAACATTATCATAAACACAAAGATATATTATCACTACAAGAAATCTGGTGACTTGCGACCCTCCATATTGGTCGCTGAAAGGTCGTTGTGCGCCATCTGTGACCACGCCTTGACCAATAAGTGTTGGTCGCCAGTTGAGCGTCACTGACAGCGCACGGCGACCTTTTTATTTATATGGTCGTAATCCTCTACGACCAAATAGATGGTCGTAGATTCTACGACCAAAATGTTGGTCACGGGCTGGCCTGCCCTATCCACGTCAGATCCAACGTGGCAAATCCTACGTGGCAGATCGATGACCAAACCAAATGGTCGTGGTTCGAAATCAGCCCAGTCCAGTTCTGCCATTTATATGGCCGAATTCAAAGTTACGGCCCATTTCTATTTTTTTCCACTGAAATCTGTTAGGTTTATAGGGCCAGGCCCACACTTTTGGCCTTCTTACTTTCTGGCCTTGGCCATTTTACGCTTACTGTTTTTTATGGGCCTTAGCCATTTATGAGTCCATTTTCTTTTAATTCGGAATCATTCACACACATTGTACTGGTCCCACATGTCATATATACATTTCACACTAGCCAATTTCAATATTCTACAAGATCAACTTGTCAGGTTTCAAATTCTCATTATTACCGAACTGATAGGTCTTAGTTTCTCATGATTTGACATTAAATATCCAATATTTCAATTCCCAATGAAAAGTGAGGGAAAATCCAAAATAAATAAATTATAGTACTGCTGCTAGCTCTAAAATCTAGAGCTAAAAATACAACATATTTGATGGGTTGCACTAGGTGCATCTTTGAACTTCAGTCTAGAGCTCTTGTAAGAGAGGAACATCACTTCATTATCTGGTAACAAAAAAAGAACAAGTGAGTGTTGAGCTCTAAACAGCATGTGTACACAGATAACAGTAAACTACTTGACAGTGCTGGAAGGAGCATGCTCCTGTTTGTGGACACTGAAATAAAGCCAAGTCCGCATGAGGAGTACTCTAATTTGCTAGCAGAGCATGAAGAAGCAATAGATTTGTACGTTCAGTAAAATTGAAGTAAAATATACATGCACCTGATATGAAACATAAATTTGTTAGTACAGTAAAATTGAAGTTGAAAGTGAAGCTACCGGTTGTTTGCAAACCAGACAGACAATAGTGAGGAAATGTGAGGATTAATGCATGGAAGAAGCAAGCACCTGTGGTAGATAATCTCAAAATAGTACTATCTTGTATTAATGCACAGGCTCAGTATGACGCACATCAACTCACATATTGTTCAGTGGAGCACTACCTTGTGCAAGGCTTCACCCATTATCGTCTTCGTCCTGCAACAGGAAGTAAACTAATGTTAAGAATTAAAGTTGCTGTCAAGAAATTCTACACCGTCATATACATGTAGATGAACACCGGAAATAAAAATGTTGGTTATGTTTGAAGTCAACTGATAAGAACAGGAACACCAGAATGCAAGATATAGAACAATAATAACTAGTCAACTGATAAAAACAGAAACTAGATGCAACATCATAATAGCCTAATAGGTCTACAAGTGGAACATTACTAAAAGCTTGTGCTCAGTAATGACAACCAGAATAAGAAATACCAATGTGGAATAAACATGATGAAAGACCAAACAGGGGCATAAAGGAAGTTATCATGGTTTCAAAATTAAGAAAGTAGTATGTGCTTTCAGCAAATACCCTGGATGTTCCAGTAACAAACGGAAAGAACCGAGCTTTATCCTACTTGCTGAAGCCTTGGACAATTTCCTAGAACAATTGAATAACTCGAGAAACTGTATTTGCCATAAGTTTATTCACTGGTACCAGACATACAAAATTCATAAATTTCATGTCAAAAAAATTGGGTGCCACTTAATCATGTCTAACAGATATTAACAGGACAGAGATGGGATTTCCACATGCTTGTTCCACGTCACCAGCTCCCATGTATGAGGATAAGATATTCAACTGAAGCAAGAAAAAAAGTTGTGTCTTTTATTCTAGCGCCACTTAATCAAATAGATTCGTTTGCAATGAAAAAATAACAAAGCATCATCGCCTTTGACATGCTTGTTACATGGATTTACATCAGCCATCATAGGAATAGAATCATAATAGAGTTGCACAAGTGGACATTGCAAAACTGCTACAGAAAATATATAGGATGGTATGCAAAACTACCACCACACAGGGAATCAACACAATAATATGCTTTATGTCGTAGCATCATGGCCCATCAATCAACCAAGTAAACAAAAGAGATTTCTTGCAACACATATTCTGTAGGAAAAAAGTGAGGGCGATCAGGAAATAAGTGGAATTTAAGAATGAGAGGTTATCATGTTAAACTAAGAAAGCAAGAATAAAATAACACATAAGTATCTCCAAACAACATCATCTTTCATTTTAACAGAAAACCACTGCTTTAAGTAAACATAATACAATTTTATGAACAAAGGAGATAAAAACAGCTTTGAGGAAGTCATACTTCTAACTTATATTACTCTACTGCAATGTAATACACAAAACGATATAATTGTGGTTATTAGGGACAGCTATCAAAGCAAAGCAATGGAAAACAATAACAGTGGGTATTAGGGACATGCATCAAAGCAAAGCAATGTAATAACTAAGAAGAACCAGTGACTACAGCAAAGACACTTGTACACATCACAGCGCCAGTAACTAAATATCAAACATGTTTATGTATGTTAATTTGTGAAGCTCCAGCTTCAGTAAATTGCAATCCCCTAACTGACTCGACAACCATACAGCAACCTGCATATGAGCACATTAATGATCGACCTTTGCTGATACACAATATATGTACCTTAGGGGTCACCTAGCATGGAGACAATCCCCCTGATCATGCCATAGGTGGCATCGGCCAACTACAGCGAGAACATCTAAACCATCTTCAGCTAGAGTTTCTAGTCACAGTCTAACATGAACACCAAAGCAGAATTACAGTGGTAAGCATATTATATATGAATCAAAGGGAATATTATTCTACGATTCTGGGCTTGGACGAGATCATTCCATTTAGGATTTAGACCAGCATGGTGGGAAGACGCACAAATAAATTGATCCAGACTGTAGTTGTGTAAGCAGCAAAATAGTAAGAAGAAGGGAGATGTGAGCCGCAAATTATACCAGGATGAGGTCGAAGAGGGTATCCTGGCCAACCATGACGAACTCGGCGTCTCTGTTCTTAGGCGCAGTAATCATCGATCGTGTGGCGGATTGCCTGCGACTCCATGGCCTCCGCCTCCGTCGATGGTTATGGATCACATACGGGAGTGCCTGCAGAGAGAGAGAGAGAGTCTGAGAGAGACACCGAGAGACAGAGATGGGGGAAGGAAACAGAGAGGATAGGGGCGGCCAGATACAGCGGCAGCGACGGTGCTCAGCGCCTCTTTGAGCTCCATGGCTGATGGTGGCCTTCTCGACAAGGCCGTGGAGATAGAGCGCGGGTTCGGGGGCGGAGATGGTGCCGCTGCCATCGGCGTCGAAGATCTCGCTCCATGGATGAAGGTGGCCTTCTCAGGATCTAGCTCGGTGTGGCTCGGGTCGATGTGGAGCACCCAAGAAGCAAAATCAAATTAGAACATAAGCAAAACGAGAGGAACGGTCAAGGAAACGACTAGATCCGGCGAAAATAGAGACCACGCGTGGCCACGTACATGGATAAGCCCCGATGTTGTGGAGGTGGGCATGGTAGATGCAGAGGAAGTAGGGGCGAGGTGGCTGGAAGATGACGCAGATCTTCTGCTACTAGGGTTAATTTGGCGGCGGCGGTGGGCAAAGGGAGGGCCGAGGAAATCGTCATTTCTCTACTGCGCGGCGGCAGCGTATGAGGACCGAGGAGAAAGAGTTAGGGTTTCGTTCGCCCGCGGGTAGGTGGGGGACGTAAACGAAAAAAAAATGTTCAACCGCAAGTGAGGTGTGGGCGGGACAGAGCCAACTTTTCGTTTCGCGTGGCGCGAAAAAAGGGAGCGGATGGCGCGCGGCCAATTTCCGTTCCCGCTTGCGAGTTTTCGTGCGAGTTTCCGTGCGATCGGAACCCATGTTTTGAGGTTCCATATGAGAGTGATTTTACTATTGGATACATTACTGAATTTTACCCCTTTTCTTAATATAAAGCGGGCTATATTTTTTAGTTTTACTTTCTACTAGTACTAGTATGATAGTGGGTTATGCATGTCAGTCCGATGAGGCATACGTGTCAGGTGGCAGGTCGGTGGTGGGTGCGCCCTCCTCTCAATTTAGTGGGGCCTACTTGTCGGTTCGGTGGTGGATCAGGCTTCTCTAGTAGGCAGGTAGGTTTCACATGTCACTGGATAGGTAGTGTAGTTAGACCTACCGGTGAACAGAGCAATGCCTAGTTTTGTCTAGGCACCTAATCGAATGTTGACACATGGACAAGACACGTATGTAAAATTGCTGAGGTGGCCGACAAGTCATTTAAAGGCATCACGAATTAGCAGTCATGACCATTTAAATTGGTCGCCGGTGGCCAAAATTAAGGTTGTAGACCATGCCATCTATATTATGACCAATTTGTGTGACTTAGTTATGACTTTTCTGATCAGAATGGTCGTAGAAATTTAGGGTTTGATCCCACCCAAACGATGTACGACCATTTGTTGAGAAATTGTCATAGAGTTATGACTAATTTATTTGTGGTCACTGTAAGAAGGTCACTAGTTAACATATTTCTTGTAGTGTATAATAACCATTTTATTATTGCCTCTTGGGCATATCTCCAACACCCTTCCGCCTACTTAAAGCCTTCGTCGCGAAACCCCCAGTACCGAGAGCCACGATACGGAAAACCTTTCAGAGACGCCGCCGCCGCCAATCCCATCTCGGGGGATTCAGGAGATCGCCTCCGGCACCCTGCTGGAGAGGGGAATCATCTCCCGGAGGTCTCTTCATCGCCATGATCGCCTCCGGATCGATGTGTGAGTAGTCCACCCCTAGACTATGGGTCCATAGCAGTAGCTAGATGGTTGTCTTCTCCTCATTGTGCTATCATGTTAGATCTTGTGAGCTGCCTATCATGATCAAGATCATCTATTTGTAATGCTACATGTTGTGTTTGTTGGGATCCGATGAATATTGAATACTATGTCAAGTTGATTATCAATCTATCATATATGTTATTTATGTTCTTGCATGCTCTCCGTTGCTAGTAGAGGCTCTGGCCAAGTTGATACTTGTGACTCCAAGAGGGAGTATTTATGCTCGATAGTGGGTTCATGCCTCCATTAAATCTGGGACAAGGATGTAAAGTTCTAAGGTTGTGGATGTGCTGTTGCCACTAGGGATAAAACATCGATGCTTTGTCTAAGGATATCTGTGTTGATTACATTACGCACCATACTTAATGCAATTGTCTGTTGCTTGCAACTTAATATCGGAAGGGGTTCGGATGATAACCTGAAAGTGGACTTTTTAGGCATAGATGCATGCTGGATAGCGGTCTATGTACTTTGTCGTAATGCCCTGATTAAATCTCATAGTACTCATCATGATATATGTATGTGCATTGTTATGCCTTCTTTATTTGTCAATTGCCCAACTGTAATTTGTTCACCCAACATCTGTTTATCTTATGGGAGAGACACCACTAGTGAACTGTGGACCCCGGTCCTATTCTTTACATCTGAAATACAATCTACTGCAATTGTTCTTTACTGTTCTTCGCAAACAATCATCATCATCCACACTATACATCTAATCATTTGTTTACAGCAAGCCGGTGAGAGTGACAACCTCACTGTTACGTTGGGGCAAAGTACTTTGATTGTGTTGTGCAGGTTCCACGTTGGCGCCGGAATCCCTGGTGTTGCGCGCACTACACTCCGCCGCCATCAACCTTCAACGTGCTTCTTGGCTCCTACTGGTTCGATAAACCTTGGTTTCTTTCTGAGGGAAAACTTTCTACTGTACGCATCACACCTTCCTCTTGGGGTTCCCAACGGACGTGTGTTAACTGCATGCATCAAGCATATTTTCTGGCGCCGTTGCCGGGGAGATCAAGACACGCTGCATGGGGAGTCTCCCACTTCCAATCTCTTTACTTTGTTTTTGTCTTGCTTTACTTTACTTTATTTACTACTTTGTTTGCTGCACTAAAACAAAAACACAAAAAAGTTAGTTGCTAGTTTTACTTTATTTACTGTCTTGTTCTCCATATTAAAAACACAAAAAATTAGTTACTTTCATTTACTCTATTTACCTTTTGTTTATTTCATTATGTTTCCTCCTAAGTACACTCTAAAAGACATACCGGTAGGACGTGGGTCTATCATTGGAAGAGATAATATAGAAGATTTTTTCACTCATGTTAGTACATCTGAAGATTTTGAAGATAGACACTTGGTAGAACTTGCCCCTACTTATGAAATTGCTGGTGCCTCTTTAGTACACATGTTGGAAACTAAATTTATTAATCTCAATCCTATAATTCAGCATATGTTTCTTACACTCGGTGATATGGAAGAAGGAGAAAAGAAAGATTTTGTCCTAGAAACCCTTCTTAAAGAATTTGGTGGTGTAGCAAGAGAGGCTAGAAAAGTCTTTATTAAATATAAGATGCTTGGCTCTTATACCAACTTTGCTAGTACCCTCGAAAAGATGGACATGGATAGAATAAGGTACACTAATAATGTTAATGATGGTGGGGAGATTAAGACAACAATACCTTGTAAGCTCCAAGGAATGCATGAAGCTCTAGAAAATAACTATGGTTGGCTTGTTCCTGAAAATTTGTTTGATGAGAATAGCAAGTCTAAGAATAATGAAAAAGGAGCCTCTAAAACTTACATAGATAAGATACAATGCATAGTTGAGAAAACTCCAAACCCCTCTGTTGATGCTTCATCTCTTGATGTTACTTGATTCACACTTTCTGCGCCTAGCTGAAAGGCGTTAAAGAAAAGCGTTTATGGGAGACAACCCATTATTTTACTTCTGCACTTTGTTTTATATTTGAGTCTTGGAAGTTGTTACTATTGTAGCAACCTCTCCTTATATTTATTTTATTGCATTGTTGTGCCAAGTAAAGTCTTTGATAGTAAAGTCAATGCTAGATTTGGATTACTGCGCAGAAACAGATTTCTTGCTGTCACGAATTTGGGTATGGTTCTCTGTAGGTAACTCCGAAAAATCTGCCAATTTACGTGCGTGATCCTCAGATATGTACGCAACGTTCATTCAATTTGGGCATTTTCATCTGAGCAAGTCTGGTGCCTCTAAAAAATTCGTCTTTACGGACTGTTCTGTTTTGACAGATTCTGCCTTTTATTTCGCATTGCCTGTTTTGCTATGTTTGATGGATTTCTTTGTTCCATTAACTTTCAGTAGCTTTGTGCAATGTCCAGAAGTGTTAAGAATGATTATGTCACCTCTGAATATATGAACTATGCACTGACCCTCTAATGAGTTTGTTTCGAGTTTGGTGTGGAGAAAGTTTTCAAGGGTCAAGAGAGGAGGATGATACAATATGATTAAGAAGAGTGAAAAGTCAAAGCTTGGGGATGCCCCCGTGGTTCATCCCTGCATATTTTAAGAAGACTCAAGCGTCTAAGCTTGGGGATGCCCAAGGCATCCCTTCTTAATCGACAACTTATCAGGTGACCTCTAGTGAAACTATATTTTTATTCCGTCACATCTTATGTGCTTTACTTGGAGCGTCTGTTTGTTTTTATTTTCATTTTATTTGAATAAAATCGGATCCTAGCATTCTTTGTTTGGGAGAGAGACACGCTCTGTTGTTTCGTATGAACACATGTGTTCTTAGCTTTATCTTTAATGTTCATTGCGAAAGTTGGACTATTTCATTCATTGCTATATGGTTGGAAACGGAAAATGCCGCATGTGGTAAATGGTATAATGTCTTGAATAATGTGATACTTGGCAATTGTTGTGCTCATATAGATCATGTTTAAGCTCTTGCATCATGTACCTTGTACCCATTAATGAAGAATTACATAGAGCTTGTTAAAATCTAGTTTGCATGATTAGTTTCTCTAGAGTCTAGATATTTTCTGGTTAAGGTGTTTGAACAACAAGGAGACAGTGTAAAGTCTTATAATACCTACAATATGTTCATATGTGAGCTTTGCTGCACCTTTTATACTTGAGTTTGCTTCAAACAACCTTGCTAGCCTAGCCTTGTATTGAGAGGAATTCTTCTCGTGCATTCAAATCCTTGAGCCAAATACTATGCCATTTGTGTCCACCATACCTACCTACCACATGGTATTTCTCTGCCATTCCAAAGTACATTACTTGAGTGCTACCTTTAAACTTCTATTGTTTGTCTTTACAATATATAGCTCATGGGAAAAAATAGCCTTAAAAACTATTGTGGTGAAGAATATGTATTTATGTGTCTTATTTCTTAATAAGTTGCTTGTTGAGCGGTAACCATGTTTCTGGGGACGCCATCAACTCTTTTACCCTTTGTTGAATATCATGTGAGTTGCTATGGATGTTCTTCTTGTCCGAAGTAAGGGCGATTTTCATGATCAAATGGTTTGAGTATGCATATTGTTAGAGAAGAACATTGGGCCGCTAACTAAAGCCATGACTCATGGTGGAAGTTTCAGTTTGGACACAAATCCTCAATCTCTTATGAGAATATTATCTATTATTAAATGCTTATGCATTAAAGAGGAGTCCATTATCTGTTGTCTATGTTGTCCCGGTATGGATGTCTAAGTTGAGAATAATCAAAAGCGAGAAATCCAATGCGAACTTTCTCCTTAGACCTTTGTACAGGCGGCATAGAGGTACCCCTTTGTGACACTTGGTTGAAACATATGTTATGCAATGATAATCCATGTTAATCCAAGCTAATTAGGACAAGGTGCGAGCACTATTGGTATACTATGCATGAGGCTTGCAACTTATAAGATATCTTATACATAACACATATGCTTTATTACTACCGTTGACAAAATTGTTTCTTGTTTTCAAAATGAAAAGCTCTAGCACAAATATAGTAATCCATGCTTCCCTCTGCGAAGGGCCTATCTTCTACTTTATTGTTGAGTCAGTTTACCTACTTCTTTGTATCTTAGAAGCAAACACTTGTGTAGACTGTGTGCATTGATTCTTACATGTTTACCTATTGGACTTGTTATATTACTTTGTGTTGACAATTATCCATGAGATAAACATGTTGAAGTTGAAAGCAACCGCTAAAACTTATATCTTCCTTTGTGTTGCTTCAATGCCTTTATTTTGAATTTATTGCTTTATGAGTAACTCTTATGCAAGTCTTATTGATGCTTGTCCTGAAAGTATTATTCATGAAAAGTCTTTGCTATATGATTCATTTGTTTACTCATTATATTCATCATTGCTTCGAATCGCTGCATTCATCTCATATGCTTTACAATAGTATGATCAAGATTATGATACCATGTCACTTCAGAAATTATCTTTGTTATCGTTTACCTACTCGAGGGCGAGTAGGAACTAAGCTTGGGGATGCTTGATACGTCCCAAACGTATCTATAATTTTTTATGTTCCATGCTACTTTTATGATGATACTCACATGTTTTATACACATTATATGTCATTATTATGCATTTTCCGGCAATAACCTATTGACGAGATGCCGAAGAGCCAGTTGTTGTTTTCTGCTGTTTTTGGTTTCAGAAATCCTAGTAAGGAAATATTCTCGGAATTGGACGAAATCAACACCCTGGGTCCTATTTTTCCACGAAGCTTCCAGAAGTCCGGAGAGGAAACGAAGTGGGGCCACGAGGCGACGCCACACTAGGGCGGCGCGGCCCAGGTCCTGGCCGCGCGGCCCTAGCGTGTGGGCCCCTCGTGATGCCCCCTGACCTGCCCTTCCGCCTACTTAAAGCCTTCGTCGCGAAACCCCCAGTACCGAGAGCCACGATACGGAAAACCTTCCAGAGACGCCGCCGCCGCCAATCCCATCTCGGGGGATTCAGGAGATCGCCTCCGGCACCCTGCCGGAGAGGGGAATCATCTCCCGGAGGTCTCTTCATCGCCATGATCGCCTCCGGATCGATGTGTGAGTAGTCCACCCCTAGACTATGGGTCCATAGCAGTAGCTAGATGGTTGTCTTCTCCTCATTGTGCTATCATGTTAGATCTTGTGAGCTGCCTATCATGATCAAGATCATCTATTTGTAATGCTACATGTTGTGTTTGTTGGGATCCGATGAATATTGAATACTATGTCAAGTTGATTATCAATCTATCATATATGTTATTTATGTTCTTGCATGCTCTCCGTTGCTAGTAGAGGCTCTGGCCAAGTTGATACTTGTGACTCCAAGAGGGAGTATTTATGCTCGATAGTGGGTTCATGCCTCCATTAAACTGGGACAAAGGATGTAAAGTTCTAAGGTTGTGGATGTGCTGTTGCCACTAGGGATAAAACATCGATGCTTTGTCTAAGGATATTTGTGTTGATTACATTACGCACCATACTTAATGCAATTGTCGGTTGCTTGAAACTTAATACCGGAAGGGGTTCGGATGATAACCTGAAAGTGGACTTTTTAGGCATAGATGCATGCTGGATAGCGGTCTATGTACTTTGTCGTAATACCCTGATTAAATCTCATAGTACTCATCATGATATATGTATGTGCATTGTTATGCCTTCTTTATTTGTCAATTGCCCAACTGTAATTTGTTCACCCAACATCTGTTTATCTTATGGGAGAGACACCACTAGTGAACTGTGGACCCCGGTCCTATTCTTTACATCTGAAATACAATCTACTGCAATTGTTCTTTACTGTTCTTCACAAACAATCATCATCATCCACACTATACATCTAATCCTTTGTTTACAGCAAGCCGGTGAGATTGACAACCTCACTGTTACTTTGGGGCAAAGTACTTTGATTATGTTGTGCAGGTTCCACGTTGGCGCCGGAATCCCTGGTGTTGCGCCGCACTACACTCCGCCGCCATCAACCTTCAACGTGCTTCTTGGCTCCTACTGGTTCGATAAACCTTGGTTTCTTTCTGAGGGAAAACTTGCTACTGTACGCATCACACCTTCCTCTTGGGGTTCCCAACGGACGTGTGTTAACTGCACGCATCAACTAGCTTATGCTCGTCGTAGTTACAGTAAAAAAAGATATATAGATCGATAGGGAATCAGGATTTGAGTCGTGGTGTTCATTCGCAATTGATCAGACCTACGATAGATCGAGCACTGATGCGGGCCTATTCGAAGCTGAATCACATCAAGGCTTGTGGCTGGGACACAGTGGTACTTCAAACCCAGAAAATATTGCTCGGAAGGCAGACCTGAGAGCATGTCTAACAAGCCCCGTATATTTTCGCCCCTTAAAACACCAGTAGAGGGTCCTGTATTCACTTTTCGCCGGCCGAAAACTCGGACGAGCTAGCAGACCCCGTATGCCTAAACTGTAAAAGAGAATATTCCCAAAATATGCCAAATTAGATTTTTTTCCTCTTCTTCCTCCTCTCCTTCTTCCTCCTCTAGCTCCAGCCACTGCCCAGCCCCTGCCCCGCCCCTGCCCCGGCCGCTTCTCGCCGCTTTCGCTGCGCTTCGCCGCCGCTGCCGCTGGGCCCACAGCCGCCCGCCCCCGCCCTGATGAGGTCTAAGACCTCGTGTGTGGCCCGATCTCGCGATTGACCCGAAATCCAAAGGGGAAAGAGAGGGAGAGTGCGAAGAACATGATGAACACGAAGAACACGAGGAACTCACGCACGCACACCTACCCGATACAATCGATACTTACCCCCGTGGCTCGATGGACCACGCCAATAGAATCAACCCGGAAGAGACGCGAAGTAGAATTCCGAGCGGAGAGATTGGTGAGGGAGATGAATCTAGGAGTGGGAGAGAGAGTGGGGAGCACTAGAATCTCACACACCAAATCCAATCATCCAACAAGGGTAGCCTTGATACAAAGGGGATGAAACCCTAGGGAGACAAAGCTCAAAGTCATCTTTAAGCCTAAATCTTGTCTAAGGAGTAAAGGGGATGACCTAGGTGCTTATATAGAGATACAAGGCGACTTGGGTCGAAAAGGTACGCGGTTGGTCGACTCGGGCCGTTTCCGGTCGAGTCTGTCCCGTGAAATCCGGTCAACCGGGTTCCAACCGGGCCTGGGACCGGGCTGCCTGGCGCCAGGGCCGGTCAACCGGCCGCCAACCGGGAAGTTTGCAAAAGTTTCCCTGGTTGGTTCCGGTACGACATCGGTTGTCGCCGGGGTGGATCCGGTCTGGGGCCCGGTCTGACCGGCCCTGGGACCGGCCTGGACGGCCTGGGGCCCGGTTTGGCCGGCCTCTGGGCCGGCTGGGCCTCTTCCTCCCGCCTCTTCCTTCTTCTCTTCTTTCCTTCTTCTTCTTCTCTCTTCCTTGCACCATGGGAGTTCCTTCTCTCTTGGTCCTTGTCGATGTCGGCACCTATAGACACAATGATGATAGGCATGAGGTAGCATACCATTCAAGTTGGTGTTGAGGTCGACCATAGAGAGGAAAGAGTTCACCTCGACATATATGGCGGGGGTTTGTGTTGTTGGTCCACTTGGGGGACTCCTTGGCCATGGTGTAGCGTCGACGATAGGCGGGGTTGCGCTTGTTGGTCCACTTGGGGGACTCCTTGGCCATGGTGTAGTGTCGACGATAGGCGGGGCTACATCATCTCCCCCCCCCCCCTTGGGGAAGAGTCGTCCTCGACTCTTGTTCCTCCTCATCTCCATGTTGTGGTGAGAGCTCCGAGATGGTGAACGTCTTGCTCACCAAGTACTTGGAAGTTTGTTTGTTGATGAAGCGGTTGAAGAAGAACTTGGGGAAAAACAACTTGCGAACGGAAAGCTTGTGGATGCCAATTTTGTGATCGGCGAACAAGAGGCTCTCAATCAAATACAAAGCATCAAGTCGTTTCTCCAAGAGGCATTTGGCAAAAATGGGAACCAAAAGAGTGTCGATGTATCCAAAATGTGGTGGGGCAAAAATTTGTGCATGTAAGAGTTGTAACGTGTCAAAAATGTGTGGTGTAGCATTGTCCCAACCAAGTGGAACAAACAAAAGGCAAGTAACGGCGGCAAAATTGTGGGCAAAATTGTTATGTGCAATGGCAAAGCGATGGAGACTTCTTGCTTGGGAAAGTGTGGTTGGCGTGAGCCGAGTATGTGTATCCTCAAGTGTCAAAGAATCCATTTCAATTGCCATAGATGACATGAGAAATCCAAAGAAGGGCAACTTTTTGTGTGACATGTGGCACAAGATGCATAAGGTGTCTCTCACATGTATGACATGGTCCTTGAGATTCTCGGAGTGTATGATGATAACATCAAGACATACAACAATCATTGTGCCAACAAGATGTGTCAAGACACGTTGCATAAGAGGCAAAAGAGGTGACTAGGAGTTGGACCAAACCGGAAACTCGACAAGGCAAGTCGGAAACACATGAGGGTGAAGGCTTGTGGGAACATACTCTTTGGTGTGATTCCCGCGGGTTAGGTCCTTGTTGGGGTAGCTCTCAATTGCGCGTTTCGTGAGCTCATGCTCCGTGGCGGTGGAAGGTGTCGTGCGGGTACCTATACACACAATAGAGAGAACAAAAAGCGTGTGTGCATGGTAGAGGAACACATCATCCATCATGATGTTCCATGACTTGTGCACATCACCATTAGTGTCAAGCAAGATAGTATGAAATGCATGGCGATAGTGCATATGGCATGATGTTGTATTTGTGGCATGTGGTAACTCATGATCATCAAAAGATGAGAAGGCTATGTGGGCCATCTCATGGACAATGAAATAAGCATTGTTGCATACCAAGCATAAGAAAGAGCAATTGTTCACAATCTTGGATGCAAGGAACATGGAATAGTGCAAACATTTTGGGCAAAGCATGTTCAACATGTTATCATTGTTGTCGACAACCCTATGGAAAGAGCAAGTGTTCATCAAGGGTGTCACAACACAAGCATGATCATAATTATTATCATTGCAAGCAATCGGAGCAAATATGAAACTCTCATAGCATGGCATGTTCATGGTATCACAATCAATCAATTCCACAGGATCAACAATGTTATCAAGCAAAGCATCACATGGGAATATGAAGGAAACATTTGACGTAGCAAACGTATCATCAAGATCATGCATGCGCTCATAAGTCATCATGTCCACTAGTGGGATCATGGCATCATCAACACCTATGTTGTTACCTTTGTAGGCCGACTCATGTGAAGTAGATGTTGTGGAAGTAGGAGGATCCATGTGGTCGACATGTCCATCTTGGAGCAAGCATGGTGAGATATCATCGTCTTCATGCACCATGTACATCTTCTCCATGAGCGGAAACTCGTCCTCCGTGGAACCTAGTGCAACATAAGAAGACACAAACGAGGGAGAGGTTAATGTGTTAGCAAATGCGATGTCCTCCATGGACCTATCATCTACCTCTCTCAACTCACTTTGTGTATCACTCATGTCCTCCAAATGAAAGCACTCAAACTCACATATGGGGTGGAAGTCACTCAACTCACTATCACTCTCACTCAAGTGGGCTAAGTGGCTCTCATGCTCACATGGGATTGGTACCAACTCATCAAGCAAGCATAGGGGAGTAGACTCGACTTTCTCATCTCCATGTGCCTCCTTGGTTGAAGGGAGATTCCCATGCTCAACCATCTCAACTCCATGCGCCTCCATCAGTGAAGGGATAATCCCATGCTCACCATGCTCAACTCCATCGCCTCCCAAGTCGTCCTCGGTGGCGCCGTAGTGTCGTGGAGATCTAGGCTCGGATCCACATCATTCTTGAGTTGACCGTGTAGATCTTCATCTTGAAGTGTGGGCGCTATAGGTATCTTGGGGACTTGTGCATTTAGCTCGTTGAAGTAGAGCGTCTTGGCGCTTGGTGTTGTGCATTGCCATGCCACGTGACCCTTGGCCTTGCACACCTCACATAGGAGATTGGGACATTCCCATGGAGGGTGGCCTTGTTGCTTGCACTTGTAGCATCGGAGTCCATAGGCATGTGACGAGGTAGGGGCCATTGTGGTGGTGGTACAAGAGGTGGAAGTCGCCGTATGAGGAAGGTATGTGCGATGTGCACTTGCCATCCTTGGAGTGGTAGACACCGAATGATGGTGTTTGTCATCTTCATGTCGAGGCTCTCGTCGTCGCGCCTCATCACCATGGCTTGAGTGGTGTCGTCGAAGATCCGTGGAAGATGTTTGTCGATGGCGCTCATTGACATGCCTAGATGATGGCTCATGCGACTTGGCGTGTTGCTTGTGGCGCCTTGTGGAGCTTGGAGAAGAATGTCGATGACGCTCTTGATGCTCCATATGATGTACTTGAAGTCGACGATCTTGTGCATAAGCACTCTCATGGTGGCGCCTAGTGGAGCTCGGAGACGAGTGTCGATGACGATCATGATGAGGACGCTCTTGACGATCATGATGAGGACGCTCTCGGAGACGAGTGTCGATGACGATCATGCGGTTTCTCTCTCCTGTTCTTCCCCAAACCAGAACCAAAAGAGCAAATCAACGGGAAACGATGGAATTGGGGGCTAAGAGTTGGGGAAATAGTAGATCAAGCACAAAAACACCGAATCCACGGACCAAAACCACTCAAAACGCAACCAAATCACAGATCCATCCAAAGGCAATTTGGGGCTATTTTTAGGGATTTTTTGGAAAATTTTCTAGAAACGAAATCGGGTGGGTGGAGGGTCAAAATCGCGGTAACCAAGATCTGCTGATACCATATGATGGTGCCATCTTGGAGGTCCTCTATCTTCATATGTAGCTCCATTGGCCAAGTAGGGGTATGTGGGAGCATCGTCGTTGCTCCTTGTGGAGACTAGGTGAGGCTCCGCCATGGCGTGGATGTCGTAGGCGTGGCGTTGATCCACCATGTCGTCGATGCTTGATGAGCCATTGTCGATGTAGAGCTCCTCGATGTCGGACATGCCGATGATGCTTGCGGAGCCATAGTCGGAGTAGAGCTCCACATGTTCCTCCACATCCGCGGTGCTTGAGGAGGTATCCTCCTCGAAGTGCTCCATGTAGTCCTCCGTATCTTCTTCTTCGCTATCCATGTTAGCACGACAAGATCTATATGGTGTATGTTAGTGGAAGAACACTACCTCGCAATCTTACCGTGGTATGACAAGATTGGGGTGATCCAACAAACCGAGAGTTAGAACAATTGTATCGGGCACTCACACAAAGACACACGCAAAAGCTAGCAAATATTGTGGTAGGTGAGTGTGGTGGAAAGCCAAAAGACGAAATCCGAAATCAAGTTTGTTGTCAAGAGTGGGTGAAATCCAAAAATCAAATGTCAAAGTGGCGATCACTATAAACACGGAAAAGTTGTGGAACACACACACGAGATAAGCGGGGTTAGAGCTTGGCCGCGCGGGGGCCTGATGGTGCTGCTTGGGAAACGAGCTTGCGGGCGGCAGTAGGTGGTGGCGCAGCGCGGGCGAGCGGCGGCTGGCGGCCTGGATGTGGTGCGCGCGAGCGTGAAACGGCCGGGGCGGGCGAGCTCGATTGAGCGGGGCAGCTGCCGGCTCAAGTGGAGGCGCGTGCTTGTGCTTGGCCGGGTGGAGCTGAGCGCGCGTGCGGGATGCAGAGCCTATGTGGAGGAGCTGTAGCGGTGAGATGGTCGGGCAGCCTGCGCTGACGAGCAGTGGAAGCTGGCACAGGGGCCGGCGGCGTAGGCGCGGCTCGGGCGGGATGCGCGGGCGAGCAGCTGGCAGCTCGACCTGGGGCGGATGGCGGCGCGTGGTGGTGGCGCAGGATTCGAGCGCCGGCCGGCGTTGACCCGAAACAGCCACGAACTGTTCGTGGTGTTCTTCCCAGTTCTTCACGGAAACGAGCCAAACTTGCTCAGATCTGAACGAAATTGGACGAATTTGATGGGAAAAAATGGGGAAGTTGTAGATCAGCACAAAAGACATCAAATCAGTGGATCAAAACCACAAAAAACTCAACAAATCCGGAGATCAATTTTCGAGCTATTTTTTGGGGCAAATTTTTTTGGAAAATTTTTGGCGAAATTGGTGAAATTGGAGGGTCAAATTCGTGGCAACCTTTGCTCTGATACCATATGATGGGGTCTAAGACCCCGTGTGTGGCCCGATCTCGCGATTGACCCGAAATCCAAAGGGAAAAGAGAGAGAGAGCGCGAAGAACACGATGAACACGAAGAACACGAGGAACTCACGCACGCACACCTACCCGATACAATCGATACTTACCCCCGTGGCTCGATGGACCACGCCAATAGAATCAACCCGGAAGAGACGCGAATTAGAATTCCGAGCGGAGAGATTGGTGAGGAAGATGAATCTAGGAGTGGGAGAGAGAGAGTGGGGAGCACTAGAATCTCACACACCAAATCCAATCATCCAACAAGGGTAGCCTTGATACAAAGGGGATGAAACCCTAGGGAGACAAAGCTCAAAGTCATGTTTAAGCCTAAATCTTGTCTAAGGAGTAAAGGGGATGACCTAGGTGCTTATATAGAGGTACAAGGCGACTTGGGTCGAAAAGGTACGCGGTTGGTCGACTCGGGCCGTTTCCGGTCGAGTCTGTCCCGTGAAATCCGGTCAACCGGGTTCCAACCGGGCCTGGGACCGGGCTGCCTGGCGCCAGGGCCGGTCCACCGGCCGCCAACCGGGAAGTTCGCAAAAGTTTCCCTGGTTGGTTCCGGTACGACGCCGGTTGTCACCGGGGTGGATCCGGTCTGGGGCCCGGTCTGACCGGCCCTGGGACCGGCCTGGCCGGCCTGGGGCCCGGTTTGGCCGGCCTCTGGGCCGGCTGGGCCTCTTCCTCCCGCCTCTTCTTCATCTTCCTTCTTCTCTTCTTTCCTTCTTCTTCTTCTCTCTTCCTTGCACCATGGGAGTTCCTTCTCTCTTGGTCCTTGTCGATGTCGGCACCTATAGACACAATGATGATAGGCATGAGGTAGCATACCATTCAAGTTGGTGTTGAGGTCGACCATAGAGAGGAAAGAGTTCACCTCAACATATATGGCGGGGGTTTGTGTTGTTGGTCCACTTGGGGGACTCCTTGGCCATGGTGTAGCGTCGACGATAGGCGGGGTTGCGCTTGTTGGTCCACTTGGGGGACTCCTTGGCCATGGTGTAGTGTCGACGATAGGCGGGGCTACATCACGCCCGCACCCGCCCGCTCGCCAAGGCCGCCCGCCTCCGCCCCCCACGCTCGAGCCACGGCCGGCCGCCGCTCGCCACGGCCGCGCGCGAGCCACGGCCGGCCGCGCCCGCTCCGGCTGCCGCCGGACCTGGCCGCGTCCGCTCCGGCCGTCCCCACGCCGGCCTCGCCCGCTCCCGCTCCGAATGCCCGCCATGGCCACACCTGGCCGCCCGCTTCGGCCCACGCGCTGCCCTGCCGCGCTGCCGCCGCCCTAGTCTCGGGCGCCGCCGTTCCTAGCCCCCGTGCCGCCACCCTCGACCGCAGCTCGCTGGAATTTGGCCGGATTCCGGCGAGGTCATACGCAGGAGCAGTTGCTATCTGCTGAAATTTCAGCCCGCCACGGGTGAGGGGTTGGCCCTGTATTCCCCCTCCCACCCCTCACAAGTAAGGGCGAAAAGCCACCCCGTAGTCAAAACTGTAAAAATTCGAGACGGGGACCTGTTTTACGGGGTCTGCTAGACGACCGGGTAGAGCTCTACCCCGTATATCGACGATTATTTTACGGGGTTGGGCCTTTTAAGGAGTCTGTTAGACATGCTCTGAGTTGTGTGCCGGCCTACCGGGGACATGGGGCCCAGATCGCACAGCCCCATCGACGGGCCTGGGCTGAACCTCCGTATTGATCAGTATTTATGTCCTGAGAATAGTGTAAAATTTTGGTCTTTGAGTTCATTAACAACGGAGATCACACTGACATCAGCTAAGAATCAGCAACTAAGGAGTAATACATCGTAACATTATTATTATATAGTTGAGCAACTTTGTAATCTTGCAAGGACTCGATCCCTGTTGCGATCCACAAAGCCGCCAAGTACCTCGGATCCATCGACAGGCTATGCTTTTGTTTTGCCTGTCCTAGTCAAAAATTGCGTTGTTGATTCCCATCCAGTTACACGAGGGTGTTTGTTCTTGTTTATTGTGCTGAGGCTGCTAAGGAACCCTGACCACCTAACAAACACAGACGAACCGATGAAGCTCATCTCGGATCCCACTAATGGACATGTAAATCCTATACTTCCTCCAATCCATCATAAATATCGAAAGCGTAGTGCGTATAAAAATTATACTGCTTAATACTAAATCTCCGATTTTTTTTTATGTATTGGAGCAAGTATAAATATGAAGTTATGTGTATGCTCTGTGGACATCTTATCGAGTCCCTTTATATATGACACATTTTTGAATGGGTCCGGTTGATGCACTGTACCCCGATTTGCTTGTGGATATGAATGTCTGTTGACACGGTCACAAGATGCATACATGCTTGATTTTTTCCGGACGTGGCTATATACTTAGCACGAGCTGTATGGCTGATTTGAATATGAATCGTGATGCAACTTGACTGTATCAGGGGCAACAACAAGATGCATGTAATGCCAATATTATCGGAACAAGGACAAAGTGGGTAATCCAAATCGAAGAGACAATCTTCTCGGTTTCATAAGAAGTTCATCTAAAGATGATGACATTAATAAAAAGAAAGCAGTTTTTCTTGTCAATAAACCATGTATTGCCTCTCTTTCCTGATGTTTCATTTAATTTAAATACTATGATAACTTCTGGATGCAACTCCTGTTCAGTCCATGCCTCAAGCCTGTTTGTCTGGCTGCATCTGGAATGTTTATTTTTAAGTGAGAAGAGGTAAAATTACAGCCACTCATACGTATCTTCTGGAACATATATACTGCTACTTGACCTGTGTTTTCGCCTGCAAAAAGAGATCCACGGCACACAATTTTCTTATAATTTCAGGATCGGTCCTCTATCGTCTTAGGAGTTTTTTTTTTCGAAATGGGGAATGGAACCCCGGCTTCTGCATCATGATGATGCACACGGCCTTTTATTAAAAGTTTAAGAGTACAAAGTTAAAACATCTCAGGCATCGCCCAGAATTGATACAAGAATCAACCAGCGAAAGAAACCAAAATAAAACGGACTACACATCATTGTATCCGCCTATTGTGCCGCCAGCCAGTCTGGCACAAGATATCCTGAGCGACCATCTGGAGCCGTGTGCATCCAGTAGCCATAGCATCCCGCTATCCCTCCGGTGACAGAAGAGCCCCCACAACTGGACCCAATGTGACACCATATGGATAACCTGTAAAAAGTGAAAAGAATGTTTTTTGTTAAAAATAATATCATTCCTTGTCCTCCAGATAGACCAACATAAGGCAGAAACCCCAATACGGATGAAAGCCTTTGATTGTCTATCAACTCCATTTAGCCAATTACCAAACATATTTGTAATATTGGTTGGAGGTGGGAGAGCAAAAGTAAAATTAATCGTGCGCCAAAGAATTTTAGCTAAAGGACAAGTGATGAACAAATGCTCAATAGTCTCCTGCTCACCACAAAAAACACATTTTGTACAACCATTCCATCTTCTTTTGGCTAAATTGTCTTTAGTAAATAAAACCTTATTGCTTAAGAACCACATAAATATTTTTATCTTTAAAGGAACTTTAACTTTTCAAAGATACTTCCGCAAAAAGGGGGTATGGTCATTCATAAGATCCTCATACATAGATTTCACTGTAAACACGCCATTTGTTGACAAATTCCAAACAAACTGATCATTCTCATCAGATAGATTAATCCTCATAAGCTTTCGACATAACTGTAACCATAAAGTCCATTTGTTTCCCACCAAGAGCCTTCTGAAACTGATATTCAAAGGCGTTTGAGATAACACATGAGCTATTGTTACATTCTTGTGATGCACAATGTTGTATAAGGATGGATATTGTTGAGCTAATGGTGTTTTACCTAACCAGGTATCTTCCCAGAAACAGGTATTTGCACCATTACCTATCTTGAAAAAACCTCTTCTAAAAAAATCGTCCTTAACCCTCATCAATCCCTTCCAAAAGGGAGAGTCTGTTGGTTTAGCTTGTACCTCGGATAAGGTCTTTTGTCTTAGGTATTTATTCTGCAGCAACTCCTGCCACACCCCATCTTCGTTAAGAAGTTTATAAAACCACTTACTCAATAAAAATCTATTTTTTAATTCAAGGACCTCAATACCTAGACCCCCTTGATCCTTGGGTCTGCAGACGATATTCCACTTGGTGAGTCTATATTTTCTTTTATTTTCCTCAGATTGCCAAAAAAATCTAGACCTATAAAAATCCAATCTTTTCCTTACCCCAACAGGTATCTCTAGAAAAGATAGCATGAACATCGGTAAGCTCGTTAAAACTGAATTGATAAGGACAAGTTTGTCCCCGTATTGCCTTTCCAGCATCTCAATTTGCTCTCAAATCGGGTCTCCACTGGATACCAATCAGAATGTCTAAGCTTTCTAAAGTGTATAGGAATACCTAAGTATTTAAAAGGTAGGGAACCAGCATCACATCCAAAGATCTGTTTATACTGGTCCACTTCATCATTTGCCTTCCCAAAACAAAAAATCTCACTCTTGTGGAAATTAATTTTAAGCCCTGAGAGTTTTTCAAAAAGACATAGAATTAGTTTCATATTCATTGCTTTCTGAAGATCATGTTCCAAGAAAAGGATAGTATCATCAGCATATTGTAAAATAGAGACCCCCCCTTCAACAAGGTGAGGAATAAGCCCCCCTACCTGATCATCATTTTTTGCTCTCTCAATTATGATAGCAAGCATGTCCACCACAATATTAAAAAGAATAGGAGACAATGGATCACCTTGTCTCAAACCTTTTTTTGTCTGGAAATAATGACCAATGTCATCATTTACCTTTACTCCTACACTTCCCCCTTGGACATATTGGCTGATCATCCTACACCATTCAGGAGCAAACCCCTTCATTCTCAAAGTCTGTTGTAAGAATGACCATTTCACTTTACCATATGCCTTTTTGAAGTCAATTTTAAATAAAACCCCATCCAACTTCTTATTATGTAACTCATGAATAGTTTCATGAAAATGACCACCCCTTCTAGAATATTCCTTCCCGGCATAAATGCGGATTGTGTTGGTTTTATAACTCGTGGGGCAATCCCTGTTATACGATTTGTACCTGCCTTGGTAAAGATTTTAAAATACACATTCAGCAAACAAATAGGTCTATATTGTTGTATTTGCACCGCATCCTCTTTCTTTGGTAATAATGTAATGACATCAAAATTAAATTTGTAGAGAGGCAAATCCCAAATACTGAATTATTTGAATAGCGCCATCAAATCATCCTTTATTACTACCCAAATTTTTTGATAAAACTCTGCCGGAAAACCATCAGGCCCCGGCGCTTTATTACGTTCCATCTGAAAAAGTGCCTCATGGACTTCCTCCTCAGAAAAAGAAGTTGTCAAGATCGCATTCTCAACAGTAGATATCTGGGGAATATCCTGCACCTCCTCCTCTACTGACAAGGTATTAACTTATCAATGCCTACGTATTGTAGACTAGGGTTTCGTCGGAAGTAGAGGGCAAGTAGATCTCGAAGGTTTCAACCGAAAAGTACTCGACGATTAAGAAACTAGGGTTATGTTGACAATAGATTTGATCCTCTCTTTGTCTCTCGACTCCCCCTTATATAGGAGGCGGAGCCGAGGGATTCGTAATACACAAGTTTACAGAGTCCGGGAGGGTTTCCAACCCGTCCCACAAGATTACAAGTAGTACTTCCTAATACAACTCTAGCTTTCCTTAATAATAACTTGGGCTTGTGAATCTTCTTATTCTTCGAGTTATGGGCCTTCAGTAAACCCCGGGTACCATCTTCGACAGGCCCATTGGGGATGCCTATGTCATCTACCAAAGAGATGTTATTTGAAACCGGTGCCCCGAATAATTTTTTAATAGAATACAGTAATGTAGACCTTCAAATTATCTTCCCCAACAATAGTTCATTCCTGTTGTTCTAATTGAAAAAATTATTTCTTCTATGTTTCCCATTTGCAATCAAATGGAAATATCTCGTATTGCTCCCCCCCTTCTTGGATATGTTTAACTTTAGCTCTCTGCGCCCATTTAGACTCTTCCTCTCTTCGTAATTTATTCAGCTTTTCATTTGCAATTTTAAGCGTTTCTCTCTCTACCATCGATAAGCTATTTGTTTCAGCTTTCACATCTAACACATCAATAATACCCATTAACCTATCCTTTTCTTTTTTATATTGCCCACTTTGGTTCTTTGCCCACCCGTTAAGAAATAGTCTGATATGCCTCAATTTATTCAACCACACATTCATTGAATTCAACCCCACTAATACTGACTTCCACTCCTTTTCAATCATGTCAAAAAAATCTTCTTGTCGCAACCAATGCAACTCGAAGGAGAACTTTGGCTTATTACCCAAATGTGCTTTCACCCCTGAGTCAATAAGAATCGGAGTATGGTCAGAGTCCGCCCTTGTCAATGCACGCACAGTGACTAAGGGGAATTTTTGTTCCCAAGAAATGGAGGCCAGCACCCGATCCAATTTCTCATAAGTTGGTACTTCCCGACGACTTGCGCACGTAAATTGCCTCCCCGATAGAGCAATTTCGCGCAGATTCAAATGTTCAATAATGGCATTAAAAACAAAAGGCCAACGAGCTTTAAATTTTTTTTTTTCTTCACGCTTTCGAATAATATTGAAATCACCACCTACCAACATAGGTAATGTTTCAGTCTCACAAATTCTAACCAATTCTGCTAAAAATTCAGCTTTATGTGCGTCTTGGGCAGCCCCATAGACTGGCACTAGAATCCATTCAAAACCATCCCTTTTACACTTAATATGCAGCTTGACACAAAAGTCTCCAGTACTCACTTTGAGCACTTCGAGTGTGCCAGAGTTTATACCAACCAAAATGCCTCCTGATCGACCATGCGGTGGTAAACAAAACCAGGAATAGCTATATCCCGCAGCCAATTGATTTAAAAATGGAATAGAGAAATTAGACCTTCCAGTCTCCAATAAGGCTACAAAGTCTAATTTATGTTCCCTGATTGCCTCTTTTACGAACAAATGCTTAGCAGTATCCCCAAAACCCTCAGGATTCCAATTCATTCCTTTTAGATTCTGCATCATGAAAATTGTTTTTTAATTCTTCTCCTCGTACTTTTACAAATATTATTAGTATCATAGGTTTTCCTCACCCTAGTCTTCTTTTCCTTAACTACCGGATTCAGATGTTCCAAATGATCATCTAAATCCAGTGGGATGCAATCATCCTCCACCAAATCATCACATAGGGTAGAAACTTTAGACATCACAAGTGTCGAAGGATCTTCCTCCTTATTTACATACTCATCTACATTTTTTTGCAGAATTGTTAATATGCGTTCCTCTTCTAGCAACTTAATTCCTTTAATAGATTTCACTACCTCTCCTTCAGATTTACCTAAAGATATACCCAAACGTTCCACCTTATGCATAATCTCATCATCAGGCATATTGACAATAAAAAACATAGGAGGCATTGACTTACCTACACTCGAAGAAACATCCATCAACTGTGCATTCCTCATAGCCTTTTCCATTTGAAGCATATCCCCACCAGGCTGGCCACCCAGTCTAGCACTAGTCCTCACACCTAACGAGGACTGAGGGATTCCTCCAAAAGCAATAACCTCCTCCATAGTAGGACAAACTGCCATATTATCAGATGAATTTTCAATTAAGGATAAACTCACATTGGATTTCACCTTCCCTGGAGAGGTCCATGAAGTATCTAAAGGCTTACCAGAAGACACTGGAGATGAGCCAAACCCCACCGATCCTTTCATGCCCATGCTTGGAACATCACCCTTTGCAACTGACAAGACCTCATCTATAGTACCTCTCTTGGACTGTCCCAATGAACCACTTAAAATGGCTTCCAAATCCACTCCTGCATTATAACATTTAACTTCAGCATGTACAAGCTCATAAGACAAATCGAAATCATATAGCTGAAAAAAACCCAAGTTTAAATCATTTATATTATTTGCAACATTATCACCAGAAGATGCACCATGGGCCACAGCATTGTGAGGCATAGCCGATCCGAAACCTCTAGGACTGTTGCCAATCATTGGCCCCAGAGCAGTCTCGTCTGGCGTGCGCCGCCCTGACTGGCCGACCACCGCAGGCGGGATTCTCTGCAGCCCAGGTACCACCGCCGCAGCCGGCGAAGCTCCTTTCCGCTGTGCAGAGGATCCAGGCCCGTCTCTGCGCCCACTTGCATCCGCGTGCAGGCGACTGTCAGCCGCAGCGTGGCTGTCAGCTGCGTGGGACGCAGCGCGAGGCGACCAGGCGTCAACGGAGACCGGCAGATGCTGTCGGCCAGCATACGGCAGCCCATTGGCTGCATGTTGTGCCAACGCAGCGACGGGCAGCACCTACCCAATAGCAGGTTGCTGACCCACTTCACCGATCCCAACGCCCACCAATCCCGGAGAAGCTCCTCTGTGCAGCATATCTGCATGAGAATCCGCGTGAGATTTGTCACCTTGTGCTGAAAATTCAATTTGAGTTTTAGGGATGTATACAAGCTCTATTTGATTCAAATTTTTTGCAGCATACGGATTACCTGGAGAGGCACATTTAACATCCATAGTCCCAAACTGAATAGCCTCTAAAATATCTCATTGTTCTTGCATACCGTCCACTCCATTATGAGTACTCGAACCATCTTGATCATTAACTTTAGATGCCGCATCTGTGTCCTTTTTTTTGTTGTCCATGTCCATGTCATGAGAATCTCCATTCTTCCCTTCACCCTGTTTAGCACCATTATTTCGATCAGAACCATTATTTGCATCCACCGTATTAACCTCCTGAGACCGATCCTCTATTTACACCTCAAAACGTAGCTTATAGAACCCTCTCCTGATAAACATATCACTATCTGCTGGGATAAGTCTATGGTCAAGACATCCAATCTTGGTTCTGAGCACTTTATTCTTTCGAGTGTAAGCCATATCCACATCCAGAGTTTTTCCAAATAAAATTCCCACTCCCCATAAGGTTAGATAGTCCGATCTAACATCCGATGGCAAACCCGAAACACGAACCCATACCTTTGGAAGCATGTGTAGGGGCTCCTCCACAGAGGACCATGAATCAAAGGCCAAACAAGCCTCCTTATCAGTGCAGATATAAGTGCCAAAATTCTTCAATCTCTAGACCTCTAACTTACTAGGGAGCTTAACTCTATAAATATTGTCCTTGAAATGAAAAACCTCCCAGTTAAAATTTTCAGACGGAACAATCTTCTTGAGTTGCTCTATAATCTCTGGAATAGTCAAGGTATCACCTTCAACAGTTACTTTCGCCAATTTGGGATTTTCTGCCTTAGCTTTGAACACGCCACATGCAAGCTCAAAAAACATAAGCCCCTCATTTGCATAACCATGAAGAATTGCAGTTGATTTTGGAGCATTTAGCAGGTGGCAAGCTGATGTGACATGATGAATAGACTCACAAATGTCACAGAAGGGTGTAGGACAATCATCAATATAGTGCCCAGGCTTTTTACACCGAAAACATCCAGCTTTATCTTCCTTTTTCTTCTTAGGAGCTCCCAGCCCCTCGTTCTCTTTGTCATTTGCAGCCGTCTCAGTACCTTCTGGTATCACCTGTGTCGTCCCCAATTGATGTGGCGCTGAAGAGTTTAGCACTGCAACCGGTGCCTGATGTCTACGTTCCCCCTCCTTTCCTGTAGACAGTGTTGGGCCTCCAAGAGCAGAGGTTTGTAGAACAGCAGCAAGTTTTCCCTTAAGTGGATCACCCAAGGTTTATCGAACTCAGGGAGGAAGAGGTCAAAGATATCCCTCTCATGCAACCCTACAACCACAAAGCAAGAAGTCTCTTGTGTCCCCAACACACCTAATAGGTGCACTAGTTCGGCGAAGAGATAGTGAAATACAGGTGGTATGAATATATATGAGCAGTAGCAACGGTGCCGTAAAATAGCTTGTCGGGCGTGTAGTTGATGGTGGTAGTATTGCAGCAGTAGTAACACAGCAGTATTTAGGAACAAGGCCTAGGGATTACACTTTCACTAGTGGACACTCTCAACATTGATCACATAACAGAATAGATAAATGCATACTCTACACTTTTGTTGGATGATGAACACATTGCGTAGGATTACACGAACCCTCAATGCCGGAGTTAACAAGCTCCACAATTAATGTTCATATTTTAGTAACCTTATAGTGCAAGATAGATCAACATAACCAAATAGATCACATCAATACCATCATAGTAATAGTTAACTTCACAATCCACAAGAGATCATGATCATAGCCTACGACAAGAACTACATGATGCACACCATGTCCACTTTACACCATGCAGGAGGAATAGAATACTTTAATAACATCACTAGAGTAGCACATAGATGAATTGTGATACAAAACTCATATGAATCTCAATCATGTAAAGCAGCTCATGAGATCATTGTATTGAAGTACATGGAGAGAGATTAACCACATAGCTACCGGTACAGCCCCGAGCCTCGACGGAGAACTACTCCCTCCTCATGAGAGCAGCAGCGGTGATGAAGATGGCGGTGGAGATGGCAGCGGAGTCGATGCAGAAGCCATCCCGGGGCACTTCCCGCTCCGGCGGCGTGCCGGAACAGAGATTCCTGTCCCCAGATCTTGGCCTCGCGATGGCGGCGGCTCTGGAAGGTTTCTGTGGTTTTCGTCGAACGCCTCAGGGTTTTCGATCCAGGGGCTTTATATAGGCGAAGAGGCGGCGCAGGAGGGCTGACAGGGGGGCCAAACTATAGGGCGGCGCGCCCCCTCTCGGCCGCGCTGGCTGTAGTTTGGTGGGCCCTGTGGCCCCCTCCGACCTCTCTCGGTGTGTTCTGGATGCTTCCGGGGATTCTAAGATCTTTGGCGTTGATTTCGTCCGATTCCGAGAATATTTCGTTACTAGGATTTCTGAAACCAAAAACAGCAGAAAACAGGAACTGGCACTTCGGCATCTTGTTAATAGGTTAGTTCCAGAAAATGCACGAATATGACATAAAGTGTGCATAAAACATGTAGATAACATCAATAATGTGGCATGGAACATAAGAAATTATCGATACGTCGGAGACGTATCAGCATCCCCAAGCTTAGTTCTGCTCGTCCCGAGCAGGTAAAACGATAACAAAGATAATTTCTGGAGTGACATGCCATCATAACCTTGATCATACTATTTGTAAAGCATATGTAGTGAATGCAGCGATCAAAACAATGTATATGACATGAGTAAACAAGTGAATCATAAAGCAAAGACTTTTCATGAATAGCACTTCAAGACAAGCATCAATAAGTCTTGCATAAGAGTTAACTCATAAAGCAATAATTCAAAGTAAAGGCATTGAAGCAACACAAAGGAAGATTAAGTTTCAGCGGTTGCTTTCAACTTATAACATGTATATCTCATGGATATTGTCAACATAGAGTAATATAATAAGTGCAATATGCAAGTATGTAGGAATCAATGCACAGTTCACACAAGTGTTTGCTTCTTGAGGTGGAGAGAAATAGGTGAACTGACTCAACATTGAAAGTAAAAGAATGGTCCTCCATAGAGGAAAAGCATCGATTGCTATATTTGTGCTAGAGCTTTTATTTTGAAAACATGAAACAATTTTGTCAACGGTAGTAATAAAGCATATGTATCATGTAAATTATATCTTACAAGTTGCAAGCCTCATGCATAGTATACTAATAGTGCCCGCACCTTGTCCTAATTAGCTTGGACTACCGGATCATCACAATGCACATGTTTTAACCAAGTGTCACAAAGGGGTACCTCTATGCCGCCTGTACAAAGGTCTAAGGAGAAAGCTCGCATTGGATTTCTCGCTATTGATTATTCTCAACTTAGACATCCATACCGGGACAACATAGACAACAGATAATGGACTCCTCTTTTATGCATAAGCATGTAACAACAATTAATAATTTTCTCATATGAGATTGAGGATATATGTCCAAAACTGAAACTTCCACCATGGATCGTGGCTTTAGTTAGCGGCCCAATGTTCTTCTCTAACAATATGCATGCTTAACCATAAGGTGGTAGATCTCCCTTACTTCAGACAAGACGAACATGCATAGCAACTCACATGATATTCAACAAAGAGTAGTTGATGGCGTCCCCAGGAACATGGTTATCGCACAACAAGCAACTTAATAAGAGATAAAGTGCATAAGTACATATTCAATACCATAATAGTTTTTAAGCTATTTGTCCCATGAGATATATATTGTAAAGGTGAAGAATGGAAATTTAAAGGTAGCACTCAAGCAATTTACTTTGGAATGGCGGAGAAATACCATGTAGTAGGTAGGTATGGTGGACACAAATGGCATAGTGGTTGGCTCAAGTATTTTGGATGCATGAGAAGTATTCCCTCTCGATACAAGGTTTAGGCTAGCAAGGCTTATTTGAAACAAACACAAGGATGAACCGGTGCAGCAAAACTCACATAAAAGACATATTGAAAACATTATAAGACTCTACACCGTCTTTCTTGTTGTTCAAACTCAATACTAGAAATTATCTAGACCTTAGAGAAACCAAATATGCAAACCAAATTTTAGCATGCTCTATGTATTTCTTCATTAATGGGTGCAAAGTATATGATGCAAGAGCTTAATCATGAGCACAACAATTGCCAAGTATCACATTACCCAAGACATTAGTAGCAATTACTACATGTATCATTTTCCAATTCCAACCATATAACAATTTAACGAAGAAGAAACTTCGCCATGAATACTAAAAGCTAAGAACACAAGTGTTCCTATGAACCAGCGGAGCGTGTCTCTCTCCCACACAAGCATTTATTCAAACACAAACAAAAACAAAAGCATACAGACGCTCCAAGTAAAGCACATAAGATGTGACCGAATAAAAATATAGTTTCAAGAGAAGGAACCTGATAATTTGTCGATGAAGAAGGGGATGCCTTGGGCATCCCCAAGCTTAGATGCTTGAGTCTTCTTGATATATGCAGGGGTGAACCACCGGGGCATCCCCAAGCTTAGAGCTTTCACTCTTCTTGATCATAGTATATCATCCTCCTCTCTTGACCCTTGAAAACTTCCTTCACACCAAACTTCTCATAAACTTCATTAGAGGGGTTAGTATATAATCAAAAACTCACATGTTCAGAGGTGACACAATCATTCTTAACACTTCTAGACATTGCCCAAAGCTACTGGAGTTTAATGGAACAAAGAAATCCATCCCACATAGCAAAAGAAGCAATGCGACATAAAAGGCAGAATCTGTCAAAACAGAACAGTCCGTAAAGACGAATTTCTAATAAATACTTCCGTTGCTCAAATCAGAAAGCTCAAAACTAATGAAAGTTGCGTACATATCTGAGGAACACGCACGTAAATTGGCATATTTTTCTGATTTTTCTACAGAGAGAAAATCCCAGATTCGTGACAGATAGAAATCTGTTTCTGCGCAGAAATCCAAATCTAGTATCAACCTTCGATTAGAGGCTTCACTTGGCACAACAAAAAACAAAACTAAGATAAGGAGAGGTTGCTACAGTAGTAAACAACTTCCAAGACACAAAATAAAAACAAAGTACTGTAGCAAAATAACACATGGGTTATCTCCCAAGAAGTTCTTTTCTTTATAGCCATTAAGATGGGCTCAGCAGTTTTAATGATGCACTCATAAGAAATAGTATTTGAAGCAAAAGAGAGCATCAAGAGGCAAATTCAAAACACATTTAAGTCTAATATGCTTCCTATGCAAAGGAATCTTGTAAATAAACAAGTTCATGAAGAGCAAAGTAACAAGCATAGGAAGATAAAACAAGTGTAGCTTCAAAAATTTCAGCACATAGAGAGGTGTTTTAGTAACATGAAAATTTCTACAACCATATTTTCCTCTCTCATAATAACTTTCAGTAGCAACATTAGCAAACTCAACAATATAACTATCACATAAAGCATTCTTATCATGAGTCTCATGTATAAAATTATTACTCTCCACATAGGCATAATCAATTTTATTAGTTGTAGTGGGAGCAAATTCAATAAAGTAGCTATCATTATTATTCTCATCAAGTGTAGGAGGCATAGTATAATCACAACAAAATTTACTCTCCATAGTAGGTGGCACCAAAAGACCACTATCATTATAATCATCATAAATAGGAGGCAAAGTATCATCAAAGAAAATTTTCTCCTCAATGCTTGGGGGACTAAAAATATCATGCTCATCAAAGCCAGCTTCCCCAAGCTTAGAATTTTCCATATCATTAGCAACAATGGTGTTCAAAGCGTTCATACTAATATCATTGCTACTAGCATGCAAATAAGATTCCATGGGTTTTTTAATTTTCGCATTAAACCATTCATGTCTTGACTCAGGAAATAGAATAAAAAGCTCACAGATGTTGTCCATTATGCCTTACTAGTGTAAACAAGAAACAAAAAGATGCAATTGCAGGATCTAAAGGAAATAGCTTCGAGCACAAACACAATGGCGCCAGAAAAGTACTTTACCTGGAACCGAAGTATGAGTGCCTTTTACCTTTCCTCCCCGGCAACGGCGCCAGAAAAGTGCTTGATGTCTACGTTCCCCCTCCTTTCCTGTAGACAGTGTTGGGCCTCCAAGAGCAGAGGTTTGTAGAACAGAAAGTTTTCCCTTAAGTGGATCACCCAAGGTTTATCGAACTCAGGGAGGAAGAGGTCAAAGATATCCCTCTCATGCAACCCTACAACCACAAAGCAAGAAGTCTCTTGTGTCCCCAACACACCTAATAGGTGCACTAGTTCGGCGAAGAGATAGTGAAATACAGGTGGTATGAATATATATGAGCAGTAGCAACGGTGCCAGAAAATAGCTTGCTGGCGTGTAGTTGATGGTGGTAGTATTGCAGCAGTAGTAACACAGCAGTATTTAGGAACAAGGCCTAGGGATTACACTTTCACTAGTGGACACTCTCAACATTGATCACATAACAGAATAGATAAATGCATACTCTACACTTTTGTTGGATGATGAACACATTGCGTAGGATTACACGAACCCTCAATGCCGGAGTTAACAAGCTCCACAATTAATGTTCATATTTTAGTAACCTTATAGTGCAAGATAGATCAACATAACCAAATAGATCACATCAATACCATCATAGTAATAGTTAACTTCACAATCCACAAGAGATCATGATCATAGCCTACGACAAGAACTACATGATGCACACCCTGTCCACTTTACACCATGCAGGAGGAATAGAATACTTTAATAACATCACTAGAGTAGCACATAGATGAATTGTGATACAAAACTCATATGAATCTCAATCATGTAAAGCAGCTCATGAGATCATTGTATTGAAGTACATGGAGAGAGATTAACCACATAGCTACCGGTACAGCCCCGAGCCTCGACGGAGAACTACTCCCTCCTCATGAGAGCAGCAGCGGTGATGAAGATGGCGGTGGAGATGGCAGCGGTGTCGATGGAGAAGCCTTCCGGGGGCACTTCCCCGCTCCGGCGGCGTGCCGGAACAGAGATTCCTGTCCCCCAGATCTTGGCCTCGCGATGGCGGCGGCTCTGGAAGGTTTCTGTGGTTTTCGTCGAACGCCTCAGGGTTTTCGATCCAGGGGCTTTATATAGGCGAAGAGGCGGCGCAGGAGGGCTGACAGGGGGGCCAAACTATAGGGCGGCGCGGCCCCCCCTCTGGCCGCGCCAGCCTGTAGTTTGGTGGGCCTGTGGCCCCCCTCTGACCTCTCTGGTGTGTTCTGGATGCTTCCGGGGATTCTAAGATCTTTGGCGTTGATTTCGTCCGATTCCGAGAATATTTCGTTACTAGGATTTCTGAAACCAAAAACAGCAGAAAACAGGAACTGGCACTTCGGCATCTTGTTAATAGGTTAGTTCCAGAAAATGCACGAATATGACATAAAGTGTGCATAAAACATGTAGATAACATCAATAATGTGGCATGGAACATAAGAAATTATCGATACGTCGGAGACGTATCAGTGCCTCAACAGCCTGAGCAACAACAATATCCGGTTCCGAAACCTGCACAGCCACAGGAGGTTGAGCTACCGGTACATCCTTAGTCTTTGTAACTGCCGTAACAGCCGCCACCACTGCCTGAACAGTTTGATGTAGGAGATCGGCATCAATGCCTCCTCGTAGAGCACCCTCCGCCTCCTGTCCCCTATTTCAATTCACCAAGGCACCACCCCGCCCTGTACTCCACCTTTGCTGGTTTCCTCCGTATCGAGTATTGTTGCTAGTAAAATTGCCTCCCCTCTGATAGGCATCATTAGCATTGTCCCAATTTCCATTAGAACCTGAACCAGCCGAGCCACTTGATTCCCCCTGGACAAAATTACGGCTTCCTCCAAAACAACCAAAGCCATTACCTTGGTGGCCACGTCCACCGCCGTAGCCTGCATTGCCCCGTCCAGCACCTTGACTGTATCTTCCTCTTCAACTGCCGCTGGTTGAGCTCAGATGAAACCTCCACGAGATCCGCATCCCGCGACGGTGTTGGAGTGCGGCATAGATAAGATGCCAAGCGATCTCCGCCTCGAACAGACGAACCTCCATCTCCAGACACGTCCTCCTCCTCATCTTCAATCCCATCGTCTTCTTCGTCGTCCGACTGCAACGCCCAGAATCGGCTCCCGATGAGCCTCTCCGACGAGCAGACAGACACACCATCCGGCGCCTCCGTTGCCGGCGACTCTCCTTCCGGCACCTCTGTTGCCGGCGACTCTCCCTCCGGCGCCATCGATGCCGGTGGACCTCGCTCCGGCGCCACCGTTGCCGGCGTTTGGGTGGCGAGATCGCCACCCGTGTCGCCCGCCTTTCTCCTAACGGTCATGTCTTAGGAGTACATTTTCATTTATTTTGGTGTATCAATCCTTTTATTTTCCCTTTTAGACTTTTGAGGTTGTGCGGCTGTGTGCATGTTCATTAGCCAAAGGAAGGGTGTAATGCTTAAATATTTTACTCCCTCTCGCACAGTTTATTAGACGTGCGTGTATCTCTAGGTCGCAAATTTAATTAAGTTAACATTAGTTATTTGTTATAAAAATTATATTATTACAAAGTTTAGATGTTCTATTTTCTAATGATATAGTTTTTGCATTATATAATTTAAATTATATAGATTAAATTGGCGATCTAGGGATACAGAGAAGACTAGTTAACTGAGACGGAGAGAGTAAGAAATATAAAGCGGCCTTTATTAAAAAAAGTCTGAACTTCAGATAGAAAAAGCTGCAAATTTTTTTGGTCACAAACTTATAAATCAAACGAAGACAATGGCAGGAAGGACTCCAAATATTTGTTCTCGATCCATCCGATAGAACTGCGATCTCCGAGGAGTCGTGGTCTTTCTTCTGCATCAAAATAGGCCGCGGAGTGACTTTGCAACGTACATGTTCGGTTCCGAACAGATTGAGATCCCTCTGTCTGAGGGGACGGGGAAAATGTGTCTCACGGAGCGCAGGGAGCCTGGCGACTCCGGAGGCGATCGGGTGGGCGCCCGGAGCGGGGAGAGGGTTCCCCCTCCGCGTGCGTCGCACGGGCGCAGGAAGCTCAACGCCGGTCGCCGGGGGGCGCAGTGGCGTGCGGCGGGCAATCCCTTCCAGATCTTGGGCGAGATCGGGGAGGACGAATCCGTGGAGCTGGTTTCGGGGGAGGAAGTCGCTGGGGAAGCAGGGACCGGGGCGCGGCCGTCGTCTTCGTGCCTCGGTGATTTCCTAGCTCTGGCGCTCGAGGGGGCCGCTGGGGATGGCTCTTCTCCGGCCCGCCTGGTGGCGGAGGCGCCGGATCTGCGACCTGCGGCGTGGCGGAATCTGCCGATGCGGTTGGATTCGGAAGTGGACTTCCCTTCTCTGCTGCGGTCGGGCGGCGGCGTGGGGCAGTTGGTCTCTCAGGCTCAGGAGGAGCGGTGGGCTCTCCGCCTGCGGTGCTCGTCGGCGAGATCCAGGTCTCTCTCCGGCCGGCGGCGGCGCCGCCTCGGGCGCGGGCGCTGGAGCTCCTAGGGTCTCCTGGGGAGGATCACGGAGGCTCGTGCGGTGGGGCTGGATGGGCCGGCCCATCGTTTCTGGGGCCTGGTTGTGCTGGGCCTCCTTTTTCGGGGCCTGTTTGGGCTGGACCGGCCTCTTCGGCCTGGAATAGGGAGGAACCGCCGGATGAGGGACACGTGGCCCAGGGGCAATCTTCTTCGGTCCAGATGGAGGCTGGCGAGTCTGGCAGGGGGGAGGACGCTTTTACCCCTCCACAAAGGGTACTTAAGTGGCGTTGGCTACCGGTTGGAACCCTAGATTGGGAGCTAGGGTTTCCAGCCGCCACCATAGACATCCAGCGCCATCGCCGTCACGCAAAGCGGCTCGTCTCTGAGAGTGCGAGTGGTTCCTCTGCTCCTGTCCTCAAACTTCTGAGGATGGACAGGGAGAGGAGGGGGAAGCGGTCCTTCGACCAGTTCAGCGGGGAAGATGGGCGGCGGAGAGAGCAAGATCTGCGCCAAAGGCTGGAACGCGAGCAGGATGAACATCGTCGCCAACAATTTCAGAGGGACAACGAGGCGCTTCGGCGGCGTGAGGACGAAGGAAGGATGCGGGAGCGCAGGGGGCGGGAGTCGTGGAGACCTCATCCACCTCCTCCTCTGGTTCCGCGGGGGCGGGATCCGGGGCGGGTGGCTCCAAGACCCCTGGGCGCCACGCAAGGGGAGCGTGCAGCCCAGGGACGCGCGTCTGTGGAGGGAGGGGCCCCATCGAGCTGCGACGCGGCTCACATCGTCTGCTATCACTGCGGGAAACCTGGGCACGTCCAAGCGGAGTGCAAGGATGACCCATTCTGTGTCAAATGCAACAAGGTGGGACATCTGTCAGCGATGTGTGCGTCCCTGGCTAAGGCCTCAGAGCCCTTCTGGGCGGGTTTTGGTGTGGATGGCAGAGGCTTCACTTGCTGTGAGGTTCCAGAAGAAGAGCTACTTTCGCCGGCGCCAAATGCGGCCATGGTGATTCTTGAAGAAGGTGACCTCTCTGCTGAACAATTGGAGGACGAGCTCAAGGACCTTGTGGAGGAGGATTGGGAGTGGCGTGTGAGGAAGATCAACCAGACTGACTTCGCCATGTTCTTCCCCTCCAAAGAGAGCCTGCGCATGGCCATCAGGGGCGGGGGCCTCACGCTGCCAACAACTAAGCTGCACATCATCGTCACCTCTAACGCTGGGGACCCCGCGGCTGTGGAGCAGTTGGAGGAGTGTTGGGTCAAGCTCTTCGACGTGCCGCCACCTTTCCGTCAGGCTGTCCGTATACTGCTGGCAACCAGGGAACTGGGACGTCCCATTGCAGTTGATGAGAGTTCGCTGGATTCGCCCTTGGATCCTGTTAGGGTGCTGATCGGGTGCAGGGTCCCGGTGCAGCTCCCGCCGTTCTTTATCCTCTTCGTCAACTCTCAGGGTTTCATGGTGCGCATCGTCAGAGAAGGCGGGGAGCGGGAGGAACTCTCGGACCCTCCACCTCCTCCACAGAGGAAGCTGACGGATGATAGAGAGGAAGAGCTGGAGGAATCGGAGGGGGAGGGCTGGAATGGCCGCAGGGCAAGCATAAGAAAGACTCGAGCCCGACCATGGGCAAGGGAGGCTCCACGTCGGCGCCACAACGCAAGTCCGTACCCGCCTATGCTACTCAAGAGAAACCAGGTGACAATGGACCAAGGCTCCCAACCACGGCATTCTCGCAATATGGTTCCAATCTGACCGAGGGAGGGGATATCTTCCCGGTGCTTGCGGAGATCCTGCAACCGGCCAAGGCACTGCCGGAACCATCAGGGGAAAGGGTCTCATCTGGTGGGGATCAGTTATCCCCTTCGCTCGTTTCATTCCAAGAGTCTCCGCTGGAGGGAGCTGAATCGGTGAAGAGCCGTCCGTCTCTCTGGAAGGCGCAGCAGCTCTCGGAAGAGGACCGCGTCAAGGCCGGCATTTCCACACCAGTGATGTGGGAGTCGGATCCACAGGCCATGCGCTCCAAGGAGCGTAGAAGCAAGGTAAACGCGGATCGCCCCTCGCTTGCCCTCAAGGTGGTCGCACAGCAACTTAACTTCTCTGAGGGAGTCGATTCAGGCCTGGTGAAGGAAGGTGGGGAATCCCGGCATATCGAGGAAAAGGAGCTGGAAGGCGAACTCTTCGCTGAAGGTGCGGTGGTGCCGGAACTGGCGGCGCCGATCAGCAGGGCGCCAAGGAGCAAGGCGTCGCCGGTGGCGGCGGCAAGGACTAGCGCCAGGGGAGCGGGCTCGTCGTCGATTCCCATCCTGGAGAAAGCCATCCAGCGGGCTGCGGAAAAGACCCCAGGTACGTCCAAATCAGTCGAGAACTTCGCGATTTTGCAAGAGATTCCCGATGCCTCTTTACTTTCGGTCGCTCGCGATAGTTGCATTGTTTTCCCTTCTGCTGCCGGAAATCCTGCACCTCTTCTCTCTATGATCCGGGCCAGGGAACTTGCACAAGCGGAGCTTGCGCTAGCAAGAGACAGAGCGGCAGCTGAGGAGCTGAAGAAGAAAGAAGAGGAGAAACGGGACACGCGGAGTAAAGACCCGCTTCAACCCAACTCCACGTCCTCTCCCCCAGTAGGGTCTGGGGGAAGTCGTGCTAAGGGGCTAAGACTGATAAAGAAGAAGAAAATCCAGAAAAAAGCCCCAGTATTAACAAGAAGAGTCCTAACCCGCCAAGCACGGGGTCGCACGGTGGTTTCCCAATGAGGGCTCTGTTCTGGAACATTCGCGGGTTCGGCGTTAGGGGACGCCGGACTTTGCTTAAGGACTATCTCCGAACGCATAGGATTGACATTGTTTGCTTGCAAGAGACAATCAGACAGGAGTTCACGGATCAAGAGCTCACCAGTCTTGAGATTGGGGACAAGTTTGTGTGGTGCTGGCTGCCGGCCAATGGTCATTCAGGGGGAATGCTCCTGGGCTTTCGTGACAGTACCTTCGAGGTGGGTGCCATCGACAGGGGTCGTTATTTTATCTGCACTGATATCATTTGCCACGTGGACCGGCTGCGCTGCAGAGTCATGGGCATCTATGGGCCGGCCGATCACTCGCGCTCGGCGGAGTTCTTGCAGGAAGTAACTAACAAAGTAAGCTCCTCGGACGTGCCTATCATCATGGGAGGGGACTTCAACTTGATCAGAGCGGCACACGACAAGAACAACACCAGGATCAATTGGGCTAGGATGGACCTATTCAATGAACACATTGCATCTTGGGGAGTTCGAGAAATCCCGCGCACCGGGGCGCGTTACACTTGGACCAATAAACAGCTCAACCCTGTTAGGTGTGTGTTGGATCGGGTTTTCCTCTCCCCTGAGCTTGAGCTTCACTTCCCGCTGTGTGCGGTTGCAGCAGAAACCAGTCTCGGCTCTGACCACACCCCGCTCATTTTTGACTCTGGGGAGGGAAGCCCGCTCAAGAGCAACAGATTTTTCTTCGAGTCCAGCTGGTTAGAGATGCACGGTTTCCAGGAGAATCTGCAAGCAGTTTGGCTGGCTCTCTCCAACAGGGTGGGAGGGCGTGATATTGTCGACTGGTGGAGTTTCATGAGTTCGGGTCTGAGACAGCATCTCAGAGGCTGGAAAGCTAATAAAGGAAAAGAGGAGAGGGACTGCAAACAGGGCCTGCTCGCCCAAATCAAAAACCTCGACGAAAAAGCTGACGCGGTTGGGATTGATGAAGAGGAATGGGCGCTCCGCTATCATTTGGAGGATCAGTTGCTCCAGATTTTCCGTGCGGAAGAAGAGTATTGGAGACAAAGGGGCCGGGTCCGCTGGGTGCTGCAAGGCGACGCCAACACCAAGTACTTCCACGCGTTGGCTAATGGGCGCCGCAGGAAGTGCTGTATCTCGTCCCTCGTCTCGGATCAAGGGGTGATCACGGACAAAAGACTCATTCAGCAACATATTTACGAGTTCTATCGACACTTGCTCGGCTCGGAGGAGGGTAGGATGTGCGGGCTGCGCGCTAACGCCTGGGGTTCTGAGGCTAGAGTTTCGCAGGAGGAGAATGAGAATCTGATGCGTACCTTCTCCGAGAAGGAGTTGGAATCGATTGTCATGGAGATGAAATCGGACACGGCCCCAGGCCCGGATGGGTTCCCGGTGTTTTTCTTCAAGAAATTTTGGGGCTTGGTGAAGATGGGTGTGCTTCACATTCTCAATGATTTCATCCTGGGGAGGATCGACATTGCGAGACTTAACTTTGGGATTCTCTCGCTCATCCCTAAAGTCCCCGGGGCGGACAAAATCACGCAATTTAGACCGATCGCTCTCATGAATGTGATTTTCAAGATTATATCCAAAGCCTTGGCAACCAAGCTTGACCCCATTGCTCACCGCATTATCAGCCCGAACCAAACGGCGTTTATCAAAGGTAGATTTATCCTCGACGGGGTGCTGGCCCTCCATGAGATTGTTCATGAGCTGAAAGTTAGGAGGCAAGGGTGCCTCCTGTTGAAACTCGATTTTGAGAAGGCCTATGATCGTGTTAACTGGACCTTCCTCCTCGAGGTGCTTAGAGCGAAGGGCTTTGACGCGGGAGTGGTTCATCGCCTCTCGCAGCTTGTCATGGGTGGACAAACCGCGATCTCTATCAATGGAGAAGTAGGTCCGTTCTTTAGGAATAAAAGAGGAGTGCGTCAAGGGGACCCCCTCTCTCCCCTGCTCTTTAATTTCATGGCGGAGGCGCTCTCCAAGATTCTCTCGTCTGCGGCCGCGGCGGGACACATAGCGGGAGTTGTCCCTCACTTGATTCCGGGCGGGATCACACACCTCCAGTACGCTGACGACACCCTAATTATGATCCAAGACGACGACACCCAGATTGCCAATTTGAAGTTCCTTCTCATGTGCTTTGAGGACATGTCAGGGCTGAAGATTAACTACCCCAAGTCTGAGGTAGTGGTCATGGGGACTACCGCGGCCAGGAAGCAGCAAGTAGCTGACAGTCTCAACTGCAAACTCGGTTCCTTCCCTTTCGTTTACTTGGGACTGCCTATTTCCAATAGGAAACTCACTATGGAGCAATGGCTGTTTTTAGTTCGTAAGTTGGCAGGCCGGGTCGAGCCTTGGTGGGGAAAGTTCATGTCGTCAGGGGGGCGTTTGATTCTTTCCAACTCCTGCCTCGCCAACCTGCCCCAATTTGCAATGGGTTTGTTCCTCCTGCAAGACGGTATTCATGCTAAGTTCGACTCGCATCGTGCCAGGTTCTACTGGGAGGGCACGGGGCCTAAGAGGCGTTACCACCTAGTCAACTGGCCGGCTGTGTGCAGACCTAAGGAGTGTGGAGGGCTGGGGCTCCTTAACTCCAAAAAAATGAATTGGGCACTGATGCTTAAGTGGATTTGGAAGCTTTTTCAACCGGATAACCCTATATGGGCTCAGATCATCAGAGCGAAATACCCCTCCGCTAACAACATCTTTGAGGGAACAGGACAAGGGGGTTCCCAATTCTGGCGTAGCCTTCACAAGATCAAGCATCTTTTCAAGCTCGGAGCCAGGTACAGTATCCGCGACGGGAGGCGGACTATGTTCTGGATGGACAAGTGGTCTGGCGATATCGCTCTTAAAGATAGATTCCCCAACCTGTTCAGCATTGCCAACTCCCAGATGAGCACGGTGGCTCAGGTTTGTGGGGCTAGGGGCTCTCTCTCCTTCCGGAGATCTCTCGACCCTCAGGGGGTGCTAGATTAGCAGCAGCTGAGAGGCATCATTGAGCAAACCAACCTTACCCAGGGACAAGATGGGGTGTCTTGGTCTCTAGAACCTTTTGGGTGCTTCTCGGTTCGATCCATGTACCTGAAACTGGCCCAAGGGGCGTCCGTTGCTCATTTCCGAGATGTGTGGTCGGCCCGGATCCCGCTTAAAAACAAGATCTTCGCATGGTAGCTTGTTCTCGACAAGCTTCCCACAGCCATCAACATGGATGTTGTAAGCTGTGTGGTAGACCGGAAGATGAGTCGCATATTTTCTTCACGTGCTCTACAGTGGTGTTTGCCTGGAGTGTTACCCGCCAGCTGCTGGGCTGCAGCTGGTGCCCCGCTAATTTTGCCCAGTTTTTCGCTATCGTCTCTAGTCTGTCGGGTAGATTTAGACGATGTGTGTGGCTGCTGTTTATTGCTCAATCCTGGGCTCTTTGGCTTTTTAGAAACAAGATGATCATTGAGTCAAAATTCATGAAACACCCAGCTAACATTATTTTCAAAACTATGCTGTTTCTTCAGATGTGGATGCCGCTAGCAAGACCCCTGGATCGACCCTGGCTCGAGCACGCGGTGGCAGAACTAAAACAGCTGCACGACGCAACTAGCCCAAGAAGGCCTGATCAAGACGCCTGATTCCGCTCCTGTAGCCTTCAGTGTTTTCCCGCCTGCGTGGCGTTCGTTGTTGCTTGGAACTTGGCCGAAGCTGTAGTGCCGCAGCATGTATCTTTTAATCCTGTTGAACCTGAGGGCTTTATTAATTTAAAGTCGGGCAGTCCATGCCTTTTATCTAAAAAAAAAAATTTGTTCTCCACGCATTTCCTTCTAGCTAGCCACTGCAAAAGCTAAGCAGAGCAGCTGGAGAGTGAGATCCTTTTATCCAAACTCGGCAGGCAACTGAGGCAAGCCCACATGCCCCACCTCACGGCACCCTCCTCCTTCGCCTGCTCCGGCACCGGCAGCACTGTTGCCGGGTTCCGGCTCCCGGGTCCTCCTCGGCGCACCCTGCTGCGCGCGCCGGCAGCTTCAGCGGCCGGAGGAGGCGTGCGAGCGGTGGAGCCGACGTTCTACGAGCTGCTGGGGATCCCGGCGGAGGGGTGCAGCTTCGAGGACGTGCGGGCGGCGTACCGGCGGATGGCGCTTAGGTACCACCCGGACGTCTCCCCGAAGGGCACCGCCGGGGAGCACACGCGGCGCTTCATCCAAGTGCAGGAGGCCTACGAGACGCTCTCCGACCCCGGTCGACGCTGCAGCTACGACCGCGCGCTTGCACGCGGCGTCTGCCGGCTCGCCTTCAACCCCGCCTCGCGCAACGTCTCATCCATGTACCGCCAGGTAGTATCTGAACCCTGCTCTGTCCATCTCTGTTCCTTGCTTCTTTTTAGATAGTAGTAATGATGATAATGGTTAATGGATGATGAATGATCTGCTCCTCGAGTTCCAGACTTCCAGTGCACATCTATACTAGTCTGATTAATTCCTCCGGGATTTTACTGAAGAGATAGCAATAGCATCTATGCTTTAATGGCTGGAGCTTTTTATTTTAGATGATTTTACAGATGGGCTGGTTGAACAAGCATGCATGGCTTCCCCCATTGCTGCAACTAGTTGCTCAACCATGTCGGATTTTTGTGCGTAGGCCTTAATTAGCTTGTGTGGTACCTTAAGAATATCAAATTTTAGTCTACATTAAAAAAGATTTTTCAACGGTAACTCAACAACTTTGTGCTGGCCTGGCTTGTTCGATTCAATTCGAACACTTGTGATTTGAAACATCATGCATGTGCCATCCAGCCTGACATGACATGTTTGCTTGATTAATTCAGAAGGACCAAAATTGTATGAGGACTTAGGTCATCATATTGAGTTCTTCAGGAATATCTTTGACATCTGCTTGAGGTATCACCTTTCGCTGATGAACACACAAAATAGGCAACACAGAAGTTACCCCTTATTTGTAGATAGCATAAACTATACCTTAGCTGAGAGGCTGACACACATACGAATACTACCTCATTATTATGTGGGTGATTGAGCTGTCTCGTTCTAAAAGGATAAGGACGGGTCGCTTTCATGCACCTTAATCACAATACCATGTGGGCAATAATTTAAGGATTGATGTCTTACATGTATGGATGAAAATTGCACGAGTAAGCTACAATGTCCATGCCGATTGTCAAAAACATTGTTTGTTAAGTTCTAACTATGAAGCAGTCGTTGTTTTCACACTAACTTGCCGCTTGTGTGAAACGTACCATAGGAGCTGGAAGACAAGTCCGGATGGAGGACATCTTGGGAAGGCCAGATCGTGGAGCTGAAGACGAGGAACACAAGGAAGGATTCAGACGAGAACATATCCTGGGGAGCTCGGATGCGAAGGAAAAGGGGTGAACAATTGTGACTGTGATCTTTGAGTTATAGCAAAATTACAAGGGCTATGCTTAAGACGGTTAGGATTGGGATACAACAACAATAGTTGGTGTCGTAAATATAACCAGATAGAAATAAGCCAATATCAGTTAGTCAGCACACAAACTCATTCTAGGGGTATCACGAGTTAACATCTGACAACTCCTATAGTAAGCTATTAAAGTATCGGCCAAGAAATGGATTGTTGTTTCTTAAAAGCTTTTTCTACCGTTGTTTCTCTGTACCTCAAGACGGAAGTGCTTCTACACAAGCTGTAGCCAGAAAGAGTTTTACAAGCTGGAGCTAAAAAAAGAGTTGTGCCAAGCGGCTCAATGCCACCGCCATACTCCCTCCTATACCTAGGCAAAACTCAGGCTGGGCTTCGGACCGGGCCTAAAAAAGCCTGAAGCTAAAAATGTAGACCCAAGCCTGGCCCGGCCTGACTCTTCCCTAAATCACACGTTTTGTGAGGTATGGATGGACCAAACCACCCAGGGGTCTGGCATTCAGCGTAAGCTATATTATTGAGTACAAGGACACGCTATTCATGGTCCTAAGGGCCTTGGGATCACAATCACATGAGTATATCTTCAAGGTGTTTGAACTCGGTGAGCATAGCGAATGTGTGTTACCATTACATGTGCACAGAAGTGACGACATTGGGCGACCATGCCTTGTTCTTGGGTACAAAATGCACCAAGGTAGTGCATGTGCCAGCAGCAAATGGCGCAGCGGGGGTGTAGAGAGAAACCATATCTACTACAACCATGTCATTTTGGTAAGCGAATATGAGCCCATCTTGGAAGATATGCAGTTAACATGGGACAGCGTTGATGCCTAAAAAACAAAAACAAAAAAAGCAATGGCACGGACAAGATCATGCCAATAGGATACTACATTACCTGTCGTCATCAAGGTCTAATGTGGATTCTCCCTCCGGATTTCTAGCCGCTCAATAACACCGCCATATAAAAGGGATGATACCTTGACGATTTTAGTTGATTGGATGTTGCATTATCTACATGTGCATGCTTGTTTGTAAAAATCTTGCTCTATTTCTGCCCTCCTATTTTTGTTTACAGAAGTTCTTTTGAATCAGCCCTTTGTTTTGCTACCTTGGACCAAATTAGTTTATTGTACTCGCTTTACCTAATTGGGAAAAACAAAATCTGTATATGCGGTCATGCGCAACACAAACAGAAATAAGATTGCTTGACATGTTCCAAATTCCTGTAATATTAGGCATTCATGTAATCCTATTCCTATCTAATGAATATTGCAGTTTCGATCAAGTTGAGGTGAGTATAATTTCTATAAATGAAATGTTGAATCATTAAAGTAGCTACAAGGCAAAACATCATGTATCCGACTGTGATTGAGCACACAAACATATGTTCGACTTACCAGCATGGCTATCTGGCTGTCACCAGAGTGGGAAAGAAATACTTCCGAGGGGCATACTCTGAAACGGGAAGACAAGAATCATTACTGGAGCTTTTCTACTAAATTTGTAGGAAAATTCATTCTCTACAAATTTTCTGTAAACTACTATTGCATTTTCTATTCATGTGAATGCTTCAGTTCGAGAAAAGAATGAAGCTACTATCACGCTCCTATTGTTCAAAAAAAGAATGAAGCAACTATCATGCTCGTATTGATATGTCAAGATATCCCCACGCTTCTGAGTAAAATTCCAAGTCTGCGGCTTCTAACTTCAGCAGTGGAGTGACTGGAGTCCACGCAGCATCTGCTAAAAAATCATTCTACACTAGCTATCAACATCCGCGGGACCCTCTTCTGTAATACCTATAATCTCCAGACATGTAACTGGTCATGTGAAAAGTGTGACGACATCTCTTCTGTATCCTCTAACTATTAACATGCGCGGCACGTTCTCGACGAGCAGATCCATGTATTCCATGTAGCAGTAGGCTGGCTGGTTCAGCGGCGGCGCTGGGAGGCTCACCAGGACCACAGCGGCCATCCTCGAATGTTTAAGGATAGTAGCATTCAGCTTTAGCATTGTGTTGAGGAACTTGTCCACCTTCTGTTCATTAACCACGACTTGCTTGCCACCCTCCATCAAGGGCTGCCCTTCTCTTTGCGCAGCCTCCTTCATCTCAGAAAGGTATACTCCGATTCTTTGTTGTGCACTCGTATAAGCCTCTTGAGGGTCATCCTTCCTGGAACCATCCGCATGTGCTTCGAATGATCTCATAGTAACAACAATAACCTCAGCTTGCATCCTCAGATCGTACAGGAACTTTTTGACATCAGCTTTTAGCTCCTCGGCTTCAGTGTCCTCTTCAGCTATGCAGAAGACCTGAATCTTACAGCTCTCGAAACTGTCCTTGGTCAGTAGGAGCTGAGACAGCAGAAGCATTAATCCTCCGTCTCTCACGATCCAGTATAAGTCAATGGTCCCGTACTGTCGCTGGTACTCGTTAGGCCACTCATCAAGTCCCTTCACAGTGACAACAGCCTTGTTGGCAGTAATGCAATCGTTTATAATGCTGACAAATGTAGACGGTATTTGTGTCAGATTCTCATGACGCCAGATTTCGGGGTAACGCATCACAACAATGTTTGGCTTCAAGTTTCCCAGGCCCATGGTCTGAACAATGCTGCGAAAACCATGAGACACTGAGGGTGCTACGATGATCTCAGCAACACCCTCACACCGCTTATAGTCGATATAAGCGCTTAGTTGTCGGCAGGCTATCTTTGCATCCTCAGCAGATTCATGATAGTCCCCATCAATTATAGAGACAAATATCGACATGCCACGTCCCTTTTTCTTCATGAAATTAGCGAAATCTGCAAGCTTTGGATGGCATGGGACATCTTCTGGAAGCCTGCCCCAAGGGCGGCAGAATATGAGAGGAATAGGGTACCAGTTTTTTGGATGAACTTGATTTGCTGCAACAGAAATTCTCCGAATTATAAAGTATGGTGCTTCATGTGTTGGTAGGCAATGTTAATTTTTTTATGTATAATAAGAACGGTACCTCCCAACGAACGAAGGCTTCGCAGAGCCAGTTGAAAGTAGGCACTCTTAAACCCATCTCCCCAGTCTCCAGCCTTTCCTTTTAAGCTGACATAGTAGTAGATGAGGCTTGCTAGGGCAAGAGAGACCACAGTAAAAGTCCAAGAGATCATAAACATGATAACTGGAAATTAAGAAAGGAAATCATCTGTTAATGGGCTGCACCTTTGTAATATATTCAATAGTACAACCTAAGGATGCAAATCTTCAGTTATAGTGAAAAATAAATAAGAGTTGTGATGCGTGTAGTTGAAAAGGTAGCTGACATCACATGCCCACAAAAGTGTTCAGTAAGCATTTTGCATCAACTGACTGTTACAAATTAACAATGTTTATTTCTGTATACATATTGTAACATGCGGTCATAAATAGAAATATAAAGATGGGGAAGCATACCAATGCAAAGCAATGCACCGATGAGAGAAAGGCTCCAATGGTGAAGCTTCCATCGAGGACGCCAACTTGGAGCATCGAGGAGGTCCAGCAGAAAGCAGGAAAGGTTCACACCAGCATAGCACAGAAGGAAAAACATAGTGATAGTGGGCGTAATCAGATCTAAGTTCCCAATCACAACACAACCAATACAGATGAAGCTTGTAAACAGAGTTGCCAAGTGTGGCTCGGATCCTTCATAGGCTTTAAAATAATTAAGAACAGGAAGGATGTCATCATTCGCAATTGCTACAAGTAGCCTTGGAGCCCCTGTTAGACTCTGTAGAGCTGCACCTAAAGTGGACAGGATAATGCCAATGTAAATTACTGCGGGAGCAGGCCAAGCGACTGTAGCTGTTAGGAGCCTGCGTTAAGGAAATCCATGAGCTGACCACATGAGAAATAATTTTTTTACAATTTACAGAAATCCAAGATGTCCAATATCATAAAATGTAGAATAGAAAATTACAATGTCACAAGTAGCTGAAACCACAGGGCATATAAATCCTAAAGGCATATTCAAGGCATGAGGTGCTTAGAAGAGGGAGAGAGTATATTGCCATATATGCAAGCATTCTATCTAAGGCCTCAGTTGCCAGGCACCTCATCTTATCTACCATATATATAGATAAACACTCATGCCTTGATCATCCCATGGATGTGCTTCAGGAGGTAATTATTTATGTGAAGTACTACCTCTGTCCGGATTTAATTGACTTATATCAATACTATATTTGTTCATTAGCCTTCTCTCCTCCGTGTCGATTAAATAGGAACGGAGGGAGTACTAGGCATTTCCCTGTATTAGCATCTCGCTTGTCCTATATGGCAAAAAAAAACAGTTTTCGACTTCAGAGACCCCTTCAAACATCACGGGAGATGGCCTTAGCCTTCTACGCTTGGCATGAGCTTCGTGCGTTTAAATACATTTGTTTTGAATCAATGCTTGTGCCTGGGAAATTATCTGTATGTTATTACCTCAGGCGTGCATGTGTCATGGTCACCTTGAGCGTCAATACGTGTATAGGAAGGGTCATAATTCCACCCTGAATGTCCTGAATGTCTTTCAGTATATACAGGGGTGCTCGTGCACTTAGCTCATGCCAACTTTCAATGTTAACGTTCTTGCACTGGATTTAACCCTTATATGTGAACCTTAAGCTTGTGGAGATATCTACCTCTCTTAAATCCCACGCCAGAGATGCTCTAATAATGCCCCATGGTGTCACAGCATAGCTAGCGTATTATCAAACATCCAGAAATCAGAAGGTTGATGGTATGATGACAAGAAAGCTCAGACCTGTCAGTTAGAAGCTCTTCTCTTGTAGCCAAGGCTCCGAAAAGAACCACAGACAGTAGATACATCGCAGTAGTTAAAAGGGTAGCATTTAATGTTCCAATTGGGATTGAACGTTGTGTGTCTTTAAGTGAAGCAGAGCGGTTAGAACCAGCCATGATGCCTGTAACAGCTGGGAAAAAGAGACCTAACAATGCGCTGAAAGATAAACTGAAAATAGTTAGCAAGGGCACATTAAATAAAAAATACTCTCTTGACCCTTTAATATAAATTGTCATGACAACCTATATTGATTGTAATAACATGTTATATTATGGGACATAGGGAGTATTCAGTAAGCAGATATACATTTGAGAATATTAATACACCACAAAGTTGAAGAATCTTAAGTAAAAGAACAGCAGTAAAAAAGACGCACTTAAAATCCCAATATATAGAGCCATTTGGATCAGGAACTCCAGCATTGTTTGTACGTTGGTAGTCTGCACTCCAGTTGTCACGGAGTGTAGTCATACTCAATCCAGTAATTCCCTCTAGGTAGGAAACAACAAACAATGATTTAGCACAAAATAAAGAAATAAAAAATTGTAAGCAAAGAGCTACTTACTTGAAGAGTTGGGACTTGGAGCACTGAAGACACCAATGTAAATGCAGAGTATTGAGAAGAGGACTGGCATTAAGAAAGCAGGAGCGACCTTGTTGATAATTTTGACACCACCAAACACAATAAAACATAACAGTATGGTCACAATGACACCATAGATCTGGAGGTCATGCAAGCTGGGTGTTGATATAGTTGTTGCACTGCCCCCGTTTACTGTATTATCGATCATTGTTACCTTTTCTGCTTTTAAATCACTACATGTGTTAATACAAATAGGAAAGGACAATACCTCGAAACTTGTATGGAATAAAAAATGCATAACACTAAAAATAAAATAATTTGCAAAATTCCCATTCCAAAAAAGTGAGAGAGTGTTATTGTACTCCCTCCTTTCCAAAGAATAAAGCGTACAAATTTAGTCAAAAGTCGAAATCCTCTATGGTTGACCAATAAAATAAAAACAAATCGAACATTTACGATACCAAATCAATATTAGTAGATTGGCGTTAAATATATTTTCATAATATATTTGTTTCGTGTATATTTTATTTTTACAATTGGTCAAACTTATAAAGCTTTGACTTTTAAATAAACTTATAAGCCTTATTTGTCGGAATGGAGGTAGTATCAAATAAGCATTGGGTACGTTATGTTCGGATTTGATATAAACTACTTCTATAAGAACATCTATTCACAGAATATGTATTTGTATGGATAAATTGTGGAATGCGCTAATTTCCGCGATGGGCAGAAAACTACAGGTGTATGGTGTTCCTAACGAAAATGTGCAAATCATTTGATATGCATAAAGGACCCTCAGAAACAGAGCAATAACAACAGCACTGCCTGGAGCTCACAGTAACACAGCACCTTGAAAAAATCCAGCTGAAGGAACAGCATCCAAAAAGGTTTCTACAGCTCCCAGCACATACCTGCAAATAGGAATGTCAAGACAGGGAGAGAATCCTACGCCACTCATGAGATAAAGAAATAAAGCATCGAAAGCTGCAACTGCAACACCGTCGATCTCAATAAGCAGAACTGCACTAGCAACAGAAGGCATTTTCTCCTCTGTAATATTCTGTTATTTCCTCTTTCAGTCGTAGGTAGAACTTTGTGTTCTCCTCGTGTTTTTTCATGAGATTACATACCAGCATTAAAATTTACCCCAAACTGCAATATTGCTAAGATCCAAAGATAACCCTAATACTTTACTAGCTATTCTACGAATATTCCACTCACTGTATATATAATTATACAAGTGCAGTAGCAAGAAGATAACTAGCATCCTGGACCACATAGATGTAGTAGCCTGATACACGATAAATCAAAATATTTGTCCAAACGAAAGCTTCAAAAAAAAAAATCTTATGTAGGAGACTGCCAGGTAATTGGCATGTTCTAATGCGGACTTACATAGCTCCAGCAACTGCATTTCCCAGGAAGAAACACAATCCAATGCTAACTCCAACTTCTGGACCTAGTGCGCGGCCAATCAAATAGTATGGCCCACCACCCTGAAATAAGAAGAAACTTACATGAGTACCTAGTGTTCCCGTATGTAATTCCGAAAAATGAGATGCAAACCAGACAATCTCTTACAAATGAAATCTATCTTGTTGATCTAAAAATAATTTACAAGTCAATATAGAAAGTCTAAGTCTAAGTCAAGCAGATGGGTCTCAGAGGTTATGAAAATATAAATCCATTCTCCTAAATTTTGAAGTTCCTAAATTCAAATTACTGAAAAATATTGTACTATCTAGTTACTACTGAATGATGACATGTTTGCCTCTCTATCGTGTTCGACAAACAACAAGCAAAAAAACGAAAAAAGGCATTCATTTAGAGATGAGAATATAGAGCCTTATGCAAGGATCTGTCACCTACTACTGATATTTAACATACCTTCATTGCCCCATTTGTCGCAATCGCGCTCAATGATAATCCAGTTAAAAATGTGCATGCGCCACAAAATGCACATAAAACAAGGGACTGCCATACGCCTCCCATACCAACGATCCTACAAGAAAGAGAAATGAAAGGTTGTTGCACTTAACATTCAACATATGAGTAATCTTATATCTTACTTCAGTGAGAAACAGACTCAGAGGAAGTGTCAGAGGATCACATTTATCACCTACTAGGCTGCTACTACTACATGAGCACCAAATGAACAAGGACATCTCCTCGTACTACAGCGGAGATTTCAAAGACTAACCATCAGTCCATAAAATTCAAAACCATTATAAACATACACAGAATATACGAATTTCAATCCGCAGCAATCCACATGTTCAATTATTGTTTAGTTGTAAGAGTGCAGGGAGTTCTGCAATGATGTGCAAGAGTTTACCATGTGAAACGAATATAATAGATTATTCCCAAGATGTTCTGCAAGCATGGAACAAAGACACCCATCATTGTACCAAGTTTAGGGTCAGTTTCCTGAATACAAAAAAAAGAGTGTAACCAACAAACGAATAAGATGAACTAGAAGATACAAGATAAATGAAATGCAAGTACGATTAAATTTGAAATTAGCCTTGAACTAGCAAGCTTGGAATTATGGATACTTGGATAGTGAACAAACCTTTGGGCGTCCGATCGTAATACCCACATTCTCGCTATCTGTAGGACTAGCAGGTACCTGAGCTGGTTCTCCTGTCATACTGTTCAGATTCACTCAGACTTATGACATAGCTTCAGCTATGTGCACAATAAAAAATAAATTTATAGGTTTCTAACGACTTCCTTAAACATCAGATGTTTAACGTGCAATAAACACATGTGTATGCAAAACCTGAAGCGCTGATTAAAATGTAGAAAATCCATGCAACAAGTGATCAACTGATGTACCTTTTAAGCCCCAAAATATTGACCAGCGAGTCAAAACCGAAGAGCTCAAGCTTTGAATCACTCTGAGGTCCACTAGATGGACCATTTGAAGAAGCCACTTGCGTTCTTGGATCCGTACTTCTGTTCCTGCTAGATTTTATGCGCCTATAACATGAATAGTTATATGTTAGTGTTAGCACTTCCAATCAAGAAACCCAATAAGAATTCACAACCAGATAATTCAGGTAGCAGGAAACCAGTAGCTATGGCAGTTGCAAACTTGCAAAGGCACTACTTTATAAAAAGGATACTACCAATCCATCGGGTTCCATCCAATGTACCAACAGTATGGTCCTCAATCAAAACTTTAGGCCTATGATAGACCGATTTATGAGGACAATATTTCACACCACATCAACTACCAATGGGAACTAAAATGAGTTCAAGTATGAACTGTTATTTGTTAACCAAACAACACATCAAATAAAAATTCATCACATCAGGTCTGTTCCTAATAAGAAGTAAATTTGTTCAGATTTAAATTACTTTGTTACGTCAAAAGGAGGCCATATAATGGCTGACAATTACTACTGCAACAACAATACCATTTCTATTAAAAGCTACATATAATCGTTTCTAGACTAGAAACATATGTATCATCATTCAAACTAGTCGTACTAAGCTCACATGCCACGCGCAACACTTGTGTGGTTGATAAAAAAATATCTCAGCACGACCGTGCAACTTAGTTAACACTCATACTACCTATAAGATTGGACGACATGCATTCTTAAATCGCACAATGCTCCACTCTCGCCAATAGCAGAACAGTTCCATCGTGGCACCATTTACAACAGGAGGATGATCCCACCAACAAATCCCTCTATTGGAACTAATCAAACCGGCAGAAAAAAAAAGATGATCCACGCAAGGGTCGGGTGCCCCTCCCCTGCATGCATATGCATAAGAACGAACGAAATGTAAATGATGACCTGGGCGCCGTGGAGGTGTCGGCGGAGGCGCCGGGCTCCATGAACTCCATCTGGACGACAGCCCCGTCGTGGGGCTCCACGGGGCGATACCTCTGCTGCGACGGCTTGGGCGGCACCGGAGCCTCCTCCTCGTCGGCGCCACCGCCGGCCCCTCTGCTCCCCATTGCAGAAAGATCGACGAACTGCCCGGCGCAGCGTAGCGGGGTCGATTTCGGATTAAGGGTCAGTTAGCCGAGGGCCGGCGTGAGGGTCGACAACCCGCCGATGCGATGGAAACGCATTTGCATTGCCCGCGATCTTGGATCCAGATCTAGGGGAGGCTAGAGGTAGGAGAGGGTGAAGAGATCACTAGCGGCGAGAGGCGGCGCGCGGGAAGAGAGGTGAGTCGAAGGGAGGAGGTGGTGGTGGCGGGGAAAACGGGGCGGTGATGTGCCAAGGGTAATCAACTGATTTCTGTTCCTTTCTGCCGTGGGACAGGTCCAGGTCTTTCTTTTTGGTTTCTCTTTTCTTTTCAATACTACTCCATTGCTTGTATATTGTAACAAAACACAAAAAAGAGATGCCACATTTGGCGCTGAAAAATCCCTAGCCATGAGGCGTTGATGAGCCGCGATAAACAACGTCATGCCACATTTGTTTCGAGCTATTACTCAAAAGTTTATGATAAACAACGTATTGTCATCGCATTGTTTAATCATCAACACTTTTTTTATTGATTCCCTGTTAGCTACTTTTGTTTCGAGAGTGCACCAAAGGCGCATCATAGCTTCACAGAAGATAGAAAAATATTTTACAAGAAGTCAAGCATGAAGTTGTGAATAACTATGCTCGCGAACTCCCCCACTCACACCTAAGCCTATGCTCGTGACACGACTTGCCTCCCTCCGACTCTAGCTACCTAACGTTGTCGATGATCTGCTGAGTGTTCAGCTAAAGATGGGTGTTCCTGAACGTTCTAGCGTTCCTCTGTTTCCTTAGGGTCCAAGCCACTAGGATCACCAGGGTATCGAACCTCCATCTATCCCTCTTATGCACCTTCCCTCTGCCCAAGATCCACCATTTCTCCAAGTTGATGTCTGAAGTAGGTTGTTGAATCTCAAGCATTGCCATTTGGAGACATCCCATCCACACAACTCTCGCATATGGGCACTGAATCAAGATGTGATCCACCTTGTCCTCCTACTGCAGGCAAGTGTAGCAGGTTTCGTGTGCTCCTCCAAACCGTGCCTAAATCTCCTATCCGCGGTCCAAAGCATGTATCTCAGTGCCTGCCAGATGAAAATCTTGCATTTAAGTGGTGCAAAGGATTTCCAAACCATCTTATGCATGTCGTCGATCATCATTCCTTGGCATAACATCATGTAGGTGCCTTTCGTCGTGTACACACCCGTCCTAGAGCCCTTCCAGATGAACTGATTCGGTATGTTAACGTCTCTCTCCACCCCTTCCAACGCCTCCCAAACCTGGATACGCTGCGAGCAAACCTCAACTGTGACATAGCCTGCATGGATATCCTTGATCCAAGTGTTCTTTGTTAACCCATCTGAGGCTAGCATGCTATACTTTCATCTCGTGGTGACGACAACGACAACCGCATGTGCAACCTCTCCCATACGCTCATGTTACCAATTATCTCCCTAGAACCTGATGCTAGCTCTTTCCATCGCCGATGACAAAACTCACACAACTCTGAAAAACCTCGCTAACCTTGTCGTCTTTCATCAAACACAACCCCTGCCATGATCTGTTGGGTTCAGTGCGCTTTAGCAATTCCCATCTAGCTCTGAGAGCAAGGCCTTGCAGGCTCAAGTCCTTGATGCAAAGCCCACCAAAGCAAATAGGCCTGCAAATGCTTTCCCAGGCTATAAGGTATTGTCCTCCATGAATTTCCTTTTTCCCGGCTTAAGAGAAAGGCTCTCGGCTATTTGGTAACCTCCTCTCAAGTAGCCACGTAGGGGCATCTTCGATGAGTAATTGATGAATAGGTCTAGCGGTGATCATGGCCTTGATAAGGATCAATCTTCCTGCCCTCGCGATCATGCCCTGGTTCCAAGCAGGCATACAATGAACAACTATGTCCAACAATGGCTGCAATTCCACTTTGGTAAGAGGCCGCACTGCAAGCTGAAGCCCGAGATATTTGATCAGGAGAAGCAAAGGTAGGAGAAACAAGAGGAAAGAGGGCGAGCGTCCGAGGCGAATGGTAGCTCCGCCGCTCTAGAACAGGAGCAGGAGGATCAGGGCAACATCGACAAGGTTAGCGGAGGAGCTTTGGTGCTCCGAAGGCTCCTTGCTCCCCCGCTCTGGTACCCTCCACCGGGACGCCCTTGCTCGAGCCCTCCACCGGCAAGTGGAGCGGCCGCACTGCCCTAGAAGCTCAGCATGGGAGGAGCAGGGTGACCCCCGCGGAGCCCTCTGATGGCGAGCTGAGCGGCGGAGGACTGCATACGGAGGAGACAGAGAAGAATTAAATTTGAAATCTTAATTTGGAGCCCTAATTTAAAAGGTTTTGTACATGTAAGGTAGTTTATCCATGGAGGGGTAATTCTCACCAAGGATAATCTTGTAAAACCTAATTGGCAGGGAAGTAAAAACGTGTGTTTTCCGTCATCACGATGAGACTATCAAACACTTATTCTTTTAGTAAAAATTTGCAAGATCTATATGTCCATCCATCCAAATAGGTTCTAGCTATTGCTCAATGGTGTCGAGATGAATGGGGAGTTAGAGGATATTCGTATTTGCAATAATGCTCCGAGTTTCAACCACCTTTTGTTTGCGGATGACTCACTGGTACTTGTCAAAGCTAATCGTGAGAGTACCAAGTCTCTGCAAAAAGTGCTACAACTATATGAAGCGTGTTCGGGTCAAGTTGTAAATTATGATAAATCCTCTGTCATGTTCAGCCCCAATACAAGTGATGTTTGTCGGCAGCAGGTATTTGCAGAACTAAATATTAGGGTAGAAGCCCGAACAGAAAAGTACCTGGGGTTGCCAGTTTATGTGGATAGATCACGGACAAAAACCTTTACTTATTTGAAGGATAAGGTATGGAAAAGAATACAAGGATGGAAGGAGAGAATGCTATCAAAAGTGGGGAAGGATATTTTGATCAAAGCGTGTGCTCAAGCAATCCCAACTTATGATATGTCATGTTTTGACCTTACCAAGACACTTTGTGAACATATGAGCTCGATGATTTGTAGGTTCTGGTGAGCACAACGGGACAATGAAAGTAAAACACATTGGCTGAGTTGGGAGATGATGACAAAGTCAAAGAAGGAAGGAGGACTCGGATTTAGAGATTTATATGGGTTCAATCTAGCAATGTTAGCTAGACAAGCATGGAGGATGCTAACAAATCCTGAGTCTTTGTGTGCTAAAGTGCTAAAGGCGAAGTATTTCCCAAACTGTTCTATTTTGGAAGCCTCGTCAAGTCCAGGTGTTTCATATACATGGAGAAGCATTTTGAAGGGAGTAGGTTTGTTAAAGGAAGGAATTGTATGGCGTGTAGGAGATGGTACAAACATTAATATTTGGACAGATCCATGGTTGGCACGTGATGATGCGAGATTTCCCATTACACCGAGAGGTCAATGTGTACTGACCAAGGTAAATGAGCTGCTTAATCCAATCACAGGAGTTTGGGATGAAGACTTGGTCAGGCAAACGTTTTTGGGAGATTGATGTGAAAACCATCCTTGCTACTCCTGTTCAAGAAGATTTTGAGGATTTTGTGGCATGGCAATTGGATAAGAAAGGAATGTTTTCAGTGAAATCTGCTTATAAAATTTATGTAAATATTCGGGATGGACCACAAGCGACTTCCTCCAACAATGCTACAGAAGGTTTCCAATGGTCTAAAATTTGGAAAATCCCATGTGTCCCAAAGATCCAACAATTTATATGGTCTTCCGGTCAAACGCAACATTGAGAGAAGAGGTATGGAGTGTGATACACTATGTGTTTGCTGTGGGAGATTGGATGAGGATGGGGCATACATTTTTCTGAAATGTAAGCAGGTTAGAGAGCTATGGTCACGGTTGGAGCTAGAGGAGTTACGTGATCACTTGTGCACTTTGCCGGATGCAATAGCAGTGGTACAGAAGCTCCTGGAGGAAACACCTGATAAATTAGTACAAATCTGTTGTGTATTGTGGCGATGGTGGACAGGTAGAAACAAATTGAATGCAGAGAAGAAAAATCTGTCAGTGAACGAAATTTGGCGTCAAGCGCAGTACTGGACTGGCGAATGCAGGTTGTATTGCAAAAAGAAGACACGCGAGTATGGTGAGGATCGGAGGCTGAATACCTGGATGGCGCCGACAGAGGATTACATAAAGTTTAATATTGATGGTGCATTCAAGGAGCATACAAGACAGGGGGGCTGGGGCTTCGTAGCCAGAGATCATATGGGAGATGTGCTCGGGTCAGGAGCTGGACGAATTTCACATGCAGGTTCTGCTGTGCAGACTGAAGCAATAGCTTGTATGGAAGCTATCCAGGCTGCCTCTGCCTGGGGGATGGGAAGGATTCATATTGAATCAGATTGTACCAATCTAGTCAGTGCACTGAAGGGATTCGAGTACGACTTGGCGCGAGAAGGAGTGTTGTTTCGGGAGATCCGTTCCTTTGCATCGTTGAATTTTATCTCTTTTGAAATTTCATACTGTGTAATAAAGTAGGCCACGAATTAGCTGCTTTTGGAGCTAATCAGACCATATCTAGACTTCGATGGGTTGAGTCAGTACCAGATGTTGTAACTCAGTTGGTGGCCAGCGAGTTAGCTGAGCCACTTTAATGGAATATATATGTTCCAGTTCAAAAAAAAAAAAAGGTTCTAGCTTATATCACCTCGTAATATTGCGAATATATTCGGCAAGTGGCTCAATGGTGGATCCTAGGTTCAACCTACTTATTAAGATGGGAGCGATTACCGTTATTTGGTCACCATGTCTTTGCAGAAATGATAATGTGTGTGTCAATAAAAATGTTTCTCTTATGCCGGTCATCTACCGGTGCACAGGCAGCTATGCCCCATTTGTGGTCACCACTTCAGCGTGTGGAGCATCGTGATCTCTTTATGGAGGTGTCTACATGGTTGGAAGATACGGTGAGTGATATATCTTTTATCTCTAAATAGGAGCACCCCACTACCTGATTTTGCTGACTTCTCATGAGGCCACGTCACCCTTGATTTCCCACAGGCTGTGCGAATCGTGTTTGATAGCTACTTCTCTGTCAGCGTTCCTGTATTTTGGTGGTTTGTACGTCCTTATGTGGGCTGGACGCCTAGACGCTTTTAGGTGGGCTGGAAGAGGCATGCCCCATTGAGCCATTTACTCCTTCCAGGTTCGTTCCAGAAAAACACTACCCTTAAGCAAAAAAAAGGGTCCGTCCTAGAGAAAAGTAAACGATATTCATCTCGTCTAATTGTCTTCCTGCGCATTAGTTCCTCCGCCATCACGACCTACGGCCTCCCAAGCAAAAATGCGCCGCTGCGACCTACTGCAAGGATTCATCGACCATTATTGCCTATAATTGCGCAAGAAACTGCTCGGATCTAGGGAGTCGCTGCGTCCATATTTAAACCTACCCGTGTAGCCATGGTCATCCAGTGCCTCTGCCTGTTCGCCTCATCATCTTGGACACAGACCTCCTGTCTGGTAGTTATCTGCCCCGATTTGATTTGATTGGATTTTCGTTGGATTCTCACTAATGCACACTGAAGCCAGTCGCGCCTTGATTGGATCTCGATTGAATTCGGTGTCCTGGTCGCTCAAGCAAGGAGGAAGCGGATCTCCATTGGATTCGTCGTCCCGGGAGCAAATTCCTTTGAATGTTGGAAACATTAGCTGTGCTTCCGTTGGTACACAAATTCTCAGCTCTTAACTCTTAGTTTCAGTTTACAATTTTTGAGCACATGCATCCTCTGTTTTCGTACTCTACTTCATCACATGTATTGTTCCCGTGGAATCGCCTCTGAAATTTATTTTCTTACATTGGAATTTGGTCCAACGGAATCTTTCATCAAATGAATTTGGTAAAACAGGTTGGCTAGAGATCAAAACAACACACCATTCTTTATTTGTGGGTGTGTGCTTTGCGAAGATTGGCAAGCCTTGAAAATTCTGTGAGGAATCCTGGTACTCATTCAATCCGACGCCGTAGCTGAACGCCTACCGGAATCGGCGTTTTTTTCTGCCCGCGTCTTTGTCTACACGATGTTCTGCAGGTCATCTCTCCGATACCCGTTTGCTGATGAAGACGTGATGTATGGATTCTCACCCTTTTGGGCAAATACAATTAGACAATGCTGCCAGTTTTTCTTATAGCATTCCAGGCATGTTCAATCTTCGGAAAAATAATACTTATTCCAGGCTGGAAGTGTTGATTAATTTTCTTTGGCTCGGGTCTAATTAGGCATGAAGAAAAAGTACAGACATGAAGAAGAGTATTGTATTTCCAAGCAGATTTGTTTGGTCAGATTTGTTGATATGGCTTTGTAAATATTGGTAATTCGTGATTCATGTATGCATATGTTTAATGATACCACTCTAAAGGTATCGATACTTGATTGTTCATGTATTATTTGGTACTTCACCGTCCTTTGTGTTTTCACATATTGAAGTATAGTCTTAGAAAATACTGTGAATGGTCTAGAAATATTTATTGTTCGTTTTCACAACCCATTGTGCTCAATAGATTAGAATGACAGGAGCCTCCTCAATGTGAAGGTTGGATTAGGTTACTCTCACTCTCTCACACACACATACACACAAATTGTAGGAAAAAAACACAATCAGTAAAAAATTTAATAAATTAATCAATGTGAATTCAATAGTCACAAAATGACGTAGTTTTTTCATATAAACATCCATTTTAAAGGTATTGTAACAATCCCTTAAAACAATCATGGATCACACAATCCATCTATATAACAGTAAAAGTCCAATTTTATGAAACAAATACAACTTCCATGCTACAAGCTTCTCCCACCTGTGATACATGAAGGCATGAAGGTGCAACCAGGGGAAACATGTACTTCTAACTCAATCAAACATTTCTGTTTCTATTTCACATTGCTACCTTAATGTACAGTTAACTATCGAGCATGCCAACGAGGGCCACCACATATGTATTTCCACATTCAACTCACGGATGCACAAAATTTAGCAAAATGAAAACCGAAGCAATACAAAAAAAAAAGTGAAACCGAATGACCACTTCATCTAAACTTCAATAGAGGGAAGCCAATAAATACATTCACGTGCATACATTGCAAGCATATTTGGATGTGGTCATCCGTTCTTCACAGTTGAATACATCAAAAATGGAAAACAACATGTCACGACCACCCTTTAAAATTAGCATTGCACTCATCAAGCATCTACATCATGTAATACGGAGTAAACCTTTAATTACCTTTCAAATCATGAGATACACTGTTTCGCGTGAAAAGAATGACAAAGCTCTCGGAGTTATCACTAAAAACAATCCCGCCGCAATGCGCGGGGTATTATCTAGTTTTTCTAACATGGATGGCAACGCCCTCCTTTGTCGTAGTTTATTTTCAGTTTATTTCAGTGTGTTGAGTATAAATATATTGCATAAGCTCTTTCCATCAGTTCGGACTTTTTATAAGATCTAGCTAGTGCAACAATTTTATACGATGCACTTTAAAAGAACCACAGAAGTTTTGTTTGAAACTAGTGGATTGGTTCGGCTTTGTGCATTCTAGCTATGCAGAAACCGAGTGTAGTACTTTTTATTAAGTAACAAAATCATTATCGGAAAAATGTGTAAGGTATTTTTTGCAAAAATATATTTCTACCACGCAAGCGACTTTTAAATGGAGTCGGAGGGAATATAATTTTCTTCACGATGACGCGAACTCGTAGCTACATCAATCGAGGATATACGCCAAAACGAATTGTTAGTTCACCTCAACTTTCCGAAGCATGGGAAGCCGAGTAGGGCTAAAGAAAACTTTAGAAAAAGGACGCAACTATCTCTCGGTCTACTGAGAATGAAATTCGTTCTCCATCAAATGATGTCATTAAATCTCAGAGTTGCAATTGATGACTAGCACGTACATAAAGCAAATTTAATGGTCCGGACAATTTTATCAGTTGCAACTTTACGTGCAACTAAAAAATCTTGGTTGCAACTTAAAAAACTCCGTTGCAACCCAACTTAAACTCCGTATGCATGAATCACGATGCAATCAAACGGTGTAGAAGTTGATTAAGCACGAATTTATTTTTCTCTGGTAGCAAATCCAAACCAAAAAAAGTGTCAAATCACACCAACCGAATCAGGTTGTGTGAAACGAATCAGATTAAAAACTCATCTTCATGCCTCCATCTATCAGCTCATTCGATCCACGACCAAGCCACTTCCGTCTTGTTTAATCCACAGATTGTGCGTCGCTGACTGCTGATGAGCTTAGAGTAGACAAAGCTACAGCCAGCCGGCCCACGAGGTCCGAGCTCCAAGATCCATCTATCCATGGCGGAAACCGCGACGCTCTCCTTCCTACTCCTCTCGCTCGCCACGCCTCTCTTGCTCCTCGCCCTCCTCCTCGGGGGGAGCCGGAATAAGAAGCGTCTGCGGCTGCCGCCGAGCCCGCCGTCCCTGCCGTCATCGGCCAGTTTGTTTATGCCGTTCTAACAATTTCTGGCGCGAATCAATATTTAAATTATACAGTTTGTTTATGCCGTTCTGATCTATGCTTTCAAATTTCAACTCGTATACTGTATATGGTTTGGGTGGTCTGAATAGGTTCATATAGGGTTTGGAGTTTGGGAATCTGCTAGAGATGCTCTAACTAACCGAATCAAGTTGCGTAAACGAATCCGATTTAAAAACTCGCGTTCGCGCTTCAACAGCCCATCCACGAGCTCGGCGCTTACTCTTGTTTAATCACTTCGATCCACATATCATGCTTGCTGAGCAGCTAGACAAATCTCCCAAACTCCAAGATCCATCCAAGTGCACAATTGCCCCGACCTTCCCCTCTCTCGCGTGTCACGTACGTCTGCGTCTGTCTCAAGAACTCCAAGATCCATCTATCCATGGCGGAAACCGCGACGCTCTACTTCCTATTCCTCTCCCTCGCCACGCCTCTCTTGCTCCTCGCCATCCTCCTCCTTGGGAGCTGGAATAAGAAGCGCCTGCGGCTGCCGCCGAGCCCGCCGTCCCTGCCCGTCATCGGCCACCTACACCTCTTGACGAAGCCCCTCCACCGTGCGCTCTCGTCCATCACGGCGGCGCATGGCCCCGTGGTCCTCCTCCGGTTCGGGTTCCGCCGCGTGCTCCATGTCGTGGACCCCGCCGCAGCCGAGGAATGCCTCACCACGCACGACGTCGTCTTCGCCAACCGGCCTCGTTTCCCCTCAACGCGCTACCTCTCCAACGGCTTCACCACGCTCGGCTCCTCCAACTACGGTGCCAACTGGCGCAACCTCCGCCGCATCGCCACCGTCGAGGTACTCTCCACACACAGCCTCCTCCGCTCGGCCGCCGTCCGCGCCGCCGAGGTCCGCGACACAGCGCGGCGCCTCTTCGTCGACGCCCACGGCGCCTCGGAGTCGAGGCCCGCGCGTGCCGACGTGAAAGTGCTAGCGTTCGAGCTGGCCCTGAACGTCGTGGCGCGGATGATCGCCGGGAAGCGGTACTACGGCGGCGCGGAGTCCGAGGAAGCAGCGAGGTTCCGGGAGATGGTGCATGAGTACTTCGCGATGCACGGGGTGTCCAACCTGCAGGACTTCCTGCCCGTACTCGGCATGGTGGACATCGGAGGCGCGAAGCGGCGGGCTGTGAGGCTGTCCGCGAAGCGCAACCAGTGGGCGCAGCGGCTCATCGACGAGCACCGCATCGCCGGCCCTAATGACGATGGGAGGAGTAGCCGTGGGAGGACGATGGTGGGCGACTTGCTGGACATGCAGGCGTCGGACCCGGACGTATACAGCGACGAGGTCATCAGAGCTCTCTGCCTGGTGAGCAAGTATACTAGAGTACCTGTCTTCATTTCGTTTGCTGCGCTGCATGATTGCTTCTTCTCTCTCGTTCTGTTTTTCAAACTAGCACGCTGATCTTAAGTTTATGAAGAGCGTTGAAAAATTAGGAAATTACATCTGATTTTATATTGATTTAGTGAAAAATAACATGTTTTACCAAATTTAGTTAGCAAAAGACTATTTATTAGCTATTTTGGCTTTGTCAGATTAGCAGCCTAGGTACTTAGACTGAAATAACTTGTAAAGGATTTTTAGTTAAGCTAAATTTGGAACAGACTAAATTACTATGTAAACAACCAAATATGTTTTTGAAGGAAATAATCCCATGAAAACCGTGGCTTCCTTAATCCTACAAGAAACGTTACACGAAAAACATCTCGTGCGTAGATAACTATCTATACCGTACAAACAGTTTGCCAAAAAAACGCACAAAATCATATTTTACTCACATATGATCTTCGCTATATGTAAAGGGGAGTGCTGAGCGTCCCCCGGGGGATTAGAATTCTAATCCCCCTGGTCCCCAACCGTCCGATCAACAGATCCGGGACGTTTCCGGCCATCCGATCAAACCAACCAGACCTCTTTCCCACTTTTGCTACCATAATGCACCAAAGTAGCAAAAAACGCTTTAATTGTAGCAAACTCTATTTTCACCTAAAAACACAGACCTCGCCGGAGACTCGCCGGAGTCTCGCCGGAGACTCGCCGGAGTCTCACCGGAGATTCGCCGGAGATGTCGCCAGAGACCCACCAGAAACCTCACAGGAGACTTAGTAGCAAAAAAAAAATGCTATAGTAGCAAAAACACACAAAGATTGTAGCAACCTGTTTTTGCTATTGTAGCGAAACTAACTTTCATCGGAGACTCGCCGGAGACCTCGCCGGAGAATTTGTAGCAGAAAAATATGCTATTATAGCAAACACCTATAACAATTGTAGCAAAATCTAATTTCAATGGATTCTCGCCGGAGAGATTGTAGCAAAAAACGGGTGTAGCAGCGCCGACGGACTTTTGTAGCAGGATCGTCGACCTTCTGTAGCAGCAACAACGACCTTTTGTAGCAGGGACGCTCGCAGCAGCGCCGCCCTAGGCAGGGACTCGCGAGGTCGTCGCCGGCGGCTTTGGCGCGGCGGATCTCGTGAGGTCGTCGTCGGCTGCAGGGACCAAGAGGGAGCGAAGCGCCGGCCGGAGTTCGACGGTGTGGACCACCTGGAGGCGAGCGTGATCGTCGCCGGCGGCAGGAGCCATGAGGCGCGCGTGGTCGTTGCCGGCGGCAGGGACCAGGAGGCGCGCGGCGGCGCGGGAGCGGCTGCTATGAACGAGCAAGAAGCCAGTCGAGGAGAGCGCGGCGCGGCGGAGGAGCAGCAGCCTGGCGGGGGAGGAGCAGCGGGGACTTGCAGCGGCGGTGGCGTGACCCATGGCGGCGCGCCTTGAAGCAACGGCGGAGGGAGGCCCATGGCGGGGCGCCTTGCAGCGGCGGCGGCGGGAGCCATGGCAACGGCGGCGCGCGGAAGCCATGGCAGGATGGTGTGCGAGGCAGATGGGAAAACGAGTGGAGGAGAGCCATCGGTGGAAGAGGATAAAGGATGGGGTGGGCCCCGCCATGTGCTGCCCGTTTCATCCGTCCCGCATGGACGCGTGGAGTGCGGAGGAGGTGGGGGATCAGATCGTTGTTCCCCCGGGGGAACCTGAGCGTTTCCCATATGTAAAACATGATGCATGTTACAAAAGTGTTGCACATTTCAAACTCAAAAGTTCAACGCCACAAATTGAATATGGAAATTTCGTTTCAAGAAAAAAATTTATATTTGGAACATATTTAGTTGAACATATTGATTCCATGCCAAATTAATTTACATGAATATATGCTACAACCAAAGAACTTGATTATTCAGAAGATCGCTTCAACATATCGGGCGAACCTACGTATCATGGTGGCCCCAAATTTGTTGATTCCGCAATGCATGCCACTAACCCGGTTCGTCGAGGGCCCATTGACCTTACATCGGGCGACCCCGGACCCATCGTGGCAGCTCCATTGTCTCCATCGCAGTCGTCGCATCTTTGTCAGCCTTCGAATTCCTTTCGCCTTCATCATCGTAGGAGGACCATCGGAAGTACGAGGAGCCGGCATGGTGGTCATTCGGTGGGAGGGACTGCTCCTCCTCCGTGACCGGACATGTTTGCCCCTCTTCCGTCATCGGAGGTGCTTGCTCAACATGGTGACACTGCGCTGGTGTGTAATGCCAGACCCAAGAGAGGCGAGTGGTCCTCTTGTTGAGAACCATGTTGAAGTGTTGTGTGTCTGCCATAGATGTTATGTGTGCCAAGAGGGCGATGGTGTGGAGCTTTATGTAGCGCGAGGGAGGAAGCCGAGTCATCGACGACATTGATGTGGCACGCTGCACGAAGGCAAAGAGGCTACACGCATCAACGGAATACAAGGAGGCAACCTCGGGGAAGTTCTACACGCGTCTATTAATTTATTACTGTTTGGGGTGGGTAGAAGAAAAAGAGACATGCGCATTAAAGAAAATGTCTAAAAAATGTACACACGGTGGATCATCTGCCAACCTTTTGCGACGGTGAACGTATAAGGCTGGCGCTTATTTTGAAATGGGTTATGCCTGAATTTAATGTTACAGTGCAGAGAGCACTTCTGTGTGCGTTGTACCCGCTGTCCAAGGGACTGCTCGTACCACGCGCACACGGTTCAAACTATTTGACGTCAGCGATGTTCCGAACCATACATGGAAAAGACCTTCTGTGTGCCACGAAGGACTCTCCTTCCCTGCTACAGTGAGTGTTCGCTAGTTTTTTTTTTTTTTTTTTTTTTTTTTTTTTTTGAAAGAAGGAGCGGCCCCAAGGGCCTGGATACTGACTTTTATATATCAACCGGGACAGGTACAAGTTACAACTGAAACCTCAGAAAGATGTACTAGATCTGAACAGTTGCTATTTTTTGCAAAAAGGACCCTAAACATAACATGAGAAAAGCAATCAGGTCCTCCTCTGCCCCTGAAGCAACGAGAGCTCGATCTACAGCCTTCTTCACCAGCTCCGGGGACACCACCACTTGGATCAGGGAAGAAGTGAAGCGCCGTAACGAGTTCTTCATCGGGCCTCCAACTGGAGGTTGAGTTGCCGGTTCTCATCACCGGTTGTAGAAGCCACCTGATGGCAATCAGAGTCGACAGGCAATTGATGGCCGCCGAGGTTGTTCCTCTTGAGATTGAAGTATCCCAACTCCTGTACCACCGAGCACCAACACGCACAGGATTGCTCCACCTCTTCTCCTCTCCGCCACCATGGCAGCTCGAAGAAGCTCGTGGAACATCGCGCACGGCCGAAGCCTAGCAGCCAGCAAGGGCCTTATTTATGGAGTACCCGGGGGTATCCCTCCCCGCCGCATCCGGCTCCATCCAAAGGAGCGCCGCGACGAGCAGCAACACCGCCGGCCAGCATCGGATCTGACCCAGAGAACCCGTTGCTTTCCTCCTGGCATAAAGCCAACTCCTGGCATCTCGCCAAACAACCATACAAACTCTACTATATACATATCTGATGCCGGCACCTTTCTTCAACCGCATCCAGACGACATAGCCGCCGGGAAGGGCATCAGATTGGGCCGGATTACCGGAGTCGACTCTCAAGAGTTGGGGACGGGAGAGCCTTCCAGAGAGGTGGAGAAGGGGTCCCCGACTATCGCCTTTTTCTTACCCTCACCCTGACGCCCGCTAGTTATTAATTTCAGGTACTCGTCTACCACTGAAGGTTCAAATTTTGTCTTTGGCATATTGATTACTGTTGCACTCTGAACTAAACTTCAAATGGCTACGGTTAATTTTGGCAATAATATAGTAGTACTATTTCACCACAGCTTCTTGCTATTTCGGGAGTTGCCTTGCTGCACATTAGTCACAACGTTCTTTTTATTTTTTTAATCGAAAAAAAAAAACATATCAACAGCTCATGTGAATCTTTGCTGCAACAGAGCATCCTGCAAGCCGGTACAGAAACCTCATCGAGCGCGATCGAGTGGGTCATGGCGGAGATGCTGAACCATCCAGCAGCAATGGCTAAGGCTAGGGTGGAGCTCGACGATGTCATCGGCACGGGACGCCTAATCACTACGTCACGTACGGCAATTTGCGGCACTTTGATGCAGGCACTTTTATAACGTGCCGTTAATGATAGGTTTAGGCGGCATTTATTCTCAATAGTGCCACTGATGATCATTTAATTACTGGCTGTTAGAAAAAAGTGCCGCCAATGCTGGAGAAGCACAGGCAGAACTGAATGTGCCGCTAATTTTTCGATGATTAACGGCAGAATCTAAAAAGTGCCGCAAAAGTTAGGAGGATTAGCGGCAGTTTTTAATCTGCTTTTGTTGTATGGGTGGACGGGTCAAGTCTGTTGAGAAAAGTCAACAGCCTTACCCATTCTCTCACCTCACCGCACGAACGCTCGCTACCTGCCTTCACACTCCTCGCTCCCGTCCCCCCTCGCGCCGCCGACGCCGACGCCGCCATGCCGGAGGACGTCGAGATGAACGACTCCGCAGCTCCCGCGCCCGCCGTTATCCCTGCGATCGCCGACGTCCCCGCGCCTGCGCCCGTTCTCTCTACCTTGCGACGTGAGTAGCCTCTCGTCTCCCAGTGCCCCTCCCCCAAAACCCTAGATCAGCTTCCGGCGCCGTGGGCGCTGGACGGGAGGTAGCTAACGCATGTATTCCTGACGGTGCGTGCAGATCTGAAGGAGATCGCGTCGGTGATCGAGGCCGGGTTGCTGACCAAGGAGGTGCGCCGGATCTCCCGCGCCGTCCGACTCACCGTGGCCATCTGCCGCCGCCTCGCCCCCCGCGATGTCGCGGCCTTCCTCGCCTTCGCGCTGTCCTCTTCCTCCGATGCCTTCGCCCACCTCTCCCCGCTCCTGCCCAAGGTATTTTCAGCACGCAACTTCAGAGCGCTCCTAATTCTCGAGGGTAAACCAGCAATTATGCCTGAATCTGATGGAACACAAAGGATTTGGGCGTCGCATGCTATATTTGTTTGTCTGAATGTGTCTTGGCTGTCAAATCGCATGGTGGATCATTCTGGATTGATTGGCTTTTTAGAAGCGAATGGAAAACCATAATCTAGATAATTGTTGTAAAGCAGCTGTCGCCGTATGACTATGCGGTACAAGCATCTGAGTTTTCACTATTGAAGTTCACGACGAACCTGGTTCCTTCTGTTCTGATGCTTAATTGGTATTCCGCAAATTCGTAGTTTGAAATTGGTGCATAGAGGTTTAAACTTCTTCCAGTTTCATTCTGCACACATTAAAAAATTGAAACTGAAGGCTTCTCTTGCTCAGAGATTTTTGACATTTCATCTTAATGTTACCATTTTTAGGAAGATGGAAGTGAGATGGATGTTGATACTGCGGCTCCAGTAGCTCAAGTTTCAATCAAGCATGGTCTCCCAGAGATTGAAATATACTGCTACTTGCTTGTGTTGATTTTCCTTATTGATCACAAGAAGTACGATGAGGTATGTCATGGAATTTCCTCCACTTCATCATCATTTGTGAAGCATACCAATTTGATTTTCTCTCCAGGCTAAAGCATGTGCCAACGCTAGCATTGCTCGTCTGAAGAATCTCAATAGGAGGACTGTTGATGTTTTGGCTTCTAGGCTATACTCGTATTACTCATATGCACATGAACTCACCAACAGCCTTGCTGAAATTCGTGGGTGAGTTATTCCAACAGTATGCTCTTGTGTCTCTGAGTAACCAATAAGCTCCTTTTCCTGTTTGATCCTGCTTTCATGTGCCTCATACAATTGGTGCTCTGCATAACTCTCCTGGGGTTGCACAGCATGGCAACTTTGCACCGTGATGAGCTTGGCCAGGTTGTTCTGAGACACTAGTCTTCAATTTCAGACTTGTAACTTAAATATTGTCAAGTCATGTGGTTGACTTTTGGTTTCCATGGCAGGAAACACTTCTTAACCTGCTTCTTTGCAATTACCTGCACTACAACTTGTCCGACCAGGCAGAAAAACTTAGGTTAAAGGCACCACGTTTTGAAGCACATTCCAATCAGCAGGTAACTATCATTCATCAAGTAGTTTATTTTCTCTCCTGTATGTATGCCAAGTTGTTACAGTTGAATTGGAATTGCAATATGCTTTTATTATCTGTGCCGAGGCTGGTTATCGATTTAATGATGAATGGCCTATGAAATTGTCGTTTGCTTTTGTAGAGATTTTATTGTAGACCAGTACTAACCTCTCTACTTCTACCACAGTTGTACTTGGCCTATGAAATTGTCGTTTGCTTTTGTAGAGATCTTATTGTAGACCAGTACTAACCTCTCTACTTCTACCATAGTTCTACTTGGCCTATGAAATTATCATTTGCTTTTGTAGAGATCTTATTGTACACCAGTACTAACCTCTTTACTTCTACCACAGTTCTGCCGGTATCTGGTCTACTTGGGCAAAATTAGAACAATTCGGCTGGAATACACTGATGCTAAAGAGAGCCTCTTGTAAGCTGCACGCAAAGCACCCACTGCAGCTCGTGGATTCCGCATTCAGTGCAACAAATGGGCTATAAATATATCATTCATCATATATTTACTCTTTCTCTAAAATTTCTTATAGTAGCTCAGAAAACATTGATGTGGCATACTTTTTGATGATGTAGATTTTGTTGTTGGTCTTGTATTACTAGTTCTTTCACTTGCACTCATTATATTAAGAATAGCAAATTGGCTCAAACACAAATCTTTAGCTCCAACTACTAATTAGTTATAAGTTTTTTTTGTACAAGATTTAAATATTGAAAAACTGTTGCATGATACTTCCTGAGGTATGTTTTTGTTGCTTCCTGTAACTGACTCTCCTTTTTTATCTTCAGGTTTGTACTTCTAAAATGAACTTGACTGACGAGGTTTGGAAGATTATGTCTCCAGACCGAATAAAATCAGTCCTGCTGATGTGAGTGTCTTCCCTCGATCAGGTTGTTAAATATTATTGAAATCTGCACTCTTACTACTGCAACATAAGAAATCTCATTATGCTCGATTTAATGGTCATGGCAACAATTCCTTAAATCCCTTAAAACGTTATCATCGTATGTTAACCTTATCGTAGCGGTGAGATGGTCTAGCTTTTCAACTGGTGTATTTTGATAACCTGTTATAACATGTGCACTTCATAATGTAGATAGGATTTCAACAGATAAAAAAAGGTATACAAGTTGCAGTTCATAATGTAGAGAACATGGGTTTTGAAGTATGTAGTTCTCATGGTTTTCTTAGACTAGTTTTTAAGGGTATCACCGTGGCCTTGTCTTGTTTAAAATAGACGGGAACTTATTTCTGTATTCAGAGATGGTTGAAATCCTCCCAGGTTGATATATTGGCTGCAGTAGGCTAAACACTACTTGTGAAGGTAAACACAACGCTAGTTGACATTGGCACCCAAAGGTGGTATTTCTCTCTTTGGTCATGCTCTACTGCTAGACAATTGATCACTATGTGCTATATTTTCTTAATGATGTGAGAGAAATTCAGTATTCATATCAATTGTTTATGTTGAGGTAGACATGTATCGAGGCACTGGGAGCTGCTGATTTTTCAAGTTCATATTAAGTTGATGTGAACTGTAAGGTTTACTGCTGCTTGATGTTCTAGTAGCCACCAGTTCCAGTTGTAGGATTATTAGTGGATGGCAGAGGAAGTGTATTTTGAGTTCATGTGCATGTATCCATCCTATATTAAGTTTTTTGGCAGATGTCTCAAGTGTCCCCATATCCTAGTCTGTTTAACTGAGTGATTTCCCATCCTATATTAAGTTATTTGGCCGCATGTTGAAAGTTTTTGTGTTGGACCAGAGGCAGAAGAAACTTGTTTTCTGAGTAAAGTCCCTGGAATATGACTTGAGTTATTAATTGGATGTTTTGAACTCTTAATGATTACAAAGTGCAACTAAGGTGGCTTGTGTTCTTGTTGCCTTCGCTATTTATTGTTTGTATTGTTGTTTCCTTGCTTGAGCTTTGCTAAACGGGATTAAATTTCCGTTTCTGAATCACCTCTCTTTATGAATTTGAGATGATTGACTTGTGTGTGTTGTTTCCACCGTGTAGCGAGAAGTTTTATCAACAAGGCCTGGAGGATTAGGCTTGCCATGGACATGGCAGCGACAGTCAACCGCAGCCTTGCATCGATGCACCGGGCTTACTTCTCCGCTTCAGGTATATACAGACAAGGAGGACTACCTAGACTAGAGTTCCTGCAGCAGACCAATTCTTATTCCTTCTTTTGCTCTTCAGATCCAAGTTTCCTTTTACCTTGTGCAATCCAATTGTCACCACTATTCCAGTCCAAAATGTTGTCTAAAATGTTCCAAAATGCTCCAGTCAGCTAACTGCTGGAACAAATGCATTTAATCATTGTTCTAAAATCAAACTGTTCCCAGTTGTAGGTGATGTCACTTTCATTCTTTAGTCCATTTTCATCATATGTTACTGTAAAATGGTTGTTGCTACCCTTGGATATTGAGCTAGTATCTGAAGTATTTGTTCTGTACTCTGTGTCTCTGTTTGCATTCTTTTGAAGGAAAATATTTAAGCAGCCCTACCTACTGTTCCTCTGTCTTTTTTATCTTTTGAAAGTTGAATAATCTGTACTTGTCATTTGAGTAGGACACTACCTATTTGACCGATGTCCACAAGTTCTGAAACAATCAAATTGATTGATTTGTTTTTTTTTAATTCCTAAACCAACTTAGCTGGAGTGCCTGAACCTGTATTTGCTTGGACATAAATATCAACATGGTGAATGGACGTTAAGACTGCTTAATCTTAAACATATATTATATTGTAAACAAAATTAAACAGCAACACGCTGAATGGACGTTAAGCCTGCTTAATCTTAAACATATGTAATTGACGTTATAGATGGACATATGTAATTGTGTGTGTGCTGTTAACTTTGTTGGTTTCACCAGTTCTGATCAAAAGTTAAGATCATTTCAATTCACCGAATATACATGTTCAGAATCAATATCTCCATACAACAACAGTACCCGCTTCGGTTAGTCAATGTAGAGGATATCTACTTAGCTAGCAACTTTGGTCAGTTAATGTACATCAATAACTAGCAGATTCAGTCCAAGTCAAATTAAAGTTCCGGTTGACTAAAGTTGGATATATCTAGAATAAACAGTTCTCAGTCGTCCCTTTTCTAAAATAAATATTCTATGTCTATAGGCATGTTCTTATCTATCTGAGGCCATAAGAATATACAGAGATGTGTTCATTTTCTAATTAGTATGATCGACTTATAAATCTCTATTAGATGATTAATAGTTTTTACAGTACAGGTTTGCCACACAGTAGTGGCAGAATATTTTGTGTTGTTGCCACTTAGGTACTCGGTTGTAGAAGAACATAGGTAGTGCATCCTAATATATTGGTTTTTACAAAAAAAAAATACGTTTTGGTATATACTCTTGAGTTAGATAGTACATCATACTGACTTGCAGGTCCTTCATCCAGTGCCACGCACATATTGAAATTCGGCCGGGGCCATATCATAACACACTCCCATAAATTTTGTACTGAATGTGATTTTTGAACTTTTAGATCCAATTGTTCTGAAGGGAACTCAAATCTTTTCAGCACTTAACTTTTTTATATGATTTTGTCTCCTTACATTGCTTGTAAACCAATATTTCCAAGCAAACCTTGATTGTACATTGTTTGACTTCTTGAGTGTGATGTATGCTTGATATGTAATTCAGTTTAGTCTAAAAGGTTCACTCCTTACAATTGATTCCTGTAACTGATGCTAGATAATTTCATTACCTCAACCATTCAAGTTGTATTGAGGTCGTAGGAATTAATGATGCAGAAGAGTATATTTAGCAACAAGGAGGGTCATGTACATAGTTGGAGTCAATATTGGGGACATGTATGTGTCTTATTATACATAAGCTATTGAGTTATACCTGTTTTGGTAATAATGACATACACCAAAATTGGTTTATTTTATAGGAAGCTATATTCAAGGTAGCATCTGTACTTTATATTGGAAAAATAAATTTTACCTAGGGAATAGAAGTTGATTCATCAGTGATTAAGGATGATGACTGCAGTTTTCACCTTAACGCTGCTAGAGCTATTGGAGTGAGTACATTTTCTCCTTTCAAAGGACATTTTGTACCTTTACTTTCTACATTTTGTGTGTGACCGACCAAAATGCTGACTGCTAAAGTTTCTTGCAGTTGTGATTGCAATAATTTGGAGAAGACGAGTAATAGTTACCCCTGAATAAATTATTACTAGAACACGTGATCCCGAGTCTGCACTTGCTAGCATAGATGCATTAGGGAAAACATTATCCCTGAATAAATTCTTGAAATAATTAGTTTCAGTTCCTTCATGGTAAATTTTATCATGAGTCCCAATTTTATCATGGTAAATATATGCAGGCTGGAGTCCTTATGATCTACTTCAGCATATTCTGCCTGTACCAACATATCGTGTTGGTTCCAATCTTATTAGAGCTGATCTGAACTTGATGCAGTCGGTCTTGGCCAGCAGTATTTGGCAGTATTGGCATTTGGCAAAGGGGGTTTTGCGTTTCCTTTCCTTTACATCTATCAGTTCGGAGAGTACTTCGATCACATGCACCATTCTTACAAGCTGGTGATGGTTCGTTCGCAGATTTTGAAAGGAACAGACAGCTATCAAATTTTCGGATGCTGGATAGTAGGAGGGTGGGTAATGGGTAAAGTCCATCTGTATCTCCACTATGACGGCATCAGCGGAAGTGCCATATATATCAGTATCTGGTTCCAAACACTAAACTTACTCTTAGAAGTTTGCTGCTCATCACTTTCTCGTGTTCCCATGTAGAATGTTGAATTAGCTCTTATTCTGTACTCCCTCCGTTCCTTATTAATTGACTCTGATTTATTACAACTTTTTACTAAATCAGAGTCAATTAATAGGGAACAGAGGGAGTACTTGCTTGCTTATATCACACCCTGTTCATGCTACCCCCTACAAAAAGATTGTCAATTGAAATTCTTTGGACAGTTAATCAACAGTTGACAAAGAACATTCAACCTGCTGTCGACGATATCCAGTCTTATTCACTTGCATTTCTTTTCACATTTAATGACATGACACTTTCCTTTGAATCTTTTACTAGTTCATTGCTCTCTGATCTGCTTATATTTTGATTAGTTTTTATTTAACCTTTTGTTGTGTAGAATAAGATTGTACAGGGATCTGTCGATGTCGAACTATTCTTAGAGGCTGCACTTGGTTTATATTGTGGAAAAGTAAACAAACCTGACAGGCTAAAGGTGATCATTGTATTGCTTACTGCTTAGGGACATGTTACAGTTACACAATCAAACATGAATTGGATTTATTGTGTTCTCAGCTACTCAGCTTAGCTCTAATTCTGAACATACATTTTGTAGGCTCTTTTACTTCTTGCACGCTCCATTGAGGAAGATCCAAGCACAGTTATCGTGTGGGTGTTTTATCTTCATATTTACTATCAAAAGGATGAAGGACTTGGAACATTTTAAGTGAACTGCAGGAGGGTGGGCGGAGGGCGCGCTCAGCGGTGCTCTGGCATCCTGCTCGGCGAGGAAGAGGGTTTGGCGTCGGGGACGGGAACCTGGCTGCGGCGTCGGATGCATGGCGCAGCTGGCGCAACTTCCTCTGGCCGCGCGATGAGGCATCTGGCCGCGTGGCGAGGCAGGGCCCAAACTCCATGACAACTTTCTTCCTCGGCGGCAGATGAACCCTGTTGTTCATGATGTGGAGATGAACCCTGTCGTGTATTTTATGTAATGGTTTCAAACCATGTTGTTCATGATGTGGAGATGAACCCTGTTGGTCATGTAAGTTAGATGCCTGGATTGTGAATCCTTGAATGTTTCAAAATGTTGGTTTCAAACCTAGATTGCTTGGAAATATTGGTTTTAAATATTGCTCGACTTCTTGAGTGTGATGTATGCTTGATTGTAGATTGCTTAAATGTTTGCACGCAGTATAACAACCTTAAAAATGCCTAAGAAAATAATCAGCGGCACCAGAATTAAAAGCCTGAAAAAGTAATTGTAGGCATCCTTTAAAAGTGCCGGCAAAAAGTTCAGATGGTACTCTAGAAAAGTGCCAGTAAGAAGATTTCTCGTGACATTTTTCGAAAAGTGCCGGCAAAAAGATTCTATGGCATTTTCGGAAAGTACCAGCAAAAAGATTCCGTGGCATCTTTTAAAAGTGCCGGCAATACTAACTAGCGGCATTTTTGAAAGTGCCTTAAAATACAATTAACGGTACTTTTTTAAAAATGCCGGCAAAGACCTACCTCGACTGGAATAAACGCAGCACTTTTTTGTGTGCCTTGAAAAATCTTTGCCGGCACTTTTGGTGCCTTTGCCGGCACTTTTTTGTACCTGCAATCTAGGTACCTGACGTAGTGAATGGAGGAAGCCGACCTGCCAAAGCTCCCCTACCTCCAGTGCATCCTCAGAGAGACCCTCCGTCTGCACCCAACTGCTCCGCTCCTCGCGCCTCACGAGTCCTCCGCCGACTGCACTGTCGCCGGCTACGACATCCCGGCGGGGACAATGCTTCTCATCAACGTGCACACGATGCACAGGGACGCGGGCATGTGGGAGGAGCCGACGAGGTTTATGCCGGAGAGGTTCGAAGGTGGAAAGGGCGAGGGGCAATGGATGCTGCCATTCAGCATGGGCCGGAGACGGTGCCCGGGCGAGGCGCTCAGCATGAAGGTGGTCGGCCTCACGCTGGGCACTCTGGTGCAATGCTTCGAGTGGGGCAGGGTAAGCGAGGAGGAGATTGACATGGCTGAAGGATCAGGACTGACCATGCACATGGCCATCCCGTTGGAGGCTTCGTACTGGCCTCGTGAAGAAATGGCATCGGTGCTAAGGGCACTTTAGAAAGGAAAAGGCGGCTCATTTCTGAGCTCTTCTTAAAATTTGACTAATAAAAAAAGAACAGTGTCAACAACACGAGAGCCAGGAATTACCTTTCGTGTCAGCTGTATAGGGTACGTTTGGTAGGTTGCGAGGCATTTTGCTCGCATCAGTCCAGTAAAAATCGGCTCGTTTGGTTGCATGTAAGATCTTCACGTTGTGGTCCGATCGGTTCTCAAAGTACCCCTAGGACAGCCCTGGAGGAAGAGTAAATTACATATAGGTACCACTTTTGGGGCAACGGTTGCAAGTTGGTACCATCTTTGGTAATTTTAACAAGTAAGTGCAACTTCTGGGGCAGCTTGTAACAAATAGAGCAACTCTGGTGTTGACACCGAGTTAAACACGCGAGCCCACTTGTCATAACTAACGGCTGTCTTTCCGCCGTTTGGCCCGAGCCATGCACGAATAAAAAAAACTCCATGCGCGTCCATGCATGCTGCCCGCGCACGTTCAGCGGCAGAGCCTCCATGCATGCTGTCCGCGCACGTTCAGCGTCCATGCGCGCCGCCGCACCAGCTAGCGCCCCCGCGCGCCATAGCCTGTGCCGCCCGCGCCGCACCAGCGCCCGTTCAGTGCGCGCCGCCGCCGCGCTCGTGCCTACGTGGTGTGTGTCTCAACCTGTAGGCTGTAGCGCAGCGAGGTGGGGGAGTCCACGCCCAGCCCAGCACGGCAGGGGCAAGCTCCTGTGCGCGTCGGCGTGGCAAGAGAGGCCGCGCCCGGCGCAGCGCGCGTCTTGGCCTGCAGCGCGGTGAGGGCGACGAGTGACTCACGGAAAGCTCCAGTGCGCGTCGGCGAGGCAGGGGAGGCCACACCCGGCGCAGCGCGGCGCACGTCTCGGCCTGCAGCACGGCGAGGGCGACGAGGGACTCGTGGAAGCTCCCATGTACATCGGCGAGGCGGAGGAAGCCGTCGAGCGGGCAGAGGTCGATCGAGGACGGGGAATACGTGGACTGACGACGCAGCAGCTCCTGCACCTGCGGGTGGTGAAACAGCTCCGAGAGCGACGCGAGCACGCGCACGACCTGCGAACTACGGCGGCGCGCTGGTGTGGTGCCGGTGGCCAGATCAAGCTCAGTATACCTTTCCTGCGATACTCCAGCGCGCGCCGCCCGGTCTGCCCCATAGATAGAAATAAAGAGTCGAACAATCATAAATCATATCATGCAAGTTTGCAATTTATTTTTATTCAACTCTTTAATCCAGAGATGATATATACGAGTCTATAACTTTTGAAAAAAATAGCTACTACTTAGTACTTGGATATTACGTCGGCGTCCAGGAGTCGATTATTATTTCGTGGTCACGGGCTCGTATAGGCCATCTGCCGGTGAAGGCGGACTGGTGAAGTGGTGATCCGACGTTGCGGCAAGCGGCAGTCCCTAGCTAGCCGCGAGACTGGGTGTCGTCCCAGCAGCGGGCGGCGGCGGCGACACACGGCGAGCTAGTTCCACAGCGATTGTTTAGAGTCGGTAGAGGTGACGCTTAGAATAGGGCATACGAGATCTATCTGCAGCAGTTGTAGTTGACCAGGACACCGAAACGCAAAGTTATAGTCGATCAGATCCGCTCGTACTAGGCTGCTCATGCATGCATGGAACAACGGGCTTCAAGCTGAGCAGCCACGGCCGGACGAAAAGTTATAGTCGATCGATCAGTACTCCGTATGGAACGGCCGGAGTGCATACCGTATTTGGATCAGCTACAGCCATGCACATGCACGTCCACGTAAACCGGCTCGGGCCCTAAACGGCCACGGGGAGACGGCCGTCTGTGCATGTCATACCTGACAGTGGGCCCGCGTGCTTAATTCACTGTTAACTTCAGAATTGCTCTATTTGTTACAAGCTGCCCCAGAAGTTGCACTTACTTGTTAAAATTACCAAAGATGGTACCAACTTGAAACCATTGCCCCAAAAGTGGTACCTATATGTAATTTACTCCTGGAGGAACGTCCGAATCGGCAGTTTCCAGCGGGCCTGTCCGGTTGTCGTGCCATTTTGCATGCCCTCGTGCAACGGCTGCATGCGTGGAGAAGCACGGGAGACATCGCGTTGTCTTGGCCCTCGTTCCCCACTTTCAGGCACCGGTTCCCTCCTTCTCTCTCCTCATTCACTCCTCTCACTGTCGCATCAGCCGCCGCCATGTCGCATCAGCCGCCGCCATGGCCTCCTCGCCTCCTCCGCCGCCTTTCGCTCCAGTGCCCACGGATTGAGCCATCCGGCCAACGGCCACGAGGTCCAGCGAGGCGCTCGTGCGCACCGTCCACGAGTACGAGGCCGGAGGCTGTGACTCGGCGGCGCATATCGATGTCGGTCGCGTGCCGGTGGTTAATCGGTCGTCGCCATTCGCGAGTACGAGGCCGGCTAGCATGGCAATTCGCAGCGCCGCCATCGTCGCACTTCAAGTCACCGGGATTCCACCGGCGGATCCCTCGACAATGGGGTTTTTTGCCCCTCCCCACTAGGGTTTCCGTAGGGAGGGCGGCCGCAATGGCGGTAGGTGCACCGAGCTCCAGCATGGAGATGGAGCCCCCGCCGGGGTTCGCGTCGACCCTGATGAACGCGTCGTTCGGTCGACCACGTGCTCGTCGGCAGCCGACAGCACCATCGGCTCCCCACTTCTCGACCGCGGCACCGGCGCCCTACCAGACGACCAACGCTCCGGCTCTGCCTCCTCCTCCACCAGGATTTGGAGTGCAACCACCTCGAGGACATGCCGGCGTCTCCGCGCGTGCTCCTCCTCCTCGGACTGGGCCGCTGTCACTCGAGCCCATTGTAAGTACTCTCCTCCTCATCCTAGTGTAGATCGATTCGATTACATACTACTAGAAAAAGGGCAATCAGTGGCGCACCACTTTTACCCATCAGTGGCGCACTAGTGGTGCGCCACTGTTATCACGCCACTGCTAACTCATAGTAGTGGCGCACTAGGGGTGCGCCACTACTAGCCTGGATACCTGTGGCGCACTGACTGGTGCGCCATTGACATGTCCTCCAGTGCGCCACTACTACTCCAAAGTGGTGCGCCACCGTTGGTCGAGGCGATGCGCCACCACCGTGTAGAAGAGGTGCGCCATCGCTACCGTCTTGCGTGCGCCATCGGGTCCAGCGAGGAGGTGCGCCACTGCTGCGTGAGTACGTGCGCCACTGCCCTCTCCAGGACGTGCGCCACTGCTACTTATCCTGGTGCGCCACTGCTAGTCTCGGAGAGGATCACAGGGCAGTGCGCCACTGGATCCAGAGCAGTGCGCCACTGCTACTTAGTGGTAGTGCGCCACAGATGGTCCACTAGTGCGCCACTGCTAAGATTTCGAATTTTTTTTTGTATCTTGGCAGGTATTTATACAGGTTGTATATGACAGTACAATAGCACAATACAGGATATATAACAGCATATAAACAACAACACAGCTTATCCATACATAGTTTTTCACATTAGCCCCACATGATTCACAAGCATTCGCATTAGAGAAGAGGTTACAATGCAAGTTACGGTGTTACAAGTCACAAATGAGCTAGTGGTTACACAAGGTCGATCATCTAAACTAGCATCACATAGAAGAGAGCTAGAGTCACTACTAGCACCGTCCCGATGAAAGTGGTCTTCATCCGGTTCCTCCTCCGCTCCGTCCTCTCTCCCGCCAGATAGCGTGCGTATCTGTCTTCGGCCTCCGCTCTAGTGGTGTACCCTTTGTAGCTGTTACCGCTAAAACGGTGAACCTGTCTCCGACACTCCTCCCAGTCGTTGTAGACTCCGGGAACCTTGCCCTTGTACACGACATACCACGTCATATCTGCACATATATGAACAAGCCAAAGAAACATTAGTGCACGCTCATAGATGTTTGCAACGAATAAGAGCAAACTCAAAAACGATCCAAGTAGTATGAACTAAATGGAATGCCTCATACATTGTTGGTCGAAACAAATATGAACATCCCGGGATGGCGTTAGTGAGGCCAGGTAGGATGCACAAGAGATTGATATTTGTGCCATCACACCAGGCTCACTAGCGTCACCCCGGAGTGTAGTGACCACAAAATTTAATCATCGGCCAATGCAATTAAGAAGTGCAAACTCAAATAAGAGACAAGTAGCTAGTATGAACTAAATGGAATGCCTCATACATTGTTGGTCGAAACAAATATGAACATCCCGAGATGGCGTTAGTGAGGCCAGGTAGGATGCACAAGAGATTGATATTTGTGCCATCACACCAGGCTCACTAGCGTCACCCCGGAGTGTAGTGACCACAAAATTTAATCATCGGCCAATGCAATTAAGAAGTGCAAACTCAAATAAGAGACAAGTAGCTAGTATGAACTAAATGGAATGCCTCATACATTGTTGGTCGAAACAAATATGAACATCCCGGGATGGCGTTAGTGAGGCCAGGTAGGATGCACAAGAGATTGATATTTGTGCCATCACACCAGGCTCACTAGCGTCACCCCGGAGTGTACAGTTGACCAAACATTCTAATCATCAGCACTAAAATGGAAGAAAGGCCAATGCAATTAAGAAGTGCCAACTCAAATAAGAGACAAGTAGCTATTATGAACTAAATGGAATGCCTCATATTTTGTTGGTCGGAACAAATATTAACATTTAGAGAAGGGGTAAGCGAAACCAAGTAGGATGCACAAGAGATTGATATTTGTGTCATCGCACCAGGTTCACTGGCCCCTCCTCCAAGTGTATAGGTGACCAAACATTCTAATCATCGGCATTCTGAAAAACCAAAGCAAATGGAATGACGAGGGCCTCATACATTGTTGGTCAAAACAAATTTTAACATTCAGGGATGGAGTAAGCGAGGCCAGGTGGGATGCACAAGACATGGATATTTGTGCCATCACACCAGGCTCGCTTGCTCCACCCCCGAGTGTACAAGTGACCAACCATTCTAATCATCGGCATATGCAAACAAAATTAACAACCAAATCAAGTGCGGAAAATGACAGAGCCATATATATAAGTTCACAAACATAGCCGAACTAGTAATTAAACAGACATGCAAGTAAAGTGCTGGATAAAGTTTATTACAACAGAAGCTCGTCTTTAGTTCACAACTACATAACTAGGCTCGCACATCAAGACTTTCTCGGAGCGTGGATAAAACCGCCGCCTTTCTTCAAGCACATCCATGAGCGGTAGTCGTCACCCTGCATTTGGAGCATTGTGTCTATGTCACTGTTCGATGGCTGATACCCGGCGTAGAACTCCCCCGCGCTTGTAACGACATCTTGATGGATGATTTCACAAAACTCTACTTGGATGTGGAAGAAGTCTTGTTTGATGCCGTCGTCAGGGACCCACGACAATTTGTTGGCCCAGTCTCTGAGATGCTCAGGTAGCGTAAGCTGCTGCTGGTCCCGTATGAACTTATTCATGTGATAGAGGGCGTAGTAGGCATCCTTGTTACTAGAAGGCGGCTTCTTGACGCAGGGAAACTTTGTTTGGTGCTTGAACACATGCTTCCCGTACCTAACATTTGGCCTCTGCATTTGGCCTCTGCATCATCAAGTACGGCCTTGACATTCGTGTAGTCCGTGGTTGACTTACCGTCTGCATCGAGGTATGTGGCCACGGAATGTTTCGGGGTTATGGAGATGAGTGTGCAGGTTTTGTCTCTGCGTAGAACACATAATGTTTAAGAACATGATGATTGAAATCTAAAAAAATCACGAGTTAAGACCGGTACGGTGAGGGGTGACTTACTCGGGAAATACAGGCAGGAGGAGGTTACACTTCTTCTGGTTCGCTAGAAAGAAGTCTTTGAGGTATCCACTCGCGACTGCCCGGTCTCCGGCGGTGGCCAAGTGGACGGCACGCATGTAGAAGGGGTCGGCTATCGCGATGTCCGGGATGTTGTTTCTAATGATCCGCATCGCCTTGCTGAGCGAGTATAGGCGAATGAAGGCGTAGTGCAACGGATAACTGTTCAGCATGGCGAAGATGTCATCATACCGTAGGAAGATCTTCTCCGCGAAGCCACTATCGACAAAGCCATGGCCCGAGGGCACCTTGGCAACATACACTGGGTATCCATGATCTTTCTCCCTGATACGCCGCTCCTCCATAAACTTAATACCGTCAACCAGAGATCGCATAGGACCAGGTGCAACATCGTACAATCTTTGAATTAGCATCCGCTCACCCGACACATGCACCCTCGACTCGATATTCTTGGGCACTGGTGGCCCGTCCTGAGCACGGATAGGTGCCGGCTGGCTGGCAGACTTGTCGTCCTTCTTCTTTCTTTTCCGTCCCTTCGACTTCATATTTACTGGGACTGCATTCTCCTCTTTGCAAGCCTTCTTCAGTGTGTTAGGACTGATAACACATCTCACCTCGGCTATCGGCTGAGTCTCGGTGAAGTTGGCAGCTGGAGGCGTCTCCTGAGAATAGAATAGGCGCCGCTTGTTGCAATAGGTTTTCCCCTCGGCGGCAGCTTGAGAGGGTTGGCTATTGAGATCGTAGTCCATCCCAAAATCGAAGTTGCAGTCAAGGTTGGCAAACGTACTGTCCTCGTCCGGACCATCGTTCGGATCCTGTGCCATATGCATGTCCTCATCAGCTGATGGCGGCACCGTTGGGGTGGTCTTGCCATGGCTTGGCGCCGGCACGGCTGGGGGTGCTGTCTGTGGGGTGGTGTCCCTCGCCCCCAAACGAATCTGGCTCTTTGGCCAAACCATGGACCAATTGAAGCAATGCTGGAGGGTAAGGACCTCATCTTCGTCGGCACCATGGGGTTGAAAGGGAGGTAGCACGTCGTCGTAGCCGCTAAGCACCCGGACCAGTTGAATCCTATACACGTCGGGTTGCATGGGTCTACCGTGTAACTGACGGTTGCTCGGTTGAACGATTTGGGCCTTGGCAACATCGATCAACTCGCCGTTCACAAACTGCAGGAGAGTGCATGGGACGTCGACGGCAGAGCTCTGCGGAAAACATGTAGGGCGTTAGGGATGGCTAGCTAGTCAAAGGCAAGGATATGGATATGGAAGTCATCGGAGACGAGGGTTGGTTACCGTGATGGCGTCCAGCTCGGCTAAGGTCGAGGCACCGCCGGCTACGGGCATGCAACTGATGGAGTGGACACTTGTTGGCGCGGTGCCGGGCGGCGTATTATCCGCAGCGACGGGTGCATTGAGCTGAAGTAATGGCGCCGCGGGAGCCACCAAGGTTGGCGCCGCCGGAGACACCAAGGTTTGCGCCGCCGGAGACACCATTGTTGCCACCTGCGGACTCACCGATGGCTCCACGTTGTGCGAGTTGCTGCTCGTGAAGCTGGGAACCGGGGGAGGCCCCTTTTTTCCTCCCCTATACCACGCGTCCAGACCGGCAACCAAGGTAGGGATGATAGAGCTAAGCGTGTGGCCCACTTGGTCCTCCACTTGCTGTCGTTGCGTCCTCTGTTGGGTCTCCACGATATGTTGCACTTGTTGTCGCACTTGCTCCTCGACAATTGTCGAGATCTGCGCAACTTGTGCCTTGAGATGTGCGACCTCCTTCTCATCGATGGTGGCCTTTTTCGAGGATTTCCCTGACTTATAGTAATCCGACCATTTCATAGAGCATCCTTCGCCGACCACACGACCAGCCGACGTCGGTTTACTCAATGGATCCCTCTTCTTGAGGACATTCAACGCCCTATTTAAAGGGTTGTCCCAAGGGGCACACTGCGAGGAGCTCGTGGACCCCGCGCCGCTACTGGTTTCGGCTTCCTTATTAGCAGCTTCCTCCTTAGCCTATGGGAGGAACATGCATGAACCACTTAGTAATTTGGATTCATCAATTCGAATGCAACCATAAAGGAGCTAATTAAGCGGGTGCACTCCTTACCAGAAGAGCCTCAAACTCCTTCACCTCCGGATTGGTGGTGAGCTCCTTTGTAGTGGGGTCAACACGGTACCGGGCCAGGAGGAACTGCCTGGTTTGCTTGTTTTTGTATTGTGAGAAGAGGGGTTGGAGGCCGTTCTTCACACGCTCCTTATCCTGGGCGTCCCATTTCGGTTGCGCCGCCCTAAACCCGCCAGGACCAAGTTTGTGGGTGCCTAAGTTCAGACTCTGCATGTCCTTCCCCCACTGACTAGAATCTGACGTTGACTCGCTCTCGCACTTGATCTTGAAATCAGCGTAGTCTTGCTCGGTGATAGAAGGATTTGACTCCTTGATCTTCTCGTAACTCTCGCCCTTCTGAATCATTTTCTTCACTCGGTTCCGCCAACTAGCGAGGGAGGTGCTCATCTTCGTGAGGGCGGCATTGTGCACTTTGTTCCGCCCAAGACGTTTTTCTGAGCAGTCCACCGGGAACTCGTACCGTTCGTGCAGCTTCATGAAGAGGAGGGAGCGCAAATTCGCTCGGTCAGGATGCCTGAGGTTCTCGGTGTTGATCGAGACCGTGCTCCGGAGGATGCACCCGAGTTGGGCCGAGTACCCTTTGACCAGTTCAGGGGGCGCCGTTGGATGCCCACTGGCGTCCACTTCGGTGAATGCCTGCTTCACGGTGCTGAGCACATTCGGGCGACGCTCCCTCCGTAGCTTCTTCGGTTTACCGGTGTCATCCTCGCCGGCACCATCCGTGGTGTCATCCTCGCCGGCAACATCAGTGGTGTCATCGTCGGCGGCACCGTCCGCTCGGTACTCTGGATCGGTGCCATCATCCTCGCCGTCGTCGCGGCGAGGTTGTGACTCCATCACCTCCATTTCACCGGTTAGCATCTAGAATGGCTTGCTACCGCTGCCGCCGGCCTCATCGTTGTCGGCCATGTTCGAACTATGTAGGAAAAAATGCATAAAGTTAGCGCAAAATTCCACGGAAAAATTGGGCATGACCTATGCTAATTTATGGACATATGAGTGCCCCATTTTCACCGAAACGGAAATGAATCAACATTTCGGCGATAATGGGCAACTCTGTCGATCCCTGCACAAGAATATGACACCATATACACTTGCAAAACAATCCACCAGCTGAGCACCATGGCACATATACACCAAAAAATCCAGCTGAGCACCATAGCACATGTACACTAATTGAGCACCATAGCACATATCGACCAGCTGAGCAGCCAATACCACCATCCAACAACACCTAGTAGCGGCAGGAAGCTAGCTAGCAGCAGCAGCAAGCTAGCAGCAGCACCAAGCTAGCTAGCAGCAAGCTAGCAGCAGCAAGCAAGCTAGCAGTAGTAGCACCAAGCTAGCAGCAAGCTAGCAGCAGCTAGCAGCAAGCTATAGCAGCGCAAGTAGAAGGCCTGAAGCAATTACCACCAGCAGCAATAATAATTCAGCAGGTCCGGCACCGGGAAGAAGACGATGACGCTCCGGGAAGAAGACGACGACGCTTGAGCAGGTCCGGCTCCAAGTCGATGAAGGGTGCCGACGAGGTTGCAGCCACTGGAGCACCTAAACAAAGAAGCTATGAAGGTTACTGGAAGTCGTAAATGAATAAAAGAAATTTCTCTCAAGTACCAACTAAATATCTTGCACCTAAACACTACTGCTCCTAAACACTACTGCTCCTAAGCACTACTGCTGCTAAGCACTACTGCTCCTAAACACTACTGCTCCTAAGCACTACAGCTCCTAAGCACCTAAACACTAGTGCTCCTAAGCAGCAGCAGCAATTGTGAACCTAACAGCAGCAGCAGCACCTAAGCAACATCTAACAGCAGCAGCACCTAAGCAACAACCTAACAGCAGCAACACCTAAGCAACATCTAACAGCAGCAGCACCTAAGCAACAACCTAACAGCAGCAGCACCTAAGCAACATCTAGGAACCAGAACAACAACCTAACAGCAGCAGCACCTAAACAACATCATCATGCAAGCAAGCAAAAAACTACTGCAAGGGCAAGCATCTAAAACATTTGCAACAAAATAAATGTGCATTACACTAACAGCTTTTCCATGATATTTTCCATGATTTTCCCCCTTCCTTTCTTGCTACACTACCAAGAGTCCAAGATCAATGGAAATGCTGCTACCTTTATGATATGCATATAACCAGAGACATAGCATAGACATATTCAACACTACAGAGAGCATTCCTATGAACTCCAATGAACTACAAAGAACTACATTTGGTTTGCATAAGGTGCATAGACTAGCACATAGTTAACATTCATTTCTGAAGCACATAGTTAACATTCATTTCTAAAGCATATAGTGAAGCATACAGAGCATCATTGCATAGTGCATACAGAGCATCATTCCTAATTTAGTTTATCTACTTTCTGTTCTTAGTTGCTAGAATCTGAGCCCGAGTGCTCCAATCCCCTTCTCTTCTATCCATGGCAATCAGAGGCCCATCGGGGTCCTGATAGAGAGGGAGGGAGGGAGAGGGGACTCACCTGCGGCGACGGTGATGGCGGCTAGACGAACTTGAGGTTGAGCGCCTACTGGTGGCCGATGAACTGGGGCCGTTGACGAACTGGTGGCCGATGAAGAACTGGGCGCCTGCGCTGGTGTCCATGATGTGGTTAGTAGACGGAGGGACGCCGCTAGGTCAGAGAGGGAGGGAGTGGAAACGGGCCTCACCTGCGGCGACGCGACGGTGGCAGGCAGTAAATCGAGGGGGATCCGAGAGGCCACCGGTAGATCGAGGTCGAGGGGATCTGGCCGCCGGTCGAGGAGGGCGCAGGGTGTCAGTGACGATGCAGAGGAGGGCGTCGCCGGGGTGGCGAGGAGAGGAGGGCGTCGCTCGTGTCGCCGGTGAGGTGGCGTCGGAGAGGAGGACGCAGGGCGTCGCCGGCGGAGGGGAAGAAGGGGAGGGGTGGGGTGGGATCTGGTCGGGACGGGGAAGAAGGGGACGGGAGGGGTGGTAGTTTCTCTAAGTCCCCGTCTCCCCTTAGCAATAGCGCACCTCTAGGGGTGCGCCACTATGTGGCTTAGCAATAGCGCACCTCTCGGGGTGCGCCACTGCGTCTTTAGGTTTAGGTCAAAAGACAATCGCGTGGGGATTTGACATATCCCGAACCGTAACGCACTGGCTCTGTCCCTGGTTGGTTTGTTCCAAACCCTGCCGCCCAGGTTCGAACCCTGGCGGCCACATTTTTTTCCTTTTCTTTTTAAATTGATTTAACACTATCATAAACATCCAAAATAGCACAATATACCAAAATAGAAGGCATAAATAATTATAATTATGTAGAATATTTAAAATACTATAGAATCTAGAAAATATCCAAAAATATAAATTATATGTCTATTTTGATCGGTACAATGTGTAGATTAACAATATGACATCCATTATTCATACAAGAAAATGATACATAATTATCTTTTCACAATCTTCTTGCCCTTATTTCTCGCGGTTGAATAATTTAGCCCCGGAACTCCTAGACTTCTTCTCTTGAATGGACGGCCTTTAGGTAGGGTGGTCCTGCTTCTTCTTGTTGTGTATGGTTCTTCATCATCGTCGTCATCATCTTCCATCTTCGGATCGCTGTACTGGTCAAAGTCTAGCTCGTTGGCGGCTCCATCCATTCCGATGATGCTCCTTTTGCCTCTCCTCATGACAACACGGCTGGCCTTTTGCGGGTCGGTAATGAAGAAGCATTGGTCCACTTGGGAAGCTAGTACCCATGGCTCATATTTCGCGGTGACCTTTGCGCTCGCTGTCTTGGATTTGGCTTCGGGTATAACCATGGTGGTGAAATGTCGGTCTTCTTTTACGACGTTCTTGGCCCACCTGACACGGAACATCGGCACATTCTCTCCTGCGTAGCTCAGCTCCCAGATCTCCTCGATCTTTCCGTAGTATCTCTGCTTGATGTCACCGGTGTAGGACTCCATCGTTACCCCGGAGTTCTGATAATCGCTCTTCATGTCCTTTTCCTCGGTGTAGAATGTGTAGTCGTTGATATCATACGCCTGAAATGTCATCAGGTTGTGTTCGGCGCCCTGTGACAAGGCGAATATGAGTTTTTCTTCGGCAGAAGAATCCTCGTCTATAGGGTACGTCAACATCTTGTCCTTGAACCACCGCGTGAAGGTTGAGTTGTGCTTTTTGATTATATCTCTGTCCGTCCTCTGTTGGCCCTGATCATTGTACGTCGTGGCGATGAAGGTTTTGTGCTCTACCACCCAAGGATCGACCACGTCTATGTGTTGTAGCGTGACTAGGTTTGCTCTTTCAAAGTCGGCGATTCGACCCTTGAAGTCGACATGCATTTCGCGGCTACCCTCGCGGTGACCCCATCCAGCGAGCTTCCCGAGGTGCCTGTTTACGGGCAGACCGACGGGATTCTCGATTTCTAGATAACTCGTGCAGAAGGAGATGCACTCTTCGGTCAGAAATCCCTGGGCTATGCTTCCGTCTGGACGTGCCCTGTTGCGAACGTACCCTTTGATGACACCATTCATCCTTTCGAACGGCATCATGCTGTGCAGGAACGTCGGCCCCAGTTGGATGATATCCTCCACGATATGTACCAGCAGATGCACCATAACGTCGAAGAATGCGGGCGGGAAGTACATCTCAAGCTCGCACAGTATCACCACGATCTCTTCCTGTAGCCTTCTAATTTGCCTCACGCTAACAGACTTCCGAGAGATGACGTCGAAAAAGTTGCATAGGCCAAAAAGCGTTTCACGGACGTGCGCGTCCATGATCCCACGGATTGCAACCGGAAGTATCTGCGTCATCAGCACGTGACAGTCGTGAGACTTCATCCCGCTGAACCTCTGCTTCCCTTTGTCTAGGTACGTGCTTCTCTTACCCGCGTAACCGTAAGGAAGTTTTACTCCTAGGAGACAAATAAAACTGCTCGATCTCCTTCTGACTTAGAGTGAAGCACGCGGGGGGGGGGGGGGGTGGGGGGGCAGTAATATTCGATCTTTTTGGCCTTTTTGCCCTTGCGACGACTTTGCGTGTCCTCCGCCTCATCATCGTCATCGTCATCATCATCATCATCATCATCATTAGGGCGTCCCGCGTGAAGCTTCTCCCTGATCCCAATTGATTGCAAGTCGTACCTTGCTTTCGGCCCATCTTTGGTCTTCTCTGGCATGTTGAGGAGGGTACCAAGCAGACTCTCGCACACGTTCTTCGTGATGTGCATGACATCAAGACTGTGAGGCACACGGAGGATCTTCCAGTACGGCAAGTCCCAGAAAACAGACCTCGTCTTCCATACCTTAAGCAGCGGCTCCGGTGCCTTTCGCTTCTTTCCCGGCGGTGGGCACTCTTTCCAATTTTTCAATAGCTCGTCTATTTGCTCGCCGCGCGCTTCTCGTACGTGGCCATCTTCGTGGTTCGTCTTGACCATCGAACAGATCCTTGCGTTTCCTCCATGGGTCGTCCTCGCGAAGCCACCTCCGATGTCCCATGAACACCGTTTTCGAGGACCCGGGATCTCTATCTAGCTGGCGGTACGTTGTGTCGTCCATGCACCTGACGCATGCATTGAATCCGTGGACCACCTGCCCCGCGACATATCCGTAACCGAGAAAGTCGTGCACCGTCGTGAGCAGTGCGGCTCTCATAGGGAAATATTCTTCCGCGGCGGCGTCCCACGTATTGGCAGGCGTGTCCCATAGTGTGGCTAGCTCCTCTTTCAGAAGCCCCATATACAGATTGATGTCGTTCCCTGGTTGTTTCGGCCCTTCAATTAGCATACTCATTTGAATGTACTTCCTCTTCATGCACAACCAGGGGGGGAGGTTGTACATCCACACAAACACGGGCCAGGTGCTATGCGTGCTGCTCTGGCTGCCAAACGGATTGACTCCATCGGTGCTCGCGCCCAGCCTTATGTTCCTAGGATCGTCCCCAAATTCTGGGTACTCGAGGTTCAACGCATTCCACTGGCTAGCATCCGAAGGGTGTCTCAACATCCTGTCCTTTTTCTTTTTGTCCGGATCATCTGCGTCATCTTCTCCCTTCCTCATCTCCGCGTGCCAGCGCATTAGCTTTGCTTGCTTAGGATCCGCGAAATACCGCTGCAGACGAGGAGTGATCGGAAAGTACCACACCACCTTCCGAGGAGCTTTCTTCCCCTTCTTGTACCGACTGACGCCGCACACCGGACATATGGTAGACTCCGCGTGCTCGTTCCGATAAATGATGCAATCGTTCAAGCACACATGGTATTTCACATGCGGTAAATCCAGAGGACACACGATTTTCTTGGCCTCCTCGATACTAGTCGGACACGTGTTACCTTTGGGAAGACGTTCGTGCCAGAATGACATGTTGTCGTTGAAGGATGTGTCCGTCATTTTGTGCTTTACCTTCATCTCCAGAGCCATGAGCGTTACTTTCAGGCGGGTATCCTCCGGCCTGCATCCTTCATACAATGGAGTAACCGCGTCTACCTCCAGTTGATCCATCTTGGCTTTCTCTCGGGCGGCAGCTCTTGCGTTACTCGTCTGCTTGAGAAGCATCTCTTGAAGATAAGGGTCCTGCACCCAGTCCATCGACGATGGTCCATCGTCTTCATCTTCATGATCGTCATGATGACCTCCATCTTGATCTTCCTCATCATCAGGTCCAGGATCGCCTACATTGTGATCATGTCCGGGATCTTCTACATCCTGATCATGTTCGGGATCTTCTACATCCTGATCATGTCCGGGATCTTCTACATGGTGCTCACCTCCTTCCTTATTTCTTGTTGAAATCCCATTGACAAATTCATAATCATCTTCGTCGCCTTCCCACTGATAGCCATCCATGAAACCACGCATGAGAAGGTGGTCTCGCACCATATCGGCTTTAGGGTTCATAAGGCTCGTCAGCTTGCATCTTCGACACGGACATCTTATCTCCTTTTGGTTATTTTTAATCATCTCGGCCGTCGCGGCTTTCAAAAACCTAGCCACAACGCCTTCGCTCATCATGCAGACCATGGTCGCCTGCGGGTATAGAGAAAATGGATATCTTACTATACCAAAAGAAAATTTTGGCATGACCTTCCCTAAAAATAGGACATATTTACATGCGTAGTATGCCCATTATTCACCGAAACGGAAATGAATCAACGTTTTGACAAAATATTGGCAACTCCATCGCATTTCTAATCCCTGCAAACAAAAACATGCAACACATCATGTGGAGGCTTCGCATATACAACACATGCATGTGGAGGCTTCGCATACAACACACACATATGCACTTCGATCGCGCGCGCGCATGCATGCACAACACATGCATGCATGCGGAGCTTTCGCATAACATATATGCACACACACGTGTGCAAGACGGTCGTAACCGGTCACACACAAAGCATAAAACCAACAGAGTTACCGATACGGCGAGACCGAGAGTGTTGGATGAGGAAAAAAGTTGAGATTGAGTAGGTATTGAGCTATAGAAAGTTTCACCCTTACTTACCTACGAAGAAAATTAAGTTTACCACTTAATTTGGGTGAATGAAGAGGTCAAAATGAGGTGGGGAGGAGGAGCAACACGACCAGATCCAGATTTGGTGGGAGGTGGTGGTGGAAGAGTGTTTGGGGAAAGTGGGTGGCACATGTGAGTGGAGGGGGAAAAGCTGGAAATGGTCCCAGGTTAGCAGTGGCGCACCTCCTAGCCGTGCGCCACTGCTAGAGTGACATAGCAATGGCGCACTGCTAGGTGGTGCGCCACTGCTATGCCTCTCACCGCTAAAGGGGGCTCTAGCCACCTCCTAGCAGTGGCGCACCTAATGCCATGCGCCACTGGTAAGCTATGTAGCAGTGGCGCACCACTGAAGTGCGCCATTGCTAAGCCTATCATCTCTAAAGGGGCTCTGGACACCTCCTAGCAGTGGCGCACCTCACCAACGTGCGCCATAGGTAAGCAATTTAGCAGTGGCGCACCCCAGATACGTGCGCCACTACTAGGTTGGGGGAGGACCTGGCCTCCTGTCAGCACTTAGTTATGGCGCACCACAACCAAGGTGCGCCACTACTACTTTTGTAACAGTGGCCCACCGTTTTGTGGTGCGCCGGCAGTCATGGTGCGCCACTGCTGGCAGTCTTACGGCTAGGCCTTTTCCTAGTAGTGTTGTTGATCAGATAGTTGTCCGATTGATGTGAATGCAGACAAGATTGGTAGCAATGTGTTTCAGTGCTTGACATTGGCATTGTCCATTGTCCATGATAGTGCTTGAGCTTGGCAATGTCATTGTCCATGACAGTGCTTGAAGTGTCATGACAATGCTTGAGCTTGGCATTGCCATTGTCCATGACAGTGCTTGAAGTTGGCAATTCCAAGCTCATGCACCATAATGTCAAGTCCATGACAATGCTTGAGCTTGGCATTGCCATTGTCCATGACAGTGCTTGAAGTTGGCAATGCCAAGCTCATGCACCATGATGGACTTGAAAATGTCAAGTCCATGATAGTGCTTGAGCTTGGCAATGTCATTGTCCATGACAGTGCTTGAAGTTGGGAATGCCAAGCTCATGCACCATGATGGACTTGACAATGTCAAGTCCATGACATTGCGTCTGCTTGGCATTGCCATTACCCATGACAGTGCTTGAAGTTGGCAATGCCAAGCTCATGCACCATGATGGACTTGCCAATGTCAAGTCCATGACAGTCTTTCTGCTTGGCATTGCCATTGTCCATGACGATCTTGTCATTGCCATTGGACCTCTGCAATGCCAAGTATCGCTAACTCTTTGCATTGTCATTGCATCTGCAGAACTGACCCTTACTGGAATTGTTCTCGGAAGGGCCCATACTGGACGCAAGGGACATGGCCGTCTGAGTGCAGCTTCGTGACCCCAATGTAGCGTTCATGAAAGCGCACCAGCAGATCACTGTGCCAACGGTTCACGCCGGCCGTCCTGCTGACCTGGGCCACACTCCCAGGGTGCGGCTGCCGGCGTTCTTCGTATAGGCGGAGAGCCACGACCTCCTTTCCCTTGTTGTGCCGCACTACATGGAGCAGCTCCTAATCACCAAGTACAAGCTGAAGAACAATGCCCCCTGAAAGGACACGGATGTCGCCTAGAGGGGGGTGAATAGGAAATTTAAAACTTTTACGAGATGGGCTTAACAAATGCGGAATAAAACTAGCGTTTACTTTGTCAAGCCCAAAGCCTATATACTATGGTTCACCTATGTGCACCAACAACTTATGCTAAGCAATACAAGCAACTATGTGATAGCAAGATATATAACTTCAAGCACGATGGCTATCACAAGGTAAATTGCATAAGTAAAGAGCTCGGGTATAGAGTTTAACCGAGGCACGCGGGAGACGAAGATTTATCCCGAAGTTCACACTCTTGCGAGTGCTAATCTCCGTTGGAGAGGTGCGGTGTAACATCCCAAAAATTTCAAAACAAAGAAAATGAATTTCCCTTTTTCCAAATTTTGGAACCAACAAAAACTTTTATTAAATTAAGTTTGTTGCATAGTGAGCATGCTTAATTCTTGTGCTATTGCCATGATTGCTTGTTGAACTACTTTGAAGTAATCTTAAACCCTAAACCTCACCCCTCTTTTCACCATCCAAGTTAAAATAAAATAAAAGGGAATTAAATAAGAAAAGGGCCTATGTGCCTATGGCTATTTTTGTGAAACTTTACCCTAAGCCTTTTTGCTTTGTTTAGAGGTTTGGAAAACCTTCATAAACCTTACCTAGCACTTATCAAACCAAATCCCAAGTGAAACCAAAGAAAATAAAAAGAAAATAAAAATGCCATAGAGGCATATGAGAGTAAAATGCAAATTTGTGAATTTAAGGATTTTGACCCTAAGACTTGTTGTGAATGGTTGGATCACTCCTCTATACCATTTCAACACTCAACAACATCAATTGGGTCAAGCCAAGTCAAATTAAAAATCAAATGCAACATATGCATAGAGGCATATGTGACATATAGCCATTTTACCCAAATCTTGTTCTATGCACTTATACCTTACCCAAATGGTGTGAAACCATCTCTAAACCTAATCTCACACTAAATGGACCCTAGACCTTGCCCAAGTAAAGCAAGATGAACAAAAGAGGAAAATAAGAAAAATTGGAATTCACCTCTTATGTGTTATGGCCATTTTTGCAAATCTTTGAGCTAGACCTTTTGGAATGGTTTCAATGGTTTGGAAATGTTCCTAAACTAATAAGAATCACATTTGAGTCAAGAAAAGTCAAATCAAATAGAGAGAAATCAAATAGTGGGAAAAGGCCATTTTCACTCACATACACTTTGGCCAAATTTGCAAAACCTCAACCAAGGCCACCATTGCTTGTTATCTTGGTTGTGAAACACTTATATATCAAAAACAAACACAATTGCATCAAAGAAACACAAATCAAATCAAAGGAAAATTCAAATCTCTCTCACATGTGATGATGGTCACTTTGTCACTTTTTAACCTCATCCCCACTTTGAGCCCTTCTACTTAGCAATTCTTAAACCTAGCCTGGCCAACTCTCTCCACCTCATCCAATACCATGTCAAGGTGAACATCTTTTGTGTTGACCACCAGGGTTGACTCTGCCTAGTTTGACTATTATAGATGAGCCAAGTGGAGACTTTGAAATCAGGTTAAGATCATACCCCTTTTTGCCATTTTGCAAACCATCACCAAATTGACCACCACCACTACCATTCTACCTCTCTGAATATATAAATGAGATGCACCAAAAAGTTTTCCAAAATTTGACAAAAAGTTTCATGCGGCCATTAACACAAACACATGTCAGGCATCAAACCACTTGTTGCATACATGCTTATACCCAATGGTTCTTAGCCTAAACCACTTTCCAATAGTGATCATCAACCTACTGGTACCCTCTCTGCACCAAACCAAGCCTTGCACCGATGATTAAAGTGAAGACATGATCACAACACCACCCATGCCGGCCATGAGAGACATCACCATGCCACCCTACCTCAACACCTCTCTCTGGTCCATCCAACCTTGTCAACTGGACTCACCAGGAAGTACTGAGCATGCTAGACAAGGTTCTGGGACAAGAGGAAGCCTCCACCGCCCTGGACAACTCATGATCACCACGACTGGGCACGCCAGAGCGTGCACTGGCACGACTCTGGGCGCGCCAGTACACTGCCTCGCGCCATCAATGTCGTCCTCCCCTCCCTTTCTTCTCTTGCACGCGCACGGCCCTCTGCACCATCTACCCGCTAGACAACCTCGCTAGCCCGCGGAAGCAACATCGCCGTCACCATGATCGAAGCTCTGTCGCGCCCGTACTGCCAGGACGGCGACGATGCCAGCACGCTCCCATCCTCCCTTAGCTGCCCCATCACGCGCGTCGTGCTCGCCATGATGCCTGCAACGCCACGCCATCATCTCCTTGCCCTTTCGCGCCCTAGAACACCGTCGCCACCGTCGACCTTGCAGCACCCCACGGCCACATAGCGCATCTATAAATAGAGGCACCCCCTTGAGGAATTCTCCACACCAGTCGCCTCCCCTCCTTCTCCTTGATCTCCTCGACCACCTCTCCACCTCGATTCAGCCTTCAGTCGCCGGAATTTAGCCGGAGTTCGCCGGAGCCCGTAGCAGAAGCCGCCGTCGATTGCGACCACCTCAGCCCCTGCCGCGGCTACCCTCTGCCTCGCCATCGTCTCCTCGTTCGATCGCCCGCCTCGCCGAGTCCTGCCTGAGCCCAGGTACACCGCCGACGACCCCCTTTGCCGCCAGTAGGGTTTCATCCTCGGCGAGCTGTGTCGAGGAAGGAGATAGACCTCAACCGTCCGATCCTCTTTGATCCTACGCCCCTCATTCACCTATACCGCTTCGCAGTTTTAAAATGCACTGACGCGTAGGACCCACCTGTCGGGCGGCCCACTGTGCGTTGAAGCGTTACTGGGCTGGCCCGTTAAGTTTCCCGCCTAGGCCCAAAAATTTGAAATCAAATTAAATTGTTTCAGTTTGATTTCAATACTGATGCTTTGCTATAAATTGAATAGTTTCAAATTTACCAATCCAAATTTAGCAAATCAAAATGTTCCAGAAAGCTTATGAAATTATCTAGCTAACCCCACTAGATTCAACCCCATAGCTTGTGTAGATTTTGAATAGTAAAATTTACAAGGTAGAGACTTTTCAGTATTCAAATAAATCTAGAAAATCAACCAATTTGAATTTTGAAGTAAATCCAATTGCTATATTTCACATTTCACAAACTCTAATTTACTATGTAAAAATATGATATGGGTTCTGTACATGATCATGGGCTAGAATCAAAAATTGGCTATGTAGTCAATACTAGCCCATTTAACTCATTTTAAAATTTTAGGATTTCAAATCTATGAGGTGTAGCACCTCATTTAAATCACTTTCCCAAGTATTATGTGTAGGGATTCGTTGCATAGAAAACAAAAAATTTCCTACCGCGAGAACGCAATCCAAGCCAAGATGCAATCTAGAAGACGGGAGCAACGAGGAGATGATCGAGACTCACCCTTGAAGATTTCCAAAGCCCACAAGATGAGGCTCTTGTTGCTGCGGTAGACGATCACTTGCCGCTTGCAAAAGCGCGTAGAAGATCTTGATCACGGTGCCACGATCGGGCAGCACCTCCGTACTCGGTCACACGTTCGGTGTTGATGAAGACGACGTCCTTCTCCCCGTTCCAGCGGGCAGCGGAAGTAGTAGCTCCTCCTTGAATCCGGCAGCACGACGGCGTGGCGGCGGTGGCGATGGAGATCTCTGGCGGAGCTTCACTAAGCGTGCGGGAGAGGTGGAGGAGAGAGGGGGCGGCTAGGGTTTGGGAGAGGGGATGGCCGGCCTCAAAGGTTGCGGCCAGCTTGTGGCTTTGTGGTGGCCGGCCCCCTCCCCTATGCCCCTCATTATATAGGTGGAACCCCAAGTCTTGGACTACAAGTCTTCGAATAAGACCCCAACCCAAAACCTTCCATGTAGTAGGGAAACCTACCCAAGGTGGGACTCCCACCTCAAGTGGGATTCCCACCCTTCCATGTGGGGGGGTGGCCGGCCACCTTGGTGGAGTCCACCTTGGACTCCCCCCACTAGGGTTGGCCGGCCATGGGAGGTGGAGTCCCTTCGGGACTCCGCCTTCCAAAGTGATTTCTTCCGGACTTTTCTAGAACCTTCTAGAACCTTCCATAAATGCACCGGATCATTTCCAAACTTGGAATATGACTTCCTATATATGAATCTTATTCTCCGGACCATTCCGGAACTCCTCGTGATGTCCGGGATCCCATCCGAGACTTCGAACAATACTTCGAACTCCATTCCATATTCAAGTTCTACTATTACAACATCAAACCTTAAGTGTGTCACCCTACGGTTCGCGAACTATGTGGACATGGGTGAGAACTCTCTCCGACCAATAACCAATAGCGGGATCTGGAGATCCATAATGGCTCCCACATATTCAACGATGACTTAGTGATCGAATGAACCATTCACATACGATACCAATTCCCTTTATCACGCGATATTTTACTTGTCCGAGGTTTGATCATCGGTATCACTCTATACCTTGTTCAACCTCATCTCCTGACAAGTACTCTTTACTCGTACCGTGGTATGTGGTCTCTTACGAACTTATTCATATGCTTGCAAGACATTAGACGACATTCCACCGAGAGGGCCCAGAGTATATCTATCCGTCATCGGGATGGACAAACCCCACTGTTGATCCATATGCCTCAACTCATACTTTCCGGATACTTAATCCCACCTTTATAACCACCCATTTACGCAGTGGCGTTTGATGTAATCAAAATACATTTCCGGTATAAGTGATTTACATGATCTCATGGTCGAAAGGACTAGGTAACTATGTATCGAAAGCTTATAGCAAATAACTTAATGACGTGATCTTATGCTACGCTTAATTTGGGTGTTTCCATTATATCATTCACATAATGACATAACCTTGTTATTAATAACATCCAATGTTCATGATCATGAAACGATGATCATCTATTAATCAACAAGCTAGTTATACAAGAGGCTTACTAGGGACTCCTTGTTGTTCACATAACACACATGTATCAATGTTTCGGTTAATACAATTATAGCATGGTATGTAAACATTATCATAAACTCAAAGATATATTATAATTACCATTTTATTATTGCCTCTTGGGCATATCTCCAACAGTCTCCCACTTGCACTAGAGTCAATAATCTAGTTTACATTTGTAAAGATATAACACCTTGGTCTTCCGGTGCTTTATCATGTATTGCTCACGGGAGAGGTTTTAGTTAACGGATCTGACACGCTCAGAAACGTATGTATTTTGCAATTCATTTGCATCTCAACGCATCACTCATTTTCCAAATGAGTCGGCATTATTCTTATATGTTCAGTCCTCTGGTGGAACCTTAATTCCGCGGTCTGAAATATGTCACTAATATTGTCATACACAATATAGCTTCAAAGTTCTGACACTATCGGAACTACACCAAGTTCTCCAAGAACTCTTCGACTTTAAACATCCTCAGTCATTGTCAAAACAATGACATACTATGCCTTCGTTTGTAGAATCCGTCACAATATTTAGAACTCTTCTAAATCTAGTATTGTGCTACCTTTTAAACAACACTTAGCCTAATTGAGATTTTGAATTCATTTTTATATGTGATCAAACAAATATTGGTGCAACGTCTTACAGCGATTTGTTTTGTCATTACCCCATATAAAAATATATATGTATCCTTGGTTCTTCTAAAGCACACATGGATATTCTTACTGTTTGTCTAATGATCATCACATGAATCATTCTGATATATGCTCCTAACTTTTCAGAGCATAGGACATCTGATTTTGTACATATTATTCGTGATCTATAATCACTCATGTGTTTTTACTTATTGAGTGTAAGATACACTCAAGTCTTGTTAAAACTTCACATGATAAGAACACCTTCTTAATATTTCTATATTGAACTACTTCAATATCCATTCTATGTACTTTGACTTAAACTTATTTATGTGTTTTAATCTATCTTCATAGATCTTGACACTAAATATGTTTCAGTCCATATCCTTTCATTAAAGTTAATTCTCAATGAAACCTTTTAATCAAGTATATAATTACATCATTTATAACCAACTATATGTCATCTACATAAAGTATTATAAATATGTCCAAGCGCTCCCACTTAATTTCTTGCAAATGCAAGCATCTTCATCATCTCTGATGAAGTCAAAAACTCTTTGACTATTTCATCCGGTGAAGATTCCAACTCCGTGATACTCACTTCATCTAATTGAAGTTCGTATACCTATCTAGTATTCCACGAACTAGCAAAAATCTTGGTTGTATCTAGTATACATCCTTCATACACACTTCTGGTAAGGAATGTATTTCTGCCATCCTACTATCATATCTCATAAAAGAAATATGTAGCGATTACTAGAATAATCCACATAGACTATAAGCATTGCTACTGAAGATCTAATCTTATCGCAGTCAACTCTTTGAACTTTGTCGTAAACAACTTTTCGATAAGTCGAGCTTCTTCAAGGATATTTTATCCAAGTCCATCAATTTGATAGATCCATTTACTTTCAAAAAGTATTCATCTATCTTGGATTTCATGGCGCTTGGCCATTTTAACGGAGTCAGGGCCCATCATAACTTCTTTGTTTATATTTGGTTTATCATTGTTCAAAATCAACCCTTTGTCCACAAATCATTTATTTGATCACAAAGTAAACCATACCTACAAGGTTCAATAAGTACTTCGATCTCCATGGCTAAAACACTTTGTAGTCATGGGAGCCATGATCGCCGTGGCCGCTTCCTGAATCATTTCCGATGCTGCGCTACTCTGATCATTATGCTCAGGTTCATAAACCTTATCAAGTTCTATTGTCCTCCCACTCAAATACTTCGCTAGAAAACAATTTCTTGGAAATAAGCAAGTAACATTAACAAACACTTTTGTCTTTTACTTCATAGTGGGAAGAATTCCCAATTCTGGGATAACAACAAAGACATTCATCCGATTTTGGTTGTAAACTTATTTACATATGCTATGCATACCAAAATTTAAGAAATGACTATTAGGGTTCATACCCATGCCATAACTCGTATGGTGTCATTTCAACGGATCATGATGATGCTCTATTCAGTGTAAAAGCGATAGTCACTAAAGCATAATCCACAAAAATATAATGGCATTCAATATTTTATCTCATCATTGACCCAACAAGGTTTGGATACATCTCTCGGATACTTCATCATCACTATGATACTCCAAGAAACGTGAGTAGTAAAACAATTTCATAACTCTCTTAGATGTTCGCTAAAACTCGTAATTCAAATATTTCTACCATGATCAAATCATAGATATTTGACTTTTCTATTACGATGATTTCCACTTCATGCTGAAATTTATTTGAATCTATTCAAATGTTTCAAACTTCTTCCTTATCAAATATATCCACATATATATACTCAATTCATTGTTGGAAGTTTTTATGAAGTAGAAGAATCTCCCGCACACAACTATGCCCAGTGAACCATATACATCATCATGTATGTTTCCACTAAGTTAGTTGCCCGTTCAAATCTCGGCCTATGAACGGTATTTCAGTCATTCTTTTTAGAAGAGATTTGCAAGCGCCAAATGATTCAAAAATCAAATGACTCCAATAATCCATTTGCATGGAGTTTCTTCATGCGTTCCTTTCCAACATGACCTAAATGGCGGTTCCTCAAATAAGTGGAATTCAAATCATTTGCCTTACGGCATATTAGCGTCAGTGTTATGTATGTCTGTTTCACCATTAAGATTTATAATAACTTATCCATCGTACATGGAGTAAGGTCATAATTTGAACAACTCATTGTTTTTATTTGAACTGAACAAAATAACAATTATTAAGTTCTTTATTATAAATTCTAATGGCTAGGTAGAATGCCAACGACAAACATAATAACACTTTATTATGTTCCTGTTGACTGCCAAAACCCACCGGCGGGCAGCGACTGTCAACACGGTAGAGCCGGGAAGAGCCTAGAGCTGCGGCTGGCTGAGACCCCTCCGAGCGACGGCCCGCAATGCTCTTCTGGTCACACGTCCGATGCGAAGTGCAAGGGCATGCCACCTGACCTATACCTGGTCAGGAAGGTGATGGGGATGCCTCGCTTAGTTTCCTGCAGGGCATACACGTAAACATTAAATACGAGCCTCGATCGGCTCTCAGGTTATCCTGTGAATCGGCTCAAAGAGCCGATCCACCCATGATTCGTACAGGGTGCACGAATATATGGTGATCCTGCTTGATCAAGATAAAGCTAATTAGATCTACGACGATTTAGGGTTTTCACCGCATAATCGGATCATCCTACTCCAGGTTGGGCCTCGCGGCCACGCACGGTGATCGTAAGCCGATCCTAAACAAGGCCTAAAAACCAACATGAAGTTGATCCCCGGAACATCCTGTTTAGGACTTGCGAACGCCACCCTACGTGCCGCTGGATCCTCCACCCCTTTGTAAGGCCTAACTATTGCAGATATTAAACTAATCCTTGCAGAACAAGGAGCAATCGTAACGGATCAGATCTACTAAATAAGATCAAGCGGGGTGCCGCCCCCACACCTGAGATAGGTGTGAGGGCGGCTAGACATGCAAGGGTTGCACTACGTAAGCATGTTATACGAAGAACTATGCTAACCCTAACACATCTATGATAACTACGTTGCTCGCCATCAAAGACGCTTCAGTACGAGCAACGCATGAACAACGTGGGGCTTGTGCTGCCTAGATCGCAAGATGCGATCTAGGCAGCATGTCGCTTACCTGATAGAAACCCTCGAGATGAAGGAGTTGACGATGCGCCGAGATTGGTTTGTTTTGGGTTGAACGTGAGTTGTTGTTTATTCCATAAACCCTAGATACATATTTATAGTCCAGGGGACTTTCTAACGTGGGAATATCCCACCGTGTGCGATACAAACTCTAAATCTTGATCTAAGATATAATCTACTATAATCAAAGATACACGGGCAAACTAGCCCAAATTCTCCGTGCAAGGCCGCTTCAGAGATCTTCCACGTGTAGTCTTCCAAGCCCATCTCTCTTACGGCCCACCTCTGGATTTGTCCAAAATCTGGTGATAACACATGCCCCCCTGGTTTTGGAAATGACATTTCCAAAATCATTACGCTTCTCTTTCGTCGGGTCATGTCGTGGCAGAGCAAAACCGTCGCAGCAGTGTTCATCATGACAATTTACCTTCCCAACTTCTCTGCACGATTTGACAGTTTTGGCACCACCTCCTCGGAAATCACCACAGCATTAAACCTCCCCGTCCCCTTTATTTTTAACCGCGTCGAGCGGTTTGCTTCTTCATCCTCCTGTTCCGCAGTAGCCTTCGGCAAACAAAAAACCCTTCTTGGCCCGCCATGGATTCCTCTTCCTCCTCCAGCCTGTCCTTCCAGTCCTCCTCCTCCAGCGAGCCCGAGCAGGAGGTCAATCTGATGGCCATCTACGAGGCCCGTGCCCCAGAGTATTGGGACGCGCGGGACTGGGACTTCTCCCTCGAATCGGAAGACGACGAACCCGTCACCGAAGGGGAGGAGGACCTCCAGTTCCTCATCGACGGGGAGCTGGTACCGGCGGGCGACGACGACCTCTTCCCATGGGAGGCAGTCCTCTCCTCCGACGAGGAGGAAGAAGAGGCGGAGGAGTCGGAAGACGACTCCTCCTCCGCGGGATACCCGCCGGCCAAGCGCTTCCGTGGCTGGGCCTGGTCGGATGACGACGACGATGATGAGGAAGATGAAGCCCCTACCGGCGGCTTCATCAACAGCGACGAGGAGCCCGCCGGCAGCAGCGCCGACGGCAGCCACGATGGCGACGGCACGAGGGGATGCGACGGCCCTTAGATCAGGGAGTAGCATAGGGCTAGTAGTAGTAGTGCATTAGGCATCGGATGATCTTTTGAGAGCCATCGGCTCTTCCTTGTAAAAATCCCTCTTCGAATCAATGAAAATTGTTCTTTCAATGTGATTCTCCATTTGTTCAATATCGAATCCTCCGACTGCCAAAACAGGTCAATGCACCAAGAACCAATAGCAACGTATCGGCTTTTCACCCTCACACGCCCATAAGGCCGAACTTAAATCCCAAATCGGACAGATATCCAAGCAAACACTCCTCGATTCAGACTGCAACTTGATATCTGACCACAACATTTGCAACTCTAAAGTCGATGTCTGTGCAGCGGCTGTTTCAAAAACTTTTTACTGGCCGATTTCGTGTACCGGCCTCCACATTTTACTATCCATCGATTCTTCACTGATGATCTTGAGATCTGGTGGGCAAAATAGAGTCTCCCGGAACGCCTTTGAATTCTTCCAACCAGACCAACTAATCTTCCTTGAACGCTCATCATTTTGTGAAGAAGGTCGCCACGAAGGTCTAGCCGATGGTATCCCCATCAGCTCCTGAATAGAGCATCCACCAAGCCTGCTGCCCCCCGAGCCTCACCTCTTCTGACTTCGTCGGCTGTCAACTCAAACAAAGCTCAATGACTGTTGGCAACGCATTGGTTCCTGATAAGCTTCAAAAGGACCCTGGGACTGTCGCTGAATCAGCTTGGATGGTGAGACTGGCACTCCTATAACAAAAGCACCACTCTTCAGGGTAACTGTGATGTAGAACCAGCCGATTCCAACCAAATTGGGTCCCCAGGGCCAAGAACTTTCGGGGCGAGCTGCCACTGGCTTCTCAGTTAGAACACAGAACCAGCCGATTCTGGCCAGATCGGCTCTTCAGGGCAAAGATCTTTCTAGGGTGAGCCGCCCCCCGAGCCTTAATCAAGGCGAGAATACCGGCGAGGATGCACATGTCATTGATCAGCTCCCCTCCACTGAACGCCGATGTTGTAGATGAAACACCAAACTGAAAACCATTCTAGCGAAAACGTGAGCCTTGAGCACATCTTGCGATAGCCAGTAGGTCTTGGTCTTGGTCTTGGTCTGTACTAGAGTCGATGGCCGCGCATCGGCTTTGCTTCGTGCGAATTTTTTTTTATTTGGCCGATTTTTCCTTAATCGGCCCCCAATGTTCCACTGCACGCAAGTTTGCACATGTTTATCTGCACATGGTCATCTGACTATATGCCCCCGAGCCGAATCTGCCAAATGACTGCAGATATCGGCTTTCATGGTTAGTCAGGGCACTGCTCTTGTACGTCGGCTTCGCAAAGATTCATGCTGACTTTCATCTGCTGACGTGGCCGCCGCCCAGTGGATCGTTGCTGAACACAAGCAGAATATGTGCAGAGGATAATTTTGGCCGATTGCTGGAATCGGCCTCCACATTGTTTGTTCGATGAAGGTTTTGTAATGTTCCTCCATAAAATTTTTTTTTGGGGCCGATCACAAGGATCAGCCTCGCACGGTTTGCTCATTGGTTTAATCTTGCTACTCGGTCAGGCTGGATAAAACCAACCCAACCTCTGACTTGATGCGCCTGCTGTCGTCCACCTTGAGTGCATCGTAGACTCGTGGAGCGCTAAGCTCACGCCGGCAAGACGAGCACCATGTTTGTGCCAGCCGATGTTTCATCATCGGCTTTCTTTTGCTTGGGACGCCACTCCATTCTCCGTGGACGACCCTCTTCATCCAGGGCTCGCTGAACCTTTGCAGCCAGATCAGGCCGTGCCTTCCTTAACGTATGCAGGTATAACCTTTCGGCTTCCTCCAGGCCGCGCAACCGCTGAACCCTGCGTTTTTGTGAACGGCTGAGTCCGTCAGGGCACCACCTTGGACGGTGGTACCTGTCTTCTTCTTCTTCTTCTTCTAGTCCCTCGTCTTCGGAATCCTCAAGATCTGCCCAACGAGGTGACTCAGCACGTTTGCTCTGTGGCGGGAGAGGCCCTAATCGCTCGAACACAGACACGTTGGCTGCCTCCTTCTTCTTCTTGTTGCATTCTGGGCAATTGCCGATTATGGGCAATCGGCTCATTCCTGAATCCCAGCGATTAATCGAAGAAAGGGCAGTCCCAAGAACCGGCGTTGTCATCTTGCTCCCTTGACCTGTCCGTGGCACGGCGCTCGTACTCCTCCTCATCGCGATCCTGCCGACGATGTCTTCTGGCTTCTCTAGCCAGACGATCTCCTTCATCATCATAGTTGGACCGTCGGCGTTGGTCATACTGACTCACATATTTGTTGAGGAGGTGATCAGAGAGAGGTCGTTGATATCTTATATTCTTCACCTCTCCCTCTGTGACGTAGCGCTTGCCATCATGATGGAGCCGATCGCGTGGAGCGGCCTCCTTTGTGTCCTTGCTATGAGAGCAGCTACCCTCATCTCCATCCTTGCCAGAGTGGTTTCCAGGTCCTACCATGTTGATACTGAACGAGGGACCTGGCTGGCAACCCTCAGGGTAGGTGACTTCCACCATGTTAACGGCGGGGAAGGGTTGGGTGTCGACCTTCATGGCGTACTGGTTGAAAATTAAACGCCCCTTCTCTATCGCCGCTTGGATGTGCTGACGCCACACCCTGCAGTCGTTGGTGGCATGGGAGAGCGAGTTGTGGAATTTGCAGTACGGCTTTCCGTTTAGCTCTTGCGCCGTGGGGAACTTGAGACCTTCAGGAATCGTCAACTGTTTCTCCTTGAGCAGGAGGTCGAAGATTTGTTCAGTCTTGGTCACGTCAAAATCAAATCCCCTGGGCGGCCCTGGTGGCTTTACCCATTTGCAGGACACGGGGGCTCCTCCCCGAGTCCACTCAGCCACTGCTACTTCTTGGTCTCCCGCAGGAACTTCGTCTTCCTCTGCATCGACCAGGACTACTGCACGCTTGAACTTGTCTTGGTACAGGTCCGGGTGGCGCTGTTCATATGCTGATAGTTTCTGAACCATGTGCGCCAGCGAGGGATAATCTGCTTGGGAGGCCATGTCCTTGATCTGTGTTGCAAGGCCAGCTACTGCCAACTCGACTGCTTCCTTTTCAGTTATACGAACCGAATAACATCGGTTCCTAAGATTCCTGAAGCGCTGGATGTACTCTGTCACCGTTTCTCCGCGCTTCTGACGTAGTTGTGCTAGATCGGCAATGCTAGACTCGGAAGCTTCTGAATGGTATTGTGTATGGAATTGTTCTTCCAATTGCTTCCAAGACTGGATGGAGTTTGCTGGCAACGAGGTGTACCATCCAAAAGCCGATCCCGTGAGGGACTGTGAAAAGAGCCTCACGCGTAGCTGATCCAACACTGAAGCCGGTCCTAGTTGCGCCAAATATCGGCCGACGTGCTCGATGGAGCTGGAGCCATCTGATCCACTGAATTTGGAGAAGTCAGGGAGCCGATATTTAGGTGGCAGCGGGATCATCTCGTACTCGTCGGGGTACGGCTTGGAATAGCTGATTGCCCTTCTTTTCGGCACCATGCCGAACTGGTCTTTCAGTATGGTACTGATCTGATCCGCTGTGCTGGCTGTAGGAGTTGCACTCTGAAGATTCGCCGGGGTGGCATACTTAGCCAGCCATGTTTGCTTTTCCAGCTCTGAGCCAACTGCAGGAGCTGGGCTCTGGAGTTTCGTCGGGGTGGCATACTTAGTTAGCCACGTCTGCTTCTCAAGCTCTGTCGCTGACGTTCCTCCTGTCTTCGCCGGAGTCCCTGATGTTGTGGCCTGGTTTGAGAGTGCCCAGTTGCCACAATCTGGCACATACGTGCACGCGTATCCTTGAGGGATCTCCTTAGGCGCCTCAGCCAAGAACTGGTAGTCACTAGGGTCACCACCGATCTTGTAGACGACGAATGCCGGTGTAGCCGGCACTTCAGCTGGTGCTGCCAACGCATATGGCAGCGGTGGACGGGACTGGAGTGGCAACTCTCCTTGATGCGTCCCGAGAGCTGGTCCTGACGGCGGGTACTGGTGGCTCATGATCTCCTGGATCACGCGCAGAGCGAGGCGCTCCAACACGTTGACCAAGTTTTCAGAGTGGCGGTGTAGCGAGTGAGCCACCAAGTAGTTGATCTCCTGCCGCAGGCCCCTGGTACGTTCCTCCGACGGGGCAGAGAGGTCTATCCCATCGAGTGCACCTTGCGGTGAGAATCCCTTCCATCTGATGCCATGGGAACGGGTTCTCTGAAAAGAGCCGATGAGGTCGGCTTCGAGGGTGACCTTGATCTCGTCGTATCTCTTCTTGAGCTCGCTGGAGCAGCTCCTCGTAGGTGATCGGCGTGCCGTCCGCCATCTCAGATGTAGATGGCGATGTGGTTGATGTAGACGATTGTCCCACCGGCGTGCGAGAATGTGTTGACTGCCAAAACCCACCGGCGGGCAGCGATCGTCAACACGGTAGAGCCGGGAAGAGCCTAGAGCTGCGGCTGGCTGAGACCCCTCCGAGCGACGGCCCGCAATGCTCTTCTGGTCACACGTCCGATGCGAAGTGCAAGGGCGTGCCACCTGACCTATACCTGGTCAGGAAGGTGATGGGGATGCCTCGCTTAGTTTCCTGCAGGGCATACACGTAAACATTAAATACGAGCCTCGATCGGCTCAAAGTTATCTCGTGAATCGGCTCAAAGAGCCGATCCACCCATGATTCGTACAGGGTGCACGAATATATGGTGATCCTGCTTGATCAAGATAAAGCTAATTAGATCTACGACGATTTAGGGTTTTCACCGCATAATCGGATCATCCTACTCCAGGTTGGGCCTCGCGGCCACGCACGGTGATCGTAAGCCGATCCTAAACAAGGCCTAAAAACCAACATGAAGTTGATCCCTGGAACATCCTGTTTAGGACTTGCGAACGCCACCCTACGTGCCGCTGGATCCTCCACCCCTTTGTAAGGCCTAACTATTGCAGATATTAAACTAATCCTTGCAGAACAAGGAGCAATCGTAACGGATCAGATCTACTAAATAAGATCAAGCGGGGTGCCGCCCCCACACCTGAGATAGGTGTGAGGGCGGCTAGACATGCAAGGGTTGCACTACGTAAGCATGTTATACGAAGAACTATGCTAACCCTAACACATCTATGATAACTACGTTGCTCGCCATCAAAGACGCTTCAGTACGAGCAACGCATGAACAACGTGGGGCTTGTGCTGCCTAGATCGCAAGATGCGATCTAGGCAGCATGTCGCTTACCTGATAGAAACCCTCGAGACGAAGGAGTTGGCGATGCGCCGAGATTGGTTTGTTTTGGGTTGAACGTGAGTTGTTGTTTATTCCATAAACCCTAGATACATATTTATAGTCCAGGGGACTTTCTAACGTGGGAATATCCCACCGTGTGCGATACAAACTCTAAATCTTGATCTAAGATATAATCTACTATAATCAAAGATACACGGGCAAACTAGCCCAAATTCTCCGTGCAAGGCCGCTTCAGAGATCTTCCACGTGTAGTCTTCCAAGCCCATCTCTCTTACGGCCCACCTCTGGATTTGTCCAAAATCTGGTGATAACAGTTCCAGACGTGCATTATTACCATATTCCTTATCAGTCACTTAGGCCATCGTATTCTTGTATTGCGTTGTACTGTATGACATCTCATACCAACCAATATGGTACAAATACCCAATAATTTTATTATGTGACCAAACAAGGAATACATCCATAATATGTATATCATTTATATACACCTGAACTAGACTTTCTAGTATTTTCTTTCTTTCTGCCAAAATATCTTTTGTAGTTTCTCTTTTAGCTTTCCTCGTTCTCAGAAAACACTTCACCTTTTAATAACTTCTAGGTTTGTTGGTCAAATACCAATAACCTTGAGGTTCTTACTTTGAAGTTGATCATCATATGACAAGTGTTTCAGATTTCACTATTAGTAACTTTGTAATATGATGAACAATTTCACTCATAATTTTATCCATCATTTCATGATGACTTTCCGAGACCATGTCTGTACATGCTAGGCTCGTAAAGTTTAACCTCAGTATTCGCATGTGCAAATCTAGCTTGCACCCGTTGTATGCACACGTAGAATCTATAACACCCGATCATCACGTGATGCTTCGAAACGACGAGTCTTAGCAATGGTGCATACTAAGGACAATTACTTCATGGATATGCGAATATCGTTAGTGCCCCAATAGTTGGAGGATTGGGACGCTTTGCGTCTTCAACCTTCGTACATTCCCATAAAACTTATGAGTTTATGTAGTCTCACCAAATTATATTCTATTATCTTGCAATAAGGTCTTAGATATCACATATATCTCATACCTTGATTATTTCTGAAAACCAAATTTTTAGCTCCTTACTTTTCAAACAGATTTGAACTTCAAGTTTCACGGAGACAAGATAACTTTAAGTACTAATTGAAACCATAGCTCTTTGAATCAACAATGTGAGGTTTACTAAAAGTTTGCAATAGGACTTAATCATTTCTTGATTCTTTAACAATACGGTACCAGTCCGTAAAGTTTCTTGTCAGACTTAACAGTATTTCTATCTCAATTACAAGACTAGCGCATGGTAGAAAAACGGATGCCAATACTACAAAATTAATTCAAAATACTACTCAGACTATGTTCATGATAATTAGTTCATGTTTTAATCTAATTACTAATGAACTCCCACTTAATACAACATCCCTCATAGTTGTTAAGTGGTACACGATCCACATCCACTACACCAAAACCGATCATCACGTGAGATGATGTAGCTTCAATGGTGAACATCAACATGTTGATCATATCATCCATATGACTCGTGTTCAACCTTTCGGTTTCCGTTGTCCCGAGGCCATGTCTGTACATGCTAGGCTCGTCAAGCAAACCCAAGTATTCCGCGTGTGCAACATGGCTTACACCCGTTGTTTGTGAACGTTGAGTCTATCACATCCGATCATCACGAGATGCTTCGAAACGATGAACTGTTGCAACGGTGCATACGAGGGGAGAACACTTTATTATCTTGATATTAATGTGAGGGATCATCTTATAATGCTACCGTCGCGATCTAAGCAAAATAAGATGCATAAAGGATTAACATCACATGCAATTCATATGTGATATGATATGGCCCTTTAGTCTTTGCGCCTTCGATCTTCATCTCCGAAGCACGGACATGATCTCCATCATCAACGGGCATGATCTCCATCATCGTCGGCGTAGCGTCAAGGTCCATGGCGCCATCTTCATGGTTGTTCACCTCATGTAGCAACTATTACAACTACTTTGAAGTATTACTCAACATGAAATTTAAAGACAACCATAAGGCTCCCGCCGGTTGCCACAATACAATAATGATCATCTCATACATATTCATCATCATATCATGGCCATATCACATCACCAAACCCTGCAAAAACAAGTTAGACGTCTCTAATTTGGTTTGCATATTTTACGTGGTTTAGGGTTTTCGAGTAAGATCCAATCTACCTACAAACATGAACCACAACGGTGATATTAGTGTTGTCAATAGAAAGAGTAAATTGAATCTTCACTATGGTGGGAGAGACAGACACCCGCAAAGCCACTTATGCAATACAAGTTGCATGTCGAACGTGGAGCAAGTCTCATGAACGAGGTCATGTAAAGTTAGCCCGAGCCGCTTCATCCCACCATGCCACAAAGATGCAAAGTACTCGAACTAAAGACAACATAGGCATCAACGCCCACAAAACAATTGTGTTCTACTCGTGCAACCATCTATGCATAGACATGGCTCTGATACCACTGTAGGGATTCGTTGCATAAAAAACAAAAAAATTCCTACCGCGAGAACGCAATCCAAGCCAAGATGCAATCTAGAAGACGGGAGCAATGAGGAGATGATCGAGACTCACCCTTGAAGATTTCCAAAACCTACAAGATGAGGCTCTTGTTGCTGCGGTAGACGATCACTTGCCGCTTGCAAAAGCGCGTAGAAGATCTTGATCAAGGTGCCACAATCGGGCAGCACCTCCGTACTCGGTCACACGTTTGGTGTTGATGAAGACGACGTCCTTCTCCCCGTTCCAGCGGGCAGCGGAAGTAGTAGCTCCTCCTTGAATCCGGCAGCACGACGGCGTGGTGGCGGTGGCGGTGGAGATCTCCGGCGGAGCTTCGCTAAGCATGCGGGAGAGGTGGAGGAGAGAGGGGGCGGCTAGGGTTTGGGAGAGGGGATGGCCGGCCTCAAAGGTTGCGGCCAGCTTGTGGCTTTGTGGTGGCCGGCCCCCTCCCCTATGCCCCTCATTATATAGGTGGAACCCCAAGTCTTGGACTACAAGTCTTCGAATAAGACCCCAACCCAAAACCTTCCATGTAGTAGGGAAACCTACCCAAGGTGGGACTCCCACCTCAAGTGGGATTCCCACCCTTCCATGTGGGGGGGTGGCCGGCCACCTTGGTGGAGTCCACCTTGGACTCCCCCCACTAGGGTTGGCCGGCCATGGGAGGTGGAGTCCCTTCGGGACTCCGCCTTCCAAAGTGATTTCTTCCGGACTTTTCTAGAACCTTCTAGAACCTTCCATAAATGCACCGGATCATTTCCAAACTTGGAATATGACTTCCTATATATGAATCTTATTCTCCGGACCATTCCGGAACTCCTCGTGATGTCCGGGATCCCATCCGAGACTTCGAACAATACTTCGAACTCCATTCCATATTCAAGTTCTACTATTACAACATCAAACCTTAAGTGTGTCACCCTACGGTTCGCAAACTATGTGGACATGGGTGAGAACTCTCTCCGACCAATAACCAATAGCGGGATCTGGAGATCCATAATGGCTCCCACATATTCACCGATGACTTAGTGATCGAATGAACCATTCACATACGATACCAATTCCCTTTGTCACGTGATATTTTACTTGTCCGAGGTTTGATCATCGGTATCACTCTATACCTTGTTCAACCTCGTCTCCTGACAAGTACTCTTTACTCGTACTGTGGTATGTGGTCTCTTACGAACTTATTCATATGCTTGCAAGACATTAGACGACATTCCACTGAGAGGGCCCAGAGTATATCTATCCGTCATCGGGATGGACAAATCCCACTGTTGATCCATATGCCTCAACTCATACTTTCCGGATACTTAATCCCACCTTTATAACCACCCATTTACGCAGTGGCGTTTGATGTAATCAAAGTACCTTTCCGGTATAAGTGATTTACATGATCTCATGGTCGAAAGGACTAGGTAACTATGTATGGAAAGCTTATAGCAAATAACTTAATGACGTGATCTTATGCTACGCTTAATTTGGATGTTTCCATTATATCATTCACATAATGACATAACCTTGTTATTAATAACATCCAATGTTCATGATCTTGAAACGATGATCATCTATTAATCAACAAGCTAGTTATACAAGAGGCTTACTAGGGACTCCTTGTTGTTCACATAACACACATGTATCAATGTTTCGGTTAATACAATTATAGCATGGTATGTAAACATTATCATAAACTCAAAGATATATTATAATAACCATTTTATTATTGCCTCTTGGGCATATCTCCAACATTATGAAGTAATGTGATGACCCATATTGCATGGGCTCATACTTGCTCACTTGGGGAACTTAAATCAAAATAGTATTTAAATTTCAATGGTTATTTAAATCACATGAGATGATGAATCTCATTTAAATCTTTTTTCTCAAATGATAAGTGTGAAGTGTTGACCTGGGTCAACATGTGATAATACATGGTTATTTGAGAAGATTAAATCTTAAGAAGATTCAATGAGAGGAAATTATTTCTCCAAAGAACTAAATAGAAACCCTAATTCCAATTTCAATGAGAGGAAATTATTTTCCTAATACTAAGTAAGAAACCCTAGCATGATTTTTGGATAAAGGTTAAGTAGTGATGCTAGATCAATGGTGTGAGCCAATAAGGCTAATTAAGTCTACTTAAGTGTTGTTTGGTGATTGTATCCTCGTATTCGTTTATAGACGCTAGTACCGGAGACTATCAAGAGGAAGAGGTCTTCTACCAAGAGGAAGAAGAAGAACACTTTGATCACCTCACCAATCAAGGCAAGCTAGACTAATGCAAGCTATTTTGTTGCAAGCTATTACCAATGCAAGTTAGATTAGTGCAAAGCTCTACAAGGGCAAGGCACCATTACATTTTGCTTGATGATCATATCCCAAGTTTTTACTTTACAAGCTTTATTGGATTTCATTTATCAAAGTTACTTTTTGATTCATGATTCACTTGGTTTAGTTATAGAGTAGTACAAGAGCATCACACTTAGCCTAGCAAGCTCCAAGATATTTAGCACCCCCCATAACTAGTTGATAGTGCTAAACATTAAAAGTGACTACTCTAGTTGGGAACTAGTGAAATGAAATGACTTTGAAAACCTTGGAATGATGAGTCATTCTATTGAGAGATTTTGAAGGTGAATATGACTTGTGAATGACTTGGTGAATTTTACCAAAACTGATGGTTGGGTTCGGATGCGATACCATTCCAATTTTACAAGTACCCCCACAATACCTGAATCTGGGTAAGGCTTAGCTGGAAACTTATGTATTTTAGTATGGGTTCCCTCTGAACAAGTGTCATAGGGGTTATGCCGAGGCTGCCTCCATTGGAAGTGAAATGACGTGAAATGAGGTGAATGTCCTACCCAAGCCCTGTGCAGTTCCCGGGTTGACGGTTTGTTTCCACCGGGAGGCCAAGCTCATGGGGAGAGATGCCTATACTAGGATATGTAAATGAAAGGTTAGGATTGGTAGTTCGCGTACTGCGTACGATAAATCAGGGCCAGTTACCCCTGACGAACTATTGCAATTGTTGTGGCACAAGTGTACAGCCTCTACAGAGTTTAACCTATTCGAATAGCCGCGTCCGCGGTAATGGACAGTTGGAAAGGCCATACTGTTCCGTCATCAGAATTTCTCTAAAAATATGAATGGTGACTTGTGACTTGAACTGAAAGGTGACTTTGACTTTGAATCACAACTGAGTTGTGGGAATGACACTAATGTTCCCACTTAAGTTAAGCTAGGCAAATGAAGAGTTTGTTTACTAAAGTGCTTATGAAATAAAACTGGCTTTATGCAAATCAAACTAGAGCTTAGAACCCCCTTACTATAGTTGATAGTATTTACCTTAGTATTAGTTTGCGAGTACTTTAAAGTACTCATGGCTGTGTCCCTGGCTATTCAAATGGCCAGACTATGAAGAGGAATACCAGAACCCGGAAGAAGGACAGCAGGACGTCTACGACAACTAGGATCACTCCTGACGTCAACAGTTGCATGTGGAACAGATAGACCAAGACCGCTACTATTTTGCTTCCGCTATGTGTTTTGTATTTGGATCTCTAGATCCTCTATGTGGTAATAAGACTGGATCAGGTGATCCTTTATTTGTAAGACGATTATGGTATGTAATGAATGATGTGTTGTGATATCAATCTATTATGTCTCGTAAAAACAATATTCCTGGGATTGTGATGAATGGCATAATAGGCATCTGGACTTAAAAATCCGGGTGTTGACAAGTTGGTATCAGAGCCATTGTTGACCTTAGGAGACCCTAGTTAGAATGGACGTCTGAAAAATTTGAGTTTCAAAACAAATGAAGTAATTATTTCTGAAAACTTATTCTCACTCTTATCCCTGAGATCTTCTTCAAAATAAGAAAGTTATGCTCCTCTCTTCTTATACTACTACATAAAATTTTGCCACCATACTCACCTCTCTAACTTACTCATCCTAATTCTTCACAGATGGAGTACACCTGCAAGTCCTATCAGCTTGGCCACGGAGGAAACCTCATGTTCGAGGAGGAATTGAAGCAACTAGTCAAGTATCTAGGACGCCCGTATCCCGAGTTCTTCGGAATACCCCTCAACCATCCATCGGGGGTACAACCTCGGTGGGAAGTTACTGCAGATCTGAGAGGAAGGCTTGGAGCCCCAATATGGGAAACCATCTGGTTTTCTGTAACGGGAAGCACTTGGAAGGAAGGACTATTCAGAGCTATGCAAGAAGCAATTTCCCGTCTGTGTGGACAGAATATAAACAAGCTCAAGAATACCCACTTCATTTACTACCCAAGACATGACCACATGGGAAGACCAATAATCATGCCCCCGCACCCGGAGATGAACCACTATGTTTCCTACCTCGACTACATGTTGTACAAGACCCGCAAGGAGTTAGACAACGCCCTCGCCTTTCGCCAAGCACATTACCCGTGAACACGAAGAATTCCCCCCTGAAGAGTAGTATCATTAAAGCACTTCCATAGGTGTGAGTTATGTATTAGGATTCCCCTTGTATCGTAGAGCGATGAATGGTTCTTCAAACCAACGGTGTGTTAGTTTTGTAATATGTGATGCTTGGTATGAATGAAAAAGTGTTGTTGGTTTTTACCCCCACAACACTACTCAAGTTTTCAATTTATGAACTTTTTGAACTTTAACAAAACAAACCATAGAAATTTCCCTCTTATTTTATCATCTACTTCAATGTTCAGATGGCCCCACCAACCCGCAGCACCAACCAGGACGCAATGATGCAGATGCTTCAGATGATGATGGCAGACTGAGAAGTCAAGAGAGCTGAACGCCAAGCCAACATCGCTGCACTGCAACAGATAGCTCAGAACAATCAAGGCCATGGAAACCACGATCACCCTGGATCGAAGCTGAAGAATTTTCAGAACACCAACCCACCCATGTTCAACAAGACCGAAGAGCCCCTAGATGCTGATGACTGGCTCCAGACCATGGAGAACAACCTCGAAGTTGCGGGAGTTGAAGCCGCAGAAAAAGTACTGTTTGCCACCCACTACCTATCAGGACCTGCCAGAGCCTGGTGGACAAGTGCCCGCGCAATGAATGCGGGACAGATGATGACCTGGGGAGACTTCAAGCTGAAGTTTAGCAAATACCATGTGCCCCAAGGACTGATCAAGAAGATGAGAGACGAGTTCCGGGAACTCAAACAAGGAAGGATGTCCGTGGTGGAATACCGCGACAGGTTTCTTACTCTGTCAAGGTACGCCCCGGATGAGACCGACACCAATGAGAAGAGAAAGGAAAGATTTCTGAATGGACTGCATGATGAAATGCAAACTATGTTAGTGAACATTCCGTTCGCTGACTTGGAAGCCCTGGTGGACTCTGCCATACAGATGGAAGGGAAGCTACACCAAGCCAATGAGAACCGCAAGCGCAGGATGATGAACCAGAGTGGACCCCACCATAACCAGAAGTACCGCAACAACTCCTCTGGAGGATTCACCCAAAGAAACAACAAGCCAACTGTTCAGAGTTATCGCCCCAACTACCCCAACAACAATGGAGGACTGATACGTCCAAGTTGCATCACTATTTTATATCATAATTTGCTGTTATTCATTGATATATTTCATATTTGGACATAATACTTATGTTATTTCATCTATTTTGCATGTTTCATGATTATTGGAGGATCGAGCACCGGAGCCAGGATTCTGTTGGAAAAAACACCGTCAGAATGCAATATTTCGGAAGATCAACAGTCGAAGGAAATTATACCAAAAATCCTATTTTTCCAGATGACGAAGGAAGCCAGAAGGGGAAGCTGAGGGGACCCGAGGTGGGCCCACCCCATGGGCCGGCGCGGCCCAAGGCCTGGCCGCGCCGCCCAGTGAGGAGGGGGGCCCACAGCCCCTCTCGCCTCCTTTTCTTCGCGTACGCCTTCGTCCCGAAAACCTAAGCCCCAGGGAAAGAGTCGCAGAGCGTCACAGCCGCCTCTGCGAGGCGGAGAACACCAGAGAGAAAAGAGCTCTCCGGCAGGCTGAGTTCCGCCGGGGAAATTCCCTCCCGGAGGGGGAAATCGACGCCATCGTCACCATCATCGAGCTGGACATCATCTCCATCACCATCATCATCATCTTCATCATCATCACCACCGTCTCCACCGCTGCACATCGTCACCGCTGTAGCAATTTGAGTTTGATCTTGATTGTTTGATAGGGAAAACTCTCCCGGTGTTGATTTCTACTTGTTATTGATGCTATTGAGTGAAACCGTTGAACCAAGGTTTACGTTCAGATTGTTATTCATCATCATATCACCTCTGATCATGTTCCATATGATGTGTCGTGAGTAGTTCATTTAGTTCTTGAGGACATGGGTGAAGTCTAAATGTTAGTAGTGAAGTATGGTTGAGTAATATTCAATGTTATGATATTTAAGTTGTGGTGTTTGATACGTCCAAAACGTATCTACTTTCCCGAACACTTTTGCTATTGTTTTGCCTCTAATTTGTGTGTTTTGGATACAACTAACGCGGACTAACGCTGTTTTCAGCAGAACTGTTCTGGTGTCTCGTTTTTGTGCAGAAATCCAACTTTCAGGAAAATCCTCGGAATTTATGCAGAAGGTCCTATTTTCCCAGAATATTGGCGGAGCCAGAAGGGCAAGCCTGGGGGGGGGGGGCCCAGGGCCCCCAGACACTAGGCCGGCGCGGCCCAGGAGGGGGGCGCGCCGCCCTAGCGTCTGGCCCCCTCGGCTGGCCCCCGACGCCCTCCTTCGGACTACTTATTGCCTTCGATCTAAAAATGCACGGGGAGAAGTCGAAGTCGCCAGAAACCCTCCAGAACGCCGCCACATCGCGAAACTCCGTCTCGGGAGCCAGAAGTCTCCGTTCTGGCACTCCGCCGGGACGGGGAATTGGAGGAGATCATCGCCATCATCACCACTGACGTCTCTCCATCAACCAGCAATGTTTCCCCCATCCATGTGTGAGTAATTCCCCCGCTGTAGGCTGAAGGGGATGGTAGGGATTGGATGAGATTGGTCATGTAATAGCATTAGATTGTTAGGGCATAGTGCCTAGTGTCCGTAATTGGTACTTTGATGATATTGTTGCAACTTGTTATGCTTAATTCTTGTCACTAGGGCCCGAGTGCCATGATCTCAGATCTGAACATGTTATTGTTTCATCGTGATATTTATTGTTTATGATCTTACCTGCAAGTTGTATACACATGTCGCTGTCCGGAACCAATGGCCCCGAAGTGACAGTAAATCGACAACCGGAGGGGATGGTAGTGATGTGAGGATCACATGTGTTCACGGAGTGTTAATGCTTTGCTCCGGTACTCTATTAAAAGGAGTACCTTAATATCCAAAGAGATTCCTTGAGGCCCGGCTACCACCGGCTAGTAGGACAAAAGATGTTGTGCAAGTTTCTCATTGCAGCACGTACGACTATAATTGGAACACATGCCTATTGATTGCTTTGTACTTCGACACCGCTTTATTATTATCTGCAAATGCCCTGCTATGATTGTTACATGAGTTTCTCTCATCCATGCAACGCCCGTTATCCGTCCCTCGTGCCTACATGTATTTTAATCCTGCTGTTTACTATAATTACTACTGCTGTCTTTGTTACTCATTGCTGTTATTCTACTACTGCTATCGTTATAAAACTGTTACTATCGATAAACTCTTGCGAGCAAGTCTGTTTCCAGTGCAGCTGAATTGACAACTCCGCTGTTAAGGCTTCCAAGTATTCTTTGTCTCCCCTTGTGTCGAATCAATAAATTGGGTTTTACTACCCGCGAAGACTGCTGCGATCCCCTATACTTGTGGGTTATCAAGATCAAGCGCCGTTGCCGGGGAGCATAGCTTTATTTGGAAGTTCACTTGGATTGATATTGTTCGCTGCAAATTCTCCATCATGGGTAAAACTCGCGATCCTAAAGTCGCCATATTACCATCCACTACAAGAAAAGGTACAACTCTGAGTACCTCTGCTACACTTGATTCACCATCTCGTGATAAGTCAACTTGTTTCACCGCCGCAAGCTTCACTTGCTGGTACTTCTGCTGAATCTGAAAACTCTCATAATATTGATAATGTTTCTGCTGTGCTTGATGATAGTGGTTCATTGGGATCCTTTCTAGATGCTACAATTGCTAGGTCTAGACAAATTGAAAATGCTGAAACTCATAATGCTACTACACCTGTTAATTAACCCGAACTTGATTATTCTAGTGATGATCCCGATGAGGATTATGTGGAGCTTAATGATGATTTTATTAATAGATGCAATGCTACTACTGATGCAAGAAAAATTAAAAAGTTTCTCAGACAATATCTTGTTAGACATAAGTTATCTCCTGATCCTGAATTTGCCACATCTCCTATATGCATTAAGGATAAAGATTATGATTTTTCTCTTGATCTATCTCATATAGCTATTGTAGAGAAAACACCCTTTTGTGGTACTGAAAAAGAAAGTGCTGTAGAACACATGATTGAGCTTTCTTCTATGAGTAGCTTGTTTTCTGATGATGTCAAGATGCGTACTTACTTTGTCGCTAAAATTTTTCCTTTCTCATTAAAGGATGATGCTAAAACTTGGTATAATAATTTGCCTCCTGGTTCTATTAAAAGTCCAACTGAGCTGCGTGATGTTTTCTTTCGAAAATACTTTCCTCGCTAGTGCTCAACATATTGCTTTACGTAAAATTTATAGGTTTGACCAGGGAGATGAAGAGAAATTGCCTGAGGCTTGGACAAGATTTTGCTCTCTTATCAGAGCTCGACCTGGACATGATTTAGAAAAGAATGATCTACTTGATATATTTTATAGTGGACTAACCATTGAATCTAGAGCATATTTGGATAGTTGTGCTGGTTGTGTTTTTAGGAAAAGAACTCCATTTAAGCTGAAGAATTATTGGCTAGAATAAGCCGGAATCATGATGATTGGAATATACCTGAACCAACTCCAACGCCAATATTGAAGAAGAGGGGTTTAATTGAATTGAATGATGAAGATATGAGGGAAGCTAAGAAGTCTCTCAAGGAAAAAGGTATTAAATCCGAAGATGTGAAGAATCTACCTCCCATAGAAGATATATGTGAGATAATTCCCCCTTCATCCATGATCGAGGTAAACTCCCTTCAACGCTTTACTAGGGAAGATATTCCGTATTCAAAACCTCCTGCTCAATGCCTAGATGAGTTTGATAATTATATTGTTAAGCAAGAAAATTTTAATATGAGAGTAGAGAATCATCTAATGGAAAATTCTCAAGCTATTAGTGAATTGCATGATATTGTGGAGAGAACCTCCAATGATGTTAAGATGCTTGTTAAACATTTTCAAATGGTTCAAACTCAAATTGATCAACTCACTAAAGTTCAAAATGACTTGTTAAAAAATAATTCTAAAGAGAAACATGCTTATGAAGTAACAACTAGAGGTGGTGTCTCTACCCAGGATCCTCTATATCCTGAAGGGCATCCCAAAAGAATTGAACAAGATTCTCAACGAATTGAACCTAGTGCTCCTTCTAAGAAAAAGAAGAAGAAACATAAAAAGGTTGTAGAATCCTCTGAACCTGTTAATGATCCTAATAGTATTTCTATTTCCGATGCTGAAACTGAAAGTGGTAATGATAATGATAAGAATGACGCTTCTGATAAAGAAGAAGTTGAAGATGAACCTGAAAAGCATGCTAAAAATAAAAAGTATACTAAAGAAGATTTTATTGCTAAGAAACATGGTAATGAAAGAGAACCTTGGGTGCAAAAGCAAATGCCTTTTCCTGCTAAGAAACTAAAATCAAAGGAAGAAGAACACTATAATAAATTCTATGATTGGATGAAACCTTTATTCTTGCAAATCCCTTTGACTGATGCTATTAAATTGCCTCCTTATTCAAAGTATATGAAAGATATTGTTACTAACAAAAGGAAAATCCCCAATGAGGAAATTTCCACCATGCTTGCTAATTACTCTTTCAATGGCAAAGTTCCAAAGAAGTTGGGCGACCCAGGTATACCTACTATTCCTTGTTCTATTAAGAATAATTATGTTAAAACTGCTCTATGTGACTTGGGAGCCGGTGTTAGTGTTATGCCTTTTTCTCTTTATAAGATACTTTATTTAGATAAGTTGATACCTACTGATATATCTTTGCAAATGGCTGATAAATCTACTGCTATTCCTGTTGGTATATGTGAGGATGTTCCTGTTCAAGTTACTAATAACTGCTTGATATTAACTGATTTTGTTGTGTTGGAAATGCCTGAAGATGATAATATGTCTATTATTCTTGGGAGACCTTTTCTTAACACCGCAGGGGCTGTTATTGATTGCAACAAAGGGAAGGTTACTTTCAATGTTGATGATAAGGAGCATACCGTCTATTTCCCCAAGAGGATTGATAAAGTATGTGGAGTTAATACTATCTCTAATGTGAGAACTATCAAAGTTGGAACTATTGATTGTCCAATATATGAGCCTAAAGAAGAATATCAAACTCTTATGATTGGGTCCATATCAATACAATTCAAGGTAACATGATTGATTTGAGGTTTATTTCCTCTTATGCTATGTAAAATTTATTTGGTGGCAAGACTTGATCAACCTTGTTAACAAATACTTTTTATATGCATAGAGGAGGTAAACAACATCTCTTTCTTTCTTCCTCCACTTGTTTTACTCGCTGTAGCAATACGTTTGTATCTTTATTTTATTGCAATGTTGTGCCAAGTAAAGTCTCTAATAGAAGGTTGATACTAGATTTGGATTTCTGCGCAGAAACAGATTTCTATCTGTCACGAATTTGAGTAGGTCTCTCTGTAGGTAACTCAGAAAAATCTGCTAATTTACGTGAGTAATCCTCAGATATGTACGCAACTTTCATTAGTTTTGAGTTTTCTTATTTGAGCAACGGAAGTACCTCTTAAAAATTCGTCTTCACTGGCTGTTCTGTTTTGGCAGATTTTGTCTCTGTTTTTTGCATTGTCTCTTGTAGACTTTAAGTAAGGCTTTCTAGACGTGGAGAGCTGTAGCTAATGTTTTATTGAGTTCTTGCAATGTGTCACTACAGGACTAAAGTGGATTAAAGTTTTTGAGTACTAACCCCTCTAATGAAGTTTATGAGAAGTTTGGTGTGGCAGAAGTTTTCAAAGGTCAAGAGAGAAGGGTGATATAATATGATCAAGAAGAGCCAAAAGCCTAAGCTTGGGGGGAGGTATACCGGCATCACTCATTCTTTTCATATTATAGTTGCTGGATACTTGTACGTACTTGTTTAGCTTCTTAAAGTGGTTTTCTAATAAGAGGGAGATGATATTTGGGGAAGTGCTGATTGAAAACAGATTCTTGACTGTTACCGAAAAAATTCTCAAAAATAGCCAGAACGGTATTTTGCGAAGCCAATTTTTGTGCATGTTCCGCAGGTTGTTATCTAACTTTCATTAGTTGAACACTTTTCGATTTGAGCAGTGGAAGAATTTCTTAAAAATCGAGTACTGTACTGCTGTCAAGTTTGACGAATTTCTGCTGCTTTGTGTTTATGTGACTTTTCTAGTTTTCATTTTCTTGTTTTTGTTTTGTTTCTTTCCTAAAACACAAAAATACCAAAAATATTTCTATTGTTTCTCTTCACCATTTGTTTATTTTGGTTTCTTGCTTTTACTTTGCTTTATTTGCTATCGTTGGTTTGCTATAAGAAAATCCAAAAAGATTTTGCTTTGTTTGCTTGTTTCCTTTTGTTCTTGTTTCCAATTCGAAAATACCAAAAATATTTGCTGTTCTTCTTTGGTTTGTAAAGTTCATCATGAGTTCAATGGTCTTCGGTGGCTGGAGCATGGTTTTCATTTCATATTATCCAAGCTACACAAGTGAAAGGCAATAATGACGATCTACAACAATTCGACTGTGGTGAGAGGCTGGTATGAACTCTATTTGTTTTCATTTTTGTACATATACTCATCCATGTGAGCATGCTTAGTTTTTTCATGTGAGGTATATGTCATTTAAAGAAAGTCTAGTAGTTCATGATCTCTCATGTTTAGCTCCAATTTATTAATATGAGTAGCATGTCATGGATGTTTGCTTGCATTGTTTTATTCATAAGTAGGCATGACATTGTGGTATCCTCCTCTGAATAATTCATTTATATCGACTTGGCACATGCTCACGCATGCATATGACTGAACAAAAGTCAACTAAGCCTCGATGATTTAATTTGCTTCAGAGTTCTTGTATCACTTTTATGCCTCAGTTAATTTATTTTGCCGCAAGCATGATTATGACAGTTACTGCTCTCTTGATTGTCGCTCCCCAGTCTATTGCTAGCCTTCACTTGTACTGAGCGGGAACGCTGCTCGTGCTTTTAAACCCCTGAAAACCAAGTTGTTCCAAAGTGTCCACCATAAATACCTATGCATGGCATTTCAAACCATTCCAAGTAAATTCTCATGCGCTACCTTTAAAACCTTCAAAGTGCTTCTCAATTTGTGTAATGTTTTATAGCTCATGAGGAAGTATGTGGTGTTTATCTTTCAACCTTGTCATTTACTCTTGACGGACTTTCATATGGACTAGTGGCACATCCGCTTATCCAATAATTTTGCAAAAAGAGCTGGCAATGGGGTTCCAAGCCCCGATTAATCAAACTTCATTAATAATTCTCTTCACATGTTTTGCTCTGATTCATCAGTAAGCAACTTAATTTTGCATATAGACACTCCTCCATGGTATGTGATTGATGGAAGGCACCCGAGGATTCGGTTAGCCATGGCTTGTGTAAGCAAAGGTTGGGAGGAGTGTCACCCATAATAAAACTAAAATACGTGTGTAAACAAAAGAGAAGAGGGATGATCTACCTTGCTGGTAGAGATAACGTCCTTCATGGGAGCCGCTCTTGAAAGTCTGGTTGGCGAGGTAGTTGGTGTACCCATTACCATTCGTTGACAACAACAAACACCTCTCAAAATAATTTTACTCTTGTTTAAAAAATGAAAAGCACTAGCGCATGTTAATCCCTGCTTCCCTCTGCGAAGGGTCAATCTTTTACTTTTTTGTTGTGTCTCCATCCTTTCTTTGAGCACTTTCTTGAGAGCACAACTGTCATTCTTAGTACAATATGCTTGTGATGAGGACATCCCTACTACACCACTACCTCCGTCATTAATAAATGAAGATGAACCTGCTGTGGAGCTCAAGTCCAATGAAGTTCGGATTGGACCAATTACAAGGGCTCGTGCGAAGCTACTTAAACAACAGGTGAACTTGTTTCTAAACGGTACTTTGATTGATGAGAACTTTATACTGCCTAAGTCCTATTACTTATGTATCATCAGGTATCAAGAAGAGACGAGCATCGCACGAGGAGGAGAGGAGCAGCTGGACATGAAGACGGACGTCAAGATGGACGTGAAGCTGGACATGGAGCTGGACATGAAGATATCTCATGGTCGCGCGAGGGAGGAGCGGGAGGCATGCGCGAGAGGAGAAGAAGACGTCCAGGCCGGTCCAGCACCCGGTCCGACCGGCCGACAGACCGGCCAACCCGGTCCTGGCCCGGTCGACCGGGCGCCAACCGGACGCAAGTTTATCGTACCGGAAGAAAACCGGAAACCTCGCAACTATCCGGTTGCTGCCCGGTTGCCGCCCGGTTGACCGGACCCCAGACCGGCCGCCCCGGTCCCTGGCCCGGTTGACCGGATTCCAGACCGGACGTGTCCGAGTCTGTCTCGACCAGATCTATTCTGGGTCGGTTATTTTTGTATCTTTTCGACCAGAACTCGTCCCGGACGCCTATATAAGTGCCTAGGACGCCCCCTAGCTGCTTGAGACCACGTTTAAGATAAACCCTAGTTCTTAGTTGTTTGCTCTCGCAAAACTATTGAATCCCTACACCATATTGCTTAAATATTGTGTAGATCCTGAAAAAGTCTTGTGTGATCTGCTGTTCCATTGGGAATTAGACGGTTGCAACTTACCGCTTCGTGGTCGGCGGCTACGTGCGCAAGTGTGTGGAGTTGCGAATATCTTGCAGGGTTGAGAGCTGTTGCATTGGCGACAGGGACCAATCGAGAGATCTCGTTGCGTCATACAAGTTATCATCCACTTCATCGTCGTGTTTCTCCGCTGCCATCACCCCGTGATCATCATCACCACCGCTGCTTACTGAGAAGATCGGGACACCCCTTATCATCTTGGTATCAGATTTCCAGTTTTCCTCGGTAAGCCATCCACAATCCACCCCATAGTTGAGTTGTGAGTGTTTTCCTATCCAGAAAAAGCCATAAAAAATTAGGGTTAGGGTTTGCCATAGCCTTAGATTGCACTAATTTCAAGTTTTAGTTGCTTTTCGTAGTTGTTTTTGTGTATCTTTTCTTTCCATCTAGTCTTTTAGGGTTTGAGTTTACTCTATCATCTTGTTTTCCTTTATCTTGTGGTGTCAGTTTTTGTTACTCCGAGTCCACATAGCGTACAGTGTGCTTGTTCCAAACCATAGACACAGCCTTTCGATACAAGTGCCTAGGAACTTCCCCAGAAGAGACTAGTTTTACCGCTCGACAGGCTGCTCGTTAGGTTATTGGTGTTTTGCATATCTTTGTTGGCCGTGTTATCAAGGAGTTGTGTCAGAAAATCAAAAAAAAGGGAAAATTGAAAAGAAGCAAAAAGAGCTACATCGTTGCGTGTGTTATACAAATAGAAACTTCCAAAAAGAAAAGTGAAGTGCTAGTTGAATCAAGTAAAGGCCTAAGTTTACTTTACTGCACCTGTAGTTGAGCAATCTTGTGCCTGTTTCGTTGAGCTTTGCTAGCATCTCTCGTGTGCATTGCAACCTTTTCCACATATAGTTGCATTGCCCCATTATATCGCCTTGTGTGAGTATCATTGGTTGTCTACGGTCAGCGCTAGAGCTTGTTATTGGTGCAAATAGGTAGCCTACCTACAGCCCCACATATACCCTGCTTTGCCGTGTGATTTGTCTTATACCCTTGATATTCGCTTCGCTACATCCGTGCACTAGTTGTTACTACAAGTGGTAAGCAACACTATTTTACTTTGGAACGGTAAGATCTCCTTTTCTTATCAGTTTTGAGTGAGTTGTGAGAGTACCACCATATATTTTTGATTTAGTGCACTAACCTACTAACGATGTCTGCTAGTGATCATAAAATTGTTAACCAGGAAAACAAGAGTGCTGCAGATATCATCACATGGAGGGAGTATGAGGCTCTTCGTAATGAGATGCGACGTGAATTCCGCGCTCAGGACGAAGTGCTTAATGGGAAGATTGATGAGATTTCCCAAAAGCTGGATGCTACTCATGTGACCGTCACTACAATGCAAGATCAAATGACGGATGTCCAACGCAATCTTGCTGATTTGCGCTTGGCTGTTGAGAATTTGACCGCGCAACAACAAGAAGATGACGATGATCCTGAGCTTCAAGATGACGCACACAATGCTCGTGATGCGCCACGTGATAATCGTCCTCGCGGTTGGGTTCCACTTGGCCGCAATGGTCATGGACAAGATGAGGAAGATGGTTTGGGTAAGCCCAAGTTTTCTATACCCAAGTTTGAAGGAGGAGCTGATGTTGAAGAATACCTCACTTGGGAGCTGAAGATTGAGAAGTTGTGGAGCTTACATCCGCATTATACTGAAGACCGGAAGATCAAGCTTGCTTCTTCCGAATTTGATGGCTATGCTTTGCGTTGGTGGGATGCTTTTGTTCGTAATCGCGAAGAGGATCGTGAGCAGCCTATACGCACATGGCGTGCCATGAAGGAGGCAATGACTGCTCGTTTTGTGCCAACAAATTACTTGCGGAATATATATAATAAGCTGACTCTTTTGAGACAAGGTGTGAAGACTGTGGATGAATACTACATGGAGATGGAGATGCTTATGCAGCGTGGCCGTGTCCGTGAGTCTCTTGAGATGACAATGCAGCGTTTTCTCAACGGTTTGAAGTATGACATCAAAGGCATTGTTCGTCACTACAGCTACACCAATATGAATCAATTGTTACATCATGCAAGAGAAGCTGAATCACAGTTGGCTGACAAAGCAAAGATCAAAGGTCGAGCTACAGGAGCTGGGCGTTTCACACCCCGCGCGGCCCCATCTATGGCGCCGGCGCCCTCGACGCGCTCCGCCCCTCCGCCTAGTAAGTCGGTCTCCAATGTGTCTAACACAAAGAAGTCCGAATCTGCTGTAAGTACGAGTGGCTCTAATGTGTCTACTGCGCGTAACCGTTCTACTGCGCGTAACCGTGACATGCTTTGTCATACATGTGGTGGCAAGGGTCACTTCAAGAGAGATTGTCCTAATCGCAAAGTCATGGTTATTAATGAGGACAATGAGTACGAGACTGGAGACGATGTTGATCCTAATGTTCCAGAAGATGATGACTATGACACTGATGGTGAAGATGCATATCCGTCTGATGCTCGCACCATTGTTGTGTCGCAGCGTGCTCTTAATGTATTGCCTAGTGCCTCTACTCAGCGCTGCAATTTGTTCCAAACGAAGGCTTTAGTTGGTCCTGACAAGGCTTGCAAGGTCATTATTGATGGCGGGAGTTGCCGCAATTTAGCAAGCAAGGAGTTGTGTACCAAGCTGAAGTTGAAGTATCTACCGCACCCGCATCCATACTATATTCAGTGGTTGAGCGACAATGGTGAGATGAAGGTAAACCACATGGTGCGTGTTGAATTTGCTATTGGACCGTATAAGGATTGCATTGATTTTGATGTCGTCCCTATGACGGTGTGTCACCTACTATTGGGAAGGCCTTGGCTCTATGACCGTTCTGTGCAACACAATGGCCGTGCCAATACATATCACTTGGAGTTCAAGGGCAAGAAAATCAATTTACAGCCTATGACACCACAGCAAATTGTCAATGAGTCTCGTCAGAAAGTTGAAGTCAATTTGGAGGATGCTTCTTTAGATAGGCGAGAGAATTGTAATGTTGTGAGTGATATAATGAAAAGTGAGAGAGTGAATTCCTTAGTCTCATTAGCCACCAAAGAAGACATGAGAGAATTTAGTGAGGATCCTACAGCCATGCCTCTTGTGCTTTTGTACAGGGGTACGGTTTTGGTTTCTAACGACATGACCCCTCTTCCTCTTGGTGTTTCTAATGTTTTGCAGGAATTTAGCGATGTGTTTCCGGATGAGGTACCTGCAGGACTTCCACCATTGCGAGGTATTGAGCATCAAATCGACTTGATTCCCGGAGCTTCGCTACCCAATCGGGCACCATATAGAACGAACCCCGAAGAAACGAAGGAGATACAGAAGCAAGTACAAGCGCTACTCGACAAAGGTTATATCCGCATAAGCCTTAGTCCTTGTGCTGTTCCTGTTATTCTAGTTCCTAAGAAAGATGGTACATGGCGTATGTGCGTATATTGTAGAGCTATAAACAATATCACTATTCGATATCGTCACCCTATTCCCCGTTTAGAGGATATGCTAGATGAATTGAGTGGTGCTGCTGTGTTCTCTAAAATTGATTTGCGTAGTGGTTATCATCAAATTAGGATGAAAGAAGGGGATGAGTGGAAAACCGCCTTTAAAACAAAATTTGGTTTATATGAGTGGTTAGTAATGCCTTTTGGTTTGACTAATGCACCTAGCACTTTCATGAGACTGATGAACCATGTTTTGCGTGAATTTATTGGCAAGTTTGTGGTTGTGTATTTTGATGATATATTAATTTACAGCCGCAATGAATCTGATCATACTATACATATTCGACATGTTTTGCAAGTGTTGCGTGATAGTAAACTTTATGGTAATCTTGAGAAGTGCACATTTTGCAAAGATAAGGTCATATTTCTGGGTTATGTTGTCTCTAAGCATGGAGTAGAAGTAGATGTGTCTAAAATTGAAGCTATTCAAAATTGGCCTACTCCCATGAATGTGAGTCAAGTGAGAAATTTTCATGGTCTAGCTGGATTTTATCGCCGTTTTGTGCCCAATTTTTCTACTATTGCTGCACCTTTGAATGAATTGACTAAAAAGGGTGTTGCATTTGAGTGGGGCGTTGCCCAAGATCATGCTTTTGATGAACTGAAACGATTGTTAACTTCTGCACCGTTACTTGCACTTCCTGATTTCAATAAGCAATTTGAGATTGAATGTGATGCTAGTGGTATTGGAATTGGTGGTGTGTTGATGCAAGAGGGTCGCCCAATTGCATATTTTTCTGAGAAACTTTCTGGTGCTAAGTTGAACTATCCAATATATGATAAAGAATTGTATGCTTTAATTAGAGTTCTTGAGGTTTGGCAACATTATTTGTGGCCAAAAGAATTTATCATACATTCTGATCATGAAGCTTTGAAATATCTGAAAGCCCAATCTACTTTGCATAGGCGTCTTGCTAAGTGGGTTGAGTTCATTGAGTCTTTTCCATACATTATCAAGCATAAGAAGGGAAAAGATAACATTGTTGCTGATGCTCTATCTAGGAAGAATATGTTATTAACTCAACTTGATGTTAAAATTCCTGGTTTAGAGGTGTTATGTGATTTGTATGCTACTGATCATGTTTTTGCTGAACCATATCGCTTATGTGCTCTTGGTAAAGCATGGGAAAAATATCACATACATGATGGGTTCTTGTTTTGAGCTAACAAACTATGTGTTCCAGAATCGTCTGTGCGTTTGCTCTTATTGCAGGAATCACATGCTGGAGGTTTGATGGGTCACTTTGGGCGTGAGAAGACGCTACTCATGCTCGCTGATCATTTTTATTGGCCAAAGATGAGGCGGGATGTGGACAGGTATGTGAAGAGGTGCATTACTTGCAATAAGTCCAAGTCCAAGCTGAAGCCTCACGGTTTGTATACTCCATTACCGGCACCTACTACACCTTGGGAAGATATTAGTATGGATTTTGTGTTGGGTTTGCCTCGTACTAAAAGGGGCCATGATTCTATATTTGTGGTAGTGGACAGATTTTCTAAAATGTTACACTTTATTGCCTGCCACAAAAGCGACGATGCGTCGCATATTGCTAACCTGTTTTTCAGGGAGATTGTTCGACTACATGGAGTCCCGAAGACTATTGTTTCTCATCGTGATGTGAAGTTCATGAGCTACTTCTGGAAGACACTTTGGGGAAAGCTTGGGACAAAGCTGCTGTTCAGTACTACTTGTCATCCCCAAACTGATGGTCAAACTGAGGTGGTGAATCGAACCTTGTCACAACTGTTGAGATCCATGATCAAGAAGAACCTGAAGGAGTGGGAAGAGTGTTTGCCGCATGTAGAGTTTGCTTACAACAGGGCGGTACATTCTACCACGGAGCTATGTCCTTTTGAGGTGGTGTATTGTAACACCCCAAATTTCAATAAAAAGAAAGTTAGAGAATTCCAGAAAGCAAAATTTCAAACAAACAAAAACTTTTCTTTTGCATATAGGACCATGCATAGGACTTGTGCATTTGAGTGATATGCCATGATGATTGTTACTACTTGTATTTGATATGCTCTAAAATCCTAGAGGGATCATAGGAAGATCACAAACCAAATAAATCAAAGAGGAAGAAATTCCCATAATTGAAAACCCCTAAAAAAACCTCACATATGCCCTATGGTATTTTTTTATAAATTTTGACCCTAGACCTATTTGGTCTTCACCATTAGTTGAATAATGTTATTAAACACTTATTACAACTTTTGGAACAAGGGTTGCACAATTCAAATGAATTTCAAACACATTTCCCACTCACATGTGATGATGGTCAATTTTGACAATTATAGTCTGATCACCACTTTGAGCCCCTGCAATTCAATTTTCCCAAACCAATTCTTGCTAACTCTTTGCACCATTTCAAAGTCAACATCAAGGTGAACAACTTTGATGAAGATCACCCTGCCAAATTCATATTTGATCCATAGCTATGCTCATCCAAAGTTGCAACATTATAATAAGTGCAACAATCTCCACTTAGCCATTTTGGCAAATTTTTGAATTCTAATTTTTCCACCACCACCTCAATTCATCTCTGGTCAATTACAACTTATACCAACACTCACATATCACAAACTTTCACCTTTTGAACTTTTCCAAATTTTGATATTTTTGTAATTTCCAAAATATGGCACTATTTGCACACTATTGCAAATAGTGATTCTACCCTAACTAACCTACCCCAACTTGCACCAAATGGTTCCCTGGTTCCCTCTCTGACAAACCCCAGCATAGGAACCCTAGGGAGGGAGAGAGAACAAGCATGGCATGGCCATGCCGGCCACATGCCGGCCATGCCGCACCACCTCCTCTCCCCTTGCTCCCCAACCCTGGCCACCCTGCCAAACAACGCCACCGCACCCTACTGGACATGCTAGAGCAAGCCCTGGTCGAGGAGGAGCTCGACAGCCGCCGGAACACACGCGCCCAGTGGTGGCCACGCCATGCCGAGGACGTCGCGAGCAAGCGCTGCAGACGCGCCCTGGACACGCGCTGCCTGGCCACCTCGAGCACGCCCTGGACCACCTCGCCAAGAGTTGAGCACCGCCGCACACGTATGCAGCCACCAGACATGCCCTCGGCCACGACCCGTACCCGCCGTCGCCGGAGAAGCCAACCCTGGTCCGCCGCGGCCGCGACGGACATGGAAGCAATGCGACCAACCTAGCCACCGCCCGACCCCGCTGTCGCCGCCAATAGCATCACCAGGAGCCGTAGAACACTGCCACCACCTCGCCTAGCTCGACCGCTCACCGGAGAAGCCGCGCCATGGTCGACTTCTTCACGGCCCCGCAGCACCCTCGCGTCCCTATAAAAGGAGACCTCCCTGCGTCAATCCAAGCACACCATCGCCTTCCCCTCTCCTCACTCGACCACCAGAGCCACCCCACCCTCGACATTGCCCATTGACGCCACCCAATCGAAGCCTCACTGCCCGTGATCGCCGCCGAAGCTCGCCGTCGATTGGAGCCGCCCCAGGACGAGCCGACGGTACCAGGAGCTTCGCCGTCGTCGACATCATCCCCGAGCACACTGCCCACCCTAGTGAGCGCTCCGACCCCCTAGGCTCGCCGCCAGACCCTCTGCTTCTCGTCGGAGAAGACGACGACCGTGCGCCGTTGGATCGCCTTCTAATCCAACGCGCCACGTCGCTCGTACCGCTTCGGCGTTTAAAAGCCGCTGACATGCGGGACCCCCTGTCAGGCAGCCCACGCGGGCACAGACGCGTGGTGGGCTGGTTTGGGCTGTTTTTAAACCGTTTCGGCCCGTTTAGTTTCCCGCCGGCCTGTTTAATTCAAATTGGATTTAAACTTTTCCAAACTTTTTCAATACTGCCCAAACTTTGAAATTCAACCTTTTCAAATTGGCTAAACCAAATTTAGGGAATCTTATATTGTTGGAAAGCCACTGAAATTCTATACAACATGCCACTGGCCTCATGGTCAAATTCTTGGTAGAATTAATGTGACAAAAATAACAAGACAGGGACTTTTCCCTATTCAAATAATTCTTAAAAATCAACCAAAATAGATATTAAGTTATTTCCAACTCTAATAGCTCACTTTTGACTTACACTAATTGTTTATGCAATAAAATGGTGTGGTCACCTTGCATGATCATGCCATGGTTTAATGAATGGATATTTTGACTAGTTTAACTAGTTGATATTATCCAAAACTATTAAAGTTAAATTGTGTGAAGTCTTACACTTCATTTAAACTTGTCTCACATGAATTCATGGGATGTTTGGACCCCTGGTTCCAAACTCTCTTATATGAATTTCTTGAGATTTAAATCAAGTGTAGTGTTATTTAAATGGTATGAGGTGGTCTACCTCATTTAAATCATTTTCCCAAATGATGATGATGAACATTTGACTTAGGTCACTATGAGTTCATCTATGATTGTTGGAGAAATTAAATCTTAAGAAGATTTCAATGAGAGGAAATTATTTCTCAAGAACCCTATGGAAACTATCATTTACATATGGAATACAAATTCTATTTAAATCCCACAACCCATGCACCCTAGTTTATTTATTTGGTGTGCATAGAGTAGTTTGTGTGTTTATTTGTAATGTGTGGAATAGCCATTGAATTAGTGAGTAATTGTACTCGTATTCAAATTTAGACGGTAGCACCGGAGAGTACGCCGAAGAAGAAGGTTGCTACCAGGAGGAGGAGGAGGAACAGTTTGAGAACTACCAAGGCAAGCTATACTCTTGCAAGTTACTACCAATGCAAGCTAATATTCTTGCTACGTGCAAAGCCCCTTGGGGCAAGGCACCATGTTTCTTATCTTTTCTTAGGTGAACCCATCCCAAGTTTTTACTTTACAAGTTTTTACTGGTTTTCTAAATGAGTTACTTTTATAGTTAACTTTGGTCAAAATACAAGTTGGTTATTAGAGTAGTGAGTTAGTCTCGTCCAAGCAAAGCAAGGTAGCACCCCTCATGAATTAGAGCTAGTGCTAATAATCTAAACTTGACTACTCTAGATGGGAACCTGGTGATTTTGAAAGGATTTTGAAACCTTGGAATGAAGATGCATTCCATTGAATGATTTTTTTTGAAGGTGAATATGACCAAGAGAAGATGGTGATTTTTGATAAAACAGGATGTTGGTTTGAATGCGATACCTTTCCAATTATTAAGTACCCCCACAATACCTGATTATGGGTAGGGCTTAACTGGAAGTTTATGCGTCTTAGTATGGGTTCCCTCTAAACAAGCGTCATCGGGGTTATGCCGAAAGCTGCCTCTACCACAAAAGAAACGATATGATATGATGCGAAATGAGGTGAATGTCTGGCCCAAGCCCTGTGCAGTTCCCAGGCTGACTGTCTGTCTTCACTGGGAGGCCAAGCTCATGGGGAGAGGTGCTCATACTAGGATTCGTAAGTGAAAGGTTATGGTTGATGATCCGCGTACTGTGTTACGATTATTCGGGGAAATCCCGACGGATGAAATCAAATGTTGTGGCACAAGTGTGCAACCTCTGCAGAGTGTAAACCTATTCGAATAGCCGCGTCCACGGTTACGGACGGTTGGAAAGGCCATACAGTTTCCGACGTCATATCTTTGAAAATGATGTTGAAAAGGATGATGGTGAAATGACTTGTGGTGAATTGAATTGAAATCACCACTTAAATGGTGGGAATGACACTAATGTTCCCACTTGAGTTAGTTCGCACTTGTTTAAGCTTTTCTCAAACTTTGTGAACTAAAACTAGCTTTATGCAAATAAACTAGAGCTTAGCAAACTATACCAGAATGTCTAGCACTTACAGTAGTATTAGTTTGCGAGTACTCAACGTACTCACGGCTTTGTCCCTGGCTATTCAAATGGCCAGAGTATGAAGATGACCAAGGAGATGACCAGCAGGACGCCTACGACAACTAAGCGCCTTCCGACGTCAAGCGTTGGCCTGTGGACTAGAGAGTCCTTGTATCTTACGCTTCCGCTATGTTGAACTATGAACTTGTGTTTGTTTCGTTGATCAATAGATCAACTATTCGTGTAATATGGATCATGTGATTCCAATTTGTGAGACTTATGGTTTGTAATGAATGATGACTGTGATACTTAACTATTATGCCTCGCAACAACAATATTCCTGGGATTGCGATGTATGACATAATAGGCATTCGGACTTAAAAATCCGGGTGTTGACAAGTTGGTATCAGAGCCATTGTTTGACCTTAGAAGACCTTAGTTAGAATGGGCGTTCTGAAAAACTTAACTTGGAAATCAAATGGAAGAACTTATTTGTGAAAATTTACTACCCTCTTATCTTTGAGACTTTGCCAAAATTTGAGGAATCATGTTCTATCTTATTTGAATCAACTTAAAACTTTGTCACACCTTGCACTCTCTAACTTACTCATCCAATTCTCTTTCAGATGGAGCCGAATGAACCCATCAACACCAAGTTTTATCAACTTGGGAATGGAGGAAGCTTGATCTTTGAGCACGACCTCAACGCCATCTCTGACTTCCTTGGGCGCCCACACCCCGAGTTTCACGGGGTTCAGCTGGACGACACGCCCGGAGGAGAGTTGCAGTGGGTGATCACTGCCGACTTGAGGGGCAAGATGGAGCCTCCCACCTCGGAGAGGATCCTCTTCTCCTTCCGCGAGAGCAACTGGCTCGACGGACTCGCACGTGGCCTACAGGAGGCACTTGCACGCCTCTGTGGACAGAACGTGGTGCGCATCCTCGCCTCTCGCTACGCCCACCTTGTGAGGCGTGATGCTGCGGGAGTGCCCATGGAGCTGCAGCCGCACCCGGAGTTGAGGCACCATGCTGAGCACCTGGACTTCATGCTCTACCAGACTCAGAGGGACCTCGACGCCACTCGCGCTTACGCAAACCAGACCCATGCTCACATCACCGAGCAGGGTGAGGCGATCAAGCTACTCAACAACGACCGCAAGAGCCTTCGCCAGCAGCGTGCCAAGAAGGACGCTACGATTCGCCGCCTTCGCGCCCGGATCGCGTCACTTGAGGCCACTGTCAAGGCCCAGGAGGATCAGATTCGTCAGCTGGAGGATGACGATGGAGGCATCGACATTCGAGGAGGAGACGCTTTTCTGAGCGATGACGACGACTTTGAGGAAGATGAGAACACCGAGGAGGAGGACTACGAGTTCCTGGAGGCAGGACCCGATGACTACGTCCCGATTGATATCGATGATGAGGAGTAGTTGCACTAGTTCACTTATAGTAGGTGTGAGTTGTATCCCGTCCTTTGTATCGTAGCTTGAGAATGGTTCTTAAAACCATTGGAGTATGTGTGTAGTTTGTACTATGTGTTGCATGAATGAATGAATGATATGTTTGTCATGAAAAGATTACAAGTTTTCAAATGCTTTTCAAACTTAACCAAAATGAACCATAGAATGTTCCCTCTTATCTCATGATCTTCTACATCTTCAGATGGCCCCTCCGAATCGCACCAACGACGCGATGCTGCAACTTCTGCAAACCATGCTTGCAGACCGGGAAACCGAAAGAGCCGAGCGCCAAGCCAACCTCATCGCCTTGCAGAACATCGCCAACCAAGGCCATGGAAATCATGACCACCCCGGATCCAAGCTCAAGAACTTCCAAAACACCAACCCTCCGGTGTTTAGCAAGACCGAGGAGCCCCTCGACGCCGACGATTGGCTCCAGACTATGGAGAACAATCTGGAAGTAGCTGGAGTGGAAGCCAACGAGAAAGTGTTGTTCGCCACTCACTATCTCGCTGGACCAGCTCGCGCTTGGTGGACAAGCACCCGTGCCATGAACGGAGGTCAATTCATGACTTGGGAGGATTTCAAACTCAAGTTCAGCAAGTACCATGTACCCCCGGGTCTTATCAAGAAGATGAGGGATGAATTCCGTGAACTGAAACAAGGTCGCATGACGGTGGTTGAATACCGCGACAAGTTTCTCACTTTGTCAAGGTATGCCCCTGATGAGACCGACACCGTTGAGAAGAGGAAGGAGAGATTCCTGAACGGACTGCATGATGAGATGCAGACTGTCCTCGTCAACATTCCCTTCGCCGACCTCGAAGCCCTTGTTGAATCCGCCATCCAGATGGAGGGCAAGTTAAACCAAGCCAATGAGAACCGCAAGCGCCGCATGGCAAGTCGAGTGGATCAAGCCACCCCCGAAGTTTCGCCCTAGCTCAAGCGGAGGTTTCACTCCGAGGCACAACAAACCCCCGATGCAGAACTCTCGCCCCGGTTATCAGAACCGGAGTGGAGGAAACCCCAAGCCGGGAGGCTACAACAACTACAACAACAACAACTACAACCGCGCTCCACCCCGAGCCCCTAACAACACCAACACCAACATCACCACCACCCCCAAAACCGGAAGCAATGCCATTCCCGTTGCGAACAAGCAGGACAAGAGCACTATCACTTGCTACGAGTGTGGTGTAGTGGGACACTACTCCAACGAGTGCCCCAAGCGTCTTGCCAAGCTCGCCGGCAACACCGCTGCCCCTGCACAGCAGCAACGCCGTGTCTCCACCGGCAAGAAGTTCGTCCCCAACAACCCCAACAACCGCAACGGCCGCCTCTACCACATGAACGCCGAAGAAGCCCCGGAAGCACCAGATGTTGTGCTGGGTATGTTTTTCATCAACCACACCCCCTGCTAGAGTGTTGTTTGATTCCGGAGCATCTCATTCCTTTGTCACCGAAGATTTTGCATCAACAAGTAAAATTCAACCCCTCAGTTTGAAGCATGTTATGATAGTTCAAATCCCCGGATCAACCACCAAAGCCAGAAAATTTTGCAAAAATGTGCCTATCAAAATCCATGATGTAGATTTCTTTGCAAATCTAATCATACTTGCAACCAAAGGTTTGGAAGTTGTCCTAGGAATGGACTGGATGTCCAAGCACAATGGATTGATAGACTGCGCCAAGAAAGCCATAACCATGACTAGCAGCACCGGTATCGTAGTTGAGCACGTCTCTGAAAAACTACCCAGAAAATTTACCTGCAACCAAAGTGTATCCAAGCCAACTCTGGATCAAATCAGGGTCGTTTGTCGCTACCTGATGTGTTCCGGATGATCTACCCGTATGCCCCGGATCGGGATATCGAGTTTATCATCGAGTTAATCCCCGGAACTGGACCCATAGCCCAGAGAGCCTACAGCATGAACGCAGCCGAACTTGTGGAGCTGAAGAAGCAAATAGATGACATGTTAGCCAAAGGTTTGATTAGACCAAGTGCATCCCCCTGGAGATCCCCCGTCTTGTTTGTCGACAAGAAAGATGGTGCAAATCGTTTATGCACGGACTATCGTAAGCTTAACGATGTCACCATCAAAAACAAATACCCCCTACCCAAGATAGAAGATTTGTTTGACCAACTCACCGGATCCCGAGTTTTCTCCAAGATTGATCTTAGAACTGGATACCACCAACTGAAGATCCGAGCCACCGACATTCCAAAAACTGCCTTTACCACCAGATATGGGTTGTATGAGTACAATGTCATGTCGTTTGGACTGACCAATGCCCCCGCTTATTTCATGAATCTCATGAATAAGATCTTCATGAACTTTTTGGACAAGTTCGTCGTTGTTTTCATCGAAGATATTTTGGTCTACTCCAAGTCCGAAGAGGAACATGAACAGCATTTGGAGATTGTCCTAGAAACCCTGAGACAGCACCAGTTGTACGCCAAGTTTAGCAAGTGTGAGTTTTGGCTGGAAGAAGTTGGATTCCTCGGACACATCTTGTCTGCAGGAGGAATTGCCGTAGATCCCGCCAAGATCAAAACTGTTATGGAATGGAAAGCCCCAACCACACAAACCGAGGTCCGCGCTTTTCTTGGATTAGCCGGATATTACCGCAGATTTGTAGAAGGTTTCTCGAGCATCGCCCGACCAATGACCCAACTGCTGAAAAAGGACAGAAAGTTTGAGTGGACCGACAAATGTGAAGAGAGCTTTCAGCAGCTCAAGAGTAGACTGACCACAGCCCCAATCCTGATCATGCCAGATATCGCAAAGCCCTTTGACGTATATTGCGACGCCTCCAAGACTGGACTTGGATGCGTGCTTATGCAAGAAGGCAAGGTTGTATCCTACCTTTCAAGACAGCTCAAGCAACATGAACAGAACTACCCAACCCATGACCTCGAGCTTGCAGCCGTGGTCTTAGCCCTGAAAGTTTGGCGTCATTACCTCATGGGTAATCGATGCGAGATCTACTCCGACCACAAAAGCCTCAAATACATTTTCACCCAGAAAGAGTTGAACATGAGACAGCGCCGATGGATCGAATTGATCAAGGATTACGACATGGAGATTCACTACCACCCCGGCAAGGCCAATGTGGTAGCGGATGCTTTGAGTCGACTGCCGTGCCAGTTGAACTCCATGCTCGCAACCGAACAGCCCAGTTTGCACCAAGAGTTTGAACAGTTCAGACTTGAACTTGTGAGTGAAGGATTCCTAGCCAGCATAGAACTGCAACCCACCTTGATTGGTCAGATCAAGGAAGCCCAGAAGGACAACGCTAGCATTGACGGAATCAAGAAACAGATAGCCGCAGGAAAAGCCCCAGGATTCACCGTAGACGAAGCCGGAGTTCTTTGGTACAAAGAACGTCTCTGCGTACCATCGGACTCTGACTTGAAACGAGTCATCCTGCAAGAAGCCCATGACACCCTTTACTCAATTCACCCCGGAGGTACCAAGATGTACCAGGACCTAAAGGAACAATTTTGGTGGCACGAAATGAAGAGAGAGATCGGTAGCTATATCGCTAAGTGTGACATCTGTCAGAGAGTCAAGGCAGAACACCAAAGACCCGCCGGACTGTTGCAACCCCTTCAGATTCCCGAATGGAAATGGGACTCCGTAGGAATGGACTTTATCACCGGACTGCCCAAATCCAGCAAAGGCAATGATTCCATATGGGTAGTGGTCGATAGATTGACCAAAGTCGCCCATTTCATCGCCGTCAAAACCACCTATCAAGGCCCCAAGTTAGCTGAACTCTACATCTCCAGAATAGTCGCTTTGCACGGCACCCCCAAATCGATAGTGTCAGATAGAGGATCCAAGTTCACCTCAAGGTTCTGGCAGAAAGTGCATGAAGGACTAGGCACTCGCCTAAATTTTAGCACCGCCTATCACCCTCAGACCGACGGACAGACTGAGAGAGTAAACCAGATACTAGAAGACATGCTTAGAGCATGCGTCTTGGAATACGGATCCAAATGGGAAGACTGCCTACCTTACGCAGAATTCTCTTACAACAATAGTTATCAAGCCAGCCTACAGATGGCCCCCTTTGAAGCCTTGTACGGAAGGAAGTGCCGTACCCCCCTGAACTGGTCAGAAGTCGGAGAGAGTCAAGTTTTCAGCCCAGATGTTCTTCGTGAAGCCGAAGAGAAGGTTCATAAGATCCGCGAGTACCTCAAGACTGCGCAATCCATACAGAAGAGCTACGCCGACAAGAGACGTCGGGAGATGACCTTTGAGATCGGAGATTTCGTCTATCTCAAAGTATCCCCCTTGAAAGGGATGCAAAGGTTTCAGCTGAAAGGAAAGCTTGCACCTCGCTATGTGGGACCTTTCCAAGTCCTCAGCCGCCGAGGTGAAGTATCTTATCAACTGGAGTTGCCTGAAGAAATGTCGGCTGTGCACGACATTTTTCACATCTCACTTCTCCGGAAATGTCTTGAAGTCCCTGAGAAGACCGAAGTGTTCAAGAACATCGATCACCGATCGGTGGATATCAACAAGGATCTGACTTACCGCGAAGTGCCGATTCGCATCCTGGAAGAAGCTTACCGAACCACCCGCACCCGAAGCATCAAGTTTCTGAAGATTCAATGGAGCAATCATACCGAGGATGAAGCCACCTGGGAACGTGAAGACTTCATGAAGAAGGAATACCCAGATCTCTTTAGTACCTAAATTTCTTTTCGATCTCGGGACGAGATCTTTTGTAAGGGGGAAGGGTTTGTAACACCCCAAATTTCAATAAAAAGAAAGTTAGAGAATTCCAGAAAGCAAAATTTCAAACCAACAAAAACTTTTCTTTTGCATATAGGACCATGCATAGGACTTGTGCATTTGAGTGATATGCCATGATGATTGTTACTACTTGTATTTGATATGCTCGAAAATCCTAGAGTGATCATAGGAAGATCACAAACCAAATAAATCAAAGAGGAAGAAATTCCCATAATTGAAAAACCCTAAAAAAACCTCACATATGCCCTATGGTATTTTTTTATAAATTTTGACCCTAGACCTATTTGGTCTTCACCATTAGTTGAATAATGTTATTAAACACTTATTACAACTTTTGGAACCAGGGTTGCACAATTCAAATGAATTTCAAACACATTTCCCACTCACATGTGATGATGGTCAATTTTGACAATTATAGTCTGATCACCACTTTGAGCCCCTGCAATTCAATTTTCCCAAACCAATTCTTGCTAACTCTTTGCACCATTTCAAAGTCAACATCAAGGTGAACAACTTTGATGAAGATCACCCAGCCAAATTCATCTTTGATCCATAGCTATGCTCATCCAAAGTTGCAACATTATAATAAGTGCAACAATCTCCACTTAGCCATTTTGGCAAATTTTTGAATTCTAATTTTTCCACCACCACCTCAATTCATCTCTGGTCAATTACAACTTATACCAACACTCACATATCACAAACTTTCACCTTTTGAACTTTTCCAAATTTTGATATTTTTGTAATTTCCAAAATATGGCACTATTTGCACACTATTGCAAATAGTGATTCTACCCTAACTAACCTACCCCAACTTGCACCAAATGGTTCCCTGGTTCCCTCTCTCACAAACCCCAGCATAGGAACCCTAGGGAGGGAGAGAGAACAAGCATGGCATGGCCATGCCGGCCACATGCCGGCCATGCCGCACCACCTCCTCTCCCCTTGCTCCCCAACCCTGGCCACCCTGCCAAACAACGCCACCGCACCCTACTGGACATGCTAGAGCAAGCCCTGGTCGAGGAGGAGCTCGACAGCCGCTGGAACACACGCGCCCAATGGTGGCCACGCCATGCCGAGGACGTCGCGAGCAAGCGCCGCAGACGCGCCCTGGACACGCGCTGCCTGGCCACCTCGAGCACGCCCTGGACCACCTCGCCAAGAGTTGAGCACCGCCGCACACGTATGCAGCCACCAGACATGCCCTCGGCCACGACCCGTACCCGCCGTCGCCGGAGAAGCCAACCCTGGTCCGCCGCGGCCGCGACGGACATGGAAGCAATGCGACCAACCTAGCCACCGCCCGACCCCGCTGTCGCCGCCAATAGCATCACCAGGAGCCGTAGAACACTGCCACCACCTCGCCTAGCTCGACCGCTCACCGGAGAAGCCGCGCCATGGTCGACTTCTTCACGGCCCCGCAGCACCCTCGCGTCCCTATAAAAGGAGACCTCCCTGCGTCAATCCAAGCACACCATCGCCTTCCCCTCTCCTCACTCGACCACCAGAGCCACTCCACCCTCGACATTGCCCATTGACGCCACCCAATCGAAGCCTCACTGCCCGTGATCGCCGCCGAAGCTCGCCGTCGATTGGAGCCGCCCCAGGACGAGCCGACGGTACCAGGAGCTTCGCCGTCGTCGACATCGTCCCCGAGCACACTGCCCACCCTAGCTGGAGCCACGGTGAGCGCTCCGACCCCCTAGGCTCGCCGCCAGACCCTCTGCTTCTCGTCGGAGAAGACGACGACCGTGCGCCGTTGGATCGCCTTCTAATCCAACGCGCCACGTCGCTCGTACCGCTTCGGCGTTTAAAAGCCGCTGACATGCGGGACCCCCTGTCAGGCAGCCCACGCGGGCACAGACGCGTGGTGGGCTGGTTTGGGCTGTTTTTAAACCGTTTCGGCCCGTTTAGTTTCCCGCCGGCCTGTTTAATTCAAATTGGATTTAAACTTTTCCAAACTTTTTCAATACTTCCCAAACTTTGAAATTCAACCTTTTCAAATTGGCTAAACCAAATTTAGGGAATCTTATATTGTTGGAAAGCCACTGAAATTCTCTACAACATGCCACTAGCCTCATGGTCAAATTCTTGGTAGAATTAATGTGACAAAAATAACAAGACAGGGACTTTTCCCTATTCAAATAATTCTTAAAAATCAACCAAAATAGATATTAAGTTATTTCCAACTCTAATAGCTCACTTTTGACTTACACTAATTGTTTATGCAATAAAATGGTGTGGTCACCTTGCATGATCATGCCATGGTTTAATGAATGGATATTTTGACTAGTTTAACTAGTTGATATTATCCAAAACTATTAAAGTTAAATTGTGTGAAGTCTTACACTTCATTTAAACTTGTCTCACATGAATTCATGGGATGTTTGGACCCCTGGTTCCAAACTCTCTTATATGAATTTCTTGAGATTTAAATCAAGTGTAGTGTTATTTAAATGGTATGAGGTGGTCTACCTCATTTAAATCATTTTCCCAAATGATGATGATGAACATTTGACTTAGGTCACTATGAGTTCATCTATGATTGTTGGAGAAATTAAATCTTAAGAAGATTTCAATGAGAGGAAATTATTTCTCAAGAACCCTATGGAAACTATCATTTACATATGGAATACAAATTCTATTTAAATCCCACAACCCATGCACCCTAGTTTATTTATTTGGTGTGCATAGAGTAGTTTGTGTGTTTATTTGTGATGTGTGGAATAGCCATTGAATTAGTGAGTAATTGTACTCGTATTCAAATTTAGATGGTAGCACCAGAGAGTACGCCGAAGAAGAAGGTTGCTACCAGGAGGAGGAGGAGGAACAGTTTGAGAACTACCAAGGCAAGCTATACTCTTGCAAGTTACTACCAATGCAAGCTAATATTCTTGCTACGTGCAAAGCCCCTTGGGGCAAGGCACCATGTTTCTTATCTTTTCTTAGGTGAACCCATCCCAAGTTTTTACTTTACAAGTTTTTACTGGTTTTCTAAATGAGTTACTTTTATAGTTAACTTTGGTCAAAATACAAGTTGGTTGTTAGAGTAGTGAGTTAGTCTCGTCCAAGCAAAGCAAGGTAGCACCCCTCATGAATTAGAGCTAGTGCTAATAAACTAAACTTGACTACTCTAGATGGGAACCTGGTGAATTTGAAAGGATTTTGAAACCTTGGAATGAAGATGCATTCCATTGAATGATTTTTTTTGAAGGTGAATATGACCAAGAGAAGATGGTGATTTTTGATAAAACAGGATGTTGGTTTGAATGCGATACCTTTCCAATTATTAAGTACCCCCACAATACCTGATTATGGGTAGGGCTTAACTGGAAGTTTATGCGTCTTAGTATGGGTTCCCTCTAAACAAGCATCATCGGGGTTATGCCGAAAGCTGCCTCTACCACAAAAGAAACGATATGATATGATGCGAAATGAGGTGAATGTCCGGCCCAAGCCCTGTGCAGTTCCCAGGCTGACTGTCTGTCTTCACTGGGAGGCCAAGCTCATGGGGAGAGGTGCTCATACTAGGATTCGTAAGTGAAAGGTTATGGTTGATGATCCGCGTACTGTGTTACGATTATTCGGGGAAATCCCGACGGATGAAATCAAATGTTGTGGCACAAGTGTGCAACCTCTGCAGAGTGTAAACCTATTCGAATAGCCGCGTCCACGGTTACGGACGGTTGGAAAGGCCATACAGTTTCCGACGTCATATCTTTGAAAATGATGTTGAAAAGGATGATGGTGAAATGACTTGTGGTGAATTGAATTGAAATCACCACTTAAATGGTGGGAATGACACTAATGTTCCCACTTGAGTTAGTTCGCACTTGTTTAAGCTTTTCTCAAACTTTGTGAACTAAAACTAGCTTTATGCAAATAAACTAGAGCTTAGCAAACCATACCAGAATGTCTAGCACTTACAGTAGTATTAGTTTGCGAGTACTCAACGTACTCACGGCTTTGTCCCTGGCTATTCAAATGGCCAGAGTATGAAGATGACCAAGGAGATGACCAGCAGGACACCTACGACAACTAAGCGCCTTCCGACGTCAAGCGTTGGCCTGTGGACTAGAGAGTCCTTGTATCTTACGCTTCCGCTATGTTGAACTATGAACTTGTGTTTGTTTCGTTGATCAATAGATCAACTATTCGTGTAATATGGATCATGTGATTCCAATTTGTGAGACTTATGGTTTGTAATGAATGATGACTGTGATACTTAACTATTATGCCTCGCAACAACAATATTCCTAGGATTGCGATGTATGACATAATAGGCATTCGGACTTAAAAATCCGGGTGTTGACATGTATGGTTTTAAACCCATTACTCCACTTGACTTGTTGCCTTTGCCCATACATGAGAGAGTTAATATGGAGGCATCCAAGAGGGCAGATTTTGTGCGCAAAATACATGTGAAGACTAAAGAGTTGATAGAGAAGAAAGGCAAGAGCAATGCTGCAAGGATGAATAAGAAGCGCGAAGAGATGTTGTTCAAGCCTGGTGATATGGTATGGGTACATTTTCGCAAGGATAGGTTCCCGAAGCTGCGGAAGTCTAAGTTGAAGCCTCGTGGTGCTGGTCCTTACAAAGTACTTGCCAAGATCAATGATAATGCATACTCGATAGATCTTCCAGTTGATGAGTTTGGTGTCACTAATTCTTTCAATGTTGCTGATTTGACACCATATGACGGAGAAGACCTTGGAGCGTCGGGGTCGACGCCTTTTGAAGGGGGGGGGGGAGATGATGAGGACATCCCTACTACACCACTACCTCCGTCATTAATAAATGAAGATGAACCTGCTGTGGAGCTCAAGTCCAATGAAGTTCGGATTGGACCAATTACAAGGGCTCGTGCGAAGCTACTTAAACAATAGGTGAACTTGTTTCTAAACGGTACTTTGATTGATGAGAACTTTATACTGCCTAAGTCCTATTACTTATGTATCATCAGGTATCAAGAAGAGACGAGCATCGCACGAGGAGGAGAGGAGCAGCTGGACATGAAGACGGACGTCAAGATGGACGTGAAGCTGGACATGGAGCTGGACATGAAGATATCTCATGGTCGCGCGAGGGAGGAGCGGGAGGCATGCGCGAGAGGAGAAGAAGACGTCCAGGCCGGTCCAGCACCCGGTCCGACCGGCCGACAGACCGGCCAACCCGGTCCTGGCCCGGTCGACCGGGCGCCAACCGGACGCAAGTTTATCGTACCGGAAGAAAACCGGAAACCTCGCAACTATCCGGTTGCTGCCCGGTTGCCGCCCGGTTGACCGGACCCCAGACCGGCCGCCCCGGTCCCTAGCCCGGTTGACCGGATTCCAGACCGGACGTGTCCGAGTCTGTCTCGACCAGATCTATTCTGGGTCGGTTATTTTTGTATCTTTTCGACCAGAACTCGTCCCGGACGCCTTTATAAGTGCCCAGGACGCCCCCCTAGCTGCTTGAGACCACGTTTAAGATAAACCCTAGTTCTTAGTTGTTTGCTCTCGCAAAACTATTGAATCCCTACACCATATTGCTTAAATATTGTGTAGATCCTGAAAAAGTCTTGTGTGATCTGCTGTTCCATTGGAAATTAGACGGTTGCAACTTACCGCTTCGTGGTCGGCGGCTACGTGCGCAAGTGTGTGGAGTTGCGAATATCTTGCAGGGTTGAGAGCTGTTGCATTGGCGACAGGGACCAATCGAGAGATCTCGTTGCGTCATACAAGTTATCATCCACTTCATCGTCGTGTTTCTCCGTTGCCATCACCCCGTGATCATCATCACCACCGCTGCTTACTGAGAAGATCGGGACACCCCTTATCAGCTTGTCTCAAAATATTATTGATTGTGGTATAACTTCGATGCTTTTATCTTTGACAATCTCTATTTCTAGTCTTTCTATGAACCTCAGAGGTGCCTGAGCATTTATGTTTTGCTATTCAAATACAGGCAAGCGAGATACCACTTTATCATACTCTTTTATGAACATTGCAATCCTGCTTATAGACATGATTCATGATGCTTATTATTAATTGTTGGTACTTCTCCATGATTGACATAGCTGTTAGATGATCTTATTTGCATGCATCTTATTATGAACTGCCTAAGTGTTAGCCATAGCATGAGAATATATACATCATATGAGCAAATGTGTTCGTGAAAGTTCTTTTATCGCATCAGTTGTTAACTGAATTGCTTGAGGACAAGCAATAAGCTAAGCTTGGGGGGAGTTGATACGTCCAAAACGTATCTACTTTCCCGAACACTTTTGCTATTGTTTTGCCTCTAATTTGTGTGTTTTGGATACAACTAACGCGGACTAACGCTGTTTTCAGCAGAACTGTTCTGGTGTCTCATTTTTGTGCAGAAATCTAACTTTCAGGAAAATCCTCGAAATTTATGCAGAAGGTCCTATTTTCCCAGAATATTGGCGGAGCCAGAAGGGCAAGCCTGGGGGGGGCCTAGGGCCCCCAGACACTAGGCCGGCGCGGCCCAGGAGGGGGGCGCGCCGCCCTAGCGTCTGGCCCCCTCGGCTGGCCCCCGACGCCCTCCTTCGGACTACTTATTGCCTTCGATCTAAAAAAGCACGGGGAGAAGTCGAAGTCGCCAGAAACCCTCCAGAACGCCGCCACATCGCGAAACTCGGTCTCGGGAGCCAGAAGTCTCCGTTCTGGCACTCCGCCGGGACGGGGAATTGGAGGAGATCATCGCCATCGTCACCACCGACGCCTCTCCATCAACCAGCAATGTTTCCCCCGTCCATGTGTGAGTAATTCCCCCGCTGTAGGCTGAAGGGGATGGTAGGGATTGGATGAGATTGGTCATGTAATAGCATTAGATTGTTAGGGCATAGTGCCTAGTGTCCGTAATTGGTACTTTGATGATATTGTTGCAACTTGTTATGCTTAATGCTTGTCACTAGGGCCCGAGTGCCATGATCTCAGATCTGAACATGTTATTGTTTCATCGTGATATTTATTGTTTATGATCTTACCTGCAAGTTGTATACACATGTCGCTGTCCGGAACCAATGGCCCCGAAGTGACAGAAATCGGGACAACCGGAGGGGATGGTAGTGATGTGAGGATCACATGTGTTCACGGAGTGTTAATGCTTTGCTCCGGTACTCTATTAAAAGGAGTACCTTAATATCCAGTAGATTCCCTTGAGGCCCGGCTGCCACCGGCTGGTAGGACAAAAGATGTTGTGCAAGTTTCTCATTGCGAGCACGTACGACTATAATTGGAACACATGCCTATTGATTGCTTTGTACTTCGACACCGTTTTATTATTATCTGCAAATGCCCTGCTATGATTGTTACATGAGTTTCTCTCATCCATGCAACGCTCGTTATCCGTCCCCGTGCCTACAGTATTTTAATCCTGCTGTTTACTATAATTACTACTGCTGTCTTTGTTACTCTGCTGCTGTTATTCTACTACACTCTTGTTATAAAAGCATTACTACGATAAACTCTTGCGAGCAAGTCTGTTTCCAGGTGCAGCTGAATTGACAACTCCGCTGTTAAGGCTTCCAAGTATTCTTTGTCTCCCCTTGTGTCGAATCAATAAATTGGGTTTTACTACCCGCGAAGACTGCTGCGATCCCCTATACTTGTGGGTTATCAGTGTTATTCTTCTAGTGGTGTCGTGTGAACGTCGACTACACGACACTTCACCTTTATGGGCCTAGGGGAATGCATCTTGTACTCGTTTGCCAATTGCGGGGTTGCCGGAGTGACAGAAAACTGAGCCCCCGTTGGTATATCGATGCAGGAGGGATAGCAGGATCTCAGATTTTAAGGATGTGGTTAGATTTATCTTAATTACTTTCTTGTAGTTGCGGATGCTTGCAAGGGGTATAATCACAAGTATGTATTAGTCCTAGGAAGGGCGGTACATTAGCGTAGGTTCACCCACACAACACTTATCAAAACAATGAAGATTAATTAGCCGTATGTAGCGAAAGCACTAGACTAAAATCCCGTGTGTCCTCAGGAACGTTTGGTCATTATAAGTAAACAAACCGGCTTGTCCATTGTGCTAAAAAGGATTGGGCCACTCGCTGCAATTGTTACTCTCGCACTTTACTTACTCGTACTTTATTCATCAGTTACATCAAAACCCCCTGAATACTTGTCTGTGAGCATTTACAGTGAATCCTTCATCGAAACTGCTTGTCAACACCTTCTGCTCCTCGTTGGGATCGACATTCTTACTTATCGAAGATACTACGATACACCCCCTATACTTGTGGGTCATCAAGACTATTTTCTGGCGCCGTTGTCGGGGAGTGAAGCGCTATTGGTAAGTGGAATTGGTAAGGGAAATTTCTACTGTTTGTGCTGATTTTATTTCTGCCTGCTGCCATAATTCATTATGGAGAGATCTTCTCTTGAGTGTTTATTTGGGAAATCTACTACTACTGCAAAGGTAGTGGATGAGGCGCCAGGTGAGGAAGAGATACCATACAAAATACCTATGAAACTGTTATACAGGGGATGGAACTGTCCACCCTGGAGATCATTTACTGTTCTTACATGAATTATGCGGTTTATTCAAGTGTGCAGGTATTGCTATGGATGAAGTGAGGAAGAAACTATTCTCTATATCACTGTCTGGTAAAGCGGCGCATTGGTATAAATTACTGGATAATGGGGATTCTCTTGAATGGAATGATATTGTGCCCCAGTTTTATTCTAAGTTCTATCCTCCAAGTGAAATTCATAAGGATCGGAACCGCATATATAATTTTTGGCCTCATGATGGAGAGAGTATTGCCCAAGCGTGGGGGAGATTGAAGTCTTTAATGCTCAAATGCCCCATTCATGAGCTTCCTGGTAATGTTATTATTGATAATTTCTATGCAAGACTTTCTTTTGAAGACAAGACCTTGCTGGACACTTCTTGTTCTGGATCATTCATGCGCAACAAAGAAGAGTTTAAAAGGGACCTTCTTAATCGGATCCAGGAAAGTACTGAAGGATGGGAGAACGACAAAGATAGAGAATCAGGTATAAATTATGATTACAAATGCATTGAAGCTTTTATGGATACTGATAAATTTCGTAATATGAGTGCTACTTATGGTCTTGATTCTCAAGTTGCTGCAAATCTTTATAAAGCTTTTGCCTCTCATTATGAATTGCCTAAGAAGAATTTTGATAAGTTTCATGAACCGTATAAAGATAAAATTGATTCATCTATAAATAAATGTGTTGTAGTTGAAACTGTGGATCATGTTATTCCTGAAGCTTATATTGAAAAAACTCATTTCCCTGCTAAAATGAAGGAGTACTCTGTTATAAATAGTGTGGTTCATAAAAGTGAAAAGAAACCTATAGAACCCGAAGAACAAATAAAAGTTGAACCTGCTGTTGCAATAGTTAAAGATCTTGTGACTGAAAATGTGGAGGATGGTCATATTATTTTCTGTGAAGATGCTTCTAATATTGTTTCACATCCTAATAAACCCAAGCAAGCTAGTGTTCCTATGCTATCTGTTAGAATTGGTGATCATTGTTATTATGGTTTATGCGATATGGGTGCAAGCGTTAGTGCTATTCCTTATGAGCTTTACACGGAGATTATGCACGAAATTGGTTCTTGTGAACTTGAGGATATTGATGTGGTTATTCAGCTGGCTAATAGAGAAACTATCTCTCCAATTGGTATTGTTCGAGATGTGGAAGTTCTATGCGGTAAGATTAAATATCCTGCTGACTTTTTGGTACTTGGTTCTGCTGCTAGTAAATATTGTCCTATCATTTTTGGTAGACCTTTTCTAAATACTTGTGGAGCTATTATAGATTGCAAGAAAGAGAAAATTTTGACTAAATTTGCTGGTGAATCTTATGAGTTTAACTTCTCTAAATTTACCAAAACTCCTTATAAAGCTGATTTGCCTAATAATGATTTTAGAGTTGAACATTGTGCATCTATTGCTCTTGCTCCTAATAATCCTTTGCAGCAACATTTGGAGAATAGTGAGAGTGAAGTTTTTAGGGAAGAAAGAAATGAGCTTGATGAAATTTTTCTCCGTCAACCTATTCTTAAGCATGATTTACCGGTAGAAGATCTGGGTACAACACCGCCACCGAAGGAAGATCCTGTCTTTGATTTAAAACCATTACCTGATAATCTTAAATATGCTCATATTGATGATAAGAAAATATATCCTGTTATTATTAGTTCTAAGCTTACAGAGTTTGAAGAAGAAAGGTTATTGGAAATATTGAAGAAACACCGAGATGCTATTGGCTACACTCTTGATGACTTGAAGGGGATTTCTCCCTCTATTTGCCAACACGCCATTAATATGGAAGATGATGCAAAGCCTGTTGTTGAACCTCAGCATCGTTTAATTCCTAAGATGAAGGATGTGGTAAGAAATGAGGTATTAAGACTTCTTGAAGCTGGTATTATATATCCTATTGCTGATAGTAGATGGGTCAGTCCTGTGCATTGTGTTCCTAAAAAAGGAGGAATGACTGTTGTGCCTAATGATAATGATGAGCTCATACCTCAAAGAGTAGTTGTAGGTTATAGAATGTGCATTGATTTTCATAAAGTTAATAAAGTTACTAAGAAAGATCATTATCCTTTGCCTTTTATTGATCAAATGTTAGAAAGGTTATCGAAGAATACTCATTTTTGCTTTCTTGATGGTTATTCTGGGTTTTCACAAATTGCTGTTAAAACTAAGGATCAGGAGAAAACCACTTTCACTTGTCCCTATGGAACCTATGCTTATAGACGTATGCCTTTTGGTTTATGTAATGCTCCTGCTACTTTTCAAAGATGCATGTCTGCTATTTTTCATGGCTTTTGCGAGAGTATTGTAGAGGTATTCATGGATGATTTTTCTGTCTATGGGAATTCTTTTGATAATTGTTTGCGGAACCTTGATAAAGTTTTGCAGAGATGTGAAGAAACTAACCTTGTTCTTAATTGGGAGAAATGCCACTTTATGGTTAATGAAGGAATTGTATTGGGACATAAAATTTCCGAGAGAGGTATTGAAGTTGATAGAGCTAAAGTTGAAGCAATTGAGAAGATGCCCTATCCTAGGGATGTTAAAGGTATTTGTAGTGTTCTTGGTCATGCTGGGTTTTATAGGAGGTTTATTAAAGACTTCTCTAAGATTTCAAAGCCTCTTACTAATCTTCTTCAAAAAGATGTACCTTTTGTTTTTGATGATGATTGTAAGGAAGCTTTTGAAACTCTAAAGAAAGCCTTAACAACTGCTCCTATAGTTGAACCTCCTGATTGGAACTTACCATTTGAAATTTTGTGTGATGCTAGTGATTTCTTTGTAAGTATTTGTTCTTGGACAGCGAGTAAATAAAAAATTGAATGTTATTCATTATGCTAGTAAAACTCTTTATGCTGCTCAAAGAAATTATGCTACTACTGAAAAAGAATTGTTAGCTGTAGTCTTTGCTTGTGATAAGTTTAGATCTTATATTGTTGATTTAAAAGTTACTATTCATACTGATCATGCTGCAATCAGATACCTTATGCAAAAGAAAGATGCTAAGCCAAGGCTTATTAGATGGGTGCTTCTGTTGCAAGAATTTGATTTACATATTGTAGATAGGAAAGGTACTGATAATCCTGTTGCTGATAATTTGTCTAGATTGGAAAATATTTCTTATGATCCTGTTCCTGTCAATGATAGTTTTCCAAATGAACAATTGGCTGTAATAAAGGTGAGCTCGCGAGACAGTCCTTGTTATGCTGATTATGCTAACTTTATTGTTTCCAAGTACTTGCCTCCGACCTTTTCAGCTCAGCAAAGGAGGAAATTCTTTTATGACTTGAGGCATTATTTCTGGGATGACCCACACTTATATAAAGAAGGAGTGGATGGTATTCTGCGAAGATGTGTTCCCGAATATGAACAGCAGGAGATATTGAGTAAATGTCATGGGAGTGCTTATGGAGGACATCACTGTCACACCCTAACTTTTGCAATCTTGTTTAATTGTCCTTAGTGCAAAAATTAGGGCGAACAAAAACTTTTTCTATAGACTAATTAAGATGTTCTGCTTGTAATTAAATTGCCTTGATCTACTGGTAGAGGAATTGTCTTGATGTGCTTGTTGCAATTGTCTTGAGATACCTCATTGAACAACACATCCAGTGTTAAAACAACTTAACAACTCACTAAATAAAACACATGTGTGGCTCTGGAAAAATTCTTTTCTTTCTCCAGGCCACTACATAAAACCCTTTGTCTCATTTGATAGGTGTATTCCCATAAGTACCCCAACTCACATAAGTCAAGCCTCAAGAAAAATAGTGAAGCTATGGTTACTCTTGTAGTACCTTAATCTATTCTCTTTAAAAATAATTGAGCCTTTTTACCTAAACCTCAAACCCTCCCTTTTGTTTTGTCCTAAGACTCAATATCTTAATTCAAAGGATTTTGCCAAAAACCCTTCTTTAAAATTTGACTATGATCACCTTTGATCATAGTATCACAAAAGAGTTTATAAAATACATTGTTTTATTTTGTTTAATACAAAGTATTTACCAAATGGCTTACCCTTACCTTATGTGTGACTTTAAAATCTTGTGAAAGCTCTTATTTGTAGTTTGGTTTCTTAAAAATGGAATGATCCATATTTCATTTTATTTCCTCTATGGATCATCCTACTCCTCAAAAAAAAATCATGCCTCTTTCCAAGTATTGCAAGAAAGCCTAATTATCTAGTTTTAAAATCAAATCAAGGCCATAAACACCAAATTAAATGGTATGTGAATCTATGATCAAATACCCCCGGCATTGCCTTTGCCATTTATACATTTCACATATCCATCAATCAAGATCACACCTCCATATAGTCTTAACCTTTGAAATTCTATTTTGACCAACAATTGTTTGTTCACCAATTGCATTCTCATATCTCCAAGATCAACCAACCCTCCTCAAGACTCATTTTTGAGTCAACCATCACTAACATGCCACTGTCTCCTTACTGTTTTGTGCAATAGGAGAAGAGGCCAACCATTTCCTTGCACCACCCACCCTTAAACCTATATATAATTTTGTGCTCTTTTTAAACTAGAAAAATCCCATATTCTTTTTCTCTCTACCTCTCACTAAGAACCTCTCTTGGGTTACTTGCACAAACCTTGTTACCTAAGACTTTGACAAACCTATTAGTCTTTTTTTTTCTCCATCACATAGCCCCTTTCTTTGATGATTCTACCATTCCTAGTGGGTAACCAAAAGTATCTATGTGGTGGACCTTGAACCTTTGCTAGCCAATTTGACGTGTTCAAATACAAAACCTTCCAAAATAACCCACTACTTCTCATCTACCATTTGACCCTTCTTAAAAATTCAATATGGGTACCATCATTATCACCACCATTCCCATCTCACCTTATTTTGCTTCTCTTTTTCAAAATATAGCAATCTTGTGCAAAACTTTTCATCACTTGTTCAACACCACCATACCCCCTCTCTTCTCCCCACTTTTGTTTTTCAAATATCAACTTGGCATCATCACCATCACCCCATCTCTCTTTTTCTTTCAATCTTTTGCAATGACCCATCTCCTCTAAATCTTGTCACATGGGCATGCATGCCATTGCATGGCACCCTCCCTCTCCACTTATCCTTGCACCCTCTCTCTTTTCTTCCTTTTTGCAAACCCTAGGGGAAACACCACCCCCCTCTCTTTTTTTTCCTCCTCCCCTCTTCCCTTTTCTTGTACATGGCCGGGCCATGGTGCCCATACACCACCAAGCAACCCTGCACCACCTTGGCCCAAACCCCACCCCCTGGACCCTCTCTGAACCCTCCCTCCCTCTCCAAAAACGATCAGGCCACAAGCCCAGAGGAACCCAACGACCCCAAACCCGAAAAAACACAACGCACGCACCCAGGAAACCCTCTCCCGCTCGACCCCTCCTTTTCCCGCGCCTGTGGCTCCCCCTTGCTGACGCCAGCACCCCATACGTCACCCCCCCACCGCCCATGACGCCAGCCCTCGCCCTTGCATTGGGCAGCGCCACCGCCCACACCCGCCGGACAACCTCCCTGAGCCTATAAAACCCACCCCTCTCGCCCACTCCCTTCCCACACTACTCCCCTCCTACCAGAACCCACCAAACGGACACCAAGGCGCTCCCCTTCCCCTCTGTTGCTCGGCAAGGAGCCAACACCGTGGTCACCATGCCGGTGACGGAGGGTAGAGGAGCTCTCCCGTCGTCCCCCTGCCTCCCTCTCTTCTACAACACCATCCCCTGCGTCTGCTCGACCTAACCTTGGTCTCTGCGCCGCCCAGGTCCGCCCGAGCACGCCGTCGACAAGCCTTCCCATCGGGTGCTGCGAGGAAGACGGCGTCGGGAAGGTGCTGCGGACGAGGAGAACGCCCACTGTGCCCACCACTCCACCGCCTTGACCCACCGCCGCCGCCGGAGGTTCCCCGCCGCTCGCCGCAGCCCGCCGGTAAGCCTTAGCCCGCCCCTCTCTTTTCCCTGCCCCGACCGACCGCCGCGCGTGCGTCCCTGCGTGGCGTCGGGAGGACGACGACACCGTGTCGCCCGATTCCCATCCCACAGGCTGCATGGGCCATGTAGCCACGTAGGCCATGCAGGCCTGGCCCGCTTGGGCCCCCTCCTCTCTTTTTCTTTTTCTTCACCCTCCACCTGGAAAAGCTACCTGGGCCAGCCCAAAACTCCACCCGCATGGCCTAGTAAACTCCCGCCCTTTTTAATTGTTTTAAACTTTGAAATTTGCTGATAAATTGTGTTAAAACCAGAGGCAATGATATATGCATAACTCGCGATATACTAATCTAAATCGAGTGAAACAACTTGCATTAGATCAGAAATTTCTTTAGCTTTCCAATGACACTGGCCTTGTATTTTTAGGATTTTTCTACGATTTTTGGCATATTAAACTTTTTCTATGTGTACTTCAGACTCTAACAAATTCCTAAAACTGTAGGATTAATATTTTTGGGTGAATCCAATTGGGTTAGTCTTGTTTTAGTACTAGCCATCTAGGAAAAATATTTTTAGTCTCTGTTCATGCATAATAGGTACTGTTAGTAATGTGTATGTGTGACATGAATTGTTGAACCAAAACTTTTGAGGTTTGTTTAAAAACTTTAACCACCTCTTTGTATTAAAATTGGTCAACCTATGTTTTATTCTTGCAAAACAAAACCTCTGAAACTTAAACTTGGTTTCAATGTTTTGTTTGGGTATTCAAAATAGTATGGCATATTGTTTACTTCCTTTTTATTGGTAGTGTTTTGTAAACACAATAAAATAGGAAGAATGAATTGTGCTTTTCCAAAAATGTTTGAAAATAAAATATAAATGTTTTGATGTTAAACTAATTCAATTGTCCTCTTTATGGTGTTATCTAACAGGGGATGTTTAGTTTATGCCATGGAGGTAACCGAGAGAGGCAATTGCTAACTTGTGATACTCTCATATCTTTACTAGGTAAATAAAATGGGTTTTCTTTTAGTTGCTTTGTAGTATCTATAAGTACTTAATATGTTAGCCTTAGTAGAGTGGTTAGCTTTTGATCGTTGATTGTTGCATGCTTGTTATGATGGGTGCAATGTGATTGATTGTGTTCCTTTTATATTTTCCGGCGATAGATGCGAACAATTACGGAGAAGACAAAGAAGTGGTTCGGACGAGGATTTTATTTATATTGTTGGTATTCATTTGATGGAGTTAAAGAAGTCCAGGGACAAATAAGCCAAGGCAAGCCATCTTTTGATCTCTTGCTAATTATCCTCTTTGTTGTGTTCATTGTTCCATTATATGCTTGGTTCCTTGTATCTTGTGTTATGATTGGTCCTCTTCTATGCATACTTGTTCCCAAGTATGTTGAACCCCTTGTTGATGTTATGCATGCTTACCCTAAGCATGTATGCCCCCTTGACCACATATATTATCATCTTCTTAGTGGTATGATGATTAACATCATGACCATTGTTTAATCATACTACTTATGTTGTCCCTACGCATGCTTATCCTAAGTATGTATGATCCCCTTGACACCTCATTTATCACCTCCTTAACGGTATGATGGCTAGCATCATGCCATTGCTGTCTCTTAGTTCTTACATGAAACTATAGGTTGGGAACCCCTTGGAAAAATACCTTGTTGAAAAGAATTTTTGGAAAACCTTGGGTGAGTTGGACTTACCTAAGTGTGTGTTTATGAAAGGAAATGATCTTGGCAAAGATGGTTGGAAAGAGAATCTTGTTTATGAAAACTTTGGCGCCTAAGTACTCACCCGTGACAATTAACCCGCGCAACCACAGCTACTCCAACGTGGGCACGGAGCTTAGCTTGACGTTTGTTCTTCTTAGCATGAGGCACCGCACAACTATACAAGGGTACGGTTACCCCCGAGTCCGGGTTGTCATCGTTGGGACAATAGTATAACGGGAGGCCTTTGGGGCTGACCCGTCCGGAAGACACTATGGGTCTCCTGGCTTGGCGGTGGAGCCACGCTCAAGAGGAGGTGAGCTGCCACGGTGCCGGGGAGGTACATACTCCATAGGGTAGGACCTCTTGCTAAGTCGAATGGGCGAAAAGCTATGTTCGGGTATCCGTCGTGGCATATGTTGTTATGCGGGGATGATGCCCACACGATAGGTATCTGGATAGAGGTGGGGAAAGTGTGCAAACTCTGCGATAAAATCTATTCGAATAGCCGCGTCCATGATCATGGACGGTTGGAATGGCTGTTGCTTAGCCTGATGAGTTTTGTTTTACAAAATTGTTTGACAAAGGAAAGGAAAGAACTTGTTTGAAGTACCGGAAGGGTACGGGAAAGGATGTGTCGACCATATGGAGATGGTCGGGAAGGATAAGTAAAATTGGGTTACCCCATCCTAGTGTTTTATGTTGTAGAACTCTTTGAAGTATCATCTTCAACAATGATATAGAGATGTCATAGGGTATCTTTTGAAGTATCTTCTTTAACAAAGATATAGAGATGTCATAGAAATGTCTTATCACCCTCTTAGTGTCCCCTTCAACTGTGATGCGGGATGATATATCCACAAGAGAAACTGATTCTCTTTCACATGCTATATCCACAAGAGAAACTGATTCTCTTTCACATGCTATATCCACCAGAGAAACTATTCTTCCTCTCTTGTCTTCTTTAGTTAGAATTGTTATCACCTTCTTGATGGTTTGCGAGTACAATTCAAATGTACTCACGGCTTTGTCCCTGGCTATTTACTTGGCCAGACCTGGAAGACTTCGACAGATGAAGGAGGAGTTGATGACGTCTATGCGAGCTAGGAACGTCTTCCCAGTCAGTTGCCTGTAGGGTTAAGGCATATGACTTGGGCTCTACGCTGCTGAAGTGATTCTGCTACTCTGATGATTAGATTAGACCCTTCAGGGCTATCTTGTAAAGATGGGTCATGTGACCTTATTGTAATTTTTTTTTTCGTTTTGTAAAGGATGATGTAATTTGATATCAGTTCGGTTATGTGTTCACGGCACACTGATCATGGGAACGTGAACTGTATACATAACAGGGTATTTCGGACAGCTAGTCCGGGGTCCCCACAGAGCTGGTATCAGAGCTATCCTGACTGTAGGAGACCTTAGTTAGCATGGACGTTAGTTAGGAAACGAGTACTTGGAAAAACTATTTACAAAACAAACTCTTTCTATAGTCAGAAGCATAGCTGCTACTCCTCTTGTTTCTTCAAAACTTCTAATTCCTACCTCATTCTCCGATTATCAAAAATGTTCGAAAATTCTTACTCTATTGTCTCATCCACTTCAAACCTACATACTGGACGATGTCCCCGACTCAGACCCAGAGACTCGAAGTCAAAGATGGACCAACCTTTTTGGAAGACTCATGTATCTCCAACAGCAGCTATTGAAGATTGGAGGCCGACTTAGTGTGCCCACAAAGGGATAATTAGATCATATCTTTGGTTGTCACCAAAGTCTGTCAGGGAGCTGACCTTGTTCCTCTTTGGACCCGCACTTTTGCAATCGTCAAGGATCAAGTCCTCAATTTCTTGACTAGTAATTTTTAGGTTCATCACGAGAAGTTGTCGTCTATGGAGCTCTTCAGCAATTAATCCTCCGAAGACCTCACGTTCCCGGGATGTTGAGACTAGAAGTTCTCCGCAATTCCTGCCTCCCACTCAGTGTCAATAAATCAACGTCAGATCTTCTTCACCACCAACTGCTCCAAGAGTACAAGTTGAAGACAACGTCAGAAGAATGAAGACGCCAACATATCTGACCAACCCCAAACCTATAGGATGGATAGGACAAACTCAATCGCTTTGATTGAGCTACCCCCGCGTATTATTAGGCCCCTTGGGTACTTAGAGTACCATGTCTGGTGTGATGATTGCTTGTAGTTCCCTAGTGGGCTGCCTTGAGTGTTTTTGTCTGTTTGTTGTATGCATGCTTGTCTTGGTCTTTCGGTGTGAAAAACCCTCTTAGTGTGATAAACCAACTTAGGAAGCCTCCCAAACATGTTTTCACCCTCATCTACCTCGCCGATGGTTTGCTAACATCTAGTTAGTTGGATAGGTTAACAAAAGGCTCTAACTCTAACCCCGTTAGCAGTTGTTTTTCAACCATCGGAAAAACTAACCTAGACCCCTATCTGCGCTAACTACTTTCAAGATCAGCTGGAGCATCTCTACTACGCCAAGAAAGCAGAAGCCCCTACCTTCAAGAGTGACTGCACCTCTGCGAGAAGACATACTGACTTTGTCTAACCTTGGAGTATAATTGCGCTAACCTCAAGGATAACTTTTTGAAAACTACCCTCTAACACATCGTCTAACAAGCTGAGAGAGCAATAGCGTCAAAGCCAAGCTACATCACATGGATCATCTGGTCCTCATCAAGTGAAGCTCATGAAGATATCTCAAGACTCAAGATTAGGTGTAATTTACCCGCTCACTTCTTAGCTGGTACAAGTCAGCACCGACCCTCAAGCAGAAGATTGTCTCCGATGACCTTTGATGCTGCATTATATGTACAACAACCAGGCGCTTCATCGACTTACTAACTTACCGCGCGTTATATGGTTTAGTAAACACCGTGAGTGCCTCTTGAAGTCGTGGACTACACATCGCCTCCTGAAAATTCTTCAACTGATTACGGAAGATCGGCGACATCGTCAGAAGCCCCAGACAGGACTACAAGGCAGAAGCTCTAAGTTTTTTTCAAAAAGCCCGATGAAAAACCTTAAGGGTGGAAGACTTCGTCTTCCACTAAAAATTGGAGCTGACCCTAAAATTTTAAACCTTTCTCAAACACCATTGGAAACTTGGGATGCAGTAACTCCCCTTGAAGCAGTGGACCGCACCTCGCTCCCTGAAGATGCTTCAATTCAAGACGAGAGAAAAATCACTTCTTCGAAAGCACCGACAAGACCCGTGGCCGAAGCTTAGAGTTTTTAACCCCCACTATGAACAATTTTAAGGGTGGAAGACTTCGTCTTCCACTAAAATTTAAAGTTAACTCTAAAAAGTTTTCAACCTTGCTAAAGCACCGCTAGACTGCACTAACTCTCCCAGAATCTTGAACCCCCACTAGGATCGCTTAGAAGCTACAGATCTAACACCTACATGGAGTAGTCAACCTCCTCACGAAGCTTGCCCTCGACAGGAATCCATCATGTCTCCCAGAAGATGAAGCAACGACCTCCTCGACAACTTTGTGTCTATAGTAGAATGGAGTCTAACTTTATTTAACTTTACAACCTTCCTAGTCCTACGCTTAGTAATCTCGGGACGAGATTATTTTAAGGGTGGAAGATCTGTCACACCCTAACTTTTGCAATCTTGTTTAATTGTCCTTAGTGCAAAAATTAGGGCGAACAAAAACTTTTTCTATAGACTAATTAAGATGTTCTGCTTGTAATTAAATTGCCTTGATCTGCTGGTAGAGGAATTGTCTTGATGTGCTTGTTGCAATTGTCTTGAGATACCTCATTGAACAACACATCCAGTGTTAAAACAACTTAACAACTCACTAAATAAAACACATGTGTGGCTCTGGAAAAATTCTTTTCTTTCTCCAGGCCACTACATAAAACCCTTTGTCTCATTTGATAGGTGTATTCCCATAAGTACCCCAACTCACATAAGTCAAGCCTCAAGAAAAATAGTGAAGCTATGGTTACTCTTGTATTACCTTAATCTATTCTCTTTAAAAATAATTGAGCCCTTTTACCTAAACCTCAAACCCTCCCTTTTGTTTTGTCCTAAGACTCAATATCTTAATTCAAAGGATTTTGCCAAAAACCCTTCTTTAAAATTTGACTATGATCACCTTTGATCATAGTATCACAAAAGAGTTTATAAAATACATTGTTTTATTTTGTTTAATACAAAGTATTTACCAAATGGCTTACCCTTACCTTATGTGTGACTTTAAAATCTTGTGAAAGCTCTTATTTGTAGTTTGGTTTCTTAAAAATGGAATGATCCATATTTCATTTTATTTCCTCTATGGATCATCCTACTCCTCAAAAAAAAATCATGCCTCTTTCCAAGTATTGCAAGAAAGCCTAATTATCTAGTTTTAAAATCAAATCAAGGCCATAAACACCAAATTAAATGGTATGTGAATCTATGATCAAATACCCCCGGCATTGCCTTTGCCATTTATACATTTCACATATCCATCAATCAAGATCACACCTCCATATAGTCTTAACCTTTGAAATTCTATTTTGACCAACAATTGTTTGTTCACCAATTGCATTCTCATATCTCCAAGATCAACCAACCCTCCTCAAGACTCATTTTTGAGTCAACCATCACTAACATGCCACTGTCTCCTTACTGTTTTGTACAATAGGAGAAGAGGCCAACCATTTCCTTGCATCACCCACCCTTAAACCTATATATAATTTTGTGCTCTTTTTAAACTAGAAAAATCCCATATTCTTTTTCTCTCTACCTCTCACTAAGAACCTCTCTTGGGTTACTTGCACAAACCTTGTTACCTAAGACTTTGACAAACCTATTAGTCTTTTTTTTCTCCATCACATAGCCCCTCTCTTTGATGATTCTACCCTTCCTAGTGGGTAACCAAAAGTATCTATGTGGTGGACTGATGGCGTGTAACTCACACGTTCGTTGGGAACCCCAAGAGGAAGGTATGATGCGCACAGCAGCAAGTTTTCCCTCAGAAAGAAACCAAGGTTTATCGAACCAGGAGGAGCCAAGAAGCACGTTGAAGGTTGATGGCGGCGGGATGTAGTGCGGCGCAACACCAGGGATTCCGGCGCCAACGTGGATCCTGCACAACACAACCAAAGTACTTTGTCCCAACGAAACAGTGAGGTTGTCAATCTCACCGGCTTGCTGTAACAAAGGATTAACCGTATTGTGTGGAAGATGATTGTTTGCAGAAAACAGTAAAACAGTATTGCAGTAGATTGAATTTCAGTAAAGAGAATTGGACCGGGGTCCACAGTTCACTAGAGGTGTCTCTCCCATAAGACAAACAGCATGTTGGGTGAACAAATTACAGTTGGGCAATTGACAAATAAAGAGAGCATGACCATGCACATACATATCATGATGAGTATAGTGAGATTTAATTGGGCATTACGACAAAGTACATAGACCGCCATCCAACTGCATCTATGCCTAAAAAGTCCACCTTCAGGTTATCATCCGAACCCCTTCCAGTATTAAGTTGCAAAGCAACAGACAATTGCATTAAGTATGGTGCGTAATGTAATCAACAACTACATCCTTAGACATAGCATCAATGTTTTATCCCTAGTGGCAATAGCACAACACAACCTTAGAACTTTTCACAACATCGTCCCAGGTGTCAATGCAGGCATGAACCCACTATCGAGCATAAATACTCCCTCTTGGAGTTACAAGCATCTACTTGGCCAGAGCATCTACTAGTAACGGAGAGCATGCAAGATCATAAACAACACATAGATATAACTTTGATAATCAACATAACAAGTATTCTCTATTCATCGGATCCCAACAAACGCAACATATAGAATTACAGATAGATGATCTTGATCATGTTAGGCAGCTCACAAGATCCGACAATGATAGCACAATGGGGAGAAGACAACCATCTAGCTACTGCTATGGACCCATAGTCCAGGGGTAGACTACTCACACATCACACCGGAGGCGACCATGGCGGCGTAGAGTCCTCCGGGAGATGATTCCCCTCTCCGGCAGGGTGCCGGAGGCGATCTCTGGATCCCCGAGATGGGATCGGCGTTGGCGGCGTCTGCGGAAGGTTTTCCGTATCGTGGCTCTCCGTCTTGGGGTTTCGTCACGGAGGCTTTAAGTAGGCGGAAGGGCAAGTCGGGGAGGCGGCACGAGGGGCCCAGGACCATAGGGCCGCGCGGCCAGGGGGCCGCGCCGCCTATGCTCTGGCTGCCTCGTGGCCCCTCTTCGTCTCATCTTCGGACTTGGAAGCTTCGTGGCAAAATAGGCCCCTGGGCGTTGATTTCGTCCAATTCGAGAATATTTCCTTACTAGGATTTCTGAAACCAAAAACAGCAGAAAACAGCAACTGGCACTTCGGCATCTTGTTAATAGGTTAGTTCCAGAAAATGCACGAATATGACATAAAGTGTGCATAAAACATGTAGATAACATCAATAATGTGGCATGGAACATAAGAAATTATCGATACGTTGGAGACGTATCAGCATCCCCAAGCTTAGTTCTGCTCGTCCCGAGCAGGTAAAACGATAACACAGATAATTTACGGAGTGACATGCCATCATAATCTTGATCATACTATTTGTAAAGCATATGTAGTGAATGCAGCGATCAAAACAATGTATATGACATGAGTAAACAAGTGAATCATAAAGCAAAGACTTTTCATGAATAGCACTTCAAGACAAGCATCAATTAAGTCTTGCATAAGAGTTAACTCATAAAGCAATAATTCAAAGTAAAGGCATTGAAGCAACACAAAAGAAGATTAAGTTTCAGCGGTTGCTTTCAACTTATAACATGTATATCTCATGGATATTGTCAACATAGAGTAATATAATAAGTGCAATAAGCAAGTATGTAGGAATCAATACACAGTTCACACAAGTGTTTGCTTCTTGAGGTGGAGAGAAATAGGTGAACTGACTCAACATTGAAAGTAAAAGAATGGTCCTCCATAGAGGAAAAGCATCGATTGCTATATTTGTGCTAGAGCTTTGATTTTGAAAACATGAAACAATTTTGTCAACGGTAGTAATAAAGCATATGTATCATGTAAATTATATCTTACAAGTTGCAAGCCTCATGCATAGTGTACTAATAGTGCCCGCACCTTGTCCTAATTAGCTTGGACTACCGGATCATCACAATGCACATGTTTTTACCAAGTGTCACAAAGGGGTACCTCTATGCCGCCTGTACAAAGGTCTAAGGAGAAAGCTCGCATTGGATTTCTCGCTATTGATTATTCTTCAACTTAGACATCCATACCGGGACAACATAGACAACAGATAATGGACTCCTCTTTTATGCATAAGCATGTAACAACAATTAATAATTTTCTCATTTGAGATTGAGGATATTTGTCCAAAACTGAAACTTCCACCATGGATCATGGCTTTAGTTAGCGGCCCAATGTTCTTCTCTAACAATATGCATGCTTAACCATAAGGTGGTAGATCTCTCTTACTTCAGACAAGACGGACATGCATAGCAACTCACATGAAATTCAACAAAGAGTAGTTGATGGCATCCCCAGTGAACATGGTTATCGCACAACAAGCAACTTAATAAGAGATAAAGTGCATAATTACATATTCAATACCACAATAGTTTTTAAGCTATTTGTCCCATGAGCTATATATTGCAAAGGTGAATGATGGAATTTTAAAGGTAGCACTCAAGCAATTTACTTTGGAATGGCGGAAAATACCATGTAGTAGGTAGGTATGGTGGACACAAATGGCATAGTGGTTGGCTCAAGTATTTTGGATGCATGAGAAGTATTCCCTCTCGATACAAGGTTTAGGCTAGCAAGGCTTATTTGAAACAAACACAAGGATGAACCGGTGCAGCAAAACTCACATAAAAGACATATTGAAAACATTATAAGACTCTACACCGTCTTCCTTGTTGTTCAAACTAAATACTAGAAATTATCTAGACCTTAGAGAAACCAAATATGCAAACCAAATTTTAGCATGCTCTATGTATTTCTTCATTAATGGGTGCAAAGTATATGATGCAAGAGCTTAATCATGAGCACAACAATTGCCAAGTATCACATTACCCAAGACATTTATAGCAATTACTACATGTATCATTTTCCAATTCCAACCATATAACAATTTAACGAAGGAGAAACTTCGCCATGAATACTATGAGTAGAAACCAAGGACATACTTGTCCATATGCAACAGTGGAGCGTGTCTCTCTCCCATAAAGTGAATGCTAGGATCCATTTTATTCAAACAAAACAAAAAACAAAAACAAACCGACGCTCCAAGCAAAGCACATAAGATGTCATGGAATAAAAATATAGTTTCAGGGGAGGAACCTGATAATGTTGTCGATGAAGAAGGGGGCATCCCCAAGCTTAGACGCTTGAGTCTTCTTAGAATATGCAGGGGTGAACCACCGGGGCATCCCCAAGCTTAGAGCTTTCACTCTCCTTGATCATGTTGCATCATACTCCTCTCTTGATCCTTGAAAACTTCCTCCACACCAAACTCGAAACAACTCATTAGAGGGTTAGTGCACAATAAAAATTAACATATTCAGAGGTGACACAATCATTCTTAACACTTCTGTACATTGCATAATGCTACTGGACATTAGTGGATCAAAGAAATTCATCCATCATAGCAAAAGAGGCAATGCGAAATAAAAGGCAGAATCTGTCAAAACAGAACAGTTCGTATTGACGAATTTTAAAATGGCACCAGACTTGCTCAAATGAAAATTCTCAAATTGAATGAAAGTTGCGTACATATCTGAGGATCATGCACGTAAATTGGCTTAATTTTCTGAGCTACCTACAGGGAGGTAGACCCAGATTCGTGACAGCAAAGAAATCTGGAACTGCGCAGTAATCCAAATCTAGTACTTACTTTTCTATCAACGGCTTAACTTGGCACAACAAAACACAAAACTAAGATACGGAGAGGTTGCTACAGTAGTAAACAACTTCCAAGACACAAAATAAAAACAAAGTACTGTAGGTAAAAATATGGGTTGTCTCCCATAAGCGCTTTTCTTTAACGCCTTTCAGCTAGGCGCAGAAAGTGTGTATCAAGTATTATCAAAGGGTGGTGCATTCTCAGCGAGGTGCGGAGTTTTCTCAACCAGGCATAATATATTAGATACATAAGTTTTAGCATCTCCTTTTTCATTAGTCTTAGGCGTGCTACTCTCATCAAACAAATTTTCAGGAACAAGCCAAGCATAGTTATTTTCTAGTGCATCATTCATAGCTAAGAGTTTACATGGTATTGGTGCTTTGATCTCCCCACCATCATCAATATTATTAGTGTATCTTATTCTATCCATGTCCATCTTTTCAAGGAGACTAACAAAATTAGTATGAGAACCAAGCATATTAAATTTAGCAAAGACCTTTCTAGCTTCTCTTGCTAGACCACCAAATTCTCTAAGAAGGGTTTCTAAAACAAAATCTTTCTTTTCCCCTTCTTCCATATCACCAAGTGTGAGAAACATGTGTTGGATTATAGGATTAAGATTAACAAATTTAGTTTCCAACAGGCGAACTAAATGCGCAGCAGCAATTTCATAAGTAGGCGCAAGGTCTACCAAGTGTCTATCTTCAAAATTTTCAATGGTACTAACATGATTGAAAAATTCTTCTATATTATTTCTCCCAACTATAGACCCACGTCCTACCGGTATATCTTTCGTGGTAAAATTAAAAGGAAACATGATGAAATAAGTAAAGTAAATGCAAGTAACTAATTTTTTTGTGTTTTTGATATAGCAAACAAGATAGCAAATAGAGTAAAACTAGCAACTAATTTTTTTGTATTTTGATTTAGTGCAGCAAACAAAGTAGTAAATAAAACTAAGCAAGACAAAAACAAAGTAAAGAGATTGAGAAGTGGAGACTCCCCTTGCAGCGTGTCTTGATCTCCCCGGCAACGGCGCCAGAAATTTATGCTTGATGGCGTGTAACTCACACGTTCGTTGGGAACCCCAAGAGGAAGGTATGATGCGCACAGCAGCAAGTTTTCCCTCAGAAAGAAACCAAGGTTTATCGAACCAGGAGGAGCCAAGAAGCACGTTGAAGGTTGATGGCGGCGGGATGTAGTGCGGCGCAACACCAGGGATTCCGGCGCCAACGTGGAACCTGCACAACACAACCAAAGTACTTTGTCCCAACGAAACAGTGAGGTTGTCAATCTCACCGGCTTGCTGTAACAAAGGATTAACCGTATTGTGTGGAAGATGATTGTTTGCAGAAAACAGTAAAACAGTATTGCAGTAGATTGAATTTCAGTAAAGAGAATTGGACCGGGGTCCATAGTTCACTAGAGGTGTCTCTCCCATAAGACAAACAGCATGTTGGGTGAACAAATTACAGTTGGGCAATTGACAAATAAAGAGAGCATGACCATGCACATACATATCATGATGAGTATAGTGAGATTTAATTGGGCATTACGACAAAGTACATAGACCGCCATCCAACTGCATCTATGCCTAAAAAGTCCACCTTCAGGTTATCATTCGAACCCCTTCCAGTATTAAGTTGCAAAGCAACAGACAATTGCATTAAGTATGGTGCGTAATGTAATCAACAACTACATCCTTAGACATAGCATCAATGTTTTATCCCTAGTGGCAACAGCACAACACAACCTTAGAACTTTCATCCATCGTCCCGGTGTCAATGCAGGCATGAACCCACTATCGAGCATAAATACTCCCTCTTGGAGTTACAAGCATCTACTTGGCCAGAGCATCTACTAGTAACGGAGAGCATGCAAGATCATAAACAACATATAGATATAACTTTGATAATCAACATAACAAGTATTCTCTATTCATCGGATCCCAACAAACGCAACATATAGAATTACATATAGATGATCTTGATCATGTTAGGCAGCTCACAAGATCCGACAATGATAGCACAATGGGGAGAAGACAACCATCTAGCTACTGCTATGGACCCATAGTCCAGGGGTAGACTACTCACACATCACACCGGAGGCGACCATGGCGGCTTAGAGTCCTCCGGGAGATGATTCCCCTCTCCGGCAGGGTGCCAGAGGCGATCTCCTGGATCCCCCGAGATGGGATCGGCGTTGGCGGCGTCTCTGGAAGGTTTTCCGTATCGTGGCTCTCCGTACTGGGGGTTTCGTCATGGAGGCTTTAAGTAGGCGGAAGGGCAAGTCAGGAGGCGGCACGAGGGGCCCAGACCATAGGGCCGCGCGGCCAGGGCAGGGGCCGCGCCGCCCTATGCTCTGGCTGCCTCGTGGCCCCTCTTCGTCTCGTCTTCGGACTTCTGGAAGCTTCGTGGCAAAATAGGCCCCTGGGCGTTGATTTCGTCCAATTCCGAGAATATTTCCTTACTAGGATTTCTGAAACCAAAAACATCAGAAAACAGCAACTGGCACTTCGGCATCTTGTTAATAGGTTAGTTCCAGAAAATGCACGAATATGACATAAAGTGTGCATTAAAACATGTAGATAACATCAATAATGTGGCATGGAACATAAGAAATTATCGATACGTTGGAGACGTATCATGGACCTTGAACCTTTGCTAGCCAATTTGACTTGTTCAAATACAAAACCTTCCAAAATAACCCACTACTTCTCATCTACCATTTGACCCTTCTTAAAAATTCAATATGGGTACCATCATTATCACCACCATTCCCATCTCACCTTATTTTGCTTCTCTTTTTCAAAATATAGAAATCTTGTACAAAACTTTTCATCACTTGTTCAACACCACCATACCCCCTCTCTTCTCCCCACTTTTGTTTTTCAAATATCAACTTGGCATCATCACCATCACCCCATCTCTCTTTTTCTTTCAATCTTTTGCAATGACCCATCTCCTCTAAATCTTGTCACATGGGCATGCATGCCATTGCATGGCACCCTCCCTCTCCACTTATCCTTGCACCCTCTCTCTTTTCTTCCTTTTTGCAAACCCTAGGGGAAACACCACCCCCCTCTTTTTTTTTTCCTCCTCCCCTCTTCCCTCTTCTTGTACATGGCCGGGCCATGGTGCCCATACACCACCCAGCAACCCTGCACCACCTTGGCCCAAACCCCACCCCCTGGACCCTCTCTGAACCCTCCCTCCCTCTCCAAAAACGATCAGGCCACAAGCCCAGAGGAACCCAACGACCCCAAACCCGAAAAAACACAACGCACGCACCCAGGAAACCCTCTCCCGCTCGACCCCTCCTTTTCCCGCGCCTGTGGCTCCCCCTTGCTGATGCCAGCACCCCATACGTCACCCCCCCACCGCCCATGACGCCAGCCCTCGCCCTTGCATTGGGCAGCGCCACCACCCACACCCGCCGGACAACCTCCCTGAGCCTATAAAACCCACCCCTCTCGCCCACTCCCTTCCCACACTACTCCCCTCCTACCAGAACCCACCAAACGGACACCAAGGCGCTCCCCTTCCCCGCTGCTGCTCGGCAAGGAGCCAACACCGTGGTCACCATGCCAGTGACAGAGGGTGGAGGAGCTCTCCCGTCGTCCCCCTGCCTCCCTCTCTTCTACAACACCATCCCCTGCGTCTGCTCGACCTAACCTTGGTCTCTGCGCCGCCCAGGTCCGCCCGAGCACGCCGTCGACAAGCCTTCCCGTCGGGTGCTGCGAGGAAGACGGCGTCGGGAAGGTGCTGCGGACGAGGAGAACGCCCACTGTGCCCACCACTCCGCCGCATTGACCCACCGCCACCGCCGGAGGTTCCCCGCCGCTCGCCGCAGCCCGCCGGTAAGCCTTAGCCTGCCCCTCTCTTTTCCCTGCCCCGACCGACCGCCGCGCGTGCGTCCCTGCGTGGCGTCGGGAGGAGGACGACCCCGTGTTGCCCGATTCCCATCCCACGGGCTGCATGGGCCATGCAGCCACGTAGGCCATGTTGCAGGCCTGGCCCGCCTGGGCCCCCTCCTCTCTTTTTTCTTTTTCTTCACCCTCCACCTGGAAAAGCTACCTGGGCCAGCCCAAAACTCCACCCGCATGGCCCAGTAAACTCCCGCCCTTTTTAATTGTTTTAAACTTTGAAATTTGCTGATAAATTGTGTTAAAACCAGAGGCAATGATATATGCATAACTCGCGATATACTAATCTAAATCGAGTGAAACAACTTGCATTAGATCAGAAATTTCTTTAGCTTTCCAATGACACTGGCCTTGTATTTTTAGGATTTTTCTACGATTTTTGGCATATTAAACTTTTTCTATGTGTACTTCAGACTCTAACAAATTCCTAAAACTGTAGGATTAATATTTTTGGGTGAATCCAATTAGGTTAGTCTTGTTTTAGTACTAGCCATCTAGGAAAAATATTTTTAGTCTCTGTTCATGCATAATAGGTACTGTTAGTAATGTGTATGTGTGACATGAATTGTTGAACCAAAACTTTTGAGGTTTGTTTAAAAACTTTAACCACCTCTTTGTATTAAAATTGGTCAACCTATGTTTTATTCTTGCAAAACAAAACCTCTGAAACTTAAACTTGGTTTCAATTGTTTGTTTGGGTATTCAAAATAGTATGGCATATTGTTTACTTCCTTTTTATTGGTAGTGTTTTGTAAACACAATAAAATAGGAAGAATGAATTGTGCTTTTCCAAAAATGTTTGAAAATAAAATATAAATGTTTTGATGTTAAACTAATTCAATTGTCCTCTTTATGGTGTTATCTAACAGGGTATGTTTAGTTTATGCCATGGAGGTAACCGAGAGAGGCAATTGCTAACTTGTGATACTCTCATATCTTTACTAGGTAAATAAAATGGGTTTTCTTTTAGTTGCTTTGTAGTATCTATAAGTACTTAATATGTTAGCCTTAGTAGAGTGGTTAGCTTTTGATCGTTGATTGTTGCATGCTTGTTATGATGGGTGCAATGTGATTGATTGTGTTCCTTTTATATTTTCCGGCGATAGATGCGAACAATTACGGAGAAGACGAAGAAGTGGTTCGGACGAGGATTTTATTTATATTGTTGGTATTCATTTGATGGAGTTAAAGAAGTCCAGGGACAAATAAGCCAAGGCAAGCCATCTTTTGATCTCTTGCTAATTATCCTCTTTGTTGTGTTCATTGTTCCATTATATGCTTGGTTCCTTGTATCTTGTGTTATGATTGGTCCTCTTCTATGCATACTTGTTCCCAAGTATGTTGAACCCCTTGTTGATGTTATGCATGCTTACCCTAAGCATGTATGCCCCCTTGACCACATATATTATCATCTTCTTAGTGGTATGATGATTAACATCATGACCATTGTTTAATCATACTACTTATGTTGTCCCTACGCATGCTTATCCTAAGTATGTATGATCCCCTTGACACCTCATTTATCACCTCCTTAACGGTATGATGGCTAGCATCATGCCATTGCTGTCTCTTAGTTCTTACATGAAACTATAGGTTGGGAACCCCTTGGAAAAATACCTTGTTGAAAAGAATTTTTGGAAAACCTTGGGTGAGTTGGACTTACCTAAGTGTGTGTTTATGAAAGGAAATGATCTTGGCAAAGATGGTTGGAAAGAGAATCTTGTTTATGAAAACTTTGGCGCCTAAGTACTCACCCGTGACAATTAACCCGCGCAACCACAGCTACTCCAACGTGGGCACGGAGCTTAGCTTGATGTTTGTTCTTCTTAGCATGAGGCACCGCACAACTATACAAGGGTACGGTTACCCCCGAGTCCGGGTTGTCATCGTTGGGACAATAGTATAACGGGAGGCCTTCGGGGCTGACCCATCCGGAAGACACTATGGGTCTCCTGGCTTGGCGGTGGAGCCACGCTCAAGAGGAGGTGAGCTGCCACGGTGCCGGGGAGGTACATACTCCATAGGGTAGGACCTCTTGCTAAGTCGAATGGGCGAAAAGCTATGTTCGGGTATCCGTCGTGGCATATGTTGTTATGCGGGGATGATGCCCACACGATAGGTATCCGGATAGAGGTGGGGAAAGTGTGCAAACTCTGCAGAGTAAAATCTATTCGAATAGCCGCGTCCGCGGTCATGGACGGTTGGAATGGCTGTTGCTTAGCCTGATGAGTTTTGTTTTACAAAATTGTTTGACAAAGGAAAGGAAAGAACTTGTTTGAAGTACCGGAAGGGTACGGGAAAGGATGTGTCGACCATATGGAGATGGTCGGGAAGGATAAGTAAAATTGGGTTACCCCATCCTAGTGTTTTATGTTGTAGAACTCTTTGAAGTATCATCTTCAACAATGATATAGAGATGTCATAGGGTATCTTTTGAAGTATCTTCTTTAACAAAGATATAGAGATGTCATAGAAATGTCTTATCACCCTCTTAGTGTCCCCTTCAACTGTGATGTGGGATGATATATCCACAAGAGAAACTGATTCTCTTTCACATGCTATATCCACAAGAGAAACTGATTCTCTTTCACATGCTATATCCACCAGAGAAACTATTCTTCCTCTCTTGTCTTCTTTAGTTAGAATTGTTATCACCTTCTTGATGGTTTGCGAGTACAATTCAAATGTACTCACGGCTTTGTCCCTGGCTATTTACTTGGCCAGACCTGGAAGACTTCGACAGATGAAGGAGGAGTTGATGACGTCTATGCGAGCTAGGAACGTCTTCCCAGTCAGTTGCCTGTAGGGTTAAGGCATATGACTTGGGCTCTCTGTTCTTTGAAGTGATTCTGCTACTCTGATGATTAGATTAGACCCTTCAGGGCTATCTTGTAAAGATGGGTCATGTGACCTTATTGTAATTTTTTTTTTCGTTTTGTAAAGGATGATGTAATTTGATATCAGTTCGGTTATGTGTTCACGGCACACTGATCATGGGAACGTGAACTGTATACATAACAGGGTATTTCGGACAGCTAGTCCGGGGTCCCCACAATCACGCCGGAGATAGAACCGCGCAAAAGGTTCTACAATCAGGTTTTTATTGGCCAACTCTCTTCAAAGATGCAAGGAAGTTCATTTTATCTTGTGATGAATGCCAAAGGGTTGGTAATATCTCCAGACGCAATGAAATGCCTATGAATTATACTCTTGTTATTGAACCGTTCGACTGTTGGGGATTTGACTTCATGGGACCTTTTCCCTCTTTAGAAGGTAACACTCATATACTTGTTGCTGTTGATTATGTTACTAAATGGGTGGAAGCCATACCTACAAAAAGTGATGATGGTGAGACCTCTTTAAGAATGCTTTTAGATATTATTTTTCCTCGATTTGGAGTTCCTAGATATATTATGACTGATGGAGGCTCTCATTTTATTCATGGTGGTTTTAGAAAAACTCTTGCTAAATATGGCATTAATCATAGAATTGCTTCCGCTTATCATCCTCAAACTAGTGGGCAAGTAGAACTATCAAATAGAGAAATTAAATTTATCTTGCAAAAGACTGTTAATAAAACTAGAAAGAATTGGGCTAGTAAATTGAAGGAAGCACTATGGGCCTATAGAACTGCTTATAAAAACCCCATGGGAATGTCACCTTATAAAATGGTTTATGGAAAAGCTTGTCATTTACCTTTAGAACTAGAGCACAAAGCTTATTGGGCTGTTAGAGAATTAAATAAAGATCCTAAACTAGCTGGTAATAAGAGGTTGCTGCAATTGAGTTCTCTAGATGAATGGAGAAATGAAGCTTATGAAAATGCTAAACTCTTTAAAGAGAAAGTTAAAAAACGGCATGATAGAAGGATTATCAAAAGAGAATTTAATATTGGGGATAAAGTCCTATTGTATCGGTCTTGTCTCAGATTCTTTGCAGGGAAATTACTCTCGAAATGGGAAGGACCATATGTTGTTGAGGAGGTGTATCGTTCAGGAGCAATAAAAATTAGCTCTCTCCAAGGCAATGTCACACAAGTGGTGAATGGACAAAGACTCAAGCATTATATCTCAGGTGATTCTTATAATGTTGATGTTGATATTATTCGAGTGGAAACACCGGAGGCTTTCATCAAAGGACAAACTGACAGTCCGCCAGAACTCGACTTTGAATAGGTAACAGTACAGGTAATAAAAAGTTCGCGATTTACTTTCCGAACAATGTTTTTGCTGTTTTTGGAAAATATGAAAAATTACGAGATCGAAACGGAGTGGAGGAGACGCACGAGGGCGTGCCCCCATAGGCCGGCGCGGGCCCCAGCCTGGCCGCGCCGCCCTATGAGGACACCGCCTCGTCGCCCCTCTCCGACTCTGGTTCGACCTGGTACTTTCCGTTTGTTGTGAAAATTTTTGCTATATAATCCCCCGGACCCCTGGAGGTCCGTATATCGTTTTCTCGACGTGTTTTGTTTCGAGCTATTTCTGCCAGGATTTGCTTTGGATCTAGAGGTGTCATGTCTTCGTCAGAAACTCCGAAGGACAGTTCCTGCAAGGACTTTGACAACTTGTACATGGACGAGCTGAGGATGCATCCCAAGGAGTTACTGCTCGTTGATGGGGAGCTGCAGATCAAAGATGTCCAGGGTCCTAAAGGAGAAGGAAGCTTGGAAGACAGGATGGAGAAGCTAGAACAAGAGGTCTTCAACTACAAGAAGATGGCCGAGCGTGAAGTGGATATCTTCCACAAGATTGTGCCTGAACTCATTGCTGAACACGAGAAGGAAACTACAAAGCTATGGGGCGACATCCTCTCACTTCACGACACCACCAACAAACTCCAAGCTCAACTCTATGACGTTCAGAATCAGAACTGTGAGTATGAAAACAGGTTTAAACACATAAGCCATGCTGCTAGTTTCAGGATTCCCGAGACCAAGATGTCGTTTGTTGATGGAGAGCCTCTTCCTTGGAAGTCTGAAGACGGGAATTCACCACCACCATCACCAAAGGAGTAATTCATCATCGGTATTGGCATCCCCTTGGTTTGTTCCAAGCTTGGGGGAGTGCCGCGGTATCACATCATCACTACCTTTTACTTTTTACTATCAAGTAGTGTCATATCATGAGTAGGGAAGTTATCATATAAGATGGGTTGCAGTGTGGAAGTATCTCTCTTTTAGTTGGTTGTCTATGTATCCCTTGGTGTGAGTTATCGTTATGGAATATTAATGAGAAGTCTTATCATTTACATATTGCACATCTTATTTTAGTTTGTGATACGTCTCCGACGTATCGATAATTTCTTATGTTCCATGCCACATTATTGATGTTATCTACATGTTTTATGCACACTTTATGTCATATTCGTGCATTTTCTGGAACTAACCTATTAACAAGATGCCGAAGTGCCGATTCTTTGTTTCTGCTGTTTTTGGTTTCAGAAATCCTAGTAAGGAAATATTCTCGGAATTGGACGAAATCAACGCCCAGGGGCCTATTTTGCCACGAAGCTTCCAGAAGTCCGAAGACGAAACGAAGTGGGGCCACAGGGTGCCCAAACCCTAGGGCGGCACGGCCCCCCCCCCTTGGCCGCGCCGGCCTATGGTGTGGGGCCCCTGTGCCCCCTCCTGACTTGCCCTTCCGCCTACTTAAAGCCTCCGTGACGAAACCCCCAGTACCGAGAGCCACGATACGGAAAACCTTCCAGAGGCGCCGCCAACGCCGATCCCATCTCGGGGGATCCAGGAGATCGCCTCCGGCACCCTGCCGGAGAGGGGAATCATCTCCCGGAGGACTCTACACCGCCATGGTCGCCTCCGGTGTGATGAGTGAGTAGTCTACCCCTGGACTATGGGTCCATAGCAGTAGCTAGATGGTTGTCTTCTCCCCATTGTGCTATCATTGTCGGATCTTGTGAGCTGCCTAACATGATCAAGATCATCTATCTGTAATTCTATATGTTGCGTTTGTTGGGATCCGATGAATAGAGAATACTTGTTATGTTGATTATCAAAGTTATATCTACGTGTTGTTTATGATCTTGCATGCTTTCCGTTACTAGTAGATGCTCTGGCCAAGTAGATGCTTGTAACTCCAAGAGGGAGTACTTATGCTTGATAGTGGGTTCATGCCTGCATTGACACAGGACGATGTGAGAAAGTTCTAAGGTTGTGTTGTCTTGTTGCCACTAGGGATAAAACATTGATGCTATGTCTAAGGATGTAGTTGTTGATTACATTACGCACCATACTTAATGCAATTGTCTGTTGCTTTGCAACTTAATGCTTTGGAGGGGGTTCGGATGATAACACTTTGAAGGTGGACTTTTGAGGCATAGATGCAGTTGGATGGCGGTCTATGTACTTTGTCGTAATGCCCAATTAAATCTCACTATACTCATCATGATATGTATGTGCATGGTCATGCTCTCTTTATTTGTCAATTGCCCAACTGTAATTTGTTCACCCAACATGCTGTTCGTCTTATGGGAGAGACACCTCTAGTGAACTGTGGACCCCGGTCCAATTCTCTTTACTGAAATACAATCTACTGCAATACTTGTTCTACTATTTTCTCCAAACAATCATCTTCCACACAATACGGTTAACTCTTTGTTACAGCAAGCCGGTGAGATTGACAACCTCACTGTTTCGTTGGGGCAAAGTACTTTGGTTGTGTTGTGCAGGTTCCACGTTGGCGCCGGAATCCCTGGTGTTGCGCCGCACTACATCTCGCCGCCATCAACCTTCAACGTGCTTCTTGACTCCTACTGGTCCGATTAAACCTTGGTTTCTTCTTGAGAAACTTGCCGCTGTGCGCATCACACCTTCCTCTTGGGGTTCCCAACGGACGTGCCAACCACACGCATCAAGCAAATTTCTGGGCGCTGCTGTTGGGAGATCAAGACACGCTGCAAGGAGTCTCCACTTCTCAATCTCTTTACTTTGTTTTTGTCTTGCTTAGTTTTATTTACTACTTTGTTTGCTGCACTAAATCAAAATACAAAAAAATTAGTTGCTAGTTTTACTTTATTTGCTATCTTGTTTGCTATATCAAAAACACAAAAAATTAGTTACTTGTTTTACTTTACTTAATATCATGCATGTTTTTATTTCACTAGTTTGGCATAATGGATAAGAATGATCTTCTTATTCTATTTCCTGATTTAAAACATGGATTGTTTGATGCGAAAATTAAAAAACCTATGGAATCTTATTTGCATGCTGGTAGTAATATTAGTATGAACGCTTTGAACACCATTGTTGATAATAATATAGAAAGTTCTAAGCTTGGGGAAGCTGGTTTTCATGATCTTTTTAGTCCCCCAAGCATTGAGGAGAAAATTTTGTTTGATGATACTTTGCCTCCTATTTATGATAATGATATTGGTCTTTTAGTACCACCTGTTATGGAGGATAAATTTGATTATGATTACAATATGCCTCCTATATTTGATGATGAGAATAATAATGATAGCTACTTTGTTGAATTTGCTCCCACTACAACTAATAAAATTGATTATGCTTATGTGGAGAGTAATGATACTTTTATGCATGTGAATAAGAATGCTTTATGTGATACTTATATTATTGAGTTTGTTCATGATGCCTCTGAAAATTATTATGAGAGAGGAAAATATGGTTGCAAAAATTTTCATGTTACTAAAACACCTCTCTATGTGCTGAAATTTTTGAAGCTACACTTGTTTTATCTTCCTATGCTTGTTACTTTGCTCTTCATGAATTTATTTGTGTACAAGATTCCTTTTCATAGGAAGCATGTTAGGCTTAAATTTGTTTTGAATTTGCCTCTTGATGCTCTCTTTTGCTTCAAATACTATTTCTTGCGAGTGCATCATTAAAACTGCTGAGCCCATTTTAATGGCTATAAAGAAAGAACTTCTTGGGAGATAACCCATGTGTTATTTTTCTACAGTACTTTGTTTTTATTTTGTGTCTTGGAAGTTGTTTACTACTGTAGCAACCTCTCCTTATCTTAGTTTTGTGTTTTGTTGTGCCAAGTAAAGTCTTTGATAGAAAAGTAAGTACTAGATTTGGATTACTGCGCAGTTCCAGATTTCTTTGCTGTCACGAATCTGGGTCTACCTCCCTGTAGGTAGATCAGAAAATCAAGCCAATTTACATGCATGATCCTCAGATATGTACGCAACTTTCATTCAATTTGAGCATTTTCATTTGAGCAAGTCTGGTGCCATTTTAAAATTCGTCAATACGAACTGTTCTGTTTTGACAGATTCTGCCTTTTATTTCGCATTGCCTCTTTTGCTATGTTGGATGAATTTCTTTGATCCACTAATGTCCAGTAGCATTATGCAATGTCCAGAAGTGTTAAGAATGATTGTGTCACCTCTGAATATGTCAATTTATATTGTGCACTAACCCTCTAATGAGTTGTTTCGAGTTTGGTGTGGAGGAAGTTTTCAAGGATCAAGAGAGGAGTATGATGCAACATGATCAAGGAGAGTGAAAGCTCTAAGCTTGGGGATGCCCCGGTGGTTCACCCCTGCATATATTAAGAAGACTCAAGCGTCTAAGCTTGGGGATGCCCAAGGCATCCCCTTCTTCATCGACAACATTATCAGGTTCCTCCCCTGAAACTATATTTTTATTCCATCACATCTTATGTGCTTTTTCTTGGAGCGTCGGTTTGTTTTTGTTTTTGTTTTGTTTGAATAAAATGGATCCTAGCATTCACTTTATGGGAGAGAGACACGCTCTGCTGTAGCATATGGACAAGTATGTCCTTGGTTTCTACTCATAGTATTCATGGCGAAGTTTCTTCTTCGTTAAATTGTTATATGGTTGGAATTGGAAAATGATACATGTAGTAATTGCTATTAATGTCTTGGGTAATGTGATACTTGGCAATTGTTGTGCTCATGATTAAGCTCTTGCATCATATGCTTTGCACCCATTAATGAAGAAATACATAGAGCATGCTAAAATTTGGTTTGCATATTTGGTTTCTCTAAGGTCTAGATAATTTCTAGTATTGAGTTTGAACAACAAGGAAGACGGTGTAGAGTCTTATAATGTTTTCAATATGTCTTTTATGTGAGTTTTGCTGCACCGGTTCATCCTTGTGTTTGTTTCAAATAAGCCTTGCTAGCCTAAACCTTGTATCGAGAGGGAATACTTCTCATGCATCCAAAATACTTGAGCCAACCACTATGCCATTTGTGTCCACCATACCTACCTACTACATGGTATTTTCCGCCATTCCAAAGTAAATTGCTTGAGTGCTACCTTTAAAATTCCATCATTCACCTTTGCAATATATAGCTCATGGGACAAATAGCTTAAAAACTATTGTGGTATTGAATATGTAATTATGCACTTTATCTCTTATTAAGTTGCTTGTTGTGCGATAACCATGTTCACTGGGGACGCCATCAACTATTCATTGTTGAATTTCATGTGAGTTGCTATGCATGTCAGTCTTGTCTGAAGTAAGAGAGATCTACCACCCTATGGTTAAGCATGCATAATGTTAGAGAAGAACATTGGGCCGCTAACTAAAGCCATGATCCATGGTGGAAGTTTCAGTTTTGGACATATATCCTCAATCTCAAATGAGAAAATTATTAATTGTTGTTACATGCTTATGCATAAAAGAGGAGTCCATTATCTGTTGTCTATGTTGTCCCGGTATGGATGTCTAAGTTGAAGAATAATCAATAGCGAGAAATCCAATGCGAGCTTTCTCCTTAGACCTTTGTACAGGCGGCATAGAGGTACCCCTTTGTGACACTTGGTAAAAACATGTGCATTGTGATGATCCGGTAGTCCAAGCTAATTAGGACAAGGTGCGGGCACTATTAGTACACTATGCATGAGGCTTGCAACTTATAAGATATAATTTACATGATGCATATGCTTTATTACTACCGTTGACAAAATTGTTTCATGTTTTCAAAAATCAAAGCTCTAGCACAAATATAGCAATCGATGCTTTTCCTCTATGGAGGACCATTCTTTTACTTTCAATGTTGAGTCAGTTCACCTATTTCTCTCCACCTCAAGAAGCAAACACTTGTGTGAACTGTGCATTGATTCCTACATATTTGCTTATTGCACTTATTATATTACTCTATGTTGACAATATCCATGAGATATACATGTTACAAGTTGAAAGCAACCGCTAAAACTTAATCTTCTTTTGTGTTGCTTCAATACCTTTACTTTGAATTATTGCTTTATGAGTTAACTCTTATGCAAGACTTATTAATGCTTGTCTTGAAGTGCTATTCATGAAAAGTCTTTGCTTTATGATTCACTTGTTTACTCATGTCATATACATTGTTTTGATCGCTGCATTCACTACATATGCTTTACAAATAGTATGATCAAGGTTATGATGGCATGTCACTCCAGAAATTATCTGTGTTATCGTTTTACCACTCGGGACGAGCAGAACTAAACTTGGGGATGCTGATACGTCTCCGACGTATCGATAATTTCTTATGTTCCATGCCACATTATTGATGTTATCTACATGTTTTATGCACACTTTATGTCATATTCGTGCATTTTCTGGAACTAACCTATTAACAAGATGCCGAAGTGCCGATTCTTTGTTTTCTGCTGTTTTTGGTTTCAGAAATCCTAGTAAGGAAATATTCTCGGAATTGGACAAAATCAACGCCCAGGGGCCTATTTTGCCACGAAGCTTCCAGAAGTCCGAAGACGAAACGAAGTGGGGCCACAGGGTGCCCAAACCCTAGGGCGGCGCGGCCCCCCCTTGGCCGCGCCGGCCTATGGTGTGGGGCCCCTGTGCCCCTCTGACTTGCCCTGCCGCCTACTGAAAGCCTCCGTGCCGACACCCCCAGTCCCGCGAGCCACGATACGGAAAACCTTCCAGAGGCGCCGCCAACGCCGATCCCATCTCGGGGGATCCAGGAGATCGCCTCTGGCACCCTGCCGGAGAGGGGAATCATCTCCCGGAGGACTCTACACCGCCATGGTCGCCTCCGGTGTGATGAGTGAGTAGTCTACCCCTGGACTATGGGTCCATAGTAGTAGCTAGATGGTTGTCTTCTCCCCATTGTGCTATCATTGTCGGATCTTGTGAGCTGCCTAACATGATCAAGATCATCTATCTGTAATTCTATATGTTGCGTTTGTTGGGATCCGATGAATAGAGAATACTTGTTATGTTGATTATCAAAGTTATATCTACGTGTTGTTTATGATCTTGCATGCTTTCCGTTACTAGTAGATGCTCTGGCCAAGTAGATGCTTGTAACTCCAAGAGGGAGTACTTATGCTTGATAGTGGGTTCATGCACCATTGACACAGGACAGTGTGAGAAAGTTCTAAGGTTGTGTTGTGCTGTTGCCACTAGGGATAAAACATTGATGCTATGTCTAAGGATGTAGTTGTTGATTACATTACGCACCATACTTAATGCAATTGTCTGTTGCTTTGCAACTTAATACTGGAGGGGGTTCGGATGATAACCTGAAGGTGGACTTTTTAGGCATAGATGCAGTTGGATGGCGGTCTATGTACTTTGTCGTAATGCCCAATTAAATCTCACTATACTCATCATGATATGTATGTGCATGGTCATGCTCTCTTTATTTGTCAATTGCCCAACTGTAATTTGTTCACCCAACATGCTGTTCGTCTTATGGGAGAGACACCTCTAGTGAACTGTGGACCCCGGTCCAATTCTCTTTCTTGAAATACAATCTACTTTGCAATACTTGTTCTCTTTGTTTTCTGCAAACAATCATCTTCCACACAATACGGTTAACTCTTTGTTACAGCAAGCCGGTGAGATTGACAACCTCACTGTTTCGTTGGGGCAAAGTACTTTGGTTGTGTTGTGCAGGTTCCACGTTGGCGCCGGAATCCCTGGTGTTGCGCCGCACTACATCTCGCCGCCATCAACCTTCAACGTGCTTCTTGACTCCTACTGGTCCGATTAAACCTTGGTTTCTTACTGAGGGAAACTTGCCGCTGTGCGCATCACACCTTCCTCTTGGGGTTCCCAACGGACGTGCCAACCACACGCATCAGTTTGCAATCCTTATTATATGATTGATCTTGTTATTAGTATTGGTACCACTTTGGGAGCACTAAATAAATCTATTTGGTTTTGGCAAACTTAGCATTGGTCAATAGCAACAAAACTTTGAGGTTTAAGTAGAAAAGAGAAATACATGTAGTTGTTTCATTATCTTTCTTTCTTGTTAGCTCATAGCTTATTATTCTGAAGTTAAAATTGTTTGTGCTTACAAGGAAGTTGCATGATTGTTTTTATCACATGTATATTTGTTTGTTTCCCTCGACTCTTATGCTTGCTAATTAACCTTGCTAGCCAAAGACCTGTACTGAGAGGGAATACTTCTCGTGCATCCAAACCTTAACCCAAAACCTATGCCATTTGTGTCCACCATAACTACCTACTACATGGTATTTCTCCGCCATTCCAAAGTAAATTGCTTGAGTGCTACCTTTAAAATTTCTATCCTTTACCTCTGCAATATATAGCTCATGGGACAAATAGCTTAAAAACTATCGTGGTAAAGAATATGTACTTATGTGTCTTATTTCTTAGTAAGTTGCTTGTTGAGCGGTAACCATGTTTACTGGGGACGCCATCAACTCTTTTACCTTTGTTGAATATCATGTGAGTTGCTATGCATGTTCGTCTTGTCTGAAGTAAGGGCGGTTTTCACAATCAAATGGTTTGAGTATGCATACTGTTAGAGAAGAACATTGGGCCGCTAACTAAAGCCATGATTCATGGTGGAAGTTTCAGTATGGACAGCTAATCCTCAATCTCTTATGAGAATAATAATTGTTGTTGAATGCTTATGAATTAAAGAGGATTCCATTATCTGTTGTCTATGTTGTCCCGGTATGGATGTCTAAGTTGAGAATAATCAAAAGCGAGAAATCCAATGCGAGCTTTCTCCTTAGACCTTTGTACAGGCGGCATAGAGGTACCCCTTTGTGACACTTGGTTGAAACATATGCTATGCAATGATAATCTGTGTTAATCCAAGCTAATTAGGACAAGGTGCGAGCACTATTAGTACACTATGCATGAGGCTTGCAACTTATAAGATGTCTTATGCATAATACATATGCTTTATTACTACCGTTGACAAAATTGTTTCTTGTTTGCAAAATGAAAAGCTCTAGCACAAAAATAGTAATCCATGCTTCCCTCTGCGAAGGGCCTGTCTTTTACTTTATGTTGAGTCAGTAAACCTATTTCCCTCCATCTCAAGCAAGCATTTGAGTTGTTGTGATCAAACCATTATATTGTGATTTACTTCACCATGTCTTTTACTCTTCCTTGTTTAGTACAAGTTTTATCTGAATGAATATAGCTTTGAATGTTATCAATGTTTACTATGATTGAGTATGCAAGTTTACCATAAGCTCTCCATAGATAAGTATAATCTGTTAACTGTTCTCTGACCAAGAACAAAGTTTGCCATCACCAACTATGATTTCTTATGCACCTTTATTTGTGATTACCTTATACTTGTTTCAAGTTGAGTTATATGAGGAAGTTGTTTACTAGAATGTCTTGTGTGAATGAATATGATGCTTCTTGTCCGTATTTTATTTATCGACTCTTCACTCCATAAACATGTGGTCCTGTTTACCGAGTTCAGTTTCGCTTGGGGACAAGCGAAGTCTAAGCTTGGGGGGAGTTGATACGTCCAAGTTGCATCACTATTTTATATCATAATTTGCTGTTATTCATTGATATATTTCATATTTGGACATAATACTTATGTTATTTCATCTATTTTGCATGTTTCATGATTATTGGAGGATCGAGCATCGGAGCCAGGATTCTGCTGGAAAAAGCACCGTCAGAATGCAATATTTTGGAAGATCAACAGTCGAAGGAAATTATACCAAAAATCCTATTTTTCCAGATGACGAAGGAAGCCAGAAGGGGAAGCTGAGGGGACCCGAGGTGGGCCCACCCCATGGGCCGGCGCGGCCCAAGGCCTGGCCGCGCCGCCCAGTGAGGAGGGGGCCCACAGCCCCTCTCGCCTCCTTTTCTTCGCGTACGCCTTCGTCCCAAAAACCTAAGCCCCAGGGAAAGAGTCGCAGAGCGTCACAGCCGCCTCTGCGAGGCGGAGAACACCAGAGAGAAAAGAGCTCTCCGGCAGGCTGAGTTCCGCCGGGGAAATTCCCTCCCGGAGGGGGAAATCGACACCATCGTCACCATCATCGAGCTGGACATCATCTCCATCACCATCATCATCATCTTCATCATCATCACCGCCGCCTCCACCGCTGCACATCGTCACCGCTGTAGCAATTTGAGTTTGATCTTGATTGTTTGATAGGGGAAACTCTCCCGGTGTTGATTTCTACTTGTTATTGATGCTATTGAGTGAAACCGTTGAACCAAGGTTTATGTTCAGATTGTTATTCATCATCATATCACCTCTGATCATGTTCCATATGATGTCTCGTGAGTAGTTCGTTTAGTTCTTGAGGACATGGGTGAAGTCTAAATGTTAGTAGTGAAGTATGGTTGAGTAATATTCAATGTTATGATATTTAAGTTGTGGTGTTATTCTTCTAGTGGTGTCGTGTGAACATCGACTACACGACACTTCACCTTTATGGGCCTAGGGGAATGCATCTTGTACTCGTTTGCCAATTGCGGGGTTGCCGGAGTGACAGAAACACAGGCCCCCGTTGGTATATCGATGCAGGAGGGATAGCAGGATCTCAGAGTTTAAGGCTGTGGTTAGATTTATCTTAATTACTTTCTTGTAGTTGCGGATGCTTGCAAGGGGTATAATCACAAGTATGTATTAGTCCTAGGAAGGGCGGTACATTAGCGTAGGTTCACCCACACAACACTTATCAAAACAATGAAGATTAATTAGCCGTATGTAGCGAAAGCACTAGACTAAATTCCCGTGTGTCCTTAGGAACGTTTGGTCATTATAAGTAAACAAACCGGCTTGTCCTTTGTGCTAAAAAGGATTGGGCCACTCGCTGCAATTGTTACTCTCGCACTTTACTTACTCGTACTTTATTCATCTGTTACATCAAAACCCCCTGAATACTTGTCTGTGAGCATTTACAGTGAATCCTTCATCGAAACTGCTTGTCAACACCTTCTGCTCCTCGTTGGGATCGACATTCTTACTTATCGAAGATACTACGATACACCCCCTATACTTGTGGGTCATCAAGGACCCCCAAAGACCGGAGGCAACAACAACAACAACCACAACAACAACAACCACCACAACAGCAACAACAACAATGGGAACAACAACAACACCAATACTGCCCCGAGGACTGGAAGCAATGCCACCCCCGTCACCCCGAAGGACAAGTCCACTATAAACTGCTATGAATTTGGAGTTGTGGGTCACTACTCCAATGAGTGCCCCAAGAAGCTTGCCAAGACTGCCCCAATACTGCTGCACCTGCCCAACAACAACGCCGCTTCGCAGGTAGAAGGAACCAGAACAACCACAACGGCCGTCTCTACCACATGAATGCCACTGAAGCTCAGGAAGCACCCCAGGCCATGCCAAGTATGTTTTCCTGTTAATCAAATTGCTCAATCTCTCCTAGGAACCTAACTTTTCTTAAAATCTCGGGACGAGATTTGTTTAAGGGGGAAGGGTTTGTAACATCCCAAAAATTTCAAAACAAAGAAAATGAATTTCCCTTTTTTCCAAATTTTGGAACCAACAAAAACTTTTATTAAATTAAGTTTGTTGCATAGTGAGCATGCTTAATTCTTGTGCTATTGCCATGATTGCTTGTTGAACTACTTTGAAGTAATCTTAAACCCTAAACCTCACCCCTCTTTTCACCATCCAAGTTAAAATAAAATAAAGGGATTTCTATTTTCGTGCCCCTGGTTCGTTAGTTGTACTCACTTTTCCCCAGTCCCTTAGTTTTTCCTCAGTTTTCCCCTCCTCTAGTTTGAAACACGCACAAGTGCTGGAACGGCCGGTAGCCGTCAGGTCAGAGGCCTTGACCGTTAGTCTGACCGGGTGGGGCCGCACAGGGGCAGCTCCTGCCTGACCGTCTCGTGCTGACGGGTAGGGTCAGGAGACACATCAGAGCAGCCATCCATCTATCGCTGACATGTGGGCCGTTTTATGTCATGATTTTATACGCGTTGCTGCCAATGACAAATGGGGCCGCTCTATAGGGCTGCCGCAGTCAATGACCAGTGGGGTCGTATATTTTTTAGGAAAAGACATATATTGCCGCTCTGTCGGGCTGCCGCAGCCAATGACCAGTGGGGTCGTCTATTTATTTAGAGAAAATCATATATTGCCGCTCTATGGGGCCTCCGCAGCCAATGACCAGTGGGGTCATCTATTTTTCAGGAAAAGACACATATTGCCGCTCTGTGGGGCTGCCGCAGCCAATGACCAGTGGGGTCGTCTATTTATTTAGAGAGAGAAAATCATATATTGCCGCTCTGTGGGGCCTGCGCAGCCAATGACCAGTGGGGTCGTCTATTTTTCAGGAAAAGACACATATTGCCGCTCTGTGGGGCTGCCGCAGCCAATGACCAGTGGGGTCGTCTATTTATTTAGAGAGAAAAAATCATATATTGCAGCTCTGTGGGGCCTGCGCAGCCAATGACCAGTGGGGTCGTCTATTTTTCAGGAAAACTCACATATTGCCGCTCTGATATATGTCTTTAGAGAATATCATAGAGAGAAGCAACAAGTTCGCTAATTAATTATTTTTAAGCTAGACCGAAGAACCGCTGGCAGCTCGTTCCCCACCGTCGGACGGAGCAGCCATCGCCGGCGCCTCGTCGCGCTGCCGGCTCTGTCCCCCGGCGGCGTCGGACAAACTGCGGCGCTGCACGTCAACCACGGCTCCAACACTTCTTTCGTCTGCACGCATTGTACCCACCGCAGGAAAGTCCGCCGCAAGCAGATCCACCGCCCACGACGACCGGGATTTGTTCCGCGCACCAATTGGTATAGCTTGGTAAGACCTCCGCTTCTGCTTCCCCCGCCCCCTAATCGATTCGGTTCCCGTAACTTATTGGAGTTTGCAGGTACAAAATAGTCCTCAATGTCTGGTCGTAGCGGGTACACCGGCGAGGGTGGCGATTCGATCATGTCGTGGCCACGTTCTACTTCTCCTACCTCGTCGGAAGTGCAGGTATCTAGCTTCAGCTCTCTGTACTACCGTTGAATTTGAAGTTCCGCCATGGCCTGTTGGAGTGATTTCAGTTGTTCTTTTTCCATTATTGTTACAGTTAGCCAGGCAAGCCGATGATCCATGGTACATTGCATACCAAGATGAATCAACCCAGTGGTGTAGCTAGAGGATGGATTTGGAGGAGAAGGTGGCCAATTTAGGTGATGAATTGGCCCGTAAAAACCTGATGATATTCGAGCTGAAGCGTATTGTGGAGGAAGAAAACAAGAATTCAGAGCTTATTCGCAAGGAGAAGTTGAGAGTTGAGACAGATCTTGCCGTATTTGATCAAGTGGTAGAAAATCTAGAACATGAACTTAAAGTGATGGGAGAGGAGAAAAGTAGATTCATCTGTGCAGTTTTATTAGGTGTCATCCCTCTCCTAGCAGTTATGTGGTTCTGGTAGATGATTTAGTATAGAATTGTTATTCAGTAGATGGCTCTAACCACTGTATTTTGTTGTGGCTCTAAGCACTGTATTTTGGTGTACAATTTCCTACTTGTGGTAAGTAATGCGCACGATAATTTTAACATGCATGAACATTTTATAAAAGTGAAGGGATCCCAAAAGTGAAAGCATGTACCAGCCTCCGGATCAAATACATATCAATATCTTCCCAATCAAGTTGGGATAGAATTCAAATCATACATACGGATGTACATGGACACATCAAGAACGTGGAGAAGCTTTTTTTGAGACGGAGGTAGTAGTTCGAACAATTTTATCCCAATTGGAAATTGAAAAATACAAATTTATCATAATTTATCCCAATTTGCGGCGTCGAACACGGCCGCGCAGCGATGGGCAAGAAAGGCCGGGACGACGGGTGGCTGAGGGGTGGTCATCTGCGCCATCCGCCGTTGAAGCGATGTTATCAGCGATGGCTTCAATGTTCGTGGCATCGATGACCATTGTTGGAGCCGCCGCTATCTTGGTGTACTTCATCAGCGACGGATCTGCGGAGGGCTGGATCGGCAGCTTTGCAGCGCGGTTGTAGACGATGGCTTCAATCGTCTTGGCATCGATTCGCACTCTCGGCACCGGAAGTGAGACATAAACAGGCTCCGACATTGAAGGCTGGGTCTGCGCCGTCGAAGCGATGTTGTAGGCGATGGCTTCAATGTTCGTGGCATCGATGACCACTGTCGGCACGGCCGCCGTCTTGGTGTTCTTCATCATTCAACAGATCTGAGAATAGAATCGAAAGTGAGACAGAGAGAGACATTTCAACTATTTCTGACGGTTAGATCCTCACCGGCACTCTTAGATCCACGGCGCACGCACGGTTAGATCCGCGCCGCCGCACGCCGCCGCACGCACGGTTAGATCCGTGCCACCGCACGCCTCCGCACGCACGGTTAGATCCGCGCCGCCGCGACCGCCGGAGTAAGAGAGGAAATACGAGAGAGGAAGGTGCGACTGGAATATGCGACTGCCAGGGTTGGTAGGTATGTGCTCTGCTCTTGTCTCCGTATGCGTCCATCGTGGTAGAGAGAGAGATACAGGCCGTCTGATCATAAATGATCGAACGGTGCAAGCGTTCGTTGAGCTTTCAACCAACCAAGATCCGTGTGACATACATCTCGACCAATCAGAGATCAGCCAGTGAGTACAAGTTAGGAAAACTGAGTAGAACTAAGAGGGGGAAAAGTGAGGAAATGTTTATCGGAAGGGCAAAACTGAGTAGGACTGAGTAAAACAAGTGGGCCCGGAGGGGGAAAACTGAGTAACACTAAGTAAAACAGGGGCACCCAAATAATAAAGGGACTAAGGGAAATTGAAGCTTTTGGCATAAAAATTGTAAAATTGTGTTATTTGAACAATATATTACATTTTGGCCGACTAGATAATGTTTGCAACTCAAAGATACACAAGTGTGACGAATTTGGACTCATTTGGACAAAGTTCGTAAGCATAGTGGGTATTTGGGAGGTGTATTGAGCAGAAAGCCCTGCATCTTCATATCTAGTAGCTCATGGACTAGGAAGTGGTTTTGAAGCTTTTGGCATAAAAACTTCATATCTCTATATTTCCTTTTCCATTATTATTTCTCTAGGTTGTAGGTAACATAACAAGGCTCCATGGGAAGGTTCCACCATGTTTTGAATTATTTTGAATTGAACCCTAAAACCCTAAACCCTAGAGAAAATGATAAATGTGGCTTAAATGTGGCATACAAATTGTTCATACAAATTCAAATTGTTGAACACAAAGGCATCCCCAATACAAATTGTTCATACAAATTCAAATTGTTCATACAAATTCAAATTGTTCAACACAAAGGCATCCTCAATACAAAGGGAACCCCAATACAAATTGTTCAACACAAAGGGATCGCCAATACAAAGGGAACCCCAATACAAATTGTTCATACAAATTCAAATTAGTTGTTCAGAATAAAATCTTTCTCTTGCTCCTGGTGTGACTCGCCGGGGCCACCACCTTACTCCGGGTAACCCTACCAGGGATATTACCGGTGTCTACCTTCCTTTTGCCCTCTTTCTTGTTCTTCTTCTTCTGCAAAGCTTGTGCTTTTTCTTCTCTCATGTACTCTTCGAAGTTAGCTTCTATCATGGCCTTACTACTTTCGAGGCATTCTCGACTATACTGTTCCCTCTCCTCTAGACTCATCGGTTGAAGCAATTCTACATCCATCTGTTCCCTCTGCTCTCAATCCATCGGTTCAAGCAGCTCTACATCCATCTGTTCCCTCCGCTCTCGATCCATCGGTTCAATCTCCTCATGTTCAATTGCTGCTTCAATCTCCTCTGCATTTGCTGCTTCAATCTCCTCATGTTGAACTGCTGCTTCAATCTCCTCTGCATTTGCTGCTTCAATCTCCTCATGTTGAACTGCTGCTTCAATCTCAAGTTGAATTGCTACTTCATTCTCCTCTGCATTTGCTGCTGCTCCCTTTGATCTTCCATTCCAAAAGCTGGGTCAACTGCATTTTTACAAAGCCTAGCAATGTGTCCAGGGATTCCACAACGTTTGCACTTACATTTTCGAATCGGTGCACCACCCTCTGCACTAGCTCTGATCCTATTCTTCCTCGGCCTACCTACCGGTCTAGTCAATACTGGAGAGTACAGTTTGAAGCCTGGATCGACTTTCATCCATTGGTCTTTTCCCAACAAGGTAGGAACATTCATAGCATATGCAGCCCTAAATTTGGCAACAGAGAAATACTCTGACACATACTGATCAACTTCACCATCTTCACCCCCTATAACACTCATGAAAAACAATGCGTGTATGCAGGGTATCCCACGGATCTGCCATCCCCTACAATAGCATGTCCTATCAACCAAACTCACTGGATACCTCCACTGCTTGTTTTGTTTGTCAGTGTAGGTTACCTCAGCCTCCATTCCTTTTCTGACGCATTGCATCCTCAATTGTTTTGCCCTGGCATGCAAAGACTTAATCAAAGATGGGAGCATGAGATGGCCAACATAATTTGTGGATGCAATTCTTTGACGCAGATCGATCTTTATCATGATCATCTTCCTAATCTTATCAAATATTTGCCACATCATAAGCCCTTTCAATGACTTGACCTTTGAATTGAAACTCTCCGCAAGGTTACTTGTTACATAGTCTACCTTGCAAATTTCATTGAATTGGCTTCTTGACCACACCCTACCATGATGTTCATCCAAGTACTCCTTCACCCCAGGTTTTTGTTTATACAACACATCCAAATGAAACCGATGCTTCCTAGAGCTGCATGTGTATGAAGCTGGCCATAGGTTGTCAGTAAAAACTTTACGCTTGAATTTCTTTGTAAAATTTTGTACCAAGTGTCGCATACATTCCCTATGCTCCACTCCAGGGAATACTACTTCTACCGCAGTCTCCAAACCTTTGCAAGCGTCTGTGTGGATAACAAGTCCTGGTGGATGACCTATAAGGTCGCGCAAATTCTGCAGAAACCAAGTCCAACTTTCCTGTGACTCAACCTCCAAAACCCCATAAGCAACAGGGAACATCCAATTATGTCCATCAACTGCAGTAGCAGCAACTAGCTGTCCTTTAAACCTGCCATGAAGAGCTGATGCATCCACGGCCAAATAAGGCCTGCAACCGTCCAAAAAGCCTTTCCAGCAAGCTTTGAAACAAACAAAAGCCCTTCTAAAACATTCCTTGTGCATTACCTTCCCGCTTTTCAATTTGTAGGGAACTGTATGCTTGTCTATCGCTACAACACTGCCTGGACTAGCCATCTCCACTTCAGCTTTGAAAGTGTAAAGCAACTGAAAGCTTTCATTCCATGGACCATTGATCTTGTCAAGAGCCATTTCCTTTGCATAGAACATCCTCATGTAAGGTACTTTCATTTTATACTTCTCAACCAACTTTTTTATGAGTGCTGTTGGACCAAGTGAAGGATTTTCTCTCAGCTAATCTAGGATTACATCTGCCAACTACCTAGTCTTCGCTAGCTTTGTTTTCAGCTCTGGCTCTCCCCCTAGAGGTGGACACCTATGGATCACCTTATTCTTCTTTATCTGAAACATAATGATAAGGGATGTCAGTAATAGATAACAAATTTTACACCGTGATCTAAATACACAACTGGTTGGCGTAGTACCTGAACCAAGCTGCTTCTGCACATTGTGGATGCATGCAGCCTAAACTTACACCTTGGGTATGGGCATTTAATTGTGAACCTACCTGGCTCACTTTTAAGAACCTCAAAATTATTCTTAGTGAGAATGTGATATGTAGTAATTGCATTACGGCAGTCCATCATCGTTTGAAACACGGTGCCTTCTACAAGCTGGGGATTCTCCCTGTTCCACTCAATTGTTGGCAAGTCTTCACCTTCGTAATCGGCTAAAACGAGGCTGTCATCATTCTCATTCTTCTCTTCATCATCAGTGTCATCAAATCTGGCACCAAAAGCAATATCTTCCATGTATTGATCCTCCATTGCCTGCTTACTGCATCGATCTACCAATTCAGGAAACATCAACTCATCCTCATCATCTTGAGGAGACTGATCCTCGATGTCTGCATCGTCCTCCACATCGACCATACGAACGATCTGGCTACCACTAGCACTGGGGACAGATGGTGCTGCTGTGGACCTACAAGGAGTGCCACGGCGCACACTATTAGCAGAGGCAGCAGCAGTAGAGAGACATGATGCCCGACCACCTGATGATGCCCCACTGCATGATGCCTGGCCCCTGTCCACATGGATACGAATTTTACCGAACCGGCAAGAAGCATTCAAAGCAAAAAGAATTCCTAGATCGTCTTCGGAAATTAGTGGAACAAATCTTCCCTCCGGGCTGTTGAAATATTCGAAATGAACTGCATCGAAAGAGCTCCAGGTGTACTTATCGTAGATGTTAGCTTTGAAATCCCTTAACGAGATGGTGGTTGCAACCACCGCAGGGAAGTCAAACCCAGTCTTACAACATTTAGAATCACGCGTAAAGCTAGAATCCAGCCTAACCACCAGCCGAAAAGCCAGCGCTGGATCCATCCTATTCGAAAAGCAACGCAGTTAGTTGAGCAACAACGATTGGCGCTCAAAAACTGCCTACTGTTAATTCACATAGGCAGACGATGCTTACCCAGATGGAATCCATGCGTTAGATCCCTCCGATTCCCAATCTTCTCCACGGTTGGCGGGAATCGTCTGCGCATCAGACGGAATTACAAAGAGGACATGGGTAGATCCAGATCTGGTGGAGGCGGAGCCCGGGGGTGGTGGTGGGGGCGGGGCCGGCTCAGCGGCGGACGACGCCATAAGGTAGGTGGGCAGGATGGCGTGGCGGCGGAGGGGCGGTGTGTGAGCTCCTCCAGTCTCGGGCGGAGGGGAAAGCTTTGGGTCAGCTCTTCCAGTCAATAGTCAACACATTTTGAAAGCAACGGTCAAGTCAAAACCACCGCGGCTCCCTAGCCGTCACCGGTAACGGAAGGCCTCTGACCAGACGGCAACCCTCCCGTCCGAGCCTCTGCGAGGGGTTTCAAACTAGAGGGAGGGGAAAACTGAGGAAAAGTTAAGAGGCTGGGGAAAACTGAGTACAACTAACGAACCAGGGGCACGAAAATAGAAATCCCTAAAATAAAAGGGAATTAAATAAGAAAAGGGCCTATGTGCCTATGGCTATTTTTGTGAAACTTTACCCTAAGCCTTTCTACTTTGTTTAGAGGTTTGGAAAACCTTCATAAACCTTACCTAGCACTTATCAAACCAAATCCCAAGTGAAACCAAAGAAAATAAAAAGAAAATAAAAATGCCATAGAGGCATATGAGAGTAAAATGCAAATTTGTGAATTTAAGGATTTTGACCCTAAGACTTGTTGTGAATGGTTGGATCACTCCTCTATACCATTTCAACACTCAACAACATCAATTGGGTCAAGCCAAGTCAAATTAAAAATCAAATGCAACATATGCATAGAGGCATATGTGACATATAGCCATTTTACCCAAATCTTGTTCTATGCACTTATACCTTACCCAAATGGTGTGAAGCCATCTCTAAACCTAATCTCACACTAAATGGACCCTAGACCTTGCCCAAGTAAAGCAAGATGAACAAAAGAGGAAAATAAGAAAAATTGGAATTCACCTCTTATGTGTTATGGCCATTTTTGCAAATCTTTGAGCTAGACCTTTTGGAATGGTTTCAATGGTTTGGAAATGTTCCTAAACTAATAAGAATCACATTTGAGTCAAGAAAAGTCAAATCAAATAGAGAGAAATCAAATAGTGGGAAAAGGCCATTTTCACTCACATACACTTTGGCCAAATTTGCAAAACCTCAACCAATGCCACCATTGCTTGTTCTCTTGGTTGTGAAACACTTATATATCAAAAACAAACACAATTGCATCAAAGAAACACAAATCAAATCAAAGGAAAATTCAAATCTCTCTCACATGTGATGATGGTCACTTTGTCACTTTTTAACCTCATCCCCACTTTGAGCCCTTCTACTTAGCAATTCTTAAACCTAGCCTGGCTAACTCTCTCCACCTCATCCAAGACCATGTCAAGGTGAACATCTTTTGTGTTGACCACCAGGGTTGACTCTGCCTAGTTTGACTATTATAGATGAGCCAAGTGGAGACTTTGAAATCAGGTTAAGATCATACCCCTTTTGCCATTTTGCAAACCATCACCAAATTGACCACCACCACTACCATTCTACCTCTCTGAATATATAAATGAGATGCACCAAAAAGTTTTCCAAAATTTGACAAAAAGTTTCATGCGGCCATTAACACAAACACATGACAGGCATCAATCCACTTGTTGCATACATGCTTATACCCAATGGTTCTTAGCCTAAACCACTTTCCAATAGTGATCATCAACCTACTGGTACCCTCTCTGCACCAAACCAAGCCTTGCACCGATGATTAAAGTGAAGACATGATCACAACACCACCCATGCCGGCCATGAGAGACATCACCATGCCACCCTACCTCAACACCTCTCTCTGGTCCATCCAACCTTGTCAACTAGACTCACCAGGAAGTACTGAGCATGCTAGACAAGGTTCTGGGACAAGAGGAAGCCTCCACCGCCCTGGACAACTCGTGATCACCACGACTGGGCACGCCAGAGCGTGCACTGGCACGACTCTGGGCGCGCTAGTACACTGCCTCGCGCCATCAACGTCGTCCTCCCCTCCCTTTCTTCTCTTGCACGCGCACGGCCCTCTGCACCATCTACCTGCTAGACAACCTCGCTAGCCCGCGGAAGCAACGTCGCCGTCGCCATGATCGAAGCTCTGCCGCGCCCGTACTGCCAGGATGGCGACGATGCCAGCATGCTCCCGTCCTCCCTTAGCTGCCCCATCACGCGCGTCGTGCTCGCCATGATGCCTGCAACGCCACACCATCATCTCCTTGCCCTTTCGCGCCCTAGAACGCCGTCGCCGCCGTCGACCTTGCAGCACCCCACGGCCACATAGCGCATCTATAAATAGAGGCACCCCCTTGAGGAATTCTCCACACCAGTCGCCTCCCCTCCTTCTCCTTGATCTCCTCGACCACCTCTCCACCTCGATTCAGCCTTCAGTCGCCGGAATTTAGCCGGAGTTCGTCGGAGCCCGTAGCAGAAGCTGCCGTCGATTGCGACCACCTCAGCCCCTGCCGCGGCTACCCTCTGCCTCGCCATCGTCTCCTCGTTCGATCGCCCGCCTCGCCGAGTCCTGCCTGAGCCCAGGTACGCCGCCGACGACCCCCTCTGCCGCCGGTAGGGTTTCATCCTCGGCGAGCTGTGTCGAGGAAGGCGATAGACCTCGACCGTCCGATCCTCTTTGATCCTACGCCCCTCATTCACCTATACCGCTTCGCAGTTTTAAAACACACTGACGCGTAGGACCCACCTGTCGGGCGGCCCACTGTGCGTTGAAGTGTTACTGGGCTGGCCCGTTAAGTTTCCCGCCTAGGCCCAAAAATTTGAAATCAAATTAAATCGTTTCAGTTTGATTTCAATACTGATGCTTTGCTATAAATTGTATAGTTTCAAATTTACCAATCCAAATTTAGCAAATCAAAATGTTCCAGAAAGCTTATGAAATTATCTAGCTAACCCCACTAGATTTAACCCCATAGCTTGTGTAGATTTTGAATAGTAAAATTTATAAGGAAGAGACTTTTCAGTATTCAAATAAATCTAGAAAATCAACCAATTTGAATTTTGAAGTAAATCCAATTGCTATATTTCACATTTCACAAACTCTAATTTACTATGTAAAAATATGATATGGGTTCTGTACATGATCATGGGCTAGAATCAAAAATTGGCTATGTGGTCAATACTAGCCCATTTAACTCATTTTAAAATTTTAGGATTTCAAATCTATGAGGTGTAGCACCTCATTTAAATCACTTTCCCAAGTATTATGAAGTAATGTGATGACCCATATTGCATGGGCTCATACTTGCTCACTTGGGGAACTTAAATCGAAATAGTATTTAAATTTCAATGGTTATTTAAATCACATGAGATGATGAATCTCATTTAAATATTTTTTCTCAAATGATAAGTGTGAAGTGTTGACCTGGGTCAACATGTGATCATACATGGTTATTTGAGAAGATTAAATCTTAAGAAGATTCAATGAGAGGAAATTATTTCTCCAAAGAACTAAATAGAAACCCTAATTCCAATTTCAATGAGAGGAAATTATTTTCCTAATACTAAGTAAGAAACCCTAGCATGATTTTTGGATAAAGGTTAAGTAGTGATGCTAGATCAATGGTGTGAGCCAATAAGGCTAATTAAGTCTACTTAAGTGTTGTTTGGTGATTGTATCCTCGTATTCGTTTATAGACGCTAGTACCGGAGACTATCAAGAGGAAGAGGTCTTCTACCAAGAGGAAGAAGAAGAACACTTTGATCACCTCACCAATCAAGGCAAGATAGACTAATGCAAGCTATTTTGTTGCAAGCTATTACCAATGCAAGTTAGATTAGTGCAAAGCTCTACAAGGGCAAGGCACCATTACATTTTGCTTGATGATCATATCCCAAGTTTTTAATTTACAAGCTTTATTGGATTTTATTTATCAAAGTTACTTTTTGATTCATGATTCACTTGGTTTAGTTATAGAGTAGTACAAGAGCATCACACTTAGCCTAGCAAGCTCCAAGATATTTAGCACCCCTCATAACTAGTTGCTACTGCTAAACATTAAAAGTGACTACTCTAGTTGGGAACTAGTGAAATGAAATGACTTTGAAAACCTTGGAATGATGAGTCATTCTATTGAGAGATTTTGAAGGTGAATATGACTTGTGAATGACTTGGTGAATTTTACCAAAACTGATGGTTGGGTTCGGATGCAATACCATTCCAATTTTACAAGTACCCCCACAATACCTGAATCTGGGTAAGGCTTAGCTGGAAACTTATGTATTTTAGTATGGGTTCCCTCTGAACAAGCGTCATAGGGGTTATGCCCAGGCTGCCTCCATTGAAAGTGAAATGACGTGAAATGAGGTGAATGTCCTACCCAAGCCCTGTGCAGTTCCCGGGTTGACGGTTTGTTTCCACCGGGAGGCCAAGCTCATGGGGAGAGATGCCTATACTAGGATATGTAAATGAAAGGTTAGGATTGGTAGTTCGTGTACTACTGTTGCCGTCAGAAACTCACCGGCGAGCAGCGACGAGCAACACCGTAGAGCCGGGAGGCTCCCAGGACTGCGGCTGGCCCTGGTCCCTCGGGCGACGGCCCGCAATGCTCCTAGCACGCACGTCCGATGCTGATGCAAGGGCGTGCCACCTGACCTATACCTGGTCAGGAAGGTGATGGATTGCTTCGACTTAGTTTCCTGCATGGCAAACATGTAAACATTAAATACGAGCCCCGATCGGCTCTTAGGTTGTTCTGTGGATCGGCTCTAAGAGCCGATTGCCCCATGAAACACGATAGATTTTACATTAACATGGGGATCCTGCTTAATCAAAATCAAGCTAAACTAATCTACGATAGTCTAGGGTTTTCACCGCATAACCGGAACATCCTATGCGTAATTGAGCCTAGCAGATACGTAAGATGATAGGAAAACTAGCCCTAAAGAGGCCTAAAAACCAGCATGAAGCCGATCCCCGGAACAATCCCTTTAGGACTTCATTAACCACACCTCACGCACTACCGGATCGTTCAACCCGTTTATAAGGCCTAACCATGCGGATATCAAACCAATCCTTGAAGAACAAGGAGCGACTATAACAGATTAGATCTGCTAGCTAGTGAACAAACAAGATGCTGCCCTTACACCTAGCGTAGATGTAAGGGCAGCCGGATATTGAGGGATAGCGTAGCTAAACAAGTACATCGTGAAAGTATCGACGTCAAACCCAAAACACCTGAGATAAGGGTGTTTCTCGCCATCAAAAAGGCTTCAGCACGAGCAACACCAAGAAAGAATAAACCGATACTGCCTAGATCGCGCAATGCGATCTAGGCAGCATGATGCTTACCCGGGAGAAACCCTCGAAACAAGGGGTGGCGATGCGCCTTGATTGATTTGTTGTGAACGTGATCATCCTCCTTTCTCAATAACCCTAGATACATCTTTATAGTCCGTAGACTTTCTAATTTGAGAATAACCCCAACCGTACACGAGCTAAACTTTGTTTTAATCCTAACCGACACGGAATCTACTATAAATTACAGATACATGGGCCACCTGGCCCAAACTTCGTGTACAAGGCCGATTCATGTATATCTTCCGCGTATATTCTTCAAGCCCATCTTTACCACGGCCCACCTTCTGATCTGGTTAAATTCTGGTGATAACACATGCCCCCTGGTTTTGGCAATGGTAATTCCAAAACCACTCTGGTTTTCTTCGTCGGGTCATGTCGTGGCAGAGCAGAACCGTCACAGTATCTTTCATCATGATGCCTTGCCTACTCAACTTCTCCGCGTGGGCACCACTTCCTCGGAAACTGCTGTGGCATTGAATCCCCACTATATCCCCTTTATTTAACCGCGCCGAACAGTTCGCCTCTTCATCCTCTTGCTCTGTTTCTGACCATCGGCACCAAAAAACCCTCCTCCACCATGGACTCTTCTTCCTCCTCTGCTTCGTCGGCTCTCTCCTTCCAATCTTCTTCCTCGAGTGAGCCAGAGTGGGACTTTGACTTCGTGCCAGATGGCCCACCCGAGGCCCTCGTCTAGTCAGATGGCGATTTGCCCCTGACCGATGGGGAGGACGACCTCCGGTTCCTCATTGACGGGGAACTGGCAGCGGAGAGTGAAGACGACCTCCTCTCCTGGGGTAACTTCAACCCTTCTAATGAAGAGGAAGAAGAAGAAGACGAGGAGGACGACGCCTCCTCCAACGAGGAGGAGGAAGAAGACGACACCTCCTCCGACGAGCCACCGGCGAAGCGCTTCCGCGGCTGGGCCTGGTCGGATGACGACGAAGATGATGATGATGAGGAGGAAGAAGCCCCCATTGAGGGCTACGGTAGTAGTGAGAAGGAGCTCGCCAGCAGCAGCACTGGCGGCGGCTATAACGGCGACGACGAGGACAGCGACGGTCCTTAGAGTAGGAAGTACTACTGTAGGACTAGTAGTAGCTCCTGAGCAATCGGCTCTTCTTTTGTTCTTCCCTCCTTGAGCAATCGGCTCTTCGTTGTAAAAAAAACCTTATTATTAATGAAGAAGTGTTTCCAACTAATCCTGCCGATAGTCAAAGTCAGTCAACTCTCACAGAGCCGATGGCATCGCATCGGTCTTCAGCATAAAATGCAAGTGAGACCACATCAGTTGCCTATTCAAACGGTAACCTGCACCCTTCGCCTGAGAGGATAAACTCAGATCCCCAAATCGCCGCCCGAACATATCCAACTCACGGTCGCCCGAATCTCAGATCACATCCGTGCCTAAATCATCTCCGCAGCGGATCCAATGGCGGAAGCATCCCATGCCAACGCTATGGTTGCTGGTCTGAAGGTAATCCTTAACTGCTCCTCGCCATCTGAATGAGCGCTAGAATTAACAGCAAGCGCCTGAATTAATGCTCTATTTCACTATTAATTTAGGTTTCAGACATTCTGCTGCCGCATCCTTCTCTCCCAGATTCTATTTGTCTTGGTCCTCGTTCCTCCGAGAGTCCTGCTCATTTGATTTCATGCGAGGCCAATAGAATTCCTTTCGTGAGCCAGAATTTAGATCTGACTTCTTGGGCCGACTGCCTGCGAGCCTGGCCTAATCCTCCCGAGGGTTGGGTGGCATGGTATCGTAGAGTATCCAAAACTCACTATGCCACCTGGGAAACGATAGGGATAGCCGATGCTTTGTCATTATCATTGTCTCCTTTGAGAAAAACGAGAACCTTTTGAAAACCATCGGCTACTTTTGGTCTGATGCAATGAATTGCTTCATGTTTGGCCATGGCCCCATGAGACCAACCCTGCTAGACGTGGCCATGATCACAGGCCTAGATATTGCATCCCCAAGCCCTTCCGCTTTTAAGCTGCCAAAGGTTCCTTTCACCCTGTCCTCCAAAACAGAGTGTACAAGCTAGGGTGCCTACCTCAAATGTTACATGAAAACCAAAGGCCCTGTGACAGAGAGAGAACATACGGCCTTCTTGAATTTCTGGTTGGAGCACTTCATATTCTGTGGCCCTTCACTTGCCCCAACCAAGAATTACCTCTCTCTGGCCTACGAGCTTGCTAAAGGCACTCAGCTTGGCATCGGCAAACTATTCCTTGGAGAAGTCTATCGATCTCTCCAACTGATGTCTGTCAAACTGTTCTCCCAAAGGACAGTTAAAACAAGAGGTCCTTGGTGGTTTATTCAGCTATGGGCTCAGCTATACTTCCAAGACCAGATCCCAAACTCTCCGCCTTTGGCTACTTGCACCTTCCCAGATGCTAATGGGAAGCATATCCGATGCACTAGCTATGGCCAAGCTCTCTATAGCCTTCCGGGTAGCAAACTGATCCCTAAGGAGGCATCAGAGTGGTTCAGGATTTTCTTCCAGGGCCTGGACAATCCCCTGTTCTTTCCTTATACCGCATCTGGAGATTTTGAAAACCCAGTCTCCTTCAGGCTAGACAACTTTGCCGATGATCCTAGCACCCGGCACTTATACTCCATTATGATCCGTCCCTGTTTTCTTCCAGTTGGCATGAGCACCTCCAATAGGATCATCAAACCTGGTTACGAGTCTTACCAGCCAGTTGTGGTGGCCCGGCAGTTTGGTCTCGGGCAGGTGTCTCCACACTTCTCCCTTCACCACTTGACAGAAAGTAGAGCCGAGCTGCCCGATGTCATCACCAGCCAAAGGTGTTACTCTTTCTTTGATTCTCTATCCCTTCCAATCCCTCACAACCTCCGTTTCATCTCGTCAACCGACGGCTTCGAAACCTGGTGGTCAATGTGGAAGACCCACGCCTTCAGGAGAGCTCTAGGACCATTGCTGAAGCAACTTGACGCTGAATATGATATCCCTGCAGAACAGGTACCACTACTCAAAAATATTTTGCAGCGGTTTGTAACGATTGCTTGTCACCTGACTCTGTTTCTTTGCAGCAACAAGATGGTCCAGAACCTGTAAATGAGGGTGGCTCTTTATTCCAGTTCCTTCCTCCGGCCCCCGTGGTTCTCTTCTGCAAGGGCTCATTACCCTTGAAGAAGGTTGTAATGCAGGGTCAGCCGATTCTGCCGAAATCGGCTCCTAAAAGCGCAGCATCTTCTGGGCCAGCTGCCCCCCGAGCTTCAATCAAGGCAAGAAAAGCAGTAAGGAAAGTATCTGCTAGGAAAACCTTGAAGCGCCAAAGCCCTATTCCTTCCCAAGAAAGTTTGCATGTAAGTTGGTTCATGACTTGATCAATTTCATCTCTCTCTCCAGGTTTTTTTTTCCAACGCGTTTGTATTTCCTTCACAGACCTCAACTGAAGAAAATTCTAGCGAGGGGACAGAGTTTAGTCGAGAGCAGTCCAGTTCGGGCAACTCTGGGAACACCACCACACCGAGCCAGCCAGACCTGCCATCGTCGGCTTCCAGAAAACGGTCAACCCCCGAACCTGCTTCCCCCCAAGCTCCCATCAAAACAGGGCTACGCACAAAGAGCCGATACGTTAAGAGAGCTCGCAGAGAACCGCAAGCTTCTTCGCCAAGCCAGGAGGTTTCAAATGTAATTACTCACCCTGGTTTATATTCCATACTAACCCATCGCTACTCGCATCGGCTAACCATTTTCTTTGCAGACTGTTGATACGTCTAGTGGAGAAGTCGAGGAGGTAGTAATGCCAACCACCGCCCTAGATCTAGCAACCTCCCAAAGCGCAGCTGACAAGGCTGCCGACTTGACCAAGCCCACGGCAGAAGCGCAAGAGCCGATCATCTCATCATCGGCTGTTCCTCTGGTCTTGGGAGAGGTATACTCCTTTCTCTTAGCTTTGCTTTTCTCCTTCACTGCATACTGACGCTGTTCTCGTTCGTTTGTAAGGGTTGTGACCTCTCAAGCTTGCTAACATTCGACCCTGAATCGATCGAACCAGCTACTTCCAGAGTAAACGAAGAGCTAGGACCCAGTACTACCAATAGCCAACTCCAGCGCCTCAAGTCTTTGCTCTCCTCCACCATTGAGACACTGGTTGAAAACCCTGACGAAGTGAAGGGCATTCTTGAGGACATTCAGTCTCATCTCCCGGTGACCTTGCAGGTGAAACTCTGGCCAGTCGTGACTCTATCAGCTTTCAAATCGAGGGTAAAGTTGGCTCATCAGAGAATCGACCTACGCCACGCCCAGCTTCCGTTGAGAGCCGATATTGCAAACAGATGCCAACGGCTCAATGAGAAAAAGGCTGCCTTGGATGCCAAAACCGACACCTCTATTAGCAGCACCGAACTTGAGACCCTTCGCAAGGAGCTGGAGGATCTTGAAGAGAGGGTTAGAGTAACCAAACAGCTGATCCAAGATAAGGAAGCCCTCATTGTCCACTCTCAAGAGGAAGCAGAAGGCCTCAAGGTTGAACTTAAGACTGATCTGGCCGAAATACGTGCTCTGAACGGACAGCTGGTGACGGGCAAGGACGAAGATGACGAGGCTGAGATCGCCGAGGTGGATCGTGTCTGTGCTGACGTCCTTCATGCGCTTGAAGCATTTCTTCGTTAAAACTCCTTCCATGTAATGATAACTGCTCTGAAGGCGCTTGAGTCGATGTCTGTGCATCGGCTGTACTTGTATATTTTTTTTTACTGGCCGATTTTTTGTGTCGTATCGGCCCCCCACATTCCACTGTCCATGAATCGCACAAGTTTATCCGTTAGGGTGCCCCCCGAGCCGAATCTGCCAGGTAACTGCAGATATCGGCTCTGTAGTAAACCCATACCCTAACTTTCCATCACCTGCTAGCTCAATGCTGAACACAGGCGTAATATATGATAAGGGTATTATGGGCCGATTGCCTGAATCGGCCTCCTTTGTCATTACGCTGCTTAACGCGGATTTACAACTTATCTTTATTTTTTGGGGCCGATCGCATGGATCGGCCTTGCTACACATATCTAGTAACTTTGATGCGGTTACGCTGTCAGGCCAGTGGATAAGACCAGCCTCACCCCGTTTTTTGTAACCTCAATGCGCTCACACCCGTCCAGACTGACCCCTGAGAGCGGCTCCTGATCCACCGCGTCCCAAATGTTCATGCCAGCCGTTGAAATTTCGGCTGTGTCATCTGCCTGGACGACCTCGACTTCATCGCCATCCCACTGTATCAAGCATTGGTGCATTGTGGATGGGATGCAGCAATTGGCGTGAATCCAATCTCTTCCTAGCAGGACGGCGTAGGTGCTCTTGCTATCGACGATGAAGAACGACGTAGGAATGGTTTTTCGGCCTACTGTAAGATCCACGCTTAGAACACCTTGTGCTTCTGATGCTTGGCCGTTAAAGTCGCTCAATGTGACGTTGGTTTTGATCAGATCTACGCCAGAGCGTCTGATGGCGTGTAACTCACACGTTCGTTGGGAACCCCAAGAGGAAGGTATGATGCGCACAGCAGCAAGTTTTCCCTCAGAAAGAAACCAAGGTTTATCGAACCAGGAGGAGCCAAGAAGCACGTTGAAGGTTGATGGCGGCGGGATGTAGTGCGGCGCAACACCAGGGATTCCGGCGCCAACGTGGAACCTGCACAACACAACCAAAGTACTTTGCCCCAACGAAACAGTGAGGTTGTCAATCTCACCGGCTTGCTGTAACAAAGGATTAACCGTATTGTGTGGAAGATGATTGTTTGCAGAAAACAGTAGAAACGATATTGCAGATGGGTGTATTTCAGTATAGAGAATTGGACCGGGGTCCACAGTTCACTAGAGGTGTCTCTCCCATAAGATAAACAGCATGTTGGGTGAACAAATTACAGTTGGGCAATTGACAAATAAATAGGGCATGACCATGCACATACATATTATGATGAGTATAGTGAGATTTAATTGGGCATTACGACAAAGTACATAGACCGCCATCCAGCATGCATCTATGCCTAAAAAGTCCACCTTCAGGTTATCATCCGAACCCCCTCCAGTATTAAGTTGCTAACAACAGACAATTGCATTAAGTATTGCGCGTAATGTAACTAGTAACTACATCCTTGAACATAGCACTAATGTTTTATCCCTAGTGGCAACAGCACATCCACAACCTTAGAACTTTCTGTCACTGTCCCAGATATCAATGGAGGCATGAACCCACTATCGAGCATAAATACTCCCTCTTGGAGTTACAAGCATCTACTTGGCCAGAGCATCTACTAGTAACGGAGAGCATGCAAGATCATAAACAACACATAGACATAACTTTGATAATCAACATAACAAGTATTCTCTATTCATCGGATCCCAACAAACGCAACATATAGAATTACAGATAGATGATCTTGATCATGTTAGGCAGCTCACAAGATCCGACAATGAAGCACAATGGGGAGAAGACAACCATCTAGCTACTGCTATGGACCCATAGTCCAGGGGTAGACTACTCACACATCACTCCGGAGGCGACCATGGCGGCGTAGAGTCCTCCGGGAGATGATTCCCCTCTCCGGCAGGGTGCCGGAGGCGATCTCCTGGATCCCCCGAGATGGGATCGGCGGCGGCGGCGTCTCTGGAAGGTTTTCCGTATCGTGGCTCTCGGTACTGGGGGTTTCGCAACGGAGGCTTTAAGTAGGCGGAAGGGCAGGTCAGGAGGCGGCACGAGGGCCCCACACCACAGGGCCGCGCGGCCAAGGGGGGGCCACGCCGCCCTAGGGTGTGGCCACCTCGTGGCCCCACTTCGTCTCCTCTTCGGACTTCTGGAAGCTTCGTGGCAAAATAGGACCCTGGGCGTTGATTTCATCCAATTCCGAGAATATTTCGTTACTAGGATTTCTGAAACCAAAAACAGCAGAAAACAGCAACTGGCACTTCGACATCTTGTTAATAGGTTAGTTCCAGAAAATGCACGAATATGACATAAAGTGTGCATAAAACATGTAGATAACATCAATAATGTGGCATGGAACATAAGAAATTATCGATACGTCGGCGACGTATCAGCATCCCCAAGCTTAGTTCTGCTCGTCCCGAGCAGGTAAAACGATAACACAGATAATTTCTGGAGTGACATGCCATCATAACCTTGATCATACTATTTGTAAAGCATATGTAGTGAATGCAGCGATCAAAACAATGTATATGACATGAGTAAACAAGTGAATCATATAGCAAAGACTTTTCATGAATAGCACTTCAAGACAAGCATCAATAAGTCTTGCATAAGAGTTAACTCATAAAGCAATAATTCAAAGTAAAGGTATTGAAGCAACACAAGGAAGATTAAGTTTCAACGGTTGCTTTCAACTTGTAACATGTATATCTCATGGATATTGTCAACATAGAGTAATATAATAAGTGCAATAAGCAAATATGTAGGAATCAATGCACAGTTCACACAAGTGTTTGCTTCTTGAGGTGGAGAGAAATAGGTGAACTGACTCAACATTGAAAGTAAAAGAATGGTCCTCCATAGAGGAAAAGCATCGATTGCTATATTTGTGCTAGAGCTTTGATTTTGAAAACATGAAACAATTTTGTCAACGGTAGTAATAAAGCATATGTATCATGTAAATTATATCTTACAAGTTGCAAGCCTCATGCATAGTGTACTAATAGTGCCCGCACCTTGTCCTAATTAGCTTGGACTACCGGATCATCGCAATGCACATGTTTTAACCAAGTGTCACAAAGGGGTACCTCTATGCCGCCTGTACAAAGGTCTAAGGAGAAAGCTCGCATTGGATTTCTCGCTATTGATTATTCTCAACTTAGACATCCATACCGGGACAACATAGACAACAGATAATGGACTCCTCTTTTATGCATAAGCATGTAACAACAATTAATAATTTTCTCATATGAGATTGAGGATATATGTCCAAAACTGAAACTTCCACCATGGATCATGGCTTTAGTTAGCAGCCCAATGTTCTTCTCTAACAATATGCATGCTTAACCATAAGGTGGTAGATCTCTCTTACTTCAGACAAGACGAACATGCATAGCAACTCACATGAAATTCAACAAAGAGTAGTTGATGGCGTCCCCAGTGAACATGGTTATCGCACAACAAGCAACTTAATAAGAGATAAAGTGCATAATTACATATTCAATACCACAATAGTTTTTAAGCTATTTGTCCCATGAGCTATATATTGCAAAGGTGAATGATGGAATTTTAAAGGTAACACTCAAGCAATTTACTTTGGAATGGCGGAAAATACCATGTAGTAGGTAGGTATGGTGGACACAAATGGCATAGTGGTTGGCTCAAGTATTTTGGATGCATGAGAAGTATTCCCTCTCGATACAAGGTTTAGGCTAGCAAGGCTTATTTGAAACAAACACAACGATGAACCGGTGTAGCAAAACTCACATAAAAGACATATTGAAAACATTATAAGACTCTACACCGTCTTCCTTGTTGTTCAAACTCAATACTAGAAATTATCTAGACCTTAGAGAAACCAAATATGCAAACCAAATTTTAGCATGCTCTATGTATTTTTTCATTAATGGGTGCAAAGTATATGATGCGAGAGCTTAAATATGAGCACAACAATTGCCAAGTATCACATTACCCAAGACATTAATAGCAATTACTACATGTATCATTTTCCAATTCCAACCATATAACAATTTAACGAAGAAGAAACTTCGCCATGAATACTATGAGTAGAAACTAAGGACATACTTGTCTATATGCTACAGCGGAGCATGTCTCTCTCCCATAAAGTGAATGCTAGGATCCATTTTATTCAAACAAAAAAAAACAAAAACAAACCGACGCTCCAAGCAAAGCACATAAGATGTGATGGAATAAAAATATAGTTTCAGGGGAGGAACCTGATAATGTTGTCGATGAAGAAGGGGATGCCTTGGGCATCCCCAAGCTTAGACGCTTGAGTCTTCTTAGTATATGCAGGGGTGAACCACCGGGGCATCCCCAAGCTTAGAGCTTTCACTCTCCTTGATCATGTTGCATCATACTCCTCTCTTGATCCTTGAAAACTTCCTCCACACCAAACTTAGAACAACTCATTAGAGGGTTAGTGACAATAAAAATTAACATGTTCAGAGGTGACACAATCATTCTTAACACTTCTGGACATTGCATAAAGCTACTGGACATTAATGGATCAAAGAAATTCATCCAACATAGCAAAAGAGGCAATGCGAAATAAAAGGCAGAATCTGTCAAAACAGAACAGTTCGTATTGCCGAATTTTATCGAGGCACCAGACTTGCTCAAATGAAAATGCTCAAATTGAATGAAAGTTGCGTACATATCTGAGGATCACTCGCGTAAATTGGCATAATTTTCTGAGTTACGTACAGGGAAAACAGCCCAGATTCGTGACAGCAAAGAAATCTGTTTCTGCGCAGTAATCCAAATCTAGTATGAACTTTACTATCAACGACTTTACTTGGCACAACAAAACACTAAACTAAGATAAGGAGAGGTTGCTACAGTAGTAAACAACTTCCAAGACACAAAATAAAAACAAAGTACTGTAGGTAAAAACATGGGTTGTCTCCCATAAGCGCTTTTCTTTAACGCCTTTCAGCTAGGCGCAGAAAGTGTGTATCAAGTATTATCAAGAGACGAAGTGTCAACATCATAATTTGTTCTCATAATAGAATCAAAAGGTAACTTCATTCTCTTTCTAGGGAAGTGTTCCATACCTTTCTTGAGAGGAAATTGATATTTTATATTACCTTCCTTCATATCAATGATAGCACCAACAGTTCGAAGAAAAGGTCTTCCCAATATAATGGGACAAGATGCATTGCATTCAATATCCAAGACAACAAAATCAACGGGGACAAGGTTATTGTTAACGGTAATGCGAACATTATCAACTTTCCCCAAAGGTTTCTTTGTAGAATGATCAGCAAGATTAACATCCAAATAACAATTTTTCAGCGGTGGCAAGTCAAGCATATTATAAATTTTCTTAGGCATAACGGAAATACTTGCACCAAGATCACATAAAGCATTACAATCAAAATCTTTAACCTTCATCTTAATGATGGGCTCCCAACCATCCTCTAGCTTTCTAGGAATAGAGGCTTCGCGCTCTAGTTTCTCTTCTCTAGCTTTTATGAGAGCATTTGTAATATGTTGTGTGAAAGCCAAATTTATAGCACTAGCATTAGGACTTTTAGCAAGTTTTTGCAAGAACTTTATAACTTCAGAGGTGTGGCAATCATCAAAATTCAAAACATTATAATCTAAAGCAATGGGATCATCATCCCCAATGTTGGAAAAAATTTCAGCAGTTTTATCACAGGCAGTTTCAGCAGTTTTAGCATTTTCAGGCAGTTTCTCGCGCTTTGCATTAGAAGTGGAAACATTGCTAACACCAATTCTTTTATTATTAGTAGTAGGAGGTGCAGCAACATGTGTAGCATTAGCATTACTAGTGGTGGTAATAGTCCAAACTTTAGCTACATTCTTCTCTTTAGCTAGTTTTTCATTTTCTTCTCTATCCCACCTAGCACGCAGTTCAGCCATCAATCTTATATTCTCATTAATTCTAACTTGGATGGCATTTGCTGTAGTAGCAATTTTATTATGATGATTCTCATTAGGCATAACTTTCGATTTCAAAAGATCAACATCAACAGCAAGACTATCAACTTTAGAAGCAAGTATATCAATTTTCCCAAGCTTTTCTTCAACAGATTTGTTAAAAGCAGTTTGTGTACTAATAAATTCTTTAAGCATAGCTTCAAGTCCAGGGGGTGAACTCCTATTATTGTTGTAAGAATTCCCATAAGAATTACCATAGCCGTTGCCATTATTGTAAGGATATGGCCTATAGTTATTACTAGAATTGTTCCGGTAAGCATTGTTGTTGAAATTATTATTTTTAATGAAGTTTACATCAACATGTTCTTCTTGTGCAACCAATGAAGCTAACGGAACATTATTAGGATCAATATTAGTCCTATCATTCACAATCATAGACATAATAGCATCAATCTTATCACTCAAGGAAGAGGTTTCTTCGACAGAATTTACCTTCTTACCTTGTGGAGCTCTTTCCGTGTGCCATTCAGAGTAGTTGATCATCATATTATCAAGAAGCTTTGTTGCTTCACCAAGAGTGATGGACATAAAGGTACCTCCAGCAGCTGAATCCAATAAATTCCGCGAAGAAAAATTTAGTCCTGCATAGAAGGTTTGGATGATCATCCAAGTAGTCAGTCCATGGGTTGGGCAATTTTTAACCAGAGATTTCATTCTTTCCCAAGCTTGAGCAACATGTTCAGTATCTAATTGTTTAAAATTCATTATGCTACTCCTCAAAGATATAATTTTAGCAGGGGGATAATATCTACCAATAAAAGCATCCTTGCATTTAGTCCATGAATCAATACTATTCTTAGGCAGAGATAGCAACCAATCTTTAGCTCTTCCTCTTAATGAGAAAGGGAACAATTTTAATTTTATAATGTCACCATCTACATCTTTATATTTTTGCATTTCACATAGTTCAACAAAATTATTAAGATGGGCAGCAGCATCATCAGAACTAACACCAGAAAATTGCTCAAATGAAAATGCTCAAATTGAATGAAAGTTGCGTACATATCTGAGGATCACTCACGTAAATTGGCATAATTTTCTGAGTTACCTACAGGGAAAAGAGCCCAGATTCGTGACAGCAAAGAAATCTGTTTCTGCGCAGTAATCCAAATCTAGTATGAACTTTACTATCAACGACTTTACTTGGCACAACAAAACACTAAACTAAGATAAGGAGAGGTTGCTACAGTAGTAAACAACTTCCAAGACACAAAATAAAAACAAAGTACTGTAGGTAAAAACATGGGTTGTCTCCCATAAGCGCTTTTCTTTAACGCCTTTCAGCTAGGCGCAGAAAGTGTGTATCAAGTATTATCAAGAGACGAAGTGTCAACATCATAATTTGTTCTCATAATAGAATCAAAAGGTAACTTCATTCTCTTTCTAGGGAAGTGTTCCATACCTTTCTTGAGAGGAAATTGATATTTTATATTACCTTCCTTCATATCAATGATAGCACCAACAGTTCGAAGAAAAGGTCTTCCCAATATAATGGGACAAGATGCATTGCATTCAATATCCAAGACAACAAAATCAACGGGGACAAGGTTATTGTTAATGGTAATGCGAACATTATCAACTTTCCCCAAAGGTTTCTTTGTAGAATGATCAGCAAGATTAACATCCAAATAACAATTTTTCAGCGGTGGCAAGTCAAGCATATTATAAATTTTCTTAGGCATAACGGAAATACTTGCACCAAGATCACATAAAGCATTACAATCAAAATCTTTAACCTTCATCTTAATTATGGGCTCCCAACCATCCTCTAGCTTTCTAGGAATAGAGGCTTCGCGCTCTAGTTTCTCTTCTCTAGCTTTTATGAGAGCATTTGTAATATGTTGTGTGAAAGCCAAATTTATAGCACTAGCATTAGGACTTTTAGCAAGTTTTTGCAAGAACTTTATAACTTCAGAGATGTGGCAATCATCAAAATTCAAACCATTATAATCTAAAGCAATGGGATCATCATCCCCAATGTTGGAAAAAAATTCAGCAGTTTTATCACAGGCAGTTTCAGCAGTTTTAGCATTTTCAGGCAGTTTCTCGCGCTTTGCATTAGAAGTGGAAACATTGCTAACACCAATTCTTTTATTATTAATAGTAGGAGGTGCAGCAACATGTGTAGCATTAGCATTACTAGTGGTGGTAATAGTCCAAACTTTAGCTACATTCTTCTCTTTAGCTAGTTTTTCATTTTCTTCTCTATCCCACCTAGCACGCAGTTCAGCCATCAATCTTATATTCTCATTAATTCTAACTTGGATGGCATTTGCTGTAGTAACAATTTTATTATGATGATTCTCATTAGGCATAACTTTCGATTTCAAAAGATCAACATCAACAGCAAGACTATCAACTTTAGAAGCAAGTATATCAATTTTCCCAAGCTTTTCTTCAACAGATTTGTTAAAAGCAGTTTGTGTACTAATAAATTCTTTAAGCATAGCTTCAAGTCCAGGGGGTGAACTCCTATTATGGTTGTAAGAATTCCCATAAGAATTACCATAGCCGTTGCCATTATTATAAGGATATGGCCTATAGTTATTACTAGAATTGTTCCGGTAAGCATTGTTGTTGAAATTATTATTTTTAATGAAGTTTACATCAACATGTTCTTCTTGTGCAACCAATGAAGCTAACGGAACATTATTAGGATCAATATTAGTCCTATCATTCACAATCATAGACATAATAGCATCAATCTTATCACTCAAGGAAGAGGTTTCTTCGACAGAATTTACCTTCTTACCTTGTGGAGCTCTTTCCGTGTGCCATTCAGAGTAGTTGATCATCATATTATCAAGAAGCTTTGTTGCTTCACCAAGAGTGATGGACATAAAGGTACCTCCAGCAGCTGAATCCAATAAATTCCGCGAAGAAAAATTTAGTCCTGCATAGAAGGTTTGGATGATCATCCAAGTAGTCAGTCCATGGGTTGGGCAATTTTTAACCAGAGATTTCATTCTTTCCCAAGCTTGAGCAACATGTTCAGTATCTAATTGTTTAAAATTCATTATGCTACTCCTCAAAGATATAATTTTAGCAGGGGGATAATATCTACCAATAAAAGCATCCTTGCATTTAGTCCATGAATCAATACTATTCTTAGGCAGAGATAGCAACCAATCTTTAGCTCTTCCTCTTAATGAGAAAGGGAACAATTTTAATTTTATAATGTCACCATCTACATCTTTATATTTTTGCATTTCACATAGTTCAACAAAATTATTAAGATGGGCAGCAGCATCATCAGAACTAACACACCAGAAAATTGCTCTCGCATAACAAGATTCAGTAAAGCAGGTTTAATTTCAAAGAATTCTGCTGTAGTAGCAGGTGGAGCATTAGGTGTGCATAAGAAATCATTATTATTTGTGGTTGTGAAGTCACACAACTTAGTATTTTCAGGGTTGGCCATTTTAGCAGTAGTAAATAAAGCAAACTAGATAAAGTAAATGCAAGTAACTAATTTTTTTGTGTTTTTGATATAGCAAACAAGATAGCAAATAAAGTAAAACTAGCAACTAATTTTTTTGTATTTTGATTTAGTGTAGCAAACAAAGTAGTAAATAAAACTAAGCAAGTAAAGAGATTGAGAAGTGGAGAATCCCCTTGCAGCGTGTCTTGATCTCCCCGGCAACGGCGCCAGAAAAAGAGCTTGATGGCGTGTAACTCACACGTTCGTTGGGAACCCCAAGAGGAAAGTATGATGCGCACAGCAGCAAGTTTTCCCTCAGAAAGAAACCAAGGTTTATCGAACCAGGAGGAGCCAAGAAGCACGTTGAAGGTTGATGGCGGCGGGATGTAGTGCGGCGCAACACCAGGGATTCCGGCGCCAACGTGGAACCTGCACAACACAACCAAAGTACTTTGCCCCAATGAAACAGTGAGGTTGTCAATCTCACCGGCTTGTTGTAACAAAGGATTAACCGTATTGTGTGGAAGATGATTGTTTGCAGAAAACAGTAGAACAGTATGTGCGATGGGATTGTATTTCAGTATAGAGAATTGGACCGGGGTCCACAGTTCACTAGAGGTGTCTCTCCCATAAGATAAACAGCATGTTGGGTGAACAAATTACAGTTGGGCAATTGACAAATAAAGAGGACATGACCATGCACATACATATTATGATGAGTATAGTGAGATTTAATTGGGCATTACGACAAAGTACATAGACCGCCATCCAGCATGCATCTATGCCTAAAAATTCCACCTTCAGGTTATCATCTGAACCCCCTCCAGTATTAAGTTGCTAACAACAGACAATTGCATTAAGTATTGCGCGTAATGTAACTAGTAACTACATCCTTGAACATAGCACTAATGTTTTATCCCTAGTGGCAACAGCACATCCACAACCTTAGAACTTTCATCACTTGTCCCAGATATCAATGGAGGCATGAACCCACTATCGAGCATAAATACTCCCTCTTGGAGTTACAAGCATCTACTTGGCCAGAGCATCTACTAGTAACGGAGAGCATGCAAGATCATAAACAACACATAGACATAACTTTGATAATCAACATAACAAGTATTCTCTATTCATCGGATCCCAACAAACGCAACATATAGAATTACAGATAGATGATCTTGATCATGTTAGGCAGCTCACAAGATCCGACAATGAAGCACAATGGGGAGAAGACAACCATCTAGCTACTGCTATGGACCCATAGTCCAGGGGTAGACTACTCACACATCACTCCGGAGGCGACCATGGCGGCGTAGAGTCCTCCGGGAGATGATTCCCCTCTCCGGCAGGGTGCCGGAGGCGATCTCCTGGATCCCCCGAGATGGGATCGGCGGCGGCGGCGTCTCTGGAAGGTTTTCCGTATCGTGGCTCTCGGTACTGGGGGTTTCGCAACGCAGGCTTTAAGTAGACGGAAGGGCAGGTCAGGAGGCGGCACGAGGGCCCCACACCACAGGGCCGCGTGGCCAAGGGGGGGCCGCGCCGCCCTAGGGTGTGGCCACCTCGTGGCCCCACTTCGTCTCCTCTTCGGACTTCTGGAAGCTTCGTGGCAAAATAGGACCCTGGGCATTGATTTCGTCCAATTCCGAGAATATTTCGTTACTAGGATTTCTGAAACCAAAAACAGCGTAAAACAAAGAATCGGCACTTCGGCATCTTGTTAATAGGTTAGTTCCAGAAAATGCACGAATATGACATAAAGTGTGCATAAAACATGTAGATAACATCAATAATGTGGCATGGAACATAAGAAATTATCGATACGTCGGAGACGTATCAGCGTCCCAGGCGACGTAGCATGGAGTACGGCATTATGTTGACTGCCGCTCCCGTGTCGACCAGCATCTTGTTGACAGGCTGCCCGTTGATATATCCTTTCACGTACAAGGCCTTCAGATGCCTGTAGCTTCTTTCTCGTGGCTTCTCGAAGACAACTGGCCGTGGGCCGCAGTCTAGTTGTGCCACAGATGCCTCCTCTGATCTTGGAGCGCAAAACTCTGACGGAAGTATGAACACCATGTTGGCGCCAGCCGACGTCTTATCATCGGCTTTCTTTGGTTTGGGACGCCACTCTTGCTTCTGTGGGCGGCTCTCCTCATCCAAAGTTTGCTGAATTCTTGCGGCCAGATCGGGCCGTGCCTTCCTCAATGTGTGCAGGTATAACTTCTCGGCCTCTTCTAAGCTGCGTAGCCGCTGTACCCTGCGTTTCTGAGAATGACTGAGTCCGTCAGGGCACCACCTTGGTCGGTGGTACCTGTCTTCTTCTTCTTCTTCATCGTCTAACTCCTCAGAATCCTCTTCTCGAGAGGCCTTAGCTTGTTTGTTCCGACGCGGGAGAGGCCCTAGACGTTTGAACACTGACACATCTGCCGCGTACTTCTTCCTTGATCTACACTCTGGGCAGCTTTCGATTGTCGGCAATCGGCTCATTCCTGAGTCCCAGCAATGTTTAAAGAACGGGCAGTCCCAGTGCCGGTCCACGTCCTCTTGCTCTTCCGACCTCCCCCTGGTACGGCGCCCATATCTTTCGTCATCTCTATTATACCGACGATACTTTCTATCGTTTATGTCAGGCCGATGAGCTACGTCATCGGCTGTATCATACCGTCGGCGTTGGTCATGCTGATGTTCATATTTGTTAAGAAGGTGCTCTGAGAGTGGTCGCTGGTACCGCACGCTTCTCACTTGATCCTCGGTCACGTACCGTTTGTCATCGTATCGGGGCCGATCGCGAGAACCGGCCTCCTCCTTGTCCTTGCCACGAGAACGACTGCTCTCTTCTCTGTCACTGCCAGAGTGGTATGCAGGCCCTGCCATGTTGATACTGAACGAGAAATCTGGCTGGCGCCTCGCAGGGTGACTACACTCCACCATGTTGACAGCAGGGAACGGGTGCGTGTCCACTTTCATGGCATACTGGCTGAAAATAAGACGGCCTTGTTCTATCGCCATTTGGATCTACTGCCGCAACACTTTGCAGTCGCTGGTGGTATGTGTGAACGAATGATGCCAATTGCAGTATGGCCTTCCATTCATCTCTTGAGCCGTAGGGACTCTATGGCCATCGGGTAACTTCAGCTGCTTCTCTTTAAGCAAGAGATCGAAAATCTGCTCAGCTTTGCTCACGTCGAAGTCGAACCCTCTTGCAGGACCTTGTGGTTTAACCCACTTGCAGGATACGGGGTTTGCCCCCCGAGCCCATTCAGCCACAGCCACTTCCTGATCTCCTGCCGAATCATCGTCTTCTTCTACCTCGATCAGGCTTACTGGGCGTTTGAACTTGTCCTGGTACAATTCTGGATGGCGTTGTTCATATAATGATAGTTTCTGCACCATGTGCGCCAGGGAGGTATACCCTGCCTGAGAAGCCATGTCCTTGATTGGCGATGCAAGACCTACCACTGCCAGATCAACGGCCTCTTTCTCATTTAAACGAGCCGAATAGCATCGGTTCCTCACAGTTCTGAAGCGCTGAATGTACTCCGACACTGTCTCCCCACGCCTCTGTCGTACCTGTGCCAAATCGGCAATGCCAGCTTCGGAAGAATCTGAGTGATATTGTACATGGAACTGTTCTTCCATCTGCTTCCATGTCCGGATTGAGTCTGGGGGCAGCGAGGTGTACCACCCAAAAGCCGATCCTGTGAGAGACTGCGCGAAAAATCTCACGCGTAGCTGGTCCGATGCTGAGATCATGCCCAACTGTGCTAAATATCGGCTCACGTGTTCAATTGAGCTAGAACCTTCTGATCCACTGAACTTTGAGAACTCTGGGAGCCGATATTTAGGTGGCAGTGGTATTAGATCATACTCATTAGGATACGGCTTGGAATAGCCGATTGCCCTTCTCTTTGGCACCATGCCGAATTGGTCTCTCAAGATCGCACTGATCTGGTCTACTGTAGGAGCTGCGGGGGCCGAACTTTGCTGATCTGCTGCAGTGGCATACTTGGCTAGCCACGCCTGTTTATCGGCGTCTCCTCCAGCAATTCCTCTTGTGACTCCAGAAATTCCTCCTGTGGCTCCAGCAATTCCTCCTGCTGTAATCTGGTTCGTGAGCGCCAAATTGTTACAATCTGGCACATATATGCACGTGTATCCGTGCGGGATCTCCTTAGGTGGCTCCAGCATGAACTGGTAATCAGCAGGATCGCCTCCAATCTTGTGGACGACGAAAGCCGGCGAACCACGTGGCTCTGGAGCTGTAAGCGCGAACGGTAGCGGCGGTCTGGTCTGGAACGGCAGTTCTCCCTGGTGAGTTCCTAGGACTGGGCCTGACGGGGAGTATTGGTGCTTCATTATTTCCTGAACTACGCGGACCGCGACGCGCTCCAAAGTGTTCACCAGGCTCTCAGAGTGCCGATGAAGAGAATGAGCTGTCATATAGTTAAGTTCTTGGCGCAGAGCTCTGGTGCGCTCCTCTGAAGGGGTAGACAGATCTACTCCATCAAGAGCACCATCGGGTGAGAACCCTTTCCACCTGATGCCATGTGAACGGGTCTTTGTGAAAGATCCGATGAGATCGGCTTCGAAGACGGATTTGATCTCATCATACTTCTTCTTGAACTCCTCAGGCAGCTCTTCGTACTTGACCGGCTCGTCCGCCATCTCAGAGGAAGATGTCGCTGCCATTGTTGCTGACTGTCCCACCGGGCGTGCCAGAATGTGTTGCCGTCAGAAACTCACCGGCGAGCAGCGACGAGCAACACCGTAGAGTCGGGAGGCTCCCAGGACTGCGGCTGGCCCTGGTCCCTCGGGCGACGGCCCGCAATGCTCCTAGCACGCACGTCCGATGCTGGTGCAAGGGCGTGCCACCTGACCTATACCTGGTCAGGAAGGTGATGGATTGCTTCGACTTAGTTTCCTGCATGGCAAACATGTAAACATTAAATACGAGCCCCGATCGGCTCTTAGGTTGTTCTGTGGATCGGCCCCATGAAACACGATAGATTTTACATTAACATGGGGATCCTGCTTAATCAAAATCAAGCTAAACTAATCTACGATAGTCTAGGGTTTTCACCGCATAACCGGAACATCCTATGCGTAATTGAGCCTAGCAGATACGTAAGATGATAGGAAAACTAGCCCTAAAGAGGCCTAAAAACCAGCATGAAGCCGATCCCCGAAACAATCCCTTTAGGACTTCGTTAACCACACCTCACGCACTACCGGATCGTTCAACCCGTTTATAAGGCCTAACCATGCGGATATCAAACCAATCCTTGAAGAACAAGGAGCGACTATAACAGATTAGATCTGCTAGCTAATGAACAAACAAGATGCTGCCCTTACACCTAGCGTAGATGTAAGGGCAGCCGGATATTGAGGGATAGCGTAGCTAAACAAGTACATCGTGAAAGTATCGACGTCAAACCCAAAACACCTGAGATAAGGGTGTTGCTCGCCATCAAAAAGGCTTCAGCACGAGCAACACCAAGAACGAATAAACCAATACTGCCTAGATCGCGCAATGCGATCTAGGCAGCATGATGCTTACCCGGGAGAAACCCTCGAAACAAGGGGTGGCGATGCGCCTAGATTGATTTGTTGTGAACGTGATCGTCCTCCTTTCTCAATAACCCTAGATACATCTTTATAGTCCGTAGACTTTCTAATTTGGGAATAACCCCAACCGTACACGAGCTAAAAATTTTTTTAATCCTAACCGACACGGAATCTACTATAAATTACAGATACACGGGCCACCTGGCCCAAACTTCGTGTACAAGGCCGATTCATGTATATCTTCCGCGTATATTCTTCAAGCCCATCTTTACCACGGCCCACCTTCTGATCTGGTTAAATTCTGGTGATAACAACTACGTACGATAAATCAGGGCCAGTTACCCCTGACGAACTATTGCAATTGTTGTGGCACAAGTGTACAACCTCTGCAGAGTTTAACCTATTCGAATAGCCGCGTCCGCGGTAATGGACAGTTGGAAAGGCCATACTGTTCCGTCATCAGAATTTGTCTAAAAATATGAATGTTGACTTGTGACTTGAACTGAAAGGTGACTTTGACTTTGAATCACAACTGAGTTGTGGGAATGACACTAATGTTCCCACTTAAGTTAAGCTAGGCAAATGAAGAGTTTGTTTACTAAAGTGCTTATGAAATAAAAATGGCTTTATGCAAATGAAACTAGAGCTTAGAACCCCCTTACTATAGTTGATAGTATTTACCTTAGTATTAGTTTGCGAGTACTTTAAAGTACTCATGGCTGTGTCCCTGGCTATTCAAATGGCCAGACTATGAAGAGGAATACCAGAACCCGGAAGAAGGATAGCAGGACGTCTACAACAACTAGGATCACTCCTGACGTCAACAGTTGCCTGTGGAACAGATGGACCAAGACCGCTACTATTTCTCTTCCGCTATGTGTTTTGTATTTGGATCTCTAGATCCCCTATGTTGTAATAAGACTGGATCAGGTGATCCTTTATTTGTAAGACGATTATGGTATGTAATGAATGATGTGTTGTGATATCAATCTATTATGTCTCGCAAAAACAATATTCCTGGGATTGCGATGAATGGCATAATAGGCATCTGGACTTAAAAATCCGGGTGTTGACATGCGGTGGCTTAGTGCTCCCGAACGCCACAAGAGGCTCACCTTGAGGTGTGGTTGCTCGATGCACACCAACGCCACAAAGGCCTCACCTCAAGATGCGGTACTCACACCACACACCGAACGCCACGAAGGCGCCTCACCTTATTCTCCGATGACCCTCGCCACAAAGGCCTAGGTCACGGTTCCACTAAGGGATTTCCTTCGAGGTGGAAACTGGGCCTTACACAAAGCTTGCGGACGCATCCACTACTTAATTGGAGGCTCCCAAGAAATCGCCACAAAGGCCTCAAATCCGTCTAGGGTTCCAAGAACCCAAGAGTAACAACTTTCTTGCTTTCACTTCCACGAATCACCGTGGAGAACTCAAACCGATGCACCAAATGCAATGGCAAGAACACCACAAAGATGCTCAAGTACTTCTCTCTCAAATTCCAACAAAGCTACAATAGCTATTGGGGGAATAAGAGAGGAAGAACAAATAAGAGGAGGAACACCAAATTTCTCCAAGATCTAGATCTAGTGGATTCCCCTCACAAAGAGAGGGATTTGATTGGTGAAGATGTAGATCTAGATCTTCTCTATCTTTCTCTCAAATAGATGCAAGATTCATGGGAGGGAGAGGGAGATAGCAAGCTCAAAGAAGGTCAACAATGGAGGCAAAACCGAGATCAAACGTTTGGGAAACTTTGGGGAAGAAGACCCCCTTAAATAGGGCAAGAGAAATCTGGCCGTTATGCACAAAACTCGTCAAAACCGGAACTTCCGGCCATTTAGGGCGGAACTTCCGCCTCCGGAAGTTCCGGCCAACTTCCGGGTGAAGTAGGGCGCCCCCGGAATGCTTACGGTATACTTTCTGCGTCTAGAATCGTTATTTCCGGAGGTTCACCGGAAGTGGGGCGGAAGTTCCGGCCACCAACTTCCGGCCAAAAAACTGCTCCACGGAAACTTGAATAACTTTTGCATCCGGACTCCGATTTTGATGATCTTAGGATCGTTTCGAAGCTAGTAACAAGCTCTAAAAGATCATGCAGGGAACCATTATAGTCCAGTAAGGTAGGATAGAAATAAATGATGAAAGGTTTGACCTATCTAAAAAATACATGCCAGTAAAACCTCCAACCTCGAAAATGCAACAACTTGAGTTAGGAAACTCAGATTTAGGTGAAACCAATTTTGTTGTAAAGAAGATGACAAGAGCTACCCCACAAAGAGTGAAAAGCTTAAGAACAAGTGGGGTAGGTTTTTCTATGTATTTTAGAGTGAAACCTCTCAATACGAGAAACCGAGAAAAACTCCAATATCGAAAACGCAACAAGTGATTCACGCGGAATCCGCTTTCGATGAACTCGAGCTTGTCATGAGAATAGGCACAAGCTCTAAAACACCATATGGATAAGATACAAATAACAACCAAGAAAGATGATGCAAGGATGCAAAGGTTTGAGCTCTCCGAAGGATATGATCGAGTTACTCACTCGAGAGCCCTCTTGATAGTACGACAACTAAACTATAAACCGGTCTCCAACTACACCATGAGACCGGTGAGAAAGAAACCCTATCAAGAGCAAACCTTAACCTTGCGCATTCCACTTGAGCTTGATGATGACGGTCTTGACTGCAACAAGATGGAACGCCTTTCTTGATTGTGCTTGCTTGATGAAGTCATGCGAAATGCTCCCCCATACTCCACTATGGGAGAGCTACTTCTTTGGTGCATCTTTACATATCCATGATCACCATATGGATGGCAAGCTTCAAGCATATGATCTCTTCGAGTTGGCTCATCTTGAACTTGCACTTCATTTCTTCATTCTTCATCATGTTGATGTCTTGAAGTAACTTGAGTGCTCACTTCATCTTCATCTTCAAGACATACTTGATACTTGATATCCTTCATCAATTTCTTCTTACTGCAACCTTGAAGCCAACATATGGTTCATGCATTGCCTATGGACAACTCCCACAAATATAACTCAATGCAAACATTAGTCCATAGGGATTGTCATTAATTACCAAAACCACACATGGGGGCTCCATGCACTTTCAATCTCCCCCATTTTGGTAATTGATGACAATATCTTTGAGAGGGTTTATATAAGGAATTTAAGTAACAAACACGTTAAATACATAGAGCAAACTCCCACATAATATATGCATGTGTGAATGAACTTGAATTTAATTGCATACATTGGCATTTAAACCCTAGTGGAGTTTCCTCTAAATATTAAACTATGCAAAGCAACAAGATGCAATGCAAGAAAGGCACATGCTTAAGCACAAAGCAAAGACATAACCAAATTCCCTTAAACCCTCCAAACTTCTTCCCCATTGGCACCAATTGTCGAAATGGGTGAAAAATTTAGAAGGCCAATATAGTGAGAGTTCCTCCATACCATGTGCATTTCTCACAATTTGAGTGGAATAAAATGCACGTATCCAATGAAGAATATTCAGAAGGAATCACACTATAGAGAGGATCAAAGATTGCAAAAAGATAACAAATTCAAGAAGCCTCAACAAATGAAGCAAGCAACCAAATGAACCACAAAGAAGATACCAAAAGAAATATAGATATTATGATAAGGCCAAGAAGATTGCTCTAAATAATATGAGGAAACTCCTCAAGGCTTGTGCACAAAAATAGACAACTTAAATTGGAATATGGGTGCACAAACATTGAATCATTACTCCCATAATATCATTCAAAACAAAAGATACCAAGTGAATCAAACTCTAATGATCACCACAAAATAGTGCCTTTAATAAAATGGGGAAGCTCCCCAAGGTACATGCATAAATTAAAATGTTACATTTGAATACAATATGCATAACATGGAATCCTCACTCCCTCATTACCATTTAAGACACAAACATTTGCAATAAATCATAGGTAGAAAATTAAGCTTAACACTTGCAAAAAACAAATGGTTGAGCAACAAGTAAGAGACACCATAATAAAGGGCTCAACCAAGAGGGTATGTGAAAGGCATAACAAAGCATATTATAAGACTACTACAAGGATAAGCAAAAAAAGCATCATCATAGTCTTTAATGAAATATATTGCTTAGCATGACCAATCAACACACACAAAAAATAAGATATCAAATGGAGATGTATCATCTCTTATGTGTATAAGTTTCTCTAAGTGGGAAAAATCACTAATATGTTTATCCACAAAGAAACATGCACACACAAAATAGATACACAAGAAATATAGCATGATATCCAAGACGAAGTCATGCAATATACCAATAAGAATTTTTGCTTAATAGCATGGCCAAAGGCTCAATTTTATCCTATTGTACATTCATGAACTTCAACCATAAACACATAAAATACATCACAAATATAAACAAGGGATGGAAGATAGTTGGGATGCATTGAGAAAGGCAACAAGTATCACAAACAAGGATACCAAAAGAAATAACTCAATTTGCACTTTCATCGATATTGCACATGTGAGAGGCTTGAGGAATTGATATGCAATAAAATTGCTAGATAGACATAGTTGGTATGGATGAACCATGAGCATGATTTTATATACTTCCCAACATATATGCTCATCTCAATTTACTCACATTTGCAATAAAGATGTTTCATTAAAATCTTTGCAAGAAGCATAATATTTGCAAATCAAGAGATTCATGCCAAGATGCAACCACACGGTTGGATGCTAGAAAAATATGCATGAGAAGATACTTGTTACCGAGGTAGCATTGGTGTGGATGTAGTAGATATGAGTTCGTTGATCATCCTAACTTGCCTCAAATTACCATTGAGTCTCAACATCTTCCTAAGTGTGAGACAAGCATCCAATGTATCTCCTTGTACCTAAAACAAAATTAAGTACAAAATGGTTCCCAAACTAATTGGGTCCAAAGTAGTTAGATACGCTACAACATATAGGAAAAACTCCACAAAACTATGTGCATATAGATATGAAATTTAATTTCATGCACATCTTAATCAAATTAGACTTTGATGGAGTTTACCCTATATATTGGATCAAAGAAAGTAACACATGCCATAAGATATACATATATTAAATATGCATGCACAAAACTTTCAAGAACCAAACGAAGATACAATTTGGACAAAACACCAAATAAATCAAGAAACAATGGTTGTCCAAATTATATCAAAGAATCAAATCAACACAAGATTGACTCCAAAGAATTATCTCATTATAAGGAGCTAATTAAATCCAAAAACAAAAGAATGAGATAACCAACTCCCAAGAGAGCAAGGTTCCAACAAATAAACCAAACCCTCAACACTTTTTATGATGGCACAAAGTACCAAAAAGAAAAGTTTTGTCTCCCAAAACCAAATTCTTGATAATGATCAAGAGATGTTAAGCATTCTAACAAATATAGGAGAGCTCCCCCAAAATTAGTGCATTATCTAGGATTTTGCATATGAATACAAAATGCACAACACTAGGATCATCACGCTACCTATATCTACTAAAAATACTATGAAAGCTTGAATAGACAAATTAGATCCATAAGATGCAAGGAAGACACATGGGAGTCAAAGCACCACAAATTCATGGCATTGAATAAGGAAATTTATACGCAAGAGCCAATGTAAATATGATCAATAAAAATCTACCTCATTATAGATTGCCAATTGTCCTAGGACAAGAGGTATTAGGAAATATTTCCCGCTGGTAGTTTGTAAGTATACGAAAGATCATATTTACAACAAATAAAGCATATGGTAAAAGATAAGATTTAACCATCATGCAAAGAGAGTTTCTTGATAGCTTCAATTAGTTATACCAATATGCAAAGCAATTAAGAGTATTCATACCAACATGCAAAGCAATTAATAGTATTCATACCAATATGCAAAGGAATAAATAGTATGACTTGAAGCACATGGTTTTCCAAAAATGTATTGAGGGACATGTTGTGATAAACCATGCCAAGAAAAACTTTCACAAATAAGATCCACAAAGATATTAGCAATGAAGCCATTTAAGCAAATTGGAACTTGTTTGAGCAAATATGCCACATAGGAGAGAGATAATTTACGGTATCAATTCTATGTGACACAACCTCAAATGTTCACATTTTATAGGCTTGTAATATGCACAAAGCTTATTAATCCCCCATAATGTGATAAGGAATTTATTTTCACAAGAGGCAAATAAGATCCAGCTAGAGATATTAATAAACATTAGAATTTGAATTTCTCATGAAGATGACATACCACATAGCGACTAGATAATCTTGCAATATCAATTCTAAGTGATATTCCTCATGTACACACATTGTTAGGATCGTGAAATTCCCAAAGGAATATCACTCCCCCAAAATGGGATAGTCCATTAATCGCTCATAAGAGCCATATAAGATACAACAAGATGCAAAGAGGCTCCAACACAAACACAATACATGGTGTGCAACCCAACATGCATAGACTTGATTACTCAAGCAAAACAAGTAGGAAGCACAACATATACAAACACATGTTAGGAACAAAACTAACACATGCAAAGGGGTGAGTAACTTTCAATATAAATGAGTTGAGCACATGTTACCACAAGGAGGAACATTGAATATATGATAGAAGCAAGATAACCAAAAGACTTGGCTTGAGATAATATAAATGATGAAGATCCCTTAATTCTTCATGATGTGGCCAAGTCTCCAATGCCCTCCAACAAGCACCTATTGATCAAGTTTTGGATTGTTGGTCCCCAACTAAGTTGGGTCCTAAGAGGTTAGTCACAATAGGCTTGGCAACCCAAATGGTTCTCTTCTTGACACCACTTTGAGCACCAACATATTTGGCAAACACATTGCCACCCTCATCCTTACGAAGAGAATAAACATCATCAATGGTGATAGAGTTGGATGAGGTACCAATAGTGCAAAAGGAGGAGATGTGGCCCTTCTCGCGGCATATGTAGCAAGTTCTTTTCTTCTCCTTCTTCTCACTAGATTTCTCCACAATGAGAGCATTGGCTTGATTCTTCTTGGGAAATGGCATTTCTTCAACTTGAGGTTGAATATGAGTTTGAGCTTGAGGCCACTTCCCTTTTTGCTTCTTTTTCAAAGGGCGGGATCTAACATGATGCCCTTCAATTTTGCACTTGAAGCAAACAATCTTGGCCGAGTCTTTGACTTGTAATTGGCCCTTCTTAATCTTGTTGATCTTGGACTTGTTCTTGTTATTGGAGTTGAATCCAAGTCCACTCTTGTCATTGGGGGATTGTTGGACACTCAACATCTTGTAAAGTTTGCATTTCCCTTCATGACTCTTTACCAAGTCGTTCTTCAAAGAAGTGACTTGGGCCTTGAGCTCTTTGATTTCCTCTACATGGTTAGTAACAACACAAGAACTAGAGGAAGTAGAACCTTCATTGTTAGAGCAACAAGGCAAGAATGATAATTAATCACAAGATTTAGCAATATTATGAGTGGATGAATTACTAGGACTAGCATATGGCAATATAGCATTTTGAGTACTAGTGCTAGTATCCACATGAGGCTCACAAGGTGTTGCCTTTGTTATGATAGCCTCATGAGCTAACTTTAGCCTATCATGGGAAGCTACAGGATCCTCATGGGAGCGAGAAAGCTTTCCATGATTTTCTTCCAATTTCCCATAATTGCTAGTTAGCAATTCAAGTTGAGCCCTTAGCTCAACATTCTCCTTCAAGATAGATGCTTCAAAAGAAGTAAAGTTAGTAGCACAAGCATCATCACAAGACATATCAAGAAGAGAGGGTAACATAGCATGCTCTTTTAAATATGAAGCTTGTAGTTGCCCATGTGACTTGGTGAGGATAGAGTGTTCGCTCTCCAAGGCCTTGTGGGCCTTGTCTAGATCATCTAGATCCTTAACAAGTTTATCATGACCAACACCAACTTTGGACTTTCCATTTTTAAGCATTTTTAATTTAGCTTTAGCATGGTCTCTTTCCTTAGTGAGTTTAGAAATATTTCATTTTGAGACACCTCAAGGGTTTCAAGTTGCTCCTCAAGAGAGGCTACGGTCTCTTGTTCTTCTTCAAGATCATTCTTTAGGGATGCTACATCATTGGCATACTCTCGTTCAAGAGCACCCATTTTATCAATGGTGTTCTCATGCATCCAAATAAGTTTTTGGTTCTCAATAGCGGTAGTCAAGATTTTAAAGAAGTGAGAGCTAGCAATTTTATCTTTGCAAAGAACCTTGAATACACACTTACCCTTATCGCGTAGAGAGACAACCCAATCCTCTTCTTCATATTCATCCTCATCCTTATCACCACGAGACATATTAGGTTCCATGGTAGGAGGTACCGTGGAACCCTTGGCCATAAGGCATATATGAGGACCGTGAGATAAAGATGAGGAGTTACTTGAGGCTCCTTTCAAGATCTTGTCTTGACCAATAGAATATTTGGTTTCCTCTACATTGTTAGTCACATAACAACTAGAGGAAATAGAAGCATTTTTATCATGGCCACAAGATAAAGCAAGCATATCATCATTAGATTTATTCAAGCGACTTACACATGATATGCAAGGACTATCAACACAAGCATGTGAATCAATTCTAGTGCTAGATGTGTTTAAGTCCAAAGATGAACCATTGCAATGAGATATAGATGAAGGATCGTCAATAGTAAGCTCAATACCAACATTGCAATTTCCATCACCACTCACCATATCATTACCTTGTGTATTGCCACACATTGGTGAAGTGGATGAAGATGAGAACTCATCACGGCCAGAAGTGGAAGCAATTATTGGACACATCATATTTATCTTGAAGCTTTGTCCATAATTCATGAGCGCTCCCAAAAGGCATGATTGATGAAGTAACTACATTGCTCACAACAATGGAAAACACATGAGAAGCAAGAGCATCGAGGCAAGAGTTTTTCTTCTCCTCAAGAGATAAATTTTGAGGATCCTTAGGAGAAGAAAAACCCATGTCAAGAAATCGCTCCATGTCCGGAGAAATACCCCGCAAAATATTAAGCACATAAATTTTCCATAGATCATAATTTGTGCCATCAAATATAAGAGAGTTATCGTGCACTAATCCTCTAGCCGACATCTTTACTCTCAAGGCGGTGAAGCCTAAAATGAGAGACCTTGCTCTGATACCAATTGAAAGTACACGGATGTCGCCTAGAGGGGGGGTGAATAGGCGATTTAAAACTTTTACGAGATGGGCTTAACAAATGCGGAATAAAACTAGCGTTTACTTTGTCAAGCCCAAAGCATATATACTATGGTTCACCTATGTGCACCAACAACTTATGCTAAGCAATACAAACAACTATGTGATAGCGATATATAACTTCAAGCACGATGGCTATCACAAGGTAAAGTGCATAAGTAAAGAGCTCGGGTATAGAGATAACCGAGGCACGTGGGAGATGAATATTTATCCCGAAGTTCACACTCTTGCGAGTGCTAATCTCCGTTGGAGAGGTGCGGTGGCTTAGTGCTCCCGAACGCCACAAGAGGCTCACCTTGAGGTGTGGTTGCTCGATGCATACCAACGCCACAAAGGCCTCACCTCAAGATACGGTACTCACACCACACACCGAACGCCACAAAGGCACCTCACCTTATTCTCCGGTGACCCTCGCCACAAAGGCCTAGGTCAAGGTTCCACTAAGGGATTTCCTTCGAGGCGGAAACCGGGCCTTACACAAAGCTTGGGGCACGCATCCACTACTTAATGGAGGCTCCCAAGAAATCGCCACAAAGACCTCAAGTCCGTCTAGGGTTCCAAGAACCCAAGAGTAACAACTTTCTTGCTTTCACTTCCATGAATCACCGTGGAGAACTCAAACCGATGCAGCAAATGCAATTGCAAGAACACCACAAAGATGCTCAAGTACTTCTCTCTCAAATTCCAACAAAGCTACAAAAGCTATTGGGAGAATAAGAGAGGAAGAACAAATAAGAGGAGGAACACCAAATTTCTCCAAGATCTAGATCTAGTGGATTCCCCTCACAAAGAGAGGGATTTGATTGGTGAAGATGTAGATCTAGATCACCTCTATCTTTCTCTCAAATAGATGCAAGATTCATGGGAGGGATCGAGAGGGAGATAGCAAGCTCAAAGAAGGTCAACAATGGAGGCAAAAACGAGCTCAAACGGTTGGGAAACTTTGGGGAAGAAGACCCCCTTAAATAGGGCAAGAGAAATCTGGCCGTTATGCACAAAACTCGTCAAAACCGGAACTTCCGGCCATTTGGGGCGGAACTTCCGCCCCCCGGAAGTTCCGGCCAACTTCCGGGTGAAGTAGGGCGCCCCCGGAATGCTTACGGTATACTTTCTGCGTGCAGAATCGTTATTTCCGAAAGTTCACCGGAAGTAGGGCGGCGGAACTTCCGGCCAACTTCCGGCCAAAAAACTGCTTCACGGAAACTTGAATAACTTTTGCATCCGGACTCCGATTTTGATGATCTTAGGATCGTTTCGAAGCTAGTAACAAGCTCTACAAGATCATGCAGGGAAACATCATAGTCCAGTAAGGTAGGATAGAAATAAATGATGAAAGGTTTGACCTATCTAAAAAATACATGCCGGTAAAACCTCCAACCTCGAAAATGCAACAACTTGAGTTAGGAAACTCGGATTTAGGTGAAACCAATTTTGTTGTAAAGAAGATGACAAGAGCTACCCCACAAAGAGTGAAAATCTTAAGAACAAGTGGGGTAGGTTTTTCTATGTATTTTAGAGTGAAACCTCTCAATACGAGAAACCGAGAAAAACTCCAATATCAAAAACGCAACAAGTGATTCACGCGGAATCCGTTTTCGATGAACTCGAGCTTGTCATGAGAATAAACACAAGCTCTAAAACACCATATGGATAAGATCCAAATAACAACCAAGAAAGATGATGCAAGGATGCAAAGGTTTGAGCTCTCCGAAGGATACGATCGAGTTACTCACTCGAGAGCCCTCTTGATAGTACGGCAACTAAACTATAAACCGGTCTCCAACTACACCATGAGACCGGTGAGAAAGAAACCCTATCAAGAGCAAACCTTAACCTTGCGCATTCCACTTGAGCTTGATGATGACGGTCTTGACCGCAACAAGATGGAACGCCTTTCTTGATTGTGCTTGCTTGATGAAGTCATGCGAAATGCTCCCCCATACTCCACTATGGGAGAGCTACTTCTTTGGTGCATCTTCACATATCCATGATCACCATATGGATGGCAAGCTTCAAGCATATGATCTCTTTGAGTTGGCTCATCTTGAACTTGCACTTCATTTCTTCATTCTTCATCATGTTGATGTCTTGAAGTAACTTGAGTGCTCACTTCATCTTCATCTTCAAGACATACTTGATACTTGATATCCTTCATCAATTTCTTCTTATTGCAACCTTGAAGCCAACATATGGTTCAAGCATTGCCTATGTACAACTCCTACAAATATAACTCAATGCAAACATTAGTCCATAGGGATTGTCACTAATTACCAAAACCACACATCGGGGCTCCATGCACTTTCACCCCCTGATGAAGGTGTGATTGTACATGGGCGAGCGCTGCGAGTGGAAGGTGCAGCTCCAGTGGATGGGCCAGCGCGTTGGCTTCATCAAGTCCTGGAGCGACTTCGCCGCCAGGCTTGGCCTCCGCGTGGACGACACAATCGTCTTCACCCCCAAGGACGATGGATTCAAGGTCGACGTCTTGAGGAAGGAGACTTCATGCTCCAGCATCTTCAGCTGCAGGAGGCATCGGGAGGATCTTATGCTGATCCTCGCCGTTAAGGTGTAGGTGCTTGATCCATGTCTCTGCTGTTGTATGATCGTCGCCGTCAGTAGTTGCGCTGGCCTCTATAGGCTGTTAAACACTCGCTTTTGTGCATATGAATGTCATGTTGGCCTGTAGAGGCTATTGAATATTGCTTTTGGACCTAGGTACTCTGCCCCCAAGTTTAAGTAGGCGTCTTACCACTCTAACCCTAACGCTAGATTAGGTACTAAGTACTCTGTTTTGTTCGTTAATTGTGTGTTATGCTTATGATCGTGTTTGAGCTCTGTTGTGTGTCGTTAGGTGATGGTAAGGTCACCATATTTAAACGTGGTGAGGAGAAGCACAATGACAAGGTATCAACTTGTCAATGCCTACAAGTAGTAGACTAGGGTTTCGTTGAATGTAGAGGGCAAGTAGATCTCGAAGGTTTCAGCCGAAAAGTACTCGACGATTGTAAAACTAAAGGTTTAGAAAACAATGATTCAATCTCTTCTTTGTCCCTCGACTCCCCCTTATATAGGAGGCGGAACCGAGGGATTCGTATACACAAGTTTACAGAATCCGGGAGGGTTTCTGACCCTCCCCGCAAGATTACAAATTACACTTCCTATTACAACTCTATCTTTCCATAATAGTATCTTGGGCTTCCGAATCTTCTTATTCTTCGAGTCATGGGCCTTGAATAAATCCCGGGTACTATCTTCGGCAGGCCCATTGGGGATGCCTATGTCAGTAGCCCCCGAGATTTTATTTGAATCGTAGAGTCAAGAAAAATCTCGACTCTTATATTTATTCGACAACTCTGAACTTTATCACACGTCTTTGCGTATGAATTTCTATATTGTACAGGGATAATGGTAGTTGGTGCTAGTTCATCTGACGGATCAGGTACTAGTTAACTGCTCTAGTGGCAATCCGCAAAAACATACTTCAAGATCACGTCCCTGGACATCATCTCGGGATACTGGTGTAAACTTCGACAGGTGCCGCTTAAGGTCTTACCATTCTGTCGAGTCCCAGTCATATTAATCGGGTACCTAACGCGTCCGTTAGGATTTTTCTTCGTATCTGTTGATACGGAAAAAAGTAGCAAACCGACGTCAGAGACGGTGCCACGCCGCACAGAATGTATCTGGGGTCTTACCTTCGCAAAGTTTTGCGGCATTCAGAAATTGCTCGCAACTTTGGCGTTCTGAGAATATATTGTCGAGTGTGTCGGGGGGAAGACCCCGGATAGGGCAATGGACGCGGAGCAGCCGGCTGGCCACTGGCCGGCTCGCGGCAAAGGCCGGCTGAGGAGCAGCCGGCTGGTCCGGAAGCCGGCTGGCTCTAGGTCCTAGTCGGCCTGGCTACGGCCGCCAATGCTGTGGCTGGGCCGGCTTCTACAAGCCATATCCGACTGGGGTTTGTACCTCAGACCGACTCGAGGCTGGCGAGTCTTGCACTGGAAGGAACCGGGTTGGTGATCCGGGTTCCTAAAGTCCACGCTGACTCCATCTTCCGTAAAGCGCGGGGCACTGTGGAGCAATAGTGCCACGCGCCGGATAGGCCGTCAGGGCTTACGACGATCCGTACTGGCTACAGTGGCTGACGGCGACAGGGACAGCTCCTCTCCATACCGCTGACCGTGGCAGCCGGATGGGACAGGCCACGATGCCTCAACCACTCCTGACGTCACCGCCTCGGGAAGGAGCGGAAGCCGAAGCCGGCCCAGCCGGCCAGTAAACTATAGGGTCTTATATGTAAAGTGCCGGTGCCTATATAAGCCGCACTACCCCCTCTCGTGCAGGGGATCGATCATTTATTGCTTTCATCCACCTACAGAGCTACCCTGTGAGAGAGACCATCGTCTCCCTTAGCCTCTCAGGAGCAGCCGGACACAGCTCTAGGAGCACCATTGTATTGTGTGATCATCATATACACTCATAGCAGGAGTAGAGGTTTTACCTCCATCGGAGGGCCTCGAACCTGGGTACGTCGCCGTGTCGCTCGTGCCCATACCCGCATCCGGATACCGCCGTGAGATCCCTCAGGAACCACTTCGATTAGCCACCCTATGGCATATGCCGTGACGATACCACGACATTTGGCGCCCACCGTGGGGCCTTCAGCATCCTCGGCCGGTGTCTTCATCCGGACGGGCCTCACCACCACCACCGGCGAGCGAGTCGCTTCAGGCTTGATCTGGAGATTCGGCTCCCTCGACTGCGTCAGCGACAACGCTGGCTGCTTCGCTGACCGGCCCTTCCCAGCCGGCGGCAGCGTCATCTCCTTCGGCGGTTTCGACGTCTACATCGCCACCGTCGCACCGCCGCGCTACCCGCGGCAGGTGCTGCGCTGCGCTAGCCCTCCTCCGCGAGCCGGCAGCAGCGCTCCCGCCAGCCCCGCCGTCATGCAAGTCATGATGGCTGGCGACGAGCTCCCCACCAAGAACCCGCGCATGCGCGGCCCCAACCTGGAGCGCAACATCGACCCCAACGCCTCTGGCTCGGGCCCGAAAGCGCCACCACCACCGTCCCGGCTGGATGCAGTCCGGGCAAAGCTGAGCACCCCACTCACGCCTGGTGCCGACCCCACCGCCATCGAGGCGGACTTGGAGGCGCACCGCCAGCTCCTCCTCAAGCAAACCGAAGAAGCGGCTGCTGCTGGCGCCAGATGGAGATCACCCAGCGCGAGTACAACCGCGCCCACGGCCTCACTCCAGGCGGCGACGAGCCAAGCCGAGCCGGCCACATCCGCCGCAGGGGCCGCGACCTTGGCGCTGAGATCGCCCGCGATGGCGCTCCTTCGCCGGCTCCGTCCGCGGAGCTCCCCGTCTACAACACCCCCGACAAGAACGTGCGCGCGGCAGAAGCCGCCGCAGAGGAGCTGAACCGCCTCGAAGGCGAAGAGTTACGCCGCCAGACCTGGCGGGTGACTGAGCTGCTCAACGCAGCCAACAGGCAGATCGCCGACCCCAGGTATGTCAATGCCCCCAGAGCTTCTCACGCTCGCGGAGCTGCAGGCAACGACAGGGAAGGCGCCAGGGACACGGCCGAGTCCTCCTCCCCAGCACCAAGCCGGCGCCATGATTCCCGGGCCACGCACAGCTCGGGCCGGCCAAGCCACCAGCCGAGCGGCGGCGGCCGCAGCCGGCCCCCTCAAGCCGGAACCGGGAGCAAGACTCCGGGCCCCGCCGTCATCACCGAGCGGCTCCAGAAGCAAGCGGCGCGCGCCAGCCGGCACACTCCCGGCTGGGCCCGCGCATCGAGCCCGCCGACGCCCGAGATCGCCTCGACCGGCTGGTCGAATCCCGCATTGCGGAAGAAGAAGCTCCAGCCGGCCCAAAGTGCTTCGGGCCCCGCATCGCCAACGAGCCCACGCTCGAAGGCTTCACGCTCCCCCGTGACACCCCCAAGTACGACGGCACCGCCAAGCCGGAGGACTGGCTGCGGGGACTACTCCACCGCGATCGGCATCGCCAAAGGCAACAAGCGCTGGGCCGTGCGCTACTCCCCACGATGCTGGTCGGCTCCGCCCGCACATGGCTCAACAACCTGCCAGCCGGCAGCATAAACGGCTGGCTCGACTTCGAAGCGGCCTTCATCAGCAACTTCACCGGCACCTATCGCCGGCCGGGTCGCCCCCAGCAGCTCGAGATGTGCAAGCAGGGCCCCGACGAGACGGACCGCGCGTACCTGACGCGTTGGTGCGAGATGCGCAACTCCTGTGAGGGCGTGCACGAGATCCAGGCCATCAGCTTCTTCATGGGAGGCTGTCGGCCCAACACCATGATGTGGCACAAGTTGCGCCGCAGTGACCCCAAGTCGATGGCCGCCTTGATGGCCATCGCCGACAAGTACGCGCTGGCTGAGGAAGCCGGCAAGGCGCCGGCTGACGTTTCGCCGGCCCCCACCAGAAGGGACAACAACAAGCCGGCCGAGGGCACCTCGCACGGCAGCCGGCGGGACAACTACCGCGGCAAGCGTCACAACGACCAGCCGGACCGCCGGTACGGCTCCGCCCACGTGGCCGCCGTGGCAGACAACGCGGCAGGCGGCAGCCGCCGCCAGAAGCAAGACCGGCAATGGAAGCCGAAGTACACCTTCGAGCAGATGCTCGACTCGCCGTGCAAGTACCACAGCGGCAAGAACCCCTCCAACCACACCACCCGCGACTGCCACTTCATGAAGCGGCTGACAAGCGGTGAACCTCTACCGCCTCCACCCCCGCCTCCACCAGCCGGCGGGCCGGGAGGACAAGCCGGCGCAGAGAACGCCAACCTCGAGCACCACGAGGCTAACCAAGTGCACCTTGGCGGCCGATATCTGGCCGAAGATGCCACCTACATCATCTTCACCTCCGAGCCCGAGGACAGGACGAGCCAAGAGCGCCGTTCCCTCGAGGTCAACGCGGTCATACCGCCGGTCCCCCAGTACCTAAACTGGTCAGAGCAGGCCATCACTTTTGATCGCCGCGACACACCGGCTGTCCTGCCGAAGCCGGGCAGCTACGCCATGGTCCTCGACCCCACCATCGGCACAACCCGGCGCAGCGTGCGTTTCTCGCGCGTCCTCATCGACGGCGGCAGCAGCATCAACATCCTCTACCGCGACACCGCCCGCAAGCTGGGCATCCAAGAGGCCGAGTTGCGCCCCACCCCCACCGTCTTCCATGGCATCGTGCCAGGCCACTGCTGCCAGCCGATCGGCCGGATCACGCTGGAGGTGATGTTCGGGAAGCCGGACCACTTCCGCACCGAGAGAATCGAGTTCGAGGTGGTGGACCTCGTGAGTCCCTACCACGCGCTCCTGGGCAGGCCGGCCCTGACCAAGTTCATGGCGGTGCCCCACTATGGGTACACGAAGATGAAGCTGCCTGGCCCCAAGGGGTCATTACCGTAGCCGGCGATTATCGCCGCTCCATGGACTGCGCCACGCGAGCTCCAAGATAGCCCCAGACGCTGGTCATCGCCACCGAGAAGCAGCTCATCCACGACGCCGTCGCCCTCGCCAAGGCCGCGCAGACAGACATGCCGGCTGCGGGCAACCCGGCTGGGACGACTCACTTCCAGCCGGCCGACAACACCAAGAAGACCCTGCTGGACCCGGCGCAGCCGGACAAGTTCGTCACCATCGGTGCCGGCTTGAACAGGAAATAGGAAAGCGAGCTCACCAGCTTCCTCCGTGAGAATCGGGACATCTTCGCATGGACTCCAAGAGACATGCCGGGTGTGCCGAGGGAGTTGGCTGAGCACCACCTCCACGTCCGGCCTGAAGCCAAGCCGGTGAAGCAGCCTCTCAGGCGCTTCGCCGAAGAACGAAGGAAGGCCATCGGTGAAGAAATCGCCCGGCTCTTAGCTGCCGGCTTCATCATGGAAGTGCTGCACCCGGACTGGTTGGCGAACCCGGTCCTGGTTTTGAAGAAGAACGGCTCCTGGCGCATGTGTATCGACTACACCAGCCTGAACAAGGCGTGCCCAAAGGATCCCTTCCCCCTGCCGCGCATAGATCAAGTCATAGACTCGACTGCCGGCTGTGAACTGTTGTCTTTCTTAGACACCTATTCAGGCTACCACCAGATTCCTTTGAATCCGGCTGATCAAATAAAGACTTCGTTCATTACCCCGTATGGGGCTTATTGCTACACGACTATGCCGTTCGGCTTGAAAAATGCAGGCGCCACCTACCAAAGGTGCATGCAAAAATGCTTGCAGGATCAAATCGGCAGAAACGTTCACGCATATGTGGATGATGTCATTGTAAAGACCAAGGAGACGACTACCCTCCTTGATGACCTGAGAGAAACCTTCACCAATCTGAGAAGATTCCGGATGAAGCTCAACCCGGCCAAGTGCACATTCGGCGTGCCGTCTGGCCAGCTCCTTGGCTACCTCGTCTCTCAGCGAGGGATCGAAGCCAACCCGGACAAGATCAGTGCCCTAGAGAAGATGGAACTGCCGCGAGTGCCTCAAGGACGTCCGAGAAGTTTGCTGGCTGCACGGCCTCCTTGAGCCGCTTCGTCAGCCGGCTGGGGGAGAAGGCACTGCCCCTGTATCAACTAATGAAGAAGGCGGACAAGTTCGTCTGGTCACCGCAGGCGGATGAGGCCTTCCGTGACTTGAAGCGCGTGCTCTCAACCGCGCCAATCCTTGCAACGCCGGCTTCAATGGAGCTGATGCTGTTGTACATCGCAGCCACCAACCGAGTGGTTAGCGTTGTCCTGGTGGTGGAGCGCAAAGAAGCCGGCAACAGGGAGCAGCTGGTTCAGCGCCCAGTCTATTACCTTAGCGAAGTGCTCTCCCAGTCGAAGCAAAATTACCCCCACTACCAGAAGGTCACCTACGGCGTCTACATGGCGGCCAAGAAGCTCAAGCACTACTTCCAAGAGCACCCCATCAGGGTGGTTGCCACAGCGCCCTTGGCAGAAATCATCGGCAGCAAGGATGCCAACGGCCGGGTTGCCAAGTGGGCCCTGGAGCTAGCCGCCCACACCATCCTCTACGAGCCACGCACAGCCATCAAGTCACAGATCCTCGCGGACTTCTTCGTCGACTGGGCCGAGATGCAGTACCTGCCGCCTGTGCCGGATTCCACACATTGGAAGATGCACTTCGACGGCTCGAAGATGCGCAACGGCTTGGGAGCCGGCATCGTCATCACCTCTCCCAAGGGGGACCGACTGGACTACGTCCTGCAGATCCACTTCGCCGCATCCAACAATGTGGCGGAATATGAAGCGCTCATTCATGGGCTGAAACTGGCCAAGGAGATTGGCGTGCGTCGCATACTCTGCTTCGGCGACTCCGACTTGGTTATACAGCAAGCATCTAGCGACTGGGACGCGAAGGACGCCAACATGGCCTCATACCGCTTCCATGTCCAGCAGCTATCCGGCTTCTTCGACGGCTGCGAATTCCACCACGTGTCACGAGCAAACAACGAAGCGGCTGATGCCTTATCCAAGATTGGCACAACCTGGCAAGCCATTCCACCGGGTGTCGCCTTGGCGGTTCTCAAGAAGCCGTCCATCATACCGTCACCGGACTCGGATTCAATATTCGTGCCGGCTGACCCGGGGGCTGCTCAGCCGAACCCGGGGGCTTCATCGCCCAAGTCGGGGGCTAACAAGCCAAACCCACCGGCTAGCATGCCGAACCCGGGGACTTCTCAGTCCAACCCGGGGGCTTCATCGCCAAACTCGGGGGCTAGCAAGCCGAACCCGCCGGCTAGCAAGCCGAACCCGGCGACCATGCAGTCGAATCCGGAAGCTCCCACGCAGGAGGCCCTGTTGGTCAGCGTATTCGAGATAAGATGCGTACCTTCATGGGCACAAGAATTCCTCTCCTACCTCACCGACGGTGTGCTGCCTGATGATAGAGTCCAGGCCAGGCAGATTGAGAGAAGGGCCAAGGCCTATACCATCATCAACCACCAGCTGTACAAACGCAGCGTAAGTGGGGTGTTCCAGCGGTGCGTCGAGCCGGCTGAAGGGATTGAACTCCTACGGGAAATCCATCAAGGAGAGTGCGGACATCACGCCTCATCCAGAGCCATAGTGGCCAAAGCCTTCCGGCACGGTTTTTGCGGCCGATTGCGCTCGAGACGCAGAAGATTTGGTGAAGAAGTGCAACGGCTGTCAGCGCTTCGCAAAGCAAAGACACCAGCCGGCTTCCGCCTTGAAAACCATCCCCATCACATGGCCATTTGCCGTATGGGGCTTGGATATGGTAGGCCCATTCAGAACAGCGCGAGGCGGCATGACACACCTCTTGGTGATGATTGACAAGTTCACCAAGTGGATCGAAGCCAAGCCAATCAAGAAACTGGACGGGTCCACAGCCGTCACATTCCTCAAGGAAATCATTGTGAGATTCGGCTACCCCCACACCATCATCACCGACAACGGCACCAACTTCTCCCAAGGCATCTTCTCTCGCTATTGCGGGGAAATGGGGATCCGGATGGCCCTATCTTCTGTGGCACACCCAGAGTCCAATGGACAAGTGGAAAAGGCTAACGGCTTAGTCCTAGCCGGCATCCGGCCCCGGCTGGTGGAGCCGCTCGAGCGAGCAGCCGGCTGCTGGATTGAAGAACTGCCCAATGTCTTTGTGGAGCCTGCGCACAACGACAAACCGCTCAGTCGGCTTCACACCATTTTTCCTCGTATACGGGGCCGAAGCCATCTTGCCGACTGATATCGAGCATGACGCGCCAAGGATCAAGCTCTACACAGAAGCCGAAGCCAAAGAAGCTCGCGAAGATGGAGTTGACCTGGTTGAAGAGGCCCGGCTGCTGGCTGAGTCTAGATCTACTATCTACCAGCAAAGCCTCCGACGCTATCACAGCCGGAAGGTCCAGCCCTTAGCATTCCGAGAAGGAGACCTAGTGCTCCGGCTGATCCAGAGGACAGCCGGACAGCATAAACTGTCATCCCCATGGGAGGGTCCCTTCATCGTGAGCAAGGCAGTAGGCAATGATTCCTACTATCTCATAGATGCCCAAGAGGCTAAGAAAAACAAGCCGGACAAGGCTGATGAGGAGACTAAACGTCCCTGGAATGTCAGGTTACTCCGCCCATTTTACACATGAGAGCAGGAATGTATGTATCCCTTGTATCCCTTTTGTGACTTATGAAAAAGCTTGCGCCAAGAGCGCCGTTTCCGACAAGTTCTTCGCGTACTTTACCTTGTTTCGCCAATTGGCTTGAACCCTCTCACGCGGCCGGCTCAGTAACGTGACCCGGTTTCCGACAGCCGGCTTCCGATCCAGCTACAGACCGCAACCCGGGTGTCCGGCTGGCGGGAGTAAGGCCTAGGGAGCCGGCACGCGAAAAACGACTAAGGGAAAGAGTAAAAGCGAGTTGACTTGCAACTTTTCATATAAGTGCCGGATTGCCGAATTCAGCCCGTTCGACTGAAATACTGTCAGCCTCACCCAGCGGCCCGCTCTTGATCCGGCGACGGACCGCAAGTCGGACGTACGACCGGCAAGAGCACAGCCAAAGAGTGGGGCGGATGGGAAAAAGCGAACGAGTCGGAAGAAAGCAACTCGGCACACAAATGATTAACAAACACATTAAAGTGTGACATAATTAAAGGGCGATAATATTCATACATCTGCACCCGGCATATCGGGGATTTAATAAATTGTCTTGGCAAAAGAACAGCTGGAAAGCAGGAAAGCTAAGCCGGAGGGGCATCAGCGGAGCCGGCTGCCGGGTCGTCCTCGGGCACGTCCTCCGCCCCCTCATCGTCCATGTAATCTCCATCAGATGGAGGAGGGTTCGGGTCCGCGACGAAGAGGGCCTTGTCGACGAAGTCGGCGATGGTGCTGGCTCGAGCAAGGCGGGCGGCCTTGAGATCGGCTGGGAGCTTGTCCTCCACGCCGGCTCGCCGGAACTCAAGCTGCCCCAGGTCCACCTCGTTGTACCAGGAGAGGACGAAGGACAGCGCCATGTCGGCACCGGCGCGCGTGGCCGACTCCTTCCAGTCGAGGAAGCGGTCCGGCGCCCGCTCCATCGCGGAGATGAGGCCGGAGATATCTTGCGGCGCCGCCTCTTCAGGCCACAGCATGGGCACCAGCTCTTCAGCCGCCTTCCGGAGCTCCCAGCCGAGCTTGGTGACGGGCTCGATGCGGGCAGCCATGGACGCCAGGTGGTCCTCCATGGAGAAGTACTCCGAGCTGCCCTCGCCGGTCTCCCGCCTCCTGGAGTCGCGCGCGACGCCAACGGCTGCCAAAGCCGCCTCCTGCGTCTCCGGGAAGGCCGCTGCAAGAAGAAGAAGCAAGTTAGAAACCATCAAAGCCGAAATAAGCTGAAAAATGCAAATTTTCGAAGTCCTAAGCCAAAAGGAAAAGCCTGGCGGCAGCCGGCAAGAACCGACTGTCGCCAGCCCGAAGATGAGGATAACGAAGAAATCAGAAGTTTCTGCTGCCGGCTGCCAACGAAAGCCGGCAGTCGACAGCCGAAAGCCGGCAAAGGGAAAGGAACATAGAGATGTACTCACCCGCCAAGCCGCGATCAAGCGTGCTAAAATCGTCGGTCCAGCGTTTGGCGGTAGCCATCAGCTCTGTGGACTTGGCGGTGACCTCCTCCTGCAGCGCAAGCCGCTGCTTCTCCACCTCCGTCAGCCGCCGGCTCAGATCATCCACCTTCGCCTTCTCCGCCGTCCTGAGGGAGTTGAGCTCGGTGAGATGGTTCTGCTCCAGCGAGCGCAGCCGCGTCGGCTCTGCTCAGCCAGCTTGAGCTTGCCGACGGCGGATCGGCCCGCCTCCTCGCTCTCGGCGCACTGGGCGCGAGCGGCTCGGAGATCCGACTCCAGCTGCGGGACCTTGGCGGCTTCAACTGCGAGGCGGCCAGAAAGAAATGTCAGCCAACCAAGACTGAAAGAAAACAAGACATCAAGTCGAAAGAAGTATAGAGCTTACCCTTGACGGCTTCCAGCTCGCGGGCCAAGTCGGCCCGGTCCAGCTTGGCCTTGTGGTAATGGGTGACGGCGCGATTGTACAAAGTGGTGCGCCGGTCCATCACAGCCTAAGGAAAAGAAAAAGTTAGTCGATCAGGCGAAACCCGTGCCGGCTCCAAGCAGCCGGCCCATGCCTCGGAGGGCTACCAGGATAATGATCAGATCAAAAACAGACGAAGCTTACCTTGCCGGCTTCCTCCACCTTGGCAACGTTAGCCGCGGCCTCGGCTGCCCTGGCCTTGAGATTGGCCTGCAGGCTGGAGAAGAACATCTCCACCGATGCTTGGCCGGGGTTCCCCTCCCGGCTGGACACCTCGTAGGAGTCGGCGCGGAGCCACGCCTGCTCCATGGTGGCAGCCGAGCCGAGGCTGGAGTCGGAGGCGGACGGCACCTGAAGAAGAAGTGCGCCCTTGGCCACGTGCAGGCCTTGCGGTGACGCCGATGGGGTCCCCGTCCTCACCAGCGCGCGCGAGTCGGCGCCCTCCATGCGCGCCGGCTCGTCTCTCGCCGGCTCCTCTGGCCGGCTCCTCGCCGTCAGCTGCGGCGGCGGCGTCGCTCCGGGCGCGGCGGATGGCCCAGCCCGGCCCAGTTGTCTCCGGCGCACAGGCGCCCTCCGGGCTCTCGTCCAGCTCCACCACGGTGGGCCTGGTGCCGGCTCCGGCCGCGGGCGGCGCGGCCTGCCGGTGCCGGTTCTAGGAGCAGCCACTGCCGGCTCCGGCTCCGGCTCCGGCTGCAGGCGGCATGCCCCGTCCGGCCCCGGCGGGCGGGTCCGAAAGAGGTGTCCGGCGCGGGAACATGTCGTCCAGCGTCGGCCGCCGAGTCGGCTCGACCCGCGTGCCGCGATCAGGCGCTGAGGCCAGCGGCACGGCGAAGGAAGGTGCCCCTGCGGAAGGCGCAGTACCCGCAGGCGGCGGTGGCGTAGGAGCGCGTGATGAAGGCTGCGGCGTCGGCTCCCTCCTTTGGCGCAGCGGCGGCGACGCGACGCGCGGAGCCTGCCGGGAGCCGCCACCCTGAGCAAACTTGATAGGGGCCCTAGCCGGACAAACAGAAAGACAATAAGCATGAAAGTAAGGAAAGAAAAGGAATCAAACAAGAAAAAGAAAGAGAACTCACCCGGCCTGCTCCGGGACCTTCTTCGGCTGCTGCCGGCGCTGCTTCTTCGCCTTCGCCTCCAAGGCGGCGGTGGAGCCGGCTCGCTTCGTGCCCTTGGGCACCGAAGTCGCCGTGGTGCTTGGCGGCCTCGTACGCAGAGGCACGGCGGGGATTGGCCCCGTGCCGGACGTCGCCGGCTCCTCCTCCTCCTGCTGCTCTGGTGAGGGGGGCGGATTGTGCTCCCCCTGGCCGCCTAGATCAGGCGCCTGCGGCAGGTCGTCGTCGCCGGCATGGTCGCCGGCTTGGTCAGCCGGATCGACGTGATCCGGCGTCCACCTCCTCGTCGCCAGGTCGCCGTCCTCGGCGTTCTGGCGCTCAAAAAGCTAGAAAGACAGAGAAAACATGAGCACATGACAAGCCGGAAGTCGGCAGAATAAAAAGGAAGTCGGCCCCGCAGCCGCAAGCCGGAAAATGGCAAAGACACGAGGCTTACCCGCGCCGGCGGATGGTTCCTGTCGCAGGGCACCAGCCCGTAACTCCAGTCCTCCGGCAGGTTCGCCTTGGTGATGTGGTTCACCCGGCTGGCCACCTGGGCCTTGGTGAGCGGCGCCTTGGACGTCCGGTTCGGATCGAACCGGCCGGACATGTGCCCGATCTTGTGGGTGCGCATCTGGAGCGGTAGCACCCGGCGCTCGGCGATGGTGCAGAGGAGATCTTCGGCAGTCAGCCCGCCATCAGTGGCTGTCGCCAGGAAGTCCCAAAGCAGGTTCACCTCGGCGTTCTGATCCGTCGAGCGGGCGTTGTGGCTCCAGTTGATCCGGCCGACTGGAGGAGCCGGGTTGAACTCCGGCAAGTTGATCCGGTCGACGAGCTCCCCCTCGTTGCGCACGTAGAAGAATGACATCTGCCAGTTCTTCACCGAGTCGACGGTGGGGATTTTGGGGAAAGGCGTACCAGGCCGGGTGTAGATCGAGGCGGCGCCGCAGGCTCGCAGGCGGCCGTCGTTGGTCTGCGCCTTCAAGAAGAAGAGCCGACTCCAGAAGTCGATGTCGGGCCACAAGCCGGCGTAAGCCTCCATCAACGCTATGAAGCAGCTCAGGAGGACGCACGCGTTGGCCGGCAGGTGATGCGGCTGAAGGCCGAAGTGGTGGAGGAACTGCCGGAAGAACGTCGAAGCCGGCAGGCCCAGCCCGCGATCGAGGTGCGCGCCGAAGACGACGCGCTCGCCGGGCCGCGGCTCGGGCTCCACCTCCTCGCCGGGCACCCGCGTGATCACCGACTGCGGGATCCGCCGGAGGCGCACCAGGCGTTCGATGTCGTCCTCCTGCATGTAGGAGCCCCTCCACGATCCGCTGGGGGACGCCATTGACGAGGTCGAGGAAGAAGATGACCAGGAGAGACTAAACGGCGAGGAAGAACCTTGCGACCGCGGCGGCGACAACGGCGGCTGAGGACGCTCCGTCGAGACGCGCGGTCCCGTGGCGCCGGATTGACGGAGTGGCGGCGGCGGATCGGTGGAGATTCGCCCGCCGGAGTTCGCCAGCGGGAGGCGTTCGCCGGAGCAACAGCGAGCTCGAGCGCGCAGGGAGCGATGGAAGCAGGAGCGCGAGGAGGAAGAGAATGGCAAGTGGCCGCCTCGATGCCTCCCCCGCGGCATTTATAGCCTCCTGCCGCGGGCGGTTGGCCTCCAAGTGGCGGTCGTGGGCCACGTCCCCGGATTTACTGCGCCGTAACTCCTCCCACGTCCACGACGGTTTTCGGAAACGGCCACACCACGTCGCCCACTACCACACCGGATCCGGGGGGACATTGATGTGACCAGACGAACCGACCGCCGGGCCAGGCGTCAGACCAGTCAAGCCGGGCACAGGACCCGAGGCGGCGGAGACTCCGGCGCGCCGCAAGCCGGAGCCGGACAATAAGTTCCACCCGAGCCAAAATTCATCAGCAAGGCGGAGGCGCCATCAGATCTTGCGAAAAAGCAAAAAGTGTACAAGTGTAAAAAGCGGCCGGCTAGAAGCAGCCGGCAGAACAGGCCGGATGAGGGCGCAGCCGGCTGAATGGAAATTCTCAGTCGGCCCCTCCAAGTGCCGTCTAATATATTTGGGAAGCCAGGAAAACCTGCCTAGGTCCTTCTGGACGCAGGACCTTGCCAGCTTCGGGGGCTAATGTCGGGGGGAAGACCCCGGATAGGGCAATGGACGCGGAGCAGCCGGCTGGCCACTGGCCGGCTCGCGGCAAAGGCCGGCTGAGGAGCAGCCGGCTGGCGCCGTGGCCGGCTGGTCCGGAAGCCGGCTGGCTCTAGGTCCTAGTCGGCCTGGCTACGGCCGCCAATGCTGTGGCTGGGCCGGCTTCTACAAGCCATATCCGGCGGGGTTTGTACCTCGAGACCGACTCGAGGCTGGCGAGTCTTGCACTTTGGAAGGAACCGGGTTGGTGATCCGGGTTCCTAAAGTCCACGCTGACTCCATCTTCCGGAAAGCGCGGGGCCCTGTGGAGCACTAGTGCCCCGCGCCGGACAGGCCGTCAGGGCGTACGACGATCCGTGCGCTCTGATGGGCGACGGCGACAGGGACAGCTCCTCTCCATACCGCTGACCGTGGCAGCCAGATGGGACAGGCCACGATGCCTCAACCACTCCTGACGTCACCGCCTCGGGAAGGAGCGGAAGCCGAAGCCGGCCCAGCCGGCCAGTAAACTATAGGGTCTTATATGTAAAGTGCCGGTGCCTATATAAGCCGCACTACCCCCTCTCGTGCAGGGGATCGATCATTTATTGCTTTCATCCACCTACAGAGCTGCCCTGTGAGAGAGACCATCGTCTCCCTTAGCCTCTCAGGAGCAGCCGGACACAGCTCTAGGAGCACCATTGTATTGTGTGATCATCATATACACTCATAGCAGGAGTAGAGGTTTTACCTCCATCGGAGGGCCTCGAACCTGGGTACGTCGCCGTGTCGCTCGTGCCCATACCCGCATCCGGATACCGCCGTGAGATCCCTCAGGAACCACTTCGATTAGCCACCCTATGGCATATGCCGTGACGATACCACGACAGAGTGCGTATTCGGCTGTTGGAATAGCACATTTTATTGAGTCAACGGATGACTTTATATTGTTCTCCCGATGGGAGTATATGTAGAGTTATTTTCATAACTTGAAATATGCTCCCTTTTTCTTCTTTTTCTCTCTCTTTTTATAATTTCATCGGGCACGCGAACAGCGTTCCCGATGGGAGTAGCCCCCGAGGCAACAGCCAAGAACTAGTGCTTGGTTGTAGGCTCAACATTTTATTGCATCGTGTCGCTATATTGTCATTCTTTCTCGAGCTTTTCATATCTATCGGGTGCGCGAACAGCGCTCCCGATGGGAGTAGCCCCCGAGGCTATGAACAAATGCTTGCGTTTTGATCATAGGCTCCCACAATTTCTATATTGTCATTCTCAAATTTTACTTTTTTCAAAGTAGCCCCCGAGCATTTGGGCAAAAACTTGTATTTGATCAAAGGCTCCCGAAGTATTCAATAATTTTCCCTGTCGCCAACTCTCTTTTATTTTTCATGTCGAAATTTCCTTCCTTGGTCAAAGTGACCTCATAACTGACGATAGTCACGACCTTTGCATCTAGAAAGCTTGAATACTATTCTCTCCCTGCCTTGTGGGTCCTCTTTTTCTGCCATGTTGACACGTCGTGCAAGTGGGGGACACACGTCCTCCGCTTTTCCTGGCGCACGTACTGTAGCGCCTGTTCCGTTCCATCCCAGTAAAAATACTTTTTTACCCTTCAGTTACAAGATCATTTTCCACCGTACGATTTCTCCATCCAACGGTGCATTGCTTCGCCAAATCCCTATATAAGCCCTTCTTCTACCTCCGTTCACACCTTCGCTCACGCCGCACCTCTGCTCCCCTTTGCAAAAAACCTCCATTGCGCCCAATTCTCTCTGAGCTCACCCACGCACAAGCTTTGCTCCTTCGTTGCCGTTGATGCCACCACGCGCGCGATTTACTCGCCACAGCACTCCTGAATCGAAGATGGCCGCTGAAGACCTCGAGTGGGAGAGATCTAAAATCTCCAACCAGGACGTGAACATGCTGAAGAGGCTGGGACTGATGAAGAAGGAGGGCGCCATCCGCTTCCCCAGCGAAGAAAGCTACCCCACTCCGCCAATCGAGTATCGGGTTAGTTTTGTCGACCACCTCATCCGCGGTCTCTCCACCCCTATCCATGATTTCCTCCGCGGCCTTCTTTTTGTCTATGGGGTTCAGCTGCACCAGCTGACCCCCAACTCCATCCTCCATGTCGCAATTTTCATCACCCTCTGCGAGTGCTTCCTCGGAGTCCCTCCTAACTGGGCTCTGTGGAAGCGCATTTTCTGCCTTCGCCGCAATGGCTCCCACAACGCCACCTACAACATAGGCGGCGTTGTTATCTGCGTCCGTTCCGACGTCGAATACTTCGACATCAAATTTCCTGACTCTGTCCAAGGGTGGCGCAAAAGATGGCTCTATATACACGAAGAAAGCGCCAATTCTGTCGAGCACAACATAATCCCTTTTGACGGAAGCGCCAAGATTCTTCGCCGCCATTCATGGGATGCTGAAGCTACCGAAGAAGAAAAAACGGCGACAGAGGCACTCATGTCCCGTATTCACGAGCTTCAGAATACCCGAGGCAAGGAATTGTCGGGTATCAAAATCACAGCCTACTTCCTTAGGATTAGAGTGCAGCCTCTATAGGCTCGCAAAAATCCCCTTTGGACTTACGCTGGTGCAAACGATGCCAATAGGCTCTCCAAGGATCTCTCTGTGAAGGACTTGGAGAGGCTTATTCGAAGAATTTCCTCGCTCAGCAAGAAGGATCCTATTCCATCATCTTGCCGCGTGGAACCATACAGTGCCACCAATCCTCTCCCCCAGGTATTTTGTCTTCTCGACTTTTTGCCTTTCCTCGAACTTTTCCTACTTTTGCCGACTGCTAAGTTTTTATTGACACCTCTGTAAATTTCCTTGTCCCTATTTTTCTGTAGAACCATCCAATTCTAGCTTCCCTTCCTCCTCTTCCTGAAGATGGAGAAGTCGAAGAACAGGCTGTTGTCACTGAAGACAACCAGGGTACTTCTCTCCCTGAGAGTGAAGCTGCAGGTTCTCGTAAATCTGCAGTTTCCTCTGAAAAAGTTGAATCTGAAGCCAGCGAGTCAACACAATCCCTTCCTTCTGCTGCTTCCCCGCGAAACAAAAGAAAAAGGCTTGAAGTTATCGACACTGGCACCTCCAAAGCTGTCGAGGAAATTGCTCCCACTGAAGAGAGCAAGGGTTGAGCCAGTCGAAGAACCCATCCAACTAAGTGGTGGTTTCACGACTTCTTCATTAAATGACGTAAGTTTCTTCCCTTCTTTTTCTTCGCACCTCTATTTTGGCTTGTAGCTTTTCAACCCCTTCTTTTTTGCACTGTATTTGATTTTTCTTTATCTGGTTCTCTCCTCAACCTTTGATGAACGAATTTTTTCGCCTTGGTACCCAATTCGTCGGGTACCGTGATCTTTCGAACTCGCTGAAAGGTACCATCTTGCTATTTTTTCCTGCTTGTATCTTCTGTATCATGATTGTTAACATGACAATTGTTACTGTCGCTTGTTTTACAGCTGACCTTGCAGAAGCCAACAAACGTGCTGATGCTCTTGCTCTAAAACTAGAGCAGAGCGAAAAGGCTCGCAAGAAGGCTGAATCCAATGCCGCCCTTGTTGAAGATCTTCGAAAAAGACTTCTCAATGCGGAAACCTCTCTGAGTGACCACATCACCCAACAAACAGCCCGAGAGAAAGAAATTATCTCGCGCTTATCGTCGCAGAGTCAACGTTTTGTTAGTGAGTGCTCTTAACTCTCTTTGTTCATGATTGTCTTGGTATTCCTTTTTTGACAAGCCATGTTTTCCACCAACAGGGAGGACGCGTCAACCGTATGAACTCGAACTTCCTGATAATGACCCCCTCCTCGACGCGCTATCCCTCCTCGAGATTCACGGAGATGAAGCGCGCCAAGGCATGGAAGATGCTGACTCAGGCCTGGCGAAGCTATTTCCGTACTTCTTCCCGAAGAAAGAAGAGCCAAAGACCTTTGGCGAACTAGCCAAGTGCTTCAATGTTGAAGAGGATCTTGGGCACAACCTTCGACAAGAAGGCTTGAAGGTTGGTGTTGAAGGTACTATTGCCTTGGTTGCTAGCAGCCATCAAAACGTTGACTGGGCCAAGGTTGGAGATGTGCCGAAAATGGAGACAAAGACATGGGTATCTTTGATCAAGGCCGCCAAGCCCAACTCGAAGAAGATCCTTGCCTTTCTTGGGTTCAAACCGACTCCAGCTCCAAGTTCATCTAAGCCAGAGGTCAAGTAGACCACCTTATCTTTCCTCCCCCTCTTTTTTTTATTTTATTTTTCTTTCTTCCTTTTGATGCTGTCGCCAAAGTAGCTATTGGCGACACTTATCCCCCTAGCTCCACTGTAATGTCTTGTAATTATTCTGAAGAATCAATGGAATTTTTATCTTTCTTGATGATTGATGTCGTCTCTTTGTAATTTCAGTTGATATTTGATAACTATACTCCAACTCCTGCTCCTTCCGATATTTTGCCTACTCCTTGTCACTCGAGGAAAGTTCTTGTTAACATTGAGCTTGGCGGAGATTTTTCGAGTGCTAATTTATCGCAAGACTTGGAAGAACTTCGGCAACAACTTCAATATGCGAAGAGGCAAACTTTAGTGATGATGGAACAATCTCGCAAGGCCTCTGAAGCAGAGAAAATTGCGCTTCGGCAAGCTCAAGAAGCTATGGCTGCCAAAGAAGCCGCCGTTTCTGAAGCTGAGAAAGCAACTTCTCGAGAGAATTCCATGCTTGAGTTGATGAATGAGGCCGCTGTCGATATATCTGGTATTTTATTTCGAACCAAAGCTCCTTCTATCTTTCTGCTGTATCCTTTTTGAGATCTTCATGCTGTCGTCAAATAGGTTCCTTTCTCGATGCTGCGGCTGAAGATGTCAGGGTAAACACGAGGACCAACCTGCTCGTCAATCTCTCCCTTGACCATGGCTGTTTGTTCTGGGCCACTCCAGAAAGGACCCGACAGATTGTCAGATTTCAAGACCGCGCCTGTCAGGTTCGCGATTTCCTGGATTTCTGTACTAGAACCTTGTCTTTGGTTTTCAAAACAATGTTTCCTCGGAACGAAGCACCCGATACTCTTCTTGGCTTGATGGAGAAATTCCGAGATGCTCCGAAGATCCATGACTTTGTTCGGGCGCAGCTCTCTGCTGGTGCCAGATTTGCTATGATTATGATCAAAATCTACCATCCTAAGTTTGATATGAGCCAAATTGTCACCAAGTGTTTGGCGAAGATGGTGAAAAAGAAAAGGAATATTAGAAAAATTGACGATTATGTAACCCCTGTAGCCGAAGATATGATGGACGAACTTCTTCGGCTGGATTCTGAGTTCTTCGTGAAAGGCAGCTATGCTGAACATAGCACTCGTACTTCAAATCGGATGACCATAGATAATATACTGGGCCATCATTGACTTCTCTTTTTCTTTGAATTTTTCTCAAGAATTGTCTCTTGTATGTTGTAAATATGTTGTATATTGTAAAGTCCATAAATTTCCTTATCATGCCTCCGGGTGTTGTGGTGGCGAATTTCTATATTGTATGTGCGAGGTTTTGAACCAAAGCAGCTAAGTTATATTGCGTATGCTATATTTGCGAGTATGAGCTCCTGTGTCTCTGTTGTTGATCACTATCTTGTATCTGTGTTTATTTTGCGAGGTGTTTTATGCACCAAGGCAAAATATTTTTCGGAAATATATGTATTGCAAGTCTGAAGCACAAGCCCCCGAGCTTGTCGAAGAAATATATATCTCAACTATCTTTATTATATTGCAGCCCCGCGAACCCGCCTCATTAAAAACCTTTCCCGGTCCCACTCGGTGCCCCGAAAAAGGAAAAGAGTGCGTCTGAAAGCTCGCGGGTGTTTCAGTACATTGTTTTTTTACAAGGACTATATTTTGACTCTAGGCGTAGAACCGCCTGAGTTGCGCCACGTTCCAGGGGTTTTGCTCGACCACCCCTGTTTTCTTGTCCTTTATCCTGTATGCTCCTCCTCCGATTACTTCTATGACGATGTAAGGGCCAAGCCATGGCGACTCGAGCTTTTCATGACTTTTTTGCGTGAGCCGAAGAACTAGGTCTCCCACCTGAAAGGATCTTGGTCGTAAACGTCGGCTGTGGTAATTCTTCAGGTCCTGCTGATATTTGGTTACCCGTGAAAGTACTTCATCTCGAGCTTTGTCGAGTGCATCGACGTCATCCTCTAGTGCTTTTCTCGACACTTCTTCATCATACTCTACGACTCGTGGAGAATCGTGTTCTATTTCGATTGGCAACACCGCTTCCGCTCCATGGACCAAGAAGAACGGCGTTTCTTGTGTCGCTGTATTTGGTGTTGTTCGTATACTCCATAACACACTGGGCAGCTCCTCTGGCCAGGTGTGTCGAGCTTTCTCCAGTGGTGCTAACAAGCGCTTCTTGATGCCATTGCAGATGATGCCATTGGCTTTCTCGACTTGGCCGTTAGTTTGTGGGTGCGCAACCGACGCAAAGTGTAGCTTGATACCCACATCTTCACAATAATCCTTGAATTCATGGGATGTGAAGTTACTACCATTGTCCGTGACGATGCTATGAGGCACTCCAAACCTGAAGACGATGCTTTTTATGAACTTAACGGCAGATGCCCCGTCTGGTGAGTTTATCGGCTTTGCTTCTATCCATTTTGTGAACTTGTCGACAGCTACGAGCATATACTCCTTTCCTCCTGGCCAGGACTTGTGCAATTTACCCACCATATCTAGGCCCCATTAAGCAAAGGGCCAAGACAATGGTATTGACATCAGCTCTGCTGCCGGAGAGTGCGGTTTTGCGGCAAATCTCTGGCACGCGTCGAAAGTTCGTACTATCTCCTTTGTGTCCTCTATTGCTGTCAACCAGTAAAATCCAGCTCGAAACACCTTTGCGGCAATAGCTCGACTACTCGCGTGGTGTCCGCAAATTCCCTCATGTACGTCCTTCAAGATCATTCTTCCTTCCTCGGGTGTGACGCACCTTTGTAATACTCCCGAGATACTTCGTTTGTATAACTCCCCTTTTACCACAGTAAAGGCTTTAGATCGTCTAATAACTCGCCTTGCTTCAACTGGATCGTCAGGTATTTCTTTCTTTACGATATATGATATATACACCTGCATCCATGGTATTTGTACCATCATAACCAAGTCATGTTCTTCTTCTTCTTCCTCTGGTGCTTCTTTGTTAGCCTCCGAGGTTTTCTTGTCCTTCTCCTTCTTTTTTGGCTTTGTCAACTTCGTAGATCTCTCTGCTATCTCTTCGCAGAACACGCCCGGTGGAATTGCAAGGCATTGTGATCCGATGTTTGCGAGAACGTCGGCTTCATAATTGCTCAGCCTACTGATGTGATTTACTTCGCATCCATCAAACAACTTCTTGAGCTCATTATAGACTTCCTTGTATGCTATCATGCTGTCATTGACTGCGTCGCATTGGTTCATGACTTGCTGAGCTACCAACTGCGAGTCGCCAAAGATTTTTAGTCGAGTTGCGCCACAAGCTTTCGCCATCTTCATCCCGTGTATGAGGGCCTCGTATTCTGCTTCATTGTTAGATGCGTTAGGGAACGTCATCCTCAAAACGTACTTCAGCTTGTCGCCCTCAGGTGATATTAGTATCACGTCTGCTCCAGCTCCTTCTAATCTCTTGGACCCGTCGAAGTTCATAGTCCAAGTTCTCGATAAATCTGGTGGTCCTGTGGTTTGTAGCTCCATCCACTCTGCGATGAAGTCTGGTAGAATCTGTGACTTTATTGCCTTTCTTTTTTCATACGTGATGTCCCGAGGGGAAAGTTCTATTCCCCAAAGGGAGACACGACCCGTAGCTTCTGGATTATTGAGTATGTTGGACAAGGGAGTCTCGTTAACCACTATTATCGGGTGTGCCGAAAAATAGTGCCGCAATTTTCTTGCGGTTGTAAGCACTCCATATGCTAGCTTTTGATACTGAGGGTATCTCTGTTTTGAAGGCGATAAAACTTCGCTGACGAAGTATACTGGCCTCTGTACTCCGTGGAGTTTTCCTTCTTCCTCTCTTTCAACGACAAGTACCGTGCTTACCACCTGAGGCGTGGCCGCAATGTATAACAACAAAGGTTCCTTCTCTTTTGGTGCCACCAAGATTGGAGGTGTCGAGATTTTGCGTTTGAGATCTTCAAAGGCTCTGTCTGCTTCTTCATTCCACTGGAACTTTTCTCCCTGTTTAATCAAGGCGTAAAACGGTAACGCCTTTCTCCCAACCTGGTGACGAATCTGCTTAAAGCTACGACTCGCCCGGTTAACTGCTGTATTTCTTTCAACTTTGTTGGCTTCCTCATCGTTACGATGGCCTGGATTTTTTCGGGATTTGCTTCGATCCCTCTTGCTGAAACTAAGAACCCGAGAAGTTCTCCTGCAGGGACGCCGAAAGAGCACTTTGTCGGGTTCAACTTGAGACAGAACTTATCGAGATTGTCGAAAGTTTCCTTCAAATCCTCGATTAGCGTGTCCCCCTTTTTTGTTGTTATGACGACGTCATCGATGTATACTTGTACGTTCTTCCCAATCTGTGTTGCCAAGCACTTCTGCATCATCCGCTGATATGTTGCTCCCGCGTTTTTCAAACCGAAGGGCATTGTTCGATAGCAGAACACGCCGTACGGTGTGATGAACGCTGTTTTGACCTCGTCATCTTCTTTCAATCTGATCTGGTTATAACCAGAGTATGCATCCAGGAAGGAAAGACGTTCACATCCTGCCGTGGAGTCGATAATTTGATCGATCCTTGGGAGGGGAAAGTGATCCTTTGGACAATGTTTATTGAGACACGTGAAGTCGACGCACATGCGAAGGACTTTTGTGTTTTTCTTCGGCACCAGCACTGGGTTAGCTACCCACGTGGCTTCTGTATGTAATTCCTTGATAAAACAAGCTTCTCTGAGTCTATCGATTTCCGACAGCATAGCCTTGCGGTTTGGTTCCAAAAAACGCCGCAGAGGTTGTTTGATTGGTTTCGCAATTGGATCCAAGTTTAGGTGGTGCTCGGCAAGTTCCCTGGGTACTCCTGGCATGTCAGCTGGACACCATGCGAAGATTCTCCAGTGCTCACGGAGGAACTCGACGAGCGCGCTTTCCTATGCGAGGTCCATGTTTGTTGCAATGGACGTCGTTTTCTTCGGATCTGTCGGGTGGATCTGTACTTCCTTGGAATCCTTTGCAGTGTTAAAAGTTGATTCTTTATTAGGCCTCCCCACGTCTGGCAGTACGTCGTAGTCAGTCGTGAGCCTCGACGCCATGTATTCTGCTTGCATCCCGAAGGTTTCTGAGAGTCGATGGAAATCCTTATCACATTTATCGGCTAGCGTGAAACTTCCTTTAACTGTGATCGGCCCCTTAGGTCCAGGCATCCTCCACAACAAGTATGTGTAATGTGGTACTGCCATAAACCTGGCATATGCTGGGCGCCCCAACAGAGCGTGGTATTGTGATAGGAAATCCACGACTTAAAACTCCAGCCTCTCTATCATGTAGTTTTCTCGAGTGCTAAACTGAACATCGAGATTGATCTTCCCCAATGGGTAACTTGGCTTTTCTGGTGTAATGCCATGGAAACGTGTGTCCGTTGGCTTGAGGTTTGCCAAGGATATGTTCATCTTCCTTAGTGTATCTGCGTACATAAGGTTTAAACTGCTGCCTCCATCAATGAAAACTCGAGATACATCAAATCCTGCGATCACTGCTGGTAGAATAAGTGCTGACTGCCCTGGTCGAGGAACTTGCTGCGGATGATCCGCAATTGTGAAGCCAATATCCTGTCCTGACCAATTGAGGTACTCGACTGTTGGTGGAGGCATCTTTTCTGCCATGAACACCTGTCGCGAGATTACTTTCTGAGCTCTATTGGACGGTCTGCCTTTCGAATCATCGAGACCGCTCCATGGGAGTTGGGATCAACATAAGGTGGTGGTCTTTGGTCTTTGTCGCTATTCTGAGCTGATATCGATTCTCGTCCGTAATTGCGGGAGGAGGTGGCAGGTGGATCTCACTCCTAGGTCCTTGAGGATTTCGACTTGCTGCCTGAGCATTGGCTTGCCCGGCGAACCTCATCATTGCTTGAAAATTTCGGCAGTCTTTCTGTAAATGTCCCGACTGCCTCTTCCCATTATTGTCGACATAGAAATGCATCTGACACGGGCCGTTCATCATATCTTCAGGGGACACGAAGGGCCTCTGGAACCTAGGCCCATTATTTGGCCTGTTGTTTCGGGAATCATCTCTGTTGTCGCCTCGCTGCTTGTTGCTTTGTTGATAATTATCTCTATTGCTTCCTCCAGCGCTTGCTCGAAACCCAGCCGAAATTTGACCTGGTGGATCATAACTCGAAAATCGAGAAAATCGTCGTCTATTTTGAAAATTTCGACTGCGGTCCTCCTCAGGTCACCTGTGTCGTTTATTATGCACAGCATCCTCGCCATCTGCCCATCTGTTCGCTATTTCCATTAATGCTGATAATGTTCTTGGGTTGGTTCTTCCCAAGTCCTCCACAAAATCTCCTCGTCGAACTCCTGCCACAAACACATCTATTGCTCTCTCATCCGATATGTTTTCTACCGAGTTTTTGATGATGTTCCACCTTTGGATGTACTTCCTCATTGATTCATCATGTTTTTGTCGACATGATCTCAATTCCTCGAGTGTCGCAGGCTTTTTGCAGGTAGACCGGAAATTCTTGACAAATATGTCCTCAAAATCAGCCCAGCTGTCGATGGAACCTGAAGGAAGCTTTTTTATCCAAGATCTTGCAGCTCCACTCAAGTGTACCTGAATGCTTTGCATCGCCGTTGCCCTTGTTCCGCCTATTAACTTCACCGTCTCGAGATAATCTACCAGCCAGTCCTCAGGATCCTGCAATCCGTCGAATTTTTTGAAGTTATCAGGCAACTTGAACCCCGAAGGTACCCGAGTTTTTCGGACCCTCCTTGTAAAACATGGTAGCCCACACATGTCCTCTTCAGCTATCTCTGGAGAATGTCGATGATCCCTACTATGTTGTCGTGCTCTGTCTACCCTTGCTTGGATTTCTGTATCCCTTGCTTCACCTGTTCTCTCTGGGACTGCCTCTACGACAACAGGACGTGGACTGTTTTGCCTTGCTGATCCTTCGGGAGGTGAATTTACAAATGCTGCTCCCATGGCTCCAACTCCCGCTATAGCCATGTTGTACAGTGCCTCTTTTGGATCTCCGGCAGGTGGTTTGGACGCGAGGATGAAAGCTTGCGTCGCCATGTACACTGCTTCTGGTGTTTTCGGGATAATGTTTCCCCTTGTGTCTATCGACATAAAGGACATGTCGAGATTTTGGACTAGGTTCTCCCTCTCTGCTTCAGGTATATTGTTTAATCGAGACCTTGCCCTGTTGCGAGCTTCTCTGTGACTGCTGCCCGAAGTTCCTGATATTCGGCTCAATGCTGCTCTTCGCCTACTCGACGCCGATGCTGCTTCTTGCCTTTTATCGAGCTCTATTTTTTGTTTCTCGAGTTCTCGCCTGGCACGCGCGAGCTTATATTGGTACGCCTGTAACTCCTCTGGTGTTGCCGCGACAGTCATTGGTTCTGTCCCATTGATAGCTCTCTCCACTCGATCGCATACTGCCTGCGGAAATCGCACCATCTCCCGTGTTGCCGTGCCGATATATTTTGTCCCCAGTCCTCGCGTAAGGTCCGTAGGATCAACGAACGGATTTCCCGCCTCGTCGAAGTTTTCTGATGTCTGTTCTTGAGGTCTGCTTGAATCTCCGATCGCATAGATCTGATGATACTTTATTTTTTCTATTTTTTCAAGATCGGTGACACCATCATATAGACTGGCGAAGACCTTTCCCACAGTAGTAGATTTGTCGATAAAGTCGAAGTTGTCGACAATATCAGAATCGCTGCTTATATTGGAGTCCGCAGACGACTCGAAAGACATGTCACTGAAGATCTTGGCGAGTTTTTCGCTTGCCCTGGTGTTGATGAAACGTGGCGAGGAGATTTCTTCGTCGCCTGACTCGACCGATGATGCCGAGCTTGAAGAGTCAGTATCGACCGCTGAGAACCTCGAGAAGGTCGGAATTTTGAGACGATACGTTCCCTCCTTTCCGACGCGAAAATGGAACCTTCCGAACGTCATCTCCGTGGGCTCCTCCAGATACGCATATGCATCCAAACGGGAGGGCTGGTGAGGAACAAAATCAATGAGACCAGTTTCGATCTGTTTACCTCTGTCCATGATATTGCTTGCTATCGACGAAGTCGACGATCCTGAATGTGCCATCGAGATCAGCTCCTTGTCGCCTCTAAACCCCACAGACGGCGCCAATTGACAAGGTATCAACTTGTCAATGCCTACAAGTAGTAGACTAGGGTTTCATTGAATGTAGAGGGCAAGTAGATCTCGAAAGTTTCAGCCGAAAAGTACTCGACGATTGTAAAACTAAAGGTTTAGAAAACAATGATTCGATCTCTTCTTTGTCCCTCGACTCCCCCTTATATAGGAGGCGGAACAGAGGGATTCGTATACACAAGTTTACAGAATCCGGGAGGGCTTCTGACCCTCCCCGCAAGATTACAAATTACACTTCCTATTACAACTCTATCTTTCCATAATAGTATCTTGGGCTTCCGAATCTTCTTATTCTTCGAGTCATGGGCCTTGAATAAATCCCGGGTACTATCTTCGGCAGGCCCATTGGGGATGCCTATGTCACACAACCTGGATGTCCAAAATGGCAACCAAACACATGTGATGTGGCTGAACAGACATGGAACACTCTGTATATACATCCAAATAATCTGCACTTCTGTTCGGGCCGATGCAACACATACTGCCAAACGACCAAATTTGACATGCGGCTCGTTCGCAACGCGTAGAGCGCCCATTACACGAGAACACGAGGAGCGCCCTACACCGTATTGAGCCACGCCGGGCGGAAAGGGCCATTGGGGCGCGCGACTGGGAACGATAAAATGTTCGGCGCGCTCTAAAAACATTTAGGAGACACTTTTGGGGGACGCGAGTAAAGATGCTCTAAGGCTGCATCAATCGAGGATATACGTCGGAACGAATTGTTAGTTCCCAAGTGCTAAAAAGCGCTCGGGTGCTATTTGGACAAAGCGAGCACTCGCTCGTGAGCCGTCCGATGCGCGCGATGAAAGCCGAGAGACTCGCTCCGTTCCGACAGCGGCTGACACCTGACAACGGCATCTAGGGGTGGCCCACATGCCTCTCTCCCCCTCCCCATTCCGCCCCCTCTCCTGTCTGTCTCTCGCAATCTCCAGAGTTCGTCGAGAGATTTCAGCGCGTGTCCCGGCATCGAAGAGCGGCCGCGCGCGAGGAAGGGAGCTCATCGCTGGAGAGCGGATGGGCGCGGGGTGTAGAGCATCTGTGCGGGAGGGCGACAACCTCGGCGGCCGGAATCGACCGTGCGTGGATCTCCATGGCAGAGCGGGTCTGCGTGCGTCCGCGGTTAACGGGATGCATCTCACAAGCAATGGGATCTGCAGCGGCAGCCATGGAGCCCAGCCAGTCGATTGGTCCTGTCGTGGTGCTCGACCATGCCCCACTCTGAAGCCACCCTGCCCTGCGTCCATGCGGCTCGACATGCAACCGGCCCCCAGGTAGTGCTGGCAGCCATGGAGGCGAGGCTGAGCTCCGGCGAGCAGCTGGTGGAGCTCCACCAGGTTCTACACTGAAGCGACAACAGCGTGCCCTTGAATCGCAGACTCGCGTTGTTTGCCGATCTCCTCGACGACACCGTCGCTGGAGCTGGACAGAGGAGTATGGCATGTTGCTCCCTCGTCTGCCACAAGGTAAATACTGAACTGAATGTCCCCATGTGGAGGGCATCGAGCAAAAATGTGATTTGCCTGTTAGTTCATGCTTTCTGTGTGTTTTTGCTTCTTCAGTGCAACAGCTCAATAGATAGCAAAATTAATCGACATGCTCTCATGTTGTGCTCCAAACATCCAGTGCTAGCTCCATCGTGCTCCTGGCGTGATGCAAGGGGGGGCAGCCATGTTAGGATATCAGGTTCAATTCATGCAGCATTGCGTGGAGCTGCAAGATGGTGTGGAAAAGTCGTCAATCTCCAGCAACATTTATGTGCCTCATCAAGGTTCTTCACATTCATCAACTCCGCAAATTGCTTTATCCCCTTCGGGGAGCTTTATGTGCTTGTTGCGTGCATCTAGGAACAAGAGGAATTGTTAGGTTCTCGACACAGGGCGATGACTTACACATAATGTCAATTGATAAGTGTTGTTTTTTCTATGTAATAGACAAACTGGATACATTACATTTACTTAGAGGAGTTTTTTAGCTCTTTCTTGGTTGATGCTATGATTTATGCAGGTTGCTCTCCTATGGGTTTAATCAAGTTGTATTATTAATATGCCTAAGTTGTCGACTGCAATTAGTGAAGTTGCATACTGTTTTTTAACTGAGTTGTTTGTTCAGAATGCTTAAGTTGGTTACTGACAATAAGTAAGTTGTTTTTCTTTTTATGGTCCAGCATGGTTAAGTTGCATACTGTTTTTTTAACCGAGTTGTTTGTTATATAAACGGAAGGCTTGAGTAGAACCCAACTTTAAATTAATAAAGCCACCGCAGCAATAGTCTTACAAACCAGTTCAATTCAACAGAGAAAAAAGTGATAAAGACAAGATGGGCAAAAGGCGAAAACAGATTACAACATGAGTGTAGTTCTGTCTGTCTCTAAGATCGCTTAAGAGAGCCCGGATCTTGCCAAATTGCAACTCCCAAGACCTCCCAAGTTCCAATCCTTGCGCTTAGCCACTGCTTTCCAGACCTGCAGGTATGAAGCCATTTTTGAAAGCATGTGAGCTGGTGGAGTGGGGAAGGCACCCTGAATAGTGAACTTGTTCCTACTAGTGGAAAGGGACCAACGCATCACAGCAAAACACATCCAATAGATGCATTTAGATTGGCTGGAGACATTTTGAATGTCGTGATGCACCTTAGCGTACCACACTGGGTTCCAGGAACAAGTCAGAAGTTCCCTAAATGAGTTGGTTGTTCATGATGCTTATTGGTTACTCAGAATAACTAAGTTGTTTTGCTTTTTATGGTCCAACATGCTTAAGTTGGATACTGTTTTATAGCTGAGTTGTTTGTTCACCATGCTTAAGTTGGATACTGTTTTATAACTGAGTTGTTTGTTCACCATGCTTAAGTTGGTTTTTGAGAATAACTAAGTTCTTTTGCTTTTTATGTTCCATGATGTTTAAGTTGCATATTGTTTTTTAACTGAGTTGTTTGTTCACCATACTTAAGTTGGTTATTGAGAATAACTAAATTGTTTTGCTTTTTATGGTCTAACATGCTTAAGTTGCATATTGTTTTATAATTCGTTTATATGTGCAGGGAACTTCTTCTATAGTCAATAGGCAGGCTTCTTTCAGTAGCAAACATATTCATTTTCACCGGGCTCCGCGCACCTTTGGTACTTCTGGAGGGCAAGCAGTTTTATAGTGACTTCTTTCTTAGGGTAGGGCGACGAATACTTCCAATTCCGGAAAGGTCATTGGGTCGCCTTTGGAAGCTAAAGCTAAAGTTGTAGAAAGCCGGGAGAAAAAGCGAAAGCTTGCTCGAAACGACCTATACCCTAACCCTCGGAAGCGAAAGACGCAAAGCGTCACTTTTCAAAAGGAAGGAGTGAGGCAAGGCGGAAGTAGTGCTTGAATACCTCTAAGTACTGAGCTCTCAGCTCATTGATTCATGACACTCTCCTTCCACGGGAAAAATCTCTCATTTGAAAGCCCACTATGCTGCTCCTACTTCAGCTTCTAAGAATAGGCCAGGTGCTAACTCCACCTTCCGGACTGCCCTTCATCGGCACGAAAGTAAGATTGGACATGATAGACGGAAGCAGAATCGAGGCAGTATCAGTTTCCAGGTTTCGAGGAAGGAAATGTGCCGAATAAACCAACTTTAAGATGGGATAAGATGCTCGATAAGGCATGAGGTTCAGTATCATAACAGTTTCCTCGTAGTAACGCCGGCGAATCTCATTGCGGTAAGCCAACTCCTATCCTTCTTGCGGAAAGGGCATTCAATGCCATCTTCATTCCCTTCCTTGCTTCGAGGAGCAGGTCGAATAGTCAAAGAAGGGGATGGCTGGGCGGGACAGATCCGAAGATTTAGAGTAAAGAGCACTGGCTTCACCCGGAGATGGTACTCGCTCAGATCCAATTCGAGTTTCCTATTTTGTAGAGGGCACATGCGCCATTCCCTCATTTGATAGAGATCCCGGTAGATAAGATGTGGGCTAAGCAGGCTAAGGGGTGGCTCGCTTAGAATGACTTCCATAAGAAAGTGCCTACAATCATGCGAAAGCCGGGCAAAAGGAAGAGCTATCTTGAGGTGAGTTTACTTTCACAATCTTTTAACTAAGTTGCTTTTCTGCGCATGCCTGAGTTTACTAATAATTTAACTATGTTGCTTTTTGTTTTCGGCTAAGTTGTTTTACCATAATCTAACTTCCCATTAGTAGTACTCCTAAATTCCCATTAGTAGTACTCTGTTTCAGTTAAGTTACTTTTTCTCAACTGACTAAATTGTCCTTAACTTCCACCTAAGTTCGCTTTTTTACTATGCAACAAAATTTTGGTTTTAGGAGCATTGCCTCTCATTAGCTGCGTAATGATCTTGATTAGAAAGTTGCTTCTAGCTGACAAGCTTTTAAGTTTGGTAATAATAAATGTTCCTGGTTGTGTTTTTCATTTTGTAGTTTTTTTTTTTTGCAGAGGAATAACAGATAGACAAGAGATGACTAAGCGCTCTCACCTGCGTTACCAGAAGTTGGTGAAGCAATTTTTCCAATTTACTTGTACCTATAATATAACTAAGTTGCTTGACCAGCTACTATTTCAGGTTTGTGTACTTTCTATGGGACTCTGTGGGCACGTACAACCTGACTTCCAAATTTAGGGGCATATATACCTGTGTTGGATTTCGTATAGTTGTTGTGTTCACATGATTTACTTGAACTTGGGATTTTCCCTTGCTAGTTTTTCCATGATCTAAATTGCTGCTGCCTCTTGGTGTGTTACTTACATGTGGAGATATGTACAATTAGTTAGTTGCTCGATTCCAAGGCATGTGTTGTACCCATGTTGTATGTTACTTTTTTAGTTCCCCAAATCCTACTTGTTGTGTGCAATATTCAGTCCTCCTTGTCAAAAGTATGGCAAGCTAAGACAACGAAATTGCTGGACAATTTGTTAAATCCTACTGGTTTTACTATGTGGAAGAACTTTGTTTGCTGGGCTCCAATTATCAGGGTGGTTGTTGTAGCAAAACTATCGAAATTTTTCCTGTGATGTTTTTATAGGTTTCTTCCACGAAGTAATTGTTGTTCTTCAAGAGATCTGCAGCAGAGCTACCTTTTTTTTTTACAATGGAGAGGGGAATTTCACGGGGAGGGGGTGCTGAGACGTGAGGGAGGAGATGAAGAATTTACTTTGTTTTTCTTCACGGGAGAGCCTGTTTTTGGTGATCTGCAAAAGTGGCAGCCTTGAGTCATATCCTAGGATCCATGGAGATCTGGAGGTGCAAGAAGAAGTCGAGTAGTACGACTCGAAGAACAAGGATCTGGGCGATTGAGAGGGGATGCGGTGGTGGTTATTTGGGGCGCTGGTTAGGTAACGCGTGCGCTGCTTCCGTTTTCGGGAAACGGGGGTTGGTGCTTTCCTTTTTGGGGCGAGTGCCGGGGTGGACAAACCAGCACCCGAGTGCCCCCTAGACATGTCCCTTGTTAGTTCACCTCAACTTTCCGAAGCGTGTGAAGACTGAGGTGCAGATAGGGCTAAAAAAGCTTTAGAAAAAGGGTGTGATTATTTCTCAATCAACTTAGAACTAAGTTCGTTCTCAATCAGTGATGTCATTAAATCTCAATTGCAATGATGACTAGCACAAATCATAAAGAAAAATTAATGGTCCAGATAATTTTTTCTTAATTGCAACCGAAAAATCTCGGTTACAACTTAAGAAATCGCACCAACCGAATCAGGTTGTGTGAAGCGAATCCGATTAAAAACTCATCTTCATGCCTCCATCAGCTCATCCGATCCACGACCACGCCACTTGCGTCTTGTTTAGACAACAAAGCTACAGCCAGTCCACGAGGCCACGCGCGAGCGGCAGCGGTCTCCCTCCCTGCCTGAGCCCTGAGCTCCAAGATCCATCTATCCATGGCGGACACCGCGACGCTCTCCTTCCTATTCCTCTCGCTCGCCACGCCTCTCCTGCTCCTCGCCCTCCTCCTCGGGAGCCGCCGCAATAAGAAGCGCATGCGGCTGCCGCCGAGCCCGCCGTCCCTGCCCGTCATCGGCCACCTCCACCTCTTCAAGAAGCCCCTCCACCGCGCGCTGGCATCTCTCGCGGCGGCGCACGGCCCCATACTCCTCCTCCGGTTCGGCTCCCGCCGCGTGCTCCACGTCGCCGACCCCGCCGCCGCCGAGGAGTGCCTCGGCGCGCACGACGTGCTCTTCGCCAACCGCCCGCGCCTCCCCTCCGCGCGCCACCTCTCCAACGACTACACCACGCTCGGCTCCTCCAGCTACGGCGCAAACTGGCGCAACCTCCGCCGCATCGCCACCGTCGAGGTGCTCTCCGCGCACAGCGTGCTCCGCTCGGCCGCGGTCCGCGCCGCCGAGGTCCGGGACACCGCGCGGCGCCTCTTCGTCGACGCTGACTCGGCCGACGCCTCGGAGTCGCGGCCCGCGCACGCCGACGTGAAGGGGCGCGCGTTCGAGCTCGCGCTGAACGTCGCGGCAAGGATGATCGCCGGGAAGCGGTACTACGGCGGCGAGGAGTCGGAGTCCGAGGAGGCGGCGAAGTTCCGGGAGATGGTGCACGAGTACTTCGCCATGCATGGGGCGTCCAACCTGCAGGACTTCCTGCCGGTGCTCGGCATGGTGGACTTCGGCGGCGCCAAGCGGCGGGCTGTGAGGCTGTCCAGGACGCGCAACGAGTGGGCGCAGCGGCTCATCGACGAACACCGCGCCGCCGCCGACGACGAGGGGAGGAGCAGCCGTGGCAGGACGATGGTCGGCGACTTGCTGGACATGCAGGCGTCGGACCCGGAGGCGTACAGCGACAAGGTCATCAGAGCGCTGTGCCTGGTGAGCAGACTGCTTCTTCTCTCTCGTTCTGATTCGCAAATTGCAAGAGCTAGAGTACATAGTAGCAGATCATACAAATTAGTACAAAGTACTTAAGCTGCATTTGGTCAACATGTAAATGATTTTTCCCCCTCGCAATCACCATCGACGTAGAGACTGTGCCACCTCCTTTTAAAAAACATCTTCCTCCCAACCAAGCAAGCTGCTTAAAGTAAACGTTTGACCGTAGTAGCCAAGGAGCTTGGTTGTTCATCCATCATAAATCACGTCCCTATCATCTACATATGGCCACCTATCTTCCTCTCAATCGCGATATGGAAACATTTTCAGCAGTCGCTGGAACCCAAATTTTCTTTCTGCCATCGAAAAGCGACAGCTTTCACAATCAATATTCTTTGTCACGTTTTATCTATACATTATTATACTCCCTCCTTTGTCTTAACTTTGTTAAAATTTGGAGGTATCTACTCCCTGAAATAGTCTACATTCTAGCTCCAAAATTTGTTCCAAAATACTCTACATTCTAACTTTTAGTCAACAACAACACTAAAAATAAGGTGGTTTTGCTCTCTTTATTGGACATTGTAATTTTTAATGTAGCTTGGATTGGTTGTTCACATATCTAAGTAGTACTAATAAATGCACCACTAACTTGTCTCATTTTTTCTAAAATTTAGACTAACTTAGAACGGAGGGGGAGTATATGCTAAATAGTGTCTGAATTAAGATAAGTTTTAACAAAGTTAGTGCTGACCTAGTATAGGATTGTAGCAATGCAGCTTAAGTTGAGCAAAATCTTAGCACGATCTTTAGGATGCCCAAGAAAGTTGGAACCATGAGACACTGGATCAGTCAATACAAAATTCAGATACACTATTCAAGAATAAGATGATTGCGAAATCTTCCTTAATACAATGGACTCTACAAAATGTGCATGTATCCTCCGTGACTCTTTTTTCGAGGGGGTAGTAGCTAATTACAGTATGTACTTTGATGCAGTAGATTATTATCTAGCCCATGTGTTAGCTAGTGATTAATTCATGTAATACATGTACCAAACAATGTATCAGTCTACCAGGTCATCCATTGCAAGTTCCAAATTTGTCTTTGACATTATGATTATTGTTACACTCTGAACTAAACATCAAATGGCTTCAACTTATTTATGCAATAATGAACTATTGTCACCAGCTTCTTGCTATTACCGGAGTTGCCTTGGCTGCTCATAGCACATTAGTTACATCGCTCTGTTACGATTGATCTTAACCATCAACAAATCAATTGCTCATGTCAATCTTTGCTGAAACAGAGCATCCTGCAAACAGGGACGGACACCTCATCGAGCGCCATTGAATGGGGCATGGCGGAGCTGCTAAACAACCCAGCAGCAATGGCCAAGGCTAGGGCAGAGCTCGACGAGGTCGTTGGCATAGGGCGCCTCCTGGAGGAAACTGACCTACCAAGCCTCCCCTACCTCCAGTGCATCATCACAGAGACGCTCCGGCTGCACCCAATTGGCCCGCTCCTTGCGCCGCATGAGTCATCTGCCGACTGCACTGTCGCTGGTTACGACATTCCGGCAGGGACGATGCTTCTCGTCAATGTGCACATGATGCACAGGGATGCGGGCATTTGGGAGGAGCCGACGAGGTTTATGCCGGAGAGGTTTGAAGGTGGAAACGGTGAGGGCAAATGGATGCTGCCATTCGGCATGGGGCGGAGGCGGTGCCCAGGCGAGGGGTTCGCCATGAAGGTGGTTGGCCTCACGCTCGGTACACTGGTGCATTGCTTCGAGTGGAGCAGGGTCGGGGAGGAGGCGGTTGACATGTCTGAAGGGCCAGGGCTGACCATGCCCATGGCCGTGCCGTTGGAGGCTTTGTACTGGCCTCGTGCAGAGATGGCATCAGTGCTAAGAACACTTTAGGAAAGCAAAAGGCAGATCATTACTTCGTTCTTCTAAAAAAATTACTAATAAAGCAGTGTCAAGAACAGACGAGCCAGGAAAATACCTTTGGTTTCAATGTTTAAGTAGTTCTGGATCACAGGCTGAACATGCAGAATGAATATTCCATCAAGATTGATTTGTATTGGAATCAAAACTTGGCCCCTATTGAAAGCTCCTGGTTACATGAGAATATAAGGTTGTGGGGGAAACAAAGAACATAAACATTAGATATACGCAAAGGCAAGAGTAATGAACCTCGAGTACAAGCAAAATAAGCATGAGCTGGTGCATAACATAAGCACAAAAACATTATGAACATGAGAAATAAACTCAGGTATGGCAGAAAGAAGAGGACCTTGCCAAATACTATGTACATGTTTTCATACTAATGATGAACTTCATAAGCAATAATCGTCATACTAGAAGATATCCACAAGCTGCTAGAGTGTTTTCAGTCGCTTAAATGAATAACGAACTGAAACCAATAAGAGAGATCTCAAGACTGCCCCAGGAACATAGTCCATCAGATCATGGATGCGTTTCAACAAGCATTAAGACAGCAAGATTAAACAAGACAAATACTGATAGCTGGGTTACCGATCAAATTACCAGAACTGTGGATAATCTGTAATCCCTTAAACACATACAAGACCTTCAGATGAAGATGAAACAGTACTGGACAACATCAATCCTGAACATTTTATGTAACCTTCTTAAAACTCCACTACTCACAAAGCATCTTACCCAGCACAGCGAGATCTCCTCAGACCACGTACTACCAAAAGGCAGCATCCTCTTTCCACCTTAAAACCTCTGGCAAAAACTTAACAGGCTTGTACCAGAAGAGATTCTCGAGTTGCTGTGCATCACACACACGTCCACAAGAAGCATTGATACCTAAGAAAGTCGTAAGCCAGTGAACATAACAGCCTATGGGTGGATTAGTCATGCTAGGCTAGGGTCATAGGATAGAAACAGAGGATGTCCAAGATGAACTACAGCTCTCGTTCTTCCAGGGTTCATGTCTCAGCGATCGTGTCTACCTCCCTCATCTCTTGCTTCCGCAATCATTACTGGATGGTAAGCTAGCAGTTGCCATGCCGCAACTCAGTGATGTCGAACTCCCGTTTGTAGGATGCCGTGTTACAGAAATATCGACCAAGTTAGGGTTAATTCTCAATAGGTTCATGAAGGTATCAATTGAAGAATAACAGATATATGTTACCCCAAATAAATGATGCACACATATTTACAAAATGGAGAAGTGGTTCACACAGATACAAGGAATGCATGTGCGGAGAAAGTGAACAGGACAACAACTAACACATAGGTATGTCACATACTCACATATCTCAAACCAACAGGAAGGCTAATCTTATACAATTTTTTATTTCTTAGTTAATGTATCGTATAAGGAATCAGGGGTAATGCCGACAAGATAACAGGTAGTCTATTCAGTTTTGCATCTACTGTGCACCTATACTATCTTGATAGAGACATTCCATATTTCTACCAAAACATGTTAGTAGATGCAGCTCTTTTAATGTTAGCAGCTGCTTAAATACTATCATGTCCATCGTGCAAGCTCAAGAACACATACATGATACATATTTCCAACCAATGTAAAAATGCATAATTAACGCAAAGATGTGCTGCTTGAAAAAACTCAAATGACGACTTAGGTAATTTTAAGTTATAAATTCAGCACAACTGCACAATACAGAGTTAAAGTGAATATCTTAAAAATATCAGGTCCATTCATTCGGACTCTTTTTATGTCTCCTGTCTCTACTCTCCTCTAAACCCACCAAGATTTATAGTTCAGCAGCACTATTTTAACTAAGATCATGAAGTAATGAATATAATAAATGAAAAGATACAAACGCTGAGTATAAGGTCACATTATAATATCAATAAAGCATGTGAAAGAGAAGAAAAGGAACAAATAAAGCTTACGACATCATAAACTAAAGAGTAATAATGATGGGGAATCTAATTGTAGACCTTACAAACATTGAGCCAAAAACATTTACCAGGATCTTCCACGCTCTTCTTAATTAGATTGTCTGATGCCCAGAATTAGAGTCGCCATTCCCAAGGCAATGTGATCACATTCTGCAAATGCCACTTGGCAGACCTGTGGATGTATGTATAGAAAAAATAGACATGCTTTCTCCAGCTGGAAGAAGTCAGAGATTACATCCGTGATGATTTTCTCCTGACACTACAATTACATAGCCCGACACAATACATGGGATATTCAAGATGGTGAATCCCATTCTTTGGGTGTCTATTGCAGTACACTTCTGCACGAGAGGAATAATCTGTAGAAGCACCATTATGCATGGTTTCCCTGTCCGAGTGGAGTGCCCATGAATATTAAGTGAACATAGGTTATAATGTAGCCCTCAACTAGAAATAAATGGCCTTATTAATTATTCCCTCGATATTGGTTGTAATAATATCTTATATGGGACAGAGGGAGTAGTTACTAATAACTCTGGAATTTCAGGTTAAAGTATGCACATTACAGCACTAACCTCCAAAGAAGAACAATTTAAGGTGTATCTGGAAACCATATGATACCACAATTTAACAAAAGCACAACATACAACATAGAACCTCCGCAAATCTAATAGTTGAAAGCAAAACTGCAAGTAACAACTACTGCATAGAGCTGAAATTCGCATGCATGAACACCTGACAGAATCCAGATTGATGAAGCCATGAACAATGGCCTCAACCAGTCTCTACTTGTGACCAAACTCCTACAATAACGTCCAGACACATCAGTGCTGGTATGAAGAATAAAACATAAAATGATCCATCCAAATCCTCTTCTACTCCCAGCTTCTAAGACTTCAGCGATTGCCCATAACAGTTGAAGTGATACAAGAATACTAGTACCTGAGAAAACGAGGCACTAAAGTGTGACACATTACTCATGTACCCTTCTCCTGCTGCAAGGAGCCAGCGAATCCAGAAATCGGTCTACAGTAGGACTTTGTGTGTCAATAAGAGATCGATCAACCCTAGCAACATAGAACCTGTAAACAACCCAACGTAATGGTTAAAAACCTGAAAGCCTACAAAAATAAATTTGGAAGGCTTTTGTACCTAGCATCAACTACCATGGATAGTACAATTCTAGAATGGAACTAAATGCTGGTTCTGGTTGTAATCGAATTAGATAAAGTAAATCATGAAATGCCAAGAAGTGCCACACTAATGAGGGTGGAAACAATCTTGCTAGCAGCACCAATATTAGCAGATTCAATGTCTTACAAGATGATGAAAATGACGCCTTCACATTTGCAACTGATAATTAGAATATCGAAGCATGCTCACTAACACTGAATTACTGTATCTAAGATCTCGAGCAACCTATCATATTTTATGTGAAGAAGAATTTTATAATATCAGGATAAACATGATCTCCAGGAAACATGACCGTATCATCAAACAAAAATATTACATCGTCACAGACTTACCACATCAGATGCTAGGAAGCGAGAGTGACGGGGCAAATCCAGTGTAAAGGTAGGCTTCGTTCACGGTAGCAGAACTTATCTCAGTGAACCTACCAACCTCCATAGTTTTGACGTCGAACCAAAAGTAGGTGACATTCTGCTCAACCGGATCTCCCAAGTTCTCCTTTGGGTGATCAAGCTTTATGAATAAGCGCTGCTCAAATGCTCCTATGATGCCCCGAAACCGGTCCCCCCATTCCTCAGGCAATGTGATTTTGTGCTGCAGCTGCCACCGGTCAGTGAAGGACATGAACGTGTAGAAGTACAGGACGCATCTCTTATCCGCCCGGAAAAGGTCCGAGACCACGACGGTAGTCCTGCCTTGTTCCGACTCGAGGGTGGTGATCTGGTTGCTGAACATCATGGTGCGGCCTAGCAGGACGGGCGAAATGTCGAGGATGGAGAACTCCATTCTGCGGGTGTCCAGCACGAGCCACCTCCGCGTGAGAGTGATCATCCAGTAGAAACAGCCGTGAGCGTGGTTGCGCTGTCCCAGGCGAACGCCCATGACTCTCCGCATGCTCAGAGCCTGGTGCACGGGTGGTGAGAGGGTGTGCCAGTGCTGAGATTCGGAGGAGAAGGAGAAGGCCACCAGCTTCCCCCGGCAGCACGCCATCCAGATGACGGCGAAGGGGGGCGAGGAGCTGTTGTCGTTGTCGGAAGTGCGGCGGGGAGCAGCGAGGAAGATCTCGTTGCTGCGGGAGTGCGGCAGCCCCTCGTCCCCGCCGCGCTGGAGGTAGGGGTTCTCGACGGAGGCGGCGAGGTCGGCGGGGATGGGCGGGAGCGGGATGTGGCGGCGGAAGAGCGGGTCGCAGACGGCGATTTCGGTGAAGGCCGTGGAGCCGGCGGGCGCGGCGCGGTCGAGGAGGAAGCGGCCGTCGCGGTGGTCGCGGACGAGCCACGCGCGCGCGGGGGCCGGGAGGAAGGCGAAGGAGAAGTCGGCGGCGTGGGCGAGCGCGCGCGCGGCGGGGGCCGTGGGGTTCGGCGGGAGGGCCGGGTAGAAGGCGGCGCCGTCGGGGAAGAAGACGCCGAGCGGGGGCGGCGCGTGGAGGGAGCGGAACTGGCGGAGGAACCGCGCGGAGGTGGCGACGCGGCGGAGCGAGGCGCAGGACGCGGAGGCGCGCGCGAGGTCCGCTGGAGATGGTACGCGGGCGAGGACCTCCGCGAGGAGGTCGTCGGTGAGGGCGAGCAGGCAGCCCATCGGCGGCGGATCTGCGGCGACCGAGCGGACAAGGGAACGCTGTTGAGAATGCTCGGTGAGGTTGCAGCCTCGTGTTGCCTGCTTTGAGATCGGTCGGGTTTTTTTTTTTTTTTTTTTTTTCCGTTTTTTCGATAATGAGCCTAGGCCAGTCAGGTTAAGAAACGCCAATTTTGTGGCCCAAACGGGAACAACCCCAACTCTATCCCGTCCTATGGCGGATGTTTAAATTTGCTAATCTAGTGTGGCCCATTAGGGCCTTCTTTGGTCCTTGCCACTAAATGAGATTGACATGGGTTGAAGTGCTAAAATTCCATCTAAGTCAAAATTCCTCTAAGTTTCTCCAAGTGCAAGTGGATTCACGGAACAATGCCTAACGAAGCAAACTTGTTTGCTTAATTATGAAATTATAGAAAAATATTGTGTCATATGAGTCAAAAATAAGCATTCATATGATAATTATTCATCTGGTTCAAAATAAATGTTCACACAATTCAAAATAATGTTCGTGTATCAAGAATATTTTTGTATATATTATAGAAAGAGAAATAAAAACATTAAAAATAATAATATAAATAAATAAATAAAAATCCACATATACCACAAAAAAATTACATGCAACAAAAGCAAATTTCCACGTTGTTGTTGTTCATGCATAGTATATATGTTCCTGTAAGAAAAATAAGGAAATCGTGGTTCATGCATGTTTTAAAAAGGAAAATAGAAGTCATTGACAAGGAATAAAATAGGCTTAAGGCGTAAAATTGGCTTAAGCTAATATTACTTCTCGAAACACCAACTAGAGTATTGGTGGTCACCAGCTTCAAACTTTCGGAAAAAACCCTGCCGAAATATTGTCACTAGAAGAGAAAGCATTCCCCTTCCGTCATTTTCTATTTGTTTCTCTTGTCCTTGACAAACGATTTCGAGTAATGATACAATAGGACTCTGAATTTACATAATGAACCATTTTAATATCTTCAAATTTTGGCTCTACGCTCGTTCAATGGTGATATTTAAAAAATCTTTGAGGTTTGTACAAATTAACCATATTTAAACTGCAGATTTTCTCATCTAACTATTGGCGGAACGTCAAGATATAAGAGGTGGAGCTAGAGGCGATGGGTTAAAATATTTTGAACTTCTGCAGATCCCTGAAGTTTTACCAGGGATCTAGCTGTGTTGTTTGTGCTTATGTTGTTTTCATTGATCTGATGTACATGGGTTAATAATCAATTGACTGGGATAATTGTCTGGTAGAACTAATTTTAGTACTAATAAAAAAAGCCAAGATTGCATCGGGAGGAAGAGAGAACACAGAAAAAAAATCTTCCATAAGAAGGCCCCGTCGTCCTACAGTGTGCCAGATTTCCACGGTTCCCTTGCCCTCTAGCAGGTGATTAGGCACCCGAGGTGAGTAGAACTACAAACTAATAGTGTAGATGTTTTTTTTTTTTTTGCTTTTCATGATCCTTGACTACAACTTCTCGAGGTGATTAGGCCACTGAGCACGCGAGTGTTTCAACGCGTGGAAGCCATTGAGCTCCTTGCCAGGCCTCATGGTGTCATCCCAACCTCGGCTGACAGTGCATCCTTGCCATGGAAAGAAGCATGTTGACCGGCCTCCACCATTTCGACGTTCTTCTACTTCTCCTACTCCGGTTGTGCCAGATGTGCAGTCTACCTGACCGAGCAAGCCTTGTTGCTCCGCTCTGAGCTCCATGCTTGTCTCGCAAGAGTCGAGAGTTTCTTGGTGAGAGCAGGGACTTCTCTTGACATGTTACCAGTTGTGCCTGAAACCTCTCCTCTGGCTGAGGTCATTGCTGGTTCAGCTGAGGTTGGAGAAAACAACCTCTATGGCAGTTTCTCCCCCGTGCTAGTCCTTCCCCGTTGCCGCAGCCCCACATGTTGTTTTCCTGTGAGGGCGAGGACACCATTGGCGTCAAGGCCCCGATGATGTTGATCATGCCTGAGTTGCAAGAGTTATGTGGGAAGTTGACTCCTCCTCCATCGGTGATGCATTTGGAGGTGGATTCGCTTGTAGCCTCGACGAAGCCATCAGTTGATCCTAGCTTTGATGATGCCTGTGAGAGCGTGGACACCATTGGGGTCAAGCCCCCGGTGATGTTGTTCATGCATGAGTTGCAAGAGTTGTGTGGGAAGTCGGCTCCTCCTCTGTCGGTGGTGCATTTGGAGGTGGATTCACTTGAAGCCTCGACGATGGCTTGTGCAACTCCATCAGTTGAGCCCAGCCAGCTTCTTGTGTCTGATGCCCTCTTTGCAAAAGAGCTTTTTGACTTGCTTGTCAGTTTGGAGGCGGCTAGCCCTGGCTCCGCCAAAGAGATTGCTTGCCTCCTATCGGAGAAGCCTACAGGAAACAAAGTCAAGAAGATGATGGAATATCTTAGGAGCAAAAGAAAAAAGAATGGCACCACAAGGAAGGCATCCACAGCTGCTTGATAGATGGTTTTCATCTTCTTCATGTGTTTTTGGTGGGGTTTCCTCCGTGATATGGTGGTCGATGTGTGAGTTTGTGGTTGTTGCGGGTTGTCTTTGGTGTGCCTAGGTGGTCGTGGAGTTGCATGTTTTGGGGTGAGTTCATCTGTGGATTTGTTGTAACGGTTTTCGCCTGATTTCCCGTTAATTAACTAGGCTTTCCCTTCTTAATTAATAGAATGAGGCAAAGTTTTTGCCTCCCTTTAAAAAAAAAACTTCCCGATGGTATAGACGGTGTTGCATGGGAGAAAAAATCTCACTGTATCTCCATCCTTGTGCGATTGTCAAGGACAACACGCGGGAGAATGTGGTGTTTTGATCACATAGATTGATGACTCTTAAGTCGGTGAACTATCGTACACCTTTCTCAGCACCAATGGCAGTGAACATGATGTCAAATGTGTTTCAATGATGCTTTTGGTCTCCTTGTCTTCTTCCTAGATTGTACGGTGTCTATGGCGCCATAGTACATTCAATGGCCATAGCTTTCCACACCTATTTCGATGGATGGGTCAAGTATCTTTTCAAAACCTCCAAGTCTTCAAATGGTTTCTTCACCAGAATCATGGAGGAACATCAAGATACAAATCTTAATGCAACTTTCAATTTGTACCACTCGCCTTTTTTTTTTTGGCGAAACACGACGCAATGTCTAACAACGGTAGCTTAACCAAAGGGATCGACTTGAACTCTTCCACAACCTCTTGCCAGAGGTTTTAAGACCTTGAAAGCCTAGGTTCAAGGAGGAGAACTCCTCAGTTCGGTTGTGTAAACAGATGGTCAGGAGTGCATAATTTGTGAACCAGCGGTAGAGAAGATCGAAAGGTTGGGACGACAGAGCCGCTGTGTTGTCAATCGTGAGAGAAATAAAGAGCTTGCGCAAATCAATCGGTCTTGGTCGACAAGGGATGCTTCATGCATGCTAACTTGTGTCTCAGAACAAAGAACCATTCTTCAGACTTGTTGCCATCAGGTCCAGCTTTTGGTCATGCGCGCCTCCTTGCCGGATAGAACGGGAGTACTCCTACCATGATGATGCGATTGCCTTTCTCGAACGCCGGAAAAAAAAAACGACGAGGACGTACGTACGCGAATGTTGCTGAGTTCATCCACAGGAGAGGAGCACATTCACAATTAACTGCGTATGCAAAATGTAGCCACACTACTGTGGCTGAGTTCAAGCGCAGGCGCACACGCAGGCATGCAATGCAGCAGCGGCGCAGACGGGCATTCCATCAGTTGTTCAGCAGGAGGATAATGTGCATGCATGCATGCTAGCATGCAGCTCGACTGGTGTGTGTGTGTGTGACGTTTTCTTTTCCTTGTTCGTCACTCGTCAGCGTCAAATACTCGCATTCGACGAGCTAGCTAGATATCTGCTCACTCGTTCCGTGTTTGTATGATCAATTAACCCGAGCATGTGAGCCACTCACGCCTTTATACGAGGGAATAGAAACCTAGTCACTTTTTTGCAAAAAAAAAACCTAGTCACATTTGTAAATACACTTTGGCTTCGGTACACCCCTGAACACATTAGGGGCCGAAATCGCTACATTCCCCTTTATAAATGAGGGTATGATAGTCATTAGTTAGTAAATTTATACTTGCACATAATCTGTAGCCCCTGTTGAAGTCCGTATGGCCCATTTGGATCGCTACACATTCCTACACTTAATACAACTTGACTCGTACATACCCGTATGGTCGCGTGGTGGTCTTCTCATTGTCGTCAACACCATTCATGGCCCCCCATCGTCATCTTCTACGATCTGTAGTGGTGGCTGGCAGGAGCGGAGACCGATACGAGCTTCCACCGGGGAGAAACATGTGGTGGTTCAGTGTCCTTCTAAAATCTCATCTCGCATGTATATAGCCTTCCTTAAATGGGGTCTCATGTCCACGGCCAATCTATCCTCTCAAATCAAGACCCTCTTGAAGCAAGATGGGGGCAGCCTCTCCTTTTATAATGGTATTCACCCCATCCATGTGAATCTATCATGGTCATGTTGTTTTCCACAATACTAATGTGATGAAGGATCATGAGAAACTGGTCATGGATCATGTCGAACAGTTAATGTCTGAAGTTCTATTTTCGTTTGTAAGGTTTGCCAAGCATGACAGAGTTTCGTGTTAACTTAGCAGTCTAGCTAAGTGACGCTGGCAGCTCCGCCTTGCAATGCAGAGATCTCAAATTGCATCTCTTTTAGTACTGAGAAAAATCACCTTCAGTACCGTGCAAAAGAAAGTATCTTTAGTTTTCATCGAAAAATCTAACATGCGCCCGCGCGATGGAGGAACCACCTCGAAGGAAACTCGGTGCTGGATTCGTGGGAGGGCAGCACAATAAGCATTGGTGGTGGGGAGCGAGCCGAGAAGTAACGGATCAGGCGAGAGCTAGCCAGGAGGTTAGACGATCGTAGATAGAGTTCTTGGAGAGCGAGTCTAGAGTGTTTTCTTCGGATGGATATGAATTTGTTCAATAATTATGCGTGCCAGATAGGCCTTTTTAATTAAGCATTTAAATAAGTAGTGCGTCGTAAAATAAATTTAATTATCCCGTTGCAACGCACGGGTATGTTTCCTAGTATATACTAAAAGCAATATAATGGAGTCCTCACTTTAAGCCACATGATTTAAATTATGTAGATGGTTAGATCCAAAGTTTAGGGCTCAGATTTAAAAATAACAAAGGTTACGCAAATCTATAGTTGATGCCAGTACAAATGTCACGTATGAGGGGTCTTTTTTTTAGAGAGATGTCACGTATGAGAAGTTAGTAAAACACAAGATATGCTCCAAACGGATTTGTCGAAAAGAAAAGACACCAGACACCTAACTGGCCACGTACCAATAAATTTATCAAGTTGATAGGTGAAACACTCAAAACATATGAGTTCCAATTTAATAAGGAAACAGATTGTGAAAGAACCAGCTTTAGCATGCGTTGCTAGGACTCCATATAGGACATGTAAAAGAAGGATAATCTTCTCATCGACTTAACTTGAATCCGGAGGTAGGACATGCGTGCAAATAATATCTACTTCTTCAGATACCATGAAACACGTTTGGTTACCAAGTACGATCTCTGCTCCAAATTAAAAGTTGTTTTGGTAGGCTAGGCTATAATGGTCTCTCAAAACATCTTATATTTTGGTATGGATGTAGCACTATTTTTTTCAGGAAAAATAGCTGCTCCTACTTTAAATTGGACAAAGGCACAAAATTTAGTATATCCAGTTGTTAATAATACCTCCATTTATATGAATGAGGCAAACTCGCATTTTAAGGTGAACTTTGATTGAACAAATTGCACAACAATATATGGATTATATAGTACATAATTTATACTATTAGAATCATATTGAAAAATACTTTTCATAACGATAACAATTTTATATACAGTGATTATCAAAAGTGCCTTATAAGCATTAGATTGGAGGGAGTATATTTTGTCGAAGGAGAGAGGGTGAGTTTTGTGTATAATTGACCACGATGATATTTGCGGGCTATATATACTAGACCACTCGCATATCAAACGATTATGAGTATGAGAAATATAAGGACAATATATGATATTAACACATCTAGATGTTATCATCATATGATTAGGACCATTGGATTCTTTTATCACGATTGTTCATATGAGCTAAAAAAGTTATAGTCGGTATATAAACTTTTATTAGGAGGATGAACAATACAAGCATATCATATAAATCTATAGCTATTAACACTTACTATTACTTTTCCGTCATTTTATCTATGAAATTCAGAATAATAAAATGAAAGGAAAAAAGGTGATTCAGTTTTCATAAGAACTCCATATGAAGTAATGTAACTAGTTTTTTTTATATAGAATTTACCAAATGCACATATAATTATGTTTTCTTACACGGACAAGTGTTGGGGGCAACTTGTATCAGATGAGCATGATCACAAGGTTTTGGAAACATAAATTCACGAAGTGACGAAAGATAACATCAATTCAATTCACATTGAGGTGTACATGCGAGCAAAAATCGCAGTGTGGACAAAAAATCATAGTTGTACATGCGAGCAATATTCGCAGCGTAGACCAACATTTTTTGCAACAACGATATCAATAAACAGATTGGATTACAACATATAGTTATGCATAAAATGACAAATATGCATAGATAGTTGCACGCCACCTACAACCGAGACCATACGAGAATTGATCTAAAGTCCTTGCACATTACAGCTTAGTTTGGCGGTGTCCTTGCTGCTCCAGATTTTGTCTTATAAAAGGATTATTGAAATTACATAAACTAGAACCACCAGATTTCCCTAAGAGACATTTCATATTTTTTTTGTTATTTCTTAGCAACATTGTGATACATTAATTTGCAAAATATAGATAAAGTATTTGCTAAAGTAATTCCGCAATAAAAGAGATGAATAGAAGGATGAAATGTTTAAATAATATAAATTAAAATTTAAACAGTTTCACTATGGATTATGCCCTTGCATTTGTGAGGGCTACCTTGCTAGTTCCTAGGACAATAGTATATCTACTCCATGGTTTCGAAATTCCAGGAATACTGCAATACTGAAAATTTCAATGTCTATTTCTGTAACTTGTTTTGAAGAAAAAGGGAAAAACAAGATACAAAGACAAACCGATCACATGATGATTTGAATCAAATGGACAAATATAGAATGACTAAAAAATTATTTTGTTTCATATGCATGCCTGCATGATAGAGATCGCTTCTATTTCTTTGATATCAAGGGATATTAACACAACGCTTTTTTAACATTTAGGTAAGGGCCTCCCGCCTTGACTTTGCCAAACAAAAGTAATATTACACATTTACACAAGACCAGTACAGACATTTTTTTGCACACCATCATTAAGTATACTGAGGCTTTTACAGTGTGGACATGTTTGTTTTTTGTTTGGCACATCTAGCTAGGAGTAGTAAAGGGTACACCCTGAAAAATAGGTCCAAAGGCAAACTTCACGCCAGCAGTGTTCCTCATAGCCAACATCTGGAATCGGAATCGAGCAGCACATGTACGTGCAACAATTCATAGATGTGCTTGTTCAGTATTCTCCTAATATCTTATCTCGAATACATAGGTATACCAACATCTGGAATCGGAATCGAGCAGCACATGTACGTGCAACAATTCATAGATGTGCTTGTTCAGTATTCTCCTAATATCTTATCTCGAATACATAGGTATACCTTATACCTTTACAACTATTTACACTCAGCTTGGAAGTGCAGTACCCATAATTAATCTCTCTCTCAGAGTCAAACCACTTCAGAATCGAGATGGGGACAGCCTCTCCCTTTTATAATAAGAGCATCAACACCTTGTTAACTCAGTCCATCTGATATCTATCACAGTCATCTTGTTTTTCACGGCCTCAGTGTTAAACTGATGAAGGCACATCAGAAACTGGTCATGGATCACGTACAAATCAGTTGAGCCACTCAAAAAGAACTTGCTAACTGCATGCCTGAAGTCTAATTTTGTTTCTAAGGTTTGCAAAGCATGACAAAGTTTCAAATTAACTTACTAGTTTATACAAGACTATATTTTTGAAATGAGGCAAAAAAAATTGCCACTTTCAATAGGAGAGAAGAAAGTTCAGTCTTACAAGCCCAAATTGTACTAAAGGTAAAAAAACAACAAAACCTAGTCTCGTGGCACTACATTACTCAAAGCCTTAGCACTCGCTTGGCTCCACAAAGTCACCTCATCTTTGATTCTAGAAACAAGCATGGTAGCGTTGGAAGAAGTGTTTCGAAAAACACGCGTATTTCGTTCCTTCCAAATTTCCCAAGAAATCAACATCGCTAGCAAAGCCAAGGCCTTCCTTCCATGGCGAGGCTTGTGGATCTCCTTAAGCCACCAATTTTTTACGGAGGGTCTAGTATGCCAAGAGCTTGGATCAACGTCATGAAGTCCTAGCCAATTTTTCACGCATGACCACACACGAATGAGGAACCGACATTGAAAGAGCAAGTGTGAAGCGGTTTCTAGGGCTTAGGTACATAGTTTGCACCTTCCACAATTTAGCGAACATCTCTTTTCGAGTGTATCGACCGTCCAAACTCTATCTTTGGAGTTTATACCACACTATAGCTCTGCCTTGGAACTTAGAGATAACACATTGTGTCTTTAGTAGTATGTTTTACAGAATTCTATTTTGCAGTAAGAAACGTATTCATCGCCTGCTTCGACAGCCTGACAAAATAATTCCAAAGAAGTTCATCCTTACACAATTGGTCTTCAGAAACAATACATTTCCGGCAAACGAGAACCATTGTTTGGTTTAGTTAGAGCATCTCTACCGATACGTCCCATAAAGGCGCCGACAGGTGCGCCAGGAGTGCCATATTGGGAACGCTGGCACATGCTTTCCAATTTGGGGAAAGGCTGCACACACAAGCTATTCCGATGAGAGTCCCCCCAAAAAATTGAACAAACAAATGTTAATAAACTGTGGAATTTCTTTTAAATTTAGGTTTAGTTATAAAAGTTTGAATGAAATTTCAACTAAAGTAAACTAAAATAAGCCCTACTAAACTGGGCAGTCGGTTGGGGCACGCGACGGGCATGCCTTTTCGTTGTTCTTCCTCTTCGCCGCCGCCAACCGTGATCGCATCTCCGCACTAGCTTGCTTCATGTATCTAGCGGTGCAACACCCTGATGCTCCGAAGCGCCGCCTCGGGCGAAACCCTGGCCAGTGCAGGACATCAGTGGGAGAGAATTGGGGATGGTGTTCACTTTGATCGATAAAGCGGTGCAAATCCTTGTGCGACACTATTAATAGTTCTATTGGCGGTGTGAAAAATATTTTTGGGTCCCGAAACAGGGCTTCGATCCAATATACGAGCAACGTGACAGAATATACTACGCCATCAGTACAATAAATATATCTACACCACCAATATCCTTATACCTGTGCATGTGTCGGGCCGGGCTGGGGAAAGCCCGACGCTGAAAAAACATGCCCAAGCCCGGCCTGGCCCGACCAAATACCCACCACGCCTGTCGGGCCGTCAGGCCGGGCCGTAGTGCAATATCACGTTTTCGGGGCTACCCAGGTCTGACCTGGCCCGACTGTCGGGCCTACAATTTCAGGCCCAGGCCCGAGTTTTTCGGACCGGGCTTCAGGCCGGGCCTCGGGCCGGGCCTCGGGCCCAGGTATGGATATCCTATGGTAGGACAGACCTGTGGGTCCTGCAGTTTAGGTGTGCTAATTTTTTAGAATGCCGCTAATAGTCTAGTAGTGGCGGTGTTTTGAAATATATCACGCCATCCTTTCGAAGTGCGCCTCTGCTATTTTTCCTCCTACAAGTTTCTTCCTACTTGTGAATCTACATGAGAGTGGCAAATTCTCTTTGGATTCCATATATAGTGAGTTGATCCAGTTTGACGACGTGGGCTTAGCCCAGTGGTTGGGGTTGGCGCACCCCAACGACCGGAGTTCGATTCCTGTCAGGGACGAATTTCGGAATTGTCACGCCAATTCCCGCTTCTACTATATCAAAAAGTGTCTAGTTCCTCCTAGACACGGTTTCATTTTTTTTTTTTTGAGTTGATCCAGTTTGACGTGGCGGTTGATAATAACTTTTTTTTTTAAACGAAGATTCCGCTAAAGATTAAGGTTTTGCTTGGTCTGTTTTTAGGGGGTTATTCTTATTAAAGACAACCTTTCAAAACATAATTGGCATTAAAGTAAAAAAGTGTGTCTTTTGTCATTAGGATGAGGCTATGAAACATTTATTCTTCTAATACCAATTTGCTAGATCTATATGGTTAATCATCTAAATAGATTCTACTTTACCGCCATGTAGTGTTGCAAATATTTTTGGCAACTAGCTAAATGAGATGGACCATAGATTTAAAGTACTTATTAGGATGCGAGCCGCGTGCCATTATATGGGCGCTCTGACTATGTAGAAATGAAAAGATTTTTAATAATAGAAAATATTCTCTCTTGCAGGTTATCTACCAGTGCACCGCCTTACTCCATTCATTGTCGTCTATTCAACATGTGGATAGTCGCGACCGATTAATGGAGATGTCTACACGGTTGTAGGACACGGAGAGGGTATTTTTTCCAACATGGATAACATCATAATCTACAGATTGGACCTCTATCTTCTTAGGGGTTCAGAGCACGTGTCATCTCCAGCCCAGAAGAACACATGTCTTTTTTTTGTCAACTTTTTCTATAATAAGTAGAGGTACCAGTAGTGAAGCCATGAAATATGTGGGAATTGGCTGTCGAGCACTGCAGCGAGCAGCACAAGTCGGCCTCCCTTTGTAGGTAAGGGACAACAATGGATGAAGCTAACCTCCTCACATGTATAAGTTGAGATAATTATCATTGTAGTTGCCTTGTTCAAAATATTGCGAGGTCTAAAAGTGTGAAGTATTTGATTAGTAATAAAAGGTTGTACACACTTTACTGAGTTCATCGATGAGATTACCTGCAATCGTGTCCGAATTCCCTTAAATGTGTGGTTCTACTACAGTAATAGTTGTTTCTCATGAGAACGGGGAAAAAGGGACGCATCCTGAAGCAAATCAATAGAAATTAGTACTGCTTCAAAGCATTGTTATGTTACTACCACAACCCGACGGTTGCATATTGGCAATAGAGATCTCTTGGCAAAAAAGAGAACAGCAGCATGATATCCAAGATGGCGTCCCCCCTGCGTCTTGTGCTAGTTCTGCAGACCAATTTTGCCCATTATCTGAGATCATGCAGTCCTTCTTCTCATCACAGTGGAACATAGGCCCCCAGTTTAGGTCCTTTAGGATCAAGACGGTGTGCTCATACACCAGGTGTGTCTGCGTCAAGATTCTGAGTAAATGCTCTTCTAACATTGTCGAACCGGAGAGCTTCTGGCCCCATGATTATCATGATGGCTAATGCTTTTTCAATGTCCTCATCGGAGGTGGTCTACGGGTTATACTCCGACATGATGCAGGCAGCTCAGCGGGCGTTTCGTAGTAGCCCAATAGAAAACAGGAAGAACTAATCAACAGCATCCAACGACACGTATGTGTGATTGGGGTAGTCTGATGCAATCGATCTTGAAGCTCTACCTAATGCTCCTTCAGATCTAAAACATATTCTAGACCCATTTCCTCAGTGTTCCTCTAACACCCCATCTCACATTGGATACAAACTCCTTAATTTCAGCTGTATACTAGCAACGTTGGGAACTCGGGGTATAATATCTTCCCTACCATCTCTTCGACTGGTGTCCCAGTAAGGCAACCTCACTTATATAATGGTAGAAAATCGGAACAATGTTAATTCGATGAAGGTAGCCGCGTCTCATGAGCGTACTAAATTTCAGTTGGGCTAATTATCATACGGGTTGCATGCTTGGGGATATTGTAAGGTCTAAAAGTGAAGTATTTTTTTGGGGAGGGAAGTTAAGTGAGTATTTTCTTTGTTGTAAAAGGTGGTACAGGCTTACACTAACTAGGTTGGGATGGGCCTTTTTGCAGTCTGTAATGTAACACCTACTGTATAGCCCGTCTTGAGACAAACCTAGCGTTTTAACTCTTATAGCACCACCGGATGCTGCTTGCTCTCTTGATTTGTTTCATCGATCAACGCAACAATAGAAGCAAGGAACAAAAGTCATGTCGACCTACACAACTCATTCATCTTGGCGTCTTCATTGACGGCAAACGACAGTAGGCTAGACCCGCAGCATGAGGAAGTCGTGGGCTTGGGCCCCATGCATGGTGGTGGTGGCCTCCTCCTTTGTCACGGGCGGTCGGACCCATTGGGCCGCGGATGGTGGCTTGCGGGCATGCTTGTCTTCTTCGAAGAATAAAGGTGTGGGTCCTATGGTTTTTCTCGTGTCAAGACCGTGGTCTGCTTGAAGCCTGTCTTCTTTGATCTGGCCGGATTGTCGAGTTTCGGAAGGCTTCACCGGCGAATCCACGCGATTGACTACCATCCGATCCGGCAATCTCTAGGAATGTTGGGTTTCCCCACTATACATTTTTTATTTTTTATTTATAAAAGTAAAAGAAATTATTTACAATAGTTGCTTGAGAACAACAACTTAGCAGAAGAAAGCAAAAAAGAGAGCTAAGAAAAATTTAGCTAAAATGTTCCACCTAGATGGCTAAGCCATTATAGGATTTCCGTTTGGCCTTATGAATGAGAAGGGCCTCTTTGAGTTGAACTTCATGCAACAAAATCTGACATCTCCTAGATCATTACCAATATTTATGCACCTTGCCAAGATAATGAACAAATTGAGTTTTTCAACTGGCTTCATGATGTTGACATCCATGCTGATGAAAACTATCTGCTTGTTGGAGATTTTAATCTCCTTAGATCCCCACAAGACATGAATAAGCCTGGAGGAAATCTAAATGAAATGTCGCTTTTCAATGAGATTATTAGCCATCTTGGTCTAGTTGACATTCCTTTAAAAGGTTGAAGATTCACATGGCGTAATATGCAAGATGCGCCTCTGCTCCAAAGGCTTTATTGGTTCTTCTCCTCACTAGCCTGGACCACAAATTTCCCAAATAATGTGGCCCTTACTCTTGCAATCACCACTTTTGATCATGTGCCATGTGTCATATCAATTGAAACATATCTTCCTAATTCCACTCTCTTCAGATTTGAGAATGCATGGATGAATATGGAGGGCTTCTTGCCACTTATTGAATTAAACTGGACACATTTTGTGCACCATGCAGATGCAGCTAAGAGAATTTCAGCAAAATTTAAACTTTTCAGGAAAAGTTTGAAGGCTTGGGTTAGGAAATAATCTCCTCTTAAGGAAGATATATCAGATCTCAACTCCCTAATTTCTCTCATGGATGCTATTGAAAACTTCAAAGATCTCTCTGACATGGAGCAATCCTTTAGAAAGAACATGAATAGTCACTTGACATCACTTCGGTAAGCAGAGGGGAAAGATAAATTGGGCCACTTTGGGTGATGAAAACTCAAGATTCTTTCACTCTATGGCATCTAGTCAGAAGAGAAAAAACCATATTGCTGCTCTCGGAGATTTCAATGGGAACTCTCTCAGTGATCACTCAGAGAAATCTGCTATACTTCTTCAAGCATCTAGGGAAAGGCTGGGACAAACTGAGGATGTAACTCCTCTTCCCAATCTTCAAAAAATATTGCAGGGAGACCAAGACCTTTCTTTTTTAGAAGTTCCCTTTTCTCACCAGGAAATTGATGAAGTGGTTATCCCCAGCAACAAATCTCCTAGGCCAGAAGGATTCAATGCAGAGCTCTTGAAGAAATGTTGGCCTATAATCAAACAAGATTTTTGTGATCTCTGTGCTCAATTCCATAGTGGTTCCCTTTGCCTTCAAAGCATTAATAATTGCTTCATCACTCTGGTGCCTAAAACTCCTGGCAGTTAATGATTTTCGACCAATTTCCCTTCTCAATTGTACCTTAAAGCTCATTACTAAGTTGTTAGCAAACAGATTGCATACAATTATTCATAAACTTATGCATGTGAATCATGTAGGATAACGTTGCATAGAAAACAAAAATTTTCCTACCGCGAACACGCAATCCAAGCCAAGATGCAATCTAGAAGACGGTAGCAACGAGGGGGTATCGAGTCTCACCCTTGAACAGATTCCAAAGCCTACAAGAGGAGGCTCTTGTTGCTGCGGTAGACGATCACTTGCCGCTTGCAAAAGCGCGTAGAAGATCTTGATCACGATCGGTTCCGGCGCCACGAACGGGCAGCACCTCCGTACTCGGTCACACGTTCGGTTGTTGATGAAGACGACGTCCACCTCCCCGTTCCAGCGGGCAGCGGAAGTAGTAGCTCCTCTTGAATCCGACAGCACGACGGCGTGGTGTCGGTGGCGGTGTAGAAGTCCGGCGGAGCTTCACTAAGCTACGCGGGCAATATGGAGTGGAGGAGCAAAGCTAGGGTTTGGGAGGGGGTGGCCGGCCACTCAAGGGGGGCGGCCAAGCTATGGTCTTGGGGTGGCCGGCCCCCTCCCTTGGCCCCTCATTATATAGGTGGATCCCAAGTGTTGGTGTCCAAGTCTTCGAATAAGACCCGAAACCAAAACCTTCCATAGGAGGGGGAAACCTAGCCCAACTAGGACTCCCACCCAAAGGTGGGATTCCCACCTCCCATGTGGGGGGTGGCCGGCCCCCTATGGTGGAGTCCACTTGGGACTCCACCCCCACTAGGGCTGGCCGGCCATGGAGGTGGAGTCCCTTGTGGACTCCACCTTCCTTGGTGGTTTCTTCCGGACTTTTCTAGAACCTTCTAGAACCTTCCATAGAACCTTCCGCGACATTTTATTTCACATAAAATGACATCCTATATATGAATCTTATTCTCCGGACCATTCCGGAACTCCTCGTGATGTCCGGGATCTCATCCGGGACTCCGAACAAATATTCGAACTCCATTCCATAATTCAAGAACTACCATTTCAACATCCAACTTTAAGTGTGTCACCCTACGGTTCGAGAACTATGCGGACATGGTTGAGTACTCACTCCGACCAATAACCAATAGCGGGATCTGGAGATCCATAATGGCTCCCACATATTCAACGATGACTTTAGTGATCGAATGAACCATACACATATATTACCAATTCCCTTTGTCTCGCGATATTTTACTTGTCCGAGGTTTGATCTTCGGTATCACTCTATACCTTGTTCAACCTCGTCTCCTGACAAGTACTCTTTACTCGTACCGTGGTATGTGGTCTCTTATGAACTCATTCATATGCTTGCAAGACATTAGACGACATTCCACCGAGAGGGCCCAGAGTATATCTATCCGTCATCGGGATGGACAAATCCCACTGTTGATCCATATGCCTCAACTCATACTTTCCGGATACTTAATCCCACCTTTATAGCCACCCATTTACGCAGTGGTGTTTGGTGTAATCAAAGTACCTTTCCGGTATAAGTGATTTACATGATCTCATGGTCATAAGGACTAGGTAACTATGTATCGAAAGCTTATAGCAAATAACTTAATGACGAGATCTTATGCTACGCTTAATTGGGTGTGTCCATTATATCATTCACACAATGACATAACCTTGTTATTAATAACATCCAATGTTCATGATTATGAAACTAATCATCCATTAATCAACAAGCTAGTTTAAGAGACATACTAGGGACTTCTTGTTTGTCTACATATCACACATGTACTAATGTTTCGGTTAATACAATTCTAGCATGATATATAAACATTTATCATAAACATAAAGATATAAATAATAACCACTTTATTATTGCCTCTAGGGCATATCTCCTTCAGTCTCCCACTTGCACTAGAGTCAATAATCTAGATTACATTGTAATATACCTAACACCCATGGCATTCTCGGTGTTGGTCATGCTTTGCCCTAGGAGAGCTTTAGTCAACGGATCTGCTACATTCAGATCAGTGTGTACTTTGCAAATCTTTACTTCTCCATCTTCGATGTACTCGCGAATCGAGTGGTAACGCAGCTTGATATGCTTCAGCCTCTTGTGTGACCTTGGCTCTTGTGCATTGGCGATGGCACCCATGTTATCACAGTAAATGATTAATGGGTCCAATGCACTAGGAACCACACTGAGCTCTACAATGAACCTTTTCATCCATACCGCTTCTGATGAAGCCTCTAAAGCCGCTATGTACTCTGATTCTGTTGAAGACTTCGCCACCGTGCCTTTGCTTCGAGCTTGCCCAGCTTCGCAGCACCATTCAATATAAACACGTACCCAGATTGTGACTTAGAGTCATCGGGATCGGTGTTCCAACTTGCATCTGAGTAACCGTTTACAACGAGCTCTTTGTCACCTCCATAACAAAGAAACATATCCTTAGTTCTTTTCAAGTACTTCTTGATATTCTTGACCGCTGTCCAGTGTTCCATTCCTGGATCACTTTGATATCTGCTAGTCAAACTAACAGCATGTGCTATATCCGGTCTAGTACATAGCATGGCATACATGATAGATCCTACTGCCGAGGCATAGGGGATGTTACACATCCTTTCTCTTTCTTCTGCCGTAGCCGGTCCTTGAGTTTTACTCAATACCTTGCCTGGTAACATAGGTAAGAACCCTTTCTTACTTTCGTCCATTCTAAACTTCTTTAGAATCTTGTCCAGATATGTACTCTGTGATAGCCCTATTAGGCGTCTTGATCTATCTCTATAAATCTTGATGCCTAATATATACGATGCTTCACCAAGGTCTTTCATTGAAAAACTATTATTCAAATAACCCTTAACACTGCTTAATAGTTCTATATCATTTCCGATCAATAATATGTCATCTACATATAATATCGGGAATGCTACAGAGCTCCCACTCACTTTCTTGTAAATACGAGGCCTCTCCATGACACTTTGTATAAACCCGAAGTCTTTGATCACCTTATCAAAGCGTCGGTTCCAACTTCTTGATGCTTGCTTCAGTCCATAGATTGAACGCTGAAGTTTGCATACTTTGTCAACATTTTTAGGATCGACAAAACCTTTGGGTTGTACCATATACAACTCTTCCTCAATGTCTCCATTAAGGAACGCCGTTTTGACATCCATCTGCCAAATCTCATAATCGAAAAATGCAGCTATTGCTAACAAAATCCTCACAGATTTTAGCTTCGCTACAGGTGAGAAAGTCTCATCGTAGTCAACTCCTTGAATTTGTCGGAAACCCTTTGCGACAAGTCGAGCTTTATAGACAGTAATATTACCATCAGCATCTGTTTTTCTCTTGAAGATCCATTTATTCTCGACAGCCTTTCGGCTATCAGGTAAGTCTACCAAAGTTCATACTTTGTTATCATACATGGATCCCATTTCGGATTTCATGGCTTCTTGCCATTTGTTGGAATCTGGGCTCATCATCGCTTCTTCATACGTCGCAGGGTCCTCATCATTGTTATCTACAATCATGACATTTAGACAAGGATCATACCAATCAGGAGTGGCACGTTCCCTTGTCGATCTGCGAGGTTCAATAGTTTCCTCGTTCGAAGTTTCATGATCATTATCATTAGCTTCCTCTGTTGCCGGTGTAGGCGGTACAGTACAACTTCCGGTCTTTGCGCTACTCGATCAACGAGTATAGATTCATCAATCTCATCGAGTTCTACTTTTCTTCCAGTCACTTCTTTAGTGAGAAATTCTTTCTCAAGAAAGGTTCCGTTCTTAGCAACAAAGATTTTGCCTTCGGATCTGTGATAGAAAGTGTACCCTATAGTTTCCTTAGGGTATCCTATGAAGACGCATTTCTCCGCTTTGGGTTCTAGCTTGTCCGGTTGTAACTTCTTTACATAGGCTTCGCAACCCCAAACTTTCAGGAACGACAGCTTAGGTTTCTTATTAAACCATAATTCATACGGTGTCGTTTCTACGGATTTTGATGGTGCTCTATTTAAAGTGAATGCGGCTGTCTCTAATGCATAACTCCAAAATGATAACGGCAAATCAGTAAGAGACATCATACTACGAACCATATCTAAGAGAGTTCGATTACGACGTTCGGACACACCGTTTCGTTGAGGTGTTCCCGGCGGTGTCAATTGTGAAAGTATTCCGCATTTCTTTAAATGCATGCCAAACTCATAACTCAGATATTCACCTCCACGATCAGATCGTAGAAATTTGATCTTCTTGTTACGTTGATTTTCTACTTCACTTTGAAATTCCTTAAACTTCTCGAAAGTTTCGGATTTATGTTTCATGAAATAGATATACCCATATCTACTCAGATCATCCGTGAAGGTTAGAACATAACGATAACCACCGCGCGATGCTACGCTCATTGGTCCACATACATCGGTATGTATGATTTCTAATAAGTCAGTAGCTCGCTCCATCATACCAGAAAATGGAGTCTTTGTCATTTTTCCCATTAGACATGCTTCGCATCTATCAAGTGATTCAAAGTCAAGTGATTCAAGTAATCCATCAGTATGGAGTTTCTTCATGCGTTTCACTCCAATATGACCAAGACGACAGTGCCACATATAAGTAGAATTATCATTAAGTTTAATTCGCTTAGCATCAATGTTATGTATGTGCGTATCACTACTATCGAGATCGAAGAGAAATAAGCCATTCTTTTGTGGTGCTCGACCATAAAAGATATTATTCATAAAAATAGAACAACCATTATTCTCAGACTTGAATGAATAACCGTCTTGCATTAAACAAGATCCAGATATAATGTTCATGCTCAACGCAGGTACATAATAGCAATTATTTAGGCTTAAAACTAATCCCGAAGGTAGATGTAGAGGAAGTGTGCCGACTGCGATCACATTGACCTTGGATCCATTTCCAACGCGCATCGTCACTTCATCTTTCAGCAGTTGTCGTTTATTCTTTAGTTCCTGTTTGGAGTTGCTGATATGAGCAACCGAACCGGTATCAAATACCCAGTGTACTAGAACGAGAACTAGTGAGATAAACATCTATAACATGTATATCAGATATACCTTCTTTCTTCTTCTTGACAAGGCCGCTCTTCGGATCAGCCAGATACTTGGAGCAATTACGCTTCCGGTGTCCCTTCTCCTTGCAGTAATAGCACTCAGCATCAGGCTTAGGGCCGTTCTTAGGTTTCATAGGAGGCGTGGCAGCTTTCTTGCCACCCTTCTTGAATTTTCCCTTAGACTTGCCCTGTTTCTTGAAACTGGTGGTCTTGTTGACCATCAACACTTGGTGCTCTTTCTTGATCTCAATCTCAGCAGCTTTTAGCATGCCAAAAAGTTCAGGTAACTCCTTGTTCATGTTCTGCATATTGTAGTTCATCACAAAGTTCTTGTAACTTGGTGGCAGTGATTGAAGGACACGATTAATCCCCAGTCTGTTAGGAATCACTATTCCCAAGTCACTGAGTTTCTTCGCATGCCCGGTCATGGCGAGCATGTGCTCACTAACGGAGCTGCCTTCTTCCATCATACAGCTGAAGAAATGTTTCGATGCTTCATAGCATTCCACTGCCGCATGAGTCTCGAATATAGCTTTCAGCTCATTCATCAACTCATGAGGATCATGGTGCTCAAAACGTTTTTGAAGATCGGATTCCAGACTGCACAGGATGGCACACTGAACTTGAGAGTACCGAGTTTTCCGAGTCGCGTAAACAGCTTTTACTTCATCGGATTCATCTTCTGCAGGAGAGTTACCTAGCGGTGCATCAAGCACAAATTGCAGATTTCCGCCAGAGAGGAAGATCCTCACATGACGGAACCAGTCGGTAAAGTTGCTACCGTTGCTCTTAAGTTTCTCTTTCTCTAGGAACTGATTAAAATTGATTGGGGACGCCATCTCTACAACATATATTTGCAATAGTTTAGACTAAGTTTATGACATATTGAGTTCAAATTTTAATTCAACATAATTAAAAACCTAAGTGAACTCCCACTCAAAACAATATCCCTCGCATTGTCTTAGTGATCACACGAACCAAATCCACCGCACCTAAACCCGATCATCACGAGAAAAGGTGTGATTTCAATGGCGAACACTCAAAGTGTTCATCATATCAACCATATGATTCATGCTCTACCTTTCGGTATCACGTGTTCCGAGACCATGTCTGTACATGCTAGGCTCGTCAAGGCCACCTTAGTATCCGCATGTGCAAAACTGTCTTGCACCCGTTGTATGTACTTATCGAATCTATCACATCCGATCATCACGAGATGCTTCGAAACGATAAGACTTGATAACGGTGCTACTAAGGATGAACACTTTATTATCTTGAGATTTTAGTGAGAGATCATCTTATAATGCTACCGTCGCGATCTAAGCAAAATAAGATGCATAAAAGGATTAACATCACATGCAGTTCATATGTGATATGATATGGCCCTTTTGTCTTTGCGCCTTTGATCTTCATCTCCAAAGCACGGACATGATCTCCATCATCTTCGGGCATGATCTCCATCATCGTCGGCGAAGCACCAAGGTCAATGGCACCGTCTTCATGATTGTCCTCCATGTAGCAACTATTACAACTACTTTGAAATACTACTCAACATGAAATTTAAAGACAACCATAAGGCTCCTGCCGGTTGCCACAATACAATAATGATCATCTCATACATATTCATCATCACATTATGGCCATATCACATCACCAAACCCTGCAAAAACAAGTTAGACGCTCTCTAATTTGGTTTGCATATTTTACGTGGTTTAGGGTTTTCGATATAGATCTAATCTACCTACGAACATGAACCACAACGTTGATACTAATGTTGTCAATAGAAGAGTAAATTGAATCTTTACTATAGTAGGAGAGACAGACACCCGCAAAGCCTCTTATGCAATACAAGTTGCATGTCGAACGAGGAACAAGTCTCATGAACGCGGTCATGTAAAGTTAGTCCGAGCCGCTTCATCCCACTATGCCATAAAGATGCAAAGTACTCAAACTAAAGATAACAAGAGCATCAACGCCCACAAACCATTGTGTTCTACTCATGCAACCATCTATGCATAGACACGGCTCTGATACCACTGTAGGATAACGTTGCATAGAAAACAAAAATTTTCCTACCGCGAACACGCAATCCAAGCCAAGATGCAATCTAGAAGACGGTAGCAACGAGGGGGTATCGAGTCTCACCCTTGAAGAGATTCCAAAGCCTACAAGAGGAGGCTCTTGTTGCTGCGGTAGACGATCACTTGCCGCTTGCAAAAGCGCGTAGAAGATCTTGATCACGATCGGTTCCGGCGCCACGAACGGGCAAAGCACCTCCGTACTCGGTCACACGTTCGGTTGTTGATGAAGACGACGTCCACCTCCCCGTTCCAGCGGGCAGCGGAAGTAGTAGCTCCTCTTGAATCCGACAGCACGACGGCGTGGTGTCGGTGGCGGTGTAGAAGTCCGGCGGAGCTTCACTAAGCTACGCGGGCAATATGGAGTGGAGGAGCAAAGCTAGGGTTTGGGAGGGGGTGGCCGGCCACTCAAGGGGGGCGGCCAAGCTATGGTCTTGGGGTGGCCGGCCCCCTCCCTTGGCCCCTCATTATATAGGTGGATCCCAAGTGTTGGTGTCCAAGTCTTCGAATAAGACCCGAAACCAAAACCTTCCATAGGAGGGGAAACCTAGCCCAACTAGGACTCCCACCCAAAGGTGGGATTCCCACCTCCCATGTGGGGGTGGTAGGCCCCCTATGGTGGAGTCCACTTGGGACTCCACCCCCACTAGGGCTGGCCGGCCATGGAGGTGGAGTCCCTTGTGGACTCCACCTTCCTTGGTGGTTTCTTCCGGACTTTTCTAGAACCTTCTAGAACCTTCCATAGAACCTTCCGCGACATTTTATTTCACATAAAATGACATCCTATATATGAATCTTATTCTCCGGACCATTCCGGAACTCCTCGTGATGTCCGGGATCTCATCCGGGACTCCGAACAAATATTCGAACTCCATTCCATAATTCAAGAACTACCATTTCAACATCCAACTTTAAGTGTGTCACCCTACGGTTCGAGAACTATGCGGACATGGTTGAGTACTCACTCCGACCAATAACCAATAGCGGGATCTGGAGATCCATAATGGCTCCCACATATTCAACGATGACTTTAGTGATCGAATGAACCATACACATATATTACCAATTCCCTTTGTCTCGCGATATTTTACTTGTCCGAGGTTTGATCTTCGGTATCACTCTATACCTTGTTCAACCTCGTCTCCTGACAAGTACTCTTTACTCGTACCGTGGTATGTGGTCTCTTATGAACTCATTCATATGCTTGCAAGACATTAGACGACATTCCACCGAGAGGGCCCAGAGTATATCTATCCGTCATCGGGATGGACAAATCCCACTGTTGATCCATATGCCTCAACTCATACTTTCCGGATACTTAATCCCACCTTTATAGCCACCCATTTACGCAGTGGTGTTTGGTGTAATCAAAGTACCTTTCCGGTATAAGTGATTTACATGATCTCATGGTCATAAGGACTAGGTAACTATGTATCGAAAGCTTATAGCAAATAACTTAATGACGAGATCTTATGCTACGCTTAATTGGGTGTGTCCATTATATCATTCACACAATGACATAACCTTGTTATTAATAACATCCAATGTTCATGATTATGAAACTAATCATCCATTAATCAACAAGCTAGTTTAAGAGATATACTAGGGACTTCTTGTTTGTCTACATATCACACATGTACTAATGTTTCGGTTAATACAATTCTAGCATGATATATAAACATTTATCATAAACATAAAGATATAAATAATAACCACTTTATTATTGCCTCTAGGGCATATCTCCTTCAAATCAATATGGATTCATCAAATCAAGGACAATTCAGGACTGCTTAGCATGGGCTTATGCATACTTACATAATTTCCACAAGTATAGAAAAGAGGTGGTTTCTCTCAAGTTGGATTTTGAAAAGGCTTTTGATAAAGTTGATCACTCCTTTATTATGCCAGTTCTTCATGCTAAAGGTTTTGGTCCTCAGTGGTGTCTTTGGATTCAGCAAATTCTGACATTGCTTCTTCTGCTATGCTTTTAAATGGAATTCCTGGAGCTACTTTTAAATGCAAAAGGGGAGTTAGACAGGGTTATCTTTTATCCTCTCTCCTCCTTGTTCTGGTAGCTGATGTGTTGCAATCTCTGGTGAATATATCATTGCAGAATGAATTTTTACACAGGCCACTAAACCTCCAGTGCTTGACTGACTTTCCTATCATCCAGTATGCTGACGATACACTCATTATCATGCAAGCAGATGCACAACAACTACATAACCTCACTAATGTGCTCCACGAATTTGGAGCTGCTTCTGGCTCAAAGGTGAACTACTCAAAGTCCATCCTAATTCTTATAAATATTCCACATGAGAGAGTTCACCAGTTCACTTCTGCTTTACAATGCCAGGAGGGAGAAATTCCTTTCACCTATCTAGGTCTGCCTCTATGCACCGTAAAGCTTAAAAAGGAATCTTTCATGCCATTAAAGCAATGTGTGCAGAGGATTTTGCCTTCCTGTACCATGCACTTAAACTATGGTAGCAAATTCAGAATGCTAAACTCTGTCCTCTACTCCTTGCCAATGTTCTATCTCTCCTCTGTAAAGCTTTATCACTGGGTGCTAGTTGAGATTGACAAGAATAGAAGGCATTTCTTGTGGGGTGATAAGGATTTGGAGAAAAGGAACCCTTCTTTGGCAACCTGGGATTTGGTTTGCAAGCCTAAAGAGCAGGGAGGTGTAGGAGTGATTAATCTTTCAGTTCAAAATGATAGCTTGCTGGTGAAACACCTCCAAAAGTTTTACAATCATATTGACATTCCTTGGGTTCATTTGACCTATGAACTTTACTACTCTTCTGGCCTCCCCCCTGCTAGACCAAGAGAAATCTCCTTCCGGTGGAGAGATTGCTTAAAAGTATTGCCTACCTTTAAGGAATTGGCTACCTGTGACTTTGTTCAAGGTAATTACATACTCCTTTGGAAAGATAAATGGGCAGCCGAGCCTATGCAAGAAGCTTGGCCACACTTATTCTCCTTTGGCAAAAATGAATCAATCACCTTGAAAGCAGCAATGGGTATGTCTGACCTTGCTGACCTTTTCACCTCCCTATTTCTGAAGAAGCTATGGTGCAGCAACATCTTTTTCAAGCCATGATACATAGCTTGTCACCTGGAAATGGACACCACAAGTGCTTTATTACAGAGGAAAAATTTCATGCTTCAGGATTACTCCTGTGTGATGTGTGGTCTCCAGGATCACTTGTTTTTCCAATGTCCGTTTGCTATTCTATGTTAGCAATATATATGTCCATTGTGGATTCCATTAGTTCAAGGACCTACGAATTTCAAGGACACCATGCTCAGTATCAAGTCAGTAATTGATAAGCCTTTCTTCATGGAGATCATCATGTTGATCACTTGGGCAATCTAGACTGTTAGAAATGATTATATCTTTAAGGCTGTGCCACCAAGCCTCTATAGATTCCGGAAGAAAATCAGAGATGAAATGGCCCTTCCCATTCATAAGGCCAAACATAAATCCTATCATAGCTTAGCCACCAGGGTGGAACGTTTTAGCTAAATTTTACTTAGCTCTTTTTTTTTTGCTTTCATGTGCTAAGTTGCTGTTCTCAAGCAACTAATGTAAATAATTTCCTTTACTTTTATAAATAAAAAAAATACAACTGTTCAGCCTAAAAAAAAATGGACGACGTGCCTGAAGATTGCCGGATCGGATGGTATTCGATCGCGTGCAACCATGTTTTTTGACCGTTTGGTTGTGGAGGAAGCAATGTGAAGCTCTGTGTGTTACTATCATGTGACATGTCTTTAGTTTCATGGTGAAGTCATCCACAAACAATGGCATGGAAGCCTAGATCTAAAGAATGGTAATGATGGTTCGAGTCCTAGTGGCGATGAGATTCTGTCTTGGTGATTCGTGACATGGAGCAGCAACACCGGAAAGTGGAGGAGATAGCACAAGAGAAATTAAGAGTCTAAACTTGCAGGGTGAAACCCCAATACTAGCCTTAATTGTTTGTCTGGTAGTAGCCTTGTTGAAGACATTATTTTGTGAGCGCGGACTTTTTCCTGTATGAATATCTATGATGTATGATCAGAGCGATAACGGCGCACTTGTTATGCATTGTTCCCTTATTGAAGACGTCATTTTTGAGTAGATAAATTTCTGCTATTGTCTTGGTTGGTGTTTGGTCTGCTACTACAAGGAATAGATCATTGTAGCGAGACTTTTCTTTTATGTAATTTTTTTACGTTGTGTGCATCAAATTTTTTTTTGTAAAAGTGTGCATCTGTACTGCTATTAGGGTACCACATTGTTGCAGAGACGGTGTGTAGTTGGTGTCTTTCGCGATACTCGTATATTCCCTTTGTTAAAAAAAAAAATCAGAGGAACACCACAGACATAGAGCCCCAGTTGATGTCCTTTAGGATCAACACGGTGTGCTCATACCCCAGGGCATCAAGATTCTCGGTAAATGCTCTTCTAACGTTCTTGAACCCGTGGGCTTTCGGTCCCATGATCGTCATCGGAGGTCGTCTACGGATCATACTACGACATGATACATGCAGCCCAGCTGGCGTTTCGTAGTAGCCTAAGAGAAGTGGCATAAAAAAGAACTAATCAACAGCATCCAACGGTACACATGTGTGATTGGTGGTAGTTTGATGCAAGCGACCTTCAAGCTCTGATTAATTCTCTTCCAGATCTAAAACATATTGTATACCCATTTCTTCAGTGTTCCCTAACACCCCATCTCATTTATTTGGATACAAACTAGTTCATTTCAGTTGCATACTCGCAAATTCGGGAACTCAGGATAAAATATCTTCCCTTAAATCTCTTCAACTGGTCTCCCAGTAAGGCAACCTCACTTATATAATGACAGAAACAAAGTTTCGCGCCATTCATCCTTCTGGCATGCTCATCTCATTCGCTGCATCAGAACAATGTTAAATCGATGAAGGTGCTCATCTCATGCGTCTCATGAGGGTGCCAAATTTCAGTTGGGCTAATTATCATAAGGGTTGCATACTTTAAGAGTTTGTAAGGTCCAAAAGATAAGTAAGTTTTTTTCTTTTTTGAGGGAAGTGAAGCAAGTATTTGCTTTATAGTAAAAGATCATTTTGCAGTCTGTAATGTAACGCCTACTGGCCCGTTTTGAGACAAACCTGGCGTTCTTACTCTGATAGGACCACTGGATGCTGCAACAAATGGAAGCAAGGAACAAGAGCCAATGTTGGGCTGTTAAGTTTTCCTTTTGGAAAAGGAGGCATTAACTTGGCGTCATTCCATAAATTAACAGAGAACATGAGGTGCATGAAAGTCACCCGGCCCAGAACAGGAGGCAAAAGGCACCAAACGGCCATGTCGGCGTGGAAACCACGGACGGACCATTCTCCCTGCAGGTGCCTTGCCGAACCCGCCGGTGGCCCAAAAAGGCCAGCCAGACTCACGCTTCATTGCTGGTGGCGAGGAACACGGCCGGCAAGGACAAGACGAGCCATGGCTGATGCGGCCACCCGGCCGCACCGCGTTCATTCCAGAGCTCCCAGAACACAAAGCATGTCCATACCAGAGAGGCGGTCGGACAGCTAGGTTCTACGATTTCAGTGGTTTAATGCACTACCCCGGTTGTAAAAAAAACAAAAGTTCATTTGTCCAAAAAAAAAGGTCAGAGAGTAAAAAATAAAGCTGGATACGATATGATTTTTTTCGAAATGGAAGTATATGATATGATGCTTCTGCCGTGTCCTGGCAGGGAAGACTTCTCAGACATATGCATGTTGCAATGATGCCACATTGCCACCTCGACGAAACTATCACGATGATGACGCATGCAATTACCTGCTGTTGTTGAAATTCGAACGCCGGGAAATATACATGGTGCTACCGAAAAAAAAAGTTGCATCATGAGACACAAGAATTTATTTTCCAACTTATTGGTGGCCAAAATGACTTTTGCTTTGAATGAAGTAGAAAAGTCGCATCACCACAATTTTTAGAAAAAACTACAACTAGTGGTGTAGCCAATTTTGAGAGATGACCATTTGTTTCGCCTTGTAGGTAAGTCTGGTTTTATTCTTGAGTTTCACCTAATATTCAAAAAGTTGGTCAAATTTGAACTACGGCTAACATACGATTTGGTCAAACAATCGGCAAAACTCTGTTTAAGGTGTGACCTAGAAGCGTCATATGCGGTATGCTTAAGACAATTTAAGAAAATTCAAAGCCCTACTATGAATGCCCATGCCCGCTGTTTTGCCCCAAAACCGCAGGAGATTCAAAAAAAATGGAAAAATTATGCATGAAGTGCTTTTATGTTACCTATTTCCCAGGAAAAATACTAGACTTGAAATATGCTAATTTGAAATAAAAACATTCACAAAAAATTGCTATTATGTATGAGTCAAATTTACTTTCTACCTAAATGACCATGCCGAAGGAAAAATCCATGCCATAGTTCATTATAATTTACCCAAACTTGAGTTCCCAACTTTTTATAACAATAATTTAATTTTTCATTTTATTAGCACAAAAATGACTTTTTTGGTGAACAGAGTATGCACCAAAATATTTTTTTAAAAAAGTATAACCACTGGAATGGCCAGTTCCAAGAGATGACCATTTGCTTCGTCATGTATCTCAAATTTGACATACTTTCTTTAAAATTAGCAGAATGCCATTTAAATTGAGGGAAGTAGTTAGAAAGCTTGGAATTCCTAAAAGCTGAAAACTGTCTATCAAATGCGGTATTGTTTGAGATAAAATTAGAATGGTGCCATTTTTCACCATATTCTTGTAGTTGATTAACAAAAACCCAAGTTTGGCCATTTTTTTGCCTTAGAAATCGGGAGTTGCTTTTTCGCGACAAACAATTTAAACCCTTTTGGCACCATTTTTTCTAATGCCAAGGTGCACATTTGTACCATATATGGGCACAATCTCATAAATTATGCCATGTTTATGGCCGTGAACGTGATAATTTAGCTTGAAATTCAAGTATGTTTATAGATGACAGTTGGTTATGTGAAGATCTTTTTACTAAAAATTCTCAAAATTCATGTTTACACTGTGTTTGGATGTAAGGAATTATCCTTGGAATCATGGAATCTGGAATTCAGGGTCACTTTCCATCGTTTGGATTGGGCTGAGAATTGAAGCATGGAAACAGAACGAAATTCCGAGGTCCCGCTGCGTCGCGTGCAAACAGCCCGCAAGTGATTCAGAGCTCGCCCCCTCGGAATCCCGTGGAAACGCACCCACGAGCCTACCTATTCACTTTCGCGAGAAATAGAGGGTTGATACGTCTCAAACGTATCTATAATTTCTTATGTTCGATGCTAGTTTTATGACAATACTCACATGTTTTATATACACTTTACATCATTTTGATGCATTTTCCGGTACTAACCTATTAACAAGATGCCGAAGCGCCAGTTCCTGTTTTCTGCTGTTTTTGGTTTCAGAAATCCTACACAGGAAATATTCTCGGAATTGGACGAAACAAAAGCCCACGGTCTTATTTTCCACGGAGCCTTCCAGAACACCGAAGAGGAGACGAAGAGGGGCCATGAGGCGGCCACACCATAGGGGGGCGCGGCCCCACCGCTGGTCGCCCCGCCATATGGGGTGGGCCCCTCGGGCGTCCCCCGACTCTGCCCCTTCGCCTATATAATCCTTCCGTCGCGAAAACCCTAGTACCGAGAGCCACGATACGAGAAAAGTTCCAGAGACGCCGCCGCCGTCAACCCTACCTCGGGGGGTTCTGAAGATCGCCTCCGGCACCCTGCCGGAGAGGGGAATCATCACCGGAGGGCTCTACATCACCATGCCCGCATCCGGACTGATGCGTGAGTAGTTCATCATTGGACTATGGGTCCATAGCAGTAGCTAGATGGTTGTCTTCTCCTCTTGTGCTATCATGTTTAGATCTTGTGAGATGCCTATCATGATCAAGATCATCTATTTATAATGCTACATGTTGTGTTTGTTGGGATCCGATGAATATGGAATACTATGTCAAGTTGATTATCGATCTATCATATATGTGTTGTTTATGATCTTGCATGCTCTCCGTTGCTAGTAGAGGCTCAGGCCAAGTTGATACTTGTGACTCCAAGAGGGAGTATTTATGCTCGATAGTGGGTTCATGCCTCCATTGAATGCAGGACAAAGGAGAAAGTTCTAAGGTTGTGGATGTGTTGTTGCCACTAGGGATAAAACATCAATTCTTTGTGTAAGGATATTTGTATTGTTTACATTACGCACAGTACTTAATGCAATTGTCTGTTGTTGCAACTTAATACTGGAAGGGGTGCGGATGCTAACCCAAAGGTGGACTTTTTAGGCATAGATGCATGTTGGATAGCGGTCTATGTTCTTTATCGTAATGCCCTAAGTAAATCTCATAGTAATCATCATGATATGTATGTGCATTGTTATGCCCTCTCTATTTGTCAATTGCCCAACTGTAATTTGTTCACCCAACATGCTATTTATCTTATTGGAGAGACACCACTAGTGAACTGTGGACCCCGGTCCATTCTTTGACATCTGAAATATAACCTACTACAATCATTGTTCTACGTTGTTCTTTGCAAGCAAACATCATTCTCCACACCATACGTTTAATCCTTTGTTTACAGCAAGCCGGTGAGATTGACAACCGCACTGTTAAGTTGGGGCAAAGTATTTTGATTGTGTTGTGCAGGTTCCACGTTGGCGCCGGAATCCCTGGTGTTGCGCCACACTACACTCCTTCACCAACAACCTTCACGTGGCCTTCATCTCCTACTGGTTCGATAACCTTAGTTTCTTACTGAGGGAAAACTTGCTGCTGTACGCATCACACCTTCCTATTGGGGTTCCCAACGGACGTGTGCTTCACGCGTCATCAAGCATATTTTCTGGCGCCGTTGCCGGGGAGATCAAGACACGCTGCAAGGGGACTCTCTCACATCCAATCTCTTTACTTTGTTTATTGTCTTGCTTTATTTTATTTTCTATTTTGTTTGCTTTCTTTATATCGAAAACACAAAAAAATTAGTTACTTGTTTTACTTTACTTAATTCGGTTTTGCTTTACTTATTTTTATTATTGTTAAAATGAATACTCCTGAAAACACTAAGTTGTGTGATTTCACTAGCACCAATAATAATGATTTCATATGCACTCCTATTGCTCCACCTGCCACTACAACATAATTTTATGAAATTAAACCTGCTTTACTAAATCTTGTTATGAGAGAGCAATTTTCTGGTGTTAGTACTGATGATGCTGCTGCCCATCTTAATAATTTTGTTGAACTTTGTGAAATGCAAAAGTATAAGGATGTAGATGGGGATATTATAAAACTGAAATTGTTTCCTTTCTCCTTAAGAGGAAGAGCCAAAGATTGGTTGCTATCTTTGCCTAAAAATAGTATTGATTCATGGACTAAATGTAAAGATGCTTTCATTGGAAGATATTATCCTCCTGCTAAAAGTATATCTTTGAGAAGTAGCATTATGAATTTTAAGCAATTGGATAATGAATATGTTGCCCAAGCATGAGAAAGAATGAAATCTTTGGTAAAGAATTGCCCTACCCATGGACTAACTACTTGGATGATCATCCAAACCTTTTATGCAGGATTAAATTTTTCTTCAAGGAACCTATTGGATTCAGCTGCTGGAGGTACTTTTATGTCCATCACTTTGGGTGCTGCAACAAAGCTTCTTGATGATATGATGATCAACTACTCTGAATGACACATTGAAAGGACTCCTCAAGGTAAGAAGGTAAATTCTGTTGAAGAAACCTCCTCCTTGAGTGATAAGATTGATGTTATTATGTCTATGCTTGTTAATGGTAGATCTAATATTGATCCTAATAATGTTCCTTTAGCTTCATTGGTTGCTCAACAAGAGCATGTTGATGTGAACTTCATTAAAAGTAATAATTTCAACAACAATGCTTATAGGAATAATTTTGGTAACAACTATAGGCCATATCCTTCTAATAATGGTAATGGTTATGGTAATTCTTACAACAATAGTAGGAGTGCACCCTCTGGTCTTGAAGTCATACTTAAAGAATTTATTAGTACACAAACTGCTTTTAACAAATCTGTTGAAGAAAAGCTTGGTAAAATTGATGTTCTTGCTTCTAAGGTTGATAGTCTTGCTGCTGATGTTGATCTTCTAAAATTGAAAGTTATGCCTAATGAAGATAAAGATATTAAGTCATTTGCTACAGCAAACGCTATCCAAGTTCGAATTAATGACAATATTAGAATGATGGCTGAATTGCATGCTAGGTGGGAAAGAGAAGAAAAACTTGCTAAAGAGAATAATGTAGTTAAAGTTTGGACTATTACCACCACTAGTAATGTTGATGCTTCACATGTTGCTAAACCTCCCACTATCAATGGTAAAATAATTGGTGTTGGCAATCTTTCTACTTCTAATACAAAACATGCAAAATTGCCTGAAACTGCTGAAACTGTTTGTGATAAAAGTGCTGAAATTTTTCAGAGTATTGGGGACAATGATCCCATTGCTTTAGATCATAATGGTTTTGATTTTGATAATTGTCATATCTCTGAAGTTATTAAGTTCTTGCAAAAACATGCTATAAGTCCTAATGCTAGTGTTATAAACTTGGCCTTTACAAAACATATTACAAATGCTCTCATTAAAGCTAGAGAAGAGGAATTAAAACTTGAAGATTCTATTCCTAGGAAGTTAGAAGATGGTTGGGAGCCCATCATTAAAATGAAGGTCAATGATTTTGATTGTAATGCTTTATGTGATCTTGGTGCAAGTATTTCTGTTATGCCTAAGAAACTCTATGATATGCTTGACTTGCCACCATTGAAATATTGTTATTTGGATGTTAATCTTGCTGATAATTCTATAAAGAAATCTTTGGGGAGGATTGACAATGTTCACATTACGGTTAACAATAACCTTGTCCCCGTTGATTTTGTTGTCTTGGATATTGAATGCAATGCATCTTGTCCTATTATTTTGGGAAGACCCTTTCTTCGAACTGTTGGTGCTATTATTGATATGAAAGAAGGAAATATTAAATATCAATTCCCTCTTAAGAAAGGTATGGAATACTTCCCTAGAAAAAGAATGAAGTTGCCTTTTGATTCTATTATTAGAACAAATTATGATGTTGATGCTTCTTCTCTTGATGTTACTTGATTTACACTTTCTGCGCCTAGTTGAAAGGCGTTAAAGAAAAGCACTTCTTGGGAGATAACCCATGTGTTTATTTTGCTACTGTAGCAACCTCTCCTTATCATGTTTATTTCGTTGTTGTGCCAAGTAAAGTCTTTGATAGAAAAGTTGATACTAGATTTGGATTTCTGCGCAGAAACAGATTTTTAGCTGTCACGAATTTGAGTTGATCTCTCTGTAGGAAACTCGTAAAATCCTGAAAAAATTCATGCGTGATCCTCAGATATGTACGCAACTTTCATTCAATTTGAGATTTTTCATCTGAGCCTGTTAAGTGCCTCGGAAAAATTTGTCTTTACGGACTGTTCTGTTTTGACAGATTCTGCCTTTTATTTCGCATTGCCTCTTTTACTGTGTTGAGTGGATTTCTTTATTCCATTAACTTTCACTAGCCTTGGGTAATATCCAGAAGTGTTGGGAATGATTGTGTCCTCACTGAACATGTGAATTTTTGATTATGCACTAAACCTCTAATGAGATTGTTTTGAGTTTGGTGTGAAGGAAGTTTTCAAGGATCAAGAGAGGAGGATGATATAAAATGATCAAGAAGAGCGAAAAGTCTAAGCTTGGGGATGCCCCGTGGTTCATCCCTGCATATTTCAAGAAGACTCAAGCATCTAAGCTTGGGGATGCCCAAGGCATCCCGTTCTTCATCAACAACTTATCAGGTCACCTATAGTGAAACTATATTTTTATTCCGTCACATCTTATGTACTTTACTTGGAGCATCTATTTGTTTTTATTTTTTTTATGTTTGAATAAAATCAGATCCTAGCATTCCTTGTGTTGGAGAGAGATACGCTCCGCTTTTTCATTTGAACACTTGTGTTCTTCGTTTTTAATATTCATGGCGAAAGTTGAAAGTCGCTTCATTTATTGCTATTTGGTTGGAAACAGAAAATGCTTCATGTGGTAATTGGTATATTGTCTTGAATAATTTGATACTTGGCAATTGTTTTAAGCTCTCAAGTAGATCATGTTTAAGCTCTTGCATCATGTAGTTTAAACCTATTAGTGGAGAACTACTGTAGAGCTTGTTGAAATTTGGTTTGCATGATTGGTCTCTCTAAAGTCTAGATATTTTCTGGTAAAAGTGTTTGAGCAACAAGGAAGACAGTGTAGAGTCTTATAATGCTTGCAATATGTTCTTATGTAAGTTTTGCTATACCGGTTCATACTTGTGTTTGCTTCAAACAACCTTGCTAGCCTAAGCCTTGTATTGAGAGGGAATGCTTCTCGTGCATCCAAAACCTTGAGCCAAAACTTATGCCATTTGTGTCCACCATAACTACCTACTATGTGGTATTTTTCTGCCATTCCAAAGTAAATTGCTTGCGTGCTACCTTTAAAAAATTTATTCCTTGTCTTTGCAATACATAGCTCATGGGAAAGTAGCTATTGTGGTAAAGAATATGTCGCTTATGTATCTTAGTTCTTATAAGTTGCTTGTTGAGCCGTAACCATGTTTCTGGGGACGCCATCAACCTGTTCACCTTTGTTGAATATCATGTGAGTTGCTATGCATGTTCGTCTTGTCTGAAGTAAGGGAGATTTCTCATGATTAAATGGTTTGAGTATGCATATTGTTAGAGAAGAACATTGAGACGCCAACCAAAGTCATGTATCATGGTGGAAGTTTCAGCTTGGACATTAATCCTCAGAATCTCTTATGATAATATTATCTGTTGTTGAATGCTTAAAGCATAAAAAAGGAGTCCATTATCTGTTTTCTATGTTGTCCCGGTATGGATGTCCTCAAGTTGAGATCTATCAAAATTGAGAAATCAAATGTGATCTATCTCCTTGGACCTTTGTACAGGTGGCATAGAGGTACCCCTTTGTGACACTTGGTTGAAACATATGTAATGCAATGATAATCCATGGAAGTCCGAGCTAATTAGGACAAGGTGCGGGCACTATTGGTATTCGATGCATGATGCTTGCAACTTATAGGAGGTTTTATGCATAACACATATGAATTATTACTACCGTTGACAAAATTGTTTCCATGTTTTCAAAATAAAAAGCTCTAGCACATGAATAATCCCTGCTTCCCTCTGCGAAGGGCCTTTCTTTTACTTTATGTTGAGTCGGTTTACCTACTTCTTTCTATCTTAGAAGCAAACACTTGTGTCAACTGTGTGCATTGATTCTTACATGTTTACTTATTGCACTTGTTATATTACTTTATGTTGACAACTATTCATGAGATATACAAGTTACAAGTTGAAAGCAATTGATGAAACTTAATCACCCTTTGTGTTGCTTCAAAACCTTCTATTAAGAATCTATTGCTTTATGAGTTAACTCTTATGCAAGACTTGTTGATGCTTGTCTTGAAAGTACTATTCATGAAAAGCCTTTGCTATATGATTCAGTTGTTTAGTCATCATCTATTTGTTAACAAACTATAGACCATTGCTTTGAATCACTTCATCATCTCATATGCTTTACAATAGTATTGATCAAGATTATGATAGTAGCATGTCACTTCAGAAATTATCCTTGTTATCGTTTACCTACTCGAGGGCGAGTAGGAACTAAGCTTGGGGATGCTTGATACGTCTCAAACGTATCTATAATTTCTTATGTTCCATGCTAGTTTTATGACAATACTCACATGTTTTATATACACTTTACATCATTTTGATTCATTTTCCGGTACTAACCTATTAACAAGATGCCGAAGCGTCAGTTCCTGTTTTCTGCTGTTTTTGGTTTCATAAATCCTACACAGGAAATATTCTCGGAATTGGACGAAACAAAAGTCCACGGTCTTATTTTCCACGGAGCCTTCCAGAACACCGAAGAGGAGACGAAGAGGGGCCACGAGGCGGCCACACCATAGGGGGCGCGGCCCCACCCCTGGCCGTGCCGCCATATGGGGTGGGCCCCTCGGGCGTCCCCCGACTCTGCCCCTTCGCCTATATAATCCTTCCGTCGCGAAAACCCTAGTACCGAGAGCCACGATACGAGAAAAGTTCCAAAGATGCCGCCGCCGTCAACCCTACCTCGGGGGGTTCTGAAGATCGCCTCCGGCACCCTGCCGGAGAGGGGAATCATCACCGGAGGGCTCTACATCACCATGCCCGTCTCCGAACTGATGCGTGAGTAGTTCATCCTTGGACTATGGGTCCATAGCAGTAGCTAGATGGTTGTCTTCTCCTCTTGTGCTATCATGTTTAGATCTTGTGAGCTGCCTATCATGATCAAGATCATCTATTTGTAATGCTACATGTTGTGTTTGTTGGGATCCGATGAATATGGAATACTATGTCAAGTTGATTATCGATCTATCATATATGTGTTGTTTATGATCTTGCATGCTCTTCGTTGCTAGTAGAGGCTCTGGCCAAGTTGATACTTGTGACTCCAAGAGGGAGTATTTATGCTCGATAGTAGGTTCATGCCTCCATTGAATCTGGGACAGTGACAGAAAGTTCTAAGATTGTGGATGTGTTGTTGCCACTAGGGATAAAACATCAATGCTTTGTCTAAGAATATTTGTATTGTTTACATTACGCACAATACTTAATGCAATTGTCTGTTGTTGCAACTTAATACTGGAAGGGGTGCGGATGCTAACCCGAAGGTGGACTTTTTAGGCATAGATGCATGCTGGATAGCGGTCTATGTTCTTTGTCGTAATGCCCTAAGTAAATCTCATAGTAGTCATCATGATATGTATGTGCATTGTTATGTCCTCTCTATTTGTCAATTGCCCAACTGTAATTTGTACACCCAACATGCTATTTATCTTATTGGAGAGACACCACTAGTGAACTGTGGACCCCGGTCCATTCTTTTACATCTGAAATACAACCTACTGCAATCATTGTTCTCTGTTGTTCTTTGCAAGCAAACATCATTCTCCACACCATACGTTTAATCCTTTGTTTACAGCAAGCCGGTGAGATTGACAACCTCACTGTTAAGTTGGGGCAAAGTATTTTGATTGTGTTGTGCAGGTTCCACGTTGGCGCCGGAATCCCTGGTGTTGCGCCGCACTACACTCCTTCACCAACAACCTTCACGTGGCCTTCATCTCCTACTGGTTCGATAACCTTGGTTTCTTACTGAGGGAAAACTTGCTGATGTACGCATCACACCTTCCTCTTGGGGTTCCCAACGGACGTGTGCTTCACGCGTCATCAAGGGTGAGGCGAGGCTCTCCTGTATACGAGGGAACCCGCGTCCCTCCCGGCGCCAGCGACCGGAGACCCGGCGACGGCGCGTCGGTTCGCCCCCCCTCCATGGTCTCCCTACTCCACGCTGGATCCTATTCCCCATGGCCGTCCCTCTCCTGCCCGGTCCTAACCTTAACTTTGCGCCATGGCACGGCAGACGGCGGCGGCTGGAATGTGAACGGCGTCGGCTGAAGGGTGAATATGACTGGAATATGGCGTGGACGGCGCGGAGGAGGTGATGTGGATGGACGAGGAGGGTACGCTGCGGCCCCTGTTAGATGGCACGATGTTGGATCTCCGGTCGCTGGCGTAGTGGTGAAGGGGCGCAGAGAGAGAAGTGTTGATTGGCCTCGCTCCACTCCAGCGCATCTGCTCTTCAACTAATTTTAGATTGGGGTTCGATGCTATCTGCTCTTCAGTTAGTCTCACGTTGGGGTTCAGATTTGTAACTCCGCTGGATCAATCGAGTAATCGTTTGTGATCTCTGGTCATAATTATTTACTTCAACTGCATCTGCTCTTCCATTAGTTTCAGACTGTCTGATGTAGTTTCCGCCTTGTTCCAGATATTTTAATATTTTATTATGTGTGAACATAATATATATACATTCTAATACAGTATACACATGCTATTTTTGTACATGTACATAAGTTTTAGTTTATATTATCCAAACTTAACATATCATTCAATTCCATGGTTTGTACATTCAAACAGGAAATGGAATTGAGGGTCACCTTTTGATTCCAATAACAAATTCTAAGTACATCCAAACAATAGAATTTGATTTGGAAGCCAATTTATTTCTATCTTGGATTTGGAATTCCAATCCAATTCAATTCCAGATTTAATTCACTGCATCTAAACACAGCGTTATTATTTTTCTTCAAAACTATTACACATAAAAGGACATAAGGCGCTAGTTTTATATTTTTGTAATTTTTTTAGTTTCTTCTATTGGTTTCAAATGTGGCCAAAATATATGTCAAGTTTTTTTTGTGGAGACACTTGGCAAACTAGGCCTTTGGTTTCAAATGTTTGTCAAGTATTTTTTGCGGAGACACTTGGCAAACTAGGCATTTGGTTTCAAAATACTACTATTCTCAAAATTCATGTTTATTATTTATCTTCTATTGGTTTCAAATAAAAAAAACTGGGAGAGTAGTAGTACACCGAATTAATAAACTTCACACGCATGCATGCGTAAATCCGCACAATCAGCGAGCTAGCTAGCAGCACTGCGGATGTGCAACCCGACTGGCGTACGAGTGACCATGCATTGCCACCTGATCGGAAGCATGCAGTTAATTTAAAGTTCCATGTATGCTTTTATGTGTGCGATACTTTTGCGCTTTTGCTGCTCGATCGAAGCATCGCTACTACAGTACATACAACGACTCGTACTACGAGTTTCTTAGTCACCTGGTTCCGCGACATAGTGGTTGATCCGGTGCTCAAAGTTCCATCGGTACATGTTTCTCACTTCGACTTTGTCAACATCTACAGTGCTACTCCAGTACAATATAGAGACAACTTTTTCTTGCATACATGTGCATTTTCATGTCATCATGGGATCGATGGCCATGGGGACTGAACAGGTAAATCACCATGGCAGTAAAACACATTGAGCAAGTTTTGCAAATCAATGAAAAATGGTCAGGTAGCGTAAAGAGTTGCTACAAACCAAGTATCTCATATACCACTACCAGAGTTTGCCCACTAAAGGAGTTGCAAATAGTTATTTGCCGAGACTGTGTGGCTCCTGGCAAAGGGAAGAGAGAAGGAGAGCCCTTCGATGGACGCCCATAGAATGATCGAACTTTTCGCTCTGAACCAATCATCATCTGTCACGCGGATTGCCAGTTGCTCTCTTTACCTTTTAAACACTTGGTAAAGTCGTTTTCCCTTTTTTCCCGTTCATTTCCTTATTTTTGGCAAAACCTATAACTACTTGGCGCGCGGATATATTTTCTAGTAAAACAGTTGAAAAATCTATTTCTCGGAATATGTCATGGCCAAATACACCTCTGCGCACAAGTACTAGGCATATTTGGACGAACTAATCCCTAGAAAAACATCCCCCCGGTTCAAAAACATGCCCAGATACATTCATTTCTAGGCAATTATTTTGAACCGGAGAGATTATTAACTTTGACCAACTCCGTAGGAAATGCGTTCATATTGCCATGTACTACTCTCGAGAAAAATATGGCCAAATACACGGCAGTTGGTATTATATGTTGTACATGACAGCTCATATTGTCATGAACTACTCTCTAGGAAAAACATTTATAGATGAACAATTGGTATTATATGTCATGGCCAAATACACCTCTGCTAACAATTTGGAAATTATTTCATGAACTATGTCACGTAGGTTAGGATGAGCTCTCTTTTTCTTCGAAAAGAAGATTTCTTGATCAATAGTATGCAGTCTAATCACTACGGGAAAAAATGCAGTTGCCGTGCATTGCATCTTTGCCGTGTGTTTCCGCACGGCAAAGATTTCTTTGCCGTGCGCACGTAGAAAAACGCACGGCAAAGATTTTGGCCACGGCAAACAGAGACACGAGCGCACGGCAAATATTTGATTCACGGCAACGACGGAAGAGAGCGCACGGCAAAGAAAGTTGCACGGCAAAGGACCAACATAGCGCACGGCAAAGATAGACTACACGGCAAAGACGCTGGCACACGGCAAAGCACAAAAGGCATCGCCGTGCACCCCTTTGCCTAGTGTTTTTAATTTGGGATTTCTATTTTCGTGCCCTCGGTTTCTTAGTTGTGCTCAGTTTTTCCCAGCTCCTTAGTTTTTCCTCAGTTTTCCCCAAGACCTTGTCTGAAACCATCACAGATGCTGTAACGGCCGGTTGCCCGACGGTTGACCGTTATCTTCTGACTAGTGGGGCCACGTAGAGCCCGTAAAGACACGTCAGACCATCCATCTTTGTTTAACCGTAAGCATCGTTGTATCCCTGACCAAAACACGCACGAGTGGGGCTTCGGTATATCGAATGACAAGTGGGCCATGTCGCTGATAGAAGGGGCAATACACGGGTAGGAATAGATTTTTAAACGGAGCTCTACAGCGATGGCACGGAGGAGGTGGTCTGCGGAGTGCCGAGATGAGATCGACGTCCACAAAGAACTGCATGAGGCGAGACCAGACGCATTAGATAGATATGAACTAGACGCGTTTAACCATGCAAAGAAGAGAAGAAATGGTCAACGACATCGACGACTACCTCAAAACTTTGACTGACCGTGTCCGACACGAACGCGAGCAATGTAGAGAAAACTAGTGTCTCTCCTTTCTGGCGTGTATAGATGGGTGCTAGAAGAGTGTGGTGGCGAAGGGAAAGACCTCGCGGTGGTCTGTGGCGTCCAACATAGCGGGGCGGCGTGGTCGTGCCCACATCGGCGTGGATGCATGTTCGGCATTGGCATCAGCATGTACGTTCGGTATTGGCCTCGGTGGTATCTCTGGTGTGTCAGTGATCGAATGAGGGGACGGGATTGAGGGTGCATCCCGACGGTGACCTAGCAGTGGCGTCGAGCATAGCCGTTCTGACCATGCCGATATCGGCATCGGCAAAGTTTGGAGGCTGTGGTGCTCGAATCAAGGAGGAATTTGTTTCTTGTACGCCAAAAGTGATTTGAAACAAGTTTCGTGTTGAAGGTTAGGTAACGAAAGTTTGTAACTAAGCCCAAAATTATACTAGCGCCATGGTGAGGTTCTTTTTGATAGAGCTATACGGTTGGGCAAACTTTTTTGACACTTTTTAGATAGGGTTCCTTGTTGTTACACGTATGGCATCATGTATGGCAAATTTGGGATCATTTGGAGATGTTCGAAAAAATCACTTTGCTTAAACGCATGCCGTTTCGTCTCACTGAAACCAGCTTTTCTAACAAGGTGATTTATTCTACCTCCTCTAAATGACCTCAAATTTCATACAGCTGATCTTCTATACATAGATAGATAGATTGTTTCGTTTTTATATTTTTCGAACTTTTTATTTCCCTTTATAATATCCAATTGATTTTCAGGTCAAAACCTCAAAAAACAGCATCATGTATGGCATCATTTTCGCCATAAATTTCAAATTTTGTGAAACTTTCCCTTTTAGATATTCCTTGTTGTTATAGATATGGCATAATGTATGCCAAATTTGGTTAGGTCTCACTGAAACCAGCTTTTGTAACAAGTTAGGTTTTTTCGACCTTCTCAAAAGGGATTTTTTTCTACCTTCTCTAAATGACCTCAAAAATCATACATACGATCTTCTATACAAAGATAGGTAGATTGTTTCGTTTTTACATTTTTTGAACTTTTATTTCCCTTTATAATACCCATTCGTTTTCAGGTCAAAACCTCGAAAGTTAACATAACTAGATGGTGAACCCTTCCAAACTTCAAATACAGAGATAGATAGATTGGTTCGTTTATCATTTTTACCGTGAATAGTAATGGCTACAAGAAATCGGTGATGGTCTATCATTTTTGCGTGAAAAGTAATGGATACAACAAATCGGTGATGGTTTATCATTTTTTGCGTGAAAATTAATGGCTACAACAAATCGGTGATAGTTTATCATTTGGGATTTTCGTGAAAATTAATGGCTACAACAAATCGGTGACGGTTTATCATTTTTTGCGTGAAAATTTATGGCTACAACAAATCGGTGATGGTTTATCATTTTTTGCGTGAAAAGTAATGCCTAAAAGAGTTTATAATTTTTAGCGCGTGAAAATAAATACAGAAAACCGCCCTTTAGCATACTTAGAGAGTGGAAGGTAACCGCCGACAGAGAGAGAGGGGTTATCCTGCCCGTTAGATCATACGATCAACGGTCGGCGGGCACGATCCGCGTGACATGGGCTAGACCAATCAGGGCAATGTTGCACGTGTGAGAGAATTTGTGGAGGGAGAGGGCAAAACTGAGTAGTATCAAGAAACCAAGGGCACCTATGTAATAAACAGACTAAGGGATTCAAATATGAGATTTAAAAAATGGAAAATGCGTGTTTTGTAGAATAAAACCCATCTTGGCCTATCTCAAACTATTTGCAATACAAATATACATGAGTGTGAGAATTGTGGCCTCATTTAGATAAAGTATGTTTTGGGGAAAGCTGTTTTGGGAAGGGTTTATTGTGGAAAACCATGCACCTTCATAGCTACTAGGTGATTTGAGAAGGCCTTTGAGAAGTGGCAATTTGTGGTAAAACTTGATTTATCTATGACTTATCTATGTTTTGAGAACTGGCAATTTGTGGTGAAGACTCCATGAGTATGTGCCACTATTTTTCGGAATTTTTGCACATTAAATGACTCATTTAACTAGTTAATCCCATTTGTTGACTGTCTGTTGACCAGCTACTTGAGGGTAAAACTGAGCATATTGCACTAGCCAGTATTAGCACTCAAGGGGAAAACTGAGCACACAAAAAATGCTAGTATAATGCTTGAGGTTATACCTGAGTATATCTAAATTTCCAGGGTTAGACTCGAGGACGCGTGTTGCGGTGCAGAAATAAAAGACGTGCAATATTTGACGCGTAGACGCCGGTCGCGGTGCAGAAGTCGAAGACGTGAAATCGTGGACGCGTGGCGCATTGCAGAAGTCCAAGACGTGCAGACGTGCAGCGGTGGACGCGTAGGACGCGGGTCGCATTAACCACCCCTTGCCTTTATAGACGCCTCCTCCCACTATCTCTGTCACTCTCACTCGCCTACGCAACGCCGCCTCTCTCACGTCCCATCATCTTCTTCAAAGCAAAAAACCCTCTCCCTCTCCCTCTCCTCTGCCGGCGAGATGGACAAGGAGAATGCCAATCCCATCGTCCACGGCGCCGTCGGCTCCAAGCGCGACGCCTCCCTCTTCGACGCCGTCCCCTCAACGGACGTCGCCGCCGCCTCCGCCGGTGCATCGGAGGCTGCTGCCGCCGGTCGCGGTCAGATCCCGCCGGGATGGGACCCCTACGAGCCGGTGCCGTACGTCCCGCCCCCAAACCGCTACGACACCTCCATAGAGGACCCATGGAACGAGGTAACTACGGTTTGCTTCCTTTTTTGTTCCCCATTCCTTTTTGAACCCTATTTGTGCTGGTGTAGATGGATCTGTGGATGGATGAGTATTGGGCTAATATTTGCGCCGATTTTATTCCATTTTGCTTTGATTCCTCCTTGATTTCGTTCAAGATTTGGGTTTCGGCCGTTCGGTTAATTTATGCAAGTAATAATGGGATCTCAATCAGTTAATTTATGCAAGTAATCATAGGATCTCAATCAGTTATTTTATGCACGAATCAGAAGATATCAACCGTTTAATTTTGCAAATAATCTGGAATGTGTTCAAGTTCAGATCTGGAATCTGTTTCTTTGCCTATGATGAATCGGTGGGCACAGATTTTTACAGGGAGGGTTCAGCGAACCATTTCTGTGTACAAATCTGTTGTGCATGAGCTTTGGTTCGCTTACACCGTCCCTCGTAGACATATAATCGTGTCCACTCTAACCGAGGCTGCCTCTGTTTTTCCTAACTTTGTTATCATGCACGTTTGCAACTCATTCACTAATAAATTCCCGTTTGATATGGATCAGCTGTCTGCACGACGTCGGCAGCCGACGACGAGCACCATGACGTCAAGACTCGCCAGTGCTGCGGAGGCTGCAGGGTCGGCCGCATGTCTCCTACCTCGACGTCGCCAAGGGTGTCTACAGGTGCCCCTTCTCGCACTAGGAGGCTCGGCGGCACGACTTCAATCGCTGCGTCCTCACGCATGCCGAGAACATCGGCCACACCAACCCCAAGGTCGGCGCGTCGGTGAACCCCAACTCCTTCCGCGCCAAGCACTTGGCGCTCGGCATGCACCTCCCGCAGCATCCGGCGGGTGGAGATCTCCGGCGGGCGCATGCCTCCGCTCAAGCCCAAGGCTCCCAAGGGGAGCAACAAGTGGAGGCAGAGGCAGATGGGGTAGGCGGAGTCCCTGGACGTGTGCCGCCGCCTCCTCCATTTTGTTGTTGGGATCCCTTTGTTGTTAGCTAGGGATCCCTCGTTGTTATGTTGTTAGTATGATGGTCTTTGTCACTGTGAAGAACCTCGAACCCTACTATGTTTGGCTGCTGAATGCAGCTTATTATCTATATTATCTATCCCTATTCTACTATATGACCTTGTGAATTTATCGTACATTCCCTGTAGATTTGCTTCTAGATTTAACTACATACATATGGACCAGATGGAGTACTAGATTGGGCTCCCTACTAGATTTGCTGCCATATTGGGAAAACAACCAGGGCCAAAAGGCACAAATAATAATTGAAAAAAGACAGAAATGCAAGCTTCTCTAGATTTGATACTAATTATGTGAAAAAAGGCAGAGAGAAGGAGGCAGAAAAGGTACTCTTAAAAGGGAAATGCCAATGGCCGAGAGAGACAAAACCCAGCTCCTGCTCACGTGCAACCAAACGCTATCTCGTCCTGTCTCACGCGGTCCCTTTCTACCAGCCCCACGCGGCGCGGGCCCACACGACGCGGCCCCACACGTCAGCACGGAGCGGTCAACTTAACGGGAATCCTGCCGTCTGAGCTGCCTTCTGCGGGTTTCAAACAAGCACTTGGGGAAAACTGAGGAAAAACTAAGGAGCTGGGGAAAACTGAGCACAACTAAGGAACGGAGGGCACGAAAATCCCTTTTAACAAACGCACGGCAAAGCAAGTCTTTGCCTAGTGTTTTTAACAAACACACGGCAAAGCAAGCCTTTGCCTAGTGTAAGCGCACGGCAAAGATGTAAAAACTGGATTTCCTCTCAGCTCAAAAGGTGTGGCGTGGTATAGTTATCAACAAATGAACGCTTAGCTCAGTGGCAAGGTTGCACGCTTTTCCTACTCTGCGTCCTAGATTCGAATCCTAGACCGATCAGTTTGGAGCTTTTTTTTAGATAAAACATATTTAGCACACGGCAAAGAAGTGACCTTTGCTGTGCGGCGTCGCACGGCAAAAACCTTTGCCGTGCAACATTGGTGAGGCGCACGGCAAAGAAGCCTTTGCCGTCAATGACTTTACCGTGCGGTCTTTGTCGTGCGGTAACGCACGGCAAAACCTTTGCCGTGCATATAAGGCCCTTTGCCGTGCAAATAGTTGCACGGCAAAGACAGTTTTTCCCGTAGTGAATTATTGATAAAGCAGGAGACGTGATGTGAAAAGAACAAAAGAAAATCATGTCAGAGTTTATGATATACTATTAGCAAGTACTCCAAAATGCGTAAAAGGAGTTCCGAGAAAGGCTATTGCATGCATATGGCTAGAACATGGCACGATGGTAGGGATCAATCAACCTTCCCACGTCGTTGTATGGGCCACCATCGATCACACTTTTTATGCTCCTAGCAAGTACTTGAATTTCATGTTGCTGCGGATGCTGTCTTATGCTGCTCGACGTTTTCAAAACTCCCTAAGAGCGAGTCCAGCAGACTAGCCAAATTGGATCCTATGTATCTTCAGATAGCTAGCCATCTAGATTGATTGATTTTGTCCGCCTATCTTCATCTTTAGCATACTAGCCAAATTCTATTACTACTTATATATGCTCTCTCGTAGTTCCTATATCTCATAATAATAATAAAATATCATGAGATGGTGGTAGTATATTAGTAGAGTGTGCCTATTTCTCACGACTGAGAACTAACTTCGTTCTCAATCAGATGATGTCATTAAATTTCAGTTACAATCCAAGACTAGCACGGATCATAATGCAAATCAAAGTGTAGAACTTAACTGAGCACAAAGTTAGTTCTCAGCTAGCTCAGAACTAGCAATTCCATATTAGTAATGTTCCGTAAATATATATGTCCGTACGATTATAACAGTATATATAAATCTACCACACAACAAGCCGACAAGGAAGTCACACTAGCGTAGCCTGGGCAGCTGCCTAGGCATGCCGAGGTTGTTGCTCCGCCATTTGGAATCATCAAGTACGAGGAGGAAGGACGGCCGAGGCGGCACTTGGCTTGGGTCTCCTTCATCTCTCTATCCGCTTCTGCTTCCTGAAATACTTGTATGATGAACATGCCGAAGAGACTCCTATCTGTCGGCGCTGTGCTCTAGATTATTCTAGAAGATGGCACAAGGCTATGGTAGAACAGTATATACAAAGGGCTATTTGGATGGCTTCAAAAATTGCGTGTGATGTAGAGTTTCTGCCCGATGCCTTTTTTTTTTGCGTTGGATCCACTATTATGGGCATGGAAGCCCATTGGCCCCAAGATAGTGCATCTATTGAGATGCTCCAAAAGAGAAGCAAGCATGTGACACTGGATTGTAAGTTGATGAGTCCCCGGCAAGTATGATTTGTGATGATGGTTCTTCTCTGCGAGTTTTGGCAGGCTTGCAATCTTGATGAGGCTGAAAAGGAGGTGGCGATATTGGAAGGTGGTCAGACCTCAGACGTTTACGAGAGACGACTGCACGTACGGGACCATGCATCTGCACTGCACTGCACTGCTTCCTCCTACTAATGATGATGTTGCGGTAGTGTGGTAGAGATTTCGGACGAGGAGTGTGATGGATGCTGCACGACACTGTAGCCATGTAGTACTATAATTTTGTTGTGACGAAACAGATGCATCTACATTGTCCGAGTGTTATATATGCATCTAAATTGTCCGAGTGTCATTCACATATATATGTAGACTGTTCTATTCTATCCAAGTTATATGATGTGTGATGTGTAATTGCTCGTGGACCTTGGACGTCTAGTTCCATTATATTTATTCGGGATAGTGGAACCCGCAACTCTCGATTTGTTTTCCTAGGAAAAAATATGGAAAATTTCGATGGCAGTGCACGAAATGCCCGGCATGCGTGCAGCCGCCCGTGCTACGCTGGCCGCCTCCCATGTACTATAACGAGGCAGCGAGGATTAAACGAAGAACTTCTTGTTTGGGCAAATCGCTGACCAATGGAGATGCTCGTAGGTGTTGTCCAGGCTGCAATGGAGAGTTAACTCCACCACACACCAAATGTAAGTTTTGAGGGTTGATTTTTGGGTGAGAGGCTAACAATTTCTATTTCTTGTTCGAATTTAGCGCGAACATCTGCGGGTTCGTCCATAGGCGCAACGACCCATGGAAGTTTTCATGAAAATCTCCTCGGTGGGCCTGGCAACTTTTTTTTTATTATTTCTGGAAAATTCGGAAGTTGCCATCTAGCTATCGGTTGCTCAATAGACTTGTACCATTAACAAAGAATCACTTAGCAAAGAAACAATGGAATGGGTCCAAAATATATTGTTATTGTGACTCCGAGAAGACAAATGAACACCTTTTTCTCTCATGTCCTTGTACAAAAAATCGTTTTGTGCCTTATCTTCTTTACCTACAGTATTTCTCCACCCACCAATATCAAAAACATTTTAGGAATTCATTGAATGGGACCGATAAAAAAAATTAAAAATAGAATATGCATTGGAGTTTCTGCTTTAATTATGTTGGTCGATATGGAAATGTGTGAAGAACAATTTTTTTAACAAAGCTGGAGTTCACAGGTATTTGTAGATTAACCGTATGGCTACGTGCTAGATCCAGCTATGAACTTTCATGCTCTCGGTGGTTCAACGGGAGCTTATGCATAATGGGTGCAATCGGCTGCTGACGTTCACACATGATATATTATATATATGTAGTTGGGCTATGTGCCGACGTACTAGTAGATTCACAGATACCTAGTTGCTGTATGCTATTTTTCTTTAGATTATTAATTTTTTATCAACCTTGTATGATCCTTAATGTAATAAATTGATACTTAAAACTCTATAATACACTAGTAGAAAAAGAGGCTTCCGTCCATCCCCATTAGTCCCGGAAATATTCGAACCGCGACTAAAGGGGACTTTAGTCGCGGCTCGGGAGGCGACCCGCGACTAATGCTCCATCCACGACGAAAGGGTACCCCTTTAGTCGCGGTTGGTAACACCAACCGGGACTAAAGGGCTATGGAGGGATGCGGCCGGCGGAAAAACCTTTAGTCGCTGTGTCCCCAACCGCGACTAAAGGTTTTTCCGAGTTTTTTTACTCCCACGCACCCTGCACCCACACCCCCCCCCCTGGATCGCCTTTTTTTGGTTTGTAAAATACAAAAGAAAATGATAGAAAATTCAAAAAAAAAATTTGTTTTCAGATTCTTGTATGTTATGCAACCTACTATTCGGAGAAATTAAGAAATTCGAATTTCCACTTTTTTTGCAAAAAAAGTTAAAAAAATGGTAAAACCGCAATAACTTTTGCATACGACGTCGGAAAAAAACGTATAATATATCAAAAAAATCCTGGGAAAAAGTTACATCCGAATTCACCGGGGTTTACCCGGTTAGCCAATTTTTAGATTCTCAAAATTCCAAATGGAAATACAAAAGCAGGAAGATTTTAGTTTTTTCTATAAATTATGGATTTTATATTTTTTTTTAATTTTTTAAAACCTAAAATTAATAATTTCATTCTGCATAAAGATTACTATCATTTTTACACAATTTTTAGATTTTCAAATTTTTAGATTTTAGGTTTGGCAAAAAAAATTTTAATTAATTAATAAAATTAAAAATAATACAAATTAAAAAGTTAATGTTTATTTATTTATTCAATATTATTATTACATCATTACTTTTGTTTATTAAAAGAATTATTTGAAATTCAAACAATAAAGAAATGTGACATCGATCAACATGTTAATAGGATTGATATGATACTACTATCACATACATGCGCGCGAATCACTTGGATGCGGAACGGAATGGAACTCGGAAGTTAAGCGTGCTAGAGGTGGAGTAGTGGGAGGATGGGTGACCGAGCGGGAAGTTTGACCACGAGTAAGTAATTTGACTAGAGATAAGTGTAGTTAGAGATAGAGACTAAGCTATGCAAATAACTGAAATAAGAGAAATTCTGAAAAAAAAGAAAAAAAACGGAGTGAAAAAAAATTAGAAATCCAAATGAATTAATTTTTTTTAACGAAATAGCCTTTAGTCCCGGTTGGGGACACCAACCGCGACTAAAGGTCCTTCGCCCAGGCGCAAGGTAGCCGCCCACGTGGACGGGCCTTTAGTCGCGGTTCGTAAGCAACCGCGACTAAAGGGGGGGGGGGGGCTTTAGTCGCGCTTAATTGGTCGCGGTTGCGCAACCGCGACTAATGGCAGTTGCGAACCGCGACTAAAGGCCATTTTTCTACCAGTGATATAAAAAAACATGGTTGTACGCATCTTTCAATGCAGAGGCCGGCAATCACCCCCGTTTTGAAACAAAAAAAAAGCCATCCGTTGCGAAATCCCCGGCTCAGTTTGCATCGCGCCGGGAACAAATATATCTCTCACGTTCGTCGCTGGATATATTTTCCGCCATTTTGTGTGGATCTGTCTACCCGTAGAGCTGTGGAGATTCCAAGTCAGGATTCGATGCAGCTGGGAAACAAAAATGAGCAGCCACCAGAAAGAGAGGAGAGGCTGCACGGAAGGGAAGGGCCATGCGTGCATGCATGCCATGGCCAGCAAGTGCGCCGTGCAGCCTAATCATGGACCCAAAAGCTGCGGGTACATGTTTCCACTTGGCTGTGTGCGCACAGTATTGGACCTGTTTACCCTGCCCGTGCGCCCGCCCGGCCTTCCCCTTCCCGGCAAAGGCATCCTGCGACCTCCGGTCTTTTCGTCCACCGGAAAGGCTACCATTTTGCTGTTCATCCCTGCGTCTTCATGGGGCATTAACCCGGCCGGTCATGCATGGATGCGTGGCCCATCTGATCGAGCAATTTGCAAACGTGCATGCATGCAACGCGCGGTCTCTGGAGCTGGCCAAATGGAGAACCACCGATGGATCATGGATGGATGCATCATGATATATCGACCGACCCCAAAAAGCTAGCCCCCTGATGAAAAGGCACTCGATCATGCATGCAGACATCTGGTCAGTACTACTATAGCAAAGTGAAAAAGGGTTGATCCATCCATCCATCTCTCAATCATCCTACATATTGAAAACGTACCTACATATATACTGATCGGTGTAAGAAGATAGATTAATTTTCGCACATAATACGTTTAAGTGAATCCGTATCCGGTTTGAAACAAACCCTTTAACTAAGGATATCCGGTTCTACACTTGACACGAGATAGGGTATAAGATATTGTATGCTAAATAACACCGGGTTATCCATATCCGAAAATCATTTAGGTATATGGTGGGTTTTATGGGAATAATCTGACTTTCATCCGAAACATCGAAGCATATTTAGTAGTTAGTAAGTAAACGAGGAGGGGCGGAGCTGCGGCTGGTGCTACCGACACTATAAAACCGGTCCAGCTGACTAGCCAAAGGAAATATGTACTAGATTTCTAATGTAAAATGCAAAGGTTACAAGGGGAAGCCCCGGTACTAAATTCGTAGGACTGATGTGGCTATAAGCTACCACCTCCCTTCCTCCGGTTCTGGCTCTGCCACTGTTGACAAGTTTGTCTGTTAAATAATAACTCATTACATAGTTACTCTATCAATTATGTAGTCCAAGCTTGTTAGGATATATACTGAGATTTTTAAGCATGCGTTGATATTATTCTAGCCTTTGTGTTTGTGTCCTTCTATCAACTTTTTTTTACTCTACTCTGAATTAGTGGTCTCATATTTCTATATTCAAATGCACAACCGAATATGTCTAGAAAATTTGGTATTGGATATGATAACGGTAACATTTGATCTGATGTGATTACAACCCAAATCTCTAGGTTAGGGCACACCCGGGCCATGACGTGAAAATGTGTGTGCAACATACATACATGGTCAATTATATATCTATTAAGAAATAAAGATAAAAAACACATCTCTTTTAAACATCTTATAATTCGAAATGGACTGATATATGTACGGTTGTAGAATCGGGATCCCGTTTGTCTCGCAAAAAATATTGATTTGGAAACAAAACCGTCCCGCAAGTTGCCTAATGCAGTAAATGCGTCAAGGTAAGTTGAAAGGATCAATGTCATTTCAAACCTTGGTGTACATGCTGATTATTCGTTCGTATATAATCGAGGAGATTGAGCTGTCGGGATAAAAGATAGGCGCACGAGGACCACCCACGGCCTTTTTTGACATTTGCGTGCAAAGGCAGCTACGTATACATAGCTAGGGTAGTACGGGTGTTGGGTTCGGGCGGTGCAGAACTTTGGTCGTGGACGCGCAGATCCTTGTGTCGGCCGCTCCGCTCCGCTAGGGTTTGTGTCATCTATCTACTGTCGTGTGCATGCATTTGCCCGGCCCCGGCCAACCTACATCGCCACCTTTTTAGACAGTGTACGTACATGGGTGCAGTTAATGAGATGCATTGTTAGTCAATTATGTATGCTTTACTCTGTCAACAGCAATCCTATGGTGAAAGATGGACCCGGCCATCTCCTACCCGGTCGTCTTTTTTTTTCTTTTTTTTTTTTTTGGTTTTGCCAGTTTTTATTGTAAGTTTTGCATCATCAAATTTTATATCGTGATTTGTGAACTTCAGTTGCAACTGAGATGTTTTCAAACTTTGGATTTTGATTTAAAAAATTAGTTGCAAATGAGGTTGCAACTGAAATAATGCCACCAAACCGTTACACTCGCTTTGTGATTTGTGTTAATCGTGAGTTGCACCATGCGTTGGAACAGAAATTCGATAACGTCGACTGAGAACCAGTCACACCTTTTTTTGAAGTTGCATTCCCGCTATCCCCCCCCCCCCCCCCCCACACACACACACGTGCGCCTCACATAGAGACAACGGAGGCCACAAGCGAGGGATCCTACTCACAGTCCCCACTCTCGAATCTTCCCACCGACCGAAATCCTAGCTCCCACTTCCAAGACCTAACTCGAGTCCATGGCGAAGGGCGGTGGTTGATTCCTTCCTAGCCGCAATGACCACGAGGCCAACGGGTCTCGCTCCGGCGGTGGTGCCAATGGCGTTTGTCGCTTCTTCCACGTGCCCGTGCAGAGGCCCCACCACGTCTGCCTCCCATGCCGCACACGGAGCTGCGCGTGTATATGGAGATCGAGACCACCCGCCATTTCGTGGAGGCCAGCGTTCCTCTGCTCTAACCTGACATGCATCTTCCACATGGGTGGCACCTCAATCAGGCATAAGTGCTGGTGCCCACCATCCCCACGTGTGGGCCTGGTCATCGTCGGGAGATCCTATGATGACAGGCCTACATGCCGCGGGATCTATGGCGAGACCCAACCTATGCTGTGGACTCGCCGCTCTGAGCACGGTGATTCGAGGAAGGTGGCCGTGAAGGGGAGGAGGAGGAGGAGGAGGAGGATGCGTAGCCGAAGGAAGAACGGCCTGGCAACGTCTTCCCCATGCTCTGGCCATCCCGACTGGTCGCGGTACCTCCGGGCCGCCACCATTGGCGTCAGAGGCGTACTACCAGCCTGAGCCCGTGGGAGGCTCCATCGAGGACCCATGTTTTTCCTTCTTTTAATTGTAAAACGCGCCGAAATATATATAACCTATGTTTTATTTTAATTTTGGCAAACTTTTTTTTGTGGTTCTAACCATTCGACCGATGCCACTCGCAAACAAACTGCGATCTTTTCCTTATCCACGAGCCGCCGCACCTGAATCAAAACAAACCAAAATATGGTCCATTTTGCGGGTGGCCGTAAGAGATAGCCTTACTACTCTGGAAAAGTTACAGTGGGGCAGCCGTTCGATCTCCAACGAGGTCATCTCTCCGTCGGATGTGCTTCTTTGGATTTTGGAAGCTATATATGCTGCCTGGTTCTGGCCAACTGTTCCCTCCTGAACTCAACACGGGCACACGGCCCTATTCAGGCATCTCTAAATTTGGCCAGATAATAACAGTTTAACTAAGACTCAGTTGACTGAAAACTTTCATTAGTTTCTCTTGATTCAGAAAAGTGTGACTTAAGTTTTGTACAGCAGAACTTCTGCTTTTGTCCTCCTGCACTCTTCAGTAAACTAAACTTGCGTTATGCTGATTCAGCCGGGGCTTAAGCAAAATTCCATCGATTGACTGGGACATGGACTAATAATCTATTAGTCTGTTCATAAAATGAGATTTTGATAAATCTAAGATATTATTTTGTGGATAGAGGTAGTATATGAGAACTATCTAAAATCTTACGAAGCTCGTTAGACTTAAAAAATATGTCTTTCTATCACTAAATTAACTATTAGGGCATCTCCTACGGGACGACATAAATGGACGCCGACCTGAAACTATACGAGCGAACGTTTGTGTCCACGCGGACCGAAAATATGCTAGGTACCAGCTCCAGCGAGGCGACGCATAGTGACCAGGCCATCCGCAGCGACGCAAACCTGGCCCAAATATGCGCATCGGATGCGTCTCTGCGGACGCAGCGCCGACGCGCAAAGTGTCCGCTCGCGTCTGGCGGACATTTCGTCGAGTGACCTAGGGTCGATGCGTCTTCTCAGGCGCGCTAGTACTGGCGCCGAGGCGTCGCTTCGGCAGTCTGCGGCTACGTTAATGGCGATGCCTCGCATGGCGCGCGGCCATCGCCTACCTCTGCGCACAAAGTAATGGCGACGCCACGCGTGCCGCGGCCGTCGCCTGCCTCCGGCCTATATAAATAGGGGCACACGCATCTCATCTCCTCCCACACTAAACCCTAGCTGCCGCACAACCTCCACCGTAGCGCTGCTGCCGCTCAACCTCCACCTTTGCCACATTGAGCAGCGCCGGCCGCGGCCAGGCTGCCGCGCCTCCACCTCCACCTCCACCTCCGACCACCTCCCTCGGCCTCGAGCTCCGATGAGTAGTTCGACGACGACGACATCACTGACGACCTTCTCGACCTGGTCAGGGACGCCAAGTTTCTGGCTGACACGGAAAAGGAAGCAGAGGAGGAGCGGATGTCCCACGCGGTGTTTGACGCCGAGATGGAACGCCGTAGGGTGGCGGCCGCTACGACAACTCCAACATCTCATGGTCTTCTGATGACCCGAATGCGCCGACCCCGGAGGAGAAGGCGGCGGAGCAGAGGGCGTTAGTCAACTCCCTTGAGACGCTCAAGAAGGCCGAGGACGTCGCGAATGAGACGATGCGGCGGTGCCTGCTAGACGAAGCGGCGGTGCTTGCTAGACGAAGCGGCGGTGCACCGAGCTCTAGCGGCCGCACGGCAGGAGGCAGAGAAGCAGACGAGGGAGGGACACAACGACGGGGCTGGACCGTCGGGCAGCAAGTAGTCTGGGCTTCTACAACTCTAGTTTGTATAGTTTGTAGTACATCATGTTTTTTAAGTATTTTGCCAAACAAAAAATGGGTCAGAGCACACCCAAACACAAACGGACACGCGGTCAAAATATGTCCGCGGGGCACGCAAACGAACACGCGTGATCACTTTTGGGAATCCGATATGCGTCGCTCCGTTGGAGATGTCCTTATAGTTTGGATATGGTCCCTGAACACTACAACATTGCTCATCAGTTCCTGATATCCGATGGTGATGGGACTCATACATCCTGATCAATCGACCGGTCCTAAAATATGGAACACATGGTAAGTATACCTGACATACCAAAGATATCACACATTAGTACAGATCTGATCTTTTAAAGTCCTCAATGGCACACCGAAGGTCCTTTGGATCTGTTTGTGGTGTGCAACACGAACAATTTGAACCGTGTGCAACTGTGCATGCGGGCTGAGCAATCCCCTACGCGGGTACAAGGCATACGGAAATGTTCTCTCGACCATAACATTATATTCGCCCACGGCCAATTTTGAAATAAACGTCAGCATATGCACTCACCATCGCAAATTTTTGGAAGATAGTACACCGTGTGCAAACTTTTTGCAACATTTCCTTTGATCTGCATGTCTCCCTTTCTTGTACTCATACCAAACGGTAACAAATTAAAACTTGTGTGCATAACTTTTCCGAGGTTGTCTCCTAGTATTCCTTCGGCGCGTGCAGCCTCTTTGGCTTCCTCCCGCGTGCCACATACACGTCGCCGACGACTCAGCTTCCTCGGCAGCGCTACATAAACCTTCGTGTCGCCGCCCTCTTGGCACACACCACCACTACGGTAGACACACAACACTTCGACATGGTTTCCAACAAGAAGACTGCTCGCCTCTCTTGCGTCTGGTTGTGCCCGTCGACGCATCATTGTCGTTTGAGCGGGCACCTCTAGGGGCGGAGGAGGGACAAGCATTTCCTGTCACGAAGAAGGAGCAGCCCCTCCCGCGGACTAACCTCTAAACCGGCTCCTCGTGCTCCGACTGGTCCTCTGATGATGACAAAGCACTAGTGGAAAACAGGCCTTTTGATCCGGGTGGTTAGGGCCTTTTGTCGCGGGCGGCCAGCCGCGACAAGCAAGACGCGATAAAAGGGAGGCCTTTTATCCCGGGTCGCTTACGACCCGCGACATAAGGTCCACCACGTGGCAGCCGCGGGGCGCGCAGGGCACAGACCCTTTTGTCGCGGGCGGTATTACCACCCGCGACAAAAGGCCCTCTACGTGGCGCGCGCACAACGCTTCTGCTTTAGGGTTTGAGGGGTGCAGCACCCCTCCCCCCCCCCCACCGACCGCCTGTTATTTCATTTTTTTCGTTCGAAAATAAAAGTTGCATATATTTGTACGCTACTAGAAGTTGTACACATTCATTCATTATATATATATATATAGATCGATCAAACAAATATTGGAAGCAGAAGTCGATTCCTCTTACACATATTCGTAGGTTCCCTACATATATATATACATGGAGCTCACGATCGATAAACGGTACTAACGACCGTCTATTTGGAGGTAGAACAACTATTTGGACTAAACAAGCCTTTGTTGTTTATTACTTCTCTAACCAAAAGTCCCGCCAGTTCCTCCGCGATTCCTAGTGCGTGTTCCTTTGGTTGGAGTCTGTCCCGCATGAAGTCGACCTATATACGAAAATGAGATGAGTATGACTATATCAGTCTTGATAACGAAATATTGATGATAATAAATAAAGTTGTGAATGTTATTGCTTACGTCGAATTTATTTTTGTTCTGCTTCTCAGTGGTTAACATGCGAATGGACTCGCAAACGTAGTATCCACATAGATTCGTCCCTTGTGGCTGCTGGGGGCACGCTACAGGAGTAAATGTTAGCTTCTTTGCAAACGTAATGTCCTTATGAACATTCTTCAAAGCTTGCCAAGCCCTGCCAGGCAAAAGAATGATTGAATGAGTGGATAATTAATTGATATCTCACGAAAGATAAAGCGCGGCGATGAAGGAAATTACACTTGGAGCAACCACGCAAGTCCTGGAACCCGTCCAGGCCTCTACTCAGTGGGTCTTTTACTTCAACTACTCCCTTATCAGGTTGAATGTCTAGTAGAATCCAGTGGAAGCTGCACATGTTATGCATATACGTCAGGAATTACACTTAACATCGAGTAAGAAAAATTGAATGTGCATAAAAGATCATTAAGACTCTCACTCGTAGTTGTAAGGAAACAATATTGAATCACGAAATATTGCTGCCCCAAAAACCTTAGTAGGTTTCCCCCGTTTCTTCGCGTTTATGCTTCACCGTTTCAACATGTATTTTATACGGGTCAACAAACCCAACATTGATAATATTATTACTTTTGCATTCACTGTTCTTCAGTCTGCCGAAGAGAACCCATAAGATATAATGAGTATATATATGCAATGAAAACGAACATGAACTGAATGAAAATGAACTTATATGTAGTTAACAACTTACAAGCAATAGCAACTCATGAGAGATTTGTCGAGGGCTTCTAGATTGAATAACTGCCAGAGTTCATTCATCTCAATATGGATCTCCTCCTTTCGGTAGTAATATTCCCATGGTATACTCGCCACGATGTACATTTTGTTCTCCTTGCATGCATCAAGGTACCACTGATGCAAATTCCGCATATGTGTTGGCAGTTTATGCAGCTGCTCTCTGCTGACCAAGTCGGCCCCGTAGACAAATTTAGGAGCTATATCAGCAGTGGGTATTGCAGCATCTGATGCAGACAGCAATTCCTCCATGGTAACTGAACAAGCAGCCGCTAGCCTTGCAGCTTCTTCCATATCGATACCACCATGATGTTCCTGGTACAGCTTGGGAACATTAAGCACTTTGAGTGCTGGGATCGATTGTTTGGGCTGAGCACCGAGGAGGGGAACTTCCTTTCTCTTTTTGCCTTTTGTCGTTTGCTTGGCCTTGAGGGGTGCACTTGTTGAACTTGACGTTTTCTCAGCTGCACTTCTAGCTGATGATTTGCTCGTGCTAGCAATGTCCTTCTCCTTAGCCTTTTCATCCTTCTTTTGGTCAATTACCTTTGCAAGAGTGCGTGTATAGTCATCCTTCTTCTCGTGTAACTCATACTGCGATGGTGTGTTCAGAAAACTAGTAGCATATTCTATTTGCTTCTCTGTGTATGGCTCTGGCGCTGGAGGTTTTGGCTTATGGAAATGATCATAGTTGTGTTTCGCAATGGCCGGCCGCATTTTCCTCGACAGTAAGATCCCAAGGACGGGGGGGAGGAACCTTTGGTACTTTTGGGAGGGGCGACCTCTTGCGGACAGGACTCTTGAAACGCTTCCGGCTGGGTGCATTCCGAGTCTTAGTGGGCGGAGGCGGCGGCGCTGGAGATGGAGATGGACTACCGATGTCGTGGTCGACGTCGTACCCACGGGGTGATGGTGGCGACATGTGATCAGTAGGAGGAGGTGATGGTGGCCTGCGATCACCTGGAGGAGGTGATGGTGACCTGCTGGGACGACCGGTACTAGGTGCTACCCAGCCTGGCAGCCTGATGTTCTTCTTTTCCCAGAGAATGATTTCTCCCAGCACCTCTCTGAGTGTAAGCCCCCCATCACCTCCAGGGATATCGAGCTCCAATGTCTCCCACGACGGGACAACTGAATCCACCCCGACACGAGCATAGCCAGCTGGAATCGGATTGCCATGCCATGTTGCCGGCTCACCTTCAGGTCCAAATGCCGGTAAGACATAGCCGACCGCCACCTTAACAGAAACCTTCCTGAACACCTCATGGAGATCACAAGGTGTTTGCTCCTTGATTCCATCCAAGGGGTCGCCAGGACCGGCATCTATCATCATCCGTGTAGGAGGGGCCTCCGAGTCGGCCACGCTGCTGTCTCGTCGCTGAGATATTTCAGCGGTATTATCTGGCGGGCGCTGTCCTTTTAGTTCATTTATCTCCCGCTGCTGCTGCTGAAGCTCCCGCTGCTGCTGGTCAAGTCGGCGTTGGAACTCGGCCATCCGGTCATTCTGCACCTCCAGCTGGCGTTGTTTAGCTCTCGCTCGGCTTCTATAAGTCTCCGCGTCGGCCGGAAACCCAAGCGACCACGGAACACTAGGGCCGAAGCCTCTTGTTCGTCCTCCCTTCTCAGGATTACCGAGGACAAGCGTCAGCAAGTCTTTCTCTCTATCGGGAGCAAACTTTAGTTTTCCCGCCTTTATATCTGTCGTCACTTCAATCCATTTTTGCCTGGGTACCCTAACCCTGGTGTCACTTTCAACAATGTTCCCTGTCTTCATGTCATACTCACAGCCATGCGCGAGGAACCAATTTCGAGCCCTTGTGTCCCATCCTTCTCGCGTGGGTTCTGGAGTGATCCCGTTCAGCTCCATCTCAGCCTCTTGTGCATCCCACTTAGGCATGGCTCTTCCGTAGCCCCCTCGCCCCGTATGATGGTGATATTTCTTCTACTTTGCATTCTTCTTATTTTTCGTTGTGTGTTCACAGCCTCCTCTCGATTCTTTGTACCTCACAAATTCTTCCCGCTTATGCTCCTGCTTCGCTAGGTAGTTCTCGAATAATGGAGGCTTCTTGTCTTTCTTATAATTTTTCCATAACCGGTTCTTATACGCCCGGAAAAGTTCCCCCATCTTCTTAAGAGCCCATTTCTTCACTAGCGCTCGCTGCTTAGCATTCTCAGACTCCGATCCCAAATCTGGCAAAGTGAAATGTGCCATGAGGTCTCTGAAAAGTGTGTCTTTGTACCTATCGGCAACCTGATTTTCGGACACATTCTTCGTCTTGTTCCATTCTCTGACAGTGATCGGGATACGATCTCTAACCACAACTCCGCACTGATTTTTGAACTTCACTCCGACAATCTCGGGTACCACCGGTTGGCCTTCCGGTGATATAGCTTCAATTGTGAAGTGGTCTTTTTTGGTCAACTTCTTTGCCGGGCCTCGTTTCTCTATCTTATCTTCGGAGGCCTAAGAGAATACATATAGAATTGCATTAATGCCTCTATACTAATGCCTCAATACATATGTACATATAGAATTCCATTAATACCTCGTCACCGGAGCCGTCGTCGGCTTCTCCGTCACTGGAGCCGTCGGCTTCTCCGTCACCGGCTCCGTCGGCTTCTCCATCACCGGAGCCGTCGGCTTCTCCATGACCGGAGCCGCGGGCTTCTCCATCACCGGAGTCGGCTCGGTCGGCTTCTGTACCATCGCGGATCATGTCCGCGAATATGTCTTCCTGTTCCAAGTCCCGTTCGAATTGATCCATTGTTTCTGCAAAAGAATTAAATCGATAAGTAAATGTTCAAACACAAACCAAACCCTAACCCTAATCAAACACAAACCAAACCCTAACCCTAATCGGCGACACGTGTTTGCGAGAGGGAGAGGGGTGTCGGCGACGCGTGTTTGCGAGAGGGAGAGGGTCTCGGCGCGTGTTTGCGAGAGGGGGAGGGTGTCGGCGCGTGTTTGCGAGATGGAGAGTGCGCGTGTTTGCGAGAGGGAGAGGGTGTCGGCGCAGCGTGATTGCGAGAGGGAGATGGTGTCGGCGACGCGTGTCTCCGAGAGGGAGAGGGCGCGTGTTTGCGAGAGGGAGAGTGCGCGTGTTTGCGAGAGGGAGAGGGTGTCGGCGGCGCGTGTTTGCGAGAGGGAGAGGGGTGTCGGCGCGTGTTTGTGAGCGGGAGAGGGCGCGTGTTTGCGAGAGGGGAGGGTGTCGGCGACGGGTTTTTGCGAGGGGGGAGGGAGTCGACGTCAGTTGTTTGCGAGAGGGGTCTCGGCGGGTGTTTGCGAGAGGGGTGTGTTTGCGAGAGGGGTGTCGGCGGTTACAACAAAATTTAAACTACCAATTTGAACTAACTAATTACATTTAACAAAAATAAACTAACTAATTACAACAAAATACTTACAAAATTTAAACTACAAATTTGAACTAACTAATTACAACAAAAATAAACTAACTAATTACAACAAAATACTTACAAAAATAAACTAACTAATTACATACTAAAATGTCTATATACAACAAAATTTAAACTAACTAATTACTACTAATTATCTAACTAATTACTACTAATTACTACTTACAAATATAAACTAACTAATTACTACTAATTATCTAACTAAGAAAAAAAAAATTAAAAAAAAAGAGGGCCGGCCGGGGGCGCCGGCGCCGGCGCCTGCGCACATGGCGGTTTGTACCTGCGGAGGGGGCGCGGCGGCGCGGCGGCGGGGCCGGCACGGGCAATGAGCGGCGGCGGGGGCGCGCGGCACGGCGGCAATCGACAGCGCGCGCGAGAGGAAATCGACGGCGCAGAGGGCGCGCGCGGCAGAGGGAGCTCGAGGAGGCCTACGGCGGCGACGGCGCGGCAGAGGAGATCGACGGCGGCGACGGCGCGCAGATCGACGGCGGCGATGGCGGCACGGAAAATCCGGCAGCCTGGCGGCGTGATTTTGGCTAAGTGCTGGCCTCCGGGTGTCGCGGGTGGGGGCTCCGCCCGCGGGGTTAGGTATTTATACCTAACCCCTTTTGTCGCGGGTGGTGGCACGACCCGGGATAAAAGGCCCCCCTTTTATCGCGGGTCGTGCCACCACCCGCGACAAAAGGGGGGTCCTTTTATCGCGGGCCGTGGCTCGACCCGCGACAAAAGGGGGTGGGAGGGGGAGGCGGCCGATCCGCGTGAAGCGCATCCAACGGCTCCGGCCGTTTGAATCCAACGGCCTGGAGCCGTTGGACGCGGATCAGGCCTGCAACCGTTTTTGTTTTTCTGTTTTTTTCTGTTTTTTGTTTTTCTGTTTTTTTTAATAAAAACTATTATTTCAATAACTTTTAAATGGTAACTCAAAAAGAAAAGTTTTATATATGAAAATTGATCAGAAAAATCCAATGAACATGAATATGACATCCATATAACTATTTGCATCTCGCATCATATAAAACGCATCATATCCACTCGTGTCGCGTCCCCGTGCCACGTGTCGCCACCTCTTCCACGTGCCTCGCCCCGCCGACGCCGGCGTGCGACGTGTAGCCACCGCTGACACGTGCCTCGCCCCGCCGACGCCGGCGTGCGACGTGTAGCCACCACTGACACGTGCCTCCCCCCGCCGACGCCGGCGTGCGACGTGTAGCCACCGCTGACACGTGCCATGCCCCGCGTGCGCTATATAGAGCGACGAGTGCGGGCGCAACCACACGTCGCCACCGCCTCCGCTCATTCATCTCCGGGATGCCTCCATGTCATCGAGGGGCGTCCGGTTTCCGTGGCGTTCGAGTGCATCCGAGCGGTAGGTTCACCGCCGAGATACGCGCCGGTGGCTTCCGCCTCACCCTCGGCACGTACAACACGCCGGAAGAGGCGGCGCGCGCTTACGACGCGGCGGCGTGGCGCTTTCGGCGGCCAGGGCACGACATGAACTTCCCGGATGTTGAATCACTAGAGGAGGCGGAGTTCCTCGCGCCACCGCCGTGCCTCGTCACCGACGAGGACCGTCGCCGGCATCGCCAGGTGCAGCGCAGGATCGCCATCGCCGAGCGCGACGAGCAGTTGATGCGCCAGTGGAGGGCGCGGTCCCCCGACGCGTTCTTTGCTAACCTTAGGGCACAACGCAGGTCCAACAGGCGCCACCGTCGGGCCGTCGCCGCCTTCGAGCTCGAGAACTCGAATACAACTTGGACCGAAAACGACCCTCGGTGGGATGACCTTTGGACGGAGACAACCTCCGACGACGAGTAGAGACTAGACTAGTAATTTATCTATTTTATTGTAATTTCAATAAAGTCGTTGTCGGTTCTATTAGTTTAAATTTAGTTTATAAAGTCGTTGTCGGTTGTTTTTGTTCAATAAAGTGGTTGACACGAAATTTATTACGATTGAACTAAAATTAAAGTACAGAGCTCAACTGAAAAATAAGATACATGGCCAGATTCGAATGTTGGAGCCATTCAATCATAGTCGTGCCTAGTCCTATACACGTCGCCACTGTAGTCATCAAAGTCGCCGACGTCATCGTCGCTAGCATCGGGGTCGCGGTTGTCGAACCTCGGCGGATGACCACACGTGGGCTGGGATTGAGGGTAGCGCAGGCGGGGGCCACGATAGGCCAGGACGCTCTGGAGAGTCCGGCCGCGCCACCACATCCGACGGCCGGCCTCGTTGAAGTTCGAAGGAGGCGGGCCGTCCTCCTCGTACCTGGCAACCGCCCTCTCACGCCGATTGATGAAGAAGCTGTCCCAAGTCGGGCTGTAGTCGGGATGCCACTGGGGATTCCTCCGCTGCTCAGGCGTGAGCTCGAAATAGTAGTGGTTCGTGATGGCCATCTCGCGTGGCACACCCTACAGGGATAGGAGGGACCGGTACGCCTCCGACGCTCAGCAACCAGCCGGTCGGGACGCGGTAGCCGGGCGGGCAGGGGTAGTTCGAGGCGCAAAGCGCCTCCGCCTCCCGGGGTGTTAGACATACGATGGAAGCCATGGGAGAGAGTGATGAGGTTTGCAGATATGAGTGTCCAAGCCTACATATATATAGTGGAAAAATGGCGGGAATGCGGGAAGAAAATAGGCGGGAACGAAGTGGCGCGCGAAACTTTCATCCCGGGTGGAGGCTCAAACCGCGACAAAAGACTGGGGGAGGCTTATCTAGGAGGGCCTTTTGTCACGGTTGGTGGCTGCAACCGCGACTAAAGATGTCGGCAGGATAATAAGGATGTGTCGGTAACCTTTTGTCACGGTTGGTGGCTGCAACCGCGACTAAAGCTGTCGGCAGGATAAGGATGTGTCGGTAACCTTTTGTCACGGTTGGTGGCTGCAACCGCGACTAAAGGTGTCGGCAGGATAAGGACGCGTGGGTGGACGCACTGCTCGATGAGATAAAGCATGTAGCGCACGACGGCCTGTCGAAGGAATAAGACAAAGTAGAAGCGGTGCCGTGCCTATAAAAGGAGCATCGATACGCCTTGCCAAGCAGATCAACAAGCCAAGCACAGTTTCATTCCCATGGATGAAGGAAAGGGTTGGGAAATCTCCCGTGGCGCAGCTTCTCGAAGATGTCTCCTCTAACAGTGTTGGGGAAAGGGTTCTCATTATTACATAAATGTAGAGATTGTCTTGGGAACTATATATGAAGAATACATTATTACATCGCCATCTAGTGTTGTGATCTTCTACGCCGTAGCCATGGAGAATCTTCATCATTTAGCAAGATGCTTGGGTCAATTTTCACCATGAAGGGCGGAATTTCTTTAAACTTATTATAATCTTCTGACATGTCTGTCTTGTCATCCACTCCCACGATGTTTCTTTTCCCCGAAAGAACTATGTGGCGCTTTGGCTCCTCGATTGATGTATTCTTTTGTTGATTTCTTTTTCTTGATTTGCTAGACATGTCCTTCACGTAGAAAATTTGAGCCACCTCGCTGGCTAGGACAAAAGGCTCGTCTGTGCACGCAAGATTGTTGGGATCCACTTTGTTATCATACCGTACTTATCGTCAATATGTATAGCGCTGAGCTTCACCCATTTGCACCGAAACAAAGGGACCTTAAAAGTGGGACCATAGTCAAGTTCCCATATCTCCTCTATGTATCCATAATATGTGGTGGTCTGCCCATTCTCGTCTGTTGCATCGAAGCGGACACCGCTGTTTTGGTTGGTGCTCTTTTTATCTTGGTCGATCGTGTAAAATGTATTCCCATTTATCTCGTACCCTTGGAATGTACATATGTTTGAAGATGGTAACCTGGCCAACAAGTACAGCTGCTCCACCGCAGATGGGTCATTAATGAGATGTCTTTGCAACCAATCGCCGAAGGTATTCATGTGTTGACGTGTAATCAAGGACTCGGGCTGGCCCGGGTTTATTTCTCGTAAAACATTCTTATGTTTCTCGATGTACGGAGCCACCAAGCTGGAATTGTATAGAACTGTGTAGTGCGCTTGATTGAAAGAAATCTTGTCCCTCCACACCGTTGCTTTCCTTCCCTAGTGTGCCTTTTCCAGTCAGCCTCCCCTCATACCGAGATTCAGGAACACCAATCGGCTTAAGGTCGAAGAAAGTCAACACAAAACTCAATGACCTTCTCAGTTCCGTAGCCCTTTGAGATACTTCCTTCCGGCCTAGCTCGGTTATGAACATATTTCTTTAAGACTCCCATGAACCTCTCGAAGGGGAACATATTGTGTAGAAATACAGGACCGAGAATTCTAATCTCTTCAACTAGGTGAACGAGGAGGTGCGTCATAATATTGAACAAGGATGGTGGGAACAACAACTCGAAGTCGACAAGACATTGGACCACATCTTCCTGTAATCCCGACAAAGTTACTGGATCCATTAACTTCTGAGAAATTGCGTTCAGGAATGCACATATCTTCACAATGGCTAGTCGAACATTTTCTGGTAGAAGTCCCCTCAATGCAATCGGAAGCAATTGTGTCATAAGCACGTGACAGTCATGGGACTTCAGGTTCTGGAATTTTTTCTCCTTCATATTTACTATCCCCTTTATATTCGACGAGAAACCAGACGGAACCTTGATACCGAATAGGGCTTCAAAAACGATCTCCTTCTCTTGTTTGGTAAGAGCATAGCTGGCAGGCCCTACAAACTGCCCTGGATGATTGCCGTTTCGTCCTTTATGAAGTTCCTGGTCCTCCCGTGCTTCTGTTGTATCTTTTGTCTTTCCATACACGCCCAGAAAACCTAGAATATTCACACAAAGATTCTTGGTCAGGTGCATCACGTCGATTGCAGAGCGGACTTCCAGGACTTTCCAATAGTCTAGCTCCCAGAAAATAGATTTCTTCTTCCACATGGGCGCGTGTCCGTCATCGTCTTTCGGAACAGGTCGATCACTGGACCCTTTCCAAAGATAACATTTAAATCCTTGACCATGTCAAATATATCAGCACCACTACGGGGACAGGCTTCGGACGGCGGTCTGCCTCGCCATCGAAATGCTTGCCTTTTTCCTTAAGGGATGCTTGCGCGGAAGGAAACGACGATTGAACGGGTACACAACTTTTCTGCTTTTTCCCAAATATTTACTTTCGGTCTCATCTAAACAAGTGTGTGCATGCATTGTATCCTTTGTTCGTCTGTCCTGAAATGTTACTGAGAGCAGGCCAATCATTGATGGTTACGAATAGCAACGCTCGTAGGTCAAATTCTTGCTCCGTGTGCTCATCCCACACACGTACACCTGGTTTGGCCCACAACTCCAAAAGTTCATCGACTAATGGCCTTAGGTACACATCAATGTCGTTGCCCGGTTGCTTTGGGCCTTGGATAAGCACTGCATCATAATGAACTTCCGCTTCATGCACAACCAAGGAGGAAGGTTGTAGATACATAGAGTCACGGGCCAGTGCTGTGACTGCAGCTCTGCTCCCCAAAAGGATTCATGCCATCTGTACTTAGACCAAAGTATAAGTTCCTTGCCTCACCTGCAAAATCCGGAAACTCTCTCCCGATGTTTCTCCATTGCCGACCATCAGCGGGGTGCCTCAACATCGCGTCTTTCTTACGTTCTTCCATGTGCCATCGCAACAACTTGGCATGCTCTTTGTTTCGAACAAACGTTTCAACCGTGGTATTATTGGAGCATACCACATCACCTTCGCAGAACCCTCTTCTGGGTGGCTCGCCCTCAACATCACCAGGGTCATCTTTTACGATCTTATACCGCAATGCACCACATATCGGGCATTTATTCAAATTCTCGTACTTCTCACCGCGGTAGAGGATACGGTCATTAATGCATGCATGTATCTTACGCACATCTAATCCTAGAGGGCAGACAAGCTTCTTTGCTTCATATGTACCGACGGGCAATTCATTATTTCTTGGAAACAGCTTCTTTAATATTATCATCAATTTCTCAAATCCCGAGTCACCACACCGACCTCTGCCTTCCATTTCAGCAATTCCAATATGCTACCCAGCTTTCTATGCCCATCTTCACAACCTGGGTACAACAATTTGTGGTGGTCCTCTAACATCTTGTCGAATCGCAACCTCTCCTTATCCGTGTCACGAGTCTCTTCTTGCATCGAAATGGCCCGACGAAGATCATCATCAACGGGATCATCTCGATGCCTGTTCTTCACCTCCTTCTTCTTCATTGTCGTCCATTGCGGTATCAAAGCATTCAGAGAACATAGATCGGTACTTCTCATTATTATCTTCTTCCTCATCGCCGTCTTCCATCATAACCCCTTCTTCTCCGTGCTTGGTCCAAACATTATAGCTGGACATGAACCCAAACCGAAGCAGGTGGCTCTTAATATCTCTTGAGCAAGAGTAATCCTTCTCGTTCTTACATTTTAGACATGGACAGCACATAAAACCTTGCTTCGACTTGTTGGCCTCGGCCACAAGCAGGAAAGAATTCACGCCCTCTCTGAAAGTGGGAGCACATCGGTTACCGTACATCCATGGATGACTCATCTGCATCATAAGTACAATTATATATGTATCAGATGCAATCACCTTGCTAAAATTAGTATTGTACGGACTATGCATATATATATAGTCGAGAAAATAGTTGCTAACCTTTTTGGATCAAAAAGAGGAGAAATCTTATCAAATAAAACCAAGTGGCATCCCTCTCACAAGCATTCCATCAAACACCTCTTGTGCACATGTAGAAAAAATGAGCTAGCATACACCTCCACCTTCACCACCAAGGAAAAAATGAGGTGGGGGGGTGGCTGGCTGCTTCTATATATATAGGGGGGGGACATTTTGTCGCGGGCCGTATTACGGCCCGCGACAAAAGGGGTGGCCACGTCGCTCCTACCCCTTTTGTCGCGGGTCGTAATACGGCCCGCGACAAAAGGCCGCGACAAAAGCCTCCGCGCACTCCACATGGTTTCGGGGCGACGTGGCCAGGCCATTTGTCGCGGGTGCAGGCGCGCCCGCGACAAAAGGCTCCCACGGAAGCCCTGTTTTCCACTAGTGAAGGGGGAAGAAATTTGGACGACGATGAAGACGCAGCGACTGCGACGGAGGAAGATGAGTCGCCATAGTTCGAATGGTGAGAGCTGGCTGAGTGGCAGGACAAGGAGGAGGAGGAGGAGACGCTCGAGGAGCAGGATGTCTTATTAGCGTCATTTGCATACAAACGCGAGGAAGACAAGAGCGCATGGAGATGGCCAGCAATGTCGTCGTTGCCAACGTTGTCGATGCCTCTGCCTCTGTTGTACCGGCAACCTTGTCTTCCGGCAATGATGATATCATCGATCGACATATCCGACCATGAGGAGGAGATTAAGGACCTATATATGTTAGTAGTTAAATGTTTTATATGTACTTTTGTTGTATTTCATTTTTAATTTATATATATTGAAAAGATTGTTAATAAAGAAAATAAATAATTTTAATATCGCCCATGCTTTGAATAGAAAAAACATATTGCAAAAATTGTAAATAAAGCATTTCAATAATAATCATGGCATACGGTTCCGATTGCTAAAATCGTTTGCTTCCTTGGGGTGTTGCTTCCATGGAGGAGACAGTGGTGAAAGTGCATGGAGCCCTCATATGTGGTTTTGGTAATTAACGATAATTCCTATGGACTAATGTTTACATTGAGTCATATTTTATAGGAGTTGTCAACGGGAAATGCTTGAATCATATGTTGGCTTCAAGGCTGCAATAAGAAGAAATTGATCAAGAATATGTCTTGAAGAAGAACATTAAGTGATCTCTCATGTGTATCTTCAAGACATCAACATAATGAAAAAAGAAGTAATGAGGTGCAAGTTTAAGATGAGCCACCTCAAAGAGATCATATGCTTGAAACTTGTGTGCTTTTATTATTGTAAGAAGAAGCAAATGAAGAATATCAACTGGCAAGTGTGTCTTGAAGAATAAGATGGAGTGGTAGCTCATGTGTAGCTTCAAGACATCAACGTGATGAAGAATGAAGAAATTAAATGCAAGTTCAAGAGAAGCATCTAGAAGAGATCATAGGCTTGAAGCTTGCTATTCTTATGGTGATCATGGATATATATGTGAAGACAACCCTAAAGAAGAGGCTCCCCCATAGGAGTATGGCGGTGCAATTTGCAAGTCTTCAACAAGCAAATGTAATCAAAGAAAGGTGTTCTGTCTTTAGGTGGTCAAGATCGTTATCATCAACCTCAAGTGAAATATGCGCAAGTAAAAGATATGATCTTGATAGGTTGTGATTCTTACCGGTCTCGTGGTATTAGTTGTGAGACCAGGTTATAGGGTAGATAGTAGTACTATCAAGAGGGGCTATCAAGTGAGTAACTTCATTGTATCGCTCGGAGAGAGCTCAAACCTTTGCATCATTGGCATCATCTTTCTTGGATCATATTTTGTTCTTATACACAAGAGGATTTAGAGCTTGTGTTAATCTTCATGACAAGCTCTAGTTCATCGAAAATGGATTTCATATGCATTCTCTATTGCATTTTGATATTGGTGGTTTTACCGGTTTATGCTTTATAGATAGGTAAAGCCTTTATTCATTTTTCCATCTTACCTTGCTGGACTATGATGTTTCTATGCATATTGTTGTAGAGCTCATTGTTGATTTCAACGAGCCCAAGATCATCGAAATCGTAGTTCGGATGTAAAAGTTATTGAACTTTTCCTACCATGTTGTCATGTAGTTTTCTTGGGCGGTAGTACCGGTTATAGTTCCAAAAACAACCAAAAATCTTATCTTAATCATGTTTTAGTTTCTGGTACTTAACTGGAACTACCGGTGGGTGGTAGTACCCCGCCCCCAAATGGCCAGAAGCACTGATATTTACGAGTTCTGTGCATAACGGGCAGATTTATCTTGCCATATTAAAGGGGGTCTTCTTCCCCATAGTTTCCCATCTGTTAGAGCTTGTTTTTTACCCTATTGTTGACCTTCTTTGATCTTGCTATCTCCCTATCCCTCCAATGATTCTTGCATCCATTTGAAGGAAAAGATAGAGGTGATCTAGATCTACATCTTCACCAATCAAATCCTCTCTTTGTGAGGGGAACCACCTATATCTAGATCTTGGAGAAACTTGAAGTTCTTTGTGGATTTTCTTTGTTCTTCCTCTCCGATTCCCCCATAAGCTTTTGTAGCTTTGGTGGTATTTGGGGGTGAAGGATTTTTCATTGTACTTGGTGCATCGGTTTGAGCTTGTTACTCTTGGGTTCTTGGAACCCTAGACGGCTTTGAGGCCTTTGTGGCAATTTCTTGGGAGGCTCCGATTAAGTTATGGAAGTGTATCCCAAGCTTTGTGTAAGGCCCGGTTTCCGCGTCAAAGGAAATCCCTTAGTGGAACCGTGACCTAGGCCTTTGTGTCGTGGGTCACCGGTGAAATAAGGTGAGGCATTTGTGGCGGTCGGTGTGTGGTGTGCTACTGCATCTTTGGGCGAGGCCTTTGTGGCGTTGGTGTGCATCGAGCAACTAGAACTCGAGGTGATGCCTCTTGTGATGCTCGGAAAGCACTAAGCCATCGCACCTCTCGTACGAAAATTAGCACTCGCAAGAGTGTGAACTTCGGGATAAATCATCGTCTCCGCATGCCTCGGTTATCTCTATACGTGAGCTCTTCACTTATGCACTTCGGTTTGTGATAGCCTTGGTGCTTTAAATTACATATCTTGCTATCACATAGTTGCTTGTATTTTTTAGCATATGTTGTTGGTGCGCGTAGGTTAACCATAGTTTATAGGTTTTGGGCTTGACAAAGTAAACGCTAGTTTTATTCCGCATTTGTTAAGCCCATCTCGTAAAAGTTTTAAACTGCATATTCACACACCCCCTCTAGGCGGCATTTGTGTCCTTCAGGTGCCGAGTTGGAATAATTTGCCCCTGCTTTTCCTCCATCTCGGCGTTGTTCCTACCGTTGGCGTTAGGAGGAAGGTGGCCCGTCGTCTCGTTGGTGTCTTGATCCGGTGATATTCGTGTCCAGTGGTCGGCGTTCGGCACTTTCGCGGGTGGCGGTCACATCGGTTGTTGTAGGTATGATTGGTGTCTTGCAGTTTGGTGTGTGGATGACGACGGGCGGCTCCAACTGAGTTGGATGAAGTTGATTGCGTCGGGGTCTAGTGATCACGTGTAAGAGCCTCGTCCGATGTGCCACAAAGTCTGGGTCTCGCCGCTTGCGACGGTCCGGTTCAAAGGCTAGGAAAGCATCCTTGTATGCGAAGGTACTCTCCCAAATCTAGGTATGGTAGTTGGTCACCTCTTGTTTTTTGGCGCTTCCTTGGTGGCAGCGGAGAACGATGGTGGACAACAATTATGCTAGGCACAAGTTTCTTCAAGGGTGGAATTTTAATTTTACTTCTTATGGAGTTCTTTGTACAAGTTTGCTGGACAAGCAATGTTTGTCTCGGGTGATGACTATATGTGCAATCTTTACAAATTGTTTAATGTAATATATGGTTACTTAAAAAAAACGTTTTGGAAGGCCCGCATGTTTCATCGTTTGTTACAACTGAATTTAAATAGGTAGGTGGATCACCATCCAAAAAACAGGACTATTTGAATCATAAGGGCATGTAAAATGGGGTGATGTTAGCCTTCCCTTACACTTGTCACGTAAGATATTTGCTTAAATGGAGAAGAGAGAATGAAGAAAGAGAAAGTTGTCTTCCCAACTAAAGGATGATCTCTTATGAAATAGAGAAAACTATTTTTCTCATTGTACGATTTGTCTTTCCTTAGTCACATAATTTCCTACTAAAAATAATTAATTCTCATTTATTATAAGAAATGACAATAAAAACAATGCACTATATCCCTAATATTTATCGTCTTCTCTAGACGATGTGAACTAGTAAGAGAAGGCATATCTTCTCTACCATTGTACATGACCTAAGTAACCCTAGCTAGGTGGTGTGCAGTGCCATTTGCCTCCCTAAAGCAGTGTTGAACGGTAACATGTCCAATTCCTCTCGCCCTTTGAAAACAATCAGCCAACATTGCCGTATATGGACTCCAAATATAATGACCCCAGTATATGCTGGCACGAGCTCGAGGCCAGCCTCGGTTGGATTTTCTTCATCATAAACGAATAGAGGAGGTGGTGATGACTCATGACGATCCCGGCAATTCTGGGTATATGATTTATCAATTTTGCATAGATCTTTTTGGCAAAGGGGCAAGAGAGCCACATGTGGGCGTCCAACTCGTCAGCCTGATTGCAGAAACAACAGGTAGGGCAATGAGACCAGCCTTGAGGTCTCTTTTTGTCTGAAGTCCAATTCCTGTTCTGAAGCAACATCCACAACCAGAATTTGACTTTATGCTCCACCTTGATCTTCGAAACATTGTGCAACAGGGGTTGAGAGATTCAACAAAGAGCTGAACTTCGTAAGCACTGGAAGTAGAGTAGACGCCATCAGCCGTTAGCGTCCATAAAATAGGGTCCCTTCCGTCCGAGAGCACCGGTCTGAATTTTTTCCAGAGGAGCAATAGCTGATCAAACTACGATTCCAAGTTCAGGCGACAGGCGATGTATAAACCTTGTATCCATAGCCTCCTCTGAAGTGTTGAATAGATCCCCGTGAACCATCGAGTTCTTCTTGCAAGTACTAAGGGCATCTCACAACGGGACGACGCAAACGGTTGCCTGCCCGGTAAAATGCGTCTGAACCATGCTCCAGCGGAGCGATGCATAGTGACCGGACCGTTCGCAGCGACGCAAACCCGGCGCATATTTACGCATGAAATCCGTCGCGATCGATGCTGCGCGGACGCCCCAAGTGACCGCTCGCTTCTCCACCGGACCCGCCTGGCAGCGAGTCTGTATCGAGGGCATCGCTTCCGCGGCTATCGTTTCCGCGTCTACGCCGTAGCTTTCGCCATCAATGTCGCGGCTGCCTCTTCTGCGTGCGCACTGGCAGGTGGCGGCTAGGCTTCTGCGTCGCCTTCAATGACATCGTTTCCCGCGCGTGACCGCCCTTAAAAGTCGATCGGCACCGTTCCTACCATCGCCCACACCTCCACTCCCACCACCACCGCCGCGTGCCGCCGCAGCACCATGGGGAAGAAGAAGAATGACTTCGAGGCGTCCGACAGTGGCAGTAAGAAGTTGGAGCGGCCGCACAGAGTGCCGCTTCCCGTCCACGTGGCGCGGCTGATGCACGCGAACTGGACGCCGTGCGACGGCTATGGGGATGTGCACACGCTTGGCGGCTGGCGGCTGAGTGATACGTCTCCAACGTATCGATAATTTCCTATGTTCCATGCTTGTTTTATGATGATACACACATGTTTTATACATACTTTATGTCATATTTATGCATTTTCCGGCACTAACCTATTAACGAGATGCCGAAGAGCCAGTTGCTATTTTCTGCTGTTTTTGGTTTCAGAAATCCTAGTAAGGAAATATTCTCGGAATTGGACGAAATTAACGCCCAGGGGCCTATTTTTCCACGAAGCTTCCAGAACACCGAAAGGGACCCGAAGTGGGGCGACGAGGCGCCGCCACACTAGGGCGGCGCGGCCCAGGAGGGGCCCGCGCAGCCCTAACGTGTGGGGCCCCCGTCAGCCCTCCGACTCCGCCCTTCCGCCTACTTAAAGTCTTCGTCGCGAATACCCCAGTACCGAGAGCCACGATACGGAAAACCTTCCAGAGACGCCGCCGCCGCCAATCCCATCTCGGGGGATTCAGGAGATCGCCTCCGGCACCCTGCCGGAGAGGGGAATCATCTCCCGGAGGAATCTTCACCGCCATGGTCGCCTCCGGAGTGATGTGTGAGTAGTTCACCCCTGGACTATGGGTCCATAGTAGTAGCTAGATGGTCGTCTTCTCCTAATTGTGCTATCATTGTTGGATCTTGTGAGCTGCCTAACATGATCAAGATCATCTATTTGTAATGCTACATGTTGCGTTTGTTGGGATCCGATGAATATGGAATACTATGCTATGTTGATTATCAATCTATCTATGTGTTGTTTATGATCTTGCATGCTCTCCGTTGCTAGTAGAGGCTCTGGCAAAGTTGATACTTGTAACTCCAAGAGGTAGTATTTATGCTCGATAGTGGGTTCATGCCTCCATTAAATCTGGGGGAGTGACAGCAACCCCTAAGGTTGTGGATGTGCTGTTGCCACTAGGGATAAAACATCAATGATATGTCTAAGGATGTATTTGTTGATTACATTACGCACCATACTTAATGCAATTGTCTGTTGTTTGCAACTTAATACTGGAGGGGGTTCGGATGATAACCTGAAGGTGGACTTTTTAGGCATAGATGCATGCTGGATAGCGGTCTATGTACTTTGTCGTAATACCCAATTAAATCTCACACTACTCATCATAACATGTATGTGCATGGTCATGCCCTCTTTATTTGTCAATTGCCCAACTGTAATTTGTTCACCCAACATGCTATTTATCTTATGGGAGAGACACCACTAGTGAACTGTGGACCCCGGTCCATTCTTTACATCGAATACAATCTACTGCAATACTTGTTCTACTGTTCTCTGCAAACATCATCATCGACACTATACATCTAATCCTTTGTTACAGCAAGCCGGTGAGATTGACAACCTCACTGTCACGTTGGGGCAAAGTAATTTGGTTGTGTTGTGCAGGTTCCACGTTGGCGCCGGAATCCCTGGTGTTGCGCCGCACTACACTCCGCCGCCATCAACCTTCAACGTGCTTCTTGGCTCCTACTGGTTCGATAAACCTTGGTTTCTTACTGAGGGAAAACTTGTTGCTATACGCATCACACCTTCCTCTTGGGGTTCCCAACGGACGTGTGCTGTACGCGTATCAAGCTCTTTTTCTGGCGCCGTTGCCGGGGAACGAAGAAAATTTACACCACAAAGATTTTCAACTCCCACGTCAACAGCTCTTTTTCTGGCGCCGTTACCGGGGAGATCAAGACACGCTGCAAGGGGAGTCTCCACTTCCAATCTCTTTATTTTGTTTTTGTCTTGCTTTACTTTTATTTACTTCTTTGTTTGCTGCACTAAAACAAAACACACAAAAATTAGTTGCTAGCTTTACTTTATTTACTGCCTTGATCTCCATATTAAAAACACACAAAAATTAGTTACTTGCATTTACTTTATCTAGTTTGCTTTATTTACTGTTGCTAAAATGGGTACTCCAGAAAATACTAAGTTGTGTGACTTCACAAACACAAATAATAATGATTTTCTTATGCACACCTATTGCTCCACCTGCTACTATAGCAGAATTCTTTGAAATTAAACCTGCTTTATTAAATCTTGTTATGAGAGAGCAATTTTCTGGTGTTAGTTCTGATGATGTTGCTGCCCATCTTAATAATTTTGTTGAACTATGTGAAATGCAAAAGTATAAGGATGTAGATGGTGACATTATAAAATTAAAAAAATTTCGTTTCTCACTAAGAGGAAGAGCTAAAGATTGGTTGCTATCTTTGCCTAAGAATAGTATTGATTCATGGACTAAATGTAAGGATGCTTTCATTGGTAGATATTATCCTCCTGCTAAAATTATATCTTTGAGAAGTAGCATAATGAATTTTAAGCAATTGGATACTGAGCATGTTGCCCAAGCATGGGAAAGAATGAAATCTTTGGTTAAAAATTGCCCAACCCATGGACTGACTACTTGGATGATCATCCAAATCTTTTATGCAGGACTGAATTTTTCTTCGCGGAACCTATTGGATTCAGCTGCTGGAGGTACCTTTATGTCCATCACTCTAGGCGCCGCAACAAAGCTTCTTGATAATATGATGGTTAATTACTCTGAATGGCACACAAAGAGCTCCACAAGGTAAGAAGGTAAATTCTGTTGAAGAAACCTCTTCCTTGAGTGATAAGATTGATGCTATTATGTCTATGCTTGTGAATGGTAGGACTAATGTTGATCCTAATAATGTTCCGTTAGCTTCATTGGTTGCTCAAGAAGAACATGTTAATGTGAACTTCATTAAAAATAATAATTTCAACAACAATGCTTATCGGAACAATTCTAGTAACAACTATAGGCCATATCCTTATAATAATGGTAATGGTTATGGTAATTCTTATGGGAATTCTTACAACAATAATAGGAATACACCCCCTGGACTTGAAGCCATGCCTAAAGAATTTATTAGTACACAAACTGCTTTTAACAAATCTGTTGAAGAAAAGCTTGGGAAAATTGATATACTTGCTTCTAAAGTTGATAGTCTTGCTGCTGATGTTGATCTTTTGAAATCGAAAGTTATGCCTAATGAAAATAAATATAGTAAGTCATTTGCTACAGCAAACGCCATCCAAGTTAGAATTAATGAGAGTATAAGATTGATGGCCGAATTGCGTGCTAGGTGGGAAAAAGAAGAAAATGCTAAAGATAACAATGTAGCTAAAGTTTGGACTATTACCACCACTAGTAATGCTAATGCTTCACATGTTGCTACACCTCCTACTATCAATGGTAAAATAATTGGTGTTGGCAATCTTTCCACTTCTAATACAAAGCCTGCAAAACTGCCTAAAACTGCTGAAACTGCCTGTGATAAAACTGCTGAATTTTTTTCCAACATTGGGGACAATGATCCCATTGCTTTAGATTATAATGGTTTAGATTTTGATGATTGCCCCATCTCTGAAGTTATAAAATTCTTACAAAAACTTGCTAAAAGTCCTAATGCTAGTGCTATAAATTTGGCCTTTACAAAACATATTACGAATGCTCTCATAAAAGCTAGAGAAGAGAAATTAGAACGTGAAGCTTCTATTCCTAGGAAGTTAGAGGATGGTTGGAAGTCCATCATTAAGATGAAGGTCAATGACTTTGATTGTAATGCTTTATGTGATCTTGGTGCAAGTATTTCCGTTATGCCTAGGAAAATCTATAACATGCTTGACTTGCCACCATTGAAAAATTGTTATTTGGATGTTAATCTCGCTGATAATTCTACAAAGAAACCTTTGGGGAGAGTTGATAATGTTCGCATTACGGTTAACAATAACGTTGTCCCCGTTGATTTTGTTGTCTTGGATATTGAATGCAATGCATCTTATCCCATTATATTGGGAAGACCTTTTCTTCGAACTGTTGGTGCTATTATTGACATGAAGGAAGGTAATATTAAATATCAATTTCCTCTCAAGAAAGGTATGAAACACTTCCCTAGAAAGATAATGAAGTTACCTTTTGATTCTATCATTAGAACAAATTATGATGTTGATGCTTCATCTCTTGTTGTTACTTGATACTATTATCGTCGGATTTTAACCAAATCGGGAGATGGGCCGCGATTGAGATGGGCTTAGAGGATATGCACAAGAGTGTTTCTGAATCGGCCTCGTACGAGAGTTTGGGCTAGATTGCCCGTGTATCTGTACATTATGGTAGATTACGTGTCAGTTAGACTTAAGAGATAGAGTTTGGTTCGTACGCAGTTAGGGTTATTCCAAAGATAGAAAGTCTACGGACTATAAATATGTACCTAGGGTTATTGAGAAAGGAGGACGATCACGTTCACACCAAACCAATCTAGGCGCATCGCCACCCCTTGTTTCGAGGGTTTCTTCCGGGTAAGCGCCATGCTGCCCAGATCGCATCTTGTGATCTGAGCAGTATCAAGTTTATTCCTTGTTTGTGTTGCTCGTACTGAAGCCTTTTTGATGGCGAGTAACACCATTATCATAGATGTGTTAGGGCTAACATCGATACTTTTCCGATATGTTTGCTTAGTTACGCTGCCCTTACACGTCTAGCTGCCTTTGCACCTATCTTAGGTGTAAGGGCAGCATCTTGCTTAGTCCTTATTTAGTAGATTTGATCTGTTATGGTTGCTCCTTGTTCTCCAAGGATTAGTTTGATATCCGCATGGTCAGGCCTTGCAAACGGGTTGAATGATTAATGGCGTGTACAGCACACGTCCGTTGGGAACCCCAAGAGGAAGGTGTGATGCGTACAGCGGCAAGTTTTCCCTCAGTATGAAACCAAGGTTTATCGAACCAGTAGGAGCCAAGAAGCACGTTGAAGGTTGATGGCGGCGAGATGTAGTGCGGCGCAACACTAGGGATTACGGCGCCAACGTGGAACCTGCACAACACAACCAAAGTACTTTGCCCCAACGAAACAGCGAGGTTGTCAATCTCACCGGCTTGCTGTAACAAAGGATTAGATGTATAGTGTGGATGATGATTGTTTGCAGAAAACAGTAGAACAGTATTGCAGTAGATTGTATTTCAGTATAGAGAATTGGACCGGGGTCCACAGTTCACTAGAGGTGTCCAACAGCATGTTGGGTGAACAAATTACAGTTGGGCAATTGACAAATAGAGAGGGCATGACCATGCACATACATATTATGATGAGTACTGTGAGATTTAATTGGGCATTACGACAAAGTACATAGACCGCTATCCAGCATGCATCTATGCCTAAAAAGTCCACCTTCAGGTTATCATCCGAACCCCCTCCAGTATTAAGTTGCTAACAACAGACAATTGCATTAAGTATTGCGCGTAATGTAATCAGTGACTACATCCTCAAACATAGCACCAATGTTTTATCCCTAGTGGCAACAGCACATCCATAACCTTAGAGGTTCTTATCACTCCTCCAGATTCACGGAGACATGAACCCACTATCGAGCATAAATACTCCCTCTTGGAGTTACTAGCATCAACTTGGCCAGAGCATCTACTAATAACGGAGAGCATGCAAGATCATAAACAACACATAGACATAACTTTGATAATCAACATAACCAGTATTCTCTATTCATCGGATCCCAACAAACGCAACATATAGAATTACAGATAGATGATCTTGATCATGTTCGGCAGCTCACAAGACCCGACAATTAAGCACAATGGGGAGAAGACAACCATCTAGCTACTGCTATGGACCCATAGTCCAGGGGTAGACTACTCACACATCACTCCGGAGGCGACCATGGCGGCGTAGAGTCCTCCGGGAGATGATTCCCCTCTCCGGCAGGGTGCCGGAGGCGATCTCCTGAATCCCCGAGATGGGATTGGCGACGGCGGCGTCTCTGGAAGGTTTTCCGTATCGTGGCTCTCGGTACTGGGGGTTTCGCGACGGAGGCTTTAAGTAGGCGGAAGGGCAGGTCAGGGGGCCACACGAGGGGCCCAGATGACAGGGCCGCGCGGCCAAGACCTAGGCCGCGCCGCCCTGTAGTCTGGCCGCCTCGTGGCCCCACTTCGTCTCCTCTTCGGTCTTCTGGAAGCTTCATGGCAAAATAGGACCCTGGGCGTTGATTTCGTCCAATTCCGAGAATATTTCCTTACTAGGATTTCTGAAACCAAAAACAGCAGAAAACAACAACTGGCACTTCGGCATCTTGTTAATAGGTTAGTTCCAGAAAATGCACGAATATGACATAAAGTGTGCATAAAACATGTAGATATCATCAATAATGTGGCATGGAACATAAGAAATTATCGATACGTCGGAGACGTATCAGCATCCCCAAGCTTAGTTCTGCTCGTCCCGAGCAGGTAAAACGATAAAAAAGATAATTTCTGGAGTGACATGCCATCATAACCTTGATCATACTATTTGTAAAGCATATGTAGTGAATGCAGCGATCAAAACAATGTATATGACATGAGTAAACAAGTGAATCATATAGCAAAGACTTTTCATGAATAGTACTTCAAGACAAGCATCAATAAGTCTTGCATAAGAGTTAACTCATAAAGCAATAATTCAAAGTAAAGGTATTGAAGCAACACAAAGGAAGATTAAGTTTCAGCAGTTGCTTTCAACTTATAACATGTATATCTCATGGATAATTGTCAACATAGAGTAATATAATAAGTGCAATATGCAAGTATGTAGGAATCAATGCACAGTTCACACAAGTGTTTGCTTCTTGAGGTGGAGAGAAATAGGTGAACTGACTCAACAATGAAAGTAAAAGAATGGTCCTCCATAGAGGAAAAGCATCGATTGCTATATTTGTGCTAGAGCTTTGATTTTGAAAACATGAAACAATTTTGTCAACGGTAGTAATAAAGCATATGTATCATGTAAATTATATCTTACAAGTTGCAAGCCTCATGCATAGTATACTAATAGTGCCCGCACCTTGTCCTAATTAGCTTGGACTACCGGATCATCGCAATGCACATGTTTTAACCAAGTGTCACAAAGGGGTACCTCTATGCCGCCTGTACAAAGGTCTAAGGAGAAAGCTCGCATTGGATTTCTCGCTATTGATTATTCTCAACTTAGACATCCATACCGGGACAACATAGAGAACAGATAATGGACTCCTCTTTAATGCATAAGCATGTAACAACAATTAATAATTTTCTCATATGAGATTGAGGATATATGTCCAAAACTGAAACTTCCACCATGGATCATGGCTTTAGTTAGCGGCCCAATGTTCTTCTCTAACAATATGAATGCTTAACCATAAGGTGGTAGATCTCCCTTACTTCAGACAAGACGGACATGCATAGCAACTCACATGATATTCAACAAAGAATAGTTGATGGCGTCCCCAGTGAACATGGTTATCGCACAACAAGCAACTTAATAAGAGATAAAGTGCATAAGTACATATTCAATACCACAATAGTTTTTAAGCTATTTGTCCCATGCGCTATATATTGCAAAGGTGAATGATGGAATTTTAAAGGTAGCACTCAAGCAATTTACTTTGGAATGGTGGAGAAATACCATGTAGTAGGTAGGTATGGTGGACACAAATGGCATAGTGGTTGGCTCAAGTATTTTGGATGCATGAGAACTATTCCCTCTCGATACAAGGTTTAGGCTAGCAAGGTTATTTGAAACAAACACAAGGATGAACCGGTGCAGCAAAACTCACATAAAAGACATATTGAAAACATTATAAGACTCTACACCGTCTTCCTTGTTGTTCAAACTCAATACTAGAAATTATCTAGACTTTAGAGAGACCAAATATGCAAACCAAATTTAAGCATGCTCTATGTATTTCTTCATTAATGGGTGCAAAGCATATGATGCAAGAGCTTAAACATGAGCACAACAATTGCCAAGTATCACATTACCTAAGACATTTATAGCAATTACTACATGTATCATTTTCCAATTCCAACCATATAACAATTTAACGAAGAAGAAACTTCGCCATGAATATTATGAGTAGAGCCTAAGGACATACTTGTCCATATGCTACAGCGGAGCGTGTCTCTCTCCCACAAAGTGAATGCTAGGATCCATTTTATTCAAACAAAACAAAAAATAAAAACAAACCGACGCTCCAAGAAAAGCACATAAGATGTGATGGAATAAATATATAGTTTCAGGGGAGGAACCTGATAATGTTGTCGATGAAGAAGGGGATGCCTTGGGCATCCCCAAGCTTAGACGCTTGAGTCTTCTTAGAATATGCAGGGGTGAACCACCGGGGCATCCCCAAGCTTAGAGCTTTCACTCTCCTTGATCATATTGCATCATACTCCTCTCTTGATCCTTGAAAACTTCCTCCACACCAAACTTAGAACAACTCATTAGAGGATTAGTGGACAATAAAAATTAACATGTTCAGAGGTGACACAATCATTCTTAACACTTCTGGACATTGCATAAAGCTACTGGACATTAATGGATCAAAGAAATTCATCCAACATAGCAAAAGAGGCAATGCGAAATAAAAGGCAGAATCTGTCAAAACAGAACAGTTCGTATTGACGAATTTTATCGAGGCACCAGACTTGCTCAAATGAAAATGCTAAAATTGAATGAAAGTTGCGTACATATCTGAGGATCACTCACGTAAATTGGCATAATTTTCTGAGTTACCTACAGAGAAAACAGCCCAGATTCGTGACAGCAAAGAAATCTGTTTCTGTGCAGTAATCCAAATCTAGTATGAACTTTACTATCAACGACTTTACTTGGCACAACAAAACACTAAACTAAGATAAGGAGAGGTTGCTACAGTAGTAAGCAACTTCCAAGACACAAAATAAAAACAAAGTACTGTAGCAAAATCATGGGTTGTCTCCCATAAGCGCTTTTCTTTAACGCCTTTCAGCTAGGCGCAGAAAGTGTGTATCAACTATTATCAAAGGGTGGTGCATCTACAGCGGGGTGTGGAGTTTTCTCAACCAGGCATAGTATATTAGATACATAAGTTTTAGCGTCCCCCTTTTCATTAGTCTTGGGCTTGCTACTCTCATCAAACAAATTTTCAGGAACAAGCCAATCATAATTATTTTCTAGTGCATCATTCATTGCTAGGAGCTTACATGGTATTGGTGCTTTGATCTCCCCACCATCATTAATATTATTAGTGTACTTTATTCTATCCATATCCATCTTTTCAAGGAGACTAACAAAATTGGTATAAGAACCAAGCATATTATATTTAGCAAAGACCTTTCTAGCCTCTCTTGCTATACCACCAAATTCTCTAAGAAGGGTTTCTAAAACAAAGTCTTTCTTTTCTCCTTCTTCCATATCACCGAGTGTAAGAAACATGTGTTGGATTATAGGATTGAGATTAACAAATTTAGTTTCCATCATACGAACTAAAGCAGCAGCGGCAATTTCATAAGTAGGAGCAAGTTCTACCAAGTGTCTATCTTCAAAATCTTCAACGGTACTGACATGATTGAAAAATTCTTCTATATTATTTCTCCCAATTATAGACCCACGTCCTACCGGTATGTCTTTCGTGGTAAAATTAAAAGGAAACATGATGAATCAAGTAAAGTAAATGCAAGTAACTAATTTTTTTGTGTTTTTGATATAGCAAACAAGATAGCAAATAAAGTAAAACTAGCAACTAATTTTTTTGTATTTTGATTTAGTGCAGCAAACAAAGTAGTAAATAAAACTAAGCAAGACAAAAACAAAGTAAAGAGTTTGGGAAGTGGAGACTCCCCTTGCAGCGTGTCTTGATCTCCCCGGCAACGGCGCCAGAAAAATTGCTTGATGGCGTGTACAGCACACGTCCGTTGGGAACCCCAAGAGGAAGGTGTGATGCGTACAGCAGCAAGTTTTCCCTCAGTATGAAACCAAGGTTTATCGAACCAGTAGGAGCCAAGAAGCACGTTGAAGGTTGATGGCGGCGAGATGTAGTGCGGCGCAACACCAGGGATTCCGGCGCCAACGTGGAACCTGCACAACACAACCAAAGTACTTTGCCCCAACGAAACAGCGAGGTTGTCAATCTCACCGGCTTGCTGTAACAAAGGATTAGATGTATAGTGTGGATGATGATTGTTTGCAGAAAACAGTAGAACAGTATTGCAGTAGATTGTATTTCAGTATAGAGAATTGGACCGGGGTCCACAGTTCACTAGAGGTGTCCAACAGCATGTTGGGTGAACAAATTACAGTTGGGCAATTGACAAATAGAGAGGGCATGACCATGCACATACATATTATGATGAGTACTGTGAGATTTAATTGGGCATTACGACAAAGTACATAGACCGCTATCCAGCATGCATCTATGCCTAAAAAGTCCACCTTCAGGTTATCATCCGAACCCCCTCCAGTATTAAGTTGCTAACAACAGACAATTGCATTAAGTATTGCGCGTAATGTAATCAGTGACTACATCCTCAAACATAGCACCAATGTTTTATCCCTAGTGGCAACAGCACATCAATAACCTTAGAGGTTCTTGTCACTCCTCCAGATTCACGGAGACATGAACCCACTATCGAGCATAAATACTCCCTCTTGGAGTTACTAGCATCAACTTGGCCAGAGCATCTACTAATAACGGAGAGCATGCAAGATCATAAACAACACATAGACATAACTTTGATAATCAACATAACAAGTATTCTCTATTCATCGGATCCCAACAAACGCAACATATAGAATTACAGATAGATGATCTTGATCATGTTCGGCAGCTCACAAGACCCGACAATTAAGCACAATGGGGAGAAGACAACCATCTAGCTACTGCTATGGACCCATAGTCCAGGGGTAGACTACTCACACATCACTCCGGAGGCGACCATGGCGGCGTAGAGTCCTCCGGGAGATGATTCCCCTCTCCGGCAGGGTGCCGGAGGCGATCTCCTGAATCCCCCGAGATGGGATTGGCGGCGGCGGCGTCTCTGGAAGGTTTTCCGTATCGTGGCTCTCGGTACTGGGGGTTTCGCGACGGAGGCTTTAAGTAGGCGGAAGGGCAGGTCAGGGGGCCACACGAGGGGCCCAGATGACAGGGCCGCGCGGCCAAGACCTAGGCCACGCCGCCCTGTAGTCTAGCCGCCTCGTGGCCCCACTTCGTCTCCTCTTCGGTCTTCTGGAAGCTTCGTGGCAAAATAGGACCCTGGGCGTTGATTTCGTCCAATTCCGAGAATATTTCCTTACTAGGATTTCTGAAACCAAAAACAGCAGAAAACAGCAACTGGCACTTCGGCATCTTGTTAATAGGTTAGTTCCAGAAAATGCACGAATATGACATTAAGTGTGCATAAAACATGTAGATATCATCAATAATGTGGCATGGAACATAAGAAATTATCGATACGTCGGAGACGTATCAATGATCCAGTAGTGCGTAAGGTATGGTTTGCCGATCCAAGATGAGTTGTTCCGAGAATCAACTTTGTGTTGGTTTTTAGGCCTCTTCTAGGGCTAGTTTTCTATTATCTTTCGTATCTGCCAGGCTCAACTACGTGTAGGATGTTCCAGTTATGCGGTGAAAACCCTAGACCGTCGTAGATTGATTTAACTTGGTATTGACCAAGCAGGACCACCATGTTTTCGTAGATCCGATACGAACCATGGGTGGATCGGCTCCTTGAGCCGATTCACAGGATAACCTGAGAGCCGATCGAGGCTCGGATTTAATGTTTACGTGTTTGCCATGCAGGAAACTAATTGAAGCAATCCATCACCTTCCTGACCAGGTATAGGTCAGGTGGCACGCCCTCGCACCAGCCAGGACGTGTGCCGGAGTTTTGCGGGCCGTTGCCCGAGGGACCAGGGCCCACCAGCAGTTCTGGGAGCCTCCCGGCTCTTTGTGTTGCTCGTCGCTGCTCGCCGGTGAGTTTTGGCAGGCAACAGATACACACTTTCTGCGCCTAGCTGAAAGGGGTTAAAGAAAAGCGCTTATGGGAGACAACCCATGATTTTACTACAGTATTTTTGTTTTATATTTGAGTCTTGGAAGTTATTACTACTGTAGCAACCTCTCCTTATCTTAATTTTATTGCATTGTTGTGCCAAGTAAAGTCTTTGATAGTAAGGTTCATACTAGATTTGGATTGCTGCGCAGAAACAGATTTCTTGTTGTCACGAATTTGAGCAGTAGTCTTTGTAGGTAACTCAGAAAATTCTGCCAATTTACGTGAGTGATCCTCAGATATGTACGCAACTTTCATTCAATTTGATCATTTTCATCTGAACAAGTCTGGTGCACCTAAAAAATTCGTCTTTACGGACTGTTCTGTTTTGACAGATTCTGCCTTTTATTTCACATTGCCTGTTTTACTATGCTTGATGGATTTCTTTATTCCATTAACTTTCAGTAGCTTTGTGCAATGTTCAGAAGTGTTATGAATGATTATGTCACCTCTGAACATGTGAATTTTTATTATGCACTAACCCTCTTATGAGTTGTTTTGAGTTTGGTGTGGAGGAAGTTTTCAAGGATCAAGAGAGGAGGATGATACAATATGATCAAGGAGAGTGAAAACTCTAAGCTTGGGGATGCCCCGGTGGTTCATCCCTGCATATTTCAAGAAGACTCAAGCATCTAAGCTTGGGGATGCCCAAGGCATCCACTTCTTCATCGACAACATTATCAGGTTCCTCTAATGAAACTATATTTTTATTCCATCACATCTTATGTGCTTTACTTGGAGCGTCTGTATGTTTTTTTTTGTTTGAATAAAGTTGGATCCTAGCATTCATTGTGTGGGAGAGAGACATGCTCCGCTGTTGCATATGGACAAATATGTCCTTAGGCTTTACTCATAATGTTCATGGCGAAGGTTGAAACTACTTCGTTAAATTGTTATATGGTTGGAAACGGGAAATGCTACATGTGGTAATTGGTATAATGTCTTGAATAATGTGATACTTGGCAATTGTTGTGCTCATGTTTAAGCTCTTGCATCATATACTTTGCACCTATTAGTGAAGAAATACATAGAGCTTGCTAAAATTTGGTTTGCATGATTGGTCTCTCTAAGGTCAAGATATTTTCTAGTAAGGGTCGAACAACAAGGAAGACGGTGTAGAGTCTTATAATGCTTACAATATGTCTTTTATGTGATTTTTGCTGTACCGGTTCATACTTGTGTTTGTTTCAAATAGCCTTGCTAGCCTAAGCCTTGTATTGAGAGGGAATACTTCTCATGCATCCAAAATCCTTGAGCCAAAAACTATGTCATTTGTGTCCACCATACCTACCTACTACATGGTATTTCTCCGCCATTCCAAAGTAAATTGCTTGAGTGCTACCTTTAAATTTCCATTCTTTGCCTTTGCAATATATAGCTCATGGGACAAATAGCCTAAAAACTATTGTGGTATTCAATATGTACTTATGTATTTTATCTCTTATAAGTTGCTTGTTGAGCGATAACCATGTTCCTGGGGACGCCATCAACTACCCTTTGTTGAATATCATGCGAGTTGCTATGCATGTTCGTCTTGTCTGAACTAAGGGTGATTTATCATGAGTTGAATGGTTTGAGTATGCATATTGTTAGAGAAGAACATTGGGCCGCTAACTAAAGCCATGATCCATGGTGGAAGTTTCAGTTTTGGACAACAATCCTCAATCTCTTATGAGAATATTATTTGTTGCTGAATGCTTATGCATTAAAGAGGAGTCCATTATTTGTTGTCTATGTTGTCCCGGTATGGATGTCTAAGTTGAGAATAATCAAAAGCGAGATTTAATGTTTACGTGTCTGCCATGCAGGAAACTAATTGAAGCAATCCATAACCTTCCTGACCAGCTATAGGTCAGGTGGCACGCCCTCGCACCAGCCAGGACGTGTGTCGGAGTTTTGCGGGCCGTTGCCCGAGGGACCAGGGCCCACCAGCAGTTCTGGGAGCCTCTCGGCTCTTCGTGTTGCTCGTCGCTGCTCGCCGGTGGGTTTTGGCAGGCAACACATTCTGGCACGCCCGGTGGGACATTCTACAGCAACTGCGTGAACATCTGCAGCTGAGATGGCGGAAGCACCGATCACGTACGAAGAGCTGACTGAGGAGCACAAGAAGAAGTATGATGAGATTAAAGCTGTCTTCGAAGCCGATCTCATCGGCTCTTTCGAGAGGACCCGTAAACATGGCATTAGGTGGAAAGGGTTCTCACCCGAAGGCGCTCTCGATGAAGTAGATCTGTCTCTCCCTTCGGAGGAACGCACCAGAGCTCTGCGCCAGGAAGTTAATTACATGGTGGCTCATTCTTTACACCATCATTCTGAGAGCTTGGTGAACGCTTTCGAGCGAATTGCGGTTCGTGTGGTTCAGGAAATCATGAAGCATCAGTACTCTCCGTCAGGACCTGCCCTAGGGACTCACCAGGGAGAAATACCGTTCCAGACTAGACCGCAGCTGCCATTCTCGCTTGCAGCTCCAGAGCCGCCGGGTTCACCGGCATACGTCGTCTACAAGATTGGAGGCGATCCTGGTGATTACCAGTTCCTGCATGAACCGCCTAAAGAAATCCCGCATGGATACGTGTGCACGTACGTGCCGGACTGCAATAACTTGGCGCGCACGAACCAGATTGCAGCAGGAGGGATTTCTGGAGCAGCAGGAGGGATTTCTGGAGCGGACACCGATAAACAGGCGTGGCTAGATAAATACGCCACCGGAACGAGTCATGAAAGCTCAGCCCCTGCAGCTCATACCGTGGAACAAATCAGTACAATCTTGAGAGACCAGTTCGGCATCGTGCCAAAGAGGAGAACAATCGGCTATTCCAAGCCGTACCCCAACGAATATGATTTGATTCCACTGCCACCCAAGTATTGGCTCCCTGAGTTCTCAAAGTTCAATGGATCAGAAGGGTCTAGTTCAATTGAGCATGTGAGCCGATATTTGGCACAGTTGGGCATGATTTCAGCGTCAGACCCGTTACGTGTGAGGTTTTTTGCGCAATCTCTCACGGGACCAGCTTTTGGGTGGTACACCTCGTTACCACCAGATTCAATCCGAACGTGGAAGCAGCTGGAAGAGCAGTTTCATATTCAATATCACTCAGAAGCTACCGAGGCTGGCATTGCCGATCTGGCGCAGGTACGGCAGAAGCGTGGAGAAACGGTGTCGGAATACATTCAGCGTTTCAGGACTGTCAAGAACCGATGTTATTCGGCTCGTTTAAATGAGAAAGAAGCAGTCGAACTGGCAGTGCTGGGCCTCGCAGCGCCGATCAAGGATCTGGCTTTCCAAGTGGAATACAATTCACTGGCGCACATGGCCCAGAAATTAACATTGTATGAGCAGCGTCACCCAGAATTGTACCAAGACAAGTTCAAACGCCCGATAGGCCTGGTCGAGACAGAAGAAGTTGGAGACTCTCCAGAAGACCAGGAAGTAGCCGTGGCTGAATGGGCTCGTGGGGCAAATCCCGTGTCCTGCAAATGGGTGAAACAACAAGGGCCTGCAAAAGGGTTTGACTTCGATGTAAGCAAAGCTGAGCAGATATTCGATTTATTGCTTAAGGAAAAACAGCTGAAGTTACCTGAAGGCCATAAAATCCCCACGGCGCAAGAGATGAACAGAAGACCATACTGCAAGTGGCATCACTCGTTCACCCATATAACCAATGACTGCAAAGAGTTGCGTCGGCAGATCCAAATGGCGATAGAACAAGGCCGTCTGATCTTTGGTCAGTTTGCCATGAAAGTGGACACGCAACCGTTTCCTGGCGTCAACATGGTGGAATGCAATCACTCCGTGAGGCGTCAGCCAGATTTCTCGTTCGGTATTAACATGGCAGGGCCTGTATACCACCATGGCAGGGATAAAGAAGAAAGCGGTCACTCCTGTGGCAAGGAAAAGGAGGAGGCCGGCCCACGCGACCGGCCCCGATATAACGACAAACGGTACATCACCGAGGAACAAGTGAGAAACGTGCGGTATCAGCGACCGCTCTCCGCGTATCTCCTCAACAAATATGAGCGTTAGTACGACCGACGCTGGCGGTACGACACAAATGACGAAAGATATCGTCGGTCTGATCAAGACAACGGAAAATATCGTCGGTATGATAGAGACGACGAAGGATATGAGCGCCGCGCTAAGGGGAAGTCAAGAGAGCAGAAAGACGTGGACAGACACTGGGATTGTCCTTTCTTTAAGCACTACTGGGATTCAGGAATGAGCCGATTGCCTACAATCGACAACTGCCCGGAATGCAGACAACAGAAGGAGGACACCGGTGAGGTTTCAGTGTTCAAGCGTCTAGGGCCTCTCCCATCTCAGAACAGACGAGCTGAGTCATCTCGAGAGGAAGATTTCGAGGAGTCAGAGGATGAAGAAGAAGACAGATACCACCGGCCAAGGTGGTGCCCTGATGGACTCAGTCACTCCCAAAAGCGTAGGGTTCAGCGGCTACGAAGCTTGGAGGAAGCCGAGGCGCAATACCTGCACACGTTGAGGAAAGCGCGGCCCGATCTGGCCGTGAAAATTCAGCAAACTTTGGACGCAGAGACTCGACCACAGAAGAAAGAATGGCGCCCCAAACAAATGAAAGCCGATGAGAAGGCATCGGCTGGCACAAATATGGTGTTCATACTTCCGTCGGAGTTTTGTGCTCCAAGAAACGAAGAAGCGCCGGTAGCACAGTTTGATTGTGGCCCACGGCCAGTTATCTTTGAAAAGCCCCGAGAGAAGAGCTACAAACATTTGAAGGCCCTGTACGTGAGAGGTTATATCAACGGGCAGCCTGTCAGCAAGATGTTGGTTGACACGGGAGCGGCAGACAATATAATGCCATACTCCATGCTACGTCGTTTGGGACGCTCAAGCGCAGATCTGATCAAAACCAACGTCACACTAAGCGACTTCAACGGCCAAGCATCAGAAACGCAAGACGTTCTGAACGTGGATCTAACCGTGGGCCGAAAAACTATCCCTACGTCATTCTTCATCGTCGATAGCAAAAGCACCTACGCTGTCCTGCTAGGGAGGGATTGGATCCACGCCAACTGCTGCATTCCATCCACAATGCACCAATGCCTGATACAGTGGGATGGAGATGAAGTGGAGGTCGTTCATGCAGATGACTCAGTCGAGATCTCAATAGCTGGCATGAATATTTGGGACGCAGACGACCAAGAGCCGATCTCTGGAGTCAGTTTGGACGGCTGTGAGTGCATCGAAGCTACAAAAAACGGGGTGAGGCTGGTCTTATCCACCGGCCTGACAGAGTAGCAAGAGCAAAGTCAATGGACGTACGTGGAAAGACCGATCCCTGCGATCGGCCCCAAAAAATAAAAAGCAATGATCTTACCTCAAGCATGTCACGTAGTCGTAGTAGGGAGACTCCCTCCCGTAGTAGAGCACGAATAAGTTGTAAACCTTCATTGATCAATGCAATCAAAAAGGGGGCCGATTCCAGCAATCGGCCCAAATTATCCTCGTCATACGTTTTTCCTGTGTTCAGCATCGATCTAGCAGGCGACGGAAAGCTAGGGTATGGGTTTACATCGGCTGATGAGCTAGAAGAGATTGACATTGGTCCTGGGGATAAGCCACGACCAACATTTATCAGCAAAAAGTTAGATCCGCATCTGAGGAGCCTGATGATAGCTCTGTTAAAAGAATACCCAGATTGCTTTGCCTGGGATTACACATAAATGCCTGGGTTAGACAGGAGCATCATTGAGCATCGGCTCCCTCTTAAAAAAGGATTTCGGCCGTTCCAGCAGCGAGCACGACAGATGAAGGCCGAGATTTTAGAAGAAGTCAAGAAAGAGATCGAGAAAATGTTGAACGCCGGGTTCATCAGGCCATGCAGGTACGCTGAGTGGATTTCTAGTATCGTGCCTGTACAGAAAAAGGACGGCCGATGGCGCGTCGCCCTAGATTTTCGGGATCTCAATAGAGCCACTCCAAAGGATGAGTATCCAATGCCGGTAGCAGAGACACTGATCAATGCAGCTGCTGGTCATAAGGTTCTAAGTTTCATGGATGGCAATGCCGGTTACAACCAAATTTTCATGGCTCCGGAAGATATATACAAGACTGCATTCAGAGTACCAGGCTCAGTGGGCTTGTTTGAATATGTAGTCATGACATTTGGACTGAAAAATGCCGGCGCAACATACCAAAGAGCCATGAATTATATCTTTCATGATCTGATTGGCAAGTTGGTGGAAATTTACATTGATGACGTGGTGGTCAAGTCTGTTTCGTTAGAAGGACACTTGGAGGATCTGCGACGCATCCTGGACCGAACCAGAAAATTCGGGCTAAGAATGAATCCGAAGAAGTGTGCTTTTGGTGTAACGGCCGGTCAGTTCTTGGGTTTCTTGGTTCATGAACGCGGAATTGAGATCGGCCTGAAGAGTCAGGAGGCAGTGCGAACGATGCAGCCACCTACCACGAAGAAGGAACTCCAGTGTCTCATCGGCAAAATCAATTTCATCAGAAGATTCATCTCTAATCTGTCGGGACGAATCGAGCCGTTCATGGGACTGGTAAAAATTAAATCTGATGAGGAGTTTCGCTGGGGGGCAGAGCAACAGCGAGCGTTTGACGAGATTAAAGAGTATCTAACGAAGACGCCTGTGTTAGTTCCGCCCCAGCAAGACAGACCATTCTATATTTACTTGTCGGTAGCTGACACTTCCATCGCCTCAGTGGTGGTGCAACTTTATGATGGTCAGGAGAGAGTCGCTTTCTACCTCAGCAGAAGAATGTTGGATGCAGAGACTAGGTACCCTGAGATCGAGAAGTTGTGCCTCTGCTTATTTTTTACCTGCACCATGCTTCGTCATATCTTGCTATCAGCGGAAATTATCATCATATGCAAATCAGATGTCATCAAACATATGTTGTCGGCTCCTGTATTGAAAGGCCGACTCGGTAAGTGGATGTTTGCATTATCGGAATTTGATCTCCGGTATCAGCCTGCAAAAGCAGTCAAGGGACAGGCGTTGGCCGATCTTATCGCTGAACGAATCAACACTGATATAGCAACACTGTCTGTACGTGCATGGGCCATGTTTTTCGATGGATCGGCTTGTGATGATGGTTGCGGCATCGGCATTCTACTCGTGTCGCCTCGGGGGGCAACATATTCCTTCTCCATCAGGCTACCCACTGCTTGCACCAACAATGTCGCTGAGTATGAAGCAATACGCAAGGGAATGGAGTTGCTTATCGAAGCCGGGGCAGAAGCAGTGGAACTTTTTGGGGACTCCAAATTGGTGATTTCCCAACTCACGGAAGAATACAAATGCGAGAGCGAGTCGCTCTTCCCATTATGGATGCAATGCCGTGAGCTGATGGCACAATTTAGGTACATAAACTTCAATTGGATCCCGAGGTCGCAAAATACCGAGGCCAACGATCTCACACAGATGGCATCAGGCTACAAGGACGTAGCAGATGGAGCCGATGTTCAGGTACAGTTCCTGGAACCGGATGACTGGAGAGCCGATATCTTCAATTACTTGAAAGATCCGGCTCGGGGGGAACCTAAACGGATAAGGTACAAGGCCATGAAGTATGTCCTTATAGGAGATGACATGTTCTACAGGTCTTTGGAAGGGTTACTCCTCAAATGTCTGGGACCAGCCGAGTCAAATCGGCTCTTACACGAGGTACACGAAGGCGCCTGTGGAACTCACCAATCGGCTCATAAGATGAAATGGTTGATCAGGCGATCGGGGTTTTATTGGCCCACCATGCTTGAGGATTGCTTTAAGTACTATAAAGGGTGTCAAGCGTGTCAGATGTTTGGGAAAATCCAGACGGTACCCGCATCAGCAATGAACCCCATCATCAAGCCTTGGCCGTTTCGAGGTTGGGGCATGGATATGATCGGCAAAATCAATCCTACATCAAGCAAAGGCCACGTGTGGATTTTGGCCATTACAGATTACTTCACTAAATGGGTGGAGGCCGTCCCTATGAAGTCAGTGAAATCGGAAGATGTTATCAATTTTGTGAAAGAACATGTCATTCATAGATTCGGGATTCCCCAGACTATCACGACCGATGGAGGTTCGGTCTTCATTTCTAAAGAGTTTAGAAAGTTCTGCGAGGACATGGGAATTAAGTTGATCCGATCGTCTCCATACTATGCTCAAGCAAATGGGCAAGCTGAAGCGTCCAACCAGAGCCTTATCGAGCTGATTAAGAGGAAAGTCGACGAGCACCCTAGACGTTGGCACGAGGTACTGTCAGAGGCTTTGTGGGCTTATCGCATGTCGTGTCATGGAGCGATAAAAACCTTGCCATACCATCTGGTCTATGGACAAGAAGCCGTATTGCCCTGGGAAATTACGGTTGGGTCGAGACGTATTACGTTTCAGAATGATTTAACAACTGAAGAATATGCAACCCTGATGAGTGATAGCATTGAGGATCTAACGGAACTTAGACTTTGGTCGCTTGAGAAAATTAAAGAGAACAAAGCCAAGGTAGCTCGCGCATATAATAAGAAGGTGAGACCAAAGGAGTTCCATGTTGGTGATCTGGTATGGGAAGCTGTATTGCCATTGGGGACTAAGGATGCAGTATATGGTAAATGGTCTCCAAATTGGCACGGGCCGTACAGAGTCGACCAAGTTTTAAAGGGTAACGCATACATGCTCGAGGAGATGAACGGTGTGAAATTCCCAGTGGCTATCAATGGTCAGCATCTCAAGAAATATTTCCCAAGCATGTGGGATGACGGACAGTGAAATATGGGGGCCGATGCATGAAATCGGCCAGTAAAAAAAATATATACATACAAGTGACGTGGGCACTACCCTTCGAGTAACCAACGTAGCCCTATCCTGTATTGATTAGTTGGAGGCCCATGAAAAAACCTGAAGGCGAGATGGGCCACTAGGTCGGTGATACGTCCAAAACGTATCTACTTTCCCGAACACTTTTGCTATTGTTTTGCCTCTAATTTATGTATTTTGGATACAACTAACACGGATTAACGCTGTTTTCAGCAGAACTGTTCTGGTGTCTCGTTTTTGTGCAGAAATCCAACTTTCGGGAAAATCCTCGGAATTTATGCAGAAGGCCCTATTTTCCCAGAATACTGACGGAGCCAGAAGGACAAGTAAGGTGGAGGCCCGAGGGCCCCACACCATAAGGCGGCGCGGCCTGGGGGGGGCCCGCGCGGCCCTATGGTGTGGCCCCCTCGGCCGGCCTCCGACGCCCTCCTTCGGACTATATATTGCCTTCGACCTAAAAACGCACGGGAGGAAGTCGAAGTCGCCAGAAAGCCTCCAGAACGCCGCCACATCGCGAAACTCCGTCGCGGGAGCCAGAAGTCTCCGTTCTGGCACTCCGCCGGGACGGGGAATTGGAGGAGATCATCGCCATCATCACCACCGACGCCTCTCCATCAACCAGCCATGTTTCCGCCATCCATGTGTGAGTAATTCCCCCGCTGTAGGCCGAAGGGGATGGTAGAGATTGGATGAGATTGGTCATGTAATAGCATAAGATTGTTAGGGCATAGTGCCTAGTGTCCGTAATCGGTACTTTGATGATATTGTTGCAACTTGTTATGCTTAATGCTTGTCACTAGGGCCCGAGTGCCATGATCTCAGATCTGAACATGTTATTATTTCATCATGATATTCATTGTTTATGGTCTTATCTGCAAGTTGTTGATGCGTGTGGTTGGCACGTCCGTTGGGAACCCCAAGAGGAAGGTGTGATGCGCACAGCGGCAAGTTTCCCTCAGTAAGAAACCAAGGTTTAATCGGACCAGTAGGAGTCAAGAAGCATGTTGAAGGTTGATGGCGGCGAGATGTAGTGCGGCGCAACACCAGTGATTCCGGCGCCAACGTGGAACCTGCACAACACAACCAAAGTACTTTGCCCCAACGAAACAGTGAGGTTGTCAATCTCACCGGCTTGCTGTAACAAAGAGTTAACCGTATTGTGTGGAAGATGATTGTTTGCAGAAAACAGTAGAACAAGTATTGCAGTAGATTGTATTTCAGTAAAGAGAATTGGACCGGGGTCCACAGTTCACTAGAGGTGTCTCTCCCATAAGACGAACAGCATGTTGGGTGAACAAATTACAGTTGGGCAATTGACAAATAAAGAGAGCATGACCATGCACATACATATCATGATGAGTATAGTGAGATTTAATTGGGCATTACGACAAAGTACATAGACCGTCATCCAACTGCATCTACGCCTAAAAAGTCCACCTTCAGGTTATCATCCGAACCCCCTCCAGTATTAAGTTGCTAACAACAGACAATTGCATTAAGTATTGCGCGTAATGTAACTAGTGACTACATCCTTGAACATAGCACTAATGTTTTATCCCTAGTGGCAACAGCACATCCGTAATCTTAGTGGTTCTTGTCACTCCTCCAGATTCACGGAGACATGAACCCACTATCGAGCATAAATACTCCCTCTTGGAGTTACTAGCATCAACTTGGCCAGAGCATCTACTAATAACGGAGAGCATGCAAGATCATAAACAACACATAGATATAACTTTGATAATCAACATAACAAGTATTCTCTATTCATCGGATCCCAACAAACGCAACATATAGAATTACAGATAGATGATCTTGATCATGTTAGGCAGCTCACAAGATCCGACAATGATAGCACAATGGGGAGAAGACAACCATCTAGCTACTGCTATGGACCCATAGTCCAGGGGTAGACTACTCACACATCACACCGGAGGCGACCATGGCGGCGTAGAGTCCTCCGGGAGATGATTCCCCTCTCCGGCAGGGCGCCGGAGGCGATCTCCTGGATCCCCCGAGATGGGATCGGCGGCGGCGGCGTCTCTGGAAGGTTTTCCGTATCGTGGCTCTCGGTACTGGGGGTTTCGTCACGGAGACTTTTTATAGGCGGAAGGGCAGGTCAAGAGGCGGCACGGGGGCCCCACACCACAGGCCGCGCGGCCAAGGGGGGGGCCGCGCCGCCCTATGGTGTGGCCCCTCCGTGGCCCCTCTTCGTCTCTCCTTCGGACTTCTGGAAGCTTCGTGAGAAAATAGGCCCCTGGGCTTTGATTTCGTCTAATTCCGAGAATATTTCCTTACTAGGATTTCTGAAACCAAAAACAGCAGAAAACAAGAATCGGCACTTCGGCATCTTGTTAATAGGTTAGTTCCAGAAAATGCACGAATATGACATAAAGTGTGCATAAAACATGTAGATAACATCAATAATGTGGCATGGAACATAAGAAATTATCGATACGTCGGAGACGTATCAGCATCCCCAAGCTTAGTTCTGCTCGTCCCGAGCAGGTAAAACGATAACATAGATAATTTCTGGAGTGACATGCCATCATAATCTTGATCATACTATTTGTAAAGCATATGTAGTGAATGCAGCGATCGAAACAATGTATATGACATGAGTAAACAAGTGAATCATATAGCAAAGACTTTTCATGAATAGCACTTCAAGACAAGCATCAATAAGTCTTGCATAAGAGTTAACTCATAAAGCAATAATTCAAAGTAAAGGCATTGAAGCAACACAAAAGAAGATTAAGTTTCAGCGGTTGCTTTCAACTTGTAACATGTATATCTCATGGATATTGTCAACATAGAGTAATATAATAAGTGCAATAAGCAAATATGTAGGAATCAATGCACAGTTCACACAAGTGTTTGCTTCTTGAGGTGGAGAGAAATAGGTGAACTGACTCAACATTGAAAGTAAAAGAATAGTCCTCCATAGAGGAAAAGCATCGATTGCTATATTTGTGCTAGAGCTTTGATTTTGAAAACATGAAACAATTTTGTCAACGGTAGTAATAAAGCATATGCATCATGTAAATTATATCTTATAAGTTGCAAGCCTCATGCATAGTGTACTAATAGTGCCCGCACCTTGTCCTAATTAGCTTGGACTACCGGATCATCACAATGCATTGTTTTTACCAAGTGTCACAAAGGGGTACCTCTATGCCGCCTGTACAAAGGTCTAAGGAGAAAGCTCGCATTGGATTTCTCGCTATTGATTATTCTTCAACTTAGACATCCATACCGGGACAACATAGACAACAGATAATGGACTCCTCTTTTATGCATAAGCATATACCAACAATTAATAATTTTCTCATTTGAGATTTGAGGATTGTTGTCCAAAACTGAAACTTCCACCATGGAGCATGGCTTTAGTTAGCGGCCCAATGTTCTTCTCTAACATATGCATGCTTAACCATATGGTGGTAGATCTCTCTTACTTCAGACAAGACGGACATGCATAGCAACTCACATGAAATTCAACAATGAATAGTTGATGGCGTCCCCAGTGAACATGGTTATCGCACAACAAGCAACTTAATAAGAGATAAAGTGCATAATTACATATTCAATACCACAATAGTTTTTAAGCTATTTGTCCCATGAGCTATATATTGCAAAGGTGAATGATGGAATTTTAAAGGTAGCACTCAAGCAATATACTTTGGAATGGCGGAAAATACCATGTAGTAGGTAGGTATGGTGGACACAAATGGCATAGTGGTTGGCTCAAGTATTTTGGATGCATGAGAAGTATTCCCTCTCGATACAAGGTTTAGGCTAGCAAGGCTTATTTGAAACAAACACAAGGATGAACCGGTGCAGCAAAACTCACATAAAAGACATATTGAAAACATTATAAGACTCTACACCGTCTTCCTTGTTGTTCAAACTCAAAACTAGAAATTATCTAGACCTTAGAGAAACCAAATATGCAAACCAAATTTTAGCATGCTCTATGTATTTCTTCATTAATGGGTGCAAAGCATATGATGCAAGAGCTTAATCATGAGCACAACAATTGCCAAGTATCACATTACCCAAGACATTAATAGCAATTACTACATGTATCATTTTCCAATTCCAACCATATAACAATTTAACGAAGGAGAAACTTCGCCATGAATACTATGAGTAGAAACCAAGGACATACTTGTCCATATGCTACAGCGGAGCGTGTCTCTCTCCCATAAAGTGAATGCTAGGATCCATTTTATTCAAACAAAACAAAAACAAAAACAAACCGACGCTCCAAGAAAAAGCACATAAGATGTGATGGAATAAAAATATAGTTTCAGGGGAGGAACCTGATAATGTTGTCGATGAAGAAGGGGATGCCTTGGGCATCCCCAAGCTTAGACGCTTGAGTCTTCTTAGAATATGCAGGGGTGAACCACCGGGTGCATCCCCAAGCTTAGAGCTTTCACTCTCCTTGATCATGTTGCATCATACTCCTCTCTTGATCCTTGAAAACTTCCTCCACACCAAACTCGAAACAACTCATTAGAGGGTTAGTGCACAATATAAATTGACATATTCAGAGGTGACACAATCATTCTTAACACTTCTGGACATTGCATAATGCTACTGGACATTAATGGATCAAAGAAATTCATCCAACATAGCGAAAGAGGCAATGCGAAATAAAAGGCAGAATCTGTCAAAACAGAACAGTTCGTATTGACGAATTTTAAAATGGCACCAGACTTGCTCAAATGAAAATGCTCAAATTTAATGAAAGTTGCGTACATATCTGAGGATCATGCACGTAAATTGGCTTAATTTTCTGAGCTACCTACAGGGAGGTGGACTCAGATTCGTGACAGCAAAGAAATCTGGAACTGTGCAGTAATCCAAATCTAGTACTTACTTTTCTATCAACGGCTTAACTTGGCACAACAAAACACAAAACTAAGATAAGGAGAGGTTGCTACAGTAGTAAACAACTTCCAAGACACAAAATAAAAACAAAGTACTGTAGGTAAAAATATGGGTTGTCTCCCATAAGCGCTTTTCTTTAACGCCTTTCAGCTAGGCGCAGAAAGTGTGTATCAAGTATTATCAAGAGACGGTGCATTGTTATCATGAGCTCCCCCATCCATAGTGGTACTAAGGGCTTTGTCAATTTTAGGCCTATAATAATACTTCTTTGGTTTAGGCACTTTAGAGACATACATAAACTTTTGCTCCTTACCCACATAAGCTTTCTCCTTATATTTAAGAGAAGAAAATGTTGAACCCAAGGTTCCCATAGCTTTTTCAAGTTCGTCAATCCTATTGATTTGATCATCATGGACAGCATTAGTTCCTAGGACACTAATTCTTTCATCAATTCCTCCTAAGGATTTATCAAGTTCATCAGTTTTATCAAGTAATATTTCCAATTTAGCTTCAATACTTGGAAAATTTTTCTCTATGGTTTCCAATTTTTTCATAACATCTTCAAGAGAGATTTCAGTTTTAACTTTATCAACAGGGGGTATTCCAAATAAGCTCTCAATAATGCAACTAGCTTCTAATGCAGGAGTACTTAGGAAGTCACCTTTTGCGAGACTATCAAGAACATATCTATTCCAGCTAGAGATACCAACATAAAAATTCCTGAGTAAAATAATGGTGGAGTGCTTCTTAGTGCATCTATTATGAGCATTGCTAATTCTATACCAAGCATCTCTCAAACATTCTCCCCCTCGTTGCTTAAACGTGCGAACTTCAACTTCAGGATTACTTATTTTAGTAGTAGTAAATAAAGCAAACTAGATAAAGTAGATGCAAGTAAACTAATTTTTTTGTGTTTTCGATATAGCAAACAAGATGGCAAATAAAGTAAAACTAGCAACTAATTTTTTTGTATTTTGATTTAGTGCAGCAAACAAAGTAGTAAATAAAACTAAGCAAGACAAAAACAAAGTAAAGAGATTGAGAAGTGGAGACTCCCCTTGCAGCGTGTCTTGATCTCCCCGGCAACGGCGCCAGAAATTTGCTTGATGCGTGTGGTTGGCACGTCCGTTGGGAACCCCAAGAGGAAGGTGTGATGCGCACAGCGGCAAGTTTCCCTCAGTAAGAAACCAAGGTTTAATCGGACCAGTAGGAGTCAAGAAGCACGTTGAAGGTTGATGGCGGCGAGATGTAGTGCGGCGCAACACCAGTGATTCCGGCGCCAACGTGGAACCTGCACAACACAACCAAAGTACTTTGCCCCAACGAAACAGTGAGGTTGTCAATCTCACCGGCTTGCTGTAACAAAGAGTTAACCGTATTGTGTGGAAGATGATTGTTTGCAGAAAACAGTAGAACAAGTATTGCAGTAGATTGTATTTCAGTAAAGAGAATTGGACCGGGGTCCACAGTTCACTAGAGGTGTCTCTCCCATAAGACGAACAGCATGTTGGGTGAACAAATTACAGTTGGGCAATTGACAAATAAAGAGAGCATGACCATGCACATACATATCATGATGAGTATAGTGAGATTTAATTGGGCATTACGACAAAGTACATAGACCGTCATCCAACTGCATCTATGCCTAAAAAGTCCACCTTCAGGTTATCATCCGAACCCCCTCCAGTATTAAGTTGCTAACAACAGACAATTGCATTAAGTATTGCGCGTAATGTAACTAGTGACTACATCCTTGAACATAGCACTAATGTTTTATCCCTAGTGGCAACAGCACATCCGTAATCTTAGTGGTTCTTGTCACTCCTCCAGATTCACGGAGACATGAACCCACTATCGAGCATAAATACTCCCTCTTGGAGTTACTAGCATCAACTTGGCCAGAGCATCTACTAATAACGGAGAGCATGCAAGATCATAAACAACACATAGATATAACTTTGATAATCAACATAACAAGTATTCTCTATTCATCGGATCCCAACAAACGCAACATATAGAATTACGGATAGATGATCTTGATCATGTTAGGCAGCTCACAAGATCCGACAATGATAGCACAATGGGGAGAAGACAACCATCTAGCTACTGCTATGGACCCATAGTCCAGGGGTAGACTACTCACACATCACACCGGAGGCGACCATGGCGGCGTAGAGTCCTCCGGGAGATGATTCCCCTCTCCGGCAGGGCGCCGGAGGCGATCTCCTGGATCCCCCGAGATGGGATCGGCGGCGGCGTCTCTGGAAGGTTTTCCGTATCGTGGCTCTCGGTACTGGGGTTTCGTCACGGAGACTTTTTATAGGCGGAAGGGCAGGTCAAGAGGCGGCACGGGGGCCCCACACCACAGGGCCGCGCGGCCAAGGGGGGGCCGCGCCGCCCTATGGTGTGGCCCCTCCGTGGCCCCTCTTCGTCTCTCCTTCGGACTTCTGGAAGCTTCGTGAGAAAATAGGCCCCTGGGCTTTGATTTCGTCCAATTCCGAGAATATTTCCTTACTAGGATTTCTGAAACCAAAAACAGCAGAAAACAGCAACTGGCACTTCGGCATCTTGTTAATAGGTTAGTTCCAGAAAATGCACGAATATGACATAAAGTGTGCATAAAACATGTAGATAACATCAATAATGTGGCATGGAACATAAGAAATTATCGATACGTCGGAGACGTATCAGTTGTATACACATGTCGCTGTCCGGAACCAATGGCCCCGAAGTGACAAGAATCGGGACAACCGGAGGGGATGGTAGTGATGTGAGGATCACATGTGTTCACGGAGTGTTAATGCTTTGCTCCGGTACTCTATTAAAAGGAGTACCTTAATATCCAGTAGTTTCCCTTGAGGCCCGGCTGCCACCGGCTGGTAGGACAAAAGATGTTGTGCAAGTTTCTCATTGCGAGCACGTACGACTATAATTGGAACACATGCCTATTGATTGCTTTGTACTTGGACACCGTTTTATTATTATCTGCAAATGCCCTGCTATGATTGTTACATGAGTTTCTCTCATCCATGCAATGCCCGTCATCCGTCCCCGTGCCTACAGTATTTTAATCCTGCTGTTTACTATAATCACTACTGCTGTCTCTGTTACTCTGCTGCTGTTATTTCACTACTGCCACTGCTATAAAACTGTTACTACTGATAAACTCTTGCGAGCAAGTCTGTTTCCAGGTGCAGCTGAATTGACAACTCCGCTGTTAAGGCTTCCAAGTGTTCTTTGTCTCCCCTTGTGTCGAATCAATAAATTGGGTTATACTACCCACGAAGACTGTTGCGATCCCCTATACTTGTGGGTCATCAAGACTGTTTTCTGGCGCCGTTGCCGGGGAGCATAGCTTTATTTGGAAGTTCACTTGGATTGATATTGTTCGCTGCAAATTCTCCATCATGGGTAAAGCTCGCGATTCTAAAGTCGCCATATTACCATTCACTACAAGAAAAGGTACAACTCTGAGTACCTCTGCTACTCTTGATTCACCATCTGTGATAAGTCAACTTGTTTCACCGCCGCAAGCTTCGCTTGGTGGTACGTCTGCTGAATCTGAAAATTCTCATAATATTGATAATGTTTCTGCTGTGCTTGATGATAGTGGTTCATTGGGATCCTTTCTAGATGCTACAATTGCTAGGTCTAGACAAATTGAAAATGCTGAAACTCCTAATGAAAATGCCACTACACCTGTTAATTCACCTGAACTTGATTATTCTAGTGATGATCCTGATGAAGATTATGTGGAGCTTAATGGTGATTTTATTGATAAATGCAATTCTATTACTGATGCAAGAAACATTAAAAAGTTTCTCGCACAATATACTGTTAGACATAAGCTATCTCCTGATCCTGAATTTGCCACATCTCCTATATGCATTAAGGATAAAGATTATGATTTTTCTCTTGATCTATCTCATATAGCTATTGTAGAGAAAACACCCTTTTGTGGTACTGAAAAAGAAAGTGCTGTAGAACACATGATTGAACTTTCTTCTATGAGTAGCTTGTTTTCTGATGATATCAAGATGCGTACTTACTTTGTCGCTAAAATTTTTCCTTTCTCATTAAAGGATGATGCCAAAACTTGGTATAATAATTTGCCTCCTGGTTCTATTAAAAGTCCATCTGATTTGCGTGATGTTTTCTTTCGAAAATACTTTCCTGCTAGTGCTCAACATGCCGCTTTACAGAGAATTTACAGATTTGATCAAGGAGATGAAGAGAAATTGCCTGCGGCATGGGCAAGATTTTGTTCTCTTATCAGAGCTAGACCTGGACATGATTTGGAAAAGAATGATCTACTTGATATATTTTATAGTGGACTAACCATTGAATCTAGAGCATATTTGGATAGTTGTGCTGGTTGTGTTTTTAGGAAAAGGACTCCAGAAGAAGCTGAAGATTTATTGGCTAGAATAAGCCGGAATCATGATGATTGGGAAACACCTGAACCAACTCCAACGCCAATATTGAAGAAGAGGGGTTTAATTGAATTGAATGATGAAGATATGCGGGAAGCTAAGAAGTCTCTCAAGGAGAAAGGTATTAAATCCGAAGATGTGAAGAATCTACCTCCTATAGAAGATATATGTGAGATAATTCCCCCTTCACCCATGATCGAGGTAAACTCCCTTCAACGCTTTACTAGGGAAGATATTCCGTATTCAAAACCTCCTGCGCAATGCTTAGATGAGTTTGATAATTATATTGTTAAGCAAGAAAATTTTAATATGAGAGTAGAGAATCATCTAATGGAAAATTCCCAAGCTATTAGAAATTTGCATGATATTGTGGAGAGAACCTCCAATGATGTTAAGGTGCTTGTTAAACATTTTCAAATGATTCAAACTCAAATTGATCAACTCACTAAAGTGCAAAATGATTTGCTAAATAATAATTCTAAAGAGAAACATGCTTATGAAGTAACAACTAGAGGTGGTGTCTATACCCAGGATCCTCTATATCATGAAGGGCATCCCAAAAGAATTGAACAAGATTCTCAACGCATTGAACCTAGTGCTCATTCTAAGAAGAAAAAGAAGAAGAAATATAAAAATGTTGTAGAATCCTCTGAACCTGTTAATGATCCTAATAGTATTTCTATTTCCGATGCTGAAACTGAAAGTGGTAATGAACATGATAATGATAATGATAATGATAAGAATGATGCTTCTGATAAAGAAGAGGTAGAAGATGAACCTGAAAAGCATGCTAAAAATAAAAAGTATACTAAAGAAGATTTTATTGCTAAGAAACATGGTAATGAAAGAGAACCTTGGGTGCAAAAGCAAATGTCTTTTCCTGCTAAGAAATTAAAATCAAAGGAAGAAGAACACTATAATAAATTTTGCGATTGGATGAAACCTTTATTCTTGCAAATCCCTTTGACTGATGCTATTAAATTGCCTCCTTATTCAAAGTATATGAAAGATATTGTTACTAACAAAAGGAAAATCCCCAATGAGGAAATTTCCACTATGCTTGCTAATTACTCTTTCAATGGCAAAGTTCCGAAGAAGTTGGGCGACCCAGGTATACCTACTATTCCTTGTTCTATCAAGAATAATTATGTTAAAACTGCTCTATGTGACTTGGGAGCCGGTGTTAGTGTTATGCCTTTTTCTCTTTATAAGAGACTTTATCTAGATAAGTTGATACCTACTGATATATCTTTGGAAATGGCTGATAAATCTACTGCTATTCCTGTTGGTATATGTGAGGATGTTCCTGTTCAAGTTACTACTAACTGCTTGATATTAACTGATTTTGTTGTGTTGGAAATGCCTGAAGATGATAATATGTCTATTATTCTTGGGAGACCTTTTCTTAACACCGCAGGGGCTGTTATTGATTGCAATAAAGGAAAGGTTACTTTCAATGTTGATGATAAGGAGCATACTGTCTATTTCCCAAAGAAGATTGATAAAGTATGTGGAGTCAATACTATTTCTAATGTGAGAACTATCAAAGTTGGAACTATCGATTGTCATATATATGAACCTAAAGAAGGTTATCAAAATCTTATGATTGGATCCATATCAATACAATTCAAGGTAACATGATTGATTTGAGGTTTATTTCTTCTTATGTTATGTAAAAATTATTCGGTGGCAAGACTTGATCAACCTTGTTAACGAATACTTTTTATATGCATAGAGGAGGTAAACAACATCTCTCTTTTTTTTTTCCTCCACTTGTCTTACTTGCTGTAGCACTTTTGATTTGCAAAGTTCCTTAGTTAATTAGAGTTTTCAAAAAATTTCCTGGCCAGTAATAATAAACTTAATACCCAGAAATGTGCATTTTTCAAAGTTTTCAAAAATTCACAAAAATTATACCGTTGGTCCTATTTTTCGAAGAGGCACCTGGGAGAACCAGAGGATGACCTGTGGGGCACCCCAGGATGCCACACCACCTGCTGGCGCGGCCAAGGAGGGGGGCGCGCCACCCTGTGGTGTGGGCCCCTCCTTGCCCCACTACTTCATCTCTTTCTCCCAGAATCTTCTCTCTCCCGAAAAAACTCGAACCAGCTTTCTCTCACTCGCGTTTTTGCTCAAGAGCTCAGGATTTTTCGATCTCTTTGCTCAGCCCAGATTTCTGTCTGAAATTTGGCACATTTGCTCTCCGGTATGTGACTCCTCCGCCTATCCAAGTAGAATTTTGTTTGGTTGAGTATATCTTGAATATTTTGCTGCTGTAGGTAACATGTTTAGTGAGCTTGCATGCTTGTTCTAAGTTGTATAAACTAGTTTTGATGCATGATTAGTACTCTAGCAAGTTCCTATAGTAGTTCCCCTTGATTATATGTCACCAAATCAAATTTTATATTGTTTGTTGAAAATTTCAGAAAATGGAGTGGAATAGATATCAACTTAACCAACAAGAATTGGAGGTCCAACAAGTCATGAGAGTGAACCGTGAAGAGGGAGTATACCCCTCTTACTACCCGTGCGCGGATTTCATGAGAAGCGCGGGAATATTGGAAGATGTTCAGAGTCTAATTTCTCGTGCAGGGCTGAGTGATTTTGTTGAAGGAGAGCCAAGCCAATATGCGAAATTAACTATGTCTGTTGTGCAAGACTTTAAGTTCAATTGGTCGCGATCTAACCCCATGGTTCAATATAAGATTTATAATAAAACTGTCAACTTGCCATTCAGTGATTTTTGTGCAGCAATTAGAGTACCGCAATGGGGGTCATGCGAGAAGATAAGGGGATCGCCGCAAGAACTCTTAAGCCTCTTCAAGATGATTTGCTATGGAAGGAGTTTCTCAGAGGATAGTGTTAAAATCACTAGCATTCAGCTCCCGGCTATCCGCTACTTTGCCTATTTCATTACTAAATGCGTTCTTGCTAGAAGGATTGGTGGTAAACTATCTATCCCGGATTTAGCTTTTCTAGCTGCGGCACTGCAAGGTAGTAGGACTTATAATTTGTGAGCATTGATAGCTTATAGACTTGCTACTAACCGTGAGAAAGGTGGAATTTGTGGAGGTTTCATCGCCTCTCGTTTACTAGCTTTGCATAATGTAGAACCTCATCATCTTGACATTCCACTTTCCATAGAAAAACTTGACATAGTCTCTATGATTAGACATGAATTTGTTTCTGACTCCTCCAACTTGGGTAACCTGTTTTACAAGATGACATTTTATAAGAAAGTCTGGAGAATAACTAAGAAAACTGAGAAACTAGTAAGATTGCCTGCGCCTGTTCTGTTTAACCTTGATTCCAGGGAAGATTGGTCGGTCACAGAAGGTGCACTGAATGCACACGTAGAGGGAGGAGGCCATCATGCAAGAGACAACACGGAGGAGGCCGAGGAACACCTCGACTCATCGTCCAATGCAGCAAGTTCCTCGCATCAACATGTTGGGCATGTGGAGCCTCCACGTTTTTCTTCTGCACAGGAACTTTATTATGGCTACGCCATGAATTATCCACCGGCGAGGTACAATGACCCTCGTTGGGGTTGAACTCCACTTAGGCCAAAAGCCTAAGCTTGGGGAGAGGTATACCGGCATCACTCATTCTTTGCATATTATGGTTGCTGGATACTTGTATATACTTGTTTTGTTTGTTTGAGTGGTTTTCTAATGAGAGGAAGATGATATTTGGGGAAATGCTGCCTGAAAACAGATTCTGGACTGTTACCGTAAAAATTCTCAAAAATAGCCAGAACAGTATTTTGCGAAGCCAATTTTTGTGCATGTTCCCCAGGTTGTTATCTAACTTTCATTAGTTGAACACTTTTCGATTTGAGCAGTGGAAGAATTTATTAAAAATCGGGTACTATACTGCTGTCAAGTTTGACGAATTTCTGCTGCTTTGTGTTTATGTGAGTCTTCTAGTTTGCTATTTCTTGTTTTTGCTTTGTTTCTTTCCCAAAGCAAAAAAAGACCAAAAATATTTCTGGTGTTTCTCTTCATCATTTGTTTGTTTTGGTTTTTTGCATTTGTTTCGCTTTATTTGCTATTGCTAGTTTGCTATAAGAAAACCCAAAAAGATTTTGCTTAGTTTGCTTGTTTCTCTTTGTTCTTGTTTCTAATTCGAAAACACCAAAAATATTTCCTGTTCTTCTTTGTTTTTTAAAGTTCATCTTGAGTTCAATGGTCTTCGGTGGCTGGAGCGTGGTTTTCATTTCATATTATCCAAGCTACACAAGTGAAAGGCAATAATGACGATCTACGACAATTGGATTGTGGTGAGAGGCTGGTATGAACTCTATTTGTTTTCATTTTTGTACATATACTCATCCATGTGAGCATGCTTAGTTGGTTCATGTGAGGTATATGTTATTTGAGAAAGTCTAGTAGTTCATGATCTCTCATATTTAGCTTCAATCTATTAATATGAGTAGCATGTCATGGATGTTTGCTTGCATTGTTTTATTCATAAGTAGGTATGGCATTGTGGTATCCTCCTCTGAATAATTCATTTATATCGACTTGGCACATGCTCACGCATGCATATGACTGAACAAAAGTCAATTAAGCCTCGATGATTTATATTGCTTCAGAGTTCTTGTATCACTTTTATGCCTCCGTTAATTTATTTTGCCGCAAGCATGATTATGACAGTTATTGCTCTCTTGATTTGTCGCTCCCTAGTCTATTGCTAGCCTTCACTTGTACTGAGCGGGAACGCTGCTCGTGCTTCCAAATACCTGAAAACCAAGTTATTCCAAAGTGTCCACCATAAATACCTATGCATGGCATTTCAAACCATTCCAAGTAAATTCTCATGCGCTACCTTTAAAACTTTCAAAATGCTTCTCAATTTGTGTTTATGTTTCATAGCTCATGAGGAAGTATGTGGTGTTTAGCTTTCAACCTTGTCATTTACTTTTGACGGACTCTCATATGGACTAGTGGCACATCCGCTTATCCAATAATTTTGCAAAAAGAGCTGGCAATGGGATTCCCAGTCCCGAATTAATTAACTTAAATAGACACTCCTCCATGGTTTGTGATTGATGGACGGCACCCGAAGGATTCGGTTAGCCATGGCTTGTGTAAGCAAAGGTTGGGGGGAGTGTCATCATCATAATAAAACTAAAATAAAAAGGCACTGCACCCGAGGATTCGGTTAGCCATGGTTTGTGTAAGAAAGGTTGGAAGGAGTGCCACATAAATATGCAATAATTCATGGGAGCCGCTCTTGGGAGTCCAGTTGGCGAGGTAGTTAGTGTACCCATTACCATTCGTTGACAATAACAAACACCTCTCAAAATAATTTTACTCCTGATTTTAAAAATGAAAAGCTCTAGCGCATGTTAATCCCTGCTTCCCTCAGCGAAGGGTCAATCTTTTACTTTTATGTTGTGTCTCCATTCTTTCTTTGAGCACTATCTTGAGAGCACAACTGTCATTCTTAGTATAATATGCTTGTCTCAAAATACGATTGATTGTGGTATAACTTTGATGCTTTTATCTTTGACAATCACTACTTCTAGTCTTTCTATGAACTCCAGAGGTGCCTGGGCATTTATGTTTTGCCGATCAAATACGGGCAAGCGAGATACCACTTTATCATACTCTCTTATGAACATTGCAATCCTGCTTATATACATGATTCATGATGCTTATTATTAATTGTTGGTACCTCTCCATGATTGACATAGCTGTTAGATGATCTTATTTGCATGTATCTCATTATGAACTGCTTAAGTATTAGCCATAGCATGAGAATATATACATCATATGAGCAAATGTGTTCGTGAAAGTTCTTTTATCGCTCAGTTGTTAACTGAATTGCTTGAGGACAAGCAATAAGCTAAGCTTGGGGGGAGTTGATACGTCCAAAACGTATCTACTTTCCCGAACACTTTTGCTATTGTTTTGCCTCTAATTTGTGTATTTTGGATACAACTAACACGGATTAACGTTGTTTTCAGCAGAACTGTTCTGGTGTCTCGTTTTTGTGCAGAAATCCAACTTTCGGGAAAATCCTCGGAATTTATGCAGAAGGCCCTATTTTCCCAGAATACTGACGGAGCCAGAAGGACAAGTAAGGTGGAGGCCCGAGGGCCCCACACCATAAGGCGGCGCGGCCTGGGGGGGCCCGCGCGGCCCTATGGTGTGGCCCCTCAGCCGGCCTCCGACGCCCTCCTTCGGATTATATATTGCCTTCGACCTAAAAACACACGGGAGGAAGTCGAAGTCGCCAGAAAGCCTCCAGAACGCCGCCACATCGCGAAACTCCGTCGCGGGAGCCAGAAGTCTCCGTTCTAGCACTCCGCCGGGACGGGGAATTGGAGGAGATCATCGCCATCATCACCACCGACGCCTCTCCATCAACCAGCCATGTTTCCCCCATCCATGTGTGAGTAATTCCCCCACTGTAGGCCGAAGGGGATGCTAGGGATTGGATGAGATTGGTCATGTAATAGCATAAGATTGTTAGGGCATAGTGCCTAGTGTCCGTAATCGGTACTTTGATGATATTGTTGCAACTTGTTATGCTTAATGCTTGTCACTAGGGCCCGAGTGCCATGATCTCAGATCTGAACATGTTATTATTTCATCATGATATTCATTGTTTATGGTCTTATCTGCAAGTTGTATACACATGTCGCTGTCCGGAACCAATGGCCCCGAAGTGACAAGAATCGGGACAACCGGAGGGGATGGTAGTGATGTGAGGATCACATGTGTTCACGGAGTGTTAATGCTTTGCTCCGGTACTCTATTAAAAGGAGTACCTTAATATCCAGTAGTTTCCCTTGAGGCCCGGCTGCCACCGGCTGGTAGGACAAAAGATGTTGTGCAAGTTTCTCATTGCGAGCACGTACGACTATAATTGGAACACATGCCTATTGATTGCTTTGTACTTGGACACCGTTTTATTATTATCTGCAAATGCCCTGCTATGATTGTTACATGAGTTTCTCTCATCCATGCAATGCCCGTCATCCGTCCCCGTGCCTACAGTATTTTAATCCTGCTGTTTACTATAATCACTACTGCTGTCTCTGTTACTCTGTTGCTGTTATTTCACTACTGCCACTGCTATAAAACTGTTACTACTGATAAACTCTTGCGAGCAAGTCTGTTTCCAGGTGCAGCTGAATTGACAACTCCGCTGTTAAGGCATCCAAGTGTTCTTTGTCTCCCCTTGTGTCGAATCAATAAATTGGGTTATACTACCCGCGAAGACTGCTGCGATCCCCTATACTTGTGGGTCATCAGTCGGCGCACCAGAAGGTTCCTTGACGGGCAAGACAAGGAAGCGAACAAACAAGGAAAGATCAGATCTAAAACTACTGTAAACCTAGTCATACTCGGTTAGACCTCTTGAGACCTGGCCTCCTATATAAAGGCTAGGAGAGGGGCTGCCGAGGGACACAATCAATCTTAGCAATCTTAGCCAGAAAAAGCTTAGAGCTAGGTAACTCTAGCAATAGCAATCTCGACGAGATCTCAGCCGAACTATTCGGCACCCCATTGTAACCCATTATCATCATAATCAAGAACAGACAGGCAGGACGTAAGGGTTTTACCTCATCGAGGGCCCCGAACCTGGGTAAATTGCTCTCCTCGCTTGTCTGTGAACCGATGTCTCGTGTCAGCCTGCAGGATTCCATCAACCCTAAGCCCCAATCGGAGGGCATTGGCGAGGAGTACCCTCGACAATTGGCGCCGTCTGTGGGAAATCTGTCGGCACAAGGCAGGTCATCGGCAGTACCAGTCACGTCCGCGGCGTTCTTACTCGACTCACCGACACCGGCAAAGTCAAGAGATCCGATCCGCTGCGGGTCCTTCGAGTTCGTGCCGCGCCGCGAAGAACTTCACCCGAATTCTATGGCATCGTCTCACGACACGGAAGCTATTTTCGGTGGCGTCCACTTCGTCATCGACTCCGGAGGTTTCCTTCGCCTCCCTGGGGCCGGCGTGTCCGACTCAAAGACCATGCCTCCGGAGGGTGTCCCTTCAGCAACAACCCTAAAAATTTTGCCCAGAAGCATACAAGAGAGCAACCGAGGGAATCTCGACACCGCAGCTGGACAAAGAAAGAGACGAAGAAGCTTACACCATGAAGGGGAAGGCAGAACAGCAGTCCACCCTCGACAGTTCGTGCAAGGATGCTATGACACATCGTCAATCAGGGGCCGCACCCGTTCTCCGCACCTCTCGGCTACAGAGCAACTTGAGGCGCCATGTTACCTCCACTCTTACTTTGATCCAAAAGATGGTCGGGAAAAGTCCAGTCATTTGTTGAGGAACTGCCGATACTTCCTGGAGATTCGACAGTTCTGCGATGATCTTAGAGCTGAAGCTACATCAAGAGTTCACATGATGGAGGAGAAGGCAAGGTCCTATGACCATCAGCCAGAACCATATGTACCAGAACCATACGAGCCAATGGAAAAAGATGAATATGTACCAGTCGAAGCATTCCCAGCGCTGCGTGGACAAATCAACATGATCCATAAAACCAGCTTTTCGAAAAGAGAAATCAAGAAGTTTTCCCGAGAAGTAAAATATGCGGAAGTTGCCATGGTTGATACGCCGGATTTCATCGATTGGTCAGAACAAAGCATCACCTTCAGCAGGGCGGATCACCCGAAAGCTGTCCCAAGGCCCGGTCACGCGGCCCTTGTCCTTGAAGCGCAGATTGGGGGGTACAGTATGGGCAAAGTATTCATGGACGGAGGAAGCGGCTTGAACCTGCTATTCTCCAGCACGATGAGAGCAATGGGTTTAACAGTCGACATGCTAAGAGAATCCGACACAGGGTTCCACGGCATTATACCGACTCGACCCACTTACTCGCTAGGCAAAACATCATTGGACGTAGTCTTCGGCACACCCAGTAATTTTAGGAAAGAAAAAGTCGAGTTCGAGGTAGTCGACTGGGAATCCCAGTACCACGCCATCCTCGGCAGGCCTGCGTTTGCCAAATTCATGGCCGTGCCTCATTATGCGTACCTGAAACTAAAGATGCCAGGCAACAACGGGACCCCAATAACCGTTCACGGCAGCTTCGCTCGGTCAGACAACTGCGACAGGGAGTTCCAGAAGATCGCCTCGAAGTTTGGAGCCAGGGAAGAACTCAACGCGATCGATACCGTTACAGACCACACACAACCACCAGCCGATAATCGAAACGTAAGATCCGATGAGTTCGATACTGCAAAGGAAACCAAGAAGCTGCAAGTGCACCCTACTGACCCGAAGAAGACAGTCAGTACCTCGGCTGACCTCACTATCGCATAGGAAAGCGCGCTCATCGAGTTCCTCCGTGAGCGCTGGGAGATATTTGCATCGGAACCATCCGACATGCCAGGTATCCCCAGGGAACTCGCTGAGCACGCCCTAAATGTTGACCCGACGGCCAAACCAGTACAACAGTCGATGCGACGATTTTCCGAACCTAAAAGAAGGGCAATCGGCGAATAAGTTAATCGACTCCGCAAGGAGGGATTTATTTGAGAGCTTAAGGAATCTGAGTGGGTGGCCAATCCGGTCATGGTGCCGAAGAAGGACACAACCGCCCTCCGCATGTGCATCGATTACACCAGCCTTAACAAACACTGCCCGAAAGATCATTTCCCGCTGCCTCGAATAGACCAAATAGTCGACTCCACGGCCGGGTGCGACCGTCTCTCTTTTCTCGATGCATACTCCGGGTACAACAGATCAAACTGAAGAAGGAAGACTAGGAGCTAACCGCGTTCATGACTCCACACGGCGTTTTCTGTTACAACGTCATGACCTTCGGGTTGAAAAATGCAGGAGCTACCTACCAGCGCTGCATGCAAGCCTGCCTCGCGGAGCAGATTGGAAGAAACGTTGAAGTCTACATCGACGACATCGTGGTGAAAACGAAGCACGCAGCCACACTCATTGATGACTTGCGGGAAACCTTCGACAATCTGGACAGATACAAAATCAAGTTGAATCCCAAGAAATGCTTCTTCGGAGTGCCAGGAGGACAAGTACTTGGGTACTTCATATCGGCCAGAGGAATCGAGGCCAATCCCTTGAAGATCAAAGCTATTCTCGATATGGAGCCTCCAAAGAATCTGCACCAAGTGCAGCAGTTGGCAGGCCGGCTAGCAGCGCTCAACAGGTTCATTGCAAAGCTAGGGGAGAAAGCTTTGCCCTTCTACAACTTAATGAAAAAGTCGGAAAAGTTCGAGTGGACAAAGGAGGCACAAGACTCCTTCGACAACTTGAAGAAAATCCTATCGACCTCCCCGGTGCTCGTGACCCCGCGCGAAAAGGAGACGTTGCTCATGTACATAGCCGCTACAGCTCAAGTCTTCAGCAGCGTTTTGGTCATCGAACAAGAGGAAGCAGGGAGAGTTCATGGTGTGCAGAGGCCCGTTTACTACCTTAGTGAAGTGCTTACTCCTGCAAGGCAGAGGTATCCCCATCACCAGAAGTTGGCATATGCAGTATGGAGGTCGGCTCGCAAGTTGCGGCACTACTTCACGGAGCACCCGATCAAAGTTGTAAGCGAAGCACCCCTGAAGAGCATAATGACCAATCCAGAAGCTACAGGTCGAGTGTCTCAATGGGCCATCGAGCTAGCGCCACACGACATAACTTACGTTAACCGAACGGCGGTAAAATCTCAAATCCTCCTAGATTTTGTGGCAGACTGGATCCAATCACAGACGCCAGCAACACCCGACATGTCGGGGTCATGGATAATGTACTTTGATGGGTCAAAACGGAGTACAGGTGCAGGAGCAGGAGTGGTGCTGATATCACCGCAGGGAGATAAGATGAAGTATATACTACGCATGAATTTCTCTCTGCCGACAAACAACGAAGCAGAATACGAAGCGCTGTTACACGGAATGAAAATGGCAAAGGCGTGTGGTGCTACTCGCTTAGAAATCTACGGAGACTCAAACTTGGTGGTCCAGCAGTCGATGAACCTGTGCGATGCTGTCAGCGACAACATGATTGCCTATCGACAGCTGTATCAGAATATGGAAGCTAAATTCGAAGGATGCGAGCTCAAACACATCGGCAGAGCCAGTAATGAGGAAGACGACACTTTGGCAAACATCGGGTCCACATGCTCCCCCATCCCAGACGGAGTGTTTTACGAAGTGATCACTCAACGATCAATAAAAGAAAAGACGTCAGCATCCCCAAAATCATAGGCTGATGAATTGGAGGCAAACTCACGACAAACTCCTTCGGTTGAAGAATCTCCAGCCCTTCCTGCCGAACAAGTCCTCCTCCTCGAGCCACTATGGACCAAACCACTCCTAGCGTATCTGATGAAACAAGAGCTGCCAGAGGACTCTGTGGAAGCTAGGCGAATCGTCAGACGTTCAAAGGCCTTCACCGTGATAAATGGTGAGCTTTACAAGCGTAGCATCTCAGGGATCTTCCAACGGTGTATCGCCATTGACGATGGAAAAGCACTGTTGCGCGAGATACATGAAGGAACCTGTGGGCATCATGCAGGGAGCAGAGCCCTTGTGGCGAAAGCCTTTAGGGCAGGATTTTATTGGCCAACGGCAGCGTCGAATGCTAGGGATCTAGTCATGAAGTACGATCCGTGCCAACGTTTTTCATCGAAACCACACGCTCCTGCAACGGACCTAATGACAATACCCTTGGCATGGCCGTTCGCTCAATGGGGACTCGATCAAGTTGGACCGCTGCCAAGATCGTCACCCGGAGGACACACGTACTTATTGGTTGCAGTCGACAAATTCACTAAGTGGATCGAGGCAGTACCAGTGCGAAACCAAAAAGCTGAAACAGCGGTTCAATTCTTCAAGGGAATAACTTGTCGATTCGGTATGCACCACAGCATTGTCACAGACAACGGCTCCAACTTTGATTCCGAGGAGTTCAGGAAATTTTGTGATGATGGAGGAATCAAATTGAAATTCGCATCAGTCTCTCACCCCCAGACCAACGGCCAGGTGGAAAGGATCAATGGTCTAACAGGAGATGGTCTAAAGAAATGCCTTAAAGGCGCAGCCGGAGCCTGGGTCGAAGAGTTACCATCTGTACTTTGGAGTTTGCGTACCACCCCCAACAGGTCGACTCAATACACTCCATTCTTCTTGGTGTACGGAGCCGAAGCAGTCCTACCAGCCGATGTCCGATTTGAAGCTCCTCGAGTGACAGCATACACAGAATCCTCCTCCAACATCGCGCTGCAAGATGCTGTCGACCTCTGATGTCTACGCCCCCCTCCTTTTCCTGTAGACAGTGTTGGGCCTCCAAGAGCAGAGGTTTGTAGAACAGCAGCAAGTTTTCCCTTAAGTGGATCACCCAAGGTTTATCGAACTCAGGGAGGAAGAGGTCAAAGATATCCCTCTCATGCAACCCTGCAACCACAAAGCAAGAAGTCTCTTGTGTCCCCAACACACCTAATAGGTGCACTAGTTCGGCGAAGAGATAGTGAAATACAGGTGGTATGAATAAGTAGTAGCAACGACACTAGAAAAGTGCTTTGCCCAGGACAGTAAACAAGCAGTAGTAACGCAGCAATAGTAACGCAGTAAAACAGTAAACAAGCAGCGATAGCAGTATTTAGGAACAAGGCCTAGGGATCATACTTTCACTAGTGGACACTCTCAACATTGATCACATAACAGAATAGATGAATGTATACTCTACACTCTTGTTGGATGATGAACACCATTGCGTAGGATTACACGAACCCTCAATGCCGGAGTTAACAAGCTCCACAATATTCAATGTTCATATTTAAATAACCTTAGAGTGCAAGATAGATCAACACAGCCAAACCAAGTACTAACATAGCATGCACACCGTAACCTTCACACTATGAAAGGAGGAATAGATCGCATCAATACCATCATAGTAATAGTTAACTTCATAATCTACAAGAGATCACAATCATAGCATAAACCAAGTACTTCATGATGCACACACTGCCAACATTACATCATGGAGGAGGAATAGACTACTTTAATAACATCACTAGAGTAGCACATAGATGAATTGTGATCCAAAACTCATATGAATCTCAATCATGTAAGGCAGCTCATGAGATCATTGTATTGAAGTACATAGGAGAGAGATTAACCACATAGCTACCGGTACAGCCCCGAGCCTCGACGGAGAACTACTCCCTCCTCATGGGAGACAGCAGCGGTGATGGAGATGGCGGTGGTGTCGATGGAGGAGCCTTCCGGGGGCACTTCTCCGTCCCGGCGGCGTGCCGGAACAGAGACTCCTGTCCCCCAGATCTTGGCTTCGCGATGGCGGCGGCTCTGGATGGTTTCTCGTACCGTGGCTTTTTTTCGTCTCGAGGTTTTAGGTCGAGGAGGCTTAAATAGGCGAAGAGGCGGCGTCAGAGGGTCGAAGGGGCGACGACACTATAGGGCGGCGCGGCCAGGGCCTGGGCCGCGCCGGCCTATGGTCTGGGGGCCCAGTGCCCCCTCTCTGGCGGTTCTCGTGTGTTCTGGATGCTTCCGGGCAAAATAGGAACCTGGGCGTTGATTTCGTCCGATTCCGAGAATATTTCGTTACTAGGATTTCTGAAACCAAAAACAGCAGAAAACAGGAACTGGCACTTCGGCATCTTGTGAATAGGTTAGTTCCAGAAAATGCACGAATATGACATAAAGTGTGCATAAAACATGTAGATATCATCAATAATGTGGCATGGAACATAAGAAATTATCGATACGTCGGAGACGTATCAGCATCCCCAAGCTTAGTTTCTACTCGTCCCGAGCAGGTAAACGATAAACAAAGATAATTTCTGGAGTGACATGCCATCATAACCTTGATCATACTATTGTAAGCATATGTAATGAATGCAGCGATCAAAACAATGTAAATGACATGAGTAAACAAATGAATCATATAGCAAAGACTTTTCATGAATAGTACTTCAAGACAAGCATCAATAAGTCTTGCATAAGAGTTAACTCATAAAGCAATAATTCATAGTAAAGGCATTGAAGCAACACAAAGGAAGATTGAGTTTCAGCGGTTGCTTTCAACTTATAACATGTATATCTCATGGATATTTGTCAACATAGAGTAATATAACAAATGCAATATGCAAGTATGTAGGAATCAATGCACAGTTCACACAAGTGTTTGCTTCTTGAGGTGGAAAGAGATAGGTGAACTGACTCAACATAAAAGTAAAAGAATGGTCCTTCAAAGAGGAAAGCATCGATTGCTATATTTGTGCTAGAGCTTTTATTTTGAAAACATGAAACAATTTTGTCAACGGTAGTAATAAAGCATATGAGTTATGTAAATTATATCTTACAAGTTGCAAGCCTCATGCATAGTATACTAATAGTGCCCGCACCTTGTCCTAATTAGCTTGGACTACCGGGATCATCGCAATGCACATGTTTTAACCAAGTGTCACAAAGGGGTACCTCTATGCCGCCTGTACAAAGGTCTAAGGAGAAAGCTCGCATTGGATTTCTCGCTATTGATTATTCTCAACTTAGACATCCATACCGGGACAACATAGACAACAGATAATGGACTCCTCTTTTATGCATAAGCATGTAACAACAATTAATTTTCTCATTTGAGATTGAGGATATATGTCCAAAACTGAAACTTCCACCATGGATCATGGCTTTAGTTAGCGGCCCAATGTTCTTCTCTAACAATATGCACGCTCTAATCATAAGGTGGTAGATCGCTCTTACTTCAAACAAGACGAACATGCATAGCAACTCACATGAAATTCAACAAAGAGTAGTTGATGGCGTCCCCAGGAACATGGTTATCGCACAACAAGCAACTTAATAAGAGATAAAGTGCATAAGTACATATTCAATACCACAATAGTTTTTAAGCTATTTGTCCCATGAGCTATATATTGTAAAGGTAGAGAATGGAAATTTAAAGGTAGCACTCAAGCAATTTACATTGGAATGGCGGAGAAATACCATGTAGTAGGTAGGTATGGTGGACACAAATGGCATAGTGGTTGGCTCAAGTATTTTGGATGCATGAGAAGTATTCCCTCTCGATACAAGGTTTAGGCTAGCAAGGATTATTTGAAACAAACACAAGGATGAAGCGGTGCAGCAAAACTCACATAAAAGACATATTGTAAACATTATAAGACTCTACACCGTCTTCCTTGTTGTTCAAACTCAATACTAGAAATTATCTAGACCTTAGAGAGACCAAATATGCAAACCAAATTTTAGCATGCTCTATGTATTTCTTCATTAATGGGTGCAAAGTATATGATGCAAGAGCTTAAACATGAGCACAAAAATTTCCAAGTATCACATTATCCAAGACATTATAGCAATTACTACATGTATCATTTTCCAATTCCAACCATATAACAATTTAACGAAGAAGAAACTTCGCCATGAATACTATGAGTAGAGCCTAAGGACATACTTGTCCATATGCAACAGCGGAGCGTGTCTCTCTCCCATACAGTGAATGCTAGGATCCATTTATTCAAACAAAACAAAAAACAAAAACAAACCGACGCTCCAAGCAAAGCACATAAGATGTGACGGAATAAAAATATAGTTTCAGGGGAGGAACCTGATAATATTGTCGATGAAGAAGGGGATGCCTTGGGCATCCCCAAGCTTAGACGCTTGAGTCTTCTTAGAATATGCAGGGGTGGTGAACCACCGGGGCATCCCCAAGCTTAGAGCTTTCACTCTTCTTGATCATAGTATATCATCCTCCTCTCTTGACCCTTGAAAACTTCCTTCACACCAAACTTCTCATAAACTTCATTAGAGGGGTTAGTACATAATCAAAAACTCACATGTTCAGAGGTGACACAATCATTCTTAACACTTCTGGACATTTCTCAAAGCTACTGGAAGGTAATGGAACAAATAAATCCACCCAACACAGCGAAAGAAGCAATGCGAAATAAAAGGCAGAATCTGTCAAAACAGAACAGTCCGTAAAGACGAATTTTTAATAAATACTTCCGTTGCTCAGATCAGAAAACTCAAAACTAATGAAAGTTGCGTACATATCTGAGGAACACGCACGTAAATTGGCATATTTTTCTGAGTTACCTACAGAGAAAACAGCCCAGATTCGTGACAGATAGAAATCTGTTTCTGCGCAGAATCCAAATCTAGTATCAACCTTCGATTAGAGGCTTCACTTGGCACAACAAAACACAAAACTAAGATAAGGAGAGATTGCTACAGTAGTAAACAACTTCCAAGACACAAATATAAAACAAAGTACTGTAGCAAAATAACACATGGGTTATCTCCCAAGAAGTTCTTTCTTTATAGCCATTAAGATGGGCTCAGCAGTTTTAATGATGCACTCGCAAGAAATAATATTTGAAGCAAAAGAGAGCATCAAGAGGCAAATTCAAAACACATTTAAGTCTAACATGCTTCCTATGCATAGGAATCTTGTAAATAAACAAGTTCATGAAGAGCAAAGTAACAAGCATAGGAAGATAAAACAAGTGTAGCTTCAAAAATTTCAGCACATAGAGAGGTATTTTAGTAACATGAAAATTTCTACAACCATATTTTCCTCTCTCATAATAACTTTCAGTAGCAACATGAGCAAACTCAACAATATAACTATCACATAAAGCATTCTTATCATGAGTCTCATGCATAAAATTATTACTCTCCACATAAGCATAATCAATTTTATTAGTTGTAGTGGGAGCAAATTCAACAAAGTAGCTATCATTATTATTCTCATCATCAAATATAGGAGGCATATTGTAATCATAATCAAATTCATCCTCCATAACAGGCGGTAACAAAAGACTACTATCATCATAAATTGGAGGCAAAGTATCATCAAAGAAAATTTTCTCCTCAATGCTTGGGGGACTAAAAATATCATGCTCATCAAAGCCAGCTTCCCCAAGCTTAGAATTTTCCATATCATTAGCAACAATGGTATTCAATGTGTTCATGCTAATATGTTCCATGGGTTTTTTAATTTTCGGATCAAACCATCCATGTCTTAAATCAGGAAATAGAATAAGAAGCTCATTGGTGTCCATTATGCCTAACTAGTGTAAACAAGAAACAAAAAGATGCAATTGCAGGATCTAAAGGAAATAGCTTCGAGTACTTACAATGCGCCGGAAAATAGCTTAGTAGCCGAGATCCGGAGTGTGAGTACCTTTTACCTTTCCTCCCCGGCAACGGCGCCAGAAAATAGCTTGATGTCTACGCCCCCCCTCCTTTTCCTGTAGATAGTGTTGGGCCTCCAAGAGCAGATGTTTGTAGAACAGCAGCAAGTTTTCCCTTAAGTGGATCACCCAAGGTTTATCGAACTCAGGGAGGAAGAGGTCAAAGATATCCCTCTCATGCAACCCTGCAACCACAAAGCAAGAAGTCTTTTGTGTCCCCAACACACCTAATAGGTGCACTAGTTCGGCGAAGAGATAGTGAAATACAGGTGGTATGAATAAGTAGTAGCAACGGCACCAGAAAAGTGCTTTGCCCAGGACAGTAAACAAGCAGTAGTAACGCAGCAATAGTAACGCAGTAAAACAGTAAACAAGCAGCGATAGCAGTATTTAGGAACAAGGCCTAGGGATCATACTTTCACTAGTGGACACTCTCAACATTGATCACATAACAGAATAGATGAATGCATACTCTACACTCTTGTTGGATGATGAACACCATTGCGTAGGATTACACGAACCCTCAATGTCGGAGTTAACAAGCTCCACAATATTCAATGTTCATATTTAAATAACCTTAGAGTGCAAGATAGATCAACACAGCCAAACCAAGTACTAACATAGCATGCACACCGTAACCTTCACACTATGAAAGGAGGAATAGATCGCATCAATACCATCATAGTAATAGTTAACTTCATAATCTACAAGAGATCACAATCATAGCATAAACCAAGTACTTCATGATGCACACACTGCCAACATTACATCATGGAGGAGGAATAGACTACTTTAATAACATCACTAGAGTAGCACATAGATGAATTGTGATACAAAACTCATATGAATCTCAATCATGTAAGGCAGCTCATGAGATCATTGTATTGAAGTACATAGGAGAGAGATTAACCACATAGCTACCGGTACAGCCCCGAGCCTCGACGGAGAACTACTCCCTCCTCATGGGAGACAGCAGCGGTGATGGAGATGGCCGTGGTGTCGATGGAGGAGCCTTCCGGGGGCACTTCCCCGTCCCGGCGGCGTGCCGGAACAGAGACTCCTGTCCCCCAGATCTTGGCTTCGCGATGGCGGCGGCTCTGGATGGTTTCTCGTACCGTGGCTTTTTCGTCTCGAGGTTTTAGGTCGAGGAGGCTTAAATAGGTGAAGAGGCACCGTCCGAGGGTCGAAGGGGCGACGACACTATAGGGCAGCGCGGCCAGGGCCTGGGCCGCGCCGGCCTATGGTCTGGGGGGCCAGTGCCCCCTCTCTGGCGGTTCTCGTGTGTTCTGGATGCTTCCGGGCAAAATAGGAACCTGGGCGTTGATTTCGTCCGATTCCGAGAATATTTCGTTACTAGGATTTCTGAAACCAAAAACAGCAGAAAACAGGAACTGGCACTTCGGCATCTTGTTAATAGGTTAGTTCCAGAAAATGCACGAATATGACATAAAGTGTGCATAAAACATGTAGATATCATCAATAATGTGGCATGGAACATAAGAAATTATCGATACGTCGGAGACGTATCAACCTCCTTGATGAAGCACGAGATATCGCCTTGGCAAGAACAACGGTTTACCAGCAAGCGCTGAGAAACTACCACAGTCGACGAATACGCAGTAGAAGTTTCAGTGTTGGAGATATGGTACTTTGGCTGAAGCAAAAAATACCCTTGAAGCTAGAATCTCCATGGGAAGGACCATACATCATCACCGAAGTGATACCAGGAGGAGCCTATCGGCTCAAAAATCCAGCTTCAGGGAAAGATGTCGAGAATCCGTGGAACATCGCGCAGTTGCGATGGTTCTATACATAGGATACGATTGTTTTTAATCATTCAACGGCCTATAAGGTTGCTCTACATTATGAATAAAAGATCTAATCAGATTTTCTACCTTTTTTCTTGCTTCAGGCTTTGGCACCCGAACATAACGTTTGGAGCCCTTACCATCGGCTCTAACTCCCATCGGGAGCGTTGGCCCAAAAGAAATGTGCTTACACAGTGTCATTAATTAAATACTCTCAGCGAGAGCTAAGATTAATGACACACAAAAACAACCAATCCAAGCCTCGAAAAATACGCGAGCGCTGCAGTCGATGGTTACAAGATAAGGCTCAAAGCGGTGCACCGCGTGTCGAAGCCGAGCTTTCGAATAAATTACATATCGACTTCGCAATAACATTGCATAAAATCCAATGAAGTCGTCGAGTAAGCAGGTTGAACTGATCACTCAGCCGCACTCGACAACAAAATATCAATCAAACTAACATAGCGTGCAGCGTACGCAGTAAACAATCTTATGCAGATACAAGGTTATTACATTCATAATCGGGTTCCCCGGTCCCAGTGGGCCTTCAGTTCCTTTTCAAGGCATGATTCCATCCGAGAAACAATGGTGTAAGCAGGACCTCTAGCAACATCATAGTACTGGCCTAAATCCCTTTCAGTGTTCGCCACGGCTCTCAAATCTAAAGATGGATGGCACACCAATATTGAAGCAAAGGCAAGCTCAGCACCAGCTAGAAGCTCTTTCCGCACCAGCTATCGAATCCTCTCGGGAGACTTGAATCGGGTGAACAAGCTAGACAAAGTTTCGGGTGCTTGGTCCAGAGGAAATAAGGTGTGCCAAACCATCGTGAGAAGGGCATAATATTTATCAAAATAGTAATGCGCCTTCATCACCCGGTATTTAAACTTCGCCATGACGACGGCCTTTGGACGATGCAGCCATAAACCATGTGTTGGGTGAGCAACGTCGGTCATCGCCTCAACCTCTTCATGAATCTTCCTATCCTCTTCAGCTGCATCCGAAGCTACGACTGGAAAAGGAACGAATGTCAGATAAAAGAACATTCAAGTTATGCCCGGAATCAGAAGACAGGCTAATACTTACAGCCCAAGCTTTCGGTAGCAACATGAAGACCATCAAGAGCGTATTGTTCGACAGCAGTCGCTATCTCTCCCTTTTTCTTCACCAAGGCAGCCATCGCACGAAGGGAAGTGATGTCTTTATTTAGACTAGACACCTGGTCACGTAACTGACGAACAAGGCCTGACTCGTCATTACTCGAAGGGTTCGGAAAAAGCTCGGCTCGGGAAGAAGATGAAGGAATCTGCAGTACAGTCCTCAATTCAGACCAAGCATTAATATAAAAACTCCCATCGGGAGCATTGAGAACACATCATACAGACAAAAGGATGTTTAAATTGGCAACAGAGCCGAATCTTTCGAGTTACGGATGATCTTATGTACAACAAGTCAAATAACAGTTCAAGGATTCGCCGACGTTGAACCAGGGGCTGACTCAGGAACAGGCTCGGCTTGTGCTTCATCCACCAGCTTCAGAAGTCGGTTGGCGCAAGTCATTGCCGTTCTCTTGAAAGGCTCAAGATCGACCAGATGGTTTTCATCATCAACAGGCAGTGCCTTAGAATACTCTTCCAATTCCGACCCCATCCCATGGCCCATAAGCAACTGAAAAGTAAGAACCGCTCCAATCAAACGGCCGCGGCGTTTCAGTACCTCTACAGGCTCGGAAGGATCGACAAGGAAAGCTTCCGCCATCTCATCGAGAGTCTTGTCCAGGTTCATCTTTGGGAAGATCATCGAGTATAACTTCGATAGTGCTCCCTTGGACTTCTGTAGCAGTCTAAGGACCTGGACATTTGACTCAGCAGCAAGAGACAAAGCATCGGCTGTGGAGTCCTCCCGAAGCTGATGGCGTCGGCTGACAGTTATATTGGCGGCCTCTGAAAGAGAGACGTATCAGTAACCAATGAAGAAAACATCAAGAAAGAAGCGGAATACCATGAGGATTTTTACCCAATAAATTCTTGACGGATTCACGGAGGACACCTTCCTTCTCATCAATTGCAGCCGCCGCTGCATGCCTAGCATCTTGATCATCCTTCATCTGACGCTTCAGCCTCTTTACTTCTTCCTTCAGCAAGGTGTTCTCACTTTTGGCATCGGTAGCAAGCATGTTGGCTTCAACCACCTGATCAGCCGAAGATTTGACGGCCTTCCGAAGTTGGGAGTTTTCAGCCTCAAGGCGAGTGAATTGCTTAGCAAAGTCCGCCACAGCATCGACTGTAGCGTAAATCGGCTGCAGCCAGGAAAAAATCAAGAAGAGTCAGGTGATAGAAACTCGGCAAATCCAGATAAATTAAGTACTTACATGATCACGGCCAGCCAGAGGGGTGGGAGCATCATCAGGAGGAATAACTCTCGATACCGGGACCTTCTCCACACCCGTTCGTGATGGAGGTGTTGACTTGGCGGGAGAAGGGTTTGATTCCTTAGCCGATGCTGCTCTCTCAGAGGCTAGCTTGGCCCTCTTTGCGAGAGGAACATTGTCATCATCATCGTCATCATCGGAGCTACTTAAATACAGTGCACAGTTAGCATGCAGGATGACAAGAAATAAATTAAAAAAAAAGTATAAATGCTCACAGGTCTAGATCATCTTCGTCCACGAAGAAACTTGTTGAACTCTTCTTAGCAGGAGGAGGCGAAGCAGCTTCGTCGGCATCATTATCTCCTCCTTTAGGACTTGATTCAGCCGATGTGATAAGATCATCATGTACCTGCTTACGACGTCTGCTCCTGAGGAAGGCATCATCTTCGGCAGCTTCCTCCTCTTGGACATCGCTGTCCTCAAGGACGTGCTGAATGTCCTCAGTTCCCTCAGAATCATCATCGTCATCCTCCAGTACCACGCCGCTCTCGGGTGAGGGAGGATAACATTGGGCAACAGCGGGAGCCTGTGGAGGGACAGAAACTTGTAAGGTACAAACAGAAAAAAGAAGTAATAACAGTAAACGAAGAGTGGTAAGGTTACCTCGGACGGAAGATGCTTGAGATCATAGGGAGGACGCGCTGATGTCAAGACGATGGTGTCCTTGGTGCTGAGGCATGTTAGGCGACGAACTTCGTCCCGGAGCTCATCTGCCGATAGGTCGGCAGAGTTGACCCTTGACTTGTCGCTTTTGCCAGTGTAAAGCCACAACTGGCGAGGGCGGGACATCAGCGGCTGCACTCGACGCTGTAGGAACACTGAAACTACTTCAGTGCCGCACATCGTCAGGCCTCCTGTATTCTTCAAAGTGACTATCTGCTCAAATAGTTCATCGGCTGTCGCCTTTTCTTCGCGAGAAAGGGCGTTTTGCCAAGACTTCTTCTTATGAGCTACCAAGACGTCGTCAAAAAGAGGGAGATTTGAACGCCGCCCAGGAACGGCGGGGTCCCGAAGGTAGAACCACTTGTTGCGCCAGCCCTGGACAGATTCCTTCATCGGATAGTCGAAGTAGTCGACCTCCTTCCTGACGACGAAGCCAACGCCACCGACAACGGGGGGGCATTACTGTCGTTGTGACGCTTCACATAGAAGATCTTCCTCCAAAGGCCCCAGTGATGCTTGATACGTCCAATTTGCATCACTATTTTATATCATAATTTGCTGTTATTCATTGATATATTTCATGTTGGGACACAATACTTATGTCATTTCATCTATTTTGCATGTTTCATCATTGTTGGAGGATCAAGCACCGGAGCCAGGATTCTGCTGGAAAAAGCACCGTCAGAACGCAATATTTCGGAAGATCAACTGTGGAAGGAAATTATACCAAAAATCCTATTTTTCAAGATGACGAAGGAAGCCAGAAGGAGGAGCCAGGAGGACCCAGGGTGGGCCCACACCCTAGGGCGGCGCGGCCGCGCCGCCATGTGGTGTGGAGGGCCCACAGCCCCTTTCGCCTCCTTTTCTTCGTGAAATCCTTCGTCCCGAAAACCGAAGCCACAGAGGGTTCCTCACGAAGAGTTACAGCCGCCTCTGCGGGGCGGAGAACACCAGAGAGAAAAGAGCTCTCCGGCGGGCAGGAATCCGCCGGGGAAATTCCCTCCGGGAGGGGGAAATCGACGCCATCGTCACCGTCATCGAGCTGGACATCATCTCCATCACCATCATCATCATCTCCACCATCATCACCGCCGTCTCCACCACTGGACACCGTCACCGCTGTAACAATTTGGGTTTGATCTTGATTGTTTGATAGGGGAAACTCTCCCGGTATCGATCTCTACTTGTTGTTGATGCTATTGAGTGAAACCATTGAACCAAGTTTATGTTCAGATTGTTATTCATCATCATATCACCTCTGATCATGTTCCATATGATGTCTCATGAGTAGTTCGTTTAGTTCTTGAGGACATGGGTGAAGTCTAAATGTTAGTAGTGAACTATGGTTGAGTAATATTCAATGGTATGATATTTAAGTTGTGGTGTTATTCTTCTAGTGGTGTCATGTGAACGTCGACTACATGACACTTCACCATTTATGGGCCTAGGGGAATGCATCTTGTATTCGTTTGCTAATTGCGGGGTTGCCGGAGTGACAGAAACCTAAACCCCCGTTGGTATATCGATGCAGGAGGGATCGCAGGATCTCAGAGTTTAAGGCTGTGGTTAGATTTATTCTTAATTACTTTCTTGTAGTTGCGGATGCTTGCAAGGGGTATAATCACAAGTATGTATTAGTCCTAGGAAGGGCGGTGCATTAGCATAGGTTCACCCACACAACACTTATCATAACAATGAAGATTATTTAGCCGTATGTAGCGAAAGCACTAGACTAAAATCCCGTGTGTCCTCGAGAACGTTTGGTCATTATAAGTAAACAAACCGGCTTGTCCTTTGTGCTAAAAAGGATTGGGCCACTCGCTGCAATTGTTACTCTCGCACTTTACTTACTCGTACTTTATTCAACTGTTACATCCAAACCCCCTGAATACTTGTCTGTGAGCATTTACAGTGAATCCTTCATCGAAACTGCTTGTCAACACCTTCTGCTCCTCGTTGGGATCGACATTCTTACTTATCAAAAATACTACGATACACCCCCTATACTTGTGGGTCATCAAGACTATTTTCTGGCGCCATTGCCGGGGAGTGAAGCGCTATTGGTAAGTGGAATTGGTAAGGAAAACCTTTACTGTTGTGCTGATTTTATTTCTGCCTGCTGCTATAAGTCATTATGGAGAGATCTTCTCTTCAATTTTTATTTGGGAAATCTACTACTACTGCAACGGTAGTGGATGAGGCGCCAGGTGAGGAAGTGATACCATATAAAATACCTATGAAAATTATTGAACGTGTTATGGATAACCGCTATGAAGGGGATGGAACTGTCCATCCTGGTGATCATTTACTGTTTTTGCATGAATTATGCGGGTTATTCAAATGTGCAGGTATTGCTATGGATGAAGTGAGGAAGAAACTATTCTCTTTATCGCTGTCTGGCAAAGCGGCGCATTGGTATAAATTACTGGATAATGGGGATTCTCTTGAATGGAATGATATTGTGCCCCGGTTTTATTCTAAGTTCTATCCTCCAAGTGAAATTCACAAGGATCGGAATCGCATATATAATTTTTGGCCTCATGATGGAGAGAGTATTGCCCAAGCTTGGGGGAGATTGAAGTCTTTAATGCTCAAATGCCCCATTCATGAGCTTCCTGGTAATGTTATTATTGATAATTTCTATGCAAGACTTTCTTTTCAAGACAAGACCTTGCTGGATACTTCTTGTTCTGGATCATTTACACGCAACAAAGAAGAGTTTAAAAGGGACCTTCTTGATCGGATCCAAGAAAATACTGAAGGTTGGGAGAACGACAAGGATAGAGAATCAGGTATAATTTATGATTATAAATGCATTGAAGCTTTTATGGATACTGATAAATTTTGTAATATGAGTGCTACATATGGTCTTGATTCTCAAGTTGCTGTAAATCTTTATAAAGCTTTTGCCTCTCATTATGAATTGCCAAAGAAGAATTTTGATAAGTATCATGAACCGTATAAAGATAAAATTGATTCATCTATTAATAAATGCGTTGTAGTTGAAACTGCTGATCATGTTATTCCTGAAGCTTATATTGAAAAAACTCCTTTCCCTGCTAAAATGAAGGAGTACTCTGTTATAAATAGTGCGGTTCATAAAAGTGAAAAGAAACCTGTAGAACCTGAAGAACAAATAAAAGTTGAACCTGCTGTTGCAATAGTTAAAGATCTTGTAACTGAAAATGTGGAGGATGGTCATATTATTTTCTGTGAAGATGCTTCTAATATTGTTTCACATCCTAATAAACCCAAACAAGCTAGTGTTCCTATGCTATCTATTAGAATTGGTGATCATTGCTATTATGGATTATGTGATATTGGTGCAAGTGTTAGTGCTATTCCTTATGAGCTTTACACGGAGATTATGCACGAAATTGATTCTTGTGAACTTGAAGATATTGATGTGGTTATTCAGCTGGCTAATAGAGAAACTATTTCTCCAATTGGTATTGTTCGAGATGTGGAAGTTTTATGCGGTAAGATTAAATATCCTGCTGACTTTTTGGTACTTGGTTCTGCTGCTAGTGATTATTGTCCTATTATTTTTGGTAGACCTTTTCTAAATACTTGTGGAGCTATTATAGATTGCAAGAAAGAGAAAATTTTGACTAAATTTGCTGGTGAATCTTACGAGTTTAACTTCTCTAAATTTACCAAAACTCCTTATAAAGCTGATTTGCCTAGTAATGATTTTAAAATGGAGCAGTGTGCATCTATTGTTCTTGTTCCTAATAATCCTTTGCAGCAACATTTGGAGGATAGCGAGAGTGAAGTTTTTAGGAAAGAAAGAGATGAGCTTGAGAAAAATTTTCTCCGCCAACCTATTCTCAAGCATGATTTACCGGTGGAAGATTTGGGTACAACGCCACCACTAAAGGAAGATCCTGTTTTTGATTTAAAGCCTTTGCCTGATAATCTTAAATATGCTCATATTGATGATAAGAAAATATATCCTGTTATTATTAGTTCTAAGCTTTCAGAGATTGAAGAAGAAAGGTTATTGGAAATATTGAAGAAGCACCGAGGAGCTATTGGCTACACTCTTGATGATTTGAAAGGGATTTCTCCTTCTATTTGCCAACACGCTATTAATATGGAAGATGATGCAAAGCCTGTTGTTGAACATCAGCGTCGTCTAATTCCGAAGATGAAGGAAGTGGTAAGGAATGAGGTATTAAGACTTCTTGAAGCTGGTATTATATATCCTATTGCTGATAGTAGATGGGTTAGTCCTGTGCATTGCGTTCCCAAGAAAGGAGGAATGACTGTTGAGCCTAATGATAATGATGAGCTCATCCCTCAAAGAGTAGTTGTAGGGTATAGAATGTGCATTGATTTTCGAAAAGTTAATAAAGTTACTAAGAAAGATCATTACCCTTTACCATTTATTGATCAAATGCTAGAAAGATTGTCTAAAAATACTCATTTTTGTTTTCTTGATGGTTATTCTGGGTTTTCACAAATTGCTGTTAAAGCTAAAGATCAAGAGAAAACCACCTTTACTTGTCCCTATGGAACTTATGCTTATAGACGTATGCCTTTTGGTTTATGTAATGCTCCTGCTACTTTTCAAAGATGCATGTCTGCTATTTTTCATGGTTTTTGTGAGAGTATTGTAGAGGTATTCATGGATGATTTTTCCGTCTATGGGAATTCTTTTGATAGTTGCTTGCGAAACCTTGATAAAGTTTTGCAGAGATGTGAAGAAACTAACCTTGTTCTTAATTGGGAGAAATGCCACTTTATGGTTAATGAAGGAATTGTATTGGGACATAAAATTTCTGAGAGAGGTATTGAAGTTGATAGAGCTAAAGTTGAAGCAATTGAGAAGATGCCCTATCCGAGGGATGTTAAAGGTATTCGTAGTGTTCTTGGTCATGCTGGGTTTTATAGGAGATTTATTAAAGATTTCTCCAAGATTTCAAAACCTCTTACTAATCTTCTTCAAAAAGATGTACCATTTGTTTTTGATGATGATTCTAAGGAAGCTTTTGAAACTCTTAAGAAAGCCTTAACAACTGCTCCTATAGTTGAACCTCCTGATTGGAACTTACCCTTTGAAATTATGTGTGATGCTAGTGATTTTGCTGTAGGCGCTATTCTTGGACAGCGAGTAGATAAAAAACTGAATGTTATTCATTATGCTAGTAAAACTCTTGATGCTGCTCAAAGAAATTATGCTACGACTGAAAAAGAATTATTAGCTGTAGTTTTTGCTTGTGATAAATTTAGATCTTATATTGTTGATTCAAAAGTTACTATTCATACTGATCATGCTGCAATTAGATACCTTATGACAAAGAAAGATGCTAAGCCGAGACTTATTAGATGGGTACTTCTTTTGCAAGAATTTGATTTACATATTGTAGATAGGAAAGGTGCTGATAATCCTGTTGCTGATAATTTGTCTAGATTGGAAAACATTGCCTATGATCCTATTCCTGTTAATGATAGCTTTCCAAATGAACAATTGGCTGTAATAAAGGTGAGCTCGCGAGACAGTCCTTGGTATGCTGATTATGCTAACTTTATTGTTTCCAAGTACTTGCCTCCAACCTTTTCAGCTCAGCAAAGGAGGAAGTTCTTTTATGACTTGAGGCATTATTTCTGGGATGACCCACACTTATATAAAGAAGGAGTGGATGGTATTATGCGAAGATGTGTTCCCTAATATGAACAACAAGAGATATTGAGTAAATGTCATGGTAGTGCTTATGGAGGACATCACGCCGGAGAAAGAACCGCGCAAAAGGTTCTACAATCAGGTTTTTATTGGCCAACTCTCTTCAAAGATGCGAGAAAGTTTATTTTATCTTGTGATGAATGCCAAAGGGTTGGTAATATCTCCAGACGTAATGAAATGCCTATGAATTATACTCTTGTTATTAAACCATTTGATTGTTGGGGATTTGACTTCATGGGACCTTTTCCCTCTTCAGAAGGTAACACTCATATACTTGTTGCTGTTGATTATGTTACTAAATGGGTGGAAGCTATACCTACAAAAAGTGCTGATGGTGAGACCTCTTTAAGAATGCTTTTAGATATTATTTTTCCTAGATTTGGAGTACCTAGATATATTATGACTGATGGAGGTTCTCATTTTATTCATGGAGGTTTTAGAAAAACTCTTGCTAAGTATGGTATTAATCATAGAATTGCTTCCGCTTATCATCCTCAAACTAGTGGTCAAGTAGAATTATCAAATAGAGAGATTAAATCTATTTTGGGAAAGACCGTTAATAAAACTAGAAAGAATTGGGCTAGTAAATTGAAGGATGCACTATGGGCTTATAGAACTGCTTATAAAAATCCCATGGGAATGTCACCTTATAAAATGGTTTATGGGAAAGCTTGTCATTTACCTTTAGAACTAGAGCACAAAGCTTATTGGGCTGTTAGAGAATCAAATAAAGATCCTAAACTTGCCGGTGATAAGAGGTTGTTGCAATTAAGTTCTCTAGATGAATGGAGAAGTGAAGCTTATGAAAATGCTAAACTCTTTAAAGAGAAAGTTAAAAAATGGCATGATAGAAGGATTATCAAAAGAGAATTTAATATTGGGGATAAAGTCCTATTGTATCGGTCTCGTCTCAGATTCTTTGCAGGAAATTACTCTCGAAATGGGAAGGACCGTATGTTGTCGAGGAGGTGTATCGTTCAGGAGCAATCAAAATTAGCTCTCTCCAAGGCAATGCTACGCAAGTGGTGAATGGACAAAGACTCAAGCATTATATCTCAGGTGATTCTTATAATGTTGATGTTGATATTATTCAAGTGGAAACACCGGAGGCTTTCATCAAAGGGCAAATTGACAAATCCGCAACTCGACTTTGAATAGGTAACAGTACTGGTAATGAAAAGTACGCAATTTACTTTCCGAACAATATTTTCGCTGTTTTTAGAAAATATGAAAAATTACGAGTTCGAAACGGAGTGGAAAGGACGCACGAGGGGGCGCCACCATAGGCCGGCGCGGCCAAGCCTGGGCCCGCGCCGCCCTATGGTTTGGCCGCCTCGTCGCCTCTTTCCGACTCTGGTTCGATCTGGTACTTTCCTTTTGTCGAGAAAATTTTTGCTATATAATCCCCCGGACCCCTGGAGGTCCGTATATCGTGTTCTCGACGTGTTTTGTTTCGAGCTGTTTCTGCCAGGATCTGTTTTCGGTCTAGAAGCACCATGGCCTCCAACAACAAGGGCAAGGGGCTTTCGGAGGAAGAAGTGAAGGAGGTGCCCTCAAGACAAGAGCAGCAAGCCGGAGGAAGCAAGCAAATCTTGGTGGGATCTGTTGACACTCGACGTTTTCTTTCTCATAACCTGCAGGGATCATTACCACCCGCTCTTAGCCTCGACTCCTTCCCCATGTTGGAAGAAGTTCTACGGACTACCGATGAGTTTTGTGATCAATATCAGGCTCTAAGAAGAGAAGTGGAGATACTCCAAGAGGAGAATTGCCGTCTCCGAAGAATGCTGGAATACCACTCGATTCGCATCACAAGCGCGGGAGGAGTTCATCACCACCATCTCCGCAGGAGTAATTCATCATCGGTATTGGCATCCCCTTGGTTTGTTCCAAGCTTGGGGGAGTGCCGCGGTATCACATTATCACTACCTTTTACTTTTATTGTCAAGTAGTGTCATATCATGAGTAGGGAAGTTATCATATAAGATGGGTTGCAGTTGGAAGTATCTCTCCTTTAGTTGGTTATCTATGTATCCCTTGGTGTGAGTTATCGTTATGGAATATTAATGAGAAGTCTTATCATTTACATATTGCACATCTTATTTTAGTTTGCAATCTCTATTATATGATTTACCTTGTTGTTAGTATTGGTATCACTTTGGGAGCATTGAATAAATCTATTTGGTTTTGGCAAACTTAGCATTGGTCAATAGCAACAACACTTTGAGGTTTAAGTAGAAAAGAGAAATACATGTAGTTGATTCATTGTCTTTCTTTCTTGTTAGCTCATAGCTTATTATTCTGAAGTTAAAATTGTTTGTGCTTATAGGGAAGATGCATGATTGTTTCTATCACATGTATATTTGTTTGTTTCCCTCGACTCTTATGCTTGCTAATTAACCTTGCTAGCCAAAGACCTGTACTGAGAGGGAATACTTCTCGTGCATCCAAACCTTAACCCAAACCTATGCCATTTGTGTCCACCATACCTACCTACTACATGGTATTTTCTGCCATTCCAAGTAAATACTTCATGTGCTACCTTTAAACAATTCAAAACTTAGTATCTCTTATTTGTGTCAATGTTTCATAGCTCATGAGGAAGTATGTGGTGTTTTATCTTTCAATCTTGTTGGGCAACTTTCACCAATGGACTAGTGGCTTCATCCGCTTATCCAATAATTTTGCAAAAAGAGCTGGCAATGGGATTCCCAGTCCCAAATTAATTAAACTAAATAGACACTCCTCCATGGTATGTGATTGATGGACGGCACCCGAAAGATTCGGTTAGCCATGGCTTGTGTAAGCAAAGGTTGGGGGGAGTGTCATCATCATAATAAAGCTAAAATAAAAGGGCACTCCTTCATGGTATGAGATTGTTGGCAGGCACCCGAGGATTCGGTTAGCCATGGTTTGTGAAAGAAAAGGTTGGAAGGAGTGCCACACAAAATAAAAATAATATGGGAGCCGCTCTTTAAAGGTTGTCTGGCAAGGGGGTTAGAGTACCCGCTACCAGTCGTTGACAACAACAAACACCTCTCAAAATGTTACTTTTATTCTCTTTATATGATTGCAAAACTGAAAAAGCTCTAGCACATGATTTAATCCCTGCTTCCCTCTGCGAAGGGCCTGTCTTTTACTTTATGTTGAGTCAGTAAACCTATTTCCCTCCATCTCAAGCAAGCATTTGAGTAGTTGTGATCAAACCATTATATTGTGATTTGCTTCATCATGTCTTTTATTCTTCCTTGTTTAGTACAAGTTTTATCTGAATGAATATAGCTTTGCAAGTTATCAATGATAATGAAGAGACCATTATGATTGAGTATGCAAGTTGTGCCTTATAAACTTTAACATGAGAGCGCTGCTCAATGAGATAAGTATAATCTGTTAATTGTTCTCTGACCAAGAACGAAGTTTGCCATCACCAACTATGATTTCTTATGCACCTTCATTTGTGATTACCTTATACTTGTTTCAAGTTGAGTTATATGAGAAAGTTGTTTACTACAATGTCTTGTGCGAATGAATATGATGCTTCTTGTCCGTATTTTATTTATCGACTCTTCACTCCATAAACATGTGGTCCTGTTTATCGAGCTCAGTTTCGCTTGGGGACAAGCGAAGTCTAAGCTTGGGGGGAGTTGATACGTCCAATTTGCATCACTATTTTATATCATAATTTGCTGTTATTCATTGATATATTTCATATTGCGACACAATACTTATGTTATTTCATCTATTTTGCATGTTTCATCATTGTTGGAGGATCAAGCACCGGAGCCAGGATTCTGCTGGAAAAAGCACCGTCAGAACGCAATATTTCGGAAGATCAACTGTGGAAGGAAATTATACCAAAAATCCTATTTTTCAAGATGACGAAGGAAGCCAGAAGGAGGAGCCAGGAGGACCCAGGGTGGGCCCACACCCTAGGGCGGCGCGGCCCATGGCCTGGCCGCGCCGCCATGTGGTGTGGAGGGCCCACAGCCCCTTTCGCCTCCTTTTCTTCGCGAAATCCTTCGTCCCGAAAACCGAAGCCACAGAGGGTTCCTCACGAAGAGTTACAGCCGCCTCTGCGGGGCGGAGAACACCAGAGAGAAAAGAGCTCTCCGGCGGGCAGGAATCCGCTGGGGAAATTCCCTCCGGGAGGGGGAAATCGACGCCATCGTCACCGTCATCGAGCTGGACATCATCTCCATCACCATCATCATCATCTCCACCATCATCACCGCCGTCTCCACCACTGGACACCGTCACCGCTGTAACAATTTGGGTTTGATCTTGATTGTTTGATAGGGGAAACTCTCCCGGTATCGATCTCTACTTGTTGTTGATGCTATTGAGTGAAACCATTGAACCAAGTTTATGTTCAGATTGTTATTCATCATCATATCACCTCTGATCATGTTCCATATGATGTCTCGTGAGTAGTTCGTTTAGTTCTTGAGGACATGGGTGAAGTCTAAATGTTAGTAGTGAACTATGGTTGAGTAATATTCAATGGTATGATATTTAAGTTGTGGTGTTATTCTTCTAGTGGTGTCATGTGAACGTCGACTACATGACACTTCACCATTTATGGGCCTAGGGGAATGCATCTTGTATTCGTTTGCTAATTGCGGGGTTGCCGGAGTGACAGAAACCTAAACCCCCGTTGGTATATCGATGCAGGAGGGATCGCAGGATCTCAGAGTTTAAGGTTGTGGTTAGATTTATTCTTAATTACTTTCTTGTAGTTGCGGATGCTTGCAAGGGGTATAATCACAAGTATGTATTAGTCCTAGGAAGGGCGGTGCATTAGCATAGGTTCACCCACACAACACTTATCATAACAATGAAGATTATTTAGCCGTATGTAGCGAAAGCACTAGACTAATATCCCGTGTGTCCTCGAGAACATTTGGTCATTATAAGTAAACAAACCGGCTTGTCCTTTGTGCTAAAAAGGATTGGGCCACTCGCTGCAATTGTTACTCTCGCACTTTACTTACTCGTACTTTATTCAACTGTTACATCCAAACCCCCTGAATACTTGTCTGTGAGCATTTACAGTGAATCCTTCATCGAAACTGCTTGTCAACACCTTCTGCTCCTCGTTGGGATCGACATTCTTACTTATCGAAAATACTACGATACACCCCCTATACTTGTGGGTCATCAAGGCTCAATGCCAAGGAAGGCCTCGCAGACGGTAATAAAAATGGAAAGGTGGAGGATGGAATTTGGGGTCAGCTGCCAAAGCTGAATCCCATAGAAGAAAAGGAGGGAGCGAAGGAATTCGTGTGCCGGAAGAGAGAGGCCACGAAACAGAAAAGCGGCAAACATGACGGTGAAGCCCTTCGGGGGACTTGGGCGAGAAACCGAACCTGGGAGACGAATGTCATCCTCAGATGCGGAGATGAAGCCGAGAGCGCGAAGTTTGTTGATGCCACGGTTGGAAATGGCGGAGGCGCTCCAATCACGGCTAACTTTGGCCGTCCCCGATGTGCTGCCACCCTTCTTTTTGCCCATGGTGAAAGGAGCTTCTGATGAAGAGGCAGAGGAACAGGAAGGCTTGAAGGAGAAGATGAGCAGTGAACGGGGTAAAAGGTAAAAAGAGAGGAGGCTCCCTATTTATCCCGTAAGAATTTGAGCCCAATCGTGGCCATAACTCCACAAAGCATCGTGGGGGATGGAGCAGATCTGACTGTACACATGGCGCTTGAAGAAGGAGTGGAACCGGCGGCCCATTATTCCCACGTCGTGCGAAAATTGAGGAGACGCCTCAATCGCCACGCGTGCATTAGTCAAGCCCTAAAAACTGCCCGCGCAGAGCTAGGGTGGGCCCGTCAGGTCAAGTCCTGTCAATTGGCCCACAGCAGTTACACGTCAGGTCAAGTCCTGTCAATCGGCCCACAACAGTGACATTATAAAAAAAACCCTAGAAGCATTCGAAGGAAAAGATGGAAAGTTATCGGATGAAGGACTTGAGTCTACGCACGGATTACAAGCATCCGTACCTAGACTCGGGGGCTACTTCCATCGAGAGCGCTGACGCGTACCCGATAAAATGAAGACTCGACAGAATAAGCAGTCGAAGGAAGTAGGTTTGAGATTGCACCCAGACTCGACAACTACTCCCATCGGGAGAGCGCGGCGTACACCCGATAGAAGTTTTTGCACTCCAGGATCATGCCCGGGGACTTGATTCTGTGTAGGGTAACGTTGTTTTGCCATCGGCAGTTAACCAACAAAAGATGGGCACGTTACTCATTATCCTTTGCGTAAAGAAAATATATCGAATGACCTATGAAGACCTGCGAAAAATTCGGCAGAGGAGAATATTCGAGTGGTACAACTTGAGTCTACGCACGGATTGCAAGCATCCGTACCTAGACTCGGGGGCTACTCCCATCGGGAGCGCTGACGCGCACCCGATAAAAGAAGGTGAAGCAGATTCAAGATGAACAAGGACAATGAAGGAGAAGAACATCAAGAGAAGACATGCATTAGTCTCTACCCGAATTATCTTCGGCTAGACACTCGGGGGCTACTGACGTGGGCACTACCCTTCGAGTAACCAATGTTGCCCTATCCTGTATTGATTAGTTGGAGGCCCATGAAGACAACTGAAGGCGAGATGGGCCACTAGGTCGGCGCACCAGAAGGTTCCTTGACGGGCAAGACAAGGAAGCGAACAAACAAGGAAAGATCAGATCTAAAACTACTGTAAGCCTAGTCGTACTCGGTTAGACCTCTTGAGACCTGGCCTCCTATATAAAGGCCAGGAGAGGGGCTGCCGAGGGACACAATCAATCTTAGCAATCTTAGCCAGAAAAAGCTTAGAGCTAGGTAACTCTAGCAATAGCAATCTCGACGAGATCTCAGCCGAACTATTCGGCACCCCATTGTAACCCATTATCATCATAATCAAGAACAGACAGGCAGGACGTAAGGGTTTTACCTCATCGAGGGCCCCGAACCTGGGTAAATTGCTCTCCCCGCTTGTCTGTGAACCGATGTCTCGTGTCAGCCTGCAGGATTCCATCAACCCTAAGCCCCTATCGGAGGGCATTGGCGAGGAGTACCCTCGACAACAAGGCACAGCCGATGCACAGACATCGACTTTAGAAAATATATACAAAGCAACAGGACGCAAAGTACAGCTGATGCACAGACATCGACTTCAGACTAAAAAGCCGATGCACGGCCATCGACTCTAGAGGTACAAACAGTTACGAACAGTTGTCAGGTTACATGGATAGGCTCTACTGAAGGAATGCCTCGAAGGCACGGAGGGCGTCAGCACGGACACGATCCACCTCGGCGATCTCGGCCTCGTCATCCTCGTCCTTGCCTGTCACTAACTGTTTGTTCAGGGCACGTATTTCTGCCAGATCAGTTTTCAGTTGAGCTTTGAGGCCTTCTGCTTCCTCTTGGGAGCGGGCAATGAGAGCTTCCTTATCGGAAATAAGCTGTTTGGTTGCCCGGACTCTCTCTTCAAGGTCCTCCAATTCCTTTCGCAAGGTCTCAAGTTCGACAGTGCTGACAGAGGTGTCAGTTTTGGCATCTAAGGCCGTCTTTTTCTCATTGAGCCGCTGACATTTGTTTGCAATATCGGCTTTCAACGGAAGTTGGGCGTGGCGTAGGTCGATTCTCTGACGAGCCAACTTCACCCTTGACCTGTAGGCAGACAGAGTCACAACTGGCCAGAGTTTCACCTGCAACGTTACCGGGAGGTGGGGTTGGATTTCTTCGAGAATGCTCTTCACTTCCTCGGGGTCTTCGACCAACGTCTCGATCGAGGAGGAAAGCAGGGCTTTGAGACGCTGGAATTGACCGAGGATAGCGCTGGGTCCTGGTTCATCACATGCCGTAGAAGGAGCTGTTTCTATGGATTCAGGATCGAACAATAGCAAGCCCGAGAGGTCACAACCCTGACAAATAGAAGCAGCGTCAGTATGTAGAAGAAGGGAAGGGTAAGCCAAACGGAAGGAGTATACCTCTCCTAAGACCAGGGAGACAGCCGATGACGAGGTAGTCGGCTCTTGTGTTGCTGCTGGGGGCTTGGCCAAATTGGCGACCTTGTCAACGACACCTTCAGGGATTACTGGATCCAGGTTTGCGGAGGGCATCCGTATTTCCTCGACTTCCCCACTAGAGGTGTCATCAGTCTGCAAAGGAGGTGGTGAGCCGATATGAACAGCAATAGATTAGCATGAAAGATGAGCCGGGGAGAGTTGGAGGGTAATTACATTTGAAGCCTCTTGGTTTGATGAAGGGGCTTGCGGTTCCTTTCGAGCTCTCTTGATGCATAGGCTCTTTGTGCGTAGTCCGCCCTGCCCCGCTTTGATTGGAGCTTGGGAGGCAGCAGGTTCAGGAACTGACCTTTTCTTGGAAGCCGATGGTGGCAAATCTGGCTGGCTCTGCATGATGGTTTTCCCAGAGTTGCCCGAGCTCGAATCCCCTCGACTGGATTGTGTTTTCTCGCTGGAGTTGTCTTCAGTGGAGGCCTATAAAAGAAGAGTTAGTAAGCACAAGCAGGTTTGCAGAAGCCCATAAGGATAGATGAAATCAGTTAGGGAATGGATCAACGTACGTGCAAGCTCTCTTGATCAGGAGAAGGGATCCGGCGCTTCAGAGTTTTCCTGGCAGCTACTTTCCTCACCGCCGTTCTCGCCCGGATTGGGGCTCGGGGGGCAGCTGGCCCGGAAGATGCTTTGCTCTTGGAAGCCGATTTTGGTGAAATCGGCTGGCTCTGCATCACAACCTTTTTCAAGGGTGGCGAGCTTTTGCAGAAGAGGACTACTGGAGCTGGTGGGAGGAATTCAAAGGGGGAGCCGTCATCATGTGCAGGTTCTGGACCATCTTATTGCTGCAAAGAAACAGAGCAAGGTTATAAAAATCATTGTGAGCCACTTCAAGAAAATCTGTGAGTGGTGGTACCTGTTCTGCAGGGATATCATATTCAGCATCAAGTTTTTTCAGCAATGGTCCCAGAGCTCTCCTGAAGGCATGAGTTTCCCACATTGACCACCGGGTCTCAAAACCATCGGTTGATGAGGTGAAAGAGAGGTTGTTAGGGACTGGGATGGCTAGAGCATCAAAGAAGGAATAACACCTCTGACCGGTGAGGATATCTGGTAAATCAGCTCTGCTCTCTGTTAAGTGGTGGAGGAAGAAGTGGGGAGACACTTGCCCAAGACCAAACTGCCGGGCTGCTACGACCGGCTGATAAGACTCATAACCAGGTTTGATTATCCTGTTTGAGGTGTGATACGTCTCCGACGTATCGATAATTTCTTATGTTCCATGCCACATTATTGATGATATCTACATGTTTTATGCATACTTTATGTCATATTTATGCGTTTTCCGGAACTAACCTATTGACGAGATGCCGAAGGGCCAGTTGCTGTTTTCTGCTGTTTTTGGTTTCAGAAATCCTAGTAAGGAAATATTCTCGGAATTGGACGAAATCAACGCCCAGCATCTTAGAATCCCCGGAAGCATCCAGAACACCCGAGAGTCGCCAGAGGGGGGCCACAGGGGCCCCAGATGATAGGCCGGCGCGGCCCAGGCCCTGGCCGCGCCGCCTTATGGTGTCGTCGCCTCGTTGACCTTCTGACGCCGCCTCTTCGCCTATTTAAGCCCCCTCGACCTAAAACCTCGATACAAAAAAGCCACGGTACGAGAAACCATCTAGAGCCGCCGCCATCGCGAAGCCAAGATCTGGGGGACAGGAGTCTCTGTTCCGGCACGCCGCCGGGACGGGGAAGTGCCCCCGGAAGGCTTCTCCATCGACACCACCGCCATCTCCATCAACGCTGCTGTCTCCCATGAGGAGGGAGTAGTTCTCCATCGAGGCTCGGGGCTGTACCGGTAGCTATGTGGTTCATCTCTCTCCTATGTACTTCAATACAATAATCTCATGAGCTGCCTTACATGATTGAGATTCATATGATGATGCTTGTAATCTAGATGTCGTTATGCTAGTCAAGTGAATTTTACTTATGTGATCTCCGGAGACTCCTTGTCCCACGTGTGTAAAGGTGACAGTGTGTGCACCGTGTGGGTCTCTTAGGCTATATTTCACAGAATACTTATTCACTGTTATGAATGGCATAGTGAAGTGCTTATTTATATCTCTTTATGATTGCAATGTGTTTTGTATCACAATTTATCTATGTGCTACTCTAGTGATGTTATTAAAGTAGTTTATTCCTCCTGCACGGTGTAATGGTGACAGTGTGTGCATCCGTGTTAGTACTTGGCGTAGGCTATGATTATGATCTCTTGTAGATTATGAAGTTAACTATTGCTATGATGGTATTGATGTGATCTATGCCTCCTTTCGTAGCGTGAAGGTGACAGTGTGCATGCTACGTTAGTACTTGGTTTAGTTGTGTTGATCTATCTTACACTCTAAGGTTATTTAAATATGAACATTGAATATTGTGGAGCTTGTTAACTCCGGCATTGAGGGTTCGTGTAATCCTACACAGTTAGTGGTGTTCATCATCCAACAAGAGGGTGTAGAGTATGCATTTATCTAATCTGTTATGTGATCAAAGTTGAGAGTGTCCACTAGTGAAAGTCTAATCCCTAGGCCTTGTTCCTAAATACTGCTATCGCTGCTTGTTTACTGTTTTACTGCGTTACTACTGTTGCGTTACTACTGCTTGTTTACTGTCCTGGGCAAAGCACTTTTCTGGTGCCGTTGCTACTGCTTATATATATTCATACCACCTGTATTTCACTATCTCTTCGCCGAACTAGTGCACCTATTAGGTGTGTTGGGGACACAAGAGACTTCTTGCTTTGTGGTTGCAGGGTTGCATGAGAGGGATATCTTTGACCTCTTCCTCCCTGAGATCGATAAACCTTGGGTGATCCACTTAAGGGAAATTTGCTGCTGTTCTACAAACCTCTGCTCTTGGAGGCCCAACACTGTCTACAAGAATAGAAGCTCCCGTAGACATCAAGCACTTTTCTGGCGCCGTTTCCGGGGAGGAAAGGTAAACGGTACTCACACACTGGACCCCGGCAACTTGCCACTTTTCTGGCGCCGTTGCCGGGGAGGAAAGGTAAAAGGCTCTCATACTCCGGTCCCAGGTAAAGTACTTTTCTGGCGCTGTTGTGTGTGTGCTCGAAGCTATTTCCTTTAGATCCTGCAATTGCATCTTTTTGTTTCTTGTTTACACTAGTTAGGCATAATGGAAAACAACAAAAATATGAGAGATCTTTATGAACTTTATCTTGAATTAGGACATGATGTGTTTGAAGAGAGAATTAAAAAACCCATGGAACTTTATATGCATGCTAATGGGAATGTTATTAATATGAATGCTTTGAACACTATTGTTGCTAATGCTATGGAAAATTCTAAGCTTGGGGAGGTCGGTTTTGATGAAAATGATCTCTTTAGCCCTCCGGGTATTGAGGAGAAAGTTTATGTTGATTATGATTTACCTCCTATTTATGATGATTATAATGATAGTAGCCTTTTGGTACCGCCTGTTATGGAGGATAAATTTGATTATGATTACAATATGCCTCCTATATTTGATGATGAGAATAATAATGATAGCTACTTTGTTGAATTTGCTCCCACTACAACTAATAAAATTGACTATGATTATGTGGAGAGTAATAATTTTATGCATGAGACTCATGATAAGAATGCTTTATGTGATAGTTATATTGTTGAGTTTGCTCATGATGCTACTGAAAGTTATTATGAGAGAGGAAAATATGGTTGTAGAATTTTTCATGTTACTAAAACACCTCTATATGTGCTGAAATTTTTGAAGCTACACTTATTCTATCTTTCTATGCTTGTTGCATTATGCTTCTTGAATTTATTTATTTACAAGATTCCTTTTCATAGGAAGCATGTTAGACTTAAATGTGTTTTGAATTTGCCTCTTGATGCTCTCTTTTGCTTCAAATACTATTTCTTGCGAGTGCATCATTAAAACTGCTGAGCCCATCTTAATGGCTATAAAGAAAGAACTTCTTGGGAGATAACCCATGTGTTTATTTTGCTACAGTACCTTTGTTTTATATTTGTATCTTGGAAGTTGTTAGTACTGTAGCAACCTCTCCTTATCTTAGTTTTGTGTTTTGTTGTGCCAAGTAAAGTCTTTGATAGCAAGGTTGATACTAGATTTGGATTACTGCGCAGAAACAGATTTCTTTGCTGTCACGAATCTGGGCAAAATTCTCTGTAGGTAACTCAGAAAATTATGCCAATTTACGTGAGTGATCCTCAGATATGTACGCAACTTTCATTCAATTTGAGAATTTTCATTTGAGCAAGTCTGGTGCCTCAATAAAATTCGTCATTACGAACTGTTCTGTTTTGACAGATTCTGCCTTTTATTTCGCATTGCCTGTTTTGATATGTTCGATGGATTTTTCAATTCCATTGACTTTCAGTAGCTTTGTGCAATGTCCAGAAGTGTCAAGAATAATTGTGTCACCTCTGAACATGTGAGTTTTTGATTATGCACTAACCCTCTAATGAGTTTGTTTCGAGTTTGGTGTGGAGGAAGTTTTCAAGGGTCAAGAGAGGAGGATGATATACTATGATCAAGGAGAGTGAAAGCTCTAAGCTTGGGGATGCCCCGGTGGTTCATCCCTGCATATTTCAAGAAGACTCAAGCATCTAAGCTTGGGGATGCCCAAGGCATCCCCTTCTTCATCGACAATATTATCAGGTTCCTCCCTTGAAACTATATTTTTATTCGGCCACATCTTATGTACTTTACTTGGAGCGTCTGTTTGTTTTTGTTTTTGTTTTTGTTTGAATAAATGCTTGTGTGGGAGAGAGACACGCTCCGCTGGTTCATATGAACACATGTGTTCTTAGCTTTTAATTTTCATGGCGAAGGTTGAAACTGCTTCGTTAAATTGTTATATGGTTGGAATTGGAAAATGATACATGTAGTAGTTGCTAAAATGTCTTGGATAATGTGATACTTGGCAATTGTTGTGCTCATGTTTAAGCTCTTGCATCATATACTTTGCACCTATTAATGAAGAAATACATAGAGCATGCTAAAATTTGGTTTGCATATTTGGTCTCTCTAAGGTCTAGATAATTTCTAGTATTGAGTTTGAACAACAAGGAAGATGGTGTAGAGTCTTATAATGTTTTCAATATGTCTTTTATGTGAGTTTTGCTGCACCGGTTCATCCTTGTGTTTGTTTCAAATAGCCTTGCTAGCCTAAACCTTGTATCGAGAGGGAATACTTCTCATGCATCCAAATACTTGAGCCAACCACTATGCCATTTGTGTCCACCATACCTACCTACTACATGGTATTTCTCCGCCATTCCAAAGTAAATTGCTTGAGTGCTACCTTTAAATTTCCATTCCTCCACCTTTACAATAAATAGCTCATGGGACAAATAGCCTAAAAACTATTGTGGTATTGAATATGTACACTTTATCTCTTATTAAGTTGCTTGTTGTGCGATAACCATGTTCCTGGGGACGCCATCAACTACTCTTTGTTGAATATCATGTGAGTTGCTATGCATGTTCGTCTTGTCTGAAGTAAGGGCGATTGATACGTCTCCGACGTATCGATAATTTCTTATGTTCCATGCCACATTATTGATGATATCTACATGTTATATGCACATTTTATGTCATATTTATGCGTTTTCTGGAACTAACCTATTGACGAGATGCCGAAGGGCCAGTTGCTGTTTTCTGCTGTTTTTGGTTTCAGAAATCCTAGTAAAGAAATATTCTCGGAATCGGACGAAATCAACGACCAGGTTCCTATTCTGCCCGGAAGCATCCAGAACACACGAGAACCGCCAGAGAGGGGGCACAGGCCCACCAAACCCTAGGCCGGCGCGGCCAAGGGGGGGCCCGCGCCCCCCTATAGTGTCGGCGCCCCTTCGACCTCCTGACGCCGCCTCTTCGCCTATATAAAGCCCCTGGACCTAAAACTTCGATACGGAAAAGCCACGGTACGAGAAACCATCCAGAGCCGCCACCATCGCGAAGCCAAGATCTGGGGGACAGGAGTCTCTGTTCTGGCACGCCGCCGGGACGGGGAAGTGCCCCCGGAAGGCTTCTCCATCGACACCACCGCCATCTCCATCAACGCTGCTGTCTCCCATGAGGAGGGAGTAGTTTTCCATCGAGGCTCGGGGCTGTACCGGTAGCTATGTGGTTCATCTCTCTCCTATGTACTTCAATACAATAATCTCATGAGCTGCCTTACATGATTGAGATTCATATGATGATGCTTGTAATCTAGATGTCGTTATGCTAGTCAAGTGAATTTTACTTATGTGATCTCCGGAGACTCCTTGTCCCACGTGTGTAAAGGTGACAGTGTGTGCACCGTGTGGGTCTCTTAGGCTATATTTCACAGAATACTTATTCACTGTTATGAATAGCATAGTGAAGTGCTTATTTATATCTCTTTATGATTGCAATGTGTTTTGTATCACAATTCATCTATGTGCTACTCTAGTGATGTTATTAAAGTAGTTTTATTCCTCCTGCACGGTGTAATGGTGACAGTGTGTGCATCTGTGTTAGTACTTGGCGTATGCTATGATTATGATCTCTTGTAGATCATGAAGTTAACTATTGCTATGATGGTATTGATGTGATCTATTCCTCCTACATAGTGTGAAGGTGACAGTGTGCATGCTATGTTAGTACTTGGTTTAGTCGTGTTGATCTTTCATGCACTCTAAGGTTATTTAAATATGAACATTGAATTGTGGAGCTTGTTAACTCCGGCATTGAGGGTTCGTGTAATCCTACGCAATGGTGTTCATCATCCAACAAGAGTGTACAGTATGCATTTATCTATTCTGTTATGTGATCAATGTTGAGAGTGTCCACTAGTGAAAGTATGATCCCTAGGCCTTGTTCCTAAATACTGCTATCGCTGCTTGTTTACTGTTTTACTGCGTTACTACTGCTTATATATATTCATACCACCTGTATTTCACTATCTCTTCGCCGAACTAGTGCACCTATTAGGTGTGTTGGGGACACAAGAGACTTCTTGCTTTGTGGTTGCAGGGTTGCATGAGAGGGATATCTTTGACATCTTCCTCCCTGAGTTCGATAAACCTTGGGTGATCCACTTAAGGGAAACTTGCTGCTGTTCTACAAACCTCTGCTCTTGGAGGCCCAACACTGTCTACAGGAAAATGAGGGGGCGTAGACATCAAGCTATTTTCTGGCGCCGTTGCCGGGGAGGAAAGGTAAAAGGTACTCACACTCCTGATCTCGGCTACCAAGCTATTTTCGCCGTTGTAAGTACTCGAAGCTATTTCCTTTAGATCCTGCAATTGCATCTTTTTGTTTCTTGTTTACACTAGTTTGGCATAATGGACAAGAATGAGCTTCTTATGCTATTTCCTGATTTAAAACATGGATTGTTTGATGCGAAAATTAAAAAACCTATGGAATCTTATTTGCATGCTGGTAGTAATATTAGTATGAACGCTTTGAACACCATTGTTGATAATGATATAGAAAGTTCTAAGCTTGGGGAAGCTGGTTTTCATGATCTTTTTAGTCCCCCAAGCATTGAGGAGAAAATTTTCTTTGATGATACTTTGCCTCCCATATATGATGATTATAATGATAGTGGTCTTTTGGTGCCACCTACTATGGAGAGTAAATTTTGTTGTGATTATACTATGCCTCCAACACTTGATAATGATAGCTACTTTGTTGAATTTGCTCCCACTACAACTAATAAAATTGATTATGCTTATGTGGAGAGTAATAATTTTATGCATGAGACTCATGATTTATGTGATAGTTATATTGTTGAGTTTGCTCATGATGCTACTGAAAGTTATTATGAGAGAGGAAAATATGGTTGTAGAAATTTTCATGTTACTAAAACACCTCTCTATGTGCTGAAATTTTTGAAGCTACACTTGTTTTATCTTCCTATGCTTGTTACTTTGCTCTTCATGAACTTGTTTATTTACAAGATTCCTATGCATAGGAAGCATGTTAGACTTAAATGTGTTTTGAATTTGCCTCTTGATGCTCTCTTTTGCTTCAAATATTATTTCTTGCGAGTGCATCATTAAAACTGCTGAGCCCATCTTAATGGCTATAAAGAAAGAACTTCTTGGGAGATAACCCATGTGTTATTTTGCTACAGTACTTTGTTTTATATTTGTGTCTTGGAAGTTGTTTACTACTGTAGCAACCTCTCCTTATCTTAGTTTTGTGTTTTGTTGTGCCAAGTGAAGCCTCTAATCGAAGGTTGATACTAGATTTGGATTTCTGCGCAGAAACAGATTTCTATCTGTCACGAATCTGGGCTGTTTTCTCTGTAGGTAACTCAGAAAAATATGCCAATTTACGTGCGTGTTGCTCAGATATGTACGCAACTTTCATTAGTTTTGAGTTTTCTGATCTGAGCAACGGAAGTATTTATTAAAAATTCGTCTTTACGGACTGTTCTGTTTTGACAGATTCTGCCTTTTATTTCGCATTGCTTCTTTCGCTGTGTTGGGTGGATTTCTTTGTTCCATTACCTTCCAGTAGCTTTGAGCAATGTCCAGAAGTGTTAAGAATGATTGTGTCACCTCTGAACATGTGAGTTTTTGATTATGTACTAACCCCGCTAATGAAGTTTATGAGAAGTTTGGTGTGAAGGAAGTTTTCAAGGGTCAAGAGAGGAGGATGATATACTATGATCAAGAAGACTGAAAGCTCTAAGCTTGGGGATGCCCCGGTGGTTCACCCCTGCATATATCAAGAAGACTCAAGCGTCTAAGCTTGGGGATGCCCAAGGCATCCCCTTCTTCATCGACAAATTATCAGGTTCCTTCTCTTGAAACTATATTTTTATTCGGTCACATCTTATGTGCTTTACTTGGAGCGTCTGTATGCTTTTATTTTTGTTTGTGTTTGAATAAATTGGATTACATCATGCTTGTGTGGGAGAGAGACACGCTCCGCTGTAGCATATGGACAAATATGTCCTTAGGCTTTACTCATAGTATTCATGGCGAAGTTTCTTCTTCGTTAAATTGTTATATGGTTGGAATTGGAAAATGCTACATGTAGTAAATTGCTAAAATGTCTTGGATAATGTGATACTTGGCAATTGTTGTGCTCATGTTTAAGCTCTTGCATCATATACTTTGCACCCATTAATGAAGAAACACCTAGAGCTTGCTAATTTGGTTTGCATATTTGGTCTCTCTAAAGACTAGATAATATCTAGTATTGAGTTTTGAACAACAAGGAAGACGGTGTAGAGTCTTATAATGTTTTCAATATGTCTTTTATGTGAGTTTTGCTGCACCGCTTCATCCTTGTGTTTGTTTCAAATAGCCTTGCTAGCCCAAACCTTGTATCGAGAGGGAATACTTCTCATGCATCCAAAATCCTTGAGCCAACCACTATGCCATTTGTGTCCACCATACCTACCTACTACATGGTATTTCTCCGCCATTCCAAAGTAAATTGCTTGAGTGCTACCTTTAAAATTCCATCATTCACCTTTGCAATATATAGCTCATGGGACAAATAGCTTAAAAACTATTGTGGTATTGAATATGTACTTATGCACTTTATCTCTTATTAAGTTGCTTGTTGTGCGATAACCATGTTTCTGGGGACGCCATCAACTATTCTTTGTTGAATATCATGTGAGTTGCTATGCATGTCCGTCTTGTCTGAAGTAAGAGAGATCTACCACCTTAATGGTTGGAGCATACATATTGTTAGAGAAGAACATTGGGCCGCTAACTAAAGCCATGAATCATGGTGGAAGTTTCAGTTTTGGACATATATCCTCAATCTCATATGAGAAAAATAATTGTTGCTACATGCTTATGCATAAAAGAGGAGTCCATTATCTGTTATCTATGTTGTCCCGGTATGGATGTGTAAGTTGAGAATAATCAATAGCGAGAAATCCAATGCGAGCTTTCTCCTTAGACCTTTGTACAGGCGGCATGGAGGTACCCCATTGTGACACTTGGTTAAAACATGTGTATTGCGATGATCCGGTAGTCCAAGCTAATTAGGACAAGGTGCGGGCACTATTAGTATACTATGCATGAGGCTTGCAACTTGTAAGATATAATTTACATAACTCATATGCTTTATTACTACCGTTGACAAAATTGTTTCATGTTTTCAAAATCAAAGCTCTAGCACAAATATAGCAATAGATGCTTTTCCTCTATGGAGGACCATTCTTTTACTTTTATTGTTGAGTCAGTTCACCTATTTCTCTCCACCTCAAGAAGCAAACACTTGTGTGAACTGTGCATTGATTCCTACATATTTGCATATTGCACTTATTATATTACTCTATGTTGACAATATCCATGAGATATACATGTTATAAGTTGAAAGCAACCGCTGAAACTTAATCTTCCTATGTGTTGCTTCAATGCTTTTACTTTGAATTATTGCTTTATGAGTTAACTCTTATGCAAGACTCATTGATGCTTGTCTTGAAGTACTATTCATGAAAAGTCTTTGCTATATGATTCACTTGTTACTCATGTCATTTACATTGTTTTGATCGCTGCATTCACTACATATGCTTTACAAATAGTATGATCAAGGTTATGATGGCATGTCACTCCAGAAATTATCTTTGTTTATCGTTTACCTGCTCGGGACGAGCAGAAACTAAGCTTGGGGATGCTGATACGTCTCCGACGTATCGATAATTTCTTATGTTCCATGCCACATTATTGATGATATCTATATGTTATATGCACATTTTATGTCATATTTATGCGTTTTCTGGAACTAACCTATTGACGAGATGCCGAAGGGCCAGTTGCTGTTTTCTGCTGTTTTTGGTTTCAGAAATCCTAGTAAAGAAATATTCTCGGAATCGGACGAAATCAACGCCCAGGTTCCTATTCTGCCCGGAAGCATCCAGAACACACGAGAACCGCCAGAGAGGGGGCACAGGCCCACCAAACCCTAGGCCGGCGCGGCCAAGGGGGGGCCCGCGCCCCCCTATAGTGTTGGTGCCCCTTCGACCTCCTGACGCCGCCTCTTTGCCTATATAAAGCCCCTGGACCTAAAACTTCGATACGGAAAAGCCACGGTACGAGAAACCATCCAGAGCCGCCGCCATCGCGAAGCCAAGATCTGGGGGACAGGAGTCTCTGTTCCGGCACGCCGCCGGGACGGGGAAGTGCCCCCGGAAGGCTTCTCCATCGACACCACCGCCATCTCCATCAACGCTGCTGTCTCCCATGAGGAGGGAGTAGTTTTCCATCGAGGCTCGGGGCTGTACCGGTAGCTATGTGGTTCATCTCTCTCCTATGTACTTCAATACAATAATCTCATGAGCTGCCTTACATGATTGAGATTCATATGATGATGCTTGTAATCTAGATGTCGTTATGCTAGTCAAGTGAATTTTACTTATGTGATCTCCGGAGACTCCTTGTCCCACGTGTGTAAAGGTGACAGTGTGTGCACCGTGTGGGTCTCTTAGGCTATATTTCACAGAATACTTATTCACTGTTATGAATGGCATAGTGAAGTGCTTATTTATATCTCTTTATGATTGCAATGTGTTTTGTATCACAATTCATCTATGTGCTACTCTAGGTATGTTATTAAAGTAGTTTTATTCCTCCTACACGGTGTAATGGTGACAGTGTGTGCATCCGTGTTAGTACTTGGCGTATGCTATGATTATGATCTCTTGTAGATCATGAAGTTAACTATTGCTATGATGGTATTGATGTGATCTATTCCTCCTACATAGTGTGAAGGTGACAGTGTGCATGCTATGTTAGTACTTGGTTTAGTCGTGTTGATCTTTCATGCACTCTAAGGTTATTTAAATATGAACATTGAATTGTGGAGCTTGTTAACTCCGGCATTGAGGGTTCGTGTAATCCTACGCAATGGTGTTCATCATCCAACAAGAGTGTAGAGTATGCATTTATCTATTCTGTTATGTGATCAATGTTGAGAGTGTCCACTAGTGAAAGTATGATCCCTAGGCCTTGTTCCTAAATACTGCTATCGCTGCTTGTTTACTGTTTTACTGCGTTACTACTGCTGCGTTACTACTGCTTATATATATTCATACCACCTGTATTTCACTATCTCTTCGCCGAACTAGTGCACCTATTAGGTGTGTTGGGGACACAAGAGACTTCTTGCTTTGTGGTTGCAGGGTTGCATGAGAGGGATATCTTTGACCTCTTCCTCCCTGAGTTCGATAAACCTTGGGTGATCCACTTAAGGGAAACTTGCTGCTGTTCTACAAACCTCTGCTCTTGGAGGCCCAACACTGTCTACAGGAAAAGGAGGGGGCGTAGACATCAGCGATCTACCACCTTATGGTTAGAGCGTGCATATTGTTAGAGAAGAACATTGGGCCGCTAACTAAAGCCATGATCCATGGTGGAAGTTTCAGTTTTGGACAAATATCCTCAATCTCATATGAGAAAATTAATTGTTGCTACATGCTTATGCATAAAAGAGGAGTCCATTATCTGTTGTCTATGTTGTCCCGGTATGGATGTCTAAGTTGAGAATAATCAATAGCGAGAAATCCAATGAGAGCTTTCTCCTTAGACCTTTGTACATGCGGCATAGAGGTACCCCATTTGTGACACTTGGTTAAAACATGTGCATTGCGATAATCCCGGTAATCCAAGCTAATTAGGACAAGGTGCGGGCACTATTAGTATACTATGCATGAGGCTTGCAACTTGTAAGATATAATTTACATGATACATATGCTTTATTACTACCGTTGACAAAATTGTTTCTTGTTTTCAAAATCAAAGCTCTAGCACAAATATAGCAATCGATGCTTTCCTCTTTGAAGGACCTTTCTTCTACTTTTATGTTGAGTCAGTTTACCTATTTCTCTCTATATTAGAAGCAAACACTTGTGTGAACTGTGCATTGATTCCTACATACTTGCATATTGCACTTGTTATATTGCTTTGCATTGACAACTATCCATGAGATATACATGTTACAAGTTGAAAGCAACCGCTGAAACTTAATCTTCCATTGTGTTGCTTCAATGCCTTTACTATGAATTTATTGCTTTATGAGTTAACTCTTATGCAAGACTTATTGATGCTTGTCTTGAAGTACTATTAATGAAAAGTCTTTCCTTTATGATTCAGTTGTTTACTCATGTCATTTACATTGTTTTGATCGCTGCATTCATTACATATGCTTACAATAGTATGATCAAGATTATGATGGCATGTCACTCCAGAAATTATATTTGTTATCGTTTACCTGCTCGGGACGAGCAGAAACTAAGCTTGGGGATGCTGATACGTCTCCGACGTATCGATAATTTCTTATGTTCCATGCCACATTATTGATGATATCTACATGTTTTATGCATACTTTATGTCATATTTATGCGTTTTCCGGAACTAACCTATTGACGAGATGCCGAAGGGCCAGTTGCTGTTTTCTGCTGTTTTTGGTTTCAGAAATCCTAGTAAGGAAATATTCTCGGAATTGGACGAAATCAACGCCCAGCATCTTAGAATCCCCGGAAGCATCCAGAACACCCGAGAGTCGCCAGAGGGGGGCCATAGGGGCCCCAGATGATAGGCCGGCGTGGCCCAGGCCCTGGCCGCGCCGCCTTATGGTGTCGTCGCCTCGTTGACCTTCTGACGCCGCCTCTTCGCCTATTTAAGCCCCCTCGACCTAAAACCTCGATACGAAAAAGCCACGGTACGAGAAACCATCCAGAGCCGCCGCCATCGCGAAGCCAAGATCTGGGGGACATGAGTCTCTGTTCCGGCACGCCGCCGGGATGGGGAAGTGCCCCCGGAAGGCTTCTCCATCGACACCACCGCCATCTCCATCAACGCTGCTGTCTCCCATGAGGAGGGAGTAGTTCTCCATCGAGGCTCGGGGCTGTACCGGTAGCTATGTGGTTCATCTCTCTCCTATGTACTTCAATACAATAATCTCATGAGCTGCCTTACATGATTGAGATTCATATGATGATGCTTGTAATCTAGATGTCGTTATGCTAGTCAAGTGAATTTTACTTATGTGATCTCCGGAGACTCCTTGTCCCACGTGTGTAAAGGTGACAGTGTGTGCACCGTGTGGGTCTCTTAGGCTATATTTCACAGAATACTTATTCACTGTTATGAATGGCATAGTGAAGTGCTTATTTATATCTCTTTATGATTGCAATGTGTTTTGTATCACAATTTATCTATGTGCTACTCTAGTGATGTTATTAAAGTAGTTTATTCCTCATGCACGGTGTAATGGTGACAGTGTGTGCATCCGTGTTAGTACTTGGCGTAGGCTATGATTATGATCTCTTGTAGATTATGAAGTTAACTATTGCTATAATGGTATTGATGTGATCTATGCCTCCTTTCGTAGCGTGAAGGTGACAGTGTGCATGCTACGTTAGTACTTGGTTTAGTTATGTTGATCTATCTTACACTCTAAGGTTATTTAAATATGAACATTGAATATTGTGGAGCTTGTTAACTCCGGCATTGAGGGTTCGTGTAATCCTACACAGTTAGTGGTGTTCATCATCCAACAAGAGGGTGTAGAGTATGCATTTATCTATTCTGTTATGTGATCAAAGTTGAGAGTGTCCACTAGTGAAAGTCTAATCCCTAGGCCTTGTTCCTAAATACTGCTATCGCTGCTTGTTTATCGTTTTATGCGTTACTACTGCTGCGTTACTACCGCTTGTTTATCGTCCTGGGCAAAGCACTTTTCTCGTGCCGTTGCTCGCTTATATATATTCATACCACCTGTATTTCACTATCTCTTCGCCGAACTAGTGCACCTATTAGGTGTGTTGGGGACACAAGAGACTTCTTGCTTTGTGGTTGCAGGGTTGCATGAGAGGGATATCTTTGACCTCTTCCTCCCTGAGATCGATAAACCTTGGGTGATCCACTTAAGGGAAATTTGCTTCTGTTCTACAAACCTCTGCTCTTGGAGGCCCAACACTGTCTACAAGAATAGAAGCACCCGTAGACATCAAGGTGCTCATGCCAACTGGAAGGAAGCAGGGACGGATCATGGTGGAGAACAATTGCCGGGTGCTGGTGTCATCGGCAAAGCTGTCTAGCCTGAAGGAGACTGGATTTTCAAAATTTTCAGACTCCGTGTAAGGGAAGAAGAGAGGATTGTCCAGGCCTTGGAAGAAAATCTTGAACCACTTTGATGCTTCCTTGGGGATCAGTTTACTACCTGGAAGGCTATATAAAGCTTGGTCGTAGCTAGTGCATCAGATCTGCTTCCCGTTAGTATCTGGAAAGGTGCAGGTGGCCAAAGGTGGGAAGTTTGGGATGTGGTTCTGGAAATACAGCTGGGCCCGTAGCTGAATAAACCACTAGGGACCTCCTGTTTTGACTGTCTTTTGGGAAAACAAATTGACAGACATTAGTTGGAGATATCGATAGACCTCTCCAAGGAACAGTTTGCCGATGCCAAGTTGGGTACCTCTGGCAAGTTCATAGGCTAAAGACAGATAATTCTTGGTTGGAGCAAGTGAAGGGCCACAAAATATGAAGTGTTCCAGCCAGAAATTTAGGAAGGCCGTGTGTTCTTTCTCTGTTACAGGGCCTTTGTTTTTATGTGGCGTCTAAGGTAGGCACCCCAGTTTGTGCACTCTGTTTTGGAAGAGAGTTTGAAAGGGACCTTTGGCAGCATAAAAGCAGAGGGGCTGGGGGATGAAATGTCTAGACCAGTGATCATGGCCACATCTAGTAGAGTTGGTGTCATGGGGCCGTGGCCAAACATGAAGCAGTTCAGAGCATCAGACCAGAAGTAGCCGATGGTTTTCAGAAGATTTTCATGCTTCTCAAGGGGAGACAATGATAAGGACAAAGCATCGGCTATTCCTGTGGTTTCCCATTTGGCTTGGTGAGTTTTGGATACTCTACTGTACCAGGAAACCCAATCTTCAGGAGGGTTAGGCCAGGCTCGTAAGCAGTCGGCCCAATAAGTTAGATCTAAGTTCTGGTTCACGAAGGGAATCCTATTGGCCTCGCAAGAAATCAAATGGGCAGGACTCTCAACAGAACGGGGGCCAAGACAAAGAGAATTTGGAAGAGAAGGATGCGGCAACAGAATGTCTGATACCTAAAATTAATGGTGAAATAAGGCATTAATTCAGATGTTTGCTGTTAATTCTAACACTATGCTCGGATGGCGAGGATCAGTTAAGGATTACCTTCAGGCCAGAGACCGTTGCGTTGGCATTGGACGATTCTGCCATCTGATTCGCTGGCGGAGATGAATCTGCGTGATTGGGGATCTGGGATTCGCGCTGCCGCGACGTGAATCTGTTCGACAGAAAATTGGGGATCTGAGTTGGCTCCTTTGGATGAGGGTCACAGGTTACCGTTTGAAGTCTGGCCTTGTTGGCGTTTTATGGTAAAAGACCGATGTGTTGCCATCGGCTCTTTGCGCGTTGACTTACTTTGACAATCAGCAAAATTGACATGGAAGCTTTCTTCATTGATAAAGAGGGTTTTTTACAAGAAGAGCCGATTGCTCACAAAAGGAAGATCTGCTGCCTAATCTACTACTACTAGTCCTATTCTAGTAGTCCCTAATCTAGGGGCCGTCGCTGCCCTCGTCGTCGCCGTCCTCGCTGCCATTGGCGCTGCTGCCGGCGAGGTCCTCGTCGCTGCTGCCGAAGCCGTCGGCAGGAGCTTCTTCTTCCTCGTTGTCGTCGTCGTCGTCGTCGTCCTCCGACCCGGCGCGGAAGCGCTTCGCCGGGGGGTACTCGTCGGAGGAGGTGTCGTCCTCCGCTTCATCTTCTTCCTCGGTGGAGGTGTTGTCACCCCAGGAGAAGGCGTCGTCGTCGCTCTCCTCCTCCAGCCCCCCGTCAACGAGGAGCTGGAGGTTGTCCTCCCCGTCGGTCAAGGGCTCGTCCTCCTCTGACTCGACGGCGAAGTCCCAGTCCCTCTCGTCCCAATGCGGTGGAGCACAGGCCTCGTAAGCTGCTATCGGGTCGTACTCCGGCGTCGGCTCACGGGAGGAGGAGGAGGATTGGAAGGAGAGACCCGAAGAGGCAGAGGAGGAGGAGGCCATGGTTGCAGAGGAAGGGGTTTTCGATTGCTAATGTGAAGCAGGAGGATGAGGAGGCGAACTGCTCGGTGCGGTTAAATAAAGGGGATATATTGGAGATGATTCAATGCTGCGACGGTTTCCGAGGATGTGGTGCCAAAACTGTCAAGTCGTGCAGTACAGAGAAGTTGAGAAAGCAAGGCATCATGATGGAAGGGCACTGTAGCGGTTCTGCTCTGCCACGCGTGACCCAACGAAGAAAAATAGAGTGGTTTTGGAATTATTATTGCCAAAACCAGGGGGGCATGTGTTATCGCCGGATTTTAACCAAATCAGAAGATGGGCCGCGATTGAGATGGGCTTAGAGGATATGCACAAGAGTGTTTCTGAATCGGCCTCGTACGAGAGTTTGGGCTAGATTGCCCGTGTATCTGTACATTATGGTAGATTACGTGTCAGTTAGAATTAAGAGATAGAGTTTGGTTCGTACGTAGTTAGGGTTATTCCAAAGATAGAAAGTCTACGGACTATAAATATGTACCTAGGGTTATTGAGAAAGGAGGACGATCACGTTCACACCAAACAAATCTAGGCGCATCGCCACCCCTTGTTTCGAGGGTTTCTTCCGGGTAAGCGCCATGCTGCCCAGATCGCATCTTGCGATCTGAGCAGTATCAAGTTTATTCCTTGTTTGTGTTGCTCGTACTGAAGCCTTTTTGATGGCGAGTAACACCATTATCATAGATGTGTTAGGGCTAACATCGATACTTTTCCGGTATGTTTGCTTAGTTACGCTGCCCTTACACGTCTAGCTGCCTTTGCACCTATCTTAGGTGTAAGGGCAGCATCTTGCTTAGTCCTTATTTAGTAGATTTGATCTGTTATGGTTGCTCCTTGTTCTCCAAGGATTAGTTTGATATCCGCATGGTCAGGCCTTGCAAATGGGTTGAATGATCCAGTAGTGCGTAAGGTATGGTTTGCCGATCCAAGATGAGTTGTTCCGGGAATCAACTTTGTGTTGGTTTTTAGGCCTCTTCTAGGGCTAGTTTTCTATTATCTTTCGTATCTGCCAGGCTCAACTACGTGTAGGATGTTCCAGTTATGCGGTGAAAACCCTAGACCGTCGTAGATTGATTTAACTTGGTATTGACCAAGCAGGACCACCATGTTTTCGTAGATCCGATACGAACCATGGGTGGATCGGCTCCTTGAGCCGATTCACAGGATAACCTGAGAGCCGATCGAGGCTCGGATTTAATGTTTACGTGTCTGCCATGCAGGAAACTAATTGAAGTAATCCATCACCTTCCTGACCAGGTATAGGTCAGGTGGCACGCCCTCGCACCAGCCAGGACGTGTGCCGGAGTTTTGCGGGCCGTTGCCCGAGGGACCAGGGCCCACCAGCAGTTCTGGGAGCCTCCCGGCTCTTTGTGTTGCTCGTCGCTGCTCGCCGGTGAGTTTTGGCAGGCAACAGATACACACTTTCTGCGCCTAGCTGAAAGACGTTAAAGAAAAGCGCTTATGGGAGACAACCCATGATTTTACTACAGTACTTTTGTTTTATATTTGAGTCTTGGAAGTTATTACTACTGTAGCAACCTCTCCTTATCTTAATTTTATTGCATTGTTGTGCCAAGTAAAGTCTTTGATAGTAAGGTTCGTACTAGATTTGGATTGCTGCGCAGAAACAGATTTCTTGCTGTCACGAATTTGAGCAGTAGTCTTTGTAGGTAACTCAGAAAATTCTGCCAATTTACGTGAGTGATCCTCAGATATGTACGCAACTTTCATTCAATTTGATCATTTTCATCTGAACAAGTCTGGTGCACCTAAAAAATTCGTCTTTACGGACTGTTCTGTTTTGACAGATTCTGCCTTTTATTTCACATTGCCTGTTTTGCTATGCTTGATGGATTTATTTATTCCATTAACTTTCAGTAGCTTTGTGCAATGTCCAGAAGTGTTATGAATGATTATGTCACCTCTGAACATGTGAATTTTTATTATGCACTAACCCTCTTATGAGTTGTTTTGAGTTTGGTGTGGAGGAAGTTTTCAAGGATCAAGAGAGGAGGATGATACAATATGATCAAGGAGAGTGAAAACTCTAAGCTTGGGGATGCCCCGTTGGTTCATCCCTGCATATTTCAAGAAGACTCAAGCATCTAAGCTTGGGGATGCCCAAGGCATCCCCTTCTTCATCGACAACATTATGAGGTTCCTCTAATGAAACTATATTTTTATTCCATCACATCTTATGTGCTTTACTTGGAGCGTCTGTATGTTTTTTTTTGTTTGAATAAAGTTGGATCCTAGCATTCATTGTGTGGGAGAGAGACACGCTCCGCTGTTGCATATGGACAAATATGTCCTTAGGCTTTACTCATAATGTTCATGGCGAAGGTTGAAACTACTTCGTTAAATTGTTATATGGTTGGAAACGGGAAATGCTACATGTGGTAATTGGTATAATGTCTTGAATAATGTGATACTTGGCAATTGTTGTGCTCATGTTTAAGCTCTTGCATCATATACTTTGCACCTATTAGTGAAGAAATACATAGAGCTTGCTAAAATTTGGTTTGCATGATTGGTCTCTCTAAGGTCAAGATATTTTCTAGTAAGGGTCGAACAACAAGTAAGACGGTGTAGAGTCTTATAATGCTTACAATATGTCTTTTATGTGATTTTTGCTGTACCGGTTCATACTTGTGTTTGTTTCAAATAGCCTTGCTAGCCTAAGCCTTTTATTGAGAGGGAATACTTCTCATGCATCCAAAATCCTTGAGCCAAAAACTATGCCATTTGTGTCCACCATACCTACCTACTACATGGTATTTCTCCGCCATTCCAAAGTAAATTGCTTGAGTGCTACCTTTAAATTTCCATTCTTTGCCTTTGCAATATATAGCTCATGGGACAAATAGCCTAAAAACTATTGTGGTATTCAATATGTACTTATGTATTTTATCTCTTATAAGTTGCTTGTTGAGCGATAACCATGTTCCTGGGGACGCCATCAACTACCCTTTGTTGAATATCATGTGAGTTGCTATGCATGTTCGTCTTGTCTGAACTAAGGGTGATTTATCATGAGTTGAATGGTTTGAGTATGCTTATTGTTAGAGAAGAACATTGGGCCGCTAACTAAAGCCATGATCCATGGTGGAAGTTTCAGTTTTGGACAACAATCCTCAATCTCTTATGAGAATATTATTTGTTGCTGAATGCCTATGCATTAAAGAGGAGTCCATTATTTGTTGTCTATGTTGTCCCGGTATGGATGTCTAAGTTGAGAATAATCAAAAGCGAGAAATCCAATGCGAGCTTTCTCCTTAGACCTTTGTACAGGCGGCATAGAGGTACCCCTTTGTGATACTTGGTTAAAACATATGTATTGCGATGATAATCCATGTTAATCCGAGCTAATTAGGACAAGGTGCATGCACTATTGGTAATCTATGCATGAGGCTTGCAACTTGTAAGATATAATTTACATAATGCATATGCTTTATTACTACCGTTGACAAAATTGTTTCTTGTTTTTAAAATAAAAGCTCTAGCACAAATATAGCAATCAATGCTTCCCTCTGCGAAGGGCTGATACGTCTCCGACGTATCGATAATTTCTTATGTTCCATGCCGCATTATTGATGATATCTACATGTTTTATGCACACTTTATGTCATATTCGTGCATTTTCTGGAACTAACCTATTAACAAGATGCCGAAGTGCCAGTTGTTGTTTTCTGCTGTTTTTGGTTTCAGAAATCCTAGTAAGGAAATATTCTCGGAATTGGACGAAATCAACGCCTAGGGTCCTATTTTGCCACGAAGCTTCCAGAAGACCGAAGAGGAGACGAAGTGGGGCCACGAGGTGGCGACACCATAGGGTGGCGCGGCCCAAGGCCTGGCCGCACCGACCTGTAGTGTGGGCCCCTCGTGATGCCCCTTGACCTGCCCTTCCGCCTACAAATAGCCTTCGTCGCGAAACCCCCAGTACCGAGAGCCACGATACGGAAAACCTTCCAGAGACGCCGCCGCCGCCAATCCCATCTCGGGGGATTCAGGAGATCGCCTCCGGCACCCTGCCGGAGAGGGGAATCATCTCCCGGAGGACTCTACGCCGCCATGGTTGCCTCCGGAGTGATGTGTGAGTAGTCTACCCCTGGACCATGGGTCCATAGCAGTAGCTAGATGGTTGTCTTCTCCCCATTGTGCTTAATTGTCGGGTCTTGTGAGCCGCCGAACATGATCAAGATCATCTATCTGTAATTCTATATGTTGTGTTTGTTGGGATCCGATAAATAGAGAATACTTGTTATGTTGATTATCAAAGTTATGTCTATGTGTTGTTTATAATCTTGCATGCTCTCTGTTATTAGTAGATGCTCTGGCCAAGTTGATGCTAGTAACTCCCAGAGGGACTATTTATGCTCGATAGTGGGTTCATGTCTCCGTGAATCTGGGGGAGTGAGAGAAACCTCTAAGATTATGGATGTGCTGTTGCCACTAGGGATAAAACATTGGTGCTATTTTCGAGGATGTAGTTACTGATTACATTACGTGCAATACTTAATGCAATTGTCTGTTGTTAGCAACTTAATACTGGAGGGGGTTCGGATGATAACCTGAAGGTGGACTTTTCAGGCATAGATGCATGCTGGATAGCGGTCTATGTACTTTGTCGTAATGCCCAATTAAATCTCACAGTACTCATCATAATATGTATGTGCATGGTCATGCCCTCTCTATTTGTCAATTGCCCAACTGTAATTTGTTCACCCAACATGCTGTTTATCTTATGGGAGAGACACCTCTAGCGAACTGTGGACCCCGGTCCAATTCTCTATACTGAAATACAATCTACTGCAATATTGTTCTACTGTTTTCTGCAAACAATCATCATCCACACTATACATCTAATCCTTTGTTACAGCAAGCCGGTGAGATTGACAACCTCGCTGTTTCGTTGGGGCAAAGTACTTGGTTTGTGTTGTGCAGGTTCCACGTTGGCGCCGGAATCCCTGGTGTTGCGCCGCACTACATCTCGCCGCCATCAACCTTCAACGTGCTTCTTGACTCCTACTGGTTCGATAAACCTTGGTTTCTAACTGAGGGAAACTTACGGCTGTACGCATCACACCTTCCACTTGGGGTTCCCAATGGTCGCGTGCTGTACGCGTGTCAAGCTAAATTTCTGGCGCCGTTGCCGGGGAGATCAAGACACGCTGCAAGGGGAGTCTCCACAATCCAATCTCTTTACTTTGTTTTTGTCTTGCTTAGTTTTATTTACTACTTTGTTTGCTGCACTAAATCAAAATACAAAAAAATTAGTTGCTAGTTTTACTTTAATTACTGTCTTGCACTCTATATCAAAAACACAAAAAAATTAGTTACTTGCATTTACTTTATCTAGTTTGTTTTATTTACTACTGCTAAAATGGGTACTCCTGAAAATACTAAGTTGTGTGACTTCACAACCACAAATAATAATGATTTCTTATGCACACCTATTGCTCCACCTGCTACTACAGCAGAATTCTTTGAAATTAAACCTGCTTTACTGAATCTTGTTATGCGAGAGCAATTTTCTGGTGTTAGTTCTGATGATGCTGCTGCCCATCTCAATAATTTTGTTGAACTATGTGAGATGCAAAAATATAAAGATGTAGATGGTGACATTATAAAATTAAAATTGTTCCCTTTCTCATTAAGAGGAAGAGCTAAAGATTGGTTGCTATCTCTGCCTAAGAATAGTATTGATTCATGGACTAAATGCAAGGATGCTTTTATTTGTAGATATTATCCCCCTGCTAAAATTATATCTTTGAGGAGTAGCATAATGAATTTTAAGCAATTAGATACTGAGCATGTTGCACAAGCATGGGAAAGAATGAAATCTCTGGTTAAAAATTTCCCAACCCATGGACTGACTACTTGGATGATCATCCAAACCTTTTATGCAGGACTGAATTTTTCTTCGCGGAACCTATTGGATTCAGCTGCTGGAGGTACCTTTATGTCCATCACTCTTGGTGAAGCAACAAAGCTTCTTGATAATATGATGATCAACTACTCTGAATGGCACACGGAAAGAGCTCCACAAGGTAAGAAGGTAAATTCTGTCGAAGAAACCTCTTCCTTGAGTGATAAGATTGATGCTATTATGGCTATGCTTGTGAATGATAGGACAAATGTTGATCCTAATAATGTTACGTTAGCTTCATTGGTTGCACAAGAAGAACATGTTGATGTAAACTTCATTAAAAATAATAATTTCAACAACAATGCTCACCGGAACAATTCTAGTAACAACTATAGGCCATACCCTTATAATAATGGCAACGGCTATGGTAATTCTTATGGGAATTCTTACAACAATAGTAGGAACACACCCCATGGACTTGAAGCCATGCTTAAAGAATTTATTAGTACACAAACTGCTTTTAACAAATCTGTTGAAGAAAAGCTTGGGAAAATTGATATACTTGCTTCTAAAGTCGATAGTATTGCTGCTGATGTTGATCTTTTGAAATCAAAAGTTATGCCTAATGAAAATCTTAATAATAAAATTGTTACTACAGCAAATGCCATCCAAGTTAGAATTAATGAGAATATAAGATTGATGGCTGAATTGCGTGCTAGGTGGGAAAGAGAAGAAAATGAAAAAGAAGATAATATAGCTAAAGTTTGGACTATTACCACCACTAGTAATGCTAATGCTACACAAGTTGCTGCACCTCCTACTAATAATAATAAAAGAATTGGTGTTAGCAATGTTTCCACTTCTAATGCAAAGCGCGAGAAACTGCCTGAAATTGCTAAAACTGCTGAAACTGCCTGTGATAAAACTGCTGAAATTTTTTCCAACATTGGGGATGATGATCCCATTGCTTTAGATTATAATGGTTTGAATTTTGATGATTGCCACATCTCTGAAGTTATAAAGTTCTTACAAAAACTTGCTAAAAGTCCTAATGCTAGTGCTATAAATTTGGCTTTCACGCAACATATTACAAATGCTCTCATAAAAGCTAGAGAAGAGAAACTAGAGCGCGAAGCCTCTATCCCTAGAAAGCTAGAGGATGGTTGGGAACCCATCATTAAGATGAAGGTTAAAGATTTTGATTGTAATGCTTTATGTGATCTTGGTGCAAGTATTTCTGTTATGCCTAAGAAAATTTATAATATGCTTGACTTGCCACCGCTGAAAAATTGTTATTTGGATGTTAATCTTGCTGATCATTCTACAAAGAAACCTTTGGGGAAAGTTGACAATGTTCGCATTACCGTTAACAATAACCTTGTCCCCGTTGATTTTGTTGTCTTGGATATTGAATGCAATGCATCTTGTCCCATTATATTGGGAAGACCTTTTCTTCGAACTGTTGGTGCTATCATTGATATGAAGGAAGGTAATATTAAATATCAATTTCCTCTCAAGAAAGGTATGGAACACTTCCCTAGAAAGAGAATGAAGTTACCTTTTGATTCTATTATTAGAACAAATTATGATGTTGACACTTCGTCTCTTGATAACACTTGATACACACTTTTTGCGCCTAGCTGAAAGGCGTTAAAGAAAAGCGCTTATGGGAGACAACCCATGTTTTTACTACAGTACTTTGTTTTTATTTTGTGTCTTGGAAGTTGTTTACTACTGTAGCAACCTCTCCTTATCTTAGTTTAGTGTTTTATTGTGCCAAGTAAAGTCGTTGATAGAAAAGTTCATACTAGATTTGGATTACTGCGCAGAAACAGATTTCTTTGCTGTCACGAATCTGGGAAAAATTCTCTGTAGGTTACTCAGAAAATTATGCCAATTTACGTGAGTGATCCTCAGATATGTACGCAACTTTCATTCAATTTGAGCATTTTCATTTGAGCAAGTATGGTGCCTCGATAAAATTCGTCAATACGAACTGTTCTGTTTTGACAGATTCTGCCTTTTATTTCGCATTGCCAGTTTTGTTATGTTCGATGGATATTTCGATTCCGTTGAATTTCAGTAGCTTTGTGCAATGTCCAGAAGTGTTAAGAATGATTATGTCACCTCTGAACATGTATATTTTAATTGTGCACTAACCCTCTAATGAGTTGTTCTAAGTTTGGTGTGGAGGAAGTTTTCAAGGATCAAGAGAGGGAGATGATACAACATGATCAAGGAGAGTGAAAGCTCTAAGCTTGGGGATGCCCCGGTGGTTCACCCCTGCATATATCAAGAAGACTCAAGCGTCTAAGCTTGGGGATGCCCAAGGCATCCCCTTCTTCATTGACAACATTATCAGGTTCCTCCCCCGAAACTATATTTTTATTCCGTCACATCTTATGTACTTTGCTTGGAGCGTCGGTTTGTTTTTATTTTGTTTGAATAAAATGGATCCTAGCATTCACTTTGTGGGAGAGAGACACGCTCCTCTGTAGCATATGGACAAGTATGTCCTTAGGCTCTACTCATAATATTCATGGCGAAGTTTCTTCTTCGTTAAATTGTTATATGGTTGGAATTGGAAAATGATACATGTAGTAATTGCTAAAATGTCTTGGATAATGTGATACTTGGCAATTGTTGTGCTCATGTTTAAGCTCTTGCATCATATACTTTGCACCTATTAATGAAGAAATACATAGAGCATGCTAAAATTTGGTTTGCATATTTGGTCTCTCTAAGGTCTAGATAATTTCTAGTATTGAGTTTGAACAACAAGGAAGACGGTGTAGAGTCTTATAATGATTTCAATATGTCTTTTATGTGAGTTTTGCTGCACCGCTTCATCCTTGTGTTTGTTTCAAATAGCCTTGCTAGCCTAAACCTTGTATCGAGAGGGAATACTTTTCATGCATCCAAATACTTGAGCCAACCACTATGCCATTTATGTCCACCATACCTACCTACTACATGGTATTTCTCCGCCATTCCAAAGTAAATTGCTTGAGTGCTACCTTTAAACAATTCAAAATTTATCACCTCTGATTTGTGTCAATGTTTTATAGCTCATGAGGAAGTATGTGGTGTTTATCTTTCAATCTTGTTGGGCAACTTTCACCAATGGACTAGTGGCTTCATCCGCTTATCCAATAATTTTGCAAAAAGAGCTGGCAATGGGATTCCCAGTCCCAAATTAATTAATAAAAATAGACACTCCTCCATGGTATGTGATTGATTGGACGGCACCCGAAGGATTCGGTTAGCCATGGCTTGAGAAAGCAAAGGTGGGGAGGAGTGTCATCATAATAAAACTAAAATAAAAAGGCACTCCTTCATGGTATGAGATTGTTGGTAGGCACCCGAAGGATTCGGTTAGCCATGGTTTGTAAAAGAAAGGTTGGAAGGAGTGCCACACAAAAATAAAATAAAATGGGAGCCGCTCTTTGAAGGTTTGTCTGGCAAGGGGGTTAGAGTGCCCACTACCATTCGTTGACAACAACAAACACCTCTCAAAATTTTACTTTTATTGCTCTCTATATGTTTTCAAAATCAAAGCTCTAGCACAAATATAGCAATCGATGCTTTCCTCTTTGAAGGACCATTCTTTTACTTTTACGTTGAGTCAGTTTACCTATTTCTCTCCACCTCAAGAAGCAAACACTTGTGTGAACTGTGCATTGATTCCTACATACTTGCATATTGCACTTATTATATTACTCTATGTTGACAATATCCATGAGATATACATGTTACAAGTTGAAAGCAACCGCTGAAACTTAATCTTCCTATGTGTTGCTTCAATGCCTCTACTTTGAATTATTGCTTTATGAGTTAACTCTTATGCAAGACTTATTGATGCTTGTCTTGAAGTACTATTCATGAAAAGTCTTTGCTATATGATTCACTTGTTTACTCATGTCATATACATTGTTTTGATCGCTGCATTCACTACATATGCTTACAAATAGTATGATCAAGGTTATGATGGCATGTCACTCCAGAAATTATCTTTGTTTATCGTTTACCTGCTCGGGACGAGCAGGAACTAAGCTTGGGGATGCTGATACGTCTCCGACGTATCGATAATTTCTTATGTTCCATGCCGCATTATTGATGATATCTACATGTTTTATGCACACTTTATGTCATATTCGTGCATTTTCTGGAACTAACCTATTAACAAGATGCCGAAGTGCCAGTTGCTGTTTTCTGCTGTTTTTGATTTCAGAAATCCTAGTAAGGAAATATTCTCGGAATTGGACGAAATCAACGCCCAGGGTCCTATTTTGCCACGAAGCTTCCAGAAGACCGAAGAGGAGACAAAGTGGGGCCACGAGGTGGCGACACCATAGGGCGGCGCGGCCCAAGCCCTGGCCGCGCCGACCTGTAGTGTGGGCCCCTCGTGACGCCCCTTGACCTGCCCTTCCGCCTACAAATAGCCTTCGTCGCGAAACCCCCAGTACCGAGAGCCACGATACGGAAAACCTTCCAGAGACGCCGCCGCCGCCAATCCCATCTCGGGGGATTCAGGAGATCGCCTCCGGCACCCTGCCGGAGAGGGGAATCATCTCCCGGAGGACTCTACGCCGCCATGGTCGACTTCGGAGTGATGTGTGAGTAGTCTACCCCTGGACCATGGGTCCATAGCAGTAGCTAGATGGTTGTATTCTCCCCATTGTGCTTAATTGTCGGGTCTTGTGAGCTGCCGAACATGATCAAGATCATCTATCTGTAATTCTATATGTTGTGTTTGTTGGGATCCGATGAATAGAGAATACTTGTTATGTTGATTATCAAAGTTATGTCTATGTGTTGTTTATGATCTTGCATGCTCTCCGTTATTAGTAGATGCTCTGGCCAAGTTGATGCTAGTAACTCCAAGAGGGAGTATTTATGCTCGATAGTGGGTTCATGTCTCCGTGAATCTGGGGGAGTGAGAGAAACCTCTAAGATTATGGATGTGCTGTTGCCACTAGGGATAAAACATTGGTGCTATGTTCGAGGATGTAGTTACTGATTACATTACGCGCAATACTTAATGCAATTGTCTGTTGTTAGCAACTTAATACTGGAGGGGGTTCGGATGATAACCTGAAGGTGGACTTTTTAGGCATAGATGCATGCTGGATAGCGGTCTATGTACTTTGTCGTAATGCCCAATTAAATCTCACATTACTCATCATAATATGTATGTGCATGGTCATGCCCTCTCTATTTGTCAATTGCCCAACTGTAATTTGTTCACCCAACATGCTGTTTATCTTATGGGAGAGACACCTCTAGTGAACTGTGGACCCCGGTCCAATTCTCTATACTGAAATACAATCTACTGCAATACTATTCTACTGTTTTCTGCAAACAATCATCATCCACACTATACATCTAATCCTTTGTTACAGCAAGCCGGTGAGATTGACAACCTCGCTGTTTCGTTGGGGCAAAGTACTTGGTTTGTGTTGTGCAGGTTCCACGTTGGCGCCGGAATCCCTGGTGTTGCGCCGCACTACATCTCGCCGCCATCAACCTTCAACGTGCTTCTTGACTCCTACTGGTTCGATAAACCTTGGTTTCTAACTGAGGGAAACTTACGGCTGTACGCATCACACCTTCCACTTGGGGTTCCCAACGGTCGCGTGTTGTACGCTTGTCAAGGGCCTTTCTTCTACTTTTATGTTGAGTCAGTTCACCTACTTCCTTCTATCTCAGAAGCAAACACTTGTGTTAACTGTGCATTGATTCCTACATACTTGCTTATTGCACTTATTATATTACTTTATGTTGACAATATCCATGAGATATACATGTTACAAGTTGAAAGCAACCGCTGAAACTTAATCTTCCTTTGTGTTGCTTCAACGCCTTTACTTTGAATTTATTGCTTTATGAGTTAACTCTTATGCAAGACTTATTGATGCTTGTCTTGAAAGTACTATTCATGAAAAGTCTTTGCTATATGATTCAATTGTTTACTCATTGTATTTACCATTGCTTCGAATCGCTGCATTCATTACATGTGCTTACAATAGTATTGATCAAGATTATGATAGCATGTCACTTCAGAAATTATCTTTGTTATCGTTTACCTACTCTGGACGAGTAGGAACTAAGCTTGGGGATGCTGATACGTCTCCAACGTATCGATAATTTCCTATGTTCCATGCTTGTTTTATGATGATACACACATGTTTTATACATACTTTATGTCATATTTATGCATTTTCCGGCACTAACCTATTAACGAGATGCCGAAGAGCCAGTTGTTGTTTTCTGCTGTTTTTGGTTTCAGAAATCCTAGTAAGGAAATATTCTCGGAATTGGACGAAATCAACGCCCAGGGGCCTATTTTTCCACGAAGCTTTCAGAACACCGAAAGGGAACCGGAGTGGGGCGACGAGGCGCCGCCACACTAGGGCGGCGCGGCCCAGGAGGGGCCCGCGCGGCCCTAGCGTGTGGGGCCCCGTCAGCCCTCCGACTCCGCCCTTCCGCCTACTTAAAGTATTCGTCGCGAATACCCCAGTACTGAGAGCCACGATACGGAAAACCTTCCAGAGACGCTGCCGCCGCCAATCCCAGTGATGTGTGAGTAGTTCACCCCTGGATTATGGGTCCATAGCAGTAGCTAGATGGTCGTCTTCTCCTAATTGTGCTATCATTGTTGGATCTTGTGAGCTGCCTAACATGATCAAGATCATCTATTTGTAATGCTACATGTTGCGTTTGTTGGGATCCGATGAATATGGAATACTATGCTATGTTGATTATCAATCTATCTATGTGTTGTTTATGATCTTGCATGCTCTCCGTTGCTAGTAGAGGCTCTGGCCAAGTTGATACTTGTAACTCCAAGAGGGAGTATTTATGCTCGATAGTGGGTTCATGCCTCCATTAAATCTGGGGGAGTGACAGCAACCCCTAAGGTTGTGGATGTGCTGTTGCCACTAGGGATAAAACATCAATGCTATGTCTAAGGATGTATTTGTTGATTACATTACGCACCATACTTAATGCAATTGTCTGTTGTTTGCAACTTAATACTGGAGGGGGTTCGGATGATAACCTGAAGGTGGACTTTTTAGGCATAGATGCATGCTGGATAGCGGTCTATGTACTTTGTCGTAATGCCCAATTAAATCTCACACTACTCATCATAACATGTATGTGCATGGTCATGCCCTCTTTATTTGTCAATTGCCCAACTGTAATTTGTTCACCCAACATGCTATTTATCTTATGGGAGAGACACCACTAGTGAACTGTGGACCCCGGTCCATTCTTTACATCGAATACAATCTACTGCAATACTTGTTCTACTGTTCTCTGCAAACATCATCATCCACACTATACATCTAATCCTTTGTTACAACAAGCCGGTGAGATTGACAACCTCACTGTCACGTTGGGGCAAAGTAATTTGGTTGTGTTGTGCAGGTTCCACATTGGCGCCGGAATCCCTGGTGTTGCGCCGCACTACACTCCGCCGCCATCAACCTTCAACGTGCTTCTTGGCTCCTACTGGTTCGATAAACCTTGGTTTCTTACTGAGGGAAAACTTGCTGCTATACGCATCACACCTTCCTCTTGGGGTTCCCAACGGACGCGTGCTGTATGCGTATCACTGAGCTACCTCCGGGTGCCCGTCCCGCCCGTGCCTGCGCGCGAGCCATATAGGAGCGCTGAGATCCTGCGCAGGCGACGGTACCTGCCGCCGGACCTCCACGCTAATCCCGCCTACGCCATCGACTCCGACAGCTAGCGCACCAATCGCGAGTCCGAGAAGGATCCGAGGAGGCGAGCGGGCTTCCTGGGCGACATGGACTTCCCCTTTGACCGTCCACCGGCGCCTCGTCGTCGAACATGGCAGGCACCGGCGCCTGCACAGGACGACGACGACGACGATGAACAGGACTACAATGAGGCGCTGGCGTACCACAACGAGGATGCCAAGGATGACAGCGACGACTACGTCGTGTGCATTTTCCAGGAATGGCAGTTGGTGATGAGGACATCCCTACCGAACCACTACCTCAGTCATTACAAGATGAAGACAATGCTGCTGTGAAGCTCTAGTCCAATGAAGTTAGGATTGGATCTATGACAAGAGATCATGCGAAGCTACTCAAACAACAGGTGAACTTGTTCCTAAATGATACTTTGATCGATGAGAACTTTATAATACCTAAGTCCTTTTACTTTTGTATGATCAGGTACGGAGAGGGAGCTAGCATCGCACGAGGAGAAGAGGAGCAGCTGGACGTGAAGCTGGACATGGAGCTGAACATGAAGCTGGACAAGAAGACATCCCATGGACGCGCGAGGGAGGAGAGGGAGGCATGCGCGAGGGAGGTAGATCAAGTCTAGGCCGGTGCACAGCCCGGTCAGACCGGCCGCCACGCAAGCCTGCTCGGTCCCAGGCCCGGTCCAACCGGACCCCAAGCTGGGAGCGCCCGGCGCCCGCCGGATCTAGCACCGGTGCCATCCGGGCGGGTGTACTGAGCCACCCGTCCCACGCCCGGTCACCACCAGGTCCCTGGCCCGTTTCAAACAGGACCACCCGGTCCCTGGCCCGGTCGACCGGCCCCCTGACCGGTCGAGTCCGAGTCAGTCTCGATCAGATCCCGATTTGGGTCAGTTTTTAATGTATTTTTCTCGACCCCAGGTCGTCCTGAACCCCTATATAAGTGCCCAGGACACCCAAAATTAGGTTTAGACCACGTTTAAGATAAATCCTAGTTCATAGTTGATTGCTTTGCAATTCTATTGAATCTCTACACCAATCCGCATCGATTTGGTGTTTTGCTACTGAAAGTCTTGTGTGATCTGCTGTTCCATTGGGAATTAGACGGTTGCAACTTACCGCTTCGTGGTCGGCGGCTACGTGCGCAAGTGTGTGGAGTTGCGAATATCTTGCAGGCTTGAGAGTTGTTGCATTGGCAACAGGGATTGATCGAGAGACTCGACAACGTCATACAAGTTATCATCCACTTCATCATCGTGTTATCTCCACTGTGTTCATCGCGTGTTCATCACATCCACCTTCTCTTACCGAGAAGATCAGGCAATCCCTTATCATCTTGGTATCATATTTCAGCCTTTCCTCGGTAAGCAATCCACAATCCACCCCATAGTTGAGTTGTGAGTGTTTCCTATCCAGAAAAAAGCCATAAAAAGTTAGGGTTAGGGTTTGCCATACCTTAGATTGCACTAATTTCGAGTTTTAGTTGCTTTTCATAGTTGTTTTTGCGTATCTTTTTCTGCCTTCTAGTAAATTGTCTAGGGTTTGTGTTTTGATATCATCTAGTTTTTCAGTTTTTGTTGCTCCGAGTACACATATCATACAGTTTGCTTGTTCCCAACCATAGACAGAGCCTTTCGATATAAGTGACTAGGAACTTCCCCAGAAGAGACTAGTTTTACCGCTTGACAGGCTGCTCATTAGGGCTTTGGTGCTTTGCATTATCTGTTGGCCGTGTTATAAGGAGTTGAGTCATAAAATCGAAAAAAGGGACAATAGAAAAGAAACCAGAAGAGCTACAAGGGATGCGTGTGATAAAAAGAAAATCCAAAAATAAAAAGTGAAGTGGTAGAAAGAGATCAAGTGAAGGCCTAGTTTACTTTTCTGGACCTGTAGGTGAGCAATCTTGTGCCTGTTCCGTTGAGCTTTGCTAGCGTCTCTCGAGTGCATTGCAACCTTTATAGTTGCATTCCCACATTTATCGCCTTGTGTGAGTATCTTTGGTTGCTACGGTCAGCGCTAGAGCTTGTTATTGGTGCAAATGGGTAGCCTACCTATAGCCCCACATATATCCTGCTTTGTCGTGTGATTGTTCTTATACCATTGATATTCGCTTCGCTACATCCGTGCACTAGTCGTCACTACAAGTGGTAAGCAATACTAATTCAGTTTGGAGCGATAAGTTTTCCTTTTCTTATCAGTTTTTGAGTGAGTTGTGAGAGTACCACCGTATATATTTGTTTTAGTGCACTAACCTACTAATCATGTCTTCTAGTGATGCTAAAATTGTTAACCAGAAACAGAAGGATGCAGCCGATGTCATGACTTGGAGGGAGTATGAGGCCAACAACAACAACAACAACAACAACAACAACAACAACAACAACAACAACAACAACAACAACAACAACAACACCAACAACAACAACAATAACAACAAGTGGTGTTGGACGTGGTAACCGTGGTCGTGGCTTTTTTGAACTGGGAGCCCGCTGTGTCCCTCCACAACAGCAAGACGATGGTTTGGGTAAGCCAAAGTTCTCAATACCCAAATTTGAAGGAGGTCCTGATGTTGAAAAATACCTCACTTGGGAGCTGAAAATTGAGAAGTTGTGGCGCCTACATGACTAACCGAAGATGGAAAGATTAAGCTTGCTTCCTTAGAATTTGATGGCTATGCATTGCGTTGGTGGGATAAAATTACACGTGCTCATCATGAAGATGAAGAATTGCCAGTTCTTACTTGGCGCGAGATGAAGGCAATCATGAAAGCTCATTTTGTTCCCACTAATTATTTGTGTTCTATACATGATAAATTGACCCTCTTGAGACAAGGTGTTATGACAGTTGATGCTTATTATATGGAGATGGAGATGCTTATGCAGCGTGGCCATGTCCGTGAGTCACTTGATATGACGATGCAACATTTTCTACATGGTTTGAAGTATAATATCAAAGGCATTGTTCGTTATCAAAGTTACACTACTATGAATCAGCTGTTACATCATGCAAGAGAAGCTGAAGCATAGTTGACTGACGAGGCACAAGTCAAAGGACGTGCTACCGGAGCTAGGCGCTTTACATCTAGGGCGCCACCCTGCGCCATCATCGCGCCCCACAATGTTTCCTACTTTCTCTAGCAAGCCGGTCTCCAATGTGTCCAACACAAAGAAGTCCGAACCTGTTGCAAGTACAAGTGGTTCTAGCATGTCTACAGCGCGTAACCGCAATATGAATTGCCATACATGTGGAGGCAAGGGTCACTTCAAGAGAGATTGTCCTAACCGTAAGATGATGATCGTAAATGGCCATGATGAGTATGAGACTGGAGATGATGCTGATCCATATGCTCCAGAAGATGATGATTATGATAGTGATGATGTAGATGCTTTTCTGTCTGAAGCTCGCACTATTGTTGTGTCACAGCGTGCTCTTAATGTCCAGCTGAGTGCATCTACTCAACGCTGTAATTTGTTCGAAACAAAGGCACTAGTTGGTCCTGATAAAGCTTGCAAAGTTATTATTGATGGTGGGAGTTGTTGCAATCTAGCAAGCAAGGAGTTGTGTGCCAGGCTGAAACTGAAGTATCTACCGCACCCGCATCCATACTATATTCAATGGTTAAGTGACAATGGTGAGATGAAGGTAAACCACATGGTGCGTGTTGATTTTGAGATTGGAACGTATAAGGATTCCATTGATTTTGATGTGGTTCCTATGAGTGTCACCTGCTATTGGGTCGGCCATGGCTCTATGACCGTTCTGTGCAACACAATGGCCGCGCCAATACATATCACTTGGAGTTCAAGGGTAAGAAAATTAACTTGCAGCCTATGTCACCACAGCAAATTATCAATGAATCTCGTCATAAAGTTGAATTAAACTTGGAGGATGCACCTATATATAGGCGAGAGAATTGTATTGCCATGAGTGATATAACGAAAAGGGAGAGAGTGAATTCCTTAGTGTTATTAGCCACCAAAGAAGATATGAGAGAATTTAGTGAGGATCCTACAACCATGCCTTTTGTGCTCATGTACAAGGGTGAAGTTTTGGTTTCTAACGACATGACCCCTATTTCTCTTGGTGTTTCTAATGTTTTACAGGAATTTAGCGATGTGTTTTCGGAGGAGGTGCCTGCAGGATTACCACCATTGTCTGGTATTGAACATCGAATTGAGTTGATCCCTGGCGCTTCGCTGCCCAACAGGGCCCCATATAGGATGAACCCCGAAGAGACGAAGGAAATTTAGAAACAAGTACAAGCGCTACTCGACAAAGGTTATATCCGCATAAGTCGTAGTCCTTGTGATGTTCCTGTTATTCTAGTTCCTAAGAAGGATGGTACCTGGCGCATGTGTGTAGATTGCAGAGCAATAAACAACATTACTATTCGATATTGTCATCCTATTCCCCATTTAGAGGATATGCTAGATGAATTGAGTGATGCTGATGTTTTCTCTAAGATTAATTTTCGTAGTGGTTATCATCAAATTAGGATGCAAGAGGGGGATGAATGGAAAACAGCCTTTAAAACAAAATTTGGTTTATATGAGTGGTTAGTAATGCCTTTTGGTTTGACTAATGCACCTAGAACTTTCATGAGACTGATGAACCATATTTTGCGTGATTTTATTGGCAAGTTTGTGGTTGTGTACTTTGATGACATACTAATCTACAGTCGCAATGAATCTGATCATACAATACATATTCTACATGTTTTGCAAATGTTGCGTGATAATAAACTCTATGATAATCTTGAGAAGTGCACATTTCGCAAAGATAAGGTCATATTTCTGGGTTATGTTGTCTCTAAGCATGGAGTAGAAGTAGATGTGTCTAAAATTGCAGCAATTCAAAACTGGCCTACTCCCATGAATGTGAGTCAAGTAAGAAGTTTCCATGATCTAGCTGGGTTTATAGATGTTTTGTGCCCAATTTTAGTACTATTGTTGCACCTTTGAATGAATTGACTAAAAATGGTGTTGCATTTGAGTGGGTCGTCGCCCAAGATTATGCTTTTGATGAACTAAAAAGATTGTTAACTTCTGCACCGTTGCTTGCACTTCCTGATTTCAATAAGCAATTTGAGATTGAATGTGATGCTAGTGGTATTGGAATTGTTGGTGTGTTGATGCAAGTGGGTCGCCCAATTGCATATTTTTCTGAGAAACTTTCTGGTGCTAAGTTGAACTATCCTATCTATGATAAAGAATGTAGGATTTAATTACAGTTTTTGAGGTTTGGCAACATTATTTGTGGCCAATTTTTTTTATCATACATTCTAATCATGAAGTTTTGAAATATCTGAAAGCTCAATCTACCTTGCATAGGCTTCTTGCTAAGTGGGTTGAGTTTATTGAGTCTTTTCCATACATTATTATGCATAAGAAGTGAAAAGATAATATTGTTGTTGATGCTCTATCTAGGAAGAATATGCTATTAACTCAACTTGATGTTAAAATTCCTGGATTAGAAGTACTATGTGATTTGTATGCCACTGATCATGATTTTTCTGAACCATATCACTTGTGTGCTATTGGTAAAGCATGAGAGAAATATCACATACATGATGGGTTCTTGTTTAGAGATAACAAACTATGTGTTCCAGAATCGTCTGTGTGTTTGCTCTTATTGCAGGAATCACATGCTGGAGATTTGATGGGTCACTTTGGGCGTGAGAAGATGCTACTCATGCTCCCTGATCATTTTTATTGGCCAAAGATGAGGCGGAATGTGGACACGTATGTGAAGAGATGCATTACTTGCAACAAGTTCAAGTCCAAGCTGAAGCTTCACGGTTTGTATACTCCTTTACGGGCACCTAATATTAGTATGAATTTTGTGTTGGGTTTTCCGCGTACTAAAAGAGGCCATGATTCTATATTTGTGATACTGGATAGATTCTCTAAGATGTCACATTTTATTGCCTGCCACAAGAGCGACGATGCGTCGCATATTGCTAACTTGTTTTTCAGAGAGATTGTACGTCTACATGGAGTCCCGAAGACCATTGTTTCTGATCGTGACTTCAAGTTCATGAGCCACTTCTGAAAGACACTTTGGGGAAAGCTGGGGATGAAGCTACTTTTTAGCACTACTTGTCATCCCCAAACTGATGGTCAAACTGAGGTGGTGAATAAAACATTGTCACAACTGTTGAGATCCATGATCAAGAAGAACTTGAAGGAGTGGGAAGATTGTTTGCCGCATGTGGAGTTTGCTTACAACAGGGCGGTACATTCTACCACAGAGTTGTGTCCCTTTGAGATGGTGTATGGTTTCAAACCCATTACCCCACTTGACTTGTTTCCTTTACCCATACATGAGAGAGTCAATATGGAGGCATCAAAGAGGGCAGATTTTGTACGGAAGATACATGTGAATACTAAAGAGTTGATTGATAAGAAAGGCAAGAGTAATGTTGCAAGGGTGAACAAGAAGCGTAGGGAGATGTTGTTCAAGCCCGGTGATATGGTATGGATTTATTTTCGCAAGGATAGGTTCCCGAAGCTACGGAAGTCCAAGTTGCTTTCTCGTGGTGCTGGTCCTTACAAAGTGCTAGCCAAGATCAATAATAATGCCTACTCTATAGATCTTCCAACTGGTGAGTTTGGTGTCAGTAATTCTTTCAATGTGGTTGATTTGACACCATATGACGGAGAAGACCTTGGAGCGTCGAGGTCGACGCCTTTTGAAGGGGGGAGAAGATGGGGACATCCCTACCGAACCACTACCTCCGTCATTACAAGATGAAGACAATGCTGCTGTGAAGCTCAAGTCTAATGAAATTAGGATTGGACCTATGAAAAGAGCTCGTGCGAAGCTACTCAAACAACAGGTGAACTTGTTCCTAAATGATACTTTGATCGATGAGAATTTTATACTACCTAAGTCCTGTTACTTATGTATGATGAGGTACGAAGAGGGAGCTAGCATCGCACGAGGAGAAGTGGAGCAGCTGGACGTGAAGCTGGACATGGAGCTGGACAAGAAGCTGGACATGAAGACATCCCATGGACGCGCGAGGGAGGAGAGGGAGGCATGCGCAAGGTAGGAAGATCAAGTCCAGGCCGGTGCACATCCCGGTCAGACCGGCCGCCACGCCGGCCTGCCCGGTCCCAGGCCCGATCCAACCGGACCCCAAGCCGGGAGCGCCCGGCGCCCGCCAGATCCAGCGCCGGTGCCATCCGGGCGGGTGTACTGAGCCACCCGTCTCACGGCCGATCACCACCCGGTCCCTGGCCCGTTTCAAACCGGACCACCCGGTCCCTGGCCCGGTCGACCGGCCCCCTGACCGGCCGAGTCCGAGTCAGTCTCGACCAGATCCCGAGCTGGGTCAGTTTTTAATGTTTTTTTCTCGACCCCTGGTCGTCCTGAACCCCTATATAAGTGCCTAGGACGCTCCAAATTTGGTTTAGACCACGTTTAAGATAAACCCTAGTTCATAGTTGATTGCTTTGCCACTCTATTGAATCTCTACACCAATCCGCATTGATTTGGTGTTTTGCTACTGAAAGTCTTGTGTGATCTGATGTTCCATTGGGAATTAGACGGTTGCAACTTACCACTTCGTGGTCGGCGGCTACGTGCGCAAGTGTGTGGAGTGCGAATATCTTGCAGTGTTGAGAGCTGTTGCATTAGCGACAGGGATTGATCGAGATACTCGCCAACGTCATACAAGTTATCATCCACTTCATCATCGTGTTATCTCCGCTGTGTTCATCGCGTGTTCATCAAATCCACCATCGCTAACTGAGAAGATCGGGCAACCCCTTGTCAGTTGGCCATGGCTGAGGGCCAGAAGTTCGAGTACCCGGACAACATGACGGACGACGAGATCGCGAGGCTCGGCGTCCTCGGTTCGGAGGTGGACCAACCGGTGTAGCCGCCGCTGCCCCGGTATGCCACCGGCATCATGCCGCCGGGCCTCACGGAGGAAGATGCCCTACGACTAGCGCTGCAGGACTCGGCCATGGCACCGGTTCAACTGCCGCCTCCACCACCGCCGTACAACCCGTGGGGGCCTCCACCTCCACCACCGGCATGTGCAGCTCAACCTCCTCCGCCGGAGTGGGCTGCTCCACCTCCACCACAGGCCTGGGCTGCTCCACCACCACAGGCCTGGGCTGCTCCACCTCCACCACCGTCCAAAATGCGTCGCCCTGTTGGAGATGCCCTAAGAAGCAGGCTCGGGGCAAATGTCCTTAGGGCCCGGCGTGACCCATCCAGTCTTGGCTTGTCTATAATTGTCTGCATGGGCAGGTGCATCGGACGCGCATTTCTAGCGAGGCGATTTGAACGAGTCGACTCATCTGACGCAATCCATTTGTCCACTAAATTTGGGAAACGGATTGGCGCGAACACTGCATGGATAACACATGTGTCCGTCTACCTGAGCCATGGGCCCGCATGGAAGTGGGCAGTTGGCAAACGCTAACCGGCTGCAGCAGCTATGACCATCATAGTCATCGCTGACCACTCCCACCGCACCTGAATCTCCTGTGCCAGCATTGATGGCCAAGGCCAATTAAATCGGCCCTTTGGCGTCTGAGGTCTCTCCTTCCCAAGTCCATGGCCAGCGCTATTGCCAGCAAACCATCGCCGACGCAACCACCGACACCATCACCGACAACATCGAGGTGGGGCCCTCGATGCGGCCCCGTTGCTGTACATCTCCCCCACGTTGATCACATGCGCATTAACGAAATCTGCCGCCGCCTCCAAAGGGCAGTAGATTTGGTCGGGTTGTAAGCCGCTGCGACGGCAGCGCTCTACCGCCGCCACAGGAGTGTTATAGGCATGCCTCTGTTGGAGTGCCGGCGGTGGTGGGCACGGGCCAACCCGTGCCTACACCCACACATGTCACTGCCCAGCGGCTGGCATCTCAAAAAGCCAGGGTGCCAGTGCCGCCTGCACCGACGGCAGCCAGCAACTAGAGGACGAGATACCCCTCCACATCTAGTGGCTCCCATCGGTACTGCGGTACGACCGCACGTACCAGTGGCCCGATTTCGGGCGCGCCTTTCTGGCATGGGAGCACCGAGCACGGCGGGCGATCGGTGATCTGGGACTTCTAACTCGATGAGGACTACGGCGTCCTCGGCGTCGCGGCCAGCAACGAGGAAGATGACGACGATGACAACGACGATGCGCTCCCGCTGTGATGTAGCAGGAGACACTCGGCCCCGACGACTACCACGAGGACGAGGCCATCGCCGCCATCGAGCAGTCCAAGGCCGAGGAGGAGGCGAAGTGGACTTGGGATGGCATGGCGTCCGCCTCACGGCCATGGTAGCGGAGCACAAGGCCTCAATGTCACTGCCACCACCACCGTCGCTGCAGGTCGCGTGGGAAGGCCAGATGGTGCCGCCTCCTCCGCGGTACCTCCCGCCGACAACTCCACCGCAATACATGCCGCCGGAGATCCCTGCATGGGCACAACAGGTTCCTTGGAAACCTCTGCCAGTCGTCGACCTCGTTGGGATTTAGGACATAGTTTTTTCTTCTTTATTTCCTATGTAAATTATGTTTGAATGAGTGAAATATTTTCCATTTTTGGACGCTTTTAATTTTTATTTGAATTCAATTGTTTTTTTTATCTAAGACCAAACAGGCAAAAATGGCCATCGCGAACTGAATGGCTCGCGGCACTGTGGGCACTTGCTTGGTAGGCAGGATAGCGATCCAAATTTTGTCCGCAGATTGATCCAAACCAATAAAAACAAATCATTTATAACACTATTTTGGGTCGCGCCGCTAGAGATTCCCTTAGGCGCGGCACCATCAAGGAAGAGAGAATGCCGAAACTGAAAAATATCTTACTCCCTCTTGTTTAAAATAATTGCTCAAAATAGATGTACCTGCAAACTGAAACATGTCTAGATACTTCCTTTTTTGTGGCAATTATTTTAAACCGAAGAGAGTAATTGAATAAGATGAAGTAGAATGAGCAAAATGGAGTATAAACAATCAGACCGAGCCTACTTCCTCCTATCCAAATTAATAAATTTCACTTTATTTAGATACGAATGAATAAGAATGCATTTTGTATCTAGTCAAAGTACAGCCATTTAATTTAGATCGAAAAGAGTAGTAGCGATAATAGATTTGTAGCACCTGAGTTCCAGTCTTCAAAATATTCGAAAAAATGTACTTCTTAGTTGCAAATAATCACAAATTTTATTTCAAATACATAGACATGCCTCGATACATAATATCTTGTAGAAAAAAAGGTATTTTCTCTTTTTTGACCATTTCATATTCCTTTATCTTTTTTATGAGAACTTTTTATATTTCTCTATCTAACAGTTATAAAAAAAATACTCCCTTCATCCATAAAAAAATTCAGATATTTATATAAATTCAAACATATATATACATAAAAAACATCTTTATTCATCTAAATTTAGATAAATTTGCCACATCCTTTAATAGACCGAGCTGGTACTAATGTTCCGTTGAAGCTCCGCTGTGTACTCGCAACATTGGATAATGCCACACTGGTCTTGTTTTCTGTCCATCTGATCTTTCTTGGCCCTTCTCAGGTACAGTATTTGGGCTAGGCCCAGTTAAGAAGCAGCGTAGTCTTGCGCCTTGGGAGCCCACACTCCTCCTCCAAATGGCTTGATTCATGTTTCAGCACAAATGCCCCTCCCATTCCTATCTTAAAAAAAAAACGTCTAACTTTTAATAAATTACCTAAGTTTTATCCTGCATATTGATCAAATTTAGTAGCTCTTAGGCCTGGAGATAATACTTCTTTTGCCGGTCGTATTTTATAGGCTGCATCTATAGGAGGTGGCAATTTGGCTCATGGGAGCAAATGCTCTCATTATATAAAATAATTAAAAAACAATTTTAAAAATGTTAAAAAATTCGGATATAAATTTGTTGGTGTACATCGTGACATTCTATGTTAGTGCACAAATTTTCGTGGAAAAACAACATTTTATATGGCGTGTACAAAAAAGACAAAAAAATATCCTGTACGTGGTCGTGTTATATTATCAAAACTTGTCTTTTTTACAGGAGCCACAATTATTTTTTTTTTTTTTGAAAACTTGTATACCAACATAAAATGTTTAGATGTACATATAAAAATTTAGTTTAGAATTTTTCGACAATTTGAAATGTGGATTCACATAATGAAAGCATATGCTCCTATGAGCCAAAGTGCATTTCCCGCATCTATAGCAAAACTCTCAGTATAATATAGTAACACCACACTGTATACTACGTATATGCATAACTGATACACGCAAGCTACTTATAAAAAATGGTAAGTATTAGTAGCCGCTGTTACTCTCATCATATATCATTTTCCTTATCTTATCAACACATGCTCAAACGATTTACTTCCTAATTAGCAGCGCAACGACTGCCGAGGGCGCAAGGAGCCAAGAGGAAGCAGCGGAGAGGCCGTTGAAGGATGAATTAGGTAGAAAAGCGTGCGATTATCGTCAGCTAGACGCGACTATTATAATCCGTTCCACTGCTTTAATCGTTTTCAGTATTATACTGGTCGGCTACGATCTTCTCATCACCGCTACCTAATACTCCTTCCAAAGAAAAAGTGATGCTGCTCCGTCCGGTACAAGACACTACACTACATCCTTGGGCCTTCGCCATCATCAAGTGGGCTGGTACGTACGGATACCCGCTCTTTGGCAAGACAATTCTGCGCCCGCTTTATGACTTTGAGCCATATATGTACATATACAATATTAAATCAATCAATCGATACGGCAGTGATTCCGCGCAGACATACGCACAGGGCTACCTAATCCATCATTTCAGCATGTGCGTACGTGTAAAGCCACGGCCCGGCACCACGTTGCGCGTACGTACAATCATTCTTCTCCGGACCCGCCAGCGGTAGCGTCGTAGGCGACGTGCCTGCGTAAGCCTACCTATTCTATCAGTTCAACAAATACACTACCTGTATGGTCTATACTCATATTTCAAATCAAATATCGTTCTCGCCTCAAATACTAACATGGTATCGTCTAGTATAGGTCTCTCTCTAAGAAAAACCTAGCTCGCGTCCACCTCATTTCCTCCGCACGCCAGTTCCCCTTCTCCGGCAAGCCTCGCCGGCAACACAGGGGCGGATTACCCGATCTCTTAACATTATCAATATATTAGGTTAGATATTTGTACTTCATTTGTTCTAATTACTTAACGCGGGTTTATGAGAAATATAGGATTAACCTGCGACAAGTATTTAGGGCCCCATGGAGTAGCTTTCCTCTTGTCGATCGAGATAGCATCGTTAACAATAAGTGATCGTCGACCCTTCGTTAGACGATGTTATCTCCTTTCCGACATCATTTGATGATGATGCCAAAAGATTAAGTTTCTCTAGGTATGGGCCTTCATAATTTTCTTCCCAAAATTGAGTTTCAATTTTGTTTTCTCATGATTGCCACATGCATGATTGTTTTCGCAACATTTGTCTCAGCTCCTACAACCTGAACAATGGTTATTCACACTCTCGGCTCTCAAAAACATCAACTCGGCTGTTCGATTGTTTCTTCATGAAATGTTGGTGTTGGTACTCTTTATTTTTTTAAGGGCACCCATATCCTTGATATTGAAACTTAAATTAAAATTATGAGAAAACCTTCCTTGCTTTTTTACAGATATATGAGTTGGTATGTATGTTATTTTTTCTTCGGCTGACTTTAGGAAAGTGCACTAATGTGTTGGGGAAGAACAAAGAGCTTGCAAAGTTTCTTGTTTATTAGACTTTATATATTACATGATGACTTGACACAACTTAGGTATTTCTACCATGTAGTAATATTCAATAATATAAATGTATCATGGTATTGATTGTAAAAATAACATGGTTTCATCTGAATTATGCAAGCTTCTAGATTTCCCTGAATCTTATGCATTTTAGCGAGTATATGCACTCATTTCAGTTCGTACCTAGCCCGCATTGAGATATCCAAAGGCCAAGCCAATTCTTACAATTCGAAATGGAATAGTATTACACAAGAGTAAATCGTACCGAGAAGCACATTTTCACAAGTTTTAGATCCATTTAGCAGCTACACATTGTGCACGGCACATAGAGCAGGGCAGATCGCTAGGCCACCGTCAGCGTGTTCGTCCCCGATCTCGTATCGCCGCTACTCTCACGTAGCAGCGGTAGTGCGCCCTGCAATCTGCAGAGGCACGACCCACACACCGTCCGTTCGCACGTAGTACCATCAGCCCGCTCGGATACCATGATGCGTGCTGCAAAGCTGCAAGCGTCTGGGCTTTGCATCTGCATACTCTGATTAACTACATCATGGCTCACTACTTAGCCCAGCTTCAGAAGGCATGATTAAACAAGGGTGCCTACGAGTACCACCGTCTAATCTGCTTTACACTGTATGATCCCATTACATTATTCGATTATGTGACTGGCCGGTCAATTATTGCACAGTTAGTACTGTAAGCAATGAGGCAGGTGAAGTAGTAGAGTTGTAGGAGGAGTAGTAGATACAACAAAATGCAGTAGGAGTACTTTGTTAGTTGAGGAATTTAGAGACCTTGTCATGCCGCCTCAAGTGATCAGTCCATCAAGCTTATGGCTATGTTCCGCACTAAAGTGTTTTTCAAGTACTTTAACAATACTATATAGTTTCTCAAAATAGTTTCAAATATTTTGATATGTTTGCTTTTTTGTTTGTTTTTTCAGCTGTGTGCATTCTTTATGTCTAGACTTGCTCAAGATATTGAGTTGTTGCGAAGTCTAGCTGTATTCGGTGTCATCTTGGTATTAATCTAATCTTTTTTTATAGAAAAGTTGTGATATATCTCTAAAACGTGCTTTCTTTTATGTATTCGGAACGGACCTCTTTCCGTGAAACTAAAGTATCGCTAGCGCACAGGTCTACACCGATCTTTTTTAATCTGGATAATCTCGTCGAAAACTGGTGTAAATTTTTCTACGGATTCTTTTCTAAATTTTGTTGCCAAAAACTATACAGCTTATATTTAAAACGAAGGAAGTATAATTCTTCAGTTTCAGAAGAACTTTGTTCCAAACTAGGTCTATCTCTTTACAATGAACAACTCTCATTAGACACAGTTAGCAGATTAATAAAGTGGGTGCTGCTGATGGGAATCGATGTCTCCAGTAAGCGGTTCCAGAAAGTGCGGCATCTGGCTTGTGTGGCACAGAAGCCCCTGCCAAGTTTCAAACAGGACCTGAGACGCGACAGTGCTCGTTTTCTTATACTTTCCTGAAAGGTATACAGTACAATCATACTTTACGTGTTACGATGCTACGGCTGAGTAACCAACAGGTAACGAGAAAAGCTACTGCGCTGGTTTTGGATTCCAAGAAATTCACATTCCATATTTCAGAGTTAACAATTTTTTTGTCACAAAGCAAACATATACATCAACCGGTGATCCACATAACTGTAAAACGGTGTTATCAAATATAGTTATTATTACGTCCCATAAAAACAAATATGTATATTTTGTATAAATAATAATATAGTATTGGCATGCAAACAAATATATATCCTCTCATCATATTGTGTATATGTATATAATTAGTAGCATCTTTATATCCATGATAAAAGTAATCAAACTTTTATTGAAATCAAAAAAATGCAAGCGACATTTATTTGAGTTATCAACCAAAAACTCTTCTAGGACGATTTTTTTTTTATCACAGGCAGACTCGATTTACTCTCATAAAAGGGAAAGACAACCCTTACTTACTAATTGTACCATAGGTTACTATTCACAAACATGTTTTCTCGTTAGCTACTATTCATAGTTGAATATGTCCTTCTCTTTGTTTCTCATTGTGTTGATTGATGTGGATTCCACAATTATTTTACAGTAGATGCATATTGTGCCGATGTTTCCATATTTTCATGCCTCTTGGGTAATCCAAAATTGCATCTATGGCACATAAAGAGAGCGCCAACACTAGATGTTAGTTTCAATAGTTTTATTTTGTTTGGATCCACTGGTCGTTGTTGTAAATCTTGGTGAATAAGCCCTAATTTGTTAGTCACCAAGATAATGTTAAAAAAATGACTTCCTTCAATAGAATGATGACGTATCGAACACTTTGGGCCGCAATAAAGTTATTATGAAATATTTGGTGCCAACTTGTTTTTTCGCTAATTAATTACTCCGGTCACATGTGGTTCGCTGCTATATTTTCCAAGTACAGTGCAAGTCTCGAAGATATGCTATGTGAAATAGGCTGATATTTTTGCACATGCGACAAGCCTAATTACTGATTAAAGAAAACTTTGAATTGGAGTTGATCATCTGTTTGTACACTTAAAAATTTTGTTCATCGATCTAGGGGTCGCTAGCGGTTATGTCGGCCGTGAGGTTATGTTCGTCAGTATTTGAGGCCACTGATGACGAAAATATCTTCTATGACAAAAAAAAAATCAAAGGCAAACTCCAACTACATTCAGAAAAAAGGAAAAGACAAACCTTACTTACTATTTGTACCATAGTTTACTATTCACAAACATGTTTTCTCATTAGCTACTATTCACAGTTGAATATGTCCTCCTGTTTGTTTCTCATTGTATTGATTGATGTGGATTCCACAATTATTTTACAGTAGATGCATATTTTCAATTGTTTCCATATTTTCACGACTCTTGGGTAATCCAATCTTGCATCTGTGGCACATAAAGATAGCGCCAACATTAGATGTTAGTTTCAGTAGTTTTATTATGTTTGGTTCCACTGGTCGCTCGTTGTTGTAAATCTTGATGAAGAAGCCCTAATTTGCTAGTCACCAAGGTAGTGTTCAAAAAAGAAATAAATGACTTCCTTCAATAGAAGGATGGCAGATCGTACATTTCAGACCGTAATGAAGTTATTATGAAATATTTGGTGCCAACTTGATTTTTCGCTAATTAATTACTCCGATCACATGTGCTTTGCCGCTATATTTTCCAAGTACAGTGCAAGTGCTCGAAGGCATGCTACGCGAAATAAGCTGATATTTTTCCACATGCGACAAGCCAAATTACCAACTAAAAAAAAGTAAGACCTCTAGGGTTTATGTCCGTGAGTATTTGAGGTCATCGATGACGAAAAGCTCTTCCATGACAAAAAAACAATAATCATAGGCAAACTTCATTTATAATCAGAAAAAATAGACAAACCTTACTTACTAATTGTACCAAAGTTAACTATTCACAACATGTTTCCTCATTAGCACTATTCATAGTTGAATATGCCTTCTGTTTGTTTCTCACTGTGTCCATTGATGCGGGTTCCAAAATGATTGGACGGTATATGCATATTGCGTCGATGTTTCCATATTGTCATGACTCTTGGGTAGTCCAATCTTGCAGCGGTGGCAGATAAAGAGAGCGCCAAGGCTAGATATTAATTTGAGTGGTTATATTTTGTTTCATCGCACTCGTCTTGGCTGTATATCTTGATGAAGAAGCCCGTTACCAAGATAATGTTAAAAAAAGAACTAAATGACTTTGTTCAGTAGAACAATTACATGTCTTACATTTGTATCCGTAATAAACGAAATTCTGTAGATGCTATATTTTTTTCCGTTGATGAGGTACTCCAGTCACATGCGTTTCGCTGCTATATTTTCCAAGTAGAATGCATGTGCTCCAAGATATGCTACGCGAGATAATTAAGGTTGTATTTTTCCACATGCGAGACTTCGGTAGAAGAAGAATTTTTTTTTTTTGAAATAACCAATATATTAAGCAAGCAAGCCGCCTCATTAAAAACCTTCCAGTCCCCTTCGGTACCCTGGTAAGGAAAAGAGTGCGTCTGGTACTTGCTGCTTCACAAATTCAGTACAGTTACATCATTTAGCACATCCATCAAAACAGATGAGGGTGGATCACTATCCCAAATAGAAAAAACTATTAGACTCAAAACTCAATCTAGCTTGATTATGCGCCGTCTTGTTTGCTTCTCTGGGACAATGCTAAAATGAGATTCTTCCAATTCTTCGTGCAATTTGAAAACAATCTGCCAGAATAGCTGAATAAGGGCTCCATAACTCAATTTCTCCGTTGCATGCTGTAATTAAGTCCAAACTGTCTGATTCTACAACTACAGGGGAACATCCAATATTCTCCAGTAACATCATACCATTCTTCATAGCCATTGCCTCAGCCGAGGCTGGGCTCAGAATATTCGCCAATGGCCAAGTCCCGCCACCTATGGCCTCACCGTGAGAGTTCCTGATCATGACTGCCGTTGCACCCGATCCATTAGGAAAGAAGCAGGCGTCTATGTTAAGTTTGTACTGGCGAGCCAGAGGTTTACTCCACGCTATAACCTTCGGCGTTGCTCTCTGTTCTGCTAAAGAGAAGTTCATTGTTAGAGCTTTTATAGAAAACGCAGAGCTAATAGCTGAAGCTATTCTTTCCCCCTTCACTCCTTCTCGGCGCTGCCACCAAATATACCAGGCTGCCACCGCCACCGTCTCCTTCAAGCTCAGAGCACCAAGAACTGGAGTATGTACTAAGTCTGATCGTAGAATCTCTTCCAGAACTACACTCCCAGATTTATCAATTTTTGACCATTACATGATAAACTCCTTCAAGCCTAATGCTGCCCAGACTTCGATTGCTCGTTTACATGTGAATATAAGATGCAGAATATCCTCAGCTCCCGACTTACATATCGGACATTGGGCTGGCACTTTTATATGTCGATTAGCTAGAATAGACAGACCAGGGATCAAACCATGCAAAGCTCTCCGTATGAAGATTCTGACTTTGGATGGAACTTGTAGTTTCCAAACAATTCCCCATACTGGATTACTTGACGATGAACTTTGACCCGTATTGCTTCTGATTTTAATGTCGAATTGATGTTCCCATTCCGAGTAATATGCCGAACGTACCGAGAAACAAAAGTTGCTAGTCTTATGCCAGACCACAAAATCCTCACCTAGCTCTTGGCTGATAGGAATCAGTAAAATTCTTCTAACATCCAGCGGGTTAAAAATTTCCCTGAGTAATTGTTTCATCCCAAAGACCTAAAACTGGATCAATTAGATCATCAACTGTTCGTAGAAGACAATTTCCACGGGCAGTTTCAATCTTGCGTGTCACACTCCCAGGGACCCAATGATCTCTCCATATATTTATTCTTCTGCCATTCCCCACTCGCCAGATATGCCCTCTCTTAAAAGTTTGTATCCCACTAACAATGCTGTGCCAGGTAAAAGAAGATCCTTTCTTAGGTCCCGCAGCCAACAGATTACCATCTGGATAATATTTAGCTTGTAGTATCGACGCACATAGACTGGTTGGATTGTTCAGGAGTCTCCATACTTGTTTTGCCAACATTGCCAAATTGAAAGAATGAAGATCTCGGAAACCCATCCCTCCATCAATTTTTGGGATACACATTCTCCACCATGCTCTCCAATGCATCTTCTTATGATCATCTGTGTCACCCCACCGGAAGGCTGCCATAGCATCAGTAATAGACTTGCAAATATTTTCGGGTATCTTGAAAACCCCCATCGCAAACACTGAAATAGATTGAATTACAGCTTTCGGTAGAAGAAGAATAGTCGTATGAAAGACTAAGGGCAAAGCGGGATAGAGAGGGAAAACGTTTTGGTATTGCAGTATCTGCTAATCTTGCACATGAAGCAAGTTTCCCGAAACATTTCTATTTAGGTAGGTGTTTTTTTGTTGGTTGAAAGAGAGTAGATGATGTAAGGTGCTCCCTTTAGCAATAGATTGTACTAGTAGTAGTAAGTTTGAATATCATGCCCACGAATCCATCCATCCATCCATCAATCTAGGAGTAGGGAAGAAAGAAGTGTGCAGAAACAGTAATGAAAATTCTGTAGATGGACGAAGATAGACACATACATGATACATGTGTATATACACGAAGTCTGGTGCGAGTGAAAACCGAAAAAAGAGAAGGTCTTGCGTGCGGGTCCCGTGGGTTGGCAACTGTTCCACGGCAATAATTGCTTGGGCAGCAGAGGCCACAGTGGCAACAGCACAAGTCGCCCGTACCAATCCCGCTTACCTTTTAATATTATTATTGGCATTGTACCATAAAGCGCACAGTGGCATTATATCAGAGCATTCCTCTTGCAGTCAGTCTCCCTTCCCTCTCCTTCTCGGACGCACAGCCCACCCAAACCAGTCAACCCCTACCAAAGACCGCCTCCACCCTCAAAGAGAAAAAAAAAAATCGAAACAGAGAAAGTGTTTTTTTTGTGTGTGTGTTGGAATGAATACCACAAGTACTAGTACACCGACTGCTCCATATAGGAGGTAGTGAGAGAAACAGTGTCATATGTTGTTGTTGATACTAGTGAGAGAAGGACAGAGAGAGACCTTTCTTTACTAGCTTTGTTTTGTGTTTGCACCAAGACCTTCTCTCCTCTGTCTATATGTTCTCAGCTCCCAACGTTTAGTGAGACTAGTATTTGCTGGGCTCAAGGATCCAAGATAAATAGAGAGAGAATGTGGAGGAGGTAGAGAGAGGTTTTTGTTGTTGAAGAAGGAGGAGGAACTCATCAGCCAGCCTCCTCTCAGTTCATCCCTCCATCATATACTGCTACTAGCTAGATAGACAGACACACGACACTAGAGACTAGAGAGAGAGCGAGGGAGCCAATAAAAATTGTGGGCTGAGAAAGAAAAAAAAAGGGGTAAAAATAGGCTGAGTCTCCTCCTCCGTCGCCCAACAAAAAAGGGCCTCTAGTTGCCAAGAAGCGAAACGTCCGCAAACCCCCTGAAAACCTCCCCTACGAAAGCCACGCCTCACGCCATGTCGGCGGAGGAGGGCGAGGCGTCCGGATCGGCGCCGCCGCCGGTGCTCGACGCCGCCGGAGCAATGGGCCCCGAGGAGGCCGCCGCCAGGAAGCGCTACGACGCCCTCATGCAGGTCCGGGCCAAGGCCGTCAAGGGCAAGGGCGCCTGGTACTGGGGCCACCTCGAACCAGTCCTCGTCCCGCCGCCCGCCTCCGGCGCGCCCCCCAAGGCCGCCAGGCTCCGCTGCGGCCTCTGCGCCGCCACCTTCTCCGCCTCCAACCCCTCCCGCACCGCCACCGAGCACCTCAAGCGCGGGGCCTGCCCTAATTTCGCCGCCGCCCAGGGCGCGCCGCCGCCGCCTCCGCCCCCGCCCCCGCCGCACCATCAGAACCAGCAGCTGCAGCTCGTCACCGTCTCCTCCCCCGCGTCCTCGATCGTCCCCATCTCATCCATCCCCCCGTCCTCCTCCTCCTCCCAGCGCCGCCACTCCACCGGCGGTGGCGGCGGCCGGAAACGCCACGCCCTCGCCGCCGCCTACGCCGCCGTTTCCGAGGCGGCGGCATCGCACCAGCACCACATCGTCGTGGCCGACCCCACCGCCTACTCCCCGACGCCACCCACTCCCCCGGGGATGCCCACGCCCAGGCAGGTGCTCTCCGGCGGCAGGGGCGACCTCGGCCCGCTCGCCATGCTGGAGGACAGCGTCAAGCGCCTCAAGTCTCCCTCGGCGTCCCCTGGCGCGATGCTCCCGCGGCCCCAGGCCGAGGCCGCGCTCGCCCTCCTCGCCGACTGGTTCCTCGAGTCCTCCGGCAGCACGTCCCTCTCCGCCGTCGACCACCCCAAGCTCAAGACCTTCCTGCGCCAGGTCGGCCTCCCGGAGCTACCCCGCGCCGAGCTCGCCGGCGCGCGCCTCGACGCGCGCTTCGCGCAGGCCTGCGCCGACGCCGCGGCGCGGTTCCGCGAGGCCCGCTTCTTCCAGCTCTCCGCCGACGGCCTTCGCGACCCGGTGATCACGCTCTCCGTCAACCTCCCCAACGACACCTCCGTCTTCCACCGCGCCGTGCCCATGCCGGCGCCGCCCTCCGCCTCCTCCGGCTACGCCGAGGAGCTCCTCCTCGACGCGGCCTCCTCCGTCGCCGCCTCGTCCGGCGACATCCGGCATTGCGCCGGCATCGTCGCCGACCGCTTCGGCTCCAAGACGCTGCGCGACCTCGAGGCCAAGCACCACTGGATGGTCAACCTGCCCTGCCAGGTGCACGGCCTCTCCCGCCTCGTGCGCGACATGGCGCGCGACCTCCCGGTCTTCCACAACGCCGCCGCCAAGTGCGCCAAGGTCGCCGCCTACTTCAACGCCACGCCCGCCGTGCGCGCGCTGCTGCACAAGCACCAGATGCAGGAGCACGGCCACGCATTCCTCCTCCCCGTCGCCGCCCCGCCCTACAACGACGGGGAATTCACCGCCGCACCGTTCGCCATGCTGGAGAGCATCCTCACCTCGTCCCGCCCGCTCCAGATGGCGGTGCACGAGGAGTCCTACAAGGTGGTCTGCATTGACGATCCCTCCGCCAGGGACATCGCCACCATGGTGCAGAACGTGGTGTTCTGGACCGAGGTCGAGGCCTCGCATTCCCTCGTCAAGATGATCATGGACATGGTCAAGGAGATGGAGGCCGAGAGGCCCCTCGTGGGGCAATGCCTGCCGCTCTGGGAGGACCTGCGCGGCAAGGTCAGAGGCTGGTGCCGGAAATTCAGCATCGAGGAGGCCACCGCCATGAATGTGCTCGAGAGGAGGTTCAGGAAGAACTACCACCCGGCGTGGTCGGCGGCATTCATACTGGACCCTCTGTATCTGATCAAGGACGCCGGCAGGAGGTACCTTCCGCCGTTCAACTACTTGACGCCGGAGCAGGAGAAGGACGTCGACAGGCTGATCACGAGACTGGTGTCGCCGGATGAGGCGCACCTCGCTCTCATGGAGCTGATGAAATGGCGGTCGGACGGGCTCGACCCGCTGTACGCGCAGGCGGTGCAGGTCCGGCAGCCCGACCCTTTGACGGGGAAGATGAAGATCGCCAACAAGCAGAGCAGCCGGCTGGTCTGGGAGACATGCCTCAGCGAGTTCAAGTCACTTGGCAAAGTGGCCGTCAGGCTCATCTTCCTCCATGCAACCGCAAAGGGGTTTAAATGCACGCCGTCGATGACACGGTGGCTCACCGCGTCGGGGAGCTCTTCTAGCGGCATTGGCCGCGCGCACCGGCTGGTGTTCATCGCGGCCAATTCGAAGCTGGAGAGGAGGGATTTCTCAAACGACGACGACAAGGACGTGGAGCTGCTCACAGAAGGAGATGATGACCCTATGCTAACCGAGAACGCCGTTGTGGATCCCTCCTCTTCAGTGTAGCATTCTTCCTGCTGCTTAAATTTGCTTCTTTGTGCATTTGATGATGTTAGCATCGGTTTAGAATTTGATCTAGGAAATTGTCAGATTCTTTTCTTTTTTGTCCTTCATGCTGTGCCCCTCATGTTGCTAGTTCTTGCTCCCTCCTCTTTGTTTTGGTTGGGTAGGGGGTAGGGGCATGAGATGGAGATATGCACCCTTAATTTGCTTGTCAAGTGTGCTTAATCAATAAATGGCTCTTGTCATATATAGTAGTACTATGTTGGTTCTGGTTGATCCTGCACTATTTTAGAAATCAAAACCAGGATCAGCAGGAGGCATGATGACTAGGGGAGATTGTGTGTTGACTATTCTGATCTGTTGTTGCCCATATAAGTATACTCGAGGTATACAGTTGGATGAATAATATTTGGTCCAATATAAATCTCCTTTGTGTACATATCAGTATCTCATTGATAAATTTGAAGATGGATCAATAGATAATTACTGGACAGTCAAACCAATCTTAAGAGGGAGCATCAATGTAGATTTTTTAAAACCAGGATCCATCCCACTAGAATAATTTTGAAATATTTTCTGTAATTTAGAAAAATTTATATCTGAACCAATGTATTCTTTTTCATAGAATCTGAATGTCAGACATTCACTTGAGAAATCGTTTTTAACAGAGAGAGTAGTAAAATAGAAGCTGGAGTAGTAGTATCTACTATGGTGACTGGAATGTGTACTAGTTGAATTCCATTAATTGGAGATGGGGTCTTTCTTTTCCCTTTCTGCTCCACTTTTTAATTATGGAGCGAGGAGTAATATAGAGATAGGCCATGATTGGAGTGGTGAACCGATTCGACGCAGCAAAAAGCAGGATCCGTTGCGCGCCATGGAATCGTCGCTAGGTAGCGAGTGATCTTGCTGCAGTGTCCGTATACAAGAACCACGACCAGCCCCAACATAAGGTAAACGTGGGGCCCCTGTGATTGTATACAAAATTATCTCCTTCCACGTCTAGAGCGCTGCCAACTTTCCCCTCTAAGCTCTCTCCTCCATGCATAGCTACTTGTATATGTTTCTCCAAATTCTTGCGGCGTTTGACTTTGAATCTCTCGAGACTGATGCTGTGTATTATTCCTCATCACGAGCTCGTTTGGGTCGCATTGATCTGGAGCCTGGCGGTGGCCGCCATGGATGCTGACTGGCGAGCTCTTGCTTCTGCCAGGAGGAAGACGAAGACACCTCAAGAAGCAAAAAAACATGAGAGGACGTGCACCGTATTTTTCTATTAGTACTAGCTTGGAATCACCGAACCAATATGGCATATTTTTCTTTGGTCCGAATGGTCTTGTCAAAGTGTGTATGGAACCTGTTCTAAAATCGTCTTGTCCAGCATACATATTTACCACCACCAGAGTCCAGAGAGCTGGTGGTAGTGGGATTTCCGTCATGTGGAAGGATGCTCACTCTCGCTGGCGTACGTCGCAACAGTGTGTGGCATGGTACATTTGTCTAGGCTCTGGGATTGGCTCCTCTGTTGCCTTCTACCTCTCGTCCCCTCCCTGTACAAGCGCTTTCCAGCCAAGACGTACCTAAAAACAGTAGCAGTGGCAGCTATCGCTCATCAGTGAGGTGAGATTATTTAGCAATGGTGCTGGTACTACGGCCCAGTATGGTTCTTCTGCCTGCCTGCCACACACCCTTCCTAAAACCCTCTCATCTAGTAGACCACAAACCCCTCCCCATTTATTACTTCCACCTCTCGATAGGAGCATGGATGGACGATAGGGGGCGTGGTACTAGTAGACTTGCCGACTGATCGACTGATCTCGTGTGAGGCCACCACCAATCCATCCATCCCAGGATCTATCACCAGTTCGCTTCTTCCATAGCCCCCCTCATTCCAGCAGCAAAACCGGACCAACCATGGACCATGCCCAGAGGATTGTTTCCTCGCACTGTACACCCTCCACCGCAATTCAACCTCTGCCACTTTCAGCTTCTTCCGGGTCTAGCGGGTTTCCGCACCAAAACGGAATCACAAACATTCACTACCTCTCCATTTTAAAACAAGTGTCTCACTTTTGCTTAGATACAAATGTATATCTAGAAATATTTTAGTTACAGATTCATATGTAGAAAAAGTTAGGGGTAAAACATAAGATCATCTAAGGGCATCTCCAGCGGCGCGACGCAAACGAACGCTGAGCAACCGTTTCTGTCCGGCGTGACCGGAAATGCGTCTGGCACTACCTCCAGCGGCGTGATGCATAGTGACCGGGCCGTCCGCGGAGACGCAAACCTGGCCCAAATATGCGTCAGGTTTGCGTCTCTGCGGACACTGAGCGGACGCGCAAAGTGTCCGCTCGGTCCTTGCACGGGCCCGCCTGGAAGGGACACAACTGCTTCGTCTTCCGCGGCATTACTTGCGAGCGGCGCGCTGCAGCCTTTGCAGGGCCGCGTTAATGGCGCGCCTCGGCTTCCGCGAGCGTGCGCAGCGAGGCGGCGTTGCAGTGCAAGGCCATTGAAGGCGAGATGGCGTTCGAGCCTCTTAAAGGGACGCTGCCGGCGGCCATTTCCCCGACCAAACCATTGCCACATCCCACAGTATCCACCCCACCGACGCCATGGGGAAGAAATGTTGGCCGTTCCGCAAGACCAAGAACGACCACGAGTCTAGCGGCTCGCGGTCCGGCAAGAAGGCACGAGTCGGCCGATACGTCCGCGTCGACTTCGCGCGACAGCTATGGGAGGAAAACGGGCCGGTACCATGGCCGGACGCGAACTTGCCAGGAGGGGGTTGGTACCTCAACTCGAGGCGCGTGCGGTTCCTCCCGTGCCACGCGAGGGCCGAGAGCGGCGGAACGAGGTGCGCCGCCGTCGAGCGATCTTGCCGCCGGATCTGCGGGAGGATCCGGCGTACGCGCTAAACTCCTATAACTGGATTTCATTCGGGTCGTGGGAGTTCGACGCGCGCCGCCGCGCTGGCTACCTTGCCGACGTAGACTACTTCGAGCGCGAGATCGCCGCAGAAGAAGAAAAGAACGACCTGGAGTACGCGGACGAGGACCGCGACGAGGACGAGGACGAGGACGGGGACGAGGACGTGACCATGGCACAATACGACCACGACGACGGCGGGCCGGTGTGGGATCCGGAGACCCAGCCGCCGGACATTTCCGAGGAGGAGGCCATTGCCATGGAACTGGCCAACAGCGAGCAGGACGAGCTCAACGAGCTCGCTTTGTGGGACGGGCTCGCAATCCAGCTCCGCGAGTCAGCGCTCATGCATGGGAGGCCGGGGACGCCTCCGGCCACGCCGACGCGTTCCAACGACCGCGCTCCGCCTGCTGCTCCGGCGTGGGATCCCTGGCCACAGCCACCTGCCCATGCGGCGGTACCTCCTCCATCGCTGGCGTACGAGCTTCCATGGCCGACGCCGGAGTTGATTGACCTCGTCAGCGACGATGACCAGTAGGCAGCACCTACTTTTAGCACACTTTTCTGGCTTTTTTATGTTTTCTTATTTATGTAAATTATGGCTTCATGAATAAAAAAAATTATGCGTCGTGCCGCTGGAGCCACCCCGACGCAAACGGATGCCCGGACGATTTCGACCATTTGGCCCGACGCAAACGGACACGACGCGTCCGTTTGGACGTCCGAAATGCGTCGCGCCGCTGGAGATGCCCTAAGCCAACGTCCCCAATAGACCCAAAATAGGCTCCCACCCTAGGTTAATTAGATAGAGTGTAATAAGTGCGGCCTTCCCAGGGAGATGGCATCAATGCGCTCCTCGGGGTGGACATGTCTTCATTCCCTGGGAAGGTGCAGCCCGTGGAGAACGGCCCCCACTGGGCAGTGCCTCCTCAAGCTAGCTCATTGTTGACGGGAATCCGTAGAGTGTTCGTAAGCAGGCATCACGCTGAGTGTCCCCGGGCCGCTTACCAGGGATGAGAACACAACCATTGGGGTCGTCCCCTAAGACGAGCTCCTGGAAGATATCTTATAGCTCCCGTCAAAGACATCTTCGAGAATATCTGCCACATGAGCTGCTCATGCCCTTCCTCAACGAAGCCTTCTCCGGGGTACATTCTCCTTGAAAATGTAGATTTTGTACGTCTCCACGCTCTTCTTGGTGATGGAGGGGCATTTATACCTAGCATGGCATTGTGCACAACATGCCTTATTGCCTTGAACAAGATCTAGAAACATTTTAGTTATAGATAGATTCATAAGTTGAACAAGTTGAGGCTATAAGGTCATGTAAGCCAGTGGCCCCAATAGACCAAAAAGAGGCTTCCAGTGCAAGTTAATTAGATAGAGTGTAATAAGTGCAGCCTTCCCAAGGAGATAGCACCAGCTGGCACCCATGTGCACCGAAGGGTGGACACGTCTTCATTCGTTGGGAACATGTTGCCCGCGGAGAACGTCCCTCTCCTGGGCAGCTCCTCCTCGGGCTAGCTCGTTGATGACGGGAATCAGTAGAGTTGTCGTAAGTAGGCGCCACGATGAGGATCCCTGGGCTGCCTGCCGGGGACGAGAACGAGAACGCGACCTTTGGGGCCATCCCCTAAGGAGAGCTCCTCGAATATGTCTTATAGCTCCCGTCAAAGACTTCGTCGAGAATATCTCACTAGTAGCAAAAAGCCTACTGCTGGCGTGTGGATTTACGCTACCGATCACAGGTGGTGGCCCGCGACTAGTACCTCGTCGGTGGAACTAGTCACGTGCGGCTCAACACGCGACTAGTAGGCTACTTACGAATCGCGTGCGGACCAGGCGCGCGACCAATAGCTTTATTAGCAGCGTGTTGGTGGCACCCTGCCAATATATACATAGTGATAGTGCTCCGCCCGCACACTGCCAGTACTTCTAGAACTGCCCCTATTCGAATACACACTGCCATTTCTCCGCATTATATATATAGCATAAATACTTCCTACCCCTGGGTGTAGTTTGTCATCACCCGGATTTTTAAGTCCAGATGCCTATTATGCCATACATCGCAATCCCAGGAAAATTGTTTTTGTGAGACATAATAAGTTCATATCACATCACATCATTCATTACAACACCATAATAGTCTTACATCAAAAGGATCACATGATCCAGTCTCATTACAACACTTGATCTAAGGATCAAATACATAACACAATAGCGGGAATACGTAGTAGAGGTCCATCTGCTCCATAGACAACTTTTGACGTCAGGAGTAGTCCTAGTTATCGTAGACGTCCTGCTGTCCATCTTCATGGTACTGGTTCTCCTCTTCATAGTCTGGTCATTTGAATAGCCAGGGACAAAGCCAAGAGTACTTTAAAGTACTCGCAAACTAATACTAGTGTAAGCACTATCAACTATATCAATGGAATTCTAAGCTCTAGGTTCATTTGCATAAAGCCAGTTTTATTTCATAAACATTTAGTAAACAACAACTCTTCACTTGCCTAATTTAACTCAAGTTGGAACATTAATGTCATTCCCACAACTCCGTTGTGATTCAAGTCAAAATTCCTCTTTCAAGTTCAAATCACCAGTCACCAGTCACATGTCATATTTTTGAAAAGTTCTGATGATGGAACAGTATGGCCTTTAAAACTGTCCATGACCGCGGACGCGGCTATTCGAATAGGTTTACACTCTGCAGAGGTCGTACACTTGTGCCACAATAATTGCAATAGTCCGTCAGGGGTAACTGGCCCTGATTTATCACACTCAGTGCGCGAACTACAATCTTAACCTTTCATTTACATACCCTAGTATAGGCACCTCTCCCCATGAGCTTGGCCTCCCAGTGATAACAAACCGTCATCCTGGGAACTGCACAGGGCTTGGGTAGGACATTCACCTCATTTCACTTTCAACGAAGGCAACCTCGGCATAACCTCTACTACCTCCGTTTCAAGGAATAAGGCGTCATCGTTTTACGAGTTTTTTGTTTGACCAAGAATTACTTCAAATATATAAAGATTGTTTGTATGAAATTAGCATCATTAGAAAGTGTTTTTCAATACGAATCCAATGATGTTAATTACATATAATATAATTAAGATTTTGTTGCTCAATTTTAATGGTCAAAGTTCATCTTGGAATGCGCGTGCGCCTGATTCCTTGAAACGGAGGTAGTATGCCGCTTGTTCAGAGAGAACCCATACTAAAATACATAAGTTTCCAGCTAAGCCTTACCCAGATTCAGGTATTGTGGGGGTACTTAAGAATTGGAATGGTATCGCATCCGAGTCATTCAAGTCACCTTCACCTTCAAAAATCTTTCAATAGAATGACTCATCATTCCAAGGTTTTCAAAGTCATTGGTTTTCACATGTTCCCATCTAGAGTAGTCACTTTTAGTTTAGCACTAGCAACTAGTCATGAGGGGTGCTAACTAGCTTGTAGTTCCTTAGGCTAACTTTGATACCCTTGCAATACTTCATATCTAGATACGCTTGCAATACTTCATATCTAGACCAAAGTGAGCTATGAGCAAAATAAACTTTGATAAACAAAAGTAAAGCTTGTAAGAAATAAACTTGGGATTGGATCCTTAAACAATAATAATGCAATGATGCCTTGCTCTAGTAGAGCTTTGCAATAGGGTAGCTTGGTAATAGCTTGCAATGATATAGCTTGCCTTGATTGGTGTAGTGATCAAAGCTTTCTTCTTCCTGATAGAATACCTCCTCCTCCTGGTATTCCTCGGTACTAGCGTCTATAAACGAATACGAAGTATACAATCACCACACAAATCATAAGGGCTAGACTAAACACACAAATGGTGCACACAAGCTATGCTAGTACCACAACATTATTAACATGTTGGTTGACTTTGTGTTCTTGTTAAGAAAAAATAATTTCCTCTCATTGAGAGTGTTCATTAGGGTTTCCATTTAGTTCTTTGAAGAAATAATTTCATCTCATTGACTCTTATTAAGATTTAATCTCCTCAAATAATAATTTATGAACACATGTTGACCAAGGTCAACACTTTATATTTATCATTTGGGAAAATGATTTAAATGATGTATTACACCTCATGCAATTTAAATCCTACTTTGATTTAATATCCTCAAGTAAGCAATGACGATACCAAGCAACTAAGGTCATCACTTTACTTCACAATACTTGGGAAGATGATTTAAATGAGATGCTACATCTCATAGATTTGAAATTCAAAATTTGAAATGAGTTAAATGAGTTAGAAATGACTACATAGCCATTATTTAAATCTAGCTCATGATCATATGAAGCAACTATGTCATATTTTTGCATAAACAAATAGACAATATAAAATGTGATTTATGAGAGTTGGAATCAACTCAAAATCACTTATGGTTGATTTTTAATAATTGTTTGAATTTGAAAAAGGCCCTGCCTTGTTATTTTTACTACATTAATTCTACAATACATCTAGGGTTGAAACCAGTGTAGTTGTTTATAGAATTTCATAATCTTTCCAAAGATATAAAGTTCACAAAATTTGGTTCAGTAGAATTAAAGTTATTCAAATTTTCAAATGGATCCAGTGTTGAATTTAACCAAAACTGAATAATTCAAATTTGAATGGATGGGCCTGCGCGGGAAAGACTAAACGGGCTGGCCCAGCTATGCTCACGATGCACGCGGGCCAACTGACAGTAGACCCCACATGTCAGTGGGTCTTTAAACCCGAATCGGTATGCGGCGATGAGAGCCGTTGGATTAAAAGGAGGATCGACGGCGCTGGGTCGTCCCCTTCCTCGACAGGGCTCGCCGGAGAGCAAACCCTACCGACGGCCAGGGGGTTGCGATAGGAGGCTCACCGGCGTCCAGCGAGCTCTGCGAGGCGGGAAATCGACGTTGTCGATGACGGCGAGTCGAAGGAGGATCACGACAGCTTCAGGGGAGCTCGGGATCGTCGGTGTCGTCGAGCTTTTGCAGCGGAGGACTCCGGCTAATTTCAGGCGAGTTAGTGTGTAATCGAAGAGGGGAAGTGGTCGAGGAGGTTCAGAAGGGAGAGGGGAGGGCGATGTTGTGAAGAAATAGCTCGGGAGGCCCTCCTTTTATAGCGGCGAGAGGTGGCCGAGGGGGTGCGAGCAGGTGAGCGATGACGCCGGCGATAGAGGTGACACGGGGCCAGGGGAGCGGGCGCATCGTGTAGGCGACGTCGAGGCAGTCACGACGCGCTTCAAGGCGCAACAGGAGAGGGATGGTGGCGTCGTCATCGTCCTCGCGTCCTTGCAGTACGGTGGCGGACGGCCGTCGATGGTGACGTCGTCTACAGGGCTTGCGCAGTCCAATGGCGATGTCCAGGAGGCAGCTGACGTCGAGGGGAGCAGGTGGGTGAAAGGAGAGAGCGAGGGGTGGTGTGAGGCGACGGGGCGAGGCGATGTACTGGCGCGTCCAGGGCGCGTCCTTGCACGCTCTGGCGCGCCCTGGCACGCTAGGGCACGACGTGTACCGGGTGCTGTCGTGTTCTCCTAGGCTAGGGCTCGCGCCAGCAGGGTCAAGGGGTCAAGGTCAACCGTTCTGACAAGGTTAGAGAGATAGGAGAGGACTAGGGGACAGGTGTGGCATGGTGGTGATCAAGTGGCCGGCATGGTCTGGCATTGGATCCTTTGTGCAATTTTTCTTGGTCTCTGAGGGCATGGAAAGTTTGAGTGGTGTGAGGCCAGTGTGTTTGACAAGGTGGGCAATGTTGGAGAGGGTTAGGGTAGGCACATGGGATCAATGCCAAAGTGTATGTGACATATGTCATGTCCTTGGCATGGCTTGGTCATGGTTATCATGGCAATACTAGGTGAGGTCATTTAGAGGTACAATGCACTATAGATGAGCCAAAGAGAGAGAGAGGGTGAGAGGTACATAGTGGGTGGAATAGTGGTTGTACCCTAATTGTACTCTATGTGATCCACATATGTGACAAGCAAAGGTCTCATGTGTGTTTTATTTTGGTCAAAAAACTCTATAGATGTGTTCTAAATAATATTTGGCAGCAATTGGTGGCCTTGGTTTGAATTTTGGAAAGGTTTGTGAAAATTCCAAAAGTTGGGGGTAATCTAGAATCTGATTCAACATTGCCACTTTGCATCCTTATAATAAGCAATAGAAAAGGAACTAGTCAAAGTGGTCAACATCAAAAGTGTTCATCTTGAAGAGGTCTTGGATGAGGTGCAAAGAGTTGGAGTAGTTTGGTTTAAGAAACTCTTAATCCAGGGGCTCAAAGTGGGTATGTTGTTAAAATTGTCACATGTGACCATTATCACATGTAACTTAAATTTGATTTTTCTTTTGCTTTGATTTGTGTTTCTTTGATTCAAAAGTGATTCTTAAGTGTTCAGTAACATTTCCAAACCATTGACACATGTTCAAATGGCCTAGGTTAAAGATTTTCAAAAATGGCCATAGGCCCATATGTGAGGTTTTTGCAATTTCTCCTTTCTTTTTCTTTATTTCTCTTGATCCAAAGGATCATTGTTTTGGGTTCCTTTGATGTTGGTTGGGTTGATGGAGGGTTTCACCATTTGGGTAAAGTAAATAGAGCATAGGACATTATTGGTGGAAATGGCCATAAGCCCACATATGCCTCACCCTTTGATTTTATTTTAATTTTAAATGTTCTTCTTTGGTTCTATTTGATCACAACCATCATGGTTTAGGGTTTTAGAAAATTTGATAAGCACTCAAGCAATCATCATGGCAATAACACAAGGATCAAGCATGAGCACTATGCATATTAAAGAACTTAAATAACGTTTTTGTTGGCCCCAATTTTTGGAAAAAGGAAAATTTATTTTCTTCTTTGTTTGGTAAATTTGGGATGTTACATAGTTACAGCCATATCTAATATACTACCATATAGAAGTATGTACGATACTTTATTGGTTTGAGTATGTTCTTACACTATATCTAAGATATTCTAAACCAAGTTTGGTGAAAAAAATGCAAGTGAGCATGTAGTTTGCACTATATATCTGAAATACAAGCATATGTATACGTAAAAAATAAGTCTACGTAAAAAAATATACATAGTGCTTAAAAAGTATTATATGTACTACCAAAATAGTCTTATATACTTCATACTGCATGTACATACTCTCTGGTATGATAAATACTCTATAGACTATGAGAAACACGCGTGGGTGTAACTACACCCGGATGTAGTATGAATATATACACACACAATAGCATATGTACACTGTACATACGCACATGATACAATTATATCAGTACCAAACCATTATTTGATCTCAGATGTTAGAACCGAAGATCGATCACAAGCGAGTTAATTAGAAATCTAAATTAAAATCACATAGATGACAAATGCAGTCACGATGAGCAGCATCAGAGCGAAGGCAGTCTTCATCCGATTCCTCCTCATCTCTCGCATCAGTTCAGCTAGACAGTGCGTGTATCTATCTTCCGCCTCCTCCATAGTGTTGTACCGTGTGTAGATGCAGCTACGAAAATGGTGTACATGTATCCAACAGTCTTCCTAATTGGCACAGACTCTGGGAACCCTACCCTTGTAAACGACATAAGACGACATATCTATGCATAAGATAAATAATATACATCAGTAAAGCAAATTCATACATAATATACAACATAGTGCCACAACATTTAAAAAAAGTCAAGTACCAAGAGATGAGCCTCATATAAAAGACACACGATAAAAGAGGTAAACCAATAAGGCCAAGTCAAATGTGCAACCAATGTGCATGGAGATATAGACAAGGTCTTATTGGCTCCCCTTTCATTTGACATTGCCAGAGTATAATGATCGGCCAGTGCATTTGAATATAAAGACACACGGAAAGAGGTCAACCAACAAGACCAAGTCAAATGCGCAAACAATGTGCAAGATCAGTTTACAACACACGTCTTATAGATCATTCAAAACTAAACCTAAGCATGTTCATCATACAAATTAACAAGCACGAGGGAACGAGCGGAGGCCATCAAACGTCATGAAGTCCTGGTGGTCGCCCTGAAGATGACATAGCTCTTCTATCTACAACTAACTTTGTTTTACAGGGCCATAGTAGAACAACCCCTTCGAACTGCAGACATCCTTCCTAATGATTTTCCCAAGCTTATGTTGAATGCGATACAACTTGAATATGAAATCTTCCTCGCTACAGTTCGCAAAGTCCCTGACCCATCTTGTAAGACTAGAGGGCTCCACAAGTAGCCGATGATCCCGTACAAACTCACGCATGTGATGGACTGCGTAGAATGCCTCTCTGGTGATTCACGCATGGTGTTCCCGAGGGAGGCATGGATTTACTAGCATCAGAGTTCTACACAACATGGTAAATATTTCGTCAAGTTTCATTCAATTAGGGGCGGAGCTTAAATTAAGTGCAACCATAAGTATGAGCACGTGCACCCCTTATGATAGGTCCTAGAGCCATTTTCATGTGCAAGTATAGGAATCTTCAAGATATAAACATCCCACCATGGCAATAAGATCATTGGTCCCCGACATAAACCCCTCTAATGCAACTCATAGTATTGGAAAAAGGTTTCTGTCAGCCCGTAGCTTTCAACATACATTCATTACATTAAAGTGCAGCCCTATGAGCCCATATAGGAGAAGTAATATGTAGTCAAATTTCGCGTAAAACCATCATAGAACAATATAAAAGATACAAAACCTGACCAAATACTCATTGCACATCATATAGAATCATAGCCAGATGATTCTATGCCCTCGGGAACGTGGGGAACTACTCGCAAGTGTGAAACATGATATGGACCAGAGGCATAATGATTACAACATAATCTGAATATATAATCTCTCCACCAAATAAAGATAAAGTACCAATCACAAACATGCAACTAGCCTCAAAACGATATCCGGGGTTCAATTTAACACAAACTATGAGCGGGATGAATTCGATCTCATAGACGGAGATAGTGGTGATGATGGTGCTGATGGAGATGTTGATGGAGATGCATCCCCCAAGCCAAGGAGGAGTGGTGATGTCGATGGCGTCGATTTTCCCTTCATCGAAGGCACCAGTGCGGCAGGATGTGCCCTCTCCCGGAGTAGGAGAGGACCTTCGCCTCCGCCGCCACCTCAATAAATCTCGGGAAATATGGCTTAGGTTTTTGGGAGAAATGGAGGCTCTAGTACAAAAGGGGCCCGAGACGATGCCCGAGGCGCAAACGGACCTGGGTGGCGCGCCCAGACATGTAGGGCGCACCACTTGGTACCGCTTGGCCCTTGTGGCCTCCCTTAGATGCTTCTTTCACTCAAGGTCCTTGTCCGAGTGAAAAATTGATCATGTATTTTTGCCTTGATTTTTAGGTGTCCAAAAAGTCCCTAAAACAGGCGAAAAAGGAGGTTTTCTACCTCCCAGGAATTAAATACCAATGACTGGGAGTTTATAGGAAAGTTCCGGAAATCAACTAAAAATTCATAAATAATGGTGTATGTTGACATATATCAATGAAAACTAAACATATATGTAGCATTAATGATGATATAAAATGCACATATAAAATACCTCAAGCTTAAACCTTTGCTCGTCCTCCAGCAAATAAGCCAATAGATCATATCATGTATTAATGAGGTTATGGTTGATAAAAAGATATACGAGCACTGCATCATCAAATTATGCATATTAAATTATGTTGTAAGATATTTGAACTACCAACAATACAAATGTGGACTTCATATAATAGAAACTCCAGCAACTACCACTTATCATTTGAACAAGACTAACCATTACATGTTGGACAATTGAACCATGTTTCGTATGCATATACTAACATAGACCATTTCAATTTGCTTGGTGATACATCTCAGATGTATCTACTTTTCCAAGTACTTTGCTTAATGATTTGCTCCGAAATCTCACCTTGCTTGGATGAAAACTGCTGAATCTGATGTTGTTTTTAGCAAAGTCTCCTTTTTGTCAAGTTTTCGCAGGAAATAAAATCGGGGAAACATACCACGGAAGTTTTTCATGAAAAGGAAGTGCCTAGAGCTTTGGATCACGAGAGGGGAGCCACAAAGCCCAAACGAGGCCAGCACTACAAACAACTCGCAAGTCCATAACGATTTTAGTTCGTTGGTGAGTGGCCAAAAACCGTCATGGAGACCTCATACTGACGGTTTGGAATTCCGTGGCGAACCTCGCATCACAGATGGCCAGACTGACGGTTAGATTATTCCGTCATGGATCTGTGATGGCCTAGCCCACACCCAAAGACAACCCGGCCCGGTACATCATGATGGGCATAACCGTCATGCTGCTGCCTCCCTGATTGAGACCACCGTGTCAGACCAATCATTGAGTTGTCAGCCCAATGACTAAAGGCGCATGATGTCATCTTTGTCGTCTAGCTGACCACTCCGGATGAACCTCCTCCCACCACGTGGCCATGTAAATTTGCATTCGAAGTTTGAAACGTGCCTAGAGCGTGGCCATTGGAATGTCGAAATGTGTCACTCGGAATACCAACATGTCCGTGTAGAAGGCCCAGTACCATCTCGACACGTGGAAAATGAAATGCCGACACGTGGACATTGGGGCCCACATGTAGGAACACACGTGTCACGGAACTGGACTTTGGGCCCAAGTTATTGCGGCCCATTAAAGGACGGTCCATATGTGGCGGCCAGCTATGGACAAGGCCCATTTGTGGTGGCCCGTTATGGCAAGCCTGTTTATCGTGGTCCTTTTCTTGGCCCACTCACGGCTGGCCTGTTAACAGCGTAAATGCACGACCTGACTATCCCGGCCAGTTATTCTATTGCAACATCTCAAAAAAATCAATTGCAAAAATGGCCCGTTACTTCCAGCCCATCAATGTTGGTGCGTTAACAATGGCTTGTTAGAACGGCTCGGCCTGGTTTTCTCAGCCGACCCGTTACTTTCAGCCAATAAATGCCGACCATGTTAACTCAAGTGGGCCGTTCCTTTCAGCCTGTCAAACCCGGTATGTCAAATAACAGCCGTTTTTTGGCGGCCTTATTACATATAAATAATACATAAACACTCAAAAAATACATACAGAATAACTAGATAACTCTGCATCAAGTTACATTCGATCTTAAGTTCATCATGTGTACTCGCACCATAACATAACAGTTCAGCTCCTCCAAAATAATAATGGTTTAGCTTGCACCAAAGCAAGACCACCAACCCAAAATACAGTTCAACTGTCCAGCATAGCACCACCACTTCACCATGTTTACTCGGGCAGAGACCTGGTTAACGTTTGAAGCCTTGACTCAAGGGCAGCCTACATCTCTCTTGCTTCCTGGACCTTTCTGTTAAGCTTGCACAGATTAGCATTATGGGAGCTGACAAGATCTTGCAGGTTCCCTTTTCCCCTCCGCTCGGTCTCCAGTAAATCAGGTTGGGTGCTCAGATTTGATCGAGTAGGTTGAGACATGTATTTTTCAATCTCAAGCTTGTTTAGGAATAAAGATAGAAGATAGATTGGTGTTAGATGAAGCAAAGTATAAACATAGTTTCAGCGATAACTCATTGAATGCTTACTCACAAGAAAAAGTTCTACTTTAGAGGAGTAGCAGTCGTCCTTGTTGCGGTGTGGCCCTGAACAAATCCACGGGACTTGGTTGTTTATCTGTGTATGAGTCTCCCTAAAAACAAACACATACATGCAACCAACTTATGGATTCTATAAAGGATTTTGTGAAAAATCAATAATGGGTGCAATGTTATATGTTGATGTGCATGTTAATCACTATTTAGAGCAGTTAGATGTAGAGCATCTATATTGCAGAAAGAATCTGCAGACTTTTGCGCAAGCAACGATGTGCACAAAAGCTCCTACAAATAACTACCTACCAAAACAGGATTTAGTTTAAGACACACCTGAGCTATCCATCGCAGCACTAAGCAATGTACCTTGTTGGCAAAGTGAGCATCATGGAAATGATACCAGGAGTTACATATATTAACTATCTATGCCAAATATGTACAAACGCAATCAGTGATTTAACAGGCCAGCGCATGCATTCAGGAAAATACAAGCTACATAGTAAATACCCATCCAACTTGTTGATGGAACTGTGTACTCTATCATTCTGTAAATAACGCAGGTCTTGACTTACCAGATTTTCCACATCATTCTGAAGATGCTTATTGCATGCACCTTTTACTGGTGATTGCTTCGTGCCCATTGAAAATTTACCCTAGTGATATGGAAGACCATGCATAAGAATGACAATTTCTCAGAAATAACAGCTTTGTAAACAGTAAAGGGAGGCAAAGGAATGCAATTTGTAAATACCGCCACTTTTCCGTAAAAGTCACAGTGGAGCCCTTGGTCTTGGCGATACTTCTTCCAATGCGTATATACAGGAATGTGGTTCCTGACCGAGCATGATAACAGGTAGTTTTTGACCGCAATCAAACAACACATACCTTAGCTATTGTGAGGAGGGGAGGACAGAGGTTGATATACGACATCAATATCTGAATCTCCTACGGTTGGCAGAGATACCAAAATGCCCCTATTTTCTGTGGCTTTTACAGTATTAAAACTGTTGGAGGCATCTCTCAAAGTTTCTTGCTTCTATTTCTTTCCCTAGCCTAGTAAGTAAAAGCACGACACCGATAAATCAAGCGAGCATCAAAACAATTGCTAAGGCGCAATCAAACATCACTCCCTAACTTGCAAGGCACAATCTTGTGTAAATTGATCGAGAGCCGATAATTAACAATTAGTTTGCTCTCGCAATCAAACAACATCCTTATGGTGATTAATCACAGATAATGAATAACACAAATATATCAAAGAATTTATGTGCTTACAAGTTATATCTATTCAAATCATAAGACAGGGTGGATTGGGATTTTCTAAGGAAAGTGATGCAAAGGTTGGGGTTCTCTCAATGGTTGATTGACTGGATTAAGTCATGCATCACCTAGGTGAGATATGAGGTTAAATTTAATGGAACCCTCCTGGAATCATTTTCGCCCTCTCGGGGCCTCCGACAAGGTGATCCCCTTGCAACGTTTCAGTTTCTTTTTGTTAAGGATGCATGGTTTATCTACCTTACTACATCGTGAGGTGTGCGCTAATGGTATTGAGCCTACCAAAATTTGTAAGCATGCCCTAAGTATCTCTCATCTTTTGTTTGCAGATGACAGTTTACTGTTCTTGAAGGCCCAAGTGGACCAAGCAATTCGAGTCAAGTAATTTTTGACTCTATTATTAGAACAAATTATGATGTTGATGCTTCTTCACTTGATAATACTTGATGCTAGCTCTTTTTCTGCGCGTAGCTGAAAGGCGTTAAAGAAAAGCACTCTTGGGAGATAACCAATGTTTTATTTCTGTAATTTTTCTTTTGTTGAGTCTTGGAAGTTATTACCTCTGTAATAACCTCTTTTATCATTTTTATTTCATTTTTGTGCCAACAATAACCTCTGAAAGGAAGTAAGTAAGATTTGGGGAAGTTGTTATCCTAAAAAACAGATTCTGTGCTATCACCATAAATAATCGTATGGACAGAAAGAATGGAATTTTGAGCTGCCGTTTTTTGTGCATATGCCTCATGTTATTATCTAACTTTAGGTAACTTAACACTTTTCAATCTGAGCAACAGAAGATTTTCTAAAAAATCGATCTTTAGTTGCTGTTTTATTTTAACAGATTTCTGCCACTATTTGCATTTGTCTCTTAATCTCTTTCTTTTGAGTTCTTTTGATCAAAGGGATTTTTGAAGAGGTTGCTATAGTAGAAAATGCTTTAATAGATGTTTGATGTATGTTAGAACTGAACTCAAGTGGATTTATTATTTTGATTGTACTAATGCTGCTAAAAAGAATTGTATGAAGTTTTGTATGAAGGAAGTTTTCAAGTGTGGGAAGAGAAGAATAATGTAATGACATGAAGAATGGAAAAAAGCTCAAGCTTGGGGATACCCATGTCACCCGAAGAAATATCCAAGAGATACAAGCGTCAAAACTTGGGGATGCCTCTTGGGCATCCCCTCTTCATCAACAAAGCAACATGTCATCTTTCTATGCGCTATATTTTAATTGCTTCATACGCTATGTATTGTTCTTGGAGTGTCTTTATTTTTGTTTTTAGTTTAGTTCAGTTTGGTTTGCTTTAGCATATGTTTTGATCCCAACATATTTACACACTCCGTTTTAATTGCATAGAACGCTCTAGTTTTCGCTCTCATTGTTCTGCGAGTCTTCAAGTTTGCTAGTACTGCGTTTAGCTCTTGTCATTTCACTCGAATTATGTTCAGAGCTTGTTAGTATTCTTTATTTATGTATTATTAGCTCTCTGGTCCATATTGTATTTCATCTGTGAGAGCTATTTCAAATAAATTGATTGGTGTTGGAGACGAGTAAAATGTTTCATGCCTATAGTGATGCAAAAGGAACCTTGTCTAGACTGTGGCATAGATTTTGTTATGTCATGTTGGATTTTATTATTGTCATATGTTTGGTATTTATTATTGTAGAATGACTTGTCTCAAATAGCTGAGAGTGCATAATGTGTCATTGAAAGAATCATGTGTTGTTTCCATCATACAAAGCATACTATTGTGGTATTCTCCTTTGATACTTTATTGGGTTGACTTGGCACATACTTATACCATGTTATGAATACTACCAGTCAACTAAAGCCACTATGATCATATATTTTTTGAATTGTAATATCACTTTATGCTTTGATTGATAATGTTTTGTCGCTATGCATGATTATGGTCATTATTGCTCTCTTAGTTGGTCGCTCCCAGTATTTTGCTAGCCTCCGCATGTACTAAGTATGAACTCTACTCGTGCATCCAACCAGCAATAACCAAAGTTTTCCAATTGTGTCCACTATATTTACCTAGTAGCATTATTGCTATTCCAAGTATGTTCATCATGTTTTTCTTTTTCTTCCAAATTAAATTTTGGCATGAGAAAATTAGTTAGTAAAGCTCTCACGAATTTGATGGCACATTTACTTTCTTGCACTTAATAAACTTGATCATTGTGACTATCTGATGAAGTTTATACGTTCGCAAATTGCAAGTTGGGAGTTAGCACAACCATGCTTTCATGGGGAACGCTTTCAACATTGCACTTATTCATATTTAGTTGATGTCATGTTCTTTTGTTTATGGATGCCTAGCGGTGCGAAATAAAATGGAAACTTGTAAGTCCATGGCGTTTATATATGTGTTAGAGAAACGCCTGTGCCACTAATCTAAGCCATGCATCATTCATGGTGGAAATTTACAGCGAACCATATTGAGCATTCTATGAAACATTTTTGGTAATAAGCTATACCCATAGTAAATAAAAAGATTGCTGAGATGCTTATTGTATGTTTGTCTTGTCATTTTAGCATGAAACAAGAGTACTTCAATATCATGGGGCAAGAGGTACCCCGTTGGAATTTCTCGATGATACATGCATATTTACAATGACAAGAACTTATTTGGGACCTAAGTTGAGTAGCATGAGGTTTAGGTACTTGTATTCAAGGGGCACGAGATTTTGAACTTGTGATTTTTCAAGCATATCGCTCATATTTGCATCACATTAACTTTAACCATTCAAGATTCTTATGATAGGGGCAATGAGGGCTCAAAACTAATGAGTACCATACTTTTTGGAAGGTTTATAATTTTTTTAATATTGCTTACTCTGCAAAGAGTCTTTCTTTTACTTTTATGTGGAGTCTTCATCTTCTTCTTTATGCACCAATAAAGAGGGCATAGTTGTCATTCTTAGTATAATGTGGATAGTCCCAAAATTATTATTGATTCATTCATGATTATGCTATTTCTTGTTCTTAAATTACTTGTATCTACTCACCCTTTGAACTTTAAAGGTGTCCTAGCATTTATGTTTTGCTACTTCATAAAGGACAGGCCGAGTACCACTTTTCTATGTTTTATCTATGCTCATAAACAAATAGTTTTCTTCAATGCACTATTATTCATGATCCTTTGTTTGAGTTACTTCTCCTGTTATAACATAGTTGCTAAGTTCTATTGTTAGAATTATATCTATCATGTCTATGTTTAGAGTACTTTGATCCCAGCTTACAATGCTTTACAATAACTTGACCAAGATTGTGTTGGCTTCATAGCACCTCAAAAATTATTTTGTTATCACTTACCTACTCAAGGACGAGCAGGAGTTAAGCTTGGGGATGCTGCTACGTTGCAAATGTATCTATAATTTTTGATGATCCATGCTTGTTTTACACCAATTTGTATATGTTTTGCTCATACTTCGTTGCACTTTTATGCATTTTTCGGCACCAACCTATTAACAAGATGCCACAGTGACAGTTCCCTGTTTTTTTTGTTTTGTATTTCAGAAAAGTTGTACATGAAATATTCTCGGAATTGGACGAAACAAAAGCCGAAGTCAATATTTTACCGTAACGAAGATAGAGTCCTGAGGGGGGGGGGGGTCGAAGAAGTGGGGCAGGGCGGCAGACCAAACCTAGGCGCGGCTTGGGTGTGGCCCGCGCCTAGGGGTGGTGTGGCCCCCCTGGCCTCCATCGACCTCGCCCTTCCGCCTATTTATTCACGATCTTGGGAAAAACCTAAACACCCGAGCGTCCATCCACAAAAAGTTCTGTCGCGGCCACCATTGCAGACCCTAGCTCGGTAGGGCTCTGAAGCTCTTCCCGGGACCCTGCTAGAGGGGGAAATCTTCGCCGGAGGCATCTACATCGCCATGCCCACCGCCGAAGTGATGCCTGAGTAGTTCATCCCCAGACTATGGTTCCATATCAGTAGCCAGATGGTTTTTTTCGCCAATTTGTGCCTCATGTTTAGATCTTGGGACCTTCCCCTACATGATCAAGATCATCTTTATGTAATGCTACGTGTTGTGTTTGCTGGGATCCGATGAATATTGAATACTATATTGAGATCGATTATATATTCTTACCATCTGTTATTTGTGATCTTGCATGCTCTTCGTTGCTAGTAGATACTCTGGCCAAGTAAATGCTTGTGACTCCAAGAGGTGTATTTATGCTCGATAGTAGGTTTATGCCTCTAGTTATCTGGAAGAGTGACAATAACTTCTAAGATTGTAGATGTGATGTTGCTACTAGGGAGAAAACAACAATGTTTTATCCAAGGGTAATTCTATTGTTTACTTTACACACATTGCTTAATGCGATAATCTATTGCTTGCAACTTAATACTAGAAGGGGTTTGGACGATAACCGGAAGGTGGATTATTAGTCATAGACGCAGTTGGATTACTGTCTATGTATTATGTTGTAATGCCCAAACGAATCTCATAGAAATCATCTTGTCATGTATGGTCGGTATTCTATCAATTTCCCATCTGTAATTTGTTCACCCAACATGTTATTTATCTATATGAAGAGACACCTCTAGTGAACAGTGGACCCCAGTCCTTTCCTTTACACTAATACAATCATCATGTTCTGTTTACTTTCCGCAAGCACTGTTCTCTTTAATTACTGCAAACATCTCTTTCCACTCGATACGTCTAATCCTTTGTGTTCAACAAAACCAGTGAGATTCAAAACCTCACTATAAGGTGGGGCAAAGTATTTTGGTTGTGTTGTGTGCAGGTTCCACGTTGTTGCTGACGCCGGTAGTGCGCCCTGCATATAGTCAGCCAGCAACATCTTCAGAAGTCACGCCGGTAGTGCGCCATTCATATAGTCAGCCAGCATATAGTCAGTCAGCAACATCTTCAAAAACTTATTGTTGTGCTCATCATATTGATGACCCACAAGTATAGGGGATCGCAACAGTCTTCGCGGGAAGTAAAACTCAATTTATTGATTCGACACAAGGGGAGACAAAGAATACTTGAAAGCCTTAACAGCGGAGTTGTCAATTCAGCTGCACCCGGAAACAGACTTGCTCGCAAGAGTTTATCAGTAGTAACAGTTTTATACCAGTAGCAGTAGTGAAATAACAGCAGCAGAGTAACAAAGACAGCAATAGTGATTATAGTAAACAGCAGGATTAAAATACTGTAGGCACAGGGATGGATGACGGGCGTTGCATGGATGAGAGAAACTCATGTAACAATCAAAGTAGGGCATTTGCAGATAATAATAAAACGGTGTCCAAGTACAAAGCAATCCATAGGCATGTGTTCCGTATATAGTCGTACATGCTCGCAATGAGAAACTTGCACAACATCTTTTGTCCTACCAGCCGGTGGCAGCCGGGCCTCTAGGGAATCTACTGGATATTAAGGTACTCCTTTTAATAAAGTACCGGAGCAAAGCATTAACACTCCGTGAACACATGTGATCCTCACATCACTGCCATCCCCTCCAGTTGTCCCAATTTCTGTCACTTCGGGGCCTCGGGTTCCGGACAGCGACATGTGTATACAACTTGCAGGTAAGATCATAAAACAATGCATATCATGATGAAACAATAACATGTTCAGATCTGAGATCATGGCACTCGGGCCCTAGTGACAAGCATTAAGCATAACAAGTTGCAACAATATCATCAAAGCACCAATTACGGACACTAGGCACTATGCCCTAACAATCTTATGCTATTACATGACCAATCTCATCCAATCTCTAACATCCCCTTCAGCCTACAGCGGGGGAATTACTCACACATGGATGGGGGAAACATTGCTGGTCGATGGAGAGGCGTCGGTGGTGATGATGGCGATGATCTCCTCCAATTCCCCGTCCCAGCGGAGTGCCAGAACGGAGTTTCTGGTCCCGAGACGGAATTTCGCGACGGTGGCGGCATACTGGGAGGTTTCTGGCGACTTCGACTTCTTGTCTCGCGTTTTTAGATCGAAACCCTTAAGTAGTCCAGAGGAGGGCGTCGGAGGCCAGCCGAGGGGGCCACACAGTAGGGCGGCGCGCCCCCCTCCTGGGCCGCGCCGGCCTAGTGTGTGGGGGCCTCGGGCCTCCACCTGGCTTGCCCTTCTGGCTCCGTAATTCTTCTGGAAAAATAAGACCTTCGACATAAATTCCGGGGATTTTCCTGAAAGTTGGATTTCTGCACAAAAACGAGACACCAGAGCAATTCTGCTGAAAACAGCGTTAGTCCGTGTTAGTTGTATCCAAAATACAGAAATTAGAGGCAAAACAATAGCAAAAGTGTTCGGGAAAGTAGATACGTTTTGGACGTATCAACTCCCCCCAAGCTTAGCTTATTGCTTGTCCTCAAGCAATTCAGTTAACAACTGTGTGCGATAAAAGAACTTTCACGAACACATTTGCTCATATGATGTAAATATTCTCATGACATGGACAAGTGCTTAGGCAATTCATAATAAGATACATGCAAATAAGATCATCCAATAGCTATGTCAATCATGGAAAGGTACCAACAAATTAATAATAAGCATTATGAATCATGTCTATCAGCAGGATTGCAATGTTCATAAAAGGATATGATAAAGTGGTATCTCGCTTGCCCGTATTTGAATAGCAAAACATAAATGCTCAGGCACCTCTGAAGTTCATAGAAAGACTAGAAATAGAGATTGTCAAAGATAAAAGCATCAAAGTTATACCACAGTCAATCATATTTTGAGACAAGCATATTATACTAAGAATGACAGTTGTGCTCTCAAGAAAGTGCTCAAAGAAATGATGGAAACACAACATAAAAGTAAAAGATTGACCCTTCGCAGAGGGAAGCAAGGATTAACATGCGCTAGAGCTTTTCATTTTTAAAACAGGAGTAAAATTATTTTGAGAGGTGTTTTTTGTTGTCAACGAATGGTAATGGGTACACTAACTACCTTGCCAACCAGACTTTCAAGAGTGGCTCCCATGAAGGACGTTATTTCTACCAGCAAGGTAGATCATCCCTCTTCTCTTTTGTTTACACACGTATTTTAGTTTTATTATGGGTGACACTCCCCCCAACCTTTGCTTACACAAGCCATGGCTAACCGAATCCTCGGGTGCCTTCCATCAATCTCATACCATGGAGGAGTGTCTATTTGCAAAATTAAGTTGCTTACTGATGAATCAGAGCAAAACATGTGAAGAGAATTATTAATGAAGTTTGATTAATCGGGGCTGGGAACCCCGTTGCCAGCTCTTTTTGCAAAATTATTGGATAAGCGGATGTGCCACTAGTCCATTATGAAAGTCTGTCAAGAGTAAATGACAAGGTTGAAAGATAAACACCACATACTTCCTCATGAGCTATAAAACATTAACACAAATTGAGAAGCATTTTGAAGGTTTAAAGGTAGCGCATGAGAATTTACTTGGAATGGTTTGAAATGCCATGCATATGTATTTATGGTGGACACTTTGGAACAACTAGGTTTTCAGGGATTTGGAAGCACGAGAAGCGTTCCCGCTCAGTACAAGTGAAGGCTAGCAATAGGCTAGGGAGCGACAAATCAAGAGAGCAGTGACTGTCATAATCATGCTTGCGGCAAAATAAATTAACGGAGGCATAACAGTGATACAAGAACTCTGAAGCAAAGTAAATCATCGAGGCTTAATTGACTTTTGTTCAGTCATATGCATGCGCGAGCATGTGCCAAGTCAATTCAAATGAATTATTTAGAGGAGGATACCACAATGTCATACCTATTTATGAATAAAACAATGCAAGCAAACATCCATGACATGCTACTTATATTAATAAGTTGGAGCTAAACATGAGAGATCATGAACTACTAGGCTTTCTTAAATGACATATACCTCACATGAACCAACTAAGCATGCTCACATGGATGAGTATATGTACAAAAATGAAAACAAATAGAGTTCATACCAGCCTCTCACCACAGTCGAATTGTCGTTGATCGTCATTATTGCCTTTCACTTGTGTAGCTTGGATAATATGAAATGAAAACCACGCTCCAGCCACCGAAGACCATTGAACTCATAATGAACTTTACAAAACCAAAGAAGAACAGCAAATATTTTTGGTGTTTTCGAATTGGAAACAAGAACAAAAGGAAACAAGCAAACAAAGCAAAATCTTTTTGGATTTTCTTATAGCAAACCAACGATAGCAAATAAAGCAAAATAAAAGTAAGAAACCAAAATAAGCAAATGGTGAAGAGAAACAACAGAAATATTTTTGGTCTTTTTATGTTTTAGGAAAGAAACAAAGCAAAAACAAGAAAAAGAAAACTAGAAGAGTCGCATAAACACAAAGCAGCAGGAATTCGTCAAACTTGAAAGCAGTGCAGTAATCGATTTTTAAGAAATTCTTCCGCTGCTCAAATCGAAAAGTGTTCAACTAATGAAAGTTAGATAACAACCTGGGGAACACGCACAAAAATTGGCTTCGCAAAATATCGTTCTGGCTATTTTTGAGATTGTTTTTGGTAACAGCCCAGAATCTGTTTTCAGGCAGCACTTCCCCAAATATCATCTCCCTCTCATTAGAAAACCACTTAAAGAAACTAAACAAGTATATACAAGTATCCAGCAACCATAATATGAAAAGAATGAGTGATGCCGGTATATCTCCCCCAAGCTTAGGCTTTTGGCCTAAGTGGAGATCAACCCCAGCGAGGGTTGCTGTTCCACTCCGGTGGATCATACATGGCGTAGTCATAGTGAGGTCCCGGTGCAGAAGAGAAGGGTGAAGGCTCCACATGCCCAAAATGTTGATGCGAAGAACTTGCTGCATCGGACGACGAGTCGAGGTGTTCCTCGGCCTCCTCCGTGTTGTTTCTTGCATGATGGCCTTCTCCCTCTATGTATGCATTCAGTGCACCTTCCGTGACTGACCAATCCTCCCTGGAATCAAGGTTAAATAGAACAGGTGCAGGCAATCCTACTAGTTTTTCAGTTTTCTTAGTTGTTCTCCAAGTCTTCTTGTAAAATGTTATCTTGTAAGACAGGTTTCCCAAATTAGATGAATCAGAAACAAATTCATGTTTAATCATGGATACTATGTCAAGTTTCTCTATGGGAAGCTGAATATCAAGATGATGAGGTTCTACACAATGCATAGCTAATAAACGAGAGGCGATGAGACCTCCGCAAATTCCGCCCTTCTCACGGTTAGTAGCAAGTCTATAGGCTATCAAAGCACCCAAATTGTAGGTCTTATTACCTTGCAATGCAGCAGCTAGAAAAGCTAAATCCTGGATAGATAATTTACTTGCATTCCTTCTAGCAAGAACGCACTTAGTAATGAAATAAGCAAAGTAGCGAATAGCTGGAAGTTGAATGCTACTGATTTTACCACCATCCTCTGAGAAACTTCTTCCATGACAAATCATCTCGAAGAGGTTCAAGAGCTCTTGCAGCGATCCCCTTATCTTCTTGCATGATCCCCATTGCGGCACTCTAATTGCTGCACAAAAATCATCGAATGGCAAGTTGACAGTTTGATTATAAATTTTGTACCGAACCATGGGGTTAGATTGCGACCAATTGAACTTAAAATCCTGCACAACAGACATAGTCAATTTTGCATATTGGCATGGTTCTCCGTCAACAAAATCATCCAACCCTGCACGAGAAATTAGATTCTGAACATCTCCCAAGATTCCTGCACTTCTCATGAAGTCTGTGCATGGGTAGTAAGAAGGGTATACTCCCTCTTCGCGGTTAACTCTCATGACTTGTTGCACCTCCAATTCTTCTTGGTTTAGTTGATGCCTATTCCACTACATTTTCTGAAATTTTTCAACAACAATATAAAATTTGAATTGGTGACATATAATTGAAGGAAACTACTATAGGAACTTGCTAGAGTACTAATCATGCATCAAAACTAGTTTCTACAACTTAGAACATGCATGCAAGCTCACTAAACATGTTACCTACAGCAGCAAAATATTCAATATATACTCAACCAAACAAAATTCTACTTGGATAATCGGAGGAGTCACATACCGGAGAACAAATGTGCCAAATTTCAGACAGAAATCTGGGCTGAGCAAAGAGATCGAGAAATCTTAAGCTCTTGAGCAGAAACGCGAGTAAGAGAAAGCTGGTGCGAGTTTTTTCGGGAGAGAGAATAGAGTGGGAGGAAGAGATGAATAAGTGAGGCAAGGAGGGGCCCACACGCCAGGGTGGCGCGCTGATACGTCTCCGACGTATCGATAATTTCTTATGTTCCATGCCACATTATTGATGATACCTACATGTTTTATGCATACTTTATGTCATATTTACGCATTTTCTGGCACTAACCTATTAACGAGATGCCGAAGAGCCAGTTCCTGTTTTCTGCTATTTTTGGTTTCAGAAATCCTAGTAAGGAAATATTCTCGGAATTGGACGAAATCAACACCCAGGGGCCTATTTTGCCACGAAGCTTCCAGAAGACCGAAGAGGAGACGAAGTGGGGCCACGGGGCGCCGCCACACTAGGGCGGCGCGGCCCAGGGGGGGCCCGCGCGGCCCTAGCGTGTGGGGCCCCCGTGACGCCTCCTGACCTGCCCTTCCACCTACATATAGTCTTCGTCGCGAAACCCCCAGTACCGAGAGCCACGATACGGAAAACCTTCCAGAGACACCGCCGCCGCCAATCCCATCTCGGGGGATTCAGGAGATCGCCTCCGGCACCCTGCCGGAGAGGGGAATCATCTCCCGGAGGACTCTTCACCGCCATGGTCGCCTCCGGAGTGATGAGTGAGTAGTTCACCCCTGGACTATGGGTCCATAGCAGTAGCTAGATGGTCGTCTTCTCCTAATTGTGCTTCATTGTCGGGTCTTGTGAGCTGCCTAACATGATCAAGATCATCTATCTGTAATGCTATATGTTGTGTTTGTTGGGATCCGATGGATAGAGAATACTATGTTATGTTGATTATCAATCTATTACCTATGTGTTGTTTATGATCTTGCATGCTCTCTGTTATTAGTAGAGGCTCTGGCCAAGTTTTTACTCTTAACTCCAAGAGGGAGTATTTATGCTCGATAGTGGGTTCATGCCTCCATTAAATCTGGGACAGTGACAGAAAGTTCTAAGGTTGTGGATGTGCTGTTGCCACTAGGGATAAAACATCGATGCTATGTCCGAGGATGTAGTTATTGATTACATTACGCACCATACTTAATGCAATTGTCTGTTGTTTGCAACTTAATACTGGAAGGGGTTCGGATGATAACCTGAAGGTGGACTTTTTAGGCATAGATGCATGTTGGATAGCGGTCTATGTACTTTGTCGTAATGCCCAATTAAATCTCACTATACTCATCATATCATGTATGTGCATGGTCATGCCCTCTCTATTTGTCAATTGCCCAACTGTAATTTGTTTACCCAACATGCTATTTATCTTATGGGAGAGACACCTCTAGTGAACTGTGGATCCCGGTCCATTCTTTTACATCGAATACAATCTACTACAATTCTTGTTCTACTGTTTTCTGCAAACAATCATCATCCACACTATACATCTAATCCTTTGTTACGGCAAGCCGGTGAGATTGACAACCTCACTGTTTCGTTGGGGCAAAGTACTTTGGTTGTGTTGTGTAGGTTCCACGTTGGCGCCGGAATCCCTGGTGTTGCGCCGCACTACACTCCGCCGCCATCAACATTCGACGTGCTTCTTGGCTCCTACTGGTTCGATAAACCTTGGTTTCTTACTGAGGGAAACTTACTGTTATACGCATCACACCTTCCTCTTGGGGTTCCCAACGGACGCGTGTTGAACGGAAAGACATACGTCAACTACGTGCAGCAAGTAAATTTCTGGCGCCGTTGCCGGGGAGATCAAGACACGCTGCAAGGGGAGTCTCCACAATCCAATCTCTTTACTTTGTTTTTGTCTTGCTTTTATTTTATTTACTACTTTGTTTGCTGCATTATATCAAAACACAAAAAAAATTAGTTGCTAGTTTTACTTTATTTACTGTCTTGCACTCTATATCAAAAACACAAAAAAATTAGTTACTTGCATTTATTTTATCTAGTTTACTTTATTTACTACTGCTAAAATGGGTACTCCTGAAAATACTAAGTTGTGTGACTTCACAACCACAAATAATAATGATTTCTTATGCACACCTATTGCTCCACCTGCTACTACAGCGGAATTCTTTGAAATTAAACCTGCTTTACTGAATCTTGTTATGCGAGAGCAATTTTCTGGTGTTAGTTCTGATGATGCTGCTGCCCATCTCAATAATTTTGTTGAATTGTGTGAAATGCAAAATTATAAAGATGTAGATGGTGATATTATAAAATTAAAATTGTTCCCTTTCTCATTAAGAGGAAGAGCTAAAAATTGGTTGCTATCTCTGCCTAAGAATAGTATTGATTCATGGACTAAATGCAAGGATGCTTTTATTGGTAGATATTATCCCCCTGCTAAAATTATATCTTTGAGGAGTAGCATAATGAATTTTAAACAATTGGATAATGAGCATGTTGCCCAAGCATGGGAAAGAATGAAATCTTTGGTTAAAAATTGCCCAACCCATGGACTGACTACTTGGATGATCATCCAAACCTTTTATGCAGGACTGAATTTTTCTTCGCGGAACTTATTGGATTCAGCTGCTGGAGGTACCTTTATGTCCATCACTCTTGGTGAAGCAACAAAGCTTCTTGATAATATGATGATTAATTACTCTGAATGGCACACAGAAAGAGTTCCACAAGGTAAGAAGGTAAATTCTGTCGAAGAAACCTCTTCCTTGAATGATAAGATTGATGCTATTATGTCTATGCTTGTGAATGATAGGACTAATGTTGATCCTAATAATGTTCCGTTAGCTTCATTGGTTGCTCAAGAAGAACATGTTGATGTAAACTACATTAAAAATAAAAATTTCAACAACAATGCTTACCGCAACAATTCTAGTAACAACTATAGGCCATATCCTTATAATAATGGTAAAGGTTATGGTAATTCTTATGGGAATTCTTACAACAATAATAGTAACACACCCCTGGACTTGAAGCTATGCTTAAAGAATTTATTAGTACACAAACTGCTTTTAACAAATCTGTTGAAGAAAAGCTTGGGAAAATTTATATACTTGCTTCTAAAGTCGATAGTCTTGCTGCTGATGTTGATCTTTTGAAATCGAAAGTTATGCCTAATGAAAATCATAATAATAAAATTGTTACTACAGCAAATTCCATCCAAGTTAGAATTAATGAGAATATAAGATTGATGGCCGAATTGCGTGCTAGGTGGGAAAAAGAAGAAAATGCTAAAGAAGATAATATAGCTAAAGTTTGGACTATTACCACCACTAGCAATGCTAATGCTTCGCATGTTGCTGCACCTCCTACTAATAATGGTAAAAGAATTGGTGTTAGCAATGTGTCCACTTCTAATGCAAAGCGCGAAAAACTGCCTGAAACTGCTAAAATTGCTGAAACTGCCTGTGATAAAACTGCTGAAATTGTTTCCAACATTGGGGATAATGATCCCATTGCTTTAGATTATAATGGTTTGGATTTTGATGATTGCCACATCTCTGAAGTTATAAAGTTCTTACAAAAACTTGCTAAGAGTCCTAATGCTAGTGGTATAAATTTGGCTTTCACAAAACATATTACAAATGCTCTCATAAAAGCTAGAGAAGAGAAATTAGAACGCGAAGCTTCTATCCCTAGGAAGCTAGAGGATGGTTGGGAGCCCGTCATTAAGTTGAAGGTCAATGACTTTGATTGTAATGCTTTATGTGATCTTGGTGCAAATATTTCCGTTATGTCTAAGAAAATTTATAATATGCTTGACTTGCCACCATTGAAAAATTGTTATTTGGATGTTAATCTTGCTGATCATTCTACAAAGAAACCTTTGGGGAGAGTTGATAATGTTCGCATTACCGTTTACAATAACCTTGTCCCCGTTGATTTTGTTGTCTTGGATATTGAATGCAATGCATCTTGTCACATTATATTGGGAAGACCTTTTCTTCGAACTGTTGGTGCTATTATTGACATGAAGGAAGGTAATATTAAATATCAATTTCCTCTCAAGAAAGGTATGGAACACTTCCCTAAAAAGAGAATGAAGTTACCTTTTGATTCTATTATTAGAACAAATTATGATGTTGATACTTCGTCTCTTGATAATACTTGATATACACTTTCTGCGCCTAGCTGAAAGGCGTTAAAGAAAAGCGCTTATGGGAGACAACCCATGATTTTATTACTGCACTTTTATTTTATTTTTGAGTCTTGGAAGTTGTTACTACTCTAGCAACCTCTCCTTATCTTATTTTGTTGCATAGTTGTGCCAAGTAAAGTCGTTGATAGTAAGGTTCATACTAGATTTGGATTACTGCGCAGAAACAGATTTCTTTGCTGTCACGAATTTGGGCAGAATTCTCTGTAGGTAACTCAGAAAATTATGCCTATTTACGTGAGTGATCCTCAGATAAGTACGCAACTTTCATTCAATTTGAGCATTTTCATTTGAGCAAGTCTGGTGCCTCAATAAAATTCGTCTTTACGAACTGTTCTGTTTTGACAGATTCTGCCTTCTATTTCGCATTGCCGGTTTTGATATGCTTGATGGATTTTTCGATTCCATTAACTTTCAGTAGCTTTGTGCAATGTCCAGAAGTGTTAAGAATGATTATTTCACCTCTTAACATGTAAATTTTGATTGTGCACTAACCCTCTAATGAGTTGTTTTGAGTTTGGTGTGGAGGAAGTTTTCAAGGATCAAGAGAGGAGGATGATACAATATGATCAAGGAGAGTGAAATCTCTAAGCTTGGGGATGCCCCGGTGGGTCACCCCTGCATATTTCAAGAAGACTCAAGCGTCTAAGCTTGGGGATGCCCAAGGCATCCCCTTCTTCATCGACAATATTATCAGGTTCCTCTAGTGAAACTATATTTTTATTCCATCACATCTTATGTGCTTTGCTTGGAGCGTCGGTTTGTTTTTGTTTTTTGTTTTGTTTGAATAAAGTGGATCCTAGCATTCATTGTGTGGGAGAGAGACACCCTCCGCTGTTGCATATGGACAAATATGTCCTTAGGCTTTACTCATAGTATTCATGGCGAAGGTTGAATCTTCTTCGCTAATTGTTATATGGTTGGAATCGGGAAATGCTACATGTAGTAATTGGTAAAATGTCTTGGATAATTTGATACTTGGCAATTGTTGTTCTCATGTTTAAGCTCTTGCATCATATGCTTTGCACCTATTAATGAAGAAATACATAGAGCTTGCTAAAATTTGGTTTGCATAATTGGTCTCTCTAAAGTCTAGATAATTTCTAGTATTGAGTTTGAACAACAAGGAAGACGGTGTAGAGTCTTATAATGTTTACAATATGTCTTTTATGTGAGTTTTGCTGCACCGGTTCATCCTTGTGTTTGTTTCAAATAACCTTGCTAGCCTAAAACCTTGTATCGAGAGGGAATACTTCTCATGCATCCAAAATCCTTGAGCCAACCACTATGCCATTTGTGTCCACCATACCTACCTACTACATGTTATTTCTCCGCCATTCCAAAGTAAATTGCTTGAGTGCTACCTTTAAATTTCTATCCTCTACCTTTACAATATATAGCTCATGGGACAAATAGCCTAAAAACTATTGTGGTATTGAATATGTACTTATGCACTTTATCTCTTATTAAGTTGCTTTTTGTGCGATAACCATGTTCCTGGGGACACCATCAACTACTCTTTGTTGAATATCATGTGAGTTGCTATGCATGTCCGTCTTGTCTAAAGTAAGGGCGATTTACCACTTATTTAATGGTTAGAGCATGCATAATGTTAGAGAAGAACATTGGGCCGCTAACTAAAGCCATGAATCATGGTGGAAGTTTCAGTTTTGGACAAATATCCTCAATCTCATATGAGAAAATTAATTGTTGCTAAATGCTTATGCATTAAAGAGGAGTCCATTATCTGTTGTCTATGTTATCCCGGTATGGATGTCTAAGTTGAGAATAATCAAAAGCGAGAAATCCAATGCGTGCTTTCTCCTTAGACCTTTGTACAGGCGGCATAGAGGTACCCCTTTGTGACACTTGGTTAAAATATGTGTATTGCGATGACAATCCCGGTAATCAAAGCTAATTAGGACAAGGTGTGGGCACTATTAGTATACTATGCATGAGGCTTGCAACTTGTAAGATATAATTTACATGATACATATGCTTTATTACTACCATTGACAAAATTGTTTCTTGTTTTCAAAACCAAAGCTCTAGCACAAATATAGCAATCAATGCTTCCCTCTGCGAAGGGCCTTTCTTTTACTTTTATGTTGAGTCAGTTCACCTATTTCTCTCCACCTCAAGAAGCAAATACTTGTGTGAACTGTGCATTGATTCCTACATACTTGCATATTGCACTTGTTATATTACTTTGCATTGGCAATATCTATGAGATATACATGTTATAAGTTGAAAGCAACCGCTGAAACTTCATCTTCCTTTGTGTTGCTTCAATACCTCTACTTTGATTTATTGCTTTATGAGTTAACTCTTATGCAAGACTTATTGATGCTTGTCTTGAAAGTACTATTCATGAAAAGTCTTTGCTTTATGATTAATTTGTTTACTCATGTTATTACCATTGTTTTGATCGCTGCATTCATTACATATGCTTACAATAGTATGATCGAGGTTATGATGGCATGTCACTCCAGAAATTATCTTTGTTATCGTTTATCTGCTCGGGACGAGCAGAAACTAAGCTTGGGGATGCTGATACGTCTCCGACGTATCGATAATTTCTTATGTTCCATGCCACATTATTGATGATACCTACATGTTTTATGCATACTTTATGTCATATTTATGCATTTTCCGGCACTAACCTATTAACGAGATGCCGAAGAGCCGATTCTTGTTCTGCTGTTTTTGGTTTCAGAAATCCTAGTAAGGAAATATTCTCGGAATTGGACGAAATCAACGCCCAGGGGCCTATTTTGCCACGAAGCTTCCAGAAGACCGAAGAGGAGACGAAGTGGGGCCACGGGGCGCCGCCACACTAAGGGGCGCGGCCCAGGGGGGCCCGCGCGGCCCTAGCGTGTGGGGCCCCCGTGACGCCTCCTGACCTGCCCTTCCGCCTACATATAGTCTTCGTCGCGAAACCCCCAGTACCGAGAGCCACGATACGGAAAACCTTCCAGAGACGCCGCCGCCGCCAATCCCATCTCGGGGGATTCAGGAGATCGCCTCCGGCACCCTGCCGGAGAGGGGAATCATCTCCCGGAGGACTCTTCACCGCCATGGTCGCCTCCAGAGTGATGAGTGAGTAGTTCACCCCTGGACTATGGGTCCATAGCAGTAGCTAGATGGTCGTCTTCTCCTAATTGTGCTTCATTGTCGGGTCTTGTGAGCTGCCTAACATGATCAAGATCATCTATCTGTAATGCTATATGTTGTGTTTGTTGGGATCCGATGGATAGAGAATACTATGTTATGTTGATTATCAATCTATTACCTATGTATTGTTTATGATCTTGCATGCTCTCCGTTATTAGTAGAGGCTCTGGCCAAGTTTTTACTCTTAACTCCAAGAGGGAGTATTTATGCTCGATAGTGGGTTCATGCCTCCATTAAATCTGGGACAGTGACAGAAAGTTCTAAGGTTGTGGATGTGCTGTTGCCACTAGGGATAAAACATCGATGCTATGTCCGAGGATGTAGTTATTGATTACATTACGCACCATACTTAATGCAACTGTCTGTTGTTTGCAACTTAATACTGGAAGGGGTTCGGATGATAACCTGAAGGTGGACTTTTTAGGCATAGATGCATGCTGGATAGCGGTCTATGTACTTTGTCGTAATGCCCAATTAAATCTCACTATACTCATCATATCATGTATGTGTATGGTCATGCCCTCTCTATTTGTCAATTGCCCAACTGTAATTTGTTCACCCAACATGCTATTTATCTTATGGGAGAGACACCTCTAGTGAACTGTGGACCCCGGTCCATTCTTTTACATCGAATACAATCTACTGCAATACTTGTTCTACTATTTTCTGCAAACAATCATCATCCACACTATACATCTAATCCTTTGTTACAGCAAGCCGGTGAGATTGACAACCTCACTGTTTCGTTGGGGCAAAGTACTTTGGTTGTGTTGTGCAGGTTCCACGTTGGCGCCGGAATCCCTGGTGTTGCGCCGCACTACACTCCGCCGCCATCAACCTTCGACGTGCTTCTTGGCTCCTACTGGTTCGATAAACCTTGGTTTCTTACTGAGGGAAACTTACTGTTGTACGCATCACACCTTCCTCTTGGGGTTCCCAACGGACGCGTGTTGAACGGAAAGACATACGTCAACTACGCGCAGCACGCGCCCCCCTTCCAGGCCGCGCCGACCTGCAGGGTGCCACCCTGGGGTGCCCCACTGGTCATCCCCAGGTGCTCCCAGGTGCGTCTTCGAAAAATAGGACCAACGGTATAATTTTTGTAAATTTTTGAAAACTTTGAAAAATGCACATTTCTGGGTATTAAGTTTATTATTACTGGACAGAAAAAGATTTTGAAATCTCTAATTAACTAAGGAACTTTGCAAAACAAAAGTGCTACAGCAAGTAGAACAAGTGGAGGAAGAAAGAAATGTTGTTTACCTCCTCTATGCATATAAAAAGTATTTGTTAACAAGGTTGATCAAGTCTTGCCATCAAATAAATTTTACATAGCATAAGAAGAAATAAACCTCAAATCAATCATGTTACCTTGAATTGTATTGATATGGATCCAATCATAAGATTTTGATATCCTTCTTTAGGCTCATATATAGGACAATCAATAGTTCCAACTTTGATAGTTCTCACATTAGAAATAGTATTAACTCCACATACTTTATCAATCCTCTTGGGGAAATAGACGGTATGCTCCTTGTCATCAACATTGAAAGTAACTTTTCCTTTATTGCAATCAATAACAGCCCCTGCGGTGTTAAGAAAAGGTCTCCCAAGAATAATAGACATATTATCATCTTCAGGCATTTCTAACACAACAAAATCAGTTAATATCAAGCAGTTATTAGTAACTTGAACAGGAACATCCTCACATATACCAACAGGAATAGCAGTAGATTTATCAGCCATTTGCAAAGATATATCAGTAGGTATCAACTTATCTAAATAAAGTCTCTTATAAAGAAAAAAGGCATAACACTAACACCTGCTCCCAAATCACATAGAGCAGTTCTAACATAATTATTCTTGATGGAACAAGGAATAGTCGGTATACCTGGGTCGCCCAACTTCTTTGGAACTTTGCCATTGAAAGAGTAATTAGCAAGCATAGTGGAAATCTCCTCATTAGTAATTTTCCTTTTGTTAGAGACAATATCTTTCATATACTTTGAATAAGGAGGCAATTTAATAGCATCAGTCAAAGGGATTTGCAAGAATAAAGGTTTCATCCAATCACAAAATTTATTATAGTGTTCTTCTTCCTTTGATTTTAGTTTCTTAGCAGGAAAAGGCATTTGCTTTTGAACCCAAGGTTCTCTTTCAGTACCATGTTTCTTAGCAGTAAAATCTTCTTTAGTATACTTTTTATTTTTAGCATGATTTTCAGGTTCATCTTCAACCTCTTCTTTATCAGAAGCATCATTCTTATCATTATCATTATCATGTTCATTACCACTTTCAGTTTCAGCATCAGAAATAGAAATACTATTAGGATCATTAACAGGTTCAGAGGATTCTACAACAGTTTTATGTTTCTTCTTCTTTTTCTTAGAAGGAGCATTAGGTTCAATTCGTTGGGAATCTTGTTCAACTCTTTTGGGATGCCCTTCAGGATATAGAGGATCCTGGGTAGAAACACCGCCTCTAGTTGTTACTTCATAAGCATGTTTTTCTTTAGAATTATTTTTTAACAAGTCATTTTGCACTTTAGTGAGTTGATCAATCTGAGTTTGCACCATTTGAAAATGTTTAACAAGCATCTTAACATCATTGGAGGTTCTCTCCACAATATCGTGCAAATTGCTAATAGCTTGAGAATTTTCCATTAAATGATTCTCTACTCTCATATTAAAATTTTCTTTCTTAACAATATAATTATCAAACTCATCTAAGCATTGAGCAGGAAGTTTTGAATACGGAATATCTTCCCTAGTAAAGCGCTGAAGGGAGTTTACCTCAATCATGGATGAAGGGGGAATTATCTCGCATAAATCTTCTATGGGAGGTAAGTTCTTCACATCTTCGGATTTAATACCTTTCTCCTTAAGAGACTTCTTGGCTTCCCTCATATCTTCATCATTTAATTTAATCAAACCCCTCTTCTTCAATATTGGTGTCGGGGTTGGTTTAGGTGTAGTCCAATCATCATGATTCCAGCCTATTTTAGCCAATAAATCTTCAGCTTCATCTGGAGTTCTTTTCCTGAAAACACAACCAGCACAACTATCCAAATATGCTCTAGACTCAACGGTTAGTCCACTATAAAATATAAAATCATGCTTTTCCAATTCATGTCCAGGTCGAGCTCTGATGAGAGAGCAAAATCTTGCCCATGCTTCAGGCAATTTCTATCCATCTTCCTGGTCAAAGCTATAAATTTTCTGCAAAGCAGCATGTTGAGCACTAGCAGGAAAGTATTTCCGAAAGAAAACATTAAGCAAATCACCTGGACTTTTAATAGAGCCAGGAGGCAAATTATTATACCAAGTTTTAGCATCATCCTTTAATGAGAAAGGAAAAAAATTAGCAACGAAATAAGTACGCATCTTGACATTATCAGAAAACAAGCTACTCATAGAAGAAAGTTCATTCATGTGTTCTACAGCACTTTCTTTTTCAGTGCCACAAAAGGGTGCTTTCTCTACAATAGCTATATGAGATAGATCAAGAGAAAAATCATAATCTTTATCCTTAATATTTATAGGAGATGTGGCAAATTTAGGATCAGGAGATAGCTTATATCTAATAGTATGTTGTGCGAGAAACTTTTTAATATTTCTTGCATCAGTAATAGCATTGCATTTATCAATGAAATCATCATTAAGCTCCACATAATCCTCATCAGGATCATCACTAGAATAATCAACATACTCAGGTGAATTAACAGGTGTAGCAGCATTAGGAGTTTCAGTATTTTCAATTTGTCTAGACCTAGCAATTGTAGCATCTAGAAAACATCCCAATGAACCACTATCATCAAGCACAGCAGAAACATTATCAATATTATGAGAATTTTCAGATTTAGCAGAAGTACCAACAAGTGAAGCTTGTGGCGGTGAAACAAGTTGACTTATCACAGATGGTGAATCAAGAGTAGCAGAGGTACTCAGAGTTGTACCTTTTCTTATAGTGGATGGTAATATGGCGACTTTAGGATCGCGAGATTTACCCATGATGGAGAATTTGCAGTGAACAATATCAATCCAAGTGAACTTCCAAATAAAGCTATGCTCCCCGGCAACGGCGCCAGAAAATAGTCTTGATGACCCACAAGTATAGGGGATCGCAACAGTCTTCGCGGGAAGTAAAACCCAATTTATTGATTCGACACAAGGGGAGACAAAGAATACTTGAAATCCTTAACAACGGAGTTGTCAATTTAGCTGCACCTGAAAACAGACTTGCTCGCAAGAGTTTATCAGTAATGTGATTTATAGCGAGCTTGATGAGTGAAATAACATCAGCAGAGTAACAAAGACAGCAATAGTAATTATAGTAAACAGCAGGATTAAAATACCGTAGGCACAGGGATGGATGACGGGCGTTGCATGGATGAGAGAAACTCATGTAACAATCAAAGCAGGGCACTTGCAGATAATAATAAAACAGTGTCCAAGTACAAAGCAATCCATAGGCATGTGTTCCGTATATAGTCGTACGTGCTCGCAATGAGAAACTTGCACAGCATCTTTTGTCCTACGAGCCGGTGGCAGCCAGGCCTCTAGGGAATCTACTGGATATAAAGGTACTCCTTTTAATAAAGTACCGGAGCAAAGCATTAACACTCCGTGAACACATGTGATCCTCACATCACTGCCACCGCCTCCGGTTGTCCCAATTTCTGTCACTTCGGGGCCTCGGGTTCCGGACAGCGACATGTGTATACAACTTGCAGGTAAGATCATAAAACAATGCATATCATGATGAAACAATAACATGTTCAGATCTGAGATCATGGCACTCGGGCCCTAGTGACAAGCATTAAGCATAACAAGTTGCAACAATATCACCAAAGTACCAATTACGGACACTAGGCACTATGCCCTAACAATCTAATGCTATTACATGACCAATCTCATCCAATCCCTACCATCCCCTTCAGCCTACAGCGGGGGAATTACTCACACATGGATGGGGGAAACATTGCTGGTCGATGGAGAGGCGTCTGATACGTCTCCGACGTATCGATAATTTCTTATGTTCCATGCCACTTTATTGATGATACCTACATGTTTTATGCATACTTTATGTCATATTTATGCATTTTCTGGCACTAACCTATTAACAAGATGTCGAAGAGCCAGTTGCTGTTTTGTGCTGTTTTTGGTTTCAGAAATCCTAGTAAGGAAATATTCTCGGAATTGGACGAAATCAACGCCCAGGGGCCTATTTTTCCACGAAGCTTCCAGAACACCGAAAGGGAACCGAAGTGGGGCGACGAGGCACCGCCACACTAGGGCGGCGTGGCCCTAGCGTGTGGGGCCCCCGTCAGCCCTCCGACTCCGCCTTTCCGCCTACTTAAAGTCTTCGTCGCGAAACCCCCAGTACCGAGAGCCACGATACGGAAAACCTTCCAGAGACGCCGCCGCCGCCAATCCCATCTCGGGGGATTCAGGAGATCGCCTCCGGCACCCTGCCGGAGAGGGGAATCATCTCCCGGAGGACTCTTCACCGCCATGGTCGCCTCCGGAGTGATGAGTGAGTAGTTCACCCCTGGACTATGGGTCCATAGCAGTAGCTAGATGGTCATCTTCTCCTAATTGTGCTTCATTGTTGGATCTTGTGAGCTGCCTAACATGATCAAGATCATCTATCTGTAATGCTACATGTTGTGTTTGTTGGGATCCGATGAATAGAGAATGCTATGTTATGTTGATTATCAATTTATTACCTATGTGTTGTTTATGATCTTGCATGCTCTCCGTTATTAGTAGAGGCTCTGGCCAAGTTTTTGCTAGTAACTCCAAGAGGGAGTATTTATGCTCGATAGTGGGTTCATGCCTCCATTAAATCTGGTACAGTGACAGAAAGTTCTAAGGTTGTGGATGTGCTGTTGCCACTAGGGATAAAACATCGATGCTATGTCTAAGGATGTAGTTGTTGATTACATTACGCACCATACTTAATGCAATTGTCTGTTGTTTGCAACTTAATACTGGAAGGGGTTCGGATGATAACCTGAAGGTGGACTTTTTAGGCATAGATGCATGCTGGATAGCGGTCTATGTACTTTGTCGTAATGCCCAATTAAATCTCACTATACTCATCATATCATGTATGTGCATGGTCATGCCCTCTTTATTTGTCAATTGCCCAACTGTAATTTGTTCACCCAACATACTTATTCTTATGGGAGAGACGCCTCTAGTGAACTGTGGACCCCGGTCCATTCTTTTAATCGAATACAATCTACTGCAATACTTGTTCTACTATTTTCTGCAAACAATCATCATCCACACTATACATCTAATCCTTTGTTACAGCAAGACCGGTGAGATTGACAACCTCACTGTCACGTTGGAGCAAAGTAATTTGGTTGTGTTGTGCAGGTTCCACGTTGGCGCCGGAATCCCTGGTGTTGCGCCGCACTACACTTCGCCGCCATCAACCTTCAACGTGCTTCTTGACTCCTACTGGTTCGATAAACCTTGGTTTCTAACTGAGGGAAACTTACTGCTGTACGCATCACACCTTCCACTTGGGGTTCCCAACGGTCGCGTGCTGTACGCATGTCAAGCTAAATTTCTGGCGCCGTTGCTGGGGAGATCAAGACACGCTGCAAGGGGAGTCTCCACTTCCAATCTCTTTACTTTGTTTTTGTCTTGCTTTATTTTATTTACTACTTTGTTTACTGCATTATATCAAAACACAAAAAAATTAGTTGCTAGTTTTACTTTACTTGCTATCTTGTTTGCCATATTAAAAACACACAAAAAATTAGTTACTTGCATTTACTTTATCTAGTTTGCTTTATTTACTATTGCTAAAATGAGTAATCCTGAAGTTGAAGTTCGTTCGTTTAAGCAACAAGGGGGAGAATGTTTAAAAGATGCTTGGTATAGAATTAGTGATGCCCATAATAGGTGCACTAAGAAACACTCCACCACTATCCTACTCAGGAATTTTTATGTTGGTATCTCTAGCTGGAATAGGTATGTTCTTGATTGTCTCGCGGGAGGTAACTTCCTAGGCGCTCCTGCTTTAGAAGCTAGTTGCATTATTGAGAGTCTATTTGGAATACCACCTGTTAATGAAGTTAAAATTGAAACCTCTCTTGAAGATGTCATGAAAAAGTTGGAAACCATAGAGCAAAACCTTCCAAGTATTGATACTAATTTGGGAGCATTACTTGATAGCACTGATAAACTTGATAAATCTCTAGGTGGAATTAATGAGAGAATTGCCATCTTAGAAGCTTGTGCTATTCATGATAATCAAACCCAAAGGATTAGTGAACTTTAAGAGGCTATGAGAATATTGGGTTCAACCTTTTCATCTATAAAGTTTAGAGAGAAAGCTTATGTGGGTAAGGAGCAAAAGTTCATGTATGTCTCTAAGGTGCCTAAACCAAAAAACTATTATAGGCCTAAAATTGATAAAGCTCTTAAAACCACTATAGATAAGGGAGCATCTAAGATACCTAATGGGATAAATTGTGAAAATGCTGTAGATGCATCGTCTCTTGATAATACTTGATATACACTTTCTGCGCCTAGCTGAAAGGCGTTAAAGAAAAGCGCTTATGGGAGACAACCCATGATTTTACTACTGCACCTTTATTTTATATTTGAGTCTTGGAAGTTGTTACTACTGTAGAAACCTCTCCTTATCTTATTTTGTTGCATTATTGTGCCAAGTAAAGTCTTTGATAGTAAGGTTCATACTAGATTTGGATTACTGCACAGAAACAGATTTATTTGCTATCACGAATTTGGGCCTAATTCCCTGTAGGTAACTCAGAAAATTATGCCAATTTACGTGAGTGATCCTCAGATATGTACGCAACTTTCATTCAATTTGAGCATTTTCATTTGAGCAAGTCTGGTGCCTCAATAAAATTCGTCTTTACGAACTGTTCTGTTTTGACAGATTCTGCCTTTTATTTCGCATTGCCTGTTTTGCTATGCTTGATGGATTTTTTGATTCCATTAACTTTCAGTAGCTTTGTGCAATGTCCAGAAGTGTTAAGAATGATTATATCACCTCTGAACATGTGAATTTTTATTATGCACTAACCCTCTAATGAGTTGTTTTAAGTTTGGTATGGAGGAAGTTTTCAAGGATCAAGAGAGGAGGATGATACAATATGATAAAGGAGAGTGAAATCTGTAAGCTTGGGGATGCCCCGGTGGTTCACCCCTGCATATTTCAAGAAGACTCAAGCGTCTAAGCTTGGGGATGCCCAAGGCATCCCCTTCTTCATCGACAGCATTATCAGGTTCCTCTAGTGAAACTATATTTTTATTCCATCACATCTTATGTACTTTGCTTGGAGCATCTGCTTGTTTTCGTTTTTGTTTTTGTTTTGTTTGAATAAAGTGGATCCTAGCATTCATTGTGTGGGAGAGAGACACACTCCGCTGTTGCATATGGACAAATATGTCCTTAGGCTTTACTCATAATATTCATGGCGAAGGTTGAATCTTCTTCGTTAAATTGTTATATGGTTGAAAACGGGAAATGCTACATGTAGTAATTGGTAAAATGTCTTGGATAATGTGATACTTGGCAATTGTTGTGCTCATGTTTAAGCTCTTGCATCATATAATTTGCACCTATTAATGAAGAAATACATAGAGCTTGCTAAAATTTGGTTTGCATAATTGGTCTCTCTAAGGTCTAGATAATTTCTAGTAAGGGTTGAACAACAAGAAAGACATTGTAGAGTCTTATAATGTTTACAATATGTCTTATATGTGAGTTTTACTGTACCGCTTCATACTTGTGTTTGTTTCAAATAACCTTGCTAGCCTAAACCTTGTATCGAGAGGGAATACTTCTCATGCATCCAAAATCCTTGAGCCAACCACTATGCCATTTGTGTCTACCATACCTACCTACTACATGGTATTTCTCCGCCATTCCAAAGTAAATTGCTTGAGTGCTACCTTTAAATTTCTATCCTCTACCTTTGCAATATATAGCTCATGGGACAAATAGCCTAAAAACTATTGTGGTATTGAATATGTACTTATGCACTTTATCTCTTATTAAGTTGCTTGTTGTGCGATAACCATGTTTCTGGGGACGCCATCAACTACTCTTTGTTGAATATCATGTGAGTTGCTATGCATGTCCGTCTTGTCTGAAGTAAGGGAGATTTACCACTAGTTGAATGGTTAGAGCATGCATACTGTTAGAGAAGAACATTGGGCCGCTAACTAAAGCCATGAATCATGGTGGAAGTTTCAGTTTTGGACAAATATCCTCAATCTCATATGAGAACATTAATTGTTGCTAAATGCTTATGCATTAAAGAGGAGTCCATTATCTGTTGTCTATGTTGTCCCGGTATGGATGTCTAAGTTGAGAATAATCAAAAGCGAGAAATCCAATGCGAGCTTTCTCCTTAGACCTTTGTACAGGTGGCATAGAGGTACCCCTTTGTGACACTTGGATAAACATATATATATATATATTGCGATGATAATCCAGGTAATCCGAGCTAATTAGGACAAGGTGCGGGCACTATTAGTATACTATGCATGAGGCTTGCAACTTGTAGGATATAATTTACATGATGCATATGCTTTATTACTACCGTTGACAAAATTGTTTCTTGTTTTCAAAACCAAAGCTCTAGCACAAATATAGCAATCAATGCTTCCCTCTGCGAAGGGCCTTTCTTTTACTTTTATGTTGAGTCAGTTCACCTATTTCTCTCCACCTCAAGAAGCAAACACTTGTGTGAACTGTGCATTTATTCCTACATACTTGCATATTGCACTTGTTATATTACTTTACATTGACAATATCCATGAGATATACATGTTACAAGTTGAAAGCAACCGCTGAAACTTAATCTTCCTTTGTGTTGCTTCAATGCCTCTACTTTGATTTATTGCTTTATGAGTTAACTCTTATGCAAGACTTATTGATGCTTGTCTTGAAAGTACTATTCATGAAAAGTCTTTGCTATATGATTCATTTGTTTACTCATGTCATTTACAATTGCTTTGATCGCTGCATTCATTACATGTGCTTACAATAGTATGATCAAGATTATGATGGCATGTCACTCCAGAAATTATCTTTGTTATCGTTTACCTACTCGGGACGAGCAGGAACTAAGCTTGGGGATGCTGACACGTCTCTGACGTATCGATAATTTCTTATGTTCCATGCCACTTTATTGATGATACCTACATGTTTTATGCATACTTTATGTCATATTTATGCATTTTCCGGCACTAACCTATTAACGAGATGCCGAAGAGCCAGTTGCTGTTTTCTGCTGTTTTTGGTTTCAGAAATCCTAGTAAGGAAATATTCTCGGAATTGGACGAAATCAACGCCCAGGGGCCTATTTTTCCACGAAGCTTCCAGAACACCGAAAGGGAACCGAAGTGGGGCGACGAGGCGCCGCCACACTAGGGCGGCGCGGACCAGGGGGGGCCGCGCGGCCCTATCGTGTGGGGCCCCCGTCAGCCCTCCGACTCCGCCCTTCCGCCTACTTAAAGTCTTCGTCGCGAAACCCCCAGTACCGAGAGCCACGATACGGAAAACCTTCCAGAGACGCCGCCGCCGCCAATCCCATCTCGGGGGATTCAGGAGATCGCCTCCGGCCCCCTGCCGGAGAGGGGAATCATCTCCCGGAGGACTCTTCACCGCCATGGTCGCCTCCGGAGTGATGAGTGAGTAGTTCACCCCTGGACTATGGGTCTATAGCAGTAGTTAGATGGTCATCTTCTCCTAACTGTGCTTCATTGTTGGATCTTGTGAGCTGCCTAACATGATCAAGATCATCTATCTGTAATGCTACATGTTGTGTTTGTTGGGATCTGATGAATAGAGAATGCTATGTTATGTTGATTATCAATTTATTACCTATGTGTTGTTTATGATCTTGCATGCTCTCCATTATTAGTAGAGGCTCTGGCCAAGTTTTTGCTAGTAACTCCAAGAGGGAGTATTTATGCTCGATAGTGGGTTCATGCCTCCATTAAATCTGGGACAGTGACAGAAAGATTTAAGGTTGTGGATGTGTTGTTGCCACTAGGGATAAAACATCGATGCTATGACTAAGGATGTAGTTGTTGATTACGTTACGCACCATACTTAATGCAATTGTCTGTTGTTTGCAACTTAATACTGGAAGGGGTTCGGATGATAACCTGAAGGTGGACTTTTTAGGCATAGATGCATGCTGGATAGCGGTCTATGTACTTTGTCGTAATGCCCAATTAAATCTCACTATACTCATCATATCATGTATGTGCATGGTCATGCCCTCTTTATTTGTCAATTGCCCAACTGTAATTTGTTCACCCAACATACTTATTCTTATGGGAGAGACGCCTCTAGTGAACTGTGGACCCCGGTCCATTCTTTTAATCGAATACAATCTACTGCAATACTTGTTCTACTGTTTTCTGCAAACAATCATCATCGACACTATACATCTAATCCTTTGTTACAGCAAGACCGGTGAGATTGACAACCTCACTGTCATGTTGGGGCAAAGTAATTTGGTTGTGTTGTGCAGGTTCCACGTTGGCGCCGGAATCCCTGGTGTTGCACCGCACTACACTTCGCCGCCATCAACCTTCAACGTGCTTCTTGACTCCTACTGGTTCGATAAACCTTGGTTTCTAACTGAGGGAAACTTACTGCTGTACGCATCACACCTTCCACTTGGGGTTCCCAACGGTCGCATGCTGTACGCGTGTCAGCGTCGGTGGTGATGATGGCGATGGTCTCCTCCAATTCCCCGTCCCGGCGGAGTGCCAGAACGGAGTTTCTGGTCCCGAGACAGAGTTTCGCGACGGTGGCGGCGTACTGGGAGGTTTCTGGCGACTTCAACTTCTTGTCTCGCGTTTTTAGATCGAAACCTTTAAGTAGTCCAGAGGAGGGCGTCGGAGGCCAGCCGAGGGGGCCACACAGTAGGGCGGCGCGCCCCCCTCCTGGGCCGCGCCGGCCTAGTGTGTGGGGGCCTCGGGCCTCCACCTGGCTTGCCCTTATGGCTCCGTAATTCTTCTGGAAAAATAAGACCTTCGACATAAATTCCGGGGATTTTCCTGAAAGTTGGATTTCTGCACAAAAACGAGACACCAGAGCAATTCTGCTGAAAACAGCGTTAGTCCGTGTTAGTTGTATCCAAAATACACAAATTAGAGGCAAAACAATAGCAAAAGTGTTCGGGAAAGTAGATACGTTTTGGACGACGTATCACATACCTTTCTGTTGGGGTTCCCCAACGGTGTGCAATCTGCGCTCATCACTAATTTAGCAAAATAGGACTTTGTTGTCTCATATCCTGAAATTTGAAAACCAGATTCTTTTGTAGGTTCAGCCCAGAGGGATGGGATAGTTATTTCAGCCCACTCTGTTTGACACGTGTAAACTGACATATGGGATCCACCTTGGCAACACGATAGGTGGTCCAGCTCTGACATGCGGGGCCACCCGTCCAGAATTGACACATCTCCATGTGGGCCCGATGGGAATGGTACCTAAGACCCACGTAGGCCCGACATATTATGTAGGCCCAACAAGCTCTGACATGCGGCCCCACCAAAATCTAACATTTTGGGACCACCAAGCTTTGACATGTGGGCCCACCAAAGCTCTGACATGCGGGGCCACGCCATATCTCCATGTGGCACTAGTAGGAAACTAGATATAGGCGGGATACTATTATGTGGCGCACCGGTTTTGCGTGCGCCACAGGAATTATTTCTGTGGCGCACCAGACACGGTGCGCCACAGAAATAGATTATATTTGTGGCGCACCAGGCATGCATGCGCCACAGAAATAAGGTGTGCCCCACACCCGGCCAGCCCCAATCATTGGTTTCACTATTTTTGTGGCGCACAGGACGACGTGCGCCACAAATTTAAGGTATTATGTGGCACACCATCCCCGGTGCGCCACAGAATTAAGACATTCTGTGGCACACTGGTCCTGGTGCGCCACAGAATTAGCGAACCAGATCTAGAAAACTGCCACCCCCACCTACCACACTACCGTCATTTTTCTTCCTCCTCCATCTAGCTCGTCTGCCCCTTCTCTCTCATCCCATTTGGGCCATACTTTTCACTTGCTTTGGTACTTAGCACTTACTTTGGTTGATACATAATTGGTGGTGAGGAGAAGGCTCTCCATACACTCTCCTCCTCTCCAACACACCACACTCTCATCGATCGTGGTCTCGTCTCGGTATCGAATCTACATGTGAGTAGTTGGAGGGGACATGCATATGCATGTCAATCTTGTGTGGCCGTCGGTGTGTATGGACGCTTGTTGCAGGTGGAGCGCTTGTGTGTGCCGGTGTGGTGCATGGATGTTTGCCGAAACGTTGATTCATTTCCATTTCGGCAAATGTTTGCACTACCCATACGTCCTACCTTTAGGAGAGGTCATCCCGAATTTTTCCGCTCTATGTATACCTTTAGGAGAGGTCCATGCATGTGTGTGCATGTGTTCCGGTTCTAATTTTCTGCTCTATGTATACCACCGGCAGCCGACTATATATGGTCCTCACGATGAATTCCGCTCGAATCTCTTGATACAAGAAAAACGTGACGGAGGACATGAATTGGAACAATAGGCGCCAGATACGATGTCCGTGTCGATCATGCAAACTCGTGCCCTGGATCAACCCTGATTCCGGGCAATTGGAGGAGCACCTGCTGAGGCGTTGTTTCATGTGTGACAACCAGGCGCGGCCGGCCCCAACAAATGGTACATATGAAGACCATGGAGAGCGAGATGATGAAGCACCACATGCCGATGGAGAAGATCATCATGAAGAAGAAGTCGGCGGAGAAGGTCATCATGAAGAAGATGTCGGCAGAGAAGATCATCATGAAGAAGAAGATGTCGGCGCGACCCCGCTAATTTTGTCCTTGCGGGACTCTCATGTTTAGGACTTGCTCCTCCAGGAGACGAGCAACGACAGAGCTTCAGCGAGAGATAGAGAGCCAAGCTGGCGCAAATGGAGAAAGACGGGATGACTCTGATCCTTGCTGGGTGCCGTCCGCAGGATACACGCTCTCATGTAACGCTTGATTATCTACAGAATAAATGGACCGACTCCAGATTTAGCAAGAACTTGAAATTCTGGCACGATCGTCTCCTAGAGGACAGAACCACATGTTCGGTGTGCGGCCACAGACGGTACAAGGGTGGGAACAAGAAGGTACCTGGAAAAGTGGTATGGTACTTTCCTATCACTCCCCCCCTGCAGCGGTATTTCGTAGACCCTAAGGAAGCAAAGCTCATGCAATGGCATGCGGAAAGGGAGAAGCCCGAAGAAGATCCAGAGATGGGCTATATCCTGACACACCCTTCAGATGTTGGCCAGTGGGAGGCATTGGACATCGCCTTCCCTAGGTTCGGGGGCGACAAAGGAACATCAGGGTGGGTATGAGCACCGATGGACTCAATCCGTTCGGCAACCAGAGTAGCACGCATAACACCTGGCCTGTGTTTGTATGGCCTTACAACCTACCCCCGTGGCTGTACACCAAGCAAAGGTACATACACCTGAGTATTCTCATTCAGGGGCCGAAACAACCAGGTGTCGACATGCATTTGTATCTCGGGCTACTGAAAGAGGAGTTAGACACGTTGTAGAAGACGCCACCCCGTACGTGGGACGCCTACAGTAGAAGTTATTTCGATATGAGAGCCGCGTTGATCACGACGGTCACGGACTATCCTGGTTGCGCATATGTTTCTTCCCAGGTCGGCCACGGATTCTGCGGCTGACTGAAGTGCATGGACGAGACCCCGCATCTACAGCTACCAAGGGATCCCGAGTCCTTGAAAACCGTGTACCCAGGTGCTCGAAGGTGGCTTCGCTTGGATCAACCGTGGCGAAAATGCGGTGTCAATGGTAAAGATTAGCCCGATGGAGCCCCGCGCCCGAGGAGCGGCGCAGAAATCGACGATATGCTGAAAATTTGGACGGAGTGCCCAACGCCGGGAAAGAAGCGACCGAAGCCAGAGCCGTTGCTCGGTGTATGGAAAGCGAGGTCTGTTTTCCTCGACTTGGAGTACTGGAAGGTCCTCCACACGCCCCACAGCCTAGATGTCATGCACATTACAAAGAACGTTACCAAGAGTCTGCTTGGCACTCTTTGCAACTCGGAAAAGTCCAAGGATGGGACGAAAGCAAGATACGATCTGAAACATCTTGGCATCAGAAAAGATCTTCAAGCCCCTGATACTGATGACGACGACGGCGATGATGATCAGATGGAAGGGTCTCAACGTCTCCGCAAAAGGGCTAAGAAGAACGCGGTGGTGCATCCCGCTGCCTGCTTCACAACGAGTCCGGAGGAGCTCGAGCAGTTTTTTAGGTGCCTCCTAGGAGTGAAAGTTCCTTACGGTTACTCGGGGAATATAAGAAGATATCTGGATATAGTAAAGAAGTGGTTCACCGAGTTGAAGTCTCATGATTGTCATGTGCTCATGACGTAGATACTTCCCGTTGCGATCTGAGGGATAATGTACGAGCACATCCGTGATACGCTTTTTGGCCTTTGCAACTTTTTCAACGTTATCTTCAGGAAGATCGGCGTGAGGCAGATCAAGATGCTACAGGATGAGATCTTGGTGATACTATGCGAGCTCGAGATTTACTTCCCGTCCGCATTATGTGATATATGTGTCCATCTCCTTCTCCATGTCGTTGATGATATCAGGCAACTCGGCCCAATGTTCCTCCACAACATGATGCCGTTCGAAAGGCAGAACGGTGTCATGAAAGGATACGTTCGCAACAGGGACCATCCAGACGCAAGCATGGCCAAGGGGTTTCTAACCTACGAGTGCATCTCCTTCTGCCAGAAATATCTAAGCACCGACGATGACCAGGATGTTGGTCTGACCACCAGGACGCACCTCGGCAGACTCGCTGGAGTCGGTCACCACGAGGGCTACCGCTCAGTCCATGTCGGTATTGACAATCGACGCGACAACTTTGAAAGGGCTCACCGGGTCGCGCTACAACACATAAAATTGATCGAACCTTTGGTGGAAGAGCACAAAAGCATAATCGAGCAGAATTACATCGATATGGGCCGGCCGAGGAAGATGGGAGATGTAACCAAAGAGCGCAACTCCAGCTTCACGCGTTGGTTGAAGCAAAGTCAACTGCTTCAAGCACAGAGCAAAAGGCCTTCTATGGAAGATGAAAAGCTCATATACACCTTATCATAGGGCCCCGGGCTAAACGTAAGGACCTATCAGGGGTACGACATCAACGGTTACAGATTCGACACCGAGGAAAAGGACATGAATAGCGAAAATCAAAACTCAGGAGTAAATATGCTATCATATGCTAATGACGAGACTAATGTCATGGAAAGATTTTTCGAAAGGATCGAGGAGATATGAGTTCTAAATTACTGTGGAGAGACGGTGCCAATGTTCCGTGTGAGATGGGCCAAGAAGGTAGAAAAAGAAGGCCGGTATTTCACCACCATGGTTATACCCGATGCCAAATCGAAGAACACATTCGCGAAAAATGAGCCATGGGTACTCGATAGCCAAGTTGACCAATGCTTCTTCATCACCGACCCATCGCGGCCTAGCCGTGTTGTCATGAGGAGGGGCAAGATGAGCATCATAGGAATGCAAGGAGATGCCAACGAGGAAGACTTGGAAAAGAACAGTGATCCAAAGATCGAGGAGGAATTCGACAAGCACTTCAACATGCCTACTACTAGTAAATTAAGAAGGAAGACCTCCCTACCCTCTAAAGGTTGTCCGTTCACGCGAAGAAATCTCAAGGTGGCTGGCATAAAGTATTCAACCACCAACAACAAGGGCAAGAAGATTGCGAAGAGACGCTAGAGCTTGGAGCCAGGATGAAGAAGATCTTTTCTTGGTCTATGCACATGTGTGTGTGTGTGTGTGACAAGTACATGTGTGTGTGAGAGAGACAAGAACATGTGTGTGTGAGACAAGTAATTTGTAATTGATAATCTCCAGTAATTATTAAATGTTGTGTTCTTTCTTGGAAATGTAAGAAAACATTTTTTTAAAGGAAAAAAGTTTTGGGCAGCCAGGGTTCAAACCTAGGCTACCAAAGCCTAACAGTGTTTGCAACCACTGGGCTAATGCTGTGTTTCTGACAGAACACATCATCAGCTCTGTTTGTGTATTAAGTCCAAATTCTGTGGCGCACCAGGTAGTAGGTGCGCCATAGGATTAAGGAATTCTGTGGCGCATGACTAAGCTGATGCGCCACACAATTCCTTAATTCTGTGGCGCACCTACTACCTGGTGCGCCACCAAATTTTTGGACTTAGAGTGTGTTTGGATTGTACCTACCAAAATTGGTTAGCCAATTTTTTGGCGTGGAATTCTGCCATGCACAGGTTGCCAAAATTTTGGCAAGAATCAATGAAGGAAACTACAAGTAGTCCAAAGGCAGCCAAATAATTGGTAATGAACCAAACATGTGGAAAGATATTTGGCATGACCAATTTTTAGGTAGGGTGTCGAGGGTACTCCTCGTCAATGCCCTCCGATAGGGGCTTAGGGTTGATGGAATCCTGTAGGCTGACACGAGACATCGGTTCACAGACAAGCAGGGAGAGCGATTTACCCAGGTTCGGGGCCCTCGATGAGGTAAAACCCTTACGTCCTGCCTGTCTGTTCTTTGATTATGAGAATAATGGGTTACAATGGGGTGCCGAATAGTTCGGCTGGGATCTAGGCGAGATTGCTGTTGTTAAGGTTACCTAGCTCTAAGCTTTTCCTGGCTAAGATTGCTAAGATTGTTCATGTCCTTCGGCAGCCCCTCTCCTGGCCTTTATATAGGAGGCCAGGTCTCAAGAGGTCTAACCGAATACGACTAGATTTACAGTAGTTTAGATCCAATCTTTCCTTGTTTGTTCGCTTCCTTGTCTTGCCCGTCAAGGGATCTTCTGGTGCGCCGACCTAGTGGCCCATCTAGCCTTCGGGTGTCTTCATGGGCCTCCAGTTGGTCAATACAGGATAGGGCAACGTCGGTTACTCGAAGGGTAATGCCCACGTCAGTAGCCCCCGAGTGTCTAGTCGAAGATAATTCGGGTAGAGACTAATGCATGTCCTCTCATGGTATTCTTCTCCTTCATTATTCTTATTCATCTTGATTATGCTTCATCTTCCTTTTATCGGGTGCGCGTCAGCGCTCCCGATGGGAGTAGCCCCCGAGTCTAGGTACGGATGCTTGCAATCCGTGCGTAGACTCAAGTTGTACTACTCGAATACTTTCCTCTGCCGAGATTTTCGCAAGGCTTCATAGGTCATCCGATATATTTTCTTCACGCAAAGGATAATGAGCAACGTGCCCAACTTTTGTTGGTTAATTGCCGATGGCAAAACAACGTTACTCTACACAGAATCAAGTCCCCGGGCATGATCCTGGAGTGCAAAAAACTTTTACTGGATGTACATCATACGCTCCCGATGGGAGTGTCCGGGTGTAATCGCTTGAGTGCAGACTCAGTCCTTTTTCCTTCGACTGCTCATTCTGTCGAGTCTTCCTTTTATCGGGTGCGCGTCAGCGCTCCCGATGGGAGTAGCCCCCGAGTCCAGGTTCGGATGCTTGCAATCCGTGCGTGGACTCAAATCCTTCATCCGATGACTTTTTATGTTTCCTTCGAATGCTTCCAAATTATGACGTCATTGCTGACGTGTTACTGCTGCAGGCTGATTTGACAGGTCCATCATGACGAGCTAGCCCTAGCCCTGTTCAATCAGTGTTTTAGGGCTTGACCACTGTACGCGTAACGACCGAGGTGGCTCCTCGATTTTCGCGCAATCGTGGGCGTAGTGGGCCGTCAGTTCCTTCCCTTCCTCAAGCGCCACGTACTTACTTACCCCTTAACTTCTCCTTAAAATCTCCAAAGGCAAAAAATTCTCAATCTTCTCCACGGTTCCCGCAGCATCTCCTCGTTCTCCCTCTTCTCCCTTCTTTCGCCATTGTCGCGCCGCCGCCACGGTTTCAATCTTCCTCAGATCTCAAGATGGTGAAGAAGAAGAACACCACCGCCGCCGCTAGCTCCACCAGCGGAGGTGCTGCTGCCAAGTCCTCCTCTTCTCTTCCGAAGGGGAGCGCTCCGAGCGCCCCTCCCCTAGCTCTGGCGCCGCTAGCGCCGTCGGGCTCGACGGTCAAACCTGGGGACTGGGTAGCTTCAACCGTCACCAAGCGTGACGAGAAGAGGTCCCAAAGCTTAGGATTGATATCCTCCGACACGGGTGATGTGATCCTTCCAGGTGCGATTTCTCGGCCTGATCCTCCCGCGGGATTTTCTGTGATGTTCTTATCTTTTCTTCATCGAGGCCTTTCACTCCCCTCTCATGGATTCCTCCTCCATCTCTTGCGGACGTACGAGATCCAACTATGGCAACTTACCCCCAACTCAATCCTCCATGTTGCCGTGTTCATCACCCTTTGCGAGGCATTTTTGGGTATTGAACCTCATTTCGGGCCGTGGAAGAAGATCTTCTATGTGAAGAGATGCAGCAGTAGTAATGGATACTTTGTTACCGGAGGGGTAGGTTTTGTTGCTCGCTCGGAAGTTAATTACTTCAATTTCCCAATGAGAGAGTCTATGCAAGGATGGAGGCTGAAATGGTTTTACGTCAAAGATTCCTCGTCACCCGAGTGTCGACTCCCCTGCTATGCCGACGTTTCTGAAGCCAAGCCTAAGGACTCTTGGAAGAACATCCTCTTAGCCGACGAAAGGGCCTCAGCCGAAGAATTGTTTGCCAAATTCCTTCGAATCAAAGAGGCTCACAGCCAAACTACGATTGGTACGGAGGTGGCAGCAGTTTTCCTGAAGCGTCGAATCCAGCCAGTCATGGCCAGAGTTCACCCGATGTGGTTGTACTCAGGTCCAAAGGATGAGACCAGGATTAATGCTGCCGATCTATCAGAAAAGGAGTTGCTTGATGAAGTTCGTCGTCTTACTTCCTTCAACCAGGAAGATTCGATCCCACTAATCTCTTCTTATGCTCCCCTTGACGTTGATCATCCACCATCACGGGTATTTTCCTTTCTTCACATCTCTACTATAACTTCTTGCTCAGCCGACATGATTACCTTTGTTCTTACTTTGTCATTTTTCTTTGCCAGATCCCTATGGCTTCTGAAAATACACGTGATTCGCCGGATGATACTTCCGAGGGGAGAGGCTCCTCAATCCCCATAGATTTTCACACCACCGATGAAACAGGTCTAGAGGATGAATATAACGGTCCGATGAATCTTGAAGTTGCCCACGTTGATCTTCGCCCCTCAGCCGATAACACTTGTATCGCAGATGGATCAGTGCGTAACGTCGACACTGATCATGATACCTTTGTTGATGCAGCTGCTGATGACATGACGGGTTCAACCGATGTCCGATCTTGTGCCGACAGGGTTCCCACAGACGGCACCAATTGTCGAGGGTACTCCTCGTCAATGCCCTCCGATAGGGGCTTAGGGTTGACGGAATCCTGTAGGCTGACACGAGACATCGGTTCACAGACAAGCGGGGAGAGCGATTTACCCAGGTTCGGGGCCCTCGATGAGGTAAAACCCTTACGTCCTGCCTGTCTGTTCTTTGATTATGAGAATAATGGGTTACAATGGGGTGCCGAATAGTTCGGCTGGGATCTAGGCGAGATTGCTGTTGTTAAGGTTACCTAGCTCTAAGCTTTTCCTGGCTAAGATTGCTAAGATTGTTCATGTCCTTCGGCAGCCCCTCTCCTGGCCTTTATATAGGAGGCCAGGTCTCAAGAGGTCTAACCGAATACGACTAGATTTACAGTAGTTTAGATCCAATCTTTCCTTGTTTGTTCGCTTCCTTGTCTTGCCCGTCAAGGGATCTTCTGGTGCGCCGACCTAGTGGCCCATCTAGCCTTCGGGTGTCTTCATGGGCCTCCAGTTGGTCAATACAGGATAGGGCAACGTCGGTTACTCGAAGGGTAATGCCCACGTCATAGGGTGAGTTGGGGCCACAAACCAAACATGCCCTTAGGCATAGAACTGTTCGGCACTCCCCTTCTCTTTCTTCCTTACCCACTTCCATTGTGCAAAACCCTAACTGCACACCGTCGCCACCGCCTAGCACCACCGCCGCCGCCTAGCGCCACCGCTGAGGAGGAGGAGGAGGACGCCCGAGCCGCCACCACCGAGGAGGAGGATGAGGACGATGCTCGAGCTCGAGCCACCACCGCATAGGAGTAGGACGCGCGAGCCCGAGCCACCACCGCAAAGGAGGAGGAGGACAACACCGTCACCACCGCTCGAGCCCTGCCACCACAACCGTTCGGTGAGAGCCCTTCTCCCCCTCCCCACTCCCCTATCCCCCTGCCCACTGCCTTGTGCCCCTCCCCAATCCGCTGTGCTCCCCACTCCCCAATCTGATCTGCTCCCCTCTTGCAACAATTGATCAACACTGGTGGAAAAAAGGGCTTTGGTCGCGGTTGGCAACTGCCATTAGTCGCGGTGGCGCAACCGCGACCAAAGCTGCGCGACTAAAGGCCCCCCCCTTTAGTCGCGGTTCCTTACGAACCGCGACTAAAGGCCCGTCCACGTGGGCCGCAGGGCGGCGCTGTGGCGGAGGACCTTTAGTCGCGGTTCTTCTGGCCAGCCGCGACTAAAGGCCTCCGCAGGGTTTAGGGTTTTAGCCCCCCTCCCCCTAAATCTGGTTTCTTTTTAATTTGTATTATTTTATTTCTTTTGGGTTTTAATTCTGAAGGAGTTTCACATATTTAGGCCAACCGCGACTAAAGGCCTCCGCAGGGTTTAGGGTTTTAGCCCCCCTCCCCCTAAATCTGGTTTCTTTTTAATTTGTATTATTTTATTTCTTTTGGGTTTTAATTTTGAAGGAGTTTCACATATTCTACGGTACTGTATACATACATGCATATGAATGTACAATTTCAAACAAATTTGAAATTAGAACCAAAAAGAATTCAAGAGGAATATACAATATATATTCAATATCGGATGACCATATACAATATATATTCAATATCGGATGACCATATACAATTTTGAACAAGTTAGTTACAAATTCTGGTGCATATAAAGTTCTACGTCATCGTAATAGTGTTCTCCTTTAGGATCGATGACTTCCTCGCCAACCATCCAAGCTAGTTCCTCTTGAAGTGGTCGGAAGCGAGCTTCGGACTAAGCGTCTTCCGGAGGTTATTCCTCAGATGTTGTTCTCACACGTCTGGTCCCGCTCATTGCGTATCTCCGGATCCTCTCACAAACATAGTATCCACATAGGTTGGTCCCCGGTGGCTGAGTATCCCCGCCGTCCGCACCGCCATTTTAAAATGTAGCTCTTTTTTGAATTCACCGACCTTGGTATCTACGAACCGTCTCCAAACCCTACGAGGCAAAGAAAATTAAATAAACAAGAGAGTTATTAATTAGTTACTTGATATTAGGAAATGATGAACGAAATAGGCCGATCGATATAGAGCGCAAATGAATGAAAATAATTACTTTTGCATCATTTTTCTCATGTCGCCCCAAAGCGCCGGATCCATATTCAGAGAGTCGTGGACGAGAACCGAGGAGGTCTGAACTTTAATTACCATAAGAATCCAAGTGGAACTGCGGACACGATACATGCACAGTCATGCATAACTCATCGATTAGCCACATACCATGCATGGAGTAAACAAAAGAGAATGTGCTCAAGACAAACACTCACCCAAAATGGTAAGGAAATAGAATATCACTTTTCTGTTGCTGTTTTCTAATAAACCGCCACAGGTCATCCTCCACGTCGGCGGGGTGGTGTTCTAACACATGTGAATTAACGATGTGTGGGTCAATGAACCCAACATCATGGATGTTCCTTATTCGCATTTCCCGCTTCTTCATTCTGCATAATAGCGTACACAACAAGATAGTTAGGACAAGGCAGGCAATGAACGAGATGGGGTAGAAATTAATAAATCACTTACGTAACGTAGCAACCGATGATAGATTTGTCGAGGTCGCGCAGATTGAACAGCTGGAACAATTCACTCAGAGGAATTTGTACCCGTAATGTTTGAAGTGATGCTCATATCTAACTTCCGCATAGATATAGTCTTTGGCGTTTTTATGTTTTATGTAACCCTTGTACCAATTTAGCAGACCTAGCATTTGTCGAGGTAGATCCCCTTCTCGCGCAGGCTCGACGAGAGGGCCATTCTTCACATATGTAAATACTACGTCCTTCATTGGCGCCTCATCAAGGCCTAGCAAAGTGCACGAAGAGTGATACCTAACTCGGCCGCTTGTTCTCTCGGCACTCGTTACTCAATCCATGTCGCCGCAGCTGCTATGATATCGGGGGCATCCGGATCGGCGGCTTGCACTATGAGCGGGCGATCGATTGTTTACTTTGTTCCCCGAGCTGGGCAACTTCTTTCCCCCTTTCTAATTTTGACTCGGCCTCGTCCTTCACGGCTTTCTTCTCCGCCAACTCTTTCCTGTTCTTGAACGCGAGTGCTTGCCTACGAAGTTCACGTAAATAGTCGTCGTGCAGATTCTTCGCGGCTTGGGACGGTGTGTTCAAAAATGACTTAGCCCACTGCTTTTCCTTGTCGAATATACCGCTTGGGCTCGCCCTCTATTTTCCTCTTGACGCTCGCCTTCCATTTCTCTAAATCAGCAGCCGCGCCCGCCTCGACTTCCTCGGCACTACTTTCCCAAGGCCTCGTGGGGAGAGGCTTCAGTGATACCTCCGGTACCTTTGTTTTCTTAGGTACGTAAGGGTCCGGGTTAATAACCCAGGACTGCTTCTGCTTCTTCGCCGGAGGTGGATTGGGGGCGGTACCGGTGTCCGATCACCCGCCGGACGAGGACCGGGGGCGGCGGCGTGGGCTGACGTGAATGAGGTGTATTAGGTGAAGCACCACCGCCACCGTCACCGCCACCGCCACCGTCACCGCCACCGCCACCGCCACCGTCACCGCCACCGCCACCACCACCACCGTACGGGGTGGACTTGTTGGCGCCTCGCCCGGAAACTTGATAAATTTCTTCTGCCATAGAATGAATTGGCGCTTGACATCTCCAAGTCTTTTCACCCCTTCAGGTGTAGCAATGTCAATGTCCAGGTCCTCAAACCGTTGGACTATCTCCTCCACCGTCACACGAGCATAGCCAGCTTGACTGGGGTGGTTGTGGTGGAGTGCTCCAGGTGGTAAAGCATCGCCGATGGCTACCTTCATGGACATGTTCCCGATAGGATAATACAGATGACATGCTTTCATCTCCTTTATATCGTCCACGGGGTAGCGAGGAGGCTCCGGTGCAGTAATTTCGACCACCGCAGGCTCCGGTGCAGTAATTTCTATCGTCGGTGCACCAGCCGGTGAGGCCTCCGTGGAAGCCACGCTGCTTCTTCTCTCGCTGGCTTCCGAGATCCATTGGATGATCTTCAGCATGCTGCGCCCGAGCTGCATCTCTTTCGGCGACTAGTACACTCACGGTTTTCTTCATCACATCCATTTCAGTTACCAACTTCGCCACAACATCTCGCATCCCGATCCATCTTTCTCTTACGGCTTCGTAACCGTACGGGTCATCGTTCCGGGGAACCCTATTTTCCACGGAATGGGCCCCATGCCTCGTATACGTCCTCCGTGTTCAGGATTCCCGAGGGCTTTTGTCGGGCGTCGTTCTCTCCGTTGAACCTGATCCTCCCTCTTGAGCCTCCCTCATTGCCTCAATAAGCTTTTGGGTGGGTGTAATTATTTTGCCCTGATAAACACACTCCCCTGTCTCCGGGTTCAGCGATCCCCCATGCCCGTACCACCAGCTTTTGGCCCTTGGGTCCCATCCCTCCGTACCTGGACGGATTCCTCGCGCCCTCAGCTCGTTCTCCATCTTCTCCCACTTAGGCTGCCAAAAGCGATACCCTCCTGGCCCCATTTTATGATTGTACTCCTTCTTGGCCGCATTTTCCTTATTTTTCTCGATAGTTCAAGGAACTGCTCCGATTTCTTTTGCTTCACAAATTCTGGCCAATCATGTTGCGCTTTCTCATATTGTCCTATGAAATCCGGAGTCTTGCCCTGGTTGACAAAGTCATGGGCTAGATTTTGCTTGTATTTCCGGAATGCGTTGGCCATCCTAGAAAGAGCGAACTGTTTGACTAGCTTGCGCCTCTCCTTGTTTTCCGCAATCTTGTTACCCTCCTCATCGTATTTGCGGTATTCCGGAGGTAGAACGAAATGTTCCATAAGCTTGTTGAAGCAATCTTTTTTCTCTCTTATCGACAAAAGTGAAACCAACACGTGCCTTCTTTGGCTCATTCCACTCCTGGCGGGTGATCGAGACGTTGTCTCTAACAACGGCTCCGCATTGGCTGACAAACTTGGTGGCGTTCTTGCTGGGCTCCAGCGGCCTGCCGGTTGCTTCATCGACAACATCGATGGTGCATGTTTCTCCTGCTTTCATCGTCTTGGTTGCGCCACGCTTTGACGACGTACTCGATTTTTTCGACGATCCGGCCGAGGGCTAAAATAAGAAAGAGAGTCGCGCGCGTTAGTACACACACATTTATTCAAATCAGTTAGTTGTATCACCGTACGCTCAATATGTATATATATATATATACCTCGGCGCCGGAGGTGGTTGCTACTTCCAATTGAAGATCGTCGTTTATCGACGTTTCTTCGGCATCATCTGCTTGTCGACGGCGCCCTTCATCTTCACACTCAAGGTTCAGATAAGAAGAGATATCATCTTCTTCTTCTCCGGTCGGCACATATGGAATATCGCCTTTTATGATGCCGAACATATGGTCTTCAGCGTCCGGATCATAGTTGTCCGTAATCGGGTCAGCTCTCTCGTCAGCCACATGTCACGCCTGAAATGCTGTAGTCTCAACACATTAATGAAGTGAAGAAGGGTCGGTGGCGGTGGCAAAAGGGCGGTGGCAAAAGGAGGGGGCCGGCGAGCTGGAAGGGGTTGGGAGAGGGTGTCGCGGAAGAGCGCGAGACGGGGGCGGTAGACGACGGCGTCACGGAGAGGGAGGCGTATGCGGAGGGGGCGACGAGGGCTCGCTCCCCCTCGGTATACGCGCGGTGGCGGTGGTGAAAGGGCGGTGGCGAAGGGCGGTGGCGGTGCCGAGGACACATAACCCTCGCGCGGTGGTTAAGTTATGTGTCCTCGGCGCCCTAGTGCGTGTGTGTGGCACGCCGTCCTAATGCGTGTGTGTGGCGCGCGCCCCGCCGGCCTTCGGGCCTCCGTCTCCCCTAGATCTAGTACGTTTTATTAAGTCAAGATTTTAAGTCAAAATTATTAAGTCAAAAAAGTCAAAATTTTAAGTCTCAAATTACAAGTCTTCTTTTAGTTTTTTAAGTCTCAAAATTTTAACTCTCAATTATTTAGTTAATTTTAAGTCTCAAATTTTAAGTCTAAAATTTTAAGTCTCAAATTTTTAAGTCTCAAATTTTATGTCTTCTTGTAGTTTTTTAAGTCTCAAATTATAAGTCTCAATTTTTAGTTAATTTTAATTTCGAAATTAACAAAAACTAAAACTAAAAAAAAAGAAAAAAATTGGCCGGGCGGCCGGTATGCCCCATTTGAAGTAACAAATTACTTAAAACTATTTTTCATTTAAGTTACAATTTGTAAGTTACAAATTTTGAAGTTTTAATTTTTAAGTACTATTTTTTTGTTAAGTATTTTTTTGTTAAGTACTTAGTTATCGACCGGCTAACAAAATTTAAGTTAACAAAATTTTAGGTTAACAAATTGTGAGTTAAGTACTTAGTTATCGACCGGCTAACAAAATTTAAGTTAACAAAATTTAAGTTAACAAAATTTTAGGTTAACAAAATTTTAGGTTAACAAAATTTAGGTTAACAAAGTTTTATTTTGTGTCTAACCAACAAAACAAAACAATTCAGATATGATGATTCAATTTTAGTTTTTTAAGTCCAATTTTAGTTAATTTTAATTTCGAAATTAACAAGAACTAAAACTAAAAAAAGAAAAAAAATTTGGCCGGGGGTGCGCCGCGCGCGCGGCGCCCCTGTACTGGCCGGCGCGCGCCTCTCTCTCGGCGCGGCGCCGCCCCCTTCCTCTCGTGCGGCGCCGCCTCTTCCTCTCGTGCGGCGCCGCCTTCCTCTCGGTGGCGCGGTCGCGGGGCGACACGGCGGCGCGGCACGGCGGCGGCGCGCGCGCGTTTGTTTGGAGGGATCCTTACGGGCCGGGCGTGGCGAGAAGAGAAGATGGAGGGCGGCGATGGCGGCGACGGCGCGGAGACGATGACGCCGGCGACGGCGTGGAGACGACGAGAGGACGGCGTGGGAGACGACGAGGGCGGCGCGGCGTCTCGGATCGATGCGCGATTCGGCGGAGGAAGAAGAATGGCGCGGCGGTTCGCCGTGCGCGAATATATAGGGACCCCTTTAGTCGCGGTTGGGGTCGCCAACCGCGACTAAAGGGGTATTTAGTCGCGGGCCGGGGACCCCAACCGCGACTAAAGGTATTTTCGCCCGGTTTTTATTTTCCCGCGCGCAAGGACCTTTAGTCGCGGTTGGCCAGGCCAACCGCGACTAAAGCTCTTTTTTGAAATTTTTTTTCTTTTTTGAAAATCATATAATACATATAATATATCAAAAAAATCAGAAAAATAAAACTAATTCAATTCAAAATTTTAAAAATACAAATAATATATCAAAAAAATCAGAAAAAAAACTAATGCAATTCAAAATCTTAAAAATACAAATAATATATCAAAAAACTAAGAAAAATAAAACTAATTCAATTCAAAATGTTTAAAATACATATAATATATCAAAAAATTCATAAAAATAAAACTAATTCAATTCAAAATCTTAAAAATACAAATAATATATCAAAAAATTCATAAAATAAAACTAATTCAATTCAAAATCTTAAAAATACAAATAATATATCAAAAAATTCAGAAAAATAAAACTAATTCAATTCAAAAATTTAAAAATACAAATTATCAAAAATTCATAAAAATAAAACTAATTCAATTCAAAAGTTCGTTGGCCCCCTCTTCCCGCCTCTTTCCGCCGACCCCCTCTTCCCTCCTCGTCTTCCCGCCATTTCTTCCCTGTCTTCCCGCCTCTTTCTTCCCGCCAATTGTTTCCCGCCAATTTCTTCCGGCCTCTTTCTTCCCGCCAATTTTTTCCCGCCAATTTCTTCCCGCCAATTTTTTCCCGCCTCTTTCTTCCCGCCTCCTGTCTTCCCGCTCCCATTTTTCCCGCCATTTGTCACTACATATAGGTAGCCCGGCTTGGCCAGCATCACATCTCTACAATCTCTCATCACTCTCTCATGGCTTCCACCGCACCCACTCTAACCTACCAGCAGGTGGAGGAGCTTTGCGCCTCGAACTACCCTTGCCCTCCGGCTACCGCGTCCCCGCCGGGCCGGAGCCTAAGCGCCGGCGGCGTGCCGGTCCCTCCCGTCCCTCGTGGTACTGCGCCGGCGGCCATCACGAACCACTACTACCTCGACCTCACGCCGAGCAGCGGATGAATCCCGCCGGCATCCCGATAACCAGCATACTTGGGACGCCTTCTTCATCAATCGGCGTGAGAGGGCGCTCGCTGTGGATGAGGAGGAGGACGGTCCGCCTCCCGGAAACTTCCACGAGGCCGGCCGTCGGCTATGGTGGTACGGCCGGACTCGCAGAGCGTCATGGACTACATCACGGCCGGCGATATCCCCGCCCGCGCTACCCTCGCTCGAGCCACGAGCGCCGCCCGACGACAGCGACGACAAGAGCGACGACGACGCCGGCAACTTAGAAGGCGACGACTACCAAGACAATGGCGGCGGCTATGAAGACTACGAGTATGCATATTATACGCCTAGGCAGGAGTATGACTAAATCACTCCAAATTTCATGTATGTAGGAGTATGACTTAGTCACTCCAAATTTCCTATATGCAGGAGTATGACTTAGTCACTCCAAATTTCATGTATGCAGGAGTATGACTTAGTCACTCCAAATTTCATGTATCATCGGTGCTATCTCGAGTCAATTGAATCATTCGAAAATGGACACCAAACACATCACGGGTAATATAATTCACATGATTCATTCAACAAAGTTTGGTACAATAAATTATTACACATCATTTCTTCCCTTGTGTCCCTGCTTGCTTACGATTGTGCCGTATCCATGGAGCATCCTCATCATTTAACTTAATGCTTGGGTCGGTGTTCACTTTGAAGGGCGGAATTTCAGCAAACATATTATAATCTTCTCGACATGTCTGTCTTGTCCTCCACTCCCACGATGTTTCTTTTCCCGAAAGAACAATGTGGCGCTTTGGATCATCGAACGATGTACCGATCGTTTTCTTATCTTTCCGTTTCCTCGGTTTGCTACTCATGTCCTTCACATAGAAAACCTGAGCGACATCTTTCGCTAGGACGAATGGTTCGTCAAGATAACCAAGATTGTTGAAATCCACCATTGTCATTCCGTATTGCTGGTCCACCTTTACCCCACCTCCGTTAGCTTGAACCATTTGCACTGGAACAAAGGGACCCTAAAGGAGGGTCCATAGTCAAGTTCCCATATCTCCTCTATGTAACCATAATATGTGACCTTTTGCCCATTCTCGGTTGCTGCATCAAAGCGGACACCACTGTTTTGGTTGGTGCTCTTTTTATCTTGGGCGATCGTGTAAAATGTATTCCCATTTATCTCGTACCCTTGGAAAGTCGTTATAGTCGAAGATGGTGTCTTGGCCAACATGTACAGCTGATCTACAACCTTATTGTCACTCATTAAATGTTTTCTCAACCAACCGCCGAAAGTCTCCATGTGGGCCTTCCTAATCCAGGATTCGGGCTTCCTGTGGTTGTCCGAGCGTAAAATATTCTTGTGTTTCTCAAAGTACGGAGCCACCAAGCTGGAATTGGTCAGAACCGTGTGGTGTGCTTCACTCGTAGAATGGCCGTCCATACATATCATTGATTTCCTTCCGATCGTGCCTTTTCCACTTAGTCTCCCTCGTGCCGCGATTGAGGAAGACCAATCGGCTTACGGTCATGAACAAAGTCAACACAAAACTCAATTACCTCCTCATTTCCATAGCCCTTGGCGATGCTTCCTTCTGGCCTAGCACGGTTACGAACATATTTCTTTAATACTCCCATGAACCTCTCGAAGGGGAACATATTGTGTAGAAATACAGACCGAGAATGGAAATCTCATCGACTAGGTGAACCAGGAGGTGCGTCATAATATTGAAGAAGGATGGCGGGAACACCAACTCGAAACCGACAAGACATTGGATCACATCGTTCGTAACCGTGGTAGAACTTCCGGATTGATTACCTTCGAGAGATTGCATTGAGGAATGCACATAGCTTCACAATGGCTACTCGAACATTTTCCGGCAGAGCCCCTCAAAGCAATCGGAAGCAATTGCGTCATAATCACGTGGCAGTCGTGAGACTTCAGGTTTTGGAACTTTTTCTCCGCCATGTTTATTATTCCCTTTATATTAGACGAGAATCCTGACGGGACCTTCATACTGCTCAGGCATTCAAAAAGATGACCTTCTCTTCTTTGGTCGTAGCGTAGCCGGCACGACCTTGAAACCGTTCCGGATGCTGGTCATCGTGGTCTTTCAAACTTTGCTGGTCCTGCCGTGCTTCCTTTGTATCATTTGACTTCCCATACACGCCCAAGAAGCTTAGGATGTTCACGCAAATATTCTTCGTAACGTGCATCACGTCGATTGCAGAGCGGACTTCTAGGACTTTCCAATATTCTAGCTCCCGTAATATAGATTTCTTCTTCCACATGGCTACGTGCCCGTCAGCTCCCTTCGGAACCGATTGTCCGCCAGACCCTTTCCAAAGATGACTTTCAAACCCTTGACCATATCAAATACCTCAGCACCAAGCAGTGTTCCGCAGTTTCGGCCGGTGATCTGCCTTGCCGTTGTAATGCTTGCCTTTCTTTCTTCTTGGATGACCTTTCGGAAGAAATCGACGATGCCCAAGGTACACGTTCTTCTTACAATTTGGCAAATGTACACTTTCAGTCTCATGTAAGCAGTGCGTGCATGCATTGTATCCCTTATTTGACAGTCCCGAAAGGTTACTAAGAGCAGGCCAATCGTTGATGGTTACGAAAAGCAACGCTCGTAGGTCAAATTCCTCTTCTTTGTGCTCATCCCACACACGGACACCAGGTCTGCCCCACAGCTGTAAAAGTTCATCAACTAATGGCCTTAGGTACACATCGATGTCGTTGCCGGGTTGCTTCGGACCTTGGATGAGCACTGGCATCATAATGAACTTCCGCTTCATGCACAACCAAGGAGGAAGGTTGTAGATGCATAGAGTCACGGGCCAGGTACTATGGCTGGAGCTCTGCTCGCCAAAAGGATTCATGCCATCCGTACTTAGACCAAATCTTATGTTCCTTGCGTCGGCTGCAAAATCTTTGAACTCTCTGTCGATCTTTCTCCATTGCGTTCCATCTGCGGGGTGTCTCAACTCCCCGTCCGACTTACGGTCCTCTTTGTGCCATCGCAACAACTGGGCATGCTCTTTGTTCCTGAACAGACGTTTCAACCGTGGTATTATAGGAGCATACCACATCACCTTGGCGGGAACCCTCTTCCTGGGTTTCTCGCCCTCAACATCGTCACCAGGGTCATCGCCTCTGATCTTATAACGCAATGCGGTGCATACCGGGCATTCATTCAAATTCTCGTATTCACCGCGGTAGAGGATGCAGTCGTTGATGCATGCATGTATCTTCGTAACCTCTAAACCTAGAGGGCAGACAACCTTCTTTGCTTCGTACGTAGTGGCGGGCAACTCGTTATTCTTTGGAAACATATTCTTCAACATTTTCAGCAAGTTTTCAAATGCCGAGTCAGCTACACCTGCCTGTGCCTTCCATCTCAGCAAATCCAGTGTGCAGCCCAGCTTTTTCAGACCATCATCGCATCCGGGTACAGCGCCTTCCCGTGATCCTCTAACATGCGATCCAAATTCTCCCTCTCTTTTTCAGTTTCGCAGCGTCTCCGTGCATCAGCAATGGTCCGACCAAGATCATCAACGGGATCATCACGTGCCTCTTCTTCACCTTCCCCTTCACCTTCCCCTTCACCTTCAGCATCCTCCATGAAAGTATCACCGAAATGAGCAAGATAGCTTTCATCGATGAAATCATCCCCTTCTTCATCTTCTTCCATTATAACCCCTCTTTCTCCATGCTTGGTCCAACAATTATAGCTTGGCATGAAACCGTGCCGAAGCAGGTGCATGTGAACATCTCTTGAGGAAGAGTAACCCTTCCGATTCTTACATTTAACACATGGACAGATAACAAAACCCTCCCCGCTTGTTCGCATTAGCCACTACGAGGAAATCTTTCAAACCCGCACTGAACTCGCCGGAGAGTCGGTTACCGTACATCCATTGTCGATTCATCTGCATTATTATAATATAAAATATATAATTAACCATCATGCATTTGTTAAACTAACTAGCTACAAACAATATAAATTAAACAATGAACTACACACACATGCACATTTTATCAACGACACATCAAAGGTTCAAGTTGCTAACCGCGATCGAGGAGGAAAAAATAAATGAGAAAGCTCAAGTGTGGCTCCAACACTTCATATCATGTTTGTTTCATGCTCTTGGGGCATTTCATCAAACACCTTATGTGCATAAGAGGAACCAAAAGCAAACCTAACACCCACTTGTGAGCTTGTGAAGAGAATGGCACCAAATGGCTAAGTGTTGGCTGCTGGATGGGTATATATAGGGGAGGGGCTTTAGTCCCGGTTGGCCTGGCCAACCGCGACTAAAGGCCTTCGGGCACCTTTAGTCGCGGTTGGCCTGGCCAACCGCGACTAAAGACCCCCCACGTGCACCGGCTGGCCACCGAGCGCCCTGGGCCCAGGCCTTTGGTCGCGGTTCTCCTCCCGAACCGCGACTAAAGGTACCATTTGTCGCGGATCCTGCAGCATCGCGACTTATGGGGCTCACCCGAAGCCTGTTTTTCCACCAGTGCAAATGCACTAGCAAGAACGATCAGTAAAATTTTAAATGCCTTTGTCTTGCTCTTTTTTAGCATTAGCTATTTTCAGTTTGCTAACCTGTTTGGTAAACCAATCCTTCTAAGGGCTGGAGGTAGCTTCTACAAGAGTTGTGTATTAAGTTCAATCCCTGTACATACACTTCTGAAGTGTAGTTACACTGACGTTCTCATCCCTATTAGCAAAGAAACAATATGACTACTTTCTGAATTCATTCAATGCTGACTAGAGTATCTCCACTGAAAATACTTTCCTACTGTGCAATTACATGCCAAAATGAATCATCTCAATTCGAATTTGATCAACCAACAAAAAGATGTTAGTGCTCAGAGTACTAGTTGTACTTCTCTGCGAATGTTTAGGTTGTTAAAGAAAGAGCTACAGCCCAAGAACTAGTTATTATGTCCATGTTTTAAGTTTAGCAGCTCCAGTACTTAATATCTAATTTGAGTGTGGCCTAACAAATGTAGAGAGAACATTCAGAGAGCTTATATTGTTGTCTAGCAAAGAAAGAGAAGATTTCTTGGTCATTGGCCTAACAAATACAAAACCATTTTTAAAAAGAAGCTACAACTGACAGATAAAAGAAACCAACAGATATATGTATTTACTAGGATAATGCAATTGACAAGGAATTGATAATGTATTTACTAAAGATATCCTTGTCAACAATTGATTTAAAATTTTAAATGCGTCTGGTTCTCCTCTTATTATGCGAGGATAATGCATCAACCTGAGATGTTTGAAAACCTTGATTTAAAATCTAAGCCATTACCAAGACCAAGTAAAAATAGATCAAGAATAATTTTGCTAGATCATCATTACCAATACAAATGGAATTTTTCTTTTTCCAGTAGCAAATTAACATGCATCCTAGGTAGGAACCCATGGAATTGTCTACTGCACCATTTTGGATAATATTCCCAATGGCTTGTCTACTGATCCATTTTGGAGATTTTTCCCAATGGCTTGTCTACATATGCATGTGGAGAATATTCTTTTCCCTTTTCTAGATTGACATTACAATTCAAAAAAAATAAACTGATGGCATTGTCCTATGAAACACAACTGTTGAGCTTTTGTGCTCATAACCTCTGTGCCCTCCATCCTATAAATGGCTAGTGTAGTGAACCATAAAATCACACCAAAAATGGGTAGTCTCTCCTAGAGTGCAAAGAGGGTGAGCACTGGCTCCAGTGGTGCCTCTAGCTCCAGGGATGCCTCTATTTTCAAGAGTGTTTCTATGGGTAGGGCAGACAAGGAATTGCTAGTGTATCATAGGAGAAGTGCGCAAGAAAGGGAACAAGTTGCTGCCAAGTGCAGGGAGAGGGAAGAAGCAACATCACCTGGCTTGAACCAGCTAGGTGTGTGCCCTATGTACACACAGGTTCTCCCACTTCCAAAATCCAGACCTAAACCTATTCCCAAAATGAAAAAATTAAGCATCAACTGAGGAAAGGAGGACCCACAGAGGTGTTGCCCTACTATGTGCCACCAATTCTTGAAGAAAATGTTAAAGCCGGAGTTATCTTGTGCTGGCTGAGGAAGGGCATGAAAAAAATCAAAGATTTGGTATCCTAGTTTCATGTAGTTTCAGCCATCTAGTTTTAGTGTGTCCTAGTTTGTCTGAATAATTATGTAATGTAAGGGTTGATGTAATGCTTCTATGCTTAAGTTTATGAATTGAATAATTATGTAATGTAAGGGTTGATGTAATGCTTCTATGCTTAAGTTTATGAATTCTCCTATTGCAATGATGAATGTAAGGGTTTATGTAATGCTTCTATGCTTAAGTTTCTAAATTTATTGCTTTATTCATTAGGATGAGTTGTGCTTAAGCTACTAACCCATTTAATGTATATTTAAAATGAACAAGGCATGCACAAATATAACCAGGAATGCAGTACATATGTAATGCTTCTATGCTTACAGTTAGCTACTGCCCCATTTAATGTATATTGAAAATGAACAAGGCATGCAGAAATATAACCAGTAATTGGAGAAATATACTGATCATTTAAGCATTTCTCTCCATTGAGTTTGAGTTGTGGAGGGCTTGCTGCTTGATAACTGTGAGCATTTCAATTCAGTTAGTGGTACTTCTGTGAGCATTTCATTTCTTTGTTCATTTCATTTCAACAAGCAGATGTTGCTCTGAACCTTGTTGTAACCATGAATAAGGACTTATGCTAAAGGTTTTGATTACTGGATTTTACCAGTAATAAGGACTTATGCTCTAGGTTTTGATGTACTAGAAATATGGTGATGATGAATATGGATACAATTTTGTATGATGATGAAGTCATCATTTTGTGTGGTGATGATGAATATATGGTGATGAATGTGTGGTGATGATGAATCCGTGGTGATGATGAAGTCATCATTTTGTATGAATATATTTTTGCAGGGATATTGAGCTATCCATTTCTCCCGAAGCGTTGATTCACTTCCGTTTCGATTGAGAAATGGGCACTCTTATGTAAAAAAATTATCAACGGTCATGCCAAAATTTTGAATTTTTTGGTTGACTTTTGTACTAATTTCTGCCTCTTTTTAATGAAGTGCAAACAAACATGTCGGGTACTTCTAAGCCTATGAGCCAGGAGGAAGACGCCAGAGAGGCCAAGAAGGACTTATGGCAGGACTACGAGGGAGAGGGCCGGGAGGCCTCCGCTGAGACTGGTGATGAGGAAGATGGCCTGGACATCGCCACCGAGACCGGTGATGAGGGAGAGGGCCGGGGCCCACCACCAAGACCGGCGATGAGGAAGAGGACTGGGACGATGCCGCCGAGAACGGTGAAGAGACCACCGACCACACGGAAGGTGATAGCGGCTGCAACCCCGAGGAGGCTAAGAAGAAGAGGAAGGCGAGGAGGCTAAGGAGGGATCGGAAGCCGCAAGTGCTCGCCAACGTAACCGATGTTTTCACGTTGGTCTCCGAAAGTGGCCAACCCTTGGAGCCTTCGGAGGTTGCCAAAGGGTACAACATGCAACTAGGGTGCATCGTCCATGAAACCGTGTCGATCAACACTCATGACATCAGAAGCGAGGCCAACATGGCTTTGGCCGAAGCCCTCATCCAGAAGCTTCACCAATGACACATGTTCCCGGAGCCATTCAATAAAAAGGTGGACTCTTTAGCTCTCACGGAGATGAGCACCGCCTTGAGTAGCTGGAGAAACCGGCTGAAGAGAAAGATCGATGATGGTTAAAGCTGGGAGAAGATAAGTAGCAAAGAGCTGTCACTCCCCAAAGAATACTTTGATGAATTCAAATCGTCCTTCGAGACTGAGGATGCTAAAAAATGGACCGCCTGGGGGAAGAAATGGCGGGAATTGGACATAGGGGTCCACCAATGCGGAAGCGGCGGTTACCGAGGAAAACAGCCCACTTGGGACAAGGAGGATCTGGAGATTCAACGTCTGGGGAAAGAAAATCCCTGGCTAAGAATCGCGGATTTACAGACTAGGAACTTTGTCTGGTCTCGCTACTACTTAGACTGGAAGACGGGGGAATTTATTACGGATGACCCCGCTGTGAAGGACTTTGAGAAATACCTGGTAAGGATAGTCTATATTATTGCATTGATCTTATTAGGCAATGAAGCCAAATGGGCTAACCTTAAGTTCCTTTGTCTAAAGGATGATGAGTTGAAGGCTAGTGCTACGGTTGGCCCATCGTCCCAGGGGTCGATGGAACCGTGTGACACACCTTTCAACAGGACGACGAACAAATACAAGAAGAGGGACCTGGAGAAGCAGCCGACGTCGGCTGGCCGTGTGTCCGGCTTTGGCACAAGTATGAAGGTATCTGAGTACAATAGATCAGAAGCCAAGATGAGAAAGGAGAGGAGGACGTCGGCTAAGGATAAAGCGGAGGTTCAGGACCTAGAGAAAATGGAGTCACTAGAGAAGATGGTGGCCGAAAAGCCGATGGAGAACACTGAGCTAATGAGTAAGTTACTGGACAAGAGGCTCCAGCAGATCACCCCCTCTGGGTTGATGGAGGGGTTAGCTGCTTGAAATGCGGCAGGTCAAAAGGAGCCGATACATGTGCCCAGCGTCAGCGATAGCAACTCAAGTTTCCACGTGTCACCTGAACTGGTGACCCCAACACCGCCGCTCCAGCTGGTCGCATCGACGCCCCCAACCGTGGAAGCTGATAGGGTGGCGGTGCTGTATAATGCACCCGAGAATGAGCGGCCCGGCGCCGGCACCGACGCCCTTGTATCATCATTAGCCGATTTCGATGCCATCAAGAAGGTAACTCATTAGTTCCCAACGACTAGTGACCCCGCACGGTTTTAGTCCCGGTTGGAGGCACCAACCAGGACTAAAGGGGTTGCGGCAGGACCCACCGATGCGAGCCTCTTTACTCTCGGTTGGTGTCTTGAACCGGGCCTAAAGATGTACCCTTTAGGGTATCTCCAACCCGGCGACCCAAACGGATGTGCTGGGCCGTCCGTTTTGGGCCGTTTGGGTGGCCGCGCGGACACCTGGACAACGTCCCGCGTCCGCGTGTCCGTTTGGGTCGCACGCTGCGTCCAACACGCGGACGTAGCGCATATTCGAAGAAATAGAAAAACAAAATTTAAAATGCAAATTTAAACGAAATTTGATTAAGCATATGCCCTATTTTGGGCAAATAACTAACAAAAGAAGCCCTCTATATGGGCTTTAAAATTTAAACTAAAAACCCTATGTTAGGGTTTGGTCGACGGCGCGGTGGCCGCTGGTGCACCGCCTAGCCCTTGTGGGCGTCGTCAGCGTCGTCGTCGGCGTCGACGACGTCCCCGGGCGGCGAGGCACTGTTGTGGCTCGAGCGCGCCGGGGACTCCGGCCACGGAGACCACATGGCCTCCTCCCAGACGGAGTGGGGGTCCGGAGCCACCCGAGGAAGCGGCGGCGCACGGAGCAACGCCTCCTCCCTGAGGCGCTGCTCCCTCTCCTGCCAGGAGCGGTACCTGGCCTTCTGGCGCCGCTCCTCCTCCGCGCGGTGCCTGGCCTCCTACCGCCGCTGCTCCTCACGCCGCTCCTCCTCCGCGCGGCGCCTGGCCTGCTCCCGCCGCGCCGCTTCCTCCTCCTCCTATCGTGCCTGGCGGGCCTGGGCGTACAGCTGCTAGGCCTCGGCTTCCTCCACCTCCCGCCGGGCCGCTTCCTCCATCTCGGAGGTGCGAATGGCCGCATGGAGGTGCGGCCATTTCGCGTCCTCCTCCACCACCGAGATGAGCAGCGCGGCGCGGAGGTTGGGGTCCTCCTTCGAGGACTCGGGCTTCGGCTCGAGCAGCAGCGGCGGCGGTTGCGCCAATGCCGCGCCGCCACGGGCAGCCTCTCCGATGTGGAGGCCGCCTCGGTTTCCTCCGACCCGCAGCACCGGCGGAGGACGGCGGCTGCTGCTCGCCTCCTCGTCGTTGGCTCCGGGAGCGAACCGTCGCTTCGGGGCCATGGCGGTGGTTTCACTCGGGGAGTGGAGTGGGGACTGGACTGGAGGGACAGATCCCCTCCAGTCCACATTTAATAGCCTCCCCGATCACCGATAGGTGGGCCCAAGGGAGACGAGGCGACAAGCGACCGGACGCCGCGTGCCATCCGCGGCCACGCAAACCTAGCCCAGATTTGGGCTGGGTTTGCGTCGTCCCGGACGCCGTGGCCATCCGCATTTGTGGTGCGTCCCCGAGTTGGGCCGCATTTTTGTCCGGCTCGACCCATCCGGACACGCGGGCGCGGGATGGGTCGCCCCGTTGGAGATGCCCTTAGTCCCGTTTGGAAACACCAATCCTGACTAAAAGTTTTGTGAGGTTTTTTCCGGCTCCCCCTCCCATGCCTCCGCCCCCTGTGAATTACCTTTAGTCTCGATCGGAGACACCAACCCAGATTAAAAGTTTTCTGCAGCTTTTTTTGGCTCCACACCTCCCGCCCACGTGGATCATCTTTTTTAGCTTTGAAAGATATAATAGAACGACACCGTTGTGGGCAGAAGCCTCCAATAGGGTTTGTCCAGCGCAGTTGCCGGACGTCCTTTTGGAGGCACAGGTGAGATCCCTGAATTGCGTGAATTTTTCTTTCTCTTTTGTGAATATTAGAGCATCTCCAGCCGCGTCCCCCAAAGCGTCCCCCAAAGGGATTTGGGGCGCGCCGGACAGAAAATGCGTTCCAGCAGCGTCCCCCAAAGCCCATTTTGTTCGGCGCGCCCCCATTCGGTGTCCGGCGCCCCGAGCCCGTCCCCGTCCCACAGGGGACGCACCGGGCACGCCGGACACAACGAAAAGCGAGGCGGGGAGTGGCGGGGCCGACGCGTCAGCGGCACGGAAGGCTAAAACCCAGTCGCCTACCTTTGGTCAAGCGACGTTAATGGCGTCCCTGTTTTCCCAGGCGACGCGGGGACGCGTCTCGTCGTGCATGGCCGCGTGGCCATCCGCGCCGGAGTTATTGCGTGCAACCACCCGCTGCCGCCGCTGTTTTAAGACGCCCTGCAGTTCTCGCTGCTCATCACAATCGCCGCCGCCTCCCCCCTCCCAGATCTTCTCCTCGCCGCTCCAAAAAAATGTCGACCTCGTCCTCCCGCAAGATCGCCGCGGCGAACGGCTTCGGCCGCGGCAGCCTCACCGTGGCGCAGGCATGGGCGCTGTACCGCGCCCGGTATCCAGTCCCACCGGACATGCGGCTGCCAAGCAGCGGCGGCTGGAAGATGGCCGTGAACGTCATTGGCATCCCGCCGCCGCCGAAGCCGGACACAGATCAATGGAGGGACGCCATCAAGGCCCGGCGGGCTCAACTCACCGCCGAGGAGCGGGCAGATCCGACATGGGCGGCCAAGGGCAACGACGACTAGTGGGCCACGTACTTCAAGGCCAAGTACGACGTCGAGATGCACAACACCGAGAACCTCGTCGGCGGCCCCAACAGCTGGAACAAGGACGGCCGCGCCCTGTTCTGGGGCGTTCCGGGGCGCACCCTCGACAACGTCATCCGCGGCATCCGCAACGGCGCTCCAAGGCTGGAGATGCCGTCGTCGCCGCCGACGTCTCCTCAATGGCAGCCGAGGATGACGACGTACTCGTCCTCCTCGCACTCTTCTTCCTCAGGACCGGCGCGATCGACGCCGTCCTCGTCTTACCGGTCGGCGCCGTACACCGTTCCCAAACGGGAGGTGAAGGAGGAGCCGGTGACGCCCGTCAACACGAGGCGTGGCGGTAGCGGCAGCGGCAGCCGGCGGCAGCAAGGGAGGCGCGGCGGCGCCCTCCTCATCCCGAAGCCGGAGGTGAAGGAGGAGCCGGAGGAAGCGTCGCAGGCGGCGCTGCTGGCGGAGTATGAGCGGCAGCAGCGGCTCATCGCCAGCAGCGACGACCCCGAGGACTGCCCAGGTCTGCGGGCGGCGTTCTTGGCGTCCATGAACGACAAGGACGCCTGGAGGGGCGACCTCGACGCGGCGATCGCCTTGTCCATCCGCGACTCCGGCAAGCCGCTGGTGGACCTCACCGACGACGGCGAGGCAGGACCAAGCGGCGCGGTGAAGGACGAGCCCGTCGACAAGCCCGTCGGCGAGCGCGTCAAGCAGGAGGTCGTCACCGACGACATGTATAACTTCCAGCAGTACTACGACGGCTCCGGCCGCCGCAAGTGGTTCTAGATTAGGTTTAGTTTAAATTTAGTCAAATTTCGTTCGAATCTTGTAAGTTTGGACGAATCTTAGTCGAATCTCGTTAAGTTTAAAATTTCCGAATTTTTGTTTGGGGGACGCGACTGGGGAGCGACGTCCCCCAAAGGCGGCACGAACGAAACACGTCCTCCAAACGCTCAATCCGGCGCGGTTTGGGGGACGCTTTGGGGGACGCGGCTGGAGATGCTCTTAGGATGAAAAAGGGTGGTGAATGTGAGGTACGTGGATACCAGGATATGGGTGTGTACCATAATTTTGGGAGGGTTTTTCACCTCAGGGTGCACGGGTGAAACCGTCCTTGGATCTCTCTCTAGTGTTCTAGGTTGGGCTCTCGCTTGGGCGCGCACTTGATCGTGGTCAACAGGGCATGGGCATCTGAGGGGAGCGCAGAGCGTGTTGGTCGCAGCAGCACGCATGCATGACACATTGTCATACGATGCATTGTGGTGTGCAGCTTAGCTTGTTCCCCCCACCACCACCACCTACGCGTGTGCGCTTCTCTTCTTTCCAATGAAAGCCACTGTTGCCTGCCTGTTGCTTGTCCTCTCTCATCGGTTCCCCCTCTCAACTGTCAATGTCGTCCTGCTAAACTATCGATGGTTTGAAAAAAGAGAGAGGAAAACTCCGATGGAAGCAGATGCAAAGGACATGCGTGGGTACATATCCGGTCTTTCCTTTTCTTAATGTGCTCCGAGATAGGGGTTGTATCTAATTATTACTCACTCCGTCTCCTAAATGATCGTGATTGTATATCACAGCAGTTTCAATGGTCCGACGCTAACAGATCGAGATGTTCATGTCGACCCGTTCGCAGCCCAAACTTAGGTTGCAATTGCATCGGCACAGATACGGCTATGATTACATGTGTGTCCGCCCCAGTTTTCCTCGAGCCCCTCTGCTGACGCCCGATTCATCTTCGTCGCTGGTACAGGCACCTCGCTTTGGCTTTCTACGCACCGCGCTCGCCTTCCGCGCCAGGGCCTTGAGAACGTTGCGTGTGACGTTGCTTTTTAAGCCGAGTGGCCGCATGGCCGCAGTCATATTCCGCCCACACCATTTCCAGTTCCTCTCCTCATAGACCACCAAACTACCGCCATGGGAAAGTCATGGCCGTTCCGGAAGACAAAGAATGACCATGACCGCATGGTTGAATCTCCGTGCGCCCGCAAGAAGGATTGCAACCACCGGTATGTGCCATTGGACTACGCGTGCGAGCTGGACGAGGCGGGGCACCCAGTGCCGTGGCCTGATGTCAACACCCGGAGGTTTGCTACTCAGTTCGTGACGGGTGTCGGTTCCGCCCATACTGTGGGAGGGCAGCGAGCGGCTAGGTCAGATATGTTTCATCCTCTCACCCGATATGCGGGAGGACCCGTACGCGTTGTACATCTACAACTGACACTCATTCTGCACTTGGTAATTTGACCCGCAACATGGAGTTGGTTACCCGGGTGGTGTGGCCTACTTCCACGCCCTGCAATTAGTTAATGGCGACGGTGAGGATGAAGAAAAAGACGAAAACAAAGTCATCTTTGACAACAACGACCACAATGGTGGGCATATCTGCTCGTCATCAACCTCGAGGTCCAGCAGAGTTGACCGAGGAGGAAGCCATGGAGCACGACACCGCTGAAAGCGAACTCGACTAGCTTGCCTAGGTGCAGAGCTTGGCCACCTAGCTGCGGGAGTCCGCAGGGGCGCAAGGTAGACCTATGACACCGTCAATCAAGCCTACCTGTGGCGTGTGGCCGCCTCCTCCACTGCCACCGCCTGCTCACCCTGCTCTAGCGTCGGCTACTGGACCTCCTCTGGTGCCTTATTGGCCCTGGCCATTGGCGCCGTCTTCCTTCATCGACCTCGGTGACGAGGAGTAAGAGGCCATGACGCAAACCCTAGTTGCCTGTGGTTTTTATGTCTTCTATTATTTCGGACTTTATAAATTATTTTTTATCAATATAAATATTTCAGGGGAAAACTGCATCGGGCTGCTGGGCAGGCCCCGACCCAGGAAGACGCTGTTCGAATTTGTGACAATGGCCTAATCGAAATAGACCAAAACGGACACATTCAATGTCTAAAATAGGTCGGATCGGCTCCAGATGAGTTGCACTTAAATTGAAAGAATACAATAGTTATGAAATCGTAGGAAAGTTTCGATCTGCCCATGGGTAACGTATGGATTGGGTGGCAGTTATTAGTGTGGAAAAAAGCCTGTGTTTGTACAGGCTGTTGATGTCTGATACTAGCTGCCGTCGGTAGAAGAAGGAACACACATGGCCCGTATGGTCAGGTCTCCGGGTCTCTTTTTCCTTGGCTGCACATGCCTCTGCTCGTCTGCTGCCGCCTAATTCCGCAGCCGTCGCGTTCCCTGCAGTAATTTTACAGGGCGGTGGCAGGCAGCGAGACCGGAGCGGACCTTCGCCCTCGCCACCGCGCCGGACCGGACCGGACCGGCGCTAGTGCGGTGCCAGCGAGCGCGGCAGTTAATTAGCACCATCCATCCACTCTTGATTACTGACCACTATGCATGTACACGTAGTAGCGTGGCGTACCAGCGGCAGCAGCAGCTGAGCTGGTGCCTGGTGGTATTAACCAGGATGTAATGAGGTAAATAAATCATCGATTCAATTCCAACTCCTGCCGGCGCTTTTGTTTGCTTGCTTGCTGGATTGCAAGGACAGGGAATTACTCCTCGGACTTTACCAATAACTCTCGCAACTTAGTGCTCGGTAAGTCTAAAACCCTCTATCTACGGGCTCCTTTGATTCATAGGAATTGTGTAGGAACTATGTAGAATATAGATTCTATGAGATTTTTTCCTACACTATTTATTTGATTCATAGGAACATATCCTATAGGAAATAATTCTATAGAAATCTTGTAGTGCAAATCCTATAGAAAAATAACATGAGGTCATACCTCATGGAAAAATTCCTTTGGCACAATCAAAGAGAATTCATCTTCCTATAGGATTCTACTAGGCATGACATACTAATCCTATCTTTTTCCTATTCCTACAATTCTCCTATCCTATGAATCAAAGGAGCCCTACATCTTGATTTGTGCATTTTGTAAGTTGCAGCTAAGATTTTTCGGTCATAATTGGGGTTGCAACTGGATATTTTCAGTTACGAGTCGAGATGTACGTGAGATTTTTATATTACAAGTGAGTTATAACAAACAAATAATTGATGCCATAAAAATAATTCGTACAATGGAAAGTATTCATATAGTATAACATTGTGAGGATGACTTCACATGAGTGAGCTAATTCTCATTCGAATGATGTGAATTAGCCACACCCTTGCTCCTCCTCCTACTCCAGCTCATAGTTTCATCTCTAGCAAGGCGACCCATTTCCAACATGATTTTTTTTTTGGTTGGCCCACAGACAAAAAATTGGTCGTTTCTTTGGTTCATTTGGATCATAGGTAAACCCAACATCCATACCCACTTTCGATTAGTATTGTATTTATAAAACTTAATTTAAATAGGTCAAACAAGATAAATAAATAAAATAAAGAAATAATTTGGAAAATACCTAGCCAGGGTTTGTGCCATTTTGCGGCGCCTACACCTCGTCCTTGGTGTCATCTAGGTCAATAAACCCCGACATTGATGGCACACAGAAGGGGAAGCGACATGCATTGATGGCATCGCCGAATGCCACAACGCCACCGTCTCGCAAAATGTGAAGTGATAGTTCGGTCACTACCAGTTGAGCCCGAGATGGAATCGGGAGGGTGCGGGGTAGCCTAATTTTAGACCTAGAATGGGTCGGCCCACGTGCCTCGTTCTGTTTACATCGGCCAGCTGAATATGATGTGTGGACCAAAACAGACCGCCTCAGTTCGTTTGAATGGTGCGCCGTGGTAGATACATGGTATAACAATGAGTGGAAAACCATGCAACATGCATTGGATAGACAAGGAAAAAAGTGTGGTGGTGACAAGTGGTATATAAGTATCTTTTTCGTGTACAATAAAAAGAAAGTGGGTATGGGTAAAGCCAGCGGGCAAGGGTAAAAGGTGAGACAAGACAGCAGATGGAGCACTGTTTTTATTCTTTATTATTATTGTATTTCCCGGCAACACGAGCTCCAGCATCCGTACGAAGGTGCACCATCACAGGCAGGTGATGTGAGGTGTGGTGGTGTACTGGTATTAACTCTGCATTTCTATAAAAAAATCCTGTTATAAAACGAGTACAGTAGTGGTACTAGCGCTGGTATATTTATGTACATGTGGTTCGTAGCACTTGAGGGAGGTATACGATGATGTCGCCCCGACCGTGGGCGTGGGGCACGCACCTTTTCTCCATCTTGGACTGACTGTCTCGGGTATTTCTCGCCTTTAGGTCTTGTCAATAGGACACCAAAGGCAGAGACAGAGAGCGAGAGGTGTGAATAGACGTGGTTTCCAGCTTTCCAAGTACCCACGACGTGCATAAAGAAAACTGCTACTACTCACTCTCCCAGGCAGGCAGTAAAAAGGAACAATACTCACTCCTCCTACTCACTCACCTTGAGTCGGTATAGTAGTAGATTGGAGCCTCCCATATTCAAAACCCTATTTAAGATGTCCACAGGGCATGGTTATTGCCGTTTAGGGAGATCCAGATGGATGCCACTAGTACCTGTGTCATCTCATCTCATCTCATCTCACCTCACTATTATTACGTATTATTAGGGCCTGCACAGCAGACCGGTTACCTCTACCTCTCTCTCTACCTAGCTACTACATGCACACATGGGTGCATTACTCCGTATAGTAAGGACTTACCCACTTGGCCTCTCTATTATTTATCATTTATTATTATTAAAAACGGTATTTATATATTTTATTATTTTTTGAGTAAAATCCACCGATCTATTAATAATTATCAATAGTAGTACAAAGAATTGTAAAAAGAAAATTACAAATAGATTATTAGACCTGCTAGTGAAAATTACAAGCACTAGAGCGAGCCGAAAGGCCACTGCCATCCTCGCCTATCCCTCATTGGAGATGGGAAAAGCTTGTTGAAGTAGAGATTGTTATAGTTGGGAAAATGAAAAATCATCATGGTTAGGCCTAAGACCATCACACCAGAACAACAACAATCTTCAAAGGTGAGAACCATAAATCGAAAGAACAAGACTTGCAACCACACCAACTAATACGAACACAGACTAGATCCTAGTAAATCCGACGGGAAGACAATTCCACACATCCTCCATAGGTGCTAAGTGCACCGTCGGAACGGGGATACGACAGGGAAGACCTTATTCCGCTTCTGGACATACCCGTCGCCCTACCATTCTAAGCAAGACACTGCAAATACCTTAAAAAATAACTGAAACATCCAACCGGCGAGAGGCCGTGGTCCGCCACACTTCCAAAACCCCAAGGCAACCAGAGGTGAGGCGGACCAACCGCGTCGCAGGTGAGGGGTGGGGGTGCGAAACCTTCGATTAGTTTTCTTGGTGCACCTACTCTCTCCCGCGTACGCTGGTTTTATATCCTTTATCAATTTAATATAGCAAACATTACAACGGTCAGACAACGTGCAAAAAAAAAACCCCGCAAGGTATCTGAGTTTGTTATTATCTTTATGAAAAACGTCTTAGGTGTATTTCCATCAATCATTCTTTTTCTAAATAAAATCTATACACCACACAATAATGCATCCGCAAGACGCACGCTGCAAAGGAAGATTATTATCCTACGTGTCACTCCATACCTAACAAATAACATCACCACTGAAGGATTAGAGTAACTATAAGACAATATCAAAATACTCGTCACTCCACATGGCAACCCCAAGAATATAGCCATGAGATTGCTACACATGAGGGGAAATCTAGAAGATAGAACACCTTCTAGAAACAAGGGCTTCACTAGTAGAAACAAGGGCTTCCATTTCAGTTGATGAGGGTCTTTAGTTTCGGTTTTGCAACCGGATTACGGAATCGGAACCAAATATCCCCTTTTAGTTTCGGTTGTACTGCGAATCGGGACTAAAGGCCCTCCACGTGGGGCTACGGGCGCGCGCCGAGACGTCTACCATTTATTTTCAGTTTGTAACACCAACTGGGACTAAAGGCTATGCTGCCTATTTTGTATTCAATTATTTTTCTATTTTTTTCACTCCCTTCTTTTTCTATTTTAATAATTTCTAGTATTTCAGTTATTTGACAAGTTTAGTCTCTAACTATACTTAATCTCTAGTCAAATTACTTACTCATTACGTTAAAAAAATTACTTATTCGTGGTCAAACTTTCCGATCGTTCACCATCCTCAAACTGCTCCAACACTAGCACGTAAACAGAGCAGGATTGTAACGGTTGAATTTATCAGTGTTAAGAAGAGGACCGAGGTCCATAGTTTACTAGAGGTGTCTCTCCATAAAGATAAATAACATGCTAGGTGAAAAAAATTACAGCTGGTCAATTGACAGAATACCGAACTTACATGACAAGATTATTACTATGAGATTCGTTTGGGCATTACAACATAATACATAGACTGTAATCCAACTACGTCTATGACTAATAATCCACCTTCCGGTTATCGTCCGAACCCCTTCCAGTATTAAGTTGCAACCAACATATTATCGCAATAAGCAATGTGTGTAAAGTAAACAATAGAATTACTCTCGGATAAAACATTGTTATTTTCTCCCTAGTAGCAAAAACACATCTACAATCTTAGAAGTTATTGTCACTTGATACGTCTCAAACGTATCTATAATTTCTGATGTTCCATGCTAGTTTTATGACAATACCTACATGTTTTGCTCACACTTTATAATGATTTTATGCATTTTCCGGAACTAACCTATTAACAAGATGCCACAGTGTCAGTTCCTGTTTTCTGTTGTTTTTGGTTCCAGAAAGGCTGTTCGGGCAATATTCTCGGAATTCGACGAAACAAAAGCCCAAGGCCTTATTTTCCCCGGAATGTTCCAGAACAGCGAAGGAGAGCCGGAGGGGGGCCAAGGGGGACCCACACCATAGGGGGCGCGGGTCCCACCCTGGTCGCGCCGCCATGTGGTGAGGGAGCCCTAGTGCCCTTCCGACTCCGCCTCTTCGCCTATAAAATCCCTCGTGACCTAAAAACCCGACACCAATCGACGAAACTCCAGAAAGACTCCAGGGACGCCGCCGCCATCGCGAAACTCCGTTTCGGGGGACAGAAGTCTCTGTTCCGGCACGCCGCCGGGACGGGGAATTGCCCCCGGAGTCATCTCCATCGACACCACCGCCATTTTCATCGCCATTGTTGTCTCCCATGATGAGGAGGGAGTAGTTCTCCCTCGAGGCTGAGGGCTCTACCGGTAGCTATGTGGTTCATCTCTCTCTCCCATGTGATCTTTATGTGATCATGAGCTTTGTATCACTATTAATCTATGTGCTACTCTACTGATGTTATTAAAGTAGTCTATTCCTCCTCCATGATGTAATGTTGACAGTGTGTGCATCATGTAGTACTTGGCGTAGGTTATGATTGTAATCTCTTGTAGATTATGAAGTTAACTATTACTATGATAGTATTGATGCGATCTATTCCCCCTTTCATAGCTATTGTTGACAGTGTGTATGCTATGTTAGTACTCGGTCTAAATTGCAACGGTCTATTATGCACTCTAGAGGTTACTTAAATATGAACTCCGGATGTTGTGGAGCTTGTTTACTCCGGCTTGAGGTGTGCTTTTGTAGCCCTACACAATGAATGGTGTTTGTTATCCAACAAGAGAGTGTTTAAGAGTAGCATTTATTTATTCAGTTATGTGATCATTGTTGAGAGTGTCCACTAGTGAAAGTATGATCTCTAGGCCTTATTTTTAAGCATTGAAACACCGTTTCCAACAAGTTCTACTACATGTTTGCTTGCTGCCATCTTTATTTCAGATTGCAATTACTACTTACAATCATCCATATTACTTGTATTTCACTATTTCTTCGCCGAACTAGTGCACCTATACATCTGACAAGTGTATTAGGTGTGTTGGGGACACAAGAGACCTCTTGTATTTTAATTGCAGGGTTGCTTGAGAGGGATATCTTTGACCTCTACCTCCTTGAGTTCGATAAACCTTGGGTGATTCACTTAAGGGAAACTTGCTGCTGTTCTACAAACCTCTGCTCTTGGAGGCCCAACACTGTCTACAGGAATAGAAGCGTGCGTAGACATCAAGCTATTTTCTGGCGCCGTTGCCAGGGAGGTAAGGTAAAAGGTATTCACATCCTCCGACTACTAAGCTATTTCTTAGCACTTTTGCCGGTGTGTGAGTGCTCGAAGCTATTTCCTTTAGATTCTGCAATTATATCTTTTTGTTTTCTTGTTTTTATTTTCACTAGTTAGGATTAATGGAAGACAACAAAAAAATTAGAGATCTTTATGAACTTTATATTGAATTAGGACATGATGTGTTTGAAGAGAGAATTAAAAAACCCATGGAACTTTGTTTGCAAAATAGTTGTAGCAATGTTATTAGTATGAACGCTTTGAACACCATTGTTGCTAATGCTATGGAAAATTCTAAGCTTGGGGAAGCTGGTTTTGATGAGCATGATATTTTTAGTCCCCCAAGCATGGAGGAGAAAATTTACTTTGATGATACTTTGCCTCCCATTTATGATGATTATAATGATAGTGGTATTTTGGTGCCACCTACTATGGAGGATAAAGTTTATTATGATTACAATATGCCTCCTACATTTGATGATTATGGTGATGATAATAATAATGATAGCTACTTTGTTGAATTTGCTCCCACTACAATTAATAAGAATGACTATGCTTATGTTGGGAGTAGTAATTATTTTATGCATGAGACTCATGATAAGAAGGTTTTATGTGATAGTTATATTGTTGAGTTTGTTCATGATGCTACTGGAAATTATTATGAGAGAGGAAAATATGGTTGTAGAAATTTTCATGTTACTAAAACACCTCTCTACATGCTAAAAATCTTGAAGTTACTCGTGTTTTATCTTCCTATGCTTGTCACTTTGCTCTTCATGAATTTATTTGTGTACAAGATTCCTTTTCATAGGAAGCGGGTTAGGCTTAAATTTGTTTCATACTTGCTTTTTGATGCTCTCTTTTCTTCAACTCTCATCCTTATGTGAGCATCATTAAAATTACTGAGCACATCTTAATGGCTATAAAGAAAGCACTTCTTGGGAGATAACCCATGTTTTTATTTTGCTACTGTTTTGTTGTGTCTTGGAAGTTGTTACTACTGTAGCAACCTCTCCTTATATTTATTTTATTGCATTGTTGTGCCAAGTAAAGTCTTTGATAGTAAGGTTGATACTAGATTTGGATTACTGCGCAGAAACAGATTTCTTGCTGTCACGAATTTGAGTAGGCCTCTCTGTAGGTAACTCAGAAAAATCTGCCAATTTACGTGAGTGATCCTAAGCTATGTACGCAACTTTCATTCAATTTTTGCATTTTCATCTGAGAAAGTTAAGTGCCTCTAAAAAATTCGTCTTTACGGACTGTTCTGTTTTGACAAATTCTGTCTTTTATTTCGCATTGCCTATTTTGCTATGTTGGATGGATTTCTTTATTCCATTAACTTTCAGTAGCTTTGTGCAATGTCCAGAAGTGTTAAGAATGATTATGTCACCTCTGAATATGTGAATTTTTGATTATGCACTAACCCTCTAATGAGTTTATTTTGAGTTTGGTGTGGAGGAAGTTTTCAAGGGTCAAGAGAGGATGATGATACAATACGATCAAGAAGAGTGAAAAGTCTAAGCTTGGGGATGCCCCCGTGGTTCATCCCTGCATATTTCAAGAAGACTCAAGCATCTAAGCTTGGGGATGCCCAAGGAATCCCCTTCTTCATCGACAACTTATCAGGTCACCTCTAGTGAAACTATATTTTTATTCCGTCACATCTTATGTGCTTTACTTGGAGCGTCTGTATGTTTTTTTTGAATAAAATCGGATCCCAGCATTCTTTGTGTGGGAGAGAGACACGCTCCGCTGTTTCATATGAACAGTTGTGTTCTTAGCTTTACTTTTAATGTTCATGGTGAAGGTTGAAAACTGCTTCGTTCATTGCTATTTGGTTGGAAACAGAAAATTCTTCATGTGGTAATTGGTATATTGTCTTGAATAATTTGATACATGGCAATTGTTTTGCTCAAATAGATCATGTTTAAGCTCTTGCATCATGTAATTTGCACCCATTAATGAAGAACTACCATAGAGCTTGTTGAAATTTGGTTTGCATGATTGGTCTCTCTAAAGTCTAGATATTTTCTGGTGAAGTGTTTGAACAACAAGGAAGACAGTGTAGAGTCTTATAATGCTTGCAATATGTTCTTATGTAAGTTTTGATGTACCGTTTCATACTTGTGTTTGCTTCAAACAACCTTGCTAGCCAAAGCCTTGTACTGAGAGGGGATGCTTCTCGTGCATCCAAAACCTTGAGCCAAAACCTATGCCATTTGTGTCCACCATACCTACCTACTATGTGGTATTTCTCTGCCATTCCAAAGTAAATTGCTTGCGTGCTACCTTTAAAATTTCATTCCTTGTCTTTGCAATATATAGCTCATGGGAAAATAGCTTAAAAACTATTGTGGTAAAGAATATGTAGCTTATGTATCTTATTTCTTATAAGTTGCTTGTTGAGCGGTAACCATGTTTCTGGGGATGCCATCAACTATTACACCTTTGTTGAATATCATGTGACTTGCTATGCATGTTCGTCTTGTCTGAAGTAAGGGTGATTTATCATGATTAAATGGTTTGAGTATGCATATTGTTAGAGAAGAACATTGGGCCGCTAACCAAAGCCATGTATCATGGTGGAAGTTTCAGTTTGGACATTAATCCTCAATCTCTTACGAGAATATTATTTGTTGTTGAATGCTTATGCATTAAAGAGGAGTCCATTTCTGTTTTCTATGTTGTCCCGGTATGGTTGTCCTTAGTTGAGATCTATCAAAAACGAGAAATCAAATGCGATCTATCTCCTTGGACCTTTGTACAGGCGGCATAGAGGTACCCCTTTGTGACACTTGGTTGAAACATATGTAATGCAATGATAATCCATGGAAATCCAAGCTAATTAGGACAAGGTGCGAGCACTTATGGTATTCGATGCATGAGGCTTGCAACTTATAGGATGTTTTATGCATAACACATATGAATTATTACTACCGTTGACAAAATTGTTTCCATGTTTTCAAAATAAAAAGCTCTAGCACAAAAATAGAAATCCATGCTTCCCTCTGCGAAGGGCCCTTCTTTTACTTTATGTTGAGTCAGTTTGCCTACTTCCTTCTATCTTAGAAGCAAACACTTGTGTCAACTGTGTGCATTGATTCCTACATACTTGCTTATTTGCACTCATCATATTACTTTGTGTTGATAATTATCCATGAGATATACATGTTGAAGTTGAAAGCAACTGCTGAAACTTATATCTTCCTTTGTGTTGCTTCAAAACTTTCTACTAAGAATTTATTACTTTATGAGTTAACTCCTATGCAAGTCTTATTGATGCTTGTCTTGAAAGTACTATTCATGAAAAGTCTTTGCTATATGATTCACTTGTTTAGTCATTGTCTTTACCATTGCTTTGAATCACTTCATTCATCTCATATGCTTTACAATAGTATGATCAAGATTATGTAAGTAGCATGTCACTTCAGAAATTATCCTTGTTATCGTTTACCTACTCGAGGGCGAGTAGGAACTAAGCTTGGGGATGCTTGATACGTCTCAAACGTATCTATAATTTCTGATGTTCCATGCTAGTTTTATGACAATACCTACATGTTTTGCTCACACTTTATAATGATTTTATGCATTTTTCGGAACTAACCTATTAACAAGATGCCACAGTGCCAGTTCCTGTTTTCTGTTGTTTTTGGTTCCAGAAAGGCTGTTCGGGCAATATTCTCGGAATTCGACGAAACAAAATCCCAAGGCCTTATTTTCCCCGGAATGTTCCAGAACACCGAAGGAGAGCTGGAGGGGGGCCAAGGGGGACCCACACCATAGGGGGGCGCGGGTCCCACCCTGGACGCGCCGCCATGTGGTGAGGGAGCCCTGGTGCCCTTCCGACTCCGCCTCTTCGCCTATAAAATCCCTCGTGACCTAAAAACCCGACACCAATCGACGAAACTCCAGAAAGACTCCAGGGACGCCGCCGCCATCACGAAACTCCGTTTCGGGGGACAGAAGTCTCTATTCCGGCACGCCGTCGGGACGGGGAATTGCCCCCGGAGTCATCTCCATCGACACCACCGCCATCTTCATCGCCATTGCTGTCTCCCATGATGAGGATGGAGTAGTTCTCCCCCGAAGCTGAGGGCTCTACCGGTAGCTATGTGGTTCATCTCTCTCTCCCATGTGATCTTTATGTGATCATGAGCTTTGTATCACTATTAATCTATGTGCTACTCTAGTGATGTTATTAAAGTAGTCTATTCCTCCTCCATGATGTAATGTTGACAATGTGTGCATCATGTAGTACTTGGCGTAGGTTATGATTGTAATCTCTTGTAGATTATGAAGTTAACTATTACTATGATAGTATTGATGCGATCTATTCCCCCTTTCGTAGCTATTGTTGACAGTGTGTATGCTATGTTAGTACTCGTTCTAAATTGCAACGGTCTATTATGCACTCTAGAGGTTACTTAAATATGAACTCTGGATGTTGTGGAGCTTTTTTACTCCGGCTTGAGGTGTGCTTTTGTAGCCCTACATAATGAATGGTGTTTGTTATCCAACAAGAGAGTGTTTAAGAGTAGCATTTATTTATTCAGTTATGTGATCATTGTTGAGAGTGTCCACTAGTGAAAGTATGATCCCTAGGCCTTATTTCTAAGCATTGAAACACCATTTCCAACAAGTTCTGCTACATGTTTGCTTGCTGCCATCTTTATTTCAGATTGCAATTACTACTTACAATCATCCATATTACTTGTATTTACCTATACATCTGACAAGTGTATTAGGTGTGTTGGGGACACAAGAGACTTCTTGTATCTTAATTGCAGGGTTGCTTGAGAGGGATATCTTTGACCTCTACCTCCCTGAGTTCGATAAACCTTGGGTGATTCACTCAAGGGAAACTTGCTGCTGTTCTACAAACCTCTGCTCTTGGAGGCCCAACATTGTCTACAGGAATAGAAGCGTGCGTAGACATCATCGCTCTTCTAGAAAACTAGAGGCATGAACCTACTGTCGAGCATAAATACCTCCTCCTCCTCTTCTTCTTCTTCTTCTTCCTCTTCTTCTTCCTCCTCTTCTTCTTCCTCCTCTTCTTCTTCTTCCTCTTCTTCTTCTTCTTCCTCTTCTTCTTCTTCCTCTTCCTCTTCTTCCTCTTCCTCTTCTTCTTCTTCTTCCTCTTCCTCTTCCTCCTCTTCCTCTTCCTCCTCTTCCTCTTCTTATTCTTCTTCAACACACTTAACTTTCTAGTTTCATCCCGTCCCGCATCCAAGTGCTTCACGCGCATGTATGTGATACTAGTATCATATCAATCATATTAACATGTTGGTCGATATCATATTTTTTTATTGTTCAAATTTTAAATAATTTTTTTAATAAACAAAAGTAATGATGTAATAATAATCTTGAATAAATAAATAAATATTAACTTTTTAATTTGTATTATTTTTAATTTTTTAAATATTTATTTTTTGGGATTTTTATTTTCGTGCCCTCAGATCCTTAGTTGTGCTCAGTTTTCCCCAGCTCCTTAGTTTTTCCTCAGTTTTCCCAAGCCCTTGTCTGAAACCATCACAGGTGATGTAACGGCCGATTGCCCGACGGTTGACCGTTATCTTCTGACTAGTGGGGCCACGTAGACCCCGCAAAGACACGTCAGACCATCCATCTTTGTTTGACCGTAAGCATCGCTGTATCCCTGACCAAAACGCGAACGAGTGGGGCTTCGGTATATTGAATGACAAGTGAGACCATGACGCTGATACAAGAAGCAATACATTGGTAGGATTAGATTTTTAAATGGAGCTCTACAGCGATGGCACAGAGGAGGTGGCCTGCGGGGTGCCGAGATGAGATCGACGTCCACAAAGAACTGCATGAGGCAAGAGCAGACACATTAGATAGATATGAACTAGACGCGTTTAACCATGCAAAGAAGAGAAGAAATGGTCGACGACATCGACGACTACCTCAAAACTTTGACTAACCGTGTCGGACACGAACGCGAGCAATGTAGAGAAAACTAGTCTCTCTCCTTTCTGGCGTGTATAGATGGGTGCTAGGAGAGTGTGGTGGCGAAGGGAAAGACCTCGCGGTGGTCTGTGGCATCCAGCATAGCGGGGCGGCGTGGCCGTGCCCACAGTGGCGTGCATGCATGTTCGGCATTGGCATCAGCATGTACGTTCAGCATTGGCCTCGACGGTATCTGTGGTGTGTCAGTGATCGAATGAGGGGACGGGATTAAGGGTGCATCCCAACGGTGACCTAGCAGTGGCCGCGAGCATAGCCGTTCTGAACATACCGATATCGGCATCGGCATCGTTTGGAGGCTGTGGTGCTCGAATCAAGGTGGGATTTGTTTCTTGTACGCCATAATGAATTTGAAACAAGTTTCATGTTGAAGGTTAGGTAACGAAAGTTTGTAACTAAAAATTATACTAGCGCCATGGTGAGGTTCTTTTTGATAGAGCTATACGGTTGGGCAAACTTTTTTGACACTTTTTAGATAGGGTTCCTTGTTGTTACACGTATGGCATCATGTATGCCAAATTTGGGGTCATTTGGAGATGTTCGAAAAAATCACTTTGCTTAAGCGTATGCCGTTTTGTCTCACTGAAACCAGCTTTTCTAACAAGGTGGTTTTTTCTACCTTCTCTAAATGACCTCAAATTTCATACATCAGATCTTCTGTACATAGATAGATTATTTCGTTTCTACATTTTTCGAACTTTTTATTTCCCTTTATAATATCCAATTGATTTTCAGGTCAAAACCTCGAAAATAGCATCATGTATGGCATCATTTTCACCCTAAATTTCAAATTTTGTGAAACTTTCCCTTTTAGATATTCCTTGTTGTTATAGGTATGGCATCATGTATGCCAAACTTGGTTAGGTCTCACTGAAACCAGCTTTTGTAACAAGTTAGGTTTTTTCAACCTTCTCAAAAGGAATTTTTTCTACCTTCTCTAAATGACCTTAAAAATCATACAGACGATCTTCTATACAAAGATAGGTAGATTGTTTCAGTTTTACATTTTTTGAACTTTTATTTCCCTTCATAATACCCATTTAATTTTCAGGTCAAAACCTCGAAAGTTAACATAAGTAGATGGTGAACCCTCCCAAACTTCAAATACAGAGATAGATAGATTGTTTCGTTTATCATTTTTATCGTGAATAGTAATGGATACAAGAAATCGGTGATGGTTTATCATTTTTTGCGTGAAAAGCAATGGCTACAACAAATCGGTGATGGTTTATCATTTTTTACGTGAAAATTAATGGCTACAACAAATCGGTGATGGTTTATCATTTCTTGCGTGAAAAGTAATGCCTAAAAGAGAGGGGGCTTTAGCGCGTGAAAAATAATACAGAAAACTGCCCTTTAGCATACTTAGAGGGTGGAAGCTAACCGCCGACAGAGAGAGAGAGAGGGGTTATCCTGCCCGTTAGATCATACGATCAACGGTCAGCGGACACGATCCGCGTGACATGGGCTAGATCAATCAGGGCAATGTTGCACGTTTGCGAGAATTTGTGAAGGGAGAGGGTAAAACTGAGTAGTATCAAGAAACCAAGGGCATATGAGTAGTAAATAGACTAAGGGATTCAAATATGAGATTTAAAAAATGGAAAATGCGTGTTTTGTACAATGAAACCCATCTTGGCCTACCTCAAACTATTTTCAATACAAATATACATGAGTGTGAGAATTGTGGCCTCATTTAGATAAAGTATGTTTTAGGGAAAGCTGTTCTGGGAAGGGCTTATTGTGGAAAACCATGCACCTTCATAGCTACTAGGCGATTTGAGAAGTGGCAATTTATGGTAAAACTTGATTTATCTATGACTTATCTATGATTTGAGAAGTGGCAATTTGTGGTAAAGACTCCATGAGTAAGTGCCACTCTTTTTCGGAATTATTTGCACATTAAATGACTCATTAACTAGTTAATCCCATTTGTTGACTCTCTATTGACCAGCCACTTGAGGGTAAAACTGAGCATATTGCACTAGCCAGTATTAGCACTCAAGGGGAAAACTGAGCACACACAAAAAGCTAGTATAAGACTCGAGGGTATACCTGAGTATATCTAAATTTCCAGGGTTAGACTCGAGGATGCGTGTTGGGATGCAGAAATGGAAGACGTGCAATTGTTGACGCGTAGACGTGGGTCGCGGTGCAGAAGTCGAAGACGTGCAATCGTGGATGCGTGTCGCGCTGCAGAAGTCCAAGACATGCAGACGTGCAACGGTGGACGCGTAGGACGCGGGTAGCATTAACCACCCCTCGCCTTTATAGACGCCTCCTCCCACTATCTCTGTCACTCTCACTCGCTCACGCAACGCCGCCTCTCTCACGTCCCATCATCTTCTCCAAAGCAAAAAAACCCTCTCCCTCTTCCTCTCCCTCTTCCTCTCCCTCTCCTCTGTCGGCAAGATGGACAAGGAGAATGCCAATCCCATCGTCCACAACGTCGTCGGCTCCAAGCGCGACGCCTCCCTCTTCGACACCGTCCCCTCGACGGCCGTCGCCGCCGGTGCATCGGAGGCTGCCGCCGGTGGCAGTCAGATCCCGGCGGGATGGGACCCCTATGAGGAGGTGCCGTACGAGTTGCCCTCGAACCCCTACGGCACCTTCATGGACGACCCATGGAATGAGGTAACTACGGTTTGCTTCCTTTTTTGTTCCCCATTCCTTTTTGAACCCTATTTTTGCTGGTGTAGATGGATATGTAGATGGATGAGTATTGGGTTAATATGTGCGCCGATTTTATTCCATTTTGTTTTGATCCCTTCTTGATTTCGTTTAAGATTTGGGGTTTGGTCGTTGGTTAATTTATGCAAGTAATAATGGGATCTCAATCAGTTAATTTATGCAAGTAATCATGAGATCTCAATCAGTTATTTTATGCACGAATCAAAAGATATCAACCGTTTGATTTTGCAAATAATTTGGAATGTGTTCAAGTTCAGTTCTGGAATCTGTTTCTTTGCCTATGATGAATCGTTGGGCACAAATTTTTACAGGGAGGGTTCAGCGAACCATTGCTGTGTACAAATCTGTAGTACATGAGCTTTGGTTCGCTAACACCATCCCTGTAGATATATAATCGTGTCCACTCTAACTGAGGTTGCCTCTGTTTTTCCTAACTTTTTATATCATGCTCGTTAGTCATCGTTGCAACTCATTCACTCATAGTTTCCGTTTGATATGGATCAGCTGTCTGGCAGCGACGACGAGCACCATGACACCAAGACTCGACAGGTGCTGCGGAGGCTGCAGGTCGGCTAGTACGTCTCCTACTTCGCCAAGGGTGTCTACAGGTGCCCCTTCTGCACTAGGAGACTCGGCGGCACCGACTTCAACTGCCTCCTTACGCATGCCGAGAACATCGGCAACACCTTCCCCAAGGTCGGCACGACGGTGAACCCCTACTCCTTCCGCGCCAAGCACAAGGCGCTCGGCATGCACCTCTGCAACTTCCAGCGGGTAGAGATTGCCGCCGGGCGCATGCCTCCGCTCAAGCCCAAGGTACTGTTATCACCAGATTTTAACCAAATCAGAGGTGGGCCGTTATTGAGATGGGCTTAGCGAATATACGTAGAAGTTATTCATGAATCGGCCTTGTACAAGAGTTTGGGCTAAATTGCCCGTGTATCTGTAAATATAGTAGGATACGTGTCGGTTAGGATTAAAAGGTAGAGTTGAGCTCGTACACGGTTGGGATTATTCCCACGTTAGGAAGTCTACGGACTATAAATATGTATCTAGGGTTATTGAGAAAGAGGACGATCACGTTCACAACAAACCAATCTAGGCGCATCACCACCCCTTGTTTCGAGGGTTTCTTCCGGTAGCAGCTATCGCCTAGATCGCATCTTGCGATCTAGGCAGAATCTTGTTTATTCGTTGTTCATGTGTTGCTCGTACTGAAGCCTTTCTGATGGCGAATAACACCTTTATCATGGATATGTTAGGGTTAGCATCGGTACTTTCTTGATGTACTTGATTAGTCTTGCTATCTCTGGATATCTAGCCACCCTTGTACCGATCTTAGGTGCAAGGGTGGCACCTTGCTTAGTCATTGTTTAGTAGATTCGATCCGTTACAATTGCTCCTTGTTCTTCAAGGATTAGTTTGATATCTACATAGTTAGGCCTTGCAAACGGGTTGAAGGATCCAGTAGCACGTAAGGTATAGTTTGCTAGTCCTAGAGGAGATGTTCCGGGAATCAACTCCACGTTGGTTTTTAGGCCTTGTCTAGGGCTGGTTTGTTATCATCTTTCGTGTCTGCCAGGCTCAATTACGTGTAGGACGTTCCGGTTATGTGGTGAAAACCCTAGATCGTCGTAGATCATTTTAACCTAATATTGATCAAGCAGGACCACCATGTCATCGTAGATCTCATACGAATCATGGGTGGATCGGCTCCCTGAGCCGATTCACAGGGCAACCTGAGAGCCGATCGAGGCTCGTATTTAATGTTTACGTGTATGCCATGCAGGAAACTAGTCAAAGCAATCCATCACCTTCCTGGCCAGGTATAGGTCAGGTGGCACGCCCTTGCACCAGCATCGGACGTGTGTGCCGGAGCTTTGCGGGCTGTCGCCCGAGGGACCAGGGCCCACCAGCAGTCCTGGGAGCATCCCGGCTCTTCGTGTTGCCCGTCGCTACTCGTCGGTGGGTTTTGGTGGTCAACACATTCTGGCACGCCCGGTGGGACGCTCTTCTACATCAACTGCATCAACATCCGCATCAGAGATGGCGGAAGATCCAGTCACGTACGAAGATCTGTCTGAGGAGTACAAGAAGAAGTATGATAAGATCAAAGCTCTCTTCGAAGCCAACCTCATCGGCTCTTTCCAGAGGACCCGCTCACACGGCATCAGGTGGAAAGGGTTCTCAGCTGAAGGCGCTCTCGATGGAGTGGATCTGTCTACTCCTTCAGAAGAACGCACCAGGTCTCTACGTCAGGAGGTTAATCACATGGTAGCTCATTCGCTACACCGCCATTCTGAGAGCCTGGTGAACACTTTGGAGCGTGTCGCGCTTCACGTGGTCCAAGAAATCATGAAGCATCAGTACTCTCCGTGAGGACCTGCTCTAGGGACTCACCAAGGGGAGACACCGTTCCAGACCAGACCAAAGCTGCCATTCGCGCTAGCAGCACCAGAACTGCCGAGTTCACCGGCATATGTCGTCTACAAGATCGGTGGCGATCCTAGTGATTACTAGTTCTTGTATGAACCGCCTAAGGAGATCCCGCACGGATACATGTGCACATATGTGCCAGACTGCAATAACTGGGCGCGCACGAACCGGGTTGCAACAGCAGGGATTTTTGGAACAGCAGGAGGGGTTTCTGGAGCGGATCCCGAGAAGCAGGCGTGGCTAGCTAAGTATGCCACCCCAACGAATCATCAGAGCTCAACTCCTGCAGCTAGCACCGTGGATCAGATCAGTGCAATCTTGAGGAACCAGTTCGGCATGGTGCCGAAAAGGAGGGCAATCAGCTATTCCAAGCCGTACCCCAACGAGTATGATTTGATCCCATTACCACCCAAATATCGGCTCCCTGAATTCTCCAAGTTTAGTGGATCGGAAGGCTCTTGCTCAGTTGAGCATGTGAGCCGATATTTGGTGCAGCTGGGCATGATCTCAGCATCAGACCCATTACGTGTGAGGTTTTTCGCGCAATCTCTCACAGGATCGGCTTTCGGATGGTACACCTCACTGCCACCAGATTCAATCCGGACTTGGAAGCAGATGGAAGAACAGTTCCACATGCAATATCACTCAGAAGATTCCGAGGCTGGCATTGCCGATCTAGCACAAGTACGACAGAAGCACGGAGAAACGGTATCAGAATACATTCAGCACTTCAGGGCCGTCAGGAACCGATGCTATTCGGCTCGTATGAATGAAAAAGAAGCAGTCGATCTGGCAGTGGTGGGTCTCGCATCGCCGATCAAGGATATGGCTTCCCAAGCAGAGTACACTTCACTGGCGCATATGGTTCAGAAACTATCATTATATGAACAATGCTGATACGCGTACAGCACGCGTCCGTTGGGAACCCCAAGAGGAAGGTGTGATGCGTACAGCGGCAAGTTTTCCCTCAGTATGAAACCAAGGTTTATCGAACCAGTAGGAGCCAAGAAGCACGTTGAAGGTTGATGGCGGCGGGATGTAGTGCGGCGCAACACCAGAGATTCCGGCGCCAACGTGGAACCTGCACAACACAACCAAAGTACTTTGCCCCAACGAAACAGCGAGGTTGTCAATCTCACCGGCTTGCTGTAACAAAGGATTAGATGTATAGTGTGGATGATGATTGTTTGCAGAAAAACAGTAGAACAAAGATTGCAAAGAGATTGTATTTCAGTATAGAGAATTGGACCGGGGTCCACAATTCACTAGAGGTGTCTCTCCCATAAGATAAACAGCATGTTGGGTGAACAAATTACAGTTGGGCAATTGATAAATAAAGAGGGCATGACCATGCACATACATATTATGATGAGTATTGTGAGATTTAATTGGGCATTACGACAAAGTACATAGACCGCTATCCAGCATGCATCTATGCCTAAAAAGTCCACCTTCAGGTTATCATCCGAACCCCCTCCAGTATTAAGTTGCTAACAACAGACAATTGCATTAAGTATTGCGCGTAATGTAATCAGTAACTACGTCCTCGAACATAGCACTAATGTTTTATCCCTAGTGGCAACAGCACATCCATAATCTTAGAGATTTCTGTCACTTCCCGCATTCACGGAGACATGAACCCACTATCGAGCATAAATACTCCCTCTTGGAGTTACAAGCATCTACTTGGCCAGAGCATCTACTAGTAACGGAGAGCATGCAAGATCATAAACAACACATAGACATAACTTTGATAATCAACATAACAAGTATTCTCTATTCATCGGATCCCAACAAACGCAACATATAGAATTACAGATAGATGATCTTGATCATGTTAGGCAGCTCACAAGATCCGACAATTAAGCACAATGGGGAGAAGACAACCATCTAGCTACTGCTATGGACCCATAGTCCAGGGGTAGACTACTCACACATCACTCCGGAGGCGACCATGGCGGCGTAGAGTCCTCCGGGAGATGAATCCCCTCTCCGGCAGGGTGCCGGAGGCGATCTCCTGAATCCCCCGAGATGGGATTGGCGGCGGCGGCGTCTCAGTAAGGTTTTCCGTATCGTGGCTCTCGGTACTGGGGGTTTCGCGACAGAGGCTTTAAGTAGGCGGAAGGGCAGGTCAGGGGGCCACACGAGGGCCCCACACCACAGGTCGGCGCGGCCAAGGGCAGGCCGCGCCGCCCTAGGGTTTGGGCGCCTCGTGGCCCCACTTCGTCTCCTCTTCGGTCTGCTGGAAGCTTCGTGGCAAAATAGGACCCTGGGCGTTGATTTCGTCCAATTCCGAGAATATTTCGTTACTAGGATTTCTGAAACCAAAAACAGCAGAAAATAGCAACTAGCACTTCGGCATCTTGTTAATAGGTTAGTTCCAGAAAATGCACGAATATGACATAAAGTGTGCATAAAACATGTAGATATCATCAATAATGTGGCATGGAACACAAGAAATTATCGATACGTCGGAGACGTATCAGCATCCCCAAGCTTAGTTCTGCTCGTCCCGAGCAGGTAAAACGATAACAAAGATAATTTCTGGAGTGACATGCCATCATAACCTTGATCATACTATTTGTAAAGCATATGTAGTGAATGCAGCGATCAAAACAATGTATATGACATGAGTAAACAAGTGAATCATATAGCAAAGACTTTTCATGAATAGTACTTCAAGACAAGCATCAATAAGTCTTGCATAAGAGTTAACTCATAAAGCAATAATTCAAAGTAAAGGCATTGAAGCAACACAAAGGAAGATTAAGTTTCAGCGGTTGCTTTCAACTTATAACTTGTATATCTCATGGATATTGTCAACATAGAGTAATATAATAAGTGCAATATGCAAGTATGTAGGAATCAATGCACAGTTCACACAAGTGTTTGCTTCTTGAGGTGGAGAGAAATAGGTGAACTGACTCAACAATGAAAGTAAAAGAATGGTCCTCCATGGAGGAAAAGCATCGATTGCTATATTTGTGCTAGAGCTTTGATTTTGAAAACATGAAACAATTTTGTCAACGGTAGTAATAAAGCATATGTATCATGTAAATTATATCTTACAAGTTGCAAGCCTCATGCATAGTATACTAATAGTGCCCGCACCTTGTCCTAATTAGCTTGGACTACCAGATCATCGCAATACACATGTTTTAACCAAGTGTCACAAAGGGGTACCTCTGTGCCGCCTGTACAAAGGTCTAAGGAGAAAGCTCGCATTGGATTTCTCGCTATTGATTATTCTCAACTTAGACATCCATACCGGGACAACATAGACAACAGATAATGGACTCCTCTTTTATGCATAAGCATGTAACAACAATTAATAATTTTCTCATATGAGATTGAGGATATATGTCCAAAACTGAAACTTCCACCATGGATCATGGCTTTAGTTAGCGGCCCAATGTTCTTCTCTAACAATATGCATGCTTAACCATAGGGTGGTAGATCTGTCTTACTTCAGACAAGACGAACATGCATAGCAACTCACATGAAATTCAACAAAGAGTAGTTGATGGCGTCCCCAGTGAACATGGTTATCGCACAACAAGCAACTTAATAAGAGATAAAGTGCATAAGTACATATTCAATACCACAATAGTTTTTAAGCTATTTGTCCCATGAGCTATATATTGCAAAGGTGAATGCTGGAATTTAAAGGTAGCACTCAAGCAATTTACTTTGGAATGGCGGAGAAATACCATGTAGTAGGTAGGTATGGTGGACACAAATGGCATAGTGGTTGGCTCAAGTATTTTGGATGCATGAGAAGTAATCCCTCTCGATACAAGGTTTAGGCTAGCAAGGTTATTTGAAACAAACACAAGGATGAACCGGTGCAGCAAAACTCACATAAAAGACATATTGTAAAAATTATAAGACTCTACACCGTCTTCCTTGTTGTTCAAACTCAATACTAGAAATTATCTAGACCTTAGAGAGACCAAATATGCAAACCAAATTTTAGCATGCTCTATGTATTTCTTCATTAATGGGCGCAAAGCATATGATGCAAGAGCTTAAACATGAGCACAACAATTGCCAAGTATCACATTATCCAAGACATTATAGCAATTTACTACATGTATCATTTTCCAATTCCAACCATATAACAATTTAACGAAGAAGAAACTTCGCCATGAATACTATGAGTAGAAACTAAGGACATACTTGTCCATATGCTACAGCGGAGCGTGTCTCTCTCCCACAAAGTGAATGCTAGGATCCATTTTATTCAAACAAAACAAAAACAAAAACAAACCGACGCTCCAAGCAAAGCACATAAGATGTGATGGAATAAAAAATATAGTTTCAGGGGAGGAACCTGATAATGTTGTCGATGAAGAAGGGGATGCCTTGGGCATCCCCAAGCTTAGAAGCTTGAGTCTTCTTAGAATATGCAGGGGTGAACCACCGGGGCATCCCCAAGCTTAGAGCTTTCACTCTCCTTGATCATATTGCATCATACTCCTCTCTTGATCCTTGAAAACTTCCTCCACACCAAACTTAGAACAACTCATTAGAGGATTAGTGGACAATAAAAATTAACATGTTCAGAGGTGACACAATCATTCTTAACACTTCTGGACATTGCATAAAGCTACTGGACATTAATGGATCAAAGAAATTCATCCAACATAGCAAAAGAGGCAATGCGAAATAAAAGGCAGAATCTGTCAAAACAGAACAGTTCGTATTGACGAATTTTATCGAGGCACCAGACTTGCTCAAATGAAAATGATCAAATTGAATGAAAGTTGCGTACATATCTGAGGATCACTCACGTAAATTGGCATAATTGTCTGAGTTACCTACAGAGAAAACAGCCCAGATTCGTGACAGCAAAGAAATCTGTTTCTGCGCAGTAATCCAAATCTAGTATGAACTTTACTATCAACGACTTTACTTGGCACAACAAAACACTAAACTAAGATAAGGAGAGGTTGCTACAGTAGTAAACAACTTCCAAGACACAAAATAAAAACAAAGTACTGTAGTAAAAACCATGGGTTGTCTCCCATAAGCGCTTTTCTTTAACGCCTTTCAGCTAGGCGCAGAAAGTGTGTATCAAGTATTATCGGAGGGTGGTACTTCTACAGCGGGGTGTGGATTTTTATCAACCAAGCATAGTATATTGGATACATAAGTTTTAGCGTCTCCCTTTTCATTAGTCTTGGGCTTGCTACTCTCATCAAACAAATTTTCGGGAACAAGCCAAGCATAGTTATTTTCTAGTGCATCATTCATAGCTAGGAGTTTACATGGTATTGGTGCTTTGATCTCCCCTCCATCATCAATATTATTAGTGTATCTTATTCTATCCATGTCCATCTTTTCAAGGAGACTAACAAAATTAGTATGAGAACCAAGCATATTAAATTTAGCAAAGACCTTTCTAGCTTCTCTTGCTAGACCACCAAATTCTCTAAGAAGGGTTTCTAAAACAAAATCTTTCTTTTCCCCCTCTTCCATATCACCAAGTGTAAGGAACATGTGTTGGATTATAGGATTGAGATTAACAAATTTAGTTTCCAACAGGCGAACTAAATGCGTAGCAGCAATTTCATAAGTAGGAGCAAGGTCTACCAAGTGTCTATCTTCAAAATCTTCAATGGTACTAACATGATTGAAAAATTCTTCTATATTATTTCTCCCAACTATAGACCCACGTCCTATCGGTATGTCTTTTGTGGTACAATTAAAAGGAAACATGATGAATCAAGTAAAGTAAATGCGAGTAACTAATTTTTTTTTGTGTTTTTGATATAGCAAACAAGATAGCAAATAAAGTAAAACTAGCAACTAATTTTTTTGTGTTTTGATTTAGTGCAGCAAACAAAATAGTAAATAAAACTAAGCAAGACAAAAACAAAGTAAAGAGATTGGGAAGTGGAGACTCCCCTTGCAGCGTGTCTTGATCTCCCCGGCAACGGCGCCAGAAAAGAGCTTGATACGCGTACAGCACGCGTCCGTTGGGAACCCCAAGAGGAAGGTGTGATGCGTACAGCGGCAAGTTTTCCCTCAGTATGAAACCAAGGTTTATCGAACCAGTAGGAGCCAAGAAGCACGTTGAAGGTTGATGGCGGCGGGATGTAGTGCGGCGCAACACCAGAGATTCCGGCGCCAACGTGGAACCTGCACAACACAACCAAAGTACTTTGCCCCAACGAAACAGCGAGGTTGTCAATCTCACCGGCTTGCTGTAACAAAGGATTAGATGTATAGTGTGGATGATGATTGTTTGCGTAAAAACAAGTAGAACAAGATTGCAAGAGATTGTATTTCAGTATAGAGAATTGGACCGGGGTCCACAATTCACTAGAGGTGTCTCTCCCATAAGATAAACAGCATGTTGGGTGAACAAATTACAGTTGGGCAATTGACAAATAAAGAGGGCATGACCATGCACATACATATTATGATGAGTATTGTGAGATTTAATTGGGCATTACGACAAAGTACATAGACCGCTATCCAGCATGCATCTATGCCTAAAAAGTCCACCTTCAAAGTTATCATCCGAACCCCTCCAAAGTATTAAGTTGCTAACAACAGACAATTGCATTAAGTATTGCGCGTAATGTAATCAGTAACTACGTCCTCGAACATAGCACTAATGTTTTATCCCTAGTGGCAACAGCACATCCATAATCTTAGAGATTTCTGTCACTTCCCAGCATTCACGGAGACATGAACCCACTATCGAGCATAAATACTCCCTCTTGGAGTTACAAGCATCTACTTGGCCAGAGCATCTACTAGTAACGGAGAGCATGCAAGATCATAAACAACACATAGACATAACTTTGATAATCAACATAACAAGTATTCTCTATTCATCGGATCCCAACAAACGCAACATATAGAATTACAGATAGATGATCTTGATCATGTTAGGCAGCTCACAAGATCCGACAATTAAGCACAATGGGGAGAAGACAACCATCTAGCTACTGCTATGGACCCATAGTCCAGGGGTAGACTACTCACACATCACTCCGGAGGCGACCATGGCGGCGTAGAGTCCTCCGGGAGATGAATCCCCTCTCCGGCAGGGTGCCGGAGGCGATCTCCTGAATCCCCCGAGATGGGATTGGCGGCGGTGGCGTCTCAGTAAGGTTTTCCGTATCGTGGCTCTCGGTACTGGGGGTTTCGCGACGGAGGCTTTAAGTAGGCGGAAGGGCAGGTCAGGGGGCCACACGAGGGCCCCACACCACAGGTCGGCGCGGCCAAGGGGCAGGCTGCGCCGCCCTAGGGTTTGGGCGCCTCGTGGCCCCACTTCGTCTCCTCTTCGGTCTTCTGGAAGCTTCGTGGCAAAATAGGACCCTGGGCGTTGATTTCGTCCAATTCCGAGAATATTTCGTCACTAGGATTTCTGAAACCAAAAACAGCAGAAAACAGCAACTGGCACTTCGGCATCTTGTTAATAGGTTAGTTCCAGAAAATGTACGAATATGACATAAAGTGTGCATAAAACATGTAGATATCATCAATAATGTGGCATGGAACACAAGAAATTATCGATACGTCGGAGACGTATCAAGCGCCACCCAGAGTTGTACCAGGACAAGTTCAAGCGCTCGGTAGTCCTGGTTGAGACAGAAGAAGATGAAGACTCTGCAGTAGATCAGGAGGTAGCCGTGGCTGAATGGACTCGGGGGGCAAACCCCGTGTCCTGCAAATGGGTTAAACCACAAGGTCCTGCAAAAGGGTTTGATTTCGACGTAAGCAAAGCTGAGCAGATTTTCGACCTCTTACTCAAGGAGAAGCAGCTGAAGTTACCCGAAGGCCATAAAATCCCCACGGCGCAAGAAATGAACGGAAGGCCATACTGCAAGTGGCATAACTCGTTCACCCATACCACCAGCGACTGCAGGGTGTGGCGTCAGCAGATCCAAATGGCAATAGAACAAGGCCGTCTAATTTTCAGCCAGTACGCCATGAAAGTTGACACGCACCCCTTCCCTGCCGTGAACATGGTGGAGTGCACTTACCCCGGGAGGTGCCAGCCGAGTTTGGACGGCTGTGAGTGATCGAAGTGACAAAAAACGGGGTGAGGCTGGTCTTATCCACCGGCCTGACAGTATAGCAAGAGCAAAGGCAATGGACATACGTGGCAAGGCCGATCCCTGCGATCGGCCCCAAAAAATAAAAAGTGATGATCTCGTCTCAAGCATGCCACGTAGTCGTAGTAAAGCACGAACAAGATGTAAACCTTCATTGAGCAATGCAATAAAAATGGGGGCCGATTCCAGCAATCGGCCCATACTATCCTCGCCATACGTTTTGCCTGTGTTTAACATCGATCTAGCAGGCGACGGAAAGCTAGGGTATGGGTTTACATCGGCTGATGAGCTAGAAGAGGTTGACATTGGTCCTGGGGATAAGCCACGACCAACTTTTATCAGCAAAAAGCTAGATCCACATCTCAGGAGCCAGATGATAGCTCTGTTAAAAGAATACCCAGACTGCTTTGCATGAGATTACACAGAGATGCATGGGTTAGACAGGAGCATCATTGAGCATCGGCTCCCTCTCAAGAAAGGATTTCGGCCGTTCCAGCAACGTGCACGTCAGATGAAGGCCGATATCCTAGAAGAAGTCAAGTAAGAGGTCGAGAAAATGTTGACCGCCGGGTTCATCAGGCCATGTAGGTACGCTGAATGGATTTCCAATATAGTGCCTGTACAGAAAAAGGATGGCCGATGGCGCGTTGCCATAGATTTTCGAGATCTCAATAGAGCCACTCCAAAGGATGAATATCCCATGCCGGTAGCAGAGACATTGGTCAATGCAGCTGCAGGTCATAAGGTCTTAAGTTTCATGGATGGCAATGCTGGCTACAATCAGATTTTCATGGCTCCAGAAGATATACACAAGACTGCATTCAGAGTACCAGGTTCAGCGGGCTTGTTTGAATTTGTAGTCATGACTTTTGGACTGAAGAATGCCGGTGCAACGTACCAAAGAGCCATGAATTACATATTTCATGATCTGATCGGCAAATTGGTGGAAATTTACATCGATGACGTGGTGGTCAAGTCTGTCTCCGTAGAAGGACACTTGGAGGATTTGCGACACATCCTGGACCGAACCAAAAAATTCGGGCTAAGAATGAATCCAAAGAAGTGTGCCTTTGGGGTAACGGCTGGTCAGTTCTTGGGTTTCTTGGTTCATGAACGTGGAATCGAGATCGGCTTGAAAAGCCGGGAGGCAGTGCGCACCATGCAACCACCTACCACGAAGAAGGAACTCCAATGCCTCATCGGCAAAATCAACTTCGTCCGAAGATTCATCTCCAATCTGTCGGGACGAATTGAGCCGTTTATGGGATTGGTGAAAATTAAATCTGATGACGAGTTTCACTGGGGGGCAGAGCAGCAGCAAGCGTTTGACGAGATTAAGGAGTATCTATCGACACCGCCTGTGCTGGTTCCGCCTCAGCAAGACAGACCATTCTACATTTATTTATCGGTGGCTGACACTTCCATCGCGTCAGTGGTGGTGCAACTTTATGATGGTCTGGAAAAGGTGGCTTTCTACCTCAGCAGAAGGATGTTGGATGCAGAGACGAGGTATCCTGAGATTGAGAAGTTGTGCCTCTGCTTGTTTTTCACCTGCACCAAGCTTCATCACATCTTTCTGACGGCAGAAATTATCATCATATGCAAATCAGACGTCGTCAAACACATGTTGTCGGCCCCTGTTTTAAAAGGCCGACTCGGTAAATGGATGTTTGCACTATCGGAGTTTGATCTCCGGTATCAGCCTACGAAAGCAGTCAAGGGACAAGCATTGGCCGATCTCATTGCTGAACGAATCAATACTAATATAGCAGCACTATCTGTACGTGCATGGGCTATGTTCTTCGATGGATCGGCTTGTGACGATGGTTGTGGCATCGGCATTCTGCTCGTGTCGCCTGGGGGGGCAACATATTCCTTCTCCATCAGGTTATCTACCCCTTGTACCAACAATGTCGCTGAGTATGAGGCAATACGCAAGGGAATGGAGTTGCTTTTGGAAGCCGGGGCAGAAGCGGTGGAACTTTTTGGAGACTCTAAGTTGGTGATTTCCCAGCTCACGGACGAATACAAGTGCGAGAGTGAGTCACTCTTCCCATTATGGATGGAATGCCGCGAGCTGATGGCACAATTTCGGTACATCAACTTCAATTGGGTCCCAAGATCTCAAAATACCGAGGCCAACGATCTCGCACAGATGGCGTCAGGCTACAAGGATATACCAGATGGGTCAGAAGTTCAGGTGCAGTTCCTGGAACAGGATGACTGGAGAGCCGATATCTTCAATTACTTGAAGGATCCGGCTCGGGGGGCACCTAAACGGATAAGGTATAAGGCCATGAAATATGTCCTTATAGGAGACGACATGTTCTACAGGACGTTGGAAGGGTTACTGCTCAAATGCCTGGGACCAACCGAGTCTAATCGGCTCCTACACGAGGTACACGAAGGCGCCTGTGGAACTCATCAATCGGCTCATAAGATGAAGTGGCTAATCAGACGATCAGGGTTTTACTGGCCCACCATGCTTGAGGACTGCTTTAGGTACTATAAAGGGTGTCAAGCGTGTCAGATGTTTGGGAAAATTCAGATGGTGCCTGCATCGGCAATGAACCCCATCATCAAGCCTTGGCCATTTCGAGGTTGGGGCATGGATATGATCGGTAAAATCCATCCTGCATCGAGCAAAGGCCACGAGTGGATTTTGGCCATTACAGATTACTTCACTAAATGGATGGAGGCCGTCCCTATGAAGAAGGTAAAATCGGAGGATGTTATCAATTTTGTGAAAGAACATGTCATTCATAGATTCGGGATTTCCCAGACTATCACGACCGATGGAGGATCGGTTTTTGTTTCTAAGGAATTCAGGAAGTTCTGCGATGACATGGGGATTAAGCTGATTCGATCGTCTCCATACTATGCTCAAGCCAACGGGCAAGCTGAAGCGTCCAACCAGAGCCTTATCAAGCTGATTAAGAGGAAAGTTGACGAGAACCCTAGGCGTTGGCATGAGGTATTGTCAGAAGCTTTGTGGGCCTATCGCATGTCATGCCATGGAGCTATAAAAACTTCGCCATACCAGCTGGTCTATGGGCAGGAAGCCGTATTGCCTTGGGAAATTACGGCTGGATCCAGACATGTTACGTTTCAGAATGATCTAACAGCTGAAGAATATGCAGCCCTGATGAGTGATACTATTGAGGATTCAACGGAACTCAGACTTTGGTCATTGGAGAAGATTAAGGAGAACAAAGCCAAGGTAGCCCGCACATACAATAAGAGGGTGAGACCAAAGGAGTTTCAGGTTGGTGATCTAGTATGGGAAGCTGTGTTGCCATTAGGGACTAAGGATAAAGAATATGGTAAATGGTCTCCTAATTGGCATGGTCCGTACAGAATCGACCAGGTTTTGAAGGGTAATGCATACATGCTCGAGCAGCTAGACGGTGTTAAATTCCCAGTAGCTGTCAATGGTCAACATCTCAAGAAATATTTCCCAAGCATGTGGGATGACGGACAGTGAAATGTGGGGGCCGATGCATGAAATCGGCCAGTAAAAAAAAATTTATACAAATCACAGCCGATGTACAGACATCGACTTTAGAAATATGGATACCAGTACAGCCGATGCACGGACATCGACTTCAGGATATAAAAAAGCCGATGCATAGCCATCGACTCTAGAGGAACAAGCTCAATTGAGCAGTTAACGGATTATTTTCAGGCCAGAGACCGTGGCATTGGGATGATTCTCCCATGGGTTTCGCTGAGGAGTTGAATCTGTGCGTTTGAGATCTAAGGACACGGATTGGACCTGTTTTGGACGGCAATTTGGGGGATCTGATTTTATTCTCTCAAACAAAGGTTGCAGATTACCGTGTAATTAAGCAACTGATTTGGCCTTAATCGCGTTTTATGGAAAAGGCCGATGCGCTGCCATCGGCTCTTTGCGCGTTGACTTACTTTGGCAATCGGCAAAATTGATGTTAAAGCAAAATCGACAGAGGAACATTTTCTTCATTAATAGAGGGGATTTCTTACAAAGAAAGAGCCGATTGCTCAAGGGAGGAAGAACAAAAGAGAGGTCTATTGACCAATCTGCTACTACTACTACTAGACCTATACTAGTAGGTGCTGCTCTACGGGCCGTCGCTGCCCTCGTCGTCGCCGTCGGAGCTGCCGTCGGCGCTGCTGCCGGTGGGCTCCTCGTCGCTGCTTCCGTAGCCCTCAATGGGAGCTTCCTCCTCCTCCTCGTCGTCGTCGTCGTCATCCGTTCCGGTGCGGAAGCGCTTCGCCGGCGGGTAGTCCTCGAGGGAGTCGTCGTCCTCCTCTTCTTCCTCCTCGTCGGAGGAAGTGTAGTCGTCCCAGGAGAACGAGTCATCCTCGCTCTTCGCCTCCAGTTCCCCATTGGCAAGGAACTGGAGGTCATCGTCTCCGCTGGTCAAGGACTTGTCGTCCTCAGACCAGACGGAGGAGTCGTGGTCCTCCTGGTCCCATTCCTCTGGGGCGCGCTCGTTGTGCGCCGCCATCAAATCCCACTCCGGCGTGGGTTCGCGGGAGGAGGAAGATGAGGAAGAGGAGGATTGGGAAGAAAGACCCGACGAGGCGGAGGAGGAGGAAGAGGAAGACATTGCTACAGGAGGAAGGGGGTTTTTTTTGGTGCCGATGGCTAGTACAGAGCAAGGGGATGAAGAGGCGAACTGTTCGGCGCGGTTAAATAAAAGGGGGATATAGTGGAGATTTAATGCCACAGCAGTTTCCGAGGAAGTGGCGCCAAAGAAAAAAAAACTGTCAGATCACGTGGAGAAGTTGAGAAGGCAAGGCATCATGATGAAGGATACTGCGATGGTTCTGCTCTGCCACGGCATGACCCGACGAAGAAAAAGCAGAGTGGTTTTGGAATTATCATTACCAAAACCAGGGGGGCATGTGTTATCACCAGATTTTAACCAAATCAGAGGTGGGCCGTGATTGAGATGGGCTTAGCGAATATACGTAGAAGTTATTCATGAATCGGCCTTGTACAAGAGTTTGGGCTAAATTGCCCGTGTATCTGTAAATATAGTAGGATACGTGTCGGTTAGGATTAAAAGGTAGAGTTGAGCTCGTACACGGTTGGGATTATTCCCACGTTAGGAAGTCTACGGACTATAAATATGTATCTAGGGTTATTGAGAAAGAGGACGATCACGTTCACAACAAACCAATCTAGGCGCATCGCCACCCCTTGTTTCGAGGGTTTCTTCCGGGTAAGCGCTATGCTGCCTAGATCGCATCTTGCGATCTAGGCAGAATCTTGTTTATTCGTTGTTCATGTGTTGCTCGTACTGAAGCCTTTTTGATGGCGAGTAACACCTTTATCATGGATATGTTAGGGTTAGCATCGGTACTTTCTTGATGTACTTGATTAGTCTTGCTATCTCTGGATATCTAGCCACCCTTGTACCTATCTTAGGTGCAAGGGTGGCACCTTGCTTAGTCATTGTTTAGTAGATTCGATCCGTTACGATTGCTCCTTGTTCTTCAAGGATTAGTTTGATATCTACATAGTTAGGCCTTGCAAACGGGTTGAAGGATCCAGTAGCACGTAAGGTATAGTTTGCTAGTCCTAGAGGAGATGTTCCGGGAATCAACTCCACGTTGGTTTTTAGGCCTTGTCTAGGGCTGGTTTGTTATCATCTTTCGTGTCTGCCAGGCTCAATTACGTGTAGGACGTTCCGGTTATGTGGTGAAAACCCTAGATCGTCGTAGATCGTTTTAACCTAATATTGATCAAGCAGGACCACCATGTCATCGTAGATCTCATACGAATCATGGGTGGATCGGCTCCCTGAGCCGATTCACAGGGCAACCTGAGAGCCGATCGAGGCTCGTATTTAATGTTTACGTGTATGCCATGCAGGAAACTAGTCGAAGCAATCCATCACCTTCCTGGCCAGGTATAGGTCAGGTGGCACGCCCTTGCACCAGCATCGGACGTGCGTGCCGGAGCTTTGCGGGCCGTCGCCCGAGGGACCAGGGCCCACCAGCAGTCCTGGGAGCCTCCCGGCTCTTCGTGTTGCCCGTCGCTACTCGTCGGTTGGTTTTGGTGGTCAACAGGTACCCAAGAGCAACAAGTGGAGGCAGAGCCAGACGGGGTAGGCGGAGTCCTGGACGTGTGCTGCTGCTGCCTCCTCCATTTTGTTGTTAGCTAGGGATCCTTTGTTGTTATGTTGTTAGTATGATGGTGCTGTGAAGAACCTCGAACCTGTTACTACATTGGCTGCTGTATGCAGCTTATTATCTAGGGAGTGATCCCTATTATCTATCCCTATTCTACTATATGACTGTGTGAATTTATCGTACATTACCCTGGTGATTTTCTTCTAGATTTAACTACATATATATGGACCAGAGAGAGTGCTAGATTTGCCGCCATATTGGGAAAACAACGAGGGCCAAAAAGCACAGATAATTGAAGAAAGACAGAAATGCAAGCTTCTCTAGATTTGATACTAATTAGGTGAAAAAAGACAGAGAGAAAGAGGGGGAAAAGTACTCTTAAAAATGCCAATTTGGGCCGAGAGAGACAGAACCTAGCTCCTGCTCACGTGCAACCAAACGTTGTCTCGTCATGTCCCACGCGGTCCCTTTCTACCAGCCCCACACGACGCGGCCCCACACGATGCGGCCCCACACGTCAGCACAGAACGGTCAACTAAACGGAAATCCTGCCATCTGAACTGTAGGATAACGTTGCATAGAAAACAAAAATTTTCCTACCGCGAACACGCAATCCAAGCCAAGATGCAATCTAGAAGACGGTAGCAACGAGGGGGTATCGAGTCTCACCCTTGAAGAGATTCCAAAGCCTACAAGAGGAGGCTCTTGTTGCTGCGGTAGACGATCACTTGCCGCTTGCAAAAGCGCGTAGAAGATCTTGATCACGATCGGTTCCGGCGCCACGAACGGGCAGCACCTCCGTACTCGGTCACACGTTCGGTTGTTGATGAAGATGACGTCCACCTCCCCGTTCCAGCGGGCAGCGGAAGTAGTAGCTCCTCTTGAATCCGACAGCACGACGGCGTGGTGTCGGTGGTGGTGTAGAAGTCCGACGGAGCTTCGCTAAGCTACGCGGGCAATATGAAGTGGAGGAGCAAAGCTAGGGTTTGGGAGGGGGTGGCCGGCCACTCAAGGGGGGCGGCCAAGCTATGGTCTTGGGGTGGCCGGCCCCCTCCCTTGGCCCCTCATTATATAGGTGGATCCCAAGTGTTGGTGTCCAAGTCTTCGAATAAGACCCGAAACCAAAACCTTCCATAGGAGGGGGGAAACCTAGCCCAACTAGGACTCCCACCCAAAGGTGGGATTCCCACCTCCCATGTGGGGGGTGGCCGGCCCCCTATGGTGGAGTCCACTTGGGACTCCACCCCCACTAGGGCTGGCCGGCCATGGAGGTGGAGTCCCTTGTGGACTCCACCTTCCTTGGTGGTTTCTTCCGGACTTTTCTAGAACCTTCTAGAACCTTCCATAGAACCTTCCGCGACATTTTATTTCACATAAAATGACATCCTATATATGAATCTTATTCTCCGGACCATTCCGGAACTCCTCGTGATGTCCGGGATCTCATCCGGGACTCCGAACAAATATTTGAACTCCATTCCATAATTCAAGTACTACCATTTCAACATCCAACTTTAAGTGTGTCACCCTACGGTTCGAGAACTATGTGGACATGGTTGAGTACTCACTCCGACCAATAACCAATAGCGGGATCTGGAGATCCATAATGGCTCCCACATATTCAACGATGACTTTAGTGATCGAATGAACCATTCACATACATTACCAATTCCCTTTGTCTCGCGATATTTTACTTGTCCGAGGTTTGATCTTCGGTATCACTCTATACCTTGTTCAACCTCGTCTCTGACAAGTACTCTTTACTCGTACCGTGGTATGTGGTCTCTTATGAACTCATTCATATGCTTGCAAGACATTAGACGACATTCCACCGAGAGGGCCCAGAGTATATCTATCCGTCATCGGGATGGACAAATCCCACTGTTGATCCATATGCCTCAACTCATACTTTCCGGATACTTAATCCCACCTTTATAGCCACCCATTTACGCAGTGGTGTTTGGTGTAATCAAAGTACCTTTCCGGTATAAGTGATTTACATGATCTCATGGTCATAAGGACTAGGTAACTATGTATCGAAAGCTTATAGCAAATAACTTAATGACGAGATCTTATGCTACGCTTAATTGGGTGTGTCCATTATATCATTCACACAATGACATAACCTTGTTATTAATAACATCCAATGTTCATGATTATGAAACTAATCATCCATTAATCAACAAGCTAGTTTAAGAGGCATACTAGGGACTTCTTGTTTGTCTATATATCACACATGTACTAATGTTTCGGTTAATACAATTCTAGCATGATATATAAACATTTATCATAAACATAAAGATATAAATAATAACCACTTTATTATTGCCTCTAGGGCATATCTCCTTCAGTCTCCCACTTGCACTAGAGTCAATAATCTAGATTACATTGTAATATACCTAACACCCATGGCATTCTGGTGTTGGTCATGTTTTGCCCTAGGGAGAGCTTTAGTCAACGGATCTGCTACATTCGGATCGGTGTGTACTTTGCAAATCTTTACTTCTCCATCTTCGATGTACTCGCGAATCGAGTGGTAACGCAGCTTGATATGCTTCAGCCTCTTGTGTGACCTTGGCTCTTGTGCATTGGCGATGGCACCCATGTTATCACAAGAAATGATTAATGGGTCCAATGCACTAGGAACCACACCGAGCTCTACAATGAACCTCTTCATCCATACCGCTTCGATGAAGCCTCCGAAGCCGCTATGTACTCGATTCTGTTGAAGACTTCGCCACCGTGCACCGCTTCGAGCTTGCCCAGCTTCTTTAGCACCATTCAATATAAACACGTACCCAGATTGTGACTTAGAGTCATCGGGATCGGTGTTCCAACTTGCATCGGTGTAACCGTTTACAACGAGCTCTTGGTCACCTCCATAACAAAGAAACATATCCTTAGTTCTTTTCAAGTACTTCAGGATATTCGTGATCGCTGTCCAGTGTTCCCTTCCTGGATCACTTTGATCTCTGCTAGTCAAACTAACGGCATGTGCTATATCCGGTCTAGTACATAGCATGGCATACATGATAGATCCTATCTTGCCGAGGCATAGGGGATGTTACACATCCTTTCTCTTTCTTCTGCGTAGCCGGTCCTTGAGTTTTACTCAATACCTTGCCTGGTAACATAGGTAAGAACCCTTTCTTACTTTCGTCCATTCTAAACTTCTTTAGAATCTTGTCCGGATATGTACTCTGTGATAGCCCTATTAGGCGTCTTGATCTATCTCTATAAATCTTGATGCCTAATATATACGATGCTTCACCAAGGTCTTTCATTGAAAAACTATTATTCAAATAACCCTTAACACTGCTTAATAGTTCTATATCATTCCCGATCAATAATATGTCATCTACATATAATATCGTGAATGCTACAGAGCTCCCACTCACTTTCTTGTAAATACAGGCCTCTCCATGACACTTGTATAAACCCGAAGTCTTTGATCACCTTATCAAAGCGTCGGTTCCAACTTCTCGATGCTTGCTTCAGTCCATAGATTGAACGCTGAAGTTTGCATACTTTGTCAGCATTTTTAGGATCGACAAAACCTTTGGGTTGTACCATATACAACTCTTCCTCAATGTCTCCATTAAGGAACGCCGTTTTGACATCCATCTGCCAAATCTCATAATCGAAAAATGCAGCTATTGCTAACAAAATCCTCACAGATTTTAGCTTCGCTACAGGTGAGAAAGTCTCATCGTAGTCAACTCCTTGAATTTGTCGGAAACCCTTTGCGACAAGTCGAGCTTTATAGACAGTAATATTACCATCAGCATCTGTTTTTCTCTTGAAGATCCATTTATTCTCGACAGCCTTACGGCTATCGTGTAAGTCTACCAAAGTCCATACTTTGTTATCATACATGGATCCCATTTCGGATTTCATGGCTTCTTGCCATTTGTTGGAATCTGGGCTCATCATCGCTTCTTCATACGTCGCAGGGTCCTCATCATTGTTATCCACAATCATGACATTTAGACAAGGATCATACCAATCAGAGTGGCACGTTCCCTTGTCGATCTGCGAGGTTCGATAGTTTCCTCGTTCGAAGTTTCATGATCATTATCATTAGCTTCCTCTGTTGCCGGTGTAGGCGATGCAGTACAACTTCCGCATCTTGCGCTACTCTGATCAACGAGTATAGATTCATCAATCTCATCGAGTTCTACTTTTCTTCCAGTCACTTCTTTAGTGAGAAACTCTTTCTCAAGAAAGGTTCCGTTCTTAGCAACAAAGATTTTGCCTTCGGATCTGTGATAGAAAGTGTACCCTATAGTTTCCTTAGGGTATCCTATGAAGACGCATTTCTCCGCTTTGGGTTCTAGCTTGTCCGGTTGTAACTTCTTTACATAGGCTTCGCAACCCCAAACTTTCAGGAACGACAGCTTAGGTTTCTTATTAACCATAATTCATACGGTGTCGTTTCTACGGATTTTGATGGTGCTCTATTTAAAGTGAATGCGGCTGTCTCTAATGCATAACTCCAAAATGATAACGGCAAATCAGTAAGAGACATCATACTACGAACCATATCTAAGAGAGTTCGATTACGACGTTCGGACACACCGTTTCGTTGAGGTGTTCCTGGCGGTGTCAATTGTGAAAGTATTCCGCATTTCTTTAAATGCATGCCAAACTCATAACTCAGATATTCACCTCCACGATCAGATCGTAGAAATTTGATCTTCTTGTTACGTTGATTTTCTACTTCACTTTGAAATTCCTTAAACTTCTCGAAAGTTTCGGATTTATGTTTCATGAAATAGATATACCCATATCTACTCAGATCATCTGTGAAGGTTAAAACATAACGATAACCACCGCGCGATGCTACGCTCATTGGTCCACACACATCGGTATGTATGATTTCCAATAAGTCAGTAGCTCGCTCCATCATACCAGAAAATGGAGTCTTTGTCATTTTTCCCATTAGACATGCTTCGCATCTATCAAGTGACTCAAAGTCAAGTGATTCAAGTAATCCATCAAGATGGAGTTTCTTCATGCGTTTCACTCCAATATGACCAAGACGACAGTGCCACATATAAGTAGAATTATCATTAAGTTTAATTCGCTTAGCATCAATGTTATGTATATGCGTATCACTACTAACGAGATCTAATAGAAATAAGCCATTCTTTTGTGGTGCTCGACCATAAAAGATATTATTCATAAAAATAGAACAACCATTATTCTCAGACTTGAATGAATAACCGTCTTGCATTAAACAAGATCCAGATATAATGTTCATGCTCAACGCAGGTACATAATAGCAATTATTTAGGCTTAAAACTAATCCCGAAGGTAGATGTAGAGGAAGTGTGCCGACTGCGATCACATTGACCTTGGATCCGTTTCAACGCGCATCGTCACTTCATCTTTCAGCAGCTTGTCGTTTATTCTTTAGTTCCTGTTTCGAGTTACAAATATGAGCAACTGAACCAGTATCAAATACCCGAGTACTAGAACGAGAACCGATGAAATGAACATCTATAACATGTATATCAAATATACCTTCTTTCTTCTTCTTGACAAGGCCGCTCTTCAGATCAGCCGGATACTTGGAGCAATTACGCTTCCGGTGTCCCTTCTCCTTGCGATAATAGCACTCAGCATCAGGCTTAGGGCCGTTCTTAGGTTTCATAGGAGGCGTGGCAGCTTTCTTGCCACCCTTCTTGAATTTTCCCTTAGACTTGCCCTGTTTCTTGAAACTGGTGGTCTTGTTGACCATCAACACTTGGTGCTCTTTCTTGATCTCAATCTCAGCAGCTTTTAGCATGCCAAAGAGTTCAGGTAACTCCTTGTTCATGTTCTGCATATTGTAGTTCATCACAAAGTTCTTGTAACTTGGTGGCAGTGATTGAAGGACACGATTAATACCCATCTGTTAGGAATCACTATTCCCAAGTCAACGAAGTTTCTTCGCATGCCCGGTCATGCAGCGAGCATGTGCTCACTAACGGAGCTGCCTTCTTCCATCATACAGCTGAAGAAATGTTTCGATGCTTCATAGCATTCCACGGCCGCATGAGTCTCGAATATAGCTTTCAGCTCATTCATCAACTCATGAGGATCATGGTGCTCAAAACGTTTTTGAAGATCGGATTCCAGACTGCACAGGATGGCACACTGAACTTGAGAGTACCGAGTTTTCCGAGTTGCGTAAACAGCTTTTACTTCATCGGATTCATCTTCTGCAGGAGGGTCACCTAGCGGTGCATCAAGCACAAATTGCAGATTTCCGCCAGAGAGGAAGATCCTCACATGACGGAACCAGTCGGTGAAGTTGCTACCGTTGCTCTTAAGTTTCTCTTTCTCTAGGAACTGATTAAAATTGATTGGGGACGCCATCTCTACAACATATATTTGCAATAGTTTAGACTAAGTTTATGACAAATTGAGTTCAAATTTTAATTCAACATAATTAAAAACCTAAGTGAACTCCCACTCAAAACAATATCCCTCGCATTGTCTTAGTGATCACACGAACAAAATCCACCGCACCTAAACCCGATCATCACGAGAAAAGGTGTGATTTCAATGGCGAACACTCATAGTGTTCATCATATCAACCATATGATTCATGCTCTACCTTTCGGTATCACGTGTTCCGAGACCATGTCTGTACATGCTAGGCTCGTCAAGGACACCTTAGTATCCGCATGTGCAAAACTGTCTTGCACCCGTCATATGTACTTATTGAATCTATCACACCCGATCATCACGAGGTGCTTTGAAACGACAAGACTTGGCAACGGTGCTACTAAGGATGAACACTTTATTATCTTGAGATTTTAGTGAGGGATCATCTTATAATGCTACCGTCGCGATCTAAGCAAAATAAGATGCATAAAAAGGATTAACATCACATGCAGTTCATATGTGATATGATATGGCCCTTTTGTTCTTGCGCCTTTGATCTTCATCTCCAAAGCACGGATATGATCTCCATCATCTTCGGGCATGATCTCCATCATCGTCGGCGTAGCGTCAAGGTCAATGGCGCCGTCTTCATGATTGTCCTCCATGTAACAACTATTACAACTACTTTGAAATACTACTCAACATGAAATTTAAAGACAACCATAAGGCTCCTGCCGGTTGCCATAATACAATAATGATCATCTCATACATATTCATCATCACATTATGGCCATATCACATCACCAAACCCTGCAAAAACAAGTTAGACGTCTCTAATTTGGTTTGCATATTTTACGTGGTTTAGGGTTTTCGAGAGAGATCTAATCTACCTACGAACATGAACCACAACGTTGATACTAATGTTTTCAATAGAAGAGTAAATTGAATCTTTACTATAGTAGGAGAGACAGACACCCGCAAAGCCTCTTATGCAATACAAGTTGCATGTCGAACGAGGAACAAGTCTCATGAACGCGGTCATGTAAAGTTAGTCCGAGCCGCTTCATCCCACTATGCCATAAAGATGCAAAGTACTCAAACTAAAGATAACAAGAGCATCAACGCCCACAAACCATTGTGTTCTACTCGTGCAACCATCTATGCATAGACACGGCTCTGATACCACTGTAGGATAACGTTGCATAGAAAACAAAAATTTTCCTACCGCGAACACGCAATCCAAGCCAAGATGCAATCTAGAAGACGGTAGCAACGAGGGGGTATCGAGTCTCACCCTTGAAGAGATTCCAAAGCCTACAAGAGGAGGCTCTTGTTGCTGCGGTAGACGATCACTTGCCGCTTGCAAAAGCGCGTAGAAGATCTTGATCACGATCGGTTCCGGCGCCACGAACGGGCAGCACCTCCGTACTCGGTCACACGTTCGGTTGTTGATGAAGACGACGTCCACCTCCCCGTTCCAGCGGGCAGCGGAAGTAGTAGCTCCTCTTGAATCCGACAGCACGACGGCGTGGTGTCGGTGGCGGTGTAGAAGTCCGGCGGAGCTTCGCTAAGCTACGCGGGCAATATGAAGTGGAGGAGCAAAGCTAGGGTTTGGGAGGGGTGGCCGGCCACTCAAGGGGCGGCCAAGCTATGGTCTTGGGGTGGCCGGCCCCCTCCCTTGGCCCCTCATTATATAGGTGGATCCCAAGTGTTGGTGTCCAAGTCTTCGAATAAGACCCGAAACCAAAACCTTCCATAGGAGGGGGAAACCTAGCCCAACTAGGACTCCCACCCAAAGGTGGGATTCCCACCTCCCATGTGGGGGGTGGCCGGCCCCTATGGTGGAGTCCACTTGGGACTCCACCCCCACTAGGGCTGGCCGGCCATGGAGGTGGAGTCCCTTGTGGACTCCACCTTCCTTGGTGGTTTCTTCCGGACTTTTCTAGAACCTTCTAGAACCTTCCATAGAACCTTCCGCGACATTTTATTTCACATAAAATGACATCCTATATATGAATCTTATTCTCCCACCATTCGGAACTCCTCGTGATGTCCGGGATCTCATCCGGGACTCCGAACAAATATTCGAACTCCATTCCATAATTCAAGTACTACCATTTCAACATCCAACTTTAAGTGTGTCACCCTACGGTTCGAGAACTATGTGGACATGGTTGAGTACTCACTCCGACCAATAACCAATAGCGGGATCTGGAGATCCATAATGGCTCCCACATATTCAACGATGACTTTAGTGATCGAATGAACCATTCACATACATTACCAATTCCCTTTGTCTCGCGATATTTTACTTGTCCGAGGTTTGATCTTCGGTATCACTCTATACCTTGTTCAACCTCGTCTCCTGACAAGTACTCTTTACTCGTACCGTGGTATGTGGTCTCTTATGAACTCATTCATATGCTTGCAAGACATTAGACGACATTCCACCGAGAGGGCCCAGAGTATATCTATCCGTCATCGGGATGGACAAATCCCACTGTTGATCCATATGCCTCAACTCATACTTTCCGGATACTTAATCCCACCTTTATAGCCACCCATTTACGCAGTGGTGTTTGGTGTAATCAAAGTACCTTTCCGGTATAAGTGATTTACATGATCTCATGGTCATAAGGACTAGGTAACTATGTATCGAAAGCTTATAGCAAATAACTTAATGACGAGATCTTATGCTACGCTTAATTGGGTGTGTCCATTATATCATTCACACAATGACATAACCTTGTTATTAATAACATCCAATGTTCATGATTATGAAACTAATCATCCATTAATCAACAAGCTAGTTTAAGAGGCATACTAGGGACTTCTTGTTTGTCTATATATCACACATGTACTAATGTTTCGGTTAATACAATTCTAGCATGATATATAAACATTTATCATAAACATAAAGATATAAATAATAACCACTTTATTATTGCCTCTAGGGCATATCTCCTTCATGAACTCCTTCTACGGGTTTCAAACAAGGGCTTGGGGAAAATTGAGGAAAAACTAAGGAGCTAGGGAAAACTGAGTACAACTAAGGACCCGAGGGCACGAAAATAGAAATACCTTATTTTTTTTGCCAAACCTAAAACCTAAAAAAATTAAAATCTAAAAATTGGGTAAAAGTAATAGTAATATTTATGAAGGATGCAATTATTAATTTTATTTTTTTGAAAAAAAATATATAATCCGTAATTTGTAGGAAAAACTAAAATCTTCCCGCTTTCATATTTTCATTTGGAATTTTGAGAATATAAAAATTGGCTAACCGGGTGAATTCGGATGTAACTTTTTCCCACGATGATTTTGATATATTATGCATTTTTTCCAGACGTCGTATGCAAAAGTTAATGCGGGTTTACCATTTTTCAAACCTTTTTTGTAAAAAAAGTGAAAATTCAAATTTCTTAATTTCACCGAATAGTAGGTTGCATAACATACAAGAATCTGGAAACATTTTATTTTTTGAATTTTCTATCATTTTCTTTTGTATTTTACAAAGCAAAAAAGTGATCCACGGGGTGGGGGGGGGGGGGTGTGAAGGGTGCGTGGGGAGTAAAAACCTTTAGTCCCGGTTACCCTTTAGTTCCGGTTGGTGTTGACTAAAGAGGCATGTGTCGGCCGCAGCCTGCCATAGCCCTCTACTTCCGGTTGGTGTTACCAACAAGGACTAAAAGTCTACCCTTTAGTCCCGGCCGGAGCATTAGTCCTGGTTTCTCAGCAGAACCGGGACTAAAGACCCATTAGTCCCGGGCCAAAGTATTTGGGGACTAATGGGTTGAGATGGAAGATCTTTTTTCTACTAGTGCACCTCCCCTCCGGCGACCACCTCTTTTCCGAGACATCGACGGTGACGGTTCCCAAGCGATGGCCATGGTTCCCGATGGTGACAGTGTTGTAAGGGATACTTTCTGTTGGTGTATGCGTGTCGCTCATCGCTCATTTTCAAAAAATAATTGCAGATCTCTTTTATTTTGATATATTTGGTTATGTGCATATGATTAAGGTGTCAAGGGGATTCCATCAATATCCTGTTTCTATTTCATCAGCTTGATATCAATGTGTTGAAAAATAATTGGTGTAACATTGGTTAGTTTTGGATGTCCCACGACTGAACATCCATTATAAAAATGAACTTAATCAATTATGAAGATAACAAGATAAACTTCCACAAAAACGTACGTAACAAGACAAGAGCCAGCAAGTGTACCGCGTGACTAGATTCCCGAGCAGACCAAATAGTCATCATATCGATGTTGACACCCATTTGATGATGACCTAGGTTTAGGAAATGAAACCACCTGGGATGTGGTCGTTTTCCCTTGTCTCGAGCCTTCGCTCTCACGCCAGTTCAAAAAGCGGTCTCTGTCACGGTGCTGTTGTGGAGCGCGGTGACCAGGGTGCGGAGGAGCGTGGAGCGGTGAAGGCCCCGCCTTAAAACATGCACGTCGAACCTCGGGCACCATCCGGCCATCCCCATCGCTCTGTCTGAAAGGGTCCCTCTCCCATCTTATGTTTTAGTCTAATGTCACTTACAGCTTCGATACACTTCCTAATTAAGGTACCATGGACGATAGATTCCAGTGGACGGTGTGCCTCATGTTGATAAATTGGGATGCTACCGACGCAAACGGGGTTTTTGTTAACATGCCCCTTCAGAGCATCTCTAATAGCAAACCACTAATCTTACTGCACAATTTTAACGAAGAAATAAGAAGTTCCACACCTTTTTATGCTGCCAGGCCACCACGGTTTACAAGTGCAAATTATTCGCGTCGCGCTCATGCCCGATGGGAAATAACTAGGCTTGTAACACGAGCAGTTACTATTAAAAAGCTTATAGCCGATCAGGTGGTATCCGCATCGTCTACCGCTGACGTGCAAGATAAAATTACATCATCCGTTCTTGCTTCGGGGGTTGACCTAGCACTGTACATATCGGATATATCAATCTTTCCGTGTGTTGTGCGGACGGAACACTGACCACCAAAATAGCCTACCGTAAGCCTTGTTTCGACCGGCCCGTGATGCATCTAGATAGCAAACGGACAGAAAACTAGAACCGTATGCGAACTTAGGCATATGATACGGTCCAATCCATTGGCTTAAGGAAAATATTTGCAAACGATTTTCTTTTCCTAATTGTGTGTGAATTTTCTCGATTCTATTTTCCCCTTTCCGGCTGCCTTTTCTCCTTTCTCTAGCCCGTATATGCTTCATATATGTTCCGACTAAAGATAATTTATCATTTAATTAATACATTAACGTTGCAAAAGTCATAAACTATTATTGTTAAACATACATATGATGGGCCACTCCAGAATTTTCGTTAATGTTGTGATTTATTCCAATAAATTTTGGCTTACGCATGTATAGGTCACACGATTTACGATGTAATACTAAATGCGAAGACTCAGGTCGCACATGATTATTTTTCGGGTGCCGTCTGTGATAGGCATAATAGCAAACGCCTGGAAAATACTTCCCCGTGTGTAATTATGTACGGGGGAACACCAATCGAAATTCTCCATTAAATTTTGTTGTCCATTCACATTACATTGTACAAGTTCATACTAGATCAAATGTAATCGTGATCACATCCACGATCTAGTAAAAAAAATCCTGGGGATTTCGTGAAGATCGCCACGCAGAGACTCTTGATCGTATTTACTCTGCATCTCGGTCGATCGCCACACACCAGACGAAGAACACCGACGCACCACTCCAAAGGCAGTTGCACCACCCTCCTCCTTGTAATTCTTCGACGAGCAGGGGATGAGCTTCAAGGTCACCTACACCGTCCATGCGTCAAGGGCGGAGAGGTGGATACGCGAAGTGATGGAGAACTTCCTCGACGGTGCACCGATCAAGTGCGCCGGGCTGGACTACGAGTTCAATGATGCGGTGAAGAATGTCAGGCAGGCTGATCTTCCATTGGAGCAGACGCAACGCGCAGCCATCCTACAGCTCTCCGTCGCATAAGAGACACTGGTCTTCCAGATTGTCCATGCCAACGATGTGCCAGAGACCCTACATGAGTTCCTTAACGAAAATTCTATCAACTTCTGCGGTGCTGCTATCGACAACGATATCGACAAGATGGATTACTACAACATCGACATTCCGAAGGCGATAGACCTCCAACAGGTGATCCTAAACCCGACTGCCAAACCGCTAGCTTCTATGTACGATATGGCCAATGCTTACATTGGGACAAACCTATCGAAGAAGGATCCAGAGATAGCAGCCCTGAGATGCGATGGATGGGCAGACTTTCCACTTCAATTCAACGAGATCAAGTATGCCGATGTAGATGCTCGCCTCAGCTTTGGGTTAGTTAGGAGGTGCTGGCAGCTACAAGTCTACAACAGCCACTTGGATCGCCTCAATGTAGTTTTAGATGGTGTACAAGAAATGTTTTTTGTTGATGTAATGGTCAATCCTAATTGTAATGAGGTTATATATATTATTTGAATGAACGTTTCATTTGAGTATTCAGAATTTTAATGAATATACGACAATTAATTTTTATATTTGATCGCCTAAATAGATGAATGAACTTACAAATATTATTTGTGATTATGGCATCGACTAGAAAGAAGCTCATTGCACACACTTATATCCACCCGCAGCCGAGTGTTATGATGTAGCTGACGTCAGCCCTATGATAGAGTATCACACACGCTATTTTTTCAGAATGACCCCCTGTGATGTCCCCATACTAGTGCAGGCAATTTTACTGGAATAAATCGTTTGCAAAATAAAACTTCGCAAACGATTTACTTATACCTTCTCGTGTGCCACATTTTGGCCCATCGGGGCCAACTAATGTCCGTCTTTTTCTAGTATAAAATAGGACAAGGAATTTTTTCCGGTCTCAACCCACTCAGCTCCTCTCCACAACACTCCACAACCGCCCCCTCTTTAGATTATTACGCATATCTTGTCGGCGAGGTGGAAGCTCGATTTCGTCCGGAGATCTTCGTCGAATGCTGATGAACTTTGGTGTAGCATGTTAGTCGTGGAGTCGTGCCAAGTAATTTTATTTCTCTTACCAATGTTCCCAACTCATTGACATTTGTCACAAGTTTTAACATAAGTTGCAGAATCTTTAAATAAAGTAGGTCAATAAAAACTAGATTGCAATACCTTTGCAGCTTTGCGGTCTCCCGCGTGGTGACCTTCATAAGGACTGTCATGGCAGTATTTTATAATACTTTGCTGTTCAAACTAAGGTACACAACGTCTAATAATACCATCAACTCCCTTCTTATAAAGAAAATAATCATCCCAAAAATAATGTCCAAGATCATAAAAAAATTCTTTCTTTGTTGATAATTAAAATAAGGTGGCATAACTTTCCCAACAATAATATGAGCATAATCAGCGAACCAAGGGGAAGCTACTTTTGCACTAGACACATTAATATTTGCAAGTTGTTCATTAGCAAAGCTATCATTAATAGGAGTCGGATCATCCGAAATGTTTTCCATTTTAGACAAATGATCACCTACAGGATTATCCTCACCCTTTCTATCAACACTATGTAAATCAAATTCTTGCAATAATAAAATCTATGTAATAAGTCTAGGCTTAACATCTTTTTTATTCATAAGATATTTAATAGCTTAATGATCAGAGTGCACAATAACTCTAGAATCTACTATGTAAGGTCTAAACTTATCACAAGCAAAGAATCACAGCTAAAAATTCTTTTTCAGTAGCAGCATAATTTTTTTGGGCGCCTTCAAGAGTCTTACTAGCATAATATATAACATTAAGTTTCTTGTCAACTCTTTGTCCCAACACAACACCTACCGCATAATCACTTTGCATCACACATGATTTCAAAAGGTAAATTCCAATCATGTGGTTGAATTATAGGAGCACTAATTAAAGAATTTTTTAAACATTGAAAGACTACACACAATCATCATCAAAAGAAAATGGAACATCCTTTTGCAAAATATTAGTAAGAGGCTTTGATATTTTAGAAAAGTCCTTAATGAATCTTCTATAAAACCCAGCATGTCCAAGAAAACTTATTGTACCTTTAATATCCCGTGGATATGGTAGCTTCACTATAGCTTATATTTTCACGCGGTCCACTTCAATGCCTCTTCCAGATACTTGATGAACAAAGACTACACCTTCTGTAACCATAAAATGGCACTTCTCCCAATTAAAGACTAGGTGTTAATCCTCACATCGCTGCATAACTTTGATAAGATTGAATAGGCAATTATCGAAAGAGGTACCATAGACAGAAAAATTATCCATAAATACTTCCACAATATTTTCAATATAATCACCAAATATAGCATTCATGCTTCTTTGAAAAGTAGCAGGAGCATTACATAAACCAATTCCCCACAAACGAGATTATTATTATCGACAAGACCAGATTGGATCTATTTATCTCATTCCATTGCGTTGCTTGCTGCCGATGATGATGATGATGCCATCGAGATCAGGACCTTGCTACCTCCAATTCCCCACAGACGGTGCTAATTGACGAGGTATCGACTTTTCAATGCCTACAGAGACTTAGGGTTTCGTGGAAAATAGAGAGCAAGTAGAACTCGAAGATTGTCATACGAACAAAGGCGTCCAACTAAATAAAACACGGTGGCTAGGGTTTTCAACGATTCGATCCTTATTTCGACCTTGGCTTCACCTTCATATATGAGGTGAAGCCGGGGATTTTTCGTGTCGTACAAGTACAAAATTATCTGGCAGCACTAGGCCTTTCCTTATATTGTTACGAGTTTCCCCATACTGACTCTACTTTCTTGGGCTTCACATCTTCGACTTCGTTGGCCTCTAGGTCTTCGGGTCCACCAACTTTAACTCAAGAATATACACAGGGGTAGACTCATGGTATGCTCGTTAGGCATACCTATGTTAGAATGGAATTCTTCTATAAGAAAAAGTACCAAAGGGACAAGTAAAAGTAGTCTTTTCTTAATCATCTTTGTGCACATGTATTTGAGAAAAACCCAGAATAACCATCAAGATAGCAAAAAATGTGAATGCTTAGATAATCTTTCTAACATTTGATCAATAGAAGGTAAAGGATAATGATTCTTACGAGTAGCTTCATTTAATTTTCTGAAATCAATGCACATTCTATAGCCAGTAACAGTATGCTGAGCAAACAAGTTCATTTTAATTATTTGGAACCACAGTGATTCCACCTTTCTTAGGCAAACATAGAACATGACTTACCCATTTACTATCAGCTATAGGATAAATAATACCAGCCTCTATAAGTTTGATTACCTCTTTTCTTACCACTTTCTTTATTTTTGGATGAAGATGTCATTGGTAATCAACATCGGACTTTGCATCTGCTTCCAAATTAATCTTGTGCATGCATAGAGCTAGACTTATACCTTTAAGATCATCAAGAGAATATCCAATGGCCGGCCTATGAGCACGCAATACCTCCAGTAATTGTTTTTCCTCTTCTTCTGAAAGATTAGCACTAATAATAACAGGATATATATTTTCCTCATCAAGGTATGCATATTTCATATCATCAGGCAAAGGTTTTATTTAAAAACGAGGATCTTCTTTAGGTGGCGGTAATACTTCAAGATTATCAGGTGGAATATGCAATTGTAAATGTGGTGGTTGTTGAGATAAAATTTGTTCTAGAGCTTCTCTTTCTGCATTACTATATGGTTCCTCTTGATTAAGTACATATCGTTCCACCGCGTCCGATAAAGCAACTACCACAGAAGCAAGAGTTTCCACAATATCTTTTTGAAACTTTTATTTTTCTAAATGCTTATCAGTAAACTTGGAAAAATTAAATTCTAACCTTTCTCCAGCACATTTGATAAAAAATCTCTCTTTCGGCAAATCAATTCCAGCACCAACAGTATGTAAAAAAGGTCTACCAAATATAATCGGACAAAATGCATCTTGGGAGCAACCAAGCACAATGAAATCAGCGGGATACTTAATCTTTCGTACTAATACTTCAACAACTGTTAACATGCCAAGAGGACTAATAACTTCTTTATTAGCAAGTTGAACAATTATACCTATTTGCTCCATGTGTATGGGATCAATATCGGGCTTGATTTCGAAATATAGATAATATGGTATCAAACTTATACTTGCTCCAATATCACAAAGACCACGATAACATGAAGTTCCAATAGCACACGATATAATAGGTTTACCAGCTCTAGTAGTCTTACCTTGAATTACATTAGTGGAATCTTCACATAAATAGACATCGCAAGGAGTCTCTTCATTTAATTCTTCATAGATATTTCTTCATAAGGCTCATAAAAAATTCTAGCACTGCTATTTGCAACAACGGTGAGCAAATTTTCTTTCACCCTTTTCGGATATGGAGGAGATTTCACATATTTTTCTATAATAACCAACGAAGCTTGCTGAACCTGTTTCTCAACTTTAGCAATATATGGTGAAGTCTTAAGAGCTTCAACAAAAATCTTAAATCATTTCTTAGGAACATTCAAATGGTTACGAAAACATTTAGAAACTTTTACTAAAACATGCGAATCAAGACCAAACTTATTCTTTAGTTCTTCAAACAATATAGTAGTCACTAGTGGAGAAGAGGCCTTTCGTCCCAAGCCTCTGGGAGCAAATGTCCCCGTTTTGAACCAAACCGGGTCCAATGGGGGGCACTGGTCCCGGTTTGTGATACAAACCAGTATGTATCACAAACAGGGACCAAAGGCCCACCCGTTGGACCCGGTATGGATTACCAACTGGGACAAAATCCCCATCTGCCTAGATAACCTTGCCGCTGTCCAAGTGTGAGCCACACTTAGCCATTTTTTCACTTCTTATCACAAGATGGGTTTATTGCTTTGCTCTCTTCACATCCACAAGAGGTGTTCGATGAAATTCTTAAGAGGTTTTTCCACTTGAGTTCACACAAATCAAGCCACACTTAACTTGCTTTTTTCTTCTCCATCGAGGTTAACAACTTTATCCTTTCATTTGTAATTGATAAAATGCATGTGTATATATATATACATCGTTTCACTAATCGTGATGTTCTGTAATGATTTTTGATAAGCTTAATTATATCATGCAGATGAATCAGCAATGGATGTACATTGACCGACGCTTTGACGAGTTCACTTCAGGCCTGAGTAATTTTATGGCCATGGCTGAGGCAAACAAACATGGTGGCTTTATGTATTGTCCATGTGTTGACTGTAAGAATATCGTAAATTACGCTCACTCGAGTACCATTCACGGCGACCTTCTGCGATCCGGTTTCATGCCCAGTTACTATTGTTGGACCAAGCACGGAGAAAGAGGGGTTATGATGGAAAACAATGAAAAAGAGGAAGAGGATGATGACAGCTATCCCATGTTCCCTGAATACGGTGATACTGCAGAAGGCAATGAAGATAATGAAGCAGAAGATCAAGAGGCACCAGATGAGCCTGTTGATGATGATCTTGGCCATGCCATTGCTGATGCAAGGAGAGAATGTGAAACTGAAAAGTAAAGGTTGGCCTTCGACTAGATGATACAAGATCACAACAAATTGTTATACCCAACTTGCGAAGATGTCCATAAAAAGCTAGGCAACACACACTGGAATTGTTGCAATGGAAGGCAGAGAACGATGTTACTGACTCAGGATTTGGAAAGTTGCTGACAATAATTAAGAGGAAGCTTCCAAGGGGTAACGAATTTCCCGCCAGTACGTACGAAGCGAAGAAGGTTGTCTGCCCTCTAGGATTAGATGTGCAAAAGATACATGCATGCATTAATGACTGCATCCTCTACCGCGATGAGTACGAGAATTTGGATGCATGCCCGGTGTGCACTGCATTGCGGTATAAGATCAGACGAGATGACCCGGGTAATGTTGAGGGCGAGCGCCCCCGGAAGAGGGTTCCTGCCAAGGTTATGTGGTATGCTCCTATAATACCACGGCTGAAACGCTTGTTCAGAAATAAAGAGCACGCTAGGTTGTTGCGATGGCACAAAGAAGACCTTAAGAAAGACGATATGTTGAGACACCCTGCTGATGGGTCCCAATGTAGAAAAGTCGATAAAGAGTTCTCGTACTTTGCAGAGGATGCAACGAACTTAATGTTTGGTCTAAGTACAAATGGCATGAATCCTTTTGGAGAGCAGAGCTGCAGCCATAGCCCCTGGCATGTGACTCTTTGTATATATAACCTTCCTCCTTGGTTGTGCATGAAGCAGAAATTCATTATGATGCTAGTTCTCATACAAGGCCCGAAGGAACCCGTCAACGACATTGATGTGTACCTGAAGCCATTAGTTCAAGAACTTCTACAGTTGTGGTCCATAGCAGGTGTACCTGTGTGGGACGATCACAAGCAGGAGGAATTTGACCTACGAGTGCTGCTTTTCGTAACCATCAATGATTGGCCTGCTCTTGGTAACATTTCAGGATAGTCAAACAAGGGATACAATGCATGCACGCACTGTTTAGATGAGCTCGAAGGTGATTATTTGGATAAATGTAAGAAGGTCATGTACCTAGGGCATCACCGATTTCTTAGGCATACCCATCCCGTAAGAAAGAAAGGCAAGCATTACAACGGTGAGGCTGTTCACCAAAAGAAGCCTCCCCATCGTGATGGTGTTGCTATATTTGGTATGGTCAAGGATCTAGAAGTAATATTTGGAAAGGGTCCTGGCGGACGGTCTGTTCCGAATGACGCAGCCGGACACGCGGCCATGTGGAACAAGAAATATATATTTTGGGATCTACCCTATTGGAAAGTCTTAGAGGTCCGCTCTTCAATCGTTGTGATGTACGTGACGAAGAATCTTTGTGTGAACCTGTTAGGCTTGCTGGGCGTGTACGGGAAGACAAAATATACACCAGAAGCACGGGAGGACCAGCAACGTATGAAAGACCCCAAAAAACTGCATGATACAGATAAAGGACATTATTACTCCAGCTACGCTCTTACAAAAGAAGAGAAGAAACTATTTTTTGAATGTCTGAGCAGTATCAAGGTCCCGTCTGGCTTCTCCTCCATTATAAAGAGAATAATAAATATGGAGAAAAAATATTCCAGAACCTGAAGTCTCGTGACTACCACGTGATAATGACGCAGTTGCTTCCGATTGCATTGAGGGGCCTTCTACCGGAAAATGTTCGACTGCCCATTGTGAAGCTATGTGCATTTCTCAATGCAATTTCTCAGAAGGTAATAAATCCAGAAATTCTACCAAGGTTGCAGAATGATGTGGTCCCATGTCTTGTTAGTTTTGAGCTGGTGTTCCCACCATCCTTCTTCAATATTAAGACGCATCTCTTCGTTCATCTGGTCGAGGAGATTTCCATTCTCGGTCTTGTGTTTCTACACAATATGTTCCCCTTCGAGAGATTCATGGGAGTCTTAAAGAAATATGTTCATAACCGTGCTAGGCCAGAAGGAAGCATCTCCAAGGTTATTGAGTTCTGTGTTGACTTTATTCCTGACCTTAAGCCGATTGGTGTTCCTGAATCACAGCATGAGGGGAGACTAAGTGGAAAAGGAATGCTAGGAAGGAAATCAATGATACGTAGGGACGGGATTTCTTTCACCCAAGCACACTACACAGTTCTACAAAGTTCCACCTTGGTGGCTCCGTATATCAGTGTATACAAGAATTTTGTACGCTTCCAGAACCCGGGGCAGTCGAACGATTGGATTGGACATGAACACATGTCGACCTTGGCCGGTTGGTTGCAAAAACATCTCCTGAATAACAGCACTATTGAAGATCAGTTGTATTTGTTGGCCTAGACACCATCTTCGACTGTATTAACTTTCCAAGGGTATGAGATAAATGAGAATACATTTTACACAATCACCCAAGATAAAAAAGAGCACCAACCAAAACAGTGGTGTCCGCTTTTATGCAATTAACAACGAAGGCCCAAATGACACATACTATGGTTACATAGAGGAGATATGGGAACTTGAGGTCCCTTTGTTTAGGTGCAAATGGGTCAAGAAAACAGGAAGCGGGGTTCAGATAGACAAGTTGTATGGAATGACAACAGTGGATCTCAACAATCTTGGGTATACAGATGAACCATTCGCCCTAGCCAAGGATGTGGCCCAGGTTTTCTATGTGAAGAATATGTCTAGCAAACCAAGAAAATAGAAACATAAAGAAACGAATACATCAAACGATGAGCCAAAGCGCCACATAGTTCTTTCTGGAAAAAGAAACATTGTGGGAGTGAAGGATAAGACAGACATGTCAGAAGATTATAATAAGTTTGGTGAAATTCCACCCTTCACAGTGAACATTGACCCAAGCATCAAGTTAAATGATGAAGATGCTCCATGGTTACGGATGAAGAAGGTTAAATGATGAAGATGCTCCATCATCAAGTTAATTGAAGAATGTTCATGGCACAAATGAGTATCTCAACATGGCAATCAATTTCCCATTTATTTTTGTGTAATCATGTAACTGTATGCATGTAAGAAATTAAAAGTGGATATGGTTGGCTTTTGTACCATATATATAGAGGAGATGTAGTCGCTCACGGGTTGCAGGAAATTTTTTCCGAGGCGCATTTTTCGAAGATGTCGTAGGGCGTGTGCACCAACGACATCTTCGAGAAACTGCGCCACGGGAGATTTTCCAACCCTTTCCCCAACACTGTTAGAGGAGATGTATTCGTTCACGGGCTTGCAGGAAAAAATTCCGAGACGTAGTTTCCAAAGATGTCGTACGGCGTGTGCACCAACGACATCTTCGAGAAACTGCGCCAAGGGAGATTTTCCAACCCTTTCCCCAACACTGTTAGAGGAGATGTAGTCGTTCACGGGCTTGCAGGAAAAAAATTCTGAGACGCAGTTGCCGAAGATGCCGTCACTAGTAGGAAAAGGCTCATCAGTGGTGCATCAAAAAAGCTTTCTGTGGCGCATGGGCGGTGCACCATAGAATTCTCGCCACAAAAATAAGAATTCGGTGGCGCACCTTGTGGTGGATCCTTATTCTATGATATTGTGCTATGAGATTTGATCATATTATGTGCAAGATGTATTGATATATGTCTATTATGTATCCCGTTCATAAGTATTTGTTCTGATCCAATATCTATGCAAGAGCATGTGTGGGGTGATGTGTGTACTAGATGGAGTAGCATGGTTTTAGTGATTGGATAGTGAAGACAAATTCATGATCTATTATGGGTTTTCCTTTTCTTTTGCTACCTCACTTGGGATAAAGTGAATGCATGTGTTATGTTCTTCACGTGGCAAAAGTGATGATCTTGCTTGTTCAAGGTAACATATTTGATATTCAAACATCATGTCGAAGTAATTATGGCTATGATTTGTTAATTCTTAATACAATGGTTTGAGAATTTGGTTTTATTTTCATCGTTTTCAGCAATTACTTTATTACGGACAGTCTATTTTCAATATTTTCTCCGCAAATATCCGATTCTGATTTTAGTTTCAAACGCCTAGGCGCTTATTTGTTTAGGGGCGGATATTTAAACAAAAAACGCATGCGGGACTTTTTTTGACCTGGTCCTTTTGTTTTGGGCTAGAACCACCTCGAGACAGTACCTCCAATAACCATTTTTGTACCAGTGTACCCCCACCCTACTCCATGGTGGTTGACAACCCCCAAGTAAAGGGTATCATACATAGTTGTACCATCTCTCAGTATGTAAGTATGGGTATCAAACCGAAGTAACAAGAAGGTCAAACAATATATTCTTTCGAACTAGAGTGTCACAGTTCTAGTCATCTATGCACTTAACAATTTAAACATGTAAATGGTGACTAGTTGTTCTCATGTTTCAAAAATAAAAAAGTAATGTTTGTGAGGATCTCATAGATATCCCAATCCTCTATACTGAGGACAAGATGAAAGTTTTACGCTTATGTTTAGTAATGGACCTAGGTTCATATATTCACTTGATCTTTTTATCTTGACAACGGCGGTGATCATGTTATAGATAATAAAGTGCACATAAATTTCATGATTTAATAGTAATATTTATAGAGGCAACATGTCCTGAAAAATTAAGTTGAGAAGAGAAATACCAAAAAGGTGTCATCATGCATGAAAAGGTTTGTCACTTGGCCCCAAGTAGATGTTCTCCATTATCCCATGATGGGCGTATACTAATGTGTTACCTTTTTTGTTGCTTTGCTACACCCTCCAATACCGCACACATCTTCATGCATCATACTCTTGTATGTAAAAACACATATACAACAACATATGCAAACGTTTAATGATTGCATGCTTCCCCCACCACTCTTACCTACCTACACTATGGCAATACATAATTTTTTTTCTAAAGAAGTGTGTGTATTTTCTAGAAAGAAAGTAAAAATTTCATAAGGTTGAACCTATAGGAATTTTTCTGTAAATTTGCATGCAAAATGACCATAGAAAAATTTGCTATAGATTCAAATCCTACAAACCAAAGCAAGGAGTACATGAAAAAATTCTAAGTAACATATATAATAGGTCCATCTTTTAAAATAAAAGTCTTTCAACCCGCCGTATTCAATCCTACTATACTCGTTCCAATGAATAAGGCTTATATTTTTTTAAAATCAAACTAAGAAAATTTGACTAAAATTTTAGAAAAATCTATCAATAAATATTATATTCTATAGATATTTATGATAATATTGTAGAAAGTTGTAGAACCCTAATATTTGTTTTGTTTCGTTGATTATTTCGGTGACCTTTATGGGGTATATATAAAAATATATGAGGGAGTAGACTTGGAGTACAAGATAATATCTCTAGAGTCCTAGTCTATCTCTATGTTCTATATGTATTCTAACATTCCCCCTCAGTCGTAGCGGGAGTGAAGCAGACGATTGCGACTGAATCTGATGTCCCGCGCTTCCGTCCTCTTCTCCTCCTTGTCATCATCGGCGTCCCCTTCTAGTTCCTTCTCTTCCCTCCCGCAGTCACAGCGGGAGTGGCGTGGACGCAAGTGACGACGCGGACGCTGTTGACTGTGTGTAGCTGTAGATATTGTCTTGATGTCGATGTCGAGATAGCCGATCGTGATGTAGCCGTGGTCGAGGTAGTCATCGTAGATGTGTAGCCGCATTCGCCGGAGGCGCAAAAAATTGCGCGGGTTTCTTCTTCCTTTTTTTTATTTGGACGGAGCTGCAGTCGGGGCCGACGTTTTGCACCTTAAAAGGTACCGTCGGGGGCGACGTTTTGCACCCTGAGGGGTACCGTCGCAGGCGTCTTGCTGATGCCAGAGGACGCGGTCGTAGGTGAGACCACCAGTTTTGGACTGGAGGAAGCCCACCAAGCACTCACGGTTTTGCCAGAACCGTGTGCGCGGTTGTGGTGTGTCGACGCAGTCTTAGCCGTCGGACGCGGTCAATGCCGGCGTCGTGCCTTGCAGTTGTACTATCAGAGGGCGTCGTAGTTTCATGTCCATCATGTGGACGATGTTGTGCGGTGGCGGCGGCGTAGTGTTGACGACGATGTCGATGATGACCACGGTGATGTAGACCTTGGCGATGTAGCGTCAGCGATGTCGAAGCAGCAGGAGTGTCGACGATGTGTCACTTGGAGGCGTCCCTCGCAGCGACACGATGTCGCGCTGTTGGAGAAGTCGATGAAGAACTTCCACACCGGCCTGGCGTGTGGATTTTGCATATCGATGTCGCTTCTCGTAGTAGATGTGCCCGACAATGATCTTGGCTCCTAGGTTGGCGTAGTCGCACAGCTTGATTTCGTGGTTCGGCTCGTTGTAGTTCCGGCTCGATGAAGTGCAAATTGGTGTGGCTCGATAGTCGGCGTGCCGACGCGTGGGAGATGGCCCTCCCGCAGTCGATCCCGTGGCCGCGCAAAGACGTCGTAGTGTATGAGGAGTTGATGCAGATTCCGTGGCCCATGATGCACGCACACATGTATTGGTGCATTAGATCTGATGGTGCATCCATACCTTCTAGTCTTGTAGTCCATGGCGCTGGGATCGGAAGCCTGGAGTCGCGTAGATGACACGCGATGAAGCCGCCCGTTGCGCCGTGCCGCGCCGCCGTGCACTGCTTGTACCCTTTTTGGAGCCGGTTTCTTCGAACGGATTTCTGCACTGATTTGCGCCGGAAGAGGATCGTGATCTGATGATTTATTTGGCTAATTTAGATCTAATCTAGAGATTGGAAACTAAAATTTCGAAAATTGGATCTAATCTATAGAATTGGGAAAATTGGAAAACCGAAATTTGGATCTAATCTAGTCTAAAGAACCGATCTGATCTTTGACAAGATCGGGTGCCGCGCCCCCGAGGAGAGATCTCCCCGGGGGCGGCGCGATGCAGAAGTGGTGGGAAGACCTAAGATCGGCGTCGTGAGACTAACCGCTCTGATACCATGTAGAAAGTTGTAGAACCCTAATATTTGTTTTGTTTCGTTGATTATTTCGGTGACCTTTATGGGGTATATATAGAAATACATGAGGAAGTAGACTTGGAGTACAAGATAATATCTCTAGAGTCCTAGTCTATCTCTATGTTCTATATGTATTCTAACAAATATATTTTGTGATGTATCTATTGATATTGATTTTATAGTTGCATGTTAATGATTTATTTGTAAAAGCTTGGTCACACTTTAGTTGCTTTGACTTTTCAATAATAATATAAGCCTTATTTATTGGAATGAAGATAGTATTGTTGAACACCGTTGAGTCTACAATTAATTATCCATTTTCCTCTTTGGGTATGTTCAGACTCCAATCAAGAGAGAGTGAGAGACGCCTTGTCGGAGCGGATATCTATTACTAGTACTAACACATTGCTACGTTAGATGAAAAAGGAAAATTACTATAGAAAAGAGATTCAATTTCTAGGTAAAACAAAAATAGTATTGCATTCGCACGTAGTCCCCCCTTTTGTGTTGTAACAAAAATAAAATGAGCACCGCCAACAAAGCAAGTTCTGCAGAATGAGTAGCAGTACTACTGTGCATACACTGACTGGCTGACTCTGATGCACGCACTCGCTAAACAAGAACAATGGGCTTAGGACCATTATTATACCCACAAGTTGCATAGTGAAACCCTGCATTGGTTGGTGAGCTGATGACAACAACAGATTAAATAGTACCAGAAGTAGTACAAAATAATCTATACGGATTGGTGGGAGTGTCATTGATACATCAGGAGGCTGCAACTAGCCCCAGCTCTGTTATGCATGCAGTGATGATCTTTAAAGCTTAAGCTGGAAAAAGATGACCTTTTTGCGAGGGATAGGTAAGAACTAGTGGATCAGTCAGAGAGGGGGGACGTATTAAGTATTTGGAAAGCCTGGGCGGATGCAGAATGGCATGAAAAAGCCATCATGCGTTGTGCGGTTCAGAGATGGCAGCAGGGTTGCAGCAGACGCATTTTGGCTTTTGCGTCTACTCGGCGTTCCTAGTCTAATGGTGAAATCATTCCATAACAGGAGTATCCGCGCCCGGCTTTGAGTGCTTCCGTTTGGGGTAATGTGAAATTCTGCTGAACTTCTTTTTTATGTGCCATCATTTCTTCATTCTTTTGGGAAAATCATTTGCCCATCTTTGAGATAGGTATATATATGTTGTACAATGCATTCAAACTACAATCAATGGATTTGTAGGACTTCCTACAACCAGTCAAAAGTGTGTATTTGTCATTTCGGGGGTGTTGGAGTTGGACACATACATGAACACGCCACAAGAGTACAATGAAAGCAAGGAGCAGAAGAAGAAATCGACTTATCCTGGTCTCAATGCCATCCATGGAGATTTGGTATTTAGAAAAATATCCCGAATATTTGTCCATTGCAATAATTCAGAAGTGGTCTACGAAACCATGATTTTTTTTTTGGAAGAAACACTACCTGACTGTCCTCTGTGAAAAACCTTTGAAGATAGCTTCAACCAGAAGGTATTGAGCTCCAATAAACATAATAGCATGCACAAGTGGCATACAAATTTATGTGACAAACCTCCTTGATGTGAGGACATAAAATCACAAGTGTGAACCTACGGTTTCACTATGAGTCGCCTGATTAGAGAGTCTTCTCCAGAACATTTAGAGAGTACGGCACACTTTAGCTTGTTGCCCACTGACAATAACAACCACTACCACTACCACAACGGCAAGAGGCAAAATTACAACATGACAAATATATCATAGTTTTTGTTCCCTTCGATAATGGTAGACAAACATATATACATGTTCCCAACATAGTAGCCAAAAATCAGCTCAATATGAAAGTGTTTACCTCTCTAAAATATTTGCCTACAAAAACTATGTGTTGAAACTGCACTAGTCCAACATACAAAGCCGCTATCAAATCTACTTATCAAAATCTCAAACCAGCTAACCCAATCATACTACTCAGAGTAAGGAGCAAGATAATCAAGTTTAGACCCAATCCAAACATGTTTGATCCTCCAATCACCGGCTTGAAAAGAACCCTGTCACATCTCAGAAATCTTGACAAAAATCACCTCTCTTCTTCTTCCTCTTTTCACACTTGGTTGTGGTGTCCTAGTGTGTTCTGACACCCTCTTACAGTCGCAGCCACTTTTTGGCTTGCTTGTTCACTCTCACACACAACCACCAAGGATGGCTAGGGTTTTCTTATTTGCCTCTCAAGGAGACGGATCAACCGTTAAATGTGAACCTCGATCAAAGGTTCATAAGTGTTGGACTCTTGGGCTAATGTTGTCATGCCAACACAACTCCATGTAGAGAGGCATGGACGAACAAACTCCCCCTCCCGACATCATGGAGGGTCTCACCACATGGGTAAAAATACCAACACATTTTTATTTGTGTGCACATTCTCAATCTACAATTTGTTAGAATTTAGCATGTCTCGAAACTAATGATAGCGTAAATCAATACGCTTCGACATTGAATAAAAACTTTCATTGTTACTTAGGTGGATAGCACTCTAGTTGTCACAAAACAACACATATTTGTCTTTCTTAAGACCAAGCTCAGAAGCCAATCATTTTACCACAATAGCTCTTTACTCGCACCTATTACTCCGATGAACTCAACTTTAGTTGTATTCAACGCCATTTCTGTTGTATTCAACGCCACACACTTAAGCAACCTTTTTTGACATGCCAGTCACCGCCAAAATGGGTAACCAAATATATGGTGGATCTTTATTATATTATATTGATATATGAGAATGGAACCTATTATGTGTAAGATGCATTGATAGATGCATATTGACACGCGTACAGCACGCGACCGTTGGGAACCCCAAGTGGAAGGTGTGATGCGTACAGCAGTAAGTTTCCCTCAGTTAGAAACCAAGGTTTATCGAATCAGTAGGAGTCAAGAAGCACGTTGAAGGTTGATGGCGGCGAGAAGTAGTGCGGCGCAACACCAGGGATTCCGGCGCCAACGTGGAACCTGCACAACACAAACCAAGTACTTTGCCCCAACGAAACAGTGAGGTTGTCAATCTCACCGGCTTGCTGTAACAAAGGATTAGATGTATAGTGTGGATGATGATTGTTTGCAGAGAACAGTAGAACGAGTATTGCAGTAGATTGTATTTCAGTATAAAGAATTGGACCGGGGTCCACAGTTCACTAGAGGTGTCTCTCCCATAAGATAAATAGCATGTTGGGTGAACAAATTACAGTTGGGCAATTGACAAATAGAGAGGGCATGACCATGCACATACATATTATGATGAGTATAGTGAGATTTAATTGGGCATTACGACAAAGTACATAGACCGCTATCCAGCATGCATCTATGCCTAAAAAGTCCACCTTCAGGTTATCATCCGAACCCCTTCCAGTATTAAGTTGGTAGCAACAGACAATTGCATGAAGTATTGGGCGTAATGTAATCAATAACTACATCCTCGGACATAGCATCAATGTTTTATCCCTAGTGGCAACAGCACATCCATAACCTTAGGGGTTTCTGTCACTCCCCCAGATTCACGGAGACATGAACCCACTATCGAGCATAAATACTCCCTCTTGGAGTTACAAGCATCAACTTGGCCAGAGCATCTACTAGTAACGGAGAGCATGCAAGATCATAAACAACACATAGGTATAAATTGATAATCAACATAACATGGTATTCTCTATTCATCGGATCCCAACAAACACAACATATAGCATTACAGATAGATGATCTTGATCATGTTCGGCAGCTCACAAGATCTGACAATGAAGCATAATGAGGAGAAGACAACCATCTAGCTACTGCTATGGACCCATAGTCCAGGGGTGAACTACTCACTCATCACTCCGGAGGCGACCATGGCGGTGTAGAGTCCCCCGGGAGATGAATCCCCTCTCCGGCAGGGTGCCGGAGGCGATCTCCTGAATCCCCCGAGATGGGATTGGCGGCGGCGGCGTCTCTGGAAGGTTTTCCGTATCGTGGCTCTCGGTACTGGGGGTTTCGCGACGAAGGCTATTTGTAGGCGGAAGGGCAGGTCAGGGGGCCACACGAGCGGCCAAGACCTGGGCCGCGCCGCCTTGTGGTCTGGCCGCCTCGTGGCCCCACTTCATTGACTCTTCGGTCTTCTGGAAGCTTTGTGTGAAAATAGGCCCCTGGGCGTTGATTTCGTCCAATTCCGAGAATATTTCCTTACTAGGATTTCTGAAACCAAAAACAGCAGAAAACAGCAACTGGCTCTTCGGCATCTCGTTAATAGGTTAGTTCCAAAAAATGCATAAATATGACATAAAGTATGCATATAACATGTAGATATCATCAATAATGTGGCATGGAACATAAGAAATTATCGATACGTCGGAGACGTATCACATATCATATCATGTGTCTCGTTCTTAAGTGCATGTTCTGATCCAACATGTATGCAAGAACATGTACGTGTGGGGAGAAGTGCGTATTGGATGGAGTAGCATGGTGGTGGTATTGAATATTGACAACAAATTCATGATCTACTATGGTATTTACCTTCATTTTGTTGCCTCACTAGGGAAAAAGTGAATACATGTGCGATGTTTATCATGTGACATTGTGATAATCTTTTTATGTTCAAGGTAGCATATTTGATATTCAAATATTATGTCATATTTCTTAAGGCTATACTCTGCTGATTCATAATTAAAGATTGCTTGGACTTTTCCGTTTCTTGAGGAGTATAAGAGAGATGTGTTGCATCATCTCTATGTTAGGTCGTAATGCCCTTATGAATTCTTATCAAACATATATTGAAGTTTCACCAATATTATACCACTGATGAATTCTTAGTGTCCACTAAAACTTAAAAAGATAGTAGACAAGTGAACCCATGAACCCTGGTCCATTGAAAATCACTAGTAACACATTTCCAAAACTTTTACCTTGATTTACATTTTCTACTATTATTTAACCAAAAATACAAAAAATTACTATCTCTACATACGCACACAAAACCCAAATAACACTAGCTTTTATTTGCTTTCATCTAGTTTACTTAAGTTGTTTACTTTACTTTACTTTATTTTATCCTTGTATTTCCTATTACTAATAGGAAACCTTGTGCTTGACAACCACATGGTGGAGTTGGAGACACAAGGCAAGAAATTTATTTTGCAAGTTGCTAGAATAGGAGAAGGAAGAATTCGGCTTCTAAGCCAATTCCCCGAGAGATCGATATAAACCATCGAGTCACCCTTGCAGAGAAAAGACGCTTGCTTTAACAGTTTGCACTTGGAGTTCCAATATATTGGTACACATAGAGTTGTATTCATCAAGCGATATTTGGTGACGCCATCAACCGTCATCAAGTACAATTTTCTGGCGCCGTTGTCGGGGAGTTGCAATAAGCTACATCACTTTGGTTTCAGTGTAGTTAATCTCCATATCAACTGCTAAAACATCTTCTGGCACCATAGTTGCAAGAGGAACATCACATCAACATCTTCACCAACTTTGTGCAAACACCTGAGCTTGGGGAGGTTGCACCACTGTGATCTTTTCTTTCTCCTTTAGATTTTTAAAGTAATTTTCTTTGTCTTGTTTTTATTCTTTATTTTTAGTTTCTCTTGAAAACTCAAAAAATCATAAAAATTAGAATCCACCTTTTGCTTACAATCATGAGTAGGAACAACAAAAGGTTAAAATTAGGAACAAAAGGATGCAATCATATGTGTAGTACAAAGAATCTTGAATGCTATATTGAACAAAAAGTAATAAGCACACTCTACTCCACCAGGTTTGCTAATGGCAACTCAATGGCTGCAGAATGGCATGTTATAAATTTTGATAGATTATGTGAGACAATAAAAACTCCTGATTGTGACCCATAAATATTAAGAGTAAAGTTATTCCCACACTCCTTAACATAAGCCTCTAAATTATGGTATGAAAATGCACCCAAAAGAGATTTAAAATCATGGTTTAATATGACAGCCTTGTTTTTGGAACAAATTGGAAAATGCAACCTTCGTCGGAAAAAGAATATATTTCATTTTTAAGCAACAAGAAAATGAAACTCTCACAAAAGCTTGGATTAGGTTTAAAAAAAGTCCTATAATATGGAACATGGGTTAATAGATTGGATGCTTATAAGTAGTTTCTATTATGGTCTGAATAATTATTCTATGCGTTTCCTACATAAATAAGCCGAAACCTATTTTTTAAACATCAAACCTTATGAAGCCTTTGCCCTATGAGATGGAATGTTGGTTGAAGATGGCATCAATAGGAGCCTGGACAAAATAAAAAAAATCTTGATTTGGAAATTAACGAGAAAACCAATAAATGTGGTAAAGTAGAAGTTATCATTCTAGAAGAATCATCCATGTTCTTGGGAAACAAAAAAATTAAGAAACAAAAAGAATCCACCACCAAAGAGTCACCAAAGATGACAAATGCTACACAAAAGATGAAGTTAAAATGCTAAGTGAAATAAAAGAGCCTCTACTTGATCTTGATAAGTGTAGCTTGCCTGAACTTATTAGTATCTTACAAAAGTTTTTAATGACCCATCTATTAATGTTCGTCAAGAAGGATTTGGCTCTTACATAGCAAACTATGCAATCAAAGAATAGATAGAAACATACAATAATGAAGCTATGATACCACCAAATTAAGCTTGGGGATGTTTGGATCCCCAAGATATTAACCAGTATTGGCAAAGAGACCCAACATGCTATCTTAGATCTTGTGCTATGTAAAGAACTATATTTTTTTGAAACCTTTACTATGGTGGAGCCCCCCATAGTGCCACTTTATTAAAAACACCAAGATAAAGTTACAACAGTGTTATATACAACATATACATAAAAGAAGGAGTATCCTAGAGTTTATGGTAGAGAAATAAGCTAGGTTGTTAATTTGGCTGCAGATTCAACTTTCACACGATGCTTAAGCATGGTGACTTCATGACAAAACATTGTCTTCCAACCTCTGAAAGTCGGTCCAATTCCTTGGAAGATCTAGTTATTCCTCTACTTCCAGATACACCAATAGGTCAAAATTATTATATCAATAAAACATGGTCCTTTGAAACTCTTTTTTTGTAGCTATGATGGAGACACTAGTATCCCCAGGTTTCTAGGGAATTTGGAGATAATTCCAGATCCTAGAACTGAACTAACAGTTGAAAAATAGATGCCTCCAGTCCTCCAGATTGTTTCCATGACACAACACACAAGAATGATTATTTGTGACATTCCAATGCCTTTGGATGAGCATATCCTTGGTGTTTGTTCTATCATGGAGGATGAGCCAGGCAAAGAATTTGTGCTTGGAAGTGCATCTGCTCTTCCACAGCCAACTGGAAGGTGGATGAGTTGCCAGGCTCGCAAAGTGTTGCTGATAAACAAGCTTTGGTCTGAAAATTCCATTCCCCACCAGGGTGCAGACCCACACATCATATTGATGATTGTGCAAGGCAGTATTAGAAACTATGGAATTAAATGATCTACTAAAACTCAAAACTATGGAAAATTGCCCAATAAATCTTTTGCTTACTAATTACTCAACCACACAAGCCTTAGGAAAATTATATGATATAATGGTTCAGTTAATATGACTGTTAGGCCTATTGATTTTGTTATCATGGACATGGGGAATAAACCCTCTAGTCCTATAATCCATGGACGACCTTTTTTGAGAACTACATCTGCAATCATTGACTCAAAGGAAGGGAATGTGAAGTTTCAATTCACACACAAGAAATGAATGGAACACTTTCCAAGGAAGAAGGGCATATCACCAACATACAAGCTAGCACATGATCTTCATGCCACTTGAAACAAGCAAGTAAAGCCTAGCTATATGACTAAGAAAAGCGCCCGAGTTGTTTTATTTTTATTTTTCCTATGAACTCTTGCAGTAGAAAGATAGTTTATTTTTATTTATCTCTATGGACATTAAATAAGGTACCAAGTTTAACCCATTTGGATGACTTAAAGTTGTGAAACAGAAGAGGAGTTGTTGATTTCTGCATGCTACTTTTTAGTGCGTAATTGTGTTACTCTCTTTCTTAACTCCTAAAATCACGAAAAATTATCTGAAGCTGCAAATTTTAATCCTTTATAAGCACAAAAAAATTTCAAAAATTCCTGACATGTAAAATTGGTCGAATTCAACCTCTTTTGATGCAACTAAAAATCTGGATAGATTCTGCCTATTAGTGTTTGAGCCATTACTTTGGGTCCTAGAATGATTTTCCATGAATCTTTCGATATGCTAGGAATGTGTAGGGCGCTATATACTTGCTTGAATATCAAGGAAACTTTTGTCCTTGGATTATATTGTGGCAATCATCATATTCTTGTACCACTAATGTGATCCTATAGAAAAGAAATGGGAGAAATTTTTGTGTTGAATTTTTTTGACAGGGAATAGAGGAACACCACACCAAGAGCTATTCAATAATGGTGAATACCAAATGCTTGGGGATGTCCAAGGAACCCCGGACCTATTCAAACTCTCGGTTTTCAAACCTCTAAGCTTTGTTTTTTGAGCAACATAGAATGATCGCATAAACTTGGAGCATCTTTGTTATTGTGTCTAGTTTTGTTTGGAAATAAATGAGACCAGCATGATAGATATTATTGCATTCTGAGGAAAGAGCTACAGAAAAAAAAACTATCCCATGAATGAGATCTATGATTAAAATAAGTTGTATGCCATACAGATAAAAGGGAATGAAAGCAAATAAAGCTAAAATTCAAAGTTATGCTTAGTGTTGCCAGTTTCAAATACTTTGATGAATGATATTTTGCTAGTTCCTTATTTAGTGCTACCTTTTTACCATATACATGGATGTTTAATATTAAGGAGCGTTGCTAATAATAAATGATTGGCACTATGGACACTATAGCATCCATCTAGATCTTTTGCTAGCTCAAAAATTCTCAAAACAAGCTAAGACTTGTTTCCAAACACCTTAAACCAAATGCCCACCATACCTACCTATGTGGCACTTGCTACTCCAAGTATAATATGTGTACTATGCCTCCAAATACCTCAATTTATCTCTTTTGTGTAGTTTTAAGCTCGTGAGAAAGTAAGGCATGGGGTGATACCACCATGGAAAGTTATGTGTTTGACATATTATGAGTAGCTAGGTTGTTAAGTAAGAACCATGCTTACATGAGGAAAACTTTCAACATTGCACTAAATTTTTTGTCATTTTTAAGCTTTTGGTTATGGGTGATCATCGTGTGCCAAATGAATGGGGGCTATCATGCAAAAGCCTGCAGTATGCATATGATTGTGAGAAAAACATTGGACCTCTAATGGAAGGCATGCAAAATAATCATGGTGAAAGTTTGAAGCAATGGTATCGTCAATCTCCTTTCAACAAAAGGAAAATAAAACGTACATTATAAGAGGATGTCCATTTGTCTGTTATCCTGTCTTTCCGGTATGGATGTCCCCCAAAAAAGTTGAGATTATCCAATTTCCTTGGGCACTTCGTACAGGAGGCATGGAGATACTCCTTTGTGATACTTGGTTGAAACGATATGCATATGAAGAAGGTCTGCGGTAAAACCAAACAAAAGTAGCATGAGGTGTGGTTTCATGTGCCAAGGGGCAGGACACATCCAACTTGTAAGATGCCAAGTACATAACCCACATGATCTCTAAAACAAAGTAAAAAAAGAGATGCTCGAACCCCCATCCTTATGAGTACCGTTGACATCAACTACATACTCAAAACTTTCTTTTATGCTCTCAAATATCTTTTACTTTATTGGAGGTCTAACACATATATTCCCTACTTACTTTCTGTTATTCAAGAGTCAAAAGAATCAAAATAAGAGTATACAAGAAAAAGAAAGAAAAGAAAACGAGTCTTACATAAATTATATAGGTTCATCCAAGCATGCTTTATGGTCTATAATACTTTTCATTTGTTTGAGCACAAGACCACTTATTGTTAAACATGTTAATTTGTAGATTGTAAAAGATATCACTTTATAGCTCACTCTTGCGTATTATTATTCTTTAAGGATTGAACCTTGTGAACATTTTATGTGATAATAAAAAGAAGCAAAGAATCACACTCCACAGTCCATGTTAGTTTTATCACCTTTATGCTTGAGGACGAGCATGGGTTAATCTTGGGGATGTTGATGCTTGTAAAATGCATGCACGAACTTTGTAGTTTCTTGACACGTATTACCACATATTTGCAACATATATGATGTTATATCCATGTTTATATTGATTTTTATGATTTACCAATGATCCCCTTTGTTTGGGTTATAACTCCGCAGGATAGGAAAATCATGTTTTATGTATTTTTGACTTTCAGGGACCTTAACGAAGTCAAATTGAGCTATGATTTCGGGGATGCGAATATTTCATCAAGAGAAGCATCTGGAGTGCTTGGACCTCACGATATGGACCAGGAGGGCCCAAAGAGAGCATGTGGCGCACCGATATAGGGAGGGCGCCCGACCCCCCCTCTTTTCATCCTCAGCCATCCGGTTCGCTTGATTCTTTCACCCACGGACTTCGTTTGACCTAAAAAAAGCCTATATATAGGACTTCCTGAGACTTCCTCGTGGAGAGGGCGGCGGAAACAGAGAAACACCAAAACAGAGCCAGGACCATCGAATATTAGAGGGGGAAACTCCGCCGGAACAGCCGCCGGAGGGATCTCCACCTTCTCCAATGTCTCCACCATCATCACCATGATGAAGAGGGAGTAGTCCACCTCTGAACTATGGGTTTGTGGCAGTAGCTTGATCTATCTATCTCTTGTTCTTCATATATTGTAGTACCCTATGAGATGACCAACATGATTATAGTCATATATGTAATTCCTATGTGGTGGATCTTTATTCTATGATATTGATATATGATATTGGAATCTATTTAGTGTAAGATGTATTGTAGATGCATATCATGTACCCCGTTCTTAAGTGTTTGTTCTGATCAAACATGTATGCAAGAACATGTGTGGGGAGAAGTGTGTATTAGATGGAGTAGCATGGTGGCGTTGATTAAAAAGTGACGACAAATTCATGATCTACTATGGTATTTACCTTTCTTTTGTTGCCTCACTAGGGATAAAGTGAATACATGTGCTATGTTTATCATGCGACATTGTGATAATTTTTTTTGTTCAAGGTAGCATACTTGATATTCAAACATTATGTCATATTATTTAAGGCTATACTCTATTGATTCTTAATTCAAAAAAAATTAAAGTTTACCCTTTTTGAGGAGTATAAGAGAGATGTGTTGCATCAACTCTGTGTTAGGACGTAATGCACATATATATTCTTATCAAACACATATTGAAGTTCCACCAATATTATACCATTGATGAATTTGTAGTGTCCACAACTCTGTGTTAGGACGTAATGCCCATATATATTCTTATCAAACACATATTGAAGTTCCACCAATATTATGCCATTGATGAATTGTTAGTGTCCACTACAACTTAAAAAGAGAGTAGACAAGTGAACCCATAAACCCCAGACCATTTTAAATCACTAGGAACACCTTTTCAACACTTTTACGTTGCTTCACATTTTCTACTGTTATTTAATCCAAAATATCAAAAATACTATCTCTACATACACACACACAAAACCCAAATACCACTAGCCTTTATTTGATTTCATCTAGTTTACTTTACTTTACTTTAATTTATTTTATACTTGTATTTCCTATTACTAATACGAAACCTTATGCTTGAAAACCACACGGTAGAGTTGGGACACATGGCAATAACTTTATTTTGCAGGTTTCTAGAAGAGGAGAAGGAAGAATTTAGCTTCTAAGCCAATTCCCCGAGAGTTCGATATAAACCCTTGAGTCACCCATGTGGGAAAAAGACGCTTGCTACAACACCTTTGCATTTGGAGTCCCAACGAATTGGTACACACGGAGTTTTTTCATCAAGCAATATTTGGTGATGCCATCAACCGTCATGAGTCATCACAAGTTTCCAAGCCATTAGGTCATAACTATCACAAAATGACCTTAAAGGTCTTCTAAGTATCTGGTAATGAGCCAAATAGCAACAAGGCTCTTATTTCATTTTCTTATGTGATTCCCATTCACATGATTTGCATCTTGAGTCCCTCCTTTTAACCCATGCGCATCACTTTCTTGATAAAAAAAACATATTGTTGGTAGCTTCTTTGGGAACATACAAATCATGCAATTGCTTTCAGAAGGTGCATGCATGTGTCTCATCAATGATATGGTTCAAAACATTGTCACTGAACCACTATCAAATCAACCCACAAACTTGTAGATGAAGTACCTCCCACTGATCTTCCTTCATGTCATCAACTATCTAAGTGGAGAGCAACCACTTCCAACATTCCTTCACATACAAAAGATATTCCATCTTTCTCTTCCCAGGTTGATAATTTATAACATTAAATGTTATCATTCTATTGGTGCTCACTTCCATCATTCACACAGGTAAGCTGCATTTAGTCCAAAATAAACTATGCTCATAAAAAAGTACAATCTGAACCTCGACGTTGATACCACTTTGTTGGGGAAGATATATTAGAAAACTTTACTATGTGAAAAACCTTCAAGGATACCTTCAACCAATAGATATGCCACTGAAATATAAACAACATAACATGCACAAGTGACACAAGGATTTACATGTTAAATCTTCTCAATGCGAGGAGGGGAAACCAATGGTTTCATGATGAGCAACCTTGTTATATAGTATTATCTAGAAAATCTAGATATTAGAACACACTTTAGCCCGTTTCCCTCCGGCAACAACACCAACACCACACAAATAAAAGAGGCGTGATTATACCCCTTTGATAATTAGCAAACTGCTTTTAAACCACATGTACAAATTCATGAAACTTGATAGGAAAGCATACATATGTGTGCCCAGGATACTGACCAAAGATCGGCTCAATCGGACACCGTTCTTAGTCCAAATTGTTCGCCTACCAAAACTTTTGTATGTTTAAACTGCACCAGTCTGAACTGAAAAAACCGCTCTCTTGTCTGATTCTCCACTAACTCAAATATCGAACAAGATAACAAACAAGCACACCAAGTTTGGAGTCAATCCAAACACATTTAATCCTCCAAGCACCTGCTTGAATATAGCTGAAATCTAGACATATATCACCACTTCTTCCTCCTTCCTCAATTGGTTGTGGTGTTATAGTGTGTTATCACACCTTCTGCGACTACCAACCACACGTTCTGGCTTGCTTGCTCACTCTCACGCAACCACCAAGGATGTCTTTCTCATGTATCTCTCAAAGAGGCGGCTTAGCCGCTTGATGCGACCCTCAGTAAATGGTGCTTACATATTTAAATTGTTGGGCTAACAACACACGTCCACCCAGAAAATATTAACTTAATGAATGGGCATACTGTATTTCTCTGAAAATATTTATGGAAATTAAAGATACCTCTAAAAATTAAGATATTTATGTGGTTTCTTAGTAATAAAATGGTTCTTACTAAGGACAATCTAGCTAAACGGAAGTGGAATGGGTGTCAACAATGTTGTTTTCGTGATTCTACAGAGACCGTTAACCATTTGTTCATTGGCTATCCATTCGTAAAATTAATTTGGCGTTGATTTACCTCTCTTATAACATTCCTCCACCATCCAATGTTACTAATATGTTCGGTAAATGGCTGAATGGAGTACCAAAGACTGATAAGCAGAAGATTCGCATTGGTCTTTCTGCGATTTGTTGGTCAATATGGATAAGCCACAATGATATTATATTTGGTACTAATTTTTTGCAGGTTATCCGACGGGCTGCTCATTGAATTGAACAATGGGCTTTCCTTCTTCCGCTGGAGTTGCGGGAGGATATGGTTACTGGGTGCAACCGGATTCTAGCGGTTGCTCAGGACTTCTTTTTCCAGGCTACTAGGTGGCGGCATCTTAATAGAATAGCAAATGGATAGCTTTTCTATAGGCCGTGTTTTCTTTTGTTTGATACTAGTATCGACTTTACCTTTTGATTGATTGTAATGGTTTAATTGTGTTGAACTCGTACTTTTGGTGAATAAAACAAACCGTGTACATCTATTGATGCAGAGGCTGGGGCGATGCTCCCTTATAAAAAAAGTCCACCCAGAGGAACATGCCAAACACAAATAGCTCAAACAAGTAAATATACTATTTGGAAAAGAAAAGGTTGCATGTCCATAGTGAAACTGATCCACCAAAATCTTTAGTCCACAAGGGACCATTGATGCGTGTAGTTGACACGTCCGTTGGGAACCCCAAGAGGAAGGTGTGATGCGCACAGCGGCAAGTTTCCCTCAGTAAGAAACTCAATACTAGATATTATCTAGACTTTAGAGAGACCAAATATGCAAACCAAATTTTAGCATGCTCTATGTATTTCTTCATTAATGGGTGCAAAATATATGATGCAAGAGCTTAATCATGAGCACAACAATTGCCAAGTATCACATTATCCAAGACATTATAGCAAATTACTACATGTATCATTTTCCAATTCCAACCATATAACAATTTAACGAAGAAGAAACTTCGCCATGAATATTATGAGTAGAGCCTAAGGACATACTTGTCCATATGCTACAGCGGAGCGTGTCTCTCTCCCACAAAGTGAATGCTAGGATCCATTTTATTCAAACAAAACAAAAACAAAAACAAACTGACGCTCCAAGCAAAGTACATAAGATGTGATGGAATAAAAATATAGTTTCAGGGGAGGAACCTGATAATGTTGTCGATGAAGAAGGGGATGCCTTGGGCATCCCCAAGCTTAGACGCTTGAGTCTTCTTGATATATGCAGGGGTGAACCACCGGGGCATCCCCAAGCTTAGAGCTTTCACTCTCCTTGATCATGTTGCATCATACTCCTCTCTTGATCCTTGAAAACTTTCTCCACACCAAACTTAGAACAACTCATTAGAGGGTTAGTGCACAATCAAAATATACATGTTCAGAGGTGACATAATCATTCTTAACACTTCTGGACATTGCACAAAGCTACTGAAAGTCAATGGAATCGAAATATCCATCGAACATAACAAAACTGGCAATGCGAAATAAAAGGCAGAATCTGTCAAAACAGAACAGTTCGTATTGACGAATTTTATCGAGGCACCAGACTTACTCAAATGAAAATGCTCAAATTGAATGAAAGTTGCGTACATATCTGAGGATCACTCACGTAAATTGGCATAATTTTCTGAGTTACCTACAGAGAAAACAGCCCAGATTCGTGACAGCAAAGAAATCTGTTTCTGCGTAGTAATCCAAATCTAGTATGAACTTTACTATCAACGACTTTACTTGGCACAACAAAACACTAAATTAAGATAAGGAGAGGTTGCTACAGTAGTAAACAACTTCCAAGACTCAAAATAAAAACAAAGTACTGTAGTAAAAACCATGGGTTGTCTCCCATAAGCGCTTTTCTTTAACGCCTTTCAGCTAGGCGCAGAAAGTGTGTATCAAGTATTATCAAGAGACGAAGTGTCAACATCATAATTTGTTCTAATAATAGAATCAGAAGGTAACTTCATTCTCTTTCTAGGGAAGTGTTCCATACCTTTCTTGAGAGGAAATTGATATTTTATATTATCTTCCTTCATATCAATGATAGCACCAACAGTTCGAAGAAAAGGTCTTCCCAATATAATGGGACAAGATGCATTGCATTCAATATCCAAGACAACAAAATCAACGGGGACAAGGTTATTGTTAACGGTAATGTGAACATTGTCAACTTTCCCCAAAGGTTTCTTTGTAGAATGATCAGCAAGATTAACATCCAAATAACAATTTTTCAGCGGTGGCAAGTCAAGCATATTATAGATTTTCTTAGGCATAACGGAAATACTTGCACCAAGATCACATAAAGCATTACAATCAAAATCTTTAACCTTCATCTTAATAACGGGCTCCCAACCATCCTCTAGCTTTCTAGGAATAGAGGCTTCGCGCTCTAGTTTCTCTTCTCTAGCTTTTATGAGAGCATTTGTAATATGTTGCGTGAAAGCCAAATTTATAGCACTAGCATTAGGACTTTTAGCAAGTTTTTGCAAGAACTTTATAACTTCAGAGATGTGGCAATCATCAAAATCTAAATCATTATGAGCTACAGCAATGGGATCATCATCCCCAAGGTTGGAAAAAATTTCAGCAGTTTTATCACAAGCAATTTCAGCAGTTTTAGCAATTTCAGGCAATTTTGTACGCTTTGCACTAGGAGTAGAAACATTGCCAACACCAATTATTTTACCATTAATAGTAGGAGGTGCAGCAACATGTGAAGAATCAACATTACTTGTGGTGGTAATAGTCCAAACTTTAGCTACATTCTTCTCTTTAGCTAGTTTTTCATTTTCTTCTCTATCCCACCTAGCACGCAATTTGGCCATCAATCTTATATTCTCATTAATTCTAACTTGGATGGCATTTGCTGTAGTAACAATTTTATTTTCAATATCCCTATTAGGCATAACTTTCGATTTCAAAAGATCAACATCAGCAGCAAGACTATCGACTTTAGAAGCAAGTATATCAATTTTCCCAAGCTTTTCTTCAACAGATTTGTTAAAAGCAGTTTGTGTACTAATAAATTCTTTAAGCATGGCTTCAAGTCCAGGGGGTGAATTCCTATTATTGTTGTAAGAATTCCCATAAGAATTACCATAGCTGTTGCCATTATTATAAGGATATGGCCTATAGTTGTTACTAGAATTGTTCCGGTAAGCATTGTTGTTGAAATTATTATTTTTAATGAAGTTCACATCAACATGTTCTTCTTGTGCAACCAATGAAGCTAACGGAACATTATTAGGATCAACATTTGTCCTATCATTCACAAGCATAGACATAATAGCATCAATCTTATCACTCAAGGAAGAGGTTTCTTCGACAGAATTTACCTTCTTACCTTGTGGAGCTCTTTCCGTGTGCCATTCAGAGTAATTGATCATCATATTATCAAGAAGCTTTGTTGCTTCACCAAGAGTGATGGACATAAAGGTACCTCCAGCAGCTGAATCCAATAAATTCCGCGAAGAAAAATTTAGTCCTGCATAGAAGGTTTGGATGATCATCCAAGTAGTCAGTCCATGTGTTGGGCAATTTTTAACCAAAGATTTCATTCTTTCCCAAGCTTGAGCAACATGTTCAGTATCTAATTGTTTAAAATTCATTATGCTACTCCTCAAAGATATAATTTTAGCAGGGGGATAATATCTACCAATAAAAGCATCCTTGCATTTAGTCCAGGAATCAATACTATTCTTAGGCAGAGATAGCAACCAATCTTTAGCTCTTCCTCTTAATGAGAAAGGGAACAATTTTAATTTAATAATATCACCATCTACATCCTTATACTTTTGCATTTCACATAGTTCAACAAAATTATTAAGATGGGCAGCAGCATCATCAGAACTAACACTAGAAAATTGCTCTCGCATAACAAGATTCAGTAAAGCAGGTTTAATTTCAAAGAATTCTGCTGTAGTAGCAGGTGGAGCAATAGGTGTGCATAAGAAATCATTATTATTTGTGTTTGTGAAGTCACACAACTTAGTATTTTCAGGGGTGGCCATTTTAGCAGTAGTAAATAAAGCAAACTAGATAAAGTAAATGCAAGTAACTAATTTTTTTGTGTTTTTGATATAGCAAGCAAGATAGCAAATAAAGTAAAACTAGCAACTAATTTTTTTATATTTGATTTAGTGCAGCAAACAAAGTAGTAAATAAAACTAAGCAAGACAAAAACAAAGTAAAGAGATTGGGAAGTGGAGATTCCCCTTCAGCGTGTCTTGATCTCCCCGGCAACGGCGCCAGAAATTTGCTTGATGCGTGTAGTTGACACGTCCGTTGGGAACCCCAAGAGGAAGGTGTGATGCGCACAGCAGCAAGTTTCCCTCAGTAAGAAACCAAGGTTTAATCGAACCAGTAGGAGTCAAGAAGCATGTTGAAGGTTGATGGCGGCGGGATGTAGTGCGGCGCAACACCAGAGATTCCGGCGCCAACGTGGAACCTGCACAACACAACCAAAGTACTTTGCCCCAACGAAACAGTGAGGTTGTCAATCTCACCGGCTTGCTGTAACAAAGGATTAACCGTATTGTGTGGAAGATGATTGTTTGCAGAAAACAGTAAAACAAGTATTGCAGTAGATTGTATTTCAGTATAGAGAATTGGACCGGGGTCCACAGTTCACTAGAGGTGTCTCTCCCATAAGATAAACAGCATGTTGGGTGAACAAATTACAGTTGGGCAATTGACAAATAGAGAGGGCATGACCATGCACATACATATTATGATGAGTACTGTGAGATTTAATTGGGCATTACGACAAAGTACATAGACCGCTATCCAGCATGCATCTATGCCTAAAAAGTCCACCTTCAGGTTATCATCCGAACCCCCTCCAGTATTAAGTTGCTAACAACAGACAATTGCATTAAGTATTGCGCGTAATGTAATCAGTAACTACATCCTCGAACATAGCACCAATGTTTTATCCCTAGTGGCAACAACACATCCATAATCTTAGAGATTTCTGTCACTTCCCCAGATTCACGGAGACATGAACCCACTATCGAGCATAAATACTCCCTCTTGGAGTTACAAGCATCTACTTGGCCAGAGCATCTACTAGTAACGGAGAGCATGCAAGATCATAAACAACACATAGATATAAATTGATAATCAACATAACAAGTATTCTCTATTCATCGGATCCCAACAAACACAACATATAGAATTACAGATAGATGATCTTGATCATGTTCGGCAGCTCACAAGACCCGACAATTAAGCACAATGGGGAGAAGACAACCATCTAGCTACTGCTATGGACCCATAGTCCAGGGGTAGACTACTCACTCATCACTCCGGAGGCGACCATGGCGGCGTAGAGTCCTCCGGGAGATGATTCCCCTCTCCGGCAGGGTGCCGGAGGCGATCTCCTGAATCCCCCGAGATGGGATTGGCGGCGGTGGCGTCTCTGGAAGGTTTTCCGTATCGTGGCTCTCGGTACTGGGGGTTTCGCGACGGAGGCTATTTGTAGGCGGAAGGGCAGGTCAGGGGGCCACACGAGGGGCCCACACTATAGGTCGGCGCGGCCAGGGCTTGGGCCGCGCCGCCCTATAGTCTGGCCACCTCGTGGCCCCACTTCGTCTCCTCTTCGGTCTTCTGGAAGCTTCGTGGCAAAATAGGACCCTGGGCGTTGATTTCGTCCAATTCCGAGAATATTTCTTTACTAGGATTTGTGAAACCAAAAACAGCAGAAAACAGCAACTGGCACTTCGGCATCTTGTTAATAGGTTAGTTCCAGAAAATGCACGAATATGGCATAAAGTGTGCATAAAACATGTAGATATCATCAATAATGTGGCATGGAACACAAGAAATTATCGATACATCGGAGACGTATCAACCATGTTCTACATGTTTAAATTTTCCCACTTAAGTGAGAATAACTTTGAGTCTCTTCTTCATTTTTTGTAGCAGAGCCGTGTGCATTCGTAATGTTTGTTGTTGCAAAGATTGGGTATAAGAGCATCTTCACCGGTGGCCCCGATAGCAATTTGGGGGCCGGGGGTGAAAATAGGCTCACACCAGCGCGCTCCAAACAGCGCCGACCAATTTTGGAGCCCAATAGAATCGCCGGCAACCCCGTGCCGGCCCCTTCACCAAGGGCGCGAATCGGGCGCGCCGACGCCTCCCAGAACGACGGTTTTTGCGGGTGGGAGCACCTTGTATGCGAGGGGACGCGGCGGTTCGCATCGGAAATGACGCGGGGAGGTTGGTCATTGGCGTTAATGGCCTCCCGCACGGAAACCAAAACGGCGAGGGCGGCGACTGGCCACGCGGCATCCACCTACCTTACCCACGCGCCTTCAATGCGCGTCCACCGCCTTCCTTAAAACCACACCAGCGCGCACTCCTCTCTTTTCCCCGCCGCCGTCGTCCTCAACCCCCGCGAGAACCACCACCCGCACGCGAACGCGATGGCGCACCACGACCAGGCCGGCGGCAGCGGCGGCGGCATCCTCCGCTCGACCCAGCTGTTGTACGACGAGGCCGCGTGCTGTACTGGCACCGCATCCCCGTGCCAGTGCAGTACAAGCTGCCGCACGGCTGGCACGTCTCCAACGGCGGCTTTGCCGTGCCGCCACCGCCGCCGCGAGGACCACAGACGCGGGCCCTCGCCAGGCAACTGCGGTCCGAGATGACGCCGAAGGAGAGGAGCCTCCCTGAGAATGCCCTCGACAGCCCATCCTGGGAACAGCGCTTCGGCACCCAGCGCGCCATCGAGCTCGCGCGGACGGACAATCCCTCGGGCGGCCGCTTCAACACCGTCGGCCGCCGTGCCTGGTGGTACTGCCGCGACATCGACGCCACGCTCCACGAGTACGGCTACCGTCCACGCTTCCGCGGGCAACGGGAGCCTATCTATTTCCAGCAGGCGGCGACCATGGCGGCGACGCCTACCACGCAGGGGGCGCCGGCACGGACCGCGGTGTCCGGAACCTCCCGCATCGGATCGTCCGCCATCGGGCGCACGCGCTCGGGCGCGCCCGCGCCTCCGCGCGGCGCGGCGCGCCTCCTCTGCTCCGGTTCGTCGGACGACGGGGACGGGCCGCCGCTCCCGCGTCAAGGAGGAGGACGCCTCGCCACCACTTCCGCCGGCGAAGAAGAAATGGTGGGAGAAGGAGGTCGAGGCGCAGGCGGCCCTCCGTGGCGACGACGACGAGGAGGAGTTCCCCGCCCAGAGCTTCATCATCGGCCGCTCCGTCGATGAGGACTACCGTCACATCGTGATCGACCCGTGACAGGCGACGGTGTGGTCCGCCAGGGACCACGGCGCCAACTTCGTTGACCTCGCCGGACCATCCGAGATGCCGGCGCCAAAGGAAGAGAAAGCCGACGAGGAGGAGACCGGCGAGGATGACAGCTGGTCCTTCGGGCCATCCAGCGACGACGACGATGACCTGAACTTCAGCGCGTTCGACTCCTAGCGCCGCTAGATGGTTTTTAGTTTAAATTCGCGTTAAATTTGTACAAATTTCGTTCGAACTACGTATGAATATCGTGTTGCAGATTTGTATTTAAATTTCAAAATCTATCTGGACCGCCTGTTTGGGGGCGCCGGTGTGGGAGCAGCTTCTTTAAATGAATATCGGAATTGTTTTGCTACCCGACAACAAAAGGACATGTGCTAGCACGGGCACCCGGGGCTGGGAAATCAAATCCTCCGAAGGAACGCCCAGAACTGTCCAAAAAAAATGTGCCGTGCACCCAATGACCCGCATGTTAGTTAAGTTGAAGAATCTGTGATGATGTTGTCACTGGTGGAAAAAGGGCCTTTGGTCGTGGTTCGCAACTGCCATTAGTCGCGGTTGCGCAACCGCGATCAAATAAGCGCGACTAAAGCCCCCCCTTTAGTCGTGGTTGCTTACGAACCGCGACTAAAGGCCCGTCCACGTGGGCGCCAGGTGACCGTCGGGGCGGAGGACCTTTAGTCGCGGTTCTTCTGGCCAACCGCGACTAAAGGCCGCCGCAGGTTTAGGGTTTTAGCCCCCCCCTAAACCTGTTTTCTTTTTAATTTGTATTGTTTTATTTCTTTTGTGCTTTATTTTAATTTTGAAGGAGTTTCACATATTCTACGGTACTACATACATGCATATGATTGTACAATTTGAAACAAATTTGAAATTAGAACCGAAAAGAATTCAAGAGGAATATACAATATATATATATATATATATATATATTCAATATCATCGGATTGTCGGGGGGAAGACCCCGGGTAGGGCAATGGACGCGGAGCAGCCGGCTGGCCACTGGCCGGCTCGCGGCAAAGGCCGGCTGAGGAGCAGCCGGCTGGCGCCGTGGCCGGCTGGTCCGAAAGCCGGCTGGCTCTAGGTCCTAGTCGGCCTGGCTACGGCCGCCAATGCTGTGGCTGGGCCGGCTTCTACAAGCCATATCCGACTGGGGGTTTGTACCTCAGACCGACTCGAGGCTGGCGAGTCTTGCACTAGAAGGAACCGGGTTGGTGATCCGGGTTCCTAAAGTCCACGCTGACTTCATCTTCCGTAAAGCGCGGGGCACTGTGGAGCAATAGTGCCACGCGCCGGACAGGCCATCATGGTCTACGTCGATCCGTACTGGCTACAGTGGCTGATGGCGACAGGGACACCTCCTCTCCATACCGCTGACCTTGGCAGCCGGATGGGACAGGCCATGAGGCCTCAACGGCTCCTGACGTCACTGCCTCGGGAAGGAGCGGAAGCCGGAGCCGGCCAAGCCGGCCAGTAAACTATAGGGTCTTATATGTAAAGTGCCGGTGCCTATATAAGCCGCACTACCCCCTCTCGTGCAGGGGATCGATCATTCTCACTTCACTTCCACCCCTAGCGCTGCCCTGTGAGAGAGACTCTAGTCTTCCTTAGCCTCCCAGGAGCAGCCGGACACAGCTCAAGGAGCAACCTTGTATTATGTGATCATCATATACACTCTAGCAGGAGTAGAGGTGTTACCTCCATTGGAGGGCCTCGAACCTGGGTACGTCGCCGTGTCGCTCGTCCCCATACCCGCATCCGGATACCGCCGTGAGATCTCTTAGGAACCACCTTCGATTAGCCACCCTATGGCATATGCCGTGACGATACCACGACATTTGGCGCCCACCGTGGGGCCTTCAGCATCCTCGGCCGGTGTCTTCATCCGGACGGGCCTCACCATCACCACCGGCGAGCGAGTCGCTTCAGGCTTGATCTGGAGATTCGGCTCCCTCGACTGCGTCAGCGACAATGCTGGCTGCTTCGCCGACCGGCCCTTCCCAGCCGGTGGCAGCGTCATCTCCTTCGGCGGCCACGACGTCTACGTCGCCACCGTCGCACCGCCGCGCTACCCGCGGCAGGTGCTGCGCTGCGCAAGCCCTCCTCCGCGAGCCGGCAGCAGCGCTCCCGCCCGCCCCGCCGTCGTGCAAGTCATGATGGCTGGCGAGGAGCTCCCCACCAAGAACCCGCGCACCCGCGGCCCAAACCTGGAGCGCAACGTCGACCCCAACGCCTCCGGCTCGGGCCCAAAGGCGCCTCCACCTCCATCCCGGCTGGACGAAGTCCGGACGAAGTTGAGCTCCCCGCTCACCGCAGGCGGCGACGCCGCCACCGTCGAGGCGGACCTGGAAGCACATCGCCAGCTCCTCCTCCAGCAGGCCGAAGAGCTGGCGGCAGCCAAACGCCAGCTGGCCATCACCCAGCGTGAGTTCGAGCACGCCCACGGCTTCACGCCGGGCGGCAACAACCCCAGCCGAGCCGGCATGATCCGCAAGCGCGGAGGCCTCTTAGGCGCTGAGATCGACCGTGAAGGCGTGGAAGTGCCGGCTCCGTCCGCGGAGCTGCCCGTCTACAACACCCCCGACAAGAACATCCTCGCAGCCGAAGCGGCTTCGAAGGAGCTAGCCCTCCTCGAAGGAGAAGAGCTGCGCCGCCAGACGCAGCGCGTAGCTGACCTGTGCCGGGCTGCAGCTGAGCAGACCAAGGACCCCAGGTATGGTGCTTCGAAAGCCCCTCCCGTCCGCGCTGCTGCAGGCACCAGCAAGGACCCCCACAGAGACACGGCCGAGTCCGCCTCGCCCGCACCAAGGCGGCACAGAGACTCCCGCGACACCCGCGCAGGTTCAAGCCGGACAAGCCGGCTGGACGGCGGCCACAGCGGCCGCAGCCGCCCGCCACCAAACCGGAACGAGGAGCATGAGTCCGAGCTGGCGGCGCCAAGGCGCCAACACAGGCCGGCCCCAGAGCGAACCGGCACCCGACAGCCGGCGCGTTCCCGGCTGGGCCCCCGCATCGAGCCCGTCGACGCCAGAGACCGCCTCGATCGGCTGGTCGAATCCCGCATTGCGGAAGAGGAGGCGCCGGCTTGCCCCAAGTGCTTCGGGCCCCGCATCGCCAACGAGCCCATGCTCGACGGCTTCCAGCTCCCCCGCGACACGCCCAAGTACGACGGCACCGCCAAGCCGGAGGACTGGCTGCAGGACTACTCTACCGCAGTCGGCATCTCCAGAGGCAACAAGCGCTGGGCGGTGCGCTACTCCCCCCTGATGCTGGTCGGCTCCGCCCGCACCTGGCTCAACAACTTGCCAGTCGGCAGCATCAACGGCTGGCTTGATTTCGAGGAGGCCTTCATCAGCAACTTCACCGGCACCTATCGCCGGCCGGGTCGCCCCCAAAAGCTCGAGATGTGCAAGCAGGGCCCGGACGAGACGGATCGCGCGTACCTGACGCGCTGGTGCGAAATGCGCAACTCCTGCGAGGGCGTGCACGAGATCCAGGCCATCAGCTTCTTCATGGGCGGCTGCCGGCCCAACACCATGCTGTGGCACAAGCTGCGTCGCAGCGAGCCCAAGTCCATGGCCGCCCTCATGGCCATTGCCGACAAGTACGCGCTGGCTGAAGAAGCCGGCAAGGCGACGGCTGACCCAGCGCCGGCTCCCTCCAGGCGGGACCACCACAAGTCGGCTGAGCACAAGCCGGCAGATGGCGCCTCTCATGGCAGCCGGCGGGACAACTACCGCGGCAAGCATCACAGCGACCAGCCGGACCGCCGGTACGGCTCCGCCCACGTAGCCGCCGTGGCAGACAACGCGGCAGGCGGCAGCCGCCGCCAGAAGCAAGACCGGCAGTGGAAGCCGAAGTACACCTTCGAGCAGATGCTCGACTCGCCGTGCAAGTACCACAGCGGCAAGAACCCCTCCAACCACACCACCCGCGACTGCCACTTCATGAAGCGGCTGACAAGCGGTGAACCTCTCCCGCCTCCACCCCCGCCCCCTCCAGCCGGCGGGCCGGGTGGCGCAGCCGGCGCGGAGAACGCCAACCTCGAGCACCACGAGGCTAACCAAGTGCACCATGGCCGATATCTGGCCGAAGATGCTACCTACATCATCTTCACCTCCGAGTCCGAGGACAAGACGAGCCAGCAGAGCCGTTCCCTCGAGGTCAACGCGGTCATACCGCCGGTCCCCCAGTACCTAAACTGGTCAGAGCAGGCCATCACCTTTGATCGCCGCGACACACCGGCTGTCCTGCCGAAGCCGGGCAGCTACGCCATGGTCCTCGACCCCACCATTGGCACGACTCAGCGCAGCGTGTGTTTTTCGCGCGTCCTCATCGACGGCGGCAGCAGCATCAACATCCTCTACCGCGACACCGCCCGCAAGCTAGGCATCCAGGAAGCCGAGCTGCGCCCCACCCCCACCATCTTCCATGGCATCGTGCCGGGCCACTGCTGCCAGCCGATTGGCCGGATCACGCTGGAGGTGATGTTCGGGAAGCCGGATCACTTCCGCACCGAGAAGATCGAGTTCGAGGTGGTGGACCTCGTGAGTCCCTACCACGCGCTCCTAGGCAGGCCGGCCCTGACCAAGTTCATGGCGGTGCCCCACTATGGGTACCTGAAGATGAAGCTGCCTGGCCCCAAGGGGGTCATCACCATAGCCGGCGACTATCGTCGCTCCATGGACTGCGCCACGCAGAGCTCCAAGATGGCCCAAACGCTGGTCATCGCCACCGAGAAGCAGCTCATCCACGACGCCGTAGCCCTCGCCAAGGCCGCGCAGACAGACATGCCGGCTGCGGGCAACCCGGCTGGGACGACTCACTTCCAGCCGGCCGACAACACCAAGAAGATCCTGCTGGACCCGGCGCAGCCGGACAAGTACGTCACCATCGGTGCCGGCTTGAGCGGGAAATAGGAAAGCGAGCTCACCAGCTTCCTCCGTGAGAATCGGGACATCTTCGCATGGACTCCAAGAGACATGCCGGGTGTGCCGAGGGAGTTGGCTGAGCACCACCTCCACGTCCGGCCTGAAGCCAAGCCGGTGAAGCAGCCTCTCAGGCGCTTCGCCGAGGAAAGAAGGAAGGCCATCGGTGAAGAAATCGCCCGGCTGCTGGCAGCCGGCTTCATCATGGAAGTGCTACACCCGGACTGGTTGGCGAACCCGGTCCTGGTTTTAAAGAAGAACGGCTCCTGGCGCATGTGTATCGACTACACCAGCCTGAACAAGGCGTGCCCGAAGGATCCCTTCCCCCTGCCGCGCATAGATCAAGTCATAGACTCGACTGCCGGCTGTGAACTGTTGTCTTTTCTAGATGCCTATTCAGGCTACCACCAGATTCCTTTGAATCCGGATGATCAAATAAAGACTTCGTTCATTACCCCGTACGGGGCTTACTGCTACACGACTATGCCGTTCGGCTTGAAAAATGCAGGCGCCACCTATCAAAGATGCATGCAAAAATGCTTGCAGGATCAAATCGGCAGAAACGTTCACGCATATGTGGATGATGTCGTTGTAAAGACCAAGGAGACGACTACCCTCCTTGATGACCTGAGAGAAACCTTCACCAATCTGCGAAGATTCCGGATGAAGCTCAACCCGGCCAAGTGCACATTCGGCGTGCCGTCTGGCCAGCTCCTTGGCTACCTCGTCTCTCAGCGAGGGATCGAAGCCAACCCGGAGAAGATCAGTGCCCTAGAGAAGATGGAACTGCCGCAGTGCCTCAAGGACGTCCAGAAGTTCGCTGGCTGCCTGGCCTCCTTGAGCCGCTTCGTCAGCCGGCTGGGGGAGAAGGCACTACCCATGTACCAATTGATGAAGAAGGTGGACAAGTTCGTCTGGTCACCGCAGGCGGATGAAGCATTCCGTGACTTGAAGCGCGTGCTCTCAACCGCGCCAATCCTTGCAACGCCGGCTTCAATGGAGCCGATGCTGTTGTACATCGCAGCCACCAATCGAGTGGTTAGCGTTGTCCTGGTGGTGGAGCGCAAAGAAGCCGGCAGGGAGCAGCTGGTCCAGCGCCCAGTCTACTACCTCAGCGAAGTGCTTTCCCAGTCGAAGCAAAACTACCCCCACTACCAGAAGGTCACCTACGGCGTCTACATGGCGCCCAAGAAGCTCAAGCACTACTTCCAAGAGCACCCCATCAAGGTGGTTGCCACAGCGCCCTTGGCGGAAATCATTGGCAGCAAAGACGCCAACGGCCGGGTTGCCAAGTGGGCTCTGGAGCTAGCCGCCCACACCATCCTCTACGAGCCACGCACAGCCATCAAGTCGCAGATCCTCGCGGACTTCTTCGTCGGCCCAGGCTGAGATGCGGTACCGCCTGTGCCGAATTCCACACATTGGAAGATGCACTTTGACGGCTCGAAGATGCGCAACGGCTTGGGAGCCGGCATCGTCATCACCTCTCCCAAGGGAGACCGGCTGGACTACGTCCTGCAGATCCACTTCGCCGCATCAAACAATGTGGCGGAGTATGAAGAGCTCATTCATGGGCTGAAGCTGGCCAAGGAGATTGGCGTGCGTCGCATACTCTGCTTCGGCGACTCCGACTTGGTCATACAACAAGCATCTGGCGACTGGGACGCGAAGGACGCCAACATGGCCTCATACCGCTTCCATGTCCAGCAGCTATCCGGCTTCTTCGACGGCTGCGAATTCCACCATGTGCCACGAGCAAACAACGAGGCGGCTGACGCCTTGTCCAAGATTGGCTCAACCCGGCAAGCCATTCCGCCGGGCATCGCCTTGGCGGTTCTCAAGAAGCCGTCCATCATACCGTCACCGGACTCGGATTCAATATTCGTGCCGGCTGACCCGGGGGCTGCTCAGCCAAACCCGGGGCCTTCATCGCCCAAGTCGGGGGCTAACAAGCCGAACCCGCCGGCTACCATGCCGAACCCGGGGACTTCTCAGTCCAACCCGGGGGCTTCATCGCCAAACTCGGGGGCTAGCAAGCCGAACCCGCCGGAGGCCCTGTTGGTCAGCGTATTCGAGATAAGATGCGTACCTTCATGGGCACAAGAATTCCTCTCCTACCTCACCGATGGTGTGCTGCCTGATGATAGAGTCCAGGCCAGGCAGATTGAGAGAAGGGCCAAGGCCTATACAATCATCAACCACCAGCTGTACAAACGCAACGTAAGTGGGGTGTTCCAGCGGTGCGTCGAGCCGGCTGAAGGGATTGAACTCCTACGGGAAATCCATCAAGGAGAGTGTGGACATCACGCCTCATCCAGAGCCATAGTGGCCAAAGCTTTCCGGCACGGTTTTTACTGGCCGACTGCGCTCAGAGACGCAGAAGAGTTGGTGAAGAAGTGCAACGGCTGTCAGCGCTTCGCAAAGAAGAGACACCAGCCGGCTTCCGCCTTGAAAACCATCCCCATCACATGGCCGTTTGCCGTATGGGGCTTGGATATGGTGGGTCCGTTCAGAACAGCACGAGGCGGCATGACACATCTCTTGGTGATGATTGACAAATTCACCAAGTGGATCGAAGCCAAGCCAATCAAGAAGCTGGACGGCTCCACAGCCGTCACATTCCTCAAGGAAATCATCGTAAGGTTCGGCTACCCCCACAGCATCATCACCGACAACGGTAGCAACTTCTCCCAAGGCATCTTCTCTCGCTATTGCGGGGAAATGGGGATCCGGATGGCCCTAGCCTCTGTGGCGCACCCAGAGTCCAACGGACAAGTGGAGAAGGCTAACGGCTTGGTCCTAGCCGGCATCCGGCCCCGGCTGGTGGAGCCGCTCGAGCGAGCAGCCGGCTGCTGGATTGAAGAGCTGCCCAATGTGCTGTGGAGCCTGCGCACAACGACAAACCGCTCAGTCGGCTTCACACCATTCTTCCTCGTATACGGGGCCGAAGCCGTCTTGCCGACTGATATCGAGCACGACGCGCCAAGGATCAAGCTCTACACAGAAGCCGAAGCCAAAGAAGCTCGCGAAGATGGAGTTGACCTGGTCGAAGAGGCCCGGCTGCTGGCTGCGTCCAGATCTACTATCTACCAGCAGAGCCTCCAACGCTATCACAGCCGGAAGGTCCAGCCCTTAGCATTCCGAGAAGGAGACCTAGTGCTCCGGCTGATCCAGCGGACAGCCGGACAGCATAAACTGTCATCCCCATGGGAGGGTCCCTTCATCGTGAGCAAGGCGGTAGGCAACGATTCCTACTATCTCATAGATGCCCAAGAGGCTAGAGAAAACAAGCCGGACAAGGCTGACGAGGAGACTAAACGTCCCTGGAATGTCAACTTGCTCCGCCCATTTTACACTTGAGATCAGGAATGTATGTATCCCTTGTATCCCTTTTGTAAGCTATGAAAAAGCGTGCGCCAAGAGCGCTGTTTCCGACAAGTTTTTCGCGTACTCTACTTTGTTTCGCCAATTGGCTTGAACCCTCTCACGCGGCCGGCTCAGTAACGTGATCCGGTTTCCGACAGCCGGCTTCCGATCCAGCTACAGACCGCAACCCGGCTGTTCGGCTGGCGGGAGTAAGGCCTAGGAAGCCGGCACGCGAAAGACGGCTAAGGGAAAGAGTAAAAGCGAGTTGACTTGCAACTTTTCATAAAAGTGCCGGATTGCCGAATTCGGCTCGTTCGACTGAAATACTGTCGGCCTCACCCAGCGGCCCGCTCTTGATCCGGCGACGGATCGCAAGTCGGACGTACGACCGGCAAGAGCACAGCCAAAGAGTGGGGCGGATGGGAAAAAGCGAACAAGTCGAAAGAAAGCAACTCAGCACATAAATGATTAACAAACACATTAAAGTGCGACATAATGAAAGGACGATAATATTCATACATATGCACCCGGCATCCCGGGGATTTAACAAATTGTCTTGGCAAAAGCAACGACAGAGACAGGTAAACTAAGCACCGGCTGGAGAAGGACCAGCCGGAGGAGCGTCAGCGGAGCCGGCTGCCGGGTCGTCTTCAGGCGCGTCTTCCGCCTCCTCATCCTCCATCTCGTACTCATCCTCAGACTGAGGGTTCGGGTCCGCGATGAAGAGGCCCTTGTCGACGAAGTCGGCGATGGCGCTGGCTCGGGCAAGCCGGGCAGTCTTGTGTTCGGCCGGGAGCTTGTCCTCCACGCCGGCTCGCCGGTACTCGAGCTGCCCCAGGTCCACCTCGTTGTACCAGGAGAGGACAAAGGACAGCGCCATGTCGGCTCCAGCGCGCGTGGCAGACTCCTTCCAGTCGAGGAAGCGATCCGGCGCCCGCTCCATCAAGGAGATGAGGTTGGAGATATCTTGCGGCACCGCCTCCGCGGGCCACAGCATCGGGACCAGCTCCTCAGCCGCCTTCCGGAGCTCCCAACCAAGCTTGGTGATGGGCTCGACGCGGGCAGCCATGGATGCCATATAATCCTCCATGGTGAAGTACTCCGAGCTGCCCTCGCCAGTCGCCCGCCTCCTAGTCTCGCGCGCAACGCCAACGGCTGCTAACGCCGCATCCTGCGTTTCCGGGAAGGCCGCTACAAGAAGAAGCACGTCAGAAATCGTCAAAACCGAAATAAGCTGAAAAATGCAAGTTTTCGAAGTCCTAAAGTAGGCCAGGCGGCAGCCGGCAAGAGCCGACTGCCCCCAGTCCGAAGATGGAAATCCCGAAGAAAGGAAAAGCCTGGCGGCAGCCGGCAAGAGCCGACTGCCCCCAGTCCGAAGATGGAAATCCCGAAGAAAGGAAAAGCCTGGCGGCAGCCGGCAAGAACCGACTGCCCCCAGCCCGAAGATGGAGATAGCGAAAAAATCAGAGTTTCTGCCGCCGGCTGCCAACCTAAGCCGGCAGCCGACGGCCGAAAGCCGGCAAAGGGAAAGGAAGAAAAAGAAAAATGCACTCACCCGACAAGCCACGGTCGAGCGCGCCAATCTCGTCAACCCAGCGCTTGGCAGTGGCCGACAGCTCCGTGGTCTTGGTGGTGACCTCCTCCTGAAGCGCAAGCCGCTGCTTCTCCACCTCGGTCAGCCGCCGGCTCAGATCCTCCACCTTCTCCTTCTCAGCCGTCCTGAGGAGGGCAAGTTCCTTGAGGTGGTTCTCCTCAAGCTGGCGCAGCCGCGTTAGCTCCAGCTCAGCCACCTTGAGCTTGGCGGCTGCAGATCGGCCCGCCTCCTCGCTCTCGGCGCACTGAGCGCGAGCAGCCCGAAGATCCGCCTCCAACCGCGGGACCTTGGCGGCTTCAGCTGCAAGGCAGCCAGAAAGAAGCGTCAGCCAACCAGGACTAAAGAAAGAAGACATCAAGTCGGAAGGAGAAAGATCTTACCCTTGACGGCCTCCAGCTCGCGAGCCAAGTCGGCCCGGTCAAGCTTGGCCTTGTGGTAGTGGGTCACGGCGCGGTTGTACAAGTTGGTGCACCGATCCGCCACAGCCTAAGGGGAAAGAAAATCAGTCAACTAGACGAAACCCGGACCGGCTCCGAGCAGCCGGCCCATGCCTCGGAGGGCTACCAAGATAATAACCAAATTGAAAAACAGATGAAGCGCTTACCTTGCTGGCTTCCTCCACCTTGGCGACGTTGGCCGCGGTCTCGGCAGCCCTGGCCTTAAGGTTGGCCTGCAAGCCGGAGAAGAACATCTCCACCAACGCTTGGCCTGGGTTCCCCTCCCGGCTGGTCACCTCGTAGGAGTCGGCGCGGAGCCACGCCTGCTCCATAGTGCCAGCTGAGCCAAGGCTGGAGTCGGAGGCGGACGGCACGTGCAGCAGCCAGGCGCCCTTGGCCACATGCAGGCTCCCCAACGGCGCCGATGGGGCTCCCGTCCTCACCAGCGCGTGCGAGTCGGCGCCCTCCATGCGCGCCGGCTCATCCCATGCCGGCTCCTGCCTGGCCAGCTCCTCCGTCGTCGGCTCCGGCGGTGGCGGCGCTCCGGGCGAAGCAGCTGGCCCAGTCGGCGCAGCCACCTCTGGCGCCTGAGGTGCCCCCTCCGGGCTCTCCACCAACACCACCACGCTTGGCCCGGCTCCGGCTTCGGTCGCAGGTGGCGCAGCCCTGCTGGCTCCGGCTCCGGTCGAAGGCGGCATGCCCCGGCCGGCCCCGGCGGCTGGGTCCAAGACGAGCACGGCGCGGGAACATGTCGTCCGGCGTCGGCCGGCGCGTCGGCTCGGCCGCGTGCCGCGGCCAGGCGCTGAGCCCAGTGGCACGGCGAAGGAAGACGCCCCTGCGGGAGGCGGAGTACCCGCAGGCGGCGGCGGCGTAGGCGCGCGCGATGGAGGCTGTGGCGTCGGCTCCCTCCTTTGTCGCGGAAGCGGCGACACGACACGCGGGGTTTGCCGGGAGCCGCCGCCCTGAGCAAACTTGATGGGGGCCCTAGCCGGACAAATAAGGAATAGATAAGCATAAAGAGTAAGGAAAGAAAAGGAATCAAACAAGAGAAAAAGAGAACTCACCCGGCCTGCTCCGGAACCTTCTTCGGCTGCTGCCGGCGGAGTTTCTTCGCCTTCGCCTCCAAGGCGGCAGTGGAGCGGGGGTCGCCGACCCGCTTCTTCCCCTTGGGCGCCGAAGTCGCCATGGTGCTTGGCGGCCTCGCGCGCAGGGGCACGGCGGGGATTGGCCCCGTGGTGGACGTCGCCGGCTCCTCGTCCTCCTGCTGCTCCGGTGAAGGGGGCGGATTGTGCTCCCCCTGGCCGCCTAGGTCAGGCGCCTGCAGCAGGTCATCGTCGCCGGCATGGTCGCCGGCTTGGTCAGCCGGATCGGCGTGATCCGGCGTCCACCTCCTTGTCGCCAGGTCGCCGTCCTCGACGTTCTGGCGGTCGAAGAGCTAGAAAAACAGAAGACATGAGCAAACAGCAAGCCGGAAGTCGGCAGAAAGAAAGGGAAGTCGGCCTCGCAGCCGCAAGCCGGAAGTCGGCCAGAACATAAAGCTTACCAGCTCGGGTTGGTGGTCCCTGTCGTGGGGCGCCAGCCCGTAGTTCCATTCGTCCGGCACGTTTGCCTTGGTGATGTTGTTCACCCGGCGGGCCACCTGGGCCTTGGAGAGCAGTGCCTTGGACGTCCGGCTCGGGTCGAACCGGCCGGACATGTGCCCGATCTTGTGGGTGCGCATTTGGAGCGGCAGCACCCGGCGCTCGGCGATGGTGCAGAGGAGGTCCTCGGCGGTCAGCCCGTTCCCGACGGCCGCCCCCAGGAAGTCCCAGAGCTGATTCACCTCAGCGTCCGGATCCGTCGTGCGGGCGTTGTAGCTCCAGTTGATCCGGCCGACTGGAGGAGCCGGATTGAACTCCGGCAGGTTGATCCGGTCGACGAGCTGGCCCTCGTTGCGCACGTAGAAGAATGACATCTGCCAATTCTTCACCGAGTCAACGGTTGGAATTTTGGGGAAGGGCGTACCCGGCCGACTGTAGATCGAGGCGGCGCCGCAGGCCCGCAGGCGGCCGTCAGTGGTCTGCGCCTTGAGGTAGAAGAGCCGGCTCCAGAAATCTATGTCCGGCCACAAGCCGGCGTAAGCCTCCATGAAGGCCACGTAGCAGCTGAGGAGGACACAGGCGTTGGCCGGCAGGTGGTGCGGCTGCAAGCCGAAGTTGTCGAGGAATTGGCGGAAGAAGTTGGACGCCGGTAGGCCCAACCCGCGATCGAGGTGCGCGCCGAAGACGACGCGCTCGCCGGGCCTCGGCTCGGGCTCCGTCTCCGCGCCGGGCGCCCTCGTGACCACCGACGACGGGATCCGGCGAAGGCGCACCAGCCGCTCGATGTCGTCGTCCCTAATGTACGACCCCCTCCACGATCCGCTGGCGGAGGCCATTGACGAAGAGGAGGAGGAAGAAGACCACGAAAGGCGGAAAGGTGAAGAAGAACCTCGCGACGGCGGCGACGGCAGCGGCGGAGGACGCTCCGTTGAAACGCGGGGCCCCGTGGCGCCGGCTCGTCGGAGTAGCGGCGGCGGATCGGCGGAGATGCGCTCGCCGGAGTTCGCCAGTGAGAAACGCTCGCCGGAGCAGCAAGAGGCTCGAGCACGAAGAAGAGAGCGAGAGGAGCGGAAGCGCGAGGAAGACGAAGTGAGGCAGTGGCCGCCTCGGTACCCTCCCCCGCGGCATTTATAGCCGCCCGCGGCGGACGGTTAGCCTCCAAGTGGCGATCGTGGCCACGTCGCCCGGATCTTCTGCGCATTAACTCCCCCCACGACCGCTGCGATTCTGGAAACCGCCACACCACGTCGCCCACGACCGCACCGGATCCGGAGGAGACATTGATGTGACCAGACGAACCGGCGGCAGAGCCCAGACGTCAGACCGGTCAAGTCGGGTGCAGGGCCCGAGGCGGCGGAGACTCCGGCGCGCCGCAAGCCGGAGCCGGACACTAAGTTCAACTCGGCCCAAAATTCATCCAGCAAGGCGGAGACACCACCAAAACTTGCGAGAAAGCAAAAGCTGCATAAGTGTAAATAGTGGCCGGCTAGGAGCAGCCGGCCGGAACGAGCCGGATGAGGGCGCAGCCGGCTGAATGGAAATTCTCAGTCGGCCCCTCCAAGTGCCGTCAAGTATGTTCAAGAAGCCAGGAAAACCTGCCTAGGCCCTTCTAAACGCAGGACCTTGCCAGCTTCGGGGGCTAATGTCGGGGGGAAGACCCCGGGTAGGGCAATGCACGCGGAGCAGCCGGCTGGCCACTGGCCGGCTCGCGGCAAAGGCCGGCTGAGGAGCAGCCGGCTGGCGCCGTGGCCGGCTGGTCCGGAAGCCGGCTGGCTCTAGGTCCTAGTCGGCCTGGCTACGGCCGCCAATGCTGTGGCTGGGCCGGCTTCTACAAGCCATATCCGACTGGGGGTTTGTACCTCAGACCGACTCGAGGCTGGCGAGTCTTGCACTAGAAGGAACCGGGTTGGTGATCCGGGTTCCTAAAGTCCACGCTGACTTCATCTTCCGTAAAGCGCGGGGCACTGTGGAGCAATAGTGCCACGCGCCGGACAGGCCATCATGGTCTACGTCGATCCGTACTGGCTACAGTGGCTGATGGCGACAGGAACACCTCCTCTCCATACCGCTGACCTTGGCAGCCGGATGGGACAGGCCATGAGGCCTCAACGGCTCCTGACGTCACTGCCTCGGGAAGGAGCGGAAGCCGGAGCCGGCCAAGCCGGCCAGTAAACTATAGGGTCTTATATGTAAAGTGCCGGTGCCTATATAAGCCGCACTACCCCCTCTCGTGCAGGGGATCGACCATTCTCACTTCACTTCCACCCCTAGCGCTGCCCTGTGAGAGAGACTCTAGTCTTCCTTAGCCTCCCAGGAGCAGCCGGACACAGCTCAAGGAGCAACCTTGTATTGTGTGATCATCATATACACTCTAGCAGGAGTAGAGGTGTTACCTCCATTGGAGGGCCTCGAACCTGGGTACGTCGCCGTGTCGCTCGTCCCCATACCCGCATCCGGATACCGCCGTGAGATCTCTTAGGAACCACCTTCGATTAGCCACCCTATGGCATATGCCGTGACGATACCACGACACGGATGACCATATACAATTTTGAACAAGTTTCCATACATAATTTAATGCAAATGAAGTTCTACGTCATCTTAATAGTGTTCTCCTTAGGATCGATGACTTCCCTCGTGAACCATTGATACGCGTACAACACGCGTCCGTTGGGAACCCCAAGAGGAAGGTGTGATGCGTACAGCGGCAAGTTTTCCCTCAGTAAGAAACCAAGGTTTATCGAACCAGTAGGAGCCAAGAAGCACGTTGAAGGTTGATGGCGGCGAGATGTAGTGCGGCACAACACCAGGGATTCCGGCGCCAACGTGGAACCTGCACAACACAACCAAAGTACTTTGCCCCAACGAAACAGTGAGGTTGTCAATCTCACCGGCTTGCTGTAACAAAGGATTAGATGTATAGTGTGGATGATGATTGTTTGCAGAAAACAGTAGAACAAGTATTGCAGTAGATTGTATTCGATTAAAAGAATGGACCGGGGTCCATAGTTCACTAGAGGTGTCTCTCCCATAAAATAAATAGCATGTTGGGTGAACAAATTACAGTTGGGCAATTGACAAATAGAGAGGGCATGACCATGCACATACATGATATGATGAGTATTGTGAGATTTAATTGGGAATTACGACAAAGTACATAGACCGCTATCCAGCATGCATCTATGCCTAAAAAGTCCACCTTTAGGTTATCATCCGAACCCCTTCCAGTATTAAGTTGCAAACAACAGACAATTGCATTAAGTATGGTGCGTAATGTAATCAATAACTTCATCCTCGGACATAGCATCGATGTTTTATCCCTAGTGGCAACAGCACATCCACAACCTTAGAACTTTCTGTCACTGTCCCAGATTTAATGGAGGCATGAACCCACTATCGAGCATAAATACTCCCTCTTGGAGTTACTAGCAAAAACTTGGCCAGAGCCTCTACTAATAACGGAGAGCATGCAAGATCATAAACAACACATAGGTAATAGATTGATAATCAACATAACATAGTATTCTCTATCCATCGGATCCCAACAAACACAACATATAGCATTACAGATATATGATCTTGATCATGTTAGGCAGCTCACAAGACCCGACAATGAAGCACAATTAGGAGAAGACGACCATCTAGCTACTGCTATGGACCCATAGTCCAGGGGTGAACTACTCACTCATCACTCCGGAGGCGACCATGGCGGTGAAGAGTCCTCCGGGAGATGATTCCCCTCTCCGGCAGGGTGCCGGAGGCGATCTCCTGAATCCCCCGAGATGGGATTGGCGGCGGCGGCGTCTCTGGAAGGTTTTCCATATCGTGGCTCTCGGTACTGGGGGTTTCGCGACGAAGGCTTTAAGTAGGCGGAGGAGATAGGTCAGGGGGCCACACAAGGGCCCCACACGACAGGCCGGCGCGGCCAAGGGCCAGCCCGCGCCGCCCTAGTGTCTGGCCACCTCGTGGCCCCACTTCGTGACTCCTTCGGTCTTCTGGAAGCTTCGGGTGAAAATAGGCCCCTGGGCGTTGATTTCGTCCAATTCCGAGAATATTTCCTTACTAGGATTTCTGAAACCAAAAACAGCAGAAAACAGCAACTGGCTCTTCGGCATCTCGTTAATAGGTTAGTGCCGGAAAATGCATAAATATGACATAAAGTATGCATAAAACATGTAGATATCATCAATAATGTGGCATGGAACATAAGAAATTATCGATACGTCAGAGACGTATCAGCATCCCCAAGCTTAGTTCCTGCTCGTCCCGAGCAGGTAAACGATAACAAAGATAATTTCTGGAGTGACATGCCATCATAATCTTGATCATACTATTGTAAGCACATGTAATGAATGCAGCGATCAAAACAATGGTAAATGACATGAGTAAACAAATGAATCATATAACAAAGACTTTTCATGAATAGTACTTTCAAGACAAGCATCAATGAGTCTTGCATAAGAGTTAACTCATAAAGCAATAATTCAAAGTAAAGGCATTGAAGCAACACAAAGGAAGATTAAGTTTCAGCGGTTGCTTTCAACTTGTAACATGTATATCTCATGGATAGTTGTCAATGCAAAGTAATATAACAAGTGCAATATGCAAGTATGTAGGAATCAATGCACAGTTCACACAAGTGTTTGCTTCTTGAGGTGGAGAGAGATAGGTGAACTGACTCAACACAAAAGTAAAAGAAAGGTCCTTCGCAGAGGGAAGCATTGATTGCTATATTTGTGCTAGAGCTTTGGTTTTGAAAACAAGAAACAATTTTGTCAACGGTAGTAATAAAGCATATGTGTTATGTAAATTATATCTTACAAGTTGCAAGCCTCATGCATAGTATACTAATAGTGCCCGCACCTTGTCCTAATTAGCTCGGATTACCTGGATTATCACCGCAATACATATGTTTTAACCAAGTGTCACAGAGGGGTACCTCTATGCCGCCTGTACAAAGGTCTAAGGAGAAAGCTCGCATTGGATTTCTCGCTATTGATTATTCTCAACTTAGACATCCATACCGGGACAACATAGACAACAGATAATGGACTCCTCTTTAATGCTTAAGCATTCAACAATTATTAATTTTCTCATATGAGATTGAGGATATTTCTCCAAAGCTGAAACTTCCACCATGGATCATGGCTTTAGTTAGCGGCCCAATGTTCTTCTCTAACATTATGCATGCTCTAACCATTCTAGTGGTAAATCTCCCTTACTTGAGACAAGACGGACATGCATAGCAACTCACATGATATTCAACAAAGAGTAGTTGATGGCATCCCCAGGAACATGGTTATCGCACAACAAGCAACTTAATAAGAGATAAAGTGCATAAGTACATATTCAATACCACAATAGTTTTTAAGCTATTTGTCCCATGAGCTATATATTGTAAAGGTGAAGGATAGAAATTTTAAAGGTAGCACTCGAGCAATTTACTTTGGAATGGCGGAGAAATACCATGTAGTAGGTAGGTATGGTGGACACAAATGGCATAGTGGTTGGCTCAAGGATTTTGGATGCATGAGAAGTATTCCCTCTCGATACAAGGTTTAGGCTAGCAAGGCTATTTGAAACAAACACAAGGATGAACCGGTGCAACAAAACTCACATAAAAGACATATTGTAAACATTATAAGACTCTACACCGTCTTCCTTGTTGTTCAAACTCTTTACTAGAAATTATCTAGACCTTAGAGAGACCAATTATGCAAACTAAATTTTAGCAAGCTCTATGTATTTCTTCATTAATAGGTGCATAGTATATGATGCAAGAGCTTGAACATGAGCACAACAATTTCCAAGTATCAAATTATCCAAGACATTTTACCAATTACTACATGTATCATTTTCCGTTTCCAACCATATAACAATTTAACGAAGAAGATTCAACCTTCGCCATGAATATTATGAGTAAAGCCTAAGGACATATTTGTCCATATGCAACAGCGGAGGATGTCTCTCTCCCACACAATGAATGCTAGGATCCATTTTATTCAAATAAAACAAAAACAAAAACAAAAACAACCCGACGCTCCAAGCAAAGTGCATAAGATGTGATGGAATAAAAATATAGTTTCACTACAGGAACCTGATAATGTTGTCGATGAAGAAGGGGATGCCTTGGGCATCCCCAAGCTTAGACGCTTGAGTCTTCTTGAAATATGCAGGGGTGAACCACCGGGGCATCCCCAAGCTTAGAGCTTTCACTCTCCTTGATCATATTGTATCATCCTCCTCTCTTGATTTTTGAAAACTTCCTCCACACCAAACTCAAAACAACTCATTAGAGGGTTAGTGCACAATCAAAATTTACATGTTCAGAGGTGACATAATCATTCTTAACACTTCTGGACATTGCACAAAGCTACTGAAAGTTAATGGAATCGAAAAATCCATCAAGCATAGCAAAACAGGCAATGCGAAATAAAAGGCAGAATCTGTCAAAGCAGAACAGTTCGTAAATACGAATTTTATTGAGGCACCAGACTTGCTCAAATGAAAATTCTCAAATGGAATGAAAGTTGCGTACATATCTGGGGATCACTCACGTAAATTGGCATAATTTTCTGAGTTACCTACAGAGAATTAGGCCCAGATTCGTGACAGCAAAGAAATCTGTTTCTGCGCAGTAATCCAAATCTAGTATGAACCTTACTATCAACGACTTTACCTGGCACAACAATGCACAAAACTAAGATAAGGAGAGGTTGCTACAGTAGTAACAACTTCCAAGACTCAAATATAAAATAAAAGTGCAGTAGTAAAATCATGGGTTGTCTCCCATAAGCGCTTTTCTTTAACGCCTTTCAGCTAGGCGCAGAAAGTGTGTATCAAGTGTTATCAAGAGATGGTGCACCAACATTACCTTGGGTTTTGCACCTACCTTTCTTGTTCTTTTTCTTACTCTTTGATTTAGGGAATACATGTCTACCCCCCGGTGTAGAGGTGAATTTTAGGGTGCCTTCTCCAACATCTATGACTGCTCCCAATAGTTTCAGCAGGGATCTTCCGAGTGTGATTTGTCCTGTTCCTGCACATTCAATAACAAGATAATCGATGGATATTGTTCTTCCAAGAATGGTTGTATGCACACCCGCGGCTATTCCCTTAGGAATTATAACAGAGTTATCAATAAGAGTTATTCCTTCTCCCCCTTCAACGAATCCCCAAAGTGTCAAAGATTCATGAATACTCTTGGGCATAAGGCAAAATTCAGACATAATATCACAATTGGCATGAAGAGTTTGATCACCGATAACAACTTTAATAGTAGGATCCCATAATGAAGGTTCAGAGTTCACTAAAACTTGATCAAGACGGTTACGAACATAGCTATAATTTTCGTTCAAGCGAGATGCACTTGTCTCAAGAGTGTTTAATCTATTATAAATGCTAATAAGGGTTGAATCAAAGTTATTAGCTGAATCATGTGATGCAACCAACTTCTTTATGGCATTAAAAGCTTGATCCCCATTGCAATGAAGGAAATCTCCTCCCACTAAAGCATCCAAGGCATATCTATAGCGAATCATAAGCCCAAAACAAAAGTTACTAAGGAGCAAACTTAGAGTCATTTGAGGTTCAGCTTTACGATAAGAATCAAAAATTCTGGACCAAGCATCTTTAAAACTCTCCTCATCCCCTTGTTTAAAACTGAAGACTAATTCCTCAGGTGAAGAAGTAACAGGTGCAGAACTAGACATGGTAATAAAAGTAAAATGCAAGTAACTAAGTAAAATGCAAGTAACTAAATTTTTTGTGTTTTTGATATAGAGTGCAAACAAGATAGTAAATAAAGTAAAGCTAGCAACTAATTTTTTTTGTATTTTGATATAATGCAGCAAACAAAATAGTAAATAAAATAAAGCAAGACAAAAACAAAGTAAAGAGATTGGATGTGGAGACTCCCCTTGCAGCGTGTCTTGATCTCCCCGGCAACGGCGCCAGAAAATCTGCTTGATACGCGTACAACACGAGTCCGTTGGGAACCCCAAGAGGAAGGTGTGATGCGTACAGCGGCAAGTTTTCCCTCAGTAAGAAACCAAGGTTTATCGAACCAGTAGGAGCCAAGAAGCACGTTGAAGGTTGATGGCGGCGAGATGTAGTGCGGCGCAACACCAGGGATCCCGGCGCCAACGTGGAACCTACACAACACAACCAAAGTACTTTGCCCCAACGAAACAGTGAGGTTGTCAATCTCACCGGCTTGCTGTAACAAAGGATTAGATGTATAGTGTGGATGATGATTGTTTGCAGAAAACAGTAGAACAAGTATTGCAGTAGATTGTATTCGATTAAAAGAATGGACCGGGGTCCACAGTTCACTAGAGGTGTCTCTCCCATAAAATAAATAGCATGTTGGGTGAACAAATTACAGTTGGGCAATTGACAAATAGAGAGGGCATGGCCATGCACATACATGATATGATGAGTATTGTGAGATTTAATTGGGCATTACGACAAAGTACATAGACCGCTATCCAGCATGCATCTATGCCTAAAAAGTCCACGTTCAGGTTATCATCCAAACCCCTTCCAATATTAAGTTGCAAACAACAGACAATTGCATTAAGTATGGTGCGTAATGTAATCAATAACTACATCCTGGGACATAGCATCGATGTTTTATCCCTAGTGGCAACAGCACATCCACAACCTTAGAACTTTCTGTCACTGTCACAGATTTAATGGAGGCATGAACCCACTATCGAGCATAAATACTCCCTCTTGGAGTTACTAGCAAAAACTTGGCCAGAGCCTCTACTAATAACGGAGAGCATGCAAGATCATAAACAACACATAGGTAATAGATTGATAATCAACATAACATAGTATTCTCTATCCATCGGATCCCAACAAGCACAACATATAGCATTACAGATAGATGATCTTGATCATGTTAGGCAGCTCACAAGACCCGACAATGAAGCACAATTAGGAGAAGACGACCATCTAGCTACTGCTATGGACCCATAGTCTAGGGGTGAACTACTCACTCATCACTCCGGAGGCGACCATGGCGGTGAAGAGTCCTCCGGGAGATGATTCCCCTCTCCGGCAGGGTGCCGGAGGCGATCTCCTGAATCCCCCGAGATGGGATTGGCGGCGGCGGCGTCTCTGGAAGGTTTTCCGTATCGTGGCTCTCGGTACTGGGGGTTTCGCGACGAAGGCTTTAAGTAGGCGGAGGAGATAGGTCAGGGGGCCACACGAGGGCCCCACACGATAGGCCGGCGCGGCCAAGGGCCAGGCCGCGCCGCCCTAGTGTCTGGCCACCTCGCGGCCCCACTTCGTGACTCCTTCGGTCTTCTGGAAGCTTCGTGTGAAAATAGGCCCCTGGGCGTTGATTTCGTCCAATTCCGAGAATATTTCCTTACTAGGATTTCTGAAACCAAAAACAGCAGAAAACAACAACTGGCTCTTCGGCATCTCGTTAATAGGTTAGTGCCGGAAAATGCATAAATATGACATAAAGTATGCATAAAACATGTAGATATCATCAATAATGTGGCATGGAACATAAGAAATTATCGATACGTCGGAGACGTATCAACCATCCAGCTAGTTCCTCTTGAAGTGGTCGGAAGCGAGCTTCTGGACTAAGCATCTTCCGGAGGTTATTCCTCTTCTCATTGTTATCACTCGGAACCCGCTCAGAGGTGTATCTCCGGATCATCTCACAGACATAGTATCCACATAGATTGGTCCCCGCTGGCTGAATATCGCCACCATTCTTAGCCGTTGACCGCATGAATTGTAGCTCTTTTTTGAATTCACCGACCGTTTCATCTGTGAACCATCTCCAAACCCTACGAGGCAAAGAAAATTAAATGAACAAGAGAGTTATTAGTTACTTGATATTAGGAAATGAACGAAATAGGCCGATCGATATAGAGTGCAAATGAATGAAAATAATTACTTCTGCAGCATTCTTCTCATGTCGCCCCAAAGCTTTGCATCCAGAGGCAGAGAGTCGTGGACGAGACATGTGGAGGTGTCAAATTTAATTACTAGCAGAATCCAGTGGAACCTGCGGACACGATACATGCACAGTCATGCATAACTCATCGATTAGCCGGCCACATACCATGCATGGAGTAAACAAAAGAGAATGTGCTCAAGACAGAAACACTCACCCAAAATGGTAAGGAAATAGAATATCACTTTTGAGTTCCTGCTTTTTAAGAAACCGCCACAGGTCTTCCTCCACGTCGGCGGGGTGATGCTCTAACACATATCCATTAACGATGTGTGGGTCAATGAACCCAACATCATGGATGTTCCTTACTCTGCATTCCTTAATCTTCATTCTGCATATATAATAGCGTACACAACAATATAGTTAGGACATATATATAGTGCAGGCAATATGAACGAGATGTGGTAGAAATAAATCACTTACAGAACGTAGCAACTGATGATAGATTTGTCGAGCTTGCGCAGATTGAAAAGCTGGAACAATTCACTCAGATGAATTTGTACATAGTAATGTTTGAAGTGATGCTCATATCTAACTTCCGCATAAATATATTCTTTGGCGTTTTTATTTTTTATGTAACTCTTTTACCATTTCAGCAGACTTGTCATTTGTGGAGGTAGATCCTCTTCCTGCGCAGGCTCGACGAGAGGCCCATTTGGCACATATGTAATTACTACCTCCTTCACTGGCGCCTCATCAAGGCCTAACAGTTCACGAAGAGTCATACCTAAGTTGGCCGCTTGTTCTCTGGCACTCGTTACAGTCAATCCCTGTGCTGCCGCAGCTTCTATGATATCGGGGGCATCCGGACCGGCGGCTTTCACTATAAGCGGGGCAATCGATTGTTTACTTTGTTCCCCGAGCTGGGCAACTCGTTTCCCGCTTTTTTTACTTTCTAATTCTTTCTCGGCCTCCTCCAAGGCTTTCTTCTCCTGCTTCTCCGCCCGCTCTTTCTTCTCCTTGAACATGAGTGCCTGCCTACGAAGTTCACGTGCATAGTCGTCAGGCAGATTCTTCGCGGCTTGGGACGGTGTGCTCAAAAATGACTTAGCCCACTTCTTTTGCTCATCAGAAAATACTGGCTTGGGCTCGGGCTCTCTTTTCTTCTTGCAGTCCGCCTTCCATTTCTCATAATCAGCAGTCGCGGCCGCATCGACTTCCTCGGCACTACGTTCCCAAGGCCTCGTGGGGAGAGGCTTCAGTGATGGCTCCGGTACCTTTGTTATCTTAGGTACATAAGGGTCCGGGTTAATACTCCAGGACTGCTTCTGCTTCTTCGCCGGAGGTGGATTGGGGGCGGGATCTGCTTACCCGCCCGGGGCGGACTAGGGGGCGGCGGCTGCTTACCCGCCGGAGGTGAATTGGGGGGCGGCATCGGCTGACGTGAAGGATGTGTAGGTGAAGCACCACCACCACCACCGCCACCGCCACCACCACCGTAGGGGGGTGGACTTGTTGGCCTTGGCGCCTCGCCTGGAAACTTGATAAACTTCTTTTGCCATAGAATGATATGGCGCTTGACATCTCCAAGTCTTCTCGCCCCTTCAGGTGTAGCAATGTCAATCTCCAGGTCCTCAAACCCTTGGACTATGTCCTCCACCGTGACACGAGCATAGCCATCTTGAATGGGGTTGTTGTGGTGGAGTGCTCCAGGTAAACATGGTAAAGCACTGCCGATGGCTACCTTCATGGACATGTTCCCGATAGGATAATACGGATGACATTCTTTCATCTCCTTTACATCGTCCACGGGGTAGCGAGGAGGCTCCGGTGCAGTAATTTCGATCGCCGGAGGCTCCGGTGCAGTAATTTCGATCGTCGGTGCATGTGCACCAGCCGGTGGGGCCTCCGTGGAAGCCACGCTGCTTCTCCGCTGCTGGCTTCCGAGATCCGCTGGATGATCTTCATGCTGCGCCCGAGCTGCATCTCTTTCTTGTACTACTACATTCACGGTTTTCTTCATCTCATCCATTTCCGATGCCAACCGCGCCACAACATCTGCATCCCGATCCATCTTTCTCTTACGGCTTCTGTAACCGTACGGGTCATCGTTCTGGGAGAACCCTATTTTCCACGGAATGTTCCCCATGCCTCGTACACGTCCTCCGTGTTCAGGATTCCCGAGGGCTTTTGTCAGCGCGTCGTTCTCTCTGTTGAACTTGATCTTCCCCTCTTGAGCATCCCTCATTGCGTTAATAAGGGCTTGGGTGGGTTTAAACATTTTGCCCCGGTAAACACACTCCCCTGTCTCCGGGTGTAGCGTTCCCCCATGCCCGTACCACCAGCTTTTGGCCCTTGGGTCCCATCCCTCCGTACCTGGACGGATTCCTCGCGCCCTTAGCTCGTTCTCCATCTTCTCCCACCTAGGCTCCCAAAGGCGATACCCTCCTGGCCCCATAATATGATTGTACTCCTTCTTAGCCGCATTTTCCTTATTTTTCGATATTTGAATGAACTGCTCTGATTTCTTTTGCTTCACAAATTCTGGCCAATCATGTTTCAGTTTCTCATATTGTCCTTTGAAATCCGGAGTCTTGTTCTCGTTGACATAGTCACGGGCTAGATTTTGCTTGAATTTTCGGAATGCGTCGGCCATCTTATGAAGAGCGAACTGTTTGACTAGCCTCCTCCTCTCCTTGTTTTCCTCAATCTTGTTACCCTCCTCATCGAATTTGTTGTATTCCGAAGGTAGAACGAAATGTTCCATAAGCTTTTTCAAGCAATCTTTTTTTGTTCTCTTATCGACAAAAGTGAAACCAAGACGTGCCTTCTTTGGCTCATTCCACTCCTGGACGGTGATCGAGACGTTGTCTCTAACAACGGCTCCGCATTGGCTGATAAACTTGGTGGCGTTCTTGTGGGGCTCCAGCGGCTTGCCTGTTGCACTGTCGACAACCTCGATGGTACATGTTTCTCCTTGTTTCATCGTCTTGGTTGCGCCACGCTTTGACGACGTACTCAATTGTTTCGACGATCCGGCCAAGGGCTAAAATAAGAAAGAGAGTCGCGTGCGTTAGTACACACATATTTATTTAAATCAGTTAGTTTGTATCACCAGAGGCTCAATGTATATATATACCTCGGCGCCGGAGGTGGTTGCTACTTCCAATTGAAGATCGTCGTTTATCGACGTTTGTTCGGCATCATCTTGCTGACGGCCTTCATCTTCACCGTCAAGGTTCAGATAAGAAGAGATCTCTTCTTCATCTTGATCGGTCGGCACATAAAGAATATCGCCGTTTATGAGGCCCATTATATGTTCTTCAGCGTCCGGATCATAGTTGGCCATAATCGGGTCAGCTCTATCGTCCGCCATATGTCAGTCCTGAAAACATGTAGTAAAAACAAATTAATTAAGTGAAGAAGGGGGGCGGTGGCGGTGGCGAATGGGTGGTGGAAAAAGGAGGGGGCGAGGAAGGGGTGGGAGAGGGTGTCGCGGAAGAGCGCGAGACGGGGCGGCAGACGACGGCGTCACGGAGAGGGAGGCGAGGACGAGCGCGTTGGCGGCGATTAATGGTTTTTTTAACGGCGTCACTGAGAGGGAGGCGAGGACGACCGCGTTGGCGTTGGCGCGTTGACGGCGTTGGCGCGTTGGCGCGTTGACGGCGTTACGTTTTTGTGAAGTTAAATTTTTTTGTTAATAAGTTAAAGTTTTTGTGAAATTAAAGTTTTTGTTAAGTTAAAGTTTTTGTGAAGTTAAATTTTTTGTGAAATTAAAATTTTTGTTAAGTTAAAGTTTTTGTTAAGTTTACGTTTTTGTGAAGTTAAAAAAAAGGAGATGGAGGGGGGCCGGGGCGCCGCCAGTACGTGTACTGTGCGTGTCGCCCCCGGCCGGCCGCCTTCCTCTTGCGTGTGTGGCGCGCGGCAGCGCCGCCGGCGCCGGCGGGGAAGACGAGCGCGCGCGGTTGATACGCGTACAGCACGCGTCCGTTGGGAACCCCAAGAGGAAGGTGTGATGCGTACAGCGGCAAGTTTTCCCTCAGTATGAAACCAAGGTTTATCGAACCAGTAGGAGCCAAGAAGCACGTTGAAGGTTGATGGCGGCGGGATGTAGTGCGGCGCAACACCAGGGATTCCGGCGCCAACGTGGAACCTGCACAACACAACCAAAGTACTTTGCCCCAACGAAACAGTGAGGTTGTCAATCTCACCGGCTTGCTGTAACAAAGGATTAGATGTATAGTGTGGATGATGATTGTTTGCAGAAAACAGTAAAACAGTATTGCAATAGATTGTATTTCAGTATAGAGAATTGGACCGGGGTCCACAGTTCACTAGAGGTGTCTCTCCCATAAGATAAACAGCATGTTGGGTGAACAAATTACAGTTGGGCAATTGACAAATAAAGAGGGCATGACCATGCACATACATATTATGATGAGTATTGTGAGATTTAATTGGGCATTACGACAAAGTACATAGACCGCTATCCAGCATGCATCTATGCCTAAAAAGTCCACCTTCAGGTTATCATCCGAACCCCCTCCAGTATTAAGTTGCTAACAACAGACAATTGCATTAAGTATTGCGCGTAATGTAATCAGTAACTACATCCTTGAACATAGCACCAATGTTTTATCCCTAGTGGCAACAGCACATCCATAATCTTAGAGATTTCTGTCACTTCCCCAGATTCACGGAGACATGAACCCACTTTCGAGCATAAATACTCCCTCTTGGAGTTACTAGCATCAACTTGGCCAGAGCATCTACTAATAACGGAGAGCATGCAAGATCATAAACAACACATAGATATAACTTTGATAATAAACATAACAAGTATTCTCTATTCATCGGATCCCAACAAACGCAACATATAGAATTACAGATAGATGATCTTGATCATGTTCGGCAGCTCACAAGACCCGACAATTAAGCACAATGGGGAGAAGACAACCATCTAGCTACTGCTATGGACCCATAGTCCAGGGGTAGACTACTCACTCATCACTCCGGAGGCGACCATGGCGGCGTAGAGTCCTCCGGGAGATGATTCCCCTCTCCGGCAGGGTGCCGGAGGCGATCTCCTGAATCCCCCGAGATGGGATTGGCGGCGGCGGCGTCTCTGGAAGGTTTTCCGTATCGTGGCTCTCGGTACTGGGGGTTTCGCGACGGAGGCTTTAAGTAGGCAGAAGAGATAGGTCAAGGGGCGTCACGAGGGGCCCACACCATAGGGCCGCGCGGCCAGGGCAGGGGCCGCGCCGCCCTATGCTCTGGCTGCCTCGTGGCCCCACTTCGTCTCCTCTTCGGTCTTCTGGAAGCTTCGTGGCAAAATAGGACCCTGGGCGTTGATTTCGTCCAATTCCGGGAACATTTCCTTACTAGGATTTCTGAAACCAAAAACAGCAGAAACAAAGAATCGGCACTTCGGCATCTTGTTAATAGGTTAGTTCCAGAAAATGCACGAATATGACATAAAGTGTGCATAAAACATGTAGATATCATCAATAATGTGGCATGGAACACAAGAAATTATCGATACGTCGGAGACATATCAGCATCCCCAAACTTAGTTCTGCTCGTCCCGAGCAGGTAAAACGATAACAAAGATAATTTCTGGAGTGACATGCCATCATAACCTTGATCATACTATTTGTAAAGCATATGTAGTGAATGCAGCGATCAAAACAATGTATATGACATGAGTAAACAAGTGAATCATATAACAAAGACTTTTCATGAATAGTACTTCAGGACAAGCATCAATAAGTCTTGCATAAGAGTTAACTCATAAAGCAATAAATCAAAGTAAAGGTATTGAAGCAACACAAAGGAAGATTAAGTTTCAGCAGTTGCTTTCAACTTATAACATGTATATCTCATGGATATTGTCAACATAGAGTAATATAATAAGTGCAATATGCAAGTATGTAGGAATCAATGCACAGTTCACACAAGTGTTTGCTTCTTGAGGTGGAGAGAAATAGGTGAACTGACTCAACAATAAAAGTAAAAGAATGGTCCTCCATAGAGGAAAAGCATCGATTGCTATATTTGTGCTAGAGCTTTGATTTTGAAAACATGAAACAATTTTGTCAACGGTAGTAATAAAGCATATGTATCATGTAAATTATATCTTACAAGTTGCAAGCCTCATGCATAGTATACTAATAGTGCCCGCACCTTGTCCTAATTAGCTTGGACTACCGGATCATCGCAATGCACATGTTTTAACGAAGTGTCACAAAGGGGTACCTCCATGCCGCCTGTACAAAGGTCTAAGGAGAAAGCTCGCATCGGATTTCTCGCTATTGATTATTCTCAACTTAGACATCCATACCGGGACAACATAGACAACAGATAATGGACTCCTCTTTTATGCATAATCATGTAACAACAATTAATTTTCTCATTAGAGATTGAGGATGTTGTCCAAAACTGAAACTTCCACCATGAATCATGGCTTTAGTTAGCGGCCCAATGTTCTTCTCTAACAATATGCATGCTTAACCATAAGGTGGTAGATCTCTCTTACTTCAGACAAGACGAACATGCATAGCAACTCACATGATATTCAACAAAGAATAGTTGATGGCGTCCCCAGGAACATGGTTATCGCACAACAAGCAACTTAATAAGAGATAAAGTGCATAAGTGCATATTCAATACCACAATAGTTTTTAAGCTATTTGTCCCATGAGCTATATATTGCAAAGGTGAATGATGGAATTTTAAAGGTAGAACTCAAGCAATTTACTTTGGAATGGCGGAGAAATACCATGTAGTAGGTAGGTATGGTGGACACAAATGGCATAGTGGTTGGCTCAAGGATTTTGGATGCATGAGAAGTATTCCCTCTCGATACAAGGTTTAGGCTAGCAAGGCTATTTGAAACAAACACAAGGATGAACCGGTGCAGCAAAACTCACATAAAAGACATATTGTAAACATTATAAGACTCTACACCGTCTTCCTTGTTGTTCAAACTCAATACTAGAAATTATCTAGACCTTAGAGAGACCAAATATGCAAACCAAATTTTAGCATGCTCTATGTATTACTTCATTAATGGGTGCAAAGTATATGATGCAAGAGCTTAAACATGAGCACAACAATTGCCAAGTATCACATTATCCAAGACATTTTAGCAATTTACTACATGTATCATTTTCCAATTCCAACCATATAACAATTTAACGAAGAAGAAACTTCGCCATGAATATTATGAGTAGAGCCTAAGGACATACTTGTCCATATGCTACAGCGGAGCGTGTCTCTCTCCCATACAGTGAATGCTAGGATCCATTTTATTCAAACAAAACAAAAACAAAAACAAACCGACGCTCCAAGCAAAGCAAATAAGATGTGATGGAATAAAAATATAGTTTCAGGGGAGGAACCTGATAATGTTGTCGATGAAGAAGGGGATGCCTTGGGCATCCCCAAGCTTAGACGCTTGAGTCTTCTTAGAATATGCAGGGGTGAACCACCGGGGCATCCCCAAGCTTAGAGCTTTCACTCTCCTTGATCATATTGTATCATCTCCCTCTCTTGATCCTTGAAAACTTCCTCCACACCAAACTTAGAACAACTCATTAGAGGGTTAGTGCACAATAAAAATTAACATGTTCAGAGGTGACATAATCATTCTTAACACTTCTGGACATTGCATAAAGCTACTGGACATTAATGGATCAAAGAAATTCATCCAACATAGCAAAAGAGGCAATGCGAAATAAAAGGCAGAATCTGTCAAAACAGAACAGTTCGTATTGACAAATTTTATCGAGGCACCAGACTTGCTCAAATGAAAATGCTCAAATTGAATGAAAGTTGCGTACGTATCTGAGGATCACTCACGTAAATTGGCATAATTTTCTGAGTTACCTACAGAGAAAACAGCCCAGATTCGTGACAGCAAAGAAATCTGTTTCTGCGCAGTAATCCAAATCTAGTATGAACTTTACTATCAACGACTTTACTTGGCACAACAAAACACTAAACTAAGATAAGGAGAGGTTGCTACGGTAGTAAACTACTTCCAAGACACAAAATAAAAAACAAAGTACTGTAGTAAAAACATGGGTTGTCTCCCATAAGCGCTTTTCTTTAACGCCTTTTGTAGGATAACGTTGCATAGAAAAACAAAAATTTTCCTACCGCGAACACGCAATCCAAGCCAAGATGCAATCTAGAAGACGGTAGCAACGAGGGGGTATCGAGTCTCACCCTTGAAGAGATTCCAAAGCCTACAAGAGGAGGCTCTTGTTGCTGCGGTAGACGATCACTTGCCACTTGCAAAAGCGCGTAGAAGATCTTGATCACGATCGGTTCCGGCGCCACGAACGGGCAGCACCTCCGTACTCGGTCACACGTTCGGTTGTTGATGAAGACGACGTCCACCTCCCCGTTCCAGCGGGCAGCGGAAGTAGTAGCTCCTCTTGAATCCGACAGCACGACGGCGTGGTGTCGGTGGCGGTGTAGAAGTCCGGCGGAGCTTCGCTAAGCAAACCGGGCAATATGAAGTGGAGGAGCAAAGCTAGGGTTTGGGAGGGGGTGGCCGGCCACTCAAGGGGGGCGGCCAAGCTATGGTCTTAGGGTGGCCGGCCCCCTCCCTTGGCCCCTCATTATATAGGTGGATCCCAAGTGTTGGTGTCCAAGTCTTCGAATAAGACCCGAAACCAAAACCTTCCATAGGAGGGGGCAAACCTAGCCCAACTAGGACTCCCACCCAAAGGTGGGATTCCCACCTCCCATGTGGGGGGTGGCCGGCCCCCTATGGTGGAGTCCACTTGGGACTCCACCCCCACTAGGGCTGGCCGGCCATGGAGGTGGAGTCCCTTGTGGACTCCACCTTCCTTGGTGGTTTCTTCCGGACTTTTCTAGAACCTTCTAGAACCTTCCATAGAACCTTCCGCGACATTTTATTTCACATAAAATGACATCCTATATATGAATCTTATTCTCCGGACCATTCCGGAACTCCTCGTGATGTCCGGGATCTCATCCGGGACTCCGAACAAATATTCGAACTCCATTCCATAATTCAAGTGCTACCATTTCAACATCCAACTTTAAGTGTGTCACCCTACGGTTCGAGAACTATGCGGACATGGTTGAGTACTCACTCCGACCAATAACCAATAGCGGGATCTGGAGATCCATAATGGCTCCCACATATTCAACGATGACTTTAGTGATCGAATGAACCATACACATATATTACCAATTCCCTTTGTCTCGCGATATTTTACTTGTCCGAGGTTTGATCTTCGGTATCACTCTATACCTTGTTCAACCTCGTCTCCTGACAAGTACTCTTTACTCGTACCGTGGTATGTGGTCTCTTATGAACTCATTCATATGCTTGCAAGACATTAGACGACATTCCACCGAGAGGGCCCAGAGTATATCTATCCGTCATCGGGATGGACAAATCCCACTGTTGATCCATATGCCTCAACTCATACTTTCCGGATACTTAATCCCACCTTTATAGCCACCCATTTACGCAGTGGTGTTTGGTGTAATCAAAGTACCTTTCCGATATAAGTGATTTACATGATCTCATGGTCATAAGGACTAGGTAACTATGTATCGAAAGCTTATAGCAAATAACTTAATGACGAGATCTTATGCTACGCTTAATTGGGTGTGTCCATTACATCATTCACACAATGACATAACCTTGTTATTAATAACATCCAATGTTCATGATTATGAAACTAATCATCCATTAATCAACAAGCTAGTTTAAGAGGCATACTAGGGACTTCTTGTTTGTCTACATATCACACATGTACTAATGTTTCGGTTAATACAATTCTAGCATGATATATAAACATTTATCATAAACATAAAGATATAAATAATAACAACTTTATTATTGCCTCTAGGGCATATCTCCTTCACCTTTCAGCTAGGCGCAGAAAGTGTGTATCAAGTATTATCAAGAGATGGTGCATCTACAGCGGGATGCGGAGTTTTCTCAACCAGGCATAGTATATTAGATACATAAGTTTTAGTGTCCCCCTTTTCATTAGTCTTGGGCTTGCTACTCTCATCAAACAAATTTTCAGGAACAAGCCAAGCATAATTATTTTCTAGTGCATCATTCATCGCTAGGAGCTTACATGGTATTGGTGCTTTGATCTCCCCACCATCATTAATATTATTAGTGTACTTTATTCTATCCATATCCATCTTTTCAAGGAGACTAACAAAATTGGTATAAGAACCAAGCATATTATATTTAGCAAAGACCTTTCTAGCCTCTCTTGCTATACCACCAAATTCTCTAAGAAGGGTTTCTAAAACAAAGTCTTTCTTTTCCCCTTCTTCCATATCACCGAGTGTAAGAAACATGTGTTGGATTATAGGATTGAGGTTAACAAATTTAGTTTCCATCATACGAACTAAAGCAGCAGCGGCAATTTCATAGGTAGGAGCAAGTTCTACCAAGTGTCTATCTTCAAAATCTTCAAGGGTACTGACATGATTGGAAAATTCTTCTATATTATTTCTCCCAATTATAGACCCACGTCCTACCGGTATGTCTTTCGTGGTAAAATTAAAAGGAAACATGATGAATCAAGTAAAGTAAATGCAAGTAACTAATTTTTTTGTGTTTTTGATATAGAGTGCAAGACAGTAAATAAAGTAAAGCTAGCAACTAATTTTTTTGTGTTTTGATATAATGCAGCAAACAAAGTAGCAAATAAAACTAAGCAAGACAAAAACAAAGTAAAGAGATTGGGATGTGGAGACTCCCCTTGCAGCGTGTCTTGATCTCCTCGGCAATGGCGCCAGAAAAAGAGCTTGATACGCGTACAGCACGCGTCCGTTGGGAACCCCAAGAGGAAGGTGTGATGCGTACAGCGGCAAGTTTTCCCTCAGTATGAAACCAAGGTTTATCGAACCAGTAGGAGCCAAGAAGCACGTTGAAGGTTGATGGCGGCGGGATGTAGTGCGGCGCAACACCAGGGATTCCGGCGCCAACGTGGAACCTGCACAACACAACCAAAGTACTTTGCCCCAACGAAACAGTGAGGTTGTCAATCTCACCGGCTTGCTGTAACAAAGGATTAGATGTATAGTGTGGATGATGATTGTTTGCAGAAAACAGTAAAACAGTATTGCAATAGATTGTATTTCAGTATAGAGAATTGGACCGGGGTCCACAGTTCACTAGAGGTGTCTCTCCCATAAGATAAACAGCATGTTGGGTGAACAAATTACAGTTGGGCAATTGACAAATAAAGAGGGCATGACCATGCACATACATATTATGATGAGTATTGTGAGATTTAATTGGGCATTACGACAAAGTACATAGACCGCTATCCAGCATGCATCTATGCCTAAAAAGTCCACCTTCAAAGTTATCATCCGAACCCCTCCGGTATTAAGTTGCTAACAACAGACAATTGCATTAAGTATTGCGCGTAATGTAATCAGTAACTACATCCTTGAACATAGCACCAATGTTTTATCCCTAGTGGCAACAGCACATCCATAATCTTAGAGATTTCGTCACTTCCTGCATTCACGGAGACATGAACCCACTATCGAGCATAAATACTCCCTCTTGGAGTTACTAGCATCAACTTGGCCAGAGCATCTACTAATAACGGAGAGCATGCAAGATCATAAACAACACATAGATATAACTTTGATAATCAACATAACAAGTATTCTCTATTCATCGGATCCCAACAAACGCAACATATAGAATTACAGATAGATGATCTTGATTATGTTCGGCAGCTCACAAGACCTGACAATTAAGCACAATGGGGAGAAGACAACCATCTAGCTACTGCTATGGACCCATAGTCCAGGGGTAGACTACTCACTCATCACTCCGGAGGCGACCATGGCGGCGTAGAGTCCTCCGGGACATGATTCCCCTCTCCGGCAGGGTGCCGGAGGCGATCTCCTGAATCCCCCGAGATGGGATTGGCGGCGGCGTCTCTGGAAGGTTTTCCGTATCGTGGCTCTCGGTACTGGGGGTTTCGCGACGGAGGCTTTAAGTAGGCGGAAGAGATAGGTCAAGGGGCGTCACGAGGGGCCCACACCATAGGGCCGCGCGGCCAGGGCAGGGGCCGCGCCGCCCTATGCTCTGGCTGCCTCGTGGCCCCACTTCGTCTCCTCTTCGGTCTTCTGGAAGCTTCGTGGCAAAATAGGACACTGGGCGTTGATTTCGTCCAATTCCGAGAATATTTCCTTACTAGGATTTCTGAAACCAAATACAGCAGAAAACAAAGAATCGCACTTCGGCATCTTGTTAATAGGTTAGTTCCAGAAAATGCACGAATATGACATAAAGTGTGCATAAAACATGTAGATATCATCAATAATGTGGCATGGAACACAAGAAATTATCGATACGTCGGAGACGTATCAGCGGTGCACCGCCGCGGGGAAAAGACGAGCGCGGTGCGCCGCCGCGGGGAAAAGATGGAGCACGCCGGCGGGGATGAAGACAAGAGCAGCACGTCGACGTACGGTGGCGTGCGTGGCGCGTCGGGGCGGTTGGACGGCGAGGGGCGACGGCGACGGCCACGGCGTCAAGGGCGCGGCGGCGGTCGGCGAGGGGCGCGGAGACGGCGACGGCGTCGAGGGCGTGGCGGCGGTCGGCGAGGGGCGCGGCGGCGGTCGGACGGCGTCGCTGCAGAGAGAGTCGCGCGCGGATCGATCGGAGAAGAAGCAGAGTGGGGGCAGCGGAGGTTCGGGCGCGGCGTTTTATACTGGGCGACCTTTGGTCGCGGTTCGGGACCCCAACCGCGACTAAAGGGGTACCTTTAGTCGCGGTTGGCGACCCCAACCGCGACTAAAGGGTAATTTCGACGGGTTTTCGTTTCTCGCGGAAAAATACCTTGGCGAGGCCAACCGCGACTAAAGCTATTTTTCAAATTTCTTTTCTTTTTCAAAATGTTAAAAGTACATATAATATATCAATAAATTCAGAAAAATAAAACTAATTCAATTCAAAATCTTAAAAATACAAATAATATATCAAAAAATTCAGAAAAATAAAACTAATTCAATTCAAAATCTTAAAAATACAAATAATATATCAAAAAATTCAGAAAATAAAACTAATTCAATTCAAAATCTTAAAAATACAAATAATATATCAAAAAATTCAGAAAAATAAAAATAATTCAATTCAAAATCTTAAAAATACAAATAATATATCAAAAAATTCAGAAAAATAAAACTAATTCATTTCAAAATCTTCCCGCCTCTTCTTCCCGCCATTTCTTCCCTGTCTTCCCGCCTCTTTCTTCCCGTCTCTTTCTTCCCGCCACTTTCTTCCCGCCACTTTCTTCCCGCCTCTTTCTTCCCGCCACTTTGTTCCCGCCTCCTGTCTTCCCGCTCCCATTTTTCCCGCCATTTCTCACTACATATATGTAGCCCGGCTTGGCCAGCATTATCACATCTCTACAATCTCTCATCACTCTCTCATGGCTTCCACCGCACCCAATCTAACCTACCAGCAGGTGGAGGAGCTTTGCGCCTCGAACTACCCTTGCCCACCGGGCTACCGCGTCCCCGCCGGCTGGAGCCGAAGCGCCGGCGGCGTGCCGGTCCCTCCCATCCCTCAGGGTACTGCGCGCCGGGCGGCCATCACGAACCACTACTATCTCGACCTCACGCCGGAGCAGCGGATGAATCCCCGCTGGCATCCCAATAACCAGCATACTTGGGACGCCTTCTTCATCAATCGTCGTGAGAGGGCGCTCGCCAGGTATGAGGAGGACGGTCTGCCTCCTGGGAACTTCCACGAGGCCGGCCGTCATCTATGGTGGTACGGCCGGACTCTGCAGAGCGTCATGGACTACATCACGGCCGGCAATATCCCCCGCCTGCGCTACCCTCAGTTCGAGCCACGAGCGCCGCCCGACGACAGCGACGACAGCAGTGACGATGACGGCGGCAACTTAGAAGGCGACGACTACCAGTACAACGGCGGCGGCTATGAAGACTACGAGTATGCATATTATACGCCTAGGCAGGAGTATGACTAAATCACTCCAAATTTCATGAATCATCAGTGTGGTTTCTCGAATCAATCGAATCATTCGAAAATGGACACCAAACACATCACGGGTAATATAATTCACATGATCCATTCAATAAAGTTTGGTACAATAAATTATTACACATCATTTCTTCCCTTTTGTCCCTACTTGCTTATGATTGTGCCGTATCCATGGAGCATCCTCATCATTTAACTTAATGCTTGGGTTGGTGTTCACTTTGAAGGGCGGAATTTCAGCAAACATATTATAATCTTCTGACATGTCTGTCTTGTCCTCCACTCCCACGATGTTTCTTTTCCCTGAAAGAACAATGTGGCGCTTTGGATCATCGCATGATGTACCGATCGTTTTCTTATCTTTCCGTTTCCTCGGTTTGCTACTCATGTCCTTCACATAGAAAACCTGAGCGACATCTTTCGCTAGGACGAATGGTTCGTCAAGGTAACCAAGATTGTTGAAATCCACCATTGTCATTCCGTATTGCTGGTCCACCTTTACCCCACCTCCTGTTAGCTTGAACCATTTGCACCGGAACAAAGGGACCTTAAAGGAGGGTCCATAGTCAAGTTCCCATATCTCCTCTATGTAACCATAATATGTGACCTTTTGCCCATTCTCGGTTGCTGCATCAAAGCGGACACCACTGTTTTAGTTGGTGCTCTTTTTATCTTGGGCGATCGTGTAAAATGTATTCCCATTTATCTCGTACCCTTGGAAAGTCGTTATAGTCGAAGGTGGTGTCTTGGCCAACATGTACAGCTGATCTACAACATCATTGTCATTCATTAAATGTTTTCTCAACCAACTGCCGAAAGTCTCCATGTGGGCCTTCCTAATCCAGGATTCAGGCTTCCCCGGTTTGTCCGAGCGTAAAATATTCTTGTGTTTCTCAAAGTATGGAGCCACCAAGCTGGAATTGGTCAGAACTGTGTGGTGTGCTTCAGTCATAGAATGGCCGTCCATACATATCGTTGATTTCCTTCCGATCGTGCCTTTTCCACTTAGTCTCCCCTCGTGCCGCGATTGAGGAAGACCAATCGGCTTAAGGTCAGGAACAGAGTCAACACAAAACTCAATTACCTCCTCATTTCCATAGCCCTTGGCGATGCTTCCTTCTGGCCTAGCACGGTTACGAACATATTTCTTTAATACTCCCATGAACCTCTCGAAGGGGAACATATTGTGTAGAAATACAGGACCGAGAATGGAAATCTCTTCGACTAGGTGAACCAGGAGGTGCGTCATAATATTGAAGAAGGATGGCGGGAACACCAACTCGAAACTGACAAGACATTGGACCACATCGTTCTGTAACCGTGGTAGAACTTCTGGATTGATTACCTTCTGAGAGATTGCATTGAGGAATGCACATAGCTTCACAATGGCTACTCGAACATTTTCCGGTAGGAGCCCCCTCAAAGCAATCGGAAGCAATTGCGTCATAATCACGTGGCAGTCGTGAGACTTCAAGTTTTGGAACTTTTTCTCCGCCATGTTTATTATTCCCTTTATATTGGACGAGAATCCAGACGGGACCTTCATACTGCTCAGGCATTCAAAAAAGATGACCTTCTCTTCTTTGGTCAGAGCGTAGCTGGCACGACCTTGAAACCATTCCGGATGCCGGTCATCAGGGTCTTTCAAACGTTGCTGGTCCTGCCGTGCTTCCTTTGTATCATTTGTCTTCCCATACACGCCCAAGAAGCTTAGGAGGTTCACGCAAATATTCTTCGTAACATGCATCACGTCGATTGCAGAGCGGACATCTAGGACTTTCCAATATTCTAGCTCCCAGAATATAGATTTCTTCTTCCACATGGCTGCGTGCCCGTCACGGCTCCTTCGAACTGATTGTCCGCCAGGACCCTTTCCAAAGATGACTTTCAAATCCTTGACCATATCAAATACCTCAGCACCAGTGCGTTCCGCAGGCTTCGGCCGGTGATCTGCCTTGCCGTTGTAATGCTTGCCTTTCTTTCTTACTGGATGAATTTTCGGAAGAAATCGACGATGCCCAAGGTACACGTTCTTCTTACAATTTGGCAAATGTACACTTTCAGTCTCATGTAAGCAGTGCGCGCATGCATTGTATCCCTTATTTGATAGTCCGGAAAGGTTACTAAGAGCAGGCCAATCGTTGATGGTTACGAAAAGCAACGCTCGTAGGTCAAATTCCTCTTCTTTGTGCTCATCCCACACACGGACACCAGGTCTGCCCCACAGCTGTAAAATTTCATCAACTAATGGCCTTAGGTACACATCGATGTCGTTGCCGGGTTGCTTCGGACCTTGGATGAGCACTGGCATCATAATGAACTTCCGCTTCATGCACAACCAAGGAGGAAGGTTGTAGATGCATAGAGTCACGGGCCAGGTGCTATGGCTGGAGCTCTGCTCGCCAAAAGGATTCATGTCATCTGTACTTAGACCAAATCTTATGTTCCTTGCGTCAGCTGCAAAATCTTTGAACTCTCTGTCGATCTTTCTCCATTGCGTTCCATCTGCAGGGTGTCTCAACTCCCCGTCCGACTTACGGTCCTCTTTGTGCCATCGCAACAACTTGGCATGCTCTTTGTTCCTGAACAGACGTTTCAACCGTGGTATTATAGGAGCATACCACATCACCTTGGCGGGAACCCTCTTCTTGGGTTTCTCGCCCTCAACATCGTCACCAGGGTCATCGCCTCTGATCTTATAACGCAATGCAGTGCATACCGGACATTCATTCAAATTCTCGTATTCACCGTGGTAGAGGATGCAATCGTTGATGCATGCATGTATCTTCAGAACCTCTAAACCTAGAGGGCAGACAACCTTCTTTGCTTCGTACGTACCGGCGGGCAACTCGTTATTCTTTGGAAACATATTCTTCAACATTTTCAGCAAGTTTTCAAATACCGAGTCAGCTACACCTGCCTGTGCCTTCCATTTCAGCAAATTCAGTGTGCAGCCCAGCTTTTTCAGACCATTATCGCATCCGGGGTACAGCGACTTTCTGTGATCCTCTAACATGCGATCCAAATTCTCCCTCTCCTTTTCAGTTTCGCAGCGTCTCTGTGCATCAGCAATGGTCCGACCAAGATCATCAACGGGCTTATCACGTGCCTCTTCTTCACCTTCCCCTTCACCTTCCCCTTCACCTTCAGCATCCTCCATGAAAGTATCACCGAAATGATCAAGATAGTTTGCATCGATGAAATCATCCCCTTCTTTATCTTCTTCCATTATAACCCCTCTTTCTCCATGCTTGGTCCAACAATTATAGCTTGGCATGAAACCGTGCCGAAGCAGGTGCAGGTGAACTTCTCTTGTGGAAGAGTAACCCTTCTGATTCTTACAGTCAACACATGGACAGATAACAAAACCCTTCTGCTTGTTCGCATTAGCCACTACGAGGAAATCTTTCAAACCCGTAGTGAACTCGCCGGAGAGTCGGTTACCGTATATCCATTGCCGATTCATCTGCATTATTATAATATAAAATATATAATTAACCATCATGCATTTGTTAAACTAACTAGCTATAAACAATAGAAATTAAACAATGAACTACACATATATGCATATTTTATCAATGACACATATGAAAGGTTCAAGTTGCTAACCGCGATCGAGGAGGAAAAATAAATGAGAAAGCTCAAGTGTGGCTCCGACACTTCATATCATGTTTGTTTCATGCTCTTGGGGCATTTCATCAAACACCTTGTGCGCATAAGAGGAACCAAAAGCAAACCTACACCCCTTGTGAAGCTTGTGAAGAGAAGTGGCACCAAATGGCTAAGTGCTGTGAGCTGAGGCCCTTTTATAGGGATGGGCTTTTAGTCCCGGTTTGCCTGACCAACCGCGACTAAAGGTCTTCGGGCCAGGCCTGAGGACCTTTAGTCGCGGTTGGCCTGGCCAACCGCGACTAAAGCCCCTCCCGTCCACCAACTGGCCGGCGAGCGCGCTGGGCCCAGGTCTTTAGTCGCGATTCGACACCCGAACCGCGACTAAAGACCCCATTAGTCGCGGTTCCAATATTTTGGGGACTAATGGGGCTGGACGGAAGGCCATTTTTCTACCAGTGTGTGCACCCTCCGGAAGGAAACACGAGCATCTCCAATAACCATGAACTGAACCTGCAATTTAGCATACTCCACTACTAGTAGAGGATGGAGCCGATCCGTCGTTCACACGCCTCATCCTGAAAATGCGACACGCTAAATCAGTCAGTCACAGCAAACACGAAACGATCGCAATCAATTCCGTAGAAGATAGGCCGGTCCGATGGTCGATTTTCCACATCCTGGCTTGAAATCAAACATTGAATCCAGCTGGTTGCGTTTCTTTGCTTGGCTCGGCGGGGGCAAGTGGCAGCAATGATTCCGGGAGGAGAAGAAATGGTATGCAGCTGAAATCATCCGGCCGCACGGACGGATCTTCCCGGCGTCGCCATGCGAGACGAGATCTTTTCTCTCTCACTCTCACTCCGACTAAACAAGTCGCCGATCCCTCTATCTCTGTGACACACTGCGCGATCCCCGGGGTAGGCCATGTCAGGATTGACCGGTCAATGTCGCCACGTAGAGTACGTCCGGAGGTGCAGACATGGCAGCGACGGCGACGAGCGACGCTGCCGTCGTGCCCGTGACCGTGAGACGGCTGAGTGCTGGGGCCGTGGAGCTACGGAAGGTCGAGGATGGGTCCGTCACGGGATGGGAAAGGAAGCCTCAACCTCAGACGCACAGACAGACACAACGCCGGCAGATCCGCAGGAGAAGAAGATCACACGTCCGTCAGCGACGACCAACATGCTCAAGCAATAATAACCAAGATAATAAACGGATTTACTTCATCATCCTTTTGTCTTATTATTATATACACAACCGAATGTTTATTCGACTGAGAAATGGGGATGAGGGGTGTCCTGCAAATAATGAAAAACAGCACCGGAGTATTCTACACAAAAAAAATCAGTTAGATTGAAAACAAACGGTTGAGTAAAGAAGATGACAATGGTCAATGCCAATAGTGCTAATGGGTCATATTCATAGCCCAAGTTGTTATTCATGGAGGTATTGTGTTTTTTTTTGAAAAAAAAAAAATCTCAAGTCCTGTTTCAAATTTAAATTTTGAAACATGGGCGATAATTATTCAGTACTCGTAGACGAGCCTATCGAGGTTATCAGGTGCACCAGGTTCACCGCAAGCTACGGTGCAACATATACGATCTCTATCACATCATCATTTATGGGTGCTCGCAGTCCATCGTCACATCCAAGTGCTACATATTTTTCTTTCTCTATTTTATTTTCATTGACTAAGACGATATATATCCTTGTCTTATCCGTTGAGGATTTTTCTTTCCTTTCAAGTGCTACATAGAAGCCTGAATCCTGAATGTTGCAGTTGTGGAGTTTCAAGAGTTGACAAAATCGCCAGTTGTGTCTCACTAAAGAGAAACTTCTCATTACCGAGAGTCACGGGAGTGTCAAACCCACGGCAATCCTGGGTGGGTTAGAGACCTTAAAGCATATCTAGCAGATTTCTTGAAACACATAGCGTATAATTCGTTTGAGGTGTTGTTATCTCCGGATTTTGGCCAAATCAGGAGATGGGTCGTAATTGAGATGGGTTTGAAGGATATACGCGTGGAGGATCTCTGAAGCGGCCTTGCACGAGAGTTTGGGCTAAATTGCCCGTGTATCTGTATACTATTAGATCGTTTTTAGACTTAAAGATAGAGTTTGGCTCGTACACGGTTAGGTGTACTTCTGGATTAGAAAGTCCCTTGGACTATAAATATGTATCTAGGGTTATTGAGAAAGAAGGACAATCACGTTCACAACAAACACAAACCAGGCGCATCGCCACCCCTTATTTCGAGGGTTTCTTCCGGGTAAGCATCATGCTGCCTAGATCGCATCTTGCGATCTAGGCAGTACACGTTTATTCGATTACCTTGTGTTACTCGTGCTGAAGCGTTGTTGATGGCGAGTAGCACTATTTATCGTAGATGTTTTGGGGCCTGCATTGATGCTTTTCTTATGCATATTTGCCTAGCAATGCCGTCCCTCGATATCTAGCTGTCCTTACACCTATTCAGGTGTAAGGGCAGCACCTTGCTTGTTCGCCACTTAGTAGATCCAATCTGTTATAGTTGCTCCTTGTTCAAGGATTAGTTTAATATCCGCATGATTAGGCCTTATGCTGGGGTTGGATGATCCGGTAGTGCGTTAGGTGTTGTTTTGCCGTTCCTACAAGGGATGTTCCGGGAATTGACTTAATGTTGGTTTTTAGGCCTCTTTTAGGGATAGTTTCCATCATCTTTCGTGTCTGCTAGGCCCAACTACGCGTAGGACGTTCCGATTATGCGGTGAAAACCCTAAACTGTCGTAGATTGGTTTAGCTTTGTTTTGATCAAGCAGGATCCCCATGTCATCGTATATCCAACGTGAACCATGGGGCGATCGGCTCTTTGAGCCGATCCACAGGGCAACCTGAGAGCCGATCGGGCTCGTATTTAATGTTTACGTGTCTACCATGCAGGAGACTAGTCGAAGCAATCTAACACCTTCCTGACCAGGTCTAGGTCAGGTGGCACGCCCTTGCAACCGCCAGGACGTGTGCCAGGACTTTGCGGGACGACGCGAGACGCCAGGGCCCACTAAGCGGTCGTGGGAGTCTCCCGGCTCTTCGTGTTGCTTAACCACTGCTCGCCGGTGAGTTTTGGCAGGCAACACATTCTGGCACGCCCGGTGGGACACTTTCTACAACAACCACGTCAACATCGGCAGCCAAGATGTCGGACGAACCGATCAAGTACGAGGATCTACCTGCAGAGCATAAGAAGAAATACGATGAGCTGAAGGCCATCTTTGAAGCCGATCTCATCGGCTCTTTTGAGAAGACCCGGTCGCACGGCATCCGGTTCAAAGGATTCACACCCGAAGGCGCGTTCGAAGGATTAGATCTGTCTCTCCCTTCGGAGGAACGTGCCAGAGCCCTGCGCCAAGAAATCAACTATGCTGTGGCTCATTCTCTACATCGGCACTCTGAGAGCCTGGTGAATACGCTTGAGCGAGTTGCGCTTAGTGTGGTGCAAGAAATCATGAAACATCAGTATTCTCCGTCAGGACCTGCTTTAGGGACTGATGACCCACAAGTATAGGGGATCGCAACAGTCTTCGAGGGAAGTAAAACCCAATTTATTGATTCGACACAAGGGGAGACAAAGAACACTTGGAAGCCTTAACAGCGGAGTTGTCAATTCAGCTGTACCTGGAAACAGACTTGCTCGCAAGAGTTTATCAGTAGTAACAGTTTTATAGCAGTAGCAGTAGTGAAATAACAGCAGCAGAGTAACAAAGACAGCAGTAGTGATTTTAGTAAACAAAGAGGATTAAAATATCGTAGGCACGGGGACGGATGACGGGCGTTGCATGGATGAGAGAAACTCATGTAACAATCATAGCAGGGCATTTGCAGATAATAATAAAACGGTGTCCAAGTACAAAGCAATCAATAGGCATGTGTTCCATATATAGTCGTGCGTGCTCGCAATGAGAAACTTGCACAACATCTTTTGTCCTACCAGCCGGTGGCAGCCGGGCCTCAAGGGAATCTACTGGATATTAAGGTACTCCTTTTAATAGAGTACCGGAGCAAAGCATTAACACTCCGTGAACACATGTGATCCTCACATCGCTACCATTCCCTCCGGTTGTCCCGATTTCTGTCACTTCGGGGCCATCGGTTCCGGACAGCGACATGTGTATACAACTTGCAGGTAAGACCATAAACAATGAATATCTTGATGAAACAATAACATGTTCAGATCTGAGATCATGGCACTCGGGCCCTAGTGACAAGCATTAAGCATAACAAGTTGCAACAATATCATCAAAGTACCAATTACGGACACTAGGCACTACGCCCTAACAATCTTATGCTATTACATGACCAATCTCATCCAATCCCTACCATCCCCTTCGGCCTACAGCGGGGGAATTACTCACACATGGATGGGGGAAACATGGCTGGTTGATGTAGAGGCATTGGCGGTGATGGCGGCGATGATCTCCTCCAATTCCCCGTCCCGGCGGAGTGCCAGAACGGAGACTTCTGGCTCCCGCGACGGAGTTTCGCGATGTGGCGGCGTTCTGGAGGGTTTCTGGCGACTTCGACTTCTCCCCGTGCGTTTTTAGGTCGAGGCCGATAAATAGTCCGAAGGAGGGCGTCGGAGGCCGGCCGAGGGGGCCACACCATAGGGCCGCGCGGGCCCCCCCTAGGCCGCGCCGCCTTATGGTGTGGGGCCCTCAGGCCTCCACCTTAATTGTCCTTCTGGCTCCGTCGGTATTCTGGGAAAATAGGGCCTTCTGCATAAATTCCGAGGATTTTCCCGAAAGTTGGATTTCTGCACAAAAACGAGACACCAGAACAGTTCTGCTGAAAACAGCGTTAGTCCGTGTTAGTTGCATCCAAAATACACAAATTAGAGGCAAAACAATAGCAAAAGTGTTCGGGAAAGTAGATACATTTTGGACGTATCAACTCCCCCCAAGCTTAGCTGATTGTTTGTCCTCAAGCAATTCAGTTAACAACTGAGCGATAAAAGAACTTTCACGAACACATTTGCTCATATGATGTATATATTCTCATGCTATGGCTAATACTTAAGCAGTTCATAATGAGATACATGCAAATAAGATCATCTAACAGCTATGTCAATCAAGGAGAGGTACCAACAATTAATAATAAGCATCATGAATCATGTATATAAGCAGGATTGCAATGTTCATAAGAGAGTGTGATAAAGTGGTATCTCGCTTGCCTGTATTTGATTGGCAAAACATAAATGCCCGGGCACCTCTGGAGTTCATAGAAAGACTAGAAGTAGTGATTGTCAAAGATAAAAGCATCAAAGTTATACCACAATCAATCATATTTTGAGACAAGCATATTGTACTAAGAATGACAGTTGTGCTCTCAAGATAGTGCTCAAAGAAATAATGGAGACACAACATAGAAGTAAAAGATTGACCCTTCGCAGAGGGAAGCAGGGATTAACATGCGCTAGAGCTTTTCATTTTTGAAATCAGGAGTAAAATCATTTTGAGAGGTGTTTGTTGTTGTCAACGAATGGTAATGGGTACACCAACTACCTTGCCAACCGGACTTCCAAGAGCGGTTCCCATGAATTATTGCATATTTATTTGGCACTCCTTCCAACCTTTCTTACACAAACCATGGCTAACCGAATCCTCGGGTGCCTGCCAACAATCTCATACCATGAAGGAGTGCCCTTTTTTATTTTAATTTTATTATGATGATGACACTCCCCCCAACCTTTGCTTACACAAGCCATGGCTAACCGAATCCTTCGGGTGCCGTCCAACAATCACAAACCATGGAGGAGTGTCTATTAAGTTAATTAATTCGGGACCTGGAATCCCATTGCCACTCTTTTTGCAAAATTATTGGATAAGCGGATGTGCCACTAGTCCATATGAGAGTCCGTCAAAAGTAAATGACAAGGTTGAAAGCTAAACACCACATACTTCCTCATGAGCTATGAAACATAAACACAAATTGAGAAGCATTTTGAAGGTTTTAAAGGTAGCGCATGAGAATTTACTTGGAATGGTTTGAAATGCCATGCATAGGTATTTATGGTGGACACTTTGGAATAACTTGGTTTTCATGTGTTTGGAAGCACGAGCAGCGTTCCCGCTCAGTACAAGTGAAGGCTAGCAATAGACTAGGGAGCGACAAATCAAGAGAGCAAAGAATCGTCATAATCATGCTTGCGGCAAAATAAATTAACGGAGGCATAAAAGTGATACAAGAACTCTGAAGCAATATAGATCATCGAGGCTTAATTGACTTTTTGTTCAGTCATATGCATGCGTGAGCATGTGCCAAGTCGATATAAATGAATTATTCAGAGGAGGATACCATAATGCCATACCTACTTATGAATAAAACAATACAAGCAAACATCCATGACATGCTACTCATATTAATAGATTGGAGCTAAACATGAGAGATCATAAACTACTAGACTTTCTCAAATAACATATACCTCACATGAACCAACTAAGCATGCTTACATGGATGAGTATATGTACAAAAATGAAAACAAATAGAGTTCATACCAGCCTCTCACCACAATCAGATTGTCGTAGATCGTCATTATTGCCCTTTTCACTTGTGTAGCTTGGATAATATGAAATGAAAACCACGCTCCAGCCACCGAAGACCATTGAACTCATAAAGAACTTTACAAAACCAAAGAAGAACAGCAAATATTTTTGGTGTTTTCGAATTTAAGAACAAGAACAAGAGGAAACAAACAAACAAAACAAAATCTTTTTGGGTTTTCTTATAGCAAACTAACAATAGCAAATAAAGCGAAACAAATGCAAGAAACCAAAGCAAACAAATGGTGAAGAGAAACAACAGAAATATTTTTGGTCTTTTTGTGTTTTGGGAAGGAAACAAAGCAGAAACAAGAAATAGCAAACTAAAAGAAACACAGAAAAGCGAGATGGCAGAAATCTGCCAAAACCTGACAGCAGTACAGAAATCGATTTTTACAAAAATCTTACGTTGCTCAGCTCGAAAAGTGTTCAACTAATGAAAGTTAGATAACAACCTGGGGAACCTGCACAAAAATTGGCAGCTCAAAATAACGTTCTGGCTGTGCGCACGAATTTTTCTAGTAACAGTCCAGAATCTGTTTTCAGGCAGCACTTCCCCAAATATCATCTCCCTCTCATTAGAAAACCACTCAAAGAGACTAAACAAGTATGTACAAGTATCCAGCAACCATAGTATGCAAAGAATGAGTGATGCCGGTATACCTCCCCCCAAGTTTAGGCTTTTGGCCTAAGTGGAGTTCAACCCCAACGAGGATCGCTGTTTCTCGCCGGTGGATAATTCATGGAGTAGTCATAGTAAAGTTCCTGTGCAGAAGAAAAGCGTGGAGGCTCCACATGTCCAACATGTTGATGCGAGGAACTTGCTGCATCGGATGATGAGTCGAGGTGCTCCTCGACCTCCGAGTCGTCTCTTACATGATGGCCTCCTCCCTCTATGTGTGCATCCAGTGCACCTTCTGTGACCGACCAATCTCCCCTGGAATCAAGGTTAGACAGAACAGGCGCAGGCAATGTTACTAGTTTCTCAGTTTTCTTAGTTATTCTCCAGACTTTCTTATAAAATGTCATCTTGTAAAACAGGTTACCCAAGTTGGAGGAATCAGAAACAAATTCATGTTTAATCATGGAGGCTATGTCAAGTTTTTCTATGGGGAATGGAATATCAAGATGATGAGGTTCTACATTATGAAAAGCTAGTAAACGAGAGGCGATGAGACCTCCACAAATTCCACCTTTCTCACGGTTAGTAGCAAGTCTATAAGCTATCAATGCCCCCAAATTATAAGTCCTACTACCTTGCAGCGTCGCAGCTAGAAAAGCTAAATCCGGGATAGAAAGTTTACCTCTAATCTTTTTAGCAAGAACGCATTTAGTAATAAAATAGGCAAAGTAGCGGATAGCCGGGAGCTGAATGCTAGTGATTTTACCACTATCCTCTGAGAAACTCCTTCCATAGCAAATCATCTTGAAGAGGTTTAAGAGTTCTTGCGGCGATCCCCTTATCTTCTCGCATGATCCCCATTGCGGTACTCTAATTGCTGCACAAAAATCACTGAATGGCAAGTTGACAGCTTTATTGTAAATTTTATACTGGACCGTGGGGTTAGATCGCGACCAATTGAACTTAAAGTCCTGCACAACAGACATAGTTAATTTTGCATATTGTCTTGGCTCTCCTTCAACAAAATTACTCAGCCCTGCACGAGAAATTAGACTTTGAACATCTTCAAATATTCCCGCGCTTCTCATGAAATCTGCGCATGGGTAGTAGGAGGGGTATACTCCCTCTTCACGATTCACTCTCATAACTTGTTGGACTTCCAATTCTTGTTGGTTCAATTGATATCTATTCCACTCCATTTTCAAGGAGCAAATGTGCCAAATTTCAGCAAGAAATCTGGGCTGAGCAAAGAGATCGAGAAATCTGGAGCTCTTGAGCAAAAACGCGAGTGAGAGGAACCTGGTGCGAGTTTTTTCGGGAGAGAGAAGATGCTGGGAGAAAGAGATGAGATGGTGGGGCAAGGAGGGGCCCACACCACAGGGTGGCGCGCCCCCCTCCTTGGCCGCGCCGGCCTGTGGTGTGGCACCCTGTGGTGCCCCACAGGTCATCCTCTGGTGCTCCCAGGTGCCTCGTCGAAAAATAGGACCAACGGTATAATTTTTGTGAATTTTTGAAAACTTTGAAAAATGCACATTTCTGGGTATTTAGTTTATTATTACTGGCCAGGAAAATTTTTGAAATCTCCAATTAACTAAGGAACTTTGCAAATTAAAAGTGTTACAGCAACTAGAGCAAGTGGAGGAAGAAAGAGATGTTGTTTACCTCCTCTATGCATATAAAAGGTATTTGTTAACAAGGTTGATCAAGTCTTGCCACCAAATAAATTTTACATAGCATAAGAAGAAATAAACCTCAAATCAATCATGTTACCTTGAATTGTATTGATATGGATCCAATCACGAGAGTTTGATATTCTTCTTTAGGTTCATATATAGGACAATCAATAGTTCCCACTTTGATAGTTCTCACATTAGAAATAGTATTAACTCCACACGCTTTCTCAATCCTCTTGGGAAAATAAACGGTATGCTCCCTATCATCAACATTGAAAGTAACCTTTCCTTTATTGCAATCAATAACAGCCCCTGCGGTGTTAAGAAAAGGTCTCCCAAGAATAATAGACATATTATCATCTTCAGGCATTTCCAACACAACAAAATCAGTTAATATCAAGCAGTTAGTAGTAACTTGAACAGGAACATCCTCACATATACCAACAAGAATAGCAGTAGATTTATCAGCCATTTGCAAAGATATATCAGTAGGTATCAACTTACCTAAATAAAGTCTCTTATAAAGAGAAAAAGGCATAACACTAACACCGGCTCCCAAGTCACATAGAGCAGTTTTAACATAATTATTCTTAATAGAACAAGGAATAGTAGGTATACCTGGGTCGCCCAACTTCTTTGGAACTTTGCCATTGAAAGAGTAATTAGCAAGCATAGTGGAAATTTCCTCATTGGGGATTTTCCTTTTGTTAGTAACAATATCTTTCATATACTTTGAATAAGGTGGCAATTTAATAGCATCAGTCAAAGGGATTCGCAAGAATAAAGGTTTCATCCAATCGCAAAATTTATTATAATGTTCTTCTTCCTTTGATTTTAGTTTCTTAGCAGGAAAAGGCATTTGCTTTTGAACCCAAGGTTCTCTTTCATTACCATGTTTCTCAGCAATAAAATCTTCTTTAGTGTACTTTTTATTTTTAGCATGCTTTTCAGGTTCTTCTTCAACCTCTTCTTTATCAGGAGTATCATTCTTATCATTATCTTTATCATGTTCATTACCACTTTCAGTTTCAGCATCAGAAATAGAAATACTATTAGGATCATTAGCAGGTTCAGAGGATTCTACAACATTTTTATGTTTCTTCTTCTTTTTCTTCTTAGAAGGAGCACTAGGTTCGATGCGTTGAGAATCTTGTTCAATTCTTTTGGGATGCCCTTCAGGATATAGAGGATCCTGGGTAGAGACACCACCTCTAGTTGTTACTTCATAAGCATGTTTCTCTTTAGAATTATTCCCTAACAAGTCATTTTGCACTTTAGTGAGTTGATCAATTTGAGTTTGAATCATATGAAAATGTTTAACAAGCATCTTAACATCATTGGAGGTTCTCTCTACAATATCATGCAATTCACTAATAGCTCGAGAATTTTCCATTAGATGATTCTCTACTCTCATATTAAAATTTTCTTGCTTAACAATATAATTATCGAACTCATCTAAGCATTGCGCAGGAGGTTTTGAATACGGAATATCTTCCCTAGTAAAGCGCTGAAGGGAGTTTACCTCAATCATGGATGAAGGGGGAATTATCTCACATATATCTTCTATGGGAGGAAGATTCTTCACATCTTCAGATTTAATACCTTTCTCCTTGAGAGACTTCTTGGCTTCCCTCATATCTTCATCATTCAATTTAATTAAACCCCTCTTCTTCAATATTGGCGTTGGAGTTGGTTCAGGCGTAGTCCAATCATCATGATTCCGGCCTATTTTAGCCAATAATTCTTCAGCGTCGTCTGGAGTTCTTTTCCTGAAAACACAACCAGCACAACTATCCAGGTATGCCCTAGACTCAATGGTTAGTCCACTATAAAATATATCAAGTAAATCATGCTTTTCCAAATCATGGTCAGGCCGAGCTCTAATAAGAGAGCAAAATCTCGCCCAAGCCTCAGGCAATTTCTCTCCATCTTCCTGGTTAAAATTATAGATTCTCTGCAAAGCAATATGTTGAGCACTAGCAGGAAAGTATTTACGGAAGAAAACATCAAGCAATTCTTTTGGACTTTTAATAGAATTAGGTGGCAAACTATTATACCAAGTTTTAGCGTCATCCTTTAATGAGAATGGAAAGATTTTAGCAACAAAGTAAGTACGCATCTTGACATCATCAGAAAACAAGCTACTTAGAGTAGATAACTCAGTCATGTGTTCAACAGCACTTTCTTTTTCAGTACCACAAAAGGGTGTTTTCTCAACAATAGCTATATGAGATAGATCAAGAGAAAAATCATAATCTTTATCCTTAATGTTTATAGGAGATGTGGCAAACTTAGGATCAGGAGACAGTTTATATCTAACAGCATGTTCGCAAGCAACTTTTTAATTTTTCTTGCATCGGTAGTAGCATTGCATTTTTCAATAAAATCATCATTAAGCTCCACATAATCTTCATCGGGATCATCACTAAAATAATCAAGTTCGTGTGAATTAACAGTGTAGTAGCATTAGGAGTTTCGGTATTTTCAATTTGTCTAGACCTAGGAATCGTAGCATCTAGAAAGGATCCCAATGAACCACTATCATCAAGCACAAAGCAGAAATATTATCAATATTATGAGAGTTTTCAGATTCAGAAGTACCCGCATGTGAAGCATGCGGCGGTGAAACAAGTTTATCAATCACGTATGGCGAATCAAGTGTAGCGGAGGTACTGCATTGTACCTTTTCTTGTAGTGGATGGTAATATGGCGATCTTAGTATCGCGAGGTTTACCCATGATGGAGAATTTGCAGCGAACAATATCAATCCAAGTGAACTTCCAAATAAAGCTATGCTCCCCGGCAACGGCGCCAGAAAACAGTCTTGATGACCCACAAGTATAGGGGATCGCAACAGTCTTCGAGGGAAGTAAAATCCAATTTATTGATTCGACACAAGGGGAGACAAAGAACACTTGGAAGCCTTAACAGCGGAGTTGTCAATTCAGCTGCACCTGGAAACAGACTTGCTCGCAAGAGTTTATCAGTAGTAACAGTTTTATAGCGATGGCAGTAGTGAAATAACAGCAGACGAGTAACAAAGACAGCGGTAGTGATTTTAGTAAACAAGCAGGATTAAAATACTGTAGGCACGGGGACGGATGACGGGCGTTGCATGGATGAGAGAAACTCATGTAACAATCATAGCAGGGCATTTGCAGATAATAATAAAACGGTGTCCAAGTACAAAGCAATCAATAGGCATGTGTTCCATATATAGTCGTGCGTGCTCGCAATGAGAAACTTGCACAACATCTTTTGTCCTACCAGCCGGTGGCAGCCGGGCCTCAAGGGAATCTACTGGATATTAAGGTACTCCTTTTAATAGAGTACCGGAGCAAAGCATTAACACTCCGTGAACACATGTGATCCTCACATCGCTACCATTCCCTCCGGTTGTCCCGATTTCTGTCACTTCGGGGCCATCGGTTCCGGACAGCGACATGTGTATACAACTTGCAGGTAAGACCATAAACAATGAATATCTTGATGAAACAATAACATGTTCATATCTGAGATCATGGCACTCGGGCCCTAGTGACAAGCATTAAGCATAACAAGTTGCAACAATATCATCAAAGTACCAATTACGGACACTAGGCACTATGCCCTAACAATCTTATGCTATTACATGACCAATCTCATCCAATCCCTACCATCCCCTTCGGCCTACAGCGGGGGAATTACTCACACATGGATGGGGGAAACATGGCTGCTTGATGTAGAGGCGTTGGCGGTGATGGCGGCGATGATCTCCTCCAATTCCCCGTCCCGGTGGAGTGCCAGAACGGAGACTTCTGGCTCCCGCGACGGAGTTTCGCGATGTGGCGGCGTTCTGGAGGGTTTCTGGCGACTTCGACTTCTCCCCGTGCGTTTTTAGGTCGAGGCCGATAAATAGTCCGAAGGAGGGCGTCGGAGGCCGGCCGAGGGGGCCACACCATAGGGCCGCGCGGCCCCCCCTAGGCCGCGCCGCCTTATGGTGTGGGGCCCTCGGGCCTCCACCTTAATTGTCCTTCTGGCTCCGTCGCATTCGGGAAAATAGGGCCTTCGCATAAATTCCGAGGATTTTCCCGAAAGTTGGATTTCTGCACAAAAACGAGACACTGAACGCTTCTGAAAACAGCGTTAGTCCGTGTTAGTTGCATCCAAAATACACAAATTAGAGGCAAAACAATAGCAAAAGTGTTCGGGAAAGTAGATACGTTTTGGACGTATCAGGGACTTATCAGGGAGAGATACCATTCCACACCAGGCCACCATTGCCATTCGCAATGGCAGCTCCACAGCAACAAGGTTCACCGGCATACGTTGTCTACAAGGTTGGAGGTGATCCTGGCGACTATCAATTCTTGTATGAGCCGCCCAAGGAGATCCCACATGGATACGTGTGCACATACGTGCCGGACTGCAACAACTGGACGCGCGCGATCCAAACTTCGGCAGGAGGAATTGCCGGAGCAGGAGCGATTGTTACGGCAGGAGGGAGTTCTGGAGCAGATGCTGAGAAACAAGCGTGGCTAACTAAATATGCCACCACAACGAGTCCGGACAGATCAACCTCTACAGCTCTTACTTTGGATCAGATCAGCGCAATCCTGAGAGACCAGTTCGGTATCCTGCCGAAGAAGAAAACAATCGGCTATTCCAAGCCGTATCCCAATGAGTATGACCTGATCCCGCTGCCACCTAAGTATCGGCTCCCTGACTTCACAAAATTCAGTGGATCAGAAGGATCTAGCTCCATCGAGCACGTGAGCCGATACTTGGCCCAAGGCATGGTTTCAAAGATCGAGCCGCTACGTGTGAGGTTCTTTGCCCAATCTCTCACGGGTCCAGCCTTTGGGTGGTACACCTCGCTACCCCCGTATTCGATTCGGACATGGAAGCAAATGGAAGAGCAGTTTCACATACAATATCATTCGAAGCTACCGAAGCTGGCATTGCCGAGCCGACGCAGTTCGGCAAAGGCGAGGAGAGACGGTGTCCGAATACATTCAACGTTTCAGAACTGTCAAGAACCGATGTTATTCGGTTCATTTATCTGAGAAAGAAGCAGTCGAGCTGGCCGTGGCAGGCCTCGCAGCGCCACTCAAGGATCTGACGTTCCAAGTGGAGTACAATTCGTTGGCGCACATGGTCCAGAGACTAACTTCGTATGAACAGCGCCACCCAGAATTGTACCAAGACAAGTTCAAGCGCACGATAGGCCTGGTCGACACTGAAGAGGATGAAGACCCTGCGGAAGATCAGGAAGTCGCCGTGGCTGAATGGACTCGGACGCCAGTTCCCGTGTCCTGCAAATGGGTGAAACAACCAGGGCCTCCAAGAGGGTTTGACTTTGATTTAAGCAAAACTGAGCAGATTTTTGATATGCTGTTGAATGAGAAACAATTGAAGTTACCCGAAGGCCACAAAATTCCTACGTCACAAGAGATGAACGGTAGTCCATACTGCAAATGGCATCACACGTTCACCCACGCCACCAACGACTGCAAAGTGTTGCGCGCACAGATTCAAATGGCGATAGAGTCAGGCCGATTAATCTTCGGGCAATTTGCCATGAAAGTAGACACACAGCCGTTTCCTGGCGTCAACATGGTGGATCTCAGTCACTCCCTAAGACGCGAGCCAGGTTTCTCGTTTGATGTCAACATGGCAGGGCTTGGTAACCACCATGGCAAGGATAAAGCAGAAAGCAGTCACTCCCGTGGCAAGGACAAAGAGGAGGCCGATCCACGCGACCGGCCCCAACATGATAACAGACGGTACCTGACAGAAGAAGAAGTGAGAAGCGTGCGGTATCAACGACCACTCTCTGCGCATCTCCTTAACAAATATGAGCAGCAGTATGACCGACGTCGGCGCTACGACGTGGATGACGAAAGATATCGTCGGTCTGATGCAGATGACAGGAGGTATCGTCGATATGATAGAGACGATGAAGGGTATGAGCGTCACGCTAGAGGGAAGTCAAGAGAGCAAGAAGACATAGATAGGCATTGGAACTGTCCTTTCTTTAAACACTGCTGGGACTCAGGAATGAGCCGATTGCCTACAATCGAGAACTGCCCAGAGTGTAAACCGCAAAGGAAGGGAACAAAGGAAGTTTCAGTGTTCAAGCGTCTCGGGCCTCTCCCACCTCAGGACAAACGAGTTGAGTCGTATCAAGATGAAGACTTCGAGGAGTCAGATGAAGAAGAAGATAGGTACCACCGGCCAAGGTGGTGCCCTGATGGACTCAGCCATTCTCAGAAGCGTAGGGTGCAGCGGCTACGAAACCTGGAGGAAGCCGAAGCACAGTACCTGTACACGTTGAGGAAGGCACGGCCCGATCTGGCCGTGAAAATGCAGCAAACGTTGGAGTCAGAGATGCGCCCGCTAAAGAAAGTGTGGCGCCCTAAACAGACAAAAGCCGATGCAGAGGCATCGGCTGATACAAACATGGTGTTCATACTCCCGTCAGAGTTTTGTGCTCAAAATGACGAGGAAGTATCGGTGGCTCAATTCGACTGCGGCCCACGGCCAGTGATCTTTGAGAAGCCACGAGAAAGGAGCTACAGGCACCTGAAAGCTCTATACCTAAAAGGTTATATCGATGGGCGGCCTGTCAGCAAGATGTTGGTTGACACGGGAGCGGCAGTCAACATAATGCCGTATTCCATGCTACGACGTTTGGGACACTCCAATGACGATTTGATCAAGACCAACGTCACATTAAGCGATTTCAACGGCCAAGCATCAGAAGCAAAAGGTGTTCTGAATGTAGATCTGACCGTAGGCCGAAAAACCATACCTACCTCATTCTTCATCGTCGACAGCAAGAGCAATTACGCTGTCCTGCTTGGAAGGGATTGGATTCACGCTAACTGTTGCATTCCATCCACAATGCACCAATGCATCATACAGTGGGATGGAGATGAAGTGGAGGTCGTTCAGGCAGATGACTCAATCGAGATCTCGCTAGCTGCCATGAATATTTGGGATGCAGACGACCAAGAGCCGCTCTCTGGAATCAGTTTGAACGGTTGTGAATGCATCGAAGCCTCAAAAAATGGGGTGAGTCTGGTCTTATCCACCGGCCTAACAGAGTAGCAAGGTCCAAGGCAATGGACGTACGTGGCGAGGCCGATCCCTGCGATCGGCCCCAAAAAATAAAAAGCACGAATCTCATCTCGAGCATGTCACGTAGCCATAGTAGAAACCCAAGAAGTTGTAAACCCTCACTGAGCATTGCAATGAAAAAGAAGGCCGATTCTAGCAATCGGCCAAAATTATCCTCAACATGCGCTTGGTCTGTGTTCAGCATTGATCTAGCAGGCGATGGGAAGCTAGGGTATGGGTTTACATCAGCTGATGAGCTGGAAGAGATTGACATTGGTCCTGGGGATAAGCCACGACCAACATTTATCAGCAAAAAGTTGGATCCGCATCTGAGGGGCCTGATGATAGCCTTGTTAAAAGAATACCCAGATTGTTTTGCATGGGATTATACGGAGATGCCTGGGTTAGACAGGAGCATCATTGAGCATCGGCTCCCTCTGAAGAAAGGATTTCGGCCGTTCCAGCAGCGAGCACGACAGATGAAGGCCGAAATCTTGGTGGAGGTCAAGAAGGAGATCCAGAAGATGTTGGACGCCGGGTTCATCAGGACATGCAGGTACGCTGAATGGATTTCCAATGTCGTACCTGTGGAGAAAAAGGATGGTCGATGGCGCGTCGCTATAGATTTTCGGAACCTCAACAGTGCCACTCCAAAGGATGGATACCCAATGCCAGTAGCGGAGACATTGATCAATGCAGCTGCTGGTCATAAAATTTTAAGTTTCATGGATGGCAATGCCGGCTACAACCAAATTTTTATGGCTCCGGAAGACATACACAAGACTGCATTCAGAGTGCCAGGCTCGGTGGGCTTGTTTGAATATGTAGTCATGACTTTTGGGCTGAAGAATGCTGGCGCAACATACCAAAGAGCCATGAATTACATCTTTCATGATTTAATCGGCAAATTGGTGGAAATTTACATCGATGACGTGGTGGTCAAGTCTGTTTCGACGGATGGACACTTGGAGGATTTGCGACGCGTCCTGGACCGAACTAGGAAGTTCGGACTAAGAATGAATCCAAAGAAGTGTGCCTTTGGTGTGACGGCCGGTCAGTTCCTGGGTTTCTTGGTTCATGAACGTGGAATTGAGATCGGCCTGAAAAGTCAAGAGGCAGTGCGAACGATGAAGCCACCCACCACGAAGAAGGAGCTCCAATGTCTCATCGGCAAAATTAATTTCGTCAGAAGGTTTATCTCCAACTTGTCAGGACGAATCGAGCCGTTCATGGGATTGGTTAAAATCAAATCTGATGAGGAGTTTCGCTGGGGGGCAGAGCAACAACAGGCATTTGACGATATTAAGGAGTACCTAACGAAGCCACCTGTGTTAGTTCCGCCGCAGCAAGACAGGCCGTTCTACATTTACTTATCAGTGGCTGACACCTCCATCGCTTCAGTGGTGGTGCAGGTTTATGATGGTCTGGAAAAAGTGGTTTTCTACCTCAGCAGAAGGATGTTGGAAGCAGAAACAAGGTACCCTGAAATTGAGAAGTTGTGCCTCTGTCTATTTTTTACCTGCACCAAGATCCAGCACATCTTGCTGTCAGCAGAAATCATCGTCATATGCAAATCGGATGTCATCAAGCACATGCTGTCGGCTCCTGTACTAAAAGGCCGACTCGGCAAATGGATGTTTGCGTTATCAGAGTTTGATATCCGGTATCAACCTGCGAAAGCAGTCAAGGGACAAGCGTTGGCCGATCTTATCACTGAACGAATAAACACGGACGTAGCCGCACTATCTGTGCGTGCGTGGGCCATGTTCTTCGATGGATCGGTCTGTGAAGATGGTTGCGGCATCGGCGTGCTACTCGTGTCGCCTCGGGGGGCAACATTTTCCTTCTCCATCAGGATAGCTACCCCTTGCACCAACAATGCTGCTGAGTATGAAGCGATGTGCAAGGGAATGGAGTTGCTATTAGAAGCTGGGGCGGAAGCAGTCGAGATCTTTGGAGACTCCAAATTGGTGATTTCTCAACTCACGGAAGAGTACAAGTGTGAGAGCGAGTCGCTCTTTCCATTATGGATACAATGCCGGGAGCTGATGACACGGTTCAGATATATAAACTTCCATTGGATCCCAAGGTCGTAAAATACCGAGGCGAACGATCTCGCACAAACGGCGTCAGGATACAAGGACGTAGCCGATGGAGCCGATTTTCAGGTGCAGTTCATGGAACCAGATGATTGGAGAGCCGATATCTTCAATTACTTGAAAGATTCGGCTCGGGTGGCACCTAAACGGATAAGATATAGGGCCATTAATTACGTACTGATTGGCGATGACATGTTCTACAGGACATTGGAAGGGTTACTTCTCAAATGTTTGGGACCAGCCGAGTCCAATCGGCTCTTGCACGAGGTGCATGAAGGTGCCTGTGGAACTCACCAATCGGCTCATAAGATGAAGTGGCTGATCAGGCGCTCGGGATTTTATTGGCCCACCATGCTTGAAGATTGTTTCCAGTATTATAAAGGGTGTCAAGCATGTCAGAAGTTTGGGAGCATTCAGATGGTACCCGCATCAGCAATGAATCCTATCATCAAACCTTGGCCATTCCGAGGTTGGGGCATGGATATGATCGGCAAAATTCATCCTGCATCGAGCAAAGGCCATGAATGGGTTCTGGCCATTACAGATTACTTCACTAAATGGGTGGAGGCCGTCCCTATGAAGTCAGTAGCATCGAAGGATGTTATCAGTTTCGTGTTGGAACATGTCATTCATAGATTCGGGATTCCCCAGACTATCACGACCGATGGAGGTTCGGTCTTCGTTTCGAAGGAGATGAAAAAGTTCTGCGATGACATGGGGATCAAGTTGATCCGATCGTCTCCATATTATGCTCAAGCAAACGGGCAGGCTGAAGCGTCCAACAAGAGTTTGATCAAGCTGATTAAGAGGAAAATCGACGAACACCCTAGACGATGGCATGAGGTGTTGTCAGAGGCTCTGTGGGCTTACCGCATGTCGTGTCATGGAGCAATAAAAACCTCGCCATAAGCTGGTCTATGGACAAGAAGCTGTGTTACCTTGGGAAATCAAGGCTGGGTCAAGACGGATCACGTTTCAGAATGATTTAACTGCTGAAGAATATGCAGCCTTGATGAGCGACAGCATTGAGGACGCAACGGAACTTAGACTATGGTCACTTGAGAAAATCAAGGAGAACAAAGCCAAGGTGGCTCGTGCATATAATAAGAAGGTGAAGCCAAAGGAGTTCCAGGTTGGTGATCTGGTATGGGAAGCTGTATTGCCGTTGGGGACGAAGGATAAAGTGTATGGTAAATGGTCTCCAAATTGGCATGGCCCGTACAAAGTTGTCCAAGTTTTAAAGGGGAATGCATACATGCTCGAACAGTTGGATGGCGTGAAGTTCCCAGTGGCTGTCAATGGCCAGCATCTCAAGAAGTATTTCCCAAGTATGTGGGATGATGGACAGTAAAATATAGAGGCCGATGCACGAAATCGGCCAGTAAAAAAAAACAATAATAATTTTCTCTTCCCAAGTATGGGGATGATGAATAGTGGAATATGGGGGCCGATGTATGAAATCGGCCGGTGAAACAAATATATGTACGAAGCAAGATGCTAAGTACAGCCGATGCACGGACATCGACTTGAGAACAAAACAGCCGATGCACAGCCATCGACTTTAGAGGTACAAAGTATCATGATCAGGTATCAAGTGATGGTCTGAATTTGAGGAGTGTTTGCTTGAATATCTGTCTAATTTGGTGATTGAGTTTGGCCTCATGGGCGTTTGATGATGAAAGACCGATACGCTGCTATCGGTTCTTGGTGCGTTGACCTACTTCGACTATCGGCAAAATTAACTGGAAGCACTTCTTCATTAATAAGATGGGTTTTTCGCAATGACAAAAGAAGAGCCGATTGCTCAGGCATGGAGGAACAAAAGGAGGACAGATTGCTACCACTAGTCCTATGCTAAATGGTCCCTACTCTAAGGACCGTCGCCGTCCTCGTCATCACCGCTGTAGCCGCCGCCGGTGCTGCTGCTGGCGAGCTCCTCGTCGCTACTGCCGTAATCCTCAATGGGGGCTTCTTCCTCCTCATCATCGTCGTCTTCGTCGTCATCTGACCAGGCCCAGCCGCGGAAGCGCTTCGCCGGCGGCTCGTCGGAGGAGGTGTCGCCCTCCTTTTCTTCCTCGTTGGAGGAGACGTCGTCCTCCTCATCCTCCTCTTCTTCCTCTTCGTCGGAGGGGGTGAAGCTACCCCAGGAGAGGAGGTCATCCTCGCTCTCCGCCACCAGTTCCCCGTCGATGAGGAGCCGGAGGTCGTCCTCCCCATCGGTCAGGGGCAAGTCGTCATCTGACCCGACGAGGGCCTCGGGTGGGCCATCTGGCACATAGTCGAAGTCCCACTCCGGCTCATCCCATTGGCCGGGCCCTGGCATCGGCTCATCTGAAGAGGAAGATTGGAAGGAGAGAGCCGATGCAGCGGAAGAGGAGGATGAGTCCATGGTGGAGGAGGGCTTTTCGATGGCTAGTGTGGAGCAAGAGGATGAAGAAGCAAACTGCTCGATGCGGTTAAAATAGAGGGGATATAGTGGAAATTTAATGCTTGAGCAGTTTTCGAGGATACGGTGCCAAAACTGTCAATCGTGCAGAAGTTGAGAAGACAGGGTATCATGACGAAGGATACTGCAACGGTTCTGCTCTGCCACGACATGACCCTTCGAAGGAAGAACAGAGTGGTTTTGGAATTATCATTACCAAAACCAGGGGGGCATGTGTTATCTCCGGATTTTGGCCAAATCAGGAGATGGGCCGTAATTGAGATGGGTTTGAAGGATATACGCGTGGAGGATCTCTGAAGCGGCCTTGCACGAGAGTTTGGGCTAAATTGCCCGTGTATCTGTATACTATTAGATCATTTTTAGACTTAAAGATAGAGTTTGGCTCGTACACGGTTAGGTGTACTTCTGGATTAGAAAGTCCCTTGGACTATAAATATGTATCTAGGGTTATTGAGAAAGAAGGACAATCACGTTCACAACAAACACAAACCAGGCGCATCGCCACCCCTTATTTCGAGGGTTTCTTCCGGGTAAGCATCATGCTGCCTAGATCGCATCTTGCGATCTAGGCAGTACACGTTTATTCGATTACCTTGTGTTACTCGTGCTGAAGCGTTGTTGATGGCGAGTAGCACTATTTATCGTAGATGTTTTGGGGCCTGCATTGATGCTTTTCTTATGCATATTTGCCTAGCAATGCCGTCCCTCGATATCTAGCTGTCCTTACACCTATTCAGGTGTAAGGGCAGCACCTTGCTTGTTCGCCACTTAGTAGATCCAATCTGTTATAGTTGCTCCTTGTTCAAGGATTAGTTTAATATCCGCATGATTAGGCCTTATGCTGGGGTTGGATGATCCGGTAGTGCGTTAGGTGTTGTTTTGCCGTTCCTACAAGGGATGTTCCGGGAATTAACTTAATGTTGGTTTTTAGGCCTCTTTTAGGGATAGTTTCCATCATCTTTCGTGTCTGCTAGGCCCAACTACGCGTAGGACGTTCCGATTATGCGGTGAAAACCCTAAACTGTCGTAGATTGGTTTAGCTTTGTTTTGATCAAGCAGGATCCCCATGTCATCGTATATCCAACGTGAACCATGGGGCGATCGGCTCTTTGAGCCGATCCACAGGGCAACCTGAGAGCCGATCGGGCTCGTATTTAATGTTTACGTGTCTACCATGCAGGAGACTAGTCGAAGCAATCTAACACCTTCCTGACCAGGTCTAGGTCAGGTGGCACGCCCTTGCAACCGCCAGGACGTGTGCCAGGACTTTGCGGGACGACGCGAGACGCCAGGGCCCACTAAGCGGTCGTGGGAGTCTCCCGGCTCTTCGTGTTGCTTAACCACTGCTCGCCGGTGAGTTTTGGCAGGCAACAGGTGCCACGAAAACGGTTTTGTTGTATCACACAGGCTCGGACTGAACATATCAGTTTTGATCTGCATATAGATCAACCATGTTATGTAGCAATGAATTGGACAATAGTCTTATGTCCAAAGTATGAGCAATAGAAGAAGTACCAATCAAGAATGTCCACAAGAAAGGGAAATCAAACACCATTAGCCCATCTTCACCACTAGCATAAGAAACCACCACCACCACCGGCCAAAAGGACCATCACCACCACTCGCCATAGAAGCACCAAAATCTTGCCTTCTCTATTGCATGATCTCATTTCTTCTAACCTCCTAAAACTCTCTTGCCAACCCTCCATGCCAATTGGATTAATTATTACGAACCCCAGTTCTCCTCGGTGATGATGTCAACCCTCACCTTGTTCTCCTCAACAAGGATTTTTCGCTCCTTGTATGCGCCTATGCGCTTCTCATCGGCCTGGATTGCTTCCCACTTTGCCTCATTATGTATATATTTCTACTATCCACGGCCATTTTGACATCTAACTGTTTAGTCGTCAGTGTTTCCTTTGATTTCATCAACTCACTAATTTTCTCTCTCAAGCTTGCGGCCTTGGCATTCTTCTTGGCCTCCTCCTCCATCTATTTTTTTCCATGGGGCTTTCCCTTGTTTGTTCCCCTCGGTTCATCAATATCTTTCAGATCATCCTAGGTAACTAATGCTCTTCTATACATGGGTGCTTCTTGATCCCTCAACCTCCACAAATGTTGAAGCAAAAAATGGTTTGCCTTCGATGCTGAAATTTTCTTGCACATGTCAAGTATAGTGCGATCATACATTTATAAAACAAAAGAGGCAAGTATGAGCACATTCATGGTAAACGGCATCATAAATATTTTAGACATGTTGACATATCAAACAAACTCACTAACTCATCAATAATGTAAGCACTTGGAGGTGCATTCCTCACTTGCTCCAAACAACCATTCCAATGACTACAACATTGCTTGATCACATCATAGCGGCCTTGGAGTGATCGCAATGTGTGGCTTGTACAAGAGCAAGAGCTTCAACCTTGGCATGAAAGGAAGTGAAGTGAGAGACCAATTTTCAAAGGTTGCTAGACTTGGGGTTAGCTAGACGGGCATATTCGTTTTATCTCATTGGGTCGGGATGATCCGATGAAACTATTCTTCGGTGCATTGTGCCAATATATTTTACGGGTCTGATCATTCCACGCAGCATCAGCGAGTGACATGCCCTCCCATGCTCATAAACATATGTGCTTCAATGCAAAGGATTGTGCTTCAATGTACTTCTTTATAAAATTTTACGACTTTCTATGCAAATCAACGGCAGTTAATTCTACTATGTACTATAGTCCACTTTTAATTCCTGGAGCAGGCAGTTAAGTACCATGTTTTTAGGCCTAAAAACTTCTTTTTCCCGGTTCAAAAAGAAACTGTTTTTAGGTCAAAACTGTTTGATATTCAGGTAGGATCTCCATGATGTTCACGCAGAGTCTCTCTAACCTTTGCTCACTACGGTCACGATCATCGTCCTCCTGGCCGGTGGCCGGATCCCACCATCATTCTATAACAGAAACTTGCAAAAACTAATCTACAGGAGTCTCTACAAGTGGCAACTTCTATATAATTGCTATCCTCATTTAGGTGCATATATAGAACCCATTAATCGGTCGTAAAGCACCTTTCCGTGGGTTATATTGGACCATTTGTTAACCGTACGTCGGCAATCTAAAAAATTAGCTTCGCAATGAATAGTCTCCACGAATAATCTATCACTGTAGTTCTCTGTCGGATTCAAACTGAAGCTATGCGGGTATTATTTGTTAACACCAAACCGGTCACATCGGCTGCTTAAAAACCATGTGAATATATATGCGATGCGGTTGGATCGATCGATCTAACTTTGGGCGCCATGTGATTGGGACCTACACATGCATATTATATATTCAGCTAGCTTCAAAAGCAATGCTACCTGTGTCGCTATCACCAAAGAGGAACTGGTGTACTATATACATTTGCATTGAAATTTTGGTGCGTAATGCATGATTAAACCAACCCAAAGGCATCTACGGGCTTAGATTGGCATATGTTTAACCTATGCTATATATCAACAAAGAGGAATGGGTGTACAACCCATCTCACACATAAAATGTTTTGGACACATACTGTGTTCCTAATGCAAGTATATGTTTTCGGGTTGACGAATTCTGAAACAATTGCACTGGGCATTACCTTAGTGCGCCATAACACATAAGTACAACCCAAGTAGATTATAGGGGTTTATTTTTTGTAGAAGACCTACATGAATTATAATATTTATGTCAAGTGGAAATGTATTTGAAGAAAGGATGCCCATATATATTCAATCATGCGATGTGACAAGGGTAGGTATAGCCCATACCAAGTTTCCCTTTTGTCAATGTTATTGTTTGTTGTCCTTCTCAAACAGTATGCTTTAATTTCTGTTCTTATTTTATTGGCTCAGTATCTTTATCATTATATAGATTGTTCAAAGCACATACACATATAAAAAACAAATAAACCAACAGATCAACTAAACATTAAAACTCATGTGACGGCTGACTAGTTCGAATGCAAAAGCACCTTTCTGATGGGGGGAATATGTCGTGATAAAAATATCTGAATTCATTCTTTTAAGTTCCCTGTTGTGATAACTATATAATTGAAATACAATTTATAAGCACTCAAAGATCCAGCACACACATACATGAGAGATTACTTAACATACATTTACAACGAGAGCCTATGCATGCTAGATGCCACCGGCTGGAAGCGGTGGCACACAGGCTATTTACAGCTAGGCTGGTTGGCGGCCTACTAAAACGACTCCAAGATGCATAAACGTGTCTAATTCTCTATTCCGTTTGCTAGTTCATGTGTATATGTTGTATGATTAATGAGTTGTAAAATTTGACATTTTGATACTTTGGGCAATAAAGAGGGCTATGTGCCTGACCTCATTTCGAAAAAAAATAACATAGATACTGCTGATCCCATAATTTCCTTCAGTTACATGGTGTCCGCACACTAAGTTACATCTCGTTCAAAAACTTACGAGATTCCTTTCATATTGTTTATTGTAAACTTATCATTTTCCTCATACTACATATTTTCGATTGTCGATACTACTTTGGCACGCACGTACGTACATATTTTGGAAAAATGGAAATACACATTTTCGATTTTCCTTAGACTAGATATTTCTCCATTTTTTGGAAAAATGGAAATACACATTTTGTGCTTGCACAGTGCAAACAGGCTCATTACTCAATGAACTATACACCAAGTTAAATAGTCAAAGATGTGCTCCACTACTAGTGAGAAGAGAACCTTTATCCTATTTGGTTTATAAGAACCATTTGGTTTATATCCTTTGTGTCGGTGTGCAATCGACAAGTACACCAAGCAGGGCACCTCAGGGCAGTGGCGGACCTACAAGATAGTAGGGAAATACGATCGGATGGATTTGCATAACTGCTCAGCTCGACCTGCAGCCTAGCTGCGTAATGTGTAGCAGAGCAACACCTAATCGATTGGATGCGAACTGCTCGGCTTGATGCCTTGATCCCATACGTCCTACCCCAAAGCCAGATGCCCGTGCTGCCCACCAACAACGCCAGCAGCCACCATCGCGCCTTCGCGCTCTGTCTCATGAAAATGTCTATCTACATACTCTTAAATTTAGACAAAGTTAAAACTAGTTTTATGAAACGAAGATAGTATAATTGAGATTTTCTTCTCACTAAGGAAGCATAGGCCGGACAAGTCAAATAAGTAGTATTGAAAATTTATTTTTATGCACATCTCGAACTTTGTTTGAATTATTTGTATGGCAATTTATGCAACCTTTTAGCTTAATCTTTCTACTGCATATTATTATTTCTCCTATACCATAATACAATGCAAAAAATTACCTTATTTACTCAATTGACTAATGGATTTTGCTAAAAATAATTATCGAAATTTTAGTTCGGCATACCCATTGCTAAAATCCTAGGTCCACCACTGCCTCACGGCGTGGAGAAAGAGAGCTGAGCCAAACGTGGAAGGCTACCAGACCTTGAGACACGAGTTACCCTATTTCATATCTCGCAACGGTGGCGAGATCTTACCTGCTATATTTCACTACAAGGGCAACAAGTGCACAATTACAATGAGATGATTGGTTCTGCCTCAAGAGGATGCCCGAAATCTAGATTATAAAGGCTCCATGATCTAGGGTTTACAATGAGTAGTCCGAGTCAAACTCTACTAGCACTATCCCAACTAGGAACGACTTTCCGTACACGTAAGGATCCGACTTAACCTATGTCGGTTCGGATCTAGCCAACTAGGATGGTGCGGATCCCGCTACACCTTATGATCATGGAATCTCCATCTTGTTCAATCAACAACTGGGCCGCCCAATTAAACCATAAGAACCACCATCTGTGGGCCACCCGTCATGCTATTGGAGTGTGTCACTTGTATAGCCATGAAGTCTAAAACAATTTGGCCATACTAGGTTGGCTTGGCTAATGTGTTTCCGACCTACGTATTAATTTGTTATATGATAATATCCACATGGACAAAACTATCAAAGTCGCCATCATCAAAATTTTAGAGATGCACTAAATCCTAAGAGTCATACCAAATATTAGACAAATAACTATGAGGGATTTGAAAAAAAGAATCAAATATTTTATTAACCTTTAAATAAATATATCATCAATTTTTTTTGGGATATTGACATTTGATATCACACAATCCCATGCTTTGGTATTATTTTAAAACACTCCATATTTTTCATTTTTTAGGTTATTCTATCTATTTTCTACTAAAAGTATTTGAATTCTCATTAAAATTATTTTATTCGTCAGTAGCTTTTCTCTTTGTTTTATTCGAAGTGTTATGTTTGTTGGTTTTAACTAATGTCGCTAATTTTTTTTATTTTTTTTAATTGTGCTGGTTTCAGATTTATGTCCGTAATTGAAATTCGGATAATGTACCAAGTTAAGTTTTTAAAAATTCCATAAATAGAGTAAACTTGGACCATAGCAAAGGAGGTAATTTGTACTTATGTTTAGATATTAGAGTAAATATATAGCTTGGACCATAACTTGGCGCTCACGCGGCGGCGTGGGTACCCAAGTTCTAGTTCAGTTTTGGCTTGGTCGCCAATAAGGAATCGACGATCTGGTCTTTGCTAGATCATGGGTATCCGTCGTTCTTAGGCAGGTTGGCTTGCACTGTGTTGTTGATGTCTGCTTCTTCGTGTGGAAGCCTATGTGTGAGTCCTGCTAGATCGACGGCGGCCTGATCGTCTTCTTCTCAGCGGCTTACCGGTGGTGTGGGGGATAATGGCGCAACCATGAATAAAGATGGTGATCTGTCGGATGTGTATCTCTGTCATTCAGGCTAGAGTGTCGTGTGCTGAAAGGCTCCGCCTGTGAACTCCATTGGATGATTCATGTGTAGAGATTGCAGGATCGACTGGGATTCGGTCGAGCGCGCCCGTGTTTTTACTCTGGCCATCTGTTTTCAGAGGGAGCGACGCGAAGCTTTGCTGGCTGTTACCATCATGGGACACGCTTTCTCGTTCCATGGTGAAGTTAGCTGACGGAGAAGGTCAATGAAGCCGGGATCTGAGGGCTAGCAATGTCGGTGCCCATCTTTGTGGTGACGATGAATTGTCTTGGTCTTTTGTGACTTGGAGCGGGAGAATCGTAAGTAGGCGTCAGCGCAGGATAAATTCAAAGTCTTCTCTCTCATGATGTAAATCCAAGGCATGGCCTTAATTTGGTGTGCCTAGCAATGGCTTGTTGAAGGCATTGTTTAGCGAGCGAGGATTTTCTCCAGTGTGAAAACCTACGATCTTTGATCAAGCGATGATGGTGCTTGCGCACTGTTTCCTTCTTGAAGATGTTGTTTTTGGAGAAGCTGAACTTCTGGTGCTATCTTGGTGGTGGTAGTACTGCTGCTACAAGCAAAATATAATTGTAGCGGGAGTTTTATTTTATTATAATTCTTTTCTGTTTTTTTATGTTGAGTGTATTCGTAGTGCCGCTAGGGCATCACGTTATTGAAGAGGCTGGGTGTATTTTGTATTTTTGCGATATTAATATATTCCCTTTATTGAAAATATGGATAATTTATTTTATTGATGCTAAAAGCCTCATTGAACAAAGCAAATAGTCTACATTAATATTTCTTCTTTTAGCAAAAGTACTTGTCATTTTTTTGACAATCAACACCACATTATTCAGAGCAACAAATAATGCATGGTTGAGATACACGAGCGGTATCCAACGATTATTACAAAAGAATAGTTTAAAAATGAGCAAATCTACGAGGTCTTCAAACTTTGTTTTCTTCCTTAGATAATCTTGTACTTTTTAAAAGGCAGTCAAAGATATATGCCAAAATATAGACCAATAAATAGTAACGAATGCTTCGCTAAAATTTTAATTTAAGCCACATTGCCAGGCTCCGTTCATGCGCGTAACCGTTGAACTAGTCAATTAACATCGGCAATATCATTTTTTTCTAATATAGTACAAACTAAGAACGTAATAACGGGATGATCTCTATATGGTTAATTAAGATATGCATCAAGGAGCTGGGTCCATGAACCCAACAAGAGAATCTATCTCTTTGTTTTCCTTTCAGAAAAAATATTATATCAAGAATCTTTCATGGATTGCTATTCATGGCCTCCATTTTCAACGTCATGTCCAACGCCGGCCAGTTTTGCAATCATTGGCACTCTAGCACCACCATAACAAAATAACGCCGAGGACGACGGCGGAGTGTCCTCGCGTCTCATCAAATGTTTTATTTAAAACACAATGAAGTTGTCATCGATCTTGGAGACTTAACATACAATGGTATTTAGGTGAGTGAATTTAGAATAACATTAGGTGAACTGTTGGGATCGAAAAATATATATATTCTATAGTTTGCCTCTTTTGGTTGATGTGGTGGTTAAGCGGTTAATTGTTAGTGCTAGTTATTTAACAATTGTTGACTGCACCGGCCGTCATTAGGTCATGCATATATAGTCTGCTTCTTTTGACACTACAAGTGTCTTAGCAGTGTCCTGCACTGTTTCAATGCATTAGTTCTTTATGTCATCAATCGGCCACCGTTTGGTCAGGAATTGCACAAGGAAAATATTGTTAAAGAGAATGGACTCCTAACGTTGTTCACTGAGTATCTAACGAGATGTTGTTAGGTGAGGTTTCATAGATATTGGAAGATAACAATATGATACTAATTAACTAACCAGTTAATGTCCCTATCCTTCAATTTCTCTGGAAGCTAGATTCTCATGCAGGTATAGGTTTGGATGGATGGAGATGATATGTGGGTCCATCATAGGATGCTCCATAACCAAGTTGAGATGATGCACCGCCGTCTCGGCTTTAGGCGCGGTTGGCGTTGTTTGTGAATGAACCAATCCATTCGATCAACAACCCCAAATCAAACGAACCATGCTGATCGAGGTGACGGCGCGCTGATAGATAGATGTTGATCGATTTTGTAAGCTTACCGACAAAGCATATGTGTGTACTAGCTACTGGACCAAGTAAATATTATAGCTTTCAGAGGCTGTACCATTCCAGAAAATCTTGGCACATCGATTGGCTGCAGAGAATTTTGTTTTTCTAACGAAAATGATTAAGCATGTTACTGGCCCATCAGATTAATTTTGATTTCAAAGCTTGTAATTTTTTTTAAAATCCTGGCCCATCGATTGGCTACAATGAGTTATCTTAATAAAAAAATTAATTCAAAAACTATTATACCTTCCATTATATCATCGAATCTATCTCCACATAGAGTCACTTCGTTTTAAGTGACGCGGGAGGCGATGAAACCCTAGCTGGCCATAACGCCTTCCCTCGTCCTCTTATCCCTCGCTGCCTCTGGGGGAGATCGCCGGGAAGCCCTCATGGCAGCAAAATGTGGTGGGTGGCTCTCAGTCTCCCATTGCTAGCAAGGATGGCTTCGACATCTAAGGTATAGCGGCCTGACATCCTCCTATGTCAAGTTAAAACAAAGGAGTGGAGAACGCTGGTCATGGTTCGAGAAATGTCGCACTGGGCTTCAACACCATATGTGTAGACAACTATACTCATCCCGATGCTCATCCCATCATGTCGGCCCGGTATCTGCCTTGGTCTCGCCACATGTGGAAGCTAGTGGTGGTGGCTATGTGATGAGGACATCCCTACCTCACTACTACCTCCGTCATTACCAACAGAAGATGAACCTGCTGTGAAGCTCAAGTCCAATGAAGTCAGGATTGGACCAATGACACGAGTTCGTGCGAAGCTACTTAAGCAACAGGTGAACTTGTTCCTAAACGATACTTTGATTGATGAGAACTTTATACTACCTAAGTCCTATTACTTATGTGTCATCAGGTATGAAGAGGAGACAAGCATCGCACGAGGAGGAGAGGAGCAGCTGGACGTAAAGATGGACGTGAAGCTGGATAAGGAGCTGGACATGAAGATATCTCATGGACGCGCGAGGTAGGAGCGGGAGGAATGCGCGAGAGGACAAGAAGAAGTCCAGGCCGGTCCAGCGCCCGGTCAGACCGGCCCCCACGCCGGGCCGCCCGGTCCCTGGCCCGGTCAACCGGCCGCCAACCGGAGGGAGCGTATCGTACTGGGCAGAAACCGGAAACTTCGCAGTTTCCCGGTTGCCGCCCGGTTGACCGGACCACCGACCGGACCGGCCGGTCCACAGCCCGGTCGACCGGATCCCAGACCGGACCAGTCCGAGTCTGTCTCGACCAGATCTATTCTGGGTCGGTTTTACTTGTATCTTTCGACCAGAACTCGTCCCGGACGCCTATATTAGTGCCTTGGACGACCCCCTAGTGGCTTTAGACCACGTTTAAGATAAACCCTAGTTCTTAGTTGTTTGCTCTGCAAAACTATTGAATTTCCTACACCATATTGCTTGATATTGTGTAGATCCTGTTTAAGTCTTGTGTGATCTGCTGTTCCATTGGGAATTAGACGGTTGCAACTTACCGCTTCGTGGTCGGCGGCTACGTGCGCAAGTGTGTGGAGTTGCGAATATCTTGCAGGGTTGAGAGCTGTTGCATCTGGCGACAGGGACCAATCGAGAGATCTCGTTGCGTCATACAAGTTATCATCCACTACATCGTCGTGTTTCTCCGCTGCCATCACCCCGTGATCATCATCACCACCGTTGCTTACTGAGAAGATCGGGCTACCCCTTATCACTATGTTGGAGGTTCTAGTCCGGGGAAACCTTTGTTTCATTGTGATTGTCACGACAAGGATGCTTTAGACATCGTTCCTCTACACGGATGCAATTTTGATGCCCATCTCACATGCCATATTCCCACGTTCATGTGTCAAATCATAATCTCTTGTAATGAGTGATATTGGTATTCCAGTGTGGATCCCTTCTAGGAGACGAAATCTAGGGACTACGGGGTGGCGGGAGAGTAATGATGTGGTCGTTGGGCAACTGGTGGCTGCTTGGTATGAATTTTCATCGGCAACACGGTGCCATGGTCGACCAGAGGTCCTTCACTGCTTGTTTGTTCTCAGTCCATGAGTTGTTCTTCTTGGTTGGCTTGTCCTCCCCACTATGGTGGCGGTGATTCGGGTGTGGTGACAAGAGTAGCTGCCTTTGTGCGTTTGGGCCTTTGATGGTGGAACCATTCCTTCTATTGGCGATCTCGCACTTAAGCATGAGAATTGTCTAGTGGTGTCTCATGCGGGCACTGGCGACGTTCCGTTGGTAGGTTTGAGGGGACGTGGTCGTGTCTGATGTTCTTTCCAAATTCAACTGATTTTATGTGCTCATGTGTGCTCTCACTAGTAAGTTGATATGCCTCACGATGGTGTGGATCCCTTCGACCCATGGCGTGAAGACACGGGCCTTTGGAGGTGGAGGCGGTTGGCACGAGGGAGGCAGGCAGGGAGCTAATGAAGGTGTGGTATTTATTTTTGTGACGTGCGTACTTTCATGATGATCGATGATTCTCATTGGTCAGACCGCGTGGACGGACAAGGGCCTCGAAGTTAAAGTTTTTATTTTTCTTTTATTCTTCAACTGGTTATTATATCTGGTGTGTATAAGTTCATTCTTCAACATTTTCGTATCTACCATTTTTCGCTTCATTATTAATTTAAATTGATACGTAGTGTTTTTCATCTTAGAATATACGATGAACATATCATCTGGAAGTTTTAAGAACGTAATTCGTTTTTTGTGCGTCGAATTGGTAACTGATCAAGTCGTACACAACTGTGCAAGATATATCTATACATACAACGCTTTATAGGTCGAGTTAGTTTGCATCTACTACGTGAATTTCTCTAGCTAGGTAGGTAGACGGCAAGATAAACCTACCGTACCCGACCCGACACACATGTATGGGCGCCAACTATGTATGTGACTTTGATCGATACACTTTTAACTACGTGGAAGAAGAAGTGGCCGGCGTTGCTTAACCAATCTTCTACATAATAGTGAGAACATGCGTAAACCCTACCGACTAGTAAGTAGCTATCCCATTAGCGGCGCCACAAACCGTACTGGGCTACCAGCTAGAAATAGAAACTTCTTGGGCGGTGCCACTTTTGCCTACCCTTTATTGACCTTGCAGAGCAAGGTCATTAGTAGGAGTAGTCTCTGTTGCTTTCCATGGGTTGGGAGAGATCACAAAAAGATTAGGTTAGTTAAGATAGAACACAAGGTAATCTAGCTAGGTGGCTAGGTAAAGGATACGTTACGTGATCCCAATCCCATCCCCTTTTTCAGTGAGGGGTTTTGTTAACGTGTCTAGTGCGAGAACGGCGGAAAAGGCGACCACGGATTTGTAGTTCTCTGTACCCACTATCTTTGGTATGGGCTGCCTGCACCCAGGGGCTCTTTTTGGTCGTCAGAGATGCCCATTTCTGGCGTAGAGGTGGTCAGGAATATTTTAGGGCTGGTGTGATCTTTGCTTGTAAAGGAGGAACCCAGTGCTAATTCCAAAGCGAAATGGAATACATACGTGTAAAATCGATGTGTATTCTCACACTTACTTGCTTACTTTAAAAAGTTGCAATTTTATATAAAACAATAATGCAAGCTCGAGGAAGAAAAGTTCTACGCATTTGACGAGTAAGCATACTATTACCGCCGTGTCATACGCCTCCTGAAAACAGAATAATCATAGTTGTTTTCTACAGGAAGAGTAAGCAACATAAGCTCGCGAAATCATTATCTAGTTTAAACTATATAAATTTGTTAGAAAAATTGACAACTAATTTAGCCGGCTTTGACTACAAACTCGGGTCGATCGGGTGTCACTTTCCATCCAGGGAGAAAAACGTCACGACTATCAGTTTATAGAAAATTAATTCAGCTATTTAGGATGGGCGATCATACACTTCTAACTGAACCAAATTGTTTAATTGGGCCCATACTTCTAACCTTCTGCAGCCTGTCTAAGAAACTTTTGGGATATTGGGGCTTCAGTTAGGGGCTGTTGTACACCGACGTGGTCGGCATTTACGGGGCACCGCACACCCCAGCCACCAGGTCGGTGGGTTGGGCCGCGGCCCATTAAGAGTAGGTACGTTTTTTCTTTTTTTTGTTGTTTCTTTTCTGTTAATTTTTTTCAATATCTAACTTTAAAAAAATAAATTCGGAGAACGAAATTTCAAAATCTGTTCAGATTTGAAATTTTAGAAATTTAAAAAATGTTCAGATTTTGATTTAATTTTTTTCGACATTAGAACATTTTCGGATATGGACATAATTTAAATTTGAACATCTTTAAAATTTGTAATTTTTTTTCCAAAAATTATCATTTTTAGTTATGAACATTATTCGAATTTAAACACTTTTCCAAATTTGAACGCTTTATATATTTGAACGAATTTCAAATTTGAACGCTTTTATAATTTGAATAATTTTTGTATATGATTTTTTTTTAAATTTGAACGGATTTCAAATTTGAACGCTTTAATAATTTGAATATTTTTGTATTTGAACAGTTTTCAAATTTAAACGTTTTTAATATTTGAACATTTTTTAATTTTGAACAAAAATAAACAGAAAAGAAACAAAACAAAAAAGAAAAAGAAACAAAAAAGAAACAGAAATAGAAAAAAAAAACAGAAAAAGAAAAAGAAACATAAAACATAAAACAGAAAGCAGAAAAAATTCGACGGCGCCGGTGCTGAGGGTGCTGAGGAAGAGGGCGGGGGTGTCGAGGAAATGGCGGTTGACGCGCCTGTCGTTGTCCAAGGGGAAGGACACCATTGATCTGGACGCGGCGTCGGCAGCGTCGGCAGGGCGTCCTACTGGCAACAAGGCTGCCAAGGCCGCCTTGGCCGACGCCGCGTCGTGTCAGAAGACGCGGGCGTCGATCACGAAATGCCTCGCGGACGTCTCCTCGACCTTTCTCTCCCGCGCCAAAAAGAACGACGAAAGGTGGGCGGAGCTGCTCAAGAGGCAAGAGGAGAAGTTGGAGCTCAAGAAACGCAGGGACGACATGTCCCTCCTGAGAGCGTCGACAGAGGGAATGTCTCCCCGGACGCGGGCGGCGCATAACTTCTTCAAAGGCCAGATCCTCGACGACATCGAAGCCAAAATGGCGGCGGCCGACGTGGCGGCCCAGGAAGCGGCAGCGGCAGCAACTGCGGCGCAAGAGCCGGCTGCCGCGTCTTCGACTGCTACACCATCGTCGGCCTACGCGACGGCGGCGAAGGAGACGGAGCATGCACAGCACCAGGCAGATCGCGACGATGTCATCGTGATCGATGGGCCTGCGTCGACTCAGGATACGTCGCCGTCGACCAACCCCTTCTTGTAATTTAGCATGCACTATATGGTCTGTAATATGATCGCGCGCCTAGTACTTTGATCGCCGCTGCTCTGATCGCGACGATTCGGCGGGAACGATCTCTTTTGAATGCAAAATTTGAATTCTTGATTGGGGGCGGCGTTTGGGGGACGCGACTGGGGAACGACGTCCCTCAAAGGCGGCACGAACAAAACACGTCCCCCAAACGCTCAATCCGGCGCGGTTCGGGGGACGCTGCTGGAGATGCTCTTAGTTTTGATCTATTTGCTGCCCGTTGTATCTGCATGGATGGTGGATGAGAGGCCACAAGGCAGTTGTGCCTTGTGAACGTCAAGGCACCCGATCTATGTCCGCCCACGCACTGCCCAATCGACAGCAGTTTTGTTTGTCGGCACCGCCCATGGCTGGAGACTGGAGTGTCCCTTTGGGAGTTTTCAAAATGCCCAGCAGCATAAGACAGCCTCCGCAGCAACATGAACTTTTTGTACTGTACTTCCTAGGAGCATAAAAGTGTCATGGATGGTGGACCATACAACGACCGTGGGAGGGTTGATTGATTGATCCCTACCATCGTGCCATGTTCTAGCCATATGAATACAGTAGCCTTTCTTCCAGTTTCCTTTGTAATCCCCGATCTAAATTAATGACTTAACTTTGTTCAGATACGAATCTAACTGACATATTTGTTGACCATATACATTTATATTTAGATAAAGTTGAGTTAATTAATATAAATCAGAGGGAGTACGTATATTAAAGTGTTTGCTACTAGTATATCATAAATTCTGACATGATTTTTTTTCTTTTCACATCAGGTTTCCGGCTTCTCTTTTCTAAGTAAAAGATTGCACATCTGACATCTGACATAGTTCATGAGAATATATCCAGATTTTGCAGTGGTGGGTCTTGCCATGAAAAACAATTTTACCAAATATAGTTTCTATTTTTTCCAAGAAGTTGGTTTTTATTTTCTAAGTGCCGAATTGGGGTCTTTTGTGAAGCAGGTACACAAAATGGTTAAAAAATGTCACCACACAAATTTGCAAAGTAGAGCATATTTCATGGAGAGCGAATAGAATGAACCGCCGGGCATTTGAGCTTGGATATCTCACCACACATGCGGCATCGTGACTTGGAGACGGAATGTAGCTGATAGCGCTTTTCTGCCTTAAATCTTCAGTGAATACACACTGTCTACGCCTAGTGCATGTGGGCCTGTACGAGGATTGATGACGAAATGTCTGGTTGCTGGTACTGGATCGGACCGTACCACCTGCACCTGTCGGCTGGTAATAATTTGGTGTTTCACATTTTGGCCTGGCCCGCTAACTATTAAATCCGGCCTGCGCCGTTCCCGTGTCCACAAGCAAGTACTTCTTCTTCCCCAACCACACACCGGACCAGGAATTCCAGTGCCTGATAAATCCTGTAGCAGCCGCAAGTAAACCCCCCTGATCCGCCGGAGCTGTAGAGGGCTAACTGGGGAGAAAGACCCTCTCGTCTGAAGGCAAAATGTCCACCAAGGACCCCGGCGACGATCTAGTTGTTGACGCGGCACCAACGTCGGCGGCGGAGTGCAGATCCGACCAGGTAACAACCGATGCTAAGCCACCGCCGTTATTGTTTGTTCTGGTATCTCCTATATACTCACACGACTGGACTGTGGAGCAGAACTGCTTGAAGGAGGGGGAAGCCATGCTCATGTTCAATTCAGTGCCAGGGGAGGACGAACCAGATGCCCAATCTTGTGTACCTCGATCCCCGGTGACGGTGGATGGGCCTCCAAGTCCAAGGGATTCATCCAGCGGGGCGTCGGCGTGTACATCAGTGGACGGCTAACTAGCTAAACTATCTGGATTTGAAGCCGGCCTACGATGATTTTGAATCTCTAAAGCAATGGGCAGCTGCGGGTGGTCTTCTTCCTACTCCACCTCTCCTTAAATAGTGATCGCCGGTAAAAATGAACGTTGCCGCCCGTTATACAGTGCGGATTCGCTTCTCCATGGTCGAACGGTCGGGTTCGTCCTGCTGTACGAACAGTTTGGCTGCAGGTGGTGTCGGCCATGGACCAGCTAGGTGTGCTGTACATCGGCGCGTATACTAGGATTATACCTGACTTATGTGAATAAATGGCTTAGTGGTCCATGTTGTTGCACGAATCCTGAGTTAATTACAGCCTTGGATGCGGCCGGCTCAAATGCCCGGCGGTTCAACTAAGAGTTTTCCCTATTTCATGAACAGTTCCCAACTGTTATGAATCTTCAATCTTTTTACGTACTTCTGCCCATTTAAATGATTTTATAGCGATTTCCCAAAAGTAATTCAAATCTAACTACAAGTGTGCTATAGTTTTCTTCTAACAAAACCACAAAATTCATTTTAAGGTAAAGTAGTAACCATTATATAGATAAACAGCAAATAGTTTTGAAAGCTTCAACTCTTGCTACAAATATTCATGACGTTCATTTTGAACATTTTTGTAGAAAGATGAAAGAAAATGAAGAACACTTAAAATTTTCAATTCTTCAACATTGAGTCCTTTTATGTGTCGTATTCGTCAAAAAAAAAACCCTAACTTGCAATATGAAAATTAGAAAATACCTAACTTGTAAAATGGGCTAATAATAGGGTGTAAACGGATAGAATAATTTTCGCACCGTATTCGTTTCCAAATCCATATTAAAGAATCCATATCCAGTTTGAAAGAATCCGACGGATAAAGATATCCGATTCCGAACTTTACACCGGATACGGTGTAGGATATGGCATGCCAAATAACACCTGGATATCTGTCTCCGACAATTACTTAGGATTGTCCAATGGTTTTGATCCGAACATTCCGTTTTCCATCCAAAATATCAAAGCATGTGTGAGTGTTATCCTTGTTCTTGTGTGATTGTTATCGAATATGGAGTCCGAACTTGTTATGATACTGGGCTCTTAAAGCATGTGTGAGTGTTTTCCTTGTTTTGTTGTTTACTTACTAGAAGGATACCCCGCGCGCTGTAGCGGGAATCTTCTAAGAAATTGTATTGTATAATTGAAATGCTATAATACACATATGTAAGATTCAATTGGTCAAAATTGTCGAGATGCCAAATTTAATTTATATACTTTTTTGTACATTTGCTGCCTATAAATAGTTGCGTGCACAATTGAATGAAAAAAAATAGTGACATGGATAACTTGCATGCAAAGATATATCAATAATAAATGTTAGTGGAGATGACATGGATATTTTATTGGCTAATGGAATAGATGATGTGGATGGCTTGCATGTAGAGATAGACTAACATTCATCTATGTGCTACTCTAGTGATGTTATTAAAGTAGTCTATTCCTCCTGCACGGTGTAAAGGTGACAGTGTGTGCATCGTGTAGTACTTGGCGTAGGTTATGATTGTAATCTCTTGTGGATTATGAAGTTAATTATTGCTATGATAGTATTGATGTGATCTATGCCTCCTTCATAGTGTGATGGTGACAGTGTGCATGCTATGTTAGTACTTGGTGTAATTGCAATGATTTATCATGCACTCTAAGGTTATTTAAATATGAATATCGAATATTGTGGAGCTTGTTAACTCTGACATTGAGGGTTCGTGTAATCCTACACAATTAGTGGTGTTCATCATCCAACAAGAGAGTGTAGAGTATATCATTTATCTATTTATTCTGTTATGTGATCAATGTTGAGAGTGTCCACTAGTGAAAGTATAATCCCTAGGCCGTGTTCCCAAATACTGCTATCACTGCTTGTTTACTGTTCTACTGCATCTGTACTGCCTGCCATATTACCACCATCAACCACACGCCCGTTGTAGCATCAAGCTATTTTCTGGTGCCGTTACTACTGCTCATATATATTCATACCACCTGTATTTCACTATCTCTTCGCCGAACTAGTGCACCTATACATCTGACAAGTGTATTAGGTGTGTTGGGGACACAAGAGACTTCTTGCTTTGTGGTTGCAGGGTTGCTTGAGAGGGATATCTTTGACCTCTTCCTCACTGAGTTCGATAAACCTTGGGTGATCCACTTAAGGGATTTGCTGCTGTTCTACAAACCTCTGCTCTTGGAGGCCCAACACTATCTACAAGAATAGAAGCACCCGTAGACATCAAATACCACGACACATCATGCCCCCAACGACCTCCCTAGCATCCCCGTACCCCAACCGCCGCGCTATCACCTACGGCCATGCTTGCCTTGATGTCTCCACAAAGCAGGTCACCGACAATGTTGATGATCAGTTTTCGAACACACACCGACGGGACGTGATGCAGTGGTTCCTTTGGCGAGGCCACCCCTGAAGAATTTTTCTACTTATTATTATTTTTACCAAGAGCTACACCCGTTACATTCAGAAGCACCTGTGAGGGCCACGTGGCGCCACAACTCCGGCTCATCTGTTTAATTTATTTTGCCAATAGCCCATGTTTAACTCTAGGAAAAAACTTCGCCGCGAGCATGACACTAACCTCTCGCCAAATAACTGTTTGCTGGAGGCAGATGGTCCTGCACACTCGGCAAATGGGCGAATGCCGGTATTTTTTCGATAAAGGGAATATATTAATATCAAAAGATACCAATTACGCGCAGGCTTTGCAACAACGCAACACCCTAATGGCAGTATGGATGCACACATTCAAAAAAGAGAAAAGAAAACAAAGAAACAAAAGTCCTGCTGCAGTATCTTAGGCCTAGCAACAGCAATACATCCACCACCAAGATAACACCTGAAATACAGGCTCTCCAAAAGCGACGGCTCCAAGAAGGGAACAGTGCACCAGCGCCGTCGTCGCCCGATCAATGATCTTAGGTTTTCATCCTGAAGATAGTCCCCGCTCTCAAAATAATCTCTCCAACAAGATCATTGTCATGCACAAGCAGTTAAGGTCAGACCTTGGATTTTCATCCTGAAAGGTAGAACTCTGAAATTCACATGTGCTACCGCCATCGCTTTCATACCACTGTTGCAAGCCCGGAACATCAAGCAAGTTTCTCAACATCCTGGAGACTTGAATGCCGGTATATATGGAGATACTTGTTTCGTAGCAACTCATGAGTCATGAGTCATGACAGTGCTGACCATTTTCACCGATTTGCAAAACTTGCTCAACGCGTTTTACTGCCATGCATGGTGATTTAATTACCTGTTCAGTCGCCATGGCCATGGATCCTTTGATGACATATAAATGCACATGTATGCAAGAAAAGAAGTTGTCTCTATATTGTCCTGGAGTAGTACTGTAGTTTGTAGATGCTGCCAAAGTTGATGTAAGAACCATGTACCGATGCAAACTTTTAGCACTCGATCAATCAACAACCATGTCGCCAACATGAGCCAACTGAGTAAGAAAGTTGTGGTACGAGTCGTTGGTATGTATGTACTGTAGTGCCGACGCTTCCATCGATCGATCGAGCGGCAAAAGCGCAAAAGTATCCCACATAAAGGCATAGATCGATGACACTTTCAAATTGAGACCAACTGTTTCCGATCCGGTAGCAATGCAAAGCGCGACAGAAATAACTGTTGTTGTACGTTGATGTTCGATGGTCGCTTCCCGCTCGCGAGAGTGACGAGTCGACCAGCAAGAACAACGTCACGTAGGGCAGCAGGGGTTACAGGCCATCTCGTCGTTGAACGAGCACCTGAGACGCCCATCCGGCATCCATGCGGGCGCTGATGATTGTGCGGATATATGCATGCACGCATGCACGCGTAGTCAATTAAGCCTTCAGGGCATCTCCAACCGCGCGATCCAAACCGCGCCCGCGCGTCCGTTTGGGTTGAGCTGGACAAAAACGCGGTCCAACGCGGGGACGCACCGCATAAGCGGACGGCCGCGGAGTCCGGAACGACGCAAACCCGGCCCAAATCTGGGCCGGGTTTGCGTGGCCGCGGATGGCACGCGGCGTCCTCGCGTCTCCGCCTCGTCCGCGTGGCTGGCCCACCTGTCGGTGCCCCAGTCCTATTAAATGTGGACTGGGGAGGAGGACTGTCCCTATCCAATCCCCACTATCCACTCCGGCCGCACGCGCGAGCTCGAAGCTTCCGCGCCGCCATGGCCCCGAAGCGCGAGTTCGAGCCGTCCGCCAACGACCACGAGGCCGGCAGCAGCCGGCAAGTCGCGCCGGCGCCGTTCGCCATGGGCCCGCCGGCGACGCCCAGACGCGACCGGATCTTCGTCACCGTAGCGGTGGCGCAGATGTTCTGGGACGCCGGCGTCCCAATGCCGTGGGGGGACGTGCACTGTAGTATAACGTTGCATAGAAAACAAAAATTTTCCTACCGCGAACACGCAATCCAAGCCAAGATGCAATCTAGAAGACGGTAGCAACGAGGGGTTTATCGAGTCTCACCCTTGAAGAGATTCCAAAGCCTACAAGAGGAGGCTCTTGTTGCTGCGGTAGACGTTCACTTGCCGCTTGCAAAAACGCGTAGAAGATCTTGATCACGATCGCTTCCGGCACCACGAACGGGCAGCACCTCCGTACTCGGTCACACGTTCGGTTGTTGATGAAGACGACGTCCACCTCCCCGTTCCAGCGGGCAGCGGAAGTAGTAGCTCCTCTTGAATCCGACAGCACGACGGCGTGGTGTCGGTGGTGGTGGAGAAGTCCGGCGGAGCTTCGCTAAGCGTGCGGGATTTAGTGGAGGAGAGAGACCGCTAGGGTTTGGGGAGAGGGGGGCGCCGGCCACTAAGGGGTGCGGCCACCTTGGTGGTTCTTGGGTGGCCGGCCCCCTCCCCTTGGCCCCTCATTATATAGGTGGAACCCCAAGTGTTGGTCTCCAAGTCTTCGAATAAGACCCGAACCAAAAACCTTCCATATGGTGGGGAAACCTACCCAAGCTAGGACTCCCACTAGAGGTGGGAGTTCCACCTCCCATATGGGGGGGTGGCCGGCCCCCTAAGGGGGAGTCCACTTGGGACTCCACCCCCACAAGGGTTGGCCGGCCATGGAGGTGGAGTCCCATGTGGACTCCACCTTCCTTGGTGGTTTCTTCCGGACTTTTCTAGAACCTTCTAGAACCTTCCATAGAACCTTCCGCATCATTTTAATTCACATAAAATGACATCCTATATATGAATCTTATTCTCCGGACCATTCCGGAACTCCTCGTGATGTCCGGGATCTCATCCGGGACTCCGAACAAATATTCGAACTCCATTCCATATTCAAGTTCTACCATTTCAACATCCAACTTTAAGTGTGTCACCCTACGGTTCGTGAACTATGCGGACATGGTTGAGTACTCACTCCGAACAATAACCAATAGCGGGATCTGGAGATCCATAATGGCTCCCACATATTCAACGATGACTTTAGTGATCGAATGAACCATTCACATACGATACCAATTCCCTTTGTCACGCGATATTTTACTTGTCCGAGTTTTGATCTTCGGTATCACTCTATACCTTGTTCAACCTCGTCTCCTGACAAGTACTCTTTACTCGTACTGTGGTATGTGGTCTCTTATGAACTTATTCATATGTTTGCAAGACATTAGACGACATTCCACTGAGAGGGCCCAGAGTATATCTATCCGTCATCGGGATGGACAAATCCCACTGTTGATCCATATGCCTCAACTCATACTTTCCGGATACTTAATCCCACCTTTATAACCACCCATTTACGCAGTGGCGTTTGGTGTAATCAAAGTACCTTTCCGGTATAAGTGATTTACATGATCTCATGGTTATAAGGACTAGGTAACTATGTATCGAAAGCTTATAGCAAATAACTTAATGACGAGATCTTATGCTACGCTTAATTGGGTGTGTCCATTATATCATTCATACAATGACATAACCTTGTTATTAATAACATCCAATGTTCATGATTATGAAACTAATCATCCATTAATCAACAAGCTAGTTTAAGAGACATACTAGGGACTTCTTGTTGTCTACATATCACACATGTACTAATGTTTCGGTTAATACAATTATAGCATGATATATAAACATTTATCATAAACATAAAGATATAAATAATAACCACTTTATTATTGCCTCTAGGGCATATCTCCTTCAGTCTCCCACTTGCACTAGAGTCAATAATCTAGATTACATTGTAATATACCTAACACCCATGGCATTCTGGTGTTGGTCATGCTTTGCCCTAGGGAGAGCTTTAGTCAACGGATCTGCTACATTCAGATCAGTGTGTACTTTGCAAATCTTTACTTCTCCATCTTCGATGTACTCGCGAATCGAGTGGTAACGCAGCTTGATATGCTTCAGCCTCTTGTGTGACCTTGGCTCTTGTGCATTGGCGATGGCACCCATGTTATCACAGTAAATGATTAATGGGTCCAATGCACTAGGAACCACACCGAGCTCTACAATGAACCTCTTCATCCATACCGCTTCTGATGAAGCCTCTGAAGCCGCTATGTACTCTGATTCTGTTGAAGACTTCGCCACCGTGCACTGCTTCGAGCTTGCCCAGCTTACTACAGCACCATTCAATATAAACACGTACCCAGATTGTGACTTAGAGTCATCGGGATCAGTGTTCCAACTTGCATCGGTATAACCACTTACAACGAGCTCTTGGTCACCTCCATAACAAAGAAACATATCCTTAGTTCTTTTCAAGTACTTCAGGATATTCTTGACCGCTGTCCAATGTTCCAATCCTGGATCACTTTGATATCTGCTAGTCAAACTAACAGCATGTGCTATATCCGGTCTAGTACATAGCATGGCATACATGATAGATCCTACTGCCGAGGCATAGGGGATTTTACTCATCCTTTCTCTTTCTTCTGCCGTAGCCGGTCCTTGAGTCTTACTCAAGACTTTGCCTGGTAACATAGGTAAGAACCCTTTCTTACTTTCGTCCATTCTAAACTTCTTTAGAATCTTGTCCAGATATGTACTCTGTGATAGCCCTATTAGGCGTCTTGATCTATCTCTATAAATCTTGATGCCTAATATATACGATGCTTCACCAAGGTCTTTCATTGAAAAACTATTATTCAAATAACCTTTAACACTGCTTAATAGTTCTATATCATTCCCGATCAATAATATGTCATCTACATATAATATCAGGAATGCTACAGAGCTCCCACTCACTTTCTTGTAAATACAGGCCTCTCCATGACACTGTATAAACCCGAAGTCTTTGATCACCTTATCAAAGCGTCGGTTCCAACTTCTCGATGCTTGCTTCAGTCCAAAGATTGAACGCTGAAGTTTGTATACTTTGTCAGCATTTTTAGGATCGACAAAACCTTTGGGTTGTACCATATACAACTCTTACTCAATGTCTCCATTAAGGAACGCCGTTTTGACATCCATCTGCCAAATCTCATAATCGAAAAATGTAGCTATTGCTAACAAAATCCTCACAGATTTTAGCTTCGCTACAGGTGAGAAAGTCTCATCGTAGTCAACTCCTTGAATTTGTCGGAAACCCTTTGCGACAAGTCGAGCTTTATAGACAGTAATATTACCATCAGCATCTGTTTTTCTCTTGAAGATCCATTTATACTCGACAGCCTTTCGGCTATCAGGTAAGTCTACGAAAGTTCATACTTTGTCATCATACATGGATCCCATTTCGGATTTCATGGCTTCTTGCCATTTGTTGGAATCTGGGCTCATCATCGCTTCTTCATACGTCGCAGGGTCCTCATCATTGTTATCCACAATCATGAGATTTAGACAAGGATCATACCAATCAGGAGTGGCACGTTCCCTTGTCGATCTGCGAGGTTCAGTAGTTTCCTCATTCAAAGTTTCATGATCATTATCATTAGCTTCCTCTGTTGCCGGTGTAGGCGGTACAGGTACAATTTCCGGTACTGCGCTACTCTGATCAACGAGTATAGATTCATCAATCTCATCGAGTTCTACTTTTCTTCCAGTCACTTCTTTAGTGAGAAATTCTTTCTCAAGAAAGGTTCCGTTCTTAGCAACAAAGATTTTGCCTTCGGATCTGTGATAGAAAGTGTACCCTATAGTTTCCTTAGGGTATCCTATGAAGACGCATTTCTCCGCTTTGGGTTCTAGCTTGTCCGGTTGTAACTTCTTACATAGGCTTCGCAACCCCAAACTTTCAGGAACGACAGCTTAGGTTTCTTATTAAACCATAGTTCATACGGTGTCGTTTCTACGGATTTTGATGGTGCTCTATTTAAAGTGAATGCGGCTGTCTCTAATGCATAACTCCAAAATGATAACGGCAAATCAGTAAGAGACATCATAGAACGAACCATATCTAAGAGAGTTCGATTACGACGTTCGGACACACCATTACGTTGAGGTGTTCCCGGCGGTGTCAATTGTGAAAGTATTCCGCATTTCTTTAAATGCATGCCAAACTCATAACTCAGATATTCACCTCCACGATCAGATCGTAGAAATTTAATCTTCTTGTTACGTTGATTTTCTACTTCACTTTGAAATTCCTTAAACTTCTCGAAAGTTTCGGATTTATATTTCATGAAATAGATATACCCATATCTACTCAGATCATCTGTGAAGGTTAGAACATAACGATAACCACCGCGCGATGCTACTGTTATCACCAGAATTTGACCGAGTCAGAGGTGGGCCGCGATCAAGATGGATTTGAAGAATATATATATGGAAGAAATACGTGAATCGGCCTGTTATGCAAAGTTTGGGCTAGTTGGCCCGTGTATCTGTAATATAGTAGGATACGTGTCGGTTAGTTAGAGTTTGTCTCGTGCACGGTGGGGATTATTCCCACGTTAGAAAGTCCCCTGGACTATAAATATGTATCTAGGGTTTATGGAAAAGACAACAACCAACGTTCAACCACAAATCAATCTCGGCGCATCGCCAACTCCTTCGTCTCGAGGGTTTCTATCGGTAAGCATCATGCTGCCTAGATCGCATCTTGCGATCTAGGCAGCACAAGCTTATGTCGTTGTTCATGCGTTGCTCGTACTGAAGTCTTTTTGATGGCGAGCAACGTAGTTATCTTAGATGTGTTAGGGTTAGCATTGTTCTTCGTATCATATGCTGTCGTAGTGCAACCCTTATACATCTAGCCGCCCTTACGCCTATCTTAGGTGTAGGGGCGGCACCCCGCTTGATCATTATTTAGTAGATCCGATCTGTTACGGTTGCTCCTTGTTCTTCAAGGATTAGTTTAATATCTGCAATAGTTAGGCCTTACAAAGGGTTGGAGGATCCAGCGACGCGCAGGGTGTCGTTTGCTAGTCCTAGACAGGATGTTCCGAGGATCAACCTCGTGTTGGTTTTTAGGCCTTGTCTAGGACCGGCTTACGATCACCGTACGTGACCGCGAGGCCCAATCGTGAGTAGGATGATCCGATTATGCGGTGAAAACCCTAAATCGTCGTAGATCGCTTTAGCTTTATCTTGATCAAGCAGGACCACCATATATTCGTGCACCTCGTATGAATCATGGGTGGATCGGCTCCTTGAGCCGATTCACAGGATAACCTGAGAGCCGATCGAGGCTCGTATTTAATGTTTACGTGTATGCCATGCAGGAAACTAAGCGAGGCATCTCCATCACCTTCCTGACCAGGTATAGGTCAGGTGGCACGCCCTTGCACCAGCATCGGACGTGCGTGCCGGAGGCTTTGCGGGCCGTCGCTCGGAGGGACCAGGGCCAGCCGCAGCCCTAAGTTGTTCCCGGCTCTACTGTGTTGCCCGTCGCTGCTCGCCGGTGGGTTTTGACCGCAACACATTCTGGCACGCCCGGTGGGACAAGCTTCGTCATCAACAACATCGCCATCTACATCTGAGATGGCGGACGGCACTCCAGTCACGTACGAGGATCTGACCGACGAGCTCAAGAAGAAGTATGACGAGGTCAAAGCAATCCTCGAAGCCGACCTCATCGGCTCTTTTCACAGAACCCGTTCACATGGCATCAGGTGGAAGGGGTTCTCGCCTGATGGTGCGCTCGATGGGATAGACCTCTCTGCCCCGTCAGAAGAACGCACCAGGTCCCTGCGTCAGGAGATCAACTACTTGGTGGCCCACTCGCTGCACCACCACTCTGAGAACCTGGTGAACACTTTGGAGCGTGTCGCTCTCCGGGTGATCCAGGAGATCATGAGGCACCAGTACTCTCCGTCAGGACCAGCTCTCGGGACACACCAAGGAGAGATGCCACTCCAGTCCCGTCCACCGCTGCCATTTGCGTTGGCAGCACCAGAAGTGCCGAATTCACCGGCATTCGTCGTCTACAAGATCGGTGGTGACCCTAGTGACTGCCAGTTCTTGCATGAGGCGCCTAAGGAGATCCCTCATGGGTACATGTGCACATACGTGCCAGACTGCGGTAACTGGGCACTCACAAACCAGGCCGCGACAGCAGGGACTTCTGGGAAAGCAGGAGGAACGTCAGCGACAGATCTTGAGAAGCAGACGTGGCTAGCTAAATATGCCACCCCGACGAACCTCCAGAGCTCAGCTCCTGCAGTTGGCTCAGAGCTGGAAAAGCAAGCATGGCTGGCTAAGTACGCCACCCCGGCGAATCTTCAGAGTTCGATTCCTACAGCCAGCACCGTGGATCAGATCAGCACGATCCTGAGGGACCAGTTCGGCATGGTGCCGAAAAGGAGGACAATCGGCTATTCCAAGCCGTACCCCGATGAATACGAGTTGGTCCCGCTACCACCCAAGTATCAGCTCCCTGACTTCTCCAAGTTCAGCGGATCAGACGGTTCCAGCTCCATCGAGCATGTGAGCCGATATTTGGCACAACTAGGAACGGCCTCAGCGTCGGATCCACTGCGCGTGAGGTTCTTCGCACAGTCCCTCACGGGATCGGTTTTCGGGTGGTACACTTCGTTGCCACCGGACTCGATCCGGACTTGGAAGCAGTTGGAAGAACAGTTCCATATGCAGTTTCACTCAGAAGCTTCCGAGGCCGGCATTGCCGATCTAGCGCAAATACGTCAGAAGCGTGGAGAAACTGTGGCAGAATACATCCAGCGCTTCAGAAATCTAAGGAACCGATGCTATTCGGCTCGTGTGACTGAAAAAGAAGCAGTCGAGTTGGCAGTGGTGGGCCTTGCCTCACAGATCAAAGACATGGCCTCCCAAGCAGACTACCCTTCACTGGCGCACATGGTTCAGAAACTGTCAGCATATGAACAGCGCCACCCGGACTTGTACCAGGACAAATTCAAGCCTGCGGTAGTCCTGGTTGAGGCGGATGAAGACGAAGGCTCTGTGGGAGATCAAGAGGTAGCAGTGGCTGAATGGACTCGGGGGGCAACCCCCGTGTCCTGCAAATGGGTTAAGCCACCAGGTCCGCCCAGGGGGTTTGATTTTGACGTGACCAAAACCGAGCAAATCTTCGATCTCTTGCTCAAGGAGAAGCAGTTGAAGATACCCGAAGGTCTCAAATTCCCCACGGTACAGGAGCTAAACGGAAAGCCATACTGCAAATGGCATAACTCGCTCTCCCATGCCACCAACAACTGCAGGGTGTGGCGTCAACAGATCCAAATGGCGATAGAACAAGGACGTCTGATTTTCAACCAGTACGCCATGAAGGTCGACACCCACCCCTTTCCTGCCGTTAACATGGTGGAGTACACTTACCCTGAAGGTTGCCAGCCAGGATCCTCGTTCAGTATCAACATGGTAGGACCTGGGCACCACTCTGGCAAGGATGGAGACGAGGGCAGCTGCTCTCGTAGCAAGGACACAGAGGAGGCCGCTCCACGCGATCGGCTCCGTCATGATGGCAAGCGCTACGTCACAGAGGGAGAAGTGAAGAACATAAGATATCAGCGACCCCTCTCTGATTACCTCCTCAATAAGTATGTGAGTCAATATAGCCAACACCGACGATCCAGCGACGATGATGAAAGAGATCGTCTGGATAGAGAAGCCAGAAGACATCGTCGGCGTGATCGCGATGAGGAGGAGTACGAGCGCCGTGCCAAGGAAAAGTCAAGGGAGCCAGACGACGAGGATAGGCACTGGGACTGTCCCTTCTTCAGACACTGCTGGGATTCAGGAATGAGCCGATTGCCTACAATCGGCAATTGCCCAGAATGTAACCAGAAGAAGAAGGAGGCAACCAACGTGTCCGTGTTCCAACGCTTAGGGCCTCTCCCACCACGAAGCAAACGCGCTGAGTCCCCTCAGATGGAAGATCTCGAGGATTTGGAAGACGAGGGAGAAGAAGAAGAAGACAGGTACCACCGGCCAAGGTGGTGCCCCGATGGACTCAGCCGTTCCCAAAAGCGTAGGGTTCAGCGATTGCACGGCTTGGAAGAAGCCGAAAGGTTATATCTCCACGCGCTAAGGAAGGCGCGGCCTGATCTGGCCGCGAAGATCCAGCGAACCCTGGATGAAGAGGGTCGACCACGGAAAATGGAGTGGCGCCCCAAGCAAAGGAAAGCCGATGATGAAACATCGGCTGGCACAAACATGGTGGTCGTCCTTCCGACGGAGTTTAGTGCTCCAGGATTACACGAGGCACCCAATTTGGACGACTGCGAGTGCATCGACGTGACAAAGGGCAGGGTTAGGCTGGTCTTATCCACTGGCCTGACCGTGTAGCAAGAGCAAACGGATGAGCAAATGTGGCAAGGCCGATCCTTTGGATCGGCCCCAAAGGTATATGAAGGAAAAGCACAAAGCCTTCATTGAGCGCTCCGATCAACATGGAGGCCGATTCCAGCAATCGGCCAAAATTATCTTCACTACATGTTCTGCTTGTGTTCAGCATCGATCTACTGGGCAGCGGTTTACGTCGACTGATGAGTCAGGGAAAATCAACATTGGTCCTACCGAAGCCGACATGCGAATACAGTGCCTTGGCTAAACTACAGAGCCGATATCTGCAGTTACCTGACAGATTCGGCTCGGGGGGCACCTGATCAGATGAACATGTGCAGAAGAACATGTGTGCAGTGAAACATTGGGGGCCGATTAGAAAAAATCGGCCAGTAAAAAAAAATATATACTCATAGCGGGTATACAGCCGATGCATGGCCATCGACTCAAGAGGCACAGCTGATATAAGCAGAAGCCCGATGGAGCAGTTGTTGAGTTACAAGGATAGGCTCTACTGGATGAATTCCTTCTCAAAACCTCCAACTCCTTCTGCAAGTCTTCAAGTTCAGCCGTGCCAGTGAAAGCATGCAGATCAGGTTAAGGGTGAGTCCAACAAGGGGAGCATACCTATCCTAGGAGCATGAGCACAGCCGATGACAAATCAAGCGGCTATGGCATTTTTGTCTGGCGTGAACCAGGGTGGCGGCTTGGTCGATATCACTTTCAGAGGTTGTTACGTCCAGAGTCTTGGAGGGCACAGGAAATTCAAAACATCCTCACCGGAAGTTGCATCAGTCTGCCAAAGATGATTGAACTAGGAGGAGTCGGAAGGCCATTATGGTTGAGGTTTCTTAGTTCAAGGAACGGATTTGCTGATCTTCCGAACCCTTTCAGTGTGTCGGTTCTTTGGGCGTAAGCTTTCCTGCCGCGTTTTGATGGGAGCTGAAGAAGCTCGGGGGGCAGCTCGCCCTGAAAGATCCTTGCTCTGGAGAGCCGATTTTGTTGGAATCGGCTGGTACTGCATTATAACTTGGAAGCCGATGGTGACACATTTGGCTGATTCATTACTGTTCTCGCCTTAGATGAGGCTTGGGGGGCAACTCGCCCAAAAGGTCCTTGGCTCTGGGGAGCCGATTTGGTTGGAATCAGTTGGCTCTACATCGCAACTGTTCTGAAGAGTGGTGCTTTTGTTTATAGAGTTATCAGTTTCAGCATCCAAGCTGATTCAGCAACAGTTCCAGGGCTCTCTTAAAAGACGCCCACTCAAGACCAAATCGCCGGCCTGCTACGATCAGCTGTACCAAGTGCTATCGTCATCGGCGGAGCTAGCTAACTTGGAGGGATGACTGAATTGGCCTGTCTCGCAGATTATCGTGAGAAACCAATGCGTTGCCACCGGACATTGAGCATTGGTTAGGCTAACAATCAACAAAGTCAGATGAGCAAAAATCGGCTAAATCAGCATAAAGGACATCGGCAAAATCAAAGGAAGTTTTTCATTGATAATAAGATTTCTTACAAAGAGAAGCCGATGGTTCAATGAAAAGGAACAGATTACTACTGCTAATCCTATGCTAGTAGGTCCCTACTCTAAGGGCTGTTGCTGTCTTCGCCGTCGCCGGGGTAGCTGCCGTCATTGCTGCTGTCGACGAGTTCCTCGTTGCTGCTACTGTGACCTTCAGCGGAGGCTTCTTCCTCGTCATCATCATCGTCCTCGTCTGACCAAGCCCAGCCCCGGATGCGTTTTGGCGGCGGTTCGTCGGAGGAGGTGTCGTCCTCCTGTTCCTTCTTCATGTCGGAGGAGATGTCTTCGTCTTCGTCATCCTCTTCTTCTCTTTTGGTGACGGAGGTGAATTTACCCCGGAAGGGAGGGTCGTCGTCGTCGCTCTCCGCCTCCAGTGCTCCGTCAATCAGGAACCGGAGGTCATCTTCCCCGTCAGTTAGGGGCATGGCCCCATCTGACCAGACGAGGTCCTCGCCCTCTGGCACGAAATCGAAGTCCCACTCCCGTTTGTCCCAATGCTTGGGAGCGCGCTTGTTGTACGCCTCCATCTGGTTGTGCCCTGGGATCGACTCGCTTGAGGAAGAGGATTGGAGAGAAACGGAAGAGGAGGAAGAGGACGACATGGCTATGGAAGGAGAGGGTTTTTTGGTGCCGATAGCTAGAACAGAGGAAGGGGATGAAGAGGCCTAATCAGTCGGCACGGTTAAATAATGAGGGGCCTAGTGGAGATTCAATGCCACAGCAGTTTCCGAGGAGGCGGTGCCCAAAGACAACGGTCAAATCACGCGGAATAGTTGAGAAGGCGGGACATCATGATGAAGGGTGCTGCGATGGTTCTGCTCTGCCACGACATGACCCGACGAAGAAAGAGCAGAGTGATTTTGGAATTATCAATTCCAAAACCAGGGGGGCATGTGTTATCACTAGAATTTGACCGAGTCAGAGGTGGGCCGCGATCAAGATGGATTTGAAGAATATATATATGGAAGAAATACGTGAATCGGCCTGTTATGCAAAGTTTGGGCTAGTTGGCCCGTGTATCTGTAATATAGTAGGATACGTGTCGGTTAGTTAGAGTTTGTCTCGTGCACGGTGGGGATTATTCCCACGTTAGAAAGTCCCCTGGACTATAAATATGTATCTAGGGTTTATGGAAAAGACAACAACCAACGTTCAACCACAAATCAATCTCGGCGCATCGCCAACTCCTTCGTCTCGAGGGTTTCTATCGGTAAGCATCATGCTGCCTAGATCGCATCTTGCGATCTAGGCAGCACAAGCTTATGTCGTTGTTCATGCGTTGCTCGTACTGAAGCCTTTTTGATGGCGAGCAACGTAGTTATCTTAGATGTGTTAGGGTTAGCATTGTTCTTCGTATCATATGCTGTCGTAGTGCAACCCTTATACATCTAGCCGCCCTTACGCCTATCTTAGGTGTAGGGGCGGCACCCCGCTTGATCATTATTTAGTAGATCCGATCCGTTACGGTTGCTCCTTGTTCTTCAAGGATTAGTTTAATATCTGCAATAGTTAGGCCTTACAAAGGGTTGGAGGATCCAGCGACGCGCAGGGTGTCGTTTGCTAGTCCTAGACAGGATGTTCCGAGGATCAACCTCGTGTTGGTTTTTAGGCCTTGTCTAGGACCGGCTTACGATCACCGTACGTGACCGCGAGGCCCAATCGTGAGTAGGATGATCCGATTATGCGGTGAAAGCCCTAAATCGTCGTAGATCGCTTTAGCTTTATCTTGATCAAGCAGGACCACCATATATTCGTGCACCTCGTACGAATCATGGGTGGATCGGCTCCTTGAGCCGATTCACAGGATAACCTGAGAGCCGATCGAGGCTCGTATTCAATGTTTACGTGTATGCCATGCAGGAAACTAAGCGAGGCATCTCCATCACCTTCCTGACCAGGTATAGGTCAGGTGGCACGCCCTTGCACCAGCATCGGACGTGTGTACCAGAGGCTTTGCGGGCCGTCGCTCGGAGGGACCAGGGCCAGCCGCAGCCCTAAGTTGTTCCCGGCTCTACTGTGTTGCCCGTCGCTGCTCGCCGGTATCAGCCTGCGAAAGCAGTCAAGGGACAAGCGTTGGCCGATCTCATAGCTGAACGGATCAGTACCAATATAGCAGCACTATCTATACGTGCATGGGCTATGTTCTTCGATGGATCGGCTTGCGACGATGGTTGTGGCATCGGCATTCTGCTCGTGTCACCTCGGGGGGCAGAATACTCCTTCTCCATCAGATTATCTACCCCTTGCACCAACAACGTAGCAGAATATGAGGCAGTACGTAAGGGGATGGAGTTGCTACTGGAAGCCGGGGCAGAAGCAGTAGAGCTTTTTGGAGACTCTAAGTTGGTGATTAACCAGCTCACGGATGAATATAAGTGCGAGAGTGAATCGCTTTTCCCATATTGGATGGAATGCCGTGAGTTGATGACACAGTTTCGGTACATCAACTTTAATTGGGTCCCAAGATCCCAAAACACCGAGGCCAACAATCTCGCACAAATGGCGTCAGGCTATATAGATATATCTGACGGGTCGGAAGTTCAGGTACAGTTCCTGGAACAGGATGATTGGAGAGCCGAAATCTTCAATTACTTAAAAGATTCGGCTCGGGGGGCACCTAAACGGATAAGATACAAAGCCATGAAGTATGTCCTCATAGGAGATGACATGTTCTACAGGACGTTGGAAGGGTTACTACTCAAGTGCCTGGGACCAACTGAGTCAAATCGGCTCTTGCATGAGGTGCATGAAGGCGCCTGTGGAACTCATCAATCGGCTCATAAGATGAAGTGGCTAATCAGGCGATCAGGGTTTTATTGGCCCACCATGCTTGAAGATTGCTTCAATTACTACAAGGGGTGCCAAGCGTGCCAGATGTTCGGGAAGATTCAGATGGTACCAGCATCAGCGATGAACCCTATCATCAAGCCTTGGCCGTTTCGAGGGTGGGGCATGGATATGATCGGCAAAATCCATCCGGCGTCGAGTAAAAAACATGAATGGATTTTGGTTATCACAGATTACTTCACTAAGTGGGTGGAAGCCGTCCCTATGAAGAAGGTGAAATCAGAAGATGTGATCAAGTTTGTGAAAGAACACGTTATTCATAGGTTCGGGATTCCCCAAACTATCACGACCGATGGAGGTTCGGTCTTTGTTTCTAAAGAATTCAGAAAGTTCTGCGATGACATGGGGATTAAACTGATCCGATCATCTCCATACTATGCTCAAGCCAATGGGCAAGCTGAAGCGTCCAATCAGAGCTTGATCAAGCTGATCAAGAGGAAAATTGACGAGAACCCTAGGGATTGGCATGAAAAGTTATCAGAAGCTTTGTGGGCCTACCGCATGTCGTGCCATGGAGCTATAAAGACTTCGCCGTACCAGCTTGTCTACGGACAGGAAGCCGTATTACCTTGGGAAATTACGGCTGGACCAAGACGTGTCACGTTTCAGAATGATCTGACAGCTGAAGAATATGCAGCTTTGATGAGTGACACTATTGAGGACGCAACAGAACTTAGGCTTTGGTCATTGGAGAAGATTAAGGAGAACAAAGCCAGGGTAGCTCGTGCCTACAATAAGAAGGTTAGGCCGAAGGAGTTTCAAGTTGGTGATCTAGTATGGGAAGCTGTGTTGCCGTTAGGAACCAGGGACAAGGCATATGGCAAATGGTCTCCTAATTGGCACGGTCCGTACAAAGTCGTTCAGGCCTTGAAGGGTAATGCATACATGCTGGAACAGTTGGACGGCGAGAAGTTCCCAGTAGCCATCAATGGTCAACACCTCAAGAAGTATTTCCCAAGCATGTGGGATGATGGGCAGTAAGGTATGGAGGCCGATTTTAAATCGGCCAGTAAAAAAAAAATCACAGCCGATGCGCAGACATCGACTTGAGAAAACATGCGGAGACAACAGTGTGCGAGTACAGCCGATGTACGGGCATCGACTTCAGAATAATAAAGCCGATACATTGCTATCGACTCTAGAGGAATAAGCTCAAATTAGCAGGTTAACGGATCGGTACAGGCCAGAAATCATGATATTTGGGATGAATCTCCTAATGGCTTGTTGAGGAATTCAATCTGATAGTTTGGACGTGGTTTGGACGAGAGCTAGACCTGTTGGACCGCGGGTTTGGGCGACGGCTTGGCCTCAGATCGCGTTTGTACTGCGAGCCGATGTCCTGCTATCGGCTCCCTATACGACGACTTCGTTCTACGATCGGCAAAGTTAACAAGGAAGCGAGATTAATTGAGGAACATTTTCTTCATTAATAGAGGGATTTCTTACAAAGAAAGAGCCGATTGCTCAGAAAAGAAGAGGACAAAAGCCGAATACTACTACTAGTCCCTAATCTAAGGGCCGTTGCTGCCCTCGTCATCGCTGCCGCCGGCGCAGCTGCTGATAGGCTCCTCATTGGAACTCCCGTAACCTTCTGCGGGAGCCTCATCTTCCTCATCGTCGTCATCGCTGTCGTCGTCCCACCAGGTGCGGAGGCACTTCGCTGGTGGGTAACCTTCGAGGGAATCGTCGTCGTCCTCCTCCGCTTCTTCCTCGGAGGAGGTGAAATCGTCCCAGGAGAAGTGGTCGTCCTCGCTCTCTGCCTCCTCTTCCCCGTCGACGAGGAATTGAAGATCGCCCTCTCCGTCGGTCAAGAATTTGTCATCCTCGGACCAAACGAAGGAATCGTGTTCCTCCTTGTCCCACGACGTTGGGGCGAGAATGTCGTGCGCCGCCAATGAGCCCCACTCCGGCGTCGGCTCGCGAGATGAGGAAGAGTCGGAGAAGACCGACGAGGCGGAGGAGGAAGAAGAGGAGGACATGGCTACGGGAGATTGAGGGTTTTTTGGGTGCCGATGGCCGGAACAGAGCAAAGGGATGAAGTGGCAAACTGCTCAGAGCGGTTAAATAAAGGGGATATAGTAGAGATTCAATGTCACAGCAGTTTCCGAGGAGGCGGTGCCCAAGGACAACGGTCAGATCACGCGGAATAGTTGAGAAGACAGGGCATCATGATGAAGGGTGCTGCGACGGTTCTGCTCTGCCACGACATGACCCGACGAAGAGGAAGCAGAGTGATTTTGGAATTATCAATTCCAAAACTAGGGGGGCATGTGTTATCACCAGAATTTGACCGAGTCAAAGGTGGGCCGCGATCAAGATGGGCTTGAAGATTATATACGGAAGAAATACGTGAATCGGCCTTATATGCAAAATTTGGGCTAGTTTGCCCTTGTATCTGTAATATAGTAGATCGCATCTTAGATTAGAAGATAGAGTTTGACCCGTGCACGGTTAGGTGCACGCCTAAATTAGAAAGTCCCCTGGACTATAAATATGTATCTAGGGTTTATGAAATAAACAACAACCAACGTTCAACCACAAATCAATCTCGGCGCATCGCCAACTCCTTCGTCTCGAGGGTTTCTATCGGTAAGCATCATGCTGCCTAGATCGCATCTTACAAGCTTATTACGTTGTTCATGCGTTGCTCGTACTGAAGCCTTTTTGATGGCGAGCAACGTAGTTATCTTAGATGTGTTAGGGTTAGCATTGTTCTTCGTATCATATGCTGTCGTAGTGCAACCCTTGCATATCTAGCCGCCCTTACACCTATCTTAGGTGTAGGGGCGGCACCCCGCTTGATCATTATTTAGTAGATCCGATCCGTTACGGTTGCTCCTTGTTCTTCAAGGATTAGTTTAATATCTGCAATAGTTAGGCCTTACAAAAGGTTGGAGGATCCAGCGACGCGTAGGGTGTCGTTTGCTAGTCCTAGACAGGATGTTCCGAGGATCAACCTCGTGTTGGTTTTTAGGCCTTGTCTAGGACCGGCTTACGATCACCGTACGTGACCGCGAGGCCCAATCGTGAGTAGGATGATCCGATTATGCGGTGAAAACCCTAAATCGTCGTAGATCGCTTTAGCTTTATCTTGATCAAGCAGGACCACCATATATTCGTGCACCTCGTACGAATCATGGGTGGATCGGCTCCTTGAGCCGATTCACAGGACAACCTGAGAGCCGATCGAGGCTCGTATTTAATGTTTACGTGTATGCCATGCAGGAAACTAAGCGAGGCATCTCCATCACCTTCCTGACCAGGTATAGGTCAGGTGGCACGCCCTTGCACCAGCATCGGACGTGCGTGCCGGAGGCTTTGCAGGCCGTCGCTCGGAGGGACCAGGGCCAGCCGCAGCCCTAAGTTGTTCCCGGCTCTACTGTGTTGCCCGTCGCTGCTCGCCGGTGGGTTTTGACCGCAACACATTCTGGCACGCCCGGTGGGACGAGCTTCAACATCAACCACATCGCCATCTACATCTGAGATGGCGGACGACACTCCAGTCACGTACGAGGGTCGACCACAAAAGGGGAGTATGGCGCCCCAAACGAAGGAAAGCCGGTGATGAGACATCGGCTGGCACAACGAGATGTAAGCCTCTTTTGAGCAATATAATCAAAATAGGGGCCAATTCAGCAACCGCCCCGTATTATCCTTGCCATACGCTTCGCCTGCATTCAGCGTCGATCTAGCGGGTGACGGAAGACTGGAGTATGGGTTTACATCGGCTTGCGAGTTCAGGGAAATCAGCATTGGTCCTGACTGCAGAGCCGATGTTCAGGTATAATCCTACCGATAACCGCAGAGCCGATATCTGCAGTGACCTGATAGATTCGGCTCGGGGGGGGGGGGCACATGATCAGGCAGACAGACGCATAGGCGATGAAATATTAGGAGCCGATGGGAAATCGGCCAGTAAAAAAAATGTGTAGCAAGTACAGCCGAAGCAGATTCATCGACTTCTTAAGTTCAGCGAAACATTTGTCTCTGGAGGCCCTACTGAAGAAACGCATCGAGGGCGTGAAGGGCGTCAACACGGATGCGATCTACCTCAGCGATCTCAGCCTCGTCGTCCTCGTCTTTACCCGTCACCAGCTGACTGCTCAGGGTACGAATTTCAGCCAGATCGGTCTTCAGATCGGCTGTGAGACCTTTTGCTTCGTCTTGAGAACGGACAATAAGGGCTTCCTTGTCTTGGATAAGCTGCTTGGTCACCCTGACCCTCTCTTCAAGGCTCTCCAGCTCCTTGCGCAGGATCTCGAGTTCGGCGCGATTGGCAGAAGTGTCCGTCTTGGCGTCCAGAGCAGCCTTCTTCTCGTTGAGCCGTTGACACTTTTCCGCACTATCGGCTCTCAATGGAATCTGGGTGTGGCGAAGAGTAATCCTTTGGCGAGCCGATTGCACCCTTGACTTGAAGACCGACAGAGTAACAGCTGGCCAGAGCTTCACTTGCAGTGTCATAGGGAGATGGGGCTGGATATCTTCGAGGATGCCTTTGACTTCCTCGGAATTTTCAATCAAAGTCTCAATTGAGGAAGAGAGCAAATCCTTGAGACGCTGGAGTGGACCATGGGCTGTGCTAGGACTCGGCTCTCCACTTGCCTTGGAAAAAGTCGGTTCGATGGATTCTGGATCGAACGTCAGCAAGCTCGAGAGATCACAACCCTGATAAGGCAAACAAAGCGAGTTTAGCATGCAACGAAGAAAGTGATAGAGCCAAGGAGAGGGGGTATACCTCTCCCAAGGTAGGAGGAACAGCCGATGTAGTGATGATCGGCTTTTCTGTGGACTTGGCTAGGTCAGCCACTTGGTCGGCCGCAATCGTCGAGGTGGCTAGGTCCAGGGTGGTAGACGGCATCAGTACCTCCTCGACGTCTCCGCTAGAAGTTTCTTCGGTCTGCAGGAGGAAATGGTTAGCCGATCCAAATGACAATGGGTCAGCATGAAGTGTGACCGGGGAGAGAATTACATTTGAGACCTCCTGGCTTGATGGAGAGGCTCGTGGGTTTCTACGAGCCCTTTTGACGCATCGACGCTTCGTGCGTGACCCCGATCTGGTTGGGGCTTGGGGAGCGGAAGGCTCGGGGATCGACCTTTTCTTAGAAGCCGGCGCTGGTGAAGCCGTCTGGCTCTGGGTGGTGGACCTCTCAGAATTGCCTGAGCTCGAGTCCCCCTGGCTGGATTCTACGGCCCCGCTGGAGGTTTCTTCGATGGAAGTCTGTAGAAAGGAATACGAGCGTGTTGTAAAAGACTGGGAAAGCGGATAAATGTGGACAGGACATGAACCAACTTACGTGCAAGCTTTCTTGAGCAGGAACTTTACGCTTCAGGGTCTTCCTGGGAGCTACCTTCCTCACTGCCGTCCTCGCCTGAGTCGAGGCTCGGGGGGCAACTGGCCCCGAAGATGCTTTACTCTTGGGAGCCGATTTCGGTGAAATTGGCTGACTCTGCATTATGACTTTCTTCAGGGGTGGCGAGCTCTGGCAGAAGAGGACCACTGGTGCCGGAGGGAGGAAGACGAAGGGGGAACCATCGGCTTGCGTGGGAGCCGGGCCATCTTGTTGCTGCCAGGAGATGGAGTCAGGTCACAGACAATCACCATAATGCTGTTACAAGAAATATTTAAGTGATGGTACCTGGTCTGCAGGAATGTCATACTCGGCATCAAGTTGTCTCAGCAGCGGTCCTAGAGCCCTTCTGAAGACATGGGTCTTCCACATGGACCACCAAGTCTCGAAGCCATCGGTAGTGGAGGAGAAACGGAGGTCGTGCGGAATTGGAATGGCCAAAGCATCAAAGAAGGTGTAACACCTTTGGCCAGTTAGGATGTCAGGCAGTTCAGCTCTACTTGCTGTCAGGTGGTGTAAGAAGAAGTGTGGAGGCACTTGCCCGAGACCAAGCTGTCGGGCCACCACTACCGGTTGATAACACTCATAACCGGGCTTGATGATCCGGTTCGAGGTACTCATGCCAACAGGGAGGAAGCAAGGACGAATCATGATAGAATACAGATGCTGGGTGCTGGCGTCATCGGCAAAGTCATCCAATCGAAAGGAGACTGGGTTTTCAAAGTTCGCCGATTCAGTATAAGGAAAGAACAGGGGGTTGTCCAAACCTTGGAAGAAAATCTTGAACCACCCTGCTGCTTCCTTAGGGATCAGCCTGCTGCCTGGGAGACCATACAAAGCTTGGCCATAGCTGGTGCATCGGATCTCCTTTCCATTAACATCTGGAAAGGTGCAGGTGGTCAACGGTGGGAAGTCTGGGATCTGGTTCTGAAAGTATAGCTGGGCCCACAACTGAATAAACCACCAGGGGCCGCCAGTTTTAACTGTCTTTTGAGAGAACAGTTTGACAGACATCAGTTGAAGGGATCGATAGACCTCTCCAAGGAACAGTTTGCCCAGGCCAAGTTGGGTGCCTTTAGCAAGTTCATAGGCCAGGGAAAGGTAGTTCTTGGTAGGGGCGAGTGATGGGCCACAGAATATGAAGTGCTCCAACCAGAAGTTCAGGAAGGCTGTGTGTTCTCTCTCTGTCACGGGGCCTTTGTTTTTCATATAACGATTGAGATAGGCACCCCAGCTGGTACACTCTTTTTTAGAGGAAAGAGTGAAAGGGACTTTCGGCAGTTTGAATGCAGAAGGGCTGGGGGATGCAATGTCTAGGCCTGTGATCATGGCCACATCCAGCAGGGTCGGTGTCATAGGGCCATGGCCAAACATGAAGCAATTCAGTGCATCAGACCAGAAGTAGCCGATGGTTTTCAGAATATTTTCATTCTTCTCAAGGGGAGACAATGATAATGACAAGGCATCGGCTATCCCTATGGTTTCCCAAGTGGCATAATGGGTTTTGGATACTCTATTGTACCATGCTACCCAGCCCTCAGGAGGATTAGGCCAGGCTCGCAGGCAGTCGGCCCAGGAAGTCAGATCTAAGTTCTGATTCACGAAGGGGATTCTATTAGCTTCGCACGAAATTAAGAGGGCGGGGCTCTCGGAAGAACGAGGACCGAGGCACATCGAATTTGCGAGAGAAGGATGTGGCAGTAGGATGTCTGAAACCTAAATTAGTAGCGAAACAAAACATTAATTCAGGTGTTTGCTATTAATCCTATGTCGATTCAAATGGCGAGAGGAGGTTAAAGATTACCTTCAGACCGGAGGCCATGGCGTTGGTGTTGGATGATTCCGCCATTGGATGCGCTGTGGAAGATGGGGGCGGCGCGGTCGAGATCTGGGATGCAGGTGGTCGTGAGTTGGAACTGCTCGGGCGGTGAGTTGGGGATCTGAGTTTGCTTTCTCAGACGGAGGTCGCAGGTTACCGTTTGGAGGGGCGGCTAGGTCGACCTTACTCGTGTTTTTATGATAGAGACCGGTGCGATGCCATCGGATCTTTTGGGAGATTGTTTGACTTTGACTATCGGCAAAAGAGTTGACTGGAAATACTTCTTCATTAATAAAGGAGGGTTTTTTACAATGAAGAGCCGATTGCTCAAGGAAAGAGGAACAAAAGAAGAGCCGATTGCTCGCGTACTACTGATCCTATGTCACTAATCCTCGCTGCCCTCGTCGTCGGCGCTACTTCCGGAGAACTCCTCGTCACTGCTGCCCCAGCCTTCGACCGGAGCTTCTTCCTCTTCGTCAGCATCGTCATCTTCACTATCCGCCCAAGCACGGAGGCGCTTTGCCGGCGGGTACCCAGCGGAGGAGGAGGAATCGTCTTCTTCCTCTTCTTCCTCTACCTCCTCGTCTTCCTTTTCCTCCTCCTTATCGGAGGAAGTGGAGTTCCTCCATGAGTGGAGGTCATCCTCGCTTTCGCTCTCCAGTTCCCCTTCAATGAGGAACTGGAGGTTGCCCTCCCCATCAGTCAGGGGCATGTCGCCATCTGACATAAAGTCAAAGTCCCACTCGGGCTCTGACATTGGCTCGCTTGAGGAAGAAGATTGGAAAGAGAGGCCAGAGGAGACGAAGGAAGAAGAAGACATTGCTACAGGGAAAGAGGGCTTTTCGGTGCCGATAGCTAGAACGGAGGAGGGGGATGAAAAAGCGAGTCAGTCGGCACAGTTAAATAAGGAGGAGCCTATTGGAGATTTAATGCCATTGCAGTTTCCAAGGAAGTGGTGCTGAAGCTATCAAATTTTTCAGAGAAGTTGAAAGGACAAGGCATCATGATGAAGAATACTGCGACGGTTCTACCACGACATGACCCGATGAAGAAAGTGCAGAGTAATTTTGGAATTATCAATTCCAAAACCAGGGGGGCATGTGTTATCACCAGAATTTGACCGAGTCAGAGGTGGGCCGCGATCAAGATGGAGTTGAAGAATATATATATATGGAAGAAATACGTGAATCGGCCTGTTATGCAAAGTGTGGGCTAGTTGGCCCGTGTATCTGTAATATAGTAGGATATGTATCAGTTAGGAAGAGTTTGTCTCGTGCACGGTGGGGATTAGTCCCACGTTAGAAAGTCCCATGGACTATAAATATGTATCTAGGGTTTATGAAATAAACAACAACCAACGTTCAACCACAAATCAATCTCGGCGCATCGCCAACTCCTTCGTCTCGAGGGTTTCTATCGGTAAGCATCATGCTGCCTAGATCGCATCTTGCGATCTAGGCAGCACAAGCTTATTACGTTGTTCATGCGTTGCTCGTACTGAAGCCTTTTTGATGGCGAGCAACGTAGTTATCTTAGATGTGTTAGGGTTAGCATTGTTCTTCGTATCATATGCTGTCGTAGTGCAACCCTTGCATATCTAGCCGCCCTTACACCTATCTTAGGTGTAGGGGCGGCACCCCGCTTGATCATTATTTAGTAGATCCGATCCGTTACGGTTGCTCCTTGTTCTTCAAGGATTAGTTTAATATCTGCAATAGTTAGGCCTTACAAAAGGTTGGAGGATCCAGCGACGCGTAGGGTGTCGTTTGCTAGTCCTAGACAGGATGTTCCGAGGATCAACCTCGTGTTGGTTTTTAGGCCTTGTCTAGGACCGGCTTACGATCACCGTACGTGACCGCGAGGCCCAATCGTGAGTAGGATGATCCGATTATGCGGTGAAAACCCTAAATCGTTGGCCCTGGTCCCTCCGAGCGACGGCCCGCAAAGCCTCTGGTACACACGTCCGATGCTGGTGCAAGGGCGTGCCACCTGACCTATACCTGGTCAGGAAGGTGATGGAGATGCCTCGCTTAGTTTCCTGCATGGCATACACGTAAACATTAAATACGAGCCTCGATCGGCTCTCAGGTTATCCTGTGAATCGGCTCAAGGAGCCGATCCACCCATGATTCGTACGAGGTGCACGAATATATGGTGGTCCTGCTTGATCAAGATAAAGCTAAAGCGATCTACGACGATTTAGGGTTTTCACCGCATAATCGGATCATCCTACTCACGATTAGGCCTCGCGGTCACGTACGGTGATCGTAAGCCGGTCCTAGACAAGGCCTAAAAACCAACACGAGGTTGATCCTCGGAACATCCTGTCTAGGACTAGCAAACGACACCCTGCGCGTCGCTGGATCCTCCAACCCTTTGTAAGGCCTAACTATTGCAGATATTAAACTAATCCTTGAAGAACAAGGAGCAACCGTAACGGATCGGATCTACTAAATAATGATCAAGCGGGGTGCCGCCCCTACACCTAAGATAGGTGTAAGGGCGGCTAGATGTATAAGGGTTGCACTACGACAGCATATGACACGAAGAACAATGCTAACCCTAATACATCCAAGATAACTACGTTGCTCGCCATCAAAAAGGCTTCAGTACGAGCAACGCATGAACAATGACATAAGCTTGTGCTGCCTAGATCGCAAGATGCGATCTAGGCAGCATGATGCTTACCGGTAGAAACCCTCGAGACGAAGGAGTTGGCGATGCGCCGAGATTGATTTGTGGTTGAACGTTGGTTGTTGTTTATTCCATAAACCCTAGATACATATTTATAGTCCAAGGGACTTTCTAACGTGGGAATAATCCCCACCGTGCACGAGACAAACTCTAACTAACCGACACGTATCCTACTATATTACAGATACACGGGCCAACTAGCCCAAACTTTGCATAACAGGCCGATTCACGTATTTCCTCCATATATATTCTTCAAATCCATCTTGATCGCGGCCCACCTCTGACTCGGTCAAATTCTGGTGATAACACATGCCCCCCTGGTTTTGGAATTGATAATTCCAAAATCACTCTGTTTTTCTTCGTCGGGTCATGTCGTGGCAGAGCAGAACCGTTGCAGTATCCTTCATCATGATGCCCTGTCTTCTCAGCTTCTCTGTAAAATTTGATGGCTTTAGCATCACCTCCTCGGAAACTGTAATGGCATTAAATCTCCACTAGGCTCCTCATTATTTAACCGTGCCGACTAATTAGACCTCTTCATCCCCTTCCTCTGTTCTAGCTATCGGCACCAAAAAAACCCTCTCCTTCCATAGCCATGTCGTCCTCTTCCTCCTCTTCCGTTTCTCTCCAATCCTCTTCCTCAAGCGAGTCGATCCCAGGGCACAACCAGATGGAGGCGTACAACAAGTGCGCTCCCAAGCATTGGGATAAACGGGATTGGGACTTCGATTTCGTGCCAGAGGGTGAGGACCTCGTCTGGTCAGATGGGGCCATGCCCTTGACTGACGGGGAAGATGACCTCCGGTTCCTGATTGACGGAGCACTGGAGGCGGAGAGCGACGACGACCCTCCCTTCCGGGGTAAATTCACCTCCGTCACCAAAGAAGAAGAAGAGGATGACGAAGACGAAGACATCTCCTCCGACATGAAGAAGGAACAGGAGGACGACACCTCCTCCGACGAACCGCCGCCAAAACGCATCCGGGGCTGGGCTTGGTCAGACGAGGACGATGATGATGACGAGGAAGAAGCCTCCGCTGAAGGTCACAGTAGCAGCAACGAGGAACTCGTCGACAGCAGCAATGACGGTAGCTACCCCAGCGACGGCGAAGACAGCAACAGCCCTTAGAGTAGGGATTTACTAGCATAGGATTAGCAGTAGTAATCTGTTCCCTTTTGTTGAACAATCGGCTTCTCTTTGTAAGAAATCTTATTATTAATGAAAACTCCCTTTGATTTCGCCGATGTCCTCTATGCTGATTTAGTCGACTTTTCCTCATCTGACTTTGTCGACTGTTAGCCTAGTCAATGCTCAAGGACTGATGGCAACGCATCGGTCTCTTACGATAATCTGCGAGACAGGCCGGTGACGACAGCATTTGGCACAGCCGATCGCAGCAGGCCTGCGATTTGGTCGTGAGCAGGCGTCTTTAAGAGAACCCTGTAACTGTCGCTGAATCAGTTTGGATGCTGAAACTGATAACTCTGTAACAAAGCACCACTCTTCAGGACAGTTGCGATGTAGAGCCGGCCGATTCCAATCAAATTGGCCCTCCAGAGCCAAGAACCTTTCGGGCGAGTTGCCCCCCAAGCCTCATCTAAGGCGAGAACAGTAATGAATCAGCCAAATGTGTCACCATCGGCTTCCAAGTTATAATGCAGTACCGGCCGATTCCAACAAAATCGGCTCTCCAGAGCAAGGATCTTTCAGGGCGAGCTGCCCCCCGAGCTTCTTCAGCTCCCATCAAAACGCGGCAGGAAAGCTTACGCCCAAAGAACCGACGCACTGAAAGGGTTCGGAAGATCAGCAAATCCGTTCCTTGAACTAAGAAACCTCAACCATAATGGCCTTCCGACTCCTCCTAGTTCAATCATCTTTGGCAGACTGATGCAACTTCCGGTGAGGATGTTTTGAATTTCCTGTGCCCTCCAAGACTCTGGACGTAACAACCTCTGAAAGTGATATCGACCAAGCCGCCACCCTGGTTCACGCCAGACAAAAATGCTATAGCCGCTTGATTTGTCATCGGCTGTGCTCATGCTCCTAGGATAGGTATGCTCCCGTTGTTGGACTCACCCTTAACCTGATCTGCATGCTTTCACTGGCACGGCTGAACTTGAAGACTTGCAGAAGGAGTTGGAGGTTTTGAGAAGGAATTCATCCAGTAGAGCCTATCCTTGTAACTCAACAACTGCTCCATTGGGCTTCTGCTTATATCAGCTGTGCCTCTTGAGTCGATGGCCATGCATCGGCTGTATACCCGCTATGAGTATTTTTTTTTTACTGGCCGATTTTTTCTAATCGGCCCCCAATGTTTCACTGCACACATGTTCTTCTGCACATGTTCATCTGATCAGGTGCCCCCCGAGCCGAATCTGTCAGGTAACTGCAGATATCGGCTCTGTAGTTTAGCCAAGGCACTGTATTCGCACGTCGGCTTCGGTAGGACCAATGTTGATTTTCCCTGACTCATCAGTCGACGTAAACCGCTGCCCAGTAGATCGATGCTGAACACAAGCAGAACATGTAGTGAAGATAATTTTGGCCGATTGCTGGAATCGTCCTCCATGTTGATCGGAGCGCTCAATGAAGGCTTTGTGCTTTTCCTTCATATACCTTTGGAGCCGATCCAAAGGATCGGCCTTGCCACATTTGCTCATCCGTTTGCTCTTGCTACACGGTCAGGCCAGTGGATAAGACCAGCCTAACCCTGCCCTTTGTCACGTCGATGCACTCGCAGTCGTCCAAATTGGGTGCCTCGTGTAATCCTGGAGCACTAAACTCCGTCGGAAGGACGACCACCATGTTTGTGCCAGCCGATGTTTCATCATCGGCTTTCCTTTGCTTGGGGCGCCACTCCATTTTCCGTGGTCGACCCTCTTCATCCAGGGTTCGCTGGATCTTCGCGGCCAGATCAGGCCACGCCTTCCTTAGCGCGTGGAGATATAACCTTTCGGCTTCTTCCAAGCCGCGCAATCGCTGAACCCTACGCTTTTGGGAACGGCTGAGTCCATCGGGGCACCACCTTGGCCGGTGGTACCTGTCTTCTTCTTCTTCTCCCTCGTCTTCCAAATCCTCGAGATCTTCCATCCGAGGGGACTCAGCGCGTTTGCTTCGTGGTGGGAGAGGCCCTAAGCGTTGGAACACAGACACGTTGGCTGCCTCCTTCTTCTTCTGGTTACATTCTGGGCAATTGCCGATTGTAGGCAATCGGCTCATTCCTGAATCCCAGCAGTGTCTGAAGAAGGGACAGTCCCAGTGCCTATCCTCGTCGTCTGGCTCCCTTGACTTTTCCTTGGCACGGCGCTCGTACTCCTCCTCATCGCGATCACGCCGACGATGTCTTCTGGCTTCTCTATCCAGACGATCTCTTTCATCATCGTCGCTGGATCGTCGGCGTTGGCTATATTGACTCACATACTTATTGAGGAGGTGATCAGAGAGGGGTCGCTGATATCTTATGTTCTTCACTTCTCCCTCTGTGACGTAGCGCTTGCCATCATGACGGAGCCGATCGCGTGGAGCGGCCTCCTCTGTGTCCTTGCTACGAGAGCAGCTGCCCTCTTCTCCATCCTTGCCAGAGTGGTGCCCAGGTCCTACCATGTTGATACTGAACGAGGATCCTGGCTGGCAACCTTCAGGGTAAGTGTACTCCACCATGTTAACGGCGGGAAAGGGGTGGGTGTCGACCTTCATGGCGTACTGGTTGAAAATCAGACGTCCTTGTTCTATCGCCATTTGGATCTGCTGACGCCACACCCTGCAGTCGTTGGTGGCATGGGAGAGCGAGTTATGCCATTTGCAGTATGGCTTTCCGTTTAGCTCCTGTACCGTGGGGAATTTGAGACCTTCGGGTATCTTCAACTGCTTCTCCTTGAGCAAGAGATCGAAGATTTGCTCGGTTTTGGTCACGTCAAAATCAAACCCCCTGGGTGGACCTGGTGGCTTAACCCATTTGCAGGACACGGGGGTTGCCCCCCGAGTCCATTCAGCCACTGCTACCTCTTGATCTCCCACAGAGCCTTCGTCTTCATCCGCCTCAACCAGGACTACCGCACGCTTGAATTTGTCCTGGTACAAGTCCGGATGGCGCTGTTCATATGCTGACAGTTTCTGAGCCATGTGCGCCAGTGAAGGGTAGTCTGCTTGGGAGGCCATATCCTTGATTTGTGAGGCAAGGCCCACCACTGCCAACTCGACTGCTTCTTTTTCAGTCACACGAGCCGAATAGCATCGGTTCCTTAGATTTCTGAAGCGCTGGATGTATTCTGCCACAGTTTCTCCACGCTTCTGACGTATTTGCGCTAGATCGGCAATGCCGGCCTCGGAAGCTTCTGAGTGAAACTGCATATGGAACTGTTCTTCCAACTGCTTCCAAGTCCGGATCGAGTCCGGTGGCAACGAAGTGTACCACCCGAAAGCCGATCCCGTGAGGGACTGTGCGAAGAACCTCACGCGCAGTGGATCCGACGCTGAGGCCGTTCCTAGTTGTGCCAAATATCGGCTCACATGCTCGATGGAGCTGGAACCGTCTGATCCGCTGAACTTGGAGAAGTCAGGGAGCCGATACTTGGGTGGTAGCGGGACCAACTCGTATTCATCGGGGTACGGCTTGGAATAGCCGATTGTCCTCCTTTTCGGCACCATGCCGAACTGGTCCCTCAGGATCGTGCTGATCTGATCCACGGTGCTGGCTGTAGGAGTCGAACTCTGAAGATTCGCCGGGTGGCGTACTTAGCCAGTCATGCTTGCTTTTCCAGCTCTAAGCCAACTGCAGGAGCTGAGCTCTGGAGGTTCGTCGGGGTGGCATATTTAGCTAGCCACGTCTGCTTCTCAAGATCTGTCACCGACGTTCCTCCTGCTTTCCCAGAAGTCCCTGCTGTCGCGGCCTGGTTTGTGAGTGCCCAGTTACCGCAGTCTGGCACGTATGTGCACATGTACCCGTGAGGGATCTCTGATGACCCACAAGTATAGGGGATCGCAACAGTCTTCGAGGGAAGTAAAACCCAATTTATTGATTCGACACAAGGGGAGACAAAGAACACTTGGAAGCCTTAACAACGGAGTTGTCAATTCAGCTGCACCTGGAAACAGACTTGCTCGCAAGAGTTTATCGATAATGTCAGTTTTATAGCAGTAGCAGTAGTGAAATAACAGCAGCAGAGTAACAAAGACAGCAGTAGTGATTTTAGTAAACAGCAGGATTAAAATACTGTAGGCACGGGGACGGATGAACGGGCGTTGCATGGATGAGAGAAACTCATGTAACAATCATAGCAGGGCATTTGCAGATAATAATAAAACGGTGTCCAAGTACAAAGCAATCAATAGGCATGTGTTCCATATATAGTCGTGCGTGCTCGCAATGAGAAACTTGCACAACATCTTTTGTCCTACCAGCCGGTGGCAGCCGGGCCTCAAGGGAAACTACTGGATATTAAGGTACTCCTTTTAATAAAGTACCGGAGCAAAGCATTAACACTCCGTGAACACATGTGATCCTCACATCGCTACCATTCCCTCCGGTTGTCCCGATTTCTGTCACTTCGGGGCCATCGGTTCCGGACAGCGACATGTGTATACAACTTATAGGTAAGACCATAAACAATGAATATCTTGATGAAGCAATAACATGTTCAGATCTGAGATCATGGCACTCGGGCCCTAGTGACAAGCATTAAGCATAACAAGTTGCAACAATATCATCAAAGTACCAATTACGGACACTAGGCACTATGCCCTAACAATCTTATGCTATTACATGACCAATCTCATCCAATCCCTACCATCCCCTTCGGCCTACAGCGGGGGAATTACTCACACATGGATGGGGGAAACATGGCTGGTTGATGTAGAGGCGTTGGCGGTGATGATGGCGATGATCTCCTCCAATTCCCCGTCCTAGCGGAGTGCCAGAACGGAGACTTCTGGCTCCCGCGACGGAGTTTCGCGATGTGGCGGCGTTCTGGAGGGTTTCTGGCGACTTCGACTTCTCTCCGTGCTTTTTTAGATCGAAGGCAATAAGTAGTCCGAAGGAGGGCGTCGGGGGCCAGCCGAGGGGGCCAGACGCTAGGGCGGCGCGCCCCCCTCCTGGGCCGCGCCGGCCTAGTGTCTGGGGGCCCTGGGCCCCCCCCAGGCTTGCCCTTCTGGCTCCGCCAATATTCTGGGAAAATAGGACCTTCTGCATAAATTCCGAGGATTTTCCTGAAAGTTGGATTTCTGCACAAAAACGAGACACCAGAACAGTTCTGCTGAAAACAGCGTTAGTCCGCGTTAGTTGTATCCAAAACACACAAATTAGAGGCAAAACAATAGCAAAAGTGTCCGGGAAAGTAGATACGTTTTGGACGTATCAACTCCCCCCAAGCTTAGCTTATTGCTTGTCCTCAAGCAATTCAGTTAACAACTGAGCGATAAAAGAACTTTCACGAACACATTTGCTCATATGATGTATATATTCTCATGCTATGGCTAATACTTAAGCAGTTAATAATGAGATACATGCAAATAAGATCATCTAACAGCTATGTCAATCATGGAGAGGTACCAACAATTAATAATAAGCATCATAAATCATGTATATAAGCAGGATTGCAATGTTCATAAGAGAGTATGATAAAGTGGTATCTCGCTTGCCTATATTTGATTGGCAAAACATAAATGCCCGGGCACCTCTGGAGTTCATAGAAAGACTAGAAGTAGTGATTGTCAAAAGATAAATGCATCAAAGTTATACCACAATCAATCATATTTTGAGACAAGCATATTATACTAAGAATGACAGTTGTGCTCTCGAGATAGTGCTCAAAGAAATAATGGAGACACAACATAAAAGTAAAAGATTGACCCTTCGCAGAGGGAAGCAGGGATTAACATGCGCTAGAGCTTTTCATTTTTATAAAGATAGGAGTAAAATCATTTTGAGAGGTGTTTGTTGTTGTCAACGAATGGTAATGGGTACACTAACTACCTCGCCAACCGGACTTTCAAGAGCGGCTCCCATGAATTATTTGCATATTTATGTGGCACTCCTTCCAACCTTTCTTGCACAAACCATGGCTAACCGAATCCTCGGGTGCCTGCCAACAATCTCATACCATGAAGGAGTGCCTTTTTATTTTAGTTTTATTATGATAATGACACTCCCCCCAACCTTTGCTTACACAAGCCATGGCTAACCGAATCCTTCGGGTGCCGTCCAACAATCACAAACCACGGAGGAGTGTCTATTTAAGTTAATTAATTCGGGACTGGGAATCCCATTGCCAGCTCTTTTTGCAAAATTATTGGATAAGCGGATGTGCCACTAGTCCATATGAGAGTCCGTCAAAAGTGAATGACAAGGTTGAAAGCTAAACACCACATACTTCCTCATGAGCTATGAAACATAAACACAAATTGAGAAGCATTTTGAAGGTTTTAAAGGTAGTGCACGAGAATTTACTTGGAATGGTTTGAAATGCCATGCATAGGTATTTATGGTGGACACTTTTGGAACAACTTGGTTTTCAGGTGTTTGGAAGCACGAGCAGCGTTCCCGCTCAGTACAAGTGAAGGCTAGCAATAGACCAGGGAGCGACAAATCAAGAGAGCAGTAACTGTCATAATCATGCTTGCGGCAAAATAAATTAACGGAGGCATAAAAGTGATACAAGAACTCTGAAGCAATATAGATCATCGAGGCTTAATTGACTTTTTGTTCAGTCATATGCATGCGTGAGCATGTGCCAAGTCGATATAAATGAATTATTCAGAGGAGGATACCACAATGCCATACTTACTTATGAATAAAACAATGCAAGCAAACATCCATGACATGCTACTCATATTAATAAATTGGAGCTAAACATGAGAGACCATAAACTACTAGACTTTCTCAAATAACATATACCTCACATGAACCAACTAAGCATGCTCACATGGATGAGTATATGTACAAAAATGAAAACAAATAGAGTTCATACCAGCCTCTCACCACAATCAGATTGTCGTAGATCGTCATTATTGCCTTTTCACTTGTGTAGCTTGGATAATATGAAATAAAAACCACGCTCCAGCCACCGAAGACCATTGAACTCATAAAGAACTTTACAAAACCAAAGAAGAACAGCAAATATTTTTGGTGTTTTCAAATTGCAAATAAGAACAAGAGGAAACAAACAAACAAAGCAAAATCTTTTTGGGTTTTCTTATAGCAAACTGGCAATAGCAAATAAAGTGAAACAAATGCAAGAAACCAAAGCAAACAAATGGTGAAGAGAAACAACAGAAATATTTTTGGTCTTTTTGTGTTTTGGGGAAGAAACAAAGCAAAAACAAGAAATAGCAAACTAAAAGAAACACAGAAAAGCGAGATGGCAGAAATCTGCCAAAACCTGACAGCAGTACAGAAATCGATTTTTACAAAAATCTTACGTTGCTCAGATCGAAAAGTGTTCAACTAATGAAAGTTAGATAACAACCTGGGGAACCTGCACAAAAATTGGCAGCTCAAAATGACGCTCTGGCTGTGCGTACGAATTTTTCTAGTAACAGTCCAGAATCTGTTTTCAGGCAGCACTTCCCCAAATATCATCTTCCTCTCATTAGAAAACCACTCAAACGAACAAAACAAGTATGTACAAGTATCCAGCAACCATAATATGCAAAGAATGAGTGATGCCGGTATACCTCCCCCCAAGCTTAGGCTTTTGGCCTGAGTGGAGCTCAATCCCACCGATCCCATGAGGTAATATCTCCGTAGTATGACGAAGATGGATCGTATTCCGGGTATGTGCTAGAAGAAGCACCGGGATACGTGACGGTGTAGTCGTGGGAGGCCTCGGCGTCCTCGGAGTCATGCTGCTGGTGGAAGTCTTGTATCTTCATATGTTCATCCACCTCCTCCTTAGTGCACGACCATGATTGCCTGTCAATACTGAACAAACCTGGTTGGGGAAGAGGAATTTCCTTCTCATCCCCGTCAGAAAACAACATTCTATAGACCATATTATCTAAAGTAGAGTCAGCGGTAACAAAATGGTGACTCTTCATAGCAGCAATATCAAATTTCCTAGGGGCCAATGGTATAATTTTTGTGAATTTTTGAAAACTTTGAAAAATGCACATTTCTGGGTATTTAATTTATTATTACTGGCCAGGAAAATTTTTGAAATCTTCGATTAACTAAGGAACTTTGCAAACTAAAAATGCTACAGCAACTAGAGCAAATGGAGGAAGAAAGAGATGTTGTTTACCTCCTCTATGCATATAAAAGGTATTCGTTAACAAGGTTGATCAAGTCTTGCCACCAAATAAATTTTACATAGCATAAGAAGAAATAAACCTCAAATCAATCATGTTACCTTGAATTGTATTGATATGGATCCAATCACGAGAGTTTGATATTCTTCTTTAGGCTCATATATAGGACAATCAATAGTTCCCACTTTGATAGTTCTCACATTAGAAATAGTATTAACTCCACACGCTTTCTCAATCTTCTTGGGAAAATAAATGGTATGCTCCCTATCATCAACATTGAAAGTAACCTTTCCTTTATTGCAATCAATAACAGCCCCTGCGGTGTTAAGAAAAGGTCTCCCAAGAATAATAGACATATTATCATCTTCAGGCATTTCCAACACAACAAAATCAGTTAATATCAAGCAGTTAGTAGTAACTTGAACAGGAACATTCTCACATATACCAACAGGAATAGCAGTGGATTTATCAGCCATTTGCAAAGATATATCAGTAGGTATCAACTTATCTAAGTAAAGTCTCTTATAAAGAGAAAAAGGCATAACACTAACACCGGCTCCCAAGTCACATAGAGCAGTTTTAACATAATTATTCTTAATAGAACAAGGAATAGTAGGTATACCTGGGTCGCCCAACTTCTTTGGAACTTTGCCATTGAAAGAGTAATTAGCAAGCATAGTGGAAATTTCCTCATTGGGGATTTTCCTTTTGTTAGTAACAATATCTTTCATATACTTGGAATAAGGAGGCAATTTAATAGCATCAGTCAAAGGGATTTGCAAGAATAAAGGTTTCATCCAATCACAAAATTTATTATAGTGTTCTTCTTCCTTTGATTTTAGTTTCTTAGCAGGAAAAGGCATTTGCTTTTGCACCCAAGGTTCTCTTTCATTACCATGTTTCTCAGCAATAAAATCTTCTTTAGTATACTTTTTATTTTTAGCATGCTTCTCAGGTTCTTCTTCAACCTCTTCTTTATCAGGAGCATCATTCTTATCATTATCTTTATCATGTTCATTACCACTTTCAGTTTCAGCATCAGAAATAGAAATACTATTAGGATCATTAACAGGTTCAGAGGATTCTACAACATTTTTATGTTTCTTCTTCTTTTTCTTCCTAGAATGAGCACTAGGTTCAATGCGTTGAGAATCTTGTTCAATTCTTTTGGGATGCCCTTCAGGATATAGAGGATCCTGGGTAGAGACACCACCTCTAGTTGTTACTTCATAAGCATGTTTCTCTTTAGAATTATTCCCTAACAAGTCATTTTGCACTTTAGTGAGTTGATCAATTTGCGTTTGAATCATATGAAAATGTTTAACAAGCATCTTAACATCATTGGAGGTTCTCTCTACAATATCATGCAATTCACTAATAGCTCGAGAATTTTCCATTAAATGATTCTCTACTCTCATATTAAAATTTTCTTGCTTAACAATATAATTATCAAACTCATCTAAGCATTGTGCAGGAGGTTTCGAATACGGAATATCTTCCCTAGTAAAGCGTTGAAGGGAGTTTACCTCAATCATGGATGAAGGGGGAATTATCTCACATATATCTTCTATAGGAGGTCGATTCTTCACATCTTCAGATTTAATACCTTTCTCCTTGAGAGACTTCTTGGCTTCCCTCATATCTTCATCATTCAATTTAATTAAACCCCTCTTCTTCAATATTGGAGTTGGAGTCGGTTCAGGCGTAGTCCAATCATCATGATTCCGGCTTATTTTAGCCAATAATTCTTCAGCGTCGTCTGGAGTTCTTTTCCTGAAAACACAACCAGCACAACTATCCAGGTATGCCCTAGACTCAATGGTTAGTCCACTATAAAATATATCAAGTAAATCATGCTTTTCCAGATCATGCTCAGGCCGAGCTCTAATAAGAGAGCAAAATCTCGCCCAAGCCTCAGGCAATTTCTCTTCATCTCCCTGGTCAAAATTATAAATTCTCTGCAAAGCAATATGTTGAGCACTAGCAGGAAAGTATTTGCGGAAGAAAACATCAAGCAATTCTTTTGGACTTTTAATAGAACTAGGTGGCAAATTATTATACCAAGTTTTAGCGTCATCCTTTAATGAGAATGGAAAGATTTTAGCAACAAAGTAAGTACGCATCTTGACATCATCAGAAAACAAGCTACTTAGAGTAGATAACTCAGTCATGTGTTCAACAGCACTTTCTTTTTCAGTACCACAAAAGGGTGTTTTCTCAACAATAGCTATATGAGATAGATCAAGAGAAAAATCATAATCTTTATCCCTAATGTTTATAGGAGATGTGGCAAATTTAGGATCAGGAGACAGTTTATATCTAACAGCATGTTCTGCAAGCAACTTTTTAATTTTTCTTGCATCAGTAGTAGCATTGCATTTTTCAATAAAATCATCAGTAAGCTCCACATAATCTTCATCAGGATCATCACTAAAATAATCAAGTTCAGGTGAACTAACAGGTGTAGTAGCATTAGGAGTTTCAGTATTTTCAATTTGTCTAGACCTAGCAATTGTAGCATCTAGAAAGGATCCCAATGAACCACTATCATCAAGCACAGCAGAAATATTATCAATATTATGAGAGTTTTCAGATTCAGCAGAAGTACCCGCATTTGAAGCATGCGGCGGTGAAACAAGTTTATCAATCACAGATGGTGAATCAAGAGCAGCAGAGGTATTCAGAATTGTACCTTTTCTTGTAGTGGATGGTAATATGGCGATCTTAGTATCGCGAGGTTTACCCATGATGGAGAATTTGCAGCGAACAATATTAATCCAAGTGAACTTCCAAATAAAGCTATGCTCCCCGGCAACGGCGCCAGAAAATAGTCTTGATGACCCACAAGTATAGGGGATCGCAACAGTCTTCGAGGGAAGTAAAACCCAATTTATTGATTCGACACAAGGGAGACAAAGAACACTTGGAAGCCTTAACAGCGGAGTTGTCAATTCAGCTGCACCTGGAAACAGACTTGCTCGCAAGAGTTTATCAGTAGTAACAGTTTTATAGCAGTAGCAGTAGTGAAATAACAGCAGCAGAGTAACAAAGACAGCAGTAGTGATTTTAGTAAACAGCAGGATTAAAATACTGTAGGCACGGGGACGGATGAACGGGCGTTGCATGGATGAGAGAAACTCATGTAACAATCATAGCAGGGCATTTGCAGATAATAATAAAACGGTGTCCAAGTACAAAGCAATCAATAGGCATGTGTTCCATATATAGTCGTGCGTGCTCGCAATGAGAAACTTGCACAACATCTTTTGTCCTACCAGCCGGTGGCAGCCGGGCCTCAAGGGAAACTACTGGATATTAAGGTACTCCTTTTAATAAAGTACCGGAGCAAAGCATTAACACTCCGTGAACACATGTGATCCTCACATCGCTACCATTCCCTCCGGTTGTCCCGATTTCTGTCACTTCGGGGCCATCGGTTCCGGACAGCGACATGTGTATACAACTTATAGGTAAGACCATAAACAATGAATAACTTGATGAAGCAATAACATGTTCAGATCTGAGATCATGGCACTCGGGCCCTAGTGACAAGCATTAAGCATAACAAGTTGCAACAATATCATCAAAGTACCAATTACGGACACTAGGCACTATGCCCTAACAATCTTATGCTATTACATGACCAATCTCATCCAATCCCTACCATCCCCTTCGGCCTACAGCGGGGGAATTACTCACACATGGATGGGGGAAACATGGCTGGTTGATGTAGAGGCGTTGGCGGTGATGATGGCGATGATCTCCTCCAATTCCCCGTCCCGGCGGAGTGCCAGAACGGAGACTTCTGGCTCCCGCGACGGAGTTTCGCGATGTGGTGGCGTTCTGGAGGGTTTCTGGCGACTTCGACTTCTCTCCGTGCGTTTTTAGGTCGAGGCCGATAAATAGTCCGAAGGAGGGCGTCGGAGGCCGGCCGAGGGGGCCACACCACAGGGCCGCGCGGGCCCCCCCGGGCCGCGCCGCCCTATGGTGTGGGGCCCTCGGGCCTCCACCTTACTTGACCTTCTGGCTCCATCATTATTCTGGGAAAATAGGGCCTTCTGCATAAATTCCGAGGATTTTCCCGAAAGTTGGATTTCTGCACAAAAACGAGACACCAGAGCAGTTCTGCTGAAAACAGCGTTAGTCCGTGTTAGTTGCATCCAAAGTGCACAAATTAGAGGCAAAACAATAGCAAAAGTGTCCGGGAAAGTAGATACGTTTTGGACGTATCAATCTCCTTAGGCGCCTCATGCAAGAACTGGCAGTCACTAGGGTCACCACCGATCTTGTAGACGACGAATGCCGGTGAATTCGGCACTTCTGGTGCTGCCAACGCAAATGGCAGCGGTGGACGGGACTGGAGTGGCATCTCTCCTTGGTGTGTCCGGAGAGCTGGTCCTGACGGAGAGTACTGGTGCCTCATGACCTCCTGGATCACCCGGAGAGCGACACGCTCCAAAGTGTTCACCAGGTTCTCAGAGTGGCGGTGCAGCGAGTGAGCCACCAAGTAGTTGATCTCCTGACGTAGGGACCTGGTACGTTCTTCTGACGGGGCAGAGAGGTCTATCCCATCGAGCGCACCATCAGGCGAGAACCCCTTCCACCTGATGCCATGTGAACGGGTTCTGTGAAAAGAGCCGATGAGGTCGGCTTCGAGGATTGCTTTGACCTCGTCATACTTCTTCTTGAGCTCGTCGGTCAGATCCTCGTACGTGACTGGAGTGCCGTCCGCCATCTCAGATGTAGATGGCGATGTGGTTGATGTCGAAGCTTGTCCCACCGGGCGTGCCAGAATGTGTTGCGGTCAAAACCCACCGGCGAGCAGCGACGGGCAACACAGTAGAGCCGGGAACAACTTAGGGCTGCGGCTGGCCCTGGTCCCTCCGAGCGACGGCCCGCAAAGCCTCTGGTACACACGTCCGATGCTGGTGCAAGGGCGTGCCACCTGACCTATACCTGGTCAGGAAGGTGATGGAGATGCCTCGCTTAGTTTCCTGCATGGCATACACGTAAACATTAAATACGAGCCTCGATCGGCTCTCAGGTTATCCTGTGAATCGGCTCAAGGAGCCGATCCACCCATGATTCGTACGAGGTGCACAAATATATGGTGGTCCTGCTTGATCAAGATAAAGCTAAAGCGATCTACGACGATTTAGGGTTTTCACCTCATAATCGGATCATCCTACTCACGATTGGGCCTCGCGGTCACGTACGGTGATCGTAAGCCGGTCCTAGACAAGGCCTAAAAACCAACACGAGGTTGATCCTCGGAACATCCTGTCTAGGACTAGCAAACGACACCCTGCGCGTCGCTGGATCCTCCAACCCTTTGTAAGGCCTAACTATTGCAGATATTAAACTAATCCTTGAAGAACAAGGAGCAACCGTAACGGATCGGATCTACTAAATAATGATCAAGCGGGGTGCCGCCCCTACACCTAAGATAGGTGTAAGGGCGGCTAGATGCATAAGGGTTGCACTACGACAGCATATGACACGAAGAACAATGCTAACCCTAATACATCTAAGATAACTACGTTGCTCGCCATCAAAAAGGCTTCAGTACGAGCAACGCATGAACAACGACATAAGCTTGTGCTGCCTAGATCGCAAGATGCGATCTAGGCAGCATGATGCTTACCGGTAGAAACCCTCGAGACGAAGGAGTTGGCGATGCGCCGAGATTGATTTGTGGTTGAACGTTGGTTGTTGTTTATTCCATAAACCCTAGATACATATTTATAGTCCAAGGGACTTTCTAACGTGGGAATAATCCCCACCGTGCACGAGACAAACTCTAACTAACCGACACGTATCCTACTATATTACAGATACACGGGCCAACTAGCCCAAACTTTGCATAACAGGCCGATTCACGTATTTCTTCCATATATATTCTTCAAATTCATCTTGATCGCGGCCCACCTCTGACTCGGTCAAATTCTGGTGATAATACCTGATCAGATGAACATGTGCAGAAGAACATGTGTGCAGTGAAACATTGGGGGCCGATTAGAAAAAATCGGCCAGTAAAAAAAAATATACTCATAGCGGGTATACAGCCGATGCATGGCCATCGACTCAAGAGGCACAGCTGATATAAGCAGAAGCCCGATGGAGCAGTTGTTGAGTTACAAGGATAGGCTCTACTGGATGAATTCCTTCTGAAAACCTCCAACTCCTTCTGCAAGTCTTCAAGTTCAGCCATGCCAGTGAAAGCATGCAGATCAGGTTAAGGGTGAGTCCAACAAGGGGAGCATACCTATCCTAGGAGCATGAGCACAGCCGATGACAAATCAAGCGGCTATAGCATTTTTGTCTGGCGTGAACCAGGGTGGCGGCTTGGTCGATATCACTTTCAGAGGTTGTTACGTCCAGAGTCTTGGAGGGCACAGGAAATTCAAAACATCCTCACCGGAAGTTGCATCAGTCTGCCAAAGATGATTGAATTAGGAGGACTCGGAAGGCCATTATGGTTGAGGTTTCTTAGTTCAAGGAACGGATTTACTGATCTTCCGAACCCTTTCAGTGCGTCGGTTCTTTGGGCGTAAGCTTTCCTGCCGCGTTTTGATGGGAGCTGAAGAAGCTCGGGGGGCAGCTCGCCCTGAAAGATCCTTGCTCTGGAGAGCCGATTTTGTTGGAATCGGCTGGTACTGCATTATAACTTGGAAGCCGATGGTGACACATTTGGCTGATTCATTACTGTTCTCGCCTTAGATGAGGCTTGGGGGGCAACTCGCCCAAAAGGTCCTTGGCTCTGGGGAGCCGATTTGGTTGGAATCGGTTGGCTCTACATCGCAACTGTTCTGAAGAGTGGTGCTTTTGTTTACAGAGTTATCAGTTTCAGCATCCAAGCTGATTCAGCAACAGTTCCAGGGCTCTCTTAAAAGACGCCCGCTCAAGACCAAATCGCCGGCCTGCTACGATCAGCTGTACCAAGTGCTATCGTCATCGGCGGAGCTGGCTAACTTGGAGGGATTACTGAATTGGCCTGTCTCGCAGATTATCATGAGAAACCAATGCGTTGCCACTGGACATTGAGCATTGGTTAGGCTAACAATCGACAAAGTCAGATGAGGAAAAATCGGCTAAATCAGCATAAAGGACATCGGCAAAATCAAAGGAAGTTTTTCATTGATAATAAGATTTCTTACAAAGAGAAGCCGATGGTTCAACGAAAAGGAACAGATTACTACTGCTAATCCTATGCTAGTAGGTCCCTACTCTAAGGGCTGTTGCTGTCTTCGCCGTCGCCGGGGTAGCTGCCGTCATTGCTGCTGTCGACGAGTTCCTCGTTGCTGCTACTGTGACCTTCAGTGGAGGCTTCTTCCTCGTCATCATCATCGTCCTCGTCTGACCAAGCCCAGCCCCGGATGCGTTTTGGCGGTGGTTCGTCGGAGGAGGTGTCGTCCTCCTGTTCCTTCTTCATGTCGGAGGAGATGTCTTCGTCTTCGTCATCCTCTTCTTCTCTTTTGGTGACGGAGGTGAATTTACCCCGGAAGGGAGGGTCGTCGTCGTCGCTCTCCGCCTCCAGTGCTCCGTCAATCAGGAACCGGAGGTCATCTTCCCCGTCAGTTAGGGGCATGGCCCCATCTGACCAGACGAGGTCCTCGCCCTCTGGCACGAAATCGAAGTCCCACTCCCGTTTGTCCCAATGCTTGGGAGCGCGCTTGTTGTACGCCTCCATCTGGTTGTGCCCTGGGATCGACTCGCTTGAGGAAGAGGATTGGAGAGAAACGGAAGAGGAGGAAGAGGACGACATGGCTATGGAAGGAGAGGGTTTTTTGGTGCCGATAGCTAGAACAGAGGAAGGGGATGGAGAGGCCTAATCAGTCGGCACGGTTAAATAATGAGGGGCCTAGTGGAGATTCAATGCCACAGCAGTTTCCGAGGAGGCGGTGCCCAAAGACAACGGTCAAATCACGCGGAATAGTTGAGAAGGCGGGACATCATGATGAAGGGTGCTGCGACGGTTCTGCTCTGCCACGACATGACCCGACGAAGAAAGAGCAGAGTGATTTTGGAATTATCAATTCCAAAACCAGGGGGGCATGTGTTATCACCAGAATTTGACCGAGTCAGAGGTGGGCCGCGATCAAGATGGATTTGAAGAATATATATATGGAAGAAATACGTGAATCGGCCTGTTATGCAAAGTTTGGGCTAGTTGGCCCGTGTATCTGTAATATAGTAGGATACGTGTCGGTTAGTTAGAGTTTGTCTCGTGCACGGTGGGGATTATTCCCACGTTAGAAAGTCCCCTGGACTATAAATATGTATCTAGGGTTTATGGAAAAGACAACAACCAACGTTCAACCACAAATCAATCTCGGCGCATCGCCAACTCCTTCGTCTCGAGGGTTTCTATCGGTAAGCATCATGCTGCCTAGATCGCATCTTGCGATCTAGGCAGCACAAGCTTATGTCGTTGTTCATGCGTTGCTCGTACTGAAGCCTTTTTGATGGCGAGCAACGTAGTTATCTTAGATGTGTTAGGGTTAGCATTGTTCTTCGTATCATATGCTGTCGTAGTGCAACCCTTATACATCTAGCCGCCCTTACGCCTATCTTAGGTGTAGGGGCGGCACCCCGCTTGATCATTATTTAGTAGATCCGATCCGTTACGGTTGCTCCTTGTTCTTCAAGGATTAGTTTAATATCTGCAATAGTTAGGCCTTACAAAGGGTTGGAGGATCCAGCGACGCGCAGGGTGTCGTTTGCTAGTCCTAGACAGGATGTTCCGAGGATCAACCTCGTGTTGGTTTTTAGGCCTTGTCTAGGACCGGCTTACGATCACCGTACGTGACCGCGAGGCCCAATCGTGAGTAGGATGATCCGATTATGCGGTGAAAACCCTAAATCGTCGTAGATCGCTTTAGCTTTATCTTGATCAAGCAGGACCACCATATATTCGTGCACCTCGTACGAATCATGGGTGGATCGGCTCCTTGAGCCGATTCACAGGATAACCTGAGAGCCGATCGAGGCTCGTATTTAATGTTTACGTGTATGCCATGCAGGAAACTAAGCGAGGCATCTCCATCACCTTCCTGACCAGGTATAGGTCAGGTGGCACGCCCTTGCACCAGCATCGGACGTGCGTGCCGGAGGCTTTGCGGGCCGTCGCTCGGAGGGACCAGGGCCAGCCGCAGCCCTAAGTTGTTCCCGGCTCTACTGTGTTGCCCGTCGCTGCTCGCCGGTGGGTTTTGACCGCAACAGCTACGCTCATTGGTCCGCATACATCGGTATGTATGATTTCCAATAAGTCAGTAGCTCGCTCCATCATACCAGAAAATGGAGTCTTAGTCATTTTTCCCATTAGACATGCTTCGCATCTATCAAGCGACTCAAAGTCAAGTGATTCAAGTAATCCATCAGTATGGAGTTTCTTCATGCGTTTCACTCCAATATGACCAAGACGACAGTGCCACATATAAGTAGAATTATCATTCAATTTAATTCGCTTAGCATTAACGTTATGTATATGCGTATCACTACTATCGAGATCTAACAGAAATAAGCCATTCTTTTGTGGTGCTCGACCATAAAAGATATTATTCATAAAAATAGAACAACCATTATTCTCAGACTTGAATGAATAACCGTCTTGCATTAAACAAGATCCAGATATAATGTTCATGCTCAACGCAGGTACATAATAACAATTATTTAGGCTTAAAACTAATCCCGAAGGTAGATGTAGAGGAAGTGTGCCGACTGTGATCACATTGACCTTGGATCCGTTTCCAACGCGCATCGTCACTTCATCTTTCAGCAGTTGTCGTTTATTCTTTAGTTCCTGTTTCGAGTTACAAATGTGAGCAACCGAACCAGTATCAAATACCCAGGTACTAGAACGAGAACCAGTGAAATGAACATCTATAACATGTATATCAGATATACCTTCTTTCTTCTTCTTGACAAGGCCGCTCTTCAGATCAGCCAGATACTTGGAGCAATTACGCTTACAGTGTCCCTTCTCCTTGTAGTAATAGCACTCAGCATCAGGCTTAGGGCCGTTCTTAGGTTTCACAGGAGGCGTGGCAGCTTTCTTGCCACCCTTCTTGAATTTTCCCTTAGACTTGCCCTGTTTCTTGAAACTGGTGGTCTTGTTGACCATCAACACTTGGTGCTCTTTCTTGATCTCAATCTCAGCAGCTTTTAGCATGCCAAAGAGTTCAGGTAACTCCTTGTTCATGTTCTGCATATTGTAGTTCATCACGAAGTTCTTGTAACTTGGTGGCAGTGATTGAAGGACACAATTAATCCCCAGTCTGTTAGGAATCACTATTCCCAAGTCACTGAGTTTCTTCGCATGCCCGGTCATGGCGAGCATGTGCTCACTAACGGAGCTGCCTTCTTCCATCATGCAGCTGAAGAATTGTTTCGATGCTTCATAGCATTCCACGGCCGCATGAGTCTCAAAAATAGCTTTCAGCTCTTTCATCAACTCATGAGGATCGTGGTGCTCAAAACGTTTTTGAAGATCGGATTCCAGACTGCACAGGATGGCACACTGAACTTGAGAGTACCGAATTTTCCGAGTCTCGTAAACAGCTTTTACTTCATCGGTTTCAGTTTCTGCAGGAGGGTCACCTAGCGGTGCATCAAGCACATATTGCAGATTTCCGCCAGAGAGGAAGATCCTCACATGACGGAACCAGTCGGTGAAGTTGCTACCGTTGCTCTTAAGTTTCTCTTTCTCTAGGAACTGATTAAAATTGATTGGGGACGCCATCTCTACAACATATATTTGCAAAAGTTTAGACTAAGTTTATGACAAATTGAGTTCAAATTTTAATTCTACATAATTAAAAATCTAGGTGAACTCCCACTTAAAACAATATCCCTCGCATTGTCTTAGTGATCACACGAACCAAATTCACCACACCTAAACCCGATCATCACGAGAAAAGGTGTGATTTCAATGGCGAACACTCAAAGTGTTCATCATATCAACCATATGATTCATGCTCTACCTTTCGGTATCACGTGTTCCGAGACCATGTCTGTACATGCTAGGCTCGTCAAGGCCACCTTAGTATCCGCATGTGCAAAACTGTCTTGCACCCGTTGTATGTACTTATTGATTCTATCACACCCGATCATCACGAGATGCTTCGAAACGACAAGACTTGGTAACGGTGCTACTAATGATGAACACTTTATTATCTTGAGATTTTAGTGAGGGATCATCTTATAATGCTACCGTCGCGATCTAAGCCAAATAAGATGCATAAAAGGATTAACATCACATGCAGTTCATATGTGATATGATATGGCCCTTTTGTCTTTGCGCCTTTGATCTTCATCTCCAAAGCACGGACATGATCTCCATCATCTTCGGGCAAGATCTCCATCATCATCGGCGTAGCGTCAAGGTCAATGGCGCCGTCTTCATGATTGTCCTCCATGTAGCAACTATTACAACTACTTTGAAATACTACTCAACATGAAATTTAAAGACAACCATAAGGCTCCTGCCGGTTGCCACAATACAATAATGATCATCTCATACATATTCATCATCACATTATGGCCATATCACATCACCAAACCCTGCAAAAACAAGTTAGACGTCTCTAATTTGGTTTGCATATTTTACGTGGTTTAGGGTTTTCGAGAGAGATCTAATCTACCTACGAACATGAACCACAATGTTGATACTAATGTTTTCAATAGAAGAGTAAATTGAATCTTCACTATAGTAGGAGAGACAGACACCCGCAAAGCCTCTTATGCAATACAAGTTGCATGTCGAACGAGGAACAAGTCTCATGAACGCGGTCATGTAAAGTTAGTCCGAGCCGCTTCATCCCACTATGCCACAAAGATGCAAAGTACTCAAACTAAAGATAACAAGAGCATCAACGCCCACAAAACCATTGTGTTCTACTCGTGCAACCATCTATGCATAGACACGGCTCTGATACCACTGTAGGATAACGTTGCATAGAAAACAAAAAAATTCCTACCGCGAACACGCAATCCAAGCCAAGATACAATCTAGAAGACGGTAGCAACGAGGGGTTTATCGAGTCTCACCCTTGAAGAGATTCCAAAGCCTACAAGAGGAGGCTCTTGTTGCTGCGGTAGACGTTCACTTGCCGCTTGCAAAAACGCGCAGAAGATCTTGATCACGATCGCTTTCGGCGCCACGAACGGGCAGCACCTCCGTACTCGGTCACACGTTCGGTTGTTGATGAAGACGACGTCCACCTCCCCGTTCCAGCGGGCAGCGGAAGTAGTAGCTCCTCTTGAATCCGACAGCACGACGGCGTGGTGTCGGTGGTGGTGGAGAAATCCGGCGGAGCTTCGCTAAGCGTGCGGGATTTAGTGGAGGAGAGAGACCGCTAGGGTTTGGGGAGAGGGGGGCGCCGGCCACTAAGGGGTGCGGCCACCTTGGTGGTTCTTGGGTGGCCGGCCCCCTCCCCTTGGCCCCTCATTATATAGGTGGAACCCCAAGTGTTGGTCTCCAAGTCTTCGAATAAGACCCGAACCAAAAACCTTCCATATGGTGGGGAAACCTACCCAAGCTAGGACTCCCACTAGAGCTGCGAGTTCCACCTCCCATATGGGGGGGTGGCCGGCCCCCTAAGGGGGTGTCCACTTGGGACTCCACCCCCACTAGGGTTGGCCGGCCATGGAGGTGGAGTCCCATGTGGACTCCACCTTCCTTGGTGGTTTCTTCCGGACTTTTCTAGAACCTTCTAGAACCTTCCATAGAACCTTCCGCATCATTTTAATTCACATAAAATGACATCCTATATATGAATCTTATTCTCCGGACCATTCCGGAACTCCTCGTGATGTCCGGGATCTCATCCGGGACTCCGAACAAATATTCGAACTCCATTCCATATTCAAGTTCTACCATTTCAACATCCAACTTTAAGTGTGTCACCCTACGGTTCGTGAACTATGCGGACATGGTTGAGTACTCACTCCGAACAATAACCAATAGCGGGATCTGGAGATCCATAATGGCTCCCACATATTCAACGATGACTTTAGTGATCAAATGAACCATTCACATACGATACCAATTCCCTTTGTCACGCGATATTTTACTTGTCCGAGTTTTGATCTTCGGTATCACTCTATACCTTGTTCAACCTCGTCTCCTGACAAGTACTCTTTACTCGTACCGTGGTATGTGGTCTCTTATGAACTTATTCATATGTTTGCAAGACATTAGACGACATTCCACCGAGAGGGCCCAGAGTATATCTATCCGTCATCGGGATGGACAAATCCCACTGTTGATCCATATGCCTCAACTCATACTTTCCGGATACTTAATCCCACCTTTATAACCACCCATTTACGCAGTGGCGTTTGGTGTAATCAAAGTACCTTTCCGGTATAAGTGATTTACATGATCTCATGGTCATAAGGACTAGGTAACTATGTATCGAAAGCTTATAGCAAATAACTTAATGACGAGATCTTATGCTACGCTTAATTGGGTGTGTCCATTATATCATTCATACAATGACATAACCTTGTTATTAATAACATCCAATGTTCATGATTATGAAACTAATCATCCATTAATCAACAAGCTAGTTTAAGAGGCATACTAGGGACTTCTTGTTGTCTACATATCACACATGTACTAATGTTTCGGTTAATACAATTATAGCATGATATATAAACATTTATCATAAACATAAAGATATAAATAATAACCACTTTATTATTGCCTCTAGGGCATATCTCCTTCATGCACCTCCCCCACGGCTGGCACCTGAGCCCAGATCGGGTTCCGGTGCCGCCCATCCCGGTCTCCGGCCGCGCCCGCGTCGCGGAGATCCGGAGGCGCCGCGCGCAGCTGCCGGCGGACCTCCAGCAGGACCCCGCTTACGGCGACGCAAGTCCCAACTGGGACTTGTGGTTCGAGGTGGAGCACGATGCGCGCCGGCACGCGTGCTTCACCTCCGCGACGGCGCGGCCTCGCGCGCAGCCACGCACACCTGCAAGGCGGGCTGGCCGCCGCCCGGCGGCCTCTACAACGGCGAGCAGCCCCAGGCCCCGCAGCAGCCCCAGGCCCAGGCGGCGGAGGACGACCCGGAGCTGCAGGCGGCGCTCGCGGCGTCCCGCGAGCAGAGCGATCTCGACGAGCTGGCCAAATGGCCGCACCTCGCCGAGACGCTGCGCGCCTCCGCGCTGGAGGAGGCGGCCAGGAAGGCCCAGGAGGACGCCCAGGCGGAGGCGTGGGCCTTCCTCGAGCTGGCGCGCCGTCAGGAGGAGGCAACGCGTCAGGCGGCGCTCCGGGAGGAGGAGGAGCGCCGGGCCGCGCGCCTGGCGGAGGAGGAGCGCCTGGCCACGCTCCGGCTACAGGCGGAGCTGCAGGCCGCAGCGGAGGAGCAGCTCCGCGGTGAGTCCGCGCGGAGGGCACGGCTGCGCAGGCCGGCGAGCCCGCCGAACCCGGACTCCGCCTGGGAAAGGGCGCAGTGGTCGCCCTGGCCGGAGTCCCCGGTGCTCTCTGGCATTTCGAGCCGGAACAGCGCGTCGCCGCCGGGGGGCGGCGTCGTCATCGACGCCGACGACGACGAGTACTACTGGGGGTAGTACTGCCGGCGGCCACCGCGTGCTCGCAAACCCTGGCTAGGGTTTTTATTTAGTTTAAAGCCATATAGGGCTTTCTTTTGTGTAAAATTTGCCCAAAATAGGGCTAAGTTTAATGACCAACTAGTTTAAATTTATGTTTTGTTGTTTTCCTTTTTTATTTTCATTTTTGTTTTATTTTACTACAAATGCGCTGCGTCCGCGCGTTGGGCGCAGCGCGCGACCCAAACAAACACGCGGACGCGGGCCGCTGTCCGGGTGTCCGCTTGGCCACCCAAACGGCCCAAAACGGACGGCCCAGCGTGTCCGTTTGGGTCAGCAGGTTGGAGATGCCCTCAGGTCAGGTTCAGGCGAACTCAGCAACAGTCCACGCAAGCACGGTGCGTTCGAGTTTCGACAAGGGCACGTAATTATAGCCTTAGGGCATCTCCAGCGGCGCGACACATTTTAGTGTCCGCGCGCGTCCGTTTGCGTCGCGCAGCGGACGCTGAAATGACCGTTTTCGTCCGCGTGTCCGTTTGCGTCTGGGGTTGGCTCCAGCGGCCCGACGCATTTTTTTTTTCTCTTTTTCATTTCGACATACTTCCAAATATTACAAATTGGAAGATTATTTTACACAAACTAATACATAGTTTGGAACATGGTTTACACAAACTAATACATAGTTTGTACCATGGTGGACACAAATATAAATATTTTAAAAATAGAAACCAGTTGTGTTGATTTCCGTAGGTTCGCTGCCAAGAAAGAACATTCGAGGGCACACCCAGTCACCCAAATTGGAAAATCCAGCGGGAGGATTGACGGTGCCCTTGTTGGTTCTACCGATGAGGCGAACAGACAGAAACCTTCCACTACTGGCTTCGTCTGGCCGTAGCCAGATTCGCTGCAAAGAAAGAACACTCTACGTTCTAACTATCGGAGTCCGACTCGGATTCGCCGGTGTGGTAGTGCCTGCGGCAGGCCGTGTCATCGAAGACCTTGACGACCATCTCACCGTCTCCCTCGTAGAGGAAGGTGAGCTGGCAGCCGGGCTCGAGCGCCAGGTCACGGGCGAACTTGCCCCACCCGGTGTGCAAGTACATCTTGCCCTGCCCGTCGAACAGGACCTCCACGGCCCAGCGGCAGAAGTTGCAGCTGGCCTCCCGTAGCTGCAAATGCGCCGGCTCGACGCCGTCGACGAACTCGGCGAACTTGTCCGGGAGACGCTTGATGCCGAGCGGGTCGTCGTCGATGCGGAGGAGGAACTCGAAGCAGCGTCCCTCCACGTCCGAGGAAGACGAAGAGGGCGCAGGCGATGGCGAGCGTGGGGTCGTAGCTGCTCCACCACGGCGGCCCCTGCCCCGTCCCCGGGGCCGTCCAGGGCCACGGCCTCGACCGCCTTGCCGGCCACCAGGACCCGCCATGGTCTTCCTCGCGGGGCTGGCTGCGTCGCAGGAACACCTAGGCGGCGGAACGCTGGAGCTTTGTGGCGGCTAGGGTTTCTATGGAGGGAGTGGATGAGGAAGAAGAAGGCGCGGCCCCGTTATATAGGCCGGAGGCATGCGGTGGCCGCGGGACGCGTGGCGACACCATTAACGTGGTTGGCGGAGGTGGGCTGCGGCCGCTCGGCAGCCGAGGCATTGCCATTAACGTGGCGCAGACTGCCGAAGCGATGCAGCGGCGCCAGTCGCAGGCGCGTTTGAGAAGACACATCGACGCCGGGTCGCTGCCAGGCGGGCCCGATGAAACGTCCGCCGGATACGACCGGACACTTTCGGCGTCCGCGCAGTGTCCGCGGAGACGCATCCGAGGCGCATATTTGGGCCAGGTTTGCGTCTCCACGGACGGCCCGGTCACTTTGCGTCACCCCGCTGGAGAGGGTGCCAGACGCATTTCCGGTCACGGCGGACGAAAACGACCATTTGCATCGCGCCGCTGGAGATGCCCCTGTAGGCATAAGCTGCAAGAGCGTTTGATGGATGGATGGCATCATTGCAACATGCATATGTGTGAGAGAGAAGTCGTCGTGCTTCGTCTCTCACTCCCAGGACACGGGAGAAGCATCATATCATATCCACCTTTGTTTATTTACTATCTCTCTATATATATATATATATATATATATATATATATCTTCTGTTAGACAAAAAAACAACTTCGATTTTTACTAGTGCAACGTGTGAAGAGGGCAGTAAACCACTGAAAGAGGCCATTCTTTCTGTTCTGGGAGCTCTGGAATCGTCGGCGCTGGCAGTCAAGCTTTGGGCCGCGGCGGTGCGGCAAAGGAGAAAGGATCTGCATGGAGCAAATTTGGCGATATGAGAAGAGTCCGTCCCTGGTTTCCATGCCCACGTGGCCCGTTTGGTGCCTTTTGCCTCTTGTTATGGGCCGGGTGACTTTCAGTACTCTTCATGCATCTTCTCTGTTACTGTTAATTGATGGAATGATGCCAAGCCTTTGCGTCCTTTTGGAGAAAAAACTTCATGGCCCAACATGGCTTTTTTCTTGTGGTGCTGTTTTTCTTTTACAATCAATACTCATATTTTCATAATAACAAATAGTACATGATAGAGATACACCAGATGTCTCAAATCATTACAAAATAAAGTCTAAAAGATACTAGTAAATCATCAAGGCCTTAAAACTCTTTCTTCTTCCAAGATACAATCTTCTACTTTTCTGAAGGCAACCAAAGTAGATAACAAACTATATACATGTAATACATCTCCACCGGCACTCCCCAAAAAAGCGCGCTACGAGGGTCGGCGCCACCTGCTCCCCAATTTGGGAAGCGGTTGCACACACCACCAACCCCAAAAGAAGCCTCCAAATTTCAATCAAATTTATCGTTTATATTATATAAAATTAATTGAAACTTGAACTTCAAACTAGATTGAATAAACCATAAAATCTACTAGCCGTGGGTTGGGGTGCGCGACAGACCTGCCTCGCTGTCGTTCTCTCCCTCCTGTATGCACACGTGTCCGTCTCTTCGTCCTAGCTTCACGCATCTAGCAGTGGAGCATGGCCGCCGGTGACAGTGGAGCTTGCCGGTGGTGTTACCCCCTCAGAACCGCCTCTCACTAGCGAGACAGCTCATTCTAGGTGAGCATCGCTTGCTCCCGTGTAACACCCCAAATTTCAATAAAAAGAAAGTTAGAGAATTCCAGAAAGCAAATTTTTAAACCAACAAAAACTTTTCTATTTGCATATAGTACCATGCATAGGACTTGTGCATTTGAGTGATATGCCATGATGATTGCTTTTACTTGTATTTGCTATACTCTAAAACCCTAGTGTGATCATATGAAGATCACCAACCAAATAAAACAAAGAGGATGAAAATCCATAAATTGCAAAACCCTAAAAACCCTCACATATGCCCTGTGGCATTTTTATAAATTTTGACCCTAGACCTATTTGGTCTTCACCATTAGTTGAATAATGTTATTAAACACTTATTACAACTTTTGGAACCAAAGTTTCACAATTCAAATGAAATTCAAACACAATTCCCACTCACATATGATATTGGTCAAAACTGAAATTTATAGTCTGATCACCACTTTGAGCCCCTGCAATTCAATTTTCCCAAACCAATTCTTGCTAACTCTTCGCACCATTTCAAAGTCAACATCAAGGTGAACAACTTTGATGAAGATCACCCTGCCAAATTCATCTTTGATCAATAGCTATGCTCATCCAAAGTTGCAACATTTTAACAAGTGGAACAATCTCACACTTGTCAATTTTTACAATTCTTGAATTCTACTTTTTCCACCACCACCTCAAATCACCTCTAGTCATTTACAACTAATACCAACACTCACATTTCAAAAAACTTTCACCTTTTGAATTAATTCAAATTTAGACAAATTTGCAATTTTCCAAATATGGCACTATTTGCACTATTTGCAAATAGTGAATCTACTCAACCCCATCTACCCTAACCTACCCCATTTGGTTCCCTGGTCCCCTTAAACCCTAATTGGTGTATAGTAAGGCTAAGGAGAGGAGGAGAGCAACTAGGGCATGGCCATGCCGGCCATGTCCCGAGCCCGACCACCTCCACCTCTCTCCCTTCTCTCTCTGCCCTGGCCACCGTGCCATTGATCGCCACCGCACCTCCCTAGTGCCGCCTAGCACCGCCCTGGTCGAGGAGGAGCTCGACAACGCCCGGACGACGCGCGCCCAAACCTGCCCTGGATGCCGCTCGCGTCGCGACCATGCGCGCCATGGACGCGCACTGGCCACGCGCCGCGCAGCCACCTCGCACACGCCCTGGACCCCCTGTGAACGCGTTGAGCACCGCAGTGACACCGCGACGCCGCTAGACACGCGCCCAGCCCAGACCCGTGACCGCCGGCGCCGGAGACGACGACCACATCCCGTGAACGCCGCGGCCGTCGTGGAAGAAATGCGACCAATCCAGGAGCCGCCCGACCAAGCCAACACCACCCCTAGCTTCGCCTGGAAGAGGAGAACCCGACCGCACCCTCGCCTAGCCCAACAGCTCGCCGGAATCGCCGCGAGCATGTCAACCTCGCCGCAGCCCTCACGGTCACTCGCTCGCCTATAAAAGGAGAGCTCCGTTCGTCGAATTGAGCACACCAGCACACTCCCCTCTTCTCACTCGACCGCCTGAGCCACTCCACCATCAACATTCGCCGCCGTAGCCACCCAATCGCCACCTCACTGCCGACGGACGCCGCGGAAGCTCACCGCCGATTGAAGCCGATCCAGGAGTTGCCGCCGGTACCAGTCGACTCGCCGTCATCCACACCTTCACCGCGCACACTGCCAACCCTCGCTGGAGCCGCGGTGAGCTCTCCGACCCCCTACCCTCGCCGCCAACCTCTCTGCCTCTCGCCGGAGAAGACGACGCACCAGCGCCGTCCGATCTGATTCTAATCCTACGCCCCACACTGATTCTTACCGTTTCGGGTTTTTAGAGAGACTGACGGGTGGCCCCCACCCTGTCAGCAGGCCCGCGCGCACTGGATGCGTTGCTGGGCCATTTCTTCCTTTTTCAAACCGTTTCGGCCCAGTTAGTTTCCCGCCGGCCCTTTTCATTCAAATTAGGTTTAATTATTTCAAATGAATTTCAATACTGCCCAAACTTTGAAATTCAATCTTTTCAAATTGGCTAAACCAAATTTAGTGAAGTTTATGTTGTTAGAAACCCACTGAAATTCTCTACAACATGCCACTGGCCCCATGGTCAGATTCTTTGTAGAATAAATATGATAAAAATAACAAGACAGGGACTTTTCCCTATTCAAATAATTCTTAAAAATCAACCAAAATAGATATTAAGTTAATTCCAACTCTAATAGCTCACATTTGACTTACACTAATTGTTTATGCAATAAAATGGTGTGGTCACTTTGCATGATCATGCCATGGTTAAATGAATGGATATTTTGACTAGTTTAACTAGTTGATATTGTCCAAAACTATTAAAGTTAAATTGTGTGAAGTCTTAAACTTCATTTAAACTTGTCTCACATGGATTCATGGGATGTTTGGACCCCTGGTCCCAAACTCTATTATATGAATTACTTGAGATTTAAATCAAAGGTAGTGTTATTTAAATGGTATGAGGTGACCCACCTCCTTTAAATCATTTTCCCAAATGATGATGATGATGAACATTTGACTTAGGTCAATATGAGTTCATGCATGATTGTTGGAGAAATTAAATCTTAAGAAGATTTCGATAAGAGGAAATTATTTCTCAAGAACCCTATGGAAACTATCATTTACATATGAGATACAAAGAAGTGAATCCTATTTAAACCCCACAACCCATGCACCCTAGTTAATTTATTTGTGTGCATAGAATAGCTTGTGTGTTATATGTGATGTATGGAATAGCCATTGAATTAGTGAGTAATTATACTCGTATTCAAATTTAGACGGTAACACCGGAGAGTACGCCGAAGAAGAAGGTTGCTACCAAGAGGAGGAGGAGGAACAGTTTGAGCACTACCAAGGCAAGCTAATATTCTTGCAAAGTGCAAAGCCCCTTGGGGCAAGGCACCATGTTTCTTACCTTTTCTTATATGAACCCATCCCAAGTTCTTAATTTACAAGTTTTTACTTGATTTCTAAATGAGTTACTTTTATAGTTAACTTTGGTCAAAGTACAAGTTGATTTCTAGAGTAGTGAGTTAGTCTCTCCAAGCAAAGCAAGATAGCACCCCTCATGAATTAGAGCTAGTGCTAATGAATTAAAACTTGACTACTCTAGATGGGAACAATGTGAATTTGAAGGATTTTTGAAACCTTGGAATGAAGATGCATTCCATTGAATGATTTTCGAAGGTGAATATGAACAAGAGAAGATGGTGATTTTTGATAAACAATGATGTTGGTTTGAATGCGATACCTCTCCAATTTTTGAGTACCCCCACAATACCTGATTATGGGTAGGGCTTAACTGGAAGTTTATGCGTCTTAGTATGGGTTCCCTCTAAACAAGCGTCATCGGGGTTATGCCGAAAGCTGCCTCTACAACAAAGGAAATGATATGATATGATGCGAAATGAGGTGAATGTCCGGCCCAAGCCCTGTGCAGTTCCCAGGCTGACTGTCTGTCTTCACTGGGAGGCCAAGCTCATGGGGAGAGGTGCTCATACTAGGATTCGTAAGTGAAAGGTTATGGTTGATGATCCGCGTACTGTGTTACGATGATTCGGGGAAATCCCGACGGATGAAATCAAATGTTGTGGCACAAGTGTGCAACCTCTGCAGAGTGTAAACCTATTCGAATAGCCGCGTCCACGGTTACGGACGGTTGGAAAGGCCATACAGTTTCCGATGTCATATCTTTGAAAATGATGTTGAAAAGGATGTTGGTGAAATGACTTGTGGTGAATTGAATTGAAATCACCACTTGAATGGTGGGAATGACACTAATGTTCCCACTTGAGTTAGTTAGCACTTGAATAAGCTTTTTCTCAAACTTTGTGAACTAAAACTAGCTTTATGCAAATAAAACTAGAGCTTAGCAAACCATACTAGAATGACTAGCACTTACATTAGTATTAGTTTGCGAGTATTCAATGTACTCACGGCTTTGTCCCTGGCTATTCAAATGGCCAGAGTATGAAGATGACCAAGGAGATGACCAGCAGGATGCCTACGACAACTAAGCGCCTTCCGACGTCAAGCGTTGGCCTGTGGACTAGAGAGTCCTTGTATCTTACGCTTCCGCCATGTTGAACTATGAACTTGTGTTTGTTCGTTGATCAATAGATCAACTATTCGTGTAATAGGGATCATGTGATTCCAAATTTGTAAGACTTATGGTTTGTAATGAATGACGACTGTGATACTTAACTATTATGCCTCGCAACAACAATATTCCTGGGATTGCGATGTATGACATAATAGGCATTCGGACTTAAAAATCCGGGTGTTGACAAGTTGGTATCAGAGCCATTGTTTGACCTTAGAAGACCTTAGTTAGAATGGGCGTTCTGAAAAATTTAACTTTGAAATCAAATGAAAGAAACTATTTGTGAAAATTTACTACACTCTTGTCTTTGAGACTTTGTCAAAATTTGATGAATCATGTCTATCTTATTTAAATCAACTTAAAACTTTGCCACACTTTGCACTCTCTAACTTACTCATCCAATTCTCTTTCAGATGGCGCTGAATGAAGCCATCAACACCAAGTTTTACCAGCTTGGGAACGGAGGAAGCTTGATCTTCGAGCACGACCTCAACGCCCTCTCTGACTTCCTTGGACGCCCACACCCCGAGTTTCACGGGGTTCAGCTGGACGACACGCCCGGAGGAGAGTTGCAGTGGGTGATCACTGCTGACTTGAGGGGCAAGATGGAGCCTCCCACTTCGGAGAGGATCCTCTTCTCCTTCCGCGAGAGCAACTGGCTCGACAGACTCGCACGTGGTCTACAGGAGGCACTTGCGCGCCTCTGTGGACAGAACGTGGTGAGCATCCCCGCCTCTCGCTACGCCCACCTTGTGAGGCGTGATGCCGCGGGAGTGCCCATGGAGCTGCAGCCGCACCCGGAGTAGAGGCACCATGCTGAGCACCTGGACTTCATGCTCTACCAGACTCAGAGGGACCTCGACGCCACTTGCGCTTACGCGAACCAGACCCATGCTCACATCACCGAGCAGGGTGAGGCGATCAAGCTACTCAACAACGACCGCAGGAGCCTTCGCCAGCAGCGTGCCAAGAAGGATGCTACGATTCGTCGCCTTCGCGCCCGGATCGCGTCACTTGAGGCCACTGTCAAGGCCCAGGAGGATCAGATTCGTTAGCTGGAGGATGACGATGGAGGCATCGACATTCAGGGAGGAGACGCCTTTCTGAGCGATGACAACGACTTTGAAGAGGACGAGAACACCGAGGAGGAGGACTACGAGTTCCTGGAGGCAGGACCTGACGACTACGTCCCGATCGATGTCGATGATGAGGAGTAGTTGCACTAGTTCACTTATAGTAGGTGTGAGTTGTATCCCGTCCCTTGTATCGTAGCATGAGAATGGTTCTTAAAACCATTGGAGTATGTGTGTAGTTTGTACTATGTGTTGCATGAATGAATGAATGTTATGTTTGTCATGAAAAGATTACAAGTTTTCAAATTGTTTTCAAACTTAACCAAAATGAATCATAGAATGTTCCCTCTTATTTCATAATCTTCTACATCTTCAGATGGCCCCTCCGAATCGCACCAACGACGCGATGCTGCAACTTCTGCAAACCATGCTTGCAGACCGGGAAACCGAAAGAGCCGAGCGCCAAGCCAACCTCATCGCCTTGCAGAACATCGCCAACCAAGGCCATGGAAATCATGACCACCCCGGATCCAAGCTCAAGAACTTCCAAAACACCAACCCTCCGGTGTTTAGCAAGACCGAGGAGCCCCTCGACGCCGACGATTGGCTCCAGACTATGGAGAACAATCTTGAGGTAGCCGGAGTAGAAGCCAACGAGAAAGTCCTGTTCGCCACTCACTATCTCGCTGGACCAGCCCGCGCTTGGTGGACAAGCACCCGTGCCATGAACGGGGGTCAATTCATGACTTGGGAGGATTTCAAACTCAAGTTCAGCAAGTACCATGTACCCCCGGGTCTTATCAAGAAGATGAGGGATGAATTCCGTGAGCTGAAACAAGGTCGCATGACGGTGGTTGAATACCGCGACAAGTTTCTCACTTTGTCAAGGTATGCCCCTGATGAGACCGACACCGTTGAGAAGAGGAAGGAGAGATTCCTAAACGGACTGCATGATGAGATGCAGACTGTCCTCGTCAACATCTCCTTCGCCGACCTTGAAGCCCTTGTTGACTCCGCCATCCAGATGGAGGGCAAGTTAAACCAAGCCAATGAGAACCGCAAGCGCCGCATGGCAAGTCAGAGCGGATCAAGCCACCCCCAAAAGTTTCGCTCTAGCTCAAGCGGAGGATTCACTCCGAGAAACAACAAACCCCAGATGCAGAACTCTCGCCCCGGTTATCAGAACCGGAGTGGAGGAAACTCCAAGCCAGGAGGCTACAACAACAACTACAACAACAACAACTACAACCGCGCTCCACCCCGAGCCCCTAACAACAACAACACCAACACCAACACCACTCCCAGAACCGGAAGCAATGCCGTTCCCGTTGCGAACAAGCAGGACAAGACCACTATCACTTGTTATGAGTGTGGTGTAGTGGGGCACTACTCCAACGAGTGTCCCAAGCGTCTTGCCAAGCTCGCCGGCAACACCGTTGCACCTGCTCAGCAGCAACGCCGTGTCTCCACCGGCAAGAAGTTCGCCCCCAACAACCCCAACAACCGCAACGGCCGCCTCTACCACATGAACGCCGAAGAAGCCCAGGAAGCACCAGATGTTGTGCTGGGTATGTTTTCTGTCAACCACATCCCTGCTAGAGTGTTGTTTGATTCTGGAGCATCTCATTCCTTTGTCACCGAAGACTTTGCATCAACAAGTAAAATTCAACCCCTCAGTTTGAAGCATGTTATGATAGTTCAAATCCCCGGATCAACCACCAAAGCCAGAAAATTTTGCAAAAATGTACCAATCAAAATCCATGATGTAGATTTCTTTGCAAATCTAATCATACTTGGAACCAAAGGTTTGGAAGTTGTCCTAGGAATGGACTGGATGTCCAAGCACAATGGATTGATAGACTGTGCCAAGAAAGCCATAACCATGACTAGCAGCACCGGTATCGTAGTTGAGCACGTCTCTGAAAAACTACCCAGAAAATTCACCTGCAACCAAAGTGTATCCAAGCCAACTCTGGATCAAATCAGGGTCGTCTGTCGCTACCCTGATGTGTTTTCGGATGATCTACCCGGTATGCCCCCGGATCGGGATATCGAGTTTATCATCGAGTTAATCCCCGGAACTGGACCCATCGCCCAGAGAGCCTACAGCATGAACGCAACCGAGCTTGTGGAACTGAAGAAGCAAATAGATGACATGTTAGCCAAAGGTTTGATTAGACCAAGTGCATCCCCCTGGAGATCCCCCGTCTTGTTTGTCGACAAGAAAGATGGTGCAAATCGTTTATGCACGGACTATCGTAAGCTTAACGATGTCACCATCAAAAACAAATACCCATTACCCAAGATAGAAGACTTGTTCGACCAACTCACCGGATCCCGAGTTTTCTCCAAGATTGATCTTAGAACTGGATACCACCAACTGAAGATCCGAGCCACCGACATTCCAAAAACTGCCTTTACCACCAGATATGGGTTGTATGAGTACAACGTTATGTCGTTTGGACTGACCAACGCCCCCGCTTATTTCATGAATCTCATGAATAAGATCTTCATGAACTTTTTGGACAAGTTTGTCGTTGTATTCATCGACGACATCCTCGTCTACTCCAAGTCCGAAGAGGAACATGAACAGCATTTGGAGATTGTCCTGGAAACCCTTAGACAACACAAGTTATATGCCAAGTTTAGCAAGTGTGAGTTTTGGCTGGAAGAAGTGGGATTCCTGGGACACATCTTGTCTGCAGGAGGAATTGCCGTAGATCCTGCCAAAATCAAAACTGTTATGGAATGGCAAGCCCCAACCACACAAACCGAGGTCCGCGCTTTTCTTGGATTAGTCGGATACTACCGCAGATTTGTAGAAGGTTTTTCGAGCATCGCTCGACCAATGACCCAACTGCTAAAAAAAGACAGAAAGTTTGAGTGGACCGACAAATGCGAAGAGAGCTTTCAACAGCTCAAGAGTAGATTGACAACAGCCCCAATCCTGATCATGCCAGATATCGCAAAACCCTTTGACGTATATTGCGACGCCTCCAAGACTGGTCTTGGATGTGTGCTTATGCAAGAAGGCAAAGTTGTATCCTACCTTTCAAGACAGCTAAAACAACATGAACAGAATTACCCAACCCACGACCTCGAGCTTGCAGCCGTGGTCTTAGCCTTGAAAGTTTGGCGTCATTACCTCATGGGTAATCGATGCGAGATCTACTCCGACCACAAAAGCCTCAAATACATATTCACCCAGAAAGAGTTGAACATGAGACAACGCCGATGGATCGAACTGATCAAGGATTACGACATGGAGATTCACTACCACCCCGGCAAGGCCAATGTGGTAGCGGATGCTTTGAGTCGACTGCCGTGCCAGTTGAACTCCATGCTCGCAACCGAACAGCCCAGCTTGCACCAAGAGTTTGAACAGTTCAGACTTGAACTTGTTAGTGAAGGATTCCTAGCCAGCATAGAACTGCAACCCACCTTGGTTGGTCAGATCAAGGAAGCCCAGAAGGACAACGCTAGCATTGACGGAATCAAGAAACAGATAGCCGCAGGAAAAGCCCCCGGATTCACCATAGACGAAGCCGGAGTGCTTTGGTACAAAGAACGTCTCTGCGTACCATCGGACTCTAACTTAAAACAAGTCATTTTGCAAGAAGCCCATGACACCCTTTATTCAATCCACCCCGGAGGTACCAAGATGTACCAGGACCTGAAAGAACAATTTTGGTGGCACGGAATGAAGAGAGAGATCGGTAGCTATATCGCTAAGTGTGACATCTGTCAGAGAGTTAAGGCAGAACATCAACGACCCGCCGGACTGTTACAACCCCTCCAAATTCCGGAATGGAAATGGGACTCCGTAGGAATGGACTTTATCACCGGACTGCCCAAATCCAGCAAAGGCAATGATTCAATATGGGTAGTGGTCGATAGATTGACCAAGGTCGCCCATTTCATCGCCGTCAAAACCACCTATCAAGGCCCCAAGTTAGCTGAACTTTACATCTCCAGAATAGTCGCTCTGCACGGAACCCCCAAATCGATAGTGTCAGATAGAGGATCCCAGTTCACCTCAAGGCTCTGGCAGAAAGTGCATGAAGTACTAGGCACTCGCCTAAATTTCAGCACCGCCTATCACCCTCAGACCGACGGACAGACTGAGAGAGTAAACCAGATACTGGAAGACATGCTTAGAGCATGCGTACTGGAATACGGATCCAAGTGGGAAGACTGCCTATCTTACGCAGAATTCTCTTACAACAATAGTTACCAAGCCAGCCTACAGATGGCCCCATTTGAAGCCTTGTACGGAAGGAAGTGCCGTACCCCCCTGAACTGGTCAGAAGTCGGAGAAAGCCAAGTTTTCGGCCCAGATGTTCTTCGAGAAGCCGAAGAGAAAGTCCACAAGATCCGCGAGTACCTCAAGACTGCGCAATCCAGACAGAAGAGCTACACCGACAAGAGACGTCGGGAGATGACCTTTGAGATCGGAGACTTCGTCTATCTCAAGGTATCCCCCTTGAAAGGAATGCAAAGGTTTCAACTGAAAGGAAAGCTTGCACCCCGCTATGTCGGACCTTTCAAAGTCCTCAGCCGCCGAGGTGAAGTATCTTATCAACTGGAGTTGCCTGAAGAAATGTCGGCTGTGCACGACGTGTTTCACATCTCACTTCTCCGGAAATGCCTTGAAGTCCCGGAGAAGACCGAAGTGTTCAAGAACATCGATCACCGATCGGTGGATATCAACAAAGATCTGACTTACCGCGAAGTGCCAATTCGCATCATGGAAGAAGCTTACCGAACCACCCGCACCCGAAGCATCAAGTTTCTGAAGGTCCAATGGAGCAATCATACCGAGGATGAAGCCACAAGGGAACGCGAAGACTTCATGAAGAAGGAGTACCCAGATCTCTTTAGTACCTAACTTTCTTTTCGATCTCGGGACGAGATCTTTTGTAAGGGGGAAGGGTTTGTAACACCCCAAATTTCAATAAAAAGAAAGTTAGAGAATTCCAGAAAGCAAATTTTCAAACCAACAAAAACTTTTCTATTTGCATATAGTACCATGCATAGGACTTGTGCATTTGAGTGATATGCCATGATGATTGCTTTTACTTGTATTTGCTATACTCTAAAACCCTAGTGTGATCATATGAAGATCACCAACCAAATAAAACAAAGAGGATGAAAATCCATAAATTGCAAAACCCTAAAAACCCTCACATATGCCCTATGGCATTTTTATAAATTTTGACCCTAGACCTATTTGGTCTTCACCATTAGTTGAATAATGTTATTAAACACTTATTACAACTTTTGGAACCAAAGTTTCACAATTCAAATGAAATTCAAACACAATTCCCACTCACATATGATATTGGTCAAAACTGAAATTTATAGTCTGATCACCACTTTGAGCCCCTGCAATTCAATTTTCCCAAACCAATTCTTGCTAACTCTTTGTACCATTTCAAAGTCAACATCAAGGTGAACAACTTTGATGAAGATCACCCTGCCAAATTCATCTTTGATCAATAGATATGCTCATCCAAAGTTGCAACATTTTAACAAGTGGAACAATCTCACACTTGTCAATTTTTACAATTCTTGAATTCTACTTTTTCCACCACCACCTCAAATCACCTCTAGTCATTTACAACTAATACCAACACTCACATTTCAAAAAACTTTCACCTTTTGAATTAATTCAAATTTAGACAAATTTGCAATTTTCCAAATATGGCACTATTTGCACTATTTGCAAATAGTGAATCTACTCAACCCCATCTACCCTAACCTACCCCATTTGGTTCCCTGGTCCCCTTAAACCCTAATTGGTGTATAGTAAGGCTAAGGAGAGGAGGAGAGCAACTAGGGCATGGCCATGCCAGCCATGTCCCGAGCCCGATGATACGTCCAAAACGTATCTACTTTCCCGGACACTTTTGCTATTGTTTTGCCTCTAATTTGTGCACTTTGGATGCAACTAACACGGACTAACGCTGTTTTCAGCAGAACTGCTCTGGTGTCTCGTTTTTGTGCAGAAATCCAACTTTCGGGAAAATCCTCGGAATTTATGCAGAAGGCCCTATTTTCCCAGAATAATGACGGAGCCAGAAGGTCAAGTAAGGTGGAGGCCCGAGGGCCCCACACCATAGGGCGGCATGGCCCAGGGGGGGCCCGCGCGGCCCTGTGGTGTTGCCCCCTCGGCCGGCCTCCGACGCCCTCCTTCGGACTATTTATCGGCCTCGACCTAAAAACGCACGGGGAGAAGTCGAAGTCGCCAGAAACCCTCCAGAACGCCGCCACATCGCGAAACTCCGTCACGGGAGCCAGAAGTCTCCGTTCTGGCACTCCGCCGGGATGGGGAATTGGAGGAGATCATCGCCGCCATCACCACCAACGCCTCTACATCAACCAGCCATGTTTCCCCCATCCATGTGTGAGTAATTCCCCCGCTGTAGGCCGAAGGGGATGGTAGGGATTGGATGAGATTGGTCATGTAATAGCATAAGATTGTTAGGGCATAGTGCCTAGTGTCCGTAATTGGTACTTTGATGATATTGTTGCAACTTGTTATGCTTAATGATTGTCACTAGGGCCCGAGTGCCATGATCTCAGATCTGAACATGTTATTGTTTCATCAAGATAATCATTGTTTATGGTCTTACCTATAAGTTGTATACACATGTCGCTGTCCGGAACCGATGGCCCCGAAGTGACAGAAATCGGGACAACCGGAGGGAATGGTAGCGATGTGAGGATCACATGTGTTCACGGAGTGTTAATGCTTTGCTCCGGTACTTTATTAAAAGGAGTACCTTAATATCCAGTAGTTTCCCTTGAGGCCCGGCTGCCACCGGCTGGTAGGACAAAAGATGTCGTGCAAGTTTCTCATTGCGAGCACGCACGACTATATATGGAACACATGCCTATTGATTGCTTTGTACTTGGACACCGTTTTATTATTATCTGCAAATGCCCTGCTATGATTGTTACATGAGTTTCTCTCATCCATGCAACGCCCGTTCATCCGTCCCCGTGCCTACAGTATTTTAATCCTGCTGTTTACTAAAATCACTACTGCTGTCTTTGTTACTCTGCTGCTGTTATTTCACTACCGCTGCTATAAAAGCTGTTACTACGATAAACTCTTGCGAGCAAGTCTGTTTCCAGGTGCAGCTGAATTGACAACTCCGCTGTTAAGGCTTCCAAGTGTTCTTTGTCTCCCCTTGTGTCGAATCAATAAATTGGGTTTTACTTCCCTCGAAGACTGTTGCGATCCCCTATACTTGTGGGTCATCAAGACTATTTTCTGGCACCGTTGCCGGGGAGCATAGCTTTATTTGGAAGTTCACTTGGATTAATATTGTTCGCTGCAAATTCTCCATCATGGGTAAACCTCGCGATACTAAGATCGCCATATTACCATCCACTACAAGAAAAGGTACAATTCTGAATACCTCTGCTGCTCTTGATTCACCATCTGTGATTGATAAACTTGTTTCACCGCCACATGCTTCGCATGCGGGTACTTCTGCTGAATCTGAAAACTCTCATAATATTGATAATGTTTCTGCTGTGCTTGATGATAGTGGATCATTGGGATCTTTTCTAGATGCTACAATTGCTAGGTCTAGACAAATTGAAAATACTGAAACTCCTAATGCTACTACACCTGTTAGTTCACCTGAACTTGATTATTTTAGTGATGATCATGATGAAGATTATGTGGAGCTTAATGATGATTTTATTGAAAAATGCAATGCTACTACTGATGCAAGAAAAATTAAAAAGTTGCTTGCAGAACATGCTGTTAGATATAAACTGTCTCCTGATCCTAAATTTGCCACATCTCCTATAAACATTAGGGATAAAGATTATGATTTTTCTCTTGATCTATCTCATATAGCTATTGTTGAGAAAACACCCTTTTGTGGTACTGAAAAAGAAAGTGCTGTTGAACACATGACTGAGTTATCTACTCTAAGTAGCTTGTTTTCTGATGATGTCAAGATGCGTACTTACTTTGTTGCTAAAATCTTTCCATTCTCATTAAAGGATGACGCTAAAACTTGGTATAATAATTTGCCACCTAGTTCTATTAAAAGTCCAAAAGAATTGCTTGATGTTTTCTTCCGCAAATACTTTCCTGCTAGTGCTCAACATATTGCTTTGCAGAGAATTTATAATTTTGACCAGGGAGATGAAGAGAAATTGCCTGAGGCTTGGGCGAGATTTTGCTCTCTTATTAGAGCTCGGCCTGAGCATGATCTGGAAAAGCATGATTTACTTGATATATTTTATAGTGGACTAACCATTGAGTCTAGGGCATACCTGGATAGTTGTGCTGGTTGTGTTTTCAGGAAAAGAACTCCAGACGACGCTGAAGAATTATTGGCTAAAATAAGCCGGAATCATGATGATTGGACTACGCCTGAACCGACTCCAACTCCAATATTGAAGAAGAGGGGTTTAATTAAATTGAATGATGAAGATATGAGGGAAGCCAAGAAGTCTCTCAAGGAGAAAGGTATTAAATCTGAAGATGTGAAGAATCTACCTCCTATAGAAGATATATGTGAGATAATTCCCCCTTCATCCATGATTGAGGTAAACTCCCTTCAACGCTTTACTAGGGAGGATATTCCGTATTCGAAACCTCCTGCACAATGCTTAGATGAGTTTGATAATTATATTGTTAAGCAAGAAAATTTTAATATGAGAGTAGAGAATCATTTAATGGAAAATTCTCGAGCTATTAGTGAATTGCATGATATTGTGGAGAGAACCTCCAATGATGTTAAGATGCTTGTTAAACATTTTCATATGATTCAAACTCAAATTGATCAACTCACTAAAGTGCAAAATGACTTGTTAGGGAATAATTCTAAAGAGAAACATGCTTATGAAGTAACAACTAGAGGTGGTGTCTCTACCCAGGATCCTCTATATCCTGAAGGGCATCCCAAAAGAATTGAACAAGATTCTCAACAAATTGAACCTAGTGCTCATTCTAGGAAGAAAAAGAAGAAGAAACATAAAAATGTTGTAGAATCCTCTGAACCTGTTAATGATCCTAATAGTATTTCTATTTCTGATGCTGAAACTGAAAGTGGTAATGAACATGATAATGATAAGAATGATGCTCCTGATAAAGAAGAGGTTGAAGAAGAACCTGAAAAGCATGCTAAAAATAAAAAGTATACTAAAGAAGATTTTATTGCTGAGAAACATGGTAATGAAAGAGAACCTTGGGTGCAAAAGCAAATGCCTTTTCCTGCTAAGAAACTAAAATCAAAGGAAGAAGAACACTATAATAAATTTTGTGATTGGATGAAACCTTTATTCTTGCAAATCCCTTTGACTGATGCTATTAAATTGCCTCCTTATTCAAAGTATATGAAAGATATTGTTACTAACAAAAGGAAAATCCCCAATGAGGAAATTTCCACTATGCTTGCTAATTACTCTTTCAATGGCAAAGTTCCAAAGAAGTTGGGCGACCCAGGTATACCTACTATTCCTTGTTCTATTAAGAATAATTATGTTAAAACTGCTCTATGTGACTTGGGAGCCGGTGTTAGTGTTATGCCTTTTTCTCTTTATAAGAGACTTTACTTAGATAAGTTGATACCTACTGATATATCTTTGCAAATGGCTGATAAATCCACTGCTATTCCTGTTGGTATATGTGAGAATGTTCCTGTTCAAGTTACTACTAACTGCTTGATATTAACTGATTTTGTTGTGTTGGAAATGCCGGAAGATGATAATATGTCTATTATTCTTGGGAGACCTTTTCTTAACACCGCAGGGGCTGTTATTGATTGCAATAAAGGAAAGGTTACTTTCAATGTTGATGATAGGGAGCATACCGTTTATTTTCCCAAGAAGATTGAGAAAGCGTGTGGAGTTAATACTATTTCTAATGTGAGAACTATCAAAGTGGGAACTATTGATTGTCCTATATATGAGCCTAAAGAAGAATATCAAACTCTCGTGATTGGATCCATATCAATACAATTCAAGGTAACATGATTGATTTGAGGTTTATTTCTTCTTATGCTATGTAAAATTTATTTGGTGGCAAGACTTGATCAACCTTGTTAACGAATACCTTTTATATGCATAGAGGAGGTAAACAACATCTCTTTCTTCCTCCACTTGCTCTAGTTGCTGTAGCACTTTTAATTTGCAAAGTTCCTTAGTTAATCGAAGATTTCAAAAATTTTCCTGGCCAGTAATAATAAATTAAATACCTAGAAATGTGCATTTTTCAAAGTTTTCAAAAATTCACAAAAATTATACCATTGGCCCCTAGGAAATTTGATATTGCTGCTATGAAGAGTCACCATTTTGTTACCGCTGACTCTACTTTAGATAATATGGTCTATAGAATGTTGTTTTCTGACGGGGATGAGAAGGAAATTCCTCTTCCCCAACTAGGTTTGTTAAGTATTGACAGGCAATCATGGTCGTGCACTAAGGAGGAAGTGGATGAGCATTTGAAGATAAAAGACTTCCACCAGCAACATGACTCCGAGGACGCCGGGGCCTCCTACGACCACACCGTCACATATCCGGGTGCTTCTTCTAGCACATACCCGGAATACGATCCATCTTCGTCATACTACGGAGACACTACTTCATGGGATCGATGGGATTGAACTCCACTTAGGCCAAAAGCCTAAGCTTGGGGGGGAGGTATACCGGCATCACTCATTCTTTGCATATTATGGTTGTTGGATACTTGCACATACTTGTTTTGTTCGTTTGAGTGGTTTTCTAATGAGAGGAAGATGATATTTGGGGAAGTGCTGCCTGAAAACAGATTCTGGAACATTACCGTAAAAATTCTCAAAAATAGCCAGAGGGTCATTTTGAGCTGCCAATTTTTGTGCAGGTTCCCCAGGTTGTTATCTAACTTTCATTAGTTGAACACTTTTCGATCTGAGCAACGTAAGATTTTTGTAAAAATCGATTTCTGTACTGCTGTCAGGTTTTGGCAGATTTCTGCCATCTCGCTTTTCTGTGTTTCTTCTAGTTTTCTATTTCTTGCTTTCGTTTTGTTTCCTTCCCAAAACACAAAAAGACCAAAAACATTTCTGTTGTTTCTCTTCAACATTTGTTTGCTTTGGTTTCTTGCATTTGCTTCGCTTTATTTGCTATTGGCAGTTTGCTATAAGAAAACCCAAAAAGATTTTGCTTTGTTTGCTTGTTTCCTTTTGTTCTTATTTGCAATTCGAAAACACCAAAAATATTTGCTGTTCTTCTTTGGTTTGTAAAGTTCTTTATGAGTTCAATGGTCTTCGGTGGCTGGAGCGTGGTTTTCATTTCATATTATCCAAGCTACACAAGTGAAAAGGCAATAATGACGATCTACGACAATCTGATTGTGGTGAGAGGCTGGTATGAACTCTATTTGTTTTCATTTTTGTACATATACTCATCCATGTGAGCATGCTTAGTTGGTTCATGTGAGGTATATGTTATTTGAGAAAGTCTAGTAGTTTATGATCTCTCATGTTTAGCTCCAATCTATTAATATGAGTAGCATGTCATGGATGTTTGCTTGCATTGTTTTATTCATAAGTAAGTATGGCATTGTGGTATCCTCCTCTGAATAATTCATTTATATCGACTTGGCACATGCTCACGCATGCATATGACTGAACAAAAAGTCAATTAAGCTTCGATGATCTATATTGCTTCAGAGTTCTTGTATCACTTTTATGCCTCCGTTAATTTATTTTGCCGCAAGCATGATTATGACGATTCTTTGCTCTCTTGATTTGTCGCTCCCTAGTCTATTGCTAGCCTTCACTTGTACTGAGCGGGAACGCTGCTCGTGCTTCCAAACACCTGAAAACCAAGTTGTTCCAAAAGTGTCCACCATAAATACCTATGCATGGCATTCCAAACCATTCCAAGTAAATTCTCGTGCGCTACCTTTAAAACCTTCAAAATGCTTCTCAATTTGTGTTTATGTTTCATAGCTCATGAGGAAGTATGTGGTGTTTAGCTTTCAACCTTGTCATTTACTTTTGACGGACTCTCATATGGACTAGTGGCACATCCGCTTATCCAATAATTTTGCAAAAAGAGCTGGCAATGGGATTCCCAGTCCCGAATTAATTAACTTAAATAGACACTCCTCCATGGTTTGTGATTGTTGGACGGCACCCGAAGGATTCGGTTAGCCATGGCTTGTGTAAGCAAAGGTTGGGGGGAGTGTCATCATCATAATAAAACTAAAATAAAAAGGCACTCCTTCATGGTATGAGATTGTTGGCAGGCACCCGAGGATTCGGTTAGCCATGGTTTGTGCAAGAAAGGTTGGAAGGAGTGCCACATAAATATGCAAATAATTCATGGGAGCCGCTCTTGAAAGTCCGGTTGGCGAGGTAGTTAGTGTACCCATTACCATTCGTTGACAACAACAAACACCTCTCAAAATGATTTTACTCCTGTCTTTATAAAAATGAAAAGCTCTAGCGCATGTTAATCCCTGCTTCCCTCTGCGAAGGGTCAATCTTTTACTTTTATGTTGTGTCTCCATTATTTCTTTGAGCACTATCTCGAGAGCACAACTGTCATTCTTAGTATAATATGCTTGTCTCAAAATATGATTGATTGTGGTATAACTTTGATGCATTTATCTTTTGACAATCACTACTTCTAGTCTTTCTATGAACTCCAGAGGTGCCCGGGCATTTATGTTTTGCCAATCAAATATAGGCAAGCGAGATACCACTTTATCATACTCTCTTATGAACATTGCAATCCTGCTTATATACATGATTTATGATGCTTATTATTAATTGTTGGTACCTCTCCATGATTGACATAGCTGTTAGATGATCTTATTTGCATGTATCTCATTATGAACTGCTTAAGTATTAGCCATAGCATGAGAATATATACATCATATGAGCAAATGTGTTCGTGAAAGTTCTTTTATCGCTCAGTTGTTAACTGAATTGCTTGAGGACAAGCAATAAGCTAAGCTTGGGGGGAGTTGATACGTCCAAAACGTATCTACTTTCCCGGACACTTTTGCTATTGTTTTGCCTCTAATTTGTGCACTTTGGATGCAACTAACACGGACTAACGCTGTTTTCAGCAGAACTGCTCTGGTGTCTCATTTTTGTGCAGAAATCCAACTTTCGGGAAAATCCTCGGAATTTATGCAGAAGGCCCTATTTTCCCAGAATAATGACGGAGCCAGAAGGTCAAGTAAGGTGGAGGCCCGAGGGCCCCACACCATAGGGCGGCGCGGCCCAGGGGGGGCCGCGCGGCCCTGTGGTGTGGCCCCCTCGGCCGGCCTCCGACGCCCTCCTTCGGACTATTTATCGGCCTCGACCTAAAAACGCACGGGGAGAAGTCGAAGTCGCCAGAAACCCTCCAGAACGCCGCCACATCGCGAAACTCCGTCGCGGGAGCCAGAAGTCTCCGTTCTGGCACTCCGCCGGGACGGGGAATTGGAGGAGATCATCGCCGCCATCACCACCAACGCCTCTACATCAACCAGCCATGTTTCCCCCATCCATGTGTGAGTAATTCCCCCGCTGTAGGCCGAAGGGGATGGTAGGGATTGGATGAGATTGGTCATGTAATAGCATAAGATTGTTAGGGCATAGTGCCTAGTGTCCGTAATTGGTACTTTGATGATATTGTTGCAACTTGTTATGCTTAATGCTTGTCACTAGGGCCCGAGTGCCATGATCTCAGATCTGAACATGTTATTGTTTCATCAAGATAATCATTGTTTATGGTCTTACCTATAAGTTGTATACACATGTCGCTGTCCGGAACCGATGGCCCCGAAGTGACAGAAATCGGGACAACCGGAGGGAATGGTAGCGATGTGAGGATCACATGTGTTCACGGAGTGTTAATGCTTTGCTCCGGTACTTTATTAAAAGGAGTACCTTAATATCCAGTAGTTTCCCTTGAGGCCCGGCTGCCACCGGCTGGTAGGACAAAAGATGTCGTGCAAGTTTCTCATTGCGAGCACGCACGACTATATATGGAACACATGCCTATTGATTGCTTTGTACTTGGACACCATTTTATTATTATCTGCAAATGCCCTGCTATGATTGTTACATGAGTTTCTCTCATCCATGCAACGCCCGTTCATCCGTCCCCGTGCCTACAGTATTTTAATCCTGCTGTTTACTAAAATCACTACTGCTGTCTTTGTTACTCGCTGTTATTTCACTACCGCTATCGCTATAAAACTGTTACTACTGATAAACTCTTGCGAGCAAGTCTGTTTCCAGGTGCAGCTGAATTGACAACTCCGCTGTTAAGGCTTCCAAGTGTTCTTTGTCTCCCCTTGTGTCGAATCAATAAATTGGGTTTTACTTCCCTCGAAGACTGTTGCGATCCCCTATACTTGTGGGTCATCACCCGACCACCTCCACCTCTCTCCCTTCTCTCTCTGCCCTGGCCACCGTGCCATTGATCGCCACCGCACCTCCCTAGTGCCGCCTAGCACCGCCCTGGTCGAGGAGGAGCTCGACAACGCCCGGACGACGCGCGCCCAAACCTGCCCTGGATGCCGCTCGCGTCGCGACCATGCGCGCCATGGACGCGCACTGGCCACGCGCCGCGCAGCCACCTCGCACACGCCCTGGACCCCCTGTGAACGCGTTGAGCACCGCAGTGACACCGCGATGCCGCCAGACACGCGCCCAGCCCAGACCCGTGACCGCCGGCGCCGGAGACGACGACCACATCCCGTGAACGCCGCGGCCGTCGTGGAAGAAATGCGACCAATCCAGGAGCCGCCCGACCAAGCCAACACCACCCCTAGCTTCGCCTGGAAGAGGAGAACCCGACCGCACCCTCGCCTAGCCCAACCGCTCGCCGGAATCGCCGCGAGCATGTCGACCTCGCCGCAGCCCTCACGGTCACTCGCTCGCCTATAAAAGGAGAGCTCCGTTCGTCGAATTGAGCACACCAGCACACTCCCCTCTTCTCACTCGACCGCCTGAGCCACTCCACCATCAACATTCGCCGCCGTAGCCACCCAATCACCACCTCACTGCCGACGGACGCCGCGGAAGCTCACCGCCTATTGAAGCCGATCCAGGAGTTGCCGCCGGTACCAGTCGACTCGCCGTCGTCCACACCTTCACCGCGCACACTGCCAACCCTCGCTGGAACCGCGGTGAGCTCTCCGACCCCCTACCCTCGCCGCCAACCTCTCTGCCTCTCGCCGGAGAAGACGACGCACCAGCGCCGTCCGATCTGATTCTAATCCTACGCCCCACACTGATTCTTACCGTTTCGGGTTTTTAGAGAGACTGACGGGTGGCCCCCACCCTGTCAGCAGGCCCGCGCGCACTGGATGCGTTGCTGGGCCGTTTCTTCCTTTTTCAAACCGTTTCGGCCCAGTTAGTTTCCCGCCGGCCCTTTTCATTCAAATTAGGTTTAATTATTTCAAATGAATTTCAATACTGCCCAAACTTTGAAATTCAATCTTTTCAAATTGGCTAAACCAAATTTAGTGAAGTTTATGTTGTTAGAAAGCCACTGAAATTCTCTACAACATGCCACTGGCCCCATGGTCAGATTCTTTGTAGAATAAATATGATAAAAATAACAAGACAGGGACTTTTCCCTATTCAAATAATTCTTAAAAATCAACCAAAATAGATATTAAGTTAATTCCAACTCTAATAGCTCACATTTGACTTACACTAATTGTTTATGCAATAAAATGGTGTGGTCACTTTGCATGATCATGCCATGGTTAAATGAATGGATATTTTGACTAGTTTAACTAGTTGATATTGTCCAAAACTATTAAAGTTAAATTGTGTGAAGTCTTAAACTTCATTTAAACTTGTCTCACATGGATTCATGGGATGTTTGGACCCCTGGTCCCAAACTCTCTTATATGAATTACTTGAGATTTAAATCAAAGGTAGTGTTATTTAAATGGTATGAGGTGACCCACCTCCTTTAAATCATTTTCCCAAATGATGATGATGATGAACATTTGACTTAGGTCAATATGAGTTCATGCATGATTGTTGGAGAAATTAAATCTTAAGAAGATTTCGATAAGAGGAAATTATTTCTCAAGAACCCTATGGAAACTATCATTTACATATGAGATACAAAGAAGTGAATCCTATTTAAACCCCACAACCCATGCACCCTAGTTAATTTATTTGTGTGCATAGAATAGTTTGTGTGTTATATGTGATGTATGGAATAGCCATTGAATTAGTGAGTAATTATACTCGTATTCAAATTTAGACGATAGCACCGGAGAGTACGCCGAAGAAGAAGGTTGCTACCAAGAGGAGGAGGAGGAACAGTTTGAGCACTACCAAGGCAAGCTAATATTCTTGCAAAGTGCAAAGCCCCTTGGGGCAAGGCACCATGTTTCTTACCTTTTCTTATATGAACCCATCCCAAGTTCTTACTTTACAAGTTTTTACTTGATTTCTAAATGAGTTACTTTTATAGTTAACTTTGGTCAAAGTACAAGTTGATTTCTAGAGTAGTGAGTTAGTCTCTCCAAGCAAAGCAAGATAGCACCCCTCATGAATTAGAGCTAGTGCTAATGAATTAAAACTTGACTACTCTAGATGGGAACAATGTGAATTTGAAGGATTTTTGAAACCTTGGAATGAAGATGCATTCCATTGAATGATTTTCGAAGGTGAATATGAACAAGAGAAGATGGTGATTTTTGATAAACAATGATGTTGGTTTGAATGCGATACCTCTCCAATTTTTGAGTACCCCCACAATACCTGATTATGGGTAGGGCTTAACTGGAAGTTTATGCGTCTTAGTATGGGTTCCCTCTAAACAAGCGTCATCGGGGTTATGCCGAAAGCTGCCTCTACAACAAAGGAAATGATATGATATGATGCGAAATGAGGTGAATGTCCGGCCCAAGCCCTGTGCAGTTCCCAGGCTGACTGTCTGTCTTCACTGGGAGGCCAAGCTCATGGGGAGAGGTGCTCATACTAGGATTCGTAAGTGAAAGGTTATGGTTGATGATCCGCGTACTGTGTTACGATGATTCGGGGAAATCCCGACGGATGAAATCAAATGTTGTGGCACAAGTGTGCAACCTCTGCAGAGTGTAAACCTATTCGAATAGCCGCGTCCACGGTTACGGACGGTTGGAAAGGCCATACAGTTTCCGATGTCATATCTTTGAAAATGATGTTGAAAAGGATGTTGGTGAAATGACTTGTGGTGAATTGAATTGAAATCACCACTTGAATGGTGGGAATGACACTAATGTTCCCACTTGAGTTAGTTAGCACTTGAATAAGCTTTTTCTCAAACTTTGTGAACTAAAACTAGCTTTATGCAAATAAAACTAGAGCTTAGCAAACCATACTAGAATGACTAGCACTTACATTAGTATTAGTTTGCGAGTACTCAATGTACTCACGGCTTTGTCCCTGGCTATTCAAATGGCCAGAGTATGAAGATGACCAAGGAGATGACCAGCAGGATGCCTACGACAACTAAGCGCCTTCCGACGTCAAGCGTTGGCCTGTGGACTAGAGAGTCCTTGTATCTTACGCTTCCGCCATGTTGAACTATGAACTTGTGTTTGTTCGTTGATCAATAGATCAACTATTCGTGTAATAGGGATCATGTGATTCCAAATTTGTAAGACTTATGGTTTGTAATGAATGATGACTGTGATACTTAACTATTATGCCTCGCAACAACAATATTCCTGGGATTGCGATGTATGACATAATAGGCATTCAGACTTAAAAATCCGGGTGTTGACATCCCGGCTGCCGCCTCAGTCTGGCGTTGATCGTTGAGCTCAAGCAGTCTCTGCCGCCATGAGAAGACGGCCCGCCTCCTCCATGGCCGCCTGGTGGCGCAAGATCTCGACGACGTGCTCGAAGTTGGCATCGTTGATGAACTCACGCTCTTCCTCCTTCAGCCTCCGAAGCGTTGTGTGTTGTAGGAGGCCAGGATCGTCATCTGTTCCGGGCCACCGTGGACCTACTGTTCCTCGCCCCACTATGACGCCTCCTCCGCCGCCTCGGCTTCTTCGTCTTCTATTACCTCGTCCCACTCATCAAACTGGGAGTTGTCGGGGTTGAAGTCAAACTCAGCGTCAGGCTGTGGCAGCTGTGGCTGCGGTGGTGGTTGCGGCGCTGATGGCGGCGTGCGGCCGTTCCAGCCTAGCATCGAGTACGTCGTCGCCAACCGTCGCGGCATTGTTATGCAAAGGAAAGCAGCGGTGGTGGAGAGGAGATGATAGTGTGACGGTGGTGGAGAGGAGAGGATTGCGCGGCAGAGGACGCACTAAATAGGTGGCGGAGGGCGGTGCAGAGCATTCGAAGCGTCGCATTTATGGCGGCGTCTGCGCATGGAGAACCGGTTGCTTCATTGGCAACCGACCACAGAGCATATGAGGCATTGCATTATGATGCCGCCAGCCATTGAGTCGCTACCAAGACAGCCCCACACGCCTAATCTAACGTGGCACGAGGAGTCAGCCTTCCTGTTCGGCACCCCGTGCGAAATTACCGGCAAGGGTTGTTGGCGGTTTTATTGGGCTCGAAATCGCACTGACGCTTTATTGGGCGCGCTGATATGAGCCTAATTTTAGCACCGGCCCCGAAATTGCTATTAAGAGCGCTGTTGGGCTCCCCGGTGAAGATGCTAATTTTAATTTAAGCCGATACCAAGACTGCATGGAGGAACGCAATCACTAAAGTGCTTTCTTAAAGGGTGGGACTTCTAAATTCTCATAAGGGCCTCTAGGAATTTTTTATATAGCTTGTTGAATTATTTTGATTGATTCCCTAATTTCAATTATTATTCGTATCAAATAGCGGGATAACGAATCCTCCTCTTTTCGCCATTGGACTTTCCAATCAAATTGGTTGTAAGACTCATAATCTGTTATTTAGAGTAAGAGCATCTCCAGTCGCATCCCTCAAAAAGCGTCCGGCACGATAATTTGGGACGTGTTTGGAGACCGTGCCGAAAAAAAAGAGCCAAAAATCTGTACAAAAAAAGAGGCATTCCCAGCCGCATCTCTCAAACCGCGTCTGAATGCATGCATTTTAATAGAGGGGACCACTCCATATGAGAAAAGTAGGTGAGAGAAAGTGTGGAAAAATAGAATGGTATATGGGGAATATCGGTTGCATGCTTGCAATCGGATGCTATTTTTCTGTCCGGCGTCCCCGGATAGAGTCTCTACCGAGTGGACACAAAATGAGGCGCTATTTAGTTTTGAGGGACGCGACTGGAAAACGACTGAAGATGCTCTAACAACAGAAGGGTTGGGTCCAAACGGGGTATAGTTACTAGTAGAAAAAGGGGCTTCAGTCTCGGTTGATAAGAATCTTTGGTCCCAGTTTTTCAACCGGGACTACGTAGTCTTGGTTGTGTTACAAATCGGGACTAAAAACCCTCCACGTGAGCTGCGGTCGCGTGCTAGGATGGAGAACCTTTATTCTCTGTTTGTAACACCAACCGGGACTAAAGGCCTCCACGTGTATTTTTTTATTCAATTTTTTCCTCTTTTGTTCCACTTTTTTTTTCTATTTTTCAGAATTTCTATTATTTGAGTTATTTGACCAATTTGACTAAAGGAGACTCGTGTGTTGGTCGCCCCGTGCACGGTACATGTACTTAGCAAACCCAAAATCATTCAAGATGCAGAAAACAAAAAACACTGAACAAATGGGTCTAGTATATGCTTTATATCTGGAAGAGGTTTATGCAGATCTTCGAGGTCGCTTGCATCAGACTACCACCGATCAGACACGTACCGTTGGATGGTGTTGATTAGTTCTTCTCTACTCTATTGGGATTACTTTTGACTTCTCTGATGCTTATAACCGTGGCATTTCTCTTGGGAAGCTACCAAGTGCATCTGCAAGACAGGTTGCTGCAATGCAGGATAGGGGCTAGCCAGCAGTTTTATCTGCATTTAGGTAAAATGACAGTTTACTGGTGTTGCTCACTGTGTTTCTTCACAATGGATGGGCTTGATGCGGATGGCCCAAGATTCCTCTTGGAATTCCTCACGATATTCTCATACAATTGATTGATTGATTTAGTGCAACCTATTAATTGGACGCAACATATATAATCGGATAGCGCTGAGCGTCCCCCGGGGGATCTAATCCCCGATCCCCCGGATGCTCAACCGTTCGATGGGAGCAGAATAAGCGGTCCAATCAAAAGAAAAAGAAAACGATCAAAGTTATTGGGTGGACCCCACTCCAGGTCGCTTTCTTTCTTTCTCTCCTTCTTTTGTCTCCGCGTGCACACAAAAATTACAATCATTGCAGCAACTCCGGCGAACAATCGCTCGTTGAAAAATGCTCGCACAACTCCGACGAACTTGGACTTGCAGAAGCGCCGCCTCCACTTGTGGCACCGCCGGCCAACCCTGGCAGCAGCACCGCCGGACGCAAGTAGCTCTGGTGGCTAGCAGTATCAGCAGCTCCGCCCGCCCGAGTAGCACCGTTGCTTGTTCAACCCTTGCAGCAGCTGGTGGACGGCTGTGGCAGCTCCGCCGCCCGCCCCTTGTAGCACCGAATCGACGGTCGACCATCGAAGCATCGGCGCTTGCCGGTACCAGCGAGTTTTACAACAGTGAAGCTTCTCGTCGCCGCTTGTAGCAGCACCGCTGCCAGCAGCGGCTTGTAGCAGGGACGCCGGTCACTTGTAGCAGCGTGGTCCGGCGAATGTAGCATCGCTAGCGGCGGCTTGTAGCAGCGGCGGTGTCGACCGCTTGTAGCAGAGCGGCCGGGCGATTGTAGCATCGCCGGTGGCACCTTGTAGCAGCGGAGTCGGTCGCGTGTAGCAGAGCGGCCGGGCGATTGTAGCATCGCCGGCGGCGGCGTCGACCGCTTGTAGCAGAGTGGCCGGGAGATTGTAGCATCGCCGGCGGCGGCGTCGACCGCCTGTAGCAGAGCGGCCGGGAGATTGTAGCAGCGGCGTCGGTCGCGTGTAGCATAGCGGCCGGACGATTGTAGCATCGCCGGCTGCGACTTCTAGCAGCAGCGTCGGTCGCGTGTAGCAGAGAGGCCGGGCAGCGGATCCGGCGCGGGAGCTCCATGGCAGCGAGCGCCGCCGCAAGGAAACTGTGACGAGGCGAGGAGCGGAGCACGCATGCCGGATTCCGGCGCGGGGAGCCATGGTAGTAGGCGTCGGCGGCGAGGCGAGGCGTAGAAGCACACGCGGCGGAGAAAGGGCTTGCGCTGGTGGAGGGATCTGGGGAGGTCGTCTCTGCTGCAAGATATCGGCAGCGGCGAGCTCCCGCGTGGACCATGTCTCGTGTGTGTGCAGAACGAGATAGATAAGGTGGGAGTTGGGAGAAGACGATAATTGTTTTGTGGAGGAGAGAACGCCACGTTAGTGGACGCGTGGCATCACGAGGAGGCGGAGGACGGAGGACGTGCGATCCCCCGGATGATTCATAGCGTTTTCCTATATAATCTGCACTGCGCCATGTAGGGCCTGTTTGGTTCCCAGCCACAGTTTGCCAAGCCTAACTTTGGCAAGTGTGGCAGCCACAAAAGTGTGGCTAGGATTTTGGAAGCCACAAAGTGTGGCAAAAGTTGGCAAAAAATTCACTCTATGACAAGTGGGCCATATGATTAGTGAAGTGTGGCAGCTCTAAAGTGTGGCAAGAACCAAACACATGCCAAATTGCCAAACTTTGGCTTGGCAAAATGTGGCTAGGAACCAAACAGGCCCGTAATGTTCACGGTTATGGTTGTACATGCTCAATGGAAAGTTATCGATGATCTTACAGGTGCAGAGACCGAGAGCCATTCCATGAAGCGAAAAAAACTAGTAGTTCCTATTTCAGTAGAGCTGACGATGTGAGCCCGGGCTGGTGTCCATGTCACCGGATCTGGGGCCGCAAAAATATATATGTTATTTTTACAGCGCATCAAAATCGTATTTGCAGAATTTTGAAAATTCCGAAATAATATTTGCATATTAATAGATGCATATATGTGTGTACAAAGTTTAAAACTTAAAAATTTATATTTTATGATCTGTATAAAAAGATAAAATGCGTATATTACGCAGGTAATTCTAAAATTTCTAATTTGCATGTAATTACTGGTACGCGAAACTTAATAAATAGCCTTAAATGTAGTTTATGAGGAGCAAGCCAGATATGGTTGAATTCGGAGTTTTCGCCTACTTCATATCACAATAAAAAAAATTGAAATTCAGATCACAATATTTAGCCTGTAGTTTCCGTGACATTGCAATGCTCCTCCAAGCAGGAAATGATAAGTCTTAAACTAGACATCCGAGGTTCTCAGAGACTGTCTCTCTCTCTCGCGCGTCCATACCCTAGAGACGGCACACCCCGCCTCCTCCCCAACCGCTCCGTTCGACGCCGCCGGGCGTCACCGACGGTGGCGGGCTTCCCTCCCTTTCGCATGAGGTGCTCTGACTGCGGCATTTTGTCGCCCTAACGGCTGTGGGGCAGTGGCCCCAGGTTTCTTCGATGGGGATCGAAGGTCGTGGTGGCTGCTCGGGAAGTATTTCGGCCGATGCATGGCATGTATTTGGTCGCAACGGATCTGCGTCTTGGGCATCGGGGCCAGCGGGGCTCCGCGACCTGTGTTGTTGGTGTTGATTACGGCGTGGCCGGCACCATGGCGCGATGTCAGAAAACCTCAACTCTATTGGGCTGGTCACATCTGGGCTTGGGCGGTCAAATGCTGGCAAGGGCGGCGGCCAGTGAGGCGAAGTGTGGCGCAGATGGCGTCAGGATCTGCGGCCTCAGATGTGTCAGTTTGGCCACGACGGTGGTGCGCGACACTTTTCGGTGCGGCACGGGGTGACAGGGGTTCCTTTTCTTGGGCCGGCGTGGTCCTTGCCGGGTGGAAACCGGGACGTTGGCCCCAAATTTGGTGGTTTCAACGTGGGTGTGTTGTGTGGGAGCTGTTGTAGTGTTGTGTGACATGCTGCAACGACTGCATCGTGTGGCGGTGCTATGTAGGAGGCTGCTCCGGGGTGTTGAGGCATTGTCCTCCCAACATCAAGGAAGTCAGGGCGGCGACATCAGGTAGATGGTCGTGGTGCAGGAGGGGTAGCTCTAGCCTCCCACCGGCATGGTGAGGTCATAGCCGCGCGAGAGGTGACGGGACTACTATTGCATGGTGAGGGGTGATACGTCTCCGACGTATCGATAATTTCTTATGTTCCATGCCACATTATTGATGTTATCTACATGTTTTATGCACACTTTATGTCACATTCGTGCATTTTCTGGAACTAACCTATTAACAAGATGCCGAAGTGCCAGTTGCTGTTTTCTGCTGTTTTTGGTTTCAGAAATCCTAGTAAGGAAATATTCTCGGAATTGGACGAAATCAAAGCCCAGGGGCCTATTTTTCCACGAAGCTTCCAGAAGTCCGAAGACGAAACGAAGAGGGGCCACGGGGTGGCCAAACCCTAGGGCGGCGCGGCCCCACCCCTGGCCGCGCCGGCCTATGGTCTGGGTCCCCCGTGCCGCCTCTTGACTTGCCCTTCCGCCTACTTAAAGCCTCCGTGACGAAACCCCCAGTACCGAGAGCCACGATACGGAAAACCTTCCAGAGACGCCGCCAACGCCGATCCCATCTCGGGGGATCCAGGAGATCGCCTCCGGCACCCTGCCGGAGAGGGGAATCATCTCCCGGAGGACTCTACGCCGCCATGGTCGCCTCCGGTGTGATGTGTGAGTAGTCTACCCCTGGACTATGGGTCCATAGCAGTAGCTAGATGGTTGTCTTCTCCCCATTGTGCTATCATTGTCGGATCTTGTGAGCTGCCTAACATGATCAAGATCATCTATCTGTAATTCTATATGTTGCATTTGTTGGGATCCGATGAATAGAGAATACTTGTTATGTTGATTATCAAAGTTATATCTACGTGTTGTTTATGATCTTGCATGCTTTCCGTTACTAGTAGATGCTCTGGCCAAGTAGATGCTTGTAACTCCAAGAGGGAGTACTTATGCTCGATAGTGGGTTCATGCCTGCATTGACACCTGGGACAGTGACAGAAAGTTCTAAGGTTGTGTTGTGCTGTTGCACTAGGGATAAAACATTGATGCTATGTCTAAGGATGTAGTTGTTGATTACATTACGCACCATACTTAATGCAATTGTCTGTTGCTTTGCAACTTAATACTGGAGGGGGTTCGGATGATAACCTGAAGGTGGACTTTTTAGGCATAGATGCAGTTGGATGGCGGTCTATGTACTTTGTCGTAATGCCCAATTAAATCTCACTATACTCATCATGATATGTATGTGCATGGTCATGCCCTCTTTATTTGTCAATTGCCCAACTGTAATTTGTTCACCCAACATGCTGTTTGTCTTATGGGAGAGACACCTCTAGTGAACTGTGGACCCCGGTCCAATTCTCTTTACTGAAATACAATCTACTGCAATACTTGTTCTACTGTTTTCTGCAAACAATCATCTTCCACACAATACGGTTAATCCTTTGTTACAGCAAGCCGGTGAGATTGACAACCTCACTGTTTCGTTGGGGCAAAGTACTTTGGTTGTGTTGTGCAGGTTCCACGTTGGCGCCGGAATCCCTGGTGTTGCGCCGCACTACATCCCGCCGCCATCAACCTTCAACGTGCTTCTTGGCTCCTCCTGGTTCGATAACCTTGGTTTCTTTCTGAGGGAAAACTTGCTGCTGTGCGCATCATACCTTCCTCTTGGGGTTCCCAACGAACGTGTGAGTTACACGCCATCAAGCATATTTTCTGGCGCCGTTGCCGGGGAGATCAAGACACGCTGCAAGGGGAGTCTCCACTTCTCAATCTCTTTACTTTGTTTTTGTCTTGCTTAGTTTTATTTACTACTTTGTTTGCTGCACTAAATCAAAATACAAAAAAATTAGTTGCTAGTTTTACTTTATTTGCTATCTTGTTTGCTATATCAAAAACACAAAAAAAATTAGTTACTTGCATTTACTTTATCTAGTTTGCTTTATCTACTATTGCTAAAATGAGTAACCCTGAAGTTGAAGTTCGTTCGTTTAAGCAACAAGGGGGAGAATGTTTAAGAGATGCTTGGTATAGAATTAGTAATGCCCATAATAGGTGCACTAAGAAACACTCCACCACTATTTTACTCAGGAATTTTTATGTTGGTATCTCTAGCTGGAATAGGTATGTTCTTGATTGTCTCGCAGGAGGTAACTTCTTAAGTACTCCTGCATTAGAAGCTAGCTGCATTATTGAAAGTCTATTTGGAATACCCCCTGTTGATGAAGTTAAAACTGAAATCTCTCTTGAAGATGTTATAAAAAAATTGGAAACCATAGAGAAAAATTTTCCAAGTGTTGAAACTAAATTGGAAATGTAACTTGATAAAACTGATGAACTTGATAAATCCTTAGGAGGAATTGATGAAAGAATTAGTGTCCTAGGAACTTGTGTTGTCCATGATGATCAAATTAATAGGATTGATGAAATTGAAAAAGCTATGGGAACCTTGGGTTCAACATTTTCTTCTCTTAAATATAAGGAGAAAGCTTATGTGGGTAAGGAGCAAAAGTTTATGTATGTCTCTAAAGTGCCTAAACCAAAGAAATATTACTATAGGCCTAAAATTGATAAAGCCCTTAGTACCACCACGGATGGGGGAGTTTGTGATAACGATACACCATCTTTCGATAATACTTGATACACACTTTCTGCGCCTAGCTGAAAGGCGTTAAAGAAAAGCGCTTATGGGAGACAACCCATGTTTTTACCTACAGTACTTTGTTTTTATTTTGTGTCTTGGAAGTTTTTTACTATTGTAGCAACCTCTCCTTATCTTAGTTTAGTGTTTTGTTGTGCCAAGTTAAGCCGTTGATAGTAAAGTAAGTACTAGATTTGGATTACTGCACAGTTCCAGATTTATTTGCTGTCACGAATCTGGGTCCACCTCCCTGTAGGTAGCTCAGAAAATTAAGCCAATTTACGTGCATGATTCTCAGATATGTACGCAACTTTCATTCAATTTGAGCATTTTCATTTGAGCAAGTCTGGTGCCATTTTAAAATTCGTCAATACGAACTGTTCTGTTTTGACAGATTCTGCCTTTTATTTCGCATTGCCTCTTTTGCTATGTTGGATGAATTTTTTTGATCCACTAATGTCCAGTAGCATTATGCAATGTCCAGAAGTGTTAAGAATGATTGTGTCACCTCTGAATATGTTAATTTTTATTGTGCACTAACCCTCTAATGAGTTGTTTCGAGTTTGGTGTGGAGGAAGTTTTCAAGGATCAAGAGAGGAGTATGATGCAACATGATCAAGGAGAGTGAAAGCTCTAAGCTTGGGGATGCCCCGGTGGTGCACCCCTGCATATATTAAGAAGACTCAAGCGTCTAAGCTTGGGGATGCCCAAGGCATCCCCTTCTTCATCGACAACATTATCAGGTTCCTCCCCTGAAACTATATTTTTATTCCATCACATCTTATGTGCTTTTTCTTGGAGCGTCGGTTTGTTTTTGTTTTTGTTTTGTTTGAATAAAATGGATCCTAGCATTCACTTTATGGGAGAGAGACACGCTCCGCTGTAGCATATGGACAAATATGTCCTTGGTTTCTACTCATAGTATTCATGGCGAAGTTTCTCCTTCGTTAAATTGTTATATGGTTGGAATTTGAAAATGATACATGTAGTAATTGCTATAAATGTCTTGGGTAATGTGATACTTGGCAATTGTTGTGCTCATGATTAAGCTCTTGCATCATATGCTTTGCACCCATTAATGAAGAAATACATAGAGCATGCTAAAATTTGGTTTGCATATTTGGTTTCTCTAAGGTCTAGATAATTTCTAGTATTGAGTTTGAACAACAAGGAAGACGGTGTAGAGTCTTATAATGTTTTCAATATGTCTTTTATGTGAGTTTTGCTGCACCGGTTCATCCTTGTGTTTGTTTTAAATAAGCCTTGCTAGCCTAAACCTTGTATCGAGAGGGAATACTTCTCATGCATCCAAAATACTTGAGCCAACCACTATGCCATTTGTGTCCACCATACCTACCTACTACATGGTATTTTCCGCCATTCCAAAGTAAATTGCTTGAGTGCTACCTTTAAAATTCCATCATTCACCTTTGCAATATATAGCTCATGGGACAAATAGCTTAAAAACTATTGTGGTATTGAATATGTAATTATGCACTTTATCTCTTATTAAGTTGCTTGTTGTGCGATAACCATGTTCACTGGGGACGCCATCAACTATTCATTGTTGAATTTCATGTGAGTTGCTATGCATGTCCGTCTTGTCTGAAGTAAGAGAGATCTACCACCTTATGATTAAGCATGCATATGTTAGAGAAGAACATTGGGCCGCTAACTAAAGCCATGATCCATGGTGGAAGTTTCAGTTTTGGACATATATCCTCAAATCTCAAATGGGAAAATTATTAATTGTTGTTACATGCTTATGCATAAAAGAGGAGTCCATTATCTGTTGTCTATGTTGTCCCGGTATGGATGTCTAAGTTGAAGAATAATCAATAGCGAGAAATCCAATGCGAGCTTTCTCCTTAGACCTTTGTACATGCGGCATAGAGGTACCCCTTTGTGACACTTGGTTAAAACAGTGCATTGTGATGATCCGGTAGTCCAAGCTAATTAGGACAAGGTGCGGGCACTATTAGTACACTATGCATGAGGCTTGCAACTTATAAGATATAATTTACATGATGCATATGCTTTATTACTACCGTTGACAAAATTGTTTCATGTTTTCAAAATCAAAGCTCTAGCACAAATATAGCAATCGATGCTTTTCCTCTATGGAGGACCATTCTTTTACTTTCAATGTTGAGTCAGTTCACCTATTTCTCTCCACCTCAAGAAGCAAACACTTGTGTGAACTGTGCATTGATTCCTACATACTTGCTTATTGCACTTGTTATATTACTCTATGTTGACAATATCCATGAGATATACATGTTACAAGTTGAAAGCAACCGCTGAAACTTAATCTTCTTTTGTGTTGCTTCAATGCCTTTACTTTGAATTATTGCTTTATGAGTTAACTCTTATGCAAGACTTATTGATGCTTGTCTTGAAGTGCTATTCATGAAAAGTCTTTGCTTTATGATTCACCTATTTACTCATGTCATATACATTGTTTTGATCGCTGCATTCACTACATATGCTTTACAAATAGTATGATCAAGGTTATGATGGCATGTCACTCCAGAAATTATCTGTGTTATCGTTTTACCTGCTCGGGACGAGCAGAACTAAGCTTGGGGATGCTGATACGTCTCCGACGTATCGATAATTTCTTATGTTCCATGCCACATTATTGATGTTATCTACATGTTTTATGCACACTTTATGTCACATTCGTGCATTTTCTGGAACTAACCTATTAACAAGATGCCGAAGTGCCAGTTGCTGTTTTCTGCTGTTTTTGGTTTCAGAAATCCTAGTAAGGAAATATTCTCGGAATTGGACGAAATCAAAGCCCATGGGCCTATTTTTCCACGAAGCTTCCAGAAGTCCGAAGACGAAACGAAGAGGGGCCACGGGGTGGCCAAACCCTAGGGCGGCGCGGCCCCACCCCTGGCCGCGCCGGCCTATGGTCTGGGCCCCCCGTGCCGCCTCTTGACTTGCCCTTCCGCCTACTTAAAGCCTCCGTGACGAAACCCCCAGTACCGAGAGCCACGATACGGAAAACCTTCCAGAGACGCCGCCAACGCCGATCCCATCTCGGGGGATCCAGGAGATCGCCTCCGGCACCCTGCCGGAGAGGGGAATCATCTCCCGGAGGACTCTACGCCGCCATGGTCGCCTCCGGTGTGATGTGTGAGTAGTCTACCCCTGGACTATGGGTCCATAGCAGTAGCTAGATGGTTGTCTTCTCCCCATTGTGCTATCATTGTCGGATCTTGTGAGCTGCCTAACATGATCAAGATCATCTATCTGTAATTCTATATGTTGCATTTGTTGGGATCCGATGAATAGAGAATACTTGTTATGTTGATTATCAAAGTTATATCTACGTGTTGTTTATGATCTTGCATGCTTTCCGTTACTAGTAGATGCTCTGGCCAAGTAGATGCTTGTAACTCCAAGAGGGAGTACTTATGCTCGATAGTGGGTTCATGCCTGCATTGACACCTGGGACAGTGACAGAAAGTTCTAAGGTTGTGTTGTGCTGTTGACACTAGGGATAAAACATTGATGCTATGTCTAAGGATGTAGTTGTTGATTACATTACGCACCATACTTAATGCAATTGTCTGTTGCTTTGCAACTTAATACTGGAGGGTTCGGATGATAACTGAAGGTGGACTTTTTAGGCATAGATGCAGTTGGATGGCGGTCTATGTACTTTGTCGTAATGCCCAATTAAATCTCACTATACTCATCATGATATGTATGTGCATGGTCATGCCCTCTTTATTTGTCAATTGCCCAACTGTAATTTGTTCACCCAACATGCTGTTTGTCTTATGGGAGAGACACCTCTAGTGAACTGTGGACCCCGGTCCAATTCTCTTTACTGAAATACAATCTACTGCAATACTTGTTCTACTGTTTTCTGCAAACAATCATCTTCCACACAATACGGTTAATCCTTTGTTACAGCAAGCCGGTGAGATTGACAACCTCACTGTTTCGTTGGGGCAAAGTACTTTGGTTGTGTTGTGCAGGTTCCACGTTGGCGCCGGAATCCCTGGTGTTGCGCCGCACTACATCCCGCCGCCATCAACCTTCAACGTGCTTCTTGGCTCCTCCTGGTTCGATAAACCTTGGTTTCTTTCTGAGGGAAAACTTGCTGCTGTGCGCATCATACCTTCCTCTTGGGGTTCCCAACGAACGTGTGAGTTACACGCCATCAAGGGGGTCAGTGGTTGGAAACGGAGCCATGTTGCATGGTTTGCTACTCCTTAGCCCATGCCCTCGGTCTAGGCGATTGAGATCGCACTCCAAGCGAAAGCCTCGTAGTTAGATGCCAACATCGGCGGCGCCCTAAGATATCGTTCTTCTTCTTGATTGTAATGTTTGGGAGCTATGATCCTCTATCGATGTGATTGGCCTTTGTTTCTCCGGGTGAAAAACCTAAGATCTTTTGTACAGGCAGAAGCGGCAGACACGACGTTACCTTCTTGGAGGCGCCGCCTTGGAGACTCAAAACCCTTGTGGCGCGACGGGTTTGCTGCTGCCTATTCTTGAACCAAGACACGGTACGAGAGGCTGCTACTGTGGTATTTCATTCATTACCACATACTTATATTTACAAAGTTGGTGTAAACACCCTTTACATCGACCAAATGGGGTGGCTTCATAGTCTATGCAGCTGATGCTAAGGCAACGGTCCCGGAAGGTGGTTAAAAACCCAGGCGGCGGCCTCGGAAGTGTGGTGACCATGGCTCTATGCCGTGGTTTTGCGTCGCAAAGTGCCGAATCAGTGTCATGAGGGTGGCTGGTTCATCACCATGGTCTTTTCATGAGGGGTGTGCCAACTGTAGTTAGTTAGGATTCATTTCCCTTTTTGTCATTGCCTATGTAAATTATCTTTCCACCGCACGGGTTAGGGTCACCGGTCATATTTGTTTTTTTTTTTTAATAAAACAATAAAGATCAGTGGCGTATGTTAGGGTTGCGCCACTGGTCTGTGCACGTGACACGCCAACTTCATACGCCATGATCATGCGCCACAGGCAATACAAAGTGATGCACCACGGGTATGCCTTCTACTAGTTTAGGTGAAAAGCGGGCCACGTTGTCTCAAACCTTTCTTGGTCTAAAAGTAGTGACCAATATTACCATTAACTTCAATACATACACGTTCTTGGGTGACAAAAATGATCAACCCATTAACATCGCTTAAGATCAAAACCTTTCGTCTGCATTACTTGATGTAAGAACGGCCATTTAACCTTGGCATAAGATTTCTCAAAGTGTATTTTCGGAAGAATATGCTTGTAAAGTTCATGGATTGTTTCCTGCAAAATTACGACACCCTTTAAAATATGTCTACCCGTCACAAAGGTTGTCTGAGTTGGGTAAATAACCATGTGAGCCACCTCTGTAGCTCGGTTAGCACCCACCTTTGTACATCTAACAAGTCTTGTATGTCCTGTCTCGGCAGTGGAGTAGGAGCTTTCCTTCCACTATCACTCCCCCAGATTTGCGAGATCCAATCTTGCTACGGCGGTTCGATGAATCAACATCTGAATTCCGACTTGGGAACCTGACAACTGCTTGCCAAACCTGCATCTCTGTTTTGATTTAATCATCTCCACATATAGTACTATGTGCTCTCTTTTGATTGTCAGGGCAGGAACCTTCCCCGGCGATTGCATTTGCATTAAACGAAACCTCAACCCAAAGCCTCGGAAGTCAAAATAACTATTTCCGGTGCAGAGCATCCTCCGTAGCCGTCACTCCCACGGGAAATGTTCTTTCTGTTCTCTCGTTTTCCAGATACTCCGAACTTTGAACGGGCCATTTGTTTTGTGAGCCTGCCATGATTTGCCCTTTACATTTATTATTCGTTTACAATTCTCTCTGTTGACTTAAGCTAGATGAGCTGTATGATCCCGTCGCTAACAGTTTTGTACTGTACTATAAAAAACAGTGTTGTACTGTAGCTAAAATAAGTACGTATGATTATACTAGCTTCCAACTACTCCGGGGTACTCCGCCTATAAAACACCTGATTCCTTCGCTAATTATTGCCATCGTTCTACAAAGATGAAAAGTCATACGTGCTCTCCTTCTCACTAATCTCTTGATCTATCTTCGCTTCATAACAAACAATCGCAGGCTTGCAGGTTCAATCAGGACAGAAGCGTACGGTGTGTGTCTCTTTCTCTCTCTCTTTATATTTCTAGAGATTTCCTCTTTTTTACTTTTGCCTTATTGTATCAACGTTTATTAACTTTTACATATCTTATACAACGTCTACCTAGTTAGCTGCGTTGTCGTGTTCAAACGAATGCATCCAGCTTTTCAATATGAGGAAAACAATAAATGTGGTAATTTATTGATTATGCCACAACTAGATCAAAAGTGGAGATATTTTTAAAAAATGGTATAATCTCTCAAAATTACAGGGTGAAAAAAGAATTTACTTGTATTTCTATGATGGAAATGGTATTGGCTGAATTTCAACAAGAATTATGTACACAACTATATATTATATGAGTTTAACTACATATGTACTGTAAAGCTAGTATTTTTATGTGGTACTACATATGCAGTAATTAACATATATGTGAACTTTTGCTAGGCTGGTTACCTCCACGAGAGCCTGATGTACACCGAAATGGCTGTAACGCCGTGTTTGACTGTAATAGCGTTGTTACTCACTATGATTGTCATAAAGCTAGTTATAAGAAGAATAGTTGGTCCAGTGCAGAATCAAAGACCTGTTCCACCTGTTGTGAGTTGGGTTTATATGATGTCAGCTTTGCCTACACTTCTTACGAAAGGCCAGCAAGTAGTGATCCAAGACATGCATACAAAGTTAGGCAGCGTGTTCACGTTAAGCTTTTTTGGGGTGAAGAAAGTTACATTTCTAGTAGGGCCAGAGGTCACGGCTCATTTTTATCAAGCGCCAGAATCCGAGATCAGTATAGACAATTTGTATGAATTTACTGTGCCCATTTTTGGCAAAGGAGTTCTGTATGACGTGGATTTGGCAACAAGAAGCAGGCAGATCCGGTTTTGCACCGATGCTATACAACCAATGAAGTTGAAAAACCATGTTGACTCTTTGGTTCATGAAGTGCAGGTAAAGCTTATTTTTATTATGTTTACTCTTACTGCTACCATTATTGTGTATTGCAAATATACTTTAAATAATGGTTTCACCAAATGAAATTAGTATGAAATAGTTTGGAGTTTGAGCTTTTCAAACATTAGAATAATGAAACTTGGATACAAACTAAGATATGGTCAACTCAGGAGTTGATTTGATAGAAGACAAACTTATTTCCGAGATTGATAAATTCATTTTGAGATAATGGCAACTGTCCACATATACAGATCTTAATGTCTATTGTTGCCGGGAGCATTTTGGCCACATATGGAGCAAGTTCAAACTTGACCTTTTGCTTTTCAATCTTGTTGTCTACTGTCTTACTTGCGACTTTAGCATCAGCTTAGCAATTAGAGATGGGGATGTTATATTTCCCCCTATGGATCACGTGACCATCTTTATTTTTGTCCTTCCTCTGTATATGACACTGTGTTCCGAAATATTTAAATTTGAAGCTTGAAGCTTTAAAACTTGTTTCCTAAATATGATCAAGCTAGTATCTCACGATGTGTTCAAATACATTTTTAGGATTACTTTTCAAACTGGGGTGAGGAAGGCACAATTGATCTAAAGCAAGAGATTGGGAACATGCTCATGTTGATCGCTGGTAGGTGTTTGCTTGGAGTGGATATCCGGGGGAAGATGTTAGTCGAAGTCTCCACTCTCCTGCATGATATCGATCACAATGGCTTGCACTTATTCAGCTTCTTTTTCCCATATCTTCCAATCCCATCACACCAGCAGCGTGACAAAGCACGCACTAAACTAGGACAAATGTTCGGTAATATTGTGAGATTGCGTAAAAACTCGGGCCGTATTGGTGTTGATGTGTTGCAGAACTTCATAGACTCGCAATACAAGGATGAGTACTCCATGTCTGATGATGAAATCACCGGGTTACTCATTGCCTTGCTATTCGGTGGGCACCACTCGAGCTCAAACACTGCCACTTGGACGGGAGCATGTTTACTCAGCCATGAAAAGTATTGTGTTGCTGCAATTGAAGAACAAAAGAAAGTCATGGGAAAATACGGAGATCACATAGATTACAAGATCTTATCGGAGATGGGTACCTTACATTTCTGCATCAAAGAGGCATTAAGAATGCACGCCACATCATCACTACTAATCCGCCATGCAAAAAAGAGCTTTTGTGTGCAAACTAGAGAAGGCGCCACCTATGAGATTCCTGAAGGGCATACCCTAGCAAGCTCTACGGTAGTTAGCAACAACCTGTCATACATTTATAAAGATCCACATATTTATGATCCATATCGTTTTAGTGAGGGGAGAGAGGAGGATAAAGTTGGTGGAAAGTTCTCTTACACATCCTTTAGTGGAGGGAGACATGCTTGCTTGGGAGAGCATTTTGCTTACATGCAAGTCAAAGTGATATGGAGCTATTTACTAAGGAACTTTGAGCTCAAATTGATTTCTCCATTTCCAGAAGATGAATGGGAAAAATTTATTCCTGGTCCTAGAGGGAAAGTGATGGTTAGTTACAAGAGGCGTCATATAGTTAGCACTTAATTTGTGAATTATATTGGGTTGCTTGTATGAGCGTGGATGCAAGATGCTAAATTTGTATCACTATAAGCATAACAATGTATTTAAATGCATGGAGTGAGAGAGACTTGGATAATGTACCCAGAAATAAATAAAATGATTGGTATATATGGGTTTTGATGTGTCTCATTGTGCATTGTGCCACCTGGTCATTATGGTACTATGAAGTTTCATAACAAAATATTTAACATAAAAGTTCCTAGTTGAACCCAACTTACAATAAGAGAAAATAGAAACCCAAATCCAAGTCCATAAAGATTTGAGGAGAAAATGACAAGAAACCACGACAATTGAGGCTTCGGTGTCACATGACCACATGTTGGAGGCTAAGCGACACATGAACACCAACTCAGGGGCAGGCTCGCGACAGACAGCACTGATTTCACGTTTGGCCTAGTTTAACCACATTTCTATCAAGTTGGGCCCACTGTCAGGTGCCACGTGTCCATGCTTTGACAGTGGGCGTGGACGGCCGTTAGGTCTGCGTGTTAAGTGGTTCTGGACAGCTCATCTCTCTCTCCTTCGCTCACTTCTCTGCCATAGCTGTCGACAGAGCCTCCCAACGCCGTCGCCGTGCCGCCACCAAGCTCTGCCGCCGTGCCGCCGGAATGGTTTCCTGGAGCGACGAAGACGAATCTCCTGATGACTTGAGCTCTCTAGGCACCGAGGTTAGTGATTTCCGACCCACTCTGTGGAAAATCTAGGGTTAGGGTTCATAGTAATTTGGGGGTTTCTGATTTGAGCTCGATTTTTGGGGTTTTTACTTTGTACATTTGTCGCTCTGTTAGGGTCCCAATAGCATGTATGACTCCGATTATTGTGGAAGAGCCGATGATGGAGAAATGTCTGTGCTTTGCAAATGTAACTGTGTGGCTGTCAAGCATGTTGCCTTTGAAGGATGCTGGACTGGCAGGAGGTTCTTGGCGTGTCCAGGGGAGGTCTGTGTTAGACATGATCTCAGTTGCAGTTATACATCATTAGATTTGATGCATTGTGTGGTACTAATTGTTGACTGTCATGCCATTTACATTTTAGGATGGAGAAACATGTGACTTTGTGCACTGGGTTGATGAAGTTCGGCCTGCACCCCTTTGCAAGTCCCTGTCCAAGCTTTGGGAAATGTATGATACCTGCAAAGAGGTCAGATCCCCCACTTTTTGATTACTTTCTCTCTTTCCCTGCAAAGAATAGTATTTTAGTAAGGCCCGACTTCATGTACAAGTCTCCTTTATTGGTTTATCTTTCATTAGTATCCAAACCCGTGTCCGTGAAAACTTGAACTTTGGTGGTTGGGTTGTACATCATCCACTTCTCTAACCAAGAGATAGGCTCACTTTATATCACAGAAGGCCCCTACCGTGGCATCCTTCATTTATAGAAGGTGGAATTTACGAGAGAATGGGATACCGAATTATGAAATTACTAAGTGTCTACCCATTGGATCATGCCCTCCTTGAGACTGGGGTTTGCTCTATGCATAACAAGAGAAAACGCTTCTCTAAAGAACCTATAGTACATTTCGGATTATCCGCCAATAGCCCATTAAAATAGAGGTTCCGTTCATCCACATAGATTTGGTGGACATGGTGTAGGCGCACCCATTTTAAAAATTCGAAAAATTCTATTTAAAAGTTTCAGAAAAATTGAAATAAAATTTTCCATGTACATATTATCTTGATATTGACTCGTGCTAATTATCAAGTGAAAATGCGACCATATATGGACCACACAAAAAAACAAAATTGAAATTTGTATTTCTTTAAATAGTACAAATCCGAAAAATAATACAATAGATTAGGAAATGGATTCAATTCGAAATTTAGAATTTTGTAATGAGCCTTCCCCTTATGCTATTTGTAACTTTAGAACATGTATTAAATCATATCTCCTTCTCAATCATTTCCATTGTGATTACGATTCATTTGATAACATTATTAGTTCGTGAGCTTGGGGAATTACGTGATTTGTTAGAAAAATGGAATGATTGTTATTTTTTTTCTCTATAACAAGATTCCTAGTTTCTCGCTAGGTCTTTTGGGGACATTTTCCATTAAGTAATCTATATGAGACGCTGATCTTCCTTTCATGGGCTTTGTATATTCTCCATACCCCATTCCTTTCATGATCTTCCTTTCATGTGTGCTAAGTATTCTTTATTACTACCTCCATCCCAAGGCTTAATGTTTTTTTTATAAAGTCAAACTATGTCAAGTTTGATCAAGTTTTTATCAGAAATCATTAACATGCAAAATACAAAATCAATATCATTAGATAGATAACAAAATATATTTTCATATTGTACCTACAAAATATCATATTTATTGATAGATTCTTCTAATAATTTGGTCAAACTTTACTTGATTTGACTTTAAAAAAAAACCTTAAGCCTTGGGGTGGAGGTAGTAATAATTTTTTCGTATTTTCCTAATAGAATTCTCATAATAAAATATAATAATTCTATTATGAAAGATAATATGTAAGTTCTGAATGATAAAAAAAATACAAGCCTTAACCCTTGGGATGGATGTAGAATTCTCATAGCAAAAAAATTTAAAATTTTAAAAAAAACCTGTAAGTGACATTTTTTTCAAGTTTTGAACAAACAGCTACGCCCATTTTCCACTAGCTATTTTCGTTCATGTAAGTTACTAAGAAATTATGAAATCAAGATTCATTCAACTGAAATCTTACTTTCCGGTGCCTGAATCTTTAGAAGTATCATGTCCTATTTCAAGAAAGATTACAAAAATAATGTAAAAGATCACTATGAATAGTCAAAAGTTCCTCGAAACACAATTGCAAAGTTCATATCTGGAAAGCTAGTATAAAAACCTGGCAAACACTAGCGGGGTCCGTGCCGACCATGCTTACATGTTTTTGGGGTTAGCAGGCAATTAACCATCCGATCAGCGATCATGCGCTGAGAGGTTCATCTTTAACCACCCCGCAGAAAGCCTTGAGCGCGTCTCTGAATCTGAGCCCTTCCTCCGAGTACCGGTAGCTGCAATACTCGTATGGGTCGCAGGGATTGTACACCAGAGGATGATCTTCGTCGACGAGCTCGTCTATCGCTCGCACCGTGCTCCCCTTGGCAGGCATGGTGCCGAGCAGCGCGGAGTAGCGCTCGCGGTTGCTCGGCGTCCTTACGCGGTGGAGGCAGGCCTTCACCCGTCCGTTGGTCACCACCTGCATGCAGGGAATGAATTGGGCGACGCTCACAACGATTAGCACATTTGAACACACGGAGGATGAGGAGTGGATGCGTGCGTACGTGGAACACAAAATTGGTCTTACATTAAATAGTTCGCCGGCGACGAAGATGTAGGTGTCCAGCTCGGGAGGCACGGCGAACCAGCTGCCGTCGCTTAGCTGCACCTCCAGCCCTTCGACTTCGTGCTGCTGGATCACGTTCGTCATGACGTAGTCGCGGTGCGGCGTGAGGGACACTCTCGCCGCGTCGTCCTCCGGTGAAGTGCTGTAGTAGGACATCCGGAAGGAGTAGCGAAGCTGCTCACGGTGCGAGTCTATGGCGTGCCTGTCCCGGACGCCAAGGCCCTCCAAGACCATCTCCGTTACTGTCTGGTCCAGCTTGATAGTATTCTTGGCAAATTCGGCAGCTATTTCACTGGGCAGCAACGAACGTTGGGATCCATGTCAACACACATAATCATTACTATAAGCTAGTCCCTCTCACCAGAATCATAAGCTGTATATTCTCACCAGAAGGCGGGGTTGCCCTGCGTCCAGAAGAGCTTGGCGAAGTCCCTGATGGTGCCAGCATCGGCGACGTCCTGGATGCGCATGGTCTCGTAAGCCAGCCCGGGAATCTGCCCGATGTACCCTCCATAGATCACATCGTCGCACACGTTAAGCCGCTTGGCCTCCGCCGGCAGCGCGAACAGCTCCGGCATGACGCGGTCGAACAGCGCCAGCCGCTTGTCCCTGTCCAGCCCGGCGTGCTGGACTAGGACGAAGCCGTAGGCCACCACGGACGCGGTCACCGCGTCCCGGGCTTCGTCCCATCCTCGTCCGCCTGGCTCCAGCCCACGGAGGTCCACCTTTGTGATCTCCATCAACGTACTGCTGCTCTGCGCCTTCCACGAACCTGGGCTAGCTATGGCCGACCGGCAGTCTTGGTTGGTTTATGAATGCCTCTCTCGTCTCTTGTTGGATAGCTTAATTAGGTGACGGTGATAGTTTATAGCAGTACTGTACTTCCTTGTTCCAATTAATACGGTGACTGGGGTGTGGTTCTACGGGACCACATGGGTAACATTCTACTATCAGCTTGGCATGTCATCACTCACCGCCAATCAGCGGCAATGGGAGAAGCTATTGCATGCCTTGAAGGTTTGAGATTGGGAATTGCAAATTGTACTTCAAATCTTATCATTGAGACAGATTGTGCTTCAGTTGTGGAGTCCTTTAGAGAGGATAGTAGCGACCGATCTGAGGTGTGTTTCATAGCGAAGGAATTCAACTCGTTGAGACCACCAGATCGACAAATTGTCATCTCTAAAGTGAGCAGAAACTGTAATAATGTTGCTCATGGTTTATGCCAACTTAGTCGTAATGTGTTGTGTCGTGGAGTGTTACAAGGTGCGTGCCGACCTGCGTGTCGAAAGCGGCCTTGGATGATTGTAATTTAAACAATGTTTTCTAATTAATACACAACACATTTTCAAAAAAAAAAAAAATACGGTGACCTAATTTTCTATTTTTTTTTCTGTAACTACATATATAGTTAGCGTCATTATAAAATATTTTCAATACAAATCTAAAGGTCATATTTAAATACGTACAATATACTGAAGATTTTGTTACTATGCACCTTCCCGGGACCTATGGGTTTTGTGATTGCCTCTCTCGTCTCTCTTCCTTGTTAGATGGCATAATCAGTCAACAGTGATAGTTTAGCAATTAGCCATAGAAGTCAACAGACCCGTCATGTGCCTTAATTTTTGCGATAGCAATGATCTGCTGCTTAATTGGTCAGGGCGCAACAACTCATAGTTTTTCTGGGGACGGTGAATTGGCACCCGACCCTCTCTGTATCATCTGGGAGCATCTTGAGGCTGAATAAATAATTACTGCAAGCAACAACCTAATACAGAAATTGGAGCAATAACTTTTGACAGTTATTAGAAAACATCAACTTCCAAAAAAAATCTGAATTTTGCTTGACGCTATTCCAAAAATCAATTGGAAAATGTGATATAAAAAAAGGAAAATCTGGTTGCAAACTCCCACAAAAGTCTATACCTGAACTTCACAATTAAAATCATTTTCTCAAGAACTTCTGAATATTGATAATGATTTTGTAGTGAAGTATTCAAAAACTTTGCTTCCCTTCAGCTGCGTTGCTACCGAAGTCGGGAGATATGTATTGCCGTACCTAGTAGGACCATCTCTAGGAATTTGGTGAATCATGGCATCACTCTTCTAGGTTTTGGAACAGTTTGTCACCTCAAGGACTTATCCACACAAGATCTAATAAGGACATGAAGTCCTAAGCTGGTTTAGTCGTACGGGAGATCCATGGCTGCTGGGCAGTATTTTACTTGGTTTCGAAGGTTGGGGATTCGGGTTCCCAACCTTTTGGAAGCTACGCCCTCATAAAGGGCCCCGAGGTACCGAGGGTTTATGGTTTTTTGTTAGATTCTTGGATATGGAGGCAAACATGCATCTACACAAACATGAAGATCATCACTGAAGCACGCTTCACGAAAAGCACAGAACATATATAATAACTAATCAATTAAATGAGTAGAGTTTGACAACCCCTAAATACTATAGTTCCTCTCTCAAGTTCAAATGACAACTCAAGCCTAAGGATATTAACATGCATTTATATGATATAAACTGCCAAATAAAATAACACAATGTTCTCCTAGTGTCTCACACTTGATCCAACATCACTATTTTTTCTAACATGTGTTATTATTAGTTTAGTATCTCCATCTATGACAGATGAAACATTATCATGAATCGATAGATATGTTAATGTATGGATTTTTTGTTTTGAGAAAACATGTCTTTTAGGTTTGAATCCATGTAATTGGATGTCCATCGTGTTTGGTGACATAATCTCATGAGGACATCCCAACCGAACTACTACCTCCGTCATTACAAGATGAAGACAATGCTGCTGTGAAGCTCAAGTTCAATGAAGTTAGGATTGGACCTATGACAAGAGCTCGTGCGAAGTTACTCAAACAACAGGTGAACTTGTTCCTAAGTGATACTTTGATCAATGAGAACTTTATACTGCCTAAGTTCTTTTACTTATGTATGATCGTGTATGAAGATGGAGCAAGTGTCGCATGAGGAGAAGAAGAGCAGCTGGACGTGAAGCTGGACATGGAGCTGGACAAGAAGACATCCCAAGGAAGCGCGAGGGTGGAGAGGGAGGCATGCACAAGGGAAGAAGACGATGTCCAGGCCAGCGCCAGGGCCGGTCTGACCGGCCGCCACTCTGGACGGCCCGATCCCACGCCCGGTCTGACCGGCCGCCACGCTGGGTCAGCCCGGCGCCGACCGGACCCTGGACCGGTGCACACCGGGCACTATCCAGAGGCTCTGGACCCCTAGTCCGGTCACCAGCTGTGCCAGGCCCGGTTCAAACCGGCCTGCCCGGTCCCTGGCCCGGTCGACCGGCCCTCATGCCGGCCATGTCCGAGTCAGTCTTGACCAGATCCCGATCTGGATCGGTTTTTGATGTATTTTCTCGACTTCTGGTCGTCCCGAACCCCTATATAAGTTCCCAGGACGCCCTCAAATTACTTGGAGACCATGTTTAAGATAAACCCTGATGTCTACTCACGCTTCTATTCCTGTAGACAGTGTTGGGCATCCAAGAGTAGAGGTTTGTAGAACAGCAGCAAGTTTCCCTTAAGTGAATCACCCAAGGTTTATCGAACTCAGGGAGGTAGAGGTCAAAGATATCCCTCTCAAGCAACCCTGCAATTACGATACAAGAAGTCTCTTGTGTCCCCAACACACCTAATACACTTGTCAGATGTATAGGTGCACTAGTTCGGCGAAGAGATAGTGAAATACAAGTAATATGGATGATTGTAAGTAGTAACTGCAATCTGAAATAAAAATGGCAGCAAGCAAACATGTAGCAGAACTTGTTGGAAACGGTGTTTCAATGCTTAGAAACAAGGCATAGGGATCATACTTTCACTAGTGGACACTCTCAACAATGATCACATAACTGAATAAATAAATGCTACTTTTAAACACTCTCTTGTTGGATAACAAACACCATTCATTGTGTAGGGCTACAAAATCACACCTCTAGCCAGAGTAAACAAGCTCCACAACTTCCGGAGTTCATATTAAATTAACCTCTAGAGTGCGTAATAGACCGTTGCAATTTAGACCGAGTACTAACATAGCATACACACTGTCAACAATAGCTATAAAAGGGGGAATAGATCGCATCAATACTATCATAGTAATAGTTAACTTCATAATCTACAAGAGATTACAATCATAACCTACGCCAAGTACTACATGATGCACACACTGTCCTCTTTACATCATGGAGGAGGAATAGACTACTTTAATAACATCACTAGAGTAGCACATAGATTAATAGTGATACAAAGCTCATGATCACATAAAGATCACACCATGGGAGAGAGAGATGAACCACATAGCTACCGGTAGAGCCCTCAGCCTCGGGGGAGAAGTACTCCCTCCTCATCATGGGAGACAGCAATGGCGATGGAGATGGCGGTGGTGTCGATGGAGATGGATTCCGGGGGCAATTCCCCGTCCCGGCGGCGTGCCGGAACAGAGACTTCTGTCCCCCAAAACGGAGTTTCGCGATGGCGGCGGCGCCCCTGGAGTCTTTCAGGAGTTTCGTCAATTGGTGTCGGGTTTTTAGGTCTTGAGGGATTTTATAGGCGAAGAGGCGGCGCGAGGGGGTGCCTGGGGGGCCCACCCCATAGGGCGGCGCGCCCCCCTCTAGGCCGCGCCAGCCTATGGTGTGGAGGCCCTGGGCCTCCTCTCCGACTCCCCTTCGGTGTTCTGGTCCGTCTCGGTGAAATAAGATGTCTGGGTTTTGTTTCGTCGAATTCCGAGAATAGTGCCCGAACAGCCTTTCTGGAACCAAAAACAGCAAAAAACAGGAACTGGCACCTCGGCATCTTGTTAATAGGTTAGTTCCGGAAAATGCATGAAATCATTATAAAGTGTGAGCAAAACATGTAGGTATTGTCATAAAACTAGCATGAAACATCAGAAATTATAGATACGTTGGAGACGTATCAAGCATCCCCAAGCTTAGTTCCTACTCGCCCTCGAGTAGGTAAACGATAACAAGGATAATTTCTGAAGTGACATGCTATCATAATCTTGATCAATACTATTGTAAAGCATATGAGATGAATGAAGTGATTCGAAGCAATAGTAAAGACAATGACTAAACAACTGAATCATATAGCAAAGACTTTTCATGAATAGTACTATCAAGACAAGTATCAATAAGACTTGCATAGGAGTTAACTCATAAAGCAATAGATTCTTAATAGAAGGTTTTGAAGCAATACAAAGGAAGATATAAGTTTCAGCAGTTGCTTTCAACTTCAACATGTATATCTCATGGATAATTGTCAACACAAAGTAATATGATGAGTGCAAATAAGCAAGTATGTAGGAATCAATGCACACAGTTGACACAACTGTTTGCTTCTAAGATAGAAAGAAGTAGGTAAACTGACTCAACATAAAGTAAAAGAAAGACCCTTCGCAGAGGGAAGCAGGGATTACTATTTTTGTGCTAGAGCTTTTATTTTGAAATCATAGAAACAATTTTGTCAACGGTAGTAATAATTCATATGTGTTATGCATAAGACATCCTATAAGTTGCAAGCCTCATGCATAGAATACCAATAGTGCTCGCACCTTGTCCTAATTAGCTTGGATTTCCATGGATTATCATTGCATTACGTATGTTTCAACCAAGTGTCACAAAGGGGTACCTCTATGCCACCTGTACAAAGGTCCAAGGAGATAGATCGCATTTGATTTCTCAATTTTGATAGATCTCAACTTTAGGACATCCATACCGAGACAACATAGAAAACAGATAATGGACTCCTCTTTAATGCTTTAAGCATTCAACAACAGATAATATTCTCATAAGAGATTGAGAATTAATGTCCAAGCTGAAACTTCCACCATGATACATGGCTTTGGTTAGCGGCCCAATGTTCTTCTCTAACAATATGCATACTCAAACCATTTAATCATGACAAATCACCCTTACTTCAGACAAGACGAACATGCATAGCAACTCACATGATATTCAACAAAAGTGTAACAGTTGATGGCGTCCCCAGAAATATGGTTACCGTTCAACAAGCAACTTATAAGAAATAAGATACATAAGCGACATATTCTTTACCACAATAGTTTTTAAGCTACTTTCCCATGAGCTATATATTGCAAAGACAAGGAATGAAATTTTTAAAGGTAGCACGCAAGCAATTTACTTGGAATGGCGGAGAAATACCGCATAGTAGGTAGTTATGGTGGACACAAATGGCATACGTTTTGGCTCAAGGTTTTAGATGCACGAGAAGCATTCCCTCTCAGTACAAGGCTTTGGCTAGCAAGGTTGTTTGAAGCAAACACAAGTATGAACCGGTACAACAAAACTTACATAAGAACATATTGCAAGCATTATAAGACTCTACACTATCTTCCTTGTTGTTCAAACACTTTTACCAGAAAATATCTAGACTTTAGAGAGACCAATCATGCAAACCAAATTTCAACAAGCTCTACAGTAATTCTCCACTAATTGGTTCAAACTACATGATGCAAGAGCTTAAACATGATCTATTTGAGAGCTCAAAACAATTGCCAAGTATCAAGTTATTCAAGATAATATACCAATTACCACATGAAGCATTTTCTGTTTCCAACCAAATAGCAATAAACGAAGCGGTTTTCAACCTTCGCCATGAACATTAAAAGTAAAGCTAAGAACACCAGTGTTCATATGAACAAGCGGAGCGTGTCTCTCTCCCACACAAGGATTGCTAGGATCCGATTTTATTCAAACAAAAACAAAAATAAAAACATACAGACGCTCCAAGTTAAGCACATAAGATGTGACGGAATAAAAATATAGTTTCACTAGAGATGACCTGATAAGTTGTCAATGAAGAAGGGGATGCCTTGGGCATCCCCAAGCTTAGATGCTTGAGTCTTCTTAAATATGCAGGGATGAACCACGGGGGCATCGCCAAGCTTAGACTTTTCACTCTTCTTGATCATATTATATCATCCTCCTCTCTTGACCCTTGAAAACTTCCTCCACACCAAACTCAAAACAATCTCATTAGAGGGTTAGTGCATAATCAAAAATTCACATGTTCAGAGGTGGCACAATCATTTCCAACACTTCTGGATATTACCCAAAGCTACTGAAAGTTAATGGAGCAAAGAAATCCATTCAAACACAGTAAAAAGAGGCAATGTGAAATAAAAGGCAGAATGTGTCAAAACAGAACAGTCCGTAAAGACGAATTTTTTCGAGGCACTTAACTTGCTCAGATGAAAAAGCTCAAGTTTAATGAAAGTTGCGTACATATCTGAGGATCACTCATGAATTCTCGCAGATTTTTCTGAGTTTCCTATAGAGAGACCTACACAAATTCGTGACAGCTAGAAATCTGTTTCTGCGCAGAAATCCAAATCTAGTATCAACCTTCTATCAAAGACTTTAATTGGCACAACAATGAAATAAAATAAAGATAAGAAGAGGTTGCTACAGTAGTAACAACTTCCAAGACACAACAAAACAGTAGCAAAATAAAAACATGGGTTATCTCCCAAGAAGTGCTTTCTTTATAGCCATTAAGATGGGCTCAGTAATTTTAATGATGGTCACATAAGGATGAGAGTTGAAGCAAAGAGAGCATCAAAAAGCAAATATGAAACAAATTTAAGCCTAACCCACTTCATATGCATAGGAATCTTATACACAAATAAATTCATGAAGATCAAAGTGACAAGCATAGAAAGGCAACACAAGCGTAACTTCAAGATTCTCAACATAAAGAGGGGAAACTTAATATTATTAAGATGCATATAACCATGTTTCCCTCTCTCATAATAACTTTCAGTAGCATCATGAACAAACTCAACAATATAACTATCACATAAGGCATTCTTATCATGAGTCTCATGGATAAAATAATTATTACTCCCAACATAAGCATAGTCATTCTTATTAATTGTAGTGGGAGCAAATTCAATAAAGTAGCTATCATTATTATTCTCATCACCATGATCATCAAATATAGGAGGCATGGTATAATCATAATAAACTTTATCCTCCATAGTAGGTGGCACCAAAATACCACTATCATTATAATCATCATAAATGGGAGGCAAAGTATCATCAAAGAAAATTTTCTCCTCAAAACTTGGGGGACTAAAAATATCACAACCAACTTCCCCAAGCTTAGATTTTTCCATAGCATTAGCAATAATAGTGCTCAAAGAGTTCATGCTAATAACATTGCTACAACTATTTTGCAAACAAAGTTCCATGGGTTTTTTAATTCTCTCTTCAAACACATCATGTCCTAATTCAATATAAAGTTCATAAAGATCTCTAATTTTTGTTGTTGTTTTCCATTAAGCCTAACTAGTGAAAATAAAAACAAGAAACAAAAAGATATAATTGCAGGATCTAAAGGAAATAACTTCGAGCACTCACACACCGGCAACAGTGCTAGGAAATAGCTTAGTAGTCGGAGGATGTGAATACCTTTTACCTTACCTCCCCGGCAACGGCGCCAGAAAATAGCTTGATGTCTGCGCACGCTTCTATTCCTGTAGACAGTGTTGGACCTCCAAGAGCAGAGGTTTGTAGAACAGCAGCAAGATTCCCTTAAGTGAATCACCCAAGGTTTATCGAACTCAGTGAGGTAGAGGTCAAAGATATCCCTCTCAAGCAACCCTGCAATTACGATACAAGAAGTCTCTTGTGTCCCCAACACACCTAATACACTTGTCAGATGTATAGGTGCACTAGTTCGGCGAAGAGATAGTAAAATACAAGTAATATGGATGATTGTAAGTAGTAACTGCAATCTGAAATAAAAATGGCAGCAAGCAAACATGTAGCAGAACTTGTTGGAAACGGTGTTTCAATGCTTAGAAACAAGGCCTAGGGATCATACTTTCACTAGTGGACACTCTCAACAATGATCACATAACTGAATAAATAAATGCTACTTTTAAACACTCTCTTGTTGGATAACAAACACCATTCACTGTGTAGGGCTACAAAAGCACACCTCTAGCCGGAGTAAACAAGCTCCACAACTTCCGGAGTTAATATTAAAGTAACATCTAGAGTGCGTAATAGACCGTTACAATTTAGACCGAGTACTAACATAGCATACACACTGTCAACAATAGCTATGAAAGGGGGAATAGATCGCATCAATACTATCATAGTAATAGTTAACTTCATAATCTACAAGAGATTACAATCATAACCTACGCCAAGTACTACATGATGCACACACTGTCCTATTTACATCATGGAGGAGGAATAGACTACTTTAATAACATCACTAGAGTAGCACATAGATTAATAGTGATACAAAGCTCATGATCACATAAAGATCACACCATGGGAGAGAGAGATGAACCACATAGCTACCGGTAGAGCCCTCAGCCTCGGGGGAGAACTACTCCCTCCTCATCATGGGAGACAGCAATGGCGATGGAGATGGCGGTGGTGTCGATGGAGATGGATTCCGGGGGAAATTCCCCGTCCCGGCGGCGTGCCGGAACAGAGACTTCTGTCCCCCGAAACGGAGTTTCGCGATGGCGGCGGCGCCCCTGGAGTCTTTCTGGAGTTTCGTCAATTGGTGTCGGGTTTTTAGGTCTCGAGGGATTTTATAGGCGAAGAGGCGGCGCGAGGGGGTGCCTGGGGGGCCCACCCCATAGGGCGGCGCGCCCCCCCTCTAGGCCACGCCAGCCTATGGTGTGGAGGCCCTGGGCCTCCCCTTCGGTGTTCTGGTCCGTCTCGGTGAAATAAGATGTCTGGCTTTTGTTTCGTCGAATTCCGAGAATATTGCCCAAACAACCTTTCTGGAACCAAAAACAGCAGAAAACAGGAACTGGCACATCGGCATCTTGTTAATAGGTTAGTTCTGGAAAATGCATGAAATCATTATAAAGTGTGAGCAAAACATGTAGGTATTTTCATAAAACTAGCATGGAACATCAGAAATTATAGATACGTTGGAGACGTATCAAACCCTAGTTCATAGTTAATTGCTTTGCAACTCTATTAAATCTCTACACCAATCCACATCGATTTGGTGTTTTGCTACTGAAAGTCTTGTGTGATCTGCTGTTTCATTGGGAATTAGACGGTTGCAACTTACCGCTTCGTGGTCGGCGGCTACGTGTGCAAGTGTGTGGAGTTGCGAATATCTTGCAGGGTTGAGAGCTGTTGTATTGGCGACATGGACCAATAGAGAGACTCGTTGCGTCATACAAGTTATCATCCACTTCATCATCGTGTTATCTCCGTTGTGTTCATCACGTGTTCATCACATCCACCATCGCTTACTGAGAAGATCGGGCAACCCCATATCATATTCTGTTGGCAAGAAAACATATCTAGGAGGAAGATGAGTGTGTTGTGAAGTGTATATGTGGATTGCTTAGCCCTTTCCATCAGTTCGGACTTTTGGTTCAAGTGGCTAGTGCATGAAGCTTAACATGGTATCAGAGCCCCAGGTCTCAAGTTCAAATCCTGTCTTTCACATGGTTTTCGCAATTAAGCCTAAAAATTGTTGTTGCCCCCCCCCCCCTCTTTAGCCACCGCTGTTTCGGTGTGCTCTTCTTCTTTCACATGTTGACTTTCTCTTCTCCCGTCACACGCGAGTGGGGGTGTTGTGAAGTGTATATGTGGATTGCTTAGCCCTTTCCATCAGTTCGGACTTTTGGTTCAAGTGGCTAGTTCATGAAACTTAACAGAGTGGCAAGAAAACATATTCATTTATTTTACTTAGCGTCAGTATCAAACAGTTATAGTCTGCTGTTGAGGTTTCTCTCTTAGATCAATTTGTTGCACCCAAAGTCAAAGAATTTTTCATTGAACAAATACTTATGCATAAATCTGCAAATGAATCTTTGAACGAAATGCATAAGTTCACGATCTGGATTATTCTATGCCCATGCAGTATACACGTGGTGTCAAGGATAGAAGAATGATGAGCTTGACAATTCTTCCACATGAGGACAATACAACATGCAAGAATGGTCACGAGTGTGAGGCTATATATGTGATACTTTTGATCCAAAAATTCAAAATCCTACACCCATACAACTTTTAAAAAATAGTATTCTTCTCAAATAGTTGATTGATTCGCGGTGATATTATGTGCCACACGTGCCTTCTATGCGTTGGAGTTCAGAGATTTTGGCCTAGAGACTTTTGGTTGTAGATCATGGCTTATAAACTTTTGGCTTTACGTTACAGAGGTCTTATCTAGAGATTGTTCATTGGAGGCTAACCCAAAATCTGAATTTATGGGAAAATCAGTTGACAAGCTTCTCAAATGATTCTGAAAATGTGATCTTTGAAAAATAAAATCACTGGACAAGCTCCGAGAAACCTGAGTATCAGTTGCCAGAAAGTTTATAATTAGGCTTTCGACGGGAAATATTTGATTGTTTTTCCATGAATCTTTTGGCTATTGCTAATGACTTTTTAAATAATTATTCTGAAGATTTCAGAAAACAAATATATGCTACTTCTAAATATTTGAGGATCAATATATTTGAGATTTCAACTAGTTGAGTCTAGCATTCATATTTTAAATAAATCACATATACATCAAATTGCAATCATTCAAACCTAAAAGACCCCTGAAACCAAATCCAAAAGAACCTAATATGGTTAAGTCTAATTCATGTCACAGAAGGCTTTAGTTGTGGAGAATGTTATGCTTCAACATTTATTTAGTAATATGAATGTATAGTACTGTTATCACCAGATTTTAACCAAGTCAGGAGGTGGGCCGTGATTGAGATGGGCTTGGAGAATATACACGGGAAATATTCATGAATCGGCCTCGTGCAAGAGTTTGGGCTAGATTGCCCGTGTATCTGTAAATTGTAGTAGGTTACGTGTCGGTTAGAATTAAGAGATATAGTTTAGCTCGTACACGGTTGGGATTATTCCCAAGTTAGAGAGTCTACGGACTATAAATATGTACCTAGGGTTATTGAGAAAGGAGGACGATCACGTTCACAACAAATCAATCTAGGCGCATCGCCACCCCTTGTTTCGAGGGTTTCTTCCGGGTAAGCGCTATGCTGCCTAGATCGCATCTGGCGATCTAGGCAGTATCTTGTTTATTCGTTGTTCATGTGTTGCTCGTACCGAAGCCTTTTTGATGGCGAGCAACACCGTTATCATAGATATGTTAGGGTTAGCATTGGTGCTTTCTTGATGTATTCGCTTAGTCATGCTACCCCTGGATATCTAGCTGCCCTTGCACCCATCATAGGTGTAAGGGCAGCACCTTGCTTAGTCTTTATTTAGTAAATTCGATCTGTTACGGTTGTTCCTTGTTCTTCAAGGATTAGTTTGATATCCATATGGTTAGGCCTTGCAAACGGGTTGAATGATCCAGTAGTGCGTAAGGTACGGTTTACTGATCCTAGAAGGGATGTTCCGAGGATCAACTCCATGTTGGTTTTTAGGCCTTTTCTAGGGTTGGTTTTCCGTTATCTTTCGTGTCTGCCAGGCTCAATTACGTGTAGGACGTTTCGGTTATGTGGTGAAAACCCTAAATCGTCGTAGATCGTTTTAGCTTAGTATTGATCAAGCAGGACCACCATGTTATTGTAGATCCAATGCGAATCATGGGTGGATCGGCTCCCTGAGCCGATTCACAGGATAACCTGAGAGCCGATCGAGGCTCGTATTTAATGTTTACGTGTATGCCATGCAGGAAACTAGTCGAAGCAATCCATCACCTTCCTGACCAGGTATAGGTCAGGTGGCACGCCCTTGCACCAGCTTGGACGTGCGTGCCGGAGCATTGCGGGCCGTCGCCCGAGGGACCAGGGCCCACCAGCAGTCCTGGGAGCCTCCCGGCTCTACGTGTTGCCCGTCGCTGCTCGCCGGTGGGTTTTGGCAGGCAACACATTCTGGCACGCCTGGTGGGACATTCTTCTACATCAACTGCATCAACATCTGCATCAGAGATGGCGGAAGACCCAGTCACGTACGAAGATCTGACTGAGGAGCATAAGAAGAAGTATAACGAGCTTAAAGCTCTCTTCGAAGCCGACCTCATCGGCTCTTTCGAGAGGACCCGCACACATGGCATTAGGTGGAAAGGGTTCTCAGGTGAAGGCGCTCTCGATGAAGTGGATCTGTCTACTTCTTCAGAAGAACGCATGATATGCATACAACACGCGTCCGTTGGGAACCCCAAGAGGAAGGTGTGATGCGTACAGCGGCAAGTTTTCCCTCAGTATGAAACCAAGGTTTATCGAACCAGTAGGAGCCAAGAAGCACGTTGAAGGTTGATGGCGGCGGGATGTAGTGCGGCGCAACACCAGAGATTCCGGCGCCAACGTGGAACCTGCACAACACAACCAAAGTACTTTGCCCAACGAAACAGTGAGGTTGTCAATCTCACCGGCTTGCTGTAACAAAGGATTAGATGTATAGTGTGGATGATGATTGTTTGCAGAAAACAGTAGAACAGTATTGCAGTAGATTGTATTTCAGTATAGAGAATTGGACCGGGGTCCACAGTTCACTAGAGGTGTCTCTCCCATAAGATAAACAGCATGTTGGGTGAACAAATTACAGTTGGGCAATTGACAAATAAAGAGGGCATGGCCATGCACATACATATTATGATGAGTATTGTGAGATTTAATTGGGCATTACGACAAAGTACATAGACCGCTATCCAGCATGCATCTATGCCTAAAAAGTCCACCTTCAGGTTATCATCCGAACCCCCTCCAGTATTAAGTTGCTAACAACAGACAATTGCATTAAGTATTGCGCGTAATGTAATCAGTGACTATATCCTCGAACATAGCACTAATGTTTTATCCCTAGTGGCAACAGCACATCCATAATCTTAGAGATTTCTGTCACTTCCCAGTTCACGGAGACATGAACCCACTATCGAGCATAAATACTCCCTCTTGGAGTTACAAGCATCTACTTGGCCAGAGCATCTACTAGTAACGGAGAGCATGCAAGATCATAAACAACACATAGACATAACTTTGATAATCAACATAACAGGTATTCTCTATTCATCGGATCCCAACAAACGCAACATATAGAATTACAGATAGATGATCTTGATCATGTTAGGCAGCTCACAAGATCCGACAATTAAGCACAATGGGGAGAAGACAACCATCTAGCTACTGCTATGGACCCATAGTCCAGGGGTAGACTACTCACACATCACTCCGGAGGCGACCATGGCGGCGTAGAGTCCTCCGGAAGATGATTCCCCTCTCCGGCAGGGTGCCGGAGGCGATCTCCCTGAATCCCCGAGATTGGATTGGCGGCGGCGGCGTCTCCGGAAGGTTTTCCGTATCGTGGCTCTCGGTGCTGGGGGTTTCGCGACGGAGGCTTTAAGTAGGCGGAAGGGCAGGTCGGGGAGGCGGCACGAGGGGCCCACACCACAGGCCGCGCGGCCAAGGGGGCCGCGCCGCCTAGGGTGTGGCCACCTCGTGGCCCCACTTCGTCTCCTCTTCGGTCTTCTGGAATCTTCGTGGCAAAATAGGACCACTGGGCGTTGATTTCGTCCAATTCCGAGAATATTTCGTTACTAGGATTTCTGAAACCAAAAACAATGAGAAACAAGAATCGGCACTTCGGCATCTTGTTAATAGGTTAGTTCCGTAAAATGCACGAATATGACATAAAGTGTGCATAAAACATGTAGATAACATCAATAATGTGGCATGGAACATAAGAAATTATCGATACGTCGGAGACGTATCAGCATCCCCAAGCTTAGTTCTGCTCGTCCCGAGCAGGTAAAACGATAACAAAGATAATTTATGGAGTGACATGCCATCATAACCTTGATCATACTATTTGTAAAGCATATGTAGCGAATGCAGCGATCAAAACAATGTATATGACATGAGTAAACAAGTGAATCATAAAGCAAAGACTTTTCATGAATAGTACTTCAAGACAAGCATCAATAAGTCTTGCATAAGAGTTAACTCATAAAGCAATAATTCATAGTAAAAGCATTGAAGCAGCACAAAGGAAGATTAAGTTTCAGCGGTTGCTTTCAACTTGTAACATGTATATCTCATGGATATTGTCAACATAGAGTAATATAACAAGTGCAATATGCAAGTATGTAGGAATCAATGCACAGTTCACACAAGTGTTTGCTTCTTGAGGTGGAGAGAAATAGGTGAACTGACTCAACAATGAAAGTAAAAGAATGGTCCTCCATAGAGGAAAAGCATCGATTGCTATATTTGTGCTAGAGCTTTGATTTTGAAAACATGAAACAATTTTGTCAACGGTAGTAATAAAGCATATGTATCATGTAAATTATATCTTACAAGTTGCAAGCCTCATGCATAGTATACTAATAGTGCCCGCACCTTGTCCTAATTAGCTTGGACTACCGGATCATCGCAATGCACATGTTTTAACCAAGTGTCACAAAGGGGTACCTCTATGCCGCCTGTACAAAGGTCTAAGGAGAAAGCTCGCATTGGATTTCTCGCTATTGATTATTCTCAACTTAGACATCCATACCGGGACAACATAGACAACAGATAATGGACTCCTCTTTTATGCATAAGCATGTAACAACAATTAATAATTTTCTCATATGAGATTGAGGATATATGTCCAAAACTGAAACTTCCACTATGGATCATGGCTTTAGTTAGCGGCCCAATGTTCTTCTCTAACAATATGCATGCTTAACCATAAGGTGGTAGATCTCTCTTACTTCAGACAAGACGAACATGCATAGCAACTCACATGAAATTCAACAAAGAGTAGTTGATGGCGTCCCCAGTGAACATGGTTATCGCACAACAAGCAACTTAATAAGAGATAAAGTGCATAAGTACATATTCAATACCACAATAGTTTTTAAGCTATTTGTCCCATGAGCTATATATTGCAAAGGTGGATGATGGAATTTTAAAGGTAGCACTCAAGCAATTTACTTTGGAATGGCGGAAAATACCATGTAGTAGGTAGGTATGGTGGACACAAATGGTATAGTGGTTGGCTCAAGTATTTTGGATGCATGAGAGGTAATTCCCTCTCGATACAAGGTTTAGGCTAGCAAGGCTTATTTGAAACAAACACAAGGATGAACCGGTGCAGCAAAACTCACATAAAAGACATATTGTAAACATTGTAAGACTCTACACCGTCTTCCTTGTTGTTCAAATTCAATACTAGAAATTATCTAGACCTTAGAGAGACCAAATATGCAAACCAAATTTTAGCATGCTCTATGTATTTCTTCATTAATGGGTGCAAAGCATATGATGCAAGAGCTTAAACATGAGCACAACAATTGCCAAGTATCACATTACCCAAGACTTTTATAGCAATTACTACATGTATCATTTTCCAATTCCAACCATATAACAATTTAACGAAGAAGAAACTTCGCCATGAATACTATGAGTAGAAACTAAGGACATACTGGTCCATATGCTACAGCGGAGCGTGTCTCTCTCCCATAAAGTGAATGCTAGGATCCATTTTATTCAAACAAAATAAAAAACAAAAACAAACCGACGCTCCAAGAAAAGCACATAAGATGTGATGGAATAAAAATATAGTTTCAGGGGAGGAACCTGATAATGTTGTCGATGAAGAAGGGGATGCCTTGGGCATCCCCAAGCTTAGACGCTTGAGTCTTCTTAGAATATGCAGGGGTGAACCACCGGGGCATCCCCAAGCTTAGAGCTTTCACTCTCCTTGATCATGTTGCATCATACTCCTCTCTTGATCCTTGAAAACTTCCTCCACACCAAACTTAGAACAACTCATTAGAGGGTTAGTGGACAATAAAAATTAACATGTTCAGAGGTGACATAATCATTCTTAACACTTCTGGACATTGCATAAAGCTACTGGACATTCATGGATCAAAGAAATTCATCCAACATAGCAAAAGAGGCAATGCGAAATAAAAGGCAGAATCTGTCAAAACAGAACAGTTCGTATTGACGAATTTTATCGAGGCACCAGACTTGCTCAAATGAAAATTCTCAAATTGAATGAAAGTTGCGTACATATCTGAGGATCACTCACGTAAATTGGCATAATTTTCCGAGTTACCTACAGAGAAAACATCCCAGATTCGTGACAGCAAAGAAATCTGTTTCTGCGCAGTAATCCAAATCTAGTATGAACTTTACTATCAACGACTTTACTTGGCACAACAAAACACTAAACTAAGATAAGGAGAGGTTGCTACAGTAGTAAACAACTTCCAAGACACAAAATAAAAACAAAGTACTGTAGTAAAAACCATGGGTTGTCTCCCATAAGCGCTTTTCTTTAACGCCTTTCAGCTAGGCGCAGAAAGTGTGTATCAAGTATTATCGAAGGGTGGTGCATTCTCAGCGGGGTGTGGAGTTTTCTCAACTATGCATTTTATCTTTTCTATGTGTGTTTCAGAGGCTCCCTTTTCATTAGTCTTGAGCTTGCTACTCTCATCAAACAAATCTTCAGGAACAATCCAATCAAAATTCTTTTCTAGTGCCTCACACATTCCCAAGAGCTTGCAAGGTATTGATGTTTTAATATCCCCCTCATAATTAACTTCATTAGTGTACTTTTGTCTATCCTTTTCCATCTTCTCAAGGGTACTGGCAAAGTTGGTATAAGAGCCTAGCATATTATATTTAGTGAAGACTTTTCTAGCTTCTCTCGCTATTCCCCCAAATTCTTTAAGAAGGGTTTCTAATACAAAATCTTTCTTTTCTCCCTCTTCCATATCACTGAGTGTAAGAAACATATGTTGAATCACAGGATTAAGATTAACAAATCTAGCTTCTAACGCGTGTACTAAAGAAGCAACAGCAATTTCATAAGTAGGAGCAAGTTCTACCAAGTGTCTATCTTCAAAATCTTCAACCGTACTAATATGAGTGAAAAAATCTTCTATATTATCTTTCCCAAGGATAGACCCTCGGCCTACCGGTACATCTTTAAGAACAAACTTAGGAGGAAACATGATGAAATAAGTAAAGTAAATACAAGTAACTAATTTTTTTGTGTTTTTGATATAGCAAACAAGATAGCAAATAAAGTAAAACTAGCAACTAATTTTTTGTATTTTGATTTAGTGCAGCAAACAAAGTAGTAAATAAAACTAAGCAAGACAAAAACAAAGTAAAGAGATTGGGATGTGGAGACTCCCCTTGCAGCGTGTCTTGATCTCCCCGGCAACGGCGCCAGAAAAAGTTGCTTGATACGCGTACAACACGCGTCCGTTGGGAACCCCAAGAGGAAGGTGTGATGCGTACAGCGGCAAGTTTTCCCTCAGTATGAAACCAAGGTTTATCGAACCAGTAGGAGCCAAGAAGCACGTTGAAGGTTGATGGCGGCGGGATGTAGTGCGGCGCAACACCAGAGATTCGGCGCCAACGTGGAACCTGCACAACACAACCAAAGTACTTTGCCCCAACGAAACAGTGAGGTTGTCAATCTCACCGGCTTGCTGTAACAAAGGATTAGATGTATAGTGTGGATGATGATTGTTTGCAGAAAATAGTAGAACAGTATTGCAGTAGATTGTATTTCAGTATAGAGAATTGGACCGGGGTCCACAGTTCACTAGAGGTGTCTCTCCCATAAGATAAACAGCATGTTGGGTGAACAAATTACAGTTGGGCAATTGACAAATAAAGAGGGCATGACCATGCACATACATATTATGATGAGTATTGTGAGATTTAATTGGGCATTACGACAAAGTACATAGACCGCTATCCAGCATGCATCTATGCCTAAAAAGTCCACCTTCAGGTTATCATCCGAACCCCCTCCAGTATTAAGTTGCTAACAACAGACAATTGCATTAAGTATTGCGCGTAATGTAATCAGTGACTATATCCTCGAACATAACACTAATGTTTTATCCCTAGTGGCAACAGCACATCCATAATCTTAGAGATTTCTGTCACTTCCCCAGATTCACGGAGACATGAACCCACTATCGAGCATAAATACTCCCTCTTGGAGTTACAAGCATCTACTTGGCCAGAGCATCTACTAGTAACGGAGAGCATGCAAGATCATAAACAACACATAGACATAACTTTGATAATCAACATAACAGGTATTCTCTATTCATCGGATCCCAACAAACGCAACATATAGAATTACAGATAGATGATCTTGATCATGTTAGGCAGCTCACAAGATCCGACAATTAAGCACAATGGGGAGAAGACAACCATCTAGCTACTGCTATGGACCCATAGTCCAGGGGTAGACTACTCACACATCACTCCGGAGGCGACCATGGCGGCGTAGAGTCCTCCGGGAGATGATTCCCCTCTCCGGCAGGGTGCCGGAGGCGATCTCCTGAATCCCCCGAGATGGGATTGGCGGCGGCGGCGTCTCTGGAAGGTTTTCCGTATCGTGGCTCTCGGTACTGGGGGTTTCGCGACGGAGGCTTTAAGTAGGCGGAAGGGCAGGTCAGGAGGCGGCACGAGGGGCCCACACCACAGGGCCGCGCGGCCAAGGGGGGCCACGCCGCCCTAGGGTGTGGCCACCTCGTGGCCCCACTTCGTCTCCTCTTCGGTCTTCTGGAAGCTTCGTGGCAAAATAGGACCCTGGGCGTTGATTTCGTCCAATTCCGAGAATATTTCGTTACTAGGATTTCTGAAACCAAAAACAGCAGAAAACAGCAACTGGCACTTCGGCATCTTGTTAATAGGTTAGTTCCAGAAAATGCACGAATATGACATAAAGTGTGCATAAAACATGTAGATAACATCAATAATGTGGCATGGAACATAAGAAATTATCGATACGTCGGAGACGTATCAACGCACCAGAGCTCTGCGTCAGGAAGTCAATTACATGGTGGCTCATTCGCTACACCGCCATTCTGAGAGCCTGGTGAACGCATTCGAGCGCGTTGCGCTTCACGTGGTCCAGGAAATCATGAAGTATCAGTACTCTCCGTCAGGACCAACGCTAGGGACTCACCAAGGAGAGATACCATTCCACACCAGACCGCAGCTGCCGTTCTCGCTAGCAGCTCCAGAACCGCCGGGTTCACCGGCGTTCGTCGTCTACAAGATTGGAGGCGATCCTGCTGATTACCAGTTCATGCTGGAACCGCCTAAGGAAATCCCGCATGGATACACGTGCATGTATGTGCCAGACTGCAATAACTTGACGCGCACGAACCAGATTACAGCAGGAGGAGTTTCTGGAGCCACAGGAGGAATTTCTGGAGTAGACGCCGATAAACAGGCGTGGCTAGCTAAATATGCCACCGCAACAAATCAGCAAAGCTCGGCCCCTGCAGCTAACACCGTGGACCAGATCAGTGCGATCTTGAGAGACCAGTTCGGCATGGTGCCAAAGAGGAGGGCAATCGGCTATTCCAAGCCGTACCCCAACGAGTATGATTTGATTCCACTGCCGCCCAAGTATCGGCTCCCTGAGTTCTCAAAGTTTAGTGGCTCAGAAGGCTCTAGTTCAATTGAGCATGTGAGCCGATATTTGGCACAGTTGGGCATGATCTCAGCATCAGACCAGCTACGCGTAAGGTTTTTGCGCAGTCTCTCACAGGATCGGCTTTCGGGTGGTACACCTCGCTGCCACCAGATTCAATCCGGACGTGGAAGCAGATGGAAGAGCAGTTCCACATGCAATATCACTCAGAGGCTTCCGAGGCTGGCATTGCCGATCTGGCACAAGTACGACAGAGGCGTGGAGAGACGATGTCAGAATACATTCAGCGCTTTATGACTGTGAGGAACCGATGTTATTCGGCTCGTTTGAATGAGAAAGAAGCAGTCGATCTGGCATTGTTGGGTCTCGCGTCGCCGATCAAGGATATGGCTTCCCAAGCGGAATACACTTCACTGGCGCATATGGTTCAGAAACTTTCATTGTATGAAGAGCGCCACCCAGAATTGTACCAGGACAAATTCAAACGCCCGGTAAGCCTGGTTGAGACAGAAGAAGATGAAGACTCTGCAGGAGACTAGGAAGTAGCTGTGGCTGAATGGGCTCGGGGGGCAAACCCCGTGTCCTGCAAATGGGTTAAACCACAAGGTCCTGCAAAAGGGTTTGACTTCGACGTGAGCAAAGCTGAACAGATTTTCGATCTTTTGCTTAAGGAGAAGCAGCTGAAGTTACCCGAAGGCCATAGAATCCCTACGGCGCAAGAGATGAACGGAAGGCCATACTGCAAGTGGCACCACTCGTTCACCCATGCCACCAGCGATTGCAAAGTGTTGCGTCAGCAGATCCAAATGGCGATAGAACAAGGTCGTCTGATTTTCAACCAGTATGCCATGAAAGTGGACACGCAACCTTTTCCTGCCGTTAACATGGTGGAATGCAATCACCCCGTGAGACGCCAGCCAGATTTCTCGTTCAGTATTAACATGGCAGGGCCTGTATACCACCCTGGCAAGGATAAAGAAGAAAGCAGTCGTTCTCATGGTAAGGAAAAGGAGGAGGCCGGTCCACGCGACCGGCCCCGATATGATGACAGACGGTACGTCACCGAGGAACAAGTGAGAAGCGTGCGGTACCGACGACCACTCTCTGATCATCTCCTTAACAAGTATGAGCGTCAGTACGACCGACGCCGGCGGTACGACGAAGACGACGAAAGAGATCGTCGGTCTAGTGTAAACGACAGAAAGTATCGTCGGTATGATAGAAACGACGAAGGATATGAGCGCCGCACTAAGGGAAGGTCAAGGGAGCAAGAAGACATGGACCGACACTGGGATTGTCCTTTCTTTAAACATTGCTGGGACTCAGGAATGAGCCGATTGCCTACAATCGACAGCTGCCCAGAATGTAGACAGAGGAAGAAGGACGCAGGAGACGTATCGGTGTTCAAACGTCTAGGGCCTCTCCCATCTCGGAACATGCAAGCTGAGTCCTCTCGGGTGGAAGATCTCGAGGAATTAGAAGATGATGAAGAAGAAGAAGAAGAAGATAGATACCACCGACCAAGGTGGTGCCCTGATGGACTCAGTCACTCTCAAAAGCGCAGGGTTCAGCGGCTACGTAGCTTGGAGGAAGCCGAGAGGTTATACCTGCACACGTTGAGGAAGGAGCGGCCCGATCTGGCCGTGAAAATTCAGCAAACTTTGGACGAGGAGGGTCGTCCACAGAAGAAAGAATGGCGCCCCAAACCAAAGAAAGCCGATGATAAGGCATCGGCTGGCACAAACATGGTGTTCATACTTCCGTCGGAGTTTTGTGCTCCAAGAACAGAAGAGGCACCTGTAGCACAGCTTGACTGCGGCCCACGGCCAGTCATCTTTGAAAAGCCACGAGAAAGGAGCTACAGACATCTAAAGGCCCTGTACTTGAAAGGTTATATCAACGGGCAGCCTGTCAGCAAGATGCTGGTTGACACGGGGGCGGCAGTCAATATTATGCCATACTCCATGCTACGTCGCCTGGGACGCTCTAGCGCGGATCTGATCAAAACCAACGTCACATTGAGCGACTTCAACGGCCAAGCATCAGAAGCGCAGGGCGTTCTGAGCGTGGATCTAACTGTAGACCGAAAAACCAACCCCACGTCATTCTTCATCGTCGACAGCAAAAGCACCTACGCTGTCCTGCTAGGGAGGGATTGGATTCACGCCAACTGCTGCATTCCATCCACAATGCACCAATGCTTGATACAGTGGGATGGAGATGAAGTGGAGGTCGTCCATGCAGATGACTCAGCCGAAATCTCAACGGCTGGCATGAACATTTGGGAAGCGGAAGACCAAGAGCCACTCTCTGGAGTCAGTTTGGACGGCTGTGAGCGCATCGAAGTGACAAAAAATGGGGTGAGGCTGGTCTTATCCACCGGCCTGACAGTGTAGCAAGAGCAAAGTCTATGGACGTACGTGACAAGGCCGATCCCTGTGATCGGCCCCAAAAAATAAGAAGTAATGATCTCAACTCAAGCATGTCACGTAGATATAGTAGAGCACGAACAAGATGTAAACCTTCATTGAGCAATGCAATCAAAATGGGGGCCGATTCCAGCAATCGGCCCATATTATCCTCGCCATACGGTTTGCCTGTGTTGAGCATCGATCTAGCAGGTGACGGAAAGCTAGGGTATGGGTTTACATCGGCTGATGAGCTAGAAGAGGTTGACATTGGTCCTGGGGATAAGCCACGACCAACTTTTATCAACAAAAAGTTAGATCCGCATTTGAGGAGCCTGATGATAGCTCTGTTGAAAGAATACCCAGATTGCTTTGCATGGGATTACACAGAGATGCCTGGGTTAGACAGGAGCATAATTGAGCATCGGCTCCCTCTCAAGAAAGGATTTCGGCCGTTCCAGCAACGAGCATGTCAAATGAAGGCCGAAATTCTTGAAGAAGTCAAGAAAGAGATCGAGAAAATGTTGGCCGCCGGGTTCATCAGGCCATGCAGATTGGCGAGACAGGATGACTAGAGAGCCGATATCTTCAATTACTTGAAAGATTCGGCTCGGGGGGCACCTAAACAGTAAAGGTATATGGACAGTGAAATATGGGGGCCGATGCATAAAAAATCGGCCAGTAAAAAAACAATTTTTACATACAAATCACAGCCGATGTACAGACATCGACTTTAGGAAAATATGCAAAACATCAAGGTACAAGTACAGCCGATGCACAGACATCGACTTCAGACTAAAAAGCCGATGCACAGCCATCGACTCTAGAGGTACAAGCTCAATTGAGCAGTTTTCAGTTTACACAGAGAGGCTCTACTAAAGGAATGCCTCGAGGGCATGGAGGGCATCAGCACGGACATGATCCACCTCGGCGATCTCGGCCTCATCATCTTCGTCCTTGCCTGTCACCAGCTGTCTGTTCAGGGCACGTATTTCGGCCAGTTCAGTCTTCAGTTCAGCTTTGAGGCCTTCTGCTTCCTCTTGAGAGCGGGCAATAAGGGCTTCCTTATCTTGGATAAGCTGTTTGGTTACCCTGACCCTCTCTTCAAGGTCCTCTAGTTCCTTGCGCAGGGTCTCAAGGTCGGTGCTGCTGACAGAGGTGTCAGTTTTGGCGTCCAAGGCAGCCTTCTTCTCATTGAGCCGTTGACACTTGTCTACAATATCGGCTTTCAACGGAAGCTGGGCGTGGCGTAGGTCGATTCTCTGACGAGCCAACTTCACCCTTGATCTGAAGGCTGACAGAGTCACAACTAGCCAGAGTTTCACCTGCAATGTCACCGGGAGATGGGGCTGAATGTCTTCAAGAATGCCCTTCACTTCCTCGGGGTTTTCAATCAATGTCTCAATTGAGGAGGAGAGCAAAGCCTTGAGACGCTGGAGTTGTCCATGGGTAGTGCTGGGTCCTGGCTCTTCACTTGCCCTGGAAGTAGCTGGTTCGATGGATTCAGGGTCGAACGTCAGCAAGCTTGAGAGGTCACAACCCTAACAGACAAACAAGAACAGCGTCAGTATGCAGCAAAAGAGAAGGGTAGAGCCAAGGGAATGGAGTGTACCTCTCCTAAGACCAGAGGGACAGCCGATGTTGTGGTGATCGGCTTTTCGGTGGGCTTGGCTAAGTTGGCAACCTTGTCAGCCACGTTTTTTGAGGTTGCTAGATCCAGGGTGGCGGATGGCATCAGTACCTCCTCGACGTCCCCACTGGAGGTGTCATCAGTCTACAAAGGGAGTGGTTAGCCGATGCGAGTAGCGATGGGTTAGTATGAAATATGAGCTAGGGGGAGTAATTACATTTGAAACCTCCTGGCTTGGTGAAGAAGCTTGCGGTTCCTTGCGAGCTCTCTTGACGCATCGGCTCTTTGTGCGTAGCCCTATTTTGATTGAAGCTTGGGAGGGAGCAGGTTCAGGAGCTGACCTTTTCTTGGAAGCCGACGGTGGCAAGTCTGGCTGGCTCTGCGTGGTGGTTTTCCCAGAGTTGCCCGAGCTCGAATTCTCTCGACTGGACTGTGTCTCCTCGCTAGATTTTTCTTCAGTAGAGGCCTGCAAAAGAAATACAAGCATGTTGCAGAAGCCTAGAAGGATAGATGAAATTAACCAAGGCATGGATCGGCTTACGTGCAAACTTTCTTGAGCGGGAGTAGGGTTTTGGCGCTTCAAGGTCTTCCTGGCAGCTACTTTCCTTACTGCTTTTCTCGCCTTGATTGAGGCTCGGGGGGCAGCTGGCCCAGAAGATGCTTTGCTCTTAGGAGCCAATTTTGGCGAAATCGGCTGGCTCTGCATCACAACCTTCTTCAAGGGCGGCGAGCTCTTGCAGAAGAGAACCACTGGAGCTGGTGGGAGGAATTTGAAAGGGGAGCCGTCAGCTTGCGCAGGTTCTGGACCATCTTGTTGCTGCAAGGAAACAGAGCCAGGTTACAAACAATCATTATGAGCCACTGCAAGAAATTTGTGTGTAGTGGTACCTGTTCTGCAGGGATATCATATTCAGCATCAAGTTGTTTCAGCAACGGTCCTAGAGCTCTCCTGAAGGCGTGGGTCTTCCACATTGACCACCAGGTTTCAAAGCCATCGGTTGACGAGATGAAAAGGAGGTTGTGAGGGATTGGAATGGCTAGAGCATCAAAGAAGGAGTAACACCTTTGGCCGGTGAGGACATCAGGCAACTCAGCTCTGCTTTCTGTCAAGTGGCCTCACTACAAGAAAAGTTGCCATGGCCGACGAAGTTGAAGTCGCGCCGTGGTTGCTGGTGTACCATGGCCGACGATTTTGGGTCTGTCCGTTGTGCATGTCAAAACGTTTTTTTCTCGTTTTTGAGGCCACCTAGCCCGACGAAACCGGCCAAAACGTTGCGTATGGTGGCCCGGGACGTGGTGCATCTCGAATTATCGGGTTTGCCGGCCGAGTCAACGCAAATCCGCACCGCCGAGGGATGTAGGGCCCAGATGGCAGCCTCTCTGGCATTGTTTTTTTCTCGATCGCGCCATCTCGTTCAACGCTCTCCGATCGAGCCGTTTACGATGCAGGATCATGGGTCCCGCATGTCATCCTCTATGAACCAAAATTCTTTTCTATTCTTGGATTTTTTTTGACCCCCTGATTTCTGGCTACTTCCTTTTTCTTTTGATCCCTTGCCGCCTTGGAAATGTTGACACCGCTGCTGCTAATTGGGACCCGCATGTCATCCTCTATGAGCAATCAACTTTCTTTTCTTGGAGTTTTTTTTGGCACCTCAAATTTGGTCACTTGCCTTTTTCTTTCGATCCCCTGCCGCCTCTCAAACGGTGATACCGCTGCTGCTAAATGGGACCCGCATGTCATCCTCTATGTACTATAAAACTTTCTTTTCTTGGATTTTTTTGGCACCTCATATTTGGTCACTTACCTTTTCTTTCGATCCCATCCCGCCTCTCAAACGGTGAGACCGCTGCTGCTAAATGGGACCCGCATGTCATCCTCTATGTACTATAAAACTTTCTTTTCTTGGATTTTTTTTGGCACCTGATATTTGGTCACTTGCCTTTTTCTTTCGATCTCATGGCGCCTTTGAAACGTTGACTAAGCTGCTGGCTCATGGGTCCCGCATGTCATCCTCTACGACAATAAAAGTTTTCTTTCTTGAATTATTTTTGGCTCCTGATATTTGGTCACTTGCATTTTTCTTTCGATCTCATGCCATGTTGAGGACCCTGCAGGCTCATGGGACCCGCATGTCATCCTCTATGTACAATAAAATTTCTTTTCTTGGATTATTTTTGGCTCCTGATATTTGGTCACTTGCCTTTTTCTTTCGATCCCGTGCAGCCTCTCAAACGGTGATACCGCTGCTGCTAAATGGGACCCGCATGTCATCCTCTATGTACACTCAAGTTTCTTTTCTTGAATTATTTTTGGCTCCTGATATTTGGTCACTTGCCTTTTTCTTTCGATCTCATGCCACGTTTGAAACGTTGAGGAACCTGCTGGCTCATGGGACCCGCATGTCATCCTCTATGTGCTATAAAAGTTTATTTTCTTGGGTTTTTTTTCACCCTCTGATTTTTGGCTATTTCCTTTTTCTTTTGATCCCCTGCCGCCTTGGAAACGTTGAGTAAGCTGCTGACTCATGGGACCCGCATGTCATCCTCTATGTACAATCAACTTTCTTTTTCTTTTGATCTCAAGCCGCATTTGAAACGTTGAGACCGCTGCTGCTAATTGGGACCCGCATATCATCCTCTATGTACAATAAAGTTTTTTTCTTGGATTATCTTTGGCTCCTGATATTTTGTCACTTGCCTTTTTCTTTCGATCTCATGCCGCCTTTGAAACGTTGAGTAAGCTGCTGGCTCATGGGTCCCGCATGTTATCCTCTACGAACAATAAAAGTTTCCTTTCTTGGAGTTATTTTTGACCCCTAATTTCTGGCTATTTGCCTATTTCTTTTGATCTCCTGCCCCCCTTTGAAACGATGACAACGCAGCTGGCAGGTCGGTCCCACATGTCATCCTCTGTGAACAATAAAAGTTTCCTTTGATGGATTTATTTTGAACCCCTAATTAATTTCGGGATATTTCCTTTTTCCTTTGATCCCCTGCCGCCTTGGAATCGTTGAGGATGCTGCTGCCTCATGGGTCCCGCATGTCATCCTCTCAGAACGGTAAATGTTTCTTTTCTTGGATTTTGTTGACCAAACGATTTTTGGCTTATTTTTTCTTTCGATCTCCTGCAGCCTTTAAAACGTTCAGGGCGCTGGTGGCTCACGGGTCCCACATGTCAACCTCTATGAACAATAAACGCTGAGGATGCTGCTGCTTCATGGGTCCCGCATGTCATCCTCTCAGAACGAAAATGTTTCTTTTCTTGTATTTTTTACCAACAGATTTTTGGTTTATTTTTTCTTTCCATCCCCTGCCGCCTTTAAAATGTTGACGACGCTGCTGGCTCATGGGTCCCCGATGTCATCCTCCCCGTACAAGAAACATGTGATATCTTGATTATTTTGCAGACAATAAACATTGTATTTCGCTCTGAGCTATTGCAAACGGATAAATTAAATATTTATTTTTACATAAACAAACTTATATGTTGAATCTCCTTGTTTTGTGTTTTTGTGAAGCATAGGACTTTCCTGTTTTTTTAGAAAAATCCAAACTTTCCTGTTTTGGAGTGGGCTGAAATTGTACGAGTCAAAAGGCCCAGCAGGATAGTTCGAAGGCCCAGATGTCCAGATGCAGCCCAATTGAAATCTTTCTTTTCTTGGATTTTTTTCACCCCCTGATTTCTGGCTACTTCATTTTTCTTTTGGTCCTGTGCCGCCTTGGAAATGTTGAGACCGCTGCTGCAAAATGGGACCCGCATGTCATCCTCTATGTACAATAAAATTTCTTTTCTTGGATTATTTTTGGCTCCTGATATTTGGTCACTTGCCTTTTTCTTTCAATCTCATGCCGACTTTGAAACGTTGAGGAAGCTGCTGGCTCATGGGTCCCGCATGTCATCCTCTATGAACAATAAAAGTTTCCTTTGTTGGATTTATTTTTTACCCCTAATTTCTGGTTATTTGCCTTTTTCTTTTGATCCCCTGCCCCCTTTGAAACCATGACGACGCAGCTGGCAGGTCGGTCCCACATGTCATCCTCTATGAACAATAAAGGTTTCCTTTGATAGATTTATTTTTTACCCCAATTAATTTCTGGCTATTTCCTATTTTTATTTTGATCCCCTGCGACCTTGGAATAGTTGAGGATGCTGCTGCCTCATGGGTCCCGCATGTCATCCTCTCAGAAAGGTAAAAGTTTCATTTCTTGGATTTTGTTTACCAACTGATTTTTGGCTTTTTTTTGTTTCGATCTCCTGCCGCCTTTAAAACGTTGACGACGCTGCTGGCTCATGGGTCCCCAATGTCAGCCTCCCCGTACTGCAAATCCTCTTTCTGCAAAGGTTGTATTTCTAGCTAGATAGCTAAGGTGGATTCGAATCTGCCGTGGTTCAGGCAGCTCAGGTAAGCCTTCTTGCACTGATTAATGGAACTAGTGTATAGCAAGGTCAAGACATGTGGCTTGGTGTAATGAATCTATTTGAATCATGTTGTGGATTCAATCTGATAGTTCTCTAACAGGTCAGCCAAAATAGAAATTAAGTTTTTTCTAAAACGGAAATGCAAATTAAGATGAACACAAACATTAGTTATCATAATAGCTGATCATACATACATACTTGCTAAGAGCAAAAGCTTGCCAGAGTTTTACCACCCATACAATTAATTAGCAGTTCAGATAAGATAACCTTATATAAGTATAACTACAAATGCATTTGCTAAGGGCTCATGGGACAATAGAACTAGACAACCGCAAACTTGATGACCAGCATGTCACAGTGGCATCGAAAGATCTTGACCTTCAACTTTGATCCAATGCGAAGTTTGGCACCGTCAATGAACTTTTTCCACCTGGAAGTAACAGCCAAGCGGCCATCTGTGGGACTGACGGAGTACCGTCCCTCCACGGTGAGACCTTCACTCTCCATGACGAGGGAAATCTTGCCCCTTCGGCCAGCATTGAGATCCTTGGCGATACTTTTAGGCAATTTCTGATTCAAAGCAAGAGATACCAACAAAAATTAGTCAATGGCACCAATGCACTGAAGACTGAACCATGTGAGACTTTGAGCAGAGAAGACATCAAGATAAGAGCAGTTATGCTGTCATATACTCACGAACATAGCCTTCAGATGCGTCCTGGTCACCACACGGGTGGCCACAGCAATGAGCTGAGACCTCGGTGATCTGGCTGGGGCAGGTGCAGGAGCCTGGGCTGGTACACGAGCTGGTGCTGATGCAGGAGACTGTTGGGCAGGTGCAATAAACGTTGCCTCTAGAGGAACCGGTGCTGATGCAGGAGACTGTTGGGCAGGTGCAGTAAACGGTGCAGCTAGAGGAACCAGTGCTGATGCAGGAGCCTGCTGGGCAGGTGTAGTATATGGGGCCTCTACAGGAACCAATGCTGATGTAGGCACTTGCTGGGTAGATGCAATAAACGGTGCTGGTACAGGAACCGGTGCTGATGCAGGAGAGTGGGAAGCCGGTGCCGGTGCTGGTGTGGGTGCCCTTTGTGACATCCGCTCCTGTTCCATCAGGGGATCTGCAGCTTTGATCATGTTAACCCAGCAAGCTAGAACAGAGGGAATGGTTTAGAACAACTGCTCAGAATGCAGTAATCAAAGGATGTGAGTACAAAAAAGTTACATATTATATATTTGGAAGTGTCTCCAACTCTGTAAGCAGTTACGTATATCTGCCCGTTTGAGTTTCTGATGCTCAGCTCGTCGCCCTTCTTCAGACCGTAGTAAAAAAGCAAACTTTCTCCAATCATGTCCATACAAATATGTGATGGCCTGCGTCTTGTAGACATACACCTCATAGACCGTGTAGGTGTTCATCAATTTGCCATTGCCATGCATAGTGAAAGACCCTTCATGCGGACACATCTGGTTAATCATTGGACGAAGTTCACAAGGTACAGTCTGCAGGTGAAAATTGATACTAATGTAAGAAGCAGGAAGACTAAAAACAAGACTTTACTATATGCCAATTCATGCTAAACCACTGAGAATACATACCTGTAACTCTGTGAAGGAGTTATTAGAAAGGTAGATAGAGCCATAGGAGGTGTTATATGCGGGGTATGTACATGGGCCCGCCATATTCCTGCAAGCTCGGCATCGGGATGGTGAAGGAAACATGCGAGGTACTACTGGTGCGTAGCGCTGAATGTAAGTGGAAGAATTAGGTTGTGTAAAGTGCATAGTTCAGAGCAATGCAAATGTTGACAAGCGAGTGCATAACACTATGTTACAAACTGAACAGTCAAAATTTAGTGTATGATGAATATAAGCATGCTAATTTGGCGTTTCCGAATTCCAAGAAGCAGTAGACAGAGCCGGTGATAATATCAGAAATAAATCATGGCATGTATATGTGGCTTAAGAAAATATACCCGAACCCTTGGATGGTTACGGCCCGGCTGGTCCTTGGACTTGAGCTTATATAAGCATCCGTAAGGTGGGGCCGACAAGAACTTGGTGGCAGCCTCTGCAGATGCCTCATCAGCTGCAGTTGCAATCCTTTTGCCCAATGAAGGCTTAGCAGTTTCATGCATATGAAAATTGATGAGCAACGAGACATCAGCGATGATATATAAAATGAATCTATGAGACACTGATGCATATAGTGCTGGATGTAAGTGGAAGAATAGGGTTGTGTGTGTTTCTGAACTATTGGTAAGCATAATTAGACAAAGCCGGCAATAAACAGACAAATCAAATCATGTATGAGGATTAAGAAAATATACCTGCTTAAAAAGGATACCACCCAGCTGGCCCGTGGCCTTGTGCTTGAGGAGGTTTTCAGAAGATGGTGGCGGCACCATCATCTTCACAGCAGCCTCATCAGGATCATTTTTTATCCATTTGAGTAGAGGCATAGAAGCTTCATCCTGCATATGAATAGAACAGAACTCATCATTGATATTTAATAAATCTATGAGATGGACTGATGCAAAAAGTGCGGGATGTAAGTGGAAGAATAGGGTTATGCATAGACAACAGTTGACAACAATGCAAATGATTACAAAAGAAGCCAACGGAACTCAACAGTTTATATACTGGATGAGACAGACTAAAAAGTGAAAAATTAGTGTATGATGATTGTAAGCAAACGCAGTGTTTCTGAACTTTTGGTAAGCATTAGGCAAAGCCAACAGTAATTAAACAGATAATAATAAAATCATGTATGTGGATTAAGAAAATATACCAGATTCATTAAAAGGTCACCACCCAGCTGGCCCATGGCCTCGTGCTTGTAGAGGTTTTCGGATGATGGTGCCGGCACCATCGTCCTCACAGCAGTCTCATCAGCCTCATTTTGCATCCACTTGAGTAAAGGCGCAGCAGTTTCAGCCTGCATAAGAATGGGAACAGATCTCAGCAGTGATATTGAATGACTCTGAGACAGACTGATACATATAGTGCTGGATGTAAGTGGAAGGGTATGGCTGTGTATGGACAACAGTTCACAACAATGCAAGGGTGTGTTCAGTTCTGAAACATCGTGGAATGGAATGGAATGGTTCCATTTCAGAGGAATGGAATGGTTACATTTTTTCGGTTGGGAAAAATGGAGAGCGGAACAGATCAAGGTTAAACTAATCATTTGCCTCAAAATTGTAATTAGCAATTGCAAATGACATTTAATCTCAAAATCGTAATTAACAGCGCCTAATGGTGCTCTTTTAATCTAAAAATCGTAATTAACATCATTTTTTGTTGGGTTAGGGGATCTGGAGAGTAGATGAACATTACTGTATGATGATTGTAAGCAAATGAATTGGTGTTTCTAAACTTTTGGCTTCGAGATCTTATGGGCTTCAACTATAGCCTACCCCAACTTGTTTGGGACTGAAAGGCTTGGTTGTTGTTGTTGTTGTTGTAAACTTTTGGCAAGCATTAGAAAAAACCGACAATAAACAGACAAATATCAAGGCATGTTTTTGTGGATTAAGAAAATATACCATATTCATTAAAAGATCACCACCCAGCGGGCGCGTGGCCTTGTGCTTGTAGAGGCATTTAGAAGATGGGGGCGGCATCAACATACTGGCAGCCTGATCAGCCGCAGTTTTGATCTTCCTTTTGAGTAAAGGCCCTAAAGTTTCAGTCTACATATGAATAGCAAAACAAAAGGCAGACCTCAGCAGTGATATTGAATTACTGTATGAGATAGACTGATGCATATAGTGGATGCTCTTAGCCTTTTGCACCATGAACACTAGCTATGGACAGACAAAAAAAACTACTCCAGTTGACTCAGCTTTGTCTAGATACCTCCATCCCAAAGCTTAAGGCTTATTTATTTTTGAGAAATCAAAACAAGTAAAGTTTGACCAAAATTTTAGAACATTCTATCAACAAATATAATATTGTGTAGATACCGTATGAAAATATATTTCACAACCTATTTAATGATATTAATTTTGTATTTTGCATGTTAATGATTTTTGGTAAAAGCTTAGTCAAACATGGTATAGTTTGACTTTCTAAAAATAATATAATCCCTAAGCTTTGGGATGGAGGTAGTAGTATCTAGAGCTAAAAACACATCTAGATACATCCGTATCTACAGATAGTTGAGTCAATTAATTTGGATCTGAGGGAGTATCAGATTCAGACTACATCATGGTAAGTTGGTTAAAAAAATTACCCCTCGGCGGTCCCTGCCCAGCTCGGCAGTGGCATTTCGCTTCTTGTGCTGCAGATCGGGCCATGCTCCTGCAGCAGGTGGGGCGCTATTCTCGTTCCCCATAGCCTCAGCACGGAACCTGGAGGTACCAACCTGATACAGAGAATATAGAGCATGGTGTCACAGAGGCTTTATGCACAAACAGCTGAAGACATGTGCTACTTTAAGCATCTTCCAGAACAGGAACAGATTGAGGATGCAGACAGACAGAGTGGATAAGCAAACGGAGTACCTGCTTTGCGGGGCTGGGGACGCAGCTCAGGCTCAGCCAACTGCCCACATGCGTGGTGGCCTTACGCTCCATTGCCCCCACCACCACCACCGAGGTATTTCCTTTCCTGTACAAGCTGACAAAAGATACATTGAGGATCTGCAGAAACTACAAAGGTTGCAAATGTCGACAAATAAAGGAAGAACACCCCAATCCAAGCAAAGGTAGCCCCCGCCCCCACCCCCATCAATCACTCCTAGCGCGAGGGTGACCAGAAAGACACCCCTTCGCCCAGAATAGGAAATAGTAGATGCGCAAGATATCGAGGTGAGGAAAAAAGAACCGATCTCGAGAAAGGAAAGAGCATTACTAGTACTACCTAATCCGCTTGGTCTAGATGCAGCTTGCCCCTCCAAGCTGGATGCCTGGACGGTGGAGGCGAAAGGAGGGGATCGAGCTAGCGGCTTGCATCCGTCGGCTGTCGGCACTCGATCGGGAGAGACAAAGGGGGCTACATAAAGGGGAGGGGTAACATATTTTATTACACAGTGAACTTACTGATGTGACTAGTCATTACATGTCTCACTGAAACTGGGGCCCATAGTGTGGCACCCCAAATTCACTTGAATCTCAGCGGGACGCATTGGCGCGTCAAGAAAACCCCCGAATTGTAGCGGGGAAATGAAACATTTCACAAAAAATCGAAATTCAAGCACACTGCCACGCGCCAAGCACGCGGGCTGTTCCTTCCTCTTCCTCGGTTCCTCCTCCCCTATCCGAAAAAACCCCAAATCCCAAGCTCAAACAACAACAAAAAAAAACAAATCCCCTGGCCGCCATGCATGTCCTCGTTAACCCGCTGGAGATCGTTCCCGGACGAGGCGGACCCCCCGCCCTGAGATCCCGAGTTCGTCCGTTCCGTCCACCTCGAGGCACTGCGTGCTGTCTCGCAGCGGCGGCTTGAGGGCGCTGCAGAGGAAGTTCCGCCGGAAAGTGCTCATGGCAACCGTGCAAGCTCACCGGCGTGCTGTATCCCGAGAGGAACTGGTCAAAGCTTTGCTATTCGCAAAAAAAGCGCGGGCCAAGATCTGGTCAAAGCTTCGTCGATGGCTTGCCGCGAGAGGCTTGGAGTCCAGAGTCAATAAACTAGCTGCTGTAGGACTTGGGCGGTTTACACTTATTCATATTAACTGACTCAAGTTTGTTAGTCTAGTTAACAAATGCATCTAGATACATCCATATCTAGACAAAATTGAGTCAATTAATATGAATCAGAGAGGAGTGCCTGAAAGTGTTTCATGCTACCAACTAATGCGCTGGCAGGACTGGCTGTAGAAGTAATTGTGCTACTACTCATACGATGAACTGATTGTGTGGGTGTCAAATTTTGCAACGCGATCATCCACTGAATGCTTAATTATAGTTCTAGCGCCAAAGGCGTACAAATCATAACAAAGATAGTACATACTACAGCACCAGAACATAAGAGTACGAATCATAAAGTAGCTAAACATTTTGCATCAGGGCTAGGTGGTCCTGAGACTACCGGGACGCCCCTGATGATCTCCGGGCGTGCATCCGCTTCAACGCAAAGCTGTGTACTCGGTCCACGGCCTCCTTCTGTAGGCTGGATAATCTCAGGTGCAGGACCTTCGTCTATGAAAGGCTCGTCATCAGTACCATCCACAGGTGCATCAGGGCTGGGTGGTCTTGAGACTACCCGGACGCCACTGATGATCTCTGGGCGTGCATCCACTTCAACGCAAAGCTGTGTACTCGGTCCACGGCCTCCTTCTGTAGGCTGGATAATCTCAGGTGCAGGACCTTCGTCTATGAAAGGCCCGTCATCAGTACCATCCACAGGTGCATCAAACTGAGATTCATCTTCAAATCTCCCATCAAACTGAGAGACCTCTTCAACTCTATGCTTCTGCAATTAGTACATCAACAGATTAGACAAACATCTAAGGGATGCAACCTGAACAAATGCCGTTTTACATATTTACCTTCTCATCCTGCACAGACATGTCCCAGAGCTGAAACCCGGTTCCTGAAGCAAGCGCTTTTTCTCTCCTTCCCGTCCATCCATCTGCAACAAGTTAAATTTGAGTACAGAACTTGCACAGCAATGCAAACTATTGATCGAAACAGCGGCAGCATCAATATAAATAATTAACTACATATGCCAGCACACATACAGTGTGAGCAAGATCTGCTTCTCCCGCTGAAGGATCATTATGTGGTTCACCATGATAAACCCACCTAACATATGTGCGGTCCATCCCAAAAATGTGTAAATGATCTTCCACTACATGGTGAGGCCTCTTCTCACCATTCATACATGTGCAGCGCGGGCAATACACGTCCAGGTCGTGACCTTCATGAGCTCTAATAAACCCCATAAAGGATTGAACACCATTTATATATGAAGGGGAACATAAGTGTCCATGCAGTATCCAAGTTCTGTCCATCTATTTAATTATGAGATACAATGGTTGGTGATTAATTTAAGGCGAAGTAGGAAATGTATATCCATCGAGTACAAAACTATACTAGTACATGATTATGCATTTCAGCAATCATGTCGAGTACAAAACAAAAAATGCACATCGACATTTTAGCAAACAGATCGTGTACAAATCTCTGCCATGTCATTTCAGCAAATTAACGGATCGAGTGCAGAACTGACTCTATATGCCCACGCAAATGAACAAATTGATCGAGGACAAATCGAGCGGAAAACTATAAAGTGCCAATTAGTTCGAGCATACTTACGATTTTTTTTAGCAACATCAAGAAAATATAAATCGTTAGGCCGTCTTGCCCGATGCATGATTGAGCTAGAGATAGCAACCCTACCGTGGATCAACTTGACCGCCGGTGCGTCTCGAGAAGAACGACGGGGAGGGGAAGCTTCTTCTTCGCACGGACGGGACGGGGAGGGGAAGCTCTTCGCACTGACGGGGATAAGTTGTGTAGCGGTGGGTGGGGGGTCATGCGGCCGGGCCGCCCGGTAGGTGGTGTTTAATGGAGTTGCGTGTGTAATTTGCCGTGCACAAGGTTGAGGAATAGGCGGTTCCCTTTGCCGCGCGCACAATTCAAACTATCCCGCCCATGTAGTTTAAATTCGCCCTATTTTCGTTAAATCGACATAAAGTCATGTGAGTGGGTGGAAATTAGCAAAGTTGCTTGAAAAATAGTAAAACTCTGGAATTATCCTTTAAATATGCTCTACTTCCTATGAAAATCGGGGTGTGGAGGCATGTTGAGCTGTTTTATTTGTACCTTCTTCATTAAAACTCCCATTTTATGCACTTTGGATGGAAAGAAATCATTTGTACATAAATTTTGACAACGCCATTTGCAAACATTAATTGTTTTACATGCCAAGATGCACCCATCCACCAAATATGGGGCAAAAGTTTATCACAATCTAGATATATATGTATAATTAGTGAGGGACCCCTTTTGATTTTGTGCAATTTCCACTAATTAGCTAGAGAGAAGGGGTCAGTTAATTAGGCCATGTTAGGGGCTATGTGTTTTAGATTAGGGTTGTGTGGATTCAAATACAACTTCTATATTTGTGTGCTATGATTAATCAAAACTAGACCGATCGATCACAGCACACATTATTAGAGGCACATGCCTTTGCGCACAAAGTGCATGTGTGTGTTGTTGGCCACCAACGAGAGAGCGGCGAGAGAGCGATTGAAATCTCCAAATTAAACACATATATAAGCATACATGGTTAGGCCATGCATGCATATTTATTATATATATTGTGAGGCAAATAAATTAAAATACATGTGTATATATATAAGTGTGTTTCTTGGCCACCAACGATATATAGATCGAGAGAGAGAGATTGAAATATATATATCCCCAAGAATATCTTCAAACATGTATTGAAATATATCCCCAAGAATATCTTTAATTAGGGTTTAGGGTTTAGGGTTAGCTAGCTAGGGTTTTAGGGTTAGGGTTTACGGTCTAGGGTTTAGGGTCTAGGGTTTAGGGTTTAGTGTTTAGGGTGTTTAGGGTGTACATTTAGGGTTTATGGTCTAGGGTTTAGGGTCTAGTGTTTAGGGTGTTTAGGGTATAATTAGGGATTAGGGATTAGGGTTTTAGGGTTTAAGGTTTAGGGATCAACGATCGAGTGCACACACACATTATTAGAGGCACCCGCGCCTTTGCGCATAAAGTGCATGCGTATATATATAAGTGTGTTTCTTGGCCACCAACGATATATAGATCGAGATAACAGAGAGATTTAAATATATATATATCCCCAAGAATATGTTTAAAAATATATTGAAATATATGCACGAATCAAGTTAATTAATTTATTAGCGCTAATTAGTTGGTCGCCTGCTTGATGCGGTCTGCCTATATATGTAGGGTTTAGGGTTTAGGGTTAGCTAGGGGTTAGGGTTAGGGTTTAGGGTTTAGGGTTTAGTGTTTAGGGTTTAGGGTTTAGGGCTTTAGGGTTTAGGGTTTAGTGTTTAGGGTGTTTAGGGGGTGTATGTTTAGGGTATAATTAGGGATTAGGGATTAGGGTTTTAGGGTTTAATATTTAGGGATCATCGATCGAGTGCACACACACATTATTAGAGAGGCACCCGCGCCTTTGCGCATAAAGTGCATGCGTATATATAAGTGTGTTTTTTGGCCACCAACGATATATATATAGATCGAGAGAGAAAGAGATTGAACTATATATATTTATCCCCAAGAATATGTTCAGATATATATTGAAATATATGCACGAATGATATGTGCAAGGTATGCCATGCGCTCATGCACACTAATTATATATATATTATGAGGCAACTTAATCAAATATGTTTTCATTCGAGAGAAATAATCAAGATTCAAGTTAATTAATTTATCAGCGCTAATTAGTTGGTCGCTTGCTTGATGCGCAATTAAGTGTCGTTGGCCTATATATATATATGTAGGGTTTAATTAGGGTTTAGGGTTTAGGATTAGCTAGCTAGGGTTTTAGGGTTAGGGTTAGGGTTAAGGTTAATTAATTAGGGTTTAGGGTCTAGGGTTTAGGGTTTAGGGTTTAGGGTTTGGGGTTTGGGGTTTGGGGTTTAGTGTTTAGGGTTTAGGGTCTAGGGTTAGGGTTTAGGGTTTAGGGTTTAGGGTTTAGGGTGTAGGGTTTAGGGTTTAGGGTTTAGGGTTTAGTGTTTAGGGTGTTAATTTAGGGTATACGTTTAGGGTATAATTAGGGATAAGGGATTAGGGTTTTAGGGTTTAAGGTTTAGGGATCATCGATCGAGTGCACACACACATTATTAGAGGCACCCGCGCCTTTACGCATAAAGTGCATGCGTATATGTATACGTGTGTTTTTTGGCCACCAACGATATATATATAGATCGAGAGAGAAAGATTGAAATATATATATTTATCCCAGAGAAAAATGTTCAGATATATATTGAAATATATGCACAAATGATATGTGCAAGGTACGTATGCCATGCGTGCATGCACACTAATTGTATATATATTATGAGGCAACTTAATCAAATGTGTTTTCATTTGAGAGAACTTGTCAAGATTCAAGTTAATTAATTTATCAGCGCGCTAGCTAATTAGTTGGTCGCCTGCTTGAGGCGCAATTAATTAAGTGTCGTTGGCCTATATATACATATATATATATATATATATGTAGGGTTTAATTAGGGTTTAGGGTTTAGGGTTAGCTAGCTAGGGTTTTAGGGTTAGGGTTAAGGTTAATTAATTAGGGTTTAGGGCCTAGGGTTTAGGGTTTAGCAGGGTTTGGGGTTGGGGTTTAGGGTTAGGGTTTAGGGTTTAGGGTTTAGGGTCTAGGGGTTTAGGATTTAGTGTTTAGGGTGTTAATTTAGGGTGTACGTTTTGGGTATAATTAGGGATTAGGGATTAGGGTTTTAGGGTTTAAGGTTTAGGGATCATCGATCGAGTGCACACACACATTATTAGAGGCACCCGCGCCTTTGAGCATAAAGTGCATGCGTATATATAAGTGTGTTTTTTGGCCACCTACAATATATATATATAGATCGAGAGAGAAAGATTGAAATATATATATTTATCCCCAAGAATATGTTCAGATATATATTGAAATATATGCACGAATGATCATATGTGCAAGGTATGCCATGCACGCATGCACACTAATTGTATATATATTATGAGGCAACTTAATCAAATGTGTTTTCATTCGAGAGAACTTGTCAAGATTCAACAAGTTAATTAATTTATTAGCGCTAATTAGTTGGTCGCCTGGTTGATGCGCAATTTAGTGTCGTTGGCATATATATATATGTAGGGTTTAATTAGGGTTTAGGGTTTAGGATTAGCTAGCTAGGGTTTTAGGGTTAGGGTTAGGGTTAAGGTTAATTAATTAGGGTTTAGGGTCTAGGGTTTAGGGTTTAGGGTTTGGGGTTTGTGGTTTAGTGTTTAATTAGTGTTTAGGGTCTAGGGTTAGGGTTTAGGGTTTAGGGTGTAGTGTTTAGGGTTTAGGGTTTAGTGTTTAGGGTGTTTAGGGTCTACGTTTAGGGTATAATTAGGGATTAGGGTTTTAGGGTTTAAGGTTTAGGGATCATCGATCGAGTGCACACACACATTATTAGAGGCACCCGCGCCTTTGCGCATAAAGTGCATGCGTATATATAAGTGTGTTTTTTGGCCACCAACGATATATATAGATCGAGAGAGAAAGATTGAAATATATATATTTATTCCCAAGAATATGTTCAGATATATATTGAAATATATGCACGAATGATATGTGCAAGGTATGTCATGCGCGCATGCACACTAATTGTATATATATTATGAGGCAACTTAATCAAATGTGTTTTCATTCGAGAGAACTTGTCAAGATTCAACAAAGTTAATTAATTTATTGGCGCTAATTAGTTGGTCGCCTGCTTGATGCGCAATTTAGTGTCGTTGGCCTATATATATATGTAGGGTTTAATTAGGGTTTAGGGTTAGCTAGCTAGGGTTTTAGGGTTAGGGTTAGGGTTAATTAATTAGGGTTTAGGGTTTAGGGTTTAGGGTTTGGGATTTAGTGTTTAATTAGGGTTTAGGGTCTAGGGTTAGGGTTTAGGGTTTAGGGTGTAGTGTTTAGGGTTTAGGATCTAGGGTTTAGGGTCTAGTGTTTAGGGTGTTTAGGGTGTAAGTTTAGGGTATAATTAGGGATTAGGGTTTTAGGGTTTAAGGTTTAGGGATCATCGATCGAGTGCACACACACATTATTAGAGGCACCCGCTCCTTTGCGCATAAAGTGCATGCGTATATATAAGTGTGTTTTTTGGCCACCAACGATATATATATAGATCGAGAGAGAAAGATTGAAATATATATATTTATCCCCAAGAATATGTTCAGATATATATTGAAATATATGCACAAATGATATGTGCAAGGTATGCCATGCGCGCATGCACACTAATTATATATATATTATGAGGCAACTTAATCAAATGTGTTTTCATTCGAGAGAACTTGTCAAGATTCAAGTTAATTAATTTAGCGGCGCTAATTAGTTGGTCGCCTGCTTGATGCGCAATTTAGTGTCGTTGGCCTATATATATGTAGGGTTTAATTAGGGTTTAGGATTTAGGATTAGCTAGCTAGGGTTTTAGGGGTAGGGTTAGGGTTAAGGTTAATTAATTAGGGTTTAGGGTTTAGGGTTTAGGGTTTAGGTTTTAGGGTTTAGGGTTTGGGGTTTGGGGTTTGGGGTTTAGGGTTTAGGGTCTAGGGTTTAGGGTTTATTAGTGTTTAGGGTGTTTAGGGTGTACGTTTAAGGTATAATTAGGGATCATGGATTAGGGTTTTAGGGTTTAAGGTTTAGGGATCATCGATCGAGCTAGTGCACAGACACATTATTAGAGGCACCCGCGCCTTTGCGCATAAAGTGCATGTGTATATATATAATAAGTGTGTTTCTTGGCCACCAACGATATATATAGATCGAGAGAGAGATTGAAATATATATATATATATCCCCAAGAATATGTTCAGATATATATTGAGATATATATATGCACGAATGATATGTCCATGGTATGCCATGCGCGCATGCACACTAATTGTATTTATATTATGAGGCAACTTAATCAAATGTGTTTTCATTCGAGAGAACTTGTCAAGATTCAAGTTAATTAATTTATCAGCGCTAATTATTTGGTCGCCTGCTTGATGCGCAATTAAGTGTCGTTAGCCTATATATATGTAGTGTTTAATTAGGGTTTAGGTTTTAGGGTTAGCTAGCTAGGGTTTTAGGGTTAGGGTTGGGGTTAATTAGGGTTTAGGGTTTAGGGTTTAGGGTCTAGGGTTAGGGTTTAGGGTTTAGTGTTTAGGGTTTAGGGTTTAGGGTTTAGTGTTTAGGGTGTTTAGTGTGTACGGTTAGGGTATAATTAGGGATTAGGGTTTTAGGGTTTAAGGTTTAGGGATCATCGATCGAGTGCACACACACATTAATTATTAGAGGCACCCACGCCTTTGCGCATAAAGTGCATGCGTATATATATAAGTAAGTTTCTTGGCCACCAAAGATATATAGATCTAGAGAGAGATTGAAATATATTTAGGGTTTATGGTTTAGGGTTTAGGGTTCAGTGTCAAGGGTTGGGGTTTAGGGTTTAGGGTCTAGTGTTTAGGGTTTAGGGTATATGGAGTAGTGTTTAGGGTTTAGGGTCTAGGGTTTAGTGTTTAGGGTGTTTAGGGTGTATGTTTAGGGTATAATTAGGGATTAGGGTTTTAGGGTTTAAGGTTTAGGGATCATCGATCAAGTGCACACACACATTATTAGAGGCACCCGCGCCTTTGCGCATAAAGTGCATGCGTATATATATAAGTGTGTTTCTTGTCCACCAACGATATATATATAGATCGAGAGAGAAAGATTGAAATATATATTTATCCCCAAGAATATGTTCAGATATATATTGAAATATATGCACAAATGATACGTGCAAGGTATGCCATGCGCGCATGCACACTAATTGTATATATATTATGAGGCAACTTAATCAAATGTGTTTTCACTCGAGAGAACTTGTCAAGATTCAAGTTAATTAATTTAGCAACGCTAATTAGTTGGTCTCCTGCTTGATGCGCAATTTAGTGTCGTTGGCCTATATATATGTAGGGTTTAATTAGGTTTTAGGATTTAGGATTAGCTAGCTAGGGTTTTAGGGGTAGGGTTAGGGTTAAGGTTAATTAATTAGGGTTTAGGGTTTAGGGTTTAGGGTTTAGGGTTTGGGGTTTGGGGTTTGGGGTTTAGGGTTTAGGGTCTAGGGTTTATGGTTTAGTGTTTAGGGTGTTTAGGGTGTACGTTTAAGGTATAATTAGGGATCATGGATTAGGGTTTTAGGGTTTAAGGTTTAGGGATCATCGATCGAGCTAGTGCACAGACACATTATTAGAGGCACCCGCGCCTTTGCGCATAAAGTGCATGCGTATATATATAATAAGTGTGTTTCTTGGCCACCAACGATATATATAGATCGAGAGAGAGATTGAAATATATATATATATATATCCCCAAGAATATGTTCAGATATATATTGAGATATATATATATATGCACGAATGATATGTCCATGGTATGCCATGCGCGCATGCACACTAATTGTATATATATTATGAGGCAACTTAATCAAATGTGTTTTCATTCGAGAGAACTTGTCAAGATTCAAGTTAATTAATTTATCAGCGCTAATTATTTGGTCGCCTGCTTGATGCGCAATTAAGTGTCGTTGGCCTATATATATATGTAGTGTTTAATTAGGGTTTAGATTTTAGGGTTAGCTAGCTAGGGTTTTAGGGTTAGGGTTAATTATGGTTTAAGGTCTAGGGTTTAGGGTTTAGGGTTTAGTACGTGTTTAGGGTTTAGGGTCTAGGGTTAGGGTTTAGGGTTTAGTGTTTAGGGTTTAGGGTTTAAGGTCTAGGGTTTAGGGTTTAGTGTTTAGGGTGTTTAGGGTGTACGGTTAGGGTATAATTAGGGATTAGGGTTTTAGGGTTTAAGGTTTAGGGATCATCGATCGAGTGCACACACACATTAATTATTAGAGGCACCCACGCCTTTGCGCATAAAGTGCATGCGTATATATATATATAAGTTTCTTGGCCACCAAAGATATATAGATCTGGAGAGAGATTGAAATATATTTAGGGTTTATGGTTTAGGGTTTAGGGTTCAGGGTCAAGGGTTGGGGTTTAGGGTTTAGGGTCTAGTGTTTAGGGTTTAGGGTATATGGAGTAGTGTTTAGGGTTTAGGGTCTAGGGTTTAGTGTTTAGGGTGTTTAGGGTGTATGTTTAGGGTATAATTAGGGATTAGGGTTTTAGGGTTTAAGGTTTAGGGATCATCGATCGAGTGCACACACACACATTATTAGAGGCACCCGCGCCTTTGCGCATAAAGTGCATGCGTATATATATAAGTGTGTTTCTTGTCCACCAACGATATATAGATCGAGAGATAGAGATTGAAATCCCCAAGAATATGTTCAAATATACGCACACACGTGAATTATTAGAGGCACCCGCGCCTTTGCGCATAAAGTGCATGCATATGTGTGTTGTTCTGGCCACCAACGATAGATCGAGAGAGATAGATAGATTGAAATCCCCAAGAATTAGAGGACCCCTTGCACAAGTGTTGGCCATCTATATATAATATGAATCCCAATAATGTTCATACATGATAGGGCATATGTGTGAAGCAATTTTTTTCGAGAACTTGTAAAGATTCAAATTTATCAGTGCTAATGGAAACTAGTGCACATTAGAGGACCCCTCTTACACGTGTTGGCCATCTATGTATAGTTTGAATCCAAATAATGTTCATACATGATAGGCTATATGTGAATCAATTTTTTCTTCCAAGAACTTGTCAAGATTCAAATTTATCGGTGCTAATGGAAACTAGTGCGCACTAGACGAGCCCCTTGCGCAAGTGCTGGCCATTACATATAGTTTAAAACTCAAGAATGTTCATACATGATAGGCCATATGTGCAAAGGAATTTTTTTCCCGTGAACTTGTCAAAATTCAAGTTTATCGGTGCAAATGGAAACTAGTCCAAAAAATTACATAGAGGTCCAAGAGAACTAGACAATAACTAATAGGACCTGCAACTTTACAAAAAGGACCCCAAAACATATAGAAGAAAATCAGTCGAGTCCTTCTGGACCGCACATCAGATCTCTGCTCCGCATCCTTTCCAGCAACTCCGTCGCCGGGGACGCACCACTTGGGACGGTGTCGCCGGTAGTCGCCAGGACGAAGGAGAAGAAGGGCCTCAGCAACGGCACATTGGCTCTGAGAAGGGCCGCTGAAAGGCCAAGATGTTCACGGGCAAGACGTATGACGCCGTCTTATGCCCCGAGCTTGTGAACGTTAGCAGCTTGACTTCCCCATTGACCAGATCTGAAGCACTGACCAAAGCAAGCCTCACCGTTAGCGCCATCACCTTGATGGCACCAGATCGGGGTTTGGCCGGCAAGATCCGCCAGATTCACCGTAGGCCAGATCTGAAGCCGATGACGAGATCCCCGACTCCATTGCGCCATTCTGCTCATGGGAAACACTGGATCTAAGCTTACAACAACATGAAGTCCCTCGGATCCAAATTAACTGACTCAACTTTGCTTATCTAAATATGGATGTATCCACACATGTTTTTACTCGAGATACATACACGTCTAAGGAAAGTTGAATCAATTAATTTAGTTCGGAGGGTGTACGATATACAGAGAAAAGTCGGCCTCGTCTCTGGCCGGCGAGGCTGCCGGAGAGAAGGGGGAGAGGAGCCAGGGGAGTGGGAGAGACTCGAGAGAGAAAGAGAAGAGGAAGAAATGAGAGCTCCCTGGGGAAGAACATTATTTTTGTCGTTCTACTCGTAGCTTGAAACTGAAAATTTCGGCCGCGCGCCAAATCATCCCACCGCGTCCATTCGAAAATCCCGTGACCAGTTTTACCCTTTTAACCCTGGTCCGGAAGCTACAACCCACCGACCATGGAGGGCTCATTCGGTAACAATGAAATATCTTGCCTAGATCCCGAACCCTCCCCACAGGCCCACACCCACCCACCAACCATTCGCCCCATTAGCTCAAAAATACTCTCACACGCCAAAGCTCTGACTCTCTACAGTACTACTAGATCTGCTTCGCCGCCGGCATACTCCTCCACAGCGTAGCCTTGATCGTGTTGGCTGTCCACCCACCTGATCCGCTCCCCCGCCGCCCTCGCCACCGATGGATCTGCTTCACCGCCGACCTCGCCACCGACGGATCTGCTTCACCGCCGACCTCGCCACCGACGGATCTGCTTCACCGCCGACCTCATCCACAGCGTAGCAATCAATGCCTTTCCTGTCGACGCACCGGATCCTCTCCAACGGAACCGTGTCTACTTCACCGCGCCCCCCCCCCCTCCACAGAAGCCGATCTATTCCACCGACTACCTCGGTGCAGCGGCTGTATCAACTTCACCGAATCCCTTGCCAGCCAACCAGATCTGCTTCACTAACGCCCGCTTCTACTGAAACAGGGTCGACTCATCGTCTCCCGCGTTCGCCCCCGCTGGAATGCAAGTTGCCGCCCCCGTCCACCCCGCCGCAGCTTGGTTAGTACGCTGGCCCGTTAGATCGCGGTGTTTCTTTAGCCATGTTTTGTGTAGTTATTTGCAGATCTCATATGCCATTAAATTTCTTGATGTGTTACTTCGCATGAAGTTCGTTTAAATATTGTACAGTACCAAAGCATTATCCGGTCGCTACCATCCTGTTCATTCTACTGACACCTGTGTGCATCCACATATTTATAGGGGACCCATTCATTTGCTACCAACTGTTTTTGTACTGCATGCTATTCCTTTTATAGTCATGCTATGGGCATTTCCAATCTGGTTGTTCTTATACCACGTCATTAGCTCACCGCTAGCCGCTAGCTGTTTTCTCGTGTCTGCTATTCTTTTACTGCTTTTATAATCATGCTATGTGTATTTCCAATCTGCTTGCTCTTATACCTCGTCTTTAGCTTATAGCTATTTTTTTCCATGAATGCTTCTGTCGCACAGCTTGTATAATTATTGCTGCGTGCATGTCTGGTCTTTGTATTATCGTAGACTAACTTGTCAATGTTATTTTTCCTAGGGATTGATCATGCGAACCACTTATTAGAATATCCAACATTAACAAATGGGGACGCTAGGGAAGGTTGGAATCTGAGTTCTTGGTTGGTAACTTTGGCAGTTTACTTCCGTTATTATCTATAACCTATATGCATTGTTCCTTATGCAAGAGATAAACACTTGGAACCCTGCCATAGCAATGCCATCCATGCTTTACTATGTTTCTGCCTATTTGATATGCTTGTCTTGGAGCAACTACGAAGGTGATTTGAACCTGACATTTGGTCATTCTTAATGCCAGTTTACTTTATGTGGAAAACCTTGGCATTACCCTACTCTAAATCTGAATGTCTGAAATTCGTATCTCATGCAAAGCAACATCTAGTTGGTTTTAATCTGATATCTGGTAAATATTGGCTTATTCATTTGGCAGCTCAAGTTTTTTGTTATTTGAAACCAGCTGACTTGGTCTTAAATGTGATATCTAAACATATATTAAGGACAATGGAGCAGGAGGATTAGCATTTCACTTGATGGCTGAACCTAAAATGACAGGCATGTCGACCACGACTAGTGCACGCAAGAGAAGGACCTGCAATGAGCCAAGATGTTCTGCTACATGTCGTTATCTCTGATCTCTACATTGCGTAATACATGTTTGAATAGTTAATTGTTGTAACTATTTTTGCAATATTACCAGAATGCAGTTTTAGTGAAGCAGTCATCATTAGAAGATAGTCGCCAAAGCGACCCTGTGCAACATTATGATGTAAGTCTGCTTAGTACAAGTTCCATACATTGTCTTATTTATGCATCTTGTTATTATCTTATATCTACATTGCATAATAAATGTTTGAATAGTTCACTGTTGTAACTATGTTTGCAATATTACTAGAATGCAGTTGTAATGAAGAAGTCCTTAGTAGAAGATAGAGCGCAAAAAAGGTTCCGACGTGAGCCTATGCAACGATATAATGTAAGTCTGCGCTTAGTACTTGTGACTATCTCATATCGACAATGCTTAATACATGTTTGCATAGTTCATCGTTTAACTCTTTTTGCATTATTATCAGAATGCAGTTTTGATGAAGCAATCTTCATTAGAAGAGAGGCCCACAAAAAGTTATGATCTTTGTTCTGATGCATCCTCTCATAGCCGTCAACCTAGACCATTCTGTTCATCAAACATTGAACATCTCAAGGCTGTACTTTATAAAAGACATGGTATTGCTGCTTTAAGGTCTGTAGCTGATATGTTGACCAAGAGTACACAAGATTCAATCAAGGCGATTGCCAAATGTCAACATGTTATTGATGCTGCTAATAGAAGTCCTCAATGATTCTATGTAATTTTTTTTATTTGGGCACATTAATTGCCTTGTAATTTTCCTAGTTATTTTATTTGTGTATGTAATTGTGTGTATCATTGATATCAGATTTTAGGCTCATGTAATTTAATGCAAGTTGACTAGTCAAACAACCAGGGCCCTATAACAGATTGGGCCGGCCCATTAACAGTAGTGTGGGACCCACTTTCATTTTGGGCCGGCTCACGTACTTACTGGGCCGGCCCGTTAACAGGAAAGTGGGACCCACCTGTGCTTTTGGCCCGGCCCACTGTCTTGTTGGGCCGGCCCACTTGCTATATGGTGGACCCCACATACTAAATGGGCCGGCCCTTTAACAGGAAAGTGGGACCCACCTGCGTTTTTGGCCCGGCCCACTATCTTGTTGGGCCGGCCCACTTGCTACATGGTGGACCCCACATACTAAATGGGCCGGCCCTTTAAGAGGAAAGAGGGACTCACCTGTGCTTTTGGCCCGGCCCACTAGCGTGTTGGGCCGGCCCACTTGCTATATGGTGGGCCCCACATACTAAATGGGCTGGCCCTTTAACTGGAAAGTGGGACCCACCTGTGTTTTTGGCCCGGCCCACTTGCTATATGGTGGACCCCACATACTAAATGGGTTGGCCCATTAACAGGAAAGTGGGACCCACCTGTGCTTTTGGCCCGGCCCACTGGCTTGGTGGGCCGGCCCATTTGATCTAATGTGGACCCCACGTACTAAATGGGCCAGCCCGATAGCAGGAAAGTGGGACCCACATGCTAATTGGGCCGGCCCAATAACTTCTTGGGCCGGCCCACTTGCTTTAAGGTGGACCCCACATGGTAAATGGGCCGGCCCGATAACATGAAAGTGGGTCACACATGTTTTGTGGGCCGGCCCTTTTGCCTGTTGACCGGTCAAACGAGTGCATTCGGCCCGGCCCACATGCTTAGTGGGCCGGCCCATTAATCTTTTGACCAGTCAACCTTAGAGGTTAGGCCCGGCCCACGTAACTAATGGACCAGCCCAGCTATATAGTTAACCGGTCAAACTAAGTCAGTTGGCCCGGCCCGCAAACTTAATGGGCCGAACCGCTTAAGACGTGGCAGGCCTCGTGTGGGCCTACCATCTACCACGGGGTTTCAGCGGTTAACGCCGTTAACTGCCAGTTAACGGCGTCTGCCACGTGGCAGTTTGCATGACATCAGCAGTCAACGGGCTCCCGGAAACACTTCTGCAACGGTCCGATTTTCCGTGGCGGAAGGGCACCCAAGCGCGATGGACCGAAAAATATGTGGTAGGACTTTGCCTGACGCAGTTTCGACAACAGAACCCATATCGTCGGGTTAGGCCCATATGCGACGAAAAATACCCCTTAGCGGACGATTTTGAGACGTTGTCTATCAGAACTTTTCTTGTAGTGTGGTGAAGGAAGAAGTGTGGAGACACCTGCCCAAGACCGAACTGCCGGGCTACTATGACCGGATGGTAAGACTCATAACCAGGTTTGATGATCCTGTTAGAGGTGATCATGCCAACCGGAAGGAAGCAAGGACGGATCATAATCGAATACAAGTGCCGAGTGCTGGGGTCATCGGCAAAGCTGTCTAACCTGAAGGTGACTGGATTTTCAAAATTTCCAGATTCAGTGTAAGGGAAGAACAGAGGATTGTCCAAGCCTTGGAAGAAAATCCTGAACCAATCTGATGCTTCCTTGGGGGTCAGTTTGCTGCCTGGAAGGCTATAGAGATCTTGGCCGTAGCTAGTGCATCGGATTTGTTTCCCATTAGCATCTGGGAAGGTGCAAGTGGTCAAAGGTGGAGAATTTTGGATCTGGTTCTGGAAATACAGCTGAACCCATAACTGAATAAACCACCAGGGGCCTCCTGTTTTGACTGTCTTTTGGGAAAACAGGTTGACAGACATCAGTTGGAGATATCGATAGACTTCTCCAAGGAACAGTTTGCCAATGCCAAGTTGGGTGCCTTTGGCAAGTTCATAGGCCAAAGAAAGATAGTTCTTGGTTGGGGCAAGTGAAGGGCCACAGAAGATGAAATGTTCCAACCAGAAATTCAGGAAGGCCGTGTGTTCCTTATCTGTTACAGGGCCTTTGTTTTTCATGTGGCGTCTAAGATAGGCACCCCAGTTTGTGCACTCTGTTTTTGAGGAGAGTGTAAAAGGGACCTTTTGCAGCATGAAAGCAGAAGGGCTTGGGGATGCAATATCTAGACCAGTGATCATGGCCACATCTAGCAGAGTTGGTGTCATGGGGCCGTGGCCAAACATGAAACAGTTCAGAGCATCAGACCAAAAGTAGCCGATGGTTTTCAGAAGGTTCTCATGCTTCTCAAGGGGAGACAGTGATAATGATAAAGCATCGGCTATTCCTATAGTTTCCCATGTGGCTTGGTGAGTTTTAGATACTCTACTGTACCATGACACCCAGTCTTCAGGAGGATTAGGCCAGGCTCGTAAGCAGTCGGCCCAAGAAGTCAGATCTAAGTTTTGGTTCACGAAGGGAATTCTATTGGCCTCACATGAAATCAAATGGGCAGGACTCTCGGTAGAACGAGGACCAAGACAGAGGGAATTTGGAAGAGAAGGATGCGGCAGCAGAATGTCTGATACCTAAAATTAATAATGGGATGAGACATTAAATCAGGTGTTTTGTTGTTAATTCTAACATTATGCTCGGATAGCGAGGAGCGGTTGAGGATTACCTTCAGGCCAGAGACCGTGGCGTTGGTGTTGGATGATTCCGCCATTGGATTCGCTGCGGAGTTGAATTGGCGCGGTTGAGATCTGGGATTCGCGTGGCGGTGAATTGAATCTGTTCGAGCGGCGGTTTGGGGATCTGAGTTTACTCCTTCAGACAGAGGTCGCAGGTTACCGTTTGAACAGGCAACTAAGTTTGGCCTTATTCGCGTTTTATGGTAAAGGCCGATGCGTTGCCATCGGCTCTTTTGAGCGTTGACTTACTTTGGCTATCGGCAAAATCAATTGAAAATACTTTCTTCATTGATAGAAGGGGATTTCTTACAGAGAAGAGCCGATTGCTCGAGAGAGGAAGAACAAAAGAGAGGTCTATTGACCAATCTACTACTACTACTAGTCCTATACTAGTAGATGCTACTCTATGGGCCGTCGCTACCCTCGTCGTCGCCGTCGTAGCTACCGTCGGCGCTGCTGCCGGCGACGTCCTCGTCGCTGCTGCCGTAGCCCTCGGCAGGGGCATCTTCCTCCTCATCATCATCGTCGTCGTCGTCCTCCGACCCGGCGCGGAAGCGTTTTGCCGGTGGCTCGTCGGAGGAGGTGTCGTCCTCCTCTTCTTACTCCTCGTCGTAGGAGGAGAAGCTCGCCCAGGAGAAGAGGTCGTCCTCGCTTTCCGCCTCCAATTCCCCGTCGACGAGGAACCGGAGGTCCGCCTCCCCGTCGGTCAGGGACAAGTCGTCGTCTGACCCGACGACGGTCAGGGGTGCGTCGTTCACCCTGACGGTGAAGTCCCACTCCTCATCGTCCCAATGCTCGGGAGCCTCCTTCTCGTATTGCGCCATTAGATCGTACTCTGGTATCGGCTCGCTGGAGGAGGAGGACTGGAAGGATAGACCCGATGAGGCAGAGGAGGAGGAGGAGGAAGACATGGCTGCGGAGGAAGGGGTTTTTTGCCGATGGCTAGTACGAAGCAAGAGGATGAAGAGGCGAACTGCTCGGCGCGGTTAAATAAAGGGGATATAGTGGAGATTTAATGCTACAGCGGTTTCCGAGGAAGTGGTGCCAAAGAACTATCAAATCGTGCAGAGAAGTTGAGAAGGCAAGGCATCATGATGAAAGGATACTGCGACGGTTCTGCTCCGCCACGACATGACCCTACGAAGAAAAAACAGAGTGGTTTTGGAATTATCATTGCCAAAACCAGGGGGCATGTGTTATCACCAGATTTTAACCAAGTCAGGAGGTGGGCCGTGATTGAGATGGGCTTGGAGAATATACACGGGAAATATTCATGAATCAGCCTCGTGCAAGAGTTTGGGCTAGATTGCTCGTGTATCTGTAAATTGTAGTAGGTTACATGTCGGTTAGAATTAAGAGATAGAGTTTAGCTCGTACACGGTTGGGATTATTCCCAAGTTAGAGAGTCTACGGACTATAAATATGTACCTAGGGTTATTGAGAAAGGAGGACGATCACGTTCACAACAAATCAATGTAGGCGCATCGCCACCCCTTGTTTCGAGGGTTTCTTCCGGGTAAGCGCTATGCTGCCTAGATCGCATCTGGCGATCTAGGCAGTATCTTGTTTATTCGTTGTTCATGTGTTGCTCGTACTGAAGCCTTTTTGATGGCGAGCAACACCGTTATCATAGATATGTTAGGGTTAGCATTGGTGCTTTCTTGATGTATTCGCTTAGTCATGCTACCCCTGGATATCTAGCTGCCCTTTGCACCCATCATAGGTGTAAGGGCAGCACCTTGCTTAGTCTTTATTTAGTAAATTTGATCTGTTACGGTTGTTCCTTGTTCTTCAAGGATTAGTTTGATATCCATATGGTTAGGCCTTGCAAACGGGTTGAATGATCCAGTAGTGCGTAAGGTACGGTTTACTGATCCTAAAAGGGATGTTCCGAGGATCAACTCCATGTTGGTTTTTAGGCCTTTTCTAGGGTTGGTTTTCTGTTATCTTTCGTGACTGCCAGGCTCAATTACGTGTAGGACGTTCCGGTTATGTGGTGAAAACCTTAAATCGTCGTAGATCGTTTTAGCTTAGTATTGATCAAGCAGGACCACCATGTTATCGTAGATCCAATGCGAATCATGGGTGGATCGGCTCCCTGAGCCGATTCACAGGATAACCTGAGAGCCGATCGAGGCTCGTATCTAATGTTTACGTGTATGCCATGCAGGAAACTAGTCGAAGCAATCCATCACCTTCCTGACCAGGTATAGGTCAGGTGGCACGCCCTTGCACCAGCTTGGACGTGCGTGCCGGAGCATTGCGGGCCATCGCCCGAGGGACCAGGGCCCACCAGCAGTCCTGGGAGCCTCCCGGCTCTACGTGTTGCCCGTCGCTGCTCGCCGGTGGGTTTTGGCAGGCAACAAGTACTCACTCCGATTCATATTAATTGTCAGTAATATGAATGTATCTAGAACTAAAATGTGTCTATGATTCTAGATATATCTATATTAACAAAAAATAGTAATGATCGGAGGGAGTAGATATCCTAGTGTTTATTATCAACACAAAATTATTGTAAGATTGACTTTGCATATACATATAAGATGGCTGCTAAGGTTGTCCCTTTCTCGATGAATGCAAGTGGTCAAACCCACATCAATTATACCCAAACACACCGTAGAGCTTATTTTACTTTGTATTAACAGAGAGATGACTTTTCATGTTCTTACAAGCCGGCTGCTAAGGTTGCTCTCTTGGATCCGTATTTTGCGCCACAGGTCCCAAATTTTTAATTGAATATATAACTTATGCATAAATTTGCATCTGAATCCTTGAACGAAATACATAAGTTGATGACTTTGATTATTTGATTATTCTATGCACATGCAGTATACACATTAAGTCAAACACACATGAATGATGAGCTTGACAATTCTTCCACCCAAGTGAAATACTATGCATAAGAATGATGAGCTAGAATACTCTTCCACCTAAGTGCGAAACTATATATGTGTTACTTTTGATTCTACTTTTTTATCCAAATACTACACCTATATTATTTAAAAATTAGTAGTCCCTCCATATGAATTTATTAGGGTATTACGTACTTCGTGAAAAAATTAACCATTAATTTGGACAATAAAATATAAGATATATACCATAAAAAGTTATACCATTGAAAATTTATTTTGAATATCAAACCAATGATATAATTTTCTTAGCATATATCTCATATTTTTTTGACCAAATTAATGGTTAAAGTTTTTTCTCGAGTGGGTAATACCATATGAGGAGTATGCTTCTCAGATAGAGGATTCACTTGCCATGATTTCTCAACTGTGTTATACCGTGATAAAACAGTATGGAGGGAGTATATGCTTCATACATATGTCCTTTTCTTTGCTTTCGTGTATGCTCTGCGTGCTTCAGAATCTCCATGCTCATGGAACTTATGCATAAATCTGCATCTGAATCGAACGAAATACATAAGTTGATGACCTGGATGATTTTGTGCACATGTAGTATACACATCAAGTCAAACACACATAGAGCTTGCCACTCCTCCACCCAACTGCAATACTATAAGAATTATGAGCTTGACTATGCTTCCACCTAAGTGTGAAACTATATATGCGCTACTTTTGATCCTACTTTTTTTTTCTCCAAATACTACACCTATAATATAAAAGTATAGTATGATTGGTTTGACATGCTTTGATGTGTCATAGATACTTTGATGCTTCCGAGTATGAGAACTGAGGTCCAGCTCAGTGGCAAGGCAAGGCGAGTGCACAGCCAGCCCACCCGGGTTCGAATTCCATCCGTAGCGAGAAATCGCTGGAGGACGAACTAAACGGGTTATCATCCGTAGCGAGAAATCGTTGGAGAGTCTCATCCTATCTAACAACGTATAGCCAAGGGAGGGATCATTCCCCCATTGGTCAATGTTTTTATGCTTCCGAGTATGCTCTGCATGCTTCAAAATCTCAATGCGCATGGAACCAAGCAACTCACAAAGATCGATAGATAGAGAAGGAGATGGCTTTACGCCACTAACACCGACTAATTTTAAAACTGATGATATTTAGCAAATCGGTTGTAAGATATAGGGTGTACCTCAATTGCCCTATGCATTTGATTGTCTTGTTAGAGGATCATAGAGTGCTTATGTGACCCTCTGTGTTCGTCGGCACTACAACCTGCCACAACGGTCCTCATTCTGTTTCAACCTAAACCAACATCTCATCCACTTCTTTGGCTAGCCAGCACAACAACATGAGGTAGGGGCCTAGGGTGTGGGCTTCGAAAAGTGGTTTTGACTTCCGAGCTCCAGTGGATTTGGTTTTAAAAGTAAATCGAAAGCTCATTTTTTGTCTAAAATAATTTCGAAAATAAATATACAAATATGTATACATGTCTAGTATGGGTGACCAAATTTGCATCAATTTTTTTTATATGTGATCTGCACAAAAAAGACAAATATTGGAAGCAAAACAAAACGATTTTTGGCCTTTTCAAAGCCAGGATTATGTATCTACATAATTTTCTTTTAGAATTTTTGAAATATTAAAATAAAGTTTTCGAATTTCTTAGCTCAAACTGTGCACTCGGTGGACTATATGCTTTTGGTAAGTTTTCTTAGGGTGGGAGGTGGAGCTTGGACTTTGATGTTCATGTATCTAAATCAAAAAAATGAAAGCCTGAATGCATTTAGTTTTTTTCGATAAAGGATGTTTTATAACTTTTGGGAAGCAATTACATCCAGCCTCTGCATAACCAGGATGCACACAGCCGTTCAAAGTGTCTGAATTCAAAGTATATAAAACTAGGCGGAATACATATCGAAGCGATGAATCACATAACGCCTAAGGTGTGGGTGGTGCTGCAATCCGTAGACTATGTTGTCACCCATGTAGGGAAAAAGTATCCCTCGCCGTAGCCTCCAACCGTGTACAGACCTCCGTAAATAGGTCTTGGTTCTTCATCCGCTGAAGAGGTAACCACAAACGGAAAATACATGTACATCTGTAGATGAACTGCAACAAAAAAACAATTTTTATCATTAAGAATCTTGTCATTTCTACTTAGCCAGAGTGCCCAGATAACTGCTAGCGCCCCCACCCTAAGAAGCAACTTAAACCTTGAATCGATACCGTGAAGCCAGTTGCCAAAGACATTGGCTACACTAGTCGGGGGATACAGGGTAGATGCTACTTGGATGACTGACCAAATAGATCTCGCAAAATGGCACTGGAAAAAAAGTGTTTAATAGTTTCATCTTGATGACAAAAAACACACCTTGAATTTCCGTGCCAATTCCGCTTGACAAGATTATCTTTGGTAAGAATAACTCCACGACGAAGATAGCATCCAAAAATTTTAATTTTTAATGGTATTTTCATCTTCCAGATTTTCTTATTATTATCAACCGGTATATCAGAATGAAGAATCGCATTGTATAAAAATTTGACCGAGAAAGTGTCATCTACATGAAGATTCCATCTAAATTCGTCCGGTTCAGGTGATAAGTGAATATCTCCTAGCCGTTGAATTAAAGCATTCCATGCCAATGCCTTTGTCCAAGTAAAACCCGTCTGATCATCACATTCGGAGGTGAGGTAGCCATAACTGTGGCAATGGTATTACCTTTGCGACGAACAATACTATACAAGGCAGGATATTGTTCACTTAAGGAAGCATTGTCTAACCAAACATCTTCCCAGAACCGTATATGTTCTCCATTCTTAATAGAGAAAGTACCATGACGAAAGAATACATTTTTTGTCGCCATGAGACCAGCCCAGAAGTGAGAATCCCCAGGTTTTCAAACCACTTGGGATAGCGTCTTCGAGCCAATATACTTTCTACGAAGAATAGTTTGCCAAATCCCATCCTCAGTAAGAAGCTTAAAAAGTCATTTACCCAGCAGAGCTGAATTCTTGACCTCCAGGTCATGAACTCCCAGTCCGCCTTGATCTTTGGGACTACAAACTATACTCTATTTAACCAGTCGATATTTCTTTTTCTCGTTGTCCCCTTGCCAAAAGAATCTGGATCGATAATAATCGAGTTTATGCAGAATTTCTTTTGGCAACAGGAAGAATGATAACATATACAGTACCATATTTGTCAGTACTGAATTAATGAGAACCAATCTTCCTCCGAGGGACAACAATTTACCCTTCCAACTACTAAGGCGTTTATGTAATATTTCTTCCACAATTTTCCATTCAGCAAGATGTTAGTTGAAATGTCATATTCAATGATATTTGAAATTTGGAAAGCCCATCTTTTATTTTCTTACTATTTTCTAAAAGAATTTTTTAACGTCGCAAGTTTCAAAATAGTAAAAGTTGTTGCAAGAAAATCCAGTCTTGGGTTCTCCAAATGTCAAGTATAGATTTCGCAAAAGCTTCAAAATCTAGTAGCACAAGTACTGGAATCCTATATGTGGTTCTCGAGGATACTTCTAGCTGGGGTGATCTTCGGATCATCATGGAGCTTCATCGTTGGTTATTTCTTCTTCTTCGTCTCCGGGACGGATGTGATCTTCTGGACCCATTCGGTGATTTCCCATCCGCAACCATTAACATCAGGCCGGCCCAGAGAGGAGTGGCAACTGAGGCGCTGTCGTCACCAACCGGAGGTTGAAGACGAAGGACATCTCAAGAATTTCATTGTAGTTTTTATTTTTGTTAAGGCACTTTGTAACGTTCAATGTTTCTCTTAATGCCAAGATTTTTAAAAAAAATAAGTACTGCATCCCTAGCCTAGCGGGTAACCACCAATTAGGCACCGCCTATTATTAGTTTGACTAAAAAATATCTTCTAGAAGATAATAAATATTCTGGTAAAAAAATCCATACATGAATGCTGTAGCAGAAAAAGAAGTATCCATATAACCAAAGGAAAGTATGGTCCATCAGTAATAATACCAAAAAGAACAAACATGAGAACTAATTATGAAATCCCTGAAATAGTTCCCTGCTCGATCGGGGGACTGAGATGATTTCTTCCATGGGAGTGACAAAACGCAGATCTTCGCTATCATGCTGCCTCAGCAGGCTCATCTTTAACTACTCCGCAGAAAGATTTGAGCGCGTCTTTGGATTTGCGCCCTTCCTCCGAGTACTGGAAGCTGACATACTCGTAAGGATCGCAGGGATGGTACATCAGAGGGTGGCCTTCGTCGACGAACTCGTCCATCGCTCTCACCATGCTGCCCTTGGTGGGCATGCAGCCTAGCAGCGCGGAGAAGCGGTCGCGGTTGCTCGGCGTCCTGACGCGGTGGAGGCAGGCCTGCACCCGTCCGTTGGTCACCACCTGCATACAGGGGAAGTTGTCATCGCTTTGTTCCCGACTGTCGTCCGCACTTTACACACAATTTAGGAGGGGAATGCGAGAAAGCACGATGGTGTTGAATTTACAGAGAATAGGCTGCCGGCGACGATGGCGCAAGTGTCCGGCTCAGGAGGCACGGAGAACCAGCTGCCGTCCTTTAACTGCACCTCCAGGCCCTCGACTTGGTGCTGCACAATCATGCTGGTCATGACGTAGTCGCGGTGCTCCGGCATGGACATTTTGGCCGCGTCGTCTTCGGGGGAACTTCCGTAGTAGGCCATCCGGAGGGTGTAGCGAAGCCGGTCATGGTGCGAGTCGAGGGCGTGCTTGTCCCGGACGCCGAGGCCTTCTAACACCATCTTCGTCACCGTCCGCTCCAGCTGAATAGCATCTCTGGCGAATCCGGCAGATGTTTCACTGGACATCACGATCGATGTGAGAAAATAATCATGCCGGTAATAGTAGTACTACACAACTGAGTGATGAAGAAGATGTTTCATGGGACAGCAACGAGATCGATGTCACAACATAATCATATCGGTAATCATAGAACTGAGTGATCGATAAAGAATCATAAGCTACCTTCTAGTCTTACCAGAAGGCGGGGTTGCCCTGCGGCCAGAAGAGCTTGGCGAAGTCGCTGATGTGGCCGTGGTCGGGGACGTCCTCGATGCTCATGCTCTCGTAGCCGGCCATCCCCGGCAGCTGTCCGATGTACCCTCCGTACTGCACATCGTTGGAGACGTTGCGCCGCTTCGTCTCCACCGGGAACGCGAAGAGCTCCGGCATGGCGCGCCCGAACAGCGCCTGCCGGATGTCCCTGTTCAGCCCATCGTGCTGGACTACGACGCAGCTGTTGGCCACCATGGACGCGGTGACCGCATCCCGAGCGTCGTCCCAACCTGGTCCGCCAGGCTTCAGCCCACGGAGGTCGATCTTTTTGATCTCCATGAACTGCTGCTCTGCGGCTCGCCGGAAAACAGGGCCGACTGCCTGGTTTCGTATATGGCTCTGGTATCTCTTACTTGTTGTACTACTACTACTGGTGCTTAATCAGTAGACAGTCATGGTTTACACAAGTGCTATACAGTATAAGTCAGCGGATGACCATGTGCCTTAATTTTTGTGATAGCGAAGATCTGCTGCTTAATTGGTCATGATGGAAATAATATTCATTTTAGGTTCCAGAGGTCTTATCTGGGTAATGGTTTATTGGCTCCTAACCCCAAAAACATGTAAGCATGGTCAGCACCGACCCTTGCAATCACATGTGTTTGTGAGGATTTTATATTACTCCCTCCGTTCATTAATATACTAGTAAGATATTTAAACATTTTTTTAAAATTTATCTATTTTAATACTATATGTCTAGTCTATTTTTAGATTCACTCATTATGGTGTGTGTATCTAGTTTACTCTGAAATATCTAAAACGTCTTATTTATCAACAGTGGGAGTAGCTTTCTAGAGATGAACTTTGCAATTGTTTTTGGAGAAACTTTGACTATTCATACTGCTCTTTTCCATTATTTTTGAAATCTGTCAGAAAATATGACATGATACTTCTAAAGATTTGAGTGAACTCTATGGTTTTGCAGTGATATGCCTATAGGGCCTCTCGTCTATTTATACTAATCAATCATATCTTACACCATAATAATTACAAAAGATAGGACCGTATCCAATCCCTACAAATCTGCTAGTATCTCCTATACCAGGTAACTACTGATACACATCAATAAACAGCAATATACAAGGGATACTAACTGATCGTGATCGCTAACATTCCCCCTCAATCTCAGCGGAAGGATACCAAGTTTAGATTGACTTTCAATCACTCTAGCATCAACTTTGTTGCGGGCTTGGTGAAGACGTCGGGTACTCTTGATCTTCTGAAGATATGAACCTGACGCCGAGTGCTCCATGAGCCACCTTTTCCCCGACGAAGTGAAAGTCGACTTCGATCTATTTTATTCGCGCGTGGAACACAGAGTTGGCGGTGAGGTAAGTAGCACCAAGATTATCACACCAAAAAAACAGTGGTCGAGGTTGAGCAAATCAGAAGCTCTAGAAGAATTGACTGGATCCACATGGCGTTCGTCCTGCCGTTCGCTAGGGCCTTATATTCAACTTCAGTTGATGAGCGAGATACCATGGGCTGTTTTCTGGCGCTCCAAGAAATTAAACCAGTAGTAGAACGACAATCACAGGCACAACCTGCCAAGCTCACATTCGTGAAAATGCCCTTTGATGTATTTTTCTTGATACACAACCCTATACTGACATCCTCTTTGATGTAACGTTTCCTAGAAACGTTTATAGGCTTAGATAGATATTGACAAACTTTGTTGAGGGGGAAGGAAATATCTGAAGTCCCCCAACTGCACTCCGATAAGAAGTTATCACGGCCAAGAGCATGTCCTAAGTCTCCAGAGAGTTTCTCTTGAACAACCATTGGTATTGAAATTGGGTTACACTCACTACAGGGAAAATACAAGGTGGGCCGTCAGCACAGCCAGAAAAGCCGTCAGCCACCGTCGGCACAATATCTTGTCGACACAGACCCATTTGTTGTCGTCATAGAACTAACGGCCGTTTGGCAATTCTGGCTCGAATAATTTTGAAAAAAAATCAATTTCACCGAGATTTCATCGAGAACCAACCTGTGGTCGAATAGTTAGGAGGGTACTGGCACCCCCAGTCCACCAGAGTTTAAATTCCAGATTTGACACTTTAGTGTCTCATAAAGGCGGAATATTCTTCAGTGGGAGGCGACATTCCCATCGATAGCAAAACGGCTATGATGACTTCGTCAATTTCAAGACCTGCCAGATCAGCTTCTTCGACGCAGTCTCTCGGAGGTGCTCATAGGGGCATCTTTGAGTATACCGTGTTTTGCAAAAAAATACTAATATTTTTTAAGTTTTTTTTTTTTCTAACCAAGTGATGGAGGTTTGATAGAGATTGTTATGGGGACTAGAACACAAATTATGCTAACACTTTAAGTAATTTAAAATTTCAGCATAAATATTATAGATATATTTGAGGAATTTGAGGAATTTTATTGAGGGGCAATAACCCTCATGGCTATAGATAAGATCCACTAACGTGAACAAGGGGCCCTTTGTAAGGGTACATTGCCCCTATGTGTGGTTTTGGTAATTAATGACAACCCCTATGGACTAATGTTTTCATCGAGTTTATATGAAGGAATATTCCATAGGTACTTCTTGTAGTCCATGTGTTGGATTCAAGTATGGATGCCATGATGATAAAAAGATATACCTTGAGTATCAGCATCAAGATCATCGATTTGAAGTCATATATGTGATATGATCAAGTAGAAAAAATGAAGATGGAGTTCTTATGTGGAACTCAATGTTAGCCATGCTCTAGCTTATGTGTTAAGCAATGAATGATCAATATCTTGAGTGTTTGATTCCAAGTGAAGAATTCAATATATGTCTCTAAGTCGGTGTCATGATAGTCTCATGAGTTGAGCTATGGGTGATTAAGATTTAGAGCATGCAAACAAATGAAGAGTTCTTTATACACCTCAAGATAGTATGATAGAGCATGAGAAGATACAAGGTTGACCAATACAAAGCTAGAGTGAAGAATAGATTCAAGTTTGGTCAATACATAAAGCATGAAGAATGTGCCACGTGAAGTCATGTGGTATGGTAAGCCTTGTCAATTATGCTTTATGAACTAACCCATCATATATGTGCCTTTGTGTTAGGTATCTTTCCATGGGCATGCATCAAAAGGAAGATCTCATATAGCCCATTAGAGGATGACATCAAATTGTGATCGTCATGAAGGTTGAGTTGGGCAAGTTCAAGTTGAGCATCTCAAGAGGATCATATGCTTGAAACTTGCCGTCCATTTGGTGATAATGGACATGGACATGTGAAGATGTGCATCAATGGAGCTATCCCATCATGTTGTATGGGGGAGCATTTTTAAGTCTTCACGAAGCAACAGTGATCAAGTGAGGCATTCCGGCTTAAATGAAGAATGAAACATCATCATCAAGATCAAGCGGAATGCGCAAGGCAAAGGTACGGCCTTGCTAGGTTTTCCTTTTACCTTTCTCAAGGTGGTTGTTGGGAGACCGATTTATATGATAGATATCCGCACTATCAAGAGGAGCTTTCAGTTTGGTAACTTGATCACATCGTCTTAGGGAGTTCAGTCCTTTGCATACTTTGCATATTGTAATATCCCAGGTTTAGAGGCTATAAAATGAGAGAACACCAAAGTGTGCATTGCATTCATGCATAGAAAATCCGAAGAATTTTCGCGCTTCAAATAAAACTTACCACAGTAACTGAAGTTTCACTTGACTTGCTGGAATTGAAGTAGATCATCAAGTCAAGCGCTATAAACTTCACTATGATCTTTGCTAAACCCTTGTTTTGGGTAGAGACGATTTGATCTATGGTCTAGATCAGATGAAAGTAGATTTACAACAAACAACACCTTAAGTAATGGTCAACTACAAGATCTTATAAAAGATCTCAACATGACATTCCTTGCAACAACACATTCTTTAAGAATCAAACCCTAACTTAATAATACTTAAAAGTTAGCAACTACCTTTGTGTGTAATTTAATTCACTTCTAAATAGGGTAAACCACAGGGTTTAAAGTGCATAAAAGCCACACATTCTTATTTAAATCATAACTTATTAAATATATGAAATATTATAAAACTAAATCCATTTACATTACAAATTATAGTTCAAACTATTTGAATAAAACTAACTATGAGTATTTTGAAACTCATATGATCATGCCTTGGTGAAATCAAACATCAACTATCCAAAGTGGAGAAATAACCCTCAAACTTGACCTTTTGACCAATATTATAACATAAATCCAATCATACATGATATGGTACACTATTCACAAGTATAAAAGCATTTACAAGATATTTAGTAACAAATGCCACTTGGCCATCCAAAAATAAATCATATGAGAGGATAATCTCTATGCCACATAGGATGAAAATATCTACATGACTTGCATCCCAAGCTTTGCCACCTCATGCCCAAATGATTGCTATGGATAAGAGCATGACAACCAAGCACCTTACTCATCACACCAAAACAAGAGTCACCCACCTAAGTGTCATGATACTAGAGCTTGCCCAAGCACTTGTAATATCAACCAATCTGAAATTCGGTTGTGGAAAAAATGTTCTACATAGTCCCTACGAGGATCTTGGTTTTTTTAGAACCTATGAGGATCTTGTTTTGTTGTACGAAGACGCCTTAAAGGATCTATTGGAATGGCCTCGGATGCTTTTGGCACCATCGTACTGGCAGGTATATAAGGACTATTGCCACGAAAAATGTTTTTGGCTCGAGAGCTCGAGTGCTCTCGCCATTTAAAAAAAATATTTTTTTACAAGTTACTAAAAAATCTGAAAATAATTTTGAGAACTGTCAATAATACATCTCACAATCATGCAAAATCTCAAATCGAAATTTATTTTATTTTGTGCTAGAAAAAATGCCAAAATTTGATATGTTTTGGGAGATTGAAAATGACTACTCAGATCTACGCTTTTGTCAAGTTAATGGGATAAAAAGAATGATTTTTTTTAAAATAGGATCATTGGTGCTCATTGGGTCTTTACAACTCAACGCTATGTAATTATGAGAAGAAAATCCCATACGACATGGATTGTACATGCCAGATTCGTGGACGACCTCCCACATTTGACATGTGGCAATCCGAATATCGAAGGAGTCAACCATTTTATTCCCATTTACCAAATCGCACATCTCGATGCCACCGGGACACTCCTCGACGCCGCTAGAGGTCTTATGCTTGTTCTGCCACTGCATCCCTGCGGTCACTCCTCTCTGCCGGTTTTCAAGGCCGTGCTTATCGGTGTATCCACTGGCGCTCGCTGCACTCCCCCGCGTACATGGCGACGCTCGGCTGCAGATCCACCAGTGCTTGTATTCTCCCCAGTGTTCTCGGACAGCTTCTTGTCTGCCCAGCAGTGCAACTACGCTGCTGCGCAAACCACATGCCTTCCACCACGGCCGCCCTTCTCGACGTCGTCAGTCGCGACACCACCAGTAGACCGCACTATCTGCTTGCCATAGATTGCAAGGGAAACCAACGCGGACTGCTACACCGGGACAGAGCTTCCTGGCGCTACAGTAGGGGAGAGCAGCTTGGATGTCTCCCTCGCGGGTGGTTGCGCCGGTGCAACAGGCAGGACAGGAAAGTCGTGGGAGAGACAAGCGGAATTTAGGGGCGAGGTGCTTTGAGATTCATATTTCCAGGTGTCATGTGGGGGATGTTCATTTCGTGTCAAGATAAGTATACACACATGTCACTCCATCGGGCCATATTCACCATTGAGTCAAGCATTGAGTCCTGGAAGAATAAGCGGCAGCTAGCCATTAACTTAAAAGATGGACATCTAGATAGCTTTATTGAGTATGGTAAAGTTCCTATTCATGTATTTTGCGAAGATATCTTCTTTTCTTCAATATTGTGTCCAAAAATATTTGTGAAGTATGTAAGTATTAACAAGGGAAATACGTAGATTTCATTGATTTACCAAAATATAAGGGCAAGTAGATGCAAGGCGATAATGATGGGTAGCAATAATATTGAATATATGATTATAATTGCTTTGATCAATGTATGAGACTCAAACTTATTAGACCGTAGCAACGCACGGGCATTCAACTAGTATATCATAAGAGGGAAGTAGTGGAAAAATGATGGGACAAAGCGGAGACCGTGCGATTAGATTGAACGGACAGGATGACTCCAATGACGACCATCAAACGCGTTGAGTATGAAATGATCAACTCCAATTTAATAGTAAAGACATAGATAATTTAGTGACTGCCATTAAACTTAAATCATTTTCTTAGCACATATATATGATAATACATAAAACTCAACATTAAAAGATTGTATACTTTTTATTTTTGCGACAAAAGAAGAAGAATTTTTTTACTGGAATCATGATACATTGAGGAGTTAACACTTGATGTCCATAACTTTTACAAGAGCAGGATGACGACTAGCTAAAATCTCTTTTGATACATGCCTATACACAAAACTTTAGGGCCTAACACATTAAAAGAGACCATCCTCTCATGAGGGGAATCATTCATAAATTAATACTTGGTACAAATTGCTATATATGTGTATATTTCTCTACACTATGGTCTTCTAATTGCCATCCGACACTCTTATAGTCATGGTAGTTTGTGCTTCCATACCTTGTCTTTATCATTTTTCTGGGGAGGCGTGGCACCCTTATTATAGTTTTACAACATCCTTGGACAAGTGCCAAGTAGTAACCATTCAATATCTATAATACGAAATATCTCTTTCTTAGAATTCACAACTAAATGTGCATTTAGGCTGGCATTAGGGCATGTACAATAGTGATATCTTAGCGGTGCCACATAGGATAAATATTTAGGTGGAGGAAAGAGAAAGATAAAAAAAAAGACTTTGCGTTCTCTTAGCCAAGAGATCATCTCTTAGCACAATCTCTCTCACCATAAATTTAGGATGTCTCGTTACAAAAGATAAGACTAAAAAACAACTCATTGTACGTCATGTTTTATTGTTATAACTAAATTATGTGGCAAGATTAAGATAAGACATTCTTATCAACAATTGTACATGCCCTTAGGATTTTGGATTGTTAGTGAAAAAAGCCATAAGGGACTAATGAGTTGGTTGAGTATTTCGGATATCAAGTCCGTAATGCTTGCTGAAACAATTAAGATGCTCTAAGGTTTTTCTTCTATCACACATATCTAACATTTCCTTCAGAGTATATGACAAATTAAATATTTCCATCTTTACTAGTATATGTGAGTCCGTACGTCATTAAAAGTAGGACGTGGCTAGCTAGCATCCGGTGCTGTTTTGTCTATCCCAGCATCCGGGTGCTCTTTTGTTCCACCCAGCATTCGGGTGCTCTTTTGTCCCACCCAGCACTCGCCCAAAAAAAAACACAGACACATATTCGCCCCGGTAGCTGACCAGGTTCTCCAACAGTCCAACGCCACCTGGACCATCCCTCACGTAACTGTGTACCTCTAGCTCACAAGCGCCAACCACGGCCAAGGACCACGTGACGCCCCTCCCAGCACTCTTCTCTTCTTTCTCTCTTGCAGATCTCCATTGAACCTGCAATTCACCAGATTTGCCATGATTCAGGGCTTAATAAATCTATTAAAACAAAAGGATGGAGGTAATCAGAGCACACGTAACCTAACGTCCCATATTCCCCCTTTATGTATCTTCTTCTTTTACTCTTAGATTAGGATCTGCATGTCTCTAGGGTTCTAAAATAAATCTATTCTTAAAACACAACAATCAAGATTAAGCAAGCGGTTTGCATATTAGATTCATCCACACACACCCTGGATATAAATGATGTGGTAGACCCAGGAACTTAGCAGCTACTTGGTACATCAACTTAACAGAAAAAATGAGCAACTTAGAAGCTACCTACTACCTCTGGTCTGAAAAAATTGACGCACCTAACCAACTAACAACGCCCATGCGCAAGCCTCCCTTCGCGTCGATTAAATCCGACCGGAGGGAGTAGAAAGCAACTTTCATCAATGCTTACCCAAGTTAAAAATACCAGAAATTAAATTAACAAATCGTCAGTGAGTAAGTTAACTAAATGGATAAGATACTTACCTTGGTCAGGGGCCATGGCAGGCTTGCGCTCATGCTAGGCTTCGTGGGTGCCGCCACCTACTCGAGGTAGCTAGGCGCCATGGCCTCCTCCACCACCGTGCTCGAGATGGTACTGGTTGTGCGGCCCTAGATAAGAACTTTAAACATCTTGACAAGGCAACTTAATTAGACTACTAACCAACTTGTGCATGTCGCTCAAAAACGAAAACCAGATAGATTATACTAATACCCAACAACTTAAGCATGTTGGAGGAATCAAGTTAATTAATTTCACTACTCGACTTAAGCATGTTGGCAAGGCAACTCTAAACTATAGTATCCAACTACCTACAATTTGAAGCACAAACTAAAAAAGGAAAAACGTGACTAGCAGGAAAACCAACTTAATAACTTTCAGCTTTGAACTTGAGCATTCTAACAAAGGAAACTAACTTAAAAAACAAGAGCCAACTTGTATAGGTTAGCTGAGGGTATAGATGCAAGTGGGGCAACATTAGGGTACCCTTTACCCTCTTTTCTGCAAAAGTTGAACTAAAATGATGATGTCATCCAAAATTATTAGTTCATTTTTTAACCAAATAGGGTAGAGGGTACCCTAATCTTGGCCCACTTGCATCTCTAGCTGAGGGAAATAAAAACCTAGATATAATGTAAAGGACAACATTTTTTTGTAAGAATCAATTTAACCAAATTCAGTACCAACTTAACCATAACAATTAAAACAACTTAATTAAAACCATGAACCAACTTATGCATGTTGATGAAATGGAAAAGGCTCGAAAAGCTACAGGTGGTTTTATACCTCCTAGGAAAAAACCCCGTGGCAACTTAAACCCATGATGTGAAAATCAAACTTAGCTATATGTAGTACATAACTTAACCATGTTGTACGAACAACTCAATGAAAAACAGTATGAAAGTTAAGCATGTTGAACCATAAAAAGCAAAAAAGGAACTTAGTTACTTTTTGTAACCAACTTAAGCATGATGAACAATCAAATTTACTGAAAGCAGTAGCAACTTAACCATTTAGTCAAACAGCAGCTCGAGCAGGTGACCACCAGCGAAGAACAAGAAGACTAACATTGCAGAATGGGTCAATTCAGCGGTTGACAATTTTATAGGATTCTGAACATGTAGTAGCATGGGCACCGTTTACATATCTTTTGTATTTTATGCAGAATCATCTCACTTCTCCTCCTACAGAGATACCCTTGAGAAAATAATTCATCTATTAATATATTGAAAATACTTACTTTTCCTACAAAGTACAAACATGTGACAGCTAAAAAAATACAGGATGCCCACTCTGCAGGCAGGTCAATACTATATGAATTATCATGGATGTAAAGTGGTACTTGCAGCTAGACGTGTTTGCAACAATGCAGAATAAGTTGAAGCACTTGGTGTCTAGTGATTCAATGATACAGAGTGCTAGCTGGATGGGAATGCGATTAATGTGGCGGGCATCCCTTACTCACAAGTGAATTTTTTCATACATGGCAACATTCGTGCACATGAATGCTCACTATCACTAGGACAGCAGCAATATAAGATCAAATATCTAGCTAAATCGTGGGCATTATGATGATTTTTACAGGACATCTACATCCTACATAGCCGAATCATCAGGAACGGGGCGGAGCACACATAAAAATGAGCGCACCGCAAGCTAAAATCCCCACAGTCTAGCCCATATGCAACTTAGGTATTTAGCAAAAAGCAACATAATTATGATGGCAATCAACTTAAAATGAACATTATGCCCACCTTTATGAATTAGCTTTACTAAAAACAGCTAGCCCATAGGCAAGTTAGGTATTTAGAAAAACAACTTAAATCATGAGGGCAATTCAGCGTAACTTGACCTTATGCTCACCTTCATGAATATAGCTGTAGTAAACAGAAGTATCGCATATGCAACATAATAATGATGCCAAGTCAACTTTTATTGCATATTGTCGAAAAACAACTTAGCATATTGTGGAAATAAAAGTTGTCTGCATCACTTTGATGCAGAGGCTGGAGCTCCCCTATTTCAAAAAAAACAGCTAGCTAACAAGAAGGCAACTTGGCTGAATTCACCATACTACTTCAGGAAATTTGCTTGTAACTCAAAAATTAACATGATACCTACAGAACTTAGTTAAACATGATGGCAAAAATTAACTTAGTTAAAAATAAAAACCAACTTACACATGTTGAATAAACAACTCAATCGAAATCAATATGCAACTTAAAAATGATGTTGCTAAGCATCAAGCTAAAAACTATAAGATCATGCATACAGAGAAAAAGTAACTTAGTTACAAACTAATAACGAACATCATCATATTAGCAAAACAACTTGGTCATAATCGGGCAAATAAACCATTCTTTAAGAAAGGCATTAATAAGGCAGAAAACATTTAGTTCCTCCAATTCATAATAATTGTCGTGGTTTTAGTTCATTTTTAGTTGAATTTGAAATACAACCATGACACTTATATGGATCAGATGGAGTACCCCAAAATCAGTACTAATAAAGGTAGTGGACATCAACAATTCACCCAACGTTTTTGCCAATAATCAGTAACTACTAGAGGTAATAGACATCAACATTTTACCTAAAAAATTGCTCTCTACTTGGCGAGACGTAGCATTGATGCTTGATAAAAATGAGCAGCAAAAAACTTACTTAAGGGTATGGGCAACTTAATTAAGTGACTAGAAACTCTACTAAAGTGAAACATAGCATGGATATTGCATCAAAACAAAACTTGATAAAAATGAGTAGTAAACAACTTACTTAAGGATATGGACAATTTAATTACCAAGGATAATCTACTCAACTGAAGTGGCTAGCAACTCTACTAAAGAGAGTTCAAGCGATTTAACAGAAGAGAAGGCAGCGAGATGCACTTAGCAGTCAGCCGTAGCCCTTATCCCTGGCACTCCTGAACCCGCCGCCGTGTATCCTTCCAATTCTCTAACCGCCGCGTCAGTGCACGGACAGCCCGGGTGCCGCGATGAGCTAGTGAAGGGATTTGCTCCTCCATGGAGACAACGTTGCTAGAAAAAGAAGTAAATGGCTATGGTGTAATTACTAATTAGGGTGTGATTTATTTGTGTCCGAATTATTAAAATAACTTAAACAACTACCAGTATGCAGCTTAGAATTAAATTTACACAATAAGCACCTTAACTAATTCCAGTATCCAACTTAAGCATATTAGTAAAGCAACTTAATTAAACCATTAGCCCCGTTTATGCATGTTGATGAAACAAAAAAGCACAATGGCTAGAGGTATCAACGAGAAACAAACAGGTTTGATGAACTTGAAAAGCGATGAAAGTCAACAGTCAATCCCTGAATTGCAGATATCTCTAGAGCAGATATGTTATTACACGAGCAAACATGGCATCAACGAGAAACACAGAACAGGGCATGCATATTCATACCTGAATTGCAGATATCGGATGCCCACGAACCTCCACAGTCAATCCCTGAAGCACTTGTGCAGAGCAAAAAATCCACTACACAGGAAATTGCATGCAATGCTCAAGTACATAGAAAATCGCACCATTCCATGGCATAAATTTGAACTGAGAGCACCAAAAACATGGCATCTATGAGAACACAAAACAGGGTGTGCCGTACCTGAATTTCAGATCTGTGATGCCCAACAGCCTACGTGTTGCCCATCTGTGAAGCCCTTGCCCGCAGGAAACCCTCCACCGGTGAATATATGAACACAGATGAGCTTCCACCGCTCTCTCGCGTGCGACACTCTCTGGTGACGAAATCCCGTTCACCAGCGCGCCCTAACTCTCGCCGCCGAGCACGCAACCCTGACGCACGGCTCGCTCTTAGGCCTGAAGGAAGACATCCTCCCGCGTGTCTCGATCTCCGGCCCGGAGGACGACGACCTCCCGCGCGTCTCGATCTCCGGCCTGGAGGATGACGACCTCCCGCACGTCTCGATCTCCAGCCTGGAGGACGACGACCTCCCCCACGCCCACACCAACTAGCCCGCGAACCTCCCGAGAAACACCAACCTCGCCGCCGAGAGATTCGCTAGGCAAATCACCGGAGAATCGCCGGAAACTTGTCAGGGACCCTAGATATCGCCGCACATCGCGGACGGAATGGGAAGAGAAGAAGGGAGAGCGGCGACACGTCACGCGGGCCTAGGTGTGAACGGTTGGGTCTCAGGTGTGAACGGTCGGGTCCCAGGTGTCGGTCGGTCTGGATAGGGCTCCTCTAAGCATCGCGGGACGCCGTGATCTGGGACGTTTCTTTCGCATCGGACGGCCAGAAAAAGGATGCTCGGTTGGACAACCAGCATCCGAGCACTTTTTAGCAACTGGATTAAAAGTATTTGATGTCAAAGATTAAAGACATCTTGACCGTTCAATCAAAAATCTATGATCATAACACCAACGTTTGATCTAAAACAGTTAAGGAAGTATATTATGTACTGCAAAGAGTAGAGAGATTGACAATCACAATTTTTTTGGAAAGGAAAGCAAATAATGTCACCTCTAACTCCCCATAAATTCTGTCAGCGTCTCGCACTTGCCAAAAATACCTCATCTATCCAATGGTTTGGGTCTTTATATAGCAGTAATAAAGCATCACGTCTAACCATCCTCTACATGAAGACCACGCCACCCGCGTGACCATCTCGTCATCTCCTGTAATCACGCCATGTAAGCTGCCGCACCTCCGTGCGTGCGTTTCACACGTCCCCGCCCACCGATACTCACTCGCCGCCGCCAGCCTCCGGTGCATCGCTCGCCGCTACTCACGCGCCGCCCGTGGTGCATGCATGGCCTGCCGTTTTGTTTGCAAATGAGATCACCAAGCTATTCACCAACCTTTTCGGGCAGCCATCGACGGCGGTGTTTCCATCGGTCGCGCCGGTGGTAGTGAAGCCACTCCATATCGGTGTCGTTTTTTCTGGTGGCAAGGCACAATATGATATGTGGCATCTTCGGTGAGTGGGAGTGGCCTATCTACAAAAATCTTAGCAGTAACATTAGATGAGACAAATTTAAGTTGTATTTTTTTGTTCATCATTATAGAGGGTTTGGTGCCACTATGCAAGCATCTTCTATGATGAAAGATCTAAGAAGGCTTATCAGATTACCTGCAAGAGCATGCAAAGGCAGCACGATGTATGGATTCAAGGCCGGGGAGCTAGCCAAGCTGAGGTCACGAAGGTATAGCAAAATAGCCTTTACCATGAAATCTTGTCGAAATTTCGAAGTTTGTTCACCTTTGCAATTATTGTTGATCATAAGGTCCCTTTACAATTTGTTTGCTATTACTATGGTGACACATTTTAATTTTGCTTTTGGTGTTCAGCAGAGTGGATTTGACATGATATGTCGTAGAAAGGACAATATTGAAACATCAAAGTATGTCTGTCTATTTGTGTGCTTATACATGATTGCCTACTAAATCCTTCTTTTCCATTTCTGATCCAAGTGATACCGTGCTAATTTTATTTTATTTATGTTTGGTGTTTTTGTAGTTGAAGAAGCTGACCAAACTTGATTTGGAATGACTTCTTATTATTGGTGGTGATGATCCAAACACTAACGAATGCCTCCTCATTGAATAATTTTGGTTCGCTGCTAAAACCATACCTCCATCTTTTGCTTCTCTTATAGCATATTATTTGGTTTAGGTCAATGCACAAAACTTACTTCATTAATTAATTTTCCTTTTGGAGATGCGGTATGTGGCATTACAGGTAGAGATAGATATAAAGCTATTTCTGGAGAGAAGGATCAAAGAAAATGGAATATGCGGTGTACTATACGCATGTATGTATTGTAAGTGGAAAATAGCATGATTTGTTTTTTTTCAAGTATGAATTCGTGACAATGCTTGCATCAAGATTTGGAACCCTAGCATCTATTAGATCCAAGAAAAAACCCAGTACTCCCACTACTTGCAACATATTATTATCTTATGCAAAATTAATTATGGTGACGGAGCTTTCTATCCTGATTATAGTGTAAAATTGAAGGAAGTGACAATGTGAGCCAACATGATCGAGTATATTGGAAAAGTTGCATAGCAAAGCAAAGTAATTGTCACAAGGGTTTCGAGTGGATCTGTTTTTCCTTGAAAGTACAATACCAATGAATAATTAGAAAAGAAATTGAACGATATCCATAGTTTGTATGTTTCAAAAGTCCTACTCTTTTGAATCAAAGGATATATCTACAGAGTAATTTATTTACAATAATGCACATTATCTACACTTTTTTTGTTAAAAATGCTACATGTTACTATGTTAATGAATTATTATGTAGTAGCACAATCTCAGAAATTTATAATATTTAATTTCGTCAACACGTGCATTGCACGATTACTATGTTCACTGGCTAGAATGGGGGAGGGAGAAAGAGGCAATGTGAAACATAAGTGAGAATGAAATGGCCATCCGACACTCTTACAGTCATGGTAGTCCGTGCTTCCCTATGATCTTCTTGTTACCTTGCTTTTATCATTTTTATGGGGAGGCGTGGCACCCCTATTATAGATTTACAACATCGTTGGACAAATGCCAAGCGGTAACCATTCAATAGCTATAATACGAAATTCTCTTTCCTAGAATTCACGACTAAATGTGCATTTAGGCTGGCATTAGGATTTTGGATTGTTAGTGAAAAAAGTGGTAAGTGACTAATGAGTTGGTTGAGTATTTCGGGTATCAAGTCCGTAATGCTTGCTGAAACAATTAAGATGCTCTAAGGTTTTTTTCCTACCAGACATATCTAACATTTCCATCAGAGTATATGACAAATTAAATATTTCCATTATACATAATTTTCGTATTTCCGTTACACAAAATGTTTATTACCTTATTTTGGAGAAAAAAATATTGCACAAGCATTAAATCTTTCATCTCACAACGATTGCGTTAAAAAAGAACAATGTTTCAACGTACCAAGGAGAATATGTTCTAGGAGACAGGAAACTTATTTGGCACCCGCGGTTTATTTTTGACAAAAAAAATGGGCTATACTTTTTTTTATTTCCCACATAACAAAACGACAACAACATGCCGATATGGATACCATCATCTGACGTAACAACCAGTACAAATATACCGCTACCCTCCGTTCTGAAACGTAAGAATTTTGAAGAAAGCAGAGACTTAGATTTCGGAATAGGCTAGGGTGTTGTTTTTGCACAATGTAGAAGTTTTCCTGCTGATGTTATTATTTGCTTAATGTTTCCGGGCAAGTCGGGGAAACGAAGCGAGCCAACGCCCAGGCCTTGCGGGGTGCACCGTTTACATCTTTAGATACCGCTATGCGAGCAACAGAGCGATGTGTCAGCTTGGCAAAATTGCTTTTTTTGCGATAGTTGGCAAAATTGCTTATGAAAGAATGTATTTCGGGTGGGAAGTTATCCTCCAGTGTTATTTGCTTGGAGACCGGCGGGAAGTGTTTTTTGCCTCTAGAGCTACACTGCTCTCACTATTTTTTTTTAAAAAAAATCGCAAGTTATAAAAATATCTAAAAATAAATTTGGACATTGTCAGCGCAATCAGGCAGAACCTCAACCTAAAATTCTTTTATTTTTGTGCTAGACCAAAAAAAATACAAAATCTGACGTATGTTAGAGATTTTATTAAAAAATGCGCTACTCAGAATCAGATCTACACCTTTTTCATTTCTGTGTAGCTCAAAATATAGGGTATCTAGAAATGATTTTCCTGCATGTTTGCAGGATACATCATCCGACTACATACATATACATTTTCTTTCCAGAATTTCTTTGGAACTCAATAATTACATTTTATGATTTTTTCTAAAAAAAACGAGAGCAGTGGTGCTCAGATCTCTGTTCGGAAATGAATCACAACTTTGGTAGGCGGTGCAGCCATGAACTTATATTTGTGCACGGGTCGGCACGTTAGTTTGGCGAATAGCTGGATGAAAAATACTCTTTCCGATGCATAGTAAGTGTCGGAGGTTTAGTTCGAATTTAACCCGACATTACGTGTCAGATGGGAGTTTTTTTTCACATAGGAGCATGGGATGGAAGTTACCTGCCGGGGCTATTATTTGCTTGCAAACAAATCGCAACTTCGTTCCGATGGTAGGCGCGGTGTAGGTATAGCCGTCAACATTTTTTTGCATCGACTACTCTTCTCGTGCGAATATTCGGTGGATCACAAGATTTCCTGCCTGCCTTCCGGAAGAAACTTGGCCCCGTTCCAATACCGTGAACTTTGGTCGATCAAAAGAGCCTTCCTTATTCCTTGGCTCTCAAGGAAGAAAAACCACACGCATTTCCTTCTCCCTTCAACACTGCAGCCGCGTGGATGGAACCTTCCCGTCCGCACTCCCGTCACTTTCACCACTCCCGCCAGACCAACCCACACCCACTGACGCGTGGGCCCGGAATAGCGCGACCCAGACCGGGTCCACGCGGCAGGGACCAAGCTTAAACCCCGCACTGCCATATAGGAAGAAGATGGACCACCGTCTTGGCTGAAGATCGCAGTGATGAACTCGGTCACCGCGTGTTGCACGCGAGGAAGAACCGCTCCAGGGCGCTGCTCGGTAGATTGGACAACAACGGCTTCATCTGGAGGCCCCTCAGCATCTCCACCACCACGGTGGCCTGAGAGGGGAGAATCCAAAACGAAACTGCCCAGATCCACTGAGCAGCAGATGAGGTTTATTGGAGAGGCTGTCGGAGCTCTGACCCCCCCCCCCCTCCGGCTCCGACCACCAGAGTACCACGAGCAGCAGCACCACCACCGCAGGCTGCATGGAGTAGCTCAAACTCCACCGCCGCCACCTCCCTATGGGCATGACGCCAAGATCCACGAGGTTAAACAAGAAAAACTAGACAAGGACTAAGCCTAAACTAACCCTAAACTACTCAAGCGCGTCACCGCAACCAACTCCGGCCGGCTATTCCGGTGGATCGGCCTTGGATCGGCCGGGTCTAAGAGAGGTGGCGACTAGAGAACTGTAGCACAACGAGAGGGAGAAAGGGGGAGAACAGGTAGTATGAACGATCCACATGCTTTGTGGTTGCACCAATTTCCAACAATAGTATACTCTACCCACGTGTCCTAAGAAGATTCTTTTTAGGTACCATTTTATTTCTATGTGATAATGGCACCCGTAGTAGAAATTTATATAATAATCGAAAGATCTTACACGGATATTAACTAGTTAATAGGAGCCAAAAGTTTACATGTATTGTTATCCTAACTAAGCATGTACATCTGTTTTATGTTGGAGATATGCCCAAGAGGCAATAATAAAGTGGTTATTATATATCTTTATGTTTATGATAAATGTTTGCATACCATGCTATAATTGTATTAACCGAAACATTGATACATGTGTGTTATGTAAACAAAAAGGAGTCCCTAGTAAGCCTCTTGTATAACTAGCTTGTTGATTAATAGATGATCATAGTTTCATGATCATGAACATTGGATGTTATTGATAACAAGGTTATGTCATTGATGAATGATGTAATGGACATACACCCAATTAAGCGTAGCATAAGATCACGTCATTAAGTTCATTTGCTATAAGCTTTTCAATACATAGTTACCTAGTCCTTTAACCATGAGATCATGTAAATCACTTATGCCGGAAGGGTACTTTGATTACATCAAACGCCACTGCGTAAATGGGTGGTTATAAAGGTGGGATTAAGTATTCGGAAAGTATGAGTTGAGGCATATGGATCAAGAGTGGGATATTGTCCATCCCGATGACGGATAGATATACTCTGGGCCCTCTCGGTGGAATGTCGTCTAATTAGCTTGCAAGCATATGAATGGTTCATAAGAGATGACATACCACGGTACGAGTAAAGAGTACTTGTCGGAGACGAGGTTGAACAAGGTATAGAGATACCAATGATCAAACCTCGGACAAGTAACATATCGCCTGATAAAGGGAATCAGTATCATATGTAAATGGTTCAATCGATCATTAAGTCATCGTTGAATATGTGGGAGCTATTATGGATCTCCAGATCCCGCTATTGGTTATTGGTCGGAGAGAAGTCTCAACCATGTCTGCATAGTTCACGAACCGTAGGGTGACACACTTAAGGTTTGATGTTGTTTAAGTAGATATGGAATATGGAATGGAGTTCGAAGTTCTGTTCGGAGTCTCGGATGGGATCCAGGACATCACGAGGAGGTCCGGAATGGTCCGAAGAATAAGATTCATATATCGGAAGTCATTTTCTAAGTTTGAAAATGATCCGGTGTATTTATGGAAGGTTCTAGAAGGTTCTAGAAAAGTCCGGAAGAAATCACCATAGAAGGTGGAGTCCCGGGACTCCACCTAGCATGGCCGGCCAACCAAGGGGTGGAGGAGTCCCAGGTGGACTCCACCATAGGTGGCCGCCCCCCCCCCCCCAAGGAAGGGGTGGGAGTCCCACCTTGAGTAGGAGTCCCACCTTGGGTAGGTTTCGTCCTTATGGCAAGTTTTGGGTTGGGGTCTTATTCGAAGACTTTGAGTCAAACTCTTGGGGGTTCCACCTATATAACGAGGAGCAAGGGGAGGGGGTCGGCCACACCAAAGCCTTGGCCGCACCCCATAGTGGTCGGCGCCCCCTCTCCCCAAACCCTAGCCGCCCTCCTCCACCACCTCTCCCGCATACGGTTTGGCGAAGCTCTGCCGGAGATCTCCACCACCACCGCCACCACGCCGTCGTGCTGTCGGGATTCCGAGGAGGATCTACTACTTCCGCTGCCCGCTGGAATGGGGAGAAGGACGTCTTCATCAACACCGAACGTGTGACCGAGTACGGAGGTGCTGCCCGACTGTGGCACCGTCAAGATCTTCTACGCGCTTTTGAAAGTGGCAAGTGATCATCTTCTGCAACAACGAGATGTAATCTTGTAGGCTTTGGAAATCTTGAAGGGTTAGTCTCGTGATCCCCTCGTTGCTATCATCTTCTAGATTGCATCTTGGCTTGGTTTTCGTTCTTGCGGTAGGAATTTTTTTGTTTTCTATGCTACGAATCCCATCATTATTATGTTTGTAATCATTTTAGATTGAGGGCCCATTCGTTACATAGCAATTGTGGAGGTATTTCAGATGAGCACCGTTTATGTGGCATCTTTACTCCTTTGGTGTGTTCGGAACCAAGGAATAGTCTACGGTATTACAAGCTAATTTTTTTTACTTTATTGTCGAGTGCTCATTTGCTAGCTACCATTAAACTTAAAGAATTTTATTAGCAAATACATATGATAACACATAAAGCCCAACATCAAAAGATTGCATATTTCTTCTTTTTTTTGTGACAAAAGAAGAATTTTGATACGAAAATCATGATAAATTGAGGAGTCGGCACTTGAGCCAGCATAACCCTGACAACCTTATTTCCGCTTATTATCCCTCAACATAGATACCAAGTGTATGGGGGTACTTGTTAGGTGGTAGCTCTGTAGGGATTCGTTGCATAGAAAACAAAAAAATTCCTACCGCGAGAACGCAATCCAAGCCAAGATGCAATCTAGAAGACGGTAGCAACGAGGGGGTATCGAGTCTCACCCTTGAAGAGATTCCAAAGCCTACAAGATGAGGCTCTTGTTGCTGCGGTAGACGTTCACTTGCCGCTTGCAAAAGCGCGCAGAAGATCTTGATCACGATCGCTCCGGCGCCACGAACGGGCAGCACCTCCGTACTCGGTCACACGTTCGGTTGTTGATGAAGACGACGTCCACCTCCCGTTCCAGCGGGCAGCGGAAGTAGTAGCTCCTCTTGAATCCGACAGCACGACGGCGTGGTGTCGGTGGCGGTGGAGAACTCCGGCGGAGCTTCGCTAAAGCTACGCGGGAGATATGGAGGAGAGGGGGGCGGCTAGGGTTTGGGAGGGGGTGGCCGGCCACTTCAAGGGGGGCGGCCAGCTTGTGGTCTTGGGGTGGCTGGCCCCCTCCCTTGGCCCCTCATTATATAGGTGGAACCCCAAGTGTTGGACTCCAAGTCTTCGAATAAGACCCGAAACCAAAACCTTCCATATGAAAAGGAAACCTACCTAGGGTGGGAATCCCACTTGGGGTGGGATTCCCCCCTTCCATATGGGGGGGTGGCCGGCCCCCTAAGGGGGAGTCCACTTGGGACTCCTCCCCCACTAGGGTTGGCCGGCCATGGAGGTGGAGTCCCACCGGGACTCCACCTTCCTTGGTGGTTTCTTCCGGACTTTTCTAGAACCTTCTAGAACCTTCCATAGAACCTTCCGCATCATTTTAATTCACATAAAATGACATCCTATATATGAATCTTATTCTTCGGACCATTCCGAAACTCCTCGTGATGTCCGGGATCTCATCCGGGACTCCGAACAAATATTCGAACTCCATTCCATATTCAAGTTCTACCATTTCAACATCCAACTTTAAGTGTGTCACCCTACGGTTCGTGAACTATGCGGACATGGTTGAGTACTCACTCCGACCAATAACCAATAGCGGGATCTGGAGATCCATAATGGCTCCCACATATTCAACGATGACTTTAGTGATCGAATGAACCATTCACATACAATACCAATTCCCTTTGTCACGCGATATTTTACTTGTCCGAGGTTTGATCTTCGGTATCACTCTATACCTTGTTCAACCTCGTCTCCTGACAAGTACTCTTTACTCGTACCGTGGTATGTGGTCTCTTATGAACTCATTCATATGCTTGCAAGACATTAGACGACATTCCACCGAGAGGGCCCAGAGTATATATATCCGTCATCGGGATGGACAAATCCCACTGTTGATCCATATGCCTCAACTCATACTTTCCGGATACTTAATCCCACCTTTATAACCACCCATTTACGCAGTGGCGTTTGGTGTAATCAAAGTACCTTTCCGGTATAAGTGATTTACATGATCTCATGGTCATAAGGACTAGGTAACTATGTATCGAAAGCTTATAGCAAATAACTTAATGACGAGATCTTATGCTACGCTTAATTGGGTGTGTCCATTACATCATTCATACAATGATATAACCTTGTTATTAATAACATCCAATGTTCATGATTATGAAACTAATCATCCATTAATCAACAAGCTAGTTAAGAGGCATACTAGGGACTTCTTTGTTGTCTACATATCACACATGTACTAATGTTTCGGTTAATACAATTATAGCATGATATATAAACATTTATCATAAACATAAAGATATAAATAATAACCACTTTATTATTGCCTCTAGGGCATATCTCCTTTAGTCTCCCACTTGCACTAGAGTCAATAATCTAGTTTACATTTGTAAAGATATAACACCTTGGCCTTCCGGTGCTTTATCATGTTTTGCTCACGGGAGAGGTTTTAGTCAACGGATCTGACATGCTCAGAAACGTATGTATTTTGTAATTCATTTGCGTCTCAACGCATCACTCATTTCCAAATGAGTCGGCATTAAGTATGTTTGGTCTTCTGGTGGAACCTTAATTCCGCGGTCTGAAATATGTTACTAATATTGTCACACACAATATAGCTTCAAAGTTCTGACTCTGTCGGAACTATTCCAAGTTCTCAAAGAACCTCTTGACTTTAACATCCTTCGTCATTGTCAAAACAATGACATATTCTGCCTTCTTTTGTAGAATCCGTCATAATATTTAGAACTCTTCTAAATCTAGCATAGACAACTTCTAGCTCATCGTGCTACCTTTTAAACAACACTTAGTCTAATTTGAGATTGAAATTTTATTTTCATATGTGACAAAACAAATATCGGTGCAACATCTTACAGCGATTTGTTTGTCATTTCCCATACAAAACTATATATATATATATCCTTAGTTCTTCTAAAGTACTCAAGAATATTCTTACTGTCGTCCAATGATCATCATATGAATCATTCTGGTATATGCTCATAACACTTTATAGCACATGACATCTGATTGTATACATATTATTCGTGATCTATAATCACTCATGTGTTTTTACTCATTGAGTGTCAGATACACTCAAGTCTTTGTTAAAACTTAACATGACAAGAATATTTTCTTAATATTTTTATATTGAACTATTTCAATATCCATTCTATGTACTTTGACTTGAACATATTATGTGTTTCAATCTATCTTCATAGATCTTGACACAAAATTTGTTTCAGTCCATATCACTTTCATTGAAGTTAATTTTTCAATGAAACCTTTTAATCAAGTATGTAATTACATTATTTATAATCAACTATATGTCATCTACATAAGTATTATAAATATGTCTCAGCGCTCCCACTTAATTTCTTGCAAATGCAAGCCTCTTCATCGTCTCTGATGAAATCAAAAAACTCTTTGACTATTTCATCTGGTGAAGATACTAACTCCATGATACTTACTTCATTCAATTGAAGTTTGTATACCTATCTAGTATTCCACGGACCAGCAAAACTCTTGGTTGTATCTTGTATACACCTTTAATACACACTTCTGATAAGTAATGTATTTTGCCATCCTACTAACATATCTCATAAAAGAAATATGTAGCGATTACTAGAATAATCCACATAGACTATAAGCATTGCTACGGAAGATCTAATCTTATCGTAGTCAACTCTTTGAACTTTGTCGTAAACAACTTTTCGACAAGTTGAACTTCTTTAAGGATATTTCATCCAAGTCCATCAATTATATAGATCCATTTACTTTCAAAAAGTATTCATCTATCTTGGATTTCATGGCGTATAGCCATTTTAACGGAGTCAGGGCCCATCATAACTTCTTTGTTTGTAGTTGGTTTATCATTGTTCAAAATCAATCCTTTGTCCACAAATCATTTATTTGATCACAAAGTAAACCATACCTACAAGGTTCAATATGTACTTCGATCTCCATGACTAAAACACTTTGTAGTCATGGGAGCCATGATCGTCGTGGCCGCTTCCGGAACCAATTCCGATGCTGCGCTACTCTGATCATTATGCTCAGGTTCATAAACCTTATCAAATTATATTATCCTCCCACTCAAATACTTCACTAGAAACAATTTCTTGGAAATAAGAAACATTGACAAACACTTTTGTCTTTGTCTCGTGGGAAGAATTCCCAACTAAATCTCTGGGATAACCAACAAAAACATTTATCCGATTTTGGTTGTAAACTCTTAGACCAAAATTTAAAGAAAAGACTATTAGGGTTTATACCCATACCATAACTTGTATGGTGTCATTTCAACGGATCATGATGATGCTCTATTCAGTGTAAAAGCGGTAGTCACTAAAGCATAATCCACAAAAATATAATGGCGTCATAATATTTTATCTCATCATTAATCCAACAAGGTTTGGATACATCTCTCGGATACTATATCATCATTATGATACTCCAAGAAATGTGAGTTGTAAAACAATTTCATGACTCTCTTAGATGTTCGCTAAAACTCGTAATTCAAATATTTTCACCATGATCCAATCATAGATATTTGACTTTTCTATTACGATGATTTCCACTTCATGCTGAAATTTATTTGAATCCATTTAAATGTTTCAAACTTCTTCCTTATCGAATATATCCATATATACTCAATTCATTGTTGAAAGTTTTCATGAAGTAGAAGAATCTCCCGCACACAACTATGTCCAGTGAACCACATACATCATCATGTATTTTTCCACTAAGTTAGTTGCCCGTTCAACTCTTCGCCTATGAACGGTATTTTAATCATTCTCTTTAGAAAAGATTTGCAAGCACCAAATGATTCAAAAATCAAATGACTCCAAAAATCCATTTGCATGGAGTTCCTTCATGCGTTCCTTTCTAACATGACCTAAATGGCGGTTCCACAAATAAGTGGAATTCAAATCATTTGCCTTATGGCATTTTAGCGTCAGTGTTATGTATGTGTGTTTCACCATTAAGATTTATAATAACTTATCCATCATATATGGAGTAATGTCATAATTTGAACAACTCATTGTTTTCATTTGACCAGAGCAAAATAACAATTATTAAGTTCTTTATTATAAATTGTAAGGGCTAGATAGAATGCCAACGACGAACATAATAACACTTTATTTTGTTCCAGACGTGTATTCCTATCATATTCCTTGTCAATCACTTAGGCCATTGTATTCTTGTATTGTGTTGTTTTGTATGACACTTCATACCAACCAATATGGTACTAATACCCAAGAATTTCATTGTGTGATCTAACTAGGAATAGAACCATAACATGTATATCATTTATATACACCTGAGCTAGACTTTCTAGTCTTTTCTTTCTTTCTGCCAAAATATCTTTTGCAGTTTCTCTTTTAGTTTTCCTCATTATTCAGAAAAACACTTCAACATCAATAACTTCTAGGTTTGTTGGTCAAATACCAATAACCTTGAGGTTCTTACTTTGAAGTTGATCATCATATGACAAGTGTTCCGGATTTCACTATTAGTAACCTTGTAATATGATGAACAATTTCACTCATAATTTTATCCATTGTATCATGATGACTTTCTGAGACCATGTCTGTACATGCTAGGCTCATAAAGTTTTAACCTTGGTATTCGCTTGTGCAAATCTGGCTTGCACCCGTTGTAAGCACACGTAGAATCTATAACACCCGATCATCACGTGATGCTTCGAAACGACGAGTCTTAGCAACGGTGCATACTAAGGACAATCACTTCATGGATATGCGAATATCTTTAGTGCCCCAATAGTTGGAGGATTGGGACGTCTTGCGTCTTCAACCTTCGTACATTCCCATAAAACTTATGAGTTTATGTAGTCTCGCCAAAATATATTCTATCGTCTTGCAATAAGGTCTTAGATATCACATATATCTCATACCTTGATTATTTCTGAAAACTAAATTTTCAGCTCCTTATTTTTCAAACAGATTTGAACTTCAAGTTTTACGGAGACAAGATAACTTTAGGTACTAATTGAAACCACAACTCTTTGAATCAACAATATGAGGTTTACTAAAAGTTTGCAATAGGACTTAATCATTTCTTGATTCTTTAACAATACGGTACCAGTCCGTAAAGTTTCTTATCAGACTTAACAGTATTTCTATCTCAATTACAAGACTAGCGCATGGTAGAAAACAGATGCCAATACTACAAAATTAATTCAAAATACTACTCAGACTATGTTTATGATAATTAGTTCATGTTTTAATCTAATTACTAATGAACTCCCACTTAATACAACATCCCTCATAGTTGTTAAGTGGTACACGATCCAAATCCACTACACCAAAACCGATCATCACGTGAGATGATGTAGCTTCAATGGTGAACATCAACATGTTGATCATATCATCCATATGACTCATGTTCAACCTTTCGGTTTCCGTTGTCCCAAGGCCATGTCTGTACATGCTAGGCTCGTCAAGCAAACCCAAGTATTCCGCGTGAGCAACATGGCTTACACCCGTTGTATGTTGAGTTTATCACACCCGATCATCACGAGATGCTTCAAAACGTCAAACAATGCAACGGTGCATACGAGGGGAGAACACTTTATTATCTTGATATTAATGTGAGGGATCATCTTATAATGCTACCGTCGCGTTCTAAGCAAAATAAGATGCATAAAAGGATTAACATCACATGCAGTTCATATGTGATATGATATAGCCCTTTTGTCTTTGCGCCTTCGATCTTCATCTCCAAAGCACGGACATGATCTCCATCATCAACGGGCATGATCTCCATCATCGTCGGCGTAGCGTCAAGGTCCATGGCGCCGTTTTCATGGTTGTTCACCTCATGTAGCAACTATTACAACTACTTTGAAATACTACTCAACATGAAAATTAAAGACAACCATAAGGCTCCTGCCGGTTGCCACAATACAATAATGATCATCTCATACATATTCATCATCACATTATGGCCATATCATATCACCAAACCCTGCAAAAACAAGTTAGACGTCTCTAATTTGGTTTGCATATTTTACGTGGTTTAGGGTTTTCGAGAGAGATCTAATTCTACCTACGAACATGAACCACAACGTTGATACTAATGTTTTCAATAGAAGAGTAAGTTGAATCTTCACTATAGTAGGAGAGACAGACACCCGCAAAGCCTCTTATGCAATACAAGTTGCATGTCGAACGAGGAACAAGTCTCATGAACGCGGTCATGTAAAGTTAGTCCGGGCCGCTTCATCCCACTATGCCACAAAGATGCAAAGTACTCAAACTAAAGATAACAAGAGCATCAACGCCCACAAAACCATTGTGTTCTACTCGTGCAACCATCTATGCATAGACACGGCTCTGATACCACTGTAGGGATTCGTTGCATAGAAAACAAAAATTTTCCTACCGCGAGAACGCAATCCAAGCCAAGATGCAATCTAGAAGACGGTAGCAACGAGGGGGTATCGAGTCTCAACCTTGAAGAGATTCCAAAGCCTACAAGATGAGGCTGTTGTTGCTGCGGTAGACGTTCACTTGCCGCTTGCAAAAGCGCATAGAAGATCTTGATCACGATCGTTCCGGCGCCACGAACGGGCAGCACCTCCGTACTCAGTCACACGTTCGGTTGTTGATGAAGACGACGTCCACCTCCCGTTCCAGCGGGCAGTGGAAGTAGTAGCTCCTCTTGAATCCGACAGCACGACGGCGTGGTGTCGGTAGCGGTGGAGAACTCCGGCGGAGCTTCGCTAAAGCTATGCGGGAGATATGGAGGAGAGGGGGGCGGCTAGGGTTTGGGAGGGGGTGGCCGGCCACTTCAAGGGGGGCGGCCAGCTTGTGGTCTTGGGGTGGCCGGCCCCCTCCCTTGGCCCCTCATTATATAGGTGGAACCCCAAGTGTTGGACTCCAAGTCTTCGAATAAGACCCGAAACCAAAACCTTCCATATGAAAAGGAAACCTACCTAGGGTGGGAATCCCACTTGGGGTGGGATTCCCCCCTTCCATATGGGGGGGTGGCCGGCCCCCTAAGGCCTTGTTTGGCTAGCAAGTTTTGACCGGTTTTGCAGTGTATATTTCAAGTGTAATTAGATAAATGTTCTCAAATCCACCAAACTAGCTGTTTGGTTGAAGAGTATTAGAACGAGTAATACCGAGTTTAGATCCTAAAACTCGTCGGGTTGAAAGGGAATCGAAACGCGAGGTATCGTTCGCGTTTTTTACACTTCGCGACGCAGCGAACTCACTGGATACAGCGCATGCTGACCCGTGTCGCGGCTCCGCGCCGTGTGAACACGGAAAACCATCGATGTAGCCGTGGCCGGCGGGAGGTAGCACATGCATCCACAGCGTGTGTTCACACCGGAAACCGCAGCAACCATCACACCTGCCGTGCACGGTCTAGTGCCCTATAGAGTATTAAAAGTATGGAGGGTAAAATTTCACCAAAAACTCTCCATGAAACACCTCCTAACACCTACATATACACTTGCACCAAACAAGGCCTAAGGGGGAGTCCACTTGGGACTCCTCCCCCACTAGGGTTGGCCGGCCATGGAGGTGGAGTCCCACCGGGACTCCACCTTCCTTGGTGGTTTCTTCCGGACTTTTCTAGAACCTTCTAGAACCTTCCATAGAACCTTCCGCATCATTTTAATTCACATAAAATGACATCCTATATATGAATCTTATTCTCCGGACCATTCCGGAACTCCTCGTGATGTCCGGGATCTCATCCGGGACTCCGAACAAATATTCGAACTCCATTCCATATTCAAGTTCTACCATTTCAACATCCAACTTTAAGTGTGTCACCCTACGGTTCGTGAACTATGCGGACATGGTTGAGTACTCACTCCGACCAATAACCAATAGCGGGATCTGGAGATCCATAATGGCTCCCACATATTCAACGATGACTTTAGTGATCGAATGAACCATTCACATACAATACCAATTCCCTTTGTCACGCGATATTTTACTTGTCCGAGGTTTGATCTTCGGTATCACTCTATACCTTGTTCAACCTCGTCTCCTGACAAGTACTCTTTACTCGTACCGTGGTATGTGGTCTCTTATGAACTCATTCATATGCTTGCAAGACATTAGACGACATTCCACCGAGAGGGCCCAGAGTATATATATCCGTCATCGGGATGGACAAATCCCACTGTTGATCCATATGCCTCAACTCATACTTTCCGGATACTTAATCCCACCTTTATAACCACCCATTTACGCAGTGGCGTTTGGTGTAATCAAAGTACCTTTCCGGTATAAGTGATTTACATGATCTCATGGTCATAAGGACTAGGTAACTATGTATCGAAAGCTTATAGCAAATAACTTAATGACGAGATCTTATGCTACGCTTAATTGGGTGTGTCCATTACATCATTCATACAATGATATAACCTTGTTATTAATAACATCCAATGTTCATGATTATGAAACTAATCATCCATTAATCAACAAGCTAGTTAAGAGGCATACTAGGGACTTCTTTGTTGTCTACATATCACACATGTACTAATTTTTCGGTTAATACAATTATAGCATGATATATAAACATTTATCATAAACATAAAGATATAAATAATAACCACTTTATTATTGCCTCTAGGGCATATCTCATTCAAGCTCTACTATCCACGGACTAACACACTCAAAGAGAGCACCCTCTCATGAGGGTAATCATTCAGAAATTAATACTTGGTACAATTTGCTATACTATGTGTACATTTTTCTACACTATGGTAATTGCCACCCTACACTAATAGTTATAGTAGCTCATGCAGTCATGCTTTTCTAGGATCTTTTTGTTACTTTGTCTGTATCATTGTTATGGGGATGTTGTAGGATAACGTTGCATAGAAAACAAAAATTTTCCTACCGCGAACACGCAATCCAAGCCAAGATGCAATCTAGAAGACGGTAGCAACGAGGGGGTATCGAGTCTCACCCTTGAAGAGATTCCAAAGCCTACAAGAGGAGGCTCTTGTTGCTGCGGTAGACGATCACTTGCCGCTTGCAAAAGCGCGTAGAAGATCTTGATCACGATCGGTTCCGGCGCCACGAACGGGCAGCACCTCCGTACTCGGTCACACGTTCGGTTGTTGATGAAGACGACGTCCACCTCCCCGTTCCAGCGGGCAGCGGAAGTAGTAGCTCCTCTTGAATCCGACAGCACGACGGCGTGGTGTCGGTGGCGGTGTAGAAGTCCGGCGGAGCTTCGCTAAGCAAACCGGGCAATATGAAGTGGAGGAGCAAAGCTAGGGTTTGGGAGGGGGTGGCCGGCCACTCAAGGGGGGCGGCCAAGCTATGGTCTTGGGGTGGCCGGCCCCCTCCCTTGGCCCCTCATTATATAGGTGGATCCCAAGTGTTGGTGTCCAAGTCTTCGAATAAGACCCGAAACCAAAACCTTCCATAGGAGGGGGCAAACCTAGCCCAACTAGGACTCCCACCCAAAGGTGGGATTCCCACCTCCCATGTGGGGGGTGGCCGGCCCCCTATGGTGGAGTCCACTTGGTACTCCACCCCCACTAGGGCTGGCCGGCCATGGAGGTGGAGTCCCTTGTGGACTCCACCTTCCTTGGTGGTTTCTTCCGGACTTTTCTAGAACCTTCTAGAACCTTCCATAGAACCTTCCGCGACATTTTATTTCACATAAAATGACATCCTATATATGAATCTTATTCTCCTGACCATTCCTAACTCCTCGTGATGTCCGGATCTCATCCGGACTCGAACAAATATTCGAACTCCATTCCATAATTCAAGTGCTACCATTTCAACATCCAACTTTAAGTGTGTCACCCTACGGTTCGAGAACTATGCGGACATGGTTGAGTACTCACTCCGACCAATAACCAATAGCGGGATCTGGAGATCCATAATGGCTCCCACATATTCAACGATGACTTTAGTGATCGAATGAACCATACACATATATTACCAATTCCCTTTGTCTCGCGATATTTTACTTGTCCGAGGTTTGATCTTCGGTATCACTCTATACCTTGTTCAACCTCGTCTCCGGACAAGTACTCTGTACTCGTACCGTGGTATGTGGTCTCTTATGAACTCATTCCTATGCTTGCAAGACATTAGACGACATTCCTCCGAGAGGGCCCAGAGTATATCTATCCGTCATCGGGATGGACAAATCCCACCGTTGATCCATATGCTTCAACTCATACTTTCCTGGATACTTAATCCCACCTTTATAGCCACCCATTTACGCGGTGGTGTTTGGTGTAATCAAAGTACCTTTCCTAAGTATAAGTGATTTACATGATCTCATGGTCATAAGGACTAGGTAACTATGTATCGAAAGCTTATAGCAAATAACTTAATGACGAGATCTTATGCTACGCTTAATTGGGTGTGTCCATTACATCATTCACACAATGACATAACCTTGTTATTAATAACATCCAATGTTCATGATTATGAAACTAATCATCCATTAATCAACAAGCTAGTTTAAGAGGCATACTAGGGACTTCTTGTTTGTCTACATATCACACATGTACTAATGTTTCGGTTAATACAATTCTAGCATGATATATAAACATTTATCATAAACATAAAGATATAAATAATAACCACTTTATTATTGCCTCTAGGGCATATCTCCTTCAGCCTCCCACTTGCACTAGAGTCAATAATCTAGATTACATTGTAATATACCTAACACCCATGGCATTCTCGTGTTGGTCATGCTTTGCCCTAGGGAGAGCTTTAGTCAACGGATCTGCTACATTCAGATCGGTGTGTACTTTGCAAATCTTTACTTCTCCATCTTCGATGTACTCGCGAATCGAGTGGTAACGCAGCTTGATATGTTTCAGCCTCTTGTGTGACCTTGGCTCTTGTGCATTGGCGATGGCACCCATGTTATCACAATAAATGATTAATGGGTCCAATGCACTAGGAACCACACCGAGCTCTACAATGAACCTCTTCATCCATACCGCTTCGATGAAGCCTCCGAAGCCGCTTATGTACTCTGATTCTGTTGAAGACTTCGCCACCGTGCACCGCTTCGAGCTTGCCCAGCTTATCGCAGCACCATTCAATATAAACACGTACCCAGATTGTGACTTAGAGTCATCGGGATCGTTGTTCCAACTTGCATCGGTGTAACCGTTTACAACGAGCTCTTGGTCACCTCCATAACAAAGAAACATATCCTTAGTTCTTTTCAAGTACTTTAGGATATTCTTGACCGCTGTCCGTTGTTCCATTCTGGATCACTTTGATATCTCGCTAGTCAAACTAACGGATGTGCTATATCCGGTCTAGTACATAGCATGGCATACATGATAGATCCTATCGCCGAGGCATAGGGGATGTTACTCATCCTTTCTCTTTCTTCTCGTAGCCGGTCCTTGAGTTTTACTCAATACCTTGCCTCGGTAACATAGGTAAGAACCCTTTCTTACTTTCGTCCATTCTAAACTTCTTTAGAATCTTGTCCAGATATGTACTGTGATAGCCCTATTAGGCGTCTTGATCTATCTCTATAAATCTTGATGCCTAATATATACGATGCTTCACCAAGGTCTTTCATTGAAAAACTATTATTCAAATAACCCTTAACATCGCTTAATAGTTCTATATCATTCCCGATCAATAATATGTCATCTACATATAATATCGGGAATGCTACAGAGCTCCCACTCACTTTCTTGTAAATACAGGCCTCTCCATGACACCGTATAAACCCGAAGTCTTTGATCACCTTATCAAAGCGTCGGTTCCAACTTCTCGATGCTTGCTTCACCATAGATTGAACGCTGAAGTTTGCATACTTTGTCAGCATTTTTAGGATCGACAAAACCTTTGGGTTGTACCATATACAACTCTTCCTCAATGTCTCCATTAAGGAACGCCGTTTTGACATCCATCCGCCAAATCTCATAATCGAAAAATGCAGCTATTGCTAACAAAATCCTCACAGATTTTAGCTTCGCTACAGTGAGAAAGTCTCATCGTAGTCAACTCCTTGAATTTGTCGGAAACCCTTTGCGACAAGTCGAGCTTTATAGACAGTAATATTACCATCAAGATCTGTTTTTCTCTTGAAGATCCATTTATTCTCGACAGCCTTTCGGCTATCATAAGTCTACCAAAGTCCATACTTTGTTATCATACATGGATCCCATTTCGGATTTCATGGCTTCTTGCCATTTGTTGGAATCTGGGCTCATCATCGCTTCTTCATATGTCGCAGGTCCTCATCATTGTTATCCACAATCATGACATTTAGACAAGGATCATACCAATCAGAGTGGCACGTTCCCTTGTCGATCCTGCGAGGTTCAGTTTCCTCGTTCAAGTTTCATGATCATTATCATTAGCTTCCTCTCGTTGCCGGTGTAGGCGGTACAGTACAACTTCCGCATCGCGCTACTCTGATCAACGGGTATAGATTCTTCAATCTCCTCGAGTTCTACTTTTCTTCCAGTCCCTTCTTTAGTGAGAAATTCTTTCTCAAGAAAGGTTCCGTTCTTAGCAACAAAGATTTTGCCTTCGGATCTGTGATAGAAAGTGTACCCTATAGTTTCCTTAGGGTATCCTATGAAGACGCATTTCTCCGCTTTGGGTTCTAGCTTGTCCGGTTGTAACTTCTTTACATAGGCTTCGCAACCCCAAACTTTCAGAACGACAGCTTAGGTTTCTTATTAAACCATAATTCATACGGTGTCGTTTCTACGGATTTTGATGGTGCTCTATTTAAAGTGAATGCGGCTGTCTCTAATGCATAACTCCAAAATGATAACGGCAAATCAAGAAGAGACATCATACTACGAACCATATCTAAGAGAGTTCGATTACGACGTTCGGACACACCGTTTCGTTGAGGTGTTCCGGCGGTGTCAATTGTGAAAGTATTCCGCATTTCTTTAAATGCATGCCAAACTCATAACTCAGATATTCACCTCCACGATCAGATCGTAGAAATTTGATCTTCTTGTTACGTTGATTTTCTACTTCACTTTGAAATTCCTTAAACTTCTCGAAAGTTTCGGATTTATGTTTCATGAAATAGATATACCCATATCTACTCAGATCATCTGTGAAGGTTAGAACATAACGATAAACACCGCGCGATGCTACGCTCATTGGTCCACATACATCGGTATGTATGATTTCCAATAAGTCAAGAGCTCGCTCCATCATACCAGAGAATGGAGTCTCTCGTCATTTTTCCCATTAGACATGCTTCGCATCTATCAAGTGACTCAAAGTCAAGTGATTCAAGTAATCCATCAAGATGGAGTTTCTTCATGCGTTTCACTCCAATATGACCAAGACGACAAGTGCCACATATAAGTAGAATTATCATTAAGTTTAATTCGCTTAGCATCAATGTTATGTATATGTGTATCACTACTATCGAGATCTAATATAAATAAGCCATTCTTTTGTGGTGCTCGACCATAAAAGATATTATTCATAAAAATAGAACAACCATTATTCTCAGACTTGAATGAATAACCGTCTTGCATTAAACAAGATCCAGATATAATGTTCATGCTCAACGCAGTACATAATAACAATTATTTAGGCTTAAAACTAATCCCGAAGGTAGATGTAGAGGAAGTGTCCCGATCGCGATCACATTGACCTTGGATCCGTTTCCAACGCGCATCGTCACTTCATCTTTCAGCAGCTTGTCGTTTATTCTTTAGTTCTGCTTTGAGTTACAAATATGAGCAACCGAACCAGTATCAAATACCCAGTACTAGAACGAGAACTAGTGAGATAAACATCTATAACATGTATATCAGATATACCTTCTTTCTTCTTCTTGACAAGGCCGCTCTTTAGATCAGCCGGATACTTGGAGCAATTACGCTTCCAGGTCCCTTCTCCTTGCGATAATAGCACTCAAGATCGTGCTTAGGGCCGTTCTTAGGTTTCATAGGAGGCGTGGCAGCTTTCTTGCCACCCTTCTTGAATTTTCCCTTAGACTTGCCCTGTTTCTTGAAACTGGTGGTCTTGTTGACCATCAACACTTGGTGCTCTTTCTTGATCTCAATCTCAGCAGCTTTTAGCATGCCAAAGAGTTCAGGTAACTCCTTGTTCATGTTCGCATATTGTAGTTCATCACAAAGTTCTTGTAACTTGGTGGCGTTGATTGAAGGACACGATTAATCCTCACCGTTAGGAATCACTATTCCCAAGTCATCGAGTTTCTTCGCATGCCCGGTCATGGCGAGCATGTGCTCACTAACGGAGCTGCTTTCTTCCATCATACAATTTGAAGAAATGTTTCGATGCTTCATAGCATTCCATCGCCGCATGAGTCTCGAATATAGCTTTCAGCTCATTCATCAACTCATGAGGATCATGGTGCTCAAAACATTTTTGAAGATCGGATTCCGCATCGCACAGATGGCACACCGAACTTGAGAGTACCGAGTTTTCCGAGTTGCGTAAACAGCTTTTACTTCATCGGATTCATCTTCTGCAGGAGGGTCACCTAGCGGTGCATCAAGCACAAAATGCAGATTTCCGCCGAGAGGAAGATCCTCACATGACGGAACCAATCGGTGAAGTTGCTACCGTTGCTCTTAAGTTTCTCTTTCTCTAGGAACCGATTAAAATTGATTGAGGACGCCATCTCTACAACATATATGTGCAATAGTTTAGACTAAGTTTATGACAAATTGAGTTCAAATTTTAATTCAACATAATTAAAACCCTAGGTGAACTCCCACTCAAAACAATATCCCTCGCATTGTCTTAGTGATCACACGAACCAAATCCACCGCACCTAAACCCGATCATCACGAGAAAAGGTGTGATTTCAATGGCGAACACTCATAGTGTTCATCATATCAACCATATGATTCATGCTCTACCTTTCGGTATCACGTGTTCCGAGACCATGTCCGTACATGCTAGGCTCGTCAAGGCCACCTTAGTATCCGCATGTGCAAATCGTCTTGCACCCGTTGTATGTACTTATCGAATCTATCACACCCGATCATCACGAGATGCTTCAAACGATAAGACTTAATAACGGTGCTACTAAGGATGAACACTTTATTATCTTGAGATTTTAGTGAGGGATCATCTTATAATGCTACCGTCGCGATCTAAGCAAAATAAGATGCATAAAAAGGATTAACATCACATGCGCTCATATGTGATATGATATGGCCCTTTTGTTCTTGTGCCTTTGATCTTCATCTCCAAAGCACGGATATGATCTCCATCATCTTCGGGCATGATCTCCATCATCGTCGGCGTAGCACCAAGGTCAATGGCACCGCCTTCATGTTTGTCCTCCATGTAGCAACTATTACAACTACTTTGAAATACTACTCAACATGAAATTTAAAGACAACCATAAGGCTCGCCGGTTGCCACAATACAATAATGATCATCTCATACATATTCATCATCATATCATGGCCATATCACATCACCAAACCCCGCAAAAACAAGTTAGACGTCTCTAATTTGGTTTGCATATTTTACGTGGTTTAGGGTTTTCGAGAGAGATCTAATCTACCTACGAACATGAACCACAACGTTGATACTAATGTTTTCAATAGAAGAGTAAATTGAATCTTTACTATAGTAGGAGAGACAGACACCCGCAAAGCCTCTTATGCAATACAAGTTGCATGTCGAACGAGGAACAAGTCTCATGAACGCGGTCATGTAAAGTTAGTCCGAGCCGCTTCATCCCACTATGCCATAAAGATGCAAAGTACTCAAACTAAAGATAACAAGAGCATCAACGCCCACAAACCATTGTGTTCTACTCGTGCAACCATCTATGCATAGACACGGCTCGATACCACCGTAGGATAACGTTGCATAGAAAACAAAAATTTTCCTACCGCGAACACGCAATCCAAGCCAAGATGCAATCTAGAAGACGGTAGCAACGAGGGGGTATCGAGTCTCACCCTTGAAGAGATTCCAAAGCCTACAAGAGGAGGCTCTTGTTGCTGCGGTAGACGATCACTTGCCGCTTGCAAAAGCGCGTAGAAGATCTTGATCACGATCGGTTAGGCGCCACGAACGGGCAAAGCACCTCCGTACTCGGTCACACGTTCGGTTGTTGATGAAGACGACGTCCACCTCCCCGTTCCAGCGGCAGCGGAAGTAGTAGCTCCTCTTGAATCCGACAAAGACGACGGCGTGGTGTCGGTGGCGGTGTAGAAGTCCGGCGGAGCTTCGCTAAGCAAACCGGCAATATGAAGTGGAGGAGCAAAGCTAGGGTTTGGGAGGGGGTGGCCGGCCACTCAAGGGGGCGGCAAGCTATGGTCTTGGGGTGGCCGGCCCTCCCTTGGCCCCTCATTAGATAGGTGGATCCCAAGTGTAGGTGTACAAGTCTTCGAATACGACCCGAAACCAAAACCTTCCATAGGAGGGGGCAAACCTAGCCCAACTAGGACTCCCACCCAAAGGTGGGATTCCCACCTCCCATGTGGGGGGTGGCCGGCCCCCTATGGTGGAGTCCACTTGGGACTCCACCCCCACTAGGGCTGGCCGGCCATGGAGGTGGAGTCCCTTGTGGACTCCACCTTCCTTGGTGGTTTCTTCCGGACTTTTCTAGAACCTTCTAGAACCTTCCATAGAACCTTCCGCGACATTTTATTTCACATAAAATTACATCCTATATAAGAATCTTATTATCCTGACAATTCAGGAACTCCTCGTGATGTCCGGGATCTCATCCGGACTCCGAACAAATATTCGAACTCCATTCCATAATTCAAGTGCTACCATTTCAACATCCAACTTTAAGTGTGTCACCCTACGGTTCGAGAACTATGCGGACATGGTTGAGTACTCACTCCGACCAATAACCAATAGCGGGATCTGGAGATCCATAATGGCTCCCACATATTCAACGATGACTTTAGTGATCGAATGAACCATACACATATATTACCAATTCCCTTTGTCTCGCGATATTTTACTTGTCCGAGGTTTGATCTTCGGTATCACTCTATACCTTGTTCAACCTCGTCTCCGACAAGTACTCTTTACTGCATCGTGGTATGTGGTCTCTTATGAACTCATTCATATGCTTGCAAGACATTAGACGACATTCCACCGAGAGGGCCCAGAGTATATCTATCCGTCATCGGGATGGACAAATCCCACTGTTGATCCATATGCTTCAACTCATACTTTCCGGATACTTAATCCCACCTTTATAGCCACCCATTTACGCAGTGGTGTTTGGTGTAATCAAAGTACCTTTCCGGTATAAGTGATTTACATGATCTCATGGTCATAAGGACTAGGTAACTATGTATCGAAAGCTTATAGCAAATAACTTAATGACGAGATCTTATGCTACGCTTAATTGGGTGTGTCCATTACATCATTCACACAATGACATAACCTTGTTATTAATAACATCCAATGTTCATGATTATGAAACTAATCATCCATTAATCAACAAGCTAGTTTAAGAGGCATACTAGGGACTTCTTGTTTGTCTACATATCACACATGTACTAATGTTTCGGTTAATACAATTCTAGCATGATATATAAACATTTATCATAAACATAAAGATATAAATAATAACCACTTTATTATTGCCTCTAGGGCATATCTCCTTCAGATGTGTGGAGACCGGCTTTTGTGAACCTGGGTGTATGTGAACCCACTTTTTTAAAAGTGGGTTTGTGATGTCAAAACATGTTTCAAAAATCGAAACACAAAATGATTGCAAAGATGATCTCAAACATGTGCCCTGGACATAAGTTTCGTTCTGAAAAAACATTTTATTTTGCCTCGGCAAAAAAGTGAAATTTTACAGGGCTATGTAGCAGTATATATGTGACGTATTTTGTCTTTTTTAATTCTGAAATAAAAAAGTGCTTTCTCCTTGAAAACTTTCTACGCACACATGGAACATGCATCGTACCCCGATATTTTTATTTCAGATTTTTTTCACATTTCGAAAATGCATTTCCAACCTGGGTTCACGTGCACCCAGGTTCAACTGGGGCTTTTCCGGTTGGATGTGTGGCACTTCTATCTATAGTTTTACAACATCGTTGGGCAAGTGCCAAGTGCTAACCATTCAATAGCTATAATACGAAATATCTATTTCCTAGAATTCACAACTAAATGTAAATTTGGGCTCGTATTATTGTTTTGGATTATTAGTGAAGAAACAGTTAAGGGACCGAAGAACGATGTTTCATCAGTATTACGGGACTAAACAACGGCTGGAACAATTAAGATGCTCTAAGGTTTTTTGTACCAACAAGAACGAACATTTCCATCAGAGTATCGGACAAATCTAATATTTCCGTTCTAAATAAAATTTAATTCCATTAGATAAAAATGTCTTGTTACCATCTTTTGCAGGAAAAAATTGCACAAGGGTAAGATCTTTCATCTCACAACGGCCGTGTCAAAAAGAACGATGCTTCAACGGACCGTGGAAAGATATATTGTAACAGACATGAAACACATTTGGCACAGCGGATTTTATTTTTGATGAAGCACATTGTTTGTTTATTTTACTCCTCTGGTGTGTTTGGAACGAAGGAGTGGCCTACTGTATTACAAAGTAATTGTTCCACTTTATTGCCGATTACTTAAAATGCAAATATCTGATGGACTTCATTAGCATATTAATTTAATCCATACATAAATATTTAGTAGCTACCATTAAACTTAAAGAATTTTGTTAGCAAATACATATGACAATACATAAAACTCAACATCAAAAGATAGCATATTTATTTTTTGTGACAAAAGAAGAAAAAATTCGATACTAAAATCATGATAAATTGAGGAGTCGGCACTTGAGCTAGCATAACCCTTGACAACATTGTTTCCGCTTATTATCCTAGTCTAGATTGTCCATAATTTTTTACAATATCAGTATAACAACTAGCTAAAATATCTCTTGAGGCATGTCTCCCTCAATAGAGATACAAGTGTATGGGGGTACTTGTTAGGTGGTAGCTCTACTATCCACACGACTTCAGGGCCTAACACACTCAAATAGATCACCCTCTCATGAGGGCAATCATTCAGAAATTAATACTTGGTACAATTTGCTATACTATGGTAATTCCCATCCTACACTTATAGTTATAGTAGCTCGTGCTTTCCTATGATATTTTTGTTACTTTCCCTTGCCTTTATCATTTTTATAGGGATGAGTGGCACTCCTATCTATATATAGTTTTACAACATCGTTGGACAAGTGCCAAGTGCTAACCATTCAATAGCTACAATACGAAATATCTATTTCCTAGAATTCACAACTAAATGTAAATTTGGCCTCGTATTATGGTTTTGGATTATTAGTGAAGAAACAGTTAAGGGACTGAAGAACGATGTTTCATCATAGTATTACGGGACTAAACAACGGCTGGAACAATTAAGATGCTCTAAGGTTTTTGTGTACCAGGAAGAGCAAACATTTCCATCAGAGTATCGGACAAATCTAATATTTTCATTCTAAATAAAATTTAATTCCATTAGATAAAAATGTTTTGTTACCATCTTTTGCAGGAAAAAAATTGCACAAGTGTCAGATCTTTCATCTCCCAACGGCCGTGTCAAAAAGAACGACGCTTGAACAGACCGTGGAAAAATGTATTGTAAGAGACATGGAACACATTTGGCACCGCGGATTTTATTTTTGATGAAGCACATTGTTTGTTTATTATTTGGCACACGTAACATACTTCATGTCATTGGCAGGTGGACCCGGAGGTCCTGATCTGACATACCACTACGCGAGTGGCATAGAAAATACTCCCTCCGATCCATAGTAGATTAGTAGGTATCGTGGATTTGGTTTGAAATATGTGCTGCCGCCATTTGGTTGGAAACAAATCGCAACTTTCTTGGGATGGTAGTCTGTGTAGGCGTGAACATTTTTCGCACGGATCCTCACGCCGATTATTCTTGTGCGAACTTTTCGGTGGATCACAAAATTTCCTGCCTTCCAGAAGGGAAGAAAACTTCCTCCGCGTTCCAATTCCGTGAACTTTCGTCGACCAAATTCGCTGCCTTCGCAAGGGGAAAAAGAGCCTTCTTCCTTCGATCCGAAGAAAAACCACACGCATTCCCTTCTCCCTTCAACACTCCAGCCGCGTGGAACCTTCCCGTCCGCACTCCCGTCACTTTCACCACTCCCGCCAGACCCACCCACACCCACTGACGTGTGGGCCCGCAACGGCGCGACCCGGACCGGGTCCACGCGGCAGGGACCGAGCTTAAACCCCGGGCGGCCCCAACACCACCTCGGCCCATTTCTCCCCGTCCCCGTTGCGAATTTGGAAGCAGCAGAGATACCCTCGCTACTCCGCCGCGGACTGAAAAATCTCTCCTCCCCTTCACGCCGGCCGCACGCCGCGAGCGCGGTCCTCCGCTCCGCTCCCCCGCCGCGCCGCGCCGCGCCGCGGCTTCCGCGCGGGTCGACCGACCGGCCGCGGGCCCTAACCCTAGCGTCACCGGCGGCGGCGGCGCAATGTCGTCGGACTCCGACTCCTACTACTCGCGCGGCGGCGGCGGCGCCGACCACAGGAGCCTCCGCCAGATCACCCGGGACCGTGAGTGCTCTCCTCGCCCCCACACGCCCGGCCTCCATTTCTGCTCCTTCCCTCCCTTACTCTGTTTGCCGTGGGCAATGCATCTCGAAGCGGGGAATATTTCGGACTCGTGAAATTACAAGCTAATCTAGGAACGTTTATGTTCCAAATCGACACATAATCATAGAAATTAACTTTAACTTCCCCGGCATGTTAAGTCATGTAGTGCTGCTATGTAGTCAGTGCCATTATGCAGTTATTTTCAGCTTATATATTAAGACTGACTTTCTTCTACAGTAAGAGTTTCGCATTTCAGTAATTAGTATAGGCTGAACAATCGGCGGCTTAACAATAATCTATGCTCACTGCTCACAATCCCAGTGAATACTACAGCTGACCCAACTTCCTCTATTTCTAATTTCAGTTACTACTTCAGTAGAACAACTTCGTTTATCTTCGTCTTACTGGCGTCCTACAAATTTCCCGATTTAACACTTGCTTGCCTGTGCGCATACGCAGGTTTGTTAAACGAAATGCTAAAATCGACTCGGAGCAGCTCACGGTCGACATGGAAGGTATCCCTTTTTTGAGTTGGATGATTTTTCACCATTTTGATACTGCCATCTTCTACCGCCTTGCAAAACCAAAGTTTGACATGCGTACAACTGTGTTGTGCCCAGGTTCTGATCATGGACAGACTTACGGTCAAGATAGTCTCCAACTCGTGCACCATGACGGATATCACAGAACAAGGGGTTTCGTGTAAGTGGGCTGTTAAGCATCTGGACTTCTTCTTTCTCTCAATACATACTCATCGAAACGTGTGCCATTAGTGTTGGATTAAAGCGTAAAAATAAATGGATTTTTTGTGGAGCTGTTTCTTATGGCGCGCGTATTTGATTGCTCCTGGCGGTCAAAAGGTGTTCAACCTAGGCATGTGAAGTACTCAAGTAAATCCGTATACTAGAACATTGGTTAATGTGAAGCATCTGTTCTGGCTAACACTACGTGGTTCAACTGAAAGAGTTTTATTACAGTAATGCCGTCCCGGAGTTGTGATAAGAACACAGCTTTAATGCAAGTTTGAACTGGCCCCAGTTGGTGATGCAGTCTAAATATTCAGGAGTGTCAATGTAGACCTCTATAATTAATGTTAAATGAGGCAATATGATTGCTACTGCATTATGAAGATCCATTTTTTTCAATAGCTTGCACCATGTCTAAACAAGCTACATAGTTTTTTGATTCTGCTATTTAGCACTGGAACTGATCCTAATTCTGAAGAGCTCTTGCCAGCTTTTGGTTGAACAATTGAAGTATTTCATTCGAGTTGTTTTTACCATGTAGCTTGTCAAATCTCTACGTGTCGCGGAGCTCTTTCAGTTGGAGATCCTATATCAAAACGTTCTAGTGACACTCTCCGTGCGGTATTGTCTATGTTTAAAATATCCACATTGATATTTCTTTTGCAGTGGTTGAGGACCTATACAAACGGAGGCAGCCATTACCATCTTTGGATGCGATTTATTTCATGCAACCAACTCAAGAGAAGTAAGTTATGTTGGCTAATGTATCCTCCTTGACATGGTTGTGTTTTTTCACAGTTAGAGTTTTCCCCGTGCAGCAACCTCTCAGAATCTATGATTACTGCCACATTTACTCAAATACTTGATAGGTTTCACCTAGGAATCTGTATAATAATGCCTTAGTTCTGAATTTGTTTTCATTGCTATCATACCATCCTCTGACCCAAGGTGTCAATGCTGCACTAGTTGAGTTGATCAGCTTTTGAGCCACTATGTATGTGTTGGCAAAGATATTCAATGGTTAAGTTCTAGGTCTTATGATAAAGAACACATGCATGCATGCATGCTCGGGTATGGCTCCAAGGACCAAGGCTAGGGTGTTTGCCATCAAGTAAGCTTCCGTTTGCCGCTGGTTGACTCCTCCTATGCTACCTCCAATCAAGCTCCTCTGCCTCTGAACACAACCCCTTGCCGCTGAGTAAAGTTCCTCGCAGCCTCATTGGGCTCCCCGCTGCTCCAGCTGCTACTGACTGATGCCTTGTGCGGTAGGTGATGACCACCACAGGAGTGTTCATCTCGGTGTGGGCAGAGAAAGTGGAGCAGGGGGAGAGTGCAAGAGGGGATTCATGACTGCTAGGAGTAACCAGCACACTTGTATTCGCCTAACTTCACTAGGGTTGATAGTATTTTGGGTCTTTGATTTTTTAATGAAGTAGGCTGGACCTGTCCTTTTTTTTTTCCTTTCTCTGCAGATTTTACAAATGCTGTTGACACCTCCTTGTTGGATTGCCGCCTAGGCAGCTGACACCCACTTAGCACCCAGCAAATTTTGGAACACTTAAGGTTGGAGGAAGGAGGGGCAGGCTAGGAACCTTGCTTATTCATCTCTTGATCACTAAAAGTTACAGCTCCAGCCTTTTATGGACGAATGACTTTACCACTATGAAATTGTCCTTAAGCTAGGAATCCGAAAGTACTCAAATTATGAGATATAACTTGATAACTAACCTTCATCTACTTGAACTGATGCGTTCTATAGTACTCTACATGCCTCCTGCATCCATGACAGCACAGATGGGTTTCTTATCAATGCTCTCCTGATGATTATATCTTGGACTAGTCTTTTATGTATGGTTAAAATTACAAAACAATGTTTGTCGCAAGAGCAAGTAATTAATGGTAGCCATAATTTTCTCCTGTGAAATATATGGTATGTTAAGTTAGTTTTCATCTTTTAACTCGTGCTGAGAAATATTAGCTTTTAATTTTGTTGCACTTGGTCTTTCAATCCAGCAGGAAATAAAGTGTTGTAGTTTCTTTTTCTTGCTGGTGATGTTGAATTTTTTCTTGCACTTGCAGTTCTCTAACCATTTATTGTGTTCATTATGCAGTGTACGCATATTTATTTCCGACATGTCCGGGAAACATCCATTGTACAAGAAGTATGTCATTAGTGTATGTATTTACTTATACATATCTGTTCTGTTACTTTAAGTGTTGACACAATGTTGTGCATGTCGCAGAGCCTATATATTTTTCAGTTCTCCTGTACAGAAAGAATTGGTGGATCAAGTAAAAAATAATTCAAAGGTTCTAACACGCGTTGGTGCACTCAGTGAGGTCTGTTTATCTACTCGCAAGCATGCATGCTAGTTTCTTTAAATTCTGAATTTTTGTTCTATGTTGCAGATGAATCTGGAATATTTTGCTATTGATAGCCAGGTAGGCATACAACTTCTTTCAAGATTGTCGTTTATATAAGTTAAATATCTTCTTGTTTATTCATTATGAAATATTATGTTTAGTTTCGATGAATCTGTTGATGTTATTTGTAGGGCTTTGTAACTGACCATGACAAGGCTCTAGAAGAGCTTTTCACCGAAAGTGTAGAAGGTTCAATGAAGTACAATTCATGTATTAACACGATGGCCACTCGTATTGCTACTGTATTTGCATCAATGAGGGTATTACTGTTATTGCTCAGTTACTATTTCATTTTGCCCATAAATTTGTGTTGACACCTCGGGTTCAAGTATATATGAGAACAAGAGGGTTCTGTTCTTCACTAACACGGAATGTTTTCAATTATTTTAGGAATTTCCTCGTGTGCACTATCGTGTTGCTAGGACGATTGATGCTTCTACTTTGACAACTGTACGGGATTTAGTCCCCACAAAGCTTGCGGCTTCTGTGTGGAATTGCCTGGCAAGATATAAATCAGCAATACCTGAATTTCCTCAAACAGAGACATGTGAATTACTTATTGTAGACCGATCAATAGACCAGGTACGAGATGATTCTTGTATGTTTGAGATACTTTTTAGTTTCCAGCGACTGCCACATGAGTTTTGGTTACTCCCTTCAATGTTTGACATTTTCGTGACATTTACAGATCGCACCTATCATTCACGAATGGACCTATGATGCAATGTGTCATGATCTACTATGCATGGATGGTAACAAATATGTACAAGAGGTGAGCATATCAAAACCATTTTAATACAGTTCAGTGTGGGCTTGGCTTATAGTTCTATTGTGCCCTTGATATCATGTTCCTATGCATGGATTGGAAACATCAGGTCCCAAGTAAGAACGGTTCGGCTACTGAGAAAAAGGAGGTGTTGTTAGAAGATCATGATCCCCTATGGCTTGAGCTTCGGCACCTACATGTAGCGGATGTGAGATTTTTGCCACTGTCAGTTTCATCTTCAAACATTGTTTTATGTTTTGGCAATTGTGTAATGGCGTCAATGTTTTGCAGGCTAATGAAAGATTGCATGAGAAGCTGACCAATTTTATATCAAAAAATAAAGCAGCTCAACTACACAAAGCAAGATTTGGTCAAGAAACAAGGTTAGTTCAACAAATTCAACTGTTGAGAGGTGGGGTCATGTGATTGACAATTAGCTTAAGAGAGTATGCAGTTAGGTTTTTAATGCGAAACAGTAGGGAAATTTCTCGGTACAATTTTATATTTAATAACAAGTATATACATTGCATCCTAAAATGCATACTATCAAAATGCATGCGATTTTCCATGGTTGTTTCATACTGTAACAAACATTGCATCCTAAAAGAGGACTCCTGAATGGTGCAGAAATGCAATATCAATCTGATTTAGATATTGCCATGATATCTGGATGTGAAATTTGTCACTAATCTCTGCTTAAGATTCTTCTTTTTTTGCCGTCCAGAAATACATGGCATGTAAATTTTGTCAACATTTAATGCTTTCTAAGTTTGACCAAGTATATATACAAAATTATGAAGATCTACAATAGCAATTATCAAATCATTATTAATAGATCTACCATAAGATATATATTTATAATGTATTTATTCAACAATGCAGTTATTAATATTCCCTTCTATATATTTGGTCAAACTTAATAAGCTTTGAATTTTGACTAAATTTATACACCATGTATTTTGGGACGGCGGGAGTAGTTAGATTTATGCTATGCATAATGAGTGACAGACTAAATAAGTGTGGCATCTAGGATGTACTTAACGTGATGTGTTGCAAATAGATCAGTAAGGTTTGTTCTATGATGAATTCATTCTTGTAGTTGACAAGATGTTCTCTTCTTTTGTAATGTTGAACGCTCTTGTTTGATTTGCAGAGGCGGAGAGCTATCTGCAAAAGAAATGCAAAAAATGGTCCAAGCTCTTCCACAATACAGTGATCAAATGGACAAGCTTTCACTCCATGTTGAGGTTTGTAATTTTTGTCTCTGGTGTGTTTGTGTGTGCTGCATATGTGAACTTAGAAGTAATTATTTCTCATGGACCTGTATAGTTGAATAAGTCAGTTCTAAGATTACCGAATTGTCACTCAATTTAGGATACATTAAATTATTTTTTAAATTAAAGTGTACTTGATTTTTCATCAGTATATGAACCACAGATGCTTGTACATGGCAACTAACGTTACAACTGAGATGGCTTGATGACGTGGGGTATCTTTTATTGCCTAGACTGTCAAGCCATACTAGCGCAATTTCACTAATTCCCATTTCTCCTTAAGCTAGCCACAGCTTTTCTCCGTTATGACAAGCATACAGTTCCACTAGGTGTTGCTTTCCTAGCATCGTGAGTCTAGCATTGCCTCATGCTAGCGACTCTGGTGTGATCTCCAAAGTTTGCACTAGGATAGGAATTGCATCATTTGAACTGGCTTCCTGAATATCAGCTGTTTGGATATAGCAATACATACTTAAGTTTGTGTTACTCATTTTTGCTACAGATTGCAGATAAGCTCTTTGAGATAATCAAACAACAACATTTGAAAGATGTTGGCCAGCTTGAGCAGGATCTTGTGTTTGGTGATGCTGGGACGAAAGAACTAATCGATTTCTTTAGGACGCGTCGGGTAATTATTCATTGCACTATAACCAATGAAATGCTGGTTCTAATCTTGTGTGGACATTGTATTGATATTTTACTGATTTAATGCAGGATATAAGTCGTGAAAACAAGCTACGTTTGCTAATGGTGTATGCTGCAATTAACCCAGAGAAGATCCAAAGTGACAAGGGGGGAAAGCTGATGCAGGTAACTTAAGTTTTATATTGAAAAAGTAGCTCATTAATTTGGAAAGTACATTTTATTTGGGTTTGACAAATGGGCCTTGGGTTAATGACAACTGTACTATGGGGCAGCCTGTAAGTAATGTGATGCTATTTTCCAACATGAATGGTATTTCAATGTCAATGAGAGATTACTCATGAGCTCTTGAGTGATTGTGATATGTCTTGTTCACTAGCACCTGTTATAGTAGGCAGTGCCAAGTTTGCAGTGTCTATTGTTTTTGCGCATTCTGTTTCTTCTGGAAGAATACAGGCACGGCTCTGTCTACTATGCGAAGTGTTAACATGAACAGAAGCTCAAACTGTTCACTTGTTTACTAGTAAGCTAAACCATGTCTGTTCATACCTTCTGCACTGACTAGTTGACATGCAGTAGTAACTTGTGTACCCCATCAAGAAAAAAAGTGTTGCTATGGAAGTGTATTGTCAAATAACATGAACTTTGAGCTTCTATATGTTTGGAATTATCTTAAATTTCCACATAAAAATGAAGTCGATCTGTCTAAGGACTCTATATCATGGAAAATATATGATTAAAAAGGATAATAGTCCAAGTTATATCTTGAAGACTTCAGGAATTCCAATTGTTACCTTTTGTGACGAGAGGGGGCATTTCTGTTGAAATGATGCATTTTTAAAATTACCTCATATTTCTTTGTTCATCTGAAATTCCAATAACTGATATGTCTGTCAAAAGGTGTACAGTAGACAGACATGTCCTAAGAATTCATGCATCAGATGCTTCTAGCATCAATTCTCCGATCAGTCAGTTGTTAATTTGTTATAGCTATTTTATGAATAATATCAAAATTCAGTAAAGAGGTCTATTTTTATAGCTGGCTGGATTATCTACTGACGACATGATCCCAGTGAAGAATATGCGTTGCCTATGTGCTCATGATACTAAAAAGTCTTCAAGGAGTGGCTTTACTATGAAATTTGAATTGCGTAAGGTATTGTGCCAATTATTAAGTTATGTCTTAGCTCTTCAAACCATGTAGCTTTGAATAATTATATTATTGGAAATTATTCAATCAATTCTGCAATTTTCAGAAAAAGCGTGGTATTAGAAAAGAACGAATAGGGGAAGACTCAACATGGACGTTATCCCGGTTTTATCCCATCCTGGAGGTAAAATTTTAGCAAATAGTTATGTATATCTGATCAATCGTAGCAGTAAAATGTTTTGAAGTTCTTGATACTGTTTCATACAATAAACTTTTTTGCATGCAGTATTGTTCTGTATTTGAGATTTTTAGATAACTTGTCTTCATCCCTGTTTCCTTATTCTCAGTTTTCCTTTATTCTCCATTAGTTTTATTTTTTCCACCATCTTACCTCATTTTGTCAACCGATGGTTTGCTGTTTAGAGGCCTCAGGATTAGTCGGTTGGTTTCTTTCAGTTATAATTGTGCCCATCTTTGGTCCCATCATTAATGTGCCTGGCCAAGGGAGGGATCCATCCCGTGTTGGTCAACAACGTTTTGATTTGCTTCTGTGGAGATACTTGTTCCTTATTTGAACTAATCAATTATGTGAAAGTATCTGGGCACAAAAAAAGACATTGTTGTTCTCCACTAAAACATATGCACTGTTGTAGAAACAGTATATGAATGCATGCCTGTTGCTCCTTATTCCTCCCTTCAGTATTATGGCAAAGCAGAGCTATTTTTGTTATGGGTCACCAGTTGAGTAAATGACGGTAAGTCCATACTAGGTATTGAACAGTCATGAAAAGGGGTCACTTGGCCATCTACAAGGGACATGTGCCCCTAGCTGCTACTGTATAATCTCGAGTTACACAGCGCGACCCATTCGGTTATGCGGCTGAGCTCCGATGGTTGGGGCCCGTTGGCGGCTAGTAGGCCACGCGACTGCAAGTAGCCTGGCCATGGTAGGGCCGCCGTAGTTTAGGTTAACTAAACCTGTAACCATCTGTTTATAGATGGTCATTTTGGCCAACTAATATTAATGAAGAACTACTTATTATCACGTGTCAATGATGGGCGGGCCAGGAGAGGAGTCAGGCAGACACCAAATCAGTCCGTGGGGCGTCCACGCTGACGCATTGCCAGCCCAAATTTGGGCCGTGAATGCGTCGGCACGGACAGGCCGGTTACTTTGCGTCAGGCCTTTGGGCTTGCTCTTTACCCATTCCCGGTCCGCGCGGACCGAAACGGACACGCGCGGTCCTTTCGCTTCAGCCCGCTGGAGATGCCCTAAAGAATTGGCTGGTAGCTGTGAAACATCTTATACTTGCATCCATGGGCGGAGCGACTTGGAGGCGAAACTGGGCTACAAACCCCTTCCAAAACGCAACTAGGCATACTTTGTCTTTTGTTTCTACAGTACTCCCTCCGTCCCAAAATGTAAGGTGTCTAAGAATTGGTCAAAAGTCAAATTTTGCCAACTTTGACCAAATATTTAGAAAAAAATATTTACATCTACAATATCGGATGGACATATTAAGAAAATATACTTTATGGTGAATCTATTCGTGCTGATTCAGTATTGTAAATGTTTATATTTTTGTGTATAAACTTGGTCAAACTTAAAAAACGTTGACTTTTGACTAATCCTTAGACGCCTTATATTTTGGGATGGAGGGAGTACTTGGCAAGCTTTTGTTTCCCACTTGCCAATCAAGCACAGCGCAGGAAGAGAAATAGGCCTCTGTTTTCATCCTGCACTTCTTTCACACTTCGGCGCATTTGGTGGCTGGTGTCTAGATTGTCATTGGCTGTGGCCTGTTTGACCCGATGGGCCCTGATGGGTGCCCAATCTAATAGCAGTAGGTTTTTCTTTTGTTTAACCTTGGGGCTTGGGCCATGGGCTGATTCTTCATGTTTTTTCCCTGCTGGCCATAGGTAGATCTTGGGGTTAGCTCCTTTTTTTTAGTTACAAATAGAACTACAGCTCGCTTAGTATTCCAGTTTCATAGGAAATCAAGAAATTGCTGCTGGGCATCGATGGATCTTGGCCAAGCAAATTATTTTTCCTCTTACTTTCTATGTAAACTTCTGTGTAAATCAAGAAATTAAGTGCATTTTCAAACTTGAAAATCATCCCTAGATTTGGTGGCCAATTTAGCATGAACATGTTTCAAAAAAAGTACTGTAGTACGAAGGGTTGATTGGTGGCCAATTTTTTATTTTTGGCTTATAGGCTTTTACAAGAATGTGATTTTTTTGTAGGAGTTGATCGAGAAACTTAGTAAAGGAGAGCTTCCAAAAGATGAGTATCATTGTATGAGTGAGCCTAGTTCTAGCTCCCGTGGATTTTCAAGCAGCTCATCCGCTCGAGCAAGCCCAGCTCATCAGCCAGCTCAATCCATGAGGTCTAAATGGACAGGTGGCACATGGGCTAGGCCTAGAAACTCTGATGATGGCTATTCAAGGTTGGTCGTAGTAACTTCCATGGACTTTCCTCTGTTTCTACTTTCAATCATTCATTTCTGTTTAAGTTGATTGTACGTGGATGTGTATATTATGAAATGGTATATACCAGACATTGAGTGAGTTCAGTTGGGTTTGGCTCGGTTGGTTAATTCGTGTGGTTGTGGTTGGGTATAATTTAGTTTTAAACCCACTGCCCAGTTCAATTTACTGTAGTGGGACCAAATTAATGTTCTATTATGAGCAATTTTACTCGCATGCTATCTAGTGGGACCAAAGAGAAATGTGCAGAGCGGTGTTTCCGTAGCTGCACAGATATGGCAAATCAGAGTTGGTAATAATTTGGTTTGCCAGTAGGAGTTTCTTATATGATGTCCAAATAATCTTTTTACAGTGACTCTGTACTGAAGCATACATCAAGTGATATGAGAAAGTTGGGCCAGCGCTTATTTATTTTTATCATTGGGGGTGCTACCCGGTCTGAAGTATGTTTTCATTGCCTCTCGAATTTACTTCTCTTTTTCCAGCCATAGTGTTTTATTATTTAACTTATTAACTCCCTTCATTCTCCGATGCACGTTTTATGTCGATGGATATTGCAGTTGCGTGCTGCTCACAAACTGTCATCAAAACTAAAGAGAGATATTATCCTTGGCTCCTCTAGTCTTGATGATCCACCCAAGTTCATGACTGTGAGTCAGTTGATTGTGCTTGTCTCCTTTCTGACATGCTAGCTATATACACCTGCCAACCTGACTGGTCCCTTATTTGCAGAAACTGAAGATGCTATCAACCGAGGAATTTACATTGGACGATCTGCAGATATAACAATAGGAAGGGAACTGACAGGTTCAGGTTTCAGAACGATGAAACTGTCACTAAGATTCAGAGAGAGAAAATCGACTGTGTAATTATTATCTACTAAAGTTGTCAGTCTCGGCTCTAGATGTAGCTGAACATTACACAGGGCATAGGTTCTCAGGCTGGCTGGAGGGGCATGCTATTCACATGGCAGGGCAAGCCCTCCGTTAGTTTCTCATAATTTAGTGTACATAACATTGGCTAGCGGGTGTAACATATCTGATGACAATTATTACCAGTGAATGGGGTGTTCATTTTTGTTTATTGGCGGGTAGCACTGAGTATATCTGATGAGAGAAGTCTTCTTTTCTTCGAAAGAAGTTAGTGCACATAAATACTCCCTCCGTTCACTAATCTAAGATCTTTTATCTTTTTTCGTAAATGTATCTAGATGTATTTTAGCACTTATTTTGATTTGTATCTAGTCTGCTTAAAAATATCTAAAAAAATTACATTAGTGAACAAAGAAAGTACTCCCTCTAATCCATAACAAGTGTTGTTTAAACTAAAACCACGACACTTATTATGGATTGGAGGGGAATAACTCAGATCAAAAGGCTCATCTTTTAGAGGGTTCTAACGCACTGGATACAGACGTTTACAGCTCATCTTGCTTCTGTCTGATCTGCTTTGTGAGATGCGTTGGACCAGTGTTTTCTTACCATGATCAAGATAAGATCTAAAGAGAAGGGTGTGCTGTTCTCGTGCCATATTGACGCCAGCATTTCACTTACACGACACAATCAATTGAATTCGTGGCTGAGTAAGATGTTTTGCTCCCCTGAATTTCAGTATGCTCCGGATTTAGTTTAGTTTGGTTACTCGATTTGGTAACCCCGTCGCACAACTCCAGATGAAGGCTAGATAAATCTTGTTCAGAGTGACGTTGGGTCAAGCATAGTGTTGAAAATAACCATAAATAGAAAATAATAAGACGGATCACCATACAACAAAGCCTCCGTAGCATAGTGGTAGTGCGTTCCCTTCGTAAGGGAAAGGTCGTGAGTTCGATCCTCACCGGGGGCTGATTTATGTTTTTCTTCCCCTGTGTTTTTTTGTGCTGCTTTGAAAATCAGAATGGATAAAACTATAATCACTTCTCCGCGGAATTGGTATTGGTGGATTCTCGTAAACCTGTTTGACCTAGTTATTTCGATGGTTACATTGTGTTTTCCTGCTACTTAACTGCTAAAACTAAATGAACTATAATCACTTATTTGCAGGATTGACATTGTGGTGGATTGTCATCATCCTATTTGACCTTGTTATTTTGATTTTCTTTAGTGCTTGTTTTCCATGCTTTTATCAATTTTATGGCAACAAAAGGTAAAAATAAGTACAACACATCACAGTTCAACTACTGCAAACTCATCGGTTCGAGGAGCTCCCGCTCCACCTCCCATGAAAGTTTGGCATGATATGCATGCACGGAATTACAAAATGACGCCTTGATTACTAATGAAGTGATGAATATATAGATCAAGTTTCATATTTTGATGAATTTCCACATTCTTAAGGTGATGTGATTGTGACTGTAATGTAAACATGCAGTTTTTGAAACTCCAATTGACTTGGTGGAGATGTGACACACTAACAACATTGCTTTAGTGTTCTGGCAAATATAGTCAAAACAGGTTTCGCCAAAGTAACCGACTCTAGTTTTTTCGTATTAGATTTGACTCCTCGTGCAGCGCCAACTAAACATGTGTGCGGCCCTAGAGTTAGTCCCTTTTTGTAAGTCAACTCTAGTTTCTGCTCACTCGAGTCCACTTTTATAGAAAAACTAACTAAGATGGTCGCTTGTATAGCTAGTTTCGAAACTAGGTTTAAATGGGATGTTGTTTTAGCTACGCCTTTTTGTGTGACACGAGACCTAGTGCTCTAGCGGAAGTCAGGGCGACCAGGGTTTAAGCCTCCGGTGCCGGTTGCAACCCCGACACGGAGTTCCAATCCTCCCCGGCCGATCCTTCGACTCCTCTGGGTATTGATAGATCGTCTCAACTCCCAATCACCATACCCTTCCTATCCCCTTGGTATTTCTCAAGAGCTTGGCAAGGGTTGTTTCAACTTTCGCGATGAAAAGTATGGCGGTGAGTGTTTCGAGCCAAACTGGAAGATCGAGAAGCAAAAAAGAGGAGGCGTTTGATGATCTGCTTCAGCGCCTTGGGATAGAGGACGATGAATTGAACGATCTGATCTTTGAAGATGGAGAGGCTGCGCCGAAGGAAGGAAGGTATGAAGTGGACTGCCCTTGCTAGGGTTCATACCAAAAATTTCTATAGTCCTCTCAAACATTTGACTTGGTGGAGATGTGACACACTAACAACATTGCTTAGTGTTCTGGCAAATATAGTCAAAACAGGTTTCGCCAAAGTAACCGACTCTAGTTTTTTCGTATTAGATTTGACTCCTCGTGCAGCGCCAACTAAACAGGTGTGCAGCCCTAGAGTTAGTCCCTTTTTGTAAGTCAACTCTAGTTTTTGCTCACTCGAGTCCACTTTTATAGAAAAACTAACTAAGATGGTTGCTTGTATAGCTAGTTTCGAAACTAGGTTTAAATGGGATGGTGTTTTAGCTACGCCTTTTTGTGTGACACGAGACCTAGTGCTCTAGCGGAAGTCAGGGCGACCAGGGTTTAAGCCTTCGGTGCCGGTTTCAACCCCGACACGGAGTTCCAATCCTCCACGGCCGATCCTTCGATACCTCTGGGTATTAATAGATCGTCTCAAGTCCCAATCACCATACCGTTCCTATCCCCTTGGGATTTCTCAAGATCTTGGCAAGGGTTGTTTCAACTTTTGCGATGAAAAGTCTGGCGGTGAGTGTTTCGAGCCAAACTGGAGGATCGAGAAGCGAAAAAGAGGAGGCGTTTGATGATCTGCTTCAGCGCCTTGGGATAGAGGACGATGAATTGGACGATCTGATCTTTGAAGATGGAGAGGCTGCGCCGAAGGAAGGAAGGTATGAAGTGGACTGCCCTTGCTAGGGTTCATACCAAAAATTTCTATAGTCCTCAAACATTTGAGTAGCATATGAGAGTTGCTTGGAGTCCTGCGAAGGAAGTGAAGATTCAACATCTAGAGGAAACCATCTTTTTTGTGCAATGTTTCTGTTTAGGAGATTGGATCAAAGTTGAAACAGGCGGATGATGCATCTAAAATGCATACATGAGCTTTGTAGTTTATTCCCACATAGTACTTACTTCGTATTTGCATCTCATATAAGATTATATCAATGTTTTATATTGTTTTGGGGGATTTTCTAATGATCCTATTTATTTTAGTTATAAGTTTGCAAATCAGGAATATCTTGTTTTGTGTATTTTTTACTTTCAGTGATCTATACGGAGTGAATGGACCTGGGCTTTTTCGAGAATCAATATTTTACAAGGACTGATGATATTTCACGCAAACGGAGCCAGGAGGCCCAAAATCCTATAGCTGGCACGACCCCCACCCTAGGTCGCACCATCCATAGGATTGGGCGCCTCGAGCATCCTCAGCCGGCCATCAAGAGCCCCAGCTTATGGTCCTGGCATAAAACCCCCTATACAAAGGACCTCCGCCGTGTATCATAAAGGAGGCGGAGCGTAGATCAGAAACACCGAAATAGAGTCAGCACCAACAAAGATTGGAGGGGGGAACCTCTGCCGGAGGCCCTGCTAGAGAGATCTCCTACCCCCTTGAAGATCTGCATCAACACCACCATGATGAGAAGGGAATAATCCACTTCTGGACTATGGGTTTGTGGAAGTATCTTGTTCTATCTCTCTCTTGTTTTATCATTGTATTAGCACCATATGATCTACCAAACATGATTATGATCATCTATGTAACCTTTTTGTGGTGGGCCTCTTTTCTATGAGTTGATATTTGAGATTGGAATCCTCTTTTGTGAAAGGGCGAGATGTCGCCTAGAGGGGGGTGAATAGGCGTTTAAAAACTCTTACGGATTTAGCTTGTAAGAATGTGGAATTAAACTAATGTTTAGTTTACAAGCACAAACCCTAAATATGCTAGGCTCAACTAAGTGCAACAGCAACAACTAGAGCTAAGCAAGATAGACACAATATATATATGAACAACAAGTGATAGCAAGATATATGTACTTCAAGCACGATGGCTATCATAAGGAAAGTAAGCTCCGGTATAGAAATCACCGAGGCACACGGAGACGAAGATGTATTCCCGTGTTCCCTTCCTTTGCAAGAAGGTACGCCACGTTTGGAGAGGTGGGGGTTCCACGAAGGATTCCCCAATGCCACGAAGGCTCACCTTCTTCTTCGAGCCAAAACCACGAAGGATAATGTCCCTTTCCTTATGGTTAGCTATTCCCCCACTCCGGAGATGGCAAGCTCCACAACCACTTCACAAGCTCCACGAAGGAGAAGCCCGGGCCTCTTCACAATCTTCCACGAAGAGATCACCGGGACAACAACCAAGCCAACTAGGAAGTCACCCTCCAAGAGTAACAAGTTCACAGTCTCTCACTCGAACTAATCATGGTGGAGAGCTCAACACTATGCAATGATGCAAAGCAAGAACACCAAAGGTGTTCAAATCCTTCACACTCAAATCCCACCAAACCAACAAATGGTAGGATGAGATTAGAGAGGAATAACAAAGAGGACATCAACAAATGACTCCAAGATCTAGATCCAAAGTGTTCCCCTCACTTAGAGGAGAAATGAATTGGTGGGGATTGTAGATCTAGATCTCCTCTCTTAGATCCCTCAAGAATGAGCAAGAATCATGGGGGGAATCAAGAGATAGGACAAGTTCATCAAAGTCAACAATGGAGGAGAGGGAGTGGAAGAACTTTTCCGGTCGAAGGTGGAAGAAAGCTTGTTTATAGCCTAAGGAAAAATAGAGTCGTTGGGGAATAAAACGGGCAGAAAAATGACCCAGCCGGTCCACCGGGCTGGGCGCCGGACAAGCCGGCGCACAGGCCGGCAGCGCCGACCGATAGGCCGGATGGGGTGCAGCAGGCCGATGGTGGCCAAAAGAGCCCAACCGGAGGGGCCGATTCGGCCGGGCTAGGAGCCGGACCATCCGAACCAGAGGCAGTTCGGCTGGGCCAAGGGCCGGACCAAACCGGACCGTGCGCGGGGCCAGATCCGGGCGAAGATGAAAACGTTTCTGAACTCCTTCGTGGGCCGGTGGCAGGCCTGGCGGTGCCAGTCGGTGGGCCGGTGCGCACCGGATGGGCCGGTGGCAGGCCCGACGGTGCCAGTCGGTGGGCCGGACTGCTTCAGGCCAAAACCTTTTTCTTTTTCTTTAAAACCTGAATTCCGATTGACATGAAACCAATTTTGTTGGAAAGATAACGACAAAGCTGGAGACTCCTCACAGAATATTTTTAGATGGTTCTAGAGAGGGAGTCTCCCACCGTCAAGAAACGGTGAAGACGTCCAAACTCGAAAACGCAATAGAAGATGCATGCGGATTCCGTTTTCGATGAATTTGGGCTTGTTGTAAAGCTAGCAACAAGCTCAAGAACCTCACACATAGAAACACCAATAAGTATTAGCTAGGGATATGCAAAGTATGCAAAGGGTTGAACTCCCTAAGACGATGTGATCAAGTTACCCAATCGAAAACCCCTCTTGATAGTGCGGCTATCTATCCTATAACCCGGTCTCCCAACAACCACCTTGAGACCGGTAAAAGGAAAATCTAGCAAGGCCATACCTTTGCCTTGCGCATCCCGCTTGATCTTGATGATAACTCTTCAAGCTTCACTCAAGCTGGAATGGCTTACTTGATCATTGTTGCTTCGTGAAGACTCATAAATGCTCCCCCATACAACATGATGGGAAAACTCCATTGATGCACATTTTCACATGTCCATTATCACTAAATGGACGGCAAGCTTCAAGCATGTGATCCTCCTGAGATGCTCAACTTGAACTTGCCCAACTCAACCTTGATGACGATCACCACTTGATGTCATCCTCTCATGGGCTATATGAGATCTCACTTTTGATGCATGCCCATGGAAAGATACCTAACCCATATAGACAACACAAGGACATATATATGATGAGTTAGTTCATGAAGCATAATTGACAAGGCTTACCATACCACATGACTTCACGTGGCACATTCTTCATGCTTCATGTGTTGACCAAACTTGAATCTATTCTTCACTCTTTGTATTGGTCAACCTTGTATCTTCTCATGCTCTATCATACTATCTTGAGGTGTATAAAGAACTCTTCATTTATTTGCATGCTCTAAATCTTAGTCAACCATAGCTCAACTCATGAGCCTATCATGACACCCACTTAGAGCCATATCTTGAGTTCTTCACTTGGAATCAAGCACTCAAGATCTTGATCATTCATTGCTTAACACATAAGCTAGAGCATGGATAATATTGAGTTCCACATAAGAACTCCATCTTCATTTCTTCTGCTTGATCATATCACATATATGACTGTAAATCAATGATCTTGATGCCGATACTCAAGGTATATCTTTTATCATCATGGCATCCATACTTGAATCCAACACATGAACTACAAGTAGTACCTATGGAATATTCCTTCATATAAACTCAATGAAAACATTAGTCCATAGGGGTTATCATTAATTACCAAAACCACACATAGGGGCAATGTACCCTTACATTTTATGTGAGATGTATAAGTAGATGCATATTATGTACCCCTTCTTAAGTACTTTTTTATCCAACTTGTATGAGAGAAGATTTGTGAGGAACGTGTGTGATAGATGGAGTAACATGGGGTAGTAATTGAATAGTGACATAAAATTCAAGATCTACTTTGGGTTTTACCTTTTTTTTCCGTTGACTCGCTAGGGATTAAATTGATACGTGTGCTATAATTTCATCTAGTGACATTCTACGTAGTCTTGTTAAATTAAGGTATTATATTTGAGATCCAAACATTTCGAAGGAGTATAAGAGGAGTATAAGAGAGATGTGTTAATTCTAAAATACCGAATTGCTTGGAGTTTTCCCTTCTGAAAGAGTATAAGAGAGATTGTGTTGCATCATCTCTATGTTAGGACATAATACTCATACAAATACTTATTTCACAATATGAGATTCCATTAACATAATATAACTTATAAATTATTTAAATCCATTAAATCTTTATAAAAGAGTAGATAAGTAAAACCATGAGATTCCACCAATATAATATACACCTTAGAGATGCTCTAAGGTGCCAAAGTGAAGTTAGGGCTTTGATTTTTTTTTAAAAAAAAGAAGTTAGAGCATCTCCAACCGTCTCCTCGACGAGGCCCCCAGGACGCCTTTTTGTCATCCGGATGGACGAAAATGGCCCAGTTGCGCCCCCGACTCCTCGATTTCTTCCGGATTAGGCCTTTCATCCGTCCGGAGAGCCCAGGCCATCCCCGGCCCTCCGGGGAGCGCTCGGGGACTCTGGACGAGAGAAAAGCAGGGACGGGCCCGCTTCGTCGGCGAGAGAACAGACGAACCCCACCACTTTGTCGACGCAAATCCCTCCTCCCCTCCCTTTGCTCTCTAGCCGCCGGCACCACCCCTCGCCAATCCGCCGGCGGGTTGCCCCAACACCGCCGTTCCTCCATCCAACAGGCATCAGCCTATATTCCGCCGCCCGTCGTACCCTCTGCCTATTTTCCGCCGCCAGGCAGCTCTCCCGCGTCGCTCCTCGTCGACACGCCCGGCAGGTGTTCGTCCAACTGCCCGGCCGGACATGGACTCCGACGAGGAGGAGGAGCAGATGTTCGCCGAGATTCTTGAAGAAGAAACGGCTGCCGCCACCCAAGACGAGGAGCACCTGCTCATCCTCGCTTGCCTGTCCGGCTTGTACGCCGAGTCTGTCACGCGTCAGGAGATTCGAGACTCCACAATGCATCAACAGCTGCAGGATGATCTGGTGGAGCACTTATGGACGCTTCGAGGCAACACGAACTAGTTTCCATTTGATTTGTTTGAAAACTTGTCTTATTTTGTTAAACTGTAACGTTTATTTGTAAAAATAAGCCAAATGTTGGCAAAAGTGGTCAAATTCGCCGAATTATGCATGAAATTTATCATCCAGGTATGTTTTTCTCTAAAAAACGGCGAACCCGGGTGTCTACTAGGGAGACGGCTGAAACTTCGGCGCTCCGTGGGCCAAAGTTAAAAGTTTCGTCCAATCCGCCGCTAAATAGCGCGGGATTTCGTCCCTGGGAGGCCAACGGCTGGGATGCTCTTAGGGCTTTGACAAATCTGGTGCTGACCTCCCGATCCCCCTCCCCCTCCCCCTCCGTCGTCTTCGCGGCGCCTCTTCCTACTGAACGTTCGAAACCACGCTCCAAAACCCTAGCTAGCTCCCCACCTCCGCCAAGATGAGCTACGTGGCGTACAAGATGATGCACTGCCCCACGGGCATCGACCACTGCGCCGCCGGCTTCATCACCCACTGCCCCTCCGACGCCGCCGCCTTCTCCACGGCGGCGGCGGCGGCCTCCGGGCCCGAGGGCGACGTCGACTCGGCGAGCCGGCCGAAGCGCCTGGGGCCGACCCCCAACCTCGTCGTGGCGGCCGCCAACGTGCTGGAGGTCTACGCCGTGAGGGCGGAGGCGGTCGCCGACGATGGCGCGCAGCCGTCCTCCTCATCCGGCGCCGTGTTCGACGGGATCTCGGGGGCGCGCCTGGAGCTGGTGTGCCACTACAGGTGCGGACCACCTGGGGCTCTCGCATTTACCTCCCCGTTTGGATTTCTGGAATTGGAGCTTGTGTTAGTTTCAGACTTTCAGTCGACTAACTCTCTGAATGGCGCGCAGGCTGCATGGCAACATTGAGTCGATGGCCATCTTGTCGGACGGGGCGGAAAATAGGCGAGACTCCATTGCGCTTGCTTTCAGAGATGCCAAGATAACTTGTTTGGAATTCGATGACGCCGTCCATGGCCTGCGGACTAGGTATGCACACTGGTTTCTTAGTTTCATTGTAATTGATAAATTATTTGATTATTGAGGCTGTAGCTTTCTCGTTTGCCATACATAGCTGAACAGAAAAACCTATTAAAAAAAATGTAGTTTTGGCACTTGGAAAACTTTGCAACCACAAGAGCAGTAGGCACAATAGTTGTGAATTATTAGGAAAAAGTATCTCCTTTGTACAGTCTAGTTAATACAGTAGGTATTACAGCATTACACGATCAAGAGGCTGTCATGGTTGAACTACAGCATCCCCATTCCCTTTGTTTGTTGGTTATTTCCATTCACTCAACTTATCTATTTCTCTGACAACCTTCCCATCCTGTGGGATTCAAGGTGGCATGAAAATACAAACTCTCAATTTTCGAATCCTGGGTATCAAAAGAACCCTACAATTCTTATTTTTTTGCTGAAGCTGGTTTGCTATCTTGCCCTTGCTACAAATGCCACACTACCTTATCAGATTACTTCTCTTGATATTTCAGCTCAATGCATTGCTTTGAGGGCCCAGAATGGCAGCATCTGAAAAGAGGCAGGGAATCATTTGCCTGGGGTCCTGACATAAAAGCCGATCCGCTAGGCAGATGTGGGGCTGCACTTGTTTACGGACAACAGATGACCATTCTGAAAGCTGCCCAGGTTATATTCCATCGACTCATCTCATTTCATCAAGTGCATAGTTTTTGGTACTTTTTTCTGTCTCTTGTTCCCTTTTATCATTTTTCTCTAGTAGCAGGAGGTTCCTATCATCTCGTTAACTTGTTTCTAGATTTTAGATTCATCATTTAAAGTTAGTTCGGTGCACCATGGTTTCTTTTTCTGGCCAGTAGAATTACCAATATGTTATTGTTCTCTATACTCCTACATTGCGCATATTGATTTGTAACTTCTGGCTTTGTGTACTTAGGTCGGGCAGAGCTTAGTAGGAGAAGATGAACCTACACGTGCACTGAGTTCTACTGCTGTCCGTATTGAGTCATCATATTCGATTGACCTACGTGCTTTAGATACGAGTCATGTCAAAGATTTTACATTTGTACATGGTGAGATAAGATCTCTCATTTGCATATAGATTGGTTGCACATCCTATATTTACAGTATTAACTTCTATGATTTTATAAATTCTGCTGGACTTTAGTGCATACGTATGCCATTAGGGTGTAGTGGCATATTTTCTGTCAGGCTTTTGAAATTGCCTTAAATCACTTTCAAATATGTATTCAGTAGTTCACACTGCCATTATGTTTATATTTATTCTCCCATGAGAGGCTCCATGCCATGAATTTCAGTTGTCTTTCGAGTTTTAACTATTTGTTTTAATTATCATATCTGAGTGCTATTTTGCATTTCACAGCTTAATCACCATCGTATAGCTGTGTCTTGTGTGTTACACTACTAATTAGCGGGATGGATCTCACAATGAATAAGTAGGTAGCCTGAACTTTTTTTTTTATTTACACAAAGAGGACTAGATAAATATTTTCAACCTACTTGCATTACCAGGTAGTGTAACAAATTGTTGCATTCCTTGCTAAACCATTAAAAGATCTATCACATCAATTACAGTCATAATTGTTAGTATGGAATCCTCAGTGTAGATTGTAGAACATTAGCTGGTGTTGTGGTCTGTGCCCTACATATCTGATATCTATGGAGGACACCAAATGCATAAAAAGTCGTTAACACGTCCAATACTAGGGCTTAAAGTTCTTAAATAATCTTCTATATTGTTAAAATCAACTAAAACAAAGGCCTGTTTGAATGAAAGGATTTTGGAGGGAATCACACATTCCCACACGTTCTTAGGGTCCTTATTTCATGCTAGGATATAGTTGTTACTATCATCTCACGTTCTAAGGAGTAGAATTTTTCACATGGTTCTGTTTATTGTAGGGATGACTCCAAAAATGTGTCCTGCCTTTGCATGTTGAGCACGAACCATCTGAAACCCTTCTTTTCGTTCCTAGTCCTTTATTCGTAATTCACTTGTTTGATCCAAAACAGCCGGGGCTAAGCGCTTTCCCCCTTTTCTCCTCTCAAGGCGCTACAGTAGCCAGGCCGCTTTGAGAGTCTGCCGCTCTTCTCCCCTGTTGCCGGCCCGATCCGGATTCTTCTCCGCCGGCGATGCCGTGTGGAGCGGAGGAAGGAGAGGAGCCTGGCCAGATGTATATAGTAGTCTAGGGTTCCTAGTACTGTCTGCTACCCTTGTGGAGTATTGGAGTAGGTGGTGGGATCTTCTTGGCCAGATCCGGCCCGTCCAAATATCAGGGACCTATGTGTTATTTACTATTTCATGGGGTCCTTTGTAATGTATTGTACACCCACCGTTTGTGATCAATGAAGCTTCTTCACCCTTCGGGGCGCTCCGTGTTCAAAAAAAAAAAAAATCCAAAACAGCCTCTAGTGAAATATCATACTAGTGCTTGTTCACTTCATTTATAATTCAAATGTGAAACAGCGCTATTCATACCATTTTTCTCTTATGATTTCTTCAGGTTATATTGAGCCTGTATTGGTCATACTACATGAGCGAGAGCCTACATGGGCTGGGCGTATCGCATCAAAGCACCACACATGTATGATATCTGCATTTAGTATAAGCATGACATTGAAGCAACACCCCATGATATGGTCCGCTACTGTAAGTATATAAAATTGATTGTACCTTTGACATTTCCTGCCTTCTGTATCTTCCACATCGATTTCTACTCCCTCTGTTCCGTAAAAGAAGGCGTATAAATTTTGTCAATAATCAAACAATGTAAAGTTTGACCAAACTTCAAGAAAAAGTTGTCAACCTCTACACCATTGAATTAGTCTTATTGGATACATTATTAAATATATTTTCATATTATATTTATATATTATAATCCTCAATAATTTGTTCTATAAACTTAGTCAAACTTAGCATGGTTAGACTTCTTACAAAATTTAATAAGACTTCTTTTGCGGAACGGAGGGTATGTTCTTTCATTAATAATTTTTGTAACATAGTGAGGTGTAACATTGATTGTATGTTTGGCATTTTCTGTCTGCTGCGCATTATATTTCTTTCAGTTTAAATTACATTGGTGATATTTTGCTTCCAGAACCTACCGCATGATGCATATCAAATTCTTTCTGTCCCTCCACCTATTAGCGGTGTTCTTGTGGTCTGTGCAAATTCGATCCATTATCATAGTCAGGTTTGGTCCCTCTAAATACACCTGGTGGATGTGCTTACTTTATTTTTCATTTGCTGATCCTGAGTTATTGAACTTTAAGTTTTGTTGTTGTTGCAGTCCACTTCTTGTTCCCTTGCCCTCAACAATTTCTCATCACAGACAGATGGCAGGTACTATTTGTGACTCCCTTTTTGATATAGGTTGGATCCAACTGGCAATTGAGCACACCTGAATACCTGATCTATCGAAGATGTCCATTGGGTGGATTTGAAAGTGAATTTTCAGTAACTTGCTTGGTTGTTGATTGTTTGTCTGCATAACATACATTTTGGTCTATATGTGGCTAACAACTAAGTTAAAGCTTGTCCGGGAAAAAAAAGTTACAGCTCTTAAACCTGCTTTGTGGTGCTTCTTATATGCTTAAGCTGTCTGGCATAGCCATCCACCATTGCTTGCTAATGAATGTCATATATGCACACTTGTTGACTGTTCGAACCTCCATCTCCACCTATTCGTCAATAAATACCAGTATTAACAGACACAGCTTGCTAAAGCATTTCTCCATTATTGGATATTGGAGCCTTGGTTGTCAAAATTGGAGAAATCAGCTTTTAAACATTAGAAGATGAAAGGACGTACCTAGTTTTTCCATGGTTCTCTTAATACTGAATATTTCAGCTGGACAGGTTCTGCGGAATAGTGTATTTACTAGCCCCAAGCAGTACCATATATTCATATACCTTAGTTCTTCCCCATCCAGTATATGCCAAAGCTGGCAACCTTATGTTCCTTTGCCAACTTTGCAGCCCAGAAATTCCTAAAATAAATTTCCATGTGGAGCTTGATGCAGCTAAAGCGACGTGGTTATCCAATGACATTGTAATGTTCTCGACAAAGACTGGAGAAATGCTGTTACTTACAGTAGTCTATGATGGGAGGTATGATATTATACATATCATTGTCTGTCCTATTATTTGTGCGACTGTTCTAGATTTTATTGGCATGCCAGAGTTAAACATCATCTCATCATCTGCTTCAATTTTTTTGCAGAACTGTGCATAGATTAGATCTAATGAAGTCAAAAGCATCTGTCATCAGTTCGGTTGGTTACCTACACACTTTTTTGCTTTATATGCCTTTTTTTATATTTGTTAATTACCAACCGAAGGGTTTTCTCTTATATTATTGATCCATTTGTCTGCAGGGTGTTACGACTATTGGAAGTTCATTCTTCTTCCTCGGTAGCCGTCTGGGAGACAGCCTTCTTGTGCAATTTTCCTGTGGCTTGCCAGCATCTGTGTTACCAGATTTGACAGACGACGTATGTTCTGAGACTCCTCCTTCTACTTGTCATGTGCAAGAAATACTTTTCGTATGTGCTGTACATGGGCTATATTTTGATTTTGTAATGGCTTTCTACCTAATGTTTTAAGCTTAGTTGCTAAAACCGATCAGACCTTCGTTTAAACTGGAGAAGTGCAAAACCATGGGCGACACAGGCTTGTTTTGCTTCAAATATCTTCAACACAATATTTCTTGAAAAGTGAAAACAACCAGATGAACTGCTAGGTTTTTGAGAGCCGAGAACCATGCCAATTTGTTTTTGTATCTTGACCGAGGTTTCCTCCTTTTGTAGTACTAGGGTATGGCAGGCCTCTGCCAATGCAATCTCTCCATTGCACACCCAAGCACACATTCTACATGATTTGACTTAATGTGACACTCAAGTACTGTTGATATGTTCAAAATGGGATCCAAAACATTGATACTCCGGTGTGCTCGATGAAAATGACCTACGAAGCAGACATGGAATTCTTACTTCTACTTAATTAAAGCTTTCCGCATATGTTCAGTTATATTTACTGTATAACTGAACATATGCGCATATTTACTGTATGAAATTTTGAGTTCGTGTTGAGTTCACTTCTCCCACAGTACTACTAGCATGTGGAACCACAACTTTGGGTTGTCTCTATGTGCTCACTTTCTTCATTCTGCATAAAACCAGTATACGGTAGTTATATGGAATGTGTGATTGTTTTTGAGATATTGCATACAACTGACGTTGAACCAAAACTAATCAGTGCACTCATTTCACAAATTTATATGATCGTTCTTTCCTTAATAGGTTTGAAACACATCATTTGGTTGCTGATATATGGTGATCTACTTGTGCAGCGGTCTGCTGATATTGAAGGTGATCTCCCATTTTCGAAGCGCCTAAAGAGGGTGCCTTCTGATGTTTTACAGGATGTAACCAGTGTTGAGGAACTTTCTTTTCAGAATAATATGTTGCCAAACAGTCTAGAGTCAGCACAGGTCTGAATGTTACTTTCGGTTGCATGGTAATCTGTTCTATATGTAACTCTCTAGCGCTAAAATCATGCTGTGTGTAGAACTATAGATATCCTTTATGTATCCTCCTGTTAGTTACAACTTCCATGTACTGTTTTCTTAGAGTATGCATGATGAATTTACGGAACACATGATGGTGGTTGCTTGCTATTTTTTCTTTTGTGTCACTGATTTGTTTCACTTATACTTTACAGAAAATCTCATACATTGTGAGAGATTCGTTGATCAATGTTGGTCCTCTGAAAGATTTTTCATATGGTTTAAGAGCCAATGCAGATCCCAATGCGACAGGAAATGCGAAGCAAAGCAATTATGAGTTGGTCAGTTGCATGGGACTTCACCTGTCTTTTGTTATAATTAGATCTATCTTGTTCGAGTTGTACAAGCTTTTGTTGTTACATATGCATGTTGCCTATTTGTTATTTAGAGAATCACTACTGCATTACAACTAAGGACCCAAATCCTGCTTGCCTGATGGTTTATGGTATTAGTAGTTCAGTACTAGCCTCTTATGTGGTTCTATTAAGAATTTACAATCTCATATGATGTTGGGGTCAAGAAAACACTTAATAAATAATAAGAAAGTCAAAGAATGGGTAGATTGAACCCTGACAAGCAGTGGAACGCATGTGAAAAATGTAATAGAACATAAATGAGGAACGGGTTTATCATCAGAATATTTGTTTTTGTGTCCTTACTTTGTGTGTTACTTTCCAATGTTTCTCAATATACACGAAATTGCACATCATGCATGAATGTGTCAGTACCGTTAACTTATTATATGTGACCTTAGTTTCTCCATTTCAGCTACTCTCGTTGTAACATTAATAACTCTATTTTAGGTGTGCTGTTCTGGTCATGGAAAGAATGGAGCACTTTCTGTGCTTCAACAATCTATTCGGCCTGATTTAATTACTGAGGTGCATTTTCTTCCTTTTTTTCATCCCGGTACATGTGCTCATTCTTTTGGATAGAAGTTAATGCTTTACTATGTTATTTGCTTCCTTTGTTCATCTGATATCACTGTGATCTGTTGGCTTTCTGATAGCCGATCAGCAGATATTGTTGGACCTCTATCTGTTTGGTGGCCTATTGTTTTGGACTTTAGGCATGAGATAGATCAGACTGGGCCACTTTAAACATTGTACTACGCACAATAACATACTATGGTAAATAGTGATTTGAAACACGTGGTTGGTTACTTATTGCTAATTTGGTACTCCCTCCATCCAAAAATAAGTGTCTCAACTTTTTCTATACACGGAATATCTACAATTAAGATGTGTCTAGATACATCTGTATATAGACATAACTAAGACAGTTATTTTTTATGGAGGTAGTAGTAGATGTTTGCGGGAAAGGTAATATTGCCATAGACAATCACAGAAATTCAGACTCTTGCTGTGATGCTAATGTGACATCGTGTTAATCTGCCGTACTTTTACATTGAACCTGGTGGGATGTGATGCTAATTTTGTGCGACTATCCAAAAATAAGTAAATCTATGGGAGCATATCTAATGACAATCCCTATTAACATAGGAGAGTGTTACCACTGGGTCATATCTTGTTCAATTCGGACTCTTAATAATTCCATCAATGCATTTTGAAGAACTTGAACAGCAGATTTCACCTTAAATCCCATGCCTTTTAGTGGTATTCAGTTGAGATCTATGTCGCAATGTTGTTTCTCATTATTTTCATGGAAACTTCATGTTACTTCTATCTTTACTTACATTTGTTCTTTACTTGTGTAGGTGGAATTACCAAGTTGCAGAGGTATTTGGACAGTCTACTATAAAAGCTCCCGTGGACATACCACTGAATATAATGAATATCATGCGTATCTGATAATAAGTCTGGAGAGCCGGACAATGGTAACATAAATTTGATTTTTGGTACCATTTCCTTGCACATGTATTCTAAACTTAAATGCTTATGATATTTTTTTATCTGTGTGTCACGTGGAACTAAACATAGCATTTTGCATGGAAGCTGACCGCTCCCATCTCTAAAAGCTTCAAAAATTCTAAAAATGATTCATGGCTATAGAGAACATCAGGACTAGTTTCAAAATAGGACCAGCCATCTGTTCCTAGTAAACCAGAATCTCGGTTCACTAAAAATCATGAGGCCCTGCCTATTTCTGCGTTCTTTTAGCGAAACAGACCTAAAAGTTAGGTGCCGTATCTGTTCCCGGAATCATCGCTTGTTTCGTCTTATTTTCTGCCGCTCCGTTTTTTTGCCCGTGCGTTTAGTGCACGGCAGACCCAGAAAACTTCACGGGCCTGCTGAGGCCCTGCTCCAAATCCGGCCGTTCGTGGGCACAACAAAACAGGCCAGGAATATTAAACCTACATTCCAAGCAGGGCCTGAAGGAAAATGGGAAAGGTATTTTTGAAGTTGCCATGTGTTCCAGTATGAGAGGTGAAGGAACTTATGACAATTTGGGTCCACATTGATGTGGCATTCCATGTTGGCAACCAATCGAGAGAGAGAGAGGTGAAGGAACTTATGACAATTTGGGTCCACATTGATGTGGCATTCCATGTTGGCAACCAATCGAGAGAGAGAGGTGAAGGAACTTATGACAATTTGGGTCCACATTGATGTGGCATTCCATGTTGGCAACCAATCGACATCCTATTTGAACGGTTTTGCAATGATTAGGGGGTTGGCCACCTGCTTATAAACCTCAGTGGGTTAGTTTGATTGTACTAGATTTTGTAAGTTTCTGTCAGCTGTGTGTGACATAGTTTTCTTTTAACGTATGTTCTCACTGAATTGTCTGTACTTATGTTATGCAAGGTACTCGAGACAGGTGATGATCTAGGGGAAGTCACTGAAACAGTTGACTATTATGTTCAAGGGGCAACCATTGCTGCTGGTAATTTGTTTGGAAGGTATGCCGATGATTACTTTTTTTTTTTCTAAATTTATATGACACTACCCTATACAGGGTTGACACAGCACATTGACATAATTTGCACAGTGTATTAGATCATCAGTAGCCTTATAGAATGTACAGACATACCGACTGGGTTGCATGTATCTTGGGGAATTGGATGCCTGGTCTGCCGTCTGCATGAGCCAGCCAGGTCAGCACAGCCCAATGACATGCTGATGGTGATCTGTTGCCTGGGCTGCATGAGCTACTAAAGCCTGCTCAAACTCTTGAGGCGTCTAATTTGTCATTGCATTTATTTACTCAAAGTAATTCTATATTGAAGACTGATTGGAAGGTTTCCCTCATGTGATAAAGCTAAAAATCAACGGAAATGCTTCCTTGCTCCATGAGAATCTTTCTCAAATCTTAAAGCATGTAAACTGTAAACGTCTAAAGTCAGTCACTATTACTTATATTATTTTACTCCCTCCGATCCATAAAAATTGTCGGAAATTTTGTACTAAGTTCTCACACTTTTGTTTTTTTGGATCGGAGGGAGTAGTTATTTATATCATCAGGCAAGTGTAATACAGGTCTTGTGTGGCAAACTGACAACCAGCCTAGTTGAGCTCACACCTATGCGCAGACCATGAAAATGGCATGCATAAGTAATAGTCCCACATTTCTTAGGAAGGTAGAGCATCGGCATTATATACCCATGTTTTGGAAGGCTGCCACTCGGCACTCCCAGTTAACCTTTTTATGTGAAGTGAGGACGAATGCATGCTGGTTGCTACGTATGTGTGACCAGCATAGTAGCGGGTTAGATTTAAGCCAGTTTGGAGCCTGGAGAGCAAATTTTTGGCATCTTTCTATAACAATGGATGGAGATGTTTCGTGATTTAGTTTTGAATTATGTTTGTCACAGTGCAAGATTATTATTTAGTGGTTTTTATCATTCTTATGCTGTTTGAATCTTTGCAGGAGGCGTGTCATACAGGTATATGCCACAGGTGCTCGTGTGCTTGATGGTTCTTTCATGACGCAAGAGCTAAACTTTACCGCGCATTCTTCAGAATCGTCGTCGTCAAGTTCTGAGCCTCTTGGAGTGGCATCTGCTTCCATCGCAGATCCATACGTTCTTTTGAAAATGGTTGATGGAACTATTCAACTTCTTGTTGGGGGTATAGTATATCCACTACTGCAGCATTCTTTGACTTCATGCTTTTTTGCTGTGGTCTTTCAAAATTTAGTCAAACTTTGAAATTTTAAACTTGGCCAGTCATAAACTGGGCCAAATTTGTCAGCAGTGTGAAAAACTTAGCTCCAAAACAATTGTTTTTGCAGAGATCCTAGTAGCGACTAAATAAGAGGGGAGTGGTACAAATTACTCATCTAGCTTCATATGGCTTTATAGGAAAAGTAACATGCATGGTTTTCAGGACGTTGAATACTGTGTAGCAAAGCTCTCTCATTAGTTAAACTATTTATAAAGTTGTGTATTCAGCTATTTTAACATGTCTGTAAAAGGGAAGTATCTATTTTAAATCCTTATTTCAGCGCCAAACCTGTGATCTGGTGAGGTCTGGATGGAATAAAAAGGCTAATCTCAGTTCTCAGGCAATGCAGAATGATGCTTTGTGAAGATCATGTTCATACTTCATAGATAAAGAGACCATATATGAATTACTGCCCCTCCTTAAAACCTCATATTTTCGTTATGAACTGTCACATGTGTGATGTTCTCTTTTTAGTACTAGAAGATTTTTTACATCATCATGCTAGGTACCCCCCTTCCATAGAATAGCCTGATTTTCGCCCCCATAATCCTGAGTCACTACTAATAGGTCAAAGCTAAGACAATCATTTAATTTATTTGGCCTATGTTATGCAAGTCATCTCCCATGGGCCATGCCCAATCTAGGAAGCAGTAGACATGCTTTAGGTATCTAGTTGAGCTAGGACCTATATATCCTTTTCAGTAATTTCCTTTCATCTAGCAGTCTGGTTTGTTCGTTTCGTACTCCCTCAGCGTGAATTAATATGTAACGGAGGGAGTACTCTTATGGTATCAGCCTTTTCCAGTATAAAGGATATGTCATTGAGGAATTATCAAGCAAGAATAAACCAATATAATTTCTGGTTCTCTTCTTCGTAGTTCCTCCCAGCCCTTGGGGTTTGGTTTCTCATCAAGTCACATCTCTTGCTGCCAGGCTTCCCATCCTATGACCACCATAAAAGTCATGCCCAGTTAACAAAAAAGTTGACTACTACATCTTATTTTCTGACTTGTATTATCTCCAATCATGAAAAAAAACTAAATACATCTGTTTATTGCCTGTTTCAGATCAGTCTACTTGTGCTCTTTCCATCAATGCTCCCAGTATTTTCACAAGCTCAAGTGAAAGAATATCTGCATGCACACTTTATCGTGACAGAGGCCCCGAGCCATGGCTGAGAAAAACGCGTAGTGATGCATGGCTATCTAGTGGCATTACAGAGGCGATTGATGGTAGTGGTAGTTCATCTCAGGATCAGTCTGATATATACTGTATCGTTTGCTATGAAAGTGGTAAACTAGAAATATTCGAAGTGCCTACCTTCAGATGTGTTTTCTCTGTGGAAAGTTTCTTCTCTGGCGAGTCACTTCTGGTTGATGGTGCAAAAGGACCGGATGCCACTAAGGTTTCTCTGAAGAAAGAAGCAGCAAATAACATTCGGATAGTTGAGCTTGCAATGAATAGATGGTCTGGTCAGTTCAGTCGCCCATTCCTTTTTGGCTTGTTGAACGATGGGACATTGTTGTGTTACCATGCTTATTGCTATGAAGGCTTGGAAGGCAATATGAAAGCTAATTCATTTTCACCTGATGGTTCTGCGGATGTTGGCAACACCAGTGACACGAGACTAAGAAATCTGAGATTTCACCGGGTTTCTGTTGACTTCCCGTCACGCGAAGACATATCAAATCTTGCACGACCAAGAATCACGATTTTTAACAATATTGGAGGTTATGAGGGATTGTTTCTTAGTGGCACGAAGCCAGTCTGGGTTATGGTTTGTCGACAACGACTTCGGGTGCATCCACAGGTATGTTGTTAAGCTGAAGTATTTTGCTGTCTTGTATTCGATCTCTTTCTTTGCTTCATTCTATGATTCCATGCTTGTTTACAAGTATTTCACACTAATTTAATTCCTTTGCATGCTGAAATGTATAGTTTTTAAATCTGACTCTGAATAAAATTTCGAAAACAATATCACCTGAAGTTATTCAAGTAGATGCCTCTAGTTCTCTAATCGCTGTTAGTGTTATGACACAACACTTTGAGAAAGAGTGTAGTTCTCCAATTAGGCTTAGTTTGTGGTTGCGTAAGTGTGATGTACTGAACTGTGGAATTAAGTCAGTTCGGAATTTTCTACTTTTCCAGCAAGATTTTGCTGGTACATCTAATTGAAAGAGTCTTTCTAGTAAGTACTAACTTCAATATATGGAAGGATAATTAAACCACTGCTTCTGAAAAGCCACTGCAATGTCAAACACAGCCATAGATGATATTGAAATGTTTCAACATTTCAAGTTCTCCAAAGATTTAAATGACCGCATACACTATCATCACTTTTTTTTTTGTAGGAAGCTAATTTATATATTCGCTATTTTCCTTTGCTCTGAAAAAATATATTCGCAATTTGTCATCTGCATGATGAGATGTGTCCACAACTCATCACACTTAAGCTGATAATGCCAAATTGACATGACTTGGTGTGGTCTTTCTTACAACATCCAAATCTTTTATGGTATATTATGCATCTCGAAATCTAGCAATACACTGCATTTGTATGCAACTTCAAGTATTCCTATATTTACTTCTTGTCAATGGAGCCATCCTGTCTTAAGCTTATTCCGTTTTGCAGTTATGTGATGGTCCCATTGAAGCTTTCACTGTTCTCCACAACGTAAATTGTTTTCATGGACTTATATATGTTACATCACTGGTAAAGAGTTATCTGGATATTTTATCGTTCTCACAACTTATTAGAATTTTTGGATTGATGATTTTTTCGTGCCTCTGTAGGGTTTTCTGAAGATATGCCAATTGCCCTCAGCGTATAACTATGACAACTACTGGCCTGTTCAGAAGGTAAATTTTGTTTTTATGTACACAACTACACATAAGTTGTATCTCTACGATTATTTGCAGGCTTTTCACATATTGCACTTTGCAGGTACCTTTGCATGGTACCCCACATCAGGTCACATATTATGCAGAACAGTCCCTGTATCCACTTATTGTGTCTATTCCTGTAAGTAGTATGCACCTGCTACTTCATTGATAATTGATAACGTTGTTTCGTTGTTGCCATCTTTGATTGCACTTACCTGGTAGTATCAAATAACAAAATATGCACACTTACCTTTTCAAGATATGTAATTTATGTTTCTTGCAGGTTGTGCGCCCCTTAAATCAAGTGCTTTCTATTATGGCTGATCAAGAATTGGTTCAACACATGGATAACGATGCTACAAGTGCTGATGACCTCCAAAAGACTTATACTGTTGAGGAATTCGAGGTTCGCGTTTTGGAGTTGGAGAAACCTGGTGGACGTTGGGAGACAAGGTCCACTATTCCAATGCAATCATTTGAAAATGCTCTGACTGTGCGCATTGTTACATTACATGTATGCACTTCTTTTCTCCTTCCACACTTCAAGCTAGTTCAGCTCGTTCCAGTTCAGTTATTAGTCTTTGCTTAAACAAAAATCAGACAGATTGAGTAGCCACATGCTCTATCTTCATCTTTGCTACCTTCTATATTTGGTCTTAAAGTTTGTTTGGGCCCAAAATCTGATGACCAAATGTCCATATGTACTTATTAATCACCAAAAGGTTATGCATTTTGACTTCAGAACACAACCACCAAGGAAAATGAAACCCTGATGGCCATCGGGACTGCTTATGTCCAAGGGGAGGACGTAGCTGCTAGAGGACGGGTGCTTCTGTTCTCTTTCACGAAAAGTGAAAATTCTCAAAATCTGGTATTGCACGGGAGAACTGCCAATCATGTGAAAATGTTTCCTACTTACATCTAAATTACCGCTGTATTATTTTTTAACATGTATAGATTAATTTCAGGTGACCGAAGTCTACTCAAAAGAGAGTAAAGGTGCTGTATCAGCTGTTGCATCGCTTCAAGGTCATCTTGTGATAGCTTCTGGCCCAAAAATCACATTGAACAAATGGTCTGGTTCTGAATTGACAGCTGTTGCATTCTATGATGCCCCTTTGCATGTCGTGAGCTTGAACATTGTGAGTATTGCACAACCTTTGGTTCACTTTACATCCTTAAGCACGCAATTGGGTGCTTAATTACTTGTTTTGGTTTCTCTAGACATCATTTTGTCCAATGTGAACATTAAATTCTTATCTATGTAATTAGCCTCCCTCCTACAAAGTGAAATCCTTTTGTTTCCAATGTTTCAAGAACAAATTAGTTAAGGAAAGCAAATAAGGAGTGAATTTATCTGTCCCTTCTCCAAAACCACGAACATATAATCTATTCTGTTCTTGACTGCTTGGAAGACTAAACTGAAATACCATGCTTAGGTGGCACACAGGAACCCGGCCAGTAGATGAATATTGCTTTTGGCTAATTCCCAGAGTTTTCTCTTGTCCTACTTTGTTAGTGTCTCCCCATCATAGAGTTTCTGCTGTGATGCTAGTTCGCGTGCAATTGGACAAGTTTTGAAGCAAATTCTGTGGAGATCATTTTAAGAAGTTCACTATGAATTCTCAAATGAAGCGTCTACCATGGATGGATGTATTCTACAGCCGTGCACAGTTTAATGTTCAAATCGAATCTTTTACGCCTTCTCACTGGCCCTCCCATCGCTTGATCTGAATGCATGCGCCCCCATCTCTCTGCTTGCTGCATGCACTTTCCGCGTGTTGGTTGAGCTAGTTTTTTTGGGGCAAAATTGAATGTTTGATTTGGACCTTTTCTGCTTGCCAGTTCCTCTGTATTATACTTCAACGAGTCATTTCAGTCAAGTGGTTCTCACTTCGGAGAGCGAATGTGATATCTGAGCCATGTTTTCTGTTCTGACAAACTGATCAGAGCCTCATGTAGAAGGTCCGTGCCTCCATGTCCCCCAAGTGATTTTTTGCCAGTGGATAATTTTACCGCTTGTGATCTCTCTGTTCTTTGGGATGCTGTGTCGCTCTTCCTCAAGAGCCGGCACGCTGTATGTATCTGCTCTTACTTGAGCAGGCGCATGAGCTCCTCTTTCACCACCTGACTTCACCACTTGCAGCCTCGTTCAGGGCTGTGATTCATATATTCATTTGGTGGCAAATTATATGGTCCACTGACATGCTGTCTTTATTTAAAGTTTGTATCTATTTAAGCTTTGGATACTACGCCTTACCCTACTGTCTTGATTTCATATTCTTTATGATGGTATATTTCTTCTTGTATTTGATGTTGCCTTACAGTTAGCTATTGCATGCTGTAACGACCTGTTTGTAGGGTGATTTTTCAAGCGACATGCGAAGTAGCCATTTACGCTTGGTTTTTTGGTCAGTGTGGTCTGAAAATTGTGCAGTCCTTTGATATTCTTTTAATTTTCAGGTCAAAAATTTCGTTTTGTTCGGTGACATCCATAAAAGTGTGTATTTTCTTAGTTGGAAGGAGCAAGGTTCTCAGCTGACTCTGCTTGCAAAGGACTTTGGATCTCTTGATTGCTTCGCGACTGAGTTCCTAATTGATGGAAGCACATTGAGCCTTATAGTTTCTGACTCTGACAAGAATGTGCAGGTTATTTCTTCCTTATAATCTTTTGTATTACTGGCTTATGTTCAATGTTCATTCTTGCTAAATCCATCAGCAAGTGATCTATTGAGTTCTTGATGGTACTAAATCAAAATTGCATCGATACTGCCAGATTGGCTCCTGTAATACCCCCTCCGTTCATAGAAAAACTTGCGACATCTTTTTATGGACAGAGGTAGTACTCCCTCCGTCCCACAAAGATGTCGAAAGTTTATCAAAATTTAGATGTATCTAGACACTAAATAGTAATAGATACAGCCAAACTTTGACAAACCTTCGACATGTTTTGTGAGACGGAGGGAGTAGTAATTTTACTAGGAGTATCAATTACCAGGGCTTAACAGTAAACATGTATCAAGTAATAACTCTAAACCTACAGAACTTTTTTTAGTGGCCGACTTGATATCAGAAAATCAACTGGTAGTACGGAATCAAGTAATTAATCATGTTACTAGTGTTAAATGACACTTCAAGTCCATCTACTTGAGCTAGCTGGATATGATTGAGCACTTTGCAGTACTCCATTTCAGCGAAACTACGCTGCCAATAGTTAGTTGATCTACCATTTGACACATTGATGTTGCTTGTGTGCTACATTTGCTAATAGAAATGGGGATACTATTTCATTGACTTATATGGCATATGCTTCCTCTGTTCACCTTATTACTCACTGCACTTTACATCTGCAGATTTTGTACTATGCTCCCAAAATGGTGGAGAGCTGGAAGGGGCAGAAGCTCCTTTCCAGAGCAGAATTTCATGTTGGAGCCCATATAAGCAAGTTTCTGAGGTTGCAGATGCTTCCCATAGCATCTGAGAAGACAAATCGTTTTGCTCTTCTGTTTAGTACTCTAGATGGTGGCATCGGATGCATCGCACCTGTTGATGAGTTGACATTCCGCCGGCTCCAGAGCTTACAAAGGAAGCTTGTGGATGCTGTCTCCCATGTGTGCGGCCTGAATCCAAAATCATTCAGGCAGTTTAAATCTAACGGGAAGGCGCATCGTCCTGGACCAGATAACATCATTGACTTTGAGCTTCTTTCATAGTAAGTGAAGCTCCCACACATCAGTTTATTGCATTAACAACTTGTTATTCGACTCTTATGTTCTATGCAATCTTATTAAATATATCCAAAATCATATGCTTTAAATATCATATTGTGAAAATCAATATGATTGGTAAAAACTCAGATTAACCCAGCTTCTGTAAGAAACCAGGTACTAATCGCACCTGTGACTGAATCCTGCTGACTCTGTTCCAGCTGACCATTTATCACTAGATTGTAGAGCCTGTTAACTTCGCTACTGTAGAATGTTGTTCTATTTTAATCCTATATTACGCTATATTGTTTTCTAATCCACATTTTACTCTCTTTTTGTAGCTACGAGATGTTATCGCTAGAAGAGCAGCTTGACATTGCACAGCAGATTGGAACCACCCGCTCACAGATCCTTTCCAACTTCAGTGATTTTTCGCTGGGCACTAGTTTTCTGTGAGCTAAAGATGGGAGGTGCTGAAAGCAACACCATGATACAGATGGTAAATGCATCCAAAGCTGCTTGCCGCTTGGTGATTCTTCGGAACTGCAGTGACCCTTGCACTCTGGCACCAGCCTTCTCATTAAGATCATGTCTGCAGGCTAGGATTATGTAGTGTAACCAAGGGAACAATCATTGCCTGGCCAGTTTGATCTTACTCGGTAAGTTATGACCACAGGCATATGATTTAGCATTTCAAAGCGCATTGTAGATGCTCATGGCGGTTTCACACTATTTACCTGAGCGTCTTGCAGGTTGCTTTTAGCTAGCTGATGTCTCCTTGGGGACTGTAATTTACCATCTTAAGGACTCGTGATGCAATTTTCTATTAGGATGTAAAAGATTGGGTTTCCACATGCTGCTTAGCTGCTGAGAGACCTGTTAATCTCTGGGAGTAGATGTCTTTTGTAGTTTTATTCTGCATTTTTTGTAGATCAAATTGTTCTACTCTTGCTCATCCCCAAAGAATTATCATTTGTGAAATTCATTTGTCCATGTTGATTCTGTTGGATAGTCTTTTATCTCTCCACATAAAATGTTAATCGTATGCTCCTCTAATTGAACTTATCGGCTCTCGTGTTAGGATGCATTGGTGGAAGTGGCCCTCCTTGTTTTCCAAACTAGGGTGCTCGGCACGTCAAGATTCCTTGACCCTTTTCTTCTCTTTGCACGGATAATAACTTCATCTTGACTGTGCATGCGATTGTGAAGCCAAATGACATGATATTATGCCATGACTAAGAAATTGTGGTCATTTTTCTTGTAAAAATACTTGGTAAAAAAGGTCGCAGTTTATGCAGGTTCTTCTACTAAACTGATTCAACCTGCCAACGTTTTGAACCGCTAGTTACTCCTACCAGCCGGTAGTTCCTGTAGGACACATCTGTGACGAGTGATGAGGTATATCTACCTGTTGTAGACTTCTAGTCATACAATTTCCAAACGCAAAAAAAAATTCGTTTGACAAGGGGTGGCTGTCTTTATATGGGTTTCTGTCTTTTTGCTACAAACGCTAGTAATCAGCTATAATTTTCAATCTATCAGAAGGCAGAGCAAAACCTCATCAGTTATATAATCCTATAAACGCTAGCAATCAGCAAAAAAGTTTTCTGCTGGCCTTATATGGGTTTTCTCATGTCGTTTTTTTTTGAAAACCGAAAAGATCAAAGTTTGTAGAACCTCTATGTAAGAAAAGGTTCACTCGTTGGTAAACGTTGCAAAAGATTCTTCACAGACATCACACAAGGCATAACACTCCCTTAAAATGAACTAGTATTGTTGTGCCTCAAATTAAGTTGGTTATCCTTGACTTGAGTTGATCGAAGGGGTGCACACGCCTAGCTTATTATCATGTGAGTATTCTATCTAACTTTCCTTAGTCGCAATTATCCAGATTCAGAGAGCTAGCTAACTTTTCTTTTGCGAAAATCACCTGCCAGTAATCAACGGCAGTACAAATAATCCCAAAAAAAGAAGTTACAAATAGGTTACATGACTACCTAGCCATGACTACGAGCAAGCCAAAGTCGCGACGCCTGTCCTCGCCCTTCGTCACTGGAGCGTGGCAAAGCTTATCGTAGTAGAGCAAGTCGAAGTCACGCTGTTCTCGCCCTAGGAGCGTGACAAAGCTTATCGTAGTAGAGCAAGCCAAAGTCACGCCGTTCTCGTCCTAGGAGCGTGACAAAGCTTATCGTAGTAGAGTTTGCTGTAATAGATAAATGGAAAGTCGTCGTGTTAGGCCATGAAGGATCAACACAAAAGCAACCATAGCCAATGATGAGAACCATAGATTGGAAAAGGCATACCTACAACCAACCAACAAAGACGGAAATCTACCGGATCCGAGGTGATCCACCGAATACACAACTCCACATGTCCTCCATCTATAGTGAGGATAGAGCAGAAGAGTCTTATTTTAAGTTTGGATGTCGCTGCCGCTTCATCATCAAAAAGAAGACATTGAAACTTCCTAAAATGACGGAAATCCTCTCACTGGTGAGGAGCTGTGTCCCACCGCATCTCCAAGGCCCCAAGGGCCGCCGGAGGCAGGACAGACCGCAGCATCACCGACAAGGGGACGAAAATCCTAGATCAGATCAGGATTGCTTTTCTCTCCCTTCATTCAAAAGCAGATCCACTGACCAGTCCAGCTACACTAGTCTGAACCTGTGGTTAGTGACTCGGGGAGAAGGAGAAGCACTGTAAGAATTAGTGTTATTTCATACATAAACGGATATCTCACGAGTCCGGCCACATTAGTCTGAATCTCTGGTTAGTGATTCGGGGAGAAGGAGAAGCACTGTAAGAATCATTGTTTTTTCATTCAAAAACGGATATCTCACCAGTCCAGCCACATGAAGCAATCACATTAGGTATTACAGGGTGGTACGCAACATAGGTACACGCTTCTTTGAAGGCTTCAATTTTCCTTAGAAGCTTTGATGATTTATAATCATAAAAATAGATAGAACCATCAGATGAACCAGATGCAAGTTCCCTCCCACTTAGAGAGAAACTGCACTTTATTGGGAAACCCCATACCCCATGTCCTTCGAACCGCGTATACCTGTTTAACTTGAATGGTGGCCTAGCTGAGAAAATCGCGATGTAGTTACCATTGGATTGAGCAACAAAAGAAGCTTCGTAGGGGTGATATCTCACACAAGGACAGGTGAATGCTTCTGTATAAATCTGTGATAAAAAAAAGTGTGATTAGTGTCAAGTGGCAATGTGATTATTCAGTCCCATATGACAGCTCACAAAATACATTCCCTGAAATAACATGATTTTACCATCTAATCCAAGATCCATCAACATGGAACAGACACTTTTAGTCCACACAGAACAACTGTTTGGTATTTTAATGAGCACAACTATCAGCTCACAACTGAAAAGGGACAAGGACTAGCATGCAGCTGCTTGAGAGTCAGAAGGCAGTAGATTGGGGAAGTGTTAATTTTTGAAGTATCCATGTCGGAAACATTATCTTGTAAGATTACATGTTATAGAGTAGGCAGATTCGGTTACTACAACAACATGAAAGCCTTTGTCCCAAGCAAGTTGGGGTAGCCCAAATATGAAACCCAACAGAAAAAAAAAATCCTAAAAGTTTTCCTTCACTAAACTAGGTGATCCAATTTGCATTAGGAGGTTGAGTTCAATTCAAGTTGAATCAGTTGGTCCTATAAACTTCATCTAATCTATACCATACTAGTTATCAGCCCAAAACTCATTGTGTTCTCCGCTCCCATCTTTTCCGCCAAAACGTCAGCAAAACTCCCTGGGTTTTAATTCTATGTTATTACTATGTAACACACAGCAAGTAGCATACAGTAAGCTGAATTGGTTGACCATAATTCATCAGCTTAGATTTTTTTTCTTACTTACATAGCATAAATTTAGAGTACTAAAATTTGTACTAAAAGAGTTAGTAAAGAATGTATACTAACAGAGAAAGCATAGGAACATGGCAACGAGTCAAGCCTATTCTAGCTATGGAGGACGAACACAATCAAACAAAGAATTTTAATACATATTAAAATGTTCAAAAATGGATAATGAATGGATATTCAACAATCATGAAGAAATTGGCCAACCACATATGTAGTGTTAACTGTGCATTTCAATGTACTATACTACTGCAACACTATCACGGTTGATGAAATAGGTTGTGATCAAATATTCAAGTCCTATATTAGTGTGATCGTATATTAATAGCTACATACATGTTTTTCTTCCCTCATATATTGATGGGAATGAGCTATAAGAAAATTACTTGTCAGGACAGATAGGTGCAAATATAACATGCAAATAACAACTCATTTTAAATAAGGACATTTTCTTTCTTTCGAACTTTAAGCATGCCCAACTTGAATGTGTGCATACAAATGGGGAAAATATCATTAGGTATTGAGAGGAACATAATATGCTATATCAAATTAATAACTAACAGAAAATTCTGTTACCTGGTTAGATAAAGGAACTTGTCGTAGAATATCCCATACAATTATAGTGTTCTCACTAACATTGCTTCTGGTTGTGTCAGTTGAAGAGATAAACTGTTTCCCATCAGCGCTGAACTCAATGTCAAGGATGGTGCCGAGACTTCTGTTGAACTCTTTAGTTGCCAAGCCAGTTCGAATATCCCAGAGTCTAAGAGAACCCTTGGACCCACCAGAAAGGAAGAGATTGGAGTTGCTTGGATTAAACTTGATGACCTCCACAGGTTGATCCTCCTTGAATTCCCTGATTTCTTTTCCCACTTCGGCATCAACTAGTCGTGAGGAACAATCAAACCCTCCAGAGAGTAACACGGGCTGATGGTAGGACCACCTCACATCCTTTACAGCAGCAGCATGATGTTTTAATACTCGAGCAGAAGTATTCCCATTGTTCCATACGTTCCATATGTGGACTGTATGGTCCATTCCAGCCGAAGCAAGAAGATGTCCTGTGAATTTTCTTTTTCGTGAGTATCTGCTGACAATAATATTCTTACTGAATACAATGAAAACCGAGCAGCATTATCTTGGAATTGTGTAGATGGCATCTTTTGCAGCACACCTACACAATTTACTAACTTAAAGGTGGAATTTATCATCAACCCATCTCATAAATCACGTCTAGTGGCAGTCATTAAGAGGGAGACACGATAACATGATGACATAACAAAGAATATTAATATATATTTGAGTTAAGCAACACAGCATTGAGATATATACTTCACTTTTCTACAGGGATACTTTACAGAACAAGAATACTTCAAACTTTGTTCGACACAGTCAAACTTTGTTCCTTGAGCGGGATGAAAATGGGATAATATGGTGTGTCTAGTCTCGAGGGTGATATTTCTAGGTAACACTTTGCAAGGTATCATTAACTTCAGTAATGATGTCAATATCAGGACATGTGTCACGTGTGATTTATTTACTAGTTAACATACCATACTTGTATCATGTTAGCAGACCCAATCGGTCATAACATAACCATGTCGTTATGAACCAAAAACTGAATATCAATGATAATGAATTTTCTCAAAAAGCGAATGCATAACTCTAGAGAACACTTACAGGTTACATTGCAATACTTGTAAGTTTGTTTATTCGTAAAAGCAAAAAAAGCGAAGTAAAGTATAGTATGTCAGAATAATTACTGACCATGACTCGGTGACCAATCCACACAATTGACAGCTTTAGTGTGACTGGTCAAAGACACTGAGAGCTTCGAAGGTAAACTGTTGGTTGATCCAGACTTCGGTTGGCATCGTAAAGATCGCAAAATGTCAGGTCGAATATTTGAATCAGTGAGAGATCCCAGAACTGTAATCAAAAGCACAGAGCACATGAGCGAGGAACATAAATGATGTTTAAGAAAATAAAACTAAAGTACATGTGTGTATTTTTTCAATTCGCATGAGGTAAATATCACTACCAGGGACAAAACAGGACTTGGGTTTCCTCACACAGCGATTAACAATTCACTGATTTTAACTCGCCACATAGATTTAAGTTCAACCATTACCGGTATCCAAACAGACAAGATCAAGTCGCTGCTAGAAAGTCCACTGTTACAAGCAGGGATGAGTGACACCCAATTTTATGTTGATGTAGATCACAAAAGGATCTAACTTAAAATTTTGGTTACGATGCATTTCCGGATATTTCAGCTTCCAACCTAACAGGAACCGGGAACCTAGAACGACTTATCCAGCTTTTGCAATGTCTGACACAAAGGGTCAAGAGTCCTTACCGGGAGCCATCGGCGGCGGAAGCGGTGTCTCGGAGACCGTGGGGGCCTGCGACGCGGCCAGGAGGGCGCGTTCCCTCTTGGAGACGTACCTTCCGCTGACGGGGGCGGCCAGCGGCGGCGCTGGTTGGGGCTGCAGGGTGGGGAGAGGAGGAGGTGGCGGGTACGGGGTAGGCCCCCACCGAGGCCGCTTTGGGGGTGGCGGGGCAACGGAGGGGGGGCCTGTGTCGACCCAGCTGGGAGCCGGGTTGCCGTCGGCTTCGTCCTCTGAGGCGGCGCCGTAGGCGGCAGAGAGGAGATCCATCGGCGAAGAGGAGCCGGCGACGAGCACGGGGGTGAAGGGCTATTTGATAAAATGACCCACTTTATTTTGGCATTTGACACAAACGGCACATTTACTTTGGCACAGAGGAGGGGAATTTTATATTTTTGCCCCTGTTTACTTGGTAATTTTATAATTTACCTTAATTTACTTTGTAACTCATTTTTTGCCCCACTTTTGATCTTTTGCCCCTTTTGAATTATTCTGATTTTTTTTTCCTTTTGTTTTGAGGATAAGGCTACAAACTTAGGATTGTAGTGCCCCTAATATACATTTTCTCTTCACACCGACATCGCTAGCAAGGTCCATGCTCGTTTCTCTTCCACCATAACTCATGCTCGAATTGGAACAAAATGCACAAGTTAAATTCCATAGAGACACCACTATTCGTGTTATTCTAGCTCTACCATCAACAATACTAAGTATGAAAATCAAGAGGAGAATATTACACCCATCGAGAGCCAAGGTATTGCTCTAGGAATCCATCGCACACCTCAGTCCATAGCCATCCCTCAATTATATTGTTTTTGCCTACCAAACGAAAGAACAAAAAACAAATCAGACAAGTCTAGGTACAAGAGAGGAGTAAGAAATGGAGGAGGTTGATCTCTAGATACCGGGATGCACCGCCACCGTCTTTCGTGGTCATCGCAGAAGTTGCCACACATGGACGCCAATATCTCCCATTTTAATAATTGATACCAATCTCAACAAGAGGGCTAATATTAGAAACAAATATGAAACTAATCCGAGAATAAGTTGTATATAGAGGTTGTATTTGATATGGTCAAGTAACACAAAGCTACTACCACATACCAAAACCGATTGTACTCACCTAGACTACAAAATAATGTAAGAGAAGTGAGTAGAACCACCATATATAGAGAAAACGCCCCCACAATTGATGAACTTGAATTTAGTTGCATAAATTGTCAAACATGACCTTCCGTAGAGTTTTCACTATCTAATCAACCATGCAAATCATCAAACAAAGAAGTAATGCATGAGATGCAAAAAAACTTAAGCACAATCCAAACTTAAGTATACATCATTTCCCTTAAACCCTCTAAACTTCTACATTGGCAACAAGTGTCAAAATGGATGACAAATTTAGAAGGTCAATATAGTACAAGTTTCTCCCCAAGATGTGCATTTCTCATAATATGAGTAAAATCAAATGAATGTATCCAACGACAAATACATGGAGGAAATCAAACTATATTTAGGATCAAATATTGCAAAAGTTTAATAAAGCTTCAACAAATGAAGCAAGCAATCCAAATATCCAAAGTACCACTTGGAAAAATGAAGATATCATGATAAGAGACAAAACAATGCTCTAAATGATATAATTAAGGAAGCTCCCAAGGTTCGCGTATAAATTAGAATTTTGAATTTAAATACAATATGCACACATATGGAATCATCACTCCATCTATATAATTTAGAACATGAACACGAGAAAAAGAGTATAGATAAGAATCAATACTCTTATCAAGACAAACATGAGTCTAAAAACATTCAAAATATATCAGTGCATGAATATATTCTGTCAAAGTAAACCAAGCAATCACATATCGTTCTTACCAACGCCACCACAAACCAAAAGGATAAAAAAATATGGTCAGAAAAGAACGAGGATATCAAGGGTGAGAGATTAATACTCATGTATATAAGTTTCTAGGTGCATAAAAAAACATGATAAACAATCCATAAAGAAACCTGCACATACAATTTTTTATTTGAAATAAGGAACACATGGTATCTAAGAGGAAGCCATAAAATAGACAATACGATCTTTGCATAAAGGCATAGCCCACGGCTCAATATGCTCTCATTGTACGTTATATTAATGAACTTCAACAAAGGAAACTTCAAAATCATCACAACTAAGTAACAATAAGGGAACAATTAGTTGGGTTATTTTTAGAAAGCCACTAAGTATAAAAAAATAAGATTCAAATTGCAATTTCATCAATATGAGCACTTTGAGGAATTGATATGCAATAATTGCTAAAAAGGCATATTTGGGATTGGTGAATCATGAACAAGATTTTACATACTCCCCATTATATACCTCATCTCAACTTACTTGCACATTCAATAAGGAGTTTCCATTAAAAGGCCCTTGTAAGAACCGTAACATTTGCAAATAAAGAAAATTCATGCCAAGATGCACCCTACTAGAGGTTGAAAGCTACAAGAGTATGCATGAGTAAGATACTTGTTACTGAGGTAGAAATGGTATGGTGTAGTAGATAAGAGTCCATTGATCATCCTAGCTTGACTTCTATTATCATATGGTGATAACACCTTCCTTATAAATGAGACAAGCATCCATTGCATCTCCAATAGACCTAAACAACATTAATTACATCTTGGTCCCCAACTTATTGGGTACAAAGTGGTTAGAGTAACCAACATGCACATCTTATCCATTTAGGATTTGATGGAGTCGTATACCCTATATATTAGATCGAAGAAAGCGAAGCATTATATAAATATACATTTAGAAACATGCATGCACAAGACTTTCAAGATCAAAAGAAGATATAATCTGGCCAAAAACACCAATATACTTAAGAAGGAATAATAGGTGTGACAAAACACAATTGTTGTCAAATTATATACAATAAACAAATCAACAAATGATTTATTCAAAAAAATTAAAAATATGAACACTAATAAAAATTATTGAGCACAAAAGATGTAATAAAAAGTACATTCTAAAAGATTTATCTCATTCAAGCAAATGAAATATATAAGAGGAATGAGGTTGAAAGTGCACAAATGTCGCCTAGAGGGGGGGGGGGGGTGAATAGGCGATTAAAAACTTTTCCTAGATGGGCTTAACAAATGCGGAATAAAACTAGTGTTTACTTTGTCAAGCCCAAAACCTATATACTATGGTTCACCTATGTGCACCAACAACTTATGCTAAGCAAGATAAGAAACTAGCTATGTGATAGCAAGATATATATAATTTCAAGCACAAAGTTTATCACAAAGTAAAATGCATAAGTAAAGAGCTCGGGTATAGAGATAACCGAGGAACACATGAGACGATGATTTATCCCGAAGTTCACACTCTTGCGAGTGCTAATCTCCGTAGGAGAGGTGCGGTGGATTAGTGCCCCCGAACGCCACAAGAGGCCTCACCTTGAGGTGTGGTTGCTCGATGCACACCAACGCCACAAAGGACTCAACCCAAGATGCGGTAGTCACACCACACACCGAGTGCCACAAAGTCCTCACCTTATTCTTCGACGAGCCTCGCCACAAAAGCCTAGGTCACGGTTCACTAAGGGATTTCCTTCGATGCAGAAACCGGGCCTTACACAAATGTTGGGGCACACATCCACAACTTAATTGGAGGCTCCCAACAAATCACCACAAAGGCCTCAAATCCGTCTAGGGTTCCAAGAACCCAAGAGTAACAACTTTCTTGCTTTCACTTCCGTGAATCACCATGGAGAACTCAAGTCGATGCACCAAATGCAATGTCAAGAACACCACAAAGATGCTTAAATCCTTCTCTCTTAAATTCCAACAAAGCTACAAAAGCTATTTGGGGAATATGAAAGGAAGAACAAATAGGAGAACACAAAATTCTCCAAGATCTAGATCCCAAAGATTTACTCACAAAGAGATGATTTGGTTTGGTCAAAATGTGGATCGAGATCTCCTCAAACTTTCTCTCAAATAGATGCAAGAAGCATTGGATGGGGAGAAACATCTCAAGCTCAAAGATCAACAACAATGGTGGAGGAGTTTAAGAGCGAGAGAGAGAGAGAGAGAGAGGAGGAAGAAGAAGCACTGAAGAGAGAGTGAAAAATGCTTTAAAAAGGGGACAGAAAATCTGCCCGTTGGGCTCGGCTAGGACGGCACCGGTACCACCGGCAAGGGCTGGCCGGTACCACCGGTACTGTACTAGACATTGAGTGCGGGCTACTGTGAGCGGTAATGGCAGCGGTAGCGATAGCGGTGGTACCGGTCTAGACCTACCGGTGGCACCGATCCAGCTAGAGCGGTACCGCTTGTGCGCACACGGCAGCCCAACATGTTTTTATTTTATTTTTAAAACTAAACAAAGTGCAAATTAGAAAAGCCATATCTAGAGTTTAGGAACTACAAATGGAGTGAAACCAATTTTGTTCGAAAGAGGGCAACACGATCTATCCCCAAAAAAGGAGAAAATAAGGAAACAAGTGGGGGATAATTTTCTATGAATTTTAGAGATGCAACCCCTGAATATGAGAAACCGAGAAAATCACCGATATCGGAAATGCAATAAGTGATATACGCGAAATCCGTTTTCGATGAACTAGAGCTTGTCATGGAAATAAACACTAGCTCTAAAATACCACAAGGATAAGATCCAAATAACAACCGAGAAAGATGAAGCACATATGCAGCAGTTTGAGTTCTCTCCGAAGGATACGATTGAGTTACTCACTCGAGAGCCCTATTGATAGTACTGCAACTAAACTATAAACTGGTCTCCAACTACACCATGAGACCGGTAAGAAGGAAGCCCTATCAAGAGCAAATCTTAAGCTTGCGCGTTCCACTTGAGCTCGATGATGACGATCTTGACCGCAACAAGATGGAATGCCTTTCTTGATTGTGCTTGCTTGACAAGGTCTTGTGGATTGCTCCCTCGTAATCTACTATGAGAGAGCTTGTTCTTCAGCTTCACATATCCATGATCACCATATGGATGACAAGCTTCAAGCATATGTTCTCTTCGAGTTGGCTCATCTTGAACTTGCACTTCATTTTTCATCATGTTGATATCTTGAAGTTAAACTTGAGGGCTCACTTCATCTTCATCTTCAAGACATACTTGACACTTGACATTCTTCATCAATTTCTTCTTATTGCAACCTTGAAGCCAACATATGGTTCAAGCATTGCCTATGGACAACTCCTACAAACATAACTCAATGCAAACATTAGTCCATAGGAATTGTCATTAATTACCAAAACCACACATGGAGTGTTGTGGGTATACTTTATGGGTATATCAACGGCATTGCCTAGATCCGGCAAGCCCGGGTGGCCCATAGTTGGTGGTGAGGCATGTGGCCCATCAGGCGGCCCAGTTGCTGTAGATCATGAAGGATGAAGTCCAGCCCAGGAACGAGGAGCCGGATCCTAACCGACCTACGAAGGAGGCCGGATCCGTGAAGGCCCATGAAGTATCCGGATCCAGCGTGACCTAGAAGGAAGGCGGATCCTTGACGTACACGGCAAGGCTTTGTACCGTAGTTATGCAACTTGTATTCCGGCTAGGACTCTCCGTGTAAACCCAAGATCCGTGCGCCTTTATAAGCCGGATCCTGGGAGCCCTAGAGGCACAACCACAACTCATTGTAACAACGCGAAAGCGCCCAGATAATTCCAGACAAGCAGCAGTAGGCCCTGTCATCGTGCATTTGTTCCGAAGCTGGGTAACTCGCGTACGCGAAAGCGCCCAGAGAATTCCAGACAAGCAGCAGTAGGCCCTGTCATCGTGCAGGTGTTCCGAAGCTGGGTAACTCGCGTACCACCGTCCCGAGAGCACTCCGCCCTATGGCCCCTACTTCTTCTCCCCCTCGTGAGGATCCCTCCTCCGGGGCACCGTCGATTAGGCAACGACAGTTGGCGCCCACCGTGGGGCCTGTGGCGTCTGGAGGCCGTAACCGGGAGGGTTCCGCCATGGGAAGCTACGACGACACCATCGCTGTGGGGCGCGTCCTTTACGCCGGGAATCTGCCGATCGTCCCTCCGGATGAGTGCTGGATTCCGGCTAGGACAAACCCCGTCAAGCTCTCCATCGTCCCAATTGGCGGCATACACATCTTCATCGGGGAAACCATCGATTCCGACGGAAACCCACTGGTAAGTAACGCAGACGCGACCGCCGCAGAGCTGGACGCTGTCGCGAAGATCCGATCTGAGATGCAGGAGCTTCCCAAGGAAGATTCCGCCTCGGATCTGGAAATTTCAAAGCCCACCCAATCCGCCCCTGTGCAGGAAACAATGGTGGAAGACCAATGCAGATCCGCCTGGGTCTCCCAGGTGTTAGAAAAGCAGAGGTGCCAATTCGTACACTTCTTGGCCCATACCGCCGGAACCGCCCCTCAAGAAGCCGGAGCTGGTCCTGAGCAGGTAGAGGCACCGAAAAACGGCGCAGATCTGGATCAGGCTCAGCCTGTCGGAAAAAGCGAAGCTCCGGTTGAAGAGTCGATTTTGGGCAATCTGAGCCCAATTTCCGGAGATACCTCCTCCATGGAGTCTGATGACTTCGTTCGCAAGATAAGGGAATACGGATACAGTGATCAGCCCGAAGTCGACTCCGCCCAGCCTAAGCAGGTTCTCGCAACGATAGCAGCGCAGGGACAAACTGGATCTGAAGAGCCAACCAGCCAATCTGACCCTCAACCATCCCAACAAGGATCTCCAATGTCTCGGGTGCGACCCCACAGGGATCCTTCCTCGGAGGAAATCCCGTCGGCGAAGAGATGGTCGCGCGAGCAGTCCTTAACACACCTATAACCCCGGCGACGCCGCAGATCTGGAGGCCCTAGAGGCTACTAGAAAGGAAATGCTGGCCACAGCCAAGAAGCTCGCCGGTACCGAAGCCGCGTTAAGGGAAGAGAAGGCAGAAGCTGCAGGATTGGCGGAAAACTTCGACAGACAGGACCGCGAGATCGCTGCCACACTCGAGCAAGTCAAGAGCATGAGGACTGAGTGGGAAGTAAAAATGATCTATGCGCAGGCGGAGGCCGATCGAATTGTTAGAGAAGCAATTCCGCCTCGCAGGATACCCTTCAACACGCCCGCAGAGCACCAGCCGCTGGAAACCCCAAAGGACAACATGCAAAAAGCTGCGGAATTGCTGAAGAAGAAGGACGAAGAGGTTGATATCAACTATCTCCGCACACTTGTCACTTCAGCAATGCAAAGAAAGCAAGGCGGATACTTCGCGCAGGTTGGAATCCAATCCGGATAACCGTGTATCTACCGCGCGAAGGACGCCCGCGCTGATCGGCATCCCGACGATGAATCACACACCGGATCCTCGGAGCGCAGAAGAAGGAAAGCCAGGGAACACCCAAATCCGATCCCCGTACCATCAAAGACGCCACCGTCAGATCCAAGAAAGGGAAAGGATGCTATGTACTGGACGAGACAAATACCGCAACCCCTCTCCTCCGCCCAACGGTTACCCGCGACCCCCTCGCCGCCGTAGTCCAGCCGGAAACACCAGGCCCCCTGTGGCATGGTGGGATTGTTATCCGCGACAACGTGCTGCCAAGAAACAGAAATAGGGAGCGCTCGCCGGAACCTCGCCGGAACCGTAACAATGTTCATGAGCCCGAGCCCGAAGGAGTCGGAATGAGGACCGTGGTCCAGAACCTCGCCGGAACCGCGATCCGTAACCTCGTCGGAGCCATGACCTGCAGCCTCGCCGGAGCCGTGACCCGGAACCGCATCGGAACGACCAGGGCAGCCAACGCCAGGGCGAAGGCAGCCACAGGAGCCGGAGCCGGCACTGGAAGGCCGAGGAGAGTCGAAGGCGGAAGCAAGAAATCGCACCGCCCACCTCGCAGGTCTCCTCACCACCACCTAGCGGTGGAGGCGGAGGTGGAGGCGGAGGCAACGGTCGAAGATCTCGCTCTCGCTCAAAGTCTCTCGCCACGGCTCACGCGACGCACGGGATCGCCTCAACCATTACAGACCCGACTACAGTGCTCCGAAGTGCTTTGGACGGATGATTCGAGAGGAACAAAAGCCAAGGATGAACCTCAAGCTACCCGGAAACCTGACCCAATATGATGGGACCGAAAGGCCGGATACCTAGATTGAGGATTACTACAATGCTGTAACCTTCGCCGGAGGAACCCCTAACATCGCCGCCGCATGCTTCGCTTGTACCTTGTAGGTCCAGCCCGGATCCGGCTCGGCGACCTCGAGAAGAATTCCATCTTTTGCTGGTTCGACCTGAAGAACGCTTTCGAGAAACACTTCAGGGCACCTACAAGAGACCTGCCACAACAAGCGACCTGCAGCATGTATCCGTAAGAAGGGCGAAACATCGAGGAATTTCCTCACCCGATGGTTGGCATGCAGAAACGAGTGCGAGAACGTTGACAACCGCACAGCAATGCACGCCTTCATTGGGGGCTTGCAGCGAGGAGGATTGCTACGGCACAAGCTAACTTGCATGGTCAATGCAAATCAACTGACGTTGGACGACATGAACACCATTGCCAGCGATCACACCGCCGCCGATGACGACGCAGCGGTGATCTCGCAGCCACAAGAATCCCCTTGCATCAAGAAAAGAAGAACCGTGACAACGGTAGCAACAGCAGCCATAAGCGCAAGAACCACGATGACCGAGAAGAGTGGCGGATCCGAGATGATCGCCATGGCGTTTCAACGCGGAGGTTCAGGAGGCGGCAGAGGACGCGGACGCGGAGGCGGAGCCGGCAGGGTCGGCAGCATACCTCCGAGGTCACAACCGGTGGCGGATCCCGCGCCCGCAAACCTATGAGGAATACGAGAGACATGCCCTGCCCGGCCCATCTGGATCCGGCCACGGGAAGTCCACTCACACCAACCGCAACTGCAAGTGGGTCAATGATCTAAAGAACGACCCGGAGGCAGGATACAAGCGCGCCCGGAAGCACCGCCCACGCGGCAAAGGTGGCAAGGGCAAGAACAAGGACAAAGAAGATGATAGTTCCGAGGCGATGGATGAGGATGATAACTCGCCGGATCCCAAGGCAGGATCCGCAGAAAATCCAACCCATTCGATAAAAAGAGCGTGGGGGCTTACCACACTTTCCTCGGAACCCCAACGATCCCGCGCTACCAAGTCAGCTACCCGGATCCCGAACGCCACGGTTCCGCCGTGCCGCAGATGTCGTGGTCGGAAGTCCCGTGCACATTTGACAGGAGGATCACCCTGCCGTTGTGCCAAAAGAATGCTACGCCTTGGTTGTAAGTCCCCGCATAGACGGGTATGACTTCTCCAAGTGCCTCATGGATGGTGGGGCCAGTCTGAACATCATGTACCTGGAGACCCTAGAGCGGATGAACCTCACCAAGGAACAGCTCAAACACAGCAACACTGAGTTTCATGGCGTGGTTCCGGTAAGAAGGCGAATTCCCTCGACAAAGCATAACACTTCCCGTGGCTTTTGGCGATGTTCATAATTTCCGCCAAGAGAAGATCACGTTTGAAGTTGTGCCCTTCAAGAGCTCCTACCACGTCATCTTCGGCAGGCCCACCTACCACAAGTTCCACGCAAGAGCGTGCTACATCTACAACAAGCTCAAGATTCCGGGTCCTAAAGGTATGATTACCGTATCCGGAGACTACAAAAAGGCTCATGAGTGCGAGTTAGGCGAAGCCGCCTTCGCAGTAGTCTGTGATATCCGGAGAAGAGCTGAAAGGCTACAGAGCCGCGGTGGATCCGGCGAGATGCAGACCACCAAGAAGCAGATCTCCGAGCAGAAAACCTCCTTCAAGGCCGCGATAGAAACCAAGAAGCACGACCTCATCCTGTGCGACTCTTCCAAGCAGGTTTCGGTCGGAGCCAACATGGACCCCAAATAGGAAGACGCGCTCGTCGAGTTCCTCTGCGCTAACATGGATATCTTCGCATGGCAACCTTCTGACATGTCCGGAGTACCTAGGGAACTCGCCGAGCACTACCTCAACATAAATCCGGGGCCAAACCGGTGAAGCAAGCTATGCGACGCTTTGGAGACAAGAAGCGCCGCGCCATAGGAATGGAACTAGCAAAGTTACTAGAAGCAGGTTTTGTAATAGAAGTTATCCACACCGATTGGGTCGCGAATCCCGTCCTTGTACCCAAAAAAGACACTGAAATACTAAGAATGTGCATCGATTACTCTGGCTTGAACAAGCATTGCCCGAAGGATCCGTTCCCCTTGCCGCGCATTGACCAAGTCATTGATTCGACGGCGGGGGCGGAACTTCTGTGTTTTCTTGATGCGTATTCCGGGTATCATCAGATCCGGATGAAGGAATCCGACCAAAAGGCGACTTCATTCATAACCCCGTTTGGCACTTACCTGCTATGTTACCATGCCTTTCGGTTTGAAAAATGCAGGTGCCACCTACCAACGAACGATGCAGCGGTGCTCGAAGGACCAAATCGGCCGAACGTGCACGCTTACGTCGACGACATCGCGGTCATGACCCGGAAAGGATCCGACTTGATCAGCGACCTCACGAAACCTTCGACAACCTCCGCAGTACAAGATGATGTTGAATCCGCTGAAGTGCGTTTTTGGCGTGCCAGCCGGAAAACTCCTTGGCTTCATAGTCTCTCACAGAGGCATTGAGGTTAACCCGGAAAAGATCAAGGCAATCCTGTGCATCAAACGGCCAACTTGTCTCAAAGATGTGCAACGACTAACTGGTTGCGTCGCAGCAATCGCATGGGTTTGTTAGCCGTCTTGGCGAGAAGGCGCTACCTGTACAAGCTGCTGAAGAAAATGGACAAATTGCTCTGGGACGACGCAGCCGACGCAGCTCTTCGAGGGTTGAAGGAAATACTCACCTCCCCACCTATCTTGGCAGCTCCAGTGAGTCGAGCCAATGCTCCTTTATCTGGCAGCTACCAACAAAGTCATCAGCCTCGTCATCGTGGTGGAGCGAAAGGAAGAAGGTCATGTATATGACGTCCAAAGACCTGTCTACTACATTAGCGAGGTGCTGACGGAGTCAAAACAAAGATACCCTCACTTTCAGAAGCTAGCCTATGGAGTGTTCCTGGGCAGCCGGAAGCTGAGGCATTACTTCCAAGAGCATCCAGTAACAGTCGTGAGCAAGGCTCCGCTATCAACAATTCTCAACAACGCTGACGCAACAGGACGTACGGCTAAATGGGGCATTGAACTATCCGCCTTCGACATCGCTTACAAGCCCAGGACTGCGGTTAAATCCCAAGTCTTGGCAGATTTCGTCGCAGATTGGACAGAAGCTCCGGATGCAAGTCTGGAGCCGGAACCAGAAACATGGGTCATGCACTTCGATGGATCCAAGTAGCATCAAGGCTCAGGAGCCGGAGTCACCCTGAAATCCCCTACCGGAGAAGAACTGCAGTACGTGCTGCAGATCCACTTCGAAGCTACAAATAACATGGCGGAATATGAGGCTCTACTACACGGCCTACGCATCGCTAAGGAAATTGGGATCAAGCACATCATATGCTGTGGAGATTCCGACCTGGTGGCACAACAAGTAGCCGGAACCTGGAACGCGTAAACTCCGTCATGGCGGCCTACAGAGACGAAGTTGATGAGATCGCCAAGTGCTTCCTCGGATACGAAGTCAAATACGTCAGGAGAGACGATAACACAGCGGCAGACATGCTATCCAAGCTCGGATTCGGCAGGAAGCAAATTCCGCCCGGCATTTTCCTGGAGCATCTCCGGATACCCTCGGTTAAGGGCGCTAACCCGGAAAATCCAGAGGTGGCAGTATCTCCGGCTAGGGAGGTGATGGCTATCATTCCGGCTTGGACACAGCCTTTCCTAGACTACCTCATCGATCAGAAGTTGCCAGAGGACGAGGTCCTCGCACGACAGATCGTCAGATGAGCGAGAACCTACACAATTGTTGATGGACAGCTCTACAAACGAAGTGCAGCGGGGGTGTTTCTCAAATGCGTCTCCAATCAAGATGGCATTGAAATCCTCAGAGAGATCCACGCAGGGGATTGCGGGCATCACGCCGCTCCCAGATCCCTCGTTGCCAAAGCTTTCCGGCTAGGATTCTACTGGCTCACAGCTAAAGAAGATGCTGATAAGCTGGTAAAAACCTGCCGAGGTTGTCAGTACTACGCTACTCAACCAAACGCTCCAGCCCAAGAGCTGAAGACCATACCTATCACCTGGCCATTTGCGGTCTGGGGGCTTGATATGGTTGGTAAGTTAAAAAGATCATCTCCTGGCGGTTTTGAGTACCTCCTGGTCGCTGTTGACAAGTTCAGCAAATGGATCGAGGCTAAGCCAGTGAGAAAAGCCGATGGTGCTACAGCACTAAAATTCGTCTGCAGCCTCGTGATGAGATTCGGCATCCCACACAGCATAATCACAGATAATGGCACAAACTTCGCCCAAGGAGAGTTGAGGGATTATTGTGACACAATGGGAATAGATCGACCTTGCATCTGTGGCTCATCCACAATCTAACGGTCAGGTTGAAAGGGCTAACGGTCTAATATTATCAGGAATTAAGCCGCGCCTTGAAGAACCACTGCGACGAGCAGCTGGAGCTTGGGCTGACGAGCTGGAAGCTGTTTTGTGGAGTTTACGAACTACCCCTAACAGATCGACAGGGTTCACCCCATTTTTCCTGGTATACGGATCCGAAGCCGTGCTTCCCTCCGACATCATCCACGATTCACCGTGAGTTTCCGCCTACAATGAAGAAACAGCTGACGAGGCCAGACAGCTATCTGTGGACCTGATCGAGGAAGCTCGGAACCTAGCTGACCAGCGCTCCGCCATCTACCAGCAGAAGCTCCGACGCTATCACAGTCGTCGAGTTCGGAATCGCTCTTTCATGGCAGGAGACCTGGTCCTCCGCCTTCGACAGGTGAAAGACCATAAGCTGCAATCTCCATGGGAAGGACCCTTCGTCGTTAGCAAAGTACTCCATAACGGGTCGTACTACCTTGTTGATTTCCGCGAGCTGAGGGATAGACCTGCTAACTGGCACCGGAAACGCAAGCGTGAGGATCCGGATGACATCTACGATGAAACAGATCGCCCTTGGAACATCGCACAGCTACGTCCTTTCTACACTTAGCATATATTTTCCGAGTTATAAACTCTGTAATAGTTATACATGATCAATGAAATAAAGCTTATGGTTCACTCTTTGAGTCTTTTACCTCCTTTACTTGTTCATTTTAGATCGTGTATGTTTTTCCGACTAAAACCGCAGAGCTGGATATTTCCGCCTAGGCGTGTATGAAAGTTGTGATTTCCAAAACCGTCTTTTAAGACGTAAGCTTAAGTTTTCTGATTAAGTTGTTATCTGTTGCGAACTCGTGGATTCCTAGTAGCGATTTCCGGCACCTATGCCTGGGGGCTTGTTTCCGCGGTTATGGACGGACTGCCATTGGGCTTCGTCGCCGCCGGCGAGCATTTCCGGCTAAGGTTTTCCGGCTCGCGGAAGGTCAAGCGAGTAAGCCGGAAAACAATGAAGTCAGCACTTGCTTTCCGACATAAAACGAAACATGCAAATAATTCAAAAGGATAGCAGGATAAGTTTTCCGCCCATGCATAATTGTTTCGTCCCTAGATACTTAAGAATTTAAAGTTATATTACAAACCCTCGCTGGGGCCAAAATGATGCATTGTTTCTCCCGCAGAATAAAAGTTTTCACTCCCCTTGGCCGGAGAAGTCTTGCCCTCTGAGTCTTTCTTCTCGGGGTCTTCGGCCGGAGAAGACACGTCTTCATCACTTTCTTCTTCTTCAGAAGCAGCAGTGCTGGTCTTGGGTTCCTCTTGGGGAGCGTCCTTGGAGCTGGTCCAGGTGTATTGGGTCCCGGATTCCGCAGGTCGCGCCTTCGCGGCGAGCTTTTTCTGAAGTTCCTCTTCCAAGGGCTCGTCGGCGGGAAGAACGACCTTGTCGTAGAATTCATCATGCCGGATCTCGCGCGCGATACGGGTGTCGTAGCCGCTCACTGCATCCAGCAGCGCGCTGACATCCGCATCCGGAGGAACGCCCGTGGTCACTTGATCAAGATCAAGACCCGGATTATGTGCTAGGCACATGGTCAAGGCCATTGCAGCTGCGCCTCGGGCTGATGATGCTTGCAGATCCGTCACCAGCTCCGGCAGAACATCCATTTTCCCAACAAGCTTGCGAACGTTGCATGTGCGACTCCTCTTGATGGATAAGTTATAGCATATCTTGCGGGAGGCGGAGATGAGATCTTTGCAATCATCGCCTGCAAGTTGAAGAAGGTCATCCCGGGGGAACAAATTCCGGCGCTGCTCCGGATATCCAAGCGGCTCTGCGTAAAGATAATCAGGATATAAGTATGCGCTTGAGCGCAAAGTAAAAAGTCGGAGAAAACATTTGGGCAAGGTTTCAGTATCGTACCCAAGATGTTCTCGTTGAGCATGTCCCAGTGATGCTCCGCGGTCTCCATATATTTCCGGAGACCATTGAGCTCTTTCTGCTGCCTCTTAATGGTTTCGCTGTCAGCATTTTTCTTCAGCAACAGCTCGCCCTTTTCCCTGATATGTTCGGAGTTTTTCTCCGCCAGCTGCTTCTCGGCCTGCTCCCTCTTTAGTTTCGCCTCCTTTAATTTCGTTTCCAAATCTTGGTACGAGGAGCGCAGGTTCTCAAGTTCAGATGAGGCTGTAGCAAGGGAAGAGGATGCGCCTATAATAAACATAAGTTAACAACAAAGTTCTAAGTCGGAATATGACTAGTGACGAAGAAGGCGGAAACCAACCTTGGGCGTCCGCCAGTTGCTTGGTCAGTTCCGCATTCTCATCCTTCAGAGTCCGGATATTTTCCGCCTGATTCAGAGTAACGCGGCGCTGAAGCGCAATGTTCTTGTGCAGCTCATAGTGCAGCGCCTGCTGTTCCTGTAAAACATAGACAGAGCAGGAGTAAAAATTCCGCCTGTAAAGTGGTTTTCTCCAAAGCATCATTGCCGGAACGTTTCCGCCATAATGCTTGGGGGCTACTGATCCAATTTAATAATCTCCCGGAAGTAATCTTTCTCTAAGCATCTAAGCGCTAACTACTTTTTGAGTTTCCGCCTACATGCTTGGGGGCTACTGGGGAGTACCTTTTGCTTGCAAATGAGCTGGTCGAAGAACTGGCCGACGTTCTTCTTGAAGTCTTGGATTTCCGATGTCCTGGAGTCAGGTTTCCCCCAGGCGTTGTTCAGCATGGCGTTGAGCAGGTCTTGTTCAAGTTCCCACTTCTCCGCCTCGGACAGCTTGTTGAAAAACTTGGTGGCATACGCCTTGGGGGTGGAAGTGGTGTCAGCCGGATCTCCAAAGTTCTTCGGAAAAACGACCATGTCGCCAGCGCCCTCTCCAGCCTTCTCGGAAGAAGTGACTTCAGCCTCTCCTTGGCCTTGTGCTTCCGCGTCTTCTTGGGCAGGGCCCTTGGCCTTAGGATCTTCTCCGCCCGCATGCTCGCTGCTAACCGGAATTATTTCCGGTGGAGTATTTGCGGCAGGAGGGGGAGATGGATCAGCCTGAGGGGGAGATGGTTGAGGAGTTGGGTGGGAGGCACTCGGTGGAACTGGAGTAGAAGGACCAACAGCCGGAGATTTTTTCATATATTTCGTGATGGGCTCCTGGCTGGTGGTCCGTGTGGCAGTGGTATTCGGATTCCTGCAAACAAGTGAAAGGGTTTAGACAAAAGATATTTTTGCCAAGATAAAGTTGCATCATGTTCGGAAACTTACGGGGCGCCGGGGATGATGGGGCGCGTGCGCTGGCCAGCCGTTGAGAGCATCCTTAGGCGCGCACGCTCCGCTTTCCTTGAGTCTAGCGGAGGTGGTTTTGTCGTCTTGGGCTTCTTGGCGGAGGCCTCGCCGCTAGTTCCGGCTTCAGTGCCGAAAGCCTTGGCGCGGGGACGCTTTGTAGGTCGAGGGGCCGCCTTGCGGGGCGCCTGTTCCTCTTCCTCCTCGTCGTCTTCCGGAGCCTCCTCCGCCGCGTCGCCACTGACGGGGACACGAAGAATGGTGCGGAAGTTTTCCTCCGCCAAAGTGTTGAGCTGGAAGGAAATGAACAAGAGTTAGAGATAACATCAAAAAGTTTGCGAAGTTTGAAGCAACGAAAAGAACAAAGCTTACCGGAGGACATTGGTCGTTCGTGTATATATCCTTGATCAGTTCCGGGACCTGTTGGCCCCTCGGAATCTTCACCAGCGTCTTGAACCTTCTCTTCAGAGAGTCAGCCGGAAGATCGTGGCGTGTAACCCGGAGAAGATCGTCCGCCCCGGTATAAGCGCACATCAGGCGCGCGTTGTAGCGTAGAGGCTGGATTCTCCGGGAGAACCAGCTAAGAGTGAGCTGGGCTCCGGTCAGTCCATCGTGGACTAGCCAGGAGATTCTCCGCGCAGCCTTCTCCAGGATAGGGGTCTGGGCGAGCGAAGGGACGAAGCTCCAGCTTGCAAGCTCTTCCGGAGGTTCGTTGACAAACTGGGGCAGACCTTCATGAACATCCGGAATCAAGCATTCTTCTCATAGAACCATCCGGCGTTCCAGTACCGGACGGATTCGTGCGAGTCGTGAGGAGGGTACATGCGGCTAGGGCGGAGCATAAATGTCATGCTTCCGCAGTTCACCATTGCTTTGTCCTTGGTTTCTTTCTTCACCCGGAAAAAGAACTGCCATAACTTGATGTCTGGCCGGATCCCAAGGTGTCCTTCGCAGAGAGTCACGAAGTTGGACAGGAGAAGGTAAGAGTTTGGGCAGATGTTGTGGGGCTGGAGCCCATATGTGTTGAGGACGGAGAGGAAAAATTCCGAACAGGGAAGTGAAAGTCCGCGTTCCACCCAAGCTTTGGTCATGACAATTTCTCCGGCTTCAGGCTTGGGGGCGTCGGAGTCGCGCGTGAAACTCCAATGTGTGGAGATCATGCCCTCGTTCTGGAGCTCTCTAAGCTCCACATCGGTAGTTGCGCAAGGCCACCACTGACCCCGCTCTCCTTCGCGGATCCGGGCTTTGGATGCCCTCTTGTTTTCCGCCTCCTGCACTTTTGCTGCCATCCGAGCTTGTCCCTCGAGTTCTTCTTGGAGCTCTTGAAGGGAAGGGATCCGGCCTGGAGCGGTGCTGGAAGATGCGGAAAAAGGTTGAGCTAGTCTAATGTCGGAAACATATGGTGGCAGGAATGATATGGGATCCGGGCATATGGGTTCTATTTGATTGGGATCAGGGCTACTCGGAGAGCTACCAGTACAATGCGAAGAATCGAGTGGCATGCTTCCGGCTGCACCCATACAAAGTGTTTGAGTACCCGGATCACCTAAGTCTATCTTCTACACTAAGTCTAAGTCTATCTTCTACGAGGCCGGCGCACTTACCGCTAATGGCGCGGTGGCTCGACGGAGCTCCGGTGAAGATGGGGTCGCCGGACTTGAAGAAAACCGACCCGCGAGACCACGAATCGGCGGCGGAGGGAAATTCCCGTTCAACCGCAGGAATCTTGGCGCGAGCGGGGTCTTGGTTTGGCGGCGCGTGAAGCTCACCGTGGCGAAGATCGCCGGAGTCGAGATCCGTCGGGCGGCGCGGCGTGAGGAGGAAGACGAAGTGGTGAGGAGAGGTGAAAGAATGAAATTTTACCGGGCCGCGGGGTATTTATAGGCCGCGCGCGGAGATTCGGGATCCGGATCCGACGGTGGAAACGGAACGGTCGCACCGTTGGATGGATGACACGTGTTTTAGGTCAAGTGCGGTAAAATGACGTGGAGGTAACCTAACCATGTACTCCCGAAATTTCCGGCTAAAGATTCGCATCTGCGAAAATTTAGCGCGGGAAATGAGGAAGTTGTGCGCGGGAAAAGTGGACTTTCCGTTGTTGTGCATGATCTGAAGATGAAGAATTTCCGGAGGAGTGAACCCGGAATCAAGTAAGAAGTTTTGAAGCTCTTCAAGATTCTCTTCGTTTCCGAGCTGTATGAAGTCGGAGGAATGATGAATCTTGGAGAACTTCGGGGGCTACTGTTGTGGGTATACTTTATGGGTATATCAACGGCATTGCCTAGATCCGGCAAGCCCGGGTGGCCCATAGTTGGTGGTGAGGCATGTGGCCCATCAGGCGGCCCAGTTGCTGTAGATCATGAAGGATGAAGTCCAGCCTAGGAACGAGGAGCCGGATCCTAACCGACCTACGAAGGAGGCCGGATCCGTGAAGGCCCATGAAGTATCCGGATCCAGCGTGACCTAGAAGGAAGGCGGATCCTTGACGTACACGGCAAGGCTTTGTACCGTAGTTATGCAACTTGTATTCCGGCTAGGACTCTCCGTGTAAACCCAAGATCCGTGCGCCTTTATAAGCCGGATCCCGGGAGCCCTAGAGGCACAACCACAACTCATTGTAACAACGCGAAAGCGCCCAGATAATTCCAGACAAGCAGCAGTAGGCCCTGTCATCGTGCAGGTGTTCCGAAGCTGGGTAACTCGCGTACCACCGTCCCGAGAGCACTCCGCCCTATGGCCCCTACTTCTTCTCCCCCTCGTGAGGATCCCTCCTCCGGGGCACCGTCGATTAGGCAACGACATGGAGGCTCCATGCACTTTCAGAGGTAACACACTCTAAAAAGAGCAAGGTTCACAATGGCACAAAGTACCGAAAAGAAAAAGGTTATATTTCATCAACACAGACTTGATAGGGATCACAAAATTATTCAAACATATTTTTAAACAGGAAAGGAAGACAACAGGAGAACAATTTCTTCGCATGAAATAAGGCAATACGAAGCAATCCAAAGTGAAGATGATCTAAAAAAATCTACCACATACAAGGATATCTATTGTCAAAGACAAGAGTTCTATTGGAATTATTTTCCTGTGGTATACTGCATGATATTCAAGATCAACTTCACAATAAAAGGCATATGGTTAAAGATACAAATTAAGCATCATGCACAGATGGAGATTCTTGATAGCTTCAAATAGCCAATAAATTATGCAAAGAAAACATTAATAACTTACAACATACGATCTCATGCAAAGAAAATATTAATAATTTGAAGTATAAGAAATGAAAGATATTAATAAAAGTGGATCTTGTTTGAGCTAACATGCCACCTGGGAACAAGATAACAAAAACAAATGTCAATTCTAACTTCTAAGTGGTAGTACCTCATATGTTCACATTCTTTAGGTTGATGTGCAAAAAATCATATTACTCCCCCATAATGTGATATTCATTACTTTTCAACAAGAGGCAAAAAAATCCAATAGAGATAATTAATGGATATTTACAATTTGAATTTATCATGAGTATGACACGCCACATAGTGACTAGATAATGCCGCAGTATCAATGTTAAGTGGTAGTACTCATGTACACATATTTTAAGGAAAGAGAGATGAACAAGGCATATCACTCCCCCAAAATGGTATGTCCCATTAATCACTCGAAAAGAGCCAAATATGATATGCTTTATGTATTGACCTACTTGAACCAATCTTTATGCTTCAGGTGGTATGATCCCATGTTTTACATTCTCTATGATTCATGTATTAACCAACCTAAAACAATCTTCACTCTTTGTATTGGTCAACCTTGTATCTTCCTATCCTATATCACAATATCTTGCGATACATAAAGAACTATTCATTTGATTGCATGCTCCAAATCTTCATCAACAGTATCTCAACTCATGAGTCTATCATGACACTGAATTAGAGCCATATCTTGAATTCTTCTCTTGAAATAAAACTCCCAATATCTTGATCCTCCATGGCTTAACACACAAGCTAGAGCATGGCTAAATTTAGTTCCACATAAGAACACCACCTCCATTCCTTATTCTTGATCATATCATATTTATCTCTTAAAATCGATGATCTTGATGCCAATAGTTATATCCTTAAAATCTTCATGGCATCTATGCTTTAATCTAACAAAGGGTCTTACAAAAATACATATGAAATACCTCTTCATATAAACTCAATGAAAACATTAGTCGTGGAGGCTATAAAAGCAGACTGGTGACCTTAAGAGATTTCCAAGGAAGGTTATTGGTTGGTGTGGTAGATGTATGGAGATATACTGACTATACAACAAGTTCCGTTTTTGACCTTAAAGATCAACCCCCCATTAATAATACGGGTTTTCCTATGCATCGAAGCTATAAACTAAGATAATGTGGTCTTCATCTTGGTTCTGTTCCAAGTCTTCGTGTGTATCGGATCAGCCTTGAGCTTCTAGTAATTGCATGCACCTTGAATTTTCAAGCACGCCATATGAGCTCCTTGATTCAACCAAACGACTGCATTGTTTGTTCTTCAATGAGTACTTTCTTCAACTTTGTTCTTTTATAGTCCTCAAGCATGCCTGATATGCATCTTGCTTCAAGTTGGCGTACGTTTTGTCTTGAGCTTTTATTCAGTGCATGCTTCAACATTGATCATCTTGTGACTTTAAAGCTTGAACGTTCATGAAGATCTTTGGCGTAGCTCTTTTACTTGAGGAGCACAACTTCGGGTATCTTCATGCGACTCTGAAGCCTTAATGTTGAGGAAGATATTAACGTGGATCTTCGACTTGATGAGCACTACTTCATAGTTCTTCATGTACCTAGATTAGCAAGTAGCCTTCATGTGTGCCAGATGTGCTTGTTACATCAAGATTAGCGTATATGGGCCTTGAGTTATTTCAATAGTGTTGTCTTGAATATCTTTTTTGAGGGGTCAGCTTCTTGTAAGTTGATGTATATCCTCACTTAGGCCTACGACTTGATGGTCACAGCTTTAGAGTTCTTCGTGCATCATCTTCATGAGTGTTCATCCTTAGGCATGACCTTTTCTTCATCCTTTCTTGCCCCACGTATGTTTCACAATATGTGATGGGTCATCATCCTTGTGGTTAAACCAACTGTCATCAATCATCTAGAACCCACTATGAGAGCATCGGATGCTCTTTCATCTAGGGGTGCTATGAGGGCATTGGATGCTCTTTCATCTAGGGGTGCTGCAAATGTTTTCGTGGGGTGCTACAGACGTTGCCTTCCCATACGAGTGTTTTGGCCTTTTCTTGGGGATTTGCCATGACTGATGTGAATTTGCTGCAACTAGTGAAGATTTATTGCATACTCAAAAAATGTTTGCTGCATTGGTGTATTTGAAACGTTGTGAAGTATTGTATGGTAGCGCTGACAGTTGTGGAGTCTAGAGATACTCTACCAAGGAATTACTACGGAGTATTACCTAAGTCAAAACAAATAAAATAGAATACTAATAACAACACGGACATTACCATGCATAGGAAAGCCCTCTGAATCCAAATAAATGCTAGACTGGACATGCTAAGAGCAAGTACAATAAGACTGACTCAGCAGGCTATAAGAATTAAGATAGTGTTGTTTTGCTTAGGTGGATGCGAGAGAAGTGGAGAGAGAAGAGAGATGGGCTCTCATGCAAGAGCCATCTCTTGCACGTGCTCCTAGGCACTTTGTAAGTATGTGTGGTGGACCTTTTCTATACCTAATAATAAAGGGAGGATTGTTTCCTTGGTCCAACACTTTTTTGGACCGATTTGCCCTCACACCAATTCACATATAACGTACAACTGCCACCGTACCGGTTCTTTTTTTCTCTTCTACCTCCTACCGACATCCTTCCCGACTCCACGATCCCCAACCAATCTAGACCCCATCGCAGCTGACGCTACCGGTTCCCCAATCCTTACGAGGTCACCGGTGGGAGACCCGAGCAGAGCGCCGCGGTCGGTAGAGATAGCTAGAGGTCGGGTTGCAAGCGGGGCGGGATATCCCGCCACGCCGCTGGGCCGCCCCGCAAAAAAAGCCCACGCGGCGCTGCTAAACAGCCCGCAAACCTACTCGCGGTACAAAGCGGTCACGCCGCGTGGCCCGCTGAAAAACCGCAAAACTGCATAACCCGCAAGACGCCCTCATCCAGACGCGAACGCTCCCTAGTCTCCAGTCCCCACCCTCGTTGACCAAGAAGATTGGACGACGCCGCCGCCCCGCCCCTCCGTCGATGCCCCGACCTCCTCTTCCCACCGCCCTCCCTCCGCAGGCCCCCTCTTGCAATTCCTGATGGAGAGGTTGACGGTGGCGGGGCCACCTCCACATCGGGACCTACATCAGCGCCGCCGCTCGCAGTTCCTCCATCCACATCGGCGCCCCAGCTCACAGTTCCTCAGTTGACATCGGCGCCCCCGCTCGCAGTTCCTGATGGAGTGGCCGACGGCGGCGCCACCGCCATCTCCACGTCTGGACCTACAAAGGATATCTGCAATCGGGACATACAAAGGATCTCCAAGAAAAAAGGATCTCTGCCATCTTCAGAAACCACTGCAGCTGCAAATCAAGGTATGTGACCCATATATCTCCAAGGATCAGCTAGACTCCTGTAGTCCTGTATGCCATTTGATACTAGACGTATTTCTTCTGCTTTGCGTTTGCATTCCAGTTGGTCAGATGGAAGCCAAACGAAATATGAAACGAACCTGTGTCCTCACTGTTCTGTATTTATTTATTTAGCTTATTATTGATTGCGTGGTGTACAATAATGCTCTGAACTTTTTTCTTAAGATATGCAAACTGAATCTTTTTCTTCTTCACTAACTTGACTCGCACTTTCAGCTTCGTGTTGGGAGTTCTACCATGTGGAAGAAGCCAAACTCCACGAGATCACTGGCAGACTGCGGAGTGTGCTGCAGAAACCATGGTGCTAAGTTATAATAATTAACCTGATTATTGGAGTGCTATGCAGACAGGATTTCTTTCAATCAACCTTATTTTGTAGTGTGCAAACTTCCAACATTTGGAACCTGTGTCCTCACTGTTCTGTATTTATTTATTTAGCTTATTATTGATTGCGTGGTGTACAATAATGCTCTGAACTTTTTTCTTAAGATATGCAAACTGAATCTTTTTCTTCTTCACTAACTTGACTCGCACTTTCAGCTTCGTGTTGGGAGTTCTACCATGTGGAAGAAGCCAAACTCCACGAGATCACTGGCAGACTGCGGAGTGTGCTGCAGAAACCATGGTGCTAAGTTATAATAATTAACCTGATTATTGGAGTGCTATGCAGACAGGATTTCTTTCAATCAACCTTATTTTGTAGTGTGCAAACTTCCAACATTTGCTAAGATTGCATGGTACTTTGTTATTTTGTTCCCTAAATGTTGTTTGCATGGTACTTCCGATCAGTAATTTTCTGACTACTATGCATTTTGTTACTTTTCTGAAGTGATGGACACATATGAGTGGAAACTTCCCGTCTCTCTTTTCTGCATGATGCGTACCATATAGTAAAATAAACATGACTAGGTTATCCCCATGTCTACTGAAGTAGTGCAAATCGATCATCAGGTTTCTGCATTCTCATAAGGCATCCATGAAAGAAGGTGATAGAAGCAGTGATGCAGCAGCTGTCCAGTCGCAGACTGACAGAGGGGACAAGCTATAGTGTGCAGTTTGCGGGTGCATGCGAACTAATGCGGTATAGCAGTCTACGCGGACTTAGGGCATCTCCAACCGCGCGACCCAAACCGCGCCCGCGCGTCCGTTTGGGTCGAGCCAGACAAAAACGCGGCCCAGCGCGGGGACGCACCGCAAAAGCGGACGGCCGCGGCGTCCGGAATGACGCAAACCCGGCCCAAATCTGGGCTAGGTTTGCGTGGCCGCGGATGGCACGCGCCGTCCGCTCGCGTCCGGGCGCTGGTCGTCTCGTCTCCCTGGGGCCCACCTGTCGGTGACCAGGGAGTCTATTTAATAGGGACTGGAGGGGATCTGGTCCTCCACTCCAGTCCCCACTCCACTCCCCGCAGCGAAACCGCCGCCATGGCCAAGCGACGGTTCGCTTCCGCCAACGACGACGAAGCGAGCAGCAGCCGCCGTCGCCCGCCGGCGATGCGCGCTGCGGGAAGAAACCGAGGCGGCCTCCACATCGGAGAGGCCGCCCGCGGCGGTGCGGCATTGCCGCAACCGCCGCCTCTCCTGCTCGAGCCGAAGCCGGAGTCCTCGGAGGAGGACCCGGACCTCCGCGCCGCGCTCATGATCTCGGCGGCGGAGGAGGAGGCGAAATGGCCGCACCTCCATGCGGCCATTCGCACCTCCGAGATGGAGGAGGCGGCCGGCGGGAGGCCGAGGAGGCGGAGGGCTGGGAGCTCTACGCCCGAGGCCCGCTGTGCGCGACGGGAGGAGGAGGAGGCAGCGCGGCGGGAGGAGGCCAGGCGCCGCGCCGACGAGGAGCGCCTCGACGAGCAGCCGGCGGCGCCAGAGGCCGAGCGCCGCGCCCGGCAGAGAGGCGCAGCCGCCTCGGGGAGGAGGCGCCGCTCCGTGCGCCGCCGCGACCTCGGGTGGCTCCGGACCCCCACTCGCCGTGGGAGGAGGCCCTGTGGTCTTCGTGGCCGGAGTCCCCGGCGCGGTCGAGCCACAACAGCGCCTCGCCGCCCGGGGACGTCGTCCACGACGACGACGTCGCCGACGACGCCCACAGGGGCTAGGCGGCGCACCGGCGGCCACCGCGCCGCCGACCAAACCCTAATAGAGGGTTTTAGTTTAAATTTAAAAGCCCATATAGGGGCTTCTTTTGTTAGTTTTATTTGCCCAAAATAGGGCTATGTACAAATTTGCCCAAAATAGGGCATATGTTCAATGAAATTTCGTTTAAATTTGCCTCTTTTTTTTGTTTTCGTGTTTCTTCGGTTATGCGATGTGTGTAACAGACCAACTTTGTTAATCAAATAATGTTGCTAAGTTGTCATGTGCATGCATGCATTTGCATTCAAATTTGAGAACTTTGCACTAAAATGTTATGAAACAATGTTGCAAATGGTTGTAGTTTTGTGTTAAGAAAACTTTGTGCAAAAACCCCTTGAAAAATTTGGGTCAAAATACCCCAAAATTCCTTAAAAACCACCCTGTTTTTCTTTTTCCGGAGAAAACCCTAAAGACTAGGGGGGTTTTCATAAAATTCCCCCTTGTCTTCTACCTCCAGGCAGCCAGGCTGCTGCCTGTCGACGCCATGGCCGTCGATCCCGCCGGCGGCCTGGATGGCCCCGCCGCCCCCTGGCCGCCTATAAAGCCCCGCGCCGCCGCCGGAGAAACCCTAGCACGCCCATTTCTTCCCTCTCCTCCTCTCTGAGCCGCGCGCCAGCAAACCCTAGCCGGCCAGAGCTCGCCGTCGCCGCCTCTACTCGCCTCCCCGCGCCAAGCCGCCGGCGCCAACAGCTCCGCCACGACGTCCTGGTTCTCCTCCACCAAGCGCCGGCCGCCGGGGAGCTCTCTACGGTGCCAATCGAGCGGAGCCCGTGCTGCCGGACCTCGCCTATCGCCGCCGATTCCAGCCATCTCCGGCGAAACCGCCAAGCCCACCGTGCTCCTGGTGAGCTTCTGGTACCCGGGGTGCCCGCCGTTCGCCCTGCTTCGCCGCGTAGCGCGCCCGCGACGCGCACCTGTCCGCCCCGCCGCTCGGGCTCGTCGGAGACAGGCCTCCGGCGACCATTTGAGGGCGGCGCCGCCCTCTTTGGTTCGCGGAGCCCCTGCGCGTCCAACGCGCGTGCTCCCGCGGCCCCTGACGCCCTGCAGCGCCGTCCCCGTGGTCGACCTGGCCGGCCAGGCCATGGATGACGTCGCGCTGACGTCATTATGACGTCAGCCGGCCTTTTCTTTTTCTATTTTCTGTTATTTTCTGTTTTAATTAATTATATGACATGTGGGGTCTGCCTGTCAGGGATTTAATCATTTCTAAAATGTTAAAATGCTGACAGTGGGTCCAACTTGTCATGTTTTATTATTTTCCAGAAATTTCAGAAAATAGTTAAATCTTGTTTAATTCATAACTAATTCATATTAATTCAGAAAAAGACGTATAATATACCGAAATGTTCAGAAAAACATTCTCTACAAGTTTAGGAGTAATTCATACATCATTACAACCTTTGAACTTGCAAATGTAGTGAAACCCTAAAAGAACCCCTCTCATATGGTGGTGTTCGATGCCGGAACCCCTTTAATTTGACGATGCACCTAGGGTTTACCGAATTCCTTTAACCTGACATATCATCCATATTGTATGCGCATTGCATTATGCCATGTCGTGAATGTTTGTTTCCCTTTCCAGTATTTGGTTCTTCGCGATAGGATCTGAGCCGGAGTCCGACGTCAACGCCACCGAAGAACAGTACTCATCCGCTGAGGGACAAGGCAAGCCCTAACCTGGTTCATCTATGATTTCGAAATGCTTTTATCTGTGGTTCCTACATATCGCATACGATTCAACTGTCTTTTATCGATAGATAGAGTTACCCTATCTGTTGCATGTCCGACCTTTGTAGCCTCGATACCCTGATCCACTGCTCCTAGCATAACTAGGTTTGGCATGTGTGTGTTGCGAGAGCCTTTATCTCTTTATGCTTAGCCATGCTTAGTTTGTTACGCTACTACTCCGGTCTTCGGACTGGAGCCTTACAATGAAATGAATCTAGCATGACAGGTTGATGTGGTAAGTATAGAGATGATGATAAATATGATTAAAGGCTCAGACGAGAGGCCACATTTGGATGTGGTGGGTTGATTCGTTTCTGCCGACCCTAGGAACCGAGTTCTCGCCTCTTGAACCAAGACCGAGCGTACAACCACACGAGGCCCTATTATGGTACCCTCTCGACTCACTAACTTGCCTAGTAGATTCCATGAGTCACATAGTTTGCGCGTTACCTGGTCATATGCATTGCATTTTGCTTGGGGGTTAAAGGTACATAACAGGCAGGTAAGCGCGGTTGTGGTGGCTGGGGGTTGCGGCCTCTGGGGAAATCCACCTCGGCTCACATCGTTAAGGACCGACTTCGGGACTTGACCCGTTACGGCGGAATAATCCTTAGCGCGTGACTCATGGTCTCGGCGACAGCAAGGTAAAGGTCGTGGTCAACCACCCTCTGCCGGCTTTCCAAGGAAGAGAGCTTATACGTTGGCACTAAGAGTCGGTTGGCGCGTGTGGGTAAAGTTGTGCACCCCTGCAGGGTTAAATCTTTTCGAAAAGCCGTGTCCACGGTTATGGACGACTTGGGAATGGATTCTGTGATCATAGACAACTTTAACCTGATCGTAAAACTTGGCAAACAATGTGTGCTTACGGACACCTTCTTCGGGTGTTGAGGGGGTGATCCGAGGATAGTGGTTCGAGATGATGAAGTTTGGTGGATACAATATGATGATCAATAGAGATAGAGATGCCGCTCTCTTATCCCTTTTTAAAGGTTCTGAGTAGTCGAGCTTCTCTTCTCTCTTATCTTACAAAGGAAAACTGGCTTTACGCAAAAGAAGATCTACCAGAAAGCCCGCATACCCGCTTTGCTAAAAGGTTGTACTAAGTCTTGCTGAGTCTCTGTACTCAGCTTTGCGTGCTTTTGTTTCAGATGATGTCTCTGCAGCCGAAGGTGGTTTCTACATTAATATCGACGGTTAGTTTGGAGTTCCCATGCAGCAGCCTGTGACTTATGGGCTGGGACGTCGCTTTATGTTATGGCTTCTTAAGCCCTTTGCTATCTTGTTATTTAGAATAACATAATTTGCTTCCATTGCTTGTTGAATGTTGGGTCAGTGACCTCTGCGTGCAATAATTTGGATCTTACTCTGCTAAGAGTTGTAATATATTCTTTTGAGTCGTAGAGTCACTGTTGTGTTACCGATTCCCTCACTGTAGTCTCTCGAGCTCGAGGTTAGGCTTATGTCAGATGAAGATCTGGTATTTGGCTAACCCTGATCCCGGGGGTGCCACAATGCGTCCGCGCGTTGGGCGCAGAGCGCGACCCAAACGGACACGCGGACGCGGGCCGCTGTCCGCGTGTCCGCTCGGCCACCCAAACGGCCCAAACCGGACGGTCCAGCTCGTCCGTTTGGATCAGCCGGTTGGAGATGACCTAATGACGGAGGGGACCGAGCTCTCCATTTCTCATCGATCAGCTAGGCAGCTAGCTACTTGCGAAGTTTGGATCGATCAGGATCAGCTAGCTAGCTATAGCAGTCTACGCGGACTAATGCGGGATGACGCGGGATTAAGGAGTGTCCCGCGCTACTTATAGCGGTTTGTTGCGGCAAGGTGCGAACGACCGCAAACCTGGCACAGTCCCACGTCGCTCTGTAGCAGTAAACCGCAACCCGCCCCGCTTGCAACCTGAGCTAGAGGGCCCTACCAGCGGTGCACGTAGGCAGCGGCAGGACGCGCATGGCCGCCATGGACCGGCTCGCTCCCACTCCGGCGCCGGCCCCTCTGTTGCGTGGCCGCCATGGACCTACTCGTCGCTGCAGCCGACGACCTGGGTGCCAGCCTCCCACTCCGGTACCGCCCCCTCCGTTCCCGAACGATCTGCACGAGTCAATCTCCTCCAACCGAGGAGGTACTGATGTAGCCCATCGATCCAGTTCCCGTTCGCTCACCGCATCGGCAGTCAGATGTGTTAGATGCACTAGATCGTCTAGAGTAGATCTTAGCCGGGTAGGATAGGATACTGTGAGCGTTTACCTTTCACTTGGAGGAAGACGAACCCGTCGACGTGAGGAGGTGGTGGCGACGGATCCGTGAGGAGGTGGTGGCGGCGGAGCTTCCCGTCGGCACTGCGCAAACCCTAATCGGTGGGTCTGTAAGTGGGGCGAGTGGCAGCTCCAGATCACCTCGTACTGAGTGCCACCGACCCCCATCTCTCTTTATTGCGCAGGCGACAGGGGCCCACCAACCAGATGCGGTTGGGCGTCCCCGATCAGGACGCGGTCAAGGGTTACGTCGAGTCGTTGGACTCAAACAGGTGGAGATCATCCTAACATTCTCCCCCTTGATCTCAACTTTACTTTTAACTTTATACTTTCATTTTATTCGTTTCATTTTGGATCAGTCCATAGGGCATGTTTCATCGTCACAGCTCTATTGCCGATAGAATCAGACAGCCACAATACACTTCTCTGTTTTGAAACAAATTCTTTTGCTTTTTGGGCCTCTTATGATCCAGGATAGGTAAGACTTTCCCTTAAACCCATGCCGGCTACGTGCTCCTTGAACACGCTGGGTGGTAAGCCTTTCGTTAGCGGATCCGCAAGCATATCTTTTGTCCTTATATGCTCGAGACTTATTGTTTGATCCTGGACCTTGTGTTTCACAACATAATACTTAACCTTAATCGGTTTAGTAGCATTACTCGACTTGTTGTTGTGAGCATAAAATACTGCAGGCTCATTGTCGCAGTACATCTTTAGTGGTTTGTCAATACAATCTACCACTTTCAAGTCGGGTATAAATTTCTTTAACCATAATGCCTGCCCCGTGGCTTCATAACATGCTATAAATTCTGCATACATCGTGGATGATGCAACTATCGTCTGTTTGGAGCTTCTCCACGAAATAGCTCCCCCTGAGAGGATGAATACATATCCAGATGTGGATTTTCTATCATCTTTATCCCCCGCAAAAACTGCATCTGAATACCCTCTTATTTCTGGGGAATCAGATCTTCTGTATGTTAGCATGTAGTTCTTTGTGCCTTTTACATAACGCAATGCCTTCTTTACCATTTTCCAGTGTTCAAAACCTGGATTTTCTTGATATCTACCGAGTACTCCGGTGATAAATGCTAAGTCAGGGCGAGTGCACACTTGTGCATACTGTAGGCTTCCAATAGCCAAAACATATGGAACCGCTTTCATTTGATCGAGCTCGTATTGATTTTGGGGACTTTGATGTTTCCCAAAACTGTCGCCCTTGACTATAGGGGCAGGTGTGGCACTGCACTTATGCATATTATACTTACTTAGAATCTTTTCTAAATAAGCCTTTTGCGATAGTCCTAATACTCCATTGTTTCTATCTCGGTGAATTTCTATGCCCAAAACATATGACGCTTCACCAAGATCTTTCATATCAAAATTTGAGGACAAGAACTTCTTTGTCTCTTGCAGTAGACTAACATCACTGCTTGCAAGCAGAATATCATCCACATACAAGATTAGGAAAATATATTTCCCACTTTTAAACTTTGCATAAACGCAATTGTCCTCAATATTTTCATTAAACTTTAGATACCACTGTCTGGAGGCTTGCTTTAATCCATAAATGGATTTCTTTAGGCGGCATCCCATTTCTTCTTTGCCTTCCATGATAAAACCCTTAGGTTGTTTCATGTAGACATTTTCTTCTGAATCCCCGTTTAGAAATGTCGTCTTTACATCCATTTGATACAACTCTAAATCAAAATGTGCAACTAGTGCCATTATGATTCTAAAGGAATCCTTACATGAGACCGGAGAAAATGTCTCATTGTAATCTATCCCTTCTCTTTGTGTAAATCCTTTTGCCACAAGTCGTGCTTTGTACTTTTCAGGAGATGGCTGTTGTTGCTCCCTTTCATGCTCAACAAATGGTTCATTCGGCTCCTGACAGACAGGTTCCGAACTTTCACTCATCGTAGTCATGGGTGGAGTCACAACAGGCGCTTGCACCACAATCGCAGGGATCGTCGGTACAGGTGCACATGGTAGCGCAAAAAATGGCTCCTGAGTCATCGGATTAGGTGCATGCACCCTCTTCTCCTCAAGATCAATTTTCCGAGCTACCATGCTCCCCCTCATCATTTCGTCTTCTAAGAAGACAGCATGTCTCGTTTCCACAAACTTTGTGTATTTCTCTGGACAGTAGAAACGATAACCTTTTGACTTTTCAGGATAGCCAATAAAATGGCAACTGACTGTTTTGGTATCTAACTTTGCGATATTTGGATTGAATACTTTGGCCTCAGCAGGGCTCGCCCACACTTTCAGGTGGTTTAGAGAAGGCACTCTCGCTGTCCATAGCTCATACGGCGTTTTGGGCACCGACTTGCTTGGTACTCTGTTTAGAATGTGAATAGCAGTTTTTAACGCCTCAATCCACAATCCCAATGGTAGGGTGGAATAGCTCATCATACTGCGCACCATATCCATAAGGGTACGGTTGCGCCTTTCAGCTACCCCATTCTGCTGAGGTTCGCCCGGCATCGAGTGCTGGGCGACTATTCTAGTCTCCCGTAGGAACCTTGCAAAAGGTCCAGGGACTTGGCCATATGGAGTATGTCGACCGTAGTACTCCCCTCCACGATCAGACCTGACTATCTTTATTCTTTTATCATGCTGATTTTCAACTTCAGCTTTGAATATTTTGAATTTATCCAACGCTTATGTTCTTTCTTTTATTGGATAAATATAACCATATCGGGAGTAGTCATCCGTGAATGTTATGAACGAATCATAGCCATCCACACTTTTCACCGGAAATGGTCCACATATATCGGTGTGAATTATTTCTAGTGTTGCTGTGCTTCGATTTGCACCCTTTTTAATTTGCTTTACAAATTTTCCTTTAATGCAATCGATGCACTGTTCTATGTCTGAGAATTCTAATGGAGGAAGAATACCATTTTTTAACAAGTCTTTCTATTCTCCCCCTCGAAATATGGCATAAGCGACAATGCCATAATTTCAATGATTCATCAGTTCTTTTCTTTTGTTCTTTGTCCAACGCGGATAACACTTTTCACTCACATTACACACAGACAACACCCACATAAGCATTATTACACCATATGGCACACTTGCCATGTCCTTCCTGTCCATGTGTACTGTTCTGTCACCAGTTGCTACAGCAGCTGGGTCGCACATATCTTTGAAGAACCAGCGAACTGACTCTTTATTCTTTCAAGATACTCCCCTACGGAAGCACGCTCTGCAATTGAGCCCACAATAGCGTTCTCAATTGTATTCTTTATAAATGGCACTTAGCCACCTTTTATACTGCCATGCAGCATCATCATCCTTGTCATTTCTGACTGGATCTTTTGGTCTGACCGGCTGTGGGAACCCAGTCCACCTCAGCACAAATCGACCTTCTTTTCTCCATTAAGTGTAGTTGTCACCTTTGAGGGTTGGAACATCCTTGATGCAGCTCATCAAGTAGTACCCTCCTTTAAACCAAAATGAAATGAGATCATAACAACAATTGCATGAAATAATCCAACGTTGGTCAAAATTAGAACATACAACTCTTTGTGCAATTATATCTATATCACCGTTGGGCAGAAATAGAGATAAATGCACCTCTTATTGCAACAAATCATGATCATGTCATTAATAACGTTGGTCAAAAAATAACAGAACCATAATTGTCACAATGATCACTTTAATCATCTCTTTAAAATTTTAACTGTCACTTTTGCCCATATAATTACAACAAAACATGATCATGCCATTAATAACGTTGGCCATTTTGACATGATCATAATTGTTTCAACAATCACTTTTAATCAACCCTTTAAATTTTAATCATCACTTTTGCATTTTTCAAATTTAAAATGCATCTTTAAGTATTTGCAGCGGAAACTTTGAATTCATTAAACTTTAAAACTTTCAGAAGCATCTCTGTTACTTTTTAATTTCCTAAAAGAAATATCTCGTTGGTTCAATTTGCTCAGGAAAAAACTTGACAAAAATGCTTCTTTTACTATTGCAGCGGAAACCTTTACTTTAAACTATTTAACTTTTTAACTTTTCAGAGGCATGTCTTTCACTTTTCAATTCCTGAACAAATATTTCGTTGGTCCTATTTGTTCAGAAAAAAAAAATCTAGACAAAATTAGGCCTAAAACTGTCCAAAACTGCCAAAAATGCCTCTGAAAATAATAAAACTGTAACTGTAAAAACTGCTGTTACTGTTGAGGCCCACGCGGCCCGCGGCCCGCTCGGCCTGCTCGCACTGAGCGGCACGCAGTCGACGCGGCGCCCACGCGGCGGACCGGCACGCAGCCGACGCGGCGCACACGCTGCGGCCTGCTCGTGGCCCGCACACGCGGCCCAGACACGGCCTGTCCAGCGGCCTGTACACGGCTGGCCCGCGTGACCCACGCGGCCTGCCAAACACGGCCTCCACGCGCCGACGTGGCCCTATCCTGGCCGTCCGTTTCGATCGACGGTCGTCCTTCTTTTTCGCTCGGTATAAGAGGGTCGGCCAACGGCCAGAAAACCCTAACCCTAGCCATTTTTCCACCGGCGCCTCCTCTCTGCCTCACTGTGGTGGCGGCGGCGGAGAGACTTGCAGCTCCCGCTTGCACGCTCGGCCCGGCTGCTCGCCGGTGACGATGGGGCACTCCCCTGGAGTCTCCCCCCGGCTCTCTGTAGCGGCGACCCCGAGAGACTCCCCCGCGCCTCTCTGGCTCTCTGGCAGCGGCGGGACGGAGGCTGCACCTCCCGCCCACGCACGCGGCCCGGCAGCCATCGCTACGGCGTGCCCGCCCCTGGGGGTCTCTCTTTCTCTCTTCCCACCCCGTCTCTGTTTGTTTCTCGCGCGACGGGCGGAGTCATCCGCTCCCGCACGCCAGTGGCTGCCCACGGCGGAAAACGGAGACGAGCGACGGAGCCCCCATGTCCCCTTTGCCGGCGGCGCGTGCACCCGAGGGTGGGCGCACCTCCGTCAAAGGGCGCAGAGGTGGTTCCCTTTACCGCCAACGGCGGCACAACTTTGCCGGCGGCATTTGAGTAGCAAAGAATGCAGAATCGTTTGGCGGTGGCGGCGCGGTGGCCCCACTGCCCCTGTGCTTTTTCTCCGGCGAGCCCAAGGCCCCGGCCGGTAGAAACTTTCTTTTCCCTTTTCTTTGGGTAGGGTTTGGTCACAGGGATGAACTAGGGTTTCATTTACTGTTTCTTTTCTACCCGAAAAAAGCACAAGATCTACACACTAGTGGCTCTGATACCAATGTTAGATGCACTAGATCGTCTAGAGTACATCTTAGCCGGGTAGGATAGGATACTGTGAGCGTTTACCTTTCACTTGGAGGAAGACGAACCCGTCGACGTGAGGAGGTGGTGGCGACGGATCCGTGAGGAGGTGGTGGCGGCGGAGCTTCCCGTCGGCACTGCGCAAACCCTAATCGGTGGGTCTGTAAGTGGGGCGAGTGGCAGCTCCAGATCACCTCGTACTGAGTGCCACCGACCCCCATCTCTCTTTATTGCGCAGGCGACAGGGGCCCACCAACCAGATGCGGTTGGGCGTCCCCGATCAGGACGCGGTCAAGGGTTACGTCGAGTCGTTGGACTCGAACAGGTGGAGATCATCCTAACAAGATGCTCTAGGAGACCAGCCTCGCAACGGCCGTCCTCCTCATCGCATCCACTCCGCAGTCCGCGGCGGAGGCGGTCTCCTTGATCCCCGATCCGTCCGTTGCCGAACTGCTCTGCGCCGATCCTTATCTTGCCCGCCTGCTTCCGCCCCAACCTGTGCAACGCTGGCGAGCTCCGAGCAACTATCCTCCAGGCGAAGCCGATTTCGTCGACCGGCCTGGTGATGTCTGGCTCCTCCCAGCTGCGCGGCCTCTGCTCTGCACTGAACCGATAGCATTGCTGCTCTCCTCCTCCATGGACGTACTGGGCTATCTTCTGAACTTTCACTTGCGGCGACGTGCATTACCAGTCTGCCCCGCCCTTGCACTTCAGGATGGGTGCCATAAATCTATGCTAAAATCTGGTTGTTCTGAAACTCAACTCAGAAGGAGCAGTACAGGTCTCAGGTTGGCGCAGTTGTAGCAGATACGGAGTATATTCATCTATCTGCCTAGCCATCTTCAATTTGGTGGAGATTGTAGCGTTTTGGACTTCTTCATCACTATCAAGCCCCTAAATTTATTCAACACATCTCTGTGCTAATCTGATATTACTCCTATGCGTGATATAAACAAATAAAGACTTATGGTCATCGTCCAGATCAAATTGATGGTCTGCAGGATTTTGTGTTAAGGTATTGTCTTGCTCTCGCCATGAATAAATAGTGCACATGTAAGTATTATTTTCTTATCTAGGTTATTGGAACAAATATATTTTGTTTTACACATATTAGTTGTTCTATACTGACTTAGTGATAGAATTCACGTTTCCTAATTGTTGCAGACGACTTCTATTAGATTTTAAAGATACTACTTATTGTCTCAGGTCATCAGTTTTTTTACTAGATCTATGGCAGGCCAAAGCTAGCCTGAAAACATGAGTCAATCAATTTTACGAAGTCAAATTACGATAACTTCAATCAAGGTACGTGGCTCAAATTAATTACCAAAAAAAGGTTAGGATCTATCTCTGGGATTGTCCTGCTATGCTATCAAAGGTTTAATCACATTAGATCAGACTCATGTGTTGTCTAGCTACTCCCTATCTCAAAGCTATTATTGTCAATATTTCTGCATGTTTTAGTTTCTGAATTGTAATTTGAGTTCACCATCGAGAATATCCACACCGATGCAACGCACGGGTATTGTCCTAGTACACATAAAGTTATCAATCCTTAAACTCAACTATTGTATAAGTTAGCTATAAGCTGACTATAGCTGGCCTTATAGGCAGCACCCGGCTGCACTATTGGAATTGCTCTAAGAAGCTGCTAGGCTAGAAATCCAACACCGGTTGTAAATCGAAACCTGCTAGAGACGATTAGTAGTACGTTTACACATGGCCCGATTAAATCTCACTTCCTAGTAAAAGCCTAGTAAATAAAATAAAATAGAGTACAAACAGCAACACGGACGTTGCCATGCATAGGAAAAGCCTCTGAATCCAAAAAAAATACTAGGCATGGTAAGAAGTTGCTACAAATCCAACAATGGTTCTAAATCAAAACCTGCTACAGACGACCAGCACTACATTAACAAATCGACACAGCCCTTTCAAGGATCGATCAGGGGGAGAGACGGATGGTGATGTGCTTGGTGTCGTCGCTGCGAGCGAGGGAGAAGGTGCCCTCGGCGGAGGAGTTGAGGTAAGCCACAGACAGCTTGTACTCTCCCAGGAAGGCGCTGAAGTTGAAGGATCCCCGGTCGTTGGTGGCGCCGAGCACCTCCTTGGTCTGCCACTCCCCGAGCAGCCTGTCCACCACGTCGCCGGCGGGAAGGTTGACGAAGCTGCCGTCGGTGAGGCACATCTGGTAGCAGGTGGCGTTGGCGTCCATGGCTGTCCACAGCATGATCCCGTCCACGGACGGGTGCGCGAACCCCTCCCTGAGCACCTCCTCCAGGTACGCGGCCTGGGTCTTCTGGTCGAGGGCGCTGCTGATGTCGATCTCGGTGAGCCAGACGGGGAGGCGGAGGGTGCCGAGCTTGTCGAGCACGGCGCGGACGTAGGGGATGTTGGGCTTCCCGAAGTGCCCCTCGAGGCCGATGCCCTCGAAGGTTACCCCGGCGTCGGCGAGCTGCCGGAGCCGGGACACGTAGGAGTCGGCGCTGGAGCTGACATCGTCGCAGACCTCGACGACGTTGAAGTCGTTGAGGAACAGCGTGGCGAGCGGGTCAGCCCTCTTGGCGGTGCGGAAGAACTCGGCGGTGGCGTTGCGGCCGAGGCGGCTCTCGTAGAAGTCGAAGTGGAGCATCTCGTTGCTCACGTCCCAGTGCACGAAGTCGCCCTTGTAGCGCGACAGGAGGCTCTCGATGCGGCCGGCCACGGCGGCGCGGAGCTGGTCGGCGCCGGTGAGGTTCTTCACCCACCATGGCGTGTACTTGGGGTCCTCCCAGAAGATGTTGTGCCCGCGCGCCACCGCGTCGGTCGACTGCACGAACTGCAGGAGCTGGTCAGCCAGCGTGTAGTCCTCCTTCCCCGGCGACGGCTCCGTCGCGTACCATTTCAGCTCGTTCTCGAACACCGCCGCGTTGAACCGCTTGCTGAACCACTCCTGCATCCATCAGTGCAACCATCCACATCAGTCATTTTTCTTTCCTTTGAAGCAGCATCTTATCAGTCATCGTCTCATCGACAATGTTATTGTGAAAAATTCATTCTTCAGGAGTCTGACCGATGGACGACGTACCTGATAGGGCTTGTTGCCGAGGATGGTCTTGCTGATGGCGGAGCCCAGGGGGAAGTCTCTGCTCATCTGGTGAATGGCGATCTTGGCGCCCACGACGCGGCTGCCACTGCTGTCCGACACATGTACGTTCACGGAGCGTTTCCTGATCTGCCATGGACGGCAAACGCTGCTATTGTTAGTTTCAGTATCTACCATTTTTTTCTTATGTGATTTCCCTTGGGCAAATTTATTTGACAGGAACAAAATTTCGTGCAACATGATGGTACCAGTTCGATGCGGTCCTCCCTGTGCTGGCTCCATTCTTCAGGCGAAAAAGGCTGCAGAGAGGCGCTCCTGATTGAGACCATTGAGGCATTTGGGCTTGCAGTCTACAGAGAACAGAAAATATTGCATCACGAATTCTCCGAGCAGTACAACTTTGCAATCAATTATTTTTAACTTTCCCGCTGGCATGAGACAATATGCTTAGCATCTTGCCACTACTAGAATGTGTTGGCAATAATTTATTGTGCACATGCATCGCCAAGTCTAACCTGGAAGTAGAGGACAGAGGTTTGTGACGCCGAGCTGAGAGTGAAGCCGCCCTTGAGGAAGGACCAGCAGTCGTTTCGGACCAGAGCTGTGCCCAGGCACTGGGATGCGCCGTTGTCTAGTGACAAGATCTTCGCCTTCACATGGACTGTTCCTGGCCCATCAAATTTTACCCAGCCTGAAGAAAATCAGTCAGGAAGTTTAACAATTCAGTTTTGCTAGTTCTTGGTCGATCTGGAAATCAAGTTACACAGTTAGGTCGACTCCAGACTGTTAGATTTTCATCGTGATTTATGCTTCTTTTGAGTTGCAATAGAGTTTTAACTTGTGTCATGATTCATACTAGCTATGAGTTACAGATAGTGTAATGGACCAAAAATTAGACCAACATGTGAGCTTCACCTCATCGCCTACACTGAGTTTTGACACCGTGTGATAACTTGTCGCCTACATGTGCGCGCGGACGATGGATGCCTGACCGTGACCGGTAAGGCCCGGCTCTGTGAGAAAAAATCGTGTTACACTAAGATGCGCCGTTGTCTAGTAACATAATTTTTGTCTCCACATGGATGGTTGCTGGCCTATCGAATTTCACCCAGCCTGGAGAAAATCAGTAAGCATTCAACAAATTATTATTACATCCGTATTATGGAACCTAAATTGGCTTCATGCATCCGTTGATTCAGAGGCACGACAGCGAGCAAAATCTTCACGTCAGTCGATTAATAATTAAGATTTTTTTACATGAGTCACCAATATTATGAAAGCCTACTCCTTCGGCATAATTCCACTTAATTTCTTAGCACCTACGGCAAACCAAAGCTTAGCCTCTTTCTTAATGTTAGCAAGGAAGATAAAAGGTAGGGTGTGCTTGTTGCGGAAGACCCTCGTATTCCTTTCATTCTAACTTCCCAAGATGCAAGAAGGATGAGGGACACCATTGCTTTGAGGTTAGGAGGGGATCTGGGCGATATTTAAGCCACCACCAAGTTCTAAGGGAGATAGATTGGCCCATTATTGGGGGTTGAGAGAGTGAAGGCGGAGCTGATCTTGTATGAGTCTCTAAAGACGGATGATGAAGTGGCACTCGAAAAAAGGTGCGAGGCTGACTCCGCGATTTTTCAATTAGGTGGGTGTTGCAAACTTATGCAAAGTGGTAACCAAGGAAAATTGGGCCAACCTGTCGGATTGCCACTTACTAATGGCTACTCCCTCCGTTCTTTTTTAATTGACTCGGATTTAGTACAAGTTTGTACTAAATTCGAGTCAATTAAAAAGGAACGGAGGGAGTACTTGGTACAAGCTGTAATTTACTGTCAGAAATATGTTAATTGTGAATGCCAACGTCTATTCTTCTGAATTTTCTATGCAGATTTTACCACCTTGTTATTGCTCCTGGTTTTGTTAACGTAAACATGCATGCATGGAATTAAAAACTAGAAGAGTTGTACATGTCCATACTACGGTACTGGATTGTGAATTGTTAAACTTGTTTTTATTGTCTCTGCTGTTAAAAGATGGTTATGTAAGAAGAACAAAGGTAGCTGCAGTAAACTTGAAAAATATTGGTTAGAGATGCAGCATTATCATAATCCGCACAGCGTGAAACGAAAACTATGATATAAATATTTTGTTTTCAAAGTAATTAGTATTGATTGATAGTAGTGTTTTTGGTAGGATTTCGATGTTTGATCATGGACTAGTATGCATTTCATTGTTGTTTTGCTTGCAATGGATTAACTACTAGTGGCCTATATGTGGGCACATGCTTTTTTGAGGGAATTCAGCACTTTATTGATCATATGGCGGCACATGCTGCCAGAAAGAACAATCCATAAGTCAATGCTTAATTCATTGTTGCATAATTATTAGTGCAAAATGGGATGTCATTGCACCCTGCAAAAATTAGAAAGCAATCTATAGCGGTAAATTTGTTTTTTTTTCCCACGCAAGTCATGGTACCGTTTTTTGAGAAGTTCTAAAATCATATTAACAGGTCAAAGTTCAGATATAGTTAATGATGTATCCTAAAAGCCTGTCAATGTGAAATTCTTTATTCCCTAGGGTAGAACAATGAAAAGGAAAGAGATAAATTTTATTGTTTTTAAATGTGCACTTTTCATTATAGTTAGATCTACACTTGTTCCATTTTTGTGCTAGCCTAAAGCACAAAGTAGTTCGTATTGCGGTTTTGCATGTTTGCAGTATACACCATTAGCTACATTCACGGTTGTTTTTAGAATATTTTGAAACTTTAAAATATGTTTTTGATTTTTTTTAAATAAAGGACTACATGTAGCCTAGCCTCCGTTTGGAGTTTCCACTATTGTTCACGCCAAACGTTTTTGTTTCCTAACCTTTAAGGAAAATGAAAAGGTGACAGTGCCATGTTTCATTATCTTCTGTACATATTTTTGTGTAGATGTAAGAATACACTATATGGTTTAGTAAAATTTCAAGGGGATATGTTTTTATGGTTTTATCGGTCAGTTGAAAGGAAAAAAACAAAAACAAAATATGTTGATCGATAATTGCAATTTCAAGCCACCATATCCGTTTTTTTGTGTGCAGCCTCTATGCTTCGAAATATTTTTGCTTTGAAATTTACTAGCATACTTATATGTAGTGCATTTCGATCTGGGAGTGGTGTTTTGGCTTATGGGAGCATATGCTCCCCTTATTTTGAAATGCATCTTAAACATATTTTGTACTTTTGTGGTAGAGAGAGTCTGTGAACCTGGTAACTGAATTGAATTTCCGATTCAGAGTGCTAGTACACATCATAAGTTTCTAGATTGCCGAATCTTAGCTATAAACACACCTTTTACCTTTTCCTACCAAAAATACTCATTCCATGTTGTATATGCCGCCATTATACAGGTAGCACACCTTATGATTAAGCATTCAAAAGTGGCCGTCCATCCACTCGCCGAGCTCGCCTTCCTTCTTTGACATGCCCCTCATGGCGCCGGCATGGCCTCTTGCAGTACGCATCGCCACAAAAGTACAAAAGCTAGCGCTAGTAGTCTCCTCTGCATGGACCTGTGTGGATGGATGGGCACACACGCACGCGTCCATTCCTTCCCTACCATCGGAATGAAGCAAACGAAGGAACGCATGGGACGAACACCATCGATCGATGGTCCTGCTAGCTCCGCGGCCACATGCGCTAGCTAGCTGCGGCAAGGTGACACGTACGGGGCCGGGGAGGACGGCGGCTGGCTGGTGCGCAATACCTCATTTGCCTAGGCCGCTTGCTGCGCGCCCTCGTCTCCACCTCTCCGTCTTGCCTCAAGTTTTGTCTCGCTTTGCACGCGCGTTTTCTTGCCGCGCGCGCGCGCGCATGCGCATTCGAGTCCAGGACTCAAGGACGAGAAGAATCTCGCCCCCACCACCGGCGCCGGCGGCCCTACGCCAGCCAACGCGCGCACTCGTCGGTTGCCGCCTTGCCCCGGCCGTCTTTCTCCCTGCTCCTTACCCGTTGCCGGCTTCTGCCTGATTTCCGATCTAGCCAGAGCCTCAGTCCCCTCTCTGATTGGTTTCATTTCCTTGGATCGTAGGGCGTGTACATGTGCATGGTACCATTCGACCGAGTATTGGGGAGGTTTAGAGAAACGTCATTGCAGAGTTAAAGCGATTTTACTAGCGGCATCAGGACGTAACGGTCAAGACACGGACGACACGACTAAGCTCTACAATGGCGCACATAAGAATGCACGAATCATGATGTTGTTTCAATGGTGGATTCTTGATCGATAGGCCATGACGCCGTTAGAATTGCGTTTCCGCTAGTTCAATGGCGATGTTACCAAACTCTGGTTTCTAGAAGAGGAGAAATTGTTACGTGGCTGGAACTCCCATCAGGTAACGTCGCAGTGCGTGGCTCTAGTGGCGCACCGGCGCATCCCTGCCGACCAGGCTTCAACTTTCATTATTATAGGAATTTTGCAATCTCGTGTATCGTACATTAGCACTCCTGACTCCTGAGAGCTTCTAGCTCGGTTGAATTTTTACAGGGCTACTCAGTACTCACATAGTCACATGTTGGATTAGTTCTTCTGAGAGCGCATTGCTAACTTCCAATTGTTTGTGCCTGAAAATATCAACTGATATTGCACCAAGCATGGCCTGGCATTTTAGTGGAAACCTCATTGCATTTTCTAGTTTGTAGGTTATATACTCCCTACGGTCCAATTTATAAGGTGTATTGATTTTTCCAAACAGTAAAGCTCTTCTATCTAAACAATTTTATAGAAAAAACTGCCAGCACCTATATTATTATAATAAATAAAAATAAATTTTGAAAATAAGTTCTACCATGAATCCAATGAAAATGCTGATTTTGGTACTCCTCCGACCCACGTTATTTGTTGTAGATTCATTATAACTTTATACTAAATCTACGATAAGTAATATGAATCAAAGGAATTATTTAAATTAGTATCAAACAAAGTGTGTGCGCCCTTTCAGGCCCAGCTTCCACCATAAACAGGAGAGCACTACAGCCACACGACGCACGCCATCAAATGGGATGTTTGGGCTGTAAATTTTCCGTGGATTAATTGGTAGTATACCGTTTATCGGACAACTTCTCCATTCTGGCATATTTCTCTTTTCAGATTTGCTAGAAATTAGATGGCTGGTATTTTTATGTCTCAGTCGCCTTCCTTAGCCACTGATTTTTCCTCCTACATAGCAGTTCCAAGTAGGTTGGAACTAAGATTTCCCTAATTGCAAGTGGATCTAACTGGGATTTCTCTAGTTGCAAGTGGGTTGCAACTGAGATTATTCTAGTTGCAAGTGGGTTGTAAGTGAGATAAAATATCCAAACCGTTGAATTTGCTTTAAGATTCATCCTGGACTATGAGTTACACATAATTATGAGTTACACTTGATGGGGCCACATGACTGAGACTTAGTTATGTCTAATTCGCCAGAGATCTAAACATGTCCTTTTCTTTTCATGTGCCGTTTACTTTCAAAACAAAACGCAAGACTTCCTATGGGTTGGTCGATGACGCCACTATTTGGCTATACACCAACATCTAAATGCATGCCCAGTGTCTAGTGAATCAACTGACCTTAACATTTCCACCAAGTGAACGAGAGAAAGCAAATCAAGGATATGGCGCTATGGAGACTCACAAGAGAAGCTGTACACGGTGGCGGCGGACATGTTGTAGAGCACGAACGACGGCGAGTAGTTGCCCTCATCCGCCGTCCTGAAGTCCTTGATTTTCTTCGCCCACCGCAGGATGCCGCCGTTGTACAGAGCAGGTTCAGGGTGCCCTTTGCACTGTCAAAAACAGAAACAAGAAGGATTAATGCATTTGATCAGAGATATATGGCAAGATGGATGCAGAGATTTATCCCGAGAGAGGGAGGGAGAGATCTAGGCTGTGAGCGTCGTGTGTACTTCTGTGTAAGCTTTGTAATCGTAGCGCACCCCGTCAGCTGCAGAGACGAATCAACATCAAAATCAACCAAGCGTTAGCCAAGCCAAGGCAGCTAGCTGCACGCAGTCTCGATCGAGCGGAGGATGTGTACAGTACTAACCGGAGGAAGCATGTGGAGCGAGCGAGGCGACGAGCAGCAGCAATGGCAGCAGGAGCACTTTGGTCCGAGGAGGAAGAAGAGCCCGCGACGCCGCCGCCGTCTCCACCGCCTCCATAACGAAGTGCACGAGAGGTATGTTCAGAGTACAGGCAAACGGCCGGCGGGGTGTGTAACTGTGTGTATGTAAACAATCCTCTCGTGATCCCTTCCTTTTGTCTCTGTTAGCGGTCGGTGCGCCTACCGAGCATTTATACAGCAACGCAACAAAGAGCTACTAGTACTACTACTCCGTAGTAGCTAGCGAGAGAAGAGCTTCACCTTCCGTTGATAATCCCTGATTAGTGCAACAATCCTATGGCCGGTCAAAACTCAGTTCCCACTAGGAAATCTACAGACATTATATACAGGTGTTTTTAGATTCTAGTTAGTGTAACATGAGTGCTACACTGATGTGACTAACCAAAGACCACCTTGCAAGTACCACTGCATAAGGTTTTTTTTTCCCGGGTAGCACTGCATAAGCTGTGTGTGTTTGACTTGTGTTTACTAGCTCATGGATAACGATATACAAGTATATTCTACGCATGCGACGTTGCTAATCAGCTATAGTTAGCTAGTTAGTGGCACTGCCATGACAGGCAAGTCAGTGTTTGACTCGGCAGTTTATGGACGTGGCTGGATACAGGGCAGTAAGTAGATTAAAAAAAAATGTGAAAAGCATAGGCCAACATCATGTGGGTGCGACTGTACGTATGCACAGAGAGAGATCGAACCGAACAAGAATTCGTATGGAATTGCGCGTGTTGCCCAACCTTCCTTTCGGTGTGATATGTGCAGTGCTGTCAGTTTGTCACGCGCGGACGCCAAACAAAGAATCATTTCCAAGAATCTACCAGTCGATTGGAAGGTGGCCGGAGTGGTCAGCGCGCGGCGTTCCACTGCTTTTCGTGGATAGAATCGTGCAAGGAGCGAGCATGGACTGACTGACACCTTGCTGCTAATTAAGCTGCTGGAGACTAGGGACATCGTAGAAAACCGCTGAAACCGGCTGTGATAGCCAGCTTATTTCCTTGACAAACCTAAATCTCATTTTCAGTTTAGTACAAAAAAATTGAGCTAAGTTGAAACTGGCGAAACCGGGACACAGTTTTTGACCAGTGGAGACCATTTTACACGGCTGTCGCATTCATAAATCAGCGTGAACTGTTTTTGAGTTATGTTCGAAGTATAATACGTAGAGGTGTATATTAATAGACTAAAACTATTAATCATGTACTATAAATCTATTTCTCCCTTTGTACCTCTATATATATCCGCGAGGATCCAAGCAAGTCAACAACAGATATTAGGGATTCTACAATTTCTACATGGTATCAGAGCAGCTGTCGCCGCGGGTTCAACTCCGCCCGCCGCTTCCTCAGCTCAGGACTAGGATCTGTTTCGCCTCGATGCCGGGAACCTTTTCCCCGCCTCGGTTTTCCTCCATCAACGATCACGCAAGTCAGGACTCGATCTGATCGTCTCGGTTCCCCAAGGTCCGATCGCCTTCAACCCTAAGGAAACCTCCTCGCCGCTGCCTTTTCTGCCGCGGCAGGACTTCGCGTCTTTTCTCTACCGCGATAGGAATCACGGCTTGACTTTGTGGCTTTTCTCTGCCGCGACAAGAACTAGGAACAAATGGTGTCTTCTTCGACTCCGTCCGCATCGGCCACCATTGGTGCGCCGCCTGCAACAAAGCCAACCAGGGAAAACTTCCTCTATTGGCAGCCAAGTGTTACGATCACTCAAGTCAGGACTCGATCTGATCGTCTCGGTTCCCCAAGGTCCGATCGCCTTCAACCCTAAGGAAACCTCCTCGCCGCTGCCTTTTCTGCCGCGGCAGGACTTCGCGTCTTTTCTCTACCGCGATAGGAATCACGGCATGACTTTGTGGCTTTTCTCTGCCGCGACAAGAACTAGGAACAGATGGTGTCTTCTTCGACTCCGTCCGCATCGGCCACCATTGGTGCGCCGCCTGCAACAAAGCCAACCAGGGAAAACTTCCTCTATTGGCAGCCCAAGTGTTGCCCAATGAGTTATTCTTATTAATAATCCCGATGATGATAGATTGAGCATTTATAAAACAATAAAATGCTGAGAAATATCCAAACTTGATAATGACATCATTTTCGAATGACACTGCCATTTAATTCATGTTGGTGTTATGTGCTCCATTCCGATTGAATCACAAGGTCTTTAGATATTTGATCTTTTGACACATGTAAGTTATGCCTTATGAATGAAACTCCGAGTTATGGCAAAACGGAATGTGCGCTAAATTTATTGAGTATCATGCAGAATGATGTATTGGATTTCAAAAAGTAGTGGATATTATTGTTCCAAAACTTCATTGTTGATTTAAGTGAATATGTGTATTTGCTAAATGAAACACAAGTCTGAAATATTTGACGGAATCAAGGAATTTCAGAGTGAAGAAGGGTACTAATTAACAAGAAAAACGAGTCTCTATGATTTAATCAAAATGAATTTTTATTTGAGTTATGGTTTTCTGCATATAGAATTGTGAAAGGTGTTCCACAAATTACAACATTTGAAATATATCAATGTGTTGATATGACTAAAGTATTGTAATCCTACTATGTTGTATGGTCTGAATTATCTCTTATCGTGTTATTATTATTTAGTGTTAGCATTTAAAGAATAGCAATCACTCATTCTAAATAGAAAATCATCTAAAATTCATGGAAATTTTGAGTTGCCAGATAATTCGGAGTTAAGATGAATAAAGCTTTGAGATGCATTCTTACTATCGTTGAATGCATCTTCCATGAAACCAAAAGGGCAAATCTTGTATTGCAAAATGTGGTACCTTCCGAGAAAGAGGTTCTCATTAAGGATTTTGATGGAAGAAAGTAAAACTAAACCAAGGTAATTGACCTTACCTCCGTAACCAGAGTGGTGCAATAGAATGTGTTCCGGGAACCAAGCTCTACTAATAGAGGAAAGACAAAATGATAATGATCATGGCGTCTAGATTAAAGTTTTACTAAAATGAGTAGGATTCAAGAATACATTTTTGCCTCTTAGCAGAAGTATATTCATGATTCACTTGTCTCGGAATAAGAAATACCTACGAACTACAAAGAAGTGATGATGGACCTAAATACGGAAATGACTTAGAAGTCATGAAATCCTACAATGAGTTACATTTAAGACTACCAAGGTATTTTGATACTTGATCCTATTGAAGTAAAGATGTTACTTAATAAGTTAAGTGAAATTACCCACTCTGCCCCTGCCATACACAAATCTAGCTGCTTTAGTATGATTTTATTTTCCATCAGATCCGTAAATTTGACAAAAAAATTGGTGAGATCAAACTATATACTGTATGAGAGTCCTGCAACATTAATTTCTAGGTATCACTTTTTTTTGAATATTTCAAGGGATCACTTTTTTTTAAGTTGTAACTCAAGGGATCACTTGGGAGTTGGGACACATTCAGTAGCAATGTATACAACGGCCCATACACGCACAAGGATTGGCGTGGGCTTAGGCTTACTATCGCGGGCCTCTTGTTTAGAAAAAGAAAGGAAGTTCTATTTGACGTTTCAGGGCTTCGCGTCAAACGACGTCCGGGTGGGCCGGCCCAATTAGCTCGAATTGTAATGTTTTTGTTTGCTCAGTCAGCAGATGTAAGTACATAAGAGAGATCGTTCTGTAAGTTCAAATTTCAAGAATATTTAAATCTTAAAATGCTCATATTTCAAATTCTAAAATTGTTCGAAACTAAAAAAAATCAAAATTCGATAATATTCAAATCCTAAATATTCAAAATTTTAAAAAAATCAGATTGTGAATAAAAGTTCACAGTTTTGAAATAATGAAAAATGTTCAGATTTGAAAAAGGAAAAGGAAACAAAAACAGGAAAAAAAATCAAAATATGGTCAAAATATGAATTTTTTGTTTTAGAAATATTTTTTTTAAAAAAAATTTGAAACTTGAAAAAATGAAGCAGAAAACAGATGAAGAAAAAAGAAAAACCCGGAAGACCGGGGAAACCAGAGAAACTAGCCAAAAACTAATAAATAAGAAAAACCAGACCAGAAAGATCTAGAAGTTTCCTAAAACCGGAAAAAACCGAAACTTCCAGGGATCTACTGGGCCGACCCGTTTAGGAAAGTAACGATGGAGGAGGTACGCATAGGTTAGCTAACGTGTGTGTGAAGCGTCAAATAGGGCTCAAAGGGTTTTTGTCGGTAACTGAAGAAATTACTAATCCTTGGAGCCTTGAAGACCTGGTATGTATGGAGGCTTTGGCCCTAGCTGGTGATCTGATTTTTTCTCTAAATATTGGGCGTTTTTTTGCTCAAAAGTGCTGCGGGGCTTATGCACAACTAAACTGCACACATCCGAATAAAATATAGTCTCAAAGAAAAAGATGACACAAAACTCACTTCAACAACAAAAAATGGAGCGACTACTCTAGCGCTTAAGGAGGTGGAGGCCCGATGTGTAGATTACGCCGTTATTCATGTTGTAAAAATTCATTCAAAATATTCTCCAACCATGTAGATACCCATGTAAGCAGGTCATGATGGTCCACATGTTGTAGAGACGGCTATGAACGAAGCGTAGTCGTGCACCGGTAGATAACCTTCATATGAGAAGAACTTTTGTCATTAAAAACTTTGTTATTTTTGCATAGCCGTAGCCAAAATAACGGTAGTCGCTCCCACCCTAATAAGTAATTTAAACTTATTATCCACACCATTGAGTTAAATATTCGCAACACTACGAGGTAAGGGTATAAGATAAAACCTATCTAGATGAGTGATCATATAGACCTAGTAAACTTCCACTTTAAGAAAAGATGTTTAATAGTCTCATACGACATGAGACACATTTTTTTACATATGTGCCAGCTGTGTCTCGCGAGGTTGTCTTTCCCGAGGATAACACTTCGACGAAGATATCACACATAAACCTTAGTTTTGACTAGACTAAAGGTTTGTACATGAAATTAGAGATAAAATTCCATTCTATGTAAGATTCCCGCAAAACTAGTTGGTACCATGCGTCAACTCAACTCCACGGCACTACCGGCGATGCCCATGTGTGGATTTCCTTCGCGCCCTACAAGTTCTGGTTTCATGCTTGGCTATCGCTCTATGGCCAGTGCTGGACATCGGATCGTTGACTGCGACGTGGCCTTCCTAGCCACGTATTATGCCCGCTCTGCTCTATCGCTACTGATACCGCGGATCACCTTGCGTTGCAGTGCCCCTTCATCCGCGCTATATGGGACAGTTTTTCTCGACGTGCCGGGGTAGGGATCCCGACCCCCGCTACGGACAATCAGCTCTCCACATTGTGGCCTAGCGCGGTCGATCACCTCTCCAGGGTGGATCCCAAAGTCGCCAACTCTGCTATCATGCTTCTCTTGAGGTCTCTTTGGCTGGAGCGGAATGCGAGGGTGTTCGAGGATACCGCTACCCCTGCCGATCGTGTTCTCGACACTGTCATCCAGGAGTGGAGGCTATGACTCTTGTGTAGGATTGGGTCCGTGAGAGGTGTGGTGTAAGGGCCCCACCACCTTCTTGGATGGTTTGTGGTGGATGGGTCCTAGCCCTCTCTATCGGTTGTAAATGTTTGTCCTTAAACCTAATGAAATGACGCGCACATCTCCTGCGAGTTCTCAAAAAAGAAAGCATTTTAAGATGCAAAACTAGGACCAATGAAATCTTGCCTAAACGTCATATATGGTGGCGATCTGAATGAGCAACACATATCAATTGCTTCCGATTGTCTCAAGGTGATTAACAACATTCATGATGGTGTTAATCGTGCATATGGTGCACTGTTAAATGAAATTACAACGAGGGGGCCTCAGTTTTATTTGTTTCAATCACATTTCACGAGCGACGCGAGTATAATTTTGAGACACATCGTTTAGCTAAATCGGTGTTGTCTCTCTCATATGGTTGTTATGTTTGGTTTCAACCACCCTCTGTGGTGTTTTGTATCCATATGAACATGGTTATTGAATGAAGCTTGTGGTTCATGCTAAAATGAACCTCGCTACTTTAGTAACGCTGATAGGTAAATATGGAATGACACCACTCTCGACCAACTCCTTGAACAAAATGACTCACCTACAACTGACATTCGAGCTGTGCTTGTACAACTGTTGTGGTTTGAATCGAATTACTCACCTACAACTATTATTTCTTCTAAGAATGAAGAAAATATCACATTCCTCTTAAAAAGTTAAGAATAGCCTGCCAGCCTATGATTTTCTTCACCACTTCAAATGCCACCTTTTCCTCACGAAATAAGAAAAATATTGGATCCATATGTTTGGAGAATCAGACGACATCACATTTTTTTTATAAAAAGAATAACATGCTAGCACATGGGTTTTTCATCAATCCAAGTAGTACAGAAGTTTCCTCCAAAAATAAGAAATATAATGCATGCAGATGCCCGTTGAGTCCAACAATGGGGCATTCTTATTTCTTTTGAGAAAGACATATGATTACAACTGTAGTTACGTGACATGGATCGACCATTAGCAATAGACGGAGATTAATGCAGTCCTCGATAACAAAACAAAACAGAGGAAATTAGTGTGGGAATTTGGCGTGGAGACGCACAAGAGGCAGGAGGAGTTGCGTGCGTGATCAGCGCGAATCAGCAACACGCAGGAGGAGTGGGGCCCACCTATTTCTGTGGGGTTCTGTCTCCCGGTTTTCTCTGGGAAGTGGGAAGGTGGACTGGGTATTGCCCGCATCATTTTACCCCTCCCGGTTAAATCCGTTCTGTATTTTTAGCCATGGTGAAAACCTTTTTGTATGTTTTAGGGAAAGCCATCTCCGGCCAAGGACTTAATTATGAAGGGTACAAATCGTTTTGAAAAAAAAAGAATACAACAATTTTCAAAAAATAAAAGGCTTAAAACTACACCGATTACACATTTTGTACATTCTCCATCCTACAAAAGATATGTCAACCTTTTCTAAACTTAGATCTATCTAGACACGATAAAAACGGGCGGACTTGGAGTACATAATAAAAACTACTGACTTCATGTAAGTCAGTCTCTTGCCGCGGCTGCTTGTGTTTGCGATTCGAGGGGTGATCTGTTGTCGGCTTGGCCATCATAATCCACTTGTCATTCCTCAAATTGGAGCGCTTCATGGAAAGCCTCCTTCAGTTTCACGCCACCGGTTCACTCTTCTAAGGTTCATGGTGCATAACTTTTTTCTTCCCGTAGTGGGGATCACGTGCGCCACAGCCTCGCCTCGGCCGACCTCGTCCAGGTGGACGCCCATCGGCTATCTAGGAGCTCATCCGCAGTTGCACGGACTAACGGACGCGCAAACCACCATGGATGCACGAATATGCAATTCACCATGGTCACCCTTCCCCCCCTCGTCTACTAGGTCGTATGCGTTGCATTGTTACCTAGATGAGCGCCATGAGTTTGTTCTTTGTTCCTTGCGGACATTTGAAAATTTTACACCCGAGGTAACAATGTGGGAACAAACCATATTGCTCTTTGATTGACACCTTATTTGCCTCTTAGGAAAAAAAAAAGCGACAACTTTTTGACATTGTTTTGTAAATAGTTATATAGCACAAAAAATTTCAACAAAACTAACATGTGGGTTCGTATGCATTCATGGTAATTCATCTAATGGAAAATAATATGTAACATTTAAATAAAAAAAGGTGGATGGGAGAAATGTGTTGAGCTAAAGAACAAACTTACAATCTATTTGAGGACGAAGGTGGATGGGAGCAATGTGTTGAGCTAGACGCTCTGAAACTTTAAATTTGAATGTTTACAAATTCGTAAGTTTTTCAGGGTCCTCATAATTCCAAATGTGTGCGGTTCAAATTTACCGAAAGTGATGGTGGAATTCCAAAAGTTGTAGAAAGAGGAGTGGTTACTTATAAATGGAAATTTACCAAAAAGGGATCCGTCTAAAGAAATGGATATACTAGTCTAACTAGGAAAAATACCCGAGCGTTGCATCGGAAAAGGAAAAAAAATATCCTTTGGTTGCAAAACTTGGCTCGACCAGGATTTTGCCATAAAGTTGATTGACATGTTTAGAATAATTCAAACATCTTTAAAATAATGATGGTGGATGTAAGTTACAGGGAGCCTCGTCTTCCATCTTGTAGGAATAGTTGAAGAGGATATAGTCGATGGAGCCCTCATCGATGGATGTTTTTCACGTACCAGTGTGCCAATACGGGGTCATATGCACAATTTGAGTAGGACACTGTTCAAATTAAAAAATGTGTTTTGATATTGGAATAAACACTCTCTAACATGGCTAAGGTAGCCTTGGTGTTTGCTAACGAAAATAGTACTTCCTTACATCTATAAAAGGATGTCTCAAATTTTTCTCAGTTTGCATGTATCTGAAGTGTTTCTAGCGTCTAGATACATAATTTTTTACAAAGTTGAGACGGAGGAAGTACTTGTCCTGCTTGCAAAGGGAAACGATCTAGACAATATTGTTCAGATCTGTTTTTTTACTTAGAAGGAAAGTTGTGACTCCCGTTTTTGTACATACAAAAAGTGAACGCTTCGATCCAGAAAAAATAATCGTTACGATGGGCCGAGACCCAAAGCAGTTACGTGACCCTTGCGGGAGGTGGAACGGCCGACGACCGACGAACGCGCGCACATCCACGGAAGCAGCACCCAGGTTAATCACGGCCAGCTTCTGGCTCATCGTCTTGTTTTTTTCTTCTTCCCAACTGGCTCCATAGAGTTTTGTTTTCCCTCACGAGAGGAAATACATAGCGATAGAGTTGTTTTCCCTCACGAGAGGACTATAGCAGATCGATCGGATGAAGGACGAAACAACCAAACGGGCCTAGGATTTTCAGAAGACGTTGGGCCTAGAGGAAAAATCTTTGGCCCGTTTGTGACACCAGGCAGCCACCTATTGCAATTTAATAGTAAAGATTAGCAGTTTATTTACAGTAGTGTACGCCAGTACGTACCACATGCTGCACATTGTACACCGCAAACATTTTAAGGTGAAAATCACCAATAATGCAGTTGGGAGGTAAATTTGATTATTATTACTACGGTTCATGCGTTATTAAGAAAACGCTGCAGCGCTTTAACGACACGGCCGAGGCAATGGAAGGAGGAGCCGCGCGATTGCTTTTCCCTGGCCGAAAATGCTTCACACACGATGATTCATGTACGATCTGTGTACGATGCTCCTTTCTGACGGTGCAAATTATTTTTCTCCCCGGCCGGTGCACAAGTCCTCAGACCAACACCCGCAGTACTGCAGAGCCTCGTTAAAATATTCTCAGCTACGAAACATGTACTCCCCTCCGGTTCTATTTTTTTTTAGTTTTGAATGTATCTATAACTAAAAATAAGTCTATATACATTCATATCTAGACAGAGTTGAGCAGCATTTTTTTAACAGAGGGAATACTAATCGTCTTTTCCAATTCAATCCTTTTGATTTAGTTTTGTCTCCCTAAAAAACTTCGTTGTTAAGGCATTCCTGCACTAGACCCATTTTAAACATCAAATGTGTCCATTTTGATTCGTTTGGGTCGAGCGGCGGACACAAAATCGGCTAATATCCGTTTGGGTCGAGGAGTCAGACCCGGTGGTCCGACATTTTTTCCCACCATCATTAACGCATACACAATATGTCTTTTTGTGCATAAACTTCCAGCCTCGTTCCCCCGCGTGGCCACTTGATTATCTCCGTGTCAGCCTTTTTCCCGCTAACAGGTGGATCGGGAGACCTGGAACATGGAGCAGGACGCCACGGAGATGGTGCAGGTAGCGGAGGTAGTGGCGAGGGACCAGGCTTGCTATGATGTCGACATGGAGGCGACATTGCTAGCGGAGAGAGCATGCTGGGATGCTGCCATGGCAAAGGGCCAGACGCGCCAGAGGTGGGAGGAGGGGCGCCATGGCATAGCAGGAGCGCGAGGTATGTGACTCGCGGCAAGCCCCCGATGATGTCGGCCCCTCTAGCCACGCCGACAACAGGGAGGCCGCTCGACTGCGAGTAGCCTCGACCATGGAAGGAAGAGAGACGCCGAGTAGTTATGGCCATCATAGTTTAGGTTAACACTCTATAAAGATGCATCATTTTTGTCCAAGTTGTTAGAGTATATCACGCCTAGGCTATATTTGGTAGTTTAAGATTGTACTACAAATCTACAATTCTATCTCTACTAGGGTTCTTGCCCTCCAAGTCTTCTCTACTATATAAATAGCCCAAGAGGCTCAATGTAATTATCAATTACTCCATATCAATACAATCATATTCCGCAATCTATCATGGTACAAGAGCGGTTCTTTCTACGATCTAGGGTTTAGCCACCAACTGCTTCCGTCCCCCCCTCCCCCCCCCCCCCCCGGGGAGATCGATCTCCATGATCTCCGCCGGGGGCATCCGATCTCATAGCTAGTTTTTCTTTAGATTAGTTTTATAGTTTAGCAAATTTCGTTTTTCCAATTCGACCGATTTTTTTCTCTACCTTTCAGCCACTAAAATTAGATTAGATCCGATTAGCTTGCTCTCATCGGCGAGTCCACACGCAACAGCATCTCGTCGAACCTACCGCGTCTCGCTGCATTCACCACCGCCGTCTCCCTCCTCTCCCCAGCCCTCTCTTCTCTCCCCAATCGACCTCAACAAGTGAGCAACGACGACATGTAGTATTTTTTATATTTCCATCTGGCCGAATTCAAATATATGTACGAAATCGGCCTATATATGTACGAACTTGCCTACGTATGTTAAATACCTTTAAATTTCGCTTTTGTTTGATCAAATTTCGCCTTGTTTTGTACGATTTCACCGTTATTTGTCAAAAGAATTCATCCATCCTAGACTCGCCGCTGGGAAAAATGGGCTCCCCGGGCCAAAAATTACATCCATCCGGCGCTAAATAGCGCTGGATTTGGGTGTGGGGATGCTCTCACCTAATGGAATGGGTCTACGTAGGCCAGGTATTTTCATCCGGAACCCAAGTCACTGTTCCAGCCCAAAGCCAAACCGCTGCGTGTGATATGTTCGATCGTACAGAAATCGGACAAAATTTATCGTGTGTATAGCATCACTCTTCCCTGGCCAAATGCCAGGGCGACTGCCGACTGCTACAGTGGCTGAATAATTTCCTCACGCGAGAGACGAATCCGCACCAAGCTGGCTGGTGGGCCGCTGTGACACCATGGCCCGCATGCCAGCGACGTGCCTAGCTCTCGGACATAGTGTAGCCGATCGAACCGGTCAGCAGATTTTCTCATGTCTCCAACTCGATAAAAGAAAGGAGAGGAATTTGGCGTGGGAGGAGTTACGTGCGTGATCAGCGCGAATCAGCAGCAGGAGGAATGGGCCCACCTATTTCTGTTGGTTTCTGTCCCCTGCTTTTCCCTGGCTGGACTGGGTACAACGCCCGTTTCGTTTACCCCTCCGGCCGGGTTAAATCTTTTCTGCATTGATAGGACCATGGTTAAAAACTTTTCTGCATTGTAAGGAGAAGCCATGGTTAAAACTTTTAGGTACGTGTTCTAGGGGAAGCCATCGGAACTTAATAGACAAGGAGGTCGCATGGACGTGCAGTTCACCATGGGTCGAATGAACATGCAATTCACCATGGTTGCCCTTCTCCTCTCGTCTATTAAGTGGTGCCTAGATGAGTACCATATGAGTTCAATCTTTGTTCCTTGAGAACGTTTGAAAAAATTATACATGAGTCAACAATATGGGAAAAACCATAATGCTCTTTGATCGGCATCTTATTTCCCTCATAGAAAAAAGGCAACAACCTTTTGACATTGTTTCATAAATAGTTATACAGGACACAACATTACAATAAAACTAACATGTGTGTTCGTATGCATTCGTGCTAATTCAGCCAATGGAAAGCATTAACATTTAAGTCAATAGAAACAAAAAAAGGTTTTTGATCAAACGTTTTGTTGGTCTAGAAACAAAACCAAGTTGCAAGACAACATTTCTCACAATATATAGTAGCTTTCTACCCGCAATATTTTTACGTGTTTTTATGTGCATATTAGGTTTGCTTACATGTGTTTTCCCCTTTTTCGGTTTTTTCTTGATAGAGACCGCATGAGGTAAAACGCGACCTGACCTGTTTGTCGAGTTAGTTTGGTTGCCCACAATATTGTAGGTTGCATAAAGGCATCGTTTATACCTCCATTGTTTTGTTGCCCACCTTTAGGATTTTCGGGCTCAAAGCGCTCGTTTGGTAGCCTGATGTCATATGGGGTGAGCTTACGAACTAGCAATTAATGGTTTTAGGGTGTTACATGCGATGACACACGCTTGGACCAGCATAAAATAAACAATCACCATGACTATTATGGCGATGATGAAGTCCTTTAGCCTACTATCCCCGCCCCGAGTTGCACCCTTCAGAACGACATGACTGCTCTATTACACTAAGAATCGTGAGTAATCTTTTTTTTTTTGCCTCCTCTCTAGCTAGTCCTAAAACTTTTATGTGGATTGTTCTCGTAACCAGTCACTTGTGCACTGCACTCCTTCCATGACTTGTATGCTCCTGCTCAGCATCCAAGCTTGCAGTGAAGGTCTCTAAGCTTGGTGACATGGATCCACCTAGTTCTCCACTACCTCAGATGGTTGTACACTAGCTGTGAGGAGGACACCTCTGCACCATAGAACTGAATGACCTTCTTGCCAACATCGTTTAGGTGCACCTCCTTGAACCCTCTTTAATTACTATCCTCGCCCTTGTCTTGATGATCTCACACATCTTGTTGTGGACGAAGTTGGATAGGAGCAATGTGTTGAGCTAAATTCCCCGAAAGTTAAAACTAAAATCTCTAAAAACTTGGACGTTTGGTTCCGAAAGTTTGGAAGTTTTTCGAGATTTTCAAAATTATAAACGTGCGTTTCGAATATACCGAAAGTTGATGGTGGAATTCCAAAAGGTTACAGAAAATAAAAACTACTACTTATAAATGGAAAGTTGCTACTAGTCTGATTAGTAATGTAACTTGCCCACTATATTACTCTCCTGCTTCTTAATTAAATACGTAGTATATTCCAGTGTACGCATGACATGCTGCATCACAAGCCTTCTACGGTGAAAATCACCAATGTTGCAGTTGAGAGGTAAATTGGATTATTACTACGGTTCAAAATTGAATTTTAATCGAAGCTTATCGTCTAGTGACTCAGAAAAAGCTGCAGCGCTTTAACGGAAGGCAATGGAAGGGTGGAAGGGTGCATGCAACTCACGCCACAGCTCGGAGCAGTCAGGGCCGTCGGATGAGAGGAGAAGGAAATCCTGCCGTCCGATCGGTCGTCGACAGTACATGACGTATGCGATTGCTTTGAGCTGGCCAAATGCATGGCAGGGCGGCTGCTACAGTGGCTGAATAATTTTCCGCACGCGAGAGCCCAAGCCGCACGACGCTGACTGGTGGGCCTCCATGATAGAGGGATCCACATGACAGCGGCGTAGCTAGCTCCCGCGCGGTGTGCAGCCGTTCGAACCGTCAGCAGGTTTTCTCTGTCTCGAGCTCGTCGCTGCCCCGCCTCTTTAAAAGCAAGCGCACGCAGGGTGGCCTGCACGGCCATTCCATTCCGTCGCCTCCGAACCCACCCACCCTCCTCTCTTTCTCTCTCCGCGGGCGCGCCGCAGCGGCACGGCAGTGGCACACGGTGCCGCTGTCATCTTCTTCCTTTGCAAGTAAGGTTCCTCCCTCCCTCCGTCCATGGCCGCGCGCGGCTACTGGCCGGATCGTGCGAGCTGCTTGTCCGAGTTACTTGTTCCGATCTCTACCTCTCTCGTGCCTTGGATTTTGCGCCGGCCACTGCGCCTTGATTTGCATCTGGGTGAGTGAGGTGGTTTTTTGAACTTGCAGCCTCGCCGGTGTTGCGCGCGGGTCACCGGCCGCGCGCGCGGCGTGCGCGCGCGTTGCGTTCTAGCGCTAGCAGCAGCTGGTTCCGATCGATCCATGGAGTTCGATTCCATTTGGTCGGTCGCATCAGTACGTTGGACGAGCGCGCGCGCGTGTGAGTGTACTCTCGGGCGTCTCGCGTACGTCGCGCTTCGATCTGATCTGCTTCTCTCTTACTGGCGCGCGCGCGTGAGCGTCCGGCCTGGTGGATAGATCCTGTTGCAATCTGCTGGCTCCGATTGATTGATGCTGTGTTTTCCATTTCTGGTTGGTTGATTTTACCCGTGTGCATGATCGACCCTCCTGGCCCGTACGTATAGATCTATCTGCAGTGCAGAGCGGGTGGAAACCTTCGTTTTTGAGTTTTGTTTGCAAGATGTTGAGGTGCTTCCTTCCTTCCGGTCGATCGATTCTGCTTGCTTAATTATCCGTTTGGTTTTATTTTTGCTTCAACATCCGGTCGGCCGGCGTGAGTTAGAGACTACTCCATCCTGCAGGATCGATAGATAGATCTGTGGAACGCTAATAGCTAATCAATCGCCTATCATGGTCTAGCGCGCGGGCTCACTCGCTGGTTCCGATCTATGGATTTCGATTCCATTTGGTCGCATCAGTACGTTGGACGCGCGCGCGCGCGTGAGTGTATTCTGGCGTCTCGCATCGATCGTGGATAGATCCTAGCTAGAAGCAACTAGCCAGCTACCGCTTCTGGTTCTCTCTTCGGTGCTGAAACCGCGAGGTGATTTTTAAGCTGCTGTATGCATGCGCTTCTGGCTCCGAGTGATTGGTGGTGTATTTTCCATTTGGTTGGTTCATTTTACCAGTGTGCTTGAGCGTCCTTTGATAGATCAATCTGGATAGCGGGTGGATGAATAATCTGTGGCCTTCGTTTTTGAGTTCTTCTTTTTTTGGTGAGATGGGATATAGTTCTAGTTCAGGCCGATTCTTATACTTGTTCCGTTTCGTTTTACTTGCTTGAACATCCGCATGCGTGAGTTAGAGACTCGATCCTGCAGGATAGATAGATCTGTGGAACGCGACTAGCTAATTAATCGTCTCATGTTGCATCACCGGCCGGGTGGATTCTACGACGCACCAGCTCTAGCTAGCTAGTTACCCTTTTAATTCGACCGTTTATTAATTTGGTGCTGATCAAGTACGTAGCTAGCTATGGAGTTGGGAGGCGCGCGCATGCGAAACTTGTCGCTGTGGTTTTAGTTTCTTCTTGCATTGCTGATCGATCTCGCGCTAGAGTTATTATATATTGGTTCTCTCTTACTAGCATGAGCGTCCTGACTAGATCGATGTGAGGTGATTTTGAAGCTCTGTGTGCTACTTGCTGTTGCAATCTGGCTCCGATATGATTGGTGGTCTGTTTTTCCATCTGCTTGATTTCTGGATAGATCCCTAATTGCCTCATGTTCTTATACATATCGCCGGGTGCATCCTAGCTACTAGCTAATAGCCTCATGTTCTTACTAGTATGAGCGTCCTGATCCAGTGCTAGCTGCCGCAGATCCCCTGCAGGAGCTAGCAGGAGTTGTTAATTAACTGACTGGACTGTGTTTTCTTTGTAGGATGGGAGGTGACGACGACGCAGCAGTGATCATGGAAGCCGTCTTCACCTGGGCTTGCTACATTTTGGCAGCTGCCAGTTGCTTCTTTTCGATGTGAGTTTACGCATGCATCTGGAATTCCTTTTTACACTCTGCGATCGTCATGAATGAGACTCAGCAGCTGCTTATATGGTTCATGCTTGCATGCAGGGTGCCCACCTACTTGTCGTGGACGCGCAGGGCGCTCGGACCGGGCGGACGCCGGCCTGACGCCATTGTTGCGGCATTCTTCAACAACGCCGCGTGGTTCTCCTTCGGCATCCTTCAAGACAGCCTCGAAGCGGCGATCATCAACGGTTTCGGCGGCCTATTCCAGCTGGTGAATCTCGTGGTGTACGCCGCTCTGTGCACCAGGCCGGAGCGCCTCGGCCTTATCCCGCGGTTTCTCCTCGCCGGTCTGTTCTTGGGCATCGCGGTGTTCGTGGGCCTGCATCACGATGACGATTCCGTGAACCTTTTCAAGCTGATGTGCACCTTGTTTGGATTTGGGGGGGCTTTCACGCCAAACATCATCACGGTTTACATGGTAAACGATACTCCCCACCTTCTTTCAAGTGCTCTGCTCTGTTTAGTCTCTGTTTAACTGTAGCATTCGTTCCTTTGCTAGCTTTCTTATAGTGAATGCCTGTGCTCTGTTTAGTACTGACATCAGCTGCTTTGCTTGCTTGCTTAGAATGAATATATGCACAATGCCTCTGCTCTGTTTAGTACTGACATCAGCTGCTTTGCGTGCTTGCTTAGAATGAATACATACACAATGCCTGTGCTCTGTTTAGTACTGACATCAGGTCATCAGCTGCTTAATTTGCTTGCTTGCTTAGAATGAATATATACACAATGCCTCTGCTCTGTTTATCTCTTTGTTCCAAGATACTACTCTGTGTGTTATCATGCGCATAACGTCGTTTACGTGTTAAAATTTGTAGACCCAGCCCAGGTCAGTAGACATCCTTCCACATTGGGCCATCTCACTGCTCTGCGCCGTCAATGGTGTGGCGTGGGCAGTAAGGGGGTTTTATATGTGGAACATACCAATGGCGGTAAGACTAGCTACATGTGAATATCTCCTTCATCTTCGATACATTTTTTTTGATCGGGGATCCATCTTATTCGTGCAGGTACAAAATGTTGCTGGGGCGGTCTGCGCTATCTGGTTTCTTGTACTTCGCTACATGTGGAGGAACCTGCCGATATACCAGCCAGTGCCCAGTAGCTCCGACAGCAGCAGTGACACCGGCACGGAGATCAGTGACAAGTCCCCTCGCGCCTCCGAGACCGAGTCCGAGGAGAAGTCCCGTGGCGCCTCCGACAACGAGTCCGAGGAGAAGTCCCCTGACGCCTCCGACAGCGAGATCGAGAAGTCCACTGGCGCCTCCGAGAGCAAGTCCGAGAAGAAGTCCCCTGGCGCCTCCGAGAGCAAGTCCGAGAAGAAGTCCCCTGGCGCCTCCGAGAGCAAGTCCGAGAAGAAGTCCCCTGACACCTCCGACAGCGAGACCGAGAAGTCCACTGGCGCCTCCGAGAGCGAGTCCGAGAAGAAGCCTCCTCGCGCCTCCGACAGCGAGACCGAGAAGAAGTCGGCCTCAGCGATCAAGTCCGACAACAACAGCTCGACCACAGATTCTGCCAAGACCTGCATCGACGCCGCTTCCAACGAAACGACGCCGACGACAGCGCCAGCAGCACGGGCGTCTGCTTCAGCGGCAGCAGAGGCTGAGATCATCGAGGACACCGAGGACGTTAAGGACGCCGAGACATTCGACGAGGGCAAATGACGTCAAGACGGCGGAGGAGCCAAACATGAAGTAGGCGCACGGCGGTGGCTTCACTTCGTCTGAATTCATGTCATTTTGTCGTCCAAAGTTGCACTTCTTCTGCATTCGTGTTTAACTGCGACCTAAGTTGAACTTTGTCTGAATTCATGTACGGCAGACTGGAGTTATTTCGTGCTTCGTCGATTGATTTGCAGGCTGATCCAAGTGTATTGTGTTCTTAATTTGCATGTCAGGATAAAGTCTCGCTTCTAGTTTATCCAAATTGTGTCGTGTTCTGAGTTTTTGACGTATTGGGTTACAGACTAAACACGAGACACTGATTCCCTAGAACTAGCTGGAAGGGACTTAGAAGAAGAATTTTTTTTAGAGAACGAACGTTCTGCTGGAGAACCAGCGATTCGTCGGATTCTGACTGTTACATGTCACGCATAGTGTTTCTGAAGGGTCTCTCTAGGCCTTTATTACTTGGCCGGCCAGACTAGCTGAGTATGTAAAATTTCAATACAACTGAGTCTCAGCTGTTGTCTTTTTTTTTTCGGAAAACCCCGAGAAGATCTGCATGTCATTTCAATAAGGTAGAGAAAGAAGATTTACAACCCAAGAGAGGGCTAAGAGCCTAAGACCCATCCACCAAAAACCAAACAAGGTGGCCAGAACATTACACCACATCTCTTAGAGCATCTCCAGCTGCGTCCCCCAAACCGCGCCGGATTGAGCGTTTGGGGGACGTGTTTTGTTCGTGCCGCCTTTGGGGGACGTCGCTCCCCAACCGCGTCCCCCAAACATTTAAAATAGTTTTTTTTTTGCATTTTTATTTCAATTTCCACAAACTAATACATAATTGAGAACATGGTTTACACGAAAACACAGTTAGGAACATGGTTTTCCACAAACTAATACATAGTTTGAACCGTCGTGGACACAAATATAAAATTTTGCAAAGAAACTAAACCTAACTAGGCTGTGCATCGAAGATTTTCTGTGTTCGCTGCTAAGAAAGAACACTCGAGGGCACACCCTTGAGGACGAGGACGAACTCGAACAGCACGTCCGGCTCCACGTCCATCTCCGACGATGAAGCCGACGACGTGGGAGGCGACGGCGAGCGTCCACCTCTGCCGCGGCCACGACCATGACCACGGCCGCGAGGTCGGCCTCCGCCTCTACCAGACATAGCGTCGAGTCTTGTTGAGATGGTGGCGGCTAGGGTTTGGGAGAGAGGCGCTAGGGTTTGTGTGTGAGAGGGACGATGAGAGGCGGCCCTTTTATAGGCTGGAGGGAGGTGGAGGAGCGGTGGCGCTCATTAACGTCGGCACGCAGAGCTAGGCGCGACGTGACGCGTCGCTGCGTCGCTGCGGGAACTGCACCAATTGACAAGGGATTAACTTGTCAATGCCTATGGATTGTAGGCTAGGGTTTAGTTAGAAGTAGAGGGTAAGTAGATCTCGAAGGTTTCAGCCGAAAAGTACTCGACGATTGTGAAAACTAGGGTTTGCAGACAATGATTCGGTTGATTCTTTGTCCCTCGACTCCCCCTTATATATGAGGTGAAGCCGAGGGATTCGTGCTATACAAGTTTACAGAGTCCGGGACGGTTTCTAACTCATCCCGCCAGATTACAAACAACACTTCCTATTACAACTCTATCTTTCCTTAGTAAATCTTGGGCTCCCGAATCTTCTTATTCTTCGGGTATTGGGCCTCCAGTAAACCCCGGGTACCATCTTCGGCAGGCCCATTTGGGATGCCTATGTCAGTCGCTGCAAAGCCAATAACTTCCGCCGCGAGGTAAGCGACGGTTAGGTTAAAATTTATTGTGCCGCTGACGAGTCGGCCCCGCCACTCCCCGCCTCGCTTTTCGGTGTGTCCAGTGTCCCCGGTGCGTCCCCTGTGGGACGGGGACGGGCTCGGGGCGCCGGACACCGTATCGGGGCGCGCCGGACAAAAATGGGCTTTGGGGGACGCGGCTGGAACGGTTTTTTGGTCCGGCGCGCCCCAATTCCCTTTGGGGGACGCTTTGGGGAATGCGGCTGGAATGGTTTTTTGGTCCGGCGCGCCCCAATTCCCTTTGGGGGACGCTTTGGGGAATGCGGCTGGAGATGCTCTTACAGACTCACTCTTACATGAAAGCCAAAGCCTCCATTCCTAGTGAACCGCATCGAGCACCCGATCGACAGAAGAGACGGTGTCCTCAAAAACCATGGCGTTCCGCTCCAGCCAAAGCAGCCTCAAGATAAGCATCATAGCAGAGTTAACTACTATGGCATCCGCTCTAGAGAGGTGGTTGACCACGTCGGGCCACCAGGTGGAGAGCTGGCTGTCCGAGCAGCGGGTCGGGATCTTCACTCCAGCACGCCGAGAAAACGCGTCCCAAATAGCGTGGGTGAAATTACACTTCAACGCTAGGTGATCCGCTGTCTCAGCCAGGACAGAGCAAAGCGGGCATAGGACGTGAGTAGGGAGGTCACGCCGCAACCGCCGGTCCGCCGTCCAACACCTTCCTCGGAGTGAAAGCCACGCATGGAAGAGAAACTTGTAGGACGCGAAGCAATTCCACACATGGGTGGCTCCAGGGAGGGCGATGGTGCCGTGGAAGAAGACATGATAAGCTGACCTAGCCATGAACTTGCCATCCTCGGTCCACTTCCAACAGAAAGTATCCTCGCCTTCGCCAAGCGGCACCATCACCAGGGCGCTCCAGAGCTGTAGGTACTGCAAAACTGCTTCGACAGACAGCTCACCCTCAATGTCCCAACCCCACGCCTGATGGCGAACCCCATCACTCACCGTGCTCCTCTTGACGACGCCCGTCCTGATAAGCTTGAGCACCGCCGGCGCGATCGCCGCAACCGAGAGGCCATGGAGCCAAGGATCCTACCAGAAAAGCAGACTATTGCCCGAACCAACAGAGATGCATACCGACACATTAAACAACGCGACTGCATCCGGTCGGACAGCAAACCAGAAACCCGCCCAGACTTTGGAGGGGTCCGTTTGCTGCAGCCAAATCCAACGTGAGTACATCGAAGCTTGCATCCAGCGTAGATTGGGCAACCCAAGTCCACCCTGTGAATTGTTTTAGGGTTGAACCGTAGCCTCTTCCTGCGTCGGATCACATGTTATATAGGTGTAGAAAAGCTCTACACGTGGCAGTACAGGAGGGTACAAATACCAGGTAGAGTACTACTCTATACCAGTATTTGTACAAAGAACTACAAAGTTTAACACCCTCCCTTAATCTAAACCTCGAGTGAGGTTGAGATTACGTTTAAACTTAGCTAGATCCTTATCACCTAAAGTCTTGGTAAACCCATCTGCCACTGATGTCTACGGGTGCTTCTATTCTTGTAGACAGTGTTGGGCCTCCAAGAGCAGAGGTTTGTAGAACAACAGCAAGTTTCCCTTAAGTGGATCACCCAAGGTTTATCGAACTCAGGGAGGAAGAGGTCAAAGATATCCCTCTCAAGCAACCCTGCAACCACAAAGCAAGAAGTCTCTTGTGTCCCCAACACACCTAATAGGTGCACTAGTTCGGCGAAGAGATAGTGAAATACAGGTGGTATGAATGAATATGAGCAGTAGTAACGGTACCAGAAAATACTTGATGCTACAACTGGCGTGTGGTTGATGGTGGGAATATTGCAGGCAATGGAGATGCAGTAAAACAATAAACAAGCAGTGATAGCAGTATTTGGAAACAAGGCCTAGGGATCATACTTTCACTAGTGGACACTCTCAACATTGATCACATAACTGAATAAATAGATAAATGCTACACTCTACACTCTCTTGTTGGATGATGAACACCACTAATTGTGTAGGATTACACGAACCCTCAATGCCGGAGTTAACAAGCTCCACAATATTCGATATTCATGTTTAAATAACCTTAGAGTGCACGATAGATCAACACAACTAAACCAAGTACTAACATAGCATGCACACTGTCACCATCACACTATGAAGGAGGAATAGATCACATCAATACTATCATAGCAATAGTTAACTTCATAATCTACAAGAGATTACAATCATAACCTACGCCAAGTACTACACGATGCACACACTGTCACCATTACACCGTGGAGGAGGAATAGAGTACTTTAATAACATCACTAGAGTAGCACATAGATGAATAGTGATACAAAACTTATATGAATCTCAGTCATGTAAGGCAGCTCATGAGATCATTGTATTGAAGTACACAGGAGAGAGATTAACCACATAGCTACCGGTACAGCCCTTAGCCTCGATGGAGAACTACTCCCTCCTCATGGGAGACAGCAGCGTTGATGATGATGGCGGTGGTGTCGATGGAGGAGCCTTCCGGGGGCACTTCCCCGTCCCGGCGGCGTGCCGGAACAGATACTCCTGTCCCCAGATCTTGGCTTCGCGATGGCGGCGGCTCTGGAAGGTTTCTCATACCGTGGCTTTTCTGTATCGAAGATTTAGGTCAGGGACCTTTATATAGGCGAAGAGGCAGAGTCGGAGGGTCGACGAGGCGGCGACACAGTAGGGGGGCGCGGCCCCCCCTCTAGCCGTGCCGGCCCACTGTTTGGTGGGCCTGTGGCCCCCCTCTGGTGGCTCTCGGGTGTTCTGGAAGCTTCGTGGAATTCTAAGATGCTGGGCGTTGATTTCGTCCAATTCCGAGAATATTTCCTTACTAGGATTTCTGAAACCAAAAACAGCAGAAAACAGGAACTGGCACTTCGGCATCTCGTCAATAGGTTAGTTCCGGAAAACACATAAAATCATCATAAAGTGTGAGCAAAACATGTAGGTATTGTCATAAAACAAGCATGGAACATAAGAAATTATCGATACGTCGGAGACGTATCAGCACCCCCAAGCTTAGTTCCTACTCGTCCCGAGTAGGTAAACGATAACAAGGATAATTTCTGAAGTGACATGCTACCAACATGATCTTGATCATACTATTGTAAAGCATATGAGATGAATGAAGTGATTCAAAGCAATGATAAAGACAATGATTAAACAACTGAATCATATAGCAAAGACTCTTCATGAATAGTACTTTCAAGACAAGCATAAATAAGTCTTGCATAAGAGTTAACTCATAAAGCAATAAATTCAAAGTAGAGGTATTGAAGCAACACAAAGGAAGATTAAGTTTCAGCGGTTGCTTTCAACTTGTAACATGTATGTCTCATGGATATTGTCAACATAAAGCAATATAATAAGAGCAATATGCAAGCATGTAAGAATCAATGCACAGTTAACACAAGTGTTTGCTTCTTAAGGTGGAGAGAAATAGGTGAACTAACTCAACATAAAAGTAAAAGAATGGCCCTTCGCAGAGGGAAGCATTGATTGCTATATTTGCGCTAGAGCTTTGGTTTTGAAAACAAGAAACAATTTTGTCAACGGTAGTAATAAAGCATATGCATCATGTAAATTATATCCTACAAGTTGCAAGCCTCATGCATAGTATACTAATAGTGCCCGCACCTTGTCCTAATTAGCTCGGATTACCTGGATTATCACCGCAATACATATGTTTTAACCAAGTGTCACAAAGGGGTACCTCTATGCCGCCTGTACAAAGGTCTAAGGAGAAAGCTCGCATTGGATTTCTCGCTTTTGATTATTCTCAACTTAGACATCCATACCGGGACAACATAGACAACAGATAATGGACTCCTCTTTAATGCTTAAGCATTCAACAATTATTAATTTTCTCATATGAGATTGAGGATATTTGTCCAAAACTGAAACTTCCACCATGGATCATGGCTTTAGTTAGCGGCCCAATGTTCTTCTCTAACAGTATGCATGCTCAAACCATTCAACTCATGGTAAATCGCCCTTACTTCAGACAAGACGGACATGCATAGCAACTCACATGATATTCAACAAAGTGTTGATGGCGTCCCCAGAAACATGGTTATCACACAACAAGCAACTTAATAAGAGATAAAGTGCATAAGTACATATTCAATACCACAATAGTTTTTAGGCTACTTGTCCCATGAGCTATATATTGCAAAGGTAAAGGATAGAAATTTTAAAGGTAGCACTCAAGCAATTTACTTTGGAATGGCGGAGAAATACCATGTAGTAGGTAGGTATGGTGGACACAAATGGCATAGTGGTTGGCTCAAGGATTTTGGATGCATGAGAAGTATTCCCTCTCGATACATGGTTTAGGCTAGCAAGGTTATTTGAAACAAACACAAGTATGAACCGGTGCAGCAAAACTCACATAAGAACATATTGCAAGCATTATAAGACTATACATTGTCTTCCTTGTTGTTCAAACACCTTTACTAGAAAATATCTAGACTCTAGAGAGACCACTCATGCAAACCAAATTTTAACAAGCTCTATGTATTTCTTCACTAATAGGTGCAAAGTATATGATGCAAGAGCTTAATCATGAGCACAACAATTGCCAAGTATCAAGTTATTCAAGACATTGATGTCTACGCACACTCCTTTTCCTGTAGACAGTGTTGGGCCTCCAAGAGCAGAGGTTTGTAGAACAGCAGCAAGTTTTCCCTTAAGTGGATCACCCAAGGTTTATCGAACTCAGGGAGGAAGAGGTCAAAGATATCCCTCTCAAGCAACCCTGCGATCACAATGCAAGAAGTCTCTTGTGTCCCCAACACACCTAATACACTTGTCAGATGTATAGGTGCACTAGTTCGGCGAAGAGATAGTGAGATGCAAGTAATATGGATGAGTATGAGTGGTAATATCAATCTGAATAAAATATGGCAGCGAGTAAACGTGCAACAAAACAGTAAACAAACGGAGATTTGATGTGTGGAAACAAGGCCTAGGGATCCTGCTTTCACTAGTGGACACTCTCAACAATGATCACATAATAGAACCACTCTACACTCTTTTGTTGGATGATGAACACCACTAATTGCGTAGGGCTACAAGAGCACCTCAATGCCGGAGTTAACAAGCTCCACAACATTCGATATTCATATTTAAATAACCTTAGAGTGCATGATAGATCATTGCAATTACACCAAGTACTAACATAGCATGCACACTGTCACCATCACACTATGAAGGAGGCATAGATCACATCAATACTATCATAGCAATAATTAACTTCATAATCTACAAGAGATTACAATCATAACCTACGCCAAGTACTACACGGTGCACACACTGTCACCATTACACCGTGGAGGAGGAATAGAGTACTTTAATAACATCACTAGAGTAGCACATAGATGATATTAAACTAGATCACATAAAGAGAGAGATGAACCACATAGCTACAGCGGAGCCCTCAGCCCCGGGGGTGAATTACTCCCTCCTCATCATGGAGACAGTGATGGCGGTGAAGATGGCGGTGGAGACGGCGGTGGAGATGATTCCGGGGGCAATTCCCCGTCCCGGCAGGGTGCCAGAACAGAGACTTCTGTCCCCCGAATTGGAGTTTCGCGATGGCGGCGGCTTCCCTGGAGTCTTTCTGGAGTTTCGTCAATCGGTGTCGAAGTTTTAGGTCACGACGGCTTAAATAGGCGAAGAGTCGGGGTCGGAAGAGTCCCGAGGGGCCCACCCCATAGGGTGGGGTGACCACCCCTCTGGCCGCGCCGACCTATGGGGAGGAGGCCCTGGGCCTCCCCCTGGCTTGCCCTTCTGGCTCCGTGAGTCTTCTGGTGAAATAGAATTTCTGTAATTTTTCTGGATTTTTCCGAGCACTTTGGTTTTTGGGTCTTTTCTGCAATAAACAGACATAATAAACAGGCACTGTGGCATCTTTTTAATAGGTTAGTCCAGTAAATGCCATAATATGATATAAAGTGCAACAAAACATGTAGGTATTGTCATAAAACAAGCATGGAACATCAGAAATTATAGATACGTTGGAGACATATCAGCATCCGCAAGCTTAGTTCCTACTCGTCCTCGAGTAGGTAAACGATAAAAGATAATTTCTGAAGTGACATGCTACCAACATAATCTTGATCATACTATTGTAAAGCATATGAGATGAATGAAGTGATTCAAAGCAATGGTAAAGACAATGATTAAACAACTGAATCATATAGCAAAGACTTTTCATGAATAGTACTTTCAAGACAAGCATCAATAAGTCTTGCATAAGAGTTAACTCATAAAGCAATAAATTCAAAGTAAATGCATTGAAGCAACACAAAGGAAGATTAAGTTTCAGCGGTTGCTTTCAACTTATAACATGTATATCTCATGGATAGTTGTCAATGCAAAGTAGTATAATAAGTGCAATAAGAAAGTATGTAGGAATCAATGCACAGTTAACACAAGTGTTTGCTTCTAGACAGAAGGAAATGGGTAAACTGACTCAACATAAAAGTAGAAGAAAGGCCCTTCGCAGAGGGAAGCATTGATTGCTATATTTGTGCTAGAGCTTTTATTTTGAAAACAAAAAACAATTTTGTCAACGGTAGTAATAAAGCATATGTATCATGTAAATTATATCCTACAATTTGCAAGCCTCATGCATAGTATACCAATAGTGCCCGCACCTTGTCCTAATTAGCTCGGATTACCTGGATTATCATCGCAATACATATGTTTTAACCAAGTGTCACAAAGGGGTACCTCTATGCCGCCTGTACAAAGGTCTAAGGAGAAAGCCCGCATTGGATTTCTCGCTTTTGATTATTCTCAACTTAGACATCCATACCGGGACAACATAGACAACAGATAATGGACTCCTCTTTAATGCATAAGCATTTAGCAACAATTAATATTCTCATAAGAGATTGAGGATATTTGTCCAAAACTGAAACTTCCACCATGAATCATGGCTTTAGTTAGCGGCCCAATGTTCTTCTCTAACAATATGCATGCTCAAACCATTCAACTCATGGTAAATCGCCCTTACTTCAGACAAGACGAACATGCATAGCAACTCACATGATATTCAACAAAGTGTTGATGGCGTCCCCAGGAACATGCTTATCGCTCAATAAGCAACTTATAAGAGATAAGATGCATAAGTACATATTCAATACCACAATAGTTTTTAGGCTATTTGTCCCATGAGCTATATATTGCAAAGACAAAGAATTGAAATTTAAAGGTAGCACTCAAGCAATTTACTTTGGAATGGCGGAGAAATACCATGTAGTAGGTAGGTATGGTGGACACAAATGGCATAGTGTTTGGCTCAAGGATTTGGATGCACGAGAAGTATTCCCTCTCGATACAAGGCTTAGGATAGCAAGGTTGTTTAAAGCAAACACAAGTATAAACTAGTACAGCAAAACTCACATAAAAACATATTGCAAGCATTATAAGACTATACATTGTCTTCCTTGTTGCTCAAACCCTTACCAGAAAATATCTAGACCTTAGAGAGACCAATCATGCAAACCAAATTTTAGCAAGCTCTACGTATTTCTTCACTAATAGGTGCAAAGTATATGATGCAAGAGCTTAATCATGAGCACAACAATTTCCAAGTATCAAGTTATTCAAGACATCATACCAATTACTACATGTAGCATTTTCCGTTTCCAACCATATAACAATTAACGAAGCAGTTTCAACCTTCGCCATGAAAATTAAAAGCTAAGAACACATGTGTTCATATGAACCAGCGGAGCGTGTCTCTCTCCCACACAAGCATTTATTCAAACAAAAACAAAAACAAAAACAAACAGACGCTCCAAGTAAAGTACATAAGATGTGACCGAATAAAAATATAGTTTCAAGAGAAGGAACCTGATAATGTTGTCGATGAAGAAGGGGATGCCTTGGGCATCCCCAAGCTTAGATGCTTGAGTCTTCTTGAAATATGCAGGGATGAACCACCGGGGCATCCCCAAACTTAGACTTTTCACTCTTCTTGATCGTAGTATATCATCCTCCTCTCTTGACCCTTGAAAACTTCCTCCACACCAAACTCGAAACAAACTCATTAGAGGGTTAGTGCATAATCAAAAATTCACATGTTCAGAGGTGACACAATCATTCTTAACACTTCTGGACATTGCCAAAGCTTCTGAAAGTTAATGGAACAAAGAAATCCATTCAACATAGCAAAAGAGGCAATGCGAAATAAAAGGCAGAATCTGTCAAAACAGAACAGTCCGTAAAGACAAATTTTAAAGAGGCACCAGACTTGCTCACATGAAAATGCTCAAATTGAATGAAAGTTGCGTACATATCTGAGGATCACTCACAAAAATTGGCATATTTTTCTGAGTTACCTACAGAGAACCCTGCCCAAATTCGTGACAGACAGAAATCTGTTTCTGCGCAGTAATCCAAATCTAGTATCAACCTTTCTATCAAAGACTTCACTTGGAACAACAATGCAATAAAATAAGATAAGGAGAGGTTGCTACAGTAGTAACAACTTCCAAGACACAAATATAAAGCAAAGTACTGTAGTAAAATAAACACATGGGTTATCTCCCAAGAAGTTCTTTCTTTATAGCCATTAAGATGGGCTCAGCAGTTTTAATGATGCACTCGCAAGAAATAGTATTTGAAGCAAAAGAGAGCATCAAGAAGCAAATTCAAAACACATTTAAGCCTAACATGCTTCCTATGCAAAGGAATCTTGTACATAAATGAATTCATGAAGAACAAAGTGACAAGCATAGGAGGATAAAACACGAGTAACTTCAAGATTCTCAACATAAAGAGGGGAAACTTAATATTATTAAGATGCATATAACCATGTTTCCCTCTCTCATAATAACTTTAAGTAGCATCATTGATGAAATCCACAATATACCCATCACTTAAAACATTCTTATCATGGTTCATATGCATAGAAGTATCATTAATTTTGGCATAAGAAGAATTCTTCTCATTAATAGTAATTGGAGCAGGATTATTATCAAGAATATGAACATGGTAAACAAGTTGCATATTAAGGAATTGTTTTTGGCAATCCAATCATGACTATGACAAGTTTCATCAGGATAGTTATAACCTATATCATAGCATTCTTTATAATAATCATCAAAGGTCGGAGGCACAGTGTCATCATAAGAAATAGAATAGTTATCTTTCACAGTCGGTTTATCTGTGACCATACCATCATTGTTATTAGAAGGAGATGTATCAAACATATAATGATCAGTAGCAAAAGGATTTTAAAACACCTCATCCCCAAGCTTAGAGCTTTCTATATCATTATGGGAGGAAGCATGGATAGTAATGATACTATGGCAATTATTAACATCATCATTTTAAGAATTAGTTTCCCAAAGATTTCCAATATCAAAAGTAGTGTGCTCTTTCAAATCATGATCACTAATGTATGTAAAGGGCATAGGAAGATCATTGTATTCAGATTCATTATCATAATAATCATTAGGAGCAACATACTTACGGTTACCTATCGTTACCTCATTTACGCGGGGATATGTTGTTATCTCTTTCACTTTATCCTCCTTCTTATTCTTCTTCTTCTTCTTCTTCTTCTTCGTTCCCTTCTTCTTCTTCTTCTCTTCCTTCTCCTCGTTCCCTTCTTTAGGAGGAAGAGGCTTGAAGGGAAGCTTCTCCACATAACCTGAATTATTTCCAGAAACAATAGAAGAAACTTTGGAGGGTTCCTCCTTTTCATTAATAAGTTCGAAACACACAGCAGTCCTATCATATTTTGGCAAGGTGTCATCTTCTAAAATATTTTGTATGTAAGTATTTGTATGGCAATTATCAATGCAATAAGAAAAACACCCATGCAGGACGTCATCAATATCAAGATCACTCATATGTAACAAAGAGATTTTTTTTGAGAGCTCTTCACACCACAAAAATAAAGTAAGTTCATCATGCTGATTAGGAGTAATTTCATCATCACAATACAAATTTGTAGCACTCATGGGGTTCAAATTATCATTGGAGGAGCATTGGAAATTAAAATGACCCACTCTATGGCAAAGTTCACAAATAAAAGGATAGAGGGCACAAACTTTTTTACCAAGATCATCTAGAGCCGTAAACCACTTTCTAGTTTTTTCATTAATATGATGGATGCAATATTCATCTTTGATTTGATTAATTCCACAAGGTCTATGCATTCCAAAAAAATTAACATGCTTATAGTAAATAACATTCTTAGGAGTTTGAGCATGCTTATTGCAATCATTAACAACAATTTCATTCTTCATGCAAGCCTCTTTAAAAGGTTCATGATACTTATCAAAATTCTTTTTAGACAATTCAAAATGAGAGGCAAAAGCTTTATAAAGATTTGCAGCAACTTGAGAGTCAAGACCATAAGTAGCACTCATATTTCGAAATTTATCAGTATCCATAAAAGTTTCAATGCATTCATAATCATAATTTATACCTGACTCTTTACCTTTGTCGTTCTCCCAATCTTCAGCATTCTCCTCAATCCGATCAAGAAGATCCCACCTAGCTTCAACCTCCTTGCTTGTGAAAGATCCCTCCGAACAGGCATCTAGATAGTCCTTGTGATGTCCTCAAAGCCTCGCATAAAAATTGTTAATAATAACATTACGGGGGAGCTCATGAATGGGACATTTGAGCACTAGAGACTTCAATCTCCCCCATGCTTGAGAAATACTCTCTCCATCACGAGGATAAAAGTTATAAATGTAATTCCTATCAATATGCACTTCATGAGGAGGATAAAATTTAGAATAAAAGAGAGATACAATTTCCTCCCAACCAAGAGAATGACTATTCTTCAGCAATTTATACCAATGCGTCGCTTTACTGCATAAATAAATAGAGAATAGTTTCTTCCTCACTTCATCCATAGAGATACCTGCACACTTGAATAACCCGCATAATTCATGCAAAAACAGTAAATGAACTCCAGGATGGACAGTTCCATCCCCTTCATAGCGATTATCAATAACACGTTCAATAATTTTCATGGGTATCTCGAAAGCAGTACTTGCAGTTGGTGGATTTAAAATATCACAAGCATCATTAGAGTTATCGCATATGGGAGATAAAGTATTATCAGAGAAAAATTTCTCCCCTAAAGATGGGAAGCTAAAAAGATCATAAAAACTAGCTTCCCCAAGCTTAGACTTCTCCATAGCATTAGCAGTGATTGCGTTCATACTAATAACATTGCTACTAGCATGCAAATGAGGTTTCATAGGTTCTTTAATTTTTGCATCACACAATTCATGTCTTAACTTAGGAAATAAATTAAAAAGCTCATAGTTGTTTTCCATTATGCCTTACTAGTGTAAAACAAGAAACAAAAAGATGCAATTGCAATATCTAAAGGAAATAGCTTTGAGTACTTACAACGGCGCCGGAAAATAGCTTAGTAGCCGAGATCCGGAGTGTGAGTACCTTTTACCTTTCCTCCCCGGCAACGGCTCCAGAAAATAGCTTGATGTCTACGCACACTCCTTTTCCTGTAGACAGTGTTGGGCCTCCAAGAGCAGAGGTTTGTAGAACAGCAGCAAGTTTTCCCTTAAGTGGATCACCCAAGGTTTATCGAACTCAGGGAGGAAGAGGTCAAAGATATCCCTCTCAAGCAACCCTGCGATCACAATGCAAGAAGTCTCTTGTGTCCCCAACACACCTAATACACTTGTCAGATGTATAGGTGCACTAGTTCGGCGAAGAGATAGTGAGATGCAAGTAATATGGATGAGTATGAGTGGTAATAGCAATCTGAATAAAATATGGCAGCGAGTTAACATGCAACAAAATAGTAAAAACAGAGATTCGATGTGTGGAAACAAGGCCTAGGGATCCTGCTTTCACTAGTGGACACTCTCAACAATGATCACATAATAGAACCACTCTACACTCTTTTTTTGGATGATGAACACCACTAATTGCGTAGGGCTACAAGAGCACCTCAATGCCGGAGTTAACAAGCTCCACAACATTCGATATTCATATTTAAATAACCTTAGAGTGCATGATAGATCATTGCAATTACACCAAGTACTAACATAGCATGCACACTGTCACCATCACACTATGAAGGAGGCATAGATCACATCAATACTATCATAGCAATAATTAACTTCATAATCTACAAGAGATTACAATCATAACCTACGCCAAGTACTACACGATGCACACACTGTCACCATTACACCGTGGAGGAGGCATAGAGTACTTTAATAACATCACTAGAGTAGCACATAGATGATATTCAACTAGATCACATAAAGAGAGAGATGAACCACATAGCTACAGCGGAGCCCTCAGCCCCGGGGGTGAATTACTCCCTCCTCATCATGGAGACAGTGATGGCGGTGAAGATGGCGGTGGAGACGGCGGTGGAGATGATTCCGGGGGAAATTCCCCATCCCGGCAGGGTGCCAGAACAGAGACTTCTGTCCCCCGAATTGGAGTTTCGCGATGGCGGCAACGTCCCTGGAGTCTTTCTGGAGTTTCGTCAATCGGTGTCGAAGTTTTAGGTCACGACGGCTTAAATAGGCGAAGAGTCGGGGTCGGAAGAGTCCCGAGGGGCCCACCCCATAGGGTGGGGTGACCACCCTGCTGCGCGTAGTTGACGTATGTCTTTCCGTTCAACACGCGTCCGTTGGGAACCCCAAGTGGAAGGTGTGATGCGTACAGCAGTAAGTTTCCCTCAGTAAGAAACCAAGGTTTATCGAACCAGTAGGAGCCAAGAAGCACGTCGAAGGTTGATGGCGGTGGGATGTAGTGCGGCGCAACACCAGGGATTCCGGCGCCAACGTGGAACCTGCACAACACAATCAAATTAAAGTACTTTGCCCCAACAAAACAGCGAGGTTGTCAATCTCACCGGCTTACTGTAACAAAGGATTAGATGTATAGTGTGGATGATGATGTTTGCATAAAACAGTAGAACAAGTATTGAAGTAGATTGTATTCAATTAAATGAATGGACCGGGGTCCACAGTTCACTAGAGGTGTCTCTCCCATAAGATAAATAGCATGTTGGGTGAACAAATTACAGTTGGGAAATTGACAAATAGAGAGGGCATGACCATGCACATACATGATATGATGAGTATAGTGAGATTTAATTGGGCATTACGACAAAGTACATAGACCGCTATCCAGCATGCATCTATGCCTAAAAAGTCCACCTTCAGGTTATCATCTAAACCCCTTCCAGTATTAAGTTGCAAACAACAGACAATTGCATTAAGTATGGTGCGTAATGTAATCAATAACTACATCCTCGGACATAGCATCAATGTTTTATCCCTATTGGTAACAACACATCCACAACCTTAGAACTTTCTGTCACTGTCCCAGATTTAATGGAGGCATGAACCCACTATCGAGCATAAATACTCCCTCTTGGAGTTAAGAGTAAAAACTTGGCCAGAGCCTATACTAATAACGGAGAGCATGCAAGATCATAAACAACACATAGGTAATAGATTGATAATCAACATAACATAGTATTCTCTATCCATCGGATCCCAACAAACACAACATGTAGCATTACAGATAGATGATCTTGATCATGTTAGGCAGCTCACAAGACCCGACAATGAAGCATAATTAGGAGAAGACGACCATCTAGCTACTGCTATGGACCCATAGTCCAGGGGTGAACTACTCACTCATCACTCCGGAGGCGACCATGGCGGTGAAGAGTCCTCCGGGAGATGATTCCCCTCTCCGGCAGGGTACCGGAGGCGATCTCCTGAATCCCCCGAGATGGGATTGGCGGCGGCGGTGTCTCTGGAAGGTTTTCCGTATCGTGGCTCTCGGTACTGGGGGTTTCGCGACGAAGACTATATGTAGGTGGAAGGGCAGGTCAGGGGGCCGCACGGGGGCCCCACACACTAGGGCCGCGCGGGCCCCCCTTGGGCCGCGCCGCCCTACTGTGGCGGTGCCCCGTGGCCCCACTTCGTCTCCTCTTCGGTCTTCTGGAAGCTTCGTGGCAAAATAGGCCCCTGGGCGTTAATTTCGTCCAATTCCGAGAATATTTCCTTACTAGGATTTCTGAAACCAAAAACAGCAGAAAACAACAACTGGCTCTTCGGCATCTCGTTAATAGGTTAGTGCCGGAAAATGCATAAATATGACATAAAGTATGCCAGTTTTGTAAGAACTTTATAACTTCAGAGATGTGGCAATCATCAAAATCCAAACCATTATAATCTAAAGCAATGGGATCATCATCCCCAATGTTGGAAAAAATTTCAGCAGTTTTATCACAGGCAATTTCAGCAATTTTAGCAGTTTCAGGCAGTTTTTCGCGCTTTGCATTAGAAGTGGAAACATTGCCAACACCAATTCTTTTATCATTATTAGTAGGAGGTGCAGCAACATGTGAAGCATTAGCGTTGCTAGTGGTGGTAATAGTCCAAACTTTAGCTATATTATCTTCTTTAGCAATTTCTTATTTCTCCCACCTAGCATGCAATTCGGCCATCAATCTTATATTCTCATTAATTCTAACTTGGATGGCATTTGCTGTAGTAGCAATTTTATTATTATGATTTTCATTAGGCATAACTTTTGATTTCAAAAGATCAACATCAGCAGCAAGACTATCGACTTTAGAAGCAAGTATATCAATTTTCCCAAGCTTTTCTTCAACAGATTTGTTAAAAGCAGTTTGTGTACTAATAAATTTTTTAAGCATGGCTTCAAGTCCAGGGGGTGTGTTCCTATTATTGTTGTAAGAATTCCCATAAGAATTACCATAGCCGTTGCCATTATTATAAGGATATGGCCTATAGTTGTTACTAGAATTGTTCCGATAAGCATTGTTGTTGAAATTATTATTTTTAATGTAGTTTACATCAACATGTTCTTCTTGAGCTACCAATGATGCTAACGGGACATTATTAGGAGCAACATTAGTCCTACCATTCACAAGCATAGACATAATAGCATCAATCTTATCACTCAAGGAAGAGGTTTCTTCGACAGAATTTACCTTCTTACCTTGTGGAGCTCTTTCCGTGTGCCATTCAGAGTAATTAATCATCATATTATCAAGAAGCTTTGTTGCTTCACCAAGAGTGATGGACATAAAGGTACCTCCAGCAGCTGAATCCAATAGGTTCCGCGAAGAAAAATTTAGTCCTGCATAAAAGGTTTGGATGATCATCCAAGTAGTCAGTCCATGGGTTGGGCAATTTTTAACCAAAGATTTCATTCTTTCCCAAGCTTGGGCAACATGCTCATTATCCAATTGTTTAAAGTTCATTATGCTACTCCTCAAAGATATAATTTTAGCAGGGGGATAATATCTACCAATAAAAGCATCCTTGCATTTAGTCCATGAATCAATACTATTCTTAGGCAGAGATAGCAACCAATCTTTAGCTCTTCCTCTTAATGAGAAAGGAAACAATTTTAATTTTATAATGTCACCATCTACATCTTTATACTTTTGCATTTCACACAATTCAACAAAATTATTGAGATGGGCAGCAGCATCATCAGAACTAACACCAGAAAATTGCTCTCGCATAACAAGATTCAAGATAAAGGTGTTTAATTTCAAAGAATTCATTTGTAGTAGCAGGTGGAGCAATAGGTGTGCATAAGAAATCATTATTATTTGTGGTTGTGAAGTCACACAACTTAGTATTTTCAGGAGTACCCATTTTAGCAATAGTAAATAAAGCAAACTAGATAAAGTAAATGCAAGTAACTAATTTTTTTGTGTTTTTGATATAGCAAACAAGATAGCAAATAAAGTAAAACTAGCTACTAATTTTTTTGTGTTTTGATATAATGCGGCAAACAAGAAAGTAAATAAAATAAAGTAAGACAAAAACAAAGTAAAGAGATTGGATTGTGGAGACTCCCCTTGCAGCGTGTCTTGATCTCCCCGGCAACGGCGCCAGAAATTTACTTGCTGCGCGTAGTTGACGTATGTCTTTCCGTTCAACACGCGTCCGTTGGGAACCCCAAGAGGAAGGTGTGATGCGTACAGCAGTAAGTTTCCCTCAGTAAGAAACCAAGGTTTATCGAACCAGTAGGAGCCAAGAAGCACGTCGAAGGTTGATGGCGGCGGGATGTAGTGCGGCGCAACACCAGGGATTCCGGCGCCAACGTGGAACCTGCACAACACAACCAAAGTACTTTGCCCCAACGAAACAGTGAGGTTGTCAATCTCACCGGCTTGCTGTAACAAAGGATTAGATGTATAGTGTGGATGATGATGTTTGCAGAAAACAGTAGAACAGGTATTGCAGTAGATTGTATTCAATTAAAAGAATGGACCGGGGTCCATAGTTCACTAGAGGTGTCTCTCCCATAAGATAAATAGCATGTTGGGTGAACAAATTACAGTTGGGAAATTGACAAATAGAGAGGGCATGACCATGCACATACATGATATGATGAGTATAGTGAGATTTAATTGGGCATTACGACAAAGTACATAGACCGCTATCCAGCATGCATCTATGCCTAAAAAGTCCACTTTCAGGTTATCATCCGAACCCCTTCCAGTATTAAGTTGCAAACAACAGACAATTGCATTAAGTATTGTGCGTAATGTAATCAATAACTACATCCTCGGACATAGCATCAATGTTTTATCCCTAGTGGCAACATCACATCCACAACCTTAGAACTTTCTGTCACTGTCCCAGATTTAATGGAGGCATGAACCCACTATCGAGCATAAATACTCCCTCTTGGAGTTAAGAGTAAAAACTTGGCCAGAGCCTCTACTAATAACGGAGAGCATGCAAGATCATAAACAACACATAGGTAATAGATTGATAATCAACATAACATAGTATTCTCTATCCATCGGATCCCAACAAACACAACATGTAGCATTACAGTTAGATGATCTTGATCATGTTAGGTAGCTCACAAGACCCGACAATGAAGCATAATTAGGAGAAGACGACCATCTAGCTACTGCTATGGACCCATAGTCCAGGGGTGAACTACTCACTCATCACTCCGGAGGCGACCATGGCGGTGAAGAGTCCTCCGGGAGATGATTCCCCTCTCCGGCAGGGTGCCGGAGGCGATCTCCTGAATCCCCCGAGATGGGATTGGCGGCGGCGGCGTCTCTGGAAGGTTTTCCGTATCGTGGCTCTCGGTACTGGGGGTTTCGTGACGAAGACTATATGTAGGCGGAAGGGCATGTCAGGGGGCCGCACGGGGGCCCCACACACTAGGGCCGCGCGGGGCCCCCTTGGGCCGCGCCGCCCTACTGTGGCGGCGCCCCATGGCCCCACTTCGTCTCCTCTTCGGTCTTCTGGAAGCTTCGTGGCAAAATAGGCCCCTGGGCGTTGATTTCGTCCAATTCCGAGAATATTTCCTTACTAGGATTTCTGAAACCAAAAACAGCAGAAAACAACAACTGGCTCTTCGGCATCTCGTTAATAGGTTAGTGCCGGAAAATGCATAAATATGACATAAAGTATGCAAGTTTTTGTAAGAACTTTACAACTTCAGAGATGTGGCAATCATCAAAATCCAAACCATCATAATCTAAAGCAATGGGATCATCATCCCCAATGTTGGAAAAAATTTCAGCAGTTTTATCACAGGCAATTTCAGCAATTTTAGCAGTTTCAGGCAGTTTTTCGCGCTTTGCATTAGAAGTGGAAACATTGCCAACACCAATTCTTTTATCATTATTAGTAGGAGGTGCAGCAACATGTGAAGCATTAGCGTTGCTAGTGGTGGTAATAGTCCAAACTTTAGCTATATTATCTTCTTTAGCATTTTCTTCTTTCTCCCACCTAGCATGCAATTCCGCCATCAATATTATATTCTCATTAATTCTAACTTGGATGGCATTTGCTGTAGTAGCAATTTTATTATTATGATTTTCATTAGGAATAACTTTTGATTTCAAAAGATCAACATCAGCAGAAAGACTATCGACTTTAGAAGCAAGTATATCAATTTTCCCAAGCTTTTCTTCAACAGATTTGTTAAAAGCAGTTTGTGTACTAATAAATTCTTTAAGCATGGCTTCAAGTCCAGGGGGTGTGTTCCTATTATTGTTGTAAGAATTCCCATAAGAATTACCATAGCCGTTGCCATTATTATAAGGATATGGCCCATAGTTGTTACTAGAATTGTTCCGATAAGCATTGTTGTTAAAATTATTATTTTTAATGTAGTTTACATCAACATGTTCTTCTTGAGCTACCAATGACGCTAACGGGACATTATTAGGATCAACATTAGTCCTACCATTCACAAGCATAGACATAATAGCATCAATCTTATTACTCAATGAAGAGGTTTCTTCGACAGAATTTACCTTCTTACCTTGTGGAGCTCTTTCCGTGTGCCATTCAGAGTAATTAATCATCATATTATCAAGAAGCTTTGTTGCTTCACCAAGAGTGATGGACATAAAGGTACCTCCAGCAGCTGAATCCAATAGGTTCCGCGAAGAAAAATTCAGTCCTGCATAAAAGGTTTGGATGATCATCCAAGTAGTCAGTCCATGGGTTGGGCAATTTTTAACCAAAGATTTCATTCTTTCCCAAGCTTGGGCAACATGCTCATTATCCAATTGTTTAAAGTTCATTATGCTACTCCTCAAAGATATAATTTTAGCAGGGGGATAATATCTACCAATAAAAGCATCCTTGCATTTAGTCCATGAATCAATACTATTCTTAGGCAGAGATAGCAACCAATCTTTAGCTCTTCCTCTTAATGAGAAAGGAAACAATTTTAATTTTATAATGTCACCATCTACATCTTTATACTTTTGCATTTCACACAATTCAACAAAATTATTGAGATGGGCAGCAGCATCATCAGAACTAACACCAGAAAATTGCTCTCACATAACAAGATTCAGTAAAGCAGGTTTAATTTCAAAGAATTCCGCTGTAGTAGCAGGTGGAGCAATAGGTGTGCATAAGAAATCATTATTATTTGTGGTTGTGAAGTCACACAACTTAGTATTTTCAGGAGTACCCATTTTAGCAATAGTAAATAAAGCAAACTAGATAAAGTAAATGCAAGTAACTAATTTTTTTGTGTTTTTGATATAGCAAACAAGATAGCAAATAAAGTAAAACTAGCAACTAATTTTTTTGTGTTTTGATATAATGCAGCAAACAAGAAAGTAAATAAAATAAAGCAAGACAAAAACAAAGTAAAGAGATTGGATTGTGGAGACTCCCCTTGCAGCGTGTCTTGATCTCCCCGGCAACGGCGCCAGAAATTTACTTGCTGCGCGTAGTTGACGTATGTCTTTCCGTTCAACACGCGTCCGTTGGGAACCCCAAGAGGAAGGTGTGATGCGTACATCAGTAAGTTTCTCTCAGTAAGAAACCAAGGTTTATCGAACCAGTAGGAGCCAAGAAGCACATCGAAGGTTGATGGCGGCGGGATGTAGTGCGGCGCAACACCAGGGATTCCGGCGCCAACGTGGAATCTGCACAACACAACCAAAGTACTTTGCCCCAACGAAACAGTGAGGTTGTCAATCTCACTGGCTTGCTGTAACAAAGAATTAGATGTATAGTGTGGATGATGATGTTTGCAGAAAACAGTAGAACAAGTATTGCAGTAGATTATATTCAATTAAAAGAATGGACCGGGGTCCACACTTCACTAGAGGTGTCTCTCCCATAAGATAAATAGCATGTTGGGTGAACAAATTACAGTTGGGCAATTGACAAATAGAGAGGGCATGACCATGCACATACATGATATGATGAGTATAGTGAGATTTAATTGGGCATTACGACAAAGTACATAGACCGCTATCCAACATGCATCTATGCCTAAAAAGTCCACTTTCAGGTTATCATCCGAACCCCTTCCAGTATTAAGTTGCAAACAACAGACAATTGCATTAAGTATGGTGCGTAATGTAATCAATAACTACATCCTCGGACATAGCATCAATGTTTTATCCCTAGTGGCAACAGCACATCCACAACCTTAGAACTTTCTGTCACTGTCCCAGATTTAATGGAGGCATGAACCCACTATCGAGCATAAATACTCCCTCTTGGAGTTAAGAGTAAAAACTTGGCCAGAGCCTCTACTAATAATGGAGAGCATGCAACATCATAAACAACACATAGGTAATAGATTGATAATCAACATAACATAGTATTCTCTATCCATCGGATCCCAACAAACACAACATGTAGCATTACAGATAGATGATCTTGATCATGTTAGGCAGCTCACAAGACCCGACAATGAAGCATAATTAGGAGAAGATGACCATCTAGCTACTGCTATGGACCCATAGTCCAGGGGTGAACTACTCACTCATCACTCCGGAGGCGACCATGGCGGTGAAGAGTCCTCCGGGAGATGATTCCCCTCTCCGGCAGGGTGCCGGAGGCGATCTCCTGAATCCCCCGAGATGGGATTGGCGGCGGCGTCTCTGGAAGGTTTTCCGTATCGTGGCTCTCGGTACTGGGGGTTTCGCGACGAAGACTATATGTAGGCGGAAGGGCAGGTCAGGGGGCCGCACGGGGGCCCCACACACTAGGGCCGCGCGGGCCCCCCTTGGGCCACGCCGCCCTACTGTTGCGGCGCCCCGTGGCCCCACTTCATCTCCTCTTCGGTCTTCTGGAAGCTTCGTGGCAAAATAGGCCCCTGGGCATTGATTTCGTCCAATTCCGAGAATATTTCCTTACTAGGATTTCTGAAACCAAAAACAGCAGAAAACAACAACTGGCTCTTCGGCATCTCGTTAATAGGTTAGTGCCGGAAAATGCATAAATATGACATAAATTATGCATAAAACATGTAGGTATCATCAATAATGTGGCATGGAACATAAGAAATTATCGATACGTCGGAGACGTATCAGCATCCCCAAGCTTAGTTTTTGCTCGTCCCGAGCAGGTAAATGATAACAAAGATAATTTCTGGAGTGACATGCCATCATAACCTCGATCATACTATTGTAAGCATATGTAATGAATGCAGCGATCAAAACAATGGTAATGACATGAGTAAACAAATGAATCATGTAGCAAAGACTTTTCATGAATAGTACTTTCAAGACAAGCATCAATAAGTCTTGCATAAGAGTTAACTCATAAAGCAACAAATCAAAGTAGAGGCATTGAAGCAACACAAAGGAAGATTAAGTTTCAGCGGTTGCTTTCAACTTATAACATGTATATCTCATGGATAGTTGTCAATGCAAAGTAATATAACAAGTGCAATATGCAAGTATGTAGGAATCAATGCACAGTTCACACAAGCGTTTTCTTCTTGAGGTGGAGAGAAATAGGTGAACTGACTCAACATAAAAGTAAAAGAAAGGCCCTTCGCAGAGGGAAGCATTGATTGCTATATTTGTGCTAGAGCTTTGGTTTTGAAAACAAGAAACAATTTTGTCAACGGTAGTAATAAAGCATATGTATCATGTAAATTATATCCTACAAGTTGCAAGCCTCATGCATAGTATACGAATAGTGCCCGCACCTTGTCCTAATTAGCTCGGATTACCGGGATTATCATCGCAATACACATGTTTTAACCAAGTGTCACAAAGGGGTACCTCTATGCCGCCTGTACAAAGGTCTAAGGAGAAAGCTCGCATTGGATTTCTCGCTTTTGATTATTCTCAACTTAGACATCCATACCGGGACAACATAGACAACAGATAATGGACTCCTCTTTAATGCATAAGCATTTAGCAACAATTAATGTTCTCATATGAGATTGAGGATATATGTCCAAAACTGAAACTTCCACCATGATTCATGGCTTTAGTTAGCGGCCCAATGTTCTTCTCTAACATTATGCATGCTCTAACCATTAAATAAGTGGTAAATCTCCCTTACTTCAGACAAGACGGACATGCATAGCAACTCACATGATATTCAACAAAGAGTAGTTGATGGCATCCCCAGGAACATGGTTATCGCACAACAAGCAACTTAATAAGAGATAAAGTGCATAAGTACATATTCAATACCACAATATTTTTTAGGCTATTTGTCCCATGAGCTATATATTGCAAAGGTAGAGGATAGAAATTTTAAAGGTAGCACTCAAGCAATTTACTTTGGAATGGCGGAGAAATACCATGTAGTAGGTAGGTATGGTGGACACAAATGGCATAGTGGTTGGCTCAAGGATTTTGGATGCATGAGAAGTATTCCCTCTCGATACAAGGTTTAGGCTAGCAAGGCTATTTGAAACAAACACAAGGATGAACCGGTGCAGCAAAACTCACATAAAAGACATATTGTAAACATTATAAGACTCTACACCGTCTTCCTTGTTGTTCAATCCTTACTAGAAATTATCTAGACTTTAGAGAGACCAATTATGCAAACCAAATTTTAGCAAGCTCTATTTATTTCTTCATTAATAGGTGCAAAGTATATGATGCAAGAGCTTAAACATGAGCACAACAATTGCCAAGTATCAAATTATCCAAGACATTTTACCAATTACTACATGTAGCATTTCCCGTTTCCAACCATATAACAATTTAGCGAAGAAGATTCAACCTTCGCCATGAATACTATGAGTAAAGCCTAAGGACATACTTGTCCATATGCAACAGCGGAGCGTGTCTCTCTCCCACACAAAGAATGCTAGGATCCATTTTATTCAAACAAAAACAAAAACAAAAAACAAAAACAAACCGACGCTCCAAGCAAAGTGCATAAGATGTGACAGAATAAAAATATAGTTTCAGGGGAGGAACCTGATAATGTTGTCGATGAAGAAGGGGATGCCTTGGGCATCCCCAAGCTTAGACGCTTGAGTCTTCTTGAAATATGCAGGGGTGAACCACCGGGGCATCCCCAAGCTTAGAGCTTTCACTCTCCTTGATCATATCGTATCATCCTCCTCTCTTGATCCTTGAAAACTTCCTCCACACCAAACTCAAAACAACTCATTAGAGAGTTAGTGCACAATCAAAATTTACATGTTCAGAGGTGACATAATCATTCTTAACACTTCTGTACATTGCACAAAGCTACTGAAAGTTAATGGAATAGAAAAATCCATCAAGCATAGCAAAATAGGCAATGCGAAATAAAAGGCAGAATCTGTCAAAACAGAATAGTTCGTAAAGATGAATTTCTAAGAGGCACCAGACTTGCTCAAATGAAAATGCTCAAATTGAATGAAAGTTGCGTACATATCTGAGGATCACTCACGTAAATTGGCATAATTTTCTGAGTTACCTACAGAGAATTCTGCCCAAATTCGTGACAGCAAAGAAATCTGTTTCTGCGCAGTAATCCAAATCTAGTATGAACCTTACTATCAAAGACTTTACTTGGCACAACAATGCAACAAAACTAAGATAAGGAGAGGTTGCTACAGTAGTAACAACTTCCAAGACTCAAATATAAAATAAAAGTGCTGTAGTAAAAACATGGGTTGTCTCCCATAAGCGCTTTTCTTTAACGCCTTTCAGCTAGGCGCAGAAAGTGTATATCAAGTATTATCAAGAGACGAAGAATCAACATCATAATTTGTTCTAATAATAGAATCGAAAGGTAACTTCATTCTCTTTCTAGGGAAGTGTTCCATACCTTTCTTGAGAGGAAATTGATATTTAATATTACCTTCCTTCATGTCAATAACAACACCAACAGTTCGAAGAAAAGGTCTTCCCAATATAATGGGACAAGATGCATTGCATTCAATATCCAAGACAGCAAAATCAACGGGGACAAGGTTATTGTTAACGGTAATGCGAACATTATCAACTCTCCCCAAAGGTTTCTTTGTAGAATTATCAGCAAGATTAACATCCAAATAACAATTTTTCAATGGTGGCAAGTCAAGCATATTATAAATCTTCTTAGGCATAACAGAAATACTTGCACCAAGATCACATAAAGCATTACAATCAAAGTCATTGACCTTCATCTTAATGATGGGCTCCCAACCATCCTCTTGCTTCCTAGGAATAGAAGCTTCGCGTTCTAATTTCTCTTCTCTAGCTTTTATGAGAGCATTTGTAATATGTTTCGTGAAAGCCAAGTTTATAGCACTAGCATTAGGACTCTTAGCAAGTTTTTGTAAGAACTTTATAACTTCAGATATGTGGCAATCATCAAAATACAAACCATTATAATCTAAAGCAATGGTATCATCATCCCCAATGTTGGAAAAAATTTCAGCAGTTTTATCACAGGCAATTTCAGCAATTTTAGCAGTTTCAGGCAGTTTTTCGCGATTTGCATTAGAAGTGGAAACATTGCCAACACCAATTCTTTTATCATTATTAGTAGGAGGTGCAGCAACATGTGAAGCATTAGAGTTGCTAGTGGTGGTAATAGTCCAAACTTTAGCTATATTATCTTCTTTAGCATTTTCTTCTTTCTCCCACCTAGCATGCAATATTCGGCCATCAATCTTATATTCTCATTAATTCTAACTTGGATGGCATTTGCTGTAGTAGCAATTTTATTATTATGATTTTCATTAGGCATAACTTTTGATTTCAAAAGATCAACATCAGCAGCAAGACTATCGACTTTAGAAGCAAGTATATCAATTTTCCCAAGCTTTTCTTCAACAGATTTGTTAAAAGCTGTTTGTGTACTAATAAATTCTTTAAGCATGGCTTCAAGTCCAGGGGGTGTGTTCCTATTATTGTTGTAAGAATTCTCATAAGAATTACCATAGCCGTTGCCATTATTATAAGGATATGGCCTATAGTTGTTACTAGAATTGTTCCGATAAGCATTGTTGTTGAAATTATTATTTTTAATGTAGTTTACATCAACATGTTCTTCTTGAGCTACCAATGACGCTAACGGGACATTATTAGGATCAACATTAGTCCTACCATTCACAAGCATAGACATAATAGCATCAATCTTATCACCCAAGGAAGAGGTTTCTTCGACAGAATTTACCTTCTTACCTTGTGGAGCTCTTTCCATGTGCCATTCAGAGTAATTAATCATCATATTATCAAGAAGCTTTGTTGCTTCACCAAGAGTGATGGACATAAAGGTACCTCCAGCAGCTGAATCCAATAGGTTCCGCGAAAAAAATTCAGTCCTGCATAAAAGGTTTGGATGATCATCCAAGCAGTCAGTCCATGGGTTGGGCAATTTTTAACCAAAGATTTCATTCTTTCCCAAGCTTGGGCAACATGCTCATTATCCAATTGTTTAAAGTTCATTATGCTACTCCTCAAAGATATAATTTTAGCAGGGGGATAATATCTACCAATAAAAGCATCCTTGCATTTAGTCCATGAATCAATACTATTCTTAGGCAGAGATAGCAACCAATCTTTAGCTCTTCCTCTTAATGAGAAAGGAAACAATTTTAATTTTATAATGTCACCATCTACATCTTTATACTTTTGCATTTCACACAATTCAACAAAATTATTGAGATGGGCAGCAGCATCATTAGAACTAACACCAGAAAATTGCTCTCGCATAACAAGATTCAGTAAAGCAGGTTTAATTTCAAAGAATTCCGCTGTAGTAGCAGGTGGAGCAATAGGTGTGCATAAGAAATCATTATTATTTGTGGTTGTGAAGTCACACAACTTAGTATTTTCAGGAGTACCCATTTTAGCAATAGTAAATAAAGCAAACTAGATAAAGTAAATGCAAGTAACTAATTTTTTTGTGTTTTTGATATAGCAAACAAGATAGCAAATAAAGTAAAACTAGCAACTATTTTTTGTGTGTTTTGATATAATGCAGCAAACAAGAAAGTAAATAAAATAAAGCAAGACAAAAACAAAGTAAAGAGATTGGATTGTGGAGACTCCCCTTGCAGCGTGTCTTGATCTCCCCGGCAACGGCGCCAGAAATTTACTTGCTGCGCGTAGTTGACGTATGTCTTTCCGTTCAACACGCGTCCGTTGGGAACCCCAAGAGAAAGGTGTGATGCGTACAGCAGTAAGTTTCTCTCAGTAAGAAACCAAGGTTTATCGAACCAGTAGGAGCCAAGAAGCACGTCGAAGGTTGATGGCGGCGGGATGTAGTGCGGCGCAACACCAGGGATTCCGGCGCCAACGTGGAACCTGCACAACACAACCAAAGTACTTTGCCCCAACGAAACAGTGAGGTTGTCAATCTCACCGGCTTGCTGTAACAAAGGATTAGATGTATAGTGTGGATGATGATGTTTGCAGAAAACAGTAGAACAAGTATTGCAGTAGATTGTATTCAATTAAAAGAATGGACCGGGGTCCACAGTTCACTAGAGGTGTCTCTCCCATAAGATAAATAGCATGTTGGGTGAACAAATTACAGTTGGGCAATTGACAAATAGAGAGGGCATGACCATGCACATACATGATATGATGAGTATAGTGAGATTTAATTGGGCATTACGACAAAGTACATAGACCGCTATCCAGCATGCATCTATGCCTAAAAAGTCCACCTTCAGGTTATCATCCGAACCCCTTCCAGTATTAAGTTGCAAACAACAGACAATTGCATTAAGTATGGTGCGTAATGTAATCAATAACTACATCCTCGGACATAGCATCAATGTTTTATCCCTAGTGGCAACAGCACATCCACAACCTTAGAACTTTCATCCTCACATCGTCCCGATTTAATGGAGGCATGAACCCACTATCGAGCATAAATACTCCCTCTTGGAGTTAAGAGTAAAAACTTGGCCAGAGCCTATACTAATAACGGAGAGCATGCAAGATCATAAACAACACATAGGTAATAGATTGATAATCAACATAACATAGTATTCTCTATCCATCGGATCCCAACAAACACAACATGTAGCATTACAGATAGATGATCTTGATCATGTTAGGCAGCTCACAAGAACCGACAATGAAGCATAATTAGGAGAAGATGACCATCTAGCTACTGCTATGGACCCATAGTCCAGGGGTGAACTACTCACTCATCACTCCGGAGGCGACCATGGCGGTGAAGAGTCCTCCGGGAGATGATTCCCCTCTCCGGTAGTGTGCCGGAGGCGATCTCCTGAATCCCCCGAGATGGGATTGGCGGTGGCGGCGTCTCTGGAAGGTTTTCCGTATCGTGGCTCTCGGTACTGGGGGTTTCGCGACGAAGACTATATGTAGGCGGAAGGGTAGGTCAGGGGGCCGCACGGGGGCCCACACACTAGGGCCACGCGGGCCCCCCTTGGGCCGCGCCGCCCTACTGTGGCGGCGCCCCGTGGCCCCACTTCGTCTCCTCTTCGGTCTTCTGGAAGCTTCGTGGCAAAATAGGCCCCTGGGCGTTGATTTCGTCCAATTCCGAGAATATTTCCTTACTACGATTTCTGAAACCAAAAACAGCAGAAAACAACAACTGGCTCTTCGACATCTCGTTAATAGGTTAGTGCCGGAAAATACATAAATATGACATAAAGTATGCATAAAACATGTAGGTATCATCAATAATGTGGCATGGAACATAGGAAATTATCGATACGTCGGAGACGTATCACACCCCTCTGGCCGCGCCGACCTACGGGGAGGAGGCCCTGGGCCTCCCCCTGGCTTGCCCTTCTGGCTCTGTGAGTCTTCCGGCGAAATAGAATTTCTGTAATTTTTCTGGATTTTTCCGAGCACTTTGGTTTTTGGGCCTTTTCTGCAATAAACAGACATAATAAACAGAAATTGGCACTGTGGCATCTTGTTAATAGGTTAGTCCAATAAATGCCAGAATATGATATAAAGTGCAACAAAACATGTAGGTATTGTCATAAAACAAGCATGGAACATCAGAAATTATAGATACGTTGGAGACACATCATACTAATTACTACATGTAGCATTTCCCGTTTCCAACCATATAACAATTAACGAAGCAGTTTCAACCTTCGCCATGAAAATTAAAAGCTAAGAACACATGTGTTCATATGAACCAGCAGAGCGTGTCTCTCTCCCACACAAGCATTTATTCAAACAAAAACAGAAACAAAAACAAACAGACGCTCCAAGTAAAGTACATAAGATGTGACCGAATAAAAATATAGTTTCAAGAGAAGGAACCTGATAATTTTGTCGATGAAGAAGGGGATGCCTTGGGCATCCCCAAGCTTAGACGCTTGAGTCTTCTTGAAATATGCAGGGATGAACCACCGGGGCATCCCCAAGCTTAGAATTTTCACTCTTCTTGATCGTAGTATATCATCCTCCTCTCTTGACTCTTGAAAACTTCCTCCACACCAAACTCAAAACAACTCATTAGAGGGTTAGTGCATAATCAAAAACTCACATGTTCAGAGGTGACACAATCATTCTTAACACTTGTGGACATTGCCCAAAGCTACTGGAAGTTAATGGAACAAAGAAATCCATCCCACATAGCAAAAGAGGCAATGCGAAATAAAAGGCAGAATCTGTCAAAACAGAACAGTCCGTAAAGACGAATTTTAAAGAGGCACCAGACTTGCTGAAATGAAAATGCTCAAATTGAATGAAAGTTGCGTACATATCTGAGGATCACACACAAAAATTGGCAGATTTTTCTGAGTTACCTACAGAGAACTCTGCCCAAATTCGTGACAGACAGAAATCTGTTTCTGCGCAGTAATCCAAATCTAGTATCAACCTTTCTATCAAAGACTTTACTTGGCACAACAATGCAACAAAACTAAGATAAGAGAGGTTGCTACAGTAGCAATAACTTCCAAGACACAAATATAAAACAAAGGTACTGTAGCAAAATAAACACATGGGTTATCTCCCAAGAAGTTCTTTCTTTATAGCCATTAAGATGGGCTCAGCAGTTTTAATGATGCACTCGCAAGAAATAGTATTTGAAGCAAAAGAGAGCACCAAGAGGCAAATTAAAAACAAATTTAAGCCTAACATGCTTCCTATGAAAAGGAATCTTGTACACAAATGAATTCATGAAGAACAAAGTGACAAGCATAAGAGGATAAAACACGAGTAACTTCAAGAGTCTCAACATAAAGAGGGGAAACTTAATATTATTAAGATGCATATAACCATGTTTCCCTCTCTCATAATAACTTTCAGTAGCATCATTGATGAAATCCACAATATACCCATCACTTAAAACATTCTTATCATGGTTCATATGCATAGAAGTATCATTAATTTTGGCATAAGAAGAGTTCTTCTCATTAATAGTAATTGGAGCAAGATTATTATCAAGAATTTGAACATGGTACACAAGTTGCATATTAAGGGAATTGTTTTTGGCAATCCAATCATAACTATGACAAGTTTCATAAGGATAGTTATAACCTATATCATAGCATTCTTTATAATAATCATGAAAGATTGGAGGCATAGTGTCATCATAAGAAATAGAATAGTTATCTTTCACAGTATGTTCATCTCCGACCATACCATCATTATTACTAGAAGGAGATGTATCAAACATATAATGATCAGTAGCAAAAGGATTCTCAAACACCTCATCCCCAAGCTTAGAGCTTTCTACATCATTATGGGAGGAAGCATGGATAGTACTGATACTATGGCAATTATTAACATCATCATTTTCAGAATTAGTTTTCCAGAGATTTGCAATATCAAAAGTAGTGTGCTCTTTCAAATCATGATCACTAATGTATGTAAAGGGCATAGGAAGATCATTGTATTCAGATTGATTATCATAATAATCATTAGGAGCAACATACTTACGGTTACCTAGCGTTATCTCATTCACGCGGGGATATGTCGTTACCTCTTTCTCTTTATTCTCCTTCTTCTTCTTCTTCGTTCCCTTCTTCTTCTTCTTCTTCTTCTTCTTCTTCTTCTCTTCCTTCTCTTCGTTCCCTTCTTTAGGAGTAAGAGGCTTGAAGGGTGGCTTGTCCGCATAACCTGATTTACTTTCAGAAACAATAGAAGAAACTTGGGAGGATTCCTCCTTTTCATTAGTTAGTTCAAAACACACAGCGGTCCTATCATATTTTGGCAAGGTGTCATTTTCTAAAATATTTTGTATGTAAGTACTTGTATGGCAATTATCAATGCAATAAGAAAAACACCCATGCAGGACGTCATCAATATCAAGATCACTCATATGTAACAAAGAGATTTTTCTTGAGAGCTCTTCACACCTCAAAAATAAAGTAAATTCATCATGCTAATTAGGAGTAATTTCATCATCACAATACAAATTTGTAGCACTCATGGGGTTCAAATTATCATTGGAGGAGCATTGAAAATTAAAATGACCCACTCCATGGCAAAGTTCACAAATAAAAGGATAGATGGCACAAACTTTTTTACCAAGATCATCTAGAGCCCTAAACCACTTTCTAGTTTTTTCATTAATATGATGGATGCAATATTCATCTTTGATTTGATTAATTCCACAAGGTCTATGCATTCCACAAAAATTAACATGCTTATAGGAAATAGCATTCTTAGGAGTTTGAGCATGCTTATTGCAATCATTAACAACAATTTAATTCTTCATGCAAGCCTCTTTAAAAGGTTCATGATACTTATCGAAATTCTTCTTAGGCAATTCAAAATGAGAAGCAAAGGCTTTATAAAGATTTGCAGCAACTTGAGAGTCAAGACCATAAGTAGCACTCATATTTCGAAATTTATCAGTATCCATAAAAGCTTCAATGCATTCATAATCATAATTTATACCTGACTCTTTACCTTTGTTGTTCTCCCATCCTTCAGCGTTCTCCTCAGTCCGGTCAAGAAGATCCCACCTAGCTTCAACCTCTTTGCTTGTGAAAGATCCCTCCAAACAGGCATCCAGATAGTCCTTGTGATGTCCTGAAAGCCTTGCATAAAAATTATTAATAATAACATTGCGGGGGAGCTCATGAATGGGACATTTGAGCATTAGTGACTTCAATCTCCCCCATGCTTGAGAAATACTCTCTCCATCACGAGGATAAAAGTTATAAATGTAATTCCTATCAATATGCACTTCATGAGGAGGATAAAATTTAGAATAAAAGAGAGATACAATTTCCTCCCAACCAAGAGAATGACTATTCTTCAACAATTTATACCAATGCGCCGCTTTACCAGACAGCGAAACAGAGAACAGCTTCTTCCTCACTTCATCCATAGAGATACCTGCACACTTGAATAACCCGCATAATTCATGTAAAAACAGTAAATGATCTCCAGGATGGACAGTTCCATCCCCTTCATAGCGGTTATCCATAACACGTTCAATAATTTTCATGGGTATCTTGAAAGCAGTACTTGCAGTAGGTGGATTTAAAATATCACAAGCATCATTAGAGTTATCGCATATGGGTGATAAAGCATTATCAGAACAAATTTTCTCCCCTAAAGATGGAAAGCTAAAAAGATCATAAAAACTAGCTTCCCCAAGCTTAGACTTCTCCATAACATTAGTAGTGATTGCATTCATACTAATAACATTGCTACTAGCATGCAAATGAGGTTTCATAGGTTCTTTAATTTTCGCATCACACAATTCATGTCTTAACTTAGGAAATAAATTAAAAAGCTCATAGTTGTTTTCCATTATGCCTTACTAGTGTAAAACAAGAAACAAAAAGATGCAATTGCATGATCTAAAGGAAATAGCTTCGAGTACTTACAACGGTGCCGAAAAATAGCTTAGTAGCCGAGATCCGGAGTGTGAGTACCTTTTACCTTTCCTCCCCGGCAACGGCGCCAGAAAAGTGCTTGATGTCTACGGGTGCTTCTATTCTTGTAGACAGTGTTGGGCCTCCAAGAGCAGAGGTTTGTAGAACAACAGCAAGTTTCCCTTAAGTGGATCACCCAAGGTTTATCGAACTCAGGGAGGAAGAGGTCAAAGATATCCCTCTCAAGCAACCCTGCAACCACAAAGCAAGAAGTCTCTTGTGTCCCCAACACACCTAATAGGTGCACTAGTTCGGCGAAGAGATAGTGAAATACAGGTGGTATGAATGAATATGAGCAGTAGTAACGGTACCAGAAAATACTTGATGCTACAACTGGCGTGTGGTTGATGGTGGGAATATTGCAGGCAGTGGAGATGCAGTAAAACAGTAAACAAGCAGTGATAGCAGTATTTGGAAACAAGGCCTAGGGATCATACTTTCACTAGTGGACACTCTCAACATTGATCACATAACAGAATAAATAGATAAATGCTACACTCTACACTCTCTTGTTGGATGATGAACACCACTAATTGTGTAGGATTACACGAACCCTCAATGCCGGAGTTAACAAGCTCCACAATATTTGATATTCATGTTTAAATAACCTTAGAGTGCACGATAGATCAACACAACTAAACCAAGTACTAACATAGCATGCACACTGTCACCATCACACTATGAAGGAGGAATAGATCACATCAATACTATCATAGCAATAGTTAACTTCATAATCTACAAGAGATTACAATCATAACCTACGCCAAGTACTACACGATGCACACACTGTCACCATTACACCGTGGAGGAGGAATAGAGTACTTTAATAACATCACTAGAGTAGCACATAGATGAATAGTGATACAAAACTCATATGAATCTCAATCATGTAAGGCAGCTCATGAGATCATTGTATTGAAGTACATAGGAGAGAGATTAACCACATAGCTACCGGTACAGCCCTTAGCCTCGATGGAGAACTACTCCCTCCTCATGGGAGACAGCAGCGTTGATGATGATGGCGGTGGTGTCGATGGAGGAGCCTTCCGGGGGCACTTCCCCGTCCCGGCGGCATGCCGGAACAGAGACTCCTGTCCCCCAGATCTTGGCTTCGCGATGGCGGCGGCTCTGGAAGGTTTCTCGTACCGTGGCTTTTCCGTATCGAAGATTTAGGTCAGGGACCTTTATATAGGCGAAGAGGCGGAGTCGGAGGGTCGACGAGGCGGTGACACGAGGGGGCGCCCCCTCTCGGCCGCGCTCGGCCTCTTTGTTTGGTGGGCCTGTGGCCCCCCTCTGGCGGCTCTCGGGTGTTCTGGAAGCTTCGTGGGATTCTAAGATGCTGGGCGTTGATTTCGTCCAATTCCGGGAATATTTCCTTACTAGGATTTCTGAAACCAAAAACAGCAGAAAACAGGAACTGGCACTTCGGCATCTCGTCAATAGGTTAGTTCCGGAAAAAGCATAAAATCATCATAAAGTGTGAGCAAAGCATGTAGGTATTGTCATAAAACAAGCATGGAACATAAGAAATTATCGATACGTCGGAGACGTATCAGCCACCTGATATTTTGTAGAAATAAACCTAATATCAATAAGTTTTGTAGCCACTCTTTCTCGAACAAAGTGAAAATCAATTTCTATATGTTTTGTCCTGGCATGGAAAATTGGATTTACTGAAAGATATGTTGCTCCAAGATTATCACACCAAATGCATGGTCGCTGCTTGAGTGGCATTCCCAATTCTTGGACCAATTTCTCTACCCAAATCAACTCAGTGGTGGCATTTGCAAGTGCTTTGTATTCTGCCTCAGTGCTAGACCGTGATATAGTGGCTTGCTTCCTTGCACTCCAAGAGATTAAGTTTGGGCCAAAGAAAACCGCAAAACCACCAGTGGAGCGTCTATCATCAATATCACCTGCCCAGTCAGCATCTGAAAAGCACTCAGAAGAGTAGATGTAGATCTCTGAAAGTTTAAACCAATCTGTATTGTTCCTTGTACATATCGAAGAATGCGCTTGACAGCTGTCCAGTGTGCAGTAGTTGGAGCATGGAGATACTAAAAAAACCTTATTAACAGAAAAGGATAAATCAGATCTTGTCAATGTTAAATATTGCAAAGCACCAACCACACTTCGATAGTTTGTGCTATCCTCAGAGCCAAGAGGTACTCCATCTTGCAAAGACAACTTTTCACTCACAGATAGTGGTGTCGGACATGTAGTGCACTGGAACATTCCAACCTGTTTAAGCAAGTCCTTGGCATATTTTTCTTCTGTAAGAACAATTCCATTTGAACACTTCTTCACTTCAATACCCAAGAAGAAATGCAACACACTGATATCCTTTAGTTTGAAATGAGCACTCAGGTTGCGAAGTAAAACTGAGGTGGCTTCATCTGATGAACTTGCAACAATTATATCATCAACATATATCAACATAAACATAGTGATACCTCTTTTGTTGTATAGAAAAAGAGATGTATCGGCCTTTGACGGAACAAAACCCAGATCTTGCAGCTTGGAACTTAATTTTGCATACCATGCTCGAGGTGCCTGCTTCAGGCCATACAGAGACTTGTCCAGTTTGCAAATGTAGTGCGGAAAGTGAGGGTCAATAAAACCAGGGGGCTATTTCATGTACACTTCCTCCTCCAGAACGCCATGAAGAAACGCGTTCTTGACGTCTAGCTGTCTAAGACTCCACCCTTGAGACACAGAGATAGAAAGAACAAGTCTAACAATTGCAGCTTTAACAACATGACTAAAAGTGTCCTCATAGTCAATGCCATACCTCTGTTTAAATCCTTTTGCAACCAATCTTGCCTTGTATCGTTCTACTGTACCATCAGCATGTTTCTTTATGTGGTAAACCCACTTACAGTCAGTGAGATTCTTGTTGGAGCTAGGGGGAACAAGATGCCATGTTTTGTTGTCCATCAAGGCAGCATACTCTTCATCCATGGCATGCTTCCAATTTGTATCTTCAAGTGCCTCAGTCAAATTATTTGGTTCCCCTGCAGCAGACAAAAGTCCATACCGAATAGTCCCGTCAGTGTATGTTTTTGGTTTCTTGATACCTTGTTGAAGCCGAGTGCGGTATTGATGTGTTTCAGGTGCAGTTGCAGCTGCAAAGGGACCAGCCACAGAAGATCCACTGGCGTTGTTGGAGCTTCCAGCAGGGGAGGCAATAGCAGCTTTGGGATCCGAGGAAGATCCGGTGGCAGCCGACCCAGGCTCGCCACGTGACGAGAGAGAGGGCGAGCAGGCCCCAGACGAGGGTGTTCTCCCACCCAGACCATCGGATGACGCACCGTTGCTGGCGCGAGGTGGGACGCGGGCCCCGGCGTTGTCGGCCACCAAGGGAGAAGGACGCGACGTGGCGCTCATTGTGCGGCCAGGCGCGAATGGCGGGGAAGATGCGCTGCCAGGCGTTGAAGACGAGGCTGATGCGCTGCCAGGGGAATGTTCTGTGGCAGCAGAATCAGCATGGGGATCTGCGCCATGAGAATTTTGTTGATTGTCCATATCTGCACCATTTGAGCTCGAATTTTCGCCAGTTTCGTCAGAATTTGATGAGGTATCTTCAGCAGTGTCATCAGCAACCTGTACAGGGTCAGTAATAGGGAAAATATGCATATGATCATTAACATGTATACTCTCATTGTGTGATGATGTGGGAGCTAGGAGATTTTCAGGTAGAAGTAAAATTTCCTTTCGAAGTTTAGCACCAACATTCGGATGCAAGGACTGAAACGGGTAAATGTTTTCATCAAATACTACATCACGAGAAATATAGGTGCGACCAGTGGAGACATCTAGGCACTTGACTCCCTTGTGAATGGGGCTATACCCAAGAAAAACACAGCGTTTGGAACGAAAAGAGAGTTTACGTTGATTATAAGGTTGAAGGTTAGGCCAACAAGCACAACCAAAAGTGCGAAGAGCATCATAGTTTGGTTTGGTTTTGAGGAGGTTCTCCACCGGGGACTCTAGATTAAGAACTTTAGTGGGAAGAAGATTGATGAGAAATGTGGCAGTAAGAAAAGCTTCATCCCAGAACTTAATTGGCATATGAGCATTGGCAAGGAGTGCAAGGCCAACCTCGACAATATGTCTGTGCTTTAATTCAGCAGAGCCATTTTTCTGATGAGCATGTGGACAAGATACATGATGTGTGATACCAATTTTCTGAAAGAAACCATGGAGTTTTTCATATTCACCGTCCCAATCAGTTTGCGTGGTGATAATTTTGCAACTAAACTTTCTCTCAACAAGTTGCTGAAAATTAAGAAAAAACTTGAAAGACATCACTTTTCTTTTTGATTAAATAGATCCATGTGAATTTGCTATAATCATCAATAAAGCTTACATAATATGTATGTTTGCCAACAGAGGCTAGGGCGGGGCCCCATACATCAGAGAAAACTTGTTCCAGAGGAACAGTAGACACACTAGTAGAGATGGGATATGGCAGCTGATGACTTTTTGCTTGTTGACAAGGATCACACGCATATGGGTTTATTTCCGGGGAATATGATAAATTGTTCTTCCTAAGCACTTGTTGAACGATGAACAAAGAGGGATGTCCTAAGCGACGATGCCAGATGGATGAAGATGGCTTGATGGTGATGAAGACATGCTTGTTGGGGTCGGCGGCAATGGGCACAAGTGGGTATAGGCCGCCATGACATGGACCTCTAAACAGAATTGTCTTGGTGGCCTGATCCTTGATCAAAAAGAAAAATGGGTGAATTTGAACAAAGGCATTGTTATCAAGAGCAATTTTATGTGCGGATAAAAGATTTTTTGTGGCACTAGGAACATGTAAGATATTTCGTAATTGGAGTGAACTATGAGGAGTATCCAATGTTGAATGACCAATATGCTGTATTGTCATACATGTGCCACTAGCATTGTGGACTTGATCATGGCCCTTGTAGTTGTCCTGAGTGTGGAGTTTGTTCAGCTGCCTGATAACGCGTGAAGCACATGTCCGTTGGGAACCCCAAGAGGAAGGTGTGATGCGTACAACAACAAGTTTTCCCTCAGTAAGAAACCAAGGTTATCGAACCAGTAGGAGTCAAAGGCCACGTGAAGGTTGTTGGCGGAGGAGTGTAGTGCGGCGCAACACCAGGGATTCCGGCGCCAACGTGGAACCTGCACAACACAATCAAAATACTTTGCCCCAACTTAACAGTGAGGTTGTCAATCTCACCGGCTTGCTGTAAATAAAGGATTAAATGTATGGTGTGGAAAATGATGTTTGTTTGCAATGAGCAGCAGAGAACAATGATTGCAGTAGATTGTATTCAGATGTAAAAGAATGGACCGGGGTCCACAGTTCACTAGTGGTGTCTCTCCAATAAGAAATAGCATGTTGGGTAAACAAATTACAGTTGGGCAATTGATAAATAGAGAGGGCATAACAATGCACATACATATCATGATGAGTAATATGAGATTCACTTAGGGCATTACGACAAAGTACATAGACCGCTATCCAGCATGCATCTATGCCTAAAAAGTCCACCTTCGGGTTAGCACTGCACCCCTTCCAGTATTAAGTTGCAAACAACAGACAATTGCATTAAGTATGGTGCGTAATGTAATCAACACAAATATCCTTAGACAAAGCATTGATGTTTTATCCCTAGTGGCAACAGCACATCCACAACCTTAGAACTTTCTCATCCTTTGTCCCAGATTCAATGGAGGCATGAACCCACTATCGAGCATAAATACTCCCTCTTGGAGTCACAAGTATCAACTTGGCCAGAGCCTCTACTAGAAACGGAGAGCATGCAAGATCATAAACAATACATATATGATAGATTGATAATCAACTTGACATAGTATTCCATATTCATGGGATCCCAACAAACACAACATGTAGCATTACAAATAGATGATCTTGATCATGATAGGCAGCTCACAAGATCTAACATTATAACACAATTAGGAGAAGACAACCATCTAGCTACTGCTATGGACCCATAGTCCAAGGATGAACTACTCACACATCAGTCCGGAGGCGATCATGGCGATGTAAAGTCCTCCGGGAGATGATTCCCCTCTCCAGCAGGGTGCCGGAGGCGATCTCCTTAATCCCCCGAGATGGGATTGGCGGTGGCGGCGTCTCTGGAACTTTTTCCATATCGTGGCTCTCGGTAATAGGGTTTTCGCGATGGAGAGTTTAAGTAGGCGGAAGGGCAGAGTCAGGAGGCGCACGAGGGGCCCACACCATAGGCCGGCGCGGGCCCCATCCAGGTCGCGCCGCCCTGTGGTTTGGCCACCTTGTGGCCCCACTTCGTATACTCTTCGGTCTTTTGGAAGCTCCGTGGAAAAATAAGACCCTGGGCGTTGATTTCGTCCAATTCCGAGAATATTTCCTTTGTAGGATTTCTAAAACCAAAAACAACACAAAAGATGAACTGGCGCTTTGGCATCTTGTCAATAGGTTAGTGCCGGAAAATGCATAATAATGATGTAAAGTGTGTATAAAACATGTGAGTATTGTCATAAAAGTAGCATGGAACATAAGAAATTATAGATACGTTTGAGACGTATCACTGCCCAGTGATGTGATCAGTGGCACCAGTATCCATGTACCAGTTGGTATCGACTCCATATGCTCCTTTCTCATTGCCGCGATCATCCTCATCATCATCACGATTAGAATAGCGCCACCAACACTCATTTGCTGGATGACCATACTTAGTGCAGATTTGACAGGTGGTGTCGACAAAACGGGTAGGAATCCTTCCACGGCCACGACCTCCCTTCGGTGCACCACGGTCATCACGACCACGGCCACCTCCGCCATCACGGCGTTGTCCATCATCACGCCTATACTGGCCACCTCCACGGTCATCACGTCTGTACCCGTGATCATCACGACGATCAAGGTACTGTCCACGGTCATCGCGACGGTAGTCATCTCGACGGTAATCATCACGTCGACCACGATAGCCACCTCCATCACGGTAGCCTCCCTCATCTCGATACTCGCCTCCATCACGGTGGAACTCTTCAGGACGATGTCTCTGTGCTGTGTCTCGAGCAGCGACGTTTGCAGAACTCTGAAAAACGGGAGCAACTTGAGACGCTTCGGCCAGTATCCCTTCTCTGTCATCAAAGGCTTGAAGTTGCGAGCACATGTCAGTAAGAGTGGTATTTGGGACAACATTCATAGATGCAACAAAAGGAGTATACGGTCCCTGAAGCCCTCCTAGGATGTAACCTTTCAGCTCATTGACATCCACTGTCTTGCCCGTGGCTGCAAGTTCAGAGGCAAAACCGCGCATCATAGAGATGAAGTGTGCCACTGTCAGGTCGTTCTTCTTCGTGTTGGCCAGTGCTCCCCTTAGCATGTTCACACGGGAGCGGGATTGCGAGATAAACAAACCTTCAATAGTAGACCAAACTTGATGTGCATGCTCGAGGCCGATTACCTGAGAGAGAGGGTCTTGATCGAGCCCTTTAACAAGGTAACTCAACACGGCCTGATCACGGGCAAGCCAGACGCCATATGTGGAGTTGGGAACGTTGGTTTTCTTGTTGTTGCTCTCTTCCACTTCGAGGGTTTTTGGCGGAGCTTCATCAGATCCATCAAGAAGCTCCATCACTTGTGCCCCACGAAGGGCCGGAAGGACTTGTGCTTTCCAAAACAGGTGATTCTGCCTGGTTAGCTTCTCCGTCGGGGGCGCACCAAGAGCAGCCGTGAGACTGGCAGCAGTTGATGCGGACAAGGAAGAAGCCATCGGGTGCTGGTTCGTTGTTGTTGATCCCACGATGTCGAGAGGCAGCAGCTGGGCTGATTTGATCTAGGGTTTTTGGGTTTTGGTTTTTGGTTTGTTTGGTGTAGATTGGTTTTGGCTTTGGTTTTGGTTTTGATCTCCGGCGGCATGAGGTGGCAAGTGAGGAATCTGATTGTCTTGTGTTTGGTTTTGTTCTGAGAGAAGGTCCTTCGCCGGCCAATCTACGGAGGGCGGGGGCGGCTGCGACGCTAGACGTCCAGGGTAGGAGAAGGCAGCTCTGATACCATGTGAATTGTTTTAGGGTTGAACCGTACCCTCTTCCTGGGTCGGATTGCATGTTATATAGGTGTAGAAAAGCCCTACACGTGGCATTACAGGAGGGTACAAATACCAGGTAGAGTACTACTCTATACCAGTATTTGTGCAAAGAACTACAAGGTTTAACACACCCAAGTGCTTTGGCGCGCAGACCGCATCCCACGCCACCAGGCAGTTTCCGCCATGAGCCTCATTCTTGCCCTCCCAAAGGAACCTATGACGCAGTTTGTCAACAGCATGCAAGAACCAAGGGTCCACGTCGAGCGCCATGAGCTGGTAAACGACAGAGGCAGTCATGACCGTTCTAACATACCCCACACGTCCATCCCGCGACATCAAGCGAGCCTTCCAGAAAGCAAGCTTGTTGGCCAGATTTTCGAGTACTGGCTGCATGTCAGCCTTGGTAGGCTTGCGGAGGGACGGAGGGAGGCCAACCGAGGGAAACAAGAAGGCCAAAGAGAGGTTGAAACTTGAGGGGGAGGCAACATTGTTGAGGGACAAATTTGATCAAATGATGAAGTCGAAGGAGGTAATAGCGGCAAGACTTCGGAGACAAAGCTTGTCATTACCGAGAAGAAAAAAGAGGTGAAGCTTGCATAGGTTGAAGCCAACCGAGAGGAAGCAAGGAACAAAGGCAAGATGGAGGAGATGAAGATCAATGTAAAGAAAGACAAATCAATGAAGCAGCTATTGGCCAAAGAGAGGGAGATCATGATGATGAACACAAAGGACATGAATGAGCAACAAATGGAGTGGTGGTAGGAGGCCTCGGCGGGGATCATGGAGAGATTTGTTGTCAATGAGGCTGACAAGTGCGTTTACTATCGCCATGGTGGGTGTGTTTGTATGTGGATGATATTCTGATGTTTGGTACAAACATGAAAGTAATACATGAGGTCAAGTCTTTCTTGTCAAAGTGCTTTGATATGAAAGACCTGGGAGAAGATGATGTGATTCTGAACATCAAGATTATTAAGAACGAGAGTGGGATTACTCTAACACAATCCCATTATGTTGAGAAGATCTTGAACCGGTTCAGCTATATTGATAGCAAGTCTTTCCCAACAACTTATGATCCTAGTGTGACATTATGGAAGAACCGGAGGATTGCTGTAGATCAATTGAGATATTCTCAGATCGTTGGCTCACTCATGTACTTAGCGAGCGCGACTAGACCTGACATCTCTTTTGCTGTTAGCAAGTTGAGTAGGTTCATGTCAAACCCGGGTAATGATCATTGGCATGCTCTTGATAGAGTCATGTGCTACCTATATGGTAAATGAGTTATGAGATTCACTATTCAGGGCACCCAGCTGTGCTTGAAGGATATAGTGATTCAAATTGGATCTCTGATGTAGCTGATCTCTACGCCACTAGTGGGTATGTATTTACCTTTGGAGGTGGCGCAATGTCATGGAGATCTTGCAAGCAAACCATATTGACGAGGTCAACTATGGAAGCAGAACTTACTGCTTTGGACATAACCACTATTGAATCAGAATGGTTGCGTGAGCTCTTGATTGACTTGCCTGTGGTTGAAAAACCTGTACCGGCAATCCTTCTGAATTGTGACAATCAAACTGTAATTTTCAAAGTGAACAATTCTAAGGATAACGCGAAGTCATCAAGACACATCAAAAGTTGTTTGAAGTCTGTCATAAAATTGCGAAACTCCGGAGTAATAACTGTTACATATATTCAAACAGACAAAAACCTGGCAGATCCCTTTACAAAGGGACTATCACGTAATGTGATAGAAAGTGCATCGAGAGAGATGGGTTTGAGACTCGTTGATGTTACACCATAATGGTAACCCAACCTTTGTGATCGGAGATCCCGTGAATTAGGACCTTGGAAGAACAAACTAGTGGTTTAATTGAGGAGAGTATTATGTAACCATCTCTATGTGAAGATGCACAACTCTCAATTACTGTAAGGCAGGTTGGCAACAATCCTTAATGTGTTTATGTTGGCTATTTTAGCAAAGATGATGTCCAACAGAGTATTCTTGAAATAACACACCTATATGAGTCCGATTGACTTTGAGTGAAACCCTGTTCACGCAAAACTTGCAATTCAAGGTTTAGTCCATTGTTCAAGTGTGAATGGATGTAGATTAAGGTTCTAGGCGAAATTTCAACTTAACAGTCTCCGCTGAAACACTGGTATATAAACAAGCAGCGAGTATTGGTAAATCTCTAAATGGGGATTTGAGATCTGGTGGGGGATTGTTGAAATATTGGGCCCACTTTTAGTGGCCCATACTAGATTTTAGTTTTCCCTATAAATCTCAAAGCCCACGTAGTGGCAGCCTTGTGAGTTTGAGCTCAAGTTGATGGCAGCTCACTAGGGAGTTGCAAGATGTGGGAAGTTTAGTCCCACATAAAAAGTTGGGAGGAAGTTAGACCACCTTATAAGGTGGGTTGCTCCACCACTAGTAAGTGAGTGAGAAAAGGAGTGGTACACGCGCACTCCTCCACCTCGCACGTCTCGACTCGACTCGACACGACACTACACGTCACGACGCCCGTCGCGCTCGTGGTGAGTGGATTGAGCCTCGAGCTGAGACTTTCCTTTTTTTTGCAGTTCAGGAAAACGAATAGAGTCCTAGACGGGAGCGTCGCAGTTAGTCGGTTTGAGTCGCTCCCGGACCGTGGGCTACCTGTAACCGACCCGAAACATGCACGCAACGTGGGCGTGCCCCACGTTGCCTAGAGTTTCCTTGCCTAGGGTTTCCTGAGGTTATATATTCTCTTGCCCGGCTACCGCAGAAACATATCTAATACACGAGTTAGGGTTTTGCCACCTCTCTCTGTTTGCGCCGCCATCGTACCCTACTCCATCCCGCGTGCCGACGTGCATCCGCGAACGGGAGAGCAGGTCTCCGGAACCGCTCGTCCTTGCGATCCTGTACGAGAGAGGGCGAATTAGGTTTTTGGGAAGCGCTCTGCGCGACTGCTCAAGCTCTTCATCACGGGTCGCCTTTCGTCCAAGTCGGACGGTGCTACCTACCGTCGTCTTCAACGCCGTCTACTTCGACCCGTCGTCCCTGTCGTCAACAACGTTGTCATCAACAACGTTGTCACTAACAACGTTACTGCTGCGACATCATCTGCTACACCTCCACCGCCACCTCCACCAGATCGGTACGTGCGACATATCTCGATCTGTTTAGCGACGGATGCTTTACCGTTTGCGCTGTTACTACTCATGTTGATTAATGCATTTAGTATGTTTGAGTTTCACATGTTAGTACTTGCTGTCATCATGTTTTATATTCTGGAATTAATCATGAAAATTATGCCTAACATGTTGACAGCAAGTACTAACATCCTCATGAAAATTATATGCTAAATGCTGTCAACATGTTAGGAATTAATCATGAAAATTATGCTAAATGCAACAACAACGTGTCTGTTGTATTGTGATCCAAATTCATATACTAAAGGGAGGCTAACTTCTGACGAGCGGAGCGAGGCCCGTAGCCTGGCTACGGGCCTCGCTCCGCTCGTCAGAAGTTAGCCCATACGTCGTGCCCTGCAGGGACGTCTACGAAGGGGGGTGCAGGGGCGGCAGCCCCCCGCGGTACGGTACGGATCGTTGGCACCTCCTATATATACATCTTGTAAGCCGCCGACTAGGATTAATTAGATTATAAGATATCCCACGGTGTTTGTAAACACTCCCCAATATAGTAAAGTTTTGATGGCTGACGCCCGTGGTTTTTCCCCTTCTGTGTTGGAAGGAGTTTTCCACGTTAAATCTCGTGTCTCCGCTTCATATTCCTTTATCGTTCTTCATTAAACTAGCTTGTAATAAGTTAGAGCCACTTATAACTTATCACGCTAACATGAATGATGACATGTTCTCCTTGTGAGCTCTAACTTATATCAATTCATCGAGAATTAACAAAACCATAAACAATAGTCAAATACAACAAATGGTATGAGATAGGCGTGCAACAGGCTAGCAATATACAACACGGGATATTCACTTTGACTCATAGGAGCATTTGCTCCCACTATGGGAATCCACATTTTGAAGTGTCAAAAAAAATCTAAAGTAAACATTTTCATGTATATCTACACATTTTATGTCCGTGCACAAGTTTTCAAAAGAAACTAAAAAAAAATTGTGGCTCCTGTAAAAAAGATAAATTTTGATGCTATAACACGACTACGTATAGGACATTTTTTTTGTCTTTTTGTACACGCCACATAAAATGTTGTTTCTCCATGAAAACTTGTGCACTAACAAAGAATATCACGATGTACCCCAAAAAATTTATGTCAGAATTTTTTGACATTTTTAAAATTATTTTTTAATTATTTTGTATAATGGAAGCATTTACTCCTATGAGCCAAAACGTCACCTCCCATAAAGGAAAAATACGGGAAGGTAATTTCTGTGACAAGGAAAAGGCTCAATCGGAAGAAGGCTCATCTACACTACTCGAATTAGCGGGGCAAACGAAAAATAGATCAAGCAGCCTCTGGGAGCACAACACAACACAATCTAGCCACAACGACTCATCGTCACGGTGATTCTGCAACACGGATCGGTTATCAAACGCGACTCAGACACATGCTGAAAATCAGGCGTCCAATTTCTAGCAAATCCGTATTTATATTACCGCAATGTTATTGCGAGGAGTATGATGCTCTTAGTCAAATAAACAACATGCTAGAGCAACAACAGTGTGTCCACCAGCCTTCGTCCCTCAGGATTGCCGAGATTCCGCTCTTCAAGCAGAGAACAGAAAAGGCCGCTAGAACCCATTAACATGGGAACACTCAAAAACAATAGAATGAGCGCGACGTGAATCGGCAACCTGGAGTGTGGTTGATAACGATGCTCAAGAACGTCTATTGAGTAGCACATCATCCCCCCGAACACGGCGAAACAACTGATGCTGACGAAGCCCACTAGATACACCAGGAAACGCCTGCTACACTCCGCGGGCTCAGCCGCCACCGCCACGGCGATGTCCCACTCCTGCCCGTCGTCGGCCATCGTCGACTTATGGAGTCGGCTAATTTTGGTAGGGTTTGATATATCGGTTTGAGATTCGATCGACTACTAGGCCGGTGTTGGATGTTTGTTAGGATTGACGGCCGGCTAGTTGAAGCCATATATCCCCGGCCCCTTCTTCTCGTCTCATCAAGTTTACGTGCAAGCGCATAGCCAGATCCTACGGAGGGTAGTTACGGTTAGCTGTTTTTTTCGAGCGCTGGTATTTGCGTTCTCTTTAGGCAAAAACCATTTCTTTAGCGATGACCCTGCTCTTCTCGCTGTCGCGCCGAATAGGTTCTCAATAGCCTCCTTTTTGTTGCTGTTACGGTTAGCTGTCTTCTTGCTGTGCTCCGGTGTTGGAGAAGAAGAAGAAGAGGAAGAAAAAGAAGGAGGCGGTTGAACTTGAATTACCGTAGACGTGTGGGTTATAATCTGCGCGGATTAACGGTGGCGTGTATAACGAAGAGGCCGGCGGTTGCTCTTCCGCGGCGGTTCGGCACTCCATTGCGGTGGTTGGTCGCCGCGGTTGCCACACCGCCGTGCGTTGTGAATTCGAGGCCGATCGAACCTAGATCGCTGCCATGCGGGCCCGTGGGTCCGCGAGCGGACGCTCCGCGCGACCGCCGAGCGTCCGCGGAGACGCAAACCTGACGCATATTTGGGCCAGGTTTGCGTCTCCGCGGACGGCTCAGTCACTTTGCGTCGCCCCGCCGGAGGTGGTGCCAGACGCATTTCCGGTCCGCGCGGACGCAAACGGTCGCTTGTGACTGGAGATGCCCTCACAGCAAGTCACGTTGTGACTGGAGCTCTTATCCGCCTCATATTCTTCCGCACCGATCGAATGATTCCAAAATTTTGCTAAATTTGTCTTTTTTGCTGCGACTAAAATACAAATTATTTTTCATTGAAATATTTCCGTACTTACAACATGATTCATTGGCAACATATATATTTTTAGTTTTGATTTTTTTGATGATTTTCAAAAACGAAAATTCAAAATCATCAAAATATTTAAAACTAAAAATGTACATGTTGCCAATGAATCATGTTGTAAGTACGAAAAAATTTCAATGAAAAATACTTTTTATTTTAGTCACAGCAAAAAAGATAAATTTAGCAAAATTTTGGAATCATTTGATCGGAGCCGTTGGATGAAGAATATGAGTCAGATAAGAGCTCCAGTCACGACGTGACTTGCTGTGAGGCAGTCACTGAATCTTCGTCCGTCTACTGCTACCTCAAACGTAAGCTGCTATACACTTTTTTTTTCCAGGTCTTCTACTTATATCGATTGGTTGGTTCTGTAATTTCTGTAGACAAGGAGAGATGCATTTGTTGGGATGGTCTTGATGCATTTGTTCAGATGGACCTGATGCATATTTCGAGCTTGGAGTTTCTTGTGTACTAGAAGGACCCCGCGCGTCTTGCCACGCGCGTTTTTCCATATAATGGTATGTGTATTTTTCGGTTTTGCATGTGCGTGGATATATATGACCAAAACACGCTTGTTATATTTTTCTCGCATGTTTCATGGTTCATTTTTTTATGTATTCAGAAAAGTATAATCTCAGTTTTATCTACAAAGTAATCATTTGGTGCTAAAGAGATGATAACTCCGCGAATAATAAATTTTAAAACAACAGATTTGCCCAACTTTGATTGGAAACGGTAGACCTTTAACTCAACTTGCTCCAACGTTGGTTAGGGGGTTTCAGCACTCGTTTCGGATCGCAATTACCACTGACAGATTGAATCATTCGATTTTTGTTCTGCATCCCCTTGACTAACTTCTTGAATTACACAGTGATTTCAAGAACATGCATGGCAGAAAAGGGAGAAATATATATTTAGTCTCTACTTGATGCACAACAAGCATGCTAGGCCCAGTGCAGGTCGTTGCGAGAGGTAAAGATCAACCAACTTCTCATATCAAGCATCTTACCAAGTTCTGGCGAAGTTTATTTCTGGAAAGCAGATCACGTAGGCTTTCCAACGGAATAAAGTTTATTTCAACACTTAACCCCTAGTTCAGCTCTAAACTAAACTGTTGTATGATACACCCTTTATATTCACTACTCTGTACTAATAATCACTAGTGGAAAACAGGCCTTTTTTCAAGCTATGCGTCGTCAACCGAGTCAGGAGAAGAAGAAACTTCGGCGACACGCTACATCAGCACCAGAACAAGAGAGAAACTCGCCAAGATCTTCAACGACATGTCGTTTGAGTCATCTGCGGACTCATATATAAGCGATGGCTCAAGCGATGTCGACAGCTATGACTTCATCGACAAATCTATCACAGTGGGCGAGGTCTTCATCAATCTAAACGATGATGCCACCAAACCCAACATAGATCTGAGTACAAAGTATCATCAGATTTATGCCATTGAAGATCAAGAGGAAACATCTGAGGCTTTCGACGATCTGAGAAATCCATACGTCGATCCCTCCAATCTGCGACAAGGCCTGGGCAATAAATACGTCGGGCCAGAGCCGCGAGATAGAGTCCAACTTTCACAAACAGCGTGGGACAGAGCCGCGAGAGCTATGAACGGTACAGAACCAATGGCTACCACGGCCACACCAGAGGAATTGCAAGCATATCAATATAGGCTCGCACGAGCTGCGAGGGAATTGGAAAAACAGACAGCTGAGTTGAACAGGAGAAAGGAAGCAGCTTCTGCATCCAGCAGGAGAAGGGCAGATCTGAGTCGACAATCTAGAACTTCGGGTGATAGCCACAGGGAGGCTCGGAACAGAGGAAGATCAAGGTTACAACACATACCCGAAGCAGAAAGAGAGCACTTGGTTCAAAACCTCGACATGTCCTTTATGTCGATAGACACAAGAGGAAACATTATCCCTAAGACACCAGAAGCTGGGTATATGGCGACACAAGCTTTTATCCTCGCGTCTAAACCACCTCCAGGTGATCCAAGGGAAACACTATACAATATGGCGATAGCAGGAGTTGGAGCTATGGGGAAAGCGTTCGTTTCAACGCCTCCCGAAGGAACAGAAAGTCAAAATAGTCCACGACCTGCAGCAGCAACGGCGGCAGCCCCTGAAGGACCAAGTGGAGCAAGAGATACGGCAGCACAAGTAAGAGTCGACAGAGCACGACAAAGCAGAAGGGATCATCGGCAATCTCCGGAGCTTAACGACGAAGATATGTGCGGCTTGCCATGCTTCACGAGGAGTGTCCGAAAAACTCGAGTCCCTTCAGGATTCAAGCTACCCGACAATTTCAAAAAGTTCGACGGCCTTCAAGATCCAGAGGATTGGCTAGTCGACTATCTGGAGACAGTGAAGCTCACGGGAGGAACCAGGGCAACAGCCATGCAAAGCATTCAGGTGCATTTGAGTGGAGCCGCACGATCGTGGATAAAGAAACTCACTCCAGGATCTATCGACAGCTGGGAAAGTTTCGAGGACGTGTTCGTCAAGAACTTCAGATCCACGTGCAAAAAACCTGCGTCGTTAGAGGAGTTGAGAGCATGTCGACAAAAGCCAGATGAGTCAATGAGAAAATACATCCAAAGATGGAATATCATCAAAAACTCGGCAGAAAATATATCTGACGAGAGAGCAATAGATGCGTTTGTTGCAGGAGTCAGGCGTGGAGATTTTGTCGAGGATTTGGGAAGGACCAATCCAAAGACAGTATCCGCGTTAATGGAGATAGCAAATAAATGGGCAGATGGAGAAGACGCTGTCCACAACAAACGGCACAAAGTCGCCGAGGAGGACCGTGGTCGAAACTATCAACCGAGGCGAAGATTTCCTCGGCAGTACCAGAACTACGACGCTCCAGGACAAATTTCGGCAGGTTTTCGGACAAATACAGGAGGAAGCAACAGAGATGATTACCAGAGAAGCAATGAACAGCGAGGTGATAACAGGGATGATTCACGCAGCAGGCAAAATAGCGGGCCTAGGTTCCCAAGACCTTTCGTGTCCCCTGAAGAGATGATGAATGGACCGTGCCAGATGCACTTTTTCCTCGACAGCAACGGTAAAAGACAGTCAGGGCACTTGCAGAAAGACTGTCGAAATTTTCAGGCAATGTTGCGGTATGCAGAAAACGCTAACGCGCGGGCAGCACAGAGAAATCCTCGAGAACCCAGAAGCGAGATTCACTTGCCGCCTCCTCCCGCGATCACAGACGACAATCGGCATCAGCTCAGAATAGCGGCAGCACCTGCACCACCACCTTATGTTGATCCTAACTCCAATGGAGCAAAGGTCGATGATTCGAAGGAAGGCCGTCCAATAGAGCTCAGAAAGTAATCTCACGACAGGTGTTTATGGCAGAGAAAATGCCTCCACCAACAGTTGAGTACCTTAATTGGTCAGGACAAGATATCGGCTTCACAATAGCAGATCATCCGCAGCAAGTTCCTCGACCAGGGCAATCAGCACTTATTCTCGCCAAAGCCAGTTATCGCGGGATTTGATGTCTCTCGAGTGTTCATAGACGGCGGCAGTAGCTTAAACCTTATGTATGCAGATACATTGAGGAAGATGAACATATCCTTAGCAAACTTGAAACCAACAGACACAAGGTTCCACGGCATCACACCGGAGAAACCAAGTTATCCATTGGGGAAGATCAATCTCGACGTTCAGTTTGGGACCCGCGAAAATTATAGAATCGAGAAGCTCGAATTTGAAGTCGTAGATTTTCCGTCACAATACCACGCTCTGTTGGGACGACCAGCATATGCTAGATTTATGGCGGTGCCACACTATACATACCTGTTGTGGAGGTTGCCTGGGCCAAAGGGACCAATCACAGTCAAAGGAAGCTTTGCCTTAGCCGATAAATGCGACAAGGATTTTCACCGGCTGTCAAAAACTTTCGGGATGCAAGCTGAGTACTTGGCGTCAAAAAGCATGACTGATTACGACGTACTACCAGACGTTGGAAGGCCAAACAAAGAATCAACTTTCAGTACCGAGAAAAATTCAAAAGAAGTGCAGATTCACCCGACAGACCCGAAAAAGACGACATCTATCGCAAACGACATGGATATCGCATAGGAAAGCGCGCTCGTCGAGTTCCTCCGTGAGAACTGGAAAATCTTCGCATGGTGTCCAGCTGACATGCCAGGAGTACCCAGGGAACTTGCCGAGCACCACCTAAACTTGGATCCAAAGAGGCGAGACCAATCAAACAACCTTTGCGGCGTTTCTGAACCAAACCGCAAAGCCATGCTGTCGAAATTAATCGACTACGAGAAGCTGGTTTTATCAAAGAGATATTCACGAAGCCACATGGGTAGCAAACCCAAAGGTCAGTGCCGAAGAAAAACACGAAGGTCCTTCGCATGTGCGTCGACTTTACGTGTCTCAATAAACATTGTCCAAAGGATCACTTTCCCCTCCCGAGGATCGATCAAATTATCGACTCCACGGCTGGATGTGAACGTCTTTCCTTCCTGGATGCATATTCTGGTTATAACCAGATCAGATTGAAAGAAGAAGATGAAGTAAAGACCGCGTTTATTACACCTTACGGCGTGTTTTGCTACGTAACAATGCCCTTCGGTCTAAAAAATGCGGGAGCAACATATCAGAGAATGATGCAGAAGTGTTTGGCGACACAGATCGGAAAAAACGTACAAGTATACATCGACGATGTCGTCATAACGTCAAAAAAGGGGACAACACTGATCGAGGATCTCAAAGAAACTTTTGATAACCTCGACAAATTCTGCCTGAAGCTGAACCCGACGAAGTGTTCCTTTGGCGTCCCAGCAGGAGAACTTCTGGGGTTTCTAGTCTCAGCAAGAGGGATTGAAGCAAATCCCGACAAAATACAAGCTATCGTAACAATGAGGAAGCCAACAAAGTTGAAGGAGATACAACAGCTAACGGGCGAGTCGCAGCTTTGAGCAGATTCGTCGCTAGGCTGGGAGAAAAAGCGTTACCATTCTACGCTCTGATAAAGCAAGGAGATAAATTCCAGTGGAACGAAGAAGCCGACAGAGCTTTCGAGGATTTGAAGCGCACAATCTCGACACCACCAATTTTGGTGGCGCCAAAAGAACGGGAACCCCTCCTGCTGTATATCGCAGCCACGCCCCAAGTGGTGAGCACGGTGCTAGTTGTTGAAAGGGAAGAAGAAGGAAAACTCCACGGCGTCAGAGGCCAAGATACTTCGTCAGCGAAGTTTTATCACCCTCAAAACAAAGGTACCCTCAGTACCAAAAGATAGCATATGGAGTGTTCACAACAGCACGAAAATTGCGCCACTATTTTTCGGCACACCCGATCATAGTGGTCAATGAAGCTCCCTTGTCAAATATATTGAACAATCCAGAAGCTACGGGTCGTGTCTCCCTTTGGGGAATAGAACTTTCCCCTCGGGACATCACGTATGAAAAAAGAAAAGCAATCAAGTCGCAAATACTGCCGGACTTCATTGCAGAGTGGATGGAGTTGCAAAATACAGGACCTCCAGACTTGTCGAGAACCTGGACCATGAACTTTGACGGGTCCAAAAGACTAGAAGGAGCTGGCGCAGGAGTAGTACTCATATCACCGAGGCGACAAGTTAAAGTACATCCTTCGGATGACGTTCCCTAACGCATCTAACAATGAAGCAGAATATGAGGCTCTCATACACGGGATGAAGATGGCGAAAGCCTGCGGTGCAACTCGACTAAAAATCTTTGCCGACTCACAGTTGGTGGCTCAGCAAGTTATGAACCAATGTGACGCAGTCAATGATAGCATGATGGCATACAAGGAGGTGTACAACGAGCTCGAGAAGTTGTTCGATGGATGCGAAGTAAATCATATTAGTAGATTGAGCAACGACGAAGCCGACGTTCTTGCAAACATCGGGTCGCAATGCCTTGCGGTCCCGCCAGGTGTATTCTGGGAAGAGATAACGAGAGAGATCCACCAAGTCGACAAAATCAAAAAGAAGGAGAAGAAACCCTCGGGGGCTACCAAGGAAAAGAAAGAGGAAGAAGAAGAAGATCAGGACCTGGTCATGGTGATACGTATACCGTGGATGCAGCCGTACATATCATACATCCTCATGAAAGAAATACCCGATGATCCAGTTGAGGCAAGACGAGTAATTCGACGCTCCAAAGCTTTCACGGTGGTCAAAGGAGAATTGTATAAGCGAAGTATTTCAGGCGTCTTGCAAAGGTGTGTTACACCCGAAGAAGGAAGAATAATTCTGAAGGACGTACACGAAGGAATATGTGGCCACCACGCGAGTAGTCGAGCTATTGCAGCCAAGGTCTTTCGGCAGGATTCTACCGGTTGACAGCAATCGAGGACGCCAAGGACATAGTAAGAACTTGCGACGCGTGTCAAAGGTTTGCCGCAAAACCTCACTCTCCAGTGAGCTAGCACCAATACCATTATCATGGCCCTTTGCTCAATGGGGACTTGATATGGTGGGCAAGTTACACAAATCCTGGCCAGGAGGAAAGGAGTATATGCTAGTAGCTGTCGACAAATTTACAAAGTGGATAGAAGCGAAGCCGATAAATTCACCAGACGGAGCATCCGCAGTAAAATTCATAAAAGACCTCGTCTTCAGATTTGGAGTGCCCCACAAAGATCGTCACAGACAACGGCAGTAACTTTACATCCCACGAATTCAAGGATTATTGCGAAGAGGTGGGCATCAAGTTGCACTTTGCGTCAGTTGCACATCCTCAAACCAATGGGCAAGTCGAGAAAGCCAATGGCATCATCTGCAATGGCATCAAGAAACGCTTGTTAGGACCACTGGAAAAAGCTCGGCATACCTGGCCAGAAGAACTACCAAGTGTGTTGTGGAGCATCCGAACAACACCAAACACAGCAACACAGGAAACTCCGTTTTTCTTGGTTCATGGAGCAGAAGCAGTACTACCAATCGAGATAGAGCACAACTCTCCACGTGTCGTCGAATATGACGAAGAAGTGTCGAGAAAAGCACTAGAAGACGACGTGGACGCACTTGATGAAGCCCGAGACGAAGTATTGTCTCGGGTAACCAAATACCAACAGACTTGAAGAATTACCACGATCGACGTTTGCGGCCAAGATCTTTTCAGGTGGGAGACCTAGTTCTTCGGCTCACGCAAAAAAGTCATGAAAAACTCGAGTCACCATGGCTTGGCCCTTACATTGTCACGGAAGTAATCGGAGGAGGAGCATACAGGATAAAGGACAAGAAGACAGGGGTGGAGGAGCCAAACCCCTGGAACGTGGCGCAACTCAGGCGGTTCTACGCCTAGAGTCGAAATATAGTCCTTGCAAAACTTAAATGTACTGAAACGCCCGCGAGTTTTCAGACGCACTCTTTTCCTTTTTCGGGGCACCGAGTGGGGCCGGAGAAGGTTTTTAATGAGGCGGGCTCGCGGTGCTGCAATATAATAAAGATAGTGTCAATATACCTTTCTCTTTATCGACATGTTCAAAGTCTTCGCTCCGACGAATTTCAATATAGTCCATCAAAAAAGAAAAAACCTTGCCTTGGTATTAAAATACCTCGTGAGTCAGTAAAAATACAAAATAGTACTCAATAAAGAAGCTCGGGGGCTCATATTCGCCATAAATATATAAATGCCTTGGTTCAAAACCTCGCAATATATAAATACAGTAAAGAGTCACCGAAATACTCGGAGGCTAGATAAACATACAAATATAATGATTGCTTCACAATATAATCACAGTCATGGGTTACAAAGAAGAATTATCTACAGGAGAAAAATAACTAGTCTCGATTCAGTATGTCATCAAGGGTAACTCTGTTTTCTTCAGGAGCAGCGCCAAGAAAATCAGCATAGTGACCATCGGCAAAAAAGTCGGCATCCATCCGAAGAAGGTCTTCAATCATTTCTTCGGCTACAGGCGAAACCTTCGTGTTAATTCGGTCAATACCAACTCTTCGACGTTTTACCTTTTGATGAACTTTCGCGACAACTTGGGTAAGGTCAAGATTTGAGTGGCAGATCTGGAGCATGATAAGAGCAAATCTGGCGCCAGCTACCAGTTGAGCTTTGACAAAATCATGGATACTGCGAGCATCCTTGAATCTTTCCATCAATTCAGGAAGAGTTTTTGGTTGGACGTTCCGAGGAAACATGGAGTTGTAAACCATGGACAAGGTCTTGGTACAGAAGTCAAGAAAATCGCGAGTTTGAGAGGTGCGATCTTGAAATCTGACAATTTGGCGGGTCCTCTCTGGGGTAGCCCAAAACAAAGAACCATGGTCCAGGGAAAGGTTAACAAGGAGGTTCGTCCTAGCATTTACCCTCTCTTCCTCGGCAGCAACATCAGTAAAGGAACCTATCAAAACAACGAAGTGGAAACCTTTAAGAGACATAGCATGAAGATGAAAGATATCGGAGGATAAAACAAGCATACCCGACATATCTGCACTGGCTTCATTCATTAATTCGAGCATGAAATTTTCTCGAGTAGTCGCCTTTTCAGCCTCGGAAGCAGCAATTTCCTTAGCAGCCACGGCCTCGCGAGCTTGCTGAAGAGCAACTTTTTCGGCTTCAGATGACTTACGAGATTGCTCCATCATCACAAGTGTTTGTTTCTTCGCATACTGAAGTTGCTGTCGAAGTTCATCCAGTTCTTGCGACAAGGTATCGTCGACAGGTGCAGTATCAGCAAAAGCTCTCCTCGCGCGAGAAGAAGAAGGCGAAACATTGGAAGGAGCGGAAGATGGAGTATAGTTATCAAATATCAACTGAAATTTAAACAAGACAACATCAAACAACAAGCAAAGATAGAGTTTTCATTAATCTCTTGGAATAATTACAAGGGCATTACAGTGAAGCTAAGGAAGTACGTGTCGCCAAATGACTACTTTGGCGACAAGAGCAAAAGAAATAGAAAGAAAAACAGAGGCATGCAACTAGACCTCCGGCCTTGACGAGCTAGGAGTCGACGCTGGTTTAATCCCGAGATAGGCCAAGATCTTCTTTGTGTTGGGCTTGGCTGCCTTGATCAGCGACTTCCACCTTGATTGCTCTATTTGTTCGGTGTCGCCAACTTTCATCCAGTCGATAGTCTGTTGACTGTCAGCAACCAAAGCGACAGTGTTCTCAACGGCAACCTTCATATTTTCTTGGCGCATCTTCAGTCCAAGGTCTTCCGATGAGTTGAACATCTTGGCAAGGTTAAGGAAAGTCGCGAGCTCCTCTTTCTTCGGGAAGAAGTAGGGGAACAATGCCGACAATCTGCGTTAGCATTCGACACACCTTCACGAATCTCGGACCCATGAAGCTCCAGATAGGAAAGTGCGTCAAGGAGCGGGTCATCGACAGGATTCGTCAGATCAAAATCCTGGTTTGTTTGGGCTGTCAAGGAAACAAAGCATTAGTCAAAAAAAAACAAGAAACAACGATTCTCATAAAAATAGAAGGGATCAGCAAAATTACTGAAAGTGCGGCGACTTTGAGTTTTCAGGCGCTTGAGGATTCCTTCTTCACGAGAAGCTTGCGCAGCTTTGTGCTCGTCTAAGGCAGATGTAGCATCCTCAAGTTTTTTCTGCAGTTCCTCGACACCAGCAGCTTTCGCCTTGGCTTCATCAGCTTCGGCCTTGGCTTTGCTAGCAGCGAGTTCGGCTTTCTTGCGAGCCGCTTCACTTTGCTCAAGTTTTTGAGCAAGTGCGTCGGCACGTTCGTTGGCCTCTGCAAGTTTCTCTGTCGAGATATAAAAAAAAGAGAGAAGAAAGATCAAAAATCGCGACAAGCAACAGGAGCAAAAAGTCAAGGAAAAAACGGCAAGTTTAAAGGTCGTTACCTTCGGCTCTGTTAGCATATTCACGGTACCCAATAAATTGGGAGCCGATGCGGAGAAGCTCTTTGATCATGGGCTATTCAAGGTGAACACAGCAAGAGAAACATCGGCATGAAAAAGAGAGAAGGCGTAAAAAAAAAAAAAAAAACAAAATAAGGAAAATATAGAGGTCGACAAGCTTACATCATCTAAGAGCAGAGTCGACGAACTGCCCAACTGAGGGGCAGGTTCAACAATTTTTTCAACCCTTGTCCTTTTTGGTGAAGGAGCAAGGGGGCTTGATGCTGGAGTAGTGGTGACGACGTTTTGTTGAGGAGGCGAGTTTTCTTCTCCTTCAACTAGCGTGTCTGAGGCAAGTACAGTACGTGACGTGCTTGTCCGAGGAGCCACGTCAGTAGTTGGTACTTCTTCCTCGTCATCACTGTTGATTAAAAATCGGCAGCATAAAAAGCAAGACAAGATAAATATTTCGAGTACAAAAATAGGGAGCACTAAAGACGACTTACGAGCTGACGAGGGATTCAATATAAGGATCATAAGCTGCCTTCGGATGAGAAGGAACAACTTCTTCAGCCTTAGAGGTGCCAGAATCCTCGGCATCATTCCTTTTCCTTTTGTTCCTTGGAGAAACAGCAGGAGGAAGGGATTGCGTCGACTCACTGGCTTCAGACTCAATTTCTTTTTCACGGGAAGCCGCAGATTTGTGAGAACCCGCGACTTCACTTTCGGGAATAGAAGAACCTTGAGTATCTTCGGCAATGATAGCCTGTTCTTCGACTTCTCCACCCTCAGGAAGAGGAGGAAGGGAAGTCATAGTAGGATGGTTCTGTAAAAATAGTGACAAAAGGAAAATTAAAGAGATGCCAATACAATGAGATGCGCAGAAAGTGCGGAACAAGATAAAAATTCGGGAAGACAAAATACCTCGGGGAGTGGATTGGCGGAGCTGTATGGTTCCACGCGACAAGAGGAAGGAATAGGGTCCTTGCCCAGGCGAGAAAGTCTTCGAATCAACTTCTCCAAGTCCTTTGAGGAAAGATCACTGGAGATTCTGTTGGGGTCGTTTTCGCCAGAGTACGTCCAAAGGGGATTTTTGCGAGCCTGAAGAGGCTGCACTCTAATCCTAAGGAAGTAGGCAGTGATTTAAACACCAGACAGCTCTTTGCCTCGAGTGTTTTGAAGCTGATGAATACGAGACATGAGTGCCTCTGTCGCCTTTTTCTCTTCCTCGGAAGCTTCGGCATCCCAGGAGCGGCGGCGCTGGATTCTGGCACTTCCGTCGAAAGGAATTATGTTGTGTTCAACGGAGTTGGCGCTTTCTTCGTGAATGTAGAGCCACTTTTTGCGCCATCCTTGGACATAATCAGGAAATTTGACGTCGAAATAATCGACATCAGTACGAACACAGATAACAACGCCACCTATGTTATAAGTGACGTTGTGGGAGCCATTGCGGCGGAGGCAGAAAATGCGTTTCCACAGAGCCCAATTGGGAGGGATTCCGAGGAAGCATTCGCAAAGTGTGATGAAAATAGAAATGTGAAGGATGGAATTGGGGGTCAACTGGTGCAGTTGAATCCCATAAACGAAAAGAAGGCCGCGGAGGAAATCGTGAATTGGGGCCGAAAGGCCGCAGATGAGGTGATCAACAAAACTAACCCGGTACTCCATTGGAGGCTTGGGGTAGCTTTCTTCGCTGGGAAAGCGGATGGCGTCCTCCTTCTTCATGAGGCCAAGCCTCTTCAGCATGTTGGTGTCTTGGTTGGAGATTTTGGATCTCTCCCACTCAAGATCCTCGGCGGCCATCTTGGATTCCGGGGTACTGTGGCGAGTGAGTCGCGTGCGCGGTGGCATCAACGGCAATGGGCAGAGCAATGCTCGTGAGTGCGGATGATCAGAGAGAGTTGGGCGCAGGGGAAGCTTTTGCGAAGAGGAACAGATGAGCGGCGCAAGCGAGGGGATGAACGGAGGTTGAAGAAAGGTTTATATAAGAATCGGGTGAAGCAGTGCGCCGTTGGATGAAGAAATCGTGTGGTGAAAAAAGATCTTCTAGATACAAGGGTAAAAAGGTATTTTTACTGAGATAGGCGTTACTGTACGTGCGCCAGAAAAAGCGGAGGACGTGTGTCCCCCACTTGCACGACGTGTCAACATGGTGGAAACAATGGACCCACAAGGCAGAAAAATCAAGACTATAAACAGAGATGAAGCAATTTTGTTTAAGGGAAGCATGTCGACAAGAAAAATAAAAGAAGATTGGCGACAGGAGGAATTATTAAATACTTCGGGAGCCTTTGATCAAATACAAGTTTTTGCCCAAACGCTCGGGGGCTACTTCGATAAAAAGTAAAATTTCGAGTATGGCAATATAGAAATTGCGGGAGCCTACAACCAAGCACAAGTCCTTGGCTGTAGCCTCGGGGGCTACTCCCATCGGGAGCGCTGTTCGCGCACCCGAGAGATAAAAAAAGAAGAGAGAGATCATATTGGGAAATAACGACAATATAGCGACAAGGTGGACTAAAATGTCGAGCCTACAACCAAGCACAAGTTTTTGGTTGTAGCCTCGGGGGCTACTCCCATCGGGAACGCTGTTCGCGTGCCCGATGAAATTAACAAAGGAAAAGATAAAAAAGCAAGAGAGTATATTTCGAGTTATAATTAACTCTACATATACTCCCATCGGGAGAGCAATATAAGTCATATTTGACTCGATAAAATGTGCCATTCCAACAGCTGGAAAAGCACTCGACAATATATTCTCAGAACGCCGAAGTTGTGATCAATTTCTGAATGCCGCAAATTTGCGAAGGTAAGACCCCAGATCCGTTCTGCTGGGCGTGGCAACGCCAAAGACTGCGCTCTGCTACTTTTATCCGTATCAACAGATACGAAGAAAAATCCTAACGGACGCGTTAGGTACCCGTTAAATTTGACTGGGACTCGACAGAATGGTAAGACCTTAAGCGGCACCTGTCGAAGTTTATACCAGTATACCGAGATCATGTCCAGGGACGTGATTTTGAAGTAGGTTTTTGCGGATTGCCACTAGAGCAGTTAACTAGTACCTGATCCGTCAGATGAACTAGCCCCAACTACCATTATCCCTGTACAATATAGAATTTTATGTGAGAAAATATAAAAAGGTTAAAGCTTTTGAGTAAAAATAAACAGTGGAGATTTTCCCTGATTCTACGATTCAAGCAAAATCTCGGGGGCTACTGACATAGGCATCCCAAATGGGCCTGCCGAAGATAGTACCCGGGGTTTACTGAAGGCCCACTACCCGAAGAATAAGAAGATTCGGGAGCCCAAGATATATCAAGGAAAGTCAAGAGTTGTAATAGGAAGTGTTATCTGTAATCTGGCGGGATGAGTTAGAAACCGTCCCGGACTCTGTAACTTGTATAGCACGAATCCCTCGGCTCCACCTCCTATATAAAGGGGGAGTCGAGGGACGAAGAAAGAATCGAATCATTGTCTACAAACCCTAGTTTTCATAATCGTCGAGTACTTTTCGGCTGAAACCTTCGAGATCTACTTACCCTCTACTTCCAACTAAACCCTAGCCTACAATCCATAGGCATTGACAAGTTGATACCTTGTCAGTAAGGGCCTTTTGTCGCGGGCGGCCATCCGCGACAAGCAAGGCGCGATAAAAGGTAGGCTTTTTGTCGCGGGTCGCTTACGACCCGCGACATAAGGTCCACCACGTGGCAGCCGCGGGGCGCGTAGGGCACAGGCCCTTTTGTCGCGGGCGGTATTACCACCCGCGACAAAAGGCCCTCTACGTGGCGCGCGCACAACACTGCTGCTTTAGGGTTTGAGGGGTGCAGCACCCCTCCCCCCCCGCCACCGACCGCCTGTTATTTCATTTTTTTCGTTCGAAAATAAAAGTTGCATATATTTGTACGCTACTAGAAGTTGTACACGTTCATTCATTATATATATATATATAGATCGATCAAACAAATATTGGAAGCAAAAGTCGATTCCCCTTACACATATTCGTAGATTCCCTACATATATACATGGAGCTCATGATCGACAAGCGGTACTAACGACCGTCTATTTGGAGGTAGAGCATCTATTTGGACTAAACAAGCCTTTGTTGTTTATTACTTCTCTAACCAAAAGTCCCGCCAGTTCCTCCGCGATTCCTAGTGCGTGTTCCTTTGGTTGGAGTCTGTCCCGCATGAAGTCGACCTATATACGAAAATGAGATGAGTATGACTATATCAGTCTTGATAACGAAATATTGATGATAATAAATAAAGTTGTGAATGTTATTGCTTACGTCGAATTTATTTTTGTTCTGCTTCTCAGTGGTTAACATGCGAATGGACTCGCAAACGTAGTATCCACATAGATTCGTCCCTTGTGGCTGCTGGGGGCACGGTACAGGAGTAAATGTTAGCTTCTTTGCAAAGGTAATCTCCTTATGATGATTCTTCAAAGCTTGCCAAGCCCTGCCAGGCAAAAGAATGATTGAATGAGTGGATAATTAATTGATATCTCACGAAAGATAAAGCGCGGCGATGAAGGAAATTACACTTGGAGCAACTTCTGCAAGTCCTGGAACCCGTCCACGCCTCTACTCAGTGGGTCTTTTACTTCAACTATTCCCTTATCAGGTTGAATGTCTAGTAGAATCCAGTGGAAGCTGCACATGTTATGCATATACGTCAGAAATTACACTTAACATCGAGTAAGAAAAATTGAATGTGCATAAAAGATCATTAAGACTCTCACTCGTAGTTGTAAGGAAACAATATTGAATCACAGAAATATTGCTCCCCCAAAAACCTTAGTAGGTTTCCCCCCGTTTCTTCGCGTTTATGCTTCACCGTTTCAACATGTATTTTATCTGGGTCAACAAACCCAACATTGATAATATTATTACTTTTGCATTCACTGATCTTCAGTCTGCATAAGAGAACCCATAAGATATAATGAGTATATATATGCAATGAAAACGAACATGAACTGAATGAAAATGAACTTATACTAGGAAGCATTGGCGCGGCGCCACGCCGCGCCCGTGCTACTGATTTATTGGCATATATGGTTAGCAGTATATAGTTTTTAGTTTTTTTTTTAAATGTCGGTGTGAATTTATTTTCGATAAAGAATGGCGGTGTGAGTTGTTGGTAGCACTTTTTCGGGCACTATTAGTGTTAGTAGTTTTCCATTGTATGCTTGATGATTTGCAGGGCGGTGGATCGGAAGAGTAACACCGTAGCAATTGCGAAATGTAGTAAGGCGAGGTGGTTGGTGTGCCTGTCATTAGCCTACATTGTTATCCTCTTCATCGGAGGAGAGGATGGTGACATACTCCTTCTTTGGTGCTAGAAGAGTGAGCATAGGTCTGACGCTGGCGCTATTGCTGCTCTGTGTGTAGGGTGGAGCAGAAAAGTCAAGAGCTAGGGTGAGCCTTGCAGGTCGTCAAAGTGAACCTAGGGGTCGGGCTTGTTTCCGCGTACCGTTATGCAAAAGTTTGATGGTCATAGAAAAAGAAATAAATATGGAAGAAGTACATCCATTTTTTATTGTTGATTATTCATTGCCGACGTAAATGAACATACATTTTAGTTAAATCCACGCCAATAAGACATTCATTTTTGTTATGAATTTCATTATGTGCTTCTCAAACTATGCTAATTAGGTTGAAATAAGCATTCTTATTTTTCATGCAAGGGAAACGATATATTTATCAGGAAATCTTAAATAAATCTCTACAGGGAAATACAATAGCCATCGTAGAAACAATTAATTAGTATTCATATTTTCACACAAGAGAATTGCATTTATTAGAAAGTGTGTAGTATAATTGTTTTGCAGAATTTAGTGCCATCACAAAACCATTTTTTGGGGGTTTGTAAGCAGAAATTCAAGAATTTCGTGATGTAATATATCAATGGATTTTACTCTTTTTAGAGTGATTTATGATATCTTATCTTTAATTATAATTTCGATTTCTAACGTTCAAAACACATACACATAGTTTAAATTTAGTAGGCATCACAAAACAATTACTTCAGGTCTGTTAATTTCCAGTATTTCTTGAATTATAATTTTGAATTTCAACATTTCAAAGACATACATCTAATTTACACTAATCATACGCGCACATAGATAGCACAACCCTTTCCACTTTCTCACACTAAGCTAACCCGCGGACAGGCATCAGCATCTCACGGTCACACACGCACGCACACATCACTCCCGGTTCCGACATACTGTACGTCCTTTTGTAGAAAAAAATCACCTCACTTCCCCTTTATCCTTGCTCTCATGTGAGGCTACTGCCGAGTCTGCTCCTCGATTCCGGCCGCCGGAGCTGCCAATCGACCCAGATTCATTGCCGCCACCATGCCGGAGAGGATAATGATTGTCTCTGGAAGGGCAAGGACACCTCCGATGATTGCCTCGTTCTTGGTCTGGGTGGAGGACTGAGCGGAGAGGTCAAGAATTTGGGATGAAGATGAAGTGATGAACCTTGCCATGTCCTTGGAGGGGAGCTGGGGCTCGGGGCTGTCTTCGGAAGGGACCTGCGTCTCCGGCTCGTCGTCGGAGAGGACACCTGAGGGGAGCTATGGTCAAGAATAGAGGTAGGAGGCGTGAGGGATTTGGGGACTCGGAGGGGTGCTGAGCAGCAAGAGAATAATGGAGAAAATGCTGCAAACAATGGCGGGTGGAGCCTATATGAGGATAATTCCTAGACGGAAGAGAGAAGAAATAGAAGTGGATCCATCAATTGCCTGGTATGTTACCATTTCTTGCGCATCTACTGTAAAGTTGTATATTCTTAAAGTAAATTACTTTTATGTTGAAAGGGTAAAGAGATCGAAAACTGAAACTACACAACTCGACTGCTAATTTGATAGCATGTTAACATTTTCATGTTGCAATTCACTTTCAGAAGCAAATCTTTATAACTGAATTGTTATAGCTGCATGTTAATTAGCACCTGTACACTGAAAAGAACAAAGAAATAAACTTGTAGGGAAAAACAGTGATATTCTGAATTTTCCTTTCAGATTGATTGAGCTGGTAAAATTTATCCAGGTATCATAGTGAAAAGCAACACAACAAACGAAAGAGGCGATCGGCAGTCCTCAGCAAATACTGATTACATTACAATTATACAGAAAAACACGAAATACACAAGAGAACTGACCATAGCATAACATGGAGCCAACTACCGATAAAAAAATTATGCAGTATAGCTGCAGTACTATCTAGGTAGTGTTTTCAAAAGGAACCACTGACCATAGGATAACATGAAACTAACCACTCATCAAAAGTACTATCTACAGTGTTTTCTGAAAGTGCATCAACTCTTGTAGGTAGCCTGAGCATGGAACATATGTAGCTGTCACATGCAGATATCTGAATATAGCTGCTTGAGCATCATCCTGGTCCTGCAATTGATCTTGACCAATCAGCTCTTGCTTTTTCTGAACCGGAGGATATCAAGAAGTTAAATAATGCATAGAAGGGTGAACGCATTAGTGCAGAAGCAAAACACCCGTTATCCAGTACTGACACGCACAAATCCAGTACTGACAATACCTGCACCTCAATGTCAGTCATCTAAACTCTGTAGGCAGCAAGAACTCCAATGAAAAAAGGGACATGTAGATCTAAACAAATGGACATGTAACTTGATGCTTTCAGTAGAGAGTGAACCCTAGAAAAAAAGAACAATGAGAGGGAACATTAGTTAATATAACAACATAATCAAATAAATATCTCTGAAAGCCTGGTACATATACTCATATAGGCTGCCATCTAATACTGTCTTAAGAGCATAATCAAATGAATATCAAGTAAAACAATTGAGGAGGTGGTTAGTGAAATATGAGAAAACAATTCTAAATGTCATCTAATAGTTTCCTAAGAGCAATTCAAAGTGGCACCAAAAGAGTATAATTTTGCTCACACATTGAATTTAGAGAAATATTTAGTGTGTAAATACATCCGAATTTAGAAAAATCTATGACATCCTTTTCGAGACGGAGGGAGTAGTACAACGATTTTATATGTAGGCATGATCTTCCCCTAAAATTTGAGAATTACTTACCAACCCTTGCTTTCATGTTTTCACCAAACCAGTAGATGAAGATACAATTGAACTGCATGGTAGTAGTGAGAACCTTTGCTACTTTGTTCTGCTAGATAAGTGGGTACAACGATTTTATATATAGGCATGATCTTCCAATAAAATTTGAGAATTACTTACCAACCCTTGCTTTCATGTTTCCACCAAACCAGTAGATGAAGATACAATTAAACTGCATGGTAGTAGTGAGAACCTTTGCTACTTTGTTCTGCTAGATAAGTGGGTGAAGAAACACATAAAGTATTCAAGAATCAAAATCATAGGAGCATGTCAGAGCCATCACGACTGAACAAAGGAACCAGAAGTTTGTCTAAATGAGTGGTCTCATCAGGAAATGTACCGACTAAAAGAGGAGGAAAATGTAGCCCCATCCACAAATACAGAAATAAAACCAAATCAAATAGCATGTTCTATTACCTAAAATGAGGGTAGAAATTCATAGTATCCCCAAGTTCTAATTTATTATTGGCTCCATGCATGCTCCATGAAATTTTCACGGCTGTTTGAGAATCCCTTGTCAATTTGTAAACTTGGCCTGCATCATGACGCCTTTTGAAAGGTAAGCTACTTCTGGTAATCAAGAGATATGTAAAATGCATGTACTTGCTTGCCTATTACATAGGAGCATCTAGTTATAAACTTGATCTGCATGTGACTATATCTGGGCATTCTAATTTCATTAATTATCCATTACCAATCATAGCAAACATAAAGGTCTATTAAAATGACCATACCTGCATAGCAAGTTCTATTTAGTTCAAGAGTATTTATGTACCATTTACATGGAGGTGTGATACGAAGTATAAAGCCAAATTTGGAAGTATCTAACTTAGCTACATATATGTATAAAAAAAATCAAGTAAGCAATCATCTCAAAACGAAAAGCAGACCTAGTAGAACAGTCTTAGCATCCTCTTTCTTTACTGGTTCAAAAGAATATAACAGAAACTGAAGCATCCGTCCAGTTCATATTTTATTTGGTAATAACAAACTCAAAAAACATATCCAAAGGAACATGATATGCTGCTACTCCAGAAGCAGCAAACAGTGGACATAACTCGATACGGTGCGTTCATCCTCTTTCTTGAGAGAATCTACATTTTATTGTATAAAAACGGTGTTACGCAAATGAAAAATCAGTGTAGCAATGAAATTATATTGTTTGCAAGAAACTAAGTTAGAGAAGATGAATACCTCTATATTTTTACTCTTGTGGTTCTTCCTGAGCTCTTGTGGCCAGATCAGCTAATCGGAAACAAAACAAAATCCAAATGAGAACTCCCCTGCAACCATGGACCCTCTCTTGTGTCGTTTGATCAGGAGAGATTGAGATGTACAGAGAACAGGCTCACCAAGAGACTGAGAAGGCTCACCATAGGAGCGGCGATGCATCACGTGAGGGTGCATCCGGAAGAGGGAAACAGACGGCGTCAGCTCCTCCCATATTGCGCCTCCTCGGGATGAAGAAGACGGCACCGAGGTCCTCCTTTGTGCCGCCAGCCAGGTTGGAAAGGGGAGATGGGCGCCATGCCCCCGCTATCCGTATGCTGGCTTCGACGATGTCGCGGAGGCGGAAAGCGAACTGGAGCAGGATCTCGCATCCCAGTCCCAGGACGTTGATGGCTTAGACAGCCTTTGGAGTCCGCACCTGCCAATTCATTTTCTTTCCACGGAGGCATGGACACAGCTAGGGCACAAGTCCGATGGCGAGACATGCCCTGGCTGCTGCAGCAATCCGAGCTGGCCATAGCCATGGGGGCGGGAATCGCCACCACCGTTCGGATCCCACGTCCTCACCCAGTTTGCGGCGTATTCCTCTTCCTTCGCCGCCAACTGTTGCCGCAACCTGCAGCCCACGCTCGCGGACGCCATGGTCCGGCTCACCACAGATCCGCCGCAGCAACATGTGAGGAAGAAGGCTGGGAGCGGCCGACCGCGATGGGAGGAAGAGGAAAAAAAGAGGCGTGATTGGTTTGGGTCGTTTATTCCTCGGGTTTTCCACACATCGTGAGGGCTCAGGCGGTGGAGGTGGGGCCAGCAGCAGCACCGCTTTGACCAAGGTAGTAGGAGAAACTCAATCACCGGAAGCAAGCAGAGCAAATAAAGGAGAAAAAGTGTTGGAACCGGTAACCGGTTGCCCACCGTGCAAAAAAAAAAAAGGAAACAGAAAATACTACCGAGTGAATCAAGGAGGAAAAAAAAAGGAGAATCAACGTGTCACACAACGGATGGTGGAAAGATAGGATAATTTGCCCATCTACAGTGCCCAACATACTCTGGGATCGCTAAGTTATATAACTTTTATATAGTGTATAATGTAGTTAACAACTTACAAGCAATAGCAACTCATGAGAGATTTGTCGAGGGCTTCTAGATTGAATAACTGCCAGAGTTCATTCATCTCAATATGGATCTCCTCCTTTCGGTAGTAATATTCCCATGGTATACTCGCCACGATGTACATTATGTTCTCCTTGCATGCATCAAGGTACCACTGATGCAAATTCCGCATATGTGTTGGCAGTTTATGCAGCTGCTCTCTGCTGACCAAGTCGGCCCCGTAGACAAATTTAGGAGCTATATCAGCAGTGGGTATTGCAGCATCTGCTGCAGACAGCAATTCCTCCACGGTAACTGAACAAGCAGCCGCTAGCCTTGCAGCTTCTTCCATATCGATACCACCATGATGTTCCTGGTACAGCTTGGGAACATTAAGCACTTTGAGTGCTGGGATCGATTGTTTGGGCTGAGCACCGAGGAGGGGAACTTCCTTTCTCTTTTTGCCTTTTGTCGTTTGCTTGGCCTTGAGGGGTGCACTTATTGAACTTGACTTTTTCTCAGCTGCACTTCTAGCTGATGATTTGCTCGTGCCAGCAATGTCCTTCTCCTTAGCCTTTTCATCCTTCTTTTGGTCAATTACCTTCGCAAGAGTGCGTGTATAGTCATCCTTCTTCTCGTGTAACTCATACTGCGATGGTGTGTTCAGAAAACTAGTAGCATATTCTATTTGCTTCTCTGTGTATGGCTCTGGCGCTGGAGGTTTTGGCTTATGAAAAAAATCATAATTGTATTTCTTAACAATGGCATCATTTTCCTCCGGGGTACGATCGTAAGGACGGGGGGGAGGAACCTTTGGTACTTTTGGGAGGGGCGACTTCTTGCGGACAGGACTCTTGAAACGCTTCCGGCTGGGTGCATTCCGAGTCTTAGTGGGCGGAGGCGGCGGCGCTGGAGATGGAGATGGACTACCGATGTCGTGGTCGACGTCGTACCCACGGGGTGATGGTGGCGACATGTGATCAGTAGGAGGAGGTGATGGTGGTCTGCGATCACCTGGAGGAGGTGATGGTGACCTGCTGGGACGACTGGTACTAGGTGCTACCCAGCCTGGCAGCCTGATGTTCTTCTTTTCCCAGAGAATGATTTCTCCCAGCACCTCTCTGAGTGTAAGCCCCCCATCACCTCCAGGGATATCGAGCTCCAATGTCTCCCACGACGGGACAACTGAATCCACCCCAACACGAGCATAGCCAGCTGGAATCGGATTGCCATGCCATGTTGCCGGCTCACCTTCAGGTCCAAATGCCGGTAAGACATAGCCGACCGCCACCTTAACAGAAACCTTCCTGAACACCTCATGGAGATCACAAGGTGTTTGCTCCTTGATTCCATCAAAGGGGTCGCCAGGACCGGCATCTATCATCATCCGTGTAGGAGGGGCCTCCGAGTCGGCCACGCTGTCTCGTCGCTGAGATATGTCAGCGGTATTATCTGGCGGGCGCTGTCCTTTTAGTTCATTTATCTCCCGCTCTGAAGCTCCCGCTGCTGCTGGTCAAGTCGGCGTTGGAACTCGGCCATCCGGTCATTCTGCACCTCCAGCTGGCGTTGTTTAGCTCTCGCTCGGCTTCTATAAGTCTCCGCGTCGGCCGGAAACCCAAGCGACCACGGAACACTAGGGCCGAAGCCTCTTGTTCATCCTCCCTTCTCAGGATTACCGAGGACAAGCGTCGACAGGTCTTTCTCTCTATCGGGAGCAAACTTTAGTTTTCCCGCCTTTATATCTGTCGTCACTTCAATCCATTTTTGCCTGGGTACCCTAACCCTGGTGTCACTTTCAACAATGTTCCCTGTCTTCATGTCATACTCACAGCCATGCGCGAGGAACCAATTTCGAGCCCTAGTGTCCCATCCTTCTCGCGTGGGTTCTGGAGTGATCCCGTTCAGCTCCATCTCAGCCTCTTGTGCATCCCACTTAGGCATGGCTCTTCCGTAGCCCCCTCGCCCCGTATGATGGTGATATTTCTTCTCGCTTGCATTCTTCTTGTTTTTCGTTGACAGGTTCACAGCCTCCTCTGATTCTTTGTACCTCACAAATTCTTCCCAGTTATGCTCCTGCTTCGCTAGGTAGTTCTCGAATAATGGAGGCTTCTTGTCTTTCTTATAATTTTTCCATAACCGGTTCTTATACGCCCGGAAAAGTTCCCCCATCTTCTTAAGAGCCCATTTCTTCACTAGCGCTCGCTGCTTAGCATTCTCAGACTCCGATCCCAAATCTGGCAAAGTGAAATGTGCCATGAGGTCTCTGAAAAGTGTGTCTTTGTACCTATCGGCAACCTGATTTTCGGACACATTCTTGGTCTTGTTCCATTCTCTGACAGTGATCGGGATACGATCTCTAACCACAACTCCGCACTGATTTTTGAACTTCACTCCGACATTCTCGGGTACCACCGGTTGGCCTTCCGGTGATATAGCTTCAATTGTGAAGTGGTCTTTTTTGGTCAACTTCTTTGCCGGGCCTCGTTTCTCTATCTTATCTTCGGAGGCCTAAGAGAATACATATAGAATTGCATTAATGCCTCTATACTAATGCCTCAATACATATGTACATATAGAATTCCATTAATACCTCGTCATGACCGGAGCCGTCGGCTTCTCCGTCACCGGAGCCGTCGTCGGCTTCTCCGTCACCGGAGCCGTCGTCGGCTTCTCCGTCACCGGAGCCGTCGGCTTCTCCATGACCGGAGCCATCGGCTTCTCCATGACCGGAGCCGCGGGCTTCTCCATCACCGGAGCCGCGGTCTTCTCGGTCGGCTTCTGTACCATCGCGGATTATGTCCGCGAACATGTCTTCCTGTTCCAAGTCCCGTTCGAATGGATCCATTGTTTCTGCAAAAGAATTAAATCGATAAGTACATGTTCTAACCCTAACCCTAATCAAACACAAACCAAACCCTAACCCTAATCAAACACAAACCAAACCCTAACCCTAATCGGCGACACGTGTTTGCGAGAGGGAGAGGAGTGTCAGCCAACGCGTGTTTGCGAGAGGGAGAGCAGTGTCGGCAACGCGTGTTTGCGAGAGGGAGAGGGAAAGTCGGCGACGCGTGTTTGCGAGAGGGAGAGTGTGTCGGCGACGCGTGTTTGCGAGAGGGAGATGGTGTCGGCGACGCGTGTTTGCGAGAGGGAGAGGGTGTCGGCGACGCGTGTTTGCGAGAGAGGGAGAGAGGGTGTCGGCGACGCGTGTTTGCGAGAGAGAGAGAGGGTGTCGGCGACGCGTGTTTGCGAGAGAGAGAGAGAGAGGGTGTCGGTGGACGCGTGTTTGCGAGAGAGAGGGTGTCGGCGACGCTAGCTAGTTTGCGAGAGAGGGTGTCGGTGGAGGAGTCGTCCGTATACCAAATACATATACTAAAGCACAAACTAAATCCATATACTAATTATAAACTAACTATACAAAATACATATACTAACTAATTAAGTACATACATATACTAAATTACAAACTAAATCCATACATATACTAACTAACTAAATACATAAATATAAGAATTAACTAAACTAACTAACTTAATACATATACTAATTAACTTAATACATACTAACTAAACCTAAAACTAATTAAAACTATACTAACTAAACCTAAAACTATAATAACTAAATCTAAAACTAAAACTATATATAGTAACTAACAAAAACTATACTAACTAATTAAACCTAAAACTAAAACTATACTAACTAACTAACTAACTAACTACAAACTAACTACTAACTACTAAAATTAACTAAAATTACATAAAACAAATTAACTAAAAACTAAAAAATTAAAAAAATGGCGAAAGCGCCGGCGTGCGCGTGCGCGTGGCATCGGAGGACTACCTGAGAGGTCGACGCGGAGCGGGGGCGCGGCAGAGAGGAGGAGGTCGAGCGGCGCGGCGGCGTCGGAGGAGGTCGACGCGGCGCGGCGCGCAGAGAGGAGGTCGAGCGGCGCGGCGGCGTCGGAGGAGGTCGAGGCGGCGCACAGCGAGAGGAGGAGGCGGCGGCGCGCGAAGGAGGAGGTCGAGGCGGCGCGTCGGAGAACGAGGGAACGCCGGCGAACGGCGGCGGCGCGATTTGGGCAGCTTTGGCGGCGCAAATTCGTCTAAGTGTTGGCCTCCGGGGAGTCGCGGGTGGCGGCTCCGCCCGCGACGGCCCCTCTTATACCTACCCCCCTTTTGTCGCGGGTGGGGGCTTGACCCGCGACAAAAGACCCCTTTTGTCGCGGGTCAAGCCCCCACCCGCGACAAAAGGGGTCTTTGTCGCGGGTCAAGCCCCCACCGCGACAAAAAGGCCTTTGGGGCTGATCCGCGGCACGGCCCATCCAACGGCTCGGCCGTTTGAATCCAACGGCCTAGAGCCGTTGGATGGGCTGTGCCACGGATCAGCCCATCTAGAGGCCTCTTCACCCTTTATTTTTTGTATTTTAAATTAATAAAACTATTATTTCAATAACTTTTGAATGGTAACTCAAATACAAATGTTTTATATATGAATATTGATCAGAAAAAGGTAATGAACATGAATATTACATCCATATACCTATTTGCATCTCGCGTCATATGAAACGTTGATAGTCGGGTATGTTTCACCCACTGTGCACCGCCGCCGTGCCACCCGTGGAGCGTCCCCGTGCCACGTGTCGCGACCCGTCGTCGCCGTAGGGCGACGTTGGGCCACCGCGTCCACGAGCCTCACCCGCCGACGCCGGCATGCGCCGTGTGGCCACCGCTTCCACGTGCCTCACCCGTCGACGCCGGCGTGCGACGTGTGTAGCCGTGGCTTACACGTGCCATGCCCCGCGTGCGCTATATATAGCGACGAGTGCGGGTGCAACCACACGTCGCCACCGCCTCCTCCGCTCATTCATCTCCGGGATGCCTCCACGTCGTCGAGGGCGTCCGGTTTCGTGGCGTTCGAGTGCGTCCGAGCGGTAGGTTCTACGCCGAGATACGCGCCGGTGGCTTCCGCCTCACCCTCGGCACGTACAACACGCCGGAGCTGGCGGCGCGCGCTTACGACAGCGGCGGCGTGGCGTTTCGGCGGCCACGGCGCGACATGAACTTCCCGGATGTTGAATCGCTAGAGGAGGCAGAGTTCCTCGCGCCACCGCCGTGCCTCGTCGGCGACGAGGACCGTCGACGGCACCGCCAGTGCGGCGCAGGATCGCCATCGCCGAGCACGACGAGCGGTTGATGCGCCGGTGGAGGGCGCAGTTCCCCAACGACGTCGAGAACACCGACGCGTTCTTCTCTATCCTTAGGGCACAACGCAGGTCCAACAGCGCCACCGTCGGGCCGTCGCCACCGTCGAGCTCGAGAACCCGAACACAACTTGGACCGAAGACGACCCTCGGTGGGATGACATTTGGACGGAGACAACCTCCGACGACGACTGAGACTAGACTAGTAATTTATCTATTTTATTGTAATTTCAATAAAGTCGTTGTCGGTTCTATTAGTTTAAATTTAGTTTATAAAGTCGTTGACGGTTGTTTGTTCAATAAAGTGGTTGACACGAAATTTATTACGACTGAACTGAAATTAAAGTACAGAGCTCAGCGAAAATTAAGATACATGGCCAGATTCGAATGTTGGAGCCATTCAATCATAGTCGTGCCTAGCCCTATAATACTCGCCACTGTAGTCATCATAGTCGCCGACGTCACCGTCGCTAGCATCGGGGTCGCGGTTGTCCAACCTCGGCGGGTGAGCACGCGTGGGCTGGGATTGAGGGTAGCGCAGGCGGGGGCCACGATAGGCCGGGGACGCTCGGAGAGTCCGACCGCGCCACCACATCCGACGGCCGGCCTCGTTGAAGTTCGAAGGAGGCGGGCCGTCCTCCTCGTACACAGCAACCGCCCTCTCACGCCGATTGATGAAGAAGCTGTCCCAAGTCGGGCTGTAGTCGGGATGCCACAGGGATTCCTCCGCTGCTCGGGCGTGAGCTCGAAATAGTAGTGGTTCGTGATGGCCATCTCGCGTGGCACACCAAGAGGGATAGGAGGGACCGGTGCGCCTCCGACGCTCGGCAACCAGCCCGGTCGGGACGCGGTAGCCGGGCGGGCAGGGTAGTTCGAGGCGCAAAGCGCCTCCGCCTCCCGGGGTGTTAGACATACGATGGAAGCCATGGGAGAGAGTGATGAGGTTTGCGAGATATGAGTCCAAGCCTACATATATATAGTGGAAAAATGGCGGGAATGCGGGAAGAAAATAGGCGGGAACGAAGTGGCGCGCGAAACTTTCATCCCGGGTGGAGGCTCAAACCGCGACAAAAGGCGGGGAGGCTTATCTAGGAGGGCCTTTTGTCACGGTTGGTGGCTGCAACCGCGACTAAAGCTGTCGGCGAGGATAATAAGGATGTGTCGGTAACCTTTTGTAACGGTTGGTGGCTGCAACCGCGACTAAAGCTGTCGGCAGGATAAGGATGTGTCGGTAACCTTTTGTCACGGTTGGTGGCTGCAACCGCGACTAAAGGTGTCGGCGAGGATAAGGACGCGTGGGTGGGACGCTTGCTCGATGAGATAAAGCATGTAGCGCACGACGGCTGTCGAAGGAATAAGACAAAGTAGAAGCGGTGCCGTGCCTATAAAAGGAGCATCGATACGCCTTGCCAAGCGGATCAACAAGCCAAGCACGGTTTCATTCCCATGGATGAAGGAAAGGGTTGGGAAATCTCCGTGGCGCGCAGCTTCTCGAAGATGTCGTTGGTGCACACGCCCTACGGCATCTTCGGAAGCTACTCCTCGAAAAATTTCCATGCAAGCCCGTGAAAGACTTCGTCTCCTCTAACGGTGTTGGGAAAGGGTTCTCATTATTACATAAATGTAGAGATTGTCTTGGGAACTATATATGAAGAATACATTATTACATCGCCATCTAGTGTTGTGATCTTCTACGCCGTAGCCATGGAGAATCTTCATCATTTAGCAAGATGCTTGGGTCAATTTTCACCGTGAAGGGCGGAATTTCTTTAAACTTATTATAATCTTCTGACATGTCTGTCTTGTCATCCACTCCCACGATGTTTCTTTTCCCCGAAAGAACTATGTGGCGCTTTGGCTCCTCGGTTGATGTATTCTTTTGTTGATTTCTTTTTCTTGATTTGCTAGACATGTCCTTCACGTAGAAAACTTGAGCCACCTCGCTGGCTAGGACAAAAGGCTCGTCCCGAGTCGCAAGATTGTTGGGATCCACCGTTATCATACCGTACTTATCGTCAATATGTATAGCGCTGAGCTTCACCCATTTGCACCGAAACAAAGGGACCTTAAAAGTGGGACCATAGTCAAGTTCCCATATCTCCTCTATGTATCCATAATATGTGGTGATGCCTTACATTCTCGTCTGTTGCATCGAAGCGGACACCGTTGTTTTGGTTGGTGCTCTTTTTATCTTGGTCGATCGTGTAAAATGTATTCCCATTTATCTCGTACCCTTGGAATGTACATATGTTTGAAGATGGTAACCTGGCCAACAAGTCCAGCTGCTCCACCGCAGATGGGTCATTAATGAGATGTCTTTGCAACCAACTGCCGAAGGTATTCATGTGTTGACGTGTAATCAAGGACTCGGGCTGGCCCGGGTTTATTTCTCGTAAAACATTCTTATGTTTCTCGATGTACGGAGCCACCAAGTTGGAATTGTATAGAAGCGTGTAGTGTGCTTGATTGAAAGAAATCTTGTCCCTCCACACCGTTGCTTTCCTTCCTAGTGTGCCTTTTCCGATCGGCCTCCCCTCATACCGAGATTCAGAACACCAATCGGCTTAAGGTCGGGAAGAAAGTCAACACAAAACTCAATGACCTCCTCGGTTCCGTAGCCCTTTGAGATACTTCCTTCCGGCCTAGCTCGGTTATGAACATATTTCTTTAAGACTCCCATGAACCTCTCGAAGGGGAACATATTGTGTAGAAATACAGGACCGAGAATTCTAATCTCTTCAACTAGGTGAACGAGGAGGTGCGTCATAATATTGAAGAAGGATGGTGGGAACAACAACTTGAAGGCGACAAGACATTGGACCACATCTTCCTGTAATCTGACAAAGTTTCGGATCCATTACCTTACGAGAAATTGCGTTGAGGAATGCACATATCTTCACAATGGCTAGTCGAACATTTTACGGTAGAAGTCCCTCAATGCAATCGGAAGCAATTGTGTCATAAGCACGTGACAGTCATGGGACTTCAGGTTACGAATTTTTCTCCTTCATATTTACTATCCCCTTTATATTCGACGAGAAACCAGACGGGACCTTGATCTTGAATAGGGCTTCAAAAAGATCTCCTTCTCTTGTTTGGTAAGAGCATAGGCGGCGAGGCCCTACAAACTGCCCTGGATGATTGCCGTTTCGTCCTTTATGAAGTTCCTGGTCCTCCCGTGCTTCGTTGTATCTTTTATCTTTCCATACACGCCCGTAAAACCTAGAATATTCACACAAAGATTCTTGGTCAGGTGCATCACGTCGATTGCAGAAGCGGACTTCGAGGACTTTCCAATATTCTAGCTCCCGGAAAATAGATTTCTTTTTCCACATGGGCGCGTGTCCGTCATCATCTTTCGGAGCAGGTCATTGCCTGGACCCTTTCCAAAGATAACATTTAAATCCTTGACCATGTCAAATATATCAGCACCACTACGGGGACAGGCTTGGACGGCGGTCTGCCTCGCCATCGAAATGCTTGCCTTTTTTCCTTAAGGGATGCTTGCGCGGAAGGAAACGACGATTGAACGGGTACACAACTTTTCTGCTTTTTCCCAAATATTTACTTTCAGTCTCATCTAAACAGTGTGTGCATGCATTGTATCCTTTGTTAAATGGTCCTGAAATGTTCTTGAGAGCAGGCCAATCATTGATGGTTACGAATAGCAACGCTCGTAGGTCAAATTCTTGCTTCGTGTGCTCATCCCACACACGTACACATGGTTTGGCCCACAACTCCAAAATTTCATCGACTAATGGCCTTAGGTACACATCAATGTCGTTGCCCGGTTGCTTTGGGCCTTGGATAAGCACTGGCATCATAATGAACTTCCGCTTCATGCACAACCAAGGAGGAAGGTTGTAGATACATAGAGTCACGGGCCAGGTCTTTGTGGCTGCAGCTCTGCTCCCAAAAGGATTCATGCCATCGTACTTAGACCAAAGTATAAGTTCCTTGCCTCACACTGCAAAATCCGGAAACTCTCTCCCGATGTTTCTCCACTTGCCGACCATCAGCGGGGTGCCTCAACATCGCGTCTTTCTTACGTTCTTCCATGTGCCATCGCAACAACTTGGCATGCTCTTTGTTTTCGAACAAACGTTTCAACCGTGGTATTATTGGAGCATACCACATCACCTTCGCAGAACCCTCTTCCTGGGTGGCTCGCCTCAACATCACCAGGGTCATCTTTTCGATCTTATACCGCAATGCACCACATATCGGGCATTTATTCAAATTCTCGTACTTCTCACCGCGGTAGAGGATACGATCATTAATGCATGCATGTATCTTACGCACATCTAATCCTAGAGGGAGACAAGCTTCTTTGCTTCATATGTCTTGACGGGCAATTCATTATTTCTTGAAACAGACTTCTTTAATATTATCATCAATTTCTCAAATCCCGAGTCAGTCACACCGACCTCTGCCTTCCATTTCAGCAATTCCAATATGCTACCCAGCTTTCTATGCCCATCTTCACAACCTGGGTACAACAATTTGTGGTGGTCCTCTAACATCTTGTCGAACTGCAACCTCTCCTTATCCGTGTCACAGTCTCTTCTTGCATCAGAAATGCCCCGACGAAGATCATCATCAACGAGGATCATCGATGCTGTTCTTCACCTCCTTCTTCTTCATTGTCGTCCATTGCGGTATCAAAGCATTCAGAGAACATAGATCGGTACTTCTCATCATTATCTTCTTCCTCATCGCCGTCTTCCATCATAACCCCTTCTTCTCCGTGCTTGGTCCAAACATTATAGCTGGACATGAACCCAAACCGAAGCGGTGGCTCTTAATATCTCTTGAGCAAGAGTAATCCTTCTCGTTCTTACATTTTAGACATGGACAGACATAAAACCTTGCTTCGACTTGTTGGCCTCGGCCACAAGCAGGAAAGAATTCACGCCCTCTCTGAAAGCGGGAGCACATCGGTTACCGTACATCCATGAATGACTCATCTGCATCATAAGTACAATTATATATGTATCAGATGCAATCACCTTGCTAAAATTAGTATTGTATGAACTATGCATATATATATAGTCGAGAAAATAGTTGCTAACCTTTTAGGATCAAAAAGAGGAGAAATCTTATCAAATAAAACCAAGTGGCATCCCTCTCACAAGCATTCCATCAAACACCTCTTGTGCACATGTAGAAAAAATGAGCTAGCATACACCTCCACCTTCACCACCAAGGAAAAAATGAGGTGGGAGGTGGCTGGCTGCTTCTATATATATAGGGGGGACATTTTGTCGCGGGCCGTATTACGACCCGCGACAAAAGGGGTGGCCACGTCGCTCCTACCCCTTTTGTCGCGGGTCGTAATACGGCCCGCGACAAAAGCCTCTGCGCGCTCCACATGGTTTCGGGGCGACGTGGCCAGGCCATTTGTCGCGGGTGCAGGCGCGCCCGCGACAAAAGGCTCCCACGGAAGCCCTGTTTTCCACTAGTGAATGATTCCGATTGCCAAAACAGAAATTATTCTAGGATTCAAGCATATCTAAAAAGGGTAAAAACTGGATGGTTTGTGACCATTGTGTTTTACCATTCGCCGCTTCTTGGATGATGTATTCAGCTGCACACGTCTTTCTCTCTGATTGAGCACAAACAGGAAGATTTACCTATTGGCTGCGAGCTGACTTCCATGAGACTCTCATCAACCAATTTTGTTTAGACGGTCCCAAAGAGGTGGAAGGAAGTGCACTTAATGATCGCCCAAATAGAATAAAATTGACATTAAAATATTACTTTTGTTGATTGCGCCTTTCTTCATGTTCCTCAGGTCATCAGAATATTATCATCACACATTAGCATTAGCATGCTCTCTCTGGCATCATTGTCAATTGACCTATTCTCCCATAAACGTGCAGACATCCATCTCGGTTGTCATTCCGGTGCCTTGATCCAGCATGGCACTGAGCAAGAGAAAAATAGATTTACCGACTTAAGAGATAACAGATATAAAAAAATTAGTACAGAATATTCAGCCTGGGCACTAATTGTCATCTACACGCTCTGTTCCAAATTATAAGAACGTATGTTCCAAATTATAAGAAGTTCTGGCATTTTGTGAATCACATGTATATAGACATGTTTTCCTCTGTCCGCTCACTCATTTTAGTACTTTCTCCGATTCGTATTACTTGATGCTAATACAGATGTATCTAGACATATTTTAGTTGTGGATACACCCATTTTAGCATCAAATAAAATGGATAGGAGGGAGTATGTATGTAGTCCATATTGAAATATTCAAAACATGAGAACACCGCATCGACCTTTTGGTATGCAGTGTGTGAGCGCTGCCCACCCGGGTCCAAATCTTAGAATTGACGTGTGCTCACAGTTCTTTCTCATATAAAACAATGCCAGCACATGGCTAGTTCTAGTCGGTCCCATTTTTGCAAATATGCAAAACATATTATAATTTGGAACGGAAGTACTACATCTTGAGACTTGTTTTCAAATGCCCGAGTTTGAACAAAGATTTAACACCCCACGTCAGCACATGTGTTTTGAGACTCCAATAACTTTGGTTGCATAATGCCGACACTGCTAGCTGTAGCGGTCTAAACAAAATATCCAAAAGGGTTTTCAGCACGTCGTGGCTGTAACAAAAAGGAAAACTGGAGCTAATAGTTTGTTCAAAAAATGGCAAGCCATCAGCTCAAGAGACGTCAATAAACCTAGACCATTTGGGCCTCTTCAGCATTTGCACTCATCCCATACAAAATTAACTGAACACTATATCACGAAAATAAAAACAATAAACTATAGAACGAACAATGTCCCGACAAAACAAAACTGGAAAACGTGATAGGCCAGTCTAATATATTTGATGACTATAGATTCTTCAAGCATGTTGGTTAGCCCTATGGTTCAACACCAAGAAAAATTATGTTCACCAAATCACAAATTAAATGCTTATATAAGTGGGGACTTATATTATTTCCACTCCTAAGGCATCAACACAAATCGCTAAGGTATTTTCAAATTATAATCGCATACTTGAACTTGAAACGGAAAGATAAAAGTTGTCGAGCTGCTAAGTGGAGCCATTGAAACTATGGCACATCACCGCCTGCCCCTCGGCACCGGAGACAAAGTAGCCGTCGCGGAACAGAATCATAATATTTGGCCCACAAACAAAAAGTCGGATGTACATCTTCTCTACATAAAATAAGCTATTACCATGATTAGAAAAAAACAATAAATGAAATATTTTGAGTAATATCACACTGAAATTTCCTTTTTTCTATATTTGTCTCACCCACAGACCAAGCTCCTTCTCTCTGCTGTAATAAACATATAACATCACCACTGAATGCAATACCCAGCAAAACAAGCAGCACAAAACTTTTCTCAATCTCGCTAGAGCAATCTCCATCATCTCTTCCACGGCACCACATCGAAACAAGGAAAACGTTCTCAATCTCACTCACTTCCTATCAGCAACATGTAAATGGCAGCCGTCTCGTATCACTACCTCTCACTCCCTCTCAGCAATTAGTAGCAAGCAGAAGCACCACGCTTCTCCCAAGCAGCTGAGGCAAGCAACAAAGTTGCCTTCTGCTCTCCCCAACACTTATTTCTCCCTTAGCAGCCACCTCTCATCAATTCCTCTCACTTGCTTCTAGAAATTAGCAGCAAGTAGAAGCACCATGTCTCTCCCAAGCAGCGGCAGCAAGCAGTGATGATTTTGCAAACAAAATGGAGGAAGAATAAAAGGAAAATCGCGCTAAGGCAATCATATTTGTTATATACATATATGCTCCAGGCACTTGAATCTTCTTGCATCGCGGTGAGACAGATAGAAGCAGTACTAAGAGCAATAACGCGATAAACTAATCTAATTTCTGTTATCATAATTATGCGAAATAATATCCCGCTATGTGCAAATCAGTAGCCTCTCCATCCCTTGCCATTTATCTAGTTCCATTTCTGTAGTCTTTTTTCTCATAGAAGGGTTTTCTCCCTGAATTTATTGATAGTGATGTACCTATGGTTTCTGGACCCGGTTCCCATAAACTGGGTCACTCTTGACCGCTTTATCCTCAAAAGAAAAATAGTGATGTACCTGTATTCTTTTATCTAGCCCATAACAACAGTATGTAAATTCCAAGATTCATATATGTTTCTATTTTTCCCAAATAAGATCATTGACCATTGGAACAGCAAACTGGGTCATACCTGAGAGCAGCTGCACTATCTGCAAAACTTTACTATGGCTTACAGCGCTACAGTTAGGTCAAGATTCGAAGTCCCAGTAGTAAATTTGGTTCTTTATGCAGCCAAAACAGAGGCAAGAGGTTTGTAGATAGGAACACACACCAACACATTGATTCAGTGCAAAGAGGCCAGTACTCTATAAAAGACATTCGGATTAGCCATGCCTAATTAGTGGGTACTAAAAGTCACTAACTGTTATACACTTATACCAAAGCATAGGTCAATGCAATGTCACAGTATGAAACATTGAGGAGCAATTGTCTAGTTTTGTTGGAAATGGTCATGGTCTTAGTCAGCTTATGAAGATAATCACCACTGCCTGAATTTCCCCACCAAGCTGGGTGAATGCAGTGTGAGATGGTCCTGGTAGTCAAGTTGTACCTCAGTATGAGCTTGTCCCATTCATGGAGCACTTGTTTTTTAAGATTGTCCACTGTGCCGCTGGGGAAGGAACTCAAGGTCTTGAAGCCGCTCTCGCTCACCCCGTACAACATCACATTGTGGAAGGGGTCGCTGGCGCCTCTCCCATCTCCATGAACTCGCGCTGGTCGAACAATGCGAACCTGTCATTTCCAAACGGAACAACAAACACGCATGAGCATTATCAGGTCACGAATCAAATTTTTTGATGTGGAAGGAATCGAGGGTCTGGCTCACCTGTACCCCTATCAATGTTGGGCGTAGCAGGGGAGTTTGGGGAGCAGCCTCTCGTCGACGTTGAACACTGACGCGTCCGGGGTGGCAGCGCGGGCGTAGGAAGAGGCCTCACGTGCGACAAGCTCCATGTCCGAGCACCAGACACCCGCGCGTCGGCGGCGCTATCCCCAGCGCACGCGTCGGCAGCGGCGCGAGCGTAGGAGCGGGCCTAGCGCGACAAGATCCAAGTCGGAGCGATAGGCAGGGCCGACTGACGACTGAAATCAGAGGCGGTGGCCGGTGGCGGCAGCGGCGGCGACTTGAGAAGAGAGAGGGAGAGGATGCGGACCTAGTAGAGATTGACAGGATCGAGCATGGGAGGTGATGAATATCCCTGTCTAGCGCCGACGCACGCCGTTCCGCTGCTGTCGGCTCCCCAAGCTCTAGCTCGTCGCCGTCCCCCGCCAGTAGCTGCAGCATCGCCGGGGAGAGAGAAGTGGATCTAAGTAGGGCGGTGGGCGTTGTGGTGGACTCGTGCGTGGCGGCGCAGCTCTCATCGATTCCTGCCGCCGCAACCAAAGGAACAGGCAAGGAAGAAGAGAAAGACCGAAGCCTCAGTTAAAGAAATCTGAAACCGACCCCGCGAAGCCTCTTCTCGCTTTACACGTCGCGCACATCCGCCTGCAGACACTCGAACGCGACGCCAGGCAAGCGCGAGGTGGGACCCGCGACAACGACGTGCGGCTCGACCAGGGATGCCCGCAACCCTGGGAGCTTAGTGCTCTTTACAGATACGCAAGTGAATTCTTAATCATGTGAGGCCTTTGATGGATCAAGCTCCCACAGTCATTCCTGGATTAAAGTAATGCGGTATTGCAACTTGTTGTCTCACTGAAATTCTTGATATTGATGCTTGTATGAACCAATTTCAGGGTGGATTAGTACATATATATGCTATAAATATTCAACCTTCCGGTGCTTGTTAGTCAAATATATTTGGATAGGGTTTGTACGCTGATCTTGAAGTTTTCAAAGCCTTCTATAAAATTATTAGCTAGCTACTTCAGTGACTAGACGGATTTGCATGCGTTCAACTTGCTCTTTGTTATTAGGCTGCTTCTTTCAGGGTTAATGTCTGAGTTCCTCTTTTCAATTTAGGACCTCCACCCTATGTGTAAATGTTTTTATTTATTTATTGCCCTTCCTCTTCCCATTAACTCATCTCTAGCACGAAGAGGTTTCCCACTGCTATTGCTTCCAGTCAGGATGGGAGGCTCAGGATGGGAGGCTGTTATTTAGGAAGTGTTCATGGTACCAGGTCTCCTTAGACCAGACCGTTTCAGAATTTTTTTTTTTTTGAAACAAGGCAAAAGATTTGCCATTTTCATTGATTAAGAAGAAGTTTTAGAGTTGTTACAAACCAAGACTTGACACAAGGTCAAGTCCAAAACATAAGCCTACTCTCGCGGCATTACACCACTCAAGGCCTTAGCCCCGGCTAGGCTCCAAATGGCGGCTTCATCTTTTATCTTGGTCACCAACATACTTAGAGTGGAGGCATTGTTCCGAAAAACACGAGCATTTCTTTCCTTCCAAATTTCCCATGAGACCAACATTGCAAGGGACGCCATGGCCTTCTTTGATTGCCCTTGCTTGTGGATCGCCTCATTCCACCACTCCTTTACATTCCTCATAGTACGCCAAGTTGCGGGATTAACGTCTTGTAGTCCTAGCAAATTCTTCACCCTTGACCACACACAAATGGTGAACCGGCATTTGAAAAGAAGATGAGAGGAGGATTCTTGTGCTTGATTACAAAGCTTGCATGTTCCACAATTTGGCCATCCTCTCTTTTGGAGCCTATCCGCCGTCCAAACTCTATTTTGGATGATCAATCAAGCAAAGATTTTGCACTTCGGTGGAGCCCATGGCTTCCAAACCAAGGAAGGCATACAGGATTTCGGGTGTCCAAAGAATTGCATGGTGTAAGCCGACTTGGAGGAGGAGTAGCAACCATCCTTGGTTAGCTTCCATAGAATTGAATCCGTTATGCTAGGGTCCAAGTGTATGCCATGAGTCATCTCCCAAAGATTGGTAAATTGTATAATGTGGTCTAGTGAGAGGCCATCTTGAGTGTTGATATTAGTGGTCCAAGAGTCATTGTCTAGAGCTTTGTTGACGGTGCATTTTCTTCTTTTCGATCCTTTATAAATGAGTGGGGCTATGTCTTTCGGCCGCCTTCCATTTAGCCAAGGGTCCTCCCAAAAGCTAGCCTTCTTCCCATCACCAATGGTGACCTTTGTAGCCGCCGCAAAAAGATCCTTGTCAAGCATGGTGCAAGGGGTGCCAAGGCCGGCCCAAGGTTTTGCCTCATCTTTCCACTCATGCCATAACCATCTCATACGAAGGGCCGAAGCAAATTTTGTGAGGTTGAGGATCCCAAGCCCTCCACAATCCTTAGGCTTGCACACCATTTCCCAGTTAACTTTGCATTTCCCCCCGGTGACCTTATCGCAAGCCGCCCATAGAAAGGCCCTTCTAATGCTATCAATCTTCATGAGAACCTCAATTGGGACATTGAGGACGGTGATGTAGTAGATGACAATGCTAGTAAGAACCGACTTCACAAGAGTTGCACGACCGGCCATAGTAGCATGCTTCCCAAGCCAGGGGACAAGCTTGGCGGCAACCTTATCTTCCAAGGGTTGAAAGTGAATTCTCTTAAGCCTTGTGATCGAGAGTGGGAGCCCTAAATATTTCATTGGGAAATTTGTGTGGTTGGCCGGAAAAGCATGGAGAATGTGATCAAGATCAAGTCCCATACATCTAATGGGAGCCACTTGGCTTTTTGAGCAATTGGTAACAAGCCCGGTAACATCCCCAAATTGGTGCAAAGTGGATGCAAGGAAGTTGATATCGTCCTTAATTGGGGCCATGAAGATAGCGGCGTCATCGACATATAAGGATGTGTGGATTGTAGGGACTCTTCCACGGATCCTTTGAATGTGACCTTGATCGGTTGCTTTGCGGAGAATATGATGTAGAGGATCAATGGCCAAAACAAAGAGAAGAGGTGAGAGAGGGTCCCCTTGCCTTAGACCCCGTCCATGCTTTATTGGGTCACCGGCAACACCATTGAGAAGCACTCTAGAGGAGGAGGTGCAAAGGAGAGCCATAATCCATTCTCGGAACTTGCTTGGGAAGCCCAAATGTTGAAGCATATCCATCAAGTAATCCCATCTAACGGAGTCAAAAGCTTTCTTTATGTCGAGCTTGAAGAGAAGGGTTGGCGTTTTTGACTTGTGAAGCTTTCTTGCTAAGTTCCTCACATACAAGAAATTGTCATGGATACTTCTTTTCTTTATGAAGGCACTTTGGGCGTTGGAGACAAGCTTGTTCATGTGAGGCGCGAGTCTAGTGGCCATCATTTTGGAGATTAATTTTGCAATTGCATGAATGAGGCTAATTGGGCGAAAATCGGTCACTTCCTCGGCCCCCTCTTTCTTGGGAATGAGAGCAATGTTGGCGGAGTTGAGCCAATGAAGGTTACTTGTGTGGAGATTGGAGAATTGGTTGATGACCGCCATGATGTCAACCTTGATGGTGTCCCAACAAGTCTTGAAGAAAGCTCCCGAGAAACCATCCGGCCCCGGAGCCTTGTCACTTGCGGTGTTGTTGACCGCGGTTTTAACCTCCTCCTCCGAAAAAGGCTCACTAAGACCCGCAAGATCACATTGTGGCGTAGGGATTGTTGCCCAATTGAAGTTTTTGGTGCGAGGCGGGCCTCTCTTGATTATCGTCTTGAAGTGGCTATGGATGATAGCTTTCTTATGGTCATGCTCCGTGACCCAACCATTATTGTGTTTAAGGCGATGAATGTGGTTCTTTCTTCTTCGAGCATTGACGCGAAGGTGGAAAAACCTCGTGTTTGCATCTCCCTCCTTGAGATTTGTGATTCTTGATGCTTGCCGTTTCAGAATGGGAACAAGGCAATAATAATCCTTATGAAAACACACATAATATTGTTTTAGGTTCTACGAATTTGTATCTTATAGCCACATTTGTGTTATGGCCAGAACATACAATTTCTTTGTTCCGAGTAAGCTTCATTTTCATTATTTAGCAGTGCAATGCAAAGAACTCTAATTTAAACCTTACAGGTCATACTATTCAAAGCTTTCCAAAGAAACAGTGAGCTTGGTTGTAGATAGTCTATTGAAAAGATAGAAGATATGGTATCTTGCAAGCAAATTTTAGCACACCCGTAAGTTGTGTTTAGTAAATTTTGACTTTGTATTGTGTGATTACTGTTCCCTTGATTGACAATCTCAGTGCGTGCTTTACAGATTGCTAATTAAAATTGTAATGCAATCTTGTACTGTCACACACACTTTCTTTTAAAATGCTTAAAATAGATATCAAAATGCATTTTTGTATTATTTTAATTACTAATATTCATCCTGTTTTGTCAGCCTGGAAAGATGAAGGGAAGCTTCTGCTGGTCAAAGATTCAGACATTGGACACATATATCATCTCCTCCGACTCTGATGATCTGCAGGATGCACAACAGGTGTTTGAAAACTGAGGGAGGTCTACATATTCCATAACCTCTGCTTTCTAGGTATGGGTTTGGGATTTGAAGTTGCTAACCAGTTCCATAATCTGTTAAACGTGTGCATTGATTCAGTCTTTTGTGTTAAAATATCTCTGCTTTGACCCAGAAACCCTGATGAAACGTGTGCAAGGTTATGACAGCTAATGCACCACATCAAAACTAACCATACCCAGCTACTTAAGTGGCTCAATCAAAAGGACTGGCTTGGAAATTTCTGTTTTAGTACATACTATTGTTTTTTTTTGTTAGTTGACGTGATTGTGATTTTCTTAAGTACTGGCTTGGAAATGTTTGTGGTGCTCAAATTTTCTTTTCCAGACTTCTTGACCATCTTTTGGTGTTCCTTGGCCTGTGTCTGTTAGTGCAAATCTTCTTTTGTATAGCCGGGATAGAGAGATAGAAATATGTCAGATATGCTGGTGGTTGCTGGTGCACTTTCAAGTAAATGCAATAGATCAGGTTGGCTTCTCATGCTTATACAGAAAGTAATTCGTTAATAGGTTACTCTTCAGATTCCTACTGTTTGGCTTTGTTAATGTGATAAGCAGAAGTCCATTTACTGTGGTGTGTTCGCTTTGGCAAAATGGTATGGTCTCCCCTAATCTGTTTGTTGGAGGTACGATCTTCCTTCTCCCGCTTGGAGGTATGATTTTTTGTCTTAAAAATTATATGTGGTTTCTCTTATAAAACTATTTGTTAATCACCACTGGTTTTGAAAATCTGCACTACCACTTTTATGTTTTTCAAGCGTGGTATGCAAAAATAAAAAAAAACAAATTAGACTTTTATGATTTTCGACAAGGTAAGTTAGCAGCCTTTTTCCTATGCTTTGAGTTTCAGCTCTGCACACGTTAGTTAGTAGCGACAAAGTTGATGCTCAAGATATAAAGTACTTGCAGCATGCCATGTTTTGTTTAGTGTGTCTGCACCCAGGTTTAAGAATCTCGGATTATTCGTAAATTTCTGCTGAAGTAGTTGCAGCCATTTTCCTATTTTGTTTTATGAACCAATATTTCCAAATTATTACATTGCATGATTCCAAAGTAGGTTTTAAGGCCGTTTCAGTATCAGATGTTGGGGTATTCAGTACGATAAAATTCAATTATATGATGTCAGACCTGAGCTATGGAAGATGCACGGTTTTGTCATTGCTTCCTTACAAATTTCACCCTGAGTTATGTGCATATCAAAAGTCCAGGACACATGCATCTACTTCCAGCTTGTGCATGCACATTTTTTTCTCTCCCGGGAGCGGAATTATGATTACAATGGTAGACTCTATATATAAGCTGTTGTTATTTATTATGCATGTAATTTAGAGCTTTTTTGTTTCCACTTGAAGAATAAGTGATGGGTGTTAGTGTCCGCTAACGCTAGGGAATCATATCTTGATAATTTCCTGCTTCCGATACACCATTCTCATGAGTTATGACTCCGTTTGGTCTGTAAACTGTTGGGTTCACTACCGCTGCCACCACTGACAATCGGTTCTGCAACCATTCTTTTCAGGTAAAGCAAATAAATATTAGGCCATCCGGCAGTACCCAAGTGGTCGTGCTGTCGATGGTGAGCTTCTCGTGGAGGGCCAACCAGAATGGCATTGCTTTCTGCTCCAAGCACAGGTTCCTTGGATGGCATGGATACTTAGAAGTAGGTCCCTAACTTACTGAAAAGTCATGTCACCACTCTAACAGGCTACAATGTACCCATTAAATTTGATTGAACCAGAGTATTGATGCAACCATAAAAATGTGTATTCTGCGATTATTTTCATCCATTTTTCCCGAGGTTGTAAACATGGCATTACACTGTCTCTCTTTTGCCTTTGCGCCGGGGCGCAACGGGTCATCTAGTACACACTAAAGTAGCAAAAAATATTTCTCTCTCATCGCACGGAAATTAAACCCAATAATATACATCACATGTTTTTTCCTTGATTTCTACGTGCACTTAGCTCATTGGAGGTGAAAGAATTAAACAGGAGAGAGATATTGATTTGTATCTTCTCAATGTATTTTTACCCCGTCCCATAATTTATCTTGAAAACCCCACATATAGAGTTATTTGTGGACGGAGGGAGTACGGACCACCGTCCACCAATACACAAATTCAAGACTGATTGCTAGAACACATCACCATGATACATGATCCAATCACCACAAATTAGAGCATCTCCAGCCGCATCCTCCAAAGTGTCCCCGACCGCGTTTGTTTGTGTTTTATTTGTGCCGCGTTTGAGGATGTCACTCCCCAGCCCCGTTTCCAACCCAAGCCAGACCCAGAAGCCTCAGTTTACTTCGCCATCACAGGCGGTTGCACAACCAAATCGATTTTTCAAAACTTTGAGATCAGCGAAACCCTAGCACGCAAAAACAACCAACCCGCGATACCAAGGCCGGGAAGGAGTGCAAAGACTCAATCCCCTTGATCAGCCGGAGAGTCACCAATGGTTGTTGTTGCCCGACAATGCAAGAAAAACCTCAACGCCGATGGAACCGACAAAGCTGACTCACCTACACCTCTACATCTGACATTCTGGCTGCGCTATGCATGCGTGTACAACTGCAACGGTGTGAGCCCATCACAACCAACTTGTTTTGCCTTCTTTTAGTAAACTCGTTTTTCTTTTCTTAATTATATATATTGGGTGGTTTCGGCCGTGTGCACGCATGTTTTATCTGGCCGGTTTGATTTTAGAGGGGGCGCTTTGAAGCCCCGTTGGCTGTTTAATATCATGGAATTCGTTTTTTTTTTCATGGTGCTAGCGAAGAAGGTCATCAAGCCGGGATCGATGGAATAGCTATGATGGCCGGATCTTGTTACTAAGGTGGAATTGGCTTGGTGCTTCGTGAATTGAAACAGTGACTGGTATGTGGGGGCAGGTGCACAGGAGAAGTTCAGAGGCTTATCTTTCAGGGTGAAAATCCAAGGTCTGGCCTTAATTGGTCGTGCCTGGGCGCCTGACAATGTTCTCGTTGAAGACATTGTTTTGAGAGAGATGACTTTCTTCAAGGTGAAAATCTAAGATCTATGATCGGGCGACGACATGGTTTGTGCATTGTTTCCTTCTTGAAGGCATCGCTTATGGAGAAGCTGATCTTCTGATGTTGTCTTGGTGGTGTCATTGTTGCTGTTTCAAGTTATGGATCTCTGTAGCTGAATCTTTCTTTTTTTGTAATTCTTTTCTCTTTTTTGGCTATGTGCATCATTTATGCCGTTAGGTTATGATGTCGTTGGAGAGGCTGGGTGTAATTGGTATCTCCGCGATATTAATATATGCTCTTTATCAAAAAAATTATATACAATTATTATTTCTTCTAAGAACGGAGGAAATCACATTTGTCTTAAAAGAATAAGAATAACGTGCTAGCATATGGTTTTTTTACCAAGCCATATAGTATAAATATTTCCTTGAAAAATAAGAAATATAATGCACACAGATGCCCGGTGAGTCCAACATTGTGGCATTCTTATTTCTTCTGAAAAAAAGGCATATGATTACAACTGTAGTTACGTGACATGGATCGACCATTAGCAATAGATGGAGATTAATGCAAACAGAAGAGAGGACATTAATGTGGGAATTTGGCGTGGGAGACGCGTGCGTGATCAGCGCGAAACAGCAACATGCAGGAGGAGTGGGGGCCCACCTATTTCTGTCGGGTTCTGTCCCCTGGTTTTCTCTGGGAAGTGGGAAGGTGGACTGGGTATTGCCCGCATCATTTTGCCCCTCCCGGTTAAATCCGTTCTGTACTTTTTTTAGCCATGGTTAAAACCTTTTTGTAAGTATGTTTTAGGGAAAGCCATCTCCGGCCAAGAATTTAATAATGAAGGGTACAAATCGTTTCGAGAAAAATAAGGGTACACCAGTTCAAAAAATAAAAAGCTTAACACTACACCGGTTCCACATTTCGTACACTCTCCAATTCTCCATCCTACAAAAGATATCTCAACCGTTTCTAAACTTAGATCTATCTAGACACGATAAAAACGGGCGGACTCGGAGTACATAATAAAAACTACTGACTTCATGTAAGTCAGTCTCTTGCCGCGGCTGCTTGTGTTTGCGACTCGAGGGGCGATTTGTTGTCGGCTTGGCCATCATAATCCATTTTCCATTTTCTCAAATTGGAGCGCTTCATGGAAAGCCTTCTTTACACCGCTTCACTCTTCTAAGGTCCATGGCGCATAATTTTTTCTTCGCGTCGTGCGGATCTCGTACGCCTCCGCTTCGTCTTGACTGACCTCGTTCACGTCCAGGAGGACGCCCTTCGCCTATCCAGGAGCTCATCCGCAGTCGCACGGACTGACGGACGCGCAAACCACCATGGATGCACAAACATGCAATTCACCATGGTTGCCCTTCTCCCCCTCATCTACTAGGTCGTATAGGTTGCATTGTTGCCCAGATGAGCGCCATGAGTTTGTTCTTTGCTCCTTACGGATATATGAAAAATTTACATCGGAGGTAACAATGTGGGAACAAACCATAATGCTCTTTGGTTGATATCTTATTTCCCTCTTAGGAAAAAAACGACAACTTTTTGACATTGTTTTGTAAATAGTTATATAGCACAAAATATTACAACAAAACTAACATGTGTGTTCGTATGCATTCATGGTAATTCATCTAATGGAAAATAATAACATTTAAATCAACAAAAAAAGGGTTTTAGATCAAACGTTTTGCTGGTCTAGAACCAAAACCAAGTTGCAAGAAAACATTTCTCACAATAGTAGCTTTCTAACCACATTATTTTTGTATGTTTTTATGCGTGTGTTAGGTTGGGTGCATGGGTTTTCCCCTTTTTCAGTTTAGGTCTGATAGACACCGCATGAGATAAAACGCGACCTGGGTATCTGACCCGTTTGTCCAGTTAGTTTGGTTCCTCAGAGTGCTCTTGGCGGCATGAGGGCAATGTAATGAGCTAAAGAACAAACTTACAATCTATTTGAGGACTGTTATATTGTGATCCAAATTCATATACTAAAGGGAGGCTAACATCTCACGAGCGGAGCGAGACCCGTCGCCGGTAGGCTTGGCCAAAGCGTAGGTTCATCAATACCCATACGTCGTGCCCTGCAGGGACGCCTGCGAAGGGGGGTGCCGGGGGGGGGGGGGGGGGAAGCCCCTACGGTACAGATCGTGGCACCGCCTATATATACATCTTGTAAGCCGCCACCTAGGGTTCGTCAGATTATAAGATAACCCACGACGTTTGTAAACACTTCCCGATATAGTGAAGTTTTGCTGGCTGGCGCCCGTGGTTTTTCCCCTTCTGTGTTGGAAGGGGTTTTCCACGTTAAATCTCGTGTCTCCGCAGCGTTTTATTTTATCGTTCTTCGTTATTTGCTTGTCGCGTTTATAACTTTAAGTTGAATGTAATTTTTTCAGGATTTTCATAATTATAAATGTGTGCGGTTCAAATTTACCGAAAGTGATGGCGGAATTCCAAAAGGTTGTAGAAAAGAGGAGTATGGTTACATATAAATGGAAATTTACCAAAAAGGGATCCTGCTAAAGAAATGGATATACTAGTCTAATTAGTAATTTATTTAAGTTCGTCACTAGATTATTCTCCTACTTGTTGAACACACAGTAGTGTACGCCAGTACGTACCACATGCTGCACATTGTAAAGCGCAAACATTTTACGGTGAATATCACCAATAATGCAGTTGAGAGGTAAATTGGATTGTTACTATGGTTCATGCGTTATTCAGAAAACGCTGCAGCGCTTTAACGGCCACTGGAAGGGTGGAGACGTAGGCGACTGCTTTTCGCTGGCCAAATGCCAGGACGACTGCTACAGTGGCTGAAAAATTTCCTCACGCGAGACACGAATCCGCACCAAGCTGACTGGTGGGCCGCTGTGACACAATGGCCCACGTGCTGGCGACGTACCGGTCAGAGTGTAGCGGATCGAACAGGCCAGCAGATTTTCGCACGTCTCGAACTCGATAAAAGAAAGGAGAGGAAATTAACGTGGGATACGCAAGAAGCGGGTGGGGTTACGTGCGTGATCAGCGCGAATCAGCAGCAGGAGGAGTGGGCCCACCTATTTCTGTTGGTTTCTGTCCCCCGCTTTTGCCTGGCTGGACTGATCGTTTCGTTTACCCTCCAGGTTAATTAAAACTTTTCTGTATTTTTAGGGATAGCTATGGTTAAAACTTTTATGTACGTTCTAGGGGAAGCCATCTCCGGCTAGAACTTAATAAGGTACAGATCGTTTCAAAGTAAAAATAAGGGTACACTAGTTCAAAAAAAAAAAAAAAAAACTTCAAACTACACCGATTTTAAGATGCATACATAATAAAATCTGCTGACTTAATGGTAAATATACGTAAATCCGTCTCCTGCTGCGATTGCTTGTGTTTGCGACTCGAGGGGTTAACTGCATGCGGTCGGCTTGGCCATGATAATCCATGTGTCATTCCTCAAACTGGAGCGCTTCATGGCGTCATGGCGAGCCTCCTTTCATTTGAGTTGTCACTCTTCTAAGTTCCGTGCTGTGTAATTTTTTTTGCTTCCATATTAGTTTTGCGACAACCATTTTTTTTCCAGCACAAAGGCCTATCACTACATATAGGGTGCATGATTGTCCTTATTGAGGATCCCCTAGGCTGACCTCGCCCATGTCTAGGTGTGTGGATACCCATCACCGCTGGTCCAACCTTGCCTATCCAAGCGCCCGTCCGCGGTTGCACGGACATGCATGCGCACAACATTACAATAAAACTAACATGTGTATTCGTATGCATTCGTGCTAATTCAGCCAATGGAAACATTAACATTTAAGTCAACAAAAACAAAAAAAGGTGTTTGATCAAACATTTTGTTGGTCTAAAACCAAAACCAAGTTGCAAGACAAAATTTATCACAACAGTAGATTTCTAACCACAATATTTTTATATGTTTTTATGTGCATATTAGGTTTGCTTACTTGTGTTTTCCCCTTTTTCGGTATTGTCTTGATAGAGACCGCATGAGGTAAAATGCAACCTGGCCTATTTGTCGAGTTAGTTTGTTTGCCCACAATAATATAGGTTGCATGAGGGCATCGTTTATACCTCCATCGTTTTGTTGCCCACTTTAGGATTTTTGGGCTCAAAGCGCTCGTTTGGTAGCCTGATGCCATATGTGCGAGTTTACGAACTAGCAGTTAATGGTTTTAGGGTGTCACATGCGATGACATAAGCTTAGAGCAGCATAAAATAAACAATCACAATGTCAAGTCCTTTAGCCTACTATCCCCGCCCCAAGTTGCACCCTTCAGAACGACATGGCTGCTCCTCTATTACGCTAAGAATCGAGAGTACTCTTTTTTTTTTACCTCATCTCTAGCTAGTCCTAAAACTTTTATGGGGATTGTTCTCGTAACCAGTCACTTCTGCACTGCCCTCCTTCCATGACTTGTATACTCCTGCTCAACCTCCAAGCCAGCAATGAAGGTCTCTAAGCTTGGACACATGGATCCGGCCTCCTAGTTCTCCACTACCTCAGATGGTTGTGCGTACACAGGTACACTAACCGTGAGGACACCTATGCACCATACATAGAACTCAAAGACCTTCTTGTCAACATTGTTTACGTGCACCTCCTTGAACCTCTTCACATCCTCGCCCTTGTCTTGATGATCTCACACATGCATCTTGTTGAGGACGAAGGTGGATATATAGGAGCAATGTGGTGAGCTAAATGCCCCGAAAGTTAAAACTACAAGGTATAAAAACTTGGAAGTTTGGTTCCGGAAGTTTGAAAGTTTTTCGAGATTTTCAAAATTATAATGTGCCTTTCGAATATAGCGAGAGTTGATGGTGGAATTCCAAAAGGTTATAGAAAATAAAATTTACTTGTAAATGGAAAGTTACTGCTAGTCTGCTTAGTAATTTAACTTGCCCACTAGATTAACTACTCGATCTCCAGCTTCTTAATTAAATACGTAGTATATATAGTCCAGTATACGCACGGCATGCTGCACCAGAAACATTTTACGGTGAAAATCACCAATGTTGCAGTTGAGAGGTAAATTGGATTATTACTACGGTTCAAAATTGAATTATAATCGAAGCTTATCTATCGTCTAGTGAATCAGAAAAAGCTGCAGCACTTTAACGGAAGGCAATGGAAGGGTGGAGTGGGGGTGCATGCAACCCACGCCACAGCTGGGAGCAGTCAGAGCCGTCGGATGAGGGAGAAGGAGCAGCCGCGCCGTCCGATTCGGTCGTCGACAGTACATGACGTATGCGATTGCTTTGAGCTGGCGAAATGCCACGGCGACTGCTACAGTTGCCAAAGATTTTCCGCACGCGAGAGACAAAGGTTAATGACACCGACTGGTGGGCCGCTGCGCTACGTGGGACCGCATGTCAGGGAGGTAGCTAGCTCTTGCGCAGAGTGCAGCCGTTCGAACCGGTCAGCTCTGTCTCGAGCTCGTCGCGTCTTTAAAAGCAAGCGCGCGCACGCAGGGTGGCCTCCCAAACCCACCCTCCCTCCCTCTCTCTCTCTCTCTCTCTCCGCGGCAGGGCGCGCCGCAGCGGCACGGCACACGGTGCCGGTGCCACTGCCACGCGCGCAGGATGGATTCGCTTGGCCTTGGAGCTCTCATCTTCTTCCTTTGCAAGTAAGCCTCCTCCCTCCGTCCATGGCCGGCCGCGCGCCGGCTACTCGATTTTGCGACGCGCGCGCGCGCGCGCCTTGCCTTGCATCTGGGGGTGAAACCGGCCGTGCGCTAGCGTTGTTGAGGTGGTTTTTGAACTTGCAATCTCGTTCGCTGCGGGAGGAGGCCGGGTGGCCGCCGTGTGCGTTGCGTCCTAGCGCTACCACCGGCCCCAGCTGGTTCCGATCCATGGAGTTCAGTTCCATTTGGTCGCATCAGTTGGACACGCGCGCGTGTGTAGTGTAGTGTATTCGGGCGTCTCGCGTATACGTCGTGGATATATAGATCCTGCAGGAAGCGACTAGCGTTATTGGTTCTCTCTTACCAGCGTGAGCGTCCTAGATAGATCCAGTTGCAATCTGGCTGGTTGATTTTTTCTCCATTTTGGTTGGTTGATTTTACCGCTGTGTTTGAGCGTCCTGGCCTGGATAGATGAAATCAGAGCGAGTACGTGGATCGATGCAACTGCGCGCGGCCTTGGTTCATTGTGTTTTGTTTGCAGGATGTTGAGGTGTTTCCGGTCGATTTCTGCTAACTAGCTTGCTCCGTTTCGTTTTATTTGCTTTGAACACATCCGCCCGCGCGCGTGAGTTTGAGACTTATCCTGCAGGATTTTTTCGATATGGGAGGATAGATCTGTGGAACGCACGCGACTAGCTAATCGCGCGCCTCTCACATGTTCTAGCGCTAGCTGGTTTCGATCCATGGATTTCCATTCCATTTGGTCGCATCAGTTGAAACAACCGTGAGGCCGGTGATTTTCAAGCTGCTGTATGGCCGGCGTATGCTGCTTGCTGCTGCAACTAATCGATCTGGCTCCGATCGAGTGATTGATGCTTTGTTTTCCGTTTTGGTTGGTTGATGTTACCGGCCGGTGGTGTGCTTGAGCGGGAGGATGAATCTGTGGCCTTCGTTTTTGAGTTTTTCCGGCCGATTCTTCTTGCTCCGTTTCAAACTGATGGTGTGCTTGAGCGGGAGGATGAATCTGTGGCCTTCGTTTTTGAGTTTTTCCGGCCGATTCTTCTTGCTCCGTTTCGTTTTATTACTTGCTTCAACATTCGCCCGCGCGCGCGCGCGAGTATGCATGTTGGAGACTCGATGCTGGATCCATATCTCGGATGCGCGCGACTATATATATAGCTAATCACCTCATGTTCTTCTATCACCAACTCTAGTTACGCTTTTGGATCGTTTGTTTGTTGCTGATAGATCTCGGTCCCGGGTCCGATTCGAGTAGCTAGTTGAGAATAATTGGGAGGCGCGAGCATGCGAAATTCGTCGCTGGTTTTACTTCCTTCTATCTTGCATTGCCTGATGTTGCGCAGCGGCAGATCCCAGGAGGTGTTAACTCGATCGTTTTCCTTGTATGTAGGATGGCAGGTTTCGACGCAGTAACCGTGGAAGCCATCTTCACTTTGTTTTGCTACGCCACGGCAATGTTCAATTCGGCGCTATCACTGTAAGTTATGTTTCATACGGGATATATATATGCGATCGAGTACACTCTGCGGATCGTCATGAAACTGACTATACTGTATATGGTTCTTGCTGGTTTATGCATGCAGGTTGCCAACCTATGCATCATGCAAGCGGCGGGCGCTCGGACCGGGCGGACGCCTGCCGGATCCCATCGTCGCGGCCCTCTTGGCCAACGCCGCCTGGTGCGCTTTCGGGAAGATCGAAAAGAGCAAGGAGGCAATATGGATCAACGTTCCCGGCGTCTTGGCCCAGTTGCTGAATCTCGTGACCTACGCCGTCCTCTGCAACCACGGGGAGCGCGTCGGCCTTCTCAAGCGGCTGGGTTACGCCGCAGCTTACCTGGCCTTCATTGTTTGGGTCGGCAACATGCCCGGTAACGTGGAGCTCTTCAAGGTATATTGCACGCTGGCTGGTATTGCTGCGGCGGGCGTGCCATGGTTCATCACGGTTTACGTGGTAAATACTCCCTTTCTTCTTGTTCAAACCTACTCTCTGCTCTGCTTAGAATGAATATACATAATGCCTCTGCTCTGTTTACAAGTTGTAGTAACATTTGCTGCCTTGCTTGCTTAGTTTCATACATAATGCCTCTCTCTTCTGTTTGTTTCCTGCTGAAACGTACTCTGCTCTGCTCTGTTGTATGAATACATAACGCCTCTGCTCTGCTCTGCTCTGTTTACAAGTAATAGTAACATTTGCTGCCTTGCTTGCTTAATTTCAAACATAATGCCTCTCTCTTCTGTTTGTTTTCTGCTGGAACGTACTCTGCTCCGCTCTGTTATATGATGTGAATACCATCGTTTATGTGTCATTTCATTTGTAGACTGAGCCAAAGACAATTGACATCCTTCCACACTGGGCCGTCTCAGCCTTCTCCATCGTCAATGGTGTGGCCTGGGCTGTAAGGGGGTTCAAGTACATATGGAACGTACCAATGGCGGTAAGAAGACTACCTACCCAGACTACCTTTGAATTGTGATCCAAAAACAATTGACTCATGTTCTAATCCATCTTATTGCAGTTCCAGAATGGTGTTGGGGCATTCTGCTCTTTCTGGCTTCTTGCACTTCTTTATAAGTGGAGGAAGCAGCCAGAGAACAAGTACCCACCACTGATCGATCGCAGAGGTACTTCCAAGTCCAGCGACAACGAGACCAGCGACAACGAGACCAGCGACTCCGACAACGACACCAAGAACAAGTCCCCTGACGGCAACGGGGGTGACTCCGACAACGACACCAAAAAGAAGTCCATTGGGAGCCCGTCGGCCTCAGCTTACAAGGATGGCTGCAGCAACATCCGTGACGACGACGACGAGAGGTCTACGGCAGATTCTCAGAAGACCCCCATGGACGTCAAGAAGGAGCTCGGTGACAATGGCGCCGCTCCCATCACAACGTCGCCGGCGCCAGCGCCCGCAGCACCGGTGTCTGCTCCAGCGGCAGCTGAGGCCGAGATCGTCGAGGAGGCCGAGGCCAAGATCGACGTCAAGGAGGCCGAGGCCAAGATCGACGTCAAGGAGGCCGAGGCCAAGATCGACGTCAAGGAGGCCGAGGCCAAGATCGACGTCAAGGAGGCCGAGATCGTCGAGGAGGCCGAGGCCAAGATCGACGTCAAGGAGGCCGAGAACGTCGAGGAGGGCGAGATCGTGGAGGAGTAGGCGCACGGGTGTCGCCTGCCATCATCTGAATTCTGTCCTGCCATCGTCTGAATTCATTTGTCATCCAAACTATGTTGCACTTCTTCTGAATTCGTGTTATACTGCGCGGAACTTCGTCTGTATTCATGTACGGCAGACTAGCTAGGCGTTAATTTGTACTTCTTCGTCGACCAAGAAGTATCGTACCCTTAATTTGCATGTGAGCATGAAGTCTCCCTTCTAGTTTATCCAGATTCAGCTGTGTTAGGAGTTTCTGACATATTGGATTACAGACTAGGAACACGAGACACCGTTTCCCTAGAACTACCTAGAAGGGACTTCGAAAAAAAACAAAAAAGTTAGAGGACGAACGTTCCCCTAAGCAGATACTGAATCACCGCTAGATGGATGTTCTGAAAAGAAGAAGAAAATTCTTAGAAATATTTTCAAGGAGTTCGGCTCGATAGCACCTCACACCTTAATGAAATTCCACTTTTTACCTATTACTTGTGCATGTCTAACTCACATACCCTATTTAGTGTGAATGATTATTCTTTCAAGCGTGCTCCACGAAAATTCTCAGAACGCCGGTGGGTGTCAGGATCCTCACCTACAAGAGCCGCACGATGAACGAATCGTTTCATCGTGCCACGGGATGGCCTTAAGAGTCTAGCAGAGGCCTTATTCTTTGAAACTGAATTTTTTTAGTTCAATCTCCCGAAAAATAAAATGCGAGCGGTTTTGGAGATGACGTAGAACATCACCCGTATTCGGAACCGAAATACGTTGAATTCAAATTTTGCCGGTAAACCGGTCATCGAAAACAATTCTAAAACTAAAATTCAAACATATTACAGGCACAATTCGATAGTTTTGATCGCTACATACATTGCATTTGAGGTGGTCGTCGGCGACCACCTCCAAAAGTAACTAATTTTGCCGGCGGCGATCTACTGTGCGCGCCGCGGAGGACTACGCCGTCGGTGGCCTACTCCGAGTCGAGGTCGACGACCTCCTTCTTCACGCGGCGGGCGGCCGCCTCCTTCTGCGCCGCCTCGTACTCGCGCACGGCATGGACGCCTTCCGCTCCCTCGAGGCGGAAGCACGCGCGCCTCGGCGGCGGAGATGACAGACACCTGGTGTACCGCCGTCGCCTCCTCCTCGTCGTTGAGGACGTAGTCCACCGACTGCAACTAGAGGTTGCGCACAGACAACTCCTCCTCCCCTCCTCCGCCTTCCTCATCGCTGCTGCTGCTAGGGCACTAGGGCAGAGCCATCTCTTTCCTTTGAGCCAATCATAGCTATAGCTACCTACATCGTTGAGTTCCTCTGACTAATTCAGAGCCAGCTGTAGGCCCAAATCAAATGCTGTTAATTCAGCATCTAGGGCAGATCAACAATTCTTCAGTAGTGATATGCAGGCTGTAAACCACACCTCGCCTTCCTGGTTTCGCAGGATCATGCTTGTCCCGGCTTCGCCCGTTACCTTGTTAGAAGCTGCCATCGACGCTGAGCTTCATCCGTTCCAGCTCTGGCGGCCTCCAGTTTATGTCGGCTTCGACCCTTCGACTCTCTGCTAGGCCTCTGCCAATTCTTTAGGTTACCGAAGTACTACCTTTTCATTTTCCCTTGCACTAGGATATAGTGTTTTATTTTGCATATTAACATTAAGAGGCCCATTCTTTTTCTACTGTACTAGGATATGATTATATTAGTTGAAAACACAAACGTGTTATGCGCGACAACAACACAAAAAATAAAGTCTGATTCTAATATGCTGGCCACACTATGCAAGAACAAGGGTGTAGGCGGCGCGGCTAAGCGCACTTATTAATCTAGTATTTATTTTGTCGAGGAGTGATTCTCTCAGTGAAAAAAAAAACAAGATGTGTGCGAGCTATGCGCATGGACAGATCCATCGATCTTGTTCAGAACTAAATAAATAGAATAATATATGTATACATGAAATGCAAAGTATAGTTGGCTACAGCATAGTCTACGGATTGAAGCTCCACCCTCTCCTTAGGCGTTATATAGTTTATCGTCTCGATATGTATTTCGCATTTTTTCATTTATTGTTCGTTCTGGACACTTGAACAGCTGTGTGCATCCTGGTTATGCAGAGGCTGGATGTAATTGCTTCTCACAAAGTAATAAAACATCCTTTTGTCGAATTCGCTAGGTTTGTTGGACGGGAACCGATGCCGTGATCTGGGCTCGGGTTACGTGTTATATACTGTATGGAAAAGCCCCATACGTAGCCAATACATGATGGTACAATACCTGGGTAGAGACTCTCTATACCAGTAATGTACGGTAGATACTCGAGAGAGGTTGAGATTACGCTTAAACTCATCTAAGTTCTTAACAGCTAAAGTTTTGGTGAATCCATCTGCCACTTGATCTTTAGTAGAGATGAACCTGATATCAAGACGTTTATCAGCAACCCGTTCTCGTACAAAATGATAATCAATCTCTATGTGTTTCGTCCTTGCATGGAAAACTGGATTTGCAGAAAGATATGTGGCACCAAGATTGTCACACCAAAGACATGGACGTTGTTGGAGAGAAATTCCTAACTCTCGAACCAATGCTTCAACCCAAATCAATTCAGTCGTGGCATTTGCAAGTGCCTTGTATTCTGCTTCGGTACTAGAACGAGATACATCAGCTTGTTTGCGAGCACTCCATGATATCAAGTTTGGACCAAAGAATATAGCAAATCCACCAGTAGAGCGTCTATCATCAAGACATCCTGCCCAGTCCGCATCAGAGAATGCACTAAGGAGAGTAGAAGTTGACTTCTGAAAAGTGAGCCCAACCTTGAGTGTGCCTTTGATATACCGTAGGATACGCTTGACTGCTGTCCAATGAGTAGTGGTGGGTGCATGAAGATACTGGCAGACTTTGTTCACCGAGAAGGATAAGTCGGGTCGTGTTAGTGTCAAATACTGCAATGCACCAACAATGCTCCTGTAATGTGTACTGTCTTCAGGACCAAGGGGAGCTCCATCATTCAATGACAATTTTTCTGTAGTGGACAAAGGAGTGGGACACGAGGTACAATGTATCATCCCAACCTTGGCAAGCAGATCGGCAGCATATTTTTCTTGTGTCAACACCAGTCCACTAGGACACCTTTTTACCTCAATGCCGAGAAAGAAGTGCAAGTCACCAAGATCCTTTAAAGCAAAGTCAGTACTTAAGTTCTGGAGTAACCTCGAAGTTGCTTCATCAGATGAGCTAGCCACAATAATGTCATCAACATAGATCAGAATGAACATAGTGATACCTGACTTGTTGAAGAGAAACAAGGATGTATCAGCCTTGGAAGGTGCAAAACCAAGTTTCTGTAACTTTGAACTCAATCTAGAATACCATGCGCGAGGTGCTTGTTTCAAGCCATAGAGAGATTTGTCGAGTCTACAAATATGATGCGGAAAGCGAGGATCTTCAAATCCAGGAGGTTGCTTCATATATACCTCTTCCTCTAGAACACCATGTAGAAACGCGTTCTTGACGTCTAACTGTCTTAGACTCCACCCTCGAGAAACAGATATAGCAAGGACAAGTCTCACAGTAGCTGCTTTAACAACAGGACTAAATGTGTCTTCATAATCAATGCCATATCGTTGTTTGAAACCCTTAGCAACAAGTCGAGCTTTATATCTTTCAATCGTACCATCTGCATGCTTCTTGATACGATACACCCATTTGCAATCAATTAGATTTTTATGAGGACTGGGAGGTACTAGGTGCCAGGTTTTATTTTGCATTAATGCATCATATTCTGCATCCATTGCCTTTCTCCATTGTTCATCTCCGAGCGCCTCAGCTAATCCACTGGGTTCTCCTGTAGAAGTAAACATACCATAGCGTACAGTGCCATCAGTATATTTTTTCGGGCGTCGGATACCTTTCTGAAGACGTGTGCGAGGTTCTTGTGGTTCTGGCACAGGTGAGGATTCTGGAATATCCTCCGCAGGAGATCCAGCTGTTGCATGATTAGAAGCAGCACTGTCACCATTAGAATCAGCAGTACCAAAAGAAATATCGCTGTTGTCCTGAACGTGAGGCTGCTCCACATGGGGTTCATCAAGACTGGCACTGTTTTGGCCTGGATGCACATCCGCGTTGCTGTTGTTGGCGTGCACTAGCTCGCGTGCAGAAGCAGTGGAGGACGACGGATTCCCGCGCTCCGGTTCATCGCGGCATGCAGGAGAGGACAGGCGGCCCCCGGAGTTGTCGGCCATGGTGCGGTCCAGACGGGACGTGGCAGCCCGAGAGTAGCCGGCCGCGCTCACATCGCCCAATGAGGCCTTGTTTGGTACTAGAGTTTTAGTGGGGATTAGCGGGGATAATCCGCTCCAAATTTTAAATCCCCAATGCATGTTTGGTGCTGGAGTATGAGAGAGTTTAATCCCCACTTATCCCCACTTTTCCCCACTTTTCCCCAAATTTTTAGTGTAATTTTTTCAATCCCCAGTACTCTACCCCTACCTAGTGGATTGGGGATGGGGTTTTGTGGGGATTGGGTGACAGCAGTGATTCACCCAATACTCTAGAGTATTATCCTCACTAATCCCCACTGAAACACTAGTACCAAACAAGGCCTGACGGGTCCGACGCAGATTCATCAGCGGAGGAAGGTTCGGAAGCAGAATTTGCACGCATATCTGCCTCGGCATCTGGGTCAAGCATGTTTTGCTGTATTTCATTGTCTGCTTCATCATTTGAGCTAGGATTTTCATTGGATTCTGCGGTACAATTGCTGGGAGTAGTGTGTCCATTCTCATCTGGCTGCAAAATGTCAGTCACAGGGACAACATACATATGATCATCAACATGCATACCCTCATTACTTGATGATGTAGGTGCTAATGGAGTAGGTAAAAGAAGAATTTCAGCACAGAGCTGGGCACCAGTATTAGGATGAAGATACTGAAACGGGAAAATATTTTCATCGAAAACAACATCACGGGATATATAGATACGTCCAGTGGCCACATCAAGACACTTGACACCTTTATGAAGAGGACTGTAGCCCAAAAAGACGCACCGTTTAGACCGAAAAGCGAGTTTGCGTTTGTTGTATGGGCGAAGGTTGGGCCAACACGCACAACCAAAAATGCGAAGTGAATCATAGTTTGGCTTTAAATTGAGAAGCTTTTCGACTGGAGAATCAAGTTTGAGAATTTGTGTGGGAAGCAAATTTATGAGAAAAGTTGCAGTGAGGAAAGCTTCATCCCAAAATTTGAGAGGCATGGAGGCATTCGCAAGGAGAGCAAGACCAACCTCTACAATATGCCGATGTTTGCGCTCAGCCGAACCATTTTGTTGGTGAGCATGCGGGCAAGATACATGATGAGTAATTCCCACCTTTTGAAAGAAACCATGGAGTTTTTCATATTCACCACCCCAATCAGTTTGCATAGTGATTATTTTGCGGCCAAATTTGCGTTCAACCAGTTGTTGGAAGTTAAGAAAAACTTGATACACATCACATCTCTTTTTAAGCAAATAAATCCAAGTAAACTTGCTATAGTCATCAATAAAGCTTACATAATACTGGTGTTTGCCAACAGAAACTGGAGCTGGACCCCATACATCAGAGAATACTTGCTCCAAAGGAACACTAGATACACTAGTAGAGGTAGGATATGGTAATTGATGACTCTTTGCTTGTTGACATGGATCACACACATATGGACTTATTTCAGGCGAATGCGAGAGATTATTCTTCCTAATGACTTGTTGAACAATAAACGATGATGGATGCCCTAGACGACGATGCCAAGTGGATGAAGACGACTTGATAGTGATGAACGCGTGCTTGTGAGACCCGGCGGCGAGGGGCACAAGAGGATATAGGCCGCCATGACATGGACCCCTAAACAGGATTTGCTTGGTGGCCTGATCCTTTATGAAAAAGAAGAAAGGGTGAAATTCAACAAAGGCATTATTGTATAGAGCAATTTTATGAGCTGATAAGAGGTTTTTAGAAGCACTAGGAACATGCAAGATGTTATGTAGATGTAAAGAGCTATGAGGGGTATGTAATGTGGAATGACCAATGTGTGAAATTGTCATACCTGTACCACTGGCATTGTGGACTTGATCACGCCCCTTGTAGGTATCCCGAGTGTGCAATTTGTTCAGTTCGCCAGTGATATGATCAGTAGCACCAGTATCTATGTACCAGTTGGTGTCAACACCGTAGGCACCCTTCTCAGCACGGGAGTCATCTTCATCATCGTCGCGGTCCGCGTAACGCCACCAACATTCATTTGCGGGGTGGCCATATTTTGTGCAGATTTGGCATGTGGTGTCAACGAAGCGAGTAGGAGTGCGACCGCGACCGTGACCACCCTTTGGAGCACCACGGTCATTATCACGCCGATAGCGCCCACCATCACGTCCATCTCGGCCGCCATCACAGCCATCACGGCGGTATGCACCACCACCATCACGTCCATCACGACGCTGAGTGTCACGACCACCATCACGGCTATCACGGCGATAGTTGCCCTGGTCACGGTAGTTGCCCTGGTCACGGTAGTAGTCCCTGCCTTGATCACGGTAGGAATCACGCTGGTACTGCCTAGTGTCACGACGCTGAGGTGAATCACGGCGCTCATAGTGTTGCGGGCGAGCGCGAGGAGGTGACTCACGGCGCTCATAGTGCTGCGGGCAAGCGGCTACATTTGCTGATGATTGGAAAGGGCCAGCATTCTGACCCGTCTCTGACAGCATAGACTGACGGTAGTCGTAAGCTTCCAGCTGAGCACACATGTCATTGAGAGTAGTAGAGGGCACGGCGTTGATGGACGCCACCAGCGGATTGTAGTCACCGTCAAGGCCAGCAAGGATGTAGTCCTTGAGTTCATCGTCATCCACCGTCTTCCCAGCAGCTAGCTCGAAAACAAAGCCCTTCATCTTTGCAATGAATTGAGTGGCCGTCATAACAAGTTTCTTAGTGTTACTCAGGGCGCCACGAAGTGTGTTGATCTTGGCCCGAGACTGAGATGAAAACAAGTCTTCAATCACCTTCCAAACAGCATGAGTGGTTTCAAGGCCAGCAACTTGAGCGAGAAGATCATGGTTCATGGACCGAACGAGCCAACCCATCACAGTCTGGTCACGAGCAAGCCAGACGGTGTAGAGAGGATTCACGATGGTCTGTTTCTTGTGGTCTGAGTCCTCAACTTCAACCGTCTTGGCCGGGGCAAGATCAGATCCATCGAGAAGTCCCATTACTTGAGCGCCTCGGAGGGTCGGGAGGACCTGTGTTTTCCAGAACAGGTGATTGTCACGGGAGAGCTTCTCCGTCGGAGGAGAGCCGAGAGCTGCAGCCAAACTTGCCATCGCGTTGGAGGAGGAGGAAGCCATCAGATCGGATTGATTTTGGGAGGGATTTTGATTGTATCGGGTGGAGGGAGAGGAGATCAGATCACGGCGGTGAGGAGCACAGCCGGCTGTCCTTGGTTGTTTCCGGATACCGCGGTGATTACCGGCGGCGAGTTTTGATCTTGCTTCTTTGGGCTTTGATTCGTGGGTCTTGGGTTTGATTGGTTTTGGGATCAGATCATGGCGGCGAGGAGCACAGCCGGCTGACCTTGGTTGTTGTCTGGGCCACGGTGAACACCGACGGCAGGTTTTTGGTTGTGGGAGGATCTAGACGTCGTCGAGGAAGAGGAGCTCTGATACCATGTCGAATTCGCTAGGTTTGTTGGACGGGAACCGATGCCGTGTTCTGGGCTCGGGTTACGTGTTATATACTGTATGGAAAAGCCCCATACGTAGCCAATACATGATGGTACAATACCTGGGTAGAGACTCTCTATACCAGTAATGTACGGTAGATATTACAAGGCTTAACACCTTTATCGAAAAAAGTTGGCTACAGCAACACATGTAGAAAAAAAAATTAGCTAGAGCAACAAGAGTGTGTCCACGAGCCTTTCTCCCTCCGGATTGCCGAGATTCCGCTCATCAAGCAGCCAATAGAAAAGGCAGCCAGAACCAAATAATATGGGAACAGACAAAATCAATAGGAGTTGCGCGACGTGAATCGGCAACCTGGGGTGTGGTTGATGACGATGCTCAAGCACTTCTATAGTGTAGCACACCATACCGCAGAGCACGGCGTAAGAACTGATGTTGACGAAGCCCACTAGATACACCACGAAACGCCTGCTGCACTCCGCGGGCTCAGCCGCCACCGCCACGATGTCCCGCTCCTGCCCGTCGTCGGCCATCGTCGACTTAAGGAGTCGGCTACTTTTGGTAGGGTTTGATCGCTTTGAGATCCGATCGACTACTAGGTGTTGGATGTTTGTTAGGATTGACGGCCGGCTGAAGCCATATATCCCCGGCCCCTTCTTCTCGTCTCATCAAGTGACCAAACATGCAAGCGCATGGCCAGATACTACGGGCCGGGGTTGTTACGGTTAGCTTTTTTTTTTCGAGGGCTGGTATATTTGCGTTCTCTTTCGGCAAAAAAGTACTCCCTCCATCTATAAATAGATACAAAAATTTATTTAAATTTGGATGTATCTATACGCTAAATCGTGGCTAGATACATTTAAATTTAAATAAACTTTTGGCATCTATTTATGGCAAGAGGTAGTAGTATTTCTTTAGCGATGACCCTGCTCTTCTTGCTGTCGCACGTGCCGAATAGGTTCTCAATGGCCTCCAAAATTTGCTTGATGGTGGAGCTGGGCGCCATGATGATGTTGAAGAACTCGAGACAGATTGAGCCGCAAATCCACGACATGACCATGAAGTCGTCCCGTACCTTCTCAATCTGGACGAGGTGTCTGAAGGGGTGGCGCTGTTGTTGTTGTCGAGGACCTGGACGGTGAGGCTGCAAATGCAGACTACATCGAGGAACAGTTCGCACTACTTGGCGTAGTTGGAATCCTGGAGGTCCAAGGTGATTGGTAAGTTGGTTTGAATGGAGGCAACATAGGATGCCGGGTGGTTGAGGATGGGTCGGGGATATACTCTCTCCTTCCCAATTTAAGATGCATATTAGTTTTGGTTAAAATCAAACTTTGTAAACCTCAATCAAATGTACAGAAAATTTTATCAACATCTTCAACATCAACTCAATGTTCTTAGAACCATCATGAAATATATTTTAATATTTTATGCATTTGGTATTATAAAAGTTAATAAATTTGTATATATAGTTAATAAAACTATATGAAGTTTAACTTTGATCAAAAGTAATATGCATCCTAGAATTGAGAAGGATGGTGTACCGAATGGTAGGTCCTAAGCATGAGTATATTCCTGCAGGCTAGGGTGGCCCACATGTTGGTTGTGCCGGCTGGCAGCCTGGCATGCCGGGCGGCCTAGCCTGCTGGAAGGAATACTAAGGCCCATATAACTTTAAGGAAGGCCGAAGACAAGTCCGCCGAAAGCGCAAGTGCTATGCACCCTAGAGTACAAGACACACCATGTTAGCTGGATTAGTTTAGGACTCTTTACAAACGGCTTTCTGCGTAAACCGTAGAACCAACTCTTTATATAAGTCGCCGTTAGGTATACCTGGTCATTCTTCGGGCCGGGCCGGGCTTCGGGCCAGGCATAACAAAGCCTGACGCAAAAACCCCAGGCCCGGCCCGGCCCGGCCCGACCATCGGGCCTAACTTTTAGGCCCAAGTCCGGCCCATCACTGCAAAAGCCCATCGGGCCTCAGGCCTCGAGTCGGGCCTCTTTCGTATTTCATGCATTTCTCAAGCCCAGGCCCGGCCCATCATAGTCACCGGGCCTAAATTTTCAGCCCAGGCCCGGCCCACACGTATGCTCTGGCTGGCCCAAGCCCGGAAATTTCGGGCCGGGTCGGTCGGGCCGGGCTGCCCATGGCCAGGTATACCCTTAGGGTAGGATGGAGCTGGACTATTTTTCGTCCTCGTGCCTCTTCAAGCAACCTTCCTTGTGCTAAGAAAAATGAGCCCTCCTGATGCACATTTAGTGGGCTAAGGTAATCCACCTGGCCTTTTTCAGTATAAAATACAAGGAATTTTTTTTAAGACCTTGATGCACCCTGTGCATCATGGTGAGCACACTAGGCTCCGCCCTGCCTTAGGGTATGCCACATCCTATTTGGAACATGTATACATACCCATCTATAGTGACTTATAACAGGAGTAGGGATCTTCCACCACATAAGACCCAATCGTGTTCCCAACACATTCATCACATGCACCCTCTTTCTCATCTTCGTTTGCCAACACTAATGGATACCGTCGTGAAAACACCACGACAGGAGGGCTCCATGGATAATTTGGCCTTCGATGTAGCTTTAGGGTATCTCCAACGGGGCGACGCATTTTGGACACAATTTATGTCCGTTTGCGTTGGGCACGGACACGAAAAATATCCACATGTCCGCATGCGTCTGCCCCTTCTCCAGCGGTGAGGACGCATTTTTCAGACCGCAAGGGCCTGCCATGCATGATTACGGGGAGAGGGAGGAAAAGATTCCATTTATGTGGCTAGGAATGACCAACACATGGGTCTTCCCTGCATTAAATGAGGAGAGATAAGAGGCCATGCAGGCCAAACGGACGCGTGGACGCGTCCACACAGACGTTGCGGACGTTTTGCGTCTAGCTGCTTGAGCGCATTTTACGCCACCCCGTTGGAGATGCCCTTAGGAGTGAGTTCGGCTTCAGGAGCCTTGAGGTCAACCTCATGAGCTTCGAGTTTCTCGTGGCCGAGCTAGTTTTTAGGAACCTTGAGGCCAGCCTCACTAGCTTGGAGTTATTTCTCCGCGAGCGGCGAAGGCGTCAAGATTGTTGGTGATTGAGGAGGAAGCACTAGGCTAGGATTAAAGATTGGTTTAGGAGGAGATGATCGATCTATCTGGTAACATGTAAGTCGTGAAACTTTGGGGCTGTAGAATCGCAGGCACCGTCAGTCTATTCTCATGTATATTTGTTGAGTACATGGGTTCCAAACTTGCATCATATAAGTTTGGCTTAAACTACGAATTTCATGTGATTGTCAACAAGAACAAAAAGATAGTGATTCTAAATCTATCTAGTTTTTTCCTTTTCTATTTTCTTATTTCCTTCGGTTTTTTTCTATTTTAAAAAAAATTGAACATTTTTTCAAATTAGATTTTTTCTCAAATCCGAATATTTTAAAAATCTGAACATTTTTTCATAATCTGGAGATGAAAATTTTAAAATCTAGTTTTTCGTTAATTGCTCTCCACCGTCAATGGTGTGGTATGGGTTGTAAGCGGGATCTACACATGTAACATATCAATGACGGTAAGACTACCTAGATTTGCTTTGTGATCCGACAACAATAGTAATATCCTTCGTATTCGATCTGTCTTAATCCTTCAACTATAGAATGGCGCCGGGACCTTTTGCTCTACATGGTTTCTTATACTTCTCTATATGTGGAGGAACCAGCCATAGGACATGTACCAGCCATTGCTCAATTCTAGCTCAGGCAAGACCGAAGACGATAGCAGCAGTGACTAGTTCATCACAAGTTTCGTGGCGGCTCCGGCCACGAGACCAAGAATAAGTCCGCTAGGAGCCCATTGGCCTCAGCTTGCTAGGCCGCATGCAGGGGACACGCACCGCTGGTCCAAATAATGTTTGGACCCAGTGCGAGTTAAATAAATATAATTTATGCTAAACTTTTATACTCATATATGAAAATCTTTTATTATTAGAGGAAACATCAAAAATATGATAATGTTCTTATAATTTTAATTTTGCATGTAAAAGGGCATCATATTATAGCATCTTATAAATAAACTTTGAATTTAGTAATAAACAAACACAATGAATTAGTAATATTATCATCCTTTTTGTTCCAATGTGTATTAATTATTAGACTTATCTGGTGCTAAACAAATGTATTTTAAGAAAATTATGTCATTTCCTACTATACAAACATAGAAAAAATTGTCCGCATCGTTTTTTTTGCGGCTGCATTACTGTTTAAATATATTCGATAGTTTGGTAGATATATCCATTTAGATATGTTCTAACAAATATCTTAATAGGTAGATTTCTAGTGTATCATTCCGTTAGATTTTTGTAAGAAACTTTAAGAGTATAAATTTGATTGTATGCTTAATTGTGTACCGCATTTTTATGGTCAGATATCTATTACAAGTTACAACATGTCTAATAATAATCTGACAATTCATACATTATGTATATATTAAATATTGGAAAGCACTAATAACAAACTATTATAAGTGATGAATTATGTAAATTTCTCGTACACGTACACAACTTGACTTGCTAGGATCATCAAGGGCACTGGTACACACAACTTTTTCGGAAACACGAGACACGGGAGAAGTTGATCGGGAAAGTGGGAGAGAGTCTGTGAGATCGGGACGATCATCGACTCACCACGGTGGCATAATTGTAATTTTCCTCATTTCAAACTTTTTTTGGTAATTTTCCTGAAATCACTACGGTATACGCGAGACGGGACGTGAGCGAAGATGTGGGACGAAGTAAACGACCTAGTAGAGATTTAGGTAGGAGAGATTCAATGTGAGGGCAAAACAGTCCAAAAAAAATATGTTGGACAAAACCTTTTACCAGATGAAAAAGAGGAAATTTGTTCTCTTTAAGTAGTAGAGATTTTCGATTTTTTTACAAAAGGCTTTTGGTACTGTACTTATATTACAGTGGTATTCCTTTATTTTTTCGAGGTGTATTATGATACTCTCAGTCAAAGAAACAAAATATGCGTACTAAGCCTGTGCATGGACAAATAGATGGATCTTGTTCAGAATAAAATAGAGCACACATGTAACTGCAATAAGCTAGAGCAACAACAGTGTGTCCACCAGCCTTTAAACCACCTAGCGACGACTACATACACTGATACGAGCCGAAGAATTTTTTCCATTTTTTTTGCGTTATTTCCTTTAAGCTTACAATATACTCCCTCTGTTATGAAATACTCTATATTTTAGGTCTAAACTTTATGCTGGAATACTCTACATTCTAGCTTTGTAATTAACAACAACACGACGAAGCAGTCCTATTTTTTCATTGGGTATTAGTACTGTTAGTATATATAGCTTGGATTGGTTGAAGTATAATAATAATAAATGTAGTACTAGTTTGCCACATTTTTCCTAAAATATATATTAAATCAGAACCGAGCGAGGGAGTATAGTATATACTCCAAAGCATAGGTAGGCCCAAAGGTAGACAAAAGAAGGTCCCGAGATGGAGTAAAGTCATACTGTCTTATTTGGGGTTTAGTAATTTGGACCAAATATGGAAGGTAAGCTAGCTGGAGTGGAATATCCCTTCTGGCCACGGTCGTAGACGGGCCCACCTCTGCTTCAGTTTGTTCCGACCTCAAGCTATGATCGGTACTCGGTAGCATGAATGTATGATCCCTGCCTCCCTGGCAGCTGCCATAGTTTTGACGTGAATGTCATGAGCTGTGCATGACGGTCCATTGCATGCATGCACACTTGCCTGCTAAGTTCGAGTCATTTGTACGGACCACCGTCCACCAATACACAAATTCAAGACTGATTGCCAGAACACATCACGATGATACATGATCCAATCACCACAAATTAATTTGACAAGAGAAGTAAAGACGATTTTAGACAACCATGCACTCGCAAGTCGCAAGGCCATTGCTCTATTATTGGCACATCCTCATTCTCGGCTAGTATTCAACTACTAGTGCATAGGGCAGCTCTCGTTTTGAACTTTTGGCTTGACTCGAATAATTTCATTCATAATCACTTGCTGCACAAAAAAACACACCGATACAACATACCTTAATAAATAAACACACCAACCTCCCACAAATTTGCCACTTGCCGGGGACATACACAACACGCACACACTAATCCCTTACTACCGTCCCTCACAAATTGTTATTCTGAAGTCTCACATAGTAAAAGGAAGCCAATGGCACAACCCACACATGCAAGCTCATCGAACATAAACAACAACAACGTCGATCAGTCACTCGCTGATCTTAGCATGAACAAATCCTATCGATTTCAGTGGTAGATCGGAGTTGAAGACGAAGGGTGTCCTACGCCGTAGGTAGGAGTGGGAGGGACTGGGTGGTAGTCTGGGTGAGGCTGTGGCTTGGGCTCCGGCTTGGGTGGCACAGGCTTCTTGTGGTGGAAGTGCTCCAAGATGTGCTTTTTGATCGGGCCCAACATTGTCGCGGATGGCGTCGCGTGGTATATCGGGGTGGAGGGATGTCCACCTCCGCCGCCGTATTTGGGGGTGGGTGGGACGGGGTGGTAGTCTGGGTGGGGTTGTGGCTTGGGCTCTGGCTTGGGTGGCACGGGCTTCTTGTGGTGGAAGTGCTCAAGGATGTGCTTCTTGATTGGCCCCAACATTGTCGCGGATGGCGTCGCATGGTATATCGGGGTGGAGGGGTGTCCACCTCCGCCACCGTATTTGGGGGTGGGTGGGACGGGGTGGTAGTCTGGGTGGGGTTGTGGCTTGGGCTCTGGCTTGGGTGGCACGGGCTTCTTGTGGTGGAAGTGCTCAAGGATGTGCTTCTTGATCGGGCCCAACATTGTCGCGGATGGCGTCGCATGATATATCGGGGTGGAGGGGTGTCCACCTCCGCCACCGTATTTGGGGGATGGTGGGACGGGGTGGTAGTCTGGGTGGGGTTGTGGCTTGGGCTCTGGCTTGGGTGGCACGGGCTTCTTGTGGTGGAAGTGCTCGAGGATGTGCTTCTTGATCGGCCCCAACATTATCGCGGATGGTGTCGCATGGTAGATCGGGGTGGACGGATGTCCACCTCCACTTCCGTAGGTGGGGGTCGGTGGGACGGGGTGGTAGTCTGGGTGGGGCTGGGGTTTGGGCTCTGGCTTGGGTGGCACGGGCTTCTTGTGGTGGAAGTGATCTAGGATGTGCTTCTTGATCGGGCCCAACACGTGCACTGACGGTGTCGCGTGGTAGATCGGGGCTGAGGGGTGTCCACCTCCGCCACCATAGGTAGGGGTGGGTGGGACTGGGTGATAGTCTGGGTGGGGCTGTGGCTTGGGCTCTGGCTTCGGTGGTACTGGCTTCTTGTGGTGGAAGTGCTCTAGGATGTGCTTCTTGATTGGACCCAACATGGTCTCCGATGGCTCGGCATGATAGATCGGAGTGGCCGGGTGTCCGCCTCCGCCACCATATGTGGGGGTGGGAGGGACGGGGTGGTAGTCTGGGTGAGGTTGGGGCTTGGGCTCCGGCTTTGGTGGCACGGGCTTCTTGTGATGGAAATGCTCCAGAATATGTTTCTTGATGGGCCCGCACATAGTCACCGACGCGCACTCTGGTGATGCGGTGGTAGTCTTGGCCCCAGCGACGACCCCGTAGGTGGTTCCTCCGGAGACGGGGACGACCTTGGACGGCTCCTGCCCGGTACACGGCGTGTTGGAGGCTGCGCTGTGAAGCTGAGCAACGCAGTCGGCGCCATGGAGGTTAGCCGCGAGGGGAACGCTGAATGCACCGGTGCCGTCGAGGCCGCCCACCGCCTTGCTCTCGTAGTCGCCGTGGATGTTCTTGCACTTGATAGCCACTTTAAGACCTGAGGTGCGTCGATGGCAGCAGAGATAACGGTGAGCTCCACACCTAAAAGCGCGAGCGCGTCCCATTGACACGGAGCGAGAGCTTAATTAGCTTATTTACCTTTGAAAGCTTCCTCGGCCTTCATGTTCTTCCTGGTGCAGTCGGCGCACTTGGCGAGGCCGACCACGACGGACGCCGCCTCTGCATTGGCGACGGAGATCGCTAGCATAAGGGCGCAAACGCCGAGCAGAAATGCTCCCGGAGCTGCCATGCCTGAACCTCAGAATAAAACTACTTGCTCTCAGAGCAGCTCGATGGATGGATGAATGGAACATGGCGATGCATGGTTTATAAAGGCGCAAGAGCGCATCGATCTGCACCAGCTCGTTCGATGATTTGGCAGCGCAAAGGGGTGGTCGGTGCAGTGATGCGTGACAACGAGAGACGGGGCTAATTCGCGTTTGGCGCGCCGAAATTTCAGATGGCGAATCAGTTATTATTGTGTCCACTGCGGCATCTGCATGGATCGTTGATTTGATCCACGTCATTAATCGGTCGCTGGACATGGACATATATGCATGTCAGGATAAGCCGGTATACCTTGGTGCTCCGAGTAGGGAGGAGATGCGACACGCCTCCGCGCACTGGTGCCTACACTAGTTCGCTCCTGATTTTTATTTTTGTTCCTGCGTGTGCGGTGCGCCTACCAAGCATTTATGTAACAACCAGCAGCGTGTATAATGCTATAACGCTTTCATAGAGCCTTGCTTTTGCTAGTGGAAAGCTGAATTAAATCTCAAAACATCTACAAATACTACTCCTTGCTAAAAATATAGTGTATATAACTTTTTTAGAATCAAACGATGTAAGCTTTGACCAAACTCATAGAAAATACATCAACATCTAAAATATCAAACTAACACCATTAGATTTATCATGATGTATAATTTCATAAGGTGTACATTTGGTCATGTAATTAGATATGAATATTTTTATCAATAAATTTAATCAAACTTTACATCATTTAACTTTTCAAAATCTTATATGCACTACATTATGACGAGGAGGGAGTACACTCATTGCCATAGGCCATAAGTCTACTTTTTGGCCTCCCTGCCTCAGTGGAGATGACCCCGTCTAAAATAAATGATCTCCAAACATCGTTCAATCACGATATCTCCTTCCCGGTGTCAATAGTGGCATTGGAAGATTACAAATGTCTAGGTATGGATATTCAGATCTTGATTCAATAAATCGATTTTGGATATTTTATCATCGTTTCCGCGAGAAGGATTATCGTTGCGATTTTTGTCTCGTCTGCTACGTCCTAGACAATGGTGATTTGTATTCTAGGCTGCCCAGCGACATCGAACAGGATGTTCGGTTGTGTTTTCCAGTCATACTGGTGTTGGTGCTCTTGCCAATGTTTATTGACTACTTTAATGGTTGTGCGCATGTGTTTGGCCTTGACATTGCAGCTTAAATTAAAATTATGGGAGAACCTTCGTTGCTACTTACATGTTTATGGCTTGATATCTATCTTTGGCAGCCTTCGAAAAAGTAAGATTATGTCATCAAAAAAAGAGTTTGAAGACTTCTAATATTTATTTGTTTTTTAGACTTTATTATTTGTAATCATTGGAGATGACTCTTGTATCTCTATCATGTACTATTTGTTACTATAATTATATGTGGTATTGACGTCAAAAAAGATCTCACAACCCGCATCGCCTTTTTATCGTGATCCTATGTCGAGCAAAGGCAAAGAGCACCTTCGTGTAAGACTAACTCATAGGCCTTGCTCATTCCACGTTCCCCATGGATCGCGACCATACCGCCCCACCCAGGGGTTGGTGGGAAGGGGGTCTAGTTATATATAATATTTTAATATTATATTGCATTTTTTTCTTGATCAGTTTATCTAAAGGTTTTCATTACGGTTTGTAGTGATTCACATCTATATCTATAATATCTATAAAGTTGATCCCCACTATCTTCATTTAATGTTTTCAAGCTCTTTCCACAATAAGTCACATCATCTATATTATTTGTAGCCATCAGATCATCATCTAACCATCATCCAAACTCCTCCAAGTCATGTGTCTAAGCCATTCAATTTCTTCCTAGCTCAGCCCACATCGATACATGTATGCAAGAACTCAATAGTCACAACGGTTACTCATCCCTTCATGTCCACTTCATTAAGGGATCGATTGCCCTTCCACTACCAGTTTACCGCCATGCCAATCAATCCTGCACTAATAAAGATGGCGTCTCCACATACCAATACGGGGCACTCTACTACATACTATCCTACTGCAACACAGATGGGATCATTCCATTCCACACTAATGCCTCTTGTGTCCTCCCTCTCTCAGATTCTCACACGTTTTTGTAAGCAAACGAGGGGTGAGCAAATTGAGTGCCTGACATTTTAATGGTGGAAGCTTACGTTCAGGTCGGAGGAGCGGGCGGCATTTTCGGTGGTCGAGAACAATGCTTTGAAGCAAGGTGCACCAGGAGGGATGGCTAGCAGCCAAGGCATCCCAGGCGTTGATAGTGTTTCTGCTTTCCGGCTGTGCAATCCTTCCGACTGCAGGGGCGCGTGAAGAGAATGTAACAGAGCGTTTCTCGGCTGCAGGGGTAAACCGCTTTGTCCAGGCGGTAGCTGATACGAGAGAGGAGCACCCAAACGATCACCTTGACGTCGAGTGGTTGAGGGGAGAAAAGCATGCCCAGTTTAGGTCGTGCAGGGGAGCTCTTGAGCATGTTGTTGGACGAGCCGGCGTGGAAGGCGGAAGCACTCTCTCCAGCACCACTCGAGTGAGCGTTCGTCCTCACACACGGATAGCGGAAGCCGTGAAAGTGCGGATTAAGGAAATCTCCGCAACCGCAGCAGGGGTGAGGCGGTCGCGAAAGGACAAACGATGCACCATCGCCACTGAGCGTGTTCGTTATCGTCACCTCCGGGGCTTCTCTCGGTCACACATGATATTGGTCATGTAAGAGTATTTCCATGTCTACTCTACACACAAGTCAATAGAAATTATGCGGTAGGTTGAATCTATTGATTAATTGTTGCGTGTGTTCATCTTTTGCAGGTAAATTATTGATTTGCGACGTGGTACTTACATAAAGAACATGTGCATGCAGCTCTTTTTGTTTGTTCGTTACAGGCCATTCCGTGCTTCGATATAATGTTTCCTCTCATCATATTTTTGACTTTCATTAGTTACTTTTACTTCTATATAATATGGTGTTATCAAGTTAAGAAAATCAGGGATCAATATCAATATAGCTACCATAAGTTTTTATCATGAAAGTTCATTTTGTTTGGTTATTACTAAATTCAAAGTTTATTTATAAGATGCTATAATATGATGCCCTTTTACATGCAAAATTAAAATTATAAAAACATTATCATATTTTTGATGTTTCCTCTAATAATAAAAGATTTTCTGTCGTCGGGTAAGTCATAATATATTTCCACTTCTATGATTCACATAAAAATTTCATGAATTCACAAAGCTATCTTCAATGAAATATATCTTTATGTTTCACAGCAACACGCGGGGAATTACCTAGTTATCAGAAAAACCTATGTCATACAGTATATACTTCCGATTTTCTCCACCAGAATTTTATAAAGGGGTGATTCAACACATTTATTGTTCTCTAAAATCTCTGAAGTTTTTCTCATATGAGCAACTATGCATGAGACAATAACCATCGTGTGTTATATTCCCTCTGTCCCAAAATATAAGGCGTCTAAGGATTAGTTAAAAGTCAATGTTTTTTTAAGTTTGACCAGATCCATACACAAAAATATGAATATTTGCAATACTGAATCAGCATCAATAGATTCACCATAAAGTATATTTTTTTAATATATCCATGCAATAGTGTAGATGTAAATAGTTATTCGTAAATATTTGGTCAAAGTTAGTAATGTTTGACTTTTGACAACCTTAGACGCCTTACATTTTGGGATGGAGGGAGTACCATTTATTTTTTATTTTTCCACTAAGTTTGAAGGAGTTCAAAAATCGAACAAAATAATATTTTTACCTCTTGGTTTTTGGGGGATGATTCTCAAGGTGAAACAAGAATCTTGTACCATACATATGATTCTGAAGATTACAGAACAAATTGTCAAGATGATACACAGAAGTGGTGTTGTAGAAGGGGGTCTTGGAATGTAACTAGGACCATCATCATTCGTTATTTAATTAGGTGTCCAACTTCGTACGGACATGATCGCACGCAAAAGTGCTTCTCTGCATCTGTATGGACAACATGTCTCAGACCGAAGCGTCCCGATGTAAGAACTGCCATAAAGACATAGATTTGATGGATATATATACCCCTAATCATTTGATCAGTGAATCACACTTTAATACAATCTCATTTGCATTCAACAATTCTGGCCTGCGGGAACTTTTTCTTTATTGTTGAATATAAAATGTCGATATTACTTGATTATTAGGCAATTCTCATCTACTCAATTGAAACATTAGTAGATTTGAAAATTGTTTCGTAACAGAACCAGCTCCTAAAGGACATGTGTATAAAAACGTGTATAACTTAGACCCAATTAAATAAATTCATTCATATTTCCAAAAAAAAACACACCGATATTACAAGCCTTGGCAAAGAAACACACATTACCCGTACAATTGCTTGAAACCCATCTATCCTTCATAACTGTTATTTTGAACTCTGGGTTCTGGGGATACTTAAGAAAAGGGGGCAGAGAACTGTAGAAATACCAAAACCCACCGTGCATCCAACAGATCATAAATAGCAACGGCGTCGATCACTCACTGATCTGAACATGAAACCATATAGATTTCAGTGCTGGGAAGGAGGGTGGTAGATCGGGGTCGAGGGGTGTCCACCTCCGCTGCCATAGGTCGGGGTGGGAGGAACGGGGTGATAGTCGGGGTGGGGTTGCGGCTTGGGCTCTGGCTTGGGCGGCACGGGCTTTTTGTGGTGGAAGTGTTCTAGGATGTGCTTCTTGATCGGTCCTAACATGGTCTTTGATTCTGCGTGGTAGATCGGAGTGGAAGGGTGTCCACCTCCTCCTCCGTAGGTGGGGGTGGGAGGCACGGGGTGGTAGTCCGGATGAGGCTGTGGCTTGGGCTCTGGCTTTGGTGGCACGGGCTTCTTGTGGTGGAAGTGGTCAAGGATGTGCTTTTTGATTGGGCCCAACATGGTCTTTGATTCTGCGTGGTAGATCGGAGTGGAGGGATGTCCACCTCCTCCTCCGTAGGTGGGGGTGGGAGGGACGGGGTGGTAGTCCGGATGAGGCTGTGGCTTGGGCTCTGGCTTTGGTGGCACGGGCTTCTTGTGGTGGAAGTGATCAAGGATGTGCTTTTTGATTGGGCCCAACATGGTCTTTGATTCTGCGTGGTAGATCGGAGTGGAGGGATGTCCACCTCCTCCTCCGTAGGTGGGGGTGGGAGGGACGGGGTGGTAGTCCGGATGAGGCTGTGGCTTGGGCTCCGGCTTTGGCGGCACAGGCTTCTTGTGGTGGAAGTGGTCAAGGATGTGCTTCTTGATCGGTCCTAGCATGGTGTTTGACGGCTCTGCGTGGTAGATCGGAGCGGAGGGGTGTCCACCTCCTCCGCCGTAGGTTGGGGTGGGAGGGACGGGGTGGTAGTCCGGGTGAGGTTGTGGCTTGGGCTCTGGCTTTGGCGGCACAGGCTTCTTGTGGTGGAAGTGGTCAAGGATGTGCTTCTTGATCGGCCCCAACATGGTCTGCGATGGCTCCGCATGGTAGATCGGAGCCGAAGGGTGTCCACCTCCTCCGCCGTAGGTGGGGGTGGGAGGAACGGGGTGGTAGTCGGGGTGGGGCTGGGGCTGGGGCTTGGGCTCCGGCTTTGGCGGCACGGGCTTCTTGTGGTGGAAGTGATCAATGATGTGCTTCTTGATCGGACCCAACATGGTCTTAGACTCCGCGTGGTAGATCGGAGCGGAGGGGTGTCCACCTCCACCGCCATAAGTGGGAGTGGGAGGGACAGGGTGATAGTCTGGGTGGGGCTGTGGCTTGGGCTCTGGCTTGGGCGGTATGGGGTGATAGTCTGGATGGGGCTGCGGCTTGGGCTCTGGCTTGGGCGGCACGGGCTTCTTGTGGTGGAAGTGCTCCAGGAAATGCTTCTTGATTGGCCCGCACAAAGTCACGGACGCACACTCTGGCGACGCTGTGGTAGTCTTGACGCCGGCGACGACACCGTAGGTGGTGCCCTCGGAGACAGGGACGACCTTGGACGGCTCCTGGCCAGGGCACGGAGCGTTGGAGGCAGCATTGTGGAGCTGCGCGAGGCAGTCGGCGCCGTGGAGGTCGGCGGCGAGAGGCACGCTGAAGGCGCCGGAACCGTCTAGGCCGCCCACCGCCTTGCTCTCGTACTCGCCGTGGATGTTCTTGCACTTGATCGCCACCTGGAGGCCTGTGGTGGATTCATGGCAGGAGAGACAATAGTGAGCACAATATGTAATGCCGGTGTAGATGTGCATTTTAATTACACGTACGTTACGATCTGAAAACGAGGTAGCTTACCCTTGAAAGCTTCCTCGGCCTTCATGTTCTTCCTAGTGCAGTCGGCGCACTTGGCCAGACCAACGACGACGGACCCCGCCTCGGCATTGGCGACGGCGATCGCCAGCAGGAGGGCGCAAAAGCCGAGCACAAGTGCTCTCGGAGCTGCCATGCCTGAAGAACCTCTTCTCCACTTGCCTGTGTGGACTAGTGAAGTAGGAGCTGGATGGATGGATGAATGGAACAGGCAGGAGACGCATCGTTTAAATAGGCATAATCCGCAATGATCGACACAGCTCGATCGACCTGGCTATGCATGCAAGAGGCAGGGTTGGCCGGCGCACTGAAGCGTGACAACGAGAGGCGTTTGGCGCGCCGAATTTTCGGATGCAAACTTAATACCGTGCGCCTGCCCACTGCACCGCGTGCATTCGAATGGATCGGTACAAGTTGCCACTCCGGCGACGTACGTCGATAATATTGCGCGGTTGGTGCTGATCGACCCGGTGGCCGCGTACGCGCGTCTGTATGTATGTAGGTACCACATACACACCGTGTCTCGCGCGAGGCACATGCATATGCTAGCACTCACAAGTACCCTTTGCTGGGTACTAATGGGTGCTGGTAGTGTGTGGCGTTGGATCGACATGCTGAATGGTTGTAAAGTGCTCGTCCTCTTCTGGGAGTAGTAGTGAAGTGAACTTGCGGTAGTACAACAAACAGTACTCCACTTTGTTTTCATTAACGCAAGGGCTCAGTACTTCCACTCTGCAGCGACCATCTCTCTCTCTTCCTCCAGCCTTCCACATAATAGGACGTGCAGTTTGTGGAGTCCAGAAAAAGTAGTTGAGAATATGCAATAAATACTTGAGAATATTCTAGAAGATTCTGTAAATATTGATAGGGAGGGAGCTCTCTGGAAAAAAAGTGAATGATTCTAAATATAATAACACACACACACAAAAAAAAACCGAAACATTTTGTCATGTCATGCTATTCAACCATCCAATTTTTGGAAGGGTGTGAATGGCAAGTGGGAAATGGTAGTTATGTAAAGTTTTGGGAGGACATTCGATTTAACAATTCTCCTTTATAGCTACACAATACTGGGAGATCTATTTTGTCTCTAATCAAGAAACACGCACCATTGCTGATCTCTGGGATGGAAATGAGATTAGAGGTAATTTTGGGAGAACTTTTACTAGTAAAATGGTGATCCAATGGCAAGAGATCTTGGAAATAGGTAGACCATTTCTTTCTTTCAAGACGAGGATCAGCTTATCTGGCAATATAATTCAAAAGGAATTTAGTCTTCTACTTCACTTTATGTTCTTATTAACTTCAGATGGATTAAGCCTGTCTATTTACCTTCTGTTTGGACTTAAAAAAATCCTCCTAGGGTACAAATCTTTCTCTGGCTTTTCTCTCAAAATAACATTATGGCTAGAGATAATCTTATGGCTAGGTGTATGGCTAAACCCATGGAATGTGAGATGTGTAAAGAGTTTGAATATGTTAGACATCTTATGTTCGAATGCATAGTTTCCAGAGTCTTTTGAAATGATGTGGTTGAAGTTTTTGATATTCTTGTTTGAATTTCGAATTAGTTGCTTCCAAATGGCTCTATAACAAGAGATTTATGCATTTTAGCGTAGTTACTTCTACTGTCTTGTGGGGGATGTGGATTAATAAAAACAATCTTGTCTTTAGCAAGCTTACTTGGATTAACATAAAACAGGTGTGGCGTCTGGAAGGAGGCAGAGTCGATTAGTTCATGGACCGGTTGCTTATTAACCTAAAAAAACCTCTGTGCTTCTAGTGGGGTGACCTTGTAGGGGTTCACATCAGAAAACAAAAAATATATAACTTATCGCACACTCTATTAGGGCCAAGATCTATCCATAAACGGAGATGATATCAGTGACGTACCCTCGTAAACCGGTAACGGTTAGAATTCCACTAGAACGTGGTTGGTGTAGACCTACTATCATCGCCGACCTCAAGGTCATGTAGAAGTCCCCTCCCACGATGTCGAGTGCCGCAGGTGTAGCACCTCGTAGTTTCACACATGTACAGTGCTCAACGACTCTCCCGGCTCCGATCCAGTGAAGTTACAGAAGTAGATCTTCTGGATCCGGATCCCAGCAGTGCTCCCGTGTACTGGGTGGAGTTTGTGTCCCTCTTTGTGCAGTTCTTCGGGGAACCGCACGGAGAAGAAAACTAGGTATAGATATTTCTCTATATAATTTTGTATATAATTTGCCCCATATGGGTCTCTTTATATAGGGGGAAAAGGGGGATACTTCATGAGGGGCCAAGGTGGGACAAAAAAGGAGGAGGTGGGGGGAGGGGGGCTGCATCCGGTCGGCTGGCCCTTGGCCAGGCCACGCGCCACGAGCCCCCTACCCCATACCCCCGACCGGCATGGGTGGGCCGGCCCACTTGGCATGGCCGGCCACCCCTCCCTTCCCTCCCCATGGGCCTCTTTCCATATGGGGCCTAATAAAGATAGGGAGGCCCTTTTTAATTAAATATATATTTTAATATATTAATTCATTTAATTAACATATAAAACATATCCTTTAATTTCCTTTTGTCCGAGACACCTTCCGAGAAATTCCGAACAACCTTTAGACATCTTTGGAACCCTATTCCAGATATATATCTTAATTCCAATGAATCCAAAACTGTCTCGAGTTTGGTTGAACTCTTAAGTGTGTTACCCTATGACAGACATGATCCGGGACAATTTATCCGGTCAATTGATCACTATGGGGTCTGGATAATCATGGTGACCTCTATGCATTCCACGAAGATATAATCGTCGTTTGAACCATTGCATTGAGTCTTATTCCTTTTGTTCACTCGATACCGTCACTCATCTGAGACACGATCGTTGGCACCAAAATACCTAGTTCGGTCTCATTACTGACAAGACTATATCAACTCGTTCGCATGTGATTCCATCCTTACGACCTAGTCATACGTTGCGCAACTTTCATGGATGTAATCTCATTGAGTGGGCCTTTTGCATCTTTTCTTCACATGGACGAACAAATCCCGCTCTCGATCCATACGCCTCAACCATCCCATTGAATACCTAACTAGAACTTTATGATCACCCTGTTACGGTGTGACGGTTGATGCAGCCAAGGCAGCCTTCGGTGATAGTGGTTAGGTACGATCCCACGGTTTAATGATTAAGTCACTACGCACTTTATAAACATTGGAACATTGAACTTAATATGACTTTATCGTGTTACAATACTTATGTTATGGGTATGTCCATCATATCACTCATCCAATTAATATGATCTCATTGCCAGTGACATGTATGTCCATGATCGGGAAAACCTCGATCAACTATTGACCTCAATGAACTAGTTATGCACAAGTGTGCTTACTAGGGACGACTCTTTGTTTGTTTACATTATCACACGTGTATTAATGTTTACTCTTAATACAGTTATAGCATGGCACGAAAATAATTATGATCATTTGACATATAATAAATACTCATGATCATCCGTAGACTGCACCATCACAACATACATGTCGGATGAGTAGCCAGCCACATCAGACACACTTGAATCCTTACCACCGACCACAACGGGAGAATCGGCTTCATCATGCTCAACTGGTTCTGAGGAAATGGCGAGAGCAAGGATTCCACCCAAAGCTTCCAACAGCTCCTAAAGGGTTGAGACTTGATCAGTCCAAACCTGCAGAGCGGTGACCAAGTCACGAAGAGGTTGGAACACCTCCTCCAATCAAGCGGCGAACATAGCCTACACCTTAGCGGTTACCGCATCTGCTTGGGTTGCGTGGAGAGTGACATGGGTATACCATATCGGGTCCTAACTCCTAAGTATTGCTATCCCTGGTACAAAGCCCAGGAGGGAATAGAAGAAAGCCCACAAAGAAATCCAAAAGAATCCGAAGATATCACGTTAGGAAAGCAAAGCCTATGTCGGGTGAACCGACCTATACTGTAATTCGACCTCGAGGTGGACTCTGAGACCTAGCCCGCTATATAAGGGTAGGGAGGAGCCACCTAGAGGAGGGAGATTCAACCATGTGAGACACCTTGTAACCCTAGTTTCACATCATACAATCTCGGCGATTTGCCCTTGATCACTACAAGAAAAGTTGCCATGGCCGACGAAGTTGAAGTCGCGCCGTGGTTGCTGGTGTACCATGGCCGACGATTTTGGGTCCCTTCGTGGTGCATGTCAAAACTTTTTTTTCTCGTTATTGAGGCCACCTAGCCCGACGAAAGCAGCCAAAACGTCGCGTATGGTGGCCCGGGACGTGGTGCATCTCGAAATCTCGGGTTCGCCGGCCGAGTCAACGCAAATCCGCACCGCCGAGGGATGTAGGGCCCAGATGGCAGCCTCTCTGGCATTGTTTTTTTTCTAGATCGCGCCATCTCGTTCAACGTTCTCCGATCGAGCCGTTTACGATGCAGGATCATGGGTCCCGCATGTCATCCTCTATGAACCAAAATTCTTTCTATTCTTGGATTTTTTTTGACCCCCTGATTTCTGGCTACTTCCTTTTTCTTTTGATCCCTTGCCGCCTTGGAAACGTTGAGACCGCTGCTGCTAAATGGGACCCGCATGTCATCCTCTATGTGCAATCAACTTTCTTTTCTTAGAGTTTTTTTTGGCACCTCAAATTTGGTCACTTGCCTTTTTCTTTCGATCCCCTGCCGCCTTGGAAACGTTGAGACCGCTGCTGCTAACTGGGACCCGCATGTCATCCTCTATGTACTATAAAACTTTCTTTTCTTGAATTATTTTTGGCACCTCATATTTGGTCACTTACCTTTTTCTTTCGATCCCCTGCCGCCTCTCAAACGGTGATACCGCTGCTGCTAAATGGGACCAGCATGTCATCCTCTATGTACTATAAAACTTTCTTTTCTTGAATTATTTTTGGCTCATCATATTTTTTCACTTGCCTTTTTCTTTCGATCCCCTGCCGCCTCTCAAACGGTGATACCGCTGCTGCTAAATGGGACCCGCATGTCATCCTCTATGTACTATAAAACTTTCTTTTCTTGAATTATTTTTGGCTCCTGATATTTTTTCACTTGCCTTTTTCTTTCGATCTCATGCCACGTTTGAAACGTTGAGGAACCTGCAGGCTCATGGGACCCGCATGTCATCCTCTATGTACTATAAAAGTTCATTTTCTTGGTTTTTTTTCACCCTCTGATTTTTGGCAATTTCTTTTTTCTTTTGATCCCCTGCCGCCTCTCAAACGGTGATACCATTCGCTAAATGGGACCCGCATGTCATCCTCTATGTACTATAAAACTTTCTTTTCTTGGATTATTTTTGGCACCTCATATTCGTTCACTTGCCTTTTTCTTTTGATCCCCTGCCGCCTCTCAAACAGTGAGACCGCTGCAGCTAAATGGGACCCGCATGTCATCCTCTATGAGCAATCAACTTTCTTTTCTTGGAGTGTTTTTTGGCACCTCATATTTGGGCACTTGCCTTTTTCTTTCGATCTCATGCCACGTTTGAAACGTTGAGGAACCTGCTGGCTCATGGGACCCGCATGTCATCCTCTATGTGCTATAAAAGTTTCCTTTGTTGGATTTTTTTTCACCCTCTGATTTTTGGCTTGCCTTTTTCTTTTGATCCCCTGCCCCCTTTGAAACGTTGAGTAAGCTGTTGGCTCAAGGGACCCGCATGTCATCCTCTATGTCCATCAACTTTCTTTTCTTGGATTTTTTTTCACCCCACTTGCTATATGGTGGACCCCACATACTAAATGGGCCAGCCCTTTAACTGGAAAGTGGGACCCACCTGTGTTTTTGGCCCGGCCCACTATCTTGTTGGGCCGGCCCACTTGCTATATGGTGGACCCCACATACTAAATGGGCTGGCCCTTTAACAGGAAAGTGGGACCCACCGGTGCTTTTGGCCCGCCCATCGGCTTGTTGGGCCAGCCCATTTGATCAAATGTGGACCCCACGTACTAAATGGGCTACCCGATAGCGTGAAAGTAGGACCCACGTGCTAATTGGGCCGGCCCAATAACTTCTTGGGCCGGCCCGGTTGCTTTAATGTGGACCCCACTTTGTAAATGGGCCGCCGCATCAGAAAGTGGGTCCCACATGTCTTGTGGGCCGGCCCTTTTGCCTGTTGACCGGTCAAACGAGTGCATTCGGCCCGGCCCACATACTTAGTGGGCCGGCCCATTAAAGTTTTGACCAGTCAACCTTAGAGGTTAGGCCCGGCCCACGTAACTAATGGACCAGCCCAGCTATATAGTTGACCGGTCAAACTAAGTCAGCTGGCCCAGCCCGCAAACTTAATGGGCCGGCCCGCTTAAGACGTGGCAGGCCTCGTGTGGGCCTACCATCTACCACGGGGTTTCAGCCGGTTAACGCCGTTAATCGCGATTAACGGCGTCGCCACGTGTCGGTTGCATGACGTCAGCAGTCAACGGGCTCCCGGAAACACTTGGGCAACGGTCCGATTTTCCGTGGCGGAAGGGCGCCCAAGCGCGACGGACCGAAAAAATCGTCGTAGGACTTTGCCTGACGCAGTTTCCACAACAGAACCCATATCGTCGGGTTAGGCCCATAGGCGACGAAAAATACCCCTTAGCGGACGATTTTGAGACGTTGGCTATCAGAACTTTTCTTGTAGTGGATAATAATATTTGTCGGCTGCCTAGTTCGGCTGACTGGTTTGTTGATTCGCTAGTATCCTCCTTCCTAGAAACCCAAGTCCATGATCATGGGCGGAATTTCTTGTAACTCATATTTGTTAGAGACATGTGTCACTGTTCCTGACGCGCCTGTCGCCCGATCGGTCGTGTCACCGCAGGCATTTTATGATTAATTCCTTCGTTAACCATGCACAATTAATGCAGTTGCTTGTAATCCGTGTGTCCCTTGGTGTGGTTTACATGGCTCCACTGAATGCATTGCTTCCGCGATACACGCGGGGTTAGTGGGATCGTGGGAGCGAAAGCTCCACACCCCATGATCTCACCTGGGTTATAAATACCCCCGGCCCCTCAGGCCTTTTCACTTTTTACCGCATCTTCTTCTTCATCCTCTCGATCGCGCTACAGCCTTGTTGGGTGCTCAGTGCACCCTGCGCAGGGATTGAGTTAAGTTAAAGGAAAAGAAACAGCTGGAAGATGAAATACCAAGAATAAGCAAAGATACGTACTAAGGAGAGAAGTATTGAGAACTTCGAGTCTCTTGCGGATTGATAACCCACAAGTAAAGGGGATCGCAACAGTCTTCGAGGGAAGTAAAACCCAAATTTATTGATTCGACACAAGGGGAGGTAAAGAATACTTATAAGCCTTAACAACTGAGTTGTCAATTCAGCTGCACCTGGAAAAGCACTAGTAACAGGGGTGATGTGAAAGCAGCAGTAATATGAGAGCAATAGTAATAGTAACACAGTAGCAATAGCAATAACACAGAGGCGATGGCACAAGAAAATAGTTGATACTACTTCCAATGACATATAGAACGAGTATATGATGATGAGAGATGGACCGGGGTTCCCAGCGATCTACACTAGTGGTAACTCTCCAATAACAAGTGACAAGTGTTGGGTGAACAAATTACAGTTGGGCAATTGATAGGATTGAAATAGCATTAAGACAGAACATCAAGATTATTAATTATGTAGGCATGTTTTCCATATATAGTCATACGTGCTCGCAATGAGAAACTTGCATAACATCTTTTGTCCTACCAGCCGGTGGCAGCCGGGCCTCAAGGGAATCTACTGGCTATTAAGGTACTCTTTTTAATAGAGCACCGGAGCAAAGCATTAACACTTGGTGAAAACATGTGATCCTCATATCACAGCCTTCCCCTCCGATTGTCCCAATTTCTGTCACTTTGGGGCCTCAGGTTCCGGACAACAATATGTGCAAACAACTTGTAGATACAATCTAAGCAATAATTATAGAGCTTAAATCTAAGATCATGCCACTTGGGCCCTAGTGACAAGCATTAAACACAAAAAGATTGCAGCAACAATAACTTCACAAACTTTATAGATAGACTAATCATAATGTATCATCCATCGGATCTCAACAAACACAACACCGATTACATCAGATGGATCTCAATCATGTAAGGCAGCTCATGAGATCATTGTATTGAAGTACATGGGATAGAGAGTACCAACTAGCTACTGCTAGAACCCGTAGTCCATGGGGGAACTACTCACGGAGCATGATGGAGGCGGTGGCATCGATGGAGATGGCTTCCGGGGGCACTTCCCCGTCCCGGCGGGGTGCCGGAATAGAGATTCTGTCCCCCGAATTGGAGTTTCACGATGGCGGCGGCGCCCCTGGAGTCTTTCTGGAGTTTCGTCAATCGGTATCGCGTTTTTAGGTCAAAAGGGCTTATATAGGCGAAGAGGCGGCGTAAGGAGGCGCCTGGGCCCCCCTCACCATAGGCTGGCGCGGCCAGGGGGCCACCCGCGCCGCCTTATGGTGTGGGCCCCCTGCTTCCCGCCTCCGACTCTCCTTCGGTGTTCTGGAATCTTCCGGGAAAAATAAGATACTGGGTCTTTGTTTCGTCGAATTCCGAGAATATTACCCGAACAACCTTTCTGGAACCAAAAACAACAGAAAACAGGAACTGGCACTTCGGCATCTCGTTAATAGGTTAGTTCCGGAAAACGCATAAAAACATTATAAAGTGCGAGCAAAACATGTAGGTATTGTCATAAAACAAGCATGGAACATCAGAAATTATAGATACGTTGGAGACGTATCAGCATCCCCAAGCTTAGTTCCTACTCGCCCTCGAGTAGGTAAACGATAAAAAAAAAATCTGTAGTGACATGCTACTTACATAACCTTGATCATACTATTGTAAAGCATATGAGATGAATGCAGTGACTCAAGGCAATGATCTATAGTTGCTAACAAATAGATAACATATAGCAAAACTTTTCATGAATAGTACTTTCAAGACAAGCATCAAAAGTCTTGCATAAGAGTTAACTCATAAAGCAATAAATTCAAAGTAAAGGCATCGAAGCAACACAAAGGAAGATTTAAGTTTCAGCGATTGCTTTCAACTTCCAACATGCATATCTCATGGATAATTGTCAACACAAAGTAATATAATAAGTGCAAATAAGAAAGTATGTAAGAATCAATGCACAGTTGACACAAGTGTTTGCTTCTAAGATGGAAGGAAGTAGGTAAACTGACTCAACATAAAGTAAAAGAAAGGCCCTTCGCAGAGGGAAGCAGGGATTAAATCATATGCTAGAGCTTTTTAAGTTTTGAAATCATATAGAGAGCATAAAAGTAAAGTTTTGAGACGTGTTTGTTGTTGTTAACGAATGGTAGTGGGCACTCTAACCCCCTTGCCAAACAGACTTTCGAAGAGCGGCTCCCATGATGTAGTTTATTTTTATTTTTGGGTGACACTCCTTCCAACCTTTGCTTTCACAAGCCATGGCTAACCGAATCCTAGGGTGCCTTCCAACAATCACATACCATGAAGGAGTGTCTATTTATTTTAGTTTTATTTAGATGATGACACTCCTCCCCACCTTTGCTTTCTCAAGCCATGGCTAACCGAATCCTCGGGTGCCTTCCAACATTTCACATACCATGGAGGAGTGTCTATTTGTGATTAATTGGGGCTGGGAACCCCATTGCCAGCTCTTTTTGCAAAATTATTGGATAAGCGGATGAAGCCACTAGTCCATGGGTGAAAGCTGCTGATGACCCACAAGTATAGGGGATCGCAGCAGTCTTCGCGGGTAGTAAAACCCAATTTATTGATTCGACACAAGGGGAGACAAAGAATACTTGAAAGCCTTAACAGCGGAGTTATCAATTCAGCTGCACCTGGAAACAGACTTGCTCGCAAGAGTTTATCAGTAGTAACAGTTTTATAGCAGTAGCAGTAGTGAAATAACAGCAGCAGAGTAACAGAGACAGCAGTAGTAATTTTAGTAAACAACAGGATTAAAATACTGTAGGCACGGGGACGGATAACGGGCGTTGCATGGATGAGAGAAACTCATGTAACAATCATAGCAGGGCATTTGCAGATAATAATAAAACGGTGTCCAAGTACAAAGCAATCAATAGGCATGTGTTCCAATTATAGTCGTACGTGCTCGCAATGAGAAACTTGCACAACATCTTTTGTCCTACCAGCCGGTGGCAGCCGGGCCTCAAGGGAATCTACTGGATATTAAGGTACTCCTTTTAATAGAGTACCGGAGCAAAGCATTAACACTCCGTGAACACATGTGATCCTCACATCACTACCATCCCCTCCGGTTGTCCCGATTTCTGTCACTTCGGGGCCATTGGTTCCGGACAGTGACATGTGTATACAACTTGTAGGTAAGATCATAAAACAATGAATATCATGATGAAACAATAACATGTTCAGATCTGAGATCATGGCACTCGGGCCCTACTGACAAGCATTAAGCATAACAAGTTGCAACAATATCATCAAAGTACCAATTACGGACACTAGGCACTATGCCCTAACAATCTTATGCTATTACATGACCAATCTCATCCAATCCCTACCATCCCCTTCGGCCTACAGCGGGGGAATTACTCACACATGGATGGGGGAAACATGGCTGGTCGATGGAGAGGCGTCGGTGGTGATGATGGCGATGATCTCCTCCAATTCCCCGTCCCGGCGGAGTGCCAGAACGGAGACTTCTGGCTCCCGAGACGGAGTTTCGCAATGTGGCGGCGTTCTGGAGGCTTTCTGGCGACTTCGACTTCTCCCCGTGCGTTTTTAGGTCGAAGGCAATAAATAGTCCGAAGGAGGGCGTCGGGGGCTGACCGAGGCCGCCACACACTAGGGCCGCGTGGGCCCCTCCTGGGCCGCGCCGCCCTATGGTGTGGGGCCCTCGGTCCCCCACCTGGCTTGCCCTTCTGGCTCCGCCAATATTCTGGGAAAATAGGACCTTTTGCATAAATTCCGAGGATTTTCCTGAAAGTTGGATTTCTGCACAAAAACGAGACACCAGAACAGTTCTGCTGAAAACAGCGTTAGTCCGTGTTAGTTGCATCCAAAATACACAAATTAGAGGCAAAACAATAGCAAAAGTGTTCGGGAAAGTAGATACGTTTTGGACGTATCAACTCCCCCCAAGCTTAGCTTATTGCTTGTCCTCAAGCAATTCAGTTAACAACTGAGCGATAAAAGAACTTTCACGAACACATTTGCTCATATGATGTATATATTCTCATGCTATGGCTAACACTTAGGCAGTTCATAATGAGATACATGCAAATAAGATCATCTAACAGCTATGTCAATCATGGAGAGGTACCAACAATTAATAATAAGCATCATAAATCATGTATATAAGCAGGATTGCAATGTTCATAAGAGAGTATGATAAAGTGGTATCTCGCTTGCCCATATTTGATTAGCAAAACATAAATGCTCAGGCACCTCCGAAGTTCATAGAAAGACTAGAAGTAGTGATTGTCAAAGATAAAAGCATCAAAGTTATACCACAATCAATCATATTTTGAGACAAGCATATTATACTAAGAATGACAGTTGTGCTCTCAAGATAGTTCTCAAAGAAAGAATGGAGACACAACACAAAAGTAAAAGATTGACCCTTCGCAGACGGAAGCTGGGATTAACATGCGCTAGAGCTTTTCATTTTTAAAACAGGAGTAAAATTATTTTGAGAGGTGTTTGTTGTTGTCAACGAATGGTAATGGGTACACCAACTACCTCGCCAACCGGACTCCCAAGAGCGGCTCCCATGAATTATTTTTATGTTTATGTGGCACTCCTTCCAACCTTTCTTTCACAAACCATGGCTAACCGAATCCTCGGGTGCCTGCCAATAATCTCATACCATGAAGGAGTGCCTTTTTTATTTTAGTTTTATTATGATGACACTCCCCCCAACCTTTGCTTACACAAGCCATGGCTAACCGAATCCTTCGGGTGCCGTCCAACAATCACATACCATGGAGGAGTGTCTATTTAGGTTAATTAATTTGGGACTGGGAATCCCATTGCCAGCTCTTTTTGCAAAATTATTGGATAAGCGGATGTGCCACTAGTCCATAATGAAAGTCCGTCAAGAGTAAATGACAAGGTTGAAAGTTAAACACCACATACTTCCTCATGAGCTATGAAACATTAACACAAATTGAGAAGCATTTTGAAGGTTTTAAAGGTATCGCATGAGAATTTACTTGGAATGGTTTGAAATGCCATGCATAGGTATTTATGGTGGACACTTTGGAACAACTTGGTTTTCAGGTGTTTGGAAGCACGAGCAGCGTTCCCGCTCAGTACAAGTGAAGGCTAGCAATAGACTGGGGAGCGACAAATCAAGAGAGCAAAGAATCGTCATAATCATGCTTGCGGCAAAATAAATTAACAGAGGCATAAAAGTGATACAAGAACTCTGAAGCAATGTAAATCATCGAGGCTTAATTGACTTTTGTTCAGTCATATGCATGCGTGAGCATGTGCCAAGTCGATATAAATGAATTATTCAGAGGAGGATACCACAATGCCATACCTACTTATGAATAAAACAATGCAAGCAAACATCCATGACATGCTACTCATATTAATAAATTGGAGCTAAACATGAGAGATCATGAACTACTAGACTTTCTTAAATGACATATACCTCACATGAACCAACTAAGCATGCTCACATGGATGAGTATATGTACAAAAATGAAAACAAATAGAGTTCATACCAGCCTCTCACCACAATCCAATTGTCGTAGATCATCATTATTTCCTTTCACTTGTGTAGCTTGGATAATATGAAATGAAAACCACGCTCCAGCCACCGAAGACCATTGAACTCAAGATGAACTTTACAAACCAAAGAAGAACAGCAAATATTTTTTGAGTTTTCCAATTGGAAACAAGAACAAAAGGAAACAAGCAAAGAAAGCAAAATCTTTTTGGGTTTTCTTGTAGCAAACCAACAATAGCAAATAAAACGAAACAAATGCAAGAAACCAAAATAAACAAATGGTGAAGAGAGACAACGGAAATATTTTTGGTCTTTTTGTGTTTTGGGAAAGAAACAAAGCAAAAACAAGAAATGGCAAACTAGAAAAGTCACATAAACACAAAGCAGCAGAAATTCGTCAAACTTGACAGCAGTACAGTACTCAATTTTTAAGAAATTCTTCCACTGCTCAAATCGAAAAGTGTTCAACTAATGAAAGTTAGATAACAACCTGGGGAACATGCACAAAAATTGGCTTCGCAAAATATCGTTCTGGCTATTTTTGAGAATCTTTTCGGTAACAGTCCAGAATCTGTTTTCAGGCAGCACTTCCCCAAATATCATCTTCCTCTCATTAGAAAACCACTCAAACAAACCAAACAAGTATATAAAAGTATCCAGCAACCATAATATGCAAAGAATGAGTGATGCCGGTATACCTCCCCCCAAGCTTAGGCTTTTGGCCTAAGTGGAGTTCAATCCCATCGAGGCCATGAAGTAGCATCTCCGTAGTACGACGAAGATTGGTCATATTCCGGGTATGTGCTAGAAGAAGCACCCGGATACGTGACGGTGTAGTCGTAGGAGGGCTCGGCGTCCTCGGAGTCATGCTGCTGGTGGAAGTCTTGTATCTTTATCTTTTCCTCCACCTCCTCCTTAGTGCGCGACCATGGTTCCCTGTCAATACCGAACAAATCTGGCTGGGGCAAAGGAATTTCCTTCTCATCCCCGTCAGCAAACAACATTCTATAGACCATGTTATCTAAAGTGGAGTCAGCGGTAACAAAATGATGGCTTTTCATAGCAACAATATCAAGCCTCCTAGGGGTTAATGGCACATCATTAGAATCAAGAGGAAGTCTTAAATGTGTTAAAATGCGCAATGCAATAGTTTCTCCAAAAATAGCCCCCCTGTTAGACAGGCGACGAGCAATAAGAGAACCAAGATGATAAGGTGTCTGTCCAGTAAGTGCAGCATTCAAGAAAGCAAGATGGTAGCTAGAAATATTGCTAGTGTTCTCCCTACCAAGAATGCTAGTAGCAATGTAATAGGCAAAATACTTAATGGCGGGGAGTTGGATGTTTCTTATCTTGCCACGCTGAATGGTGCGACAATCATCATCGGTGATCCCTCGATAGAGTTCCAACAGGTCCCGGGGGTTGTCATCAATCCTCCTTGTTGTACCTACAGGGGCAATATCCAATGCAACACAAAATTCTTCTAATTCCATAGTAATAGGATTACCATAGATCTTGAATGCAATTGTCGGCCCATATTGCTTGTTGTGGAACTTGAAGCTCTCGACGAAGATTTTGGTGAGCATGTAGTATTGCTCCCTTTCATCTCCCACATAGGCGGCTAAGCCCGCCCTGTTGACGAGGGTGAAGAAATCATCCAATAACCCTGCATTTCTCAGAAAATCATAACATGGGAAAGATGAAGCATTAGGAGCCCCATTATCTTCTTCGGGCGCGAAGCTTGGCGCGATGATATCCTCATTGTAGGATCGCCTGAGTCGAGTGGCGGTCCTAGAGGGCCTTCCGGTGCTGGTTGTCCCCCTCTGAAACAATTCTCCAAAGTTGAAGTTCTTCATCCTCCTTTTCTGAAATTTTTCAACAAATGATATAAAACTTGATTTGTTGACATATAATCAAGGGGAACTACTATAGGAACTTGCTAGGGTACTAATCATGCATCAAAACTAGTTTATACAACTTAGAACAAGCATGCAAGCTCACTAAACATGTTACCTACAGCAGCAACATACCGGAGAGCAAATGTGCCAAATTTCAGACCGAAATCTGGGCTGAGCAAAGAGATCGAAAAATCCTGAGCTCTTGAGCAAAAACGCGAGTGAGAGAAAGCTGGTGTCGATTTTTTCGGGAGAGAGAAGAGTCTGGGAGGAAGAGATGCTGAAGTGGGGTAAAGGGGGGCCCACACGCCAGGGTGGCGCGCCCCCCTTGCTGGCCGCGCCAGCCTGTGGGGTGCCACCCTGGGGTGCCCCACTGGTCATCCCCAGGTGCTCCCAGGTGCATTTTCGAAAAATAGGACCAACGGTATAATTTTTGTGAATTTTTGAAAACTTTGAAAAATGCACATTTCTGGGTATTAAGTTTATTATTACTGGCCAGGAAAATTTTTGAAATCTCTAATTAACCAAGGAACTTTGCAAAGCAAAAGTGCTACAGCAAGTAAGACAAGTGGAGGAAGAAAGAGATGTTGTTTACCTCCTCTATGCATATAAAAAGTATTTGTTAACAAGGTTGATCAAGTCTTGTCACCGAATAATTTTTACATAGCATAAGAAGAAATAAACCTTAAATCAATCATGTTACCTTGAATTGTATTGATATGGATCCAATCATAAGATTTTGATATCCTTCTTTAGGCTCATATATAGGACAATCGATAGTTCCAATTTTGATAGTTCTCACATTAGAAATAGTATTGACTCCGCATACTTTATCAATCCTCTTGGGGAAATAGACGGTATGCTCCTTATCATCAACATTGAAAGTAACCTTTTCTTTATTGCAATCAATAACAGCCCCTGCGGTGTTAAGAAAAGGTCTCCCAAGAATAATAGACATATTATCATCTTCAGGCATTTCCAACACAACAAAATCAGTTAATATCAAGCAGTTATTAGTAACTTGAACAGGAACATCCTCACATATACCAACAGGAATAGCAGTAGATTTATCAGCCATTTGCAAAGATATATCAGTAGGTATCAATTTATCTAAATAAAGTCTCTTGTAAAGAGAAAAAAGGCATAACACTAACACCGGCTCCCAAGTCACATAGAGCAGTTTTAACATAATTATTCTTAATAGAACAAGGAATAGTAGGTATACCTGGGTCGCCCAACTTCTTTGGCACTTTGCCATTGAAAGAGTAATTAGCAAGCATAGTGGAAATTTCCTCATTGGGGATTTTCCTTTTGTTAGTAACAATATCTTTCATATACTTTGAATAAGGAGGCAATTTAATAGCATCAGTCAAAGGGATTTGCAAGAATAAAGGTTTCATCCAATCACAAAATTTATTATAGTGTTCTTCTTCCTTTGATTTTAGTTTCTTAGCAGGAAAATGCATTTTCTTTTGTACCCAAGGTTCCCTTTCATTACCATGTTTCTTAGCAATAAAATCTTCTTTAGTATACTTTTTATTTTTAGCATGATTTTCAGGTTCATCTTCAACTTCTTCTTTATCAGAGGCATCATTCTTATCATTATCATTATTATTATCATGTTCATTACCACTTTCAGTTTCAGCATCGTAAATAGAAATACTATTAGGATCATTAACAGGTTCAGAGGATTCTACAACATTTTTATGTTTCTTCTTCTTTTTCTTAGAAGGAGCACTAGGTTCAATTCGTTGAGAATCTTGTTCAATTCTTTTGGGATGCCCTTCAGGATATAAAGGATCCTGGGTAGAGACACCACCTCTATTTGTTACTTCATAAGCATGTTTCTCTTTAGAATTATTTTTTAGCAAGTCACTTTGCACTTTAGTGAGTTGATCAATTTGAGTTTGAACCATTTGAAAATGTTTAACAAACATCTTAACATCATTGGAAGTTCTCTCCACAATATCATGCAAATTGCTAATAGCTTGAGAATTTTCCATTAGATGATTCTCTACTCTCATATTAAAATTTTCTTGCTTAACAATATAATTATCGAACTCATCTAAGCATTGAGCAGGAGGTTTCGAATATGGAATATCTTCCCTAGTAAAGCGTTGAAGGGAGTTTACCTCGATCATGGATGAAGGGGGAATTATCTCACATATATCTTCTATGGGAGGTAGATTCTTCACATCTTCGGATTTAATACCTTTCTCCTTGAGAGACTTCTTAGCTTCCCTCATATCTTCATCATTCAATTCAATTAAACCCCTCTTCTTCAATATTGGCGTTGGAGTTGGTTCAGGTGTATTCCAATCATCATGATTCCGGCTTATTCTTGCCAATAATTCTTCACTTAAATGCAGAGTTCTTTCCTGAAAACACAACCAGCACAACTATCCAAATATGCTCTAGACTCAATGGTTAGTCCACTATGAAATATATCAAGTAGATCATTCTTTTCTAAATCATGTCCAGGTCGAGCTCTGATAAGAGAACAAAATCTTGCCCAAGCCTCAGGCAATTTCTCTTCATCTCCCTGGTCAAACCTATAAATTCTCTGTAAAGCAATATGTTGAGCACTAGCAGGAAAGTATTTTTGAAAGAAAACATCACGCAGCTCAGTTGGACTTTTAATAGAACCAGGAGGCAAATTATTATACCAAGTTTTAGCATCATCCTTTAATGAGAAAGGAAAAAATTTAGCGACAAAGTAAGTACGCATCTTGACATCATCAGAAAACAAGCTACTTATAGAAGAAAGTTCAATCATGTGTTCTACAGCACTTTCTTTTTCAGTACCACAAAAGGGTGTTTTCTCTACAATAGCTATATGAGATAGATCAAGAGAAAAATCGTAATCTTTATCCTTAATGCATATAGGAGATGTGGCAAATTCAGGATCAGGAGATAACTTATGTCTAACAGTATATTGTGTGAGAAACTTTTTAATTTTTCTTGCATCAGCAGTAGCATTGCATCTATTAATAAAATCATCATTAAGCTCCACATAATCTTCATCGGGATCATCACTAGAATAATCAAGTTCAGGTGAATTAACAGGTGTAGTAGCATTTTCATTAGGAGTTTCAGCATTTTCAATTTGTCTAGACCTAGCAATTGTAGCATCTAGAAAGGATCCCAATGAACCACTATCATCAAGCACAGCAGAAACATTATCAATATTATGAGAGTTTTCAGATTCAGCAGACGTACCAGCAAGTGAAGCTTGCGGCGGTGAAACAAGTTGACTTATCACAGATGGTGAATCAAGAGTAACAGAGGTACTCAGAGTTGTACCATTTCTTGTAGTGGATGGTAATATGGCGACTTTAGGATCGCGAGTTTTACCCATGATGGAGAATTTGCAGCGAACAATATCAATCCAAGTGAACTTCCAAATAAAGCTATGCTCCCCGGCAACGGCGCCAAAAAACAGTCTTGATGACCCACAGGTATAGGGGATCGCAGTAGTCTTCGCGGGTAGTAAAACCCAATTTATTGATTCGACACAAGGGGAGACAAAGAATACTTGAAAGCCTTAACAGCGGAGTTGTCAATTCAGCTGCACCTGGAAACAGACTTGCTCGCAAGAGTTTATCGTAGTAATGCTTTATAGCGATGGCAGTAGTGAAATAACGACAGAGTACGAGACAGCAGTAGTAATTTTAGTAAACAGCAGGATTAAAATACTGTAGGCACGGGGACGGATAACGGGCGTTGCATGGATGAGAGAAACTCATGTAACAATCATAGCAGGGCATTTGCAGATAATAATAAAACAGTGTCCAAGTACAAAGCAATCAATAGGCATGTGTTCCAATTATAGTCGTACGTGCTCGCAATGAGAAACTTGCACAACATCTTTTGTCCTACCAGCCGGTGGCAGCTGATACGTCTCCAACGTATCGATAATTTCTTATGTTCCATGCCACATTATTGATGTTACCTACATGTTTTATGCACACTTTATGTCATATTCGTGCATTTTCTAGAACTAACCTATTAACAAGATGCCGAAGTGCCAGTTCCTGTTTTCTGCTGTTTTTGGTTTCAGAAATCCTAGTAACGAAATATTCTCGGAATCGGACGAAATCAACGCCCAGGTTCCTATTTTCACCGGAAGCATCCAGAACACACGAGAAGGACCAGAGGGGGGGGGCACTGGGCCCCCAGACCATAGGCCGGCGCGGCCCAGGCCCTGGCCGCGCCGCCATATGGTGTGGTCGCCCCTTTGACCCTCTGACGCCGCCTCTTCGCCTATATAAAGCCCCTGGATCGAAAACCCTGATACGTTCGACGAAACCCATAGAAACCTTCCAGAGCCGCCGCCATCGCGACGCCAAGATCTGGGGGACAGGAGTCTCTGTTCCGGCACGCTGCCGGAACGGGGAAGTGCCCCCGGAAGGCTTCTCCATCGACACCGCTGCCATCTCCACCGCCATCTTCATCACCGCTGCTGCTCCCATGAGGAGGGAGTAGTTCTCCATCGAGGCTCGGGGCTGTACCGGTAGCTATGTGGTTCATCTCTCTCCTATGTACTTCAATACAATAATCTCATGAGCTGCCTTACATGATTGAGATTCATATGATGATGATTGTAATCTAGATGTCATTATGCTAGTCAAGTGAATTTTACTTATGTGATCTCCGGAGACTCCTTGTCCCACGTGTGTAAAGGTGACAGTGTGTGCACCGTGTGGGTCTCTTAGGCTATATTTCACAGAATACTTATTCACTGATGAATGGCATAGTGAAGTGCTTATTTATATCTCTTTATGATTGCAATGTATTTGTATCACAATTTATCTATGTGCTACTCTAGCAATGTTATTAAAGTAGTTTTATTCCTCCTACACGGTGTAATGGTGACAGTGTGTGCATCCGTGTTAGTACTTGGTTTATGCTATGATCATGATCTCTTGTAGATTGCGAAGTTAACTATTGCTATGATAGTATTGATGTGATCTATTCCTCCTACATATGCATGAAGGTGACAGTGTGCATGCTATGTTAGTACTTGGTTTAGTCTTTTGATCTATCTTACACTCTAAGGTTACTTAAATATGAACATTGAATTGTGGAGCTTGTTAACTCCGGCATTGAGGGTTCGTGTAATCCTACGCAATGTGTTCATCATCCAACAATAGTGTAGAGTATGCATTTATCTATTCTGTTATGTGATCAATGTTGAGAGTGTCCACTAGTGAAAGTCTAATCCCTAGGCCTTGTTCCTAAATACTGCTGTGTTACTACTGCTTGTTTACTGTTTCACTGTGTTACTACTGCTGCAATACTACCACCATCAACTACACGCCAGCAAGCTATTTTCTGGCACCGTTGCTACTGCTCATATATATTCATACCACCTGTATTTCACTATCTCTTCGCCGAACTAGTGCACCTATTAGGTGTGTTGGGGACACAAGAGACTTCTTGCTTTGTGGTTGCAGGGTTGCATGAGAGGGATATCTTTGACCTCTTCCTCCCTGAGTTCGATAAACCTTGGGTGATCCACTTAAGGGAAAACTTGCTGCTGTTCTACAAACCTCTGCTCTTGGAGGCCCAACACTGTCTACAGGAAAAGGAGGGGGAAGTAGACATCAAGCTATTTTTACGGCGCCGTTGCTTGCGGGAGGAAAGGTAAAAGGTACTCACACTCCGGATCTCGGCTACTAAGCTATTTTCTGGCGCCGTAAGTACTCAAAGCTATTTCCTTTAGATCCTGCAATTGCATCTTTTTGTTTCTTGTTTACACTAGTTTGGCATAATGGACAAGAATGAGCTTCTTATTCTATTTCCTGATTTAAAACATGGATTGTTTGATGCGAAAATTAAAAAACCTATGGAATCTTATTTGCATGCTGGTAATAATATTAGTATGAACGCTTTGAACACCATTGTTGATAATAATATAGAAAGTTCTAAGCTTGGGGAAGCTGGTTTTCATGATCTTTTTAGTCCCCCAAGCATTGAGGAGAAAATTTTCTTTGATGATACTTTGCCTCCTATTTATGATGATTATAATGATAGTGGTCTTGTGCCACCTACTATGGAGAGTAAATTTTGTTGTGATTATACTATGCCTCCTACACTTGATGAGAATAATAATGATAGCTACTTTGTTGAAATTGCTCCCACTATTACTAATAAAATTGATTATGCCTATGTGGAGAGTAATAATTTTATGCATGAGACTCATGATAAGAATGTTTTATGTGATAGTTATATTGTTGAGTTTGCTCATGATGCTACTGAAAGTTATTATGAGAGAGGAAAATATGGTTGTAGAAATTTTCATGTTACTAAAACACCTCTCTTTTTGCTGAAAATCTTGAAGCTATACTTGTTTTATCTTCCTAATCTTGTCACTTTGCTCTTCATGAATTTATTTTTGTACAAGATTCCTCTTCATAGGAAGCATGTTAGACTTAAATGTGTTTTGTATTTGCCACTTGATGCTCTCTTTTGCTTCAAATACTATTTCTTGCGAGTGCATCATTAAAACTGCTGAGCCCATCTTAATGGCTATAAAGAAAAGAACTTCTTGGGAGATAACCCATGTGTTATTTTGCTACAGTACTTTGTTTTATATTTGTGTCTTGGAAGTTGTTTACTACTGTAGCAACCTCTCCTTATCTTAGTTTTGTGTTTTGTTGTGCCAAGTGAAGCCTCTAATCGAAGGTTGATACTAGATTTGGATTTCTGCGCAGAAACAGATTTCTATCTGTCACGAATCTGGGCTGTTTTCTTTGTAGAAAAATCAGAAAAATATGCCAATTTACGTGCGTGTTCCTCAGATATGTACGCAACTTTCATTAGTTTTGAGTTTTCTGATCTGAGCAACGGAATTATTTATTAAAAATTCGTTTTTACGGACTGTTCTGTTTTGACAGATTCTGCCTTTTATTTCGCATTGCTTCTTTCGCTGTGTTGGGTGGATTTCTTTGTTCCATTACCTTCCAGTAGCTTTGAGCAATGTCCAGAAGTGTTAAGAATGATTGTGTCACCTCTGAACATGTGAGTTTTTGATTATGTACTAACCCCTCTAATGAAGTTTATGAGAAGTTTGGTGTGAAGGAAGTTTTCAAGGGTCAAGAGAGGAGGATGATATACTATGATCAAGAAGAGTGAAAGCTCTAAGCTTGGGGATGCCCCGGTGGTTCACCCCTGCATATTCTAAGAAGACTCAAGCGTCTAAGCTTGGGGATGCCCAAGGCATCCCCTTCTTCATCGACAACATTATCAGGTTCCTCCCCTGAAACTATATTTTTATTCCATCACATCTTATGTGCTTTTCTTGGAGCGTCTGTATGTTTCTTGTTTTTGTTTTTGTTTGAATAAATACTTGTGTGGGAGAGAGACACGCTCCGCTGTAGCATATGGACAAGTATGTCCTTAGTTTCTACTCATAGTATTCATGGCGAAGTTTCTTCTTCGTTAAATTGTTATATGGTTGGAATTGGAAAATGATACATGTAGTAATTGCTATTAATGTTTTGGGTAATGTGATACTTGGCAATTGTTGTGCTCATGTTTAAGCTCTTGCATCATATGATTTGCACCCATTAATGAAGAAATACATAGAGCATGCTAAAATTTGGTTTGCATATTTGGTTTCTCTAAGGTCTAGATAATTTCTACTATTGAGTTTGAACAACAAGGAAGACGGTGTAGAGTCTTATAATGTTTTCAATATGTCTTTTATGTGAGTTTTGCTGCACCGGTTCATCCTTGTGTTTGTTTCAAATAAGCCTTGCTAGCCTAAACCTTGTATCGAGAGGGAATACTTCTCATGCATCCAAAATACTTGAGCCAACCACTATGCCATTTGTGTCCACCATACCTACCTACTACATGGTATTTTCCGCCATTCCAAAGTAAATTGCTTGAGTGCTACCTTTAAAATTCCATCATTCACCTTTGCAATATATAGCTCATGGGACAAATAGCTTAAAAACTATTGTGGTATTGAATATGTAATTATGCACTTTATCTCTTATTAAGTTGCTTGTTGTGCGATAACCATGTTCACTGGGGACGCCATCAACTACTCTTTGTTGAATTTCATGTGAGTTGCTATGCATGTTCGTCTTGTCTGAAGTAAGAGCGATCTACCACCTTATGGTTAAGCATGCATATTGTTAGAGAAGAACATTGGGCCACTAACTAAAGCCATGATCCATGGTGGAAGTTTCAGTTTTGGAAAAATATCCTCAATCTCATATGAGAAAATTATTAATTGTTGTTACATGCTTATGCATAAAAGAGGAGTCCATTATCTGTTGTCTATGTTGTCCCGGTATGGATGTCTAAGTTGAGAATAATCAATAGCGAGAAATCCAATGCGAGCTTTCTCCTTAGACCTTTGTACAGGCGGCATAGAGGTACCCCTTTGTGACACTTGGTTAAAACATGTGCATTGTGATGATCCGGTAGTCCAAGCTAATTAGGACAAGGTGCGGGCACTATTAGTACACTATGCATGAGGCTTGCAACTTGTAAGATATAATTTACATGATACATATGCTTTATTACTACCGTTGACAAAATTGTTTCATGTTTTCAAAATAAAAGCTCTAGCACAAATATAGCAATCGATGCTTTTCCTCTTTGAAGGACCATTCTTTTACTTTTATTGTTGAGTCAGTTCACCTATTTCTCTCCACCTCAAGAAGCAAACACTTGTGTGAACTGTGCATTGATTCCTACATACTTGCATATTGCACTTATTATATTACTCTATGTTGACAATATCCATGAGATATACATGTTATAAGTTGAAAGCAACCGCTGAAACTTAATCTTCCTTTGTGTTGCTTCAATGCCTTTACTTTGAATTATTGCTTTATGAGTTAACTCTTATGCAAGACTTATTGATGCTTGTCTTGAAGTGCTATTCATGAAAAGTCTTTGCTTTATGATTCACTTGTTTACTCATGTCATATACATTGTTTTGATCGCTGCATTCACTACATATGCTTTACAAATAGTATGATCAAGGTTATGATGGCATGTCACTCCAGAAATTATCTGTGTTATCGTTTTACCTGCTCGGGACGAGCAGAACTAAGCTTGGGGATGCTGATACGTCTCCAACGTATCGATAATTTCTTATGTTCCATGCCACATTATTGATGTTATCTACATGTTTTATGCACACTTTATGTCATATTCGTGCATTTTCTGGAACTAACCTATTAACAAGATGCCGAAGTGCCAGTTCCTGTTTTCTGCTGTTTTTTGTTTCAGAAATCCTAGTAACGAAATATTCTCGAAATCGGACGAAATCAACGCCCAGGTTCCTATTTTCACCGGAAGCATCCAGAACACACGAGAAGGACCAGAGGGGGGGCACTGGGCCCCCAGACCATAGGCCGGCGCGGCCCAGGCCCTGGCCGCGCCGCCATATGGTGTGGTCGCCCCTTTGACCCTCTGACGCCGCCTCTTCGCCTATATAAAGCCCCTGGATCGAAAACCCTGATACGTTCGACGAAACCCACAGAAACCTTCCAGAGCCGCCGCCATCGCGACGCCAAGATCTGGGGGACAGGAGTCTCTGTTCCGGCACGCTGCCGGAACGGGGAAGTGCCCCCAGAAGGCTTCTCCATCGACACCGCTGCCATCTCCACCGCCATCTTCATCACCGCTACTGCTCCCATGAGGAGGGAGTAGTTCTCCATCGAGGCTCGGGGCTGTACCGGTAGCTATGTGGTTCATCTCTCTCCTATGTACTTCAATCCAATAATCTCATGAGCTGCCTTACATGATTGAGATTCATATGATGATGATTGTAATCTAGATGTCATTATGCTAGTCAAGTGAATTTTACTTATGTGATCTTATGTGATCTCCGGAGACTCCTTGTCCCACGTGTGTAAAGGTGACAGTGTGTGCACCGTGTGGGTCTCTTAGGCTATATTTCACAGAATACTTATTCACTAATGAATGGCATAGTGAAGTGCTTATTTATATCTCTTTATGATTGCAATGTATTTGTATCACAATTTATCTATGTGCTACTCTAGCAATGTTATTAAAGTAGTTTTATTCCTCCTACACGGTGTAATGGTGACAGTGTGTGCATCCGTGTTAGTACTTGGTTTATGCTATGATCATGATCTCTTGTAGATTGCGAAGTTAACTATTGCTATGATAGTATTGATGTGATCTATTCCTCCTACATATGCATGAAGGTGACAGTGTGCATGCTATGTTAGTACTTGGTTTAGTCTTTTGATCTATCTTACACTCTAAGGTTACTTAAATATGAACATTGAATTGTGGAGCTTGTTAACTCCGGCATTGAGGGTTCGTGTAATCCTACGCAATGTGTTCATCATCCAACAATAGTGTAGAGTATGCATTTATCTATTCTGTTATGTGATCAATGTTGAGAGTGTCCACTAGTGAAAGTCTAATCCCTAGGTCTTGTTCCTAAATACTGCTGCGTTACTACTGCTTGTTTACTGTTTCACTGTGTTACTACTGCTGCAATACTACCACCATCAACTACACGCCAGCAAGCTATTTTCTGGCACCGTTGCTACTGCTCATATATATTCATACCACCTGTATTTCACTATCTCTTCGCCGAACTAGTGCACCTATTAGGTGTGTTGGGGACACAAGAGACTTCTTGCTTTGTGGTTGCAGGGTTGCATGAGAGGGATATCTTTGACCTCTTCCTCCCTGAGTTCGATAAACCTTGGGTGATCCACTTAAGGGAAAACTTGCTGCTGTTCTACAAACCTCTGCTCTTGGAGGCCCAACACTGTCTACAGGAAAAGGAGGGGGAAGTAGACATCAGCAGCCAGGCCTCAAGGGAATCTACTGGATATTAAGGTACTCCTTTTAATAGAGTACCGGAGCAAAGCATTAACACTCCGTGAACACATGTGATCCTCACATCACTACCATCCCCTCCGGTTGTCCCGATTTCTGTCACTTCGGGGCCATTGGTTCCGGACAGCGACATGTGTATACAACTTGTAGGTAAGATCATAAAACAATGAATATCATGATGAAACAATAACATGTTCAGATCTGAGATCATGGCACTCGGGCCCTAGTGACAAGCATTAAGCATAACAAGTTGCAACAATATCATCAAAGTACCAATTACGGACACTAGGCACTATGCCCTAACAATCTTATGCTATTACATGACCAATCTCATCCAATCCCTACCATCCCCTTCGGCCTACAGCGGGGGAATTACTCACACATGGATGGGAGAAACATGGCTGGTCGATGGAGAGGCGTCGGTGGTGATGATGGCGATGATCTCCTCCAATTCCCCGTCCCGGCGGAGTGCCAGAACGGAGACTTCTGGCTCCCGAGACGGAGTTTCGCAATGTGGCGGCGTTCTGGAGGCTTTCTGGCGACTTCGACTTCTCCCCGTGCGTTTTTAGGTCGAAGGCAATAAATAGTCCGAAGGAGGGCGTCGGGGGCTGACCGAGGCCACCACACACTAGGGCCGCGCGGGCCCCTCCTGGGCCGCGCCGCCCTATGGTGTGGGGCCCTCGGGCCCCCACCTGGCTTGCCCTTCTGGCTCCGCCAATATTCTGGGAAAATAGGACCTTCTGCATAAATTCCGAGGATTTTCCTGAAAGTTGGACTTCTGCACAAAACGAGACACCAGAACAGTTCTGCTGAAAACAGCGTTAGTCCGTGTTAGTTGCATCCAAAATACACAAATTAGAGGCAAAACAATAGCAAAAGTGTTCGGGAAAGTAGATAAGTTTTGGACGTATCAGCTGCCCAACAAGATTGAAAGATAAAACACCACATACTTCCTCATGAGCTATAAAACATTGACACAAATAAGAGATGATAAATTTTGAATTGTTTAAAGGTAGCACATGAAGTATTTACTTGGAATGGCAGAGAAATACCAAATAGTAGGTAGGTATGGTGGACACAAATGGCATAGTTTTTGGCTCAAGGATTTGGATGCACGAGAAGCATTTCCTCTCAGTACAAGGCTTTGGCTAGCAAGGTTGTTTGAAACAAACACAAGTGTGAACCGGTACAGCAAAACTTACATAAAAACATATTGCAAGCATTATAAGACTCTACACTATCTACCTTGTTGCTCAAACACTTTTACCAGAAAATATCTAGACCTTAGAGAGACCAATCATGCAAACCAATTTCAACAAGCTCTACGGTAGTTCTCCACTAATAGGTTTAAACTACATGAAGCATGAAATTAAACATGATCTACTTGAGAGCTCAAAACAATTGCCAAGTATCAAATTATCCAAGACAATATGAGGCATTTTCTGTTTCCAACCAAATAACAATAAATGCAACATCTTCCAACTTTTACCATTGAACATTAGAAGTAAAACGAAGAACACAAGTGTTCATATGAAAAAGCAGAGCGTGTATCTCTCCCACACAAGGATTGCTAGGATCCAAATTTATTCAAACACAAACAAAAATAAAAACATACAGACGCTCCAAGCAAAGCAAATAAGATGTGACTGAATAAAAATATAGTTTCAATAGAAGAAACCTGATAAATTGTTGATGAAGAAGGGGATGCCTTGAGCATCCCCAAGCTTAGACGCTTGAGTCTTCTTGAAATATGCAGGGATGAACCACGGGGGCATCCCCAAGCTTAGACTTTTCACTCTTCTTGATCATATATCATCCTCCTCTCTTGACCCTTGAAAACTTCCTTCACACCAAACTTCTCATAAACTTCATTAGAGGGGTTAGTACTCAAAAAACTTTAATCCACTTTAGTCTTGTAGTGACACATTGCAAGAACTCAATAAAACATTAGCTACAGCTCTCCACGTCTAGAAAGCCTTGCTTAAAGTCCACAAGAGACAATGCAAAAAAACAGAGACAGAATCTGCCAAAACAGAACAGCTCAAATCAGAAAACTCAAAACTAATGAAAGTTGCGTACATATCTGAGGAACACGAACGTAAATTGGCAGATTTTTCTGAGTTACCTACAGATAACCTTGCCCAAATTCGTGACAGGTAGAAATTTGTTTCTGCGCAGAAATCCAAATCTAGTATCAACCTTCTATTAGAGACTTTACTTGGCACAACATTGCAATAAAATAAAGATAAGGAGAGGTTGCTACAGTAGTAACAACTTCCAAGACACAACAAAACAGTAGCAAAATAAAGACATGGGTTATCTCCCAAGAAGTGCTTTCTTTATAGCCATTAAGATGGGCTCAACAATTTTAATGATGCACTCATAAGAAATAAGAGTTGAAGCAAAAGAGAGCGTCAAAAAACAAGTTCAAAACACATTTAAGTCTAACCCACTTCCTATGCATAGGAATCTTATACACAAATAAATTCATGAAGAACAAAGTGACAAGCATAAGAAGATAAAACAAGAGTAACTTCAAAATTTTCAGCATATAGAGAGGTGTTTTAGTAACATGAAAATTTCTACAACTATATTTTCCTCTCTCATAATAATTTTCAGTAGCATCATGATCAAACTCAACAATATAACTATCACCTATAGCATGCTTTTCATGATCCACAAACACATAATTTTTATCAAGCTCAAAAATAGTGGGATTAAAACTTTCAAACCCACTTTTCTCAATAATATAACAAGATGATTGATCAATCTCAAGAGATATGGGACTCATAGATAAAGTCAAGACCTCTCCAATCCCATTTTCATTAGTAGTACAATTAATATTATCAAGTAACATAGGACCATCATCTAGAGCTTTATCATAAACATTTGCCAAGCAAAACTCTTTAGTATCATGCATTTCGTTATCAGGCACAAACAAAGCATTATCATAAGATTTGTCAAAATAGCATGGATTATCATAGATAACAGTAGCATAATTATTCTCGCAAGTTTTACTCATAGGGAATATTTCAAGAGAATCCACAGGAACATAACATTCATTCTCCTTTGGCAAGCATGGAGGACAATCAAATAGTGTAAGAGATAAAGAGTTACTCTCATTAGAAGGTTAGCATGGGTAGCTAATCCATTCTTCCTCCTTTTGTTCATCACTCTCCTCTTCTTTTTCATCCAATGAGATTTCAGGTTCATCAATTTCTTCTTCCACAGGTCCCTGCAAATTGTGAGTGCATTCTTGTGCATTAATGAGTCTCTCTTTATAATCAATGATATAAGGATTATCACTGTAACTTTCTATGCAAAAATTAAGGATAGAAGAGACATAATCTTTAAGGTCCTTACTAACAACACAAGTTTCATAATTTTTAGCTATGAAGGATTCTATCTCAGAGGCTCCCATAAATATGACAAATTGTTCTACTTCTTCGAACCCAAGATGAATATAGTTATTCCAATTATAGTTCTTAATTAAAACTTCTTCACTAAAGCAACATTGAAATTTTAGATGTTTAGTATCCTGTTGAGAGCAACAGTTTATATCATGGCGTTTAAGCAAGATTTTAGCAATTGTATTCAATTTTTCTATCACAACACTCATTACTTTACCCGTTCTTGATTCTCTATAATTATTATATATTTCAATAAGCTCCAAATAGGTTGTGGGTTCTCCCATAACAACAGTTTTTAATTTTTTGGTTTTTCAAATTTTTATGGATTTTTGGGTATATGAGAAAAATAAAACAAGACAAAAAGAAACTAGACAAAAGTAAACTAAGCAAAATAAAATAAAAGAAAATAAAAGCAGAGAGAGGGGTAGAGTGTACTCCCCAGGTGAACTTATGAGTAGAGCTATGCCTCCCCGGTAACGGCGCCAGAAAATAGTCTTGATAACCCACAAGTATAGGGGATCGCAACAGTCTTCGAGGGAAGTAAAACCCAAATTTATTGATTCAACACAAGGGGAGGTAAAGAATACTTATAAGCCTTAACAACTGAGTTGTCAATTCAGCTGCACCTGGAAAAGCACTAGTAACAGGGGTGATGTGAAAGCAGTAGTAATATGAGAGCAATAGTAACAGTAACACAGCAGCAATAGCAATAACACCGAGGTGATGGCACCAGTAAATAGTTGATGCTACTTCCAATGACATATAGAACGAGTATATGATGATGAGAGATGGACCGGGGTTCCCAGCGATCTACACTAGTGGTAACTCTCCAATAACAAGTGACAAGTGTTGGGTGAAAAATTACAGTTGGGCAATTGATAGGATTGAAATAGCATTAAGACAGAACGTCAAGATTATTAATTATGTAGGCATGTTTTCCATATATAGTCATACGTGCTCGCAATGAGAAACTTGCATAACATCTTTTGTCCTACCAGCCGGTGGCAGCCGGGCCTCAAGGGAATCTACTGGCTATTAAGGTACTCCTTTTAATAGAGCACCGGAGCAAAGCATTAACACTTGGTGAAAACATGTGATCCTCATATCACAGCCTTCCCCTCCGGTTGTCCCAATTTCTGTCACTTTGGGGCCTCGGGTTCCGGACAGCAATATGTGCAAACAACTTGTAGATACAATCTAAGCAATAATTATAGAGCTTAAATCTAAGATCATGCCACTCGGGCCCTAGTGACAAGCATTAAACACAACAAGATTGCAGCAACAATAACTTCACAAACTTTATAGATAGACTAATCATAATGTATCATCCATCGGATCCCAACAAACACAACACCGATTACATCAGATGGATCTCAATCATGTAAGGCAGCTCATGAGATCATTGTATTGAAGTACATGGGATAGAGAGTACCAACTAGCTACTGCTAGAACCCGTAGTCCATGGGGGAACTACTCACGGAGCATGATGGAGGCGGTGGTGTCGATGGAGATGGCTTCCGGGGGCACTTCCCCGTCCCGACGGGGTGCCGGAACAGAGATTCTGTCCCCCGAATTGGAGTTTCGCGATGGCGGCGGCACCCCTGGAGTCTTTCTGGAGTTTCGTCAATCGGTATCGCGTTTTTAGGTTGAAAGGGCTTATATAGGCGAAGAGGCGGTGCAAGGAGGTGCCTGGGGCCCCCTCACCATAGGCTGGCGCGGCCAGGGGGCCACCCATGCCGCCTTATGGTGTGGGCCCCCTGCTTCCCGCCTCCGACTCTCCTTCGATGTTCTGGAATCTTCCGGGAAAAATAAGATAATGGGTCTTTGTTTCGTCGAATTCCGAGAATATTGCCCGAACAGCCTTTCTGGAACCAAAAACAACAGAAAACAGGAACTGGCACTTCGGCATCTCGTTAATAGGTTAGTTCCGGAAAACGCATAAAAACATTATAAAGTGCGAGCAAAACATGTAGGTATTGTCATAAAACAAGCATGGAACATCAGAAATTATAGATACGTTGGGGACGTATCACGGATGTCCTCGTCATAGGCCTCACACGAAGATCTCTCATCCTCCAGACGCTGCTCTGCAGTCGCGAGGGATGCGTTGGCCTCCTCGAGTGCCCCCTCGGCAACCTTAAGCTTGTCAGCTATGATGTTCGCCCGAGAGTTCTCAAACTCATAATAGTAGCGAAGCTGCTTGTTCTCAGTCTCTAGCCCAATGAAACGTGTGGCCACGTCTAGCATCTCTCGGGTGAACGGCTAAACGAACAACAAAGAACAGAGGATTCAGGAGAGAAGCCAAATATATAAGCAGACAGAAACAGTCGGGAAACTTACGTGGTCCCTAGGAGGGGAAGATGGAGCAGAAGTCCCCTTAAGGGCTCCCGATGGTTTGGCCCTTTCTTGGCTAGGGCTCGGGGGCTCTCCTCGAAGTCAGCGGGTCTGGGCGACTCTGCGGTGGCTGCCAGAGGTTCAGTGACCTTGGCAAGGTCGAAGTCATCTAGGCCAGCATCCTTGTCGGATGCATGGGGTTCTATGTGAAGCCCCTCACCCTACATCTAAAATTGACCTCGATACAGTAAAACAACGACAACATAAGTTGCAATAGGCGAAAGAAGATGGCAAGTTGTACATACTTGCTCAGTATTTGAGCCATGGCGAAGGGATCGTCAACAAAGGAGGAAGGATCTATCGGAGGGATCGATTTGCCTGATGACTCGGAGATGTCGATGGTCTCCGCCCTCTTCCGCTTCTTCGTAGCCTCCTCCTCCTCGTGAGATGTCGCGAAGGGGAGGTAAACTTTGGTGTGAGACGCCTTGGGTTGCATGTCTTCCTCATCATCATCGTCGCCCTGCGGGGTGGCACCGGTATCGTTTGGCTCATTTTCAGCAGCGACTGCGGCCCCAGACACATTCCCACCCTCAAGAAGAGGCGGGAAAGAAACCATGAAGAGATTGTCCTGAAAGATACAAAGAACAAATGAAGAGCGAGCTAAAAAGCAACACCAAGAAACTAAGGATGAAGGTCGACAAAACATACCGGAGGAAGGGGATGGTCCTTGTCGAAGCGTTCAGCCTGACAGGCGATAGGCACTTCATCGGTTGTCTTAAGAGTGGTCAACTGATGAACCATCTTCTGCACCTCATCTTCAGCAACATCATCTTTAGAAACGCGGGTTTCATCCGTTGAACCTGCGTAGTTCCACATTTGGCGTGCTCTGGCCTGCAGAGGCTGGATGCGCATCCGCATGAAGATAGCCATAAGCTGGAGGTCGGAGAGTTCCTTGCCAATCGTCGACTGGAGGGCATTGATCTTCTCCATCATCGGCTCCGTCTCCTCCAGCTCAGCAGTAGTCAGGGTGATGTCCCAAGACATCAACTTCTTCATTTCAGTGGCAGCGTCGAAAGGAGCAAGTCCATATTTTTGCCCAGTGAGTGGCTAGTCCTGGTCGTAGAACCACTTCTTCCGCCAGTCCTGAACAGAATCCTTCATCCGAAGGTCGAAATAGCCGGTTGGGCCCTTCGTCGAGATGATGGCACCACCGACATCATGGACATCGGTCTGGGAGACGTTGCACCGGATACAGAAGATGTGGCGCCAGAGCCCCCAATGGGGGTCAATACCAAGGAAGCATTCGCACAACGTGACAAAGCACGCGATGTGAAGGATGGAGTTGGGTGTGAGCTGGTGAAGCTACACACCGTAGACAAAGAGCGGTCCACGAAGGAACTAGGTAAACATTACCCAGAAGTCTTCTTGCGGGCGGGGAACGATTTCCTTGCCGGGCATCGTCACATCCGTGGTGGCGAGGTCGGCCATGGAGAAGGTCGACACCATCCATCTGGTGGCCTTATCCTTCACCACGGCAGGACATCTGCTACCTGTGCGCTTCCCCTTTGGCTTGCCCATGGCGTCGGTGGTGGTACGGAAAGATGGAAAAGCAAGAACTATGAAGAAATCGAGAGCGGCGGCGCGAGGAAGAAGAAGATGCAGAAAGGTGAATGGGACAGAACAGTAATATGTGGGGCATCTCTCCCCTTATATATCCAAGGGCACGAGAAGGGCACCGTCCGATCACAAAGTCAATTCGCATGGCTTAAACCTAGGGCACGCGCAACGGAAAATGAGGTAGTTACTGACATAGGCATCCCAAATGGGCCTGCCGAAGATAGTACCCGGGGTTTACTGAAGGCCCACTACCCGAAGAATAAGAAGATTCGGGAGCCCAAGATATATCAAGGAAAGTCAAGAGTTGTAATAGGAAGTGTTATTTGTAATCTGGCGGGATGAGTTAGAAACCGTCCCGGACTCTGTAACTTGTATAGCACGAATCCCTCGGCTCCACCTCCTATATAAAGGGGGAGTCGAGGGACGAAGAGAGGATCGAATCATTGTCTACAAACCCTAGTTTTCATAATCGTCGAGTACTTTTCGGCTGAAACCTTCGAGATCTACTTACCCTCTACTTCCAACTAAACCCTAGCCTACAATCCATAGGCATTGACAAGTTGATACCTTGTCAATTGGCGCCGTCTGTGGGAATTAGAGGCGTAAGGATCTGATCTCGATGGCACGTTCAAGATCTTCGACATCATCAACTGCAAGCAACACAATGGATCGAGGTAAACAGATCGCTGCTGGTCTTGTCGATTTTGTTCCTCACCCACCCTCCCGTTTGGATGCATATGCGTATCTGGCGGAGCCCATGGAGATGACGTTCGGAAGGTTTCACTTTCGCGTCGAGAAGGAAGGATCGTATCGTGTCGAGGTTCCGATTTCGTCGGGATCGTCGAAGGTCGATTCCGATTTTTCAAGCTATGCGTCGTCAACCGAGTCAGAAGAAGAAGAAACCTCGGCGACACGCTACATCAGCACCAGAACAAGAGAGAAACTCGCCAAGATCTTCAACGACATGTCGTTTGAGTCATCTGCGGACTCATATATAAGCGATGGCTCAAGAAATGTCGACAGCTATGACTTCATCGACAAATCTATCACAGTAGGCAAGGTCTTCATCAATCTCAACGATGATGTCACCAAACCCAACGTAGATCTGAGTACAAAGTATCATCAGATTTACGCCATTGAAGATCAAGAGGAGACATCTGAGGCTTTCGACGATGCAGGAAATCCATACGTCGATCCCTCCAATCTGCGACAAGGCCTGGGCAACAAATACGTCGGGCCGGGGAGCCGCGAGATAGAGTTCAACTTTCACAAGCAGCGTGGGACAGAGCCGCGAGAGCTATGAACGGTGCAGAACCAATGGCTACCACGGCCACACCGGAGGAATTGCAAGCATATCAATATAGGCTCGCACGAGCTGCGAGGGAATTGGAAAAACAGACAGCTGAGTTGAACAGGAGAAAGGAAGCAGCTTCTGCATCCAGCAGGAGAAGGGCAGATCTGAGTCGACAATCTAGAACTTCGGATGATAGCCACAGGGAGGCTCGGAACAGAGGAAGATCAAGGTTACAACACATACCCGAAGCAGAAAGAGAGCACTTGGTTCAAAACCTCGACATGTCCTTTATGTCGATAGACACAAGAGGAAACATTATCCCTAAGACACCAGAAGCTGGGTATATGGCGACACAAGCTTTTATCCTCGCGTCTAAACCACCTCCAGGTGATCCAAGGGAAACACTATACAATATGGCGATAGCAGGAGTTGGAGCTATGGGGACAGCGTTCGTTACAACGCCTCCCGAAGAAACAGCAAGGCAAAATAGTCCACGACCTGCAGCAGCAACGGCGGCAGCCCCTGAAGGACCAAGTGGAGCAAGAGATACGGCAGCACAAGCAAGAGTCGACAGAGCACGACAAAGCAGAAGGGATCATCGGCAATCTCCGGAGCTTAACGACGAAGATATGTGCGGCTTGCCATGCTTCACGAGGAGAGTCCGAAAAACTCGAGTCCCCTCAGGATTCAAGCTACCCGATAATTTCAAAAAGTTCGACGGCCTTCAAGATCCAGAGGATTGGCTAGTCGACTATCTGGAGACAGTGAAGCTCACGGGAGGAACCAGGGCAACAGCCATGCAAAGCATTCAGGTGCATTTGAGTGGAGCCGCACGATCGTGGATAAAGAAACTCACTCCGGGATCTATCGACAATGGGAAAGTTTCGAGGACGTGTTCGTCAAGAACTTCAGATCCACGTGCAAAAAATCCCGCGTCGTTAGAGGAGTTGAGAGCATGTCGACAAAAGCCGATGAGCCAATGAGAAAGTACATCCAAAGATGGAATATCATCAAAAATTCAGCGAGAAAATATATCGACGAGAGAGCGATAGATGCGTTTGTCGCAGGAGTCGCGTGGAGATTTTGTCGAGGATTTGGGAAGGACCAATCCAAAGACGATATCCGCGTTAATGGAGATAGCAAATAAATGGGCGAGATGGAGAAGACGCTGTCCACAACAAACGGCACGGTGTCGCCGAGAGGAGGACCGTGGTCGAAACTATCAACCGAGGCGAAGATTTCCTCGGCAGTACCAGAACTATGACGCTCCAGGACAAATTTCGGCAGGTTTTCGGACAAATACAGGAGGAAGCAACAGAGATGATTACCAGAGAAGCAATGAACAGCGAGGTGATAACAGGGATGATTCACGCAGCAGGCAAAATAGCGGGCCTAGGTTCCCAAGACCCTTCGTGTCCCCTGAAGAGATGATGAATGGACCGTGCCGAGATGCACTTTTTCCTCGACGACAACGGTAAAAGACGGTCGGGGCACTTGCGTAAAGACTGTCGAAATTTTCAGGCAATGTTGCGGTACGCAGAAAACGCTAACGCGCGGGCAGCACAGAGAAATCCTCGAGAACCTAGAAGCGAGATTCACTTGCCGCCTCCTCCCGCGATCACAGACGACAATCGGCATCAGCTCGAATAGCGGCAGCACCTGCACCACCACCTTATGTTGATCCTAACTCCAATGGAGCGGTGTCGATGATTCGTAAGGGAAGGCCGTCCAATAGAGCTCGTAAAGTAATCTCACGACAGGTGTTTATGGCGAGAGAAAATGCCTCCACCAACAAGTTGAGTACCTTAATTGGTCAGGACAAGATATCGGCTTCACAATAGCGGATCATCCGCAGCAAGTTCCTCGACCAGGGCAGTCGGCACTTATTCGCGGCGATTATCGCGGGATTTGATGTCTCTCGAGTGTTCATAGACGGCGGCAGCAGCTTGAACCTTATGTATGCGAGATACATTGAGGAAGATGAACATATCCTTAGCAAACTTGAAACCAACGAGACACAAGGTTCCACGGCATCACACCGGAGAAACCAAGTTATCCATTGGGAAAGATCAATCTCGACGTTCAGTTTGGGACCCGAGAAAATTATAGAATCGAGAGGCTCGAATTTGAAGTCGTGGATTTTCCGTCGCAGTACCACGCTCTGTTGGGACGACCAGCATATGCTAGATTTATGGCGGTGCCACACTATACATACCTGTTGTGGAGGTTGCACAGGCCAAAGGGACCAATCACAGTCAAAGGAAGCTTTGCCTTAGCCGATAAATGCGACAAGGATTTTCACCGGCTGTCAGAAACTTTCGGGATGCAAGCTGAGTACTTGGCGTCAAAAAGCATGACTGATTACGACGTACTACCAGACGTTGGAAGGCCAAACAAAGAATCAACTTTCAGTACCGAGAAAAATTCAAAAGAGGTGCAGATTCACCCGACAGACCCGAAAAAGACGACATCTATCGCAAACGACATGGATATCGCATAGGAAAGCGCGCTCGTCGAGTTCCTCCGTGAGCACTGGAAAATCTTCGCATGGTGTCCAGCTGACATGCCAGGAGTACCCAGGGAACTTGCCGAGCACCACCTAAACTTGGATCCACTAGCGAGACCAATCAAACAACCTTTGCGGCGTTTTTGAACCAAACCGCAAAGCCATGCTGTCAGAAATCAATCGACTACAAGAAGCTGGTTTTATAAAAGAGATATTCACAGAAGCCACATGGGTAGCAAATCCTGTGCTGGTGCCGAAGAAAAACACTAAGGTCCTTCGCATGTGCGTCGACTTTACGTGTCTCAATAAACATTGTCCAAAGGATCACTTTCCCCTCCCGAGGATCGATCAAATTATCGACTCCACGGCTGGATGTGAACGTCTTTCCTTCCTGGATGCATATTCTGGTTATAACCAGATCAGATTGAAAGAAGAAGATGAAGTAAAGACCGCGTTTATTACACCTTACGGCGTGTTTTGCTACGTAACAATGCCCTTTGGTTTAAAAATGCGGGAGCAACATATCGTAGGATGATGCAGAAGTGTTTGGCGACACAGATCGGGAAGAACGTGCAAGTATACATTGATGATGTCGTCATAACATCAAAAAAGGGGGCAACGCTGATCGAGGATCTCAAAGAAACTTTTGATAACCTCGACAAATTCTGCCTGAAGCTGAACCCGACGAAGTGTTCCTTTGGCGTCCCAGCAGGAGAACTTCTGGGGTTTCTAGTCTCAGCAAGAGGGATTGAAGCAAATCCCGACAAAATACAAGCTATCATAACAATGAGGAAGCCAACAAAGTTGAAGGAGATACAACAGCTAACTGGGCGAGTCGCAGCTTTGAGCAGATTCGTCGCTAGGCTGGGTGAAAAAGCGTTACCATTTTACGCTTTGATAAAGCAAGGAGATAAATTCCAGTGGAACGAAGAAGCCGACAGAGCTTTCGAGGATTTGAAGCGCACAATCTCGACACCACCAATTTTGGTGGCGCCAAAAGAAAGGGAACCTCTCTGCTGTATATCGCAGCCACGCCCAAGTGGTGAGCACGGTGCTAGTTGTTGAAAGGGAAGAAGAAGGAAAACTCCACGGCGTGCGAGAGGCCGGTATACTTCGTTAGCGAAGTTTTATCGCCCTCAAAACAAAGGTATCCTCGGTACCAAAAGATAGCATATGGAGTGTTCGCGACGGCACGAAAATTGCGCCACTATTTTTCGGCACATCCGATCATAGTGGTCAATGAAGCTCCCTTGTCAAATATCTTGAACAACCCAAAGCTACGGAGTCGTGTCTCCCTTTGGGGAATAGAACTTTCCCTCGGACATCACGTATGAAAAAGAAAAGCAATCAAGTCGCAAATACTGCCGGACTTCATTGCAGAGTGGATGGAGTTGCAAAATACAGGACCTCCGTATTTGTCGAGAACCTGGACCATGAACTTTGACGGGTCCAAAAAAGACTGGAAGGAGCTGGCGCAGGAGTAGTACTCATATCACCTGAAGGCGACAAGTTAAAGTACATCCTTCGGATGACGTTCCCTAACGCATCTAACAATGAAGCAGAATATGAGGCTCTCATACACGGGATGAAGATGGCGAAAGCCTGCGGTGCAACTCGACTAAAAATCTTTGGCGACTCACAGTTGGTGGCTCAGCAAGTTATGAACCAATGTGACGCAGTCAATGATAGCATGATGGCGTACAAGGAGGTGTACAACGAGCTCGAGAAGTTGTTCGATGGATGCGAAGTAAATCATATTAGCAGATTGAGCAATCATTTAAGCCGACGTTCTTGCAAACATCGGGTCGCAATGCCTTGCAGTCCCGCTTGTGTGTATTCTGGGAAGAGATAACGAGAGAGGTCCACCAAATCAACAAAATCAAAAAAGAAGGAGAAGAAACCCTCGGGGGCTACCAAGGAAAAGCAAGAGGAAGAAGAAGAAGATCAGGACCTGGTCATGGTGATACAGAATCGTGGATGCAGCCGTACATATCATACATCCTCAGGAAAGAAATACCCGATGATCCAATTGAGGCAAGACGAGTAATTCGACGCTCCAAAGCTTTCACGGTGGTCAAAGGAGAATTGTATAAGCGAAGTATTTCAGGCGTCTTGCAAAGGTGTGTCACACCCAAAGAAGGAAGAATAATTCTGAAGGACGTACACGAAGGAATATGTGGCCACCACGCGAGTAGTCGAGCTATTGCAGCCAAGGTCTTTCGGGCAGGATTCTACTGGTTGACAGCAATCGAGGACGCCAAGGACATAGTAAGAACTTGCGACGCGTGTCAAAGGTTTGCCGCAAAACCTCACTCTCCAGCAGCAGAGCTAGCACCAATACCATTGTCATGGCCCTTTGCTCAATGGGGACTTGATATGGTGGGCAAGTTACACAAATCCTGGCCAGGAGGAAAGGAGTATATGCTAGTAGTGTCGACAAATTTACAAAGTGGATAGAAGCGAAGCCGATAAATTCACCAGACGGAGCATCCGCGATAAAATTTATAAAAGGCCTCGTTTTCAGATTTGGAGTGCCCCACAAAGATCGTCTGAGACAACGGCGATAACTTCACATCCCACGAATTTAAAGATTATTGCGAAGAGGTGGGCATCAAGTTGCACTTTGCGTCAGTTGCACATCCTCAAACCAATGGGCAAGTCGAGAAAGCCAATGGCATCATCTGCAATGGCATCAAGAAACGCTTGTTAGGACCACTGGAAAAAGCTCGGCATACCTGGCCAGAAGAACTACCAAGTGTGTTGTGGAGCATCCGAACAACACCAAACACAGCAACACAGGAAACGCCGTTTTTCTTGGTTCATGGAGCAAGCGATTACTACCAATCGAGATAGAGCACAACTCTCCACGTGTCGTCGAATATGACGAAGAAGTGTCGAGAAAAGCGCTAGAAGACGACGTGGACGCACTTGATGAAGCCCGAGACGAAGTATTGTCTCGGGTCACCAAATACCAACAGACTTGAAGAATTACCACGATCGACGTTTGCGGCCAAGATCTTTTCAGGTGGGAGACCTAGTTCTTCGGCTCACGCAAAAAGTCATGAAAAACTCGAGTCACCATGGCTTGGCCCTTACATTGTCACGGAAGTAATCGGAGGAGGAGCATACAGATAAAGGACAAGAAGACGGGGGTGGAGGAGCCAAACCCCGGAACGTGGCGCAACTCAAAGCGGTTCTACGCCTAGAGTCGAAATATAGTCCTTGTAAAACTTCAATATCTTGAAACGCCCGCGAAGTTTTCAGACGCACTCTTTTCCTTTTTCGGGGCACCGAGTGGGGCCGAAGAAGGTTTTTAATGAGGCGGGCTCGCGGTGCTGCAATATAATAAAGATAGTGTCAATATACCTTTCTCTTTATCGACATGTTCAAAGTCTTCGCTCCGACGAATTTCAATATAGTCCATCAAAAAAGAAAAAACCTTGCCTTGCTATTAAAATACCTCGTGAGTCAGTACAAAATAGTACTCAATAAAGAAGCTCGGTGGCTCATATTCGCCATAAATATATAAATGCCTTGGTTCAAAACCTCGCAAATATATAAATACAGTAAAGAGTCACCGAAACACTCGGGGGCTAGACGAACAGAGAAATATAATGATTGCTTTACAATATAGTCATGGATTACAAAGAAGAAGTATCTACAAGAGGAAAATAACTAGTCTTGATTCAATATGTCATCAAGAGTAACTCTGTTTTCTTCAGAGCAGCACCAAGAAAATCGGCATAATGGCCATCGGCAAAAAGTCGGCGTCCATCCGAAGAAGGTCCTCAATCATTTCTTCGGCTATAGGCGTAACCTTCGTGTTAATCCTGTCAACACCAACTCTTCGACGTTGTACCTTTTGATGAACTTTTGCGACAACTTGGGTAAGGTCAAGATTTGAGTGGCAGATCTGGAGCATGATAAGAGCAAATCTGGCGCCAGCTACCAGTTGAGCTTTGACAAAATCATGGATACTGCGAGCATCCTTGAATCTTTCCATCAATTCAGGGAGAGTTTTTGGTTGGACGTTCCGAGGAAACATGGAGTTGTAAACCATGGACAAGGTCTTGGTACAGAAGTCAAGGAAATCGCGAGTTTGAGAGGTGCGATCTTGGAATCTGACAATTTGTCGGGTCCTCTCTGGGGTAGCCCAAAACAAAGAACCATGGTCCAGGGAAAGGTTAACAAGGAGGTTCGTCCTAGCATTTACCCTCTCTTCCTCGGCAGCAGCATCAGTAAAGGAACCTATCAAAACAACGAAGGGGAAACCTTTAAGAGACATAGCATGAGGATGAAAGATATCGGAGGATGAAGCAAGCATACCCGACATATCTGCACTGGCTTCATTCATTAATTCGAGCATGAAATTCTCTCGAGTGGTTGCCTTTTCAGCCTCGGAAGCAGCAATTTCCTTAGCAGCCACGGACTCGCGAGCTTCTTTGAAGAGCAACTTTTTCGGCTTCGGATGACTTACGAGATTGCTCCATCATCACAAGTGTTTGCTTCTTCGCATGTGAAGCTGCCGTCGAAGCTCATCCAGTTCTTGCGACAAGGTATCGTCGACAGGTGCGATGTCGGCAAAGTTCTCCTCGCGAGAAGAAGGCGAAACATCGGAAGGAGCGGAAGATGGAGTATAGTTATCAAATATCAACTGAAATTTAAACAAGACAACATCAAACAACAAGCAAAGATAGAGTTTTCATTGATCTCTCGGAATAATTACAAAGGCATTACAGTGGAGCTAAGGAAGTACGTGTCGCCAAATGGCTACTTTGGCGACAAGAGCAAAAGAAACATAGAAAGAAAAATAAAGAGGCATGCAACTAGACCTCCGGCCTTGATGAGCTAGGAGTCGACGCTCGGCTTGATCCCGAGATAGGCCAAGATCTTCTTCGTGTTGGGCTTGGCTGCCTTAATCAACGACCTCCATCTTGATTGCTCTATCTGCTCGGTGTCGCCAACTTTCATCCAATCAATAGTCCGTCGATCGTCAAAGAACCAACGCGACAGTGTTCTCAATGGCAACCTTCATATTCTCTTGGCGCATCTTCAGTCCAAGGTCTTCCGGTGTATTGAACATCTTGGCAAGGTTGAGGAAAGTCGCAGCTCCTCTTTCTTCGGGAAGAAGTAGGGAACAATGCCGACAACACTGCGCTAGCATTCGACACACCTTCACGAATCTCGGATCCATGAAGCTCAGGATAGGAAAGTGCGTCAAGGACAGGGTCATTGACAGGATTCGTCGAGATCAAAATCCTGGTTTGTTTGGGCTGTCAAGGAAACAAAGCATTAGTGAAAAGACAAGAAACAACGATTCTCATAGAAATAGAAGGGATCGCAAAATTACCGAAAGTGCGGCGACTGACGAGTTTTCGGGCGCTTGAGGATTCCTTCTTCACGAGAAGCTTGCGCAGCTTTGTGCTCATCCAAGGCAGCTGTAGCATCCTCAAGTTTTTTCTGCAGTTCCTCGACACCAGCAGCTTTCGCCTTGGCTTCATCAGCTTCGGCCTTGGCTTTGCTAGCAGCGAGTTCGGCTTTCTTGCGAGCCGCCTCACTTTGCTCAAGTTTTCGAGCAAGTGCGTTGGCGCGTTCGTTGGCCTCTGCAAGTTTCTCTGTCGAGATATGGAAAAGAGAGAGAAGAAAGATCAAAATCGCGAAAAGCAACAGGAGTAAAAAGTCAAGGAAAAACAGCAAGTATAAAAGTCGTTACCTTCGACTCTATTAGCATATTCACGGTATCCAATAAATTGGGAACCGATGCGGAGAAGATCTTTGATCATAGGCTGTTCAAGGTGAACACAGCAAGAGAAACATCGGCATGAAAAAGAGAAAAGGTGTGAAAAAACAAAATAAGGAAAATATAGATGTCGACAAGCTTACATCATCTAAGAGCAGAGTCGACGAACTGCCCAACTGAGGGGCAGGTTCAACAATCTTTTCAGCCCTTGTCCTTTTTGGTGAAGGAGCAAGGGGGCTTGATGGTGGAGTAGTAGTGACGACGTTTTGTTGAGGAGGCGAGGTTTCTTCTCCTTCAACTAGCGTGTCTGAAGCAAGTACAGTACGTGACGTGCTTGTCCGAGGAGCCACGTCAGTAGTTGGTACTTCTTCCTCGTCATCACTGTTGATCAAAAAATCGGCAGCATAAAAAGCAAGACAAGATAAATATTTCGAGTAAGAAAAAAAAAAAAAAAAAAAAAAGGGAGAAATAAAGACGACTTACGAGCTGACGAGGGATTCAACATAAGGATCGTAAGCTGCCTTCGGATGAGAAGGAACAACTTCTTCAGCCTTAGAAGTGCCAGAATCCTCGGCATCAGTCCTTTTCCTTTTGTTCCTTGGAGAAACAGCAGGAGGAAGGGATTGCGTCGACTCACTGGCTTCAGACTCAACTTCTTTTTCGTGAGAAGCCGCAGATTTGTGAGAACCCGCGACTTCACTTTCAGGAATAGAAGAACCTTGAGTATCTTCGGCAACGATGGCCTGTTCTTCGACTTCTCCATCCTCAGGAAGAGGAGGAAAGGAAGACATAGTAGGATGGTTCTGCAAGAAAATAGCGACAAAAGAAAATTAGCGAGATACCAATACAATGAGATGCAAGGAAAAGTTTAGAACAAGACAAAAACTCGAGAAGACAAAATACCTCGGGAAGAGGATTGGAAGCACTGTATGGTTCTACTCGACAAGAGGAGGGAATAGGATCCTTCTTCGCTAGTCGAGAAACTCTTCGAACCAATTTCTCCAAGTCCTTTACAGAAAGATCGTTGGAGATTCTGTTGGCGTCGTTTTTGCCAGAGTACGTCCAAAGGGGATTTTTGCGAGCCTGAAGAGGCTGCACTCTAATCCTAAGGAAGTAGGCAGTGATTTGAACACCAGACAGCTCTTTGCCTCGAGTGTTTTGAAGCTGATGAATACGAGACATGAGTGCCTCTGTCGCCTTTTTCTCTTCCTCAGAAGCTTCGACATCCCAGGAGCGGCGGCGCTGAATTCTGGCACTTCCGTCGAAAGGAACTATGTTGTGTTCAACGGAGTTGGCGCTTTCTTCGTGAATATAGAGCCACTTTTTGCGCCATCCTTGGACAGAATCAGGAAATTTGACGTCGAAATAATCGACATCAGTACGAACACAGATAACAACGCCACCTATGTTATAAGTGACGTTGTGGGAGCCATTGCGGCGGAGGCAGAAAATGCGTTTCCACAGAGCCCAATTGGGAGGGATTCCGAGGAAGCATTCGCAAAGTGTGATGAAAATAGAAATGTGAAGGATGGAATTGGGGGTCAACTGGTGCAGTTGAATCCCATAAACAAAAAGAAGGCCGCGGAGAAAATCGTGAATTGGGGTCGAAAGACCACGGATAAGGTGATCAACAAAACTAACCCGGTACTCCATTGGAGGCTTGGGGTAGCTTTCTTCGCTGGGAAAGCGGATGGCGTCTTCCTTCTTCATGAGGCCAAGCCTCTTCAGCGTGTTGATGTCCTGGTTGGAGATTTTAGATCTCTCCCACTCAAGATCCTCGGCGGCCATCTTGGATTCCGGAGTACTGTGGCGAGTGAGTCGCGTGCGCGGTGGCATCAACGGCAATGGGCAGAGCAATGCTCGTGAGTGCGGATGATCAGAGAGAGTTGGGCGCAGGGGCAGCTTTTGCGCCGAGGACCAGAGGAGCGGCGCAAGCGAGGGATGAACGGAGGTTGAAGAAAGGTTTATATAAGAATCGTGTGAAGCAGTGCGCCGTTGGATGAAGAAATCGTGTGGTGAAAAAAGATCTCCTAGATACAAGGGTAAAAAGGTATTTTTACTGAGATAGGCGTTACCGTACGTGCGCCAGAAAAAGCGGAGGACGTGTGTCCCCCACTTGCACGACGTGTCAACGTGGTGGAAGCAATGGACCCACAGGGCAGAAAAATCACGACTATTCAACAGGGATGAAGTAAATTTGGTTAAGGGAAGCATGTCGACAAGGAAAATAAAAGAAGATTGGCGAGGAGAATTATTAAATACTTCGGGAGCCTTTGATCAAATACAAGTTTTTGCCCAAATGCTCGGGGCTACTTCGACAAAAAGTAAAATTTCGAGTATGGCAATATAGAAATTGCGGGAGCCTACAACCAAGCACAAGTCCTTGGCTGTAGCCTCGGGGTTACTCCCATCGGGAGCTGTTCGCGCACCCGAGAGATAAAAAAAAGAGAGAGATCATATTGGGAAATAATGACAATATAGCGACAAGGTGGACTAAAATGTCGAGCCTACAACCAAGCACAAGTTCTTGGTTGTAGCCTCGAAACTACTCCCATCGGGAACGCTGTTCGCGTACCCGATGAAGTTCAAAAATAAAAGATAGAAAAGCAAGAGAGTATATTTCGAGTTATAATTAACTCTACATATACTCCCATCGGGAGAACAATATAAGTCAAAATTGACTCGATAAAATGTGCCATTCCAACAGCCGGAAAAGCACTCGACAATATATTCTCAGAACGCCGAAGTTGCGATCAATTTCTGAATGCCGCAAATTTGCGAAGGTAAGACCCCAGATCCGTTCTGCTGGGCGTGGCATCGCCAAAGACTGCGCTCTGCTATCTTTATCCGTATCAACAGATACGAAGAAAAATCCTAACGGACGCGTTAGGTACCCGATAAATTTGACTGGGACTCGACAGAATGGTAAGACCTTAAGCGGCACCTGTCGAAGTTTACACCAGTATCCCGAGATCATGTCCAGGGACGTGATCTTGAAGTAGGTTTTTGCGGATTGCCACTAGAGCAGTTAACTAGTACCTGATCCGTCAGATGAACTAGCCCCAACTACCATTATCCCTGTACAATATAGAATTTTATGTGAAGAAATATGAAAAAGTTGAAGCTTTCGAATAAAAATAAACAGTGGAGATTTTCCTTGATTCTACGATTCAAGCAAAATCTCGGGGGCTACTGACATAGGCATCTCAAATGGGCCTGCCGAAGATAGTACCCGGGGTTTACTGAAGGCCCACTACCCGAAGAATAAGAAGATTCGGGAGCCCAAGATATATCAAGGAAAGTCAAGAGTTGTAATAGGAAGTGTTATTTGTAATCTGGCGGGATGAGTTAGAAACCGTCCCGGACTCTGTAACTTGTATAGCACGAATCCCTCGGCTCCACCTCCTATATAAAGGGGGAGTCGAGGGACGAAGAGAGGATCGAATCATTGTCTACAAACCCTAGTTTTCATAATCGTCGAGTACTTTTCGGCTGAAACCTTCGAGATCTACTTACCCTCTACTTCCAACTAAACCCTAGCCTACAATCCATAGGCATTGACAAGTTGATACCTTGTCAGTTACTGCGCCGCGGTCCGGTCGGTTCGTTCCTTGTGCGGACGTGGGCGTCAAACCAGGTGACATGGCACATGCCGTCGTTCTTCATCACGAGGCAAGCCCATAAATGACTAGTCACATCAAGCATCTTGCTAGTACGCAGTCGAGCATGCCATCTTCGTCAGCACTGCGTCATGGTCTGTTCAAACTTTAAGGGAATTAAGCAAACTCATCGAGTGGATATCCTTACAAGAGTATTATCATTGGTAAAGCTGAGCACGAGCTTGGCGAAGAAAATTCTCGAAGAAGCTTCTTTAAACCTATGCTCGAGTACTCACACTCGACCATAGCCTCGGGGGCTACTCCCATCGGGAGTGCTGAACGCGCACCCGATTAAAAAGGTGGCAATTGCATGAAGTGGAAGAAGATACATCGAGCCTATAACTCGACTACAAGTACTTGAGTGTAGTCTCGGGGGCTACTTTCATCGGGAGCGCTGAACGTGCACCCGATTAAAAGCAAGAATTCATGTTCAAACGGTAAACACTTAACAAACATTACTTCGTCCTTTACTCCCATCGGGAGTGCATGCATCTAGAAGGGAAATTTAACATGATAATTTCCGGCAATCCAACTGCCAAAATTAGCATCCAATAAATAAATAAATACAAAATTCTGAGCCGTGCCATGCTAGAGCATGAAGGTAAAACCATCTTCCTCCATAAAGGTGGCGGTGCGGATCGTGTTTTCTTCATCTAAGGCCTAGTGATGTCCCCAATTTAGGTTTCGTCCAAGGAGGGTGTGCTCTCGTCCGGAGATCCAACACATCACCGTCGTTGCTGCTCCTCCTAAGTCTCAGACCTTCTGCTGCATATAGTCACCCCCTTAATTAGCAGATACCATATTAGTATAGTATTGATGTCAGTTTGTTTTCTTCTGGCGATTTGATGCTTTGCTGGGCAGACCGGCCGGGTAAGTCAAAGCTTAGCGAATCAATGTTCTTCGTGATTCGGTTTGCATGCTCCCCCGGTCAATGACGGAATCAAATCCTCACCCCTCATGCTCGTTAATGGTAATAGATAGATTGCTCCATTATTTACTGCTAAAATGTTTCCCCAGAATCGACATCAAGTTTGTGTTGCTGGAACTACTATTAGAAACCGCACCTTGTTACTGAATTTTATTGTTGGATCTCGGCAGCATGCCGCCGGGAGGGGCAGTGGTGGTCGACAGCAGCAACGGCAAAGACTGCAGCTACGCGACGGCAGCAAGGAGCTTCCCGGCGAAGCTTTCCAGGCCGCTGCTTCTCTTCGCGGTGCTCGCCACCGGCTTTCTCGCGGCGCCGTCTCTCCTCTTCCTCGGTGGCAGCGGGGCCGCCGCCTCCAGCTACTACGGCCTCCCGAGTCTCCCCGTCCCCGACGTCCTCCTGGCGGCCGTGAGATCGGCGCCGTGCGCGGAGGAGAAGGAGGTGTATCGGTGGTGGGCGCGGCCGCCGTCCAAGAGCGCGTGGCACAGCATGAGCGACGAGGAGCTTCTGTGGGCGGCGTCGTTCGAGCCCAGGGCCGCGCCGCCGCCGCGGCCATCGACGCCGAGGAAGGTGGCGTTCCTCTTCCTCACGCGCGGCCCGCTGCCGCTAGCACCGCTATGGGAGAGGTTCTTCCACGGCACCGGCGGTACCGCCGGACGCGGCAGGAAGCTATTCTCCGTGTACGTCCACACCACCCCGGGGTACCGCCTCGACTTCCCGCCGTCGTCGCCGTTCCACCGCCGCCAGGTCCCCAGCAAGGTACGCCACCTAGGCCCTTATTTTCGGAATATTGCATGACAAGAAAAACTTGGGAAATGCACAAATGCACAGGTAAGGAAGGGCATGCAGAATGGAGATGGAAAAAAGAGAGTAAAAATCTTGGCCGTAAATGCCATGGGCAAGAATCTGTTTTTCCTCAAAAGTAAATACTAGTATTTAATATATAGATACATCGAAATTTGGATAAATCACATATACATTTATTTATGAACGGAGGGAGTGTATTGCTTGCATGACTTGTCATAATAAGAGTTGTGAATTGTCATTTGAGAATGCAGAATGCGTGCATAAACTTTACTATGTTTTATGCCGTCGCAGGCCACAGAGTGGGGGATGCCGAGCGTGGTGGACGCCGAGCGGCGGCTGCTGGCGAACGCGCTGCTGGACCTCGACAACGAGCGCTTCGTCCTCGTCTCCGAGTCATGCATCCCTCTCCACCCTCTAGCCACCATCCACGCCTACCTGACCCGCTCCGCCCACAGCTTTGTCGCCGTCGTCGATGACCCGGGCCGAGATGGCCTTGGTCGGTATCCCGCCGGCCTAGCCCCAGAAGTGCCAGTCTCGCGGTGGCGCAAGGGCACGCAATGGTTCGAGCTCCACCGGTCGCTCGCCGTGTTCGTGGTCGCCGATGGCCGCTACTACCCGAGGTTCCGGGAGGAGTGCCTGCCGCGGTGCTACGTGGACGAGCACTACCTCCCCACGGTGCTCACCATGGAGGAGCCCGGGAGCCTCGCGAACCGCAGCGTGACCTTGGTCGACTGGAGCCGCGGCGGCGCACACCCCGCGAGGTTTGGTGCCAGGGATGTGGGGGAGGAATTCCTGGAGAGGCTGGCGGGGAAGAAGGAGAAGGGGAGCTGTATGTACAATGGGCAGCTGGTGGAGGTGTGTTTTCTGTTCGCCAGGAAGTTCGCTCCTGACGCGTTGCAGAAGCTGCTCGAGCTTTCCCCCAGGATCCTCGGGTACTAGCTAGCTATATATATGCCTCTCGGCGCTGCTAGCTGCCGGTTTCAGCCTAGCTATGAATTATACTTGGTACTGAACTGAACACTGCAAGAGCAATTTAGAGATAGAAATATTTTTGATGTAACAAGGGCATGCAGATTTTTTTCTCAATAAAGCGAACTTTTAACAACTCAAACACAACATCATGGTGACAGACACAAAGAGTTGGCCCCGGATCACGAATCAAGAGTGAAATCATTTGGCCTCAGAATAGGGCCGCCGGATATGTGGTATGCTTCGGAGACTGCGCTCATCCATGTCGCCGAAGAGGGCAGCGTGGCACAAGGGGAGACGGGGAGTGACCTCACACCAAGCTCAGCTTCGGCAGCCAAGGCGACGCAGGGCTGGAGTCCCAAAGGACATCGTCGACAGAGACGGGACAGGAGGGAATGTGGGAGAGTAGGGGACCGGCGCGGTGGCAGTGTTTTTCGACAAAGTTATCAAACCAGAATGAGGCCTCCCCGTTGCCCACACGGATGTTTGTGTGCAATGTGTTTGAAAGGGAGACAGATGAGAGTGTAGGAGAGCGACACCGGCTCAACGATGCTAGCGGCCAGCCACACCATACCAGTGGCGTGCCAAGCGCGTCAAGGGGGTGTCGTCGCCATGGAGCGGATTGTGGAAGAACTTCAGAAGGAGATAAATATTTTGGCAGTGGATAAACACCGCGTGAGTGGCAGACATCAAGCTAGGCAACCTAGCAGTCACCCCCACCCCACTGTACGAGCTCTTCCCTTACCAAAGCATGGCACTCTTTTGACGGTTGATACAGTCGATCGTCCCAGACCCAACGAGAGCAGCTAGCTCAGATGAAAGGTCACCAGGCAAGTGAACCAAAACAAACGCAGGCCACCGGAGGAGTCCAAGATGCTTTTCGGCAACTTGCTTCAAGATTTATTGTACGAGTCTTATAGTCATGACAGTCAACACTCAAGAATCTATATCTGCAGCAAGAGATAATGCTTTGATAATAATGATGCAAGGGCTGTAGATGCTTCATATTTTAACTGAGAAAGTAAGAGAACAAACAAATGAATGGTGAAACCACACAAGAATTTCAAAGACTGCACATGAATAGAATGAGCCATTAGAGTAATGCTGCAGAATGAATTGAGAAGATATGCGCTCGTGGTGGTTAGGAAATTAAGTCTGGATCAAGATCGAAGCACACGCTTGGTGAACATTAGTTGCACACCCACTTGCAGAACATATTAGGCAGTAGCCACACTGATCCTGGTGACAGACATCAAACACAAGTAGCAGCAGCACAAGCAGATATCAACAAGATGCCATACAAAGCAAACATCAAATACTGGATATGGGTAATAACTATGGAAGAGATGAGATATGCAAGAAGCATAACTAGGCAGCTCAGAAACATATGGTATCAAATAGTACAATGACTATACAGGATTAAAAAAATGTTCGTGCATGAGAACAGTAGAGGATATGAGCCACTGCTATATGATTCTCATTATTACCAAAAAAAGAAAGATGCTTGCTCTGAAAAGTTAAAGCTCATCCAGATTTACCTTGATAGTGAGATCATCAACCGCTGTATCCAATAGAAATAACCCAATAGTAAGGTTGGTGTAGCATCAACCACCATTTGATTCAAATAGAAACCTGGCAACGAAGGACGACAATGGTGGTCGGTGAACATGCAGTGTCAAATACCAAATGACAGATAAACATAAAATTCAAAAAATGTTATGGAACCAAAACTGAAAGAAATAACAATCTATGCAGCAGAAACCTCTGTGATAAAATAATACTCCCTCCAATCCATACGAAGTGTCGGAGCTTTAGTTCAAATTTGAGCAAATTTGAACTAAACCCTGGATCGGAGGGAGTGTCAGTAACAAATTCTACTAATCAACTGATTCACAGTACATACAATGTACTCCACATAAAATTGCTCATACTGTTCAGGTGTAAAAAATGACCTGCACACATCATGAATGCCAATTATTACAATCATATTGTTGGAATCAAACAGACAAGTTAAGGGAATGTATGCACGCCAGCAAAACAAACAGGATGTAATATTGTTATTATTTTTAGACGGATGGACTCATAACTCAAAGCATGGAAATAGTCTGACTGACCAGATCAGAACTTACTGCTCAAATACTAAAACGTAAAGATGATACTGGACAAAAGTGGAGTAGTGAGCTGCACAAACTGTAAGTTGACCTCTCAGATTCAAAGCATTGATCTGCAAAGGATCATAAGATGTGAATCCGTTGATCATGACAGTCAATATATAACACCATACATGTCTGAATCAACGATCTGATAGCAATTCAAGGGCTGTAGTTCCATAACATTTTCACCAAGTGTTGACATTAATGGTGCAGACTAAGCTGACAAGGCATTTGCACGTAGTGGCAAGGAATTTAATTCTAGATCAAGACTCAAACAAACATGCATTCGGTGAATGTTGGTTGCACATCAGCACTTGCATATGCGGTATATTGCAACAACCAAAGCCAGTATTTCAGGAGGACTTACCAGCTACCAAGTTCCCTGAACCAGTCTTGAGTCCACGACACTTGCAGAACACAGAGCGCCGCACTCATCAATGAAACAGGCGTGCAAGAGCAGCAGCAGAAATCAATAAGATTTCACGCATATAATAAACTAGACAATTCACAGGTAAATGTAGCAATACACTATGAATTATATCTTTATTTGTTCATAGGATGGATTGGTCTTGTCTTGACCTGCAAACAATTTGTACAAACAGCGAACGAAATGTACAAAATTTCTGAAGAAAGCAATCCTCGTGATAATTGGAGCATTTTGCAGAAGAGCAACATAGTGTTGGTATGTTTGTGCTGCAAAAAGCACTTAAGGACAAATTTCTTGTATTTGTTGATACTGTAAACACTAAATAGAATACAATAGACAATGGCGAAAGTGCAATGTGAACCACCAAATAACAGATCTGGTTTCAATTTCAAGTTTTTGACAAAATTAAAAATTAATTAGAAGTACACTATAGAACTAAAAAGGAAAGAAAAAAAGTTTGTGCAGCGGATAACTTTGTGATAAAACACTATCAATATCCCATACTGATCAACCTGGTTCATACTACATATGAGGTAGTTCAAACAAAATTGCTCATACTGCTAAACCATTCAGTAATTGTTGGGCATCACGAATGAAAAATTATCAGACCCATTTTTTTCAAGAGTACTCCAATGGCTTACTATAATCATGCCCAATTATTACAATCCTATTATAGAGCAGGATCCTCTTAATCACCTACTTCCTGCTGTTCTCCATCCACTAACAGACCATTCCATCCGTGCATCAGCTTCTCACAACAAGATTTTGATAGTTCCTGTGAATAGCAAACCATGAGCATCACCATGGTCAGAAATAAGATCAAATAGTTGCACACAGGAAAAGAAACTGTAAAATCAAATGGTACAAGCACTGGTTAATTAGGGACACATGCAGTACCTGCTAATTAGCTTGGGGTACATTAAGCTTGGACCCAAAGCTTTCGAAAAACTAGTAACGCTGACTGTATTTGACAGCCATTGTGTCTGGGGACTGAGCACTAAAGTCCTGCTGTGGCTGAGTGCCAAATGCTGGCCTGCCCTGATGAGGAGATCCGATCTGATCATGCTTATTTCCTACCTGGCCATAGCTTGGGAGATTCTGAGCAGAGCCCAAACTAGACTGTGGTGCTTCAGGAGCACCAAATGATGTCCGTGATGGCTGATGAACACCATACCCAGGCTGTTGCGCTTGCTGAGCGCCATACCCAGGCTGTTGCCCTAGCTGAGCGCCATACCCAGACTGTTGCCCTTGATGAGTGCCATAACCAGGCTGCTGTGCTTGGTGAGCCCCATATCCGAGCTGGTGTGCTTGATGAGCACCATGGTCTGGTTGTTGTGCTTGACGAGCACCATGGTCTGGCTGTTGTGCTTGATGAGTGCCATGGCCTGGCTGTTGCCCTTGATGAGTACCATATGCTGTCTGCCACTGACAAGATGTGTCATACCCGGGATGTTGAGTATGACGAGCGATATCTGTTGGTTGTTGCGGCTGAGTAGTAAATACAGGCTGCACCGGTGGAGCTGGCCCAAAATAAGGTTGCTGCACTTGAGCAGCACTAACTGCTTGCTGCCAAGGGCGAGAGGTACCAAATTCTGGCTGTTTATCTTGGGGTAGAGCAATCCCAGGTTGTTTTTCTTCAGAAGGAATGTCCTGCTGCCATTTATTGGAAGCAGCAACTTCTTCTTTTTTAACCTCTTGGTTTCCAAACACAGGCTGCTGAGGGTTAGGAGACATCCACTCGGGTTGCCGCACTTGAGATGCACCATTGCGAGGATGGAATGGTTGAGGAGAACTATAGCCTGCTTGGCCTTGGTGAGGTGTGTAGCTGCCCCGTGTCTGATTAGATGCAAATCCTGCTAGCCCCTGGGGTGAACTGTGAGGGCGCACCTCTGGTCTTGGCTTAGGAGGCAGTGGCGCTGGTTTTTCTTCAAAAGCTTTCTCCATCTCTTCGTGCCGATCGGCATTCTTGAAAATCTCACCGACAGTCTCCTGGAACTCAGGAGGAGCGACAACTCCACTCCTTGCCATATCCCTGACCAGTTCCAGTGCTCTATCCAATTCCCCTTCCTTGCACAATGCCTTAACCAGGATTTCAAATGTGGTCGTGTTCGGCTTGATCTCCTTGTCAGGCATCCTTCCGTAGACCTTTAAAGCATCATCGACCCGCCCAGCTTCTGATAGTCCTTGAAACATCCGATTGAAGAAGCCGATATTGAACTTTGGGCCATGCTCCCTTCCATCCGCCATTTTGTAGAAGTACTGCAGCGTGTCATCCACACGGCCTTCCTTGAAACACGAGTCGACCATGTAAGTGTAGGTGTACACATCTGGAAGCACCGACTTGCTCTCCATCTCCTGGAAGAGCTTCTCCGCCTCCGCAACCATCCCGTTCTCACAGAGCTTCCCGATGATGTTGTTGAAGCAGCCGACGTCCATCTGAACGTTCCGCCTGGGCTGGCGGTGGAACACCTCGACCGCCTCACGGAACCTGCCCTCCTTGAAGCACTGGTTGACCATGACGTTGTAGGACTCGCTGTTCATGCCGATGAAGCTCGGCGGGGTGTGGTTGTCAATCATGGTCTCCCACAGGTCGTTCGCCTCGGCACGCTTGCCGTGCTCGAAGAGCGTCTCGAGCAGCACGTTGCAGGTGGCGGGCGTCATCCTGAAGTTCCTGTCGAGCAGGGACTTGTAATTCTCCATGGCCTCCCTGTCCATGCCTCTCTTCCAGTACCCCTCCATGAAGCTGGTGTGCACGACGCCGTCGTAGACGGCGGCCTTCTCCCGGAGCTCGTCGAAGAGCTGGAAGGCCTTGTCCCAATTGTTGACGCCGATGTACCCGTCGATGAGGTTCTTGTAGACGATGGAGTCGGCGCCGTGGCCGCGGTGGAACATGGCGTGGAGGAGCTCGAGCGCGTCCTGGATGCGGCCGGCGGCGACGAGCCCCCTGGTGAGGTGGCGGTAGGAGACGGCGGACGGGGGGAAGGAGGTGGCGCCGCCGCCGAGCATCTCCCGGTAGGCCTGGAGCGCCTGGTCGACGCGGGCGGCCTCGCAGTGCGCGAGGATGAGGGTGTTGTAGGAGACGACGTTGGGGACGATGGCGCCGTGGCGGCGGAAGAAGGAGTCGAAGAGCGCGACGGCGTCGCCGTGGCGGCCGGCGCGGACCATGGCGGCGGCGACTGCGTTGCAGGTGAAGACGGTGGGGCGGACGCGGGTGGGGATGGCGGCGCGGGCCTCGGCGGCGGCGCCGTCGAGGTCGCCGGAGCGGATGAGGGACTGCACGCGGTTGTGGAGGCTGAGGCGCGGGCCGACGAGCGAGGAGACGGTGTCGGGGAGGCGGGGCGCGTTGGGGTCGCGCGGGGGCGGGCGGTGCGAGGGGTCGCGGCGCTGGGCGTGGAGCGGCGGCTCGATGCGGAGCTGGCGCTTCCGGCGGCGGCGCTCGGCGGCGGCGTCCTCGGCGGAGGCGAATGAGAAGTGGCGGGAGGTAGGGAGGAGGGCGGAGGCGAGGGCCGGCTTGGGGGCGGAAGGGAGGAGGTGGGGCTGGGAGAGGCGGCGGAGGAGGTGGAGACGGCGGTAGAGCGCCGCCATGGTCTCTCACTTGCGAGCTCAGACTTGGTGGAACGGCGGCGACGGCAATCAAACCAAGGAAAGCAAAAGGAAACCCTTCCTCCCATTCCATTCATTGCTTCTTTTTGGGCTTAGCCCATTTCGTTACAGCCCAATGACTCCCAGCCAAGAACATCTACGAAGAATAGGAAAGAATTTCAAAATCCTTTATCGATACACATTTCATTTTACAGTACAAAACTTTATCGATACACATGTTCATTATTAAATAAAATTAAATGAAAGAAATAAAATTCCACATTTTATTCTAATAGAGCTTGTTTGGCAACCAGTATTTCAGGTCAGAAATAAATAAAATAATATAGTAAAATATAATATAATGGTATCATTTTATTTGGCAAAATCCATATAAATGTCAGGGTACCGGAAGGAATTGAAGTTATCCATGGGATAAAAACCATGTAATTCTCAATTTAATTTCTTAATAGGTTATGTGGTACTCAAACAAGATTTTCTTAAAATGACAAAATAAATTATTTGATTCCATCCCCAAATGATGGGATCTAAACGAGCTCTTAGAGCACCTCCAACGGCGGCCACTAATAGGTGCCGGCAGGAGCGCCAGCATTGCCGTATGGGGGGCGCGGGTGCGGGAACAGCATCCCCCACACCGGCGCCCCCATACGATAGCCCCAATAGAAATTTAAATTTAAAATGACATTTAAAAACCGAAATTCATACGAATATTGACTAGTTTTTATACAAAAGTGACTCAAATTTAAAATAAAAACCTTAAAAGAAAAATAGCGGCGGCGTTTGTTGAAGGCGCTGAAGTCGAGTTTGTTGTCGTCGTCACCGTCGTCGTTGCTTGAAGTGCCGAAGGACTAGTCGTCGTCTTCCTCCTCCTTTGGCGCCGGCAGCTCGGAAGGTCCGGCGAGGTCGACGAAGTTGGCGCCGTGGTCCCTGGCGGACCACGCCGCTGCCTGCCGCAGGTCCATCGTCATTTGCCGGTAGTCCTCCTCGACAGAGCGGCCGACAATGAAGTTTTGCCCGGCGAATTCCTCTGGGTCGTCACTGCCACAGAGGGCCGCCTACGCCTCCCCTCCATCTCCCACCATTGCCTCTTCGCCGGCGGAAGTGTTGTGGTGGCGTCCTCCTCCTTGATGTGGCGGCGTTGGACCGACCCCGTCGCCCGACGGGCCGGAGCCAAAGATGCGTGCCTCGCACCGTCGTCGATGACGACACCACCCGAAGGAGGCGCGTGCACGGTCGAGCGCGTGTGGTCGCGGAGACGGACGACCCGGTGCGTGAGCTCCCAGAAGCCGCCATCCTTGTCGGCGGCCTCTGTAGAAGCGGCGCCACTGGTGCCATGCACCCCGCCTGCGGGTAGTATAGCGCAATGCATGGCATGTCGCCGCGGACGCGCTGGCGGTAGTTGTACTGCTGCAGCGTGGCATCGACGTCGTGGCCGAGCCACCAGGCACGGCGGCCAACATTGTTGAAGCAGTCGTTCGCGCGGTCGGCCGCCCGCGCGAGCTCGATGGTGAAGGAGATATGCCCAAGAGGCAATAATAAAAGTGGTTATTATATATCTTTATGTTTATGATAAATGTTTATATACCATGCTATAATTGTATTAACCGAAACATTGATACATGTGTGATATGTAAACAACAAAGAGTCCCTAGTATGCCTCTTAACTAGCTTGTTGATTAATGGATGATTAGTTTCATAATCATGAACATTGGATGTTATTAATAACAAGGTTATATCATTGTATGAATGATGTAATGGACACACCCAATTAAGCGTAGCATAAGATCACGTCATTAAGTTTTTTGCTATAAGCTTTCGATACATAGTTACCTAGTCCTTATGACCATGAGATCATGTAAATCACTTATACCGGAAAGGTACTTTGATTACATCAAACGCCACTGCGTAAATGGGTGGTTATAAAGGTGGGATTAAGTATCCGGAAAGTATGAGTTGAGGCATATGGATCAACAGTGGGATTTGTCCATCCCGATGACGGATAGATATACTTTGGGCCCTCTCGGTGGAATGTCGTCTAATGTCTTGCAAGCATATGAATAAGTTCATAAGAGACCACATACCACGGTACGAGTAAAGAGTACTTGTCAGGAGACGAGGTTGAACAAGGTATAGAGTGATACCGATGATCAAACCTGGGACAAGTAAAATATCGCGTGACAAAGGGAATTGGTATCGTATGTGAATGGTTCATTCGATCACTAAAGTCATCGTTGAATATGTGGGAGCCATTATGGATCTCCAGATCCCGCTATTGGTTATTGGTCGGAGAGAGTACTCAACCATGTCTGCATAGTTCACGAACCGTAGGGTGACACACTTAAGGTTGGATGTTGAAATGGTAGAACTTAAATATAGAATGGAGTTCGAATATTTGTTCGGAGTCCCGGATGAGATCCCGGACATCACGAGGAGTTCCGGAATGGTTCGGAGAATAAGATTCATATATAGGAAGTCATTTTATAAGATTTAAAATGATCCGGAAGGTTCTATGGAAGGTTCTAGAAGGTTCTAGAAAAGTCCGGAAGAAACCACTATGGAAGGCGGAGTCCCAAAGGGACTCCACCACCATGGCCGGCCAACCCTAAGAGGGGAGGGGTCCCAAGTGGACTCCCCTAAGGGGGCCGGCCACCCCCTCCCAAGGAAGGGTGGGAATCCCACCTCTAGTGGGAGTCCTAGCTTGGGTAGGTTTCATGTGATATGGAAGGTTTTGGTTTGGGGTCTTATTCGAAGACTTGTAGACCAACTCTTGGGTGTTTCACCTATATAATGAGGGCCAAGGGGAGGGGGCCGGCCACCCCAACACCACAAGGTGGCCGCACCAACTAGATGGCCGGCGCCCCCTCTCCCCAAACCCTAGCCGCCCCACTACTCCTTCTTCCCCGCACGCTTAGCGAAGCTTCGCCGGGATTCTCCACCACCACCGACACCACGCCGTCGTGCTGTCGGATTCAAGAGGAGCTACTACTTCCGCTGCCCGCTGGAATGGGGAGGTGGACGTCGTCTTCATCAACAACCGAACGTGTGACCGAGTACGGAGGTGCTGCCCGTTTGTGGCGCCGTGATCAAGATCTTCTACGCGCTTTTGCAAGCGGCAAGTGAACGTCTACCGCTCGTTGCTACCGTCTTCTAGATTGCATCTTGGCTTGGATTGCGTGTTCGCGGTAGGAAATTTTTTGTTTTCTATGCAACGAATCCCTACAGATGGCGCGCTCATCTTCGAATCGTCATGGCCACGCCGGGCTATTGAGCGTGTTCGCTGGCAGGCTCGCTCGGTGATGAGGGCACGAAGCTATGGTCCTGCAGGTGGCGGCGGTGGCACGGCGAAGCCGGCGTTGGAGATGTACCACCCGTGTGGCAGCTTGTACTGTACTGGCACGGGAATGCACTGCCGTACAGTACATCTGCCTCGTCGTACGTTAGTTGCAGCAAGTGGAGGATGCCGCCGCCGCTGCCGCCGGCCTCGTCGTTGTGCACCATCGCATCGGTGGGGGAGGTGGGTGTTTGATGCGGCGTCTACGACAATGGCGATGGCGGCGGCTAGGGTTGGAAGACGGGGAAGAAGAGAGGCACGCGCAGGTGGGGTTTTAAGGGAGGCGGCGGACGCGCATTGAAGGCGCGTGGGGGGGGGGGGGGGGTGGGTCGACACCGCGTGGCCAGTCGCCGCCCTCGTCGCCGCTTCGGTTTCCATGCGGGAGGCCATTAACGCTGACGACCAACCTTTTCACGTCGTTTCCAACGAACCGTCGCGTCCTCTCGCTGCCAAGACGGCTCCACCCGCAAAAGCCAACGTGCCAAGAGGCGCCGGCGCGCCGGATTCGCGTCCTTCACGAAGGGGCCGGCACGGGGTTTCCAGCGCTTCTATTGGGGTCGAAAATGCACCGGCGCTTTTTCTGGCGCGACGGTGCGAGCCTAATTTCGATGTCGGCCCCTAAAATGGTATCGGGACCGCTACCGGGGCCGCCGGTGGAGATGTTCTTAAAGTTGGAATATGTTCTTGGGGTTCAAGTAAGGGCATGTCTAATGGCAAACGTATATCAAGGCTCTTGTGTAGAGAAATAGATAAATTTAAATTAAGAAATAGTCTAAGTGTTCTTTGTCCAATGCTGGATACTAACTTTAGACGGTAAACTGTCATTGTTGGAGGCTGCCTAGCTTGTGGGATTTGATGGCCCAGCACTAATGAACGTCTATGAAATATTTACTAGCGCCCTTCCGCTGGGCATGTCTTTATCCTTGTATCGACTTAGGGCCTCTCTGATTCGTAAATTTAGAATACACAAGAATACATTCTCATGAATATCTAATTTCTATAATATATCATATATGCACCAAAGTTTCGTTTGATTATATTACACACAAAAAACAAAGGAATATTAAAATGGGGTTTGAGTGGATGTAATAATATTTCCTATATATAATAGTAATTCCTCCATTTAAAATAATTGCTCATTTTTTTTAGATTTGATTGTATCTATCGCTAAATGTGTATATATATACATATGTATCTACAAAGTTGAGCGGAAATACTTTTATACTTACACGCATGGGTGTGGATGTCTTCATCACCGTTTGTATTTCTTTAATATTCAAAAAAAAATAGTGTAGAGAGAGCTACTTTTTCTTCTACCACGGTGAGCAAGAATCTCGAGAAGTAAATCGACGGTGAAGGAAAAACCCACACCCATGTGTAGGGGTGTTAACGGATAGGATAATTTCCACACTAAAACTTGCCCCGAATCCGGTTTAAGGCATATGTATCCGATTTTAAGAAATCCGGAAGATAAGGATATCCGATTTCGAAATGGTGCCCCAGATACGGTATATGATATGGTATAGCGAATAACATGCGAATATGGATTATCCGAAATTTAATTAGAATAATCTGAAGGTTTTAAATGGATAATCCGATTTTTTAGTCAAAAACCAAGACTAATCTCACAAGATTAGTAGTCATTGACTCACCGAATACATTTGGCGACCATATTTAACTAGAAATTTTTCAACAATCGAGTTTTAGCGTACCGTGTCTCTTTTCTCTTAACTATACAAGACAGAAAGTTAAAATTCATGTCAAGATTTGCAAGAACTATAACTATTTATCGATGAGAGCATATATCTGACTTTTTTTTATTTCCGGTGTAAATCCCTCATTTCTAATTCGAATCCGCACTCCGGTATATCCACATTTGAATCTGAAATCGGTCAATATCCACTCCGATCTGAATCAAAGAAAAATATATGGTGAAGATACAGTATGAGCAAAGTTTGATCCCATCCGATCCGTTTACACACATGTGGATATGTATAAAATCCATTGGTTTACGTTGAACAGCTTTTTTAGAGACACATGAAGTATAAATATTTTTTAGAAAATATTCCTATAAATAAATTTATTTCTATAAATCAAACAACCAAAATCCTTCAAATCAAAATAGAGCGTGGGCGTGGGCGGAAGAAAATAGATCAAGAGAGGGCAATCGGTCGGCCGTGGCGAAACGAAAAAGAACGAATACAAACCCTCGCCGCATCAGCCGAGCGCTCCACCCAACGCCGGCGGCGGCGGTCGCCCTCGGCAACCACTAGGAGAGCCTCTTATCCGCTGCCGGAATCCCTTCTCCCACCACCAATCTTGATCGTCGACGACTACCAATTCCGTTTAACCTAATTCCCAAACCATGGCATTGCGTGCGCCGTCCAGATACACGGCGCTCTCGCCCATCTCCTTCCACCGCCCCACCCCGATGGATCCGTACGTCGCCGGCGGCACCACCCGACGCTCCGACCGTCCCGACTGGGTCCTACTCCATAAGTCGGCCCGTATCTCGGGTCACCGGAACACGACCACCGTCGGTTGTCACACCACGGAGGGCCAAGCCATCGAGGCGTCCTTCTGGCTCGTCGACCCGCCAGGAGTCTCCTACTTCTCCGTGCACTGCCCCGGCCTCAGCAACGAGGACTTCGCGGACGAGCCCTACGTTCTCTGCGCGGAGGCCGCCCTCGTCCTCTTCAGCGTTGCCTTCGTCCCCGTTCCTCGCCGGCGCCGGATTCCCACGCAGCACTTCGTCTACAGAGCCGGCCCCGGGAGCCCGTCGCTGCACCTGATTCCGGACCCGGGCAATGTCAGAAGAGGCGACCTGTTTGGTCTCTTGCCCTTTCTTGATAGCAAACACTATGCCGTGGTGTTTCTCAACAGACATTACACCGCCGGTGATAAGGCTTGGCGTTTCGACGTTCACGCCTTCTCGTCCATGACACAGTCCTGGAGCAGCAAGTCGCCCATCTTGTCAGGCTTACCGGAAGACGATCAGCAATCCCTGCTTAAACATGCCACCTGCAAGCAGATCATGGTGGGAGCAACCTCCTTGGGCTGGGTCGATCTCTTCCGCGGCATTCTTCTTCTCTGCGACGTGTTCGGCGAGTGCCCCGTGGTCAGGTACATCCCCTTGCCAGCGTCAAGGGTTCGCCAGACGGACGAGGATGGCCTCCCTTACATTGCCCCGTGGTACTCCTGCGACGTCTCCTGCTGCGATAATGATCTGATCAAGTTTGTCGAGATAGAGTTCGACGATCCGGATCGCAGGACCTTAGGCAACCAAGGTTGGAAAGCCACCACGTGGGACATGACGATAGCTGCGGATGATTGGCGCCGACGCTTCACGGTTGATGTTGCTAACATCTCGGTAGACCCAAGCTACTCCGATTTACTGCCTGCAGGGCTGTGGGATGACAGGACTGGAAAACTAGAACTGAAGAAACTGATTGTGTACACCCCCACGCTTAGCAAGCATGATGACAACTTTCTTTACGTGATGTGTAAGGCGAACAACATAGACGGTAAGGCCTGGGTCATCACTCTTGACATGGAACATGCGGCTGTGGAGGCAGTTGCCCCTTATTCTACAAGAGGGCGCCCCCTCGTTTCATGGCACTGTCCATGCACCTTTCCCAAGTACCTCGACCTGAACCCAGGTGACCACTCTCCCTTGTTTCTCCCCATGCTTGTATCAATACTTGACAATTAACTGTTCATACATTTTGGGACTTGGGTTATGATTCAGTACTTGTGAGGGGGTTCAGTAGTTCATGATCTGTTTCTGACTTGGGTTATGGTTCAATAGTTGTGAGGGGGCTCAGTATGTACAAGATTATGTATGCATATTTTTCAGATGTTTTTGTATTAATTGTTTCTTTGTCCAATTTTTGCAGGGGATGACGTGACCATGCACTCTAACAGGTAATTCATACATTGCTTCCTTTGCATTTTTCAGTATTTGATGTTTGCTTTGTATGACATCTTGCTGATTCTGTCTGCTGTTGTTACTAATACTTCTGTTGGATGCCTATTGCCAGGATTAGTGAGGCGGACTTTGTTCTTCAAGTGCGGTTGACTCAAGATTGGTTCAAAGAACTTGGTAACTGGTTATTCCATTCATTGATGTGCTACCTTATTGTTGGCTTTGATTGTAATATATATATGCTCGAGTGCATACATGCAACCAACATCGAGAAACTGTGAATGTTTTAGTCTTGATTTAGAATTAATTTCCTCGGATCAACTAGAAATGTTTTCTTGATTTGTTCTGTAGCATTAATCTGAATTGTTTGTTCAAGCCATGTGAAGGAAGTAGCTTTGAAAATTTTGTGTGATTTCACCCTTCATTTGTGTATTCTACTTTCTCAGTGTAAATATTAAGCAAGTACAGCCCTTGGAAGTCTTATCAAAGCATTGTTTGCTGCTGTAAATATAAGTTCTTGCGAATTTACTGTCATGAGAAGAAAATTCACAAATGTATGGTCCTTTGTAGATGCACGCGTGGACTTTGAGGGGCCAACTTACACTGACTGTTTAATACTACTTCAGCGGTGCCCAGTATCATCTCTGCTTATCGATATCCAAGAAGTAAGTTGTGTTCTGTGTCTCGTGGAATCATTCAACAGTTTCATGTTATGAGTCTTTTTTGCTAAACATTTTTGATGAGTTTTTTGTTTTGTTTCGTGGAACTACGCAAGCATCTTTGCTTCCAAAAGCTTGAATTTCTTTATTATCTCTAAACTTTGCACATAGCTGCTGGTCGTGTATTTATATTCACATATTGTGCAATAGCTTGGTTCGAAATGACGAAATCTGAAGTTACCATGAATTGTGATTCCTCGAAATATCTTGATGCAGGTGGTAAAATACGCTTTCAATGTTGGTCATGGTGGAGCCGCTCCAGATGCTCTGGATTTTTGCTCACGGTATATACATACACGAGGAAGCATTTTCAAATGCAGTTATTCTCGGAATTAAATAAGCTTTTTTAGTTCTGACTGTAATGTCTTGTGTTCCCTAGAGCCTTGGAAGATTTTGAGATGCTCCTACGCAAGGCAGTGGATGATCCATCGTCATCTACTGAAGCAATGAAGGGAAAAATCAGTGTTGCTCTTGGAGCTTTAGACAGGTTGGAAAATGGAATACGTTTCTGTACTTCATTATTATAAAAATGAACCAGTTTAATGGTGGCGCATTTTCCATGTTTTCAGTATCTTGAACATGGTGCTGCCATCTGTGAGGGTGCTTGCGGATGCAGCCTGCCACCAAAAACGAGATGAAGCAACAAGTGAACTTCGTGAGAGGCCAGGTCAAACAGAGAATTACAAATTGCAGGGCTATCTGGATGCAAACTGATTCGTCGCATGACGGGCTCCGTAATAGACGGAGAGCCGTTAGAGGCGACTTTTGGGCGGTTTTGGGCGATCGCCGGCGACGAGGATTCGGTGAGTACCGTCGAGGATGAACTCGCCATTGAGTCATCGCGTTACCTCGCCTGCTCGCCTGCGACGGAAGGCTGCACGATGGTGGAGGCGGCGACTGCATCGCTCCGACGCCGTGAAGAGAAGAAGAGAAGACAGCGACTTGCGGCTATCAATTTTGGATCAGGTGAGTGTTTCAATTCTGCTCTATCTGCGCCTGTTCTGGTCTCAAGATCGATTGAAAGGAGATCGAGGTTTCCGACTCCAGTCTTGCCGCCGTCCACGTTCTGGCTCGAAAACTTTAATGCCGCTGAGTGGATGCTGGTGCAACGGCGACGGCGGCGGTATCGGATGGTTGGGCCGGGGAAAAACTGGCCGGCTCTGGATCAGCCTGTGCATCGCCGGCAGGGACGATCGCCGGCGTATGTGCCGATGCGGATCAGTCATCGGGAAATTTTGAATGCTGAACATGCTGGGCTGGGCCGGGCTGATCCTTGTACGTACAATATGGAGCCGATTGGCTTTGTTCCACATAAGGGCAGTATGGGCCCGGAACAGGTGATTGAGCCTCGACAGCCTGCACGTCTGACTCGTTTTGATCGGAGTCGATCGTGTAAGCTAGGTTTTGGTAGATTTCCTCTCTGTCCCGCACCACGTGTTCTTTCTCTCGTTCCTGGAGCCGCCGTCGTCATGAGTAGGGGTGGAGGGAATCAGATGAGGGGAGGACGTGGGGGCGGGAGGTGGGATGGTGGTGGAACTGGTCCGCCGTCGGGAGGAAGATTTTTCGAGCAGGGAGGTCCAAGCGGTTCTGCTGGCCATGGGGGGAACTCTGGTACTGGAGCGGACCGCTCCGATGATGTCTTCGGGGACGGTGTTTTTCGTGCTGGTCATGGGCGTCCCAATAATGCTGGGGGCGGCTTCAGGAATCAGCAGGGATACAATAGAGGATACAATCGCAGTTTCGGAGGTAACAATTTTAATCGCCGACCATCTAATACCTATGTTCGGCGGGATGATCTGCCTAGAGATGGTCCTGATCTTAGAGGTCTCAATGATGCCCAAAAACGTCTAGTGAAGGAGGCGGCTGAGTCTTTTGCTAAACAATTACTAGCTACTTCTAGCTCTGAATCAGCTCCTAATAATGGTGCCGTGCCGATTGTTCGAGAGCCTGGACGGGTAGCACAAAATTTGATTAGGCAAACACAGGTTGTGAGGCACTCTGAGGTTTCTAGTGCTTTTGGTACTAATACTGCTGAGGTACCTGTGCACGGGGGTTCCCTGGCGGGTAGGAACGCTGGGGCTGGATACTCTCAGAATGTAGCGTCTAACCAAAATACTGAGATGGCTTTGGCTGCTGCGGCAAAGAAGAAAGGACCGGAGTGTTTTCGATGCCACAAAACAGGCCACTGTATCAATGATTGTATAGCAGATTTATGTGATTGTTGTCAGAGTGCTGATCATGTAACTAGAGATTGTCCTACTCTGCGTGCTCCAAAACCGAGAATTGCTGTCTATGGTGTTGGTCATGTGGATTTAACTTTTTGGAAGATACCTCTCTCTGGTGATGTTAGGCCTCGTGTTGAGAACACTAGGTTGGGAAGAGTGGCAGATGAGGGTGGGAGTATGACTATACCTGAGCTAATAGAACAATTAAAATTTTTGATGCCCGATGATCAGTACCAATGGGATGTTCAGCAGATGGAGGATAATGTTTTTAGGGTTAATTTTCCAAGTAGAAGTGACTTGGTGAAGGCGCAGCATTTTGGCAAATTTTGTGTGCCGAGATCACAGATTACTTTGTCCTTTGATTTCTGGAGGAAGGACGTCGAACCAGTTTGGACGGCAGAAGAGGTCTGGGTCAGAGTTCATGGTTTCCCTCCTTTTGCTCTCGATGAAATTGTAGCTTTATGGGCTTTTGGCGATATTTTCGGTGAGACTACAGATATTGATATACCCTATACAAGGGCTAATAATGTTTTAAGAATCCGCATCAGTTGCTTGGATCCTACTCTTATTCCAACTAGCCTTGATGTCAAGATCCGCAATGATTTTTTCCGACTCAGTTTTGAAGTAGAGGGTTTAAGGGATCCAACAACACAGGTGGATAGTGTCTCTGAGGATATACATAAGGATGATGATATGGACCATGATGGTCCTACCAACAATCCTGGAGATGATACTGACAGAGAAGTCAAGAGGAAGAAGAATGAGGAGGAAAGTAAAGATACCAACTATGAACCTTCACATCCTGTTTCTTCGGATGGTACCTCTAATGCTTTATCTCCGATTCAGTTAGCCCAAGATAATGACATTATGGCTGTGGATGATACACCGAGGTATGATAATGCGTTTACATCTTCTGTATGTGACTTTGCTTTTTCGAAACCTAAATGTCTTGATCCGTTTTTTAGTGCCGCGGAGAATCTGGATTTGTGTACTGGGAGTCTCGCCTCTTTGAACCCGGCGGAAAGCAATCTTGATGGGCTGGGGCGTGAGGTTTCTTTGGCTGGGCAAATGAGCAGCGTGGTGCTACCTGTGCGGAGGGAGAAGGAAGCTGATGTGTATGTGCATGGCACATGCACACAGCGAACCCCCCTGGCGCCTGAGGCTGCTGTGTGTGTGCCTGTCACATGCACACATCGGACAACGACATGGTCACCAGGCGAGGAGTTGCATGGCGCATGTACTGGCGCCGCAGCCACGACGATCGGGGCGCCGACCAGCTTGCTGCATGGCGCATGCAGCCTGGGCTCGTTGCCTCCGCCACGCTCGGTTAGCTCGCCGACCTCTGTACCATCACAGGATCATGCATCAAAGGGCCATACACCAAAACGCACTTATGTGCATACGGTAACACCAAAACGGAATGCTACGAACAAGACATTTGTATCTCCAATGCCAACGACGGCTACGGATTTGGTTAGTCATAAGAATGATGTCTCTGCTGTCCTACTTGATAATGTTTCTGCTACAACATGTTCAAATTATTTTGTATCACAGGCAGATTTGGCTACCAAGAAGAGCACAACACCGGGTTTAATGACCACGCCGGTATCTCCAGCTTTATTCTCTGATGAAGTGATTGCGTTTGGAGGCATTAAATCACAGACGGCAAAAGGTATAAGGTCTAGTGGAAGACTTCGAGCGCAACCAAATGTTGATGCAACTCAGCTTGAAAAAGCTATGCTTCTGGCACAAAGGCGTAATGAAAGTTTTGCGCAAGGTATTTCTCAGCCACACTCGCTACTTAATTTTTCAGATGCACAAATTATCCATAATGCTACTGTTTTGGGGGTATCAATGGGTAGTTCACTTTCAGACCAAATTAATGCGGCACATATAATTAAAGAGAATGAATTTCAAAGGACACTAACTATCCTGAAAAAGAATGAGTCCATGTTGGAAAAAAGTGCGGAACATTTGCCTTGTCTTACTGTCTCACATGCGTCTGAATTAGTTGGGGATCTAGATGATGATTTTCCATCAGATAATGATTTGCTTTGTGCATCACCTGTAACACATAAGACAAGACGGAATAAAAAGAAAAAGTCTTATGATAGGACTAAGGTTAGACGAAGTAACAGGATTCGGAATAAAATTTATAATTAGATGGCTTTGAACTCTTTGTGTGGATTGACTTGGAATAGTGAGGGTTTTGGTGATCCGGGAAAACACCTTTTTGTCAAAGAAGCTATTAGAGAACATCGGCTAGACTATATAGCACTTTTGGAAACAGGAAGATCAAATTTTACTGTTCCTTTCCTTAGGGATCTATCTTGCGGGAAGGAGTTTAGTTGGTTTTGTTTGCCACCTCAGGGGCGTTCGGGGGGTATTTTGGTTGGCATTAATAATAACACTTTAAAAGTTAATAAGGTAGTTAATGGTGATTTCTGTGTCAAATTATCTTTAAAATCAAAAATTGATGGGTTTGAGTGGGTCTGGGTACCGTGTATGGAGCTGCTCAGGATTCTCTTAAACACGTGTTCTTGTCCGAGTTGGTGCGTCTCTGTGAGGTTGAATCTCTACCTTTGCTCCTTGCCGGAGATTTTAATATACTTCGAAAACCTGAGGATAAAAGTAATGATAATTATAATCCGCGGTGGCCCTTTATCTTCAATGCTATTATTGAAAGTTTAAATTTGAAAGAAATTGCACTATCGGGGCGTCAATATACTTGGGCTAGTAGGCGAGTGACTCCTACCTATGAAAAGCTGGATCGTGTGCTTGCTAGTGTGGAGTGGGAACAAAAATTCCCATTAGTGTCTGTAAGGGCTTTATCTAGGTCGGGGTCTGATCACACACCTCTTCTTATTGATTCGGGAAACCATGCACACTTAGGAAACAAAGCCCGTTTCTCATTTGAGCTGTCTTGGCTGCAACAGGACGGTTTCTATGATTTGGTGGCAGCTGAGTGGGCTGCAGCTCCAATGGGGGTCTCACCAATCGATACTTGGCAAAAAAGATTAGACATTTACGCAGATTTTTAAGGGGATGGGCGAAAAATCTTAGTGGAAAATATAAACTAGAAAAGGAGAGGTTACTACAAATTATTGATTTCCTGGATATTAAGGCGGAGACTTGTCCTTTATCTAATGTTGAGAGGGATGAGTTAAAAATGGCTAATGATAAGTTGAATAAGCTTAGAAGGTCGGAAGAAACCAAATGGGCACAGAGAGCCAAGGTTAAGTATATACAGGAAGGGGAGATAATACAAAATATTTTCACCTAATTGCTAATGGGAAGCATAGGAAGAAGAAAATTTTCCAACTCGAACAAGAGGAGGGGACGATTGTTGGGGACGAGAACCTAAAAACTTATATTACTGAATACTACAAAACATTGTTTGGTGAACCGCAACATAGTCCAGTATTAATGATGGAGGATAGAGTTGATGATATTCCTCAAGTTTCGGCAGCTGAGAATGAGCTTCTCATCAAAGACTACTCTTTTGAGGAAGTTTATGAGGCGATCTCACGAGATGAAACATAATAAAGCGCCGGGGCAGGATGGGTTTCCGGCAGAGTTTTATCAGACCTTTTGGGAAGTAATAAAAGTGGATTTAATGGCGCTATTAATTACCTTCCAAAGAGGAGAGTTACCTTTACATAGGCTAAATTTTGGGGTTATTACTCTTATTCCAAAAAAAGATAATGCGACACAAATACAACAGTACCGCCCGATTTGTTTACTTAATGTGATATTTAAAATCTTTACTAAAGTGGCTACTATTCGTATTTCGGAGGTTGCTCATAATGTAATCAAACCTACCCAAACTGCATTTATGCCGAGACACATTTTAGAGGGAGTGGTTGTGCTTCACGAATCCATTCATGAACTGCATAGGAGAAAGTTAGATGGTGTTCTTTTCAAAATTGACTTTGAGAAGGCGTATGATAAAGTTAAATGGCCGTTTTTACAACAAGTACTGCGTATGAAGGGTTTTGATGAGATATGGTGTGATCGAATTAAACAGTATGTTCAAGGAGGGAGTGTGGGGATTAGGGTTAATGATGATATTGGTCATAATTTCCAAACTAGGAAAGGTTTGAGACAGGGTGATCCTTTATCTCCGATTCTATTTAATATTGTCGTGGATATGCTAGCTATTATTATTGCACGAGCTAAGGAGGAGGGTCAGATTGGGGGTCTTCTACCTCACCTAGTCGAGGGGGGAATTTCTATCCTACAATATGCTGATGATACAATTTTATTTTTGGAACATGATATTGTTAAAGCACTGAATATGAAATTAATTCTATGTATATTTGAGCAACTCTCTGGTCTGAAAATTAATTTTCATAAAAGTGAGATATTTTGTTTTGGTAAAGCAAAGGATAATGAACAACAATATATGCAGATTTTTGGTTGTGAAGCGGGTGCTTTACCTTTTAAATATTTGGGTATACCGATCCATCACCGAATCTTGAGAAATGCTGAATGGAATCCGGTTGAAAACCGTTTTGCTTCAAAATTAGGGTGCTGGCGTAGTAAGATGCTTTCTTATGGCGATAGATTGGTTCTCGTTAATTCGGTGTTAACAAGTCTATCAATGTTTATGTTATCATTCATGGAGATACCTGTGGGGGTTAGAAAGAGACTAGATTATTATAGATCTAACTTCTTTTGGCAATCGGATGAAAAAAAGAAAAGATATAGGCTCTCTAAATGGAACATAATCTGTAGACCGAAAGACCAAGGGGGTTTGGGTATTGAAGTTCTGGAATTAAAAAACAAATGCTTACTGAGTAAGTGGCTATATAAACTTCTTACTGAAGAGGGTATGTGGCAACAAATTTTGCACAACAAGTATCTGCACTCTAAGACTTTACCGCAAGTTGAGGCAAAACCTACTGATTCGCCGTTTTGGAAAGGTCTTATGAGAGTAAAATCTGACTTCTTTAGTAAAGGTTTTTTCAAAGTTGGAGATGGTACTTCGGTACGCTTTTGGGAAGATGTCTGGTTAGGGGATGTTGCTCTATCACAACAATATCCCTCTCTTTACAATATTGTACAACATAGAGATGTTTTGGTTTCCACAGTTTTGGCACAAAATCCGTTGAATATTACTTTCAGGAGAGGTCTTAATGATCATAAATATACTGAATGGTTGCATTTGTGTCAACGACTCATAACTATTAATCTCACTAATGAACCTGATAAGTTTGTATGGAAGCTTACAGATTCGGGTGTGTTTACTGTTAAGTCTATGTATCATGATTATATGAATGGCCATACCAGATTCCTGCGCAAATATTTGTGGAAACTCAAGATCCCCTTAAAAATAAAATTTTTCATGTGGTTTCTTAATAATAAGGTCTTACTTACTAAAGACAATTTGGCGAAACGTAGATGGACGGGATCTCAAAAGTGTTGTTTCTGTAATACAAATGAAACTGTGCATCACTTGTTCCTTGCATGTCCTTTTGCTACTATTATTTGGCGGATGATTTACTTTGCCTATAATATCCCGCCACCTACGAGCATTAATAATATGTTTGGGAACTGGTTGTATGGAGTTCCGAAGAAAGATAAACTGAAAATTAGGATTGGTATATCTGCTATATGTTGGACAATATGGAACACTAGAAATGACATGATTTTTAATAATCAAAAGGGTACTAACTTTTTGCAGGTTATTCTTCGAGCTGTGCACTGGATACGGTTATGGGCTTTCCTGCTACCGGAGGATCAGCGGAAGGATATGGATACTGGATGCAACAGACTGCTGGTGCTTACTCAGGATTTCTACTACCGGGCTACTGGGTGGCGACACATTAATAGGATAGAGTATGGCTAGCCTATTTAGATGTTTTGCTGTCCCGCTGGTTGATGTACGTGGCAACCAAGTCGGGCACATATTTATTTTTTACCCTATGCCTTTTGTACTTTGTACTTGATTTTTGATACTTTATACGTTCAATAAAAGGCCGTGTGCATCGATTGATGCAGAGGCCGGGGCTTGCTGCTCCTTTATCGAAAAAATCTGGATGCAAACCTTTCTCACTGCAAGAAGCCATGCGATACAAGCAGTGATTCTCGAGGGAAGAAGAAGAAGAAGCGGGCACGGAGTCGGAAAGCTAAGCAAGTTGGTCCAGGTAGCCAACTGGAACAGTCAAGAAGCCCTTTGTATTTACTGATTTTTTTGTGTCTGCTCTCAACTACCTTCATATTGACACCGATCGTACTGAAATCGCTAGTATCTTAGTACTACCTTTTATTAAGTCATATGCGTGCTTTTCTCCGTGACTTTGGCCCCGCTGGACCTCTGCCGTTCTCGCGTGTGCGTTTTTGCGGCCTGCCCAGACCGCCAAAAATACTCCGTTGAAGATATGGGATGTTCCACCAGGAGGTCCAACGACAGCACGGTTTTGGCACTTTGGCATGTTCCTGGTCCAGCCAAATCTACCACCGCTATCGTTCTTCCCTGGGTCGTTATTGGAGGAAGATCGTTATGGCCGGTGGTTGAAACGAGATTACTCCGATGGTGGAGCAAATCGTGGTGGCTGACACCACCAGGTCGCTAGTGCTTTGAGGCTTTGAGTTCTTGCAGTCTTTCTTGAGATTCCGAGTCACCACGTGCCAATCCTCCAAGGTATTTACGTGTATCTCCTACATATTTTAAACCATATCGTAGAAGCCATCACGATGTAGCCATTCAACTTCAAATTTAAATTAGCATTTACAATGTGGCCTAGAGGATCCTGTGGTTAAGAGGATATAGGCGGGTTCCAGAAAGCCCCAATACATTCTAGAGCACGTACAGTTAAGTAAGGAAACTTAGATTCTATTAAGTGATCTAGCTTCCCATATGTCGGCTTAAGAAGGTTGTTCGCTATGTGGACTACCGTTCAATCATTGAAACTTCATTTAAGTCTAAACTGTCAGTGAAACATTGAATAAGAAATGTCAATAAGAGCCGAACCTATCTTTGTTGGAATCTTAGCAAATTAAAACCCCACCAATAAGAATAGGGTATGGATTATCTTTTACTAGGTTAACCAATTCATGGAGAAGATATGCTTTATGTTCTTCCTAGGCACACAACGACAAGACTCCATATGAAATTATTGGTTACGGATATGGAGTTTAATGTGATACTCTCCATCTAAACTAGCCAATACATTCATGCAATCTTTTCGGGCGCCAAGTAGCATGTCATCAGATCTGTCACATATCGGACCAGAAAACCAGTTAAAATCGAGACCACTAAAAATGTGGTTTAAGAAGACTTGCTGAGAAATCTCTTCCACACATTTTTGAAATAGCCGCAGAATCCAGTCTAAGATCCCGAACACACTCAACAATGTGTAAATGTTAGCCAACTCGCGAAGACTTCTACTATCAAAAGCATGCCATTCATCGGGTAATAATTAGGGTTTTAGACGCTTTTGCCTCTTTATGTGGCTTCTGACTCTTTTTTTGTTGAAAAGGAAGCTTTCCATTTCCGGCCAAAACTTGCAGTTCATATAAAGAACTAAGGGCATTCTCATCTAAGCCCACCTCTGATACCTCACCAACTAGATGAGAGAGAGGGGTTGATCGTCAATTGTGGCATGCGTCTCCTCATCATCTAGATGTGTGGTATCCGACTTACTTGATAGACTTGGGATATAACCATTAAACGGTCAAACTCCATGTGTCTCATTGCCGAAACATTGATTTCCTTTTCATTAACTTGAAGTGTCGAGATTGTGTCCCGCCTTACAGCGCATGGCCTTCACAAGAGTCCTCGTCAGCTGTTACCGCACCATCCTCAGCAACCGTATGTAGAAAAAAATTGTAATCTTACGTGAATAAATAGAATAAATCAGTAACTCTGAAATGCTACAAATACCCTCTTGCTTTGCAAGGCCTCAGACCTATCCCGCTATGCCACTCCAACAAGAGAGATGTGTGCTTTGATTCAGTCTGACAAAACAGAGCACCGTAAGCCGTTGACATGCAAACAGCAGGCAACGCCTTCAAACATCTTTCGCTCACAAAAAAGCGCTTTCTGCAAACAAGAAACAAAGAGAAAAGAGAAGAACTGATTTGCAATGGAGGAGGACAATATGTTATTAACACGGAAACTGCAAGTTATTATTTTTGTGCACAATGGTAGTAATTTACACGATAATGGAAGCAGCGGACATCACAGTGAAAACAAAGATCAAAGCTTGAACACAAAACACAGAGCTGTTCGTTCTCTACGATCACAGAGATGAACAACACATGCTTATCTCACGGCTAGTACAATATTAAACAATGGAAATTTGCTCAAAAATATTCTCTTATGTTTCTCAAGCAGCAAATGCTGAAAGCAGCAACGGAAATGACCAAGAAGAGACGATGTTTATTCCTCCATCCTCATGATGCAACGCAGTCCCTCCCCCTTGAGCATGAGGTCGAACGCCGTGTTGATCTGCGAGAAGGGCACACTGTGCGTGATGAACTTCTCCAGATCCAGCTCCTTTCTCATGTACATCTCAACGACTTCTGGGAGGTCAGTACGTGGTTTGTAGTTGCCGAAGAAGGTTCCCTTTAATGTCTTCTCGCTGAGAAAGTTCATCGGCTGGGTCTTGAACACTGCCTCCTTGTGAGGGACGCCCACCAGCACGGCCACACCCCACCCCTACATCCGACAGATTTCATGATTCAGTTCAACATAGAATAGAAATGGCTCACAATGATCATAGGCGTACAAATTATTGTAGGTGCATTGAGAAGTATATTACATCACTAACGCATTCGAAGGCAGAAATCATGGCGTTGATGTTGCCAGTACACTCGATGGCACTGTCAACTCCACCATTGGTCATCTCCACAAGCACCTGGAGAACATCATTGAACAGTGAGTTTTATTTTGCACAAGCTTGTCTATGCCATGATAAAAGGGAGAAATGTTTATGACGGAAAAGAACAAACCTCTTGCACGGGCTTAGTGTGGTCTTTTGGGTTCACGAAGTCGGTGCATCCAAATTTCTTAGCTGAAAATTGATGGACATGTTGTTAGGTTTGGTTTGCTATCCAAAAAAATTACTAAGAAGACCTTGTGTTTCCGTGAGATAGATTGTACCTTGTTCATATTTTGCAGGGTTCAAGTCCACACCAATGATTCTTGATGCCCCAGCCATCTTGGCCCCTTCCATGGCCTGATCATGTGAATAAAAACATACGTACATCAGTTAGTCATGGTTATATGGTGCGCTTGTCATCAACTTGTAATGATATGTTGTGGAAGATACTGATCATAGAGTGTCACTTACAGCAAGGCCCACCGCTCCAAGACCAAAAATTGCGACCGTTGAACCCTTCTTCGGTTTCGCAACATTTAGGGTAGCACCAAGTCCTGAAAAAAAAAACACATTTCAGTAACTATTTCAGACATCATGTACATCCTAACTCAATTGGATTCAGTTGCTTGAGTAGCCATGTCTTACCAGTTGAGATACCACAACTGAGAACACAAACTTTGTCAAGAGGCGCATCTGGGTTGATCTTTGCGAGACACCCGACATGGATCACGGTGTACTCACTAAAGGTGGAGGTCCCAACGAAATGGAAGATCGGTTTCCCATTGATCGTGAAGCGGGACTGTCCGTCGCCGATCATCACGCCACGATCCACGTTGATCCTGAGAAGATCACAAAGGTTGCTCTCCTCTGACTTGCAGTGGGCACACTCCTTGCACTCACCAGTGAAGACCGGGAGGACATGATCACCCGGCACCAGCTCGGTCACACCCTCTCCGACGCTCTCAACAATGCTGTGAGGAAGACATTATTTGTGGCAACTGTTATTACAAATGTTAAACTACGGAGAGCAAGCAAAATTTTATTCGAAATGCAAAGAAGGAGTCCATTTATATAGCTTCGTTGAACACTTCAGCGGGTTTTTTTTTTCTTTTAGCTGTGCTTGAGACATTATGTTGTTACAGAGGGGGGATGTAATTGATATCTACTTAATATTATTAATATATTCCTTTATAAGAAGAAAGTGATACTATCTAGGAAATTAATTTGTCAAAATATGTCAGAAATTAGTAATGCAGACACATGATGACGTTGTCAGAATAGTAATTTAAATGAGTAATTAGGAGAAAAGACAAAACACTTTATGTGAGCTTGTGTCATCGATGTCGTTGTCCCAGTATTATTCTTAGTCTAATCCCATGTTACTAATATATGGACACTTGCTCAATCTAATCGACTAACAAATCAGGACCCAGGATGACTATAATTAGTTGCTCGGATGAATAAACTATATATTAGAATCAAGATTCCACCAAGCAACCAAACTGCGACAAAATAAGATAATAGACAGCTAGGCAGTATTGTGACGCATACCCTCCAGCTTCATGGCCTAAGATCCTAGGGAAAACCGGAGTTTGCCCCTGCAGAAACCAAAGCAGAACATCACCATGTTAATTCAGCATCACAATTACCCGATTGAAAACAACAAAACTATGAGAGACATTTGTGGACACCTTGGCTTCCCAGAAGTAGACGTCGGTGTGGCAGAGAGCGGTGTAGAGGATCTTGACGCGGACTTCCATGGCCTGCGGCGGCGCCACTTCCACCTCCTCGATCACCAGCGGCTTCCCAGCCTCCCATGCCACCGCGGCTGCAGTCACCCAAGAACAAAACCAATTAGGCCTACATTACTCCCAAGTCCCAACAGACTGATGTAACTAGATAGTGTTTCAAGAACAAACCTCTGCACTTGATCACCTTCCCAGCGGTCGCCATTGCTGTTAATTGGTCGCTAGCTCCAAGAACTCCAAGACAAAGGACAATCTTTGTCGCTAGCTAGCTGTTTCTACTTCGCAGTACACGTTGATGAGACGTTGGTGAGGAAGAAAGGCGAGGCGAGCCATGTATATATACTGTTGCTGGAGGAACCAGCGAGTAATTAAGGTTAGCTTGGAGTGCAAGTGGGGAAATAAGAAGATTTTTTTGTCCTGCAGAAGGTAGACGAAACAGGGTGGCTGGCTCAGCTGCTGCTTCTGTTCATCCGCGGTTCTGCCTGCCTGTTTCTCCGCCGGTTTCAGGTTTTTCTGCCTCTTATATCTGACTATAATGGAAAATGTAGTGACATGATCAAGAGGCTACAGGTCAACGGTAGCGGAAAAAGAAAAAAAAATGAGATTGAAAAACCAGGCACGGAGAAGACTGACTTGGAGATCAAAACCGCGGCAGGCTTCGGCATGACCTTGAAAACCAACCACAGCATCAAAAATAACAGCCAGAACCATCCCCATGTCTCGTCGTTTTGCAACGGGCGTCGCCGGAAACCTCATGCTGATGGTTCTGTGCTTCTGCCGGTTTGGTGTATCAAAAACATTGTGGGCATCAATGGATTCCAATAGCCAGCCAGAGCTGTCACATGACTCCTTCCCTGAAGCACTGCATCAAACACATTGTGGGCATCTTCGAGTTTGCAAACATGGGTCCAGTTCAAATACACCACCAACAGCTCGCAGCATAGGCAAGTCCTGGTGCTGGCAGTCTCTCGGCCAATTTAGCATTTGCACGAGACACAAGAGCTAGTAAAAGGCAACCCATAGGCACGGCAAGTCTGAAGAGGCAGCAGCGAGCGAGAAACCGTCCCCAACAGCCCCCAAATTGTACGAGCGTGTGCACAAAGCCCTGAATGATTCAGCTGGATCGACACCATCTCTGACACTGAAGGTGGAAGGCTCGAAGCTCGGGTGGGAACTTGAATCGAAGGTCGACTGAAGGAGGGAGTGGCGATCTGCAGCGGAGAGGGCGACGAGGAGCGACTCGAGAAGATAGGCGAGGGCGGGGTCAACTGAGCACTGCGAAGCAGGGGAACGGGTGACGAACATGCGTAAGAGGGGCGTCGGCGATGAAGCGTGCGGCTGGTCCACACCGGTGCAGTGGCGACGAAGGAAGGCTGCGTCCCGCCGTGAGGCCAGCCTCGTAGTCCGTCTCCGAGGGCATCTCACCGCCGGCGCGGTGGCTCCTCCTTCGCTCCTCTCTTCTACAACTTTCGGATTATCCTAATTAAATTTTGAATAATCTATATCTGCATGCTATATGCTATACCATATCCAGAAAACCACTTCAAAATCGGATATTCTTACCCGCCGGATTTATTAAAATCGGATATGGACCTCTTAAAACAAATTCGGGGTGGGTTTTTATATTACTATAAGATCGTCCCGAAAAATTCTGACTACTACAACTATATTTACAGTGGCACCTGCGCACCGTAATTAAAGTTTAACACAAGAAATTCCACAAGATACCGCACAGATAAGAAATAATAGCTAGCTCATGTACAAATTCACAACAGGAGATACTACTTTTTATGATATCTGACATTAACATCCGTAAAACTGAGAGACAGAGAACAAGAGAGCTTGTAGAGGGCATTAGCATGTGGTACTTTAGTTAAACAGTTTGAATATTAACCACATAAGGCAGTCTTCTAATGGGCATTAAAATGGGTCCCGTCTGACGAACTGCAGCCAGTACTTCATCGTCGCGATAAAATGCTCAGATGATCTTGGAAACACAGTCAACAGATCAAAACCACTTCAACGCAATTGGATGTAACTGTGATGCCGCTAGCACTTATGTGCATTAACGGGGCTCGCTTATTCACCAGAGATTTACTTCAAGCTTGCTTGCTTATTCACCTGTGATCACTTCAAGTTTGCATACGGGGCAAAATGTACCCCATTTTGTCAGCCAGGGATCAATGCACGCCACGTGAAATTCTGTATACAAAAATTAGTGGCCATAGGACAGTTAGGGTGTTATCAGAAATGAGAAGCTTTAAGCACAAATGTTGACACATAAATCATTGCTCGCTCCAGAAACAAGGAAGTGCTCCTATGTAAGAATAAGTAGTACTAGCATATTTTGCATCTTGACATATAATCTATGTGAAACCTGTTGCAAAATAAATCCACTTTTTCGATGCCCATTCTTGAGATATAGCAACATTAGATGTCGCACTAGCATTTCAAATCAGCAAACACAAATGTAGGATAATAAACTAGATTCTGTCATATAACATGGCAAAATAAATATGTGAAACATAGTCTTTAAAATCTTTATCATAGAGTGTATTTTTTCTACTGTTGCCCTTATAACTACCACTTCTATCCGGATATATAGTGCAAATTTGATTGCTCAAGACAGGGTTTTAACCAACAGTTACTCAATTGGTACATAGTGTATGTGACAAAATTAGTGTCTATGAATGCTATTAAGACATACTTATTTGTTATTGTGATTTTCGATCACATAACCAATGTAAATATGACTATGTATCCTGACAGAGGGAGCACTACATACTGATTGATTAACACTACATTTTTTGGGCTAAATGTCAGAAAGTTTCACCTTCAAGCCCAAGCTGTGACACTTGATTTAGAAAACTACTCGCTGTGAATTTTATTTTGGGGTTGGTGGGGTGGGGTAAGGATAGACCGACTCGCTAACGACCCATTCATTTTTTCTGTCGTTGCCAGGCACGAACCGGATGTGAGATCCCTCCCAGATTAGAAAAACTGTGCGGTTTTGAAACAAGGACTCAAAAAAAAAATTTGTTTGTGAAACTTGATCCTAAAAGTGCAGTATCTTGACATTGAGCCATAAAAAAGAGTGTAGTATCATATAAACAAATAGTCAAGTAGGGAGATGTCTCATGCTCTTACCATGTTTGCATGGGAGAAGTCTAAGCATGTCACCATTATCATAGTCTTCTAAACAAATGGCACAAGCTTCTTCGAAATTTTCACCACTTGAACACTGAGCTTTATATACAGAGCAAGGGAGCTTTTCTACTACGTGCTTCTTGATGTAAGGTGGACGGTTATCAACTCCATGGCGTAGAAGTCGGCAGTTCCGAGCGAAAAGAAACGAAGCCAAAACTGATATGATCACGACAAGTGATACAAATGACATTACCAACACCGTCCCTGCAGTCTCATCCATCGATGAGTTTATGCAGCATTCACCATCTTCACCTCTAGCAAACTTCTTTAAAGTCTCCCCAGCCATTTTGGATACAAATACCGCAGGGATGTGTATGTCTTCAGGATCACCAACCACTAAATCAAGACAAAAGAGCAACTAAATATGTTGCACAGTATCTCCAACAAGAACTAAACAGATGAAAACTCAGAAATGTCTTTTAAACAACATTGTTAGAGATAAGGTAGGTTTAGATTACAAACCCTATAAACCTACCTTATCTCTAACAAACATTAACACAAAATCATTTCGTCGTCTCCTAACATTGGTAGCCAGAGTTAACCTGATGTTGTATTAATGGCATTCTCATTAACAGCAGGAATCCTTTCCTGTTACCTTCAAGGTACCCCTTGCTGGGTTGTTAATAAGTATGACATCCTAGTGTTAGTTTAGCAATGTATTTCCAATGCTAGAATACTAGGCTAAACAAAGCATGGAACAGAACTACTAAGCATCACAGAACAACTAAACAAAGCATGGAACAGATAACAACCGGATAGCTATATGGCAGTATGTTAGATATCTAGTAAAACACTAACAGGAAGGACTGTCTGAGGCTTTAATTGCTGCATTCTCTTACTAATCATGCAATGTTTCTTTCAACTTTACCATATGAATGCCAACTCACAAAAACAACCAGGATCACCAGACATTAACTATGTGCCACTGACTTACAGTCAACCTCACAGAACTGCTAAACATAGCAGGGAACAGATAGGAACCGAATAGGTATATGGCAGCATGTTAGATTTCTAGTTAAACACTAACAGGAAGGACTGTCTGATGCTTTAATTGCTGCATTCTCTTACTGAATCATGCGACCTATCTTTCAACTTCACCGTATGGACGCCAAAACACAAAAACAACTATCACCAGACATAAACCGTGTGCTCCTAATCACAATCTGGGAGAAAGTAGAAACCAAATTCATTCAGCTGTTGGCACAGTATGCATGTAGACATCTAGTTTCTTTCAAGTTAGCTTCAGATCAAGACAGCAGCTACCGAGTGTTGAAGTAAGCAGATACTGGCACACTAGAGCAGCACGGCAGGGAGAGGGGGCGGGCACTCACTGGAGTAGAGGCTGGACTTCTCCTCGTCGTCGTACACGACGGCGGCGTCGAACCCCGCGAGCTGCGCCTCCCGCACCTTCCCCTCGAAGCTGCAGTTCCCCCGCTCGATCAGCACGAACGCCATCCCGGGGCCGGAACCGGCGCTGTTCTTGATGGGCGCGCAGGCGTTGGCGGGGTCCGCGGCGCGCAGCGACCCGCATATCCCGTCGCCGGTCACCCGGGGCCCTGCGCGCGCCGACGGAGCTCAGAGAGAGATTCGAGCGAGGGAGCAGAAGCGGACAGGTCGACTGCTCACCGAAGCGCGCGGGGGCGTCGAGGAAAGAGGTGGCGCCCAGACGGATGACGGCCGCGCAGGGGCGGACGGCGGTGGCGGTGGCGGCGAGGAGCAGGAGCAGGAAGCGGTGGCTCATCGTCGGGACATCAGAAGCGCCGATTTTGCTTTTCCTTCTCTTTTATTTTCCTACACGTTTCTTCTCTCTTTCTTTCCCCATCAACTATTGCAAAGCATTTGTTTTGACTGTCTTTTGTGAGATGACGATGATGTAGGAGTATCAAATCTTCCTTACTAAGAGTAGCAAATTCAGAAAACAACGGATTTGGACTTACAAGTTACAACAACGTCGATAACTATGGCTCACCCACCTGCCCTGGTAATTACGGCTCACCAATCACAAGAACCACAAGAGGAGACATAAAAAAAAGTAGCAAGTGTACATCTCAATTTTTCCTTTGTAATTGTACCAATGGAACTAGCTTAGCATACCAACAAGGAAATGTGCCAGTCTTATGCATCAGCAATGGATCATAGTTGTTCACATTCCTTTGATCCCATCCCATGGCCATCAAGAAAAATTGGACCTTTACAACCCACACTCTCACCTATCCAATTAAGTAAAACTATTGTTGTGCATCCGAGAGCAGAGGTTGGGGACTTGAATCTCGGAAAAAATATGTCCTACATACACAACTTAAATATACTAATTACAACAAATGAGTTAATAATTAACACACTAGTAATGACTCGCCTCTTACCTGAAAAGGAAATACAATATGTTACTTCATAGCTGACAAATGAAATGAAGGGCAGTCTATCTGTTACTAATTATTGCTATGTAAAAGTTTCTTTAATACCAATACTATGTTGAAGAACAAAATGCCAGACTTCAGAAGAGCTCACAAAAGTATCTCTTGTGCATTTTGTATAGAGCCAAGGTAGATTTAGAATGTACACTACAAACACAAGTTTAGCATCTAGAAGGGAAAAATTGTATGCTTTTTACTACCCAAGTATATTACAAAAATTGGAAAAGCGTTCATTCGTTAATGTGACACTTAATCTTTGATTTCTTTTATTACCGAGGTTCTTTGTGGGATAAGAACACATAGACATATGAAGAGGGACAATATTAAAGGCCAAAGCTCCTATGCACTTCTTACCAAAGGTCCACGTCAGACGGACTAATAGAGTATAGAAATACGCAGTGGAATATGGATACTTATGAACCCTATAACTTTACCAACACCTGAATTCGTATTTCTAGCACTCTAAAAATTCTAAAATAAATTGCGGGTAGAGGACGTGCTAGTCATACCCAAATTCGAATATATGTATCTTAGAGAAAATCACAAGTTTCGAATAAACAATCTAAAGGAAAGCCCCCCTCCCTCCCGAAACTTGGTGGTCGGGTAAATATAACTCAGAGTAAGTTTAGTTGACTATGTTCCAAAAATTCGTTTTAGAATGGTGGAGTAGGGAAAATGTTGGCCAAACTTGCAAAGTGGCCGTGCATTCCGCCGTTTGGCGTTCCACGGCTCATTGGCTATGTGACATGTGTTTGACTTTCTGTAGAAATATTTGGTATTATCTCAAATGAGAGAAGATATCTGATTTTTTTAGAGGAAGAAGATACCTGTTTTGCGAAAGAAACTATACACTTCTTGTTTTGGCCTTTGCAAGAAGAAACTCTACATGAATATGATTGATAATCAAATTCAATTAGAGGGGCCAAAGGGAAGTTTTCTGATAGTATCAAAATTCGTCAAAAATTCGCCAAGATTCCACAAACCCCAGCTAGCAGAGACGTTAAACCCTATCCGTTAGATGCACTAGAGCGGCAACCGCACCCCATGGCGCACGCCGCCGCAGCCGCCGTGCCGCTGCGCCGCCCGCTCCTCCTCTTCCTCAAGCCGGCCCGCCTCCTCTCCTCCCTCGCGCCCCCCTCGTCCCGCCGCGCTCATCCCCGGGGCACGCTCCGCCCCGTCGCCCCGTTGCCCTCCGACGGCGAGGACTCGGGCGATGCGGACGCCGCGTCCTTCGGGAGGAGCCGCAACGAGAAGAAGCGGGATGCCCGCCGCGCCGTGCAGTGGGGCATGGAGCTCGCCAAGTTCTCCACTCCCCAGATCAAGCGCATCCTGAGGTAGGTGCCCGCCTTCACGTCCGGATTTCGAGGCGCGCGCGCGAGACGCCTGCCTAGTGACTGGCTGATCCATTCTGTCCTTTTTCAGGGCCGCGAGGCTGGAGAGCGAGGTGCTGGAAGCTCTCGTGCTCGTCAAGGTACGCCCGTTGTTCTGGCAGGGAGGAGGCTGTGAGTGATGAATGAATCCCCAAATCATGACGTTTCTGCTTTGTTTCTTGGTCTCTGCAGAAATTCGGGCCCGACGTGCGGGAAGGAAGGAGGAGGCAGTACAATTACATCGGTATGTATGCTCATCTTTGCACTCCATGTGTTCCCTCATCTGCTATTGTGACATGTTAATATGTGATTACTTTCTACAAGGGAGCCTTCTTCGCAGTGTACAACCTGAATTGATGGAAACTCTTATCCAATCTTCAAAGGATGGAGATGATAGCAGGCTACAAGCGTTATTGAGTGAAGTGGAAGACAAGGCGATGCAAACGGAAGACGAGGAAGTGGAAGAGTTATCAGATGAAGAAGAGGTAGCTCATATTCTTTATATGACTAGATTTACATAGTAAACACAGAACTAACAGTTCAGAATTTCACTAGGGTGATGAAGAGTACATAGAAATTGCAGATAGATGGTTCGAGGGCCTCGTTTGCAAAGATATTCCAGTCACTAATGAAGTTTATGCGATTCATGATGTTGAATTTGACCGTCAGGTATTATTTACACATACTTCAAATATTCATTTGAAATCACTAGGATGCTGGTTCATGCATTGATTTGACAGATGAGATAGCTCTGTTGTATTAGTTTGGCATAATAGTTTGAAACTCAGAGCTACAGATGTATTTTCTTGAATAAAAGGTATTTTTTCCAGAAGATATGCAAGTGTAAGTATCACAGATCAACAACTGAAGTAGAGATTCCGAGGCAGGCATGAGAATACATTGGGAGTGAAATTGGATTCTCTCTCTCTCTCTGGGTGAGGGAGGGAGAAAAATAGTACCCTTCCTTCCTCTCGTGGTGAAGTCTGTTTCTGCTATCAGTTCGATGGTTGCTTATTACGGTGATACAGGGATTTCGGGCGTAGCTGATGCTATCATATCGAATAAGTGATCAGACTCCGTTAGGTAGGACGTTGGAATAAAATCTTATTTATATGAAGGCGTTAATCTGTTTGGATTGCATTCTATTGCTATGGTGTAACCTTATAAAAAGTGAGGCACCGCTATTGTCACTAAGCAGTGAAGAGTTTTATGTTATCTTCCCAGATCCATCTCCCATCACCTGTAGTCTCTTTATCTCAATTCCATATCCAAGCAGCTAGCATGTCAGGATAGTTGCCCATGACAACGACATCGGTGATGCGTTCCTCAATAAGGGTGGAAAATCCTCCAACATGGCAACACTTCGGCGTTTCCTATGGCTGCAGCTGCGCAGCATTGGAATTTGAAATACTGCATCAGATAGTAATGGTAGCGCACCAAGAAGGCAGACCAACACTGGATCCAGTAGTAGCAGCAGCACTGAAATGGCTGAAGATAATTTCGTATGTGGTGATGGTAGACCCCCACACATTGGTAATGTGAGGGTGGTGGCAGCGCTTCAAGCGCTACAGCAGCGAGGCCATCCATGGAAGCAGCACACTCCCTGCTGCGGTAACGGCTATGGATATGCCTTCCGCTGAAGAAAAGCTCTTTAAACCATGACCACGGCGACGATATCAGCAGATATAAGTTGATTATTTCTCTCCGTTGTTTCTTGATCATGGGCCATGGGGCCATCACGATTGCGCAATGACACTTCAGGGCGTGGCGACATTGATTTCATAGGTTAGGTCGGACGACATTGGCAGATATAGTGGTTTTGTTTTTTTCCGTTGTGTAAACATAACGGTGCAGTTCATAAATTTATAACTAACTAACTAAAACCTTCCTAACAATAGGAGGATACTACTGTAAAAATGAACTTGTCCAGTGGTTGCTTTGATATTGACGCATCACCCTAGTCCCGATCCCAAACATGAACTATGGTTAATATGTCAGGGCATGAGTTATATTAGTCTCATAGGTGTGACAGGTTTGTCGTGGTATCATGCACATAACTCTTTGCATCTATGATGTGTGTTCAACACCAAAAATCAAATGCATCTGCTATGGTCAAGTGTTCGGATCACTCAACTTGACTGACATTTTGTCAACAGGAATTGAGGAAACTTGTGCGGATAGTCCAAGTAGTTCAAGAAGAAAGTATGCAAAATAAAGATCGTGGGAAAGGATCTGATGTCAAGCTTTCCAGAGCAAAGAAACCACTTCTGATGTTCCTTCGCTCCCTTGCAAAGAAGCATGCTGAATAGGTGAGCCAGCCATTCCCCGGATAGCTTATAAATATATCCTTATGCGTTCAATTAATTATGGGTATTATCTCTATAACACTGCAAAGGCACAACCCTAGGGAAATGTCATCCAATTGTCTATCCTTGGCAAAAAAGAGCTATGTACATTCCTTGTAAAAATATTCCGTTTGTACTTGTGCTAACTTTTTAATACAAAATCATAACGTAGGGGACTCCTATACGGTTTTCATGGTTAAAAAAGCAGAGCTACAAATTCTGCCATTTTGACTTGTTCTTATCTCTAGTATATCCTCGCTTTGTTGCACCGTATGCTGACTAGTGAGGAAGGAAATGTACACAGATCGTTCCAATTTCTTGACATGCAAATTCGACAATATGCGAATATGGTTTGGATATCCATTGAATGATAGTTTCAAAGTTTGAGTTTATTTTTTAACCATTAAAAAATGGATGTAAATGTGGATTTTCCTTCTGAAATGTATTATCTGCATCCGTATTAATTTGACAATTAAGGTTTGGACTCGCTGTTGGTACAGCCAAGCAGGGTGCTCAGAGTTATCTATTTTTGTTTCCCTTAAAATATTTTCTTATTTTTATCTTTAATTAGAATGACTTTCTCCAATCAACATTAATGGGGTTGATGGTGCCATTTTTGCATCTGTATTTGTGGGATTGGCAAGGTAGGATGTGGAGATGCGGAAGAGGAGGGAACCATTTTATTTTTAAATGCTTGAGTCATGTTAATGCTTGACCCCGTTGTTAAATTATTTAGCAACATATTTATACAGTGGTAAGTTGCTAAGTGTGTTGACTAGTAAATGCCCTGGCTTTAAAACCCTATGGCTGTAGTGCCAGTTTGATGTTTCTCCTCAGTGTATCAGTGAAGTTACAAAACGAATGCATTGCGTATTAACTTCAAACTTAATTTTTCTTTGAAGTAGGAGGAGCAGTACAGGTTTGCTTTCTTATTTCCTCAATCATCAGCATGTACATGTTGTTTGACTTCTACACACCCAAGATCAACATAACTAGCGAGTTGATGTCATGGAGTCCTTGGCAGAGGAACAAGAGGAAGACAGGTGCGGCGGTGAGGGGAACTATCATGTACGAAGTTTAGGCAAATTGTTGGACAATGATCTGCCAACTTTCGCAAGAAATCATGTGATGCACCACCCTGACTGTTCTACTTCTTTCTGAGACTTTGATCTGCCTCACAGCTGCGAGTTGTTTCTGCATAGGAATAAACTAACCTGCATTTCTCAGTATGTGAGAGGAAATTATGTCTCATACGTCATGTGCCGCCAAACATTTGAGAATGTTGGACTGATTTCCTGGGATTGTTTCCGGGTTCAACCGTTCAAGTAAATCAAGAGGGTCCCCTATAATTTTCTTTTCCTTTCAGAACTTAATCTGGCCTGCATTTTTAGACAGGTTGTAAAGTTGGGCTTAGCATGTACTGGAGTAGTAACATAAACAGGGAGCTCATTCCTTGATCCCAGTATCATATTGATATGATAGGTAAGAAGGGCTCTTTGGAGCCATGGTGGGTGCTCACTCCTTGATCCCAGTATCATATTGATATGATATGTACATGCTAGCATCTTGCCGGTTGGCCCAAGCTTTGCATTTTCCAAAATAAAAACTTAATACACTACATACAATATTTTAGATTTCAATTTGAAACCATCTGGCAGACTCCAAAGGTACATGGCAAATTGAGAGTCATATGCTGCCATTAACTAGAGAATGTTGAACTGATTCCTGGGATTGTTTCTAAACTGATAAGATTCACTTATCTTGTTATGTACAGAATTTAATCTGCCCTATACATTTTAGACAGGTTGTAAAGTTGGCCATCAGTCTTGGCTCATAGTAGTAGGTTCAAATGCACCTATTATGAAAGATGCATTCAAAATGTATTCCAATATGTCATAAAAAATCTGGAAAAAAAACTTGGTGTGCATCCGGACATACTATGTCCGTACACAAAATTTTGTGGGGAAAAGAAATTTGTTCTGGGATGTGTAAAAATGACAAATAAATGTCTCGTGAGAAGCTATTTTGGAGCACTGAGAATTGTCCATTTAACACAAATCACAGAAAATGTCATTGTTTCGCGGAAATTTGAGTGCGGACATAGAATGTGCAGGTGTACATCTAGAATTTGTTTCAATTTTATTTTTGACATTTTGAAATAGGTTTCTTGAATAATGGGTGCATCTAGACCTATGAGCAAAAGTGCATTTCCCCTTTAGTCTGTATTTCACACTTGTAAACCTCATGGTCTTTTTGGCTTGGAAAACAAATGTGATACAACCCTTGATGATTCATTCACGTTAGCGGACGGTATGGTGCCTACTTCAATCAATTGGACCTTGATTGGCAATGGAGCTCTTATTTTTCTTAGAGATTTGAGAACACTCATCTGATTAAGCAAAAGGGGCCACACTTACATTTAACAAAATGGTTGGTTACAACAAAATCACAGACTCCATGTGATGAGGACAACAAGTGTCCATTTTATTTGTGGAATAATACTTGAACGCAGCTACATCCGTGGAAAAGGAACTTGTACTAATTTGCAGCGTAATAAGCACCGATTGCGTCGAGCCACAATCCAGCACGGCCAAAGAAGCCGAGAACGCTCGCTTCCTTCTCCGGTATGATGAAAGCAGTACCACCGAGTGCATTTCCAAAAGTTGGATATGCCTTGAGATCGGTGATAAAGGTAAGTGATGTAACAACAATGTTTTCTCTGAAGGTGCCGGTAGTTCCGTAAACTTTCTTCAGAGTCTCCGTAGGAGCAAAGGTGATCTGCATACATATGTAATGTCAACCCCACGTAGCTAGGCACATGTCTTTAGCTAATTATATGCTCATTAACTGTCAAACCCATAAAGAAATACTTAGATAATATCATTAAAATGATGAAATGTGCTCCAATATCCGCTCACCGTTTCCTCGTTCCCTCCATTACCACCCCATGGACCAGCAGTTTGCTTCTTCCCAACTTTGTCAACGTAAGAAAATGCAATTGAATCAATGACGCTGCCACTGCGAATTGTCACGCTCTCCACACGCTGAGCCTGCTCGGGGATGTCGAAATCTCTCCCTGCGTCCCCACCGAATGGCCCAACCTTTTTGGCAGGAGCGAGCACCTACGTGCGCGATGGAGTAGCATGGTTGTTGTCTTAAAAGTAGTGATACGTGGACTTGGATATATGTCCAAAAATAACAAAGGTGGTAGCTAGTAAGCTAAAGAGTATTGGCATTCAACTCACTGGAGTGGGGTGCCGAACACGGATGTTGAACTCCCTAATGTTCCCGTTCCCGTCCATCTCTTTGAATTTTTTGAAGGTGCCAACACCTTGTGCAAATCCAAACTCTCCGGTCCCGCCTACGATCGCCCATTCATCCACACCTCCACCTCCGTAGTTTCCGACCACCTTCAGGGTAGATCCCTTAAACCTAGGTCGAGTATATAAAAAAGAGATTACGCAAATACGGAAGGACATATATATACAATAGATCACATGAATCTTCAAGCAAAAGAAAGAATAACGAAAAACATATTAACTCGATCAGAACTGAGATGAGAGGCACACATACCTTTGATCCACGAACACTATGCTGGCACAGACTAACCATGAGTCGGGAAGGACCATGTCGCAGTTAGTATGCACACCCTGAACACGCGCGACAAGGTTCGCGTTTGGGTCAGGACCATCATACATGGTCCAGTCATTGGCATAGATGCTTCCAAATGCATTGCGACCCCCTACTGCCACTGCACGTTTCTCGTTACCACTCGGTGTCCCTTCCATCCACTGGTACATGTACAAGTGAAAGTTAAGCTCAGTCTGCGGGATCTCTTGGGTAACCGGAGCACTAGTGAAATAGGCAGGGTTTGCCATGGCTAAGCTAGGTTCCGCTTCTATAGGAGAGATGTGGATGGGTTTCTTGATGGTATGTGTTTTTGTCTGTGGAAATGGATGTGGATTGAGGGGGCTATTTATAGACATGATCTATGCGTAGACGCTGATAAACTAGCACTTCTGCCTTCGTAGTTAGCCTAACTAGATTAGTTAGAATCTGAACTAGCTTATTCGTTTCTTGTGCAGCTGTTACACCAACCCCCTTGTAATCTATTCATAGCGAGGTTCATGTGCGTATCCTACAAAAAATATGGTGCAGCACGTGAGCTGTGCTGCTTTGCTTCGGATCTCGGCCCAAATGACTGGACCGGCTAGCTTGTCCCGAGGTACAAGTACACCAACTTAATTAGGTACAGTACAGTATACGCATCTACACATATTTTTTCCAAGACTATGCATATCTATACGGTCAAAACACCCATATGCTTACAAACTCGATTACGGAACCTTGGTAGTAGGCATGCGTTCTGAGATACACATGCTACCCCTCCACATCAACTACAAACAACTACTCTGCCGGCATTCAACCTCATTGGAGACCGTGGTATACCACTGAAGAGCTCACCCCTAAGGGCACACACTACAGGAATGGCCGGAGACGCCGACGGCCAAACCCTACGCCGAGGGCTTTTTGTCGGGGCCGTCGGCGTACGGCCTCGTCGGGGCAGCGCCGGAAGCCGGCCGTCGGCGTTTAGGTACCGTCGGTGTACAGGTTCCTACGCCGAGGGCAGCCGTCGGCGTCTACCTGGCCCTCGGCGTAGGTACCCGGCTAGCGCTGTGCCCGAGGCGGCGACGCGACGGCGCGGTCACGGCGTCAGGTAAGACGCCGAGGGCTACCCTCGGCATAGGGCATGGCCCCCCTATGCCGACGGCCACCCTCGGCATATAGATTTTTTTTTTCTTTTTTCTCTCTCTCATATTACTTTATATTATGTTTCTATTATTTATTTACTAGTATGCATTATGTAAAAAATGGTTCTATTTTTTAAGAATTCCCTAACCCTAACTTTAACCCTAACTCTAACTCTAACCCTAACCCTAACTCTAACCCTAACCCTAACTCTAGCCCTAACCCTAACCCTAGGGTTTCCACATACATTGCTAACGCTAACTTTAACCCTAACTCTAACTCTAACCCTAACCCTAGGGTTTCCACATACATTGCTAACCCTAACTATAACCCTAACCCTTACCCTAGGGGTAGATCTGCGGGGTCCCGCCCTAGGATTTCCCAAGAAACAGATCACCGTGAGCGCGTCGAAATTGTTGGAAAACTTGCTTCTGCCCCTAACATATATGTACAAGTGTGATGTAAGGTTTGGCTAACCTTGGATGTACCCGACGTTGACGATTTCCGCATAATGGGCTAACACTTGGTAAAATCCAGGATCTGTATGTGGAAACCCCCGCCATGGCTCAAACGGAGCCTATTTTATGGTAAAGTATGCCCAACCTATGGTTTCCATGTACATATGTCCTAAACAAAGCAAAATAAATAAAAAAGTCCACTGGTAAACCCTCGCACGGAGAAAGCTATAGGGGTAGATCTGTGGGGTCCCCGCCCCAGGGTTTTCCAAGACACTTAGGCGGATTCTGGATGTATAGGGGGAACTCCCTCGGAGGTGAACTGGAGAGAAAAGTGATACATTTAAGAACTTAAGACCCACACACGATACAAAACACTTAAATAACTAGACCCACACACATACCAAAGCGCTTAAAGTACTAGACCCACACACGAACCGAAACACTTAAAGAACTACACCCACACACAGGAACCAAAACACTTAAAGAAACTACACCCACACAGGAACCAAAACACTTAAAGACACACGGACTCGACACATACACATATTAATCAGAGAAGTCGAAATCTTCATCCTCGCTGGGGGTGTCCTCTGAAGCGGTGGTTGTGAGGTTCCACGACCACCGTTCATCATTCTCCCCCCATGTCGACGCCTCTCCTTTGGCGTACTCTGCTTCAACCTCGGCCTTCCTCTGCCGCTTTCCCGCCCTCCTCTCTCTCCTGTACGCCTGCTTGTCCTTCCAGAATGCGCGCATTGCCTCAACGTCTCCGGGATGGTCTCTGCGCCACTGTGCCATGAACTGCTCGTCCGCCTCGGTGGTATCAATCCGCCGCTGGCCAGCCCTGCACCGCCGCGCTTCACCCTGTGAGCGAAGTAGCGGCTCAGTAGAGAGACTCTGAGCTCCGTCAGAGACCTGACCTCCGGGAAGTTCATTTCGTGGTGCGGCCGGCCAAACCTCCAAGCCGCAACGTCGTATGCGCGGGCAGCAGCCTCCTTCGTGTAGAAGGTGCCGAGCCACACACGCGTTCCACCGGCGGTGATTTCAGCCGCGAAATGCCCCGCAGGCCGCCGGCGAACGCCGATGAAGCCCGTGTTGCTACGGCGACGAGGAGCCATCTCAGCGGCAGCTCAACTCAGAGGATTTTGTGGTGCTGTTGGATGAGAGAAGTGATGAGGGGAGAAATGTTGCGGTGTCTTTGTTAGTGGAGAAGACATGGCTATATATAGGCCGACGAGGGGCTGAAACGGCGGGAAAACTTGGCGGGAGAAAATGGGCGGGAAAGGGTGGGCGGGAAAACTTGGCGGGAGAGAATGAGCGGGAAAGGGGTGGGCGGGAAAACTTGGCGGGAAATCATGGCGGGAAAAAAGGGCGGGAGAGAAGCAGCGGGAAAGGGTGGGCGGGAAAAAAGGGCGGGATTCCTACACTTAGGCAAATTCTGCATGTATAGGGGGGAACTCCCTCGGGGTTGAACCGGAGAGAAACTTGGGATCATATGTGATGATCCTTCTTTCCACATGTACCTATGACCTAACCAATCTCAAATGGAGGCATATGCCCACCAGGGGACCCCCGATGGGATGCAGTCAAAGGGGTAGACCGCGCGGTCAACAGAACTAGGGTTTCATCGGAAATCGAGCATCGGATCTAGGGAGTGGCCCCAAAAATTGTGTGTGTCCAGATGGAATGCACAAAAGTGATTTGAGATGGTTTTATATCCAAGTCTACCCCCCCAGGTGTGTCCGGCTTCTCGGACAGGGGGTTCCTACACTTAGGCAGATTCTGCATGTATAGGGGGGAACTCCCTCGGAGTTGAACCGGAGATAAACTTGATATCACATGGGATGATCCTTGTTTCCACATGTACCTATGACCTAACCAAGCTCAAATGGAGGCATATGCCCACCGGGGGACCCCCGATGGGATGCAGTCAAAGGGGTAGACCGCGCGGTCAACAGAACTAGGGTTTCATCGGAAATCGAGCATCGGATGTAGGGAATGGCCCCAAAACTTGTGTGTGTCCACATGGAATGCACAAAAGTGATTTGAGATGGTTTTATATCCAAGTCTACCCCCCAGGTGTGTCCGGCTTCTCGGACAGGGGGTTCCTACACTTAGGCAGATTCTGCATGTATAGGGGGGAACTCCCTCGGAGTTGAACCGGAGAGAAACTTGAGATCATATGGGATGATCCTTGTTTCCACATGTACCTATGACCTAACCAAGCTCAAATGGAGGCATATTCCCACCGGGGGACCCCCGATGGGATGCAGTCAAAGGGGTAGACCGCGCGGTCAACAGAACTAGGGTTTCATCGGAAATCGAGCATCGGATCTAGGGAATGGCCCCAAAACTTGTGTGTGTCCACATGGAATGCACAAAAGTGATTTGAGATCGTTTTATATCCAAGGCTACCCCCCAGGTGTGTCCAGCTTCTCGGACAGGGGGTTCCTACACTTAGGCAGATTCTGCATGTATAGGGGGGAACTCCCTCGGAGTTGAACCGGAGAGAAACTTGAGATCATATGGCATGATCCTTGTTTCCACATGTACCTATGACCTAACCAAGCTCAAATGGAGGCATATGCCCACCGGGGGACCCCGATGGGATGCAGTCAAAGGGGTAGACCGCGCGGTCAACAGAACTAGGGTTTCATCGGAAATCGAGCATCGGATCTAGGGAGTGGCCCCAAAACTTGTGTGTGTCCAGATGGAATGCACACAAGTGATTTGAGATGGTTTTATATCCTAGGCTACCCCCCAGGTGTGTCCGGCTTCTCGGACAGGGGGTTCCTACACTTAGGCAGATTCTGCATGTATAGGGGGGAACTCCCTCGGAGTTGAACCGGAGAGAAACTTGAGATCATATGGGATGATCCTTGTTTCCACATGTACCTATGACCTAACCAAGCTCAAATGGAGGCATATTCCCACCGGGGGACCCCCGATGGGATGCAGTCAAAGGGGTAGACCGCGCGGTCAACGGAACTAGGGTTTCATCGGAAATCGAGCATCGGATCTAGGGAATGGCCCCAAAACTTGTGTGTGTCCACATGGAATGCACAAAAGTGATTTGAGATCGTTTTAAATCCAAGGCTACCCCCCAGGTGTGTCCGGCTTCTCGGACAGGGGGTTCCTACACTTAGGCAGATTCTGCATGTATAGGGGGGAACTCCCTCGGAGTTGAACCGGAGAGAAACTTGAGATCATATGGCATGATCCTTGTTTCCACATGTACCTATGACCTAACCAAGCTCAAATGGAGGCATATGCCCACCGGGGGACCCCGATGGGATGCAGTCAAAGGGGTAGACCGCGCGGTCAACAGAACTAGGGTTTCATCGGAAATCGAGCATCGGATCTAGGGAGTGGCCCCAAAACTTGTGTGTGTCCAGATGGAATGCACACAAGTGATTTGAGATGGTTTTATATCCTAGGCTACCCCCCAGGTGTGTCCGGCTTCTCGGACAGGGGGTTCCTACACTTAGGCAGATTCTGCATGTATAGGGGGGAACTCCCTCGGAGTTGAACCGGAGAGAAACTTGAGATCATATGGGATGATCCTTGTTTCCACATGTACCTATGACCTAACCAAGCTCAAATGGAGGCATATGCCCACCGGGGGACCCCCGATGGGATGCAGTCAAAGGGGTAGACCGCGCGGTCAACAGAACTATGGTTTGATCGGAAATCGAGCATCGGATGTCGGGAGTGGCCCCAAAACTTGTGTGTGTCCACATGGAATGCACAAAAGTGATTTGAGATGGTTTTATATCCAAGGCTACCCCCCCAGGTGTGTCCGGTTTCTCGGACAGGGGGTTCCTACACTTAGGCAGATTCTGCATGTATAGGGGGGAACTCCCTCGGAGTTGAACCGGAGATAAACTTGAGATCATATGGCATGATCCTTGTTTCCATATGTACCTATGACCTAACCAAGCTCAAATGGAGGCATATGCCCACCGGGGACCCCGATGGGATGCGATCAAAGGGGTAGACCGCGCGGTCAACAGAACTAGGGTTTCATCGGAAATCGAGCATCGGATGTAGGGAATGGCCCCAAAACTTGTGTGTGTCCACATGGAATGCACAAAACTGATTTGAGATGGTTTTATATCCAAGGCTACCCCCCCAGGTGTGTCCGGCTTCTAGGACAGTGGGTTCCTACACTTAGGCAGATTCTGCATGTATAGGGGGGAACTCCCTCGGAGTTGAACCGGAGATAAACTTGAGATCATATGGCATGATCCTTGTTTCCACATGTACCTATGACCTAACCAAGCTCAAATGGAGGCATATGCCCACCGGGGGACCCCCGATGGGATGCAGTCAAAGGGGTAGACCGCGCGGTCAACAGAACTAGGGTTTCATCGGAAACCGAGCATCGGATCTAGGGAATGGCCCCAAAACTTGTGTGTGTCCACATGGAATGCACAAAAGTGATTTGAGATGGTTTTATATCCAAGGCTACCCCCCCCCCCCCCAGGTGTGTCCGGCTTCTCGGACAGGGGGTTCCTACACTTAGGCAGATTCTGCATGTATAGGGGGAACTCCCTCGGAGTTGAACCGGAGAGAAACTTGAGATCATATGGCATGATCCTTGTTTCCACATGTACCTATGACCTAACCAAGCTCAAATGGAGGCATATGCCCACCGGGGGACCGCCGATGGGATGCAGTCAAAGGGGTAGACCGCGCGGTCAACAGAACTAGGGTTTCATCGGAAATCGAGCATCGGATCTAGGGAATGGCCCCAAAACTTGTGTGTGTCCACATGGAATGCACAAAAGTGATTTGAGATGGTTTTATATCCAAGGCTACCCCCCCAGGTGTGTCCGGCTTCTCGGACAGGGGGTTCCTACACTTAGGCAGATTCTGCATGTATAGGGGGGAACTCCCTCGGAGTTGAACCGGAGATAAACTTCATATCATATGGCATGATACTTGTTTCCACATGTACCTATGACCTAACCAAGCTCAAATGGAGGCATATGCCCACCGGGGGACCCCGATGGGATGCAGTCAAAGGGGTAGACCGCGCGGTCAACAGAACTAGGGTTTCATCGGAAATCGAGCATCGGATGTAGGGAATGGCCCCAAAACTTGTGTGTGTCCACATGGAATGCACAAAAGTGATTTGAGATGGTTTTATATCCAAGGCTACCCCCCCCCAGGTGTGTCCGTCTTCTCGGACAGGGGGTTCCTACACTTAGGCAGATTCTGCATGTATAGGGGGGAACTCCCTCGGAGTTGAACCGAGGAGAAACTTGAGATCATATGGGATGATCCTTGTTTCCACATGTACCTATGACCTAACCAAGCTCAAATGGAGGCATATGCCCACCGGGGGACCCCCGATGGGATGCAGTCAAAGGGGTAGACCGCGCGGTCAACAGAACTAGGGTTTCATCGGAAATCGAGCATCGGATGTCGGGAGTGGCCCCAAAACTTGTGTGTGTCCACATGGAATGCACAAAAGTGATTTGAGATGGTTTTATATCCAAGTCTACCCCCCCAGGTGTGTCCGGCTTCTCGGACAGGGGGTTCCTACACTTAGGCAGATTCTGCATGTATAGGGGGGAACTCCCTCGGAGTTGAATCGGAGATAAACTTGATATCATATGGGATGATCCTTGTTTCCACATATACCTATGACCTAACCAAGCTCAAATGGAGGCATATGCCCACCGGGGGACCCCCGATGGGATGCAGTCAAAGGGGTAGACCGCGCGGTCAACAGAACTAGGGTTTCATCGGAAATAGAGCATCGGATCTAGGGAGTGGCCCCAAAACTTGTGTGTGTCCAGATGGAATGCACACAAGTGATTTGAGATGGTTTTATATCCTAGGCTACCCCCCAGGTGTGTCCGGCTTCTCGGACAGGGGGTTCCTACACTTAGGCAGATTCTGCATGTATAGGGGGGAACTCCCTCGGAGTTGAACCAGAGAGAAACTTGAGATCATATGGGATGATCCTTGTTTCCACATGTACCTATGACCTAACCAAGCTCAAATGGAGGCATATGCCCACCGGGGGACCCCCGATGGGATGCAGTCAAAGGGGTAGACCGCGCGGTCAACAGAACTAGGGTTTGATCGGAAATCGAGCATCGGATGTCGGGAGTGGCCCCAAAACTTGTGTGTGTCCACATGGAATGCACAAAAGTGATTTGAGATGGTTTTATATCCAAGGCTACCCCCCCAGGTGTGTCCGGCTTCTCGGACAGGGGGTTCCTACACTTAGGCAGATTCTGCATGTATAGGGGGGAACTCCCTCGGAGTTGAACCGGAGATAAACTTGAGATCATATAGCATGATCCTTGTTTCCACATGTACCTATGACCTAACCAAGCTCAAATGGAGGCATATGCCCACCGGGGGACCCCCGATGGGATGCAGTCAAAGGGGTAGACCGCGCGGTCAACAGAACTAGGGTTTCATCGGAAATCGAGCATCGGATGTAGGGAATGGCCCCAAAACTTGTGTGTGTCCACATGGAATGCACAAAACTGATTTGAGATGGTTTTATATCCAAGGCTACCCCCAGTGTGTCCTAGCTTCTAGGATGAGGGGTTCCTACACTTGTGCGGTCTGCATGTATTGGGGGAACTCCCTCGGAGTTGAACCGGAGAGAAACTTGAGATCATATGGCATGATCCTTGTTTCCACATGTACCTATGACCTAACCAAGCTCAAATGGAGGCATATGCCCACCGGGGGACCGCCGATGGGATGCAGTCAAAGGGGTAGACCGCGCGGGCAACAGACCTAGGGTTTCAGCGGACATCGAGCATCGGATCTAGGGACTGGCCCCAAAACTTGTGTGTGTCCACATGGAATGCACAAAAGTGATTTGAGATGGTTTTATATCCAAGGCTACCCCCGGTGTGTCCGGCTTCTCGGACGGGGGTTCCTACACTTAGGCGGTCTCGCATGTATAGGGGGAACTCCCTCGGAGTTGAACCGGAGAGAAACTTGAGAACATATGGGATGAACCTAGTGTCCACATGAACCTATGACCAAACCAAGCTCAATAGGAGGCATCTGCCCACCGGGGGACCCCCGATGGGATGCAGTCAAAGGGGTAGACCGCGCGGTCAACAGAACTAGCGTTTCATCGGAAATCGAGCATCGGATCTAGGGAATGGCCCCAAAACTTGTGTGTGTCCACATGGAATGCACAAAAGTGATTTGAGATGGTTTTATATCCAAGGCTACCCCCCCAGGTGTGTCCGGCTTCTCGGACAGGGGGTTCCTACACTTAGGCAGATTCTGCATGTATAGGGGGGAACTCCCTCGGAGTTGAACCGGAGATAAACTTCATATCATATGGCATGATCCTTGTTTCCACATGTACCTATGACCTAACCAAGCTCAAATGGAGGCATATTCCCACCGGGGGACCCCGATGGGATGCAGTCAAAGGGGTAGACCGCGCGGTCAACAGAACTAGGGTTTCATCGGAAATCGAGCATCGGATGTAGGGAATGGCCCCAAAACTTGTGTGTGTCCACATGGAATGCACAAAAGTGATTTGAGATGGTTTTATATCCAAGGCTACCCCCCCAGGTGTGTCCGTCTTCTCGGACAGGGGGTTCCTACACTTAGGCAGATTCTGCATGTATAGGGGGGAACTCCCTCGGAGTTGAACCGGGGAGAAACTTGAGATCATATGGGATGATCCTTGTTTCCACATGTACCTATGACCTAACCAAGCTCAAATGGAGGCATATGCCCACCGGGGGACCCCCGATGGGATGCAGTCAAAGGGGTAGACCGCGCGGTCAACAGAACTAGGGTTTCATCGGAAATCGAACATCGGATGTCGGGAGTGGCCCCAAAACTTGTGTGTGTCCACATGGAATGCACAAAAGTGATTTGAGATGGTTTTATATCCAAGTCTACCCCCCCAGGTGTGTCCGGCTTCTCGGACAGGGGGTTCCTACACTTAGGCAGATTCTGCATGTATAGGGGGGAACTCCCTCGGAGTTGAACCGGAGATAAACTTGATATCATATGGGATGATCCTTGTTTCCACATGTACCTATGACCTAACCAAGCTCAAATGGAGGCATATGCCCACCGGGGGACCCCCGATGGGATGCAGTCAAAGGGGTAGACCGCGCGGTCAACAGAACTAGGGTTTCATCGGAAATCGAGCATCGGATGTAGGGAATGGCCCCAAAACTTGTGTGTGTCCACATGGAATGCACAAAAGTGATTTGAGATGGTTTTATATCCAAGGCTACCCCCCCAGGTGTGTCCGGCTTCTAGGACAGGGGGTTCCTACACTTAGGCAGATTCTGCATGTATAGGGGGGAACTCCCTCGGAGTTGAACCGGAGATAAACTTGAGATCATATGGCATGATCCTTGTTTCCACATGTACCTCTGACCTAACCAAGCTCAAATGGAGGCATATGCCCACCGGGGGACCCCGATGGGATGCAGTCAAAGGGGTAGACCGCGCGGTCAACAGAACTAGGGTTTCATCGGAAATCGAGCATCGGATCTAGGGAGTGGCCCCAAAACTTGTGTGTGTCCACATGGAATGCACAAAAGTGATTTGAGATGGTTTTATATCTTAGGATACCCCCTAGGTGTGTCCGGCTTCTCGGACAGGGGGTTCCTACACTTAGGCAGATTCTGCATGTATAGGGGGGAACTCCCTCGGAGTTGAACCGGAGAGAAACTTGAGATCATATGGGATGATCCTTGTTTCCACATGTACCTATGACCTAACCAAGCTCAAATGGAGGCATATGCCCACCGGAGGACCCCCGATGGGATGCAGTCAAAGGGGTAGACCGCGCGGTCAACAGAACTAGGGTTTCATCGGAAATCGAGCATCGGATGTCGGGAGTGGCCCCAAAACTTGTGTGTGTCCACATGGAATGCACAAAAGTGATTTGGGATGGTTTTATATCCAAGGCTACCCCCAGTGTGTCGGCTTCTCGGACGGGGGTTCCTACACTTGGCGGTCTGCATGTATAGGGGGAACTCCTCGGAGTTGAACCGGAGATAAACTTGAGATCATATGGCATGATCCTTGTTTCCACATGTACCTATGACCTAACCAAGCTCAAATGGAGGCATATGCCCACCGGGGACCCCGATGGGATGCAGTCAAAGGGGTAGACCGCGCGGTCAACAGAACTAGGGTTTCATCAGAAATCGAGCATCGGATGTAGGGAATGGCCCCAAAACTTGTGTGTGTCCACATGGAATGCACAAAAGTGATTTGAGATGGTTTTATATCCAAGGCTACCCCCCCAGGTGTGTCTGGCTTCTCGGACAGGGGGTTCCTACACTTAGGAAGATTCTGCATGTATAGGGGGAACTCCCTCGGAGTTGAACCGGAGAGAAACTTGAGATCATATGGGATGATCCTTGTTTCCACATGTACCTATGACCTAACCAAGCTCAAATGGAGGCATATGCCCACCGGGGGACCCCCGATGGGATGCAGTCAAAGGGGTAGACCACGCGGTCAACAGAACTAGGGTTTCATCGGAAATCGAGCATCGGATCTAGGGAATGGCCCCAAAACTTGTGTGTGTCCACATGGAATGCACAAAAGTGATTTGAGATGGTTTTATATCCAAGGCTACCCCCAGGTGTGTCCGGCTTCTCGGACAGGGGGTTCCTACACTTAGGCGGTCTCGCATGTATAGGGGGGAACTCCCTCGGAGTTGAACCGGAGATAAACTTGATATCATATGGGATGATCCTTGTTTCCACATGTACCTATGACCTAACCAAGCTCAAATGGAGGCATATGCCCACCGGGGGACCCCCGATGGGATGCAGTCAAAGGGGTAGACCGCGCGGTCAACAGAACTAGGGTTTCATCGGAAATCGAGCATCGGATGTAGGGCATGGCCCCAAAACTTGTGTGTGTCCACATGGAATGCACAAAAGTGATTTGAGATGGTTTTATATCCAAGGCTACCCCCCCCAGGTGTGTCCGTCTTCTCGGACAGGGGGTTCCTACACTTAGGCAGATTCTGGATGTATAGGGGGGAACTCCCTCGGAGTTGAACCGGAGATAAACTTGAGATCATATGGCATGATCCTTGTTTCCACATGTACCTATGACCTAACCAAGCTCAAATGGAGGCATATGCCCACCGGGGGACCCCCGATGGGATGCAGTCAAAGGGGTAGACCGCGCGGTCAACAGAACTATGGTTTGATCGGAAATCGAGCATCGGATGTCGGGAGTGGCCCCAAAACTTGTGTGTGTCCACATGGAATGCACAAAAGTGATTTGAGATGGTTTTATATCCTAGGCTACCCCCCCAGGTGTGTCCGTCTTCTCGGACAGGGGGTTCCTACACTTAGGCAGATTCTGCATGTATAGGGGGGAACTCCCTCGCAGTTGAACCGGAGAGAAACTTGAGATCATATGGGATGATCCTTGTTTCCACATGTACCTATGACCTAACCAAGCTCAAATGGAGGCATATGCCCACCGGGGGACCCCCGATGGGATGCAGTCAAAGGGGTAGACCGCGCGGTCAACAGAACTAGGGTTTCATCGGAAATCGAGCATCGGATGTAGGGAATGGCCCCAAAACTTGTGTGTGTCCACATGGAATGCACAAAAGTGATTTGAGATGGTTTTATATCCAAGTCTACCCCCCCAGGTGTGTCCGGCTTCTCGGACAGGGGGTTCCTACACTTAGGCAGATTCTCGGGGTGCCGGTACTGCCATACCGCATGTCCCGGCGGCCCCGTTTTGCACAGTTGGCAAGTAAACGATATAATTATTCGTACTACTTGTTCCTATGACATAACTAAACGCAAAGGTAGAGTAAAGTTCATAGGGGCACCGCCGTTGGAGGCCAGACAAAGAGGTAGACCACGCGGTCAAAGGGGTAGATCGCACAGTCAAAGGGGTTGACCGCGCGGTTGATTTAACGTCTACGTGGTCAAAATTTGTATGTGAACCTATTATTATATATATTTGTTTAATGTAGTCACAAAAATAAATAAGGGAAAAAACAAAAAGAAAAAAAATGAAAATTAGGCTATGCCTAGGGTGGCCGTCGGCATAGAGCCGGCCCTCGGCATAGCCTGACATAACCCTAGTTATGTCAGGTGGCACCTGGTCGGGTCGGCCTCCCCATGCGCCCCCTTTTTCCCCACGCGCCCGAGCCGCCCGCACGCCGCCGCACCCTGCTCGCTCCGCCGCTGTCGCCCCCTGATGTCGTCACTGCTCGCGCCGCCACCGTCTGCTCGCTCCGCCGCGACCACACCTGCTCGCGCCGCCGCCGCGGCTCCCACTGCTCACGCCACCGCCGCCACCCATCCGAGCCCCGCACCACCGCTGCTGCCCCTTCTCCTCACCATCTCCACCGCCCTCTTCCTCCCGGAGCCTCGCACCGCCGCGCCCCTCTTCCTCCCTCGCCCGCCCGCTGCCTCCACGCCGCCACCCGCGCCTCCCCCTTCTGCCGCGCGCCGCCGGCCTGCTCGCTGCTGCCGGCCCCTGCGCCACCACCGCCCCCGTCGTCCCCCCCCCCCCCAACACCCCCACCCCCCCCCCAGCCTCCATATATGGTACGTGTATTTGCATTTTTTTTCATTTTTTGTAACTTTTATTTCTTGTATTGTATGCTACTTAGAAATACAAATAGGAAATGTTTGTGAAATGTGAAATACAAAATGTTTGTAGAATGTGAAAATAGAAAATGTTTGTGAAATGTCCAATGTTTGTGAAATTTGAAAATAGATGTGAAATGTGAAAATGGAAAATGTGAAATAGAAAATGTGAAATAGAAATACAAATAGAAAATGTGAAATGTGAAATAATTTGTTTTTTTATTGAATGGAAATAGGTGCCGTCGTGACCGCCGACCTCGTGACCGGCCCGTCGTGACCGCCCCGTCGTGACCGCCTTGTCCCCGTGTCCGTGATTCTCTCCGTCCGCCGAGGGTGAGCTAAAACATCGCCTCCCCTTCTCTGCATTTTCTTATGTCACTAGATTCATTTTCCAAGTCCAGTTGCGTAACCTAGGTGTCACTTCCCGTCCGCGAGCGTTACGCGGATAAATATGCATTAGTGGTCCGCATATTTTGAACTGTAACGCTTGCGGCATTTACGGGACAGTCGGCGGATGCGTAGTTGTCTACGTTTTCCATGTTCTACTCGGGTTCGAGTCAGAATTTCGGCGGCGCCTCCCCGTTGTTCTCCGGATGCACATCCTCTCGGCTTTTTGCCGAGACGTGTATCGGGAGAGCAGCGGGGAGGTGCTGCCGAAATTTTGACTTGAACCGGGGTAGAGCATGGAGAACGTAGCCAACTACGGATCCGGCGGCTGCTAGGAGCCCACCTAGTAGAGATGTAGGTTGATGCATGCGTTTCGCACGGTAAAATAAATAAAAATATGATGCATTTAATTTTCTATTTGATATAAATGCTATGTCTGTGGTTTGGCTCCCAATAAAGCAGAGGATGACTGATAATGGATGGATGTACAATGAGCGTGTTAGTGCGACTGAGAAAACAGATGAGTGGACAAGGAAGACCCATTTTCTAGTGAATGAGTTAGCGCGTGGTACAAAGGGGCTGGTTCGGGCACTTTGCCCTTGTGTTCGCTGCGTGAAGCGTCTCCGTCGTGGAAAGGATGAAATGTATAAACACCTTCTGCAATATGGGTATATGCATGGGTATGTCCTGGAAGTCGACTTTGATGAGCGCGAACGTGACAGAGGTGAGGTGATGCGGCAGCGGCTCAATGGCAATGAGTACGATGGAATTAGAGACTTTCTAGATGATCTCGTCCATGCCGATGTCCCGAATTCGCCACCTCCAGAACCGGAGGTGCCGCCAGAACCGAAGGAACCTCCAGAACCGGAGGAACCAGAGCCAACCGCGAAGGCCTTCTATGGTATGATTGTCGTGGCTAAGAAGCCTCTGTACGAGGGCGCCGCGATTTCTCAGCTCGATGCCATCTCCCAATGTCTAGCCGACAAGACCCGGTACAACACCACCCGTGAGGGCTTTGAAGCAAGTCTGAAAACAACTGGTAACATGTTGCCCAAAGATCATTGTTTGCCTCAAAGCCTGCACGCGACGAGGAGAATGATGAAAGACCTCAACATGGATTATCAAAAGATAGACTGTTGTCTGAAAGGGTGCGTTCTATTTTGGAGACAGTATGCGGAGGAGAAATGCTTGTCCCATCGTAAGCGATCTAGGTATGAAGAGGTAACGGGAAAGGATGGTCAGGTGAGGCAGTCAAGCACCGCAAAGTCGATTCTTCGATATCTCCCATTCATAAAAAGAATCCAGCGGCTTTACATGCACGAGGAGACAGCCAAACAGATGACGTGGCACAAGTATGGGAAGAGATTCGTGGACGAAAACAAGAAGTTGAAGATGGGACATCCATCCGATGGTACGGCATGGAAGAACTTCGATACAAAACACCGCCTTAAGGCAGCCGAGGCTCGGAATGTCAGAATTGCGATAGCAACAGATGGCTTCAATCCATATGGTATGTCCAATGCCAATTACAGTTGCTGGCCCGTGTTTGTTATTCCGCTCAATCTCCCTCCCGGAGTCCTAATGACGAGGAAGACCATGTTTCTATCGCTGATCATTCCAGGCCCTCATTACCCGGGGAAGAATTTGAGTGTCTACATGCAGCCGATTGTGGAAGATTTGAACCACTCTTGGCACCACGGGACATTGACGTACGACCGAGCATCGAAGACAAACTTCTACATGAGAGTTTGGTTGCAGTATACCATGCATGACATGCCCGGGTACGCCCTAACATGCGGATGGTGTACAGCTGGTAAGTGGCCATGCCCAGTGTGCAGGCATCGGCTTGAGTTCCTTTGGCTACGGAAAGGGTCGCAAGTATGTTGCGTTTGACACGAATCGACAGTTCCTCAAAAGGAGGCATCCGTTTAGAGAAGACAAAAAGAACTTCAAGAAGGGCAAAGTTGTGCATGAAAAAAAAGATGTGCCGAAGTTTGATGGTACACTTGTTGAAGCCGAGCTACGTGCTCTCGTGCCGGCAGCGACGCCAACTGGCCATCAATTTGAGGGATATGGTGTAACGCACAATTGGACTCACGAGGCGGCCTTAACGAAGCTCGAGTATTACAAGGACCTCGAACTTCCCCATAACATCGATGTGATGCACACTGTAAAGAATGTCGTGGAGTCCGTCTTTCACACATGCCTGAACATTCCCGGGAAGTCAAAGGATAATGTCAAGGCTAGAGTCGATATTGAGATCCTCTGTGATAGGGAAAAATTACACATGAAGCGTCCTATTGGCCGTCAAAAGAATTGGTTCAAGCCGCATGCCAACTTCTGCCTTGATTCCATCCAAAAGAAGGAGGCATTCAGGTGGCTCAAATACGTCGTGATGTTCCCTGATGGTTATTGCTCGAATATGAGTAAGGGAGTTAATCTTGCGACGGGAAAAGTCACCGGGCTCAAGAGTCACGACTATCATATATGGATTCAGCGGCTCATGCCGGTGATGCTTCGAGGGTATATCCCCGAGAAAGTCTGGCGAGTGCTTGCGCAGTTGAGCCATTTCTTCCGCACGCTCTGTGCTAGCGGATATGTCCCAAGGTTATTGCAAAGCTACAAGATACAGTGCCGGAGTTGCTATGCGATTTGGAGATGATATTTCCGCCAGGCTTCTTTACTCCGATGGCACATCTCATTGTGCACCTCGCCAACGAGGCACTCTTGGGTGGCCCGGTGCAGTTTCGTTGGCAGTTCTGTATTGAGAGAGAGTTTAAGTATATTAGAAAGATAACTGGAAACAAGGCCAAGATTGAAGCATGCATAGCTGAGGCAATATGCCTTCGGGAGATGGCAGATGCCGCGACAACGTACTATCCTGATGATGTTCCCACTCAGCATAACCCGGTCACTCGTTACAATGTCGACGTGCCCGAGAATGACCCCAAGCTACAACTATTCAAATTCCCCGGTGGCAAGGCTGGTAAAGGAATAAAATATAAATTGGATAACGAAGAGAAGGATTGTATAATGCTATATGTGCTTATGAACATGGAGGAAGTGATCCCATTCGTAAGGTAAAATGGTGAACAAATTACTTTGCAGCTAGTAACCTCGTCTCGGTCTAATGCTTATTTTCTCCTTTCAGCGAATTCACGGATGAAATGTGGTCGCATGATGAATTGCCCCAAACCTCGGAGATGGACACTCTACTGAAAGAGGGTGCTCCCGGAATTAATAAAAACTTTGTGACATGGTTCATGGAAAAAGTAATTTCTAATCTTTCCTCTTACATTGCAACATGTGACTTGTCCCTCTTATTACACGTAACTAATGCACACAACAAATTTGAAATGTTCTTGTAGGGCCGTGAGAGAAACGTTGATATGATAGATGAGTTGAAATGTGTTTCAGAAGGTTGTAGCCGTGAGGTGACCAAGTATGAGAAGTATGATGTGAATGGGTTTCGCTTCCACACAGAGACGCACCAGAAGGGTCGGCCGAATCCCAAAACGATAAATACTGGGGTCTTCACCAAAGGAGCCAACAAGTTTGATTACTACGGAAGGTTACAAAGTGTATACGAGTTGACATTCAATCGTACGAACGTGCAACTCAATATCGTCGTGTTCAAGTGTCATTGGTTCGACCCAATAGGTGGATAGAGAAGTGATAAGTCCATTGGGTTAGTTGAAGTTAAGCCTTCAACCACCTATAGCGGAGCCGATGTCTTTGTTGTGGCTCACCAAGCCAAGCAAGTTTATTATTTGCCCTACCCATGCCAGAAAGCGGAACTCAAGGGTTGGGAAGTCGTCTTCCACAGGGACGGAGCCAGGAAAATGAGATAAGGGGGGCCAACATCATGTAAAATTTCATGGAGGGGGCCATATAGCTAAATTTAGGTGAAATTGCAGGTCAAATCAGCATATTAACAAAGAGGTTTTCAGAAAAAAAATTCACCATGAGGGGGGCCATGGCCCCAGCCAGCCCCCTGCTGGCTCCGTCACTGGTCTTCCAGGTATCGCCACATGGTAACCTACCGATTCCCTCTGAGGATGATTACAATAACATTGACCCCGTGACATACGAGGGGATTTTCTATCAAGAGGAACAGGACGACGGGGAATATATTTTAGAACCTTTTGTTCAAGAGGACCTCGGGAACGATGCAGAAACTCGTGGTGAGTCAGTGGTGGATCTAAAGGACATATCTATGCTCGAGAAGTTACTTGAGGCGAATGACAATTATGATGAGCCTCCACCCGTCGACCCTTCAACTTTGTACTCACAAGATAGTGATAGTGATAGTGAGCCAGAGAAAGAGAAAGAGAAAGAGACGGAGTATGAGAGTGAGCGTGAGAGCGATGATGGCTGGTGAGGGTCTTTTATTCTTAGTATTTATTTGTCAACATGCTTCTTAATTGCATTGTGCCTTTTATTCTTAGTATCTTCATTTTATTATGTCAACATGCTTCTTAATTGCATTGTGCCTTTTATTCTTAGTATCTTCATTTTATTATGTCAACATGCTTCTTAATTGCATTGTGCGTTTTATTCTTAGTATCTTCATTTTATTATGTCAACATGCTTCTTAATTGCATTGTGCATTTTATTCTTAGTATCTTCATTTTATTATGTCAACATGCTTCTTAATTGCATTGTGTCTTTTATTCTTAGTATCTTCATATAATATGTCTTTGTGCTTAACTGTTTTATTCTTCTCAATGCAGGTGACTGGACAATATGAGCAGCGGCAAGGCAGACTCCGAGAGCTTGCTTAAGACACTGGCGCAGGTGAAGAGGAATATTCCTAGACCCACTAGACGGAGTGATCGAGCCCCGGTGCAAAATCCGCGTTATGCCGATGGTACCGATGGAGGACGAGGACGACGAGGTGGAGGACGAGGACGAGGACGAGGAGGACGAGGTGGAGGACGAGGTGGTGGTGGGGTACACATGGACTTTGACGAGCCACCCTCCGCTTCTGGTGACGTGGCTCCTGAGTTGTACCTAGAGGGTCCGTCTAGTGGGGAGGTGGAGATGGAGACGAAGTCTACACACGAGTCGGACTCTAGGGTTGAGTTGGAGGTGATGGAGGATGGGGGTGCGCCGAAGCCCTTGAAGCTTCGTGGAGAAGCTAGAGTCCCCGATGCGAGGAAGGAGCCGAAGACCCATGATGACAAGGCCCTTATCATTCCTTCGAGCGATGAGTAAGTGTACTACTTCAGAAATTTCGAACATGTATTTTCATCTTGGGCATAATAAACAATTGGGATTTCTATTTTCGTGCCCCTCGTTCCTTAGTTGTGCTCAGTTTTCCCCAGCCTCTTAACTTTTCCTCAGTTTTCTCCTTCCTCTAGTTTGAAACCCCTCGGACGGGAGGGTTGCCGTCAGGTCAGAGGCCTTACCGTTACCGTTCTGACGGGTGGGGCTGCACAGATCGAGGTGGGGCTGCACGAAGGGCAGTTCCTCTCGACCGTCTCGTGCGACGGGTAGCCATCCATTTGTCGGCGACGCGTGGGCCGTTTATTTCCTGATTGTATACGCGGTCTTGCCAATAACAAATGGGGCCGCTCTATGGGGCTGCCGCAGCCAATGACCGGTGGGGTCGTCTATTTTTCAAGAAAATACATATATAACCGCTACGTGTGGCTGCCGCAGCCAATGACCGATGGGGTCGTCTATTTTTCAGAAAAGACATATATTACCGCTCTGTGGGGCTGCCGCAGCCAATGACCAGTGGGGTCTTCTATTTATTTAGAGAAAATTATATATTCCCGATCTGTGGGGCCTCCGCAGCCAATAACCGCTGGGGTCGTCTATTTATTTAGAGAATATCATATACAGCCGCTACGTAGGCCGCCTCACCAATGGCGGGTGACTATTTTCACAGCTTAATCTAAAGTGAATCTTATGCTAAACATGGTGCTTCCCGACGGTGACCTAGCAGTGGCGGCGAGCATAGCCGTTCTGACCATGCCGATATCGGCATCGTTTGGAGGCTGTGGTGCTCGAATCATGGTGGAAATTGCGATATAATTTTTTAAATGCATAATATATAGCTAGATCTCTAAATCGATGCATACGAAGCTACATATATATTCTTGGTCATAATTCCCTTATCTAAAGGAGATGGATGCATGGCTTCACGTCGTCGTCGCTTTCATCGTCAGTATCTTCGTCGTCCGAGTAGTAGTACATGTAATATTAATAGAGTCCATTTATTGCCTAATTCTTTCATGGAAAAATTTAGGTGGAATTTTCATGCAAGATGTCTAAGGCTATCATAGTGTCTGGTATTATGCACTGGCAGATCAGATGCAAGTGCAACCTGCAGGGTGGTAATTTTTGTTTTATTTGCAAAATAGCAAATTTTCACCATATGTGTTGGCACCATGGTTATTAGTTATTAGCTCCGCCACTGATATTATGCAATAGTAACATAGTCTGGAAACGAAACGGAGGGCGAAATACATGTAGCCCCCATAATTAATCACATGCATCATATATGTCGGAACGCGGACGTACCTTCTTGACCAAAGGATCTTCATAGACGACGATGAAGAACTCCTCTATGATCAATGGCAGTGTTGACGGTGGTGGTGGAAATGATGATAATCCACGTGGAAGCCATGACAATGGATCAAGTGTATGTGAACGAAGAAGAGAGAGGCAGAACCTACTGACACAAGGGATGGCCGTTGTGGGTGTTTATAAGGGAGAGATGACCGTTGTAGGGGTTTACACAATAAATTAAGGAGGAGGTGACCGTTGTGGCCTTGTGGGGGTTTACACAATAAATTAAGGCTAGTCATAGTGCATAGTATCATATTGTTGTATCATGCATATGGTATTTGCCTCCCATGATACTATCACTATAGTGGGTGGTATTATAGGGTAATATCATAATCTTCTAAATTTATTGTTTTGTAGAATCTCAATACAAAATGTGTGTACAAGATCTATTTAGATACTAGCACTATGGCCAGCCTAAGGAGGACATGATCGTTGTGGGGGTAGTCATCTAGGTTTTGTGTTTCGTCAAACTTCCCTTTAAACTTTGACCACATATATAGGAAAAAGTAGTAGCATTTATGACACTAATTTAGTATCCCGAGATCCCTTCAAATGGTAATTCATGATAGTTTATCATTTTGCCGTAATGGCTACAAGAAATGGGTGATTGTTCATCATTTTACCGTGAAAAGTAATGCCTAAAAGAAATGGTAATTCATGATAGTTTATCATTTTACCGTAATGGCTACAAGAAATGGGTGATTGTTCATCATTTTACCGTGGAAAGTAATGGCTACAATAAATTGGTGATGGTGTATCATTTTTTGCGTGAAAAGTAATGGCTACAACAAATGGGTGATGGTGTATCATTTTTTGCGTGAAAAGTACAAATCGGTGATGGTTTATCATTTTTTGCGTGAAAAATAATACCTAAAAGAGTTTATAATTTATCTTGTGAAAAATAATGCAGAAAACCAAACTTTAGCGTACTGGGTAACCGCCCTTTAGCATACATAGAGGGTGGAAGCTAACCGCCGACAGAGAGAGAGAGAGAGAGGATGGTGGCCCCGACTAGAGAGAGATAGGGGTTATCCTGCCCGTTAAATCATACGATCAACGGTCGGCGGGCACGATCCGCGTGACACGGGCTAGACCAATTAGGGCAATGTTGGGCGTCTGTGAGAATTTGTGAAGGGAGAGGGCAAAACTGAGTAGTATCAAGAAACCAAGGGCAAGTGAGTAGTAAACAGACTAAGGAATTCAAATATGAGATTTAAAAAATGAAAAATGCGTGTTTTGTACAATGAAACCCATCTTGGCCTACCTCAAACTATTTGCAATACAAATATACATGAGTGTGAAAATTATGGCCTCATTCAGACAAAGTATGTTTTGGGGAAAGCTGTTTTGGGTAGGGCTTGTTGTGGAAAACCATGCACCTTCATAGCTACTAGGTGATTTGAGAAGTGGCAATTTGTGGTAAAACATGATTTATCTATGATTTATCTATGATTTGAGAAGTGCCACTCTTTTTCGTAATTTTTTGCACATTAAATAACTCATTTAACTGGTTAATCCCATTTGTTGACTCTCTGTTGACCAGCCACTTGAGGGTAAAACTGAGTATATTGCACTAGCCAGTATTAGCACCCAAGGGGAAAACTGAGCACACAAAAAATGCTAGTATATGACTCGAGGGTATACCTGAGTATATCTAAATTTCCAAGGTTAGACTCGAGGACGTGTTGCGGTGCAGAAGTGGAAGACGTGCCATTGTTGACGCGTGTCGCGGTGCAAACGTGCACTAGTGGACGCGGGTCGCATTTAGGACACGTAAGCCCCTCTCTCCCTCCCTCTGCACATAGTACGTCTCATTCTCGCTCACGCACGAAACCACGCCTCTCACGTCCCATCAACTTCTCCAAATCGAAGGAAAAACCCCAACCGCCGTACGAGCCCTGCCGGCGATAGAGAAGAAGAATGCGCCGGCGGCCATCGCCCCCGAGCCCGTCGCCTCCGAGCCCGTCGCATCCGAGCCCGTCGCCGCCGAGCCCGTCGCATCTGAGCCCGTCGCATCCGAGCCCGTCGCCGCCGAGCCCGTCGCCGCCGAGCCCGTCGCCTCCGAGCCCGTCGCCTCCAAGCCCATCGCCGCCGAGCCCGTCGCCGCCGAGCCCGGCGCCTCGAGCCCGTGTCGCCGCGAGCCCGTCGCCTCCGAGGGCGGCGCATCCAAGCGCGGCGCCTCCGTGAGCTGGGCCTCTCTCGTGGGTGACGGACCACTTCACAAGATCGGCGAATGCTTGCGGCGAATGAGGAGTACGTGGACGCCTACTCTGCTATGAGGCAAGTCTGTAGAAATTGGCGCTCAGGTTTACCTGAGCCCGACGTGCACCTGCACGAATGGATCATGGTAGACCACGCCCTTCCACGCGCCGCTGAGTTCACCTTCCTCCAACTCGGCACATCCCGCTACGTCACCATAGATCTATCGGAAGTTCGTGCAAGGTTAAAATTCCTCCAAATTCCTCCATATCTATAGGGTTAATATATTCTTATTTTCAATCTTAGTGTTGAATGTTATCTTCATCAATATATTTTAGATACTACTTCGTCGGCTTTTGCCGTGGTGTCATCGTGCTTGCCCAGAAGAACCCGCCGCACAAGATACGGCTTCTGAACCCACTCACAAAGGCATCGAACACTATGTTTGAGGCGCAGATGCCATCTGTTTTTGTGAATTCAGTCGCTGTGATCAAATCCCCGACTATGGTCTTAGTTTGCTCACATTACCCGAACGAAATTAGTTGGGTCGATGAGAGCACTCCAACTAAGGATACATATGAAGATTGGGGAGATGGTAGTTTTTCGATGGAGAACCATAGTTTGCGTTGCATTACCCCGTTCAATGGTGAACTGTATGCAATAGCTGTGGATAATTTTGAGTCCGGAAGAATAGTGTGCACCAATGTACAGTTGCAGGCGAGCACTGTCAAGATGGAGACACTAATTTCATTTCCACAACTTGGAAATGACAAGTTCTATCTTGTGAAGTCGGATGGTGATCTGCTGCTTGTGTTGTTGGACAACATGCTTTTGGAGGACCAACCATTGGTGTACCGTGTAGACACTCAGAGCCGCTCTCTCCATCCGGTCAGTAACATTGGCAGTCATGCCTTCTTCGTGCATTATATCCGGTGTATCTCCATCGACACCACAGTGCACCCGACACTTCTACCTGGCTGCATCTACTACGCCGATTTGGGTTATATCAGAGAGTACATTCATGATACAAAGGCCTGGGATGAGTGGCCACGATATGTGAATAGAATGGGAAACTACGGTCTGAGAAATGAACACAGGCCATACCGTCTGGAGGATGTATTGGCCGCATACTGCAGACGGAAGGAGTTCAATGAATATTTCCTTGGGATAATGCACGGATGGGACGACGAAGAAATATATGAGCAATGAGGAATCTTCTAGCTGGCCATACATTGCGTGCGTCTTGTATTTTTTTTTATCTTAGTTTGTCGTGAACATTAACAATGTTATTGGCTGCTTTTGGCTGCTGTATGCAGTTTATGTATTATACGTTTTCTGATTATGCTGCTGTGAATTTATCATATACTAGCTTCTAGATTTGCTGCCATATTGGGCAAAAAACGAGGGTTAAAAGGCAGAAATAGAGAAGCTTCTCTAGATTTGATACTAATTTGGTGAAAAAGACAGAGAGAGAAAGAGGGGAAAATGTGCTCTTAAAAGGGAAAATGCCAATTTGGGCCGAGAGAGACAAAACTGAGCTCCTGCTCACGTGCAACCAAACGCTATCTCGTCCTATCCCACGCGGTCCCTTTCTACCAGCTCCACGCGACGAGGGCCCACACGACGCGGCCCCACACGTCAGCACATCACGGAACGGTCAACTTAACGGGAATCCTGCCGTCTGAGCTGCTTCTGCGGGTTTCAAACAAGGACTTGGGGAAAACTGAGGAAAAACTAAGGGGCTGGGGAAAACTGAGCACAACTAAGGAACCGATGGCACGAAAATAGAAATCCCTAAACAATTTGGCATGTGTACTAATGTGTGATTTATTTGCAGCAACTGGACATGGGATACCAAGCCCCCCCGCATGCCTAACAGCTTGCTTGGGGCTCTGATTAAGAAGTTCTGGCCCGGCAGATACACTCCCCTTAGCACGGTCCCCGGTGGCGCGACGAAGCTAGCCACTACTTGGGCGGACTATGAGGATGCCCCTGCCGTAGGCTTCGCGACAAAGCCGAGGCTGTGACCACCAAGTTCTGGGTAAGGCATATATTTCTCGAGCACCGTTCATAGTTAATGACCCTAATGTGCTAACTCATGACTTTCACAACTGATTTATGCATGATTGAAGTGCTTCTATCGTGTGGACCCGGAGCATGAGACGCAGGCGCGTCTCACTTTGCGTGGCGCTTGCGAGAGGTCGACACCGCAACAGTGGTACAACCAAAAGTTCACCAGCGCTAGTGCCTTCTGGGCTAACAAGGGTAAGAGGGTCAAGAAGGAATACTATGTTGGTAACCAGCCTACGGAGGAATGGGCAATGACCATTGAGGAGTACATGTCGGTGAGTAAAATGTCAATGAGATTCTACATTGCTGCTAAGTTTTCATTGAATTATCTTGAGCTGAGTATTGCGTTTTCAGGTTTGTCCCGAGTGGGCCGAGCAGCATAGGGAGGCATGGTAGGAGCTGATTAGGGCGAGGTGGCTCAGGCAGGACGAGGAGTTTGCAGCCGTGTCGAGGCGTAACATGGAGAACCGAGGCACCGGTGGCACACACTGCGCGGGAAACCGCGACTACACCCGCTTCAAGGGGAAAAAGGTATGTATATACATGGAACGACCTTCTTTCATTTCCCGTCATGTCTCATTTGTGGTACGCTTGACTTTTCTTTTCGCGATGCAGGTGGCCGAGGCACCACCTGGGGTGGTGCTTCATGATGCCCAGATATATGACATGATGCGGACGAAGCAGAAGCCCAATCCCGCATTGCCTCAGCCACAGTACTACGGCAATGCCAAGGCCGCCAAGGAGGACTACTGCGACATGGTCAAGTCTCGTCACCCCGAGGTGGATGACCCCTTGAGCATTCCGGTCGACGAGGAGTCGTTGGTCCTGTCGGGGCACGGGCGTCCGCATGGCCGTTTCCCCTTTTACGAATAAGGCGGTCAAGCCTACCCACTCCACGAGCTACACGCGTCTCAAGCATACCCTCACCGCCGACAGCCCCCAGCCTCGTCCACGGCCTGCTCGTCCACCCGCCTACGATGTAAGTTTTCCTCATTTTCATCCTCTTTCTGGTTTTCCTTCCTACATGGCTAAGTGTTTACGAGATTCATTGTTTCTGAAATTGTAGCCTGAGTTCGAGGCGGCCTTCGAAGCCTGCAATGAAGCGTATCAGCAGGCCGTTGCCCAGTGGAATAGGCAGAATAAGGCCTACATGGCGTATATAGAAGTAAGTCTGAATCTTTATTCTCGCTAGTAGATGACAAGTCTCAGTTTGATGCTTTATTTCTGCAAATCCTAACTTGTAACCTATCTTGCAGGAAATGATGATTTCTATGTCTACTGGTACACCGGCACCGGCTCGAGTTCCCGTGGCGGGGGACATGCCTATCATGCCATCGAGGGCAGCTTTCGCTGCGACTTACTACGGATCCACACCGGAGGTAAGTTCTTTGCCAAACCCGTAGTTACCACTTCCCTTTGCCTCACAAGTTGCTAACATGTAGGGAACACGTAGGGAACGGGATGCTCCGGGAACCAGGCCTCGCCGGGTGGGCGCGAGGTCACACCGGTTTATGAAGGTGGTCCGTCTCCTCGGCGTTCTGCTGGTGCCTCTCCGTCGACTACTCCTGGGACTACTCCCGGTGCCTCTCCGTCGACTTCTCCTGGGCGTAGCACCGGTCCTTCTCCAGGTGGTTCTTCTGCAGCTTCTACCGGCGCGCAACCCCGGGCTGCTCGTTTCGCCAACGATAAGGGCGGACACACTCCGCCCGGGTCCTTCCTTCGCTAGTCGGCACCGGGCTTCTTGCTTGCCATCATGTGCTACCTACTACTATGTATTGGATGACATGGCACTCTCCTCTTGTATGCTATTACATGCACCATGTATGCTACTATGTGGATTTCATGCTATTTATGTGAATTATGGTGAATTTGGATGAATTTGCATGTATATGGATGTATTTGGATGTATTGGACCTGCGGAACTGAATTTAGATGAATTGGAACCCAATTTAAATCGAAAAAAACAAATGGTAGGGCATACGCCGAGGGCAATGCCGTCGGCATAGGGCCCTGGCATGACCATATGGTCGAGCCTATGCCGAGGGCATTGCCGTCGGCATAGACCACCTCACCAGGTCGCGCCACGTAGCTCTGCATGCCCCATGCAGATGCCGAGGGGATTGCCCTCGGCGTATCACGCACAGCTGGCCGCACCTCGTCGCTCCACGTCGCCTCTCCGTCACGCAGGAACGCTGCCTATGCCGAGGGCCAGGCCGTCGGCATCTCCGCCCCTCCGTTAACGGCGATGGCGCGACGGGAGGCTGCGCCGAGGGCTCGGACGCCGAGGGGTGGACGTGGCCATCGGCGTATGGAGCGTACGCCGAGGGCCAGCCGTACGCCGACGGTGTGACTGCGTGTGCCGAGGGAGCTGAACGCCGACGAGGTACGCCGAGGGCTGCCGTCGGCGTACCCTACGCCGAGGGCCAGGCATGGCTACGCCGAGGGCAGCCGGCCGTCGGCGTAGACGAGCATTCCTGTAGTGGCATGTACAATGCAGCCGCTTAGAAGGAGCGCTAGGAACCTAATCCTGGTCGTTTTTGGAAGATCCTGGTTATTTCTTTGGTGTCGATGGAAAAGTAGGAGTCATGCGCTTAAAAATAAGCTGCAAATTACAACTATGAAGCGACCGACGCTTGCTGCATGGAGTAACTAATGACTTAAGCACCCAAGGTAAGAGCATCTCCACCGGGATCCCCAAATCATCGCCGGCAGCAGTTTGGGGAGTCTAGAGAGAGAAATTACTCACACTGGCGGTCCCAAGAAAAATTCGCGCCATCACGAGCCCAATAGAATAGCCGGCGAGCCCCTCGATCCCTGTGCGAAGGGAAGCTATCTGGGCGTCGGCAACACAAGCAGCAAAACTCCACCTAGGAAGATTCCCGCCGGCCCACATGTCAGCCTCTCCCCCCCACCTACCACTCTCTCTCTCTCTTCTTTTTAATTCCCCACCTACACTCTCTCTCCTCTGCCATGTGCTGGCGGCACATGCTATTGGGCTGACCGCTGTGGAGAGTCTGAACTTTTTAGCCAGCATTTGCTACCGGGGGTCCCAATACGTAGCCGACATGTGTGTTACCGGCTAGTATTTGGAGGTCACCGGTGGAGATTATCTAAGCGATTGGCGCTGCACATGCCTTAATAAGGGAAAATTAGATCCATACCATTAAAAGATGTAATCTTTAGAAAAATACCACTGAAAGTTTATGGGCTAGAAAATTACCATTGAAAGCTTGGTCCGTTATTGATTTGTGCCACCACCGTGAAATGGACGTTAACTACACGAATCGATCAGACTTGACCCACCCAGCTCAACTGAACACAATGCACACACACAACTTAGCCAGACCGGAAATGCTGGACTTACGGACTGGACAAGCTAGCGGAAAGCCTACGAACTGACGTGTAGTGCTTAGGTTGGTTGAAATTTTTATCTGCGCTGAAAATCCGGGCCACAATCTGATTTCTAGGATGCGCACTATGTAGCCGTCCCCCCATGCTAGGTCAAAGGAAGAACACCCGGCGGTGCGCCTCCCCGGCAGCGGCGACTGCTCCTCCGAGTGCTCCTGCATGGTACACGCCCGCTTTACAACCACGCTGCCGCCCGATCCAACGAGTCGTCAGCTTCATGTGGGGATTTTTCCTTGTCCTGCAGTCGAACCCAACGCCCATTGGATATGCGCAGAGAGTAGTCTCCTTTAGCCTCACCGCCGACGAGGGACGAGCCAGAGATGCCGTCGCCTAGCCGGCTCCTCGAGCCACGTTGGAAAACACCCGCAGGCAGCCATGTAAGCGAGACATGGCGTCGGTCGCTTTTTCAAAGACGTGTAATGGCGGTTGATACGTCGCAAATGTATCTATAACTTTTGATGTTCTATGATTGGTTTACACCAATTCTAATATGTTTTGTTTACAGTTCGTTGCAATTTTATACATTTTCCGGCACTAACCTATTAACAAGATGCCACAATGCCAGTCATGTTTTCTGTTGTTTTGTATTTCATAAAATTTGTACGGTAAATATTCTCGGAATTGAACGAAACAAAAGCCAAAGTCAATATTTTATCTTAACGAAGAAAGAGTCCAGAGGGGGACGAGGAGGCGCCACAGGGCGGCCAGACCACCCCATGGCGCAGCCAGGGTGTGGCCCGCGCCAAGGGGTGGTGTGGGCCCCCCAGGCGGCCACCGACCTCGCCCTTCCGCCTATTTATTCATGATCTCGGGAAAAAACCTAAAGAGAAGACCCTCCATCCACGAGAAGTTCCATCGCCGCCGCCATCGTCTAGGCAAATTTCGGGGGTTAGAAGTTTTGTTCCGGCACCCTGCCGGGATGGGGATTGACCCCCGGAGCCATCTCCATCGACTCCATCGCCTCCACTTCGACTCCATGATGGTTTGTGAGTAAGTCCCCCTGGACTACGAGTTCTCGGTTGTAGCTAGTTGGTACTCTCTCTCCCATGTACTTCAATAGAATGATCTCATGAGCTGCTTTACATGATTGAGATCCATACGAGGTAATCGGTGTTGTGTTTGTTGGGATCCGATAAAGTGTGGAATTGTGATCAGATTGTTCATCATATTATCATACTACTGTTATTTAAGATCTTACATGCTCTCCGGTACTTGTAGTTACCTTGATCAAGTAGTTTCCTCTATCTCCAAGAGGAAGTATTTATGCTCGATAGTGGGTTCATGTCTCTAGTTTTCTAGAATAGTGACAATAACTTCTAAAATTGTAGATGTGTTGTTGCTACTAGGGACAAAACAACAATGTTTTGTCTAAGGATGATTCTATTGTTTACTTTACACACATTGCTTAATGCGATAATCTGTTGCTTGCAACTTAATACCGGAAGGGGTTCGGATGATAACCGGAAGGTGGTCATAGACGCAGTTGGATTACGGTCTATGTATTATGTTGTAATGCCTAATTAAATACTACAGTAACCTTTATCTTATCATAGCATGCATTTTCATGCCCTCACAATTATCAATTACCCAAATGTAATGTGTTCACCCAACACATGTTATTTGTTTGGAGAGTTACCAGTAGTGTAGTTAGCTCGGAACCCCGGTCCTTCTGTCATTATCATTGCTCTATAGTCAACTACACACTGGAATATTTTCCGGTGCCAACTCCTCTATGTTACTGCTTCTGCTGCTGTGTTACTATTACAATTGCTCCCATATTACTGTTGCTTTCACATCACCCCAGTTACTAATACCTTTTCGGGTGCAGATGAATTGACAACTCCACTGTTAAGGCTTATAAGTATTCTTTACCTCCCCTTGTGTCGAATCTATAAATGGGTTTTACTTCCCTCGAAGACTGTTGTGATCCTCTATACTTGTGGGTCATCAGCGGTCATCGCCGGAAACAGAGGCGGCGAGAAGGCCAGCCATCGTACGAATACCCACGCAGCGGCAACCCAACTCCCGCGTGGCATCAATGTTGGCCGGTGCGGCTTCTTAAAAACCGTCGTCGCCACCACCGTCTCCGCCCAAACCTAACCACCGCCGTCTCTGACCAACCCTAGCCACCGCCGTTTCCAGTTCGTCCCTAGCCACCGCCGTCTCCAATCCGTGGCGCACAACTACGAGACTGGCGGAAGGGTGCCGGCGGCGAGCGCTTGCACCAGTTTACGCTCGATGAGACGGACGTGCTCTACCGGCACCACATCCCGGTGCTGATGGAGTACCATCTCCCGCACGGCTGGCATATGTACGCCGTCGGCTACGCGGTGTGATACGTCTCCGACGTATCGATAATTTCTTATGTTCCATGCCACATTATTGATGATATCTACATGTTTTATGCATACTTTATGTCATATTTATGCATTTTCTGGAACTAACCTATTAACAAGATGCCGAAGAGCCGATTCTTTGTTCTGCTGTTTTTGGTTTCAGAAATCCTAGTAAGGAAATATTCTCGGAATTGGACGAAATCAACGCCCAGGGGCCTATTTTCACACGAAGCTTCCAGAAGACCGGAGAGTCAACGAAGTGGGGCCACGAGGCAGCCAGGAGGTAGGGCGGCGCGGCCCAAGCCCTGGCCGCGCCGACCTGTCTCCTGGGCCCCTCGTGACGCCCCCTGACCTACCCTTCCGCCTACAAATAGCCTTCGTCGCGAAACCCCCAGTACCGAGAGCCACGATACGGAAAACCTTCCAGAGACGCCGCCGCCGCCAATCCCATCTCGGGGGATTCAGGAGATCGCCTCCGGCACCCTGCCGGAGAGGGGAATCATCTCCCGGAGGACTCTACGCCGCCATGGTCGCCTCCGGAGTGATGTGTGAGTAGTCTACCCCTGGACTATGGGTCCATAGCAGTAGCTAGATGGTTGTCTTCTCCTCATTGTGCTTAATTGTCGGGTCTTGTGAGCTGCCGAACATGATCAAGATCATCTATCTGTAATGCTATATGTTGTGTTTGTTGGGATCCGATGAATAGAGAATACTATGTTATGTTGATTATCAATTTATATCTATGTGTTGTTTATGATCTTGCATGCTCTCCGTTATTAGTAGAGGCTCTGGCCAAGTTTTTGCTAGTAACTCCAAGAGGGGGTATTTATGCTCGATAGTGGGTTCATGTCTCCGTGAATCTGGGGGAGTGACAGAAACCTCTAAGGTTATGGATGTGCTGTTGCCACTAGGGATAAAACATTGATGCTATGTCCGAGGATGTAGTTATTGATTACATTACGCACCATACTTAATGCAATTGTCTGTTGTTAGCAACTTAATACTGGAAGGGGTTCGGATGATAACCTGAAGGTGGACTTTTTAGGCATAGATGCATGCTGGATAGCGGTCTATGTACTTTGCCGTAATGCCCAATTAAATCTCACTATACTCATCATAATATGTATGTGCATGGTCATGCCCTCTCTATTTGTCAATTGCCCAACTGTAATTTGTTCACCCAACATGCTGTTTATCTTATGGGAGAGACACCTCTAGTGAACTGTGGACCCCAGTCCAATTCTCTATACTGAAATACAATCTTTGCAATACTTGTTTCTTGTTTTCTGCAAACAATCATCTTCCACACTATACATCTAATCCTTTGTTACAGCAAGCCGGTGAGATTGACAACCTCGCTGTTTCGTTGGGGCAAAGTACTTGGTTTGTGTTGTGCAGGTTCCACGTTGGCGCCGGAATCCCTGGTGTTGCGCCGCACTACATCTCGCCGCCATCAACCTTCAACGTGCTTCTTGACTCCTACTGGTTCGATAAACCTTGGTTTCTTACTGAGGGAAACTTGCCGCTGTACGCATCACACCTTCCTCTTGGGGTTCCCAACGGACGCGTGTCGAACAGAAAGACAATACGTCAACCACGCGCATCACGGTGCCGCCGCCTCCTCTGGATGGACGGGAGCTGCGCTCGATCATTGAGGAGCGGCGAACGCATATGACGCCGGAGCAGCGCTGCCGGAGCTGGTGGTTCGGCCACGACGTTGATGGGACGCTCCCGACGTACGGCTATCAGCCGCGGAGGCGCGGCAACCCGCCTCGCTGGCCGTTGTACTTCCCGGAGGCGCAACACATGGCTCGCTTTCACGCGGGCGGCTCGAACTTCGCCGCCCCAAGGAGGCGCCTTACTATGTTTATTCGATGTCTTTTGTACAAACCCGCCATCTTTTGTACAAATCGAATGAAATTTGCCGTCCTTTTGTGTTTTCGATTTTTCTAATTTTATTGGGGGCCACTGTATTGGGACCGCCGGTGTGGGGAACCCTTCCCCAACCGGAGGAAGGCGTGCCGACGTCCCCCATAAGCGAGTCTGGGCGTGGCTGCCGACACTTATTTAGGGGCCGCCGGGTGGAGATGCTCTATATAACCACTAAAAGTATGGTTCTAATCTCCCTTTTGTATGGCTACATATACAGCTGTGATAATATGTACTGAAGTCATGTTATATGCTGCCATAATGCTACTTGAGAGGCCAGTAAACTACAACATGAATCTACTGGAGTGGGCGTTGAAGTGCAACCTAGAGAGCTGCAAGAGAGGGCAGCGAAGTGCTGCCTTGCTGCTTGATGGTGTGCATGTGTTGATCGATTCGTTTAGGGCGCGTTTGGTAACCTGCATGTCCTTTGGCTCGCATCGGGCCAACAATTTTCGGCCCGCTTGGATGCGTGGCCGACGCCGCGTTCTTGCTCGAACTGCTTCTCAAAGCACCATCGGGACAGGTCCTGGAGAATGCCCGGTTCGGCCGTTTCTAGCGAGCCACCCCCGTTTCCGCAGAAGTGGAGAACGTGGCGTCCTCGCAGAGCCACCGCCGGAGATGGCGGGAGCTCGCGCGGGACGGCGAAATCTCGGCGGGATGAATTCGGTTCCCGCGCTTGAATTTTTGCCACCGTATATAGGGGCGTCTCTCTCACCAGCAAATCCAAATCCCCCATTCCCCCCCCCCCCACCCCACTTCGAGCTCATCCACCGTTCCCGATCTAGCGACATGGCCGGCTATACCTCACCCGCACGGTCGGCGAGGCTTGCGGCGGCAACTGTGGCGGCGGTTACTGGCCGCGGAGGATGGCCATCTTCTTCGTCTGCGTCGATGACTTCGGTTGTGGTAAGCTTTTGCAAACCCTAACCTTAGATCTAGATATTTTGAGTACACAAGCGGGGTCTGAACGAATCAATTATAGGACATTCCTTCGTCGCCGGTGGAGGTTCTGGAGGTTGTGCAGGTTGCATCTGACTCTACAACGGGGACCGTCACCGCCGTTGACTCTTCCACTTCAACGGTGGTGTTGCCTGCATCTTCGCTATAGTCCCTTGCTTCCCCGACCTCGGTGCTGCGTGTGGCTCCTTTGATTGTAAGACCGCTCTTACTTATCTCGCTGTTTATTGATGTGCTAGTGGTAGTTCATTGATGTGGTACTGCTTAAGGATGTGGATGTGAATGTGGTACTGGTAGTGTGATAGTTCATTGATCTGCTAGTGCTTAAGGATGTCCATGTGGTAGTGGTAGTTCATTGATCTGCTAGTGTTTGTCATGTAGGCGATCATACCTTTGGGCTCCCCTGATCTGTCTGCGCCTACTGTGAATGCTCAGCCATATCTGATTGCAAGTAAACCAGCCATGGTTTGGAAACCTGAGCTATCAGAGTTTGTACGAAACCGGTTGGTTCAGCTCGTCCGTAGCGGCGTCTGCTTCAACATGGGATTCAAGGAGCAGTAGATGAAGAAGGTAGCCGCGGATGTTCTTGCATTCGCCGGCGGACATGTCACCACTCTTCAGCTGTACAACCACATCAGGAACTGGAGGACGAAGTGGAGCGTCATTATGAAGATCAAATCCGATCACATTCTGGAATGGAGTGAAGATGGTTGCTGCTTCTACGACGGTGATGAAGGGACGGTGGACGAGTACATCCAGGTATGAAGCATCATTGAGTTCCTGCATAGATGTGAAAGTATATATGTGTGAATGTCCTCCGCACTAACAGTTGTTCCTTGTAGATTGCAGCATTACCCGAAGCACCGTCAGTACGTCGGCACCCCGATCACGAACTACGTTCAAATGAAAACGATCTTCACTCCCCGGTTTGTGTGCAAGGCGCAGCTGTTCCAGCCTAACTTGCTGGTCAGGGCTATCGACTTCATTGCAGACAATGAAGCAGAGTATGCCGTCTACCGTAAGCTGCAGCCACCGCAGAGGAGGACTTGGCTTAGGACCTGGCTCCGCAACCAGTTTCCATCTTAGTGCTTCTGCTTCCTTCGTCATGATATGCTGATTTTGGGAGGTGATCTTGTATCTCTCCATTAGTTAGGACTTGCTACAACCTGATCTCCGGTTTGTAACCCCTCGTGTGATGAACCTGTGATGCACCACGAAAAGTAGTTGTTGTGTACTAGCAACACCTTTTGTGATGAACTGAATCTGATGTGTGCTGTTATTCAGTACTGGGTAACCTCACCACTCTAAGTGAAGGGGTTACCACAACACTGAGCTATCTGCAACCAAACATGTCGTGGGCTGCACGAGCAGGAAAGAACGTACCAAACGTTGGGGCATGGATTCCTTCTCCGGCACGCAAAAGGCCGCACAGCCTACCAAACGATCCGGCTTTCATGGCCCATGACCCGTTCGCGACGCGCGGGTGAGCCCATCTCGCTAGCGCAGTGAGTCAGGAATTGAATACATGCTACCAAACGCGCTCTTAAAGCTCCAGTCAGTGGAGATAAGGGCGATGGTACAAAATAAATAACGGGGCAAGCATTTTTCTAGCTCATAAACTTTGAGTGGTATATTTTTCTAAAGATTGGTTTTTTAGTGGTATGATCCAATTTACCCCCTTATAAGCCTCACATTCTTCCCTAGTTCCACCTCATTGGGCCCTCTAGTTTTCTTTTAGAAAAATCATAAACATTGTAACTTTTGTTGGTAATTAATAAAATCGGCAGCAAAGTCCTGCTGCTTCCTGAAAAAAAAAACATTGGTGTAAAATTTGAATTAAGCACGGAAAAGAGAAACGAAAAAACCCTCCACCCCGCATCCAAATAACGCCGCTGCCACCGCCACCGCCGCCGCCGCCGGTGTTCGCCCCGGCAACCACCAGTCGAGCCTCTTCTCCGCTGCTCGAGTCCCTCCGCCGCCTTATACCAGCACCGCCAATCTTCGTCGTCTCCGACTTGTAAATTTCCGTGTGGCAGAATTCCCAAATCCCGACTGCGCAACTTGCGCCGGTCCAGAACTCCAGATCCAATGGTGCTCTCCCCATCTCCTTCCGCTTCGCCGCCCCGATGGACCCGCACGTCGCCGGCAGCGGAACCACCGCCCGACGCTCCAGCCTTCCCGATTGGGTCTTGCTCCACAAGTCGGCGCGCATCTGCGGACACCGGAACGCGACCACGGCCGAGTGCCACACCACGGAGGGCGAACCCATCCAGGTTTCTTTCTGGCTCGTCGACCCACCGGGAGTGTCCTACTTCTCCGTCCACTGCCCCGGCCTCGACAGCAAGGACTTCGCCGACGAGCCCCACATCCTGTGCGCCGACGCCTCCCTCGTCCTCTTCTCCGTCGACTTTCTCCCTGTTCCTGGCCGGACGTTCAGGGACCCTGGCCGGAGATGCACCCAGCGCTTCGTGTACAGAGCCGGCCCCGGGAAGCCGTCGCTGCACCTCATTCCGGACCCGGACATCGTCAGACCAAACGGCGTATCCGCCCTCCTGCACTGCGGCGATGCCGGCACCGAGCACTACGCCGTTGTCTTCCTTCACAGGAGATCGATCCTCGGCGACAAGGCTAGGTATTATGACCTGCATGTCTTCTCGTCTGTGACGCGGGCATGGAGCAGCAAGGGCACCTTGCCGGGCTTATCTGAAGATGATCAGAAACTGCTGGCTAAAGCTAGTCATGCCACAGACAAGGTGATCAAGATCGGAGCAAGCTCGCTGGGATATGTTGACCTCTCCTGGGGCATTCTTCTTGCTTGCGACGTATTCAGTGAATACCCTGTCATCAAGTACATTCCATTGCCCGCATCAAGGGTTTGCAACATGGACAAGGATGGTGACCCTTACATTGCCCCAGAATACTGTTGTGATGTCTCCAGCTGCAACAATTTGATCAAGTTCGTCGAGGTAGAGTTTGACCACCGTGATCGCAGGAGCTTGGGCAATCAAGGTTGGAAAGCCACCACATGGAGCAGAGACATATCTTGGGATGATTGGCGTGTGCGCTCGTCGGTCAATGTTGCTAACATCTCAGTTGACCCAAGATATTCTGATTTACTGCCCCAGTTGTGGAATAACAAGACCAAAGAACTAGAACTGAAGAAACTGGTTTTCTATACCCCCACCCTGAGCAAGAATGACGATGATTTCCTTTACGTGATGTCTAAGTTGAATTCTGGAGGCGACAAGGCCTGGGTCATCTCTGTTGACATGAAACATGCGGCTGTGGAAGCAATCGCGCCGTATTCTACCAAAGGGCGCCCACTTGCTGTATGGCACTGTCCATGCGCCTTCCCCAAGTATATAGAGCCGACACCAGGTGATTCTCCTTTCTTTTTCCTAATGTGATCAACACAAAAATTCTCAATTTGGGGCTCTTCGTTTTCTGTTCAGTATGAGCACTATTGACAGTGAACTCTTCAGTTCATTACTTTCATCTTTTTATCAACTTAAGTCAACTAGGGCACTGCACGTCTATTTATTCGTACATGTTGATGCGTTCTAAACTGGCATGATGCCACTTCCAATGCTTAAAAAATTTGCTACAAGTATGAACCCTGTCTACAGAGACTGCATCCACACTGATAGATATCTTGTGTGCTCACAAACAAACAAGCAACAATAAGTTCCTACTCTCCATGAGTTTTAGTTGGGCACAAGCATGCAAGGTTAAACAACTGCACATACTGTGCAGATATTTAAGGTGAATCATTAGCCCATTTCATTCATGTGTTTTGCTTAATTATCCTATGCCGAACTCTTCCCATAGCTAAGTTCTTAAGTAGCTCACCTCTGTAACTGTGGTTGTGTGCTTGCACATGTTGCTTATGCGACGGTGGTGAAATTTGAAAGAAGAATGCATAGCAACTTATATGGACACTACGTTTTTCCCCCAAATTTTGGTTCATGCTCTGTTTGTGACTCGATCTAGTAATTGTTGTGGAGGACTCAGGTTGAGCTCCCCCCCCCCCCCCCCCACCCCCACCCCCATAAGGATTGGCCCTTGTGAAGTTTATGCATCCCCCCTGATGTTTTTTGTCCAATTTTTTGCAGAGGATGGCGTGACCCAGAACTTTAAGAGGTAATTCATATATTACTACCTTTACCTGTTTGAGTATTTGATGTTTGGTTTGTACAACATCTTGCTGATTTAGTTTGTTGCTGCTACTTCTATTGGATGTTTGTTGGCAGGATTAGTGTGTCAGACTGTGTTCTGCAAGTGATGTTGACTCAAGACTGGTTCATGGAACTTGGTAATTGATAAGTTTAAAATTTTATATACTAGCCTTTTTTTTGGTGTTGGTTTTAGTATGCATGTGCAACCAACATTTACCAAGTGAATTCTTAAAGTCTTGATCTAGAATAATTTCCCTACCAGTATCTGCAAATGTCTTTTAATTTAATCTGCGGCATTACTCTAATTGCTTGTTCTAGTCATGTAAATCATCTTTCAAACTGCCATGTAATTTCATCCTTTTTTTTGTTGTGTAACATTCTCAATGAAAATATTATGCAAGTAAGTTCTATCGAATTGACTCTTACGACAAAAAGATTCATGACTGTATGCTCCCTTTGTAGATAGACGCTTGGAATTTGAGGATGAAGCTTACGATGAGTGCAGATCTTTACTTCACGCTTGGCCAGTATCATCTCTGCTTTTAGATATCCAAGAAGTAAGTTATGCATGCATCATTGCTTCACAAGCTTGAAGTTCTGTATTCCCTCTTCAAACTATGCACAAAGCCGTTGGTAGCGAGTGCAATCATTATATCCATGGTGTCATTGCTTGATTCCAAATCTGAAGTCACGTGAATCTTTAAAAAAAATCTTGATGCAGGTGATAAAATATGCATCTGATTATGATGAAGGCGAAACCACCTCCAAAGCGGCTGATGTTTGTTCACGGTACGTGCACGAGGAAACAATTTTGAAGTGCACTCATTTTGCAATTGACTTAACCTCTTATATCTGACTATACTTTCTGTTCTTCCCTAGAGCCTTGGAAGATTTCGCTGTGCTACTGAAGTCACCCAGTGACCCATTGTCATGTACTGATGCACTGAGGAGCAGAATCAGTATGGTCCTTGGAGCGTTAGACAGGTTAGAAAATGAAAAGACCTTTCTCTACTTTATTACTGTCAGGAGAGATCATTTACTTGAGATTATTTCTATCGAGAGAAATCATTTATTGATGCTACATTTTCCCATCTTTTCAGTTTTCTGTGTACTGTGCCGCCAACCGTGAGGGTGCTCGCAGATGCCTGCCACCAGGAGAGACGGAGAGCTAAATCTGAAGTCCGTCAGAAGCCAGGTCAGCTGAAGGACGAAAAACTGCAGGGCTTTCCTGCTAACCTTTCCCACGGCAAGAAGCCAGTCCATACCAAGGACACTACTTATGATTGGTTGTACGGGAAAACGAACCAAACTAACTCTCGAGGTAATAAGCAGAACCAGTCACAACGGGATCACCGTGATGAACGAGCAGTGGATTCAGATCATCGCTGCTGCCCGGAACGGTGGAAAACCTCTGCATATTCGCTGATGATTCTGTGCCTGCTCTGGGCTTACATACTGACGCAGTGACACCGACTGTTCTGAAATTGCTCCATCACCCTTCTGTGCAGTAGAGTCGGTATCTTTGTACAGTAGTATGTTTCTTTGGTTTCTGTGCACGATAGAGGTGGCCTGTGTTCTGGAATTTAGGCTTGGACTTCACATCTGATGAACAAGGTAGCATGTGGTGATGCTTGCCTAGCTCCCAAATGTAATATAGTAGTAACTATTAGTGAAGAGACTGAACGTTAAACATAATAGCATGTGACTGGTGTACATAAGATACAGTTGATACTTTGCAGTATATCATATCGCAGTATGGATCAAACTATGAGAATGCTGCAATCTTGTACTCCTGTATTTGAACTGGACCCATGTTTGCAAACTCGCAGATGCCCACAATGTGTTTGATGCAGTGCTTTAAGGAAGGAGTCATGTGACAGCTCTGGCTGGCTATTGGAATCCATTGATGCCCACAATGTTTTTGATACACTAAACCGGCAGAAGCAGAGAATGAGAGAACCATCAGCATGAGGTTTCCAGCGACGCCCGTTGCAAAACGACGAGACATGGGGATGGTTCTGCTACCTGTTGTTTTTGATGCTGTGGTTGGTTTTCACTTTTCAAGGTCATGCTGAAGCCTGCCCCGGTTTTGATCTCCAAGTCAGCCCTCTTCGTGCCTGGTTTTTCAATCTTTATTTTCTTTTTCTGCTACCGTTGACCTGTAGCCCCCTTGATCACGTCACTACATTTTCCATTATACTAGTACACGGGTCTGAAAAACCTGAAACCGGCGGAGAAACAGGCAGACAGAACTGCGGATGAACAGAAGCAGCAGCTGAGCCGGCCACCCTGTTTCTTCTACCTTCTGCATGAGACAAAGTAAATCCTTCTTATTTCCCCACTTGCACTCCAATCTAACCTTAATTACTCGCCGATCAATTCCTCCAGCAACAATATATATACATGGCTCGCCTCGCCTTTCTTCCTCACCAAACGTCTCATCAACGTGTACTGTGAAGTAGAAACAGCTACAAAAGATTGTCCTTTGTCTTTGAGTTCCTGGAGCTAGCGACCACTTAACAGCAATGGCGACCGCTGGGAAGGTGATCAAGTGCAGAGGTACGTCCTTGAAATACCATCTAGTTACATCAGTTTGATTAGTGTCGGAAGAAAATCTGGAATTGTTGGGACTTGGGAGTAATGTAGGCCTAATTGGTTTTGTTCTTCGGTGACTGCAGCGGCAGTGGCATGGGAGGCCGGGAAGCCGCTGGTGATCGAGGAAGTGGAAGTGGCGCCGCCGCAGGCCATGGAAGTCCGCGTCAAAATCCTCTACACCGCTCTCTGCCACACCGACGTCTACTTCTGGGAAGCCAAGGTGCCCATAAATGTCTCTCATAGTTTCGTGGTTTTCAATCGGGTAATCGTGACGTTGACTAACATGGTGATGTTCTGCTTTGGTTTCTGCAGGGGCAAACTCCGGTTTTCCCTAGGATCTTAGGCCATGAAGCTGGAGGGTATGCATCACAATACTGCCTGGCTGTCCATTATCTTATTTTGTCGCAGTTTGGTTGCTTGGTGGAATCTTGATTCTAAATTATACTAGTTTATTCACCCAAGCAACTAATTATAGTCATCCTGAGTCCTGATTTGTTAGTCTATTAGATTGAGCAAGTGTCCATATATTAGTAACATGGGATTAGACTAAGAAAAATACTAGGACAACGACATCCATATGACACAAGCTCTCATAAAGTGTTTTGTCTTTTCTCCTAATTACTCAGTTAAATTATTCCGACAACGTCATCATGTGACTGCATTATTAATTTGTGACATATTTTGACACACTAATTTCCTAGATAGTATCACTTTTTTCTTATAAAGGGAATATATTAATAATATTAAGTAGATATCAATTACATCCGCCCTCTGCAACAACATAATGTCTCAAGCGAGTCGAGATATCATGGATACACACAGCTAAAAGAAAAAATACCCCGCTGAAGTGTTCAACGAAGCTATATAAATGGACTCTTTTTTTGCATTCCGATGAAAATTTTGCTTGCTCTTCATAGTTTAACTTTTGTAATAACACTTCCCACAAATAATGTCTTCCTCACAGCATTGTTGAGAGCGTCGGAGAGGGTGTGACTGAGCTGGTGCCGGGTGACCATGTCCTCCCGGTCTTCACTGGTGAGTGCAAGGAGTGTGCCCACTGCAAGTCAGAGGAGAGCAACCTGTGTGACCTTCTAAGAATCAACGTGGATCGTGGCGTGATGATCGGTGACGGACAGTCCCGCTTCACGATCAATGGGAAACCGATCTTCCATTTCGTTGGGACCTCCACCTTTAGTGAGTACACCGTGATCCATGTTGGGTGTCTCGCGAAGATCAACCCAGAGGCGCCCCTTGACAAAGTTTGTGTTCTCAGCTGTGGTATCTCAACTGGTAAGACATGGCTACTGAAGCAACTGATTCCAATTGAGTTAGTATGTACAGGATGCCTGAAATAGTTACTGAAATGTGTTTTTTTTTTTCAGGACTTGGTGCGACACTAAATGTTGCGAAGCCGAAGAAGGGTTCAACGGTCGCAATTTTTGGTCTTGGAGCGGTGGGACTTGCTGTAAGTGACACTATGTGATCAGTATCTTCCACAACATATCATTGACCAACTGATGTATGTTTTTATTCACATGATTAGGCCATGGAAGGGGCCAAGATGGCTGGGGCATCAAGGATCATTGGTGTGGACTTGAACCCTGCAAAATATGAACAAGGTACAATCCTTTCTCACGGAAACACGAGGTCGTCTTAGTAAAAAAAATTTGGATAGCGCACCAAACCTAACAAGTCCATCAATTTTCAGCTAAGAAATTTGGATGCACCGACTTTGTGAACCCAAAAGACCACACCAAACCCGTGCAAGAGGTTTGTTCTTTTCCATCAGTAAACATTTCTCCCTTTTTATCATGGCATAGACATAGACAAGCTTGTGCCACAAAAAACTCACTGATCAATGCTGATCTCCAGGTGCTTGTGGAGATGACCAATGGTGGAGTTGACAGTGCCGTCGAGTGTACTGGCAACATCAATGCCATGATTTCCGCCTTCGAATGCGTTAGTGATGTAATATACTTCTCAATGCACCTACAAATAAGCTTTACGCCGATGATCATTGTGAGCCATTTCTATTCTATGTTGAACTGAATCATGAAATCTGTCGGGTGCAGGGGTGGGGTGTAGCCGTGCTGGTGGGCGTCCCTCACAAGGACGCAGTGTTCAAGACCCAGCCGATGAACTTTCTCAGCGAGAAGACACTAAAGGGAACCTTCTTCGGCAACTACAAACCGCGTACTGACCTCCCAGAAGTCGTCGAGATGTATATGAGGAAGGAGTTGGAGCTGGAGAAGTTCATCACTCACAGTGTGCCCTTTTCGCAAATCAACACGGCGTTCGACCTCATGCTCAAGGGGGAGGGACTGCGTTGCGTCATGAGGATGGAGGAGTAAACATCGCCTCTTCTTGGTCATTTCCATCGCGGCTGTCAGGATTTGCTGCTTGAGAAACATAAAAGATTTTTTAAAAAAATATTTTCCATTGTTTAATTATGTACTAGTCGTGAGATAAGCATGTGATGTTCATCTCTGTGATCACTGAGAACGAACAGCTATGTGTTTTGTGTTCCAGCTTTGGTCTTTGTTTTCACTGTGATGTCCGCTGCTTCTAGTTAGCGTGTAAATTACTACCATTGTACACAATAATAATAATAATAACTTGTAGTTTCCGTGTTAATATCACATTCTACTCCTCCACTGCAAATCAGTTCTTCTCTTTTCTCTTTGTTTCTTGTTTGCAGAAAGCCTTTTTTCTGTGAGCGAAAGATGTTTGAAGGCCTTGCCTGCTGTTTGCATGTCAATGGCTTAGGGTGCTCTGTTTTGTCAGACGACTGAATCGAAGCACACATCTCTCTTGTCGGAGTGTCATAGCGGGATAGGTCCGAGGCCTTGCAAAGCAAGAGGGTATTTGTAGCATTTCAGAGTCACTGATTTATTCTGTTTATTCACGTAAGATCACATACAGTAGTTTGGCTCCCATCATTTGGGGATGGAATCAAATAATTTATTTGTCATTTATGTGGATTTTCCAAATGAAATGGTTTCATCAATATTATTTTACCCTCTTCGATCCAAATATTTTGACTCCATTTTATCTAGATACGGACGTATGGGTCAACAAATGCATCTAGGTACATCCGTATTTAGATAAAGTGGAGTGAACTAATTTTGATTGGAGGGAGTATTTTATTTCTTCCAAATGAAATAAAATGCTGGTTGCCGAACAAGCTCTAATAGAATATATATAATTTGACATTTTTATTTCTTTTATTTCATTTTGTATTTCATAATGAGCATGTGTATCAATAAAGGATTTTGAAATTCTTCCCTTTTCCTTGTACTTTTTTTTTGAGCTTCCCTTTTTTTTTGAGACAACCTGTCAAGCTCTTTATTCACCAGATTCAGCGGTTATAGGTATTGTTACAGAATGAGGAGTTCCCAGCAAGAGATGACAGCCAACTCCCGGTGCTAAGAGCAACTCGAACAGAGCCTGTAAAAGCGGCCGAAACCGAAAAAGCCCGGCAGAAATACGGGTTCAGACCGAGTCGGTCAGAACGGAGCCCGAACTCGCGGCCTGGCCCGCAAAACGAGTTCGGGGGCCCGAGAAACTCGGCGGCCACCTGTATTAAAAGGGGCCGCGGAGGGGAGTTCGGTTTCCAAACCCTACTCCCCTCCGCCGCTTTCACTCCCTCCACCGCCACCTGCCTCCTCTCCGGCGAGCCATTTCGCCGCCTCTGATGCCGCTACGCCGCTTCCGCCACACCCCTTCGTCCGCAATGGGGCGCTTAAGACACGTAGGTAGGGGAGGGGCCGAATCGGCGGTGGGAAGCAACCACCGCATCCGCCGGATGTACGTTCGGAGGCGGACCGCGCGAGGCGGGCGCGCTCCGACGGCGCTTGGAAGCGGTCGGCACGGAGGTGGCCGAGTGCTTTCGCGCGCCGGGCAGCGCTAGAGGAGGCGCGCCAAGAAGGACAAGCCGAGGCAACTCCCGCCGGCTCGTGCAGCCCGCCGCTGCCGGCGCTACCCCCGCACGACAACGGCAAAGACGGCGACGACGCAGACGGGCCGCCTGTAGCCTACGGGAGCTCGGCAGAGGTGGCGGCGTTCGAGGTGGCGGTGTTCGAGGTGGCCGCGCTCATCGTCGCGTAGGAGTCGTCGGCGCGGAAAAACCCTCCGCCGCTGCAAGAACAGCCCCGGTGACAATCCGGGGCCTAATCTAGTACTTTAGGTCTCAAATTATCGAATGCAACTCAAACTGCCCCGAGCAATTATCCAGATCTCAAATTGGCGCCGTCTGTGGGAATCGAATCCACGACCACGTTACGGTCTCGCAAAATTACAACATAATCGATTTCAACATAACTGGCAATATACACGCCATGGTTTTATGAAAACCTCGCGAAAAAATAGTTCTCCTACATCTCCCCAAGATACTCGGGGGCTAAGAGCAAAATGACAATATAAACGAGAATTTATTTTGAATTTGTACAGGTCTTGGTCTCACAACATCTCATAACAAAGCCATGACAACATGGCACAACGGAAAAGTATTTATACAAAGGCTAGACAAAGCATATGAAACATACATATACATCAAATTGCGCCTTAGTCAAAATCTCGCGCACATGAGGAATACAAGGAGAGTCTATATCAACTTAACTATGTGCTCCCTGGCAGAAAGTATCTCTCCAGTGGAATCATCGTATCAGTATTCTTGAAAGAAAGTAGCATCGACTCGAAGAAGTTCATCAATTATTCTTTCGGCAACAGGTGCTGCAGCTACGTTGTGTCGATCAATGGTTATCCTCGTCCTCGACAGCCTCAGGAAAACATGATCAACAAGCTTGTCAAGATCCAACTTAAAGTTGCAGATGCGCATGAAAATCAAAGCTAGCTTCGCGCCAGCCACCAATCTGAGCCTTCACAAAGTCATGAATGTCACGCACATCTCTGAATTTTCCCATAAGCTCGGTAAGATTCTCAAGTGGAGGATTGCGAGGAAACATGGAATTGTAAACCATGGCCAAAGTACTATTGTAGAAGTCAAGAAAATTCCGAACTTGGATAGCGCGGTCTTGGAACAGAATAATACGGCGACACCGAGTTTTATCTGCCCAAAAGTCAATATCATTGGCTCTGGCAAGGCGAAGAAGATTGTCAACTCGCGAATTCACCCTCTATTCTTCGGCAGCAGCATCAACAAATGCACCTAGAAGGGACGAGAGAAGACAACAACATGACAAAGAGATAAACACATCCACATAAAGGAGGTACCAGAATACGAAGCACATACCAGCCATATCCTGGCTTGCATTTTTGCGTCGAGAAGATGAAGCAGTATTGGCAGTCGCAATTTCTCTCAGTTCAAAAGATTCTTTCGTCTGACGAAGAGCTTCCTGTTCCCGATCCGAAGATTTTCGCAATTGTTCTGGAGCAAGTTTGGTTTGTTTTTTCATCGACCGTAGTTGTTGGCGTAATTCAGCAAGTTCTTTCTGGATCGGACCAGGACACGAGGAAACATCCAAAGAGACGTGGCCAGAAACTCTCGCAGAGTGTGAAGTAGCAATAGAAACGTCAGAAGGACCAGCACCAGAATAGTTGTTAAAAATTAACTGAAAAACAAGAAAATATATCGACATCAATCATTCGGCAAGACGCGTTTTTCATTCATATTCAGAGTACATTACATGAACGAGTCTTTACAAAATACGGCTTATAAAAAGCCTACACAAGAGATGGGGGCCAACAAAAGACCACACTATCTACAAAAAAAGAAAAACAAATGAAGTACAAATTGGTCTACTTGACCTCCGTTTTGGCAGTACTAGCAGAGGCCAAAGACTTCGGGTCGAGGAAGGAGATAAGCTTCTTCGAGTAAAGCTTGGCGCCCTTCACGACGGCCTTCCACTTCTTAGCATTCAAATCCTGGGGAGCAGCAGCTTTTACCTAGTCGACCTCCTGGCCGGTGGCCGCCACTAGAGCGATGGTCCCTTCGACTCCAATCTTCAAGCTAGCTTGACGACATGCCAAAGCTGGATCATCTTCTGCCAGAAAATGATGGGCAAGCTGTGACAAAATCTCGGGTTGAGTATCCCTCGGGGAGAAGTGGGGGAAGACGCGCTTCAACGCATCTCGTGCAGAAGTTAAGCACTTGCACGCCAGGTCGCAGTTCAGCTCAAGAATATCGAGAGTGTCCAGGAGACAGTCGTCTGATTTTTGGCTCAAAGTGTACTGCTCACCCATTTTCCCTGCTGAGGAAAAGCGTGACTTCGTCAACACCAAAAGATAAATGACAGCACAAAGAAAAGCGGAAGGACAAAAGGAAAGATAGTAGTACTTGAGAATCTTCGAGATTGCGTCTCGAGGCACGTGTTTATATTATTCTCGCGCTCGACCTGCTTGGTCTCCTTGTTGCTCAAAGCGTCTTCAGCGGCTTGAAGTCTTCGGCGCAGATCCTCGACACAGGAAGCATCATTCTCAGCCCTCTTGCGAGCTTCTTCACTGGCTTTGAGCTGGGCCTCCAGATCATCGGCGCGTTCCTCAGCACGACGTAGCGCCTCTGGAAGAAAAAGGTAAGAAAAGTTGTAAAAACAAGATAGGAAACACACAAGATGCAAAAAAGAATTAAAACTTCACCTCTCAAAGTTGCGGCTTCGTCACGGAACCGGTTGAAATGGGAACCTAAGTCGACCAGCTTCTTCATCAAGGACTGCAGGAAAGTCGATAAGAAAATATATATAGTTCCAAGAAATACAAAATATTTCGAGTTAAAAGGTGACAACTAGGGAAGGAAAACTTACATCCTCAAGGAGAGGAATCAACGTGCTCCCAGTAGCAAGTTCCCGTTCACCAGCAGCCCCGGTTTTAGCTTTCTTCGGCCTTGGTGCTCGGGGGCTGGGCACCGGAGTCGCCGCTTCTGGATCAACTTGCGGTGGAGGCCATGCTTCTGGTATAGCACGCTGATCCTCAGAGAGAACCAACGTGTTGGAGGTGCTCGTGTTAGCAGGCCCATAAGTTTCGTGCTCCATCTCTTTTTCGTCAGCTCTGCCAATATAGCAGCAAGATAAGTATAAGAAAATCAAAGGAAAGAAGATAGGAAGAAACAAAAAGAACAACTTACGAGCTAACGGCACCAGTCATGGCGTAGGGGTCAAAGTTTTCCTGATCTTCGGGAGAAGATTCTTCAGCGGCTGGTTCGGCGAATTTGGACGCGCCGGAATCTTCTTCTTTATTGTCTCTTTTCCTCTTGCGCTTCCTGGAGAAGCAGCAGGAGGAGGAGAAACGGATTTAGTAGATTCAGAAGGCTGCTCAGATTCCGAGTCTTTGTCAGAGGAACCCGCAGTTTTTTGTGAACGGCTCGCTCATCCACTTCACCATGTTCAGGCAGAGGAGGGAGAGAGTAAAGAATCTGGTGTTTCTGCAGGAAAAAAGTACGATGAGGAAAAATAAAGTTATCAAAACACGAAATAAAAATAGGTGGTCAAAAGTCATAAATACAACTCGAAGGAAATTACTTACTTCGGGAAGAGCGTGGCCGCCACTGAATGGCTCCGCACGGCAGGAAGAAGGGACTTCATGATTCTTCCTCAACGAAGTGAAGTGGCGGACAAGCTTCTCCAAGTCCTTCAAGGGAACCTCGGCAGAGACCCTCTCAGAATCTTCAGCACCCGAATACATCCACATGGGATTTTTTGGAGCTTGGAGAGGCTGAATTCCGATGCGTAGGAAGTGAGCAATAATCTGCACACCCGACAATTCTGCCCCATCTGTGTTCTGAAGTTCTTGGATGCGCGCAATAAGAGCGTCAGTGGCTGCTTTTTCTTCGGCTGAAGCCTCTGCGTCCCAAGAAGCCAACACATGGTGTATGGGATGATGGTTGGTGTGGAGTCGCAAGCAGGAGGAGAGGGAAGCTATGGATACCAAATAGAAACATATGAACGGTGGACTGCATGCTAGAAAAGAGGACCACAAAATGGGTGAATCAATTTAGGATGGACCCGGATGGATGAATTAGGGTCATAAGTAACCTTAGACGAACCTCGGCACCGAAGTTTAAAACTGTGGGTCCACAAAGGTTGTCGCGAAAAATTAACACTTTGACTCTATACGGACCTATGCTACCCTAGTTTGCTTATGAAGAGAGGACGAGGGAGCTGCTCCTCTTTTCCAAAAATGAAAGTTTTCACTGCTTGGCTCAGCTAAAGAGGGGTTGACTCGGTAGTGGCTCAGATACTGTGGGCCGGATATGGAGGAGGGGGCTCTGGCGGAGTTCAGCACAGGCTAGCTATCGTTGCCCTAGTCCCGGAGCGGGACGATGTGCTTGTGTGGAGTTGGTGTGCTGATGGATGATATTCCTCCAGCGTACGAAGCTTTCTTCGTTGTCTCGATAAATTCACCCATCACTGACGAGATCTGGCGATCGCGGGCGCGGGCGCCGTACAACTGTAAGTTCTTTGTTTGGCTGGCCTCGCCGAACCACTATTGGACGGCTGACAGGTTGCAGCACCGGGGTCTCCCATGCCCAGCGGCCTGCCCACTCTACGGTCAGGAGCTGGATACCTTGCAGCACCTACTCCTTGGTTATGTGGTGGCGCATCAGGTCTGGCACTAGGGCAAGGCTGGCTGGCTCCAAAATGTGGCAGACCTAGTGGAGTGGTGGTAGTTGTCTCGCTCCTGCCCTAAGTCACACACACGAGACATGTGGACAATGATCATACTTGTCTTCTGGTGCATGTGGAGGCACCGGAATGGTGTGGTCTTCAACGGTGCGGTGGCATCACATGCGGCTTTTGGAGAGAAGATCAAGGAGGAGTATGATAGGTGGCGTTTGGCCAAGTTGCTTTGCGAAAACGCCTTTTCATTTCCGGAGCATAGAGAGTTACTGTGGCAGTTAGAAGAGTAGGCTTTTATGAGGAGCTGCCCCCTCCTTGTGGGCAGCATGCACTTTGTCTTTTTAGCACCCTTTTATGTAATTGATACACCTTCCGGTTCCCTTTTTTATAATGGGCGCTTTATTACTCATAAAAAGCAATTACACCCGGCCTCTGCATAACCAAGATGCATACAGCCGTCCAAGTCTGAGAAACCAATAGTTCTAAAAGGATAAAAAAAAGGCGTTGTGCATATCAATGATGAGAAACTGTGCAAACGCCTAGGTAGCCAGAGGCGGCTTGATCCGTAGATTATGCTGCCACCCATGTTGGAAAAAAGTATCCCTCACCGTAGTCTCCAACCGTGTACAGACTTTCATAAACAGGTCGCGATTCGCCACTTTCTGTAGAGCAGACCACGAACGAAGAGTATCGGTACATCTGTAGATGACCTGTAAGATGGAACAATTCCTATCATTAAAAACTTTATCATTTCTACACAGCCAAAGCGACCATACAACGGCAAACGCTCCCACCCTAATAAGCGTTCTAAACCTGTGATCGATACCATGAAGCCAATTCCCAAAGATATTGGCTACACTAGTCAGAGGATGCAGATCTGAAGCTACTTGGATGCATGACCATATAGACCTGGCAAAGCGGCATTGGAAGAATAAGTGTTTTATTTTCTCATCGTGTTGACAGAACGCACTGTCTGCTTCCATGCCAATTATGTTTAACAAGATTATCTTTGGTTAGGATCACCCCTCGATGTAAGTACCAACAAAAAACCTTAGTTTTAAGTGGTACTTTCATCTTCCAAATTTTCTTGTTATTATCGACTGGAATATCAAGATGTATAATCGCATTGTATAATGAACTTACGAAGGGATGTAAGTTCCAACGAAATTCATCGGTGCCTTCCAGTTCCCTTTACAAGTTGTTTTCCTTTTCTTCAATCTCTAATCGTGAAGGGGATGCCTGGCGCCTCTGCCCGCCCTTGGTGTTCGTAGATCGGTTTTGCCGGTTAGGATTTGTGTGGTGGGTTTCAATGATCTCCGGTAGTTCTTCAGGAGTGGGAAAAAAAGGTTGCGGAAGAGATCGGTGAAGAAGTGGAACTAGGGTGTATTCTCGAAAAAACTACCTGGCGCCAAAGTGCATGGAACTCAACTTGACATGTTGGTTGCCACGCCCCTTGTTTTGTTGGCGCTGAACCCAGAGAGACCAGATTCGAAAATAGTTTTGAAGAGGGATGGGAGGTGGCTCAAATCTGTGAAAAGTGCTAGATTTGTCATAACTCAGGAGTAACATCTTTTCTGACCTTAGCAACAGTAGAAAAATTCCAACCCTAGCCAAATGCAGAGAGGGTTCTGTAGAGTAGGTCACCACTTGCCGGGCCAACCATACCCACTGGGACACTGCTGCACAAATGACTACACTGCACTGTTGCGAGTGATGAAGCGCATGCCGATGCAAGTGGTCAGTACGCGCCTTCACTCGCCTGCTGTGCTGTACATACAAAATCTAGTGCAGCCGCACCACTACGGGAGAAACAGGCTTTGCCGTGCGAGCCATTGGACGGCAAAGAGGCCTATACGCACGGCAAAGGCTTTGCCGTGCGTGCACGCACGGCATAGTTTGCACGGCAAAGTCTTCGACGGCAAAGCTGCCTTTGCCGTGCGCATGGACGGATTGCACGGCAATGCCCTTTGCCGTGCGTCGCCATCTCTGCCGTGCGCTGCGGACGCTGCCGTGCGAGGGATCTTTGCCGTGCGTCGCCATCGCTGCCGTGCGCCGTTGCTTTGCCGTGCGCCCTACTTCTTTGCCGTGCGCCCTGCGTTGCCGTGCGCAACAATGTTTGCCGTGCGACGCTTTGCCGTGCGGCCTTGCTCTGCCACGCACGGCAAAGAACCATGCGGGCACGCCCCCCAGGAGCTCCCAGGAGCACAGTTGGGCGACACGTGGCCCCTTTGCCGTGCGTGTGCACACGGCAAAGAGACCAAATGTCCTTTGCCGTGTGCACACACACGGCAAAGGGGCCTGGTTTTTTCATTTTTTTGCTATTTTTCAATTATCCCTGCATTTCAAATATTGCATTTCACAAATATAGCATATATAACATATATATCAACATAAGATCACCAAACACATCAACAACACCACAAATACATCGAGCACACATAGTTCATGCATACAATCCGTTACATAGAGTCCACATCGAGCACACATAGTTCATGCATAGCAATGTCCATATTACAATCCATAACAAGTGCGAACAATCCATTGCAACGACCACGAGTGCACGAAGACCATGCCATCAACCTTGTCCTCCTCCGCTTCCGCCGGCCTCATTGTCATTGCCTTGTGACATAAAATCTATAAGCAGGTTGATGGAATGAACATTTGCATTTGCATATTGAACACTTGAACAAGTACAAGTAGCGGGTTGGGCACAAGAGGACTCACCGAGGTTCATGCTCCGGATGATGTTCATGTTGTTGACGGTGATAGGTGTCCCCGGGGTCTGAGTGGGCGGTGGCGGCATCCACATGGAGTAAGGTGGAGGAGGAAGACTCCCCGGTGGAGAAGACAGAGCCGTCTGGCTCATGAGCCAGCTCATCTGTACTGCTTCTGCTGCATCATCTGTCTTGCTGTTGCATCTGCCGCATCATCTCGTGTCTGCTGCTGCTGTACCGCAGAATCTGCTGCTCCATCTCTGCGCCCTTTGCTCCTGGGCCGCCTGCTCCTTCGCTGCCATCTCCTCCTACGTTGTGTTGCCGCGATGTCATTAACATTTCAATGGAAAGCATGTAAAGGAAATGTAGAGACCCGAGGAAGAACATACCCGTAACCGCTCGACAGCTAGATCCGAAGCCCGTGGCCGGGGCTCTACCTCAGGCTGGCCGCTCTTACGACCACGACGGATCTGGCGGAGAGAGGGAACCCTCGCTGGGTCGACGCACCCGTCACCAAACCATAGGCGGCCATGCTTCAAGCCTTCTCCCGCAAGCACCGCGACCTCGTGGTCAAAGTCCTCGGCCTCTGGATTGGCGTCCTCGCCGTGCTTCGCTTGAACTTGGAGACATACGCCGTGCACGGGTCTCGGATTGCGGGTTAACCCACAAGGACCCCGTCTCGGGATCGGGCGTCTTCCTTTGCTTCATCTTCTTTAGCACGGCAAAGACGTTGAGGCTTCGCTCCTGTCCCGACTTCCCGCAAAAAGAGAACATGTAATTGAGTGAAGTGACACACCCTTGCGGAGTTAACAAATATATAACATGAATTCAAAGAATGAAGGAACCATTAATTTGCTCACCTCCTTCTGCAGGTGAAGAGAGATGGGGATGCTGCCTTGGATATGCGATCCACCTCGCATCTCTGCCCGCTTCGCCTTGCCCTCCTCGTGCTTCTTGAGGTACTGGGGGCATGTCCACCACATGACCATCGCACGAAAGCACCTATCGTCGTTGCCGACGTACTGAGGAGGGTTCTACATGCACAAGATAAACCCATTATGGTAAAATAAACTACATGGCGATAAAGAAATCAATAACACATAAATGCAAATACCTGCAAGTACTGCCACGGCTGCATGAGCGTGTCGCGAGCGTCCTCCTTACTCATGTGGACGAAGCGGTCGGCGTGCCAGTCGCGGACGCATTGAATACGTGCCTCGTAGTGCATGCCAATCACCCTCTTCCTTGCAAGCTGGTGTAGGACATCATCGCACGCATTCTCCTTGCCCTCGGCCCTCTTGAAGTATTTCTGCAACCATGCACATAGGTAAAACAAGGGGCATTAGTGCAATTATTGTGAACCAAGGAGAGTGTATGAATGGTAAGAAGTCAAAAGTCACGTACCCAGAATTTGGCAACAACCATATCCGCCGCGGTGCCGCGGCCAAGAGGATCTTCCGCGAGGCTGTAGTGCGCCCACCTCCAAGCTACGTCGCAGCCACCAGTAGGGAAGTTGACTATCCCAGGGAAATACCACCTAAGTAGGCCCCCAAGGATGTTCGAGTACCCACGTGGCGGTCTCTGCGTCGGGTCTTCAAACTGGAACGAGCTGCACCATGAAACGACAACATCAATATGTATGTGATAATAATTTTGATAATGACAAAATTGCGATAACGAAATGCCAAAAAATAACATGTACCTCCTTCCATAGGGCACAAGAACAACGTGCACATAGCGCCAGCTTCTCAGCGAGGGGAGCTGTGTTATCCCACGCCGATATGGCTTCCTATCACGTGGCCTCAGCCTCTCCAAAGCTGGAACGTACTGGTAATCCTCCGGCTCACACCACTCTAGGCTTGGATCAGGATCGAACACTAAGTTCCCCAACCCCTCATCCTCCGAGAGGTCCTCCTCGTCCCCCTCCTCCTCCTGGTCCTCCCCACCCCCCTCCTCCTCCTGGTCCTCCCCACCCACCTCCTCCTCCTGGTCCTCCCCACCCACCTCCTCCTCCTCGTCATCATCATCGGCTGCGGGAGGGGGGCTAGGACTAGGAGTGAGTACCCGCGTCGCATTCTTCCTACGAGGCCGCCCTGTGGGAGCGACAGGAGGGGGGCTAGGAGGGGGGCTAGGTGGGGGGCCCCGCCTCGAAGTCCCTACACCTACCAAGTCCTTGAGCTTCTTTTTAAGACCGCCACCCCTTTTTTTTGGCGGCATGCTTCAATCACCTGCAAACACAAATGAAGAGAGTGGTTTATTAGTACGCAATATTGTAAAGAGATAAATATTAGTGAAAGCAACAGAAATATAAGTAGATGAACATTAATGAAAGCAACAAATAATGCAAAAGGATGAACATTAATTAATTAGTGGAAGCAACAAATAGCTACCATAGAGTTCTCTCAAACATAGCACGGAGTTCTTACAAATAACCTAGCTAGACAATCTCTATTACACGGAGTTATTACAAATAGGCTAGCCTCACAATTACTACTACATAGATCGTGCTTTGTGTCGCCATCCGTGATTGGACCGCGTGTCTCCTCATCGTCATCGAGGCTCGGCGAACCAATAATCATCAATGAAACCTGGACGTCGTCCATCTTCATCGAGGACAATCCCTGCTTTGAACGCCTCGAGCAAACTCAGGTCTTCCGGGGCACAGACATCCTCAGCTTCATCTTCTGCATTGTCTCCATCCATGCCCGCGTCTTCTTGTTCATCGTCTACGACCATGTCATCGATAGTCGGCAAGCCGATTGTGAAATGGCCGGGGAGCCCTTCTTCCTGATAAAACTCGACACTCCTTGTTGTGGGGTCTACGCGGCGGTAATCGTCCTTGTTTGGCGGGGCGGCCTATTGCGTGAAGGCACCGTCATCACAACATCCCATCCATGTAGACGTTTTGTCGGGTTTTACGCACGCGTACGGGAGATAGAATACTTGAAAGGCCTGGGTTGCCAAGATGTACACATCCTCTCCCTTATAAATGGAGTTCCTTTCAACTTCGACCAACCCAATTTCAGGATCCCGTCTCACCCGACGTGGGTCAAACCAATGGCATTTGAAGACGACGGGATTTAGCCCTTTGTGAAACCCGTAATTCAGCTCGTATATACCCTCGACTCTTCCATAGTAATGGAGCCCATCATCACCTTGACATACCACCCCACTATTTATTGTCTTCGCGTTGGGCCGGCTTGTTGTGTATTGATGGGTCTGGAAGCGATACCCGTTCACGTCATAGGAGTTGAACGCTTCTACGGAATGGTCAAAGCCCCTAGCAATTTTTCTTAGCTCTGACTTCATCTCTTTGTCAGTTCTTGCCTACAAGTTTAGCACAAGAAGTTTAGAACGAGAAATGACCGATAAATGTAGGAAGTGCTAGCTAATTTGGATAGAATAGTACCAAATTACAAAACCAGCTACGAAACCGAAACCGCCTCCCTTATCGAAAATTTGCTTGGATTCTTCCGGGTAGGCTCCCTGTGGGTATTCTTCCAATGTATAGCCTTGAATTTCCTATACCGATGAAAAGAGGAAGAGTTAGCCACGAACATACGAGTGAACGTTTGCGAATAATTAAATGGTTCGCACTTACTCGATGTACGGCTTCACTTCGACCATGGTGTTTAAGACATACGAGTGGATCAAGGTCCGCTCGGGTAGGTCCGTTACGTACGGCTTCGAGCCACTTGACTTGCCACCAAGCCCCACGAAGATGCTAAGCTTGGGTACTTCTTCATTGTTGGCGGCATTTAAACGGAGGACCGGGTTGTGCTTTGTGGGAATGTTGGGATCATAGTGCTTAGTGGTGAAGTTTGCCACCTCCACGTTCAGGACTGCCTCGGCTATGGATGCTTCGATCTTGCATTTATTGCCGGTCATTTGACGGCTTTTGTGTTTCTCTCTCGGGACCAAGCGCCAACGGCCCCAATTCGGGCCCCCTTTAAGCACTCCTCCGCGAGGTGCAGGATCATGTGTTGCATCGGATTAAAAAACCCTGGAGGAAAGATCTTCTCCAGATCGCAAAGCAACACGGGTGCCTCTTCATCCAGCTTCTCAATCACTTTAGTGTCTAACTCCCTAGCACAAATCTGGCGGAAGAAAAAACTCAACCTCGCTAGCACTCGCCAAGTCTTCTCAGGGACATAGCCTCGAATCATCACCGGCATTATCCGCTCAAGCCATATGTGGTAGTCATGACTCTTCGGTCCTTGTACTCGCAGCGTTTCAATGTTCAGGCCCCTCATCCAGCTTGGCTGCGAACCCATCGGGGAAAAACAAGGAGTCCTTCATCCATTGGAAGACCTCCCTTTTTGGGCCTTTGTGAGGCGTAACGGAGCGTGTGGCTTAGTCCAAGTTTTTGGCACCATTAGGTGGCTGCATGTTCAACTCCGGCCTATCACACCACCTTTCTTGATCAATTCGAGCCTTTATGTTATCCTTCGTCTTCTCAGTGTCCACAATCGTGCTCCAAATGGCTTCACTGATATTCTTCTCGGTGTGCATTACATCAATGTTATGCGGGAGCTCGAGAAACTCAAAGTAAGGGAGCTTCCATAAGCACGGCTTGTGAGTCCATTGGTGTGTCTCCCCATATCCTAAGAAACCATTCCCATCGGGGCTAGGCTGAAGAGCATCTAACTCGGCCTTGATTTCCGTTCCGGTCTTCGGAATTGGCTTCGGGCCACGGACAACACGGCCTTTCTTGAAACTCTTTACATCACTCCCGTATGCATGCCTCCGCTCAAGGAACCGTCGAGCTTCATCAAAGCATGAATACTTGCCTCCCTTGTTTAGCCGTAAGAAAGTCACGGCTCATGCACCGTGGGCAAGGCCACTTCCCATGTGTACACCACCCGCAGAACAAAGCACGTGCTGGCAGGTCATGCAGGGACGTGTGGTACCACACATACATATCGAAGTACTCCTTCTTTGATGCGTCATATGTTCGGATCCCGCGACCTTCCCAGCCACGAACCAAGTCATCCACCAGCGGTTCCAGGTACACATTCATGTTCTTGCCCGGGTATTTGGGCCCTGGGATTATCATCGACACAAACATGTTCTCGATCTCATGCGGACGCCGTGGGGAGGTTCATGGGAATAACAAACACCGGCCAACAAGCGTATACTGCAGCCGACATACCATATGGATTGAACCCATCGGTTGATATCGCAATCGCTACGCTCCTCGGGTCACCTGCTTTCAATGGAAATTTCTTCACAAAGTTCTTCCATGCAGTACCATCCGACGGATGTATCATCTTGTCGGTGTATCTGTTTCCTTCCACGGCCCACCTCATCTGTCGGGCGGTATCCTCGGTCATGAAGAGCCGCTGGATCCTCGGTAGAACTTGGAAGATAGCGGAGGATATTCTTGGCAACCGTGGTCCGCCTCTTCGACCATCACCATTGCGGTCCACCTCAAAGTACCTAGAGGAATTGCATTTGATGCAATAATTTGTGTCAGCGTGCTCCTCTCGAATAGCATGCATCCATTTGCACAAGCGTCTAACTGCTCACATGACATCATAAGGTCAAAGAGCAATTAGGTCGAATAGTAGAAGTTTTGCGGCAAGAGGTGCCCTTTCGGCAGAAGGCTGCCTACGATGACCAGAAGTTCATCGAACCCATCTCTGCACAAGTTCCTATGGCACTTCAAGGCCATAAGGCGAGCGATGGCATCTAGTTGGGTAACCTCTGTATTTTCATGTAGGGGTTTCTGCGAAGCAAACAGAGCCTCATAGTACTCCTTTGTGTTTTCCTCCGGGTCCTCACTTGTCTCCGCATCCTGAGGTGTCTCCACCTCTACATGAGAGCTTTCAGGCACATTACCATTAGCCAAGTTTTCTAAGCACCTATCAAAACCAGTGTCATATTCCCCCCTAGGTTGAATCTGCCGCACCTCCTTCCTAGCACGTTTCTTTGCCTTTTCTCCATGGTAAGTCCAAATCCTGTAGGACGGTGTGAACCCAAACTTGATCAGGTGCATACTCATAGTTTCCTTGTCCTGTGCCTTTCGGTTAGCGCACTTACTACAAGGGCACCAAACACTTATAGGTCTGCTAGGGATGGCAAACGCCCTATCCACAAACTGCTCGGTATTTTCTCCCCATTCATCGGTATAGTTCCACCGACCGATTCTCGCCATCGTACATCCAGCCACGATTATCCATCCTCTAATCAGCAACAAAACAGACGAACATAGCATTTATATATCAAATACGAAATAAATGCATCATATATTTATTTATTTTACGCGTGCATCAACCTGAAACTCTACTAGGTGGGCTCCTAGCAGCCGCCGGATCCGTAGATTGAGTACGTTCTCCCAGCTCTACCCCGATCCGAGACAGAATTTCGGCAGCACCTCCCCGCTGCTCTCCCGATACACGTCTCGGCAAAAAGCCGAGAGGGGTGTGCATCCGGAGAACAACGGGGAGGCGCTACCGAAATCCTGTCTCGGATCGGGGTAGAGCAGGGAGAACGTACCCAACTACGCATCCGCCGGCTGTCCCGATAAATGCCGTAAGAGTTACGGTTCATAATATGCGAGACCACTAATGCATATTTATCCGCGTAACCCTTACGGTCGGGAAGAGACGCCTAGGTATCGCGACAGACTTGGTGATCTAGACATAAAGAAAAAACCTAGGTACAAGAGAGGCGAACGGATTCTCACCCTCGAAGCGTGACCGACAGCCGGCGAAGAAGACCAACGACCCTCTGAGAGAATCGTCGAAGAAGATCCGAAACGCCCCGTCAAACACCCCCGCGACGCCGCCCCTCGTGTCCACCTCGAAGCATCGCCTGCATAACAAAAAAAAACCAATTAGGGGCTATTAATAATTACCATGTATGCGCGTATATAGAGTATATGGAGCAGTAGAAAGCCAATGTTACTTTTGCTGCTTTGTGAATGAGGTAATGCAATGTTACATCTAAGAAGAGGACAGCGAGGGCTCGGAGCATTTGTCTTAACATGCTCCATCTTCTGGCTTACTAGACGCTCTGCTATGCACCAACTGCTTATATTTTACAAGACTTTGAACCATTTTTGATCCGTGGCAGAACTTTCAGTCACTTGCTCGCCGTATGTGCATACCGGGATGCCAGTAAAGCTAGCTAGGCCGTCATCTCTACATAAAGACACGCACGGTGGCACGGAACCGTAAACAAACACTGCCCTAGCTAAACCCACTACTACAATGGAGCTCCTTGTGCTCCTTGCCGTTGGGTCCTGGCCTTTGTGCCGCTCCCAATGCCGACGACCATGTCGCCGTCCTGCGCCGACCACGACCCGACACGCCTCGCGCGCGCAGACAAAGAACCCTCCCGCCGCCGCCATGGGCGCCTTCCTCCCCCTCCTGCTGCTCGCCGTCGCGGCCAATGCCGGCCTGCTGGCCACGCCGTCGCAAGCCCTGACCCAGGACGGCCTCCACCTGCTCGACGCCAAGCGCGCGCTCACCGTGCCCGACGGCACGCTCACCGACTGGAACCCGACCGCCGCCACGCCCTGCGCCTGGACGGGCGTCACCTGCGACGCCGCCGGCGCCGTCACCGCGCTCTCCGTCGCTAACACCAACCTCGCCGGCCCGTTCCCCGCGTCGCTGCCGCATCCCGCGCCTCGCGTCCCTCGACCTCGGCGCCAACTACCTCGGCCCGGAGGCCGCCGTCGCCGGGTGCAACGCGCTAACACACCTCGACCTCTCCGTCAACTCCTTCGTCGGCCCGCTCCCCGCCGCGCTGGCCGGCCTCCCGGCCCCGTCGTGGTGGTGCTGCTGTCGGCGGTCGCCACGGTGTGCGAATGGGAAGGAGGAGGGGGAGGGGGGCCTGACCTGAGACCTGTGACCGGGGGAAGGGGCTGCGGCGGCGTGGTCGTGGGCCGGGCAGCGGCGGCTGGGAGGAGCAGGAGGTGGCGGCGACGGCGTCGTGGGGGCGAACGGCGGCGCGGCGCCTGGGAGGAGCAGCAGGTGGCGGCGGCGGCGTGGTCGAGGTGGCGGCGCGGCGCACAGGAGGAGCAGCAGGAGGCAGCGGCGGCGGCGTGGTCGAGGTGGCGGCGGCGGCGTGTGGGGAGGTCGGCGTGTGGGGAGGTCGTGCGGATGCGTGGAGGTGGGGAGAAATTTGTCTGGCTCAGGACGTCCCGACCGCGCCTTATCCGCCTTCTTTGCCGTGCGGCCTTCTTTGCCGTGCGGCAAAGGTTCTTTGCCGTGCGGGGAAGCTTTGCCGTGCGCAGCAGTGCCTTTGCCGTGCGGCAGGCTTCTTTGCCGTGCGCCTGCGCACGGCAAAGCATTTTTTTTTTATTTTTACCACTTCTATAACACTAAGAATTTTAATTGTAAATTATCAATAACATTAAGTTTTATTTGTAAATTATATTAAACTTGTTTTTCAAAATGTGTATTATGTAATACTATATGTTTCATGTTTTTCAAGAAATGTGTGATTAACCATAACCCTAACCCTAACCCTAAATCCTAACCCATTGATCTAGCCACATTAATCATAACCCTAACCCTAAATCATATAACCCTAAATCATATAACCCTAAATCATAACCCTAACCCTAAACCCTAACCCTAAATCCTAACACATTAATACTTAACCATAAATCCTAACACATTAATACTTAACCATGCATCATAAACCCTAACTCTAACCCTAAACCCTAAACCTATACCTAACCATAAATACTTACCCTTTAACCTAAATCTTTGGTTCTCCATGTGTATATGTACTAAACAAACCTAAAAGAATGAAAAGTTACATTGGTGCACCCTCGCGCGGAGAAATCTAGGGGGGTAGACCCGCCGGGGAACCCGTTTCGCTGTTTTGGGGGGAGGAGGGGGAGAACGACCGCCGGAACACCGGAACCCCACCAAATCTTGCATGTGGGCCTATGCTATGTGTGAAAGTGTGGTGCAAGGTGTAATGGTGCAAAAGTAGCTCCCCTAAACCCTAAACCCTAAACTGGGGAGGCTTCGAGCCCTAAACCCCTCTAAATCCCTAAACCACGACGCCGGAGCTGCAGAAGCATGCATCATAAACCCTAACCCTAACCCTAAACCCTAAACCTAAACCTAACAATAAATACTTACCCTTTAACCTAAACCCTAGCCCTAGCCCCTAAACCCTAGCCCTAACCCTACACCTAACCCTAACCAGTAGACCAGGCACACCGTCGATCGTGTGATAATGGCTCTAGCTGCTGGTATATGTACCAAAGGGTCCCAATCTTTGGTTCTCCATGTGTATATGTACTAAACAAACATAAAGGAATGAAAAGTTACATTGGTGCACCCTCGCGCGGAGAAATCTAGTGGGGTAGACCCGCTGGGGCACACGTTCCGCTGTTTTGGGGGGAGGAGGGGGATAACGACCGCCGGAGCACCGGAACCCCACCAAACCTTGCATGTGGACCTATTCTATGTGTCAAAGTGTGATGCAAGGTGTGATTCACAAAATGGTGCATGGCATGGATCCCCGGTCTGACATTCCTCACCTTCGGGCGATAACACTTAACAGATTCCTGGACGTGTACGCTGAAGTGTCCCGCCGCGGGTATATCGGGGGCTAGACTGTGCCAAAGGGTGCCACACATGGTTTTCCATATGTCCATGGACTAAACAAACCTAAACCTATGAAAAGTTACATTGGTGCACCCTCGCGCGGAGAAATCTAGGGGGGTAGACCCGCCGGGGCACACGTTCCGCTGTTTTGGGGGAGGAGGGGGATAACGACCGCCGGAGCACCGGAACCCCACCAAACCTTGCATGTGGACCTATGATATGTGTCAAAGTGTGGTGCAAGGTCTAATGGTGCAAAAGTAGCTCCCCTAAACCCTAAACCCTAAACTGGGGAGGCTTCGAGCCCTAAACCCCTCTAAATCCCTAAACCACGACGCCGGAGCTGCAGAAGCATGCATCATAAACCCTAACCCTAACCCTAAACCCTAAACCTAAACCTAACCATAAATACTTACCCTTTAACCTAAACCCTAGCCCTAGCCCCTAAACCCTAGCCCTAACCCTACACCTAACCCTAACCAGTAGATCAGGCACACCGTCGATCGTGTGATAATGGCTCTAGCTGCTGGTATATGTGCCAAAGGGTCCCAATCTTTGGTTCTCCATGTGTATATGTACTAAACAAACCTAAAATAATGAAAAGTTACATTGGTGCACCCTCGCGCGGAGAAATCTAGGGGGGTAGACCCGCCGGGGCACACGTTCCGCTGTTTTGGGGGAGGAGGGGGATAACGACCGCCGGAGCACCGTAACCCCACCAAACCTTGCATGTGGACCTATGATATGTGTCAAAGTGTGGTGCAAGGTCTAATGGTGCAAAAGTAGCTCCCCTAAACCCTAAACCCTAAACTGGGGAGGCTTCGAGCCCTAAACCCCTCTAAATCCCTAAACCACGACGCCGGAGCTGCAGAAGCATGCATCATAAACCCTAACCCTAACCCTAAACCCTAAACCTAAACCTAACCATAAATACTTACCCTTTAACCTAAACCCTAGCCCTAGCCCCTAAACCCTAGCCCTAACCCTACACCTAACCCTAACCAGTAGATCAGGCACACCGTCGATCGTGTGATAATGGCTCTAGCTGCTGGTATATGTGCCAAAGGGTCCCAATCTTTGGTTCTCCATGTGTATATGTACTAAACAAACCTAAAATAATGAAAAGTTACATTGGTGCACCCTCGCGCGGAGAAATCTAGGGGGGTAGACCCGCCGGGGCACGCGTTCATTGTTTGGGGGGAGGAGGGGATAACGACCGCCGGAGCACCGGAACCCCACCAAACCTTGCATGTGGACCTATGATATGTGTCAAAGTGTGATGCAAGGTGTAATTCACCAAATGGTGCATGGCATGGATCCCCGGTCTGACATCCCTCACCTTCGGGCGATAACACTTAACAGATTCCTGGACGTGTACGGTGAAGTGTCCCGCCGCGGGTATATCGGGGGCTAGACTGTGCCAAAGGGTGCCACACATGGTTTTCCATATGTCCATGGACTAAACAAACCTAAACCTATGAAAAGGTATATTGGTGGAACCTCGCGCGGAGAAATCTAGGGGGGTAGACCCGCCGGGGCACACGTTCCGCTGTTTTGGGGGAGGAGGGGGATAACGACCGCCGGAGCACCGTAACCCCACCAAACCTTGCATGTGGACCTATGATATGTGTCAAAGTGTGGTGCAAGGTCTAATGGTGCAAAAGTAGCTCCCCTAAACCCTAAACCCTAAACCGGGAGGCTTCGAGCCCTAAACCCCTCTAAATCCCTAAACCACGACGCCTGAGTCGTAAGCATGCATCATAAACCCTAACCCTAACCCTAAACCCTAAACCTAAACCTAACCATAAATACTTACCCTTTAACCTAAACCCTAGCCCTAGCCCCTAAACCCTAGCCCTAACCCTACACCTAACCCTAACCAGTAGATCAGGCACACCGTCGATCGTGTGATAATGGCTCTAGCTGCTGGTATATGTGCCAAAGGGTCCCAATCTTTGGTTCTCCATGTGTATATGTACAAAACAAACCTAAAATAATGAAAAGTTACATTGGTGCACCCTCGCGCGGAGAAATCTAGGGGGGTAGACCCGCGGGGCACGCGTTCACTGTTTTGGGGGCAGGAGGGGATAACGACCGCCGGAGCACCGTAACCCCACCAAACCTTGCATGTGGACCTATGATATGTGTCAAAGTGTGATGCTAGGTGTAATTCACCAAATGGTGCATGGCATGGATCCCCGGTCTGACATCCCTCACCTTCGGGCGATAACACTTAACAGATTCCTGGACGTGTACGGTGAAGTGTCCCGCCGCGGGTATATCGGGGGCTAGACTGTGCCAAAGGGTGCCACACATGGTTTTCCATATGTCCATGGACTAAACAAACCTAAACCTATGAAAAGGTATATTGGTGGAACCTCGCGCGGAGAAATCTAGGGGGGTAGACCCGCCGGGGCACGCGTTCCGCTGTTTTGGGGGGAGGAGGGGATAACGACCGCCGGAGCACCGTAACCCCACCAAACCTTGCATGTGGACCTATGATATGTGTCAAAGTGTGGTGCAAGGTCTAATGGTGCAAAAGTAGCTCCCCTAAACCCTAAACCCTAAACTGGGGAGGCTTCGAGCCCTAAACCCCTCTAAATCCCTAAACCACGACGCCGGAGCTGCAGAAGCATGCATCATAAACCCTAACCCTAACCCTAAACCCTAAACCTAAACCTAACCATAAATACTTACCCTTTAACCTAAACCCTAGCCCTAGCCCCTAAACCCTAGCCCTAACCCTACACCCTAACCCTAACCAAGAGATCGTGCACACCGTCGATCGTGTGATAATGGCTCTAGCTGCTGGTATATGTGCCAAAGGGTCCCAATCTTTGGTTCTCCATGTGTATATGTACAAAACAAACCTAAAATAATGAAAAGTTACATTGGTGCACCCTCGCGCGGAGAAATCTAGGGGGGTAGACCCGCGGGGCACGCGTTCATTGTTTTGGGGGAGGAGGGGATAACGACCGCCGAGCACCGAACCCCACCAAACCTTGCATGTGGACCTATGTTATGTGTCAAAGTGTGATGCTAGGTGTAATTCACCAAATGGTGCATGGCATGGATCCCCGGTCGACATCCCTCACCTTCGGCGATAACACTTAATGTATTCCTGGACGTGTACGGTGAAGTGTCCCGCCGCGGGTATATCGGGGGCTAGACTGTGCCAAAGGGTGCCACACATGGTTTTCCATATGTCCATGGACTAAACAAACCTAAACCTATGAAAAGGTATATTGGTGGAACCTCGCGCGGAGAAATCTAGGGGGGTAGACCCGCCGGGGCACACGTTCCGCTGTTTTGGGGGAGGAGGGGGATAACGACCGCCGGAGCACCGTAACCCCACCAAACCTTGCATGTGGACCTATGATATGTGTCAAAGTGTGGTGCAAGGTCTAATTCTGCAAAAGTAGCTCCCCTAAACACTAAACCCTAAAGCCTGGGAGGCTTCGAGCCCTAAACCCCTCTAAATCCCTAAACCACGACGCCGGAGCTGCAGAAGCATGCATCATAAACCCTAACCCTAACCCTAAACCCTAAACCTAAACCTAACCATAAATACTTACCCTTTAACCTAAACCCTAGCCCTAGCCCCTAAACCCTAGCCCTAACCCTACACCCTAACCCTAACCAGTAGATCAGGCACACCGTCGATCGTGTGATAATGGCTCTAGCTGCTGGTATATGTGCCAAAGGGTCCCAATCTTTGGTTCTCCATGTGTATATGTACTAAACAAACCTAAAATAATGAAAAGTTACATTGGTGCACCCTCGCGGAGAAATCTAGGGGGTAGACCCGCCGGGGCACCCGTTCCGCTGTTTTGGGGGAGGAGGGGGATAACGACCGCCGGAGCACCGGAACCCCACCAAACCTTGCATGTGGACCTATGATATGTGTCAAAGTGTGATGCTAGGTGTAATTCACCAAATGGTGCATGGCATGGATCCCCGGTCTGACATCCCTCACCTTCGGGCGATAACACTTAACAGATTCCTGGACGTGTACGGTGAAGTGTCCCGCCGCGGGTATATCGGGGGCTAGACTGTGCCAAAGGGTGCCACACATGGTTTTCCATATGTCCATGGACTAAACAAACCTAAACCTATGAAAAGGTATATTGGTGGAACCTCGCGCGGAGAAATCTAGGGGGTAGACCATCCGGGGCCCACAGACAGAGGTTTTTAGGGGTAATGACGGCCTGAGCACCGAAATGCAACCAAAACTTGCAACTGGACCTAAAACCTACCCTAACAAACCTAAGAGAATGAAAAAGTACATTGTGCACCCTCGCGCGGAGAAATCAACGGGGGTAGACCCGCCGTCCCGCTGTTTTGGGGGGAAGGAGGGGGACGGCCGCCGGAGCACCGGAACCCTCATATTTGTGGGGGATGAGCATGGAGATTAATTTTGTATTGCACATTGTCTTAAGTAACACTAATAAATAGTCATCAAAAAGTAAAACTAATAAAAAAATAAATATAAGTATTAGATGAAATAAAATAGAAAGAAAAACAAATAAAATGAAGTATGGCGCACGGCAAAGAAGGAGTGCACGGCAAAGGCGTCTTTGCCGTGCATTTTATCTGGCCGCACGGCAAAGGGAGGCCCACGGCAATGTCCCAGTCCTTTGCCGAGCACAGTTTCTTTGCCGTGCGGCCTCTGTTGGCTTTGCCGTCATGTTTTCTTTGCCGTGCGCGTTTGAGGAACTTTGCCGTGCGAGGGAACGTTGCCGTGCGGCATGGGTGAGGTTGCCGTGCTCTTTATCTTTGCCGTGCGCCGCCCTTTAACTTTGCCGTGCACATATTCTTTGCCGTGCGTGCCTCTTGCGGCGCACGGCAAAGAATTCTTTGCCGTGCGGTGCCTCACGGCAATGATATGCTGCACGGCAGCGCCTGATTTTCCTGTAGTGCACATGGTTGGATATGAACAAGTAGACAGATCGAGAGTCCTCGTAAAAGCCCAATAAAGTAATAAACACGTACCTGGTCCGTCTACAGTACGGATTTGGTAGATGCTTACAGTATTCTCGATCGATCTCAGCTAGAATCAGGGACCCCAATTGTAGAGCATTCAAGGGAGCGCGTGTAGGTCGAGCATTCAATCGTTGAGCATATATGTTTTTGGATTATAAAGGAATCACTTGGCTTCCATGAAACTGGAGTTCACAATGGCATCTCCACCGGCTAACCTGGCATGGTGACCACGTGCGTTTGTTTGTGTTAGATCACGGACGTGAAATTGCTATTCCAGCTCTGATTGTTTGTTTGCGTCTTGGGTGCCCCCAGCGACCCGACATACTTTTTTTGATTTTTTCATTGATCAAAATACATAGTTAACATAGTTTAAACAAACAAAAAAGGAAAAATCTAAAACGGAGCAACGACGGAGTAACGCCTACGGGGTGTCTAGTACTTCATAAATCATGTGCGATGGTCTCCTATTGCACACGATTTTTGTAGATTTAACCAAGAAAAGTTGAATGGTATGTTCTTTTGTGTATCTTTCTCATTTGTATAGCTACCAAATGAAACTATGTCACAAATGGATGTATACATATGATAAAACAGAACTGCAACCAAATATAACTGAGATTTGGTACTATATATGCATGCAACTTTTAGTTATGGGTTACTGGTACAATTGGGCATACATTTGCTACATGGTTCTGATGATACTGCTAAATTGTGCAGTGTAAAAACTCGTGTGGTATACTTGCAAGAAGCAACGCGTAGTTTTAAACTCAAATATGTGCGAAATGAGTTTAACGCGTACGACTGGTTTAACATTCATTGTTTGTGATATTTCCATACCCCCTACGATTAAGTAGAAGCAATCATTTCTGATGGCTCTAGTATTCGCAAAGATGTCTGATGTGCCCTAGATCCTAGTACGTCGGCATTTGTTTATTTATGTAATGAGACGTGATGCAAGTTGAAACGGAGACACTATGTGAGTTGTGACGCAGCCCTCGTCCACGCCATGTTAAATAGAAGGGGCAGGGCGAGAGAGCAGAGCTAGCAGAGAACATCGAGAGCAAAGCGAGAGCGCAGAGAGAGAGCGAGCAGAGCAGAATGAGAGTGGCGGTGGTGGGCGGCGGGGTAAGTGGGCTGGCGGCGGCGCACGAGCTGCTTGCCACGAGCGGAGGCGGTGTGCGTGTGACCCTGTACGAGGAGGAGGAGCGCCTCGGAGGCCATGCCAGGACGGTGGCCGTCAGCGACGGCGCCGCCGGAAGCGTCCAACTCGACCTCGGCTTCCTGAGCTTCAACCAGGTCGGTACATGGCATATGTAGCTTCTTGCTCCGAGTGCGGACATATGTAATGAACTAATGATGGTCTGCCTAGGCCTTGCCCAAGGTAGAAGACGATGAACACGCACACACTGGAGAAGAACGCTGCATAAACTCGTTTTGCACATTTTTTCGCTTCTTCGCTCTCGTCCAATAAACAACCTGGTTTCAAGCCTATAACTAATGCACGAGCACACACATGTGGTCAAGCCCACAACTGGTTGATCCACTAATGACTCCACTAACAGAGTACAAAAAACGGTCATAGCAATCACATGGCCACACACGACTTGGCCGATCTCATTATGTCTAATAGCTAGGTCATCCTCGTGTACCCTGTGTATCACTCCTACTACTACCTAGCTAGGCTGGCAACTAACACTGCTAGCTTTGCGTGTACTTCTGCTGGGTGCTCCACCACCAGAAATTTTTTGGACGCGTCAAACACAACAATGGTGAAGATCTTTCCATACATGTTCGTAAGCGGGGACACGATCGTAATTTCAGTGTAGGTCCACCGTCAGCCGTACAGCCCTGTACAGGCCCGTATGACCCGTGTTGTGTTGTTCCTCGTGTTTGTACGTATCTAGAGACGCTTGTTTAGAGGCGCCACGATTTTCCACCCGGCCGATCGATAGTTGCGGCGTGTAATCCCAGTTAGTGAGCGCTTATTTTCAAGCATCGATGCAAAACTTTGCGCCGGCGCTCTGTGAGCTTTGGCCTTGTGCCGCATAAAAAGCGGGCTAAGTTGGTTGGTGAAATAAGCGTCTAGAGTTTACAGTTTATTACCGTTGCTGATCTAGTCTCATGCATAGCCGCTAGGATTAATTTCTGGATATTTTTTCACTTAAGCGTCTGAACAGGCGCCTACCATTGAAGATGCCCTAATAAGACTAGTTTTAACAATACTTCCTCCGTCTCAGTTTAACAGCGCACACGTAGTTTAAGAAATTACTTTGATCATTATTTTGGTCACTAGATTATAAAATATATGTCACAAAAATTATATCATTGGAAAACTTTTTTGCATACGCATCTAATGATATATATTTTATAGACATAAAATTTATATTTTATTGACCAAATCAATGGTCAAAGTTTATCTTAAATTGCGTGCGTGTCTGTTAAACCGAGACGGATGGAGTAACATTTATCTTGTTATTATTTAATCTTCTTTTATAGCCCATTGCCATTAATCCCGTTGATGCAACTTAGAATTACATGTACAGAAATGAACATTCCTCTATAGGTGTACTCTACCGCAAGCATGACACATAAAATAAAAACAATTAACACATGATATATACTACTCACATAAACTTAAGACCAATAACAAGATTAGTTCTAGCCCTCAACAAAGGAGCCTATGGTCCCTGCTATCTGACGAACAAAATTTTGTGGAGTTGGTCAAGTACTACACGGCAAAATAGTGTCGCTGTGACGGGGAGCAGGCTAGGTGGTGTCACAGTTTATCCATGCATTCATTGGTCCCTGTCGCCTGGTGTCACTTGTAAGGTTGCGCCTACTTGTGGTAAAAAAATTAAATGCACCGACAGGTAGTAAAAGCACCAACATGCCTATATGTAGTAGTACTCTGGTTTCTATAAAAGGAAAATCAGATATTCCCCTTTTCCTGGCCAACCAGTTGTGAGGGCATGTACAATGGTAGAGAAGTCATGCCTTCCCTTACTCTCCACATCACCTAGGAAGGTATTAGATATAAGTCATACAATGCATTATCTCTTACAGCCATCTCTAGCAAATAATATGAATAATTAAATTTTGATAGGAAATTTGTTGCTAAGGGAAGACATATGTGATACAATGGAGAAAATAGTCTTCCCTTATTTCCTAAGAGATGATCCCTTAGCTAAGGGAAGACAATCTTCTCTCTCTTCATTCTCTCTCCTTCAACTAAGCAAAAACCTGACGTGACAACTCTAAAAGAAAACTAACATCACCCCATTGTACGCGCCCTGACTGTCAAGGCAAATGACGGGACATAGCATAATAAATGAAGAAAACAAGGGCGATTCATCCTCCATGAGTTTAAGGCTGAAAATCACTCGCAGACCTAGGTTGGGGCAAAACCAGGCCATGAGCTCATGACCCGCTCAACTCACACTATTTTAGCAGATATACTTGTAAAATCTAACCTAATAATAGTTCTTTTTCTTTTTAGATGGTTGGTACATGTATCGATCCTGTGTGACCCATGAGGCATGATGTAATACTTTGTAAGACTTAAACTCATGAAATAAGGAAATAAAGAGCCACATGCATCAATCGATGCAGAGCGTTGTCTCCGTTTTGAAGAAAATATAGTCCATTTTACCTATCTTCTCTATGTATTGGCCCGCCCAACAATTTATGCCTAGTTCCGCCACACTGTTGACAATGGTCTAATTTCTAAACTATGGAGAGAGCGAAAGGGGGGAGACCGTCTACAAAAACATACCCACTTGCAAATCAGCTTAGAATCATCTCTAATGACAAATTAAGTGGTCAGTGCCGCGATGGTAAAAAGCCTACGTCACAATGACGCTTACAGTTTGCAATGCAGTTGTAGTTGTACATGTTGGCTTTATTTAATTTTTGTGCTTCGGTGTCCTCTTCCTTTCCCTCTTAATTACTAAACCGTAAGGGATAAGTTAGCCCATGAAGGGGTATCGGAGATCCTGGTCGTTCATAGAGGGCCAAAGTTTAAAAAGGAAGGATATTGAAGCAAAAGCCATACGATTAATATACGTGCATGGTTTTAATCCTGATTGATATTTTTTATTTACACTTATTAATATATATTTATAAGACTTCCTAACCCCTGATTGAACATGGAAGATCTTTGTAAACCTAAATTATAATATGGAGTAATATTATGTGTTCCTCGCTAATATTTTTGTTGTGCCATATGCATCGGTCAAATGCAGGTGACATATCCCCACATGATGGAATGGTTAGAAGGGCTCGGGGTGGAGATGGAGAGATCCGACATGTCTTTCTCGGTGAGTGCACAATCGGACGGGAACAGCAGAGGATGCGAATGGGGCAATGGAAACGGTGTATCAAGCCTCTTGGCGCAAAAGACCAACATATTGAAAACCAGTTTTTGGCGCATGTTCTATGAGATAGTCAAGTTCAAGAAGGATGCTCTGACGTAAGAAGTTCAGTCCCTCGGTTTTCAAGTTTCGTAGCTGGACATATATATGCCTTGTGTTCATATACGGTAACAATTTATCCATCTTTGGAATGAAGGTACCTGGAGTACCATGAGCATAACCCTGATCTGGACCGTGACGAGACGTTGGGGCAGTTCATTCAGTCGCATGGATATTCTCTATTGTTTTAGACGGAAGGCTCGAGCAGAGCCCGGCTTTAAATTAATAAAGCCACAACGGCAGAGTACAAAGCCCACAACAACAGAGTCTTACAACACAGACACCAACCGGGCAGGAACGCCCCAAACTGAAGCACAAACACACACACACAAGGTCGGAGGGTGCCCCAACACCACCGAAGCCTGACGCCGGAGATACAAAGCCACCAGAGAGGGATCTAGCTGTCGCGGTCCCTGATGGTCGACTGGAGAGTGCGGATCCGGGTGACCGCCCACTCCACAGCTTCGCGGTCCTTCTTCCTAGCCACTAGCTTCCACACCTGCAAGTACATAGACATTTTGTAGAGCGCATCAGCAGGTTGGCGGGGAAAGACCCCGTCAATCGAGAATTTGTTCCTAATATTCCAAAGCGTCCACAGCAGGGCAGCGCATGCCATCCCAAGGACCCGCTTAGGTTGACCCCGCTGAGCATGGAGGAGCCTAAAGATATCCGCGAAACAAGACGGGTTCCAAGTGTGGCCGAGCAGTTCCCGAACTGCACTCCACATGAACCGAGCGAGGGGACAGTCGAAAAAGATGTGATTGTTATCTTCAACTTCCCCACAAAGGGCACAAAGACCCAGGGACGGCCCCCTACGCCGCCGGATGTTCTCATTAGAAGGGAGGCGTTTCCTAGCAAGTTGCCAAAGGAAAATCCGGACCTTTGAGGGGATCGAGAGTTTCCAGAGGTCGCTAAAGAACTTCGAGGGGGTCCCCTGACAAAGTCTAAGGTATAACGAGCGCACGGAGAACCTCCCCGAAGGTTCAAGGGCCCACGTAACCTGATCAGGAAGGGGGGAGGGAGGTGGCACCCGAACCTCCCGAAGGAGATTGGCAAGGGCCACCCGGTCTCCCGGCCCAAGCTCACGGCGGAGCGGGAGGTGCCACGAGGTACCGGTGCGGGCAGCGGCAACCGAGATATCTTGGTCCGTGGCAACAACGAAGAGCGTAGGGAATCGGTCGCATAGGGGTCCCGACCCCTGCCACCAATCACGCCAGAAACTCGTTGTCTTGCCGTCAAGCACCCTATGCTTCGCTCCCAAGCGAAACAAGTGCTTAAGTTTCTGAATGGAGTTCCAGAACTGGGAACCAGGGCGATGCTCGTCCAGCATGAGATCCTTCTCCCTAAGGTACTTGCTCTTGAGGATATCCGCCCAAAGACCTTGCTCCCCAGAGTAGATCCTCCAGATCCATTTGACCAAAAGACAGGCGTTCATGAGGCGCGAGTCAGTGATGCCCAGCCCCCCAAGGCTCTTGGGCGTGCACATCGCCGACCACCGTACCCAGTGGTACTTGCGTTTAGCACTGTTGGCTTCCCAGTAGAAGCGGGCCCGGTGGCGGTCTAGCAACCCATGTGTTCCGTCGCTGAGGAGATAGACCGCCATCGCATGAAGCGGAATGGACGACAGACAGGCGTTGGTGAGAGTCAAGCGCGCCGCGGAGGACATAAGTTTCCCCATCCAGGGGTCGGTACGCTTACCCACCTTAGCCGTCAACGGACCCCAATCCGCCGCAGAAAGGGCGCGGTCCTTAATCGGAAGCCCCAAGTAGTTAAACGGAAAGGAGCCCAACTTGCAATTAAGCATATGAGCTATCCGCTGGCCTTCCCCCGGCGCCAAACCCATCACCATGACCTCGCTCTTGTGGAAGTTGATCCGGAGGCCTGACATACTCTCAAAGCAAAGGAGAATATACTTAAGATTGGCCACCGCCAAATCGTCAGGTTGGAACATGATGATAGTATCATCTGCATACTGCAAATGAGAGACCCCCCCAGGGATCAAATGAGGAATCAGTCCCGCAATGTGCCCCGCCCCTCTGGCCTTGTCCAAGATAGAGGCCAGGGCCTCGACGACGTAGTCGAAGAGGATGGGGGAGAGGGGATCACCCTGACGCACCCCGCGTCCATTGCAGAAGTAATTCCCAATATCTCCATTGATGGAAATAGCAGTTTGGCCCCCCGAGACCAAACTCAAGGCCCTGTGGACCCAAGCGGGCTCAAAGCCCTTGCCCAGAAGAACCTCACGGAGGAAGGGCCAGTTCACCCGATCATAGGCTTTCTCAAAGTCCAACTTCAGGAAAACTCCCCTAAGTTTCCTGGCCTTAGTCTCGTGGACAATCTCTTGAAGGGAGAGGACCCCCTCATGGATATGGCGACCCTTGATAAACGCAGATTGTGCCCGACTAAGAGTCCTATGGGCAATCGGAGAAAGTCTGGTAGCATAAGCCTTAGCGACAAATTTGAAGATAACATTAATCAAAGCAATCGGCCGAAACTGTTTGATATTCTCCGCCCCAGAGACTTTAGGGATGAGCGTAAGGATCCCAAAGTTGAGCCTCGCAATGTCAACTCTCCCCAGAGCGAAGCCATTAGCGATGTCCATGATGAAAGGCTTCACCAAATGCCAGAAGCGTTTGAAAAAGGCCACCGGGAAACCGTCTGGCCCTGGAGCGGTATCCACCTTCATACTAGCCAGAACCGCATCGATCTCTTCCCCCGAGAAGGCGACCATGAGGCTATCATTCTCCCGTTCCGACACCTGAGCCGCAGCGTGCCAGAAGGAGGGGGAAAGGTGGAGCAGGGGGGGTTCGCCCGTGGAGCCCATGAGGGCACGGTAGAACTCATAGATGTGTGCCTGAAGCTCGTGCGACTCGACAGGGATCCCCGAATCCGTCATGAGCCTGGAAATGGCGCATTTGCGGCGTCTTCCATTAGCATAAGCGTGGAAGAACGCGGTGTTAGCGTCCCCCTTGGTGAGCCACGTAACCCTGCTCCGCTGGCGCCAATACTCCTCCTCCACCTCCGAGAGATGGGTGAGTTGGTCCTCCAGATGGTAACGAAGAGCCCACCCCTCGTCCTCCAGACCACTCCCATCCGCAACCACGTCAAGGGCCTGGATGCGCGCAAGGATATCGGCCTTCAAGTCGCGGTTTTCTCTTCCTAGGTTGGCCCCCCAGCCCTTCAGGAATTGCCGCAGACCTGCCGAGACCCGTTGCCAACGCGTGATAGGATCAGCGCACAACCCCAGGGCAGCAACCAAATCACCCCACTTGCTAGAAACCAGATCCCCAAAGTCTGGCCTCAGCAGCCAACCCTGTTCAAAGAAGAAACGAGGGCTACGCTTCCTAAGTTCCTCCCCAGAGCTTAGGATCAGCGGCGAGTGGTCGGACCCAATGATGGTATCCGCCACCAGAGAGCAGAGCGGGAAAAGGGCTTCCCACTCAGCAGTCATGAACACCCTGTCCAAGACGCAACGAACTGGGTCGAGTTGTCGATTCGTCCAAGTGTATCGGGCGCCCGTCCTACGGACCTCCCTGAGGGCAAGGGACGCGATACAATCGTTGAAACGATGCACCCGAGGCCAATCAATGTTCGAGTTATTCTTATCCTCTGATCCCCTAATCAGGTTAAAGTCTCCGCCCACCACCAAGGGAAAATGGCAGGCGCCGATGGCCAGCGACAGCTCCGCAAGGAAATCCCCAGATCTCTGATGATCAGCAGGCCCGTAAACAACGAACAGGGACCAGACCTTAGCGGTATCAAGTTGCCGCACATCGGCCCTAAGGAAGAAGGCTCCCGAGCCCCATCCCAGGACATCGAAGGTATCTTCGTTGACGCCGAGCAGCATCCCCCCGGAGCGCCCCGACGCTGGGGAGTGGTGCCAGGCGAATTTGCCGAGGGGGTCAATGCCCCGCAGATCCGCCGGCGTGAAAGATGCCTTCATAGTCTCCTGCAACCCCACAAAGTCCAGGTGCTCTCGGGTCATGAACTCCTTGATTTGGGTACGGCGCCCCGGCCTACCATACCCACGGATGTTGTAGAAGCCCGCCCGCATTAGATGCGAGGAGCTTTCCTCCGTCCAGAACGGGATGCCAAACTAGCCCTCGGAATGCCCCCCGTGTTGGCGCGGGTGGCAGCCAAAACCGGGACCTCCACAAGCGAGGGGTCACCGTCGACGCCCGAGACCGGGGCAACCCCAGTTGCCACGGGTCCGGGGGCGGAAGAAGAGGCGGCCTTGCGAGCCACCTCCACCTCCTTGCGGAACACCGCAAGGGCCAGCACCGCCTGTGCCTCCTCGTTCGCACGAATGAGGGATATCGACTCCGCGACAGGGCGGGACTCCGTCTCAAAGGCCATGCCACAGTCATGGGTAACCGAAACCAAGAGGCTTATCTTGTATTGCTTCTAATTTGCTTTCTTATGGCATTTTTTGGTGTACCCTTCATTTTGGAAAAATCTCGCATTAAGACATTTCTGTTTTAATTTTTGTTTTCATGTTTTTTGAACAGTTACGTAAAACTGTGAAGAGAAACTACAATTTCCAAATAAGTATAAAAAGTTTAGGTGAATTTTTTTTACCTGGAATATTCAAATTATTAAAAGTAAAATTAGCTTTCCCACCAACATGCATGGATGGCTTGTAAGGCTGGTGCCTGGTAATTATTAGTTTGTAAAACTGTTTGTGAGTACACAAGCAGACTGCGTCATCCCTGTTTACGCAGTTTTAAGTTTATGACACAAATAATATATATTTGGTGCAGATTCCAATCTGCGCAGGCAGTTGGTCATGTTCATCACAAGGTGTTTTGAGCCTCTCGGCTTTCTCCGTGCTGTCATTTTTCCGTAACCATGATCTTCTTCAGGTGCCTTGCTAGCTACTTTGGCTGCATCGCATTTACATGTTTAATTCATCGACTTTGTGCATTTGAAATTTAATTTGGTGATTAAGTTGCTGCACTCTCTCAGCTGTTTCGTCACTCCCAGTTGCCCACTGCCAAGCCCAGTTCAGTGTCCTATGTGAACAAGGTGCGTATGGCGATCTATCAGCTGGCCTCAAAATGCAGGGACTTAACAATTTCGTATTAGCAGATAAAAGGAGAATTGGAGCGCATGGGTTGTCAAATTAAAACCAGTTGTCGGGTCAAATCTGTTTCAAGTTTTGATGGAGGTACGTACACGTATGTTGATTGTCCGTACGAAGACAAGCAATGCTACCATATTACTATTGATCAAGTAACTGAAACAATACCTTTGCATTGGCAGCTCGCTACAGAGTCCTGGAGAATGATGGTTCAGAGGAAACATACGACAGTGTCATCCTTGGAGTCCATGCACCTAATGCTCTCAAAGTACTTGGAGCTGAAGCCACACATTACGAACTGAAGATTCTAGGTGCATGTCAGTATCTCCACAGGTGAAGCATGCATGCCTACTAATGTTAAAACAACACATCAATAAATTTTTATCTGATCTACTAATTGTTTATGTTTCAGGGACATATACCTCCACTGCGATCAAAGTTTGATGCCCCAAAACACGTCGGCATGGAGCGCCTGGAATTTCCTAGGTACAACTAGCAGGGGGTTTGCTGTTACTTACTGGCTAAACCATATTCAGGTAAACTTTGTCATTTTCATATGTATGGGATGAATTAATTCTATTGATGACATATTTCTTGACGGAAGGAGCCTAAACCCCTCCAGCAGTATGAATCCATCACTTATTTATTAATTGTGGTATGTTTGTTCTTTATTTCTGCACTTTTAGAAAATTGAATCTGTGAGGCCTTTCCTGGTGACACTCAATCCCCCTTGTGTTCCGGATCACGTATTGCTTAAATGTCATACAAACCTTCCTATTCCATCTGTGGCTGCTGCGAAGGCTTATCTTCAGTTTGATCAGATCCAGGGAAAGAGAGGAATATGGTTCTGCGGGGCATATCAAGGTAACTTGTTCCATGAAGATGTTCATTTCATTTTGTGGATATTGTTTTGGTGCAACTTGCATGTAGATGTACGATAGACTTTTACTACATTATTAAATTTAGGTCTAAGGAACATTAGGTCTAAAATATCCCTTCACCTTGGATCACAGGTCATGGCTTCCATGAAGATGGGTTGAAGGTATTTTCATGCACAGAGTGTTCATTTTCTCTTTCAGAAATGTCTCGCATAGACTAGATTACCAAGCTTCTCCTTTATTCATCCACAGGGGGTGTATACATTACCCTCACATATATACTTTTAGTCTCAATCGTACAATTCAGAATTACTATTTCATGAAATAGTTATGTGAGATCTTTTTGCGTTGCACATATTGAATCGATGCAGTCTGGGAAAGCAGCAGCTCAAGGCTTGCTTGGAAAGAAATGTGAGCTTCTGCTGAACCCAAAGCAGATGGTTCCATCATGGACCGAGACTGGGGCACGCTTTCTCTGTGCAAGATTTTTAGACCAATACATATCCATTGGTAACTTGATGTGAGTCCTTGTATGAGTCGATATACTAAGCGGCGTCTAATTATGATTATTTTTTGATGCGGTATTATGACTATTTTTCACCATAGTAGTTTTTGTGCAGATTGGTCGAAGAAGGAGGTAGTGTGTTCAGCTTTGGGAAAGCTTGCGACAAATGCCCTGTAAAATCTGTCATTCGAGTTCATGACCCCTTGTTTTATTGGAAGGTTATCTTCCCTTCTCTTTTTCTGCCTATGCATGCATTTTGTGATTTTTATGATGGGCCTTGTGTCCATGCGTGATTCGTAATTTCTAATATACTCCACTGCAATTGCTTTATCCAACCTTCTCATTTGAACTGCATGTGTTTATCCGGGCTCTCTCACGACTTTCAGCTTGCAACACAAGGAAACATTGGCTTGGCAGAATCCTATATTGATGGATGTTTCTCTCTTCATGACAAGAGAGAAGACCTTCTGAATCTTATCCTGGTAAAACTATACCAGATTCCTTGAGCTTATTGGTAGAGCTAGTTCTTGTTCATTTCAGATCAAATTCATGATCCATTCTTTGCAGATTCTCATTGCTAACAGAGATGCGCGTAGGAACCGCGGCATTCAAAGAAAAGGGTTCTGAAACCTTCAATTATCCACTAAATTTCTTTGAATTGTTTGATCAAAATGAAGTAGTACCTAAGAATCTATGTGTCTGTGGCTAATCTTGTATAAAAACTTTTTTTGGTTTGCAGGGGTTTGACACCCGTGCATGTAATAGCTAAACTGGCATATGCTAAATACTTTTTGCGCCACGTCTTGAGGAAGAATACCGCGACACAAACTCGTCGAAACATCTCTCTGCACTATGATCTTGTCAATACTCATGTCTCTTCTTTTGTTATTACATTCCATCAGGATTAAGATAACTAGCTGCTTAGGTCAATTTGTAATACGAGAATTATGCAAATCTTATTGAGTTGAGACTTTTAGTATTCCAAATCTTTTCAAAAATATTTGTTATCATTCATTACTTTACGTGCATCTATAATAAAAAAAATCAAATAGTACTAACAGTCCTGTCATCTTGTATATATATGCAGAGTAACGATTTTTTCTCGCTTTTCCTGGATAAAACGATGACTTACTCTTGCGCAATTTTCAAGGTTTGCAAATCTTGTGATTTTGTTCCCCGCTTCTAAATTTTGTAGAGTGGTTTTATTAATTCATGGACTAAAATTAAATGGTTAGACGGAGAACGAAAGCTTAGAAGCAGCCCAGCAACGTAAACTTAACCTTCTAATCACCAAGGTAATACTAACGTATCTCTAGAAATTGTGTCATTGGATTTATTACTTGTTAGATAAGGTTGTGAACATGACCTGATGGTACTTCATTCTTGCAAAATACACATTTATCCAAAGGCTAAAGTTGAGAGGGGGCATCATGTTCTTGATATCGGTAGCGGCTGGGGTAGTTTAGCCATACAAGTGGTTAAGCAAACTGGCTGCAAATACACCGGAATCACTTTGTCTGAATAGCAGCTTAAATACGCTGAGAAAAAAGTAAGACAAGCTGGCTTAGAGGTTGGTTTCTATGCTACTCCCTTATTTACGCAATTCCTGTTCATTTTAATAGTTCAGCAGTAATTGCATTGAGAAAGTGCAGTGTGAGTATTTTAGCCTTTTTATCCTCCAGGCCTCCATTTCTTGTACTCATATAAAGATGTGAGGGTAAATATGGCATTTCATAGGGGCAAGCATGGCCCAATTTCACCATTAACTAGATTTAGTTTGTGTTGACGTTGATGTTATTAATTTTTAGGAGCACATAACTTTTCTGCTGTGTGACTACCGTCACATACCACCTTGCAAGTATGACGCAATCATAAGCTGGTAAGCATTGTTACTGTTACGAATGTGTTGTGACTTCCCCGGCAAAAAAAAAAAAAAGAATGTGTTGTGACTTCGACAGTACCTATGCATGCCGTTATACTTATATTATGTACGTATTCCTCTTCTGTCAATCAGCGGTATGATCGAACATGTTGGCCATGAATACATGGACGAATTTTTCGCCTGCTGCGAATCTCGCTTGGCTGAAGATGGCATATTGGTTGTCCAGGTTAGTTCTGCAGGACAAATATGATTGTCAACAAAAGATACTCCTTTCTGTCCGAGCAACACCTTAATTAGGTTTACATGATCGATCATGAACTCACCCTATGTGCAAATACATACATGTCTCTTCAGTTTATCTCAGTTCCAGATGAACGTTACGAGTCAATCAGAAGAAGGCCGGACTTCATAAAAGAATACATATTCCCTGGCGGTTGCCTTCCTTCTTTGGGCCATGTAATGTCTGCCATGACCACATCATCGAGGTTCAGGTATGTACTTTTTAATCACTCGATTGACGCTTGATTGGTTAGGTACTCCATGGTTATGGATTGATCTCGGTCGATTAATTGATTAAACCCTCTCCATGATCTTGTTGCGCACCATGCATGTAGCATGGAGCATGTCGAGAGTATTGGATGCCATTACTACACAACTCTGATGCGCTGGAGGGACAACTTCATGGCCAACAAAAAGTAAGTATTCGCTTGTCATTCACTATACATAGAAGAATACTGCAAGGAAATTTGTTCATTCACTGTTACAGTTGAGCAAGACTAGCATGCTCATTAAGCAAGTAAATTGTTGCGACGATTATATACACGTATATTGCTACCGTTGATTGCTCAGTTAGTTTTTTCTTTCTTCTTGCAGTCAAGTTCTGGCTCTAGGCTTTGATGAGAGGTTCATCCGTATATGGGAGTACTACCTCATATTCTCTGCGGCTTGTTTCAAGTCACAAGCACTTGGAGATTACCAGGTGCGTATGTATGCTCTCTGTATATACAAATTTACCTATGTCATTTCCAGACAAATGGAAGTCATCAAATTAGTCCAGGTACTGATTGTGATGCCTGACTGACGTGCACTGCATATATATATGCAGGTTGTTTTCTCTCGTCCAGGCAACCGTCGATTAGCCATTCGCCTTGATGGGTAAAGACAACCACGTATCCTTCTCAGTTGAGATGTCCAACTGTTACTTCTCGATAGCCTAGGAGCTACGACCGTTTCAATTTCAATAAGACAATCCTGGAATGGTTCCTTCATGCCGGGCAACCTAACTAGGTGGTTTGATCATCTATCCTATAGCTTGTTTTAATCATGGAATGTTAGTTTTTCGTGGCAGTGCGTTCTTATTTATCAATAAACTTGTACGATCATGTGCGTAGGCAAGAGTGCTACATTGTAGCAGCCTGGATACTGGAATTTGAGAGTTGTTTGGAAGGAAGTGGCTTTGTTGCTTCAATATCTATCTGTTGATCGCCAAAACCCACCGGCGGGCAGCGGCCTGTCAACACGGTAGAGCCGGGAAGAGCCTAGAGCTGCGGCTGGCTGAGACCCCTCCGAGCGACGGCCCGCAATGCTCTTCTGGTCACACGCGGCGATGCGAAGTGCAAGGGCGTGCCACCTGACCTATACCTGGTCAGGAAGGTGATGGGGATGCCTCGCTTAGTTCCTGCATGGCATACACGTAAACATTAAATAAGAGCCTCGATCGGCTCTCAGGTTATCCTGTGAATCGGCTCAAAGAGCCGATCCACCCATGATCCGTACGGGGTGCACGAATACTTGGTGATCCTGCTTGATCAAAATAAAGCTAATGAGATCTACGACGATTTAAGGTTTTCACCGCATAATCGGATCATCCTACTCCAGGTTGGGCCTCGCGGCCACGCACGGTGCTCGTAAGCCGATCCTAAACAAGGCCACACAACCAACGTGACGTTGATCATCGGAACATCCTGTTTAGGACTTGCGAACGCCACCCTACGTGCCGCTGGATCCTCCCCCCCTTCGTAAGGCCTAACTATTGCAGATATTAAACTAATCCTTGCAGAGCAAGGAGCAATCGTAACGGATCAGATCTACTAGATGAAGAACAAGCAGGGTGCCGCCCCCACGCCTGAGATAGGCGTGAGGGCGGCTAGACATGCGAGGGTTGCACTACGTAAGCATGTTTATACGAAGAGCTATGCTAACCCTAACACATCTATGATAACTACGTTGCCCACCATCAAAGACGCTTCAGTACGGGCAACGCATGAACAACGTGGAGCTTGTGCTGCCTAGATCGCAAGATGCGATCTAGGCAGCATGTCGCTTACCTGATTGAAACCCTCGAGACGAAGGAGTTGGCGATGCGCCGAGATTGGTTTGTTTTGGGGTGAACGTTGTGTTGTTGTTTATTCCATAAACCCTAGATACATATTTATAGTCCGGCGGACTTTCTAATTCGGACGTGCACCTAACCGTGCACGAGTAAAACTCTAACTTTTAATCTAAAGATACGATCCACTAAATTACAGATACAATGGGCAATTCAGCCCAACTTCGTGTATAAGGCCAATTCTTGTTTTTCCTTCCATGTATATCTTCAAGTCTTTCTCAATCGTGGCCCACCTCCGACTCGGTCAAATTCTGGTGATAACACATGCCCCCCTGGTTTTGGAATTGGTAATTCCAAAATCACTCTGTTTTCCTTCGTCGGGTCATGTCGTGGCAGAACCGTCGCAGTATCCTTCGTCATGATGCCCTGCCTCCTCAACTTCTCCGCGTGACCTGGCAGTTTTTTTTTTTTTCTTCTTAGGCACCACTTCCTCGGAAACTGCTGTGGCATTGAATTTCCACTATATCTCCTTTTATTTAACCGCTACGCACAGTTCTCCTCCGTATCTCCATCGCACTAGCACTCCAAAAGCCCTCCTGCCACCATGTCTTCTTCCTCCTCTGCTCCATCGAGTCCTTCCAGCCAGTCCTCCGCATCCCGTGAGCCGACGCCGGAGTACAATCCGGCAGAGGTCCATGCAGCGAACATCCGCCGCGCCATTGCGGCCGGGGAGGAGTCAGACCACGACTTCTCCATCTGGTCCGAGGACGACCAGTCCTCGACGGACGTGGAGAGCGACCTCCGCTTCCTCGCCGTTGGGGCAACGGAGGAGGAGAGCGACGACGACAGCTTCTCCTGCGACTTCACCTCTTCCGGGGAGGAGGAGGAGCAGGAAGAGGAGGAGGAGGACGACGACGAGAGCTCCTCCGACGAGCCGCCGGCCAAGCGGTTCTGCCCTTGGCCGGGCAATCTTAGCGACTTCGACAGCGACGAGGACGACGCTGACGGAGAGGATGAAGACAACGAGGACCCGGTCGGCGGCAATTGGAGCGACGACGAGCCCGCCGGGAGCAGCGCCGACAGCGGCGACGACGGCGACGACGAGGGCAGTGATGGCCCGTAGATAGGACCTCTAGAATAGGGCCAGTAGTAGTAGATGGGGTAATGTATCCCCTAGTACTTCCTTTTGAGAGCAATCAGCTCTTTATGTAAGAAATCTAATCAATGAAGAACTTTCCCCAATTTGATCTTGCCGATTTCCTTTGAGTTTAATTTAGCCGATTCCTCCTTCTACTGACCTTGCCGATTCGTCCCCTTTGCCAATGCGTAATGAGCCGATAGCACCGCATCGGACCTTCGAAATTCGCCCTTTCCTTCTTCAACTGATGATTTCTTAATTCTGGCGGATAATGCAGAATCTTCAGGAAAACCTTGGAATTCTTCCGACCAAAACCAATGGTCCTTTTCAATACTCATCACCTGTGAAGGAGGCTGCAATGAAAAATCAGCCGATGGCATCCCTATCGGCTCTTCTGCAGTATCCACTAGGCCTGTTGCCCCCGAGTCTTACTCGCGCCATCGCCCCCGAGCCTTACTCGGGCGATAATGTCAAAGAGAATGCGCCACAGCCGATCCTCTTCCTTCCTCCAATCAGCCGATAATCTTCCGTCTCAGCTGAACTAGCCCCAAAGATTGGAAATCCTTGACAACGGGGTTCAGGAACCCGGATCGGCTCGAAGTAGCTGAAGAAGTTTCCATTGTTTTACTCACTCGAGGCAACAGAAGGTACCACCGTTGGCCTGGATCTGGTGGAGACTCGATAAACATTGCATAATTCCACTAAAGTCGATGGTTGCACATCGGCTGCCCTTCAATTCTAAAGTCGATGCCCTTGCATCGGCTGTAAATTTTTGTTTTTTTTTTTACCGCCGATTCTCTCCTATCGCCCCCGTATTCATTGCACACATGTACCCCCGCATCTGCTCCAGTATTTAGGTGCCCCCAGCCGAATCTGTTAAAGAATGGCAGATATCGGCTCTGTAATTCGCACGTCGGCTCCCGATAGGGTCAAAGGTGAACACAAGCGTAACATGTGGTGAGGATAATTTTGGCCGATTGCTGGGATCGGCCTCCATAATGATTGGAGCGCTGACTGAAGGTTCCGTAATGTCCCTTCATAGACCTTTGGGGCCGATCACAAGGATCAGCCTCGCCAAGTTACACGTCGCTCTGCTTCGACTACATGGTCAGGCCGGTGGATAAAACCAGCTTAACCCTTCCCTTTGCCACATCGATGCGTTCGCAGTCGTCTAAGTTGATGCCTGAGAGGGGTTCTTGGCCTGCCGCTTCCCATGCGTTCATGCCAGTCGTTGAAACTTCAACTGAATCATCGGCCTGGACGACCTCTACCTCATCTCCATCCCATCAGATTATGCATTGGTGCATCGTGGAGGGAATACAAGCAGCTTGGCGTGGATCCAATCTCTTCCCAACAAAGACAAAGATAACTGCTCGTGCTATCGACGATGAAGAACGTTGTAGGGATAGTTTTCCTTCCTACGGTCAAATCCACGTTCAGAACTCCCTGTGCCTCAGACGCTTGGCCGTTGAAATCGCTCAATGTTACATTAGTCTTGATTAAATCCGAGCTAGAGCGTCCCAGCCGACGTAACATAGAATACGGCATGATGTTAACTGCCGCTCCGGTGTCTACCAGCATCTTGTTCACAGGCCTCCCGTCGATATATCCTCGCAAATATAGGGCCTTCAGATGCCTGTAGCTCTTATCTTGTGGCTTCTCAAAGATAACCGGCCGTGGGCCGCAGTCAAGTTGTGCCACGGATGTCTCATCTAACCCTGGAGCACCGAACTCGAAGGGAGGATGAACACCATGTTCGTGCCAGCCGATGTTTCATCATCGGCTCTCCTTTGTTTGGGGCGCCACTCCATTCTCCGTGGACGACCCTCTTCATTCAGGGCTCGCTGAACCTTTGCAGCCAGATCAGGCCGTGCCTTCCTTAGCGTGTGCAAGTATAACCTTTCGGCTTCCTCCAGGCCGCGCAACCGCTGAACCCTGCGTTTCTGTGAACGGCTGAGTCCGTCAGGGCACCACCTTGGACGGTGGTACCTGTCTTCTTCTTCTTCTAGCCCCTCGTCTTCGGAATCTTCAAGATCTGCCCAACGAGGTGACTCAGCGCGTTTGCTCGGTGGTGGGAGAGGCCCTAAGCGCTCAAACACAGACACGTTGGCTGCCTCCTTCTTCTTCTTGTTGCATTCTGGGCAATTGCCGATTGTGGGCAATCGGCTCATTCCCGAATCCCAGCAGTTGTCCGAAGAAAGGGCAGTCCAGTGTCTCGGTGTTGTCATCTTGCTCCCTTGGCCTGTCCGTGGCACGCCGCTCGTGCTCCTCCTCATCGCGATCCCGCCGACGATGTCTTCTCGGCTTCTCTAGCCGCACGATCTCCTTCATCATCATAGTTGGACCGTCGGCGTTGGTCATACCGACTCACATATTTGTTGAGGAGGTGATCGAGAGAGGTCGCCGATATCTTATGTTCTTCACTTCTCCCTCTCGTGACGTAGCGCTTGCCATCATGATGGAGCCGATCGCGTGGAGCGGCCTCTTCGTGTCCTTGCTATGAGAGCAATGCCCTCATCTCCATCTTTGCCGAGTGGTTCCCGTGCCCTACCATGTTGATGCCGAGCGTGGGACCTGGTGGCAGCCCTCGGGGTAGATGACTTCTACCATGTTAACGGCGGGGAAGGGCTGGGTGTCTACCTTCATGGCGTCTTGGTTGAAAATTAAACGCCCTTCTCTATCGCCGCTTGGATGTGCCGACGCCACACCCTGCAATCGTTGGTGGCATGGGAAAGCGAGTTGTGGAATTTGCGGCACGGCTTTCCGTTTAGCTCTTGCGCCGTAGGGAACTTGAGACCTTCAGAATCGTCAATCGTTTCTCCTTAAGCGGAGGTCGAAGATTTGTTCGATCTTGGTCACGTCAAAATCAAATCCCCGGGCGGCCCCTGGTGGCTTTACCCATTTGGCAGGATACGGGGTTCCTCCCCGAGTCCACTCAGCCACCGCTACTTCTTGGTCTCCCGCAGCACTCCACCTACCTCTCGTATCGACCATGACTACCGCACGCTTGAACTTGTCTTGGTACAGTCCGGGTGGCGCTGTTCATATGCCGATAGTTTCGAACCATGTGCGCCGCCGAGGATAATCTGCTTGGGAGGCCATGTCCTTGAGCTGTGTTGTAAGGCCAGCTACGCCAATTCGATCGTTTCCTTTTCGGTTATACGAACCGAATAACATCGGTTCCTAAGATTCCCGAAGCGCTGGATGTACTCTGTCACCGTTTCTCCGCGCCTCGACGTAGTTGTGCTAGATCGGCAATGCTAGACTCGGAAGCTTCGAATGGTATTGCGTATGGAACTGCTCTTCCAATTGCTTCCAAGACTGGATGGAGTTTGTCGGCAAAGAGGTATACCATCCAAAAGCCGATCCTGTGAGGGACCGTGAAAAGAGCCTCACGCGTAGCTGATCCGACACCGAAGCCGGTCCTAGTTGCGCCAAATATCGGCCGATGTGCTCGATGGAGCTCGGAGCCATCCGATCCACCGAATTTGGAGAAGTCGGGGAGCCGATATTTAGGTGGCAGCGGGATCATCTCGTACTCGTCGGGGTACGGCTTGGAATAGCCGATTGCCCTTCTTTTCGGCACCATGCCGAACTCGGTCTCTCAATATGGTACCGATCTCGATCCGCCGTGTCTGGGCTGCAGGAGATGCATTCGAAGATTCGCCGGGTGGCGTACTTAGCCAGCCATGTTTGCTTTTCCAGCTCCGAGCCAACTGCAGGAGCTGGGCTCGGAGTTTCGTCGGGGTGGCGTACTTAGTTAGCCACGTACGCTTCTCAAGCTACGTCGCCGACGTTCCTCCCGTTTGCGCCGGAGTCCCCGACGTTGTGGCCTGGTTTGAGAGTGGCCAGTTGCCACAATCGGCACATACGTGCACGCGTATCCTTGAGGGATCTCCTTGGGCGCCTCGGCCAAGAACCGGTAGTCACTAGGGTCACCACCGATCTTGTAGACGACGAATGCCGGTGTAGCCGGCACTTTCAGTGGTGCCGCCAACGCATATGGCAGCGGTGGACGGGACCGGAGTGGCAACTCTCCCTGGTGCGTCCCGAGAGCTGGTCCCGACGGCGAGTACCGGTGGCTCATGATCTCTGGATCACGCGCAGCGAGACGCTCCAACACGTTGACCAAGTTTTCGCAGTGGCGGTGTAGCGAGTGAGCCACCAAGTAGTTGATCTCCTGCCGTAGGGCCCCGGTGCGTTCCTCCGACTGGGGCGAGAGAGATCTATCCCATCGAGTGCACCTTGTGGTGAGAACCCCTTCCATCTCGATGCCATGGGTACGGGTTCTCCGAAAGAGCCGATGAGGTCGGCTTCGAGGGTGGCCTTGATCTCGTCATGTTTCTTCTTGAGCTCAGCAGCAGCTCCTCGTAGGTGACTCGGCGTGCCGTCGCCGCCATCTCGGATGTAGATGGCGATGTGGTTGATGTAGATGATGGTCCCACCGTGCGTGCCGTAATGTGTTGATCGCCAAAACCCACCGGCGGGCAGCGGCCCGTCAACACGGTAGAGCCGGGAAGAGCCTAGAGCTGCGGCTGGCCGAGACCCTCTCGAGCGACGGCCCGCAATGCTCTTCTCGGTCACACGCGGCGATGCGAAGTGCAAGGGCGTGCCACCTGACCTATACCGGTCGGGAAGGTGATGGGGATGCCTCGCTTAGTTCCCGCATGGCATACACGTAAACATTAAATAAGAGCCTCGATCGGCTCTCGGGTTATCCCGTGAATCGGCTCAAAGAGCCGATCCACCCATGATCCGTACGGGGTGCACGAATACTTGGTGATCCTGCTTGATCAAAATAAAGCTAATGAGATCTACGACGATTTAAGGTTTTCACCGCATAATCGGATCATCCTACTCCAGGTTGGGCCTCGCGGCCACGCACGGTGCTCGTAAGCCGATCCTAAACAAGGCCACACAACCAACGTGACGTTGATCATCGGAACATCCTGTTTAGGACTTGCGAACGCCACCCTACGTGCCGCTGGATCCTCCCCCCCTTCGTAAGGCCTAACTATTGCAGATATTAAACTAATCCTTGCAGAGCAAGGAGCAATCGTAACGGATCAGATCTACTAGATGAAGAACAAGCAGGGTGCCGCCCCCACGCCTGAGATAGGCGTGAGGGCGGCTAGACATGCGAGGGTTGCACTACGTAAGCATGTTTATACGAAGAGCTATGCTAACCCTAACACATCTATGATAACTACGTTGCCCGCCATCAAAGACGCTTCAAGACGGCAACGCATGAACAACGTGGAGCTTGTCTTTGCCTAGATCGCAAGATGCGATCTAGGCAGCATGTCGCTTACCTGATTGAAACCCTCGAGACGAAGGAGTTGGCGATGCGCCGAGATTGGTTTGTTTTGGGGTGAACGTTGTGTTGTTGTTTATTCCATAAACCCTAGATACATATTTATAGTCCGGCGGACTTTCTAATTCGGACGTGCACCTAACCGTGCACGAGTAAAACTCTAACTTTTAATCTAAAGATACGATCCACTAAATTACAGATACAATGGGCAATTCAGCCCAACTTCGTGTATAAGGCCAATTCTTGTTTTTCCTTCCATGTATATCTTCAAGTCTTTCTCAATCGTGGCCCACCTCCGACTCGGTCAAATTCTGGTGATAACACTATCATAAAGAGTTGATGTCATGTTTGTAGTTTTTTATCTATTCCGTCTTTGACATTTTTTTAATGTTAGTTATGAGAGAGAATCAACGTTCCTAGTTACCTCGTTCTACCATAGGCGCAGGAGGGGCATTTGATACTTACCAGTAAGTTTGTAACGAAACATTGCAACACGCTCTTACAGAACTTTGCAATCTCAAGGGCCACCCCACTAGAAAATCTGCAACCCTTAACAACGCTCACCTCCGGCAGAAACTGCATTAACGCCAAATCTTGTATTTTTAAATCCACCCATGCCGATTTGTCCAAACAAATACTCAAAAGATAGCACTGAATATATAAACAACAGGTCTCCAGGATAATAGGCCATTCTATTGTTTGGTTCATTTATTTTGCTTTTGGGGTCAACTTTGTAAGGCTAGGTAATAATTCCATAAACGAAATCAGGGATATTTCATCTAGTTCATCAGGAAAGAAAGGAAATAAAATGAGGCTCCTGAAACTGAAGAACCCAAATAAGGCTGGAACGCCCCCTAATGAAATGCAGATACAGTGGAGATTGGAGAGTGCCCAGTGGAATGTATACATGAAGATGCAAAATAAGCCTGAGTCTGATGCTGTAATGAAGATGCAAAATCAGCTGATGCTGTAATGTGGTGCCTGTGCGGCTCCACAAACTGGTTCACCTGAAGCCTATCAATCACTCTTTAGTCACGTTAATAACCGACTCGCCTGTGCTATCAACCTTGGAGCAATCATATCCAACTTGAGCACAGATGCTGAAGTGTGGAGTGTCAGTACTAAATAGTCCAACTCCTTGCTTAGTTCTCCACTATTGTCAGGAACCACACCCAACTGAACCAGAGTGAGGTCAGAGTTCAAAGTTCATCCGAGTTTGTATCACGAAGAAACCTACTTTTATCAATATCACTGGTCCCTCTCACATTCCATATCATTCCAGCCACTGGCTATCATTTAACTTTCTTCTTACACAAACTATTCCGGTATCCTTGAATGTTTCTTCTTTAACCCAGAGACTAACTGAAAAAATAAAGCAGTCTAGCACTAAATCAGGAGAAGCATTATCATTATCAGATCTAGCATTGATTTATAGTACATCATCGCACAGTAATTTAACCTACATTACTGATTGCAACTTGCACTTTTCTAAGGTGTCTGAGACTTAAGAAAATCTCAGTCGACCGAGACATAGGCACACCCTTTCTACTTCCATGTTCCATGAACAGCGTCGCAGTAGTACTAGTGCATAGTAATCCATACGCATATTACAGCAATCATGGCAGGGTTTCACATATTTACTGATCACAAACTGCAATGCAATACCGTAGAATAGCTGTAACTACCAGCAAACTTGACAGTTGACACGATCACAAGCATCTTATGTCATGTAGGCAATCCAGAGTCCAGACTCCAGCTTACTAGCAAGAACCAATTCCTTGTGGGTATGGATGGCAGTCACGGTAGAGACCACGGCATCGACACCGCACTTGTTGTTGGCATGTGGACCCCTGCAGATCTTGTAGAGCGCACTCTCGCCCCACTTCCTGCCCTCCGAGTTCTTTTCTTCCTAATGAGATGCAGATGCAGTGGAGATTGGAGACGCCCCCTAATGAAATGAAGATGCAGTGGAGACTGGAGACTGGAGAGTATCCAGTGGAATGCATGAAAGCAGAAGCAAAATAAGCCAGTCTGATGCTGTAATGAAGATGCAAAATCAGTTGAGTCTGATGCTGTAATGTGGTGGCTGTGCAGCTCCATGAATTGGTTCACTTGAACAATTGGTTCTTCACTTGAAGCCTATCAATCACTCGGTGGTCAGCAGCATTTGGATGCTGAGCCTGAATGCTGAATCCTATCCAACTTAGAGCCTGAATGCTGAATCCTATCCAACTTAGAGCCTGAATGCTGAATCCTATCCAACTTAGAGCCTGAATGCTGAATCCTATCCAACTTGAGCACAAATGCTGAAGTGGGGAGTCTCAGTAGCATTTGGACAAGATCACAAAAGCCCAGCCAAATTGACTGAGCAACCCCCGTCCTTCGGATCAAGGGGAACTACACTACTACTAGAGCAGCAAAACAAAATGCGAGCTAATCCCATTCGGTTCTAGCGGATCTTACTGCTCGGCAGGTCCGCTGCCGCCGCCGCCGCCTGCGCTCCACCTGTGCAGGCCGTCGCTGAGGGTGGCGCGCGCGAGCTGCTGCTGGACGCTCTTCCAGCCGCCCGTCTTCCTCCGCATCGCCCTCCGGCTCCTGGCCCTCCTCGCCGTCGCCTTGGCCTTCGCCACCGAAGACCGGTACTGGCGCACCCTCCAGGCGAGGATCCGCCGCTTCGTCGGCCTCTGGGGCGCGTCGCCGCCGCGCCTCGCGTCCCGCTTCCTTTTGGCACCGCCGCCGCCCAGCTGGTCGGAGTCGATGTCCATGTCGGCGGAGGTGCTGCTGGTGCTAGTGCTCAGCTCGGCGTGATCCATGGCGGCGGCTGTCCCGCGTCCGCCGGCCGCCAGCCTCTCGAGCTCCGCCATCGCCCGGCCGAGCACGCCCACGTCGGCGCCTGGGCTGGCCCCGGCGAGGGCGAGCAGGCGCTTGGCGGAGCCGGCGACGGCCGCCAGCGCGGCGGGGTGGAGTAGCGCGCCCGCGCCCGCGCCGGGTGGCAGGGCGTGTGCCTCCTCCTCGGGGAGAATGGCGTGGGGGTCGCCCGCGCTGTCCTCCTTGGCGGACGGCGCGGGCTGCCCGACGATGAGCCTCACGGTGAGGCTGAGCGACGCCGCCCCGGCGGCGCCGGTCGCCATTGGGAACCCTTGATTGGCACCTGCTTGGGTAGCTTCCTGGGGAAGGAAAAAATTGCGAGCTGCTCTAGTATCTCTCGTCTCCGCGTGCTTGCTGATACTATTTTAATCGAACTAATCGCACGCCAGGGCGATTTGATACTGTGTTATGTACTGTATAGTGTACGAGTGCGTGTGTGAGCTACTGTATAGTGTACGTAGTACAAACACACGCACACCACTCTCCCCACGTCCAGCAGTAGAGGCTAGTTTGAGAGATCGTGGCATCACACGATGACCGATCAGTTGACGACGAGCATATACACCTCCAGCAGTCCAGCTCCCACAAGTTCATCAAAGTCCGTTGGAAGTTCAGAAGAAGCAGAATTCGGACAAGGCTATAGTGAGTAAAGAACAAGAAGAGAAGAGTGATGGTGGTGGTGCTCAAGATAATGAACGATACATTCATCTTCAAGCTGCTCAAGCTTGTGCTGCTGCTCCGCTGGTTCTTCAGTGCCGAGACCTATTGTTGCATTTGCCGCCTGGTTCTTCCATAATGCTGTGTACAAGCAAGTGGTCACTCCAGCTCAGCGGATCCTCCAGCTTCTATGTTCAATTACATTCTCAACAAGGAGCAAAACAACGTTTTACTCAGCGGGGATCTTTCCTCTCCAGCTTGCATTGTTGTGTTCATCAACTGGGATGAACAGCTACAGGCTTTGAATGCAAACCTGTTTTTTTTTTATTTGATATGATGGTTTTTACCTTCCTGGCACACAATTAGCCTCGAACAAAATGCAAAGAAATGTAAATGTACATGTACAAATTGCCTACTACTTTATTTATTTGTGGGCATACGCTCATGTCCTTGCAAAACGCACACTCAACACACTAGCTAAGCAAAATGACCTGCGTCGAATCTGTTGGGAGGAAATGGAAACTCTAGATTACACTACTGTTACATATGCTCCGGTTAAGGTGAAGGTGTACCAGGCCGCAGCTTCTCTCAAACTCAGCACGAACACATGGATCATCGCATTCTGAGGGACAGAAAGGAAAATCCGGTGGTTTCCTCTATCAGTTAGATGCACTCCGTATTTGCAAATGGCACTGCACCAGCACCGCCCTATGAGCCTGAATCTGCAGAGTTTGGTTGCCTGTCACCACCAGAAGAATTATCTTGGCTCTCGTCATCCATAGGGTTGCTACTGGAAGCAGACAAGGAGGCAGCAGTATCCTCCGAGGATGAATTGAGGTTCGGCCTCTTCCTCGTGTTCTTGTCACTTGAAGCTTTCATTTCATGATGGGAGCGTTTCCAACCCTTTCGTTTGCCCCTTGGCAGATCTTGTTGCGACTCAGAACTACCATCTTCTCCTGGGTATCTTTCAGACTGGTTTCTCGCCTTCTCTGTTTCCATTGCATCAGCCGACAAAGATTCGCTCTCCACCTTACGCCGCTTATTTGGATTCGCCTGAAACAAAAATAACAAGCCGAAACAAATCCTCGTCCATCAAATGATGCAAAATATCTGAAATAGAATCAGTTGAACGACGTCTTCTTTAACAAAAGTTGAATAAAATCTTCAACCATCGAACTATATGTAATCGTTTTGATATTACATGAATATAATGCAGGAACCAAATAGTATTACATGGCTAAACGAGATTTATGCATGGTCTTGTTTAGAAACAAATACTATAATATTTTGTATTTCAACAGCAGACAGCTGAAGCACTAAGGAGTAAGAAACAAAGATTACTTTCAATTTATTTTCCAGTTACCAGCAAACATGTACATTGTATTCAATACTTCCCCTTATATATAGAACTCATTTACAGGGCAACATAGAATTGCCCTTTTAAAACTAGACAATTTATCCCTAAAAACTAAATATAAAACAATTTTTAGCACGTGTAATCCTTATTTCAACAAAAGTTATGATAGTCACCAAGTAAAAGCAAAAGAAAACTAATTTTAGAATCTGTAGGAGTGATTTAAAGTTAAAAAATGTAAAGTGTGGCACTGCATTCATGTCATATTAGTGTGTTTTCTCTTATCCTGCACTTCTAGAATTCTAGAAACCAAAGTGGTCATCCAGTCTGTTCTTTGTTCTGTGTCCACGTCGTGGGGACATGCCTATAACATCACACCCATCCTCAAGTTACACCAGCCACACCAAGGGCGCAGGACCAGGTGTGCAGGCAGCAGCGTCAGAGATAGAGATCTATCCCTTCTAGATTATCTTGTTAGTTCGTTAGCCCGTTAAACTTAGTAGATATCTCTTTCTCCTAATAATCTTGTTAACTTGCTATCATCTAGAGTTGAGTTGCATTCTCCCTATGTAAGCCAGTTATAAAACCCCTAGCACTTCGTGAAAAAGAACCAAGCAAGAAGGTATCTCCTGTCTCATTTAGCTCTCTTCTCTCATCCCTACTCTGCCTCCGCCAACTCCAGCAATCAGAACCTTACCATGTGAAATGGCTGGCTGTTCTCTGGTCGGTTTCCACCCACTGCTTGTGGTGGTCCTTAACTTTGTTTGTAACATTGTGATATTAAAATAAAAATGAAGGACTTTGAGGACTGTGAGGATATAAAAACATTTTTACAGTGTACTATACAAAATAGTGATATGAGGTACTGGAGCATGCCAGTAATTTTCAAGATACATAGCAATCATTGGGTGTCTAGCATTGCAAAATGAAAGCAAAAAAATTTGGTCCATCTTACATGTGACATTTTGAAACATGAACTAAAAAGAAAAAATATGCCAAGTGACTCAACAATCTCAATCCCATGAGAACAGACACAAATGCATGCAGGTGCACACATACGCACGAAGAAAAGTAAGTTAGAAGTTGTTACTCCATACTTGTTAAGGATGATAAAATCATGTAGTGTGTTTTTTTTTGCAGGGAGGGGAGGTAGTGTTAGCAAAGCATTACTCGTACAATAAAAACAAATGCAAGTCTGGATACTTTTGAAGACAATATCTCACCTTTGGAGCCTGGTAAACAAGGTGAGCCCACTCGCTCTTTGTCCTGAGACATTCATTAACAGCATGTAAAAAGCTGGAATATGCATAATCCTCTCCTTTGGGTTTAACGAAATCCCTCCAACGCTGAGAAGTAATGTGAAATCAGTGTAAAGCAAATGAAGAAATAAGTCAACTTTACAACATTCACCTTTGAAATCCGTTCACTTCTAAACCTGAAGTATGAAATCTGTTCACTTTACAACTCTGGTACCACCTCAGGTGGTTTCATGCTGACTCGGATGCCATGTGGTGGACAACTTGGACAGCGTATCCACATCAACAGGCTGCCACACCAACTAACTACATAAATAACTTGTTCTTCTTGCTATTAAGACCGGTAGCTTAGAGAAGAACAAGTTTTTGTGTAATTTGCAGATATGGCTGTCCGCTGACATGGATAATAGTCTGGGTTGCCTGCAACATGGCATGGCATCTGATTCAGCACAAAACCACCTGAGATGGGGCAAGGTCGTAATGCAAATGGATTTCATAGTTCGGGGTTACAAATAAGTAGTGTAGGAAATAGGACTTGAAGGTTGTAATGTGAACTTTCGCAAGAGGTGAAGGTTGTAAAGTGGACATTTTTTATATAATGAATACCTATGCACAAACTGCTTATGTAAATAACATACCTCACCGATAGCATCACATAGTTCTTCGTATGTTATATTTCTGTTCCTGCTGATGATTTCATCAATGAATCCTGTCGATAGAATCTATGTCACGTTACAGATATCTAGAGGAGAAAAAGCAAATGAACTGAGCTACATACCAGGTAAACTGCGTGGAAGACCACTATCCACCAGATCGTCCTTTGCTATCCCAGTGGTAGCTTCGTCTGAACACGTACCATGATTTTGCTCTTCCAATGCTATATTGTCAGCTAATTTGCATGAGTCCTTCACGGAAGGAGTATGCTCGGTGCTATAATCTCTATGCCTCCGTTCAACAAGAGACACCTTTCCTGACTTCTTGCTGTCATCATTATCCCTCAATGCAATATCATCTTTGTGTCTCTTCTTTAACACCTACGCTAACAGACAACATCATAATTTTTAACATAAATGGAAAAAATAAAAATAAAAACATACATTTACGACATTCAGTACAGGTGAACTCACCGGCGTTTGATCCTTTCCTCCATGTGCTGAAGACCGCTTTGAGAATACACTGGCTCCAGTTTGATGTAGCATCTGCATGCTACCTGTTTGATGGCCACGTGGCACCCTTGGTACTCTGGGGGAGCTGTTTAATTGTTGATGTAATAACAACGCAAGCTGCAAAAAGTAAGTTGCAAGACGTGAGAAATCCTTAACTTGTTCATCAAAAGAAATATTTGATAATGGAAACTTCATTATGTTCACACCTGTTCATCGCTCAATGAAGCTGTCCCATCAGAGGCTCGCAACTCAGTTGATGTTGAATTAGTAGACCCATCTTGTGTAACATGAACAAAGCGGTGGTGTATCTTATCTTTTTTCTGGGGTAAGTTAGAAGGCATCGCCTTATTACGAGAATGTGATGGTGTCACTTCACTATGGAATGATCTTGCTGGGGTGCCTCCTGTCATAGGTGTCTTGTGTGTCTGCTCCTTTGATAACGGTCCTCTATGTTTGGCTGAAGGTACAGATGATCTGATTGTTTGAGATGATTTTGATGCAGAAGAAAGAGAGCCTTTCGGTTGAACTTTCTCAGAGGGCCTACTAAATTCCTTGGAACTCTCTGCAGAATGCTTTGCAGACTCATGTTTGATATCAGCAGGAGCAACCAACCTTGTGTCTTCCTTTTTCATTAAACGGCCAGTCTTCCCTACTGATGATGGCTCTGCTGATACTGAAGAGGGCGATATCTGGGAATAGGTAGGACCAGAAGACACTGTACAAACTTTCTGAGCACCTGGAACTGAGTTTTGTTCAGGTACTGTGTGCATCTGATTTTTTGTCTCGGAACTTGGAAGGTCAGAGCCTGAATCAGAGTGTGACCTGGCTGAATTTCTTTGAGCGGTTAAAGAACCTGTATTGACCCCTTGACCTTGTGTATCACTCCTATGCTCATCTTTAATGGACTGGGTAGCCTTTGTTCTCTCATGATCCTGAAAATTAACCTTGCTCTTAATATTCTTTGATTTTGACTGAGTCGGCAAAGCTAGTACACCAACAGAAACCTGCAGATTTGAAGAAGCTTGATTTGATTGCTTCTGAAGACACGGCCCGTCATGCACTTTCACAGAACCAGCATGGATTCGCATATCTCCATCCATTTCCGCAACTGTGTAACGTTACAAGCATTAACTACAGTGTTTCAAAGGCATTTGCATAGTTGGCAAAGATAGTAGCTCAGGAGCTTTGATTACCTGCATCAATTATGCCGGATTGTAAGCCCACATTTTGACTTCCTTCAATTTGTTTCCTACACGAGTTAACCTGCATATTCGCAGTGTTTTCTAGATGTCAAGAAATAAACCTACTTGATAAAATAGACTACAGGTCAAGTGAAACAATCTTCAGAAACTCAGAGAAGTCACTGATTTAAAAGCATATAGATGCTAAAATTCCATAAGATAGAAAAAAAAAACTTAGTTTGCCATGAAACTGTAAATCTGTAGCCGCTTGTAACGTAATGAAAAACATACAGGTATAAACGACAACTGTACAAGCTAAATATCTGCATATGGGGGTAATCTGCCCACTATCAATACCTTGTTAGGCATTCACTTACAGTAACTGCCGGTAGACAATTTCAACAGACACCTAGGATGCCTCTGCAGGGCACAAAAATGTGCAAGTGAATGTTAGCCCTGGGAAGATGTCCTAGGTTAGCAAGACTGCGCGAGTAAATGATCTCCGAACTACCCTTTTGTCCAAGGACGCTACCGCACTCAAAATATTTTCCCCAAGTTCTCCGACTACAGCAGTACCACTCCTGCCACTCTAATCATCAGCAACAATGACGACCACCATGATGGCAAACAAGATAGCGAACAAGATAAAGCGGCAACTATTTGACGGCAACAGAGGTGGCTATATCATTCCAGCAGCAACACAGAATCAACAGCGAGGCAGAACCGATAGGCGGTAGCCTGGAGCCCTAGACTCTACAGTGTCACCTAGTTTGCCGTTTTCTTCCACCTGTCCAGCTCTGAAGCACTGCCTTTGACCACCTACGACCGCAAACCAATTTTTACAGCACAGCAAACAATCCAAAATGACTTGAGCGCTGCACTTCTTCATTCAAAGATATATTCTAGCACAGAACCAAACAGTCTGCACACTATCACAAAGACAACTAACTCATAGCTAAGAAAAATAATACCGACAAAAACACATCAACAATAATTGTGACAGAAAAAGGGAAGGCCAACCGAGTTGGAAAAAATTGGAGGTAGCTCTACCAGATATTTTGGATCTGCCAACCAAATTGCATAATTTTGCTTATGCCACCCAATAGTACTAGCTTGAAGCACTACGCCATTTGACTCGTCGAACCCAACAATAGACCGATTTAGCCATAAATATTTTTCCCTCTTATATGATATCCTCTTACTCATGCAGCACCACTAACTCATGTTGGGTCTGTTTGATCACCTGCTGAGGCTCAGCCTTAATGGCAGAGCAGCCTCCTAATGCTAGCACCGCCCCGTGACAGGACTACCTTTTGGACAAGCATCAGTGCATCGCCACCAGTTCAATCCTGCTAGAGAAGACACGCACTAGAAGATTCCGTAATTTGCATAATTCTTTTATCGTGCCAGATGAAGTTTTGTTTGATTTTTGGTAAAACTATAGTAATTTCATTAAGTGTTTCTAGGTTATCGCAATAGTAGTGGGATAATTTTGGGTAAAATTAGAGTTAATCTCATGAAATGTTTTTAGGTGGCCGCAATTCAGCAGCCTAACACCTGCTTGACAATTAGCTGCCGAATTGATAAAAATGCCCTCACATCCTTGCATAAGGTTATATCAACCCGGTAAATCTCTCACATCCATTATCCTAACAAATGGTTTTAAAGGCAGTAGGCGCCTAAAGCGGGCAGAAACCTAAGGCGCTGAGGGGCGCTCCATTACCTAAGCGTCCTAAGGCGGACCCCTTAAAAACATGGACCCTAACCCTTCAAGTCATTCCGTCGAGCATTCTGGACAACAGCTATGCTCAATGTGAGTAATTCACAGTAAAACCATACATCCTCACAAGCTTTGATCTGTTACTTGTTCTTCATGTGGCTTAGAACAGGAGATTGTCCAATCTAAGATTTCAGAGCATGCGTGGTCATCCTAACACAAAAGAAGGTTACATATATTCACAGTACTCCATTTTAATTTTTTGGAAGCCTGACATTAGCTGTCAACTCTAACATGACAAGGTACTACTAGGATGGCCACCCATCAGAGCAAACTTGTTATTAACTTAATTATATGTTCATATCCAAGCGTACAGTGTCATGACTGATGCCGATGTCACATGTCACGAGATGCATTCGCAACTCCAATGATCACTTTGGAAGAGTTTGATTGGTAGAATTTGGTAAGGGAGATTCAATGTTTGAAATTAAGGTCATGTAAGCACCTAAAACCTAATTAGCTTAATGCTTATTAATATTGGTAGAATGACCTTTTGTGAAACAACGGAAGTACTATGGGAAGCCAGGACATGAGAATAATATACTAGGCGAACATTAGTGCTGTTTGGGATGAAGATGAATTGCCGGAGGACGAAATAAGGTGCTACATGCAGGGGAATGTGCTGTGCATGCAACCAAGAAAATCATTTTAAGGTAGGTAATTCTAAAATTAAATTGGGATAAGCTGATCAGGACAACTGAAGTAATTAAATTTACAATAGGCTTAGTCCGAGCTAGCAGCACAGCCCGACTTGGGTGACCACATATAACTCCATAGAAGTGCGCTCTTGAAGTAGCAAACAGCCTACTGATTAGTCAAAGTGCATATCCCAGCAGAATATAAAGTAGAAAACGGCACTGAAGTACTTTTGCAATCTACCAACACTAAATGAAGACAACAGATCCAGTATTATGCAGTTTACATATGAGATACTAACCTCTGCCTTGACAAACCGTGAGTGCACTTCTTGTTCTGCCACAGTTGATGTAGTTCTAACTCCAGAAGAGATCTCCAGTCTCGTGGACTCCTTAGGTTCTTCCGTTATCAGCATCCTTGGATTTCCCTCGGAACTCCTCTTCTCCCCGCTCGGTTCCGAGGATTCCTTTGCCTTCCTACTGGCTTCAGCAACTTCTTGAGAATCAGAATTGGCCATGCTTGTGTCGGCACACTGATCCTTATGCATGACATCGGGCATGTTAAGATCCCCTTTCGGATGATCCCGTGTATCAGCATGTGCAGTGATCTTGGATGCTCCTAAAATGAACAAACTAACAATCCATAATCGAAACGTAGACGCCATCACGGAACAATTGACTCTTCTCTGTGCGGCGATTAAATAAGAATTGTAACCAAAAAACTACTCACCTTTCGTCTTAGCATCAGTCCGAGGAGGAACTTCCTTTGTACCGCCAGCGCCGCCTGCGTGCGGACTGCCTTCGGCCTTCTTGGTTAGGGTTTGAGCGTTATTATTTGCAAGGGAGAGGGTGAATCTGGTTGCCGGCGCCGTCTCCTTCCGCTTCTCTCTGGCGAGCGCGAAAAGGGTGTCGGCGCCGTCCTTGTCTTCGGCCCAGGAGGGGAACTCGCAGTAGCGGAAGCCGAATTTCTTGGGGACGTAGCCGGCGCAGCGCCAGAGCGCGGCGGAGAAGGCGGGGGAGGACGGGGACCCGCGGAAGAGGGCGGCGTCGGTCCCTCCGTGGACGTGGACGCGGGCGGGGAGCGGCACCTCGGCCCACCTGCGGTAGAGCGGCGGCGGGCGGTGGGTGGGCAGCTCGGCGAGGAGCTCGGCGACCTCGGTCTCGTCGGCGGAGCGCTTGTGCCTGCAGTTGTGGCAGGAGAAGGAGGCGTGCACGCCGCGGAGGTAGCGCGCGCACCGCGTGTGCACCCACACGTTGCAGTCGTCGCAGCTCACCATCTCCTCGCCGTCGTCGAAGGTGACGCCGCAGGAGCAGTCCACCGTCCAGGAGCCGTCCACCCAGTCGTCGGCGGGCGTGGGGGCGGGGGCGGGCGCGGCCGCGGCGGAGGCGGAGGCGTGGGATCCCGGGGGCTCCGGGCGGTGTAATCGGCCACCCTTCATCGGCGGCGAGCCGGCGTAAAAACCCTAGCTTTAATTCGCCGGATTTCTGTGTTGTTTGGGCGGAAGGGGAAGGATGCGGGCGGAGGGAATGCTCAGACGGAACAGAATAGGGAAACAAAAGTCCAATTTGCCCTCAGGGAAGGGGCTCGTTTTTGCTTTCTTTTTGCCGGAAGCGAAGAGATCTGGGCAGGGCCGGCCCATAGGGTGGGGCAGAGGGGCCTCGCCCTGGGCCCTCAGTACCTATTCGGCCCCGACGAAAGATTTATTTGCATAGTATAATTTATATTTTTATTTTTACTACTAGAAAATACATAGATGTCTTAAGCTACCGCTTACCGTACCTCTACTCTGACTCCTCTTACCAAAATAAATATTTTAACGTTTACTCTCTAGGTCGTACGGTTTAGAAATGTTTTTGGAAAATATAGAAGGACGAAGCTGCACCTTACTATGCCTCTACTCCGACTCTTTTTAACAGAAATAATATTTTAATATTTTCAAATAATTTTCCCGATGGTGGCCTTCCCAAATGTGTAGGACAACACCGACACTCATAATTTTATGTGATTAATTCTATAGATACATATGTATATACACATATATTGGTAGAAATTGGAATCATGGAATATATATAGTTAACTCGATTAATATAAATAAATAGTTTCAAATGTTTTGACCGAGATTCTGAAGACCATGGATCTTTCAAATGTAGATATTCTTTAGTTTTCTATTGCATTAACCTAATATTTCTTTTGCGGAATATTAATATGTTTTTAAGTATTTTGTGTGTGACTAAAGTTGCAAGCTTAATGGAGATTGTTAAGGGTCCCAAAACACCAATCATGCTTAAATTTTGAGTACCATTTAAAATTTACTAGAAATTGATGTATCTAAGGATATTTCTAGAGCATGACCCCCTACCCTAAGAAATCTTCATCGTTGTGAAGAAGGGGCCCATGGTGTTGTGTCGCCCTAGACCCCCTGAAATCTATGGACCGGACCTAGGCAGCATAAGCTTAGGACATGTACAATGTTATATCGTTTCTTTGAGGTAAACATAGTTTATATGAGGTAAGCAAGTCGTCTCATTACAAATCTTTTCAGTTTCTTTTGGTGCCCTGTCAAGGAAAAAGAGTGCGTTCAAAAACTTGCTACCAAAATCACAAAATTATTACATCATTAAGGAGGAATTGGAGAAGAGAGCTAGGTGTTCATCGACCCAAGTACAAGATGTTCTAGACAGAAAACTATCCCTAGCAATATCATGGGCCACTTTGTTCATCTGCCTCCTATAATGCATAAAATCAACTACACCAATACTTCCTCCACGTGTCATTATTTTAGCATAAATGGTCCTTGAGTCATTCCAAATCCTTTCTTCACCCGCACAAAGTTGGATCACCTCCAAAGAGTCTGACTCCGCTTCAACATAAGTATAACCAAGGTCTCGTGCCAGCTTTAGACCGTGCAACATGGCAAGGGCTTTCGCCATGCTAGCAGAAGGAACATGCGGTATGAATATTGACCCCGTCGCAAGGAAGACACTGTTGACGCGTAAAGCACATGCCCGTTGGGAACCCCAAGTGGAAGGTGTGATGCGTACAGCAGCAAGTTTCCCTCAGTAAGAAACCAAGGTTTATCGAACCAGTAGGAGTCAAGGAGCATGTGAAGGTTGTTGGTGACGGAGTGTAGTGCGGCGCAACACCAGGGATTCCGGCGCCAACGTGGAACCTGCACAACACAATCAAAATACTTTGCCCAACTTAACAGTGAGGTTGTCAATCTCACCGGCTTGCTGTAGCAAAGGATTAGATGTATAGTGTGGAAGATGATGTTTGCAAAGAACAGTAAGAACAAGTATTGCAGTAGATTGTATTCAGATGTAAAGAATTGGACCGGGGTCCACAGTTCACTAGAGGTATCTCTCCGATAAGAAATAGCATGTTGGGTGAACAAATTACAGTTGGCAATTGACAAATAGAGAGGGCATAACAATGCACATACATATCATGATGAGTAGTGTGAAATTCAATTGGGCATTACGACAAAGTACATAGACCGCTATCCAGCATGCATCTATGCCTAAAAAGTCCACCTTCGAGTTAGCATCCGCACCCCTTCCAGTATTAAGTTGCAAACAACAGACAATTGCATTAAGTATGGTACGTAATGTAATCAACACGTACAAATATCCTTAGACAAAGCATTGATGTTTTATCCCTAGTGGCAACAGCACATCCACAACCTTAGAACTTTCTGTCACTGTCCCAGATTTAATTGAGGCATGAACCCACTATCGAGCATAAATACTCCCTCTTGGAGTTACAAGTATCAACTTGGCCAGAGCCTCTACTAGCAACGGAGAGCATGCAAGATCATAAACAACACATATATGATAGATTGATAATCAACATAACATAGTATTCCATATTCATCGGATCCCAACAAACACAACATGTAGCATTACAAATAGATGATCTTGATCATGATAGGCAGCTCACAAGATCTGACATGATAGCACAATGAGGAGAAGACAACCGTCTAGCTACTGCTATGGACCCATAGTCCAGGGGTGAACTACTCACACATCGATCCGGAGGCGATCATGGCGATGAAGAGTCCTCCGGGAGATGATTTGCCTCTCCGGCAGGGTGCCGGAGGCGATCTCCTGAATCCCCCGAGATGGGATTGGCGGCGGCGGCGTCTCTGGAAGGTTTTCCGTATCGTGGCTCTCGGTACTGTGGTTTTCCCGACGAAGACTTTTTATAGGCGGAAGGGCAGGTCAGGGGCGTCATGAGGGGCCCCCACGCTAGGGCGGCGCGGCCCCAGCCCTGGCTGCTGCGGAGGCGTGGGATCCCGGGGGCTCCGGGCGGTGTAATCGGCCACCCTTCATCGGCGGCGAGCCGGCGTAAAAACCCTAGCTTTAATTCGCCGGATTTCTCTGTTGTTTGGGCGGAAGGGGAAGGATGCGGGCGGAGGGAATGCTCAGACGGAACAGAATAGGGAAACAAAAGTCCAATTTGCCCTCAAGGAAGGGGCTCGTTTTCTCTTTTTTTGGGAGAATTTTACTTTTTACCCTTCTTTACTTTGCACTTCTATCTTTTACCCTCTTTTACATTGTAATTTATTTTTTGCCTGGCGGTACTTTGCCACTTGATCATTTGCCCCAGACATCACAGGCCCACGTGGAAAGACAAGTATACCCTTCGGGATGCAAAAATCGTGAGTTCGGATGGCAATCGTATCCGTGTTGTTGGCTCGCACGAACTTTGAAGCAGGGTGGGAAGAAGCCCGCTAGGCACGGTCGATTTATCCGTTATCGATGGGGCAGGCGCTGGCGGGTGCAAAAGGAGAGAAGTCGGGCGTGCAGGAAAACGTGTGGGCACAGAGGGAGATGGCGAGAGGGGGAATTGGTTGGTCGGTATGGCGCGAAAAGTAGCCTCACCGCCTCCCATAGTGGGTCACCTCAGTTGGAGAAGATTTAGATCTGCAGCACCTTCAGCTCGTATCGGTGACGGTGCTTGATGAAAGCGGTTGGGGAACCCCAAGAGTAAGGTGTGATGAGCACAGTGGCAAGTTTTCCCTCAGTAAGAAACCAAGGTTTAATCGACCAGTAGGATAAAGGCGTGACTTCTGAAGGTGTTGCTAGCTGACTAGTGGCAGGGCGCACTACCGGCGTCAGCAACAATGTAGAACAAGCACACAACATAACCAAAATACTTTGCCCCAACTTACAGTGAGGTTGTCAATCTCACAGGTTTGCTAAACACAAAGGATTAGACGTATCGGGTGGAAGGAGATGTTTGCAGTAATTAAAGAGAATAGTGCTTGCGGAAAGTAAACAGAACATGATTGCAGTGGTTGAATTTATCAGTGTAAAGGAAAGGCCTGGGGTCCACAGTTCACTAGAGGTGTCTCTTCATAAAGATAAACAACATGTTGGGTGAACAAATTACAGCTGCTCAATTGACAAAATACCGACCATACATGACAAGATGATTACTATGAGATTCAGTTGGGCATTGCCACATAATACATAGATCGTAATCCAACTGCGTCTATGACTAATAATCCACCTTCCGGTTATCATCCGAACCCCTTTCAGTATTAAGTTGCAGACAACATATTATCGCATTAAGCAATGTGTGTAAAGTAAACAAGAGAATTATCCTTGGATAAAACATTATTGTTTTCTCCCTAGTAGCAATAGCACATCTACAATCTTAGAAGTTATTGTCACTCTTCCAGAAAACTAGAGACATGAACCTACTATCGAGCATAAATACCACATCTTGGAGTCACAAGTATCTACTTGGCCAGAGTATCTACTAGCAACGGAGAGCATGCAAGATCACAAATAACATATGGAAAAAAAATCGATCTCAACATAGTATTCAATATTCATCGGATCCTAGCAAACACAATATGTAGCATTACATAAGGTTGATCTTGATCATGTAGGGCGGCTCACAAGATCTAAACATGAGGCACAAATTGGAGAAGACAACCATCTAACTACTGCTATGGACCCATAGTCCAGGGATGAACTACTCACGCATCACTTCGGAGGCGTGCATGGCGATGTAGAGGCCTCACGTGATGATCTCCCCCTCCGGCAGGGTGCCGGGAAGAGCTTCAGAACCCTCCCGAGCTAGGGTCTACGATGGCGGACTCGACGGAACTTTTCGTGGATGGAGGCTCGGGTGTCCAGAGTTTTCCCAAGATTGTGATTAAATAGGCGGAGGGGCGATATCAGTGGAGGCCAGGGGGCACACCACCCCTAGGCGCAGGCCAGGGCTAGTCCGCGCCTAGGGCTGCCATGGCCGCCCTGCTGCCTCTCTTCGACTCCCCTCCGGACTCTATCTTCGCTACGGTAAAATATTGTCTTTGGCTTTTGTTTCGTCCAATTTCAAGAATATTTCTTGTACAACTTTTCTGAAATACAAAACAGCAGAAAACATGGAACTGGCATTGTGGAATCTTGTTAATGGGTTAGTGACGGGAAATGTAAAAAAGTGCAACGAAGCATGAGCAAAACATATATAAATTGGTGTAAAACAAGCATGGAGCATCAAAAATTATAAATATGTTTGAGACGTATCAACTGGCAGATCTATCTCACCGACTCCATCACCCTACTGTCTTGCGTCACTGGGCGCGGGGTTCACAGATTTGCGGCAGCGGCGACCTCGCTTCGTGTCGAGCACCATATTTTCTCCATCGTCTCCGTCAATGGCACCATGGCACCGGCTTTAAGCAAGGTTGTAAGCACCTCTAACCCTATACCGACTGAAACAATTAGAACTTAAGTCTATTTTGCCGTTACTTAGCTGAATTTGTCGTTCTCTTTATGCAGCACCGAATAAATTAGGACGAGCGGTGGAAGATTTTCATTTACGTGTTGATGGCTCCCGAGTGCAGAAGATCAATTGTAGTATTTTCAATAAGAAAAGTTGTCGAACCCACGAGGAGATGAAGGTATTGGTTAGCATGTTTGACAAGTAATAATAAAATGGATGCAATAGTTTTGGTGTTTTGGATGTGTAGTTTGCAATAAAATAAAATACTAAAAATAAATAGCAATATGTAAATGCTATCAATGAGACAAAGCCCAATTATTTATGCATCAAACGAACAAGCTCAAGTGTGTGTGAACTTATATGTGACAAGTGTTTTTGATGGCGGCATAGATTTACTAGCATTTAGATTTCTACACAGTGAATATCTTGTAAAGTTTTATTCCCTTAGAGACGGAACCTAAAGTAGGTGTAACCATAGATATGAGCAAGTACACCACTTATGATGGGTCCTAGTGCCATTTTCATGAGCAAGTATATGAATCCTTAAGACATAAATATTCACCATAGCAATTAGTTCATGGGTTCCCGACATAAACCCCTCTAGTACAACTCAAAGTATTGGAAAACGGTTTATGTCATTCTGTCCCTTCCAACCCTCATCATTACATTAAAGTGTTGCCATATGAGTCCATATAGGTGAAGTAATATGTAGTCTACGTTCGCACAAAACCATCATAAAACAAGATAAAAACTTGACTAAAGACTCATTGCGCACCATATAGAATCATAGCCAGATCATCTGCCTTCAGGAACATGAAGAACTACTCACAAGTTGTTATCACCAGAATTTGACCAAGTCAGAGGTGGGCCGCGATCAAGATGGACTTAAAGAAATATACATGGAAGAATTACGTGAATCGGCCTCGTGTACCAAGTTTGGGCTAGTTTGCCCTTGTACCTGTAATCTATTAGATCGTATTTTAAGTTAGAGTTTTACCCGTGCACGGTTAGGTGCACGCCTGAATTAGAAAGTCCCCTGGACTATAAATATGTACCTAGGGTTTATGGAATAAACAACAACACAACGTTCACCCAAACAAACCAATCTCGGCGCATCGCCAACTCCTTCGTCTCGAGGGTTTCTATCCGGTAAGCGACATGCTGCCTAGATCGCATCTTGCGATATAGGCAGCACAAGCTCCACGTTGTTCATGCGTTGCTCGTACTGAAGCCTTGTTGATGGCGAGCAACGTAGTTATCATAGATGTGTTAGGGTTAGCATAGTGCTTCGTATAACATGCTTACGTAGTGCAACCCTTGCATGTCTAGCCGCCCTCACACCTATCTCAGGTGTGGGGGCGGCACCCCGCTTAATCATTATTTAGTAGATCTGATCCGTTACGATTGCTCCTTGTTCTACAAGGATTAGTTTAATATCTGCAATAGTTAGGCCTTACAAAGGGGGGGAGGATCCAGCGGCACGTAGGGTGGCGTTCGCAAGTCCTAAACAGGATGTTCCGGGGATCAACTTCGTGTTGGTTTTTAGGCCTTGTTTAGGATGGAAACTACGAGCACCGTGCGTGGCCGCGAGGCCCAACCTGGAGTAGGATGATCCGATTATGCGGTGAAAACCCTAAATCGTCGTAGATCTCATTAGCTTTATCTTGATCAAGCAGGACCACCATATATTCGTGCACCCCGTACGAATCATGGGTGGATCGGCTCCTTGAGCCGATTCACAGGATAACCTGAGAGCCGATCGAGGCTCGTATTTAATGTTTACGTGTATGCCATGCAGGAAACTAAGCGAGGCATCTCCATCACCTTCCTGGCCAGGTATAGGTCAGGTGGCACGCCCTTGCGATCAGCATCGGACGTGTGACCAGAAGTGCTTTGCGGGCCGTCGCTCGGAGGGGTCTCAGCCAGCCGCAGCTCTAGGCTCTTCCCGGCTCTACGGTGTTGACCCGTCGCTGCCCGTCGGTGGGTTTCTGACGTCAACACATTCTGGCACGCCCGGTGGGACCCCGAGCAAAAGAAAGCCGATGACGAGACATCGGCTGGTACGGACACGATGCTCATCCTCCCGACGGACCCTAATACTTCAGGATTACACAAGGGATATTGCAGAACCTTCATGGGGCGCTTCGATCCAGCGAATCGGCTAAGTTCATTCTCACCGCACGGTCTGCTTGGGTTCAACGGTGATCCAACGAACAGCGGCCACGTCGGCTACACGAATCCCAGCGGAACCGACGTACGAGTACAGTGCCTTGGCATAATACAGAGCCGATATCTGCAGTCACCCGACAGATTCGGCTCGGGGGAGGCGTATGATCAGCAGACAGACGCATGGCCAGTAAGAAATATTAGAAGCCGATGGAAAATCGGCCAGTAAAAAAAAATTTAGCAAGTACAAATGTAGCAAGTACAGAAAGATCCAGTCCAGCGAAACATCATCTGTCTCTGAAGGCCCTACTGAAGAAACACGCCGAGGGCGAAAACGGCGTCGATACGGATGCGATCCGCCTCAGCGATCTCAGCCTTGTCATCCTCGTCCTTACCCGTCACCAGCTGATTGCTCAGGGTACGGATTTCAGCCAGATCGGTCTTCAGATCGGCTGTGAGGCCTTTTGCTTCGTCTTGAGAACGGGCAACAAGGGCCTCCTTGTCCTGGATGAGCTGTTTGGTCACCCTTACCCTCTCTTCAAGATTCTCCAGCTCCTTGCGCAGGGTCTCGAGTTCGGCGCGAGTGGCAGAAGTGTCCGTCTTGGCGTCCAGAGCAGCTTTCTTCTCATTGAGCCGTCGACACTTTTCGGCAATATCGGCTCTCAGCGGAAGTTGGGAGTGACGAAGAGTAATCCTTTGGCGAGCCGATTGCACCCTTGACTTAAAGACCGGCAGGGTTACAGCGGGCCAGAGCTTCACTTACAGTGTCATGGGGAGATGAGGCTGGATATCCTCGAGGATGCCTTTGGTTTCCTCGGAATCTTCAATCAGAGTCTCAGTTGAGGCAGAAAGCAAGTCTTTGAGACGCTGGAGTGGACCACGGACCGTACTAGGGATCGGCTCTCCACTTGCCTTGGAAGGAGTTGGTTCGATGGATTCTGGGTCGAACGTAAGCAAGCTCGAGAGATCACAACCCTGGTAGGGCAAACAAAGTGAGTTTAGCAGGCAATGGTGGAATTGATGGAGCCAAGAAGGAGGGACATACCTCTCCCAAGGGAGGAGGAACAGCCGACGCAGTGACAATCGGCTTTTCTGTGGACTGAGATGGGTTAGCCATTTGGGCAGCCGCGATCGCCGAGGTGGCTAGGTCCAGGGTGGCGGACGGCATCGGTATCTCCTCAACGTCTCCGCTAGAAGTTTCCTCGGCCTGCAAGAAGAAGTGATTAGCCGATCCACACATGAAGACGGGAAAGCATGAAGTATGACCAAGAAGATGATTACATTTGAGACCTCCTGGCTTGATGAAGAGGCTCGTGGGTTCTTGCGGGCCCTTTTGACGCAGCGGCACTTTGTGCGTGACCCCGATCTGCTCGGGGCTTGGGGGGCAGGGGGTTCAGTGATCGACCTTTTCTTGGAAGCCGGTGCTGGTGAAGCCGTCTGGCTCTGGGTGGTGGACCTCTCGGAATTACCCGAGCTCGAGTCCCCTTGACTAGATTCTTCGGCCCCGCTGGAGGTTTCTTCAGTGGAGGCCTGTAGGAAAGAATACGAGCGTGTTGTAAACAAATGGTTGAAAGCGGACAAGTGTCTACAGGGTCTGAACCAACTTACACGCAAGCTTTCTTGAGCCGGAGCTTTACGCTTCAGGGTTTTTCTGGCAACCACTTTCCTCACTGCTGTCCTCGCCTGAGTCGAGGCTCGGGGGGCAACCGGCCCCGAAGATGCTTTACTCTTGGGAGCCGATTTCGGTGAAATCGGCTGACCCTGCATGATGACTTTCTTCAGGGGTGGCGAGCTCTTGCAGAAGAGAACCACTGGTGCTGGAGGGAGGAATACGAAAGGGGAACCGTCGGCTTGTGTGGGAGCCGGACCGTCTTGTTGCTGCCAGGAGAAAGAGTCAGGTCGCAGACGATCATCATAAGGCGGATACAGGAAATGCTTAAGTAATGGTACCTGGTATGCAGGGATGTCATACTCGGCGTCAAGCTCTCTCAGTAGCGGTCCTAGAGCCCTCCTGAAGACGTGGGTCTTCCACATAGACCACCAAGTTTCAAAACCATCGGTAGTGAAGGAGAAGCGGAGGTCGTGAGGAATTGGGATGGCCAAAGCATCAAAGAAGGTATAACACCTTTGGGCAGTAAGGATGTCGAGCAGGTCAGCTCTACTGTTGTCGAGATGGTGTAAGAAGAAGTGTGGAGGCACTGTCCGAGACCAAGGCTGTCGGGCTGCCACTACCGGTTGGTAACACTCATAACCGGGCTTTGTGATCCGGTTCGAGGTACTCATGCCAACGAGGGGAGGAAGCAAGGACGAATCATGAGGGAGTACAAATGCTGCGTCTTGGCGTCATCGGCAAAGTCATCCAATCGGAAAGAGGCGGGTTTTCAAAATTTGCCGATTCGGTATAAGGATCGAACAGGGGTTGTCCAAGCCTTGGAAGAAAATCTTAAACCACCTGCTTGCTTCCTTGGGGATCACGCTGCCCGGGAGACCATACAGGGCTTGGCCGTAGCTGGTGCATCGAATCTCCTTTCCATTTATATCTGGAAAGGTGCAGGTGGTCAGCGGTGGGAAGTCTGGAATTTGGCTTTGGAAGTATAGTTGGGCCCACAACTGAATGAACCACCAGGGGCCGCCAGTTTTAACTGTCTTTCGAGAGAACGGTTGTGGAACATCGGTTGAAGGGATCGATAAATCTCTCCAAGAAATAGTTTGCCTAGGCCGAGTTGGGTGCCTTTAGCAAGTTCATAGGCCGGGAGAGGTAATTCTTGGTGGGAGCAAGTGATGGGCCGCAGAATATGAAATGCTCCAGCCGAGAAATTCAGAAGGCGGTGTGCTCCCTCTCTCTGTCACGGGGCCTTTGGTTTTCATAGAACGATTGAGATCGGCGCCCCCGCTGGTACACTCTTTTTTAGAGGAGAGGGTGAAAGGGACTTTTGGCAGTTTGAATGCAGAAGGGCTGGGAGATGCAATGTCTAGCCCGTAATCATGGCCACATCTAGCAGTGGTCGGTGTCATAGGGCCATGACCAAACATGAAGCGATTCGGTGCATCGGACCGAAGTAGCCGATGGTTTTCAGGATGTTCTCATTTTTCTCAAGAGGAGATAATGATAATGACAGGGCGTCGGCTATCCCTATGGTTTCCCAAGTGGCATAGTGGGATTTTGATACTCTATTGTACCATGCCACCCAGCCTTCAGGAGGATTAGGCCAGGCTCGTAGGCAGTCGGCCCAGGAAGTTAGATCTAGGTTCTGGCTCACAAAGGGGATTACGGTTAGCTTCGCACGAAATTAACAGGGCAGGACTCTCAGAAGAACGAGGACCGAGGCACATCGAATTTGCGAGAGAAGGGTGTGGCAGAAGGATGTCTGAAGCCTAAATTAGTAGTGGAGCAAAACATTAATTCAGGTGTTTGCCATTAATCTCATGTCAAGTCGAACGGCGAGAGGAGGTTGAGGATTACCTTCAGTCCGGAAGCCGTGGTATCGGTGTTGGATGATTCCGCCATGGGATGCGATTGAAGGAGTCGGGGGCGGCGTGGTCGAGATCTGTGTAGGTGGTTGTGGGTTGGAACTGCGCAGGCGGCGATTTGGGGATCTGAGTTTGCCTTTTCAGATGGAGGTCGCAGGTTACCGTTTGGAAGGGCGACTAGGTCGACGTTCCTCGTGTTTTTATAATGGAGACCGGTGCGATGCCATCGGCTCTTTTTGGAAGATTGTGTGACTTTGACTATCGGCAAAACAATTGACTGGAAAATACTTCTTCATTAACAGAGGAGGGTTTTTACAATGAAGAGCCGATTGCTCAAAGGGGGAGAAAAGAAGAGCCAATTGCTCGCATACTATTGATGCTATGTCACTAATCCTCACTGCCCTCGTCGTCGGCATCGTAGCTGTCGCCGGCGCTGCTTCCGGAGAATTCCTCATCACCGCTGCTCCAGCCCTCGACCGGAGCTTCTTCCTCTGCGCCGTCGTCGTCATCTTCACTATCTGCCCAAAGACGGAGGCGCTTCGCCGGCGGGTATCCAGTGGAGGAGGAGGAGTCATCCTCCTCCTCTTCTTCCTCCGTATCTTCGTCTTCCCCTTCCTTATCATCGGAAGTGAGATTCCTCCAGGAGGAGAGGTCATCTTCGTCTTCGCTCTCCAGTTCCCCTTCAACCAGGAGGTGGAGGTCGCCCTCCACATCGGTCAGGGGCATGTCACCATCCGACATGAGGTCGAAGTCCTACTCGAGCTCCGACATTGGTTCGCTTGGGGAAGAAGATTGGAAAGAAAGGCCGGAGGAGACGGAGGAAGGAGAAGACATTGCTACAGGGAAAGAGGGTTTTTTAGTGCCAATAACAAGAACAGAGGAAGGGGGTGAAGGAGGCTAGTCAATCGGCACAGTTTAGTAAGGGGAAGCCTAATGAGGGATTTAAGGCCATTGCGGTCTCCAAGGAAATGGTGCTAAAGTTATCAAGTTTTGCAAGAAGTTGAGGAGACAAGACACCATGGTAAAGGATACTACAACGGTTACTGCACGACATGACCCGACGATAGAAAGCGTAATGATTTTGGAAAATGTCATTTCCAAAACCAGGGGGGCATGTGTTATCACCAGAATTTGACCAAGTCAGAGGTGGGCCGCGATCAAGATGGACTTAAAGAAATATACATGGAAGAATTACGTGAATCGGCCTCGTGTACCAAGTTTGGGCTAGTTTGCCCTTGTACCTGTAATCTATTAGATCGTATTTTAAGTTAGAGTTTTACCCGTGCACGGTTAGGTGCACGCCTGAATTAGAAAGTCCCCTGGACTATAAATATGTACCTAGGGTTTATGGAATAAACAACAACACAACGTTCACCCAAACAAACCAATCTTGGCGCATCGCCAACTCCTTCGTCTCGAGGGTTTCTATCCGGTAAGCGACATGCTGCCTAGATCGCATCTTGCGATCTAGGCAGCACAAGCTCCACGTTGTTCATGCGTTGCTCGTACTGAAGCCTTGTTGATGGCGAGCAACGTAGTTATCATAGATGTGTTAGGGTTAGCATAGTGCTTCGTATAACATGCTTACGTAGTGCAACCCTTGCATGTCTAGCCGCCCTCACACCTATCTCAGGTGTGGGGGCGGCACCCCGCTTAATCATTATTTAGTAGATCTGATCCGTTACGATTGCTCCTTGTTCTACAAGGATTAGTTTAATATCTGCAATAGTTAGGCCTTACAAAGGGGGGGAGGATCCAGCGGCACGTAGGGTGGCGTTCGCAAGTCCTAAACAGGATGTTCCGGGGATCAACTTCGTGTTGGTTTTTAGGCCTTGTTTAGGATCGGCTTACGAGCACCGTGCGTGGCCGCGAGGTCCAACCTGGAGTAGGATGATCCGATTATGCGGTGAAAACCCTAAATCGTCGTAGATCTCATTAGCTTTATCTTGATCAAGCAGGACCACCATATATTCGTGCACCCCGTACGAATCATGGGTGGATCGGCTCCTTGAGCCGATTCACAGGATAACCTGAGAGCCGATCGAGGCTCGTATTTAATGTTTACGTGTATGCCATGCAGGAAACTAAGTGAGGCATCTCCATCACCTTCCTGGCCAGGTATAGGTCAGGTGGCACGCCCTTGCGATCAGCATCGGACGTGTGACCAGAAGTGCTTTGCGGGCCGTCGCTCGGAGGGGTCTCAGCCAGCCGCAGCTCTAGGCTCTTCCCGGCTCTACGGTGTTGACCCGTCGCTGCCCGTCGGTGGGTTTCTGACGTCAACACAAGTGCCCAACATGGTGTGGATCAGAGGCATGGTGATTACAACACAATCTAAAATTACAATATCTCCACCAAATATAGACAAGATGCCAATCACAACCATGCAATAGCACTTAAATGTCTTGCATGGTTGTATATATATAGTGAAAACTGTCCCGAAGGTTAATCTTGACAATATATGCAATGAATTCATGATCATGACACGTGCATACATTGTGGGGGAGTTTTGTCTATATATGTTGGTTATACTCACATCCCTTGCATTAGTTGTAGTTTTGTGAGTAGAGGTGGTTTTGATATGGGGTAGTAGCTTCGTGTCACTTGACCATATCAAATACAATCTCTTTTATACAACTTATTATCGAATAAGTTGCATACTTGTTTCTAATATTCATTATATAAACCCTCTTGTTGTGGTTGTCATCAATTACCAAAATGGGGGAGCTTGTAAGTGTACATTGCCCCTATGTTTTCATTGAGTTTATACGAAGGAATATTCCATAGGTACTAGTTGTAGTACATGTGTTGTGTCGGGGGGATGGCCCCCGGTAGGCCAAGACAATGGAAAATAAGTCATAGTATGGTAGTGCTAAACTGGATCACATGGAAAAGAAGGCAAACTTCACCCAGGGCCAAATAAGAAATTCTCTCTATTTTTTAGGGGCTATAAAAGGGGCTTCTTCCCCATGGTTCTTAGGGTTCTTAAACTCGTTTTTGACCACCATTGTTGACCTTCTTGAGCTTGCTTCCTCTCCCTTCCCTCCGATGATTCTTGCATATTCTTGGGGGATTTGAAAGAGGAGATCTAGATCTACAACCTCCTCCAATCCATTCCTCCTCTAAGTGAAGGGAACTCTTGGGATCTAGTTTTTGGAGTCATTTGTTGGTTTCCTCCATTGTTCTTCCTCTCTAATCTCATCCTAGCATTTGTTGCTTTGGTGGGATTTGAGTGTGAAGGATTTGAACACCTTTGTTGTTCTTGCTTTGCATCATTGCATAGTGTTGAGCTCTCCACCACGATTAGTTCGAGCGAGAGACTGAGAGCTTGTTACTCTTGGAGGGTGACCTCCTAGTTGGCTTAGTTGGTGTCCCGGTGACCTCTTCATCGGAAGGTTGTGAAGGGGCCCGGGCTTCTCCTTCGTGGAGCTTGTGAAGTGGTTGTGGAGATTGCCATCTCCGGGGTAGAGGAAAAGCTAGCCAGAAGGAAATGGCCATTATCCTTCGTGGAATTGGTTCGGACAAGAAGGTGAGCCTTCGTGGCGTTGGGAAATCCTTCGTGGGATCCCCACCTCTCCAAACGTTACGTACCTTTTTGCAAATGAAGGGAACACGGGAATACATCTTCGTCTCCGCGTGCCTCGGTTATTTCTATGCCCGAGTTACTTTCCTTTGTGATAGCCATCGAGCTTGAAGTATCTATCATATCTTGTTATCACTTGTTGTTCATATATATTGTGCCTATCTTGTTTAGCTCTAGTTGTTGTTATTGCACTTAGTTGAGCCTAGCATATTTAGGGTTTGGGCTTGTAAAATAAACAATTAGTTTAATTTCACATTCTTACAAGCCAAATCTGTAAGAGTTTTTAAATGGTCTATTCACCCCCCTCTTGGCGACATCTCGTCCTTTCACCCTACAACAAGGAGGAGTGTTGATGATGATGCGTCGATTTCCCCTTCACCGGAGGCTCCGGTGCGGCAGGATCTGCCCTCTCCCGGAGTAGGAGAGGACTTTCGCCTCCGCTGCTGCCGCCTCAATAAATCTCGGAAAAATGTGGCTTATTTTTTTGCGATATTGTCGTGGTATCGTCACGGCATATGCCATAGGGTGGCTAATCGAAGTGGTTCCTGAGGGATCTCACGGCGGTATCCGGATGCGGGTATGGGCACGAGCGACACGGCGACGTACCCAGGTTCGAGGCCCTCCGATGGAGGTAAAACCTCTACTCCTGCTATGAGTGTATATGATGATCACACAATACAATGGTGCTCCTAGAGCTGTGTCCGGCTGCTCCTGAGAGGCTAAGGGAGACGATGGTCTCTCTCACAGGGCAGCTCTGTAGGTGGGTGAAAGCAATCAATGATCGATCCCCTGCACGAGAGGGGGTAGTGCGGCTTATATAGGCACCGGCACTTTACATAAAAGACCCTATAGTTTACTGTCCGGCTGGGCCGGCTTCGGCTTCCGCTCCTTCCCGAGGCGGTGACGTCAGGAGTGGTTGAGGCATCGTGGCCTGTCCCATCCGGCTGCCACGGTCAGCGGTATGGAGGAGGTGTCCCTGTCGCCGTCAGCCACTGTAGCCAGTACGGATCGTCGTAAGCCCTGACGGCCTGTCCGGCGCGTGGCACTATTGCTCCACAGTGCCCCGCGCTTTACGGAAGATGGAGTCAGCGTGGACTTTGGGAACCCGGATCACCAACCCGGTTCCTTCCAGTGCAAGACTCGCCAGCCTCGAGTCGGTCTGAGGTACAAACCCCAGTCGGATATGGCTTGTAGAAGCCGGCCCAACTACAGCATTGGTGGCCGTAGCCAGGCCGACTAGGACCTAGAGCCAGCCGGCTTCCGGACCAGCCGGCCACGGAGCCGGCCGGCTGCTCCTCAGCCGGCCTTTGCCGCGAGCCGGCCAGTGGCCAGCCGGCTGCTCCGCGTCCATTGCCCTATCCGGGGTCTTCCCCCCGACATTAGCCCCCGAAGCTGGCAAGGTCCTGCGTTTAGAAGGACCTAGGCAGGTTTTCCTGGCTTCTCGAATATATTAGACGGCACTTGGAGGGGCCGACTGAGAATTTCCATTCAGCCGGCTGCGCCCTCATCCGGCTCGTTCCTGCCGGCTGCTTCTAGCCGGCCGCTTTTTATACTTGTACAGTTTTTGCTTTCTCGCAAGATCTGATGGCGCCTCCGCCTTGCTGATGAATTTTGGCTTGAGTGGAACTTCTTGTCCGGCTCCGGCTCGCTGCGCGCCGGAGTCTTCGCCGCCTCGGGTCCTGCGCCCGACTTGACCGGCCTGACGCCAGGGCTCTGCCGCCGGTTCGTCTGGTCACATCAATGTCCCCCCGGATCCGGTGCGGTAGTGGGCGACGTGGTGTGGCCGTTTCTGGTAACGGTAGCGGTCGTGGGAGGAGTTACGGCGCAGTAAATCCGGAGACGTGGCCCACGTCGGCCACTTGGAGGCCAACCGCCCGCCGCGGTCGGCTATAAATGCCGCGGGGGCGGTATCGAGGCGGCACTTGCCCCTTTCTTCCTCCTCGCGCTCCTGCCTCGCTCCTTCTCTTCACTCGAGCTCTTCGCTGCTCCGACGCCATTCCTCTTCCGCTCTTCTGGCGAACCTGCGCGAGCGGTCGCCCCGACGATCCTCCGCCGAGCTACCGCCGCAAACCCGCCAATCCGGCGCCACGGGGCCACGCGCATCGACGGCGCGCACTTCTCCACCGCGATCTCCTCCGGCGAGGAGCGGCTCTTCTTCGCCCTTCCGCCTCTCTTGGACCTCCTCTTCTTCTTCGTCCTCGATGGCTCAGCCGAGCGGCTCCTGGAAGGGTTCCTATATGCAGGACGACGACATTGCCCGGCTCGTGCGCCTCCGCCGCATCCCGGCGGGGGTGATTACCAGGGCGCCGGGCGCGGAGGAGGAGCCTCGGCCGGAGCCCGGCGAACGCGTGGTCTTCGGCGCGCATCTCGACCGCGGATTGGGTCTGCCGGCTTCCAACTTCTTCCGCCGGTTCCTCGATCATTTCGGCCTGCAGCCGCACCACCTGCCGGCCAACGCCATGATCCTCCTCAGCTGCTACGTGGCCTTCATGGAAGGCTACGCCGGCTTGTGGCCGGACGTGGAGTTTTGGAGCCGGCTCTTCTACATCAAGGCGCAGACGACCGAAGGCCGCCTGAGGACCTACGGCGCCGCCTCCATCTATCCCCGTACGGGTACGTCCTTCCCGCGGATTCCGACTGTCGATTCTGTAAAGAATTGGCAGATGTCTTTCTTTTATGTGCGGAACGAGAGCCCGGCCTTCGACCGGCTCAACCTGCCGGAATACAACCCGGCTCCGCCAGTCGGCCGGATCAACTGGGGCTACAACCCCAAGTCCTCGGATCCGGACGCGGAGGTGAACCTCCTGTGGGACTTCTCCCGGGCGAAAAGTGCGTCACGGGGGGCCGGCTGAGTGCCGAGGACCTCCTCTGCACCTACATCTCGCGCCGGGTCATACCGCTCCAGTGGCGCGTCCACAAGATCGGCCACATGTCCGGCCGGCTCGACCCGACACGGACGTCGAAGTTGGAGCTCTCCAAGTCCCAGGTGGCTCACCGGGTGAACAACATCACCAAGGCCAACATGCCGGACAACTGGGACTGGGGGCTGCCGCCTTACGATCGGGAGCAGCCGCCTGAACTGGTAAGTTTGATGTTTTTCCGTCTTCCGACTTGCGGCAGCATGGCCGACTCGATATTTATCTTGTCTTGTTTTCAGCTTTTCACCCGCCAAGGCATCGAGGATGGCGACTTGGCGACGAAGGTCTGGACGCCGGATCACGTTGACCCGGCTGACTTAGCCGGCGACCAAGCTGGCGACGACGATCTGCCGGTGGCGCAGGATCAGGGCGGCCAGGGGGAGCATAACCCGCCGCCTTCGCCGAGCATGGGCGGGAGCGGGAGCAAGAGCAGCCGCGGCGGAGCCGGCCCAATCCGGCACGGGGCCCATCCCGGCGGTGCCTCTGCGCGCGGCGCCGCCTACGAGCACGGCGACTTCTGCGCCGAAGGAGGAAGCGGGCCGGCGTCGGGTCCACGGCCGCTCGGAGGCGAGGGCCAAGAAACAGCGCCGGCTGGCGCCCAAGAAGGTCCGGAGAAAGCCGGGTGAGTTCTTTTCCTCTGTTGTTTGATTCCTTTTCTTTCCTTCCTCTCTGTACTTATCTTTTCTTGCTTGTTCGACTAGGGCCGCGATTAAGTTTACCCGGGGAGGCGGCTCTCGGCGAGCTCCTCCCGTCACGTCGCCGCTTCGGCGGCAAAGGAGGGAGCCAACCCCGCAACCTTCGGCACGCGCGCGCACGCCGCCGGCTGCTAACGTGCCGCCTGCGGCCACGCCACCTTCTGCGGGGCGTCCTCTTCTGCCCGCGCCTTCTGCGGCGCACAGCGGCGGAGACCGGGGGTCGGTCGGCGCGCCGGCCGACCCTAGACGACATGTTTCCGCGCCGCGCCCCGTTTGTGGGGCGGGCAGCCGAGCTGGCGCGAGGGCATGCCATCTGCGGCCGGAGCTGGAGCTGGTGGGGCTGCGCCGCCTTCGACCGGAGTCGGCGGGCCCGCGCCCAACGTCGTGGTGCTTTGGAGAGTTCTCCGAAAGGAGCGCCTCAAGCGCCGGATGCGATGGCTCCCACCGGGCCGGCGCCCGACCGCGCCGCCTCCGGCCGGAGCCGACGAGGAGGGAGCCGACCGGGAAGGAGCCGGCGAGGGGAGCCGGCGCGCTCAAAGGACGCCGACTCCGGGCTCGGTGAGGACAGAGGGCCCAGCGGCGGGCCCGTGCGAGGGCCTTCATGTGGCCAAGGGTGCCCGGTTGGTGGCTGTGCCGTCCGCCTCCGACTCCGGCTCGGCTCGGCGGGAACTATGGAGAAGGCATGGCACCGAGGCGAACTCTGCGAGGTACTCAGCCGGGAGGGGCAGCACGGCACGGCGCCCATGAAGATGCTTTTCTCCGGCTATCGCGCCGGCCTCAAGACCAAGGCCGCCGAGACCCTTGCCCGGTGGCGACGCTGGAGGATGCCGAGAAGGTGTGTTTTCTTTTCTTTTGCAATTTTCTTGTCCTGGTAGCCCTCCGAGACGTGGGCCGGCTGCTGAAGCCGATCCGAGGTTTCGTCTAAGCAACCGATTCTTTCGGACGGTTGAGGAGCGGCGCACCTTCTTGTACAACCAGGTGGTGACTAGCTACCACCGGGCCAAGATCGAGCGGGCCGCCTTGGCTCGTGAGCTGGAGGTCGTCAAGGGTGAGGCTTTCTCTTCTTTGCCTTTACTCTTTTTTACGCTTCTGTCTTACTGACGGCTTGTTTTTGCCGGCTTGCAGCTGAGGCCGCCCGGGTCCCGCAGCTTGAGTCGGACCTCCGAGTTGCCCGCGCTCAATGCGCCACAAGTGAGGAGGCGAACCGGGCTGCTGCCGCCAAGCTGAAGGTGGGCGACGAGGAGCTGAAACGGCTGCGCCTTCTTGAGGCTAACCATCTCAAGGAACTTGCCGCCCTCAAGAAGGAACAGGAGGAAAAGCTGGAGGGTTTGAGCAAGCGGTTGGAGGAGGTGGAACGGCAACGGCTTTCGCTCCAGCAAGAGGTGACCACCAAGTCCAACGAGCTGTCGGCCACCGCCAAGCGGTGGTTGGAGGAACTTAGCGCGCTCGACCGCGGCTTGGCGGGTGAGTCTTTTGTCTTATGCCTTCCCCTTTGCCGGCTTTCGGCCGTCGGCTGCCGACTTAGGTTGGCAACCGGCGGCAGAAACTTGATTTTTTCGATATCTCCATCTTCGGGCTGAGGCGATCGGTTCTTGCCGGCTGTCGCCGAGCTTTCTTTAAACTTTGGAATCTCCATCTTCAGGCTGGGGGCGATCGGATCTTGCCGGCTGCCGCCGAGCTGCTTTAGGACTTCGAAAATTTGCATTTTTCAGCTTATTTCGGCTTTGATGGCTTCTGACATGCTTTTCTTCTTTGCAGCGGCCTTCCCTGAGGCGCAGGAGGAGGCGTTAGCGGCTGTTGGCAGGGCGCGGGAGGATCGCCGGCAGGCCACTGGGGAGCAGAGCTCCGACTGCTTCACCATGGACGACTATCTGGCGTCCATCGCCGCCCGCGTGGAGCCGGTCACCAAGCTTGGCTGGGAGCTGCGGAAGGCGGCGGAGGAGCTGATCCGACTGCTGTGGCCGACGGAGACGCTGCCAGAAGATCTCTCCAATCTCATCGCTTGGCTGGACAGGGCTCCCGACCGCTTCTTGGACTGGAAGGAGTCGGCCACGCGCGCCGGAGCCGATATGGCGCTATCTTTTGTGCTGTCCTGGTATAACGAGGTTAGCCTCGACCAGTTGGAGTTCCGGCGCGCCGACGTGGAGGACAAGCTCCCGGCGGAGAACAAGGCGCTCGGCTTGCCCGCGCCTGCGCCATTGCCGACTTCGTCGACAAGTCCATCTTCATCGCGGACCCGAATCCGCCGTCTGACGACGAGGAGGAGGCGGCTGAGGACGAGGAGGCGGACGACGTGCCCGAGGATGACCCGGCGGCCGGCTCTGCTGATGCTCCCCGGCTGGTTCCGATCCAGCCGGCGCTTAGCTTTTACCTGTTTCCTTATGCTTTTGCCAAGACAATTCGTTAAATCCCCGGGATGCCGGGTGCATATGTAAGACAATGTTATTATCCTTTTATTAAGGCACGCTTTAATGTGTTTGTTAATCATCTGTGTGCCGAGTTGCTTTCTTTCGACTCGTTCGCTTTTTCCCATCCGCCCCACTCTTTGGCTGTGCCCTTGCCGGTCGTACGTCCGACTTGCGATCCGTCGCCGGATCAAGAGCGGGCATTTGGGTGAGGCCGACGATGTTCAGTCGAACGAGCTGAATTCGGCAATCCTGCACTTTTATGAAAAGTTGCAAGTAAACTCGCTTTTACTCTTTCCCTTAGTCGTTTTTCGCGTGCTTAGCTCCCTAGGCCTTACTCCCGCCAGCCGGACAGCCGGGTTGCGGTCTGTAGCTGGATCGGAAGCCGGCTGTCGGAAACCGGATCACGTTACTGAGCCGACCACGTGAGAGGGTTCAAGCCAATTGGCGAAACAAGGTAAAGTACGCGAAAAACTTGTCGGAAACGGCGCTCTTGGCGCAAGCTTTTTCATAACTCACAAAAGGGATACAAGGGATACATACATTCCTGCTCTCATGTGTAAAATGGGCGGAGTAACCTGACATTCCAGGGACGTTTAGTCTCCTCGTCAGCCTTGTCCGGCTTGTTTTTCTTAGCCTCTTGGGCATCTATGAGATAGTAGGAATCATTGCCTACTGCCTTGCTCACGATGAAGGGACCCTCCCATGGGGATGATAGTTTATGCTGTCCGGCTGTCCTCTGGATCAGCCGGAGCACTAGGTCCCCCTCTCGGAATGCTAAGGGCTGGACCTTCCGGCTGTGATAGCGTCGGAGGCTTTGCTGGTAGATAGTAGATCTAGACTCAGCCAGCAGCCGGGCCTCTTCGACCAGGTCAACTCCATCTTCGCGAGCTTCTTTGGCTTCGGCTTCTGTGTAGAGCTTGATCCTTGGCGCGTCATGCTCGATATCAGTCGGCAGGACGGCTTCGGCCCCGTATACGAGGAAAAATGGTGTGAAGCCGACTGAGCGATTTGTCGTCGTGCGCAGGCTCCACGGCACATTGGGCGGTTCTTCAATCCGGCAGCCGGCTGCTCGCTCGACGGCTCCACCAGCCGGGCCGGATGCCGGCTAGGACTAAGCCGTTAGCCTTTTCCACTTGTCCGTTGGACTCTGGGTGTGCCACAGAAGATAGGGCCATCCGGATCCCCATTTCCCCGCAATAGCGAGAGAAGATGCCTTGGGAGAAGTTGGTGCCGTTGTCGGTGATGATGGTGTGGGGGTAGCCGAATCTCACAATGATTTCCTTGAGGAATGTGACGGCTGTGGACCCGTCCAGCTTCTTGATTGGCTTGGCTTCGATCCACTTGGTGAATTTGTCAATCATCACCAAGAGATGTGTCATGCCGCCTCGCGCTGTTTTGAACGGGCCCACCATATCCAAGCCCCATACGGCAAATGGCCATGTGATGGGGATGGTTTTCAAGGCGGAAGCCGGCTGGTGTCTCTGTTTTGCGAAGCGCTGACAGCCGTTGCACTTCTTCACCAAATCTTCTGCGTCTCTGAGCGCGATCGGCCGATAAAAACCGTGCCGGAAGGCTTTGGCCACTATGGCTCTGGATGAGGCGTGATGTCCGCACTCTCCTTGATGGATTTCCCGTAGGAGTTCAATCCCTTCAGCCGGCTCGACGCACCGCTGGAACACCCCACTTACGCTGCGTTTGTACAGCTGGTGGTTGATGATGGTATAGGCCTTGGCCCTTCTCTCAATCTGCCTGGCCTGGACTCTATCATCAGGCAGCACACCGTCGGTGAGGTAGGAGAGGAATTCTTGTGCCCATGAAGGTACGCATCTTATCTCGAATACGCTGACCAACAGGGCCTCCTGCGTGGGAGCTTCCGGATTCGACTGCATGGTCGCCGGGTTCGGCTTGCTAGCCGGCGGGTTCGGCTTGCTAGCCCCCGAGTTTGGCGATGAAGCCCCCGGGTTGGACTGAGAAGTCCCCGGGTTCGGCATGCTAGCCGGCGGGTTTGGCTTGTTAGCCCCCGACTTGGGCGATGAAGCCCCCGGGTTCGGCTGAGCAGCCCCCGGGTCAGCCGGCACGAATATTGAATCTGAGTCCGGTGACGGTATGATGGACGGCTTCTTGAGAACCGCCAAGGCGACACCCGGCGGAATGGCTTGCCGGGTTGAGCCAATCTTGGATAAGGCATCAGCCGCTTCGTTGTTTGCTCGTGGCACATGGTGGAATTCGCAGCCGTCGAAGAAGCCGGATAGCTGCTGGACATGGAAGCGGTATGAGGCCATGTTGGCGTCCTTCGCGTCCCAGTCGCCAGATGCTTGCTGTATAACCAAGTCGGAGTCGCCGAAGCAGAGTATGCGACGCACGCCAATCTCCTTGGCCAGCTTCAGCCCATGAATGAGCGCTTCGTACTCCGCCACATTGTTGGAGGCGGCGAAGTGGATCTGCAGGATGTAGTCCAGCCGGTCTCCCTTGGGAGAGGTGATGACGATGCCGGCTCCCAAGCCGTTGCGCATCTTCGAGCCGTCGAAGTGCATCTTCCAGTGTGTGGAATCCGGCACAGGCGGCAGGTACTGCATCTCAGCCCAGTCGACGAAGAAGTCCGCGAGGATCTGCGACTTGATGGCTGTGCGTGGCTCGTAGAGGATGGTGTGGGCGGCTAGCTCCAGGGCCCACTTGGCAACCCGGCCGTTGGCATCCTTGCTGCCTATGATTTCTGCCAAGGGCGCTGTGGCAACCACCCTGATGGGGTGCTCTTGGAAGTAGTGCTTGAGCTTCTTGGCCGCCATGTAGACGCCGTAGGTGACCTTCTGGTAGTGGGGGTAATTTTGCTTCGACTAGGAGAGCACTTCGCTAAGGTAATAGACTGGGCGCTGAACCAGCTGCTCCCTGTTGCCGGCTTCTCTGCGCTCCACCACCAGGACAACGCTAACCACTCGGTTGGTGGCTGCGATGTACAACAGCATCGGCTCCATTGAAGCCGGCGTTGCAAGGATTGGCGCGGTTGAGAGCACGCGCTTCAAGTCACGGAAGGCCTCATCTGCCTGCGGTGACCGAGGGCAGACTTGTCCGCCTTCTTCATTAGTTGATACAGTGGGCGATGCCTTCTCCCCCAGCCGGCGGACGAAGCGGCTCAAGGAGGCCAGGCATCCAGCAAACTTCTGGACGTCCTTGAGGCACTGCGGCAGTTCCATCTTCTCCAGGGCACTGATCTTGTCCGGGTTGGCTTCGATCCCTCGCTGAGAGACGAGGTAGCCAAGGAGCTGGCCAGACGGCACGCCGAATGTGCATTTGGCCGGGTTGAGCTTCATCCGGAATTTTCTCAGATTGGTGAAGGTTTCTCTCAGGTCATCAAGGAGGGTAGGCATCTCCTTGGTTTTTACAACGACATCATCCACATATGCGTGAACGTTTCTGCCGATTTGGTCCTGCAAGCATTTTTGCATGCACCTTTGGTAGGTGGCGCCTGCATTTTTCAAGCCGAACGGCATAGTCGTGTAGCAATAAGCCCCATACGGGGTAATGAACGAAGTCTTTATTTGATCATCCGGATTCAAAGGAATCTGGTGGTAGCCTGAATAGGCATCTAGGAAAGACAACAGTTCACAGGCGATCGAGTCTATGACTTGATCTATGCGCGGCAGGGGGAAGGGATCCTTCGGGCACGCCTTGTTCAGGCTGGTGTAGTCGATACACATGCGCCAGGAGCCGTTCTTCTTCAAAACCAGGACCGGGTTCGCCAACCAGTCCGGGTGCAGCACTTCCATGATGAAGCCGGCAGCTAGGAGCCGGGCGATTTCTTCACCGATGGCCTTCCTTCGTTCTTCGGCGAAGCGCCTGAGAGGCTGCTTCACCGGCTTGGCTTCAGGCCGGACGTGGAGGTGGTGCTCAGCCAACTCCCTCGGCACACCCGGCATGTCTCTTGGAGTCCATGCGAAGATGTCCCGATTCTCACGGAGGAAGCTGGTGAGCTCGCTTTCCTATTTCTTGTTCAAGCCGGCACCGATGGTGACGAACTTGTCCGGCTGCGCCGGGTCCAGCAGGATCTTCTTGGTGTTGTCGGCCGGCTGGAAGTGAGTCGTCCCAGCCGGGTTGCCCGCAGCCGGCATGTCTGTCTGCGCGGCTTTGGCGAGGGCGACGGCGTCGTGGATGAGCTGCTTCTCGGTGGCGATGACCAGCGTCTGGGCCATCTTGGAGCTCTGCGTGGCGCAGTCCATGGAGCGGCGATAATCGCCGGCTACGGTAATGACCCCCTTGGGGCCAGGTAGCTTCATCTTCAGGTACCCATAGTGGGGCACCGCCATGAACTTGGTCAGGGCCGGCCTGCCCAGGAGCGCGTGGTAGGGACTCACGAGGTCCACCACCTCGAACTCGATTCTCTCGGTGCGGACGGGGTCCGGCTTCCCGACCATCACCGCCCGCGGGCTCCGGCCGATCGGCTGGCAGCAATGGCCTGGCACGATGCCATGGAAGACGGTGGGGGTGGGGCGCAACTCGGCCTCCTGGATGCCCAGCTTGCGGGCGGTGTCGCGGTAGAGGATGTTGATGCTGCTGCCGCCGTCGATGAGGACGCGCGAGAAACGCACGCTGCGCCGGGTTGTGCCGATGGTGGGGTCGAGGACCATGGCGTAGCTGCCCGGCCCGGCAGGACAGCCGGTGTGTCGCGGCGATCAAAAGTGATGGCCTGCTCGACCGGTTTAGGTGCTGGGGACCGGCGGTATGACCGCGTTGACCTCGAGGGAACGGCGCTCTTGGCTCGTCCTGTCCTCGGGCTCGGAGGTGAAGATGATGTAGGTGGCGTCTTCGGCCAGATATCGGCCGCCATGGTGCACTTGGTTAGCCTCGTGGTGCTCGAGGTTGGCGTTCTCTGCGCCGGCTTGGCCTCCCGGCCCGCCGGCTGGTGGAGGCGGGGGTGGAGGCGGTAGAGGTTCACCGCTTGTCAGCCGCTTCATGAAGTGGCAGTCGCGGGTGGTGTGGTTGGAGGGGTTCTTGCCGCTGTGGTACTTGCACGGCGAGTCGAGCATCTGCTCGAAGGTGTACTTCGGCTTCCACTGCCGGTCTTGCTTCTGGCGGCGGCTGCCGCCTGCCGCGTTGTCTGCCACGGCGGCCACGTGGGCGGAGCCGTACCGGCGGTCCGGCTGGTCGCTGTGACGCTTGCCGCGGTAGTTGTCCCGCCGGCTGCCATGCGAGCCGCCCTCGGCCGGCTTGTGCTCAGCCGGCCTGTTGTTGTCCCGTCTTGCTGGGGCCGGTGAAACATCAGCCGGCGCCTTGCCGGCTTCCTCAGCCAGCGCGTACTTGTCGGCGATGGCCATCAAGGCGGCCATCGTCTTGGGCTCGCTGCGGCGTAGCTTGTGCCACAGCATGGTGTTGGGTCGGCAGCCGCCCATGAAGAAGCTGATGGCTTGCATCTCGTGCACGCCCTCGCAAGAGTTGCGCATCTCGCACCAGCGCGTCAGGTACGCGCGATCCGTCTCGTCCGGGCCCTGCTTGCACATCTCAAGCTGTTGAGGGCGACCCGGCCGGCGATAGGTGCCGGTGAAGTTGCTGATGAAGGCCGCTTCGAAGTCCAGCCAGCCGTTTATGCTGCCGGCTGGCAGGTTGTTGAGCCACGTGCGGGCGGAGCCGAGTAGCATGAGGGGGGAGTAGCGCACAGCCCAGCGCTTGTTGCCCTTGGCGATGCCGACTGCCGTGGAGTAGTCCAGCAGCCAGTCTTCCGGCTTGGCGGTGCCGTCGTACTTGGGGGTGTCGCGCGGGAGCTGGAAGCCATCGACCATGGGCTCGTTGAGGATCCGCGGCCCGAAGCACTTTGGGCCGGCTGGCCCCTCTTCTTCCGCGATGCGGGATTGAACCAGCCGGTCGAGGCGGTCTCGGGCGTCAGCGGGCTCGATGCGCGGGCCCAGCCGGGAGTGTGCCGACTGGCGTGCGCCGCTTGCTTCTGGAGCCGGCCGGTGATGATGGCGGGGCCCGGAGTCTTGCTCCTGGTTCCGGCTTGGAGGGGGCCGGCTGCGGCTGCTGCCGCTCGGCTGGTGGCTTGGCCGGCCCGAGCTGTGCGTGGCCCGGGAATCATGGCGCCGGCTTGGTGCTGGGGAGGAGGACTCGGCTGTGTCCCTGGCGCCTTCCCTGTCATTGCCTGCAGCTCCACGAGCGTGAGAAGCTCTGGGGGCATTGACATACCTGGGGTCGGCGATCTGCCTGTTGGCTGCGTTGAGCAGCTCGATCCACCCGCCTGGTCCGGGCGGCGTAACTCTTCGCCTTCGAGGCGGTTCAGCTCTTCTGCGGCGGCTTGCCGCGCGCACGTTCTTGTCGGGGTGTTGTAGACGGGGAGCTCCGCGGACGGAGCCGGCGAAGGAGCGCCGTCGCGGGCGATCTCGAGCGCCAAGGTCGCGGCCCCTGCGGCGGATGTGGCCAGCTCGGCTTGGCTCGTCGCTGCCTGGAGTGAGGCCGTGGGCGCGGTTGTACCGGCTTGATCTCCATCTGGCGCTTAGCAGCAGCCAGTTCTTCGGTTTGCTTGAGGAGGAGCTGGCGGTGCGCCTCCAAGTCCGCCTCGATGGCGGTGGGGTCGGCACCAGGCGTGAGCGGGGTGCTCAGCTTTGCCCGGACTGCATCCAGCCGGGACGGCGGTGGTGGCGCTTTCGGGCCCGAGCCGGAGGCGTTGGGGTCGATGTTGCGCTCCAGGTTGGGGCCGCGCATGCGCGGGTTCTTGGTGGGGAGCTCGTCGCCAGCCATCATGACTTGCACGACGACGGGGCTGGCGGGAGCGCTGCTGCCGGCTCGCGGAGGAGGGCTAGCGCAGCGCAGCACCTGCCGCGGGTAGCGCGGCGGTGCGACGGTGGCGACGTAGACGTCGAGGCCGCCGAAGGAGATGACGCTGCCGCCGGCTGGGAAGGGCCGGTCAGCGAAGCAGCCAGCATTGTCGCTGACGCAGTCGAGGGAGCCGAATCTCCAGATCAAGCCTGAAGCGACTCGCTCGCCGGTGGTGGTGGTGAGGCCCGTCCGGATGAAGACACCGGCCGAGGATGCTGAAGGCCCCACGGTGGGCGCCAAATGTCGTGGTATCGTCACGACATATGCCATAGGGTGGCTAATCGAAGTGGTTCCTGAGGGATCTCACGGCGGTATCCGGATGCGGGTATGGGCACGAGCGACACGGCGATGTACCCAGGTTCGAGGCCCTCCGATGGAGGTAAAACCTCTACTCCTGCTATGAGTGTATATGATGATCACACAATACAATGGTGCTCCTAGAGCTGTGTCCGGCTGCTCCTGAGAGGCTAAGGGAGACGATGGTCTCTCTCACAGGGCAGCTCTGTAGGTGGGTGAAAGCAATCAATGATCGATCCCCTGCACGAGAGGGGGTAGTGCGGCTTATATAGGCACCGGCACTTTACATAAAAGACCCTATAGTTTACTGGCCGGCTGGGCCGGCTTCGGCTTCCGCTCCTTCCCGAGGCGGTGACGTCAGGAGTGGTTGAGGCATCGTGGCCTGTCCCATCCGGCTGCCACGGTCAGCGGTATGGAGGAGGTGTCCCTGTCGCCGTCAGCCACTGTAGCCGATGCGGATCGTCGTAAGCCGACGGCTGTCGTCCGGCGCGTGGCACTATTGCTCCACGGTGCCCGCGCTTTACGGAAGATGGAGTCAGCGTGGACTTTGGGAACCCGGATCACCAACCCGGTTCCTTCCAGTGCAAGACTCGCCAGCCCTCGAGTCGGTCGAGGTACAAACCCCGATCGGATATGGCTTGTAGAAGCCGGCCCAACTACAGCATTGGTGGCCGTAGCCAGGCCGACTAGGACCTAGAGCCAGCCGGCTTCCGGACCAGCCGGCCACGGCGCCGGCCGGCTGCTCCTCAGCCGGCCTTTGCCGCGAGCCGGCCAGTGGCCAGCCGGCTGCTCCGCGTCCATTGCCCTATCCGGGGTCTTCCCCCCGACAGATATGAAGATGACTGTAAAAATATGGAGCCGAGGCGATGTTCGAGGCTCAAACGGGCTAGGGTGGGGCGCGCCACCTGGGCTCATTTGGCCCGCGTGGCTCCTATCGCGTCCTTCTTTGGCCCAAGGCGATTCTCTCTTTGAAAAACTGATCATGTATTTTTACTTTGATTTTCAGATGTATAGAAGGTCCCTGAAACAACAAAATACGAAAAAGGACGTTTTCTGCCTCCCATAAATTAAATACCAATGAAAAGTTACTTTTGTAGGAAAGTCCCGTAAATCAACTAAAAATGCGTAAAAAATGACGGGTCATAGCAAATATCATTCAAAACTAATAATGTTGATGCTTGGGATCTTGATAAAAGTAACGAACTCCATTTGAATATGAATATTTCATGCATGTAAAATGCATACATAAATTATGTCCTCTATTAGAATGAATTCTCACATATTTGCAACATATATGATGATAATACCATGTTTTACATTAATTTATGGGGGTTTACCAATGATCCCCTTTATTTGGTTTATAACTCTGCAGAGCAAGAATTTTCTGTTTTGTGTATTTTCACTTTTGGAGACCTATACGGAGTCAAATTGAGCTAGGATTTCTGGAGGGTCATTTTTTCATCAGGAGAAGCAACCTGGGTCCTGAAAGCACACCTGGAGAGGCATGAGGACCAAAAGAGACCAGGTGGCACTGCAGAAATGTACGGTGCGCCACCCAGGCTCTTTCACCCATCGATCGTCCAAATCACCTGATTCTTTCGCCCACCAACGTATTTTGACCCAAAAACCACTATATATATATGGCTCTAAAGTGTTCTCGGGAGGAGAGCGCCGCAGAAACACGAAAAGAGATGTTGCATCAGCGATGATTGGAGGGGGAAACTATCTTGTGGAGTGTAAGAGAGAGATGTGTTGCATCATCTCTATGTTAGGACGTGATGCACATATGAATGATTATCTTATACATGGGACCCATCAGACATCAACCTCATCAACATTACAAAGGTAGCAGGTGGTCCAAAGAAAAAGTCAAATAGCCACGGGTCAGAAAATCCAAGAAAGGAATCATTTATCATTCAGAAAGGATGACATGTGGTACCCATGAGCCAGCAACGGCCTCAATGTTAACAAGGCAGATCCAAAGAAAAAGCCAAGTACCCATAAATTAGCGGTGGAAAATAATCCAAGAAAGGAAACGTTTATTGTACACAGAGGCTAACATATGAGACCCATTTTGCAGCAGCGACCTCAATGTTTCAAAGGCGGCGGGGATTGATGTCTACGGGTGCTTCTATTCTTGTAGACAGTGTTGGGCCTCCAAGAGCAGAGGTTTGTAGAACAGCAGCAAGTTTCCCTTAAGTGGATCACCCAAGGTTTATCAAACTCAGGGAGGAAGAGGTCAAAGATATCCCTCTCATGCAACCCTGCAACCACAAAGCAAGAAGTCTCTTCTGTCCCCAACACACCTAATAGGTGCACTAGTTCGGCAAAGAGATAGTGAAATACAGGTGGTATGAATAAGTATGAACAGTAGCAATGGCGCCAGAAAAGTGCTTGCTGGCGTGCAGTTGATGGTAGTAATATTGCAGGAAGTAAAGATGCAGTAAAACAGTAAACAAGCAGCGATAGCAGTATTTAGGAACAAGGCCTATGGATCATACTTTCACTAGTGGACACTCTCAATATTGATCACATAACAGAATAAATAGATAGATGCTAGACTCTACACCCTCTTGTTGGATGATGAACACCACTAACTGTGTAGGATTACACGAACCCTCAATGCCAGAGTTAACAAGCTCCACAATATTCAATGTTCATATTTAAATAACCTTAGAGTGCATAACAGATCAACATAACCAAAGCAAGTACTAACATAGCATGCACACTGTCACCTTCACACTACGAAAGGAGGAATAGATCACATCAATACTATCATAGCAATAGTTAACTTCATAATCTACAAGAGATCACAATCATAGCCTACGCCAAGTACTACACGATGCACACACTGTCACCATTACACCGTGCAGGAGGAATAAACTACTTTAATAACATCACTAGAGTAGCACGCAGATATATTGTGATACAAAACACATTGCAATCATAAAGGGATATAAATAAGCACTTCACTATGCCATTCATAACAGTGAATAAGTATTCTGTGAAATATAGCCTAAGAGACCCACACGGTGCACACACTGTCACCTTTACACACGTGGGACAAGGAGTCTCCGGAGATCACATAAGTAAAATCCACTTGACTAGCATAATGACATCTAGATTACAAGCATCATCATATGAATCTCAATCATGTAAGGCAGCTCATGAGATTATTGTATTGAAGTACATAGGAGAGAGATTAACCACATAGCTACCGGTACAGCCCCGAGCCTCGATGGAGAACTACTCCCTCCTCATGGGAGACAGCAGCGTTGATGAAGATGGCGGTGGTGTCGATGGAGAAGCCTTCCGGGGGCACTTCCCCGTCCCGGCGGCGTGCCGGAATAGAGATTCCTGTCCCCCAGATCTTGGCTTCGCGATGGCAGCGGCTCTGGAAGGTTTTTTCTGGTTCCGTCGAACGTGTCGTGGTTTTTAGGTCAGGGACCTTTATATAGGCGAAGAGGTGGAGTCGGAGGGTCGACGAGGCGACGACACACTAGGGGGGCGCGGCCAAGGCCTGGGCCGCGCCACCCTATCATCTGGGGCCCACAGGGCCCTCCTCTGGCGGTTCTTGGGTGTTCTGGAAGCTCCCGGGGATTCTAAGATCTTCGGTGTTGATTTCGTCCGATTCCGAGAATATTTCCTTACTAGGATTTTGATACGTCTCCGACGTATCGATAATTTCTTATGTTCCATGCCACATTATTGATGTTATCTACATGTTTTATGCACACTTTATGTCATATTCGTGCATTTTCTGGAACTAACCTATTAACAAGATGCCGAAGTGCCAGTTCCTGTTTTCTGCTGTTTTTGGTTTCAGAAATCCTAGTAACGAAATATTCTCGGAATCGGACGAAATCAACGCCCATGTTCCTATTTTGCCCGGAAGCATCCAGAACACCCGAGAGCCGCCAGAGAGGGGGCACTAGGCCCCCAGACCATAGGTCGGCGCGGCCAGGGGGGCCCGCGCCACCCTATGGTGTGGGCACCCCTTCGACCCTCCTGCGCCGCCTCTTCGCCTATTTAAAGCCTCCGTCGCGAAAACCCTATTGCGTTCGACGAAACCCACAGAAACCTTCCAGAGCCGCCGCCATCGCGAAGCCAAGATCTGGGGGACAGGAGTCTCTGTTCCGGCACGCCGCCGGAATGGGGAAGTGCCCCCGGAAGGCTTCTCCATCGACACCGCTGCCATCTCCACCGCCATCTTCATCACCGTTGCTGCTCCCATGAGGAGGGAGTAGTTCTCCATCGAGGCTCGGGGCTGTACCGGTAGCTATGTGGTTCATCTCTCTCCTATGTACTTCAATACAATAATCTCATGAGCTGCCTTACATGATTGAGATTCATATGATGATGCTTGTAATCTAGATGTCATTATGCTAGTCAAGTGAATTTTACTTATGTGATCTCCGGAGACTCCTTGTCCCACGTGTGTAAAGGTGACAGTGTGTGCACCGTGTGGGTCTCTTAGGCTATATTTCACGGAATACTTATTCACTGATGAATGGCATAGTGAGGTGCTTATTTATATCTCTTTATGATTGCAATGTATTTTGTATCACAATTTATCTATGTGCTACTCTAGCAATGTTATTAAAGTAGTTTTATTCCTCCTACACGGTGTAATGGTGACAGTGTGTGCATCCGTGTTAGTACTTGGTTTATGCTATGATCATGATCTCTTGTAGATTGCGAAGTTAACTATTGCTATGATAGTATTGATGTGATCTATTCCTCCTACATAAGCATGAAGGTGACAGTGTGCATGCTATGTTAGTACTTGGTTTAGTCTTTTGATCTTTCATGCACTCTAAGGTTATTTAAATATGAACATTGAATTGTGGAGCTTGTTAACTCCGGCATTGAGGGTTCGTGTAATCCTACGCAATGTGTTCATCATCTGTAACATCCCAAATTTTAAATAAAGGAAGAAGAACAATTCCAATTATCCAAATTTCAGAACCAACAAAAACTTTTACTTTGCATATAGTACCATGCATAGGACTTGTGCATTTTGAGTGATATGCCATGATGTTTGTTACTTAGTGTATGTGATGAACTCCAAAACCCTAAAGTGATCAAGTGATCATCATGAATCAAATCTATCAAAAAGAGAAAGAAATCAAAAATTATTAAAACCCTAAAAACCCTAACATATGGTCTATGTCATTTTTGTAAATTTGACCCTAGACCCATTTGATCTTCACCAATAATTGTGATATGATATTAATGAGTAATTACAACTTGGAGAATCAAGGATATAGCATTTAAACCAAATTCAAATTTGAAAATAGGATCACATATGATAATGGTCATTTCTGACTTTTATAGTCTGGTCACCACTTTGAGCCTCTCTATTTCAAAATTTCTAAACTAAACAAACCCAACTCTTTGCATGTCATCCAAGTACTCAACAAGGTGAACAACTTTTGTAAAGATCATGGTATCAAATTCATTATGGATCAATGGCTAGGATCAAGTGAAGAGGAGACATTGAAACATATGTAAGATTCTCAAATTATGAAATGTGGTCAAATCTGGCCAAACCTTGACCAATACTTGACCTAGCACTACTCCCCAGACCTAAACCTACCTAGCCCATGCAAAAGATCGACATGGACACGACCAGAACATGGCTGGCCATGGCCATGCCGACCCCGTTCCACCTCGACACCCTCCCCTCTCATCTCTACTTCTCCCGACCACGCCACCTTGCCAAATCGCTCGCCCCTGATCTCAGGAGCTCGCCAGTACCCGCCGTTGGTCGGATGGACGCCGACACGCCCCGGATGACGCGCGCCCAGTACGTCCTAGGTACGCCGCGAGCGGCATGGGCGACGTCACTGGCGCACGGACGCGCGCGACACGGCCACGCGGCGCCCGCCAAATCCTGCCGTACCCCGACCATATCCGCGCGCCGTAGTGCCTCCCTCGCCACGCGGAGCTCGCCGGACAAGCTGACGTCCTGCCTTGGCGACCACGGCCGCCGGAGAGGACGAACGCGCCCGCCACGGCCGCGATAGTACACCCGCCCGCCCGACCATCGTACGCCGCCATTAACCACGCCGTTGACGCCCCAAGGACCGCGGTGACGTCGTGAACACGACCGCGTCGCCGCCTAGCTCCCTAGACCCCCGGAGAAGCCGCGCCCTTGTCGACTTCGCCGCAGCACCCCGGCCACCATCGCGCCTATAAAAGGAGGCCTCGCCTCGACCATCTCTTCACACCACCACCCTCCCCTCTTCTTCCTCGACCTCCCCAGCACCTCGTCATGCTCGATTAGCCACTGCCGCCGCCCAATCGATGCATCACCGCCGCGGAAGCCCTGCAGCAATCGCCGGAGAAGGAGGCCGCCCCTGACGACGCCACTGCTACCAGGAGCCTCGCCGTCGTCTACAACCTCGTCGAGCATACTGCCAACCCTAGCTGGAGCCACCGTAAGCCCTCCGACCCCCTACCTGCGCCGCCGGCGAGCCTCTCTCTCGCCGTTGACGACGATGCCTGTGCACCGTTAGATCCTGTTCTAATCCAACGCACCGCATCGCTCGTACCGCTTCGGGCGTTATGAGTGACTGACGGGTGGAGCCCACTGTCAGGCGGCCCGCGCGTGCACAGATGCGTGGTGGGCTGGCCTTGGGCTGTTTTAAACGTTTGGGCCCAGTTAGCTTTCCCGCGTAGCCCAGTAATTCAAATTCGAATTTTCCAAATCCATTTAAGTTCAATACTGGTTCCAACTTTGAAAATCCATAGCATCTGTTTGGCCTGGCCAAATTTAACAAACTTAATATTTTTAGAAAGCTATGGAAAAGTTCTACAACTTGGCACTGGTCTCACCTTGAGATCTGTTGTAGAAATAATGTGACAAAAAGATCAAGCCAGAGACTTTTGCACATTCAAACAATTCTTAAAAATCAACTAAAATAGATATTAAGTTAGTTCCAACTCCTATAGCTCACATTTGACTTACACTAATTGTTTCTGCAAGAAAATGGTGTGGTCACTTTGCATGATCATGCTCTAGTTTAATTAATGGACAATAGGGCTAGTTTAGTTAAGTGATATTATCCAAAACTATTATATAAATCTTATGAAGTATTTTTACTTCATTTAAATCTTGGTCTCAAATGAATTCATGTGATGTTTGCACCTCTGGTTCAAACTCTCCTATATGAACATTTGGAGATTTAAATCATTTGAAGAGTTTCTTAAATGATATGAGGTGGTCTACCTCATTTAAATCATTTTCCCAAATAATGATAATGAATGTTTGACTTAGGTCAATACGAATTCATGTATGATTATTTGAGAAGTTAAATCTTAAGAAGATTTCAATGAGAGGAAATTATTTCTCTCAAGGACTAAATAGAAATCTATTAACTACATATGCCATGAAAGGAAATCACTTTTCTTGAACAAAGAAAACCAATACACCTAATTATTTTATGTGTGTGCCTAGCCTAGTTTGTGTGAAGTAATGATGTGCTTAGTATAGCTTTTGAGCTTGCTTAGTGATTATACCTCGTATTCAAATTTAGACGCTAGCACTGGAGATTACCAAGAGGAAGGAGAATTCTACCCAGAAGAGGAAGAAGAAAACTTAGAGAACTACCAAGGCAAGCTAATACCCTTGCAAAGTGCAAAGCCCTCCTTGGGCAAGGCACCATGATTCTTATCTTTATTCATTACCATCCTATTCTACCTTTATACTAAACAAGTTTTACTTGTTGGTTTTCACTAAGTTGATATCAAATGGTATAGTGAATATAACTACACGAGTAGCAAAGTTAGCAAAGCAATGTAGCACCCCTCATGATTAGTGCTAGTGCTAAATACTAAAAGTTGACTACTCTAGATGGGACATATGACCTGTTGAAACTTTGGAATGGTGAAGCATTCCATTGAATGATGTGAAGTTGATGGTGAACAAGAGAAGATAGTGATTTTTGATAAAACCCTGATATTGGTTTGAATGCGATACCTTTCCAATTTTTGAGTACCCCCACAATACCTGATTATGGGTAGGGCTTAACTGGAAGTTTATAGATTTTAGTATGAGTTCCCTCTGAACACACATCATAGGGGTTATGCCGAGGCTGCCTCCGTTGTTAAGATATGATGTGAATTGAGGTGAAAATTGTACGGCCAAGCCCTGTGCAGTTCCCGAGGTCAACGCTTGGTTTTCACCGGGAGGCCAAGATCATGGGGAGAGTTGCTCATACTAGGATGTGTAAGTGAAAGGTTACCGTTGATGATCCGCGTACTGTGTTACGGTGACTCGGAGTTATTCCGACGGATGAAATCAAATGTTGTGGCACAAGTGTGCAACCTCTGCAGAGTGTAAATCTATTCGAATAGCCGTGTCCACGGTTACGGACGGTTGGAAGGGCCATACAGTTTCCGGTGTCAGATTTTTGAAAGCTTTAGTAAATATGAATGATGACTTGGTGACTTGTTGGGAAATTCAACCAATGATGTGGGAATGACACTAATGTTCCCATTTATGTTAGTTAGCACATGATCCAAGTTTGTGAACTAAAATTTGGCTTATGCAAGTTAAACTAGAGCTTAGTACCTTTAAATTGCATCTTACAATAGTATTAGTTTGCAAGTACTTGAAGTACTTACGGCTTTGTCCCTGGCTATTCAAATGGCCAGAGTACGAGGAGGAACAGAACTATCACGAGGATGATCAGCAGGACGCCTACGACAACTAGGAGTTTCTGACGTCAAATGTTGGCCTGTGGACTAGAGAGTCCCGTTATTATTACGCTTCCGCTATGTATGAACTTGTGTATGTTGTTGATTGAAAGATCAACTATTTGTGTAAGATGAATCATGTGATTCAAGATTGTAAGACATTATGGCTTGTAATAAATAATGACTGTGATATTCGACTATTATGCCTCGCAACAACATTATCCTGGGATTGCGATGAATGACATAATAGGCATCTGGACTTAAAAATCCGGGTGTTGACAAGTTGGTATCAGAGCCATTATTTGACCTTAGAAAACCTTAGTTAGAATGGGCATTCATAAAAACATAACTTTGAGATCCAAATGAAAAGGTTATTTATGAAAAATTATTCGTATTCTTGTCTTGGAGGCTTTTTCGAAATTTGATGAATCATGCTCTCTTTTATGTCTACTTAAAATTTTTGCCACACTTGTTCAAATCTCTAACTTACTCTCCCAACTCACTTTCAGATGGAGCCCAACGCACCCGTCAACACCAAGTTTTACCAACTTGGTAACGGAGGCAGCTTGATCTTTGAGCATGATCTCACTGCGGTCTCGAACTTTCTGGGGCGCCTCCAGCCCGAGTTCCATGGGATCCAGATGGATGATCAGCCTGGCGGAGAGCTGCAATGGATCATTACTGCGGATCTAAGGGGAAACATGGAGTCTCCTACCACCGAGAGGATCCTGTTCTCTTTTCGTGAGAGCAACTGGCTCGACGGGCTTGCTCGAGGCCTGCAGGAGGCACTGGCACGCCTCTGCGGACAGAACGCGGTACGCCTGCTTGCGTCCCGTTTCGCTCACCTAGTGAAGCGTGATGCCGCGGGAGTACCCATGGCTCTGCAGTCCCACCCTGAGCTGAGGCATCACGCCGAGCATCTAGACTTCATGCTGTATCATACTCAGCTGGATCTGGATAACGCCCGGATGTATGCGAACCAGACTCACCTCGCCCTGGCCACCCATGGCGATGCTATCAAGATGCTGTCCAGGGACCGCAACAAGCTTCGCCTGAGGTGCGCGAAGAAGGATGTCACTATCACGCGCCTTCGCGCCCAGATATAGTCACTTGAGGCCACAGTGAAGGCTCAGGAGGAGCAGATCCAGGAGATGGAGGAGGACGAAGCCGGTATCGATATTCAGGGAGGAGGAGCCTTCCTGAGTGACGATGACGACTTCGAGGAGGACGAGTTCACTGAGGAGGAGGACTACGCGTTTCTGGAGCCAGCCCTGATGACGTCGTTCCTATCAACGTTAAGGACGAGGGTAGCTGCACTTGAGCACTGATGTAGGCATGAGTTGTATCCCGACCTTTGTATCGTAGCATGTGAAATGGTTCTTAAAACCATTGGAGTGTTGAACTATTAGTTTGTAATGTGTTATGTGGCATGAATGAATGAATGAATGTTTGTGTGTGTCATCCAAAGCATTCAAGTTTTTACAAGTTTTAAAACTTATTCAAAATAAACCATAGAATTTCCCCCTTATCTTATAATCTTATGTATATCCAGATGGCCCCACCTAATCGCAACAACAACGATGCCATGATGCAACTGCTGCAAACCCTGTTGGCAGACCGGGAGACTGAAAGAGCTGAACGTCAAGCCAACATCACCGCCCTGCAAAACCTCGCAAACCAAGGCCATGGAAATCATGATCATCCCGGATCCAAGCTCAAGAACTTTCAGAATACCAACCCTCCGATGTTCAGCAAGACGGAGGAACCCCTCGATGCCGATGACTGGCTTCAAACCATGGAGAACAACTTGGAAGTAGCTGGAGTGGAAGCCAATGAGATGGTCCTGTTTGCAACCCATTACCTCGCTGGACCAGCCCGAGCATGGTGGACTAGCACCCGTGCCATGAACGGAGGTCAGTTCATGACTTGGGCAGATTTCAAGCTCAAGTTCAGCAAGTACCATGTACCCCCGGGTCTTATCAAGAAGATGAGGGATGAGTTCCGTGAACTGAAGCAAGGTCGCATGACGGTGGTAGAATACCGCGACAGGTTCCTTACCTTGTCAAGGTACGCCCCCGATGAGACCGACACCACCGAGAAGAGGCAGGAGAGATTCCTGAACGGACTGCATGATGAGATGCAGACGGTTCTCGTCAACATCCCTTTTGCCGATCTTGAAGCCCTTGTTGATTCCGCCATCCAGATGGAAGGCAAGCTGAATCAGGCCAATGAGAACCGCAAATGCCGCATGATGCACCAGAGTGGGCCTAGCAATGTTCCGAAGTATCGTCCCAGCCCAAGTGGAAGTTTCACCCCAAGGAACAACAACAAGCCCCCGATGCAGAATTCGCGCCCCGGTTATCAGAACCGGAGTGGAGGAAACTCCAGGCCAGGAGGCCACAACACCAACAACCACAACAACAACAACAACAACAACTTCAACCGCGCTCCGCCCAGAGCCCCCAACCCCAACCACAACAATATCAACACTGCCCCCAGAACCGGAAGCAACGCCGACCCCGTCGCCCCCAAGGACAAGTCTACCATCACCTGCTATGAGTGTGGAGTGGTGGGACACTACTCCAACGAGTGTCCCAAGAGACTCGCCAAGCTCGCCGGCAACACCGCTGCACCTGCTCAGCAGCAACGCCGTGTGTCCACCGGAAAGAAGTTCGCCCCCAACAACCCCAATAACCGCAACGGCCGTCTCTTCCACATGAACGCCGAAGAAGCTCAGGAAGCACCAGATGTTGTACTGGGTAGATTTCCTGTCAACTCAGTACCTGCCAGAGTGTTGTTTGATTCTGGAGCATCTCATTCTTTTATCACCGAAGACTTTGCATCAACAAGTAAAATTCAACCTCTCAGTTTGAAACATGTCATGATAGTTCAAATCCCCGGATCAACTACCAAAGCCAGAAAATTTTGCAAAAATGTACCCATCGTAATCCATGAAGTAGAGTTCCATGCCAACCTGATAATTTTGGGAACCAAAGGTTTGGAAGTAGTGCTGGGAATGGATTGGATGGCAAAACATCATGGAATGATTGACTGTGCCAAGAAAGCCATCACCATGACCAGTAGCACCGGTATCTTAGTAGAACATGTCTCTGAACTGCTACCCAGAAAATTTACCTGCAACCAAGGTGTAGCCAAGCCAACTCTGGATCAAATCAGGGTCGTTTGTCGATATCCTGATGTGTTTCCCGATGGTTTACCCGGTATGCCCCCAGACCGGGATATCGAGTTTATCATTGAGTTAATCCCTGGAACCGGACCTATAGCCCAGAGAGCCTATAGCATGAACCCAGCAGAACTAGTGGAGTTGAAGAAGCAACTGGATGAACTGCTAGCCAAAGGTCTGATTCGACCAAGTGCGTCGCCTTGGAGATCCCCAGTTTTGTTTGTGGATAAGAAGGACGGTGCCAGTCGTTTATGTACGGATTACCGTAAGCTTAACGATGTGACCATCAAAAACAAATACCCCTTGCCGAAGATAGAAGATTTGTTTGACCAGCTGACCGGTGCCGTAGTTTTCTCAAAAATTGACCTCAGGACTGGATACCACCAGTTAAAGATTCGTGCATCGGACATTCCTAAGACTGCCTTTACCACCAGATATGGATTGTACGAGTACAATGTCATGTCATTCGGATTGACCAATGCCCCCGCTTATTTCATGAACCTCATGAATAAGATCTTCATGAACTTTCTGGATAAGTTGGTTGTCGTTTTCATCGACGACATTCTCATCTACTCCAAGTCTGAGGAAGAACATGAACAACACCTAGAAGCTGTCCTGGAGACCCTTAGAGAGCATCAGCTGTATGCTAAGTTTAGCAAATGTGAGTTTTGGTTAAAGGAAGTTGGATTCCTGGGACATATCTTGTCGGCAGGAGGAATTGTTGTAGATCCCGCCAAGATCAAGACTGTTGCAGAATGGAAAGCCCCAACCACCCAGACCGAGGTCCGCGCTTTTCTTGGATTAGCCGGATATTACCGCCGATTTGTAGAAGGCTTTTCGAGTATCGCTCGACCAATGACCCAACTGCTGAAGAAGGACAAGAAGTTCGAATGGACTGACAAATGTGAGGAGAGTTTCCAACAACTCAAGCTTAGACTAACCTCAGCCCCAATTCTGATCATGCCGGACATCACCAAACCCTTCGATGTTTACTGCGATGCATCCAAGATTGGTCTCGGATGTGTGCTTATGCAAGAAGGCAAAGTGATCTCTTATCTGTCCCGGCAACTGAAGCAGCATGAGCAGAACTACCCCACCCATGACCTCGAGCTCGCAGCCGTAGTATTAGCACTGAAGGTGTGGCGTCATTACCTCATGGGTAATCGCTGCGAGATCTATTCAGATCATAAGAGCCTGAAATATATCTTTACCCAGAAGGAGCTGAACATGAGGCAAAGAAGATGGTTAGAACTGATTAAGGATTATGATATGGAGATCCACTACCACCCCGGCAAGGCCAACGTGGTAGCGGATGCGTTGAGTAGACTGCCGTGTCAGTTGAACTCAATGATAGCAGAAGAACAACCCAGCTTGTATCAGGAGTTTGAGCAATTTAGAATGGAGTTAGTCAGTGAAGGATTCCTAGCCAGCATGGAGCTACAACCCACCTTGATTGGTCAAATCAAGGAAGCTCAGAAGGGAAACGCCAGCATTGATGGAATCAAGAACCAGATAGTCGCAGGAAAAGCACCAGGATTCACCGTAGATGAAGCCGGAGTTCTTTGGTATAAAGGACGTCTCTGCGTACCATCGGACTCCAACTTAAAACAAGTCATTCTGAAGGAAGCCCATGACACCCTATATTCTATTCACCCCGGAGGTACCAAGATGTACCAAGATCTGAAGGAACAATTTTGGTGGCATGGAATGAAGAGAGAGATCGGAAGCTACATCGCCAAGTGTGATATCTGTCAGCGAGTCAAGGCAGAACATCAGCGACCCGCAGGACTGCTGCAGCCCCTACAGATTCCGGAATGGAAGTGGGACTCTGTAGGAATGGACTTTATCACAGGTTTGCCCAAATCCAGCAAAGGCAACGATTCTATATGGGTAGTGGTGGATAGGTTGACCAAGGTAGCCCATTTCATCGCTGTCAAGACCACCTACCAAGGACCAAAGTTAGCTGAACTGTACATCTCCAGAATAGTCGCCCTGCACGGAACCCCGAAGTCTATAGTGTCAGATAGAGGATCACAGTTCACCTCAAGATTCTGGCAGAAGGTGCACGAAGGACTAGGAACCCGTCTGAATTTCAGCACCGCCTATCACCCCCAGACTGATGGACAGACCGAGAGAGTCAATCAAATATTGGAAGACATGCTGAGAGCATGTGTACTGGAGTACGGATCCAAGTGGGAAGATTGTCTGCCTTATGCAGAATTCTCCTACAACAACAGTTACCAAGCCAGCTTGCAGATGGCCCCCTTTGAAGCTTTGTACGGAAGGAAGTGCCGTACCCCCCTGAACTGGTCGGAAGTCGGAGAAAGCCAAGTCTTTGGACCTGATGTTCTTCGTGAAGCCGAAGAGAAAGTGCACAAGATTCGCGAGTACATCAAGACAGCGCAATCAAGGCAGAAGAGTTATGCGGACAAGAGACGCCGTGAGATGACCTTCGAGATTGGAGATTTTGTCTATCTTAAAGTATCCCCCCCTGAAAGGAATGCAGAGATTCCAATTGAAAGGAAAGCTTGCACCCCGATATGTCGGACCCTTCAAAGTTCTGAGTCGCCGAGGCGAAGTATCCTATCAACTGGAGTTACCTGAAGAAATGTCGGCTGTGCACGACGTGTTTCACATCTCACTCCTTCGGAAGTGTCTGGAAGTCCCCGAGAAGACGGAAGTGTTCAAGAACATCGATCACCATTCGGTGGATATCAACCAAGACCTGACATACCGCGAAGTGCCAATTCGCATCCTGGAAGAAGCATACAGAACCACCCGCACCCGAAGCATCAAGTTTCTGAAGATACAGTGGAGCAATCATACCAAAGATGAAGCCACTTGGGAACGAGAGGAAGATATGAAGAAGGAGTACCTAGATCTCTTTAGTACCTAATTTTTCTTTAAGATCTCGGGACGAGATCTTTTGTAAGGGGGAAGGGTTTGTAACATCCCAAATTTTAAATAAAGGAAGAAGAACAATTCCAATTATCCAAATTTCAGAACCAACAAAAACTTTTACTTTGCATATAGTACCATGCATAGGACTTGTGCATTTTGAGTGATATGCCATGATGTTTGTTACTTAGTGTATGTGATGAACTCCAAAACCCTAAAGTGATCAAGTGATCATCATGAATCAAATCTATCAAAAAGAGAAAGAAATCAAAAATTATTAAAACCCTAAAAACCCTAACATATGGTCTATGTCATTTTTGTAAATTTGACCCTAGACCCATTTGATCTTCACCAATAATTGTGATATGATATTAATGAGTAATTACAACTTGGAGAATCAAGGATATAGCATTTAAACCAAATTCAAATTTGAAAATAGGATCACATATGATAATGGTCATTTCTGACTTTTATAGTCTGGTCACCACTTTGAGCCTCTCTATTTCAAAATTTCTAAACTAAACAAACCCAACTCTTTGCATGTCATCCAAGTACTCAACAAGGTGAACAACTTTTGTAAAGATCATGGTATCAAATTCATTATGGATCAATGGCTAGGATCAAGAGAAGAGGAGACATTGAAACATATGTAAGATTCTCAAATTATGAAATGTGATCAAATCTGGCCAAACCTTGACCAATACTTGACCTAGCACTACTCCCCAGACCTAAACCTACCTAGCACATGCAAAAGATCGACATGGACACGACCAGAACATGGCTGGCCATGGCCATGCCGACCCCGTTCCACCTCGACACCCTCCCCTCTCATCTCTACTTCTCCCGACCACGCCACCTTGCCAAATCGCTTGCCCCTGATCTCAGGAGCTCGCCAGTACCCGCCGTTGGTCGGATGGACGCCGACACGCCTCGGACGACGCGCGCCCAGTACGTCCCAGGTACGCCGCAAGCGGCATGGGCGACGTCACTGGCGCACGGACGCGCGCGACACGGCCACGCGGCGCCCCCGACCATATCCGCGCGCCGTAGTACCTCCCTCGCCACGCGGAGCTCGCCGGACAAGCTGACGTCCTGCCTTGGCGACCACGGCCGCCGGAGAGGACGAACGCGCCCGCCACGGCCGCGACAGTACACCCGCCCGCCCGACCATCGTACGCCGCCATTAACCACGCCGTTGACGCCCCAAGGACCGCGGTGACGTCGTGAACACGACCGCGTCGCCGCCTAGCTCCCTAGACCCCCGGAGAAGCCGCGCCCTTGTCGACTTCGCCGCAGCACCCCGGCCACCATCGCGCCTATAAAAGGAGGCCTCGCCTCGACCATCTCTTCACACCACCACCCTCCCCTCTTCTTCCTCGACCTCCCCAGCACCTCGCCATGCTCGATTAGCCACTGCCGCCGCCCAATCGACGCATCACCGCCGCGGAAGCCCTGCAGCAATCGCCGGAGAAGGAGGCCGCCCCTGACGACGCCACTGCTACCAGGAGCCTCGCCGTCGTCTACAACCTCGTCGAGCATACTGCCAACCCTAGCTGGAGCCACCGTAAGCCCTCCGACCCCCTACCTGTGCCGCCGGCGAGCCTCTCTCTCGTTGTCGATGACGATGCCTGTGCACCGTTAGATCCTGTTCTAATCCAACGCACCGCATCGCTCGTACCGCTTCGGGCGTTATGAGTGACTGACGGGTGGAGCCCACTGTCAGGCGGCCCGCGCGTGCACAGATGCGTGGTGGGCTGGCCTTGGGCTGTTTTAAACGTTTGGGCCCAGTTAGCTTTCCCGCGTAGCCCAGTAATTCAAATTCGAATTTTCCAAATCCATTTAAGTTCAATACTGGTTCCAACTTTGAAAATCCATAGCATCTGTTTGGCCTGGCCAAATTTAACAAACTTAATATTTTTAGAAAGCTATGGAAAAGTTCTACAACTTGGCACTGGTCTCACCTTGAGATCTGTTGTAGAAATAATGTGACAAAAAGATCAAGCCAGAGACTTTTGCACATTCAAACAATTCTTAAAAATCAACTAAAATAGATATTAAGTTAGTTCCAACTCCTATAGCTCACATTTGACTTACACTAATTGTTTCTGCAAGAAAATGGTGTGGTCACTTTGCATGATCATGCTCTAGTTTAATTAATGGACAATAGGGCTAGTTTAGTTAAGTGATATTATCCAAAACTATTATATAAATCTTATGAAGTATTTTTACTTCATTTAAATCTTGGTCTCAAATGAATTCATGTGATGTTTGCACCTCTGGTTCAAACTCTCCTATATGAACATTTGGAGATTTAAATCATTTGAAGAGTTTCTTAAATGATATGAGGTGGTCTACCTCATTTAAATCATTTTCCCAAATAATGATAATGAATGTTTGACTTAGGTCAATACGAATTCATGTATGATTATTTGAGAAGTTAAATCTTAAGAAGATTTCAATGAGAGGAAATTATTTCTCTCAAGGACTAAATAGAAATCTATTAACTACATATGCCATGAAAGGAAATCACTTTTCTTTAACAAAGAAAACCAATACACCTAATTATTTTATGTGTGTGCCTAGCCTAGTTTGTGTGAAGTAATGATGTGCTTAGTATAGCTTTTGAGCTTGCTTAGTGATTATACCTCGTATTCAAATTTAGACGCTAGCACTGGAGATTACCAAGAGGAAGGAGAATTCTACCCAGAAGAGGAAGAAGAAAACTTAGAGAACTACCAAGGCAAGCTAATACCCTTGCAAAGTGCAAAGCCCTCCTTGGGCAAGGCACCATGATTCTTATCTTTATTCATTACCATCCTATTCTACCTTTATACTAAACAAGTTTTACTTGTTGGTTTTCACTAAGTTGATATCAAATGGTATAGTGAATATAACTACACGAGTAGCAAAGTTAGCAAAGCAATGTAGCACCCCTCATGATTAGTGCTAGTGCTAAATACTAAAAGTTGACTACTCTAGATGGGACATATGACCTGTTGAAACTTTGGAATGGTGAAGCATTCCATTGAATGATGTGAAGTTGATGGTGAACAAGAGAAGATAGTGATTTTTGATAAAACCCTGATATTGGTTTGAATGCGATACCTTTCCAATTTTTGAGTACCCCCACAATACCTGATTATGGGTAGGGCTTAACTGGAAGTTTATAGATTTTAGTATGAGTTCCCTCTGAACACACATCATAGGGGTTATGCCGAGGCTGCCTCCGTTGTTAAGATATGATGTGAATTGAGGTGAAAATTGTACGGCCAAGCCCTGTGCAGTTCCCAGGTCAACAGTTGGTTTTCACTGGGAGGCCAAGCTCATGGGGAGAGGTGCTCATACTAGGATGTGTAAGTGAAAGGTTACGGTTGATGATCCGCGTACTGTGTTACGGTGACTCGGAGTTATTCCGACGGATGAAATCAAATGTTGTGGCACAAGTGTGCAACCTCTGCAGAGTGTAAATCTATTCGAATAGCCGTGTCCACGGTTACGGACGGTTGGAAGGGCCATACAGTTTCCGGTGTCAGATTTTTGAAAGCTTTAGTAAATATGAATGATGACTTGGTGACTTGTTGGGAAATTCAACCAATGATGTGGGAATGACACTAATGTTCCCATTTATGTTAGTTAGCACATGATCCAAGTTTGTGAACTAAAATTTGGCTTATGCAAGTTAAACTAGAGCTTAGTACCTTTAAATTGCATCTTACAATAGTATTAGTTTGCAAGTACTTGAAGTACTTACGGCTTTGTCCCTGGCTATTCAAATGGCTAGAGTACGAGGAGGAACAGAACTATCACGAGGATGATCAGCAGGACGCCTACGACAACTAGGAGTTTCTAACGTCAAATGTTGGCCTGTGGACTAGAGAGTCCCGTTATTATTACGCTTCCGCTATGTATGAACTTGTGTATGTTGTTGATTGAAAGATCAACTATTTGTGTAAGATGAATCATGTGATTCAAGATTGTAAGACATTATGGCTTGTAATAAATAATGACTGTGATATTCAACTATTATGCCTCGCAACAACATTATCCTGGGATTGCGATGAATGACATAATAGGCATCTGGACTTAAAAATCCGGGTGTTGACATCATCCAACAAGAGTGTAGAGTATGCATTTATCTATTCTGTTATGTGATCAATGTTGAGAGTGTCCACTAGTGAAAGTGTAATCCCTAGGCCTTGTTCCTAAATACTGCTATCGCTACTTGTTTACTGTTTTACTGCGTTACTACTGCTGCAATACTACCACCATCAACTACACGCCAGCAAGCTATTTTCTGGCACCGTTGCTACTGCTCATATATATTCATACCACCTGTATTTCACTATCTCTTCGCCGAACTAGTGCACCTATTTGGTGTGTTGGGGACACAAGAGACTTCTTGCTTTGTGGTTGCAGGGTTGCATGAGAGGGATATCTTTGACCTCTTCCTCCCTGAGTTCGATAAACCTTGGGTGATCCACTTAAGGGAAAACTTGCTGCTGTTCTACAAACCTCTGCTCTTGGAGGCCCAACACTGTCTACAGGAAAAGGAGGGGGCGTAGACATCAAGCTATTTTCTGGCGCCGTTGCCGGGGAGGAAAGGTAAAAGGTACTCACACTCCGGATCTCGGCTACTAAGCTATTTTCGCTGTTGTAAGTACTCGAAGCTATTTCTTTTAGATCCTGCAATTGCATCTTTTTGTTTCTTGTTTACGCTAGTTTGGCATAATGGACAAGAATGAGCTTCTTATTCTATTTCCTGATTTAAAACATGGATTGTTTGATGCGAAAATTTAAAAACCTATGGAATCTTATTTGCATGCTGGTAGTAATATTAGTATGAACGCTTTGAACACCATTGTTGATAATAATATAGAAAGTTCTAAGCTTGGGGAAGCTGGTTTTCATGATCTTTTTATTCCCCCAAGCATTGAGGAGAAAATTTACTTTGATGATACTTTGCCTCCTATTTATGATAATGATATTGGTCTTTTAGTACCACCTGTTATGGAGGATAAATTTGATTATGATTACAATATGCCTCCTATATTTGATGATGAGAATAATAATGATAGCTACTTTGTTGAATTTGCTCCCACTACAACTAATAAAATTGATTATGCCTATGTGGAGAGTAATAATTTTATGCATGAGACTCATGAGAAGAATGCTTTATGTGATAGTTATATTGTTGAGTTTGCTCATGTTACTACTGCAAGTTATTATGAGAGAGGAAAATATGGTTGTGGAAATTTTCATGTTACTAAAACACCTCTTTATGTGCTGAAATTTTTGAAGCTACACTTGTTCTATCTTCTTATGCTTGTTACTTTGCTCTTCATGAACTTGTTTATTTACAAGATTCCTATGCATAGGAAGCATGTTAGACTTAAATGTGTTTTGAATTTGCCTCTTGATGCTCTCTTTTGCTTCAAATACTATTTGTTGCGAGTGCATCATTAAAACTGCTGAGCCCATCTTAATGGCTATAAAGAAAGAACTTCCTGGGAGATAACCCATGTGTTATTTTGCTACAGTACTTTGTTTTATATTTGTGTCTTGGAAGTTGTTTACTACTGTAGCAACCTCTCCTTATCTTAGTTTTGTGTTTTGTTGTGCCAAGTAAAGTCGTTGATAGAAAAGTTTATACTAGATTTGGATTACTGCGCAGTTTCAGATTTCTTTGCTGTCACGAATTTCGACCTGCCCCACTGTAGGTAGCTCAGAAAATTATGCCAATTTACGTGAGTGATCCTCAGATATGTACGCAACTTTCATTCAATTTGAGCATTTTCATTTGAGCAAGTCTGGTGCCCTTTTAAAATTCGTCTTTACGGACTGTTCTGTTTTGACAGATTCTGCCTTTTATTTCGCATTGCTTCTTTCGCTGTGTTGGGTGGATTTCTTTGTTCCATTACCTTCCAGTAGCTTTGAGTAATGTCCAGAAGTGTTAAGAATGATTGTGTCACCTCTGAACATGTGAGTTTTTTTTATTATGCACTAACCCTCTAATGAGTTTGTTTCAAGTTTGGTGTGGAGGAAGTTTTCAAGGGTCAAGAGAGGAGGATGATATACTATGATCAAGAAGAGTGAAGAGTCTAAGCTTGGGGATGCCCCGGTGGTTCATCCCTGCATATTTCAAGAAGACTCAAGTGTCTAAGCTTGGGGATGCCCAAGGCATCCCCTTCTTCATCGACAAATTATCAGGTTCCTTCTCTTGAAACTATATTTTTATTCGGTCACATCTTATGCACTTTACTTGGAGCGTCTGTGTGCTTTTGTTTTTGTTTTTGTTTGAATAAATGCTTGTATGGGAGAGAGACACGCTCCGCTGGTTCGTATGAACACATGTGTTCTTAGCTTTTAATGTTCATGGCGAAGGTTGAAACTGCTTCGTTAATTGTTATATGGTTGGAAACGGAAAATGCTACATGTAGTAATTGGTATGATGTCTTGAATAACTTGATACTTGGCAATTGTTGTGCTCATGTTTAAGCTCTTGCATCATATACTTTGCACTCATTAATGAAGAAATACATAGAGCATGCTAAAATTTGGTTTGCATATTTGGTTTCTCTAAGGTCTAGATAATTTCTAGTATTGAGTTTGAACAACAAGGAAGACGGTGTAGAGTCTTATAATGTTTTCAATATGTCTTTTATGTGAGTTTTGCTGCACCGGTTCATCCTTGTGTTTGTTTCAAATAACCTTGCTAGCCTAAACCTTGTATCGAGAGGGAATACTTCTCATGCATCCAAAATACTTGAGCCAACCACTATGCCATTTGTGTCCACCATACCTACCTACTACATGGTATTTCTCCGCCATTCCAAAGTAAATTGCTTGAGTGCTACCTTTAAAATTCCATTCTTCACCTTTTGCAATATATAGCTCATGGGACAAATAGCTTAAAAACTATTGTGGTATTGAATATGTAATTATGCACTTTATCTCTTATTAAGTTGCTTGTTGTGCGATAACCATGTTTCTGGGGACGCCATCAACTACTCTTTGTTGAATTTCATGTGAGTTGCTATGCATGTTCGTCTTGTCTGAAGTAAGAGAGATCTACCACCTTATGGTTAAGCATGCATATTGTTAGAGAAGAACATTGGGCCGCTAACTAAAGCCATGATCCATGGTGGAAGTTTCAGTTTTGGACAAATATCCTCAATCTCATATGAGAAAATTATTAATTGTTGTTACATGCTTATGCATAAAAGAGGAGTCCATTATTTGTTGTCTATGTTGTCCCGGTATGGATGTCTAAGTTGAGAATAATCAATAGCGAGAAATCCAATGCGAGCTTTCTCCTTAGACCTTTGTACAGGCGGCATAGAGGTACCCCTTTGTGACACTTGGTTAAAACATGTGCATTGTGATGATCCGGTAGTCCAAGCTAATTAGGACAAGGTGCGGGCACTATTAGTACACTATGCATGAGGCTTGCAACTTGTAAGATATAATTTACATGATACATATGCTTTATTACTACCGTTGACAAAATTGTTTCATATTTTCAAAATCAAAGCTCTAGCACAAATATAGCAATCGATGCTTTTCCTCTATGGAGGACCATTCTTTTACTTTCAATGTTGAGTAGGTTCACCTATTTCTCTCCACCTCAAGAAGCAAACACTTGTGTGAACTGTGCATTGATTCCTACATATTTGCATATTGCACTTGTTATATTACTCTATGTTGACAATTATCCATGAGATATACATGTTACAAGTTGAAAGCAACCGCTGAAACTTAATCTTATTTTATGTTGCTTCAATACCTTTACTTTGAATTATTGCTTTATGAGTTAACTCTTATGCAAGACTTATTGATGCTTGTCTTGAAGTGCTATTCATGAAAAGTCTTTGCTATATGATTCACTTGTTTACTCATGTCATATACATTGTTTTGATCGCTGCATTCGCTACATATGCTTTACAAATAGTATGATCAAGGTTATGATGGCATGTCACTCCAGAAATTATCTGTGTTATCGTTTTACCTGCTCGGGACGAGCAGAACTAAGCTTGGGGATGCTGATACGTCTCCGACGTATCGATAATTTCTTATGTTCCATGCCACATTATTGATGTTATCTACATGTTTTATGCACACTTTATGTCATATTCGTGCATTTTCTGGAACTAACCTATTAACAAGATGCCGAAGTGCCAGTTCCTGTTTTCTGCTGTTTTTGGTTTCAGAAATCCTAGTAACGAAATATTCTCGGAATCGGACGAAATCAACGCCCATGTTCCTATTTTGCCCGGAAGCATCCAGAACACCCGAGAGCCGCCAGAGAGGGGGCACTGGGCCCCCAGACCATAGGTCGGCGCGGCCAGGGGGGCCCGCGCCACCCTATGGTGTGGGCACCCCTTCGACCCTCCTGCGCCGCCTCTTCGCCTATTTAAAGCCTCCGTCGCGAAAACCCTATTGCGTTCGACGAAACCCACGTAAACCTTCCGGTAGCCGCCGCCATCGCGAAGCCAAGATCTGGGGGACAGGAGTCTCTGTTCCGGCACGCCGCCGGAACGGGGAAGTGCCCCCGGAAGGCTTCTCCATCGACACCGCTGCCATCTCCACCGCCATCTTCATCACCGCTGCTGCTCCCATGAGGAGGGAGTAGTTCTCCATCGAGGCTCGGGGCTGTACCGGTAGCTATGTGGTTCATCTCTCTCCTATGTACTTCAATACAATAATCTCATGAGCTGCCTTACATGATTGAGATTCATATGATGATGCTTGTAATCTAGATGTCATTATGCTAGTCAAGTGAATTTTACTTATGTGATCTCCGGAGACTCCTTGTCCCACGTGTGTAAAGGTGACAGTGTGTGCACCGTGTGGGTCTCTTAGGCTATATTTCACGGAATACTTATTCACTGATGAATGGCATAGTGAGGTGCTTATTTATATCTCTTTATGATTGCAATGTATTTTGTATCACAATTTATCTATGTGCTACTCTAGCAATGTTATTAAAGTAGTTTTATTCCTCCTACACGGTGTAATGGTGACAGTGTGTGCATCCGTGTTAGTACTTGGTTTATGCTATGATCATGATCTCTTGTAGATTGCGAAGTTAACTATTGCTATGATAGTATTGATGTGATCTATTCCTCCTACATAAGCATGAAGGTGACAGTGTGCATGCTATGTTAGTACTTGGTTTAGTCTTTTGATCTTTCATGCACTCTAAGGTTATTTAAATATGAACATTGAATTGTGGAGCTTGTTAACTCCGGCATTGAGGGTTCGTGTAATCCTACGCAATGTGTTCATCATCCAACAAGAGTGTAGAGTATGCATTTATCTATTCTGTTATGTGATCAATGTTGAGAGTGTCCACTAGTGAAAGTGTAATCCCTAGGCCTTGTTCCTAAATACTGCTATCGCTACTTGTTTACTGTTTTATCACGTTACTATCGCTGCAATACTACCACCATCAACTACACGCCAGCAAGCTATTTTCTGGCACCGTTGCTACTGCTCATATATATTCATACCACCTGTATTTCACTATCTCTTCGCCGAACTAGTGCACCTATTTGGTGTGTTGGGGACACAAGAGACTTCTTGCTTTGTGGTTGCAGGGTTGCATGAGAGGGATATCTTTGACCTCTTCCTCCCTGAGTTCGATAAACCTTGGGTGATCCACTTAAGGGAAAACTTGCTGCTGTTCTACAAACCTCTGCTCTTGGAGGCCCAACACTGTCTACAGGAAAAGGAGGGGGCGTAGACATCAGATTTCTGGAACCAAAAACAGCAGAAAACAGGAACTGGCCCTTCGGCATCTCGTCAATAGGTTAGTTCCGGAAAACGCATAATAATGACATAAAGTATGCATAAAACATGTAGATATCATCAATAATGTGGCATGGAACATAAGAAATTATCGATACGTCGGAGACGTATCAGCATCCCCAAGCTTAGTTCCTGCTCGTCCCGAGCAGGTAAACGATAACAAAGATAATTTCTGGAGTGACATGCCATCATAACCTTGATCATACTACATGTAATGAATGCAGCGATCAAAACAATGGTAATGACATGAGTAAACAACTGAATCATAAAGCAAAGACTTTTCATGAATAGTACTTTCAAGACAAGCATCAATAAGTCTTGCATAAGAGTTAACTCATAAAGCAATAAATTCATAGTAAAGGTATTGAAGCAACACAAAGGAAGATTAAGTTTCAGCGGTTGCTTTCAACTTATAACATGTATATCTCATGGATAGTTGTCAATGCAAAGCAATATAACAAGTGCAATAAGCAAGTATGTAAGAATCAATGCACAGTTCACACAAGTGTTTGCTTCTTGAGGTGGAGAGAAATAGGTGAACTGACTCAACATAAAAGTAAAAGAAAGGCCCTTCGTAGAGGGAAGCATTGATTGCTATATTTGTGCTAGAGCTTTGGTTTTGAAAACATGAAACAATTTTGTCAACGGTAGTAATAAAGCATATGTATCATGTAAATTATATCTTACAAGTTGCAAGCCTCATGCATAGTATACTAATAGTGCCCGCACCTTGTCCTAATTAGCTCGGATCACCAGGATTATCATCGCAATACACATGCTTTAACCAAGTGTCACAAAGGGGTACCTCTATGCCGCCTGTACAAAGGTCTAAGGAGAAAGTTCGCATTGGATTTCTCGCTTTTGATTATTCTCAACTTAGACATCCATACCGGGACAACATAGACAACAGATAATGGACTCCTCTTTAATGCATAAGCATGTAGCAACAATTAATGTTCTCATATGAGATTGAGGATATATGTCCAAAACTAAAACTTCCACCATGATTCATGGCTTTAGTTAGCGGCCCATTGTTCTTCTCTAACAATATGCATGCTCTAACCATTTAAATGAGTGGTAAATCTCCCTTACTTCAGACAAGACGGACATGCATAGCAACTCACATGATATTCAACAAACAGTAGTTGATGGCGTCCCCAGAAACATGGTTATCGCACAACAAGCAACTTAATAAGAGATAAAGTGCATAAGTACATATTCAATACAACAATAGTTTTTAAGGCTATTTTGTCCCATGAGCTATATATTGCAAAGGCGAATGATGGAAATTTTAAAGATAGCACTCAAGCAATTTACTTTGGAATGGCGGAGAAATACCATGTAGTAGGTAGGTATGGTGGACACAAATGGCATAGTGGTTGGCTCAAGGATTTTGGATGCATGAGAAGTATTCCCTCTCGATACAAGGTTTAGGCTAGCAAAGTTATTTCAAACAAACACAAGGATGAACGGTGCAGCAAAACTCACATAAAAGACATATTGTAAACATTATAAGACTCTACACCGTCTTCCTTGTTGTTCAAAACTCAATACTAGAAATTATCTAGACTTTAGAGAGACCAAATATGCAAACCAAATTTTAGCAAGCTCTATGTATTTCTTCATTAATGGGTGCAAAGTATATGATGCAAGACCTTAAACATGAGCACAACAATTGCCAAGTATCAAGTTATCCAAGACATTTTAGAATTACTACATGTAGCATTTCCCGTTTCCAACCATATAACAATGAACGAAGCAGTTTCAACCTTCGCCATGAACATTAAAAGTAAAGCTAAGAACACATGTGTTCATATGCAACAGCGGAGCGTGTCTCTCTCCCACACAAGCATGTATTTATTCAGAGAATGAAAATAACAAAACGAAAATAAAAGCACACAGACGCTCCAAGTAAAGTACATAAGATGTGACTGAATAAAAATATAGTTTCAAGAGAAGAAACCTGATAAGTTGTTGATGAAGAAGGGGATGCCTTGGGCATCCCCAAGCTTAGATGCTTGAGTCTTCTTGAAATATGCAGGGATGAACCACGGGGGCATCCCCAAGCTTAGACTCTTCACTCTTCTTGATCATAGTATATCATCCTCCTCTCTTGACCCTTGAAAACTTCCTCCACACCAAACTCGAAACAAACTCATTAGAGGGTTAGTGCATAATCAAAAATTCACATGTTCAGAGGTGACACAATCATTCTTAACACTTCTGGACATTGCACAAAGCTACTGGACATTAATGAAACAAAGAAATCCATCGAACATAGCAAAAGAGGCAATGCGAAATAAAAGGCAGAATCTGTCAAAATAGAACAGTCCGTAAAGACGAATTTTAAAGTGGCACCAGACTTGCTCAAATGAAAATGCCCAAATTGAATGAAAGTTGCGTACATATCTGAGGATCAAGCACGTAAATTGGCAGATTTTTCTGAGTTACCTACAGAGAGGCAGGTCGAAATTCGTGACAGCAAGAAATCTGTTTCTGCGCTGTAATCCAAATCTAGTATGAACCTTACTATCAAAGACTTTACTTGGCACAACAATGCAACAAAACTAATATAAGGAGAGGTTGCTACAGTAGTAACAACTTCCAAGACTCAAATACAAAATAAAAGTACTGTAACAAAATAAACACATGGGTTATCTCCCTAGAAGTTCTTTCTTTATAGCCATTAAGATGGGCTCAGCAGTTTTAATGATGCAATCGCAAGAAATAGTATTTGAAGCAAAAGAGAGCATCAAGAGGCAAATTCAAAACAAATTTAAGTCTAACATGCTGATGTCTACGGGTGCTTCTATTCTTGTAGACAGTGTTGGGCCTCCAAGAGCAGAGGTTTGTAGAACAGCAGCAAGTTTCCCTTAAGTGGATCACCCAAGGTTTATCGAACTCAGGGAGGAAGAGGTCAAAGATATCCCTCTCATGCAACCCTGCAACCACAAAGCAAGAAGTCTCTTGTGTCCCCAACACACCTAATAGGTGCACTAGTTCGGCGAAGAGATAGTGAAATACAAGTGGTATGAATGAATATGAGCAGTAGTAACGGCGCCAGAAAAGTGCTTGCTGGCGTGCAGTTGATGGTAGTAATATTGCAGGAAGTAAAGATGCAGTAAAACAGTAAACAAGCAGCGATAGCAGTATTTAGGAACAAGGCCTAGGGATCATACTTTCACTAGTGGACACTCTCAACATTGATCACATAACAGAATAAATAGATAGATGCTAGATGATACGTCTTCGACGTATCGATAATTTCTTATGTTCCATGCCACATTATTGATGTTATCTACATGTTTTATGCACACTTTATGTCATATTCGTGCATTTTCTGGAACTAACCTATTAACAAGATGCCGAAGTGCCAGTTGCTGTTTTCTGCTGTTTTTGGTTTCAGAAATCCTAGTAAGGAAATATTCTCGAATTGGACGAAATCAAAGCCCAGGGGCCTATTTTCTCACGAAGCTTCCAGAAGTCCGAAGGAGAGACGAAGAGGGGCCACGGAGGGGCCACACCATAGGGCGGCGCGGCCCCCCCGTTGGCCGCGCCGGCCTGTGGTGTGGGGCCCCCGTGCCGCCTCTTGACCTGCCCTTCCGCCTATAAAAAGTCTCCGTGACGAAACCCCCAGTACCGAGAGCCACGATACGGAAAACCTTCCAGAGACGCCGCCGATCCCATCTCGGGGGATCCAGGAGATCGCCTCCGGCACCCTGCCGGAGAGGGGAATCATCTCCCGGAGGACTCTACGCCACCATGGTCACCTCCGGTGTGATGTGTGAGTAGTCTACCCCTGGACTATGGGTCCATAGCAGTAGCTAGATGGTTGTCTTCTCCCCATTGTGCTATCATTGTCGGATCTTGTGAGCTGCCTAACATGATCAAGATCATCTATCTGTAATTCTATATGTTGCGTTTGTTGGGATCCGATGAATAGAGAATACTTGTTATGTTGATTATCAAAGTTATATCTATGTGTTGTTTATGATCTTGCATGCTCTCCGTTATTAGTAGATGCTCTGGCCAAGTTGATGCTAGTAACTCCAAGAGGGAGTATTTATGCTCGATAGTGGGTTCATGTCTCCGTGAATCTGGAGGGGTGACAAGAACCTCTAAGGTTATGGATGTGCTGTTGCCACTAGGGATAAAACATTAGTGCTATGTTCAAGGATGTAGTCACTAGTTACATTACGCGCAATACTTAATGCAATTGTCTGTTGTTAGCAACTTAATACTGGAGGGGGTTCGGATGATAACCTGAAGGTGGACTTTTTAGGCATAGATGCAGTTGGATGACGGTCTATGTACTTTGTCGTAATGCCCAATTAAATCTCACTATACTCATCATGATATGTATGTGCATGGTCATGCTCTCTTTATTTGTCAATTGCCCAACTGTAATTTGTTCACCCAACATGCTGTTCGTCTTATGGGAGAGACACCTCTAGTGAACTGTGGACCCCGGTCCAATTCTCTTTACTGAAATACAATCTACTGCAATACTTGTTCTACTGTTTTCTGCAAACAATCATCTTCCACACAATACGGTTAACTCTTTGTTACAGCAAGCCGGTGAGATTGACAACCTCACTGTTTCGTTGGGGCAAAGTACTTTGGTTGTGTTGTGCAGGTTCCACGTTGGCGCCGAATCACTGGTGTTGCGCCGCACTACATCTCGCCGCCATCAACCTTCAACGTGCTTCTTGACTCCTACTGGTCCGATTAAACCTTGGTTTCTTACTGAGGAAACTTGCCGCTGTGCGCATCACACCTTCCTCTTGGGGTTCCCAACGGACGTGCCAACCACACGCATCAAGCAAATTTCTCGGCGCCGTTGCCGTGAGATCAAGACACGCTGCAAGGAGTCTCCACTTCTCAATCTCTTTACTTTGTTTTTGTCTTGCTTAGTTTTATTTACTACTTTGTTTGCTGCACTAAATCAAAATACAAAAAAATTAGTTGCTAGTTTTACTTTATTTGCTATCTTGTTTGCTATATCTAAAACACAAAAAAAATTAGTTTACTTGCATTTACTTTATCTAGTTTGTTTTATTTACTGTTGCTAAAATGGCCAACGCTGAAAACACTAAGTTGTGTGACTTCACAACCACAAATAATAATGATTTCTTATGCACACCTATTGCTCCACCTGCTACTACAAAGCAGAATTCTTTGAAATTAAACCTGCTTTCTTGAATCTTGTTATGCGAGAGCAATTTTCTGGTGTTAGTTCTGATGATGCTGCTGCCCATCTTAATAATTTTGTTGAATTATGTGAAATGCAAAAATATAAAGATGTAGATGGTGATATTATTAAACTAAAATTGTTCCCTTTCTCATTAAGAGGAAGAGCTAAAGATTGGTTGCTATCTCTGCCTAAGAATAGTATTGATTCATGGACTAAATGCAAGGATGCTTTTATTGGTAGATATTATCCCCCTGCTAAAATTATATCTTTGAGGAGTAGCATAATGAATTTTAAACAATTAGATACTGAACATGTTGCTCAAGCTTGGGAAAGAATGAAATCTTTGGTTAAAAATTGCCCAACCCATGGACTGACTACTTGGATGATCATCCAAACCTTCTATGCAGGACTAAATTTTTCTTCGCGGAATTTATTGGATTCAGCTGCTGGAGGTACCTTTATGTCCATCACTCTTGGTGAAGCAACAAAGCTTCTTGATAATATGATGATCAATTACTCTGAATGGCACACGGAAAGAGCTCCACAAGGTAAGAAGGTAAATTCGTCGAAGAAACCTCTTCCTTGAGTGATAAGATTGATGCTATTATGTCTATGCTTGTGAATGATAGGACTAATATTGATCCTAATAATGTTCCGTTAGCTTCATTGGTTGCACAAGAAGAACATGTTGATGTAAACTTCATTAAAAATAATAATTTCAACAACAATGCTTACGGAACAATTCTAGTAACAACTATAGACCATATCCTTATAATAATGGCAACGGCTATGGTAATTCTTATGGGAATTCTTACAACAATAATAGGAGTTCACCCCCTGGACTTGAAGCCATGCTTAAAGAATTTATTAGTACACAAACTGCTTTTAACAAATCTGTTGAAGAAAAGCTTGGGAAAATTGATATACTTGCTTCTAAAGTCGATAGTCTTGCTGCTGATGTTGATCTTTTAAAATCAAAAGTTTTGCCTAATGAGAATCATCATAATAAAATTGTTACTACAGCAAATGCCATTCAAGTTAGAATTAATGAGAATATAAGATTAATGGCTGAACTGCGTGCTAGGTGGGATAGAGAAGAAAATGAAAAACTAGCTAAAGAGAAGAATATAGCTAAAGTTTGGACTATTACCACCACTAGTAATGCTAATGCTACACATGTTGCTGCACCTCCTACTCATACTAATAAAAGAATTGGTGTTAGCAATGTTTCCACTTCTAATGCAAAGCGCGAAAAAGCACTGAAACTGCTAAAGCTATTTAAACTGCCTTTGATAAAGCTGCTGAAATTTTTTCCAACATTGGGGATGATGATCCCATTGCTTTAGATTATAATGGTTTGAATTTTGATGATTGCCACATCTCTGAGGTTATAAAGTTCTTGCAAAAACTTGCTAAAAGTCCTAATGCTAGTGCTATAAATTTGGCTTTTACACATCATATTACAAATGCTCTTATAAAAGCTAGAGAAGAGAAACTAGAGCGCGAAGCCTCTATTCCTAAAAAGCTAGAGGATGGTTGGGAGCCCATCATTAAGATGAAGGTTAAAGATTTTGATTGTAATGCTTTATGTGATCTTGGTGCAAGTATTTCTGTTATGCCTAAGAAAATTTATAATATGCTTGACTTGCCACCGCTAAAAAATTGTTATTTGGATGTTAATCTTGCTGATCATTCTACAAAGAAACCTTTGGGTAAAGTTGATAATGTTCGCATTACCGTTAACAATAACCTTGTTCCCGTTGATTTTGTTGTCTTGGATATTGAATGCAATGCATCTTGTCCCATTATATTGGGAAGACCTTTTCTTCGAATCGTTGGTGCTGTTATTGATATGAAGGAAGGTAATATAAAATATCAATTTCCTCTCAAGAAAGGTATGGAACACTTCCCTAGAAAGAGAATGAAGGTACCTTTTGATTCCATTATGAGAACAAATTATGATGTTGACACTTCGTCTCTTGATAATACTTGATACACACTTTCTGCGCCTAGCTGGAAGGCGTTAAAGAAAAGCGCTTATGGGAGACAACCCATGTTTTTACCTACAGTACTTTGTTTTTATTTTATGTCTTGGAAGTTGTTTACTACTGTAGCAACCTCTCCTTATCTTAGTTTTGTGTTTTGTTGTGCCAAGTTAAGCCGTTGATAGAAAAGTAAGTACTAGATTTGGATTACTGCACAGTTCCAGATTTCTTTGCTGTCACGAATCTGAGTCCACCTCCCTGTAGGTAGCTCAGAAAATTAAGCCAATTTACGTGCATGATCCTCAGATATGTACGCAACTTTCATTCAATTTGAGCATTTTCATTTGAGCAAGTCTGGTGCCATTTTAAAATTCGTCAATTCGAACTGTTCTGTTTTGACAGATTCTGCCTTTTATTTCGCATTGCCTCTTTCGCTATGTTGGATGAATTTCTTTGATCCATTAATGTCCAGTAGCATTATGCAATGTCCAGAAGTGTTAAGAATGATTGTGTCACCTCTGAATATGTCAATTTATATTGTGCACTAACCCTCTAATGAGTTGTTTCGAGTTTGGTGTGGAGGAAGTTTTCAAGGATCAAGAGAGGAGTATGATGCAACATGATCAAGGAGAGTGAAAGCTCTAAGCTTGGGGATGCACCCGGTGGTTCACCCCTGCATATTCTAAGAAGACTCAAGCGTCTAAGCTTGGGGATGCCCAAGGCATCCCCTTCTTCATCGACAACATTATCAGGTTCCTCCCCTGAAACTATATTTTTATTCCATCACATCTTATGTGCTTTTTCTTGGAGCGTCGGTTTGTTTTTGTTTTTTGTTTTGTTTGAATAAAATGGATCCTAGCATTCACTTTATGGGAGAGAGACACGCTCCGCTGTAGCATATGGACAAGTATGTCCTTGGTTTCTACTCATAGTATTCATGGCGAAGTTTCTCCTTCGTTAAATTGTTATATGGTTGGAATTGGAAAATGATACATGTAGTAATTGCTATAAATGTCTTGGGTAATGTGATACTTGGCAATTGTTGTGCTCATGTTTAAGCTCTTGCATCATATGCTTTGCACCCATTAATGAAGAAATACATAGAGCATGCTAAAATTTGGTTTGCATATTTGGTCTCTCTAAGGTCTAGATAATTTCTAGTATTGAGTTTGAACAACAAGGAAGACGGTGTAGAGTCTTATAATGTTTTCAATATGTCTTTTATGTGAGTTTTGCTGCACCGGTTCATCCTTGTGTTTGTTTCAAATAAGCCTTGCTAGCCTAAACCTTGTATCGAGAGGGAATACTTCTCATGCATCCAAAATACTTGAGCCAACCACTATGCCATTTGTGTCCACCATACCTACCTACTACATGGTATTTTTCCGCCATTCCAAAGTAAATTGCTTGAGTGCTACCTTTAAAATTCCATCATTCACCTTTGCAATATATAGCTCATGGGACAAATAGCTTAAAAACTATTGTGGTATTGAATATGTAATTATGCACTTTATCTCTTATTAAGTTGCTTGTTGTGCGATAACCATGTTCACTGGGGACGCCATCAACTTTTCATTGTTGAATTTCATGTGAGTTGCTATGCATGTCCGTCTTGTCTGAAGTAAGAGAGATCTACCACCATATGGTTAAGCATGCATATGTTAGAGAAGAACATTGGGCCGCTAACTAAAGCCATGCTCCATGGTGGAAGTTTCAGTTTTGGACAACAATCCTCAAATCTCAAATGAGAAAATTATTAATTGTTGGTATATGCTTATGCATAAAAGAGGAGTCCATTATCTATTGTCTATGTTGTCCCGGTATGGATGTCTAAGTTGAAGAATAATCAATAGCGAGAAATCCAATGCGAGCTTTCTCCTTAGACCTTTGTACAGGCGGCATAGAGGTACCCCTTTGTGACACTTGGTAAAAACAATGCATTGTGATGATCCGGTAGTCCAAGCTAATTAGGACAAGGTGCGGGCACTATTAGTACACTATGCATGAGGCTTGCAACTTATAAGATATAATTTACATGATGCATATGCTTTATTACTACCGTTGACAAAATTGTTTCATGTTTTCAAAATCAAAGCTCTAGCACAAATATAGCAATCGATGCTTTTCCTCTATGGAGGACTATTCTTTTACTTTCAATGTTGAGTCAGTTCACCTATCTCTCTCCACCTCAAGAAGCAAACACTTGTGTGAACTGTGCATTGATTCCTACATACTTGCTTATTGCATCTATTATATTACTCTATGTTGACAATATCCATGAGATATACATGTTACAAGTTGAAAGCAACCGCTGAAACTTAATCTTCTTTTGTGTTGCTTCAATATCTCTACTTTGAATTATTGCTTTATGAGTTAACTCTTATGCAAGACTTATTGATGCTTGTCTTGAAGTGCTATTCATGAAAAGTCTTTGCTATATGATTCACTTGTTTACTCATGTCATATACATTGTTTCGATCGCTGCATTCACTACATATGCTTTACAAATAGTATGATCAAGATTATGATGGCATGTCACTCCAGAAATTATCTGTGTTATCGTTCTACCTGCTCGGGACGAGCAGAACTAAGCTTGGGGATGCTGATACGTCTCCGACGTATCGATAATTTCTTATGTTCCATGCCACATTATTGATGTTATCTACATGTTTTATGCACACTTTATGTCATATTCGTGCATTTTCGGAACTAACCTATTAACAAGATGCCGAAGAGCCCGTTGCTGTTTTCTGCTGTTTTTGGTTTCAGAAATCCTAGTAAGGAAATATTCTCGGAATTGGACGAAATCAAAGCCCAGGGGCCTATTTTCTCACGAAGCTTCCAGAAGTCCGAAGGAGAGACGAAGAGGGGCCACGGAGGGGCCACACCATAGGCGGCGCGGCCCCTTGGCCGCGCCGGCCTGTGGTGTGGGGCCCCCGTGCCGCCTCTTGACCTACCCTTCCGCCTATAAAAAGTCTCCGTGACGAAACCCCCAGTACCGAGAGCCCCGATACGGAAAACCTTCCAGAGACGCCGCCACCGCCGATCCCATCTCGGGGATCCAGAGATCGCCTCCGGCACCCTGCCGGAGAGGGGAATCATCTCCCGGAGGACTCTACGCCGCCATGGTCGCCTCCGGTGTGATGTGTGAGTAGTCTACCCCTGGACTATGGGTCCATAGCAGTAGCTAGATGGTTGTCTTCTCCCCATTGTGCTATCATTGTCGGATCTTGTGAGCTGCCTAACATGATCAAGATCATCTATCTGTAATTCTATATGTTGCGTTTGTTGGGATCCGATGAATAGAGAATACTTGTTATGTTGATTATCAAAGTTATATCTATGTGTTGTTTATGATCTTGCATGCTCTCCGTTATTAGTAGATGCTCTGGCCAAGTTGATGCTAGTAACTCCAAGAGGGAGTATTTATGCTCGATAGTGGGTTCATGTCTCCGTGAATGCGAGGGGTGACAAGAACCTCTAAGGTTATGGATGTGCTGTTGCCACTAGGGATAAAACATTAGTGCTATGTTCAAGGATGTAGTCACTAGTTACATTACGCGCAATACTTAATGCAATTGTCTGTTGTTAGCAACTTAATACCGGAGGGGGTTCGGATGATAACCTGAAGGTGGACTTTTTAGGCATAGATGCAGTTGGATGACGGTCTATGTACTTTGTCGTAATGCCCAATTAAATCTCACTATACTCATCATGATATGTATGTGCATGGTCATGCTCTCTTTATTTGTCAATTGCCCAACTGTAATTTGTTCACCCAACATGCTGTTCGTCTTATGGGAGAGACACCTCTAGTGAACTGTGGACCCCGGTCCAATTCTCTTTACTGAAATACACTCTACTGCAATACTTGTTCTACTGTTTTCTGCAAACAATCATCTTCCACACAATACGGTTAACTCTTTGTTACAGCAAGCCGGTGAGATTGACAACCTCACTGTTTCGTTGGGGCAAAGTACTTTGGTTGTGTTGTGCAGGTTCCACGTTGGCGCCGGAATCACTGGTGTTGCGCCGCACTACATCTCGCCGCCATCAACCTTCAACGTGCTTCTTGACTCCTACTGGTCCGATTAAACCTTGGTTTCTTACTGAGGGAAACTTGCCGCTGTGCGCATCACACCTTCCTCTTGGGGTTCCCAACGGACGTGCCAACCACACGCATCACTAGACTCTACACCCTCTTGTTGGATGATGGACACCACTAACTGTGTAGGATTACACGAACCCTCAATGCCGGAGTTAACAAGCTCCACAATATTCAATGTTCATATTTAAATAACCTTAGAGTGCATAACAGATCAACATAACCAAACCAAGTACTAACATAGCATGCACACTGTCACCTTCACACTACGAAAGGAGGAATAGATCACATCAATACTATCATAGCAATAGTTAACTTCATAATCTACAAGAGATCACAATCATAGCCTACGCCAAGTACTACACGATGCACACACTATCACCATTACACCGTGCAGGAGGAATAAACTACTTTAATAACATCACTAGAGTAGCACACAGATAAATTTTGATACAAAACACATTGCAATCATAAAGAGATATAAATAAGCACTTCACTATGCCATTCATAACAGCGAATAAGTATTCTGTGAAATATAGCCTAAGAGACCCACACGGTGCACACACTGTCACCTTTACACACGTGGGACAAGGAGTCTCCGGAGATCACATAAGTAAAATCCACTTGACTAGCATAATGACATCTAGATTACAAGCATCATCATATGAATCTCAATCATGTAAGGCAGCTCATGAGATTATTGTATTGAAGCACATAGGAGAGAGATGAACCACATAGCTACCGGTACAGCCCTTAGCCTCGATGGAGAACTACTCCCTCCTCATGGGAGACAGCAGCGTTGATGAAGATGGCGGTGGTGTCGATGGAGAAGCCTTCCGGGGGCACTTCCCCATCCCGGCGGCGTGCCGGAACAGAGACTCCTGTCCCCCAGATCTTGGCTTCACGATGGCGGTGGCTCTGGAAGGTTTTCTCTGGTTTCGTCGAACGTGTCATGGTTTTTAGGTCAGGGACCTTTATATAGGCGAAGAGGCGGAGTCGGGGGGGTCGACGAGGCGACGACACACTAGGGGGGCGCGGCCAAGGCCTGGGCCGCGCCACCCTGTCGTCTGGGGCCCACAGGGCCCTCCTCTGGCGGGTGTCGGGTGTTCTGGCAGCTCCCGGGGGTTCTAAGATCTTCGGTGTTGATTTCGTCCGATTCCGAGAATATTTCCTTACTAGGATTTCTGGAACCAAAAACAGCAGAAAACAGGAACTGGCCCTTCGGCATCCCGTCAATAGGTTAGTTCCGGAAAACGCATAATAATGACATAAAGTATGCATAAAACATGTAGATATCATCAATAATGTGGCATGGAACATAAGAAATTATCGATACGTCGGAGACGTATCAGCATCCCCTGTTAGTTCTGCTCGTCCCGAGCAGGTAAACGATAACAAAGATAATTTCTGGAGTGACATGCCATCATAACCTTGATCATACTATTGTAAGCATATGTAATGAATGCAGCGATCAAAACAATGGTAATGACATGAGTAAACAAATGAATCATAAAGTAAAGACTTTTCATGAATAGTACTTCAAGACAAGCATCAATAAGTCTTGCATAAGAGTTAACTCATAAAACAATAATTCAAAGTAAAAGGTATTGAAGCAACATAAAGGAAGATTAAGTTTCAGCGGTTGCTTTCAACTTGTAACATGTATATCTCATGGACAATTGTCAACATAGAGTAATATAACAAATGCAATATGCAAGTATGTAGGAATCAATGCACAGTTCACACAAGTGTTTGCTTCTTGAGATGGAGAGAGATAGGTGAACTGACTCAACATAAAAGTAAAAGAAAGGCCTTTCGCAGAGGGAAGCATTGATTGCTATATTTGTGCTAGAGCTTTGGTTTTGAAAACATAAAGAGAGCATGCAAATAAAGTTTTGAGAGGTGTTTGTTGTTGTCAACGAATGTTAGCGGGTACTCTAACTACCTTATCAACCAGACTTTCAAGAGCGGCTCCCATGAAGGACGTTATCTCTACCAGCAAGGTAGATCATCCCTCTTCTCTTTTGTTTACATATGTACTTTAGTTTAGTTTTTCTTTATTTATGGATGACACTCCTCCCAACCTTTTGCTTACACAAGCCATGGCTAACCGAATCCTCGGGTGCCTTCCAACATTCACATACCATGGAGGAGTGTCTATTTGCAAAATTAAGTTGCTTACTGATAGATCAGAGCAAAACATGTGAAGAGAATTATTAATGCAAGTTAATTAATTGGGGCTCGGCACCCCATTGCCAGCTCTTTTTGCAAAATTATTGGATAAGCGGATGAGCCACTAGTCCATTGGTGAAAGTCTGTCCGAAGTAAATGACAAGATCGAAAGATAAACACCACATACTTCCTCATGAGCTATAAAACATTGACACAAATCAGAGGTGATAAATTTTGAATTATTTAAAGGTAGCACTCAAGCAATTTACTTTGGAATGGCGGAGAAATACCATGTAGTAGGTAGGTATGGTGGACACAAATGGCATAGTGGTTGGCTCAAGGATTTTGGATGCATGAGAAGTATTCCCTCTCGATACAAGGTTTAGGCTAGCAAGGTTATTTGAAACAAACACAAGGATGAACCGGTGCAGCAAAACTCACATAAAAGACATATTGTAAACATTATAAGACTCTACACCGTCTTCCTTGTTGTTCAAAACTCAATACTAGAAATTATCTAGACTTTAGAGAGACCAAATATGCAAACCAAATTTTAGCAAGCTCTATGTATTTCTTCATTAATAGGTGCAAAGTATATGATGCAAGAGCTTAAACATGAGCACAACAATTGCCAAGTATCAAGTTATCCAAGACATTTTAGAATTACTACATGTAGCATTTCCCGTTTCCAACCATATAACAATGAACGAAGCAGTTTCAACCTTCGCCATGAACATTAGAAGCTAAGAACACATGTGTTCATATGAACCAGCGGAGCGTGTCTCTCTCCCACACAAGCATTTATTCAAACAAAAACAAAAACAAAAACAAAAACAAACAGACGCTCCAAGTAAAGTACATATGATGTGACCGAATAAAAATATAGTTTCAAGAGAAGAAACCTGATAAGTTGTTGATGAAGAAGGGGATGCCTTGGGCATCCCCAAGCTTAGATGGTTGAGTCTTCTTGAAATATGCAGGGATGAACCACCGGGGCATCCCCAAGCTTAGACTTTTCACTCTTCTTGATCGTAGTATATCATCCTCCTCTCTTGACCCTTGAAAACTTCCTCCACACCAAACTCGAAACAACTCATTAGAGGGTTAGTGCACAATAAAAATTTATATGTTCAGAGGTGACATAATCATTCTTAACACTTCTGGACATTGCATAAAGCTACTGGACATTAATGGATCAAAGAAATCCATCCAACACAGCAAAAGAGGCAATGCGAAATAAAAAGCTGAATCTGTCAAAACAGAACAGTCTGTAAAGACGAATTTTAAAATGGCACCAGACTTGCTCAGATGAAAATGCCCAAATTGAATGAAAATTGCGTACATATCTGATGATCACTCACGTAAATTGGCATAATTTTCTGAGTTACCTACAGAGAATTAGGCCCAGATTCGTGACAGCAAGAAATCTGTTTCTGCGCAGTAATCCAAATCTAGTATGAACCTTACTATCAAAGACTTTACTTGGCACAACGATGCAACAAAACTAAGATAAAGAGAGGTTGCTACAGTAGTAACAACTTCCAAGACACAAATACAAAATAAAAGTACTGTAACAAAATAAACACATGGGTTATCTCCCAAGAAGTTCTTTCTTTATAGCCATTAAGATGGGCTCAGCAGTTTTAATGATGCACTCGCAAGAAATAGTAGTTGAAGTAAAAGAGAGCATCAAGAGGCAAATTCAAAACAAATTTAAGTCTAACATGCTTCCTATGAAAAGGAATCTTGTAAATAAACAAATTCATGAAGCATGATGCAACAAGCATAGAAAGATAAAACAAGTGTAACTTCAAAAATTTCAGCACATAGAGAGGTGTTTTAGTAACATGAAAATTTCTACAACCATATTTTCCTTTCTCATAATAACTTTCAGTAGCAACATGAGCAAACTCAACAATATAACTATCACATAAAGCATTCTTATCATGAGTCTCATGCATAAAATTATTACTCTCCACATAGGCATAATCAATTTTATTAGTTGTAGTGGGAGCAAATTCAACAAAGTAGCTATCATTATTATTCTCATCATCAAATATAGGAGGCATATTGTAATCATAATCAAATTTATCCTCCATAATAGGCGGTACTAAAAGACCAATATCATTATAATCATCATAAATAGGAGGCAAAGTATCGTCAAAGTAAATTTTCCCCTCAATGCTTGGGGGACTAAAAATATCATGCTCATCAAAGCCAGCTTCCCCAAGCTTAGAATTTTCCATATCATTAGCAACAATGGTGTTCAAAGCGTTCATACTAATATGTTCCATAGGTTTTTAAATTTTTGCATCAAACCATCCATGTCTTAAATCAGGAAATAGAATAAGAAGCTCATTGTTGTCCATTATGCCTAACAAGTGTAAACAAGAAACAAAAAGATGCAATTGCAGGATCTAAAGGAAATAGCTTCGAGCACACACACAACGGCAACAGAAAAGTACTTTACCTGGGACCGGAGTATGAGTGCCTTTTACCTTTCCTCCCCGGCAACGGCGCCAGAAAATAGCTTGATGTCTACGGGTGCTTCTATTCTTGTAGACAGTGTTGGGCCTCCAAGAGCAGAGGTTTGTAGAACAGCAGCAAGTTTCCCTTAAGTGGATCACCCAAGGTTTATCGAACTCAGGGAGGAAGAGGTCAAAGATATCCCTCTCATGCAACCCTGCAACCACAAAGCAAGAAGTCTCTTGTGTCCCCAACACACCTAATAGGTGCACTAGTTCGGCGAAGAGATAGTGAAATACACGTGGTATGAATGAATATGAGCAGTAGTAACGGCGCCAGAAAAGTGCTTGCTGGCGTGCAGTTGATGGTAGTAATATTGCAGGAAGTAAAGATGCAGTAAAAACAGTAAACAAGCAGCGATAGCAGTATTTAGGAACAAGGCCTAGGGATCATACTTTCACTAGTGGACACTCTCAACATTGATCACATAACAGAATAAATAGATAGATGCTAGACTCTACACCCTCTGGATGATGAACACCACTAACTGTGTAGGATTACACGAACCCTCAATGCCGGAGTTAACAAGCTCCACAATATTCAATGTTCATATTTAAATAACCTTAGAGTGCATAACAGATCAACATAACCAAAGCAAGTACTAACATAGCATGCACACTGTCACCTTCACACTACGAAAGGAGGAATAGATCACATCAATACTATCATAGCAATAGTTAACTTCATAATCTACAAGAGATCACAATCATAGCCTACGCCAAGTACTACACGATGCACACACTGTCACCATTACACCGTGCAGGAGGAATAAACTACTTTAATAACATCACTAGAGTAGCACACAGATAAATTGTGATACAAAACACATTGCAATCATAAAGAGATATAAATAAGCACTTCACTATGCCATTCATAACAGCGAATAAGTATTCTGTGAAATATAGCCTAAGAGACCCACACGGTGCACACACTGTCACCTTTACACACGTGGGACAAGGAGTCTCCGGAGATCACATAAGTAAAATCCACTTGACTAGCATAATGTCATCTAGATTACAAGCATCATCATATGAATCTCAATCATGTAAGGCAGCTCATGAGATTATTGTATTGAAGCACATAGGAGAGAGATGAACCACATAGCTACCGGTACAGCCCTTAGCCTCGATGGAGAACTACTCCCTCCTCATGGGAGACAACAACGTTGATGAAGATGGCGGTGGTGTCGATGGAGAAGCCTTCCGGGGGCACTTCCCCGTCCCGGCAGCGTGCCGGAACAGAGACTCCTGTCCCCCAGATCTTGGCTTCGCGATGGCGGCGGCTCTGGAAGGTTTTCTCTGGTTTCGTCGAACGTGTCGTGGTTTTTAGGTCAGGGACCTTTATATAGGCGAAGAGGCGGAGTCGGGGGGTCGACGAGGCGACGACACACTAGGGGGGCGCGGCCAAGGCCTGGGCCGCGCCACCCTGTCGTCTGGGGCCCACAGGGCCCTCCTCTGGCGGTTCTCGGGTGTTCTGGAAGCTCCCGGGGATTCTAAGATCTTCGGTGTTGATTTCGTCCGATTCCGAGAATATTTCCTTACTAGGATTTCTGGAACCAAAAACAGCAGAAAATAGGAACTGGCCCTTCGGCATCTCGTCAATAGGTTAGTTCCGGAAAACGCATAATAATGACATAAAGTATGCATAAAACATGTAGATATCATCAATAATGTGGCATGGAACATAAGAAATTATCGATACGTCGGAGACGTATCACATGCTTCCTATGCATAGGAGTTTTGTAAATAAACAAGTTGTTATCACCAGAATTTGACCGAGCCAGAGGTGGGCCGCGATCAAGATGGACTTGAAGAATATACATGTAAGGATTACGTGAATCGGCCTGTTATGCTGAGTTTGGGGCTAGTTTGCCTTTGTATCTGTAACATATTAGGATACGTGTCGGTTAGTTAGAATTTTACCCGTGCACGGTTAGGTGCACGTCTAAGTTAGAAAGTCCCCTGGACTATAAATATGTATCTAGGGTTTATGGAATAAACAACAACAAACGTTCAACCAATCAAATCAATCTCGGCGCATCGCCAACTCCTTCGTCTCGAGGGTTTCTACCGGTAAGCAACATGCTGCCTAGATCGCATCTTGCGATCTAGGCAGCACAAGCTCCACGTTGTTCATGCGTTGCTCGTACTGAAGCCTTGTTGATGGCGAGCAACGTAGTTATCATAGATGTGTTAGGGTTAGCATAGTTCTTCGCGTAACATGCTATCGTAGTGCAACCCTAACGTATCTAGCCGCCCTTACACCTATCTTAGGTGTAGGGGCGGCACCCCGCTTGATCATTATTTAGTAGATCCGATCCGTTACGATTGCTCCTTGTTCATCGAGGATTAGTTTAATATCTGCAATAGTTAGGCCTTACAAAGGGTTGGAGGATCCAGCGGCACGTAGGGTGTCGTTTGCTAGTCCTAGACAGGATGTTCCGGGGATCAACCTCGTGTTGGTTTTTAGGCCTTGTCTAGGATCGGCTTACGATCACCGTGCGTGGCCGCGAGGCCCAATCCTGAGTAGGATGATCCGATTATGCGGTGAAAACCCTAAATCGTCGTAGATCTCATTAGCTTTATCTTGATCAAGCAGGACCACCATATATTCGTGCACCTTGTACGAATCATGGGTGGATCGGCTCCTTGAGCCGATTCACAGGATAACCTGAGAGCCGATCGAGGCTCGTATTTAATGTTTACGTGTATGCCATGCAGGAAACTAAGCGAGGCATCTCCATCACCTTCCCGCCTGTACAGGTCAGGTGGCACGCCCTTGCAATCAGCATCGGACGTGTGACCAGAAGGCTTTGCGGGCCGTCGCTCGGAGGGACCTCGGCCAGCCGCAGCCCTAGGTTGTTCCCGGCTCTACGGTGTTGCCCGTCGCTGCCCGCCGGTGGGTTTCGGACGTCAACACATTCTGGCACGCCCGGTGGGACAGACTTCTACATCAACCACCTCGCCATCTACATCTGAGATGGCGGACGGCACGCCAGTCACATACGAGGATCTGACCGACGAACTCAAGAAGAAGTATGACGAGATCAAAGTCATCCTCGAAGCCGACCTCATCGACTCTTTTCACAGAACCCGTTCACATGGCATCAGGTGGAAGGGGTTCTCGCCTAATGGTGCACTAGATGGGATAGACCTCTCTGCCCCGTCGGAAGAACGCACCAGGTCCCTGCGGCAGGAGATCAACTACTTGGTGGCTCACTCGCTACACCGCCACTCTGAGAACCTGGTCAACACGTTGGAGCGTGTCGCTCTTCGCGTGATCCAGAGATCATGAGGCACCGCATTTCGCCGTCAGGACCAGCTCTCGGGACACATCAAGGAGAGTTGCCACTCCAGTCCCGTCCGCCGCTGCCATATGCGTTGGCAGCACCAGAAGTGCCGGCTTCACCGGCATTCGTCGTCTACAAGATCGGTGGTGACCCTAGTGACTACCAGTTCTTGCCTGAGGCACCTAAGGAGATCCCTCAGGGTACACGTGCACGTATGTGCCAGATTGTGGTAACTGGGCACTCACAAACCAGGCCACAACATCAAGGACTTCTGGGAAAGCAGGAGGGACGTCAGCAACAGATCTTGAGAAGCAGACGTGGCTAACTAAATACGCCACCCCGACGAACCTCCAGAGCTCAGCTCCTGCAGTTGGCTCAGAGCTGGAAAAGCAAACATGGCTGGCTAAGTACGCCACCCCGGCGAATCTTCAGAGTTCAACTCCTGCAGCCAGCACATCGGATCAGATCAGCAACATCCTGAGAGACCAGTTCGGCATGGTGCCGAAACGGAGGGCAATCGGCTATTCCAAGCCGTACCCCGACGACTACGAGATGATCCCGCTACCACCTAAATATCGGCTCCCCGACTTCTCCAAATTCAGCGGATCAGATGGATCCAGCTCCATCGAGCACGTGGGCCGATATTTGGCACAACTAGGACCGGCCTCAGTGTCGGATCAACTACGCGTGAGGCTCTTCTCACAGTCCCTCACGGGATCGGCTTTCGGATGGTACACCTCGTTGCCACCAGACTCCATCCGGACTTGGAAGCAGTTGGAAGAGCAGTTCCATATACAGTACCATTCAGAGGCTTCCGAGTCCGGCATTGCCGATCTAGCACAACTACGTCAGAAGCGTGGAGAAACCGTGACAGAATACATCCAGCGCTTCAGGAATCTTAGGAACCGATGTTATTCGGTTCGTATAACAGAAAAGGAAGCAGTCGAGTTGGCAGTAGCGGGCCTTGTAACACCGCTCAAGGACATGGCCTCCCAAGCAGACTACCCCTCACTGGCGCACATGGTTCAGAAACTGTCGGCATATGAACAGCGCCACCCGGACCTGTACCAGGATAAATTCAAACGTGCAGTGGTCCTGGTCGATGCAGAGGAAGACGGAGTTTCTGCGGGAGGTCAAGAGGTAGCAGTGGCTGAATGGACTCGGGGAGGAACCCCCGTGTCCTGCAAATGGGTAAAGCCACCAGGCCCGCCCCGGGGGTTTGATTTTGACGTGACCAAAACTGAGCAAATCTTCGACCTCCTGCTCAAGGAGAAGCATCTGACGATTCTTGAAGGTCTCAAATTCCCCACGGTGCAAGAGCTGAACGGAAAGCCATACTGCAAATGGCATAACTCGCTCTCCCATGCCACCAACGACTGCAGGGTATGGCGTCAGCACATCCAAGCGGCGATAGAAAAAGGGCGTCTGATTTTCAACCAGTACGCCATGAAGGTCGACACCCAGCCCTTCCCCGCCGTTAACATGGTAGAATGCACTTACCCTGAAGGTTGCCAGCCAGGATCCTCGTTTAGCATCAATATGGTGGGACCTGGGCACCACTCTGGCAAAGATGGAGACGAGGGCAGCTGCTCTCGTAGCAAGGACACAGAGGAGGCCGCTCCACGCGACCGGCTCCATCATGATGGCAAGCGCTACGTCACAGAGGGAGAAGTGAAGAACATAAGATATCAGCGACCCCTCTCTGATCACCTCCTCAACAAGTATGTAAATCAGTATGACCAACGCCGACGGTCCAGCTATGATGATGAAAGAGATCGTCTGGCTAGAGAAGCCAGAAGACATCGTCGGCACAATCACGATGAGGAGGAGCACGAGCGCCGTGCCAAAGAAGAATCAAGGGAGCAAGATGACAACGACAGGCACTGGGACTGCCCCTTCTTCAGACACTGCTGGGATTCAGGAATGAGCCGATTGCCCACAATCGGCAATTGCCCAATGCAACCAAGAAGAAGGAGGCAGCCAACGTATCTGTGTTCAGGCGCTTAGGGCCTCTCCCACCACAAAGCAAACGCGCTGAGTCCCCTCGGTGGGCGGATCTCGAGGATTCAGAAGACGAGGGACAAGAAGAAGAAGAAAACAGGTACCACCGTCCAAGGTGGTGCCCTGATGGACTCAGCCGTTCCCAAAAGCGCAGGGTTCAGCGATTGCGCGGCCTAGAGGAAGCCGAAAGGTTATACTTGCATACGCTAAGGAAGGCACGACCTGATCTGGCTGTGAAGGTTCAGCGAACCCTGGATGAAGAGGGTCATCCACGGAAAATGGAGTGGCGTCCCAAGCAAAGGAAAGCCGACGATGAAACATCGGCTGGTACAAACATGGTGCTCGTCCTTCCGACGGAGCTTAGTGCTCCACGATTCTACGACGCACTCAAGGTGGACGACAGCAGGCGCATCAAGTCAGAGGTTGGGCTGGTTTTATCCACTAGCCTGACCGAGTAGCAAGAACAAACCGATGAGCAAACGGGGCAAGGCTGATCCTTGTGATCGGCCCCAAAAATTATGAAGGAGCATTACAGAACCTTCAGTCAGCGCTTCAATGGATATGGAGGCCGATTCCAGCAATCGGCCAAAATTATCTTCACCACATGTTATGCCTGTGTTCAGCATCGATCTACTGGGCAGCGGCCACGTCGGCAGATGAGCGTCAGCACGAATCCTTGCGGAGCCGACGTGCAAGTGCAGTGCCCTGGCTAACCATAAAAGCCGATATCTGCAGTCACCTGGCAGATTCGGCTCGGGGGGCATATAGTCAGATGAACATGTGCAGTAAACATGTGTACAATGAAACATTAGGGTCCGATTAGAGAAAAATCGGCCAGTAAAAAAAAATTATACAAGGCGATGCGCAGCCATCGACTCTAGTGCAATTATACGAGGCTTTGGTGCATCCTCTCTGACATTCTCGCCTCGAGTAAGGCTCGGGGGGCAGTAGGCCTGGTGAATGCTCTGTTCATGAGCCGATTGGGGTACCATCGGCTGATCTTTCGTTGCAACCTTCTTCACAGATGATGAGTGTTAAAGAAGACCATTAGGTTTGGTTGGAAGAATTCAAAGGCTTCCCTGAAGATTCTACATTATCCACCAGATTTCAAGGTCATCAGTTGAAGAATGGAAGGGTGAATTTTTAAAGGGCTGATGCATTGCTATCGGCTCATTACGCATTGGCAAAGGGGACAAATCGGCAAGGTCAGTAGAAGAGGAAATCGGCTAAATTAAGCTCGGAGGAAATCGGCAAAATCAAATTGGGAAAAGTTCTTCATTGATAGGCGAGATTTCTTACATAAAGAGCTGATTGCTCTCAAAAGGAAGTACTAGGGGATACATTGCCCCATCTACTGCTACTGGCCCTATACTAGAGGTCCTATCTACGGGCCGTCGCTGCCCTCGTCGGCGCCGTCGTCGCCGCTGTCGGCGCTGCTCCCGGCGGGCTCGTCATCGCTCCAATGGCCGCCGACTGGGCCCTCATTGTCCTCGTCCTCTTTGTCAGCGTCGTCGTCGTCGCTGTCGAAGTCGCTGAGGTTGCCCGGCCAGGGACAGAACCGCTTGGCCGGCGGCTCGTCGGAGGAGGTGTCGTCCTCCTCCTCCTCCTCCTCTTCCTCCTCCTACTCGGGGGAGGAGAAGTCACAGGAGAAGCGATCGTTGTCGCTCTCCTCCTCTGTCTCCCCGTCGACGAGGAAGCAGAGGTCGCTCTCCCCGTCGGTCAGGGACTGGTCGTCCTCCGACCAGATGGAGAAGTCGTGGCTAGACTCCTCCCCGGCCTCGATGGCGCGGCGGGTGTTGGCTGCGTGGACCTCCGCCGGGTTCGGCTCCGGCGTCGGCTCGCGAGAGGAAGAGGACTGGGTGGAAAGATCCGATGAGACAGAGGAGGAAGAAGACATGGTGGCACTGGAGGGCTTTTGGAGTGCTAATGCGAAGAAGATGTAGAAATAAACTGTGCGGAGCGGTTAAATAAAAGGGGATATAGTGGAAATTCAATGCCACAGCAGTTTCCGAGGAAGTGGTGCCTAAAAGAAAAAAAAACTGCCAGGTCACGCAGAGAAGTTGAGAAGGCAAGGCATCATGATGACGGATACTGCAACGGTTCTGCCACGACATGACCCGACGAAGGAAAAGCAGAGTGATTTTGGAATTACCAATTCCAAAACCAGGGGGGCATGTGTTATCACCAGAATTTGACCGAGCCAGAGGTGGGCCGCGATCAAGATGGACTTGAAGAATATACATGTAAGGATTACGTGAATCGGCCTGTTATGCTGAGTTTGGGGCTAGTTTGCCTTTGTATCTGTAACATATTAGGATACGTGTCGGTTAGTTAGAATTTTACCCGTGCACGGTTAGGTGCACGTCTAAGTTAGAAAGTCCCCTGGACTATAAATATGTATCTAGGGTTTATGGAATAAACAACAACAAACGTTCAACCAATCAAATCAATCTCGGTGCATCGCCAACTCCTTCGTCTCGAGGGTTTCTACCGGTAAGCAACATGCTGCCTAGATCGCATCTTGCGATCTAGGCAGCACAAGCTCCACGTTGTTCATGCGTTGCTCGTACTGAAGCCTTGTTGATGGCGAGCAACGTAGTTATCATAGATGTGTTAGGGTTAGCATAGTTCTTCGCGTAACATGCTATCGTAGTGCAACCCTGACGTATCTAGCCGCCCTTACACCTATCTTAGGTGTAGGGCGGCACCCCGCTTGATCATTATTTAGTAGATCCGATCCGTTACGATTGCTCCTTGTTCATCGAGGATTAGTTTAATATCTGCAATAGTTAGGCCTTACAAAGGGTTGGAGGATCCAGCGGCACGTAGGGTGTCGTTTGCTAGTCCTAGACAGGATGTTCCGGGGATCAACCTCGTGTTGGTTTTTAGGCCTTGTCTAGGATCGGCTTACGATCACCGTGCATGGCCGTGGGGCCCAATCCTGAGTAGGATGATCCGATTATGTGGTGAAAACCCCAAATCGTCGTAGATCTCATTAGCTTTATCTTGATCAAGCAGGACCACCATATATTCGTGCACCTTGTACGAATCATGGGTGGATCGGCTCCTTGAGCCGATTCACAGGATAACCTGAGAGCCGATCGAGGCTCGTATTTAATGTTTACGTGTATGCCATGTAGGAAACTAAGCGAGGCATCTCCATCACCTTCCTGACTAGGTATAGGTCAGGTGGCACGCCCTTGCAATCAGCATCGGACGTGTGACCAGAAGGCTTTGCGGGCCGTCGCTCGGAGGGACCTCGGCCAGCCGCAGCCCTAGGTTGTTCCCGGCTCTACGGTGTTGCCCGTCGCTGCCCGCCGGTGGGTTTCGGACGTCAACACAAGTTCATGAAGAAAAAAGTAACAAGCATAGGAAGATAGAACAAGTGTAGCTTCAAAAATTTCAGCACATAGAGTGGTGTTTTAGTAACATGAAAATTTCTACAACCATATTTTCCTCTCTCATAATAACTTTCAGTAGCAACATGAGCAAACTCAACAATATAACTATCACATAAAGCATTCTTATTCACATGCATAAAAGTATCATTACTCTCCACATAAGCATAATCAATTTTATTAGTTGTAGTGGGAGCAAATTCAACAAAGTAGCTATCATTATTATTCTCATCATCAAATATAAGAGGCATATTGTAATCATAATCAAATTTATCCTCCATAACAGGAGGTACTAAAAGACCAATATCATTATAATCATCATAAATAGGAGGCAAAGTATCGTCAAAGTAAATTTTCTCCTCAATGCTTGGGGGACTAAAAAGATCATGAAAACCAGCTTCCCCAAGCTTAGAACTTTCTATATCATTATCAACAATGGTGTTCAAAGCGTTCATACTAATATTACTACCAGCATGCAAATAAGGTTCCATAGGTTTTTTAATTTTCGCATCAAACCATCCATGTCTTAAATCAGGAAATAGAATAAGAAGCTCATTGTTGCCCATTATGCCAAACTAGTGTAAACAAGAAACAAAAAGATGCAATTGCAGGATCTAAAGGAAATAGCTTCGAGTACTTACAACGACGAAAATAGCTTAGTAGCCGAGATCCGGAGTGTGAGTACCTTTTACCTTTCCTCCCAAGAATCGGCGCTTTAAAATAGCTTGATGTCTACGGGTGCTTCTATTCTTGTAGACAGTTTTGGGCCTCCAAGAGCAGAGGTTTGTAGAACAACAGCAAGTTTCCCTTAAGGGGATCACCCAAGGTTTATCGAACTCAGGGAGGAAGAGGTCAAAGATATCCCTCTCATGCAACCCTGCAACCACAAAGCAAGAAGTCTCTTGTGTCCCCAACACACCTAATAGGTGCACTAGTTCGGCAAAGAGATAGTGAAATACAGGTGGTATGAATAAGTATGAGCAGTAGCAATGGCGCCAGAAAAGTGCTTGTCATGGCGTGCGATTGATGGTAGTAATATTGCAGGAAGTAAAGATGCAAAAAACAAAGAAACAAGCAAAGCGATAGCGATATTTAGGAACAAGGCCTAGGGATCATACTTTCACTAGTGGACACTCTCAACATTGATCACATAACAGAATAAATAAATAGATGCTAGACTCTACACCCTCTTGTTGGATGATGAACACCACTAACCGTGTAGGATTACACGAACCCTCAATGCCGGAGTTAACAAGCTCCACAATATTCAATGTTCATATTTAAATAACCTTAGAGTGCATAACAGATCAACATAACCAACCAAGTACTAACATAGCATGCACACTGTCACCTTCACACTACGAAAGGAGGAATAGATCACATCAATACTATCATAGCAATAGTTAACTTCATAATCTACAAGAGATCACAATCATAGCCTACGCCAAGTACTACACGATGCACACACTATCACCATTACACCGTGCAGGAGGAATAAACTATTTTAATAACATCACTAGAGTAGCACACAGATAAATTTTGATACAAAACACATTGCAATCATAAAGAGATATAAATAAGCACTTCACTATGCCATTCATAACAGCGAATAAGTATTCTGTGAAATATAGCCTAAGAGACCCACACGGTGCACACACTGTCACCTTTACACACGTGGGACAAGGAGTCTCCGGAGATCACATAAGTAAAATCCACTTGACTAGCATAATGACATCTAGATTACAAGCATCATCATATGAATCTCAATCATGTAAGGCAGCTCATGAGATTATTGTATTGAAGTACATAGGAGAGAGATTAACCACATAGCTACCGGTACAGCCCCGAGCCTCGATGGAGAACTACTCCCTCCTCATGGGAGACAGTAGCGTTGATGAAGATGGCGGTGGTGTCGATGGAGAAGCCTTCCGGGGGCACTTCCCCGTCCCGGCGGCGTGCCGGAACAGAGATTCCTGTCCCCCAGATCTTGGCTTCGCGATGGCGGTGGCTCTGGAAGGTTTTTTCTGGTTTCGTCGAACGTGTCGTGGTTTTTAGGTCAGGTACCTTTATATAGGCTAAGAGGCGGAGTCGGAGGGTCGACGAGGCGACGACACACTAGGGGGGCGCGGCCAAGGCCTGGGCCGCGCCACCCTATCGTCTGGGGCCCACAGGGCCCTCCTCTGGCGGTTATCGGGTGTTCTGGAAGCTCCCGGGGATTCTAAGATCTTCGGTGTTGATTTCGTCCGATTCCGAGAATATTTCCTTACTAGGATTTCTGGAACCAAAAACAGCAGAAAACAGGAACTGGCCCTTCGGCATCTCGTCAATAGGTTCGTTCCGGAAAACGCATAATAATGACATAAAGTATGCATAAAACATGTAGATATCATCAATAATGTGGCATGGAACATAAGAAATTATCGATACGTCGGAGACGTATCAGGGATCGACAGAAAAAATCATGTAGTCAGAAATCAACGAGCCAAAAAACCCAAGAAATGAAAGGTTTATTGCACATAGAGGCTTACATATGGGTCCCACGAGCCATCAGCCGCCTCAACCTTAACAAGGCAGCAGGGGATCCAAAAAATTCAATTTTGCTAGAAATCATGGGGCAAAAAATAATCGAAGAATAGAAACTTTATTGTACATAGGGGATGACATATATGTCCCATTTTTTATAAGCGGCCTCAATGTTTGAAAGGAGGCAGGGAATCGAAAGAAAAAGGCAAATAGCCAGAAATTAGGGGTCAGAAATAAATCCAAGAAAGGAAAGGTTTAGAAAAAAGCAAGATGTCAAAATTTAGAGTGGCAAAAGCAAAATGGGTAAAATCTAGTGTGGCAAGAACAAAATTTTCCTAAAGGTTTATCATTCAGAAAGGCTGACATGTGGTACTCATGAGCCAACACTGTCCTCAAGGTTAACCAGGCGGCAAGGGATCGAAAGAAAAAAGGCAAGTAGCTCAAAATTAGGGGTCAAAATAAATCCAAGAATGAAAAGGTTTATCGTTTAGAGAAGCTAACATGTGGGACTCATGAGCCAACATCGTCCTCATCGTTAACCAGATGACAGGGGATCGAAAGAAAAAAGCAAGTATCTCGAAATGAGGGTTCAAAATAAATCCAAGAAATGAAAGGTTTATAGTTCAGAGGGGTTGACATGTGGGACCCATGAGATAACAGCGTCCTCAATGTTTCAAAGGCGACAGGGATTGAAATAAAAAGGAAAATAGCCAGAAGCTATGTGTCAAAATAAATCCAAGAAAGAAAACTTTTATTGTTCATAGAGGCTGACATGTGGGACCCATGAGCCAGCAGGATCATCAACATTTCAAAGGCGGCAGGGGATTGAAAGAAAAAGGAAAGTAGCCAGAAATTAGGGGTAAAAAATAAATCCAACAAAGAAAACTTTAATTGTTCATAGAGGCTGACATGTGGGACTCATGAGCCAACATCGTTCTCAACGTTTCAAAAGCGACAGGGGATCGAAAGAAAAGGCAAATAGCCAGAAATTAGGAGTAAAAAATAAATTCAACAAAGGAAACTTGTATTGTTTATAGAGGCTGACATGCGGGACCCATGAGCCAGCAACGTCCTCAACGTTTAAAACGCAGCAGGGGATTGAAATAAAAAAGGAAGTATCTCGAAATCAGGGGTCAAGAATAAATCCAATAAAGGAAAAGATTATCGTTCAGAGAGTCTGACATGTGGGACCTATGATCCAGCAGCGTCCTCAATGTTTCAAGGCGGCATAAGATCGAAAGAAAAAGGCAAGTGACCAAATATCAAGTGCTAGAAATAATCCAAGAAATTAAACTTTCACCATACATAGAGGATGACATATGGGTCCCATTTTGCACGAGCTGTCTCAACGTTTCCAAGGCGACACGGGATCGAAAGAAGAAGTCAAGTAGCCAAAAATCCGGGGGTAAAAAACAATCTAAGAAAAGAAACATTTATTGTTCAGAGATGATGACATGTGGGACCCATGATCCTGCAGCGCAAACAACTCCATCGGAGAACGTGAATGAGAGGGAGCGATCGGAAAAAACATCGCTAGAGACGCTGCCATCTCGGCCCTGCAGCCCTGAGCGGTGAGGATTTCATAATGCACCACGTCCCGAGCCACCATACGCGACGTTTTCCGCGTTTCTGTGGTGCTATATGGCCTCAAAAATGAGAAAAAAGTTTTGAGATGCACCACGGAGACAGGAAAAATCACCGGGGATGGTGCATCAACAACCACGACCCGACTTGAAATTCGTTAGCCATGGCAACTTTTCTTGTAGTTTCTACTATTAAATACCTTATGCACAAAAAAGATGCTAAGCCTAGACTTATTGTATGGGTTCTCTTACTTCAAGAATTTAATTTACACATTGTTGATAGAAAAGGTGAGGATAATCCGGTAGGTGATCATTTATATAGAGTGGAAAACATTCCGATTCCCACTCCTATTAATGATAGCTTTGGTAATGACAACTTGCAAAAATTAATGTATCTAGTGCAAGAATAGCTTCCCCATGGTTCGCTGATTATGCTAATTTCATTGTTGGAAAAGTTATACCACCTCACTTTAGTTATCAACAAAGAAACAAATTCTTCTATGATTTTAGACACTATTTCTGGGATGATCCATTTCTTTATAAGAAAAGTGTGTATGGTATTATTAGGTGTTGTGTACCTGAGTTTGAACAGCAGAGTATTATAAATGATTGTCATGATAGTACTTATGGAGGACACCACGCAGGAGACCGCACAGTCGCAAAGGTATTGCAATTTGGTTTTTATTGGCCTACTTTATTTAAGGATTGTGCTAACTATGTTAAAGCTTGTGATAAATGTCAACGCGTGGAAAATATTGGTAGGAGAAATGAAATGCCTATGACTATTCACTCCCTCTTGAACCATTTGATGTATGGGGTTTGACTTTATGGGACCATTACCATCCTCAATAACAAAACACACACGTCTTTTGGTTGCAGTGGACTATGTGACAAAGTGGGTGGAAGCAATCCCCACAAAGAGTGCAAACCATGATACATCGATGAAAATGCTTAAGGACATCATCTTTACCAGGTTTGGAGTACCTGGTTTTTTAATTACTAATGGTGGTTCTCATTTTTTGCATGGGTTTAGGAAAACTTTTGCTAAGTATGGTGTTAATTATAGAGTAGCATCCCCATATCACCCACAAACTAGTGTTCGAGTTGAATTAAGTAATAGGGAAATTAAACTCATCTTAGAAAATACAGTTAATAAAGCTAGGTCTCATTAGCTAACAAAAATCAATGATGCTTTATGGACTTATATAACTGCTTATAAAAATCCTATGGGTATGTCTCCTTATAAAATGTTATATGGAAAGCATGTCATCTCCCCGTAGAACTAGAACATAAAGCTAGATGGGATCACTACTAGGGAAAGCCTTATAGCAGCACTCCTTACCGCCGGCGAGTACGGTTTGAAAATGCCGGCGGTAAGACCTTGCAGGGTGGCCTAACCCTACCGCCGGCGAGCTGAACGCAAGGCGCCGGGGGTGAGGGCTTTACCGCCGGCGAACACGAAAATGGAAATGCCGGGGGTAATGAGTGGCTCGGCGGGCCACCCAGCCTGCCCTTACCGCCGGCGTTTTATGCCCAAACCGCCGGGGGTAGTGGGTTGTACCGCCGGCGAACCCGAGAACGTAAATGCCGGGGGTAACAAGTGGCTGGGTGGGCCACCCATCCTGCACTTACCGCCGGCGTTTGTGGGCCGTAGGTGCCGGCGGTAATGGGCCCTACCGCTGGCAAACGCGCATGTTGGCGCCGGCGGTAACCTGGGCTTGGCCATTTAATTAGCTAGCCCGACCAGCCACCTACCACCACCCTCACTCACTCATATGTGATGAAAAATCAACCCAAGCACTTGTTATCTCATTCCCCCACCCATTTTAGCTATTTCAACCAACAAAATATGATGTATTTGAGCAAATCATGCACTACCTAGCCCCTCTAGCATGATTTGCATGATCTAGATCTAGATCTATCTCCTCCCACCACCTTTTCCACTAGATCTAGCTATTTCTAGATCTCTAGATCTCTCGAGCATAAAAGTCGACGTGTGGCGTCTCTCCGGTGCTTTTGGACGTCGCGTCAACTAATAGGTATATAGCTAATGAGTGGAATGTTCATGAGTTGGTGAAAATTCACGGTTATGTCACTAGTGATGGCAAAAGATGCGGTTCCATATATGTAAATGCATTGTTTTGCATTTGTTGACGTGTGCAGGAACATTGAGTTGCCAATGTTTTGCCGGAATGTTGATTAACTTCCGTTCCGGCGAATTTTGGAACTCCAGGATGACAATATTTAGCAAAGGTCATGCCGAATTTTTTCCGTGAAAACCGAGACGGCGGTGTAATCAATTATCTTGTCTTGTAGGCGGCGATGGTTATCGCGATGAGGGAAAGCGTCGTGGATAGATACGTGGAACGCGCGACGGCCGACATGTATCGAAAAAAGCGAAAGGATATCATGTGTCCTTGTCGAAGATGCAAGCTAGGATCGTTGTTTGACCCCTTCTCAGGCATAGTGAATCAACACCTGCTTAGGTATAGTTTCATGGAGGGGCATACTCAGTGGATGAGTGATGATGGAGATGATGATATCGATGGTGATGGAGATGATGATGGTGGAGATGATGATAACGAAGGTGATGGAGAGGATGCCCCACACGACAATGGAGACGAGGTTGAAGAGGATGGCGCACACGTTGATGGTGATCAAGAAGGCCGGGAAGAGCATGCGGCCGACGAGGACATGAGTAGAAATACCCCGCTAACCGCGGCCGTGCAGGACCGTCATGTTCAAGAACTTCTTCTCAGTAACACATCGACCGACCCCAAAATCGCTGGTAGACGGAAGGCTAAGCTGGATCAACTCGAGGTAGACTCGAGAACTCCGTTGTACGATGCAGCTCGTGGGACGGAGGAGAGCCGTCTGAGATACGCTCTCGATATTATGGAGATGAAGGCAAAGCACAAATGGACGGACACAAGCGTGGACGAACTCTTCGGATACTTGAAGATCCACTTTCCTAAAGATAACACGTGTGCCGGTAGCCTACAGGAGGCCAAGAAAATCGTGTGCCCTCTCGATTTACCGCACCAGAAATACCACGCATGCATCGGTGATCGCGTAATATATCGGAACGAGCATGCCAATCTCGATACATGCCCACAGTGTGGCGAATCTCGATACAAGAGAGGGACAAAAAAATCTCCTCGAAAAGTTGTGTGGTACTTCCCGCTCACGCCCCGTCTGCAGCGGTACTTCGTGGACCCCAAGGAAGCAAAGCTCATGCGCTGGCACGCGGAAAGAAAGGAGGCGGTGATGCGTGATGTGGAACGGGTTGAAAACCCAGTGCTAACACACCCTTCGGATGCAAGCCAGTGGAAAACATTAGACGATGAGTATTACGAAGAATTCGGGAAAGAACCAAGGAACATCAGGTTGGGTGCGAGCACCGACGGACTCAATCCGTTTGCGAACCAAAGCAGCAAGCACATCACCTGGCCCGTGTTTGTATGGATGTACAACCTCCCTCCATGGCTATGCCTGAAGAAGAAGTACATACACATGAGTATGCTAATCCAAGGTCCGACGCAGCCAGGGAGCGATATCAACTCGTATCCGGAGCTATTGAAGGAGGAGCTAGTCACTCTGTGGGAGGAAGGGACAGAAACTTGGGACGCCTACGGACAAGAAACTTTCCGTATGAAAGCCGCACCGTTGACGACGGTGCAGACTATCTTGGATACGGATATATCGCGTGCCGTGTGTGCCACGGACACAAGGCATGTGTGAGGTGCATGGAAAATACGCCGTTTTTACACTGGGTAAGGATCCCGGGTCTTCAAAAACCGTCTACATGAGGCATCGAATGTGGCTTCCCAAGAATGACCCGTGGAGGAAGCGTGGAGACCTGTTCAATGGGAAGGATGAGGTCGAGGGACCTCCACCTAGGAGAAGCGGCGAAGAGATAGATACTCTGTTGAAAAAGCTGGAAAGATCGCCCTCCGGCGGGTAAGATAAAGATCCGGAAAGCGGAAGAAAGGAGACAAGAGAAAGAAAAAAGGAACCCGGGCCGCTCTTGGGGGTATGGAAAAGGAGGTCCGTGTTTTGGGACTTGCCGTCTTTGGAAGATCCTCGGTACGCCTCATAGCCTTGATGTCATGCATATCACGAAGAACGTGTGCGAGAGCTTGCTTGGCACTCGTGCTCAACATGCCGGAGAGGACCAAAGACGGGTCGAAAGCAAGACACGACCTGATGGCCCTTGATATCGAAAAGAGCTTCATTTCGCCCGGGATGACCAGGAAACCGAGGAGGAGGAGACGGATGGTCGCAAACGCAAAAGGGTGGCCAAGCAGCGCGAAACTCCTCGCCCCTCCTGCTTCACTCTAAATCCCGATGAGCTCGAACAATTCTTCAAGTGCCTACTAGAAGTCAAATTTCCCCTAGGCTACGCGGGGCTGATACGTGAGATATTTGGACCCGACGAAAAATCTTCAGCGGGATGAAGTCTCATGACTGTCATGTCATGATGACGCAGATACTTCCGGTTGCTATCCGAGGGATAATGGAACCGCACGTTCGTGCGACGCTGATCGACCGTGTAACGTCTTCGACGTCATCACTCGAAAGTCGATAACCGTCAAGAAACTCGGGAGGCTGCAGGAAGAGATCGTCACCATCCTATGCGAGATGGAGATGTACTTCCCGCCCGCATTCTTTGACATCATGGTCCATCTGCTGGTGCATATAGTGGACGATATCGAGGATCTCGGGCCCGCGTTCCTTCACAACATGATGGCGTTAGAAAGAATGAACGGCTTCATCAAAGGATACGTTCGTAACGAGGCACATCCGGATGGAAGCATCGTCCAGGGCTTTCTCACCGAGGAGTGCATCTCTTTCTGCAAGAATTATTTAAACGAGGACGACCCACGTCCGGTTGGATTGCCCGCCAACAAGCACCTCGGCAGATTCGAGGGAGTAGGCCACAACGCTGGCAGGAGGGAACTCGATGCCGATCAAGATGATAGGAGAACAGACTTTAACAGGGCCCACTTAGTAGCACTACAAAGACATGAACGAGGTAGAGCCTTGGGTGGATCAGCACATAAACATGATCAAGAGCAGGGCTGACAAGCCGATGACGGAACAAGAGGTATTTAGAGCGGACAACTCCTCTTTCGCGAGCTGGTTCAAAGACCAGATTGATGCCAATCCCCCACCAATGGCAAGCGACGTAGACAAAATGATATTGGCCTTGTCTTATGGGCCCGCCGCCAACCTCATGACTTATCAGAAATACGACATCAATGGTTACACATTCTCCACAGAGGAGAGAGACAAAAAAAGCGACTATCAGAACTCGGGCGTGACGATGGAATCGTACATGGGTGAAGAGAAGAAAAGGTACTACGGAAGGATCGAGGAAATGCGGGAGCACGACTACGTCGGGGAGAAGCTACCGATGTTTCGTGTCAGATGGGCTACGGACGTCACAAAAGAAGATGCATATGTCACCACCATGCGACTGCCCCCCAAATCCAAGACCAAGAACCCCACCGCGCAAAATGAGCCTTGGGTATTGGCTAAGCACGTCGAGCAATGCTTCTTCATAATCGACCCGTCAAGGCCCACCGTGTTGTCGTAAGGAGAGGAAAAAGGGCCCTCGTCGGAATGGATGGAGTTGCCGACGAGCAAGACTTCGACGGCCTCGTCGGAGACCCAATGATGGAAGAACCCGATGAAGACGATAGAACCTACACACTAAGAAGAAGAAGGACGACGCTACCTAGGTCAAGTGTTCCTCCGTACACAAGGAGTCGCGACGATACCGGTGGGATCACAAGGACCAAGCGGAAGGGACTTTGAAGTCATTTGTGTATTTATAATAATTATCTCTCGAACAACCATTTGTTCTTCTCAAGTGTATCCTAAATTTATGTCTTGGTTTTTTATTGGATATCACCGAAAGGACTTTGAAGTATTGCATAAATTTATGTATTGCAATTTATCCTTCATTTAATTTTTATCGGATGTCGCCAAAAGGACTTTACAATTTATCCAAATAAACTAGACACAATAAAGGAGGTCTTAGCATGAAAAGGGTAAGAGGTCTTAGCTAGAAAACAGAAAGGAAAAAAAAGGTGGCTTTTTTTGCACCCACAGGGATTCGAACCCTGGTGCTTCAGCTGTGAACAATAGAGTGGCTACCACTGTGCTAATGGATCGATTTTATCTAATCTACAGGTTTACAGAAGTAAACGTATCTACAGGAAAAAAAATGTTACCGCCGGCGATTGAGACGCCTTTGCCGGTGGTAGCTACACTTGGGCCCACCTGCAAGTGAGAGAAATCTTACCGCCGGCGTTTTAGCGACCCGCCGGGGTAAGTTGACTAGGACTTAGCCAAAAATCCCCCGCCTCGTCGTCCCCAAATCCCACCCCGCGCGTCGCCGCCGTCGTCGATTCGCCAAATCCCCCGCCACCGCCGCCGCACGCATCTCCTGCCGCCGTCGCCGCCTCGCCCAAATCCCCCACCGCACGCATCTCCTGCCGCCGTTGCCCACTCCAACGCCGCCCCGCCGCGAGCCCTGCATCCCCAACATATCGCCGACGCCGCGCCATCGCAGCCCAAGATCTTCTCAGGCCTGCGCGCCCACGGAGGGTACAAGCTGCCCAAGCACTCGCCGGCAGCCAGGGCGCTCATCGTCGCCAACGCCACCAAGAAGGCCGACGAGCTCATCCACCTCTCCTCCACCGCAGGCAAGGGTCCTCCTCCACATCTCCTCTTTCCGCCCCTCTCTCACTTAGTCATTTGTGCACATCAACCTCGAGTTCACCGGATTCAGACACTAGCCGACCACGTTTTGAGATCCCACCTCGTCCCTAACCTCTCACACGGGTCCTCAACCTCGCCCCCTTCATCTGCTTCAGCAACCAGGGTATTCCCCATTCTTTCTGATATGCTTGAATAGTCGTTTTTATTCAACAGTACATTGCCAAGATTGTGTGTTTGCAACTTATTTTGACATTAACAATAACTACGAAATGCAAATGGATGTCGGATAGTAGTTAAAGACCAGCATTCGTACGGCTAAGGCCACATAGCGTTTGTTAGCGCTGAGATCGCTCAGCTCACACACGCAGAGAGATAGGTAGAGGATTAACACGATGGTTTTGCGCAGCGCACAACTTCTGCTGCTTTTCGTTTTTCTTCCTCTTATTTGTAGCTGTTACAAACGGAAACTGTCTAATACAGTTAACTGAAGAAACAACTGTTCGTCAGGCTTACAGTTCAACAGCGTTGTATAGTCGAGAAAATCAGACCAGCAATCAGGTAGATTAATAGAATGACTTGTCTATTACCTATTTTAAACTGAGGTACATTGAGTTAGATAAAAGAGAATGCCCATATTGAGAAACACTAGGGTGGAAAGGAAAAAATAAATCTTGCAGATTTGCACAGACACGATGCACTTCATACGATCCAACTCTTTAAGATAATTATAGCAAATCAATTGTTAGTACTTTGTGTGTCTTCTTCTTTTCTGCATATTGTGGATCAGATTATGCTTGTGTTTTCTTGCCAGTTTTAGCAAGTGTGTTCTGAACTTTTTTTAGATGCCAAAACTTGATTCAGCACCATATGTATCTATATTTGTTCAATTCACTATCTATAAATCTCCAAGTTAATATCTCCATTAGCCTGTTCATCAAGTACGGAATAATCCACTGTTTATTAACGCTTTACATCAATATATAAGCTTGATATGGACATAGTTGCTTCATACTAAATTACTTGATGCTTCTCTGTCAGCACCTTTTTTGTTTATGCTTAGTTTCTAGCAGAAGCTCCTTTTTACATATGTATGTTGTTAGTTAAGGGTTTTTTGGACATACTAGTTGTGGCTGTGAACAAGTAACCTTACTTTTCCAACTGAGATGATTAATTATTCTGTGTGTTTTTAAGGCCACAAACACCTCCAGTATTTGATTTCTTTGATGTGAGCATGTATTGGTAGCATGTTTGGCAGCACTATAATCTTGTTATGTCGTTGAACCGAGTTGCTGCTCTTCTATAGATTATGTCGTTGAACCGAGTTGCTGCTCTTCTATAATCTTGTTATTTTATCGTAAAGATACACATGAGCATATGCTTTGGAGGCTCAGGTCATTGCTATATTGATATGTCCGAAGGAAAAGTTGTGTGAAATGTGTCTAGGTACATTGAGTGCCAATGTTTCGCCGGAATGTCGATTAACTTCCGTTCCGGCGAATTTTCAGACTCCGGCATGACCATTTTTTAGCAAAGGTCATGCCGAATTTTTTGTTGGTATAGTTTAATAAGATACCGCTTCATCTGCATGTGTATGCTGCCTAATGCTGTCACATCTACCTTTGTTAGCATGTTCCTAAAACACTACCTGTTTTCTTTCTTTGACTAATAGTAGTTCTAAATACATGGCAGAAGCACGTAGCTAGCGATGTCGTCTTCTGCAGACCCCAACGAAGACGTTGACGGGTCTTCTCAGCGGAAGTTGGATGAGCACTACAGGCTCATGGTCTCGGATCAGCTGGAGGACCTTCGAGGCAGCGATGACGAGTCCTCGGAGGAGGAGGATGCTGAGATGGACAACGATGGTGAGGATGAGAGGGGGGCTGCCGACGAGACCACCGACAGTGGCGTTGCCGGGGGTAGCTCGGATACTACTACCGAGGCCAAGAGGAAACGGAAGCAGCGGCGCCCAAACAGGGTCGGCACCACTCGCGACATAATCACCGCGGTGGACGCCAAGACCGGGATTCCTACTGAGCCCAAGCACGTGGCGAAGGGGTACGGCCTCCAACTGGGAGCAATCCTTCGGGACGTCGTCGACGTCAACGAGACGAAACTCCGAACCAAGAAGAAGCAAGATCTGCAGCCCAACTCCTTGCGCGGCTGCACGCACGGTATGAGTTCCCCTGTGGAATACAGGAACGAGGATACCAAGGATAACATCGTGAACAGACGAGCCCTCTCTAAGTTCTCCAAGAACCTCAGCGGTTATAAAACCATGCTGAGGGGGATGCTTGGTGACAATGAGACTTGGGAAGAGATCCAGCGCCACTTCCCGCGGATGACGCGGAGCGGTATAATAAATTCTAGGAAAACGAGGAGCTCGAGTACACCAAAAGACAATCGACCTGGGGGAAGGAGCTGGCGGATAAGAACATCGGTCACCACAATCTCGGTTGCCGTGGCTTCGAAGGCAAGCAGCCGGTATGGGACAAGGAGGACCAGGCCTACATAAATGCTGGCCTCGAGCTCCCTTTTGCCAAGTACAAAGACCCACTCTTCAGGGCATATCTCAGGTCCCGATACCATCGAGAATTGGCTGGGAAACGTGTCACGAAACCTGATGTGGTGGTGGGAGTTGAGTTGGTCGCCGACGCGAAGGTGATGGCACTAGAGAAAGCAGTGGTAAGCAATTTACCGGGCCTTATTAATTTGATACTGCTCACCAAGTCCATTACATTCTAAAATTGTTCATGTTACTTCGGCGGTTGGCGGAACAAGCAGCCGCCGAATCAGCTGGCTCCTCGTCCCGCACGATCGGCGGCAAAGTCCCGTGGGACACGCCTTTTATCAGGGGTCTGAACACCGTGAAGGCGCGGCCGCTGGACAAGCCCCACCGTGTCCCCGGCGCCGGAGGAGGTCGCAAGCTTGCCGACTATGGCTTGGACGTGCCCTCAAGCACTAGGGAGTCGCGGCGGCGCAGAAGGACAGGGAGCACGAGGCTCTTCGAAAAAGGTGGCCGACCTGGAAACAACCATGGAGCAACGCGTCGATCTGCCGAGGTTCAAAGAACGAGTCGGTGCCGAGGTTCAGCAACGCGTCGATGCCGAGGTTGCTACCAGGGTCGATGACGCGCTGGCCAACAGGGTCAATGAAATCATCCCTGATCTTGTCTTGTCGATGAAGAATTACTTCGACGCCGGCGGTAAGGGACCGATGCCGGTTATCAGCCTAGGCGCCAGCAACTCGGACAACCGGCCTCCAACTAGACACGCTCAATGCACACCCAACTTGGTGACTCCACCCGCCGGCAATGTCGGCGCTAGAGAGGATTCGCCGGACCTGGGGGGGCCCAGTACTAGCCCCTCAGTCACCTGCACGCCTGGCCTCGGTCCTTCAACGCGAGCCGAGCTCGACGCCCTCACGGTAATTAATTTAGTATCTCAAGCTCTACAAATTAGTTACTTTGTCGTCGCCCCTCTCTGACATACACATGTTTTCACAGGCGAACGCGACTCCTTGCACCTTGCTACTGAATGTGGACAACAAGTTGAAGGCTGTAGCGAGCGGCAGTGTCATCCTGCCAACACAGCGGATTTTCCACTGCGTCAGGATGGATGATAGCTTGAGCCGGGTTCGCGTGAACCGGTCGTTACCGGGATGCCAAGACCTCCATCCTCCTTATCAACCCCGGAAACGGAAACCCGCTCACTCTCGGGGACCTCAAGAATCACATCCTTCTATGGCCGAAAGCCCTAATTCGGCCGAACACCGCCTCAGGTTCGGACGCAAGCTATGGCATGGTCACTCCTCAGGATGCAATGGATGCCCCAGAGCCAAGCGAAGGTCCCAGCTCCCACGAACGCTTAGACGGCAGGCAAAGGCAGGGCCAGTGCTCCACCGGCTTATGATCAATTTGAGCCCGATAGTCAGCCCGATAGTCCGCACGAGAGTTAGCACGAGAAGGCGTTGGACATCGATCAAGCTCCCATTGATACGTTCATCGCCGAGCTCGACGCCGACGCGGTTTCTCCTTACAAGCCACCCGCCGGTCATATCCTAAAGAAGAAGTTGTTCCTTTCACAAGAAACGCCCGAGCAGGAGGACACTACCGCCTTCACCGCTCCGCCCCGAGTTGGGCTTACCCCGAGGACACTCCTTGGTGCGACCACGGAAGGTATGAAACAAAACGCCGCTCCGGCCGCTTGCGATAAGAAGAAGGGCAGAAGCGGAAGAAGTCGGGAGATGTTGCGGCAAGCAAGATAGTGGTTAATGACAAGTTGCCGACCCCGTGGAGGAAGTTGCATCACTTAGGCGAGCCGATGCTGCCGGCACACTATGTCAACAAGTTGACGCCGGATATGAGGAGCGTGCATGATGCTATTCTAACAAAGGAGAAGCTACTTCTTCAAGATAGAAATCCATCGTACCCGATTTTGATCGCCAAGGTGCCCACTGGCTTTGGCTTTGTCAACACATACCCTGCGGACTTGATATTCATTCGGTACGAAGACATCTTCGTGCTCTTGCACATGCAACAGCTAGACCGAAGCTTGGTCCGCCTCATATCGCTCGGCATGGCGCACGATATCGCCATGGAGAACACAACGCACATCGCTATCATGGACCCCTACTACATGACTCCAACTGCCGCCCGCACCGAACAAGCGTTTCTCGCCAACTATATCAAGAATTTCTTGGTGTTAAACAAGGATAAGAGTTGCTTTGTCATACCATATTTCCGCGAGTAAGTATTTGGTTACTAAAGTACCCTATATTACATTCTTTCATGAATTTCCTTAATAGCTGAGTATGATGGTTTATTTCCATTTTGCGCAGTTTCAAGTATTGCACCCTCCTCCTCTTTTACCCGTATCATTCCGATGTCACTTATCTCGACTCCGGGCTTGATAAGGAGAAAGACTTCACCGACCTTAAGTCTACACTTGATAAAGCCCTCAACGGCTTCATAGCTGAGGTTGGCGTCAACAAACTCAGGCATGAGAAGAAAGTTAAGGGTTGCCATGTGTGCAACCACATAACCAATTTCCCCCGCCTAAAGCAATCGGCGGATGACAATGGGATGGAGGCATGGTTTGCCATCCTACGAGATGAGGGCGGTTGTAAGGTCTCGTAACGATCTCTTGTTGCCATCTCGCTCTGCGGGGAAGTTCGTGAACATGGCGGACACCACCGATGAAAACGTGAGAGGCGACTTCCGTGCCATCCAGCGGACCATTTGCACAATACTGGAGGGATGTCATCATGAATGGTGGCTTGTTCAACTATGCCTCCGCACTTTCTAATTCCGAGATACAAGGCCGATTAGAAGATGGATGTGACGAGAGAACATTCAACACGCTCGAGGGCATCCGTCCCTTCCCGCCGAAGTAGACTTGAGTCAAAAACTTTTGTGTCCTGCAAATGTTAGTCATAAATTACATAAGTATTTTTTATGTTTGTTCTTTTGCACACCTATATGTTATATCTCTCTCTATGGATGTACTAACAACTTTCATTTCTTTGTTGTGTGTTTGCATAGATGACGTACTATGTCGTCTACCACGGCAGGGTTCCTGGAGTCTACGAGGACTGGGAAGACTGTAGGAGGCAGGTCCACCGTTTCAGCGGCAACAGCTACAAGGGGTACACCACTTTGGAGGAGGCGGAAACTCGATACGCCAACTTTCGAGCGGGACAGAGGAGGGAGATGTGGAGGACCCCTTTCATCGTGATGATGCTTGCCGCTACCGCCTCTCTAGTTTACTATGTCATTGTTGTTTAGCTAGGTCGTCGACTGGACTTGTATGTATTTGTGTAATACGTGCTACTTCGAGTCGTGATGGTTGAACCATATGGTCGACACTTGTGTTATTGATGCATGCATGCATGTTATGGACATTTCGGGACTTTCTAATGATGTGTATCTTGCTAATGATGTCCATTTTACTGTCATTCTGGTAATTGCCTGTATATTCTATGTATATGCTATGAATTCTGGTGTATATACTGTGAAATTCGAGTTTTTTTATTTTTTCTCCTGTTAATATTACCACTGGCGAAATTTTCATGTATCCCTGGCGTTTTCCAAATCGCCAGCACTACGACCTGATACCCCCGGCGAAATGGGAAGACGCCGGCGGTAAGACATACCCCCGGCGAATAGGGTAAAACGCCAGCGGTAAAGGCTCTTACCACCGGCGAATTGGAAGGCGCCGGCGATGAGGCATTACCACCGGCGAGGTGGTCGCCGGCGAATGCAAAAACGCCGGCGGTAAGGGTTTCTGGGGCGCCGGCGGTAGTGCATTTCCTAGTAGTGGATGTTAAACAACTTAACTTTGATTTCAAGACTACATGAGAGAAAATAACCCTATACTTAAACTTGTTAGATGAATGGAGAAATGAAGCTTATGAAAGCGCTAGACTATTCAAAGAGAAAGTTAAAAAATTCATGACAAAAATATAAAGAGAAAGAAATTCAAAGTTGGAGACCAAGTATTATTGTTCAACTCTCGTTTCAAGTTCTATAAAGGAAAATTAGTATCTAAGTGGCAAGGTCCATTAGTTATGGAGGAGGTGTATCATTCTGGAGCCATCCGTCTTCATGGAGATCACAAAGGTAAAACCTCGTGTTCTTAATGGACAACGTCTTAAGCATTATATTGTAGGTGAAAAGTTCGTTGGAAAGGTGGAGGAGTTACATCTCTAGAGTCCGGGAACCATAATCGCAAAGAAATATCCCTTGCCAGACATCAAAAACCTATATAAGTTGAGATCAGGTATGTAATGATCTCGGAATATCTTCATCGTTTAGGAAAGTTACTGCCGCGAAAGATTTGGGCGAAATAGAGTCCCGAAGGAAAAAAGAGGGCAGGTGGCGCGCCCTACCTTGCTAGGCGCGCCACCATCGGTCTTTAGCCCCTCCGACGTCCATTTTGTCTCCGTTTCGTCTCCAACGATTTGTTTTGACCTAAAAAAGTTCAATATACACCCATCCTCGCCGATCTAATCTTGCATCAAGTCTTTTTGAGCGAACATTTTTTTTCCTGCCCCTGTCTTTCAGAACTCTCTCCACCAATAACCTTTGCCATGTCATCAGGAGATTCCTACGAATGCTCCTCCATGCAAGATGATGATGTGCTTGATGGACTCAGCCCCACAACTATGTGTAGGAGGAGGAAGAGGAAGGACTATGATGTCTACGCACGCTTCTATTCCTGTAGACAGTGTTGGGCCTCCAAGAGCAGATGTTTGTAGAACAGCAGCAAGTTTCCCTTAAGTGAATCACCCAAGGTTTATCGAACTCAGGGAGGTAGAGGTCAGAGATATCCCTCTCAAGCAACCCTGCAATTAAGATACAAGAAGTCTCTTGTGTCCCCAACACACCTAATACACTTGTCAGATGTATAGGTGCACTCGTTCGGCGAAGAGATAGTGAAATACAAGTATAATGGATGATTGTAAGTAGTAATTACAATCTGAAATAAAGATGGCAGCAAGCAAACATGTAACAGAACTTGTTGGAAACGGTGTTTCAATGCTTAGAAACAAGGCCTAGGGATCATACTTTCACTAGTGGACACTCTCAACATTGATCACATAACTGAATAAATAAATGGTACTTTCTACACTCTCTTGTTGGATAACAAACACCATTCATTGTGTAGGGCTACAAAATCACACCTCAAGCCGGAGTAAACAAGCTCCACAACATCCGGAGTTCATATTAGAGTAACCTCTAGAGTGCATAATAGACCGTTGCAATTTAGACCGAGTACTAACATAGCATACACACTGTCAACAATAGCTATGAAAGGGGGAATAGATCGCATTAATACTATCATAGTAATAGTTAACTTCATAATCTATAAGAGATTACAATCATAACCTACGCCAAGTACTACATGATGCACACACTGCCAACATTACATCATGGAGGAGGAATAGACTACTTTAATAACATCACTAGAGTAGCACATAGATTAATAGTGATACAAAGCTCATGATCACATAAAGATCACACCATGGGAGAGAGAGATTAACCACATAGCTACCGGTAGAGCCCTCAGCCTCGGGTGAGAACTACTCCCTCCTCATCATGGGAGACAACAACGGCGATGAAGATGGCGGTGATGTCGATGGAGATGACTCCGGGGGCAATTCCTCGTCCCGGCGGCGTGCCGGAACAGAGACTTCTGTCCCCCGAAACAGAGTTTCGCGATGGCGGCGGCGCCCCTGGAGTCTTTCTGGAGTTTCGTCAATTGTTGTAGGGTTTTCACGTCACGAGAGATTATATAGGCGAAGAGGCGGCGCAAGGGGGTGCCTGGGGGGCCCACCCCGTAGGGCGGCGCGCCCCCCTCCTAGGTCGCGCCCCAGTGTGGTGTGGGGGCCCTGGGCCTCCTCTCCGGCTCCCCTTCGGTGTTCTGGTCCGTCTCGGTGAAATAAGATGTTTGGCTTTTGTTTCGTCGAATTCCGAGAATATTGCCCGAACATCCTTTCTGGAACCAAAAACAGCAGAAAACAGGAACTGGCACTTCGGCATCTTGTTAATAGGTTAGTTCCGGAAAATGCATCAAAACGATATAAAGTATGAGTAAAACATGTAGGTGATACGTCTCCGACGTATCGATAATTTCTTATGTTCCATGCCACATTATTGATGATATCTACATGTTTTATACACATTATATGTCATTATTATGCATTTTCCGGCACTAACCTATTAACAAGATGCCGAAGTGCCAGTTGCTGTTTTCTGCTGTTTTTGGTTTCAGAAATCCTAGTAAAGAAATATTTTCGGAATCGGACGAAATCAACGCCCAGGTTCCTATTTTGCCCGAAAGCATCCAGAACACACGAGAACCGCCGGAGAGGGGGCACAAGCCCACCAAACCATAGGCCGGCGCGGCCTAGGGGTGGCCCGCGCCCCCCTATAGTGTGCCCCCCCCAGAAGTCCACCGACCTTGCCCTTCCGCCTATTTAAAGCCTCCGTCGCGAAAACCCTGAGACGATCGACGAAACCCGCAAAAACCTTCCAGAGCCGCCGCCATCGCGAAGCCAAGATCTGGGGGACATGAGTCTCTGTTCCGGCACGCCACCGGGACGGGGAAGTGCCCCCGGAAGGCTCATCCATCAACACCACCGCCCTCTTCATCAACGCTGCTGTCTCCCATGAGGAGGGAGTAGTTCTCCATCGAGGCTCGGGGCTGTACCGGTAGCTATGTGGTTCATCTCTCTCCTATGTACTTCAATACAATAATCTCATGAGCTGCCTTACATGATTGAGATTCATATGATGATGCTTGTAATGATGTCGTTATGCTAGTCAAGTGAATTTTACTTATGTGATCTCCGGAGACTCCTTGTCCCACGTGTGTAAAGGTGACAGTGTGTGCACCGTGTGGGTCTCTTAGGCTATATTTCACAGAATACTTATTCACTGTTATGGATGGCATAGTGAAGTGCTTATTTATATCTCTTTATGATTGCAATGTGTTTTGTATCACAATTAATCTATGTGCTACTCTAGTGATGTTATTAAAGTAGTTTTATTCCTCCTGCACGGTGTAATGGTGACAGTGTGTGCATCCGTGTTAGTACTTGGCGTAGGCTATGATTATGATCTCTTGTAGATTATGAAGTTAACTATTGCTATGATGGTATTGATGTGATCTATTCCTCCTACATAGTGTGAAGGTGACAGTGTGCATGCTATGTTAGTACTTGGTTTAGTCGTATTGATCTTTCATGCACTCTAAGGTTATTTAAATATGAACATTGAATTGTGGAGCTTGTTAACTCCGGCATTGAGGGTTCGTGTAATCCTACGCAATGGTGTTCATCATCCAACAAGAGTGTAGAGTATGCATTTATCTATTCATTTATGTGATCAATGTTGAGAGTGTCCACTAGTGAAAGTCTAATCCCTAGGCCTTGTTCCTAAATACTGCTATCGCTGCTTGTTTACTATTTTACTGCGTTACTACTGCTGCGTTACTACTGCTTGTTTACTGTCCTGAGCAAAGCACTTTTCTGGTGCCGTTGCCACTGCTCATATATATTCATACCACCTGTATTTCACTATCTCTTCGCCGAACTAGTGCACCTATTAGGTGTGTTGGGGACACAAGAGACTTCTTGCTTTGTGGTTGCAGGGTTGCATGAGAGGGATATCTTTGACCTCTTCCTCCCTGAGTTCGATAAACCTTGGGTGATCCACTTAAGGGAAACTTGCTGCTGTTCTACAAACCTCTGCTCTTGGAGGCCCAACACTGTCTACAGGAAAAGGAGGGGGGCGTAGACATCAGTAGGTATTGTCATAAAACTAGCATGGAACATAAGAAATTATAGATACGTTGGAGACGTATCAAGCATCCCCAAGCTTAGTTCCTACTCGCCCTCGAGTAGGTAAACGATAACAAGGATAATTTCTGAAGTGACATGCTACCAACATAATATTGATCAATACTATTGTAAAGCATATGAGATGAATGAAGTGAATCAAAGCAATGGTCTATAGTTTGCTAACAGAAAGATAATGACTAAACAACCGAATCATATAGCAAAAACTTTTCATGAATAGTACTTTCAAGACAAGCATCAAAAAGTCTTGCATAAGAGTTAACTCATAAAGCAATAAATTCTTAGTAGAAAGTTTTGAAGCAACACAAAGGAAGATATAAGTTTCAGCTGTTGCTTTCAACTTCAACATGTATATCCCATGGATAATTGTCAACACAAAGTAATATGATGAATGCAAATAAGCAAGTATGTAGTTATCAATGCACACAGTTGACATAAGTGTTTGCTTCTAAGATAGAAGGAAGTAGGTAAACTGACTCAACATAAAGTAAAAGAAAGGCCCTTCGCAGAGGGAAGCATGGATTACTATTTTTGTGCTAGAGCTTTTATTTTGAAAACATAGAAACAATTTTGTCAACGGTAGTAATAATTCATATGTGTTATGCATAAGACATCCTATAAGTTGCAAGCCTCATGCATAGAATACCAATAGTGCTCTCACCTTGTCCTAATTAGCTTGGATTTACATGGATTATCATTGCATAACATATGTTTCAACCAAGTGTCACAAAGGGGTAACTCTATGCCGCCTGTACAAAGGTCCAAGGAGATAAATCGCATATTATTTCTCGTTTTTGATAGATCTCAACTAAGGACATCCATACCGTGACAACATAGAAAACAGATAATAGACTCCTCTTTAATGCATAAGCATTCAACAACAAATAATATTCTCATAAGAGATTGAGGATTAATGTCCAAACTGAAACTTCCACCATGATTCATGGCTTTAGTTAGCGGCCCAATGTTCTTCTCTAACAATATGCATACTCAAACCATTTAATCATGATAAATCGCCCTTACTTCAGACAAGACGAACATGCATAGCAACTCACATGATATTCAACAAAGGTGTAATAGTTGATGGCATCCCCAGAAACATGGTTACCGCTCAACAAGCAACTTATAAGAAATAAGATACATAAGCTACATATTCTTTACCACAATAGTTTTTAGGGATTTCTAGTTTCGTGCCCCTGGTTCGTTAGTTGTACTCAGTTTTCCCCAGCCCCTTAGTTTTTCCTCAGTTTTCCCCTCCCTCTAGTTTGAAACCCGTCGCAGACGCTCAGACGGGAGGGTTGCCGTCTGGTCAGAGGCCTTCACCGTTACCGGTGACGGCTAGGGAGCCGCGTTGGTGTTGAATTGACCGTTTCTTTCGAACTGTGTTGACTGTTGACTGGAGGAGCTCACCCAAAGCTTTCCACTCCGCCGAGACTGGAGGAGCTCACACACCGCCCCTCCGCCGCCACGCCGTCCTGCCCTCCTACCTTATGGCGTCGTCCGCCGCCGAGCCGCCCCCGCCCCCACCACCACCCCCGGAAGGCGGAGAGGGCTCCGCCTCCACCAGATGTAGATCTACCCCTTTTGCGGAGTTTGTATGTCCATCTGGTGTGCCAACTGTTCGCATCAGCCGCGGAGAAGATTGGGAATCGGAGGGATCTAACGCATGGATTCCATCTGGGTAAGCATCGTCTGCCTATGTGAATTAACAGTAGGCAGTTTTTGAGCGCCAATCGTTGTTGCTCAACTAACTGCGTTGCTTTTCGAATAGGATTGATCCAGCGCTGGCTTTTCGGCTGGTGGTTAGGCTGGATTCTAGCTTTACGCGTGATTCTAAACGCTATAAGAATGGGTTTTACTTCCCTGCGGTGGTTGCAACCACCATCTCGTTGAGGAATTTGAAAGCTAACATCTACGCTCAGTACAGCTGGAGCTCTCACGATGCAGTTCATTTCGAATATTTGCACAACAAGGAGGGAAGATTTGTTCCACTAATTTCCGACGACGATCTGGGAATTCTTTTTGCTTTGAATGCTTCTTGCCGGTTCGGTAAAATTGGTATCCATGTGGACAGGGGCCGGGCATCATCTCTCTCTGGTGCTGGGGCATCATCGGGTGGTCGGGCATCATGTCTCTCTACTGCTGCTGCCTCTTCTAACAGTGTGCGATGCGGCGCTCCTTGTAGGTCCACAGCAGCACCATCTATCCCCAGTGCTAGTGGTAGCCATATCGTTCGTACGGTCGATATGGAGGACGATGCAGACATTGAGGATCAGTCTCCTCAAGATGATGAGGATGAGTTGATGTTTCCTGAATTGGTAGATCGATGCAGTAAGCAGGCAATGGAGGATCAATACATGGAAGATATTGCTTTTGGTGCCAGATTTGATGACACTGATGATGAAGAGAAGAATGAGAATGATGACAGCCTCATTTTAGCCGATTACGAAGGTGAAGACTTGCCAACAATTGAGTGGAAAAGGGAGGATCCCCAGCTTGCAGAAGGCACCGTGTTTCAAACGATGATGGACTGCTGTAATGCAATTACTACATATCACATTCTCACTAAGAATAATTTTGAGGTTGTTAAAAGTGAGCCAGGTAGGTTCACAATTAAATGCCCATACCTAAGGTGTAGGTTTAGGCTGCATGCATCCACAATGCGCAGAAGCAGCTTGGTTCAGGTACTACGCCAACCAGTTGTGTATTTAGATCACGGTGTAAAATTTGTTATCTATTACTGACATCCCTTATCATTATGTTTCAGATAAAGAAGAATAAGGAGATCCATAGGTGTCCACCTCTAGGGGGAGAGCCAGAGCTGAAAACAAAGCTAGCGAAGACTAGGTGGTTGGCAGATATAATCTTAGATTGGTTGAGAGAAGATCCTTCACTTGGTCCAACAGCACTCGTAAAAAAGGTGGTTGAGAAGTATAAAATGAAAGTACCTTACATGAGGATGTTCTATGCAAAGGAAATGGCTCTTGACAAGATCAATGGTCCATGGAATGAAAGCTTTCAGTTGCTTTACACTTTCAAAGCTGAAGTGGAGATGGCTAGTCCAGGTAGTGTTGTAGCGATAGACAAGCATACAGTTCCCTACAAATTGAAAAGCGGGAAGGTAATGCACAAGGAATGTTTCAGAAGGGCTTTTGTTTGTTTCAAAGCTTGCTGGAAAGGCTTTTTGGACGGTTGCAGGCCTTATTTGGCCGTGGATGCATCAGCTCTTCATGGCAGGTTTAAAGGACAGCTAGTTGCTGCTACTGCAGTTGATGGACATAATTGGATGTTCCCTGTTGCTTATGGGGTTTTGGAGGTTGAGTCACAGAAAGTTGGACTAGGTTTCGCAGAATTTGCGCGACCTTATAGGTCATCCACCTGGATTTGTTATCCACACAGACGCTTGCAAAGGTTTGGAGACTGCGGTAGAAGCAATATTCCCTAGAGTGGAGCATAGGGAATGTATGCGACACTTGGTACAGAATTTTACAAAGAAATTCAAGGGTAAAGTTTTTACTGACAACCTATGGCCATCTTCATACACATGCAGCTCTAGGAAGCATCTGTTTCATTTGGATGTGTTGTATAAACAAAAACCTGGGGTGAAGGAGTACTTGGATGAACATCATGGTAGGGTGTGGTCAAGAAGCCAATTCAATGAAATTTGCAAGGTAGACTATGTAACAAGTAACCTTGCGGAGAGTTTCAATTCAAAGGTCAAGTCATTGAAAGGGCTTATCTTTGTGGCAAATATTTGATAAGATTAGGCAGATGATCATGATAAAGATCGATCTGCGTCAAAGAATTGCATCCACAAATTATGTTGGCCATCTCATGCTCCCATCTTTGATTAAGTCTTTGCATGAGAGGGCAAAACAATTGAGGATGCAATGCGTCAGAAAAGGAATGGAGGCTGAGGTAACCTACACCGACAAGAAAACAGGCAAAGGAGGTATCCGATGAGTTTGGTTGATAGGACATGCCATTGTAGGGGATGGCAGATCCGTGGGATACCCTGCATATACGCATTGTTTTTCATCAGTGTTATAGGGGGTGAAGATGGTGAAGTTGATCAGTATGTGTCAGAGTATTTCTCTGTTGCCAAATTTAGGGCTGCATATGCTATGAATGTTCCTACCTTGTTGGGAAAAGACCAATGGATGAAAGTCGATCCAGGCTTCAAACTGTACTCTCCAGTATTGACTAGACCGGCAGGTAGGCCGAGGAAGAATAGGATCAGAGCTAGTGCAGAGGGTGGTGCACCGATTCGAAAACGTAAGTGCAAACGTTGTGAAATCCCTGGACACATTGCTAGGCTTTGTAAAAATGGAGTTGACCCAGCTTTTGGAACGGAAGATCAGGCGGGAGCAGAAAATGCAGAGGAGAATGAAGCAGCAATTCAACTTGAGATTGAAGCAGCAGTTCAACATGAGGAGATTGAAGCAGCAAATGCAGAGGAGATTGAAGCAGCAGTTCAACATGAGGAGATTGAAGCAGCAAATGCAGAGGAGATTGAAGCAGCAATTTAACATGAGGAGATTGAACCGATGGATCCAGAGCGGAGGGAACAGATGGATGTAGAGCTGCTTGAACCGATGGATCGAGAGCAGAGGGAACAGATGGATGTAGAATGGCTTCAACCGATGAGTCTAGAGGAGAGGGAACAGTATAGTCGAGAATGCCTCGAAAGTAGTAAGGCCATGATAGAAGCTAACTTCGAAGAGTACATGGCAGAAGAAAAAGCACAAGCTTTGCAGAAGAAGAAGAACAAGAAAGAGGGCAAAAGGAAGGTAGACATCGGTAATATCCCTGGTAGGGTTACCCGGAGTAAGGTGGTGGCCCCGGCGAGTCACACCAGGAGCAAGAGAAAGATTTTATTCTGAACAACTAATTTGAATTTGTATGAACAATTTGTATTGGGGTTCCCTTTGTATTGGGGTTCCCTTTGTATTGAGGATGCCTTTGTGTTGAACAATTTGAATTTCTATGAACAATTTGAATTTGTATGAACAATTTGTATTGGGGTTCCCTTTGTATTGGGGATCCCTTTGTGTTGAACAATTTGTATTGGGGTTCCCCTTGTGTTGGGGATGCCTTTGTGTTGAACAATTTGAATTTGTATGAACAATTTGTATGCCACATTTAAGCCACATTTATCATTTTCTCTAGGGTTTAGGGTTTTAGGGTTCAATTCAAAATAATTCAAAACATGGTGGAACCTTCCCATGGAGCCTTGTTATGTTACCTACAACCTAGAGAAATAATAATGGAAAAGGAAATATAGAGATATGAAGTTTTTATGCCAAAAGCTTCAAAACCACTTCCTAGTCCATGAGCTACTAGATATGAAGATGCAGGGCTTTCTGCTCAATACACCTCCCAAATACCCACTATGCTTACAAACTTTGTCCAAATGAGTCCAAATTCGTCACACTTGTGTATCTTTGAGTTGCAAACAATATCTAGTCGGCCAAAATGTAATATATTGTTCAAATAACACAATTTTACAATTTTTATGCCAAAAGCTTCAATTTCCCTTAGTCCCTTTATTATTTGGGTGCCCCTATTTTACTTAGTGTTACTCAGTTTTCCCCCTCCGGGCCCACTTGTTTTACTCAGTCCTACTCAGTTTTGCCCTTCCGATAAACATTTCCTCACTTTTCCCCCTCTTAGTTCTACTAAGTTTTCCTAACTTGTACTCACTGGTTGATCTCTGATTGGTCGAGATGTATGTCACACGGATCTTGGTTGGTTGAAAGCTCAACGAACGCTTGCACCGTTCGATCATTTATGATCGGACGGCCTGTATCTCTCTCTACCACGATGGACGCTGATACGTCTCCAACGTATCGATAATTTCTTATGTTCCATGCCACATTGTTGATGTTATCTACATGTTTTATGCACACTTTATGTCATATTCGTGCATTTTCTGGAACTAACCTATTAACAAGATGCCGAAGTGTCAGTTCCTGTTTTCTGCTGTTTTTGGTTTCAGAAATCCTAGTAACGAAATATTCTCGGAATCGGACGAAATCAACGCCAAAGATCTTAGAATCCCCGGAAGCATCCAGAACACACGAGAGGGACCAGAGGGGGGGCACAGGCCCACCACACCATACCCTGGCGCGGCCTAGGGGGGGCCCGCGCCCCCCTATGGTTTGGCCAGCCCTTCGACCCTCCTGCGCCGCCTCTTCGCCTATATAAAGCCCCTGGATCGAAAACCCTAGGACGATTGGCGAAAACCACAGAAACCTTCCAGAGCCGCCGCCATCGCGACGCCAAGATCTGCGGGACAGGAGTCTCTGTTCCGGCACGCTGCCGGAGCGGGGAAGTGCCCCCGGAAGGCTCCTCCATCGACACCGCTGCCATCTCCACCGCCATCTTCATCACCGCTGCTGCTCCCATGAGGAGGGAGTAGTTCTCCATCGAGGCTCGGGGCTGTACCGGTAGCTATGTGGTTCATCTCTCCCATGTACCTCAATACAATAATCTCATGAGCTGCTTTACATGATTGAGATTCATATGAGTTTTGTATCACTACTATCTATGTGCTACTCTAGCAATGTTATTAAAGTAGTTTTATTCCTCCTGCACGTGTGTAAAGGTGACAGTGTGTGCACCGTGTTAGTACTTGGTTTATGCTATGATCATGATCTCTTGTAGATTGCGAAGTTAACTATTGCTATGATAATATTGATGTGATCTATTCCTCCTACATATGCATGAAGGTGACAGTGTGCATGCTATGTTAGTACTTGGTTTAATCTGTTGATCTATCTTACACTAAAGGTTACTAAAATATGAGCATTATTGTGGAGCTTGTTAACTCCGGCATTGAGGGTTCGTGTAATCCTACGCAATGTGTTCATCATCCAACAAGAGTGTAGAGTATGCATTTATCTGTTCTGTTATGTGATCAATGTTGAGAGTGTCCACTAGTGAAAGTCTAATCCCTAGGCCTTGTTCCTAAATACTGCTATCACTGCTTGTTTACTGTTTTACTGTGTTACTACTGCTGCAATATCACCACCATCAACTACACGCCAGCAAGCTATTTTCTGGCACCGTTGCTACTGCTCATACTTATTCATACCACCTGTATTTCACTATCTCTTCGCCGAACTAGTGCACCTATTAGGTGTGTTGGGGACACAAGAGACTTCTTGCTTTGTGGTTGCAGGGTTGCATGAGAGGGATATCTTTGACCTCTTCCTCCCGAGTTCGATAAACCTTGGGTATCCACTTAAGGGAAAACTTGCTGCTGTTCTACAAACCTCTCGCTCTTGGAGGCCCAACACTGTCTACAGGAAAGGAGGGGGAACGTAGACATCAAGCACTTTTAAGGCGCCGTTGCAGGGAGGAAAGGTAAAAGGCACTCATACTTCGGTTCCAGGTAAAGTACTTTTCTGGCGCCATTGTGTTTGTGCTCGAAGCTATTTCCTTTAGATCCTGCAATTGCAACTTTTTGTTTCTTGTTTACACTAGTTAGGCATAATGGAAAACATCTGTGAGCTCTTTGTACTATTTCCTGAGTCAAGACATGAATGGTTTAATGCGAAAATTAAAAAACCCATGGAACATGTTAGCATGAATACTTTGAACACCATTGTTGCTAATGATATGGAAAATTCTAAGCTTGGGGAAGCTGGTTTTGATGAGCATGATCTTTTTAGTCCACCAAGCATTGAGGAGAAAATTTTCTTTGATGATACTTTGCCTCCTATTTATGATGATTATAATGATAGTAGTCTTTTGGTACCACCTACTATGGAGAGTAAATTTTGTTGTGATTATACTATGCCTCCAACACTTGATGAGAATAATAATGATAGCTACTTTGTTGAATTTGCTCCCACTATTACTAATAAAATTGATTATGCTTATGTGGAGAGTAATAATTTTATGCATGAGACTCATGATAAGAATGCTTTATGTGATAGTTATATTGTTGAGTTTGCTCATGATGCTACTGAAAGTTATTATGAGAGAGGAAAATATGGTTGCAAAAATTTTCATGTTACTAAAACACCTCTCTATGTGCTGAAATTTTTGAAGCTACACTTGTTTTATCTTCCTATGCTTGTTACTTTGCTCTTCATGAACTTGTTTGTGTACAAGATTCCTTTGCATAGGAAGCATGTTAGACTTAAATGTGTTTCTAATTTGCCTCTTGATGCTCTCTTTTGCTTCAACTACTATTTCTTATGAGTGCATCATTAAAACTGCTGAGCCCATCTTAATGGCTATAAAGAAAAGAACTTCTTGGGAGATAACCCATGTGTTATTTTGCTACAGTACTTTGTTTTATATTTGTGTCTTGGAAGTTATTTACTACTGTAGCAACCTCTCCTTATCTTAGTTTTGTGTTTTGTTGTGCCAAGTGAAGCCTCTAATCGAAGGTTGATACTAGATTTGGATTTCTGCACAGAAACAGATTTCTATCTGTCACGAATCTGGGATTTTCTCTCTGTAGAAAAATCAGAAAAATATGCCAATTTACGTGCGTGTTCCTCAGATATGTACGCAACTTTCATTAGTTTTGAGTTTTCTGATTTGAGCAACGGAAGTATTTATTAGAAATTCGTCTTTACGGACTGTTCTGTTTTGACAGATTCTGCCTTTTATTTCGCATTGCCTCTTTTGCTATGTGGGATGGATTTCTTTGTTCCATTAAACTCCAGTAGCTTTGAGCAATGTCCAGAAGTGTTAAGAATGATTGTGTCACCTCTGAACATGTGAGTTTTTAATTATGTACTAACCCCTCTAATGAAGTTTATGAGAAGTTTGGTGTGAAGGAAGTTTTCAAGGGTCAAGAGAGGAGGATGATATACTATGATCAAGAAGAGTCAAAGCTCTAAGCTTGGGGATGCCCCCGTGGTTCATCCCTGCATATTTCAAGAAGACTCAAGCATCTAAGCTTGGGGATGCCCAAGGCATCCCCTTCTTCATCGACAAATTATCAGGTTCCTTCTCTTGAAACTATATTTTTATTCGGTCACATCTTATGTACTTTACTTGGAGTGTCTGTGTGCTTTTGTTTTTGTTTGTGTTTGAATAAATTGGATTACATCATGCTTGTGTGGGAGAGAGACACGCTCCGCTGGTTCGTATGAACACATGTGTTCTTAGCTTATAATATTCATGGCGAAGTTTCCTCTTCGTTAAATTGTTATATGGTTGGAATTGGAAAATGATACATGTAGTAATTGCTATAAATGTTTTGGGTAATGTGATACTTGGCAATTGTTGTGCTCATGTTTAAGCTCTTGCATCATATGCTTTGCACCCATTAATGAAGAAATACATAGAGCATGCTAAAATTTGGTTTGCATAATTGGTCTCTCTAAGGTCTAGATAATTTCTAGTAAGGTGTTTGAACAACAAGGAAGACGATGTATAGTCCTATAATGCTTGTAATGTGTCTTTTATGTGAGTTTTGCTGTACTAGTTCATACTTGTGTTTGCTTTAAACAACCTTGCTAGCCTAAACCTTGTATCGAGAGGGAATACTTCTCATGCATCCAAATCCTTGAGCCAAACAACACTATGCCATTTGTGTCCACCATACCTACCTACTACATGGTATTTTCCGCCATTCCAAAGTAAATTGCTTGAGTGCTACCTTTAAACAATTCAAAATTTATCACCTCTGATTTGTGTCAATGTTTTATAGCTCATGAGGAAGTATGTGGTGTTTATCTTTCAATCTTGTTGGGCAACTTTCACCAATGGACTAGTGGCTTCATCCGCTTATCCAATAATTTTGCAAAAAGAGCTGGCAATGGGATTCCCAGTCCCAAATTCATTAAACTAAATAGACACTCCTCCATGGTAAGTGATTGTTGGACGGCACCCGAAGGATTCGGTTAGCCATGGCTTGTGTAAGCAAAGGTTGGGAGGAGTGTCATCATAATAAAACTAAAATAAAAAGGCACTCCTTCATGGTATGAGATTGTTGGCAGGCACCCGAGGATTCGGTTAGCCATGGTTTATGAAAGAAAGGTTGGAAGGAGTGCCACCCAAAAATAAAATAAAATGGGAGCCGCTCTTTGAAGGTTTGTCTGGCAAGGGGGTTAGAGTACCCGCTACCATTCGTTGACAACAACAAACACCTCTCAAAACTTTATTTTTATGCTCTCCTTATGTTTTCAAAATAAAAGCTCTAGCACAAATATAGCAATCGATGCTTTCCTCTTTGAAGGACCATTCTTTTACCTTTATTGTTGAGTCAGTTCACCTATTTCTCTCCACCTCAAGAAGCAAACACTTGTGTGAACTGTGCATTGATTCTTACATATTTGCATATTGCATTTGTTATATTGCTTTGCATTGACAATTATCCATGAGATATACATGTTATAAGTTGAAAGCAACCGCTGAACTTCATCTTCCTTTGTGTTGCTTCAATACCTCTACTTTGAATTATTGCTTTATGAGTTAACTTTTATGCAAGACTTATTGATGCTTGTCTTGAAGTGCTATTCATGAAAAGTCTTTGCTTTATGATTCATTTGTTTACTCATGTCATTACCATTGTCTTGGATTGCTGCATTCACTACATATGCTTTACAAATAGTATGATCAAGATTATGATGGTATGTCACTACAGAAATTATCTTTGTTATCGTTTTACCTGCTCGGGACGAGCAGAACTAAGCTTGGGGATGCTGATACGTCTCCAACGTATCGATAATTTCTTATGTTCCATGCCACATTGTTGATGTTATCTACATGTTTTATGCACACTTTATGTCATATTCGTGCATTTTCTGGAACTAACCTATTAACAAGATGCCGAAGTGTCAGTTCCTGTTTTCTGCTGTTTTTGGTTTCAGAAATCCTAGTAACGAAATATTCTCGGAATCGGACGAAATCAACGCCAAAGATCTTAGAATCCCCGGAAGCATCCAGAACACACGAGAGGGACCAGAGGGGGGGCACAGGCCCACCACACCATACCCTGGCGCGGCCTAGGGGGGGCCCGCGCCCCCCTATGGTTTGGCCAGCCCTTCGACCCTCCTGCGCCGCCTCTTCGCCTATATAAAGCCCCTGGATCGAAAACCCTAGGACGATTGGCGAAAACCACAGAAACCTTCCAGAGCCGCCGCCATCGCGACGCCAAGATCTGGGGGACAGGAGTCTCTGTTCCGGCACGCTGCCGGAGCGGGGAAGTGCCCCCGGAAGGCTCCTCCATCGACACCGCTGCCATCTCCACCGCCATCTTCATCACCGCTGCTGCTCCCATGAGGAGGGAGTAGTTCTCCATCGAGGCTCGGGGCTGTACCGGTAGCTATGTGGTTCATCTCTCCCATGTACCTCAATACAATAATCTCATGAGCTGCTTTACATGATTGAGATTCATATGAGTTTTGTATCACTACTATCTATGTGCTACTCTAGCAATGTTATTAAAGTAGTTTTATTCCTCCTGCACGTGTGTAAAGGTGACAGTGTGTGCACCGTGTTAGTACTTGGTTTATGCTATGATCATGATCTCTTGTAGATTGCGAAGTTAACTATTGCTATGATAATATTGATGTGATCTATTCCTCCTACATATGCATGAAGGTGACAGTGTGCATGCTATGTTAGTACTTGGTTTAATCTGTTGATCTATCTTACACTAAAGGTTACTAAAATATGAGCATTATTGTGGAGCTTGTTAACTCCGGCATTGAGGGTTCGTGTAATCCTACGCAATGTGTTCATCATCCAACAAGAGTGTAGAGTATGCATTTATCTGTTCTGTTATGCGATCAATGTTGAGAGTGTCCACTAGTGAAAGTCTAATCCCTAGGCCTTGTTCCTAAATACTGCTATCACTGCTTGTTTACTGTTTTACTGTGTTACTACTGCTGCAATATCACCACCATCAACTACACGCCAGCAAGCTATTTTCTGGCACCGTTGCTACTGCTCATACTTATTCATACCACCTGTATTTCACTATCTCTTCGCCGAACTAGTGCACCTATTAGGTGTGTTGGGGACACAAGAGACTTCTTGCTTTGTGGTTGCAGGGTTGCATGAGAGGGATATCTTTGACCTCTTCCTCCCTGAGTTCGATAAACCTTGGGTATCCACTTAAGGGAAAACTTGCTGCTGTTCTACAAACCTCTGCTCTTGGAGGCCCAACACTGTCTACAGGAAAGGGGGGGAACGTAGACATCAGACGCATACGGAGACAAGAGTAGAGCACATACCTACCAACCCTGGCAGTCGCATATTCCAGTCGCATCCTCCTCTCTCGTATTTCCTCTCTTACTACGGCGGTCGCGGCGGCGCGGATCTAACCGTGCTTGCGGTGGCGTGCGGCGGCGCGGATCTAACCGTGCGTGCGGCGGCGTGCGGCGGCGCGGATCTAACCGTGCGTGCGGCGGCGTGCGGCGGCGCGGATCTAACCGTGCATGCGGCGGCGCGGATCTAACCGTGCGTGCGCCGTGGATCTAAGAGTGCCGGTGAGGATCTAACTGTCAGAAATAGTTGAAATGTCTCTCTCTGTCTCACTTTCGATTCTATTCTCATATCTGTTGAATGATGAAGAACACCAAGACGGCGGCCGTGCCGACAGTGGTCATCGATGCCACGAACATTGAAGCCATCGCCTACAACATCGCTTCGACGGCACAGACCCAACCTTCAATATCGGAGCCTGTTGATGTCTCACTTCCGGTGCCGAGAGTGCGAATCGATGCCAAGACGATTGAAGTCATCGTCTACAACCGCGCTGCAAAGCCGCCGATCCAGCCCTCCGCAGATCCGTCGCTGATGAAGTACACCAAGACAGCGGCGGTTCCGACACTGGTCATCGATGCCACGAACATTGAAGCCATCGCCGATAACATCGCTTCAACGTTTGATGGCGCAGATGACCACCCCTCAGCCGCCCATCGTCCCGGCCTTTCTTTCCCATCGCTGCGCGGCCGTGTTCGACGCTGCAAATTGGGATAAATTATGATAAATTTGTATTTTTCAATTTCCAATTGGGATAAAATTGTTCGAACTACTACCTCCGTCTCAAAAAAAGCTTCTCCACGTTCTTGATGTGTCCATGTACATCCGTATGTATGATTTGAATTCTATCCCAACTTGATTGGGAAGATATTGATATGTATTTGATCCGGAGGCTGGTACATGCTTTCACTTTTGGGATCCCTTCACTTTTATAAAATGTTCATGCATGCTAAAATTATCGTGCGCATTACTTAGCACAAGTAGGAAATTGTACACCAAAATACAGTGCTTAGAGCCACAACAAAATACAGTGGTTAGAGCCATCTACTGAATAACAATTCTATACTAAATCGTCTACCAGAACCACATAACTGCTAGGACAGGGATGACACCTAATAAAACTGCACAGATGAATTTACTTTTCTCCTCTCCCATCACTTTAAGTTCATGTTCTAGATTTTCTACCACTTGATCAAATACGGCAAGATCTGTCAACTCTCAACTTCTCCTTGCGAATAAGCTCTGAATTCTTCTTTTCTTCCTCCACAATACGCTTCAGCTCGAATATCATCAGGTTTTTACGGGCCAATTCATCACCTAAATTGGCCACCTTCTCCTCCAAATCCATCCTCTGGCTACACCACTGGGTTGATTCATCTTGGTATGCAATGTACCATGGATCATCGGCTTGCACGGCTAATCGTAACAATAATGGAAAAAAGAACAACTGAAATCACCCCAACAGGCCATGACGGAACTTCAAATTCAACGGTAGTACAAAGAGCTGAAGCTAGATACCTGCACTTCCGACGAGGTAGGAGAAGTAGAACGTGGCCACGACATGATCGAATCCCCACCCTCGCCGGTGTACCCGCTACGACCAGACATTGAGGACTATTTCGTACCTGCAAACTCCAATAAATTACGGGAACCGAATCGATTAGGGGGCGGAGGAGGCAGAAGCGGAGGTCTTACCAAGCTATACCAATTGGTGCGCGGAACAAATCCCGGTCGTCGTGGGCGGCGGATCTGCTTGCGGCGGACTTTCCTGCGGTGGGTACAATGCGTGCGGACGAAACAAGTGCTGGAGCCGTGGTTGACGTGCAGCGCAGCGATTCGTCCGACGCCGCCGGGAGACAGAGGCGGCGCGACGAGGCGCCGGCGATGGCTGCTCCGTCCGACGGTGGCGAACGAGCTGCCAGCGGTTCTCCGGTCTAGCTTAAGAATAATTAATTAGCGAACTTGTTGCTTCTCTCTATGATATTCTCTAAAGACATATATCAGAGCGGCAATATGTGTCTTTTCCTGAAAAATAGACGACCCCACTGGTCATTGGCTGCGGAGGCCCCACAGAGCGGCAATATATGATTTTCTCTAAATAAATAGACGACCCCACTGGTCATTGGCTGCGGCAGCCCCACAGAGCGGCAATATATGTCTTTTCCTGAAAAATAGACGACCCCACTGGTCATTGGCTGCGGAGGCCCCACAGAGCGGCAATATATGAGTTTCTCTAAATAAATAGACGACCCCACTGGTCATTGGCTGCGACAGCCCCACAGAGCGGCAATATATGTCTTTTCCTGAAAAATATACGACCCCACTGATCATTGGCTGGGGCAGCCCTATAGAGCAGCCCCATTTGTCATTGGCAGCACCGCATATAAAATCATGAAATAAAATGGCCCACACGTCAGCGATATATGGATGGCTGCTCCGACGTGTCTCCTGACCCTACCCGTCAGCACGAGACGGTCAGGGAGGAGCTGCCCCTGTGCGGCCCCACCCGGTCAGACTAACGGTCAAGGCCTCTGACCTGACGGCTACCGGCCATTCCAGCACTTGTGCGTGTTTCAAACTAGAGGAGGGGAAAACTGAGGAAAAACTAAGAGATTGGGGAAAACTGAGTACAACTAACGAACCAGGGGCACGAAAATAGAAATCCCTAGTTTTTAAGGCTATTTTCCCATGAGCTATATATTGCAAAGACAAGGAATGAAATTTTAAAGGTAGCACTCAAGCAATTTACTTTGGAATGGCAGAGAAATACCACATAGTAGGTAGGTATGGTGGACACTGATAACGCGTGAAGCACACGTCCGTTGGGAACCCCAAGAGGAAGGTGTGATGCGTACAGCAGCAAGTTTCCCTCAGTAAGAAACCAAGGTTATCGAACCAGTAGGAGATGAAGGCCACGTGAAGGTTGTTGGTGAAGGAGTGTAGTGCGGCGCAACACCAGGGATTCCGGCGCCAATGTGGAACCTGCACAACACAATCAAAATACTTTGCCCCAACTTAACAGTGAGGTTGTCAATCTCACCGCCTTGATGTAAACAAAGGATTAAATGTATAGTGTGGAGAATGATGTTTGTTTGCAAAGAATAGTAGAGAACAGTGATTGCAGTAGATTGTATTAAGATGTAAAAGAATAGACCGGGGTCCACAGTTCACTAGTGGTGTCTCTCCCATAAGATAAATAGCATGTTGGGTGAACAAATTGCAGTTGGGCAATTGACAAATAGAGAGGACATAACAATGCACATACATATCATGATGACTACTATGAGATTTAATCAGGGCATTACGACAAAGTACATAGACCGCTATCCAGCATGCATCTATGCCTAAAAGGTCCACCTTCGGGTTAGCATCCGCACCCCTTCCAGTATTAAGTTGCAAACAACAGACAATTGCATTAAGTATGGTGCGTAATGTAATCAACACAAATATCCTTAGACAAAGCATTGATGTTTTATCCCTAGTGGCAACAGCACATCCACAACCTTAGAACTTTTCATCCTTTGTCCCAGATTCAATGGAGGCATGAACCCACTATCGAGCATAAATACTCCCTCTTGGAGTCACAAGTATCAACTTGGCAAGAGCCTCTACTAGCAACGGAGAGCATGCAAGAACATAAACAACACATATATGATAGATTGATAATCAACTTGACATAGTATTCAATATTCATCGGATCCCAACAAACACAACATGTAGCATTACAAATAGATGATCTTGATCATGATAGGCAGCTCACAAGATCTAAACATGATAGCACAATGAGGAGAATACAACCATCTAGCTACTGCTATGGACCCATAGTCCAAGGATGAACTACTCACGCATCAATCCAGAGGCGGGCATGGTGATGTAGAGCCCTCCGGTGATGATTCCCCTCTCCGGCAGGGTGCCGGAGGCGATCTCCTGAATCCCCCAAGATGGGATTGGCGGCGGCAGCGTCTCTGGAACTTTTTCCGTATCGTGGCTCTCGGTAATAGGGTTTTCGTGACGGAGAGTTTAAGTAGGCGGAAGGGCAGAGTCGGGGGGCGCTCGAGGGGCCCACACCATAGGGCGGCGCGGGCCCCTCCTTGGCCGCGTCGCCTTGTGGTGTGATACGTCTCCGACGTATCGATAATTTCTTATGTTCCATGCCACATTATTGATGATATCTACATGTGTGGTGACCCGGCATACCACTGCATGGTGTAGTATGCAAGTCTGATATAACACCAATGAAACACCGTTCCACTAGTATTATATCGCTCAGAGTGGTACAACAGAAACATATGCGGGTCCAAGGCATGTCTATAGAATTACAACATTGACTCTGTTACATAAGATCATCATAGCCTCCTACTTTACAATGAGGTAAAACTGCAAATAAACTCCAGAAGAACGACTCATAGTCTAGTCCTATCACGAACTCTATTTGTAGAGTATTTAACTATCTATAGGGGCTATGAATAGATTCTAGCTAAATAGGAGCTAGGTTTAGGAAGCTAGTTCCCTTCTATGGCTAAACTAGGTTTTCTCCTTGTTGGATGCGGTATTTGACTCCTCTGACAAGGTTCCAGTCTCTTGAAGTAGTTGTTGACTCCTCGGCCTTCGAGTTGAACTGTAGATCCTCCTTCGATGCCTCCATATCTAAGCAGGGGATTTAAGAGTGGGATGAGTACGAGCGTACTCAACAAGTTCATTATAGGAAAGAGGTGTTTAATGCACTAGCTACGGCATTAGACCAGAAAGTCTAATACCAATGCAGGTTTTCATAATCATTTCTTCAAAAGGTTGCTTTTATTCAGAAGAACTATGTCCGTCAGCCTTCACCGGTTTACTAGAACTTCATGGAGCTCCTTTCCGGCCGCGTTCGCAGTTCCATATCCCGGAACAGGGAGTGACAGGTCACGGTTCTTTACACTCTGCAGAGGTGTGTTGCTTTACCCATAAGAGATCTTAACCTTGGTGCCAACCGAGCTATAGTTCTCGTCCACACTTCCTTTGGTGTGAGGCCCGGTATAAGGTCTAGCCAATCATGTTCCTCCGCTACCTCGAACACCCACCCTTTGTTGCATGCCCCGACCCTGGGTCCTCGCCGGTCCCATTATTCCCGTAATTTCAGGGTGGACCCCGACCACGACGACAGTCTGGGATCGAACCAAACTCCTTCGCCGGTAGCTGCAACCCATCATAGACCACATTACCGTGGGGAATTAGAATGGGATCCCCACCCTCAAGTTGTTCCGCAAGCCGCAACTGCTACGGTATGCACAGCATAACCGTGGGGACTTAGAATGGGTTCCCCACCCTCAAGTTGCTCCGCAAGATACAACTGCTACGGTAAGCGCATCCGTTGATGAACGAGAGGTGGAAACACTTTTGACTACTCCGTCCCACTCCAGATCTTATGGTTAACACGGATATTACGGCACAAGAATCACTGGCGACATTTGTTGTTTAATCCTAGATGGATATAAACCCTTGCAATGGAACCTCCACCATATCAACACAATCCATGGTTCCATTGCCCACCACATAGTCATATTCATAGTTTTGAAAATAGTGGTTTTGGTTTTTATGCAATAGTGATAAACATAGTACTTTGCAAGTAATTTGATAGAAATACTCAAATGGCATGAGCAAGTGATGAACTTGCCTTTCTTGGCTGCAAGAATATGCAGACAAGGTCTTCGATATGCAATATCTCCAAATTCTGAAATAGCATCATCGTCCGGTAAGGACGATGTTTAAAAGATTGGCAATGATGCAATAATGCATAAGTATGAGATGCAATCGCTTTAAGCGTGACCTAATCCCGATGATTTAGGTTCGGTGAGTTGTAATGATTGGTTCAGGGTGTGTTGCACTTTTAGAGTGATTCACACACAAGGTTTTTATTCAGGTAGGATTACTTGGTATCATGGACAGATAGATAATAAAGCATAGTAATCAATTGAGCACACAAAGAATGATATTTGGCATAATGTTATCATGTAAAGAACAGTTGTCAGTTTTAGTACTATATGGCATGGTTAATGATTAATTATCATATACTTCAAAAGAATAACTTTTTAAGAACATGTTCTTTAATAAAGAACAAGTATGATAATTAGATTGGTGGTGTTCTATGGTTGTCTATGGTTTCATTTAGTTTCTGGAGTAAGTATTAGATGGATCCCAACAAAGTTGGATTCATCAACATCTAGGGCTTGTAGGGTTAGGATAAGCCTAGACATCCTAAGCAATTCATTATACATGGTTGTTGTCTAGGTTGGTTTATCTTGCTAATGATAGCTGGCTAGGTTTTATAGGTCCTTATAAGTAGGGTTGATGATGATTTCTTATTTTCTTCAAAAGAATAACTTTTGAAGAACATACTTCTTAAGTAATAAGAAGTATATCAATTAGGGTTGAGGTGGTCTAGGTTTTACTGTTGGTTCTATTAAGTAAGGAATAATTGGCTCCATAAATAGGATGGTTCATAAGTATCTCACACTAGTAGGGTTTAGTGGAACAGGGTCATGTAAAGTAAAATAGTAGGTATGGTTGCTGTTAGGGTTCATCACAATGGTGTGATGCTAAATAGGAATGAATAAGGATGATGGTTTTGACAGTAGAGGCTAGGGTTTGAACTTGGTTGATCCTACTTGATCAACTAGGTTTATTGATCTGCATACATGGAATACTAATTTGCTAGTGATAGGGTTCTACATTTTATGTGGACACAGGTATGTCTTTTAGTTGCTAATGGTGGCTCTATGATTTGAATTAAAGTACCATGATCATTGATGACCCACAAGTATAGGGGATCGCAACAGTCTTCGAGGGAAGTAAAACCCAATTTATTGATTCGACACAAGGGGAGACAAAGAACACTTGGAAGCCTTAACAACGGAGTTGTCAATTCAGTTGCACCTGGAAACAGACTTGCTCGCAAGGGTTTATCGAGTAATGTGTTTATAGCAAGAGCAATAGTGAAATAACAGACGAGTAACAGAGACAGTAGTAGTGATTTTAGTAAACAGCAGGATTAAAATACTGTAGGCACGGGGACGGATGACGGGCGTTGCATGGATGAGAGAAACTCATGTAACAATCATAGCAGGGCATTTGCAGATAATAATAAAACGGTGTCCAAGTACAAAGCAATCAATAGGCATGTGTTCCATATATAGTCGTGCGTGCTCGCAATGAGAAACTTGCACAACATCTTTTGTCCTACCAGCCGGTGGCAGCCGGGCCTCAAGGGAAACTACTGGATATTAAGGTACTCCTTTTAATAGAGTACCGGAGCAAAGCATTAACACTCCGTGAACACATGTGATCCTCACATCGCTACCATTCCCTCCGGTTGTCCCGATTTCTGTCACTTCGGGGCCATCGGTTCCGGACAGCGACATGTGTATACAACTTATAGGTAAGACCATAAACAATGATTATCTTGATGAAACAATAACATGTTCAGATCTGAGATCATGGCACTCGGGCCCTAGTGACAAGCATTAAGCATAACAAGTTGCAACAATATCATCAAAGTACCAACTACGGACACTAGGCACTATGCCCTAACAATCTTATGCTATTACATGACCAATCTCATCCAATCCCTACCATCCCCTTCGGCCTACAGCGGGGGAATTACTCACACATGGATGGGGAAACATGGCTGGTTGATGTAGAGGCGTTGGCGGTGATGGCGGCGATGATCTCCTCCAATTCCCCGTCCCGGCGGAGTGCCAGAACGGAGACTTCTGGCTCCCGCGACGGAGTTTCGCGATGTGGCGGCGTTCTGGAGGGTTTCTGGCGACTTCGACTTTTCCCCTGGCGTTTTTAGGTCGAGGCCGATAAATAGTCCGAAGGAGGGCGTCGGAGGCCGGCCGAGGGGGCCACACCACAGGGCCGCGCGGGCCCCCTGGGCCGCGCCGCCCTATGGTGTGGGGCCCTCGGGCCTCCACTTCAATTGCCCTTCTGGCTCCGTTAGTTTCCTGGGAAAATAGGGCCTTCTGCATAAATTCCGAGGTTTTTCCCGAAAGTTGGATTTCTGCACAAAAACGAGACACCAGAGCAGTTCTGCTGAAAACAGCGTTAGTCCGTGTTAGTTGCATCCAAAACACACAAATTAGAGGCAAAACAATAGCAAAAGTGTTCGGGAAAGTAGATACGTTTTGGACGTATCAACTCCCCCCAAGCTTAGCTTATTGCTTGTCCTCAAGCAATTCAGTTAACAACTGAGCGATAAAAGAACTTTCACGAACACATTTGCTCATATGATGTATATATTCTCATGCTATGGCTAATACTCGAGCAGTTCATAATGAGATACATGCAAATAAGATCATCTAACAGCTATGTCAATCATGGAGAGGTACCAACAATTAATAAGAAGCATCATGAATCATGTATATAAGCAAGATTGCAATGTTCATAAGAGAGTATGATAAAGTGGTATCTCGCTGGCCTGTATTTGGTTGGCAAAACATAAATGCCCGGGCACCTCTGGAGTTCATAGAAAGACTAGAAGTAGTGATTGTCAAAAGATAAATGCATCAAAGTTATACCACAATCAATCATATTTTGAGACAAGCATATTGTACTAAGAATGACAGTTGTGCTCTCAAGATAGTGCTCAAAGAAATAATGGAGACACAACATAAAAGTAAAAGATTGACCCTTCGCAGAGGGAAGCAGGGATTAACATGCGCTAGAGCTTTTCATTTTTATAAAGACAGGAGTAAAATTATTTTGAGAGGTGTTTGTTGTTGTCAACGAATGGTAATGGGTACACTAACTACCTCGCCAACCGGACTTTCAAGAGCGGCTCCCATGAATTATTGCATATTTATTTGGCACTCCTTCCAACCTTTCTTTCACAAACCATGGCTAACCGAATCCTCGGGTGCCTGCCAACAATCTCATACCATGAAGGAGTGCCTTTTTATTTAAGTTAATTAATTCGGGACTGGGAATCCCATTGCCAGCTCTTTTTGCAAAATTATTGGATAAGCGGATGTGCCACTAGTCCATATGAGAGTCCGTCAAAAGTAAATGACAAGGTTGAAAGCTAAACACCACATACTTCCTCATGAGCTATGAAACATAAACACAAATTGAGAAGCATTTTGAAGGTTTTAAAGGTAGCGCATGAGAATTTACTTGGAATGGTTTGAAATGCCATGCATAGGTATTTATGGTGGACACTTTTGGAACAACTTGGTTTTCAGGTGTTTGGAAGCACGAGCAGCGTTCCCGCTCAAGTACAAGTGAAGGCTAGCAATAGACTAGGGAGCGACAAATCAAGAGAGCAAGAATCGTCATAATCATGCTTGCGGCAAAATAAATTAACGGAGGCATAAAAGTGATACAAGAACTCTGAAGCAATATAGATCATCGAGGCTTAATTGACCTTTTTGTTCAGTCATATGCATGCGTGAGCATGTGCCAAGTCGATATAAATGAATTATTCAGAGGAGGATACCACAATGCCATACTTACTTATGAATAAAACAATGCAAACAAACATACATGACATGCTACTCATATTAATAAATTGGAGCTAAACATGAGAGATCATGAACTACTAGACTTTCTCAAATAACATATACCTCACACGAACCAACTAAGCATGCTCACATGGATGAGTATATGTGCAAAAATGAAAGCAAATAGAGTTCATACCAGCCTCTCACCACAATCAGATTGTCGTAGATCGTCATTATTGCCTTTTCACTTGTGTAGCTTGGATAATATGAAATGAAAACCACGCTCCAGCCACCGAAGACCATTGAATTCATAAAGAACTTTACAAACCAGAGAAGAACAGCAAATATTTTTGGTGTTTTCGAATTGCAAATAAGAACAAGAGGGAACAAACAAACAAAACAAAATCTTTTTGGGTTTTCTTATAACAAACTAGCAATAGCAAATAAAGTGAAACAAATGCAAGAAACCAAAGCAAACAAATGGTGAAGAGAAACAACAGAAATATTTTTGGTCTTTTTGTGTTTTGGGAAGGAAACAAAGCGAAATCAAGAAATAGCAAACTAAAAGAAACACAGAAAAGCGAGATGGCAGAAATCTGCCAAAACCTGACAGCAGTACAGAAATCGATTTTTACAAAAATCTTACGTTGCTCAGATCGAAAAGTGTTCAACTAATGAAAGTTAGATAACAACCTGGGGAACCTGCACAAAAATTTGCAGCTCAAAATGACGTTCTGGCTATTTTTGACAATTTTTACGGTAACGTTCCAGAATCTGTTTTCAGGCAGCATTTCCCCAAATATCATCTTCCTCTCATTAGAAAACCACTCAAACGAACAAAACAAGTATGTGCGAGTATCCAGCAACCATAATATGCAAAGAATGAGTGATGCCGGTATACCTCCCCCCAAGCTTAGGCTTTTGGCCTAAGTGGAGTTCAACCCCAACGAGGGTCGTTGTTCCTCGCCGGTGGGTAGTCCATGGAGTAGTCATAGTAAAGCTCCTGTGCAGAAGAAAAGCGTGGAGGCTCCGCATATCCACCATGTTGATGTGAGGAACTTGCTGCATCGGATGATGAGTCGAGGTGCTCCTCGACCTCTATGTCGTCTCTTGCATGATGGCCTCCTCTCTCTATGTGTGCATCCAGTGCACCTTCTGTGACCGACCAATCTCCCCTGGAATCAAGGTTAGACAGAACATGCGCAGGCAATCTTACTAGTTTCTCAGTTTTCTTAGTTATTCTCCAAACTTTCTTATAAAATATTATCTTATAATACAGGTTACCCAAGTTGGAGGAATCTGAAATAAATTCATGTTTAATCATAGAGGCTATGTCAAGTTTTTCTATGGGGAACGGAATATCAAAATGATGAGGTTCTACATTATGAAAAGCTAGTAAACGAGAGGCGATGAGACCTCCACAAATTCCACCTTTCTCATGGTTAGTAGCAAGTCTATAAGCTATTAATGCCCCCAAATTATAAGACCTACTATTTTGCAGTGCTGCAGCTAGAAAAGCCAAATCCGGGATAGAAAGTTTACCACCAATCCTTTTAGCGAGAACGCACTTGGTAATAAAATAGGCAAAGTAGCGGATAGCCGGGAGTTGAATACTAGTGATTTTACCACTTTCACCTGAGAAACTCCTTCCATCGCAAATCATCTTGTAGAGATCCGAGAGTTCTTGCGGCGATCCCTTTATCTTCTCACATGATCCCCATTGCGGTACTCTAATTGCTTTGCACGTAAAGCACTAAATGGCAAGTTGACAGCTTTATTGTAAATTTTATACTGGACCGTGGGGTTAGATCGCGACCAATTGAACTTGAAGTCCTGCACAAAAGACATAGTTAATTTCACATATTGTCTTGGCTCTCCTTCAACAAAGTCACTCAGCCCTGCACGAGAAATTAGAGTTTGAACATCTTCAAATATCCCCCGCGCTTCTCATGAAATCACAAGACGGGTAGTAAGAGGGGTAAACTCCTCTTCACGATTGACTATCATAACTTGTTGGACTTCCAATTCTTGCTGGTTCAAGTGATATCTATTCCACTCCATTTTCTGAAATTTCAACAACCAATATAGAAATTTGATTTGGTGACATATAATTGAGGGAAACTACCATAGGAACTTGCTAGAGTACTAATCATGCATCAAAACTAGTTTCTACCACTTAGAACAAGCATGCAAGCTCACTAAACATGTTACCTACAGCAGCAAAATATTCAAGATATACTCAACCAAACGAAATTCTACTTGGATGGGTGGAGGAGTCACATACCGAAGAGCAAATGTGCCAAATTTCAGACAAATCTGGCTGAGCAAAGAGATCGAAAAATCTGGAGTTACGAAGCAAAAACGCGAGAGAGAGGAACTTGGTACGAGTTTTTCGGAGAGAGACTGTTCGGGCGAAAGAGATGACAAAGTGGGGCAGAGGGGACCCACACCACATGGTGGCGCGGCCACCTCCTTGGCCGCGCCGGCCTGTGGTCTGCCCCCTCTCGGTGCCCCACAGGTCATCCTCTCGGTGCTCCCAGTGCCTCGTCGAAAAATAGGACCAACGGTATAATTTTTGAGAATTTTTGAAAACTTTGAAAACGCACATTTCTGGGTATTTAGTTTATTATTACCGGCCGTGAAATTTTTTGAAATCTTCAAATAACTAAAGAACTTTGCAAATTAAAAGTGCTACAGCAACTAGAGCAAGTGGAGGAAGAAAGAGATGTTGTTTACCCTCTCTATGCATACAAAAAGTATTTGTTAACAAGGTTGATCAAGTCTTGCCACCAAATAAATTTTACATAGCATAAGAAGAAATAAACCTCAAATCAATCATGTTACCTTGAATTGTATTGATATGGATCCAATCACGAGAGTTTGATATTCTTCCTTAGGCTCATATATAGGACAATCAATAGTTCCCACTTTGATAGTTCTCACATTAGAAATAGTATTGACTCCACATACTTTATCAATCTTCTTGGGGAAATAAACGGTATGCTCCCTATCATCAACATTGAAAGTAACCTTTCCTTTATTGCAATCAATAACAGCCCCTGCGGTGTTAAGAAAAGGTCTCCCAAGAATAATAGACATATTATCATCTTCCGGCATTTCCAACATAACAAAATCAGTTAATATCAAGCAGTTAGTAGTAACTTGAACAGGAACATTCTCACATATACCAACAGGAATAGCAGTAGATTTATCAGCCATTTGCAAAGATATATCAGTAGGTATCAACTTATCTAAGTAAAGTCTCTTATAAAGAGAAAAAGGCATAACACTAACACCGGCTCCCAAGTCACATAGAGCAGTTTTAACATAATTATTCTTAATAGAACAAGGAATAGTAGGTATACCTGGGTCGCCCAACTTCTTTGGAATTTTGCCATTGAAAGAGTAATTAGCAAGCATAGTGGAAATTTCCTCATTGGGGATTTTCCTTTTGTTAGTAACAATATCTTTCATATACTTTGAATAAGGTGGCAATTTAATAGCATCGATCAAAGGGATTTGCAAGAATAAAGGTTTCATCCAATCGCAAAATTTATTATAGTGTTCTTCTTCCTTTGATTTTAATTTCTTAGCAGGAAAAGGCATTTGCTTTTGCACCCAAGGTTCTCTTTCATTACCATGTTTCTCAGAAATAAAATCTTCTTTAGTGTACTTTTTATTTTTAGCATGCTTTTCAGGTTCTTCTTCAACCTCTTCTTTATCAGGAGTATCATTCTTATCATTATCATTATCATGTTCATTACCACTTTCAGTTTCAGCATCGTAAATAGAAATACTATTAGGATCATTAACAGGTTCGTAGGATTCTACAACATTTTTATGTTTCTTCTTCTTTTTCTTCCTAGAATGAGCACTAGGTTCAATGCGTTGAGAATCTTGTTCAACTCTTTTGGGATGCCCTTCGGGATATAGAGGATCCTGGGTAGAGACACCACCTCTAGTTGTTACTTCATAAGCATGTTTCTCTTTAGAATTATTCCCTAACAAGTCATTTTGCACTTTAGTGAGTTGATCAATTTGAGTTTGAATCATTTGAAAATGTTTAACAAGCATCTTAACATCATTGGAGGTTCTCTCCACAATATCATGCAATTCACTAATAGCTTGAGAATTTTCCATTAAATGATTCTCTACTCTCATATTAAAATTTTCTTGCTTAACAATATAATTATCAAACTCATCTAAGCATTGTGCAGGAGGTTTCGAATACGGAATATCTTCCCTAGTAAAGCGTTGAAGGGAGTTTACCTCAATCATGGATGAAGGGGGAATTATCTCACATATATCTTCAATAGGAGGTAGATTCTTCACATCTTCAGATTTAATACCTTTCTCCTTGAGAGACTTCTTGGCTTCCTCATATCTTCATCATTCAATTTAATTAAACCCCGCTTCTTCAATATTGGAGTTGGAGTCGGTTCAGGCGTAGTCCAATCATCATGATTCCGGCTTATTTTAGCCAATAATTCTTCAGTCATTGCCCTGGAGTTCTTTTCTGAAAACACAACCAGCACAACTATCCAGGTATGCCCTAGACTCAATGGTTAGTCCACTATAAAATATATCAAGTAAATCATGCTTTTCCAAATCATGCTCAGGTCGAGCTCTAATAAGAGAGCAGAATCTCGACCAAGCCTCGTGCAATTTCTCTTCATCTCCCGATTAAAATTATAAATTCTCTGCAAAGCAATATGTTGAGCACTAGCAGAAAGTATTTGCGGAAGAAAACATCAAGCAATTCTTTCGGACTTTTAATAGAATTAGGTGGCAAATTATTATACCAAGTTTTAGCGTCATCCTTTAATGAGAATGGAAATATTTTAGCAACAAAGTAAGTACGCATCTTAACATCATCGTAAAACAAGCTACTAAGAGTAGATAGCTCAGTCATGTGTTCAACAAGCACTTTCTTTTTCAAGTACCACAAAAGGGTGTTTTCTCAACAATAGCTATATGAGATAGATCAAGAGAAAAATCATAATCTTTATCCCTAATGTTTATAGGAGATGTGGCAAACTTAGGATCGGAGAGACGGTTTATATCTAACGCATGTTCTCGCAAGCAACTTTTTAATTTTTCTTGCATCAGTAGTAGCATTGCATTTTTCAATAAAATCATCATTAAGCTCCACATAATCTTCCTCAGATCATCACTAAAATAACCAAGTTCGGGTGAACTAACGGGTGTAGTAGCATTAGGAGTTTCGTATTTTCAATTTGTCTAGACCTAGCAATTGTAGTATCTAGAAAAGATCCCAATGAACCACTATCATCAAGCACAGCAGAAACATTATCAATATTATGAGAGTGTTCAGATTCAGCAGATGTACCCGCATGCGAAGCATGTGGCGGTGAAACAAGTTTATCAATCACGAGATGGTGAATCAAGAGCAGCAGAGGTATTCGTAATTGTACCTTTTCTTGTAGTGGATGGTAATATGGCGATCTTAGTATCGCGAGGTTTACCCATGATGGAGAATTTGCAGCGAACAATATTAATCCAAGTGAACTTCCAAATAAAGCTATGCTCACTGCAACGGCGCCTTAAAATAGTCTTGATGACCCACAAGTATAGGGGATCGCAACAGTCTTCGAGGAAGTAAAACCCAATTTATTGATTCGACACAAGGGGAGACAAAGAACACTTGGAAGCCTTAACAACGGAGTTGTCAATTCAGTTGCACCTGGAAACAGACTTGCTCGCAAGGGTTTATCGAGGTAACGAGGTTTATAGCGATGCAGAGTGAAATAACAAGAACGAGTAACAGAGACAGCAGTAGTGATTTTAGTAAACAGCAGGATTAAAATACGTAGGCACGGGGACGGATGACGGGCGTTGCATGGATGAGAGAAACTCATGTAACAATCATAGCAGGGCATTTGCAGATAATAATAAAACGGTGTCCAAGTACAAAGCAATCAATAGGCATGTGTTCCATATATAGTCGTGCGTGCTCGCAATGAGAAACTTGCACAACATCTTTTGTCCTACCAGCCGGTGGCAGCCGGGCCTCAAGGGAAACTACTGGATATTAAGGTACTCCTTTTAATAGAGTACCGGAGCAAAGCATTAACACTCCGTGAACACATGTGATCCTCACATCGCTACCATTCCCTCCGGTTGTCCCGATTTCTGTCACTTCAAGGCCATCGGTTCCGGACAGCGACATGTGTATACAACTTATAGGTAAGACCATAAACAATGATTATCTTGATGAAACAATAACATGTTCAGATCTGAGATCATGGCACTCGGGCCCTAGTGACAAGCATTAAGCATAACAAGTTGCAACAATATCATCAAAGTACCAACTACGGACACTAGGCACTATGCCCTAACAATCTTATGCTATTACATGACCAATCTCATCCAATCCCTACCATCCCCTTCGGCCTACAGCGGGGGAATTACTCACACATGGATGGGGGAAACATGGCTGGTTGATGTAGAGGCGTTGGCGGTGATGGCAGCGATGATCTCCTCCAATTCCCCGTCCCGGCGGAGTGCCAGAACGGAGACTTCTGGCTCCCGCGACGGAGTTTCGCGATGTGGCGGCGTTCTGGAGGGTTTCTGGCGACTTCGACTTTTCCCCTGGCGTTTTTAGGTCGAGGCCGATAAATAGTCCGAAGGAGGGCGTCGGAGGCCGGCCGAGGGGGCCACACCACAGGGCCGCGCGGGCCCCCCCTGGGCCGCGCCGCCCTATGGTGTGGGGCCCTCGGGCCTCCACTTCAATTGCCCTTTTGGCTCCGTTAGTTTCCTGGGAAAATAGGGCCTTCTGCATAAATTCCGAGGTTTTTCCCGAAAGTTGGATTTCTGCACAAAAACGAGACACTGAGCAGATTCTGCAACAGCGTTAGTCCGTGTTAGTTGCATCCAAAACACACAAATTAGAGGCAAAACAATAGCAAAAGTGTTCGGGAAAGTAGATACGTTTTGGACGTATCAATCATCTGTTCTACCTTGGGTTTAGGTTAGAAGCAAATTAGGGTTCACATGTAATAATGGAACTAGGTTCTAAATGTATTTAGGGTTTAGGGTTTCACATGAAATGTTGAGTTCCTGGTTTTATTACTTATGAAATTAGGGTTTTCTAAATACCCTAAAGTTCTTGAATTAATAACTTCACTTTAGGGTTGAAGTTATTAATAACTTTGAAATAAAATTAATATTGGATTTGGCATTTTATTATTTTCAATGAATTAATAATTAGGTAATTATTATTTTAGGGTTTTTAATCCTCCTAATAAGGATTTAATAAGTTAATAGAAAAGGAAAATTAATTTTAATGTTTTCCTTATTTCCTTACTGGTTTTTATTTATTTTATGAATTTTTCCTAATTATTGAATTTTAATTGAATTTAGAATTAAAATTAAAGGCTTAAATAACAAGTATTAAATAATTGAATTTTTGTTAAAAATAAAAATTTCATATTATATTTTTATTAAATAGACTTTACTTTTATAAGAATTTTGATGTCTTATTTTTATTTTTCTAAGTTAATATGATTTTTCTATAATTATTGGAAGTTGCAGTAATTTCCTGGATTTAAAACTAAATGCTAAATGCTAAAGCTACCCGAGACAGAGTCTACCCACAACCACTGACCAGTGGGCCATTGCCACGGTGGCTGCCACATGGTGCCGATGTGGCAACCATGTGCATCACCGGCGGCCAGTGGTGGTCACCGCCGGCGAGTCTGGGTTCGCGTGGGGCTGTGTTTAGGCTCAATCGAACAAGGGCTTCAAGATGAACAGACTGAGGGTGGCGCCGTCCCCCCAATGGTCGCCGGAGCAACGGCGGCGGTGATGCCCGACGGCGGCGCTCACAGGCGAACGGTGCTACGACGATGCAACGGAAATTAGGGGGAGCTAAGGTGCTCAGGAGACTCAGTGGCTCACCGCGAGCAGAGTGGAGGCGACGACATGGTCGGAGGAGCTCTGGATCGCCGGAATCGACTGCTCCGGCCGTCGGAGGGAATGAGCTCGACGGCGAGGCTATAGCTCGCCCCTGTCCGATTCCTTTTGCCCCGAGAGCATGTCGAGGACGGCGGAGACGATGGTGTGCTCAGCTCAGCTCGGGGGTGCTCCAATCACCGGCGGTAATGGTGACCGGTGATACGTCTCCGACGTATCGATAATTTCTTATGTTCCATGCCACATTATTGATGTTATCTACATGTTTTATGCACACTTTATGTCATATTCGTGCATTTTCTGGAACTAACCTATTAACAAGATGCCGAAGTGCCGATTCTTTGTCACTTGCTTTTGGTTTCGTAAATCCTAGTAAGGAAATATTCTCGGAATTGGACGAAATCAAAGCCCAGGGGCCTATTTTCTCACGAAGCTTCCGAAGTCCGAAGGAGAGACGAAGAGGGCCACGGAGGGGCCACACCCTAGGCGGCGCGGCCCCCTTGGCCGCGCGGCCCGGTGGGGTGGGGCCCCCGTGCCGCCTCGTGACCTGCCCGTCCGCCGATAAAAGTCTCCGTGACGAAACCCCCAGTACCGCGAGCCACGATACGGAAAACCTTCCAGAGACGCCGCCAACGCCGATCCCATCTCGGGGGATCCAGGAGATCGCCTCCGGCACCCTGCCGGAGAGGGGAATCATCTCCCGGAGGACTCTACGCCGCCATGGTCGCCTCCGGTGTGATGTGTGAGTAGTCTACCCCTGGACTATGGGTCCATAGCAGTAGCTAGATGGTTGTCTTCTCCCCATTGTGCTATCATTGTCGGATCTTGTGAGCTGCCTAACATGATCAAGATCATCTATCTGTAATTCTATATGTTGCATTTGTTGGGATCCGATGAATAGAGAATACTTGTTATGTTGATTATCAAAGTTATATCTATGTGTTGTTTATGATCTTGCATGCTCTCCGTTACTAGTAGATACTCTGGCCAAGTTTTTGCTATTAACTCCAAGAGGGAGTACTTATGCTCGATAGTGGGTTCATGCCTGCATTGACACACAGGGACGGTGACGTAAAGTTCTAAGGTTGTGTTGTGCTGTTGCCACTAGGGATAAAACATTAGTGCTATGTTCAAGGATGTAGTCACTAGTTACATTACGCACCATACTTAATGCAATTGTACATTGTTTGCAACTTAATACTTGAAGGGGTTCGGATGATAACCTCGAAGGTGGACTTTTTAGGCATAGATGCGGTTGGATGACGGTCTATGTACTTTGTCGTAATGCCCAATTAAATCTCACTATACTCATCATGATATGTATGTGCATGGTCATGCTCTCTTTATTTGTCAATTGCCCAACTGTAATTTGTTCACCCAACATGCTGTTCGTCTTATGGGAGAGACACCTCTAGTGAACTGTGGACCCCGGTCCAATTCTCTTTACTGAAATACAATCTACCTTGCAATACTTGTTCTCTTGTTTTTCGCAAACAATCATCTTCCACACAATACGGTTAACTCTTTGTTACAGCAAGCCGGTGAGATTGACAACCTCACTGTTTCGTTGGGGCAAAGTACTTTGGTTGTGTTGTGCAGGTTCCACGTTGGCGCCGGAATCACTGGTGTTGCGCCGCACTACATCTCGCCGCCATCAACCTTCAACGTGCTTCTTGACTCCTACTGGTCCGATTAAACCTTGGTTTCTTACTGAGGGAAACTTGCCGCTGTGCGCATCACACCTTCCTCTTGGGGTTCCCAACGGACGTGCCAACCACACGCATCAAGCAAATTTCTGGCGCCGTTGCCGGGGAGATCAAGACACGCTGCAAGGGGAGTCTCCACTTCCCAATCTCTTTACTTTGTTTTTGTCTTGCTTAGTTTTATTTACTACTTTGTTTGCTGCGTTATATCAAAACAAAAAAAAAATAGTTGCTAGCTTTACTTTATTTACTGTCTTGCACTCTATATCAAAAACACAAAAAAATATTAGTTACTTGTTTACTTTACTTAATATCATGCATGTTTTTATTTCACTAGTTAAGCATAATGGAAAACAACAAAAATATGAGAGATCTTTATGAACTTTATCTTGAATTAGGACATGATGTGTTTGAAGAGAGAATTAAAAAACCCATGGAACTTTATATGCATGCTAATGGGAATGTTATTACTATGAATGCTTTGAACACCATTGTTGCTAATGCTATGGAAAATTCTAAGCTTGGGGAAGCTGGCTCTGATGAGCATGAACTTTTTAGTCCCCCAAGCATGGAGGAGAAAATTTACTTTGATGACACTTTGCCTCCCATTTATGATGATAGTGGTATTTGGGTGCCACCTACTATTGAGGATAAAGTTTATTATGATTATACTATGCCTCCTACATTTGATGATTATGGTGATGAGAATAATAATGATAGCTACTTTGTTGAATTTGCTCCCACTACAATTAATAAGAATGACTATGCTTATGTTGGGAGTAGTAATTATTTTATGCATGAGACTCATGATAAGAATGCTTTATGTGATAGCTATATTGTTGAGTTTGCTCATGATGCTACTGAAAGTTATTATGAGAGAGGAAAATATGGTTGTAGAAATTTTCATGTTACTAAAACACCTCTCTATGTGCTGAAATTTTTGAAGCTACACTTGTTTTATCTTCCTATGCTTGTCACTTTGCTCTTCATGAACTTGTTTATTTACAAGATTCCTATGCATAGGAAGCATGTTAGACTTAAATGTGTTTTGAATTTGCCTCTTGATGCTCTCTTTTTCTTCAAATACCATTTCTTGCGAGTGCATCATCAAAACTGCTGAGCCCATCTTAATGGCTATAAAGAAAGAACTTCTTGGGAGATAACCCATGTGTTATTTTGCTACAGTACTTTGTTTTATATTTGAGTCTTGGAAGTTGTTTACTAATGTAGCAACCTCTCCTTATCTTAGTTTTGTGTTTTGTTATGCCAAGTTAAGCCGTTGATAGAAAAGTAAGTACTAGATTTGGATTACTGCACAGTTCCAGATTTCTTTGCTGTCACGAATCTGAGTCCACCTCCCTGTAGGTAGCTCAGAAAATTAAGCCAATTTACGTGCATGATCCTCAGATATGTACGCAACTTTCATTCAATTTGAGCATTTTCATTTGAGCAAGTCTGGTGCCATTTTAAAATTCGTCAATACGAACTGTTCTGTTTTGACAGATTCTGCCTTTTATTTCGCATTGCCTCTTTCGCTATGTTGGATGAATTTCTTTGATCCACTAATGTCCAGTAGCATTATGCAATGTCCAGAAGTGTTAAGAATGATTGTGTCACCTCTGAATATGTCAATTTATATTGTGCACTAACCCTCTAATGAGTTGTTTCGAGTTTGGTGTGGAGGAAGTTTTCAAGGATCAAGAGAGGAGTATGATGCAACATGATCAAGGAGAGTGAAAGCTCTAAGCTTGGGGATGCACCCGGTGGTTCACCCCTGCATATATCAAGAAGACTCAAGCGTCTAAGCTTGGGGATGCCCAAGGCATCCCCTTCTTCATCGACAACATTATCAGGTTCCTCCCCTGAAACTATATTTTTATTCCATCACATCTTATGTGCTTTTTCTTGGAGCGTTGGTTTGTTTTTGTTTTTTGTTTTGTTTGAATAAAATGGATCCTAGCATTCACTTTATGGGAGAGAGACACGCTCCGCTGTAGCATATGGACAAGTATGTCCTTGGTTTCTACTCATAGTATTCATGGCGAAGTTTCTCCTTCGTTAAATTGTTATATGGTTGGAATTGGAAAATGATACATGTAGTAATTGCTATAAATGTCTTGGGTAATGTGATACTTGGCAATTGTTGTGCTCATGATTAAGCTCTTGCATCATATGCTTTGCACCCATTAATGAAGAAATACATAGAGCATGCTAAAATTTGGTTTGCATATTTGGTTTCTCTAAGGTCTAGATAATTTCTAGTTTTGAGTTTGAACAACAAGGAAGACGGTGTAGAGTCTTATAATGTTTTCAATATGTCTTTTATGTGAGTTTTGCTGCACCGGTTCATCCTTGTGTTTGTTTCAAATAAGCCTTGCTAGCCTAAACCTTGTATCGAGAGGGAATACTTCTCATGCATCCAAAATACTTGAGCCAACCACTATGCCATTTGTGTCCACCATACCTACCTATACTACATGGTATTTTCCGCCATTCCAAAGTAAATTGCTTGAGTGCTACCTTTAAAATTCCATCATTCACCTTTGCAATATATAGCTCATGGGACAAATAGCCTAAAAACTATTGTGGTATTAAATATGTAATTATGCACTTTATCTCTTATTAAGTTGCTTATTGTGCGATAACCATGTTCACTGGGGACGCCATCAACTATTCATTGTTGAATTTCATGTGAGTTGCTATGCATGTCCGTCTTGTCTGAAGTAAGAGAGATCTACCACCATATGGTTAAGCATGCATATGTTAGAGAAGAACATTGGGCCGCTAACTAAAGCCATGCTCCATGGTGGAAGTTTCAGTTTTGGACAACAATCCTCAAATCTCAAATAAGAAAATTATTAATTGTTGGTATATGCTTATGCATAAAAGAGGAGTCCATTATCTGTTGTCTATGTTGTCCCGGTATGGATGTCTAAGTTGAAGAATAATCAATAGCGAGAAATCCAATGCGAGCTTTCTCCTTAGACCTTTGTACAGGCGGCATAGAGGTACCCCTTTGTGACACTTGGTAAAAACAATGCATTGTGATGATCCGGTAGTCCAAGCTAATTAGGACAAGGTGCGGGCACTATTAGTACACTATGCATGAGGCTTGCAACTTATAAGATATAATTTACATGATGCATATGCTTTATTACTACCGTTGACAAAATTGTTTCATGTTTTCAAAATCAAAGCTCTAGCACAAATATAGCAATCGATGCTTTTCCTCTATGGAGGACCATTCTTTTACTTTCAATGTTGAGTCAGTTCACCTATCTCTCCCCACCTCAAGAAGCAAACACTTGTGTGAACTGTGCATTGATTCCTACATACTTGCTTATTGCACTTATTATATTACTCTATGTTGACAATATCCATGAGATATACATGTTACAAGTTGAAAGCAACCGCTGAAACTTAGTCTTCTTTTGTGTTGCTTCAATGCCTTTACTTTGAATTATTGCTTTATGAGTTAACTCTTATGCAAGACTTAATTGATGCTTGTCTTGAAGTACTATTCATGAAAAGTCTTTGCTATATGATTCACTTGTTTACTCATGTCATATACATTGTTTTGATCGCTGCATTCACTACATATGCTTTACAAATAGTATGATCAAGATTATGATGGCATGTCACTCCAGAAATTATCTGTGTTATCGTTTTACCGCTCGGGACGAGCGTAACTAAGCTTGGGGATGCTGATACGTCTCCGACGTATCGATAATTTCTTATGTTCCATGCCACATTATTGATGTTATCTACATGTTTTATGCACACTTTATGTCATATTCGTGCATTTTCTGGAACTAACCTATTAACAAGATGCCGAAGTGCCGATTCTTTGTTTTTCTGCATTTTGGTTTCAGAAATCCTAGTAAGGAAATATTCTCGGAATTGGACGAAATCAAAGCCCAGGGGCCTATTTTCTCACGAAGCTTCCAGAAGTCCGAAGGAGAGACGAAGAGGGGCCACGGAGGGGCCACACCCTAGGGCGGCGTGGCCCCCCCCTTGGCCGCGCGGCCCTGTGGTGTGGGGCCCCCGTGCCGCCTCTTGACCTGCCCTTCCGCCTATAAAAAGTCTCCGTGACGAAACCCCCGATCGAGAGCCACGATACGGAAAACCTTCCGAGACGCCGCCAACGCCGATCCCATCTCGGGGATCCAGAGATCGCCTCGGCACCCTGCCGGAGAGGGGAATCATCTCCGGAGGACTCTACGCCGCCATGGTCGCCTCCGGTGTGATGTGTGAGTAGTCTACCCCTGGACTATGGGTCCATAGCGGTAGCTAGATGGTTGTCTTCTCCCCATTGTGCTATCATTGTCGGATCTTGTGAGCTGCCTAACATGATCAAGATCATCTATCTGTAATTCTATATGTTGCGTTTGTTGGGATCCGATGAATAGAGAATACTTGTTATGTTGATTATCAAAGTTATATCTATGTGTTGTTTATGATCTTGCATGCTCTCCGTTACTAGTAGATACTCTGGCCAAGTTTTTGCTATTAACTCCAAGAGGGAGTACTTATGCTCGATAGTGGGTTCATGCCCGCATTGACACACAGGACAGTGTGAGAAAGTTCTAAGGTTGTGTTGTGCTGTTGCCACTAGGGATAAAACATTAGTGCTATGTTCAAGGATGTAGTCACTAGTTACATTACGCACCATACTTAATGCAATTGTCTGTTGTTTGCAACTTAATACTGGAAGGGGTTCGGATGATAACCTGAAGGTGGACTTTTTAGGCATAGATGCAGTTGGATGACGGTCTATGTACTTTGTCGTAATGCCCAATTAAATCTCACTATACTCATCATGATATGTATGTGCATGGTCATGCTCTCTTTATTTGTCAATTGCCCAACTGTAATTTGTTCACCCAACATGATGTTCGTCTTATGGGAGAGACACCTCTAGTGAACTGTGGACCCCGGTCCAATTCTCTTTACTGAAATACAATCTACTGCAATACTTGTTCTACTGTTTTCTGCAAACAATCATCTTCCACACAATACGGTTAACTCTTTGTTACAGCAAGCCGGTGAGATTGACAACCTCACTGTTTCGTTGGGGCAAAGTACTTTGGTTGTGTTGTGCAGGTTCCACGTTGGCGCCGGAATCACTGGTGTTGCGCCGCACTACATCTCGCCGCCATCAACCTTCAACGTGCTTCTTGACTCCTACTGGTCCGATTAAACCTTGGTTTCTTACTGAGGGAAACTTGCCGCTGTGCGCATCACACCTTCCTCTTGGGGTTCCCAACGGACGTGCCAACCACACGCATCAACCGGCGCAGCTAGGGTTTCGGGTGTGGGGAATTTTTTAGGAGAAGAGGAAGAATTCGGCGCTCATTTTCGTCCTGGAGCTTTTATACTGCGTTGGGGAGGGCCTCGTCACGTCGTCGTTCAAGGAGAGATCGCCAGCGAGAGGAGAAGAACGAGCACGTCTTCGTGCTGGCGCCCATGCGAAGGAAGGGGATGAGGACGATCTCGTCCCCGAGATTTTTAGACGAAGGGGTATCGGGCTGGTTTGGGCCATGGTTTGGAGATGGGCCATGGGCTGCTCCTGGGCTGCCACGACCAGGCTGCTGCTGGGCTCCTTCGGCTGACCAGGTCCAGGTAAGCTTCTCTCTTTTCTTTATTTATTTTCTGTTTTTCTTTTTCTTCTTATTTTCTGTTTTGTATTTGCCCATTTGAATTCATATTTGAATTCTGTTATTTTTGCAGGTGTCTCAATTATGTTAATTCCATTTGGATGTTGTGAAATGACTATTACACCCATAATCCATTTGAAACAAGTATTTTATAAAGCATTATATTACATACTTGTGTTTTATTCAAAATAGCAAATGAGCATGACTTTATATCCTCATTTTATTTTTATGTTTTTCTTGTGGATCAATCTATTTGAAGTATTAGAGTTGGTAAGTCCAGCTCAAGGTATTTTAGAGTTTATCCTTAGGACTTGTTATTTTATTTAAGAAGTTGGTTGTACACATATGATTTTATGTGAGTATCAATCTGTTAGGGTTTTTATGATGTCTATTACAACCCCCTTATTAAAGATAATATTAACATTATATTTGAAAGGATCTAAGTAGATATTGGTTCCATCATAATTGATCTTGGTTACAAAGATAAATGGTTGTCAACCACACCTGGTTTTAATCATAGGACTTTAGCATTAGGTGGCTCTTATGTTTTATAATTGAGACATTGTATTTGATTAATGAACCATCATGGTTCTAGTGATAATTACCTAATGGCAATTGGTTTGAATCTCAATTATGGTCTAGGTTTATATTGTGATCACCATAGTGATACTCAAACTAGGGTTGAGGTTTAATTTTAATTTGTAGAAGTGAGATGGCATCATATTGCAATTGCTATTGTTTAATCTCCCCTAACCATGATAATATGGTTACTTGCTTCATATTTTATGTGCTTCTCTAATCACTAAGGATTTGAGAATGTGCTCTATCTTATTCCATTGGACTTCTGTTATTAACCTCAATTCATCATTTAAGTAACTACATTGGTTATAGTTCTTTTTATAGTTAACTTTGGTCATATGGGTATATGGTTTCTCCACTATATAAGGTATGTAGTTTTACTCTAGGTATTTGTTAGGTACTTTATTTGAGGAATAAATGGAATGTAGATGTGATAGAGTTCTACTTATCAATGATGATATAATCATCTGGTTATATGGATAGTTCTCTCCCTCAAATTCAAGTGTTGCCTCAACTAGCTTGAGTGTAACACCATAGCTTGAGCTCTCTTATATAGGAATGGATTATTCTAGGGTTTATGGTATGTTCACAAGATCTCTTTAGGTATCTAGGCTAAGATTCTATTTAACTAACTTAGTTGGATTAATCTCATTCTTACTTTATCAATTCATGGATATAATCTTGTTTCACTTGATATTAGGTTAGCTCACCACTCCAAGAGGAAATGGTTTGCAACCTAATACTTTAGTTTAAGATTTGTTCTTGATTCTTAATTAGGTAAATCTAGAATTGGTAAGAATGGTCTCTCTCATTTGGGAAGGTCTTTAATACTAACCTGAGGTTAGGCTCCATAGAGATTGATGTGATCATCAATATCTATGTTTAACATAAATGGTTCATCTCTCTAGGAATTGTCTTGGATAATATCCTAGGGTTTCTCTTAGAAATGATGATTTGAATACTTGGATGTATATCCAAGGTTTTGCTCCAGGTTTGTTAATGCTTCTCTAATAATTACTATAGAACTCTCACCTCTCTAAGTTTGATGTGTAATAACTTGGAATGGAGAAGAATATCTATTTCTGGAGTGGATCTTCTTCCAATGTTGAGGTGGAGTGAATACCATGAGGTTTCATGGTAGGGTTATGGATTAGTTTAAGACATGGAAAAGATAAGTCAAGAATGGTTTCTCCATTTTATTGTTACTTGGTTTGTAATTGAATAGATATTCATATGCTATGGCAAGGATTACTATATTATATTCTTTTATAAGATCAAGCAATTATGAATTGAGTAAAGTGTTGTTGTGTTGATTATTAGTTCCATTTGATCTAACCCCTTAGATCAAATCATCTCTACCCAAAACAAGGTTTAACCAAAGTCACATTGAGGTTTATAACGCTTGACTTTATGAGCTACTTCAATTCCACCAAGGTCAAGTGAAACTTCAGTTACTGTGACTGTTTTACTTTAAAGCGCGAAAATTCCCCAGATTTTCTATGCATGAATGCAATGCACACATCTGTTTCCTCTATTTTTGTAACCCCATTACCTGGGATATTACAGTCTCTACCCCTTAAAATAAACTTCGTCCTCGAAGTTTGATATCTCTCACGTTTCGGAGTGTGGATCTGACTTGTGCAGACTATATCTTTTCTCAAACTCCTTGGTGATCTCACTGGATATAATTGACTATATCCCTTGTCCAGATTCTTCCTGGAATCCATTAAGGTTTGTCTATGAACCATGGTTCTTACTTTGATTCCTTGATTTCTTCCAATTCTATAAGCTTGTTTCCTTTCTCTTTGAAGATTCATTGATTAGGACTTATTCTGGTGCTGCTAGTCTTAACTGAGGACTAATTTTGATAATAAACTCCTAATTGATAAATAGGTCTTTGTTTTCCCTTACTACCAAAACTGCAATAATGGTACTAAGTAAGGTACTTAACATGGAATTGGTCATGATGGTTTATTCCTCTAAGAATGAATTAGGCTCATTTAGTTCATCCAATCATGGTTTGTAGTTGATACCTAAAACTATTTTGGGTTATTTAGGTTCCATGAAAGGAATCATTCTATTAGTCTTTAGTTTTGGTAAGATCAATCTCCTTCGGTCTTTGGCCTTATTAAGCTGTATTTGGTCTATGGTATTTTCTTCGTCTAACTTCTTTATGCTTGACTTACTTGAGCTTCCGTACTTCTGAGTAAATATTACTCACTTTCTCAAGTTATAGTCCACTTCTTACTTCCTCGAGGTATGAACCTCGGCTTCTGGTCTGACATCCTTCTGAAAGTAGTGTTCAACAATCTTATGAAAATAAGATCGAACTTCCTCTCAGTTCAGACCTTCTTCATCTATCTTGTTCAAAATATTGAGTTAGTGTACATCCAACTCAGTCTCTACTCTACCCCTTAGAGTTTTCTTATGGTCTTCAACTCCTTTTCCTCCAACCATTGAATTGATGGTTAGAATATTGGTCTAGGTCTAACTTATGTTTTGTACTATTTCTAAGATCTTGTGAAGAATACCTGTGGTGTATCCACTCAATTGTGGACATCCAATGTGAATCCTTCGACTGAATGATTATAGGTCATTGTTATTTGGCTGACAAAATTTTATTTGTTCACAACTTCTTGGTACAAATAATCCAATGATGGAATACTTGATACCAATTGTGGCTAGATGTTATCTTAAAAAAATGGATTCTTTTATAGATTCTGATCAACTAGACGAGACCTCTTCTACACTATCTCGCAGTATTGATCCTATACCACAACTGTGGTCTTCTGATACCAATTATGGTCTTCTTATTTCTGCTATGGTTTCATCGGTCATTTTCCTTTCTTCGAGGTTTATTGTTGCTAGAAAACCACTAGCTGACACTATGATTATAGTATCCTAAGTGATTTCCCATGCATTCCCTCTTCTATGTTGACTATGGATCTGCTTGAGCTTCACCATAATCACCGGATTTCTCACCTTCATGCGTCTTATGTACTAAAGTACTCCTCTGTTGAGGTAAGGCATGAGTTTTGATTGGTACTTCCTTCTGAATATTGTGGTTACTTCCCACAACTTTACTTCATTTCTCCGATGAACCTTTATCTTGTCTTCGGAATCTTCACAATTCGTCACTTCCTCACACAAATACCATTACCCTCTAGATCTATAGCATCAAGTAAGAACTTGATATTGCAACATGCATTTGCATATCAACGTCAAACTTCATGTATGGATCTAGTCAAACAATGAAAATCCAATAAAATCCAAGAAGATTCAGCTTTGTGTTTATAGTACACACCATCATAAGCCTGAATATAATAGTTGAGTAGGACATCTCTAAACATCAGGCTCTGATGTGTAGTATATAACACCACATAAGGTAGGTTTATATCGTGATACTTAGCACGAATATGTGGATTCTACTATTTGTCTCAACATTTACCTTAATTGCACAATTGCAATGAGATAAACTTGACACAAAGTGGTTTGGGATGGTTAAGGTTAACCTAATTTTCTTTGGAAGTACTACTTAACCTTCATTTTATTGAGGACTATCTCCCATGATATGTCTAGGTTCTAACATTGCTACACTAAACACATAACTATGGAAATATAGCTCATATACTTCCATATGTTCTTACCATATAACTAGGGTTCTGATGTACTTGACACAGTTCCCATGGTTTTGGAACACAAATCTTGCACTATTGTTTTGCACTTGGCTTCTTATTGTACTCCTCTTAATTAATTATAAGGTTCTAGTCCATCACATAATGATTCTCAGGTGAATCATATATGATTAGCAACTCTACCATGTAAGTTGACAAATTTTATTCTTACCTCCCATGATTAACTCATCATGGTCTACACTACCTCATATAAATTATATTTATCACATGCTATTAGTTGTTTTCACAAGTTGGGTGAATTTTACCTTCCTATTACTTGTCTTGGTATACCTATTCTAGTATGCTATCTTCCTACTTTACTTATCTTTATTACTTGATATCACTCCTATTTCAAGTCTGGATAATTCTTACTTAACCATAACATTTGTTGGTACACATCTTCCAATAGGATATCTTCCTTATGGTTGTATCCTCTCTTTGGACTACCATGTATTGTATACCAACTGTGATCTACCCATCTATTGTTTAGGGACTTAATTGTGTACTACATGTTTGGGAGTAGCTACTTTACTTTGTAAAGATAAGTAAGAAATATTGACTCAAGTGTGTCAGGATTATTCTCAAGTGAATATCCATCTCAAGTCACAAAAACCTTTGGTTTAACTAAGACAACTTCCTATAGACACTACCAATCCTATAGGTCTCATTTAAAGGGTTTTAATCCTAGGTCAAAGCATTTGCTCTGATACCAACTGTGGTGACCCGGCATACCACTGCATGGTGTAGTATGCAAGTCTGATATAACACCAATGAAACACCGTTCCACTAGTATTATATCGCTCAGAGTGGTACAACAGAAACATATGCGGGTCCAAGGCATGTCTATAGAATTACAACATTGACTCTGTTACATAAGATCATCATAGCCTCCTACTTTACAATGAGGTAAAACTGCAAATAAACTCCAGAAGAACGACTCGTAGTCTAGTCCTATCACGAACTCTATTTGTAGAGTATTTAACTATCTATAGGGGCTATGAATAGATTCTAGCTAAATAGGAGCTAGGTTTAGGAAGCTAGTTCCCTTCTATGGCTAAACTAGGTTTTCTCCTTGTTGGATGCGGTATTTGACTCCTCTGACAAGGTTCCAGTCTCTTGAAGTAGTTGTTGACTCCTCGGCCTTCGAGTTGAACTGTAGATCCTCCTTCGATGCCTCCATATCTAAGCAGGGGATTTAAGAGTGGGATGAGTACGAGCGTACTCAACAAGTTCATTATAGGAAAGAGGTGTTTAATGCACTAGCTACGGCATTAGACCAGAAAGTCTAATACCAATGCAGGTTTTCATAACCATTTCTTCAAAAGGTTGCTTTTATTCAGAAGAACTATGTCCGTCAGCCTTCACCGGTTTACTAGAACTTCATGGAGCTCCTTTCCGGCCGCGTTCGCAGTTCCATATCCCGGAACAGGGAGTGATAGGTCACGGTTCTTTACACTCTGCAGAGGTGTGTTGCTTTACCCATAAGAGATCTTAACCTTGGTGCCAACCGAGCTATAGTTCTCGTCCACACTTCCTTTGGTGTGAGGCCCGGTATAAGGTCTAGCCAATCATGTTCCTCCGCTACCTCGAACACCCACCCTTTGTTGCATGCCCCGACCCTGGGTCCTCGCCGGTCCCATTATTCCCGTAATTTCAGGGTGGACCCCGACCACGACGACGATGCAGGATCGAACCAAACTCCTTCGCCGGTAGCTGCAACCCATCATAGACCACATTACCGTGGGGAATTAGAATGGGATCCCCACCCTCAAGTTGTTCCGCAAGCCGCAACTGCTACGGTATGCACAGCATAACCGTGGGGACTTAGAATGGGTTCCCCACCCTCAAGTTGCTCCGCAAGATACAACTGCTACGGTAAGCGCATCCGTTGATGAACGAGAGGTGGAAACACTTTTGACTACTACGTCCCACTCCAGATCTTATGGTTAACACGGATATTACGGCACAAGAATCACTGGCGACATTTGTTGTTTAATCCTAGATGGATATAAACCCTTGCAATGGAACCTCCACCATATCAACACAATCCATGGTTCCATTGCCCACCACATAGTCATATTCATAGTTATGAAAATAGTGGTTTTGGTTTTTATGCAATAGTGATAAACATAGTACTTTGCAAGTAATTTGATAGAAATACTCAAATGGCATGAGCAAGTGATGAACTTGCCTTTCTTGGCTGCAAGAATATGCAGACAAGGTCTTCGATACGCAATATCTCCAAATTCTGAAATAGCATCATCGTCTGGTAAGGACGATGTTTAAAAGATTGGCAATGATGCAATAATGCATAAGTATGAGATGCAATCGCTTTAAGCGTGACCTAATCCCGATGATTTAGGTTCGGTGAGTTGTAATGATTGGTTCAGGGTGTGTTGCACTTTTAGAGTGATTCACACACAAGGTTTTTATTCAGGTAGGATTACTTGGTATCATGGACAGATAGATAATAAAGCATAGTAATCAATTGAGCACACAAAGAATGATATTTGGCATAATGTTATCATGTAAAGAACAGTTGTCAGTTTTAGTACTAAATGGCATGGTTAATGATTAATTATCATATACTTCAAAAGAATAACTTTTTAAGAACATGTTCTTTAATAAAGAACAAGTATGATAATTAGATTGGTGGTGTTCTATGGTTGTCTATGGTTTCATTTAGTTTCTGGAGTAAGTATTAGATGGATCCCAACAAAGTTGGATTCATCAACATCTAGGGCTTGTAGGGTTAGGATAAGCCTAGACATCCTAAGCATTTCATTATACATGGTTGTTGTCTAGGTTGGTTTATCTTGCTAATGATAGCTGGCTAGGTTTTATAGGTCCTTATAAGTAGGGTTGATGATGATTTCTTATTTTCTTCAAAAGAATAACTTTTGAAGAACATACTTCTTAAGTAATAAGAAGTATATCAATTAGGGTTGAGGTGGTCTAGGTTTTACTGTTGGTTCTATTAAGTAAGGAATAATTGGCTCCATAAATAGGATGGTTCATAAGTATCTCACACTAGTAGGGTTTAGTGGAACAGGGTCATGTAAAGTAAAATAGTAGGTATGGTTGCTGTTAGGGTTCATCACAATGGTGTGATGCTAAATAGGAATGAATAAGGATGATGGTTTTGACAGTAGAGGCTAGGGTTTGAACTTGGTTGATCCTACTTGATCAACTAGGTTTATTGATCTGCATACATGGAATACTAATTTGCTAGTGATAGGGTTCTACATTTTATGTGGACACAGGTATGTCTTTTAGTTGCTAATGGTGGCTCTATGATTTGAATTAAAGTACCATGATCATCTGTTCTACCTTGGGTTTAGGTTAGAAGCAAATTAGGGTTCACATGTAATAATGGAACTAGGTTCTAAATGTATTTAGGGTTTAGGGTTTCACATGAAATGTTGAGTTCCTGGTTTTATTACTTATGAAATTAGGGTTTTCTAAATACCCTAAAGTTCTTGAATTAATAACTTCACTTTAGGGTTGAAGTTATTAATAACTTTGAAATAAAATTAATATTGGATTTGGCATTTTATTATTTTCAATGAATTAATAATTAGGTAATTATTATTTTAGGGTTTTTAATCCTCCTGATAAGGATTTAATAAGTTAATAGAAAAGGAAAATTAATTTTAATGTTTTCCTTATTTCCTTACTGGTTTTTATTTATTTTATGAATTTTTCCTGATTATTGAATTTTAATTGAATTTAGAATTAAAATTAAAGGCTTAAATAACAAGTATTAAATAATTGAATTTTTGTTAAAAATAAAAATTTCATATTATATTTTTATTAAATAGACTTTACTTTTATAAGAATTTTGATGTCTTATTTTTATTTTTCTAAGTTAATATGATTTTTCTATAATTATTGGAAGTTGCAGTAATTTCCTGGATTTAAAACTAAATGCTAAATGCTAAAGCTACCCGAGACAGAGTCTACCCACAACCACTGACCAGTGGGCCATTGCCACGGTGGCTGCCACATGGTGCCGATGTGGCAACCATGTGCATCACCGGCGGCCAGTGGTGGTCGCCGCCGGCGAGTCTGGGTTCGCGTGGGGCTGTGTTTAGGCTCAATCGAACAAGGGCTTCAAGATGAACAGACTGATGGTGGCGCCGCCCCCCAATGGTCGCCGGAGCGACGGCGGCGGTGATGCCCGACGGCGGCGCTCACAGGCGAACGGTGCTACGACGATGCAACGGAAATTAGGGGGAGCTAAGGTGCTCAGGAGACTCAGTGGCTCACCGCGAGCAGAGTGGAGGCGACGACATGGTCGGAGGAGCTCTGGATCGCCGGAATCGACTGCTCTGGCCGTCGGAGGGAATGAGCTCGACGGCGAGGCTATAGCTCGCCCCTGTCCGATTCCTTTTGCCCCGAGAGCATGTCGAGGACGGCGGAGACGATGGTGTGCTCAGCTTAGCTCGGGGGTGCTCCAATCGCCGGCGGTAATGGTGACCGGCGCAGCTAGGGTTTCGGGTGTGGGGAATTTTTTAGGAGAAGAGGAAGAATTCGGCGCTCGTTTTCGTCCTGGAGCTTTTATACTGCGTTGGGGAGGGCCTCGTCACGTCGTCGTTCAAGGAGAGATCGCCAGCGAGAGGAGAAGAACGAGCACGTCTTCGTGCTGGCGCCCATGCGAAGGAAGGGGATGAGGACGATCTCGTCCCCGAGATTTTTAGACGAAGGGGTATCGGGCTGGTTTGGGCCATGGTTTGGAGATGGGCCATGGGCTGCTCCTGGGCTGCCACGGCCAGGCTGCTGCTGGGCTCCTTCGGCTGACCAGGTCCAGGTAAGCTTCTCTCTTTTCTTTATTTATTTTCTGTTTTTCTTTTTCTTCTTATTTTCTGTTTTGTATTTGCCCATTTGAATTCATATTTGAATTCTGTTATTTTTTGCAGGTGTCTCAATTATGTTAATTCCATTTGGATGTTGTGAAATGACTATTACACCCATAATCCATTTGAAACAAGTATTTTATAAAGCATTATATTACATACTTGTGTTTTATTCAAAATAGCAAATGAGCATGACTTTATATCCTCATTTTATTTTTATGTTTTTCTTGTGGATCAATCTATTTGAAGTATTAGAGTTGGTAAGTCCAGCTCAAGGTATTTTAGAGTTTATCCTTAGGACTTGTTATTTTATTTAAGAAGTTGGTTGTACACATATGATTTTATGTGAGTATCAATCTGTTAGGGTTTTTATGATGTCTATTACAACCCCCTTATTAAAGATAATATTAACATTATATTTGAAAGGATCTAAGTAGATATTGGTTCCATCATAATTGATCTTGGTTACAAAGATAAATGGTTGTCAACCACACCTGGTTTTAATCATAGGACTTTAGCATTAGGTGGCTCTTATGTTTTATAATTGAGACATTGTATTTAATTAATGAACCATCAGGGTTCTAGTGATAATTACCTAATGGCAATTGGTTTGAATCTCAATTATGGTCTAGGTTTATATTGTGATCACCATAGTGATACTCAAACTAGGGTTGAGGTTTAATTTTAATTTGTAGAAGTGAGATGGCATCATATTGCAATTGCTATGGTTTAATCTCCCCTAACCATGATAATATGGTTACTTGCTTCATATTTTATGTGCTTCTCTAATCACTAAGGATTTGAGAATGTGCTCTATCTTATTCCATTGGATTTCTGTTATTAACCTCAATTCATCATTTAAGTAACTACATTGGTTATAGTTCTTTTTATAGTTAACTTTGGTCATATGGGTATATGGTTTCTCCACTATATAAGGTATGGAGTTTTACTCTAGGTATTTGTTAGGTACTTTATTTAAGGAATAAATGGAATATAGATGTGATAGAGTTCTACTTATCAATGATGATATAATCATCTGGTTATATGGATAGTTCTCTCCCTCAAATTCAAGTGTTGCCTCAACTAGCTTGAGTGTAACACCATAGCTTGAGCTCTCTTATATAGGAATGGATTATTCTAGGGTTTATGGTATGTTCACAAGATCTCTTTAGGTATCTAGGCTAAGATTCTATTTAACTAACTTAGTTGGATTAATCTCATTCTTACTTTATCAATTCATGGATATAATCTTGTTTCACTTGATATTAGGTTAGCTCACCACTCCAAGAGGAAATGGTTTGCAACCTAATACTTTAGTTTAAGATTTGTTCTTGATTCTTAATTAGGTAAATCTAGAATTGGTAAGAATGGTCTCTCTCATTTGGGAAGGTCTTTAATACTAACCTGAGGTTAGGCTCCATAGAGATTGATGTGATCATCAATATCTATGTTTAACATAAATGGTTCATCTCTCTAGGAATTGTCTTGGATAATATCCTAGGGTTTCTCTTAGAAATGATGATTTGAATACTTGGATGTATATCCAAGGTTTTGCTCCAGGTTTGTTAATGCTTCTCTAATAATTACTATAGAACACTCACCTCTCTAAGTTTGATGTGTAATAACTTGGAATGGAGAAGAATATCTATTTCTGGAGTGGATCTTCTTCCAATGTTGAGGTGGAGTGAATACCATGAGGTTTCATGGTAGGGTTATGGATTAGTTTAAGACATGGAAAAGATAAGTCAAGAATGGTTTCTCCATTTTATTGTTACTTGGTTTGTAATTGAATAGATATTCATATGCTATGGCAAGGATTACTATATTATATTCTTTTATAAGATCAAGCAATTATGAATTGAGTAAAGTGTTGTTGTGTTGATTATTAGTTCCATTTGATCTAACCCCTTAGATCAAATCATCTCTACCCAAAACAAGGTTTAACCAAAGTCACATTGAGGTTTATAGCGCTTGACTTGATGAGCTACTTCAATTCCACCAAGGTCAAGTGAAACTTCAGTTAGTGTGACTGTTTTACTTTAAAGCGCGAAAATTCCCCAGATTTTCTATGCATGAATGCAATGCACACATTTGTTTCCTCTATTTTTGTAACCCCATTACCTAGGATATTACAACATGTTTTATGCATACTTTATGTCATATTTATGCATTTTTCGGCACTAACCTATTAACGAGATGCCGAAGAGCCAGTTGCTGTTTTCTGCTGTTTTTGGTTTCAGAAATCCTAGTAAGGAAATATTCTCGGAATTGGACGAAATCAACGCCCAGGGGCCTATTTTTCCACGAAGCTTCCAGAAGACCAGAGGACTTACGAAGTGGGGCCACGAGGCGCCGCCACAACAGGGCGGCGCGGCCCAGGCCTTGGCCGCGTGGCCCTGGTGTGTGGGGCCCTCGTGTGGCCCCCTGACCTGCCCTTCCGCCTACATATAGTCTTCGTCGCGAAACCCCCAATACCGAGAGCCACGATACGGAAAACCTTACTGAGACGCCGCCGCCAATCCCATCTCGGGGGATTCAGGAGATCGCCTCCGGTACCCTGCCGGAGAGGGGAATCATCTCCCGGGGGACTCTTCACTGCCATGATCGCCTCCGGAGTGATGAGTGAGTAGTTCACCCCTGGACTATGGGTCCATAGCAGTAGCTAGATGGTCGTCTTCTCCTTATGTGCTTCATTGTCGGATCTTGTGAGCTGCCTAACATGATCAAGATCATCTATCTGTAATGCTATATGTTGTGTTTGTCGGGATCCGATGGATAGAGAATACTATGTTATGTTGATTATCAATCTATTACCTATGTGTTGTTTATGATCTTGCATGCTCTCCGTTATTAGTAGAGGCTCTGGCCAAGTTTTTACTCTTAACTCCAAGAGGGAGTATTTATGCTCGATAGTGGGTTCATGCCTCCATTAAATCTGGGACAGTGATAGAAAGTTCTAAGGTTGTGGATGTGCTGTTGCCACTAGGGATAAAACATTGATGCTATGTCCGAGGATGTAATTATTGATTACATTACGCACCATACTTAATGCAATTGTCTGTTGTTTGCAACTTAATACTGGAAGGGGTTCGGATGATAACCTGAAGGTGGACTTTTTAGGCATAGATGCATGCTGGATAGCGGTCTATGTACTTTGTCGTAATGCCCAATTAAATCTCACTATACTCATAATATCATAGATGTGCATGGTCATGCCCTCTCTATTTGTCAATTGCCCGACTGTAATTTGTTCACCCAACATGCTATTTATCTTATGGGAGAGACACCTCTAGTGAACTGTGGACCCCGGTCCTATTCTTTACATCTGAAATACAATCTACTGCAATACTTGTTCTACTGTTTTCTGCAAACAATCATCATCCACACTATACATCTAATCCTTTGTTACAGCAAGCCGGTGAGATTGACAACCTCACTGTTTCGTTGGGGCAAAGTACTTTGGTTGTGTTGTGCAGGTTCCACGTTGGCGCCGGAATCCCTGGTGTTGCGCCGCACTACATCCCGCCGCCATCAACCTTCGACGTGCTTCTTGGCTCCTACTGGTTCGATAAACCTTGGTTTCTTACTGAGGGAAAACTTGCTGCTGTGCGCATCATACCTTCCTCTTGGGGTTCCCAACGAACGTGTGTATTACACGCCATCAAGCTCTTTTTCTGGCGCCGTTGCCGGGGAGATCAAGACACGCTGCAAGGGGAGTCTCCACAATCCAATCTCTTTACTTTGTTTTTGTCTTGCTTTATTTTATTTACTTTCTTGTTTGCTGCATTATATCAAAACACAAAAAAATTAGTTGCTAGTTTTACTTTATTTATTGTCTTGTTCTCTATATCAAAAACACAAAAAAAATTAGTTACTTGCATTTACTTTATTTACTTTTTGTTTATTTCATCATGTTTCCTCCTAAGTACACTCTAAAAGACATACCGGTAGGACGTGGGTCTATAATTGGAAGAGATAATATAGAAGATTTTTTCACTCATGTTAGTACCACTGAAGATTTTGAAGATAGACACTTGGTAGAACTTGCTCCTACTTATGAAATTGCTGCTGCTTCTTTAGTTCACATGTTGGAAACTAAATTTGTTAATCTTAATCCTATAATCCAACACATGTTTCTCACACTTGGTGATATGGAAGAAGGGGAAAAGAAAGATTTTGTTTTAGAAACCCTTCTTAAAGAATTTGGTGGTGTAGCAAGAGAGGCTAGAAAGGTCTTTATCAAATACAATATGTTTGGCTCTTATACCAATTTTGTTAGTATCCTTGAAAAGATGGATATGGAGAGAGTAAGTTACACTAATAATATTAATGATGGTGGGGAGATTAAGACAACAATACCTTGTAAGCTCCTGGGAATGAATGACGCTCTAGAAAATAACTATGGTTGGCTTGTTCCTGAAAATTTGTTTGACGAGGATAGCAAGCCTAAGAATAATGAAAAGGGAGCCTCTGAAACTCACATAGATAAGATAAAATGCATAGTTGAGAAAACTCCCAACACCTATGTTGATGCTTCGTCTCTTGATAACACTTGATATACACTTTCTACGCCTAGCTGAAAGGCGTTAAAGAAAAGCGCTTATGGGAGACAACCCATGTTTTTACTACAGTACTTTTATTTTATATTTGAGTCTTGGAAGTTGTTACTACTGTAGCAACCTCTCCTTATCTTAGTTTTGTGCATTGTTGTGCCAAGTAAAGTCGTTGATAGTAAGGTTCATACTAGATTTGGATTACTGCGCAGAAACAGATTTCTTTGCTGTCACGAATTTCGACCTAATTCTCTGTAGGTAACTCCGAAAATTATGCCAATTTACGTGAGTGATCCTCAGATATGTACGCAACTTTCATTCAATTTGGGCATTTTCATTTGAGCAAGTCTGGTGCCACTTTAAAATTCGTCTTTACGAACTGTTCTGTTTTGACAGATTCTGCCTTTTATTTCGCATTGCCTCTTTTGCTATGTTGGATGAATTTCTTTGTTCCATTAATGTCCAGTATCTTTGTGCAATGTACAGAAGTGTTAAGAATGATTATGTCACCTCTGAAAATGTAATTTTTTACTGTGCACTAACCCTCTAATGAGTTGTTTCGAGTTTGGTGTGGAGGAAGTTTTCAAGGATCAAGAGAGGGAGATGATACAATATGATCAAGGAGAGTGAAAGCTCTAAGATTGGGGATGCCCCGGTGGTTCACCCCTGCATATTTTAAGAAGACTCAAGCGTCTAAGCTTGGGGATGCCCAAGGCATCCCCTTCTTCATCGACAACATTATCAGGTTCCTCCCCTGAAACTATATTTTTATTCCATCACATCTTATGTGCTTTGCTTGGAGCGTCGGTTTGTTTTTGTTTTTGTTTTTGTTTTTATTTGAATAAAATGGATCCTAGCATTCATTGTGTGGGAGAGAGACACGCTCCGCTGTTGCATATGGACAAATATGTCCTTAGGCTTTACTCATAGTATTCATGGCGAAGGTTGAATCTTCTTCGTTAAATTGTTATATGGTTGGAATCGGGAAATGCTACATGTAGTAATTCTAAAATGTCTTGAATAATTTGATACTTGGCAATTTTTGTGCTCATGTTTAAGCTCTTGCATCATATACTTTGCACCTATTAATGAAGAAATACATAGAGCTTGCTAAAATTTGGTTTGCATAATTGGTCTCTCTAAAGTCTAGATAATTTCTAGAATTGAGTTTTGAACAACAAGGAAGACGGTGTAGAGTCTTATAATGTTTACAATATGTCTTTTATGTAAGTTTTGCTGCACCGGTTCATCCTTGTGTTTGTTTCAAATAACTTTGCTAGCCTAAACCTTGTATCGAGAGGGAATACTTCTCATGCATCCAAAATCCTTGAGCCAACCACTATGCCATTTGTGTCCACCATACCTACCTACTACATGGTATTTCTCCGCCATTCCAAAGTAAATTGCTTGAGTGATACCTTTAAAATTTCCATTCTTTACCTTTGCAATATATAGCTCATGGGACAAATAGCTTAAAAACTATTGTGGTATTGAATTTGTGCTTATGCATTTTATCTCTTATTAAGTTGCTTGCTGTGCGATAACCATGTTCCTGGGGACGCCATCAACTACTCTTTGTTGAATATCATGTGAGTTGCTATGCATGTCCGTCTTGTCTGAAGTAAGGGAGATTTACCACTCATTTAATGGTTAGAGCATGCATAATGTTAGAGAAGAACATTGGGCCGCTGACTAAAGCCATGAATCATGGTGGAAGTTTCAGTTTTGGACATACATCCTCAATCTCATATGAGAACATTAATTGTTGCTACATGCTTATGCATTAAAGAGGAGTCCATTATCTGTTGTCTATGTTGTCCGGTATGGATGTCTAAGTTGAGAATAATCAAAAGCGAGGAATCCAAATGCGAGCTTTCTCCTTAGACCTTTGTACAGGCGGCATAGAGGTACCCCTTTGTGACACTTGGTTAAAACATGTGTATTGCGATGATAATCCCGGTAATCCAAGCTAATTAGGACAAGGTGCGGGCACTATTAGTACACTATGCATGAGGCTTGCAACTTGTAAGATATAATTTACATAACACATATGCTTTATTACTACCGTTGACAAAATTGTTTCTTGTTTTCAAAACCAAAGCTCTAGCACAAATATAGCAATCAATGCTTCCCTCTGCGAAGGGCCTTTCTTTTACTTTTATGTTGAGTCAGTTCACCTATCTCTTTCCACCTCAAGAAGCAAACACTTGTGTGAACTGTGCATTGATTCCTACATACTTGCATATTGCACTTGTTATATTACTTACATTGACAATATCCATGAGATATACATGTTATAAGTTGAAAGCAACCGCTGAAAGTCAATCTTCCTTTGTGTTGCTTCAATACCTTTACTTTGATTTATTGCTTTATGAGTTAACTCTTATGCAAGACTTATTGATGCTTGTCTTGAAAGTACTATTCATGAAAAGTCTTTGCTTTGTGATTCATTTGTTTACTCATGTCATTACCATTGTTTTGATCGTTGCATTCATTACATATGCTTACAATAGTATGATCAAGGTTATGATGGCATGTCACTCCAGAAATTATCTTTGTTATCGTTTACCTGCTCGGGACGAGCAGGAACTAAGCTTGGGGATGCTGATACGTCTCCGACGTATCGATAATTTCTTATGTTCCATGCCACATTATTGATGATATCTACATGTTTTATGCATACTTTATGTCATATTTATGCATTTTCCGGCACTAACCTATTAACGAGATGCCGAAGAGCCGATTCTTTGTTTCTGCTGTTTTTGGTTTCAGAAATCCTAGTAAGGAAATATTCTCGGAATTGGACGAAATCAACGCCCGGGGCCTATTTTTCCACGAAGCTTCCGGAAGACCGGAGGACTTACGAAGTGGGGCCACGAGGCGCCGCCACAACAGGGCGGCGCGGCCTGTGCCTTGGCCGCGCGGCCCTGGTGTGTGGGGCCCTCGTGTGCCCCCCGACCTGCCCTTCCGCCTACATATAGTCTTCGTCGCGAAACCCCGGTCACCGAGAGCCACGATACGGAAAACCTTACGAGACGCCGCCGCCGCCAATCCCATCTCGGGGGATTCAGGAGATCGCCTCCGACACCCTGCCGGAGAGGGGAATCATCTCCCGGAGGACTCTTCACCGCCATGATCGCCTCCAGAGTGATGAGTGAGTAGTTCACCCCTGAACTATGGGTCCATAGCAGTAGCTAGATGGTCGTCTTCTCCTTATGTGCTTCATTGTCGGATCTTGTGAGCTGCCTAACATGATCAAGATCATCTATCTGTAATGCTATATGTTGTGTTTGTCGGGATCCGATGGATAGAGAATACTATGTTATGTTGATTATCAATCTATTACCTATGTGTTGTTTATGATCTTGCATGCTCTCCGTTATTAGTAGAGGCTCTGGCCAAGTTTTTACTCTTAACTCCAAGAGGGAGTATTTATGCTCGATAGTGGGTTCATGCCTCCATTAAATGCAGGACGGTGATAGAAAGTTCTAAGGTTGTGGATGTCTTTGTTGCCACTAGGGATAAAACATTGATGCTATGTCCGAGGATGTAGTTATTGATTACATTACGCACCATACTTAATGCAATTGTCTGTTGTTTGCAACTTAATACTGGAAGGGGTTCGGATGATAACCTGAAGGTGGACTTTTTAGGCATAGATGCATGCTGGATAGCGGTCTATGTACTTTGTCGTAATGCCCAATTAAATCTCACTATACTCATCATATCATGGATGTGCATGGTCATGCCCTCTCTATTTGTCAATTGCCCGACTGTAATTTGTTCACCCAACATGCTATTTATCTTATGGGAGAGACACCTCTAGTGAACTGTGGACCCCGGTCCTATTCTTTACATCTGAAATACAATCTACTGCAATACTTGTTCTACTGTTTTCTGCAAACAATCATCATCCACACTATACATCTAATCCTTTGTTACAGCAAGCCGGTGAGATTGACAACCTCACTGTTTCGTTGGGGCAAAATACTTTGGTTGTGTTGTGCAGGTTCCACGTTGGCGCCGGAATCCCTGGTGTTGCGCCGCACTACATCCCGCCGCCATCAACCTTCGACGTGCTTCTTGGCTCCTACTGGTTCGATAAACCTTGGTTTCTTACTGAGGGAAAACTTGCTGCTGTGCGCATCATACCTTCCTCTTGGGGTTCCCAACGAACGTGTGTATTACACGCCATCATGGTGTCGCCACCTCGTGGCCCCACTTCGTATCTCCTTTGATCTTCTGGAAACTCCGTGGAAAAATAAGACCCTGGGCGTTAATTTCGTCCAATTCCGAGAATATTTTCTTTGTAGGATTTCTGAAACCAAAAACATCACAAAAACAGGAACTGGCGCTTCGGCATCTCGTTAGTAGGTTAGTGCCGGAAAATGCATATAAATGATGTAAAGTGTGTATAAAACATGTGAGTATTGTCATAAAACTAGCATGGAACATAAGAAATTATAGATACGTTTGAGACGTATCAAGCATCCCCAAGCTTAGTTCCTACTCGCCCTCGAGTAGGTAAACGATAACAAGGATAATTTCTGAAGTGACATGCTGCTATCATAATCTTGATCAATATTATTGTGTAAAGCATATGAGGTGAATGAAGTGATTCAAAGCAATGGTAAAGACAATGATTAAACAACTGAATCATATAGCAAAGACTTTTCATTAATAGTACTTTCAAGACAAGCATTAATAAGTCTTGCATAGGAGTTAACTCATGAAGCAATAAATTCTTAGTAGAAAGTTTTGAAGCAACACAAAGGAAGATATAAGTTTCAGCAGTTGCTCTCAACTTCAATATGTATATCTCATGGATAATTGTCAACACAAAGTAATATGATGAATGCAAATAAGCAAGTATGTAGGAATCAATGCACACAGTTGACACAAGTGTTTGCTTCTAAGATAGAAAGAAGTAGGTAAACTGACTCAACATAAAGTAAAAGAATGGCCCTTCGCAGAGGGAAGCATGGATTACTATTTTTGTGCTAGAGCTTTTATTTTGAAAACATAGAAACAATTTTGTCAACGGTAGTAATAATTCATATGTGTTATGCAGAAGACATCTTATAAGTTGCAAGCCTCATGCATAGAATACCAATAGTGCTCGCACCTTGTCCTAATTAGCTTGGATTTACATGGATTATCATTGCATAACATATGTTTCAACCAAGTGTCACAAAGGGGTACCTCTATGCCGCCTGTACAAAGGGCCAAGGAGATAGATCGCATTTGATTTCTCGTTTTTGATAGATCTCAACTAAGGACATCCATACCGGGACAACATAGAAAACAAATAATGGACTCCTCTTTAATGCATAAGCATTCAACAACAGATAATATTCTCATAAGAGATTGAGGATTAGTGTCCAAACTGAAACTTCCACCATGATTCATGGCTTTAGTTAGCGGCCCAATGTTCTTCTCTAACAATATGCATACTCAAACCATTTGATCATGATAAATCGCCCTTACTTCAGACAAGACGAACATGCATAGCAACTCACATGATATTCAACAAAGGTGTAACAGTTGATGGCGTCCCCAGAAACATGGTTACCGCTCAACAAGCAACTTATAAGAAATAAGATACATAGCAACATATTCAATACCACAATAGTTTTTAAGCTATTTTCCCATGAGCTATATATTGCAAAGACAAAGAATGAAATTTTAAAGGTAGCACTCAAGCAATTTACTTTGGAATGACAGAGAAATACCACATAGTAGGTAGGTATGGTGGACACAAATGACATAGGTTTTGGCTCAAGGTTTTGGATGCACGAGAAGTAACCCCTCTCAGTACAAGGCTTTGGCTAGCAAGGTTGTTTGAAGCAAACACAAGTACGAACCGGTACAGCAAAACTTACATAAGAACATATTGCAAGCATTATAAGACTTTACACTATCTTCCTTGTTGTTCAAACACTTCACCAGAAAATATCTAGACTTTAGAGAGACCAATCATGCAAACCAAATTTCAACAAGCTCTATGGTAGTTCTTCATTAATAGGTGCAAAGTACATGATGCAAGAGCTTAAACATGATCTATTTGAGCACAACAATTGCCAAGTATCAAATTATTCAAGACAATATACCAATTACCACATGAAGCATTTTCTGTTTCCAACCAAATAACAATGAACGAAGCAGTTTCAACCTTCGCCATGAACATTAAAAGTAAAGCTAAGAACACCTGTGTTCATATGAAACAGCGGAGCGTGTATTCCTCCCACACAAAGAATGCTAGGATCCGATTTTATTTAAACAAAAACAAAAACAAAAGCAAATGGACGCTCCAAGCTAGTAAAGCACATAAGATGTGACTGAATAAAAATATAGTTTCACTAGAGGTGACCTGATAAGTTGTCGATGAAGAAGGGGATGCCTTGGGTATCCCCAAGCTTAGATGCTTGAGTCTTCTTGAAATATGCAGGGATGAACCACGGGGGCATCCCCAAGCTTAGACTTTTCACTCTTCTTGATCATATTGTATCATCCTCCTCTCTTGATCCTTGAAAACTTCCTCCACACCAAACTCAAAACAAACTCATTAGAGGGTTAGTGCATAATCAAAAATTCACATATTCAGGGGTGACATAATCATTCTTAACACTTCTGGACATTGCCCAAAGCTACTGAAAGTTAATGGAACAAAGAAATCCATTTAACATAGCAAAAGAGGCAATGCGAAATAAAAGGCAGAATCTGTCAAAACACAACGGTCTGTAAAGACGAATTTTTAGGGGCACTTAACAGGCTCAGATGAAAAAGCTCAAATTGAATGAAAGTTGTGTACATATCTGAGGATCACGCATGTAAATTGGCAGATTTTTCTGAGTTACCTACAGAGAGTTCTACTCAAATTCGTGACAGTAAGAAATCTGTTTCTGTGCAGCAATCCAAATCTAGTATCAACCTTACTATCAAAGACTTTACTTGGCACAACAATGCAATAAAATAAAGATAAGGAGAGGTTGCTACAGTAGTAACAACTTCCAAGACTCAAATATAAAACAAAACAGTAATAAAAGCATACATGGGTTATCTCCCAAGAAGTGCTTTTCTTTAACGCCTTTCAGCTAGGCGCAGAAAGTGTGAATCAAGTATTATCGAGAGATGAAGCATCAACATCATAATTTGTTCTAATAATAGAATCAAAAGGTAACTTCATTCTCTTTCTAGGGAAGTGTTCCATACCTTTCTTAAGAGGAAATTGATACTTAATATTCCCTTCCTTCATATCAATAATAGCACCAACAGTTCGAAGAAAAGGTTTTCCCAAAATAATGGGACAAGATGCATTGCATTTAATATTCAAGACAACAAAATCAACAGGGACAAGGTTATTGTTAACCGTAATGCGAACATTATCAATCCTCCCCAAAGGTTTCTTTATAGAATTATCAGCAAGATTAACATCCAAATAACAATTTTTCAATGGTGGCATGTCAAGCATATTATAGAGTTTCTTAGGCATAACAGAAATACTTGCACCAAGATCACATAAAGCATTACAATCAAAATCATTAACCTTTATCTTAATGATGGGCTCCCAACCATCTTCCAACTTCCTAGGAGTAGAAGTTTCAAGTTTTAATTTCTCTTCTCTAGCTTTTATAAGAGCATTTGTAATATGTTTTGTAAAGGCCAAATTTATAGCACTAGCATTAGGACTTCTAGCAAGTTTTTGTAAGAACTTAATAACTTCAGAGATATGACAATCATCAAAATCTAACCATTATGATCTACAGCAATGGGATCATTGTCCCCAATATTTTGAAAAATTTCAGCAGTTTTGTCACAAACAGTTTCAGCAGTTTCAGCAGTTTCAGACAATTTTGCACGCTTTGCACTAGGAGTAGAAACATTGGCAACACCAATTATTTTACCATTGATAGTAGGAGGTTTAGCAACATGTGAAGCATCAACATTACTAGTGGTGGTAATAGTCCAAACTTTAGCTACATTATTCTCTTTAGCAAATTTTTCTTCTCTTTCCCACCTAGCATGCAATTCAGCCATCAATATAATATTTTCATTAATTCAAACTTGTATGGCGTTTGCTGTAGCAAATGACTTAATATCTTTATCTTCATTAGGCATAACTTTAAATTTTAAAAGATCAACATCAGCAGCAAGACTATCAACCTTAGAAGCAAGAATATCAATTTTACCAAGCTTTTCCTCAACAGATTTGTTAAAAGCAGTTTGTGTACTAATAAATTCTTTAAGCATGGCTTCAAGACCAGAGGGTACACTCCTATTATTGTTGTAAGAATTACCATAAGAATTACCATAACCATTACCATTATTAGAAGGATATGGCCTGTAGTTGTTACCAGAATTATTCCTATAAGCATTGTTGTTGAAATTATTATTTTTAATGAAGTTCACATCAACATGTTCTTCTTGAGCAACCAATGAAGCTAAAGGAACATTATTTGGATCAACATTAGATCTACCATTCACAAGCATAGACATAATAGCATCAATCTTATCACTCAAGGAGGAGGTTTCTTCAACAGAATTTACCTTCTTACCTTGTGGAGCTCTCTCAGTGTGCCATTCAGAGTAGTTGATCATCATATTATCAAGAAGCTTTGTTGCCGCCCCCAAGGTGATGGACATAAAGGTACCTCCAGCAGCTGAATCCAATAGGTTCCGCGAAGAAAATTTTAATCCTGCATAGAAGGTTTGGATGATCATCCAAGTAGTTAGTCCATGGGTAGGGCAATTCTTTACCAAAGATTTCATTCTTTCCCATGCTTGAGCAACATGTTCATTATCCAATTGCTTAAAATTCATTATGCTACTTCTCAAAGATATAATTTTAGCAGGAGGATAATATCTACCAATGAAAGCATCTTTACATTTAGTCCATGAATCAATACTATTCTTAGGCAAAGATAGCAACCAATTTTTAGCTCTTCCCCTTAAGGAGAAAGGAAACAATTTCAATTTTATAATGTCACCATCTACATCCTTATACTTTTGCATTTCACAAAGTTCAACAAAATTATTAAGATGGGAAGCAGCATCATCAGAACTAACACCAGAAAATTGCTCTCTCATAACAAGATTTAGTAAAGCAGGTTTAATTTCAAAAAATTCTGCTGTAGTAGCAGGTGGAGCAATAGGTGTGCATAGGAAATCATTATTATTTGTGCTAGTGAAGTCACACAACTTAGTATTCTCAAGAGTACCCATTTTAGCAGTAGTAAATAAAGCAAACTAAATAAAGTAAATGCAAGTAACTATTTTTTTTTGTGTTTTTAATATAGAGAACGCAAACAAGACAGTAAATAAAGTAAAACTAGTAACTAATTTTTTTTGTATTTTTGATATAGAGAACAATCAAAGCAGTAAATAAAATAAAGTAAAGCAAGACAAAAACAAAATAAAGAGATTGGAAGTGGGAGACTCCCCTTGCAGCGTGTCTTGATCTCCTCGGCAACGACGCCACAAAAAATCCTTGCTGACGTGCAGTTGACACGCGTCCGTTGGGAACCCCAAGAGGAAGGTGTGATGCGTACAGCAGTAAGTTTTCCCTCATAAAGAAACCAAGGTTTATCGAACCAGTAGGAGTCAAGGAACACGTGAAGGTTGTTGGTGACGAAGTGTAGTGCGGCGCAACACTAGGGATTCCGGCGCCAACGTGGAACCTGCACAACACAATCACAATACTTTGCCCCAACGTAACAGTGAGGTTATCAATCTCACCGGCTTGCTGTAAACAAATGATTAAACGTATGGTGTGGAAAATGATGTTTGTTTGCGAAGAAGAGTAAAGAACAGAGTTTGCAGTAGATTGTATTTCGGATATAAAAGAATGGACCGGGGTCCACAGTTCACTAGTGGTGTCTCTCCCATAAGATAAATAGCATGTTGGGTGAACAAATTACAGTTGGGCAATTGACAAATAGAGAGGGCATAATAATGCACATACATATCACGATGATTACGATGAGATTTAATCAGGGCATTACGACAAAGTACATAGACCGCTATCCAGCATGCATCTATGCCTAAAAAGTCCACCTTCAGGTTAGCATCCGCACCCCTTCCAGTATTAAGTTGCAAACAACAGACAATTGCATTAAGTATGGTGCGTAATGTAATGAACACAAATATCCTGAGACAAAGCATTGATGTTTTATCCCTAGTGGCAACAGCACATCCACAACCTTAGAACTTTCTGTCACTGTCGCAGATTCAATGGAGGCATGAACCCACTATCGAGCATAAATACTCCCTCTTGGAGTTACAAGTATCAACTTGGCCAGAGCCTCTACTAGCAACGGAGAGCATGCAAGAACATAAACAACACATATATGATTGATAATCAACTTGACATAGTATTCCATATTCATCGGATCCCAACAAACACAACATGTAGCATTACATATAGATGATCTTGATCATGATAGGCAGCTCACAAGATCTAACATGATAGCACAATGAGGAGAAGACTACCATCTAGCTACTGCTATGGACCCATAGTCCAGGGGTGAACTACTCACACATCAATCCGGAGGCGATCATGGTGATGAAGAGTCCTCCGGGAGATGATTCCCCTCTCCGGCAAGGTGCCGGAGGCGATCTCCTGAATCCCCCGAGATGGGATTGGCGGCGGCGTCTCTGGAAGGTTTTCCGTATCGTGGCTCTCGGTACTGGGGTTTTCGCGATGAAGACTATAAATAGGCGGAAGGGCAGAGTCGGAGGGCTGACGAGGGGCCCACACCATAGGGCGGCGCGGGCCCCTCCCTGGCCGCGCCGGCCTATGGTCTGGCCACCTCGTGGCCCCACTTCGTATCCCCTTCGGTCTTCTGGAAGCTTCGTGGAAAAATAAGACCCTGGGCGTTGATTTCGTCCAATTCCGAAAATATTTCCTTTGTAGGATTTCTGAAACCAAAAACGGCAGAAACAAAGAATCGACTCTTCGGCATCTCGTCAATAGGTTAGTGCCGGAAAATGCATAATAATTACATAAAGTGTGTATAAAACATGTGAGTATCATCATAAAAGTAGCATGGAACATAAGAAATTATAGATACATTTGAGACGTATCAGGGTTATCTCCCAAGAAGTGCTTTCTTTATAACCATTAAGATGGGCTTAGTGATTTTAATGATGCTCGCGCAAGAAATAAGAGTTGAAGCAAAAGAGAGCATCAAAAGCAAATAAGAAACACTTTAAAGTCTAACCCACTTCCTATGAAAAGGAATCTTGTAAATAAACAAGTCATGTAAGCATAATGCAACAAGCATAGGAAGGCAACACAAGGGCAATTTCAAGATTCTCAACATAAAGAGGGGAAACTTAATATTATTAAGATGCATATAACCATGTTTCCCTCTCTCATAATAACTTTCAGTAGCATCATGAACAAACTCAACAATATATATAACTATCACATAAAGCATTCTTATTCACATGCATAAAAGTATCATTACTCTCCACATAAGCATAATCAATTTTATTAGTAATAGTGGGAGTAAAACTATCACAACCATCATTGTAATTATCATAAATTGCAGGCATGGTATAATCATAATAAACTTTATCCTCCATAGTAGGTGGCACCAAAATACCACTATCATTATAATCATCATAAATGGGAGGCAAAGTATCATCAAAGAAAATTTCTCCTCAAAACTTGGGGGACTAAAAATATCACAACCAGCTTCCCCAAGCTTAAATTCTTCCACAACATTAGCAATAATAGTATTCAAAGAGTTCATGCTAATAACATTGCTACAACTATTTTGCAAACAAATTTCCATGGGTTTTTTAATTCTCTCTTCAAACACATCATGTCCTAATTCAATATAAAGTTCATAAAGATCTCTAATTTTGTTGTTGTTTTCCATTAAGCCTAACTAGTGAAAATAAAAACAAGAAACAAAAAGATATAATTGCAGGATCTAAAGGAAATAGCTTCGAGCACTCACACACCGGCAACAGTGATAGGAAATAGCTTAGTAGTCCGAGGATGTGAATACCTTTTACCTTACCTCCCCGGCAACGGCGCCAGAAAATAGCTTGATGTCTACGCACGCTTCTATTCATGTAGACAGTGTTGGGCCTCCAAGAGCAGAGGTTTGTAGAACAGCATCAAGTTTCCCTTAAGTGAATCACCCAAGGTTTATCGAACTCAGGGAGGTAGAGGTCAGAGATATCCCTCTCAAGCAACCCTGCAATTAAGATACAAGAAGTCTCTTGTGTCTCCAACACCTAATACACTTGTCAGATGTATAGGTGCACTAGTTCGGCAAAGAGATAGTGAAATACAAGTATAATGTATGATGTAAGTAGTAATTGCAATCTGAAATAAAGATGGCAGCAAGCAAACATGTAACAGAACTTGTTGGAAACGGTGTTTCAATGCTTAGAAACAAGGCCTAGGGACCATACTTTCACTAGTGGACACTCTCAACATTGATCACATAACTGAATAAATAAATGCTACTTTCTACACTCTCTTGTTGGATAACAAACACCATTCATCGTGTAGGGCTACAAAAGCACACCTCAAGCCGGAGTAAACAAGCTCCACAACATCCGGAGTTCATATTAGAGTAACCACTAGAGTGCATAATAGACCGTTGCAATTTAGACCGAGTACTAACATAGCATACACACTGTCAACAATAGCTATGAAAGGGGGAATAGATCGCATCAATACTATCATAGTAATAGTTAACTTCATAATCTACAAGAGATTACAAGCATAACCTACGCCAAGTACTACATGATGCACACACTGTCAACATTACACCATGGAGGAGGAATAGACTACTTTAATAACATCACTAGAGTAGCACATAGATTAATAGTGATACAAAGCTCATGATCACATAAAGATCACACCATGGGAGAGAGAGATTAACCACATAGCTACCGGTAGAGCCCTCAGCCTCGGGGGAGAACTACTCCCTCCTCATCATGGGAGACAGCAACGGCGATGAACATGGCGGTGATGTCGATGGAGATGACTCCGGGGGCAATTCCCCGTCCCGGCGGCTTGCCGGAACAGAGACTTCTGTCCCCCGAAATAGAGTTTTGCGATGGCGGCGGCGCCCCTGGAGTCTTTCTGGAGTTTCATCAATTGTTGTAGGGTTTTCACGCCACGAGAGATTATATAGGCGAAGAGGCGGCGCAAGGGGGTGCCTGGAGGGCCCACCCCATAGGGTGGCGCGCCCCCCTCCTAGGCCGCGCCCCAGTGTGGTGTGGGGGCCCTGGGCCTCCTCTCCGGCTCTCCTTCGGTGTTCTGGTCCGTCTCGGTGAAATAAGATGTTTGGCTTTTGTTTCATCGAATTCCGAGAATATTGCCCGAACAGCCTTTCTGGAACCAAAAACAGCAGAAAACAGGAACTGGCACTTCGGTATCTTGTTAATAGGTTAGTTCCGGAAAATGCATCAAAACGATATAAAGTATGAATAAAACATGTAGGTATTGTCATAAAACTAGCATGGAACATAAGAAATTATAGATACGTTGGAGACGTATCAGACTACTCCGACGAACAAGAAGACGACGAAGAAGAAGAAGAAGAAGAAGAAGAAGAAGAAAAGGAGGAGGAGGAGGAAGAACATGAAGAAGAAGATGATGAATATTATGATGAAGGAGAACAAGATCACGAGCACGTCACCAACGCTGAAGACAAGGGGAAGATTCCCCCACCTCTTATACCTCTAGCTGTTGTGAGAGTTGTGCTTCCTCCAAAGGGGATGAAGCGCAACACTCTCATAAGAAATGGTGGAAGTGTCCCTAGAAATTGCCTGGCCTCCATAAATCTTGTTGCTAATCTTCATCACAGGGAAAACTCGAGGGTTCCGGCCAAGGATCTTCTAGGAGAGGGCGATCATCATCTTCGCAAGAAAGAGAGAGGATCAACCTTGGAGTGTAAGCCTAGCAAGGAAAAAGATGGAAGGAAAGCTTTGGAAAGATCTTGCTAAGAGTTATGAGCGATTTAGGCAAGCTTACGATCTCATGATGAGCCTGCTTCAAGACCTTCAGAACCATCAGGACCCAAAGAAGGAAGAGAAGGAGAAAAATAAATAAGATCTACATCAACCTAAGCTTGGGGGAGTTTATCTAGTCGTTTATGCTTTTTTAGTTTATCATATTGCTCTTAGTCATTATCTTTAGTTCAGTTTTTCTTTCATCCAATAGGTATCGATTTTCTCATAGTTTGAAAAGCTCTTAGAGCATTATCATTTATCTTTGTTAAGTGCTTCTGAATGAAATATAAAGTATGGTTCTTTTGTTTGGATATTTATGGGTAACACTCATGCAGATGTGCGCCTCATATCTAGAAGTTTCAATTAGACCTTGTCTTGGACTAGAATAACTTGAGTATGTTGGACAAGCATAGAACTTTTCAATAAATAAAATTTGCAACAAATGAAAGATTGATGCATGTAAAATGCATACATGAACTTTGTAGTTTATTGCCACATATTACCACATATTACCACACATTTGCATCTTATATATTGTTTTTTTTGCATGTTTTATATAGTTTTCAGGGATTTTCTAAACAATCCCCTCTCCTCTGGTTCTAACTCCGTGTGACAAAAAACACCTTATGTTAGTATTTTTGACTTTCCAGAAGCTACATGACTCGAAAAGAAGCTACATGGCCACGTTTCGAAAATTTGGAGACGAACAAAATAAGCTAAAGTGGGACACCAAGAGGTCAATGGGCTGGGAAATGTAGGATAACGTAGCATAGAAAACAAAAATTTTCCTACCGCGAACACGAAATCCAAGCCAAGATGCAATCTAGAAGACGGTAGCAACGAGGGGATGATCAAGACTAACCCTTGAAGAGATTCCAAAACCTATAAGAGTAGGCTCTTATTGCTGCGGTAGACGATCACTTGCCGCTTGCAAAAGCGCGTAGAAGATCTTGATCATGATCGCTTCCGGCGCCACGAACGGGCAGCACCTCCGTACTCGGTCACACGTTCGGTTGTTGATGAAGACGACGTCCACCTCCCCGTTCCAGCGGGCAGCGGAAGTAGTAGCTCCTCTTGAATCCGACAGCACGACGGCGTGGTGTCGGTGGTGGTGGAGAAATCCGGCAGAGCTTCGCTTAAGCGTGCGGGATGTGGTGGAGGAGAGAGACCGCTAGGGTTTGGGGAGAGAGGGGGGTTGGGCGCCGGCCCTCTAAGGGGTGCGGCCAAGGCTGAGGCTTGAAGTGTTCAGCCCCCTCTCTATGCCCCTCATTATATAGGTGGAAGCCCCAAGAGTTCTAGTCCAAGTCTTCGAATAAGACCCCAACACTAAAACCTCCCATATGTGGGAAACCTACTCAAGGAGGGAGTCCCACCCAAGGTGGGATTCCCACCTTTCCTTGAGGTGGGTTGGCCGGCCACCCTAGGGGAGTCCACCTTGGACTCCTCCCCTTTAGGGTTGGCTGGTCATGCAAGTGGAGTCTCTTTGGGACTCCACTTTCCAAAGTGCCATTCTTTCGGACTTTTCTAGAACCTTCTAGAACCTGCCATAAATGCACCGGATCATTTCCAAACTTGGAATATGACTTCCTATATATGAATCTTATTATACGTACCATTCCTTAAATCCTCGTGATGTCCGGGATCTCATCCGGGACTCCGAACAAATATTCGAACTCCATTCCATATTCAAGTTCTACCATTTCAACATCCAACTTTAAGTGTGTCACCCTACGGTTCGTGAACTATGCGGACATGGTTGAGTACTCACTCCGACCAATAACCAATAGCGGGATCTGGAGATCCATAATGGCTCCCACATATTCAACGATGACTTTAGTGATCGAATGAACCATTCACATACGATACCAATTCCCTTTGTCACGCGATATTTTACTTGTCCGAGGTTTGATCTTCGGTATCACTCTATACCTTGTTCAACCTCGTCTCCTGACAAGTACTCTTTACTCGTACCGTGGTATGTGGTCTCTTATGAACTTATTCATATGCTTGCAAGACATTAGACGACATTCCACCGAGAGGGCCCAGAGTATATCTATCCGTCATCGGGATGGACAAATCCCACTGTTGATCCATATGCTTCAACTCATACTTTCCGGATACTTAATCCCACCTTTATAACCACCCATTTACGCAGTGGCGTTTGGTGTAATCAAAGTACCTTTCCGGTATAAGTGATTTACATGATCTCATGGTCATAAGGACTAGGTAACTATGTATCGAAAGCTTATAGCAAATAACTTAATGACGAGATCTTATGCTACGCTTAATTGGGTGTGTCCATTACATCATTCATACAATGACATAACCTTGTTATTAATAACATCCAATGTTCATGATTATGAAACTAATCATCCATTAATCAACAAGCTAGTTAAGAGGCATACTAGGGACTTCTTTGTTTGTCTACATATCACACATGTACTAATGTTTCGGTTAATACAATTATAGCATGATATATAAACATTTATTATAAACATAAAGATATAAATAATAACCACTTTATTATTGCCTCTAGGGCATATCTCCTTCAGTCTCCCACTTGCACTAGAGTCAATAATCTAGTTTACATTTGTAAAGATATAACACCTTGGCCTTATGGTGCTTTATCATGTATTACTCACGGGAGAGGTTTTTAGTCAACGGATCTGACATGCTCAGAAACGTATGTATTTTGTAATTCTTTTGCGTCTCAACGCATCACTCATTTCCAAATGAGTTGGCATTAAATATGTTTGATCTTATGGTGGAACCTTAATTCCGCGGTCTAAAATAAGTCACTAATATTGTCATATACAATATAGCTTCAAAGTTCTGACACTATCGGAACTACACCAAGTTCTCAAAGAACTTCTTGACTCAACATCCTCAGTCATTTGTCAAAACAAATGACATACTCTGCCTTCGTTTTGTAGAATCCATCACAATATTTAGAACTCTTCTAAATCTAACATAGACAACTTCTAGTTCATTGTGCTACCTTTAAAACAACACTTAGTCTAATTTGAGATTGAAATTCTATTTTGATATGTGACAAAATAAATATCGGTGTAACACCTTACAGCGATTTGTTTGTCATTTCTTCATACAAAAATATATATGTATATCCTTAGTTCTTCTAAAGTACTCAAGGATATTCTTACTGTCGTCCTATGATCATCTTATGAATCATTCCGGTATATGCTCATAACATTTTAGAGCACAAGATATCTGATTTTGTACATTTTATTTGTGATCTAAAATCACTCATGTATTTTTACTCATCGAGTGTCAGATACACTCAAGTCTTGTCAAACCTTCACATGACAAGAACATTTTCTTAATATTTCTATATTGAACTATTTCAATATCCATTCTATGTACTTTGACTTAAACTTATTATGTGTTTCAATCTATCTTCATAGATCTTGACACTAAATATGTTTTAGTCCATATCCTTTCATTGAAGTTAATTTTCAATGAAACCTTTTAATCAAGTATGTAATTACATTATTTATAACCAACTATATGTCTTCTACATAAGTATTATAAATATGTCTCAGCGCTCCCACTTAATTTCTTGCAAATGCAAGCCTCTTCATCGTCTCTGATGAAATCAAAAACTCTTTGACTATTTCATCCAGTGAAGATTCAAACTCCGCGATACTTACTTCATCCAATTGAAGTTCGTATACCTATCTAGTATTTCATGGACCAGCAAAACTCTTGGTTTGTATCTAGTATACACCTTTAATATACACTTCTGTTAAGTAGTGTATTTTGCCATCCTACTAACATATCTCATAAAAGAAATATGTAGTGATTACTAGAATAATCCACATAGACTATAAGCATTGCTACGAAAGATCTAACCTTATCGTAGTCAACTCTTTGAACTTTGTCGTAAACAACTTTTCAATAAGTTGAGCTTCTTCAAGGATATTTCATCCAAGTCCATCAATTTCATAGATCCATTTACTTTCAAAAAGTATTCATCTATCTTGGATTTTATGGCGTATAGCCATTTTAACGAAGTCGTGGCCCATCATAACTTCTTTGTTTGTAGTTGGTTTATCATTGTTCAAAATCAATCCTTTGTCCACAAATCATTTATTTGATCACAAAGTAAACCATACCTACAAGGTTCAATATGTACTTCGATCTCCATGGCTAAAACACTTTGTAGTCATGAGAGCCATGATCGTCGTGGCCGCTTCCGAAACCAATTCCGATGCTGCGCTACTCTGATCATTATGCTTAGGTTCATAAACCTTATCAAATTATATTGTCCTCCCACTCAAATACTTCACTCGAAACAATTTCTGGAAATAAGAAACATTGACAAACACTTTTGTCTTTGTCTCGTGGGAAGAATTCCCAATTAAATCTCTGGGATAACCAACAAAGACATTCATCCGATTTTGGTTGACTATTAGGGTTTATACCCATGCCATAACTTGTATGGTGTCATTTCAACGGATCATGATGATGCTCTATTCAAAGGTAAAAGCGGTAGTCACTAAAGCATAATCCACAAAAATATAATGGCATCAATATTTTATCTCATCATTGATCCAACAAAATTTGGATATATCTCTTGGATACTTCATCATCACTATGATACTCCAAGAAACGTAAGTTGTAGAACAATTTCATAACTCTCTTAGATGTTCGCTAAAACTCGTAATTCAAATATTTCCACCATGATCCAATCATAGATATTTGATTTCTATTACGATGATTTCCACTTCATACTGAAATTTATTTGAATCCATTCAAATGTTTCAAACTTCTTCCTTATTGAATATATCCACATATATATACTCAATTCATTGTTGAAAGTTTTCATGAAGTAGAAGAATCTCCCGCACACAACTATGCCCAGTGAACCACATACATCATCATGTATTTTTCCACTAAGTTAGTTGTCCGTTCTACTTTTGGCCTATGAACGGTATTTTAATCATTCTCTTTAGAAAAGATTTGCAAGCGCCAAATGATTCAAAAATCAAATGACTCCAAAAATCCATTTGCATGGAGTTCCTTCATGCGTTCCTTTCTAACATGACCTAAATGGCGGTTCCACAAATAAGTGGAATTCAAATCATTTGCCTTATGGCATTTTAGCGTCAGTGTTATGTATGTGTGTTTCACCATTAAGATTTATAATAATTTATCCATCATATATGGAGTAATGTCATAATTTGAACAACTCATTGTTTTTATTTGACCAGAGCAAAATAACAATTATTAAGTTCTTTATTATAAATTCTAAGGGCTAGATAGAATGCTAACGACGAACATAATAACACTTTATTTTGTTCCAGCGAACATTCTTATCATATTCCTTGTCGATCACTTAGGCCATTGTATTCTTGTATTGCGTTGTTTTGTATGACACTTCATACCAACCAATATAGTATTAATACCCAAGAATTTCATAGTGTGACTTAACTAGAAATACAACCATAACATGTATATCATTTATATACACCTGAGCTAGACTTTCTAGTCTTTTCTTTTTCTTTTTGCCAAAATATCTTTTGCAGTTTCTCTTTTAGCTTTCCTCATTATTCAGAGAAACATATCAACTTCAATAACTTCTCGGTTTGTTGGTCAAATACCAATAACCTTGAGGTTCTTACTTTGAAGTTGATCATCATATGACAAGTGTTCCAGATTTCACTATTAGTAACTTTGTAATATGATGAACAATTTCACTCATAATTTTATCCATCATATCATGACGACTTTCCGAGACCATGTCTGTACATGCTAGGCTCGTAAAGTTTTAACCTTGGTATTTGCATGTGCAAATCTAGCTTGCACCCGTTGTATGCACTCGTAGAATCTATCACACCCGATCATCACGTGATGCTTCGAAACGACGAGTCTTAATAACGGTGCATATTAAGGATGGTCACTTCATGGATATGCGAATATTGTTAGTGCCCCAATAGTTGGAGGATTGTGACGCCTGGCGTCTTCAACCTTCATACATTCCCATAAAACTTATGAGTTTATGTAGTCTCACCAAATTATATTCTATTATCTTGTAATAAGGTCTTAGATATCACATATATCTCATACCTTGATTATTTCGAAAACTAAATTTTCAGCTCCTTACTTTTCAAACAAATTTGAACTTCAAGTTTTAATGAGACAAGATAACTTTAGGTACTAATTGAAAACATAGCTCTTTGAATCAACAATGTGAGGTTTACTAAAAGTTTGCAATAGGACTTAATCAATTCTTGATTCTTTAACAATACGGTACCAATCCGTAAAGTTTCTTGTCAGATTTTAACAGTATTTCTATCTCAATAACAAGACTAGCGCATGGTAGAAAACGGATGCCAATACTACAAAATTAATTCAAAATACTACTCAGACTATGTTTATGATAATTAGTTCATGTTTTAATCTAATTACTAATGAACTCCCACTTAATACAACATCCCTCATAGTTATTAAGTGGTACACGATCCAAATCCACTACACCAAAACCGATCATCACGTGAGATGATGTAGCTTCAATGGTGAACATCAACATGTTGATCATATCATCCATATGACTCGTGTTCAACCTTTCGGTTTCCGTTGTCCCGAGGCCATGTCTCAGTACATGCTAGGCTCGTCAAGCAAACCCAAGTATTCCGCGTGTGCAACATGGCTTACACCCGTTGTATGTGAATCGTTGAATCTATCACATCCGATCATCACGAGATGCTTTGAAACGACGAACTGTTACAACGGTGCATACAAGGGGAGAACACTTTATTATCTTGATATTAATGTGAGGGATCATCTTATAATGCTACCGTCGCGATCTAAGCAAAATAAGATGCATAAAGGATTAACATCACATGCAGTTCATATGTGATATGATATGGCCCTTTTGTCTTTGCGCCTTTGATCTTCATCTCCAAAGCACGGACATGATCTCCATCATCAACGGGCATGATCTCCATCATTGTCGGCGTAGCGTCAAGGTTCATGGCGCCGTCTTCATGGTTGTTCACCTCATGTAGCAACTATTACAACTACTTTGAAATACTACTCAACATGAAAATTAAAGACAACCATAAGGCTCCTGCCGGTTGCCACAATACAATAATGATCATCTCATACATATTCATCATCATATCATGGCCATATCACATCACCAAACCCTGCAAAAACAAGTTAGACGTCTCTAATTTGGTTTGCATATTTTACGTGGTTTAGGGTTTTCGTGTAAGATCTAATCTACCTACGAACATGAACCACAATGGTGATACTAGTGTTGTCAATAGAAGAGTAAGTTGAATCTTCACTATAGTAGGAGAGACAGACACCCGCAAAGCCTCTTATGCAATACAAGTTGCATGTCGAACGAGGAACAAGTCTCATGAACGCGGTCATGTAAAGTTAGTCCGAGCCGCTTCATCCCACTATGCCACAAAGATGCAAAGTACTCAAACTAAAGACAACAAGAGCATCAACGCCCACAAAACCATTGTGTTCTACTCGTGCAACCATCTATGCATAGACACGGCTCTGATACCACTGTAGGATAACGTAGCATAGAAAACAAAAATTTTCCTACCGCGAACACGAAATCCAAGCCAAGATGCAATCTAGAAGACGATAGCAACGAGGGGATGATCAAGACTAACCCTTGAAGAGATTCCAAAACCTATAAGAGTAGGCTCTTATTGCTGCGGTAGACGATCACTTGCCGCTTGCAAAAGCGCGTAGAAGATCTTGATCACGATCGCTTCCGGCGCCACGAACGGGCAGCACCTCCGTACTCGGTCACACGTTCGGTTGTTGATGAAGACGACGTCCACCTCCCCGTTCCAGCGGGCAGCGGAAGTAGTAGCTCCTCTTGAATCCGACAGCACGACGGCGTGGTGTCGGTGGTGGTGGAGAAATCCGGCGGAGCTTCGCTTAAGCGTGCGGGATGTGGTGGGGGAGAGAGACCGCTAGGGTTTGGGGAGAGAGGGGGGTTGGGCGCCGGCCCTCTAAGGGGTGCGGCCAAGGCTGAGGCTTGAAGTGTTCAGCCCCCTCTCTATGCCCCTCATTATATAGGTGGAAGCCCCAAGAGTTCTAGTCCAAGTCTTCGAATAAGACCCCAACACTAAAACCTCCCATATGTGGGAAACCTACTCAAGGAGGGAGTCCCACCCAAGGTGGGATTCCCACCTTTCCTTGAGGTGGGTTGGCCGGCCACCCTAGGGGAGTCCACCTTGGACTCCTCCCCTTTAGGGTTGGCTGGTCATGCAAGTGGAGTCTCTTTGGGACTCCACTTTCCAAAGTGCCATTCTTCCGGACTTTTCTAGAACCTTCTAGAACCTGCCATAAATGCACCGGATCATTTCCAAACTTGGAATATGACTTCCTATATATGAATCTTATTCTCCTGGACCATTCGAACTCCTCGTGATGTCCGGGATCTCATCCGGGACTCCGAACAAATATTCGAACTCCATTCCATATTCAAGTTCTACCATTTCAACATCCAACTTTAAGTGTGTCACCCTACGGTTCGTGAACTATGCGGACATGGTTGAGTACTCACTCCGACCAATAACCAATAGCGGGATCTGGAGATCCATAATGGCTCCCACATATTCAACGATGACTTTAGTGATCGAATGAACCATTCACATACGATACCAATTCCCTTTGTCACGCGATATTTTACTTGTCCGAGGTTTGATCTTCGGTATCACTCTATACCTTGTTCAACCTCGTCTCCTGACAAGTACTCTTTACTCGTACCGTGGTATGTGGTCTCTTATGAACTTATTCATATGCTTGCAAGACATTAGACGACATTCCACCGAGAGGGCCTGTATATCTATCCGTCATCGGGCTGGACCAATCCCACTGGTGCTCCATATGCTTCAACTCATACTTTCCGGATACTTAATCCCACCTTTATAACCACCCATTTACGCAGTGGCGTTTGGTGTAATCAAAGTACCTTTCCGGTATAAGTGATTTACATGATCTCATGGTCATAAGGACTAGGTAACTATGTATCGAAAGCTTATAGCAAATAACTTAATGACGAGATCTTATGCTACACTTAATTGGGTGTGTCCATTACATCATTCATACAATGACATAACCTTGTTATTAATAACATCCAATGTTCATGATTATGAAACTAATCATCCATTAATCAACAAGCTAGTTAAGAGGCATACTAGGGACTTCTTTGTTTGTCTACATATCACACATGTACTAATGTTTCGGTTAATACAATTATAGCATGATATATAAACATTTATTATAAACATAAAGATATAAATAATAACCACTTTATTATTGCCTCTAGGGCATATCTCCTTCAGGAAAGTGGGACACCAGGAGGTCAATGGGCTAGGAAAGAGGTCAGTGCTCTTTTCCCCTCGTCCGTCCGATTCGTCTCAATCTCGTGCCCATAGACTTTGTTTGACCTAAAACCCCCTATATATATGACCCAGGGTTTCATCGAGGCTACGACGACAGAGATAAAAAAACACATAAATACAGAGTCAGCAGGCCACTGCCGACGAAGATCAGAGGGGGAAACACTGCCGGAATCGCCCCCGGTGGACTCCACCCTCCTTCGGTGTGGTCATCATCATCATCTTCATCAACATCATCAGCAACATCTTCATCTACCCCATTGTAATCTCTTGGAAAACATGATGTGTATTGCAATTTATCACTTTCCCATGGTATCTTGTGTCTCCATGTCTTTGTTTGAGTAGTGACTTATTAATGACAATTGTGAGATAATTTGTGATGGTTGCATATAACTATTTGTTATCTTCTATGATGATCTCTTGTACTGATATATGAGTGCACACATATGTTGGGGAATGCATGAGGTTGCCACCGTTGCATGACAATAGGAGGAGGGACAACTAGAGCTTGACAAAAACCATATCCCAATTCTTAGATTCATGTTGTATTAATTCATGGGCAAGATCCACCCCGCACCTTTAGGAAAGGGGGCAATGTCCCAAACTGGAAAATCCAACTAGCTCCGAGAGTGTTCGGTTGTTATTCTTCGATGCGCAGGAAGAACATACAGAAACCTACATTATTGACTTCAATTGGCCAGCGGCCATCTTCGCTGCAAAGAAAAAACACTTGCTATGTTCAATCATTGTCTTCTTCGTTGTCGCTGTGGTAGTGCCGACGGCAGGACATGTCATTAAACACCTTCACGCTCATCTCCTCGCCGCCTTGGTAGTAGAAGGTGAGCACGCAACCGGCTTGAAGGTCGTGGGAGCGTGCGAACTTTTCCCAGCCGTTGTTGAGGTACATCTTGCCGCGCCCGTCGAAGAGCACGTCCATCGGCAAAAGCTGCAGCTAGCCTCCCACACCGATAGCGCGGCCGTCTCGTTGCCGGCGACGAACTCGGCGAACTTGTCCGGCAGCCTCTGGATGCCAAGTGAGTCGCCATGAAGGACGACAATGAACCTGAACTCCCCCCTCGGAAGACGACGACGAGCAGACAACGACGACCGTGCATGCGTTGCTGCTCTACCTCGACCACGACCACAACCTCGACCTCTACCAGCCATGGAATGACCCTCGACTCCTGAGATGGTGGCGGCTAGGATTGGGTATTGAGGCGTTAGGGTTTGTGTGAGGCACCTTCGAAGCGCTCGACTAAGACCGTTTAAATGTTCGACGCGACTCGAGATGCTTTTACACGTGGAAAACCATTTCGAGTTTATCTTGTCTTTGTGGGTTTTTATGCATAGCACGGCTGGTGGACAGAGCCGAAGTTCCCAGAGAGCCCCGGGTCGCCACGCAGACGCAGACGCAGCGAAGTCCCCACCGCCTCCTTCCCTCAACAAATCCCCACCCAGATCTCCTCCGATCGCCAATCCATCGATGCCCTCTCCTCCGCCGCCCATCCACTGCTAGCCGCCGCCGCCGCCGCCGCCCTCGCCGCCGCCTCGCTCGAGGCGGCCGCCGCCTCCCCGCCTCCCTTCGTGTATGGAAACGCGCAGCCGCAAGCGGGCGGAAGCCTCCTCGTCTTCCACCTCCTCCTCCACCCGCTCCTCCAAGCGCGCCCGACCCAACCCTAACCCTAGCCCCACCACAACTCCACGCGCCCGCCGCTCCGCCGCCACCCCCACCCCTCCCACCCCTCAGCCCCCCATGGACTCCCCGGCCGACAACAACCCGCCGCCCCGCCGCCGCGGCCGCGCCTCCAACGCCGACAAAGGCAAGGAGCAGCAACAACAACAGGAGCCCTCCGAGAGCTCCCGCCTGCGCGAGGCCGAGCGGATGCTGGGCCTCAGCTTCGACGGCATGGACGACGACGACGACGCCGCCGCGGGGGCCTTCCCCCACGGCTTCACCTCCGCCAGCAGCGCGCTGCAGGGGCTGCTGCGGAAGCTCGGGGCGGGCCTGGACGACATGCTCCCGGCGTCCGCGCTCTCCGCCGCCGCCGCCGCCGCGTCCTCCTCGTCCATGACCGGGCCGCAGGGCGCGCGGATGAAGGGCATGCTCGCGGGCCTCCGCGCCGACGGCGAGGAGGGCCGGCAGGTGGAGGCGCTCACGCAGCTCTGCGAGATGCTGTCCATCGGCACCGAGGACTCGCTCGCGGGCTTCTCCGTCGACTCCTTCGTGCCCGTCCTCGTCGGGCTGCTCAACCACGAGAGCAACCCCGACATCATGCTGCTGGCCGCGCGGGCGCTCACCCACCTCTGCGACGTGCTCCCGTCCTCGTGCTCTTCCGTCGTGCATTACGGCGCCGTCGCGTGCTTCTGCGCCCGCCTCCTCACCATCGAATACATGGACCTTGCGGAGCAGGTGGGCATTTGCGCACTATTGGCTTTCTAATAGTACATGCTTCTTCGTTGTCGTGTTGCCTGGTCCATATCGTTGCTTAGCGAACCTTCCTTGTTTGTTGTATGCATGATTATTTTGTCTGTAGAGTGAATCTTAACATCCACATCACATAACTCAAATCTATACAAGGGCATCGATTTCTTAAGAGGTAGGCTTGGTTGAGCAATGGAAGACCTCATTCGCCGCTTGGAAGACCTTCTAGGCACGAATCGCGGCAGAGTCCTCCTGTTGTCCGTGTAGGTCACCACCTAGATCGTCCTTCAGATCAGTGCCATCTAGCATTGTTTTGCTATGCCAATTCAGCTATTTGTGCATGATGAGTTTAGCTATCTGTACATTTTGTTCATCTGAATTATTTTGTGTCATGGTCCAATTTCACAGCTATGGAAGACTACAAAAGTGGGTGGAAATCAGAAGCTAAGATTCCTGTATCCGGTTTCTGGCTTTTTTTTTTTTGCCTTCCTATCATGTTGATATGGTATGGCCAGACGATAGTCTTCTTGGGTCTAATTCAAAACTGTGCCATTTAACTCAATATCATTTGCTTGGAAGTGTTTCAAATCCTCTGTGATCTCTTTGTGCTATTGAAGTTAGTTGAGGTTCTGCAATAGGTAACTGATCAGTCTACCACTATCAGTACTATCACCTAGGACGCTTGAATTACTTTGTTTGCTTTTGATATTGGAATGCTTTGGTGGCGCTTTAGATTCATGAGTTTCCCTGTCTCGTACTGTTGTTTTAAATACTTCACAAATATTCTACTCCCTCCAGGCCATATACTATGTCTAGTACAAATGTACTCCTCAGCTGCGCCAATTAATTCGGGCCAGAGGGGGTATCATTCTTTGAAATATACTACACATGCCTTTTGCATATTTTGTATGAATGATTTTGATGACTTGATGCACTAACATTTACTTCTTTTCTTGTTTGTTTAGTCCTTACAAGCTCTTAAGAAGATATCCCAGGAGCATCCAACTGCCTGTTTGCGCGCTGGTGCACTAATGGCAGTGCTATCATATCTCGACTTCTTCTCCACGGGTGTTCAAGTAATTTTTCTGAATATTTTTAAGTTCTTCCAGCATTTAATATTTTCAACACTTCAGTTTCTTTGCAGCATTTAAAACTTGAGAAATGATATTTTGTGACATCACATCCTTCTGTTGTACATCATTTATTTTTATTACTCTCTATGACAGAGTGTTCTACTTTTTAAAAATAATAATATTACTCACTGTTGTTTCTTTGGTGGAATGTATACAGAGAGTTGCGTTATCTACAGCTGCTAATATGTGTAGGAAGCTTCCTTCCGATGCCTCAGATTTTGTAATGGAAGCTGTTCCACTGTTAACAAATCTTCTGAACTACCATGATGCAAAAGTACGATTGATGTTTCCAACCCTGACTTTACCAAGATGCCATCTGTTCTTAAGGTGCTGATATTCCGTCTCGGTTAATTCCAGGTGCTGGAACATGCTTCCGTTTGCCTGACTCGTATAGCAGAAGCGTTTGCCTCATCTCCAGAAAAACTAGATGAGTTGTGCAATCATGGGTTGGTTGCGCAAGCTGCTGGCTTAGTATCTGTTAGCAACTCAGCGGGCCAAGCATCACTGAGCACATTGACATATACAGTATGCTTCAATTTTTTCCTTTTATTACTATACTATATTATTTATGATATATGATAAGTTTGCTAACTTTGGATCATATCCTTGAAGGGAGTAATTCGTCTTCTTTCAATATGCGCAAGTGGATCTCCATTGGCAGCTAAAACACTCCTCCTCCATGGAATTAGCGGCACACTTAAAGATATCCTTTCAGGTTCTGGGTTGGTTGCTGGTACAACTGTGTCCCCCACTTTAACAAGGCCAGCTGATCAGGTGAATATTGCTTTATGAAAATTACATTACGTTTCCACTATCAACCCCAAAAAACCTAACTCTGAGCTAGATTATAGCTACTTACTATTTAATTTTAACGACGTCTGCTGATTGGTAAATTCGTTCCATCATTGTTTTTACTGGCTAAGTTTTCAAGTGATCCATTTCTTTTGAATTTTAAATTCACTCAAGTATGAATACATTTCAGGTTTGTATTCTATCAATCTATGGAACATTGATGGCATGAAACTTAAACGTTTTTTTTTATAATTTAGAAGGAATTTCCATGCTGGATGCTCATAGGCTGTAGCTCTTACGGTGCAGTTAAAAGTTAAGATTTTCACCAAGTTCAGAACATAGATAGTGCACGCAAACAAGATTTTTAACAGAATAGGCAAGAATAGTTTGACCAGTGTTTATGTGTTCCTGCTGTCTATGAAGTCCTGCAAGCTAGCAGTCAACAAACATGGCAGATTGAGCTAGGGGCTCGTCTTGAACTCTTGGAATTCACAATGATCAATTTGATCTTGACCAAGGTTTTGAAAAGTGCTATGTGCTAGGCAAGTGCTGGGTTGTCCGCCAAACACATAGCCCACTTGGAGCATGGCTGCTTCAGGGTGTGGCTAGAGATGCTGGGATCGAGGGTGAGAGAGTAACTCAACATTGAAGTTGGTGGGGAAGCTTGAGAGTGATGCTGTGGCTCCAGGGAAGCTAGAGGATGAAGCTGCATTGGTGGGGGACCTTGATGACGGTGTCTAGCTCGCCTTTGTGCACCATCACTTAGAGGCCGGGATGACTCGTATCTGTACCTGTTAAGTTGTGGGCTGGTCCCCATGGAGCCATAGCATCAGACACAGCTGAACCCAAGGCTCCACTCTGTTTTCTTCCTTCTACTTGTCACATTTGCTTCTGTGGCAGTGGCCAGCCTTCCCTTACTCTTCTGTTTATGAGGCTCTTACTTCGCGATTTTTTCATCCTCCATTTCGCTCCCTTCTCCCCTCTCTTGTCCGCGCAGACATGGCGGACAACCTTGCAGCGGCGGAGAACCTCCGGCAGTTGTAGACACTGCCTAAGCCTCTGCTTAGGGTAGAAACACTGTGTTTGGCCTCCACAATCACATAGGCAGCACCCAGCTACTATTTGCTGACCTTGATGTTGGTATTATACATATACAAGTGTTTTCTTTTTCTTTTTCTTTTTGTGTATAATGCCTGTCTAGATTCTATATTTATCAGCTTATTCAGAAAATATAAGGACCAAGTCATTGGAAACCAAAAATATATGCTCTCATTTTGCAAACAGTGGTTATTTTATCTGTGTGGGTAACAGCTAGTCTGTACTCAGCTGCACTAGCATTTTTACTTAAAAAAGCTGCAAAATATTTTATAATTGTTATTACATGTTAATTCACAGGCCCATTCCATACGCAAATTGTGCTAACATATTCTATTGTAACACAGATGTATGAGATTGTGAACCTTGCTGATGCATTGCTTCCTCCTCTACCTGCTGGAATCATTTCTTTACCAGCACATTCCCATGTTTTTATGAAAGGCTCTTCTGTAAGGAGACCTGCTTCTAGCAAGCAAGGTGAGTCTGGTTCGATAGACATCGCAGTGTCAGGTAGGGAGAAGTTATTGCGTGATCAGCCTGAACTTCTGCAGCAATTTGGTATGGACATATTACCTACAATGACACAGGTCAGTCCCTTGGCTTGCTGATGCATTGTTCGATTTTGGTTGTTGGTGATGACAATATTGAATCGTGCTATTTGACACATTATTGTTTGCCCCTTACCAGGTGTATGGCTCCAGCGTAAATGGATCAGTACGCCATAAATGCTTATCCATCATTGCAAAACTAATGTATTATAGCTCAGCTGAAATGATCGAAATTCTCCTTGGCACAACAAACATATCCAGGTTCTAATACAAAATTGCCTTTCTTGCTTCTATGTATGTATGCTTATGTGTAACTTTGGTTTCCTCTAACGTGCATATTGATCATTGCAGCTTTTTAGCTGGTATTTTATCCTGGAAAGATCCACAGGTGTTGATCCCTGCTCTCCAGATAGCGGAAATTCTGATGGAAAAGCTTCCTGGAACATTTTCGAAGATGTTTGTGAGGGAAGGAGTTGTTCATGCTGTAGAGTCACTTATATGCCTGGAAATCTCAAGTCCTATGCTTTCTCAAGTATCACCACGTGAAAAGGATATTGATTCTGGTACATGTACATCTTCTCGTTCAAGACGGAGCCGCCGTCGCAGTAGTACTGTGAACACTGATAATAATTCCTTGGATGAACCAAAGGGTTCCAATCCTGTTATTGCCAATTCACCACCAAGCACGCTAGAGGGTCCAAATACTAGTCTTCGTGCTTCAGTTAGTGATCGTGCAAAGTCATTCAAAGATAAGTACTTCCCTTCAGACCCCAACTCAACTGATATTGCTGTTACTGATGACCTTCTGAAGCTGAGGAGTCTCTGTAAGAAATTAAATACCACTGTGGACACTGTCAAAACAAAAGCTAAAGGGAAATCAAAGTCTCCAGGGGGTGATGATTTTGATGTCTTATGCAGTGTTGAAGAACAGTTAGACAGCATTATAGCGGAAATATTGTCTGAGCTTAGCAGGGGCGATGGAGTTTCCACGTTTGAGTTCATTGGTAGTGGAATTATTGCAGCATTGCTTAATTATTTGTCTTGTGGAACCTTTGAAAGGGAAAAGGTCTCCGAAGCAAACCTACCCAAGCTGCGTCAGCAGGCACTCAGGCGATATAAAGCATTTATATGTGTTGCCCTTCCAAATGACGCAATAGGGAATAAAACTCCAATGTCATTCTTAGTTCAGAAACTGCAAAGTGCACTGTCTTCGTTGGAACGCTTCCCGGTTGTGCTTAGCCATTCTGGAAGGACATCCAGTTCTGGAGGATCTCGTCCGTCCTCTGGATTAAGTGCTCTATCCCAGCCCTTGAAGTTGCGTCTATGTCGAGCACATGGTGAAAAAACACTTAAGGATTATTCATCCAATATTGTTCTCATTGATCCATTGGCAAGTCTAGCAGCGGTTGAAGATTTCCTCTGGCCTAGAATCCAGCGTACAGAGTCAGTATCTTATCCTGCAGTGTCATCTGGAAAAAATTCTGAATCTGTGGCACCTAGTGCAACAACACCAGTCCCTTCGTCAACTCAATCTGTTCGGCGGCCCTCAACTAGGTCAAAATCATTGGCTACCGTAGATTGTGCAGCTAAGAAGGACACTCAGGAGGGGAGCAGAAACACATCGAAGGGAAAAGGTAAAGCTGTTGTTAAATCGCCGCCGGATGAACCAAAAGGTCCACATACTAGGACTGCCGCTCGCCGGAAAGTTGCTTCTGAGAAAGATGCAGAAGTCAAACCACCAGATGATCAAAGTAGCTCAGAGGTTTGATTATCATTTGGCATTATTACCTTTATTTACAGAATTCAGTAGTAATTGTTTTGAAAATTTGCCTGTTCCTCAAATTTAATACACATCCTTGACCGCAAATGCTTCGTTTAGTAATATGCCTCCCCACTACTCAACGATCACGTAGATTTTAGTGATTCAACTGTCCTACATGTGTTGATTGCCGTTTCATGATTGTTTGTAATCCGTTATTTAATTCTATGTTCAAGCGTCAAGGGAGATCGACACAATCAATAAGGTTATGAAATTATTATTTAATGCCAATTGCATTGCAGATACCCTTTGTGGATTTAATAAAATTACATCTTAGCTAAAGCTGGCTACAAAATAACCTCAAGGAGAGCTCACGTCAATCTTTTTGTCCTGCAAGTCGACATATATTTCCTTCATGTTCTACAGTATCAAATGATTCACTTGATAATGCAATGTCTAGGTAAAACCAATGTAGGGAAAACACGGTTAGGTGCTCCTACTATCTTAATAATTGAATGTGCCATGAGATCTGTAGAGGCTCTCATCATATGCAGTAAATAATATTTAGATAATGGCACATACCTCAAGGAGTTATGGTACATTCCATGGGCTGAGTACTTTAGATAATGGAAGCACCCACCAATACAACTCATTTCACTTTTAAAGTTCGGTGCATGCTTTCCCAATTGTATAAAAATCAAGCATTGTAATTTTGTTGTTATATGTTAGGTTGTCAATTTGGATATATCTGTGTAATTAGGTGTAAGTACCACATACAAGTACTCACATGCATTGGAAACTAGATTACATTTTCAGTAATTCCCTCAATAGAGTGCTTTTCAAATTCTTGATACTCCCTCCGTCCCACGAAATTTGTCTAGATTTGGATGTACCTAGACACTAAATAGCATCTAGTTACATCCAAATTTTGACATACCTCAGACAAGTTCCATGGGACGGCGCGAGTACATGATATGTCGTGTAATATGTTATAATTTATGATACCATTTACGCCGATGTGCATGACACATCCTGTCTTCTACATGTAGGACGAAGAGCTTGATGCATCTCCCTTCGAGGCTGACGATGGTTTGATGATTGGTGATGACGATGATGATGTTTCAGACGACGAAGATGATGATCACGAGGTAGTATTCTCAATTTACTTGTATTGATCTCTCGTTTTCTGCAAGAGCAAGTCTAGGATAGTGGACATTGATTGGAAACTGAATATTTTGTTGAAAATCATCAGGTTCTACCTGGGAGTCTTCCTGTCTGTGTTCCAGAGAATGTGCATGATGTAAAACTGGCAGATGCTGATGAATCTAGTATTGCCTCAGTAGCAAATGATAACCAGACACAGCTCTCGTCTGGTTCCAGCATAAGAGATACATTTAGCAGGGGAGCAGGTTCTGCTGAACTTAGAAAACCAAGCTCCCGGGGCGCGATGTCGTTTGCTGCAGCTGCCATGGCTGGGCTTGCTTCTGTAGGTAGTCATGGTATCAGAGGTAGTCGAGATAGACGTGGCCTGTCATTGGGAGCTAGTGCACATGAACGTTCAAACAAATTGGTATTTACAACTGGTGGCAAGCAGCTAAGCAAGCATTTGACCGTATATCAAGCTATGCAACAGCAAGTAGTTCATGATGAGGATGATGAAGAAAGCTTAGGTGGTGCTGATTTACCTAATGATGATGGAAGCCATTTCTGGGGTGATATATTCACGATAACATATCAGAAGGCTGATAACGAAGTGGATAAGGGCTCAGTCAGAGGTTCAGCTTCGGCGCTGAAATCCTCCAACTCCGATTCTTGCAGAGCTACATCTGAAGTGCAACGTACTTCTCTTCTTGATAGCATTTTGCAAGGGGAACTTCCTTGTGATTTTGAAAAGTCAACTGAAACTTACAATATTTTAGCACTGCTGCGTGTATTGGAGGGCTTGAATCAGTTATCTCCTCGCCTGAGATTACAGGCAATCTGTGATAATTTTGCAGAGGGAAAAGTTTCCACACTGGATGGGCTATATGGAACTGGAGTTAAGGTACCCTCTGAGGAGTTTGTCAGCAGTAAGTTGACACCGAAGCTTGCTCGTCAAATTCAGGATGTTCTTGCACTCTGTAGTGGTAGCTTACCTTCTTGGTGTTATCAGATGACCAAAGCTTGTCCATTTCTGTTTCCTTTTGAAACTAGAAGGCAACACTTTTACTCCACAGCTTTTGGGTTATCGCGGGCATTGAATCGTCTTCAGCAACAGCAGGGTGATAATAATTCAGCAACTGAAAGAGAAGTCCGGGTTGGTAGATTGCAGCGTCAGAAAGTTCGTGTTTCTCGTAACCGTATCTTGGATTCTGCCGCCAAAGTTATGGAAATGTTCTCCACTCAGAAGGCTGTTCTTGAAGTTGAATACTTCGGTGAAGTTGGAACTGGGCTTGGCCCAACTTTGGAGTTCTATACCCTCTTAAGTCATGACCTGCAAAGGGTTGGCTTGGGATTATGGAGATCTGATTCTCCACATGGTTCTGATACTTTAGAAGCTAAGAAGCTTGATTCAAATTCACCTGGTGGTGCCAGAAACTTGATACAAGCACCTCTTGGCTTGTTTCCTCGGCCTTGGCTACCTAGTACTGCTTCTTCAGAGGGTAGTAAATTCTTCAAAGTTATTGAGTATTTCCGTTTAGTTGGCCGAGTCATGGCAAAAGCATTGCAAGATGGAAGGCTTCTCGATTTGCCTTTGTCAACAGCATTTTATAAACTAATACTTGGACAAGTAAGCACAAGAACCTGCTAGCACTAGATCCATCCTAATTTCCGCTTCCACCTTCTGACTAAGCTTAGCATTTTCAGATGTTTTCTCTTTTTATATATTGACAGAAAATATATATTTTTGCTTGACTAGGAACTTGATTTGTACGACATATTATCTTTTGATGCTGAGTTCGGAAAAATATTGCAAGAGCTTCAAATTCTTGTTGAGCGCAAGCGGTTTCTGGAGTCCTGCTCTAGTAACAATCAGCAAATAGAAGATTTATGTTTCCGTGGTGCTTCTGTTGAAGATTTATGTTTAGATTTCACTCTTCCTGGCTATCCTGATTATGTTCTGAAGGAAGGAGAAGAAAATACAGTGGTACGTGACGGAGCAGATTAGGTTCTCGCTTCAGCTATTCCTTCTAATTCTGTTGTTGATTTCTCTTTGTTCTCTCAACTTTCTGTAGGTCAGCATTTACAACTTAGAAGAGTACATTTCATTGGTGGTGGACGCTACTGTTAAGGCTGGAATAATGCGTCAAGTAGATGCATTCAAAACTGGTTTTAATCAGGTCATCTCATTTCTCTAAGATTTCTGATTCTGATTTGCTGGCAAGTGCTGTTCATTAGATTCCTGACAAGATCTTTTTTTCCAATTAGGTATTTGACATATCATCCCTCCAAATATTTTCTCCTCAAGAGCTTGATTATCTTATTTGTGGTCGTCGGGAACTTTGGGAGGTAATGTTCTCTTTAACTTTCTTCCTTCCAGGCATATCTTTTCTTTTCTATTCTTCTAAACATATCACGTTATGCAGCCGGACACACTGGTTGAACATATAAAGTTTGATCATGGTTATACCTCGAAGAGTCCGGCCATTGTCAATGTGAGTACATCTCTTCTTCGCAGTCTTAATGCTGAATTTTGGAAATTAATCTGATGTTTCTGCTGTTGGTTTGTAGCTACTTGAGATCATGACAGAATTTACCCCGGAGCAACAGCATGCTTTCTGCCAGTTTGTGACTGGTGCTCCTCGGCTTCCTCCTGGTGGTCTGTCTGCCTTAAATCCTAAGCTGACTATCGTTAGGAAGGTACGCATGTTGTTGTGTTGCAGAATCACAGTATTCCTGTGATCATGTTATTTGAGCTTTGCATTTTGTAATTATGGCAGCACTCTTCCACTGCGGCGAATACTTCGAATGCAGCTGGAGCGACGGAGACTGCAGATGATGATTTACCCAGTGTCATGACTTGTGCTAATTATCTTAAACTTCCCCCGTACTCGACCAAGGTTTGGTTCTTTTGCTTGGAGTATCTTCTTATTACCTTCTGTATTGTCTCTTGATCTTACTTTTGCTATGACCGGAACATTGTTGCAGGAGGTTATGCACAAGAAATTGCTTTATGCTATCAACGAAGGGCAGGGTTCATTTGATCTTTCATAGGTTCAAAACTGACATATAGATATCGGTGCACCTGTAAATGTGCACTAAATTTTATCCAGTTTGTTCGTTGCCATGTGTAACTTAGGCTTAAGTCTTCTCTTTTGTGGGAGGTTTAGAGCCTGGATCCTGGGGTGCCTGCCTAAATCTTCTCTTTTTTCCGGCTCTTATTGTCTCCCCATTGTATATTCTAAAGTTTATACTGATCTCTATAGTGACTAAGACAATTCTCTTTTGTTCGTTCTGTGTACTCCTTCAAATAGATATGTCTGTTTTGAGTTACTTGCGGTCGTAATTACCTCCCTTGCTCTTGTCAAATGTGGTCATCGGCTTCATTCCTGAGCCTGCACAATGATACTCGTCAGTTTTGAAGCTCCACATTCTAACCTGCTGTGTGTGTACTCATCAGTTTTGAAGCTCCACATTGTAACCTGCCGTGTGTGTAGACCGAGGGTATGCGCTTCTTTAATTGTTGCACCTCTAGTAACCAGGAGGGTGTGCATTGCAACATCAATATTGTTTGTTTTGATAGAAAGATGGAAAGGAAGGAGCCTTTAGTTCAACTGTGAGAAACATTATTTAAACCCCTGTTGGGAGGAGCCAGACACTCACAGCAACACAGCATCAAGAAATGGTTCTATGGTTTAGGGCGAATGTCAAGAGAGGCCTTTGATGGCACACCCATGCATTAATCTGGTACAAAAGGAACTTTATCACTCCTGTCGATCTAAAGTAAGTGCTGATGACTTGGTACAAACTTTGTACCAGAATCGTATAAAACTCTCGACACTATATAGATCGGAGGGAGTAGTATATTACATGTCACGTCCAAGCGTGAATAGAGAACATGGATGACCAAACCTAAAACTAATACAGTTCCATTTGTCCTCTTACTCTTAGCCTAAATCCTACTACATTACCTCTTGTGTCTGTTTTACATTCTTCTATCTTGCTGCTGCTTAATTTTATTCAACAAGATCTCTTGTCCTCGGTGAGAGCGGAGTTCCAAGCTTCTTCTTACATGGCATGATGCCCTGCCAGCTGCGTGGACGTATCTCTCCCGACTCTTTAGTCCTCATTAGAGGCTCTTCACCCCCGGCGGCCTGCCCACTACCGGAAAGCACAATTTTTGCCGTGTTTTATTTTTGCCGAGTGTAAGAAAAACACTAGTGAAACGGCCCTTCTTTGCCGAGTATAAAAAAAAGAACACTCGGCAAACCGCCCATGCCGTGTTTTATTTTTGTACGCAAGTTCGGTACAATTGCAGAGAAGTTTGATCCAATTTTGAAACCAATCAAATGAGATTCACTTTTTTTTATAAAATGAAACCTACTCATGGAGCCACCCCGTGCCATGTAGTTCCTTGTAAAAATACCAAACAAGTTATACAAAGTTTCAGATGAAGCCCGGTAACCAGGGGGGTACGTGAGCACCCCCTGGCTACTCGACACGTGTCTAACGGCATCCGCTAATCCGTTAACACTCTCCAATGCGTGTGCCCAGTCTCTGCTTGCTGACAGCTTAGATTCTTATTCAAACAAGAGAGTGGATTTGGTGCGCGTGTATACGTCTTGGCTTCAGAGCTTCGCCGCGCCTGGACGCTAAACGCCACCTCTGGTCGCTAAACGCCGGCCGTGCTGGACCCTAAACACAGCCGACGCCTCTTCCGATTCGCATCGGCTCGATTCGTGGCGCTCCAGCTTGGGGCCGGCCTGAGGTTCGGACGCCCGGCCGGATCCGGTCAGATTCTTCATTGCTGGACAGCCGCTCCTTCTACGAGCGCTGAGCTCCGTTGACTCGATTTGGGCGTCGTGGGAGGCCGCTGCCGCCAGGCACGCGCTGGGGAACGCGCCTAGGGATGCCGCTGCCGCCGGGCACGCGCCGGTGCCGCCGCCGCCGTCGGGAACGCTCCTGGGAAGGCTGCCGCTGTCGGGCTAGCGCCGAGGCTGCCGCCGCCCACCGCGCGCCCTACACCCGCCCGTCCCGAGCTGCTCCAGGAAGGGCGCCAACGGGGGACCTTGGGCGCGGCCATGGCGGCCCAAATCGCACTCGTATTCTGCTCGGCCTCGCCGCGGACCACCGCGCCGTCCCCGAGCCGGCTTCCCGTCGATCCCCTCGTCCGCCATGCCCCCATCGAGCGTCCGCTCGCCTGCAGCTACGCCCTCCCGACCCCAACCACAACTCCTCCGCTTTATCCCCGACCACCGTGCTCAAACGCGCGCCCCCACGTGCGAGCCGTAGCCACGGTGGAGGAGGGCGCCGAGATGCGGGGAGGGAGACATCAGCAAAACGATAAGGGTGCGCCCTCCATCGCTTTCTCTCCGTGGGCGCGTGGCTGGATGCAGATTTGACGCCGTTTCGTTGCCGTTTGTAAAGTCACAATCTTGGAACAAATCCAACGGTAGAGAGAGGGTGCGCACGTACCCACCTGAACACCAAATCCACTCTCTACAAAGTTTTAGGTGAAGAGTCATTCACAAAATTTGGTAACATGCATGTATAACTTTGTTGCTAGTCTTTCTAACCCATTGATCAGAGATCCAGAGACACCGATTTCGCTGAAACCTCACCTCCGGACGAGATCTGAAGGGGGAACAAGCATGGGGGGCATTGATCCTCGAAAGTACAAAGATTCTTGGAAGATTGGGCATCATCTCCACTATCATAACAACATCTTCATCGTCATCACATTTCATCTCACTCCTTCATCCATCTTGTTGTGATCACCTATAGTGGATTTACACAAGGATTCATCTATTAGTTGTATCAACATTCATACCATTATGATGATGTTCATTGCCTCTATGTGTGAGTAGTTCCTTTGTTCTTGGGAATCATGGGGAAACCTTAGCAATAACTATAACTACTATATTAAAGAGCAACCAACATAATTTTTCTTAGAATTTTGAGCCTATTGAGGAATTAACGTGGATGTTTTGTTTCCCGCAGGGATTCTCCTTGTACATTTTGATGCTGCGTAGCGATTTGGCCAAACGTGTTTTTCTTCCTGGATATTTGGTGGTTAGCTGTCCTGGTACGTTACTTAGATGGATGTAGCGAAATAGTGGGTTGAGCGCAATGAGCGGCGGTGCCCACCAACAACGTTTCTAAATGCCATATGGGAGAAGACCGGCTTCTACGACCGATCCTGGACCCCCGGGGAAACTAACTTCATCAATGGAGATGGCTTGACTCCCGGCCGGTGATGACCACCTTGCAGGAGTAGGACGAGCCAACGAGCCGGAGCTGGAACTATTGCTCGTCGTGGGCACCAATATTTGCTTACGAGACGGGAGAGGGAACTACTCTTGGCTAGAGGGTGTTGTTGAACTACTCTTGGAATGAGAGAAATGATGGTGTTGAGCTAGAGGGAAGACATAATGTGGGTTTGAAATGCACACCCGTTGAAAGATAATGCGTATCAACTCTGAGCAACATTGGTCCGTTTACAAGGAGACGGTGGCTGAGTCACAAGACAAGGCTCCGGAGTTGTTTGCAACCAAGACGGGTTGATGCTCATATCGAGCTTGACCTTAACCCAACGCTCCTCCCCCGTTGATGCTACGAGTCCACCACCCATGAGCCAAGAAGAAGCCACCGAATCTCCCATTGTCCAATCTCCCATTGACCAAGATGCACCATTGGAGAATGAGTATGACGAGCATGATTGACATGGACCACTCCATGTCGGTGATTTGGATGAATTACAACAATGTCGGTGATTTGGATGCATATTTGACGCAAGAGGACATGGACCACTCCATTCCGTATTCCCGATGTTATGCATCGGACTCGGATGATGATGGACCCGATGAAGAAGTTGATGAGGATGGCTTGACGACTAAGGAAGCCAAAAGAGCCCACATCTTCAAGAAGGTAACCGAACGGGTTATTCGGATACCATTGTTCCGTGATGTTAGTCTCGCGGATGGAGCCGTGGTTGATGGTGGCAAAAGTTTAATTCTTATAGCTAGGCCAATTTCCAAGAGAGATGTGGATGCGAGGACGAATATGATCTTTAAAGGGCTCACATTTGATACCTTCTTGGAATTAAAGATATGGTTGAAGGAGTTCTCGATTAAGCATCATCACTCTTACACCATTGTTCACTTGGACTTGAACACGCGGTACACGCTAAAATGTGCCCATGGGTTGTCCGTGCAAGAACTTTCAAAAAGGGCCCTCTTGGCACATAACAAATTGTGTGGCCACTCATATGTGCCGGGGGCGGAAGCTTGATGGCGCAGATGCGCAGCCGGACCACCGTCAACTCACATCCGAGTTCATTGCATACAAGCTCTCGGCTGAGATATCATCACTTACAACCATGAGCATTAGGTTCGTGCAAGATAATACACAAATTAAAGATTGCAGAAGCCTCCAAATAATTATTCACACACATGGGTGGAAGAACCTCGCGAAGATAAGCTCCAGTGAGTTTAATGAGCATCCACACGACCAGAACCCGCCCGTATCGCTGCCCGTATGACCTGTCGGTGTCTTCACCGCGTCAAATAGTTCCGCCCCATGAAGACGGATCACACATCACAGATCCAGAGACACCATAATTCACATAAACCTCACCTATGGAAGGGATCTGGAGGGGGAACAAGCACGAGGGCATCGATCCTCGAAATATACAAAGATTCTTGGAAGATTGGGCGTCATCTCCATTGTCATAACAACATTTCATCGTCATCCCCATTTCATCTCACTCCTTCATCCATCTAGCTTGTTGTGATCTCTAAACCTATAGTGGATTTACACAAGGATTCATCTAGTAGTTGTATCAACATTCATACCATTATGATGATGTTCATTGCCTCTATGTGTGACTAGTTTCCTTTGTTCTTGGGGAGTCATGGGGAAACCCATCAATATTATGTCTTGAATAAAGATGATCTGTACTTTTCATTCATGATTGTATGCATTAGTTATCTCTCTTGATGTTATGTGTTGTGCACCATGTAACATTTGCCTACAGGACGGGAGAGAGAAGTACTCTTGGCTAGAGGGTGATCTTGAAGGTGCTAATTTAGTGACATGTCGCATTGGATCTTCACTTACCTAGTCAAGGGGGTATGAGAGAACTCACCGAATATATCCATAAGCAGGGGAAACCCTCAATTATAGTCGGATTGAAGTGGTTCACTATCAATCGTTATGATGGATGACAATTGATGGTTGATCCGTTGTCATCCAGTTATGGAGCTCCACCCTATACATACACATGAAGGAAGAGCTAGATTATCTTAATCATAATTAATAGATGTTAGTGGTGAAACTAGCACTCCCCGAGAACTCTTTTGCCCTATTGCAGGGATCATGCTTTTATATTACAAGTTCTACTCTCTATTTGTTGTTTCTAATTTACTTATTGCTTAGTTGGCAAACACAACTAAAACAACCAAACTCTTTTCACCATTTATGCATTGCCTAGACTTTAGAACAATTACTAAATACTCTCTTTAATAAATAGTGATAAAAGGTATTAAGACCGTCTGAACTCTACCTCTCCTGGTTCGATGCTCTTAGTTCGAAATTAGCTATAAACGAACTGTGCACTTGCAGTCATCAGCCATTCAGCCATCGAGGAGGAAGAAGAGACGTGGGAGGAAGAAGAAGACAGGGGACCGTAGAGGAAGAAGAACACCACACGAGCACTCGCCGAAGACGGGGACGACACAGATGGTCGCGGTGTCGCCGGCGTAGGCGAGGAATGGAACTTAGGGTGTGGTAGCTCACCGGCGACTTAGGGCTTAGGGTTTGGGGTGCGGGGTGCTCACCAGGGTCGAAGTCGAGGGAGGCTTTGGAGGGAGGTATGGGCGGCGGTGGACCGGTAGGGGGGGGGGGGGAGGTGTTCGTGGAGGTCGGTGCAGCGAGTCGACGCGGGAGCAGTGCCGACCACAGGTGGTGGAGGCAGGCGGTCCGATCGGCGACTGCGTCGGTGGGACGACGACTAGCTACCATAGTAATGGGGATGGAACGACGATGTAGACGGGGAGGTGGGCCACAGCCTACGTGATGGATCGTGTAGGCGTTTCGGTGCTGGCCGAAGCTAAACGTGCCGAATAGGACCCACCGGCCTGCACGAAGTAATTGGTGCCGCCTCGGGCCATGTTGCGCTGGGCCGTACTTTGCGGGCCGGCCCGATGGCCACTACTGATTCCGGTCCGCCTGGCGAGCTCAGACCTACCGCTTCGTCTCATGAGCGAGCCAAGCCGCGCTCAGCAACTCGACGCAACCTGAGATACCCGGCGGCGGCGGCGGCGGCTCCGGTAAGCCTCCTTGCCCCTTCCCCGCCCTCCTCTCACCATCCCCGCCCTCCTCTCCGCGTCCCCGCCCTCCTCCGAGCCCGCCCCTAACAGTAGATGCGCCCTTGCTGGAGGCGAACCGGCGGCGAGACGGGAACGACGCCCTCCCCAAGCCGGCCTCTTCCCCGGCTTCATCTTCACCTTCGTTGGAGACAGTTTTCTGAAATTTTCTGGTGCCTAATAAATGTTCATCTTTTACTACCTGCAGAATCCCAGGAAAAATTAGCAGCACCTGAGTCCAACTGAAGGTATAAACTCGGTATTCTCTACTCCTGGTTTGATGTGTGCCTGCCGTGATACGAATTCGTGATAGATATATATGTGTTGTCGCATCATGTAATTGTTTCAAGTTGATTATAGTATACTGGCGGCAAGGCGAGGACAGATGGCTTCTGCGGCGCTGCGCGCGTCCGCCTTCCGCCGTGCGGTCCCAGCCGCGCGCGCCGCTACGCGGTCATGGGCAGAGGGAGCGGCGGTCGCGCTCCGGCCTGCGCACCGCCTTTGCCAGTTGCATTGCTCTGCTCGACCCAACTCTTCACTAAAGGAGGTAATTTCCCAGCCTCGCCTCTTGGATCTGCCGCGTGGTTCTCCCTTTCCTGCTTGTTAATCTACGGTATTAATCTTGATTCCCCGACCTAGGTTCCAGCAGGATTTTTGCGTCAGACTCCCAGTTATGATTGTGCGCATGTAATGTCCACAATTACACTAAAGGGAATAAATACAGTACGTATTAGTATTTTAGAAACAAGCAGTCTAAGCATTCTACTGGATAAAAAATATGATTGCACGCCGGCTATCGACTAGTTGTTTCAGGATCGAAGGTAAAACTAGGCCGGTGTACAGATTGATATGGAACATCGCAAAGCGACCAACCACGCTATGCATAGACCAAATTACCAGTATCCGGTCCCCGGTGAAGGCTTTGAGGCACTGCTTTCCCTCTACCTTCTGCGCAGCAGATTGACGGGGGCAGCACTTGGAGGGCAGCCAGATTCAGTCGAATCTACAATGCAATAATAAAACAAATAAAGAGAGCATGTGTCTACAAACAGTCCAGGAGTCAATAGGTTAGAGGCTAGCACTCTTAGGCCTCGTTCGTTTTGTTGGAAATCAATCCAAGGATGGAACCAATCCAGGTTTGGATTGGGTTGATCCCGTACCATCACCCAATCCATGTCGAACTAAATTCTGTTTAACCCCTCCAAAAGTTACGTGTTCGTTTAAGCCACCTGGATCAGCGTCTCTGTCTTCGCCGTTCCTTTCGCTCGCGTCTCAGCTTGTGGAAAATTGTCTAGACGGTGGGTGGGGGTAGTTTTTTCCCAGACCATCTCAGTACAGCTGGACAGGATAAGTTGGGATAAATATTCCCGTCGGGAGCAAACGAAGACACAATTCTGTTGGGCTGGAAAAAATACCTCGTCGGGCTGGCAAACCAGAACAGAGCGACGATCCAGATCAATCCCTGGCTCCCAGGGAATAAACGAACAGAGCCTTATTGTGGAAGTGAATTATATAAAGTGAAAGTAGATCTATACTCTGTAAACATGATACATAGTCCAACAAGGAGCCTGGATTCGACTTAAAGGAAAAGTTCATTTTGCTCAGGATAGATCTGGATTTTAATTATATATTTTTTCTATCTTTGGGCTGTTTTTGTGTTTCTGCTATCATTTTCCTTATACGACTTTGTATACTTCTCTTATAAGCAGGTCCCATATACGTTGAATCAGCCATTGAGATACTCAACAACTATCTTTCAAAGGTTTGGCTTTTCATCTTCTACCCCACAAGAGAATGATAAGGAAGTAAACCAACCCAAAGACCAGGAAACTACTGCACAGGAAATAAATGCTGAAACTTCAAAGGAAGACAGTGGTTCATCTGGAGGTAAGTTTGGAAGACTTCAATCCCAGTCTAGTGAAAGGAGGATCTAGTGAAGCTAGTTCTTGAGAAGGATGCACTAAATGACCTGCATTTTTTGATTCAGGTGCAGAAGACCTTGATCTGTCAAAGGAGGATCTAGTGAAGCTAGTTCTTGAGAAGGATGAATTACTGACCTCGAAAGATGAAGAAATCAAAGATATGAGGGACAAGGTTTTGCGCAGCTATGCAGAAATGGAAAATGTCATCGCACGGACAAAGCGTGAATCTGAGAACTCGAAAAAATTTGCAGTACAGGTTTGTTGTTATTAAATCTGATTTGGAATTTTAATAACATAAATGATGTTTATAAGCATTTCGATCAATTATATTAAATTTTCTCTCTTATAGCGTCTTAATCGTTTATGCAGAACTTCTCTAAGAGTTTGTTAGATGTTGCTGACAATTTGGCTAGAGCATCATCTGCTGTGAAGGAGAGCTTCTCAAAATTAGATACTTCTGAAGATTCTAGTGGAGCCGTACCATTACTAAAAACCCTACTGGAGGGTGTAGACATGACAGATAAGCAACTCGGCGAGGTACTTTGTTTATCTAGTATTCCCTCTGTCCCAAAATAAGTGACTCAACTTTATCTAGAAACGGAGGTGTCTACACACTAAAATGCGTCTAGATACATCCGTATCTAGACAAAGCCGAGTCACTTATTTTGGGATGGAGGTAGTACATATTATCAATTAAAATTTGATTTTACTACACATACTGCTTTCTGGGTAGCAGTATTGCCTAAAGTGGGATTTCCCTCAATTTTGAATAGGTTTTTAAGAAGTTTGGAGTAGAAAAGTTTGATCCATTGAATGAGAAATTCGATCCTGAGAGGCATTATGCAATTTTCCAAATGCCTGATACTTCAAAACCATCAGGAACTGTTACTGCGGTTGTAAAGGTACATATCATCATCAATATTCTGATATGTATGTTTGTGTGTATTCCAATAAATTTTAAAATGTTGGTGTTTAGAGTTTTATTTTGATCTATGGTTGTATTCATCTATAAATTGTGTGTGTTCGAAGTAATCTTGATAATCATGCTTATAGAAACTTTTGACAAAAATTTATACGAAAAAATTAGCGAAACAGAATATTTACTTGAACTCTAAATTTATTAAAATCCAGTTCTGCTCTACTTGGCTGCCATACATATACTTCCCCTGCCTACATATTTTGGCCATTTTGGCAACTCACAATAATTTAGCTGTGATAAATGAACTTTAACTTTGTATTGTTCGCCCAATCTTTGTATCAACCAGCAATAACGGATAGGCTAGAGATGTATATCATGACAAATGAAGCGTTTTGAATTTGTAAGTTAATGTTTGGAATACTTAACAATAAGTATTAGACATTTGTGTGGCATCTTGCAAGAGCTCTGAGCACTTGCAACCTCAAATTATGTGGTGTAACTTGAATCTGTTGATAAGTTTCGGATTGTGATTATGATTGAAATGCCTATATACCAGTAAAATAGAATGTGCATCTAAATGCTTTGAGATTAGCTGTCTGATTATATCTGAAACCTCTCTGGTACAGCTGATAAAATGATGTTATATTCGTTACACATTTTTGGTTTCAGGTGGGCTACATGTTACATGATCGCGTTCTCCGCCCAGCAGAAGTTGGTGTTACAGAGGGAGGTCCCTCTGAAGAAGAGCCTGAGCAGAAATCAGGTGGAGATTAGATTAAATTGATTTAGTAATATGCCAAAAGCACATGAAGAGGAGGTAGCTGTTCCTCACAGCAAAGGAGCTCGGCGATAGCAGCGTTTGGGATGTTTTATTTTTCATGGTAAAAACAAAGTTTTCTTGTTGAAATGCTGTTTGTATGGGTTTATGTTTTACCATTCCTCGGCAGCCCAGCGTCTTTAAGAATTTTGCAAGGGCGTCTTGGAGACTTCAATATTTATCACTTGTTGATGTGTTCCCTTGGAAGAACGAGCTACCTGGCTAGTGCGGCTGTCAGTTTAGGTTTAGGCTTTGGTAGAGCGTTTTGATGGTACATGTCACACGTCTCCAGCTGCTTAGTTGCCATGAATAGTTGTCGCTGTAGAAGCACATTGCGAAACCACGCCCTAATCGACGCAATGCACTGAACTGCGACATCGACATCGGGAGCTTCCTCTGCGATCGTGGGTAGCGGTGGTGCACCGCGTGTGGATTGCTCAGTATTTCTGCTTTGGTCTAAAAATATTGAACAATAAACCTGAACTGGGAAGAGGCTAAATATTAGTGGGACTGATTGGATCAACCTCTCGGACTCGGTCTTCTCAAGGTGTTCATACGGTACATCTGTGTGTATCTATAGGAGAGTGTGCGTATCTACGAGCATCTACGTATTTTTTTAGGCCTTTTCTTTGACATAATCTAAAGATACAACTCCAGAGTTTTTTAATTTTCAAACTTCGGTCTTCTCCTAATATATTTTGAACTTTTCATATTATTTTTAGATGTTTGGCGCAACTTAGTCTTTACTAAATCTCAGTTAATTCATGTTATCTAAGTCCGAGTTACAACCTAGTTGCAAATTATGTGCAACTTGTGCAACTCATATGCCAACATGAATCTTGAAGCAAATCTAACGGTATGAATATTTATCTCAATTATAACCTAGTTGTAATTTGGAAAATCTCTGTTGTAGCTCACCTGCAACTAGAAAAAATCTCACTTGCAATCCACCTACAACTGAAAACTGAAGAGATCAGTTGCAAGCCACTTGTTCGTGTCATATTAGCACAATAGCACGTATGAGAAAATTTATACAATGACTAAGAAGTTGACTTAGACATAGTAACAAAAATATGAGACACCTGATCTCTACAAAATAAATCCGTTAGATGTCATAGTTTAAGAGAGAGCCGGTATTGATTGACGCCCGTGGGCGCCATTTTCCTCCTTGGAGGCGTCTTCGTTGAGCCTCGGCTCTGGCCCCATCACGGCTGTATGTCTCTAGGTGAAAACCTTGACCCTTGATGGATCGAGCAACGGTGTCACCTTGGTGTCACTCCCCTTCCTGGAGGCGTTGCTTCTGAGACTTTGGCGTTCTCTTGCTTCCCATTCTGTGGTCTCTTGTGCCTGGCGTCTGCACTTCGGTAGTCAGTTCGTGGGGATTCCGGTGGTGTTCGCCGGCGACTTCCTCTGTTCTTCGTTTCTTCGAGACGACGACCCCAAGGCTTCAAGTTCTCTGTTTAGTGTAGTCGTTCTCTTCTTGTGTAGGAGTCGTTTTGCTCTGCCCTGTGCTTGTATTGTAAACTGGTAACCCCAGCGGTGTGCGTGTGTGTGCTCGAGGTGTGTTATATTCCTGGCCGGTCGAGGGCTTTGTTAATTCAAAGTCGGGGTCTTTGAGCCTTCTGTTTAAAAAAGACATATCCCTTCGTCTCCATTCCAAATCCAAATTGAATCAATGTAGGAATTGATTCAATCGGCCCCTGTGTCGCTCCCAGTGATTCCAAATCCTTGCGCCGGCGCTGCCATCTTCCTCGGCCGCGGCGGGGGCGGACCCCATTATCCTAGCAGTGGAGGAGTCCATAGCGGCGTGGGCGCGGTGGAGCTCGGCGACGGGCGGCGCGCCTCTGACTCTGGTTGACTGCTCGGAGCGAGATATCGGGAAATGGAAACTTGACGGGCCCGTCAAGCAAGGCACGTCATCATATTTATTCGTGAGATCGAGGAGGAGACTCCCCGCGATTTGGTGATCCCTCGACTCCCATTCCCGTCTGGTAAACGCTTGTGCCGCCCAGAGTTGAGTTGCAGGTCCGATTCAGCCCTTTTTTCGGTGCTGTTGTTGGACTTAATCTTCATTCTTCCTGTATCTATCTAGCTAGGTCACCGCACTACCGACTGAGGAGACAACTCGTGCTACGCTTCAACCACCATGGGAGACGACGAGGCCTCCACTTCCGCCTCTCCGCAGCCGCACCAACCTGCACCGCCGGTGAGTACCCGCTGTTTTGTTTTCCCCGTACCACCAATTAATCTCATGTTGCTACGTACGCCCTGCAGGGAGCAGCAGGGAGTGTCAAGCAGCACATCTCCAGCTTGGTGGCGTCGTCGCTCCGTGCGACGGCGCCTCAAGTGGATGTACAACCCATGGTTGAGGTTTGCGCGCAAAACTTTGGCGACTACCAGTGGTAATGTTGTTGCATTTCGTTGCCTGCTCAGCTCAGCTGTGTGTGTGTGTCCGTTTCATCTGAGTATCTTAGTTAGTATCCCTTCAATGAGCAAATACGCCGCGATTGTATCTAAAAACCATAATATATGCAGCAACAACGCAATGGGATTGTGGCCAAGAGTTCAAGGATCAGCCGGGACGAGTTTCAGAAACCCCAATGCTATCGGGCAGGTTTGAGCGACCATATATCCTTTTATAATTTATTTATTACTTCAGCAATATCTCAATTCTTTCATCGGCGCCGCCACCAATAATTGTTTCCTTGTTCGCTCATCATTCCCTTTAATTTCATGCATGCATGCTGGATTTTTCTGTTCACAGGCCATCGCCGAGAACCTGCCTGCCTGTGATGCTATTGAATCAACCTCTGTTGCTGGTCCTGGTTTTGTGAATATCGTACTATCCAACACCTGGATTGCAAAGGTATGTATGGCCTAGTTGTTTCACCTGCAAGCAGCTTTGCATCTATTGCTGCTGCTGCTACTACACTTCTTTCATGCTAATTAAGCGCCAATACTGAAATACTCTGTTGTTGCAGAGAATACAAGATATGCTTGTAAATGGTATCAAAACATGGGCACCCATTGTTCCAGTCAAGAGGGTAGTGCTTGATTTCTCATCCCCTAACATCGCAAAGGAAATGCATGTTGGCCACCTTCGGTCAACAATCATTGGAGAGACACTGGCGCGCATACTTGAGTTCTTAAATGTCTATGTTCTCCGCCGCAATCATATCGGAGACTGGGGTACACAGGTAACAGACTCTTGGTGCTGAAATTACTGCTACAATAATCCGACTACCCTTTTTGGTTCATAGACAGTGTGGTTATGCACTCAGACTCATCCTTCTTTTTCCCTCACTAGGGTTATCTCTTTTTCCTTTTGCCTGCATCCGTTATCGGCTTCGTGTACCTTATTTTGTGGAACACATTAATGCATTAAGTTTGGTTCACTTCTTTGTGACAGGATCTGTGGATGCTATTTTGCATCTGTACATGCTACCTAGTACCCTATGATCTGCTTTATCGCACTGTTTTCTGTGCTTTGATAGTCTGATAAAATAGAGCTTGTTTCGCCTTCATAATTCAGTCTAGTTTGTTTATCCAGTCACTATCTGTGTTTTCCTATAGCTCTTTGACCGCTTCTTATAGCTTTGTAGGTATGCTGTACTTAGTATCTAGTATTTCCTGTGTACCATTTCTTATACTAGCAAAAACTGAAATTATACTTGTGCTATATATGCTGGAGAAATTGGTGATCTGGTACATTGCATTAGCAGAAATACCTACTTCTGCTTGTTCTGTAGGCACTAGTAACTGCTAAAATGTTTGCCAATATGGAGGCATTATATGTTAAACCGATTTTTTCCTTGCGCATTAAACTATGTTCACCTTTATTAATGCAGTTTGGAATGCTCATAGAATTTCTATTCGAAAAGTTTCCGAATTGGGAGGAACTTGGCAGTCAGGCCATTGGTGACCTACAGGTAAGGTGTTTCCATGCATTGATGGTACTATTGGTACTCTCTCTGTCCCTAATTAGATGTCACTGATCTGTCTAGATTTGCATGTATCTATTATACACTAAAACATGTCTAGATACGTGTGTATATAGACAAATCTGCGATCAGTAATTTGGGACATAGGGAGTAGTATAATGTGGCATAAAAATCTTATACACACAATCAACATATTCAATTTGGAATATAAGCATGCATGGAGTCTGGTACCAGATATCCATATAATAAGCTTTATGGTTGAAAAAGACCTGAATTATGAGTTTAGGGTAATTTGTTGTGCTGAAACATAAATCATACTATTTAATTGTTGTTTTTCTTGGTGGCATTCATATAAACTTTTATGCCCAGATAGCTGCATCACTTGTTTGTTATCCTTAAAATTGCTTAATCTATGCATCAGTATCATCAATATAGTGGTTTATCCCTTAACTAATTCGAGTAACATTGATTTTAGCCAGGCATGTGATGCTATTGTTTTGATTAATGTACTAAATTACACCGCTTTATTATTTATTTTATCTCTTAGCTTGGGAAGTAAGGGCTACGGTGATTGATTTCATATCACTGCCCATTGGATTTTCCTCTTGGTTGCTTGTTCTTAGCTACCCAATTACTTGATTGCCTTCCTTATAGTCCTTAACAATACATTTCTGACATTTAATTAGTTGGAGCCCATGAAGCTATGCACAGAAGAAAATCTTAATTGGTTGTCGTTAGCATACAGTCAGGATGAAATAGCTGTAAATAATTATCTATATATGTGATGCCTCTGCCTCCCGCTTGATCTATATGCTTATCTTGCCAAGGTCGAACTAAGTGCTTATTTTTCTTTTGTGTTAGAATTTCTGATTCGGTAAACAAATGACCATGTTTCATTTTGGTTTTATGCTGCAGCTTTTCTATAAAGCATCCAAAGAAAGATTCGATAATGATGAACAATTTAAGGTTAGGGCTCAGCAAGCTGTGGTTCGGTTACAGGTAAGTTGACCTTTTCTGTATGCGGGAGAATGGCAGGATCATGGTCTTCTCATTCTCTTCTAAGCTATATATACGCTGTAGGGAGGGGGTGAGAAATATCGTACAGCTTGGAAAAGGATATGTCAGATCAGCAGGAACGAGTTCGACGAGGTTTACAAGCTCTTAGATGTACAACTTGAAGAAAAGGTAGTATCACTTTCTCCTGATATTTGACTTACTATTCAAACAAGTTACCCAGCAGAATTATCGACAAAATATAGCTGCAATCTGAGAATAATTATGCAAATTGGACTTTAGATGAACTCGAACACATCTGTATCTAGGATGTTTGCCCTCTTGCCCTATGGAAAACGAACTATTGTACTTTGTAAAATTGAAATCTGTGCAATGTTTGTTGACTAGCAATTTTTGCTCAAAGGCTCAGTATTTTCTTTCCCTCATTTCAACCATAATGAAGAAGATTTTGTCAAACAGACAAGTTGATTCACCTTGGCGTATTTTCTCATTGTCATAATATTGAAAAGATTTACAGCTACTACCAAAATTTTACATTTTTGCTTCACTTATTAATTGGTATTGCCAGATTAAGTGTATTGAACTCCTGATTTATTGAACTTTTTATATTTACCAGCTAATATGTGGAGATATTTACAAGACTTGAGAAATATATTTTTCTTGGCCAAAGTCATTTTTGTAAAAAATAAAATTAATCTGCTGTAGTTCATCTGAAATCATTCTGATCAAGGCGTTTGTATCTCCTTCTGTTAAGTCACTTGCCATTGAATGCTTATGTATATATGTTATCTGTCTCTTCCCCGGAAGGAACGCAGTGAGGTTACTAGTTTATGTTTACCGTGAGAATCAAAGCTAATTACTCTTTTAATACACACTTTTCAGGGCGAGAGCTTTTATAATCCTTATATCCCACAAGTTTTGGAGGAATTGAGTAACCAAGGTTTGATAAAAGAAAGCAAGGGTGCTCGCGTAATTTTCATTGAAGGTCATAAAAGCCCTTTGATTGTGGTTAAAAGAGATGGTGGCTTCAACTATGCCTCAACAGACTTAGCTGCTCTTTGGTTAGTTACTGAATAATGTTCACCTGTCTTTTCTGTACCTCATATTTCTGGGTGCTTCAAGTTCAAACAAAAAAATCTTTCTTTGTGCTTATTTAGAATTTTCTCTAATCTAAGTCTCCATATACCGTATTTGATGCAGCTGGTTTGTTACGGACAGTGTTTGTGAGCTTAAACCTTTCCTTTTCTCTTTGCCTTTCTGAAGGTACCGGCTGAATGTTGAGAAAGCAGAATGGATAATATATGTAACAGATGTTGGTCAGCAGCAGCACTTTGATATGATTTTCAAGGCAAGAACAGAGAGAGTATCATTCATATTTATCAGTAATATGTTATTGTGTTTAATTACAAACTTTGGAAAAAAGTCCACAACCTGACCCCGCGTCGCTCCGCACGGGGCGGCTCGGGGAACCCTAGCCGCCGCCGCCGCCGGGGCTCCCCTCAGCTCGGCCCCCTTCGCCGTCGCTGCCGCTGGCCGTCGCCGCGGTGGCGGCGGGCGCCCTCGCCGCCAAAGGTGTCGGGCGGGATCTCGCCGTGGAGGCGTGGGTGGAGAGACGCGCGCGGCGGCGTCGACCGCGGGCGCGTGCTGCGCGAGAGGCGTCGCGGTGCGCCGGGGCGGCGGCCTCGGGGCGAGGTCGCCGTGGACCTCGCGGCGGGACGGGCGGAGGCCGGCGGCATGGTGCGTGGCTGCTGGCGGCGGCTCGGCGGGCCCGATCTGGGCTTGGCCTGGGCCGGTCGGGCAGTGGCCGTTGCGGGCGCTGCGTGGCCGGTGCTGGGGAAGGTGGCCGGTGCTGGGGAAGGTGGTGGCGCGTGGCCGTGTGGGGGCGGCGGCGCTGAGGGTGGCGGGGCGCCGCCGGGTCGGATCTGGGCCCTGCGGGCCGGCTCCGGGCGTGGGTGGTCTGGGCGTCGCGGCTGGCTGGCGCGGGAGGCCCTGGCCGTGGTGGTGCTGCAATGGTGCAGTGGTAGGTGCCGGTGGAGTTCCGGGGGCGGCTGCCCCGGGCAGCGGCGAAGTGTTGGTGGGCATGGTGGAAGAAGGTGGTCCGGTCTTGGGCACGAAGCAGGATGGCGCGACAAGTCCCAGGCTAACGCCTTGTCTCGGTTGCTGGCCGGCCGGCAGCTGGCCGAGGCCGGCGATGGCGGCGGCTTCGGGCGCCGCTCCCTTCTTGAAGGCATCGCCGAGGTGACGTTGTGGCTTCTTGTCTGGGTTTGCTCCGGGGAAATCCCTAGATCCGCCGTGATCGGTCGATGGCGGCATTCTTGTGTCGTCTTCCCTCTTGAGGGCATCGATTTGGAGCTGCTTAGGCCGGAGGGACCCGTGGAAGTTGGATGGTGTTGGCGTCATGGGTTGCGTGGCGACGATGACAATGGTGAGCGGATCGGAGTTGCGGCATGTTCTTCGTCACCCCTGCCGTGATGGTGAAGTCGGAGCTGCGAGGCGACTTGTGGCAACGATGCCACTTGATTGGTGCTTGCGTCGGTGCAAGGCGTGCAACTTCTCCTATGAAGGTCACAGTTGAAGTCGGAGCTGCCTCCTCCTCGACGTGCTTGGGGGTCGACTGTTTGGCACAGGCTCACTTGGGTTCCGTTGTCGTTTGCGGCGAGGGTCTCGATGGCGGATGTCTAAAGTGAAGTCGGAATCGCTGTCTCGTGGAGGAGTGACAACGATGACGCTCGATGACATCCTCAACGGGTCTTTCTCCTCGATGGCGTCTGTGCTTCGTGTGGGTAGCCAGGTTGGCGGGGTGCTAAGTGTGTGTTGTTGGTTTTCGCCCGATTTTCTCCAAAAAATTGGGCACTTTCTTCTTAATTAATAGATTGAGGCAAAGCTTTTGCCTCCGTTTCAAAAAGTAATATGTTATTGTAGTATTGACACTAGTTCATTCTTTATATGAAGAGAACCATTTTAGATCTTACTGCCTATATTAGATAATAAATCTTTATTTTATTTTGTTTTCTGTTCCAGGCTGCCAGGATGGCTGGTTGGCTCCCAGATCCAAATGAGAAGAAGTTCCCGAAAACAAGTCATGTTGGGTTTGGCCTTGTTCTTGGTGCAGATGGTAAGCGATTTCGAACTCGTAGCACCGAGGTTGTTCGGTTACGGGACCTACTTGATGAGGCTAAATCTCGAAGTAAATCAGTACTTGTGGAACTTCTCGATAAAAAGGGTAAGCAGTACAATTATGGATTTTTTTTTGCGTTTTTAATAATAACCTTTCACGTAAAATATGAAGTGAGGTTTTGTTCAGGTAAACTTGTTGACTGGACTGATGAGGAATTAGATAAAACTTCAAAGGAGCTAGGATATGGTGCTGTCAAGTATGTACCAGTTTTGTCTTTTTGAAGGCAAATTTGTTTGACTGAAATTAGTTTTTTCTTTGAGGGATGGGCTGAAATTAGTCAACTAAGTTTTTTTAGTCCTAATCTGATTAGTATTGTCATGTTTTTCTACCTTCAATATAGGTACGCAGATTTGAAGAACAATAGACTCACTAATTACACATTTAGCTTTGATCAGATGCTAAGTGTTAAGGTACTCCTGGACTCCAGTATTTATTTACTGAATTATTTGGCTATTTTACATTCTTCACCATGTTATTTACATCCTAATTTGCTTTGTGAACAGGGAAATACTGCTGTATATCTTCAGTATGCTCATGCTCGTATTTGCTCCATTATAGGGAAATCTAACATGGATCTAGAAGACCTAAAAATGGTACTACTTGATAAATTTATGTGTTAATGCTGTTAAAGTTTGAGCATGAATAATTTTGGCCATCAGGACTAAATTGTGACTTTTTTGCTCTTAGAATGCGAGCATTTCTCTTGGCCATCCAGATGAGCGTGCCTTGGGACTGCATCTTATCCGTTTTGCAGAGGTATGTGTGATTGACACTACTAACTAAATTTAGTCATTCGATCGACGGACTGAGAATCAGCTGAAAACTTTAATCTGGCTTATTGCTTAGCAGTGTATGTCCACAGCGATTAGCAAACATTTTGGTTACGTGCTAGGATTTGGAGTAGCTTTCTGGGTTCAGACAAGGCGTATGTCACTTGATATGATACTGTTTGTATTGATTTTATTTGCCGCCATCTGTGTCAGGCTGTTGAAGAGGCATGCAATGAACTCCTTCCGAGTGTTCTTTGTGACTACCTGTACAACTTATCTGAAATGTTCACAAGGTTCTACACCAGTTGCCAGGTACACTTGTCTCTGTTTCCATCGTTAAATTCATCCAGAGTGAGAAAATGGCAAAGGCCTTTCACCTGCTAGGCGCTAAGCCTTCCACCCGCCTAGCTCACCAGGTTTAACCGCTGCCGCAGGTGGTAGGATCAGAGGAGGAGCCGAGCCGGGTGCTGCTCTGCGAAGCGACTGGGATCGTCATGAGACAGATCTTCCAATTTCTCGGAATCACACCCGTTTACAAGCTGTGATTGGCCGATGTTTAGCCTTCACCTCATGTACATATATACATGTGTTCCCACATGTCCCTTCTCCATGCTTTCTGATTTCGTCCTTGTGTAGCCTGGTTGGCACCGGCCCTTGACATATTTGGGTCGATTGCCCCATTTGGGAATTCAAGCATGTTGAAACTCCGTAGCAAACGATGGTTTGCCTCCCCCTTGGCTCGTCATCTGCTGTTGTGTCTAGTATTTTGTGGCAGCTCTTTTGTCGTTGCTGGTTAGAGCAACTCTAGTAGGTCCCACAGAACATAAAAGAAGTTCTCAAACTTTTTTACGGTATGGCTTCCGTCGGTGTGGTGACCCGGCATACCACTGCATGGTGTAGTATGCAAGTCTGATATAACACCAATGAAACACCGTTCCACTAGTATTATATCGCTTAGAATGGTACAACAGAAACATATGCGGGTCCAAGGCATGTCTATAGAATTACAACATTGACTCTGTTACATAAGATCATCACAGCCTCCTACTTTACAATGAGGTAAATCTGCAAATAAACTCCAGAAGAACGACTCGTAGTCTAATCCTATCACGAGCTCTATTTGTAGAGTATTTGACTAGCTATAGAGGCTAAGAATAGATTCTAGCTAAGTAGGAGCTAGGTTTAGGAAGCTAGTTCCCTTCTATGACTAAACTAGGTTTTCTCCTTGTTGGATGTGGTATCTGACTCCTCTGACAGGTTCCTGTCTGTTGAAGTAGTTGTTGACTCCTCGGCCTTCGAGTTGCACTATAGATCCTCCTTTGATGCCTCCATATCTAAGCAGGGGATTTAAGAGTGGGATGAGTACGAGCGTACTCAACAAGTTCATTATAGGAAAGAGGTGTTTTATGCACTAGCTACAGCATTAGACCGGAAAGTCTAATACCAATGCAGGTTTTCATAACCATTTCTTCAAAAGGTTGCTTTTATTCAGAAGAACTATGTCCGTCAGCCTTCACCGGTTTACTAGAACTTCATGGAGCTCCTTTCCGGCAGCGTTCGCAGTTCCATATCCCGGAACAGGGAGTGACAGGTCACGGTTCTTTACACTCTGCAGAGGTGTGTTGCTTTACCCATAAGAGATCTTAACCTTGGTGCCAACCGAGCCGCGAGCTTGTCCACACTTCCTATGGTGTGAGGCCCGGTATAAGGTCTAGCCAATCATGTTCCTCCGCTACCTCGAACACCCACCCTTTGTTGCATGCCCCGACCCTGGGTCCACGCCGGTCCCATTATTCCCATATATTTCAGGGTGGACCCCGACCACGACGATAGTCTGGGATCGAACCAAACTCCTTCGCCGGTAGCTGCAACCCATCATAGACCGCAATACCGTGGGGACTTAGGACTCCCCAGCTTCACCATCTTGCTCCTTCGGGCGACAAGTGTACTATGGACAATGCCGTGGGGACTTAGGACTCCCCAGCCTCACCAGCTTGCCCCCTTGGATTACAAGTGTATTACGGTAAAGCGCATCCGTTGATGAATGAGAGGTGGAAACACTTTTGACTACTCCGTCCCACTCCGGATCTTATGGTTAACACTGGTATTACGGCACAAGAATCACTGGCGACATTTGTTGTTTAATCCTAGATGGATATAAACCCTTGCAATGGAACCTCCACCATATCAACACAATCCATGGTTCCATTGCCCACCACATAATCATATTCATAGTTATGAAAATAGTGGTTTTGGTTTTTATGCAATAGTGATAATCATAGTACTTTGCAAGTAATTTGATAAAGATACTCAAATGACATGAGCAAGTGATGAACTTGCCTTTCTTGACTGCAAGATTATGCAGTCAAGGTCTTCGATACGCAATAACTCCAAATTCTGAAATAGCATCATCGTCCGGTAAGGACGATGTTTAAAAGATTGGCAAGGATGCAATAATGCATAAGTATGAGATGCAATCGCTCTAAGCGTGTCCTAACCCCGATGATTTAGGATTAGTGAGTGGTAAGGATTGGTTTAGGGTGTGTTGCACTTTTAGAGTGATTCATATACAAGGTTCTTATTCAGGTGTGATTACTTGGTATTATAAACAGGTAGATAATAAAGCATAGTAATCAATTGAGCACACAGAGAATGATAATTGGCATAATGTTAACAAGTAAAGAATAGTGGTTAGTTTTAGTACTATATGGCATGGTTAATGATTGATTATCATATACTTCAAAAGAATAACTTTTGAAGAACATGTTCTTTGATAAAGAACAAGTATGATAATTAGGTTGGTGAGGTTCTATGGTTTTCCATGGTTCTGCTAATTGTTGTCTGGAGTAAGTAGTAGATGGATCACAACCTGGTTGGATTCATCAGCTACTAGGCTTGTATGGTTGAATTAAGTCTAAACATCTTAATTACCAATAGTTGCTATCAAGGTGGTATATCTAATTGGTGATAGTTGGCTAGGGTTTATAGATCCTATGAAGCAGGTTTGATGGCTACTCCTTATTTACTTCAAAAGAATAACTTTTGAAGAACATACTTCTTAAGTAATAAGAAGTATTGCAATTAGGGTTGAGGTTGTCTATGTTTTACTGTTGGTTCTATTAAGTAAGGAGTAATTGGCTCCTAAATAGGATGGTTGATAAGTATACAACACTAGTAGGGTTTAGTGGAACAGGGTTCTGTAGTGTAAAATAGTAAGTATGGTTGCTATTAGGGTTCATCACAATGGTATGATGCTAATTAGGGATTAATAAGGATGATGGCTTTGGTAATAGGATCTAGGGTTTTTACTTGGTTGACCCCACTTGATTAGTTGGGTCAGATGAGGATGAATACATGGGATACCCATATATTAGTGATAGGTCTTCTACATTTTATGTGTACAAGACAAGTATTTAGTTGCTACTATGGTTCTATGATTTGGAAGAAGGTACCATGATCACATGTTCTAACCTAAGGTTTTAGGTTTAGGACAATTTAGGGTTCACATGTACTAATGGAACTAGGGTTCCTAATTAATTTAGGGTTTTAGGAGTCACATGAAATGATAGGGTTGTAATATCATTCCATGTGGAATTTAGGGTTTGCTATTTACAATTTAGTTCTATGATTAATAACTTCATGTTAAAGTTGAAGTTATTAATAACTTTGAAATAAAATTAATATTCAATTTGCCTTTTTATTATTTTTAAATAATTTACTAATTAGGGTAATTATTAATTAGGGTTTAAATTTCCACTAATAGAAATTGAATAGGATAACAAATAAAGAAGATGAGTTTTCATGTTTTCTTTATTTGCTTTCTGGTTTTATTTATTTTATCAATGTTTTCTTAATTTCTGAATTTTTAATTGTATTTACAATTAAAATTAAAGGCTTAAATAGCAAGTATTAAATAATTAAATTTTTATTAAAAATAAAAATTTCATTTTATATTTTTATTGTATAGAGTTTTCTTTTCTAAGAATTTTAATATCTTATTTACATTTTTCTGAGTTATAATGAATTTTATATATTTATTTAAAGTTGCAGCAATTCATGAATTTGAAATTAAACAAACGAAATACTAAACCTACCCGGTTTTCTACCCACAGAGACACTGACCTGTGGGCCAGTGACCAGGTCACCTGCCACGCAGGCATTGACCAAGGTCAAAATTGCCACGGTGGCCAGGGGGCTCACTGCCGGCGGTTTGCCGGTGACGGCGCCGCCGTTCCAAGGCTCGAGCGGACCAACAACTCATGCTACTCGATTCAGCTCGCCGCGGTGAACACCAGGGTACCAACGCCGCCCCTAAATCGTCGCCGGAGCTCGCTCGCCGGCGAGGCCGAACGGCGGCGGACACGGGCACACGCGGCTAGGAGGCTACGATCGACGATTGGATGCAATAGGAAGCTTAGTAGGTGCGTGGGCTCACCGTGAGCACGACGGGCATGTCGGCGAGGTCGATGGAAGTCTGGTTCGCCGGAATTCATGGTGCCGGCCGTCGGAGGGTTGAGCTCGGCGACGACGCTCCGTGCTGCTCCGGCACGATTCCTTATGCAGGAGGAGCAAGGAGAGGATGGCGATGACGATGGTGTCCTCGGCGAGGCTCGGGGTGGTCTCTGCCGACGGCGACGGCCGGACTCCGTACGGCTAGGGTTTCGGTTCGAGCAAAAATTTGGGACAGCGGAGGAAGAAACTCGAGCTGGGGTTCGTCCAGGGTCTTTTATACGGCGAGGGAGCACGCCTCGTCACGCCTTCGGACGAGGAGAAGCTGCCAGCGACGCCACAAGCCGAGCACGGCTTCGTGCTGTCGACCATGCGGGGAAAAGAGGATGAGGACGAGCCTCTCCTCGATATTTTGGACAAAGGGTTATGCGGGCTGGCTTGGGCTGCTGGATCGCGTTCTTTGGGCGCGTTAGTGGACTCCTGCTGGGCTTCTTCGGCTGGCAAGGTCCAGGTAAGCTTCTTCTCCTTATTTTTTTCCTGTTTCCTGTTTCCTTTTTCTTTCTTATTTTCTGTTTTTCAATTCTGTTTTATAATTCTTGTTTTAATTCACATTTAAATCATGTGATACCATGCAGGTATTTGATAATTTGAATTTCAGTAGGACTATTAAAAGGATGAATGCTTTCCTGTATTGTTTTTGGGATAAACATTTAATATATATGAGCTACATTGCAATTGTTTATTAATCATGATTTTATGCACTCATTTTAATTTCCTTGTTCTTGTGTAATCAAATCTGTTTGGAATTATTAGAATTGAGAATTTCTATTCTTAAGTGTTTTAGAGTTTATCATTATGGTTTGATCTTTTAATTGAGAATTCAGTCCCATGCATATGATTTTATGTGAACCTTTATTATTAAGATCTTGTAGTTTGGATTATAACCCTATTTCCAGATAGCACTATTATGGTATGTTAATATCACCTTGAAATACTTTGAGTAATACAACTCTAATTATGGTTTGATCTTGGTTTTAAAGTTGAGTGGTTTATTACCACACATATGATTTCAATTATAAAATGTAGCACAAGGTTTGTTTCTTATGTTCAAGAAGTGAAGCATAAGATTTAATTAATATGCCGTACTAGGATGCTAATGATGTTTACCTAATGGCAATTGGTTTGAGTTTCAATTAGGGCCTAGCTTTATATTTTGATCACCATAGGGATACACAAACTAAGGTTGAGATTTAATTATAGGTTGTAGAGATGTGGTGACACCATATTGCATTGGCTAGAGTTTAATCTCCACTATCTATGATAAGGGTTACTTGCTTAATACCTTATGTGCTTCTCTAATTACTAAGATATTTAGAATTGGTTTTATCTCCTAACAATAGGTTTCTATTATTATCCCCAATTTATCATGAAATTAACTACATTGTTTATAGTTCTTTTTATAGTTAACTTTGGTCATATGGATGTATGGTTTCTTACCATATTAAGTATAGAGTTTAACTCTAAGGTTTTCTTAGGTTCTCTAATCTATGGAATATAGATGTGGTTGGATTCTACTTATGATCACCGAGTGATTCACAAGTTAAGGCTGGGATATAAGCCTATGGTTGATTACTAGTTACCTCCCTATTATTTCATGTGGTGAATGATATCTACTTATCTTATTAAGGTTTAACTTATCCTCACATATCTCCAAAGCATGATCATATATTATATATGATCATCTTGTTCTTAATATCTTAACCTCAAGTTCTTTAGGGTTTATGATCATTACACAATTTATAATGATCAAGGTTGGACTTCCTAAGGTATCTCTGATGAATTTGGTTTCTCACTCCCAAGATTAAGTGTTGTCTTGATCAACTAAATATAGACTTTGTTTTTTAGTTTCTTGAATAGACATAGTTATGGTTGTCTCAATAATTTATATCCCAGGAGATTGCCTGAGATAATTACTTAGGGTTTTACTCAAGGAATGATGGTTTAACCATTTGGTTATTTGAATAAATCTCTCCCTTGAATCCAAGTGTTTTCTCAACTAACTTGAGTGTAATACCAGATCTTGAGCTCTCTTATATATAGGAATGATTATTCTAGGGTTTATGGTGTACTCACAATATATCCATAGGTATCAAATCTAAAACTTCACTTGGCTATCTTGGTTGAATTAATCTCCTCCTTACTTTATCAATTCATGGATATGGTATTATTCCATGTGATATTAGGTTATCTCACCACTCCAAGGAAAATGGTTTACAACCTAATACTTTAGTTCAAAGGTTGTCCTTTATTCTTAAATAGACAGAGCTAGGATTAATGTGAATGGTCTCTCTCATTTGGGAAGGACTTTAATACTAACCTAAGGTTAGGCTCCATAGAGAATGATGTGATCATCAATATCTATGTTTAACATAATTAGTTATCTCTCTCTAGGGTTGCCTGGAATAATATCCTAGGGTTCCTCTTAAAGATGATGTTGTGATCATATGGGTATTTATATCCAAGGTTTGCCTCAAGGTTTGTTATTGCTACTCTAATAAATAACATAGAACTCTCACCTCTCTAGGTTTGATGTATAATAATATGTAATAGAGAAGAATATATACTTCTAGAGTTGATCTCCTTGTCTTGTTTCCAAGATTGAAATAGAATGAATACCATGAGGTTCATGGTAGGGTCAAGGATTAGTTTAAGACATGGAAAAGATAAGTGAAGAATAGTTTCTCCAATTATTGTTACTTGGTTTCCAATTAAATGGATGTTCATATGTTATGGCTAGGAATATCATGTTGTGATCTTTAATAAGATCAGGTGGTTGATCATTGAGTAAAGTGTTGTTGTGTTGATTATTAGTTCCATTTGATCTAACCCCTTAGATCAAATTATCTCTACCCAAAACAAGGTTTTAACAAAGTCACATTGAGGTTTATAGCGCTTGTCTTGATGAGCTACTTCAATTCCACCAAGGTCAAGTGAAACTTCAGTTACTGTGACTGTTTTACTTTTAAGCGCGAAAATTCCCCAGATTTTCAATGCATGAATGCAATGCACACATCTGTTTCCTCTATTTTTGTAACCCCAATACCTGGGATATTACAATCTCTACCCCTTAAACTAAACTTCGTCCTCGAAGTTTGAACTCTGTTACGTTTCGGAGTGTGGATCTGACTTGTGCAGACTTCTCGAACTCCGTGGTGATCTCATTGGATATAATTGAATATATCCCTTGTCCAGATTCTTCCTAGAATCCAATATTGTCTATCTCTGAGCCATGGCTTCGTACTTCAATTCCATGATTTCTTTCCATAGTATAATCTTGTTTCCTTTCTCATTGAAGATTCAATGCTTGGAACTTCTTCTGATGCTGCTAGTCTCAACTGAAGACTAATTTAACAACATACTCCTAATTGGTAAATAGGTCTTTGTTTTCCCTTACTACCAAAACTGCAATAATGGTACTAAGTAAGGTACTTAACATGGAAATGATCGTGATGGTTTATTTCCCTAAGAATGGATTAGACTCATTTAGTCCATCCAATCATGGTTTATAGTTGATACCTATAACTATTTTGGGTTATTTAGGTTCCATGAAAGGAATCATTCTGTTAGTCTGTGGTTCTGGTATGGTCAATTTCCTTCGGTCTTTGGCCTTCTTGAGCTGTATTTGGTATATGGTATTTTCTTCGTCCAACTTCTTTATGCTTAACTTACTTGAGCTTTCGTACTTCTGAGTAAATACTACTCACTTTCTCAAGTTATAGTCCACTTCTTACTTCCTCGAGGTATAAACCTCGGCTTCTGGTCTGACATCCATCTGAAAGTAATGTTCAAAAATCTTATGAAAATAAGATCGAACTTCCTCTCAGTTCAGACATTCTGCTTCTATCAAGCTCAAAATATTGAGTTATTGTACACCCATCTCCATCTTTACTCTACCCCTTTGAGTTTTCTTATGGTTTTCAATTCCTTTTCTTCCAACCATTGGATTGATGGTTAGAATATTGGTCTAGGTGTAGCTTATGGTTTGTAATTCTTCTTAGGTCTCGTGAAGAATGTTTGTGGTGTATCCACTCAATTGTGGACATCCAATGTGAATCCTTCGACTAAATGATTATAGGTCAGTGTTATTTGGCTAACAAAGTTTTGTTTGTTCACAATTTCTTGGTACAAATAATCCAATTATGGACTACTTGATATCAATTGTGGCTATTTGTTATCTAAAAATGGATTCTATTATAGGTTCTGATCAACTGGACGAGACATCCTCTACTTTATCTCGCAGTATTGATCCTATACCAATTGTGGTCTTCTGATATCAACTATGGTCTTCTTATATCTGCTATGGTTTCATAGATCATCTTCCTTCTTCGAGGGTTTATTGTTGCAAGAAAACCACTAGCTGACACTATGAATATAGTATCCTAAGTGATTTCCCATGCATTCCCTCTTCTATATTGACTATGGATATGCTTCAGTTTCACCATAATCACCAGATTTCTCACCTTCATGCTTATTCCGTACTAAAGTACTCCTCTGTTGAGGTTAAGCATGAGTTTTGGTTGGTACTACCTTCTGAATATTGTGGTTGCTTCCCACAACTTTGTTTCCTTTCTTCTAATGAACCTTCATCTTGTCTTCAGAGTCTTCAGAATTCGTCACTTCCTCACACTAATACCATTACCCTCTAGATCTATATCATCAAGTAAAAACTTGATATTGCAACATGCATTTGCATATCAAAGTCAAACTTCATGTATGGATCTAGTCAAACAATGAAAATCCATTAAAATCCAAGAAGGTTCAGCTTTGTGTTTATAGTACACACCATCATAAGCCTGAATATACTAGTTGAGTAAGACATATCGAAACATCAGGCTGAGATGTGTAGTATATAACACCACATAAGATAGGTTGATATCGTGATACTTAGCACAAATATATGGGATTCTACTATTTGTCTCAACCTTTACCTTAATTGCACATTTGCAATGAGATAAACTTGAAACAAAATGGTCTAGGATAGTTATGGTTAACCTAATTTTCTCTGGAAGTACTACTTAACTTCCATTTTGTTGAGGACTAAGATATGTCTAGGTTGTAACATGGCTACTCTAAACACATAACTATTGGAATATAGTTGCTATATTTCCAAGTATTTCTATCATAAGACTATGGTCATGAGGTGTTTGGCACACTTCCCATAGTTTTGGGAACACAATTATTGTACTATTGTTTAGCACTTGGCTTCTTATTGTACTCCTCCTAAATATTTATGAGGCTCTAGTACATCACATAATGATTCTCAGGTGAATCATATATGATAAGCAACTCTACCTTGTAAGTAGACATATATTATTTCTATCACTCTTCCTTATTTCCCATGATTGACTCATCATGGTCTATACTACTTCATATAACTCATATTTATCACTTACTATCAGTTGTTTTACAAGTTTGAATAATTTACTTACCCATTACTTGTACCAGTTTACACCTTCTAGTAGGCTATCTTCCTACTATACTTATCTTTAGCACTTGATATTACTTCTAGTGCAGGTCTGAGTAATTCTTATTTAACTATAACATGTGTTGGTACACATCTTCCAATAGGATATCTTCCTTATGGTTGTATCCTCTCTTTGGACTACCATGTATTGTATACCAACTGTGATCTACTCATCTATTGTTTTAAGGACATAATGGTATGCTACATACTTGGGATTAGCTAACTAACTTTGCTTAAGAAGGATAGGTAGGAAATGTTGACTCAAGTGTGTCAGGATTATTCTCAAGTGAATATCCATCTCAAGTCATAAGAATTATTTGGTTTACCTAGGACAACTTCCTATAGACACTACCAATCCTATAGGTCTCCTTTAAAGGGTTTTTAATCCTAGGGTCAAAGCATTTGCTCTGATACCAACTGTGGTGACCCGGCATACCACTGCATGGTGTAGTATGCAAGTCTGATATAACACCAATGAAACACCGTTCCACTAGTATTATATCGCTCAGAGTGGTACAACAGAAACATATGCGGGTCCAAGGCATGTCTATAGAATTACAACATTGACTCTGTTACATAAGATCATCACAGCCTCCTACTTTACAATGAGGTAAATCTGCAAATAAACTCCAGAAGAACGACTCGTAGTCTAATCCTATCACGAACTCTATTTGTAGAGTATTTGACTAGCTATAGAGGCTAAGAATAGATTCTAGCTAAGTAGGGGCTAGGTTTAGGAAGCTAGTTCCCTTCTATGGCTAAACTAGGTTTTCTCCTTGTTGGATGTGGTATCTGACTCCTCTGACAGGTTCCTGTCTGTTGAAGTAGTTGTTGACTCCTCGGCCTTCGAGTTGCACTATAGATCCTCCTTTGATGCCTCCATATCTAAGCAGGGGATTTAAGAGTGGGGTGAGTACGAGCGTACTCAACAAGTTCATTATAGGAAAGAGGTGTTTTATGCACTAGCTACAGCATTAGACCGGAAAGTCTAATACCAATGCAGGTTTCCATAACCATTTCTTCAAAAGGTTGCTTTTATTCAGAAGAACTATGTCCGTCAGCCTTCACCGGTTTACTAGAACTTCATGGAGCTCCTTTCCGGCAGCGTTCGCAGTTCCATATCCCGGAACAGGGAGTGACAGGTCACAGTTCTTTACACTCTGCAGAGGTGTGTTGCTTTACCCATAAGAGATCTTAACCTTGGTGCCAACCGAGCCGCGAGCTCGTCCACACTTCCTATGGTGTGAGGCCCGGTATAAGGTCTAGCCAATCATGTTCCTCCGCAACCTCGAACACCCACCCTTTGTTGCATGCCCCGACCCTGGGTCCACGCCGGTCCCATTATTCCCATATATTTCAGGGTGGACCCCGACCACGACGACAGTCTGGGATCGAACCAAACTCCTTCGCCGGTAGCTGCAACCCATCATAGACCGCAATACCGTGGGTACTTAGGACTCCCCAGCCTCACCATCTTGCTCCTTCGGGCGACAAGTGTACTACGGACAATGCCGTGGGGACTTAGGACTCCCCAGCCTCACCAGCTTGCCCCCTTGGATTACAAGTGTACTAGGGTAAAGCGCATCCGTTGATGAACGAGAGGTGGAAACACTTTTGACTACTCCGTCCCACTCCGGATCTTATGGTTAACACGGGTATTACGGCACAAGAATCACTGGCGACATTTGTTGTTTAATCCTAGATGGATATAAACCCTTGCAATGGAACCTCCACCATATCAACACAATCCATGGTTCCATTGCCCACCACATAGTCATATTCATAGTTATGAAAATAGTGGTTTTGGTTTTTATGCAATAGTGATAATCATAGTACTTTGCAAGTAATTTGATAAAGATACTCAAATGACATGAGCAAGTGATGAACTTGCCTTTCTTGACTGCAAGATTATGCAGTCAAGGTCTTCGATACGCAATAACTCCAAATTCTGAAATAGCATCATCGTCCGGTAAGGACGATGTTTAAAAGATTGGCAAGGATGCAATAATGCATAAGTATGAGATGCAATCGCTCTAAGCGTGTCCTAACCCCGATGATTTAGGATTAGTGAGTGGTAAGGATTGGTTTAGGGTGTGTTGCACTTTTAGAGTGATTCATATACAAGGTTCTTATTCAGGTGTGATTACTTGGTATTATAAACAGGTAGATAATAAAGCATAGTAATCAATTGAGCACACAAAGAATGATAATTGGCATAATGTTAACAAGTAAAGAACAGTGGTTAGTTTTAGTACTATATGGCATGGTTAATGATTGATTATCATATACTTCAAAAGAATAACTTTTGAAGAACATGTTCTTTGATAAAGAACAAGTATGATAATTAGGATGGTGAGGTTCTATGGTTTTCCATGGTTCTGCTAATTGTTGTCTGGAGTAAGTAGTAGATGGATCACAACCTGGTTGGATTCATCAGCTACTAGGCTTGTATGGTTGAATTAAGTCTAAACATCTTAATTACCAATAGTTGCTATCAAGGTGGTATATCTTATTGGTGATAGTTGGCTAGGGTTTATAGATCCTATGAAGCAGGTTTGATGGCTACTCCTTATTTACTTCAAAAGAATAACTTTTGAAGAACATACTTCTTAAGTAATAAGAAGTATTGCAATTAGGGTTGAGGTTGTCTATGTTTTACTGTTGGTTCTATTAAGTAAGGAGTAATTGGCTCCTAAATAGGATGGTTGATAAGTATCCAACACTAGTAGGGTTTAGTGGAACAGGGTTCTGTAGTGTAAAATAGTAAGTATGGTTGCTATTAGGGTTCATCACAATGGTATGATGCTAATTAGGGATTAATAAGGATGATGGCTTTGGTAATAGGATCTAGGGTTTTTACTTGGTTTACCCCACTTGATTAGTTGGGTCAGATGAGGATGAATACATGGGATACCCATATATTAGTGATAGGTCTTCTACATTTTATGTGTACAAGACAAGTATTTAGTTGCTACTATGGTTCTATGATTTGGAAGAAGGTACCATGATCACATGTTCTAACCTAAGGTTTTAGGTTTAGGACAATTTAGGGTTCACATGTACTAATGGAACTAGGGTTCCTAATTAATTTAGGGTTTTAGGAGTCACATGAAATGATAGGGTTGTAATATCATTCCATGTGGAATTTAGGGTTTGCTATTTACAATTTAGTTCTATGATTAATAACTTCATGTTAAAGTTGAAGTTATTAATAACTTTGAAATAAAATTAATATTCAATTTGGCTTTTTATTATTTTTAAATAATTTACTAATTAGGTTAATTATTAATTAGGGTTTAAATTTCCACTAATAGAAATTGAATAGGATAACAAATAAAGAAAATGAGTTTTCATGTTTTCTTTATTTGCTTTCTGGTTTTATTTATTTTATCAATGTTTTCTTAATTTCTGAATTTTTAATTATATTTACAATTAAAATTAAAGTCTTAAATAGCAAGTATTAAATAATTAAATTTTTATTAAAAATAAAAATTTCATTTTATATTTTTGTTGGATAGAGTTTTATTTTCTAAGAATTTTAATATCTTATTTACATTTTTCTGAGTTATAATGAATTTTATATATTTATTTAAAGTTGCAGCAATTCATGAATTTGAAATTAAACAAATGAAATACTAAACCTACCCGATTTTCTACCCACAGAGACACTGACCTGTGGGCCAGTGACCAGGTCACCTACCACGCAGGCATTGACCAAGGTCAAAATTGCCACGGTAGCCAGGGGGCTCACTGCCGGCGGTTTGCCGGTGAGGGCGCCGCCGTTCCAAGGCTCGAGCGGACCAACAACTCATGCTACTCGATTCAGCTCGCCGCGGTGAACACCAGGGTACCAACGCTGCCCCTAAATCGTCGCCGGAGCTCGCTTGCCGGCGAGGCCGAACGGCGGCGGACACGGGCACACGCGGCTAGGAGGCTACGATCGACGATTGGATGCAATAGGAAGCTTAGTAGGTGCGTGGGCTCACCGTGAGCATGACGGGCATGTCGGCGAGGTCGATGGAAGTCTGGTTCGCCGGAATTTATGGTGCCGGCCGTCGGAGGGTTGAGCTCGGCGACGACGCTCCGTGCTGCTCCGGCACGATTCCTTCTGCAGGAGGAGCAAGGAGAGGATGGCGATGACGATGGTGTCCTCGGCGAGGCTCGGGGTGGTCTCTGCCGATGGCGACGGCCGGACTCCGTACGGCTAGGGTTTCGGTTCGAGCAAAAATTTGGGACAGAGGAGGAAGAAACTCGAGCTAGGGTTCGTCCAGGGTCTTTTATACGGCGAGGGAGCACGCCTCGTCACGCCTTCGGACGAGGAGAAGCTGCCAGCGACGCCACAAGCCGAGCACGGCTTCGTGCTGTCGACCATGCGGGGAAAAGAGGATGAGGACGAGCCTCTTCTCGATATTTTGGACGAAGGGTTATGCGGGCTGGCTTGGGCTGCTGCTGGACTGCGTTGCTGGGCCGCGTTAGTGGACTCCTGCTGGGCTTCTTCGGCTGGCAAGGTCCAGGTAAGCTTCTTCTCCTTATTTTTTTCCTGTTTTCTTTTTCTTTCTTATTTTCTATTTTTCAATTCTGTTTTATAATTCTTGTTTTAATTCACATTTAAATCATGTGATACCATGCAGATATTTGATAATTTGAATTTCAGTAGGACTATTAAAAGGATGAATGCTTTCCTGCATTGTTTTTGGGATAAACATTTAATATATATGAGCTACATTGCAATTGTTTATTAATCATGATTTTATGCACTCATTTTAATTTCCTTGTTCTTGTGTAATCAAATCTGTTTGGAATTATTAGAATTGAGAATTTCTATTCTTAAGTGTTTTAGAGTTTATCATTATGGTTTGATCTTTTAATTGAGAATTTAGTCCCATGCATATGATTTTATGTGAACCTTTATTATTAAGATCTTGTAGTTTGGATTATAACCCTATTTCCAGATAGCACTATTATGGTATGTTAATATCACCTTGAAATACTTTGAGTAATACAACTCTAATTATGGTTTGATCTTGGTTTTAAAGTTGAGTGGTTTATTACCACACATATGATTTCAATTATAAAATGTAGCACAAGGTTTGTTTCTTATGTTCAAGAAGTGAAGCATAAGATTTAATTAATATGCCATACTAGGATGCTAATGATGTTTACCTAATGGCAATTGGTTTGAGTTTCAATTAGGGCCTAGCTTTATATTTTGATCACCATAGGGATACATAAACTAAGGTTGAGATTTAATTATAGGTTGTAGAGATGAGGTGACACCATATTGCATTGGCTAGAGTTTAATCTCCACTATCTATGATAAGGGTTACTTGCTTAATACCTTATGTGCTTCTCTAATTACTAAGATATTTAGAATTGGTTTTATCTCCTAACAATAGGTTTCTATTATTATCCCCAATTTATCATGAAATTAACTACATTGGTTATAGTTCTTTTTATAGTTAACTTTGGTCATATGGATGTATGGTTTCTTAACATATTAAGTATAGAGTTTAACTCTAAGGTTTTCTTAGGTTCTTTAATCTATGGAATATAGATGTGGTAGGATTCTACTTATGATCACCGAGTGATTCACAAGTTAAGGTTGGAATATAAGCCTATGGTTGATTACTAGTTACCTCCCTATTATTTCATGTGGTGAATGATATCTACTTATCTTATTAAGGTTTAACTTATCCTCACATATCTCCAAAGCATGATCATATATTATATATGATCATCTTGTTCTTAATATCTTAACCTCAAGTTCTTTAGGGTTTATGATCATTACACAATTTATAATGATCAAGGTTGGACTTCCTAAGGTATCTCTGATGAATTTGGTTTCTCACTCCCAAGATTAAGTGTTGTCTTGATCAACTAAATATAGACTTTCTTTTTTAGTTTCTTGAATAGACATAGTTATGGTTGTCTCAATAATTTATATCCCAGGAGATTGCCTGAGATAATTACTTAGGGTTTTACTCAAGGAATGATGGTTTAACCATTTGGTTATTTGAATAAATCTCTCCCTTGAATCCAAGTGTTTTCTCAACTAACTTGAGTGTAACACCAGATCTTGAGCTCTCTTATATATAGGAATGATTATTCTAGGGTTTATGGTGTACTCACAATATATCCATAGGTATCAAATCTAAAACTCCACTTGGCTATCTTGGTTGAATTATTCTCCTCCTTACTTTGTCAATTCATGGATATGGTATTATTCCATGTGATATTAGGTTATCTCACCACTCCAAGGGAAATGGTTTACAACCTAATACTTTAGTTCAAAGGTTGTCCTTTATTCTTAAATAGACAGAGCTAGGATTAATGTGAATGGTCTCTCTCATTTGGGAAGGACTTTAATACTAACCTAAGGTTAGGCTCCATAGAGAATGATGTGATCATCAATATCTATGTTTAACATAATTAGTTATCTCTCTCTAGGGTTGCCTGGAATAATATCCTAGGGTTCCTCTTAAAGATGATGTTGTGATCATATGGATATTTATATCCAAGGTGTCACACCCCAACTTTTGCAACCTTGTTTAGTTGTCCTTAGTACAAAAATTAGGGGGAACAAAAACTTTTTCTATAAGACTAATTAGATGAATTGCCTTGATCTGCTTGTTGATATCAATTGCTTGTTTTGCTTATAGATGAATTTGCCTTCGTCTGTGGGTTGAGTTAGATAGTCTTGAGTTACTCCACCACTTAAAACTCCTAGGTGAAAACCAACTAGCAACACATTAACTAAAACCTTTCCATCTATGGAACCCTAAATGCACCTATCTTGGGATCATCTCTGTAATACACCTTAGCTCACCCTATCTTCTATTCAAGTTTGAATATCATCCACTCCATAATATATATCCTTCTCCCTTCTCCTAGTCACAAACCCTAGGACCTCACAAATTTGGCTAAGTCCGAAAATTGTTATCAGGTTCCATTTTGGAGCCCCTGGATTAAGCTACCTCTTGCCATCTAAGGCAATGCATCTTGTCTTAACTCTACCTTTCCATGAGCACTTCCCAGCCATGTCCTTGCCTTTAACCAAATCTCTCTTATACTCAATTATCCTTGCCCGTTTTGTGGCCAAGTCAACAATCTATTTTGGCAGGCTTAAAATGTTCCAACTTTGGCAGTTGTTTCTTAAGCATCCACAACTGTTATTGATGACCTCAATGCATAGATCTCATCTATGCAACACCCTCTACAACTTCCACGTCTTGCATGTCCAATACCACCTTTACAATTCTTGTTTTCACTTGATCTTCTCCCCTATCCACTATCTCAGCACTAGATCACTTCCTCCTGTTTTACCTCTTGTTTTTATTCTAATCCAATTTTAAATCTTCACAAAACCAAGAGTGGAAATGATAGCTATATTATGTAGCCACTCTCTACCCTTGAGATCACTTCTCCCAAAATATTTTATTTGCCAAAAATCCTATTTAAGATTCTTTTATACAAAACTATTCCTAGTTTTATCAAATCTTTTCAAACCTTTGAAATAGGAAATGTGGATGGTGTTTTGCATCATCTCATTTCCTTCAACCCAAAAATACTTTTATAGAAGTATTTATTCTATTATTTCTTTTTAACAAAATGCATGTTATGGTATTTGTACCATTTCTTTCCATTTTTTTCATACTCAATTTTTAAATATACCTTGCTAAATAAGGTGGGAAGAGCATTTTAAAATTCTATGAACTACCTAGCTTATCTCAACCTTTTAAAAACTAACCTCTTTTCCAAGAGCCATATGCATAGGTAGTGATCCAAATCAAATCCTTAGGTTCAAGATCAAGTGATAAGTCTTGGGAATCCTTTGTACCTCTCCTACACCATCATCACCTCACTTACTTAGTATGATCTAAATAGATGATCAATTGATCATTCCTTACCATCACCAACTAATCAACTTGTTTTTGGTCATCATCTCGTTCATCTATCCATCACCTAGACTCCACCTTGATTGATCTACTCTACACATGTACTTTTGTCTTTCCATCAATGCTTGACAATTGAGAGAGAGAGAGAGAGTGGCCGGCCATGCCATGCCATGCCATGCCATCTCTCCATGCACTACCTCTCCCTTATTCTCTCTCCCTCTCCCTCCTCTCTTAGTCATACCTTGGGAAGCCACACCCATGCATCCCTACCCCTCCAACCATGCATGCAACCCTAGGTGAGCCCTATACCCCTCCACCATCATGGCTCTCCTTCTCCTTCCCAATGCCATTAAGTGGCATAGACCTTGACCCAAACGTCCTAGACCTACACCCCTGCAACCTTACCCGTGTCTAGCCTCTCTCCCATGAATCCTGGAATCCCTGGGTGCCTTCCCCCCGAGCCCCAATGCTCCCCATCATCCCACCCGACCATGCCAACCGGTTGGTCACCACAATCATGGTCAGCACGGCAGCGAGCACCCCAGCCAGCGAGGCTGCGCCATGAAGTCTCTCTGTCTCCCCACTGTCCAATGGGCATGGTCCCGAGGGAAGGTCTTCTCTCCTTCTGGCTCGGACGAGCTCGCCACCTCGGTGATCACCCCGTCAGAGCGTGCTCTCGCGTTCCCAGATCTGTAGACATCCCTTGGACACGAAAATCCCTAGCCCGCAATGGCATAGTGCCATGACAACAACGCAACCACGTAAAGTCACCCTCCTTCACCCACGACCGAGAACACTCCATCGAACACCTTGGTACACGCGCAGAGATCACCTCGTTTCGGGAGACTCAGCACGCGTATCTCCGGGATTTTAGCTGCACTAGATTCACCACTGGATGCCGTGCAGGGTACTACAACCCAACTGCTCGATCATGATCAACCTCGTGCGCCCACGACCGCGTGCACTACGCTCACCATACACCGACGTTCGACTATAAAAGGGCGTCCTCCGCTCACCCCTTTCACTCCACACCACTCCTCACACTCTTACGCATCTCTCTGAAATGTTGGAGACGAAGCCCTGCATCGTCCTCTCCCTCTGCCGGAGGAGAAACCGAGCCAGAGCTCCCCTCGGGTTTCCGTCCGGGAAGATGGACGACGAGCCGTCCTCATCGCTCCCCACTCTCCTTCTCCCTCCCTCTCTTCCTTAACCTGCTCACCTTATTCAGCAGCCCTAAAGTCACCCTTTTTCGCTGACCAGGTCCGCCGGAAGCGGCCACCGTCGTCGCCGGCCCGAGGGAGATGCCGGGAAGGAAACCGGCCAGACCTGCGTCGGGGAGCCGCTGCAGGAGGTCCGGGCGCACCTGGACGCGCCCCTGGGCGGCATCGGCGCGCCACCACCCTGCCCAGCTCCGCCGCCGAGCACCGCCGCGCTCAGGTGAGCCTCCACCCCGCCCCTGCCTTTTTTTTTTCTTCTGTCCGCCCGCGCGCGTGATCGCGAGGAGGGAGACGCGCCCGAGCGCTGCATGGCCACTTAGCCACGTCAGCCATGCGAGGCTGGCCCACCGGGGCCCTTTTCTTTTCTTTTCTTTTTCTTCCCTCCCCCAACCGGTATCGCTGCTGGGCCGGCCCACTTTTCAAATTCCGCGCAGCCCAGTCAGCTTCCCGCCCACTTTAATTTTTGAAATTTGCTGTTAAAATTGGATAGAAACCAGTAACACTATTTTGTGAATATCTAGAGATCTACTAATCCGAATCAAGTGAAACCAATTGCATTAGTTCACAAATTTAAATACCCTTCCAATGCCACTGACCTTGTATTTTTATGATTTTTGTACAATTTTTATTGAATTAAACATGATCACTGTTTTTACGATTAGTATTTCAAATTCCTAAAATTGTAGGATTAATATTTTTGAATAAATCCAATTGTGCTAATCTTGTTTTGTTACTGTCCATTTTGGAAAAATACTAATAGTCTCTGTTTATGAAAATATGTCTCTGTGTACAAGTGTGTGTGTGTCACATGCAATTTTAGAATTAAAAATCTTTTTGAATTATTCAAAACCCTTGCCATCATTTTGTTTTAAAAATAGCCAACCTATGTTTTATTCTTTCCAAACAAAACCTTCCAATATTAAACCAAGTTCTATTGTTTGGCTTAAGATTTTCAAATGGTGCGGTATAATGGTTACTTCCTATTTTTGGGTAGTGTTATGCAAGCCAAATAGGATAGGAAAATGATTTCCTACTTTTCCAAAAAGGTTTGAAAATAAAATATGAATGTTTTTGATTCCAAACCAGTGAACCTGCCTTCTTTGTGGTGTTATCTACCAAGGGATATTGACTTATGCCTTGGTGATAGCCAAGAGAGGCAATTGGTAATTTGTTAGGCCCTCATGTTTTTATTACGTGAAATAAATTGTTTTTGTTAAGTTGTTTTGAAATAACCGTGAGTCCTTAGTATGATATCCCCTAGTAGAGTGGTTAGCTATTGCTTGTTGATTGTTGAATGTTGCATGCTTGTTATGATTGGTGCAATGTGATTGATTGTGTTCCTTTTATATTTTCTGACGATAGATGCGCACGATTCCGGAGAAGAAGAAGAAGTGGTTCGGACAAGGATTTTATTTATATGGACGGGATTCTTATATTGATGAAGTTGAAGAAGTCCAGGGACAAATAAGCCAAGGCAAGCCATCTTTTGATCTCTGATATGATGTCTCTTTGGATGTCATCTTGTGCTATCAATAGCATCTTGGTTCTATGTGTGATGATCTCCATATTGTTGTCATCTATGCTTGAATGCAAGCATGGTACCTCTAGTAGTTTTATCTTGTCAAGGTCTTGGTAATCGGTTGGGTGTATGGTATCATGGCCATTGCTATCCAACTTGCTTTCTATATTTAGCTTGAATATGTTCCACCTCGGGACAAGATTCATACTACACCCCCTTCTAGTGTAGATGTATCAATACCATGTTTTTGGTGTATTCTCAAATTGTGATGAGTATGCCTGTTTTCCCTTAATGGTGTTGGTGTTGGTCAATTCTCATCCCTATCTATCTATTGATTGGGTTAGATATCACCACAAATCTGAAAGTAGATTTCCTCTTGTGTTGTCATAATACATGCTTAGCTCAAGCAAGTATGATCCACTCCAATACCTCTTTTTCATACCCTCAATGGCGTGATGATCCTCATCTCGGCCATAGTGTTGTATTAGTTCAACTCATGAAACTTTAGATTGGGAACCCCTCAAGGTTTACCTTGTTGTAACTGTTTATGAAAACCTTGGGTGAGGCAATCTTACCCAAGCGTATGGTTTATGAAAGGAAAGGAACTTGACAAAGATGGTTGGAAAGAGGAAGGTGTGTGTGACTTGGGTTTTTGAGAAAAACGACACATGGTTCTTTGTATTCGCCCGGAACAACTAAACAGCGCAACCATAGCTACTCCAACGTGGGCACGGGGCTTAACTTGACGTTTGTTCTTCTTAGCATGAGGCACCGCACAACTATACAAGGGTACGGTTACCCCCGAGTCCGGGTTGTCATGGTTGGGACAATAGTATAACGGGAGGCCTTTGGGGCTGACCCGTCCGGAAGACACTATGGGTCTCCTGGCTTGGCGGTGGAGCCACGCTCTAGAGGAGGTGAGCTGCCACGGTGCCGGGGAGGTCGTTATGCGGGGATGATGCCCACACGATAGGTATCCGGATAGTTGTGGTGAAAGTGTGCAAACTCTGCAGAGTCAAAACTATTCGAATAGCCGCGTCCGCGGTCATGGACGGTTGGGATGGCCGTTACAGAGCTGTGTCGAGTTTTGGTTTTGAATATGATTTCCAAAGGAAATGTGTGTGTTGGATGTACCGGAAGGGTACGGAAAGGCTGGTGCCGACCATATGGAGAGGGTCGAGGAAAATGAAACAAAATTGGGTGACCCTTCCTAGTGTTTCATGTAGAGGAACTCTGCTTTAACAAAGATATAGAGATGTCATAGGACTTTCTTAGTGTCCCCTTCAACTGTGATGTGGGATGCTACATCCACAAGAGAAACTGATTCTCTTTCACATGCTATATCCACCAGAGAAACTATTCTTCCTCTCTTGTCTTCTTTAGTTAGAATTATTATCACCTTCTTGATGGTTTGCGAGTACAATTCAAATGTACTCACGGCTTTGTCCCTGGCTATTTACTTGGCCAGACTTGGAGGAATTCGACTGATGAAGAAGGAGTTGACGATGTCTATGCGAGCTAGGAACATCTTCCCAGTCAGTTGCCTGTAGGGTTAAGGCAGATGACTTGGGCTCTGCGCTGCTGAAGTGATTCCGCTACTCTGATGATTAGATTAGGCCCTTCGAGGCTATTATGTAAAGATGGTCATGTGACCTTATTGTAATTTTCTTATTCCGTTTTGTAAAAGATGATGTAATTTGATATCAGCTCGGTTATGTGTTCACGGCGCACTGATCATGGGATCGTGAACTGTATACATAACAGGGAATTTCGGACAGCTGGTCCGAGGGTCCCCACAGAGCTGGTATCAGAGCCATCCTGACTGTAGGAGACCTTAGTTAGCATGGACGTTAGTTAGGAAACAAGTACTTGGGCAAAACTATTTACCAAACAAATTCTTTCGTTAGTCGGAAGCATAGCTTCTACTCCTCTTGTTTCTTCAAAACTTCTAAATTCTCCGCTTTATAGAAGTGTTTGAAAATTCTTACTCTATTGTCTCATCCACTTCAAACCTACATATTGGACGATGTCCCCAACTCAGACCGGAGACTCGAACTCAAAGATACATCAATCCCTCGGGAAGACTCATGAATCTCCAACGACATCTATTGAAGATTGGAGGCCGACTTAGTGTGCACATAAAAGAATGATAATATCATGTCTTTGGTTGTCACCAAAGTATGTCAAAGATCTGACCTTGTTCCTCCGTGGACTTGCACTTTTTGCAGTCGTCAGGGATCAAGTCCTCAGTTTTTGACTAGTAAGTCTTAGGCCAGCCACCAGAAGATGCCGACTTTGGGAGTACCTACACAACTACCCCTTCGAAGACCCCACGTCCCCGGGATGTTGAGCAAGAAGACTACACAGTTTTAGCCTCTACCTCAACCTCGACGACTCAACACCAGGCCGCATCACCACTCTCTGCTTCAAGAATCCTTGTTGAAGACGATGTCAACAAGCTGAAGACTGCAACATATATGACCAGCCCAAACCTATAGGATGGATAGGACAAAACTCAATCGCTTTGATTGAGCTACCCCCGCGTATTAGTCATCCATGGGTACTTGTGTTACCATGTCTGGTTTGATGATTGCTTGTAGTTCCCTAAGTGTGTTGTCTTGAGTGTTTTTATTTGTTTGTTGTGTGTTTGATTGTCTTGGTCTTTAGGTCTGAAAAACACTCTTGGTGTGATAAACCAGCGTAGGAAGCCCCTCTAAGACGTTTTCACAGTCATCTACCTCGCCGATAAAATGCTTACTGCTAGCTAAATGGATAAGTTAACCCTGTTAACCATCGATTCTCAACCGTCAGAGAAACTGACCAGACCCCTATCTACGCCAACTACTTTCAAGATCAGCTGAAGCATCTCTACTAAGCCGAGAAGACAGAAGACCCTACCTTCAAGAGTGACTGCCCCTCTGCAAGAGACATGCATACTAACTTTGTCTAACCTTGGAGTATAATCGCGCTAACCTCGAGGATATCTTTTTGAAACCACCCTCTAACACACCGTCTAACAAGCTGAGAAAACAATAGCGTCAAAGCCGAGCTGCATCACATGGTTTATCTGCTCCTCATCAAGTGAAGCTCCTGAAGATACTTCAAGACTCAAGACCTTAGGCGTAGTTTGCCCGCTAACTTCTTAGCTAGTAGAAGTCAGCACCGACCCTCAAGCTCAAGATTGTCTTCGACGACCTCAGTTGCTGCTTCATATGGATACCAACCAGGCGTTTCGTCGACTTACTAACTCACCGCGCGTCCCAAACGGTTAAGTTAACACCTTGAGTGCCTCTTGAAGTTGTGGTCTGCATGTTTCCCCCGGAGATTCTTCAACTGATTACGGAAGATCGACGACTTCTTCAGAAGCCCCAAACAGAGCCACAAGGCAGAAGTTCAGAGTTTTTCGGAAGCCCCCGATGAAAAAATCTTAAGGGTGGAAGACTTCGTCTTCCACTAAAAATTGGAGCTGACCCTAAAATTTTAAACCTTTCGAAAATACCGTTGGAAACTTGGGATGAACTAACTCCCCTTGAAGCTGTGGATTGCACCTCGCTCCCTGAAGATGCTTCAACTCAAGACTAGAGAAAGATCACTTCTTCGAAAACGCCGACAAGACCCGTGGCCGAAGCTTAGAATTTTAAACCCCCCCCATGAACAATTTTAAGGGTGGAAGACTTCGTCTTCCACTAAAATTTTAAGTTAACCCTAAAAAGTTTTCAACCCTGCTAGAGCACCGTTGGAGTGCACTAACTCTCCCAGAATCTTCAACACCCGCTAGGATCGCTTAGAAACTACAGATCTAACACCTACTTGGAGTAGTCAACCTCTTCATGAAGCTCGCCATTGGCAGGAATCCATCATGTCTCCCAGAAGATGAAGCAACGACTTTCTCGGCAACGGCACATCTACAGAAGAATGGAGTCTAACTTTAGTTAAACTTTACAACCCCTCTAGTTCTACGCTCAGTAATCTCGGGACGAGATTATTTTAAGGGTGGAAGATCTGTCACACCCCAACTTTTGCAACCTTGTTTAGTTGTCCTTAGTACAAAAATTAGGGGGAACAAAAACTTTTTCTATAAGACTAATTAGATGAATTGCCTTGATCTGCTTGTTGATATCAATTGCTTGTTTTGCTTATAGATGAATTTGCCTTCGTCTGTGGGTTGAGTTAGATAGTCTTGAGTTACTCCACCACTTAAAACTCCTAGGTGAAAACCAACTAGCAACACATTAACTAAAACCTTTCCATCTATGGAACCCTAAATGCACCTATCTTGGGATCATCTCTGTAATACACCTTAGCTCACCCTATCTTCTATTCAAGTTTGAATATCATCCACTCCATAATATATATCCTTCTCCCTTCTCCTAGTCACAAACCCTAGGACCTCACAAATTTGGCTAAGTCCGAAAATTGTTATCAGGTTCCATTTTGGAGCCCCTGGATTAAGCTACCTCTTGCCATCTAAGGCAATGCATCTTGTCTTAACTCTACCTTTCCATGAGCACTTCCCAGCCATGTCCTTGCCTTTAACCAAATCTCTCTTATACTCAATTATCCTTGCCCGTTTTGTGGCCAAGTCAACAATCTATTTTGGCAGGCTTAAAATGTTCCAACTTTGGCAGTTGTTTCTTAAGCATCCACAACTGTTATTGATGACCTCAATGCATAGATCTCATCTATGCAACACCCTCTACAACTTCCACGTCTTGCATGTCCAATACCACCTTTACAATTCTTGTTTTCACTTGATCTTCTCCCCTATCCACTATCTCAGCACTAGATCACTTCCTCCTGTTTTACCTCTTGTTTTTATTCTAATCCAATTTTAAATCTTCACAAAACCAAGAGTGGAAATGATAGCTATATTATGTAGCCACTCTCTACCCTTGAGATCACTTCTCCCAAAATATTTTATTTGCCAAAAATCCTATTTAAGATTCTTTTATACAAAACTATTCCTAGTTTTATCAAATCTTTTCAAACCTTTGAAATAGGAAATGTGGATGGTGTTTTGCATCATCTCATTTCCTTCAACCCAAAAATACTTTTATAGAAGTATTTATTCTATTATTTCTTTTTAACAAAATGCATGTTATGGTATTTGTACCATTTCTTTCCATTTTTTTCATACTCAATTTTTAAATATACCTTGCTAAATAAGGTGGGAAGAGCATTTTAAAATTCTATGAACTACCTAGCTTATCTCAACCTTTTAAAAACTAACCTCTTTTCCAAGAGCCATATGCATAGGTAGTGATCCAAATCAAATCCTTAGGTTCAAGATCAAGTGATAAGTCTTGGGAATCCTTTGTACCTCTCCTACACCATCATCACATCACTTACTTAGTATGATCTAAATAGATGATCAATTGATCATTCCTTACCATCACCAACTAATCAACTTGTTTTTGGTCATCATCTCGTTCATCTATCCATCACCTAGACTCCACCTTGATTGATCTACTCTACACATGTACTTTTGTCTTTCCATCAATGCTTGACAATTGAGAGAGAGAGAGAGAGTGGCCGGCCATGCCATGCCATGCCATCTCTCCATGCACTACCTCTCCCTTATTCTCTCTCCCTCTCCCTCCTCTCTTAGTCATACCTTGGGAAGCCACACCCATGCATCCCTACCCCTCCAACCTGCAACCCTAGGTGAGCCCTATACCCCTCCACCATCATGGCTCTCCTTCTCCTTCCCAATGCCATTAAGTGGCATAGACCTTGACCCAAACGTCCTAGACCTACACCCCTGCAACCTTACCCGTGTCTAGCCTCTCTCCCATGAATCCTGGAATCCCTGGGTGCCTTCCCCCCGAGCCCCAATGCTCCCCATCATCCCACCCGACCATGCCAACCGGTTGGTCACCACAATCGTGGTCAGCACGGCAGCGAGCACCCCAGCCAGCGAGGCTGCGCCATGAAGTCTCTCTGTCTCCCCACTGTCCAATGGGCATGGTCCCGAGGGAAGGTCTTCTCTCCTTCTGGCTCGGACGAGCTCGCCACCTCGGTGATCACCCCGTCAGAGCATGCTCTCGCGTTCCCAGATCTGTAGACATCCCTTGGACACGAAAATCCCTAGCCCGCAATGGCATAGTGCCATGACAACAACGCAACCACGTAAAGTCACCCTCCTTCACCCACGACCGAGAACACTCCATCGAACACCTTGGTACACGCGCAGAGATCACCTCGTTTCGGGAGACTCAGCACGCGTATCTCCGGGATTTTAGCTGCACTAGATTCACCACTGGATGCCGTGCAGGGTACTACAACCCAACTGCTCGATCATGATCAACCTCGTGCGCCCACGACCGCGTGCACTACGCTCACCATACACCGACGTTCGACTATAAAAGGGCGTCCTCCGCTCACCCCTTTCACTCCACACCACTCCTCACACTCTTACGCATCTCTCTGAAACGTTGGAGACGAAGCCCTGCATCGTCCTCTCCCTCTGCCGGAGGAGAAACCGAGCCAGAGCTCCCCTCGGGTTTCCGTCCGGGAAGATGGACGACGAGCCGTCCTCATCGCTCCCCACTCTCCTTCTCCCACCCTCTCTTCCTTAACCTGCTCACCTTATTCAGCAGCCCTAAAGTCACCCTTTTTCGCTGACCAGGTCCGCCGGAAGCGGCCACCGTCGTCGCCGGCCCGAGGGAGATGCCGGGAAGGAAACCGGCCAGACCTGCGTCGGGGAGCCGCTGCAGGAGGTCCGGGCGCACCTGGACGCGCCCCTGGGCGGCATCGGCGCGCCACCACCCTGCCCAGCTCCGCCGCCGAGCACCGCCGCGCTCAGGTGAGCCTCCACCCCGCCCCTGCCTTTTTTTTTTCTTCTGTCCGCCCGCGCGCGTGATCGCGAGGAGGGAGACGCGCCCGAGCGCTGCATGGCCACTTAGCCACGTCAGCCATGCAGGCCTGGCCCACCCGGGGCCCTTTTCTTTTTCTTTTCTTTTTTCTTCCCTCCCCCAACCGGTATCGCTGCTGGGCCGGCCCACTTTTCAAATTCCGCGCAGCCCAGTCAGCTTCCCGCCCACTTTAATTTTTGAAATTTGCTGTTAAAATTGGATAGAAACCAGTAACACTATTTTGTGAATATCTAGAGATCTACTAATCCGAATCGAGTGAAACCAATTGCATTAGTTCACAAATTTAAATACCCTTCCAATGCCACTGACCTTGTATTTTTATGATTTTTGTACAATTTTTATTGAATTAAACATGATCACTGTTTTCTGATTAGTATTTCAAATTCCTAAAATTGTAGGATTAATATTTTTGAATAAATCCAATTGTGCTAATCTTGTTTTGTTACTGTCCATTTTGGAAAAATACTAATAGTCTCTGTTTATGAAAATATGTCTCTGTGTACAAGTGTGTGTGTGTCACATGCAATTTTAGAATTAAAAATCTTTTTGAATTATTCAAAACCCTTGCCATCATTTTGTTTTAAAAATAGCCAACCTATGTTTTATTCTTTCCAAACAAAACCTTCCAATATTAAACCAAGTTCTATTGTTTGGCTTAAGATTTTCAAATGGTGCGGTATAATGGTTACTTCCTATTTTTGGGTAGTGTTATGCAAGCCAAATAGGATAGGAAAATGATTTCCTACTTTTCCAAAAAGGTTTGAAAATAAAATATGAATGTTTTTGATTCCAAACCAGTGAACCTGCCTTCTTTGTGGTGTTATCTACCAAGGGATATTGACTTATGCCTTGGTGATAGCCAAGAGAGGCAATTGGTAATTTGTTAGGCCCTCATGTTTTTATTACGTGAAATAAATTGTTTTTGTTAAGTTGTTTTGAAATAACCGTGAGTCCTTAGTATGATATCCCCTAGTAGAGTGGTTAGCTATTGCTTGTTGATTGTTGAATGTTGCATGCTTGTTATGATTGGTGCAATGTGATTGATTGTGTTCCTTTTATATTTTCTGACGATAGATGCGCACGATTCCGGAGAAGAAGAAGAAGTGGTTCGGACAAGGATTTTATTTATATGGACGGGATTCTTATATTGATGAAGTTGAAGAAGTCCAGGGACAAATAAGCCAAGGCAAGCCATCTTTTGATCTCTGATATGATGTCTCTTTGGATGTCATCTTGTGCTATCAATAGCATCTTGGTTCTATGTGTGATGATCTCCATATTGTTGTCATCTATGCTTGAATGCAAGCATGGTACCTCTAGTAGTTTTATCTTGTCAAGGTCTTGGTAATCGGTTGGGTGTATGGTATCATGGCCATTGCTATCCAACTTGCTTTCTATATTTAGCTTGAATATGTTCCACCTCGGGACAAGATTCATACTACACCCCCTTCTAGTGTAGATGTATCAATACCATGTTTTTGGTGTATTCTCAAATTGTGATGAGTATGCCTGTTTTCCCTTAATGGTGTTGGTGTTGGTCAATTCTCATCCCTATCTATCTATTGATTGGGTTAGATATCACCACAAATCTGAAAGTAGATTTCCTCTTGTGTTGTCATAATACATGCTTAGCTCAAGCAAGTATGATCCACTCCAATACCTCTTTTTCATACCCTCAATGGCGTGATGATCCTCATCTCGGCCATAGTGTTGTATTAGTTCAACTCATGAAACTTTAGATTGGGAACCCCTCAAGGTTTACCTTGTTGTAACTGTTTATGAAAACCTTGGGTGAGGCAATCTTACCCAAGCGTATGGTTTATGAAAGGAAAGGAACTTGACAAAGATGGTTGGAAAGAGGAAGGTGTGTGTGACTTGGGTTTTTGAGAAAAACGACACATGGTTCTTTGTATTCGCCCGGAACAACTAAACAAAGCGCAACCATAGCTACTCCAACGTGGGCACGGGGCTTAACTTGACGTTTGTTCTTCTTAGCATGAGGCACCGCACAACTATACAAGGGTACGGTTACCCCCGAGTCCGGGTTGTCATGGTTGGGACAATAGTATAACGGGAGGCCTTTGGGGCTGACCCGTCCGGAAGACACTATGGGTCTCCTGGCTTGGCGGTGGAGCCACGCTCTAGAGGAGGTGAGCTGCCACGGTGCCGGGGAGGTCGTTATGCGGGGATGATGCCCACACGATAGGTATCCGGATAGTTGTGGTGAAAGTGTGCAAACTCTGCAGAGTCAAAACTATTCGAATAGCCGCGTCCGCGGTCATGGACGGTTGGGATGGCCGTTACAGAGCTGTGTCGAGTTTTGGTTTTGAATATGATTTCCAAAGGAAATGTGTGTGTTGGATGTACCGGAAGGGTACGGAAAGGCTGGTGCCGACCATATGGAGAGGGTCGAGGAAAATGAAACAAAATTGGGTGACCCTTCCTAGTGTTTCATGTAGAGGAACTCTGCTTTAACAAAGATATAGAGATGTCATAGGACTTTCTTAGTGTCCCCTTCAACTGTGATGTGGGATGCTACATCCACAAGAGAAACTGATTCTCTTTCACATGCTATATCCACCAGAGAAACTATTCTTCCTCTCTTGTCTTCTTTAGTTAGAATTATTATCACCTTCTTGATGGTTTGCGAGTACAATTCAAATGTACTCACGGCTTTGTCCCTGGCTATTTACTTGGCCAGACTTGGAGGAATTCGACTGATGAAGAAGGAGTTGACGATGTCTATGCGAGCTAGGAACATCTTCCCAGTCAGTTGCCTGTAGGGTTAAGGCAGATGACTTGGGCTCTCATTCTTGAAGTGATTCCGCTACTCTGATGATTAGATTAGGCCCTTCGAGGCTATTATGTAAAGATGGTCATGTGACCTTATTGTAATTTTCTTATTCCGTTTTGTAAAGGATGATGTAATTTGATATCAGCTCGGTTATGTGTTCACGGCGCACTGATCATGGGATCGTGAACTGTATACATAACAGGGAATTTCGGACAGCTGGTCCGAGGGTCCCCACACAAGGTTTGCCTCAAGGTTTGTTATTGCTACTCTAATAAATAACATAGAACTCTCACCTCTCTAGGTTTGATGTATAATAATATGTAATAGAGAAGAATATGTACTTCTAGAGTTGATCTCCTTGTCTTGTTTCCAAGATTGAAATAGAATGAATACCTTGAGGTTCATGGTAGGGTCAAGGATTAGTTTAAGACATGGAAAAGATAAGTGAAGAATAGTTTCTCCAATTATTGTTACTTGGTTTCCAATTAAATGGATGTTCATATGTTATGGCTAGGAATATCATGTTGTGATCTTTAATAAGATCAGGTGGTTGATCATTGAGTAAAGTGTTGTTGTGTTGATTATTAGTTCCATTTGATCTAACCCCTTAGATCAAATTATCTCTACCCAAAACAAGGTTTTAACAAAGTCACATTGAGGTTTATAGCGCTTGTCTTGATGAGCTACTTCAATTCCACCAAGGTCAAGTGAAACTTCAGTTACTGTGACTATTTTACTTTTAAGCGCGAAAATTCCCCAGATTTTCTATGCATGAATGCAATGCACACATCTGTTTCCTCTATTTTTGTAACCCCAATACCTGGGATATTACAGTCGGGCCTGAACAGATCTTGTTACTCCTTTCGTTCCATGAATCCTATTATTTGAATGTCGCAAATTTATCTGAATTTAGACATATTTGGACACTATTTTTTTGACAAAAAGCATATACTAATATCACGGCATACCAATTACACCCAGCGTCGTCTGGATTCTGGAACAGCCGTAGCAGCATTACGGATGCACATAGCTAAGAAAAAGAATTATAAAAAGGTCCCGATACAAAGATCTATTCATTAAAACAGCAGTACTAAACAACTAGAAGTCTAGCTTTTTCAAAAGTGACCCATCCAAGAAGAGAACATTGATAAGGTCGTCGTTGCCCGATCATAGATCTTATCTATCCTTGAAACAATATTACTAACACACCAAGACAACACCAGAAGTTCAGCTTCTCCAAAAGGGGACACCTCTAGTAACATAACAGTGCACAAGTGCCATCGTCGCCTGATCATAGATTTTATCTATTCCTTGAAACATCAGTACTAACACCACCAAGACAACATCGGAAGTCCAGTTTTTCCAAAAGCGATGCCTCCAAGAAGAGAACAATGCACAAGCGTCATCGTCGCCCGATCATAGATCTCATCTATTCCTTGAAACAACAGTACTAACACACTAAGATAACATCAGAAGTCCAGCTTCTCCAAAAGCGACGCCTCCAAGAAGAGAACAGTGCACAAACGCTATCGTCGCCCGGCCATAGATTTTATCTATTCCTTTAAACATCAGTACTAACATCACCAAGAAAACATCAGAAGTCCAGCTTCTCCAAAAATAACGCCTCCAAAAAGAATAGTGCACAAGCGCCATCATCGGCCGATCATAGATCTTAGGTTTTCACCCTGCAGAAATTTCTCACTCTCAAAAACAATAACTTCAACAAGGTCATTGCCAGACACAACCAATTAAAACCAGACCTTAGATTTTCACCCTGAAAGGTAAGACTTTGAACTTCTCCTATGCAATCGCCCCCACTTACATGCCGTTGCTCCAAGTCACGAATCACTAAGCCAATTTCTGATCGCCACAAAGATTTGAACCACCATTGATAGTCCTCAAATCTCGGCTTCTATGACATTCTTCACTATCACCGTGGAATGAGAGCATGCTCCATGATACTCTAACAACCAACAGAGCTTTGAAACTCTCCATGTGAAACCAAACGGTGAGAAAAAACACAGACGCACACGATCGAATCCCACCTTATCCAGCGAACTTCAGGCATGAACTGCCCAACGAAGTTCGTCGACGGAGCCTTCTGAAATACGATGGGTACATGCATCCGGTAGATCAACATCTTGGCGCGAGGAGGAACCTTAGAACCACCACCATTATTCGTGAGACTGGCTTGAAGGAGATATGCCCAAGAGGCAATAATAAAAGTGGTTATTATATATCTTTATGTTTATGATAAATGTTTATATACCATGCTATAATTGTATTAACCGAAACATTGATACATGTGTGATATGTAAACAACAAAGAGTCCCTAGTATGCCTCTTAACTAGCTTGTTGATTAATGGATGATTAGTTTCATAATCAGGAACATTGGATGTTATTAATAACAAGGTTATATCATTGTATGAATGATGTAATGGACACACCCAATTAAGCGTAGCATAAGATCACGTCATTAAGTTATTTGCTATAAGCTTTCGATACATAGTTACCTAGTCCTTATGACCATGAGATCATATAAATCACTTATACCGGAAAGGTACTTTGATTACATCAAACGCCACTGCGTAAATGGGTGGTTATAAAGGTGGGATTAAGTATCCGGAAAGTATGAGTTGAGGCATATGGATCAACAGTGGGATTTGTCCATCCCGATGACGGATAGATATACTCTGGGCCCTCTCGGTGGAATGTCGTCTAATGTCTTGCAAGCATATGAATAAGTTCATAAGAGACCACATATCACGGTACGAGTAAAGAGTACTTGTCAGGAGACGAGGTTGAACAAGGTATAGAGTGATACCGATGATCAAACCTCGGACAAGTAAAATATCGCGTGACAAAGGGAATTGGTATCGTATGTGAATGGTTCATTCGATCACTAAAGTCATCGTTGAATATGTGGGAGCCATTATAGATCTCCAGATCCCGCTATTGGTTATTGGTCGGAGAGAATACTCAACCATGTCCGCATAGTTCGCGAACCGTAGGGTGACACACTTAAGGTTTGATGTTGAAATGGTAGAACTTGAATATGGAATGGAGTTCGAAGATTTGTTTGAAGTCCCGGATGAGATCCCGGACATCACGAGGAGTTCCGGAATGGTCCGGAGAATAAGATTCATATATAGGAAGTCATTTTATGAGTTTGAAAATGATCCGGTGCATTTATGGAAGGTGCTAGAAGGTTCTAGAATATTCCGGAAGAAAGTCACTTTGGAAGGCGGAGTCCCGAAGGGACTCCACCACCATGGCCGGCCAACCCTAGGGGGTGGAGTCCCAGGTGGACTCCACCTATGGTGGCCGGCCACCCCCTCCCAAGGGAAGGTGGGAATCCCACCTCTAGTGGGAGTCCTAGCTTGGGTAGGTTTCATGTCATATGGAAGGTTTTGGTTTGGGGTCTTATTCGAAGACTTGTAGACCAACTCTTGGGTGTTCCACCTATATAATGAGGGCCAAGGGGAGGGGGCCGGCCACCCCAACACCACAAGGTGGCCGCATCCCTTAAGTGGCCGGCGCCCCCCTCTCCCCAAACCCTAGCCGCCCCACTCCTCCTTCCTCCCCGCACGCTTAACGAAGCTCCGCCGGGTTTCTCCACCACCACCGACACCATGCCGTCGTGCTGCCGGATTCAAGAGGAGCTACTACTTCCGATGCCCGCTGGAACGGGGAGGTGGACGTCGACTTCATCAACACCGAACGTGTGACCGAGTACGGAGGTGCTGCCCGTTCGTGGCGCCGTGATCAAGATCTTCTACGCGCTTTTGCAAGCGGCAAGTGAACATTTACCGCAGCAACAAGAGCCTCATCTTGTAGGCTTTGGAACTCTTCAAGGGTGAGTCTCGATCATCCCCTCGTTGCTACCGTCTTCTAGATTGCATCTTGGCTTGGATTGCGTGTTCGCGGTAGGAAAAGTTTTGTTTTCTATGCAACGAATCCCTATAGTGGTATCAGAGCCGTGTCTATGCATAGATGGTTGCACGAGTAGAACACAATGGTTTTGTGGGCGTTGATGCTCTTGTTATCTTTAGTTTGAGTACTTTGCATCTTTGTGGCATAGTGGGATGAAGCGGCTCGGACTAACTTTACATGACCGCGTTCATGAGACTTGTTCCTCGTTCGACATGCAACTTGTATTGCATAAGAGGCTTTGCGGGTGTCTGTCTCTCCTACTATAGTGAAGATTCAATTTACTCTTCTATTGACAACATTAGTATCAACATTGTGGTTCATGTTCGTAGGTAGATTAGATCTCTCTCGAAAACCCTAAACCACGTAAAATATGCAAACCAAATTAGAGACGTCTAACTTGTTTTTGCAGGGTTTGGTGATGTGATATGGCCATAATGTGATGATGAATATGTATGAGATGATCATTATTGTATTGTGGCAACCGGCAGGAGCCTTATGGTTGTCTTTAAATTTCATGTTGAGTAGTATTTCAAAGTAGTTGTAATAGTTGCTACATGAGGTGAACAACCATGAAGACAGCGCCATTGACCTTGACGCTACGCCGATGATGATGGAGATCATACCCGAAGATGATGGAGATCATGTCCGTGCTTTGGAGATGAAGATCAAAGGCGCAAAGACAAAATGGCCATATCATATCACATATGAACTGCATGTGATGTTAATCCTTTTATGCATCTTATTTTGCTTAGATCGCGACGGTAGCATTATAAGATGATCCCTCACTAAAATCTCAAGATAATAAAGTGTTCATCCTTAGTAGCACCGTTGCCAAGACTTGTCGTTTCGAAGCATCTCGTGATGATCGGGTTTGATAGAATCAACAAGTGCATACAACGGGTGCAAGACAGTTTTGCACATGCGGATACTAAGGTGACCTTGACGAGCCTGTCATGTACAGACATGGTCTCGGAACACGTGATACCGAAAGGTAGAGCATGAATCATATGGTTGATATGATGAACACTTTGAGTGTTCACCATTGAAATCACACCTTGTCTCGTGATGATCGGACTTAGGTGTGGTGGATTTGGTTCGTGTGATCACTAAGACAATGCGAGGGATATTGTTTTGAGTGGGAGTTCACCTAGATTTTTAATTATGTTGAATTAAAATTTGAACTCAATTTGTCATAAACTTAGTCTAAACTTTTGCAAATATATGTTGTAGAGATGGCATCCCCAATCAATTTTAACCAGTTACTAGAGAAAGAAAAGCTTAAGAGCAACTGTAGCAACTTCACCGACTGGTTCCGTCATGTGAGGATCTTCCTCGCTGGCGGAAATCTGCAATATGTGCTTGATGCACCGCTAGGTGACCCTCCTGCAGAAACTGAAACCGAGGAAGTAAAGAATGTTTACGCTACTCGGAAAGCTCGGTACTCTCAAGTACAGTGTGCCATCCTGTGCGATGCGGAATCCGATCTTCAAAAACGTTTTGAGCACCACGATCCTCATGAGTTGGTCAATGAGCTGAAAGCTATATTTGAGACTCATGCGGCCGTGGAATGCTATGAAGCATCGAAACATTTCTTCAGCTGTATGATGGAAGAAGGTAGCTCCGTTAGTGAGCACATGCTGGTTATGACCGGGCATGCGAAGAAACTCAGTGACTTGGGAATAGTGATTCCTAACAGACTGGGGATTAATCGTGTCCTTCAATCACTGCCACCAAGTTACAAGAACTTTGTGATGAACTACAATATGCAGAACATGAACAAGGAGTTACCTGAACTCTTTGGCATGCTAAAAGCTGCTGAGATTGAGATCAAGAAAGAGCACCAAGTGTTGATGGTCAACAAGACCACCAGTTTCAAGAAACAGGGCAAGTCTAAGGGGAAAATTCAAGAAGGGTGGCAAGAAAGCTACCACGCCTCCTATGAAACCTAAGAACGGCCCTAAGCCTGATGCTGAGTGCTATTACTGCAAGGAGAAGGGACACTGGAAGCGTAATTGCTCCAAGTATCTAGCTGATCTGAAGAGCGGCCTTGTCAAGAAGAAGAAAGAAGGTATATCTGATATACATGTTATAGATGTTTATCTCACTGGTTCTCGTTCTAGTACCTGGGTATTTGATACTGGTTCGGTTGCTCATATTTGTAACTCGAAACAGGAACTAAAAAATAAACGAAGACTACTGAAAGATGAAGTGACGATGTGCGTTGGAAACGGATCCAAAGTCGATGTGATCGCTATCGGCACACTTCCTCTACATCTACCTTCGGGATTAGTTTTAAGCCTAAATAATTGTTATTTTGTACCCGCGTTGAGCATGAACATTATATCTGGATCTTGTTTAATGCAAGACGGTTATTCATTCAAGTTTGAGAATAATGGTTCTTCTATTTTTATGAATAATATCTTTTATGGTTGAGCACCTGAAAAGAATGGCTTATTTCTGTTAGATCTCGATAGTAGTGATACGCATATACATAACATTGATGCTAAGCGAATTAAATTGAATGATAATTCTACTTATATGTGGCACTATCGTCTTGGTCATATTGGAGTGAAACGCATGAAGAAACTCCATACCGATGGATTACTTGAATCACTTGACTTTGAGTCACTTGATAGATGCGAAGCATGTCTAATGGGAAAAATGACTAAGACTCCATTTTCTGGTATGATGGAGCGAGCTACTGACTTATTGGAAATCATACATACCGATGTGTGCGGACCAATGAGCGTAGCATCGCGCGGTGGTTATCGTTATGTTCTAACCTTCACAGATGATCTGAGTAGATATGGGTATATCTATTTCATGAAACATAAATCCGAAACTTTCGAGAAGTTTAAGGAATTCCAAAGTGAAGTAGAAAATCAACGTAACAAGAAGATTAACTTTCTACGATCTGATCGTGGAGGTGAATATTTGAGTTATGAGTTTGGCATGCATTTAAAGAAATGCGGAATACTTTCACAATTGACACCGCCGAGAACACCACAACGAAACGATGTGTCCGAACGTCGTAATCGAACTCTCTTAGATATGGTTCGTTCTATGATTTCTCTTACTAATTTGCCGTTATCATTTTGGAGTTATGCATTAGAGACAGCCGCATTCACTTTAAATAGAGCACCATCAAAATCCGTAGAAACGACACCGTATGAATTGTGGTTTAATAAGAAACCTAAGCTATCGTTCCTTAAAGTTTGGGGTTGCGAAGCCTATGTAAAGAAGTTACAACCGGACAAGCTAGAACCCAAAGCGGAGAAATGCGTCTTCATAGGATACCCTAAGGAAACTATAGGGTACACTTCCTATCACAGATCCGAAGGCAAAAACTTTGTTGCTAAGAACGGAACCTTTCTTGAGAAAAAATTTCTCACTAAAGAAGTGACTGGAAGAAAAGTAGAACTCGATGAGATTGATGAATCTATACTCGTTGATCAGAGTAGCGCAGTACCGGAAGTTGTACCTGTACCGCCTACACCAGCAACAGAGGAAGCTAATGATAATGATCATGAAACTTCGAACAAGGAAACTACTGAACCTCGCAGATCGACAAGGGAACGTGCCACTCCTGATTGGTATGATCCTTGTCTAAATGTCATGATTGTGGACAACAATGATGAGGACCCTGCGACGTATGAAGAAGCGATGATGAGCCCAGATTCCAACAAATGGCAAGAAGCCATGAAATCCGAAATGGGATCCATGTATGATAACAAAGTATGGACTTTGGTAGACTTACCTGATAGCCGCAAGGCTGTCGAGAATAAATGGATCTTCAAGAGAAAAACAGATGATGATGGTAATATTACTGTCTATAAAGCTCGACTTGTCGCAAAGGGTTTCCGACAAATTCAAGGAGTTGACTACGATGAGACTTTCTCACCTGTAGCGAAGCTAAAATCTGTGAGGATTTTGTTAGCAATAGCTGCATTTTTCGATTATGAGATTTGGCAGATGGATGTCAAAACGGCGTTCCTTAATGGAGACATTGAGGAAGAGTTGTATATGGTACAACCCAAAGGTTTTGTTGATCCTAAAAATGCTGACAAAGTATGCAAACTTCAGCGTTCAATCTATGGACTAAAGCAAGCATCAAGAAGTTGGAACCGACGCTTTGATAAGGTGATCAAAGACTTCGGGTTTATACAGTGTCATGGAGAGGCCTGTAATTACAAGAAAGTGAGTGGGAGCTCTGTAGCATTCCTGATATTATATGTAGATGACATATTATTGATTGGGAATGATATAGAACTATTAAGCAGTGCAAAAGGTTATTTGAATAATAGTTTTTCAATGAAAGACCTTGGTGAAGCATCGTATATATTAGGCATCAAGATTTATAGAGATAGATCAAGACGCCTAATAGGGCTATCACAGAGTACATACCTGGACAAGATTCTAAAGAAGTTTAGAATGGACGAAAGTAAGAAAGAGTTCTTACCTATGTTACCAGGCAAGGTCTTGAGTAAGACTCAAGGACCGGCTACGGCAGAAGAAAGAGAAAGGGTGAGTAATATCCCCTATGCCTCGGCAGTAGGATCTATCATGTATGCCATGCTATGTACTAGACCGGATATAGCACATGTTGTTAGTTTGACTAGCAGATATCAAAGTGATCCAGGAATGGAACATCGGACGGTCAAGAATATCCTGAAGTACTTGAAAAGAACTAAGGATATGTTTCTTTGTTATGGAGGTGACCAAGAGCTCGTTGTAAGCGGTTACACCGATGCAAGTTGGAACACCGATCCCGATGACTCTAAGTCACGGTCTGGGTACGTGTTTATATTGAATGGTGCTGCGATGAGCTGGGCAAGCTCGAAGCGGTGCACGGTGGCGAAGTCTTCAACGTAATCGAGTACATAGCGGCTTCAGAGGCTTCATCAGAAGCGGTATGGATGAAGAGGTTCATTGTAGAGCTCGGTGTGGTTCCTAGTGCATTGGACCCACTAGTCATCTACTGTGACAACATGGGTGCCATCGCCAATGCACAAGAACCAAGGTCACATAAGAGGCTGAAGCATATCAAGCTGCGTTACCACTCGATTCGTGAGTACATCGAAGATGGAGAAGTAAAGATTTGCAAAGTACACACTGATCTGAATGTAGCAGATCCGTTGACTAAAGCTCTCCCTAGGGCAAAGTATGACCAACACCAGAATGCCATGGGTGTTAGGTACCTTACAATGTAATCTAGATTATTGACTCTAGTGCAAGTGGGAGACTGAAGGAGATATGCCCAAGAGGCAATAATAAAAGTGGTTATTATATATCTTTATGTTTATGATAAATGTTTGTATACCGTGCTATAATTGTATTAACCGAAACATTGATACATGTGTGATATGTAAACAACAAAGAGTCCCTAGTATGCCTCTTAACTAGCTTGTTGATTAATGGATGATTAGTTTCATAATCATGAACATTGAATGTTATTAATAACAAGGTTATATCATTGTATGAATGATGTAATGGACACACCCAATTAAGCGTAGCATAAGATCACATCATTAAGTTATTTGCTATAAGCTTTCGATACATAGTTACCTAGTCCTTATGACCATGAGATCATATAAATCACTTATACCGGAAAGGTACTTTGATTACATCAAACGCCACTGCGTAAATGGGTGGTTATAAAGGTGGGATTAAGTATCCAGAAAGTATGAGTTGAGGCATATGGATCAACAGTGGGATTTGTCCATCCCGATGACGGATAGATATACTCTGGGCCCTCTCGGTGGAATGTCGTCTAATGTCTTGCAAGCATATGAATAAGTTTATAAGAGACCACATATCACGGTACGAGTAAAGAGTACTTGTCAGGAGACGAGGTTGAACAAGGTATAGAGTGATACCGATGATCAAACCTCGGACAAGTAAAATATCACGTGACAAAGGGAATTGGTATCGTATGTGAATGGTTCATTCGATCACTAAAGTCATCGTTGAATATGTGGGAGCCATTATGGATCTCCAGATCCCGCTATTGGTTATTGGTCGGAGAGAATACTCAACCATGTCCGCATAGTTCGCGAACCGTAGGGTGACACACTTAAGGTTTGATGTTGAAATGGTAGAACTTGAATATGGAATGGAGTTCGAAGATTTGTTCGAAGTCCCGGATGAGATCCCGGACATCACGAGGAGTTCCGGAATGGTCCGGAGAATAAGATTCATATATAGGAAGTCATTTTATGAGTTTGAAAATGATCCAGTGCATTTATGGAAGGTGCTAGAAGGTTCTAGAATATTCCGGAAGAAAGTCACTTTGGAAGGCGGAGTCCCGAAGGGACTCCACCACCATGGCCGGCCAACCCTAGGGGGTGGAGTCCCAGGTGGACTCCACCTATGGTGGCCGGCCACCCCCTCCCAAGGGAAGGTGGGAATCCCACCTCTAGTGGGAGTCCTAGCTTGGATAGGTTTCATGTCATATGGAAGGTTTTGGTTTGGGGTCTTATTCGAAGACTTGTAGACCAACTCTTGGGTGTTCCACCTATATAATGAGGGCCAAGGGGAGGGGGGCGGCCACCCCAACACCACAAGGTGGCCGCACCCCTTAAGTGGCCGGCGCCCCCCTCTCCCCAAACCCTAGCCGCCCCACTCCTCCTTCTTCCCCGCACGCTTAGCGAAGCTCCGCCGGGTTTCTCCACCACCACCGACACCACGCCGTCGTGCTGCCGGATTCAAGAGGAGCTACTACTTCCGCTGCCCGCTGGAACGGGGAGGTGGACGTCGACTTCATCAACACTGAACGTGTGACCGAGTACGGAGGTGCTGCCCGTTCGTGGCGCCGTGATCAAGATCTTCTACGCGCTTTTGCAAGCGGCAAGTGAACGTCTACCGCAGCAACAAGAGCCTCATCTTGTAGGCTTTGGAACTCTTCAAGGGTGAGTCTCGATCATCCCCTCGTTGCTACCGTCTTCTAGATTGCATCTTGGCTTGGATTGCGTGTTCGCGGTAGGAAATTTTTTGTTTTCTATGCAACGAATCCCTACATGGCTAACCCCCATGTCGCCAGTCGTTTTCTTTCCGGATTGGCCGATGAGGAAGGGAGCTAGTCCAGCGCAAAGCTGTAGACCTCTGGCTAGACCACGCAGCACCGGCCCTAGCTGAGCCCATCTTGTCAGATCGGGCCTCAATAACCCAGATCCTAACGCCGAGGGAGTATAATAAAAGCATGTTTGTCTAAATAAGATATATCAGCTGAATTAGTTTAAATAAAAGGATATCACAGTTTAGTCTAAATATAGATGTATGTAGATATTTTTTGGTAGATAGATAAATCTGAATTTAGACAAATCTTAATATATTTTTGTTTAACGGAGCGAGTATTTTTTTTATAAACTTAAGCTGATCGACCTCGAGCCGTCGAGTGTGTCCACGGGGCCACGTTCATGCATCGTACTTGATGGGAGATATGAAAATATCTGATGGGCAGGGAAGGTGCGTGGGATCTGAAGGAGGCAATGCATATGCATGGTGATGGCGAGAGTCTCCCCACCGCTCGACTTTGTTGTGTCCCGAGGTCGGCCGGTGGAATAAAGAAAACGACAACTCTGAACGCCCCACGCGCGCATATATGTGCACAGTACTGCTACTGTAGTACGTACCACCACGCATAGTGTTGGACTGATCATGTGAATAGAAAATGCAGTGGTAGATTTCAGACTGCCGCAGTTTAAGCAAATATACAACACGTACATCCGTAGCACAGAAAACTTGTCTTGTTCTCTAGAGTTAGTACTCCTTTGGTTTTAGATTAGTATTACGGTACTAATATAATTTTGTTTGGCACTACCTGGTTAGTTTAATTTAACATTAGTAAGGGAGTGGTACTAGTCCACATGGGAAGCTTCGTGAACAGATCAAGTAACCAAGCTCTCAGTTAGTACAATATTAGTTTTATTAGGGTGCACCGTGTATCGGTAACCATGACGTAGCTCAGCAAGATCCAAGGCGACGGTCGGCTCGGCTGTTGCCTCGCAGTCACTCGTACGAGAAACTCAGCACTGGCAGCTAGCCACGGCTGGTTTGGTTTGACCGGCAGCGGCGGTCAGGTCACCGTCGATGGTGCACGCTGGGTCACCACCTGACACTGAGACGGATAACCAAGCAAACGGTAGCCATACTCAACCTCTGCGTTTGAGATTGAGAAAGTTTTGTTACCGACCGCTAGCATTATCCAATCTTGTTCGGATTAACTGGAACCATACAATAAGATTGCCCCTTGACTGTTGTGAAGATAAATCAGAGCGGTGAATTGCACACGTGGCATGTGAAGCTATTATGCGAAAGGAGTTTTTATGGGCTCATGCATTACTTATATTTATAAATATAACAATACTCAAGCAACATAATACAAAAAGAGGATACAACATACAAGCGCCTATGCTGCTGCAAACTAACATCATCGCAGGCTCGCAGCTACGTACCAAGCGCGCCGTCGTCGGAGAAGAAGAGTACCCACAGTTTGTCCACTATTTGACGCAGAAAAAACCCTTAGACAGGAGATGAGCCACCCAAGCCTCTTCAATGTTGGCGCCACCTGCTAAGGCGTCCGGATCCCCCGCCTTCTTTGGCAGACCCGCAACAACCAAGGCCGCCGTCCTCCAAGAGCAGCCCACCCATGCCGCCCCGCCACGAAGTTCGATCGGTGCCAAATTGAAGCCGCTCCAGCAGCTTGGATTCCACAAGCCTCTGGCCTATGTCGGCAACACCTCCGACGAACCAAGGGCATGGATTGAGAAACCATTATCCGTAAGAAGTACATCAACATCAGCCCCACCGTGATGCCGACAGAGGAACCTCAAAAACCTAGGCTAGAACACACAGACAAGGCGGCAGGTGCGGCTAGCTGCTCGTTTGATGTTTCCATGAACAACAATCAATTACTGCTCGTTTCGTTGCTTTCATGAACAATGAATTACTGCTCCTGATAGCTCCCGGCGCTGGCCGGCGGTCGGTGCTCGGAGTTAGGGAGTAGACTGACGTTACTCCGTGTCGCCGGTGGTCGGCTGGCCGTTTCCTGGTAACCCGTAGGAGGAAGTCAGTGACGGCCACAAGAGCTAGCCAGCGGCGGTGAGGTCACCGTCGCTCGCTCACCCACTCGCCTGGCCATGCTGTACCCATGCGGCCACCTGGCGCTGCCGACTACGCGTGGCCCCACTGGCCAGCCACACCACCGTTTTCCTGCTTGCTTCCTCGTGCGCCTGCTCCGTTCACATCAGCGGAGGCGGCCACGTGTCACGGCGGCAGTGGGCGCGGCCGCTCCCCACGACGCCTATAACTGCACGCCCTGGCTGGCTTCAAGGTTTCATCTCATCTCACACAGCAGACAGCACACCCACCAAGTGCAGGCACAGAACTCGATCTCCAATCTAGTGAGCATTTCTTGAACTGTTCTTCTCTGAAATCTAGCGAGAGATCGACTGAGAGCAGGAAGGATGGGCATCGTGGACGTCGTCTCCGAGTACTGCTCCCTGCCCAGGACTCGCCGCCACATCAAGAAGCGGAAACAGTTCCAGGTTCCTACTATCATCTCTGAAACTAGCTACTTAGATGTTGCTGTAATAGATTGAAGAGTTTGTGGAATTTAACTTTGTTTTCTTGGTTGTTGATTCAGACGGTGGAGATGAAGGTGAGGATCGACTGCGAAGGCTGCGAGAGGAAGGTGAAGAAGGCCCTCGACGACATGAAAGGTAGGTTGACTGCTCCGCATGTGCTTGTTCAATCGGTTTCTTTTCTCGGCATCATACCATGATACTCCCGTCTTTTGTCGAATCACCCCTCTTTTTCCGCCCTAAAAGGCCAAAGTAAAAGTTGCATATTATCATCCACTATTGGGAAGCTTTCTTCTTCGGGTCGAATCTGATTCCTCCCTTGCCTGCACATGCTTCCCCTTTAACGGAAAGGAAACCAACATCTGAACTTTGAAAAAAAAAAAAATCTCGCATCCACCTCTTTCGGCAGATCTGGCAACTTTGCTCAAACTGTTCCTCTCTTTGCGACGCAGGCGTGAGCTCGGTGGAGGTGCTGGCGAAGCAGAACAAGGTGACGGTGACGGGGTACGTGGACGCGGCCAAGGTCATCCGCCGCGTCGCCTACAAGACCGGCAAGAGGGTGGAGCCGTGGCCGTACGTGCCGTACGAGATGGTGGCGCACCCCTACGCCCCTGGAGCGTACGACAAGCGCGCGCCGGCGGGGTACGTCCGGAACGTCATCGGCGACCCCTCCGCCGCGCCGCTGGCACGGGCGTCCTCCACCGAGACTAGGTACACCGCCGCGTTCAGCGACGAGAACCCCAACGCATGCTCCGTCATGTGATGATGATGGTGATGATGTACTATTCCCGGACTCCGGCCAGCCGGCCGGCGAGACATTGGTCGGTCGGCATGCTGGATCTCTAGCTAGGTTGTGGCTGCTGTTGTTGTCTTCTTGGAGTAGTAGTAGTATATTCTTTGTGTTTTAGATGGATTGGTGTAAGATAAGCTGGATTCGGTGACAAGGAATCTCTTTCAGTCTTCTAATTCGCAATGTTGCCAATCAGAGGAGCGTTGCATGATTTGGTTGGGAAATTTTATTTTTTGCCACTACTTTCTTTGGTCTTCTACCATTTGCCCTCATTTACATTGGACTAGATTTTTTGCCCCTATTTTCTTTGCACCTTAATCATTTGCCCCTTCTAGATTGTTTATTATATTTTTCAGAATTAAGACGGCGTGAAAAGACCAAACACCCTCCATCCCCAATCCCTCTCTAATCTCAGACATACTGTAATTTGGTTCGTCGCCTCGGTGCTGCTGGCACTCTGCGCTGAGGTCGCCACCTCTGGAAGTAAGAGTGGGTGAGGTCGGCCTCGTCGCACCGCCGAGGCGGAGGAGGCTGCCACTGGCCCATGTCTTCTTCGCGCTCACCGGCCTCGTGGGCTTGCTCATGGCGCCGCGCTTGTCCTTGCAGCCACGGAACCTCGCCATGCTCCCGCGCCGGCTCGCGCTGCTGATTGACTCCTGCATCGCCTCTGTCAGCCGCACTTGGCCGCCGCTTTGGGCCTAGTGCCGTCGCCTCCGCGCTGGGAAGGATGGAGATCGGAAGCTAGGAGAATAGGATCTCGCCGGACATGGAGAAGAACGCCAGATTTTCGAAGGGAGGCGTCGATCTGAAGCTGGCAAGGGACGTGCAAGTCGCCGGGGGCTGGCCATCAACGACGACGAGCCCTGCCGCTTCGGCGCTGCATCGGCGAGAACGGCGTATACAGAACTCGGTCAACTCGCTGCTTCCTTGTAAGTTGGAACCAGGCCGAGCGGGGCATTTTTGTCTTTGGGTGTGGGTCCAGTTTGAGCGAGGGCAAATCATAAAGGTTCAAAGAAAGCTGGGGCAAAAAAACTAGTCTAATGTAAATGAGGGCAAATTGTAGAAGACCAAAGAAAATAGTGGCAAAAAGTAAAATTCCCCGATTTGGTTGGCGAGTGACAGAGACATGTATTCTACTTGTTAGGAGCCTGCTTGATGTATGTATGGATTTCAAACTTGGAATCGCACAGTAACGTTCTTTACTCTTGGTACGCTCGTATTTTTTCCCTTGTGTTGAAAAGGATGGGTTTATCCACCGATTTCAGTTAACAGCAACGTGGACAACAAGAGGGTCTTACAATCTTACAGGTAAAGTAAAGCAGAAAAACACTGGGTCTACTCGGTCAGGGCCAGCATGTATTTTTAGTTTAGGAGCGTGCTTGATTTGTCCATTTCAAACTTCAAACTTGGTGCGCACATAATGTTATTTTCTCTTGGCACACTCTTCATTTCTTTTTGTCTTGCTGTTGAAAAGGATGGGCTTATCCACCGATTTCAGTTAACAGAAACTTGGTCTACAAGGTCTTGCACTCTTACAGGTAAAGTAAAGCAGGAAAACACTGGGTTTACGGTTTACCCCCTCAAGGCCAGCAGCAGAGAGCAAGAAAACAACTGAGATGATGCAACGCCTGCCGACCAAATCTACTCCGTGATCACCCTCAGCAAAGGTCGCCCTCCCTTTGCCGTGTCAAACACCTCATTTGTCCTCTGTTCTTGGCACTGATTAAGACTCGGCTCAGTTGGTTTCAAGACAGAAAACGACTTGTTTGAGTTGTAAAATTAGCATTGATTAAGACACGGCTGAGTGAGTTAAAAAACGGCTATCTTGTGTTGTAAAACCAATGCCAGAGGATAAAAGGGTAGTAACTAGATAAGAGCATCTCCACCAGCGCCCCCATAGCAGCTCCGATAGCGATTTGGGGGTCGGTAGCGAAAATAGGCTCACACCGGCGCGCTCCAAATGGCGCCGGCAGTTTTTCGAGTCCAATAGAAGCGCCGGCAACCCCGTGTCGGCCTTGGCCAATGGCGCGAATCGGGCGCGGCGGCGCCTCGCGAGGCCGGAAATTTTGGGCGTGGGATCCGTCTGTCAGCCACACATCCCAAAGTCGACTTTAACCTAACGCATCAGCGGCACATTCAATTTTAACCTAACCATCGGCTACCACGCGACGGGAGTTATTGGGACGCAGCGGCGGTGCAGTTTCCACAGACCCGCAGCGAACCGTCCAGTCGCGCCTTGCTCTTCGTGCCAGCGTTAATGAGCGCCACCGCTCCCCCGCCTCCCTCCGGCCTATAAAAAGGGTTGCCTCTCATCGTCCCTCTCACACACAAACCCTAGCGCCTATCTCCTCAACCCTAGCCGCCACCATCTAAAGAGACGACACCATGTCTGGTCGAGACCGAGGTCGAGGCCGCGGTCGTGGTCGTGGCCGCGGCAGAGCTGCACGCTCGCCGTCGGTCGTCTTCATCGTCGGATCTGCAGGAGGAGGAGCGGCCGGTGGTGTTGGAGTTCGTCGTCGTCCTCAAGGGCGACCCGCACGCCATCCAGAGGCTGCCGGTTTGGGGGCGCCGGTATTAGTTTGTGGAATGGAATGTTTCTTCTCTTTATTCGATTTTCTATGTTTTTATTTGTTATTTTAATTCAAAACATCTATCGAGGCCGCCGGTTTGAGAGCGTCGGTGTGGGAACAGCTTCCTAAATAGAGGATGCAGGCGCTCCCCATACGGAGGCGCCGACGTCTCTGCCGGCGACTATTTGGGGGACGCTGGTGGAGATGCTCTAAGTATCGCCTTGCCAGGAGCTATCTTAGCCAAAAGTCCCTCCGTCCCCGTCCGGAAAAGGATGACGGAGGGAGTACATATTTTCTCTTCCCCAGGAACTTGGATGCTCAGCTGATGTTTCTTCCTCTTAGGGCACACAATTTCTGTATTTGAAAAAGATGGCACGTTTATCATCCGATTTATGCTAACAGAAGCATTTCACTGCATAATCGAAGGTGAAGGTCAAGTAAAACAGGAAAAGGAAGTGGGTTTCCTCCCTCACAGTCACAGGTAGCAGCGGCAGCAGCTGTAGAATGCACGAAACCGAGTAGTAGATCACAGTTTTCTCCGAAACAGCGGCAGCGGGCAGCGGTAGCAGCTGATGTTTCTTCCTCTTAGGCATTTCCACCGGGCCGACACAAAACGGATATTAAAATGGTTATCCAAACTTATTTATCTGTTTGGATCGGGTAGCCCCAGTGGCCCAAAGCAAATGTTTTTTTCCAATAATATATTAATTGATAGAAAATAGATTACAAAGTGCAAAAATAAAGAAAAAGTAGCTAAAAATTATAACCCTAGGGTAACTAGGGTTGCCGCCGCCATTGATGCATGCTCGCTTCGTCCTTGATGACGACGAACACTGGAGGCGCCCACGGCCAGTACAAGGTGCCCTGTGCAGATGGAGCCGTCAATGTTGGATGGGGGACGCTGATGCCACCGACGCTGATACTGTTGTGGGAGGTGGTGGCCTCTCCAACGCCTCCTTCTCCATGAGGTCCGGCGGTGCTCCTCAAGCTCGCTCTGTGCGATGGCCATCTCCAACACTTCCTCCGTGAGGTCCATCGGCTAGACCTCCGGGTTGACGAGTGGCACATCGCCACCGCCATTATCGTCATCACGGCCATCGTCATCGTCTCCCTCATCCTCAAAGGGGCTGCTGCCGAACTCGTGGGTGAAGAAGCCAACATCGCCGAGGTATCCATCGTGTCGGCATGAGTCGAACTCCTAGGACCCGAAGGTGTCCCAGTTAGGCGAGTTCATCTCCAAAGCTGGATCATCCCGTAGACCGGCGAGAGGAGGGACTGGCAGTGGCAGATCTCGTCGCCCGCACGCGTACTTCGCGTGGTACGGGAGGGACCGGCACCCTCGTCGAGTAGAGGAGCCAGCCCGATGACAGGTTGACATCCCGCGACGGCACCAGGCATCCCACGCCGAACAACTCACGCACGTAGTCCACCAACAAGGTCACGTTGCTTCTTCCGGCCGGTTGAAGAACCGGCCTCGTGGTTGTTCTTCGAGCGCCGGAAGGGCCACCCTTTTCCCATGGTGATGGTGGTGGCGCTAGCACGGGCAATGGCGCAGGGTATGGTGTTGGAGCGTGGGGAGAAGGGCAATGGCGTGGGGACGAAATGGCCGCGGCATGTGCCTCTTAAAAGGACATGCAAGCTGCTCGCCTTTAATGCTCTGGCATAGAAACTGAGCAACGGCCTTGCTAGCATTGGCACGCAGATGGCGAGGCGCGCCGTTAACGCGGCGCAGAAAGCCGCAACTGCATTGCCCCGCCTAGTGCCCATAAGGCGAAGCGGGTGCGGTTGCTGGCAGATGAGCCCGAGGGACTAAGGGAGAGCGACGCGTGCACTGACCGCATTGTATCCGCGGCGACGCATTCTGGACGCAAATTTGGATCGCGAATGCGTTTCCTTGAATAGTCTGGTCACTTTGTGTCGGGTCGCTGACGTGGGAGCAGATCCTTTTTGTCCATAGGAACGCTGGAGATGTCCTTACCCCTTGGCACACAATTTTCTGTTTTTGAGAAAGACGGCAGGTTTATCCTCTAACACACATTTTTTTTCTATTTTTGAAAAGATGGCAGGTTTATCCTCCGAATTATGCTAACAGAAGCCTTTGCCTACATAATCGAAGGTGAAGGTCAAGTAAAACAGGACAAAGAACTGTGTTTCCTCCCTCAAAGGCAGCAGCAGCTGCTGCAGAATGCACGAAACCTACTACTGTAGTAGTAGATCAACATCCTCGTACAGAAACGATCGAGCCAAGAGCAGTAAAATCCAGCCGGAATGATGCAGCAGTGCCGACCAAATCTACTTCCATGAACAGCCTCGGCAGCGGTCGCCGGTCGCCGTCCATTTGCCGTGTCAAACACCTCCGGTAAGCTTTTTTTTTCTTTGTTGAAAACGACACCTCCGGTAAGCTGATTTATACAGTGCTAATTTTAGCAAAGAGTTATCTTAGCCCAAAGCCAATTATAGTGGTTTAATTAAAATAATTACTAGCCAAAGTATCACACCTGTAAGAGCATCCCCACTCGTTGGCGCTCCCCACGCCCAAATCCGGCGAAATTTTCGTCCGGATTGGATGAAGATTTGGCGTGGGGAGCGCCGAAGTTCCAGCCGTCCCCCCGGCAGGAAACCCCCAACCTCGACCATTTGACATATTTCAAACAAATTCAACATAAAATTTAACAAGTTCGGCAAACAAGAGGACGAAAATTGCTGAAACAAATTCGGCGATAACAGTACAATGTTTAAGCCGGCGGGGTGGTTCCGGCGGCGAGAGAGATACGAGGGGTGGGGGAGATTTTGAGCGACGTGGCGGTGGGGTTCGTGCGTCGAGTCACCGACAGATCGGGCCCTTCCCCGCTTTTCACTCGTCCGGAGTCCCCGAGCGCTCCCCGGGGGGCCGGGGGGGGCGTGGGATCGCCGGATGAATTTAGGCCCAAATCCGGACGAAAACGAGGAACCGGGGGCACGACTGGGCCGAATTACGCCGTTCGGATGGAAAAAACGCTCGCCGGGGGCCTCCTCGGGGGGACGAGTGGAGATGCTCTAAGTATCTGAACTTACAGAAGAGAGACCCATGCCAAAGCTGATATTGGCAACAGCACGCCAGTACCGTGCCGCTCTGCAGTCTCTTGTGCATTATTTCGGTGGTTGCAGCTTTCTCATACTTTAAGGTAGAATCATGGGCCTTTGGGTGCCCAACTTTATTGGCTCGTTGGGCAGTCGGCCAGATATCATAATGTCGACAAGAAATTAGGCTCCCAAGTCGCTATCAAATTGATAGGTCTATACAGTATCAACCTAGACAATGCACCATAATTTAAAGGCCTAGTACTCTGATACAAATCACCAGGCAAGATGGAGCCCACTGCAAAAAAATTAGTACATAACCATCCAGTTTTACAAAAAAATTAAAACCAGGCACTGGGCAAATGATAACAAGAGGCGAATGCCATCTTCAAAACCATCCACTCCAAAGAGTCAAACACAAGTTTGGAGTACGTGTCAAACTGCGTATTAACCTCGTATATGCGGCAGCATTATTGCATATACTACTAAAATCTGGCAAAATTTGAATAGTGTCTAGAAAGACATGTATTCCATTCCAGCAATTCCAAACGAGGACTTGAACGAGGAGAAAGAAAAATCTACTACTGGTGGTGGTTTTCTTCTACTCCTGGCCCTCCTCGATTCTTGATGGTTCTCCAACAGCATCTTCCATCCGTTGGTACCAATCACCAATTTGAGTGTGCTCAACCATATCCTTTCCAGATCTCAAGTAGCGGATCGGTCTCAGAACACCAAATACTGCAAGATCAGCCAAGTTTGGCTTGGCACCACCTGGATAATGATAAGATGGAAAGATAGCGAAGTTAATGCAACAGCCTAACAAACTCGATGTACGATGTTTCTTTTGAGGTATGGATAAATAAGGTACCAAGAAAGTTTCTTCCATTCAGAGCTTCCGTCCATGTGTTGGCAGCATCATACAGTGAAGCACGCTCATCTGTAATGTTGTACTTCTTCTTAAGCTTCTTGGACACAAAGTACATTGCTGCAGCACCAGCGTACTTCACAGCAAACCGCTCGGTAAAACTGAAGTTGCCTGGACCAGAGTTTGGGCACCGAAAATTGAATTACCACAGATGTGCAACTTTACAGGCAGTGAGGAATCAGGAACATGACTAAATTTAAGTTCACGACAGTTAAACTAATGCAATATCATCTCACGGAGTGTTCAGAGTGTCAACCAGAGATAACACTCAGAGTAACAAATCTTTAGGCATTTCTTTTTAGAACACAGAATGGTACATTACATTAGTCAACTACAGAAATGATTTTATGCTCCTGGTAAAAAGACACATTGGGTAACGGTATATAGAGGCTAACTAGCCTGTCCACTATGTTTGAGGGGTTCACGGAATTAGAGTACAAAGCTTATCTTTCCATAAGACTGGTTCAAAATTTACAAACAGTCCTATCCATGAAGATTTTGCAAGCCTTGGCACATGACAGGAAATATATATCTAAGTGATACATGTAGGGTACAACATGTACATGGAGCTGTCTGGACTGTGTCATGTGAAAAAAAAAAAATACAAAAGCCAGTTCGGATTGTTAGCTTACAAATATTTTCAAGTGAGTTTCTTGCAAATTTGGTATAGGACGATATGATGTCCAAGCAGTTGGGACTCTTACTGGTACACGACTCTTAATGGCACACACTGTAGTAAGCAAGATGGTGCCCACTGCAGTGCTATTAAAATTGATCTGATACAAATCACCAATCAACCAATGAAAATTCTATTATGCAAAGGTGCTTAATACTTGAAATGTGGACAGATCTACATGCAACAGGGGGTAAATGTTGCCAGTTAATAAAAGCAACAAAAGGAACTTGTAAGTAGTTGAATTATTTCACATGACTGGACCTGTCCATAGGCCTGTTATGAGATAGCATATGAAACAGATAGATGGCTACTTATTAACTTGTAGTATTGCCGTTCCAGAAGTAACATTTGCCGGACAAACATGGGGTTTGTTTGCAATCAAATATCACCTAAATATCAACCACCTTATGTGATCATTTATAACTCTCAACAACTAGACTCTCCACAGTGAGCATAGACTAACGCAGGCATTTGCACCGACAATTCTGAAGGGCAGGAAATTTGATCATATCACACAATTAAAAGGAAACAACGTACAACAAGGAACATAGAAGAGGAAAGTTGTAAAGATTTACCATTGTTTGCAATATAATCAAAAGACTCTAGAGCCTCCGAAGTTGTGCGGTATATATTTGGTGACAATACATGCACCAGGTGCTCATCAACCCACCTAGATCAAAGGAAGATAAAGAAAACTGTCATGCTCAAGTAGATAATGGTTCATTCATTGTACATCGTACGAATGTCAATATAATGATTCAATTCCTAACTACTCCCAGAAGTAATGGACTATCCCCAAATACCAGCTGGACTGGCCATACTAGTCCTTACTTGCTTTAAAACATGGGTTTGAGCAGAGTTCACAAGTTATTTGCACAGGTCTTCAATGAACATAAATACGGTGCTTAAATGAAGTGTGCACAATTTATTTTTGTTTAACACGATAAATAAAGCATGTACCTATCATTTCACAAATGCAAAGTCCAGATGATTCACACCATAATCATTAAGTACTTGTGAATTCAAGAAAAAAAAGTCACAAAGCTTGACCAAGCTACATAAAGTAGTATTCCACTAAACTTTATTTTGTGCAATTTTCAGACCATTGATAAAAGCAGTACGGTGGCCATTCTGTTCATTTGGAAAAGGTAAACCTAAAAAAATGATTTATATAGGTCCGGTAATACTCAAGCTAATAATTTATTCTTCAGCAATCAACAGAACAGCAGCACACATCTGGTGAGGCAGCATGGCAGCGTGTCAGCCCCAAGGAGGTGGATGGGCAGCTCCTCCGTGCCTGGCTCGCATTCCCGAAGAGTCAGATGAGGCGCGGACAGGATGGTTGGGCCATATGCCAGCAGCCTCCAATACGACGCGCCTCTAAGCGTTTTTCTGTATATATAGGTTCTCTTGAAGAGACCAACTGAACAATTACTGAACACCAAACACATATAATGCACAAAACTGAAAAACGAACCAGAATTCCTTTTTTTAGGTTTGGCCTTGCAGTAATTTGGCATGGGCAGACAACTTGGTTTTAGAAATTAACTTGCTAAGAAAGTAGAATGGATATGCCATGGAATAAGAGGTATATTATGTCCCAACAATATTTTTGCACAAAGTTTTTCAAATGAAAGAAGCATAAATTGTCCTTCTCCTTCCAAACAATCTGCATTGACTGAAACCTATAACATAAAACTATAAAAGACTAAAGAAAGGGAATTGCCGGGAAGTGACACGTTAATCAATTAAAAAAACAGTTACCTGCGCCATTTTGTTTCTTCTTCACTAGTGGACTCAACATCGGGGCTTATCTTGCGCTGTAATTTATTGATTATGTCTGCCAACAATATGTTTAAAAAATGTTATAGAATTTGGCACATATGAAAAGAAGAACATGTAACTTGAATCTGTAACAAAGTGGATGAAAAGATTGCAAAAAAAGTGGGTAACAAGTTTAACCTGATGAATCGACCAGATTTTCACCATCTACCGTCAATATTGGGACCTTCTTGTATTCAGACCACTTGATTTCCTTTTTACTCAGTGGATTAACTTCCACAACTTTGTAGGGTATATCATGATAGTCTAGAAAAGCTGAAACAAGGGCAAAAAAATAAGTGAGATCAAATCCAATTGTTCAGAATAGGGGAAGCTTTCTATAACAGGCTCCCTCGGCTCACTGGCAACAAAAAAAACTCACAAAGCGCCATCTCAAGATTTTTCATAAAGTAAATGATCATTTCACGATTCGAGTCAAATAAAATTGCCAAACAATTGCATCTAACTAATATGTTCACATGCAACAAAGGTATTGAATTCCAATGTAGGGACAGAGTCTTGGATATTACAACTTCAAAAGTGTCAATACCTGAAATAAAATGGTGTGAAATAGACCATTCATGCCAACTACATAGAAAAATACCAACAAGTTGAGTACCCTAGTTGGACCAACAAGTTGAGTACCCTAATTGGACCGACAATTAACTGGTTCCAAGCATGATCTTTCTGCAATCAGCTGCTGGGGTAAGCTCCATCAGGTGTAAAATCAAGTTGACCTAGGGTTCTCGAGAAAGGTAGAGCAAATGGCTCTTTCTCAGAGACAATTTAGAAGAACTGCTCCTATATTTCTTGCATAATCTCTAGTAGCTTTCACTATTGTTAGAAGTTTTTCTCCTAACTTTCAAGTTTGCTACTGGTGCTGAAGTGGTTTAATGATGAAGATGATGTAAGGGGTATCAACGAATATTTTCACAGCTAGGTTAGCAAGGATGCCATGGTAGATTATATCTCCACTTCTAGTCTCTTTGATTCAATGGGAAACAACTTTTGCCGTTGCCTCCCATGACCTACTGTATATGTGCATCGTTTCAACACAACAACCCTGCTTTAATAAAGTGAAACATGAGAAAAATCATTGATAATCATTTTTCTGATGTTTCCCATTATTAAAGCATGGGTGCCATGCACATGTATAGGAGATCATGGGAGACAACTGCAAAAGTTGCTTCTGGTCGAATCAGAGAGACTACAAGTGGAGATGTAACGGCCTAACTGTGAGAATATCCATTTCCACCGCTTACAACATTGCTTAACCACTTTATCACCAGTAGCAAACTTAAGTTACGAGAAAAAAAAACTTCTAAATAGTAAAATAACTAGGAGATAATCTTTCCTTTCCATTTTCTCAGGTGTAATCAAGGTGTCCCAAACTCATTAAGCCTCTAATGCCTAACACAAGTAGCGCACTTTACAGTAGTAATCCTAACTCTAATAGACAACTGCTGCGTCTAGCTGCCACATGGATAGAGCTACTAGCCTGGGGCTTGGGCCTAACACATGACAGTGCAATAATGGGAGGTTCACAGGCACACCACAGGGCCAAGGAGAAGAGATGGACTACAGATATTTGGTTTATTTTTGTTACAAGAATTGATGAAAATGTTGATGAGTACATAAAAGGAAGCTACCAAATATTATAATCAAGTTCCCAACTAAGAAATACAAAACTTTGTGGGATAAGAAGACCCTATCCCTGATATAGGCTCGAGAGAAATAAGGATTACAATGACGACACTTATTGTTACTCTACAGAAATAGAAGTATCAAGCATATCTTTTTGCAACCCTTGAAATTAGTAGAAAGATTTTCTATAACTTAATGTTTGCCTTGTGGAGATGAATCTAATATGTTCCTAATAAATAAGCACAACTTAAGAATAGCATAATATTTATGTTCTTGAACCATGTCAATACCAAGTACAGACATTCTTGGGTACATGAGGGATCACCAGGTCAGACAGTATTCTACATTAAACTAACGCTTCGTTTGGATGTAAAGTATTGGAGCCTTGGAATTGAATTGTGTGTAATACCAAATCAGACTCCGTATTGAAATGGGCACAAATACCAATTCTATTGTTTGGTTCTGCAAAATATTGCTACATGGAATCTGATAAGATAGCAATACCAAATTTGTGTTTGGATGTACATGCCACGGTAATTGAATCATTGACCCATCTTCTCTGATCCACCGCGTCCACCATACATCTCCACTGTGGCGCCTGCCTCCCAATCAATCGTTCCCATGGTGCAGCACCCATCAGCACCCAGCCAGAGGGCGAGCTTCACGAACACCGCCAATGAGTACTCTGCAAAGGCGTCGCCGCCGAATGGCTAAAGGTCGCCGGACAATAGCTAGCCATCCCCGCTCTACTAATAAGTTAGTGCTTCATTCACACCTTATCAGAAACGTAGAGAGGAACGCGCTGCCGGAGAAGGTACACGCTCGTGCACGTCCATGCAACGTTTTGAAGTTTTTCAATCTTCCTCACCAGGTTCCCTGAAATATTACGTCGCCCTTGTGCCGGAGAAGCCGACGGCCATGGATTTGGTCGTTGCAGCCCATGGTAAAAGGAACTTGCTGGCGGCTATGGTCGGGGGCGGACCTCTGGCAGCTGTGTTCGGCGGAGAATCTCTAGCGGCGGTGGTCGGCGACGAACATCCGGCGCCGGCAGGCGGCGGCGCGAACCTCTGGCGGCAGCGATCGGCGAAGAACATCCGACGGCAGCAGCGGTCGGCAGCGAACATCCTGTGGCGGTGGCCAGATGCGAAGCTCCGGTGGTCTCTGAAAATTTGTTGTTGACGAGAAGGAGAGCCAATTCCACACAATACGGAGGGATGAGGCTCCGTATTGGTGAAGGGGTTTTTTTAGTTGTAGTCCGATTCTGTGGTATTGGGCTGCCAATTCTAGTCTTCAATTCCAAAGCCAACCAAACAAGAGAATCCGTGAAGCCAATTCCAATTCCCAATTCTGTGCTCCAATACTGTGCATCCAAACGGGGTGTAATTTTATAGTCAGGCAGGTACAAAACATCAGTCTGGAGGTTACCTAGACAAGATGAATATAAGTCTAGAGGTGATTTAGCCATATGTTTAAAGAGGACTATTTTTTCCAGCGGACATGGACTAAGGATTACATTCACAGCAGTAACTAAATTTCACACTTGCTATAATGGTATAAGAGGTTTGATACACACCCGAACGAAAGTGCTGAACTAATGAATAGTGCATGCCCCTGCAATTTCTACGAGCATGAATATTCCCCTTAAACTCGGAAGCTGCGATTACAATCTAATTTGATCTACTCAGTAGCCAGTACAATTCTTCCAGTAAAATACAAATCTAACCTAACACTCACGAATTGTAAAATTTTAAAGCCAGGCCAACAACCTCTGATTGAATCTCGAGGCGTAACAGGATCATAAGGAAACCATTCCTAAAACTGCTGCGCAGCGGATCGAAAATGCCTGATTGGAAATCCATCTCACCTCTGACCTTGTTGCAGAAGGGGCATGCCTGGTACTGGTAGAGCACGACGTTGTGCGGCAGCAGATCCGCGGGCAGCCGCTCCTTGGCCTGCACCTCGGCGGCCGCCACGGTGGCGAAGGTCAGGGAGAAGGAGACCGCGCCGGCGATCCCGCCCTGCAGCGCCCGCGACGACGGCGCCGGCGACGGCGGCGGGGGGTTGTTGTTGCCCCAGCGGCTGCCGCCCGCGGCGGGGGAGGCGGCGGCGGCGTGGAGGGCGCGCGCGGAGAGGAGGAGCGAGCGGGAGGCGAGGGAGTGCGCCGCGCGGAGCGACCTCATCGTGGCCGGGCGGCTAGGGTTTCGGCGCGGCCGGGGGTCTCGTCGGCGTCGGTGGCTTCGATTTGGGAGCAGGAAGATGCCTGGCTAAAACCCTGGGTTCAAAATTTTAATTTAATCCCCAGGAAACAATCAAGCATTTTTTGACCGACTATTTTGATCCTTGGCGTGGTGCGAAATTACATTTCGGTGCTGGGTCTGCAAGTGAGAGGACCTGGTTCGCATGGAGATCTGGAATAAGTTGAACTGGAGGGGCCTTGGTGCTTTTTCCCTGGACGAGGCTATTCTTCTTGCGGAGGAAGAAAGAATGGGATGGTCGTCACGGCCACGGACAGGACTGGATCGATCGAGTGGCCAAGACCGGATGAACGTGACAACAACGCGCGGCCAGCTTTGGAGCACATGGCTTTGGTTTTTTGGTGCAACACGCGATTTTCTCTACTCTACTACAAGTTGGTTCTCGTGTGCTTAGAAGTTTAGATTCCCTCGAAATGTTTATGGACAATAATAATATGCGGATATCATCAATAATACGGCAAATATTAATGTGGACACGTAGTTTCAGATAAGCGTAATAATGGTGTGTTTATCGCCGTTATATTTGTTTCATCTACAAGGGTGAAGTGTAACCTCCACTTTATTCTTTCTGTACGGTCATCATCACCCGCGCACATCCGGACCGTCAAATCTAGTCTAATGTGACCACTCAAAATCGGAGCCATCTAAACCCTCATATCTCTTTTGGTGGCCTTTTTTTCGAAATAGGGGTAAACCCCGGCTTCTGCATCATGACGATGCACACGGCCATTTATGAGAAAAAGGTTCAAAATAGTATCGTTTGCAACTCATGCATCACCGAGGATTGATACAAAAATCAACCATCGAAAACAACCCATACTATGACTACATATCAACATAGCCTTCTAGTATGTCGTCAACTAGTCTGGCACAAGATATTCTGAGCGACCATCAGGAGCCGTGTGCATCCAGAAGCCATGGCATCCCGTTGCCCCTCCGGAGAGAGTAGGGCCCAGAGCTGGACCCAATGGGAAACCATATGGAGAACCTGCTGAAAGGATCGTATGCCGCACCTAGAGGGGGGGTGAATAGGTGCTAACCAATTTTTAGTTCTTTTTTCAATTTAGACTTGACACAAAGGTAAATTCTCTAGATATGCAACTAAGTGAATTTACCTATATGACAAGGTAATCAACTAATCAAGATACAGCTACGCAATATAAGAGATAGAATAGGATAGAGGTAACCGAGAGTGGAGCACGCGATGACACGGAGATGATTCCCGTAGTTCCCTTCCTTTGCAAGAAGGTACGTCTACGTTTGGAGGAGTGTGGTTGCTACGAAAGCCAAACCAACAGCCACGAAGGCTTCACTCAGATCTCCTATGGGCAACGACACGAAGGCCTAGCCCACTTCCACTAAGGGATTTCCTCGAGGCGGAAACCGGGCCTTTACAAGGTTCTTGGGGCACACATCCACAACCAAATTGGAGGCTCCCAAATCTGTAACAATACAACAATCAACAACAACACATCAACAAAAATTAACTAGGGAACCAAATAGGAACACTAGCAAGAGGGCCCTCAAACAAATGAGGGGAAAATGTAAATCGCTTCGGTGAGGATGTAGATCGGTGTCTTCTCCTTCGAATATCCAAAGATCAAGAGCTTTGGTTGGGGGAGGAAGGAGATCTTGCAAATCTTGTGTTCTTGAGGTGGCTCTAATGGTGGTGAAGACTTGGCAGATTTTTGTGCAATAATTGAGCAACTTGTCCCTTTGGAGAAGAGAGCTATTTATATGATTGGAGCTCTCAGATCTGACCGTTAGGACGTTTTTCAGTAACACCGGAAGTTCCGGCCAGGAGGGCCGGAAGTTCCGCCTGGGACCGGAAGTTCCGGCCAGGAGCACCGGAAGTTCCGGCCGGATGAAACCGAGGCAGACAAGCTGGTCAGAAGAGATTGGGGCGGAACTAGGGCGGAACTTCCGGTGACCGGAAGTTCCGGCCAGGTTCCGGCCAAGTTCCGGAATTCCAGAAAAACCTTACTGGACATACTGAGCCACATTTGCGATGTTTCCGGAACTTGCCCGGAAGTTGGGCGGAAGTTCCGCTGACCGGAACTTCCGGCCAACTGCACCGGAGCTTCCGGCCAGCTTTCGAAACTTCAACTGAGAGGGGCGCTGAGGGTCTTCTGAGTGGAGAAGCAGGGGCGGAACTTCCGCTGGTGGTAGCCGGAACTTCCGCTCCTGGGCGGAAGTACCGCTGGCAGAGGCCGGAACTTCCGCCTGAAGAGAAAAACCAGCAAAGCTTCAGTTTTGTCAGTCCAATTCATCAGCCATGTTTATACAAAGAAATCTTGTACATTTCTACATCAACACACATAAATATATACCTAGTGTTGACATCAAACACACAAAACCCAAAAGGGCGGGAAATGTTCTTTCAATCTCCCCCTTTTTGGTGTTTGATGACAACACAAGTATTTGCAAGGAATGAATAATGTAAACATCAAGAATGTGAGAGATATAGAGGAGCTCCCCCTATATATGAGCATTGATACCTAAGAAGCTCCCCCTATATCTTGCATCCGTCTTCCATGGGTTAGCAATACAACATAGTGATAAGCATATAGATAAATAGATCATGCACACATAGATAACCATAGAAGACTCACATCCGGAGTTTACCATACACATAGATACGGTTCCAAACACATAGATAAAGTTTACAAACCACATAAACTAAGAACATAGTTCGACACCACAAAGATAAATAGAATCACAAGCGATAAAAATCAAAGCCAACACGAGATTGTGACTCCCCCATGCAAATACACAACGGAGAGCAACCTAATAAGGTCTCACTCTCCCCCTTTGGCACCAAGGCACCAAAAAGGGACGGGAGAAACTACACGTCCCAAGGGTCGGCGTTAGCCTAGCCGGGAGGGAGGTTCGATGGAGCGCCGGGGTAGGGTGGAGTGTGAGGAGGAGACTCGATCTCGAGACCATCTGGAGGGAGAGGAACACCATGCTGAGAAACCCACTCAGCCTCCGGAGTGATATTCTCCTCGGATCCGGGAGGAGACACTTCCACATCAAGAGCCCTCATAATGCTCTTCTGACGAACCCGAGACTTCTTGGCTTCTGCATGCTGCTGATACTGACGGTGATTGACTGCAGAGGTGAGGCAAAAAATCTGTCGCATGCGGCGAGCAAGCTTAGAAGCCTAGCTAGGTGGCTTCTCATCCATGGGGGGAACATCTTCTATGGGTGAGTTGTGGCGCTTGGTCCTAAGAACCTTCACTTCATGAGATGTGATGTTGAGAGGAATAGAGTGAAGAAGGGTAGTCTGACAAGTATCAACCCAAGTGTCCTCAATGAGCTTCATAATGTACGGAGCAAATGAGGGAAGCTTTTTCTCCATCACACATGACCACATCTCATTGTAGATGTAATCCATCACATCATTGTAGATGTAATCCATCACATCAAGCCTCTCACCGGTGCCCTTCTTAGCAAAGGAGTTTGCCATAAGATCCACTTCATATAAATGTAACTCATCAAGGTTGCCACCCTTGGGTCCAATGGTTTCCCGGTAGACTCGAAGCATGATGTCCCAAGTAGGGAGAAGATCCGCACTCTTGCCCGGAATACCCCAACCTTTGATATAGAGGTTCTCCAAGACTTCCTTGGTTTGAGCAAATGAACTATCATGGCACCTCTGTGGTGACTCGGCATACCACTGCATGGTGTAGTATGCAAGTCTGATATAACACCAATGAAACACCGTTCCACTAGTATTATATCGCTCAGAGTGGTACAACAGAAACATATGCGGGTCCAAGGCATGTCTATAAAATTACAACATTGACTCGGTTACATAAAATCATCACAGCCTCCTACTTTACAATGAGGTAAATCTGCAAATAAACTCCAGAAGAACGACTCGTAGTCTAATCCTATCACGAACTCTATTTGTAGAGTATTTGACTAGCTATAGAGGCTATGAATAGATTCTAGCTAATTAGGAGCTAAGTTTAGGAAACTAGTTCCCTTCTATGGCTAAACTATGTTTTCTCCTTGTTGAATGTGGTATCTGACTCCTCTGACAGGGTCCTGTCTCTTGAAGTAGTTGTTGACTCCTCGGCCTTCGGGTTGCACTGTAGATCCTCCTTCGATGCCTCCATATCTAAGCAGGGGATTTAAGAGTGGGATGAGTACGAGCGTACTCAACAAGTTCATTATAGGAAAGAGGTGTTTAATGCACTAGCTACGGCATTAGACCAGAAAGTCTAATACCAATGCAAGTTTTCATAACCATTTCTTCAAAAGGTTGCTTTTATTCAGAAGAACTATGTCCGTCAGCCTTCACCGGTTTACTAGAACTTCATGGAGCTCCTTTCCGGCCGCGTTCAGCGATTCCATATCCCGGAACAGGGAGTGACAGGTCACGGTTCTTTACACTCTGCAGAGGTGTGTTGCTTTACCCATAAGAGATCTTAACCTTGGTGCCAACCGAGTCTATAGTTCTCGTCCACACTTCCTTTGGTGTGAGGCCCGGTATAAGGTCATAGCCAATCATATTCCTCCGCTACCTCATACACCCACCCGTTGATGCAAACTCCGACCCTGGGTCCTCGCCGGTGCTCTTATACCAATTAAGGACGGCCCCCGACCACGACAACAGTTCAGGTCTCTACCATGAACTCCTTCACGGCAGTGCAACCCATCATAGACCGCAATTACCGTGGGGACTTCATCGGGACCCCCACCCTACCACTTGTCCTCTCTTGGATCAAGGGTACCACTTGTCCTCTCTTGGATCAAGGGTCTACGGTAAAGCGCATCCGTTGATGTACAAGAGGTGGAAATACAATTGACTATTCCGTCCCACTCCAGATCTTATGGTTAACACGGGTATTACGGCACAAGAATCACTGGCGACATTTGTTGTTTAATCCTAGATGGATATAAACCCTTGCAACGGAACCTCAACCATATCAACACAATCCATGGTTCCATTGCCCACCACATAGTCATATTCATAGTTATGAAAGTAGTGGTTTTGGTTTTTATGCAATAGTGATAATCATAGTACTTTGCAAGTAATTTGATAGAAATACTCAAATGACATGAGCAAGTGATGAACTTGCCTTTCTTGGCTGCAAGATTATGCAGACAAGGTCTTCGATACGCAATAACTCCAAATTCTGAAATAGCATCATCGCCCGGTAAGGACGATGTTTAAAAGATTGGCAAGGATGCAATAATTCATAAGTATGAGATGCAATCGCTCTAAGCGTGACCTAACTCCGATGATTTAGGATTAGTGAGTGGTAATGATTAGTTCAGGGTGTGTTGCACTTTTAGAGTGATTCACAAACAAGGTTCTTATTCAGGTGTGATTACTTGGTTATTATAATCATGTGCTGCAACATATCATAACAATAGCATTAATAGCACACAACAATAACATTTTGTATAATCCTAACATGTAATGAATAGTGGTTGGTGTTAGCACTATATGACATGGTTAATGATTAATTATCATATACTTCAAAAGAATAACTTTTGAAGAACATGTTCTTTAATAAAGAACAAGTATGATAATTAGGCTTGTGGAGTTCTATGGTTGACTATGGTTTCATCTAGGGTTTGATGGTTTAGAAGGATTCCAATGGTGTGGTATATAGGAATGGTGATCAATTGTGCTAACATGTGGTATCAAGTTAGGGTTTATATCTAAGTGGCACTAGTGGATCATATAGGTGTTAACCAAAAATAAAGACATGAAATGATGGTCTCATGTGAATTGTACCTAGTTTTATGTTAGTGGATCATGAGTATGCACTCATTGGTTGTTTATTAAGGTCTTACATGTAAAGGTGAAGTGGCTATGATCACATGGGCTAAACTCCTAGGGTTTTAGGATTGGAACTATTTTAGGATGATCGCATAAAATGATGGGAACAAATATTCTTGTTTATATTAGAATTAGGGTTTCTAAATTTTGATTTTATTATTAACATGATAATTACTAAATTGAAGAGAGAAGTAATAATGGATTTAACACTCTATTATTTTCAAAAGACTTAAACATGATAAATACTATTAGGGTTTAGGGTTTTAATTGAGGTAATGGTCAATTAGGATTCTCATGTGATTAAACATAACCATTAAGAAACAATTGTTGTTTTATATGGCATATTAATGTGAAGTAATATTTAATATTTTATTTATGTGAAGAATTGAAACAAGAAATTATCTCCTTAGTTTTTAGGTTTTAATAGTTTAAGATTTAAAATTTGGTCTTCTAAATTTTTTTTAGAAGAAATTCATATTGTTGTTCTTTTAAACTTTAAGTATTTGTTTTCTATTTTATTTATAGAGGTCATTTTATGATACTCAATTCTATTTATAGTTTTTCTTTTGATCTTCTTAAATGTTTAAAAGATTTTCCTAAAAATAAAATAAGAATAAAAATAAAAACAGACCAAGTGGTCTGTTGGGCTGGCCCAATTGGTTTGGCCCAAACCTAGCCCGGTCCAACCTGGTCCGATCGACTCGACCTGGTCGAGCCGAGCAAAACACCGACCCGACCCCTTCTCTCTCGTTCACCCCTCTCACTCGCACGCACTCGACTCCTCCTCCCTCTCGTGACTTCCCTGGCTTGGCAGCGTCGCCGCTCTCCTCGGCAGCCCTCGGCCAACTCCGGCGCCGGCGAGCCGGGGGTTCCTGCTCGCCTCGACGTGCTCAACAATCTCCCCCAGGTTGATTTGATTATTGTTGTCTCTCGTGGTCGCCCCGAAACCCTAGTCAGACGCCTCCGTCGCCCGGCCAGCCGCCGGCCAAGTCTGGCGCCGCCACGCGCCTATAGAGCTTTCTCATGATCTCCTCCTTCGGATCCCCTTTGTTTGGGTACCCTTCTTCTCATACGAGCTCGCCCCCGAGGAAACCTAGCTTGGTCCTGGTTCTGCACGCCGGCACGGCCCCAGCTGCCATGCCTCCGGCTGCTCATCCCTTCGACCTCGACTACCTCCTTGATCTCTTGCTCCACTTCGACTTCCTCGAATGCAATATCGATCTCTGGCTCAGTGATGCTGTTCTGGTGGTGTGTGGTGGTGCTGATGTACTGGTGGAGCGGGGTGGTGTTGGTGGTGACTCTACGCCTCCCGCGGCCGCGGTCGGATGGCGTCTAGGACCGCAACCCTGGCGTCCGTGTACTGGTGATGGTGCTACAGGTGTGGTAACCTCGCCACCGGTTGGACGGTGTCGTCGACGCAACCCCGGCGCATCGACGGCTACGACTACGCCTCTTATACTGCTACTACTGCAATGTGAGTTAACCCCTTCTCCTCTCTACTCTGCCTATGACCATGTATTGCAAAATTACTATAGCTTGTTCTCTTTGATATATGACTTGGACAAGTGAGGTATGATCCAAATGATCACTGCACTGTGTGTGGCAGGGATATTACTTGACAATGCAATACCCCGGTTGGTGTTGGATTAGGCCCATAATTGTATTTGCTCTTCTTCTGGTAGCTTATGTGATGCTTATGGTACTAGGTGGGGTGTTGCTTGGTTTAGTTACGCTTTTGTTTCACTGATATATATACTAGACTTGATATGGTGTCTCTATTGGGATGATTCATCATCCCAGCACTTGTACTATATTGATACCTTAACACTGTCGAAACTGAATCTACATTCAGTTAAGGTGCTTTTATGTCATGCCCCTATTTGGATGATCTACTCATCCCAGGCATGAGTGTGATCTATTGTTTAATCTTATTTGAGCTCAAGCATGTTGATGATTTCAATATTGCTGCTACTACTGTTTAATTTACTGGATGATTTCTGGTGATCTGATAATTGGAGGTAGAATCATGCGTTGGTTGACTAGAACATGGCTGTAATACTACTGCTACTTGTATATTGCTTGGTTGGCCTGAGATTATTTCCTGGACCCCAAGTTGATGCATGTAGTATGTTGAATAAGCACTGATGGATCTACTGGTTTGCTTACGATGATGACTAAAGCATATGCATATATGATTCTGGACAAAATTGTGTTGTAGTGCACAAGGTGATGCATTTGTAAATTCTTGAATATGATCTGGTTGCTGATTAGTAGCCAAGAGATGAGTTTTCCAATTGTTGGATTTTACAGTTGGATCTTGATGTCCCCTATTTCTAGATATAAACTGATAAGGACAGATCTTGCTTGAGTTTTGTAGTCTTGCCAATGATGCAAAGACTGAGGCCTATATTGGATAAGAACAGATACTATGACTTGGTTTTTAATTCTCTGTGATGACTTAGCATAGCACCACTATGCAAGACTGAGAGAAATAGCTCCTTCTAATCCTCCTAGGTGAAAACCTGGTTGAAGGGTAGATGGATCTGCTGGTTTGGGTGTTTTCTCTAGATTTCCTCTCATGTGATTATGCAAATCTAAGAACAGATGTATGCTCAAGCCTATGAGTTTCTACCTGTTGTCCTTGGTAGCTTGGTCTCTGGAATACTGAAACACCACCTCCTTGTGATTACTTGCAACCCTTGCTGCTTCTATCTCTTCCTAAGATCTGGCTGGTAAATAGATGATTGCCATGTATTGCTGGTATGTTCTAGTTGTTTGGCTTCTCGAGGAGGTACTGGTGTGGATAAGGAGTGGTGAGGCTGGCTCCTTCTTTTATATGGTTGGCTGTTGCTTGTGCTGCTGACAGCACATGGTTGCATGCGGTGACTATGCTGCATGTGTCCCTGGTACAGTTGTATGTGGTCAAGTAGATGTTTGCTTTGCCTCATGTGCAAGGCACGGCTGGTGCTTGTAGTTATCTTGTATTGACCTTTATTTTTTTGGTATTACTGATACGCGTACAGCACGCGTCCGTTGGGAACCCCAAGAGGAAGGTGTGATGCGTACAGCGGCAAGTTTTCCCTCAGTATGAAACCAAGGTTTAATCGAACCAGTAGGAGCCAAGAAGCACGTTGAAGGTTGATGGCGGCGAGATGTAGTGCGGCGCAACACCAGGGACTCCGGCGTCAACGTGGAACCTGCACAACACAAACCAAGTACTTTGCCCCAACGAAACAGCGAGGTTGTCAATCTCACCGGCTTGCTGTAACAAAGGATTAGATGTATAGTGTGGATGATGATTGTTTGCAGAAAACAGTAGAACAAAGATTGCGATGATTGTATTTCAGTAAAGAGAATTGGACCGGGGTCCACAGTTCACTAGAGGTGTCTCTCCCATAAGATAAACAGCATGTTGGGTGAACAAATTACAGTTGGGCAATTGACAAATAAAGAGGGCATGACCATGCACATACATATTATGATGAGTATTGTGAGATTTAATTGGGCATTACGACAAAGTACATAGACCGCTATCCAGCATGCATCTATGCCTAAAAAGTCCACCTTCAGGTTATCATCCGAACCCCCTCCAGTATTAAGTTGCTAACAACAGACAATTGCATTAAGTATTGCGCGTAATGTAATCAGTAACTACATCCTCGAACATAGCACCAATGTTTTATCCCTAGTGGCAACAAGACATCCATAATCTTAGAGGTTTCTCACACTCCCAGTTCACGGAGACATGAACCCACTATCGAGCATAAATACTCCCTCTTGGAGTTACAAGCATCTACTTGGCCAGAGCATCTACTAGTAACGGAGAGCATGCAAGATCATAAACAACACATAGACATGAATTGATAATCAACATAACAAGTATTCTCTATTCATCGGATCCCAACAAACGCAACATATAGAATTACAGATAGATGAACTTGATCATGTTCAGCAGCTCACAAGACCCGACAATTAAGCACAATGGGGAGAAGACAACCATCTAGCTACTGCTATGGACCCATAGTCCAGGGGTAGACTACTCACACATCACTCCGGAGGCGACCATGGCGGCGTAGAGTCCTCCGGGAGATGATTCCCCTCTCCGGCAGGGTGCCGAAGGCGATCTCCTGAATCCCCCGAGATGGGATTGGCGGCGGCGGCGTCTCTGGAAGGTTTTCCGTATCGTGGCTCTCGGTACTGGGGGTTTCACGACGAAGGCTATTTGTAGGCGGAAGGGCAGGTCAGGGGGCCACACGAGGGGCCCACACTATAGGTCGGCGCGGCCAGGGCTTGGGTCGCGCCGCCCTATAGTCTGGCCACCTCGTGGCCCCACTTCGTCTCCTCTTCAGTCTTCTGGAAGCTTCGTGGCAAAATAGGACCCTGGGCGTTGATTTCGTCCAATTCCGAGAATATTTCTTTACTATGATTTTTGAAACCAAAAACAGCAGAAAACAGCAACTGGCACTTCGGCATCTTGTTAATAGGTTAGTTCCAGAAAATGCACGAATATGACATAAAGTGTGCATAAAACATGTAGATAACATCAATAATGTGGCATGGAACATAAGAAATTATTGATACATTGGAGACGTATCAGCATCCCCAAGCTTAGTTCCTGCTCGTCCCGAGCAGGTAAACGATAAACAAAGATAATTTCTGGAGTGACATGCCATCATAACCTTGATCATACTATTTGTAAAGCATATGTAGTGAATGCAGCGATCAAAACAATGTATATGACATGAGTAAACAAGTGAATCATATAGCAAAGACTTTTCATGAATAATACTTCAAGACAAGCATCAATAAGTCTTGCATAAGAGTTAACTCATAAAGCAATAATTTATAGTAAAAGCATTGAAACAACACATAGGAAGATTAAGTTTCAGCGGTTGCTTTCAACTTATAACATGTATATCTCATGGATATTGTCAACATAGAGTAATATAACAAATACAATATGCAAGTATGTAGGAATCAATGCACAGTTCACACAAGTGTTTGCTTCTTGAGATGGAGAGAAATAGGTGAACTGACTCAACAATAAAAGTAAAAGAATGGTCCTTCAAAGAGGAAAGCATCGATTGCTATATTTGTGCTAGAGCTTTGATTTTGAAAACAAGAAACAATTTTGTCAACGGTAGTAAGAAAGCATATGTATCATGTAAATTATATCTTACAAGTTGCAAGCCTCATGCATAGTATACTAATAGTGCCCGCACCTTGTCCTAATTAGCTTGGACTACCGGGATCATCGCAATGCACATGTTTTAACCAAGTGTCACAAAGGGGTACCTCTATGCCGCCTGTACAAAGGTCTAAGGAGAAAGCTCACATCGGATTTCTCGCTATTGATTATTCTCAACTTAGACATCCATACCGGGACAACATAGACAACAGATAATGGACTCCTCTTTTATGCATAAGCATGTAGCAACAATTAATTTTCTCATTTGAGATTGAGGATATTGTCCAAAACTGAAACTTCCACCATGGATCATGGCTTTAGTTAGCGGCCCAATGTTCTTCTCTAACAATATGCATGCTCTAACCATAAGGTGGTAGATCTCCCTTACTTCAGACAAGACGAACATGCATAGCAACTCACATGATATTCAACAAAGAGTAGTTGATGGCGTCCCCAGTGAACATGGTTATCGCACAACGAGCAACTTAATAAGAGATAAAGTGCATAAGTACATATTCAATACCACAATAGTTTTTAAGCTATTTGTCCCATGAGCTATATATTGTAAAGGTGGAGAATGGAAATTTAAAGGTAGCACTCAAGCAATTTACTTTGGAATGGCGGAGAAATACCATGTAGTAGGTAGGTATGGTGGACACAAATGGCATAGTGGTTGGCTCAAGTATTTTGGATGCATGAGAAGTATTCCCTCTCGATACAAGGCTTAGGCTAGCAAGGCTACTTGAAACAAACACAAGGATGAAGCGGTGCAGCAAAACTCACATAAAAGACATATTGAAAGCACTATAAGACTCTACACCGTCTTCCTTGTTGTTCAAACTCAATACTAGAAATTATCTAGACCTTTAGAGAGACCAATTATGCAAACCAAATTTTAGCATGCTCTATGTATTTCTTCATTAATGGGTGCAAAGTATATGATGCAAGAGCTTAAACATGAGCACAACAATTACCAAGTATCACATTATCCAAGACATTTTAGCAATTACTACATGTATCATTTTCCAATTCCAACCATATAACAATTTAACGAAGAAGAAACTTCGCCATGAATATTATGAGTAGAGCCTAAGGACATACTTGTCCATATGCTACAGCGGAGCGTGTCTCTCTCCCACAAAGTGAATGCTGGGATCCATTTTATTCAAACAAAACAAAAACAAAAACAAACCGACGCTCCAAGCAAAGCACATAAGCTGTGATGGAATAAAAATATAGTTTCAGGGGAGGAACCTGATAATGTTGTCGATGAAGAAGGGGATGCCTTGGGCATCCCCAAGCTTAGACGCTTGAGTCTTCTTGATATATGCAGGGGTGAACCACCGGGGCATCCCCAAGCTTAGAGCTTTCACTCTCCTTGATCATGTTGTATCATCTCCCTCTCTTGATCCTTGAAAACTTCCTCCACACCAAACTTAGAACAACTCATTAGAGGGTTAGTGCACAATCAAAATATACATGTTCAGAGGTGACATGATCATTCTTAACACTTCTGGACATTGCACAAAGCTACTGAAAGTCAATGGAATCGAAAAATCCATCGAACATAACAAAACAGGCAATGCGAAATAAAAGGCAGAATCTGTCAAAATAGAACAGTCGTATTGACGAATTTTATCGAGGCACCAGACTTGCTCAAATGAAAATGCTCAAATTGAATGAAAGTTGCGTACATATCTGAGGATCACTCACGTAAATTGGCATAATTTTCTGAGTTACCTACAGAGAATTTTGCCCAGATTTGTGACAGCAAAGAAATCTGTTTCTGCGCAGTAATCCAAATCTAGTATGAACTTTTCAATCAACGACTTTACTTGGCACAATAAAACACTAAACTAAGATAAGGAGAGGTTGCTACAGTAGTAAACAACTTCCAAGACACAAATATAAAACAAAGTACTGTAGTAAAAACATGGGTTGTCTCCCATAAGCGCTTTTCTTTAACGCCTTTCAGCTAGGCGCAGAAAGTGTATATCAAGTATTATCAAGAGACGAAGTGTCAACATCATAATTTGTTCTAATAATAGAATCAAAAGGTAACTTCATTCTCTTTCTAGGGAAGTGTTCCATACCTTTTTTGAGAGGAAATTGATATTTTATATTACCTTCCTTCATATCAATGATAGCACCAACAGTTCGAAGAAAAGGTCTTCCCAATATGATGGGGCAAGATGCATTGCATTCAATATCCAAGACAACAAAATCAACGGGGACAAGGTTATTGTTAACGGTAATGCGAACATTATCAACTTTCCCCAAAGGTTTCTTTGTAGAATGATCAGCAAGATTAACATCCAAATAACAATTTTTCAGCGGTGGCAAGTCAAGCATATTATAAATTTTCTTAGGCATAACGGAAATACTTGCACCAAGATCACATAAAGCATTACAATAAAAATCTTTAATCTTCATCTTAATGATGGGCTCCCAACCATCCTCTAGCTTTCTAGGAATAGAAGCTTCGCGCTCTAATTTCTCTTCTCTAGCTTTTATGAGAGCATTTGTAATATGTTTCGTGAAAGCCAAATTTATAGCACTAGCATTAGGACTTTTAGCAAGTTTTTGTAAGAACTTTATAACTTCAGAGATGTGGCAATCATCAAAATTCAAACCATTATAATCTAAAGCAATGGGATCATCATCCCCAATGTTGGAAAAAATTTCAGCAGTTTTATCACAGGCAGTTTCAGCAGTTTTAGCAGTTTCAGGCAGTTTCTCGCGCTTTGCATTAGAAGTGGAAACATTGCTAACACCAATTCTTTTATTAGTAATAGTAGGAGGTGCAGCAACTTGTGTAGCATTAGCATTACTAGTGGTGGTAATAGTCCAAACTTTAGATATATTATCTTCTTTTTCATTTTCTTCTCTTTCCCACCTAGCACGCAATTCAGCCATCAATCTTATATTCTCATTAATTCTAACTTGGATGACATTTGCTGTAGTAACAATTTTATTATGATGATTTTCATTAGGCATAACTTTCGATTTCAAAAGATCAACATCAGCAGCAAGACTATCGGCTTTAGAATCAAGTATATCAATTTTCCCAAGCTTTTCTTCAACAGATTTGTTAAAAGCAGTTTGTGTACTAATAAATTCTTTAAGCATGGCTTCAAGTCCAGGGGGTGAATTCCTATTATTGTTGTAAGAATTCCCATAAGAATTACCATAGCCGTTGCCATTATTATAAGGATATGGCCTATAGTTGTTACTAGAATTGTTCCGGTAAGCATTGTTGTTGAAATTATTATTTTTAATGAAGTTTACATCAACATGTTCTTCTTGTGCAACCAATGAAGCTAACAGAACATTATTAGGATCAACATTTGTCCTATTATTCACAAGCATAGACATAATAGCATCAATCTTATCACTCAAGGAAGAGGTTTCTTCGACAGAATTTACCTTCTTACCTTGTGGAGCTCTTTCCGTGTGCCATTCAGAGTAATTGATCATCATATTATCAAGAAGCTTTGTTGCTTCACCAAGAGTGATGGACATAAAGGTACCTCCAGCAGCTGAATCCAATAGGTTCCGCGAAGAAAAATTCAGTCATGCATAAAAGGTTTGGATGATCATCCAAGTAGTCAGTCCATGGGTTGGGCAATTTTTAACCAAAGATTTCATTCTTTCCCATGCTTGTGCAACATGTTCAGTATCCAATTGTTTAAAATTCATTATGCTACTCCTCAAAGATATAATTTTAGCAGGGGGATAATATCTACCAAAAAAAGCATCCTTGCATTTAGTCCATGAATCAATACTATTCTTAGGCAGAGATAGCAACCAATCTTTAGCTCTTCCTCTTAATGAGAAAGGGAACAATTTTAATTTTATAATGTCACCATCTACATCTTTATATTTTTGCATTTCACATAGTTCAACAAAATTATTAAAATAGGCAGCAGCATCATCAGAACTAACACCAGAAAATTGCTCTCGCATAACAAGATTCAGTAAAGCAGGTTTAATTTCAAAGAATTCTGCTGTAGTAGCAGGTGGAGCAATAGGTGTGCATAAGAAATCATTATTATTTGTGGTTGTGAAGTCACACAACTTAGTATTTTCAGGAGTACCCATTTTAGCAACAGTAAATAAAATAAACTAGATAAAGTAAATGCAAGTAACTAATTTTTTTGTGTTTTTGATATAGCAAACAAGATAGCAAATAAAGTAAAACTAGCAACTAATTTTTTGTGTGTTTTGATTTAGTGCAGCAAACAAAGTAGTAAATAAAACTAAGCAAGACAAAAACAAAGTAAAGAGATTGGGATGTGGAGACTCCCCTTGCAGCGTGTCTTGATCTCCCCGGCAACGGCGCCAGAAAAAGCTGCTTGATACGCGTACAGCACGCGTCCGTTGGGAACCCAAGAGGAATGTGTGATGCGTACAGCGACAAGTTTTCCCTCAGTATGAAACCAAGGTTTAATCGAACCAGTAGGAGCCAAGAAGCACGTTGAAGGTTGATGGCGGCGAGATGTAGTGCGGCGCAACACCAGGGACTCCGGCGCCAACGTGGAACCTGCACAACACAAACCAAGTGCTTTGCCCCAACGGAACAGCGAGGTTGTCAATCTCACCGGCTTGCTGTAACAAAGGATTAGATGTATAGTGCGGATGATGATTGTTTGCAGAAAACAGTAGAACAGTATAGCAGTAGATTGTATTTCAGTAAAGAGAATTGGACCGGGGTCCACAGTTCACTAGAGGTGTCTCTCCCATAAGATAAACAGCATGTTGGGTGAACAAATTACAGTTGGGCAATTGACAAATAAAGAGGGCATGACCATGCACATACATATTATGATGAGTATTGTGAGATTTAATTGGGCATTACGACAAAGTACATAGACCGCTATCCAGCATGCATCTATGCCTAAAAAGTCCACCTTCAGGTTATCATCCGAACCCCCTCCAGTATTAAGTTGCTAACAACAGACAATTGCATTAAGTATTGCGCGTAATGTAATCAGTAACTACATCCTCGAACATAGCACCAATGTTTTATCCCTAGTGGCAACAGCACATCCATAATCTTAGAGGTTTCTGTCACTCCCCCAGATTCACGGAGACATGAACCCACTATCGAGCATAAATACTCCCTCTTGGAGTTACAAGCATCTACTTGGCCAGAGCATCTACTAGTAACGGAGAGCATGCAAGATCATAAACAACACATAGACATGAATTGATAATCAACATAACAAGTATTCTCTATTCATCGGATCCCAACAAACGCAACATATAGAATTACAGATAGATGATCTTGATCATGCTCAGCAGCTCACAAGACCCGACAATTAAGAACAATGGGGAGAAGACAACCATCTAGCTACTGCTATGGACCCATAGTCCAGGGGTAGACTACTCACACATCACTCCGGAGGCGACCATGGCGGCGTAGAGTCCTCCGGGAGATGATTCCCCTCTCCGGCAGGGTGCCGGAGGCGATCTCCTGAATCCCCCGAGATGGGATTGGCGGCGGCGGCGTCTCTGGAAGGTTTTCCGTATCGTGGCTCTCGGTACTGGGGGTTTCGCGATGAAGGCTATTTGTAGGCGGAAGGGCAGGTCAGGGGGCCACACGAGGGGCCCACACTATAGGTCGGCGCGGCTAGGGCTTGGACCGCGCCGCCCTATAGTCTGGCCACCTCGTGGCCCCACTTCGTCTCCTCTTCGGTCTTCTGGAAGCTTCGTGGCAAAATAGGACCCTGGGCGTTGATTTCGTCCAATTCCGAGAATATTTCTTTACTAGGATTTCTGAAACCAAAAACAGCAGAAAACAGCAACTGGCACTTCGGCATCTTGTTAATAGGTTAGTTCCAGAAAATGCACGAATATGACATAAAGTGTGCATAAAACATGTAGATAACATCAATAATATGGCATGGAACATAAGAAATTATCGATACGTCGGAGACGTATCAATTACCAAGTGGTTAATCCTAATTGGCTAATAATCTTATGTGAGCTAAATAAGATCAAGTGTGACTATTATGTTAATTAAGACTTTGCTTAATTAGCAAGTGGCTTATAATATGTGGACTAGAATCATGTTGACCTCTCCATGTCAATACTGATTCAAATAAATAGCTTTGTGGGCTTTTAGAGGATTCTAGCTAGATTAGAGGGAAGAACATTGTTGGTTTGTTGCCTATAGTAATGGATCATTTCAGTGTTGCTCTTTGTCCCTGGTTGCCTACTTGATTTATTTCCTCATGATCCGAATGACCCATCTGTCCCTTTACATGATCCATTTATTCATGATGTTGCCTAAGAAAGAATTCCCTCTAATCTCCATTTGGAAATCAAGACTAGTTCTTGACTCCCATTAGCTAGTTTCCAAAACTAAAATGTCTCCCAAAATTCGGAGACAAACATTTTAACCTTAACACAACATTTCTTTGTCTATTGTTATTTTTCTTATTGCAGGAAAAGAAGAATAAGAAATGTTGAGAAGATTTAGATTAGATTTAGAATTTCTTTTAGTTCCATTTTGTAATCTCATATTTCTTATGTAACTTGTAATATTTCAATAAGTGTTGTAATAATACTTATGTGAATTCTTATTAGTAATATTTGATTCTTATTTATATTTATGTGACTTGTAAATAATTGATAATGATATTTGTAGTAAAGTTTAAATCATTTATTCATTTGGATTAGCAAATGTGTGTACTTTTACCTATAATGTTTATATACTTGTTTAAATTTCAAATTCCAATTCAAATTCTTATTTGAATTTCTGTTTTCCATATTTGAATTTGAATTCAAATTATTTCCCCCAAAACACATGAGTTCAGAAAAGTCATGTCGAAATTTATCGCACCCACATCGAAGACTAACTCAATTCCACCGATGTAAGAGAAACCTCGATCCCTTTGGAGGTTTTAAACAAAAGCGCGAAAATTCCTCGGATTTTCTATGCATGAATGCAATGCACACATCTGTTTCCTCTCTTTTTGTAACCCCCAATCCTGGGATATTACAGTCTCTCCCCCTTAAACTAAACTTCGTCCTCGAAGTTTGAACTCTCTCACGTTCCGGAGTGTGGATCTGACTTATGCAGACTACGACTTCTCTCGAACTCCGTGGTGATCTCACTAGATATAATTGAATATATCCCTTGTCCAGATTCTTCCTTGAATCCATTAGGTTTTGTCTTACTTGAGCTTTCATACTTCTGAGTAAATATTACTCACTTTCTCAAATTATAGTCCACTTCTTACTTCCTCGAGGTATAAACCTCGGCTTGTGGTCTGACATCCTTCTGAAAGTAGTATTCGATAATCTTATAAAAATAAGATCGAACTTTCTCTCAGTTCAGACCTTCATCAACTATCTTGCTCAAAGTATTGATTCATATTAGATCCAACTGATCCCTCGCTCTCCCCCTTAGGGATGTCCTAATCGTTGCTAAGCTCATCTTCCCCAACCAACTAGCTCCTTGGTTAGGCTATATGTCTTTTCCTTGGTTTTCTATTGTACTTTTCTAGGGTATCCTATTTGGATTGATTGTGTACCCACATGGTTGTGAATACCAGTACGATATGTTAGTTGGTTATGCAACTATGGTTATTCCAACTTTACACAGGGCAAGTGTGTTTCCCATGAAAGCTTGAGCAATTTAAAGATATTATTCTGCAACTAATATTGTGCTACATGAAGAAGTTGTTTCAACATACTGATTGGGTCAGAATAAGTATGGTCAACGTCCTATGCATCCGTCCTTGTGCTCCATCCACTTCCTTGTTCGAACTTCTTAGATGATGAGCTCCCCCGGTGATTTGAAAATTGGTTCATTGGTTCATTTGATCTTCGTACCAGGTATGGATCCGGGCATTCTGATTTCATATGACCTAGTTGTCCACATCCAAAACAGGTAATATCCTGTTGCGTGCAATCTTTGGCATAGTGACCTTTTCTTGCACAGTTATGACATCGAACTTGACTATAAAACGGTGTGATTGTCTCATCTCTTGTTTGGAAATTCATCTCTGACTGAGTTTGTTGTATCTGAATTGGTTGTGGTTCCAACCTTGCCTTCCGTTTTCTTTCATTCTGCACTTCTTCATAATCATTCTCCAAAGTAATTGCAGTATCCACTAGCTCGTGGAACCTTGTGCATTTGGTTAGATTCAACTGCATTTTCAGGAATGAATTCATCCCTTTTAAGAACCTTTTTATCCTTTTCTCCTCTGTGTTCACATCCTCTGCTGCATAACGTGATAAACGATCAAACTCTACTAGATATTTCCATACCGACAAGTCATTCTGCTTCAAGGTCTCGAACTCTCTTGTCTTTAGTTCCATGATACTTTCAGGAACCTGGGCTTCTCGGAACTTCTTCTTAAACTCGTCCCACGTGAAAACATGTCCCGAAGGTTGAATTAGAATCACGTTATCCCACCATGACGCTGCTAGTCCTGATAGTAGATATGTGGCATATCTAACCTTCTCTTCATCATTACACCGAACTGTCTTTAATTTCCGCTCAGTGTCCCTTAACCAATCATCCGCATCCATAGGTTCTGGTGCGGTAGCAAAAGTCAGTGGATTGGTTTGTGGGAATTCCGTAAGACTCACTCCTTTTGGCCCTCCATTTCTGATACCTCCATTATTCTCACGTATCAAACGACTGAAAAACTCATTTTGTTGTGCTAAGTTTGCTGCTCTATCCCCAGCCATCCTTTCCATGTGCTCAAAGAATTCTTGCTCAAGCAGGACAGGTGTTGATGTTGACGATCTAGTGGCGGAGAATGCCTCTTCCATCCGCTTAGCTTCTCTTTCCTGACCTTCTTTTGCCTCCCTCTCTTCATGAGTCGTTACTATTTCCTCAGTTGGTTGGTAACTCGTCTCTCCCTCACGCGATCCCATTTACCCTCTAGACCTGTAACATCAAGAAAGAACTCAATGATGCAACATGCATTTGCACACCAAGGTCAAACTTTATGCACAGATCTAGTCAATCAATGAAAATCCAATAAAAATCCAAGAAGATTCAGCTTTGTGCTTATAATACACACCATCATAAGCCTGAATAATGATAGTTGAGTAAGACATCTTTAAACATCAGGATGAGATGTGTAGTATATAACACCACATAAGATTGGTTTGTATCGTGATACTTAGCACGAATATATGGAAGTCTACTATTTGTCTCAACCTTTACCTTAATTGCACAATTGCAATAAGATGAACTTGAAACAAGGTGGTCTAGGATAGTTAAGGTTAACCTAATTTTCTTTGGAATTACTAACTTAGCTTTCATTATGTTGAGGACTACTTCATATGGTATATCTAGATTCTAGCATAGTTATTCTAAACACATAACTATTGGACTATAGCTCCTATACTTCCAAGTGTTTCTATTGTAAAACTATGGTCATGATGTGCTTGGCACACTTCTTATTGTTTTGGAACACAATTCTTGCACTATTTGTTTAGCACTTGGCTTCTTATTGTACTCCTCCTAAATACTTTAGATGTTCTACTTCATCACATAATGACTCTCAAGTGAATCATATATGATTAGCAACTCTACCATGTAGGTAGACATATATTACTCCTATCACTCTTCCTTATCTCCCATGATTGACTCATCATGGTCTTTACTACCTCATATCACTTGTTTTTATCACTTACTATCAGTGGTTTCACATGTCTAGATAATTTTACTTACTCATTACTTATCTGGGTCTACATCTTCTATTAGGATATCTTAATTAACTTCATCACTTGATATAATTCCTATTACAGTTCTGGATAACTCTTACTTAACCATAACCCGTGTTGGTACACATCTTCCAATAGGATATCTTCCTTATGGTTGTATCCTCTCTTTGGACTACCATGTATTGTATACCAACAGTGATCTACTCATATATTGTTTTAGGGACTTAATGGTGTGATCTATGTTTAGCTAACTAACTTAGGGAAGAAACATTGACTTAAGTGTGTCAGGATTATCCTCAAGTGAATATCCATCTCAAGTCATAAGAAGTATTTGGTTTACCTAGGACAATTTCCTATAGACACTACCAATCCTATAGGTCTCCTTTAAAGGGTTTTAATCCTAAGGTCAAAGCATTTGCTCTGATACCAACTGTGGTGACTCGGCATACCACTGCATGGTGTAGTATGCAAGTCTGATATAACACCAATGAAACACCGTTCCACTAGTATTATATCGCTCAGAGTGGTACAACAGAAACATATGCGGGTCCAAGGCATGTCTATAGAATTACAACATTGACTCGGTTACATAAAATCATCACAGCCTCCTACTTTACAATGAGGTAAATCTGCAAATAAACTCCAGAAGAACGACTCGTAGTCTAATCCTATCACGAACTCTATTTGTAGAGTATTTGACTGGCTATAGAGGCTATGAATAGATTCTAGCTAATTAGGAGCTAAGTTTAGGAAACTAGTTCCCTTCTATGGCTAAACTATGTTTTCTCCTTGTTGGATGTGGTATCTGACTCCTCTGACAGGGTCCTGTCTCTTGAAGTAGTTGTTGACTCCTCGGCCTTCGAGTTGCACTGTAGATCCTCCTTCGATGCCTCCATATCTAAGCAGGGGATTTAAGAGTGGGATGAGTACGAGCGTACTCAACAAGTTCATTATATGAAAGAGGTGTTTAATGCACTAGCTACGGCATTAGACCAGAAAGTCTAATACCAATGCAAGTTTTCATAACCATTTCTTCAAAAGGTTGCTTTTATTCAGAAGAACTATGTCCGTCAGCCTTCACCGGTTTACTAGAACTTCATGGAGCTCCTTTCCGGCCGCGTTCGCAGTTCCATATCCCGGAACAGGGAGTGACATGTCACGGTTCTTTACACTCTGCAGAGGTGTGTTGCTTTACCCATAAGAGATCTTAACCTTGGTGCCAACCGAGTCTATAGTTATCGTCCACACTTCCTTTGGTGTGAGGCCCGGTATAAGGTCATAGCCAATCATATTCCTCCGCTACCTCATACACCCACCCGTTGATGCAAACTCCGACCATGGGTCCTCGCCGGTGCTCTTATACCAATTAAGGACGGCCCCCGACCACGACAACAGTTCAGGTCTCTACCATGAACTCCTTCGCCAGCAGCTGCAACCCATCATAGACCGCAATTACCGTGGGGACTTCATCGGGACCCCCACCCTACCACTTGTCCTCTCTTGGATCAAGGGTACCACTTGTCCTCTCTTGGATCAAGGGTCTACGGTAAAGCGCATCCGTTGATGTACAAGAGGTGGAAATACAATTGACTATTCCGTCCCACTCCAGATCTTATGGTTAACACGGGTATTACGGCACAAGAATCACTGGCGACATTTGTTGTTTAATCCTAGATGGATATAAACCCTTGCAATGGAACCTCCACCATATCAACACAATCCATGGTTCCATTGCCCACCACATAGTCATATTCATAGTAATGAAAGTAGTGGTTTTGGTTTTTATGCAATAGTGATAATCATAGTACTTTGCAAGTAATTTGATAGAAATACTCAAATGACATGAGCAAGTGATGAACTTGCCTTTCTTGGCTGCAAGATTATGCAGACAAGGTCTTCGATACGCAATAACTCCAAATTCTGAAATAGCATCATCGCCCGGTAAGGACGATGTTTAAAAGATTGGCAAGGATGCAATAATGCATAAGTATGAGATGCAATCGCTCTAAGCGTGACCTAACTCCGATGATTTAGGATTAGTGAGTGGTAATGATTAGTTCAGGGTGTGTTGCACTTTTAGAGTGATTCACAAACAAGGTTCTTATTCAGGTGTGATTACTTGGTATCATAATCATGTGCTGCAACATATCATAACAATAGCATTAATAGCACACAACAATAACATTTTGTATAATCCTAACATGTAATGAATAGTGGTTGGTGTTAGCACTATATGACATGGTTAATGATTAATTATCATATACTTCAAAAGAATAACTTTTGAAGAACATGTTCTTTAATAAAGAACAAGTATGATAATTAGGCTTGTGGAGTTCTATGGTTGACTATGGTTTCATCTAGGGTTTGATGGTTTAGAAGGATTCCAATGGTGTGGTATATAGGAATGGTGATCAATTGTGCTAACATGTGGTATCAAGTTAGGGTTTATATCTAAGTGGCACTAGTGGATCATATAGGTGTTAACCAAAAATAAAGACATGAAATGATGGTCCCATGTGAATTGTACCTAGTTTTATGTTAGTGGATCATGAGTATGCACTCATTGGTTGTTTATTAAGGTCTTACATGTAAAGGTGAAGTGGCTATGATCACATGGGCTAAACTCCTAGGGTTTTAGGATTGGAACTATTTTAGGATGATCGCATAAAATGATGGGAACAAATATTCTTGTTTATATTAGAATTAGGGTTTCTAAATTTCGATTTTATTATTAACATGATAATTACTAAATTGAAGAGAGAAGTAATAATGGATTTAACACTCTATTATTTTCAAAAGACTTAAACATGATAAATACTATTAGGGTTTAGGGTTTTAATTGAGGTAATGGTCAACTAGGATTCTCATGTGATTAAACATAACCATTAAGAAACAATTGTTGTTTTATATGGCATATTAATGTGAAGTAATATTTAATATTTTATTTATGTGAAGAATTGAAACAAGAAATTATCTCCTTAGTTTTTAGGTTTTAATAGTTTAAGATTTAAAATTTGGTCTTCTAAATTTTTTTAGAAGAAATTCATATTGTTGTTCTTTTAAACTTTAAGTATTTGTTTTCTATTTTATTTATAGAGGTCATTTTATGATACTCAATTCTATTTATAGTTTTTCTTTTGATCTTCTTAAATGTTTAAAAGATTTTCCTAAAAATAAAATAAGAATAAAAATAAAAACAGACCAAGTGGTCTGTTGGGCTGGCCCAATTGGTTTGGCCCAAACCTGGCCCGGTCCAACCTGGTCCGATCGACTCGACCTGGTCGAGCCGGGCAAAACACCGACCCGACCCCTTCTCTCTCGTTCACCCCTCTCACTCGCACGCACTCGACTCCTCCTCCCTCTCGTGACTTCCCTGGCTTGGCAGCGTCGCCGCTCTCCTCGGCAGCCCCCGGCCAACTCCGGCGCCGGCGAGCCGGGGGTTCCTGCTCGCCTCGACGTGCTCAACAATCTCCCCCAGGTTGATTTGATTATTGTTGTCTCTCGTGGTCGCCCCGACCCCGAAACCCTAGTCAGACGCCTCCGTCGCCCGGCCAGCCGCCGGCCAAGTCTGGCGCCGCCACGCGCCTATAGAGCTTTCTCATGATCTCCTCCTTCGGATCCCCTTTGTTTGGGTACCCTTCTTCTCATACGAGCTCGCCCCCGAGGAAACCTAGCTTGGTCCTGGTTCTGCACGCCGGCACGGCCCCAGCTGCCATGCCTCCAGCTGCTCATCCCGTCGACCTCGACTACCTCCTTGATCTCTTGCTCCACTTCAAATTCCTCGACTGCAATATCGATCTCTGGCTCAGTGATGCTGTTCTGGTGGTGTGTGGTGGTGCTGATGTACTGGTGGAGCGGGGTGGTGTTGGTGGTGACTACTGCCTCCGCGACGCCGGTCGGATGGCGTCTAGGACCGCAACCCTGGCGTCCGTGTACTGGTGATGGTGCTACAGGTGTGGTAACCTCGCCACCGGTTGGACGGTGTCGTCGACGCAACCCCGGCGCGTCGACGGCTGCGACTACGCCTCTTATACTGCTACTACTGCAATGTGAGTTAACCCCTTCTCCTCTCTACTCTGCCTATGACCATGTATTGCAAAATTACTATAGCTTGTTCTCTTTGATATATGACTTGGACAAGTGAGGTATGATCCAAATGATCACTGCACTGTGTGTGGCAGGGATATTACTTGACAATGCAATACCCCGGTTGGTGTTGGATTAGGCCCATAATTGTATTTGCTCTTCTTCTGGTAGCTTATGTGATGCTTATGGTACTAGGTGGGGTGTTGCTTGGTTTAGTTACGCTTTTGTTTCACTGATATATATACTAGACTTGATATGGTGTCTCTATTGGGATGATTCATCATCCCAGCACTTGTACTATATTGATACCTTAACACTGTCGAAACTGAATCTACATTCAGTTAAGGTGCTTTTATGTCATGCCCCTATTTGGATGATCTACTCATCCCAGGCATGAGTGTGATCTATTGTTTAATCTTATTTGAGCTCAAGCATGTTGATGATTTCAATATTGCTGCTACTACTGTTTAATTTACTGGATGATTTCTGGTGATCTGATAATTGGAGGTAGAATCATGCGTTGGTTGACTAGAACATGGCTGTAATACTACTGCTACTTGTATATTGCTTGGTTGGACTGAGATTATTTCCTGGACCCCAAGTTGATGCATGTAGTATGTTGATTAAGCACTGATGGATCTACTGGTTTGCTTACGACGATGACTAAAGCATATGCATATATGATTCTGGACAAAATTGTGTTGTAGTGCACAAGGTGATGCATTTGTAAATTCTTGAATATGATCTGGTTGCTGATTAGTAGCCAAGAGATGATTTTTCCAATTGTTGGATTTTACAGTTGGATCTTGATGTCCCCTATTTCTATATATAAACTGATAAGGACAGATCTTGCTTGAGTTTTGTAGTCTTGCCAATGATGCAAAGACTGAGGCCTATATTGGATAAGAACAGATACTATGACTTGGTTTTTAATTCCCTGTGATGACTTAGCATAGCACCACTATGCAAGACTGAGAGAAATAGCTCCTTCTAATCCTCCTAGGTGAAAACCTGGTTGAAGGGTAGATGGATCTGCTGGTTTGGGTGTTTTCTCTAGATTTCCTCTCACGTGATTATGCAAATCTAAGAACAGATGTATGCTCAAGCCTATGAGTTTCTACCTGTTGTCCTTGGTAGCTTGGTCTCTGGAATACTGAAACACCACCTCCTTGTGATTACTTGCAACCCTTGCTGCTTCTATCTCTTCCTAAGATCTGGCTGGTAAATAGATGATTGCCATGTATTGCTGGTATGTTCTAGTTGTTTGGCTTCTCGTGGAGGTACTGGTGTGGATAAGGAGTGGTGAGGCTGGCTCCTTCTTTTATATGGTTGGCTGTTGCTTGTGCTGCTGACAGCACATGGTTGCATGCGGTGACTATGCTGCCTGTGTCCCTGGTACAGTTGTATGTGGTCAAGTAGATGTTTGCTTTGCCTCATGTGCAAGGCACGGCTGGTGCTTATAGTTATCTTGTATTGACCTTTATTTTTTTTGGTATTACCAAGTGGTTAATCCTAATTGGCTAATACTCTTATGTGAGCTAAATAAGATCAAGTGTGACTATTATGTTAATTAAGACTTTGCTTAATTAGCAAGTGGCTTATAATATGTGGACTAGAATCATGTTGACCTCTCCATGTCAATACTGATTCAAATAAATAGCTTTGTGGGCTTTTAGAGGATTCTAGCTAGATTAGAGGGAAGAACATTGTTGGTTTGTTGCCTATAGTAATGGATCATTTCAGTGTTGCTCTTTGTCCCTGGTTGCCTACTTGATTTATTTCCTCATGATCCGAATGACCCATCTGTCCCTTTACATGATCCATTTATTCATGATGTTGCCTAAGAAAGAATTCCCTCTAATCTCCAGTTGGGAATCAAGACTAGTTCTTGACTCCCATTAGCTAGTTTCCAAAACTAAAATGTCTCCCAAAATTCGGAGACAAACATTTTAACCTTAACACAACATTTCTTTGTCTATTGTTATTTTTCTTATTGCAGGAAAAGAAGAATAAGAAATGTTGAGAAGATTTAGATTAGATTTAGAATTTCTTTTAGTTCCATTTTGTAATCTCATATTTCTTATGTAACTTGTAATATTTCAATAAGTGTTGTAATAATACTTATGTGAATTCTTATTAGTAATATTTGATTCTTATTTATATTTATGTGACTTGTAAATAATTGATAATGATATTTGTAGTAAAGTTTAAATCATTTATTCATTTGGATTAGCAAATGTGTGTACTTTTACCTATAATGTTTATATACTTGTTTAAATTTCAAATTCCAATTCAAATTCTTATTTGAATTTCTGTTTTCCATATTTGAATTTGAATTCAAATTATTTCCCCCAAAACACATGAGTTCAGAAAAGTCATGTCGAAATTTATCGCACCCACATCGAAGGCTAACTCAATTCCACCGATGTAAGAGAAACCTCGATCCCTTTGGAGGTTTTAAACAAAAGCGCGAAAATTCCCCGGATTTTCTATGCATGAATGCAATGCACACATCTGTTTCCTCTCTTTTTGTAACCCCCAATCCTGGGATATTACAACCTCCAACCATTTGCATCTATGCTCGGAAAGCAAGGGTATCCAAGAGCATTTCCAAACTTAGCCAAGTTAGACTCAAGGAGGGTTTCATTAGTCATCCACCGGAAAGTTCTAGCTTCATCTTGATCAAAGTGAACGGTGGCATAGAATTGTTGAATCAACCCGATGTCATAATCCTTGTTGAGCTCCATAATGGGATAGAGCCCAAACTCACCACACATAGCATAGGCTTCTTCAAAGTACCTTGTAGCGGCCATCTTGGCGGTGTCAATAGCATGTTGAGGGGCTACCCCCTTCTTGAATGGCACATAGACCTCATAGAAGATCTCCTCTTGAGTCTTATTGTGGAACCGCTTATCCCCAACCCTATTGTTCCGAGAGGTGAGGTAAGGGTTCACATCCCGGAGCTCCTTGTACTCAAGATACTGCATGTTCTTCACCGACACATGAATATTCTTGCCTCGAACTGCGGGTGACTTATGCCTTTGAGCTGATTGTTGACGAGCCGTGAGCTTGGAAGGTCGAGTTTGCTCAATTTCTTCTTCAATCTCATCCACATGAGCCTTTCCTCTCTTCTTGGAGCCACCGGGAGGAGCCATGGTGGAGGAGAGGGAGGGGATGCCAATCCACAGAGCCGATCCGGCGGAGGACGCCGGAGGAAGGAGATCCGGCCGGAGAGGTTGCAGCCGCCACAGGGAGAGAGAGAGAGGATGAACAGATCTTGGATTGGGGGAAAAGTGGGGGGCAGGAACTGCCTCCCCGTTCCCGACCGGTTAAGTGGAGGAATCGTAAGGGCGGAAGTTTCGCTCGTTGGAGCCGGAACTTCCGGTCCCACAGAAACCGCACCAATAGATCAGGAACAGCGGGCAGAAACTGGCAGGCAGGATCCCGCCAGAAGTACCGGCTGAAACGACCGGAACTTCCGGTGAAGCAGAAAAATATGCCAGAAACAGGAATTTGACAGGGAATTGGTGCACTCGGAGAGGGAAGAGGATATGGCTTAGATGAGATAGGCTTAGGACAGATGATCCAAACTGTAAGATGGTACATTGATACATCTCCAACGTATCTATAATTTCTGATGTTCCATGCTTGTTTTATGACAATACCTACATGTTTTGCTTGCACTTTATATCATATTATGGCATTTATTGGACTAATCTATTAACAAGATGCCACAGTGCTAGTTTCTGTTTATTATGTCTGTTTATTGCAGAAAAGGCCCAAAAACCAAAGTGCTCGGAAAAATCCAGAAAAATCACAGAAATTCTATTTTGCCGAAAGACTTACGGAGCCAGAAGGGCAAGCCAGGAGGAGGCCCAGGGCCTCCTCACAATAGGCCGGCGCGGCTAGAGAGGTGGTCACCCCACCCTATGGGATGGGCCCCTCGGGACTCTTCCGACTCTGACTCTTCGCCTATTTAAGCCGTCGTGACCTAAAACTTCGACACCGATTGACGAAACACCAGAAAACCTTCCAGAGCCACCGCCATCGCGAAACTCCAATTCGGGGGGACATAAGTCTCTGTTTCGGCACCCTGCCGGGACGGGGAATTGCCCCCGGAAGACATCTCCACCGCCATCTTCACCGCCATCGCTGTCTCCATGATGAGGTGGGAGTAATTCACCCCGAGGCTGAGGGCTCTGCTGTAGCTATGTGGTTCATCTCTCTCTCTTTGTGATCTAGTTGAATATCATCTATGTGCTACTCTAGTGATGTTATTAAAGTAGTCTATTCCTCCTCCATGATGTAATGTTGACAGTGTGTGCATCATGAAGTACTTGGTATATGCTATGATTGTGATCTCTTGTAGATTATGAAGTTAACTATTACTATGATGGTATTGATGTGATTTATTCCTCCTTTCATAGCTTGATGGTAACAGTGTGCATCCTATGTTAGTACTTGGTATAATTGTGTTGATCTATCATGCACTCTAAGGTTATTTAAATATGAACATCGAATGTTGTGGAGCTTGTTAACTCCGGCATTGAGGTGCTCTTGTAGCCCTACACAATTAATGGTGTTTGTCATCCAACAAGAGAGTGTAGAGTGGTTTTATTATGTGATCAATGTTGAGAGTGTCCACTAGTGAAAGTAGGATCCCTAGGCCTTGTTTCCAAACATCGAATCTCCGTTTGTTTACTGTTCCGTTGCATGTTTACTCGCTGCCATATTTTATTCAGATTGCTATTGCCACTCATATTCATCCATATCATTTGCATCTCACTATCTCTTTGCCGAACTAGTGCACCTATACATCTGACAAGTGTATTGGGTGTGTTGGGGACACAAGAGACTTCTTGCATTGTGATCGCAGGGTTGCTTCAGAGGGATATCTTTGACCTCTTCCTCCCTGAGTTCGATAAACCTTGGGTGATCCACTTAAGGGAAAACTTGCTGCTGTTCTACAAACCTCTACTCTTGGAGGCCCAACACTTTCTACAGGAAAAGGGAGTGTGCGTAGACATCATACATGATCACTCATTTTTGCAAATAATGCAAATTAAGGCCAAAAGTGAGCGATTTCCCATAAACAAGGAGATGTCAATAAAAACCAATGAAAATCCAAATTACTCCAACTCTTCACAAAGAAGAGTGTGGTGGCCTAGGGCACCATATATGAGTGTTATGGCATGGCACCGCGAAGATATATCTTGGGTCCAAACCACTACTCATCATTGAAGCTCACATATCAACATATGATATAACGAGAATGATATTTTTAATGTTGGCATTATGGGGGGAGGGATAGCTCAATAATTTAAACCACACTCCCCCTATTTCCATGCCCACATCTAAACCAAATAAAGTTTTGAGACAAAGGTGTGTTTGCAAGATGGTCAAGCTATACTCCTTGAATCAATGATATTTAGCTCATTCCTCAAATAAGAGAATCTTGCTTCATCAAGAGGCTTCGTGAATATATCGGCAAGTTGATATTTGGTAGGAACATAGATATGCTCAATATCACCACGGGCAACATGATCCCTAATGAAATGATTCCGGATCTCAATATGCTTCGTTCTTGAATGTTGCACCGGATTATAGGCAATCTTGATGGCACTTTCATTGTCACATAATAGAGGAACTTTGTCACAAATGACACCGTATTCCTTTAAAGTTTGCCTCATCCATAACAATTGAGTGCATCCACTTGCGGCGGCAACATATTCGGCTTCGGCGGTGGAGAGAGATATACAATTTTGCTTCTTAGAAGACCAACACACCAAGGACCTACCAAGGAATTGGCAAGCCCCGGAAGTTGATTTCCTATCATCCTTGTCTCCCGCCCAATCCGCATCGGTGTATCCATTGAGAATAAAACTTGAGCCTTTGGGGTACCAAATACCATATCTTGGGGTATCAACCAAATACCGAAAGATTCTTTTGAGAGCCATCATGTGGCTCTCCTTAGGAGAAGCTTGATACCTTGCACACACACACCAACACTCAACACTATGTCCGGTCTAGATGTACAAAGGTAAAGCAAGGATCCAATCATGGAGCGATATACCTTTTGATCCACCTCTTTACTATTGGGATCAAGTGAAGATGACATCTAGTAACCATAGGAGTGGCTACACCCTTCAACTCGGTCATCTTGAACCTCTTGAGCATGTCTTGGAGATATTTTTCTTGGTTGATGAAGGTTCCTTCCCTCAATTGCTTGATCTCAAAACCAAGGAAGAACTTCATCTCTCCCATCATAGACATCTCAAACCTATCGGTCATAAGCTTTGAGTCATCATTGAAAGCTTTGTTAGTAGAGCCAAAGATAATATCATCAACATATAATTGGCAAACGAAAAGCTCCCCATTGACCCTCTTAGTAAAAAGAGTGGGATCGATTAGCCCAACATCAAACCCACGGTCTACCAATAATTCTTTAAGGTGCTCGTACCAAGCTCTAGGAGCTTGTTTGAGACCATAAAGTGCTATATCAAGCTTATAGACAAGGTTAGGGAAGTTGAGATCCTCAAACCCCGGGGGTTGCTTAACATAAACCTCTTCATGCAAAGGACCATTGAGAAAAGCACTTTTCACATCCATTTGTTGTAACTTAAAGTTATGATGCGATGCATAAGCAAGAAGGATACGGATGGACTCAAGGCGAGCCACGGGAGCATAGGTTTCTCCAAAGTCAATTCCCTCAACTTGAGAGAACCCTTGAGCCACCAATCTTGCCTTGTTCCTCACAACATTTCCAAACTCATCTTGCTTGTTCTTGAAAATCCATTTAGTGCCTATAACATTGCGGCACCCCTTTGGCTTCTCTACTAAGGTCCATACTTTGTTGCGCTTGAAGTTGTTGAGTTCTTCGTGCATAGCTTCCAACCAATCCGAATCTTCAAGGGCTTCAAATACTTTCTTGGGTTCCACTAAGGAGATATAAGCATGATGATTGCTAAAGTTAGCCAATTGCCTTCTTGTGGAGACTTTTGCCCTTACATCACCAAGGACCTTGTCATGTGTGTGTCCACGAAGTTCAAGGTTCCTTTCTCTTCTTGCTAGACGACGGGCCTCGGTCTCCTCCTTGGTTCTTCTTGGCCTTGGAGGTATCACTTGATCAACTTGATCATTTGGGTCCCCGTCTTGACCTTCAACTTGAGCTTCCTCAATTTCTTGAGAGTGCTCAACATCATGTACTTGATGTTAGACATTAGGAGGTGAATGACATGAATTGAATGGATCCTCATTGGAGCCATCATGAATGCTTGGTTGATCTTGTCCTTGATCTTGCACACAAGAGGGAGGGTCTTGTTCTTGTTCTTGGGTTGGTGCATCATTTGCTTCACTAGAAGGGGTTTGTTGATGTTGAGAAGATGAGGGCTCCACTGTGGTAGAGCATAGTCCTTCCCGAGACGCCACACCGTGTCCCTCAATGGGGCAGAAAAATCCCACACCCATTCTTACTATGGCATCTTGAGGTATTTCATCACCTGCACATACATCAACTTGCCCCACTTGGGAGCCATCATTTTCTTCGAACTTCACACTACAAGATTCGATGATAATCCCGAAGGATACATCAAAGATTCTATAAGTGTGAGATTCGGCACCGTAACCAACAAATATACCCTCCAAAGCTTTAGGAGCAAATTTAGATAAATGAACTCCTTAGATTTTGTAGAAACACTTACACCCGAACACCTTGAAGTATGAGATATTAGGCTTGTTCCCGGTGAGTATTTCATATGGAGTCTTGTTCAAGCCCTTGCGGAGATAGAGCCGGTTAGAGGAGTGGCAAGCGGTGGAGATGGCTTCGGCCCAAAAGTTATAGCGGGATTTATACTCCGCCATCATAGATCTTGCCATATCCATAAGAGTCCAGTTCTTCCTCTCCGCAACACCATTTTGTTGAGGGGTGTAAGCAGCGGAATATTGATGTCGAATCCCCTCATCACTAAGAAAATAATTGAGTGTATAGTTCTTGAACTCGGAGCCGTTGTCACTTCTAATTGCCATAATGAGGAGGTTGTGTTGGCGTTGCACCTCGGTGATGCTGGCACGCAATTAACCAGTCCGTTGGGAACCCCAAGAGGAAGGTGTGATGCGTACAGCGGCAAGTTTTCCCTCAGTAAGAAACCAAGGTTTATCGAACCAGTAGGAGCCAAGAAGCACGTTGAAGGTTGATGGTGGCGGAGTGTAGTGCGGCGCAACACCAGGGATTCCGACGCCAACGTGGAACCTGCACAACACAACCAAAGTACTTTGTCCCAACGTAACAGTGAGGTTGTCAATCTCACCGGCTTGCTGTAACAAAGGATTAGATGTATAGTGTGGATGATGATGTTTGCAGAGAGCAGTAGAACGAGTATTGCGATGGGTGTATTCGATGTAAAAGAATGGACCGGGGTCCACAGTTCACTAGTGGTGTCTCTCCCATAAGAATAAGCATGTTGGGTGAACAAATTACAGTTGGGCAATTGACAAATAAAGAGGGCATGACCATGCACATACATGTTATGATGAGTAGTGTGAGATTTAATTGGGCATTACGACAAAGTACATAGACCGCTATCCAGCATGTATCTATGCCTAAAAAGTCCACCTTCAGGTTATCATCCGAACCCCCTCCAGTATTAAGTTGCAAACAACAGACAATTGCATTAAGTATGGTGCGTAATGTAATCAACAAATATATCCTTAGACATAGCATTGATGTTTTATCCCTAGTGGCAACAACACATTCACAACCTTAGGGGTTGCTGTCACTCCCCCAGATTTAATGGAGACATGAACCCACTATCGAGCATAAATACTCCCTCTTGGAGTTACAAGTATCAACTTGGCCAGAGCCTCTACTAGCAACGGAGAGCATGCAAGATCATAAACAACACATAGATGATAGATTGATAATCAACATAACATAGCATTCACTATTCATCGGATCCCAACAAACGCAACATGTAGCATTACAGATAGATGATCTTGATCATGTTAGGCAGCTCACAAGATCCAACAATGATAGCACAATTAGGAGAAGACAACCATCTAGCTACTGCTATGGACCCATAGTCCAGGGGTGAACTACTCACACATCACTCCGGAGGCGACCATGGCGGTGAAGAGTCCTCCGGGAGATGATTCCCCTCTCCGGCAGGGTGCCGGAGGCGATCTCCTGAATCCCCCGAGATGGGATTGGCGGCGGCGGCGTCTCTGGAAGGTTTTCCGTATCGTGGCTCTCGGTACTGGAGTTATTCTCGACGAAGGCTTAAGTAGGCGGAAGAGGTAGGTTTAGGGGCGACGCGAGGGGCCCACACAACAGGCCGGCGCGGCCAGGGCCTGGGCCGCGCCGCCCTAGTGTGGCGTCGCCTCGTCGCCCCACTTTGTTTCCTCTCCGGACTTCTGGAAGCTTCGTGGAAAAATAAGATCCTGGGCGTTGATTTCGTCCAATTCCGAGAATATTTCCTTACTAGGATTTCTGAAACCAAAAACAGCAGAAAACAGCAACTGGCTCTTCGGCATCTTGTAAATGCATAAATATGACATAAAGTATGCATAAAACATGTAGGTATCATCAATAAAGTAGCATGGAACATAAGAAATTATCGATACGTTGGAGATGTATCACTCGGTAGCAAAGTCAATGAATATTTGTTGAGTCTCATCTTTCGTCTTGAGAAAGTAGACCCAAGTGTATCTTGAGTAGTCATCAACAATCACCAAGCAATGTTTCTTCGCACCAAGACTTGCATGAGCAATGGGACCAAAGAGATCCACATGAAGAAGCTCCAAGATCCTCTTGGAAGAGATGATAGTCTTGCTTGGATGCGGAGAGTCATGCATTTTTCCTTCAACACAAGCCCTACAAACACGATCTTTGGCAAAAGACACATTTTCCATTAGTCCCACAATATGGTTCCCCTTGTGAAGAGTTTGCAAAGTTCTCATGTTGACATGGGCTAGGCAGCGATGCCACAACCAACCCACATCCGCCTTTCCGAATAGGCACATCGCACTTGTCGTGGTGGTCCCCGAAAAGTCCACCACATACAAGTTGTGTTCGTGATACCCAACGAAAGCGAATTTTAGAGTCTTGCTCCACAAGAGGACCACAATATCTTTATCAATAAAGACAGAGAAACCCATCTTGCCAAGGGCGGAAACGGAAAGCAAATTGTAACCAAGGGTTTTGACAAGCATGACATCCACAAGAGTAATGTTGTGTGCAACCACAACCTTGCCAAAACCAAATACCTCGGATGTAGAATTATCGCCAAAGGAGACGGTGATATTATTTATGTTGGGCCTCAACTCCTTGACGAGGTTCTTGCCGCCGGACATATGACTTGTACATCCACTATCAAGTACCCATTTTGAACCTCCGACGGCATAGTCCTACATGAGATCAATTCTTGGATTTAGGTACCCATTTCTCAATGGGTCCTCTTTTGTTAGCAACAAGGGTCTTTGGGACCCAAATAGACCAAGCAACATAACCATCATATGGGCCAACATATTTAGCATAAACATCACCATAATAATCTTTAAATAGAACATAGTGAGGGTTATCAATTCCCGCACCATCATCATTAATGGTTTTGCCCTTTGGGGTTTCACCATTAGTGGTGGCTTTCTTTTTCTCATGTGCGGGCTTGGCCTTTTTCTTGTTTGCCTTTTTAGCCTTGGCATTATAACCAAGTCCCTCCTTCCCATTGTTTGACCTTTGCTTACTCAAAAGATCATCCAAGGAAAGTTTACTTTGGGGAGAGGAGGACTTAGCAAGTTCATCCTTCAACCTAGCATTTTCCTCAATAATATTTGCATGATCACATGAAGGAGTAGAGGTACTAGGTATGTCATATGAAGCAAGCCTAATTTGAAGTTGCTCATAAGACTTGGAGAGGAGAGAGTATTCACTCTTCAAGGCTTTGTGAGCCTTGTCTAGTTCATCTAGATCCTTCACAAGTTTCTCATGATCAACACCAAATTTGGCCTTTTCCTTTATAAGCACTTTAGTCTTAGCTCTAGCAAGATCTCTAGCTTTAGTGAGCTTGTTAAGTTTATCTTGAGGTTCTTCAAGATTTTCTAGCCTCTCTTCAAGAGACGCTATGGTTTCTTGACATTCCTCAAGATCATTTTTAAGAGCATGTATTTCAAGAGAGTCTTCTCTCTCTATTTGGCATTTTTTCTCAAGAGTACCATTTAGTTGAGCTATACGAACCATTAGATTTGAAACATGCTTTTTAGTGTTACCTTGTAGGTTAAGAATGAAATCATCAAACTCTAGCATTTCTTGTTTCACTTTTATACTAGCAAGATCAACCCCAAGATCATTTGAAATGTTAGGCGTAGAGGGGTTAGGAGATGATACCTCGAAAGATTTAGCCATGATGCAACTTTCTTCCTCCACATGAATGACCTCATTGGGAGATTCATTTGTTGATGAAGAGTTAGTGGAGAGGGAGGCAAGGGCAACCAATCCATTTGAGGTTGCATCTTCTTCATCATCAACATCATCATCTCCATCTTGAGTTGATATCACAATTGATGTGTCCAAGGTGGACCTTGCCATGAAGCAATGTGCATTCTTGATTTGAGAATTCTCATTGGGTGAATCAAAGAGAGAGGAAGAGGGAATGTTGGTAGTGACAATGGCGGCCACTTCCTTTGAGCTTTCTTCTTCATCATCACTAGAACTTTCAACTTCATCGGAAGAATATTCTTCTTTAGTCACTAGCACAATCCTTGAGGGCCTTTTGCCCTTCTTGCTCTTGTTGTAGAATTTTTTGTTGGGGGGCTTTGAATACTTTCCCTTTGAGTCTTTGCTCTTGTCCTTGGGGATGAGCCTTCCACCATGAGTCTCCCTATTCTCATAGGGGCACTCGGCAATGAAATGGCGCTTGTCATCACAATTGTAGCAAGATCTTGTCCTTGGGCCCGAGCTTGTGAACCCCCTTGAGTTGTTTCTCTTGATGTTGTCTTCCTTGGCCTTGGATGGGTCAACCCAAAAGGTGTTTGCATGGAATGCCATGTGGTCATGGTAGTAGTGTTCCAAGTCTTCCGGATAGGACATACTCCAAGATGCCCTATAAGATTCTTGAGGAATCACTTCTTCCACGGAGTTGACCACCAAGGCAAGGTTGGACCCTTTTGACATCCCAAGAGCTCGATTGCGAGAATCATGAGAGTTTTGCTCAAGCACCTTGAGAGCTTGCATCTCGTGCACGGCTTGTTGAGAAGTGAGAGAGGGATAGCATTCTCTACCGACAAGAGTCTTGACATCAATGGGTTCAAACGGCATCATGCAATCGATGTACTTTTCCTTGATCCAAGAGTCATTGATGTGGGTGGCACCAACATTCCGGAAAGCATCGACAACGGTGAGAAGTCTTCCATACATGACTTCATGATCTTCATCCGGTAGCCTCATGAATCCTTCGGCTTTATTCCGAAGAGCATTATACTTGTTCCTTCTCGTGCTCTCACTTCCAATGCAACTAGCGGCCAAACCATCCCAAGCTTCCTTGGCGGTGGTGGAATTCCGAACACGAGACAAATCCTTTGTCCCCACACTAGTTTGAATCATGTGCAAGGCGGTGTTGTTGAGTTGACTATCAACCGCTTCTCTTCTAGTCAACTTGTCGGGGTTGTAAGGCTTGAAGCCTTCCACGATGATTCTCCAAAGTTCATTGGAGGCACTGCGAACATGAGAGCTAAACTCAAATTGCCAAGTATCGAAATCATTAACGGAAAACTTAGGTGGGTCGCCCCGAATGTTTATATGAGGATGGGGAACCGGTATATCGGGAGATAGAAAAGGTGGAGCCACTCGATTGTAGCTCTCACCTCCACTAGTTCCCCTAGGAGATGCAATGGTAGATTTGATAGTGTTTAAGTTATCACCATCCACGGGTGTGGTAGTGGAGGGTAATACCGAAGCATCTCCCTCTTCTAACGCATCCGTGACATTTACCTCTTTGGTGGGAGTCATGGAAAGGGCCGGAGTCAAAAGCTCAGAAATCATTTTTCTCATGCTTTCCATTTGAGCTTCCATGGAGGACCTCAACGAATTGAAATCATCCATGGTGACCATCTTAGCGTCCCCTTCCATAGGTTCTTCGTCTGGCATACTCTTAGGCGGTTAAGCTCGAAATAAGAGCCGAGGCTCTGATACCAATTGAAAGGATCGTATGTCGCACCTAGAGGGGGGTGAATAGGTGCTAACCAATTTTTAGTTCTTTTTTCAATTTAGGCTTGACACAAAGGTAAATTCTCTAGATATGCAACTAAGTGAATTTACCTATATGACAAGGTAATCAACTAAGCAAGATATAGCTACGCAATATAAGAGATAGAATAGGATAGAGGTAACCGAGAGTGGAGCACGCGATGACACGGAGATGATTCCCGTAGTTCCATTCCTTTGCAAGAAGGTACGTCTACGTTTGGAGGAGTGTGGTTGCTACGAAAGCCAAACAAACAGCCACAAAGGCTTCACTCAGATCTCCTATGGGTGATACGTCTCCAACGTATCTATAATTTCTGATGTTCCATGCTAGTTTTATGACAATACCTACATGTTTTGTTCACACTTTATATCGTTTTGATGCATTTTCCGGAACTAACCTATTGACGAGATGCCGAAGTGCCAGTTCCTGTTTTCTGATGTTTTTGGTTTCAGAAATCCTAGTAAGGAAATATTCTCGGAATTGGACGAAATCAACGCCCAGAACCTTATTTTTCCCAGAAGCTTCCTGAGAGCCAGAGAGGGACCAGAGGGGAGCCCTGGGGGCCCCACACATGGTGGTGGCGCGGCCCAGGGGGGAGCGCCCCCTAGTGTGAGGAGGCCCCGTGGCCCTTCCGGCTGCGACTCTTCGCCTATATAAGCCTCCCTGACCTAAATCTTCGATACGAATAAGCCATGATACGAGAAAAGTTTCAGAGCCACCGCCATCGCGAAGCCAAGATTCGGGGGACAGAAGTCTCTGTTCCGGCACGCCGCCGGGATGGGGAATTGCCCCCGGAAGGCATCTCCATCGACACCACCGCCATCTTCATCAGCGCTGCTGTCTCCCATGAGGAGGGAGTAGTTCTCCATCGAGGCTAAGGGCTGTACCGATAGCTATGTGGTTAATCTCTCTCTCCATGTACTTCAATACAATGATCTCATGAGCTGCCTTACATGATTGAGATCCATATGATGATCTTTGTAATCTAGATGTCGTTATGCTATTCAAGTGGATTTTACTTATGTGATCTCCGGAGACTCCTTGTCCCACGTGTGTAAAGGTGACAGTGTGTGCACCGTGTGGGTCTCTTAGGCTATATTTCACAGAATACTTATTCACTGAGTTATGATTTGAGTTGGATGTCTCTATGAAATTGTGGTGTGTTAGTACCTCCTATGAATGCTCACAAGGATGACGTGGGGTGTTTATTAGTACTTGGGAATACATCTTTAAGGTTTGCTTTGCAGTCCTACATGATGAATTAGTGTTCGTTATCTTGCCAAAGAGTAATTCAGAATAGCATAGTGAAGTGCTTATTTATATTCCTTTATGATTGCAATGTTGAGAGTGTCCACTAGTGAAAGTATGATCCCTAGGCCTTGTTTCCAAGCATCGAAACACCGTTTGTTTACTGTTCAACTGCATGTTTACTCGCTGCCATATTTATTTCAGATTGCTATTACCACTCATATTCATCCATATTACTTGTATTTCACTATCTCTTCGCCGAACTAGTGCACCTATACATCTGACAAGTGTATTAGGTGTCTTGGGGACACAAGAGACTTCTTGTATCGTGATTGCAGGGTTGCTTGAGAGGGATATCTTTGACCTCTTCCTCCCTGAGTTCGATAAACCTTGGGTGATTCACTTAAGGGAAACTTGCTGCTGTTCTACAAACCTCTGCTCTTGGAGGCCCAACACTGTCTATAGGAAAAGAAGTGTGAGTAGACATCAAGCTATTTTCTGGCGCCGTTGCCAGGGAGGTAAGGTAAAAGGTATTCACATCCTCCGACTACTAAGCTATTTCCTAGCATTGTTGCCGGTGTGTGAGTGCTCGAAGCTATTTCCTTTAGATCCTGCAATTGCATCTTTTTGTTTCTTCTTTTACACTAGTACTAGTAAGGCATAATGGAAAACAACTGTGAGCTTTTTAATCTATTTCCTGAGTTAAGACATAAATGGTGTATTGCAAAAATTAGAAAACCTATTGAACCTTATTTGCATGCTAATGGCAATGTTATTAGTATGAATGCTTTGAACACCATTGTTGCTAATGATATAGAAAGTTCTAAGCTTGGGGAAGCTGGTTTTGATGAGCATGATATTTTTAGTCCCCCAAGCATTGAGGAGAAAATTTTCTTTGATGATACTTTGCCTCCTATTTATGATGATTATAATGATAGTAGTCTTTTGGTGCCGCCTACTATGGAGGATAAAGTTTATTATGATTACAATATGCCTCCTACACTTGATGAGAATAATAGTGATAGCTACTTTGTTGAATTTACTCCCACTACAATTAATGAGAATGACTATGCTTATGTTGGGAGTAGTAATAATTGTATGCATGAGACTCATGATAAGAATGTTTCATTTGATAGTTATATTGTTGAGTTTGTTCATGATGCTACTGGAAATCATTATGAGAGAGGAAAATATGGTTGTAGAAGTTTTCATGTTACTAAAACACCTCTCTATATGCTGAAAATCTTGAAGTTGCGCTTGTCTAGTTTTCCTATGCTTGTTGCATTATGCTTAAATGACTTGTTTATTTACAAGATTCCTATGCATAGGAAGCATGTTAGGCTTAAATGTGTTTTGAATTTGCTTTTTGATGCTCTCTTTTGCTTCAACTCTTATTGCTTGCGAGTGCATCATGAAAATTGCTGAGCCCATCTTAATGGCTATAAAGAAAGCACTTCTTGGGAGATAACCCATGTGTTTATTTTACTACAGTACTTTTGTTTTATATCTGAGTTTTGGAAGTTGTTACTACTGTAGCAACCTCTCGTTATCTTTATTTTATTGCATTGTTGTGCCAAGTAAAGTCTTTGATAGTAAGGTTCATACTAGATTTGGATTACTGCGCAGAAACAGATTTCTTGCTGTCACGAATTTGAGCAGGGTTCTCTGTAGGTAACTCAGAAAAATCTGCCAATTTACGTGAGTAATCCTCAGATATGTACGCAACTTTCATTCAATTTGAGAATTTTCATTTGAGCAAGTCTGTTGCCTCTAAAAAATTCGTCTTTACAGACTGTTCTGTTTTGACAGATTCTGCCTTTTATTTTGCATTGCCTCTTTTGCTGTGTTGGATGGATTTCTTTGTTCCATTAACTTCTAGTAGCTTTGGGCAATGTCCAGAAGTGTTAAGAATGATTGTGTCACCTCTGAACATGTGAATTTTTGATTATGCACTAATCCTCTAATGAGTTTGTTTTGAGTTTGGTGTGGAGGAAGTTTTCAAGGGTCAAGAGAGGAGGATGATACAATATGATCAAGAAGAGTGAAAAGTCTAAGCTTGGGGATGCCCCCGTGGTTCATCCCTGCATATTTCAAGAAGACTCAAGCATCTAAGCTTGGGAATGCCCAAGGCATCCCCTTCTTCATCGACAACTTATCAGGTCACCTCTAGTGAAACTATATTTTTATTCCGTCACATCTTATGTACTTTACTTGGAGCGTCTGTGTGCTTTTATTTTCGTTTTTGTTATTTTCATTCTCTGAATAAATGCTTGTGCGGGAGAGAGACACGCTCCGCTTGTTCATATGAACACTAGTGTTCGTAGCTTTTAATGTTCATGGCGAAGGTTGAAACTGCTTCGTTAATTGTTATATGGTTGGAAACAGAAAATGCTACATGTAGTAATTGGTATAATGTCTTGAATAATTTAATACTTGGCAATTGTTGTGCTCATGTTTAAACTCTTGCATCATATACTTTGCACCTATTAGTGAAGAAATACATAGAGCTTGCTAAAATTTGGTTTGCATGATTGGTCTCTCTAGAGTCTAGATATTTTCTAGTGAGGTGTTTGAACAACAAGGAAGACAATGTAGAGTCTTATAATGCTTGCAATATGTTCTTATGTAAGTTTTGCTGTACCGGTTCATACTTGTGTTTGCTTCAAATAACCTTGCTAGCCTAAGCCTTGTACTGAGAGGGAATACTTCTCGTGCATCCAAAATCCTTGAGCCAAAAACTATGCCATTTGTGTCCACCATAGCTACCTACTACATGGTATTTCTCTGCCATTCCAAAGTAAATTGCTTGAGTGCTATCTTTAAACACTTCAAAAGTTATTACCTCTTATTTGTGTCAATGTTTTATAGCTCATGATGAAGTATGTGGTGTTTATCTTTCAATCTTGTTGGGCAACTTTCACCAATGGACTAGTGGCTTCATCCGCTTATCCAATAATTTTGCAAAAGGAGCTGGCAATGGGGTTCCCAGCCCCAATTAATTAACCTTCATAATTTTACAAATAGACACTCCTCCATGGTATGTAATTGTTGGACGGCACCCGAGGATTCGGTTAGCCATGGCTTGAGAAAGCAAAGGTGGGGAGGAGTGTCATCTAAATAAAACTAAAATAAAAGACACTCCTTCATGGTACGAGATTGTTGGCAGGCACCCGAGGATTCGGTTAGCCATGGTTTGTGAAAGCAAGGTTGGAAGGAGTGCCACCCAAAAATAAAAATCTTTCATGGGAGCCGCTCTTTGAAAGTCTGTCTGGCAAGGGGGTTAGAGTGCCCACTACCATTCGTTGACAACAACAAACACCTCTCAAAACTTTACTTTTATGCTCTCTTTATGTTTTCAAAATAAAAGCTCTAGTACAAATATAGCAATCCATGCTTCCCTCTGCGAAGGGCCATTCCTTTACTTTTATGTTGAGTCAGTTTACCTACTTCCTTCTATCTTGGAAGCAAACACTTGTGTCAACTGTGCATTGATTCTTACATGCTTGCTTATTGCACTTATTATTCTACTTTATGTTGACAATTATCCATGAGACATACATGTTACAAGTTGAAAGCAACTGCTGAAACTTAAATCTTCCTTTGTGTTGTTTCAATGCCTTTACTTTGAATTTATTGCTTTATGAGTTAACTCTTATGAAAGACTTATTGATGCTTGTCTTGAAAGTACTATTGATGAAAAGTCTTTGCTATATGATTCAGTTGTTTAATCATTATCTTTACCATTGCTTTGAATCACTTCATTCATCTCATATGCTTTACAATAGTATGATCAAGATTATGTTGGTAGCATGTCACTTCAGAAATTATCTTTGTTATCGTTTACCTACTCGAGGACGAGTAGGAACTAAGCTTGGGGATGCTGATACGTCTCCAACGTATCTATAATTTCTGATGTTCCATGCTAGTTTTATGACAATACCTACATGTTTTGTTCACACTTTATATCGTTTTGATGCATTTTCCGGAACTAACCTATTGACGAGATGCCGAAGTGCCAGTTCCTGTTTTCTGCTGTTTTTGGTTTCAGAAATCCTAGTAAGGAAATATTCTCGGAATTGGATGAAATCAACGCCCAAAACCTTATTTTCCCGGAAGCTTCCTGAGAGCCAGAGAGGGACCAGAGGGGAGCCCTGGGGGCCCCACACATGGTGGTGGCGTGATGCGCGTGGTTGACGTATTGTCTTTCCGTTCGACACGCGTCCGTTGGGAACCCCAAGAGGAAGGTGTGATGCGCACAGCGGCAAGTTTCCCTCAGTAAGAAACCAAGGTTTATCGAACCAGTAGGAGTCAAGAAGCACGTTGAAGGTTGATGGCGGCGAGATGTAGTGCGGCGCAACACCAGGGATTCCGGCGCCAACGTGGAACCTGCACAACACAAACCAAGTACTTTGCCCCAACGAAACAGTGAGGTTGTCAATCTCACCGGCTTGCTGTAACAAAGGATTAGATGTATAGTGTGGAAGATGATTGTTTGCAGAAAATAGTAGAACAATTGCAGTAGATTGTATTTCAGTATAGAGAATTGGACCGGGGTCCACAGTTCACTAGAGGTGTCTCTCCCATAAGATAAACAGCATGTTGGGTGAACAAATTACAGTTGGGCAATTGACAAATAGAGAGGGCATGACGATGCACATACATATTATGATGAGTATAGTGAGATTTAATTGGGCATTACGACAAAGTACATAGACCTCTATCCAGCATGCATCTATGCCTAAAAAGTCCACCTTCAGGTTATCATCCGAACCCCTTCCAGTATTAAGTTGCTAACAAGAGACAATTGCATTAAGTATTGCGCGTAATGTAATCAATAACTACATCCTCGGACATAGCATCAATGTTTTATCCCTAGTGGCAACAGCACATCCATAAACTTAGAGGTTCTTGTCACTCCTCCAGATTCACGGAGACATGAACCCACTATCGAGCATAAATACTCCCTCTTGGAGTTACTAGCATCAACTTGGCCAGAGCATCTACTAATAACGGAGAGCATGCAAGATCATAAACAACACATAGATATAAATTGATAATCAACATAACATGGTATTCTCTATTCATCGGATCCCAACAAACACAACATATAGCATTACAGATAGATGATCTTGATCATGTTCGGCAGCTCACAAGACCCGACAATTAAGCACAATGAGGAGAAGACAAACATCTAGCTACTGCTATGGACCCATAGTCCAGGGGTAGACTACTCACACATCACTCCGGAGGCGACCATGGCGGCGTAGAGTCTTCCGGGAGATGAATCCCCTCTCCGGCAGGGTGCCGGATGCGATCTCCTGAATCCCCCGAGATGGGATTGGCGGCGGCGGCGTCTCTGGAAGGTTTTCCGTATCGTGGCTCTCGGTACTGGGGGTTTCGCGATGAAGGCTATTTGTAGGCGGAAGGGTAGGTCAGGGGGCGTCGCGAGGGCCGGGGAGACAGGTCGGCGCGGCCAAGGGTGGGGCCGCGCCGCCTACCTCTGGCCACCTCGTGGCCCCACTTCGTTGACTCTTCGGTCTTACGGAAGCTTCGTGGCAAAATAGGCCCCCGGGCGTTGATTTCGTCCAATTCCGAGAATATTTCCTTACTAGGATTTACGAAACCAAAAACAAGAGAAACAAGAATCGGCTCTTCGGCATCTCGTTAATAGGTTAGTTCCAGAAAATGCATAAATATGACATAAAGTATGCATAAAACATGTAGATATCATCAATAATGTGGCATGGAACATAAGAAATTATCGATACGTCGGAGACGTATCAGCATCCCCAAGCTTAGTTTCTGCTCGTCCCGAGCAGGTAAACGATAAACAAAGATAATTTCTGGAGTGACATGCCATCATAACCTTGATCATTCTATTGTAAGCATATGTAATGAATGCAGCGATCAAAACAATGTAAATGACATGAGTAAACAAATGAATCATATAGCAAAGACTTTTCATGAATAGTACTTCAAGACAAGCATCAATAAGTCTTGCATAAGAGTTAACTCATAATGCAATAATTCAAAGTAGAGGTATTGAAGCAACACAAAGGAAGATGAAGTTTCAGCGGTTGCTTTCAACTTGTAACATGTATATCTCATGGATATTGTCAATGTAAAGTAATATAACAAGTGCAATATGCAAGTATGTAGGAATCAATGCACAGTTCACACAAGTGTTTGCTTCTTGAGGTGGAGAGAGATAGGTGAACTGACTCAACAATAAAAGTAAAAGAAAGGCCCTTCAAAGAGGAAAGCATCGATTGCTATATTTGTGCTAGAGCTTTGGTTTTGAAAACAAGAAACAATTTTGTCAACGGTAGTAATAAAGCATATGTGTCATGTAAATTATATCTTACAAGTTGCAAGCCTCATGCATAGTATACTAATAGTGCCCGCACCTTGTCCTAATTAGCTCGGATTACCTGGATTATCATCGCAATGCACATGTTTTAACCAAGTGTCACAAAGGGGTACCTCTATGCACTTTGTACAAAGGTCTAAGGAGAAAGCTCGCATCGGATTTCTCGCTATTGATTATTCTCAACTTAGACATCCATACCGGGACAACATAGACAACAGATAATGGACTCCTCTTATATGCATAAGCATGTAGCGACAATTAATTTTCTCATATGAGATTGAGGATATATGTCCAAAACTGAAACTTCCACCATGGATCATGGCTTTAGTTAGCGGCCCAATGTTCTTCTCTAACATTATGCAATGCTCTAACCATTAGGTGGTAAATCTCCCTTACTTCAGACAAGACGAACATGCATAGCAACTCACATGATATTCAACAAAGAGTAGTTGATGGCGTCCCCAGGAACATGGTTATCGCACAACAAGCAACTTAATAAGAGATAAAGTGCATAAGTACATATTCAATACCACAATAGTTTTTAAGCTATTTGTCCCATGAGCTATATATTGTAAAGGTAGAGGATAGAAATTTAAAGGTAGCACTCAAGCAATTTACTTTGGAATGGCGGACAAATACCATGTAGTAGGTAGGTATGGTGGACACAAATGGCATAGTGGTTGGCTCAAGTATTTTGGATGCATGAGAAGTATTCCCTCTCGATACAAGGTTTAGGCTAGCAAGGCTATTTGAAACAAACAAAAGGATGAACCGGTGCAGCAAAACTCACATAAAAGACATATTGTAAACATTATAAGACTCTACACCGTCTTCCTTGTTGTTCAAACTCAATACTAAAAATTATCTAGACCTTTAGAGAGACCAAATATGCAAACCAAATTTTAGCATGCTCTATGTATTTCTTCATTAATGGGTGCAAAGTATATGATGCAAGAGCTTAAACATGAGCACAACAATTTCCAAGTATCACATTATCCAAGACATTTTAGCAATTTACTACATGTATCATTTTCCAATTCCAACCATATAACAATTTAACGAAGAAGAAACTTCGCCATGAATATTATGAGTAAAGCCTAAGGACATACTTGTCCATATGCAACAGCGGAGCGTGTCTCTCTCCCACACAGTGAATGCTAGGATCCATTTTATTCAAACAAAAACAAAAACAAAAACAAACCGACGCTCCAAGCAAAGCACATAAGATGTGATGGAATAAAAATATAGTTTCAGGGGAGGAACCTGATAATGTTGTCGATGAAGAAGGGGATGCCTTGGGCATCCCCAAGCTTAGACGCTTGAGTCTTCTTGATATATGCAGGGGTGAACCACCGGGGCATCCCCAAGCTTAGAGCTTTCACTCTCCTTGATCATGTTGTATCATCTCCCTCTCTTGATCCTTGAAAACTTCCTCCACACCAAACTCAAAACAACTCATTAGAGAGTTAGTGCATAATCAAAATATACATGTTCAGAGGTGAAATAATCATTCTTAACACTTCTGGACATTGCACAAAGCTACTGAAAGTCAATGGAATCGAAAAATCCATCGAGCATATCAAAACAGACAATGCGAAATAAAAGGCAGAATCTGTCAAAACAGAACAGTTCGTAAAGACGAATTTTATTGAGGCACCAGACTTGCTCAAATGAAAATGCTCAAATTGAATGAAAGTTGCGTACATATCTGAGGATCACTCAAGTAAATTGGCATAATTTTCTGAGTTACCTACAGAGAATTTTGCCCAGATGCGTGACAGCAAAGAAATCTGTTTCTGCGCAGTAATCCAAATCTAGTATGAACCTTACTATCAACGACTTTACTTGGCACAAAAAAACACTAAACTAAGATAAGAAGAGGTTGCTACAGTAGTAAACAACTTCCAAGATACAAAATAAAAACAAAGTACTGTAGTAAAAACATGGGTTGTCTCCCATAAGCGTTTTTCTTTAACGCCTTTCAGCTTGGCGCAGAAAGTGTGTATCAAGTATTATCAAAAGATGGTGCATCTACAGCGGGGTGTGGAGTTTTCTCAACCATGCATAGTATGTTGGATACATAAGTTTTAGCGGCTCCCTTTTCATTAGTCTTGGGCTTGCTACTCTCATCAAACAAATTTTCAGGAACAAGCCAAGCATAGTTATTTTCTAGTGCATCATTCATCGCTAGGAGCTTACATGGTATTGGTGCTTTGATCTCCCCACCATCATTAATATTATTAGTGTACCTTATTCTTTCCATGTCCATCTTTTCAAGGAGACTAACAAAATTGGTATAAGAACCAAGCATCTTATATTTAATAAAGACCTTTCTAGCCTCTCTTGCTATACCACCAAATTCTCTAAGAAGGGTTTCTAAAACAAAATCTTTCTTTTCCCCTTCTTCCATATCACCGAGTGTAAGAAACATGTGTTGGATTATAGGATTGAGATTAACAAATTTAGTTTCCAACATGCGAACTAAAGCAGCAGCAGCAATTTCATAAGTAGGAGCAAGGTCTACCAAGTGTCTATCTTCAAAATCTTCAACGGTACTAACATGATTGAAAAATTCTTCTATATTATTTCTCCCAATTATAGACCCACGTCCTACCAGCATGTCTTTTACGGTAAAATTAAAAGGAAACATGATGAAACAAGTAAAGCAAATATAAGTAACTAATTTTTTTGTGTTTTTGATTTAGCAAACAAGATAGAAAATAAAGTAAAACTAGCAACTAATTTTTTTGTATTTTGATTTAGTGCAGCAAACAAAGTAGTAAATAAAATAAAGCAAGACAAAAACAAAGTAAAGAGATTGGGATGTGGAGACTCCCCTTGCAGCGTGTCTTGATCTCCCCGGCAACGGCGCCAGAAATTTGCTTGATGCGCGTGGTTGACGTATTGTCTTTCCGTTCGACACGCGTCCGTTGGGAACCCCAAGAGGAAGGTGTGATGCGCACAACGGCAAGTTTCCCTCAGTAAAAAACCAAAGTTTATCGAACCAGTAGGAGTCAAGAAGCACGTTGAAGGTTGATGGCGGCGAGATGTAGTGCGGCGCAACACTAGGGATTCCGGCGCCAACGTGGAACCTGCACAACACAAACCAAGTACTTTGCCCCAACGAAACAGTGAGGTTGTCAATCTCACCGGCTTGCTGTAACAAACGATTAGATGTATAGTGTGGAAGATGATTGTTTGTAGAAAATAGTAGAACAATTGCAGTAGATTGTATTTCAGTATAGAGAATTGGACCGGGGTCCACAGTTCACTAGAGGTGTCTCTCCCATAAGATAAACAGCATGTTGCGTGAACAAATTACAGTTGGGCAATTGACAAATAGAGAGGGCATGACCATGCACATACATATTATGATGAGTATAGTGAGATTTAATTGGGCATTACGACAAAGTACATAGACCGCTATCCAGCATGCATCTATGCCTAAAAAGTCCACCTTCAGGTTATCATCCGAACCCCTTCCAGTATTAAGTTGCTAACAACAGACAATTGCATTAAGTATTGCGCGTAATGTAATCAATAACTACATCCTCGAACATAACATCAATGTTTTATCCCTAGTGGCAACAGCACATCCATAACCTTAGAGGTTCTTGTCACTCCTCCAGATTCACGGAGACATGAACCCACTATCGAGCATAAATACTCCCTCTTGGAGTTACTAGCATCAACTTGGCCAGAGCATCTACTAATAACGGAGAGCATGCAAGATCATAAACAACACATAGATATAAATTGATAATCAACATAACATGGTATTCTCTATTCATCGGATCCCAACAAACACAACATATAGCATTACAGATAGATGATCTTGATCATGTTCGGCAGCTCACAAGACCCGACAATTAAGCACAATGAGGAGAAGACAACCATCTAGCTACTGCTATGGACCCATAGTCCAGGGGTAGACTACTCACACATCACTCCGGAGGCGACCATGGCGGCGTAGAGTCCTCCGGGAGATGAATCCCCTCTCCGGCAGGGTGCCGGAGGCGATCTCCTGAATCCCCCGAGATGGGATTGGCGGCGGCGGCGTCTCTGGAAGGTTTTCCGTATCGTGGCTCTCGGTACTGGGGGTTTCGCGACGAAGGCTATTTGTAGGCGGAAGGGTAGGTCAGGGGGTGTCGCGAGGGGCCCAGGAGACAGGTCGGCGCGGCCAAGGGTGGGGCCGCGCCGCCCTACCTCCTGGCCACCTCGTGGCCCCACTTCGTTGACTCTTCGGTCTTCTGGAAGCTTCGTGGCAAAATAGGCCCCTGGGCGTTGATTTCGTCCAATTCCGAGAATATTTCCTTACTAGGATTTCTGAAACCAAAAACAGCAGAAAACAACAACTGGCTCTTCGGCATCTCGTTAATAGGTTAGTTCCAGAAAATGCATAAATATGACATAAAGTATGCATAAAACATGTAGATATCATCAATAATGTGGCATGGAACATAAGAAATTATCGATACGTCGGAGACGTATCATGGCGCGGCCCAGGGGGGAGCGCCCCCCCTAGTGTGAGGAAGCCCCGTGGCCCTTCCGGCTGCGACTCTTCGCCTATATAAGCCTCACTGACCTAAATCTTCGATACGAATAAGCCACGATACGAGAAAAGTTCCAGAGCCGCCGCCATCGCGAAGCCAAGATTCGGGGGACAGAAGTCTCTGTTCCGGCACGCCGCCGGGATGGGGAATTGCCCCGGAAGGCATCTCCATCGACACCACCGCCATCTTCATCAGCGCTGCTGTCTCCCATGAGGAGGGAGTAGTTCTCCATCGAGGCTAAGGGCTGTACCGATAGCTATGTGGTTAATCTCTCTCTCCATGTACTTCAATACAATGATCTCATGAGCTGCCTTACATGATTGAGATCCATATGATGATCTTTGTAATCTAGATGTCGTTATGCTATTCGAGTGGAATTTACTTATGTGATCTCCGGAGACTCCTTGTCCCACGTGTGTAAAGGTGACAGTGTGTGCACCGTGTGGGTCTCTTAGGCTATATTTCACAGAATACTTATTCACTGAGTTATGATTTGAGTTGGATGTCTCTATGAAATTGTGGTGTGTTAGTACCTCCTATGAATGCTCACAGTGACAGCGTGGGGTGTTTATTAGTACTTGGGAATACATCTTTAAGGTTTGCTTTGCAGTCCTACATGATGAATTAGTGTTCGTTATCTTGCCAAAGAGTAATTCAGAATAGCATAGTGAAGTGCTTATTTATATTCCTTTATGATTGCAATGTTGAGAGTGTCCACTAGTGAAAGTATGATCCCTAGGCCTTGTTTCCAAGCATCGAAACACCGTTTGTTTACTGTTCCACTGCATGTTTACTCGCTGCCATATTTATTTCAGATTGCTATTACCACTCATATTCATCCATATTACTTGTATTTCACTATCTCTTCGCCGAACTAGTGCACCTATACATCTGAAAAGTGTATTAGGTGTGTTGGAGACACAAGAGACTTCTTGTATCGTGATTGCAGGGTTGCTTGAGAGGGATATCTTTGACCTCTTCCTCCCTGAGTTCGATAAACCTTGGGTGATTCACTTAAGGGAAACTTGCTGCTGTTCTACAAACCTCTGCTCTTGGAGGCCCAACACTGTCTACATGAAAAGAAGTGTGAGTAGACATCAATGGGCAACGCCATGAAGGCCTAGCCCACTTCCACTAAGGGATTTCCTCGAGGCGGAAACCGGGCCTTTACAAGGTTCTTGGGGCACACATCCACAACCAAATTGGAGGCTCCCAAACCTTACTGGACATACTGAGCCAAATTTGCGATGTTTCCAGAACTTGCCCGGAAGTTGGGCGGAAGTTCCACTGACCAGAACTTCCGGCCAACTGCACCGGAACTTCCGGCCAGCTTTCGAAACTTCAACTGAGAGGGGCGCTGAGGGTCTTCTGAGTGGAGAAGCAGGGGTGGAACTTCCGCTGGTGGTAGCCGGAACTTCCGCTCCTGGGCGGAAGTACCGCTGGCAGAGGCCAGAACTTTCGCCCGAAGAGAAAAACCAGCAAAGCTTCAGTTTTGTCAGTCCAATTCATCAGCCATGTTTATACAAAGAAATCTTGTACCTGTCTACATCAACACACATAAATATATACCTAGTGTTGACATCAAACACACAAAACCCAAAAGGGCGGGAAATGTTCTTTCACCTACAAGAAATGAAAAGAGACTTTTTTATTAAAAATTATATCATTTCTAACCCTTCAAATAGACCAACATAAAGCAGAAACCTCAATCCGGATAAAAGACTTAGATTGTCTATCTACTCCATTTAACCAATTACCAAACATATTAGTAATATTGGTCGGAGGTGGAAGATCATAAGTGAAATTAACCGTACGCCATAAGAGCTTAGCTAAAGGGCATTCAATAAAAAGGTGTTGAATGGTCTCCTGTTCCCCACAGTAAACACATTTTGTACACCCATTCAAATGACGTTTAGCTAGATTGCCTTTAGTTAACAAAACCTTATTACTCAAAAACCACATGAAAATCTTAATCTTAAGCGGAATTTTAACCTTCCAGAGATACTTTCCCAAAAAAGGGGTATGGTCACACATAAGATCTTCATATATCGACTTCACTTAAACAAACCATTAGATGTCAAATTCCATACAAAACGATCGTCCTCTTCATTCAAATTTACCATCATGAGCTTTCGACATAATGGTAACCATGAAGTCCATTTGTTACCACTCAACACCCTTCGGAATGTAATATTCAGCGGTGTTTGGGCTAACACCTGTGCAACCGTGACATTCTTATGGTGTACAATATTATTCAAGGATGGATACTGTTGAGCCAAAGAAGTATTTCCTAACCAGGTATCTTCCCAGAAGCGGATACTCATACCATTACCCACTTTGAAAAAACCCTAGAAAAAACTCTTGTTTGACCCCCATCAATCCTTTCCAGAATGGGGAATCGGTAGGTCTAGCTTGCACCTCCGATAACGTCAGTCTTAGTTATTTATTATGTAGCAATTCTTGCCACACCCCGTCTTCATTAAGAAGTTTAAAAAGCTATTTACTCAGTAAGCATCTATTTTTGATTTTGAAAACCTCAATACCTAAGCTCCCTTGATCTTTGGGTCGACAAACAATGTTCCATCTTATAAGTCGGTATTTTCTTTTATTTTCGTCAGACTGCCAAAAGAACCTAGATCTATAGAAGTCCAAATGTTTCGTTACCCCAATAGGTATTTGCAGTAAAAAAAACATAAACATCGGTAAGCTAGTCAACACTGAATTAATAAGTACTAACCTATAACCATATGATAGTAACTTTCCTTTTCAGCATCCTAATTTACTCTCAAACCTTGTTTCCACCGGATACTAATCCGAATTCCTGAGTTTTTTTTGTAATGAATTGGAATACCCAAATATCTAAAAGGGAGTTGTCTAGCATCACATCCAAAGATCTGCTTATACTGGTCCTCCTCCTCCTTTGCCTTTCCAAAATAAAAAATCTCACTTTTATGAAAGTTAATCTTAAGTCCCGATAACTCTTCAAAGAGCCACAAAATTAATTTCATATTAACAGCTTTGTTAAGGTAATGTTCCAAAAAAGGATAGTATCATCAGCATACTGTAATATAGAGAGTCCTCCCTCAACTAAATGTGGAATTAACCCTCTGACTTGACCATCCTCTGTTGCTCGTTCAATTAAGATGACAAGCATATCCACTACAATATTAAAAAGCATTGGAGATAGTGGGTCCCATTGCCTTAGAATTTTTTGTCTGAAAATAATAACCAATATCATCATTCAACTTCACCCCAACACTACCTCCTTGAACAAACTGCTTCACTAATATACCCCATTCTGGAGCAAAGCCCTTCATTCGCAATGTTTGTTGTAAAAGAAGGCCATTTCACCTTATCGTATGCTTTCTCGAAGTCGATTTTAAATAACACTCCATCCATTTTCTTAGTATGTAGCTCATGTATTATTTCATGAAGTATGACCACCCCTTCCAAAATATTTCTACCTGGCATAAAGGCTGATTGAGTTGGCTTTATAACTATTGAGGCAATCCCCGAGATGCGATTCGTACCAACTTTAGTGAATATCTTAAAACATACATTTAGCAAATAAATAGGTCTATTTTGAACTGCATTCTCTTTCTTTGGTAGTAATGTGATAACACCAAAATTTAGTTTGTAAAGGGGAAATCCCCTTTGCTAAACTGTGAAATCAAAGACATCAGATCATCCTTTATTACTTCCCAATTTTTTTGATAGAACTCTGCTGGAAAGCCATCAGGTCCAGGGGCTTTATTCAGCTCCATCTGAGAAATTGCCTCAAAAACCTCCTCTTCCGTAAAAGGGGCCGTCAAGATCTCATTCTCCATTGATGAAATTTGCGTAAAATCATGGATCTCCTCTTCAACTAAAGAAATATTGGTTATAAAGATCTGAATTTATAGCTAAATTTTGGTGGCCTGTCACCGAATTCTCATCCCTCCCTCCCCTCCCCGCATTACTAGAATTCCGAGCAGTGATTAGCACAATTATAGTTATAAAGATCTGATTATTCATCCTTTAGAATTTTCTACATACTAGGATGGTTTGCGATGTACTTGATGTAGGGCGATGGGGGATTTGCTGCGTCGACATGATGCATGCGAGGAGTGAAGATGGCGTGCATCAAGATGTGGTTGAAGGGATACACACTGTGTCAAGAACCCAGGTCTTCTTTTGATCCTCGATCTCTTCTTAGTCTGGTGGTTGTTCCCTTCTCTTTCAGGCTCTCAAACTTCTAGCATATATGGTAACTTTGCATCTCAGGTGAGTCAGAGAAGAACCCTCGGATCTCTTCTGGTGGTAGGTCGCCCAATCCTCCCCCAACCCATTACCAGAATTCCGAACCGTGATCAACGCAATTATAATTATCAAGATTTGGTGGGTTGCCTCGGCGGCCTCTGCCCGCGGCAGCAGCTGCCATCGTTGGGGAGGTCGTGGCTCCGTGGAGGGTGCTGATACGTCCAAAACGTATCTACTTTCCCGAACACTTTTGCTATTGTTTTGCCTCTAATTTGTGTATTTTGGATACAACTAACACGGATTAACGCTGTTTTCAGCAGAACTGTTATGGTGTCTCGTTTTTGTGCAGAAATCCAACTTTCAGGAAAATCCTCGGAATTTATGCAGAAGGCCCTATTTTCCAAGAATAATGATGGAGCCAGAAGGACAAGTCAGGTGGAGGCCCGAGGGCCCCACACCATAGGGTGGCGCGGCCCAGGGGGGCCCGCGCGGCCATGTGGTGTGGCCCCCTCGGCCGGCCTCCGACGCCCTCCTTCGGACTATATATTGCCTTCGACCTAAAAACGCACGGGGAGAAGTCGAAGTCGCCAGAAAGCCTCCAGAACGCCGCCACATCGCGAAACTCCATCGCGGGAGCCAGAAGTCTCCGTTCTGGCACTCCGCCGGGACGGGGAATTGGAGGAGATCATCGCCATCATCACCGCCAACGCCTCTGCATCAACCAGCCATGCTTCCCCCATCCATGAGTGAGTAATTCCCCCGCTGTAGGCCGAAGGGGATGGTAGGGATTGGATGAGATTGGTCATGTAATAGCATAAGATTGTTAGGGCATAGTGCCTAGTGTCCGTAATTGGTACTTTGATGATATTGTTGCAACTTGTTATGCTTAATGCTTGTCACTAGGGCCCGAGTGCCATGATCTCAGATCTGAACATGCTATTGTTTCATCATGATATTCATTGTTTATTGATCTTACCTGCAAGTTTGTATACACATGTCGCTGTCCGGAACCGATGGCCCCGAAGTGACAGAAATCGGGACAACCGGAGGGAATGGTAGTGACGTGAGGATCACATGTGTTCACGGAGTGTTAATGCTTTGCTCCAGTACTCTATTAAAAGGAGTACCTTAATATCCAATAGTTTCCCTTGAGGCCCGGCTGCCACCGGCTGGTAGGACAAAAGATGTTGTGCAAGTTTCTCATTGCGAGCACGTACGACTATAATTGGAACACATGCCTATTGATTGCTTTGTACTTGGACACCGTTTTATTATTATCTGCAAATGCCCTGCTATGATTCTTACATGAGTTTCTCTCATCCATGCAACGCCCGTCATCCGTCCCCATGCCTACAGTATTTTAATCCAGCTGTTTACTAAAATCACTACTGCTGTCTCATTACTCTTATCTTGCTATAAAAAGCTGACCCACCTCTTGATAAACTCTTGCGAGCAAGTCTGTTTCCAGGTGCAGCTGAATTGACAACTCCGCTGTTAAGGCTTCCAAGTGTTCTTTGTCTCCCCTTGTGTCGAATCAATAAATTGGGTTATACTACCCGCGAAGACTGCCGCGATCCCCTATACTTGTGGGTCATCAAGACTGTTTTCTGGCGCCGTTGCCGGGGAGCATAGCTTTATTTGGAAGTTCATTTGGATTGATATTGTTCGCTGCAAATTCTCCATCATGGGTAAACCTCGCGATTCTAAAGTCGCCATATTACCATCTACTACAAGAAAAGGTACAATTCTGAGTACCTCTGCTACACTTGATTCACCATCTGTGATAAGTCAACTTGTTTCACCGCCACAAGCTGGTATGTCTGCTGAATCTGAAAACTCTCATAATATTGATAATGTTTCTGCTGTGCTTGATGATAGTGGTTCATTGGGATCCTTTCTAGACGCTACAATTGCTAGGTCTAGATAAATTGAAAATGCTGAAACTCCTAATGAAAATGCCACTACACCTGTTAGTTCACCTGAACTTGATTATTCTAGTGATGATCCTGATGAAGATTATGTGGAGCTTAATGATGATTTTATTGATAAATGCAATTCTATTACTGATGCAAGAAACATTAAAAAGTTTCTCGCACAATATACTGTTAGACATAAGCTGTCTCCTGATCCTGAATTTGCCACATCTCCTATATGCATTAAGGATAAAGATTATGATTTTTCTCTTGATCTATCTCATATAGCTATTGTAGAGAAAACACCCTTTTGTGGTACTGAAAAAGAAAGTGCTGTAGAACACATGATTGAACTTTCTTCTATGAGTAGCTTGTTTTCTGATGATGTCAAGATGCGTACTTACTTTGTCGCTAAATTTTTTCCTTTCTCATTAAAGGATGATGCTAAAACTTGGTATAATAATTTGCCTCCTGGTTCTATTAAAAATCCAACTGAGTTGCGTGATGTTTTCTTTCGAAAATACTTTCCTGCTAGTGCTCAACATGCTGCTTTACAGAGAATTTACAGATTTGATCAGGGAGATGAAGAGAAATTGCCTGCGGCATGGGCAAGATTTTCTTCTCTTATCAGAGCTCGACCTGGACATGATTTAGAAAAGAATGATCTACTTGATATATTTTATAGTGGACTAACCATTGAATCTAGAGCATATTTGGATAGTTGTGCTGGTTGTGTTTTCAGGAAAAGAACTCCAGAAGAAGCTGAAGATTTATTGGCTAGAATAAGCCGGAATCATGATGATTGGGAAACAACTGAACCAACTCCAACGCCAATATTGAAGAAGAGGGGTTTAATTGAATTGAATGATGATGATATGCGGGAAGCTAAGAAGTCTCTCAAGGAGAAGGGTATTAAATCCGAAGATGTGAAGAATCTACCTCCTATAGAAGATATATGTGAGATAATTCCCCCTTCACCCATGATTGAGGTAAACTCCCTTCAACGCTTTACTAGGGAAGATATTCCGTATTCAAAACCTCCTGCGCAATGCTTAGATGAGTTTGATAATTATATTGTTAAGCAAGAAAATTTTAATATGAGAGTAGAGAATCATCTAATGGAAAATTCTCAAGCTATTAGCAATTTGTATGATATTGTGGAGAGAACCTCCAATGATGTTAAGATGCTTGTTAAACATTTTCAAATGATTCAAACTCAAATTGATCAACTCACTAAAGTGCAAAATGACTTGCTAAATAATAATTCGAAAGAGAAACATGCTTATGAAGTAACAACTAGAGGTGGAGTCTCTACCCAGGATCCTCTATATCATGAAGGGCACCCCAAAAGAATTGAACAAGATTCTCAACGCATTGAACCTAGTGCTCATTCTAAGAAGAAAAAGAAGAAGAAACATAAAAAGGTTATAGAATCCTCTGAACCTGTTAATGATCCTAATAGTATTTCTATTTCCGATGCTGAAACTGAAAGTGGTAATGAACATGATAATGATAATGATAATGATAAGAATGATGCTTCTGATAAAGAAGAGGTAGAAGATGAACCTGAAAAGCATGATAAAAATAAAAAGTATACTAAAGAAGATTTTATTGCTAAGAAACATGGTAATGAAAGAGAACCTTGGGTGCAAAAGCAAATGCCTTTTCCTGCTAAGAAATTAAAATCAAAGGAAGAAGAACACTATAATAAATTTTGCGATTGGATGAAACCTTTATTCTTGCAAATCCCTTTGACTGATGCTATTAAATTGCCTCCTTATTCAAAGTATATGAAAGATATTGTTACTAACAAAAGGAAAATCCCGAATGAGGAGATTTCCACTATGCTTGCTAATTACTCTTTCAATGGCAAAGTGCCAAAGAAATTGGGCGACCCAGGTATACCTACTATTCCTTGTTCTATCAAGAATAATTATGTTAAAACTGCTCTATGTGAATTGGGAGCCGGTGTTAGTGTTATGCCTTTTTCTCTTTATAAGAGGCTTTATTTAGATAAGTTGATACCTACTGATATATCTTTGCAAATGGCTGATAAATCTACTGCTATTCCTGTTGGTATATGTGAGGATGTTCCTGTTCAAGTTACTACTAACTGCTTGATATTAACTGATTTTGTTGTGTTGGAAATGCCTGAAGATGATAATATGTCTATTATTCTTGGGAGACCTTTTCTTAACACCGCAGGGGCTGTTATTGATTGCAATAAAGGGAAGGTTACTTTTAATGTTGATGATAAGGAGCATACCGTCTATTTCCCCAAGAAGATTGATAAAGTATGTGGAGTCAATACTATTTCTAATGTGAGAACTATCAAAGTTGGAACTATTGATTGTCCTATATATGAGCCTAAAGAAGGTTATCAAAATCTTATGATTGGATCCATATCGATACAATTCAAGGTAACATGATTGATTTGAGGTTTATTTCTTCTTATGTTATGTAAAATTTATTCGGTGGCAAGACTTGATCAACCTTGTTAACAAATACTTTTTATATGCATAAAGGAGGTAAACAACATCTTTTTCTTCCTCCACTTGTCTTATTTGCTGAAGCACTTTTGTTTTGCAAAGTTCCTTAGTTGATTAGAGTTTTCAAAATTTTTCCCGGCCAGTAATAATAAACTTAATACCCAGAAATGTGCATTTTTCAAAGTTTTCAAAAATTCACAAAAATTATACCGTTGGTCCTATTTTTCGAAGAGGCACCTGGGAGCACCAGAGGATGACCTGTGGGGCACCCCAGGGTGCCACACCACAGGCCGGCGCGGCCAAGGAGGGGGGCGCGCCACCCTGTGGTGTGGGCCCCTCCTTGCCCCACTACCTCATCTCTTTCTCCCAGCATCTTCTCTCTCCCGAAAAAACTCGAACCAGCTTTCTCTCACTCGCGTTTTTGCTCAAGAGCTCAGAATTTTTCGATCTCTTTGCTCAGCCCAGATTTCTGTCTGAAATTTGGCACATTTGCTCTCCGGTATGTGACTCCTCCGCCTATCCAAGTAGAATTTTGTTTGGTTGAGTATATCTTGAATATTTTGCTGCTGTAGGTAACATGTTTAGTGAGCTTGCATGCTTGTTCTAAGTTGTATAAACTAGTTTTGATGCATGATTAGTACTCTAGCAAGTTCCTATAGTAGTTCCCCTTGATTATATGTCACCAAATCAAGTTTTATATCACTTGTTGAAAAATTTCAGAAAAGAAAGATGAAGAAGTTCAACTTTGGAGAATTGTTCAAGAGAGGAACAACCAGCACCGGGAGGCCTTCTAGGACCGCCACCCGGCTTAGGCGATCGTACAATGAGGATATCATCGCGCCTAGCTTCGCGCCCGAAGAGGACAACGGGGCTCCTAATGCTTCGTCTTTTCCATGCTATGATTTTCTGAGAAATGCAGGGATATTGGATGATTTCTTCACCCTTGTCAATAGGGCGGGCTTAACCACCTACGTGGAAGACGAAAGGGAGCAATACTATATGCTCACCAAAATTTTCGTCGAGAGCTTCAGGTTCAACAACACGCAATACGAGCCGACAGTTGCATTCAAGATCTATGGTAATCCTGTTACTATGGAATTGGAAGATTTTTGTCGTGCATTGGATATTGCCCCTGTAGGTACAGCAAGGAGGATTGATGACAACCCCCGGGACTTGTTGGAGCTCTATCGAGGGATCACCGATGATGATTGTCGCACCATTCAGCGTGGCAAGATAAGGAACATTCAACTCCCCGCCATTAAGTATTTTGCATATTACATTGCTACTAGCATTCTTGGTAGGGAGAACACTAGCAATATTTCTAGTTACCATCTTGCTTTCTTGAATATTGCACTTACTGGTCGGACATCTTATCACCTTGGTTCTCTTATTGCTCGCCGCCTGTCTAATAGGGGGCCTATTTTTGGAGGAACTATTGCACTGCGCGTTTTAACATATTTAAGACTTCCTCTTGATCCTAATGATGTGCCATTGACCCCTAGGAGACTCGATATTGCTGCTATGAAGAGTCATCATTTTGTTACCGCTGATTCTACTTTAGATAATATGGTCTATAGAATGTTGTTTGCTGACGGGGATGAGAAGGAAATCCCTCTTCCCCAACCAGGTTTGTTCAGTATTGACAGGCAATCATGGTCGTGCACTAAGGAGGAGGTGGATGAACATATGAAGATACAAGACTTCCACCAGCAGCATGACTCCGAGGACGCCGAGGCCTCCCATGACTACACCGTCACGTATCCGGGTGCTTCTTCTAGCACATGCCCGGAATATGATCCATCTTCGTCGTACTACGGAGATACTACCTCATGGTCTCGATGGGATTGAACTCCACTTAGGCCAAAAGCCTAAGCTTGGGGGGAGGTATACCGGCATCACTCATTCTTTGCATATTATGATTGCTGGATACTTGTACATATTTTTTTTGTTCGTTTGAGTGGTTTTCTAATGAGAGGAAGATGATATTTGGGGAAGTGCTGCCTGAAAACAGATTCTGGACTGTTACCATAAAAATTCTCAAAAATAGCCAGAACAGTATTTTGCGAAGCCAATTTTTGTGCGTGTTCCCCAGGTTGTTATCTAACTTTCATTAGTTGAACACTTTTCGATTTGAGCAGTGGAAGAATTTATTAAAAATCGAGTACTGTACTGCTGTCAAGTTTGACGAATTTCTGCTGCTTTGTGTTTATGTGACTTTTCTAGTTTGCTATTTCTTGTTTTTGCTTTGTTTCTTTCCCAAAACACAAAAAGACCAAAAATATTTCTGTTGTTTCTCTTCACCATTTGTTTGCTTTGGTTTCTTGCATTTGTTTCGCTTTATTTGCTATTGCTAGTTTGCTATAAGAAAACCCAAAAAGATTTTGCTTTGTTTGCCTGTTTCCTTTTGTTCTTGTTTGCAATTCAAAAACACCAAAAATATTTGCTGTTCTTCTTTGGTTTGTAAAGTTCATCTTGAGTTCAATGGTCTTCGGTGGCTGGAGCGTGGTTTTCATTTCATATTATCCAAGCTACACAAGTGAAAGGCAATAATGACGATCTACGACAATTGGGTTGTGGTGAGAGGCTGTTATGAACTCTATTTGTTTTCATTTTTGTACATATACTCATCCATGTGAGCATGATTAGTTGGTTCATGTGAGGTATATGTTATTTGAGAAAGTCTAGTAGCTTATGATCTCTCATGTTTAGCTCCAATTTATTAATATGAGTAGCATGTCACGGATGTTTGCTTGCATTGTTTTATTCATAAGTAAGTATGGCATTGTGGTATCCTCCTCTGAATAATTCATTTATATCGACTTGGCACATGTTCACGCATGCATATGACTGAACAAAAGTCAATTAAGCCTCGATGATTTACATTGTTTCAGAGTTCTTGTATCACTTTTATGCCTCCGTTAATTTATTTTGCCGCAAGCATGATTATGACAGTTACTGCTCTCTTGATTTGTCGCTCCCCAGTCTATTGCTAGCCTTCACTTGTACTGAGCGGGAACGCTGCTCGTGCTTCCAAACACCTGAAAACCAAGTTGTTCCAAAGTGTCCACCATAAATACCTATGCATGGCATTTCAAACCATTCCAAGTAAATTCTTATGCGCTACCTTTAAAACCTTCAAAATGCTTCTCAATTTGTGTTTATGTTTCATAGCTCATGAGGAAGTATGTGGTGTTTAGCTTTCAACCTTGTCATTTACTTTTGACGGACTTTCATATGGACTAGTGGCACATCCGCTTATCCAATAATTTTGCAAAAAGAGCTGGCAATGGGATTCCCAGTCCCAAATTAATTAACTTAAATAGACACTCCTCCATGGTTTGTGATTGTTGGACGGCACCCGAAGGATTCGGTTAGCCATGGCTTGTGTAAGCAAAGGTTGGGGGGAGTGTCATCATCATAATAAAACTAAAATAAAAAGGCACTCCTTCATGGTATGTGATTGTTGGCAGGCACCCGAGGATTCGGTTAGCCATGGTTTGTGTAAGAAAGGTTGGAAGGAGTGCCACATAAATATGCAAATAATGCATGGGAGCCGCTCTTGAAAGTCCGGTTGGCGAGGTAGTTAGTGTACCCATTACCATTCGTTGACAACAACAAACACCTCTCAAAATAATTTTACTCCTGATTTCAAAAATGAAAAGCTCTAGCGCATGTTAATCCCTGCTTCCCTCTGCGAAGGGTCAATCTTTTACTTTTATGTTGTGTCTCCATTATTTCTTTGAGCACTATCTCGAGAGCACAACTGTCATTCTTAGTATAATATGCTTGTCCCAAAATATGATTGATTGCGGTATAACTTTGATGCTTTTATCTTTGACAATCACTACTTCTAGTCTTTCTATGAACTCCAGAGGTGCCTGGGCATTTATGTTTTGCCGATCAAATACGGGCAAGCGAGATACCACTTTATCATGCTCTCTTATGAACATTGCAATCCTGCTTACATACATGATTCATGATGCTTATTATTAATTGTTGGTACCTCTCCATGATTGACATAGCTGTTAGATGATCTTATTTGCATGTATCTCATTATGAACCGCTTAAGTATTAGCCATAGCATGAGAATATATACATCATATGAGCAAATGTGTTCGTGAAAGTTCTTTTATCGCTCAGTTGTTAATTGAATTGCTTGAGGACAAGCAATAAGCTAAGCTTGGGGGGAGTTGATACGTCCAAAACGTATCTACTTTCCCGAACACTTTTGCTATTGTTTTGCCTCTAATTTGTGTATTTTGGATACAACTAACACGGATTAACGCTGTTTTCAGCAGAACTGTTATGGTGTCTCGTTTTTGTGCAGAAATCCTACTTTCGGGAAAATCCTCGGAATTTATGCAGAAGGCCCTATTTTCCAAGAATAATGACGGAGCCAGAAGGACAAGTCAGGTGGAGGCCCGAGGGCCCCACACCATAGGGCGGCGCGGCCCAGGGGGGGGGCCCGCGCGGCCATGTGGTGTGGCCCCCTCGGCCGGCCTCCGACGCCCTCCTTCGGACTATATATTGCCTTCGACCTAAAAACGCACGGGGAGAAGTCGAAGTCGCCAGAAAGACTCCAGAACGCCGCCACATCGCGAAACTCCGTCGCGGGAGCCAGAAGTCTCCGTTCTGGCACTCCGCCGGGACGGGGAATTGGAGGAGATCATCGCCATCATCACCGCCAACGCCTCTCCATCAACCAGCCATGCTTCCCCCATCCATGAGTGAGTAATTCCCCCGCTGTAGGCCGAAGGGGATGGTAGGGATTGGATGAGATTGGTCATGTAATAGCATAAGATTGTTAGGGCATAGTGCCTAGTGTCCGTAATTGGTACTTTGATGATATTGTTGCAACTTGTTATGCTTAATGCTTGTCACTAGGGCCCGAGTGCTATGATCTCAGATCTGAACATGTTATTGTTTCATCATGATATTCATTGTTTATTGATCTTACCTGCAAGTTGTATACACATGTCGCTGTCCGGAACCGATGGCCCCGAAGTGACAGAAATCGGGACAACCGGAGGGAATGGTAGTGACGTGAGGATCACATGTGTTCACGGAGTGTTAATGCTTTGCTCCGGTACTCTATTAAAAGGAGTACCTTAATATCCAGTAGTTTCCCTTGAGGCCCGGCTGCCACCGGCTGGTAGGACAAAAGATGTTGTGCAAGTTTCTCATTGCGAGCACGTACGACTATAATTGGAACACATGCCTATTGATTGCTTTGTACTTGGACACCGTTTTATTATTATCTGCAAATGCCCTGCTATGATTGTTACATGAGTTTCTCTCATCCATGCAACGCCCGTCATCCGTCCCCGTGCCTACAGTATTTTAATCCTGCTGTTTACTAAAATCACTACTGCTGTCTCTGTTACTCTGCTACTGCTATAAAACTGTTAGTACTGATAAACTCTTGCGAGCAAGTCTGTTTCCAGGTGCAGCTGAATTGACAACTCCGCTGTTAAGGCTTCCAAGTGTTCTTTGTCTCCCCTTGTGTCGAATCAATAAATTGGGTTATACTACCCGCGAAGACTGCCGCGATCCCCTATACTTGTGGGTCATCAGGTGCGCGTGGAAAGAAGGAGCGAGCGGGAGGCGAGCGACTGCGCCTCACAGAGAGACCTTATCGTGGCAGGCTTGGGTTTCGGAGCGGCCTCCTCGCCGGCGTCGGGGGAACTGCTGGAATATGCATAAAACCATGGGTTTAAATTTCAATTGAATCCCTAGTCGAGCATTTTTACTAGTGATATTTTGTCCTCAGAGTGTTGTCGAATTACATTTCAGTGCTAAGGCAGCACAAGAGAGGAGCTGGTTAATCCGGCGATTGAGAATAAATTGATCTGGAGGGGCCCTCATGCTTTTTGCGTGGAAGAGCCTATTATTCTTGTAGAAGAAGAAATAGATGGAAAGAGTGGGAATGGAGCCTCTCTGACATTTGGGCTAGCAAAGTGCCACCTTTAGTGCTCCTCCTTTTTTAGGGACAACTACCACATCGTACTTTATTAGTTATGAATTACATATACATCGTTCGCCATCATACTTATAATAAAATTAGGTGTACTGCAGAATCATTACCGGGAGGTGAGTTTGTTGTCGCTTGGTCCAATGGATCATTGCTGGAGAACCAATTAGTGCTCCCAATTTCTTCTTCTGGACCAAAGTTCATGGATGATCCACCCGCAGCAGGTAGGTCTGGCGTAGGTGAGTGCAAATTCTCCTCGGGATCTTGCAGTTGCTGCGAATATGATGCAGAAGCCTGTGAGGGTTGTATTGCTTTCTTCGCATATAAATCCATGCCACGACAACTCCTTCCTTGAGCATAACGTCCTACACAATTTATGTACATCAGATCCTCAGCTGTAGAAACAAAACATAAGAAATAACATCAATTATTATTTACAACTCACCATCATATAGAGCAAAGAGATCATCGTAATATGGGAATGACTTGTCTTGCCATTGGAGGGCGTCTTTGTTTTTGCGTGCCCGTAATCCGGCCCAAACATCATCTGGAGCAACCACCATCATTCTATCAGGATCCCAACCAAAACCACTTTCAGATAGCAAGTCTTTTATAACTTTAAAATCTTTCTTCATATCCCGCTCCTTTTGTTTGATCTGAACTGATGCAAACGACAAACAAAATTTCAAATTGAATGCATACACGATACTTTTCCAATCCTCTTTGCTCCATGCATTTTGTGTTTGATATCTTGGAGTATCATGTTCTTTTAAGAGCTCAATAAGATAAGACTTCATCTTGTGATTCCACCTGGCTCTAGGACAATTCTTGGTGGTTCCTGATGACATATGTAAGAACTAAAATTTAGTAACATATATTTTAATGTTTCTTAGTGGTTAATCAGTGAAATAATCACAACTAAAAAGAGTTGGCCAATCAGGAAAGAAATCACGAATAAAAGGAGCATGTTATTCAGTGAGGCAATCACAAACAGCAGCGGTGGTTATTCAGTCAAACAATCACAAAATAGACTATTCCTTCCCTTGAAACTAGTGAATCCACGGCTAGCCATCTAATATGCACCTAATTATTAACTAACAACTACTCCTAATTGTACTCTACAACTTGGGTAGAAGAACGAGACAACAAGTACCCACTCGACTGATGACACCAAATATTACTCGATCCGATCCAGCCTGCCTATTCTATTCTTGTTTGACTCTGAACTGATTCCAACTCCTATTAACATCAACTTTGATTATTCAAACAGAACTAGGGATCTCCTGCCATTTTTTGAGACATGCGTTTAGCAGAAAAATAACTACCAAACAAAAACGAATCCAATAAACTATGATACCATGCCATATGAAGAGAGACTGATCTGTCCTAATATTGACAGATTTCAACGGATCTAGCAAGTAGCATACCTGTTTCTTGCAAGATCTCTTACTTCCCCCAAATTTTAGATCTTCCAGCCCTTGTGTCCACGGAGGGAGAGGAGGTGGGGCATGAGTGAGATGGGGAGGAGGCGGCGGAGGAGGGGGTCGGATTCGCCGGTTGGGCATGCTCCAGGGTTGGTCGTGTTGGAGATATGCCAAAGAGGCAATAATAAGGTGGTTATTATAATATATTTGTGTTTATGATAAATGTTTGCATACCATGCTATAATTGTATTAACCGAAACATTGATACATGTGTGTTATGTAAACAACAAAGAGTCCCTAGTAAGCCTCTTGTATAACTAGCTTGTTGATTAATGGATGATCATGGTTTCGTGATCATGAACATTGGATGTTATTAATAACAAGGTTATGTCATTGGTTGAATGATATAATGGACACACACCCAAATGAGCGTAGCATAAGATCAAGTCATTAAGTTCAATTTGCTATAAGCTTTCGATACATAGTTGCCTTAGTCCTTCAACCATGAGATCATGTAAATCACTTACACCGGAAGGGTACTTCGATTACATCAAAAGCCATTGCGTAAATGGGTGGTTATAAAGATGGGATTAAGTATTCGGAAAGTGTGAGTTGAGGCATATGGATCAATAGTGGGATTTGTCCATCCTGATGACGGATAGATATACTCTGGGTCCTCTCGGTGGAATGTCGTCTGATTAGCTTGCAAGCATATGATTGGATTATAAGAGATGACATACCACAGTACGAGTAAAGAGTACTTGTCGGTAACGAGGTTGAACAAGGTATGGAGATACTGATGATCAAACCTCGGAAAAGTAAAATATCGTGTGACAAAGGGAATTGACATCGTATGTAAATGGTTCAATCGATCACTAAAGTCATCGTTGAATATGTGGGAGCCATTATGGATCTCCAGATCCCGCTATTGGTTATTGCTCGGAGAGGAGTCTCGACCATGTCTGCATAGTTCGCGAACCGTAGGGTGACGCGCTTAAGGTTCGATATCACATAAGTAGATTCGGAATATGAGATGGAGTCCGAAGTTTTTGTTCGGAGTCTCGGATGGGATCCAGGACATCACGAGGAGGTCCGGAATGGTCCGGAGAATAAGATTCATATAAGGGAAGTCATTTTCCGGGGTTCGGGAAAAAGTCCGGTGTTTTGACCGGAGCTTCTAGAAGGTTCTAGAGGGCCACCAGTGGGCCCACCACCCCGGGAGAGGCCACATAGGCGCCACATGGCATGGTGGGCCTGCCCACTATGACATGTGGGCCCAGGCCGGCCTACCCATTAGAGATAAGATCTATCTCTAAATTTAAATGGTTTAAATCTAGAGATAAGATTTATCTATAAAATAAAGTGTTTAAATGAAGAGATAAGGGGAAGGCTTGAGGGGGAAGAAAAGTCCCCCCTCATGCGCCGGCCAAGGGATAGGTGGGGCCAAGGGGGAACCCTAGGCCGACCCCTCCCCCTATATAAAGAGGGGAGGGGGTGGCCGGCCACCACACCCATCCACAAACCCTAGCCGCCCCCCTCTCTTCCTCCTCCATATACTGCTCAGGCTTAGGCAAAGCCCTGCAGTAATTCTTCTCCACCACCACCACCACCACGCCGTCGTGCTGCTGGGATTCCGTGGAGATCTACCACACCTCCGCTGCCTGCTGGAACGGGGAAAGGAAGGGGCTTCATCGACACCGTACGCGCGACCGAGTACGGAAGTGCTGCCGGATTGCAGCACCGGGACGATCGTCTACACCAACAACGAGATTAATCTCGTAGGCTTTGGAATCTTCTAGGGTTATTCTCATATCCATCTCGTTGGTCAGATCTCATAGATTAGATCTTGGCTTTTCCATAGATTAGATCTTGGATTTATTCGTCTTTGCGGTAGGAATTTTTTTGTTTTCTATGCAACGAACCCCATCAGTGGTATCAGAGCCGTGTCTATGCATAGATCTGTTGCACGAGTAGAACGCAACAGTTTTGTGGGTGTTGATGATTTTGTTGCTTTAGTTTGTGTACTTTGTATCTTGCGGGATGGTGTGATGAAGCGGCCCGGGCTAACTTTACATGACCGCGTCTCATGAGACTTGCTCCACGCTTGACATGCAACTTGTATTGCATAAGTGACTTTGCGGGTGTCTGTCTCTCCCACCATAGTGAAGATTACAATTTGCACTTCTATTGTCAACACTAGTATCACCGTTGTGGTTCATGTTCGTAGGTAGATTGGGTCTTACTCGAAAACCCTAAACCACGTAAAATATGCAAACCAAATTAGAGGCATCTAACTTGTTTTTGCAGGGTTTGGTGATGTGATATGGCCATAATGTGATGATGATTATATTTGATGTATGAGATGTTCATTGTTGCATTATGGCAACCGGCAGGAGCCTGATACGTCTCCGACGTATCGATAATTTCTTATGTTCCATGCCACATTATTGATGATATCTACATGTTTTATGCACACTTTATGTCATATTCGTGCATTTTCTGGAACTAACCTATTAACAAGATGCCGAAGTGCCAGTTCCTGTTTTTTGCTGTTTTTGGTTTCAGAAATCCTAGTAACGAAATATTCTCGGAATCGGACGAAATCAACGCCCAGGTTCCTATTTTGCCCGGAAGCATCCAGAACACACGAGAACCGCCAGAGAGGGGGCACAGGGCCACCAAACCATAGGCCGGCGCGGCCAAGGGGGGGCCCGTGCCCCCCTATAGTGTGGGCCCCCCAGAACTCCACCGACCTTGCCCTTCCGCCTATTTAAAGCCTCCGTCGCGAAAACCCTGATAGGTTCGACGGAAACAGAGAAAACCATCCAGAGCCGCCGCCATCGCGAAAGTCCAATTCGGGGGACAGAAGTCGCTGTTCCAGCACCCTGCCGGGACGGGGAATTGCCCCCGGAGCCATCTCCACCGCCGTCTTCACCGCCATCTTCACCGCCATCGCTGCCTCCATGATGAGGAGGGAGTAATCCACCCCTGAGGCTGAGGGCTCCGCTGTAGCTATGTGGTTCATCTCTCTCCCATGTACCTCAATACAATAATCTCATGAGCTGCTTTACATGATTGAGATTCATATGAGTTTTGTATCACTATTCATCTATGTGCTACTCTAGTGATGTTATTAAAGTAGTTTTATTCCTCCTGCACGGTGTATTGGTGACAGTGTGTGCATCCGTGTTAGTACTTGGCGTAGGCTATGATTATGATCTCTTGTAGATTATGAAGTTAACCATTGCTATGATAGTATTGATGTGATCTATGCCTCCTTTCTTAGCATGAAGGTGACAGTGTGCATGCTACGTTAGTACTTGGTTTAGTCGTATTGATCTTTCATGCACTCTAAGGTTATTTAAATATGAACATTGAATTGTGGAGCTTGTTAACTCCGGCATTGAGGGTTCGTGTAATCCTACGCAATGGTGTTCATCATCCAACAAGAGTGTAGAGTATGCATTTATCTATTCTGTTATGTGATCAAAGTTGAGAGTGTCCACTAGTGAAAGTCTGATCCCTAGGCCTTGTCCCTAAATACTGCTATCGCTGCTTGTTTCTTGTTTCTTTGCGTTACTACTGCTGCGTTACTACGCTTGTTTCTTGTCCTGGGCAAAGCACTTTTACGTGCCGTTGCTACTGCTACTATTTATTCATACCACCTGTATTTCACTATCTCTTCGCCGAACTAGTGCACCTATTAGGTGTGTTGGGGACACAAGAGACTTCTTGCTTTGTGGTTGCAGGGTTGCATGAGAGGGATATCTTTGACCTCTTCCTCCCTGAGTTCGATAAACCTTGGGTGATCCACTTAAGGGAAACTTGCTGCTGTTCTACAAACCTCTGCTCTTAGAGGCCCAACACTGTCTACAGGAAAAGGAGGGGGCGTAGACATCAAGCTATTTTCTGGCGCCGTTGCCGGGGAGGAAAGGTAAAAGGTACTCACACTCTGGATCTCGGCTACGAAGCTATTTTCGCCGTTGTAAGTACTCAAAGCTATTTCCTTTAGATCCTGCAATTGTAACTTTTTGTTTCTTGTTTACACTAGTAAGGCATAATGGAAAACATCTGTGAGCTTTTTATTCTATTTCCTGAGTCAAGACATGAATGGTTTAATGCGAAAATTAAAAAACCTATGGAATCTTATTTGCATGCTAGTAGCAATGATATTAGTATGAACGCTTTGAACACCATTGTTGCTAATGATATGGAAAATTCTAAGCTTGGGGAAGCTGGCTTTGATGAGCATGATATTTTTAGTCCCCCAAGCATTGAGGAGAAAATTTACTTTGATGATACTCTACCTCCTATTTATGATGATAATAATGATAGCTACTTTGTTGAATTTGCTCCCACTACAACTACTAAAATTGATTATGCTTATGTGGAGAGTAATAATTTTATGCATGAGACTCATGATAAGAATGCTTTATGTGATAGTTATATTGTTGAGTTTGCTCATGATGCTACTGAAAGTTATTATGAGAGAGGAAAATATGGTTGTAGAAATTTTCATGTTACTAAAACACCTCTCTATGCGCTGAAATTTTTGAAGCTATACTTGTTTTATCTTCCTATGCTTGTCACTTTGCTCTTCATGAACTTGTTTATTTACAAGATTCCTATGCATAGGAAGCATGTTAGACTTAAATGTGTTTTTAATTTGCCTCTTGATGCTCTCTTTTGCTTCAAATACCATTTCTTGCGAGTGCATCATTAAAACTGCTGAGCCCATCTTAATGGCTATAAAGAAAGAACTTCTTGGGAGATAACCCATGTGTTATTTTGCTACAGTACTTTGTTTTATATTTGTGTCTTGGAAGTTGTTTACTACTGTAGCAACCTCTCCTTATCTTAGTTTTGTGTTTTGTTGTGCCAAGTGAAGCCTCTAATCGAAGGTTGATACTAGATTTGGATTTCTGCGCAGAAACAGATTTCTATCTGTCACGAATCTGGGCTGTTTTCTCTGTAGGTAACTCAGAAAATATGCCAATTTACGTGCATGTTCCTCAGATATGTACGCAACTTTCATTAGTTTTGAGTTTTCTGATCTGAGCGACGGAAGTATTTATTAAAAATTCGTCTTTACGGACTGTTCTGTTTTGACAGATTCTGCCTTTTATTTCGCATTGCTTCTTTCGCTGTGTTGGGTGGATTTCTTCGTTCCATTACCTTCCAGTAGCTTTGAGCAATGTCCAGAAGTGTTAAGAATGATTGTGTCACCTCTGAACATGTGAGTTTTTGATTATGTACTAACCCCTCTAATGAAGTTTATGAGAAGTTTGGTGTGAAGGAAGTTTTCAAGGGTCAAGAGAGGAGGATGATATACTTCGATCAAGAAGAGTGAAAAGTCTAAGCTTGGGGATGCCCCGGTGGTTCACCCCTGCATATATCAAGAAGACTCAAGCGTCTAAGCTTGGGGATGCCCAAGGCATCCCCTTCTTCATCGACAAATTATCAGGTTCCTTCTCTTGAAACTATATTTTTATTCCATCACAGCTTATGTGCTTTGCTTGGAGCGTCGGTTTGTTTTAGTTTTTGTTTTGTTTGAACAAAATGGATCCTAGCATTCTTTGTGTGGGAGAGAGACACGCTCCGCTGTTGCATATGGACAAGTATGTCCTTAGTTTCTACTCATAGTATTCATGGCGAAGTTTCTTATTCGTTAAATTGTTATATGGTTGGAATTGGAAAATGATACATGTAGTATTTGCATAAATGTCTTGGATAAATGTGATACTTGGCAATTGTTGTGCTCATGTTTAAGCTCTTGCATCATATGCTTTGCACCCATTAATGAAGAAATACATAGAGCATGCTAAAATTTGGTTTGCATATTTGGTCTCTCTAGAGTCTAGATAATTTCTAGTATTGAGTTTGAACAACAAGGAAGACGGTGTAGAGTCTTATAATGTTTTCAATATGTCTTTTATGTAAGTTTTGCTGCACCGGTTCATCCTTGTGTTTGTTTCAAATAACCTTGCTAGCCTAAAACCTTGTATCGAGAGGGAATACTTCTCATGCATCCAAAATCCTTGAGCCAACCACTAAGCCATTTGTGTCCACCATACCTACCTACTACATGGTATTTCTCCGCCATTCCAAAGTAAATTGCTTGAGTGCTACCTTTAAATTTCCATCATTCGCCTTTGCAATATATAGCTCATGGGACAAAATAGCCTTAAAAACTATTGTGGTATTGAATATGTACTTATGCACTTTATCTCTTATTAAGTTGCTTGTTGTGCGATAACCATGTTTCTGGGGACGCCATCAACTATTCTTTGTTCAATATCATGTGAGTTGCTATGCATGTTCGTCTTGTCTGAAGTAAGAGAGATCTACCACCTTATGGTTAAGCATGCATATTGTTAGAGAAGAACATTGGGCCGCTAACTAAAGCCATGATCCATGGTGGAAGTTTCAGTTTTGGACATATATCCTCAATCTCATATGAGAAAATTATTAATTGTTGTTACATGCTTATGCATAAAAAAGGAGTCCATTATCTGTTGTCTATGTTGTCCCGGTATGGATGTCTAAGTTGAGAATAATCAATAGCGAGAAATCCAATGCGAGCTTTCTCCTTAGACCTTTGTACAGGCGGCATAGAGGTACCCCTTTGTGACACTTGGTTAAAACATGTGCATTGCGATGATCCGGTAGTCCAAGCTAATTAGGACAAGGTGCGGGCACTATTAGTATACTATGCATGAGGCTTGCAACTTGTAAGATATAATTTACATGATACATATGCTTTATTACTACCGTTGACAAAATTGTTTCATGTTTTCAAAATCAAAGCCCTATCACAAATATAGCAATCGATGCTTTTCCTCTATGGAGGACCATTCTTTTACTTTTATGTTGAGTCAGTTCACCTATTTCTCTCCACCTCAAGAAGCAAACACTTGTGTGAACTGTGCATTGATTCCTACATACTTGCATATTGCACTTATTATATTACTCTATGTTGACAATATCCATGAGATATACATGTTACAAGTTGAAAGCAACCGCTGAAACTTAATCTTCCTATGTGTTGCTTCAATGCTTTACTTTGAATTATTGCTTTATGAGTTAACTCTTATGCAAGACTTATTGATGCTTGTCTTGAAGTACTATTCATGAAAAGTCTTTGCTATATGATTTACTTGTTTACTCATGTCATATACATTGTTTTGATCGCTGCATTCACTACATATGCTTTACAAATAGTATGATCAAGGTTATGATGGCATGTCACTCCAGAAATTATCTGTGTTTATCGTTTACCTGCTCGGGACGAGCAGAAACTAAGCTTGGGGATGCTGATACGTCTCCGACGTATCGATAATTTCTTATGTTCCATGCCACATTATTGATGATATCTACATGTTTTATGCACACTTTATGTCATATTCGTGCATTTTCTGGAACTAACCTATTAACAAGATGCCGAAGTGCCAGTTCCTGTTTTCTGCTGTTTTTGGTTTCAGAAATCCTAGTAACGAAATATTCTCGGAATCAGACGAAATCAACGCCCAGGTTCCTATTTTGCCCGGAAGCATCCAGAACACACGAGAACCGCCAGAGAGGGGGCACAGGGCCACCAAACCCTAGGCCGGCACAGCCAAGGGGGGGCCCGCGCCCCCCTATAGTGTGGGCCCCCCAAAACTCCACCGACCTTGCCCTTCCGCCTATTTAAAGCCTCCATCGCGAAAACCCTGATAGGTTCGACGGAAACAGAGAAAACCATCCAGAGCCGCCGCCATCGCGAAAGTCCAATTCGGGGGACAGAAGTCGCTGTTCCGGCACCCTGCCGGGACGGGGAATTGCCCCCGGAGCCATCTCCACCGCCGTCTTCACCGCCATCTTCACCGCCATCGCTGCCTCCATGATGAGGAGGGAGTAATCCACCCCTGAGGCTGAGGGCTCCGCTGTAGCTATGTGGTTCATCTCTCTCCCATGTACCTCAATACAATAATCTCATGAGCTGCTTTACATGATTGAGATTCATATGAGTTTTGTATCACTATTCATCTATGTGCTACTCTAGTGATGTTATTAAAGTAGTTTTATTCCTCCTGCACGGTGTATTGGTGACAGTGTGTGCATCCATGTTAGTACTTGGCGTAGGCTATGATTATGATCTCTTGTAGATTATGAAGTTAACCATTGCTATGATAGTATTGATGTGATCTATGCCTCCTTTCTTAGCATGAAGGTGACAGTGTGCATGCTACGTTAGTACTTGGTTTAGTCGTATTGATCTTTCATGCACTCTAAGGTTATTTAAATATGAACATTGAATTGTGGAGCTTGTTAACTCCGGCATTGAGGGTTCGTGTAATCCTACGCAATGGTGTTCATCATCCAACAAGAGTGTAGAGTATGCATTTATCTATTCTGTTATGTGATCAAAGTTGAGAGTGTCCACTAGTGAAAGTCTGATCCCTAGGCCTTGTCCCTAAATACTGCTATCGCTGCTTGTTTACTGTTTTACTGCGTTACTACTGCTGCGTTACTACTGCTTGTTTACTGTCCTGGGCAAAGCACTTTTAAGTGCCGTTGCTATCTTTGCTACTATTTATTCATACCACCTGTATTTCACTATCTCTTCGCCGAACTAGTGCACCTATTAGGTGTGTTGGGGACACAAGAGACTTCTTGCTTTGTGGTTGCAGGGTTGCATGAGAGGGATATCTTTGACCTCTTCCTCCCTGAGTTCGATAAACCTTGGGTGATCCACTTAAGGGAAACTTGCTGCTGTTCTACAAACCTCTGCTCTTGGAGGCCCAACACTGTCTACAGGAAAAGGAGGGGGCGTAGACATCAGAGCCTAATGGTTGTCTTTAATTTTTGTTAAAGACCTGCGTGTCTATTCATCATGTAATAGCTTTATTTCAAGTAGTTGTTATATTAGCTATAAGTGATGGACAACCATGAAGCGGCGCCACTGACCTTGATGCCATGCTGGTGATGATGGAGATCATGTTCGTGTTTTGGAGATGGAGATCAAAAGCACAAGAAGAAAGGCCATATCATATCACACATTATGAATTGCATGTGATGTTAATCCTTTTATGCATCTTATTTTGCTTAGATCGCGACGGTAGCATTATAAGATGATCCCTCTCACTAAATATCAAGATAATAAAGTGTTCATCCTTAGTATGCACCGTTGCTAAGACTTGTCGTTTCGAAGCATCTTGTGATGATCGGGTGTGAGAGACTCTACATGTGCATACAACGGGTGCAAGCCAGATTTGCACACGCGGATACTAAGGTTGCCTTGACGAGCCTAGCATGTACAGACATGGTCTCGGAACACGGGATACCGAAAGGTAGAGCATGAGTCATATGAATGATATGATGAACACTTTGAGTGTTCGCATTTGAAGCTACATCTTTTCTCGTGAAGATCGAACTTGGTGTACTGGATTTGGTTTGTGTAATCACTAAGACAATGCGAGGGATGTTGTTTTGAGTGGGAGTTCACCTAGTTAATTTAAGAATTAAAATTGAACTCATTTTATCATAAACTTAGTCTAAACTCTTTGCAAATATGTTGTAGATCATGGCGCCCCCCTCCATCAATTTTAACCAGTTCCTAGAGAAAGAAAAGCTTAAGAGCAATGGTAGCAATTTCACTGACTGGTTCCGTCATGTGAGGATTTTCCTCACTGGTGGAAGCCTGCAATATGTGCTCGATGCACCGCTAGGTCCCCCACCACCTCCTGCAGTATCCGAGGACGTAAATAATGTTTACGAGACTCGGGCGACTCGGTACTCCGAAGTTCAGTGTGCCATCCTGTGCAGCTTAGAGGCAGAGCTCCAAAAGCGTTTTGAGCACCACGACCCTTGTGAGATGATGAGTGAGCTCAAGGTTATCTTTGAAACTTATGCGGCCATGGAGAGCTATGAGGCCTCGAAACAGTTCTTTGGCTGTATGATGGAAGCGGGCAGCTCCGTTAGTGAGCACGTGTTCGCCATGTCCGGACACGCGAAGAAGCTCAGTGACTTGGGGATGATGATCCCTAACAAGCTGGGTATTCATCGTGTCCTTCAATCATTGCCACCAAGTTACAAGAACTTCGTGATGAACTACAACATGCAGAACATGAACAAAGATTTACCTGAACTCTTCTCCATGTTGAAATCTGCTGAAGTAGAGATATGGAAGGAGAACCAAGTGTTGATGGTCAACAAGACCACCAGTTTCAAGAAGCAGGGCAAGCCTAACAAGGGCAACTTCAAGAAGGGCGGCAAGAAAGTTGCAACGCCTCCTGAGAAGCCTAAGGCTAGTCCTAAGCCTGAGACTGTGTTCTATTATTGCCAGGGGAAGGGGCACTGGAAGCGTAATTGCTCCAAATACTTGGCCGATCTGAAGAGCGGCCACGTCAAGAAGAAAGGTATATTTGATATACATGTTATTGATGTCTATCTTACTGGTTCTCGTAGTAGTGTCTGGGTATTTGATACTGGTTCAATTGCTCACATTTGTAACTCGAAACAGGAACTGCGGAATAAACGAAGCCTGGCGAGGGATGAGGTGATGATGTGCGTTGGAAATGGATCCAAGGTCGATGTGATCGCCGTCGGCACGATCCCTCTACATCTACCTTCGGGATAAGTTTTAAACCTCAATAATTGTTATTTGGTACCTGCGTTGAGCATGAACATTATATCTAGATCTTGTTTAATGCAAGACAATTATTCGTTTAAGTCTGAGAATAATGGTTGTTCGATTTATATGAGTAATGTCTTTTATGGCCATGCACCTGAGATGAATGGTTTATTTTTGTTAAATCTTGATAGTAGTGATACACATGTTCATAACATTGATGCTAAGCGAATTAAATTGAATGATAATTCTACTTATATGTGGCACTGTCGTCTTGGTCATATTGGAGTGAAGCGCATGAAGAAACTCCATTCCGATGGACTTCTTGAGTCACTTGACTTTGAGTCACTTGACATATGCGAAGCATGTCTAATGGGAAAAATGACTAAGACTCCATTTTCTGGTACAATGGAGCGAGCTACAGACTTATTGGAAATCATACATACCGATGTGTGCGGACCAATGAGTGTAGCATCACGTGGTGGTTATTGTTATGTTCTAACCTTCACGGATGATCTGAGTAGATATGGGTATATTTACTTTATGAAACATAAGTCCGAGACTTTCGAGAAGTTCAAGGAATTCCAAAGTGAAGTAGAAAATCAACGTAACAAGAAGATTAAGTTTCTGCGTTCTGATCGCGGAGGCGAATATCTGAGTTATGAGTTTGGCATGCATTTAAAGAAATGCGGAATACTTTCACAGTTGACACCGCCGGGAACACCACAACGCAATGGTGTGTTCGAACGTCATAATCGAACTCTCTTAGATATGGTTCGGTCTATGATGTCTCTTACCGATTTGCCGTTATCGTTTTGGGTTATGCATTAGAGACAGCCGCATTCACTTTAAATAGGGCACCATCTAAATCCGTTGAAACGACACCATATGAATTATGGTTTGGGAAGAAACCTAAGCTGTCGTTCCTTAAAGTTTGGGGTTGCGAAGCTTATGTAAAGAAGTTACAACCTGACAAGCTAGAACCCAAAGAGGAGAAATGCGTCTTCATAGGATACCCTAAAGAAACAATTGGGTACACTTTCTATCACAGATCCGAAGGCAAAATCTTTGTTGCCAAGAACAGATCCTTTCTTGAGAAGGAGTTTCTCACGAAAGAAGTGACTGGAAGGAAAGTAGAACTCGACGAGGTTGATGAACCTTCTCTCGTAGATCAGAGTAGCGCAGTGCCGGAAGATGTTCCTGCGCAGCCTGCACCGATACGAGATGAAGCTAATGATGATGATCATGAAACTTCGAACGAGGAAGCTACTGAACCTCGCAGATCGATGAGGGAACGTACCAATCCTGATTGGTATGATCCCTGTGTAAATGTCATGATGGTGGACAACAATGATGAGGATCCTGCGACGTATGAAGAAGCAATGGTGAGCCCAGATTCCAACAAATGGCAAGAAGCCATGAAATCCGAAATGGGATCCATGTATGATAACAAAGTATGGACGTTGGTAGACTTACCTGATAGCCGCAAGGTTGTCGAGAATAAATGGATCTTCAAGAGAAAAACAGATGTTGATGGTAATATTACTGTCTATAAAGCTCGACTTGTCGCAAAAGGGTTTTCGACAAATTCAAGTAGTTGACTACGATGAGACTTTCTCACCTGTAGCGAAGCTAAAGTCTGTGAGGATTTTGTTAGCAATAGTTGCATTTTTCGATTATCAGATTTGGCAGATGGATGTCAAAACGACGTTCCTTAATGGTGACATTGAGGAAGAGTTGTATATGGTACAACCCAAAGGTTTTGTCGATCCTAAAAATGCTGAAAAGCTATGCAAACTTCAGCGTTCCATTTATGGACTGAAGCAAGCATCCAAAAGTTGGAACCGATGCTTTGATACGGTGATTAGAGACTTCGGGTTTATACGGACTCATGGTGAGGCTTGTATTTACAAGAAAGTGAGTGGGAGCTCTGTAGCGTTCCTGATATTATATGTAGATAACATATTATTGATTGGGAATGATATAGAACTATTAAGCAACGTTAAAGGTTATTTGAATAAGTCTTTTTCAATGAAATACCTAGGTGAAGCAGCGTACATTTTAGGCATCAAGATTTATAGAGATAGATCAAGACGCCTAATAGGCCTTTCACAGAGTACATACCTGGACAAGATTCTAAAGAAGTTTAGAATGGATGAAAGCAAGAAAGGGTTTTTGCCTATGTTGCCAGGTAAGGTCTTGAGTAAGACTGAAGGTCCGGCTACGACAGATGAAAGAGAGAGGATGAGCAAGATCCACTATGCCTCGACAGTAGGCTCTATCATGTATGCCATGCTGTGTACTAGACCAGATATCGCACATGCTGTTAGTTTGACCAGCAGATATCAAAGTGATCATGGAATGGAACACTGGACAACGGTCACGAATATCCTGAAGTACTTGAAAAGGACTAATGATATGTTTCTTTGTTATGGCAGTGACCTAGAGCTCGTTGTAACCAGTTACACCGATGCAAGTTGGAACACCGATCCTGATGACTCTAAGTCTCAGTCTGGGTACGTGTTTATATTGAATGGTGCGACAGTAAGCTGGAGCAGTTCCAAGCAGTGCACGGTGGCAAAATCTTCAACAGAATCTGAATATATAGCGGCTTCAGAGGCTTCATCGGAAGCGGTATGGATGAAGAGGTTCATTGTTGAACTTGGTGTGGTTCCTAGTGCATTGGTGCCATCGCCAATGCAAAGGAACCAAGGTCACACAAGAAGCTAAAGCATATCAAGCTGCGTTTTCATTCGATTCGCGAGTACATCAAAGATGGTGAAGTATAAATTTGCAAAGTACACACAAATCTGAATGTTGCAGATCCGTTGACTAAAGCTCTCCCTAGGGCAAAACATGACCAACACCATAATGCCATGGGTGTTAGGTACCTTACAATGTAATCTAGATTATTGACTCTAGTGCAAGTGGGAGACTGTTGGAGATATGCCCAAGAGGCAATAATAAGGTGGTTATTATAATATCTTTGTGTTTATGATAAATGTTTGCATACCATGCTATAATTGTATTAACCGAAACATTGATACATGTGTGTTATGTAAACAACAAGGAGTCCCTAGTAAGCCTCTTGTATAACTAGCTTGTTGATTAATGGATGATCATGGTTTCGTGATCATGAACATTGGATGTTATTAATAACAAGGTTATGTCATTGGTTGAATGATATAATGGACACACACCCAAATGAGAGTAGCATAAGATCAAGTCATTAAGTTTAATTTGCTATAAGCTTTCGATACATAGTTGCCTTAGTCCTTCGACCATGAGATCATGTAAATCACTTACACCGGAAGGGTACTTTGATTACATCAAACGCCATTGCGTAAATGGGTGGTTATAAAGATGGGATTAAGTATTCGGAAAGTGTGAGTTGAGGCATATGGATCAATAGTGGGATCTGTCCATCCTGATGACGGATAGATATACTCTGGGCCCTCTCGGTGGAATGTCGTCCGATTAGCTTGCAAGCATATGATTGGATCATAAGAGATGACATACCACGGTACGAGTAAAGAGTACTTGTCGGTAACGAGGTTGAACAAGGTATGGAGATATTGATGATCAAACCTCGGAGAAGTAAAATATCGTGTGACAAAGGGAATTGGCATTGTATGTAAATGGTTCAATCGATCACTAAAGTCATCGTTGAATATGTGGGAGCCATTATGGATCTCCAGATCCCGCTATTGATTATTGCTCGGAGACGAGTCTCGACCATGTCTGCATAGTTTGCGAACCGTAGGGTGATGCGCTTAAGGTTCGATATCGCATAAGTAGATTCGGAATATGATATGGAGTCCGAAGTTTTTGTTCGGAGTCTCGGATGGGATCTAGGACATCACGAGGAGGTCCAGAATGGTCCGGAGAATAAGATTCATATAAGGGAAGTCATTTTCCGGAGTTCGGGAAAAAGTCCGGTGTTTTGACCGGAGCTTCTAGAAAGTTCTAGAGGGCCACCAGTGGGCCCACCACCCCGGGAGAGGCCACATAGGCACCACATGGCATGGTGGGGCCTGCCCACTATGACATGTGGGCCTAGGCCGGCCTACCCATTAGAGATAAGATCTATCTCTAAATTTAAATGGTTTAAATCTAGAGATAAGATCTATCTCTAAAATAAAGTGTTTAAATGAAGAGATAAGGGGAAGGCTTGAGGGGGAAGAAAAGTCCCCCCTCATGCACCGGCCAAGGGATAGGTGGGGCCAAGGGGGAACCCTAGGCCGACCCTTCCCCCTATATAAAGAGGGGAGGGGGTGGCCGGCCACCACACCCATCCACAAACCCTAGCCGCCCTTCTCTTCCTCCTCTATATACTGCTCATGCTTAGGCGAAGCACTACAGTAATTCTTCTCGACCACTACCACCACGCCCTCGTGCTGCTGGGATTCCGTGGAGATCTACCACACCTCCGCTGCCCGCTGGAACGGGGAAAGGAAGGGGCTTCATCGACACCGTACGCGCGACCGAGTACGGAAGTGCTGCCGGATTGCAGCACCGGGACGATCGTCTACACCAACAACGAGATTAATCTCGTAGGCTTTGGAATCTTCGAGGGTTAGTCTCATCTCCATCTCGTTGTTCAGATCTCATAGATTAGATCTTGGCTTTTCCATAGATTAGATCTTGGATTTATTCTTCTTTGCGGTAGGAATTTTTTTGTTTTCTATGCAACGAACCCCATCAGGTCGTCCATGAGATTTGGCGGGAGACTGGGCGAGAGGGAGACGGAAACGGGCGGGACGGAGACGGAGCGGACGGACAGAGAGTTTCTCCAGGCGTTTCCTTTGGTTTGGGTAGTTGTTATTTTTCCCGTGAAAAGCACAGGTGAGCGAGACTTTCCCACGGAATAGTCTAGATCGAATCCTACGAAGCGAACACAGCTGCAGGAAAAGTTTCCAGAGGAATCGAGGCCCGTAAAATTCCTACGAAATTCCCGCGCACCGAACGGTGCCTTAGTCGGTGGATGGTGCTGGATTTTTTCGATATTTACAACAAAAATGTCATCTAAGTGCATATTTATGTTCAAATGAGTATTACAACAAGATCCATCACCACATCTATAAAAAATAAAATATTACAACAAATCATCGCAAGAAATTATAAAAAAGCAAAGCTACAAAAAGTGGTTAAGCAACATTTTTATTGCAATTTGATTTACAGTAAAAATTGTCAATAATTTTAACAAAAACCTGTAATGATTACAACATAAACAATAGTCTATTACAACAAAAAATCCATATATTTGCAAAAAACGCAAAGTGGCCAATTAACAATTAATTTTCTACAGATTGAATTACAACAAAAATCACTAAATACTTTTACAAAAGTCGCAAACTATTACAATAAAAGTTCTACATGTTTGCAAAAAATATAAAAATCGTCAAGCAACAATTAATCTACAGATTGAATTACAACAAAAATCATCCCCCAGCTCTCTTTACAAAAGTCACAAATAATTACAACAAAAATCCATATGTTTCCAAATATGCAAAAGTGGCCAAGCAATAATTAATTTTATACATATTGAATTACAACAAAAATCATCAACTCATTTTACAAAAGTCACAAATGATTACAACAAAAATCCATATGTTTTTGAAAATATGCAAAGTGGCGAAGCAACAATTAATTTGCTACAGATTAAATTACAATAAAAACACCAACTATTTTTTTTATAGAAAGTCACAAATGATTACTACGTAAAAGTGGTGCACAAAAAGGCGAGTATTTAGGTGGTCTTTGCGCCCATGATAGAAAATGTGCATCATCCAGACTTCATTGTGTTGGAGTATCAATCTCGTCGGCGACGATTCCAGCTCGTCGTACATCTCTATTGGTACATCTCTCCAAAGTCTATAATAAACTAAACAAAAGTATCACTCCGTTCCATAATATAATCCGTTTTAGGAAGTTTTGCTCAGAGCTCCGGTCTGATTATATTGGCGCGAGAGTGTACATGTAGTAGCTGAGTTACATTCTGATGCCATCTTCAATTAAACCCGTACATAGGTAGTAGTATGGTAGATATGTGTGACACATCGGTTATAAAAAAATATTGCATGCACGTGTAGATAAAAAAGAATTCATGCAACCAAATAGTAATGGTAGAGGCCAACGAAACAAGAAACTGCTTTGCATGCATGCCTAGTCGTACTGCTCATGCCATAATGCGTGTTATTTCAGCTGAAAAGGACCGAGCAAGTGGAGCTGCTTGAGCGTCAAAGGGTCAAAGCACAGGGTTGGGGAGAGGTGGGGTCCGCTAAAAAGAACGTGCGAGAGAGGGAGCACTACATGCGCGATCGAGTTGGGACGAGCGATCGGCGCGCGGGATCGGTCGCCCGATCTCAAGCATTTCCCTTAGGCAAAACACTCGACTGTACTAGAACCTGTGGTCTAGAAACACGACACATACGCTGCATGCACTTGGCTAGGTCAGATGCAAGCAGGACATTGACATAAACGGAGCCTCGCAAAGCACCAGAGATGCGGCCATCGCCGCCGGCACGGTAAAGCCTAGATCGCCCTTAAAATTGCCATAGCGAGAAGAAAACGGTTCACGAACACACCACGTGCACTAGGGAGTCGGACTTCCATAATTCAGTGCTCCCGATGTATTAAAAGGTTCTGAGAACGGAGACTCGAGCGGGCAAGACCAGCTGCACGCGACCACAGGCGCGCCACCAGCTTTGGAACACATAGCTTTGCCGCATGCCACGATTTCTCAAGACATCTTCACCCAACTGTTTGCAATTTCTTGCCGTGACGTTTGCTCGATTATTAAATGATGATGGTGATCAATTGATCATCGAACCTTCTTCAAAAAAAAAAAAAAAAAAAAAAAACTCAATACCATTCAAAAAAGAACAAGACTCAATCCACTAGTAATTTGGAATTGCGGCATGTGCGAGGACTCTCGGCGGGTCTCCTGCCCTAGGACATAATGGCTATTGCTATATAGTTGCTGCCTTCAGTTCGAGCCTCGGACAACCCAACAGAGATTATAGAACTCTTTAGTCTAAAGTATAATGAAGTTGTGCAAGCAAAATGGAACAAAATGCTGGCTAAATATTACTACTTGATACAAAAACCAGTGATTTCTATAGTTTTTGCCCTCGATGGCTTCATGTCCTGCCATTCCTTGCTTGATTAGCCCGTATGTTGTTTGACTTCTCTTTTGGTGCTAACCTTCGTTGTGTTTGATCTGTTTGTTTTCACAAGTTTCCCTCTTGGACGCTTGATAGTCTCGGACCAGCTTGTTGATTCTCCCCTTTTATTTTTTATTGTTTTGTTCTTGATGTTTTGGTGCTCATTTGGTGAGTCCGAGCCTGTAGAGGTGTCGTCGTCGGTGTCTCTGTCCTCGCCTATACCAGCATAAAAATATAAGTTATTATGTAGGCCATACAAATTGATCTTGGATCAACTAGGCCTACCACAGAGTTGCACACACAATTTTCCAAATGAATCACACACAAGCTGTATGCACTAGTATTAGGTAGATGGGTAGAAGGCTAATATTACATTGATGTTAAAGTGGTCTTGGAAGATTTACAGATTCAGCCAATAGTGTTTTCAAGAGAAATCATACCATGTTTTGCTACTGCTCAAAGCTAAGCACTTTTTTTCTTTCGAAATGGGGATTCCCCAGCCTCGCATCAAGTGATGCATACGGCTTCCTTTATTAAAACTAAGCACATGGATGATTGTATGTACTTGAAACCAAATAGAGCCGAATGGATAGAAAGATCAACATTTGGTTGGGAAAAAAACTGCACGTACAAGTTGTACACTTGACATGAAGATAATATCTTTACATCAAATATTTATCGAAAGTTTAGAAAAATGGCATACAGAGGCATTGGGTAACTTTAAAAGGCTCATATTTGATTACATAAAGTCGGGTGAGAAATGAATGTAAACTAGACTAGTGTACTAATGGATACCATGAGATAGATTATAAAAAACAAATAATCGAACCTTTAGGCAACACATTCACACATAAAGAAGATGGTTAAATTTAACAAGTACAGTAGTGTGCTTGAGGTATTTGCTTTGTTACTGGACGTCTATGTTCTGACATCACAGGGTAATTTCTCTATATCCTTGTAATGCAAGAAAAGTATTAACCAGGACTACCCATGATGGAAGAACCTAAGGAAGAGAATATGAGCAACATATGTAGGGATAAAAAAGGGTACTATGATATATCACCGATAATGAGGAACTTACTGCTATATGATGTTTGGCCATTGCAGTTTATTTTCTCCCTTTGTGCTGGCCCTCTTGGTTTTGGTGAACTTGCACGTGTTTTAGCATACTTCAAAATATTTGCTAGTCTCTTGTGCAAACTCTCATGCTACGAAAATAGTCAGTTAAACATATGCATTATATGAAGTATCAAATATCTGTAAAGAAATTATTTTGTTAACAAAAATGGAAACCTTATTAACGTTAAATCATTCCGCTTGTTTGCAAAGCTGTCAATTCAAAACTTTTCATGTGTTTTTCAAATTATTATTAAGGAATATGTGTATCTACGAATTGTGTAAGAAACATAGCCTGTAGATTTGTGTTGTTATATTGTTAAACCACCACATAATAAATCAGTCATATTTTGTAGGTTCTGAGAATCCTACAGAAGTCACATATTACAATCTGAAATGGCCTAGGCGTGTACTGATTCCGAAAATAGCACAAAAGATAATTGCATGAAATAAATGTGAAAAAGATTTACCTTTCGCCTACTTTTGCAATACCTTATTACTTGCAAATGAAGTGATACATACTGAAGGATATATTCAATTTTTATAAGATGTGATAGTTTGTATCAAACATGCATGTTCCCATGTAATATTCTTTTATTTTCACGAATTGTGAGTCATAAACGCGGAAAAGAAAAATACTACATTTCATATTCTGCCAAGTCAAGCAAGTCTAAAGAAAACAAAAATCTAGGAAGAGGTACTGGCGTAAGGATAATTACTAGTATATAAAATGGAGGCTCATTTTACCAGATCAGCAGATTTTTCAAAAGAGTACAAGTCATGGACACTTGTCTTTTGAATAAATTTACGTTTTGTGACTTCCCCCGTTTCAAGAAATCTAATTGCAGCCTTCAGAGTACGGAAGACATATTGGGTAACAGGATCCGTATAGTACTGCACAATAACAGCGATTGGAAGATTCAAACAAAAAAACGAAGGTTTTTAGTTGTCATTTTTTATCTATACCAGATATTTCTTTATTCCCATCCTTGTCCTTGTTCTTCTGTATACTATCTCTTTGACCCATCCTTGTGGCAACTCAGGTACGTTGAACTCCAGCAAGGCTAGAATCTACAATATAACAATACAAATTAGTTTCAGAATATCAAATCATTTAAGATATAAATTTTTAGTTATGTAGCGGAAATAGTGATGGTAAGAAATACATATTATCTTGAGAGTTTGTGTCGCATTGTCCATCTGTAACACATTCAGTGATCTTCATTTCCTCAACAGAGAGTAGTACATCTTCTTTAGAGAATACACGTACTCCCATTGCAGGGTGGACATAAAACTGCGGAAAATATACACACAATGTTATAATCAGATAAAAAATTATGATATGAGTAAATTTATTGTTGACATTTGATGTTAGTCTTTTACTGTACATACGTTGTATTTCTCATATGACCCTTGATTGTTAGCCTAGTAAAACATATAATGCTTGCTTAATTCACATCCAATCATCTACACTTAATGCTCTCACATGTGGAAAGCTGAATGAACCGTTGATAATCGTTCGTCGCCCCAGAGGCAATTATAGACAATCAACACGCATTGAGTTAGGAAATTACAAGAGTTTTTCGGTTTGAATGCAACTGTTGTCCTGGAGTTTCACTTTGTACACTAATTATACCATGAATACCATCAAAGATGAGTTTTCATAATTTTCCATATGACATGATAAAAGTCAAATGGATTAGATGTTCATGCAACCAAATAGGTAATCATGAAGATATATATTCCGAGAATACTTCTCATGAAAACTCTAATGGTACTATACATTGGCACCTTACCAAATAAAGTTTTTGGACCCTAATCCTGCGCGGCAATCCAGGGCGCAACCTACTTGCAATTTATAGCGGCAACCCATTTCAAACGGCTGGGATTGCGACCTTGGCGCCCACGCTAAGCCCCATACCCCCGTGCGCGAGTTGTAGATGGCCTTAGTAGTTAAATTAATAAAGTGATTATGTGCTTTCTAGAAAATCATTCATTGAGGAACAGATATAGTACTACAAGATATGGTAAAGGAAGAAAAAATATTACCTTGAACATCTTATCCATCTTCTCACCCCCAGCTATAATCTCAGCCAACCACCCCTTTGGAAGCCATTCGTGCACCTTCTGCATATTACCACGACAGAGTGATCCACACAAGGGTCATGGTTATATGTAAAACAGAAATACAGAATGACTTCACCACCAGACTAAGAAAAACATACATCCAGTGCAGCGGACTTCTTAGATTGTATCCAATGCTCATCCATCTCAGAGAAGAGATAGTTCAGGACCTCCGCCTTCATCCTGAATCCGGACCCTGACACGGGAGAAACGAAATACTGGAAAGAAAAAGTAAATCACATATCTGAAAAACAGAGCAGAAGAACAGAAGAAAAAAAACATGTATAGAGAATGTTCAGGTGTTAAAAGTAATCTATCTCAGGTGAATACAAGGTTGGCATACCTGGTAGGGAGCCCCATCCTCACCATGTTTGACCTCCATAACCCAGCCATCGGGGAGCCAGTCTGGTCGGTGCTCCACACCTTCTTCCTCGTTCTTCTTGACATTCATTCTCTCAGTCTGTGATCGATCAGTCCCTCTAAACTGTCTCCCTTCTATCTGTCAGCCTAAACCCTCTCTAGTCTAGATATAAATAGAGGAGCAAGGGAATTTATGTACAGCTATTTCATTTATTGTGGTGGTCAAAATTGGAAGGGTTTGAGTGAGGCGATCTATCTAGCTATGCACAGGCAATTTATTGTGGTGGTCAAAATTGGAAGGGTGTGAGTGAGGCAATCTATCGACATGCGTTTCTTACCAAAAATAAAGAGGCCGAATATCAACCTACCCACCTTTCCAAAAAAAAGAAGGGCTCCTTAACTCGGCAGAAGGAACCAAATTCTGGTTCGTAATAGGAACGCGGGTCCTGTTAACTTTGTAGTATATCGCTATCTCGTTTCCCGCCTTCCGATGAGCATTTGCATGCGTACCTAGCTCTGATCTCTATCCAGAATTCCAGATTTCTCTCTCTCCAAACTAGACGGTAGACGCCGACTTTCTTTAAGAAAATCAAACTACTTGTTAGCCTAATTAATAGATTGATTGATTACCCAATAATAATAGTTACCAAGAGCGTCCGAATTTTGACATGACCATCACAGATTTTTTGATATATTTTTTCCAAACAATGATGAATAAAAGTGACTACACTATATGTGCCAAACTAGCCAGCCAGCCACATGTTTGATTAAAGACAACTGATGCAACTTAAGATTAGATGAAACTATTACACAAATTGCAGGTTCTGGAATCGACTGAATATTACGAGCCTTGATGAAAACACTCCTACTCCCTCCGATCGCATTTAATTGACACAAAGCTCGCCAATGTGTACATACGTATCATACTGTGCCAACATCGATCAATACCGAACAGAGGTAGTACTATGTTAACACAGCAGCAGCGCATAAACACAAGAAGACGGAGCAAAGCAGCAGCCAGAGTCACCAAGACACACGGCGGAGTCTACACGAGGCCAAGCCTCCTGGGACGTCACCCTCCCGTGCCTGCACATACACACACAATCAATTAAGTTCTTGGAGCAAATTTCTACAGCTCTTCAACAAAAGAAGCTCTGCTGATATATAAGACAGGCAATCCATAAGAACACCACAGGCCATGCATTGCATTTGCCATATACAAAGACAAATGATTTATAGCAAGTACAGAACTGCTACATAGCTGAATGATCACTAGGAGTGCATACAAGCAGATTCAGTGGAGGCGAGCATGCTACATCACGTCCAGATTGCATAGCTACAAAACCATGTGAGCTAGCCGAACCTAAACTAACCAGCCTAATCAAATTTCCATTGGAGATCATCACACAATACTAAACCCAAGCACTGCCAATAAAAATGCTAAATCGACACAAACAAGCTCTGCTGACACACACATCCATAACAACACCACAGGCTGTGTTGCAATAAACAGCCAGATTATGCCACTCTGTACATTTCAATAAGGGCATCTCCAGCGGCGCGACGCATTTCGGACGCCCAAAAGTGGTCGCGAGCGTCCGTTTGCGTTGCCCCGCGGACATATTTTGTCCGCTCGTCCGTTTGCGTCTGTGTGCTCCCACCGGGGCGGCCCATTTTTTGAATTGCAACATAGTACAAACATTGAAAGTACTACATAAAAATGCATAAAAACTATACAAAGTATATCCATAGGCCTAGACTACTTGCTTCCTGACGGGCCGGCACCGTCGTTGCGTCGCTCCGTCGCCTGCTTCTCCGCCGCCTCCCGCGCGGCCGCTATGGCTCGGTGCGCCGCCGCGTCCTCTTGCAGGCACTGCTCCAGCCTCGCGTTGGCGGCCTCGTCCTTGAGCGTCTCGAAAGACTCGACGAGGGCCCGCTGCTCCGCCGCCCTCTCCTCCGGCGTCGGCGCATCAGGGTCATCGGATGACCAAGATATCTCCGAGTCGGAGTCCTCGGCTGCAGCGGCAGCCGCGAGCCTGCGCTGTTCCAGCTCGGCGTCCAACGCCGCGTGGCCCGCCAGCTCCTCCTCTGCTTCCTGCGCCGCGAGTGCCAGGGCCGCGGCGTCCCTGACCGGGTCAAGGAGGTCGCCCGTGCTGTCTTCAGAGTCTAACTCGTCGGAGGAGCTCGACGCCGGAGGAGGTGGAGTGGGAGGTGAAGGTGGAGGTGGAGGCGCGGCAGCCTGGCCGCATCTGGCGCTGCTCATGGTGGATCTGCTTGAGAGGAAGCGGCGCTACGGCAGCGGCGGCTAGGGTTTGTGGGGAGGAGATGAGATGCTCGCGCCCCTGTATATATAGCGTGGAGGCAGGGCGACGGCCGCGCCACGCGTGGCATCGCCATTACTACGTGCGCAGAGGTAGGCGACGGCCGCGAGCCACGCGAGGCATCGCCATTAACACGGCCGCAGACTGCCGAAGCGACGCCTCTGTGCCAGTACTGGCGGAGAAGACGCATCGACACTGCGCACGCTCGCGGAAGGCGAGGCACGCCATTAACGCGGCCCTGCAAAGGCTGCAGCGCGCCGCCCAGAAGTAATGCCGCGGAAGACGAAGCAGTTGTGCCTCTGCCAGGCGGGCTCGTGCGAGGACCGGGCGGACATTTTCCGCGACCGCCGAGTGTCCGCGGAGACGCAAACCTGGCGCATATTTGGACCAGGTTTGCGTCTCCGCGGACGGTCCGGTCACTTTGCGTGGCCCCGCTGGAGGTGGTGCCAGACGCATTTCCGGTCACGGCGAACACAAACGGTCGCTCAGCGTCCGTTTACGTCGCGCCGCTGGAGATGCCCTAATTGGTCACCTTTCCGTACCACGAAATGGGTACACATCACTCCTATACAACAACCTCACCTGATGCATGGCATGCCACTAAACAGTTCAATATATAGTCCAGTTCGGGTCAGCGGCTCGAGGCCCGAAACCACAAACTTACCTAAACCCATGAGAGTCAAAGAAGAAGGCCACCTCTGCCATCAGGCCCATCACATGGCAGCAAGGGCCAGGGGCGAAGAAATCAAAGCCTAGGGCCAGACGGGCTACATGGTCCAGCTACCCTGACTGTCGTTTAGTCCTCCATATTATCCTTGAACAAGGAGAACAAAGCATGGTCAGCAAAGCAAACACTCCAAATAGACGCCACCAAGCCAAATTTGAACTGATAAAAACACAATGGTTGCTGACAAGGCCTCTTAGTTTGGCAACAAAATAAAGGAGAGTTTCAACTGTAAACATGGCAGTACTCATGTTTTTTCCCTAGAAATGATAACAGATGAAGATTCCATACGGACTGACATTGCTAACAAGCAGAAACAAGGCACTAGTTAGTATCATTGTAAACACACTAACACAGTCCAGAGTAAAGATGGTAGCTGAACCAAATAAACAAGTTCATGCAGATAAAACATGTCTTGGAGGCTCAAAGTGATTTCAAAGTTCATGCCGATACAGAAAAACTTAAGTACAAGGAGCAAACCATATTCAACGGATGTAGGTAAATTAAACATTCAAATAGATGAAAAAGTACTTCACAGTGAGCAAATACTAATTTTAGTACAACAACACTGGGATAGTATTATTTAGAACAGGTAACGAGGAGTTAGGACATGTATGTCATTCCAGTAAAACTGTGCAAACTCCACTATCCAAACTATGCATGGAATCCTCAAGGGATTTTTTTTTCAGGGTCACACAGCACACAAACTTCAACCCAGCTGATTTACACACATGGACTAAGATTGGCATATCAGCACTAATGTTCGGAAGTTAAGTTGAAAACTTGCAACTGAAGATGCATCGTTTATCACATAATTGCTCCTAGCTGTAAAACAGGAATGGCAATCTTTTAGCCTGTAAATACACATTATTGCTAGCAGTGAACAACTGAAACCATTTCTGTGGTAAAGATTGCCATTTCTAAGTGAACACCCACCTGTTTGGCTTCGATTGAACAAATCTTTTCAGCCTGCAGGAGCAATAGCTGATCAACAGAAATTTAAAAACAAACAATATATCATGTGTTACCTAAGCAACACATAACATAACAGAAGACACCAAATTAACTTTGCATTCTACATGCGTGGAAAAACTAATCGGAACCGACGCCATTTGATGGGATTCTGGTAGCACCAACAGCTGTGCATGAAGCTAGCTTGCTGCAAGGTCAGGAACCATGCCCCTCATGCTGAACATAAGAAGAAAAATGTTGCATATCAAAGATCTGTTGAGTAGAAGAGGAGCACACTTTTCCCTCAAAATAATTAATGTCAATTACAGCAGTCCAAATCGGGCAAGCAAAAACAGGAAGCATGCACATCACCACATGATTCAATACGGAACGAGATAATCTATTTCCCAGGTAAGTGTTAACTGACCCACATGGGACTAGGGCTATCCTACCCAAAACACCATGATGGCATCTTGGCTCACTTGCAAGCATTCTCTAAACCCTAATGTCTACGACGCAGCGATTCTACATACACGTGGGCATCCCTGTCCTATTCATTTTAATAAGATGTGATAGTTTTTCTCAAATATGCATGTTCCCATGGAACATTCTTTTAATTTCACTGATTGCGAGTTATAAATGCGAACAAGAAAAAGACTACATTTCATATTATGCTAAGTCAAGTAAGTCTAAAGAAAACATAACTCTAGGAAGAGGTATTGTCGTAAGTATATTACTAGTATATACATAAAATGGAGGCTCACAATTACCAGATCAACAGATTTTTTTTCAAAAGAGTTCAAGTGGTGGACACTTGTCTTTTGAATAAACTGATGTTTTTTGTGGCTTTCCTAGTTCCAAGAAAGCTACATGCCAGCGTACGAAAGACATATTGGCTAACAAGATCCGTATAGTATTGCACAATAATAATGATTAGAAGATTCAAACAAAATTTATAGAAACAAAGGTAGTCCCTCCGTTTTTATATTATATAAGTCGACAACGCTTTTCGAGGTAAAACTTTGGCTATCAATTTTACTAACATAATATGAATTATATGTCACCAAAAGTATACCATTGGATTCATATTTGAAAGATGTTTCCAATGATATGTTTTTGGTGTTATATAACTTACTTTTTATTCAAAGTTTTGGCTTGAAATACTTAGTGGCCTTATATACAAAACGGAGGGAATATTTAGTTTTCATTTTTATGTATACCGGAGCATTCCTTCTCCCCTCTCTTATTTTTTCTGCATACCATCTCTTTGACCCATCCTTGTGGCAACACAAATGAGTTGAACTCCACCAAGGCTAGAATCTACAATATAAAATACAAATTAATTGGAGCATCTCAAATCATTTAAGATATAAATTGTTAGTTATGTAGCGGAACAAGTGATGGTAAGAAATACACATTATCTTGAGAGTTTGTGTCGCATTGTCCATATGTATCACATCCATTAATCTCCATTTCCTCAACATAGAGCAATACATCTTCTTTAGAGAATACATGTACTCCCATCAGGGTAAACATAAAACTGCCAAAGATATACACACAATGTTATAATGTGATAAACAAATGTATGATGTGAGTACATTTTATTGTTGACTTCTGATGTTAGTCTTTTGCAGGGCATGTACATACATTGTATTTCTCATATGACCCATGATTGTTATCCTAATTAAAAAGAATGCAATTATTGCTTAATTAACACCCAATTATCTACACTTAATGCTATGTCACATGTGGAAAGCTCCATGAACCGCTAATAATCCATCGTCGCCTAGTAGGCAATCATCGAAAATCCACATGTGTTGCGTTAGGAAACTACCAGAGTTGTTTCGGTTTGCATGCAAATGGATCTCCAAGAATTTCAATTTGTATACTAATAATACCATGCACACTATCACAGATAGTTTTAATAGTTTCATATGAAATGATTAAAGTCCATTAAACTATTTGATATTCATGCAAACAAATAGGTAATTATGAAGATATATATCCTGAAAATACTTATCATGAAAACTCTAGTGGTACTATACAATGGCCCCTTACCAAACAAAGTTTTTGGACCCTAATCGTGCACGGAAATCCAAGGTGCAACCTATTGGCACTTTATAGCACCAACCCATCTTAAACGTAACGGTCCATTGGCTGGGATTACGGTGCATTATATATGGCCTTACTAGTCTTTACTATTAAGGTGAAAGTCGTTGTGGTATCACACCTCACATGGCGTCACACTTCTTCCTATTTACATATCAAATACCACCGCCAAAAAATTTCCTAAAACTATCTCAGAATATATGCACTTACCCTTATCTTAACAATATTAGAGCATCTCTAGTCACGTCTCCCAAAGCGTCCTCCAAAACGCGCCGAATTTAGCGAATGGGGGACACCGCCGGCTCTTACCGCATTTGGGGCGCGTCCGATTCCAGCCGCGTGCCCTAAAACCACCCCCAAACATAAATGCAAATGGTTCACATTCAAAAGAGATTGTTCCCAATGAAGTCGTCGCGATCAAAGTAGCCGCGATTAAAATACTAGATGCGATCAAATTACAGACCGGTGGTGCAAATTGAACATAATTTAGAAGAAGGGGTTCGGTGACGTCGACGGTGCATCCTGAGTTGACGTAGGCCCTTCGTGCTCTGCCCGGGCTGAGTGCTCCGCCGCCAATGCCGAGGCCGACGCCAATGCTGACGCATGTGTACTAGCAGACGCAATCGCCAACGCGCCTACTGGTGCCGTCGCTGCCTTCGGGGGTGGGGTTGTTGCCACTGCCTCGGCCGCCACCATTTTGGCGTGGATCTCATCGAGGATCATGCCTTTGTAGAAGTTGTGCGCCGACCGGGAATCCATTCCAACTGTCGACGCGGTCAACAGGGAGAAGTCCTCTTTTTTGCATTTCTTGAGCTCCATCTTCTCTTCTTTCCTTTTGAGCAGCGTCGCCCACCTTTCATCATCCTTTTTGTCACGGATGAGCAGGGTCGAGGAGACTTCGGCGAGGCACTTGGTGATCGACGAATGTGTCTTCTCGGTCGTTGTTGTGTCCGCCAAGGCGGCCTTGGCATCCTTGTTGCCGATAGGACTCCTTGCCGATGTTACGAGTGGCGCATCCAGATCAAAGGCGCCATGTTTCCCATTCGACGTGGAAATACGCGTCAACCGCCACTTCTCGGTGGCTTGGTGGTCGATTTCTTGGCTAGCTTTTTGGGGCCTATCAGCGCCATGGCTAGGAGAGAGTATCGACGGAGGGAGGGAGAGAGTATCCGCGGCTGGAGGGAGAAACAAATCAGCGGGAGGGGGTGAAATCTTTTGGCATGGTAGAAAAATGTGCAGCTGGCGGCGGGAAGTGGCGTGAGGGCGCGATGTGGCGGGAGAGGTGCAACGTGGCGGGAGACTGATTAAATTTCAATGGGTCAATGATGCGTCGGGCCCGCCACTCCCTTTGTACGGTGCGTCCGGAGCGTCCCCTGTGGAGAGGGAACGGCCTCGGGGTGCCGGGCAGAGTATTGGGCAGCGCCGGGTGGAAAAGACCTTTGGTGCGCGTGACTGTGGCCATTTAAATATCCGGCACCCCAAAAACCTTTGGAGGACGGTTTGGGGGACACGACTGGAGATGCTCTTATATTTTTTGTCCGTTTCCTCTCAATTTTTTTGCCACCTCTCGATCCCTCCTTCTGATATTTGTGTGCCTAGCCATACAACTAACAAATAAATACCATACAAATGTCCAACTCGGTGCATCCTCATCCCCACCTACATTGACCTGCTCTCAATAAGGGCTTGTTTGTTAGTGAAGTATTAATGGGGATTAGTTGGAATAATTTTCTAGGGGATTGGGTGAATCTCGACCCATCACCAGATACTCACTAAGCACTAATCCCTACTACTAAAAACTTCCATTTGGTTGGCAGGGATTGGTGCACAAGGAAAAACTGAATAAAACAATGCAAACCAACATACAGTAGAAAAGATTCAATTTTTAATAGAGATGTGAACTCTAAGACATATTTGAGTTTTTAATACAGATGTGAACTCTGAGACATATCTGAAGGAGTACATCTCAGATGTTTTGCAGGCAAACGAGCTAAAGTTGCAAGAATTGAACAACATCAAATGGATATTGGCTTGGTACTCCAGATTGCAAGAATAACTTTGTCTCTGATTAGCAACTATAACATCTTAGCTCGAAGTGCCCGCCTGAAACATAAATAAAGGTCAGAGCCAATACATTGTACTCGCAATCTTTTAAAGGCACCCACAAGATATTAACAGTTCTAAAGGGAAACTACGTTTACGACACAGAGAAATTATGGAATGGTTTCTTCTAATGACAACCACCACTAGGATGCTAACCAAATATTAGGACATCAAGCACAGTCTTCACTAAAGCCTGACATTATGGCTACTTTAGCTCAACTTATGCCAAATGTGCACTTAGCAATTTTGACAGTTAGTCAGGTACTCGTGAATCAAGACATATTTGTCATCACTTATACATGACAAATCTACAATTTATAACACGGTAATATGAAAAATCAAACAATGACTTCTATCTTATTATTTGAGAAGATGGGTAATCTTCAGCCCTGAAATGATGTTAAACCTAATGACTTTAAACCTACCACCCCCACTCCCTACTCATGCACCTAATTCTGCTATGTCATTATCGGTACGTGGACACAGTTTACCCACGCAAAATGAACCAACAACAGTATTTACCAGAGCAGTATTATGCGCCTCAAAACAACTATGGTTCGGTAGGCAGAGTTAGCCATTCAAACCTCCAGGCCAGCTATACTAACTTCCCAGTCTCTCCACCGCCCCCAGTCAATGATGGTCCTTTGCCAACAAATAACTAGATGGGGGCAAACCCAAATTTCTCTTCTCGGGTACAACATCAACAACAACAAAATGTTGCTTCTGGTTCTTCCCAAGCTCCTAGCTCAGCAAAAAAAAGGTATCCATTATCTAAACAAGAATGATCCCAGGTTTCAAATACATGTATGCGACAACCTGAATTCGTTCAAGTCATGTGCAACTAGTAAATTCAAGGTTAATTACTAGGGGCATAAAATTTGATAATGGATACTTCTTGTTGGTGAGCTAGGAGCTTGAGAAGAACTAGAAGCGACATTTTATTGTTGTTATTGTTGTTGTACCTAAGAAGAGAAATTTGGGTTTGCCCCCATCTACTTGTTTGCCGGCAAAGGACCAACATTGACTTGGGGCAGGGGAGGGACTGGCAAGTTAGTATTGCCAGCCTGGAGGTTTGAATGGCTAAATGTTCCTACCGAATCATAGTTGTTTTGAGGCGCATAATACTGCTCTAGTCGATACTGTTGCTGGTCCATCTACTTGAGCAAATTGTGTCCAGCTACCGATGATGACATAGCATAATTAGGTTCTTGATTAGGGAGTGGGGGTGGCGATGGTAGGTTTAAATTCATTACAGGTTTAATGTAATTTCAGGTTTGAAGATTACCCATCTGATCGAATAATAAGATAGAAGTCAATGTTTGATTTTACATATTTCCATGTTAGAAATTGTAGATGTGTCATGTATAAGTGACGACAGACCTGTCTGGATTAGAGAGTACCTCACTAGTTGCCGGAATTGATGACTGCACATTTTGCATAAGTTGAACTAAAGTAGCCATAATGTCAGGCTTTAGTGAAGACTGTGCTTGATGTCCTACTATTTGGTCAATATCCTAGTGGTGGTTGTCATTACAAGAAACTATTCCATAATTTTTCGGTGTCGTAAACATGGGTTCCCTTTGGTAGAACTGTTAGTAGCTTGTAATTTCCTTTAAAAAAAATTGGGAGTACTAATGTATTGTCTCTGATCTTATTTATGTTTTAGGCGATCACTTCGAGTTAAGATGCTATCATTGATATTCATAAACAATGTTAATCTTGCAATTTGGAGTACCAAGCACTATCCATTTGCTGTTGTTCAATTCTTGCAACTTTAGCTCGTTTGCCTGGCAATCATCCGAGATGTACTTATTCAGGTTGTGTTACCATGTGTGTGACTCTTTAGTTTTATTGTATGCTAAAGCTCAAATATTTCTTAGAGTTCACACGTCTATTAAAAAATTGACCTTTCTAATGTATGGTGGTTTTTATTGTTTTATCGGTTTTCCCTTGTGCACGATCGGGTGATGGGTTAGTGGGGATCGGGTGATGGGTTGGGATTCACCAATCCCCTAAGGGATTATTCCCACTAATCCCCACTAATACTCCACTACCAAACAAGCCCTTACTAGGAACCTCCATGGAGGAGAACTCAATCCTGAAGAGGGCGGTAGTAGAGCATCAACGGTGATGCCTGGAATACGAGGAGGAGAATAGCCAGGTCGTCCACCACCGGGAGCAGGTCAAGTGGCTAGAGGCGGACAATTACCTGTTGTCCATGCACCTCAGGAACGCAGGGCCGGGAGGGAGCGCCATGTCGGGGAACTTCCACTGTAAGTTTTGTGAACAATGTAAGGACACTAAGAAGTCCGCCAAAGCCGATTATTAGCAGGTAGTTTCAAAAAAAATATAAGAAGGTTGATTCCCATGGCGTGAGGATATCTCATCCTCTGTTCATGGTAAGTGTATCCAAATGACGTTTTTTCCTCTCTGTTCATGGTAAGCGAATCCAAATATCTCATACTAGCAATCGTCTGTCGCTTGTCTCTGTGTTTGTTAGCTCTAGAGCTAGCTAGGGTGTCAAGATGCTAACCTAGACCAGGGCCTAGATGGCATGAGGCATGCCAGGATGCTAACCGAGGTGAATCGATTTTATTATAGCGGAAAAATCAAACAGACGAAATCATAGACGGCTATGCAGCCGATCGATGCGATGGAAGGGATGACCGTGAAGACCAGACCGTCATCTGCCAGGACTACAAGGCCCATCCCACGCCCGTATAGCAGGTAGAACCTCCCAGATCCCTTGACATTGCTGATGACCGCGTGCCGCTCAAAGGAGTTATCCATATCGACTAGGTCTTGTTGTTCGTCAAGCGTCTGGGTTACACCAACGATCAGTGTCGAGGGGTCTGCTCCAATTTCCTATGTGAGTTCACACTTATGATTGATTCCTGCTTTGTTCGGTTCTGAAGAATCTGTTCAGTAATTATTTATTAAGACTTCATAGTGTTCAATTCATTTCATGATTTGTATCTCAAACTCAGTCTTGTTATTTTAGCAGAGTTGAACTTTTTTTTATCAAACACACATTATCCATTTGATTCTACAAAATTATCTCTGCAATAGATTTTACGAGTTATAGTATTTCCACCTCTACTCTTCAATTGCATTACATCTGTACAAATTGTAGCAGAAAGAGAAAGGTATGGCTTGGGATCTACTTTTCCCTCTGGAATGTGGATCCGTGGACGATTATGTTCCTGAGTTATTAAGGCGGTCACCAGTTTCGTCATTGTTCGCCAATTTTGTTTACCTTTTGTTTGTGTTTAAGAAGATGTAAAGGAAAATAGTGGGTATTTCTTTAAGGATTGGCTATGGTACATGCAACTTCTAACTGGGTAGAAGTCGGTACAATGGTTCCTTTATTTGTGACCAGCAATTTTGTAATATTTTATTTATTCCATCCATGCTTGTATATTCTACTACAACCGTGTTCTAATGAATAAGGATTATTTTTTATTTAGGAAGTCAAATATGTAAAGTTTGACCATTTTTAGAATAAATTATTAACATGTACAATGTAAAGTTAATACGTTAAGATACATCATGAATTGTATATTTCATAGAAAAAACATGTTATTCATTGGAACGGGTGGAGTATGAGATTTTCATCAATTCTACTAGGTCATTTTGATCTATATGCCATGTCGTTATCAGGTTAATATGAATATTTATAAGTTATTTAAACCAACAAATAAATTCCTAGATATACTTGGCACTAAATGACTTTACATTTGGCTTTGGTAAATAAAATATTCTTCTTGGCATACATGTTTGAAAAGGGAAATTCTTATTAAGCCCATCACCATGATTAGATGAGTGTTAGTTTCTAGAGCTGCCGCACCATTAAATAAATGCAGTGGTACCTATTACGCTTCAACGTCACCAACCAGCATACACAGAGCTCCGGCGACGTTTGCTAGGCCTAGTGCCCGACGAGCTCCACACCGAAGATCGAGCCTAAGTTTGGGCCAACAAGGCTGGCCGCCCGTGGTGGCGTTGATGATGGCAAGGATAAGCCACCCAAATCAAGGTAGTCGACAGACAGGAGGCTAAAAGAAGGTTTTAGTTTGGGGCGAGGGGAACACCGACACCGGAGAATATCTATGTGCCCAGAGGATAGCCAACTAGGGCACGATAAACTGATGGCAAGGTGACACAATAGTGGAACCCACCACGGGGAGTGCATGACATCTGCTTGGCCAATGCTGGTGGGTGGGCCACAGTGGTTGGTGGAGTCTGGCGTCGGTGGTGCTTTTCTCCTCCCTCCTCTCGAACAACAAAACATCATAGAATTTTTAGTTCGAATTTGAAAAGGGTTTATTTGACATGTGACCATGGGTACAAATGGCAGACAGAGAGAGTGTGTGTGCGCGCAATTTTGGAGAAAGAGAATGTCGTTATCTGCTTGCGGTTGGAGTAGAAGGGCCCTCGGCAATGTGATGTCGTGGCCGCAGAGGTGGAGCCATAAAAATAAAATTATGTGCTGGTTGGTTCTATCTAATTATGTCGCGGTTGGACGCTCGTGTTCACAGAATATAATAGTCTCTTATGGTTGGTTCTATCTACTTATTTTATTTTTCCTGCGCAACCATGGGTATTCCACTAGCTAAATCTATAAAGTGATTATGTGCTTTCTAGAAAATCATTCATTAGGGAACAAAGATAACAGTAAATGATATGATATGGTAAAGGAAGAAAAAAGATTACCTAGCTTGAGCATTTTGTCCATGTTCTCGCCCCTAGCTCTAATCTCAGCAAACCACCTCTTTGAAAGCCATTTGTATGATTCTGCGTATTACGAGGACAGAGCGAGCCACACAAGAGTCATGGCTATAGGTTAAACAAAAATATAGAATGACCAACAATAGAAGGAAAAATATATTATCTTGAGAGTTTGTTTCGCATTGTCCATCTGTATCACATTCAATGATCTTAATTTTCTTAACATAGAGTAGTACATCTTTTTTAGAGAATACACGTACTCCCATCACAGGATGAACATAAAACTGCGAAAAATATACACACAATGTTATAATCTGATAGAAAAGTATGATTCGAGTAAATTTTGTTGTTGACATTTGATGTTAGTCTTTTCCAGAGCATGTACATACATTGTATTTCTCATATGACCCATAATTGTTAGCCTAAAACATATAATGCTTGCTTAATGCACATCCAATCATATCTACACTTCATGATATGTCACATGTGAAAAGCTGCATGAACCGCTGATAATCCTTGGTCGCCCCCGTAGGCAGGAAAGTACACACAATCCACATCCGTTGAGTTAGGAAACTACGGTTTGCATGCAAATTGTTGTCTTGGAGTTTCACTCTATATACTAATAGTACCATGCACACCATCAAATATGAGTTTTAACAACTTTCCCTATGAAATGATAAAAGTCCATTAAATGGATTGGATATTCATGCAAACAAATAGGTAATTATGAAGATATAATTACGAAAATACTTCTCATGAAAATTCTAATGGTGTTATACATTGGCACCTTATCAAACAAAGTTTTTGGACCCTAATCGAGCCCGGCAATCTAGGGCGCAGCCCACTGGCAATTCACGACACCACGTGGCAAGGTCAGGGATGGCGCGCAAATCGAACGGCCCCCCAGCATGCCGCACCATTAGAAAAGAAATTTCACCGTGCCCATGTTAAAAATCGAAGTTTTTTTCCCCTTGTGGATATTAGGGCAGTTCCAATCGGGGGGAATTTTTAAACGTAATGGTCCATCAGCTGGGATTACCAGCTTGCCGCCCACGCTAAGCTCCCTACCCCCACGCGTCCATTATAGATGGCCTTAGTAATTAAATCTTTTAAGTGATTATGTACTTCTAGAAAATCATTCAATGGGGAACGGAGATAGCAGTACATGATATGATATGGTAAAGAAAAGTTCACCAACATCTTCAGCCGCGTCCCTCAAAGCGTCCCAAAGGGATTTAGGGTGCGTCGAACAAAATTTCGTTCCGAGCCGCGCGCTCTAAAGCCTTCTTCTGTTCGGCATGGCCCAATACGGTGTCCGGCGCCCCGAGCCCGTCCCCGCTACACAGGGGACGCGTCGGGCACGCCGAACACAACGAAAAGCGAGGTAGGCTCCCACCCATCGGCGACCACTTCCATAACGGTTGGTTCGCGCCTTTTATTTCTCGTCGCGCCTTCCCTCCCGCGGCTCCCACCCCTTCGTCGCTGCTCGATTTGCCGGCCGTTTCGACGGCAAATCTCTTCTGAATCGGGCACCATCATCGCGGCTGGCTCCCTCGCCGGCCTTTTCGCCGCCGCCGATTTGCCAGCGCATCCCAGAACACGGCGTCAAATGGTCTCGTTGAGCATATGTGGAGGATCAAAGGATTATCAGCGAATGCCGCGACGCCTTGATCTACCTCATTTATTACATTTGTTTAATTGTTTAATTGTTTGTTGTATTTTAATTTAAAAACAATTTGGGCAAACATATCTATTTGTATGCTATGTTTAATAAATGGTTGTGCTTTCGTAAACCCTATAAAAAAAGTTTGGGTGCGGCGTTTGGGTGACGCGGCTGGGGAGCGACGTCCCCCAAACGCGGCACGAAAAAAATACGTCCTCTAAATGCTCGATCCGATGCCGTTTGAGAGGCTTTGGGGGACGCGGCTGGAGATCCTCTTTGATCATATACCCGAAGTTGATTGTTTGTTGGTAAAATATCCACTACAAGGATTAGATCTCAGTCCGACTCACCCAAAAGGATTTTTGCGTAAACTAGACAAACTGAAGTCAAGAAAAAAAAAACTAACGTCACTTGTCCATTTTAATCTCGTGCGTGTTGGTGGCCGTTCGCTGCAGCCCCGGCCAAATGCATCATACTGCGCGCGCCCGTGCGCCGTGACCTGTCGTGTGCAAGCTGCTAGGTCTAGGCACGTCCGCTGTGCCGACCGTGCCACTGCTCTGGACAGCGCCCAGCCCTCCACGTCAGGCGGAGCCGTAAGACAGTACAAGCTCGTCCATCTTGCCGTTCCTGACCGGATAAAGCTCCCACTCCCTCTCCTCGCGTGCAACCAAGCTTTTTTTTGGCTGCAACTCACCAGTATCGCCCGGTACCCAACATGCATGAATTCTCGGTGGTATACAACACCAAAAAATAAGAAGTAAAATAAGATCTAGGATGTACAAGCGGACATCGCCGGGGCGGCACCAATTGGGTCGCTCACCAGTGGACGGCGTCGGGGACGGCTACGAGCCTACCATCACAACGTTGCTCAAGCTGGTTACGAACGTTGGCGGCAGACGCGCACAAGGGATTCCGATCTGGTCAATGGTAGCTGACCAAGCTACGTTTGTGTCAAATTCTGTTTCATTAGTTATGGTTGTTTTATCCTTTTATTATGTCCAGTTATCACGAGAAAGTCTCGGTGTAAATTTGTATTTCTTCCAAGTCCCTAATGGATATACTACCAATAAACAATCAACAACTTTGGCTAGATAGTCCAAGGCCTATCAACATCTGGGTAAATCACCAATTTTCCAGAAGAAATATTACCTTGTCCACGTTCTCACCCCCAGATCTAATCTCAACAAACCACCCCGCTAGAAGCCATTTGTGCGCCTTCTCCATATTACGAGGACAGAGCAAACCACACAAGGGTCATGGATAGGTAAAACAAATATATATAATGGCCTCACCACCAGAAAAAAGAAAAAAAAACATACAGTAAGTGCATCTCGGAGAAGAGGAATTCAGGACCTCCGCCTTCATCCTAAATCTGGGCCGGAGAAACGAAATACTGGAAAGGAAAAGCAAATCACATATATTAATAAAAAAACAGAACAGAAGTGCAGAACGTAAGAAGAAAAACATGTATAGAGAATGTAAGTGTTAAAGTAATCTATCTTAGATGAATACTGCAGGGTTGGTATACCTGGGAGGGAGCCTCGACGTTCTTCTCGACATCCACTAGTCCCTCTGCAAAGTGCAAACTGTCGCCTCTCTGTGCAAGCCTAACCTTCCGCATGTATAAATAGAGTCGTCGTTGGAGATGGACAGCTCTGTACAGGCGATTTCTCATTTATTGTGGGAATGGTGTGAGCACACAATTTCATTTATTGACCTGTTCTCCTTCACACAAAAAAAAAGCCCAGTATATATACAGCTACGTACTCATTAACTCAGCACACAATTACATTTATTGTGGTGGTCTGGAATGGTGTGACCTGTGAGTAAGGCGATTTAAAACTTTAAATACGACATTAAAAGGCCTCATTAACTCAGCAGAAGGAACCAAATTATGCTACTACCTCCATACCGGATTAATGGGCAATTACGCACTTCGAGAAACAAGTTTGACTACTAATTTGGTCAATAAAGTATAAGATATATATCACAAAATTAATCCGGTATGGAGGTAGTAGCTAGGATAAATAGAAGATGTTGAGGTCGCATTTTCCCTTTCTATCATTTCATCTACCTGATGAATCGATCTTAGAATATCACCTTCAGCAGCTGTTAATTTCTTTTTTCATTTACCATAATTCCATTTTTATTCCCTCCTGCCTCAAGTAAAGAAAACGAGCTGCTCACTATCCAGACTGCTCCCTCTCCAATCTGGACGCGACTTTCTTTAAGAAAATTAAACTACTTGTCAACCTAATTAATCCATTGATTGACTACCAGATGATAATTACCAAGATCGTCTGAATTTTGGACACTTCCTTTTCCAAACAATAATAAAAAATATGGCGGCTACATTACATGTGCCAAACTAGCCAGCCAGCCATCCAGCTAGAAGTTTAATGAAAGACAACTGATGCAACTAAAGATTGATTAGAAAAAAAAGACTATTACACAAATTGCAGGTTGGAATTCAACTGAATATTAAGAGACTTGATGAAAACACTCCTACTGGCTATTACGTTAACACAACAGCAGCGCACCAACACAAGAATACTGAACAAAGCAGCAACCAGAGACACCGAGTCAGACGGCGGAGTCCGCAATCCCGGGGCGTCAGTCATCACCCTCCCCTACCTGCACATAGAACACACCAGCAATTAAGTTCTTGGAGCAAATTTGTACAGCTCTTCAACACAAGAAACTCTGCTGATATATAAGACTGGCAACCCATAAAAACACCACAGGCCATGCATTATATTTGCCATATACAAAGACACATGATTTATAGTAAGCACAAAATTGCTACATAGCTGAATGATCACTAGGAGTGCATGCAAGCAGATTCAGTGGAGGCGAGCATCATCGTAGCCAGATTGCATAGTTACAAAACCATCATGTGAGCCAGCCAAACCTAAGCATGCCAGCCTTATTAAATTTCCTAACTTACAAAGTACTAAGGCTAGCATTTCCATTGGAGATCAGCACAGAATAGTAACCCAAGCACTGCCAAGAAAAAATGCTAAATCAAATCAAACAAGCTCTGGTGACACACACACACATCCATAACAACATCACACGCCATGTTGCAACAAACAGCTTATGTCACACTATACATTTCAATACTTGGTCAACTTTCCGTACCACGAAATGGGTACACATCACTCCAATACAACAACCTAACCTGATGCACGGCATGCCACTGAACAGTTCAAATATATAGTCCAGTTCAGGTCAGCAGCTCGATGCCCGAAACCACAAACTTACCTAAATCCATGAGAGTCAAAGAAGAAGGCCACCGCTGCAATGGCACGGCAGCAAGGGCCAAGGAGAAAGAAATCAAAACCTAGAACCAGCCAGGCTACATGGTAAAGCTACCATGGCTGTCATTTAGTCCTCCATATTATCCTTGAACAAGGAGAACAAAGCATGGTCAGCAAAGAAAATACTGCTGTACATCAGACACTTCAAATAGACGCTGCCGAGCCAAATTTGAACTGAACAAAACATAATGGTTGCTGTCAAGGCCTGTTAGTTTGGCAACAAAACAAAGGAGAGTTTCAACTGTAAACATGGCAGTATTTTTTTTCCCGAGAAACGGTAATAGATCAAGATTCCATACGGACTGACATTGGTAACAAGCAGAAACAAGGCACTAGATAAGATCATATTGTAAACATAGTCCAGAGTAAAGATGGTAGCTGAACCAAATAAAAAAGTTCATACAGACAAAACATGTCTTCGAGGCTCAAAGTGAATCAAAGTTCATGCTGATACAGAAAAACTTAAGTACAAGGAGCAAACCATATTAAACAAATGTAGGTAAACTAAACATTCAAATGGATGAAAAAGGACTTCAGAGTTAGCAAATACTAATTTTATAGCTACAACACTGGGATAGTATTATTTAGAACAGGGAAGGAGGAGTAAGGACATGTATGTCATTCCAGTAAAACTGTGCAGACTCGAATATCCAAACTATGCATGGAATCCTAAAGAGATTGTTTTCAGGATTACACACCAAACTTAAACCCAGCTGATTTATACACATGGACTAAGATTGGCATATGAGCAGTTATGCGCGGAAATTATGGGTAAAGTTGCAAACTTGCAAGTTGCAACTGAAGATCATGGTTTTAAAGGCGTTGTTTAGACGTCGCATAGGCGATGCTTAGGCATCAAGGCGCCCTCCCCCGCCTAGGAAAATTGACTGCTTTAAGCGCCTAGGCGTCTAAAGCACCCGCCTAGTCGTGGCTTAGGCATCAAAGCACTCCCAAACCTTCCTAAGACACCTTAACACCTTTAAAACCATGCTGAAGATGGACGCGGACATATGGAACCGGGTGGCACATGTCCCTGAAATCTAGACCACATTGTGACGCTTTGTGATCTGTGCATAGAGTAAGGGGAAATAAATACTAATAAATTTCTGATTCAATAAATGGTATTAATACATGACATTGCATGCAGACCATTGATGTAGAGCAGGGATAGTTGGTTGTACGAGTCAGCGTTCACCAAGGTTTTTGAGTCGCGACACAAAATTGAGTCGCCAAGGCTGCGACTCAGACTCAGTGTATAGTCGACCAAAGTCGTTGTATAGTAGTCATAAGTCGTTGTATAGTCGCGAGTCACCGTGATTTTTGGAAAACGACTCGGCGACTATATAGAGACTATTCGACTCAAAAACCATGGCGTTCACACTACACTAAGTCAGCAAACTACCCGAGTAGTTAATTTCTCTCGTTGGCAGGATTGACGTTGTCTTAAAAGCAAAAGGCTCACCTCACTGGTGTTCATTTATTGTGTCGGCCAGAATTTTTTAAACACATGCGGGGGAGCATGGTTGTCCTACGAACACCAATAATTAAACATGTGTTTTGGATATTCCTAATTAGAAAGTTGATTTTGGTAGACATGTATAAACATTTGAAAATAATCGTTTCAAAAGCAAAACATTTTAGAAATACGAATTATGGATTTTTGAAGTTTAGTTAGACTTTTCTGTAAATCTCTTTGATAAATCCGAAATATGAATAAACACATATTACTGGGATTTTAAACATGCATTATCCTATGTTTGCAGTAAACTTAAGACATGCCACTTAGTAAAACTTTGAAACTTTCAAAAATTGCAAGGAAATGCTGCATACAATGACCCAATGTGGTCCAAACCCTCCCCGGACCAACGCAAAGGGAGAGCTTCATGCACCAGGCTGCCGCTTTTTTAATTTAGACAGGAAACTCGGAAAGTAGATTATTCAAAAAAATCCAAAACATTTTAATTAGTGCAGGTCAATTTAAATTTGAGACCGCGTCGATATTAAAAAAAGGTTACATATTCAGATTTAATGTTCAGATCTACCATGGCCTAAGTAACCTAAAACCTAAAATTTATTTTCCTAATTATTTCAAAGCAATAGAAATTATATACAACAAAGATGACTCAAATTTGACATGGGAGGAGTCCGTTAAGAGAGACCTGAAGGTTTGGAATATCGACAAAGATTTAGCCATGGACAGGGGTGCATGGAAGTTAGCTATCCGCTTTCCGGAACCATGACTTGGCTTCGAGATCTTATGGGTTTCAACTCTAGCCTACCCCAACTTGTTTGGGACTAAAATGCTTGGTTGTTGTTGTTGTTGTAAAGATGACTCAAATTTAATGTGGTTTTCAACTTACTAGTATATCAGAATCATTTTCACATATTCACATGATATCTTTCATTATTTTGAATCACGATATCCCAAATTTGTATCCTCATGATCTAGTAAAGACATAAAATCTGTATGCACAAACTCTAACCTGAGTAGATTAACTCTTAGAGAGTAGATGCGGGCGGTAGTTGGAGAGTGACAGGTGCCCATAAATATCAATATTGACCCACTGATAATGTGGCAGGCTCATACTGCTGAGTACAAAAACCAAAAAAAGTCATGACTAGCATATACACAACACAACATACTAATATAGTAGAACAGATCTCAAACAGGTTGGTTGGTGAGATATAGGGAAAGATATCACCCGAGTGCATCCATGTATTTTCCTGCTGAAGATACGTAATTGATCACAGAATTGCTCCTAGCTGTAAAACAGGAACGGCAATCTTTCAGCCTGTATAGAGTATAGACACATTATTGCAAGCAGTGAACAAATGAAACCATTTCTGTGGTAAAGATTGTCATTTCTAAGTGAACACCCACCTGCTTGGCTTCAATTGAACAAATCTTCTCATCCTGCAGGAGCAGTAGCTGATCAATATAAACTTGAAAACAAACAATATATCATGTGTTACCTGAGTAACACAACAAGCAACAGAAAACACCAAATTTCACGTTGCATTCTACCTACGAGGAAAAAAGTAATCAGAATCGGCGTGTTGACGCCATTTGATTGGATTGTCGTAACACAACCAGCTGTGCATGAAGCTAGCTTGCTGCAAGGTCAGCAACAGCCCCCCATGCTGCACATAAGAAGAAAAATGCTTCATATCAAAGATCTGTTGAGTAGAAGAGGAGCACACATTTCCCTCAAAAAATTGTCAATTACTGCTGTCCAAATCGGGCAAGCAAAAACAGGAAGCCAAAACAACATGATGGCATCTTGACTCACATGCAACCTTTCCCTAAACCCTAACATTCAATTCAACTTGAAAAAGGAAACGATTATTAGCAAGAATAGATGCAGGATGGGAAGAGGCCATGGAGCTCACCGGCAGTACCTTGTTAGGGAGGTGGCCGTTAGTGGCATGTCGGAGTCGTGGCCACCGGCAGGACCTCAGGGACAAGGCCGCCGGCAATATAGGTCGTCGGCATCAGACATTCAGACCTCAACACCCCGTGTTGCAACACACCAGAGAACAATACGCGTGAGCAGATCAGCAACGGCATGAGCAGTGCAGCGGTGCGTACTTGTAGCCGAGCAGCAATGGGGGATGCATAAGAGGAGGAGGGACTGACCTAGGGGTTCCATGTACCTGCCCAAGGCGCTGACGCGGTAGGCGCTGACCCGGCAGAACTGCGACGGCCGCCGTACTCACCTTTCTTCCCCAGATCCGACGCACACGAGCAGGTGGCTGATAGAGGCTGCAGTCGACGGATCCAAGGGAGAAGCGGGAAGGGCGACCTCGACGGCACGTACTGTCGCCGTCGGTAGCCACTTGCCTCGTGGGGCAAAGCTCCGCGCTGCACCCGGACGTAGACATGGTCTCCCAAGGATGGTGCGTCGAAGGGAGGCGGCGGGACGGACGGCGGCGGCGGCGGTGGCGGCTAGGGTCAGCACCTAGGGTTTCGCGGATGCGCCGGGGATCGGGTGGGACTGGACGTGGGAGGTATGGGGTGGACGGCGTTTACATAATTCGGTGGGTGGGGGCGGTGGTCGATCAGTGGCGAGGTGGGGGGTTGCTGGCCGGTCGGATGGATGGTGACCACGCTGTAGCTATTTGCTCTGCACAAAATTTTGGCTCCCAAACTCAAATTTTCGTGAGACTTCCAGGTTACCCTAACTATGATACCTGGGCATGGGACGCCTGGCCCAGCCTGCCCGATAATCCCGGGCCAGGCTCAACTCAACCATGCCATCGGGTTGGGTTTGGGCCTGATTTTTCACCCGACGGTCACGTCTAGGCCTTGATTTTCTGCAGTTTATTAAGAAGCCTGGCCCGTGGCTCGGAGCCCTAAGCACGGCGGGCCTTCTCTCCGATGTGTTGGGCCTGGGCCTGATTTTTTGGCCCGAAGACCAGACCTAGATTTCTTGCCTCGTGGTTGGGTCCGCCTGGCCCGAAGCATGGCCTAGCCCGAGAAATGCCCAGGTATACTCTATGGTGTCGAGTGGGATCCCGCGATAGTCGTACTTATGGCGCAAATTTATAAATTTATCTTTTCAGTGTAAATTTTGAGATAAAATTTGCACTAGAAAAACTAAATTGAACTATAATAGAAACTTGGGTGGGATCTCACTTGATCCACCAGTTACCAATGAATTTTCTTTCCATGCTGATATTTTTAGATCACACAAAGTTGCTTTTGAAATGTTGTGAGCATCAAGACGAAGTAGCGCTCCTAACTTCGTGTTTATCACAGCTGAGCTCAAATTTTGGCTTGTGCTTGCTCGGACAAAATCAAATTTGTTTGAATCCTATGCCTTAATCCTTCGAAACTTATTGACATGCATGATGTACGAAGTTGAGATATAAGTCAGTACTCATCATCATCATTTTTTGTACTTGCAAGTAGCTAGGTCCGATGTATGGTAGCCTCCTTGTGCCTCCTAGCTAGGCAAGATGCATCCATCATTGTTTCGCAATGTAGACTCCATAGCTCGATGAGGCATCCAGTCCTTTGATTGGCCTAATAGAAAATATTAAACTAAGGTTCAAAATTAGTCTACATCCGGCGTGGAGAACAAAAAAAAAACTCGTTCTTACGGCAATCCCTCGTATCCATCGAAAACTCTCTTATGTGCTTAACACTGTTAAGAACTAAACATGCTCACACTCGCACCCTCTCTATCACTAGCACAAAATACCGACTCGACTCCCCTAGCTCAATAACTACACCCCGCTTAATCATCCCATGCCCAAAAAACAAAACAACTCAACATACGAACATGTTTCACCATAACCACCCAAACGGGCTGATGTATTAGAGATGGAGGTATGGATGAAGCATGGCGGTGGGTTTGGGCACGCCAACATCGGAGATGATCCACACTTTCCTAATGAACGGGGGAGGCGCGTTGACAGTGGAGGTGGCTGGAAAGGGTGGAGCGTCGAGGGCGGAATAGTTGTGTTGATGCCACAAAGAGTGTCTGATGGCAATGGTGGTGACATTTGTGAATCTAGGAGAGACGAGCATGATTTTGGCGTGGGTAGACAACACGGACACCAAGGTTTCCTCCAAGCATATTTCTTGTACAACAACTGTCTGAAATTTTAAATGGCACATGAAATAGTGTGTAATAACTACCTTTTAGCATACAATCATACCCACATCGATGAAATGCAAAGTGAAATGAAAGATAATAAGTATCTCAGATCATTAGACAATGAAAAGACATGTGAAATGATAGGTAATAAATATGTCCTAATACAAAATAATAATGCATGACACCTAAATGCCACATTAAATAATTGATGATTGTTAATAAATATCGTGTAGCATAAAATAAGGCCATAGAAAAACATGCGACAATGAAATGGCACATGATTTGGGGGGGGGGGGGGGGGGGGGTGGGGCCGGGGAGGCGGCCTCATATGCGGCAACATGTGTTGGCACTCCAATAGTGGTCGTTCGGCGATGTTGTTTGGATGGCGTACAAGGGCGTGATTGTAGATGTTCTCACAGAGCTACGTTACTTCTCCCTTATCTTGGCCTGCTCCTACGTACATTCCACACGTGAGCTACCTTTTACCTCTCCAACCACCATATAGGATGCCTTATCGTTCTACTCTTCGGTGCTGGATGATTCCCCGAGCACAAGGTGTCAAGGATGCATGGTGTCTAGGTAATCTCACTATTTGCAATCTTGGTGGTTTTGTATGTGTGGTTGTGCATATGGTCAACTGGGTTATATTATGATCCAAATTCATATACTAAAGGGAGGCTAACTTCTGACGAGCGGAGCGAGGCCCGTCGCCGGCTACGGATCGTTGACATCGTCTATATATATACATCTTGTAAGCCGTCGGCTAGGGTTTATCAGATTATAAGATAACCCACGGAGTTTGTAAACACTCCCCGATATAGTGAGTTTTGCTGGCTGGCGCCCGTGGTTTTTTCCCCTTCTGTGTTGGAAGGGGTTTTCCACGTTAAATCTTGTGTCTCTGTTGCGTTTACCTTTATCATTTTTCGTTATTTGCTTGTCGCTTTTATAACAAACTGTGTTGTAACAGTATTTATACATGATAATTTTATTGAAAGAATGTCCTCATAACGTATGTGGCATACCATTCTCCTGTGTGGGTGTTGTTTTTTGTCAGAAAATATGAAACAAATCGTTATATTGTGGGTGTTATTGCTAATTTGTGAGTATAACACTGATTTTAAAATTTTCTTTACTCATGTTAAATTCTTCACAAACTAGGTTGGGCTGTTGAGTGTACCCCGGAAGTTGAACCTTCCATTGATCCATTTTTGTATTAGGGGAGCGTTTCTGAGGTCTGTGCTAAGTTATTATGCCGGGGTAAATAATTATAGAGTATTAATACTCTATAATATTTATAGAGTATTAATGTTCTAGATAATCTTAGCCTAGACCAACTTCCCTGGAGAACTTCGACGACGTTTGGATGCAGCAGCAAGCGAAAGTCCTCGCGCTGCCACCGTCAGCCGTCACGCGCGAGGCAAGGAAGCGCCACTGCAAGCTCGAGCAGCGCCTCGTCATCGCGGAGTGCGACGAGCGCATGCGCCTCGAGTGGGTGCGCCAGTTCCCGGAGGATGTTGTTGCGATGGAAGCCTTCTACGCCGAGAAGGAAGAGGCCAAGGCGGCGGTTAAGGCGGCGAAGAAGGCGGACCGGGAGGAGAGGAGGGCAAAGCAGGCGGCGAGGAAGAAGGAGAAGGAGGAGAAGACCGCGAGGAAACCGGAGGAGAAGAAAAATGGCGCTGGCCCGTCGACGATCATCATCGACTCTTCCTCGTCCCTCGAGTGGACGTTGACTCCGGTGTCATCGACAACACTGGGCTCCTCCGACTTAGACTGGGATTCCGAGTAGTTTAGCCCAGTTTTAAAATAAATTTGATTGTAGCAAATGTTGGTTGAACTTTGCAATATATTTATATTTCTAGTTTATTTTTACATTTTCCGTATGCAATTGTGTGAAAATGTTGTTTTTGGCACGGCATTTTAGCGCATCTGCAAATGGACAAATTTTGCGCTGCATTTTGGCGCGGCGGTTTAGCGCATTTGCAAAAGCTACGCTAGCGCCGCACAGTGCGCGCTATAAATCCAAATATACAGCGTCTGATATAGCGCATGTGTTGGACATGCTCTGACGAGGAAATATCCAACCGGAGTGAGTTAGTATGAAAGACCAGGGTGGCCCAAACCAGTCGCCTCCTTATGAACTTGCTCGCAAGGATCCATATTGACTCAATGGTGCACAACATGAAGAACAAGTCAAGGATCCAACTGTGGTAGTCCTTGTGTAATGCACACCCTAGACCAATTCGCCACCTTAGCCTCCATCTCCCTCCCCGGTGACTTGTAAACACATCTATCAATACAATAAAATCAGGAGTAGGTCTTTACCGATCTCCAGCAAGAGGAGCCTAACTTGGGTGCATCGTGTATGTGACAATCTCATACAAGACATCCAATGTCATCATCATTCTCCACCTCATCTAAGCTAACCCTATAGCATCTGCCTTAACAATGCATCGACAGTTGGCGACCACTGTGCGGCGTCGCTTGACATACATATGGAGTCTTGGTCCTGTCGGGATAACTTTCCCCAGTCATCAATGATAGCACAACTGGCTGCATGATCACCATATGAGACTATGGTCTTATCTCACACCGTGGCTACCGGCCAGCCCCGACGCCGATCACGCACGCTTCAATCATACCGATCGACAACGTTAATGTGTTCCTCTGCTTCACTGGCGCAACTGAAAGTGTTGGGGCTAATACCCCAACGAGTTTGTCACGACAGCAACTCGGTCGTGACATCACTGACTCTGCTAGCACCCTCTGATGAGGACATCCAGGCAGCCTGGTACACTAGGACAAGCCTTGATACGATGATTAAGTCTAAGGTTGTACCAGTATTGTATCGTAGTATTATTATTATGGAATAATGTAGCCAGGTCATGTGGTGGGCCAAATTAGGGTTTTAAGTTGTGTCTATTTGACTTGGGCCTGTCCAAGTCGAATTAGGTTAGGCCCAACAAGGGCTTGGCTGGCCACCACCCCTCATATAAGGTGGAGATGCGGCTAGGGTTAGGGGTAGTCTAGTTTTTGATTCAAATCATGTAGAACCTTGAGTTCGAGTTATCACCGTCCCTATGGGATCGACATGTGTGACAGCGTCTCGGATGTTCGTCCAGTTATCTATCAATAAAGGCGTGATAGTTCTTGAGTCTGTCAAGTGTGATCGTGCGTGCGAGAAGGTCCTCGAACTATCGAGGGTTATCGAGCTTGGCGTGTCTATTCTGCTTGAGGTTCGGCGTTCTTCGTCGAGTTGCTCGCCGGATTGGCATTCCCCATCTTCAGGTTATGTGTATCGCACACGTGATTGGGAGACTTATCGGATCCTATGGATCAAGGAGGTGCAACGTGAAAGATCGGGCCAACAACCCGTATCACCCTCGCCGCAATCGACAACATAAACTTTGGCGCCAACATCGTTGTTTTGTTCTTCGCACCCATCGATGGCAGCTTCACCACCAATCTGGCCACGGGTGGCGGCCTAGATGAAAAGTGTGAAAATGAATCGCTCTTCCCCACCCTCGACTACAAGACCAATGGTGTCTCGGATGGTTCCATCTCGCGTGGGACCGACACCCTTGCATTGGCGTTTATGGCCAATCCCATTGAGAATGTGGTGCCTAACGCCAGTACGACCACAAACAACAGCACAACCCTGGGATAGGGCACAACCAATGCCGAAACAGGTGCCAACGCGTCAAATCCAAGCACCAATGCCCCATACCATACTAAATCTAGGTGTCAATGCCCTGAATTCTAGGGAGGTCGCTCCAACTCGAGGCGCCAATGCGAGAGCAGTACCACCGCCTTCCCTAGATCCACTAACCATACTAATCATGCCGAAGACACACGGAAATGATTCGACAAGGGCTGCTCGCGAAGCAAGAGCGCCAACGCCTATCGCGAGACGGCCTGCACATAGAGAGGTTGTAGTGAAATACAACATTGTTTCCGATTATAGGAATCGACACATATTCGCTCACACCAACCCCAACCAATAGGGAAGAGCTCTCGATAATAAGTTTGAACATGAATACCCACGAGCCAATGGCCACAAAGCAGGATTGTGATGTCCGTCGTGCTGCGACAAGCAACACCGCATGAGAGCCAATTCTGGCACGAAGGGAGGTAGCAGCGGGTCTTGCTAATAACACAGCGAGCAATGGGTTGCCTTTATTCAAAATACTAGTAAAGAACCTCGTGGCCACAGCCAAACTTTCAAAACAAGGTCGCGCCGTGAAGCACCAAGAAGCTTGTATGCACAACTTTGCCAAAAGGTGGTGGCACGCTTCAAGGAGAAGACTCCGAGGGAAGGTTGTACCAACTCGGTCGCCACAATGGTCCACCAACCGCTCGCCATTGGCTAAAGATAGAGCCTATCAAGGAGCCGGCTATCTCTAGTGCTTAGGCTAACAACCAAGGGAGCCAACCAAAGAATATGATGAGGACATCCCATCTGTTGATACAACCGATGTACCGATAGCCAAACAAATACAAGGACAATCACTCGAGCTCGTGCCAAACAACTTAACTATCAGGTACTTTCATTTTTTAGAACTATTCCTCACATACATGAGAATATGATGCTGCCTAAATTAGATGTGTTTGTTACTCTTAAGAATGATGGACCTAGCATGGATGAGGAGGACAAACATTGGAGCATGATCACACATGGAGGAGATGGCAGCAAACGTGTGAGGATTGAAGAGAACGTCCCAAGTGAAGATTTCAGAACTTTGAAGCCATCATAATGATGATTGAAGACTTGGACGAAATATACAAGATTATACTTCATAATTTCGTCCATAGCATAATATGGTGCCGCGTCACCTTTAATTTTGGGCCAAGCCCATGTCATTTTCGCAGAAATAAGTCAGCCACTTTTTAGAGACCATATTGAAGGGGGAAAGGCCTTCTAGGGTTTGGGTCGGCCACCATACGTATGACTGGCCGAAACCCCACCTTTTCCTCCTTTAAATACCCCCATAGTCATCACGTTTAGACTTGGATTTTGATTAGACTAAAAGTTAGCCATTGTTGCAACTCACGTATACTTCTTTTGAGGCCAACGCCGAGAACAAGACAAACTATTCGAAATCCCACCGTATTCAATAAAGCTTTCATCTTCCATCCGCAATATTCTGATTGCAATATTAGTTCTTACTTATTCTCGATTTTAGGTAGGAATTAAGACCCTAACTGGTCAGGCTGATCGTGCTTTCGCAAGATCAGTAACTCCCGGAGATTGTCCTAGCGATTGCATTGACGCATGAGCTTTGCACGTGTAGTCGGATCGTCAAGCACGAACTCCACCAACAAATCGACGGTATCATATTCTCATCGAAAGATCGGACACCTTTGCCCTATCAGAATGCGACTTTGGCGCAACCTGACATACGTCTGCATGTTTCAGGGCAGAATGAGGCCCAAAATGCTTCACCAGAACCCGCACAGGTTATGCGCCGGCAGTCAATGAGTGACGGTACACGATATTTTGGACCGGTAACGATTAGCGAGTAGTATCACACCAACTTCAAAGGGCCGCGGGCAATCAAGAACTACACCGCCAACATTTATCCCAAGACATGGATCAACAACTATGGCGCAACCTGACATACGTCTGCATGTTTCAGGGCAGAATGAGGCCCAAAATGCTTCACCAGAACCCGCACAGGTTATGCGCCGGCAGTCAATGAATGATGGTACACGATATTTTGGACCGGCAGTGATTAGCGAGTAGTATCACACCAACTTCAAAGGGCCGCGGGCAATCAAGAACTACACCGCTAACATTTATCCCAAGACATGGATCGACAACTACGACATCACCATGGAGATCCACTCGGCTTGCTCATGACCACCACTCGGCTCACTCGCGGCATGCTTGGCGCACGTAGATGGAATAAGGAAGACATAGGACTGCCTACTCCACTCCGACCCCAAGGCATGGCCATTCGACCTCCATAAGGAGTTACAATTATTATTTTGAATGCATGAATGTTCAACATTCGAATCTCTGAGATGTTGAATTTTCAACGTGCTAAGGGTCCACGTGCCCATCTCGATTATTGAGTGCCGTGTTGTATTAAGGCCAAGACCGGCTGAACGTCACAAGAGGCGCACGACCAGCTTTGGAACACTACACGATTTTCTCAAGACATCTTCCGTTCAACCAGCCGCTTGACTACTTGCCGTGACTTCTGCTTGATAATTAATTAATGATGATCAAAACTTCAAACATGAGTCAATCCACTAGTCCAGAATAGCAGCATGGATTCACTATGTGTCACGGGGATATCCTGCATGTCCCAGAACATAACAATTGCTATATAGCTTCTGCCTTAAGTTCGAGCCTCGCACAATCCAACAGAGATTATGGCACTTTAGTTTAAAAGTTGTAAAAGCAAAATGGAACAAAATGCTGTCTAAATATTACTTGCTACCCAATCCAGTGATTTCTATAGTTTGTGCCCTCGGTCGCTTCATGTCCTGCCATTCCTTGCTTGATTAGTTGGTATGTTGTTTGGCCTCTCTTTTAGTCCTAGCCTTCGTTGTGGTCCATCCATTTGTTTTCAAAAGTCTCCCTCTTGGACGCTTGATAGTCTTGAAGTAGCTTGATTGTCCCGTTTGAGTCTTCATTGTTTTGTTCTTGATGTTTGGGTGATCATTTGGTGAGACAGAGCCTGTAGTGGTGTCGCTGTCGGTGTTCCTGTCCTCGGCTATACCAGCATAAAAACATATAAGTTAATACGAATGTAAATATCATATTTAATCAACTAAGCCTGTCATGGACTTGCACACTTTATAATTGTCAAAAGAATCTTGTTGATCTTTATTTCATTCTCCTTTTCCAAAAAAACAAAACACAAGTTGCATGCACTAGTATATATTAGGTAGATGGATAGAAGGGTAATATTACATCGATGTTAAAGTGGTTTTGGAAGATTTACGGATTCAGCCACAATGGTATTTTCAAGAGAAACATGCCATGTTTTGGTACTGCTCAAAACTAAACACATGGATGATTGTATGTACATTAAATATCATATCGAAAAGAGCCGAATGGACAGAAAGATCAACATTTGGTTGGGAAGTTAACTGTACGTATAATTTGTACACTTCACATGAAGATAATATCTTTACATCAAATAATTGTTGGATGTTTAGAAAAAATGGCATACAAAGGCATTTTGTAATTTTAAAAGGCTCATATTTAATTACATAAAAGTCGGGTGAGAAATGATGCATACTAGACTAGTGCACTAATGGATATCTTGAGACAAATAATCAAACACAGTCACACATAAAGCAGATGGTTATATATATATATAAAGTGCAGTAGTGTGCTTGATGTATTTGTTGTTAACGGACACAGGGTAATTTCTATATATCCTCGTAATAGAAGAAAAGTATTAACTAGGACTACTCAGGATGGAAGAACCTAAAGAAGAGAATATGAGAAACATATGTATGGAAAAGCACTACCATATATCACCGATAATGAGGAACTTACTGCTAATGAGGAACTAGAGGCAGAGCTCCAAAAGCGTTTTGAGCACCACGACCCTTGTGAGATGATGCGTGATCTCAAGGTTATCTTTGAAACTTATGCGGCCGTGGAGAGCTATGAGGCCTCGAAACAGTTCTTTGGCTGTATGATTGAAGAGGGCAGCTCCGTTAGTGAGCACGTGTTCGCCATGTCCGGACACGCGAAGAAGCTCAGTGACTTGGGGATGATGATCCGTAACCAGCTGGGTATTCATCGTGTCCTTCAATCACTGCCACCAAGTTACAAGAACTTCGTGATGAACTACAACATGCAGAACATGAACAAAGATTTACCTGAACTCTTCTCCATGTTGAAATCTGCTAAAGTAGAGATATGGAAGGAGAACCAAGTGTTGATGGTCAACAAGACCACTAGTTTCAAGAAGCAGGGCAAGCCTAACAAGGGAAACTTCAAGAAGGGCGGCAAGAAAGTTGCGGCGCCTCCTGAGAAGCCTAAGGCTGGTCCTAAGCCTGAGACTATGTTCTATTATTGCCAGGGGAAGGGGCACTGGAAGCGTAATTGCTCCAAATACTTGGCCGATCTGAAGAGCGGCCACGTCAAGAAGAAAGGTATATTTGATATACATGTTATTGATGTCTATCTTACTGGTTCTCGTAGTAGTGTCTGGGTATTTGATACTGGTTGTAACTCGAAACAGGAACTGCGGAATAAACGAAGCCTGACGAGGGATGAGGTGATGATGTGCGTTGGAAATGGATCCAAGGTCGATGTGATCGCCGTCGGCACGATCCCTCTACATCTACCTTCGGGATTAATTTTAAACCTCAATAATTGTTATTTGGTACCTGCGTTGAGCATGAACATTATATCTAGATCTTGTTTAATGCAAGACAGTTATTCGTTTAAGTCTGAGAATAATGGTTGTTCGATTTATATGAGTAATGTCTTTTATGGCCATGCACCTGAGATGAATGGTTTATTTTTGTTAAATCTTGATAGTAGTGATACACATGTTCATAACATTGATGCTAAGCGAATTAAATTGAATGATAATTCTACTTATATGTGGCACTGTCGTCTTGGTCATATTGGAGTGAAGCGCATGAAGAAACTCCATTCCGATGGACTTCTTGAGTCACTTGACTTTGAGTCACTTGACATATGCGAAGCATGTCTAATGGGAAAAATGACTAAGACTCCATTTTCTGGTACAATGGAGCGAGCTATAGACTTATTGGAAATCATACATACCGATGTGTGCGGACCAATGAGTGTAGCATCGCGTGGTGGTTATCGCTATGTTCTAACCTTCACGGATGATCTGAGTAGATATGGGTATATTTACTTTATGAAACATAAGTCCGAGACTTTCGAGAAATTCAAGGAATTCCAAAGTGAAGTAGAAAATCAACGTAACAAGAAGATTAAGTTTCTGCGTTCTGATCGCGGAGGCGAATATCTGAGTTATGAGTTTGGCATGCATTTAAAGAAATGCGGAATACTTTCACAGTTGACACCGCCGGGAACACCACAACGCAATGGTGTGTCCGAACGTCGTAATCGAACTCTCTTAGATATGGTTCGGTCTATGATGTCTCTTACCGATTTGCCGTTATCGTTTTGGGTTATGCATTAGAGACAACCACATTCACTTTAAATAGGGCACCATCTAAATCCGTTGAAACGACACCGTATGAATTATGGTCTGGGAAGAAACCTAAGCTGTCATTCCTTAAAGTTTGGGGTTGCGAAGCTTATGTAAAGAAGTTACATCCTGAGAAGCGAGAACCCAAAGAGGAGAAATGCGTCTTCATAGGATACCCTAAAGAAACAATTGGGTACACTTTCTATCACAGATCCGAAGACAAAATCTTTGTTGCCAAGAACGGATCCTTTCTTGAGAAGGAGTTTCTCACGAAAGAAGTGACTGGAAGGAAAGTAGAACTCGACGAGGTTGATGAACCTTCTCTCGTAGATCAGAGTAGCGCAGTGCCGGACAAGATTCTAAAGAAGTTTAGAATGGATGAAAGCAAGAAAGGGTTTTTGCCTATGTTGCCAGGTAAGGTCTTGAGTAAGACTGAAGGTCCGGCTACGGCAGATGAAAGAGAGAGGATGAACAAGATCCCCTATGCCTTGGCAGTAGGCTCTATCATGTATGCCATGCTGTGTACTAGACCGGATATCACACATGCTGTTAGTTTGACCAACAGATATCAAAGTGATCCAGGAATGGAACACTGGACAACGGTCACGAATATCCTGAAGTACTTGAAAAGGACTAATGATATGTTTCTTTGTTATGGCAGTGACCTAGAGCTCGCTTTAACCAGTTACACCGATGCAAGTTGGAACACCGATCCTGATGACTCTAAGTCTCAGTCTGGGTATGTGTTTATATTGAATGGTGCGGCAGTAAGCTGGAGGAGTTCCAAGCAGTGCACGGTGGCAAAATCTTCAACAGAATCTGAATATATAGCGGCTTCAGAGGCTTCATCGGAAGCGGTATGGATGAAGAGGTTCATTGTTGAACTTGGTGTGGTTCCTAGTGCATTGGTGCCATCGCCAATGCAAAGGAACCAAGGTCACACAAGAAGCTAAAGCATATCAAGCTGCGTTTTCATTCGATTCGCGAGTACATCAAAGATGGTGAAGTATAAATTTGCAAAGTACACACAGATCTGAATGTTGCAGATCCGTTGACTAAAGCTCTCCCTAAGGCAAAGCATGACCAACATCAGAATGCCATGGGTGTTAGGTACCTTACAATGTAATCTAGATTATTGACTCTAGTGCAAGTGGGAGACTGTTGGAGATATGCCCAAGAGGCAATAATAAGGTGGTTATTATAATATCTTTGTGTTTATGATAAATGTTTGCATACCATGCTATAATTGTATTAACCGAAACATTGATACATGTGTGTTATGTAAACAACAAGGAGTCCCTAGTAAGCCTCTTGTATAACTAGCTTGTTGATTGATGGATGATCATGGTTTCGTGATCATGAACATTGGATGTTATTAATAACAAGGTTATGTCATTGGTTGAATGATATAATGGACACACACCCAAATGAGCGTAGCATAAGATCAAGTCATTAAGTTTAATTTGCTATAAGCTTTCGATACATAGTTGCCTTAGTCCTTCGACCATGAGATCATGTAAATCACTTACACCGGAAGGGTACTTTGATTACATCAAACGCCATTGCGTAAATGGGTGGTTATAAAGATGGGATTAAGTATTCGGAAAGTGTGAGTTGAGGCATATGGATCAATAGTGGGATGTGTCCATCCTGATGATGGATAGATATACTCTGGGCCCTCTCGGTGGAATGTCGTCCGATTAGCTTGCAAGCATATGATTGGATCATAAGAGATGACATACCACGGTACGAGTAAAGAGTACTTGTCGGTAACGAGGTTGAACAAGGTATGGAGATATTGATGATCAAACCTCGGACAAGTAAAATATCGTGTGACAAAGGGAATTGGCATTGTATGTAAATGGTTCAATCAATCACTAAAGTCATCGTTGAATATGTGGGAGCCATTATGGATCTCCAGATCCCACTATTGATTATTGCTCGGAGAGGAGTCTCGACCATGTCTGCATAGTTCGCGAACCGTAGGGTGATGCGCTTAAGGTTCGATATCGCATAAGTAGATTCGGAATATGATATGGAGTCCGAAGTTTTTGTTCGGAGTCTCGGATGGGATCCAGGACATCGCGAGGAGGTCCAGAATGGTCCGGAGAATAAGATTCATATAAGGGAAGTCATTTTCTGGGGTTCGGGAAAAAGTCCGGTGTTTTGATCGGAGCTTCTAGAAGGTTCTAGAGGGCCACCAGTGGGCCCACCACCCCGGGAGAGGCCACATAGGCGCCACATGGCATGGTGGGGCCTGCCCACTATGACATGTGGGCCTAGCCCATCCTACCCATTAGAGATAATATCTATCTCTAAATTTAAATGGTTTAAATCTAGAGATAAGATCTATCTCTAAAATAAAGTGTTTAAATGAAGAGATAAGGGGAAGGCTTGAGGGGGAAGAAAAGTCACCCCTCATGCACCGGCCAAGGGATAGGTGGGGCCAAGGGGGAACCCTAGGCCGACCCCTCCCCCTATATAAAGAGGGGAGGGGGTGGCCGGCCACCACACCCATCCACAAACCCTAGTCGCCCCCCTCTCTTCCTCCTCCATATACTGCTCATGCTTAGGCGAAGCACTGCAGTAATTCTTCTCGACCACCACCACCACGCCGTCGTGCTGCTGGGATTCCGTGGAGATCTACCACACCTCCGCTGCCCGCTGGAACGGGGAAAGGAAGGGGCTTCATCGACACCGTACGCGCGACCGAGTACGGAAGTGCTGCCGGATTGCAGCACCGAGACGATCGTCTACACCAACAACGAGATTAATCTCGTAGGCTTTGGAATCTTCGAGGGTTAGTCTCATCTCCATCTCGTTGTTCAGATCTCATAGATTAGATCTTGGCTTTTCCATTGATTAGATCTTGGATTTATTCGTCTTTGCGGTAGGAAATTTTTTGTTTTCTATGCAACGAACCCCATCAGGTCGTCCATGGGATTTGGCGGGAGATTGGGCGAGAGGTAGACGGAAACGGGCGGGACGGAGACGGAGCGGACGGACATAGTGTTTCTCTAAGCGTTTCCTTTGGTTTGGGTAGATGTTATTTTTCCCTTGAAAAGCACAGGTGAGCGAGACTTTCCCACGGAATAGTCTTGATCGAATCCTGCGAAGCGAACACAGCTGCAGGAAAAGTTTCCAGAGGAATCGAGGCCCGTAAAATTCCTACGAAATTCCCGCGCACCGAACGGTGCCTTAGTCGGTGGATGGTGCTGAATTTTTTCGATATTTACAACAAAAATGTCATCTAAGTGCATATTTGTGTTCAAATTAGTTAACACTATAACTAGCCTAGCTAGGACCAACCACAGCCATTTGACATTCTCAACCGTCGGATCTTGCTACTGGACGTCTCAGATCGTCACTTGGTCCCGAACTGTTTTACCGTTCCGTCCCGCACTTCCCGTCCGGCTCGTCATTATTGGGCTGCTTCTCCGGGGATCGAGTTAGACAACTTCCGGTTAAACGGGCCGATTTAATGTCGAAGCTGCTGATTTGTGATGGGCCACCACACTAAAAACTTATTTTTTGGCCTGTAGCTACGCTCTCGGATGATTTTCTAGCCCAACTTAGTTTTCTGCGCCTTTCTCCTTCCGTCAGGCCGCCGTCTCTTCCGCTGCTCCTCCTTCGCTGCAGTGCAAAGCAACAAAATCGCGATACCTCGCTCGAAATAAAATTCGCAAGATGAAAAGCGGCGAAGTAATGGTGATGAAGATCGTCCGTCTCCCTCCCGTTACTGTTACTAGGAGTTAAGGTATGTTACTTGTTGCCCCCTCTATATATGGTGCGTGCCCACGGGCCACGGCTTCCATATGATCTTTCACCCTGCCCCTCCTCATCAACCAATGTTACTCAGCCATCTTAGTTGATATGTTATTGTTTCAGGATTTGTCCAATTGGAGATGGATTTGGCATGATGGCCTCAAGATGCAGCGGCCATTCGATTCCCCTTTTGCGATTCCTCACCTCGATCTGTCTTCCCAATCCGATAGGTTTGATCCATATTGCTATTTATTCTCTTTATTTATGTACGCTGTATCGACAGGATCAGGGATGGGCGTGGACACCTCCAGCTTCATGGCGCTCCAGAGTACTTACTCCATAGGAAGATGATGCAGGTCAAGCGCCAGATCCCATCTGCTCACCTCGCCATTATTAAGGTAAATCAACGACCACACATCTACTATTAGTTAGAATTGTGACTTTTTGGTTTTCAATCTGGTTGTGGATTCATTCGTCTTGGGGTCTGACAGGAGAAGGTGTCGGCAATCTTCATTACGACAACATTACCCAGTAGACCATGTGGACCTTAGTGTTGCTACTTCCTTTCAATCCGTTTGATAATGGTCTGATATCCTGTATATAGTTCTACATCAGTTCATATGGCATATATCTATGAGAAAAGTTTCTTTTGTCTACATAGCACATTGCTGCCCAGTTTTAGAAGCTGCATAAGCATTTGGTGTAACATAACCATTCATGTTTTGACATATTGCTTTGGAATGGCAAAAACTAAGTTACGTAATTTGATAAGATTATTAATGCATAAGCGTGCGTGGTATTCATGATCACTACAAGAAGATATGGTTCTATCTTTATGATTAATTGATGGGCTATGCTACTTGGTATAAGGCTATACGTTCATTATTTTATGAAAATATTAGCTGAATTCATGTGATCATGTTACATGTATGCTACATTCATCTAGGGACAATGATTTTTCTTTGACATTTTCTTGTTTAAAAACAGCATAACTTTGAGCTGCACCAGGACAATAATTTAAGAGATTGAATAAATCCATCAGCTCAGTCCACAATTTTTTTTATTTACATTGGAAAATGATCTCTCCTCCTCAAAATGGGCTTTCGCCCCGCTATATTAATATAGCAACCAACCGATATAATGAAACAGCTGGGGCCGCAGCACAACCGAGCCCAAACGAAAAGACAAAGAAACGAAAAAGAAACTAATGCCGACACAGGCAGATTGACGAAAACGAGGATGACTCCGTAACCGTTGCGCCCTCCGGAGAAGTACAACCACGCTCCTAGCACGCCGAGACACCACATACCAAGCAGCACCTTCAACAAGGGAACGACGACGCCGACGCCGTTGTTGCCCGGACTAGGCCTAGGGTTTCCCCCGGTACGCGGAAGGGATTGGGGAGGAATACATCCGACGCCCTTCAGGAAGGAAGGCGGCACCCGCAGGCGTCGCCGCGTCGGAGTCGGACATGCCGACACGGATTTCTCCTGACCACCAAACCCACCACCCTGAACGCCCCGACGTGCTCCACCAAACATGCCACCAACCAGCACACGCCACCACGGTCTTGTAGTCACCCTCGCCGTCGCACTATAGTCACCGGGACAGGGCCTAGAGGGAGAGACGACAAGCATCAGGGATGGGGGTAGCGGTACCACAACCGGGAGGGAGGGAACTACCTCCACCGCTTTCGCGGTCGCCGACCAGACATGGCAACGAGGGCAAACCAGGCCCGAACTGGCCCGACCGGGCCCAAACTGGCCCGTAAAGCCCTACTACCAAGCTGCAGCAGGCCGGCCTCCCGCCACCCATCCACCGCCGCCGCACCATCTCCGCCGCCAGGGAGCACCGCCGGCGCGCCGAAAACGCAGGCAGCCCGCCCAGCCCATGTGGGCCCCGCCTGGGCCAGATCTGGGCCGAGCAGGCCCTGCCCGCGCCGCCCGCCTTCACTGCTCCGCCGCCAAGTAGCAGTGCCGCAGCGAACGGGTGTCTCACACCGCAGCGGCCCGAGTTCCAGCGGTTCTGTCTAATTTTTGGAAAATGATCTCAGCCCTGACTTAAAATAAGGGTTCAATTTTTCATCTTGTGTTGTCCTTTCGCTTCAGCCTTCAAGTGGGCTTGTAATATGATGTGACTTCTGTTAGAGCTCAATTCATATATACTCAAGAGGAGCTGCAATTTTTTTTCATCTCGTGTTGTATTTTCGCTTCAGCCTTCAAGCTGGCTTGTAATATGATGTGACTTCTCTTAGAGCTTAATTCATATATACTCAAGAGGAGCTGGATTTTTTTTCCTGAAAATTGCTATTTTGGCGAGAACAAAATACTAGAGGCCATGAAATCAATAGGTTTCCTTTTGCAGAACATACAATTACATTGGTTCCTTTTCCGTTTTACAAAAAAATGTTGTCTGTGTCTAAATTCTTGCTTTCTGAAACCTAGCTGGCAGCAAACTTGTGTTCACTACTGATAACGATAGCATACAATGCGCATGTGTGTGTGTTGCTTGTTGCTTGTGCGCACAAGCATTGTAAGAAAAGGTGGGTGCTGGTGACTTGGTATCGTTTTATGTAGTCTCCCTCCAGACCAGAAGTCTCATTTGCTGTCCAACTACTATACAAGGAAAAATTGTGTGTACTTACTGTCTTTCCTAGACTTCAGATTTTTGTATACACAGTACATGATATTTATCATTTTTTTTTTAGATCAAAAGGGGCAAAAAAAGCCCCCCGGTTCCATTGACATGCAACCAAGGTTTCACATAGACTCAAATTCATAGAGCTATGTTCTGGAATAACCTGTCAAAATTTAATTGTTCTTTTCTAAAGCTGATTTACCTGGAGCAAGCGCGGGAACAAACTTGACATGACAACCAAGAAAATTTAGAAGGATGTGGAGCAACCAGGAAGGACTTCAACTCAGTCCTCGGTTTTGTTTGACTGAATGGTATTTCCAGTCTTTAACAGTTGTTGTAAACAGTGAAACAAGCTCTGTGTAGCATCAATGTAGAATATTTGCATGTTTAACTTAAATGTACATTTTTTTACAAGATCCGCACCCAATTATTCTAAAATAGCTTACGCTATTATTTTCTCGAGATGGACGGGCGCTGCAACGCGCGCTTTCATGATCTAGTGAGTATTACAACAAGATCCATCACCACATCTATAAAAAATAAAATATTACAACAAATCATCGCAAGGAATTATAAAAAAGCAAAGCTACAAAAAGTGGTTAAGCAACATTTTTATTGCAATTTGATTTACAGTTAAAATTGTCAATAATTTTAACAAAAACCTGTAATGATTACAACATAAACAATAGTCTATTACAACAAAAAATCCATATATTTGCAGAAAACGCAAAGTGGCCAATTAACAATTAATTTTCTATAGATTGAATTACAACAAAAATCACTAAATACTTTTACAAAAGTCGCAAACTATTACAATAAAAGTTCTACATGTTTGCAAAAAATATAAAAATCGTCAAGCAACAATTAATCTACAGATTGAATTACAACAAAAATCATCCCCCAGCTCTCTTTACAAAAGTCACAAATAATTACAACAAAAATCCATATGTTTCCAAATATGCAAAAGTGGCCAAGCAATAATTAATTTTATACATATTGAATTACAACAAAAATCATCAACTCATTTTACAAAAGTCACAAATGATTACAACAAAAATCCATATGTTTTTGAAAATATGCAAAGTGGCGAAGCAACAATTAATTTGCTACAGATTAAATTACAATAAAAACACCAACTATTTTTTTTTATAGAAAGTCACAAATGATTACTACGTAAAAGTGGTGCACAAAGAGGCGAGTATTTAGGTGGTCTTTGCGCCAGTGATAGAAAATGTGCATCATCCAGACTTCATTGTGTTGGAGTATCAATCTCGTCGGCGACGATTCCAGCTCGTCGGTACATCTCTATTGGTACATCTCTCCAAAGTCTATAATAAACTAAACAAAAGTATCACTCCGTTCCATAATATAATCCGTTTTAGGAAGTTTTGCTCAGAGCTCCGGTCTGATTATATTGGCGCGAGAGTGTACATGTAGTAGCTGAGTTACATTCTGATGCCATCTTCAATTAAACCCGTACATAGGTAGTAGTATGGTAGATATGTGTGACACATCGGTTATAAAAAATATTGCATGCACGTGTAGATAAAAAAGAATTCATGCAACCAAATAGTAATGGTAGAGGCCAACGAAACAAGAAACTGCTTTGCATGCATGCCTAGTCGTACTGCTCATGCCATAATGCGTGTTATTTCAGCTGAAAAGGACCGAGCAAGTGGACCTGCTTGAGCGTCAAAGGGTCAAAGCACAGGGTTGGGGAGAGGTGGGGTCCGCTAAAAAGAACGTGCGAGAGAGGGAGCACTACATGCGCGATCGAGTTGGGACGAGCGATCGGCGCGCGGGATCGGTCGCCCGATCTCAAGCATTTCCCTTAGGCAAAACACTCGACTGTACTAGAACCCGTGGTCTAGAAATACGACACATATACTGCATGCACTTGGCTAGGTCAGATGCAAGCAGGACATTGACATAAACGGAGCCTCGCAAAGCACCAGAGATGCGGCCATCGCCGCCGCCACGGTAAAGCCTAGATCGCCCTTAAAATTGCCATAGCGAGAAGAAAACGGTTCACGAACACACCACGTGCACTAGGGAGCCGGACTTCCATAATTCAGTGCTCCCGATGTATTAAAAGGTTCTGAGAACGGAGACTCGAGCGGGCAAGACCAGCTGCACGCGACCACAGGCGCGCCGCCAGCTTTGGAACACATAGCTTTGCCGCATGCCACGATTTCTCAAGACATCTTCACCCAACTGTTTGCAATTTCTTGCCGTGACGTTTGCTCGATTATTAAATGATGATGGTGACCAATTGATCATCGAACCTTCTTCCAAAAAAAAAAAAAACTCAATACCATTCAAAAAAGAACAAGACTCAATCCACTAGTAATTTGGAATTGCGGCATGTGCGAGGACTCTCGGCGGGTCTCCTGCCCTAGGACATAATGGCTATTGCTATATAGTTGATGCCTTCAGTTCGAGCCTCGGACAACCCAACAGAGATTATAGAACTCTTTAGTCTAAAGTATAATGAAGTTGTGCAAGCAAAATGGAACAAAATGCTGGCTAAATATTACTATTTGATACAAAAACCAGTGATTTCTATAGTTTTTGCCCTCGATGGCTTCATGTCCTGCCATTCCTTGCTTGATTAGCCCGTATGTTGTTTGACTTCTCTTTTGGTGCTAACCTTCGTTGTGTTTGATCTGTTTGTTTTCACAAGTTTCCCTCTTGGACGCTTGATAGTCTCGGACCAGCTTGTTGATTCTCCCCTTTTATTCTTTATTGTTTTGTTCTTGATGTTTTGGTGCTCATTTGGTGAGTCCGAGCCTGTAGAGGTGTCGTCGTCGGTGTCTCTGTCCTCGCCTATACCAGCATAAAAATATAAGTTATTATGGAGGCCATACAAATTGATCTTGGATCAACTAGGCCTACCACAGAGTTGCACACACAATTTTCCAAATGAATCACACACAAGCTGTATGCACTAGTATTAGGTAGATGGATAGAAGGCTAATATTACATTGGTGTTAAAGTGGTCTTGGAAGATTTACAGATTCAGCCAATAGTGTTTTCAAGAGAAATCATACCATGTTTTGCTACTGCTCAAAACTAAGCACATTTTTTTTCTTTCAAAATGGGGATTCCCCAGCCTCGCATCAAGTGATGCATACGGCTTCCTTTATTAAAACTAAGCACATGGATGATTGTATGTACTTGAAACCAAATAGAGCCGAATGGATAGAAAGATCAACATTTGGTTGGGAAAAAAACTGCACGTACAAGTTGTACACTTGACATGAAGATAATATCTTTACATCAAATATTTATCGAAAGTTTAGAAAAATGGCATACAGAGGCATTGGGTAACTTTAAAAGGCTCATATTTGATTACATAAAGTCGGGTGAGCAATGAATGTAAACTAGACTAGTGTACTAATGGATACCATGAGATAGATTATAAAAAACAAACAATCGAACCTTTAGGCAACACATTCACACATAAAGAAGATGGTTAAATTTAACAAGTACAGTAGTGTGCTTGAGGTATTTGCTTTGTTACTGGACGTCTATGTTCTGACATCACAGGGTAATTTCTCTATATCCTTGTAATGCAAGAAAAGTATTAACCAGGACTACCCATGATGGAAGAACCTAAGGAAGAGAATATGAGCAACATATGTAGGGATAAAAAAGGGTACTATGATATATCACCGATAATGAGGAACTTACTGCTATATGATGTTTGGCCATTGCAGTTTATTTTCTCCCTTTGTGCTGGCCCTCTTGGTTTTGGTGAACTTGCACGTGTTTTAGCATACTTCAAAATATTTGCTAGTCTCTTGTGCAAACTCTCATGCTACGAAAATAGTCAGTTAAACATATGCATTATATGAAGTATCAAATATCTGTAAAGAAATTATTTTGTTAACAGAAATATCTGAAATGGCCTAGGCGTGTACTGATTCCGAAAATAGCACAAAAGATAATTGCATGAAATAAATGTGAAAAAGATTTACCTTTCGCCTACTTTTGCAATACCTTATTACTTGCAAATGAAGTGATACATACTGAAGGATATATTCAATTTTTATAAGATGTGATAGTTTGTATCAAACATGCATGTTCCCATGTAATATTCTTTTATTTTCACGAATTGTGAGTCATAAACGCGGAAAAGAAAAATACTACATTTCATATTCTGCCAAGTCAAGCAAGTCTAAACAAAACAAAAATCTAGGAAGAGGTACTGGCGTAAGGATAATTACTAGTATATAAAATGGAGGCTCATTTTACCAGATCAGCAGATTTTTCAAAAGAGTACAAGTCATGGACACTTGTCTTTTGAATAAATTTACGTTTTGTGACTTCCCCCGTTTCAAGAAATCTAATTGCAGCCTTCAGAGTACGGAAGACATATTGGGTAACAGGATCCGTATAGTACTGCACAATAACAGCGATTAGAAGATTCAAACAAAAACGAAGGTTTTTAGTTGTCATTTTTTATCTATACCAGATATTTCTTTATTCCCGTCCTTGTCCTTGTTCTTCTGTATACTATCTCTTTGACCCATCCTTGTGGCAACTCAGGTAGGTTGAACTCCAGCAAGGCTAGAATCTACAATATAACAATACAAATTAGTTTCAGAGTATCAAATCATTTAAGATATAAATTTTTAGTTATGTAGCGGAAATAGTGATGGTAAGAAATACACATTATCTTGAGAGTTTGTGTCGCATTGTCCATCTGTAACACATTCAGTGATCTTCATTTCCTCAACAGAGAGTAGTACATCTTCTTTAGAGAATACACGTACTCCCATTGCAGGGTGGACATAAAACTGCGGAAAATATACACACAATGTTATAATCAGATAAAAAAGTATGATATGAGTAAATTTATTGTTGACATTTGATGTTAGTCTTTTACTGTACATACGTTCTATTTCTCATATGACCCTTGATTGTTAGCCTAGTAAAACATATAATGCTTGCTTAATTCACATCCAATCATCTACACTTAATGCTCTCACATGTGGAAAGCTGAATGAACCGTTGATAATCGTTCCTCGCCCCAGAGGCAATTATAGACAATCAACACGCATTGAGTTAGGAAATTACAAGAGTTTTTCGGTTTGAATGCAACTGTTGTCCTGGAGTTTCACTTTGTACACTAATTATACCATGAATACCATCAAAGATGAGTTTTCATAATTTTCCATATGACATGATAAAAGTCAAATGGATTAGATGTTCATGCAACCAAATAGGTAATCATGAAGATATATATTCCGAGAATACTTCTCATGAAAACTCTAATGGTACTATACATTGGAACCTTACCAAATAAAGTTTTTGGACCTGCGCGGCAATCCAGGGCGCAACCTACTTGCAATTTATAGCGGCAACCCATTTCAAACGGCTGGGATTGCGACCTTGGCGCCCACGCTAAGCCCCATACCCCCTTGCGCGAGTTGTAGATGGCCTTAGTAGTTAAATTAATAAAGTGATTATGTGCTTTCTAGAAAATCATTCATTGAGGAACAGATATAGTACTACAAGATATTTTAAAGGAAGAAAAAATATTACCTTGAACATCTTATCCATGTTCTCACCCCCAGCTCTAATCTCATCCAACCACCCCTTTGGAAGCCATTCGTTCACCTTCTGCATATTACCACAACAGAGTGATCCACACAAGGGTCATGGTTATATGTAAAACAGAAATACAGAATGACTTCACCACCAGACTAAGAAAAACATACATCCAGTGCAGCGGACTTCTTAGATTGTATCCAATGCTCATCCATCTCAGAGAAGAGATAGTTCAGGACCTCCGCCTTCATCCTGAATCCGGACCCTGACACGGGAGAAACGAAATACTGGAAAGAAAAAGTAAATTACATATCTGAAAAACAGAACAGAAGAACAGAAGAAAAAAAACATGTATAGAGAATGTTCAGGTGTTAAAAGTAATCTATCTCAGGTGAATACAAGGTTGGCATACCTGGTAGGGAGCCCATCCTCACCATGTTTGACCTCCATAACCCAGCCATCGGGGAGCCAGTCTGGTCGGTGCTCCACACCTTCTTCCTCGTTCTTCTTGACATTCATTCTCTCAGTCTGTGATCGATCAGTCCCTCTAAACTGTCTCCCTTCTATCTGTCAGCCTAAACCCTCTCTAGTCTAGATATAAATAGAGGAGCAAGGGAATTTATGTACAGCTATTTCATTTATTGTGGTGGTCAAAATTGGAAGGGTTTGAGTGAGGCGATCTATCTAGCTATGCACAGGCAATTTATTGTGGTGGTCAAAATTGGAAGGGTGTGAGTGAGGCAATCTATCGACATGCGTTTCTTACCAAAAATAAAGAGGCCGAATATCAACCTACCCACCTTTCCAAAAAAAAGAAGGGCTCCTTAACTCGGCAGAAGAACCAAATTCTGGTTTGTAATAGGAACGCGGGTCCTGTTAACTTTGTAGTATATCGCTATCTCGTTTCCCGCCTTCCGATGAGCATTTGCATGCGTACCTAGCTCTGATCTCTATCCAGAATTCCAGATTTCTCTCTCTCCAAACTAGACGGTAGACGCCGACTTTCTTTAAGAAAATCAAACTACTTGTTAGCCTAATTAATAGATTGATTGATTACCTAATAATAATAGTTACCAAGAGCGTCCGAATTTTGACATGACCATCACAGATTTTTTGATATATTTTTTCCAAACAATGATGAATAAAAGTGACTACACTATATGTGCCAAACTAGCCAGCCAGCCACATGTTTGATTAAAGACAACTGATGCAACTTAAGATTAGATGAAACTATTACACAAATTGCAGGTTCTGGAATCGACTGAATATTACGAGCTAGCCTTGATGAAAACACTCCTACTCCCTCCGATCGCATTTAATTGACACAAAGCTCGCCAATGTGTACATACGTATCATACTGTGCCAACATCGATCAATACCGAACAGAGGTAGTACTATGTTAACACAGCAGCAGCGCATAAACACAAGAAGACGGAGCAAAGCAGCAGCCAGAGTCACCAAGACACACGGCGGAGTCTACACGAGGCCAAGCCTCCTGGGACGTCACCCTCCCGTGCCTGCACATACACACACAATCAATTAAGTTCTTGGAGCAAATTTCTACAGCTCTTCAACAAAAGAAGCTCTGCTGATATATAAGACTGGCAATCCATAAGAACACCACAGGCCATGCATTGCATTTGCCATATACAAAGACAAATGATTTATAGTAAGTACAGAACTGCTACATAGCTGAATGATCACTAGGAGTGCATACAAGCAGATTCAGTGGAGGCGAGCATGCTACATCACGTCCAGATTGCATAGCTACAAAACCATGTGAGCTAGCCGAACCTAAACTAACCAGCCTAATCAAATTTCCATTGGAGATCATCACACAATACTAAACCCAAGCACTGCCAATAAAAATGCTAAATCGACACAAACAAGCTCTGCTGACACACACATCCATAACAACACCACAGGCTGTGTTGCAATAAACAGCCAGATTATGCCACTCTGTACATTTCAATAAGTGGTCACCTTTCCGTACCACGAAATGGGTACACATCACTCCTATACAACAACCTCACCTGATGCATGGCATGCCACTAAACAGTTCAATATATAGTCCAGTTCGGGTCAGCGGCTCGAGGCCCGAAACCACAAACTTACCAAAACCCATGAGAGTCAAAGAAGAAGGCCACCTCTGCCATCAGGCCCATCACATGGCAGCAAGGGCCAGGGGCGAAGAAATCAAAGCCTAGGGCCAGACGGGCTACATGGTCCAGCTACCCTGACTGTCGTTTAGTCCTCCATATTATCCTTGAACAAGGAGAACAAAGCATGGTCAGCAAAGCAAACACTCCAAATAGACGCCACCAAGCCAAATTTGAACTGATAAAAACACAATGGTTGCTGACAAGGCCTCTTAGTTTGGCAACAAAATAAAGGAGAGTTTCAACTGTAAACATGGCAGTACTCATGTTTTTTCCCTAGAAATGATAACAGATGAAGATTCCATACGGACTGACATTGCTAACAAGCAGAAACAAGGCACTAGTTAGTATCATATTGTAAACACACTAACACAGTCCAGAGTAAAGATGGTAGCTGAACCAAATAAACAAGTTCATGCAGATAAAACATGTCTTGGAGGCTCAAAGTGATTTCAAAGTTCATGCCGATACAGAAAAACTTAAGTACAAGGAGCAAACCATATTCAACGGATGTAGGTAAATTAAACATTCAAATAGATGAAAAAGTACTTCACAGTTAGCAAATACTAATTTTAGTACAACAACACTGGGATACTATTATTTAGAACAGGTAAGGAGGAGTTAGGACATGTATGTCATTCCAGTAAAACTGTGCAAACTCCACTATCCAAACTATGCATGGAATCCTCAAGGGATTTTTTTTCAGGGTCACACAGCACACAAACTTCAACCCAGCTGATTTACACACATGGACTAAGATTGGCATATGAGCACTAATGCTCGGAAATTCTAGGTTAAGTTGAAACCTTGCAACTGAAGATGCATCGTTTATCACATAATTGCTCCTAGCTGTAAAACAGGAACGGCAATCTTTTAGCCTGTAAATACACATTATTGCTAGCAGTGAACAACTGAAACCATTTCTGTGGTAAAGATTGCCATTTCTAAGTGAACACCCACCTGTTTGGCTTCGATTGAACAAATCTTTTCAGCCTGCAGGAGCAATAGCTGATCAACAGAAATTTAAAAACAAACAATATATCATGTGTTACCTAAGCAACACATAACATAACAGAAGACACCAAATTAACTTTGCATTCTACATGCGTGGAAAAACTAATCGGAACCGACGCCATTTGATGGGATTCTGGTAGCACCAACAGCTGTGCATGAAGCTAGCTTGCTGCAAGGTCAGGAACCATGCCCCTCATGCTGAACATAAGAAGAAAAATGTTGCATATCAAAGATCTGTTGAGTAGAAGAGAAGCACACTTTTCCCTCAAAATAATTAATGTCAATTACAGCAGTCCAAATCGGGCAAGCAAAAACAGGAAGTATGCACATCACCACATGATTCAATACGGAACGAGATAATCTATTTCCCAGGTAAGTGTTAACTGACCCACATGGGACTAGGCTATCCTACCCAAAACACCATGATGGCATCTTGGCTCACTTGCAATCATTCTCTAAACCCTAATGTCTACGACGCAGCGATTCTACATACACGTGGGCGTCCCTGTCCTATTCATTTTTATAAGATGTGATAGTTTTTCTCAAATATGCATGTTCCCATGGAACATTCTTTTAATTTCACTGATTGCGAGTTATAAATGCGAACAAGAAAAAGACTACATTTCATATTATGCTAAGTCAAGTAAGTCTAAAGAAAACATAACTCTAGGAAGAGGTATTGTCGTAAGTATATTACTAGTATATACATAAAATGGAGGCTCACAATTACCAGATCAACAGATTTTTTTCAAAAGAGTTCAAGTGGTGGACACTTGTCTTTTGAATAAACTGATGTTTTTTGTGGCTTTCCTAGTTCCAAGAAAGCTGACAGTCAGCGTACGAAAGACATATTGGCTAACAGGATCCGTATAGTATTGCACAATAATAATGATTAGAAGATTCAAACAAAATTTATAGAAACAAAGGTAGTCCCTCCGTTTTTATATTATATAAGTCCACAACGCTTTTCGAGGTAAAACTTTGGCTATCAATTTTACTAACATAATATGAATTATATGTCACCAAAAGTATACCATTGGATTCATATTTGAAAGATGTTTCCAATGATATGTTTTTGGTGTTATATAACTTACTTTTTATTCAAAGTTTTGGCTTGAAATACTTAGTGGCCTTATATACAAAACGGAGGGAATATTTAGTTTTCATTTTTATGTATACCGGAGCATTCCTTCTCCCCTCTCTTATTTTTCTGCATACCATCTCTTTGACCCATCCTTGTGGCAACACAAATGAGTTGAACTCCACCAAGGCTAGAATCTACAATATAAAATACAAATTAATTGGAGCATCTCAAATCATTTAAGATATAAATTGTTAGTTATGTAGCGGAACAAGTGATGGTAAGAAATACACATTATCTTGACAGTTTGTGTCGCATTGTCCATATGTATCACATCCATTAATCTTCATTTCCTCAACATAGAGCAATACATCTTCTTTAGAGAATACATGTACTCCCATCAGGGTAAACATAAAACTGCCAAAGATATACACACAATGTTATAATGTGATAAACAAATGTATGATGTGAGTACATTTTATTGTTGACTTCTGATGTTAGTCTTTTGCAGGGCATGTACATACATTGTATTTCTCATATGACCCATGATTGTTATCCTAATTAAAAAGAATGCAATTATTGCTTAATTAACACCCAATTATCTACACTTAATGCTATGTCACATGTGGAAAGCTCCATGAACCGCTAATAATCCATCGTCGCCTAGTAGGCAATCATCGAAAATCCACATGTGTTGCGTTAGGAAACTACCAGAGTTGTTTCGGTTTGCATGCAAACGGATCTCCAAGAATTTCAATTTGTATACTAATAATACCATGCACACTATCACAGATAGTTTTAATAGTTTCATATGAAATGATTAAATTCCATTAAACTATTTGATATTCATGCAAACAAATAGGTAATTATGAAGATATATATCCTGAAAATACTTATCATGAAAACTCTAGTGGTACTATACAATGGCCCCTTACCAAACAAAGTTTTTGGACCCTAATCGTGCACGGAAATCCAAGGCGCAACCTATTGGCACTTTATAGCACCAACCCATCTTAAACGTAACGGTCCATTGGCTGGGATTACGGTGCATTATATATGGCCTTACTAGTCTTTACTATTAAGGTGAAAGTCGTTGTGGTATCACACCTCACATGGCGTCACACTTCTTCCTATTTACATATCAAATACCACCGCCAATAAATTTCCTAAAACTATCTCAGAATATATGCACTTACCCTTATCTTAACAATATTAGAGCATCTCTAGTCACGTCTCCCAAAGCGTCCTCCAAAACGCGCCGGATTTAGCGAATGGGGGACACCGCCGGCTCTTGCCGCATTTGGGGCGCGTCCGATTCCAGCCGCATGCCCTAAAACCACCCCCAAACATAAATGCAAATGGTTCACATTCAAAAGAGATTGTTCACAATGAAGTCGTCGCGATCAAAGTAGCCGCGATTAAAATACTGGATGCGATCAAATTACAGACCGGTGGTGCAAATTGAACATAATTTAGAAGAAGGGGTTCGGCGACGTCGACGGTGCATCCTGAGTCGACGTAGGCCCTTCGTGCTCTGCCCGGGCTGACTGCTCCGCCACCAATGCCGAGGCCGACGCCAATGCTGACGCATGTGTAATAGCAGACGCAATCGCCAACGAGCCTACTGGTGCCGCCGCTGCCTCCGGGGGTGGGGTTGTTGCCACTGCCTCGGCCGCCACCATTTTGGCGTATATCTCATCGAGAATCATGCCTTTGTAGAAGTTGTGCGCCGCTCGGGGATCCATTCCAACTGTCGACGCGGTCAACAGGGAGAAGTCCTCTTTTTGCATTTCTTGAGCTCCTTCTTCTCTTCTTTCCTTTTGAGCAGCGTCGCCCACCTTTCGTCATCCTTTTTGTCACGGATGAGCAGGGTCGAGGAGACTTCGGCGAGGCACTTGGTGATCGACGAATGTGTCTTCTCGGTCGTTGTTGTGTCCGCCAAGGCGGCCTTGGCATCCTTGTTGCCGATAGGACTCCTTGCCGATGTTACGAGTGGCGCATCCAGATCAAAGGCACCATGTTTCCCATTCGACGTGGAAATACGCGTCAACCGCCACTTCTCTGTGGCTTGGTGGTCGATTTCTTGGCTAGCTTTTTGGGGCCTATCAGCGCCATGGCTAGGAGAGAGTATCGACGGAGGGAGGGAGAGAGTATCCGCGGCTGGAGGGAGAAACAAATCAGCGGGAGGGGGTGAAATCTTTTGGCATGGTAGACAAATGTGCAGCTGGCGGCGGGAAGTGGCGTGAGGGCGCGATGTGGCGGGAGAGGTGCAACGTGGCGGGAGACTGATTAAATTTCAATGGGTCAATGATGCGTCGGGCCCGCCACTCCCTTTGTACGGCGCGTCCGGAGCGTCCCCTGTGGAGAGGGAATGGCCCCGGGGCGCCAGGCAGAGTATTGGGCAGCGCCGGGTGGAAAAGTCCTTTGGTGCGCGTGACTGTGGCCATTTAAATGTCCGGCACCCCAAAAACCTTTGGGGGACGCTTTGGGGGACACGACTGGAGATGCTCTTATATTTTTTGTCCGCTTCCTCTCAAAATTTTTGCCACCTCTCGATCCCTCCTTCTGATATTTGTGTGCCTAGCCATACAACTAACAAATAAATACCATACAAATGTCCAACTCGGTGCATCCTCATCCCCACCTACATTGACCTGCTCTCAATAAGGGCTTGTTTGTTAGTGAAGTATTAGTGGGGATTAGTTGGAATAATTTTCTAGGGGATTGGGTGAATCTCGACCCATCGCCAGATACTCACTAAGCACTAATCCCTACTACTAAAAACTTCCATTTGGTTGGCAGGGATTGGTGCACAAGGAAAAACTGAATAAAACAATGCAAACCAACATACAGTAGAAAAGATTCAATTTTTAATAGAGATGTGAACTCTAAGACATATTTGAGTTTTTAATACAGATGTGAACTCTGAGACATATCTGAAGGAGTACATCTTAGATGTTTTGCAGGCAAACGAGCTAAAGTTGCAAGAATTGAACAACATCAAATGGATATTGGTTTGGTACTCCAGATTGCAAGAATAACTTTGTCTCTGATTAGCAACTATAGCATCTTAGCTCGAAGTGCCCGCCTGAAACATAAATAAAGATCAGAGCCAATACATTGTACTCGCAATTTTTTTAAAGGCACCCACAAGATATTAACAGTTCTAAAGGGAAACTACGTTTACGACACAGAGAAATTATGGAATGGTTTCTTCTAATGACAACCACCACTAGGATGCTAACCAAATATTAGGACATCAAGCACAATCTTCACTAAAGCCTGACATTATGGCTACTTTAGCTCAACTTATGCCAAATGTGCACTTAGCAATTTTGATGATTAGTCGTGTACTCGTGAATCAAGACATATTTGTCATCACTTATACATGACAAATCTACAATTTATAACATGGTAATATGAAAAATCAAACAATGACTTCTATCTTATTATTTGAGAAGATGGGTAATCTTCAGCCCTGAATTGATGTTAAACCTAATGACTTTAAACCTACCACCCCCACTCCCTACTCATGCACCTAATTCTGCTATGTCATTATCGGTACGTGGACATAGTTTACCCACGCAAAATGAACCAACAACAGTATTTACCAGAGCAGTATTATGCGCCTCAAAACAACTATGGTTCGGTAGGCAGAGTTAGCCATTCAAACCTCCAGGCCAGCTATACTAACTTCCCAGTCTCTCCACCGCCCCCAGTCAATGACGGTCCTTTGCCAACAAATAACTAGATGGGGGCAAACCCAAATTTATCTTCTCGGGTACAACAACAACAACAACAAAATGATGCTTCTGGTTCTTCCCAAGCTCCTAGCTCAGCAAAAAAAAAGGTATCCATTATCTAAACAAGAATGATCCCAGGTTTCAAATACATGTATGTGACAACCTGAATTCGTTCAAGTCATGTGCGACTAGTAAATTCAAGGTTAATTACTAGGGGCATAAAATTTGATAATGGATACTTCTTGTTGGTGAGCTAGGAGCTTGAGAAGAACTAGAAGCGACATTTTATTGTTGTTATTGTTGTTGTACCTAAGAAGAGAAATTTGGGTTTGCCCCCATCTACTTGTTTGCCGGCAAAGGACCAACATTGACTTGGGGCAGGGGAGGGACTGGCAAGTTAGTATTGCCGGCCTGGAGGTTTGATTGGCTAAATGTTCCTACCGAATCATAGTTGTTTTGAGGTGCATAATACTGCTCTAGTCGATACTATTGCTGGTCCATCTACGTGAGCAAATTGTGTCCAGCTACCGATGATGACATAGCATAATTAGGTTCTTGATTAGGGAGTGGGGGTGGCGATGGTAGGTTTAAATTCATTACAGGTTTAAGGTAATTTCAGGTCTGAAGATTACCCATCTGATGGAATAATAAGATATAAGTCAATGTTTGATTTTACATATTTCCATGTTAGAAATTGTAGATGTGTCATGTATAAGTGACGACAGACCTGTCTGGATTAGAGAGTACCTCACTAGTTGCCGGAATTGATGACTGCACATTTTGCATAAGTTGAACTAAAGTAGCCATAATGTCAGGCTTTAGTGAAGACTGTGCTTGATGTCCTATTATTTGGTCAATATCCTAGTGGTGGTTGTCATTATAAGAAACTATTCCATAATTTTTCGGTGTCGTAAAACGTGGGTTCCCTTTGGTAGAACTGTTAGTAGCTTGTAATTTCCTTTAAAAAAAATTGGGAGTACTAATGTATTGTCTCTGATCTTATTTATGTTTTAGGCGATCACTTCGAGTTAAGATGCTATCATTGATATTCATAAACAATGTTAATCTTGCAATTTGGAGTACCAAGCACTATCCATTTGCTGTTGTTCAATTCTTGCAACTTTAGCTCGTTTGCCTGGCAATCATCCGAGATGTACTTATTCAGGTTGTGTTACCATGTGTGTGACTCTTTGGTTTTATTGTATGCTAAAGCTCAAATATTTCTTAGAGTTCACACGTCTATTAAAAAATTGACCTTTCTAATGTATGGTGGTTTTTATTGTTTTATCGGTTTTCCCTTGTGCACGAATTCCTGGCAACCAAATAGCAGTTTTTAGGAGTATGGATTAGTGGGGATCGGGTGATGGGTTGGGATTCACCAATCCCCTAAGGGATTATTCCCACTAATCCCCACTAATACTCCACTACCAAACAAGCCCTTACTAGGAACCTCCATGGAGGAGAACTCAATCCTGAAGAGGGCGGTAGTAGAGCATCAACGGTGATGCCTGGAATACGAGGAGAATAGCCAGGTCGTCCACCACCGGGAGCAGGTCAAGTGGCTAGAGGCGGACAATTACCCGTTGTCCATGCACCTCAGGAACGCAGGGTCGGGAGGGAGCGCCATGTCGGGGAACTTCCACTGTAAGTTTTGTGAACAATGTAAGGACACTAAGAAGTCCGTCAAAGCCGATTATTAGCAGGTTAGTTTCAAAAAAAATATAAGAAGGTTGATTCCCATGGCGTGAGGATATCTCATCCTCTGTTCATGGTAAGTGTATCCAAATGACGTTTTTTCCTCTCTGTTCATGGTAAGCGAATCCAAATATCTCATACTAGCAATCGTCTGTCGCTTGTCTCTGTGTTTGTTAGCTCTAGAGCTAGCTAGGGTGTCAAGATGCTAACCTAGACCAGGGCCTAGATGGCATGAGGCATGCCAGGATGCTAACCGAGGTGAATCGATTTTATTATAGCGGAAAAATCAAACAGACGAAATCATAGACGGCTATGCAGCCGATCGATGCGGTGGAAGGGATGACCGTGAAGACCAGACCGTCATCTGCCAGGACTACAAGGCCCATCCCACGCCCGTATAGCAGGTGGAACCTCCCAGATCCCTTGACATTGCTGATGACCGCGTGCCACTCAAAGGAGTTATCCATATCGACTAGGTCTTGTTGTTCGTCAAGCGTCTGGGTTACACCAACGATCAGTGTCGAGGGGTCTGCTCCAATTTCCTATGTGAGTTCACACTTATGATTGATTCCTGCTTTGTTCGGTTCTGAAGAATCTGTTCAGTAATTATTTATTAAAACTTTATAGTGTTCAATTCATTTCATGATTTGTATCTCAAACTCGGTCTTGTTATTTTAGCAGAGTTGAACTTTTTTTTATCAAACACACATTATCCATTTGATTCTACAAAATTATCTCTGCAATAGATTTTACGAGTTAGAGTATTTCCACCTCTACTCTTCAATTGCATTACATCTGTACAAATTGTAGCAGAAAGAGAAAGGTATGGCTTGGGATCTACTTTTCCCTCTGGAATGTGGATCCGTGGACGATTATATTCCTGAGTTATTAAGGCGGTCACCAGTTTCGTCGTTGTTCGCCAATTTTGTTTACCTTTTTGTTTGTGTTTAAGAAGATGTAAAGGGAAATAGTGGGTATTTCTTTAAGGATTGGCTATGGTACAAGCAACTTCTAACTGGGTAGAAGTCGGTACAATGGTTCCTTTATTTGTGAACAGCAATTTTGTAATATTTTATTTATTCCATCCATGCTTGTATATTCTACTACAACCGTGTTCTAATGAATAAGGATTATTTTTTATTTAGGAAGTCAAATATGTAAAGTTTGACCAAGTTTTTAGAATAAATTATTAACATGTACAATGTAAAGTTAATACGTTAAGATACATCATGAATTGTATATTTCATAGAAAAAACATGTTATTCATTGGAACGGGTGGAGTATGAGTTTTTCATCAATTCTACTAGGTCATTTTGATCTATATGACATGTCGTTATCAGGTTAATATGAATATTTATAAGTTATTTAAACCAACAAATAAATTCCTAGATATACTTGGCACTAAATGACTTTACATTTGGCTTTGGTAAATAAAATATTCTTCTTGGGATACATGTTTGAAAAGGGAAATTCTTATTAAGCCCATCACCATGATTAGATGAGTGTTAGTTTCTAGAGCTGCCGCACCATTAAATAAATGCAGTGGTACCTATTACGCTTCAACGTCACCAACCAGCATACACAGAGCTCCGGCGACATTTGCTAGGCCTAGTGCCCGACGAGCTCCACACCGAAGATCGAGCCTAAGTTTGGGCCAACAAGGCTGGCCGCCCGTGGTGGCGTTGATGATGGCAAGGATAAGCCACCCAAATCAAGGTAGTCGACAGAGAGGAGGCTAAAAGAAGGTTTTAGTTTGGGGCGAGGGGAACACCGACACCGGAGAATATCTATGTGCCCAGAGGATAGCCAACCAGGGCATGATAAACTGATGGCAAGGTGACACAATAGTGGAACCCACCACGGGGAGTGCATGACATCTGCTTGGCCAATGCTGGTGGGTGGGCCACAGTGGTTGGTGGAGTCTGGCGTCGGTGGTGCTTTTCTCCTCCCTCCTCTCCAACAACAAAACATCATAGAATTTTTAGTTGGAATTTGAAAAGGGTTTATTTGACATGTGACCACGAGTTACAAATGCCAGAGAGAGAGAGAGAGTATGTGTGCGCGCGCAATTTTGGAGAAAGAGAATGTCGTTATCTGCTTGCGGTTGGAGTAGAAGGGCCCTCGGCAATGTGATGTCGTCGCCGCAGAGGTGGAGCCATAAAAATAAAATTTTGCGCTTGGACGCTCGTGTTCACAAAATATAATAGTCTCTTATGGTTGGTTCTATCTACTTATTTTATTTTTCCTGCGCAACCATGGGTATTCCACTAGCTAAATCTATAAAGTGATTATGTGCTTTCTAGAAAATCATTCATTAGGGAACAAAGATAGCAGTAAATGATATGATATGGTAAAGGAAGAAAAAAGATTACCTAGCTTGAGCATCTTGTCCATGTTCTCGCCCCTAGCTCTAATCTCAGCAAACCACCTCTTTGAAAGCCATTTGTATGATTCTGCGTATTACGAGGACAGAGCGAGCCACACAAGAGTCATGGCTATAGGTTAAACAAAAATATAGAATGACCAACAATAGAAGGAAAAATATATTATCTTGAGAGTTTGTTTCGCATTGTCCATCTGTATCACATTCAATGATCTTAATTTTCTTAACATAGAGTAGTACATCTTTTTTAGAGAATACACGTACTCCCATCACAGGATGAACATAAAACTGCGAAAAATATACACACAATGTTATAATCTGATAGAAAAGTATGATTCGAGTAAATTTTGTTGTTGACATTTGATGTTAGTCTTTTCCAGGGCATGTACATACATTGTATTTCTCATATGACCCATAATTGTTAGCCTAAAACATATAATGCTTGCTTAATGCACATCCAATCATATCTACACTTCATGATATGTCACATGTGAAAAGCTGCATGAACCGCTGATAATCCTTGGTCGCCCCCGTAGGCAGGAAAGTACACACAATCCACATCCGTTGAGTTAGGAAACTACGGTTTGCATGCAAATTGTTGTCTTGGAGTTTCACTCTATATACTAATAGTACCATGCACACCATCAAATATGAGTTTTAACAACTTTCCCTATGAAATGATAATAGTCCATTAAATGGATTGGATATTCATGCAAACAAATAGGTAATTATGAAGATATAATTACGAAAATACTTCTCATGAAAATTCTAATGGTGTTATACATTGGCACCTTATCAAACAAAGTTTTTGGACCCTAATCGTGCCCGGCAATCTAGGGCGCAGCCCACTGGCAATTCACCACACCACGTGGCAAGGTCATGGATGGCGCGCAAATCGAACGGCCCCCACGCATGCCGCACCAATAGAAAAGAAATTTCACAGTGCCCATGTTAAAGTTTTTTTCCCCTTGTGGATATTAGTGCAGTTCCAATCGGAGAATTTTTAAACGTAATGGTCCATCACCTGGGATTACCAGCTTGCCGCCCATGCTAAGCTCCCTACCCCCACGCGTCCATTATAGATGGCCTTAGTAATTAAATCTTTTAAGTGATTATGTACTTCCTAGAAAATCATTCAATGGGGAATGGAGATAGTAGTACATGATATGATATGGTAAAGAAAAGTTCACCAACATCTTCAGCCGCGTCCCTCAAAGCGTCCCAAAGGGATTTAGGGTGCGTCGAACAAAATTTCGTTCCGAGCCGCACGCTCTAAAGCCTTCTTCTGTTCGGCACGGCACAATACGGTGTCCGCCGCCCCGAACCCGTCCCCGCTACACAGGGGACGCGTCGGGCACGCCGAACACAACGAAAAGCGAGGTGGGCTCCCACCCATCGGCGACCACTTCCATAACGGTTGGTTCACGCATTTTATTTCTCGTCGCGCCTTCCCTCCCGCGGCTCCCACCCCTTCGTCGCTGCTCGATTTGCCGGCCGTTTCGACGGCAAATCTCTTCTGAATCGGGCACCATCATCGCGGCTGGCTCCCTCGCCGGCCTTTTCGCCGCCGCCGATTTGCCAGCGCATCCCAGAACACGGCGTCAAATGGTCTCGTTGAGCATATGTGGAGGATCAAAGGATTATCAGCGAATGCCGCGACGCCTTGATCTACCTCATTTATTACATTTGTTTAATTGTTTAATTGTTTGTTGTATTTTAATTTAAAAACAATTTGGGCAAACATATCTATTTGTATGCTATGTTTAATAAATGGTTGTGCTTTCGTAAACCCTATAAAAAAAGTTTGGGTGCGGCGTTTGGGTGACGCGGCTGGGGAGCGACGTCCCCCAAACGCGGCACGAAAAAAATACGTCCTCTAAATGCTCGATCCGATGCCGTTTGAGAGGCTTTGGGGGACGCGGCTGGAGATCCTCTTTGATCATATACCCGAAGTTGATTGTTTGTTGGTAAAATATCCACTACAAGGATTAGATCTCAGTCCGACTCACCCAAAAGGATTTTTGCGTAAACTAGACAAACTGAAGTCAAGAAAAAAAAAACTAACGTCACTTGTCCATTTTAATCTCGTGCGTGTTGGTGGCCGTTCGCTGCAGCCCCGGCCAAATGCATCATACTGCGCGCGCCCGTGCGCCGTGACCTGTCGTGTGCAAGCTGCTAGGTCTAGGCACGTCCGCTGTGCCGACCGTGCCACTGCTCTGGACAGCGCCCAGCCCTCCACGTCAGGCGGAGCCGTAAGACAGTACAAGCTCGTCCATCTTGCCGTTCCTGACCGGATAAAGCTCCCACTCCCTCTCCTCGCGTGCAACCAAGCTTTTTTTTGGCTGCAACTCACCAGTATCGCCCGGTACCCAACATGCATGAATTCTCGGTGGTATACAACACCAAAAAATAAGAAGTAAAATAAGATCTAGGATGTACAAGCGGACATCGCCGGGGCGGCACCAATTGGGTCGCTCACCAGTGGACGGCGTCGGGGACGGCTACGAGCCTACCATCACAACGTTGCTCAAGCTGGTTACGAACGTTGGCGGCAGACGCGCACAAGGGATTCCGATCTGGTCAATGGTAGCTGACCAAGCTACGTTTGTGTCAAATTCTGTTTCATTAGTTATGGTTGTTTTATCCTTTTATTATGTCCAGTTATCACGAGAAAGTCTCGGTGTAAATTTGTATTTCTTCCAAGTCCCTAATGGATATACTACCAATAAACAATCAACAACTTTGGCTAGATAGTCCAAGGCCTATCAACATCTGGGTAAATCACCAATTTTCCAGAAGAAATATTACCTTGTCCACGTTCTCACCCCCAGATCTAATCTCAACAAACCACCCCGCTAGAAGCCATTTGTGCGCCTTCTCCATATTACGAGGACAGAGCAAACCACACAAGGGTCATGGATAGGTAAAACAAATATATATAATGGCCTCACCACCAGAAAAAAGAAAAAAAAACATACAGTAAGTGCATCTCGGAGAAGAGGAATTCAGGACCTCCGCCTTCATCCTAAATCTGGGCCGGAGAAACGAAATACTGGAAAGGAAAAGCAAATCACATATATTAATAAAAAAACAGAACAGAAGTGCAGAACGTAAGAAGAAAAACATGTATAGAGAATGTAAGTGTTAAAGTAATCTATCTTAGATGAATACTGCAGGGTTGGTATACCTGGGAGGGAGCCTCGACGTTCTTCTCGACATCCACTAGTCCCTCTGCAAAGTGCAAACTGTCGCCTCTCTGTGCAAGCCTAACCTTCCGCATGTATAAATAGAGTCGTCGTTGGAGATGGACAGCTCTGTACAGGCGATTTCTCATTTATTGTGGGAATGGTGTGAGCACACAATTTCATTTATTGACCTGTTCTCCTTCACACAAAAAAAGCCCAGTATATATACAGCTACGTACTCATTAACTCAGCACACAATTACATTTATTGTGGTGGTCTGGAATGGTGTGACCTGTGAGTAAGGCGATTTAAAACTTTAAATACGACATTAAAAGGCCTCATTAACTCAGCAGAAGGAACCAAATTATGCTACTACCTCCATACCGGATTAATGGGCAATTACGCACTTCGAGAAACAAGTTTGACTACTAATTTGGTCAATAAAGTATAAGATATATATCACAAAATTAATCCGGTATGGAGGTAGTAGCTAGGATAAATAGAAGATGTTGAGGTCGCATTTTCCCTTTCTATCATTTCATCTACCTGATGAATCGATCTTAGAATATCACCTTCAGCAGCTGTTAATTTCTTTTTTCATTTACCATAATTCCATTTTTATTCCCTCCTGCCTCAAGTAAAGAAAACGAGCTGCTCACTATCCAGACTGCTCCCTCTCCAATCTGGACGCGACTTTCTTTAAGAAAATTAAACTACTTGTCAACCTAATTAATCCATTGATTGACTACCAGATGATAATTACCAAGATCGTCTGAATTTTGGACACTTCCTTTTCCAAACAATAATAAAAAATATGGCGGCTACATTACATGTGCCAAACTAGCCAGCCAGCCATCCAGCTAGAAGTTTAATGAAAGACAACTGATGCAACTAAAGATTGATTAGATAAAAAAGACTATTACACAAATTGCAGGTTGGAATTCAACTGAATATTAAGAGACTTGATGAAAACACTCCTACTGGCTATTACGTTAACACAACAGCAGCGCACCAACACAAGAATACTGAACAAAGCAGCAACCAGAGACACCGAGTCAGACGGCGGAGTCCGCAATCCCGGGGCGTCAGTCATCACCCTCCCCTACCTGCACATAGAACACACCAGCAATTAAGTTCTTGGAGCAAATTTGTACAGCTCTTCAACACAAGAAACTCTGCTGATATATAAGACTGGCAACCCATAAAAACACCACAGGCCATGCATTATATTTGCCATATACAAAGACACATGATTTATAGTAAGCACAAAATTGCTACATAGCTGAATGATCACTAGGAGTGCATGCAAGCAGATTCAGTGGAGGCGAGCATCATCGTAGCCAGATTGCATAGTTACAAAACCATCATGTGAGCCAGCCAAACCTAAGCATGCCAGCCTTATTAAATTTCCTAACTTACAAAGTACTAAGGCTAGCATTTCCATTGGAGATCAGCACAGAATAGTAACCCAAGCACTGCCAAGAAAAAATGCTAAATCAAATCAAACAAGCTCTGGTGACACACACACACATCCATAACAACATCACACGCCATGTTGCAACAAACAGCTTATGTCACACTATACATTTCAATACTTGGTCAACTTTCCGTACCACGAAATGGGTACACATCACTCCAATACAACAACCTAACCTGATGCACGGCATGCCACTGAACAGTTCAAATATATAGTCCAGTTCAGGTCAGCAGCTCGATGCCCGAAACCACAAACTTACCTAAATCCATGAGAGTCAAAGAAGAAGGCCACCGCTGCAATGGCACGGCAGCAAGGGCCAAGGAGAAAGAAATCAAAACCTAGAACCAGCCAGGCTACATGGTAAAGCTACCATGGCTGTCATTTAGTCCTCCATATTATCCTTGAACAAGGAGAACAAAGCATGGTCAGCAAAGAAAATACTGCTGTACAGCAGACACTTCAAATAGACGCTGCCGAGCCAAATTTGAACTGAACAAAACATAATGGTTGCTGTCAAGGCCTGTTAGTTTGGCAACAAAACAAAGGAGAGTTTCAACTGTAAACATGGCAGTATTTTTTTTTCCCGAGAAACGGTAACAGATCAAGATTCCATACGGACTGACATTGGTAACAAGCAGAAACAAGGCACTAGATAAGATCATATTGTAAACATAGTCCAGAGTAAAGATGGTAGCTGAACCAAATAAAAAAGTTCATACAGACAAAACATGTCTTCGAGGCTCAAAGTGAATCAAAGTTCATGCTGATACAGAAAAACTTAAGTACAAGGAGCAAACCATATTAAACAAATGTAGGTAAACTAAACATTCAAATGGATGAAAAAGGACTTCAGAGTTAGCAAATACTAATTTTATAGCTACAACACTGGGATAGTATTATTTAGAACAGGGAAGGAGGAGTAAGAACATGTATGTCATTCCAGTAAAACTGTGCAGACTCGAATATCCAAACTATGCATGGAATCCTAAAGAGATTGTTTTCAGGATTACACACCAAACTTAAACCCAGCTGATTTATACACATGGACTAAGATTGGCATATGAGCACTTATGCGCGGAAATTATGGGTTAAGTTGCAAACTTGCAAGTTGCAACTGAAGATCATGGTTTTAAAGGCGTTGTTTAGACGTCGCATAGGCGACGCTTAGGCATCAAGGCGCCCTCCCCCGCCTAGGAAAATTGACTGCTTTAAGCGCCTAGGCGTCTAAAGCACCCGCCTAGTCGTGGCTTAGGCATCAAAGCACTCCCAAACCTTCCTAAGACACCTTAACACCTTTAAAACCATGCTGAAGATGGACGCGGACATATGGAACCGGGTGGCAAATGTCCCTGAAATCTAGACCACATTGTGACGCTTTGTGATCTGTGCATAGAGTAAGGGGAAATAAATACTAATAAATTTCTGATTCAATAAATGGTATTAATACATGACATTGCATGCAGACCATTGATGTAGAGCAGGGATAGTTGGTTGTACGAGTCAGCGTTCACCAAGGTTTTTGAGTCGCGACACAAAATTGAGTCGCCAAGGCTGCGACTCAGACTCAGTGTATAGTCGACCAAAGTCGTTGTATAGTAGTCATAAGTCGTTGTATAGTCGCGAGTCACCGTGATTTTTGGAAAACGACTCGGCGACTATATAGAGACTATTCGACTCAAAAACCATGGCGTTCACACTACACTAAGTCAGCAAACTACCCGAGTAGTTAATTTCTCTCGTTGGCAGGATTGACGTTGTCTTAAAAGCAAAAGGCTCACCTCACTGGTGTTCATTTATTGTGTCGGCCAGAATTTTTTAAACACATGCGGGGGAGCATGGTTGTCCTACGAACACCAATAATTAAACATGTGTTTTGGATATTCCTAATTAGAAAGTTGATTTTGGTAGACATGTATAAACATTTGAAAATAATCGTTTCAAAAGCAAAACATTTTAGAAATACGAATTATGGATTTTTGAAGTTTAGTTAGACTTTTCTGTAAATCTCTTTGATAAATCCGAAATATGAATAAACACATATTACTGGGATTTTAAACATGCATTATCCTATGTTTGCAGTAAACTTAAGACATGCCACTTAGTAAAACTTTGAAACTTTCAAAAATTGCAAGGAAATGCTGCATACAATGACCCAATGTGGTCCAAACCCTCCCCGGACCAACGCAAAGGGAGAGCTTCATGCACCAGGCTGCCGCTTTTTTAATTTAGACAGGAAACTCGGAAAGTAGATTATTCAAAAAAATCCAAAACATTTTAATTAGTGCAGGTCAATTTAAATTTGAGACCGCGTCGATATTAAAAAAAGGTTACATATTCAGATTTAATGTTCAGATCTACCATGGCCTAAGTAACCTAAAACCTAAAATTTATTTTCCTAATTATTTCAAAGCAATAGAAATTATATACAACAAAGATGACTCAAATTTGACATGGGAGGAGTCCGTTAAGAGAGACCTGAAGGTTTGGAATATCGACAAAGATTTAGCCATGGACAGGGGTGCATGGAAGTTAGCTATCCGCGTTCCGGAACCATGACTTGGCTTCGAGATCTTATGGGTTTCAACTCTAGCCTACCCCAACTTATTTGGGACTAAAAGGCTTGGTTGTTGTTGTTGTTGTAAAGATGACTCAAATTTAATGTGGTTTTCAACTTTACTAGTATATCAGAATCATTTTCACATATTCACATGATATCTTTCATTATTTTGAATCACGATATCCCAAATTTGTATCCTCATGATCTAGTAAAGACATAAAATCTGTATGCACAAACTCTAACCTGAGTAGATTAACTCTTAGAGAGTAGATGCGGGCGGTAGTTGGAGAGTGACAGGTGCCCATAAATATCAATATTGACCCACTGATAATGTGGCAGGCTCATACTGCTGAATACAAAAACCAAAAAAAGTCATGACTAGCATATACACAACACAACATACTAATATAGTAGAACAGATCTCAAACAGGTTGGTTGGTGAGATATAGGGAAAGATATCACCCGAGTGCATCCATGTATTTTCCTGCTGAAGATACGTAATTGATCACAGAATTGCTCCTAGCTGTAAAACAGGAACGGCAATCTTTCAGCCTGTATAGAGTATAGACACATTATTGCAAGCAGTGAACAAATGAAACCATTTCTGTGGTAAAGATTGTCATTTCTAAGTGAACACCCACCTGCTTGGCTTCAATTGAACAAATCTTCTCATCCTGCAGGAGCAGTAGCTGATCAATATAAACTTGAAAACAAACAATATATCATGTGTTACCTGAGTAACACAACAAGCAACAGAAAACACCAAATTTCACGTTGCATTCTACCTACGAGGAAAAAAGTAATCAGAATCGGCGTGTTGACGCCATTTGATTGGATTGTCGTAACACAACCAGCTGTGCATGAAGCTAGCTTGCTGCAAGGTCAGCAACAGCCCCCCATGCTGCACATAAGAAGAAAAATGCTTCATATCAAAGATCTGTTGAGTAGAAGAGGAGCACACATTTCCCTCAAAAAATTGTCAATTACTGCTGTCCAAATCGGGCAAGCAAAAACAGGAAGCCAAAACAACATGATGGCATCTTGACTCACATGCAACCTTTCCCTAAACCCTAACATTCAATTCAACTTGAAAAAGGAAACCATTATTAGCAAGAATAGATGCAGGATGGGAAGAGGCCATGGAGCTCACCGGCAGTACCTTGTTAGGGAGGTGGCCGTTAGTGGCATGTCGGAGTCGTGGCCACCGGCAGGACCTCAGGGACAAGGCCGCCGGCAATATAGGTCGTCGGCATCAGACATTCAGACCTCAACACCCCGTGTTGCAACCCACCAGAGAACAATACGCGTGAGCAGATCAGCAACGGCATGAGCAGTGCAGCGGTGCGTACTTGTAGCCGAGCAGCAATGGGGGATGCATAAGAGGAGGAGGGACTGACCTAGGGGTTCCATGTACCTGCCCAAGGCGCTGACGCGGTAGGCGCTGACCCGGCAGAACTGCGACGGCCGCCGTACTCACCTTTCTTCCCCAGATCCGACGCACACGAGCAGGTGGCTGATAGAGGCTGCGGATCGACGGATCCAAGGGAGAAGCGGGAAGGGCGACCTCGACGGCACGTACTGTCGCCGTCGGTAGCCACTTGCCTCGTGGGGCAAAGCTCCGCGCTGCACCCGGACGTAGACATGGTCTCCCAAGGATGGTGCGTCGAAGGGAGGCGGCGGGACGGACGGCGGCGGCGGCGGTGGCGGCTAGGGTCAGCACCTAGGGTTTCGCGGATGCGCCGGGGATCGGGTGGGACTGGACGTGGGAGGTATGGGGTGGACGGCGTTTACATAATTCGGTGGGTGGGGGCGGTGGTCGATCAGTGGCGAGGTGGGGGGTTGCCGGCCGGTCGGATGGATGGTGACCACGCTGTAGCTATTTGCTCTGCACAAAATTTTGGCTCCCAAACTCAAATTTTCGTGAGACTTCCAGGTTACCCTAACTATGATACCTGGGCATGGGACGCCTGGCCCAGCCTGCCCGATAATCCCGGGCCAGGCTCAACTCAACCATGCCATCGGGTTGGGTTTGGGCCTGATTTTTCACCCGACGGTCACGTCTAGGCCTTGATTTTCTGCAGTTTATTAAGAAGCCTGGCCCGTGGCTCGGAGCCCTAAGCACGGCGGGCCTTCTCTCCGATGTGTTGGGCCTGGGCCTGATTTTTTGGCCCGAAGACCAGACCTAGATTTCTTGCCTCGTGGTTGGGTCCGCCTGGCCCGAAGCATGGCCTAGCCCGAGAAATGCCCAGGTATACTCTATGGTGTCGAATGGGATCCCGCGATAGTCGTACTTATGGCGCAAATTTATAAATTTATCTTTTCAGTGTAAATTTTGAGATAAAATTTGCACTAGAAAAACTAAATTGAACTATAATAGAAACTTGGGTGGGATCTCACTTGATCCACCAGTTACCAATGAATTTTCGTTCCATGCTGATATTTTTAGATCACACAAAGTTGCTTTTGAAATGTTGTGAGCATCAAGACGAAGTAGCGCTCCTAACTTCGTGTTTATCACAGCTGAGCTCAAATTTTGGCTTGTGCTTGCTCGGACAAAATCAAATTTGTTTGAATCCTATGCCTTAATCCTTCGAAACTTATTGACATGCATGATGTACGAAGTTGAGATATAAGTCAGTACTCATCATCATCATTTTTTGTACTTGCAAGTAGCTAGGTCCGATGTATGGTAGCCTCCTTGTGCCTCCTAGCTAGTCAAGATGCATCCATCATTGTTTCGCAATGTAGACTCCATAGCTCGATGAGCCATCCAGTCCTTTGATTGGCCTAATAGAAAATATTAAACTAAGGTTCAAAATTAGTCTACATCCGGCGTGGAGAACAAAAAAAAACTCGTTCTTACGGCAATCCCTCGTATCCATCGAAAACTCTCTTATGTGCTTAACACTGTTAAGAACTAAACATGCTCACACTCGCTGACAAGGTATCAACTTGTCAATGCCTATAGATTGTAGGCTAGGGTTTAGTTAGAAGTAGAGGGTAAGTAGATCTCGAAGGTTTCAGCCGAAAAGTACTCGACGACTATGAGAACTAGGGTTTGCAACAATGATTCGATGATCTTTTCGTCCCTCGACTCCCCCTTTATATAGGAGGCGGAGCCGAGGGTTTCGTTTTGTACAAGTTACAGAGTCCGGGACGGTTTCTAACTCATCCCGCCAGATTACAAATAACACTTCCTATTACAACTCTAACTTTCCTTAATATATCTTGGGCTCCCGAATCTTCTTATTCTTCGGGTAGTGGGCCTTCAATAAACCCCGGGTACTATCTTCGGCAGGCCCATTTGGGATGCCTATGTCAGTAGCCCCCGAGATTTTGCTTGAATCGTAGAGTCAGGGAAAATCTCCACTGTTTATTTTTATTCAACAGCTTCAACTTTTTTATACTTCTTCATAAAATTCTATATTGTACAGGGATAATGGTAGTTGGGGCTAGTTCATCTGACGGATCAGGTACTAGTTAACTGCTCTAGTGGCAATCCGCAAAAACCTACTTCAAGATCACGTCCCTGGACATGACCTCGGGATACTGGTGTAAACTTCGACAGGTGCCGCTTAAGGTCTTACCATTCTGTCGAGTCTCAGTCAAATTTATCGAGTACCTAACGCGTCCGTTAGGATTTTTCTTCGTATCTGTTGATACGGATAAAAGTAGCAGAGCGCAGTCTTCGGCGATGCCACGCCCAGCAGAACGGATCTGGGGTCTTACCTTCGCAAATTTGCGGCATTCAGAAATTGATCGCAACTTTGGCGTTCTGAGAATATATTGTCGAGTGCTTTTCTGGCCGTTGGAATGGCACATTTTATCGAGTCAAATATGACTTATATTGCTCTCCCGATGGGAGTATATGTAGAGTTAATTATAACTCGAAATATACTCTTTTGCTTTTCTATCTTTCTTTTTTAATTTCATCGGGCACGCGAACAGCGTTCCCGATGGGAGTAGCCCCCGAGGCTACAGCCAAGGACTTGTGCTTGGTTGTAGGCTCAACATTTTAGTCCACCTTGTCGCTATATTGTCATTATTTCCCGATATGATCTTCTTTTCATCTCTCGGGTGCGCGAACAGCGCTCCCGATGGGAGTAGCCCCCGAGGCTACAGCCAAGGACTTGTGCTTGGTTGTAGGCTCCCACAATTTCTATACTGCCATACTCGAAATTTTACTTTTGTCGAAGTAGCCCCCGAGCATTTGGGAAAAAACTTGTATTTGATCAAAGGCTCCCGAAGTATTCAATGACTTCTCCTGTCGCCAATCTTCTTTTATTTTTCTTGTCGGCATGCTTCCCTTAGTCAAATTTACTTCATCTCTGTTAATAGTCGTGATTTTTCTGCCTTGTGGGTCCATTGTTTCCACCACGTTGACACGTCGTGCAAGTGGGGGACACACGTCCTCCGCTTTTCCTGGCGCACGTACTGTAACGCCTGTTCTATTCCATCTCAGTAAAAATACCTTTTTACCCTTTATCTACAAGATCTTTTTTCACCACACGATTTCTTCATCCAACGGTTCATTGCTTTGCCCAATTCCTATATAAACCTTTCTTCAACCTCCGTTCGCACCTTCGTTTGCGCCGCACATCTGTTCCTCTTTGCAAAAACTTCCACTGCGCCCAACTCTCTTTGATCCTACCCACGCACGAACTCTGCTTTTCCAGTGCCGTTGATGCCACCGCGCACGCGACTCACTCGCCACAGTACTCCAGAGTCCAAGATGGCCGCTGAAGATCTTGAGTGGGAGAGATCTAAAATCTCCAACCAAGACGTCAACATGCTGAAGAGGCTTGGCCTGATGAAGAAAGAGGACGCCATCCGCTTTCCCAGCAAAGAAAGCTACCCAAACCCTCCAATGGAGTACCGGGTTAGTTTCGTTGATCACCTCATCCGCGGCCTTTCTGCCCCAATTCACGATTTCCTCCGCGGCCTTCTTTTTGTTTATGGGATTCAGCTGCACCAATTGACCCCCAATTCCATCCTCCATGTCTCCATTTTTATCACGCTGTGCGAATGCTTCCTTGGAATCCCTCCTAACTGGGCTCTGTGGAAACGCATTTTCTGCCTCCGCCGCAATGGCTCCCACAACGCCACCTATAACATAGGCGGCGTTGTTATCTGTGTCCGAACTGACGTTGATTACTTCGACGTCAAATTTCCTGATTCTGTCCAAGGGTGGCGCAAAAGGTGGCTCTACATACACGAAGAAAGTGCCAATTCTATTGAGCACAACATAGTCCCTTTCGACGGAAGTGCCAAAATTCAGCGCCGCCGCTCCTGGGATGCTGAAGCTTCCGAAGAAGAGAAAAAGGCGATAGAAGCACTTATGTCTCGTATTCATCAGCTTCAAAATACTCGAGGCAAAGAGCTGTCTGGTGTTCAAATCACTGCCTACTTTCTTAGGATTAGAGTGCAGCCTCTTCAGGCTCGCAAAAATCCCCTTTGGACGTATGCTGGTGAAAATGACGCCAATAGGCTCTCCAATGATCTTTCTGTAAAGGACTTGGAGAATCTGATTCGAAGAATTTCCTCGCTGAACAAGAAGGATCCTATTCCCTCCTCTTGCCGCGTAGAACCATACAGCTCTACCAATCCTCTCCCTGAGGTATTTTGTCTTTTCGAATTTTTGTCTTGTTCCGAACTTTCCCTGCATCTCATTGTATTGATATTTCTCTAATTTTTCTTTTGTCGCTATTTTCCTGCAGAACCATCCTACTATGGCTTCCCTTCCTCCTCTTCCTGAGGATGGAGAAGTCGAAGAACAAGCTATCGTTGCCGAAGACAACCAAGGTTCTTCTCTTCCTGAAAGTGAAGTCGCAGGTTCTCACAAATCTGCGGCTTCCCATGAAAAAGAAGTTGAATCTGACGCCAGCGAGTCGACGCAATCCCTTCCTCCTGCTGTTTCCCCAAGGAACAAAAGGAAAAGGAATGACGCCGAGGATTCTGGCACTTCTAAGGCCGAAAAAGTTGTTCCTTCTCATCCGAAGGCAGCTTATGATCCTTATATTGAATCCCTCGTCAGCTCGTAAGTCATTTTTATTTCTCCTTATTTCTGTACTCGAAATGTTCATCTTGTCTTGCTTTTTATGCTGTCGATTTTTAATCAACAGTGATGACGAGGAAGGAGTACCAACTGTTGACGTGGCTCCTCGGACAAGCACGTCACATACTTTACTTGCCTCAGACACGCTAGTTGAAGGAGAAGAATCCTCGCCTCCTCAACGAAACGTCGTCACCACAACTCCGCCAGCAAGCCCCCTTGCTCCTTCACCAAAAAGGACAAGGATTGAAACAATTCTTGAACCTGCCCCTCAATTGGGCAGCTCTTCGACCCTGCTCTTGGATGATGTAAGTTTGTCGATATCTATATTTCCTCTATTTTGCTTTTTCACGCCTTCACTCTTTTTTCATGCCGATGTTTCTCTTGCTGTGTTCTTCTTTGACAGCCCATGATCAAAGATCTTATCCGCATCGGATCCCAATTCATTGGGTACCGTGAGTATGTTAGCAGAACTGAAGGTAACAACTTTTATACTTGCCGTTCTTTCTGACTTTTTGCTCCTGTTGTTTGTCGCGATTTTTGATCTTTCTTCTTTTTTTTTTTTATCTCGACAGAGAAACTTGCAGAGGCCAACAAACGTGCCGACGCACTTGCTCAAAAACTTGAGCAAAGTGAGGCGGCTCGCAAGAAAGCCGAACTTGTTGCTAGCGAAGCCAAAGCCGAGGCTGATGAAGCCAAAGCAAAAGCTGCTAGTGTCGAGGAATTACAGAAAAGACTTGAAGATGCTGAATCTGCTTTAAACGAGCATAAAGCTGCACAAGCTGCTCGTGAACAGGGGATCCTCAAGCGCCTGAAATCACAAAGCCGACGCACTCACAGTAATATTATTGATCCCTTCTATTTTTATGAGAACCGCTGTTTCTTGTTGTTGACCAACGTTTTGTTTCCTGTGGCAGACCAAACAAACCAAGATTTTGATCTGGAGAATCCCGTCAATGACCCTCTCCTTGACGCACTTTCTTATCTGGAGCTTCATGGGTCCGAAATTCGTGAAGGCGTGGCAAATGCTAATGCAGGATTGTCGACGCTATTCCCCTACTTCTTCCCGAAGAAAGAGGAGCCCCCGACTTTCCTTGCCCTTGCCAAGAGCTTCAATTCATCAGAGGACCTTGGACTGAAGATGCGTCAGGAAAACATGAAGATTGCTGTCGAAAGCACTGCTGTTGCCACAGTTCTTGACGATAGCAATGTGTTGATTGGATGAAAGTTGGCGACACCGATCAGATAGAGCAATCAAGATGGAGGTCGCTGATTAAGGCAGCCAAGCCCAACACGAAGAAAATCTTGGCCTATCTCGGGATCAAACCAGCTTCGACTCCTAGCTCATCAAGGCCGGAGGTCTAGTTGCATGCCTCTTTGTTTTTCTTTCTCTGTTTCTTTTGCCCTTGTCGCCAAAGTAGTTATTTGGCGACACGTACTTCATTAGCTCCACTGTAAGGCCTTTGTAATTATTCCGAAAGATTAATGAAAACTCTATCTTTGCTTGTTGATTGATGTTGTCTTGTTTTATTAAATTTCAGTTGGTATTTGATAACTATACTCCATCTTCCGCTCCTTCCAATGTTTCGCCTTCTTCTTCTCGCTCAAGGAGAACTCTTGCTGATGCTACACCTGTCGAAGATTTCTTGCCGCGAGAATTGGATGAACTTCGGCAGCAACTTCAGTATGCAAAGAAGCAAACACTTGTGATGATGGAAAAGTCCCGTAAGTCATCTGAAGCCGAAAAAATTGCACTTCAGCAAGCTCGCGAGGCCGTGGCTGCTAAGGAAATCGCTGCTTCCGAGGCTGAAAAGGCGACTAGTCGAGAAAATTTCATGCTCGAGTTAATGAATGAAGCCAGTGCGGATATGTCGGGTATGCTTGTTTCATCCTCCGATATCTTCCGTCTTCATGCTACGTCTCTTAAAGTTTTCTGCTTCGTTGTTTTAATAGGTTCCTTTACTGATGCTGTTGCCGAAGAAGAGAGGGTAAATACTAGGACGAACCTCCTTGTTAACCTTTCCCTTGACCATGGTTATCTGTTTTGGGCTACTCCAGAGAGGACCCGCCAGATTGTCAGATTTCAGGATCGCACCTCTCAAACTCGCGATTTCCTTGACTTCTGTACCAGGACCCTGTCTATGGTTTATAACTCCATGTTTCCTCAGAACGTTCAACCAAAAACTCTTCCCGAGATAATGGAGAAATTTAAGGATGCCCACAAGATCCATGATTTTGTCAGAGCTCAACTGGTAGCTGGCGCCAGATTTGCTCTTATCATGCTTCAGATCTGCCACTCAAATCTTGACCTGACCCAAGTTGTTGCGAAAGTTCATGAGAAGGTAAGGCGCCGAAGAGTTGGTGTCGACCGAATTAACACGAAGGTTTCGCCTATAGCCGAAGAAATGATTGAAGACCTTCTTCAGATGGATGCCGACTTTTTTGCAGATGGTCATTATGCTGATTTTCTTGGCGCTGCTCCTGAAGAAAATAGAATTACCCTTGATGACATATTGAATCATGACTAATTATTTTCCTTTGGTAGATAACTCTTCTTTTGTAACCCATGATTGTGATTATATTGTGAAGCAAGCATCATATTTCTATATTTGTCTAGCCCCCGAGTGTTTCGGTGGCTATTTACTGTATTTGTGTATTGCGAGGTTTTGAACCAAGGCATTTATTTAATATGTAGTTTTGGCGAATATCAGCCCCCGAGCTTCTTTGTTGAGTACTATTTTGTATTTTTATTGACTCACGAGGTATTTTAATACCAAGGCAAGGCTTTTCTTTTTTGTAGGAACTATATTGAAATTCGTCGGGTCGGAGACTTTGAGCATGTCGATAAAGAAAAGTTATATTGACACTATCTTTATTATATTGCAGCACCGCGAGCCCGCCTCATTGAAAACCTTTCCCGGCCCCACTCGGTGCCCCGAAAAAGGAAAAGAGTGCGTCTGAAAACTCGCGGGCGTTTCAGTACATTGAAGTTTTACAAGGACTATATTTCAGCTCTAGGCGTAGAACCGCCTGAGTTGCGCCACGTTCCAGGGATTTTGCTCCTCCACCCCTGTCTTCTTGTCCTTTATCCTGTATGCTCCTCCTCCGATTACTTCCGTGACAATGTAAGGGCCTAGCCATGGTGACTCGAGGTTTTCATGACTTTTTTGCGTGAGCCGAAGAACTAGGTCTCCCACCTGGAAGGATCTTGGCCGCAAGCGTCGACTGTGGTAATTTTTCAAGTCCTATTGGTACTTGGTTACCCGAGACAGTACTTCATCTCTAGCTTCATCAAGTGCATCGACGTCATCTTCTAGCGCTTTTCTCGATACCTCTTCATCGTATTCTATGACTCGTGGAGAGTCATGCTCTATCTCGATTGGTAATACTGCTTCTGCTCCATGAACCAAGAAGAATGGAGTTTCTTGTGTTGCTGTGTTTGGTGTTGTTCGTATGCTCCATAATACACTGGGCAGCTCCTCTGGCCAGGTGTGTCGAGCTTTCTCCAGTGGCGCTAATAAGCGTTTCTTAATGCCGTTGTAGATGATTCCATTAGCTTTCTCGACTTGGCCGTTGGTCTGCGGGTGCGCAACTGACGCAAAGTGTAACTTGATGCCCACTTCTTTGCAATAATCTTTGAATTCGTGGGATGTGAAGTTGCTGCCGTTGTCTGTGACGATGCTATGGGGCACTCCAAATCTGAAGACGAGGCCTTTTATGAATTTTACTGCGGATGCTCCGTCTGGTGAATTTATCGGCTTCGCTTCTATCCACTTTGTAAATTTGTCGACAGCTACTAGCATGTACTCTTTTCCTCCCGGCCAAGATTTGTGTAACTTGCCCACCATATCAAGTCCCCATTGGGCAAAGGGCCACGACAATGGTATTGGTGTTAATTCTGCTGCTGGAGAATGAGGTTTCGCGGCAAACCTTTGACATGCGTCGCAAGTTCTTACTATTTCCTTGGCGTCCTCAATTGCTGTCAACCAATAGAATCCTGCCCGAAAAACCTTGGCTGCAATAGCTCGACTACTCGCGTGGTGGCCACATATTCCTTCGTGTACATCCTTCAGAATTATTCTTCCTTCTTCGGGTGTAACACACCTTTGCAGGACGCCTGAAATACTTCGCTTGTACAATTCTCCTTTGATCACCGTGAAAGCTTTGGAGCGTCGAATTACTCGCCTTGCCTCAACTGGATCATCGGGTATTTCTTTCCTGAGGATGTATGATATGTACGTCTGCATCCATGGTATCTGTATCACCATGACCAGGTCCTGATCTTCTTCTTCTTCCTCTTGCTCTTCCTTGGTAGCCCCCGAGGGTTTCTTCTCCTTCTTTTTTGATTTTGTCGATTTTGTAGATCTCTCTGTTATCTCTTCCCAAAATACACCTGGCGGAACTGCAAGGCATTGCGACCCGATGTTTGCAAGAACATCAGCTTCGTCGTTGCTCAATCTACTAATATGATTTACTTCGCATCCATCGAACAACTTCTCGAGCTCGTTGTACACCTCCTTGTATGCCATCATGCTATCATTGACTGCGTCACATTGGTTCATAACTTGCTGAGCCACCAATTGTGAGTCGCCAAAGATTTTTAGTCGAGTTGCACCGCAAGCTTTCACCATCTTCATCCCGTGTATGAGAGCTTCATATTCTGCTTCATTGTTAGATGCGTTAGGGAACGTCATCCGAAGGATGTACTTCAACTTGTCGCCTTCAGGTGATATAAGTATTACTCCTGCGCCAGCTCCTTCTACTCTCTTGGACCCGTCAAAATTCATGGTCCAGGTTCTCGACAAGTCTGGGGGTCCTGTGTTTTGCAGCTCCATCCACTCGCGATGAAGTCCTGCGTAACTTGCGACTTGATTGCTTTTCTTTTTTCATACGTGATGTCCCGAGGGGAAAGTTCTATTCCCCAAAGGGAGACATGACCCGTAGCTTCTGGATTGTTTAGTATATTTGACAAGGGAGCTTCATTGACCACTATGATCGGGTGTGCCGAAAAATAGTGGCGCAATTTTCGTGCTGTTGTGAACACTCCATATGCTAGCTTTTGGTACTGAGGGTACCTCTGTTTTGATGGCGATAAAACTTCGCTGACGAAGTATACTGGCCTCTGCACTCCGTGGAGTTTTCCTTCTTCCTCCCTTTCAACGACAAGGACTGTGCTTACTACCTGGGGTGTGGCCGCAATATACAGTAACAAAGGTTCCTTCTCTTTTGGCGCCACCAAGATGGGGGGTGTCGAGATTTTGCGTTTGAGGTCTTCAAAAGCTCTGTCCGCTTCTTCGTTCCACTGGAATTTATCTCCTTGCTTTATGAGGGCGTAAAATGGTAGCGCTTTTTCCCCTAGCCTGGCGACGAATCTACTCAAGGCTGCGACTCGCCCAGTTAACTGCTGTATTTCTTTCAACTTTGTTGGCTTCCTCATTGTTACGATAGCTTGTATTTTATCGGGATTTGCTTCAATCCCTCTTGCTGAAACTAGAAACCCCAGAAGTTCTCCTGCTGGGACGCCGAAAGAACACTTCGTCGGGTTCAGTTTGAGGCAGAACTTGTCAAGGTTGTCGAAGGTTTCCTTGAGATCCTCGATCAGTGTTGCCCCCTTCTTTGATGTTATGACGACATCATCGATGTATACTTGCACGTTCTTCCTAATCTGTGTCGCCAAACACTTCTACATCATCCTCTGATATGTTGCTCCCGCATTTTTTAGACCAAAGGGCATTGTTCTGTAGCAAAACACGCCGTATGGTGTAATAAACGCGGTCTTTACTTCATCTTCTTCTTTCAATCTGATCTGGTTATAACCAGAATATGCGTCCAGGAAGGAAAGACGTTCACATCCAGCCGTGGAGTCGATAATTTGATCGATCCTTGGGAGGGGAAAGTGATCCTTTGGACAATGTTTATTGAGACACGTAAAGTCGACGCACATGCGAAGGACCTTAGTGTTTTTCTTCGGCACCAACACAGGATTTGCTACCCATGTGGCTTCTGTGAATATCTCTTTGATAAAACCAGCTTCTCGTAGTCGATTGATTTCTGACAGCATAGCTTTGCGGTTTGGTTCCGAAAAACGCCGCAAAGGTTGTTTGATTGGTCTTGCTAATGGATCCAAGTTTAGGTGGTGCTCGGCAAGTTCCCTGGGTACTCCTGGCATGTCAGCTGGACACCATGCGAAGATTTTCCAGTTCTCACGGAGGAACTCGACGAGCGCGCTTTCCTATGCGATATCCATATCGTTTGCGATAGATGTCGTCTTTTTCGGGTCTGTTGGGTGAATCTGCACCTCCTTAGAATTTTTCTCGGTATTGAAAGTTGATTCTTTATTTGGCCTTCCAACGTCTGGCAGCACGTCGTAATCAGTCATGCTTTTTGACGCTAAATACTCAGCTTGCATCCTGAAAGTTTCTGATAGCCGATGAAAATCCTTGTCGCACTTATCGGCTAAGGCGAAGCTTCCTTTGACTGTGATTGGTCCCTTTGGTCCAGGCAATCTCCACAACAGGTATGTATAGTGTGGCACCGCCATAAATCTAGCATATGCTGGTCGTCCCAACAAAGCGTGGTATTGCGACGGAAAATCCACGACTTCAAATTCCAGTCTCTCGATTCTATAATTTTCTCGGGTTCCAAACTGAACGTCGAGATTGATTTTCCCCAATGGATAACTTGGTTTCTCTGGTGTGATGCCATGGAACCTTGTGTCTGTTGGCTTCAAGTTTGCTAAGGATATGTTCATCTTCGTTAATGTATCTGCATACATAAGGTTTAGGCTGCTGCCGCCGTCTATGAACACTCGAGAGACATCAAATCCCGCGATAACTGCTGGCAGAATAAGTGCTGACTGCCCTGGTCGAGGAACTTGCTGCGGATGATCTGCTATGGTGAAGCCAATATCTTGTCCTGACCAATTAAGATACTCAACTGTTGGTGGAGGCATTTTTTCTGCCATAAACACCTGTCGTGAGATTACTTTCTGAGCTCTATGGGACGGCATTCCCTTCTGAATCATCGACACCGCTCCGTTGGAGTTAGGATCAACATAAGGTGGTGGTGGAGGTGCTGCCGCTATTCTGAGCTGATGCCGATTGTCGTCTGTAATCGCGGGAGGAGGCGGCAAGTGAATCTCGCTCCTGGGTTCTCGAGGATTTCTCTGTGTTGCCCGCGCATTAGCGTGCTCTGCATACCGTAGCATTGCCTGAAAATTTCGACAGTCTTTCTGCAGGTGCCCTGACTGTCTTTTACCGTTGCTGTCGAGGAAAAAGTGCATTTGACACGGTCCATTCATCATCTCCTCAGGGGACACGAAAGGCCTTGGGAACCTAGGCCCGCTATTTTGTCTGTTGTTGCGAAAATCATCCCTGTTATCACCTCGCTGTTCACTGCTTCTCTGATAATCATCTCTATTGTTTCCTCCTGTGTTTGCCCGAAAACCTGCCGAAATTTGCCCTAGAGCGTCATAGTTCGGGTACTGCCGAGGAAATCGTCGCCTCGGTTGATAGTTTCGACCACGGTCCTCCTCTGGCGACCTGTGCCGTTTGTTGTGGACAGCGTCTTCTCCATCTGCCCATCTGTTTGCTATCTCCATTAACGCGGATACTATCATTGGATTGGTCCTTCCCAAGTCCTCGACAAAATCTCCACGCCTGATTCCTGCGACAAACACATCTATTGCTCTCTCGTCAGATATATTTTCTGCCGAGTTTTTGATGATATTCCACCTTTGGATGTACTTTCTCATTGGCTCATCTGGCTTTTGTCGACATGCTCTCAACTCCTCTAACGACGCAGGTTTTTTGCACGTGGATCTGAAGTTCTTGACGAACACGTCCTCGAAACTTTCCCAGCTGTCGATAGATCCTGGAGTGAGTTTCTTTATCCAAGATCGTGCGGCTCCACTCAAATACACCTGGATGCTTTGCATAGCTGTTGCCCTGGTTCCTCCTGTGAGCTTCACTGTCTCGAGATAATCAACTAGCCAATCCTCTGGATCTTGAAGGCCGTCGAACTTCTTGAAGTTGTCGGGTAACTTGAATCCTGAGGGGACTCGAGTTTTTCGGACTCTTCTCGTGAAGCATGGCAAGCCGCACATATCTTCGTCATTAAGCTCCGGAGATTGCCGATGATCCCTTCTGCTTTGCCGCGCTCTGTCGACCCTTGCTTGTGCTGCTGTGTCTCTTGCTCCACTTGGTCCTTCAAAGTCTTGCCGTTATTCTTCTTGTAGGTCGTGGACTATTTTGCCTTGCCGCTCCTTCGGGAGGCGTTGATACAAACGCTGTCCCCATAGCTCCAACTCCTGCTACTGCCATATTGTATAGTGTTTCCCTTGGATCACCTGGAGGTAGTTTAGATGCAAGGATAAAAGCATGTGTCGCCATATACCCAGCCTCTGGTGTCTTAGGGATGATATTTCCTCTTGTATCTATCGACATAAAGGACATGTCGAGGTTTTGGACCAAGTGCTCTCTTTCTGCTTCGGGTATATGTTGCAACCTTGATCTCGCTCTGTTCCGCGCCTCCCTGTGGCTATCACCCGAAGTTCTAGATTGTCGGCTTAGATCTGCCCTTCTCCTGCTAGATGCAGAAGCTGCCTCCTTTCTTCTGTTTAACTCAGCTGTCTGTTTTTCCAATTCTCTTGCAGCTCGTGCGAGCCTATATTGATATGCTTGCAATTCCTCTGGTGTGGCTGTGGTGGCCATTGGTTCTGAACCGTTCATAGCTCTCGCGGCTCTATCCCACGCTGCTTGCGAAAGTTGAACTCTGTCTCGCGGCTGTGGCCCAACGTATTTGTTGCCCAGGCCTTGTCGCAGATTGGAGGGCTCGACGTATGGATTTCCCAGATCGTCGAAAGCCTCAGATATTTCCTCTTGATCCTCAATGGCATAAATCTGATGATACTTTGTACTCAGATCTATGTTGGGTTTGGTGACATCATCGTTGAGATTGATGAAGACCTTGCCCACTGTGATAGATTTGTCGATGAAGTCGTAACTGTCGACATCGCTTGAGCCATCGCTTATATATGAGTCCGCAGATGACTCAAACGACATGTCGTTGAAGATCTTGGCGAGTTTCTCTCTTGCTCTGGTGCTGACGTAGCGTATCGACGAAGTTTCTTCTTCTCCTGACTCGGTTGACGATGTATAGCCTGAAAAATCGGAATCGACCGCCGACGATCCCGACGAAATCGGAATTTCGACACGATACGATCCTTCCTTCTCGACGCGAAAGTGAAACCTTCCGAACGTCATCTCCATGGGCTCCACCAGATACGCATATGCATCCAAACGAGAGGGTGGGTGAGGAACAAAATCGACAGAACCAGCAGCGATCTGTTTACCTCGATCCATTGCGTTGCTTGCGGTTGACGATGTCGAAGATCTTGAACGTGCCATCGAGATCAGATCCTTACGCCTCTAATTCCCACAGACGGCGCCAATTGACAAGGTATCAACTTGTCAATGCCTATAGATTGTAGGCTAGGGTTTAGTTAGAAGTAGAGGGTAAGTAGATCTCGAAGGTTTCAGCCGAAAAGTACTCGACGACTATGAGAACTAGGGTTTGCAACAATGATTCGATGATCTCTTCGTCCCTCGACTCCCCCTTTATATAGGAGGCGGAGCCGAGGGTTTCGTTTTGTACAAGTTACAGAGTCCGGGACGGTTTCTAACTCATCCCGCCAGATTACAAATAACACTTCCTATTACAACTCTAACTTTCCTTAATATATCTTGGGCTCCCGAATCTTCTTATTCTTCGGGTAGTGGGCCTTCAATAAACCCCGGGTACTATCTTCGGCAGGCCCATTTGGGATGCCTATGTCACTCGCACCCTCTCTATCACTAGCACAAAATACCGACTCGACTCCCCTAGCTCAATAACTACACCCCGCTTAATCATCCCATGCCCAAAAAACAAAACAACTCAACATACGAACATGTTTCACCATAACCACCCAAACGGGCTGATGTATTAGAGATGGAGGTATGGATGAAGCATGGCGGTGGGTTTGGGCACGCCAACATCGGAGATGATCCACACTTTCCTAATGAACGGGGGAGGCGCGTTGACAGTGGAGGTGGCTGGAAAGGGTGGAGCGTCGAGGGCGGAATAGTTGTGTTGATGCCACAAAGAGTGTCTGATGGCAATGGTGGTGACATTTGTGAATCTAGGAGAGACGAGCATGATTTTGGCGTGGGTAGACAACACGGACACCAAGGTTTCCTCCAAGCATATTTCTTGTACAACAACTGTCTGAAATTTTAAATGGCACATGAAATAGTGTGTAATAACTACCTTTTAGCATACAATCATACCCACATCGATGAAATGCAAAGTGAAATGAAAGATAATAAGTATCTCAGATCATTAGACAATGAAAAGACATGTGAAATGATAGGTAATAAATATGTCCTAATACAAAATAATAATGCATGACACCTAAATGCCACATTAAATAATTGATGATTGTTAATAAATATCGTGTAGCATAAAATAAGGCCATAGAAAAACATGCGACAATGAAATGGCACATGATTTGGGGGGGGGTGGTGGGGGGAGGCGGCCTCATATGCGGCAACATGTGTTGGCACTCCAATAGTGGTCGTTCGGCGATGTTGTTTGGATGGCGTACAAGGGCGTGATTGTAGATGTTCTCACAGAGCTACGTTACTTCTCCCTTATCTTGGCCTGCTCCTACGTACATGCCACACGTGAGCTACCTTTTACCTCTCCAACCACCATATAGGATGCCTTATCGTTCTACTCTTCGGTGCTGGATGATTCCCCGAGCACAAGGTGTCAAGGATGCATGGTGTCTAGGTAATCTCACTATTTGCAATCTTGGTGGTTTTGTATGTGTGGTTGTGCATATGGTCAACTGGGTTATATTATGATCCAAATTCATATACTAAAGGGAGGCTAACTTCTGACGAGCGGAGCGAGGCCCGTCGCCGGCTACGGATCGTTGACATCGTCTATATATATACATCTTGTAAGCCGTCGGCTATGGTTTATCAGATTATAAGATAACCCACGGAGTTTGTAAACACTCCCCGATATAGTGAGTTTTGCTGGCTGGCGCCCGTGGTTTTTTCCCCTTCTGTGTTGGAAGGGGTTTTCCACGTTAAATCTTGTGTCTCTGTTGCGTTTACCTTTATCATTTTTCGTTATTTGCTTGTCGCTTTTATAACAAACTGTGTTGTAACAGTATTTATACATGATAATTTTATTGAAAGAATGTCCTCATAACGTATGTGGCATACCATTCTCCTGTGTGGGTGTTGTTTTTTGTCAGAAAATATGAAACAAATCGTTATATTGTGGGTGTTATTGCTAATTTGTGAGTATAACACTGATTTTAAAATTTTCTTTACTCATGTTAAATTCTTCACAAACTAGGTTGGGCTGTTGAGTGTACCCCGGAAGTTGAACCTTCCATTGATCCATTTTTGTATTAGGGGAGCGTTTCTGAGGTCTGTGCTAAGTTATTATGCCGGGGTAAATAATTATAGAGTATTAATACTCTATAATATTTATAGAGTATTAATGTTCTAGATAATCTTAGCCTAGACCAACTTCCCTGGAGAACTTCGACGACGTTTGGATGCAGCAGCAAGCGAAAGTCCTCGCGCTGCCACCGTCAGCCGTCACGCGCGAGGCAAGGAAGCGCCACTGCAAGCTCGAGCAGCGCCTCGTCATCGCGGAGTGCGACGAGCGCATGCGCCTCGAGTGGGTGCGCCAGTTCCCGGAGGATGTTGTTGCGATGGAAGCCTTCTACGCCGAGAAGGAAGAGGCCAAGGCGGCGGTTAAGGCGGCGAAGAAGGCGGACCGGGAGGAGAGGAGGGCAAAGCAGGCGGCGAGGAAGAAGGAGAAGGAGGAGAAGACCGCGAGGAAACCGGAGGAGAAGAAAAATGGCGCTGGCCCGTCGACGATCATCATCGACTCTTCCTCGTCCCTCGAGTGGACGTTGACTCCGGTGTCATCGACAACACTGGGCTCCTCCGACTTAGACTGGGATTCCGAGTAGTTTAGCCCAGTTTTAAAATAAATTTGATTGTAGCAAATGTTGGTTGAACTTTGCAATATATTTATATTTCTAGTTTATTTTTACATTTTCCGTATGCAATTGTGTGAAAATGTTGTTTTTGGCACGGCATTTTAGCGCATCTGCAAATGGACAAATTTTGCGCTGCATTTTGGCGCGGCGGTTTAGCGCATTTGCAAAAGCTACGCTAGCGCCGCACAGTGCGCGCTATAAATCCAAATATACAACGTCTGATATAGCGCATGTGTTGGACATGCTCTGACGAGGAAATATCCAACCGGAGTGAGTTAGTATGAAAGACCAGGGTGGCCCAAACCAGTCGCCTCCTTATGAACTTGCTCGCAAGGATCCATATTGACTCAATGGTGCACAACATGAAGAACAAGTCAAGGATCCAACTGTGGTAGTCCTTGTGTAATGCACACCCTAGACCAATTCGCCACCTTAGCCTCCATCTCCCTCCCCGGTGACTTGTAAACACATCTATGAATACAATAAAATCAGGAGTAGGTCTTTACCGATCTCCAGCAAGAGGAGCCTAACTTGGGTGCATCGTGTATGTGACAATCTCATACAAGACATCCAATGTCATCATCATTCTCCACCTCATCTAAGCTAACCCTATAGCATCTGCCTTAACAATGCATCGACAGTTGGCGACCACTGTGCGGCGTCGCTTGACATACATATGGAGTCTTGGTCCTGTCGGGATAACTTTCCCCAGTCATCAATGATAGCACAACTGGCTGCATGATCACCATATGAGACTATGGTCTTATCTCACACCGTGGCTACCGGCCAGCCCCGACGCCGATCACGCACGCTTCAATCATACCGATCGACAACGTTAATGTGTTCCTCTGCTTCACTGGCGCAACTGAAAGTGTTGGGGCTAATACCCCAACGAGTTTGTCATGACAGCAACTCGGTCGTGACATCACTGACTCTGCTAGCACCCTCTGATGAGGACATCCAGGCAGCCTGGTACACTAGGACAAGCCTTGATACGATGATTAAGTCTAAGGTTGTACCAGTATTGTATCGTAGTATTATTATTATGGAATAATGTAGCCAGGTCATGTGGTGGGCCAAATTAGGGTTTTAAGTTGTGTCTATTTGACTTGGGCCTGTCCAAATCGAATTAGGTTAGGCCCAACAAGGGCTTGGCTGGCCACCACCCCTCATATAAGGTGGAGATGCGGCTAGGGTTAGGGGTAGTCTAGTTTTTGATTCAAATCATGTAGAACCTTGAGTTCGAGTTATCACCGTCCCTATGGGATCGACATGTGTGACAGCGTCTCGGATGTTCGTCCAGTTATCTATCAATAAAGGCGTGATAGTTCTTGAGTCTGTCAAGTGTGATCGTGCGTGCGAGAAGGTCCTCGAACTATCGAGGGTTATCGAGCTTGGCGTGTCTATTCTGCTTGAGGTTCGGCGTTCTTCGTCGAGTTGCTCGCCGGATTGGCATTCCCCATCTTCAGGTTATGTGTATCGCACACGTGATTGGGAGACTTATCGGATCCTATGGATCAAGGAGGTGCAACGTGAAAGATCGGGCCAACAACCCGTATCACCCTCGCCGCAATCGACAACATAAACTTTGGCGCCAACATCGTTGTTTTGTTCTTCGCACCCATCGATGGCAGCTTCACCACCAATCTGGCCGCGGGTGGCGGCCTAGATGAAAAGTGTGAAAATGAATCGCTCTTCCCCACCCTCGACTACAAGACCAATGGTGTCTCGGATGGTTCCATCTCGCGTGGGACCGACACCCTTGCATTGGCGTTTATGGCCAATCCCATTGAGAATGTGGTGCCTAACGCCAGTACGACCACAAACAACAGCACAACCCTGGGATAGGGCACAACCAATGCCGAAACAGGTGCCAACGCGTCAAATCCAAGCACCAATGCCCCATACCATACTAAATCTAGGTGTCAATGCCCTGAATTCTAGGGAGGTCGCTCCAACTCGAGGCGCCAATGCGAGAGCAGTACCACCGCCTTCCCTAGATCCACTAACCATACTAATCATGCCGAAGACACACGGAAATGATTCGACAAGGGCTGCTCGCGAAGCAAGAGCGCCAACGCCTATCGCGAGACGGCCTGCACATAGAGAGGTTGTAGTGAAATACAACATTGTTTCCGATTATAGGAATCGACACATATTCGCTCACACCAACCCCAACCAATAGGGAAGAGCTCTCGATAATAAGTTTGAACATGAATACCCACGAGCCAATGGCCACAAAGCAGGATTGTGATGTCCGTCGTGCTGCGACAAGCAACACCGCATGAGAGCCAATTCTGGCACGAAGGGAGGTAGCAGCGGGTCTTGCTAATAACACAGCGAGCAATGGGTTGCCTTTATTCAAAATACTAGTAAAGAACCTCGTGGCCACGGCCAAACTTTCAAAACAAGGTCGCGCCGTGAAGCACCAAGAAGCTTGTATGCACAACTTTGCCAAAAGGTGGTGGCACGCTTCAAGGAGAAGACTCCGAGGGAAGGTTGTACCAACTCGGTCGCCACAATGGTCCACCAACCGCTCGCCATTGGCTAAAGATAGAGCCTATCAAGGAGCCGGCTATCTCTAGTGCTTAGGCTAACAACCAAGGGAGCCAACCAAAGAATATGATGAGGACATCCCATCTGTTGATACAACCGATGTACCGATAGACAAACAAATACAAGGACAATCACTCGAGCTCGTGCCAAACAACTTAACTATCAGGTACTTTCGTTTTTTAGAACTATTCCTCACATACATGAGAATATGATGCTGCCTAAATTAGATGTGTTTGTTACTCTTAAGAATGATGGACCTAGCATGGATGAGGAGGACAAACATTGGAGCATGATCACACATGGAGGAGATGGCAGCAAACGTGTGAGGATTGAAGAGAACGTCCCAAGTGAAGATTTCAGAACTTTGAAGCCATCATAATGATGATTGAAGACTTGGACGAAATATACAAGATTATACTTCATAATTTCGTCCATAGCATAATATGGTGCCGCGTCACCTTTAATTTTGGGCCAAGCCCATGTCATTTTCGCAGAAATAAGTCAGCCACTTTTTAGAGACCATATTGAAGGGGGAAAGGCCTTCTAGGGTTTGGGTCGGCCACCATACGTATGACTGGCCGAAACCCCACCTTTTCCTCCTTTAAATACCCCCATAGTCATCACGTTTAGACTTGGATTTTGATTAGACTAAAAGTTAGCCATTGTTGCAACTCTCGTATACTTCTTTTGAGGCCAACGCCGAGAACAAGACAAACTATTCGAAATCCCACCGTATTCAATAAAGCTTTCATCTTCCATCCGCAATATTCTGATTGCAATATTAGTTCTTACTTATTCTCGATTTTAGGTAGGAATTAAGACCCTAACTGGTCAGGCTGATCGTGCTTTCGCAAGATCAGTAACTCCCGGAGATTGTCCTAGCGATTGCATTGACGCATGAGCTTTGCACGTGTAGTCGGATCGTCAAGCACGAACTCCACCAACAAATCGACGGTATCATATTATCATCGAAAGATCGGACACCTTTGCCCTATCAGAATGCGACTTTGGCGCAACCTGACATACGTCTGCATGTTTCAGGGCAGAATGAGGCCCAAAATGCTTCACCAGAACCAGCACAGGTTATGCGCCGGCAGTCAATGAGTGACGGTACACGATATTTTGGACCGGTAACGATTAGCGAGTAGTATCACACCAACTTCAAAGGGCCGCGGGCAATCAAGAACTACACCGCCAACATTTATCCCAAGACATGGATCGACAACTATGGCGCAACCTGACATACGTCTGCATGTTTCAGGGCAGAATGAGGCCCAAAATGCTTCACCAGAACCCGCACAGGTTATGCGCCGGCAGTCAATGAATGACGGTACACGATATTTTGGACCGGCAGTGATTAGCGAGTAGTATCACACCAACTTCAAAGGGCCGCGGGCAATCAAGAACTACACCGCTAACATTTATCCCAAGACATGGATCGACAACTACGACATCACCATGGAGATCCACTCGGCTTGCTCATGACCACCACTCGGCTCACTCGCGGCATGCTTGGCGCACGTAGATGGAATAAGGAAGACATAGGACTGCCTACTCCACTCCGACCCCAAGGCATGGCCATTCGACCTCCATAAGGAGTTACAATTATTATTTTGAATGCATGAATGTTCAACATTCGAATCTCTGAGATGTTGAATTTTCAACGTGCTAAGGGTCCACGTGCCCATCTCGATTATTGAGTGCCGTGTTGTATTAAGGCCAAGACCGGCTGAACATCACAAGAGGCGCACGACCAGCTTTGGAACACTACACGATTTTCTCAAGACATCTTCCGTTCAACCAGCCGCTTGACTACTTGCCGTGACTTCTGCTTGATAATTAATCAATGATGATCAAAACTTCAAACATGAGTCAATCCACTAGTCCAGAATAGCAGCATGGATTCACTATGTGTCACGGGGATATCCTGCATGTCCCAGAACATAACAATTGCTATATAGCTTCTGCCTTAAGTTCTAGCCTCGCACAATCCAACAGAGATTATGGCACTTTAGTTTAAAAGTTGTAAAAGCAAAATGGAACAAAATGCTGTCTAAATATTACTTGCTACCCAATCCAGTGATTTCTATAGTTTGTGCCCTCGGTCGCTTCATGTCCTGCCATTCCTTGCTTGATTAGTTGGTATGTTGTTTGGCCTCTCTTTTAGTCCTAGCCTTCGTTGTGGTCCATCCATTTGTTTTCAAAAGTCTCCCTCTTGGACGCTTGATAGTCTTGAAGTAGCTTGATTGTCCCGTTTGAGTCTTCATTGTTTTGTTCTTGATGTTTGGGTGATCATTTGGTGAGACAGAGCCTGTAGTGGTGTCGCTGTCGGTGTTCCTGTCCTCGGCTATACCAGCATAAAAACATATAAGTTAATACGAATGTAAATATCATATTTAATCAACTAAGCCTGTCATGGACTTGCACACTTTATAATTGTCAAAAGAATCTTGTTGATCTTTATTTCATTCTCCTTTTCCAAAAAAACAAAACACAAGTTGCATGCACTAGTATATATTAGGTAGATGGATAGAAGGGTAATATTACATCGATGTTAAAGTGGTTTTGGAAGATTTACGGATTCAGCCACAATGGTATTTTCAAGAGAAACATGCCATGTTTTGGTACTGCTCAAAACTAAACACATGGATGATTGTATGTACATTAAATATCATATCGAAAAGAGCCGAATGGACAGAAAGATCAACATTTGGTTGGGAAGTAAACTGTACGTACAATTTGTACACTTCACATGAAGATAATATCTTTACATCAAATAATTGTTGGATGTTTAGAAAAAATGGCATACAAAGGCATTTTGTAATTTTAAAAGGCTCATATTTAATTACATAAAAGTCGGGTGAGAAATGATGCATACTAGACTAGTGCACTAATGGATATCTTGAGACAAATAATCAAACACAGTCACACATAAAGCAGATGGTTATATATATATATATAAAGTGCAGTAGTGTGCTTGATGTATTTGTTGTTAACGGACACAGGGTAATTTCTATATATCCTCGTAATAGAAGAAAAGTATTAACTAGGACTACTCAGGATGGAAGAACCTAAAGAAGAGAATATGAGAAACATATGTATGGAAAAGCACTACCATATATCACCGATAATGAGGAACTTACTGCTATATGATGTTTGGCCATTGCAGTTTATTTTCTCCCTCTGTGCTGACCCTCTAGGTTTTGGTGAACTTGCACGTGTTTTAGCATCCTTCCAATTGTTTGTGAGCCTCTTGTGCAAACTCTCATGCTGTGAAATAATCAGTTAAATATATGCAATATATGTAGTATTAAATATCTGTAAATAAAATTATTTTTTTAACAAAAATTGATACCTTATTAACGCTAAATTAATCTGCTTGTTTGGAAAGCTATCAATTCAAAACTTTTCATGCGCTTTTGGACTTATTATAAAAGAATATGCGTATCTAAGAATTGTGTTGTTAAACCACCACATTATAAATCAGTCATACTATGTAGGTTCTTAGAATCCTACAGAACTCATATATACAATTCGAAGTGGGACTAGGTGTGTTGTGAATCCAAGAATAGCATAAAATAGAATTGCATTAAAAAATGTGAAAAAATTTACCTTTCACCTGCGGTACCTTATTGTTTGCAAATGAATTGATGAATATTGAAACATATATTCATTTTTTATAAGATGTGATAGTTTCTATCAAACGTGCATGTTCCATGTAACATTCTTTTAATTTCTCTCATTGCAAGTCATAAAGGCAAACAAGAAAAAGACTACATATCATATTCTGCTAAGTTAAATAAGTCTAAAGAAAACATAACTCTAGAAAGAGGTAATGTCGTAAGAATAATTACTAGTATATACATAAAATGGAGGCTCAATTACCAGATCAGCAGATTTTTCAAAAGAGTACAAGTCATGTACACTTGTCCTTTGAATAAATTGACGTTTTGTGACTTTCCCGGTTGCAAGAAAGCTACATGCAGCCTTCAGAGTACGAAATACATATTGGCTAACAGGATCCGTATAGTACTGCACAATAGTAATGATTAGAAGATGCAAACAAAATTTTGTTATAAACAAAGGTATTTTTTTTTCATTTTTTATGTATACCGGGTCTTTCCTTATTCCCTCCCTTGTTTTTCTGTATACCATCTCTTTGACCCATCCTTGTGGCAACGCAGATGGGTTGAACTCCACCAAGGCAAGAATCTACAATATAACAGTAAAAAAATTAGTTGGAGAACGTCAAATCATTTAAGACATAAATTGTTAGTTATGTAGCGGAAATAGTGATGGTAAGAAATACACATTATCTTGAGAGTTTATGTCGCATTGTCCATCTGTATCACATTCAGTGATCTTCATTTCCTTAACATAGAGGAGTACATCTTCTTTAGAGAATACACGTACTCCCGTTGCAGGGTAAACATAAAACTGCGAAAATTTTATGTACAATGTTATAATGTGATAAACAAATGTATGATTTGAGTAAATTTTGTTGTTGACTTCTGATGTTAAGTCTTTTCCAGGCCATGTACATATGTAGTATTTCTCATATGATCCATGCTTGAACATGTAATGTTTAATTCACATCCAATCATCTACACTTAATGCTATGCCACATGTGGAAAACTCCATGAACCGCTGATAATCCTTGGTCGCCCCAGTAGGCAATCATAAAAAATCCACATGCGCTGAGTTAGGAAACTACTAGAGTTGTTTCGGTTTGCATGCAAACTGTTCTCCTGGAATTTCAGTTTCTATACTAATAATACCATGCACCCCATCAAAGATGAGTTTTAGTAATTTTTCATATGAAATGATAAAAGTCCATTAAATGGATTGGATATTCATGCAAACAAATAGGTAATTATGAAGATATACATTCCAAAAAATACTTCTCATGAAAACTCTAATGGTACTATACATTTGGCACCTTACCAAATAATGTTTTTGGACCCTAATCCTGCTTGGCAATCCAGGGCGCAACTTACTGGCATTTTATAGCGGCAACCATCTTAAACGTACTGGTCCATCGGCTGGGATTACAAACTTGGCGCCCACGCTAAGCCCCCATACCCCTCGTGCATGCATTGTAGGTGGTCTTAATAGTTAAATCTATAAAGTTATTATGTGCTTTCTAGAAAATCATTCATTAGGGAACAGAGATACTAGTACATGATATGATATGGTAAAGGAAGAAAATATTACCTTGAACATCTTGTCCATGTTCTCTCCCCCAGCTCTAATCTCAACCAACCACCCCTCTGGAAGCCATTTGTGAGCCTTCTGCATATTATGAGGACAGAGCGAGCCACACAAGCGTCATGGATATATGTAAAACAAAAAAAACTTAGAATGACCTCACCACCAGACTAAGAAAAACATACGGTGAGTGAAGCAGACTCCTTAGATTTTATCCAGTGCTCGTCCATCTCAGAGAAGAGGTAGTTTAGGACCTCCGCCTTCATCCTGAATCTGGACCCTGACACAGGAGAAACGAAATACTAGAAAGAAAAAGTAAATCACATGTCTAAAAAACAGAACAGAATTACAGAACAACAGAAGAAGAAAAAAACGTGTGTAGAGAATGTTCAGGTGTTAAAAGTAATCTGTCTGAGATGAATACAGGGTTGGCATACCTGGTAGGGAGCACCATCCTCAGCATGTTTGACCTCCATAATCCAGCCATCGGGGAGCCAATCTGGTGGGTACTCCACACCTTCTTCCACGTTCTTCTCGACATTCATTCTCTCAAGGGTCTGTGATCCACGAGTCACTCTAAACTCTCTCCCTTCTCTCTGTCAGCCTAAACCCTCTCTAGTCTAGATATAAATAGAGGAGCATGGGAAAAGGAACGTTGGAGATTGGTAGCTATATATGTACATCTATTTCATATTTTCATTTATTGTTGTGGTCAAAATTGGAAGGGTGTGAGTGAGGCGATCTATCTACTAGCTATGTACAGGCAATTTCATTTATTGTGGTGGTCAAAAATGGAAGGGCGTGAGTGAAGCGATCTATCGACCTGCGTGGCTGCGTTCCTTTCCAAAAAAAAACTGATATCCTAAAAACTTGTTTAGCATTTTACTTAAAAAATATTATTAATGGGCTGAATTTTTAACGAAGGATGTTGAACAAAATAAATAAGTATTCTATTTGAAGTTGTAAAATTAATTGTCAAAATTGGAAGGGTGTGAGTGAGGCGATCTATTGACCTGTGTTCCTTTCCAAAAAAAAAAAAGAGGCTGAATATCGACCCGCGTTCCTTTCCAAAAAGAAAGGTCTCATTAACTCGGCAGAAGGAACCAAATTCTGGATAACTCGTTTTTTCCCTTTCAACAAGCATTTGCTCTCTATCCAGACTGCTCTTTCTCCAAACTAGATGCCGACTTTTTTAAAGAAAATCAAACTACTTGTTAACTTAATTAAAAAATCGATTAACTGATACTCCCTCCGTTCCTCGATATAAAGTGTATAGTTTTTTAAGAAAAGCTCTAAAATATAAGGTGTATTGTGTTGAACCACGCATGTGAACATTTTTTTACGGATTTGATTGCATTTTTTTAGCTCATGAAAACTCCTCTATTTTCCCGCGTCAATAATTTAGGGGTAATGTTGTCCTCAATATGTGTTTCTTAATTTCCGTGCCAGAAACTATACACCCTATATCTAGAACGGAGGGAATAATAATTATCAAGAGCGGCCGAATTTTCCATGTGACCACCACAGATTTGTGGACATTTTTTTCCAATCAATGATGAATAATAAAGAGACTACATTATACTCCCTCCGGTCTCTTTTAATTGACTCGGATTTAGTATAAATTGGTACTAAATTTGAGTCAATTAAAAAAGAACGGAGGGAGTATATGCCAAACTAGCCAGCCAGCTACACATTTAATTAAAGATAACTGGTGGAACTTTAGATCAGATGAGAAACTATTACACAAATTACAGATTCTGGAATATTACGAGCCTTGATGAAAAACTCCTACTACGCTAACACAGCAGCAGCGCACCAACACAAGAAGACGGAACAAAGCAGCAGCCGGAGGCATATGTTAACACCACACTAGTTCAGATGCCTATCACTCATCAATTGGAGTTTACGGCCATGGATTTTAGCAGGTTCTAGCCATTAGAGGAAGGAAGAGGAAGGAAGTGGAATACAGGAGGAAGGAGAAGACAGAAAGTGGAGGAGGCCGAAGCCGTTCCGTTCCGTTCCAAGCCGAATCTTCCTATCGTTGATGTGCTGGTATATATCGCCCCCTTCCTTGTCTGGCTTTCGAGCAGGCCCTGGCCCAATAGTGGTGGCCCATCTGCCAGCAAGACACGCTGCTAACATTCCCCCCTCCTTAATTTTCGGCTTGACCTCAAGCCGGCGCCTTGCACAACCTCCAGGATCCCATTGCACTTGACGTTCCTGGCTGTTGTAGTTGCGGTAGTAGCCATTGTCGATGAGGACTTTAAAGAGATAGAAGATGGCATGGTAGCAGCATCCACAGCTGACGAAGAATGTGAGGTTGACATGCATCCCTCCAGTTTCTACTTGTTTGCAATCCCTTTCAGAGAATCCGAGAACTTCCCAGATACCACCAGGATCCCATGGCAGTTGTGCCTTCTGATCATGTATTAACAAGTTGTTGTGCTTCATGTCAGCAAGAAGAGAACACGATTCTCTGAATTTTGCACAAAACATGTAGACAGCAGTAACACTAGCAACCCAATGACAAACAATAACGAAGTTGGCTTGCAAGCTTTCCTCACACATGATAGAGGGCACAAACTCCTTGAAATTAGTAACAGAATCTTCATTGCGCTCCCAATTAATCCGTTGGAGAAGCTCCAAAGGACACTGAATATAATGTCTCATTAAGCAGAAGCGAAGGCAATTTTGCAAGAGTTTGTGATGTAGCAACCCCAGTCCAATATGAGGTGAAGAAGAGAAGAGATTGTTCCGCTTCAGCATAATGTGGTGCACACTTGGGACTGGATACTTCCAATAGTTTATCAACCTATATTGCCATTGAGTAATCTTAACCAATGTGAGATGTGTCCATAATTCCAGAACTCCAAGAAGTAGAAGACCCAGATTACTATGCTGATCCATGATAATGTCACAAGTGCTATTAGTGTTACGTGGCTTGGCTGCTTGCAGGCAATGAAAAATATTTCCAATCGATGGGAACTTCAAAGTATCTCGATTTGACTGTAATGCCGTGCAACAGTATGGTGATTGAATTAAGAGTACAAAAATCAGTTTCTCCCAATGGCCCAACAGCTTATGCTTGCTAATGGTATGCCCACTTTCCACTAGGAACCATGCAATTTTCCAAATAAAACATTCTTTGGCATGTCCAAACTGAAGCAACTTGAATCTTGAGTATTGCTTTTCGCATAAATTTCCAAGATATGGCAAAATGATAGTTCCTTCTCTCATTATTTTCAGAGGCACCACTGTGTTTTGAATTTCCCTCCAAATATCAAACAAGTAGGACCCAACTATTTTCCATGGTCGAGAAATGGAACCATAAGGAGCTGAACTTGCTGCGAAAGACACCGACGCTTCAGTATACAGAAGGTGAAAACTTCTCTGAGTACAACAATAAGATCCCAGGAGAAAATCCTCAAAGGTGACATGATCAACACAATGTGAAGAATATGCAGGAGCACAGGCTACATGGTCTTCCATGGATTGCTGACAGGAAGAGCCAACATAGGTGAACTGGTAAGGGAGCAGTTGCACACAGATACCCTTAAGGAAACACTTGCTTGTTGCATTCTCCCCTGGTTTCTTGTAATGGTCGGAACGATCAGATGATTCCTCAGTCAGCTCCTTAGCACATGCATTCAAATTAATATCTCTGCTAACAACAAGATTCCTGGATGTACTTGTGTGCTCCCCTGGGTCCCATTGGAATAAGCATATGGATATACAATTAGATGTGGGATAGCCAAGGCCTGAACACATACCAATGACTTTTGCTTCACGCTGATTCATAGATTTTCCACATGAGACCATGGCCCGAGTGACTTGTGGTAACAGAGGCACCACGTTCTGCTCGTTGGTCTCAAACGGCGGCAACTCCAGCAGCCTGAGTTTCTGAGCGACCTCTTGCTTGTTGTTGATGATGTGATCATCTGCCACATTCCTTGCAGCAATGAACGCAACTGGCCGTTCCACGCTCGAACAAGTAAGCTGCGCAGATATGGCCACTGGCGGCACCATCAGTAGGTCAGACTCGAGCGGCACTGATGACGCCAGCTTGGTAGTTGCTGGACTCAACACTCTAGAACCTAGCATGACAACATCGTTGGAAACAGCCCTAGTCGGCACACAGTCTGCCGTAGCAACATGGACAGTTGTTGGCATGGCCACCAGGTGTGCCACAGGGTCGGCGCAGCTGCCACGTGACGTACAAGCTGTGGTCACTGCTGCCTCACTGGTGGGCGCCGCGGGGTCGAGGTCGCCACCGTGCACCACACACACACAGTGAGGATGGAGGCGGCTATGGGTGAAGTCAAGGTTGTCGTAGAGTCGGCGGCTGCTGGCTCGGGGTCGACGTAGCTGTGCTCGGGGACGACAAGGATGGTGGCCTTGGACAAAGCATATGTTGCAGCGGGGGCGAGGAACATCGGCACAGTGACGTCGCCGCCTGGGCATTGCGTCGAACAGGTGATGGGCGGCGCGAGGTCGGAATCGCCATCACACACCACACCTGCAGAGATGGAGGAGGCGTGCGAAGTAGACGTGGAGGTCGCGGTCACAGGCTCAGGGTCGAAGGAGCTGCGCTCGTGGACGATCGCGACGCTGGTCGTGGATGGACTTGGTGCTGGTGCTGCGGTCGATGGCAGCGGGAAAGCAGCATGGCGCCTTGCCATCTTCTCCGCCCACACAGGGTCGCGCCTCACCCTTTCCTCTTCCCGCTCGATGCGACGCCTTCCCGCCTCACCGAACATGCTGGTGCGGCGGCTTGCCGTCTCGTCGGAGGCATACCTCGATCTCTGCAGGGCTGCCTCGACGGCCGCCTCGATTGAGGAGGCGAGCTCGGATTTCCAATCCATGGAACTGAGAGGAGAAGGTTGGTGGAGATGGGAATTTGAATTGCCTGGAATTTTGGGGATTTTTCGTGGAGGATTGGACTGGCTCTGAATACCAAATGTTAACACCACACTAGTTCAGATGCGTATCACTCATCAATTGGAGTTTACAGCCATGGATTTTAGCAGGTTCTAGCCATTAGAGGAAGGAAGAGGAAGGAAGTGGAATACAGGAGGAAGGAGAAGACAGAAAGTGGAGGAGGCCGAAGCCGTTCCGTTCCGTTCCGTTCCAAGCCGAATCTTCCTATCGTTGATGTGCTGGTATATATCGCCCCCTTCCTTGTCTGGCTTTCGAGCAGGCCCTGGCCCAATAGTGGTGGCCCATCTGCCAGCAAGACACGCTGCTAACAGCAGCATAGCCCCATCACCGAGTGACGCGGCAGAGTCCGCACGAGGCCAAGCCCATGCCCGCACATACACAAGCTAGTAATTGAGTTCTTGGAGCAAATTTGTACATATCTACAACACAGGAAGCTCTGCTGATATATGTAACACATGCCATGCATAGCATTTGGCACTTGGCATATAAGAAGACAAATGATTTACAGTAAGTACATAATTGCTGCATCGCTGAATGATCGCTCGGAGTGCATAGAAGCAGACTAACTCGAGGCGAGCATGCAAACATAAAAGCTAGATTCCACAGCTACAACGATAGGTAACCAAAGCCATCATGTGATGTGAGCCAGCTGAACCTAAACATGCCAGCCAATCATCAAATTTCTTGACGTACACAGTACTCGGGCCAGCATCTCCACTGGAGATCATCACACAATTCTAAACCCAAGCAGTGCCAATACAAATTCCCAAATCAACACAAACAAGCTCTGCTGACACGCACGATCCATAACAGCACCACAGACCGTGTTGTGACAAACAGTCAGCTTATGCCACTCTATACATTTCAATACGTGGCCACCTTTCTGTAACACGAAATGGGTATACATCACTCCAATACAGCAAGCTGAACCCATGAGAGTCGAAGAAGAAGTTCAGGTCAAATGTACAGTCAAGCTAAGGTCATCGGCTCGATGCCCGAAACCGAAAACTTACCTAAACCCATGAGAGTCGAAGAAGAAAGTCACTGCTGCCATCGCACAGCAGCAAGGGCCAAGGAGGAAGAAATCAAAGCCTAGGGCCAGCAGGGGCTACACGGTCCAGCTACCCTGGCTGTTGTTTAGTAATCCATTTTATCCTTGAACAAGCAGAATAAAACATGGTCAGCGAAAACACTCCAAATAGACGCCGCTGACCCAAATTTGAACCAATCAAAACATCATGGTTGCTGTCATGGCCTCCTAGTTTGGCAATAAAAGAAAAGAGAGTTTGGACTGTAAACATGACAGCAATCATGTTTTTTTTCTTCCTAGAAACAATAACAGATGCAGATTCTATACACACTGATATTGCTAACTCGAAGAAACAAGGCACTAGTTAAGATCATATAGTATTGTAAACACATTTCAGAGTTAAGATGGTAACTGCACCAAATAAAAAAGTTCATACAGCTAAAGCATGTCTTGAAGCCTCAAAGTGAATCAAAGTTCATACCGATATAGAAAAAGTTAAGCACACGGAGCAAACCATATTAAACGAATGTAGGTAAATTAAACATTCAAATGGATGAAAAGGACTTCACAGCTAGCAAATGCTATTTTTAGTGCAACTACCCTGGGATGGTATTATTTAGAACAGGGAAGGAGTAGTCGGGACATGTATTTCATTCCAGTAAAACTGTGCAAACTCCACTATCCAAACTATGCATTGAATCCTCAAGAGATTTTTTTTTCAGGATTACACAGCAAACTTCAACCCAGCTGATCTATACACATGGACTAAGATTGGCAAATGAGAACTTATGCTCAAAAATTATGGGTAAATTTGCAAACTTGCAACTGAAGATACATCATTTATCACAGAATTGCTCGTAGCTGTAAAACAGGAAGGGCAACCTTTCAGCCTGTGAACACACAGTATATGCATGCAGTGTTTTGTTGGACTAAACAACTGAAACAATTTCTGTGGTAAACATTGCCATTTCTAAGTGAACACCCACCTTTTTTGCTTCAATTGAATCCATATTCGAGAAACGAGCTAAAAACAAAACGAGAGCTTTTTGATAGCCCGTTCACTCGACTCATCATGTAGGAGCAATAGCTGATCAATATAAACTTGAAAGGAAACAATATATCATGTGTTACCTGAGCAGCACAACAAGCAATAGAAGACACCAAATTTCACGTTGCATTCTACCTGCGCGGTAAAAGCAATCAGAATCGGAGTCTTGATGCCATTTGCTTGTATTTTTGTAGCACCAACAGGTGTGCATGAAGGTAGCTTGCTCCAAGGTCAGCAACCAACCCCATGCTGCACACAAGAAGAAGAATGCTTCATATCAAAGATCTGTTGAGTAGAAGAAGAGCACAACTTTCCCTCAAAAATAATGTCAATTACTGCTGCCCAGGCAAGCAAAAACAGGAAGCATGCACATGACCACATGATACAGTACGGAATGAGATCATCTATTTCCCCTGGCCGAATGGGACTGGGCTATCCTACCCAAAACACCATGATGGCATCTTGGTTCACATGCAAGCTTTCCCTAAACCCTAATGTCTACACATTCAATTCAACTCGAAAATGAAACGACTATTAGACCTCGTCGGCAGTACCTCGTCGGGGAGGCGGCCGTCAGCAGCATGCGGAGTCATGTCCACCGGCAAGAGCTCAGGGACGAGATCGTCGGCATCAGACCTCAACACACCAGAGAACAATACACGTGAGCAGAGCAGCAACGGCATGAGGATTGGAAGGAAGAAAAGAGGAACTGCATTCTCTGGAACATAGCAGCAACAACAATACATTTGCAATACAAAAACGCCGACTCGGCAGAACTGCGACGGCCGCAGTCGCCTTCGTCCCCAGCTACGACGCACGCGAGCAGGTGGCTGATGGAGGCCGCAGTCGACGGATTCAGGGGAGAAGCGGGGAGGGCGACCTCGCCGGCACGGCACGCATTGTCGCCGTCAGCAGCCACGTGCTGCGCGGGGCAAAGCTCCACTTGTGCGCCCGGCCGTCGCCATGGCCTCCCACGGATGGTGCATCGAAGGGAGGCGGCGGGACGGAGCTCCAGCCGCTCCGGACGGCCGCGGCGGTTAGGGCCAGCCCCTAGGGTTTCGCGGACGCGGAGGGGATGGGGTGGACGGCGTTTACAGGATTCGGTGGGCGGGGGGGCTGGTCAGCGGCGAGGTGGGGGTTGCCGGCGGGGAGCAGCGGCGGCGTCGATGCTCGGGCAGAAAGGGGAATGAGCAAGAGAGGACACGACGCGTGGACGGCTCAGATCGTGACCACGCTGTAGCTATTATCTCGGCACAAAATTTTGGCTCCCAAACTCAATTTTTTCGTCTCCAATCAAATTCGCAATTTGCACACCACTTTGGCAGATCCTCCATAGTTCACCTTATATATCCATCTTCATAGCTACTCGATGGACAGTTACCATCATCCACGCTTAGTTTGATCACATACCGTGTCATGGTCTGACCATCAGTTTGCTGGTTTCATAGGATACGTTCTTCTGGTCTGACTCCGTGTTTATCTACAATCTTGCCCAGTCTTTTGAATCGCGAACCCAAATCAAATCAACCTGAATTGTAGATCACCACCGGTCATACCCGACCGATGCTGAGTTCATGTATCCTTCAAACCACTGCGTAGCCCCTCCATCAGCCGAGTGGAATCTTCCATCAAACTTCAGCTCCACCTTCAACATGGCTCCATGGAATATGACCAGTCCACCCTCATGATAGTCAACTTCAATCTCTCCAGTGTGCGACGTCTTGAGTTGACCACGCACCGCATGACGAAGCGCGCAATCCAGGGCCGGTCCTGAGATTTTGGAGGCCCGGGCGAAACTAAAATTTTGGGCCCCTCTTACTACTTTTTTTCGCATGTATGAGATGATGAAAAATAAATACTTTTAAGTATACACAACTTTAATATTCATATAAAACAATGTTTACATGATACCTTAAAATTTCTCCGCCAATTCCTAGAAGCAAAGTCTGTGACGATGAAATCAATATCAAACTCGTCCATTAACTTCTTGTCGATGTATAGAATTGCCAAACCAGTTAACCCTGCTCCTACAAATAAGAACAACAACTGCTAATCAAAATTCAAAACATAAATTATAGGCGAGCATATAAGTAGAATTTCAAGATGCAGCGGGCGTTCTTACCTTCTATCTTAATCTAATACGCAGATTGGATGATTGCCTGATTGTCGATGGCAACTGCGACGGCCACTGGCCGGCGGACTAGCAGGCAGCACCGTAGTCCGCAGGAGGGCAGCAGTCAGCAGATCGTCTCGCGGTCGGTCGGTCGCGATCGGCGAGAGCGAGGGCATGAAGCAGGCGGCCTGGGCGATAGCCACGAATCGCGAGAGGGCACGCATGGAATTGTGAAACAATGATTTGGGAACGCTCAACACCCAATAGGGTTGGCGTAGGGTTTATATTTATAGTGTACAACACGTACAATGTTACAGGTATAATACACAGAAGCTCTACGTATATATACAGTCTAACACCCTCCCTCAATCTCAACTCTGTCATCTAACATCTAACAAGTTGAGATTGCGCCTACAGCCTTGAAACAACGGCAAGGACAGTGGCTTTGTGAAGATGTCAGCAAGTTGATCTTTGGAGGAGATAAACCTGATCTGAAGAAGCTTCCGTGCAACACGTTCCCTCACAAAATGATAGTCAAGTTCGATGTGCTTGGTTCGAGCATGGAACACAGGATTGGATGACAGATATGTCGCACCAATGTTATCACACCAAAGAACAGGAGGCCGAGCTTGCGGAATGCGCAACTCTCGCAACAAAGACTGCACCCAGATAAGTTCAGCAGTGGCATTGGCCACAGCTTTGTACTCAGCTTTAGTACTGCTCCGAGACACTGTAGCTTGCTTGCGAGCACTCCAGGCGATCAAATTAGGACCAAAGAATACTGCATATCCCCCCGTAGATCGCCTATCATCAGGACTACCAGCCCAGTCTGCATCAGAGAACGCAGACAGCAAGGCTGAAGGAGCAGAACGAAGACGAAGTCCATAGGACGGCGTATGACGAATATAACGCAGAATGCGTTTCACAGCAGCCCAATGAGGATCTCTGGGTGAGTGCAAATACTGGCAAACGCGGTTAACCGCATAAGATATATCAGGCCTGGTAATGGTGAGATACTGGAGACCACCAACAACACTGCGATATTCCGTCGCATCCTCAGAAGACAAAAGCACACCATCGGCAGCTGTAAGGACATCAGTGGTAGACATAGGGGTAACGGCAGGCTTACTATCAAGCATGCCAGCACGACGAAGCAAGTCCTGAGAATACTTCTTCTGAGTGAGAGACAGTCCAGTATCATCATGAGTCACCTCAAGACCAAGGAAATAGTGTAGTTTCCCAAGATCTTTCACAGCAAAAGTAGCTCCAAGTGAGGCAACAAGGCGATCAGTAGCAGCAGCAGAGGAGCTAACCAAGATAATATCATCAACATATACCAATAGATACATGGTGACCTCTGGACGCTGAAGCAGAAACAGTGATGTGTCTGCTGTGGAGGGAACAAAACCATGAGCACGAAGAGCAGCTCCAAGGCGGGCATGCCAGGCACGAGGAGCTTGCTTGAGACCATACAAGGCCTTCACCAAGCGGCACAAATGAGCAGGACGAGAAGGATCAGCAAACCCCGGTGGCTGACGCATATAAACCTCCTCATCAAGAACGCCATGAAGGAAGGCATTCTGAACATCCAGCTGTCGAAGAGACCACCCACGAGTGACAGCCACAGAAAGCAGAATACGAATGGTGGTTGGCTTGACAACAGGACTGAATGTATCCTCATAATCAACGCGATAGCGTTGTCTGAACCCCTTGGCGACCAAGCGCGCCTTATATCTCTCAATAGTGTCGTCTGCATGTTTCTTCACCTTAAACACCCATTTGCAATCAATGACGTTGATACCTGGCCGTGGCGGAACTAAGGACCATGTGTTATTCTTGAGAAGAGCCTGATACTCAAGATCCATAGCCTGACGCCAGTGAGGAATCTGCATGGCTGCAGAGTAATGACGAGGCTCAGCAGTGGGGTCAGCAACAGCTTGAGCCAAACACGCAGCGAGCCAGGCAACAGTCCCATCAGTGCGCTCCTTTGGTCGAGAGATACCACTCCGACTACGTGTATGTGGTCGAGAGGGCACAGGTGCAGTCACAGTCGATGGAGGAGCCGTTGTCGCAGGTGCCGAAGAAGCGGGCGACACAGACGCAGGTGACGCTGGCACAGACGGTGGGGGCGACGGCGAGACAGGCGGCCCAGCTGGAGAGACGGGCGGCGAGGCAGGAGGCGTCGCCTGAGGCGGAGGCGACCCGGGCGGGGGCGACGGCCCAGGCGGGCGACACAGGCCGGGGTGACCTGTGCGGAGGCGACGGCCGAGCGTGGGGCGACCCAGTGGGGGCGACGACGGCGTGCGGGGGCGACGACCCAGGCGGGAGCGACGGCCCAGGCGGGGGCGGCGACCCGGGCGGGGGCGGCGACCCAGGCGGCACGGCGATCGAGGAGGCTGCATGGGGCATGCAAGGCACCGCGTGATCGACGTGAACAGCAGGGGCTGTAGAATCCGCCGGAGGGTCATCCAGAAGCTCAAGGCGCGCACCGCGTCCAACACCTGCACCATGGTTAGGAAGCAAAACAGGAGCATATGCAACATCATCAAATTGACCAGGCAAGGTAGGAGTAGACACCAAGGGCTGGGTAGGGGTAGGTGGGGAAACAGAGGGGGCAAACGGAAACAGGTTTTCATCAAAGACGACATCACGGGAGATGTAGACACGATTGGATGGGATGTGGAGACACTTGTACCCTTTATGCATGGAACTATAGCCGAGGAAGACACACTGTTTGGAGCGAAACTCCAGTTTGCGACTGTTGTAGGGACGAAGATGGGGCCAACATGCACAGCCAAACACTTTGAGAAAGGTATAGTCTGGAGGTTCATGGAATAATAGCTCGATAGGTGTTTTCATATTGAGGAGTCTAGTGGGAAGCCTATTTATGAGAAAACAAGCTGTGATAAACGCGTCACTCCAAAAACGAAAAGGGACAGATGCGTGCGCAAGAAGTGTTATGCCAGTCTCAACAATGTGACGGTGTTTTCGTTCAGCAACGCCATTCTGTTGGTGTGTATGGGGGCAAGCTACGCGGTGAGCAATGCCATGTTTCTCAAAGAAAGAACTAAGATTACGATACTCACCCCCCCCAGTCGGACTGAACATGAACAATTTTCTCCTTGAGGAGCCGTTCTACATGGCGTTGGAATTGCAAGAAGACATCAAACACATCAGACTTGCGTTTAAGCAGATAAATCCATGTAAAGCGACTATAAGCATCAATAAAACTGACATAATAGTTGTGACCACTAACTGAAGTTTGGGCATGGCCCCACACATCTGAATAAATGAGCTCAAGAGGAGCTTTGGCTACATAGTTTGACACTGAAAAGGGTAACTGATGACTCTTGCCTTGCTGACAGGCATCACAGACTGCAGGTTCTTTATTACTAGACACAAGTGGGAGATCATGACGATGAAGCACATGACGAACAATGGGAGTGGCAGGATGACCAAGGCGAGAGTGCCAATGTGATGACGAAGCTCGCACAACACTGAGGACATGGGGGGCGGCAGGTACATCAAGAGAGTAAAGACCATGGCGACTCCAACCTCTAAGAAGAACGTCCCGCGTGACCCGGTCCTTAACAAAAAAAATGAAACGGGTGAAACTCAACAAAGACATCATTATCAAGAGTGAGCTTTTTAACAGACAGCAAATTACGAGTGACCGAGGGAACACGGAGAACATTACGAAGATGAATGGACTTAGATGTACGGGTAAGAAGGGATGCCTGGCCAACATGGGAGATGTGCATACCTGACCCGTCAGCAGTGCGAACCTGGTCGTGGCCAGTGTAGGACTCCCGCGCGGTGAGGTGAGAAAGATCATGCGTCAGATGATCTGTAGCACCAGTGTCCATGTACCACGTAGGATCAACAGGGTAGGATGAAGTAGACCCCTGTGTCGCAAGAGCCGCCTGTTTCTCATTACCGCGGCCATCATTCCCAATGCCGAGAAAGTCTTGCTTGAAGCGTCGATGACAGCGAGAAGCAAGATGGCCTTCAATGCCGCAAAGTTGACAGGGCACCTTGGCGCCACAGGCCGGACACTGCCAGGCACGGCCGCGGCCACCGGTGGTGCTGTTGGGGCGGGGCGGCGTGGCCGGCTGGCGGGGCTGCGGCGAGGGCCCGCCTTGCGGGCGCGGCTGCTGTTGGCCACGGCCGCCACGGTAGGCCGCATTGGCCACGGCGTCGGCGGAGGAGCCATCAGGACGCATCTTCAAGCGGCGCTGCTCAGTATTGAGAAGGCGAGCATAGAGCTCACGAGGCGGCAGGGGAGTGTCACGACCGTTGATGTTTTCCACAAGAGCTTCATAATCTTCATCGAGGCCATTGAGCACGAAGGAGGTGAACTCCTCATCGCGAAGAGGCTGCCCAATTGAAGAAAGAATGTCCGCCATCTCCTTAATCTTGTTGTAGTAGGTGGAGATAGAGGAATCCAGCTTTTTTGTTTCACCGAGTTTGGTACGGATTGCCATAGAACGAGCCATAGACTGCGAGGAGAAGCTGGAGTCGAGGGTGCCCCAAGCGTCTCGCGAGGAAGTAGCAAAGACAACCATGCCCGCCACCGAGGGGGTAAGCGAGGACTGTATAGCACCGAGAATTGCTTGATCCTGAGCGACCCAGAGGCGATGCGCCGGGTTAGGAATAACCATGGGAGCACCGTCAGCCGTGGTAACCTGGAGAACAGCCGGAGGGCACGGCAAGGATCCATCAACAAAGCCTTCCAGGTAATGGCTGCGCAGAAGAGGCAACACCTGGGCTCGCCATAGGAGATAGTTGTCGGCGTTGAGCTTGACCGTCAACAGATGGGCAAAGTGGAACGGTGCGGCAGTGGGAGCATAGCCGGCTGCAGCAGCAGAACCGACGGTGGGCACCACGAGAGGCGCGCGGGGGGGCGTGTCGAGGACAGGCGTAGATGGCGGTGGCGAGTGCGGCCCGTAGGAGAGCGGCGGCATGCCGTAGAAGAGCGGCTGACCGTAGAGGCCAGCCCCGTAGGGCACCATAGGCGCGGACCCGATCGGCGGAGGCGGCTGAACCGCAGGAGCGCCAGGGGCAGCAAGGACGCCAGAGATCGGGGCCGGAGGCGCCGAGGCGGGCGTGGGAGACGCCGAGGGAACCACCGCAGGCGACCCCGAGATCGGAGTCGGGGGCGGCGGCACCATCGCAGAGGTGGCCCGAGCAAGGGGAGAGACCGGGGTGGAGAAGGGCCACCCGGCCCCATTGGTGAACAACGAGCCCGCCGGTCGCGTGGAGATCGACGGCGGGACGAGCGGCGGAGGAGCGGTCCCGGCAAGGAGAGCCGCGAGAAACGGCGACACCGTCGCGGTGGTCGAGGAAGACGCCATCGCAGGGGTGGTCGACGTGCTCGAGGCAACAGGAAGCGAGGCGGCGGCGGCGGCCGACGAGGGCAGGGTGGCGGCGGAAGTCATGGGTGGGTGGGTAGATCGGTTTAGGTCTGATACCATGTGAAACAATGATTTGGGAACGCTCAACACCCAATAGCGTTGGCGTAGGGTTTATATTTATAGTGTACAACACGTACAATGTTACAGGTATAATACACAGAAGCTCTACGTATATATACAGTCTAACAGGAATCAAGGCGTCGGGCTCGGAAAAATTGGCGATGCTTCACATATCGATAGATGGAACGGATTTCAGGCGCTCGCTCAAGTCGTGGCCGGCCAGCCGGATTGGAAACCAATGAGAAAAGAAAATATCCAAGTGTAGACCAAACTCATTTAAAATCGTAAAACTGCTCTCTTTTTTCTGCAATTTATAGTAAGCCTATAAAAAAAAAATGGGCCCCCAGTTTTTCTGGTCCCGGGGCGGCCGCCCCGCCAGACCCTCCCCAGGGCCGGCCCTGGCGCAATCCAATGCGCCGCGTCTTGCCACGCCAAAGAAACTAGGAACCATCAGCATCACGCTCGTATGTTGTCATCGCTGATCTGGTCATCCTTTTCAGTTTCAACCGGCCTCCACGTCAATCACAAGACCACACAGGCTACTCGTCTTATGTGCCTGATCCAGCCACTGCAACCACGCTCCACCTTGTGTCGTATTAGGTCAGCATAATCGTCCATCGCTCGACGCCGTGTAGATAGATGATCCCAGCATGTCACACTTCAGACTACTGCAAGCCCGCACGCCATCCTAATTGATTTCGCTAGCTGTTGGCTCCAATGATCCTCATCCAGCTTCATGGTACAGACCTCGCGCACAAGCACCTAATTTAATGAGAACAAATAATTACGTGCAACTTACATGCATGCATCATTATTTTGCCTTCCTCTTTTATTCACTTTTGCACGTGTGACGTGTCTCCGACAAACTTCCGACCATATCATACTTTCTCCTACCCAAAATATGTTACATATAAGTTTTGGTCAAAGTCAAACTTCATAAGTTTAATCATCTATATTGATAAAAATATAAATATAAATAATAATATAATAATATTTTAAAAATTATGAAATATATTTTCATATTATATGCATTTGATATGGTAAATCTTTGTATTATGGTCAAAGTTTGCATAGTTTAACTTGCCTTGAGGGGCAAAGCTCCGTGCTTGTGCGCCCGGCTGTCTCCATGGCCTCCCACGGATGGTGCATAAAAGGGAGGCGGCGGGATGGAGCTCTAGCCGCTCTGGACGGCGGCGGCGACTAGGGCCAGGCGGCCAGCCCCTAGGGTTTAGAAGATGCGCGGGGAATCCGGTGGGATTGGACGTGGAGGGGATGGGGTGGATGGCGTTTACATGATTCGGTGGATGGGGCGCTGGTCAGCTGAGAGGTGGGGGTTGCCGACGGGGAGCAGCAGCGGCGGCGTTGATGCTCGGGAAGAAAAGGGAACGAGCAGGAGAGGACACGAGAGATTGGGTAGCAGGGTTGGATCGGTGAGAGCCGTTAGATCCACGACAAGTGGACTGCTCAGATCGTGACCACGCTGTAGCTATTTTCTCTGCAAAAAAATTTGGCTCACAAATTAACTCAAATTTTTCGTCCCGAATCAAATTCGCAGTTTGCTCATCACTTTCGCATATCCTCCATAGTCAACCTTGTCCATCTTCCTAGGTACTTGATAGACAGTTACCGTCATGAACCATATGTTACTCGTCAAAACTGCGTACGTCCACACTTAGTGTGACCACATGTCTGACCACCAGTCTAACGCCGTGTTCATCTACAATCCTGCCGAGTCTTTTGGTTCGCGAACCTCAATTGTAGATCACCGCAATCATACCCAACTGGACGCTGAGTTCATGTATCCTTCAAACCACTACAAGTTGGTCCAAACAACGTCTCACTCTTTTTTTGCTGAAATAGGATTCGACTATCTGTCGAAGCCCCTCCATCAGCCGAGTGGAATCTTCCATCAGACTCCAGCTCCACCTTCAACATGATCCCATGGAAGATGACCAGTCCACCTTCACGCCCGTCAACTTCAAGCTCACCAGTCTGCGCCGTCTTGAGTTGACTCCGCGCCGCATGTCCAAGCGTGCAAACCGTTGTGTCGGTGTTTTGTGACGCCAAAGAAATCAGGAACCATCAGCATCACGCTCCTATGTCGTCGTCGCGGATCTCGTCATCCCTTTCTGTTCTGACCGGCCTCCACGTCGACCCGCCAGACTACACAGGCTACTCGCCTTATGTGCCTGACCCAGCCGGACTTATCCAACTGCAAACACGCTCCACCTTGTGCCGTATCGGGTCAGCACAATCGTCCATCACTAGACGCCGTGTAGACACATGATCCCTCACACTTCAGGCTACTACAAGCCTTATGCGCATGCCATCATCCTTGATTTCGCCGTGGGCTCCAACGATCCTCGTCTACCTTCATGGTACACAGGGGCGGAGCCAGGATTCGGACATGGGGGGGGGGGGGGGGGGGCGAAAATTCGACAAGTCATCAAAGAGAATAAATATCATAATATATTAAGTCAATAATCTCGTTAGAAAATTACATATCTATTAGCTTAAAGTGTGCCCTACGACCACCGGTGTCGAATCTCGTCAGAACAAATTTTTGCAACTATATCCTTCCCAATGTATACAATCATATAATGCCGAAGAAAATCATCTCTCATTCTATTTGGAAGACGTGTCTTGATCAATTTCATTGCCGAGAAAGCTCGCTCGGTGGTTGCAGCTGACACTGAAAGAGTTATGACTAACCGCAATAATCTATCAACCATTGAGTACGTAGTAGCTTTAACCGTTTTAACTAGTCCAACTGTAAAATCAGCAAGTGAAGACAAACTTTTAAGCTCGGAATGGTTGCAAACATCCAACTGTAAAGTGGGGAAGTTGAGACTCCAACTGATCCCTATCTTGACTAGAAAAATCCTTGGGATAATTTTTTTGAACCAGCCTGCATATTTTCGAGAGATCAAAAGAATCATGTCTTGGATCCAAAGAAGCACAAAGTGTCATGAGTACTTTGAATAACAAAGCAGTCATTTAACTCAACCAATTGTTGATCTATAGCAACATTGAACACATCTGCTTTGTAGTTATGTAATGTTGTTGTGTTATCATGCTTGTTGCGAGATCTTGTCACATCAACATACTTACAGAATACAAATTGCAATACATAGAGTTAAGTAAGTATGATAATATATGTTCTAAATATATACAAGGAGAGAGGTATTACTTGCCACTTAAATCGGGAACCTCAATTTCATGCTTCAAGCAAAAAGACTGAACCTCCTCCAGAAGAGATTCCCAACCATCTTCTTTTAGCTTACCAAGAAGCACTTTTGTGTTAGAAACTGAATCCAATGCATTTAAAATATCAATGGACTTCCGTTGGAGGGTTTGACATAAGACATCAGTGATCTTCATGATCTTCTCCATTAGATGCAGAATGAACACAAAATCAAATGACTTAATTATTTTTAGAGCACCTACTGCATCTCCCCTAGAATATTTTGAGACTGAGCGATCAGTTGCTACACTCTGTAGGACTGCAACCGTAGGACCAAACATCTTAAGTAAGCTCTGTATGGATTTGAAGTGAGAACTCCATCGAGTGTCCCCAGGTCTCTGTAAAGATCCAATCTGATTTGCTCCTTTTCCTTGTATCTAGGTCACCCAACTCAATTTCTCGTTCAATTTTAGCAGCTTGATTTTCTAAAATTTATCATTGCGTCTAGGCGACGCACTAACAACATTTATGATGAGAATAGCATGTTGGAAAAAGTTATGCACCTCATGTACCTCCCTTGATGCCGCAACAAGAGCCAACTGTAACTGATGAGCCATGCAATGTACATAATAAGCATAAGGACACTCGTTTAGAATTAGAGCCTTTAACCCATTCCATTCACCTCTCATGTTACTAGCCCCATCATATCCTTGTCCTCTTATATCGTGGACATTCAAATTATTATCTGCAAGGACAACACAAATTTCCTGCTGGAGAGTCAATGCAGCAGTGTCAGTAACATGAATGATATCAAGAAAGCGCTCCGTTATGAATCCTTCCTTGTTCACAAACCGGAGGACTAGTGCCATTTGCTCTTTCTTCGATTCACCTCAAGCTTCATCCACCATTATACAAAACTTGCTAGTACCAATTTCTTCTCTAATTTGCATCTGAACCTTTTGAGAAAATAATTTAAGAATTTCTTGTTGCGCAGTATGGGAGGTGTACCGCGCATTCCGTGGAGCGTTATCCAAGACAACCGCATGCACCTCTTTGTTATAAGAAGCCAACAACTTTACCAATTCAAGAAAATTACCCTGGTTCATGGATTATGGAGATTCGTCATGCCCTCTAAAAGCACAAGCTTGGAATGTCAATCACCTAGTGAAATCATGAAGGAAAAAGTTATTACTATACTGCTTACTACAATACATAATAATATTCTGCTATCTAGGATGGAAAAATATTGCATACCTGATAGAATTGATTGTAACCTAAAACCTTAGTCTTGCATCTAAAACCATTCTTTCAGTCGCTTGTACAATTGTCTTGTCAATGTGGGTCATACTATTTTTTCGATTGTCAAAACATCTGACAGAATAATTATGACCATGTGGGTTAAGAAATCACACTCTTTTCCATCATTCACTTTCTTCTAGTTTATAAACCCAAACCCCTTAACAGTGAATGTATCCGAGCCACACCTTCCACTTGGTTTCTCTGTAAAGACAAAACATGGAAGACAATATGCATGATGTGTGGAAGGTGAATACTCTAGCAAAGGAATTTTTTTTTTGAAATAACTAAACTGGAATCGGTGACGATTTTTTATTATATGTATACTCTCTTACGTATGTCTGATAAGGACCCTCGGAAATATAGAATCATCGTGCTTCTTCTTGCTAATCGATAGGAAGTTCCCAAATCTGTTTGCGCTTACCAGGATCCCTTACAAATGATGTGCTGCCAATTCCCCTGTTCTGAAACTTATATTGGTTCCATAATATTCTGATCATCAGTTTGTATATGAACAGGATTGGAACCTTCATCTACAATAGGTTGCTGCTTCTCAGACTCATATGGACTTGCATTTTCAGAAATAGTAATATTAGCGCTTGAGGTTGAACCAATTCGTTGGAAAAGAAATCTACCCCTCTTCTTTGTGCTACCTTTCTCTTCGTCTTTTAAGTGCAACGAAAATAAAAAAGACCACAATTAATAAATGAATATACTGTTTTATATGATACGGACATGATTGGCGACTTGCAGTCTTGTACCAGTAGCAGGGAAATTTGTAGATACCTACTGTTGTATGCAGCGGAAATGTAGAAAACCGGAAGGCGTAAGCGGAATTGGTGACGAACGGCAGCAGACGGCAGGCGAACACGCGCGCCTGGCTGCCAGATCGCAAAGACGCAAACACAGCTTCGATCGATCGATCGGTTCGAGGTGCGTTTACTTTGGGTTCCAGACCAGTAGACCACGATGGCAAATACTTGGTACATTAATAATGGTCTGCTTACGTACAGAAAATCGGTGGGTGTGGGGGGAGGGGGCTCTAGACCCCTGCCTCCGCCCCTGATGGTAATCAACACATTTTATCGGAACAAATAATTACCTGCAACTTACATGCATGCATCATTATTTTGCCTCGCTCTTTTGTTCGCTTCATCACCTTTTTTTTTTCCTTTAGCAAATCTCTGCACCACCGCTGCCCACGGTTATTTGCTTTTTTTCTTTTTTGAGAGAAACCACATATTTCATTAATCGAACACCAAGACACATGTGGAAACTAAAAGATAAACCGGGATAAAATGATTATCCTGAATTTGCAGCCTAAAAGATCGAGAAATACAAAACGATCTCTAGGGTTTCCTGCAACCACCGTAGCCAGCGGCCGCCATCCAATTCCAACGCTGCCGAGACGAACGCAAGAAGAGACACCGAGCCTCCACCGTTGCAAGATCCAAAAAAACACCATCGCCAGCGAGGCATTGTGACATGAACAGGCCTGCTGCAAGCAGCGAGACACATATCGCTGTGGCACGTCGACCGGGGGACGTCCCCGTGCTGTCTTGGACCAAGATACGCCGCCTCCCATCGGCGAAGTCGGAGAAGAATGATATAACCACCACCTCCGGACCAACATCTTCGCTCCAGAAGAACCACCGCGTCCTGGCCCCTAGCGCCGTCGTGGACAACGACAAACGCCAGTGACACGTTGAGATACAGATCTCGCCAGATCTGAAGAACGGCGAGAAGACCAAGCCGCCGACCTGAAAGATCGACAAGCACACGTTGCCAACAACTCCGAGACGCCGTCGTGAAGATCACCGCCGGTGTGGGAGTGGAGTTGTGGCAGATTTATTTGCCCGGACGCCGCTCCCACCACCCCAACGACGCACCAGAGGAGACAAAAACTAACCCTAACTACTAGACCAGAAAAGAGGAACGAGGTTCCCCCTCCCTCATGCCGCCGCCAGAGCGGCAAGCGGAGGGAGAGGAAACCAGACCCAACGCCCTGGCCGGAGATTGGGAAGATTGGATGGCCTCACGGTTCTTTGCTTTGTGTTTCCATCGTACGAGTACTCTGCAGCCGCATATTAGCCACCAAGGCTGGTGAACCTTGGCCTTGCTTTGTCCACCAGGTTGCCTAAACAGCCCGCGCGCTTTGGGGCCGCACGTACAGCGCGCGCCGCCAACTCGCCTGGATCAAAGCGACCCCGATCGATCCGTCGCGATTTGCCGCCGCCCAACGCATACTGCCCGCTCTACCGATTGCTTCGTCGCAAAAAAAAAAAAAAAAAAAATCAAACCGATCTGTTGCTGATGTGTTTGCCGAGAACCGCGCGCCTCCTACTGCCGCTTCAGATCCTCAATGTCCTGTCTACTTCCGTCGCCAACAATTCGGATCAAGATCCAGCCGCTCTGCCGACGAAAAATAACAGCCAACCATTATTGTCCTCTAGATCTGTTCCATCTGCGACCTCAGGATCTTTTGCTCTGATACCACTTATTAGCGTTGAAGATGTCAAATTAATCTATCAAGAACAAGCAATCACAGCAAATAACACCAAGATTTGATAACGCACTTTAACGAATGCCTACGTACATCTGGGAGGTATGCTTTACGAGCGCTTCTCCCAAATACTATCATGGTACCATCGACGACAAGCCCATTGAGGTGACACACACACTTAAGATTAAAACATCACGCCGGACCACCACCCCTGCCGCGGGCGTCAGACTATCACCGAAAATCAATCACCTAGCTTTCGTCTAGTTAATTTTGGCTACTACTGGTTCGTTTATATATTAGGTCAGGTTACAGAGTTCGACTCCAACATGCAATCCACACCTCCGCCGATGATCAATCCACGCCCCCGCTTAGATCCATCGTGACCGCAGCTCGATGGTGTCCGGAACATGGCTCGACCGGTCGCGGGGGCATCAAGATTGGCCGCAGCGAAACCGGGAGCGAGCGCGGCAAGGCGGGTGCATCAGCGAGAAAACGGAGGTGGAGAAGAGCGCTCGGACGCCGCACGCCTCCGAGGGTCCTACCGGTAGGTACGGGGTAGAGCCGCCACCCGCGTTCTCCAAGCGGGAATCCTCCGCCTACGGTACATGGCGGTGAACATGGAGCTCGGAGACGAGCGGATCCTCCCGAAACTCGGCGACCGAGGAGGTCGGCTTCGCGCCCGGCGACTTCGTCGATGACAACCACCTTGACACTGTCATCGGGGTTAGCTCGCAGATGGCCGCCACGAAGCGGACAAGGCGGAAGAGTGGCGTCTGGTCGCGAAGGAGCTGGGGAAGATCTATGCTGACCTCAACAGCGACGGCGAGTGAGGAGGCCACCGACGTGTCGCCGCCACGGCACAAGGCTCCGGTGAGCATCCCGAAGGCAATTCAAATTCTGGTAGTAGGTTGTCATGGCGACAAAATGTAATGCATTCTGTCTCCCGCGTCAATCATTTTTAAATATGCAGTTCTGTTTTAGCGTATCTTATCTGCTCACACGCTTTCGTTAGCCTCTAGATCGATAATTTTTCGGCCCGCAAATATGTATTTGGGTTTCTGGTTTGAGGTCTCTATTGGAGTTGGTTTTAACCGGCTGGCCGGAGGTGGGCAATTGACCTATTGTCACTTGGCAAGGAGCGACGCGCCGTTCCATCCTCGTCGAGCACCGTCACAGCTGGCCGGAGGTGTGCTCTTGTGCGATTGACTCAATGTCTCATTTGTTGAGCCGACTGTGCGGCGGCCGCCGAATCCGATGCCCTGCCTGGATGGCCGGTGGAGAGCTAGGGAAAAACAGAGTAAGAACTGAAGAAGCATGTAATTCACGGCAAGGTCCGGGCGTCGTAGTGACTGGCCGGACGTGCCTTCCATATATGTCGGCTGTCTTAGGACATAAGGATTACCTGTCGGCTGTCTTGTTCGAATTTCGGACGTACGCGTGATTTTGGTACGCGCACGCTGTTATGAAGGTCATACAACTCCTCGTTTTGCTAGTCCAACTAGAAAAGAAAAAAACATGCTAGCCCGTCACTACGGGAAAAACAGGCGCTGCCGTGCAGCGTTTCAATGCCGTGCGCCGCCGCACGGCAAAGAAATTATTGCCGTGCGCAGCAAGCAGCACGCACGGCAAAGACAATCCGCACGGCAACATCTGAGAGCAGCGCACGGCAATGAAGGCCAGCACGGCAAAGACAGAAGCGGCGCACGGCAAAGAAACAAATGACGGCAAAGTACAAGGAAACCTCACGGCAAAGAAAGGAAGACGGCAAAGTCCCTACGTGCCGCACGGCAAAGAAACCATGCACGGCAAAGGCCCTGGGCATTGCCGTGGCTCCCCCCTTTGCCGTGCGGACATGTGAGTTGCACGGCAAAGGCACCTTTGCCGTGCGTTCCCTTCTTTGCCGTGCGCCAACAAATTTTTTTTTGTTTTTCTTTCTATTTTATTTCATCTAATACTTATATTTATTTGTTAATTAGTTTTTCTTTTTGATGACTATTTATTAGAGAATGTGCAATACAAAATTACTCTCCATATATGTTCATCCCCCACATATATCACGGTTTCGGAGCAACCCGCGGTTCGGAAAATCTCCTAAGTGTTATCGCCCAACAGTGAGGAAGGTCACACCGGGGAGCTACTTTTGCACAATTACACCTTGCATCACACTTTGACACATACCATAAGTCCACATGCAAGATTTGGTGGGGTTCCGGTGCTCCGGTGGTCGTTCTCCCCCTCCTCCCCCCAAAACAGCGAAACGTGTGCCCCGGCGGGTCTACCCCCCTAGATTTCTCCGCGCGAGGGTGCACCAATGTACTTTTTCATTCTTTTAGGTTTGTTTAGGACATATACACATGGAGAACCAAGATTGGGACCCTTTGGCACATACACCCGCAGCTCGAGCCATTATCACACGATCGATGGTGTGCCTGATCTACTGGTTAGGGTTAGGCGTAGGGTTAGGGCTAGGGTTTAGGGGGTAGGGCTAGGGTTTAGTTTAAAGGTAAGTATTTATGGTTAGGTATAGGTTTAGGGTTTAGGGTTAGGGTTAGGGTTTATGATGCATGGTTCTGCAGCTCCGGTGTCGTGGTTTAGGGGTTTAGAGGGGTTTAGGGCTCGAAGCCTCCCCAGTTTAGGGTTTAGGGTTTAGGGGAGCTACTTTTGCACCATTACACCTTGCACCACACTTTGACACATATCATAGGACCACATGCAAGATTTGGTGGGGTTCCGGTGCTCCGGCGGTCGTTCTCCCCCTCCTCCCCCCAAAACAGCGAAACATGTGCCCCGGCGGGTCTACCCCCCTAGATTTCTCCGTGCGAGGGTGCACCAATGTACTTTTTCATTCTTTTAGGTTTGTTTAGGACATATACACATGGAGAACCAAGATTGGGACCCTTTGGCACATACACCCGCAGCTCGAGCCATTATCACACGATCGACGGTGTGCCTGATCTACTGGTTAGGGTTAGGCGTAGGGTTAGGGCTAGGGTTTAGGGGGTAGGGCTAGGGTTTAGTTTAAAGGTAAGTATTTATGGTTAGGTATAGGTTTAGGGTTTAGGGTTAGGGTTAGGGTTCATGATGCATGGTTCTGCAGCTCCGGTGTCGTGGTTTAGGGGTTTAGAGGGGTTTAGGGCTCGAAGCCTCCCCAGTTTAGGGTTTAGGGTTTAGGGGAGCTACTTTTGCACCATTACACCTTGCACCACACTTTGACACATATCATAGGCCCACATGCAAGATTTGGTGGGGTTCCGGTGCTCCGGCGGTCGTTCTCCCCCTCCTCCCCCCAAAACAGCGAAACGTGTGCCCCGGCGGGTCTACCCCCCTAGATTTCTCCGCGCGAGGGTGCACCAATGTACTTTTTCATTCTTTTAGGTTTGTTTAGGACATATACACATGGAGAACCAAGATTGGGACCCTTTGGCACATACACCCGCAGCTCGAGCCATTATCACACGATCGACGGTGTGCCTGATCTACTGGTTAGGGTTAGGCGTAGGGTTAGTGTCGTTGCCTAATCGACGGTACCCCGGAGGAGGGATCCTCACAAGGGGGAGAAGAAGTAGGGGCCATAGGGCGGAGTGCACACGGGACGGTGGTACGCGATTTACCCAGCTTCGGAACACCTGCACGATGACAGGGCCTACTGCTGCTTGTCTGGAATTATCTGGGCGCTTTCGCGATGTTACAATGAGTTGAGGTCTTGCCTCTAGGGCTCCCGGGATCCGGCTTATAAAGGCGCACGGATCTAGGGTTTACATGGAGAGTCCTACCCGGATACAGGTTACCTAACTACGGTACAATGTCTTGCCGTGTACGCCAAGGATCCGCCCTTCCATCTATGTCGTACCGGATCCGGGTCCCTTAATGGGCCTCCGTGGATCCGGGTTCCTCCTCAATGTCGGTTGGATCCAGCTCCCTGCTCCTGGGCTGGACATCTTCCGTCAGGATCAACAGCAACTGGGCCGCCCGATGGGCCACATGCCTCACCACCATCTGTGGGCCACCCGGGCTTGCCGGATCTAGGCACTGTCGATGGTACACCCATGAAGTATACCCACAACAGTAGCCCCCAGAGTTCTCCGAGTTTCACCTGCTATTTCCGCCTTGCTGGTCCATCATGATCTCCGGCAAATGTTGGTAACGCGGAGGAACTTGAAGAACTCCAACTTCACATTTTCTTCTTTTTTCCAACTTATAGCCGGAAAATGCTCCCATCCTGCGGGACTTCATCCATCGACGTTCCAAAGAACATTTCCGGGTTACTCCCTGCTCGCGAATGAGAGCCAACTTATCCTCACGCAATTACCCGGAATCTTAAAAGACTCAAACGGTTCCGCCAATCCTGGCGCCATTTTCGCGCGATTTGTGCGGTAACTTATCTCTAGCCATTTTTACCACTTAGGGTTTAGGACACGTGTCACGCATCCAACGGCGCGACGCTTGCGTTCCGACCACAGGATGCGGAGCACGAATCTCATCCCGCCGGCCTATAAATATCCGCCGTCGACGCCTTAACCCCCATTCACCCCCCTTCTCACCTCTCTGCCAAGCGCCGCCGCGAGCTCCCTCTCCGCCGTGCCGGAATCTCACCGGAACATCGCCGGAGTTACTTCGCCGCCGCGTCGTGTTCATCCTGTTCTTAACTTCAGCGAGCCACCGCGCGGAAACCTCGTCGCCGGCGACTCCGACCGCCGTAAAGGCCATTACGGTTAGTTCTCGAACTTTGCTCTCACGCCGTAGTTGGTAGGGATGAATTTGGGGAAGATGACGTTGGATCCGACTAAAGAACATTTCCGCCATCGGTATTTCCTTCAGATGTCTTCAACGACTCCGCCTCCGGCCTCTGAACCAATCATGGCCACTCCAATCTCCTCCGCCCCTCCACCTTTTGTTCCAGTTAAGCTGGGTCCTACGAAGGATTCCGGCAAGGAAACTGAAGGGACTTCCGCTAACCCGGAGAAGGCCTCCGGGGAGGATCAGGCGGAGCACAAGGCGGAAGAGGCCGCCGCCAAAAAATCAAAGGCTCGCCAACGGGATGCTGAAGCCAAGGGAAAATGGTGGCCTTGCACCACCACCAAGACGGAGCTGACGAACCTCGAGACGGAGGGCTTCCTGCAACCCGGAAGCTGGAGGTCGGTTCCTAATGAACTAGCCCCAGCTCCGGAGGACAATGAGATGGTGCTGACGAAGGCACTGGTGGAGCGGGGTTTTTCGTTTCCGCCTTCGGACTTCTTCCTGGAGATCTTGAAGGTCTACGGGCTCCAACCCCACAACATCTCTCCAAATAGCGTGCTTGCGATCAGCAATCACGTCACCCTGTGCGAGGGCCATCTCCGGGTAACTCCCGAGCTTCCTCTGTTTCAATACTACTTCACCGTCAAGAAGGAGAGAATCCGGAACTCCGCCGAGCTCGCAACTTGCGGATCCATCACCTTCATGATCCGCCCGGGCCGCGTCTACCCCCACACCGACCACCACGAATCCGTGCGGTACTGGTCCGGAGGCTTCTTCTATCTGAAGGACGTTTCCGACCCGGCGAGCACAAGGAGGCTGCCGCCGTTCAAGAACTGCCCCGCCACCGAGCTTCCGACATGGACGCACTGCCCCCACCTCTCCGAGTCGCCCCAGCTCACTCGCGCCGTCAGGCGGATCTGCAAGCTCACGGAGGAGGGGCTGTCAGGGAAGGACTTGACCCTTTCCTGGTTCACCAAGCGGATCCAGCCGCTCTAGAACAGGGACCGGCTGATGTTCCAGTACTCAGGGCGCGACGACCCAATGCGCGCCACGAAAGACAACTTATCCGCCGACGCCATCGACAAGAGGATCCGGCTCCTCATCAAGGTTCCGCGTGAACTTCACGTTCACGTGTGTAACAAAGACATCCACACGAAGGGTTCCGGAACCGCGGTACGTCGTCTCGACTTTTTAGCCCATTGCTTTTCTTCGTATTCGAACTTTTTTTGTCTAAGTGTTTAACACATGCATTAGCTTGAGGCGCTCGAAGAAAGTGAACTCGGAACTCTTCTCCGGGTTCCTTCCACTGGCAACACGGATCCGGAGGCTGCTTCGGAGGCGGAAGTCCACGAAGCCCCACGCCCTCCTAAGAGGAAGAGGCCTGCTCCGTCCAGCCCCGCCGCTAAACGAGCCCGCGAAGTGCCTAGCACTGCGGCAACTCGGAAAGCGGAGGCGGAAAAGAAACGCCTCAAGCTGATTAACACCAGCAACAAGGGGCAGCCTGCCATCCAGAACTTCTTCAAGCCTTCCGGGTAAGTGTCTGTTTCCGAGATCCAAATTCTAATTTCACGAGCAATTCCTTAGTTGTTTATGCTTTTTTCTTTTTACTGAAGCTCCGGAAGCCAGCCCCCCAAGGCTCCAAAGGTCTTGAAGAAGAAGGTCAAGCCGTCTCCGGCTTCAGTTCCTGTTACTCCAGAGGTGGAGATCCCACCCAAGGCTTCATCTTCTTCGAAGCCGGATCCCAAGGACATCATCGACCTTGAAGATCTTCCGGAAGATCCCACAGACCATGGCGATTCCGCTAAGGGTGCCTCCTCGTCTGCCCCTCCTCAAGATCAACCAAGCGCCACTTTCGCGGAGCCCACCGAGGAAGAATATGAGGAGAAGGTAAAGCTCGTTCAAGCCTCCAACGCGATCCGGGTAGATCCTCGACCGACCCAGTCTCTTCAAAAGCTTTCCCTCGCCGAGCGCCATACGGAAGTTTCCGCCATGCTGAACAAGGTCTGGGGGAAATCGGATGAGGAGATGCAAGAGCTCACCGTCCTGGAAAACGATCTGAAAGAGTTTTTCGCCAAGCACAAAGAAGTGCGGCAGGTAATACTAGCCCCCAAGCATTGGGTCAGACATTTCCGAGTAACATGTGTTAGCCGATGCTTTCTCAAAAATGTACCTTAGGCGGAGATTAAAATTTTTTATTCCTTCAAGAATTTGAATTCCTCGCCAGCCCCCCAGATTTTAAATATCCGGCTAACTCCTGTCTGCTTCTCAGACGACGCGGAAATTGCATGAGGATCTCCGCGTTCATGTGCTGGAGCAGATCACGGAGATCGAAGGGCTGCGTCAGAGCGCGGAGAACAGCAAGAATGCTATCCAGCTTCTTGAGACCCGCCTCCGTGGTACGTCTTCCAAGCTTTGCGTTCGTATATTGATATCTGTTCATGATGTTTGATATGTGCAACTTTCCGCCTTCAGAAGAAACTGCCAAGCACTCCTCGTTTGATGAGCTTTCCGCCAAGGTCAAGGTGCTTGAGGCGGAGAACGAGTCCCTCAAAACCTTCATCCAAGAATCCTCTAATAAGGAGACTGAGGCGAGGAAGGAGCTCTCCGAGAAGCATGCCCGCGACCTGGCGGAGCTGAACGAAAAACTGGAGAAGAGCCAGGGCCGCGTGCTTTCCGTGATAGCCAAGAACAGAGTTCTAGAAGCGGAGGCGGAGGCCATCGACAAACTTATCTTCCGTAAGCGTTTTTCCGTGTCATTGCTCCGACTACCTCATATGCTCTCTCTCTAACGAAACTGGACCTTCTTCCACAGCGAGCCTTGGCTTCGAGTGGTCAAAAGAGTCGAACCTGAAGAGGACGGAGGCATACGATGAAGCGCGGATTTCCATTGACGCGTTATTTGAAGCCTATCGCGGAATCGCCAAGACTCTGTCTCTGAAGAAGGCCAAAACTACAATCATCGATACGATGACCAATCTTATGGAACAAGTGCCAGACTACATCAAGGACTGGCAAAAATCTTCCGCACGCGGAGTCGCCTCTCTGGTCTTACCCACCTGCAAGGCTCACATCCCCTCACTCAACTTTGCGAATGTTGCACGCGGAGCCCCCAAGGGTTCCGACATGGGTGCCATCCTTGCGGAAACCCAGGGCTATGAGCAGTTGTTTGTCAGGCGAGTGAATCACTCGTTCTGGTATAACAAATACGATCTGCCCAAGGGATTTTCCGATGCAGAGGAGGAGGAGGAGGGTGAGCCAGAGTATTATGGCGAAGGCTCCGGGTCAAGCGTCGAGCATTCCGGAGAAGGCTCTGGTGAAGACTCCGAAGCCGGATCCGGTGACAGCGACGGCGGTGACTCCGCCTACCAGGAATCTGAAGAAGAGGACTCCGAGTAGAGTTCCTGTTTAGACAATGAAACAAGTTGCATCATTTTGCCCCCAGAGTGGGTTTGTAATAAGACTTTAAATTCTTAAGTAGCTAGGAAACGAAACGACTATGCATGGGGCAGAAACACTTATCCTGCTATCCGTTAATATTATGCGCATGTTTCGTTTTATGTTGGAAAGCAAGTGCTGATTTTATTGTTTTTCCGGCTTGCCCGCTTGACCTTCCGCGAGCCGGAGGACCTTAGCCGGAAACACTCGCCAGCGGCGACGAAGCCCAATGGCAATCCATCCATAACCGCGGAAACAAGCCCCCAGGCATAGGTGCCAGAAATCGCTACTAGGAATCCACGAGTTCGCAACAGATAACAACTTAATCAGAAAACTTAAGCTTACGTCCTAAAGGACGATTTTTTGAAAAACACAACTTTCATACACGCCTAGGCGGAAAAATCCAGCTCTGCGGTTTTAGTCGGAAAACATACATGATCTAAAAATGAACAAGTAAAGGAGGTAAAAGACTCGGAGAGTGAACCATAAGCTTTATTTCATTGATCATGTATAACTATTACAGAGTTTGTAACTCGAAAAAAATATGCTAAGTGTAGAAAGGACGTAGCTGTGCGATGTTCCAAGGGCGATCTATCTCGTCGTAGATGTCATCCGGATCCTCACGCTTGCGTTTCCGGTGCCAATTAGCAGGTCTATCCTTCAGCTCGCGGAAATCAACAAGGTAGTACGACCCGTTATGATGCACTTTGCTAACTACGAAGGGTCCTTCCCATGGAGATTGCAGCTTATGGTCTTTCACCTGTCGAAGGCGGAGGACCAGGTCTCCTGCCATGAAGGAGCGATTCCGAACTCGACGACTGTGATAGCGTCGGAGCTTCTGCTGGTAGATGGCGGAGCACTGGTCAGCTAGGTTCCGAGCTTCCTCGATCAGGTCCACAGATAGCTGTCTGGCCTCATCAGCTGTTTCTTCATTGTAGGCGGAAACTCGCGGTGAATCGTGAATGATGTCGGAGGGAAGCACGGCTTCGGATCCATATACCAGAAAAAATGGGGTAAACCCTGTTGATCTGTTAGGGGTAGTTCGTAAACTCCACAAAACAGCTTCCAATTCGTCAGCCCAAGCTCCAGCTGCTCGTCGCAGTGGTTCTTCAAGGCGCGGCTTAATTCCTGATAATATTAGGCCGTTAGCCCTTTCAACCTGACCATTTGATTGTGGATGAGCCACAGATGCAAGGTCCAGTCGAATCCCTACCGTCTCACAGTAATCCTTCAATTCTCCCTGTGCGAAGTTTGTGCCATTGTCTGTGATTATGCTGTGTGGGATGCCGAATCGCATCATGAGGCTGCAGACAAATTTTAGTGCCGTAGCACCATCGGCTTTCCTCACTGGCTTTGCCTCGATCCACTTGCTGAACTTGTCAACAGCGACCAGAAGGTATTCAAAACCGCCAGGAGATGATCTTTTTAACTTACCAACCATGTAGAGCCCCCAGACCGCAAATGGCCAGGTGATAGGTATGGTCTTTAGCTCTTGGGCTGGAGCGTTTGGTTGAGTAGCGTAGTACTGACAACCTCGGTAGGTCTTGACTATTTTGCCAGCATCTTCTTTAGCTGTGAGCCAGTAAAAACCTAGCCGAAAAGCTTTTGCAATGAGTGACCTGGGGGTGGCATGATGCCCGCAATCCCCTGCATGGATCTCTCTGAGGATTTCAATGCCAGCTTGATTGGAGACGCATTTGAGAAATACCCCTGTTGCACTTCGTTTGTAGAGCTGTCCATCAACAATTGTGTAGGATCTTGCTCGTCTGACGATCTGTCGCGCGAGGACCTCGTCCTCTGGCAACTTCTGATCGATGAGGTAATCCAGGAAAGGCTGTGTCCAAGCCGGAATGATAGCCATCACTTCCCTAGCCGGAGACACTGCCACTTCTGGGTTTTCCGGGTTAGCGCCCTTCACCGAGAGTATCCGGAGATGCTCCAGGAAAATTCCAGGCGGAATTGGCTTCCTGCCGGATCCGAGCTTGGATAGCATATCTGCCGCTACGTTGTCACCTCGCCTGACGTACTTGACTTCGTATCCAAGGAAATGTTTGGCGATCTCGTCAACTTCGTCTCTATAGGGCGCCATGACGGAATTTCTGGCGTTCCAGGTTCCGGCTACTTGCTGTGCCACCAGGTCTGAATCTCCGCAACATATAATGTGCTTGATCCCTATCTCCTTGGCGATGCGCAATCCGTGTAGTAGAGCCTCGTATTCCGCCATATTGTTTGTAGCTTCGAAGTGTATCTGCAGAACATACTGCAGTTCTTCTCCGGTAGGGGACTTCAGGGTGACTCCGGCTCCCGAGCCTTGATGCTGCTTGGATCCATCGAAGTGCATGACCCATGTCTCAGGTTCTAGCTCCAGGTTTGTATCCGGAGCTTCTGTCCAATCTGCAACGAAATCTACCAAGACCTGGGATTTGACCGCGGTCCTGGCTTTGTAGTTGATGTCGAAGGCGGATAACTCGATGCCCCATTTTGCTGTGCGTCCTGTTGCGTCAGCGTTGTTGAGAATCGTTGACAGCGGAGCCTTGCTCACGACTGTTACTGGATGCTCCTGGAAGTAGTGTCTCAGCTTCCTGCTGCCTAGGAATACTCCGTATGCTAGCTTCTGAAAGTGAGGGTAGCGCTGTTTGGACTCCGTAAGGACTTCGCTGATATAGTAGACTGGCCTTTGGACTCCGTACTCGTGACCTTCTTCCTGTCGCTCCACCACGATGACGAGGCTGATGACCCTGTTGGTGGCTGCCAGGTAAAGGAGCATAGGCTCTGACTCTCCTGGAGCTGCTAGGATAGGTGGGGAGGTGAGTATGTCCTTCAACCCTTGAAGAGCTGCATCTGCTGCCTCGTCCCAGACAAACTTGTCTGTTTTCTTCAATAGCTTGTATAGGGGGAGTGCCTTCTCGCCAAGACGGCTAACAAACCTGCTGATTGCTGCGACACAACCAGTGAGCCGTTGCACATCTTTGAGACAAGTTGGCCTTTTTATGCACAAAATTGCCTTGATTTTTTCCGGGTTAACTTCAATGCCCCTATTAGAAACAATGAAGCCAAGGAGTTTTCCAGCTGGCACGCCAAAGACGCACTTTAGCGGATTCAACATCATCTTGTACCGACGGAGATTCTCAAAGGTTTCTGTGAGATCGCTGATCAAGTCGGATCCTTTCCGAGTCATGACCGCGATGTCGTCGACGTAGGCGTGTACGTTCCGGCCAATTTGGTCCTTCAAGCACCGCTGTATCGTACGTTGGTAGGTGGCACCTGCGTTTTTCAAGCCAAAAGGCATAGTAACATAGCAGTAAGTACCAAACGGGGTGATGAATGAGGTCGCCTTTTGGTCGGACTCCTTCATCCGGATCTGATGATACCCGGAATACGCATCAAGAAAACACAGAAGTTCCGCCCCTGCCGTCGAATCAATGACTTGGTCAATGCGCGGCAGGGGAAACGGATCTTTCGGGCAATGTTTGTTCAAGCCAGAGTAATCGATGCACATTCTTAGTATTTCAGTGTTCTTTTTGGGTACAAGGACGGGATTTGCGATCCAATCAGTGTGGATAACTTCTATTACAAAACCTGCCTCTAGTAACTTTGCTAACTCCATTCCTATGGCGCGGCGCTTCTTGTCTCCAAAGCGTCGCATAGCTTGCTTCACCGGTTTAGCCCCCGGTTTTATGTTGAGGTAGTGCTCGGCGAGTTCCCTTGGTACTCCGGACATGTCAGAAGGCTGCCATGCGAAGATATCCATGTTAGCGCGGAGGAACTCGACGAGCGCGTCTTCCTATTTGGGGTCCATGTTGGCTCCGACCGAGACCTGCTTAGAATCGTCGTCTTCCTTGAAGTTGACTTTCTTGGTCTCTATCGCGGCCTTGAAGGAGTTTTTGTGCTCGGAGATCTGCTTCTTGGTGGTCTGCATTTCAGTCGGATCCACCGCGGCTCTGTAGCCTTTCAGCTCTTCTCCAGATATTACAGACTCTGCGAAGGCGGCTTCGCCTAACTCGCACTCATGAGCCTTTTTGTAGTCTCCGCATACGGTAATCATACCCTTAGGACCCGGAATCTTGAGCTTGTTGTAGATGTAGCACGCTCTTGCGTGGAACTTGTGGTAGGTGGGCCTGCCGAAGATGACGTGGTAGGAGCTCTTGAAGGGCACAACTTCAAACGTGATTTTCTCTTCGCGGAAATTGTGAACATCGCCAAAGGCCACGGGAAGTGTGATGCTGCCGAGGGAATTCGCCTTCTTACCCGGAACCACGCCATGAAACTCACTGTTGGTGTGTTTGAGCTGTTCCTTGGTGAGGTTCATCCGCTCTAGAGTCTCCAGGTACATGATGTTCAAGCTGGCTCCACCATCCATGAGGCACTTGGAGAAGTCATACCCGTCTATGCGGGGACTTACAACCAAGGCGTAGCATTCTTTTGGCACAATGGCAGGGTGATCCTCCCTATCAAATGTGCACGGGACTTCCGACCACACGACATCTTTGCGGCACAGCCGGAACTGTGGCGTTCAGGATCCGGGTAGCTGACTTGGCAGCGCGGACTGTTGGGGTTCCGAGGAAAGTGTGGTAAGCCCCCACGCTCTTTTTCTCGAATGGGTTGGATTTACCTGCGGACCCTGCCTTGGGATCCGGCGAGTTATCATCCTCATCCATCGCCTCGGAACTATCTTCCTCTTTGTCCTTGTTCTTGCCCTTGCCTCCCTTGCCGCGTGGGCGGTGCTTCCGGGCTCGCTTGTATCCTGCCTCCGGGTCGTTCTTTAAATCATTGACCCACTTGCAGTTGCGATTGGTGTGAGTGGACTTCCCTGTAACCGGATCCAAGTGGGCCAGGCAGGGCATGTCTCTGTACTCCTCATAGGTTTGCGGGGCGCGGGATCCGCCAGCTTTGACTTCAGTGCCATGCTGCTGACCCCTGCCGGCTCCGCCTCCACGGCCGCGTCCTCTTCCGCCTCCTGAACCTCTGCGTTGAAACGCCATGGCGACCATCTCGGATCCGCCACTCTTCTGGTCATCAGGGTTCTTGCGCTTATGGCTGCTGCTGTTGCCGTTATCACGGTTCTTCTTTTGTTGATGTAGGGGGATTGCTGTAGCTGCGAGATCACCGCCTGCGTCATCATCGGCGGCAGTATGATCACTGGCAATGGAGATCATTTCATCCAAAGTCAGTTTGTTTGAGTTAGCCAAACGAGTGAGCGTATGCCTCAGCAATCCTCCCCTCTGCAGTCCACCAATGAAGGCGTACATGGCGGTGGTGTGGTCGATGTTTTCGCACTCGTTCCTGCATGCCAACCATTGTGTGAGGTAGTGTCTTGAGGTTTCTCCCTTCTTCTGGATGCAGGCTTGCAAGTCGCTTGCCGTGGCAGGTCTTTTGTAGGTGCCTCTGAAGTGTTTCTCGAAAGCGGTCTTCAGGTCGAACCAGCAAAAGATGGAATTCTTCTCGAGGTCACTGAGCCAGATCCGGGCTGGACCTACAAGGTACAACTGGAGCATGCGGCAGGCGATGTTAGGGGTTCCTCCGGCGAAGGTTACTGCATTATAGTAATCCTCAATCCAGGTATCCGGCCTTTCGGTGCCATCATAATGCTTCAGGTTTCCGGGTAGCTTGAGGTTCATCCTTGGCTTTGGTTCCTCTCGAATCATCCTGCCAAAGCACTTGGGACCGATGCAGTCGGTTCTGTATTCGTTAAGGCGCTCCCGCGCGTCGCGCGGGCCGTGGCGAGGAGATTGTGAGCGAGAGCGAGATCTCCGGCCGTCGCCTCCGCCTCCACCTCCGCCGCCACCGCTAGGTGGTGGTGAGGGAGACCTGCGAGGTGGTCGATCCGATTTCTTGCTTCCGCCTTCCGATTCTCCTCGGCCTTCCCGGTGCTGGCTCCGGCTTCTGTGGCTGCCTTCGCCATGGCGCTGGCTGACCTGGTCGTTCCGGCTCTGGCGAGGCTCCGGGTCGCGGCTCCGGCGAGGCTCCGGGTCGCGCTCCTCATTCCGACTCCTCCTGGGCTCGGGCTCACGATCGTTGTTCTGGTTCCGGCGAGGTTCCGGCGAGCGCTCCCTGTTTCTGTTTCTTGGCAGCACGTTGTCGCGGATAACAATCCCACCATGCCCTGGGGGCCTGGTGTTTCCGGCTGGACTACGGCGGCGAGGGGGTCGCGGGTAACCATTAGGCGGAGGAGAGGGGTTGCGGTACTTGTCTCGTCCAGAGTACATTGCATCCTTTCCCTTTCCTGGATCTGATGGAGGCGTCCTTGATGGGACGGGGATTGGATTTGGGGTGCTCTCTGGCTATCCTTCTGCGTTCCGAAGATCCGGTTCGCGATTCGTCATCTCGATGGCGACCGTCGTGCGCAGTGGAGACGCAATGCTCCGGGTTAGATTCCAATCTGCGCGAAGTGTCTGCCTTGCTCTGCTGCCTCATTGCTGAAGCGACGAGCGTGCGAACGTAGTCGATGTCGATCTCCTCGTTCTTTTTCTTCAAGATCTCTGCAGCCTTCGTCATATTGTCCTTTGGGGTTGCGAGCGGCTGCTGTTCGACAGGGGTTGCGAAGTTGATCCTGCGGGGAGGGATTGCTTCTCTGATGATTCTATCAGCCTCCGCCTGAGCGTAGGTCATTTTCACCTCCCACTCTTTTTTCATACTCTTGACTTGCTCGAGTGTTGCGGTGATTTCGCGATCCTGTCTTTCAAAGCGATCCATGAGATGCGCAGCTCCTTCCCTCTCATCCAATATAGCAGCTGCGGTATTGGCGATCTTCTTGGCTGTGGCCAGCATCTCCTTTCTAGTGGCCTCTAAAGCCTCTGGATCTGCAGTGTCGCCAGGGGTTATTGGCTTATTGAGAATATCCGAGCGATAAACTGCATCTATGCCTGCTTGCGCAACCATCTCTTCAGGTGACAGGAGTTCCTCCGAGGAAGAATCCCTGCGGGGTCGCTCCCGTGACATTGGAGATCCTTGGCGGGATGGCTGAGGGTCGGATTGGTTGGTTGCCCCTTCTGATCCAGGTTCTCCCAGCGCCGCTACGTATGGTTGGAAGTACTTGCTTAGGGTCGGCGGAGTCGACTTCAGGCTGATCACCGAAACCGTACTCCCCTAGCTTGCGGTTGAACTCGTCAGTATCCATGGAGGGGGTATCTCCGGAAATTGGGCTTAGATTGCCCAAAATCGACTCTTCAACCGGAGCTTCGCTTTCTCCGACAGGCTCAGCCTGATCCGGATCCGCGTCGTTTTCCGGTGCCTCTACCTGCTCAGGACCAGCTCCGTTTTCTTGAGGGGCGGTTCCGGCGGTATGGGCCAAGAAGTGTACGAAGTGGCGCCTCTGATTTTCTAACACCTGGGAGACCCAGGCAGATCTGCATTGGTCTTCCACCGTTATTTCCTGCTCAGGGGCGGATTGGGTGGGCTTTGGAATTTCCAGATCCGAGGCGGAATCTTCCTTGGGAAGCTCCTGCATCTCAGATCGGATCTTCGCGACTGCGTCCAGCTCTGCGGCGGTCGCGTCTGCGTTACTTACCAGTGGGTTTCCGTCGGAATCGACGGTTTCCCCGATGAAGATGTGTATGCCGCCAACTGGGACGATGGAGAGCTTGACATGGTTTGTCCTAGCCGGAATCCAACACTCGTCCGGAGGGACGATCGGCAGATTTCCGGCATAGAGGACGCGCCCCACAGCGATGGTGTCGTCGTAGCTTCCCATGGCGGAACCCTCCCGGTTCCGGCCTCCAGACGCCGCAGGCCCCACGGTGGGCGTCAATTGTCGTTGCCTAATCGACGGTACCCCGGAGGAGGGATCCTCACAAGGGGGAGAAGAAGTAGGGGCCATAGGGCGGAGTGCACACGGGACGGTGGTACGCGATTTACCCAGCTTCGGAACACCTGCACGATGACAGGGCCTACTGCTGCTTGTCTGGAATTATCTGGGCGCTTTCGCGATGTTACAATGAGTTGAGGTCTTGCCTCTAGGGCTCCCGGGATCCGGCTTATAAAGGCGCACGGATCTAGGGTTTACATGGAGAGTCCTACCCGGATACAGGTTACCTAACTACGGTACAATGTCTTGCCGTGTACGCCAAGGATCCGCCCTTCCATCTATGTCGTACCGGATCCGGGTCCCTTAATGGGCCTCCGTGGATCCGGGTTCCTCCTCAATGTCGGTTGGATCCGGCTCCCTGCTCCTGGGCTGGACATCTTCCGTCAGGATCAACAGCAACTGGGCCGCCCGATGGGCCACATGCCTCACCACCATCTGTGGGCCACCCGGGCTTGCCGGATCTAGGCACTGTCGATGGTACACCCATGAAGTATACCCACAACAGTTAGGGCTAGGGTTTAGGGGGTAGGGCTAGGGTTTAGTTTAAAGGTAAGTATTTATGGTTAGGTATAGGTTTAGGGTTTAGGGTTAGGGTTAGGGTTTATGATGCATGGTTCTGCAGCTCTGGTGTCGTGGTTTAGGGGTTTAGAGGGGTTTAGGGCTCGAAGCCTCCCCAGTTTAGGGTTTAGGGTTTAGGGGAGCTACTTTTGCACCATTACACCTTGCACCACACTTTGACACATATCATAGGCCCACATGCAAGATTTGGTGGGGTTCCGGTGCTCTGGCGGTCGTTCTCCCCCTCCTCCCCCCAAAACAGCGAAACGTGTGCCCCGGCGGGTCTACCCCCTAGATTTCTCCGCGCGAGGGTGCACCAATGTACTTTTTCATTCTTTTAGGTTTGTTTAGGACATATACACATGGAGAACCAAGATTGGGACCCTTTGGCACATACACCCGCAGCTCGAGCCATTATCACACGATCGACGGTGTGCCTGATCTACTAGTTAGGGTTAGGCATAGGGTTAGGGCTAGGGTTTAGGGGGTAGGGCTAGGGTTTAGTTTAAAGGTAAGTATTTATGGTTAGGTATAGGTTTAGGGTTTAGGGTTAGGGTTAGGGTTTATGATGCATGGTTCTGCAGCTCCGGTGTCATGGTTTAGGGGTTTAGAGGGGTTTAGGGCTCGAAGCCTCCCCAGTTTAGGGTTTAGGGTTTAGGGGAGCTACTTTTGCACCATTACACCTTGCACCACACTTTGACACATATCATAGGCCCACATGCAAGATTTGGTGGGGTTCCGGTGCTCCGGCGGTCGTTCTCCCCCTCCTCCTCCCAAAACAGCGAAACGTGTGCCCCGGCAGGTCTACCCCCCTAGATTTCTCCGCGCGAGGGTGCACCAATGTACTTTTTCATTCTTTTAGGTTTGTTTAGGACATATACACATGGAGAACCAAGATTGGGACCCTTTGGCACATACACCCGCAGCTCGAGCCATTATCACACGATCGACGGTGTGCCTGATCTACTGGTTAGGGTTAGGCGTAGGGTTAGGGCTAGGGTTTAGGGGGTAGGGCTAGGGTTTAGTTTAAAGGTAAGTATTTATGGTTAGGTATAGGTTTAGGGTTAGGGTTAGGGTTCATGATGCATGGTTCTGCAGCTCCGGTGTCGTGGTTTAGGGGTTTAGAGGGGTTTAGGGCTCGAAGCCTCCCCAGTTTAGGGTTTAGGGTTTAGGGGAGCTACTTTTGCACCATTACACCTTGCACCACACTTTGACACATATCATAGGCCCACATGCAAGATTTGGTGGGGTTCCGGTGCTCCAGCGGTCGTTCTCCCCCTCCTCCTCCCAAGACAGCGAAACGTGTGCCCCGGCGGGTCTACCCCCCTAGATTTCTCCGCGCGAGGGTGCACCAATGTACTTTTTCATTCTTTTAGGTTTGTTTATGACATATACACATGGAGAACCAAGATTGGGACCCTTTGGCACATACACCCGCAGCTCGAGCCATTATCACACGATCGACGGTGTGCCTGATCTACTGGTTAGGGTTAGGTGTAGGGTTAGGGCTAGGGTTTAGGGCGTAGGGCTAGGGTTTAGTTTAAAGGTAAGTATTTATGGTTAGGTATAGGTTTAGGGTTTAGGGTTAGGGTTATGGTTCATGATGCATGGTTCTGCAGCTCCGGTGTCGTGGTTTAGGGGTTTAGAGGGGTTTAGGGCTCGAAGCCTCCCCAGTTTAGGATTTAGGGGTTAGGGGAGCTACTTTTGCACCATTACACCTTGCACCACACTTTGACACATATCATAGGCCCACATGCAAGATTTGGTGGGGTTCCGGTGCTCCGGCGGTCGTTCTCCCCCTCCACCCCATAAAACAGCGAAACGTGTGCCCCGGCGGGTCTACCCCCCTAGATTTCTCCGCGCGAGGGTGCACCAATATACATTTTCATTCTTTTAGGTTTGTTTAGGACATATACACATGGAGAACCAAGATTGGGACCCTTTGGCACATACACCTGCAGCTCGAGCCATTATCACACGATCGACGGTGTGCCTGATCTACTGGTTAGGGTTAGGCGTAGGGTTAGGGCTAGGGTTTAGGGGGTAGGGCTAGGGTTTAGTTTAAAGGTAAGTATTTATGGTTAGGTATAGGTTTAGGGTTAGGGTTTATGATGCATGGTTCTGCAGCTCCGGTGTCGTGGTTTAGGGGTTTAGAGGGGTTTAGGGCTCGAAGCCTCCCCAGTTTAGGGTTTAGGGTTTAGGGGAGCTACTTTTGCACCATTACACCTTGCACCACACTTTGACACATATCATAGGCCCACATGCAAGATTTGGTGGGGTTCCGGTGCTCCGGCGGTCGTTCTCCCCCTCCTCCCCCCAAAACAGCGAAACGTATGCCCCGACGGGTCTACCCCCTAGATTTCTCCGCGCGAGGGTGCACCAATGTACTTTTTCATTCTTTTAGGTTTGTTTAGGACATATACACATGGAGAACCAAGATTGGGACCCTTTGGCACATACACCCGCAGCTCGAGCCATTATCACACGATCGACGGTGTGCCTGATCTACTGGTTAGGGTTAGGCGTAGGGTTAGGGCCAGCGTCTAGGGTTTAGGGGAGCTACTTTTGCACCATTACACCTTTCACCACACTTTGACACATAGCATAGGCCCACATGAAAGATTTGGTGGGGTTCCGGTGCTCCGGCGGTCGTTCTCCCCCTCCTCCCCCAAAACAGCGGGACGTGTGCCCTGGCGGGTCTACCCCCTAGATTTCTCCGCGCGAGGGTGCACCAATGTACTTTTTCATTCTTTTAGGTTTTTTAGGACATATACACATGGAGAACCAAGATTGGGGCCCTTTGGCACATACACCCGCAGCTCGAGCCATTATCACACGATCGACGGTGTGCCTGATCTACTGGTTAGGGTTCGGCGTAGGGTTAGGGCTAGGGTCTAGGGTTTAGGGGAGCTACTTTTTCACCATTACACCTTGCACCACACTTTGACACATAGCATAGGCCCACATGCAAGATTTGGTGGGGTTCCGGTGTTCCGGCGGTCGTTCTCCCCCTCCTCCCCCAAAACAGCGGTATGCGTGCCCCGGCGGGTCTACCCCCCTAGATTTCTCCGCGCGAGGGTGCACCAATGTACTTTTTCATTCTTTTAGGTTTGTTTAGGACATATACACATGGAGAACCAAGATTGGTACCCTTTGGCACATACACCCGCAGCTCGAGCCATTATCACACGATCGACGGTGTGTGATCTACTGGTTAGGGTTCGGCGTAGGGTTAGGGCTAGGGTCTAGGGTTTAGGGGAGCTAATTTTTCACCATTACACCTTGCACCACACTTTGACACATAGCATAGGCCCACATGCAAGATTTGGTGGGGTTCCGGTGTTCCGGCGGTCGTTCTCCCCATCCTCCCCCCAAAACAGCGGGACGTGTGCCCTGGCAGGTCTACCCCCTAGATTTCTCCGCGCGAGGGTGCAACAATGTACATTTTCATTCTTTTAGGTTTTTTTAGGACATATACACATGGAGAAACAAGATTGGGGCCCTTTGGCACATACACCCGCAGCTCGAGCCATTATCACACGATCGACGGTGTGCCTGATCTACTGGTTAGGGTTCGGCGTAGGGTTAGGGCTAGGGTCTAGGGTTTAGGGGAGCTACTTTTTCACCATTACACCTTGCACCACACTTTGACACATAGCATAGGCCCACATGCAAGATTTGGTGGGGTTCCGGTGTTCCGGCGGTCGTTCTCCCCCTCCTCCCCCCAAAACAGCGGTTTGCGTGCCCCGGCGGGTCTACCCCCCTAGATTTCTCCGCGCGAGGGTGCACCAATGTACTTTTTCATTCTTTTAGGTTTGTTTAGGACATATACACATGGAGAACCAAGATTGGGACCCTTTGGCACATACACCCGCAGCTCGAGCCATTATCACACGATCGACGGTGTGTGATCTACTGGTTAGGGTTCGGCGTAGGGTTAGGGCTAGGCTCTAGGGTTTAGGGGAGATAATTTTTCACCATTACACCTTGCACCACACTTTGACACATAGCATAGGCCCACATGCAAGATTTGGTGGGGTTCCGGTGTTCCGGCGGTCGTTCTGCCCATCCTCACCCCAAAACAGCGGGACGTGTGCCCTGGCGGGTCTACCCCCTAGATTTCTCCGCGCGAGGGTGCAACAATGTACATTTTCATTCTTTTAGGTTTGTTTAGGACATATACACATGGAGAACCAAGATTGGGACCCTTTGGCACATACACCCGCAGCTCGAGCCATTATCACACGATCGACGGTGTGCCTGATCTACTGGTTAGGGTTCGACGCGGCGTAGGGTTGGGGCTAGGGTCTAGGGTTTAGGGGAGCTACTTTTCAACAATTACACCTTGCACCACACTTTCACACATACCATAGGCCCACATGCAAGATTTGGTGGGGTTCTGGTGCTCCGGCGGTCGTTCTCCCCCTCCTCCCCCCAAAACAGCGGGACGTGTGCCCTGGCGGGTCTACCCCCCTAGATTTCTCCGCGCGAGGGTGCAACAATGTACATTTTCATTCTTTTAGGTTTGTTTAGGACATATACACATGGAGAACCAAGATTGGGACCCTTTGGCACATACACCCGCAGCTCGAGCCATTATCACACGATCGACGGTGTGCCTGATCTACTGGTTAGGGTTCGGCGTAGGGTTAGGGCTAGGGTCTAGGGTTTAGGGGAGCTACTTTTTCACCATTACACCTTGCACCACACTTTGACACATAGCATAGGCCCACATGCAAGATTTGGTGGGGTTCCGGTGTTCCGGCGGTCGTTCTCCCCTCCTCCCCCCAAAACAGCGGTATGGGTGCCCCGACGGGTCTACCCCCTAGATTTCTCCGCGCGAGGGTGCACCAATGTACTTTTTCATTCTTTTAGGTTTGTTTAGGACATATACACATGGAGAACCAAGATTGGGACCCTTTGGCACATACACCCGCAGCTCGAGCCATTATCACACGATCGACGGTGTGTGATCTACTGGTTAGGGTTCGGCGTAGGGTTAGGGCTAGGGTCTAGGGTTTAGGGGAGCTAATTTTTCACCATTACACCTTGCACCACACTTTGACACATAGCATAGGCCCACATGCAAGATTTGGAGGGGTTCCGGTGTTCCGGCGGTCGTTCTGCCCATCCTCCCCCCAAAACAGCGGGACGTGTGCCCTGGCGGGTCTACCCCCTAGATTTCTCCGCGCGAGGGTGCAACAATGTACATTTTCATTCTTTTAGGTTTGTTTAGGACATATACACATGGAGAACCAAGATTGGGACCCTTTGGCACATACACCCGCAGCTCGAGCCATTATCACACGATCGACGGTGTGCCTGATCTACTAGTTAGGGTTCGACGCGGCGTAGGGTTAGGGCTAGGGTCTAGGGTTTAGGGGAGCTACTTTTCAACAATTACACCTTGCACCACACTTTCACACATACCATAGGCCCACATGCAAGATTTGGTGGGGTTCTGGTGCTCCGGCGGTCGTTCTCCCCCTCCTCCCCCCAAAACAGCGGGACGTGTGCCCTGGCGGGTCTACCCCCTAGATTTCTCCGCGCGAGGGTGCAACAATGTACATTTTCATTCTTTTAGGTTTGTTTAGGACATATACACATGGAGAACCAAGATTGGGACCCTTTGGCACATACACCCGCAGCTCGAGCCATTATCACACGATCGACGGTGTGCCTGATCTACTAGTTAGGGTTCGACGCGGCGTAGGGTTAGGGCTAGGGTCTAGGGTTTAGGGGAGCTACTTTTGCACAATTACACCTTGCATCACACTTTCACACATACCATAGGCCCACATGCAAGATTTGGTGGGGTTCCGGTGTTCCGGCGGTCGTTCTCCCCCTCCTCCCCCCAAACAATGAACGTGTGCCCCGGCGGGTCTACCCCCCTAGATTTCTCCGCGCGAGGGTGCACCAATGTACTTTTTCATTCTTTTAGGTTTGTTTAGGACATATACACATGGAGAACCAAGATTGGGACCCTTTGGCACATACACCCGCAGCTCGAGCCATTATCACACGATCGACGGTGTGTGATCTACTAGTTAGGGTTCGGCGTAGGGTTAGGGCTAGGGTCTAGGGTTTAGGGGAGCTAATTTTTCACCATTACACCTTGCACCACACTTTGACACATAGCATAGGCCCACATGCAAGATTTGGTGGGGTTCCGGTGTTCCGGCGGTCGTTCTGCCCATCCTCCCCCCAAAACAGCGGGACGTGTGCCCTGGCGGGTCTACCCCCTAGATTTCTCCGCGCGAGGGTGCAACAATGTACATTTTAATTCTTTTAGGTTTGTTTAGGACATATACACATGGAGAACCAAGATTGGGACCCTTTGGCACATACACCCGCAGCTCGAGCCATTATCACACGATCGACGGTGTGCCTGATCTACTAGTTAGGGTTCGACGCGGCGTAGGGTTAGGGCTAGGGTCTAGGGTTTAGGGGAGCTACTTTTCAACAATTACACCTTGCACCACACTTTCACACATACCATAGGCCCACATGCAAGATTTGGTGGGGTTCTGGTGCTCCGGCGGTCGTTCTCCCCCTCCTCCCCCCAAAACAGCGGGACGTGTGCCCTGGCGGGTCTACCCCCTAGATTTCTCCGCGCGATGGTGCAACAATGTACATTTTCATTCTTTTAGGTTTGTTTAGGACATATACACATGGAGAACCAAGATTGGGACCCTTTGCCACATACACCTGCAACTCGAGCCATTATCACACGATCGACGGTGTGCCTGATCTACTAGTTAGGGTTCGACGCGGCGTAGGGTTAGGGCTAGGGTCTAGGGTTTAGGGGAGCTACTTTTGCACAATTACACCTTGCATCACACTTTCACACATACCATAGGCCCACATGCAAGATTTGGTGGGGTTCCGGTGTTCCGACGGTCGTTCTCCCCCTCCTCCCCCCAAAACAGCGGAACGTGTGCCCCGGCGGGTCTACCCCCCTAGATTTCTCCGCGCGAGGGTGTAACAATGTACTTTTTCATTCTTTTAGGTTTGTTTAGGACATATACACATGGAGAACCAAGATTGGGACCCTTTGGCACATACACCCGCAGCTCGAGCCATTATCACACGATCGACGGTGTGCCTGATCTACTGGTTAGGGTTCGACGCGGCCTAGGGTTAGGGCTAGGGTCTAGGGTTTAGGGGAGCTACTTTTCAACAATTACACCTTGAACCACACTTTCACACATACCATAGGCACACATGCAAGATTTGGTGGGGTTCCGGTGCTCCGGCGGTCGTTCTCCCCCTCCTCCCCCCAAAACAGCGGGACGTGTGCCCTGGCGGGTCTACCCCCTAGATTTCTCCGCGCGAGGGTGCAACAATGTACATTTTCATTTTTTTAGGTTTGTTTAGTACATATACACATGGAGAACCAAGATTGGGACCCTTTGGCACATACACCCGCAGCTCGAGCCATTATCACACGATCGACGGTGTGCCTGATCTACTAGTTAGGGTTCGACGCGGCGTAGGGTTAGGGCTAGGGTCTAGGGTTTAGGGGAGCTACTTTTGCACAATTACACCTTGCATCACACTTTCACACATACCATAGGCCCACATGCAAGATTTGGTGGGGTTTTTTGTGTTCCGGCGGTCGTTCTCCCCCTCCTCCCCCAAAACAGCGGAACGTGTGCCCCGGCGGGTCTACCCCCTAGATTTCTCCGCGCGAGGGTGCAACAATGTACATTTTCATTCTCTTAGGTTTGTTTAGGACATATACACATGGAGAACCAAGATTGGGACCCTTTGGCACATACACCCGCAGCTCGAGCCATTATCACACGATCGACGGTGTGCCTGATCTACTGGTTAGGGTTCGACGTAGGGTTAGGGCTAGGGTCTAGGGTTTAGGGGAGCTACTTTTGCACCATTACACCTTGCACCACACTTTGACACATAGCATAGGCCCACATGCAAGATTTGGTGGGGTTCTGGTGCTCCGGCGGTCGTTCTCCCCCTCCTCCCCCCGAAACAGCGGGACGTGTGCCCTGGCGGGTCTACCCCCCTAGATTTCTCCGCGTGACATGTAACAATGTACTTTTTCATTGAAAACCATGATACATACATTCATAAATAATACACATGTTGAAAAAACAGGTTTAGTATAATTTTAAATACTAATTAATGTTGTTCATAATTAAATGGTAAAAAATAAAAAAAATGTTTGCCGTGCGTAAGCGCACGGCAAAGAGGCCTACCGCACGGCAAAGGCTCATTTGCGCACGGCAAAGGCTTGGCCGCACGGCAAAGGGGTCTTTGCGCACGGCAAAGTCCTTTCCGCACGGCAAAGATTCCCTGTCGCACGGCAAAGTCCTGCGCACGGCAAAGACCGCGACTTAACCCTAAACAGCATCGATCCGACCAGGTGTATCTGGCCAGATCGAGCACGCGCACGCCCCACCTGCATCCTCCCACACGCGCCGAGCGCCGCCACCCACCTCCGCCCCTCCGGCCAGCCGCCCCCTCCGCCCCTCCGGCCAGCCGCCGCCCACGCAGCCGTGGCCGCCCCTTCCCTGCCCTGCCTCCACCGCACAGGCCGCCCTGCCCTGCCTCCTGCTCCTCTACGCGCCCCTCGAGCCGCCCACCTCTTGCTCCTTGCCCCTGCGTCCAGCCGCCGCCAGCCCCCACCGCCCACGCAGCCGCCGCTGCTGGCCCCTCCGGCCAGCCGCCACCGCCTGGGCCGCCCCTGCCCTGCCTCCCGCGTTGAGCCGCCCTGCCTCCCGCTCCTCTGCCCCTCGAGCCTTCCTGCCCTGCCTCCCGCATCACTGCGGCCTGCCCTGCCTCCAATCCCGCGTCGCTTCTCAATTAAGGTTAGTGGTAATGTTAGTGTAGTATAGGATTTAGTTAATGTAATGTAGTATAAATTAGAAATAGGATTTAAGTTTAGTATGAATTAGAAATAGGATTTTAGTTTAGTATAAGATTTTAGTGTTTAGTATAAATTAGAGATAGGAATTTAGTTTTGAAAAAGGTGTTTATGATATGGATATGTTAAAACTAGGCCCATGTGGCAAAAACAAGATAATGTGCCGGAAGGAAATTCTTTATGGTGAAGTAATATTTTTATACCACTATTGTAAAAAAAATTGTTCACTTGCCTGACTATTTTTTTTTGTTATGCAGGCGATTCTTCGAGGTGGACACGAGGGGCGGCGTCGTGGGGGTGTTTGACGGGCGTTCCGGATCTTCTTTGGCGATTCTCTTAGAGGGTCGTTGATCTTCTTCACCGGCAATCGATCACGCTTCGAGGGTGAGAATCCGTTCGCCTCTCTTGTACCTAGGGTTTTCTTTGTGTCTAGATCACCAAGTCTGTCGCGATACCTAGGCGTCTCTTCCCGACCGTAAGGGTTACGCGGATAAATATGCATTAGTGGTCTCGCATATTATGAACCGTAACTCTTACGGCATTTATCGGGACAGCCGACGGATGCGTAGTTGGGTACGTTCTCCCAGCTCTACCCCGATCCGAGACAGGATTTCGGTAGCGCCTCCCCGTTGTTCTCCGGATGCACACCCCTCTCGGCTTTTTGCCGAGACGTGTATCGGTAGAGCAGCGGGGAGGTGCTGCCGAAATTCTGTCTCGGATCGGGGTAGAGCTGGGAGAACGTACTCAATCTACGGATCCGGCGGCTGCTAGGAGCCCACCTAGTAGAGTTTCAGGTTGATGCACGCGTAAAAAAAAAGATATGATGCATTTATTTCCTATTTGATATATAAATGCTATGTTCGTCTGTTTTGTTGCTGATTAGAGGATGGATAATCGTGGCTGGATGTACGATTGCAGAATCAGTCAGTGGAACTATACTGATGAATGGGGAGAAAAGACCGAGCAGTTTGTGGATAGGGCGTTTGCCATCCCTAGCAGACCTATAAGAGTTTGGTGCCCTTGTAGTAAGTGCGCTAACCAAAAGGCACAGGACAAGGACACTATGAGTATGCACCTGATCAAGTTTGGGTTCACACCGTCCTACAAGATTTGGACTTACCATGGAGAAAAGGCAAAGAAACGTGCTAGGAAGGAGGTGCGGCAGATTCAACCAAGGGGGGAATATGACACTGGTTTTGATAGGTGCTTAGAAAACTTGGCTAATGGTAATGTGCCTGAAAGCTCTCATGTAGAGGTGGAGACACCTCAGGATGCGGAGACAAGTGAGGACCCGGAGGAAAACACAAAGGAGTATTATGAGGCTCTGTTTGCTTCGCAGAAACCCCTACATGAAAATACAGAGGTTACCCAACTAGATGCCATCGCTCGCCTTATGGCCTTGAAGTGCCATAGGAACTTGTGCAGAGATGGGTTCGATGAACTTCTGGTCATCCTAGGCAGCCTTCTGCCGAAAGGGCACCTCTTGCCGCAAAACTTCTACTATTCGACCAAATTGCTCAGCGGCCTTAAGATGTCATCTCAGCAGATACACGCATGTCCAAAGGGATGCATGCTATTCAGAGAGGAGCACGCTGACACAAATTATTGCATCAAATGCAATTCCTCTAGGTACTTTGAGGTAGACCGCAATGGTGATGGTCAGAAGAGGCAGACCACGATTGCCAAGAATATCCTCCGCTATCTTCCAGTTCTACCGAGGATCCAGCGGCTCTTCATGATCGAGGATACTGCCCAGCAGATGAGGTGGGCCGTGGAAGGAAACAGATACACCGACAAGATGATCCATCCATCGGATGGTACTGCATGGAAGAACTTTATCAAGAAATTTCCACTGAAAGCAGGTGACCCGAGGAGCGTAGCAGTTGCGATATCAACCGATGGGTTCAATCCATATGGTATGTCGGCTGCAGTATACAGTTGTTGGCCAGTGTTTGTTATTCCCATGAACCTCCCCCTGGCGTCTGCATGAGATCAGAGAACATGTTTGTGTCGATGATAATCCCAGGGCCCAAATACCCGGGTAAGAACATGAATGTGTACCTGGAACCGCTGGTGGATGACTTGGTTCGTGGCTGGGAAGGTCGCGGGATCCGAACATATGACGCATCAAAGAAGGAGTACTTCGATATGTATGTGTGGTACCACACGTCCCTGCATGACCTGCCAGCACGTGTTTTGTTCTGCGGGTGGTGTACACATGGGAAGTGGCCTTGCCCACAGTGCAGATAGGCCGTTCCTTTCTTCTGGCTAAACAAGTGAGGCAAGTATTCATGCTTTGATGAAGCTCGACAGTTCCTTGAGCGGAGGCATGCATACAGGAGTGATGTAAAGAGTTTCAAGAAAGGCCGTGTTGTCCGTGGCCCGAAGCCAATTCTGAAGACCGGAACGGAACTCAAGGCCGAGTTAGATGCTCTTCAGCCTAGCCCTGATGGGAATGGTTTCTTGGGATATGGGGAGACACACCAATGGACTCACAAGCCGTGCTTATGGAAGCTCCCTTACTTTGAGTTTCTCGAGCTACCGCATAACATTGATGTAATGCACACCGAGAAGAATATCAGTGAAGCCATTTGGAGCACGATTGTGCACACCGAGAAGACGAAGGATAACATAAAGGCTCAAATTGATCAAGAAATGTGGTGTGATAGGCCGGAGTTGAACATGCAGCCACCTAATGGTGCCAAAAAAACTTGGACTAAGCCACACGCTCCGTTCTGCCTCACAAAGGCCCAAAAAAGGGAGGTCTTCCAATGGATGAAGGACTCCTTGTTTTTCCCCGATGGGTTCGCAGCCAACTGGATGAGGGGCCTGAACATTGAAACGCTGCGAGTACAAGGACTGAAGAGTCATGACTACCACATATGGCTTGAGCGGATAATGCCGGTGATGATTCGAGGCTATGTCCCTGAGAAGACTTGGCGAGTGCTAGCGAGGTTGAGTTTTTTCTTGTAGGATAACGTTGCATAGAAAACAAAAAATTTCCTACCGCGAACACGCAATCCAAGCCAAGATGCAATCTAGAAGACGGTAGCAACGAGGGGATTATCGAGTCTCACCCTTGAAGAGATTCCAAAGCCTACAAGAGGAGGCTCTTGTTGCTGCGGTAGACGTTCACTTGCCGCTTGCAAAAGCGCGTAGAAGATCTTGATCACGATCCCTCCGGCGCCACGAACGGGCAGCACCTCCGTACTCGGTCACACGTTCGGTTGTTGATGAAGACGACGTCCACCTCCCGTTCCAGCGGGCAGCGGAAGTAGTAGCTCCTCTTGAATCCGACAGCATGACGGCGTGGTGTCGGTGGCGGTGGAGAACTCCGGTGGAGCTTCGCTAAAGCACGCGGGAGCTATGGAGGAGAGGGGGGCGGCTAGGGTTTGGGAGGGGGTGGCCGGCCACTCAAGGGGGGCGGCCAGGTTGTGGTCTTGGGGTGGCCGGCCCCCTCCCCTTGGCCCCTCATTATATAGGTGGAACCCCAAGTGTTGGACTACAAGTCTCCGAATAAGACCCGAACCCAAAACCTTCCATATGATAGGGAAACCTACCCAAGGTGGGAATCCCACTTGGGGTGGGATTCCCCCCTTCCATATGGGGGGGGGGGGGGTGGCCGGCCCCCATAGGGGGAGTCCACTTGGGACTCCTCCCCCACTAGGGTTGGCCGGCCATGGAGGTGGAGTCCCTCCGGGACTCCACCTTCCTTGGTGGTTTCTTCCGGACTTTTCTAGAACCTTCCATAGAACCTTCCGCATCATTTTAATTTACATAAAATGACATCCTATATATGAATCTTATTCTCCGGACCATTCCGGAACTCCTCGTGATGTCCGGGATCTCATCCGGGACTCCGAACAAATATTCGAACTCCATTCCATATTCAAGTACTACCATTTCAACATCCAACTTTAAGTGTGTCACCCTACGGTTCGTGAACTATGCGGACATGGTTGAGTACTCACTCCGACCAATAACCAATAGCGGGATCTGGAGATCCATAATGGCTCCCACATATTCAACGATGACTTTAGTGATCGAATGAACCATTCACATAAAATACCAATTCCCTTTGTCACGCGATATTTTACTTGTCCGAGGTTTGATCTTCGGTATCACTTTATACCTTGTTCAACCTCGTCTCCTGACAAGTACTCTTTACTCGTACCGTGGTATGTGGTCTCTTATGAACTCATTCATATGCTTGCAAGACATTAGACGACATTCCACCGAGAGGGCCCAGAGTATATCTATCCGTCATCGGGATGGACAAATCCCACTGTTGATCCATATGCCTCAACTCATACTTTCCGGATACTTAATCCCACCTTTATAACCACCCATTTACGCAGTGGCATTTGGTGTAATCAAGGTACCTTTCCGGTATAAGTGATTTACATGATCTCATGGTCATAAGGACTAGGTAACTATGTATCGAAAAGCTTATAGCAAATAACTTAATGACAAGATCTTATGCTACGCTTAATTGGGTGTGTCCATTACATCATTCATATAATGATATAACCTTGTTATTAATAACATCCAATGTTCATGATTATGAAACTAATCATCTATTAATCAACAAGCTAGTTTAAGAGGCATACTAGGGACTTCTTGTTGTCTACATATCACACATGTACTAATGTTTCAGTTAATACAATTATAGCATGATATATAAACATTTATCATAAACATAAAGATATAAATAATAACCACTTTATTATTGCCTCTAGGGCATATCTCCTTCAGTCTCCCACTTGCACTAGAGTCAATAATCTAGATTACATTGTAATATACCTAACACCCATGGCATTCTGGTGTTGGTCATGCTTTGCCCTAGGGAGAGCTTTAGTCAACGGATCTGCTACATTCAGATCAGTGTGTACTTTGCAAATCTTTACTTCTCCATCTTCGATGTACTCGCGAATCGAGTGGTAACGCAGCTTGATATGCTTCAGCCTCTTGTGTGACCTTGGCTCTTGTGCATTGGCGATGGCACCCATGTTATCACAGTAGATGATTAATGGGTCCAATGCACTAGGAACCACACCGAGCTCTACAATGAACCTCTTCATCCATACCGCTTCTGATGAAGCCTCTGAAGCCGCTATGTACTATGATTCTGTTGAAGACTTCGCCACCGTGCAGTGCTTCGAGCTTGCCCAGCTTAATGCAGCACCATTCAATATAAACACGTACCCAGATTGTGACTTAGAGTCATCAGGATCAGTGTTCCAACTTGCATCGGTGTAACCACTTACAACGAGCTCTTGGTCACCTCCATAATAAGGAAACACATCCTTAGTTCTTTTTAAGTACTTCAGGATATTCTTGACCGCTGTCCAGTGTTCCATTCCTGGATCACTTTGATATCTGCTAGTCAAACTAACAACATGTGCTATATCCGGTCTAGTACATAGCATGGCATACATGACAGATCCTACTGCCGAGGCATAGGGGATATTACTCATTCTTTCTCTTTCTTCTGCCGTAGCCGGTCCTTGAGTCTTACTCAAGACCTTGCCTGGTAACATAGGTAAGAACCCTTTCTTACTTTCGTCCATTCTAAACTTCTTTAGAATCTTGTCCAGGTATGTACTCTGTGATAGCCCTATTAGGCGTCTTGATCTATCTCTATAAATCTTGATGCCTAATATATACGATGCTTCACCAAGGTCTTTCATTGAAAAACTATTATTCAAATAACCTTTAACACTGCTTAATAGTTCTATATCATTCCCGATCAATAATATGTCATCTACATATAATATCAGGAATGCTACAGAGCTCCCACTCACTTTCTTGTAAATACAGGCCTCTCCATGACACTGTATAAACCCGAAGTCTTTGATCACCTTATCAAAGCGTCGGTTCCAACTTCTTGATGCTTGCTTCAGTCCATAGATTGAACGCTGAAGTTTGCATACTTTGTCAGCATTTTTAGGATCGACAAAACCTTTGGGTTGTACCATATACAACTCTTCCTCAATGTCTCCATTAAGGAACGCCGTTTTGACATCCATCTGCCAAATCTCATAATCGAAAAATGCAGCTATTGCTAACAAAATCCTCACAGATTTTAGCTTCGCTACAGGTGAGAAAGTCTCATCGTAGTCAACTCCTTGAATTTGTCGGAAACCCTTTGCGACAAGTCGAGCTTTATAGACAGTAATATTACCATCAGCATCTGTTTTTCTCTTGAAGATCCATTTATTCTCGACAGCCTTTCGGCTATCAGGTAAGTCTACCAAAGTCCATACTTTGTTATCATACATGGATCCCATTTCGGATTTCATGGCTTCTTGCCATTTGTTGGAATCTGGGCTCATCATCGCTTCTTCATACGTCGCAGGGTCCTCATCATTGTTATCTACAATCATGACATTTAGACAAGGATCATACCAATCAGGAGTGGCACATTCCCTTGTCGATCTGCGAGGTTCAGTAGTTTCCTCGTTCGAAGTTTCATGATCATTATCATTAGCTTCCTCTGTTGCCGGTGTAGGCGATGCAGTACAACTTCCGGTACTGCGCTACTCTGATCAACGAGTACAGATTCATCAATCTCATCGAGTTCTACTTTTCTTCCAGTCACTTCTTTAGTGAGAAATTCTTTCTCAGGAAAGGTTCCGTTCTTAGCAACAAAGATTTTGCCTTCGGATCTGTGATAGAAGGTGTACCCTATAGTTTCCTTAGGGTATCCTATGAAGACGCATTTCTCCGCTTTGGGTTCTAGCTTGTCCGGTTGTAACTTCTTTACATAGGCTTCGCAACCCCAAACTTTCAGGAACGACAGCTTTGGTTTCTTATTAAACCATAATTCATACGGTGTCGTTTCTACGGATTTTGATGGTGCTCTATTTAAAGTGAATGCGGCTGTCTCTAATGCATAACTCCAAAATGATAACGGCAAATCAGTAAGAGACATCATAGAACGAACCATATCTAAGAGAGTTCGATTACGACGTTCGGACACACCGTTTCGTTGTGGTGTTCCTGGCGGTGTCAATTGTGAAAGTATTCCGCATTTCTTTAAATGCATGCCAAACTCATAACTCAGATATTCACCTCCACGATCAGATCGTAGAAATTTAATCTTCTTGTTACGTTGATTTTCTACTTCACTTTGAAATTCCTTAAACTTCTCGAAAGTTTCGGATTTATGTTTCATGAAATAGATATACCCATATCTACTCAGATCATCTGTGAAGGTTAGAACATAACGATAACCACCACGCGATGCTACGCTCATTGGTCCGCACACATCGGTATGTATGATTTCCAATAAGTCAGTAGCTCGCTCCATCATACCAGAAAATGGAGTCTTAGTCATTTTACCCATTAGACATGCTTCGCATCTATCAAGTGACTCAAAGTTAAGTGATTCAAGTAATCCATCAGTATGGAGTTTCTTCATGCGTTTCACTCCAATATGACCAAGACGACAGTGCCACATATAAGTAGAATTATCATTCAGTTTAATTCGCTTAGCATCGACGTTATGTATATGCGTATCACTACTATCGAGATCTAATAGAAATAAGCCATTCTTTTGTGGTGCTCGACCATAAAAGATATTATTCATAAAAATAGAACAACCATTATTCTCAGACTTGAATGAATAACCGTCTTGCATTAAACAAGATCCAGATATAATGTTCATGCTCAACGCGGGTACAAAATAACAATTATTTAGGCTTAAAACTAATCCCGAAGGTAGATGTAGAGGAAGTGTGCCGACTGCGATCACATTGACCTTGGATCCGTTTCCAACGCGCATCGTCACTTCATCTTTCAGTAGTCTTCGTTTATTCTTTAGTTCCTGTGTCGAGTTACAAATATGAGCAACCGAACCAGTATCAAATACCCAGGTACTAGAACGAGGACCAGTGAGATAAACATCTATAACATGTATATCAGATATACCTTCTTTCTTCTTCTTGACAAGGCCGCTCTTGGATCAGCCGGATACTTGGAGCAATTACGCTTCCGGTGTCCCTTCTCCTTGCGATAATAGCACTCAGCATCAGGCTTAGGGCCGTTCTTAGGTTTCATAGGAGGCGTGGCAGCTTTCTTGCCACCCTTCTTGAATTTTCCCTTAGACTTGCCCTGTTTCTTGAAACTGGTGGTCTTGTTGACCATCAACACTTGGTGTTCTTTCTTGATCTCAATCTCAGCAGCTTTTAGCATGCCAAAGAGTTCAGGTAACTCCTTGTTCATGTTCTGCATATTGTAGTTCATCACAAAGTTCTTGTAACTTGGTGGCAGTGATTGAAGGACACGATTAATCCCCAGTCTGTTAGGAATCACTATTCCCAAGTCACTGAGTTTCTTCGCATGCCCGGTCATGGCGAGCATGTGCTCACTAACGGAGCTGCCTTCTTCCATCATGCAGCTGAAGAATTGTTTCGATGCTTCATAGCATTCCACGGCCGCATGAGTCTCAAAAATAGCTTTCAGCTCTTTCATCAACTCATGAGGATCGTGGTGTGATACGTCTCCGACGTATCGATAATTTCTTATGTTCCATGCCACATTATTGATGATATCTACATGTTTTATGTACACTTTATGTCATATTCGTGCATTTTCTGGAACTAACCTATTAACAAGATGCCGAAGTGCCGATTCTTTGTTTTCTGCTGTTTTTGGTTTCAGAAATCCTAGTAAAGAAATATTCTCGGAATCGGACGAAATCAACGCCCAGGTTCCTATTTGCCCGGAAGCATCCAGAACACACGAGAACCGCCAAAGAGGGGGCACAGGCCCACCAAACCCTAGGCCGGCGCGGCCAAGGGGGGGCCCGCGCCCCCCTATAGTGTCGGCGCCCCTTCGACCTTCTGACGCCGCCTCTTCACCTATATAAAGCCCCTCGACCTAAAACCTCGATACGAAAAAGCCACGGTACGATAAACCTTCCAGAGCCGCCGCCATCGCGAAGCCAAGATCTGGGGGACAGGAGTCTCTGTTCCGGCGCGCCGCCGGGACGGGGAAGTGCCCCCGGAAGGCTCCTCCATCGACACCACCGCCATCTTCATCAACGCTGCTGTCTCCCATGAGGAGGGAGTAGTTCTCCATCGAGGCTCGGGGCTGTACCGGTAGCTATGTGGTTCATCTCTCTCCTATGTACTTCAATACAATAATCTCATGAGCTGCCTTACATGATTGAGATTCATATGATGATGCTTGTAATCTAGATGTCGTTATGCTAGTCAAGTGAATTTTACTTATGTGATCTCCGGAGACTCCTTGTCCCACGTGTGTAAAGGTGACAGTGTGTGCACCGTGTGGGTCTCTTAGGCTATATTTCACAGAATACTTATTCACTGTTATGAATGGCATAGTGAAGTGCTTATTTATATCTCTTTATGATTGCAATGTGTTTTGTATCACAATTTATCTATGTGCTACTCTAGTGATGTTATTAAAGTAGTTTTATTCCTCCTGCACGGTGTAATGGTGACAGTGTGTGCATCCGTGTTAGTACTTGGCGTAGGCTATGATTGTGATATCTTGTAGATTGCGAAGTTAACTATTGCTATGATAGTATTGATGTGATCTATGCCTCCTTTCTTAGCATGAAGGTGACAGTGTGCATGCTATGTTAGTACTTGGTTTAGTCGTGTTGATCTTTCATGTACTCTAAGGTTATTTAAATATGAACATTGAATTGTGGAGCTTGTTAACTCCGGCATTGAGGGTTCGTGTAATCCTACGCAATGGTGTTCATCATCCAACAAGAGAGTGTAGAGTATGCATTTATCTATTCTGTTATGTGATCAAAGTTGAGAGTGTCCACTAGTGAAAGTATGATCCCTAGGCCTTGTTCCTAAATACTGCTATCGCCGCTTGTTTACTGTTTTACTGTGTTACTACTGCTGCGTTACTACTGCTTGTTTACTGTCCTGGGCAAAGCACTTTTCTGGTGCCGTTGCTACTATTTATTCATACCACCTGTATTTCACTATCTCTTCGCCGAACTAGTGCACCTATTAGGTGTGTTGGGGACACAAGAGACTTCTTGCTTGTGGTTGCAGGGTTGCATGAGAGGGATATCTTTGACCTCTTCCTCCCTGAGTTCGATAAACCTTGGGTGATCCACTTAAGGGAAACTTGCTGCTGTTCTACAAACCTCTGCTCTTGGAGGCCCAACACTGTCTACAGGAAAAGGAGGGGGCGTAGACATCAAGCTATTTTCTGGCGCCGTTGCCGGGGAGGAAAGGTAAAAGGCACTCATACTCCGGTTCCAGTGTAATGATACTTTTCTGGCGCCATTGTGTTTGTGCTCGAAGCTATTTCCTTTAGATCCTGCAATTGCAACTTTTTGTTTCTTGTTTACACTAGTTAGGCATAATGGAAAACAACAAAAATATGAGAGATCTTTATGAACTTTATCTTGAATTAGGACATGATGTGTTTGAAGAGAGAATTAAAAAACCCATGGAACTTTATATGCATGCTAATGGGAATGTTATTGATATGAATGCTTTGAACACTATTGTTGCTAATGCTATGGAAAATTCTAAGCTTGGGGAAGCTGGTTTTGATGAGCATGATCTTTTTAGTCCACCAAGCATTGAGGAGAAAATTTTCTTTGATGATACTTTACCTCCTATTTATGATGATTATAATGATAGTGGTCTTTTGGTTCCACCTACTATGGAGAGTGAATTTGATTATGATTACAATATGCCTCCTATATTTGATGATAGCCACTTTGTTGAATTTGCTCCCACTATTACTACTAAAATTGATTATGCTTATGTGGAGAGTAATAATTTTATGCATGAGACTCATGATAAGAATATTTTATTTGATAGTTATATTGTTGAGTTTGCTCATGATGATACTGAAAGTTATTATGAGAGAGGAAAATATGGTTGTAGAAATTTTCATGTTATTAAAATGCCTCTCTATGTGCTGAAATTTTTGAAGCTACACTTGTTTTATCTTCCTGTGCTTGTCACTTTGCTATTCATGAATTCGTTTATTTACAAGATTCCTTTTCATAGGAAGCATGTTAGACTTAAATGTGTTTTGAATTTGCTTCTTGATGCTCTCTTTTGCTTCAAATGCTATTTCTTGCGAGTGCATCATTAAAACTGCTGAGCCCATCTTAATGGCTATAAAGAAAGAACTTCTTGGGAGATAACCCATGTGTTATTTTGCTACAGTATTTTGTTTTATATTTGTGTCTTGGAAGTTGTTTACTACTGTAGCAACCTCTCCTTATCTTAGTTTAGTGTTTTGTTGTGCCAAGTAAAGTCGTTGATAGTAAAGTTCATACTAGATTTGGATTACTGCGCAGAAACAGATTTCTTTGCTGTCACGAATCTGGGCAAAATTCTCTGTAGGTAACTCAGAAAATTATGCCAATTTACGTGAGTGATCCTTAGATATGTACGCAACTTTCATTCAATTTGAGCATTTTCATTTGAGCAAGTCTGGTGCCTCAATAAAATTCGTCATTATGAACTGTTCTGTTTTGACAGATTCTGCCTTTTATTTCGCATTGCCTGTTTTGATATGTTCGATGGATTTTTCGATTCCATTAACTTCCAGTAGCTTTGAGCAATGTCCAGAAGTGTTAAGAATGATTGTGTCACCTCTGAACATGTGAGTTTTTGATTATGCACTAACCCTCTAATGAGTTTGTTTCGAGTTTGGTGTGGAGGAAGTTTTCAAGGGTCAAGAGAGGAGGATGATATACTATGATCAAGAAGAGTGAAAGCTCTAAGCTTGGGGATGCCCCGGTGGTTCACCCCCTGCATATATCAAGAAGACTCAAGCGTCTAAGCTTGGGGATGCCCAAGGCATCCCCTTCTTCATCGACAAATTATCAGGTTCCTTCTCTTGAAACTATATTTTTATTCGGTCACATCTTATGTGCTTTGCTTGGAGCGTCTGTGTGTTTCTATTTTTGTTTTTGTTTGAATAAATGCTTGTTTGGGAGAGAGACACGCTCCGCTGGTTCATATGAACACATGTGTTCTTAGCTTTTAATGTTCATGGCGAAGGTTGAAACTGCTTCGTTAACTATTATATGGTTGGAAACGGAAAATGCTACATGTAGTAATTGGTAGAATGTCTTGGATAATGTGATACTTAGCAATTGTTGTGCTCATGTTTAAGCTCTTGCATCATATACTTTGCACCTATTAATGAAGAAATACATAGAGCATGCTAAAATTTGGTTTGCATATTTGGTCTCTCTAAGGTCTAGATAATTTCTAGTATTGAGTTTGAACAACAAGGAAGACGGTGTAGAGTCCTATAATGTTTATAATATGTCTTTTATGTGAGTTTTGCTGCACCGGTTCATCCTTGTGTTTGTTTCAAATAACCTTGCTAGCCTAAGCCTTGTATCGAGAGGGAATACTTCTTATGCATCCAAAATCCTTAAGCCAACCACTATGCCATTTGTGTCCACCATACCTACCTACTACATGGTATTTCTCCGCCATTCCAAAGTAAATTGCTTGAGTGCTACCTTTAAATTTCCATTCTCCACCTTTACAATATATAGCTCATGGGACAAATAGCTTAAAAACTATTGTGGTATTGAATATGTACTTATGCACTTTATCTCTTATTAAGTTGCTTGTTGTGCGATAACCATGTTCCTGGGGACGCCATCAACTACTCTTTGTTGAATTTCATGTGAGTTGCTATGCATATTCGTCTTGTCTGAAGTAAGAGCGATCTACCACCTTATGGTTGGAGCATGCATATTGTTAGAGAAGAACATTGGGCCGCTAACTAAAGCCATGATCCATGGTGGAAGTTTCAGTTTTGGACATATATCCTCAATCTCATATGAGAAAAATAATTGTTGCTACATGCTTATGCATAAAAGAGGAGTCCATTATCTGTTGTCTATGTTGTCCGGGTATGGATGTCTAAGTTGAGAATAATCAATAGCGAGAAATCCAATGCGAGCTTTCTCCTTAGACCTCTGTACAGGCGGCATAGAGGTACCCCATTGTGACACTTGGTTAAAACATGTGCATTGCGATGATCCGGTAGTCCAAGCTAATTAGGACAAGGTGCGGGCACTATTAGTATACTATGCATGAGGCTTGCAACTTGTAAGATATAATTTACATGATACATATGCTTTATTACTACCGTTGACAAAATTGTTTCTTGTTTTCAAAATCAAAGCTCTAGCACAAATATAGCAATCGATGCTTTCCTCTTTGAAGGACCATTCTTTTACTTTTATGTTGAGTCAGTTCACCTATTTCTCTCCATCCCAAGAAGCAAACACTTGTGTGAACTGTGCATTGATTCCTACATACTTGCATATTGCACTTGTTATATTACTCTATGTTGACAATATCCATGAGATATACATGTTATAAGTTGAAAGCAACCGCTGAAACTTAATCTTCCTATGTGTTGCTTCAATGCTTTACTTTGAATTATTGCTTTATGAGTTAACTCTTATGCAAGACTTATTGATGCTTGTCTTTAAGTACTATTCATGAAAAGTCTTTGCTATATGATTCACTTGTTTACTCATGTCATTTACATTGTTTTGATCGCTGCATTCATTACATATGCTTACAATAGTATGATCAAGTTTATGATGGCATGTCACTCCAGAAATTATCTTTGTTATCGTTTACCTGCTCGGGACGAGCAGAAACTAAGCTTGGGGATGCTGATACGTCTCCGACGTATCGATAATTTCTTATGTTCCATGCCACATTATTGATGATATCTACATGTTTTATGTACACTTTATGTCATATTCGTGCATTTTCTGGAACTAACCTATTAACAAGATGCCGAAGTGCCAGTTGCTGTTTTCTGTTGTTTTTGGTTTCAGAAATCCTAGTAAAGAAATATTCTCGGAATCGGACGAAATCAACGCCCAGGTTCCTATTTTGCCCGGAAGCATCCAGAACACACGAGAACCGCCAGAGAGGGGGCACAGGCCCACCAAACCCTAGGACGGCGCGGCCAAGGGGGGGCCCGCGCCCCCCTATAGTGTCGGCGCCCCTTCGACCTTCTGACGCCGCCTCTTCGCCTATATAAAGCCCCTCGACCTAAAACCTCGATACGAAAAAGCCACGATACGAGAAACCTTCCAGAGCCGCCGCCATCGCGAAGCCAAGATCTGGGGGACAGGAGTCTCTGTTCCGGCGCGCCGCCGGGACGGGGAAGTGCCCCCGAAAGGCTCCTCCATCGACACCACCGCCATCTTCATCAACGCTGCTGTCTCCCATGAGGAGGGAGTAGTTCTCCATCGAGGCACGGGGCTGTACCGGTAGCTATGTGGTTCATCTCTCTCCTATGTACTTCAATACAATAATCTCATGAGCTGCCTTACATGATTGAGATTCATATGATGATGCTTGTAATCTAGATGTCGTTATGCTAGTCAAGTGAATTTTACTTATGTGATCTCCGGAGACTCCTTGTCCCACGTGTGTAAAGGTGACAGTGTGTGCACCGTGTGGGTCTCTTAGGCTATATTTCACAGAATACTTATTCACTGTTATGAATGGCATAGTGAAGTGCTTATTTATATCTCTTTATGATTGCAATGTGTTTTGTATCACAATTTATCTATGTGCTACTCTAGTGATGTTATTAAAGTAGTTTTATTCCTCCTGCACGGTGTAATGGTGACAGTGTGTGCATCCGTGTTAGTACTTGGCGTAGGCTATGATTGTGATCTCTTGTAGATTGCGAAGTTAACTATTGCTATGATAGTATTGATGTGATCTATGCCTCCTTTCTTAGCATGAAGGTGACAGTGTGCATGCTATGTTAGTACTTGGTTTAGTCGTGTTGATCTTTCATGCACTCTAAGGTTATTTAAATATGAACATTGAATTGTGGAGCTTGTTAACTCCGGCATTGAGGGTTCGTGTAATCCTACGCAATGGTGTTCATCATCCAACAAGAGAGTGTAGAGTATGCATTTATCTATTCTGTTATGTGATCAAAGTTGAGAGTGTCCACTAGTGAAAGTATGATCCCTAGGCCTTGTTCCTAAATACTGCTATCGCCACTTGTTTACTGTTTCTTTATCACGTTACTACCGCTGCGTTACTACCGCTTGTTTCTTTGTCTGGGCAAAGCACTTTTCTGGTGCCGTTGCTACTATTTATTCATACCACCTGTATTTCACTATCTCTTCGCCGAACTAGTGCACCTATTAGGTGTGTTGGGGACACAAGAGACTTCTTGCTTGTGGTTGCAGGGTTGCATGAGAGGGATATCTTTGACCTCTTCCTCCCTGAGTTCGATAAACCTTGGGTGATCCACTTAAGGGAAACTTGCTGCTGTTCTACAAACCTCTGCTCTTGGAGGCCCAACACTGTCTACAGGAAAAGAAGGGGGCGTAGACATCATGGTGCTCAAAACGTTTTTGAAGATCGGATTCCAGACTGCACAGGATGGCACACTGAACTTGAGAGTACCGATTTTCCGAGTCTCGTAAACAACTTTTACTTCATCGGTTTCAGTTTCTGCAGGAGGGTCACCTAGCGGTGCATCAAGCACATATTGCAGATTTCCGCCAGAGAGGAAGATCCTCACATGATGGAACCAGTCGGTGAAGTTGCTACCGTTGCTCTTAAGTTTTTCTTTCTCTAGGAACTGGTTAAAATTGATTGGGGACGCCATCTCTACAACATATATTTGCAAAAGTTTAGACTAAGTTTATGACAAATTGAGTTCAAATTTTAATTCAACATAATTAAAAATCTAGATGAACTCCCACTCAAAACAATATCCCTCGCATTGTCTTAGTGATCACATGAACCAAATCCACCGCACCTAAGTCCGATCATCACGAGACAAGGTGTGATTTCAATGGCGAACATTCAAAGTGTTCATCATATCAACCATATGATTCATGCTCTACCTTTCGGTATCACGTGTTCCGAGACCATGTCTGTACATGCTAGGCTCGTCAAGGCCACCTTAGTATCCGCATGTGCAAAACTGTCTTGCACCAGTTGTATGTACTTGTTGGTTCTAATACACCCGATCATCACGAGATGCTTCGAAACGACAAGTCATGGTAACGGTGCTACTAAGGATGAACACTTTATTATCTTGAGATTTCAGTGAGGGATCATCTTATAATGCTACCGTCGCGATCTAAGCAAAATAAGATGCATAAAAGGATTAACATCACATGCAGTTCATATGTGATATGATATGGCCCTTTTGTCTTTGCGCCTTTGATCTTCATCTCCAAAGCACGGACATGATCTCCATCATCTTCGGGCATGATCTCCATCATCGTCGGCGTAGCGTCAAGGTCAATGGCGCCGTCTTCATGATTGTCCTCCATGTAGCAACTATTACAACTACTTTGAAATACTACTCAACATGAAATTTAAAGACAACCATAAGGCTCCTGCCGGTTGCCACAATACAATAATGATCATCTCATACATATTCATCATCACATTATGGCCATATCACATCACCAAACCCTGCAAAAACAAGTTAGACGTCTCTAATTTGGTTTGCATATTTTACGTGGTTTAGGGTTTTCGAGAGAGATCTAATCTACCTACGAACATGAACCACAACGTTGATACTAATGTTTTCAATAGAAGAGTAAATTGAATCTTCACTATAGTAGGAGAGACAGACACCCGCAAAGCCTCTTATGCAATACAAGTTGCATGTCGAACGAGGAACAAGTCTCATGAACGCGGTCATGTAAAGTTAGTCCGAGCCGCTTCATCCCACTATGCCACAAAGATGCAAAGTACTCAAACTAAAGATAACAAGAGCATCAAAGCCCACAAAACCATTGTGTTCTACTCGTGCAACCATCTATGCATAGACACGGCTCTGATACCACTGTAGGATAACGTTGCATAGAAAACAAAAAATTTCCTACCGCGAACACGCAATTCAAGCCAAGATGCAATCTAGAAGACGGTAGCAACGAGGGGATTATCGAGTCTCACCCTTGAAGAGATTCCAAAGCCTACAAGAGGAGGCTCTTGTTGCTGCGGTAGACGTTCACTTGCCGCTTGCAAAAGCGCGCAGAAGATCTTGATCACGATCCCTCCGGCGCCACGAACGGGCAGCACCTCCGTACTCGGTCACACGTTCTGTTGTTGATGAAGACGACGTCCACCTCCCGTTCCAGCGGGCAGCGGAAGTAGTAGCTCCTCTTGAATCCGACAGCACGACGGCGTGGTGTCGGTGGCGGTGGAGAACTCCGGCGGAGCTTCGCTAAAGCACGTGGGAGCTATGGAGGAGAGGGGGGCGGCTAGGGTTTGGGAGGGGGTGGCCGGCCACTCAAGGGGGGCGGCCAGGTTGTGGTCTTGGGGTGGCCGGCCCCCTCCCCTTGGCCCCTCATTATATAGGTGGAACCCCAAGTGTTGGACTACAAGTCTCCGAATAAGACCCGAACCCAAAACCTTCCATATGATAGGGAAACCTACCCAAGGTGGGAATCCCACTTGGGGTGGGATTCCCCCCTTCCATATGGGGGGGTGGCCGGCCCCCATAAGGGGAGTCCACTTGGGACTCCTCCCCCACTAGGGTTGGCCGGCCATGGAGGTGGAGTCCCTCCGGGACTCCACCTTCCTTGGTGGTTTCTTCCGGACTTTTCTAGAACCTTCCATAGAACCTTCCGCATCATTTTAATTCACATAAAATGACATCCTATATATGAATCTTATTCTCCGGACCATTCTGGAACTCCTCGTGATGTCCGGGATCTCATCCGGGACTCCGAACAAATATTCGAACTCCATTCCATATTCAAGTACTACCATTTCAACATCCAACTTTAAGTGTGTCACCCTACGGTTCGTGAACTATGCGGACATGGTTGAGAACTCACTCCGACCAATAACCAATAGCGGGATCTGGAGATCCATAATGGCTCCCACATATTCAACAATGACTTTAGTGATCGAATGAACCATTCACATAAAATACCAATTCCCTTTGTCACGCGATATTTTACTTGTCCGAGGTTTGATCTTCGGTATCACTTTATACCTTGTTCAACCTCGTCTCCTGACAAGTACTCTTTACTCGTACCATGGTATGTGGTCTCTTATGAACTCATTCATATGCTTGCAAGACATTAGACGACATTCCACCGAGAGGGCCCAGAGTATATCTATCCGTCATCGGGATGGACAAATCCCACTGTTGATCCATATGCCTCAACTCATACTTTCCGGATACTTAATCCCACCTTTATAACCACCCATTTACGCAGTGGCGTTTGGTGTAATCAAGGTACCTTTCCGGTATAAGTGATTTACATGATCTCATGGTCATAAGGACTAGGTAACTATGTATCGAAAAGCTTATAGCAAATAACTTAACGACGAGATCTTATGCTACGCTTAATTGGGTGTGTCCATTACATCATTCATATAATGATATAACCTTGTTATTAATAACATCCAATGTTCATGATTATGAAACTAATCATCTATTAATCAACAAGCTAGTTTAAGAGGCATACTAGGGACTTCTTGTTGTCTACATATCACACATGTACTAATGTTTCGGTTAATACAATTATAGCATGATATATAAACATTTATCATAAACATAAAGATATAAATAATAACCACTTTATTATTGCCTCTAGGGCATATCTCCTTCATTTCTTCCGCCAGATTTGTGCTAGGGAGTTAGACACTAAAGTGATTGAGAAGCTGGATGAAGAGGCACCCGTGTTGCTTTGCGATCTAGAGAAGATCTTTCCTCCAGGGTTTTTTAATCCGATGCAACACATGATCCTGCACCTCGCGGAGGAGTGCTTAAAGGGGGGCCCGAATTGGGGCCATTGGCAGTTTGGTCCCGAGAGAGAAACACAAAAGCTTCGTCAAATGACTGGCAATAAATGCAAGATCGAAGCATCCGAGGCAGTCCTGAACGTGGAGGTGGCAAACTTCACCACTAAGCACTATGATCCCAACATTCCCACAAAGCACAACCCGGTCCTCCGTTACAATGCCGCCAACAATGAAGAAGTACCCAAGCTTAGCATCTTCGTGGGGCTTGGTGGCAAGTCAAGTGGCTCGAAGCCGTACAGAACGGACCTACATGAGCGAACCTTGATCCACTCGTATGTCTTAAACACCATGGTCGAAGTGAAGCCGTACATCGAGTAAGTGCGAACCATTTAATTATTCGCAAACATTCACTCGTATGTTCGTGGCTAACTCTTCCTCTTTTCATCGGTATAGGAAATTCAAGGCTATACATTGGAAGAATACCCACAGGGAGCCTACCCCGGAAGAATCCAAGCAAATTTTCGATAAGGGCGGCGGTTTCGGTTTCAGTAGCTGGTTTTGTAATTTGGTACTATTCTATCCAAATTAGCTAGCACTTCCGACATTTATCGGTCATTTCTCGTTCTAAACTTCTTGTGCTAAACTTGTAGGCAAGAACTGACAAAGAGATGAAGTCAGAGCTAAGAAAAATTGCTAGGGGCTTTGACCATTCCGTAGAAGCGTTCAACTCCTATGACGTGAACGGGTATCGCTTCCAGACCCATCAATACACAACAAGCCGGCCCAACGCGAAGACAATAAATAGCGGGGTGGTATGTCAAGGTGATGATGGGCTCCATTACTATGGAAGAGTCGAGGGTATATACGAGCTGAATTACGGGTTTCACAAAGGGCTAAATCCCGTCGTCTTCAAATGCCATTGGTTTGACCCACGTCGGGTGAGACGGGATCCTGAAATTGGGTTGGTTGAAGTTCAAAGGAACTCCGTTTATAAGGGAGAGGATGTGTACATCTTGGCTACCCAGGCCTTTCAAGTATTCTATCTCCCGTACGCGTGCAAAAACCCGACAAAACGTCTACATGGATGGGATGTTGTGATGACGGTGCCTTCACGCAATAGGCCGCCCCCGCCAAACAAGGACGATTACCGCCGCGTAGACCCCTCAGCAAGGAGTGTCGAGTTTTATCAGGAAGAAGGGCTCCCGGCCATTTCACAATCGGCTTGCCGACTATCGATGACATGGTCGTAGACGATGAACAAGAAGACGCGGGCATGGATGGAGACAATGCAGAAGATGAAGCTGAGGATGTCTGTGCCCCAGAAGACCTGAGTTTGCTCGAGGCGTTCAAAGCAGGGATTGACCTCGATGCAGATGGACCACCTACAGGTTTCATTGATGATTATAGGTTCGCCGAGCCTGATGACGATGAGGAGACACGCTGTCCAATCACGGATGGCGACACAGGCTACTGATCTATGTAGTAGTAATTGTGAGGCTAGCCTATTTGTAATAACTCTGTGTAACCGTGATTGTCTAGCTAGGTTATTTGTAAGAACTCCGTGCTATGTTTGAGAGAACTCTATGCTAGCTATTTGTTGCTTCCACTAATTAATGTTCATCTATTTGCATTATTGTTGCTTTCATTAATGTTCATCTACTTATATTTCTGTTGCTTTCACTAATATTTATCTCTTTACAATATTGCGTACTAATAAACCACTCTCTTCATTTGTGTTTGCAGGTGATTGAAGCATGCCGCCAAAAAAAAGAAGGGGTGGCAGTCTTACAAAGAAGCTCAAGGACTTGGTAGGTGTAGGGTCTTCGAGGCGGGGCCGAGCTACTACCCCCCTCCTAGCCCCCCTCCCGTCGCTCCCCCAGTGCACGTGCGACCGCGTAGGAAGAATGCGACGCGGGTACTCACTCCTAGTCCTAGCCCCCCTCCCGCAGCCGATGATGATGATGATGAGGTGGAGGACCAGGAGCACCACGGGGGTGGGGAGGACTAGGAGGAGGAGGAGGGGGTTGGGGAGGACCAGGAGGAGGGGGGTGGGGAGGACCAGGAGGAGGAGGGGGACGAGGAGGACCTCTCGGAGGATGAGGGGTTGGGGAACTTACCGTTTGATCCTGATCCAAACCTAGTTTGGGATGCGCCGCCGGATTACGAGTACGTTCCAACTTTGGAGAGGCTGAGGCCACGTGATAGGAGGCCATATCGGCGTGGGATAACAACTCTCCCCGCGCTGAAGCACTGGCGCTACAGCCATGTTGTTCTAGTGCCCTATGGAAGGAGGTACATGTTAATTTTTGGCATTTCGTTATCGCAATTTTGTCATTATCAAAATTATTATCACATACATATTGATGTTGTCGTTTCATGGTGCAGCTCGTTCACGTATGAAGACCCGTCGCAGAAGCCGCCACGTGGGTACTCGAACATCCTTGGGGGCCTACTTAGAAGGTATTTCCCTGGGATAGTCAATCTCCCTAGTGGTGGCTGCGACGTAGCTTGGAGGTGGTGGCACTACAGCCTCACGGAAGATGCTCTTGGCCGCGGCATCTTGGCGGACTGCGTTGTTGGCAAATTTTGGGTACGTGACTTTGGACTTCTTACCATTCATACACTCTCCTTGGTTGACAATAATTGCACTAATGCCCCTTGTTTTACCTATGTGCATGGTTGCAGAAATACTTCAAGAAGGCCGAGGGCAAGGAAAATGCGTGCGATGATGTCCTTCACCAGCTTGCAAGGAAGAGGGTGACTGGCATGCACTACAAGGCACGTATTCAGTGCGTCCGCGACTGGCATGCCGACCGCTTCGTCCACATGAGTAAGGAGGACGCTCGCGACACGCTCATGCAGCCGTGGCAGTACATGCAGGTATTTGCATTTGTGTGTTATTGATTTCTTTATCGTCATGTAGTTTATTTTACCATAATGGGTTTATCTTGTGCATGTAGAACCCTCCTCAGTACGTCGGCGAAGACGACAGGTGCTTCCTTGCGATGGTCATGTGGTGGACATGCCCCTAGTACCTCAAGAAGCACGAGGAGGGCAAGAAGAAGCGGGCAGAGATGCGAGGTGGATCGCATATCCAAGGCAGCCTCCCCATCTCTCTTCACCTGCAGAAGGAGGTGAGCAAATTAATGGTTCCTTCATTATTTGAATTCATGTTATATATTTGCTAACTCTGCAAAGGTGTGCCACTTCACTTTATTACATGTTCTCTTTTGCAGGAAGTGAGGACAGGAGCGAAGCCTAACGTCTTTGCCGTGCTGAAGAAGATGAAGCAAAGGAAGACGCCGCATCCTGAGACGGGGTCCGTGTGGGTTAACCCGCAATCCGAGACCCAGTGCACGTCCTATGTCTCCAAGTTGAAGCAGAAGTACGGCGAGGAGGCCAACCCAGAGGCCGAGGACTTTGACCCTGAGGTTGTGGTGCTTGCGGGAGAAGGCTTGAAGCATGGCCGCCTATGGTTTGGTGACGGGGTTGTCGACCCAGCGACGGTTCCCTCTCTCCGCCAGATCCGCCGTGGTCGTAAGAGCAGCCAGCCTGAGGTAGAGCCCCGGCCACGGGCTTCGGATCTAGCTGTCGAGCGGTTACGGGTATGTTCTTCCTCCGGCCTCTACCTTTCCTTTACATGCACATGCTTTCCATTGAAATGTTAATGACATCGCGGACACATCGTAGGCGGAGATGGCAGAAAAGGAGCAGACGGCCCAGGAGCACGCACGGAACTTGGAGCGGCAGGTTCTGGAGTATCAGCAGCAGCAGGCACAGATGATGCTGCAGATGCAACAAGACGACGAGATGATGCAGCAGCATCAGGCACAGATGAGCTGGCTGATGAGCCAGACGGCTCTGTCTTCTCCACCGGGGAGTATTCCTGCTCCTCCACCTTACTCCATGCCGTGGATGCCGCCACCGCCCACTCAGAGCCCGGGGACACCTCTCACCGTGAACAACATGAACATCATCCGGAGCATGAACCGCGGTGAGTCCTCTTGTGCCCAACCCGCTACTTGTACTTGTTCAAGTGTTCAATATGCAAATGCAAATGTTCATTCCATCAACCTTGTAGATTATATGTCACAAGGCAATGACAATGAGGCCGGCGGAAGCGGAGGACAAGGTTGATGGCATGGTCTTCTTTGCACTTTGTCGGATTGTATGCTTCTAATGGATTGTAATATTGGACATTGCACTATGGACTCTATGTAACTTGTGTGGATGGACTATGGACTCTATGTAATGCATTGTATGCATGAATATGCGTGTTTGATGTATTTGTGGTGTTCCCGTAGTGTTTGGTGATGTTATGTTGAAGATTATATGTGTATATGCTTTATTGTCAATTGCTATATTTGAAATGCAGGGAATAAGCAAAAAACAGCAAAAAAAATGAAAAAAACAGGGCCCTTTTCCGTGCGTGTGCACACGGCAAAGGACTTTGCGCACACGCACGGCAAAGGGGCCACGTGTCGCTCACCTGTGCTCCTGGGAGCCCCTGGGGTGTGGCTGGAGGAGGCTTTGCCGTCCAGCGAAGGGCGAGGGCGCACGGCAAAGAAGATGGCACGGCAGAGACTAGGCGCACGGCAATGTCAGGCGCACGGCAAAGATTTGTGCCGCACGGCAAAGAAGTGGCGCATGGCAGCCTCCCTGCCGCACGGCAAAGGAGTGCCGCACGGCATCGACGGCAACGCACGGCATCGATGGCAACACACGGCAAAGGCCTTTGCCGTGCATTCCTTGAACGCGCACGGCAAAGATGGCTTTGCCGTTGAGGACGTTGCCGGGCAACCTTTGCCGTGAGGGCACGCACGGCAAAGCCATTGCCGTGCGTATAGGCCTCTTTGCCGTGCAAAGTGGAGCACGGCAAAGGCTCTCTTTCCCGTAGTGGTGGACGGCCAAGACCGTCTCAACGTGACAACAGGCGCACGGCCAGCTTTGGTGCATTACCGCGATTATGTTTAGAACATCTAACCGCTGGCAGTTTCTTGCTGTGACGTTTGCTGGATTAATCAATGATCATAGAACCTTGTTCAAGACATGAGTCAAGCCTTGATTTAGAATTGCAGAATGCATTCAGTATGTGAGAAGGCTCCCAGGGGATCACCTGTCGGCTGTCTTAGGACATAAGGATTAGCCGATTGCTATATATAGCTGCCTCAGTATCAAGTCTCGCCCAAGCAAAAAGATACTTGGCGGACATAAGGAGAGACAACGCCTCAACCTCTGCATCGATTGAATATATCAGCACACAGACACAGCCGCCCCCAACCCAGCCGCCCCCAACCCTAACCCTCCCGCACCCTGCCCTCCGCCGCCGCCGCCGGTAGCGCCGCCGGGGGCAAAGTCCCTCGGGGCGTGGCGGCGGCGGGGGCCCTTCCTCGTCGCCGCGTGGAGATCGGCGGCCGGATCCCCACCTCCTCGATGCTTGGAGGAGAAGACGCGCGTGGGACGGGCGACGGCGGCGGCGGCCCTCCTCCCGTCGGCTGTCCCCTGGCGAACCGGTCAGGGCGGGTGGGATGGGCGGCGCTGCGGTCTCCCTCTTCTCGTCGGCTTCCCGCAGTACTCCGGCAGGGGTTGGTGGTGGGCGGCGGCCAGACCCTCGGTCTGCGCCATGCCATCCACCCCCGCCTCTCGTTGGTGCGTGGAGGCGATCTCGGGCATCTTCCGCGACACGAGGGCGCCCGGGGCAGCAGCCTTGGGTTTGACGGAGGAGGTGGCCTCTTCTTCGCCGGAGAGGGTCGGCCTGCGGTTGGTGGTGGTGGATTTTTGATCTATCATCGCCATCCGGCGGTGAGACGGATGTGCATGGAAGCCCGGGATGGTCGCCGACATCGGGGTCCGGCCTGAATAAAGGCGGCGGTCCTAGGGCCTCTCTTGCGTGAAGAGGAGGACCTACCGGAGGCCTGGACTCGTGATCTGGCCGGAGGGTTGAGTTCCGGAAGGCTCCGCCGGCGAATGTAACAGTTCTTTGTCTGGAGTTTGCTGGATCGGAGGTATTCGGTCGTGCGCACCCATGCGTTTATTCCGACCGTTTGGTTCTGGAGGGAGCGGCGCGAAGCTCTTTTTCTGTGTTGACATCAAGTGACTATGGATCCATGATGAAAGTCGGAAGAAGAGAATTTCATGAAGACCGGAGGGGAGGACTAGCTAAGGGAGGTTCAAGTCTCCGCGCTGTTGAGGGGCTTGCTTGGTGTCCGGGCTTCACAGCAGCGGTATGAAAGTGGGGGCGACAATACATGTGAAGCGCAGAGTCCTACCTTTCAGGGGGAAAACCCAAGGTCTGGCCTTAACTGGTTGTGCCTGGTAGTGACCTTAGTGGAGGCATTGTTTTGAGAGTGGGGACTATATTCAGGGTGAAAACCTAAGATCTTTGATCGGGCGACGACGGTGTTGGAGCACTGTTCCCTTCTTGGAGGCGTCGTTTTTTGGAGAGTCTGCAATTCAGGTGTTGTCATGGTGGTGGTTGTATTGCTGTTGTTAGGTCGGTGATACTGTAGCGGGACTTTTGTTTCTTAGTTTTCTTTTTCTTTTTTTGGCTGTGTGCATCCGTAGTGCCATTAGGGTGGTGCGTTGTTGCAGAGGCTGGGTGTAATTGGTATCTCTCGATATTAATATATTCCCTTTATCGAAAAAAAAAGCAAAAAGATACTACTAGCGAACTCCAGGTCTACATTTTCACGAAAGTTATGAAAATAATTCACACTACAACTGGCGATTTCAAGGGTCTGTGCCCCCACTTCATGTGTCCTACCATCCATTGCTTAATTTAAAAAATATGTTGCTTGATTTTTGTCTTTTGGTCCTAGCCTTCTTTGTGTTTCATGAGTTTTTCTTTCACCACTTTGGGTGGTCTCCCTCTTGGACGCTTCATAGTCTTAGAGGAGCTTGATTGTCCCCTTTTGGTCTCCATGATTTTTTTCTTGATGTTTTGGTGTTCATTCGGTGAATCTGAGCTTGCAGAGGTGTCGCTGTCGGTGTCCTCATCTATACCTACAAAAAATATCATTTATTATGACGGTCATGCATACATGCATGTTCTAACATCCTCTACACCTATCACAGTCTTGTGCACTTCATAATTGTCCAAATTAATCTCGTTTATCCATATTTCTTTCTCTCTTTGCGAAAAAAGGGCAAGCTATGTGCACTAGTATTAGGTAGTTCGATAGAAGGGTAAATTAGATTTATGTTAATGTGGTCTTGAAAGATTTAAAGATTCAACTAATAGTCTTTTCAAGAGAAGACATCCCACAGCTTTCTACTGCTCAAAACTAGACACATGGATGCTTGCAAATGGATTCATATGGATGAAAATATCAACATTTTTTCAGAACTTGATTGTATGTACAAGTTGTCCACTTGACATGAACATAGTATCTTTGCCTCAAATATTTGTTTTTTTTTGCATTGGTTAATTCAAATACCACGTATTTGATTACATATTCAAGTGGGAAATGGATGTATAGTAGACTAATATACTAATGAATACCACGAGACAGATTAAGAAACAAAAAACTGAATTTTTTAGCCAACACAATAACACATAAAGCAGATGATTCAATATAATAAGTATAGTAGTGCGCTTGAGGTACTTATTTGTTGATGGCAATATTTATGTAGCAACATATGTTCTGATGTCATGGGGTTAATTTATGTATATCCTCAGTAATACGAGAACGTATTAATAGAGCTAGCCCAGATGGAAGAACCCAAAGAAGAGAATATTCGCAACATATGTACAGATAGAAAATGTTACCATAGCTCCGATAATCGAGAAACTTACTGCTATATGATGTTCTCCCATTGCAGTTTATTTTCTCCCTTGGTGCTGATCCTCTAGGTTTTTTAAAAAATGTAGGTGTTTTAGCATCCTTCCAATTGTTTGTTAGTCTCTTGTGCAAATACTCATGCTGCAAAATAATTAGGTGAATATATGCAATATATATAGTATCAAATATCTGTACGCAAAATAATTTCATTGAGAAAAAATGGAAACCTTATTAATGTTAAAGAAATCCGTTTGTTTGTAATTGTGTAAGAAACATAGGCAGTAAAACTGTGTTGTTGTTATAAACCAACACAAGTTTAATATGTATGGTTGAAAATAAGCAATACACGCTTAGTATCCTCTGGGCTTGTTTCAAGTTCAGCAAGCTCTTCAAAGTTATTGTGAAAGAATAGGCACACTAGCAATGCAAACAAACAATGTTCCATGCCCAGTTAGTCTAATACATACATGTCAGTCCTTATAAGGAAAACGTAACTATAGGAAGAAGCACCATGGTAAGCAAAATTACTAGTATAATATAGAATGGAATGTCAATTACCAGATCAGCAGATTTTTCAAAAGAGTACAAGTCATGAACACTTGTATTTTGAATAAACTGGCGTTTTGTGACTTTTCCGGTTTCAAGATAGCGAAGTGCCGACCTCCGAGTACGAAAGACATATTGGCTAACAGGATCCGTGTAGTACTGCGCACAATTTTTAGTAATGATTAGAATGTCAAACAAAATTCAACCAAAACACAATGATTTTTGTTTTCACTTTGTGTTTACCATATCTGTCCTTATTCCGTACTTTGTTTTTCTGTATGCTATTTCTTTGACCCATCCTTGGGGCAACAGAGATGGGTTGAATTCCAGCAAGGCTAGAAGCTACAATATAAGGATACAAATTAGTCTCAGAATGTCAAATCATTAGCAGAGATAATGAAAAGTAAGAAATACATTATCTTGAGAGTTCATGTCGCATTGTCCATCTGTATTGCACTCAGTGATCTTCATTTCCTTAACATAGAGTAGTACATCTTCTTTAGAGAATAAACGTACTCCCATTGCAGGGTGAACATAAAACTGCGAAAAATATGCACACAATATTATATACTGATCAAAATTGATGTATGGTGCCAGTAAATTTTATTGTTGACTTTTGGCCTTAGCCTTTTCCATGGCATGCATGTATATATGTTGTCTTTCTCATATAGCCCATGATTGTTAGCCTAATAAACATGTAACGCTTACTTAATTTCACATAAATTCATCTACACTTATAATGTTATCTCACATGGAGAAAGCTCCAAGAACCAGGGAAAAGTCCGGTTTGAACATGGGTGCATGTGAACCCTAGTTGGAAATGTATTTTCTAAATGTTAAAAAAATTTGAAATAAAAATATCCGGGTACGTACGCATGTTTCATGTATGCGTAGAAAGTTTTCGCGGAGAAACCACTTTTTTATTTCAGAATCTAAAAAAGACAAAATACGTCACATATATACTGCTATATAGCCCGGCAAAATTTCACTTTTTTGCCGAGACAAAATAAAAAGTTTTTTCGTCACGAAACTCATGTCCAGGGCACATATTTGAGATCATCTGGGAAATCATTTTGTGTTTCGATTTTTAAAACATGTTTTGATATCACAAACGGAACTTTTTAAAATATGGGTTCACATTCCCCCATGTTCTATATATGCACACTCAATGAACCCAGGCCCGGTCCTGAGATTTCGAGGGCTCGGGGTGAAACTAGAAATTGGGCCCCTTAGTACAAATATTAAAGTGATTTTAGGTGTATATAAAATGTTACGAAAAGGAATGTTGACGACAAATAACTTCTATGTATTGTCTTAATTTTTGTTTTTGAATATTTTGGGATTTGAAGACACTTATGATTACCTTGGATGGATCACTTGGCTTCTCGCATCTTGGCGTGGCCGCGTAAAGGTCGGCGATAGGATTTCAAATTTTAAATAGGAGTCATGGAATAATGTTGAATTGAAAATGAGTCATCTCCGCTCTTGTCCAAGAAATAGCCAAACCACGCCGCGACCCGTAGGTAAATATACCCTGATCTGAAGCGATGTACCATGGCTGGCACTTTTTGCACAACAGTAGGGTTGGACGTGCTTTGTTGCCATTGACCGTATCCAAAAATTAAAAAGTAATGAGACATCTGAGCAATCAGAGCTCGATGGAACCAAAAGAAAAGATGTATCAATAGTATGCAGCATGCCTGGGTCGGCTTTGTAGCTGTGGTTTAGCCCACCGGTTTTATCCCACTTTAGGGTAAACTAGGACATATGCCCGCGCGTTGCCGCGGATTGATTTTCACATAAAATTATTTCATAGTAACACAACTACCATCAAAATATCTCAGAATATGTTTTTATAATCAATCGTGCGTAATACTAAAACTGCCACCTGCTAGCCTGTTGATATAGTTGAAGCTTGTACGTCAATTTCTCAGACCAAGAGAAGTGGAGGGTGGCTTCAAACAAAAGGCAATACTGCAAAGATTCAGCTAGCTAGCAAACCCGGAACAGCCAGCCTCTAAACAACATTAGTGTTCAGCTTATATGATTAAACATCAATTTTACCTGAATTTTCACTGCTCCTATAGCTGTTGGTGTTCATAGTCGGAGAAGACGCCAGAACCCAAAATGACTTCAATCAATTGGGCATGGAACCTAGAGAGAGAGCGCAACACACAAAGGATTAAGCACACTCGATGTGTCTGACCTCGCCCACTGGTAGTCCGTCGAACTGGCTGCCATCTACGGGAACACAGACACGGAGCTGCGCTCCTTCGATGGCCTCGCCTGAGTCCCCTCCACCCTGCTTCTTCTCGTACCTCGTCGATTGGGAGTCCGTAGGGCTGGCATCTCCTCGCATAAGCCAGGTTCTTCCACGCGGCGAAAATCATGACGAACTCTGCCCATCGCCCGCTCCACTCTATGTGAATCTTCCATCCCCAAATCCATCACCTTATTCCGCCACTTCCACCAGAAATCGCCGCCGCCGGCGCAACTCCTGTCTCACTCGTGCTTTGTGCCCCGCCTCGGTTAAGGAGGAGACCGATTTTGAGAAGGTCACTGCGGAGATCTGGGCTTGCCGCGCGCGAGGCGCTGTTCTCGTCTCAGTAAAAGGAGGAGAGACGGATTCTGAGAAGGAACTTGACGCTGATCTGGAGCAGGATGGTCGCCTCAGGGCGTCTTTCCGGCTGGCGCGCCGTCCGTCGCCTCTGCTCGGAGGATAAAGGAGCGAGGGGATCGAGTGGAGGTCAGGCCGTCAGGCGTGTTGGACTTAGACCAGGGTTGACGAACCAAGCCAATCAAGCGAATCGTTATTTCCTTTGTGCGGTGGCAGCCACCGTAATTACCACTGAAAATTGGAGGCAATGTAAAAACGGACGAAAAAATAGGGGAGAAACCTTCCTTCCTTTATTAGTAGGTATAGATAAAGCCCAGTCTAACCAACGAAAAAAATGGCCCAAGTAGAAGGTAACGCTTCATTGTTTGTCTTCCTTCGTCTTGCTGAAATACGACCTTCAGACCGGCTCTAATGGCGCCACCACATCAGATTCTCTGCCGCTGAAGCCTGGAGGCCAGGTAGCTGGGGCCCCCTTTGCATCTGGGGCCCGGGGCGGCCGCCCCTCCCCCCCCCCGCGGGCCGGCCCTGCATGAACCAGTGGCAATCATCCATCGCCTTAGTAGGCAATTATAGATAATAAGTATGACTTGAGTTAGGAGTCTACCAGAGAGATGATTCGGTTTGATTGCAAACTTTTCCCGGAGTTTCACTCTGTACACTAATTAAACCATGCTTACCATCAAAGATGAGTTTAATATTTTTTGCTATGAGATGATAAAAATCCAATAAATGGATTAGATACTCACGCAAACAAATAAGTAGTTATGAAGATATGTATATTACAAAAAAATACTTATGATGAATACTCTAATGATACTATACATTGGCACCTTATGAAACAAACTTGTTGGACCCTAAGAGCATCACTAGCAGTACCCTTAAAAACGCCGAACACTTATAATAACCCTTTTTACGGTTTTGAGCCTATAAATGGCGCAGACCAGTACCCTCAAATCTTCAAACCTGTAAACTTTTCTTAGGGTTTGGCTCAGATCTGAGGCTCAACCTGTACTAGTGGGGGTTGGGAGGCCAAACTATAGGCCACCCGTACTTTCCCTTTGCTTTGTGCGCGTCTGAAATTTCACCTCCTCCTTCTTCGACACACCGCCGCTGCTCCGCCGACTGCCACAGCTCCGCCGATGCGCTCCATGGAGCATCCCCCGCCTCCGCCGACCCGCGTAGCCGCCGCTGCTCCGCCGATCGCCGCGGACCCTACCATGGGAGCTACCCCGACCAACGCCGATGTCGTGGCGATGGTCTCCACGACCCAAGTTAGGCAGAAGAGGCGGAGGGCGGGCACCCACCCGGTAGCCACGACGGCGACTGCTGCGCCGGCGGTGCCCCCTGTCCCTGTGCTGAAGCCGTCCCGTCACCGCCCCAAACCATCGTTGGTGCCAAAATGGAGTCTGCGCCTCCGGATCCCAATGTTGCGGGCGCGAATGACGTGTTTGACGATATGTCAGTCCCCACGTCTTCGTACTTGGGCTTGCTCATCGAGCGGAGGTGAACATTGGGGCTCCTCCCCTTGATTCATTCGGCTTCCACGGTGACGAGGAGGAGGCGGACGATGATGAGGAGGCACACAATGAAGATGTTACCAAGATCGAGGAGGGAGTGTTCGAAGTGATTCAAGAGGATACGGGTTCTCAAAGGCCCACAGTCCACTCGTTGAACTACACCGAGCTAGAAGATGTCCTTTTGGTTCGTGCTTAGTCGCAAGTGGGGTTGGATGCGGTAACCGACATGAATCAAACCGGGAAACTCTATTGGCAAAGCATTGAGGACAAGTATTGCAAGTTGAAACCCAAGACTGACATATTGATCGCTTCCATTCCGGTGGGCGTTGATGAAACCTGCTTGTGCTCGTTGGTGTGCGGATATGGACAAAGTGAGGTCGCAACCACCTAGTGGCTGCGTTGAGAGTGATTATGTGAGTACATTTAACATCTCATTTTTAGATCATGCTTAGTTGTTGATTGTGCTATGGTTTTGATTATGATATGCTTCCGTTTATGCTATGTTAAGAAACATTTGCCGACATGCGGTACAAGGACATGGCCGGTTCCGAGGGTAAATCCTTCCCATTTAAGCATTGTTGGGCATTGCTTCGAAATCTTAACATGTGGAAACTGAGGGATCAAGAAACCGCACCGAAGAAATCAGATATGTTAAAATGGATGATAGTGACGAAGAAGGAAGGAACCATGCCAAGCCGGAGGGAAATAAGAAGGCAAATGAAAGGATGAAGATGGAAGCGGAGGCAACAAGCTTGAGGGATAAGATTAAACAAATGACCAAGGCAAACGAGACATTGACAATAAAAACATTGGAGACAAAGCTCATTATCACTGAGAAGAAAGAGGTGAAACTTGCACAGTTGGAACCTCGGCGAGAAGATGCCGAGCGCAAGGCCGACTTGGAGGAGAGGATGATCAAGATCAAAGATGCCAAAGCATGGAAGGAGCTCATATCCGAGGAGAAGGAGCACATGATGATGTCAAGTAAGGACATGGATGAAGACCAAGTGACGTGGGGGGAATGAGACCAAGGCGGACATCATGGAGAGAAAGTGGCTACTGCATGTTGGTGGTGCGTCATCTACTCTCCAAGGTGAGTATCCTATGAGTGGTGGTGGCGATGGAGGTGTGGACAACTCCACCGATGCTTGATGTTTGCATGCGTTCTTGGTGGTGGTCGTGGTGCCGAGGTTCAACATTTTGGTGGTGGTGCCGAGGAGAAGGAGCATGTTATGATTATGCGATGTAAAACTATAAATCATGCACCATTTATACTCATTGCAAGTTTGTTTCACGGTTTATGGTGTTTTGCTAGTGATGCTCATTGTGTGTTGCTGTCATTTTGAGGGATGAAAACAGCGGGGCAGATCAGTGCCCTCAAACCCAACCCGTATAACAGAATATTTGTGCTTGATATGTGCCTGCAGTTTTCGGCCCTCAATATGCATTTTTCTCAACCTGTAAACAGGTTTTAAGGGTTCATGTTTTATGGGTACTGCTAGTGATGCTCTAATTACACGCCACATTCCAGGGCATGCATGTCCCACTGGAAATCACATGCTTGTCTTAAAAATTGCAAAGTTTTTAGTATGTGCATGTATATTAGGGCATGTCCAACCAATCGCGACGCTTTTCCAGACACTTACAAGAAAAATATCACAAAATGAAAAAAAGCATAGAAGTGCACATCCTCCCATCACTTGACGGTACACCACACACTACTAGGAAAAGGCCCATTGCCGGCGCACCTAAAACGCCCATTGCCGGCGCACCACGAGCCCGCCGGTGCGAACGCGCCGGTGATAAATGGACACTGCCGGCGCACCAGGTAGTGCGCCGGCGATATGTCAGCTACTGCCGGCGCACCACCCAAGCTTCGCCGGCAAAGAGTGTGTCCATGCATGAAACCATTAGTGAGCAGGTGCCCCTGCAATTTGCCTGAATACGGGTCAAACCATTTCCCTCGTTTGCATCTCCGGCACGGACACAATACCTCCGTGCGGTTATTTTCATACATGTCGATGATCGCGTGTTTCAGATATCTCATCACGATGCTTTCACTCATCTCGATAACCATTATCGCCTGCATGGTAAGATTACATAATTCATTAGAACCATGCATCCGTCGGTAGTTTTCACGGAAAATTTCGGCATGACCTTCCTACACGGTAGGACATAGGAGCGCCAGAAATGTGCCGAAACGAAAACTTGAAGAATCAACATTTCGGCGCAACGTTGGCAACTCATTTTCAACGCCAACACACACACAAGCACAAGCACAACATATATATATGCCACACACGAGAGCTTTTCTTCAAATGTCCAACATACATCGATTTCATTCCTTAATTTGTTCATTAATCACCTATTTGTTTGATATATTCGTCGATAAGATCGAGACGACGCGCCGCGACAATGGCGTATGGAAGCCGACTTTCTAGATCTAGATCTAGATTGAGCGGTCAATGCGGGATAGTAGATCTAGATCTACATAGGGGGATGTGGGAGATGCATGTAGGAAGGGAAGATTTGCTCAAAAAATATGATTTTGTTTGGTCAAATTGGTGAAATTGGGGATAGAAATGGGCAAAAATGAGCTGGGTTGGGAGAAGGCTCGGGTTTGTGTGGAGGAGTGGAGTGGTAGTAGTGGGGAGTGGTTGTTGAGCAGAAATAATCGCCCAGGTTATCGCGCGCACCTGGGCTAGTGCGCCGGCAGCACATACCCTTTCGGCTATATCACCTCGGGCCGTGCCCAAGAATCATTGCGGCGCACCGGCCCAGGGATGCGCCGGCAATAGCAAATTTTCCACCGGCGCACCACTGGGCCGGTGCGCCGGCAATGATTCTTGGGCCTGGCCCGAATCGGCCGGGGCCATGCCAGGAAATAGCGCCGGCGAGTCTTTCCCCGAGGTGCGCCGGCAGTAGTCCTTCATCGCCGGCGCGGCTGAAAAGTGGTGCGCCGGCAATCCTTTCCACCGGCGCATGTCCAAGGTGGTGCGCCGGCACCACTTGCCTCCACCTATAGGCTTTTCCCTAGTAGTGACATGAGAAACTTCCCGGTTGGTGGCACCTTTTGGCTTCATCGATTCACGTCGCATGGAGAAAATAGACCAATGGCATGTCCAACTTGGTTACAATAAGCTGGGACCACTCTTAATGCCATGGTGACCTTAAACTGACACAATGCATAAGATTATTTGGTCCTCAAGGTGGAGCCCACTAGCTAGAGTGCTCTTTTTCCTAACCGCCCTCACGTACGACCGTGCTCTAGAAAATCACAATTCATCTGATTTCTCTTCTTCTTAGAAAAAAAATCCCAATTCATTCAACTCCTCTTCTTCTTCCCTGCACCGTCTCCCTCTCGTCGTCTTTCTTGCAATTCCTCTTCTTATCTCCCCCTCTAGAAGAACTAGCTATGAAGATCGTGTCGCCATCAGCTGCAGTAGAGCTAAGTTCAGATCTGTGCGTGCCTGGTCATGGTCAGCTCGGTGCTAGGCGTGTGGCCATGTAAGGTGACCCCCCCCCCCCCCCCGGTCGTGGTTTGGGTATTCTATTCCTAATGACTACAATGACTAGGGTGCCACCAAATCAGGCATGCAGCCATGCATGGACCTCTCTCCATTGAGCATTTCTTTCTCATCACGCATACTTGCTTAGCGTCGGGTGTGGTGCTTTCTCGACATCGACCTTGGGGTCATGGAAGACCCTTGATCCGGGATCCCTCTGTTTTGTTTCGTGTCTTCATCCCTTGAAATCAGTCTACGGCACTTCCATGAGGTTGCTATAGAGAAATGACTCCTGTCACAAATCCGCATGCCAAGGAGAAAGGATAGAGAAATTGCCAATTTCTATTGCTTGTGTCCGGGTCGGGACCTTAAGAGTTTTTTTCCTTTGAACTCGCTCAATGTTTATGGATGACCTTGCGGCTACTTTTCACCCCATGTCCGACCGTTAGTTCCATATTGGACCGCCCAAAGTGCCAAACTTAATGGTCCATTGACTTGGATTAGACATTGGCGTCCAAGCTAAGTCTCCCACTCCCTCCTGATGCGCACATGATGTACATGGCCTTACTAGTTAACTTTATAAGGTTAGTTCGGGACATGATACGGTGAAGGTAAAAAATAATTACCTTGAACATCTTGTCCATATTCTCTCCCCCTGCTCTAATCTCAACAAACCATCCCTTTGGAAGCCATTCATGCGCCTTCTGCATATTATCACAGTAGCACAACCCATATATTGGTTATAGATATTGGTATAATACCAAAATACTTAATGACTTAACCCCACACTAAGAAAAACGTACAGGAAGCATGCTGCTACATGCAGCTTTCTCCTTAGATTGTATCCAGTGTTCATCCATCTCGGAGAAAAGGTAGTTCAGAACCTCCGCCTTCATCCTGAATTCGGACCTTGATATGGGAGAAACGAAATACTACAGAGAAAAATTAATCACATATCTCAAAATAAAATATAAAAACATAAAAGAAATCAATAGAGATGTTCAAGTGCTAAATCTTGTACTAGTATGCATCTAAGCATCTTCTTGTACATGATTGGTGTAGAACATACCTGGTAGAGGGCGCCGTCCTCACCATGTTTGACTTTCATGACCCAGCCATCGGGGAGCCAATCTGGTGTCTGCTCCATGTCTTCTTTCACGTTCTACTTGACATCCTCCGGTACTTTTTCTTCCATTCCTTCGTCTCTGATCAACAAGTTCCTCATTTGTACATAAATATCTGAAACTCTCGCCTTTCTTCTCTATATGAAAACCCGTCCTTCTATACTTTCAGATCTAAAATAGGCACGGGAAAAAGAAGTTTGTCAATGGTAGGTGGGTAGCTATTGACAGCTAGTACAACAGATAATCTCATTTAATGTGGTTATTTCTATTTGGGAGTGTCTCAAAATTGGAAGGGTGTGAACGATATATGGTTGTGGGATGCGGAAAATACTAGTTGTAGCATGTTAAAAGATTTTATTTGTGCTTCTTTCCAAAAATAAATATAGGAGTCTATGATTTGTATTCATCGGTTTAATAATGTGATCAAATAGAATTGTGCTAACTATTTATTCCCAACGTCATCATCACTAGACCGCACAAGGAAATGAATCGAACAAGGGAAAAAACTGAAATCGGCACCTATAGTGGTCTGTTAGGTGGTCAAACCGCCGGTTTTCACCCAAACCAAATGAAACTAGAGGCTGGTCCAACCGGTCAGAAGATTTCTATGCCCGCGAGGGGAAATGGAATGAGCGGGCGCTTTGACTTCCATGACCCAGCCATCGTGGAACCAATTTGGTGTCTGCTCCACATGCTCTTTCACGTTCTCCTTGAAACCCTTCGGTACTTTTGCTTCCATTACTTCGTCTGTGATTGACGATTCCTTCATTCCTACATAAATCTTTGCAAACTCTCGCCTTTCTTCTCTCTGTGAAAACCCATCCTTCTATATTTTCAGATCTGAAATGGATACAGGAAAAGGAAGTTTGTGAATGGTAGGTGGGTAGCTATTGACAACTAGTACAACAGATAATCTCATTTAATGTATTTATTTCTGTTTGGGATTGTCCCAAAATTGGAATGGTGTGAACGATATATGGTTGTGGGATGTGGAAAATACGAATTGTAGCACGTCAACAGATTTTATGTGTTTCTTTCCCAAAAATATATATAGGAGTCTATGATGTGTATTCATCGGTTTAATAATGTGATAAAATAGAATTGTGCTCATTATTTATTCTCTATGTGTACACATCATTATTAGACCGGACAAGGAAATGAACCGAACAAAGAAAGAACTGGAATCGGCAGCCCCACCGATCTGTTAGGCGGTCGAACCGGCTACTTGAAGCGGGTCCAACCGGTTAGAAGATATTTATATGCTCGCGAGCGGCAAAAAAATGAGCTGGCGCGAGGAGCCTAGGAATCGAACCTAGGTATGGAGGTTGAGTGCATGTGCTTCTCTTCTATGTGGCAACCACCTATTCCATTCTAAATTTGTGATTATTAAATGAAAGTTTACCTATTTTACATGATATTTATTTATTATATAAAAATAATAATTAAATTTTAATTACCAGCCAACTATTGAAATGAGTGAACCATCGGTTAGTGAACCATGAATCGAGAGCCTCGCCAGTTCGGTCATCGATCCGATTTTTTAAACTATGGTTGTACCTGCAGAATTATGATAGTAGCAGATGTATGCCTAACTTACATCATTCATGCAAATACAATACTATATCTCAATTATATTGCACATATGAATATATGATACATCGTATGTATACATACATTTGCGACAAATACACAAATGAAGTTAAACATACACAAAAGAAGAAAATTTATAGTATCTCTTGGTTACATCTTTGTCTCCATGAGGAAAGGAAGGCAAACATTTATTTCTAGTTGACGAGGGAATACCGGGGTGCAATCTAGTCGCTACCTCGAGGAGCCTCCTAGCCAAGGCCCAACACAACGCAGAAGACCTGTCGATCCAGCAAGATCATCGTGGAGAACAAGCAAAGGAATCAATGGCGTGGTGGTCGATTAGGCTTTCAATGACCCGCTCGAATAATTTAAAACCCTAGACCAAGTCATCTGTATAAGGTTTGGTCAGGATCACGCAGACCAGACATTCATTAATCCTTTTAGCCTCCATAGCTTCCATCTACACCTCCAACAATACTGTAATTATATAAGCAACAATAGAATCAAGTAAGAGTAGGTCTTTACTCCACCGAGAGGGGCGAAACCTGGGTAGCCGAGCAATATATATCAGGCTATTTTTAAGAGAAATGAACACGTCACCTAGTGTTTGTTCATTCTACATATACGAAAATGCTATTCTGATCACGAGCACAAATGGTCTCGTTTTCTAGACCACTCGTTCCTCTCAGATAGGTGGTACTTGAGTTGTATTCATCATTGCATATTGATTTTAAAAGATGGGGTCTGCAGCACCGGGGCCCACCTCTACTCCTATATTTATTGTTCTGCTATAGTCGGTACAGAAGGGAGAAAACACGGTGCTGCTGGCCTTTTTCTTTCAACGGCGTACACCTCCGATAGGTAGTGCAGCTGTAGCTGCTGCGAATGTGCTCCTCGGTCAGTCCGTGAGCGTCGGCAGCCCACGCCTTGAAGCAGCAGGGCCTCCCTCCACCGTCACAAGGCCCGGGCCACCACTGCATCAATCACCGTGTTGAGGATCTCCGGCTCCATCAACAGCCGCTCCACGCTGCTGGCGGCACCATGTCCTACAAGGCATCGAACGCCGCTGAATAGAAGTCGAAGTCCAAGGCCGCCGAAGCCAGCAGGTCGTCAAACGAACCCACCTCAAGGTCAAGGACCCGAGATCTCGCCGTGTTGTAAGAGCTCGTGGAGGAACAGCACACTGTTGACAGCCAGCGTCTCGACCAAGCCCAACTCAAGGCTAGTGGCTGGGTCGGCTGCGAGCTGGGCATGCAAAGAAGTAGCAGCTGGAGGTTGAGGGAGCTGGCTAGGCGCAGAGATGGTCGCTGGTGCGGAGGAGCATGTCATGGTTAGGGCCGGCGTCGATGATTCTGGCGTCGGTCGGGCCAAGGTTGCTCTTGGCGCTGTCGCGCGCAGATGTCTCGGAGTGGAAGCTTGGAAATTCTTCGTCCGGGCTAGTACAAGGCGAGACTGAAAGTGAGCTTGCTTGAGTAGCTCGTGCCCCAGGCAAAGTTAGCTTATAGAATGAGCTAGCGTAGCTAGCAACTGCATGGGCATCGCATCCATCAAGAGCGATTCTATAGACAAAAGCTTGGCGAGGCGGCCATCGGTGCGTACGGTGGCAGGGCAGGGACATCGTCGGGCTCGGGGTGGGTCGGTCATGGCATGAGCAACAACAGTAGGTCGTGGGCGCAACACATGGCCATCTGTACCATAGGTCCAGCTGCACTTACACCGTCACAAAGGTCCCTCGCACTAACCGTCAAATCTGCCCACCGTACTCCGCTGGCAGAGACTACTCCCATACGGTTTTGCAATCCATATTTCAAATAAAGAATTGCATGGGTCCACAGCTCTAGACAAAATGAATGGTCCACAAAACGAGCTCATGTGTGCCCGTGAGCAGAAATGCCTCCCCCCTACATATACTGTTTTCTTCGGTGAGAACGACATGTTCCCCGCCGTGCGTACGTTCATGTTTTGTGCGCAGAAATCAGCTGCTTCGTCCAGGGTTTGGTGTGCTAAATAAAGCTGAAATGTAGGTGTACCTTCCAACGGAGATCTCCCAACACACTCCGATTATATAGTGGCAACCACCCTCACCAACAAAGCCAAAGCGCTTGCACCTCCTGACGCCTGACCACCTAAGACAGCAACGGCGGCACATTACATATCCTCATCATCTACCCAACACCAACTCTTACTCGATCCTGGAAGCTGCCGTTCACGAACCACACCATGAGCTATCTCCTCTCATACATCTCCAAGATGATGTGCATCAAGATACCATCGTCCTCGTCGGAGGCAAAGCGGCTCGAGGACAGCGGCGGCGGCGAGTGCTGCGTGTGCCTGTCGAGGATCCGGGCCGGCGAGGCCACGCGGCGGCTGCAGCCCTGCCGGCACGCGTTCCACCGCGACTGCGTCGACCGGTGGCTCGCGCTGTGCAAGCGCACCTGCCCGCTCTGCCGGGTGCAAGTACTCCCCGATGCTAACAGGCCAGCTGCGGCGGCAAAGCACGCCGGCGGCGACCAGCTCGCCGACGACCTCGTCATCTGGTTCTCCACCATGCTCGTCCCAGGATTCTGATACGTGAAATTAAACTGTCTCTTCTGCCTTCCTCGCGCGCGTTTTCTTCTTTCGTCACGATCGATCGATGACATAGAGGTCTTACTGTGTCTTAATTAGATAGCGAATGCTTGTACGTACGTACTTCCGCCTCCTTTTGCCAATGGATTATTGCGGGTAGTTTTGTACTCAAAATTTAAGAAATGTGGGTGTAAATAACAAGCTTGATCTTCTATTATTATTTTCAATACATGTGCAGTGCATGCTATATTCAACACTGTAAAGTTGGACATCCCGCGGTACGCGCGTTATATATATCTTGTACAGGGAAAAAAAATTCCACGTTCTTCAATTTTCGGTGTTATTATTATATGTCTGTAAAGTTGGACACCACTCCGAAATTTTAGGTGGTGCGCCAACAATCTGGAGCATGAAAAAGAGTAGTTAGCACTGCACCGACCTTGCGGCTGGACAAGTCAATCAATTTTGAAATTTCTTACTACTTAATTTGTTTGAAATACCTCAGAAACCTGAATACTCATATTTTTATTTTTTTCATGAAGAATATATATCGTATATATTGAATTTTCCACTAACACTTAGAGAAATAACCTAGCATTTTGGAAATACATTACTGTGTTTGAAAGAAAGATAAAAATTCTTTTGGCTGATAACATATACATTTTTGTTGATGTTTTTTGATTAAAAATAACACTGTTTTTTAGGGATCCATATCATTTTTTTATAAAATACATAAATAAGTCAATAGGGTTCTTGATTGCTCTTTTCGTACAATTATTATTATATCAAGTTTTGTGATTTTCTAATAAATAGATGAAAACATACGATGACCAAAATTCTCCATACAAAAGGTTTATGTGCTCAGTATTGTCTAAAATTGGCGTGAGCAATTTATTGTTGAAAATCTTAAAGTTTAGTGATGTTTTTGCTTGAAATGCATGGCATTTCATTTGTACGTATTCATAAGATGAATCATCAAAGGCTTTTCTCGTACTTGTCATTTTTGTGTTTAAGCAATTTATTAAAATGGCTGAACATTTCATGTGGTAAACTCAAATATCTGTGTAGACATAATTTTGTTGACACGTTAGATGAATATGATTTAAAAATAATGTAATATATGAAGTGAGCCTACCTCACTTCCATGCAGAAGTGGACGCACAACTAGCTACCGAGGTTCAAGTTTTCACAAAAGCAGGTTAGCATTCCTTAAAAACATGCTCTCCCTTTGATCCATAATGCCTGTCACTGTTTCGAATTTATCTAGACACATTTTAGTTTTTCAGTTCACTCGTTTCAGTGGTAAGTAATATTGTCGGAGGGTGTAATATTTTTTTTTCAGGAACCATATTATTTGTTTTGGTACCATTTTTTTTTTGAAAAGGAAGTACTGAACTCATAGAAACATCTTTAGTGAGATATTTGAATATTTTTAATAAAGACATGAACACATCGCAATTGCAAAAATTCTTCACACAAAGAAATTTAGAATTCTTCATTTTGTTGAACATTAGCGATGACATATTTCTATATGTTGAAATTTGATAAAATTCAGTGCATACTTCAATACATGGACCCTTTTTTACAAACATAAATACTTATTAATAAGGTGAAACAAAATAAAAGGCTTTGCTTACACTTAATCTTTTTTAAATTGAAGCAATTTCGTAAAACCCTGAACATTTTATTTGACACACAAAAATTTTGCGGAGAAACATGAATATTTTATTATAGGCTGAAATCTTACTTGTTTTGCTAGAAATTCTATCATATTAGTTTAATATGGCTTAATTTTTCTCTTTATAATTATGAATACATCTCCTCTTGTGTTTCTGATCTCTCGTTCTGATCTCTCCTCTCGTTCGGACTTTGGTTGGTTTGGCGAGTGCATGAATTTTGAAAAGGGTAGTACTAAGCCGGCCGTTAGCCACTACTCTCTCTGCTTCATACTACTTTGCATATAAGGATTGGTCAAAGTCAAACTTTTCAGAGTTTGACCAATTAGATGTAAAAATGTATTATTATTCAGAAAATCAAAATAATATCATTATTACCGTAATGAATGTACTATCATATCATTTACACTTGATTTTATATATCTTGATACTTGATCATGATTAGTTGGTCAGAGATTAAAAAGGTTGACTTTGACCAAAGCTTATATGCAGACTTATATGGAACTGAGGGAGTATTCCGAAGTTCAAATTCTGTCTTTGAAACATCTTTGTAGTCTAAACCCATCAGCCTAGACAATTTTTGCTACTGCTCACTCAAAAAGATGTCTACTGCCAAATCAGCTATCTTCATGTTCCGTAAATACAATAGGGAGGAAGCAGAATAGATTCCATTAGCTGTGTACTGCCAAATCAAGCAATCTTCAGGCTGTATAAACACAAGGCTATTGTTCTAGCCATAACTTCTAATTCATGCCACGGATCCATCATGAGAGGGAAAAGGTCCTTTTAAAAGGTGATTTTCAGTTGCTCCCCATTCCATATACACTCTATTGGGCCGAGTTAGGTTACACACTAGAAATGAAGAGCCCAAATCAAGCTACATTAGAAATGAAGTATTGAAGTGCGGTTGGCGCGAGAAACTGAAACAACCTGCAGGTGGACTGCACGTCTGTATCTACAGCTAGATGGGGAAATGCAGCTGGTGTCGTATTTGCAGTACTAATTCAAAGTGTGCCAGTTCCAATGTATCCTATCGCTTTACAATTCGGCCGTTAGCCGCCGGCCATTTTTAGGATCTGTCCAAAACAAATGGATGAGAGAACCTTCCGGACGGGCCGATCGAGGAGCAATTGGCATCTTTTCTTGCAACAAGGCAGTTTAGTTTAACACTTGTGTTCGGTTGGATCCAATCCAACAAACAATAAGATTAGCAAGTTCCAGCACTAGCAGCCTTATATAATACCCCCACCACTGGCAAGCTCGATCAACATACGAGCAAGGAAGGCAAGGCAATGCAAGCAAGTTTAGAAGCAGAGCAGAAGTAGCTAGTGACTACATATGGAGGTGGAGGCGCCGTGCAGTGGCGGCGCAGGTGAGAGCAGGTGGTCGCAGCTTGGATCGTCGCTCGCAGTCCGCAACGTGCAGGCCTTAGCGGCGTCCGGCCCCGACGAGCTCAGCGCCGACGCGATTCAACGGTACATCCAGCCGGACATCGATGCGCACGCCGTTCTCGCCGAGCATTCCGGCCAGGTTCCGGTGATCGATCTACGCAAGCTCCTGGACGCCGAGACCCTGGAAGCGGAGGCCGCCAAGCTTAAGTTTGCGTGCGAGGAGTGGGGCTTCTTTCAGGTAACTTCAGTGACCGCCGACAGATTTGATGACACAAAACAACAGCATTTTCCTGACAAAAAGAAGCAACAACAGCATTTCCTGAACACTACCGTTTCGTCCAATTTTTGCGATCGATTTGCAGGTCGTGAATCATGGAGTGCCAGACGAGGTCATCGCCAATATAAAGAACAACATTCACAGGTTCTTCGAGCTTCCCCTGGACGTGAAGAACGCCTACGCGCAGCGCCCAGGAGATATCCAAGGCTATGGCCAAGCCTTTATCCTCTCCCACGATCAGAAGCTTGACTGGGCTGACATGTTTGGGATCTTCACCCAGCCATCTCAGGCCCGTGATATGAGTTACTGGCCGAGTCAGCCTGGCACATTCAGGTTTGCTAGCTAGAGTGCCTGTGTGTATTCTTTGCACTACGAAAGCTTACTCGTCTTATACTTTATACCAACACATAGGTTTGGGAATTGGAAGGGTACCTAGCTAGTATTTCATCGTGCACCTACATCTGACATTGACCAAATTTTTTTATTTCTATGATGCCAGGAATTCCATCGAAGAATACTCTTCCCAATTAATGAAACTATCTCATTCTATTGTCACATTCATTGCCAAAACACTAGATTTTGGTCCTGAATTGATGGCGGACAAAAATGTTGGCCAATTTCTAAGGATGAACTACTACCCTCCATGCACGTCAACACCAGAAAAGGTTTTAGGTTTCTCACCACATTCAGATGGATCTTTTATAACTATACTACTAGAAGTTAATTCGGTTCAAGGGCTACAAATTAGAAGACACGGAGCATGGGTCCCAGTGAAACCACATCGTGATGCGTTATTGGTGAATGTCGGTGACTTTCTTGAGGTAGGTCTCTATTTTGTTTGTAGAGCCAAGTTAAGTTTCTAGTGCAAATATATATTCATAAATTATATTTGTTTCGAGCATTATCTTGCGTGGTTACAGAAATAAGCTGAATTGGGGTGAGATAATATTGAATAGGGGACACTACTTTTGTAAATTACTTTATGTACTGCTTTTATCAGAGATATGACACAGCAACAAACATCCCACTCAGATGCCTTATGGGGATGCCTATACATATTATGATAGTCTTGGGTTCAACAGATCCAAATATTTCAGCAGGCTCCACCCCGAGCAATAGTTGAGGGGTGTTGAAGGAGGTGTTTCCTAAACAATACGATTAGAAAACAATACTGCTCAAAACATTTTGATCTTTAGATCAATGCTGAATTTGGTATTTTGTTTTCTAATTTTTACTACTTGTTGTTCATAGATTATGTCGAATGGGAGGTACAAGAGCATTGAGCATAGGGTCACTATAAATGCCAATAAGGAGAGGCTATCCATATCAGCATTTCACGTCCCAAAGTATGATGGGATAGTTTCACCGGTTCCGGGAAGTATACAAGAGGAGGTGTTATACAAGACAATGACAGTAGAAGAGTATGCAAGACTTTATATGTCAAATAAACCTGATGGAAAGAGCAACCTGGATTATGCAAAGTTGTCTTTAATATAAGGATTCTTTACTATAGATTGTTCGTTCAAGATAAACATTCGTAAAGTAAAATTTTATGTTTGAGTGCAATTTATCTGTATCTATCATTGAGAATTTTCAAGGATAATTGTACTGGAAGTTTAATTTTTTACTTCAAGTGTTTGAGGCCCTGCAAATATAATGTTCCATTTGGTTTATTTGGTCTGTAGAAAAATAATTGCATCTTGTACTATATGAGGCCAAGATTCTCCTGTTCTAGGAAGGTTTCCTCGCTGTAACTTCTCATGATTTCTGCGTAGGGCCAACAGAAAATTACGCTAGGTTTCCATCATGGATTGAAAACTTCTTGTGTCATGTATATATTCTCTGTGTATGCTCTAATTTTCCTATAAATGTGATGTAGAAACTGTCGGTTCGTAGCATAGAAAATAAAATAATTCTACCGTAAGAACGAATAAAACCAAGATCCGATCTATGGAAAAGCCAATATCTAATCTATGAGATCGGAGCAACGAGATAGATAAGAAACTAACCCTCGAAGATCCAAAGTGTTAATGAGATCAGATCTCGTGGTTGATGAAGAAGTTCCTTCTGGTGCTACGATCGGGCAGGACTTCCGTACTTGGTCACACGTAGATGTAGACGATCATCTTCCCGTTCTAGCGAGCAGCGGATGTAGTAGATCCCCTCGGAATCCCAGCGGGCATTTTTGCCACACGATCTCTTCCAATATGGCATCCAAAACTTCCAAAGTTTGGTAAAGGACAATAATTTTTTTTTAAACATAAAGGAACCAAAAAAACATAAAATCCATAGCCTTAAGATCCATAGGAAAAACAAAGGAACCAACTACACCTCACAAAAATGCCTAGAAGCACCCGGAAATAAATAACACTCCCCACTATGAAGGGAACTTTCATTTCATTGATAGGGACATACATTAAGTCGCCAAACATGTTTGGAATTGATTCAAGGTTTATAGTTAAAGATTATGTCATGATTACACTGCCAAAAACCCAATAATGCTTTGACGGCGTCCTCTTCCTCACCAGTGCCGGTTCTGTCGTCTTCTACGCCTTCTACGCCTACGACCCCGATGACTCCCTGTGTGTGGCTTTCGCAGCGACATAGGGGGCGTTTGATCAGCCGCCGCCCACTCCTGTACCGTCGAGTGACTGCCATGGTGGGTACATCACTCCGGTTAGGCGGAGTGGGAGGTTTGATGTGGATGCGGACGGTGGAACGGTGACGGACGAGGATACCATGCAGAAGGCGATGCACCGAAAGGCGGCGAAAAATCTCGACTTTGATGGTATGATTTCTTCTCATAAATCTAAATCATTTTTATCTTTTTCATCACCTGTTATTTCTTCTAAACTTAATGGTTTAGGAGTTAGTCTTGGTAGTTCTGAAAAAAAGATTTCTGTTTCAACTAGAGTCTTGAAGCATATGGAATTTGATCGTTTTACGGTTACTCCAAAAGTTTCGACTAGGTTGGACTCCACTTATTTAGATGAGGAGGAAGCGATTGCCACATCAGATGATCAGCTTCTTTCTCATCTAGTTGGTGAGGTGTCAGAGGTGGGATTGGATGAGGATGACATGTACTCTTTATATGAATTAAAGGCATCTCGTCGAAAATCCAAATCTCCCTCTCATAAAAAACCTCGGAAACGGTCAAAAATTCCAAGATATCCAATTTTTTCCCAATGAATGGCATGTTTGCGAATAGCAGAGGTCTTGGTGACTTGGCTAAACACTTACATTTTTCCGATTGTATTAGGGATCATAGTTAGGATTTTTTGGCTATTTCTGAGACGGGGCGACGGGATTTCTTGCAAAGTCTTCTGAACCGTATTTCCGGTGGTATAGACTTTACTTGGTTATCCTGTCCTCCCCGTGGGCGTTCGGGTGGTATCTTACTCGGTGTCAAAACAGACTCTATGGAAGTGTTAGCACATTCGGTTGGGGAATATCATATCAAATTCTATATTCGTAATAGAGCTGACAATTTCATATGGAGTCTTGTAGCCGTGTATGGTGCTGCTCAGGAAGCTCATAAGGCCACCTTTCTTCGTGAGTTGGTGAATCTAGCAAAGGAAAATCCTCATCCAATTCTTATTGGGGGATTTTAATTTGCTGAGATTTCCATGCGAGAAGAGTAGTGGCAGTTTCGACAATCGTTGGCCTTTCCTGTTCAACGTGGTCATTGACAGCTTGGACTTGAGGGAGGTGTCAATGATTGGCAGACAATTTACTTGGGCTAGCAGTCTTCCAGAGCCAACATATGAAAAACTAGATCGCGTACTAATGGATACCGACTGGGAATTGAAATTTCCAATGGTGACAGTACGCACACTAGAACGTATTGTTGGGTTCTCGGATCATGCTCCCATCTTATTATCCACGGGTTTACCTAGGCCTCCGATTAAACGCCGTTTCAAATTTGAACTCAGTTGGTTGAATCGAGAAGGTTTTCAAACCATGGTTAAAAAGATATGGGAAAGGCCGGTTGTGGGTTTGTCTTCGATACAGAGGTGGAATAACAAAATGTGTGCGGTACACAAACACCTTTGTGGATGGGCACGACATACAACTGGTATTCTTAAAAAAAAAGCAGCGACTATCATCTATTATAGATGACCTCGAAGCCAAAGCAGAAGTTAGACCGTTATCCGCACAAGAGATTGAACAAAAAAGCCAATCAAATGCGGAAATCACAAAACTTCTGCGGGAGGAGGAGCTGAAATGGTACCAACGGTCTAAGGCCCAATTTATTCTGGAAGGAGATTCGAATACAAGGTACTTTCATTGTGTTGCCAATGGCAGACACAAGAAGAAACTTATTCGTACTCTTGTTCAGGATGAGGGCACGATTGAGGGTCATGAGCAACTAAAGTCGTTTATTACAAGTTATTAAAAAGGGCTTTTTGGTGCTCCTGAGGAAAGCAAGTTTTCGCTAGATGAGACAAAACGGAGGATATACCCCAAGTCTCGCAAGCGGAGAATAACTTTCTCACTTCGCCTTACTCTGAGGAGGAAGTAAGAAAAGCGGTCTTCCTAATGGAGCATAATAAAGCCCCTGGTCCTGATGGTTTCCCAGCTGAATTTTATCAATCTTTCTGGGATGTCATCAAGGTTGACCTGCTAGCTCTTTTTACGGATTTGCATGCTGGCCAATTGGAGCTTTTTAGGCTCAACTTTGGTGAGATTATTTTATTGCCCAAGGTTAATGAAGAAGAAAGGATTCAACAATTTCGTCCTATTTGTCTTCTTAACGTGAGCTTTAAAATATTCACTAAGGTTGCCATGATCCGATTAAATTTGGTGGCGGATCATGTGATTAGACCATCTCAAACTGCTTTCATGCAAGGACGGAATATTTTGGATGGGGTTGTAGTCCTCCATGAAACTGTTCATGAATTGCATAGAAAGAAGTTGAATGGTGTCATTTTAAAGATTGACTTTGAGAAGGCTTATGATAAGGTTAAGTGGTCTTTTTTGCAACAAACTCTCAGAATGAAAGGCTTCTCTGATGAGTGGCTTGTGTTAATCAATAGTTTTATCTCGGGTGGAAGTGTTGCCATTAAAGTCAATGATGATGTGGGCAAATACTTCCAGACTAAGAAAGGACTAAGACAGGGAGATCCATTATCGCCAGTACTATTTAATATAGTGGCTGATATGCTTGCTGTCTTGATTGAACGTGCTAAGTCTGAGGGCCAAATTGAATGGGTTATTCCTCATCTGGTTGATGGAGGGTTATCTATTCTTCAATATGCCGACGATACAATACTTTTTATGGATCATGACATAGACAAGGCTCGGAACCTAAAGTTAATTCTTTCTGCGTTTGAGCTTTTGTCGGGTCTGAAAATATATTTCCATAAAAGTGAATTGTTTTGTTTTGGCAAGGCACAAGATCATGTTGCAGAATATGCTGAACTTTTCGGCTGTGACCAAGGCCAATTTCCAATTAGGTACTTGGGAATTCCGATTCATTATCGGAGACTTACCAATGTTGAGTGGAAATTGGTTGAGGAACGGCTTCAGATTAGATTGAGTAGTTGGAAAGGTAAATTGCTATCCTTGGGAGGAAGATTACTTCTCATAAATGCGGTACTGTGTAATATGGTACTCTATATGATATCTTTCTTCCAACTTCCTAGAGGAGTCTTAAAACGGTTGGATTATTTCCGATCAAGATTCTTCTGGCAAGGGGATTGCGAGAAGCGTAAATATCGGCTGGCTAAATGGAATGTGTTGTGTCGGCCCAAAGATCATGGAGGACTTGGCATTCAAGACCTCCAGGTCAAGAATAGGGCACTTCTCGGTAAATGGTTGTATAAGCTACTTACCGAAGAGGGCATGTGGCAAACACTCCTTAAGAGGAAGTATATTGGTTCAAAAGCTTTATCTCCGATTATTTGGAGACCAGGAGATTCACATTTTTGGGCTGGTCTTATGGAAACAAAGAAATTTTTCTTTCCATGTGGTTCTTTCTCTATAAAGGATGGATCGGAAATTCGTTTCTGGGAGGAAAAGTGGTTGGGTAATACCACACTCCGGGAACAATATCCGGCATTGTACAATATTGTGCGCCAGAAAGGCGATACTATCGCTAAGGTGTTGGAAAATTTCCCACCAAATGTGAAGTTTAGAAGAAGTCTCATCGGTCCCAGACAAGCCTCTTGGCAGGATTTGTTACAGCGTCTTGAGTTAGTTCAATTGACTCAGGGACCGGATGTATTTCGATGGAATCTTACCATGAATGGTGCATTCTCAGTGGCTTCCATGTACAATGCTTTAATTCAACCTGAAATTCCGATCGATAATAATTCAAAAATTTGGAAGATGAAGATACCACTGAGAACAAAAATCTTTGCCTGGTATCTTCGTCGGGGGGTAATTCTTACTAAAGATAATCTTGCAAAACGCAACTGGCATGGAAGTAAAAATTGTGTCTTCTGTCATCAGGGCGAGACTATTAAACACTTATTTTTCCAATGTAAGTTTGCTAGGTCTATATGGTCAGCCGTCCAAATTGGGTCTACCTTATACCCACCACATAGTGTTGTCAATTTATTTGGCAACTGGCTCAATGTGTGGATGTTAGGTTTAAACGTCTTATTAGGATGGGAGCGATTGCAATTATTTGGTCGCTGTGGCTATGTAGAAATGACAAGATTTTCAATAATATTTCTTCTTCTTTTTTGCAGGTCATCTACCGATGTACAGCTTTACTTCGTTCATGGATACCGTTGCAGCGTGTGGAGCATCGGGACCTCTTTACGGAGCTGTCTTCACGGTTGGAGGATACGGCGAGGGATATTTTCTCCCAACATGGGTGGCAGCGTGACCTTCGGCTAGACCCTCCTAGCTAGTATTTGCTACTGTTATTTGGACAATGTTTTTTTTTTATCTTTGAACCTTTTGTGGTTTTGTAACGAATTTGTGTGCGGCTGTGTGCATCTTAGTTATGCAGAGGCCGGGTCTATTGCGCAAGTAATAAAGTGCCCATTTTCGAAAAAAAAAATAATGTTGTGAAGTGTATAAGTTGATTGTACTAGTCCTTTTCATAAATTTTGACCTTTGGTTGTGTTGCCTAGTGCATGAATCTTGACATGATCAGAGCTCAAGCCAATTTATCCTAAAATTATTGTTGCATCCCTCTTTATCCATGTATTGGCCGTTTTATTCATATGTGTGTTTATTCTTCATCCATTCACGTGTTGAACTTCACTATCCCGTCTCACGCGAGAGAGGGTGTTGTGAAATTTATAAGTGGATTGTAATAGCAATTCAGACTTTTACTATGCAAAAGTAAATCAGCCGAGGAGGAGAAACACCATGGCCAATGTAAAAGTTCGCCTTCCAATGAAACTTATAGCTTATTAAGAAACACTGGAGTGTCAAATACACTCCCGAAACTGATAAACTTTTACTTCGAAGTTGGCGTTGATACACTGTAAACCAAACCGACCTGCATCTGGCCTCCCGGGCATTCTTGATTACAAAAGCGGCACTATAGAAAATATTACATCCTTGAAAAAATAGAGTCTGCTGATTAACGACCGGCCGGCACTAGTGGAGAAAAGGCCTTTGGTCCCAAGCAAATGTCCCAGTGCTGAACCAAACCGGGTCCAATGGGGGCATTGGTCCCGGTTCGTTTCTGCCCAGGACGACCCCACCCGCTGGCGCCTGTCCTGTAGTGGCCTTTGGACCCGGTTTGTATTACAAACCGGGACTAAAGGGTCCACCGCAGGGCGCCGCAGGCCGTGTCTGTCGTGGGGAACCCTTTCGTCCCGTTTTGTAATACAAACCGGGTCCAAAGGCCCCGCCTCTGGCTATATAACCTTGCCCCTGCCCAAGTGTGAGCCACACTTGGCCATTTTTTCACTATCTTCACAAGAGGGGTGTATTGCTTTCCTCTCTTCTTCACATGCACAAGAGGTGTTTGATGAAATGCTTAAGAGGATTTGCCACTTGAGTTTACACAAATCAAGCCACACTTAACTTGCTTTTTTCTTCTTCATCGAGGTTAACAACTTTATCCTTTTCATCTGCAATTGATAAAATGCATGTGTATATATACATCGTGATGTTCTGTAATGGTTTTGATCAGCTTAATTATATCATGCAGATGAATCGGCAATGGATGTACATTGACTGACGGTTTGACGAGTTCACTGCGGGCCTAGATAATTTTATGGCCGTGGCGGAGGCAAACAAACATGGTGGCTTCATGTATTGTCCATGTGTGGACTGCAAGAATACCGTAAATTACGCTCACTCGAGTCTCATTCACAGCCACCTTCTGCGATCCGGTTTCATGCTCAGTTACTATTGTTGGACCAAGCACGGAGAAAGAGGGGTTATGATGGAAGACAATGACGAAGAGGAAGAGGATGATGACGGTTATCCCAATTTCCCTGAATAAGATGATACTGCAGAAGGCAATGAAGACAATGAAGTAGAAGATCAAGAGGCACCAGATGAGCCTGCTGATGATGATCTTGGCCGGGTCATTGCTGATGCAAGGAGAGAATGTGAAACTGAAAAGGAAAGGTTGGCCTTCGACAAGATGATAGAAGATCACAACAAATTGTTATACCCAACTTGCGAAGATGGCCATAAAAAGCTAGGCAGCACACTGGAATTGTTGCAATGGAAGGCGAGAGAACGGTGTCACCGACTCGGGATTTGGAAAGTTGCTGACAATAATTAAGAGGAAGCTTCCAAGGGGTAACGAATTGCCCGCCAAAGACGTACGAAGCGAAGAAGATTGTCTGCCCTCTAGGATTAGATGTGCAAAAGATACATGCATGCATTAATGACTGCATCCTCTACCGCGATGAGTACGAGAATTTGGATGCATGTCCGGTGTGCACTGCATTGCGGTATAAGATCAGACGAGATGACCCTGGTGATGTTGAGGGCGAGCGCCCCAGGAAGAGGGTTCCTGCCAAGGTTATGTGGTATGCTCCTATAATACCACGGCTGAAACGCTTGTTCAGAAATAAAGAGCATGCTAGGTTGTTGCGATGGCACAAAGAAGACCGTAAGAAAGACGTAATATTGAGGCACCCTGCTGATGGCTCCCAATGGAGAAAAATCGATAGAGAGTTCCCAAACTTTGCACAGGATGCAAGGAACTTACGGTTTGGTCTAAGTACAGATGGCATGAATCCTTTTGGAGAGCAGAGCTGCAGCCATAGCACCTGGCCTGTGACTCTTTGTATATATAACATTCCTCCTTGGTTGTGCATGAAGCGGAAGTTCATTATGATGCCGGTGCTCATACAAGGCCCGAAGCAACCCGGAACGACATTGATGTGTACCGAAGCCATTAGTTGAAGAACTTCTACAGCTGTGGTCTCTAGCAGGTGTACGTGTGTGGGACGAGCACAAGCGGGAGGAATTTGACCTAAGAGCGCTGCTTTCGTAACCATCAATGACTGGCCTGCTCTTGGTAACATTTCAGACAGTCAAACAAGGGATACAATGCATGCACGCCGTTTAAATGAGCTCGAAGGTGATTATTTGGAAAAATGTAAGAAGGTCGTGTACACAGGGCATCGTCGATTTCTTAGGCTTACCCATCCCGTAAGAAAGAAAGGCAAGCATTACAACGGTGAGGCTGATCACCGGAGGAAGCCTCTCCATCGTGATGATGTTGATATATTTGGTATGGTCAAGGATCTAGATGTAATATTTGGAAAGGGTCCTGGCGGACGGTCTGTTCCGAATGACGATGCCGGACACGCGCCCATGTGGAAGAAGAAATCTATATTTTGGGATCTACCCTATTGGGAAGTCTTAGAGGTCCGCTCTTCAATCGATGTGATGCACGTGACGAAGAATCTTTGCGTGAACCTGCTAGGCTTTACGGCGTGTACGGGAAGACAAAAGATACACCGAGAAGCACGGGAGGACCAGCAACGTAGGAAAGACCCCAAAAAGCGCATGAGAGAGTTAAAGGACGTCATTACTCCAGCTACGCTCTTACAAAAGCGAGAAGGAAATATTTTTTTAATGTCTGAGCAGTATCAAGGTCCCGTCTGGCTTCTCCTCCAATATAAAGGGAATAATAAATATGGAGAAGAAAACATTCCAGAACACGAAGTCTCATGACTGTCACGTGATAATGACACGATTGCTTCCGATTGCATTGAGAGGGCTTCTACCGGAAAATGTTCGACTGCCCATTGTGAAGCTATGTGCATTCCTCAATGCAATTTCTCGAAGGTAATAAATCCAGAAATTCTACCGAGGTTGCAATGGTGTGGTCCAATGTCTCGTTAGTTTTGAGCTGGTGTTCCCACCATCCTTCTTCAATATTATGACACATCTCCTCGTTCACCTGGTCGATGAGATTTGCATTCTCGGTCTGTGTTTCTACACAATATGTTCCCCTTCGAGAGGTTCATGGGAGTCTTAAAGAAATATGTTCATAACCGTGCTAGGCCAGAAGGAAGCATCTCCAAGGGCTATGGAACAGAGGAGGTCATTGAATCCTGTGTTGACTTTATTCCTGACCTTAAGCCGATTGGTGTTCCTGAATCGCGGCATGAAGGGAGACTAAGTGGAAAAGGCACGCTAGGAAGGAAATCAATGATATGTAGGGACGGGATTTCTTTGACTCAAGCACACTACACAGTTCTACAAAGTTCCACCTTGGTGGCTCCGTATATCGGTGACCACAAGAACTTTCTACGCTCCCGAACCCGGGGCGATCGAACGATTGGATTAGACGTGAACACATGTTGACTTTCGGCGGTTGGTTGCAAAAACATCTCCCGAATAACAAAGATATTGAAGATCAGTTGTACTTGCTGGCCGGACACCATCTTCGATCGTAGTGACTTTCCAAGGGTACGAGATAAATGGGAATACATTTTACACGATCGCCCAAGATAAAAAGAGCACCAACCAAAACAGTGGTGTCCGGTTTGATGCAATAATGAATGAAGGCCCAAATGACACATATTATGGTTACATAGAGGATATATGGGAACTTGACTATGGACCTTCTTTTAAGGTCCCTTTGTTTAGGTGCAAATGGGTCAACAAAACAGGAGGCGGGGTTCAGGTAGACAAGTTGTATGGAATGACAACAGTGGATCTCAACAATCTTGGGTATAGAGACGAACAATTCGTCCTAGCCAAGGATGTGGCCCAGGTTTTCTATGTCAAGGATATGTCTACCAAACCAAGAAAAAGGAAACATAAGGAAACAAATACATCAAACGATGAGCCAAAGCGCCACATAGTTCTTTCTGGAAAAAGAAACATCATGGGAGTGGAGGACAAGACAGACATGTCAGAAGATTATAATCAGTTTGATGAAATTCCACCCTTCAGAGTGAACATTGATCCAAGCATCAAGTTAAATGATGAAGATGCTCCATGGTTACGGCCGAAGAAGATTAATTAAATGATGAAGATGCTCCATCATCAAGTTAATTGAAGAATGTTCATGGCACAAATGAGTATCTCAACATGGCAATCAATTTCCCATTTATTTTTGTGTAATCATGTAATCGTATGTAAGATATTAAAAGTGGAGATGCGCCACGGGAGATTTCCCAACCCTTTCCCCAACACCATTAGATGAGATGTAGTCGTTCGGGGGCTTGCAGGGGAAAAAATTCAAGGCGCAGTTTACGAAGATGCCGTAGGGCGTGTGCACCAACGACATCTTCGAGAAACCGCGCCACGGGAGATTTCCCAACCCTTTCCCCAACACTGTTAGATGATATGTAGTCGTTTAGGGGCTTGCAGGGAAAAATTCCGAGGAGCAGCTTCCGAAGATGTCGTAGGGCGTGTGCACCAACGACATCTTCGAGAAGCTGCGCCACGGGAGATTTCCCAACCCTTCCCTTCATCCATGGGAATGAAACTCTGCTTGGCTTGTTGATCTGCTTGGCAAGGCGTATCGATGCTCCTTTTATAGGCACGGCACCTCTTCTACTTTGTCTTGTTCCTTCGACAGGGCGTCGTGCGCTACATGCTTTATCTCATCGAGCGGTGCGTCCACCCATGCGTTCTTATCCTGCCGAGCATCTTTAGTCCCGGTTGTACCCACCAGCCGGGACTAAAGGTTACCCACACGTCCTTATCCCACCGACGGTTTTGTTAGATGACACAAAAGGATCTTTAGTCCCGGTTGTACCCACCAGCCGGGACTAAAGGTTACCCACACGTCCTTATCCCACCGACGGTTTTTGGCGCCACCGCGTTCCCGCCTATTTTTCTTCCCGCGCTTTCCACTTGCTTCCCGCCTCCGTCCTCCCGCCATTTTTTCACTATATATATGTTGGCTTGGCCTCCATTTACATATCACATCTAGACTCATATCGCAAACCTCATCACCAGGTCACATGGCTTCCATCGTATCTCTAACCCTCCGGGAGGCGGAGGCGCTTTGCGCGTCGAACTACCCCCGCCCGCCGGGCTACCGCGTCCCTACCGGCTGGTTCTTTGAGCGTCGGAGGGTACCGGTCCCTCTGTCCCTCTAGGTGTGGCGCGCGAGATGGCCATCACGAACCACTACTACTTCGAGCTCACGCCAGAGCAGCGGAGGAATCCCCAGTGGCATCCCGACTACAGCCCGACTTGGGAAAGCTTCTTCATCAATCGGCGTGAGAGGGCGCTCGCCAGGCACGAGGAGGGCGGCCCGCCTCCTTCGAACTTCAACGAGGCCGGCCGTCGGCTGTGGTGGCGCGACCGGACTCTCCGGGCGTCATGGCCCACCGTGGCCCCCGCTGCGCTACCCTCGGTCCCAGCCCACGCGTGCTCTCCCGCCGAGGTTTGACTACCGCGACCCCGATGCCAGCGACGATGATGACGGCGACTACGACGACTACAGTGGCGAGTACTATAGGGCTAGGCACGAGTATGACTGAATGACTCGAACGGTCGAATCTGGCCATGTATCTTAATTAATTTTCAGTTGAGCTAGGCACGAGTACTATAGGGCTAGGCACGAGTACTATCTGGCCATGTATCTTAATTAATTTTCAGTTGAGTTCTGTACTTTAATTCCACATGTAATCTGGCGGGAAACTTTTCTCATCATCAGCGTCTGCCACAACGACTTTATTGAAAATACAATTAAAATAGATAAACAACTAGTCTAGTCGATCTACTCGTCGTCGGAGGTTGTCTCGGTCCAAATGTCGTCCCACCGAGGGTCGTTGTCGGCCCAAGTTGTATTCGGGTTATCGAGCTCGAACACGGCGACGGCCCGACGGTGGCGCCTGTTGGACCTGCGTTGTGCCCGGAGGTCAGCGAAGAACGCGGCGGTGTTGTCGACGTCGTTGGGGAACTGCGCCCTCCACTGGCGCATCAACTCCTCGTCGTGCTCGGCGATTGCGATCCGGCGCTGCACCTGGCGGTGGCGGCGACGGTCCTCGTCGTCGACGAGGCACGGCGTCGGCGCGAGGAACTCCGCCTCCTCTAGCGATTCGACGTCTGGGAAGTTCATGTCGCACCGTGGCCGCCGAAATCGCCATGCGGCCGCGTCGTAAGCGCGCGCCGCCAGCTCCGGGGTGTTGTACGTGCCGAGGGTGAGCCGGAAGCCACCGGCGCATCTCGGCGTAGAACCTACCGTTCGGACATGGCGGTGGCGGTGGCGACGGTGGCTTGTACATGGCGGTGGCGGTGGTGGGCAGTACACGGCGGTGGCCCGTACATGGCGGTGACGGTGGTGGTCAGGCGGTGGCGGTGGCGACGGTGGCCAGTACACGGCGGTGGCGACGGTGGCCAGTACACGGCGGTGGCGACGGTGGCCAGTACAAGGTGGTGGCGACGGTGGCCTGTACATGGCGGTGGCGGTGGTGGGCAGTACACGGCGGTGGCCCGTACATGGCGGTGACGGTGGTGGCCAGGCGATGGCGGTGGTGGGTAGTACACGGCGGTGGCCCGTACATGGCGGTGACGGTGGTGGCCAGGCGGTGGCGGTGGCGACGGTGGCCTGTACATGCATGGCGGTGGCGGCGGTGGACACGTGTGGCAGTGCGGTGGCTTTTTTTTCATTTGAAATAAGGCGGGAATGAAACTTTTTTTAAAAAGTGGCCTTTGGACCCGGTTTGTATTACAAACCGGGATTAAAGGCCTTTTTTGCTGAACGTAGCAAAAATGGCCTTTAGTCCCGGTTTCTATTACAAACCGGGACCAAAGGGGGGTCTTTGGTCCCGGTTTGTAAGACGAACCGGGACCAAAGGGGGGGGGCACTATAACTGCAACTCCTTCGTCTCCGCGGAGATCAATCCCGCGGAGACGAACGAGCGCACGCCGCCAGGCTGCCCAAAACTCGCGCGCCGTCGCTGCCGCCGCCCCTGCCGCACGCAACCGCGCCGCACGACGCCGCCGCAGCCGCACGACGCCGCCTCCTCCTCGGCCCGCGCGCACGCAACCGCTGCGCGCCGTCTCCGCCGCCTCCTCTCTCCGCCGGCAACCGCCGCCGTCTCCACCGCGCGCAACCGCCGCCGTCTCCGCCGCCTCCTCTCCGCTGCAACCGCCGCCGTCGCCGCCTCCTCGTCGACCGCGCCTCCTCCTCCGCCGACAAGAGGTGAGCCGGCCGGCCCCCTCTTTTTTTTATTGTTATTTATATTTGTAAAATTATTGTGTTGTTAGTATATTAATTGTTAGTATAGTACTTAATTAGAAAAAATGTTAGTATGTTAATTAGTATAGTTAGCTAGAAATAGTATAGTTGTTACTATTACTATAGTTAGAAAAATTAGTTATAAGTACTTGTTAGATAAAAAGTTATATGTTAGGAAAGTAGTGAAAATTATAGTTAGAAAAAAGTTATGAAAATAATATTTGTTAGAAATAAGATAGAAAATTATAGTTACAAAATTATAGTAGTGAAAATTATTAGTATAGTTAATCCGATATGTTAGAAAAAGTAGTGAAAATTATAGTTAGAAAATTGTTAGTATAGTTAATCCGGTCGTGCGGGCGGCCTTGCCGGTGCCGAGTCGGTGGCGGTGCCCCTACCGGCGCCCGTGGCTGTGCCGAGCCCGTGGCGATGCCCCTACCGGCGCCCGTGCCGGTGCCGAGTCCGTGGCGGTGCCCCTACCGGCGCCCGTGGCTGTGCCAAGTCCGTGGCGCTGCCGCCGCGACATAGTGCCGACGCCCCTGCCGGCGCCCCCAAAATATATAGGGTATATATGTAGTGCCGGCGCCCCCCAAATGGTAGTGCCGGCGCCGACTAACATATAGTGAAGTTATTTTTTAATTTATGTTAACGTTGGTACATATATATATATGATTTGTTTTCGTAGCTACGATGCCGCGACAGCCGCCGCGCCGTGGTCTAACTCTTCTAGAGGAGATGGAGCAGATGGGGGAGGTCCGGGACTGGGCTCCGCCGGGGTGGCACTGGGAGGTCTTAGCTTCCGGGTCGCGCACCTTGGTGCGGAATCCGGGTCCCGTTGTCGACCCGGATATTCTTTGGTGGAGGTCTTATGGGCCACGGTCGTTTCGAGGAGCCGGCCCCGCCGGAGGAGGTAGCTCAGCGCATTGAAGCGGAGGACCAGCACGTTCGCCGTTACATGTACGCGTTAGACAACATGTATAGGACCGGATGGAGCGTTATGCGGGGATCTCATGTTAGCTATGCTCCCGTTGTTGTTCCGTGGCTTTGGGGGTACACCAGCGCGGCTCGGGACAGTCGGCGCCCTCTAGGACCCGGTCTGCGCGGTTGAGTGGTTGTAGTAGTGATTGATATGTATTAGGGTTAAATAAACATGAACCCGATCTATGTATGCATGTAATCGCTATGATCTGCTTTCAGCACTATATTATCGATCCTTAGTTAAGAACTACATATGTAACTCCATTTTCAGTTTTCTGCATTATCCTTAATTTGATCATATGATGGTTCCTATGTATAGCTTGCAGGTCGTTGTAGAAAGCATGGACAGAGATGAAATTCAAGAAAATTTCATGGAGGAACTCATAGCAAACGGTACTCTGGATGATCGCGACGACGACGTTATTCCAGATGATGGCGGTGACGATGTCACCGCAACTTATTTGAATGACTCCGGTGAGGGAGCGGAGAATATGGAGGAAGAAGATCCTAGTGGCGCCGGTGAGGAACAAGATCATCATAATGGCTCCCGAACTGTAGTTATCACCGAGGTATATAAATTAATTAAGCCGCTGTTGATCGACTAGATGCATTAACTAATTAAATTGTATTGACTATGAATTATTTCTTTTTTAGCCCTCCGGATCGAGCACTTCTTCTGTAAAGTCGAGGAAGCGAGGCCCGGCCAAAAAGTTGGATGACGGTGTTAGGCACGACATCACCCACATCGAAAAGGATGGTAAACCGATTGCTCCAGAGAAAGGTGCAAAGGCATTTATAGCTCAATGCGGAGTGCTTGTTAGGGACCACGTCCCGATCACCGTTCGAGAATGGCACAAGCCGAAGGAACTAGTGCTGTCTGCAGAGGAAGAAGCTCAAGGTCTTTATATCGATGATGTAGCCAAAAACAGCATTATGAACAAGCTCATGTCACATTTCAACATAGTACCCGAAGAGGGGGGTGACGCTGAAAAGGCCAAGATGGAGCAGGCCCTCCGCGAGTTTGGCAAGAAGAAGATGGCCGAACTATTCAAGCACCACAAGAAAAGATTGCGCCGCCTTATCAAGGTAAAGAAGACTCCGGACAGTGAGAAGGTAAAAAATCACTGGGACGAATTCGTGAAGTACAAGACGGAGTCAGAAGAATTTAAGAGAAGGTCGGAAATAAATAAGGCAAATGCTGCGTTGAAGCTATATCACCAAATTCTGGGTCCAGGTGGATACAGGGCTAACCGTCCTAAGTGGCAGGCAGCTGAGGTGGAACTGACCAGTAAAGGGATCAGATTAGGGACACACGGTTGGATCGAACGGTGCAAGGAGTGGTTCTACGGAATTGGGGGAACGTTGGATCCAGAAACAGGGAAGTGCATCTATAAGAAAGCTCATCTGAAGGTTCCCATTGATGCCCTGAAAAAAGCACATAGGGACGTGGAGGCGGGGTTGTTCCAGCCCGAAAGAGAGAACGATGAGCTGACACGCGCCCTTGGGAACAAAGAACACTCCGGACGAACACGAGGCACAGAAGGCTCCGTTCCGTGGAAGTATGGCTTTCCTGCGGAAAGGAAGAGATTTCCTGATATAAGCCATGAGAGGAGGAAGGCAAGGGAAACAGACCTTTGGCTAACTTAGAGGAGGGTATGAGCACCATGAAAGCCCAATTAACCATGGTAACCCAAGTACTTACATCTCAGATGGCTCGGGGGCAGGCTGTAGATCCTGCATTGCTCAATGCCCTCGCCCCGCTGCAATCTCAACCACACCGGAAAAGCAGCGTGGCTTCCTCTCAGCAGGTGGATAATGATGATGATGATGACTAGGTGGTCGAGCCTCCTCGCTACCCCCCTGTGGATGATCTCACTGAGAGCCGTCCTTGTGAGCTGCATGTTAAAGTTTTCAACCTATCCTTCAAGGCGGCGGTCGGCATCCTCTTACCTACAAGGTCTTACCATTGCCGTCCGGTCCAAGACGACTTTGCTGTTGTGATGGTGGATGAAGTGTTGAGAGATTATGAGGGGTTGGTGCTTGAGCACCCTGCAGGTGAAGATGGGGAAATCAAAGAACTGGGAGAAGCCCGTAGAACCACCGTGCAATGGCGGAAGGAGAACATTGTGTTTCCAGGTGAGAAGCCAACAAGCAGGCCACCTCCGCCTCCTCCGCCACCTGTGCAGTCTCCTCCGCGTGATGATTCTCCTCTGCGCGATGATGATTCCCCTATCCATGACCAGTCTCCTCCGCGTGAAAATACTCCGCCGCCTCCTCCTCCTCGTCAGGAGACTCCGCCGCCTCCACCTAAGCAAAAGAGGAAGCGGTCCGCGGCACCTCCTACAGCTCCGAAGAGATCATCAACTCCAATGAGGGCACAAACTCCAGAGTTGTTACCACATGAGCAGACTGAAGAGCAAAAGGCGTTTCTTGGGCCGAAGAAGATGTTTATTCCACCGCAGACAGTGAAGCACTTTGCCGAGACGAGAATGAAGAGACCTGAGCTGAGAGCCGATTATGACCGCTCTCTTGGACAGTCCTCTAGAGCGAGCAAAGAAGCAAAAAAAGTCGCCCAGCTTGGACAGCAGGACATTCAGGCCGTACCCCACTTCATCGTGAAGCCCTATCATGATCCAGAGACGGCATCGATGATCGAACGGGCGGCTAGAGCTCAGGAGCATCGGTTGAGTACGAAGATTACTATCCAACGGCTCAAGTGGTAAACAAGTATAGATACGGATCTGATCTCGTCAAACCTGGCGAGCTCGCGCGTCTAGGGACTCGAGATGCGAAGGTTGCATGACTGGTACTGAAAGCTTTGTCGAAGAGGTGATGCCTACCTCACGGTGTATCTTAGAGATGAGCATTACTTCCGGGGGAAAGACGAGATAAACCTTGAGTTAGAAGAACTGTTTCAGTTATTCAATCAAGACGCCCTCGACAAAGCTGTCATCAGTTGCTACTGCCTGTAAGTGATTTATTTGTGTAATTAAGTTTGTAGCTCATTCATTTGCACTAACAATTATCCTCATTATATTCTTTGTGTACGCTATACATTTAATTATGCAGAATGAAGAAGCTGGAATACAAAAGAGGCAAGCTCCTACCGCTGGGGTTCATAGACCCAAACACAGTTCATGAAGTTACGGTTCGAGACTTCGCCAAGGACACAGAGGACAACATCGTAATGTTTTTAGAGAAGCAAGCAGACAAAGAGGATATATTCTTTCCCTACAACTTCAAGTGAGTGTTATATATAACATACATTATGCTTGTGCACCTTCCACTTTATTCTCGTAATCATTGAGCTATGCTTGTGCAGTTTCCACTTTATTCTCCTAATCATTGATCTTCACCTTGGAGTCGTAAAAGTCATGGACTCGAAACGTAAAGAATATGCGGAATGGGCGGACATGGCTGCCATCCTCCAGAGGTAGTTTCAATCAATTTCGTATTGGCATCTTCATCTGCTCTAATTCGAAGATATCATCAACTAATCAATTACTCATTTGCTCATTATTTTTTGCCGGGCAGGGCTTGGAAACGGTTCATCAATACTGTTCCGGGTAAATGAAAACCGGAGCTTACATTTGAAGATTACCCTGTAAGTAGTACTATATATATAGCTATGTCCGTGAAACTTTATATATGATATTTACTTTCAATACGATGCTTGATTATTAGTTTGATCGAACTATTTTTTCGTAAAGTGTATGAGGCAGGAACAAGGGAATAACTTATGTGGATACTACGTCTGCACCTTCATGCGTGACATGGCCTGTCCCAAGGGTGGGGATGCCCGTATACAGCACACTCGTGTACGATAACAAAATTTCACAATTAATCTTAATTAGTACCATCTATTGTATTGAGTTCCATTCATATATTGATCTCCTTTTTAAATATAGATGACACGCCTGCGGGACACTCTCATAACAGCGGATCAAATAAAAGCAATTCAAGAGGAAATCGCGGGATTCTTTATTACCGAGGTCCTTACCCCAGGTGGAGAGCACTATCGGAAGATCGTGACGGCGGAGGATATTCGTCGAGGAGATGTTGTATTGTAAATATGCATACATTACGTGTACTGTGTTGACTATGTCGTGTACTGTTGACGATGTCTATATATATTCATGACGATTTTTTGTGGTTTCTTGAATGATATATATGCATTGCTGAAACTCTGCCGCGGCAGAGAAACGCTGGTACAGCCTAAATCTGTGCCGCGGCAGAGAAATAGCAATTCTCTGCCGCGGCAGAGAAACCTAGGCCCGGTTCGTACCACGAACCGGGACCAAAGGCCTTCCACCGCGAGCTCCCTGGCCGCACCACGTGTCGAGGCCTTTAGACCCCGTTAATCTTTGAACCGGGACTAAAGGGTACCCCCTTTAGTCCCGCCTAATTGGTCCCGGTTCGGCAACCGGGACCGAAGGCCCAAATGGACCGGGCCTATTGCCCCTTTTTCTACTAGTGCGGCCATTTCTTAGCATAGGTATACGTCCAAACACAGGATCGGAGGGCATTGCAGGCGAGCCGGTAGAGGAATCACCACTTGGATCTTTCTTGTCACAGTTGAACATACACTTCTATTCATTTTTTTCCGTGTGGGGGAAACAAACACTTTCTATTCTGTTGGATCGAACCCAACAAAAAAATGATTAGGAAGCTGCGATGTTAATTAACAGTCTTGATCAATGGCTGGGGCGCCTGGATCCCTGTACAAATAAGCAAAGCAGAAGCAGCTTCAGCACTTCACCATCGAGGCCGGCCACAAATAGTTGCTGATACAGATGGAGGAGCCCAGCGGTGGCGCCGGCGAGAGCAGGTGGTCGAAGCTGGCAACGACGCTTCCCGTCAGCAACGTCCAGGCTCTGGCTGCGTCCGCCGCCGACGAGCTGACGCCAGACACCATCCAACGGTACATCCAGCCGGACATAGACGCACACGCCGTTTTCGCCGGGCATTCCGACGACGTTCCGTTGATCGACCTCGGCGTGGTGCGGATGACAAGAACAACTGTAACATTAACTGGCCTAGGGTGCGCCAGTTCAATGATGCTATTGCTTCGATGTCCTTACGGGAGATTAATAGGACTGGCTCCAGGTTTACCTGGACCAACAAGCAGCTCTCTCCAATTCGCTCCATCCTAGATAGGGTGTTTGTTTCACCCTCATGGGAGCAGAACTTCCCGCTTTGCTCTCTTTCTGCGGTCACAAGGGTGGGTTCGGATCACAACCCTCTCCTCCTTGATGATGGTGAGCAACGGAGGCCTGCGAGGTTTATCTTTCAGACTTGGTGGCTTAGGGTGGCCGGGTTTAAGCAAATGGTCAAGGACAAGCTTGACCACTGCATTCATGCGATGGGGCCGCATCGCAGCAGCGTCGACCTCTGGCAATGTATTGCTAGATGCCTTAGGCAGCACCTTCGAGGCTGGGGTGCTAATCTTGGCAAGCTGCGTCGCCAGGCGAGGGTTGACCTCATCTGCCAAATCCAGGAGCTGGACAGGACAGCGGATTCGGCGGGGCTTGACGAGGAGGGGTGGGCCCTTCGCTATTTCCTCGAGGACCAGGTGGTCCATTTAGACGGGCTGGAAGAGGAGTATTGGAGGCAGCGGAGTAGACCCCAATGGACCCTCAAAGGGGATTCCTGCACAGCCTACTTTCACGCCTTCGCCAATGGAAGGCGAAGGAAATGCATGATCCCCAGACTTATCACCGATGAGGGTGAGCTCACCGCCCAAGAAGACATGATGGGTCATGTCTACCAATTCTACCATGGTCTGCTGGGCACAGAGGGGGAGGAGAGGGCCTTCTCCCTCGCTCACAATCTTTGGCCTGATGACAAAAGGGTCGAGGAGGATGAGAATAGGGCTCTCGAACTTACCTTCACTGGGGACGAGCTGGATGGGGTCCTTGCTGGCATGAAGCAGGACTCGGCACCAGGCCCTGATGGCTTCCCTGTCCTCTTCTTTAAGATGTTCTAGGGAACTCTTAAGGCTCCTATCCTTCACTTGCTCAATGATTTTGTCCTAGGGAGGATCGACGTTTCCCGCCTTAACTGTGGGGTGATCTCCCTTATTCCTAAATCCCAAGGCGTCGACAACATCAAGCAGTTTAGGCCTATTGCGCTTATCAATGTTGTTTTTAAGTTCATTGCTAAAGCCTACGCCACTCGTCTAGCTCCGGTTGCGCTTAGAACTATTGATCGTAGCCAAACTGCGTTCATCAAGGGTAGAATCCTGCACGAGGGTGTGCTGGCTCTACATGAGATTGCTCATGAATTGAGAGTCAAAAATCTGCGAGGACTCATCCTTAAGCTTGATTTTGAGAAGGCCTTTGACCGTGTGAGTTGGGGCTTCCTGAGGGAGGTCCTTCTCCGCAAGGGTTTCTCTCCCATGATTGTACACCGTCTTCTGCAGTTGGTCTCGGGCAGCCAGACTGCAGTAACTGTCAACGGTGTCATTGGTGGATACTTCCGAAATGCTCGGGGAGTGCGACAAGGGGATCCTCTCTCCCCGATTCTTTTTGACTTTATGGTGGACTCTTTAGCGGCCATTATTGCTAGGGCCTGCGAGTCGGGGCACCTCCAGGGGGTCGTGCCACACCTCATTCCAGGTGGTGTTACCCACCTCCAATACGCAGACGACACCCTGATCCTCCTTGACCCCTCAGACGTCAGCGTGGCAAACCTTAAGATGCTGCTCCTTTGTTTCGAGAACATGTCAGGGCTCAAGATCAACTTTGCGAAGAGCGAAGTGGTTGTGACTGGGTTCACCGACTGGGAACGGCCGAGGGTAGCCGATGCCCTTAACTGCAAGCTAGGGAGCTTGCCGTTTACGTATCTTGGCCTCCCTGTTAGCGATCGACCCCTCTCTGTGGCGGACTGGAACTTCCTCACTGAGAAGGTGGGCCACAGGGTAGAACCTTGGCAAGGATTGTTCCTCGCCTCCGCTGGGAGGCTAGAACTTACCAATTCTTGCCTCTCTAGCCTGCCGTTGTTCGCAATGGGGCTCTACCTCTTGCACGATGCGACTCATGGGGTCATGAATCGGCATCGTTCCCGCTTCTTTTGGGAGGGAGTGGGCACCAAGCGCAAATACCACATGGTTGACTGGGCTACGGTGTGCAAGCCTAAGGCGTTTGGAGGATTGGGTATCCTGAACACGAAGTCCATGAATATAGCTCTCATGCTAAAATGGATTTGGAAGATCTATCAAAACAGCGAGGGGCTGTGGGCTGATCTGCTGAGAGCCAAATACCTGGGGGACAACGACCTGTTCTTCCCGGCGGTGCCCACCAAGGGCTCCCAGTTCTGGAATGCCATCCAGAAGATTAAATGGTACTTCAAGATGGGGGCTAGGCACAAGGTGCGCAATGGGAGGCGGACCTATTTCTGGCTAGACTGGTGGACGGGTTCGGGGCCCTTGCGTCTGTCCTTCCCGCGGCTCTTCGCTTGCTGTGACAACCACTTCGCTACGGTGGAAGGCGTCCGCAACAACGATGGCTGGCGGATCAGAATCAGACGCTCCTTCGGTCTCGCTGAGACGGTGGAATGGGAGAACCTTTGCAGGATTTTTGATCTTAACCCTGTTTTGGAGGGGGAGGATGAAGTCCGCTGGGCATTGGAGGCTTCCGGGGAGTACTCCACCAACTCAATGTACTACAAGCTGTCCCAGGGTGGGGCAGTTGCCCACTTCAAAGAGGTTTGGCGCACTAGGTTGCCGCCTAAGATCCGTGTCTTCCTTTGGCAACTCATCAAGGGTCGGCTCCCGGCAGGGGACCAGCTGGTGAAGCGAAGGGGCCCCTCCGACGGCAGCTGTGCTTTCTGTGGGGAATGGGAAACTTGCGACCACATCTTCTTCAAGTGCCATATCGCTAAATTCATGTGGGCAGGAATTAGGGAACTCCTGCACTGCTCCTGGAACCCGGCAGGGGCCGCGGATTTCATTGCCATTGTTAACGGCCTTTCGGGTCGTCTCCGTAGGTTAGTGTGGTATACCTTCGCGGCTCAGTGCTGGGCCCTTTGGAACATCCGCAACAAGCTAGCTATAGAGGGATCCCTGATCAACAATCCGGCTGACGCCATCTTCAAAATGTCTATTCACATGCAGAGCTGGAGGGTTCTGGTCAGACCGAGGGACTTACCGCTGCTAGACGCGGCGCTGGACGAGGTTAGGAGACTTCATGGGCGGCTTCGAGACGACGATGGTGGATGATGCGGACGGACGGGGGGGGAAGGCCGCCACCTTCTGCTTTTCTTGTAGTTGCTTCATGCTCTCTCTCCATGATAGACTGACTGGTATCTGTGGTTTGTAATAACTAAGGCATCAGGCTATTCGCTTGGGTGTGTGTGTTGTATCGCTACTTTGTCTTGTGAGCTTTATATATAAAGCTGGGCCAAGGGCCTTCCTTTAAAAAATCGACCTCGGCAAGCTCCTGAGGCCCTAATCCGTAGAAACGGAGGCCGCGAAGCTCAAGTTTGCCTGCGAGGAGTGGGGATTCTTTCAGGTAGTATCACAGAACATGGACTGGCCAGGTGTTTTCATCTTGTTTTCTGTTGCCATGATACTTTAATCTTGTTATATTCAGTGTCTCCGTAATTTGGAGTTAAACATGATTTATTTTCATGTTTTTCTTTTATCAAGAACACGGTTTAGTTACGAAAGCATCAAAAATATCGGGGTCAACTCTATTTTTCGAAATGGAGGCTTATCTGGTTCAACTCTCAGAATATCAACATGCAGTATATTTTCACTTTGAAGTTTTTTTTTCTTTCAAAGCATGTGATTATCTGTCCAACTTGTGATTGGCAGCTGGTAAATCATGGAGTGCCAGATGAGGTCATCGCGGGTGTAAAGCGTGACATAGAAAATTTCTTTCAGCTCCCCCTCAACGTGAAGAATGCTTACGCACAGCGCCCAGGAGATCTTCAAGGTTACGGCCAAGCCTTTGTTCAATCCAATGATCAAAAGCTTGACTGGTCTGACATGTTCGCGCTCTACACCCAGCCGCCTCAGGCCCGTGACATGAGTTACTGGCCAAGTCAACCTCATACATTCAGGTTATAGACTGTGTTTTTTTTTCTGAACAGTGCACATTATTTTTGGTAGAGTAAAACTGCACTTGAATCTACGGTTTCCAGTAATACTGCCTAGACAGAAGTTCCTCAAAAAAGGGCAGCTAGCTGTTTAAGTCGACCAAGAATTAACTACGGAGTAATTCTCCAAGAACTGAGAATTTTCCTCTTAGAGATCAAGAAGTATATATGTTCATTGTGATGTTATAATTTGTCCATCTACATCCTATATGGTGAACAACATGTACGAGAAACTCTATAAACATTTGCTTATACATGTTGTTGGCAATATTGCAATAATTTCTTCATGAGGCACAAAATTATTTGTAGAATGTGTTCTCTTATATAAACAGAAAAAAGAACACCAAAAGGAAATCATTGTCGGATCGATGTTTCTAGGCACTAACTAATTTTTAGGCTATCGAGATTATCACAACCACAATTATTATGTCATAAACAGAAGTGCTTCTCCACGAGTGGAGCTGCATAGGTTGTACCTGATCCACCTGCATGAGGGTTAAAGAAAAAATTAGCAATACTTATGACAAATAAACTACATTTTTTCATCACAACATATAAATGATTCATTGACTTCATTATATGCAAATCAATTATTGATGTTCCATTTTGTTTACATCAACTGCTTTTGGAGATCAAATTTATATACCCAGATTTTTTTTCCAATCCTACAAAACAAAAAGGAAGTGAATATTGATTTTTCATGATAATATCTACACAATAACAAATTAGCAATTGATTGATTTTTAAGATTGATGGTTTATGTTTAACTACATCTAACATTAATGCAAATATTATTACTTCTATGATCTCAGAAAATACATTGAAGAATACTCTTCGGAGCTGATGAAAATCGCTGATTCTGTTGCTACCTTCATTGCAAAAACACTAGACGCTAATGATAAATTGGTGGCAGACAAAAATGTGGTGCAGATTTTTAGGATGAACTACTACCCTCAATGCTCGTCAGCACCCGACAAGGTTTTAGGTTTCTCACCACATTCTGATGGATCTTTTCTAACTATCCTACTAGAAGTTAATTCAGTTCAAGGCCTACAAATTAGAAGACATGGTGCATGGATCCCAGTCAAACCACGTACTGATGCATATATTATTGGTTAATGTGGGTGACCTTCTTGAGGTATGATCTTCTTAAGTTTATCGTACCAATGTCTAAAACTAAATTTATGTGAACTAGGGTAACATATATTCATAATCTTCATCTGCAAAACTATACACCATGCACCGGCAATGTCCATATCTGTGACTTGTTGGTGTGCTTTCAAGTTTTTTTCTACTCGAGTTGGTAAAGTATGTTGTTTGATGTTTCATCACTTGACATGTTAGCAAATTTAACGCTTCATATGCAAGGATATAATGATGATTATTGGTCAGCAAGTTCCCAATCTATTGTTGGAACTCTCGGAGTAGTTAGGCATCTTTTGTTTCGTACTAAGAACCATTATTGGAAAAGATCATTCTTGGTAACAACAAAGACACATAGTTCCTCTTTAGGCGAAGTAGGTTGTTCTTGTTGTCCTCATTCTCCAATTCTGGCTAGCATCACGTGGTAGTAAATTGAATATACTTCACTTTTTGGCTATTATTATTTTCTTCCATTTTTTCAAGGAATCCCGACCAAACAAAATAGAACAAAGTAAAGGTTTTATAGCCACAGGAACATTCTAGAATTCTTACCAATGACATAAAAAATGTGCATTCCCCCAAAGTCTTTCCACCTAAGCAATTTGATGTTTCTCTAATTTCAATAGTTGAACGCTATAGAGGGAAGTTTATCAGAAAAACAATCCCATATAAATTATGTACACATTTAATTATTTCCATGTCTACATCAATGAGGAATTACATATTTGAATAATTTCATTATTTATTATTTGTAGATAATGTAAAACGGGAAGTACAAGAGCATTGAGCACAGAGTTACTGTAAATGCCCATAAGGAACGGCTATCCATATCAGCATTTCACGTCCCAAAGTTAGATGGAATAGTTTCACCAATTTTGGGCATTATGGAAGAGAAGGTATTATACAAGACAACAAATGTAGAAGAGTATTCAAGACTTTATATGTCAAACAAACTTGATGGCAAGAGGGCCCTCGATCATGCAAAATTATCCATAATATAATGATTGTCTTCTCTACTTTGTTGTACCAGCTGAACATTCGGAAAATAAAATTTGATGTATGACCTATTATTGGTTTTTCTATTCAGCGTTCACCTGATAATTAATTATTTCTATGTCTCTGCTACGAACCATCCGATCTAGATGTACATGAGATTTGTGCAACTAACAAGAGAATACGTAAATATTGATTGGATGGTTGTTACTGTCGATTGAGAAATAATGCTTGTTACTTCATCCGAATCTCTACATCCTTTTTGTGATGTTACACACATATTTTAAAATTCTTTTCTCAGTGCGACATGTTTGATGGTTTTTATTTGGGTCCGTTTAGACCTGAGATTTTTAAAAGCACGAGCTATACTTTTTTAGTAAACTGAAATTGCACTAAAAAAACTAACTTGCACATAGGAACATCCATGTCAACTTAGAATTAGCAAAAACATTTTTTTTTGCAAGATGCGCTGCTGATTTTCCTCCATGCAAGTGTTGATTGCTAATTGCTCGAGTAATGTAGTATTCCTCAAGCCGCACACATTGTTCTTCAAGTATAGCTGAAGATCTGCACATTTCACTGAAAGAAAGTCCGTATACATTCAGTGTACTTGTATTTTCAAAACACTGTAAACCAGAACGACCTGTGCGGACGTGCGGTGCGTTGTGGTGCTTGTATTTGAAACACTTCAAACCGGAACGACCTGCGGTGCGTTTGGGGTGTTCTTGGCTCCAAAGTTTGTCAGTACGAAACTATTCCGCATCAGCCGCCGGCCATTTCATAGCGTAGGTTCAGCCAAAGGATCACATGACCTTCCGGCGAGCACTGTTCGGTTGGACCGAATCCAATAAGAAAAAGATCAGCAAGTTGCAGCATTAACGTTCTTATATGATAGTGCCTGATCAATGGCTGAATCACTCAACTTCACTAGCTACTGTGATGGAGGTGGCAGTGGTGGCAGCGTCAGCGAGAGCAACTGGTTGAAGGTGGAAACGACGATTTCCGTCAGGAACGTTCAGGTTTTGGAGTCAAGCGCAAGCCGTCCTGGGCTCCTCGCCGAGCACTCCGATGATTTCCGGTGATCAATCTCGGCAACATCTTGAACCCTGAGACCGGGGAAGCAGAGGTAACAAAGTTCAGGTTTAACTGCAAGGAGTGGGGATTCTTTGAGGTAATGTTACTGAACATGAACTGGCCACATGCTTTAATCTTAATTGTTCTCTTTTGGGACAGTGCTTTAATTGTTCAATGTCGTGTACGAAGTTAAGGATGACTTGACGTCTTCTTTCTGAACTAGATATTTGCTAAAGGATATGTATTATATAATTACCAGAGTTGGTAAAAGTGATAATGCAAGGTTTGACTATTTATCCAACTTCTGATTAGCAACTGGTAAATCATGGAGTGCCAGATGAGGTCATCACATGTATAAAACGTGACGCTGAGAAGTTCATTCAGCTCCCCCTCGCCGTGGAGAATGTTTACGCACAGCGTTAAGAAGATCTTCAAGGTCATGGCCAAGTGTTTGTTGAATCCAATGATCAAAATATTGTCTCATTCCTAACATGGTAACCACCACAGAACCAAAATCTAGATTATTAACAGTTAAATATTCTGCAAAAAGCCTACAGTCAGATTCAACTTGGTCAAGATGCCGGTGTTTCCAAAGTACGAGGAGATGATATACCCTCTCATGACATCATGAAGCTTATTTGTTCATGGGCATTCAACATTACGAGACCAAAAGTTGAGTAAAAAAACAGTGTTAAACAGAAACTCAATTCCACGAAACAATCACTCACTCGAAATACAGTTATAATTTCTTTAATACAGCACACATACGAGAGGACTGCAGAGAGTTTTGCCCCCAGATTAGAGAATGCAAGGTTTGTGAGCAGAGACCAGAGAGGGGTGCCAAAGGAAATGTCTACATCATCAGTGGATCGGTACACATAACTACTAAAATGAATTGCACATGGCTCAGCTCCATTTATTCTTTACTTTGGCGGAGGTGTTCCAATATAAGCCACACTATGGTCGTGAGCTCACCACCGCTGCTAAGCTTCCTGGCATGTGACTCCCTGCTGCACCGGTTGGCTGCATACTCTAGGAAATCGGTCCACAGGCGTAGCAGCAGACTCACCTCATCAACATTAGCATCAATTACTATTTCAGTAATCATACTCATGAAACCATGATTGCAAAGGATCTGCAATCATTGGAGATTCCTGGGGGATTTTCTGTGAATGCTCCTGCTGTAGCTAATGGTATGGGTCAGCCTTCACCATTTTTTACATCCGGTTATGCTGTTTGTCATGAATCTTCTATGTCAGATTCCGAGTATTTTCATGTCTCTAATGATGCAAACATTTGTGATATAGGGTTGCCTAAGAACAGCAAAGAGGGTAGGGTGGATTTTGCGATGACGAATGTAACAAGCAAGCAAGGGGTAGGTCTTTTTCGATAAGGGGCGCTTTATTACTTAAGAGTTTTAAGCCATTACACCCGGCCTCTGCATATCTTAGATGCACACAGCCGTTGTTTAGTCTTGACACAAAAAAAGGCGAGATTACATATCATATTGATAAAATGTAAAGACGCCTAAACTGGAGGAGCTTCGATCCTTAGATTATGCTGCCATCCATGTAGGGAGAAAGTATCCCTCGCCGTAGCTTCCAACCGTGAACAGACCTCCGTAAATAGGTCTCGGTGCTCCACACGCTGAAGCGACGACCATAAGCGGAGGGTGTTGGTACACCGGTATATAACCTGCAACAGAGAAGAATTAGTACCATTAAACAATTTATCATTTCTACATAGCCAAAGCGACCAAATAATGGCAATCGCTCCCACCCTAATATGCTTCTTAAACCTAGGGTCAATGCCATTTAGCCAATTCCCGAAGATATTGGTAACACTACGTGGCTGATACAAGCTCGAAGCTAACTGGATGACTGACCATATAGACCTAGCGAACCTGCAATTAAAAAACAAGTGCTTTATTGTCTCCTCCTGGTGACAGAAAGCACATTGTTTACTCCCTTGCCAATTCCGCTTAGCTAGATTATCTTTGGTGAGAATAACGCCTTTGCGGAGGTACCATCCAAATACCTTTATCCGCAAAGGGTTTTCAACTTCCAAAGTTTATTGTTATTAGGTGTATCGATTGGAACATCTGGATGAATTAGTGCATTGTACATGGAAGCTACCGAAAATTTACCATTCCAAGGGGTAGGTCTGCATGGATCGATGGGGATTGCCTCATCTACGAAGCCTAATGGTGAGTCATTTTTAGCTACATCTTCTTCATGCTCGCTGTCTTTAATTCCAAATGACAATGTGACACACTATCCTTCTACAGAGGAGGTTATTGCGTTTGGGGGTATTCCAAAGCCTTCTGCTGGGTTGAGGTGAAGTACTAGGTTGGGTGGCCAATCTAATGCGGATATGCCTCTAATGGAGAAGGCTATGAAGAATGCGGAGCTACAGGATGATTATCTTGCTACAAGTAAGTTTACAACCCCCAAATACTCCATTGCTAATATTCCAGATGTAGATATAGTTAAGAGAGCTGATAGGTTAGGCGTGTCATTAGGAGATTCTCAAGCAGAGATTAATCAGTCCATTAGAGGGATTAAAATGGTGGAAGAGGAGCGAATTTTAACTATTTTGAAGAAAAATGAGAATAATATTGAGAATAGAGAGGAAGGGTTGGAGACTCTTGTATTGTCAAAAGTATCCACCTTGTGTGAGGATTTATGTGAGGATGATGACATTCCATTGGATTTGGATGATCAATTGGAACATCTCAAATCAGTGGTCAAGGTAAAGAAAAATAGACAGAGGAAAGTTTATGATACTAGTAATATTCGTAGAAGTACTAGGAAAAGAGTTAAAAAACAATTTTCATGATGCAGAATATAAAGGGAATTAATTGGAATCCAGGGGATTTTGGTGATACTGCTAAGCATTTGTTTGTTAAAGATGCGATTAGAGAGCATAAATTATACTTCATAGCCTTATTGGAGACTGGAAGATCAAATTTCTCTATTCCTTTTTTGAACCAATTAGCTGCGGGGTATAATTTCTCCTGGTTTTGTTTGCCACCACATGGTCGTTCGGGGGGTATTCTAGTGGGAATAAAATCCGATACTCTCCAAGTATTAAAAGTAAGCACAGGAGATTTCTGTGTTAAGATGCATATTAAATGTAAGAGAGATGGTTTCGAATGGATTCTAGTGCCGGTTTATGGGGCTGCCCAAGACATGCACAAAGCTGAGTTTTTGTCGGAATTAGTGCGTACTTGTGAATCTGAAACATTACCTATGTTGGTAGGGGGTGATTTCAATATTATACGCACGGGGGAGGAAAAGAATAATGATAATTTCAAATCTCGTTGGCCCTTTGTTTTTAACGCAATTATTGAGCATTTGAATTTAAGGGAAATTTCTCTAACAGGAAGACAATATACGTGGGCAAGTAGGAGAGAAGAACCTACATATGAGAAGCTAGATAGAGTTCTAGCATCAATATCGTGGCAACAAAAATTTCCATTGGTCACGGTAAGAGCTTTAACTAGAGCTGATTCTGATCATACTCCAATACTTATTGATTCAGGGGTGAAGGTACACCTGGGTAACCAAGCAAAATTCTCTTTTGAGCTACATTGGTTGCGACAAGAGGTTTTTTTTTGATATGATAGTAAATGAGTGGAATTCAGTTATAAGTGGAGCTAGCCCAATGGAGATTTGGTTAAATAAATTAAGACACTTAAGAAGATTCCTTAAGGGTTGGGCAAAAAATCAAAGTGGTAAGTACAAAAGAGAAAAAGAGAAACTTTTAAATATCATTGAGAGGCTTGACTTGAAAGCGGAAACTACCTTGCTGAATACAAATGAAAGGGAGGAATAAAAAAAGGCCAACGATATTTTGAATAAATTAAGAAGAGAAGAGGAGTCTAAATGGGCCCAAAGGGTGAAAGTTAAACATATTCAAGAAGGGGGAAATAATACGAGGTATTTCCACCTAATAGCAAATGGTAAACACAGAAAAAAGAAAATATTTCAATTAGATCAGCAAGAGGGAACTATTGTTGGGGAAGATAATTTGAAGGTCTATATTACTGAATTCTACAAGAAATTGTTGGCGCACCGGCACCAACCAATATTTCTCTGGTTGCAGAGGAATTTCAGGATATTACACAGATTTCATCTTTGGAGAATGAGATCTTGACGGCACCTTTTACTGAAAAGGAGGTGTTCGAGGCAATTTCTCAGATGGAACTTAATAAAGCTCCTGGACCAGATGGTTTTCCAGCTGAGTTTTATCAAAAAAAATTGGGAAGTTATAAAGAAGGACTTGATGGCCTTGTTTTCTCAGTTCAGTAATGGGGACTTGCCCCTTTACAAACTAAACTTTGGTGTTATTACTTTACTACCTAAGAAGGAGAATGCTGTTCAAATTCAACAATACAGACCTATTTGTCTACTAAATGTTTGTTTTAAGATTTTTACTAAAGTTGGTACGAATCGCATCTCGGGGATTGCCCCAAGAGTCATTAAACCAACCCAATCTGCTTTTATGCCAGGTAGAAACATTTTAGAAGGGGTAGTTGTACTCCACGAAACAATTCATGAGCTTCATACTAAAAAGATGGATGGAGTTTTATTTAAGATCGATTTTGAAAAAGCTTACGATAAGGTTAAATGGCCTTTTTGCAACAAACTTTGAGGATGAAGGGTTTTGCTCCAGAATGGGGAAGATGAGTTCAACAGTTTGTATAAGGGGGTAGTGTTGGTGTAAAGGTAAATGATGATATTGGTCATTATTTTCAGACAAAGAAAGGTCTAAGGCAAGGGGACCCTTTATCCCCAATGCTTTTTAATATTGTAGTGGATATGCTTGCCATCCTAATTGAAAGAGCAAAAGAGGATGGTCAAGTTGGGGGGTTAATTCCTTATTTAGTTGAGGGAGGACTCTCTATATTACAATATGCAGATGACACTATCCTATTCCTGGAGCATGACTTTGACAAGGCGGTCAATATGAAATTAATTTTATGCCTTTTTGAAGAGTTATCAGGGCTTAAGATTAATTTTCATAAGAGTGAGATTTTTTGTTTTGGAAAGGCAAAGGAGGAAGAGGCTCAGTATAAGCACATCTTTGGATGTGATGCTGGACAACTCCCCTTTAGATACTTGGGTATCCCAATCCATTACAAAAAAACTCAAGAACTCGGATTGGTATCCGGTAGAAACACGGTTTGAGAGTAAATTAGGATGCTGGAAAGGGAAGTTACTATCCTATGGTGATAGGTTAGTCCTTATCAATTCAGTGTTAACTAGCTTACCGATGTTTATGTTGTCTTTCCTACAAATACTTGTTGGGGTAAGGAAACGGTTGGATTTCTAAAGATCCAGATTCTTTTGGCAGTCCGATGAAAACAAAAAAAAATACCGTCTTACAAAACGGAATATTGTGTGCCGACCCAAGGATCAAGGGGGTTTAGGTATAGAGGTACTCGAAATCAAAAACATATGCTTATTGAGTAAATGGCTCTTTAAACTTCTCAACGAAGATGGGGTATGGCAAGAACTGCTACACAACAAATATCTTGGACATAAGTTATTATCAGAAGTACAAGCTAAGCCTACTAATTCTCCTTTTTGGAAAGGATTGATGGAGGTAAAACATGAGTTTTTTTCAAGGGGTTCTTTCAAAGTGGGTAATGGTATGACCATCCGCTTCTGAGAAGATACCTGGTTGGGAACTACTCCTTTGGCTCAACAATATCCTTCATTGTATAATATATTCCATCATAAAAATGTCACTGTTGCACAAGTGCTTGCCCAACCACCGTTGAATATTACATTCCGAAGAGTGTTGAATGGTAGTAAATGGACTTTATGGTTACAGTTATGTCGGAAACTCATGATGGTTACTTTGAATGGCGAGGATGATCGATTTATTTGGAATTTGACATCCAACGGGGTGTTTACTGTCAAGTCCATGTATGAAGATCTTATGTGTGACCATACTCCTTTTTTGAGAAAGTATCTCTGGAAGATTAAAATACCACTTAAGATTAAGATTTTCATGTAGTTCATGAGTAATAAAGTTTTGTTAACTAAAGATAATCTAGCTAAACGTCATTGGAATGGGTGTACAAAATGTGTTTTCTGTGGGGAACATGAGACCATTCAACATCTTTTTATTGAATGTCCGCTAGCTAAACTCTTATGGCGTACGGTTAACTTCACTTATGATCTTCCACCTCCCACCAATATTACCAATATGTTTGGTAATTGGTTAAATGGAGTAGATAGACAATCTAAGGCGTTTATCTGGATTGGGGTTTCCGCTTTATGTTGGTCCATTTGGAGGGTCAGAAATGATATAATTTTTAATAAAAAAGCCTCTTTTCATTTCTTGCAGGTTATTCACATGGTCTCCCATTGGGTCCAGCTTTGGGCTCTACTTTCCCCGGAGGAAATGCGGGATACCATGGCTTCTGGATGCACACGTCTCCTGATGGTCGCTCAGGATATCTTGTGACAGGCTGGTTGGCGGCATACTAGAAGACTATGTTGAGTTCTAGTCGTAGTATGTCTTGTTTTCGATGGTTGATTCTTGTATCAATCCTCGGTCATGCGTGAGTTGTAAACAATACTTTTTGATACTTATCATTAATAAAAGGCCATGTGCATCGTCATGATGCAGAAGCCGGGGTACACCCCCATTTCGAAAAAAAAAATCTGCGCATACATGAGCCGAGGAATTTTAGAGTCAGAGCGTCAATCGTCATCAAATTTCAGTACGAGGTGAGCGAGCTCCTTCTCAAGCACAGAAGATTTCAAGTCCCAGTGACGATGCGGGCGGAAGAATTTCTTGAGCACAGTGAAGAAGCTGTCACCAGGAGAACTGGCCAGTTGCTTATTTCTATGGCATATGGCATCCAGATTGTTGCAGGTTTGCTTGTACAACCAGTTTTGGGGAAGGCCTGGTAGCATGTAGGGGCGGTTCACGAGGAGGAACATCGTGTAATTGGACAGTGCCCTGATTATCTCCACGCGGTCCATCTCCCATTGGTCATTTGAATTGCGGTTCTTGTCCCTTTTCTCACATGCATCGAGGATCAAGTCTGTGGCGATGTGCCAGGTGATGATGCTCTCATGGAAGTCAACTCCATGCCACTTCTTCAACTTACCGAACAGCTTAGGGTACCTCTCTTTGTCACACAGTGCTGCTTCACCCCACATATGCCTGAGCAAGCCCATCGTGTTTATATGATACCGTGAGACCCTTTCGCTGATCGCCTGTGCACGCTCCATGACCTTCTTGGGGACAAGGATGCTACACGAATAGTACCTCCTGTCCCACCACTTTTTAAACGGAAGGCCCTAGGCCCGGCTTTATATATAAAGCCAACACGGCAACCACATAGTAGCGATACAACTCACACCACAAACTGGTACCTCAAAGTGCTGATACCTTAGTACAAATACGCCAAGTCTGGTGCCTAAGACAAACACAAAGATGAAAGGGGAGACTAAAGTACGAAGAGCGGGTGGCAGAGGCGGCATGCAGTCGTCGACGGCATCAGCGTCCTTCATCCCGAATCCGCGCATGTAGCCTCCTAAGCTCGTCCAGCGCCGCGTCCAACAGTGGTCGGTCCCTCCGTCGACTGCACCTCCGCCTCTGCATGTAGATAGACATTTTAAAGATGGCGTCAGCCGGGCTGGAGATGAGGGAGCCCTCGATGGCTAGCTTGTTGCGAATGTTCCAGAGCGCCCAACATTGCGCTGCGAAAGTAAACCAAGCTATCCTACGGAGTCTACCCGACAAGCCGTTGGCAATGGCGACAAAGTCCGCAGCCCCTGCTGGGTTCCATGAGCAGGAGAGGAGCTCCCTGATTCCTGCCCACATAAAGACAGCAATGTGGCAAGTGAAGAAAATGTGGTCGCAAGTTTCCCATTCGCCACATAGGGCACATCGCCCATTCGATGGCCCGTGCCGCTTGACAAGTTGGTCCCCGGAGGGAAGCCTCCCCCGGACGAGTTGCCAGAGGAAGACTCGGATTTTTGGAGGTACCCTAGTGCGCCAAATATCCTTGAAGTGCGTAATCGTCCCACCCCGGGACAGCTTGGAGTACATCGAGGAGGTGGAGTACTCTCCAGAAGGCTCAAGCGCCCATCGAACCACATCCGCGCCCTCAGCGGCTGGCGATAGGTCGAAGATCCTACAGAGGTTGTCCCACTCGACCCTCTCAGCTAGGCCAAAGGTGCGTCTGAAGCGAATCGTCCAGCCACCGTTGGACCTAACCCCTTCCACGGTCGCAAAGTGGTTGTCGCAGCATGCGAAAAGCCGAGGAAAGGTAAAGCGAAGGGGCCCCGTGCCCGTCCACCAATCCAGCCAGAAGTAGGTCCTCCGCCCACTGCGAACCTGGTGCTTCGCTCCCAACTTGAAGTACCATTTAATCTTCTGGATGGCGTTCCAGAACTGTGATCCTTTGGTGGGAACCGCCGGGGAGAAAAGGTCGTGGTCCCCCAGGTACTTGGCCCGAAGAAGGTCTGCCATAGGCCTTCGTCGTTATGATAGATCTTCCAGATCCATTTCAACATGAGGGCGATGTTCATGAACTTGGTGTTGAGGATCCCCAATCCTCCAAACGCCCGAGGTTTGCACACCGTGGCCCAGTCCACCATGTGGTACTTCCGTTTGGGACCCGTCCTTCCCAAAAGAAGCGGGAACGGTGTTTGTCCATTACTGCGTGGGTCGTGTCATGCAGCAAATAAAGACCCATAGCGAAGAGCGGGAGGCTGGATAGGCAAGAGTTGGTGAGCTCCAGCCTGCCAGCGGAAGCAAGGAAAAGACCCTGCCAGGGCTCTACCCTGTGGCCAACCTTCTCAGTAAGGAAGTTCCAGTCAGCCACCGAGAGGGGCCGGTCGCTGACAGGAAGGCCGAGGTAGTGAAACGGCAAGCTCCCCAGCCTGCAGTTAAGAGCGTCAGCCACTCTATGACGCTCCAGGTCGGCGACCCCAGTCACGACGACCTCGCTCTTAGCGAAGTTGATCTTAAGGCCTGACATGTTCTCAAAGCAGAGAAGCAGGAACTTAAGATTGGCTAACCCGGAGTCGGAAGGTTCGATCAGAATCAAGGTGTCGTCCGCATACTGAAGGTGGGTTATCCCCCCTGGGATCAGGTGGGGCACCACACCCTTGAGGTGCCCAGAGTCGGTGGCTCTGGCGATGATAGCCGCCAGGGAATCCACCATGAAGTCGAACAGGATCGGGGAGAGAGGGTCCCCTTGTCTCACACCACGAGCGTTCCTGAAGTTCTCCCCAATAACCCCGTTCACGTTGACCGCAGTATGGCCACCCGAGACCAGCTGCATTAGGCGATGAACGATCATGGGGGAGAAGCCCTTTCTCAGCAGAACTTCACGTAGGAAATCCCAGCTGACTCGATCGAAGGCTTTCTCGAAGTCAAGCTTGAGAAGGAGGCCCTTGAGTTTCTTAACCCTCAACTCATGGGCGATTTCGTGAAGGGCGAGCACGCCCTCGTGCAGGCACCTCCCTTTGATGAAGGCCGATTGGCTGCGGTCAATAGTCCTATGCGCAAGGGGGGCGAGTCGGGTAGCGTAAGCCTTGGCAATGAATTTAAAAATAACGTTGATTAGCGCAATAGGTCTAAACTGCTTGATGGTGTCTGCTCCTTGAACTTTCGGGATAAGAGAGATGACTCCAAAGTTAAGACGAGCGATGTTGACCCTCCCTAGGGCGAAATCATTTAGGATCTGGAGGATGGGGCCTTTCAGGATGTCCCAGAATTTCTTGAAGAAGAGGACCGGCAACCCGTCATGGCCCGGTGCTGAGTCTGGCTTCATGCCCGCAAGCACCTCGTCCAGCTCATCCGGAGTGAAAGTAAGTTCCAAACTCCTGTTCTCCTCTTCTGAAATCCTCTGGGCAGAAGGCCAGAGGTCCTGAGCTAGGGAGAAAGCCCTTTCCTCCCCAGCGGCGCCCATAAGCCCCTGGTAGAACTGGTAGACATGCCTCATTAACTCGGGCTGTTCCGAAATCTCCCCGTCATCGGTCAACAGGCGAGGGATGAGGCACTTCCTGCGCCTCCCGTTGGCGAAGGCGTGGAAGAAGGCCGTGCATGCGTCCCCTTTAAGGGTCCATTGGAGTCTGCTGCGCTGTCTCCAGTACTCTTCCTCTACGCCGTCAAGGTGAACAAGCTGATCTTCTAGGAAGTAACGGAGAGCCCAACCCTCCTCATCGAGACCAGAGGAATCAACCAGAGCATCCAGCTCCCTGAGCTGTAAGAGGAGGTTATCCCTTGCCTCCCTCTTCAGTTTGCCCAAATTGGCTCCCCACCCGCGGAGGTGTTGGCGGAGGCACCTCGCGATACACTGCCAGAGGTCAATGCTGCATCTATGAGGGCCCCGCTCCTGAATGCAGAGGATCAGTTTATCCTTGACCATCTGCTCGAAGCCAGCTACCCTCAGCCACCAAGATTGGAAGAAGAACCTCGCCGGTCGACGAATCCCCTGTTCGCCGTCGTCGAGGAGGAGGGGGTTATGGTCAGAACCCACTCGAGTTACCGCCGTCAGAGAGCACAGAGGGAAGAGCGTCTCCCAAGAGGTGGAGACGAAAACCCTATCCAGGACCAAGCGGATGGGCGAGAGTTGCTTGTTGGTCCAGGTGAACCTGGACCCAGTCCTGTCGAGCTCCCGAAGGCAAAGGTTAGCAATGACGTCGTTAAATTGGTGCACCCTTGGCCAATTGATATTGTCATTACTCTTGTCCCCTGGCCCACGAATGAGATTGAAATCACCTCCAATAACGAGAGGGAGCCTACAGCTCACCACCTCGGAAGAAATCTCCTCCAAGAACTCCCTCGTCCTGGAGTGATCAGCCGGGCCGTAGACAAGGATGAAGGTCCACTTGACCTTCCGGCTGCGATGAAAGAGGTCAGCGCTAATGAAGAACCTCCCCTTCCTCCAGGTCCCTACCTCGAAGCAGACATCTCTGAACCCTAGGAGCATCCCCCCGGATTGTCCTGTGGCCGGCAGCCAGTTCCAGCAGAATTGACCACCGCATTCCAGGCTCCGAAGTTCCGAGTCCGAGAAGTCTTGTCGGACCGTCTCTTGGAGGCCTAGAATGTCAATGTTCTCACGTTGCATGTAGTCGCGGAGTTGGGTGCGACGCCCTTGCGCCCCAGACCCCCGAAGGTTGTAGATGAGGGCTCTCATTTGGCGGCCCGTTTCTTGTACTGTCTCTTGGAGACAGCAAGAGCAGGGACCTTAACACACGAACGCTTAGGGCGGCCACGCGGGGGAGGAGAAACCGCGTCAGGCCCCGCGGTGAGCGCGGGATCCGCGGAAGCGGGAGCCTGGGCCCCGGCCCCAGGTCTGCCCAGCTCACCAGGCGGTCCGACCACACCCGTGGGAGGCTCCGCCGTACGGGCCTCCTCGCCCTCGGCAAGCTCCACCCTAGGAGCTTCCGCAGAAGCACCGGTAAGCTCCACCCTAGGAGCTTCAACCGAAGCACCGCTGCTACAACCGCCTTGGCAGCAGCGGCTTCCTGATCAAGACGACGAGAGGTTTCCGCCAGTGCCGCTTGAACCTTTTCTTTGGCCCTAATGATGGACAAGGCTTCCCCCGGGCAGCCCAACTTTGGAGAGAAGACTAAGCAGCTATCGTGCACAACTGAGGAAAGGTGATCATCAGGAAGAAGGTCTAGGATCGCGAAGTCATTACCTTTGTTCTTGACGGTGTCGGTGCAGGCCTTGCCCTCCAGATTCTTCTCAGCCGTGAGCCGTTGAGCACGTAGGAGAGCCGAAGTGCCGGCCGCCACGCCCTGGGACCGCGAGCTCTTCCTCACCGCCGACGAGGGGGTCGCCCGCTTGGAGTAGACGGCCTTGGAGTGGCGAGCTTGCACCAGTGGGGTAGCCTCGGACATCTCCTGAAGCAGGTTCTTGCGGGCGGCGTCCTCCCCAGGCCGCGGCAGATCGTCATCATCAGAGGCGTCCAGCACCTCCACGTCCTCCCCAGCAGCCTGGCCCTTGGCCGGCGAGAGCCTGGCCAGCTTGGCAGGCGGGCCCTCTGCCTGCTGGCTGTCGTCAACCCACGAGGGCGCCGGGTCGGTGTGCTGCGAGTCGAGGTCAGCGGAGTCCATGGAGATGTCATCGAGCGGGGTGGACCCTTCCACGCCCGTCGGTACAAGGTGCACGAGCAGCTTGCCCCTGGCTGGCTCGAGGAGGGAGAGGGTGGGGGCGTCCGCGGCGGCGACCAAGTTGGAGCCATATTGGTTCAGCCCGGAAGCAGTGAGGGGCGAGGCGGGGGCGGGGGCGGTAGGCAACCCCAGCGCGCCGAGCTCCGCCACCTGGTGGGTGGAGGAAGAAGGCCCCGAGGCACCTCCCTTGTCCTTGGCCGCATCCTTGTGTTTGTCCTGGCTGCGGCGGTGTTTGTTCCACTCGCTGTCCGACGGGATGTCATCAGAGTCTTCGTCATCGAGGCCGTTGTTGGGTGGCGGTGGAGGCCCCCCTGAGCCACCACCCGGAGTACCACGAGGAGGAGCTTCCGCTTGGACTCCAACCATGTACCCCTCGCCATTCACGAAAATCTGCACGGAGCCCTTGATGCGGTCGGGAAAGCGGCAATGGAAACGCATACGGATAGGCTCCCTGTCGCGTTTCTGGATAGAAAGCTCGTCCACATCGATCGGCCTCCCAATCATGGTGAACCCCGCCATGAGCCGGTCCCTGGTCATGAGATCCTCCGGGACTCCTGTCAAGCGCACCCAAGTGGAGGGGAGAACCAAGCTCGGTTTAGGTGCTAGGAAGGCCTCACGGATCTCTGTGTCAGTCTTGCTGAGAGGGAGGTGGAGCTTCCCGCTCCCGGTGCTCAAACGCATGGTCTGCCTAGTGGGGAAGACCACGGAGAACTCAGAGTCGGAGAGCCGCTGCACTTGCCAGTCCCAAAGCTCGTCGACAAGATGCTTCAGTTCATCAGAGAGCTGCGTCTCGGTCAGGGGCGTCGAGTTGAACTTGATGATGGCAGCAAAGACATCCCCATTACCCAGCCCCGCGCGGAGCGGCTCGACATCGATGTTGTAGAACCCTCCGCATGTGATGGCGTGGCCCATGGTCTGGAGACGGAGCCCTTTCCCCCTCGACGGGCAGTTGGCCGAAGAGTGGCCTTCGCCGCTACAAACGACGCAGAGGGGGTCGAAGGTGCAGTCCGACTGATAGTGGCCTTCCCTGCCACACTTGAAACATTGCCCCGCCGCCGGAGCCCCTGTCCGTGGCGGCGGGTTTTGCTTGGCTTTCCCTTTAGCCTGCTGCTGGCCGCCCTCGCCCTGGGGCTTCTTGGCCTTGTTCTTGTGCTGGGCACGCTGGCCCTGCCCTGCACGGTCTCCCTGACCTGCAGCACCAGAGCGCTCGCCGCCCCTTGCCGGCGCCCCGTCCAAGCGACGGTTGGCAAGCGCCTCTTGCCTCCAGCGCTGTTCGTCCCACCACGGAGGCGGGGGCCCATAGTCGAAGCCCCGGCCTCGCTCTTGGTCACGGTAGGGGAGGTCATCGTCTTGGAACCGGGAGCCACCCGCATCGAGTGGAGCGCCGTCGTGGAAGCGGAAGGAACCGCCACCGTCGTGCCGCCCTCCACCGTCGAACCTGCCGCCCCCATCTTGACGGCCAGCACCATCTTGGCGTCCGCCACCGTCCTAGCGACCACCGCCGTCATGGCGGCCGCCACCATCCTGGCGCCCGCCGCCGTCGTGGCGACCAGCGCCGCCTCCATCCTGGCGGAACGCGCGGGCTCCATCGTTGCGGCGGCCGCCGCCACCGCCAAACGCCTCACCATCACGCCGCCCGCCCTCCTCGAAGCGCCGCTTCCTTCCATCATCGTAGCCGCCCGCCATGACCGTCGCCGCAAAGGAGAGGACGAGCTGCGGCGGAGCAGGGGTTGGGCGGAGGAGGCGGTGACGCGGCGCGGAGGGGTCGGAGAGGCGTTGTCTGACTTCGGTCGATCTGGCACGAAACCCTAATGCGGGATCTGAGCAGCCCTTGGGCATCCAAAGCCAACAAAAACGGCGCAAACGGGCTGGGCCGTGGCACTGGGCCGCAAGGCCAGGCCGTGGGCCGGGGGAGAAAGCAGAGCCCACCTCACAGCCCAAGGAGAGGATGGACCCGCCTTCAAGGCCACTCGCCGAGTCCCAGCATCTTGAACATGTTACCGAGTCGGCGGCTCATCGGATCCACCTGTCCGGCACGAAACCGCAGCATGTTGTGCTGCCCCATGGTGCCTGGCCACCACCTCGAGGTTCCTGTCATGATCATCTTGCCAGGCCAGGACCTGCGAAGAGAAATAAGTGGGGACCGTAGCCGATGCCATCTTCCACTGCACAGAGCGGAATGCCGGAGCCAGTCCCATCGCGTCGCAGACAAGAAGGCAAGCGCCCAGCTTGACCCTAGTGCACCAACCAGCGATTGGTCTCTAGAACCAAGGCGCCACCCAGTAAGGTGTATGTGATGTCAATATCCAGGCGGCTGTAACCATCTTTGATGCTCAACTGGAACAACACGAGCGAGGAAGCGATTGCGAGCGGCGAGATGACACGGATCACTAGTGGAAAACGGGCCTGTAATCCCGGTTCGTTTGGGCCTTTAGTCCCGGTTGTAAAACAAACCAGGACTAATGGTCCCGCCACGTGGGCTGCTGGCGCGCGTCGAGGAAAATAACCTTTAGTCCCGGTTTGTAACACGAACCGGGACTAAAGGTTATTTCGTTATTTCTTTTAATCCATTTGGTTATGTCCAATTATTTTTCGCTCCTCTTTTTTTTCTATTTTTTCAGAATTTCTAGTATTTCACTTATTTAACTAGTTTAGTTTCTAACTACACTTAATCTCTAACTACGCTTAATCAATAGTCAAATTACTTACCTGTGGTCCAACTTCCCGCTCGGTCACCCATCCTCCCACTACTCCAGCACTAGCACGCTTAACTTCCAAGTTCCTTTCCCATCTCGCTTCCAAGTGCTTCGCGCGCATGTTGTGATACTAGTATCATATCAATTCTATTAACATGTTGGTCGATATCACACTTATTTATTATTTGAATTCCAAATAATTATTGTAATAAACAAAACTAAGCACGTAATAACATGTTGTGGTAATGGTATTATAATTTTAATTTTTTAATTTGTATTATAATAGTTTTTTAATTTATTATTTTTTAATATTTTTTTGCCAAACTTGGAAATTTAAAAATCTAAAAATTGGCTAACTTTATGGTTAAGTAATCTTTATGCATGATGTAATTATTATTTTAAAAAATTTAATAATATAAAATTCTGAATTTCTGGCAAAAACTAAAATCTTCCTGCTTTCATATTTTCATTTGGAATTTTGAGAATCTAAAAATTGACTAACCGGGTAAACCCCGGTGAATTCGGATGTAACTTTTTCTCAGGATTTTTTTGATATATTATACGTTTTTTTCCGACGTCGTATGCAAAAGTTATTGCGGTTTTACCATTTTTTTAACTTTTTTTGCAAAAAAAGTGGAAATTCGAATTTCTTAATTTCTCCGAATAGTAGGTTGCATAACATACAAGAATCTGAAAAGATTTTATTTTTTGAATTTTCTATCATTTTCTTTTCTGGCAGCCGAGCTGATGAGAACCCCGATCTGGCTTGCCCAGTCAATCCAGAAGTCCAACGGCCCTTCAGCCATTGTTGTGAGTTTGATCCTACAATGCAACAACTGTACATAGGTATAATCAGCCACCACAACAAAACAAGGTAAAAACACAATCCTAATTGCATAGTTTTGAGCTAGGGGATCGCAAAGTGGTGGTGTACCTCTCCCCACTCTGAAGAAAGTAATCACATATCTGCAGCACTGTAGAGTATGACACTCAAGAGCTACTGATCGAGTAGTAGTACACTGTCAAGTCACCATACATGGAGTATATGCGATTCCGATTTTCATGTTGTATGAGCTATCCAACTAGGTGTCCACTATCAAGTTTCAACAAGTGGCCAAAGAACCAAAAAATTAAGACTACAGACAAAGGTGAGGAAACGCATGTGAAGGAAGTGCTGGATGCAGTGGCCAGACCAACCGATTATTTGTTAGGTTGTCAATATTAAAAAAGGAAGCAAATGGGAATTAGGTGAATAAACACAGTTTCAAGAATGTGCCTGTGAGGTCTCACGAAATTTTTCTATTGTTTTTTTGATGTAGAAATTTTTCTATTGTTGAGACCATACAAGCTGCACTCAATCAAACAAAAATAATATTCTTATAACCCCAAAGCATGTGATGGCAAGCAGGATGTAGTTAGCACATGGACGGACCAAGACACAGCATGGAGGCGACGAGGGTGAATCCAGCTATGCGGCCTGGAGATTTAAATGGGCAGGGACTGATTTCTGGCAAGAGGTGCTGAACACTGGTCCTTCGGAGAAGATTGGTAGAAACTAATGGATTTACCGCAATGTTTTTACTATTACTCATGAAAACATATGCTCCGTAGACAGGCCAAAATAAGTGGCATAGATACATCAATAACCGGAATGCATATATACAAGTGCAGTGAAATGTGATAGTGGTGATACCTGCAACAGAAGCACTAGTAGTCTAGTACCTACTGTACCAAAATTCAAGTACAAAGTGGCAGCAGAGAAAGATGGCGGCGATTAGGACATTGCCTGGCCGGTACTTAAATACCAGTCTTTCAAATTGGAATAGTGCGTACTAAAAAGAAAAGCGGTGGATATGGAAAACAACTACTTTTGAGTCTCCAACCATACTTAATTAAAAGTAATTCCACAGTGGCTTAATTAACTAAGACATGCGCGACTACCTCATCATTGGCGGCTGCATCTGTAGTTATTGAGTAGAGACGATAGCTCCAACAGCGCTAAGTTATGAATAACTGATGGTTTGCATCGGAGTGTGCTTTTCTCATGGAAGAAGAATCTCATCAGGATAAACCTCTGACCGATTTCCTCTAAGTAAAAAACCCGATTTCCAGTGGCTTGTATATCTAGTACTCTAGTTTTACTGTTTCACCGCTGGAGTATAATGATCCACAGTGGGGCTGTATGATCTGGATATAGGAAGTAAGCATGATTGTCATGAGCATTTGTTATTATTGAGACCATGCGAGGACCAACAGTATTATATATGTGTAATCTATAAGGTTATATGTGTAATCATTAAGGTTCTACCCAATCAGCGAACACTTTATACTAGATCATGCAATTCCTGCTTTAGAAGGAGGTGGATGGCACTACAAACTGGAGTAACAGCAGTGCCAATTCCAGAGTTTTTGTTCGAACGCAAACCTGAAACTTGAAGAAATCAACTTTTTGACAACAACTTTAGTGCACTGTAGCTTTATATAGCCGACGACGAGAGAATGAGTGAGGTTACCCTATCATCGTCAGCGGAGTGACGATGGAAGAGGGCATCTGATCCACTGCCTTTTCCCTCTCTCCCTCCATGTGGCATGTGTGTGTTTCCATTGTCTCTCGCCTCAGCTTCCGCATCGGCTGTCTCATGTCCATCCTTGTGTTCTTGTTGATCTGTTAACACGGGGCCATTTCCTATCAGTTCAACTTTCAGAAATAAACAATACTTAGTGCTAGGGATCATTGGGGTCAACTTTCACGAAGAGCCAGCTCCATTTGGTGAGGGGCATACCTGAGTCCTGATGAGTTCTTTACATGGTTTCCCGTGAGCGGCTGATGACATCCATGTAGATCGTGATTTCACTGGGAGGAAGAGAGGAGGAACCGTGGTGGGCGGAGCATCGCCGATCTGGTGAGGGGGGAGAGGAGAGGGCCCTCCCCTGCCTCGTCGTCGGCCACAGGGGCAGAGGAGAGGCATCGGGTCTGCGCCGCTCGATCTGGATAGGAGGCCGGGGCGGGTAGCCCGGGGACGGCGGGGAGAGAAAGATTGAGAGAAGAGAGAGATCTTGCTGCTGACTGCTGAGAGAGATTGAGAGTTGAGCAGGCAGAGAGGTTGTTGTGTGTGCTCTGGAAGCTGCTGCTGATCGTTTGCTGTAATTGCAGTTGCTGCCATGGATTGCTGATGCTCCTGCTGCTGCTAATTGCAGCTGTTTGGCTGATTGCTGTCGTTACTGATTTTGCTGATTGCTAACTGTTGTGATTGTGAACGATTGTATTAATATTGTTACTTCTCTCGACAGCTCAGTATTTTTTTTCTGACATGAGCTAAGGTCTTTTTTTTTTCTTGAGGGGTGAGCTAAGGTTTGTTTGATTCGTAGGAATTGTATAGAGCTCTCACGGTATTATATTTTTATGAATTTTCCCCCCTATAACCATCTTTGATTTGTACGAATATAATTTATAGTATTTTTTTTCCTATGGACCATCTTTGACTATTGGAAACTTTCACTCGCCAACAAGGTGCTCTCCGTCGTGCTAGAGGGGTGTGTGATTTAGCATCCCAACACAGCTTATACGGTATCAGACACCGGTTGATCTTCTCCTATCTAAACCCTAACTATTCTCTTCCTCTACCTCCAACCAACGCCATCCCTAGCAACCCTTTCACTCTACCATGACACTTGGCGAGCTCGAGGCCCTCAAGGCCACACTCAAGGAACAAAAGGAGGCCGTCTCCGCCCCGGAGGCCGTCTCCGCCCGGGAGGCCGAACACGTTCGGCTTGCCGCCGATCGATCTTATCATGCCTCTCCCGCTGCCAACCCAAACCCTACCACTAAAACCACCCAACGATCCCATCCACCTTCGTCCAATCCATCAAAACCTAGCCCCAATCACCCTCGATCTATAAGGCCTCCAACCACGCCCAATAGTGTGAGTATTTTCTCATCTCCCTAGGCCATTACGGCCTCACCTCCCACGTCATCGGCGACGACTTCAGCCCCTCTGACACTTCACCAACCTCTCAATGGGGCCGCGACGAATTCACAGTGCTCAACTGGATTTACGGCTCCATCTCCCTGAGTTGTTCGGCATCATCATGAAGCATGGATCCTCCGTGCGGCAGATCTGGGCTGCCATCGACAACCTCTTTCACGACAACAAGAAGAGCCGCCATGGACCTACAAGGATACAACTTAACTAAGCAAACTCCCACATTGTAACCTACCTAGGCATGGTAACCTGAAACCTGGCTTCACATATAGAAGTCAGGAGGGACTGCCAGACGGGAGGATCCCACAACAGTCAATAGACTAAACCGTAGCTATGCTAGATCAATTTCACCATAGCCAATCTCGACGACCTTTTTAACATCATCAATAATACAAAGAAGACAAGTATGATGTAGGGTTTCTCCTTAATACGGAGACCTAAAGCTAGGTAAAACCCACCTTGTTCCTTGTGTGTTATGTTTTTAAGTCGTCGAAACCACCAACATGCTTCTTCCCCAAAACCCAATTTCATCATTTATGGGCATTGCAGTGGTTACCCCACTCAACTGGAGTCGTATGTGGGAAATCTGTGGTCTGGATCCATGGTTTCTGCTGTTTCGATCCCAGCGATCTACACCTCTCCGATTTGGGAGGAATCGACCTGATGTGGCCTACAAGCCACACTCGTCGGCCACGCGACCGGCCTTTTCCTCCTTCACGGAGGGAGAGGAGAGCCTCCGCTTCCTTCAACTCAGCGGGATCTATCTTCGGAACGGATCCAACCTGCTCGGTTCCGATGGAGTCGACATCGCCATGGACCACCACGATATCTGCTACGACCAGTGGCGGAGCTTCCTTGAAGCAAAACCATGCCATGGCCCGCCCTGCCTAACAACATTTTCCCATATACCAGCGATTATTTAGTAGTAAAACACAATTAGTTCTGTCAAATTCCACAACTCCATGTTGTTTTCTTCCTAAAAAAATCTTGGCCCGCCCTAAGCTTTCTGTCAAGCTCCGCCGCTGGCTACGACATCTTCCGTTGGCTCATGCAGCGGGCTGAAACTTCACCAACCTCTCAGTGGGGCTGCCACGAATTCACCATGCTCAACTGGATTTACGGCTCCATCTCCCCGAGCTGTTTGGCATCATCATGAAGCCTGGATTCTCCGTGCGGCAGATCTGGGCCGCCATCAACAACCTCTTCCGCGACAACAAGAAGAGCCAACATGGACCTACAAGGATACGGCTTAAGTAGCAAACTCCCACATTGTAGCCTACCTAGGCATGGTAACCTGACACGTGGCTTCACATATAGAAGTCAGGAGGGACCGCCAGGTGGGAGGATCCTACCACAGGCAATAGACTAAAGCCTAGCTACCCTAGATCGATTTCACCATAGCCAATCTCGACGACCTTTGTAACCTCATCAATAATACAAGCAGACAAGCATGACGTAGGGTTTCTCCTTAATTCGGAGGCTTAAAGCCGGGTAAAACCCACATTGTTCCCCGTGTGTTATGTTTGTAAGCCGTCTAAACCACCAACATGCTTCTTCCCCAAAACCCAATTTCATCATGTATGGGCATTTCCGTGGTTACCCCATTCAACTGGCGCCGTATGTGGGAAGTCCGTGTTCTGGATCCATGGTTTCTACGGTTTCGGTCCCAGCGATCTACAGCTCGCCGATTCGGGAGGAATCGATCTGCTGTGGTCTACAGGCCACACTCGCCGGCCACGTGGCCGGCCTTTTCCTCCTTCAGTGAGGTAGAGGAGATAACCGTCGGGAGCTTCCGCTTCCACTTCAATTCAGCGGGATCTATCTTCGTGGCGGATCCAACCTGCTTGGTTCCAATGGAGTCGACATCGCCATCGACCACCACGATATCTGCTACGACATCTTCCGTCGGTTCGTGCAGCGGGTTGGACTGAACTTCGACCTCTACACCAACAGCGGTCTACTGCTTTGGCTGCGACGCTTATCACCTCACGAGTCCAAAGGATCTCACAGAGAGTCATGAAAGCTACTTCACCACCCGCAACAACGGTGACTCGCCCAACATACTTTCATTGTGCGGTGGTCATCAATCCTGACATGCAACAAAAGTTCCTCCGAATGGAAACACTAACAGTGGAAACGCCAATGGTGGAGGCAAGGACCCACCTGTCCTTCAACTCCTCGCATCAGCTTAGAAAAGAGCATGTGAAGCTTACAGGGGCGACAGACCCTTTACAGGAGTCGAAACCCGAGAAGAGACGCAGGCCTACCATTCCCTCCTCGCCGGTCGACGGACCAAGCCGGAGGATGAACGTAAAAGGATTGAAGAAGAGAACAAGAAGATGGAGGAAGAGAAAAAAAGGCACTTGGTGAGTGCAGGAACAAAAATATCGTTTCACATTACATCATTTCTAAAATATATACACCGTTGATTCTTGTAGCAGCGAACGGGCACTTTGCTACTACCTCCGTTTTAACGAATAAGGCGCACCTGTATTTCAACACGAATTTTGACCATAAAAGTTAAGCAATAAAATCTTAGTTATATTATATGTAATTAGTATCGTTAGATTCGTATTGAAAAGAACTTTCCAATGATACTAATTTCATACAAACAATGTTTATATATTTGAAGTAATTCTTGGTCAAACAAAAAACACGTAAAACGAGGGCGCCTTATTTCATGAAACGGAGGTAGTAGTATTTAGCGATGATGCTGGGTTATCATGTTTTTTAAAATAAAAAATTCTGAAACTGGTGTTATCCATATATAGAACGAAGATTTTTGAACTTTGAGCTTATAATTTTGCTAAAAGCTCTCTAGCCTTACAAACAGGGCGGCATGTATGGCTCGGTCATTGCGCAGAAACATTAGAAGAAAGAAAACCCTGCAGATGGACTGATTCTCATAAAAGAACAAAGAACCTGCAGACGGACTACTATACAACAATCTGCAGCTGGCCTGAGAGTGAGCGTTCTTATAGTACCGCATCTACAGCTAGAGAGGATAAGGTAGCTGAAGCCTGGAGGGAATACTGATCGTACATGTACATAGTACCTAATTCAAAGTGTGTCAGTTCAAAGGGATTCTGTCTCTATAAAATTTGGCCATTAGCCGCCGGCCAGATTTTACCATCTGGTCGGTCCCAAACAAATAGAAGTGAGAACCTTCCGGCGAGCCGATCGAGGAACCATTTGGCATATTTTCATGCGACGACGCAGTTTACTGCAACTCTTTCCGTTGTGTTGCATCGAATCCAACAAAAGAAAAGATTACCAAGTTGCAGAGTTAACAGTCTTATGCTTCATCAGTAGTATATAACAAGCAACAGCAAGGCAAGTGAATACCGTAGCGGAGCACGTAATTCAGAACTAGCTAGCTAGTGAACATGGAGGTGGAGGCCCCGTGTGGTGGTGGCAGCGCCGGCGAGAGCAGGTGGTCGTTGGGATCGTCGCTTGCTGTTAGGAACGTGCAAGATCTCGTGTCGTCCTCCGCCGCCGAGGAGCTCACACCCGATATGATCCAACGGTACATCCAGCCAGACATCGACGCGCACGCTGTTCTCGCCGAGCACTCTGAGGAGGTTCCGGTCATCGACCTCGGCAAGCTCATGAACGCTGAGACTGTGGAAGACGAGACGGCCAAGCTCAAGCTTGCCTGCGAGGAGTGGGGCTTCTTTCAGGTGCGCTCACTCAACTCGTGCTATATATCTTCTAAATTCGTACATCGCCGCCTTTTCTTTCAAGAAAAATATTGTACTACCCTCCTTTTCTTACCCGTTTCTTTTTAGAAAGGTGTTCGTTTCTTGGCAAGTTTATCTTTGACTATATCTTTAAAAAAATGTTTTTAGAAAATATTGCTAACACTTACAAAGCCAAATCTTATTTAATATTACTGCAAGACTAATATACTCCGTAGCTCATAAGGCCAGTTTTAAGTCAGATCTTACTACGGTAAAAAAAAAGTAATGTTAAGTTAATTTTTTTAAGTTTGACCAAATTTATAAAATAAAAAACTATTATTTATAACTATACCTCGGCATAGTTTAGGCTGGGCCGGGCTGCGGGCCGGGCCTAACAAAGCCCGACGCAAAAAAACCAGGCCCAGCTTAACCGTCGGGCCTAGAATTTCGTCCCAAGCCTGGCCCATCACAACAAATACCCATCGGGCTTCGGGCCTTGGGACGGGCCTCTCCTTATTTGGCACATTTCACAAGCCCGGCCCGACCCAGCGCAACCATCGGGCCTAAATCTTTGGTCCAGGCCTGGCCCACAGGCATGCCCGGGCTGGCCCAAGCCCAGGAATTTCGGGCCGGGCCGACCGTGTCGGGCTTCCCATGGCCAGGTATATTTATAACTAGCACAGTCGCCCTCGCCTTCCGAGGGCTTTACTTGTCCATTTGGACAAGGTATAAATAATTTTGTGAGTTTCTACTTAGATGTTTTGGCCACTAACATGGACATGTAAAAAAATTGGCCACTATTTTGTATTATAATATATAAATATATAAAAATTATGAAGATTGAAAGATTCTAGAGGTACTTTTCGAGGCTATAGAATAAAATATTATTATTTATAATATCAAATTAATAGTACCAGAACTATCAGGAAATATGATTTTAGAGTAATATATTCATTCCATATTAAAGATGTAGATATTGCTTACTAGAAATCTTATAAAATTTGGACATATATGTTTAACTTTAGAAAAAAGTTAGTGATTTGTATATCCATACACGGGGGAGTAGTGGATTACCCAGATGTAGTAATGTTTTGTCAACATGTCAAGTTTTGTATTTAGAAGACAAAGAAATATAGATCAAAAGTGTGTTTTGACATTATCTATTCCTCTACCTCCTAGACGTGATTCTACTTTTGCAAGGATTTAATATTTGAAATTTACATGTTTTTTAGAATATCATCTCCACATTTTATTTTCTTAAGGAGAAACTTGTTCTGAAAATTTAAAATACTATATGGTTTATATGGTTAAATAATATCGTTTTTATGTACTAAATTTAAAACACCCACACCCATGCGTGGGTGTACAAAAGTATTTCCGTTTATCTTTTCCATAGCCCAAACATTATTGAGTCTCAATCTCCAAAACTTTATATCACATCTGCTCCTCGAAAAATGAATATACCTATCTCTATAAGTACCTTAGCGAGACTAGGCCAGTAGATCTTGAGGTTGAAAAAGTTACTACAGGGCGTCTCCTCACCATCACAGAAACAAATATCGTGTTAAATCCAGGAAAAGTCGAAGTAAATGTAATATCCATGCGAAGTGTAAGAATTAAGCCTGGTGGGCTAGTTCCACCGCAAGAAACCTAACCAACTAAGACGCATTCAGTTCACTCAATATATTTTATTTTACTAAGCTTATATGATATATCGTAAGAGTGTTTTCAAATAGATACTTTTCTGGATAACAAAACTCAGTCTATCTACGGTACGTACAACGCAGGTGCTCTTATCTCTGTGCAAAACGCTCTTATCTCTTTGTTGCTTTAGCAGTTTTTTAGTATTCTTCCCTTCATTGTCCAGACTAGAGTGAAAATTTGACCAGATTGATTTGTATCGACTAACCTTGAAATTCACAACTTCGTTTCCGGGAGCCTAAACAAGGGAGAACTGTTTTAGTCATGGTTGAGGCATTAATAAAAGTCCACAATAAATTTCGTCACTCTACAACAGCGTTTTGCAAAGCATGCACGACTACTTTTCCAACTTGTTTATTTGCAGGTTTTGAATCATGGAGTACCAGATGAGGTCATCGTGGGCATAAAGCAGAACATTCACAAGTTCTTCGAGCTTCCCCTCGATGTGAAGAATGGTTACGCACAGCGTCCAGGAGATTTGCAAGGCTATGGACAAGCCTTTGTTTTCTCCGATGATCAAAAGCTTGACTGGGCTGATATGTTTGGGCTCTTCACCCAGCCGACTCAAGCCCGTGATATGAGTTACTGGCCGAGTGAACCTCGTACATTCAGGTTAGAGTCTATAGTTTGTGTGTTTTTGTATTTTTATTTGCACAATGAAAGCTAAGAACGGTCACTCCATCTCTATGGATGGTATATTTCACAGAAGAAAAATAGACATGATCCAATGAATTTCTTAAACACTAAACTCTTTTATTCTACTATAACAACTTCCATTGATAAAACTTAAATATTGAAGAATTTCCTAAACTAAAGAATTTAAGACAGTGTAAACAGATATTAGTTTCCCCCATACGGAAAACATACTAGATTGAACCTTGTAGTATTTCCAACACAAATAATTAAAAACTAATATTTTTAAAGGTTGATGGTATTCCCAACAAAGAATGGGATTTCTCTCAAAAACAAATACTGATATTTAAACACACAAGGAATACTGAATATTTACTTCATACAAACAAAGGACAGTAGGGTTAAAAACACCTAATTTTTTCAGTGCATACCTACATGTAACATTAACACATATATTATTATTTCTATGATCCCAGGAATTCCATTGAAGAATACACTTCTGAATTGATGAAACTTTCTCACTCAATTGTCACCTTCATTGCCAAAACACTAGATTTTGATCCAGAGTTGATGGCAGACAAAAATGTGGGACAATTTCTGAGGATGAACTACTACCCTCCATGCATGTCAACTCCTGGAAAGGTTTTGGGTTTCTCACCACATTCTGATGCATCTTTTATAACTATCCTGTTAGAAGTTAATTCCGTTCAAGGGCTACAAATCAGAAGGCGTGGTGCATGGATCCCAGTGAAACCACATGGTGATGCATTATTGGTGAATGTGGGTGACTTTCTTGAGGTATTAATTTTATGTATTTGTAAATACAAGTTAAGTTTATAATATAGATATAATCGCAAATTTGAGAAAGGTGGTGGATTGAAGCTAGATGCTATAGAATAAGTGTTGAAAATAACTTTATATATATACTGATCTATCACAAATGCCTCATTGACAAAAAAAAAACAATTTGTGGATTCCTATGGGTGGCCTATAGCTATTTTGATGGTCTTGGTTGAAAACCAGCTATTTCATAGAGCTCCACCCGAGCGATAGTTGAGGGGTGTAGAAGAGATTATTTTCTAACAACATAATAAGAAAAACAAATACATCTCAAACTATTTTCACCTTTATACCAATGGAAAATTTGATATTTTTATCTAATTTCTTTTAATTATTGTTCACAGATTATGACGAATGGGAAGTACAAGAGCATTGAGCATAGGGTCACAATAAATGCCCATAAGGAACGGCTGTCCATATCAGCGTTTCATGTGCCAAAGTATGATGGGATAGTTTCACCAGTTTTGGGTAATACAGAAGAGAAAGTGTTATACAAGACAACGATAGTAGAGGAGTATGCAAGACTTTATTTGTCAAGTAAGCGAGATGGAAAGAGGACCCTGGATCATGCAATGCTGTCCTAAATATTAGGCTTGTTTACTATCCAATGTTCGGTCTAGATAAACATTCATAACTAAATTTATTTTTGAGTGAAATTTATGTATTTATCATTGGGAATCTTCTAAGTGGAATTTGATTTTTTCACTTCAAGTATTTGAGGCCCTACTGATGTGATGTTGGGGTTATTTGGTCTATTGGAACAGATTGCATCTTCAAGTGTTTTCGAAAAGAGTATATGAGGCCAAGCTCCTTCATTTGATCTAATAGGAAGGTTTCCTCACAATAACTTGCAATAAAAAAAATTGTTTGTAGCGCCAATAGAAAATTTTACTCTCGGTTCAATCAAGGATTGACAATTTTTTGCATCAAAATTATATTCTCCGTAAATGCTATAGTTTAGTGAAAAAAATGCAATACAAATTCTCCTCCCGAAAAGGAACTAAGAACACTTTGTAGAAGAGAATCTACAACTGTTGCGTACTACTGTTGATCGGAACCTATGTTTGAATATTACCTGTTAATGTTCGGTTCTCCTGTTTGAGTATAATATTGTAGGTTGCTTATAGGTGAATTGTAAGAAATATCCGTAAAAAAATGGTCTTAGTGAGTAAAAAATATGTTATCTCGTGTATGAATTTCATTATCGTGATAGTAGTAAAAAATAATACAATATGAATAGTAATCCAAAAATATGTCATCTCTTGTATGGGTCGAGACACTCTACACCTGGCCGACTTGCATATGGCCTCCGGGCCATTCTCGATTTCAATTATGTCTCACAAAAATTTATATCCCCATAAATGTTGGCCATTTAGCAGCCTGCCATTCCTTAGCATATGGGGAGGTGCTATGGGCCGACCGGGTCAGCGCGAACGGGGTGCCACACACCCCTCCGATCCGACGGCTGTTAATTGGGCTGCAACCTATCAGGTAAATAGGTATAGAGCTCACCGCACACCCTCTCCCAGGCATAGGCCTGGCCCATACATCAGGTTTTTCCGTTTGCTGTTGCGTTTTTCGTTTTTCTGTTGGTTTTTTGCGGTTTTCCTTTTTTTCCTTTTCTGTGTTTCTTTTTTCTCGTTTTATTTTTCTGTTAAAAATAGTTTTTAAAATTTAGAAGTGTTCAAGTTTGAAAATTGTTCATATTCAAAAGATGAACGAATTTTAAAATTTGAACAGTTTTGAACGAATTTGGAAATTTGAACAAATTTCGAGTTTTGAACGAATTTTTGAATTTAGAAGATTTCCGAATTTTTGAATGGATTTTCAATTTTGATCGATTTTTGAATTTTAAAGAAATTTTGAAAAAATTATAATCGTACATTTACAAAATCTAAAAACAGAAAATTTGGAACAAATTCTAAAAACATAAAAATAAAAATATAACATTAGCTTTTTAAAAACAGAACTGTAAACAGAAAAAAAAAATACGTTTACCTGATGGTCTGCGGCCCAATTAACAGCCGCCGGGTCGGAGTGGTGTGCGGCACCCCATTCGCGCCGACCCGGTCGGCATATAGCACCTCCCTAGCATAGATACATCCAAACAGAGGATCAAAGGACATTGCAGGAGAGCTGGTCGAGGAATCACCGCTGGGCATGGGCCGCCTGGCCCAGATGGCACGACCATGTCAGTCTAAGCTTGGTCCTGAATTTATAGCACGAACATCAGATCGGGCTGGGCTTAGGCATGCAAAACGTTTGATTTAGGTTGAGATTGGGTCGGGCTGGTAGATCAGGCCGAGTACGAAATGCTCATGCCTGATCTATAGACCTGATGGCCGGGCCGAGTGTGAAGCTCTCATGCATGATTTGTAGACCCGATGGCCGGGCCAGGCTCGGGCCTGGATATTCACCGTAGGCCTTTTTAGGCTTGTACCAAAGCCTGGCCAAGACGAAGAAATGCCCAAGTCGGCCTGGCCCACACGCCACATGGGCATGACACCAACAAAGTGACGCGTAGCTCCACCAAGTGTATGGATGTCTTGGCCTAGTCTTAAACATGTAATTGGATTCTTTCTATAAATACATCAGGATGAAACTTTTTTATTTTCTTCGGAGAAATAAAACCCGACACAAATACAAAATGTTGAATAAGATTACAAATATAATGTTCACAAGAAGACATGCATCAAGCCTAGCCCGTAGACGTGAGAAGGAAGCCCATCGACACCTTTTTTCGTTCGGGAGCGGGGTGGGTGTGGACTTCACCACTTGTGGTACCAGTGTCATGTAACTTATTCTTACCTTATCTTAGTTGGAGAGACTTCAAACAATTCTAAATATGTCTTTTAATAGGGAGGTTTTCTGCCTTATATTCGTCTTAATTCAAAGAAATTCGTTTTGTACTTTATCTTAATTCCATTCCATTCAAATCATTTCCCTCTACATATCATGTCATGGGCATAACACGTTACCCCTTCCCCGGCTTTCCTTTATCATGACGTGATTTTTTTAGGGATGGTTATTCTGCTTGTTTGACTAATAGATCTAAAGTTCCTTTTCTTCAAAAAAAAAAAGAGAATAAATTCCTTACGTCTTTAAATCTGGTTGTTTCCGTCGAGACGGAAAGCCAGTAGAGTGAATTTTTTAGTCATTCCCGCTAATATAGAAATTTTGCTCGATTTACACCTCCTATATATTGACCCTCTAACTAATCTCTTCTCCAAATATATCTCCCCGTAAAAACACTCATCTAACTAGCAAAGTCACCCCCAACCGCCACCACCGTGCCGCTCTCCCACCGCCTCGCCGCCTCGGCCCCCCACTACCAACCACCACCGCGCCACCATCACACCACCGCCCCACTGCCCTCCACCTCCAAGACGCCCACCGCCCCCACTACTAACAACCACCATGCCCTCCTCCATCTCCGAGACGTCCACTACCACGCCTTCCTCCCCCGCTGCACCGGGAACTCCATTCCCCTCATCCTGGTTCATTTGAAGGCTCGATTTTTTCCCTCTGTATCCAAGGCCTGGCCACTCTCGTCCACTGTATCACATGTGAGTACTGGCGTTTATTCAAGCCTAGTAATACATGGCTGCCTTGTATAATATTTTCTTAGTTCTCCAATCTATAATGGATCACTCTGTCTAAGCCATTTCTTGCTTTGGAAGTACTTGACAACATCATCATTGACTTTAATAGCAATACTTTCTCCCGAGACGAAACTATGAATTAAAGCACATCACTTATAAGAAAAACCATTCATTTTGAAGGTCTGCTGGAGGAAAGACTACTTCACGTTATCATAGGCCTTTTGAAGTCCATCTCTAAAATCATCCCATTCATGTTTTTTCGATGCAATTCATGAACCGTTTCATAAGAATAACCACACCATCCAGGATGTTACGTCCTTGCATAAAAGCAGTTTGTGAAGGTCGAACCACATAGTTAGCCACAGCGTTCAGCCTAATTGTAGCAACTTTACTAAAAAAATTGAAGCTAACAATAAGGAAACAGATCATTTCTGCTTCATTAGTTTTAGATAATAAAATAATTTTACCAAAGTTTAGGCGGAACAACTCTATTTGTCCGGTATGGAGGTCACCAAATAAAGCAAGCAGGTCAAGATTAACAACATCCGAGAAAAACTGATAAAACTCAGCTGGAACCCGGAGCATTATTGTGCTCCATTTGGAAACGCTTTAAGTACGGCATCCTCTCCATGTGTCCTGCAGGAGATATCCTCATGTGTCCTGTATTTTGAAATTTGAGCATTGTAAACAGGAACTACCTCTGCGGCTCTGGGGTGTATTTCTGGTGCCTGTTTCTGAAACAGTGCAAACCGAACGACCTGCAGATGGCATTCGGGGATGTTCTCGACTCCAAGTGCGTCAGTACAAAACGTTTTTATCCCTCTGAATAATCCGGCCATCAGCCGCCGGTAATTTCATAGCATCGGTACGTCCAAACGCAGGGATCCTAGCACCTTCCGCCGAGCACCATTCGCATCTTTCTTGTGACAGTTTAGCCAACACTGCCGTTTGGTTGGGCCGAATTCCAACAAAACGAAAAATTAGCAAGTTACATCCTTATATATATAATAGCCTCAATGCCTGTTCAATGGCTGAATCACTGAACATATTAGAAGCCAACGGAAGCAAACTTTAGTAGCTACTGATGGAGGTGGAGGCATCCAGCGCCAGCGAGAGCAACTGGTTGAACGTGGGAACCACGATTCCCGTCAGGAACGTCCAGGCTCTGGCTTCGTCCGCTGCCGACGAGCTGACGGCCGATAAAATTGAACGGTACATCCAGCCGGATATCGACGCGCACGCCGTTCTTGCCGAGCGCTCCGGCGACATTCCGATCCTTGACCTCGGCAAGCTCCTGAACGCCGAGACGGGGGAAGCGGAGGGCGCCAAGCTCAGGTTCGCCTGCGAGGAGTGGGGATTCTTTCAGGTACGTAGTGCCACTGAACATGAACTGGTCAGATGTTTTAATCTTGTTTTCTCCAGCGAGGGTGCTTTATTCTTGTTCAGTGTCCCGCAAGAAATTTTAATATCTTCTTTGGCGATTAAACCATGATTTATCTTCTTGTGATTGGCAGCTGGTAAATCATGGAGTGCCAGACGAGATCATCGCCGGTGTGAAGCGTGACACTGAAAAGTTCTTTCAGCTCCCCCTCGACGTCAAGAATGCTTACGCCCAGCGTCCAGGGGATCTTCAAGGTTATGGCCAAGCGTTTGTTCAATCCAATGATCAAAAGCTTGACTGGGGTGACCTGTTGGGCCTCCTCACCCAGCCGCCTCAGGCCCGTGACATGAGTTACTGGCCTAGTCAACCTCATACATTCAGGTACTTTCGTTGGATTCTTGCTATCTCAAAAAAAAAAAGTAGTTTCGTTGGACGACAGTAAAAAAAACTAGCTCTGTTCGGCTTTTCCTTTTTGGTGGAACAAAATTAGACGAACCAACATTTTCCATTAACATTATGTGGACACAAGTTCTAGGAGAAAAGGGCAGGTCTATGCCGACAGAGAATAAACTAACTTTCACCCGACTTAGAAAATTTGTTAATAACACATAGGATTATGTTCATTGAGATGCAGCAATTTATTCATCTTGCGAGACAATATGGAGAGTAGATTGATGATGAGTCAACTTTCTTAAATAATTGTACACGTGCAAACTATTGTTTATCATGTTCTAATTATTTGTTCGTGAAGCACAACACATTTGTAAAATTCCTTCTAGTATTTAAGAAAACGTACAATCTATAAGGATATCGAGATTGGGTTGATAATTGCCAACCCCGACTGAACATAGGTGCCCCTAGTTTTCATGAAATTTAGAATTACCAACACCGCTAAAACGGTTACACATAGGTGCCCCTATACTGTAGTCTGAATAAATGATCGTGGCAATCATTTTTAGTGGTGTATCCGATGTTCCATGGTTAAAGAGAACTAATGTATTTTTGTGTTTCTTTTTCCTCAAGTCAAGACATTTTAATAGAGAAGTTGAAGTAGTTTATTCTTAACAGTAATTAGTGAAGTCATTACAAATAGTTGCTCGAATGAGCTCCAACGTAGCAATATCAAACAAAACTACCCTAGCAACGAGTAGAAGAGAAATAATGGACATCACAATTTCCATTAATTCCTTAATTCAAGGGAACTAATAGCACTAGTTTACTCTAGTAATACCATCCACATTGTTGTACTCCTAATCAGGTGTGGCACTCTCAATCAACTATGACTATGTTTTCATATTTATGTCTATAATTAGTATAGAAAAGATGCGGAACTCACACTAACAAATTAGGCATCGTTATCACAACTTACAGATGGTTCACTGACTATATTCGTGTACTCATCGGTGCTTTTTTTTTCTGTTAACTCCAAACTTTTGTAGATCAAACTTATATTAACCGAGAAATTTATTCGAATCCAGAAAATACAAAAGAGGAAATGAATATTGATTTTCTCTCATGTTAATATTTCCATGATAATTAATTAACAACTAATTTTTAAGGTTGATGGTATATATGAATAATTACATGTAACATTCACATTTTTATTATTATTTCTGTGATCCCAGAAATTCCGTTGAAGAATACTCTTCTGAATTGATGAAAGTTGCTGATTCCATTGTCGCCTCAATTGCAAAAACACTAGACTATGATCCTGAATTGATGGCAGACAAAAATGTGGTTCAGACTTTCCGGATGAGCTACTACCCCCAGTGCTCCTCAACGCCTGAAAAAGTTTTAGGGTTCTCACCGCATTCTGATGGGTCTTTTCTAACTATCCTGCTAGAAGTTAACTCAGTACAAGGCTTACAAATTAAATGGCATGGTGCGTGGATCCCAGTAAAACCACGTCGTGATGCACTATTGGTGAATGTGGGTGACCTTCTTGAGGTATGGACTTTTTAAGGTTATCATACTTACTTCTCAAACTATGGTCATATGAAATAAGAAACCACATATTTACAATCTCCATCTCCACAATTGTACTCTATCACACCCACCTCTACGATTTGTATAGCCGAGTATTACATAAAGGTCGTATGGCTGAATTAAACTTCCAGATTGAGGCGGTGCACTCTGGACCCAAGCCATAGCAGAATGCCATATAATGAAGGTTTTGATGTTTTCCTAATTTGAAAAGCTGAATGGGACTTATAAAAAATACAATGCCGTACATATAACATATGTACTAATCAAACTTGTTCCATATCTAAATATGATGTTCGTCTAATGTTTTTTACTTCATGTTTTTAGATTATGACGAATGGAAAGTACAAGAGCATTGAGCACAGGGTTACTGTGAATGCCTATAAGGAACGGCTATCCATATCATCGTTTCACGTCCCAAAGTTAGATGCAATAATTATGCCAATTGTGAGCATTATGGAAGAGAAGGTGTTATACAAGAAAACAAACGTAGAAGAGTATGCAAGACGTTATATGTCAAACAAACTAGATGGCAAGAGGGCCCTCGATCATGCAAAAATATCCGGAATATAAATATTGTCCGCTCTACTTTGGTGTTCCATCAAAACATTCGTAAAATAGTTTCTTTTGTTTGATTCTAACAGGTAAAATTTGCTTTTCTATTCGTCATGCTGAGTGGCAAATAATTATTTCTAAGTCGCCTCTAAGGACAATACAACCACCAAAATTATAAGCAAATCTTGATTGGATTGCTATTAAGGTCGACTGAGAATTTTTCTTCCAAATCAGCTCATCTATGGACGCTGCCTAGATGGGGACCAGTACAGTGAGATGGTTGTTACTTCATGGAATCTCAACTTCTAATTTGAAATGACAACATCTTGGGAATTAGCAAAACAGTTTTTTTCCCCTTTCAGCTATACCCTGCTGGTTTTCTGCAAGCAACAAAATTGATGGCTTTATCAAGTATAGCAGGAGACCTGCTTATAATTCATAGAAAGAAAGCGGCTGAACTAAGCGTGCCCAATTAGCGTCATAGAGCGTGTGTCTTTTGACAGTATCTTGCGAGACAAGGGAGTACTGACAGCATGAGAACTGATTTACGCTTTGAAGAAGCGAACGTTTGCATCTTTCCAAGCGCTCGCCGTCGAGACAAATCGACCGTTGGTGTGTAGGTGCGGTTCGACCGTTGGTGTCTAGGTGCCGAGTATAATCTCATCCTGTATGGCTGTATCCCGCCTCCCTGGATGAGTGAATTAAAAATGCTGGTTATTGTTAGAAATATAAGAAAATTACCATATTATTTAATCCAAATTAATACTTAACAAATCATGACTACAGAAATCGCAGATGAACTAATCATACAAATCAACAGAGTAGAGGAACATATAGCATCTAGGCAAGATAAACCTATCGCATCTACTCCAAATAGTAGTACTAGAAACTCTAGCAAGATCTAAAACAAGGAGGACAGAAACGCATATCGTCTAGCGTTGGCGGCGGCAGCAGCAGCGGCGGCGATGTTGGCGGCATATATCCTGGTTGTTGCCCATGTTGAGGTTGCCGAAGAGGTTGTTGATGTCCGAGAAGAATTCGTCGTTCGGGACTCGTCGTCGGACGATGTCGTGTTGTCAGTAGTCGCGCGTAAGAGCTCCCAAAAACCTGATTGCCCCTCACCTGTACAGGTCTACAAGAGGCAGGGTTCCAGAGGCCTACTGTCCCGCCGCTCGGTGCATGCCGAAGGGCGGGATGAGGAAAACGAAGGCGGCATCGGCGCAATGAACTGGAAAGAGGCAGTCGCATATGGTTTCTCGTACAGGCTAGGATTTGCGTCGGCTTGGCGAGATTTCCGCAACCCGCATCGTGGCATGCGATGCGAGCGGCGGAGAAGGAGTGCGTCATGGCTCTCTCTCTTCTCATTCACTTACTAGGACTAGAACACACAACCTTATATACCACTCTAACTCTCTCCTAACTAGTAATATGAGACTAAACTTTAATCCAACCCCTTACAATTTCCACATGAACCAAGAGAATTTCAGAATTTGTATTGGGACATGGGCTAAGGTTCAAGACAAAATTTCAGCAGTTATATCAGGATCTGGCAGTAGAATGTTTCAGAGTTCCAACTCCCAAGATGCATCGAGAGTTCTGGACTCCAGACAGTCAGTGGGACATCATCAACGAGCATATCAGATGAGAACGTTCTTTTGCTGATATTATTACCAGTATTCGATACTGGGTTATTCATAGCATTACTATACCTTCCCTATTTATTGCGGGTTGGTTATTTGTCAGTACGGGTTTAGCTTATGACGTGTTTGGAAGTCCTCGGCCAAATGAGTATTTCACGGAAAGACGACAAGTAATTCCGTTAATTTACCCATGATGAAAGTCGGAAGAAGAGAATTTCATGAAGGTCGGATGGGAGGTCGACTAGCTAAGGGAGGTTCAAGTCTCCGCGCTGTTGTGGGACTTGCTTGGTGTTCCGGGCTTCACAGTAGCAGTATGAAAGTGGGAGCGACAACACAGATGAAATTCAGAGTCTTACCTTTCAGGGTGAAAACCCAAGGTCTGGCCTTAACTGGTTGTACCTGGCAATGACCTTGTTGGAGGCATTGTTTTGAGAGCGGAGACTATCTTCAGGGTGAAAACCTAAGATCTTTGATCGGGCGACGATGGTGTTAGAGCATTGTTTCCTTCTTGAAGGCGTCGTTTTTGGAGAGTCTGTTCAGGTGTTGTCTTGGTGATGGATGTATTGTTGTTGTTAGGCCTGGGATACTGCACTGGGATTTTTGTTTCTGAGTTTTCTTTTCTTTTTTGGCTGTGTGTATCCATGATGCCATTATGGTGGTGTGTTGTTGCAGAGTCTGGGTGTAATTGATATCTTTTGATATTAATATATTTTCTTTATCGAAAAAAATCAGATAAGCACGAAAGGAACGAAATGAGGTGCAGATCGCGATGCCGAGCTGCCTAGTTGTTTGACTAATTGGCACATTCCATGGTCCAACCTCAGTCTGGCCTCTAATGAATCGGGTCCCGTTGCTAGCCTGTACGATCACAATGGTCCAGCTAGAACGCCGGAAAAACTAAAGAAGAAGAAAGAAGAAAATAATGACCCGCCAAAGCAATCGAGACTGCATCAGCGATAGCACCACTAGTGTTGATGACACCTCGACTCAAAAAAAAAGCTTCTTCAGAATAACACCTTCTAGAAGTTATCGTTACATAAACAACGTTATCATTAGGTCTAACCAGTAAGATCAATTTCTAGGTTTTCATTCTGAAGAAGATTCAGTGTCTTAACAATGCATACTGGGGGAGCCACAACTGTTAGGTGCAACCACTAAAAGTCAGACCTAGGATTTTTAGACCAGAACTAAAACATGGAACTCAAAGAGCACCGCCAAGAACAAAGTTATTGTACCCACTCGTCGAGAACACTAATGCAAAGCATCAATCATCTAACACACATATTTCTCTCGAATCGGATGCAAGATGAAATATCGTGAGCCTATCTGGCCTTTTAAAAACCACATGATCCCTAACAACACCTTTGAAACACCGGAAAAACAGTTACCCATCGTAACCTATGCGATGCACAAAGCTGAAAACGCGAAGCCACTGCCTCCCTCTATCAGTTTGGTGCAATCTTATCTTTGATTTTTTTGTTGCTTTGTGTATGATGATGACATCCACTGATTTTTCTTGACGTTTTTGCAAGAAAAAGAAAGGCGACTGACCGGCCTAGGGAGGCACTCGTGGTTTCCAGAACCAAAAAAGATGGGGCTTATCCGTGCATCCAATTGATCGATGTGACACCGGAGATCAGGATGTGACAGCGGAGATCATAGCCTGATTCTGCTTCGCTCTCACCCGGGTGGCGTGTTTATGCTACGGAGTACGATGTATCGGTGCGTATCTTCAGATAGTATCAATCTATTCTGTCACGGGTCCGCGGTGTATCTGCCGTATATCTGGCAAGTAGACCAACGGTATTTATATACTTTTCTTCTTTCTCACGTTAAACATTTCGGTGTGCAATGCGAGTAGTAAGAAATCTAGGTGTTTAAGAAAGACCTTGCAAAATTTGAGCATTGCACTACTAGGAAAACCCTCATCTCTAGCGCACATTTTTTTTTAACTTTCTTTGGCGCATATTTCATGCGCCACAGAAGACATGCGACATATATTTATTTCTGTGGCTCATATCTACATGCGCCACATAATTTTAAAACTTATGTGGCGGACCAGGCAGGCATGCGCCACAGAAAACTTCTGTAACGCACCCAGCGGTGGTGCACCACAAATTTTTTTTTTGAATTTTTAAAAAATGGCGGTCAGATCTAGATCTGGGGCCACCGGAATTTCGCCATTTTTTTAAATTACCCGAAGTTCGCCAGAGGTGGGTGGGGTGGGTGGAGGAGGAGAAGGAGGAGGCCAAGGAGGCCGGACAGAGGTTGTTGGTGGGTGGGTGGAGGAGGAGGCCGGCCGCGGGGGGGGGGGGGGGGGGGGGGGCGCCGGAGGAGGAGGAGGAGGAGGATGACGACGACGAGGAGGTGGTGGTGGTGGTCGTAGGTTGTGGTGGTCGCCGGAGGAGGAGAAGGAGGAGGTCGCCGGAGGAGGAGGATGAGGAGGAAGCCGGAGGAGGAGGAGGTCGTCGGGTGTGGGAGGAGGAGGCCAGGAGGTGGTCGTCAGGTGTGGGAGGAGGAGGAGGCCGGGTGTGGAAAAGAAAGGAGGAGAAGGAGAAGGGAGAAGAAGGGAGGAGGAGGAGAAGTGGAGGAGAGAAGGAGGAGAAAAGAGAGAGGGAGAAGGGCGCCGCCAAAATTTAAATTTTAGCCTAAAAATTATGTGGCGCATGTGTAGTTGGTGCGTCACAAAAAAAATTTCGAACTTTTTATTTTTGTAGGAAAAAATCTTGACTTTACCGTAACTTTTTACTTTTTTCGAATTTGCCTATTCTAAAAATATTCGTTATGAGCCTTCCGGAACACGACACTTCAGCCAAATCAACGGTGACATGCCTCCGGTCGATCTTCTTCTTGGCGCGAGAAGGAACCTTAGTACCTCCACCTTTATGTTGGGGATTCATAGCAGAAAACAAAAAATATCTAACTAACGCAACCCGGTTTCCCAGATCTATCTAGGAGTTATTCAATAACGGAGATTATAATATCAGTGAAACACACCCTCGTAGACCGATAGCGGTTAACGTCCACTAGAAACCCCCTTCCTGACACGATTGCCTCTTTATATAGATAGATTCGATGGGGTTATTACTTATAAGTCTATTTTGTACAAGAGCCCCTCCTATCTGATAGAAAAGGGTCCCATGATCCCGAGCCGATCTTACCTTGGCTCGCAAACCCCAAGTTTGTCTATGAAGAGCTAATCTAATTGTATTTTTTTAATGGATTTCTTATGTGGAATACTAATGGATAGGGCCTCGTTGCTAAGTGTTACAAGATCTAGTGCACTGGAACTCGTGGTTATGGACCCGAATCTTTTAGTATGCAACATTGTCTTTTCCAAGTAAAAACCCCTAGTATATGAAAGAATGAAAAGGTGCTTTCGTTCTTGTGGAATAAGAAGCCCTCGTACCTTACTGAAAGGAAAATCGTAATTTTTCGTTAGGTATTTGACCAAATAGGATCGTCCATTTCCTATAGAACCTATCACTAAAATACCCGATAGGGCTAAGCGGAACGAAAAGGGTTTTCCATGAGTAAGTGATTGTCTGATAATGAGCAAGGAATATAGGTCTTTCTGCTAAAGGGGATCTATTAAACTCATAATTCATTGGATCCTTGTTATCAATGCCAACTAGGTATCATAAGTAAATGGATCCCGGTTGTTCAATCCTTTGATAACCAAGGTCATTCTTTGCTAAAGAGAAATGATCACTATGAGTCAGATTCAATAGAATTGGATCCATTCCAAATAGCAAGAATTAGGATTCTTGATCCCTCTCAATCTCTCTTTCAATTCGAGGATCCAGAGAGGTGTTTTCATAGTCATCTCCTAATATTTTCGATTTCATTTTTCTATGATATGCCTTTCTATATAAAAATTTGTTATTTACGATGTACGATGATCCAATTCTTTCATGGTTGATGTAGTTGTACTTCGTCGCTGACCTCGGGGTCGTGTTGAAGTCTTCTCGTACCACCATGAGTCCCGTAAGTGCAGCACCCCATAGTTTCGGACACATACGGTGCCCAACGACGCTCCCGGCCTCAGATCCAGTTAAGGTGCGGAAGAAGATCTTATAGATCTGAATCCTGGCAGCGCTCCCACGTATTGGGTGGAGTACTCCCTCCGTGCGTAGCTCTTCGAGGAATCACGGGTGGAGAGAGAACAAGAGAGCGAGAGAGAGGAGCTCCCAAAGGGGGGCTCTCCTTTTTTCCAAGGGGGAATTGGGTGCGCTCCTCCTCCTAATCCCTCCACTATATGTAGGGGGAAGGGGATGGGGTGGGGCTGCCAAAAGGGGGCAAATCCTAGGGGGTTGGCCGGCTAGGCCCCAACTAGGAAACCCAACCCCCCCCCCCCCCCCCCCCCACTTGGAAAGCCTAGCCGCCCCACCAAGGAAACCCTACGGGGTGGCCGGCCACTTAATGGGCCCCCTCTGGGAGGGCCCTATTAAGGTGGGTTGCACCTTTTAATTAAATAAATACATATTTAATATTAATTCATTTAATTAATATATAATAGTACATACTATTTAATTCCCGATGATCCGAGACACCTCTCGTATCACTCTCAACACCTTTGAATTCTCCTGGAACTCTTTCCGTTTCTTTCTTCTCTCTTCTCCGGTGTTTCCTTTGAATCCAAAACAATATTAAGTTTCGTTGAAATCTTAAGTCTGTTTACCTACGGTTCGAGAATGAGATGATCGAGACACTCTCTGATCAATGATCACTAGGGTGTTCTGGAGAACAATAGTGACCCATGTGTATTTTACGAAGATGTGATCACTGTTTGAACCATTACATCGTGTCCCATTCCCCTTGTTACTTTGATACCGGCACTCGTCTGAGACTTGATCATCGGTATCATCATACCTAGTTCGATCTCGTTACCGATAAGGCTATTCAAATCGTTCCGTTCGATTCCATCATCATGACCTAGTCAAGTGTTGCAACTCAGATGTAATCTCAACGAGTAGGCCCATAGTATCTTCAGTCACGCGGATGAACAAATTCCGCTCTTGACACATACGCCTCAACATCCGGTTGGAATACCTAACTGCACATTTATGACCACCCTGCTATGGTGTAGCGATTCATACATCGAAAGCATCCTCCGGTAACGGTAATTAGATATGGTCTCACGGTCTAAGGATTATGTTACTACGCTTTCATAAATATCGCAACGTTGAACTTGATGTGACTTTAAACGTGTTACAATACTTATATATGGGAATGTCCATCATATCATTTATCAAAACAATATAATCTCATTGTCAATGACTACGTGTGTGCATGATCGGGAAACCTCAACCAACCAATTGACCACAATGAACTAGTTGTGCACAAGTATGCTCACTAGGGACCCTAGTTTATTTACAATATCACACGTGTATCAATGTTTCCGATTGATACAGTTATAGCATGACACGAAATTATTATGAACTACAGATATGTAATAATAAACACTATTTATTACTTGCAACGTTAATTAAATGTCTTGATCAGCGGCTGGTCTGAATCCCTGTAATAAATAGGCAAAGCAGAGGCAATTTCAGCACTTCTCCATCGAGAGAACGTAGTGGAAAACGAATTAACTAGCCACACTGATGCAAATGGAGGCACCAAACAGTAGCGCCGTCGGGAGCCGGTGGTCGAAGCTGGGAACCACGCTTCCCGTCAGGAACGTCCAGGCTCTGGCCGCCGACGAGCTAACGGCCGACACCATCGAGCGGTACATCCATCCGGACATCGATGCAAACACCGTTCTCGCCGAGCACTCGGACGATGTTCCGGTGATCGACCTGGGCAAGCTGTCTAGTCCTGGATCGGTGGAAGCCGAGGTCGAGAAGCTTAGATTTGCCTGCGAGGAGTGGGGCTTCTTTCAGGTACTATCACTTCCCACTGAGCTCGCAAATATCCTGTTCAAGGTGTAGTTTACTGTTTGTTAATCTGTTATACTTTCATAGCTGTTCTTCCACTTATCTAAAAAAATTATCATAATTACCTGACTTCATCAAAACAAAAATCAAAGTATAGCCAATTGTGATTGGCAGCTTGTCAATCATGGAGTGCCAGATGAGGTTATCACGGGTGTAAGGCGTGACGCGGAGAAGTTCTTTCAGCTCCCCCTCGATGTGAAGAATGCTTACGCGCAGCGCCCAGGAGATCTTCAAGGTTACGGCCAAGCGTTTGTTCAATCAAATGATCAGAAGCTCGACTGGGCAGACATGTTCGTCCTCTATACCCAGCCAATTCAGGCTCGTGACATGAGTTATTGGCCGAGTCAGCCTCATACATTCAGGTTAGTGTATTTTTTTCCTTCTAAATTGACGTTCTATTTTGGAAGAGAGAAATTGGACTTGATTCTACAATTTCCACTAACATTATGTGGAGACAAGTTCCTCGAGGAAAAGGGCAGGCGGAAGTCTATGTCGACCGAGAAATAACTAACTTTGGGTGAAAACAAAAATGTGTTCATACTAATCTAGAAACATGTTCATCCAGATGTAATTTAAAAAAAAATACTGATGAGAGTTAACTAACTCCCAGTCAACTTATTAACTTTTTTCATACACGTCCAAAAGTTTGTTTACCATGTTGTAGTAATTTGTTCATTAGACACAAAAAGATTCTAAAATTTCTTCTACTCCCAAAGGGAGGGAGTAGTACTTACTGTACTAAATCAGCGAAACTTATCATGGATCAGAGGGTTTTGAGAATAAGTTAAATCTTGTAAGGAAATCGAGGACGGATCGATTGTTTTCAAGGCCGGCTAAACACTAATTTATTCTAAGGCAGTTGACAAAACCACAAAAAATATCATAATTATGTTCCTCTATGGTATACCGTCATCTGAACAAAGAGTAATGTTAATATCTTTATTGTTGTCTCCATAGTAATTAGTAAAGCCACTGCAGATACTTGCTCGGATGAGCTCCAGCGCAACAGTATATCTAGCAAAATAAGTTTTTAAGTGTAGAAGAGAACTAACGACGTCAGATATCCCTCAGATCATTCGAATTAACTGATGTCACAAATTTACTATTCTCATCACAGCCATATTATTTTACTACTGATCAGTGCAGCACTCCCAATAAACTATTTCCAAGTTTTCCATATTTATGTTTATAATTGGTACCTAAAATATGCGGAACTCACAAACCAAAATTAGATGATCTATTCATCAAGATATACACATCATCCATTGACTTTATTATTTTTGAATTCATCAGTGCTATTCAGTGTTTTAATTAAAAAACTTTATAGATCAAACTTATATACTCGAATGCAGAAAACATAACTGAGGAAAGGAATTCTGGTTTTTAAATGGTAACAATTCCACAGTTATTAATTAGCAACTGATTTAAAGGTTGATTGTATGCATAACTACATCTAACATTAACACAAACACTATGTTTTCTATGATCCCAGAAATTCCTTTGAAGAATACTCTTCCGAATTGATGAAAGTTGCTGATTCTGTTGCCACCTTCATTGCGAGAACATTAGACGGTGATCCTGAATTGGTGGCGGACAAAAATGTGGTTCAGATTTTACGGATGGGTTACTACCCCAAATGCGCATCAATGCCTGAAAAGGTTTTGGGTTTCTCACCGCATTCTGATGGATCTTTTCTAACTATCCTGCTGGAAGTTAATTCAGTTCAAGGCCTGCAAATTAGATGGCACGGTGCGTGGATCCCAGTGAAACCACGTCGTGATGCACTATTGGTGAATGTGGGTGACCTTCTTGAGGTAAGATCTTTATATGTTTATCATACCAACCTCCCATACTAAGGTTATATGGAAGAACGTTCTCGAAAAAAGTTATATGGAATAGGAAAACATATATTTACAATCTCCATCTCTATGACTTGTTAGTGTGCTTTGCATTCTTTTGTGCTGCTTGAATTACTGAAGTATTCCGTTCGATGTTCATCACTGGCAATGTCAACAATTTTACCACCTCATATTTCAAAATATAACCATAAATAAGTGTCTAGCTGTTTCCAATCTTTTTATGAAACTCTTGGCACGAAAAAGTAAATGGTACGAAAAAATAGATTAGTAAGGCATCTTTATTTTTATACTAAGTGTTACCTCTATTGAGAAAGATCATTCATGGTAACAATAGACTCATAGTTCATGTTTAGGGCTTTATGCTAGCTATTTGGTTTTTGTTGTTACAATTATCCAATTCTGGATACGATCATGTGGTAGAAAATTGTAAATATCTAGATCAAGTTCAAAATTTTCTATTACTCAATTCCAATTTGTTTCAAGAAACCCTAGGCTTGAATCAAGTAAATTTCTTATGGCTAAAGGAACATTCTAGAATTTGGGGTGCATTCTGCGCTCGAGCCATAGCTGAAGGGTGTATAGTGAAGCTTTTCCTAAACAATGCCTTAAAAATATGTACTCTACAATCTCTTTCAATATGAGAAATTTGATGTTCTCTAATTTCAATATCTGAAGGGTGTATACGAAATTTTATCAGAAAAAAATGTCCTATAAAATTTGTACTCCTACTCTTTCCACCTCTATATAACTGAGTAATCATATATTCGTCTATTTTCATTTTTTTATTGTTTGTAGATCATGACGAACGGGAAGTACAAGAGCATTGAGCACAGAGTTACTGTTGATGCCCATAAGGAACGGCTATCCATATCAGCATTTCACGTCCCAAACTTAGATGGAGTAGTCTCACCAGTGTTGGGAGTAACAGAAGAGAAGGTGTTATACAAGACAACAAAAGTAGAAGAGTATTCAAGACTTTATATGTCAAATAAACTAGATGGCAAGAGGGCCCTCGATCATGCAAAACTATCCTGAATATAATGATTGTCTTCTCTACTTTGTCACTACAGCTAAACATTTGAAAAATAAATTTTGATGTATTAGATATTATTATTGGTTTTACTATTCCTCATTCATCTGATAATTAATTATTTATAAGCTAATACTAGAACCATTCGAGATTCGCGCAACCAACAAGACAATAAGTAAATCTTGATCAGATGTCCATTACTTGATTGAGAAATAATGCTTGTTACTTCATCGCTACATCTTTTTTGTGATGTTCACTGGTAGAAAAACAGGCTTCCGTCCAGCCCCATAACTCGCGAAGCTATAGGAACCGCGACTAATGGGACCTTTAGTCGCGGTTCGGGAGGCGAACCGCGACCAAAGGCCTGGGCCCAGGGCGCTCGGTGGCCAGCTGGTGCACGTGGGGGGCTTTAGTCGCGGTTGGCCTGGCCAACCGCGACTAAAGGTGCCCGAAGGCCTTTAATCGCGGTTGGCCAGGCCAACCGGGACTAAAGCCCCTCCCCTACATATACCCATCCAGCAGCCAACACTTAGCCATTTGGAGCCATTCTCTTCACAAACTTCATAAGTGGGTGTTAGGTTTGCTTTTGGTTCCTCTTATGCACATAAGGTGTTTGATGAAATGCCCCAAGAGCATGAAACAAACATGATATGAAGTGTTGGAGCCACACTTGAGCTTTCTCATTTATTTTTTCCTCCTCGATCGTGGTTAGCAACTTGAACCTTTGATGTGTCATTGATAAAATATGCATGTGTGTAGTTCATTGTTTAATTTATATTGTTTGTAGCTAGTTAGTTTAACAAATGCATGATGGTTAATTATATATTTTATATTATAATAATGCAGATGAATCGACAATGGATGTACGGTAACCGACTCCTCCGGCGAGTTCAAGACGGGTTTGAAAGATTTCCTCGTAGTGGCTAATGCGAACAAGCGGGGGTTTTGTTATCTGTCCATGTGTTAACCGTAAGAATCGAAGGGTTACTCTTCCTCAAGAGATGTTCACATGCACCTGCTTCGGCACGGTTTCATGCCAAGCTATAATTGTTGGACCAAGCATGGAGAAAGAGGGGTTATAATGGAAGAAGATGAAGAAGGGGATGATTTCATCGATGAAAGCTATCTTGCTCATTTCGGTGATACTTTCATGGAGGATCTTTGAAGGTGAAAGGGAAGGTGAAGGGGAAGGTGAAGAAGAGGCACGTGATGATCCCGTTGATGATCTTGGTCGGACCATTGCTGATGCACGGAGACGCTACGAAACTGAAAAAGAGAGGGAGAATTTGGATCGCATGTTAGAGGATCACAGGAAGGCGCTATACCCCGGATGCGATGATGGTCTGAAAAAGCTGGGCTGCACACTGGATTTGCTGAAATGGAAGGCACAGGCAGGTGTAGCTGACTCGGCATTTGAAAACTTGCTGAAAATGTTGAAGAATATGTTTCCAAAGAATAACGAGTTGTCCGCCGACGTACGAAGCAAAGAAGGTTGTCTGCCCTCTAGGTTTAGAGGTTCGAAGATACATGCATGCATCAACGATCGCATCCTCTACCGCGGTGAATACGAGAATTTGAATGAATGCCCGGTATGCACTGCATTGCGTTATAAGATCAGAGGCGATGACCCTGGTGACGATGTTGAGGGCCAGAAACCCAGGAAGAGGGTTCCCGCCAAGGTGATGTGGTATGCTCCTATAATACCACGGTTGAAACGTCTGTTCAGGAACAAAGAGCATACCAAGTTGTTGCGATGGCACAAAGAGGACCGTAAGTCGGACGGGGAGTTGAGACACCCCGCAGATGGAACGCAATGGAGAAAGATCGACAGAGAGTTCAAAGATTTTGCACCGACGCAAGGAACATAAGATTTGGTCTAAGTACGGATGGCATGAATCCTTTTGGCGAGCAGAGCTCCACCCATAGTACTGCCCGTGACTCTATGCATCTACAACCTTCCTCCTTGGTTGTGCATGAAGCGGAAGTTCATTATGATGCCAGTGCTCATCCAAGGTCCGAAGCAACCCGGCAACGACATCGATGTGTACCTAAGGCCATTAGTTGATGAACTTTTACAGCTGTGGGGCAGACCTATTGTCCGTGTGTGGGATGAGCACGAAGAAGAAGAATTTGACCTACGAGCGTTGTTTTTTGATCGCGCGCCGCCGCCCTTCTGGCCGCCGGCCGGTCGACCGCCGGCCGCGCGCCGCACGCGCCGTACGGATCGAAGAGGGAAGGAAGAAGGAGACACTACAAGAAAAGTTCTGATAGACAACGTCTCAAAATCGTCCGCTAAGGGGTATTTTTCGTCGCCTATGGGCCTAACCCGACGATATGGGTTCTGTTGTGGAAACTGCGTCAGGCAAAGTCCTACGACGATTTTTTCGGTCCGTCGCGCTTGGGCGCCCTTCCGCCACGGAAAATCGGACTGTTGCCCAAGTGTTTCCGGGAGCCCGTTGATCACGACGTCATGCAACCGACACGTGGCGTACGCCGTTAGTTGGCGATTAACGGCGTTAACCTACTGAAACCCCGTGGTAGATGGTAGGCCCACACGAGGCCTGCCACGTCTTAAGCGGGCCGGGCCGGTGACATAGTTTGACCGGTCAACTATATAGCTGGGCTGGTCCATTAGTTACGTGGGCCGGGCCTAACCTCTAAGGTTGACTGGTCAAAACTTAAATGGGCCGGCCCATTTAACATGTGGGGTCCACCTTACAGCAACTGGGCCGGCCCAAGAAGCAAGTGGGCCGGGCCAAAACACAGGTGGGTCCCACTTTCCTGTTAAAGGGCCGGCCCATTTAGTGTGTGGGGTCCACCATATAGCAAGTGGGCCGGGCCAAAAACACAGGTGGGTCCCACTTTCCAGTTAAAGGGTCGGCCCATTTAGTATGTGGGGTCCACCATATAGCAAGTGGGCTGGCCCAACAAGATAGTGGGCCGGGCCAAAAACACAGGTGGGTCCCACTTTCCTGTTAAAGGGCCGGCCCATTTGGTGTGTGGGGTCCACCATATAGCAAGTGGGCCAGCCCAACAAGATAGTGGGCCGGGCCAAAAGCACAGTGGGTCCCACCTTCCCGTTAAAAGGCCGCCCATTTAGTATGTGGGGCCCACCATATAGCAAGTGGGCGGCCCAACAAGATAGTGGGTCGGGCCAAAAACACAGTGGGTCCCACTTTCCAGCTTAAAATGCCGGCCCATTTAGTATGTGGGGTCCACCATATAGCAAGTGGGCCGGCCCAACAAGATAGTGGGTCGGCCAAAAACACAGTGGGTCCCACCTTCTGTTAAAGGGCCGGCCCATTTACCATGTGGGACCACCATATAGCAACTCGGCTGGCCCAACAAGATAGTGGGCCGGCCCAATAAGCATGTGGATCCCACTATCGTGTAACCGGCCGACCTACTAAAGAAGTGGGCTGGCCCAAAATGAAAGTGGGTCCCACACTATCGTAAGTGGTGGCACAATCTGTTGTAGTGCCCTACTTGTTTGACTAGTCAACTTGCATTACATTTCATGAGCCTAAAATCTGATATCAATGATACACACAATTACATACACAAATAAAACAGTAGGAAAATTACAAGGCAATTAATGTGCCCAAACAAAAAAAAAATACATAGAATCATTGAGGACTTCTATTAGCATCATCAATAACACGTTGACATTTGGCAATCGCCTTGATTGAATCTTGTGTACTCTTTGTCAACATATCAGCTACAGATCTTAAAGCAAAGAATACCATGTCTTTTATAAAGTACAGCCTTGAGATATTTCTTGTTTGATGAAAGCAATGGTCTAGGTTGACGGCTATGAGAAGATGCATCGAAGAAATATCGAACTTTTTGTGGGCCTCACTTCTAATGAAGATTGCTTCATCACAACCGCATTCGATAATAATGCAAAAAGAGTTAAACGATGAACTATGCAAACATTTATTATGCAATGTAGATATAAGATAATAACAAGTTGCATAAATAAGACAATGTATGGAACTTGTACTAAGCACAAACTTACATCATAATGTTGCACAGGGTCGCTACAGATCCTTTTGGCGACTATCTTCTAATGATGACTGCTTCATTAAAACTGCATTCTCGGTAACATTGCAAACATAGTTACAACAATTAACTATTCAAACATGTATTACGCAATGTAGAGATCAGATAACGACATGTAGCAGAAATAAGCACAAGATAAGATAAGATGCATGTACTAAGCACATCTTGGCTCATTGCAGTCCTTCTCTTGCGTGCACTAGTCGTGGTCAACATGCCTGTCATTTTAGGTTCAGCCATCAAGTGAAATGCTAATCCTCCCGCTCCATTGTCCTTAATCCGTGTTTAGATATCACATTTAAGACCAAGTCAATTTGGTTTCAAATAACAAAAAACTTGAGCTGCCAAATGAATAAGCCAATATTTACCAGATATCGATTAAAACCAACTAGATGTTGCTTTGCATGAGATATGAATTTCAGACATTCAGATTTAGAGTAGGGTAATGCCAAGGTTTTCCACATAAAGTAAACTCGGCATTAAGAATGACCAAATGTCGTGTTCAAATCACCTTCGCAGCTTCTCCAAGACAAGCATATCAAATAGGCGTAAACATAGTAAAGCATGAATGGCATTGCTATGGCAGGGTTCCAAGTGTTAATCTCTTGCATAAGGAACAATGCATATAGGTTATAGATAATAATGTAGTAAACTGCCAAAATTACCAACCAAGAACTCAGATTCCAACCTTCCCTAGCGTCCCCGCTGTTAATGTTGGATGTTCTAATAAGTGGTTCGCATGATCAATCCCTAGGAAAAATAACATTGACAAGTCGGTCTACGATAATACAAAGACCAGACATACACGCAAAGAATAACTATATAAGCTAAAGACGAGGTATAAGAGCAAGCAGATTGGAAATGCACATAGCATGATTATAAAAGCAGTGTGAGAATAGCAGACACGAGAAAACAGCTAGCAGCTAGCGGTGAGCTAATGACGTGGTATAAGAACAAGCAGATTGGAAATGCCCATAGCATGACTATAAAAGCAAGTATGACAATAGCATGCAAGATACAAAACAAGATGCAGCAAATGAATGGGTATAAGGCTATAAATATGTGGATGCACACAGGTGTCAGTAGAATGAACAGGATGGTAGCGACCGGATAATGCTTTTGTACTGTACAATATTTAAACAAACTTCATGCGAAGCAACACATCAAGAAAGTTAACGGCATATGAGATCTGCAAATAACTACACAAAACATGGCTAAAGAAACACCGCGATCTAACGGGCCAGCGTACTAACCAAGTCGGCGGGGTGGACGGGGCGGCAACTTGCATTCCAGCGGCGGCGAACGCGGGAGACGATGAATCGACCCTGTTTCAGTAGAAGCGGGCGTTAGTGAAGCAGATCTGGTTGGCTGGCAAGGGATTCGGTGAAGTTGATACAGCCGCTGCGCCGAGGTAGTCGGTGGCGAGGTCGGCGGTGAAGCAGATCCGTCGGTGGCGAGGTCGGCGGTGAAGCAGATCCGTCGGTGGCGAGGTCGGCGGTGAAGCAGATCTGTCGGTGACGAGGGCGGCGGGGGAGCGGATCAGGTGGGTGGATAGCCAACACGATCAAGGCTACGCCGTGGAGGAGTATGCCGGCGGCGAAGCAGATCTAGTACTGTAGAGAGTCAGAGTTTTGGCGTGTGAGAGTATTTTTGAGCTAATGGGGCGAGTGGTTGGTGGGTGGGTGTGGGCCTGTGGGGAGGGTTCGGGATCTAGGCAAGATATTTCATTGTTACCGAATGAGCCCTCCATGGTCGGTGGGTTGTTGCTTCCGGACCAGGGTTAAAAGGGTAAAACTGGTCACGGGATTTTCGAATGGATGTGGCGGGATGATTTGGCGCGCGGCCGAAATTTTCAGTTTCAAGCTACGAGCAGAACGACAAAAATAATGTTCTTCCCCAGGGAGCTCTCATTTCTTCCTCTTCTCTTTCTCTCTCGAGTCTCTCCCACTCCCCCGGCTCCTCTCCCCCTTCTCTCCGGCGGCCTCGCCGGCCGGAGACGAGGCCGACTTCTCTCTGTATATTGTACACCCTCCGAACTAAATTAATTGATTCAACTTTCCTTAGACGTGTATGTATCTAGAGTAAAAATATGTGTGGATACATCCATATTTAGATAAGCAAAGTTGAGTCAGCTAATTTGGATCCGAGGGAGTTAGTGTTGTTGTAAGCTTAGATCCAGTGTTTCCCATGAGCAGAATGGCGCAATGGAGTCGGGGATCTCGTCATCGGCTTAAGATCTGGCCTATGGTGAATCTGGCGGATCTTGCCGGCCAAACCCCGATCTGGTGCCATCAATGTGATGGCGCTAACGGTGAGGCTTGCTTTGGTCAGTGCTTCAGATCTGGTCAATGGGGAAGTCAAGCTGCTAAAGTTCACAAGCTCGGGGTATACGACGGCGTCATCCGTCTTGCCCGTGCACATCTTGGCCTTTCAGCGGCCCTTCTCAGAGCCAATATGCCGTTGCTGAGGCCCTTCTTCTCCTTCGTCCTGGCGACTACCGGCGACACCGTCCCAAGTGGTGCGTCCCCGGCGACGGAGTTGCTGGAAAGGATGCGGAGCAGAGATCTGATGTGCGGTCGAGAAGGACTCGATTGATTTTCTTCTATATGTTTTGGGGTCCTTTTTGTAAAGTTGCAGGTTCTATTAGTTATTGTCTAGTACTTTTGGTCCTCTATGTAATTTTTTGGACTAGTTTCCATTGGCACTGATAAACTTGAATTTTGACAAGTTCACAGGGAAAAAAATTCCTTTGCACATATGGCCTATCATGTATAAACATTCTTGAGATTTAAACTATATGTAATGTGCCATGCATTAACCCTAAACCATATATATGTAACTAACCCTAGCTGATCAAACCCAACTTAATTAAAACAAATAACCCTAAACTATACGCATGCACTATATGCGCATAGGCGCGGGTGCCTCTAATAATATGTGTGCGCACTCGATCGATGATCCCTAAACCTTATACAACCCTGAAACCCTAATCCCTAATCCCTAAACCCTAAACACCCTAAACACTAAACCCTAAACCCTAACCCTAACCCTAAACCCTAATTAAACCCTATATATAGGCCAACGACACTTAATTGTGCATCAAGCGAGCGGGGGTGCCTCGCGGTCCTCTAATTAAATTAAATGTGCCATGCATTAACCCTAAACCATATATATGTAACTAACCATAGCTAATCAACCCTACTTAATGAAAACATATAACCCTAAAGTATACTAGCTATAACCCGATCTAATAAAAACATGCTCTATATATAGCAGCTAGCTAGCAAACCTTAGATTAACACCAATTAATATATACATGGCCTATATCGATCATGTTGTATAACATATCCCTGAGATTCATTAATTAATTATATAATTATCATGATAAATTAATTAACTCTAATTTTGACAAGTTCTCTCGAATGAAAACACATTTGATTAAGTTGCCTCATAATATATATATATAATTAGTGTGCATGCATGGCCTACCATGCATTCGTGCATATATTTTAATGTATATTTGAACATATTCTTGGGGATTTCAATCTCTCTCTCTCGATCATCTATATATCGTTGGTGGCCAAAAAAACACACATATATATGCATGCAATTTATGCGTAAAGGCGCGGGTGCCTCTAATAATGTGTGTGCGTACTCGATCGATGATCCCTAAACCTTAAACAACCCTAAAACCTTAAATCTCTAATCCCTAATCCCTAAACCTAAACACCCTAAACACTAAACCCTAAACCCTAGACCCTAAACCCTAACCCTAACCCTAACCCTAACCCTAAACCCTAGCTAACCCTAAACCCTAATTAAACCCTATGTATAGGCCAACGACACTTTAATTGTGCATCGAGCGAGGCCAGGTGCCTCGCGGTCCTCTAATTAAATTAAATGTGCCATGCATTAACCCTAAACCATATATATGTAACTAACCCTAGCTAATCAACCCTACTTAATTAAAACACATAACCCTAAACTATACTAGCTAGCTATAACCCGATCTAATAAAAACATGCTCTATATATAGCAGCTAGCTAGCAAACCGTAGATTAACACCAATTAAAATATACATGGCCTATATCGATCATGTTGTATAACATATCCCTGAGATTCATTAATTAATTATATAATTATCGTGATAAATTAATTAACTTGAATTTTGACAAGTTCTCTCGAATGAAAACACATTTGATTAAGTTGCCTCATAATATATATATAATTAGTGCGCATGCATGGCCTACAATGCATTCGTGCATATATTTTAATGTATATTTGAACATATTCTTGGGGATTTCAATCTCTCTCTCGATCATCTATATATCGTTGGTGGCCCAAAAAACACACATATATACGCATGCACTTTATGCGTAAAGGCGCGGGTGCCTCGATCTAATAATGTGTGTGTGCACTCGATCGATGATCCCTAAACCTTAAACAACCCTAAAACCCTAAATCCCTAATCCCTAATCCCTAAACCCTAAACACCCTAAACACTAAACCCTAGACCCTAGACCCTAAACCCTAACCCTAACCCTAACCATCTGGCCTAGCTAACCCTAAACCCTAATTAAACCCTATGTATAGGCCAACGACACTTAATTGTGCATCGAGCAGCCCAGGGGTGCCTCGCGGTCCTCTAATTAAATTAATTAAATGCGCCATGCATTAACCCTAAACCATATATATGTAAATAACCCTAGCTAATCAACCCTACTTAATTAAAACACATAACCCTAAACTATACTAGATATAACCCGATCTAATAAAAACATGCTCTATATATAGCAGCTAGCTAGCAAACCGTAGATTAACGCCAATTAAAATATACATGGCCTATATCGATCATGTTGTATAACATATCCCTGAGATTCATTAATTAATTATATAATTATCGTGATAAATTAATTAACTTGAATTTTGACAAGTTCTCTCGAATGAAAACACATTTGATTAAGTTGCCTCATAATATATGTAATTAGTGTGCATGCATGGCCTACAATGCATTCGTGCATATATTTTAATGTATATTTGAACATATATATTCTTGGGGATTTCAATCTCGATCTCTCTCTCTCGATCATCTATATATCGTTGGTGGCCCAAAAAACACACATATATACGCATGCACTTTATGCGTAAAGGCACGCGCGGGTGCCTCTAATAATGTGTGTGCGCACTCGATCGATGATCCCTAAACCTTAAACAACCCCTAAAACCTTAAATCCCTAATCCCTAATAATCCCTAATCCCTAAACCCTAAACACCCTAAACACTAAACCCTAAACCCTAACCCTAACCCTAACCCTAACCCTAACCCTAAACCCTAGCTAACCCTAAACCCTAAATCCTAGACCCTAAACCCTAGACCCTAAACCCTAACCCTAACCCTAACCCTAACCCTAAACCCTAGCTAACCCTAAAACCCTAATTAAACCCTATGTATAGGCCAACGACACTTAATTGTACGTGCATCGAAGCGAGGCCAAGGTGCCTCGCGGTCCTCTAATTAAATTAAATGTGCCATGCATTAACCCTAAACCATATATATGTAACTAACCCTAGCTAGCTAATCAACCCTACTTAATTAAAACACATAACCCTAAACTATGCTAGCTAGCTATAACCTGATCTAATAAAAACATGCTCTATATGTAGCAGCTAGCTAGCAAACCGTAGATTAACACCAATTAAAATATACATGGCCTATATCGATCATGTTGTATAACATATCCCTGAGATTCATTAATTAATTATATAATTATCGTGATAAATTAATTAACTTGAATTTTGACAAGTTCTCTCGAATGAAAACACATTTGATTAAGTTGCCTCATAATATATATATATATAATTAGTGTGCATGCATGGCCTACAATGCATTCGTGCATATATTTTAATGTATATTTGAACATATTCTTGGGGATTTCAATCTCTCTCTCGATCATCTATATATCGTTGGTGGCCCAAAAAACACACACATATATACGCATGCACTTTATGCGTAAAGGCGCGGGTGCCTCGATCTAATAATGTGTGTGCGCACTCGATCGATGATCCCTAAACCTTAAACAACCCTAAAACCCTAAATCCCTAATCCCTAATCCCTAAACCCTAAACACCCTAAACACTAAACCCTAGACCCTAGACCCTAAACCCTAACCCTAACCCTAACCCTAACCATCTGCCCTAGCTAACCCTAAACCCTAATTAAACCCTATGTACAGGCCAACGACACTTAATTAATTAAATGCGCCATGCATTAACCCTAAACCATATATATGTAACTAACCCTAGCTAATCAACCCTACTTAATTAAAACACATAACCCTAAACTATACTAGATATAACCCAATCTAATAAAAACATGCTCTATATATAGCAGCTAGCTAGATAGCAAACCGTAGATTAACACCAATTAAAATATACATGGCCTATATCGATCATGTTGTATAACATATCCCTGAGATTCATTAATTAATTATATAATTATCATGATAAATTAATTAACTTGAATTTTGACAAGTTCTCTCGAATGAAAACACATTTGATTAAGTTGCCTCATAATATATATATAATTAGTGTGCATGCATGGCCTACAATGCATTCGTGCATATATTTTAATGTATATTTGAACATATATATTCTTGGGGATTTCAGTCTCGATCTCTCTCTCTCTCGATCATCTATATATCGTTGGTGGCCCAAAAAACACACATATATACGCATGCACTTTATGCGTAAAGGCGCGGGTGCCTCTAATAATGTGTGTGCGCACTCGATCGATGATCCCTAAACCTTAAACTTAACAACCCCTAAAACCTTAAATCCCTAATCCCTAATAATCCCTAATCCCTAAACCCTAAACACCCTAAACACTAAACCCTAAACCCTAGACCCTAAACCCTAACCCTAACCCTAACCCTAAACCCTAGCTAACCCTAAACCCTAAACCCTAGACCCTAAACCACCCTAGACCCTAAACCCTAACCTAACCCTAACCCTAACCCTAACCCTAAACCCTAGCTAACCCTAAACCCTAATTAAACCCTATGTATAGGCCAACGACACTTAATTGTGCATCGAGCAGGCCAGGGGGTGCCTCGCGGTCCTCTAATTAAATTAAATGTGCCATGCATTAACCCTAAACCATATATATGTAATAACTAACCCTAGCTAATCAAGCCTACTTAAATAAAACACATACCCCTCAACAATACTAGCTAGCTATAACCCGATCTAATAAAAACATGCTCGATCTATATATAGCAGCTAGCTAGCAAATTAAACGGTAGATTAACACCAATTAATATATACGACATGGCCTATATCGATCATATGTTGTATAACATCTCCCTGAGATTCATTAATTAATTATATAATTATCGATGATAAATTAATTAACTTGAATTTTGACAAGTTCTCTCGAATGAAAACACATTTGATTAAGTTTCCTCATAATATATATATAATTAGTGTGCGCACTCGATCGATGATCCCTAAACCTTAAACAACCCTAAAACTCCCCTAAACCCTAAACACCCTAAACACTAAACCCTAGACCCTAAACACCCTAAACACTAAACCCTAAACCCTAGACCCTAAACACCGTAAACACTAAACCCTAAACCCTAAACCCTAAACACCCTAAACACTAATTAAACCCTAAACCCTAGACCCTAAACACCCTAAACTAAACCCTAGACCCTAGCTAAACACCCTAAACACTAAACCCTAAACCCTAAACCCTAGCTAACCCTAAACCCTAATTAAACCCTATATATAGGCCAACGACACTTAATTGTGCATCAAGCAGGCCAGGGGTGCCTAGCTCGCGGTCCTCTAGTTAAATTAAATGTGCCATGCATTAACCCTAAACAATATATATAACTAACCCCTAGCTAATCAAACCCTAGTTCATTAAAACACATAACCCTAAACTATACTAGCTAGCTATAACCCGATCTAATAAAAACATGCTCGATCTATATATAGCAGCTAGCTAGCAAATTAAACGGTAGATTAACACCAATTAATATATACGACATGGCCTATATCGATCATATGTTGTATAACATCTCCCTGAGATTCATTAATTAATTATATAATTATCGATGATAAATTAATTAACTTGAATTTTGACAAGTTCTCTCGAATGAAAACACATTTGATTAAGTTTCCTCATAATATATATATAATTAGTATGCATGCATGGCCTACCATGCATGCATTCGTGCATATATTTTAATATATATTTGATCAAACATATTCTTGGGGATTTCAATCTCTCTCTCTCGATCATCTATATATCGTTGTTGGCCAAAAAAACACACACATATACACATGCACTTTATGCGCAAAGGCGCGTGTGCCTCTAATAATGTGTGTGTGCGCACTCGATCGATGATCCATAAACCTTAAACCCTAATTAAATAAACCCTAATCCCTAATCCCTAAACCCCTAAACACCATAAACATTAAACCCTAGATCCTAGACCCTAAACCCTAACCTCCTAACCCTAAACCCTAAACCCTAATTAAACCCTATATATAGGCCAATGACACTTAATTGTGCATCAAGCAGGCCAGGGGTGCCTTAGCTCGCGGTCCTCTAATTAAATTAAATGTGCCATGCATATATATATGTGTTTAATTTGGGGATTTCAATCGCTCTCTCGTATGTAGATCTCTCTCTACCTCTCTCTCTCTCTGTCTCTCTCTCTCTCGTTAATTGGTGGCCAACAACACACACATGCACTTTGTGCACAAAGGCATGCGCCTCTAATAATGTGTGCGCAGTCGATCAATCTAGTTTTGATTAATCATAGCACACAAATAAAGAAGTTGTATTTGAATCCACACAACCTAATCTAAAACACATAACCCCTAACATGGCCTAATTAATTAACCCCTTCTCTCTACCTAATTAGTGGAAATTGCACAAAATCAAAAGGGGTCCCTCACTAATTGTGCATATCTGCTAGATTGTGATAAACTTTTGCCCCATATATATTTGGTGGATGGGTGCATCTTGGCATGTAAAACAATTAGTGTTTGCAAATGGCGTTGTCAAAATTTATGTACAAATGATTTCTTTCCATCCAAAGTGCATAAAATGGGAGTTTTAATGAAGAAAGTACAAATAAAACAGCTCAACATGCTTCCACACCCCGATTTCCACACGAAGTAGAGCATATTTAAAGGATAATTCCAGAGTTTTACTATTTTTCAAGCAACTTTGCTAATTTTCCCCCACTCACATGACTTTATGTCAATTTAACGAAAATATGGCGAATTTAAACTACATGGGCGGGATAGTTTGAATTGTGCGCGCGGCAAAGGGAACCGCCTATTCCTCAACCTTGTGCACGGCAAATTACACACGCAACTCCATTAAACGCCACCTACCGACCTTAATTATCACCCCGGTGGCCCGGCCGCATGACCCCCCACCCACCCCTACACAACTTATCCCCGTCCGTGCGAAGAGCTTCCCCTCCCCGTCCCGTCCGTGCGAAGAAGAAGCTTCCCCTCCCCGTCCCGTCCGTGCGAAGAAGAAGCTTCCCCTCCCCGTCGTTCTTCTCGAGATGCACCGGCGGTCAAGTTGATCCACGGTAGGGCTGCTATCTCTAGCTCAATCATGTATCGGGCAAGACGGCCTAACGATTTATATTTTCTTGATGCTGCTAAAAAAATTCGTCAGTATGCTCGAACTAATTGGCACTTTATAGTTTTCCGCTCGATTTGTCATCGATCAATTTGTTCATTTGCGTGGGCATATAGAGTCAGTTCTGCACTCGATCCGTTAATTTGCTGAAATACCATGGCAGAGTTTTGTACACGATCTGTTTGCTAAAATGTCGATGGGCATTTTTTGTTTTGTACTCGACATGATTGCTGAAATGCATAATCATGTAGTATAGTTTTGTACTCGATGGATATACATTTCCTACTTCGCCTTAAATTAATCACCAACCACTGTATCTCATAATTAAACAGATGGACAGAACTTGGATACTGCATGGACACTTATGTCCCCCTTCATATATAAATGGTGTTCAACCCTTTATGAGGTTTATTAGAGCTCATGAAGGTCACAACCTGGACATGTATTGCCCGCGCTGCACATGTATGAATGGTGAGAAGAGGACTCACCCTGTAGTGGCAGATCATTTACACATTTTTGGGATGGACCGCACATATGTTAGGCGGGTTTAGCATGGTGAACCATATAATGATCCTTTAGCAGGAGAAGCAGATCTTGCTCACACTGTATGTGTGCTGGCATATGTAGTTAATTATTTATATTGATGCTGCCGCTATTTCAATCAATAGTTTGCATTGCTGTGCAAGGTTCTGTACTCAAATTTAACTTGTTGCAGATGGATGGACGGGAAGGAGAGAAAAAGCGCTTGCTTCAGGAAACGGGTTTCAGCTCTGGGACATGTGCTGTGCCAGATGAGAAGGTAAATATGTAAAACAGCATTTGTTCAGGTTGCATCCCTTAGATGTTTGTCTAATCGGTTGATGTACTAATTGCAGAAGCATAGAGTTGAAGAGCTCTCTCAGTTTGATGGGAGATTTGAAGATGAATCTCAGTTTGATGCACCTGTGGATGGTACTAATGACGAGCCTTTCATAGACGAAGGTCCTGCACCTGAGATTATCCAGCCTACAGAAGGAGGCTGTGGACCGAGTACACAGCTTTGCGTTGAAGTGGATGCACGCCCGGAGATCATCAGGGGCGTCCGGTAGTCTCAAGACCACCCAGCCCTGATGCACTGTGGATGGTACTTATGACGAGCCTCTCATAGACGAAGGTCCAGCACCTGAGATTATCCAGCCTACAGAAGGAGGCCGTGGACCGAGTACACAGCTTTGCGTTGAAGAGGATGCACACCCGGAGATCATCAGGGGCGTCCCGGTAGTCTCAGGACCACCCAGCCCTGATGCAAAATGTTGAGCTACTTTATGATTCGTACTCTTATGTTCTGGTGCTGTAGTATGTTATGATTTGTACGCCTTTGGCGCTAGATTAAGCATTCAGTGGATGATCGCGTTGCAAAATTCGACACCCACACAATCAGTTCATCGTATGAGTAGTAGCACAATTACTTCTACAGCGATTCCTGCCAGCGCATTAGTTGGTAGCATGAAACACTTTCAGGTACTCCTCTACGATTCATATTAATTGACTCAATTCTGTCTAGATATGGATGTATCTAGATGCATTTGTTAACTAGACTAACAAACTTGAGTCGCTTAATATGAATCCGTGTAAACCGCCCTTGATCCTCGAGCAGCTAGTTTATTGACTCTGGACTCCAAGCCTCTCGCGGCAAGCCATCGACGAAGCTTTGACCAGATCTTGGCCCGCAATTTTTGTGTGTGGCGAATAGCAAAGCTTTGACCGGTTCCTCTCGGGATGCAGCACGCCGGTGAGCTTGCACGGTTGCCATGAGCACTTTCCGGCGGAACTTCCTCTTCAGCGCCCTCAAGCCGGCTGCTGCGAGACAAGACGCAAGGCCTCGAGGTGGACGGAATTCTGGATCTCAGGGCGGGGGGTCCGCATCGTCCGGGAACGATCTCCAGCGGGTTAACGAGGACATGCATGGCGGCCAGGGGATTTGTTTTTTTTTTTTGGTTTGAGCTTGGGATTTGGTGTTTTTTCGGATAGGGGAGGAGGAACCGAGGAAGAGGAAGGAACAGCCGCGTGCTTGGCGCGTGGCGGTGTGCTTGAATTTTGAATTTTTGTGAAATGTTTCATTTCCCCGCTACAATTCGGGGGTTTCTTGATGCGCCAATGCGTCCCGCCGGGCAGCTTCAAGTGAATTTGGGGTGCCACGCTATGGGCCCTAGTTTCAGTGAGACATGTAATGACTAGTCACATCGGTAAGTTCACTGTGTAATAAAATATGTTACCCCTCCCCTTTATGTAGCACCCCTTCTCTCCCGATCGAGTGCCGATTGCCGACGGATGCAAGCCGCTAGCTCGATCCCCTCCTTTCGCCTCCACCGTCCAGGCATCCAGCTTGGAGGGGCAAGCTGCATCTAGACCAAGCGGATTAGGTAGGACTAGTAATGTTCTTTCCTTTCTCGAGATCGGTTCTTTTTTCTCTCCTCGATATCTTGCGCATCTCTTTCCTATTCGCGAAGGGGTGTCTTTCTGGTCACCCTCGAGCTGGGAGTGATTGATGGGGGTGGGGGCGGGGGCTACCTTTGCTTGGATTGGGGTGTTCTTCCTTTATTTGTCGACATTTGCAACCTTTGTAGTTTCTGCTGATCCTCACTGTATCTTTTGTCACTTTGTACAGAAAGGTAAGACCTCGGCGGTGGGGGCAATGGAGCGTAAGGCCACCACGCATGTGGGCAGTTGGCTGAGCCTGAGCTGCGTCCCTAGCCCCGCGAAGCAGGTACTCCGTTTGCTTATCCACTCTTTACCTTTTAAGTGTCTCTCTGCATCCTCAATCTGTTCCTGTTCTGGAATATGCTTAAAGTAGCACATGTCTTCAGGTGTTTGTGCGTAAAGCCTCTGTGACACCATGCTCTATATTCTCTGTATCAGGTTGGTACCTCCAGGTTCCGTGCTGAGGCTATGGGGAACGAGAATAGCGCCCCACCCGCCGCAGGAGCATGGCCCGATCTCGCAAAGACAAGAAGCGAAATGCCACTACCGAGCCGGGCGGGGACCGCCCGGGGGTAATTTTTTAACCAACTTACCATGATGTAGTCTGAATCTGATACTCCCTCGCATCCAAATTAATTGACTCAACTATCTCAGATACGGATGTATCTAGATGTGTTTTAGCTCTAGATACTATCGCCTCCATCCCAAAGCTTTGGGCTTATATTATTTTTAGAAAGTCAAACTATACCATGTTTGACTAAGCTTTTACCAAAAATCAGTAACATGCAAAATACAAAATTAATATCATTAAATAGATACTAAAATATATTTTCCTACGGTATCTACACAGTATTATATTTGTTGATAGAATGTTCTAAAATTTTGGTCAAACTTTGCTTGTTTTGATTTCTCAAAAATAAATAAGGCTTAAGCTTTTGGATGGTGGTAGTACATTCATATCTAGACAAAGCTGAGTTAACTAGTTTTTTGTCTGTCCATAGCTAGTGTTCACGCTGCAAAAGGCTAAGAGCATCCACTATATGCATCAGTCTATCTCATACAGTAATTCAATATCACTGCTGAGGTCTGCCTTTTGTTTTGCTATTCATATGCAGACTGAAACTTTAGGGCCTTTACTCAAAAGGAAGATCAAAACTGCGGCTGATCAGGCTGCCAGTATGTTGATGCCGCCCCATCTTCTAAATGCCTCTACAAGCACAAGGCCACGCGCCACCGGGTGGTGATCTTTTAATGAATATGGTATATTTTCTTAATCCACAAAACATGCCTTGATTTTTCTCTGTTTATTGTCGGTTTTTTCTATGCTTGCCAAAAGTTTACAACAACAACAACAACAACCAAGCCTTTCAGTCCCAAACAAGTTGGGGTAGGCTAGAGTTGAAACCCATAAGATCTCGAAGCCAAAAGTTTAGAAACACCAAATTCGTTTGCTTACAATCATCATACAGTAATGTTCATCTACTCCAGTTCCCCTAACCCAACAAAAAATGATGTTAATTACGATTTTTAGATTAAAAGAGCACCATTAGGCGCTGTTAATTACGACTTTGAGATTAAAATGTCATTTGCAATTGTTAATTACAATTTTGAGACAAATGGTTAGTTTAACCTCGATCTCTTCTGCTCTCCATTTATCCCAACCGAACAAAAATTTAACCATTCCATTCCTCTGAAATGGAACCATTCCATTCCATTCCACGCTGTTTCAGAACCGAACACACCCTTGCATTGTTGTGAACTGTTGTCCATACACGGCCATACCCTTCCACTTACATCCAGCACTATATGCATCGATCTGTCTCATAGTCATTCAATATCACTGCTGAGATCTGTTCCCATTCTTATGCAGGCTGAAACTGTTGCGCCTTTACTCAAGTGGATGCAAAATGAGGCTAATGAGGCTGCTGTGAGGACGATGGTGCCGGCACCATCTTATGAAAACCTCTACAAGCACGAGGCCATGGGCCAGCTGGGTGGTGACCTTTTAATGAATCTGGTATATTTTCTTAATCCACATACATGATTTCATTATTATCTGTTTAATTACTGTTGGCTTTGTCTAATGCTTACCAAAAGTTGAAACACTGCGTTTGCTTACAATCATCATACACTAATTTTTCACTTTTTCATCTGTCTCATCCAAGATATAAACTGTTGATTTCCATTGGCTTCTTTTGTAATCATTTGCATTGTTGTCGATTGTTCTCTATGCACAACCCTATTCTTCCACTTACACCCGCACTATTTGCATCAGTCTATCTCATAGATTTATTAAATATCAATGATGAGTTCTGTTGCTATTCATATGCAGGATGAAACTTCTGTGCCTCTACTCAAATGGATAAAAAATGATCCTGATGAGGCTGCTGTGAAGACGATGGTGCCGCCACCATCTTCTGAAAACCTCCTCAAGCACAAGGCCACGGGCCAGCTGGGTGGTACCCTTTTCAAGAAGAAGGTATATTTTCTTAATCCTCATACATGATTTGATTTTTGTCTGTTTATTGCCGGCTTTGTCTAATGCTTACCAATAGTTCAGAAACACACACACCTATTCTTACACTTACATCCAGCACTATATGCATCAGTGTCTCATAGATTCATTTTATATATCACTGCCGATGTCTGTTGCTCTTCAATTTTCATATGCAGACTGAAACTGCTAACCCTTCATTGGTCAAAAGGATTGCAACTGCTGCTGATGAGGCATCTGCAGAGGCTGCCACCAAGTTACTGTCAGCCCCCACCTTCTGGATGCTTATATAAGCTCAAGTCCAAGGACCAGCCGGGCCGTAACCATCCAAGGGTTTGGGTATATTTTCTTAAGCCACATATACATGCCATGATTTATGTCCGATATTATCACCGCTCTGTCTAATGCTTTTTGGAATTCGGAAACACCAAATTAGCATGCTTATATTCATCATACACTAATTTTTCACTGTTCAGTTTGTAACATAGTGTTATGCACTCGCTTGTCAACATTTGCATTGCTCTGAACTATGCACTTTACACAACCTAATTCTTCCACTTACATTCAGCGCTACGCACCAGTAGTACCTCCCATGTTTCCTTCACCATCCCGATGCCGAGCTTGCGGGAATATGGCGGGCCCATGTACATACCCCGCATATAACACCTCCTATGGCTCTATCTACCTTTCTAGTAGCTCCTTCACAGAGTTACGTATGTATTCTCGGTGGTTTAGCATGAATTGGCATATAGTAAAGTCTTGTTTTTAGTCTTCCTGCTTCTTACATTTGTATCAATTTTCACATGCAGATCGTACCTTGTGAACTTCGTCCAATGATTAACCGGATGTGTCCGCATGAAGGGTCTTTCACTATGCATGGCAATGGCAAATTGATGAAAACCTACACGGTCTATGAGGTGTATGTCTACAAGACGCAGCCATCACATATTTGTATGGACATGATTGGAGAAAGTTTGCTTTTGACTACGGTCTGAAGAAGGGCGACGAGCCGAGGATCGAAACTCAAACGGTCGGATATACGTAATCGCTTACGTAGTTGGAGACACTTCCAAATATATAATATGTAACTTTTTTCTACTCATATCTTTTGATAACTGTTCTGAGCAGTTGTTCTAAACCATTCCCTCTGCTCTAGCTTGCTGGGTTTAACATGATCAAAGCTGCAGATCCCCTGATGGAACATGAGCGGATGTCACAAAGGGCAACCACACCAGCACCGGCACCGGCTTCCCACTCTCCCCGCATCAGCACCGGTTCCTGTACCAGCTCCGTTTATCGCATCTACCCAGCAGTCCCCTACATCAGCATTGGTTCCTGTAGAGGCCCCATATACTACACCTGCCCGGCAGGCTTCGCATGAGCACCGGTTCCTCTAGTCTGCACCGTTTTGCACCTGCCCAACAGCCTCTCTCGCATCAGCACCGGTTCCTCTAGAGGCACCGTTTAGTGCACCTGCCAGCTAGTCTCCTGCATCAGCACCAGCTCGTGTACCAGCCCAGGCTCCCGCACCGCCCCAGCCAGATCACCGAGGTCTCACTCATTGCTGTGGCCACCCGTGTGGTGACCAGGACGCATCCGAAGGCTATGTTCGTGAGTATATGACAAAGATAACTGCTCTTATCTTGATGTCTTCTCTGCTCAAAGTCTCACATGGTTCGTGCATTGGTGTCATTGACTAATTTTTGGTGGTATCTCTTGCTTTGAATCGAAATTGCCTAAAAGTATCTCCAAGGATCTCAATGTCGGCCGAAGGGGCAAGATATCCCTCGTCATGGAGAGTGAAGGTCTCACCGTGGAGGGACGGTACTCCGTCAGTCCCACAGATGGCCGCTTGGCTGTTACTTCCAGGTGGAAAAAGTTCATTGACGGTGCCAAACTTCGCATTGGATCAAAGTTGAAGGTCAAGATCTTTCGATGCCGCCGTGACATGCTGGTCATAAAGTTCGCGGTTGTCTAGTTCTCGTTGCCCCATGAGCCCTTAGCAAATGCATTTGTAGTTATACTTATATAAGGTTATCTTATCCGAACCGCTAATTAATTGTATGGGTGGTAAAACTCGGCAAGCTTTTGCTCTTAGCAAGTATGTATGTATGATCAGCTATTATGATAACTAATGTTTGTGTTCATCTTAATTTGCATTTCCGTTTTAGAAAAAAACTTAATTTCTATTTTGGCTGACCTGTTAGAGAACTATCAGATTGAACCCACAACATGATTCAAATAGATTCATTACACCGAGCCACATGTCTTGACCTTGCTATACACTACTTCCATTAATCAAAGTGCAAGAAGGCTTACCCGAGCTGCTCGAACCATGGCAGATTCGAATCCACCTTATCTATCTAGAAATACAACCTTTGCAGAAAGAGTATTTGCAGGTATGGGAGGCTGACATTGGGGACCCATGAGCCCGCGTCGTCAACGTTTTAAAGGTGGCAGGAGATCGAAAGAAAAAATAAGCCAAAAATCAGTTGGTAAACAAATTCAAGAAAAGAAACATTTACCTTTACGAGAGGATGACATGCGGGACCCATGAGGCAAAGAAAGATCCTCAACTATTTCAAGGCGGCAGGGGATCAAAAGAAAAAAGGAAATAGCCAGAAATTAATTAGGGTCAAAAATAAATCCATCAAAGGAAACTTTTATTGTTCATAGAGGATGACATGTGGGACCGACTTGCCAGCTGCGTCGTCATCTTTTCAAAGGGGGCAGGGGATCAAAAGAAAAAGGCAAATAGCCGTAAATTAGGGGAAAAAAATAAATCCAACAAAGGAAACTTTTATTGTTCATAGAGGATGACATGCGGGACCCATGAGCCACAGCCTTCCTCAACGTTTCAAAGTCGGCATGAGATTGAAAGAAAAAGGCAAGTGACATAATATCGGGAGCCAAAAATAATCCAAGAAAAGAAACTTTATTGTACATAGAGGATGACATGCGGGTCCCATTTTGTAGCAAAGCGGTCTCAACGCTTCCAAGGCGGCACAGACCGAAAGAAAAATGAAGTAGCCGTAAATCAGGGTGTGAAAAAAAATCCAAGAAAAGAAAGATTTCAATTGGGCTGTATCTGGACATCCGGACCTTCGAACTATCCTGCCGGGCCTTTTGACTCGTACAATTTCAGCCCACTCCAAAACAGAAAGGTCGGATTTTTCTCAAAAAAAAACAGAAAGTCCTATGCTTCGCAAAAACAAAAAACAAGGAGATTCAACATATAAGTTTGTTTATGTAGATATAAAGATTTAATTTATCCGTTTGCAATAGCTCGTAGCGAAATACAACGTTTATTGTCTGCAAAATAAAATATCACATGTTTCTTGTACGGGGAGGCTGACATCGGGGACCCATGAGCCAGCAGCGTCGTCAACGTTTCAAAGGCGGCAGGGGACCGAAAATAAAAAAAGCCAAAAATCAGTTGGTAAAAAAATACAAGAAAAGAAAACATTTATCGTTACGAGAGGATGACATGCGGGACCCATGAGGCAGCAAGATCCTCAACGTTTCAAAGTCGGCATGAGATCGAAAGAAAAAGCCAAGTGACATAATATCATGGGCCAAAAATAATCCAAGAAAAGAAACTTTATTGTACATAGAGGATGACATGCGGGTCCCATTTTGTAGCAGCGGTCTCAACGTTTCCAAGGCGGCACAGGACCAAAAGAAAAATGAGGCAGCAGCATTCTCAACAATTCCAAGGCGGCAGGGGATCAAAAGAAAAAAGGAAATAGCCGTAAATTAATTAGGGGTCAAAAATAAATCCACCAAAGGAAACTTTTATTGTTCATAGAGGATGACATGTGGGACCGACACCTGCCAACAGCGTCCTCATCGTTTCAAAGGGGGCAGGGGATCAAAAGAAAAAGGCAAATAGCCAGAAATTAGGGGTCAAAAATAACTCCAAGAAAGGAAACTTTTTATTGTTCATAGAGGATGACATGCGGGACCCATGAGCCAAAGCCTTACTCAACGTTTCAAAGGTGGCATGAGATCGAAAGAAAAAGGCAAGTGACCAAATATCGAGCCAAAAATAATCCAAGATTTATTGTACATAGAGGATGACATGTGGGTCCCATTTTGCGGCGATCTCAATGTTTGTAATGCGGCTTGAGATCAAAAGAAAAAGAAAGTAGCTAGTAATTAGGGGTGAAAAAATCCAAGAAAAGAAAGTTGATGGACATAGAGGATGACATGCGGGTCCCTTGAGCCAACAGCCTTACTCAACGTTTCAAAGGGGGCAGTGGGATCAAAATAAAAAGGCAAGCCAAAAATCAGAGGGTGAAAAAAAATCCAACAAAGAAAACTTTTATAGCACATAGAGGATGACATGCGGGTCCCATGAGCCAGCAGGTTCCTCAACGTTTCAAACGTGGCATGAGATCGAAAGAAAAAGGCAAGTGACCAAATATGAGGTGCCAAAAAAACTCCAAGAAAAGAAAGTTGATTGCTCATAGAGGATGACATGCGGGTCCCATTTAGCTGCAGCGGTCTCACGGTTTGAGAGGCGGCAGGGGATCGAAAGAAAAAGGCAAGTGACCAAATATCAGGAGCCAAAAATAATTCAAGAAAAGAAAGTTTTATAGTCCATAGAGGATGACATGCGGGTCCCATTTAGCAGCAGCGGTATCACCGTTTGAGAGGCGGCAGGGGATCGAAAGAAAAAGGCAAGTGACCAAATATGAGGTGCCAAAAAAAAATCCAAGAAAAGAAAGTTTTATAGTACATAGAGGATGACATGCGGGTCCCATTTAGCAGCAGCGGTATCACCGTTTGAGAGGCGGCAGGGGATCGAAAAAAAAGGCAAGTGACCAAATATGAGGTGCCAAAAAATCCAAGAAAAGAAAGTTTTATAGTACATAGAGGATGACATGCGGGTCCCATTTAGCAAGAACGGTATCACCGTTTGAGAGGCGGCAGGGGATCGAAAAAAGGCAAGTGACCAAATATGAGGTGCCAAAAAAACTCCAAGAAAAGAAAGTTGATTGCACATAGAGGATGACATGCGGGTCCCATTTAGCAAGCAGCGGTCTCAACGTTTCCAAGGCGGCAAGGGATCAAAAGAAAAAGAAAGTAGCGAGAAATCAGGAGGTCAAAAATCCAAGAATAGAAAGAATTTTGGTTCATAGAGGATGACATGCGGGACCCATGATCCTGCATCGTAAAACGGCTCGATCGGAGAACGTTGAACGAGATGGCGCGATCGAGAAAAAAAATAATGCCAGAGAGGCTGCCATCTGGGCCCTACATCCCTCGGCGGTGCGGATTTGCGTTGACTCGGCCGGCGAACCCGAGATTTCGAGATGCACCACGTCCCGGGCCACCATACGCGACGTTTTGGCCGCTTTCGTCGGGCTAGGTGGCCTCAAAAACGAGAAAAAAAAAGTTTTGACATGCACCACGGAGGGACCCAAAATCGTCGGCCATGGTACACCAGCAACCACGGCGCGACTTCAACTTCGTCGGCCATGGCAACTTTTCTTGTAGTGAGAAAAGGGCGCGCCAGGGGCACCTGGCCGTCCCTTTTTTTGTTTTTTTTTTGTTTTTTTAATTTGTAACTAAGTACACATAACAAAAAAAGTACTTAACAAAATAAAGTACCGTAATTAAAAAGAAGTACTTAACAAAAAAAAATTACTTAACAAAAAAGTCCCTTTTATTTTCTTGTTAATTTTAACTTAATTCACTTAATTACCAATAAAATTAACTTAATGAACTTAATTAACCTAAAAATTAACTGAATGATTCTTAGTTAACTTAGTGAACAAAAATAAATAAAAGTTACCGCAACTTAGTGAACAAAAATAATTAACTTAATGAACTCACCGCAACGATGACGACCGCCACCGCCACCATGTGGCGTATACGTTGTTCCCAAAAATAGTAGAACAATCGTACCACCGACAGAGAGAGAGAGAAACGTGCGCACACCGACGCCGCGCGTATACGGAGGGGGTGGCGAGGGGCGGCGCACAACTTTGTGCGCCGCCCCCTCGCCGCCCCCTCCGTATATGCGTGGGGTAGTCGGTGTTTCTCTTTGATCTCCTCTCTCTTGCCTTTTCGCCACCGCCCCTTTCGCCACCGCCACCGTCCTTTCGCCACCGCCACCGTCCTTTCGCCACCGCAGCCCCGTTTCGCCACTGCCGCCCCCCTTTCGCCACCGCCCCCTTCTTCACTTAATTAATTTGTTTTGACTACATGTTTTCAGGACTGACATATGGCGGACGATAGAGCTGACCCGATTCTGGATAACTATGATCCGGACCTTGAAGACCATATGTTCGGCATCATAAAAGGCGATATTCTATATGTGCCGACCGGACAAGAAGAAGATGACATCTCTTCTTATCTGAACCTTGAGGGTGAAGATGAAGGGCGCCGTCAGCAAGATGATGCCGAAGAAACGTCGATAAACGACGATCTTCAATTGGAAGTAGCAACCACCTCCGGCGCCGAGGTATATATATACATTGAGCCTCTGGTGATACAAACTAACTGATTTGAATAAATATGTGTGTACTAACGCGCGCGACTCTCTTTCTTATTTTAGCCCTCGGCCGGATCGTCGAAAAAATCGAGTACGTCGTCAAAGCGTGGTGCAACCAAGACGATGAAACCAGGAGAAACATGCACCATCGAGGTTGTCGAGGAAGCAACCGGCAGGCCACTGGAGCCCAGCAAGAACGCCACCAAGTTTATCAGCCAATGCGGAGCCGTTGTTAGAGACAACGTCTCGATCACTGTCCAGGAGTGGAATGAGCCAAAGAAGGCACGTCTTGGTTTCACTTTTGTCGATAAGAGAACAAAAAAAGATTGCTTCAACAAGCTTATGGAACATTTCGTTCTACCTCCGGAATACCGCAAATACGATGAGAAGGGTAACAAGATTCAGGAAAACAAGGAGAGGTGCAAGCTAGTCAAACAGTTCGCTCTTTCTAAGATGTCCAACGCATTCCGGAAATACAAGCAAAATCTAGCCCATGACTTTGTCAAGCAGGGCAAGACTCCGGATTTCAAAGGACAATATGAGAAACTGCAACATGATTGGCTAGAATTTGTGAAGCAAAAGAAATCGGAGCAGTTCCTTGAAATATCGAAAAAAATAAGGATAATGCGGCCAAGAAGGAGTACAATCATATTATGGGGCCAGGCGGGTATCGCTTTTGGCAGCCTAGGTGGGAGAAGATGGAGAACGAGCTGAGGGCGTGAGGAATCCGTCCAGGTACGGAGGGATGGGACCCAAGGGCCAAAAGCTGGTGGTACGGGCATGGGGGATCGCTGAACCCGGAGACAGGGGAGTGTGTTTATCAGGGCAAAATAATTAAACCCACCCAAAATCTTATTGAGGCAATGAGGGATGCTCAAGAGGGGAGGATCAAGTTCAACAGAGAGAACGACGCCCTGACAAAAGCCCTCGGGAATCCTGAACATGGAGGACGTGTACGAGGCATGGGGCCCATTCCGTGGAAAGTAGGGTTCCCCCAGAACGATGACCCGTACGGTTACAGAAGCCGTAAGAGAAAGATGGATCGGGATGCAGATGTTGTGGCGCAGTTGGTATCGGAAATGGATGTGATGAAGAAAACCGTGAGTGTACTAGTAGCCGAAAGAGATGCAGCTCGGGCGCAGCATGAAGATCATCCAATGGATCTCGGAAGCCAGCAGCAGAGAAGAAGCAGCGTGGCTTCCACGGAGGCCTCACCGGCTGGTGCACCGACGATCGAAATTACTGCACCGGAGCCTCTGGTGGTCGAAATTACTGCACCGGAGCCTCCTCGCTACCCCGTGGACGATATAAAGGAGATGAAAGCATGTCATCTGTATTATCCTATCGGGAACATGTCCATGAAGGTAGCCATCGGCAGTTGCTTTACCACTGGAGCACTCCACCACAACAACCCCATTCAAGATGGCTATGCTCGTGTCACGGTGGAGGAGATAGTCCAAGGGTTTGAGGACCTGGACATTGACATTGCTACACCTGAAGGGGCGAAAAGACTTGGAGATGTCAAGCGCCAGTTCATTCTATGGCGTAAGAAGTTTATCAAGTTTCCGTGCGAGGCGCCAACAAGTCCACCCCCTACGGTGGTGGTGGTGGCGGCGGTAGTGGTGGTGGTGGTGGTGCTTCACCTACACCTCCTTCCACGTCGCCCGACGCCGCCCCAATTCACCTCCGGCGGGTAAGCAGCCGCCGCCCCTAGTCCGCCCCGGGCGGTGCGACGCCGCCCCCAATCCACCTCCGGCGAAGAAGCAGAAGCAGCAGTCCTGGATTATTAACCCGGACCCTTACGTACCTAAGAAAACAAAGGTACCGGAGCCATCACTGAAGCCTCTCCCCACGAGGCCTTGGGAATGTAGTGCCGAGGAAGTCGAGGCGGCCGCGACTGCTGATTTAGAGAAATGGAAGGCGGCCTGCAAGAAGAAAAGAGAGCCCGAGCCCAAGCCAGTATTTTCTGATGAGCAAAAGAAGTGGGCTAAGTCATTTTTGAACGCACCGTCCCAAGCCGCGAAGAATCTGCCTGACGACTATGCACGTGAACTAAAGAATCAGGCACGCATATTCAAGGAGAAGAATGAGGAGGCCGATAAAGCGGAATTACAAAGTGCACAAAGCGGGAAACGAGTTGTTGCCCAGCTCGGGGAACAAAGTAAACAATCGATTGCCACGCTTATAGTGACAGCCGCCGGTCCGGATGCCCCCGAAATCATAGAAGTCGCGGCGACAGGGATTGACCGTAACGAGTGCCGTAGAACAAGCGGCCAACTTAGGTATTACTCTTCATGAACCGTTAGGCCTTGATGAGGCGCCGGTGAAGGAGGTAGTACTTACATATGTGAAGAATGGGCCTCTCGTCGAGCCTGCGCAGAAGAGGATCTACCTCCACAAATGAAAGGTCTCATGAATCGGTACAAGGGTTACATAAAACATAAAAACGCCAAAGATTATATTTATGCGGAAGTTGGATATGAGCATCACTTCAAACAATACTGTGTACAAATTCATCTGAGTGAATTGTTCCAGCTTTTCAATCTGCGCGAGCTCGACAAATCTATCATCAGTTGCTACGTTCTGTAAGTGATTTATTTCTACCCCATCTCGTTCATATTGCCTGCACTATATATATATATATATATATATATGTCCTAACTATATTGTTGTGTCCGCTATTATACATGCAGATTGAAGATTAAGGAATGCAGAGTAAGGAGCATCCATGATGTTGGGTTCATTGACCCACACATCGTTAATGGATATACGTTAAAGCATCACCCCGCCGACGTGGAGAAAGACCTGTGGCGGTTTCTTGATAAGCAGGAACTCAAAAGTGATATTCTATTTCCTTACCATTTTGGGTGAGTGTTTATGTCTTGAGCACATTCTCTTTTGTTTACTCCATGCATGGTATGTGGCCGGCTAATCGATGAGTTATGCATGATGTACTGTGCATGTATCGTGTCCGCAGGTTCCACTGGATTCTGCTAGTAATTAAAGTTGACAAATCAGAATGTCTCATCCACGACTCTCTGGATATGGATAAGGCGGAGTGGGCTGACATGAGACAAATGATTCAAAAGTAATTGTTTTCATTCATTTGCGCTCTATATCGATCGGCCTATTTCATTCATTTCCTAATTAAGCTTCAAGTAATTAACTAATAACTCTCTTGTTCATTTAATTTTCTTTGCCTCGTAGGGTTTGGAGACGGTTCGCAGATACAAAGGTCGGTGAATTCAAGAAAGAGCTAAATTTCATGCGGTCAAAGGCTAAGAATGGTAGCGATATGCAGCCACCGGGAACCAATCTGTGTGGATACTATGTCTGTGAGATGATCCGGAGATACACCTCTGAGCGCGTTCCGAGTGATCTCAATGCTCAGAGGAATAACCTCCGGTCGATGCTTAGTCCAGAAGCTCGCTTCCGACCACTTCAAGAGGAACTAGCTGGATGGTTCAGGAGGGAAGTCCTCCATCCTAAAGGAGAACACCATTGCGACGACGTAGAACTATACATGCATTAAATTATGTATGGAAACTTTTTCAAACTTGTATATGGTCATCCGATGATATTGAATATATATTGCATATTCCTCTTGAATTCTTTTTGGTTCTAATTTCAAATTTGTTTGAAATTGTACATTCATATGCATGTATATATGTAGTACCGTAGAATATGTGAAACTCCTTCAAAATTACAATAAAGCACAAAAGAAATAAAACAATATACAAATTAAACAGAAAATATGTTTTGGGGGGGGGGGGGGGGGCAGGTTTAGGGGGGCCTAAAAATGGCCGGAAGAACCCCGACTAAAGGTCCTCCGCCCCGACGGCCGCCTGGCGCCCACGTGGACGGGCCTTTAGTCGCGGTTCGTAAGGAACCGCGACTAAAGGGGGGGGGCCTTTAGTCGCGCTACTTTGGTCGCGGTTGCGCAACCGCGACTAATGGCAGTTGCGAACCGCGACCAAAGGCCCTTTTTCCACCGGTGGTTACACCAATATTCTGAAATTCTACTCCTATATGCAACATGTCTGACGGTGCTTCTTTGGGTCCGTTTATACCTGAGATTTTTCTAAGCATAAATTATAATTTTCATTAAAATAAGATTGAACTTTAAAACCTCAGTTGCAGATAGGAACTTCCGTGTCAACATAGATTTAGCAATACAATTTTTTTCTTTCTGCTAGATGTGCTGCTGATTTCCTACATGCAGCATAGGGTGTAAATTGCTGATTGCTCCAATAATGTTGTATCTCTCCAAGTCGTACACAATATTTTTCAAGTATAGCTGGACATATCTCAACATTTCACTGAAAAAAGTCTGGTTACATTTTTGAACCTGTGCATGTTCCGTTTGTTCTAGCCGAGTTGGGGACTTGCGGCTGTCGGTGAAAACCGTGTCAAGATTGGCGGGCGATGGAGGTGTTATGCGTCGTTTCCTTCTTGAAGGCATCGTCGTCGCAGTCCGCGGGAACTCACTCGTGCTGCTCCGGAGGAAACTCTAGATCCAGCCAGGATTAGACGATGACGGCGCTCCTTGCGTCGTGATACCTCTTGAGGTATCGTTTTTGGAGCAGCGGCTGGATGGAGGTGGTTTTTTGTGGAGTGGTGTTCATCTACCACGCTGTCGTCGATGATTCTTAGCGGCGTGGAGCTGCGGGGTTTCGAAGACGGGCGAGGACTGCTGGACGCGGGCAGGATGGTGGAGCAGTTTGGTGTTATGGTAACATCGACGGTAGGCCTGGCACGGTCAATGCGTTGATCTTGCTTGGAGATAGGTTCGAGATAGATGGCGGTTGCGAATTCTGCGACGTGTGCAATGGCACACCCTCAGGGTTTTACTTTTTGGATGATGTGTGTTGGTGTACCGTCAGGGAGTATGGCCTTGTTCATGGTCCCCCCTTCATCGTAGGTATAACGAGTTGTCGCTAGGAAGGAGGTTTTGACTTGATCTTTGTATTCCCCTTGTAAGGCATTGCGAATAATTTAATAAAGAAGAAAGCTGTGTGCATCTTTTGGATGCAGAGACTGGGGCTATGCTCCTTGATCGAAAAAAATAAAAATACAATGCCGTATAATATATGTACTAATCAAACTTGTTCCATGTCTAAATATGATGTTTGTCTTATGTCTTTTACTTCATGTTTTTAGATTATGACGAATGGAAAGTACAAGAGCATTGAGCACAGGGTTACTGTGAATGCCTATAAGGAACGGCTATCCATATCATCATTTCACGTCCCAAAGTTAGATGCAATAATTATGCCGATTGCGAGCATTATGGAAGAGAATGTGTTATACAAGAAAACAAACGTCGAAGAGTATGCAAGACTTTACATGTCAAACAAACTAGATGGCAAGAGGGCCCTCGATCATGCAAAGATATCCGAAATATAAGTATTGCCTACTTTACTTTGGTCTTCGTGTAAAACATCGGGGATGTAGTTTCTTATGTTTGATTCTAATAGTTACAATTTGTTCTTCAATTCGTCATGCTGAGTGGCAAATAATTATTTCTAAGTCACCTCTAAGGATAATACAACAACCAAAAATCAGAAGCAAATCTTGATTGGATTGCTATTAAGGTCGATTGAGAAATTTTCATCTAAATCGACTCGTCTATGGACGCTTCCTAGATGGGGACCAGTACAGTGAGATGGTTGTTACTTCGTGGAATCTCAACTTTTATTTTGAAATGACAATATTGTAGACGCTAAGTCTGAAAGCTCAGCTCGAGAACTCCACAGATAGAAGAGGATGAATACGAGGATTTTGTGCAGCGTTCAACAACTACTGCTTTTCATTTTTTTTTTCTCTTATTTGTAGCCGTTACAACTGAACAACTAACGATCCTAGAAACAAGGGCATGACCAGGTATCTCGCTCGTGCCATCCCACGAACACCTCACCACTTCCTGACGCTGCCGTGCGGCGTGCGTTTGATCCATGCCATCCCACGGCGCTACGATCACGGCCACTAACTACACTAGCTCGGAACAAGTCTCCAGAGCCTAGCGTTATTATCAGCTAATTAAATAACTAACTGAAACTATCCTAACACTGCTAACTGAAGAACTAGCCGTTGTCGAACAAGTGTTGATATTCTTCAGTTAACGGCGACTGTCGTCAGGCTTAAGCTTCAACGAACATCTCGGGAATTAGCAAAACAGTTTTTTTTTTTCCTTTCAGCTATACGCTGCTGATCTTGTGCAAGCAAAAAAATCAACGGCTTGATCAAGTATACCAGGAGATCTGTGCTTCTAATTCATAAAAAGAAAGCGGCTGAACTAAGTGTGCCTAATTAGCGTCGTAGCGTCGTGTGTCTTCTGACAGTGTCTTGCGAGACAAGAGAGTACTGACGGCATGAGAACTGATTTACGCTTTGAAGAAGCGAACCTTTGCATCTTTGCAAGCGCTCGCCGTCGAGCCAAACATGCGGTTCGCCCGTTGGTGTCTAGGTGCCGAGTATAATCTCATCCTGTATCCCGGCTCCCTGGATGAGTGAACTAAAAATGCTGGTTATGTCAGGCTCTGGCAGTAGAATGTTTCAGAGTCCCAAGACGCATCAAGAGTTCTGGAGTCCAGTCAGTCAGTGGGACATCATCGACGAGCATATCAGATAAGCACGTCCGGAACAAAATGAGGTGCAGATCGCGATGCCGAGCTGCCTAGCTGTTTGGCCAATTGGCCTATTCCATGGTCCAACCTGAATCTGGTCTCTAATGAATCGGGTCCCGTTGCTAGCCTGTACAATTACAATGGTCCAGCCATCCCTTGCTGGACTAACTGTAAAAGTTCAGCCACTATCGAGAAAGAGGAACAGACAAACAATTGCCTGGGAGTGCTTTACATGTAGCCAATGAAAAGCACAGTTGCGAGTGTAATGTTGTAGTCAGTGATACAGGGGTTCAGATAATGCTGTATGCAGGAGCAGGTTTTACCCAGTTGCATCCTAGTAGAAGATGGTCTGCCAAGTGAGAGGGCTTCCACTAATCTGATGAAACTTGGGAGCATCAATAGTAACGCATAACGAAGTCCACTCTAACTAAGATTGAAACAGGCCCTGCTAATAATCTATACTACGAGTACTCAATCTATACTACTCCCTCTATCTGAAAATAGGTGTCTCAACTTTATCTAGATATATAGCTAAAATTCATCTTGATACATCCCTATCTAGACAAAAGTAAAACACCTATTTTTAGACGGAGGGAGTAGTAAGAATTGGAAGCCTGCTATTTTCATCTAGTTCTCTAAAGGTCAAAAGAACCAAATGAGTACAACATACCTTTTTTCAATGAAGGGAGACACTGAAATCAAGATAATATGAAGATCATTTAGGGACAGAGATTTGGTGGTGCTCCTGGTTTTGGTAATATTTAAAATTTATACTTATGTGTTTTAAAAGATCATAGATTTAATTCCATGAATACATACACATGCAAAGTTTCGGTAAAAATTATGTTCTATTTTACCTACATAAAAATAACAAATTTGTGGTTGTGTATAGGGATGGAAAATTTCGATTTTTGTCCAAAATTTATCTTTTTAGTATAGCTCAAATTATAATATATTTTCATCCGAAATTTATACCGTACCTTCAGAATGTTTATATGTATGTGCATATTTATTTTCAGATTTTTAGAATCATAGAAATATGTTTTTTAAAATTAGGAGCACTGGTGCTCATGTGCAAAAGACACTTTTTTGACCATTTAGCCTCTGCAATGACATAATGATAGAATAAGTTTAGACTTCAAAGATGCAACCAACCAGAAAAACAAAACAAAAAGTAATAATGACACGCCAAAGCAATCGGAGGCCCGCATCAGCAAAAACACCACAAGTGCTGACGATACCTTGACTTCAAAAAAACCTTCTCCAAAACAAGGTAACAGTACATAAACAATATCATTATCCTGGGTTTTCACACTCAAGAAGGTTCAATCTCCTGATAATGCATACTAGGGGAGACACCATTGTTAAGTACAACCACCAAAAAACAGATCTAAAGCTTTTAGATCAGAAGCTGAGACATAAATTAAGCTCAAAGTGTACCGTCAAGAACGAAGTCACCGTACCCACTCGTCCAGAACACTACAGCAAAACGCCAAATAAATGACACAAAGCTGAACACAATAGCCGTTGCACATATTTCTCTCAAACCGGATGCAAGATGAAATCTCGGGAGCCTATCTGGTCTTTTGAGAATCCCATGATCCCCATCAACCCCTTTGAAACGCCGGAAACACAGAGTTACCGGGTAACCTATGTTAAGCGCAAAGCTGAAAACGGGAAGCCACTGCCTCCCTCTATCAGTTTGGCGCAAACTGCAGTCATGATCTTATCTTTGATTTTGATTTGCGTATGATGACGACGTCCACTGAGTTTTCTTGACGTTTTTGCAAGACAAAGAAAGGCGACCGACCGGCTACGAACTTGAGGCCACTCGTGGTTTCCAGAACTAAAAAAGATGGGGCTTATCCGTGAATCGACTGATCGATGTGACACTGGAAATCATGGCCTGATTCTGCTTCGCTCTCACTCGGGTGGCGTGTTTATGCTACGAACGTATCAGTCCGTATCTTCAGATTGTATCAATCTATGCTGTCACGGGCCCGCGCCCCGCGGTGTATCTGCTGTATATCCGGCGGCTCCGCTCGCCCCGCCCCTCAGCCGCCCCCTCAGCCGCCTCCCAGCGGCCGCTGCTGCCAGCCTCGGCCCGGGTCTCGGCCCCGGCCTCGGTCGGCCTCGGCTCCGGCAATGGCTCCGGCCCCGGCTCCAACCTTGGCTTCGGCCATAGCCCCGGCTCCGGCCACGGCCATGGTCCTGGCGGCGGTGGCGGCACCCCCTCCATCGAACGACGAAGGGGCGGAGGGGGTTTTCGCGATGGCGTTCCATGGAAGGTGATGAAGCGTCGGTGGAGGAAGCCAGGTGGCACGGCTACTTGGCCGGGGCCCAAGGCTCTCCGTCGGTAGCCACGGGGCATTTGGTGGAGCGGTGACGGCCTCCGCCCCCGATGACGGTTCGGCGGTGGTACGCATGATCCATGCCACCGTCCTATTCCCTGGTGATCCGGCTGGAGGGACTGCGGCGTGGGGGCTGCTGGTTTTGCTTTGGTTTTGGTGGCGGTCCTCGGGTTTCTCCCAAGCGAAGATGAAGATCTTCCGGAGGTCACTTTGTCTTGATCTGGCTGGAGAGATGAGTTCCGGAAAGCTCCGCCGATGAATGTAACTGTGCATATTTTGCCTGGAGTTTGCTGGATCGGGTGGTATTCGGTCGCGCGCACCTATGTTTTTATTCCGACCGTCTGGTTCCGGAGGGAGCGGCGCGAAGCTTTATTTTGTGTGTACATCAGGTGACTTTTTGGTCCATGGTGAAATCAGAAGAAGAAATATCATGCAGCCTGGATTGGTGGACCGGCTAAAGGAGATTCGAGTCTCCGGATGCTGAGGGATTTGCTTGGCGTTCCGGACTCCGCAGCAGTGGTATGCATTTTGGGGGGCGACAACACATGTGAAGTTCAGAGTCTTACCTCTCAGGATGAAAACCTAAGGTATGACCTTAACTGGTTGTGCTTGGCAATGACCTTGTTGGAGACATTGTTTTGAGAGTATGGACTATCTTCAAGATGAAAATCTAAGACCTTTGGCCTGGCGACGGCGGCACTGGTGGACTGCGAGGCGTCGCTTTTGAAGAGTTTGCATTTCAGGTGTTGTCACGGTGGTGGTTGTATTGCTGTTGCTAGGTCTGGAATGTTGTAGCAGGACCTTTATTTCTTAGTTTTCTTTACTCTTTTTTACCTATGTGCATTCGTTCTGCCACTAGGGTGGGGTTGTAGAGACTGGGTGTAATTGCTATCTTTTGATATTATTATATTTCCTTTATCGAAAAAAAGACCCACAGTATTAATACTTTTCTTTTCTCTCAAGTTAAACTTGTCGGTGTGCAATGCCAGTAGTACGAAATCTATGCGTTTCAGAAAGACCTTGAAAATTGAAAAATTCAGCATTGAGTAAAAGTTGACACAAGAAGCTGCCTGCTTTACCTGTCCTTCGCGATCCATCAACAAGTCCATCCCCACAATAATCGATATGAAGAATAACAATCGCTCTATTCTTTTTTTGTGATCATTGCTCGCATGATTAAGAAGGTATGATAGGACTGCATTATCTATCTCGCTTTCAAAAATGTTTTTGATTTATCCACCGAAAGAGGAAGCCTGTAAATAGCAAGGTTGTATGAAGATTCCCAAATGATGAGACCGGTGTTACTAAAGCATCTTCAGCAGGTCAGCCCATTTTGAACACACAATATATTTGTTTTAGTTCATTTAGGCTGACTCGTGAACAAAAATGACGGTTGGGTTCTCCTGTTTTCTGTTTGGATCGGGGGTAAACCCAGTGGGCATACGTATTTTTTTTTTCCACCGTTATGGAAGTCACGACGATGATGCCGGCATGTCCCTCCGCTTACCCACCCCACTGGCCTCCTGCATGCGTGCGCACCGTTCTGGTTTCCACCCTGACCATGGCTATAAGGGATGGCACCGCAACTCGATTCCCTCGCGCGCCCACTGTTTTTTCCTACCTTTGCACCCTTCTATTTGATGCATATTGGACATGGCTATAAGGGGACGCCGCCGCCACGCTGGATGAGCAAACCCTAGCAAGCACCAATGGCAGATCACATCGACACCTAGATCCACCTGAGTGAGCTGGCGATGGCACGTTGTCAACACCCGGATTTTTAAATCCAGATGCCTATTATGCCGTACATCGCAATCCCAGGAATAATGTTTTTGCGAGACATAATAGTTAAGTAGCATAGAGTCATCATTTATTACAACACATAATCGTCTTATAACCATAGATCACATGATCCAATATTACACAAATATATTGTTCAACAACACAAATAGTAGCGGAAGCGAAGTAGTAGTGGACTATCTATTCCACAGGCAACGCTTGACGTTAGAAGACGATCCTAGTTATCGTAGACGTCCTGCTGTCCGTCATCCTGATACTGTTGCTCTCCTTCAAAGTCTGGCATTTGAATAGCCAGGGCAAAGCCATGAGTACTTTAAAGTACTCGCAAACTAATACTAAAGTAATTACTTATTAAGTGTAGTAAGGGGGTGCTAAGCTCTAGGTTTATTTGCATAAAGCCAAGTTTTAGTTTGATAAATATTTAGTAAAGCCTTATCATGTGCTAGACTAACTCAAGTGGGAACATTAGTGTCATTCCCACAAATCATTGTGATTCACTTCCATATCACCTTTTAATTCATCATTCCTTTTTAAGATCAAAATTCTGATAACGGAGACAGTATGGCCTTTCCAATCGTCCGTAACCGTGGACACGGCTATTCGAATAGGTTTAACACTCTGCAGAGGTTGTACTCTTGTGCCACAACTTTTGATTACATCCGTCGAGGATAACCCCGAATCATCGTAACTCAGTACGCGGATCATCAACCATAACCTTTCACTTATATATACTAGTATAGGCACCTCTCCCCATGAGGTTGGCCTCCCGGTGAAAACCAACTGTTAACCCGGGAACTGCACAGGGCTTGGGTCGTACATTCACCTCATATTCACATCATTTCACACTTAACGGAGGCAGCCTCGGCGTAACCCCTATGATGCTTATTTAGAGGGAACCCATACTAAAATACACAAGTTTCTAGTTAAGCCCTACCCATAATCAGGTATTGTGGGGGTACTTGTATAATTGGAAGGGTATCGCATTCAAACCCAATCATCAGTTTTCATTTAAATTCACCAAGTCAACCATGTCACCTTCAAAGTCACATTTTTTCAAAGTCATTTCATTTCACCATGTTCCCATCTAGAGTAGTCAAATTTTATTTGATTAGCACTAGCCACTATTTCATGAGGGGTGCTATCTAGCTTTGATTTGTTCTAAGCTAACTTTAAATATTGTTCTACTCTAGACCAAGTGAATCATAAATCAAAAAGTACTTTGAAAGTAAATAAGCAGAATAATTGCAAGGTAAAAACATGGGATAGGTAAGATATTAAATAAAGTGTGATGGTGCCTTGCTCTTGTAGAGCTATGCACTAGGTGATTAGCAAGGGTTAGCTTGCCTTGAGCAGGGTAGTTGTCAAAGTTCTCCTCCTCCTCCTGGGAGTAGGCTTCCTCCTCTTGATACTCCTCGGTACTAGCGTCTATATACGAATACGAGGTATAAACACCAAACCAAACTCACATACTAAACTAAAACACACCAAAGAGTTCACACAACTAATCCTAGCATCATATCATTCATGGCATGGTAAATTAATTGGTTGGTTCTTATTTAAGAGAAAAATAATTTTCTCTCATTATAATTATTTCTTTAATTTGCTATTTAGATCTTTAGAGAAAATAATTTCCTCTCATTAAATCTTATTCTCCTCAAATAATAATCAGGTATGAAATATAAGTTGACCAAGGTCAACATTCCATATCTATTATATGGAAGTATAATTTAAGTGAAGTGCTACACTTCACACAATTTAAGACTAACATTTAAATGATTTAAAATCTCTAAGTAATAACAATCAGAGGTTCATTAGCCTACGGCCATTTCCTCTGGTTGTATTGCTTAGGATCAAGATTTAAATGAGAGAGTAGCTCTCATACTATTTATAGAATTTGAATTTCAAGATTTAAATGCACTAGTAATGACTACATAGCCATTATTTTGATCTAGTCCATGATCATTCAAACAACCTATCTATATTATTGCATAATCAATTAGGGGACATCAATTGTGATTTATTAGAATTGGAATCAATTCAAAATCAATTATGGTTGAATTTTAAATAAAGTTTCAATTTGCAAAAGTCCTTGTCTTGTTATTTTTATCAGTTTAATTCTACTTTGAATTTAAAGATGGGACCAGTGGCATTAGTTAGATAATTTCATTAGCTTTCCAACGGTATAAAGTTTGCTAAATTTGGAATTGTGGATTTCAAACTATTCAAAATTTACTAAAGCATCAGCAGGGTATTTGAATAATTATTAAATTCGGATTTGAATGTTTGGGCTAGGCGGGAAACGTAAACGGGCCGAAACAGATTTAAATCACACGGCGCAGCCCAACAAGCAACTGGTGCACTTGGGCCACCCTGACGAGGTGGGGCCCACCCGTCAGTGGCTTTTAAGCCAGCGAAACGGTACGCGTGATGTGCACCGTTGGATTAGAGAGAGATCGAGCGGTCGGTGATCGTCGTCGTCTCCGACGAGATCCCGACGCGCAAGCGGCGTGACCAGGGGGTCGGAGGGAGTACCAGGCCGCCGGCGAGGGAGGGCAAGCTACTCGGTGAAGTGGAAGTAGATGAGGAAGTACCTGGTACAGCGGCGGAGCTCGGCGAGGCTCCAGTCGATGTCGATGTTCCGTGCGCTCCGGCGGCTACGAGCTCGCAATTGGAGCTGCTCCGGCGAGGTGGAGTGGAATTGATGGGTGGAGAAGAGGCAGAGATGAGAGGGGAGCAGGTTGTGTGAAGAAATGGAGCTCAGAGCTCCTCTATTTATAGCGGAGGGAGGAGTGGCGCGGGTGCTGTGAAGGGGCGTCCATGGCGCGGCGTCTACGGTGGTCGAAAGGGCAAGGCGAGGACGGCTATGCGTAGGCGTCGTCCTGGCGATGCTCAACGTGCAGCGGGCGCAGAGAAAAGACGACGGGATCGATCGAGAGCTTGAATGGAGTGCGGCAGTACGTGCGGGATGATTTCGACGAGGACGACGGAGACGGTGCAGGGGCAGGCTATGGAGCTTGTCTAGCGTGTAGAGGGTGGCGTGTAGATGCTCGACGCAGTGCTAGCTGGTGCAGGGGAGGACGACGATGCTCGAGCGCTCGATGTACTGGCGCGGCCAGAGCGCGCTCACCACGTGCATAGGCGTGCACTGGCAAGGTTTTGGACGCGCGCGTTCTGGCCAATGCCCTGCCTTGGCGAGCTCGGGCCGTGCATGGTGGGGTTCCTCGTGCAGCAGAGATGCTCCAGGACAAGGAGATGGGTTGAGAGGGAGGCCAGAGAGATGTTGGCCAAAGGTGGCCGGCATGGTACGGTGTGGTGCTTCTCTCCTCCATTTTCCACTTTAAACAACGATGGCAAAGGCTAGGCTCGATGCAGGGGATGCAGAGGAGGGTCATCATCAAGAAATAAAGTTGGTTTAGGCAAGAATCCATCGTGTAATAGGGTGTAACCAGATTCTGGAATAATGCCTGCAAGGTGTTCGGAGAAATGGCCTCAAGAACTTTTTGGTGGAATTTTGTAAATCTTTTTGGTACAACTCAATTATATAATTAATGTGAAGGATTGGTGGTGGTGGTATTCATTTTGGAGTTGAATTGCAAAGTTTCAAATTTGGGGTCATCTTCACTTTGTTTCAACATCACCACATGTCAAATCCATTCTGGTCAACCTGGTCAAAGTTAGCCATGGTGGTCAACATGAAAGTTGTTCACCTTGACAAGGTCTTGGATGACATGGCAATGGTTGACCAAGTTTAGTTTAAGAAAAGATAAAACCAGAGGGGTAAAGTAGGGAACATTTTATAAAAGTCACTTTTGACCATTATCACATGTATGTAGGTTTTGAGATTTTCTTTGGTTTGATTCTTGTTTCTTTGATGCATTTGTGTTTGTTTATCATATATAAACATTCTACAAGCAAGAGATCAAGCAATGGTGGCCTTTGGTGAAGATTTGCAATTTGGCCTTATGTGTATGTGAGTGAGAATTGGGTTTTTCTCTATTTCTTCTATTCTTCTCAAATTAGGGTTAGGTGATCTTAGTTTAGGGTTTAATAGCAAGTGATCAACATACTAACACTCATCATGGCAATTGCACAAAAGAAAAGCACTCTTATGCATGAAACTATATGTGGCACTATATGCATAGAAAAAGTTTTTGTTTGTTGCAAATTTTGAGTTTGGGAAATTTTCTTTCTTGATTTATTTTTGTTGAAACTTGGGATGTTACAAACCCTTCCCCCTTACAAAAGATCTCGTCCCGAGATCTGAGAGAAAACTAGGTACTAAAGAGATCTGGGTACTCAGTCCTCATGAAGTCTTCTCTCTCCCAAGTGGCTTCTTCTTCGGTGTGATTACTCCATTGGATCTTCAGAAACTTGATACTCCGGGTACGGTGGTTCTGAAAGCTTCTTCCAAGATGCGAATAGGTACTTCGCGGTATGTCAGATCTGAGTTGATATCCACAGCTCGATGATCGATGTTCTTGAAAACTTCGGTCTTCTCAGGTACTTCTAAGCACTTCCGGAGTAACGAGATGTGAAACACATTGTGTACCGCTGACATTTCTTCCGGTAACTCCAGTTGATAAGACACTTCTCCTCGGCGACTCAGGACTTTGAAGGGTCCAACATATCGGGGTGCAAGCTTTCCTCTAAGCTGGAATCTCTGCATTCCTTTAAGGGGGGACACTTTGAGATATACGAAATCTCCGATCTCGAAGGTCATCTCTCGGCGTCTCTTGTCGGCGTAGCTCTTCTGTCTGGATTGGGCTGTCTTGAGGTACTCGCGGATCTTGTGAACCTTCTCTTCAGCTTCTCGGAGAATATCTGGTCCAAAGACTTGACTCTCTCCGACTTCCGACCAATTCAGAGGGGTACGACACTTCCTTCCGTACAGTGCTTCAAAGGGGGCCATCTGCAAGCTGGCTTGATAGCTGTTGTTGTACGAGAATTCTGCGTACGGCAGGCAGTCTTCCCACTTAGATCCATACTCTAGCACACATGCTCTCAACATATCTTCTAATATCTGGTTGACTCGTTCAGTCTGTCCATCTGTCTGCGGGTGATAGGCGGTGCTGAAATTTAGACGAGTTCCTAGTCCTTCATGTACTTTCTGCCAGAATCGGGAGGTGAATTGGGATCCTCTATCAGATACTATTGACTTCGGGGTTCCGTGCAAGCTGACTATCCTTGAGATATATAACTCTGCGAGTCTCGGTCCTTGATAGGTGGTCTTGACGGGGATGAAGTGGGCGACTTTGGTCAGTCTGTCGACCACTACCCAGATGGAATCATTTCCTTTACTAGATTTGGGCAGTCCGGTGATGAAGTCCATTCCAACGGAATCCCACTTCCATTCGGGAATCTGTAGGGGTTGCAACAGTCCTGCGGGGCCTTGATGTTCTGCTTTGACTCTTTGACAGATGTCGCATTTGGCGATGTAGCTTCCAATTTCTCTCTTCATTCCATGCCACCAAAATTGTTCCTTCAAATCTTGGTACATCTTGGTTCCTCCGGGATGAATGGAGTAAAGGGTGACATGGGCTTCTTTCAGAATAACTTGCTTCAACTCTGAGTCTGACGGCACGCAAAGGCGTCCGTTGTACCATAGCACTCCTTCTTCATCTGCGGTGAATCCCGGTGCTTTTCCCGCAGCTATTTGGCTCTTTATCCCGTCAATGCTAGCATTTCCTTTCTGAGCTTCCTTGATCTGACTAATCAGGGTGGGTTGGAGTTCGATGCTGGCTAGATATCCTTCGCTAACCAGTTCAAGTCTAAACTGTTCAAACTCTTGAAACAGGCTTGGTTGCTCACTTGCTAACATGGAGTTCAACTGACACGGCAGTCTACTCAGAGCATCCGCTACCACATTGGCCTTGCCGGGGTGATAGTGGATTTCCATGTCGTAATCCTTGATTAACTCTATCCATCTGCGCTGCCTCATATTCAGCTCCTTCTGGGTGAAGATATACTTCAGGCTCTTGTGATCCGAGTAAACCTCGCATCGATTACCCATGAGATAATGACGCCATACTTTCAGTGCTAAAACCACGGCTGCTAGCTCTAAGTCATGGGTTGGATAGTTCTGCTCATGTTGCTTCAGCTGTCTTGACAGGTAAGATATAACTTTGCCTTCTTGCATCAGCACACATCCAAGACCAATCTTGGAGGCGTCACAGTACACGTCAAAAGGCTTGGTAATGTCCGGCATAACCAGTATTGGGGCTGATGTCAATCTGCTCTTGAGCTGTTGAAAGCTCTCTTCACACTTGTCAGTCCATTCGAACTTCTTGTCCTTCTTCAATAACTGAGTCATCGGTCTTGCTATGCTCGAGAATCCTTCAATGAACCGGCAGTAATATCCCGCCAATCCGAGGAATGCACGGACTTCGGTCTGAGTGGTTGGGGCTTTCCATTCTTCAACGGTCTTGATTTTTGAGGGGTCAACGGCAATTCCTCCGGCAGACAAGATATGACCCAGGAATCCTACTTCCTTCAACCAGAACTCACACTTGTTGAACTTGGCATACAACTGATGCTCCCGAAGGGTATCTAGGACCACTTCCAAACGTTGCTCATGTTCTTCTTCGGATTTGGAGTAGATGAGGATGTCGTCGATGAACACAACGACAAACTTGTCCAGGAAGTTCATAAAGATCTTATTCATGAGATTCATGAAATAAGCGGGGGCATTGGTCAATCCAAATGACAAGAAATTGTACTCATACAATCCATATCTGGTGGTAAAGGCAGTTTTGGGGATATCGGTGACACGAATCTTCAGTTGATGGTATCCTGTCCTCAGATCAATCTTCGAGAATACTTTGGCACCGGTCAGTTGGTCAAACAGATCTTCTATCTTGGGCAACGGATACTTGTTCTTGATGGTGACATCGTTAAGCTTACGATAGTCCGTAACCAAACGAGTGGCACCGTCCTTCTTATCCACAAACAAAACTGGTGATCTCCAAGGCGACGCACTTGGTCGAATCAGACCTTTGAATAGCATATCATCCAGTTGCTTCTTCAGTTCCACTAACTCTGCCGGGTTCATGCTATAGGCTCTCTGGGCTATAGGTCCTGTTCCAGGGATTAACTCGATGATAAACTCGATATCCCGATCTGGGGGCATACCGGGTAGATCATCAGGAAACACATCAGGGTATCGACAAACAACCCTGATCTGATCCAAGGTGGGTTTGGCTAGACTTTGGTTGCAGGTAAACTTTCTGGGCATTCTTTCAGATATGTGCTCGACTATTATTCCGGTGCTACTAGTCATGGTGATGGCCTTCTTGGCACAATCAATCAGTCCATGATGTTTCGCCATCCAGTCCATACCCAGGACTACTTCCAAACCTTTGGCTCCCAGAACAATCAAATTTGCATAAAATTCTATTTCATGAATTCTGATAGGCACATCTTTGCAAATTTTTCTAGCTTTAGTGGTTGACCCAGGTATTTGAACTATCATGACATGCTTCAAACTGATGGGTTGAATCTTACTAGTGCATGCAAAATCTTCAGTAACAAACGAATGCGATGCTCCAGAATCAAACAGCAATCTTGCAAGTATTGAGTTAACAGAGAACATACCCAGCACAACATCTGGGGCTTCCTGAGCTTCTTCCGCATTCATGTGATAGAGGCGGCCATTGCGGTTGTTCGGGTTGTTGGGGGCGAACTTCTTATTGTTGGTGACACGGCGTTGCTGCTGAGCAGGGCCAGAGGTGTTGGCGGCAGTCTTGGCGAGCTTCTTGGGGCACTCGTAGGAGAAGTGCCCCGCCACTCCGCACTCATAACAGTTGAAGGTGGACTTGTCCTTGGGGGTGATGGGAACGGCGTTGCTCCCAGTCCTTGGAGCGGTGTTGGAGTTGTTGTTGTGGTGGTTGGGGGCTCGGGGCGGAGCGCGGTTGAAGTTGTTGTTGTTGTAATTGTTGTTGTTGTTGTGGCCTCCTGGCCTGGGGTTTCCTCCACTCCGGTTCTAATAACCCGGACGTGAATTTTGCATCGGGGGCTTGTTGTTTCTTGGGGCAAACCCTCCACTTGAGCTGGGGCGATACTTGTGGTTGTTGCTAGGCCCACTTTGATTCATCATGCGGCGCTTGCGGTTCTCATTGGCTTGGTGTATCTTCCCCTCCATCTGAATGGCGGAGTCAACGAGGGCTTCCAGGTCAGCAAAGGGGATGTTGATCAGCACAATCTGCATCTCATCATGCAGTCCATTCAGAAACCTCTCCTTCCTCTTCTCGGTGGTATTTGTCTCATCCGGGGCGTACCTTGACAGAGTGAGGAATTTCTCGCGGTATTCTACCACGGTCATTCGGCCTTGCTTGAGTTCCCGGAACTCATCCCTCATCTTCTTGATCAGGCCCGGGGGCACATGATACTTGCTAAACTTGAGCTTGAAATCTTCCCAAGTCATCATTTGCCCCGCATTCAGTGCGCGGGCACTTGTCCACCAGGCACGTGCAGGTCCTGCCAGATAGTGAGTGGCAAACAACACCTTCTCGTTGTCCTCAACTCCGGCAACCTCGAGATTGTTCTCCATGGTTTGGAGCCAATCATCAGCATCGAGGGGTTCCTCTGTCTTGCTAAACACCGGTGGGTTGGTGTTCTGGAAGTTCTTCAGCTTCGACCCTGGGTGGTCGTGGTTTCCGTGGCCTTGATTTCCCTGAGCAATCTGTTGAAGTGCAGCTAAGTTGGCTTGCCGTTCAGCTCTCTCAACCTCTCTATCAGCCAACATCTGTTGCAACATCTGCATCATCGCCTCCTGAGTCATGTTGCGAGTTAGAGGTGCCATCTGAACAGGGATATGGATCATGAGACGAGAGGGAAATTTCTATGGCTCATTTTGGATAAAATTTCACAAAGTTTAAAACTTGATTCATAAAATAAATATAATATTACACACACAAACATAGTCATGAAGGTAGCAAATATTACAAGCCAACAATCCGGAGGGTTTGAAGAACCCTTTCAACAATCTACGATACATGGGGCGGATACAAAGGACCGATACATATTACAGGACGCAGGTGCTCAGACGGGACTACTCTCCATCGACGTTGATCGGGTAGACGTTGTCTATCCCGGATGCAAGGTGCTCGTGGCCATCTTCGTAGGGGTGGAAGTCCAGGTCGTCGTCTTCCTCCTCGTAGTCGTCGTCGTTGCTCACGTAGGAGTAGCCGTCCCCCTGGATGTTCTCCCCCTCACCTTTGCCCTCCAGTTCCTTGATCTGCTCGGCTTGGGTCTCGATGGTCACCTTCAGTGTGGCGATCCTGGCCTTGAGGCGGTTGATGGAGTAGTCCTTCTTCAGGTTGAGGCGGCGGGGAGCCCGGCGCTCCCCGGCGATGACCTTGATGGTCTCCGCCTGCTGGGCCAGCTGAAGGTGGGTGTGGTTGGCATACTCGCGGGAGTTGTCCAAGTCGATGCGGGTCTCATTCAACATAAAGTCGAGATGATCCACATGGTGGCGCAGTTGAGGGTGCGACGGCAGGTTCATGGGCACCCCAAGAGAGTTTTGCCTTGCATAGTGAGCAAAGCGATTCCCCTCGAGGTCCATGGCATTCTGCCCGCACAGACGTGCGAGCCCCTCCTGTAGTCCACGGGCGAGCCCGTCTGCCCAGTTGTTCTCCCGGAAGGAGAACTGGATCCTCTGGCTCATGGGAAGCGTGAACCTTCCGCGGAGGTCAACCATGATGACCCATTGGAGCTGACCTCCGGGCTGGTCATTCACCTGTCCACCGAAGACCTCCGGAGGTGGGCGTCCGAGGAATTCCGAAAGGGCGAAGAGGTCCCTCTCGAAAATGATCTCGCCACCATTTCCCAGCTGGTAGAACTCAGTCTGAATGAAAGGCTCCGCTGGGATGATGGGCTCCATCTGTAGAGGGATTAGATGAGTAAGTTAGAGAAGTGCAAGTGTTCGAAATTTTACTTCACTCATAAGAAAGAGCATGAATTAAAGTTTGTAAAAGATTCTTTCAAGATAAGGGGGCAAATAAAGTTTTCATAATTAGTCAATTCCTTAAATTTGAAACTAAGTTTTTGAACGTCCATTCTAACTAGGGTCTCCTAAGGTCAAACAATGGCTCTGATACCAACTTGTCAACACCCGGATTTTTAATTCCAGATGCCTATTATGCCGTACATCGCAATCCCAGAAATAATGTTTTTGCGAGACATAATAGTTAAGTAGCATAGACTCATCATTTATTACAACACATAATTGTCTTACAACCATAGATCACATGATCCAATATTACACAAATATATTGTTCAACAACACAAATAGTAGCGGAAGCGAAGTAGTAGTGGACTATCTATTCCACAGGCAACGCTTGGCGTTAGAAGACGATCCTAGTTATCATAGACGTCCTGCTGTCCGTCATCCTGATACTGTTGCTCTCCTTCAAAGTCTGGCATTTGAATAGCCAGGGCAAAGCCATGAGTACTTTAAAGTACTCGCAAACTAATACTAAAGTAATTACTTATTGAGTGTAGTAAGGGGGTGCTAAGCTCTAGGTTTATTTGCATAAAGCCAAGTTTTAGTTTGATAAATATTTAGTAAAGCCTTATCATGTGTGCTAGACTAACTCAAGTGGGAACATTAGTGTCATTCCCACGAATCATTGTGATTCACTTCCATATCACCTTTCAATTCATCATTCCTTTTTAAGATCAAAATTCTGATAACGGAGACAGTATGGCCTTTCCAATCGTCCGTAACCGTGGACACGGCTATTCGAATAGGTTTAACACTCTGCAGAGGTTGTACTCTTGTGCCACAACTTTTGATTACATCCGTCGAGGATAACCCCGAATCATCGTAACTCAGTACGCGGATCATCAACCATAACCTTTCACTTATATATACTAGTATAGGCACCTCTCCCCATGAGCTTGGCCTCGCGGTGAAAACCAACTGTTAACCCGGGAACTGCACATGGCTTGGGTCGTACATTCACCTCATATTCACATCATTTCACACTTAACGGAGGCAGCCTCGGCGTAACCCCTATGATGCTTGTTTAGAGGGAACCCATACTAAAATACACAAGTTTCTAGTTAAGCCCTACCCATAATCAGGTATTGTGGGGGTACTTGTATAATTGGAAGGGTATCGCATTCAAACCCAATCATCAGTTTTCATTTAAATTCACCAAGTCAACCATGTCACCTTCAAAGTCACATTCTTTCAAAGTCATTTCATTTCACCATGTTCCCATCTAGAGTAGTCAAATTTTATTTGATTAGCACTAGCTGCTATTTCATGAGGGGTGCTATCTAGCTTTGATTTGTTCTAAGCTAACTTTAAATATTGTTCTACTCTAGACCAAGTGAATCATAAATCAAAAAGTACTTTGAAAGTAAATAAGCAGAATAATTGCAAGGTAAAAACATTGGATAGGTAAGACATTAAATAAAGTGTGATGGTGCCTTGCTCTTGTAGAGCTATGCACTAGGTGATTAGCAAGGGTTAGCTTGCCTTGAGCAGGGTAGTTGTCAAAGTTCTCCTCCTCCTCCTGGGAGTAGGCTTCCTCCTCTTGATACTCCTCGGTACTAGCGTCTATATACGAATACGAGGTATAAACACCAAACCAAACCCACATACTAAACTAAAACACACCAAAGAGTTCACACAACTAATCCTAGCATCATATCATTCATGGCATGGCAAATTAATTGGTTGGTTCTTATTTAAGAGAAAAATAATTTCCTCTCATTATAATTATTTCTTTAATTTGCTATTTAGATCTTTAGAGAAAATAATTTCCTCTCATTAAATCTTATTAAGATTTAATCTCCTCAAATAATAATCAGGTATGAAATATAAGTTGACCAAGGTCAACATTCCATATCTATTATATGGGAGTATAATTTAAGTGAAGTGCTACACTTCACACAATTTAAGACTAACATTTAAATGATTTAAAATCTCTAAGTAATAACAATCAGAGGTTCATTAGCCTAAGGTCATTTCCTCTGGTTGTATTGCTTAGGATCAAGATTTAAATGAGAGAGTAGCTCTCATACTATTTATAGAATTTGAATTTCAAGATTTAAATGCACTAGTAATGACTACATAGCCATTATTTTGATCTAGTCCATGATCATTCATACAACCTGTCTATATTATTGCATAATCAATTAGGGGACATCAATTGTGATTTATTAGAATTGGAATCAATTCAAAATCAATTATGGTTGAATTTTAAATAAAGTTTCAATTTGCAAAAGTCCCTGTCTTGTTATTTTTATCAGTTTAATTCTACTTTGAATTTGGAGATGGGACCAGTGGCATTAGTTAGATAATTTCGTTAGCTTTCCAACGGTATAAAGTTTGCTAAATTTGGAATTGTGGATTTCAAACTATTCAAAATTTACTAAAGCATCCGCAGGGTATTTGAATAATTATTAAATTCGGATTTGAATGTTTGGGCTAGGCGGGAAACGTAAACGGGCCGAAACAGATTTAAATCACACAGCGCAGCCCAACAAGCAACTGGTGCACTTGGGCCACCCTTACGAGGTGGGGGCCACCCGTCAGTGGCTTTTAAGCCAGCGAAACGGTACGCGTGATGTGCACCGTTGGATTAGAGAGAGATCGAGCGGTCGGTGATCGTCGTCGTCTCCGACGAGATCCCGACGCGCTGGAGGCGTGACCAGGGGGTCGGAGGGAGTACCAGGCCGCCGGCGAGGGAGGGCAAGCTGCTCGGTGAAGTGGAAGTAGATGAGGAAGTCCCTGGTACAGCGGCGGAGCTCGGCGAGGCTCCAGTCGATGTCGATGTTCCGTGCGCTCCGGCGGCTACGAGCTCGCAATTGGAGCTGCTCCGGCAAGGTGGAGTGGAATTGATGGGTGGAGAAGAGGCAGAGATGAGAGGGGAGCAGGTTGTGTGAAGAAATGGAGCTCAGAGCTCCTCTATTTATAGCGGAGGGAGGAGTGCCGCGGGTGCTGCGAAGGGGCGTCCATGGCGCGGCGTCTACGGTGGTCGAAAGGGCAAGGCGAGGACGGCTATGCATAGGCGTCGTCCTGGCGATGCTCAACGTGCAGCGGGCGCAGAGAAAAGACGACGGGATCGATCGAGAGCTTGAATGGAGTGCGGCAGTACGTGCGGGATGATTTCGACGAGGACGACGGAGACGGTGCAGGGGCAGGCTATGGAGCTTGTCTAGCATGTAGAGGGTGGCGTGTAGATGCTCGACGCAGTGCTAGCTGGTGCAGGGGAGGACGACGATGCTCGAGCGCTCGACGTACTGGCGTGGCCAGAGCGCGCTCACCGCGTGCACAGGCGTGCACTGGCAAGGTTTTGGACGCGCGCGTTCTGGCCAATGTCGTGCCTTGGCGAGCTCGGGCCGTGCATGGCGGGGTTCCTCGTGCAGCAGAGATGCTCCAGGACAAGGAGATGGGTTGAGAGGGAGGCCAGAGAGATGTTGGCCAAAGGTGGCCGGCATGGTACGGTGTGGTGCTTCTCTCCTCCATTTTCCACTTTAAACGACGATGGCAAAGGCTAGCCTCGATGCAGGGGATGCAGAGGAGGGTCATCATCAAGAAATAAAGTTGGTTTAGGCAAGAATCCATCGTGTAATAGGGTGTAACCAGATTCTGGAATAATGCCTGCAAGGTGTTCGGAGAAATGGCCGCAAGAACTTTTTGGTGGAATTTTAAAAATATTTTTGGTACAACTCAATTATATAATTAATGTGAAGGATTGGTGGTGGTGGTATTCATTTTGGAGTTGAATTGCAAAGTTTCAAATTTGGGGTCATCTTCACTTTGTTTCAACATCACCACATGTCAAATCCATTCTGGTCAACCTGGTCAAAGTTAGCCATGGTGGTCAACATGAAAGTTGTTCACCTTGACAAGGTCTTGGATGACATGGCAATGGTTGACCAAGTTTAGTTTATGAAAAGATAAAACCAGAGGGGTAAAGTAGGGAACATTTTATAAAAGTCACTTTTGACCATTATCACATGTATGTAGGTTTTGAGATTTGCTTTGGTTTGATTCTTGTTTCTTTGATGCATTTGTGTTTGTTTATCATATATAAACATTCTACAAGCAAGAGATCAAGCAATGGTGGCCTTTGGTGAAGATTTGCAATTTGGCCTTATGTTTATGTGAGTGAGAATTGGGTTTTTCTCTATTTCTTCTATTCTTCTCAAATTAGGGTTAGGTGATCTTAGTTTAGGGTTTAATAGCAAGTGATCAACATATTAACACTCATCATGGCAATTGCACAAAAGAAAAGCACTCTTATGCATGAAACTATATGTGGCACTATATGCATAGAAAAAGTTTTTGTTTGTTGCAAATTTTGAGTTTGGGAAATTTTCTTTCTTGATTTATTATTGTTAAAACTTGGGATGTTACACACGTGCAGCAATGTCGGTGGCGCAACATTCCACGACCGAGGCATGGATGGACGTAGAACCCAATAGCGTCAATGAGCTCGATGACTTCGACGATGACGAGCTCTGGTCACGTCATTCCAGACCGTTCAGCGTGAGGCGATCGTCGGCGAGCTTATGGCTGGTGGACAGGGTTCCCGTTGTGAGCTCGAGAGGGTGGAGTTCATGGCCCCATACAGGCTCCAGTGGTGTCCGTCCTCACTTGGGTGGGGAGGGAGGGGGCAAGGACGGCGGCTAGTAAGGCGTGCGATTGAGAGCTGTCCCAACAATGGTAGTACGCGTGCGACATGAGTAGATACAGCTCTCGTTGTTTAGGTTGATCCTCCTATAAAAAATGGTTTATTTTGGCTAAATTTTAGAGGAAACTCCCTAACTTTTTTCCAAAGTCAATGACCTACGATCTTGGATCAGATGTGCAGGATCTGTGCGCTGCCCGCGACGTGCCTGTGCCACGCATTTCTGTTCCAAAGTTTGGCTGGAAATGGGTTGGTCCGTGGCGGTAGTCGTTAGAAGTCTGGTGGCTTGGCTGACTTTTTCTACCCTCTTCATTACTTTGTTTCATGAAGTGTTGGAGTATTTTTTTTTTAACAAGGAGAGCCCCGAAGGGCCTGAAAGTTTATATTAAATATTAATACACAAACAGTGGAGTTGTACAATATTACAGATGACCCCAAAAGATTGAGAAAATAATACATAGGTCCCCGATTTATGTGGAGGAGACCTCTCTGAAAGATCTGAGAAGCAATCAGGTCCCTCCCTATCTCCTCTGCCGAGCTAGAGGTCAACTACACCGCCATCGAGCACCACCGCGGGGACGGAACCACTTGCTTCAGTGTCGGCGTTGAGCACGGCCGTTGACCTAGAAGAAGGCCTCCGATTGACGCAGAAGCCAACGCTGTCACCGCCGTCTTCATCTCCCGCCTCGCCGCCACGGCTGGCCGGGTCCATGTCGAGGACGCTGCTCTGCGCCCAAAGGTGCTTATTACCGAGGGCCTCAGTAGGAGGAGCAGCCGATATCCACCCCCACCTGAGGGGCTTGACATTGCCGCTCATCGACCGCTCATCGGTGCCACACCTAATCACCGGGAGGAAGAGGCCGGCCCCTGCTCCTCTCTGAATTAGAGCCCCCCGAGTTCATCCTTCCCCACCCCTCACCACCTCGCCCGGCTGGCGGGAGAAGGACGAAAAAAGTGATGGTGTAAAACAGAGGGAGGGAGCAGATGTTGGGCTTATTGTTGGAGATCCCAGGAGCAGAACCAGGAGCCACCGTCTCCGACCGCCGGAGCATCTTGCCGTGCCGCCACCACCACCAACCGCACCAGATCTTGCCCATAAAAGTTGGTGCGCTACTCCAAAACCACGGCATCTCACCGAGAAACCTATATCTACACCTACCTACTACTCCGGCGCGTCCCCCTCCCCATCTCCGGTCGGCAGAGCCGCCGGAGAAGGGTCGGGTTCGGTCCGGTCTTCCATGGTCAACAGGCAGAAGAAGGGGTGGAGAGAGAGAGAGAGAGAGAGAGAGAGAGAGAGAGAGAGAGAGAGAGAGAGAGAGGGAGGGAGGGAGAGAGAGAGAGAGAGGGAGAGAGAGGGGTAGGAGAGAGAGGGGTGGGAGAGAAGGGTAACCTTTCCGGTGAATCGGCAACTTGGAACTTTGGTTTGTCTAAGTGTTGGAGTTTTGTTTGCGCATATTAGAGCATCTCCAGTCGCCTCCCCCAAACCGTCCCCCAAAGGGATTTGGGGCGCGCCGGACAGAAAATGCGTTCCAGCCGCGTCCCCCAAAGCCCTTTTTTGTCCGGCGCGCCCCTATACGGTGTCCGGCGCCCCGAGCCCGTCCCCGTCCCACAGGGGACGCTCCGGGGACGCCGGACAGAACGAAAAGCGAGGCCAACCGACGCGGGGCCGACCCGTCAGCGGCACAGGGAAAATTCGTCTCACACTCCCGCCAAATCCCGCCGTTCCCGCCAAATCGCGCCTATACCGCCGCGCACAGGCCTCCCAAAACATATCCCGCCGCCGATTCATTTCTCCTATCCTGCCGATTTCTTTCTCCCTCCCGCCGTCCACCCGCCGCCGCTACCCTCTCCCCATTCCATGGCGCCGCCGACAGCCCCCAAAAAGATGGCGAAGAAAGCGGCCAAGAAGCCGCCGGGCAATGCGACGATAGGGGCGAAAGCGCCGTTCGCGAAGCCGCGGAAGGCGCCGGCTGCGAAGAAGAAGCCTGAAGGAATGACCGAAGATCAATGGCAGCAAGATTGCCTGCGCCGGAAGCTATCGACGGCGGAGCGGAAAGGACGGAGGGCGGTGGAGCTGGAGAAGAAGGCTCAGGCGGCGCGCCAGCACCAGCACGTAATGGCCGGGTGTATCGCCGCCACCAACGCGAGCCCATGGAGTACGTCCATGCCGGTGTACGTTCCCGGAGTGATCTCTCCGTCGCAAGCCGCCTTCTACAACGATGGCCCCTCCGCCACTCCCGGGTGCTTGACGCCTAACTTGTCGCCGCACTACCAGGATGCGCTGCCGCACGGCGGCTTCAACCCCAACAACCTCTACTCCCCGGCGTACGAGCAGCGCGAGCCAGGACCCGGTCCGGACGGCGACCCTTTCACCGGCCGCAGGGGTCCGCTCGAATACGACGGCGCGCCGGCCGAGGAGGACGACGGGGGGTTGAGGAGGAGGACGACGAGGAAGAGGAGGGGGTGGAGGACGACGAGGAGGACGACGATGAGGACGAAGAGGGCGGCGACGAAGAGGACGACGAGGGTGCCGGTGACGATGATCTCGTGGAGGTAGACGCGGACGTCGTGAGGACGAAGAAGAAGAAGAAGAAGAAGAAGAAGAAGAAGAAGGCGTCGGGCACACGAGGCCCGAAGTGCTCATGCATTGCTATGGCAAGCTCAAAATGAATGAGAAATGGCGGCTGACGCGCTTGTCGCTGTCCAAGGGGAAGGACGCCATTGATCTGGACGCGCCGCTGGCAACTTCGACAGGGCGTCCGCCCGTCCACACGCCGGCCAAGGCCGCCTTGGCCGACGCGGCGTCGTCCGAGAAGACGCAGCGTCGATCACGAAATGCCTCGCCGACGTCTCCCTCGACCTTTATCTCCCGCGACAAGAAGGCCGACCAAAGGTGGGCCGAAGCTGCTCAAGAGGCAAGAGGAGAAGCTGGAGCTCAAGAAACGCAGGGACGACATGTCCCCTGCCGAGAACGTCGACGAGAGGAATGTCTCCCCGGACGCGAGCGGCGCACAACTTCTTCAAAGGCCGGATCCTCGACGACATCGAAGCCAAAATGGCGGCGGCGGACGCGGCGGCCACTGGCCGGCATCGGCATCGGCGGCGGCGGCGGCAGCGGCAAAGCGGCGACGCGTCTTCTGCGCTACACCTGCGTCGGCCTCCGCGTCGGCGACGGAGCGAACGCACCATGCACAGGAACAGGCAGATCGCGACGAGGTCGTCGTGCTCGACGAACTGCGTCGACTCAGGACACGACGCCGTCGACCAACCCCTTCCCCTTCTTCTAATTTGCATGCACCACCGGTGCAGCAGTAATATGATCGCGCGCCCAGTACTTTGATCGATCGCCGCTACTCTGATCGCGACGAATCGGCGGGAACGATCTCTTTTGAATGCATCTATTTGAATTTCTGATTGGGGGCGGCGTTTGGGGGACGCGGCTGGGGAGCGACGTCCCCCAAACGCGGCACGAACAAAACACGTCCCCCAAACGCTCGATCCGGTGCGGTTTGGGGGACGGTTTGGGGGACGCGACTGGAGATGCTCTTACATAGTGTTCAAAGTTTACACGGATGGGTCATGGTAACATTTGTTTTTTCCTGTTCACGCATGCATGCATGCATGAGTAGCAAGGCAGGTAGCACACAGGAGTAGTTGAAAACTGTGGACCGGAGCGTACGCGCGCGGGAAGAGCTTTCGAAAGAAGGAGCTGCCTGCATATGCGTGCAAATTGAACGGGGAAGTTTTGCGGTGGCGGGCCGGACATTGGAATCGCTCGAACGATGTGCGCGGCGATAGATCGATCATCTCTCTCCGACACGGCAACAAGGCCTTGAATGCAGCCAGCGACACTCCGCGGCCGGATTCCCGTTGCCGTCCGTGCACGGGATCGGAGTGGCCGGAGCGCACGACGCTCTCCAGCAGTAGCCGTTGCACGCTCCACGGGGAGCTGGGCATCGCAACGGTTGCAAAGGGTGGCCGGACGACGACCATTACAGTTTCTCCCAATCTCCCTCGTTTTTTCTTGGCCCACCACCTCTCCCTGGACTATCCCTGGAGCCTGGCTGCTCTGCGTCTTCGTAGGTTGTACTTATCCTGCCCTGCCCCTCCACTCCACGCCTCCTTCCTCCTCCGCAGCCTTTACGCACAAACACGCAAAAGCCTGCTGCCACGCATCATGGATTCGCGCGCGCGAGATAGAGATCTACCCAAAGCAAACCAACCGTACGTGACATAGCTCGATAGGGGATAGATCCGTCCAGGTCTTCACCTTGGACTCTCGCACGTACGGGCCATGGACGCAGGAGGTAAAAGATATGCAGTGACCCTGAAGCCTACCTCGCTCACTCCACGCATGTACCGGCCGCCTCTCCGGGTTCACGTACGTACGTACACGCAGACGCAGGCGCGATGGGGGTCCAGCCCGGCCGGCCCCGGCGACGATCGGAATGGGATCATATCCACGCAACCGCTCCAACTTCCGCCGCTCGCTCATCCTCACATGGCCTCGCTGTGCGCGTGACCCACGCTGTTCCCCGCTCCATCGCTGGCCACCCTTCTCGTCTCCTCGCTCCTCCTATGAATCAATCATGTTACCGGCCGGCCAGTACCACCCACCGGGCCTGCCTGCCTCCCGAAGGAATCACTCCGTCATGACGACAAGCCACAACGAGTGAGTGAGTGCGGTGCCAGGACCATCGCTGAGCAAATCCACGCCCGCATCGTCCGGACTACATATACTACGAAATTTACCTGTTTTGTTCCCACGACACTTCTCGGTATAAATATTCAGAACAATTTGTAATGTCAAATTTCAAAAGACAGGTCCCAAACGACTTTTCTTTTGTGTGATATGGACGAAGAATCAGTGTATTCATTACATATATATGTGATTTTCCACACACCAGTGTCCACAAATGAAGGGCCCTTCAGCCCGAGAGAAACACGCACATGCGATTAGGGTTGTCTCGCTTCCCGGCGGCGGCGTCATCGATCTGCCTCGCTTCTTTTGGCCTTCGGAACATGGAGGCGGATTGGATCTCGGGCCCCATCGAAATAGGGCTATGTTTTCATGGTTCTGTCGGATGGGTTGGATCTCGGCCCCCGTCGGAAATAGAGCTATGTTTTCCTGGTTTTGCGAGGCGGCGCGCAGGTGGTGGCGGTGGGGCCTTGTCCAATAAAATCTCCTCGTTTCAACCCCATCACGGTGGCGGCATCAAGTAGCTTGGGGGAGTGGTGCCGTTCTCGAGAACTTATTCTGTCTATGGGGATTTTCGGATCGTTGAGGAGCTTCATCATTGACAGTTATTCGTTCTTCTTCTCCGGAACGGACGTGATCTTCTCCACTCATTAAATGTAGATCGGCCTCCATTTGGAGTTTCCGAACAAGAGAGAGCCTATATATTGGGAACTTTGACATAAATGTATCCCAATTCCTATAATGTTAGTTTCTGCGATGATTTGAAAAACGATAAATGTTGGGGTTGTGACGTCTACTTGCATGCCGATATGAACTATGTGAAAGATCAATGGCAAAGCAGAAACTTGGGCAAGAAGCCACGCCAAGCATCTTAAGAAATAGCATGCAAAGAGAGTAGGGATTTTGTGCTTGACTTCATTTTGGTTGGTTTGGTTTGTGCTTCACTCTCTCTTAATTAATGGAATACGACAAACCATTTGCCTCCATATGAAAATAATTTCTTTGATTTTCGTGATGTAGGTTGAGCCATGTAATTTTGTGCTAACCTACAAAAGTTTTTTTTATAATTGAACCCTTCTAAAAAATCTGAATTGAAGGATTATAACATGGATGCAGCTAGTTCTCAGTTGATCTAGAATTAGCTTAATTCTTGGTCACCAATTTCGTGTGTAATTTTTGTGCTAGTGGGAAAAAAGATGTGCAATTGCACACCCACATGTAATTGCACACCTATATGCAATTCTCATGTGCACGAGTCACGAAGCAAATCTAACTATCATATTATCGATCTGGAACTAATTTAATTCTCGGTTGACCTAGAACTGGCAAAAAGTTATGACATACTCAGTATAACCTTTTATGCGTGGCTGCGCTTTGCTTATTTGTTAAGCTGCCCTTATTTGGCACTTGGCAGGTAAGCATATTGGATAATAGTGACATGCAGAAACATCGATCCCGACAGCCAGTTCGATCGCGACTTTGCAAGGCTGGAAATAAATGACCTGCCACTAAAACTTCAATGATTTAGCTACTCAAAGCACAAAATCAAGCATTATCTCATGCATAGTAGGAACAGAGAATTCCCTAGAATATATAATCTGTATTGAAGGCTGAAGCACGAAGCTGAGAACTCAACAAGTAAACAAGCTTGTTGGTGACCCGCATTATCCTTTATCCATCCATCATAGAGAAGTTAAGCAACACAGATAAGAGGTAGGGGCAAAGCATGGCTGTCCTGCGTGGGCTCGTGCCACCGATGCACACCACCATTTCCTTTTACCTTTCATTACTACTACTGTCTCCTTTCGCGATTAAAGACAGCGCCGCAGCTCAATAAAACCCCCCTGTCCTGTCCTGTCGTCCCTCCATCCACCAGAGAAGAGAGCAGAGCTTGAGCTGAGCTGAAAACACAGTAGCTTGGAGGAGTAGAGAGCTCAAGGGAGAGGCAGCAATGTCGAAGGAGGTGAGCGAGGAGCCGGAGCACGCGCCGGCGAGGAAGGACTACGCAGACCCGCCGCCGGCTCCCCTCCTCGACCTGGGCGAGCTCCGGATGTGGTCCTTCTACCGCGCGCTCATCGCCGAGTTCGTGGCCACGCTGCTCTTCCTCTACATCACCGTGGCCACCGTCATCGGCTACAAGGTGCAGTCCGCCGCCGACCAGTGCGGCGGCGTGGGGGTGCTCGGCATTGCCTGGGCCTTCGGCGGCATGATCTTCGTGCTCGTCTACTGCACCGCGGGGATCTCCGGCGGCCACATCAACCCGGCCGTCACCTTCGGGCTGCTGCTCGCGAGGAAGGTCTCGCTGCCCCGCGCCGTGCTCTACATCGTGGCGCAGAGCGCGGGAGCCATCGTGGGCGTGGGCATCGTGAAGGGCATCATGAAGGACGCGTACATGGCCAACGGCGGCGGCGCCAACATGGTGGCCACCGGGTACTCCCGCGGCACGGCAGTGGGCGCGGAGATCGTGGGTACGTTCGTGCTGGTCTACACCGTGTTCTCCGCCACCGACCCCAAGCGCAGCGCCAGGGACTCGCATGTCCCGGTCCTTGCGCCGCTCCCCATCGGGTTCGCCGTCTTCATGGTGCACCTCGCCACCATCCCCATCACCGGCACCGGCATCAACCCCGCCAGGAGCCTCGGCGCCGCCGTCATCTACAACAAGAAGGCGGCGTGGGACAACCACGTAAGCTGCTACCTCTACCACCACAGCTCCTCCATCTCTTGTTCTTCTCTTACAAGAAGCTAACTAACTTTGCATGCATACACAACCACGCAGTGGATCTTCTGGGCGGGGCCATTCGCCGGAGCGCTGGCGGCGGCGGCGTACCACCAGTACATCCTCCGGGCGGCGGCCATCAAGGCGCTCGGCTCCTTCCGGAGCAGCCGGAGCAACTGATACGGCCGGCCGGCCGGTAAATTATTGCAACGGTCACCTACCAGTACCCACCGCGCTACAGCAGCTAGCGTAGTGGGCGTGGCCGTGGCTCGGTAGGCCTAGGGTCCGTCCTGTTGTTGGACCATGTCAGTGTTTGTGCATGTGAGTGAGAGAAAGCTCCCAGGGAGCGGGGACACAGGCCAGCTGCTGCATTATTCGTGGATCGTCGTTTTCACCCTTCAATTATTTCTCGTCGCTGTTAATTTACTTATTAGTTACTGGTGCTAGTTTGGAATCTATCGTGCTGTATGAATTATTGTTTGGTCGATGACATTGTGGCACGCCTGTAAACCCGCTGTGAGAATTGAACATTGTCTGATGCATGCGTGCTAGCTTGCCTTCAATAGTAGAAAATCTCTCATCAGTACCGGTTTCAGAGGGGCATTAGTACCGGTTGAGCAACCGGTATTAATTATCCGGCACTAAAGGCCCCCCCCTTTCGTACCGGTTGCTTACGAACCGGTATAAATGGCCCTCCACGTGGGCTACCAGGAGAGCTCAGGGCCAAGGAGCTTTGGTACCGGTTGGTAATACGAACCGGTACCAAAGGTTCCCACCCGCGGTAGGGAATTTGCCCAAATCTCTGCCGCGGCAGAGAATTGGTTTTTTAGGGTTTTTGGAGGGGTTTAGGGATATCGGTTTGTTTCATATCGCGTCGATGCACCAGAAACGCGTTTGGGTTTAGGTAGTACATGAAGATCAAGATGATGCATAGCAAGTTGGTGCATATAATATAACACACATGTTATTGCATAAGATCGCAAATTAAGTAGCACTATGCATGAAGATCGATCTTCATGCATAGTGGTACTCTCCGAGGCGTACTCTATATATGTCTATTACATGTAGCATAGTGGTACTCTTCGAGTCAACTATATATGTAACATGTACATCTTCATTCATAGTGGTACTCTGCGAGTGGTGGTATGACGTCCCGAAGGAAAAATCCCGCCAATTCCTCGCCTATTGCTATGAAGCGGTCATCGATTGAGGGCTTGTTCCGCTTTCTTGCCAACTATAAAAGAATAAGATACAAATGAATACATGAAACAACTATTACTGAAACTCAGCACAACTTATGATAACAAAACAAATTTGTGAAGATTGTTTTTGTACCTCTTTATTTCTTTCATTATTCGTTCTCTCGCTGACAATTCTGCGGATGTACTCGCAAAACGAAGAATCCACGAGAGATCGGTCCCTCGAGGTTGTTGCGGGCATTTCTTTACAAGAATATAATTCAATCAAACAATAGTCAAGTATGATAATTAAAAGGTGTGTGGACCTAGGTAGTACTACTTACTTTCGCACGCCATCGCAGCTTCGGTGTCCATTCACGGGACGTATCTTCCTTGATGAAAGTTTGCCATAAGATGCTGGACAAAAGAAAATGCATAAAAGAGTCATCAATTAGTTCAAAGCGAGGAAATTAACGAAACAAACCGATAAGAATTAAAATTACCTTCTGAGCATTAAAAAACAAGACACGTATAGTTCCGATTTTTTGCTTAGTGAGTCAAAGACTTCAACTTCTCCAATTTCCAAATTGATGACGAGAAGAATAAAGTGAAACCTACGCACGTTTCAATATGTAGTGTCATATATATAAGTCATTAGTTAAAATTTTGACATACGGTGAGCAAAATATAATGTGTTATAAGACAGTAAGACTCACTCGAAGTTGTAAGGACAAATTATTAGCTTTTTGTCACGTTGTCGCTTCAAAAACCTTAGCAAAGTCTGCGGTGTATCCTTGTTATAGAGGGGATTCTCTATGGTTTTAACATGCATTGTGTGCGGGTCAATGAACCCAATGTCTGTGATATCGTCCCTTTTGCATTCGAGCATCTTCAATCTGCATAATATAGCGCACAAAAGATTATAATCTGCAGACAATGAACGAGCTGAGCTAAAGACTTCTCAAATTAAATAAATAAATCACTTACAGACAATAGCAACTGATGATTGATTTGTCGAGGGCCCGGAGATTGTATAACTGAAAGAGTTCGGCGAAGTCAACGTTCACACGCACTCTGAAGTAGTGCCCTTCCCTAACTCGCACCATGATAGTCTCGATCCCTTCCTTTGAGGCCTTAAGGTACCACGAATGCAAGTTACGCATACATGTTGGTACCTTCCTGAGATTCTCGACCAAATCTTTCCCTTGAACAAACTGATATGCTCGTTCAGCGAAGGCGTAATCAGTTGCGTCTTGTCGAGAACTTTGAACGGTCTTCCCGTCAAACACCTTGAGAGGAGCGACCGATTGAACGGGTTGTTGTCCGAGTTGGTAGACACTGTGTATCCCTTTTATCTCCCTGATACCTGATTGAACGGGTTTTGTCGCCTCGATCATCTTGTCATACGACCTTTCAATAGAACGCGCATAGTCAGATGGCGGCGATGGTACAGGGTCATATAGATTGTCAACGGTACGCACAACTTTCACCGGATCTAGTGTCTTCTCGAAAGGTATCTCTGGCACTTTCGGTGCAAACCATTTCTTCAACTCGGCCTGAACGGCCTCCGCGTTTTCCTCTGGAGTTTTTTCCCAAGGTAACTTCTCGAGGCGGCGGTTGTTTCTCCTTTCTAGCTTTCTTCCTAGGCGGCGTACCGTTCCGCAATGGACGCCTGTCTTACGTCGCGGAGGATCTCGAGATGGTGGACTCACGCTGGGGTCCCTCTCAGGTAGGTGTGGACTTGGCTGCTCACCAGGACTGCCACCAGGAGGAGTCGATGGCATTTGCTGCTCATGTGTAGGAGTCGGTGGCCTTTGCAAAAGGACGACGTACTTCTTCGGCCATAGGGCGAAACCGTGCTTGACATCGGCCAGTGTCCTCTCATCTTCACCTCTAGGAATATCAAGCTCCATTGTTTCAAAACCCGGAACAACTTCATCCACCCCGACACGAACACAGCCAGGTGGAATGGGCATATGATGGTGCATTGCTCCATCTTCACTTGGGTACACATAGCCGACCGCCACCTTAATGGACGCGGTCCTGAATAACATATGTAGCTCGCAATCTGTCTTCTCCGTGACATAATCCACGGGGTAGCTTCCTCCACATCCGTCAAGATGCGAGGAACCGACACTGCTTCCTCGCTGAGATGGGGCAGCATCGGCTTGTGGATCCTGTAGAAAGCAATGGCTGATCGGGTGCCCTCTGATTTCTCTCAAGAGCCTCCACCCTAGTTAACAATTCCGTTACAATGTCGGCGTCCTTCTTCTTCTTTCGCGAACGGCTTCTATAAGTGTCAGCGCTGTCCGGCCACGCTTCCTTCATGGTGAGACCTGGGCGAGCTCGTACCCGTCCAACATGTTCAGGGTTCCCCAGAGCGAGTGTCAGCTCGTCATTCTCTCGATCGGGAATGTACTCTCCCTTTCTGACCTTTTCAATTGCATCTACAAGTTTCGGTACAATTGCCTCAATTTTTTCCTTCCATTTTCCCTTCGCAACGATCAGCCCTGTCTTTGGGTCCAACCCTGCCCCATGAGCGAACAACCATAACTTGGACCGTTCGGGCCAGTCCCATGTCTGTGGAGTGATTCCATGATCCATCAGTTTATTCTCAAACGCTGTCCACTTCGAAATGGCACTCTTGTAGCCACCTGACCCCAAATGATGCGGAAGTTTCTTCTTTGCAGCATTTTCGGTATTTTTCTTCGATCGGGACACAAAAGTAGACGATTTCTTATAGTCCTTAAATGCGGCCCAGTGATCTTTTATCTTCACTAGATTATCATCGAATACTGGATCTTCATTCTTATATTTGTCCCATAAATTTTTCTTGAAGCTCTGGAATTGTATGGCCATCTTCTTCAATGTCCATTCCTTGACTTTATTCTTCTGGCCTTCCATCATGTCTTCCGGTAGGCTGAACTTTGTCAGTAGCGTGTCCCAAAGAAAATTTTTCATCGTGTCGTTGACATAACTAGCACCACTCTCCGGGTTCTTCGGCTTATGCCACTCTTGAATGCTGATCGGTACATGGTCCCTAACAATAACTCCGGATTGACTTGTAAATTTGCGGCAAAACTCCTTGGGATGCACTGGTTCACCATTATCCTTGAATGCCGTGAGGGCTAACCTGCCCTCGCCCTTTAGCACCCGCGTCGGGCCTCGTTTTGTTCTAATAGACTTGCTCGATGATCGAGAAGGCTAAAAGAAAAAATTATTCGTTAATAAGTGCAATACAAATAAATGAATGCATCTAGGGATGAACACGGACTAATTGATACATAGATATACACCTCGCCGGAGTTTGTGATGGACACTTCATTGTCTTTTCTAACTTGTTCAGACTCAAGTCCCTCGCCAAAATCATTCAGAAAGTCTTGGTACTCGTTGTCATCTCCATCGTCGGGTTCCGGACCACGGGCACTCTCATAGATCAATTTCTGCACCGCTTCTTCCCCCTCCTCATCTCGGACGAAGGTGCCGTCCTCCATACCTCAATGTCACTGCAAAATGAAGAAAGCAATTGTATTTCATTCATCATGTCATGATCATATAACAGATTGCTAGATGGATAACAATTGAAATGAAGAAAGCAAAAAAACCCTAACGGACCGCCACGGCCACGGACACGGTGTTCCCCCTCCTCCTCTCGCTCTTCTCTCTATGTCGCGGCGGCACCGCCACGGACTCGGCACCGCTACAGACCCTAACCCTAACACTCGGCGCTCCTCCTCTCGCTCTTCTCTCTATGTCGTGGCGGCACCGCCACGGACTCGGCACCGCTACAGACCCTAACCCTAACACTCGGCGCTCCTCCTCTCGCTCTTCTCTCTATGTCGCGGCGGCACCGCCACGGACTCGGCACCGCTACGGACCCTAACCCTAACACTCGGCGCTCCTCCTCTCGCTCTTCTCTCTATGTATACCGATTAATAGCGAAACCACATAGAGTGCCGGAACACCGCCTAATTAATGTAGCAAATCTTGAACATAGAGTGCCGAAACCATAGAAATATTGAACAATGACTTGAAATTAATTAAGGGGCTTAAGATAACGTCAGATTCCTGCTAAAAATGTAGCAAACTAAGAACGAGAACACCGCCTACCGCGACGCCATCACGCACCGCGACGCCATCATCACCGCCTACCGCGACACTCGTACACTCGTAGCGCCTGCATCATAATGAACACGCCGGCAACAAACACGCGAGCGCGCGCATGTGCGCTTCGTTCTCGTCAGTCATGCAGCGCCTCCGCAACCAACTCTGCCGCCCCGCCAACACCGTCGTCATCGTCCCAGCCAGCCCACGTCGCAGGTGCCCAGGTACAGGGACTGGAAGCTGGCCACCTGTCCACTTGGCAAGGATGTCTACGGCGCCCTCCTCAACGGACTTGGCAACGGTGAACACCGTAACCATCGGCGGCACGGGCACGAGCTTCACCTTCCACGACAGCACGATGCCGAAGCTCCATCCACCGCCGCCGCCACGGATGGCCCAGAAGACGTCGCGCCCCATGGAGGTCCTGTCCAGGAGCCGCCCCTTGGCATCTACCAGCACGGCATCCACGACGTGGTCGGCGGCGAGGCCGTGCTTGCGAAGGAGCATGCCGAAGCCGCCTCCGCTGAGGTGCCCGCCAACGCCCACCGTCGGGCACAGGCCCGCCGGGAACGCGAGACGGCCGCTAGCCCTCCCGGCGGCGTGGTAGAGAGCTCCCCGAGCGTCGCGCCGGAGTCCACCCACGCGGTGGCGGGCGGTCCCCGGGTGACCCGCACGGAGCGAAGGCGGGCGAGGTCGACCACGGCGAACGCCGCGCCGGGCCGCACCGACCTGTAAGAGAGGCGGCGGCGCGGCATTCGTCGAGCACGCTGCGGCGTGCGTGAGGAGGCCGGCGGCGACCGCGGCGCGGCAGCCGACGCGCGCGCGGCTCCTCCCGGCGAGGCGCGCGCGGCGGCCAGGGAGGCGACGCGAGGGAGGCGAGGCGAGGAGGGAGAGGAGGGGGTGCTCACCTCGGTTGCCGGCGCGGGGAGAGGTGGAGAGCGGCGGGCGACGCGGCGACGACGGCGACCCGGCCTGTTGCTGCGCGCGACGGTGGCCTGCTGTTGCGGGCAACGACCACGGCGGCGGCCCGTGGAGCTTCGGCGATGGCGACGGCGGCGGCTACGGTAGTAGCTGCGGGCGACGTAGCGGGCGACGGCGAGCTCGGGCCTGTCTGCGCGGGGAGGAGCTGTTGAATTTGGCAAAGTTTTGCCACGAGCCTAAGTGATAACACAGGGGAGAGGACCTTTCGTACCGGTTGGTGGCACCAACCGGTACCAAATCTTTTTTTTAGTTTTTCTTTTTCTTTTTATCTTTTCTGTTTCTTTTTTACTTTTCTGTTTCTTTTTAACTTTTCTGTTTCATTTTTACTTTTCTGTTTCTTTTTCTTTTATTTTCTATTTCTTTTCTTTTTATTATTTTCTATTGCTTTTCTATTTCTTTTCTATTTCTTTTCTTTCCTTTCCTTTCCTTTTCTATTTTTTTCTTTTATGTTTCTTTTTACTTTTCTGTTTCTTTTTCTTTTATTTTCTATTTTTTTTCTTTTTATTGTTTTCTATTGCTTTTCTTTTTCTTTTTCTTTTCTATTTCATTTCATTTCTTTCCTTTTTTTCTATTTCTTTTTTCTTTTTTGTTTCTTTTTTACTTTTCTGTTTCTTTTTTACTTTTCTGTTTCTTTTTCTTTTATTTTCTATTTCTTTTCTTTTTATTATTTTCTATTGCTTTTCTTTTTATTTTCTATTTCTTTTCTTTCCTTTTCTTTTATATTTCTTTTCTATTTGTTTTCTTTACTCCCGCCATGATGCCGTCCGCGCGCGAAAGTTTCCCGCCACGTACGACGTCGCGCGGGAAACTTTCCCGCCACGACGCCGCGCGTGGGAGAAAAAAGGCGGGAAAGAAAGGGCGCGTGGGAGAAAATAGGCGGGAAGACAGAGGCAAACCTTTAGTACCGGTTGGTGTCTGCAACCGGTACTAAAGCTGTCGGCAGGATAAGGACGCCCTGCTCGATGAGATAAAGTATGTAGCGCACGACGCCCTGTTGGTGGGATAAGGACGCGTGGGTAACCTTTAGTACCGGTTGGTGGGTGCAACCGGTACTAAAGCTGTCGGCGGGATAAGGACGCTCTGCCTATAAAAGAAGCATCGATACACCATGGGAAGCAGCTCAACAAGCCAACATGGATGGAGAGTTTCATCACCATGGATGGAGGAAAGGGTTGGGAAATCTCCCGTGGCGGAACTTCTCGAATATGCCCTTGGTGCACATGCCCTATATATGGCATATTCGGAAGTTCCGCCTCGGAAAAATTTCCCTGCAAGCCCGTGAAAGCTAATTAACTAGTAAAACAAGCCAACCATCTCCATTGTTAATATCTTACATACAGTAACATCATTACACAAAAGTGATTTCCATATTGAGATACACAAGTTATGATCCCTATATGTAGCTAGCTAGTCTTCTGAGTTTTCTTCGCCCGTTTCCCTTTCTTCTTACTGCGACGCAACCATGGACAATCTTCATTGTTTAAGATGATGCTTGGGTCAATTTTTACCTTGAAGGGTGGAATATCGTCAAACTTATTATAATCTTCTGACATGTCTGTCTTGTCCTCTACTCCCACGATGTTTCTTTTTCCTGAAAGAACTATGTGCCGCTTTGGCTCATCGTATGATGTGTCCTCTTGCCTTTCTTTTCTTTTTTTCGGTTTGCTAGACATATCCTTCACATAAAAAACCCGAGCCACTTCACTGGCTAGGACGAATGGTTCGGTGTCGTACCCTAGATTCTTGAAATCCACTGTAGTCATTCCGTACTACCTGTACCCCGTCTTTCAGGTTGAACCATTTGCACCGGAACAAAGGGACCTTGAAATTAGGTCCATAGTCAAGTTCCCATATCTCCTCTATGTACCCATAATATGTGACCTTGTTCCCATTGCCATCTTCTGCATCAAAGCGGACACCACTATTTTGGTTGGTGCTCTTTTTGTCTTGGGCGAAAGTGTAAAATGTGTTCCCATTAATCTCGTACCCTTGAAAAGTCGATATAGTAGAAGATGGTTGCTTGGCCAACAAGTACAGCTGCTCGTCATCGGTGACATTCATGAGACGTGTTTGCAACCAACCGCCGAAAGTCTTCATGTGTTCTCCATCAATCCAATCTTCACGTTGCTCCGGGTATTTAGAGCGTAAGATCTCCTTGTGTTCCTCTTTGTACGGAGCCACCAAGATGGAATTATGTAGAACTGTGTAGTGTGCTTGAGTGAAAGAATGTCCGTCCATACACGTTGCTGATTTCTTTCCTAGCGTGCCTTTTCCACGCAGTCTCCCCTCATAGCGCGATTCAGAACACCGATCGGCTTAAGGTCAGGAATAAAGTCAACACAAAACTCAATGACCTCCTCTGTTCCATAGCCCTTGGAGATGCTTCCTTCTGGCCTAGCACGGTTATGAACGTACTTCTTTAAGACTCCCATGAATCTCTCAAAGGGGAACATGTTGTGTAGAAATACAGGACCGAGAACGCCAATCTCTTCGACCAGGTGAACTAGGAGATGTGTCATAATATTGAAGAAGGATGGTGGGAACACCAACTCGAAGCTGACTAGACATTGGACCACATCCTTCTGTAAATTTTGTAGAGTAAGTGGATTGATCACCTTCTGAGAAATTGCATTGAGGAACGCACATAGCTTCACAATGGGTACTCGAACATTTTCCGGCAGAAGCACCCTCAATGCAACCGGAAGTAATTGTGTCATAATCACGTGGCAGTCATGAGACTTTAGGTTTTGAAACTTTTTCTCCGACATATTTATTATTCCCTTTATATTCGACGAGAAGCCAGACGGGACCTTGATGCTACTCAGGACTTCAAAAAAGATCTCCTTCTCCTCTTTGGTAAGAGCGTAGCTGGCAGGACCTTGATACTTCTATGGATTCAGGTTGTTTCCTTCGTGGATACTTTGCTGGTCCTGCCGTGCATCCGGTGTATCTTTTATCTTCCCATACACGCCCAAGAAGTTTAGCAGGTTCACGCAAAGATTTTTTGTCACGTGCATCACGTCGATTGCAGAGTGAACCTCTAAGAATTTCCAGTAGGGTAGCTCCCAAAATATCGACTTCTTCTTCCACATGGGTACGTGTCCGTCAACATCATGCGGAACAGATTGTCCGCCGGGACCCTTTCCAAAGATCACTTTTAAATCCTTGACCATATCATATATAACTTCCCCAGTAGGGCGGGTAGCCTTCGTTCGGTTATCTGCCTCACCTCCGAAATGCTTTCCTCTCTTTCTTACGTGATGTTGTTTTGGAAGAAATCGACGATGCCCTGTACACATTCTTGTTTCCCAAATAATTACCGTCGCCTCACCTAAACAAAGTGTGTGCATGCATTGTATCCCTTGTTTGACTGCCCCGAAATGTTACCAAGAGCAGGCCAATCATTGATGGTTACAAATAACAACGCTCGTAGGTTAAATTCCTTTTGTTCGTGCTCATCCCACACAGTACACCTTCGTCATGCCACAACTCTAAAAGTTCTTCAACCAATGGCCTCGGGTACACATCAATGTCGTTGCCGGGTTGCTTCGGGCCCTGGATGAGCACCGGCATCATAATGAACTTCCGCTTCATGCACAACCAAGGAGGAAGGTTATAGATACATAGAGTCACCGGCCAGGTGCTATGATCGAGCTCTGCTCCCGAAAGGATTAAAGCCATCTGTACTTAGACCAAATCTTAAGTTCCTTGCGTCATCCGAAAATGACTTGAACTCTGTCGATTTTTCTCCACCGCGACCCGTCGGCGGGGTGTCTCAAGATCACATCTTTCTTACGGTCCTCTTTGTGCCATCGCAACAACTTGGCATGCTCTTTGTTCCGGAACAAACGTTTCAACCGTGGTATTATAGGAGCATACCACATCACCTTCGCAGGAACCCTCTTCCCGGGGGTGGACTCACCCTCAACATCGCCAGGGTCATCTCGCCCGATCTTATACCTCAATGCACTACATACCGGGCATGCATTCAAATTCTCGTACTCCCGCGGTAGAGGATGCAGTCATTGATGCATGCATGTATCTTCGCACCTCTAATCCTAGAGGGCAGACAACCTTCTTTGCTTCGTACGTGCTAGAGGGCAACACGTTCTCCCCTGGAAGCATCTTCTTTATTATTTTCAGCAACTTTTCAAATCCCTTGTCAAGTACCATTCTCTGCCTTCCATCGCAGCAATTCCAGCGTGGTACCCAGCTTTTTCTCGACCATTTTCGCAATTTGGGTACAACGGTTTGTTGTGATCCTCTAACATTTTCTCCAACTTCAACCTCTCCTTTTCATTTCCATGAGTTCATCTTCGCATCAAGAATGGCCCGACCCAAATCGTCATCCGGGTCATCAAAAATCGGCTCATCGAAAATGGGCTCTTCTTCAACCTTCGTCTTCCCCATTCTACTACCACCGTCTTCGGTGAATAAGGGATAGTTGTCACTATCCTCTTCTTCTTCGTTGTCTTCCAATATAACCCCTCTTTCTCCGTGCTTGGTCCAACAATTATAGCTGGGCATGAAACCGTTCTCCAAAGTGGGCGGGACGGGTCTCCGAGGTAGAGTAAGCCTGCATATTCGTACAGGAACGACATGGACAATACATGAAACCATTCGACCGCCTGTTTGCCTCAGCCACGTTGAGAAAATAATGCATGCCAGTAATGAACTCGGGATGGCACCGGTCACCGTACATCCATTGTCGACTCATCTGCATTTTATATGTATATCAAAAATCATTAAATACACAACATCATGGATATATGAGTGACCAACTTAATTAATATTCAAGTTCATCACATAAAACTAATTGTTTTTTTATAAAAAAGAAGAGGGGCTCACCGAGGTGGTACCGTGCCGGCTAGGGGACGACGCTGGCGATCGACAGCGGTAAGGACGGGGATGATACTAATTAAAACCTACAAAACATACCATAATTTCAGCTCAAATTGCATATAAAAAAATAAAATCACTAACTTAGGCATTTCATCGAACACCTTGCTTGCACTACAAAAATAGTACGAGTTAAAACTACCAAAGAACTGAGCTAAATTAGGAACGCCGGAAGGAAGGATGATATTGCTAACCCTTGGATAGATGTATGCCGTTAATCTTGTTAAAATGGTGGAGAAAAATAAAGATTATTGGAGTGTGAGAGGTGCAAAATATTTGGAAATGTGAGAGGAGAAGTGAGAATGAGATATGCAGGGAGCTCGGGCGCTGCCGCGCGCTCATATAGGGCACAGACCCTTTAGTACCGGTTCCTTACACAAACCGGTACTAAAGGTGCAACCCTGGCCCCACCACCGTCTGGAAATCGGGCCCAAACCCTTTAATACCGGTTCGTGTTACGAACCGGTATTAAAGGTCCATAACGAACCGGTATTGATATCCCACGCACGGAACCGGTATTAATGCTCCCTTTAGTACCGGTTCGTAAGGGAACCGGTACTAAAGGCTTAGATGGATGAGAGGTTTTCTACTAGTGCTTGTCTACACATTTCATATTTGTCATGCAATCATGTTTATCTTACCTTGCATCATTGTCATGCGCACCATCCGGTGTGGTGGAGGGAGAGCTAATGACTGTTAGTTTCTTTTAGCAGAGCTAATGATTGTTAGCTAGAGTTGATTAAGGGAAGTGGTGGGTTAATCCTTAATGGTGGCCTAATCAACATACACATAGGGCCAGTTTGGCAGCTCGCCAACTCATTTCTCTTATCCATCAGACCAAAAATATCGTTTGTTTCCTTGTCCTTAGAAAAACATTCTCTTCATCGCACAGTTCTTAAAGTAAGCCAAAGTGACTAAATCTTGGCCCGCGGGGATGGCCAGACGTTGGTCATGGAGTGGTGTCTTGGGCTTGGACATGGTTGTTCGTGGACCTTCAGTGGGTTTGGCCCTTTGGCAAGAGTGGGCGTGGTTCCATGGTGTTAGTGTTGTTGTATGGTTTTCAACGGTTTTTCGCTAATTAATTGGACACCTTTTCCTAAATTAAATGGATAAGATAAAACTTCTGCCTTCATTGCAAAACAAATAAACCCACAAATTTCACAGAGTTGGATTCTCCCATGCAACATTCCCCCATGTGAACCATCAATTTTGAAGATTGATCTCTTTTAGAAGCACCACCATATATCTCTAATATATTAGTATTAACATTGAGGTTGTTTTTTGTCAGTATCCCTCATAGTTGGTTGAAATTGCTAAGACATCCATTCCGTCACTCTTGAGCTTATGAGAGAAGCTCTAAAAAAATAAATCATTTGTGCAGTTGTTCAAAAACCCCAAACTGAAAAATACGCAGAAAGAGTTAAGAATGCACCATAAATCATAAACGGAGACCACCATCAGGATGTCATTGACAAATTTCCGGGAGCCTATTCACCTGTGGCTTCACTACAAATTACAAAATAACCCACCAGCGCCCGTGGATTTTTTTAACAGCACATGCTAAAAATATATGCAAAAGTTTTTTTACCTGGTGGATGAAATATCAAAGCAGCTATCAAGGCCGGTACCATTTTACGCCATTCTCTAGTGGATACCGGCACAAATTTGTTCCGTGCTAGGTGCCATACAAGAGCGGCACTTTTTTTATGCCGCGTTAGGTTAAATGATGCTATAATTATTATGTCGTCCATTGCAAGAACCATTAGTTGTGAGTCCCACGTTTAAGAATGGTCAACCACACCCTCTTACTAGTTAGGGTTGTTTTCCTTACTAGTGTGGCACACCACCACCAGTCCTTGGCTTTACATCTTGCTCTACACGCACCAATCACTACTAGAAAACAGCTAATGGGTGGCGCACCCCTATTGGCCATCTGTGGTGCACCAGGGTGCGTCACTGCTATCACGCCACTGCACCACTGCTAACTATCGTTGTGCGCCACTGTTAGTCAATAGGGATGCGGCATTGGTACGTATTTGGGTGCGCCACTGCTGACTCGGAGAGGTGCACCATTGGTACTTACATGGACGCGCCACTGCTAGCCTTTAGGAGTGCACCAAAGGGGTGCACCACTGCTAACTTGGAGAGGTGCGCCACTGATGTGCTACTAGGTGCGCCATTGCTAATAATTCGAATATTTAAATTTAATTTGAATTTCTAGTATTTGTACAGGTTACACAATACAACACAATACAACACAATATATCCAGATTGCGATACGTAATACATAGACAATACATCGCATTATATCATCATAGTTCATCACATTAGCCTCCTAATTCAAAGTAGCTTTCACAAAGTTCAAATATGACACAAGTTACGGTGTCGAGATCGAGTAGCATAGTTGTCGTCATGTTACAAGGTCGATCATCTAAACTACCATCACATAGAAGAGAGCTACAGTCACTACGAGCAGCATCGCGATGAAAGTGGTCTTCATCCGGTTCCTCCTCCGCTCCCTCCTCTCTCCCGCCAGATAACGCGCATATCTGTCTTCGACCTCTGCTCTAGTGGCGTAGCCTTTATAGCTGTTACCACTAAAATGGTGAACCTGTCTCCGACACTCCTCCCAGTCGTCATAGACTCCGAGAACCTTGCCCTTGTACACGACATACAACGACATCTCTGTATATATGCATAACCCAATGAAACATTAGTATCAGTATCAAATTTTAGGGACACACATAAACGGTTCCTTGGCCGTTCCCTTCCCTTCGTCTACAGAGGAGAGGGGCGATTTTCTGAAACCCACCCGGTCAACCCACCTCGCCGCCGCGGATCCGGCCGTTTCCTCCCCTCCGTCGGCTGCTCCGGCAGCGGGAGGGTGGGGGAACGCCGGATCTCGGTGTGTATATAGTGTAGGGCTTGCTAGGTCTTCAGCCGGCAGCGTTGGGGGGGCGGCGGCGCTGCCGGTGGTGTGTTGTGCAGGTGGAGATCTTCCCCTTCGACGACGGCGCTCCGGTGGAGCTCCGAAGTGGATCTGCTGCCTGTGTCACGCTCGCAGCTCTGGGCAGCTGCCGTGGGCGACTTCCCCGCGCCGGAGTTCGAGGACGACGACTTCGGCTTGTCAAGATCTGGATCCAGCTCGTGTTGAAGCAAGCGTGCGTTGTGGCCGGAGGAGGAGGATGGAGGCTCCCCGGAGTTTGAGTTCCGACGACTTCCTGTCCGCCTGGGGACATCTGCCGTTCCAAGGATTGTGTGGCGATGCGGCGGCGGCGCGCCGTCGGTGCGTTCTGTTCCTCGTCGGTGGCTTCGCTTTACAGAAGAAGGACTTGGTTGTAATTTTGTGTTTTGTGGAGGTCCTTTCTGTAATTGTCTTGCTTTAATGATATGGCTGTTTCCTCGCAAAAAAAAATTTAGGGACACACAGAACAAAAGGAGATGGCGCTAGGTGCAATCATAGGTGAATAAGAGCAAACTCAAATACGATCCAAGTAGTATCAACTAAATAGTATGCCTCATACTTTGTTGGTCGAAACAAATATTAACAATCAGAGGTTGTATCAGCGAGGCCAGGTAGGATGCATAAGAGCTTGATATTTGTGCCATCACACCAGGCTCGCTGGCACCGCTCCGAGTGTAGTGACCAAACATTTTAATCATCGGCGCTAAAATAGAAGAAAGACCAAAGTAAACGAAGAATGCCAACTCAATTACAAGCCAAGTAGTATTAACTAAATAGCATGCCTCATACTTTGTTGGTCGAAACAAATATTAACATTCAGGGATAGCGTAAGTGAGACCCAAGTATGATGCACAAGAGATTGATATTTGTGCCATCACACCAGACTCACTTGCGCCGCCCCCGAGTGTAGTGACCAAACATTTTAATCATTGGCACTCTGAAGACCAAAGTAAATAGAATGATAAGAGCCTCATATAATGATACACACGTAGGATGGTCGAACCAAATATTAACATTCAGGGATGGAGTCAGCGAAGCCAAATAGGATGCACAAGAGATTAATATGTGTGCCATCACACCAGATTCACTGGCTCTACGCCCAAGTGTGCGGGTGCATAAACATTCTAATCATCGGCACTCTGAAAGACCGAAGTAAATGGAATGACAAGGCCTCATATAATGACACACATAGAGAATGAGAATCACAAGACCAAATGAATTGGGCGAGAAATTTGCATGGACATCTGAAATGGTCTTACGCTATCATTTTTCCATTAGATGGTGCTAGTTGTAATCGTCGGCCAATGCAATTAATTAAGAAGTGCCAACTCAAATAACACTAGTAGGAAAACCCTTATAGGCGGAGCTTAGTTCTGTGGCGCACCTCGAAAAATGCGCCACATAAATTTGTTTTGTGGCGCACGAGGCAAGGTGCGCCACAAAAATAGCTTAATTTTGTGGCGCACCAAAGAACCGTGCGCCACAAAAACTTGGTGGGCCCCACCAGCTAACACCCCCAATCATTGGTTTTACTATTTCTATGGCGCACGTGCCACAGTGCGCCACAAAAATAAGCTATTCTGTGGCGCACGGCGACAGTGCGCCACAATAATAAGCTATTTTGTGGCTCACTGCAACAGTGCGCCACAAAAATAAGCTATTCTGTGGCGCAGTTTGGCTCGTGCGCCACAGAAATAAGGTATTCTATGGCGCATTGTTTTAGGTGCGCCACAGAATTAGCGAACCAGATATACAAAAGTGAGCCAACCTCCCACCTACCACACTACACAAGCCATTCTTCTTCCTCCATCTAGCTCGTCCCCCCTTCTCTCTCATACCATTTTGACTCTACTTTTCACTTGCTTGGGTATTTATTGCACTTACTTTGGTTGATACTTAATTGGAGTTGAGGAGAAGGCTCTCCATACTCTCTCCTCCTCTCGAACTCATCGATCGCGGTCTCGTCTCGGTATCGAATCTAGAAGGTGAGTAGTTGGAGGAGACATACATATGCTTGGAGGAGACATGCATATGCTTGTAGATCTTGTGTGGCCGTCGTGTGTATGGATGTTTGTTGCAGGTGAAGCGCTTGTGTGTGTGCCGGTGTGGTGCATGGATGTTTGCTGAAATGTTGATTCATTTCCGTTTCGGCAAGTTTTGCACTACCCATATGTCCTACTTTGAGGAGAGGTCATGCCGAATTTTTCCGCTCCATGTAATACCTTGAGGAGAGGTACGGCCCATGCATGTGTGTGCATTTGGTGCGGTTCTAATTTCCTGTTCTATGTATACCATTTGCAGGCAAGCATGGTCCTCTCGATGAGTTCCGCTCGAATCTCTAGATACAAGATAGACGCGAAGGAGGACATGATTCAGAACAATAGGCGCCAGATAAGATGTCCGTGTCGATCATGCAAACTCGAGCGCTGGATCAACCCTGATTCCGGAGAACTGGAGGAGCACCTGCTGAGGCGCGGTTGTAGGATAACGTTGCATAGAAAACAAAAAATTTCCTATCGCGAACACGCAATCCAAGCCAAGATGCAATCTAGAAGACGGTAGCAACGAGGGGATGATCAAGACTAACCCTTGAAGAGATTCCAAAGCCTATAAGAGTAGGCTCTTATTGCTGCGGTAGACGATCACTTGCCGCTTGCAAAAGCGCGTAGAAGATCTTGATCACGATCGCTACCGGCGCCACGAACGGGCAGCACCTCCGTACTCGGTCACACGTTCGGTTGTTGATGAAGACGACGTCCACCTCCCCGTTCCAGCGGGCAGCGGAAGTAGTAGCTCCTCTTGAATCTGACAGCACGACGGCGTGGTGTCGGTGGCGGTGGAGAAATCCGGCGGAGCTTCGCTTAAGCGTGCGGGATGTGGTGGAGGAGAGAGACCGCTAGGGTTTGGGGAGAGAGGGGGTTGGGCGCCGGCCCTCTAAGGGGTGCGGCCAAGGCTGAGCCAAAGAGTGGTCAGCCCCCTCTCTATGCCCCTCATTATATAGGTGGAAGCCCCAAGAGTTCTAGTCCAAGTCTTCGAATAAGACCCCAACACTAAAACCTCCCATATGTGGGAAACCTACTCAAGGAGGGAGTCCTACCCAAGGTGGGACTCCCACCTTTCCTTGAGGTGGGTTGGCCGGCCACCCTAGGGGAGTCCACCTTGGACTCCTCCCCTTTAGGGTTGGCTGGTCATGCAAGTGGAGTCTCTTCGGGACTCCACTTTCCAAAGTGCCATTCTTAGGACTTTTCTAGAACCTTCTAGAACCTGCCATAAATGCACCGGATCATTTCCAAACTTGGAATATGACTTCCTATATATGAATCTTATTCTTCGGACCATTCCGGAACTCCTCGTGATGTCCGGGATCTCATCCGGACTCGAACAAATATTCGAACTCCATTCCATATTCAAGTTCTACCATTTCAACATCCAACTTTAAGTGTGTCACCCTACGGTTCGTGAATTATGCGGACATGGTTGAGTACTCACTCCGACCAATAACCAATAGCGGGATCTGGAGATCCATAATGGCTCCCACATATTCAACGATGACTTTAGTGATCGAATGAACCATTCACATACGATACCAATTCCCTTTGTCTCGCGATATTTTACTTGTCCGAGGTTTGATCTTCGGTATCACTCTATACCTTGTTCAACCTCGTCTCCTGACAAGTACTCTTTACTCGTACCGTGGTATGTGGTCTCTTATGAACTCATTCATATGCTTGCAAGACATTAGACGACATTCCACCGAGAGGGCCCAGAGTATATCTATCCGTCATCGGGGTGGACAAATCCCACTGTTGATCCATATGCCTCAACTCATACTTTCCGGATACTTAATCCCACCTTTATAACCACCCATTTACGCAGTGGCTTTTGATGTAATCAAAGTACCTTTCCGGTATAAGTGATTTACATGATCTCATGGTCATAAGGACTAGGTAACTATGTATCGAAAGCTTATAGCAAATAACTTAATGACGAGATCTTATGCTACGCTTAATTGGGTGTGTCCATTATATCATTCACATAATGACATAACCTTGTTATTAATAACATCCAATGTTCATGATCATGAAACGATGATCATCTATTAATCAACAAGCTAGTTTATACAAGAGGCTTACTAGGGACTCCTTGTTGTTCACATAACACACATGTATCAATGTTTCGGTTAATACAATTATAGCATGGTATGTAAACATTTATCATAAACATAAAGATATATAATAACCACTTTTATTATTGCCTCTTGGGCATATCTCCTTCAGTCTCCCACTTGCACTAGAGTCAATAATCTAGTTTACATTTGTAAAGATATAACACCTTGGCCTTATGGTGCTTTATCATGTATTGCTCACGGGAGAGGTTTTTAGTCAACGGATCTGACACGCTCAGAAACGTATGTATTTTGTAATTTATTTGCGTCTCAACGCATCACTCATTTCCAAATGAGTCGGCATTAAATATGTTTGGTCTTCTGGTGGAACCTTAATTCCGCGGCCTGAAATATGTCACTAATATTGTCACACACAATATAGCTTCAAAGTTCTGACACTATCGAAACTACACCAAGTTCTCAAAGAACTTCTTGACTTAACATCCTTTGTCATTGTCAAAACAATGACATACTCTGCCTTCTTTTGTAGAATCTGTCACAATATTTAGAACTCTTCTAAATCTAGCATAGACAACTTCTAGCTCATTGTGCTACCTTTTAAACAACACTTAGTCTAATTTGAGATTGAAATTATATTTTATATGTGACAAAACCAATATCGGTGTAACACCTTACAGCGATTTGTTTGTCATTTTTTCATACAAAAAAAAAAATATATCCTTAGTTCTTCTAAAGTACTCAAGGATATTCTTACTGTCGTCCAATGATCATCATATGAATCATTCTGGTATATGCTCATAACACTTTATAGCACATGATATCTGATTGTGTACATATTATTCGTGATCTATAATCACTCATGTGTTTTTACTCATTGAGTGTCAGATACACTCAAGTCTTGTTAAACCTTCACATGACAAGAACATTTTCTTAATATTTCTATATTGAACTACTTCAATATCCATCATATGTACTTTGACTTAAACTTATTTATGTGTTTCAATCTATCTTCATAGATCTTGACACTAAATTTGTTTCAGTCCATATTCTTTCATTGAAGTTAATTTTCAATGAAACATTTTAATCAAGTATATAATTACATTATTTATAACCAACTATATGTCATCTACATAAAGTATTATAAATATGTCTCAGCGCTCCCACTTAATTTCTTGCAAATGCAAGCCTCTTCATCATTTCTGATGAAATCAAAAACTCTTTGACTATTTCATCTGGTGAAGATTCCAACTCCGCGATACTCACTTTATCCAATTGAAGTTTGTATACCTATCTAGTATTCCATGGATCAGCAAAAATCTTGGTTGTATCTTGTATACATACTTCTGTTAAGTAGTGTATTTTGCCATCCTACTAGCATATCTCATAAAAGAAATATGTAGTGATTACTAGAATAATCCACATAGACTATAAGCATTGCTACGGAAGATCTAATCTTATCGTATTCAACTCTTTGAACTTTGTCGTAAACAATTTTTCGACAAGTCAAGCTTTCTTCAAGGATATTTCATCCAAGTCTATCAATTTCATAGATCCATTTACTTTCATAAAGTATTCATCTATCTTGGATTTCATGGCGTATAGCCATTTTAACGGAGTCAGGGCCCATCATAACTTCTTTGTTTGTAGTTGGTTTATCATTGTTCAAAATCAATCCTTTGTTCACAAATCATTTATTTGATCACAAAGTAAACCATACCTACAAGGTTCAATATGTACTTCGATCTCCATGGCTAAAACACTTTGTAGTCATGGGAGTCATGATCGTCGTGGCCGCTTCCGAAACAAATTCCGATGCTGCGCTACTCTGACCATTATGCTCAGGTTCATAAACCTTATCAAATTATATTGTCCTCCCACTCAAAAACTTCACTAGAAACAATTTCTTGGAAATAAGAAACATTGACAAACACTTTTGTCTTTGTCTCGTGGGAAGAATTCCCAATCAAATCTCTGGGATAACCAACAAAGACATTCATCCGATTTTGGTTGTAAACTTATTTACTTATGCTATGCATACCAAAATTTAAGAAAAGACTATCAGGTTTCATACCCATGCCATAGCTCGTATGGTGTCATTTCAACGGATCATGATGATGCTCTATTCAGTGTAAAAGCGGTAGTCACTAAAGCATAATCCACAAAAATATAATGGCATCAATATTTTATCTCATCATTAATCCAACAAGGTTTGGATACATCTCTCGGATACTATATCTTCATTATGATACTCCAAGAAATGTGAGTTTGTAGAACAATTTCATGACTCTTTTAGATGTTCGCTAAAAAACGTAATTCAAATATTTTCATCATGATCCAATCATAGATATTTGACTTTTCTATTACGATGATTTCCACTTCATGCTGAAATTTATTTGAATCCATTCAAATGTTTCAAACTTCTTCCTTATTGAATATATCCACATATATACTCAATTCATTGTTGAAAGTATTCATGAAGTAGAAGAATCTCCCGCACACAACTATGCTTAGTGAACCACATACATCATTATGTATTTTTCACAAAGTTTGTTGCCCGTTCAACTCTTGGCCTATGAACGGTATTTTAATCATTCTCTTTAGAAAAGATTTGCAAGCGCCAAATGATTCAAAAATCAGATGACTCCAAAAATCCATTTGCATGGAGTTCCTTCATGCGTTCCTTTCTAACATGACCTAAATGGCGGTTCCATAAATAAGTGGAATTCAAATCATTTGCCTTATGGCATTTTAGCGTCAGTTTTATGTATGTGTGTTTCACCATTAAGATTTATAATAACTTATCCATCGTACATGGAGTAATGTCATAATTTGAACAACTCATTGTTTTCATTTGACCAGAGCAAAATAACAATTATTAAGTTCTTTATTATAAATTCTAAGGGCTAGATAGAATGCCAACGACGAACATACTAACACTTTATTTTGTTCCAGACGTGCATTCCTATCATATTCCTTGTCAGTCACTTAGGCCATTGTATTCTTGTATTGCGTTGTTTTGTATGACACTTCATACCAACCAATATGGTACTAATACCCAAGAATTTCATTGTGTGACTTAACTAGGAATACAACCATAACATGTATATCATTTATATACACCTGAGCTAGACTTTCTAGTCTTTTCTTTTCTTTTTGCCAAAATATCTTTTGCAGTTTCTCTTTTAGCTTTCCTCAGTATTCAGAAAAACACTTCAACATTAATAACTTCTAGGTTTGTTGGTCAAATACCAATAACCTTGAGGTTCTTACTTTGAAGTTGATCATCATATGACAAGTGTTCCAGATTTCACTATTAGTAATTTTGTAATATGATGAACAATTTCACTCATAATTTTATCCATCATATCATGACGACTTTCCGAGACCATGTCTGTACATGCTAGGCTCGTAAAGTTTTAACCTTGGTATTTGCATGTGCAAATCTAGCTTGCACCCGTTGTATGCACACGTAGAATCTATCACACCCGATCATCACGTGATGCTTCGAAACGACGAGTTTTAGTAACGGTGCATATTAAGGATGGTCACTTCATGGATATGCGAATATCGTTAGTGCCCCAATAGTTGGAGGATTGTGACGCCTTGCGTCTTCAACCTTCGTACATTCCCATAAAACTTATGAGTTCATGTAGTCTCACCAAATTATATTCTATCATCTTGCAATAAGGTCTTAGATATCACATATATCTCATACCTTGATTATTTCTGAAAACTAAATTTTCAGCTCCTTACTTTTCAAACAGATTTGAACTTCAAGTTTCACGGAGACAAGATAACTTTAGGTACTAATTGAAACCATAGCTCTTTGAATCAACAATGTGAGGTTTACTAAAAAGTTTGCACTAGGACTTAATCAATGCTTGATGCTTTAACAATACGGTACCAATCCGTAAAGTTTCTTGTCAGATTTTAACAGTATTTCTATCTCAATTACAAGACTAGCGCATAGTAGTAAACGGATGCCAATACTACAAAATTAATTCAAAATACTACTCAGACTATGTTTATGATAATTAGTTCATGGTTTAATCTAATTACTAATGAACTCCCACTTAATACAACATCCCTCATAGTTGTTAAGTGGTACACGATCCAAATTCACTACACCAAAAACCGATCATCACGTGAGATGATGTAGCTTCAATGGTGAACATCAACATGTTGATCATATCATCCATATGACTCGTGTTCAACCTTTCGGTTTCCGTTGTCCCGAGGCCATGTCTGTACATGCTAGGCTCGTCAAGCAAACCCAAGTATTCCGCGTGTGCAACATGGCTTACACCCGTTGTATGTGAATCGTTGAATCTATTACATCCGATCATCACGAGATGCTTCGAAACGACGAACTGTTACAACGGTGCATACGAGGGGAGAACACTTTATTATCTTGATATTAATGTGAGGGATCATCTTATAATGCTACCGTCGCGATCTAAGCAAAATAAGATGCATAAAAGGATTAACATCACATGCAGTTCATATGTGATATGATATGGCCCTTTTGTCTTTGCGCCTTTGATCTTCATCTCCAAAGCACGGACATGATCTCCATCATCTTCGGGCATGATCTCCATCATCGTCGGCGTAGCGTCAAGGTTCATGGCGCCATCTTCATGGTTGTTCACCTCATGTAGCAACTATTACAACTACTTTGAAATACTACTCAACATGAAAATTAAAGACAACCATAAGGCTCCTGCCGGTTGCCACAATACAATAATGATCATCTCATACATATTCATCATCATATCATGGCCATATCACATCACCAAACCCTGCAAAAACAAGTTAGACGTCTCTAATTTGGTTTGCATATTTTACGTGGTTTAGGGTTTTCGAGAGAGATCTAATCTACCTACGAACATGAACCACAACGTTGATACTAATGTTTTCAATAGAAGAGTAAATTGAATCTTCACTATAGTAGGAGAGACAGACACCCGCAAAGCCTCTTATGCAATACAAGTTGCATGTCGAACGAGGAACAAGTCTCATGAACGCGGTCATGTAAAGTTAGTCCGAGCCGCTTCATCCCACTATGCCACAAAGATGCAAAGTACTCAAACTAAAGATAACAAGAGCATCAACGCCCACAAACCATTGTGTTCTACTCGTGCAACCATCTATGCATAGACACGGCTCTGATACCACTGTAGGATAACGTTGCATAGAAAACAAAAAATTTCCTATCGCGAACACGCAATCCAAGCCAAGATGCAATCTAGAAGACGGTAGCAACGAGGGGATGATCAAGACTAACCCTTGAAGAGATTCCAAAGCCTATAAGAGTAGGCTCTTATTGCTGCGGTAGACGATCACTTGCCGCTTGCAAAAGCGCGTAGAAGATCTTGATCACGATCGCTACCGGCGCCACGAACGGGCAGCACCTCTGTACTCGGTCACACGTTCGGTTGTTGATGAAGACGACGTCCACCTCCCCGTTCCAGCGGGCAGCGGAAGTAGTAGCTCCTCTTGAATCTGACAGCACGACGGCGTGGTGTCGGTGGCGGTGGAGAAATCCGGCGGAGCTTCGCTTAAGCGTGCGGGATGTGGTGGAGGAGAGAGACCGCTAGGGTTTGGGGAGAGAGGGGGTTGGGCGCCGGCCCTCTAAGGGGTGCGGCCAAGGCTGAGCCAAAGAGTGGTCAGCCCCCTCTCTATGCCCCTCATTATATAGGTGGAAGCCCCAAGAGTTCTAGTCCAAGTCTTCGAATAAGACCCCAACACTAAAACCTCCCATATGTGGGAAACCTACTCAAGGAGGGAGTCCTACCCAAGGTGGGACTCCCACCTTTCCTTGAGGTGGGTTGGCCGGCCACCCTAGGGGAGTCCACCTTGGACTCCTCCCCTTTAGGGTTGGCTGGTCATGCAAGTGGAGTCTCTTCGGGACTCCACTTTCCAAAGTGCCATTCTTCCGGACTTTTCTAGAACCTTCTAGAACCTGCCATAAATGCACCAGATCATTTCCAAACTTGGAATATGACTTCCTATATATGAATCTTATTCTTCGGACCATTCCGGAACTCCTCGTGATGTCCGGGATCTCATCCGGGACTCCGAACAAATATTCGAACTCCATTCCATATTCAAGTTCTACCATTTCAACATCCAACTTTAAGTGTGTCACCCTACGGTTCGTGAATTATGCGGACATGGTTGAGTACTCACTCCGACCAATAACCAATAGCGGGATCTGGAGATCCATAATGGCTCCCACATATTCAACGATGACTTTAGTGATCGAATGAACCATTCACATACGATACCAATTCCCTTTGTCTCGCGATATTTTACTTGTCCGAGGTTTGATCTTCGGTATCACTCTATACCTTGTTCAACCTCGTCTCCTGACAAGTACTCTTTACTCGTACCGTGGTATGTGGTCTCTTATGAACTCATTCATATGCTTGCAAGACATTAGACGACATTCCACCGAGAGGGCCCAGAGTATATCTATCCGTCATCGGGGTGGACAAATCCCACTGTTGATCCATATGCCTCAACTCATACTTTCCGGATACTTAATCCCACCTTTATAACCACCCATTTACGCAGTGGCTTTTGATGTAATCAAAGTACCTTTCCGGTATAAGTGATTTACATGATCTCATGGTCATAAGGACTAGGTAACTATGTATCGAAAGCTTATAGCAAATAACTTAATGACGAGATCTTATGCTACGCTTAATTGGGTGTGTCCATTATATCATTCACATAATGACATAACCTTGTTATTAATAACATCCAATGTTCATGATCATGAAACGATGATCATCTATTAATCAACAAGCTAGTTTATACAAGAGGCTTACTAGGGACTCCTTGTTGTTCACATAACACACATGTATCAATGTTTCGGTTAATACAATTATAGCATGGTATGTAAACATTTATCATAAACATAAAGATATATAATAACCACTTTTATTATTGCCTCTTGGGCATATCTCCTTCAGCGGTTTCATGCAAGACAACCAGGCGCGGCCGGCCCCATCAAATGGTGCGCATGAAGACCATGTCGAGCGAGATGACTATCATCATGAAGAAGACTATCATCATGCCGACGGGGACTATCATCATGAAGAAGAAGTCGGCGGAGAAGATCATCATGAAGAAGAAGATGCCGGCGGAGAACATCATCATGATGAAGAAGAAGATTCCGGCGCGACCCCGCTAATTTCGGCCTTGCGGGACTCTCATATTCAAGATCTTCTCCTCCAGGAGACGAGCAACGATAGAGTTGCAGCTAGAGAGAGAGCCAAGCTGTCGCAAATGAAGAAAGACGGGATGACTCCGATCTTTCCTGGGTGTCGTCTGCAGGATACGCGCTTGCATGTAACGCTTGATTACCTGTAGATGAAGACGCAGAACAAGTGGACCGATTCCAGCTTCAGCAAGAACTTAAAATTCTGGCACGATCATCTCCCGGAGGGGAACACATTGCCAAGTAGTACCGAGGAGGCCAAGAAAGTCGTGTGTCCCCTTGACCTACCGCACGAAAAATATCACGTCTGCATTAATGATTGTGTGATTTATAGGTGCGAGTACAAGGACAGAACCACATGTCCGGTGTGTGGTCACGGACGGTACAAGGTTGGGAACAAGAAGGTACCTCGAAAAGTGGTATGGTACTTTCCTATCACTCCCCGTCTGCAGCGGTATTTCGTGGACCCTAAGGAAGCAAAGCTCATGCAATGGCACGCGGAAAGGCAGAAGCCCGAAGAAGATCCGGAGATGGGCTATATGCTGACACACCCTTCAGACGCTGGACAGTGGCAAGCATTGGACATCGCCTTCCCTAGGTTCGGGGGCGACGCAAGGAACATCAGGCTGGGTATGAGCACCGATGGACTCAATCCGTTCGGCAACCAGAGTAGCACGCATAGCACCTGGCCTGTGTTTGTATGGCCTTACAACCTACCCCCGTGGCTGTGCACCAAGCAAAGGTACATACACCTGAGTATTCTCATTCAGGGGCCGAAACAACCAGGTGTCGACATGCATTTGTATCTCGGGCTGCTGAAAGAGGAGTTAGAGACGTTGTGGAAGACGCCACCCCGTACGTGGGACGCCTACACTAGAACTTATTTCGATATGAGAGCCGCGTTGATCACGACGGTCACGGACTATCCTGGTTACGCATATGTATCTGCCCAGGTCGGCCACGGATTCAACGGCTGTGTGAAGTGCATGGACGATACCCCGCATCTACAACTACCAAGGGATCCTGGGTCCTCGAAAACCGTCTACCCAGGTGCTCGAAGGTGGCTTCGCTTGGATCACCCGTGGAGAAAACGCGGTGATCTGTTCAATGGTAAAGATGAGCCCGATGGACCCCCACGCCCGAGGAGCGGCGCAGAAATCGATGATCTTCTGAAAAATTGGAAGGAGTTGACTGCCTACAACTGGCGCGTGGTTGACGAGGGAGGAAATCCCTGTATTGTAGCTTTTTGTTCCCCGGCAACGGCGCCAGAAAATAGCTTGATGTCTACGCCCCCTCCTTTTCTTGTAGACAGTGTTGGGCCTCCAAGAGCAGAGGTTTGTAGAACAGCAGCAAGTTTTCCCTTAAGTGGATCACCCAAGGTTTATCGAACTCAGGGAGGAAGAGGTCAAAGATATCCCTCTCATGCAACCCTGCAACCACAAAGCAAGAAGTCTCTTGTGTCCCCAACACACCTAATAGGTGCACTAGTTCGGCGAAGAGATAGTGAAATACAGGTGGTATGAATAAATAGTAGCAACGGCACCAGAAAAGTGCTTTGCCCAGGACAGTAAACAAGCAGTAGTAATGCAGCAGTAGTAACGTAGTAAAATAGTAAACAAGCAGCGATAGCAGTATTTAGGAACAAGGCCTAGGGATCAGACTTTCACTAGTGGACACTCTCAACATTGATCACATAACAGAATAGATAAATGCATACTCTACACTCTTGTTGGATGATGAACACCATTGCGTAGGATTACACGAACCCTCAATGCCGGAGTTAACAAGCTCCACAATTCAATGTTCATATTTAAATAACCTTAGAGTGCTTGAAAGATCAATACGACTAAACCAAGTACTAACATAGCATGCACACTGTCACCTTCATGCTAAGAAAGGAGGCATAGATCATATCAATACTATCATAGCAATAGTTAACTTCATAATCTACAAGAGATCATAATCATAGCCTACGCCAAGTACTAACACGGATGCACACACTGTCACCATTACACCGTGCAGGAGGAATAAAACTACTTTAATAACATCACTAGAGTAGCACATAGATAAATTGTGACACAAAACACATTGCAATCATAAAGAGATATAAATAAGCACTTCACTATGCCATTCATAACAGTGAATAAGTATTCTGTGAAATATAGCCTAAGAGACCCACACGGTGCACACACTGTCACCTTTACACACGTGGGACAAGGAGTCTCCGGAGATCACATAAGTAAAACCCACTTGACTAGCATAATGACATCTAGATTACAAGCATCATCATATGAATCTCAATCATGTAAGGCAGCTCATGAGATTATTGTATTGAAGTACATAGGAGAGAGATGAACCACATAGCTACCGGTACAGCCCCGAGCCATGATGGAGAACTACTCCCTCCTCATGGGAGACAGCAGCGTTGATGGAGATGGCGGTGGTGTCGATGGAGGAGCCTTCCGGGGGCACTTCCCCGTCCCGGTGGCGTGCCGGAACAGAGACTCCTGTCCCCCAGATCTTGGCTTCGCGATGGCGGCGGCTCTGGAAGGTTTTCTCTGGTTTCGTCGAACCTATCAGGGTTTTCGTGACGGAGGCTTTAAATAGGCGGAAGGGCAAGGTCGGTGGACTTCTGGGGGGCCCACACTATAGGGGGGCGCGGGCCCCCCCTTGGCCGCGCCGGCCTAGGGTTTGGTGGCCCTGTGCCCCCTCTCTGGCGGTTCTCGTGTGTTCTGGATGCTTCCGGGCAAAATAGGAACCTGGGCGTTGATTTCGTACAATTCCGAGAATATTTCTTTACTAGGATTTCTGAAACCAAAAACAGCAGAAAACAGCAACTGGCACTTCGGCATCTTGTTAATAGGTTAGTTCCAGAAAATGCACGAATATGACATAAAGTATGCATAAAACATGTAGATATCATCAATAATGTGGCATGGAACACAAGAAATTATCGATATGTCAGAGATGTATCAGCATCCCCAAGCTTAGTTCTGCTCGTCCCGAGCAGGTAAAACGATAACAAAGATAATTTCTGGAGTGACATGCCATCATAACCTTGATCATACTATTTGTAAAGCATATGTAGTGAATGCAGCGATCAAAACAATGGAAATGACATGAGTAAACAAATGAATCATAAAACAAAGACTTTTCATGAATAGTACTTCAAGACAAGCATCAATAAGTCTTGCATAAGAGTTAACTCATAAAGTAATAATTCAAAGTAAAGGTATTGAAGCAACACAAAGGAAGATAAAGTTTCAGCGGTTGCTTTCAACTTGTAACATGTATATCTCATGGATAGTTGTCAATGCAAAGCAATATAATGAATGCAATATGCAAGTATGTAGGAATCAATGCACAGTTCACACAAGTGTTTGCTTCTTAAGGTGGAGAGAGATAGGTGAACCGACTCAACAATAAAAGTAAAAGAAAGGCCCTTCGCAGAGGGAAGCAGGGATAAATCATGTGCTAGAGCTTTTTAAGTTTTGAAATCATATAGAGCATAAAAGTAAAGTTTTGAGAGGTGTTTGTTGTTGTCAACGAATGGTAATGGGTACTCTAACTACCTCGCCAACCAGACTTTCAAGAGCGGCTCCCATGAAGGACGTTATCTCTACCAGCAAGGTAGATCATCCCTCTTCTCTTTTGTTCACACATGTATTTTAGTTTCATTATTGCTGACACTCCTCCCAACCTTTTGCTTACACAAGCCATGGCTAACCGAATCCTCGGGTGCCTTCCAACATTCACATACCATGAAGGAGTGTCTATTTGCAAAATTAAGTTGCTTACTGATGAATCAGAGCAAAACATGTGAAGAGAATTATAAATGCAAGTTGTAATTAATTGGGGCTGGGAACCCCATTGCCAGCTCTTTTTGCAAAATTATTGGATAAGCGGATGAAGCCACTAGTCCATTGTGAAAGTCTGTCAAGAGTAAATGACAAGGTTGAAAGATAAACACCACATACTTCCTCATGAGCTATAAAACATTAACACAAATTGAGAAGCATTTTGAAGGTTTAAAGGTAGCACATGAAGTATTTACTTGGAATGGCAGAAAATACCATGTAGTAGGTAGGTATGGTGGACACAAATGGCATAGTGGTTGGCTCAAGGATTTTGGATGCATGAGAAGTATTCCCTCTCGATACAAGGTTTAGGCTAGCAAGGTTATTTGAAACAAACACAAGGATGAACCGGTATAGCAAAGCTCACATAAAAGACATATTGTAAACATTATAAGACTTTACACCGTCTTCCTTGTTGTTCAAACTCAATACTAGAAATTATCTAGACCTTAGAGAGACCAATTATGCAAACCAAATTTTAGCAAGCTCTATGTGTTTCTTCATTAATGGGTGCAAAGCATATGATGCAAGAGCTTAAACATGAGCACAACAATTGCCAAGTATCACATTATCCAAGACATTCTAGAATTATTACATGTAGCATTTTCCAATTCCAACCATATAACAATTTAACGAAGAAGAAACTTCGCCATGAATACTATGAGTAAAGCCTAAGGACATACTTGTCCATATGCAACAGCGGAGCGTGTCTCTCTCCCACACAAAGAATGCTAGGATCCATTTTATTCAAACAAAACAAAAACAAAAACAAACCGACGCTCCAAGCAAAGTACATAAGATGTGACGGAATAAAAATATAGTTTCAGGGGAGGAACCTGATAATGTTGTCGATGAAGAAGGGGATGCCTTGGGCATCCCCAAGCTTAGATGATTGAGTCTTCTTGAAATATGCAGGGATGAACCACCGGGGCATCCCCAAGCTTAGACTTTTCACTCTTCTTGATCATAGTATATCATCCTCCTCTCTTGACCCTTGAAAACTTCCTCCACACCAAACTCAAAGCAACTCATTAGAGGGTTAGTGCATAATCAAAAACTCACATATTCAGAGGTGACACAATCATTCTTAACACTTCTGGACATTGCCCAAAGCTACTGGAAGGTAATGGAACAAAGAAATCCACCCAACACAGCGAAAGAAGCAATGCGAAATAAAAGGCAGAATCTGTCAAAACAGAACAGTCCGTAAAGACGAATTTTAAAATGGCACCAGACTTGCTCAGATGAAAATTCCCAAATTGAATGAAAGTTGCGTACATATCTGAGGATCACTCACGTAAATTGGCTTAATTTTCTGAGTTACCTACAGAGAATTTAGCCCAGATTCGTGACAGCAAAGAAATCTGTTTCTGCGCAGTAATCCAAATCTAGTATGAACTTTACTATCAAACTTTACTTGGCACAACAAAACACTAAACTAAGATAAGGAGAGGTTGCTACAGTAGTAAACAACTTCCAAGACACAAATATAAAACAAAGTACTGTAGCAAAATAACACATGGGTTATCTCCCAAGAAGTTCTTTCTTTATAGCCATTAAGATGGGCTCAGCAGTTTTAATGATGCACTCATAAGAAATAGTAGTTGAAGCAAAAGAGAGCATCAAGAGGCAAATTCAAAACACATTTAAGTCTAACATGCTTCCTATGCATAGGAATCTTGTAAATAAACAAGTTCATGAAGAGCAAAGTAACAAGCATAGGAAGATAAAACAAGTATAGCTTCAAAAATTTCAGCACATAGAGAGGTGTTTTAGTAACATGAAAATTTCTACAACCATATTTTCCTCTCTCATAATAACTTTCAGTAGCATCATGAGCAAACTCAACAATATAACTATCACATAAAGCATTCTTATCATGAGTCTCATGCATAAAATTATTACTCTCCACATAAGCATAATCAATTTTATTAGATGTAGTGGGAGCAAATTCAACAAAGTAGCTATCATTATTATTCTCATCAAGTGTTGGAGGCATAGTATAATCACAACAAAATTTACTCTCCATAGTAGGTGGCAACAAAAGACCACTATCATTATAATCATCATATATGGGAGGCAAAGTATCATCAAAGAAAATTTTCTCCTCAATGCTTGGGGGACTAAAAAGATCATGAAAACCAGCTTCCCCAAGCTTAGAACTTTCTATATCATTATCAACAATGGTGTTCAAAGCGTTCATACTAATATTACTACCAGCATGCAAATAATATTCCATAGGTTTTTTAATTTTCGCATCAAACAATCCATGTTTTAAATCAGGAAATAGAATAAGAAGCTCATTCTTATCCATTATGCCAAACTAGTGTAAACAAGAAACAAAAAGATGCAATTGCAGGATCTAAAGGAAATAGCTTCGAGTACTTACAACGGCGAAAATAGCTTAGTAGCCGAGATCCGGAGTGTGAGTACCTTTTACCTTTCCTCCCCGGCAACGGCGCCAGAAAATAGCTTGACTGCCTACAACTGGCGCGTGGTTGACGAGGGAGGAAATCCCTGTATTGTAGCTTTTTGTTCCCCGGCAACGGTGCCAGAAAATAGCTTGATGTCTACGCCCCCTCCTTTTCCTGTAGACAGTGTTGGGCCTCCAAGAGCAGAGGTTTGTAGAACAGCAGCAAGTTTTCCCTTAAGTGGATCACCCAAGGTTTATCGAACTCAGGGAGGAAGAGGTCAAAGATATCCCTCTCATGCAACCCTGCAACCACAAAGCAAGAAGTCTCTTGTGTCCCCAACACACCTAATAGGTGCACTAGTTCGGCGAAGAGATAGTGAAATACAGGTGGTATGAATAAATAGTAGCAACGGCACCAGAAAAGTGCTTTGCCCAGGACAGTAAACAAGCAGTAGTAATGCAGCAGTAGTAACGCAGTAAAACAGTAAACAAGCAGCGATAGCAGTATTTAGGAACAAGGCCTAGGGATCAGACTTTCACTAGTGGACACTCTCAACATTGATCACATAACAGAATAGATAAATGCATACTCTACACTCTTGTTGTATGATGAACACCATTGCGTAGGATTACACGAACCCTCAATGCCGGAGTTAACAAGCTCCACAATTCAATGTTCATATTTAAATAACCTTAGAGTGCATGAAAGATCAATACGACTAAACCAAGTACTAACATAGCATGCACACTGTCACCTTCATGCTAAGAAAGGAGGCATAGATCATATCAATACTATCATAGCAATAGTTAACTTCATAATCTATAAGAGATCATAATCATAGCCTACGCCAAGTACTAACACAGATGCACACACTGTCACCATTACACCGTGCAGGAGGAATAAAACTACTTTAATAACATCACTAGAGTAGCACATAGATAAATTATGACACAAAACACATTGCAATCATAAAGAGATATAAATAAGCACTTCACTATGCCATTCATAACAGTGAATAAGTATTCTGTGAAATATAGCCTAAGAGACCCACACGGTGCACACACTGTCACCTTTACACACGTGGGACAAGGAGTCTCCGGAGATCACATAAGTAAAACCCACTTGACTAGCATAATGACATCTAGATTACAAGCATCATCATATGAATCTCAATCATGTAAGGCAGCTCATGAGATTATTGTATTGAAGTACATAGGAGAGAGATGAACCACATAGCTACCGGTACAGCCCCGAGCCTTGATGGAGAACTACTCCCTCCTCATGGGAGACAACAGCGTTGATGGAGATGGCGGTGGTGTCGACGGAGGAGCCTTTCGGGGGCACTTCCCCGTCCCGGCGGCGTGCCGGAACAGAGACTCCTGTCCCCCAGATCTTGGCTTCGCGATGGCGGCGGCTCTGGAAGGTTTTCTCTGGTTTCGTCGAACCTATCAGGGTTTTCGCGACGGAGGCTTTAAATAGGCGGAAGGGCAAGGTCGGTGGACTTCTGGGGGGCCCACACTATAGGGGGGTGCGGGCTCCCCCTTGGCCGCGCCGGCCTAGGGTTTGGTGGCCCTGTGCCCCCTCTCTGGCGGTTCTCGTGTGTTCTGGATGCTTCCGGGCAAAATAGGAACCTGGGCGTTGATTTCGTCCAATTCCGAGAATATTTCTTTACTAGGATTTCTGAAACCAAAAACAGCAGAAAACAAGCAATCGGCACTTCGGCATCTTGTTAATAGGTTAGTTCCAGAAAATGCACGAATATGACATAAAGTGTGCATAAAACATGTAGATATCATCAATAATGTGGCATGGAACACAAGAAATTATCGATACGTCGGAGACGTATCAGGAGTGCCCAGCGCCGGGAAAGAAGCAACCGAAGCCAGAGCCGTTGCTCGGTGTATGGAAAGCGAGGTCCGTTTTCCACGACTTGGAGTACTGGAAGGTCCTCCACACGCCCCACAGCCTCGATGTCATGCACATTATGAAGAACGTTACGGAGAGTCTGCTTGGCACTCTTTGCAACTCAGAAAAGTCCAAGGATGGACCGAAAGCAAGATACGATCTTAAACATTTTGGCATCAGGAAAGATCTTCAAGCCCCCGATACTGACGATGATGATGATGATGATGATCAGATGGAAGGGACTCAACGTCTCCGCAAAAGGGCTAAGAAGAACGCGGTGCAGCTTCCCGCTGCACAGCTTCTGCGAGTCCGGAGGAGCTCGAGCAGTTTTTCAGGTGCCTCCTAGGAGTGAAAGTTCCTCACGGTTACTCGGGGAATATAAGCAGATATCTGGACGTAGCGAAGAAGAGGTTCACCGGGATGAAGTCTCACGATTGCCACGTGCTAATGACGCAGATACTTCCCGTTGCGATCCGAGGCATAATGGACGAGCACGTCCGTGATACGCTGTTTGGCCTTTGCAACTTTTTTGACGTTATCACCAGGAAGTCGATCGGCGTGAGGCAGCTCAAGATGCTACATGATGAGATCGTGGTGATACTATGTGAGCTCGAGATTTACTTCCCGCCTGCATTCTGTGATATATGCGTCCATCTCCTTCTCCATGTCGTTGAAGACATCAAGCAGCTCGGCCCAACGTTCCTCCACAACATGATGCCTTTCGAAAGGCAGAATGGTGTCATGAAAGGATACGTTCGCAATAGGGCCCGTCCAGACGCAAGCATGGCCAAGGGGTTTCTAACCTACGAGTGCATCTCCTTCTGCCAGAATTATCTAAGCACCGAGGACGACGAGGATCATGTTGGTCTACCCCCCAGGACGCACCTCGGGAGGCTCGCTGGAGTCGGTCACCGCGAGGGCTACCGCTCAGTCCATGTCGGCATTGAAAATCGACGCGACGACTTTGACAAGGCTCACCGGGTCGCGCTACAACACTTAAAACTGATCGAACCTTTCGTGCAAGAGCACAAAAGCATGGTCGAGCAGAATTACATCGATATGGGCCGGCCGAGGAAGATGGGAGACGTAACCAAAAAGCACAACTCCAGCTTCACGCGTTGGTTCAAGCAAACTCAACTGGTTGAAGCACAGAGAAAAAGGCCTTCTACCGAAGATGAAAAACTCATATACACCTTATCATAGGGACCCGCGCATAACGTAAGGACCTATCAGGGGTACGACATTAACGGTTACAGATTCTACACCGAGGAAAAGGACAGAAATAGTGAAAATCAAAACTCAGGAGTAACTATGCTGTCATACGCCGATGACGAGCCTAATGTCAAGGAAAGATTTTTTGGAAGGATCGAGGAGACACTACTAGGAAAAAGCTATTCAGTGGCGCACCACTATCCCCCATCAGTGGCGCACTGCTGGTGCGCCACTACTATTACGCCACTGCTAAGTTTTAGTAGTGGCGCACTACTGGTGCGCCACAACTACCCTAAGTAACAGTGGCGCACTGCGCCGTGCGCCATTCATAGGTACACTGGTGCGCCACTACTAGTCCAAAGGGGTGCGCCACTGTTGTTCAGAAGCAGTGCGCCACTACTGTCTGCTGTCGGTGCGCCACTGCTGCCTCCTTGGGTGCGCCACTGTTACGGCGAGCTGGTGCACCATTGCTGCTTGTTTAGGTGCGCCACTGTGGCATCTCAGACGTGCGCCACTGCTGGCAGCTTTGGTGCGCCACTACTAGTAGTTCATTTTCATTTTTTGTATCTCTGGCATGTATTTGTACAGGTTGTATAGCACAGTATAACAGCACAGATACAGAATATATAACACATATATACAACAGCACAGTATACCAATACATAGTTCTTCACATTAGCCTCCATGATTCACAAGATTTCAAATATTAGACAAGTGTTACGGTGTTACAAGTCAAATGAGCTAGTGGTTACACAAGGTCGATCATCTAAACTAGCATCACATAGAAGAGAGCTAGAGTCACTACTAGCACCGTCCCGATGAAAGTGGTCTTCATCCGGTTCCTCCTCCGCTCCGTCCTCTCTCCCGCCAGATAGCGTGCGTATCTATCTTCGGCCTCCGCTCTAGTGGTGTACCCTTTGTAGCTGTTACCGCTAAAACGGTGAACCTGTCTCCGACACTCCTCCCAGTCGTTGTAGACTCCGGGAACATTGCCCTTGTACACGACATACCACGTCATATCTGCGTACATATGCACAAGCCAAAGAAACATTAGTGCACACGCTCATAGATGTTTGCAACGAATAAGAGCAAACTCAAAAACGATCCAAGTAGTATGAACTAAAAGGCATGCCTCATACATTGTTGGTCGGAACAAATATGAACATCCCGGGATGGTGTCAGTGAGGCCAGGTAGGATGCACAAGAGATTGATATTTGTGCCATCACACCAGGCTCATCAAGGCCACCCCCGGAGTGTACGATTGACCAAACATTCTAATCATTGGCACTAAAATGGAAGAAAGGCCAATGCAGTTAAGAAGTGCCAACTCAAATAAGAGACAAGTAGCTATTATGAACTAAATGGAATGCCTCATATTTTGTTGGTCGGAACAAATATTAACATTTAGAGAAGGGGTAAGTGAAACCAAGTAGGATGCACAAGAGATTGATACTTGTGTCATCGCACCAGGTCCACTAGCCCCTCCCCCAAGTGTACAAGTGACCAAACATTCTAATCATCGGCATTTTAAAATACGAAAGCAAATGGAAGAATGACAAGGGCCTCATACTTTGTCGATCGAAACAAATATGAACATCCCGGGATGGCGTTAGTGAGGCCAGGTAGGATGCACAAGAGATTGATATTTGTGCCATCACACCAGGCTCACTAGCGACACCCCGTAGTGTACAGTTGACCGAACATTCTAATCATCGGCCAAATGCAATTAAGAAGTGCCAACTCAAACAAGAGATAAGTAGCTACTATGAACTAAATGGAATGCCTCATACATTGTTGGTCAAAACAAATTTTAACATTCAGGGATGGAGTGAGCGAGGCCGGAGTAGGATGCACAAGACATGGATATTTGTGCCATCACACCAGGCTCGCTCGCTCCACCCCCAAGTGTACAAGTGACCAACCATTCTAATCATCGGCATATGCAAACAAAATTAACGACCAAATCAAGTGCGGAAAACGACAGAGCCATATATATAAGTTCACAAACATAGCCGAACTAGTAATTAATAGCAAGTAAAGTGCTGGATAAAGTTTATTACAACAGAAGCTCGTCTTTAGTTCACAACTACATAACTAGGCTCGCACATCAAGACTTTCTCGGAGCATGGATAAAACCGCCGCCTTTCTTCAAGCACATCCATGAGCGGTAGTCGTCACCCTGCATTTGGAGCTTTGTGTCTATGTCATCATTTGACGGCTGATAGCCGGCGAAGAACTCCCCCGCGCTTCTAACGACATCTTGATGGATGATTTCACAAAACTCTACTTGGATGCGGAAGAAGTCTTGCTTGATGCCGTCGTCAGGGACCCGCGCCAATTTGTTGGCCCAGTCTCTGAAATGCTCAGGTAGCGTAAGCTGCTGCTGGTCCCGTATGAACTTATCCATGTGATAGAGGGCGTAGTAGGCATCCTTGTTACTAGAAGGCGGCTTCTTGACGCAGGGAAACTTTGTTTGGTGCTTGAACACATGCTTCCCGTACCTAACATTTGGCCTCTGCATGTTGCCTTTCGCTTTGACGTAGCCATTGAGAGCATCATCAAGTACGGCCTTGACATTCGTGTAGTCCGTGGTTGACTTACCGTCCGCATCGAGGTATGTGGCCACGGAATGCTTCGGGGTTATGGAGATGAGTGTGCAGGTTTTGTCTCTGCGTAGAACACATAATGTTTAAGAACATGACGATTGAAATCTAAAAAAATCATGAGTTAAGACCGGTACGGTGAGGGGGTGACTTACTCGGGAAATACAGGCAGGAGGATGTTACACTTCTTCTGGTTCGCTAGAAAGAAGTCTTTGAGGTATCCACTCGCGACTGCCCGGTCTCCGGCGGTGGCCAAGTGGACGGCACGCATGTAAAAGGGGTCGGCTATCGCGATGTCCGGTATCTTGTTTCTAATGATCCGCATCGCCTTGCTGAGCGAGTATAGGCGAATGAAGGTGTAGTGCAGCGGATAACTGTTCAGCATGGCGAAGATGTCATCATACCGCAGGAAGATATTCTCCGCGAAGCCACTATCGACAAAGCCATGGCCCGAGGGCACCTTGGCAACATACACTGGGTATCCATTATCTTTCTCCCTGAGACGCCGCTCCTCCATAAACATAACACCGTCAACCAGAGATCGCATAGGACCGGGTGCAGCATCGTACAATCTTTGAATTAGCATCCGCTCACCCGACACATGCACCCTCGCCTCTATATTCTTGGGCACTGGTGGCCCGTCCTGAGCACGGATAGGTAACGGCTGGCTGGCAGACTTGTCATCCTTCTTCTTTCTTTTCCGTCCCTTCGGCTTCATTTTTACTGGGACTGCATTCTCCTCTTCGCAAGCCTTCTTCAGTGTGTTAGGACTGATAACACTTCTCACCTCGGCTATCGGCTGAGTCTCGGTGAAATCGGCAGCTGGAGGCGTCTCCTGAGAACAGAATAGGCGCCGCTTGTTGCAATAGGTTTTCCCCTCGGCGGCAGCTTGAGAGGGTTGGCTACTGAGATCGTAGTCCATCACCCCAAAATCGAAGTTGCAGTCCAGGTTGGCGAACGTACTGTCCTCGTCCGGACCATCGTTCGGATCCTGTGCCATCTGCATGTCCACATCAGCTGATTGCGGCACCGTTGGGGTGGTCTTGCCATGGCTTGGCACCGGCACGGCTGGGGGTGCTGTCTGTGGGGTGGTGTCCCTCGCCCCCAAACGAATCTGGCTCTTTGGCCAAACCATGGACCAATTGAAGCAATGCTGGAGGGTAAGGACCTCATCTTCGTCGGCACCATGGGGTTGAAAGGGAGGTAGCACGTCGTCGTAGCCGCTAAGCATCTGAACCAGTTGAATCCTATACACGTCGGGTTGCATGGGTGTACCGTGTAACTGACGGTTGCTCGGTTGAACGATTTTGGCCTTGGCAACATCGATCAACTCGCCGTTCACAAACTGCAGGAGAGTGCATGGGACGTCGACGGCGGAGCTCTGCGGAAAACATGTAGGGCGTTAGGGATGGCTAGCTAGTCAAAGGCAAGGATATATATGGAAGTCATTGGCCAAGGGTTGGTTACCGTGATGGCGTCCAGCTCGGCTAAGGTCGAGGCACCGCCGGCGGCGGGCGTGCAACTGATGGAGTGGCCGCTTGTTGGCGCGGTGCCGGGCGGCGTATTATCCGCAGCGACGGGTGCATTGAGCTGAAGTAATGGCGCCGCGGGAGCCACCAAGGTTGGCGCCACCGGAGCCACCAATGTTGGCGCCGCCGGAGACACCATTGTTGCCGCCTGCGGACTCACCGATGGCTCCACGCTGTGGGAGTTGCTGCCCGTGAAACTGGGAACCGGGGGAGGCCCCTTTTTTCCTCCCTCATACCAAGCGTCCAGACCGGCAACCAAGGTAGGGATGAGGGAGCTAAGCGTCGTGCCCACTTGGTCCTCCACTTGCTGTCTTTGTGTCCTCTGTTGGGTCTCCACGATTTGTTGCACTTGTTGCCGCACTTGCTCCTCGACCAATGTCAGGATCTGCGCAACTTGTGCCTTGAGCTGTGCGACCTCCTTCTCATCGATGGTGGCCTTTCTCTCCTTTTTCCCCGACTTATAGTATTCTGACCATTTTATAGAGCATCCTTCGCCGACCACACGACCAGCCGACGTCGGCTTACTCAATGGATCCCTCTTCTTGTGGGCATTCAACGCCCTATTTAAAGGGTTGTCCCAAGGGGCACACTGCGAGGAGCTCGTGGACGCCGCGCCGCTACTAGCTTCCTTTTCACTTTCCGTAGCGATCTCCTTAGCCTACGGGAGGAACATGCATGAACCATTTAGAAATTTGGATTCATCAATAAGAATGCAACCATAAAGGAGCTAATTAAGCGGGTGCATTCCTTACCAGAAGAGCCTCAAACTCCTTCACATCCGGAGTGGTGGTGAGCTCCTTTGTTTTCGGGTCAATACGGTACCGGGCCAGGAGAAAGTTCCTGGTTTGCTTGTTTGTGTATTGCGGGAGGAGGGGCTTGAGGCCGTTCTTCACACGCTCCTCATCCGCGGCGTCCCATTTCGGTTGCGCCACCCTAAAACCGCCAGGACCAAGTTTGTGGGTGCCTAAGTTCAGTTTTCGCATGTCCTTCCCCCACTGACTAGAATCCGACGTTGACTCGCTCTCGCACTTGATCTTGAAATCAGCGTAGTCTTGCTCGGTGATCGAGGGATTTGACTCCTTGATCTTCTCGTAACTCTCACCATTATTAATCATTTTCTTCACTCGGGTCCTCCAACTAGCGAGGGCGGTGCTCATCTTCGTGAGGGCGGCATTGTGCACTTTGTTCCGCATGAGACGCTTTTCTGAGCAGTCCACCGGGAACTCGTATCGTTCGTGTAGCTTCTTGAAGAGGAGGGTGCGCAAATTCGCTCGGTCAGGATGCCTGAGGTTCTCGGTGTTGATCGAGACCGTGCTCCGGAGGATGCACCCGAGTTGGGCAGAGTACCCTTTGACTAAATCAGGGGGCGCCGTTGGATGCCCAGTGGCGTTCACTTCGGTGAATGCTTGCTTCACGGTGCTGAGCACATTCGGGCGACGCTCCCTCCGTAGCTTCTTCGGTGCGCCGGTGTCATCCTCGGCGGCACCATCCGTGGTGTCATCCTCGGCGGCACCATCACTGGTGTCATCCTCGGCGGCATCGTCCGCTCGGTACTCTGGATCGGGGCCATCATCCTCGCCGTCGTCGCGGCGAGGTTGTGACTCCATCACCTCAATTTCATCGGTTAGCATCCAGAACGGCTTGCTGCCGCTGCCGCCGGCCTCTTCGTTGTTGGCCATGTTCGAACTAAGTAGGAAAAAATGCATAAAATTAGCGCAAGATTTCACGGAAAAATTGGGCATGACCTATGCTAATTTATGGACATATGAGTGCCCCATTTTCGCCGAAACGGAAATGAATCAACATTTCGGCGATAATGGGCAACTCTGTCGATCCCTGCACAAGAATATGACAAGCAGCAACAGAGAATGAACTAAACCAGAGAATGAACTTGTTCTTTTTATGAACTAAAACATCTTTTCCCCCTTCCTTGCTTGCTACATCTGCAACAAAATAAATGGTAAAACTAAACTACAAAGAACTAGCTGCATTCCTATGAACTCCTTTTGTGAAATCAAAATTACGGAGAGTATTCCTGCACCTAACAACCTAGCAGCAGCAGCAAGCAAGCAAGCAAGCAACCTAGAAGCAGCAGCAGCAAGCAAGCACATATATAGCAGCAGCAGCCTAGCAAGCACATAGCAGCAGCAGCAAGCAAGCAACCTAGCAAGCACATAGCAGCAACCTAGCAAGCACATAGCAGCAGCAGCAAGCAACCTAGCAAGCACATAGTACCTAGAATACAGATGAAATCCTCATGCTGCAGTTTACGGTGTTCATTCCAAAACAAAACCTTGCAAGATATATACTATAGCAGCCAAATACAGACACAACACCAACTACATATTTACCATGAATTTCTTTGATCAGCCAAATGAAGCAAGTGTGCTATTTGTATGAACAGAACCACAAAACTAGATATGAACATGCCCACATTCAAGAATGGTTTCACCTTTTCCTCCTATTTTCTTATAGTGGAATACAAGTTCAATAATCACTCAATACTGCTTGATATATTAATGTAAAATACCTTAAACAGAGTCATATATTCACCTTATCCTAATGTAATGCTAGCAGTATTGCTCCTCTAAGGAAAATTATATCCTCAAATTAAGTTTTAGCATGCACGCCAACCCACTTCTCAGCATCTAGGCCTAACACGCTGGTGAAAAAAGAAACGACTTCCAGGTCATAAACAACTTAGATGCAGATTTCTCATTCATCAAGTCAGGCATATTTAATAAAAATCAAGTTTAAGCTACTTTGGTGAACTACTGGTCCAGACCAGCTCCAGTGATCTCCAGGTTCTGCCCATATTTAATAAAAATCAAGTTTAAGCTTCACATTCATCAAGTCAACTAAACAACAGGTTCAATAAAATTTCAACCATAATTCAAAGCTAGAGCTACAAATGGTCTGATTCTCAATTTATTTCTTGTTAAAAGAAGAAATTCACATAATTGCTGACAGGGTTAATCTTGACATTCATAAAGTTGACCAAACAGAGCCCACGAGGGGGATCACGGCAGGAGTAGCAGGACTAGCAGCAGCAGAGGAGGAGGAGGGGAGGAGCACGGCGGCTACCTGGGAAGGATGCGGCAGCGTCTGCGGTCAAAGGCGAGGTCGTAGGCGTGCGGCTCCTCCGCGGTCGAGGACGAGGACGAGGTCGAGGGCGTGCGGCTCCTCCGCGGTCGAGGACGAGGTCGCAGGCGGCTCCTCCACGGTGCGCAGCCTGGGGAGCGACGAGGCAGAGGATGGGGCGCCGGCGGTGGGAGAGGTGGTCGCCGGCGGGGATTCGAGGGGGAGTGGCGGTCACCGGTGGGGAATCAAGGGGGAGTGGCAGTCGCCGGCGGGGAGTGGGGAATGGGGAAATCTCGATCTGGCAGCAGTGGGGAATGGACGGGAGATTTTGGCTAAGTCCCAGACACCCTTAGCAATAGCGCACCTCTAGTGGTGCGCCACTATGAGGCTTAACAATGGCGCACCTCTAGTGGTGCGCCACTACCACTTTATGTCTGGTCAAAAGAAAAACGCGGGGGGAATTGACATATTCCGATTAGTACCACAGTGGCTCTGTCCTTGGTTGGTTTGTGCCAAAACCAGCCGGCCAGGTTCGAACCCTGGCGGCCCCAATTTTTTTACTTTTCTTTTTAAATTGATTTAACACTATAATAAACATCCAAAATAGCATAATACACCAAAATAAAAGGCATAAATAATTATAATTATGTAGAATATTTAAAATACTATAGAATCTAGAAAATATCCAAAAATATAAATTATATGTCTATTTTGATCGGTACAATGTGTAGATTAACAATATGACATCCATTATTCATACAAGAAAATGATACATAATTATCTTTTCACAATCTTCTTGCCCTTCTTTCTCGCGGTTGAATAATTTAGCCCCGGAACTCCTAGACTTCTTCTCTTGAATGGACGGCCTTTAGGTAGGGTGGTCCTGCACGCTTCTTCTTGTTGTGTATGGTTCTTCATCATCATCGTCGTCATCTTCCATCTTCGGATCGCCGTACTGGTCAAAGTCTAGCTCGTTGGCGGCACCATGGTGGTGAAATGGCGGTCTTCTTTTATGACGTTCTTGGCCCACCTGACACGGAACATCGGCACATTCTCTCCGGCGTAGCTCAGCTCCCAGATCTCCTCGATCTTTCCGTAGTATCTCTGCTTGACGTCACCGGTGTAGGACTCCATCGTTAATTACCCCGGAGTTCTGATAATCGCTCTTCATGTCCTTTTCCTCGGTGTAGAATAATCGCATAAGATATGTGCACACACACGTGTGTGTGCAAGACGATCGGAACCGGTCACACACAAAGCATAAAACCAACAAAGTGGCGCGCCACTGCACTGCTAAGTGGTGCGCCACTGCTACGCCTCTCATCTCTAAAGGGGCTCTGGCCACCCCCTAGCAGTGGCGCACCTAATGACATGCGCCATAGGTAACCTACGTAGCAGTGGCGCACCACAGCAGTGCGCCATTGCTAAGCCTATCATCTCTAAACGGGCTCTGGACACCTCCTAGCAGTGGCGCACCTCTACAACGTGCGCCATAGGTAAGGAATGTAGCAGTGGCGCACCCCGGAGACGTGCGCCACTACTAGGTTGGGGGAGGACCTGGCCTCCTGTCACCACTTACTTATGGCGCACCAGAATCAAGGTGCGCCACTACTACTTTTGTAACAGTGGCCCACCGTTTTGTGGTGCGCCACTGCTAAGTAGTAGTGGCGCACGGCAGCCATGGTGCGCCACTGATGGCAGTCTTACGGCTAGGCCTTTTCCTAGTAGTGAGATATGGGAGCTCAATTACTGTGGAGAGACGGTTGACATAGGCATCCCAAATGGGCCTGCCGAAGATAGTACCCGGGGTTTACTGAAGGCCCACTACCCGAAGAATAAGAAGATTCGAAAGCCCAAGATATTATTAAGGAAAGCTAGAGTTGTAATAGGAAGCGTTATTTGTAATCTTGCGGGATGAGTTAGAAACCATCTCGGACTATGTAACTTGTACAACACGAATCCCTCGGCTCCGCCTCCTATATAAAGGGGGAGTCGAGGGACGCAGAGATAATCGAATCATTGTTTACAAACCCTAGTTTTCATAGTCGTCGAGTACTTTTCGGCTGAAACCTTCGGGATCTACTTGCCCTCTACTTCCAACTAAACCCTAGCCTACAATCCATAGGCATTGACAAGTTAATACCTTGTCAATTGGCGCCGTCTGTGGGAACTAGAGGCGTAAGGATCTGATCTCGATGGCACGTTCAAGACCTTCGACATCATCAACTGCAAGCAACGCAATAGATCGAGGTAAACAGATCGCTGCTGGTCCTGTCGATTTTGTTCCTCACCCACCCTCCCGTTTGGATGCATATGCGTATCTGGCGGAGCCTATGGAGATGACGTTCGGAAGGTTTCGCTTTCGCGTCGAGAAGGAAGGATCATATCGTGTCGAAATTCCGATTTCGTCGGGATCATCGGCGGTCGATTCCGATTTTTCAAGCTATACATCGTCAACCGAATCAGGAGAAGAAGAAACTTCGTCGACACGCTACGTCAGCACCAGGGCAAGAGAGAAACTCGCCAAGATCTTCAGCGACATGTCGTTTGAATCATCCGCGGACTCATATATAAGCGATGGCTCAAGCAGTGTCGACAGTTACGACTTCATCGATAAATCTATTACAGTGGGCAAGGTCTTCATCAATCTCAACGATGGTGTTACCAAACCCAACATAGATCTGAATACAAAATATCACCAGATTTACGCCATTGAAGAGCCAAATAATGATCAAGGGGAAACATCTGAGGCTTTCGACGATCTGGGAAATCCATACGTCGATCCCTCCGATCTACGACGAGGCCTGGGCAATAAGTACGTCGGGCCACAGCCGCGAGACAGAGTTCAACTCTCGCAAGCACCGTGGGATAGAGCCGCAAGAGCTATGGATGGCTCAGAACCAATGGCCACCACAGCCACGCCAGAGGAATTGCAAGCATATCAATATAGGCTCGCACGAGCTGCAAGAGAATTGGAAAAACAGACAGCTGAGTTAAACAGAAGAAAGGAGGCAGCTTCTGCATCCAGCAGGAGAAGGGCAGATTTGAGTCGACAATCTAGAACTTCGGGTGATAGCCACAGGGAGGCTCGGAACAGAGCAAGATCGAGGTTACAACACATACCCGAAGCAGAAAGAGAGCACTTGGTCCAAAACCTCGACATGTCCTTTATGTCGATAGATACAAGAGGAAACATCATCCCTAAGACACCAGAGGCTGGGTATATGGCGACACATGCTTTTATCCTCGCATCTAAACCACCTCCAGGAGATCCAAGGGAAACACTATACAATATGGCGATAGCAGGAGTTGGAGCTATGGGGACAGCGTTTGTATCCACGCCTCCCGAAGGAGCGGCAAGGCAAAATAGTCCACGACCTGCAACAGCAACAGCGGCAGCCCCTGAAGGACCAAGTGGAGCAAGAGACACGGCAGCACAAGCAAGGGTCGACAGAGCGCGGCAAGGCAGAAGGGAACATCGACAATCCCCAGAACTTAACGACGAGGACATGTGTGGCTTGCCGTGCTTCACGAGGAGAGTCCGAAAAACTCGAGTCCCTTCAGGATTCAAGTTACCTGACAACTTCAAGAAATTCGACGGCCTTCAGGATCCAGAGGACTGGCTAGTTGATTATCTCGAGACGGTGAAGCTCACAGGAGGAACTAGGGCAACAGCTATGCAAAGCATCCAGGTGCATTTGAGTGGAGCCGCACGATCTTGGATAAAGAAACTTCCTCCAGGATCTATCGACAGCTGGGAAAGCTTCGAGGACGTGTTCGTCAAGAACTTCCGGTCCACATGCAAAAAGCCTGCGTCGTTGGAGGAGTTGAGAGCATGTCGACAAAAGCCGGACGAGCCAATGAGAAAATATATCCAAAGGTGGAACATCATCAAAAACTCAGCAGAAAATATATCTGACGAGAGAGCGATAGATGCGTTTGTCGCAGGAATCAGGCGTGGAGATTTTGTCGAGGACTTGGGAAGGACCAACCCAAAGACAGTATCCGCGTTAATGGAAATAGCCAACAGATGGGCAGATGGAGAAGATGCTGTCCACAACAAACGGCACAGATCGCCAGAGGAGGACCGTGGTCGAAATTATCAACCGAGGCGACGATTTCCTCGGCAGTACCCGAACTATGACGCTCCAGGACAAATTTCGGCAGGTTTTCGGGCAAACACAGGAGGAAACAACAGAGATGATTATCAGAGAAGCAGTGAGCAGCGAGGCGATAATAGGGACGATTCTCGAAATAACAGGCAAAATAGCGGGCCTAGGTTCCCGAGGCCTTTCGTGTCTCCTGAAGAGATGATGAATGGGCCGTGTCAGATGCACTTTTTCCTCGACAGGAACGGAAAAAGACAGTCAGGACATCTGCAGAAAGATTGTCACAATTTCCAAGCAATATTAAGGTGGGCAGAGCACGCTAGCGCTCGGGCAGCACAGAGAAATCCTCGAGAACCCAGGAGCGAGATTCACTTGCCACCTCCCCCCGCGATTAAAGAAGACAATCGACATCAGCTCAGAATAGCGGCAGCACCTCCACCACCACCTTACTTTGATCCTAACTCCAACGGAGCGGTGTCGATGATTCAGAAGGGAAGGCCATCCAATAGAGCTCAGAAAGTAATCTCACGACAGGTGTTTATGGCAGAAAAAATGCCTCCACCAACAGTCGAGTATCTTAATTGGTCAGGGCAAGATATTGGCTTCACCATAGCAGATCATCCGCAGCAAGTTCCTCGACCAGGGCAGTCAGCACTTATTTTACCAGCAGTTATTGCGGGATTTGATGTCTCTCGAGTGTTCATAGACGGCGGCAGCAGCTTAAACCTTATGTATGCAGATACATTGAGGAAGATGAACATATCCCTAGCAAACTTGAAGCCAACAGACACAAGGTTCCACGGTATCACACCAGAGAAACCAAGTTATCCATTGGGGAAGATCAATCTCGACGTTCAGTTTGGAACCCGAGAGAATTATAGAATCGAGAGGCTGGAATTTGAAGTCGTGGATTTTCCGTCGCAGTACCACGCTTTGTTGGGACGACCAGCATATGCTAGATTTATGGCAGTACCACACTATACATACCTGTTGTGGAGGTTGCCTGGACCAAAGGGACCAATCACAGTCAAAGGAAGCTTCGCCTTAGCCGATAAATGCGATAAGGATTTTCATCGGATATCAGGAACTTTCGGGATGCAAGCTGAGTATTTGGCGTCAAGAAGTATGACTGATTACGACGTGCTGCCTGACGTTGGAAGGCCAAATAAAGAATCAACTTTCAATACCGAGAAAAATTCTAAGGAGGTACAGATTCACCCGACAGACCCGAAAAAGACGACATCCATTGCAACAAATATGGACCTCGCATAGGAAAGCGCGCTCGTCAAGTTCCTCCGTGAGCACTGGAAAATCTTCGCATGGTGTCCAGCTGACATGCCAGGAGTACCCAGGGAACTTGCCGAGCACCACCTCAACTTGGATCCTCTCGCGAGACCAATCAAACAACCCTTGCGGCGTTTTTCGGAACCAAACCGCAAAGCTATGCTATCAGAAATAGATCGACTTAAGGATGCTAATTTTATCAAAGAGATATCTACAGAAGCCACATGGGTAGCTAACCCAGTGATGGTGCCGAAGAAACACACGATAGTCCTTCGCATGTGCGTCGACTTTACGTGTCTCAATAAACATTGTCCTAAGGATCACTTTCCCCTCCCAAGGATCGATCAAATCATCGACTCCACGGCAGGATGTGAACGTCTTTCCTTTTTGGATGCATACTCTGGTTACAACCAGATCAGACTAAAAGAAGATGATGAGGCCAAAACAGCGTTCATAACACCTTACGATGTGTTTTGCTACAGAACAATGCCCTTTGGTTTCTAAAAAACGCGGGAGCAACATATCAGAGGATGATGCAGAAGTGTTTGGCGACACAGATTGGGAAAAACGTGCAAGTATACATCGACGATGTCGTCATAACGTCAAAAAAGGGGGCAACGCTGATCGAGGATCTCAAAGAAACCTTCGACAACCTCGACAAATTCTGCCTCAAGTTGAACCCGACGAAGTGTTCTTTTGGCGTTCCAGCAGGAGAACTTCTAGGGTTTCTAGTTTCAGCAAGAGGAATTGAAGCAAATCCCGACAAAATACAAGCTATCGTAACAATGAGGAAGCCAACAAAGTTGAAAGAAATACAGCAGCTAACTGGGCGAGTCGCAGCTTTGAGCAGATTCGTCGCCAGGCTGGGAGAAAAAGCGTTACCATTTTACGCTCTGATAAAGCAAGGAGAGAAATTCCAGTGGAACGAAGAGGCCAACAGAGCTTTCGAGGATTTGAAGCGCACAATCTCGACACCACCAGTCTTGGTGGCGCCGAAGGAAAAGGAACCTCTCCTGCTGTATATTGCAGCCACGCCCCAAGTGGTTAGCACGGTGCTAGTTGTTGAAAGAGAAGAAGAAGGAAAACTCCATGGAGTGCAAAGGCCAGTATACTTCATCAGTGAAGTTTTATCGCCTTCCAAACAGCGGTACCCACAGTACCAGAAACTAGCATATGGAGTAATTGCAACGGCAAGGAAGTTGCGCCACTATTTTTTGGCACACCCGATAATAGTAGTCAACGAAGCACCTCTTTCAAATATACTGAACAATCCAGAAGCTACAGGGCGTGTCTCCCTTTGGGGAATAGAACTTTCCCCTCGGGACATCACGTATGAAAAAAGAAAGGCAATCAAGTCGCAAGTTCTGCCGGATTTCATTGCAGAGTGGATGGAGCTACAAAACACAGGACCCCCAGATTTATCGAGAACTTGGACCATGAACTTCGATGGGTACAAAAGAGTAGAAGGAGCTGGCGCAGGAGTAGTACTTATATCACCTGAAGGCGACAAGTTGAAATACGTCCTTCGGATGACGTTCCCTAACGCATCCAACAATGAAGCAGAATATGAAGCCCTCATACACGGGATGAAGATGGCGAAAGCTTGCGGTGCAACTCGACTAAAAATCTTTGGCGACTCACAATTGGTGGCTCAGCAAGTTATGAACCAATGTGACGCAGTCAACGATAGCATGGTGGCATATAAGGAGGTGTACAATGAGCTAGAGAAGCTATTTGATGGATGCGAGGTAAATCACATCAGTAGATTGAGCAATGATGAAGCCGACATTCTCGCAAACATCGGGTCGCAGTGCCTCCCAATCCCGCCAGGAGTATTTTGGGAAGAAATAGCGGAGAGATCCACGAAGCCAAAAAAGGTGCAGAAAAAAGCAAAAGAAGAGAAAAATTCGACGCCTCTCAATGAAACCACGGAGGATGAAGAGGACCAAGAGCTTGTGATGATGATACAAATTCCTTGGATGCAAGCATATATATCATACATCCTCAGGAAAGAAATACCCGACGATCCAGTTGAAGCAAGGCGAGTTATTCGACTGACGTGGGCATTACCCTTCGGGTAACCAGTATTGCCCTATCTGATATTGACAAGTTGGAGGCCCATGAAGCTATCAGAAGGCGAGATGGGCCACTAGGCCGGTGCGTCAGAAGGTTCCTTGGCGGACAAGATCAGGAAATGGACAAACAAGGAAAGATTAGGTCTAATCTAGTGTAAACCTAGTCGTCCTCGGGTAGGACCCTTGAGACCTGGCCTCCTATATAAAGGCCGGGAGAGGGCCTGCCGGGGGACACACAATCAATCTTAGCAGCAATAGCCAACAAAAGCTTAGAACTAGGTTACCCTAGCAACTAGCATCTCGACGAGATCGCAGCCGAACTATTCGGCACCCCATTGTAACCTGTTTTCATCATAATTAAAGAATAGACAGGCAGGACGTAAGGGTTTTACCTCATCGAGGGCCCCGAACCTGGGTAAATCGCTCTCCCCGCTTGTCTGTGTACCGATGTCTCGTGTCAGCTTGCAGGATTCCATCAACCCTAAGCCCCTATCGGAGGGCATTGCCGAGGAGCACCCTCGACAATTGGCGCCGTCTGTGGGAAACCTGTTGGCACAAGGCAGAGCATCGGCAGTACCAGTCACATCTGCAGCGTTCGTGCTTGAGTCACCAACACCCCCAAACCCGAAGGATTCGATCCGCTGCGGATCTTTCGAGTTCGTACCTCACCTCCAAACGTCGCACTCAGTTCCTACGGAATCGTGTGACAACATGACCACTACCTTTGGGGGCGTCCACTTTATCATCGACCCCAAGGGCTTTCTTCGTCTTCCAACGACAGATATGTCTGATTTCAGGCCCTCGGTTTCGGCAGAGGATACCTTGGCAGCAACTTCGGGAATTCCGCCTAGGAGCATGCATGGAAATAGCCGAGGAAGTTTTGACCTCGCGACAGCAAGGAAGAAAAGGCGAAGGGAATTATGCTATGGAGAAGAAGAACGTGCAGCGCCTCATCCTCGCCAGTCCGAACGGGAACAGGAGGGCATGCAATCGATCCATGGCCGCGCTCGTTCGCCGCACCTGACGGCCACGGAGCAACTCGATGCACCATGCTATCTCCACTCCTATTTCGACCCGAAGGACGGTCGAGAGAAATCCAGCCACCTGTTAAGGAACTGCCGACACTTCTTGGAGATCCGTCAGTTCTGCGATGACCTCAGGAGTGAAGCTATATCAAGAGTCCACATGATGGAGAAGAGAGCGAGATCCTACAGCTATCGGGCAGAGCCATACGTACCAGAGCCATACGTACAGAAGCCATATGAACCAATGGAGAAGGACGAGTATGTACAAGCCGAGGTATTCCCAGAGCCGCGTGGGCAGGTCAGCATGATTCATAAAACCAGCTTTTCAAAAAGAGAAATCAAGAAATTCTCGCGGGAAGTGAAGTATGCAGAAGTCGCTATGGTTGACACACCCGAATTCATCAACTGGTCGGAACAAAGCATCTCCTTCGACAGAACGGATCACCCGAAAGCCGTTCCTAGACCCAGCCATGCAGCTCTAGTCCTTGAGGCACAGATCGGAGGGTACAACATGAGCAAAGTATTCATGGACGGAGGAAGCGGCCTAAATTTACTATTTGCCAACACAATGAAAGCAATGGGTTTAACAGTCGATATGCTGAAGGAATCCGATACAGGATTCCATGGCATTATACCGACTCGACCCGCTTATTCTCTTGGGAAAACATCGTTGGATGTAGTCTTCGGCACACCCACCAATTTTAGGAAAGAAAAGATCGAGTTTGAAGTCGTCGACTGGGAATCCCAGTACCATGCCATCCTCGGCAGGCCAGCGTTTGCCAAGTTTATGGCCGTACCTCATTATGCGTACCTAAAGCTAAAGATGCCAGGCAACAACGGGACCCCAATAACCGTTCACGGGAGTTTTTCTCGGTCAGACACCTGTGATAGGGAGTTCCAGAAGATCGCTTCCAAATTCGGCACCAAGGAGGAACTCAATGCAATCGACGCAGCAGTAGATCATACGCAACCACCAGCCGACAACCGAAACGTAAGATCCGACGAGTTCGACGCTACAAAGGAAGCCAAGAAACTGCAGGTGCACCCCAGTGACCCGAAGAAAACGGTCAATATATCGGCTGACCTCGCGACCGCATAGGAAGGCGCGCTCATCGAGTTCCTCCGTGAGCGCTGGGAGATATTCGCATGGGAACCATCCGACATGCCAGGTATCCCCAGGGAACTCGCTGAGCACGCCCTTAATGTTGACCCAACAGCCAAACCAATGCAACAGTCGATGCGTCGATTCTCTGAACCCAAGCGGAGAGCAATTGGCGAAGAGATCAATCGACTTCGCAAAGCAGGATTCATCCGAGAGCTCAAGGAATCAGAATGGGTGGCTAATCCTGTCATGGTACCCAAGAAGGACACCACCGCCCTGCGCATGTGTATCGACTACACCGGCCTTAACAAGCACTGTCCGAAAGATCACTTCCCATTGCCTCGGATTGATCAGATAGTTGATTCCACAGCTGGATGCGATCGCCTCTCCTTCCTCGATGCCTACTCTGGGTATAATTAGATCAAATTGAAGAAAGAAGATCAGGAGCTAACCGCGTTCATCACCCCACACAGCGTTTTCTGTTACAACGTCATGACCTTCGGGCTGAAAAATGCGGGAGCAACTTACCAACGTTGCATGCAAGCTTGCCTTGGTGAGGTACTATCTCAGCGAAGTACTCACACCCGCAAGACAGAGGTACCCTCATCATCAGAAGCTGGCATATGCAGTTTGGAGGTCAGCCCGCAAACTACGGCATTACTTCACAGAGCATCCAATCGTCTTCGTGAGTGAAGCTCCGTTGAAAAACATAATGACCAATCCAGAGGCCACCGGTCGAGTGTCTCAATGGGCCATCGAGATAGCACCTCACGACATAACTTACGTTAACCGGACGGCCATAAAATCTCAAATCCTCCCAGACTTTGTGGCAGATTGGATCCAATCCCAGACACCGGCAGCACCCGACATGTCGGGATCATGGATAATGTATTTCAACGGGTCAAAGCGAAGCACAGGCGCTGCAGCAGGAGTGGTGTTGATATCACCACAAGGAGATAAGATGAAATATATACTACGTATGAACTTTTCTCTGCCGACAAACAATGAGGCCGAATACGAAGCACTGCTGCACGGAATGAAGATGGCAAAGGCGTGCGGAGCGACTCGACTGGAAATCTACGGGGACTCCAACTTGGTAGTACAACAGTCGATGAATCTATGCGACGCAGTTAGTGACAACATGGTCGCCTATCGGCAGCTGTATCAAAATATGTAAGCCAAGTTCGAGGGGTGTGAACTAAAGCATATCGGCAGAGCCAGCAACGAGGAAGCCGACACCTTAGCGAACATCGGCTCTATGTGCTCTCCCATCCCGGACGGAGTATTTTACGAAGTAATTACTCAGCGATCGATAAAAGAGAAGGCGCTAGCGCCCTTGAAACCATCGACTGAGGATGCAGAATCAAACCCGCAACAAGTCACCAACGAAACGCCAGCCGCACAAGTCCTCCTCCTCGAACCGCTATGGACTAAGCCATTCCTGGCGTACCTTACAAGACAGGAATTGCCGGCGGATCCATTGGAAGCAAAACGAATCGTCAGGCGATCGAAAGCTTTCACCATAGTAAATGGTGAACTCTACAAGCGTAGCATATCTGGTATCTTCCAAAGGTGCATCGCCATGGACGACGGAAGGGTATTGCTGCGCGAGATACACGAGGGGACTTGCGGGCATCATGCAGGAAGTAGGGCTCTTGTAGCAAAAGCCTTCAGGGCAGGATTTTACTGGCCAACGGCGGCAGCAGACGCTCGGGATCTGGTCATGAAGTGCGACCCCTGCCAACGGTTCTCCCCAAAACCACACGCTCCTGCAACGGATCTAATGCCGATACCCTTGGCGTGGCCGTTCGCTCAATGGGGACTCGATCAAGTTGGGCCACTGCCGAGGTCATCGCCTGGGGGACACACGTACTTACTAGTGGCAGTTGATAAATTCACAAAGTGGATCGAAGCAGCACCAGTACGAAACCAGAAGGCAACAACAGCAGTCCAATTCTTCAAGGAAATAACATGTCGATTTGGAGTACCTCACAGTATCGTCACAGATAATGGGACTAACTTCGACTCCAAAGAGTTCCGAGAATTTTGTGACGACAGAGGAATAAAGTTGAAATTTGCATCAGTGGCTCACCCGCAAACAAACGGGCAGGTGGAGAGGATCAACGGTCTAATAGGAGACGGCCTCAAGAAACGCCTTACAGGCGCAGCAGGAGCTTGGGTCGAAGAATTGCCATCAGTACTTTGGAGTTTGCATACCACACCGAATAGGTCGACTCAGTACACTCCTTTCTTTCTGGTACATGGGGCCGAGGCAGTCCTACCAGCTGATGTTCGATTCGAAGCACCTCGAGTGACGGCATACACAAAACCTTCCTCCAACATTGCACTGCAAGACGCTGTTGACCTACTGGATGAAGCCAGAGACATTGCTTTAGCCCGAACCACGGTATACCAGCAGGCGCTGAGGAATTACCACAGCCGACGCATACGCAACCGATGCTTTAACGTTGGGGATATGGTACTTCGGCTAAAGCAAAAAAGACCCTCGAAACTCGAGCCTCCATGGGAGGGACCCTACATCATCACCGAAGTGATACCAGGAGGAGCATATAGGCTCAAAAATCCAACTTCAGGAAAAGATGTCGACAATCCATGGAATGTTGCGCACCTGCGACGATTTTATACATAAAGCGCGATTGTTTTTTGTTTTTTACAGCCCTTAAGGTTGCTTTACTTTATAAATAAAGTCTTAATCAGGTTTTTCTGCCTCTTTTCTTAAAACTCAGGCCCCACCACCCGAACAGGTCGACTGAGGCCCCTACCATCGGCTCTTACTCCCATCGGGAGCGTTGGCCCAAGAAACACGCAGTGTCATTAATTAAATACTCTCAGCGAGATCTAAGATTAGTGGCACACAAAAAGAAAAAACAACCAATCCAAGCCTCGAGAAAATATACGAGTGTCATTAAATCGATGGTTACATTATCATAAAACAAGGCTCAAACCGGTGCACCGCGTGACGAAGCCAAGCGTCTAATTCCCTCGACTAAGTCGACGGGTCTCGCTCTTGCAAAAACTTACGCAAAGGCTTCGCAATAACGTTGCACAATCTAACGAAGTCGTCAGGAGAGCAGGCTGAACTGATCACTCAGCCGCCCCGACAAACAAATTAATATAGCATACAACGTATGCAATAAATTTACACAAAATCATTTCATGCAGGAAATAAGGCTATTACATTCATGGTCGAACTCCCCGCTCCCAATGTGACTTCAGGTCCTTCTCAAGGCATGACTCCATCCAAGAAACGATGGTGAAAGCAGGACCCCTAGCAGCATCATAATACTGGCCTAAGCTCCTCTCAGTATTCGCCACGGCTCCCAAATCTAAAGATGGATGGCATGCCAGTATTGAAGCAAAAGCAAGCTCTGCACCAGCCAGGAGTTCCTTCCGTACCAACAGCCGAATCCTTTCGGGAGACTTGAATCGGGTGAACAAGGCAGATAAGTTTGCGGGTGCCTGGTCTAGAGGAAACAAGGTGTTCCAAACCATTAGAAGATGAGCATGGAACTTATCAAAGTAATAATGCGCCTTTCCCATCCGATATTTAAACTTCGCCATGACGACAGCCTTCGGACGATGCAACCACAAACCATGATTCGGATGCGCAACGTCAGTCATGGCTTCAACCTCTTCGTGGATCTTTTTGTTTTCCTCAGCTGCATCCGAAGCCACGACTGGAAAAGGAACGAATGTTAGAACATTCAAGCTATACCTAGAAACAGGAGGCGGGCTAACACTCACAGTTCAAGCTTTCGGTAGCAACATGAAGACCGTCAAGAGCGTATTGTTCAATGGCAGTCGCTATCTCTCCCTTCTTCTTCACCAAGGCAGCCATCGCACGAAGAGAAGTAATGTCTTTATTTAGACTAGACACCTGGTCGCGTAACTGACGAACAAGGCCTGATTCATCATTATCCGAAGAATTCGGAAAAAGCTCGGCACGGGAAGAAGACGAGGGAATCTGCAACACGTCCTTACTTCAGACCAAACATTCATATACAAAAGAAACTCCCATCGGGAGCATTAAGTGCACATCATACAGGCAAAAGGATGTTTGGCAACAGAGCCGAATTTAAACAATTGTTATGTACAACAAATCAAATAGCAGTTCAAGGATCAGCCGACGTTGAAACAGGGGCTGACTCAGGAGCAGGCTCGGCTTGCGCTTCATCCACCAACTTCAGAAGCCGGTTGGCGCAGGTAATTGCCGATCTTTTGAAAGGCTCAAGGTCGACTCGATGATTTTCATCATCAACAGGCAATGCCTTAGAAAATTCTTCCAATTCCGACCCCATCCCGTGGCCCATAAGCAACTGGAAAGTAAGAACTGCACCAATCAAGCGGCTGCGACGTTTCAGTACCTCTATAGGTTCGGAGGGATCGACAAGGAAGGCTTCAGCCATCTCGTCAAGAGTCTTGTCCAACTTCGCCTTAGGGAAGATCATCGAGTATAACTTCGACAGTGCTCCCTTGGACTTCTGCAGTAATCGGAGGATCTGGACATTTGACTCAGCAGCCAGTGACAAGGCGTCGGCCGTAGAATCCTCCCGAAGCTGATGGCGTAGGCTGACAGTTAAGTTGGCGGCCTCTGAAAAAGAGAGTATTAGTAATCGACGGAGAAAGCATCAAAAAAAGGGACGGAGCACCGTAAGGATTTCTACCCAATAAATCCTTGATAGATTCACGGAGGACACCCTCCTTCTCATCAATCACAGCCGCCGCTGCACGCCTGGCATCTTGGTCATCCTTCATTTGACGCTTCAGCCGAGTTACTTCTTCCTTCAACAAAGCATTTTCACTTTTGGCATCGGCAGCAAGCCTGTTGACTTCGACCACCTGGTCAGCCGCAGATTTGACGGCCTTCCGAAGTTGGGAGTTTTCGGCTTCGAGGCGGGTAAATTGTTCCGCAAAGTCCGCTACAGCATTGACTGTGGCGTAAATTGGCTGCAGCCAGAAAAAAGTCAAGAGGAGTCAAGTGATGGAAATTCAGCAAAGCTTGACAGATTAAAATTCTTACGTGATCACGACCAGCCGGCGGGGTGGGAGCATCATCGGAAGGAATAACTCTCGACACTGGGACCTTCTCTACACCCGCTCGGGATGGAGGTGTCGACTTGGCAGGAGAAGGATTCGATTCCTTAGCCGATGCTACCCTTATAGAGGCTAGTTTAGCCCTCTTTGCGAGAGGAACATCGTCGTCGTCATCGGCAGAGCTGTTCAAGTATGGTGAGCAGTTAGTATATAAGGTGACAAGAAATAAAAGTAACAAAGAGTATGAAAGCTCACAGGTCCAGATCATCTTCGTCCACGAAGAAACTTGTTGAACCCTTCTTAGCAGGAGGGGGCGGAGCAGCTTCGTCGGCATCATTATCTCCTCCCGAAGAACTTGATTCAGCCGAAGCGATAAGATCATCATGAACCTGCTTGCGACGTTTGCTCCTGAAGAAGGCATCATTTTCAGCAGTTTCCTCCTCTTGGACATCGATGTCCTCAAGGGCATGCTGAGCATCCTCGGTTCCCTCAGAGTCGTCATCGTCATCTTCTAATACCACTCCGCTCTCGGGTGAGGGAGGATAACATCGGGCGACAGTGAGAGCCTGCGAAAGGATAAAAAACACATAAGGTGCAAGCAGAAAAAAGAATTAATGACAGTGAACGAACAATGACAAGGTTACCTCGGACGGAAGGTGTTTCAAATCATAAGGAGGGCGTGCTGATGTCAAGACAATAGTGTCCCTGGTGCTGAGGCATGTTAGCCGACGAACTTCGTTCTGGAGCTCCTCTGCCGACAGATCGGCAGAATTAACTCTCGACTTGTCGTTCTTACCGGTAAAAAGCCACAGCTGATGAGGGCGGGACATCAGCGGCTGCACTCGACGTTGTAGGAAAATTGAAACTACTTCAGTACCGCACATCGTCATGCCTCCTGAATTCTTCAAAATAACAATTTGCTTGAAAAGTTCGTCGGCTGTTGCCTTTTCTTCGGGAGAAAGGGCGTTGTTCCAAGATTTCTTCTTGTGAGCCACCAAGACATCGTCAAAAGAGGGGAGGTTTGACCGCCGCCCAGGAACAGCGGGGTCTCGCAGGTAGAACCACTTGTTGCGCCAGCCTTGGACGGATTCCTTCATCGGGTAGTCGAAGTAGTCGACCTCCTTCCTGACGACGAAACCAACGCCGCCAACGACAGGGGGGCCATTGCTATCATTATGACGTTTCACATAAAAGATCTTCCTCCAGAGGCCCCAGTGAGGCTCAATGCCGAGGAAAGCCTCGCAAACGGTAATCAATATGGAAAGATGAAGGATGGAATTTGGGGTCAGCTGCCAGAGCTGAATCCCATAGAAGAAAAGGAGGGAGCGAAGAAACTCGTGTGCCGGAAGAGAGAGACCACGAAACAGGAAAACAGCAAACATAATGGTGAAACCCTTCGGAGGTTTTGGGCGAGTAACTGGACCTGGGAGACGAATGTCTTCCTCAGATGCGGAGATGAAGCCGAGGGCGCGAAGCTTATTGATGTCGCGGCTGGAAATGGCGGAGGCGCTCCAATCGCGGCTGACTTTGACCGCCTCCGAGGTGCTGCCACTCTTCTTCTTGCCCATGGTGAACGGAGCTCCTGTTGAAGAGGCGGAGGAACAAGGGGGCTTGAGGAAGAAGATGAGCAGCAAGCGAGGTAAAAGATAAAAAAGAGGAGAGACTCCCTATTTATCCCGTAAAAATTTGTGCCCAATCCTGGCCATAACTCCCCAAAGAGTCGTGGGAAGTGGGGCAGATCTGGCTGTACACGTGGCGCCTGAATAAGGAGTAAAACCGGCGGCCCATTATTCCCACGTCGTGCGAAAATCGAGGAGGCGCCTCAATCGCCACGCGTGCATTGACCAAGCCCTAAAAACTGCTTGCGCAGAACTAGGGTGGGCCCGTTAGGTCAAGTCTTTTCAATCAGGTCACAGACGACACACGTCAACAATGACGTCATAAAGAAAAATTTGAAAGCATTCGAAGGAAACATGAAAAGTTATCGGATGAAGGACTTGAGTCTAAGCACGGATTGCGAGCATCCGTACCTAGACTCGGGGGCTACTCCCATCGGGAGCGCTGACGCGCACTCGATAAATGAGGACTCGACAGAATGAGCAGTCAAAGGATAAAGTTTTGAGCCAGCACTCGGGTGCAAAACGCTCGCACCCAGATACTCGGGGCCTGTTACTCCCATCGGGAGTTCGTGATGCACACCCGATAGAAATTTTTTGCACTCCAGGATCATGCCCGGGGACTTGATTCTGTGTAGGGTAACGGTGTTTTGCCATCGGCAGTTAACTAAACAATAGTTGGGCACGTTACTCAGTATCCTTTGCGTAAAAAATATATCAGATGATTTATGAAGACCTCGGCAGAGGAAAGTATTCGAGTGGTACAACTTGAGTCTACGCACGGATTGCAAGCATCCGTACCTAGACTCGGGGGCTACTCCCATCGGGAGCGCTGACGCGCACCCGATAAGAAGAAGATGAAGCACAATTAAAGATGAGCAAGAACAGTGAAGGAGAAGAAAACATGCATCAGTCTCTACCCGAATTATTTTCGGCTAGACACTGGGGCCATCGACGTGGGCATTACCCTTCGGGTAACCGATTGCCCTATCTGATATTGACAAGTTGGAGGCCCATGAAGCTATCAGAAGGCGAGATGGGCCACTAGGCCGGTGCGTCAGAAGGTTCCTTGGCGGACAAGATCAGGAAACGGACAAACAAGGAAAGATTAGGTCTAATCTACTGTAAACCTAGTCGTCCTCGGGTAGGACCCTTGAGACCTGGCCTCCTATATAAAGGCCGGGAGAGGGCCTGCCGGGGGACACACAATCAATCTTAGCAGCAATAGCCAACAAAAGCTTAGAACTAGGTTACCCTAGCAACTAGCATCTCGACGAGATCGCGGCCGAACTATTCGGCACCCCATTGTAACCTGTTTTCATCATAATTAAAGAACAGACAGGCAGGACGTAAGGGTTTTACCTCATCGAGGGCCCCGAACCTGGGTAAATCGCTCTCCCCGCTTGTCTGTGTACCGATGTCTCGTGTCAGCTTGCAGGATTCCATCAACCCTAAGCCCCTATCGGAGGGCATTGCCGAGGAGCACCCTCGACATCGACGATCCAAAGCTTTCATAGTGATCAAAGGGGAATTATACAAGCGAAGTATTTCAGGGGTCCTGCAAAGGTATGTCACACCCGAAGAAGGAAGAATAATTCTGAAGGATGTACACGAAGGAATATGTGGCCACCACGCAAGTAGTCGAGCTATTGCAGCCAAAGTTTTTCGGGCAGGATTCTATTGGTTGACAGCAATTGAGGATGCCAAAGAAATAGTAAGAACTTGCGACGCGTGTCAAAGATTCGCCGCCAAACCTCACTCTCCAGCGGCGGAATTAACACCAATACCATTGTCGTGGCCCTTTGCCCAATGGGGACTTGATATGGTGGGCAAGTTGCACAAAGCTTCGCCAGGAGGATATGAGTACTTGCTGGTCGCTGTCGACAAATTCACTAAGTGGGTAGAGGCGAAGCCAATAAATTCACCAGATGCAGCGTCCGCAATAAAGTTTGTGAAAGGCCTCGTTTTTCGGTTTGGCGTGCCTCATAGCATTGTTACAGATAATGGTTCAAACTTCACATCCAAGGAATTCAAGGAATACTGCGCAGAAGTAGGCATTAAATTGCACTTTGCGTCAGTTGGGCACCCGCAAACTAACGGACAAGTCGAGAAAGCCAATGGTATCATCTGCAACGGCCTCAAAAAGCGCCTGCTAGGACCGCTTGAAAAAGCTCGACATACTTGGCCAGAGGAATTGCCAAGTGTTTTGTGGAGCATCCGAACAACACCAAATACGGCGACACAAGAAACTCCGTTTTTTCTCGTCCACGGAGCCGAAGCAGTACTACCAATTGAAATAGAGCATGATTCTCCAAGGGTAACAGAGTATGACGAAGAAACATCACAAAAAGCTCGAAAGGATGATATGGACGCACTCGACGAAGCTCGCGATGAAGTACTTTCACGAGTCACCAAATACCAGCAAGACCTCAAAAACTACCACAGTCGACGGTTAAGACCAAGATCTTTTCAAGTTGGGGATTTGGTCTTGCGGTTAAATAAAAAAAGTACTGAGAAGCTCGAATCACCATGGTTGGGGCCTTACGTCGTCACAGAAGTCATCGACGGAGGAGCGTACAGGATCAAGGACAAGAAGACAGGGGCTCCCGAGAAAAACCCCTGGAACATGGCGCAGCTCAGGCGGTTTTACGCCTAGAGTTGAAATATAGTCCTCCTCTGTAAAAATACAATGTACTGAAACGCCCGAGAGTTTTCAGACGCACTCTTTTCCTTTTCGGGGCACCGAGTGGGGCCGGAAAGGTTTTTAATGAGGCAGGCTCGCGGTGCTGCAATATAATAAAGATAGTGGAGATATATTTCTTATTCTTCGATACACTCGGGGGCTCAACGCCTTCAAAGTCTCAAAATACGTACAATATAGACAAACTAAACTTACCGAAATATTTCGCCTTGGTACACTAATACCTCGCCAAATATAGAACATCGGAAGCTAACAATTATGAATATAGGGTACTCGTCAAAATCTTACTGCCTTGGTCCAAGAACCTCGCAAACAAAAATATAGAACTTCGACACCACAACACTCGGGGGCTTCTAACCCATCAATGAAAAAACAAAGGTATCTTATTATGACAGGAGGGAAAACCTTCGAGATAGCAAAACAGTATAAACTCCAGCCAAAAGCTCGGGGGCTCAGTGATCAAAAATAGAAAACATACAGAGCCAACAGCTTTACAATATAGATTGTGTTTACAAATACACAAAGGTGTATCAATGATAGAAATACAGCAAAGAAGAGGAAAAAGTTTTCAAGGGAAACCTAGCACATGATCTATGGTTATCCGCTCAGTAGAAGGACGAGTACTATGCTCAGCATAGCTTCCCTTCACAAAGAACTCAGAATCCATCCGAAGAAGTTCATCCATCATATCTTCGGCAACAGGAGTCACCAAATCGTCAATCTTGCCCATATTTCTCTTTTTCTTTGCCATCTTCGCCAGGCAGGTAGGAACAATTTGATCTATGGGCAATTTTGGATGACAAATTTTTATCATCATCATGGCAAATCTTGCGCCAGCAGAAAGTTGAGCCCGCACAAAGCCATGGATTCGAGGAGCATCTCGAAATTTTTCCATTAAAGCTGGAAGGGTCTCTGGCATTTTGTTCCGAGGGAACATGGTTCCATAAACTAAGAATAAAGTCTTCGTACAGAAGTCAAGGAAGTCACGGACCTGAGCCGCGCGATCTTGAAATCTGACGATTTGGCGGGTGCGCTCAGGAGTAACCCAAAAGTTAGACCCATGTTGCGCAGCCAGTCTCAGCAAAACAGTGGTTCGAGCTTCAACACGTTGGTCTTCGGCAGCAGTATCCAGAAACGAGCCTGACACACCAAACAAAAATCAAGGAACGAATAGCGAAGAACAACATCCAACACGGTTACGAGCAGGAAACATACCTGTCATGTCCAAACTGGCATCAGTCATTAGCTGAAGCATATAATTCTCGCGAGAAGAAGTTTCAGCAGCTTCAAGAATAAAGAGCATCCTTCGCAGCGATGGCTTCTTTTGCCTGTTGAAGAGCAATTTTCTCTCTCTCGGACGCTTGTCGAGATTTTTCCATCATCGCAAGAGTTTGTTTCTTCATGGATTGAAGTTGTTGTCGAAGTTCTTGCAAATCTTCCGACAAATGTTTGCTTGAAGAACCTTCGAGAGGGTTATCATCGATTAGCAGTTTCTTCGAGAAGGAAGAAGCAGGTGAAGCATCGGCAGAGCAAGGATTGGTCGAATAGTTGTCAAATATTAACTGGAAAAGAAAGCGCCAGGATCAATGATAGTGCCAGAGGGAATTTCATTAATTTCTAGAAATATTTACATAGACATTACAAAAGAAGTTTCTCCAAAAGGACTACCAGGATAATTGTCGCCACAGCTAAATTGGCGACAAGGGAAAAAGAGACAGAGAAAGCAAAAAACAAAGAGGCATGCAACTAGACCTCCGGCCTCGATGAGCTAGGAGTTGAAGATGGTTTGATCCCGAGATAGGCCAGGATTTTCTTCGTGTTGGGCTTGGCTGCCTTAATCAACGACCTCCATCTTGCTTGCTCTATCTGCTCGGCGTCGCCAACTTTCATCCAGTCAACAGTTTGTTATTGTCGCCGACTCAAGGCAACAAAGGTTTCTCGACAGCAATTTTCATGTTCTCCTGGCGCATTTTCAGCCCAAGGTCTTCTGATGAATTGAAGCTCTGGGCAAGGGCAAGGAAAGTCTTGGGCTCCTCTTTCTTCGGGAAGAAGTAGGGGAATAGTGTTGACAATCCTGCGTCAGCATTCATCACGCCTTCACGAATTTCGGATCCATGAAGCTCCAAATAAGAAAGTGTGTCCAGGAGAGGATCATTGACGGGATTCTCTAGCTCAAACTCTTGGTTTGTTTGGCCTGCAACAGGGAATAAACGTCGGTAAAATGCAAGAAAAAAGCAGGTTCAATAAAAAATAGAAGGGATCGATAACATTACCTTGAAAGCGCCGGTTTTGCGATTTCAGGCGCTTGAGGATCCCCTGCTCACGAGTGGCCTGTGCGGCTTTGTGCTCGTTTAAAGCAGTCTCAGCATCTTCAAGTTTCTTCTGCAGTTCCTCGACACTAGCAGCTTTTGCCTTGGCTTCATTAGCCTCTGCTTTGGCTTCGCTAGCAACAAGTTCAGCTTTCTTGCGGGCCGCTTCACTTTGCTCCAGTCTTTGAGCAAGAGTGTCGGCGAGCTTGTTGGCCTCTGCAAGTTTTTCTGTCGAAATAGAAAAGAAAGGTCAAAATTGCGACAAAAACAGGAGCAAGAAGTTTGAAACAACGACAGCAAAAAAGGTTATTACCTTCAGTTCTGCTGGCATATTCACGGTACCCGATGAATTGGGATCCGATGCGGATAAGCTCTTTGATCATGCGCTGTCAAAGAAGAACAAAGAAAGAGAAACATCGGTATGGGAAAAGAGTGAAGGCATGAAAAAGCAAATAGAGGAAATAAAGATATTGGCAAGAAAAGTAAAAAACTTACATCATTCAAGAGCAGAGTAGAAGAGCTACCCAATTGAGGGGCAGGCTCAATGATCATTTCAATCCTTGTCCTTTTTGGTGAAGGGGCAAGGGGGCTTGATGGCGGAGTAGTGGTGACGACGTTTCGTTGAGGAGGCGAGGATTCTTCTCCTTCAACTAGCGTATCCGAGGCAAGTAAAGTATGTGACGTGCACGTCCGAGGAGCCACGTCAACAGTTGGTACTTCTTCCTCATCATCGCTGTGATTAAAAATCGACAGCATAAAAAGCAAGACAAGACAAACATTTCGAGTACAGAAATAAGGAAAAATAAAAATGACTTACGAGCTAACGAGGGATTCAAGATAAGGATCGTAAGCTGCCTTCTGATGTGAAGGATCAACTTCTTCGGCTTTGGAAGTGCCGGAATCTTCGACATCATTCCTCTTCCTTTTGCCTTTTGGAGAGACAGCGGGAGGAGGAGATTGTGCTGACACAGTGCCTTCGGAAGAACCCGCAGATTTTCGAGAATCCACGGGTTCATTCACAAAAGATGGAGCTTCTTGATTGTCATCAGTGACAATAGCCCTTTCTTTGACTTCTCCACCTTCAGGAAGAGGAGGAAGCGAGACAAGGTCTGGATGATTCTGTGCAAAATAAAACAGGGAGAGATATCAGAAATAAAGTTACAAAAAAGATAGCAAAGCAACAACAAGACAATAGATAAAGATTACCTCGGGAAGTGGATTGGCGGCGCTGAATGGCGTCACACGGCAAGAAGAAGGGACAAAGATCTTTTTTTGGCCGAGAGATGAAATTTTTCGGACAAGTCTTTCTAAATCCTTGACCTCCAAATTCACCGACAGCCGATCTACGTCCTTGTCGCCGGCATATTTCCAGAGAGGATGTTTGCGAGCCTGAAGCGGCTGCACCCTAGTCCTAAGAAAGTATGCAGTGATTTTGATACCCGATAACTCTTTGCCGCGAGTATTTTGCAACTCGTGGATACGAGCCATCAAGGTTTCTGTCGACGCCCTTTCTTCTTCGGTGGCCTCCGCGTCCCAGGAGCGGCGGCGAAAGATTTTCTCGGCGCCATCAAAAGGAGGGATGTTGTCCTCCGCACATCCATGGTTCTCCTCCTGAATGTACAACCATTTCTTGCGCCATCCTTGAACTGAGTCAGGAAGCTTGACGTCGAAGTAGTCGACAGTGGGCCGAACAGAAATCACAACGCCGCCTATATTATAGGCGACATTGGGCGAGCCATTCCGGCGGCAGAAGAAAATGCGCTTCCATAGCGCCCAGTTAGGCTGGACGCCAAGGAAGGCCTCGCACAAAGTGATGAAAATAGAGATATGGAGGATTGAATTTGGCGTGAGGTGGTGGAGTTGCAGACCGTAGATAAAAAGAAGTCCACGGAGAAAAGGATGAATGGGGGCGGAAAGACCGCGGATGAGGTGGTCGACAAAACTTACCCGATACCCGATTGGAGGGGTTGGGTAGCTTTCTTCACTGGGGAAGCACAATGCCTTGGGTTTCTTGCTGATCCCTAGCTTCCTCAGCATGTTGACGTCTTGAGTGGAAATCTTCGATCTCTCCCACTCCGCTGTCCCCAGATCCACGGCGGCCATGGAGGATTCCGGCGTGCTGTGCCTCGTCAATCGACGCGGTGGCATCAACAATGGCGCAAGGTTCGCAGCTTGGAGACGAAGAGCTTAGGCGGCTGTTGGTCGCAGGAGGAAGTTTGCAGATGAGAGCAGGAGGACGGCGCGAGTGGAAGTGCCCAAGGAGGAAGAAGACGGATTTATATAGGGCTGCGGTGAAACGACGAACCGTTGGATAAGGAAAATGTGTGACAGATGATAGCCACGTGGCAACAAGGGTAAAAAAGTAATTCAACGTTACGGAAGTTACGGTGTATGCGCCAGAAAAAGCGGAGGACGTGTGTCCCCCACTTGCACGACGTGTCAAGAAAGTGGATTAATTGGGCCCGCATGGCAGCGAGAGCAGATTTGTCGCGAATTTCTGACTAGTAATCGTGGCTATCGTCAGCAATAACGTCACCTTGGCGGAAGGAAAAATTCGACTACACAGCTTCATAAAAGGTGACATGGAAAAATAATGCTGAGCCTTTGATCAAATACAAGTTTTTGATCAAATGCTCGGGGGCTACTTTGGAAAAAAGAAAAAAGATACGGAAAGACAAAATAGAAATGGCGTGAGCCTATGATCAAATACAAAATATTTGCTCATAGCCTCGGGGGCTACTCCCATCGGGAGCGCTGTTCGCGCACCCGAGGAATTATAAAACTTCGGGAGATAAAAAGAAAATATAGCGGCATGAGGCGTGGAGCCTACAACCAAGTACAAGTCCTTGGCTGTAGCCTCGGGGGCTACTCCCATCGGGAACGCTGTTCGCGTGCCCGATGAAATCATAAAAAAAAGAAAGATAGCAAAGCAAAAGAGTATATTTCGAGTTATAAATAACTCTGCATATACTCCCATCGGGAGAGCAATATAAGTCATCTTTGACTCGATAAAATGTGCCATTCCAACAGCCGAAAAAGCACTCGACAATATATTCTCAGAACGCCAAAGTTGCGATCAATTTCTGAATGCCGCAAATTTGCGAAGGTAAGACCCCAGATCCATTCTGCTGGGCGTGGCATCGCCGAAGACTGGGCTCTGGTACTATTATCCGTATCAACAGATACGAAGAAAAATCCTAACGGACGCGTTAGGTACCCGATAAATTTTACTGGGACTCGACAGAATGGTAAGACCTTAAGCGGCACCTGTCGAAGTTTACACCGGTATCCCGAGGTCATGTCCAGGGACGTGATCTTGAAGTAGGTTTTTGCGGATTGCCACTAGAGCAGTTAACTAGTACCTGATCCGTCAGATGAACTAGCCCCAACTACCATTATCCCTGTACAATATAGATGTTTATGAGAAGAAATATAGAAAAGTCAAAGCTGTCGAATAAAGATAAACAGCGGAGATTTTCCTTGACCCTACGATTCAAGCAAAATCTCGGGGGCTACTGGCATAGGCATCCCAAATGGGCCTGCCGAAGATAGTACCCGGGGTTTACTGAAGGCCCACTACCCGAAGAATAAGAAGATTCGGAAGCCCAAGATATTATTAAGGAAAGCTAGAGTTGTAATAGGAAGCGTTATTTGTAATCTTGCGGGATGAGTTAGAAACCATCTCGGACTCTGTAACTTGTACAACACGAATCCCTCGTCTCCGCCTCCTATATAAAGGGGGAGTCGAGGGATGCAGAGATAATCGAATCATTGTTTACAAACCCTAGTTTTCATAGTCGTCGAGTACTTTTCGGCTGAAACCTTCGGGATCTACTTGCCCTCTACTTCCAACTAAACCCTAGCCTACAATCCATAGGCATTGAAAAGTTAATACCTTGTCAACGGTGCCAATGTTTTGTGTGAGATGGGCCAAGAAGGTCGAAAAAGAAGGCCGATATTTCACAACCATGGTTATACCCGATGTAAAATCGAAGAACGCATCCGCGAAAAATGAGCCATGGGTACTCGGTAGCCAAGTTGACCAATGCTTCTTCATCACTGATCCGTCGAGGTCTAGCCGTGTTGTTGTGAGGAGGGGCAAGAGGAGCATCATAGGAATGCAAGGAGACGCCAACGAGGAAGACTTGGACAAGAACGGTGACCCGAAGATGGAGGAGGAATTCGACAGGCACTTCGACATGCCTACTACTAGTAAAGTAAGAAGGAAGACCCCCCTACCCTCTAAAGGTTGTCCATTCACGCGAAGAAATCTCAAGGTGGCCGGCATAAAGTATTCAACCGCCAACAACCGAAAGGGAAAGAAGATTGCGAAGAGACGCTAGCTAGAGCTCGAAGCCGGGACGAAGAAGATCTTTTTTTGGTCTATCACATGTGTGTGAGTGTGTGTTAGACAAGTACATGCATGTGTGTGTGAGAGAAACAAGAACGTACATGTTTGTATGAGACAAGTAATTTATAATACTCTACTAATTACTAAATAATGTTGTGTTATTTATTGAAATGTAACTAAAATATGAAAAAAAGGAAGAAAAATTGTGTGGCAGCCAGGGTTCGAACCTGGCTACTAATGGGCTAACATTGACCTTAACCACTGGGCTAGTGCTAAGTAACTGTCAGTACACAGCAGTAAACCATTTTGTTTTGCTAAGTGTCTAAATTCTGTGGCGCACGCCCCTTTAGGTGCGCCACAGAATTAAGGAATTCTGTGGCTCATGTAAGAGCTAGTGCGCCACATAAAGCTTAATTCTGTGGCGCACTTAGAGGGGTGCGCCACAGAATTTAGACACTTGGTGAAATAACTCGATCGCCCCCTTTCTTTCCCACACAACAGCAGTTTCTTCCCCACTCACAACCCTTGCGCCACTGCTCTCGCAACCACCACCACCGCCAAGCGCTGCCACCTAGCGTCGCTGCCGCCGAGGAGGAGGAGGAGGAGGAGGAGGACCGCCACGCCACCGCCGAGCAGGACGCCCAAGCCCGAGCAACCGCCGCAGATCGAGGAGGAGGACGCGTGAGCCCGATCTTCCCAGCGCTCGCCGTCGTCGCTTCCCTGCACTCGCCACCGCCGCCTAGCACCGCCGAGCAGGAGGAAGAGGAGGAGGAGGAGGACCACCCCGCCCATGCCGCGAGCAGGAGGAGGAGGACCACCCCGCCCGCGCCGCCAGTAGGAGGAGGAGGAGGACCATCGCCTGCGCTCGCCATCACCGCCTAGCGCCACCGTCGGTGAGATCCCTCCCTCTCCCCTGTGCCTCCCTCTCTCTCCCCTGTGCCTCGGCCCCTCCCTCTCCCCTATGCCTCCCTCCCTTTCCCCTATGCCTCTCAATTTGGTTCTCAATTTGCTTAACTTCTTGCTGGTGATGTAGTTAATTTTGATTGAGCAATTGACAATGTTGCATATACATATAGTCAAATAGAATTTTGATGGTCAGTATGAATTTTGATGTAGTGCTGCTGTAGCTTGTGTGGACATTCAATTTATGAATTTTGATGTGTTAGTCAAATAGAAATTTGATGGTCAGTATGAATTTTGATTTAGACAGATGATAAGAATTTTGACAATGTTTAAAAGAGGGTTAACAGAGAGTCAGTATGAATTACTGGAACTATTTATTGATGAACTGTGTATTCATAATGATTCAATTTGTTTGCATAGAATGAATGGATGCCAAGTAATTGTTGGTAAATATCCATTATAATCTGAATCTTAGAAGATTATGATGATTGATGCTTTGTGTAACACCCCAACTTTCGCAACCTTGTTAAATGTCCAGAGTACAAAAATCAGGGGGAACAAAAACTTTTCTAATTAGTATGTTGAGATGTTTTGCATTGATATGCTTGTAGATGAATTGTCTTGATCTGCTGGCCGATGTATTTCCTTGATCTGCTTGTTAAAATCTTCTTGAGCTACCATTTAGCAAAACTCTGTTTGAGATAAAACCTTTTGGCAACTCCCACTAAAACCCTTCCATTGGTGGAACCATGTATGCACTTGCTTTAAGATCCTCCTTGTGATGCACTTTAGCTCCCCTATCCTTTATTCAAGTTTGAATATCATCTTCTCCCTAACCCTTCTATATCTTGAACCCTAGACACCAACCTTGGAATACCTCCAAAATTTGGCTAAGTCAGAGATGATTACCAGATTCAATTTTGGAGCCTCCAGCTTTATCCACCCTTTTCCATCTAATGCAATGCATCTAGCCCTGGTCCTACCCTCTCTTGTGCACTTTCCATCAATACCAATCCCTTGGACCTTATCTCTCATATTCCCACTTACCCCAGATGGTGTTGAGGCCAAGTCAATATTCTGGTTTTGGCAGTGTTAAAATCCTCAAACTTTGGCAGTTGTATCCTAAGCACTCACAACTGTTATAGGTGAACTCAAAGCTTGGATCTCATTTATGCAACTACCTCTACAACTCCCACGTGTTGCATGACCCATGCAAGTCTTGCAACCCATCTATCCAACATGATCTTATACCCTACCCAGTGTTTTAGCTCTAGATCCCTTCTCCCTCTCTAGTCTCTTGTTTTTGTTAAATCCCAGTTTAAACCTTCACAAAACCAAGCGTGGATATGATGGCTACATTGTGTAGTAATCATCTACCCTTGAGAGGATATTTTTCCCAAAAATTGTTTTACCCAAAATCCTATTTTAAGATCCTTCTCTATTTCTCACTACAAAACCGCTTCTAGTTTTATCAAAGGTTTTCAAATTATTTTCTCAAATAAAATGCTAAATGTGTGTGGTATTTTATATCACGTTATTTTCCACCCAAAAATAATTTCTATATATTTATCTTCTTGGATTTATTTTCTTTTTTTGAACAAAATGTTTGTTATGGCACTTATACCTTCTCCTGCATTTTCTTGCTTATTTTAAATTTAAGAAAATCTACCTTGCTTAGTAAAGCAAGTAGAGAATTTCTAAATCCTTGTACGACCTAAGTACTCTCAACCCTTTTCTAAATCATTTTCATTTACATTTCTTTCAAAATGGACTTAGCCATAGAAGGTGATTTCCAAATGTTTTTTTTTCTAATGAGATCAAAGCTAGGTGGCAACCCTAGGACATCAAGTTCACCTCTCTAATATATTCTATCAACTCCACCCCATCTACATAGCCATGATCCTCTTGTTGGTCACTTGTTCATGTTTAGATTAATGTCCATTTCCCTCTATATTTTTTTTAAACACTCAAATATTTCCATCCAAAAATCAAAATAAGATAGTCATGCTAAAATGGTGAAATGGGACACAATTTGGGAGATGGTCACTTGGACCATATCTTAACACATTCTCTCCCTATTTTCTTTTTCTCTTGCACTCACACTACCTCACATATAGCCATATTGCCTAATTACCTTGTCCACTTGTGTTTACCCATTTGTCACTCCATCCTCCAAACCCCTGCATATGGACTGCATCTCGACCCCTTTCTCCTCTCTCTCAACACTCTCACACCCCACACTACTACTCACATGTGTGTGCCAGCCTCTTGTCATCTTGTGTGTGAGAGAGAAGGGGAGAAAGAGATGTGGCCCGGCCTTGGTGGACACACGCTGCCTAGAGGCAAGCTTCCACCCAGATCAGACAAGTCCTGGCACTCATGCACCCCTATTCCTCCCTCCTGTCTCTCCTCTGTCAGCCTAGATCGGCACCTTCAGTCACCTCCCGCCCATGGTCACCCACATGAGGACGAACGCTCCCTCCCTTCCCTCTGCTGCGAGCACACGCGACGCAGCATGTCATCGACGCTAGCTTCACCTCCCTACACCCCCTAGACGACTCCTTGGCATCCGTTTCTCACCCCATCTCGCTGCCTGCCCGTGGTCACCCCCAATGGGCGACGTGCACGTCAACCCGAGCATGTCCACGTCGCCTACCTCTCCCTACCCCCACGGTGCACTCCCTCTCTTCACCATGGATGAGAACAGCACGCCAGCACAGCTAGACGAGCTCGGGCGCGATCCCTCCTCTCCCTTTCGCTCAGAATCGAAGACGCATTGTCCCGTCATTTAGTCGAGCACCTTGCTGGCGGCCAGAAACTCGTGTTGTCTCCCTCCCTCTCGATGCAGGCGACACGCGCATGCGTCCACGGCGTGGAACCGTGTCTCAGACACGTAGCACGCCGCCCCTCTCGACCTATCCCGCGCTGCCGCCCGTCGTCACTCGCCTCGCCGCACCATGTCCACCGTGCACCCGCTCACCCCATTAAAAAGGCCACGACGCTCCCTGCTCTCCTCCTTTCACCACAGACCCGCGAAACACCCCCAGATCACGCACGCCCGAGCGTGAGGAGGCCCAACTTCTCCCTGCCGCTCGTGTCCTTGCTCGACGCCGTCGGTAGCCGCCACAGCACGGAGAAGGTTGCCGTCGCTGCTGCCCCTCTCTGACCCTCCTCTTTACCTCCCTAGATGCGCCCCTCACTTCCTCGTCTAACACGCCTTTTTCTGGACAGAGGAGACCCTGACGCCGTTGACATCTTCTCCACACCGGCACGACCGTCACCGTCGCGGGCGATCGTGCTGTGCTGCGTTTCAGGCGGTGCATGTCGGAGCTGCGACCGTCCCTGCACCGCACCGAGCCGCTGATCCTTCCCCGGCCCCTTCCGTCGTCGCCAGCAAGCCCTAGGTGAGCCCTCCATCCCCGTCTCCGACGTTTGCGTCGCCGTCGACCGCCGTTGAGGCCATCTCTGTTTTGCCCGCCAGGACCACCGCTCGGAAGCCCTCCTTCCGCCGCGTCCAGCGTGCCCCCTCCCGACGTCTTCTGCGACCGGAGGTGAGCACACGAGCTGCCAGAAGAAGCCAGGGTTTCCGCCGGTGTCCTGCGTCGCGTCGAGGAAGAAACCTCCTCGCATGCATGCGGTCGATGCGGGGCCCGCACACCAGCGTGGCCCGCCACGTCCCTGCATTTCAAGCGGGATGTCCTCCCGCGCGCCCGCATCGCTACCGGGCCGGATCTGGCCAGGCCCAGCACCCCGGCCCGTTTCTCCTTCTCTTTTGTTTCTGTTCTAAATCTTCCAGTAAATCTGCAGCAGTTTTCGAAATACCGTAAATTCATAAATGACTAAAATTCGATTATTCAAATTGCTTTGTGCTTGTGAACAAATTCTTAACCATGAATAAATGCATGCATGTGATTTAGTACGGTAAATTTGTGCTGATAAATACAAACCTAAAAAGTATCTGATTGTGTAATTTATTTAGTGTGTGAGATTTATAAAACCTTTCTGAATGAGGTTAATTTTGTTGTGAAGTATATGTAAATAGCTTCATTTTGGCACTAGTCTAGAATGCATAAGCTTCCTGGATTTGAGTTTGTTTATAAAACAAGATTTGTCCAGAGAGCTCTTCTCTGATTTTTAATTCAAAAACTACACATGATTTTCAAACAAACCCAAGTGCTACTGGTAGATATATCTATAGGGTAATTTTGTGCCTAAGGAAATATTTTTCAGAGTGTTAGTTTAATTCCAAGCATTGTATTACTGAAACCGTATATGTTTTCAGTATATGATTTTTGTAAAATCATTTACAATTCAGAAAAATGCCAAACCAGTGGGGTTGGCTCACATTTGGTATTAGCTATCCATGGTTGGAGCTTGGATCTGGTTTGTGATGCTCTGATACTGGTCTGGATAGCTGTTTATGTTCTCTGGATTCTGTCTTGTTTAATTTGTCTAGGTTAATTAAAAATTAATCTGCAAGTGATTCTTGTGCATGTTTGTTCTACATGTTGTTAGCTTTCTGTAGGTATGCTGCATGTATTTTTGTGACATACAAAAAGATTTAGATGATTTAAATGGTTCCTAAGTCATTTCTGGAATTGTAAAAATCATATCTTTTATTTTAAAAATCATAAAATAGTGAAACCACTTCCAGTAGTTTGCATTTGTGAACCTTTACATACTGTGATTTTATCAAATTTTTGTGTGCATTATTCTGGAATGGTTTGTTGATTTGGTGTGGTGTGTTTTTTTTTATTTTGCGACGTTAGAATGCGAACGCTACCGGAGAAGGAGGAGATCTCGGTGAGGATTTCGAAGAGGAAGAAAGAGCAGATGATTCGTGAAGATGAAGTTCAGCGACAAATAGTCAACCAAGGCAAGCCACCTCTTGATGCATCTCTGATCCTATATATCTTGCTCTTGCATTATTGCAGGTTTTATAAAGTGCATGTCTTTTGTTTATTATGTCGGTGGTTTGCGCCACCCGGAGTTTTTATTAATCCACCCTTCGGGTGCAGCCCTCGTTGGTACCTACTGATCACACCTCTATTAGTGATATGGTGCTTACCACCTTATCACCCTTGTCGCCTCTTTTCAAAGAGAAATTGGACTATAGGTTGGGAGCCCTGGAAAAATATTTGTGAAAATTGTTTTCAAGCAAAAAGGTTTTTCTAGAAAACCTTGGAATGGGGTTGCCCTGCCCAAGTGTGGTTTTTATGAAACACAAAAAGGTTTATGAAAGATATTGCTGGAGGAAAATGGAGATGAAAAGTGGTTTTCGAAAAACCTTGGTGACCATAGTACGAAACCGGACCTAGCCAGTACAACCACATTACCCTTTAGTGGGACGGGGCATAGTGTAGTAGTTTGTCTCGTCTTAGTTTGGGTCCTGCAAATGTAAGGGGTAGTCCGAGCATGGACACCTATCGACCGGGCCTTCCCGACGTACTGGGGACGCCTTTCCTTCTTTTTAGATGGCAGGGGTACAACCTATGAGCTCCCATTGAATAATGCCCCGCAGTTGGTCGCGGCATTCCGGAGGGTCGAGCTGGTCGGGGAATTTGCTACTCCTGGGTAAACGACCCCTCGGACTCTGGTGTTGGGAGGTACAACTCTAGGCGGCATGTCTTAGGCTAAGGCGAGCAGGCGAAAAACTACGATCGGGTATTTGTCGTGGCATATGTCATTATGCAGGGATGATGCCCACACGATGAGTATTCAGATCTTGTGGGGAAAGTGTACAACCTCTGCAGAGTGTAAATCTATTCGAATAGCCGTGTCCGCGGTTATGGACATGGGAATGGCGGTACGTGGCATTAAAGGAAAGTTTTGTTTTACTAAATTGTTTTTCCAAAAAGGTTTTGGAAATGTACCTGGAAGGTACGGAAAATATCAGTGGGACTGATGGAGATGTACCTGGGAGGTACGGAGGAAAGTTAAAGCTGTTTTGGTCACTCCGATGGCCGGAAATGAAAATGGGTCTTCCTTACCTATTAGTCTTCAAATAAACTTGTTTTCCAAAAGGTTTTCAACAATGGTATAGAGATGTCATACTCTCGAGAGGAACTACCTCTCGCTCCTTGTCGCCCTAGTTAGTGCATGTTCCTTGCTACTGCCAAATTGCATATCCTTTACTTCTCTCTAAGGTGGTTTGCGAGTACAATTCATAATGTACTCATGGCTTTGTCCCTGGCTATTTACTTGGCCAGACTTGGTGGAATCCGACAGATGAAGAAGGAGTCGACGATGTCTATGCGAGCTAGGAACGTCTTCCCAGTCAGTTGCCTGTAGGGTTATGGCATGACTTGGGCCATGCGAACGCTTTCGTCTGAAGTATTTCCGCTGTGTGATTGTTGATCTCCTGCCATTGCGGCTCTTATGTAAGTATTGGTCATGTGACCTTTTGTAATCTCTTTATTCGGTACTGTAATGGATGATGTATTTGATACCAGTTCGGTTATGCTTTCACGACACACTGATCATGGGATCGTGAATGTGTATGCATAACGGGTGTTTCGGACAGCTAGTCCGGGACCCCACAGAGCTGGTATCAGAGCCATCCTGACTGTAGGAGACCCTAGTTAGCATGGACGTTAGTTAGGAAACCAATACTTCGGGAAAAATTATATACAAAACAAATTATTTCTTTAGTAAAGGGAAGAATAGCTTCTAATTTCTTATCCCTTCAAAACTTCAAGTTCTTACCATGCTTTATGATTTTCAAAGACTTTGAAAGCTTTTAATTCTACTATCTCATCATCTTCCAAATAAATATGTTAGGCGATGCCCCCACTCAGACTCAGAGACTCAAAGTCAAAGATGGATCAACTCTTCAGAAAGTCTCAAGTACCTCCGGCTGTAGCTATTGAAGATGGATATCGACTGAGCAGTACGCGTATAGGGATGATAAGAGCATGTCTTTGGTTGTCACCAAAGTCTGTCAAGGAGTTGACCTTGTTCCTCTTTGGACTTGCACTTTTGTCGTCGTAAAGGATCAAGTCCTCACTTCTTGACTAGTAATTTTTAGGCCCGTCACAAGAAGCTATCATCCATGGAGATCTTTAGTAATTACCCCTCTGAATGGAGACTAGAAGGTCCTATGCAGCTTTCGCCCCGACTCAACAATCGAAGGATCAACGTAAGGTCTACTTCACCACCAACTACTACAAAAATCCATGTTGAAGTTAATATCAACGAAATGAAGACGTCTACATGTCTGACCAACACAAGCCTATAGGATGGATAGGACAAACTCAATTGTTTTGATTGAGCTACCCCGCGTATCAGGCATCCCTGGGTACTTGAAGTACCTCGTGTAGTTTTCATAATTGTTTGTGGTGTTGTGAATTTGCTGCTTGAGTATTTGCGATTGCTTGTTGTTTGTATGCTTGTTTTGGCCTTTCGGCCTGAAAACCCCTCTTTGTATAGTAACCCTGTCTAAGAAACACTCCCTAAGATTGGTTTCCCTCGCATCTGGACCAAACTCGGGTATAAATTCTGACCGTTAGTTTACAAAGTTAACGGAAAACTCTAACTCTAATTTGGGTAACAACTAGATGCAACCATGTTTCCCCATAGCACCCAACTTCGGTACGACATTCAAACCACGACAGCCCACGACGCCAAGGAAGCAGAAGCTAGTGCCTTCAAGGTCGACTGCAACTCCACAAGAAGATGAAGCCATACAATTTTTGTCTAACCGTAGAGCATAATCGTGCTAACCTTGAAGCTATCTTCTTAAAACCTCAGCCTGACTCACCATCTAACGAGCTAAGGGAGATGTATCATTAGATCCAAGTTACTCTGGAAGGTCCATCTGGTCCTCTTCAAGTGAAGCTTTTGAATACTATGCAAGACTCAAGATTTGGTGTACTTTAATAAGCACCAACCGCAAAGCTGAAGACTGTTTTCGACGACTGTTGCTGCCTTATGTGAAGACCCACCAGGAGTTCCACTGACTTACTAACTTAACGAGTGCCTTACGGAACAGTAAACTTCGTGCGTGCCTCTTGAAGCTGAGGACTGCATTTCGCCCCTGAAGATTCTTCAACTGAAGACGGGAGATCAACGATTTCCTCAAGATCGCTAGACAGGACCCCATAGCTGACGCTCGGAGTTTTCCAAACACCCGATGAACAATTTTAAGGGTGGAAGACTTCGTCTTCCACTAAAATTTAAGCTTTCCCTAGAGTTTTCGATCTTTCTGAAGCACCCTTTGGATGCTCTAACCCTCCAAGAGTCATGTACCCCTCGAAGATTGTTAGGAAGCTACAGATCTAACACCAGCACAGAGAAGTCAACCTCCTCATGAATCTTTCCCTCGGCGGCAATCTATCGTGTCTCTCAGAAGCTGAAGTTGTGATCGTGCGACAACGGCACGTCTACTGGAGGATAGAGTCTAACTTAGACTAGCCTTAAAACATTTCTAATCATACGCTCAGTAATCTCGGGACGAGATTATTTTAAGGGTGGAAGATCTGTAACACCCCAACTTTCGCAACCTTGTTAAATGTCCAGAGTACAAAAATCAGGGGGAACAAAAACTTTTCTAATTAGTATGTTGAGATGTTTTGCATTGATATGCTTGTAGATGAATTGTCTTGATCTGCTGGCCGATGTATTTCCTTGATCTGCTTGTTAAAATCTTCTTGAGCTACCATTTAGCAAAACTCTGTTTGAGATAAAACCTTTTGGCAACTCCCACTAAAACCCTTCCATTGGTGGAACCATGTATGCACTTGCTTTAAGATCCTCCTTGTGATGCACTTTAGCTCCCCTATCCTTTATTCAAGTTTGAATATCATCTTCTCCCTAACCCTTCTATATCTTGAACCCTAGACACCAACCTTGGAATACCTCCAAAATTTGGCTAAGTCAGAGATGATTACCAGATTCAATTTTGGAGCCTCCAGCTTTATCCACCCTTTTCCATCTAATGCAATGCATCTAGCCCTGGTCCTACCCTCTCTTGTGCACTTTCCATCAATACCAATCCCTTGGACCTTATCGCTCATATTCCCACTTACCCCAGATGGTGTTGAGGCCAAGTCAATATTCTGGTTTTGGCAGTGTTAAAATCCTCAAACTTTGGCAGTTGTATCCTAAGCACTCACAACTGTTATAGGTGAACTCAAAGCTTGGATCTCATTTATGCAACTACCTCTACAACTCCCACGTGTTGCATGACCCATGCAAGTCTTGCAACCCATCTATCCAACATGATCTTATACCCTACCCAGTGTTTTAGCTCTAGATCCCTTCTCCCTCTCTAGTCTCTTGTTTTTGTTAAATCCCAGTTTAAACCTTCACAAAACCAAGCGTGGATATGATGGCTACATTGTGTAGTAATCATCTACCCTTGAGAGGATATTTTTCCCAAAAATTGTTTTACCCAAAATCCTATTTTAAGATCCTTCTCTATTTCTCACTACAAAACCGCTTCTAGTTTTATCAAAGGTTTTCAAATTATTTTCTCAAATAAAATGCTAAATGTGTGTGGTATTTTATATCACGTTATTTTCCACCCAAAAAATAATTTCTATATATTTATCTTCTTGGATTTATTTTCTTTTTTTGAACAAAATGTTTGTTATGGCACTTATACCTTCTCCTGCATTTTCTTGCTTATTTTAAATTTAAGAAAATCTACCTTGCTTAGTAAAGCAAGTAGAGAATTTCTAAATCCTTGTACGACCTAAGTACTCTCAACCCTTTTCTAAATCATTTTCATTTACATTTCTTTCAAAATGGACTTAGCCATAGAAGGTGATTTCCAAATGTTTTTTTTCTAATGAGATCAAAGCTAGGTGGCAACCCTAGGACATCAAGTGCACCTCTCTAATATATTCTATCAACACCACCCCATCTACATAGCCATGATCCTCTTGTTGGTCACTTGTTCATGTTTAGATTAATGTCCATTTCCCTCTATATTTTTTTTAAACACTCAAATATTTCCATCCAAAAATCAAAATAAGATAGTCATGCTAAAATGGTGAAATGGGACACAATTTGGGAGATGGTCACTTGGACCATATCTTAACACATTCTCTCCCTATTTTCTTTTTCTCTTGCACTCACACTACCTCACATACAGCCATATTGCCTAATTACCTTGTCCACTTGTGTTTACCCATTTGTCACTCCATCCTCCAAACCCCTGCATATGGACTGCATCTTGACCCCTTTCTCCTCTCTCTCAACACTCTCACACCCCACACTACTACTCACATGTGTGTGCCAGCCTCTTGTCATCTTGTGTGTGAGAGAGAAGGGGAGAAAGAGATGTGGCCGGGCCTTGGTGGACACACGCTGCCTAGAGGCAAGCTTCCACCCAGATCAGACAAGTCCTGGCACTCATGCACCCCTATTCCTCCCTCCTGTCTCTCCTCTGTCAGCCTAGATCGGCACCTTCAGTCACCTCCCGCCCATGGTCACCCACATGAGGACGAACGCTCCCTCCCTTCCCTCTGCTGCGAGCACACGCGACGCAGCATGTCATCGACGCTAGCTTCACCTCCCTACACCCCCTAGACGACTCCCTGGCATCCGTTTCTCACCCCATCTCGCTGCCTGCCCGTGGTCACCCCCAATGGGCGACGTGCACGTCAACCCGAGCATGTCCACGTCGCCTACCTCTCCCTACCCCCACGGTGCACTCCCTCTCTTCACCATGGATGAGAACAGCACGCCAGCACAGCTAGACAAGCTCGGGCGCGATCCCTCCTCTCCCTTTCGCTCAGAATCGAAGACGCATTGTCCCGTCATTTAGTCGAGCACCTTGCTGGCGGCCAGAAACTCGTGTTGTCTCCCTCCCTCTCGATGCAGGCGACACGCGCATGCGTCCACGGCGTGGAACCGTGTCTCAGACACGTAGCACGCCGCCCCTCTCGACCTATCCCGCGCTGCCGCCCGTCGTCACTCGCCTCGCCGCACCATGTCCACCGTGCACCCGCTCACCCCATTAAAAAGGCCACGACGCTCCCTGCTCTCCTCCTTTCACCATAGACCCGCGAAACACCCCCAGATCACGCACGCCCGAGCGTGAGGAGGCCCAACTTCTCCCTGCCGCTCGTGTCCTTGCTCGACGCCGTCGGTAGCCGCCACAGCACGGAGAAGGTTGCCGTCGCTGCTGCCCCTCTCTGACCCTCCTCTTTACCTCCCTAGATGCGCCCCTCACTTCCTCGTCTAACACGCCTTTTTCTGGACAGAGGAGACCCTGACGCCGTTGACATCTTCTCCACACCGGCACGACCGTCACCGTCGCGGGCGACTGTGCCGTCGTTTCAGGCGGTGCATGTCGGAGCTGCGACCGTCCCTGCACCGCACCGAGCCGCTGATCCTTCCCCGGCCCCTTCCGTCGTCGCCAGCAAGCCCTAGGTGAGCCCTCCATCCCCGTCTCCGACGTTTGCGTCGCCGTCGACCGCCGCTGAGGCCATCTCTGTTTTGCCCGCCAGGACCACCGCTCGGAAGCCCTCCTTCCGCCGCGTCCAGCGTGCCCCCTCCCGACATCTTCTGCGACCGGAGGTGAGCACACGAGCTGCCAGAAGAAGCCAGGGTTTCCGCCGGTGTCCTGCGTCGCGTCGAGGAAGAAACCTCCTCGCATGCATGCGATCGATGCGGGGCCCGCACACCAGCGTGGCCCGCCACGTCCCTGCATTTCAAGCGGGATGTCCTCCCGCGCGCCCGCATCGCTACCGGGCCGGATCTGGCCAGGCCCAGCACCCCGGCCCGTTTCTCCTTCTCTTTTGTTTCTGTTCTAAATCTTCCAGTAAATCTGCAGCAGTTTTCGAAATACCGTAAATTCATAAATGACTAAAATTCGATTATTCAAATTGCTTTGTGCTTGTGAACAAATTCTTAACCATGAATAAATGCATGCATGTGATTTAGTACGGTAAATTTGTGCTGATAAATACAAACCTAAAAAGTATCTGATTGTGTAATTTATTTAGTGTGTGAGATTTATAAAACCTTTCTGAATGAGGTTAATTTTGTTGTGAAGTATATGTAAATAGCTTCATTTTGGCACTAGTCTAGAATGCATAAGCTTCCTGGATTTGAGTTTGTTTATAAAACAAGATTTGTCCAGAGAGCTCTTCTCTGATTTTTAATTCAAAAACTACACATGATTTTCAAACAAACCCAAGTGCTACTGGTAGATATATCTATAGGGTAATTTTGTGCCTAAGGAAATATTTTTCAGAGTGTTAGTTTAATTCCAAGCATTGTATTACTGAAACCGTATATGTTTTCAGTATATGATTTTTGTAAAATCATTTACAATTCAGAAAAATGCCAAACCAGTGGGGTTGGCTCACATTTGGTATTAGCTATCCATGGTTGGAGCTTGGATCTGGTTTGTGATGCTCTGATACTGGTCTGGATAGCTGTTTATGTTCTCTGGATTCTGTCTTGTTTAATTTGTCTAGGTTAATTAAAAATTAATCTGCAAGTGATTCTTGTGCATGTTTGTTCTACATGTTGTTAGCTTTCTGTAGGTATGCTGCATGTATTTTTGTGACATACAAAAAGATTTAGATGATTTAAATGGTTCCTAAGTCATTTCTGGAATTGTAAAAATCATATCTTTTATTTTAAAAATCATAAAATAGTGAAACCACTTCCAGTAGTTTGCATTTGTGAACCTTTACATACTGTGATTTTATCAAATTTTTGTGTGCATTATTATGGAATGGTTTGTTGATTTGGTGTGGTGTGTTTTTTTTTATTTTGCGACGTTAGAATGCGAACGCTACCGGAGAAGGAGGAGATCTCGGTGAGGATTTCGAAGAGGAAGAAAGAGCAGATGATTCGTGAAGATGAAGTTCGGTGACAAATAGTCAACCAAGGCAAGCCACCTCTTGATGCATCTCTGATCCTATATATCTTGCTCTTGCATTATTGCAGGTTTTATAAAGTGCATGTCTTTTGTTTATTATGTCGGTGGTTTGCGCCACCCGGAGTTTTTATTAATCCACCCTTCGGGTACAGCCCTCGTTGGTACCTACTGATCACACCTCTATTAGTGATATGGTGCTTACCACCTTATCACCCTTGTCGCCTCTTTTCAAAGAGAAATTGGACTATAGGTTGGGAGCCCTGGAAAAATATTTGTGAAAATTGTTTTCAAGCAAAAAGGTTTTTCTAGAAAACCTTGGAATGGGGTTGCCCTGCCCAAGTGTGGTTTTTATGAAACACAAAAAGGTTTATGAAAGATATTGCTGGAGGAAAATGGAGATGAAAAGTGGTTTTCGAAAAACCTTGGTGACCATAGTACGAAACCGGACCTAGCCAGTACAACCACATTACCCTTTAGTGGGACGGGGCATAGTGTAGTAGTTTGTCTCGCCTTAGTTTGGGTCCTGCAAATGTAAGGGGTAGTCCGAGCATGGACACCTATCGACCGGGCCTTCCCGACGTACTGGGGACGCCTTTCCTTCTTTTTAGATGGCAGGGGTACAACCTATGAGCTCCCATTGAATAATGCCCCGCAGTTGGTCGCGGCATTCCGGAGGGTCGAGCTGGTCGGGGAATTTGCTACTCCTGGGTAAACGACCCCTCGGACTCTGGTGTTGGGAGGTACAACTCTAGGCGGCATGTCTTAGGCTAAGGCGAGCAGGCGAAAAACTACGATCGGGTATTTGTCGTGGCATATGTCATTATGCAGGGATGATGCCCACACGATGAGTATTCGGATCTTGTGGGGAAAGTGTACAACCTCTGCAGAGTGTAAATCTATTCGAATAGCCGTGTCCGCGGTTATGGACATGGGAATGGCGGTACGTGGCATTAAAGGAAAGTTTTGTTTTACTAAATTGTTTTTCCAAAAAGGTTTTGGAAATGTACCTGGAAGGTACGGAAAATATCAGTGGGACTGATGGAGATGTACCTGGGAGGTACGGAGGAAAGTTAAAGCTGTTTTGGTCACTCCGATGGCCGGAAATGAAAATGGGTCTTCCTTACCTATTAGTCTTCAAATAAACTTGTTTTCCAAAAGGTTTTCAACAATGGTATAGAGATGTCATACTCTCGAGAGGAACTACCTCTCGCTCCTTGTCGCCCTAGTTAGTGCATGTTCCTTGCTACTGCCAAATTGCATATCCTTTACTTCTCTCTAAGGTGGTTTGCGAGTACAATTCATAATGTACTCATGGCTTTGTCCCTGGCTATTTACTTGGCCAGACTTGGTGGAATCCGACAGATGAAGAAGGAGTCGACGATGTCTATGCGAGCTAGGAACGTCTTCCCAGTCAGTTGCCTGTATGGTTATGGCATGACTTGGGCCATGCGAACGCTTTCGTCTGAAGTATTTCCGCTGTGTGATTGTTGATCTCCTGCCATTGCGGCTCTTATGTAAGTATTGGTCATGTGACCTTTTGTAATCTCTTTATTCGGTACTGTAATGGATGATGTATTTGATACCAGTTCGGTTATGCTTTCACGACACACTGATCATGGGATCGTGAATGTGTATGCATAACGGGTGTTTCAGACAGCTAGTCCGGGACCCCACACTTTGGTTGTGGTTTAATAGCTTGTTCTTATTTTCATCCATTGAACAAGCATTCATGAAATAGAATAATGACTCCAATGCTAATGCTAGGATTTAATTTATTGCTTGCTATTTTTTTAATTCATTGGTTGCTGTTTTTTTAATTCATTGCTTGCACTAGAGCTAATAAAGTTCTTGCTATTTTGTTGGCAGTAGAAAATTTAGGTTTAGAAAAAGAAAATGCTTGGGTTAATAAAATGAAATGCTACTGCCTAGGATTTGTTAATAAAATGAAATGCTACTGCCTAGGTTTAGAAAATGAAAATGCTTGGGTTAATTCACCTCTGGCCACCTCTGCCCTAGCAAGAATATTCCTCTGAACCAAAAATGCCTCTGCCTAGCAAGAATGGACAGGCTCTCCTGACCCATTTTGGGGAATATTCCCAATGGCTTGTCTCTGACCCATTTTGGAGAATATTCTCCCTCGTGTGGATTGACATCACAATTCAAAAAAAGAAACTGATGGCATTGTCCTATGTAACACAACTGTTCAGCTTGTGTTCTTATACCCTCTGTGCATGCCCTCCATCCTATATAAATGCCTAGTGTAGTGAACCTGAAAACCACACCAAACATGGACAACCTGTCCTGGAGTGCAAAGAGGAGGAGCACTGGCTCCCTTGGTGCCTCTGGCTCTAGGGATGCCACTCTTTCCAAGACTTTTTCTATGGGTAGGGCAGACAAGGAGTTGCTAGTGTATCGTAGGAGAAGTGTGCAAGAGAGGGAAGCTTCTGCTGCCAGGTTCAGGGAAGAAGAAGTAGCAGATGGCTTGAACCAGCTAGGTGTGTTCACATACACTACACAAGTTCTCCCAGTTCCAAAATCCAGACCTAAGGGCAAGATCAAACTGAAAAAGTATAAGCATCAGTTGAGGGAAGGAGGACCCACAGAGGTGTTGCCCTACTATGTAGAACCAAATCTTGAAGAAAAGGTTAAAGCTGGAGTTATCTTGTGCTGGCTGAGGAACGGCATGAAAAAAATCAAAGATTTGGTATCCTAGTTTGTTGTAGTTAGTTGTAGTTTCAGCCATCTAGTTTTAGTGTGTCCTAGGTTGTCTGAATAATTATGTAATGTAAGGGTTGATGTAATGCTTCCATGCAATGATGAATAAAAGGGTTTATGTAATGCTTCTATGCAGATGGTAGGAAATAATGTATGTAATGTAAGGTTAAATGATGCTCTTGCTCAAATGTTGGCAGTAGCTACTGGTTGGCTTGCTCTATACTGCCTTTTTAAATTTAAGTAATTATCTACTAAAATTTGATTAGCTATTGGTATAATTCTCTTTGAATTTATAAAAAATTTAAGTCACTAGCTACTGCCTTTTGTAATGTATATTTATGAGTAATAGCATTTTCATTTGAAGTCACTAGCATTTCCATATGATGCTCAAGCTTCTGCTATTTAATTATATCTGGAATAATAGCATTTTCATTTGAAGTCACATGTTGGCAGTAGCTACTGGTTGGCTTGCTCTATAAGCTTGTATGCTTGTTTATGCTCTATAATGCTACTAGTACATGAAATGCTACTATTTGAATTCATTTATGAAATGATCATGCTCATGCTCATTATCTTGTATATGCTTTTGTGCAGTGTTCTCTATATGCTGTACCAATGGTACTGCCCATATATAATGAATTAATGTTCGCTAAAAACTTGAAGTGCAGTTCTCTGGTTTGAAGTGCTAGCTTTAATGTACTCTGGTTTTTGTAGTGCTCCAGGTTGTGTAGTGCTCCAGATTGTGTAGTGCTCCAGGTGGTAGTGCTCCAGGTGGTAGATGCTCCAGGTTAAGAAAGTCATTGTTGTTGTACTGCTCCAGCTAGGTTAAAAAAATATGCTGAAATAGATGCTCCAGGTTTATGTTGGCTTTTGTTTGATGTATTGTAGATGGGCAAGTTTGTATAGTCGATATATGGTGGATATTTTTGCAGGGATTTCATTGAGTTGCCCATTTCTCCCGAAGCGTTGATTAACTTCCGTTTCAGTTGAGAAATGGGCACTCCTACGTAGAAAAATTAGCAAAAGTCATGCCGAATTTTTTGGTTGACTTTTGTACTAACTTGTTGCCTCTTTTTAATGAAGTGCAAATAAACATGTCGGGCAACACTTCTAAGCCCAGGAGCCAGAACGAAGAAGCGAGAGAGGCCAACAAGGACTTCTGGGAGGGCTACGAGCAGCCCCGGAAGGCCGCCGCCGAGTCGCCCGACGATGAGGAAGAGGGCCGGGACGCCGCCTCCGAGGGAGAGGGCCGGGACAGTGCCTCCGAGGGAGAGGGCCGGGATGCCGCCTCCGAGGGAGAGGGCCGGGGGGCCGCCGCCGACACCGGCGACGATGACGATACCTGGGACGACGCCACCCAGACCGGTGAAGAGACGACCGGTGAAGAGAACGCGGCCAACCGCACGGAAGGTGATAGCGGCGGCAACCCTCGGGAGGGTAAGAAGAAGAGGACGGCGAGGAGGCCAAGGAGGGATCGGAGGCCGCAAGTGCTCGCCAACGTCACCGATGCTATCACGGTAGTCTCCGAAAGTGGCCTACCGATGGAGCCTTCGTGGGTTGCCAAAGGGTACGGCATGCAACTAGGGTGCATCGTCCGTGAAACCGTGCCGATCCTAACTCAGGACCTCAGAAGCAAGGAGAACGAGGCTATCGCCCAATCCCTCCTCCAGAAGCTTCACCAACGATACACGTTCCCGGAGCCGTTCAATAAGAAGGTGGACTCTTTAGCTCTCACGAAGATGAGCACCGCCTTGAGCAGCTGGAAGAACCGGCTGAAGAGAAAGATCGAGGCCGGTGAATGCTGGGAGAGGATAAGTAGCAAAGACCCGTCGCTCTCCTTAGAAGACTTTAATGCATTCAAGTCTTACTTAGAGAGTGACGCTGTTAAAAAATGGACCGCCTGGGGGAAGAAAATGCGGGATTTGAACTTAGGGACCCACCATTGCGGAAGCGGCGGTTACCGAGGAAAACAGCCCACTTGGGACAAGGAGGATGCCGAGATGGTACGTCTGGGGAAAGAAAACCCCTGTCACAAAATCCAGGATGAACAGGCTAGGAACTTTGTCCGGTCCCGCTACTACTTAGACTGGGAGACGGAGGAATTTATTACGGATCACGAAGACGTGAGGGATTTCGAGAAGTACCTGGTAAGGATAGTTCTATATTATTTCGCTCATCTTATTAGGCAATGAAGCCAAATGGGCTAACCTTAAGTTCCTTTGTCTGAAGGATGAAGAGTTGACGAAGGCTGGCCCGTCGTCCCAGGGGTCGATGGAACCGTGGGACACGCCTTTCAACAGGGTGATGAACAAATACAAGGAGAGGGAGCTAGACAAGCCACCGACATCGGGTGGCCGTGTGTCCGGCTTTGGCACAAGTATGAAGCTATCCGAGTACTACGGATCGGATGCCAAGACGAGAAAGCTGGAGAGGAGGTCATCGGCTAAGGATAAATCCGAGGTTCAGGAGCTGAAGAAGAAGAAGGTGGAGTCACTAGAGAAGCTGGTGGCCGAAAAGCCTATGGAGAACACGGAGATGATGAACAAGTTATTGGACGAGAAGATCCGGCAGATCATCCCCCTGGGTTGATGGAGGGGTTAGCTGCTTGGAATGCGGGAGGTCAAGTGGGGCCGATACATGTGCCCAGCATCAGCGGCAGCAACTCAAGCTTCCACATGTCGCCGACGGTGCCGCTCCACCCGACGCCGGCGTCGGGGCTCCACCAGATGCCCCCGCTCCACCCGACGCCGCAGCTCCAACCGCCGCCGCAGCTCCAACTGGTCGCATCGACGCCCCGAACCGCCGCCCTTGTATCGACAGTAGCCGAGATCGACGCCATCAAGGAGGTAAACTCATTAGTTACTCCTTCGCGTCATCTTCTTTAACTATATATGCCTTTCGTGACTGCCATCTCACGATGCCCAACATGGCGCCCCTGACTCAGGATGAACAATGCATACGGTGGAGCCCGGCGGCAAGTTGGTGGAAGTTGCTAGCGGCTATGTCATGGCTTCCCGCGTTATGCACGGCGCTACATTGGCGGAAGACGTGGCGAAGCTCAAGTTGGTAATGGTAGTGCCAGAGTACCGCTACGCCATCCCCCCTTTCAACCTCCGGGCACAGACGAAGGCGACGTTTTGCCCCTTGGGGATTGCACCTCATGGCTTATGACATGGCCGAAGAACCAGATTCGTCTGGGGGGGGGTCTTCCGAGTGGTAAGAAAAGCACCGGCGCCACCTCCCCTATCATCCGGCCCAAGATCGCCAGCGCCGACGACACCCTTAAGGAAACGGCGGTCGCCGCCCCCACTACCCTGAAGGAACCGGCGGTCGCCGCCGCCACCCGAAAGGAACCGACGATCGCCGTCACCACCAGATGCCACAAACAGTTGTTGGGAGCGCTACCGCAACGACCGTCTACTAGACGCACGGTACGCCAAGCGGCGGCATCGCAACCGCCACCACCTAAGGTCCAGGACATGGCACCACTTGATGGCAACGATGTAGATGATGATGATGACATCGATGCCTACATCAACACTGGCGCCTGCAGCCAAGATATGTACATGCCTCCTATGGATGAACAAGCCTTCCGCACACACGGCGATCAACTTAGTCGTCCCCCTACAGTCACGAAGCAGCGCCTGGTCTTCACGGGTCTTTCTCAAAACACTCCTCCGGAGGCTGGCAATCCAGCTCAAGTCAAGCCTGCTACCGTTTTCAGCCCTAACACGCTGCGTAAGACGATCATCGGGGAGCCACCCAAATCAACCCCAGCAACCTCAGAAGCACCACCAGCACCCGAAGCACCACCATCAGCACCACAAGCACCCCCAGTAGGTCAGGTGAAGAAGGGAAGGAAGAGAGGAGCCAAGAAGGGCGCATCTTCGAGCCAGCCTGCTCCTAAGAGGATCCGGGCCGACGACATGGTACCACCTACACCGGATGGCTTGCCCCGGTGTCATGAAGCTGGTAAACCTATACTGCCTCCGGACATGGAACACCTCGCAAGTGGACAAATGCTCCCTTTGCAGCACTCTATTCATTATCAAGAGAGCGTCCTTCTTAAAGAAAAGGATCCAAATTACCCGGTGTTCTCGGTCAACGTGCCGTCCGACTAGAACTTCGTCAATGAAGACCCCGCGGATATCTTCTTCATAGCGTTCGAGGACGTCTTCAATCTATTTCACTCGAAACGGCTCAACTATAACTTGGTCCGCCTATACGCGATCAATCTTCAGATGAAGATCAACAGAGAGAGACCCCGCCACATCGCGGTAGCGGATCCCTACTATATGCGCGATAGCCAGCTCCAGGATGGCTCAAGGACACGGACCAAGGCGGTGCGGTACCTCCAGAAATTCATGCTCATGCACAAAGAGAGCAACACCATTCTTCTGCCTGTCTTTCCCGAGTAAGTACACATCCGCTCACGGCCGTCGTAACTTATGCTTTCTTATATATTTCTTCCATTGCCGATCATTTCCAACATTCCATTTCAATTGCATGTGTTGAGCAGGGACAAATACTGCACACTCATCATCCTAGATCCAAAGTGGTCAAAGACTACAAGAGAATAAGGGGTGTTCTCGATGAGGCTATCCTTGGCTACTCCAAAAGTGGAGGCACCTTCGACAAGAATGGGCAATATATCAGGCCGGACACTAAAAAGACCGGGTTCAAGCATGTGATCAACTTCCCTTGTATCAAGCAGCCAGCTGGCAGCATTAAGGAGGCCTTCTATGTCCTCCATCACCTTAAAGGGTTTGTCGAGGATGCAGAGATGATGTCTCTGCCACCTAGTAAGCGAGACCCCATTAAAATGTCGGGGGAAATCAGTGATGATGATCTTAGAGAAGACTTCCATCGCATCCAAGTAAAGCTCTCAAAAATTATCTTACAAGATGTATCCAACGGATCGGGGCTCTTACACGCAGCCAGAGCGTTGCCTAAGAGGGATATCGAAGAACGCCTACATAGGCAGGGTGATGGAAGGACGTGGACGACGAAGGACTTGTACAAGCCGTTCCCGGAGCCGCTCAAGAAGACGTCTCGTTGACCGAGGCCGGTGTGCCTAGCATTACTTTGAATCGATAGACAATTTGTACCGTGTTGTAAACTAAACTTGCTTAATTTGCTCGAAACGGTGGTCGTCGTTGTTGGACTTCAATTACTATTGTAGTCGTTATCGTTGAACCATATTACTTATGTGATACCGATGCTATATTTCTTTTAGGTTTATTATTATTTCCTTGCTTTAATTCTTGTGAATATGTATGCATGTGAACCCTCTAACTCTTTCCATTGCGTTATATACTAATATGCCTTGTGTTGTGTCCATAGAGATGACGTACTACGTCGTGTTCGAGGGGCGGGTTCCAAGAGTGTACGAGGAGTGGGAGGAGTGCAAGAAACAGGTGCACAAGTTCAGCGGCAACTGCTACAAAGGGTACCCGACTAGACACGAGGCGGTTGCCAAGTGGAGGGCGCACCAAGCGAACAAGAGCAAGATGAAGACCTTCCTTGTGCTCTCGCTCTTGCTCACCATCGTCGCGGCGGTACTCTATTTCATCCTAGTGTAGGCGGTGGCCGGTGTCACTTCGTTTGTATCTAGAGATGATGAGAACTTTCTTAATTTGCATGGATTATGAGTTGTATGGAGCTATATGTATAACTCGATCGGGCTCTAAGTAATGTGATGATGATGTGATGATTATATATGTCCATATTATATCTGTCTATATTATATCAGTATATAACCCGTATACGGTGTATAAAACCAGTATAAAACCTGTATAATACACCAGGGAGCACAAAATCGAGTATACCTGTAGATAGTTCTGTGGCGCACCAAAAAATAATTCTGTGGCGCACCTATTTCTGTGGCGCAGCTATATCACATGCGCCACAGAACTACTTATTTCTGTGGCGCACCGGACCAAGTGCGCCACAGAAACCTTAATTCTGTGGCGCACGGCTAGGTGCGCCACAGAAACCTTATTTTTGTGGCGACGTTTCTGCGGCGCACCTCCCATGCGCCATAGAATCAAATTTTCGTGCGCCACTGATGAGGCTTTTCCTACGAGTGTAAGAGCCAAGTAGTATGAACTAAATGACATGCCTCACACATTGTTGGTCGAAACAAATATTAACATTTCGGCATGGTGTAAGTGAGGCCAAGTAGGATGCACACGAGATTGATATTTGTGCCACCACACCAGGCTCACTTACGCCACCCCAAAGTGTAGTGACCAAACATTTTAATCAGCGGCATTCTGAAATACCAAAGTAAATGGAATGACAAGGCGAACTAAAATAAAAGCCAAGTAGTATGAACTAAATGGCATGCCTCATACTTTGTTGGTCGAAACAAATATTAACTTTCCGATATGGCTTAAGCGAGACCAGGTAGGATGCACAAGACATTGATATTTGTACCATCACACCAGGCTCAGTTGAACCACCCCGGAATATAGTGACCGAACATTCTAATCATCGACACTCTCTCGAATAAAGACCAAAATGAAGGAAGAAGGCCAACTCAAATCCGAGCCAAGTAGGATCAACTAAATAAATGTCTCATACTTTGTTGGTCGAAACAAATATTAATATTTAGAGATGGGGTCAGTGTGACAAGTCGATGCACAAGATATTGATATGTGTGCCATCACACCAGGCTCACTGGCCCCACCTCCAAGTGTAGTGACCAAACAGTCTAATCATCGGCAAGTGCAAATAAAATTAAAGACCAAATCAAATGCGCAAAACGACTGTCGAAACTAAAGAGCCATATATATATATAGGTTCACAAACATAGCGGAACTAGTAATTAATAGCAACGATTACATATAAGTTCAACGACCATCGAAAGTAATTAAAGAGACATGCAAGTAAAGTGTACTGGATAAAGTTTACAACACAAGCTCGTCGATATTCAGAACTACATAGCTAGGCAAGCATCAAGACTTTCTACTCGGCTCAGGGGGCGGAGCGTGGATAAAACCGCCGCCTTTCGCCATGGTCATCCATGGGCGGTAGTCGTCACCCTGCATTTCTAGCATTGTGTATATGTCACTGTTAGACGGCTGATAGCCGTTGTAGAACTCCCCCGAGCTTCTAAGGACATCTCCATAGATGATTTCACAAAACACTACTTGGATGCGAAAGAAGTTCTCGTCCTGGATCTGCGACAAGCGTGTGGCCCAGTCTCTGAGATGATCTGGTAGCGTAAGCGTCTAGTGGTCCCGTAAAAATGGCCCCATTTGATGGACGGAGTAGTAGGCATCCTTCTTATTGGAACGAGGCTTCTTGACACATGGGAACTTTGTTACGTGTTTGAACACGTGCTTGCCGTACCTAGAATTTTGCGTCTCCATGAGGCCTTAGCTTTGACATAACCATTGAGAGCATCATCAAATACACTCTTGATATGTATACAGTTTGTGCTCGACTTACTGTCCGCATCGAAATATGTGGCCATGGAATGTCTTGGGCATATGGATATGAGTGTGCATATATTATCTCTGCGAAGAACACATAAAGTTTAAGAACAGGACGATCGAAATTTTAAAAAAATCATATGTTAAGACGGTGAGGGGATGACTTACTCGGGAAAGTAAGGCATGAGGATGTTATCCTTCTTCTGGTTCGCCAGAAAGAAGCCTTGGAGGTATTCACTCGCGACTTTCCGGTCCCCAGCGCTGGCCAAGTGGATGGTAAGCATGTAGAAGGGGTCGGCTATCGCGATGCCCGGTGTCTTGTTTCTAATGATCCGCATCGCCATACTGAGCGAGTATAGGCGAATGAAGGTGTAGTGCAGTGGATAACTGTTTTACATAGCGAAGATGTCATCATACCGCAGGAAGATCTTCTGCCCGACGGTGCTATCAACAAAGCCCTGGCCCGAGGGCACTTGGCCACATACACCGAGTATACATTATCTTTCTACTTGAGACGCAGCTCTTGCGTTACTTGTCTGCTTGAGAAGCAGCTCTTGAAGATGAGGGTCCTGCACCCAGTCCATCGATGATGGTCCATCGTCTTCATCTTCATGATCATCACGATGACCTCCGTCTTGATCTTCCTCATCAGGTCCAGGATCTTCTACATTGTGATCATGATCATGTCTGGGATCTTCTACATCACTAGTAGGAAAAGCCTCATCAGTGGCGCACGAAAACATGATTATGTGGCGCACGGGCGGTGCGCCACAGAAACTTCGCCACAAAAATAGGGTTTCTGTGGCGCACCGGACCATGCGCCACAGAATTAAAGTGTTTTGTGGCGCATATGAACCAGCTGCGCCACAGAAATAGGTGCGCCACTGAATTCTATTTTGGTGCACCACAGAACAATGTACAGGTATACTCGATTTTATGCTCCCTGGTGTATTATACCGGTTTTATACAGGTTTTGTACACAGTATACAGGTATAATATAGATAGATAGACAGATATAATATGGACACATATAACATAGCAACATTATACATCATCATCATGGTACTTAGAGCCCGATCGAGATACATATATAGTGGCAAGTGTCAAATATTTTGCATACAACTCTTAATTCATACAAATTTCACAATTTCTAGATACAAAGTAGTCTTCATCCGGTTCCTCCTTTGCTCCCTCCTCTCTACCCACCAGGCTCGCTTGCATCGGGGTTTTCATCCGGTTCCTAGTATGATTAAAATGGAAGAAAGTGAGACCAACAAGTCCGATGCACAAGAGAAATGGAATAAATGCCTCATACATTGTTGGTCAACACAAATATTAACATTCAGGGATGGCGTAAGTGAGACCAAGCTGATGCACAAGAGATTGATATTTGTGCTATCCTACCAGGCTCACTTACGTCACCCCCAAGTGTACGGTGACCAAACATTTTAATCATCGGCATTTTGAAAATACCAAAGCAAACGGAATGACAAAATAGAATAAGTGCCTCATACATTGTTGGTCAACACAAATACTATGGTCAGAAACCATAGTTGTATTATACGCCGCAGTATAATTTGCAGAAGGGCCCCCTTTCCCCGGCCGCCGTTCCGTGAACGGGTCCTTGACGAGACAACAACGCCGATCTGCCTCTCCGGCGCAGAACCACGGCAGTCCCAGCCGCCTCCCTTGTGGTCGCGTCTCCTGCGCTCTTCTCCATGGCCGGACCACGATTGGACTTACCGGGGGAATAATGATAATCGCCATCACCATCGCCAGACTCCACAGGTGCATAGCAGTTTGCAGCAGATGCTACTTTTCTTCCCTCGCCGTCCAGTGAACGAGTCCTTGATGCAAAGACCGTGTCGGCCTGCCCAGCATTATGCCGGCCCGTGTTGCCGCGCTTCAGGCTGTGTGTCCCGCGCCCTACACTATTCGCCTTTTTGCCCGGTGAACCAATAGACTGATCGTTGGAATAAGGAAACCGATGACGGCCGGACGCAAGATTAGATTGCGATCGGCCGTCATCGGCTTCCTTATTCCAACGATCAGTCTATTGGTTCACCGGGCAAGAAGGCGAAGAGTGCAGGGCGCGGGAGACACGGCCTGAAGCGCGGCAACAGGGGTCGGCATGATGCTAGGGAGGCCGGCACGGTCTTTGCATCAAGGACTCGTTCACTGGACGGCGAGAGAAGAAAAGTAGCATCTGCTGCAAAGTACTCTACACCTGTGGAGTCTGACGATAGTGGTGATGGCAATTAGCATTATTCCATCGGTGTGTCCAATCGTGGTCCAGGCATGGAGAAAAGCGCAGAGCGCATGAGACGCGGCCACAAGGGAGGCGGCTGGGACTGGCGTGGTTCTGCGCCGGAGAGGCAGGTCGGCGTTGTTGTCTCGTCAAGGACTCGTTCACGGAACGGTGGCCGGGGAAAGGGGGGGCGTCTACAAAGTATATTGCGGCGTATAGGTGACCAAACATTCTAATCATCGGCACTAAAATGGAAGAAAGAGCCAAGTGGTATCTCAACTAGATATCTGATGGCATGTACAGCACACGTCCGTTGGGAACCCCAAGAGGAAGGTATGATGCAGACAGTAGCAAGTTTTCCCTCAGAAAGAAACCAAGGTTTATCGAACCAGGAGGAGCCAAGAAGCACGTCGAAGGTTGATGGCGGCGGGATGTAGTGCGGCGCAACACCAGGGATTCCGGCGCCAACGTGGAACCTGCACAACACAACCAAAGTACTTTGCCCCAACGAAACAGTGAGGTTGTCAATCTCACCGGCTTGCTGTAACAAAGGATTAGATGTATAGTGTGGATGATGATTGTCTGCAGAAAACAGTAAAACAAGTATTGCAGTAGATTGTATTCGATGTAAAAGAATGGACCGGGGTCCACAGTTCACTAGAGGTGTCTCTCCCATAAGATAAATAGCATGTTGGGTGAACAAATTACAGTCGGGCAATTGACAAATAGAGAGGGCATGAAATGCACATACATGATACGATGAGTATTGTGAGATTTAATTGGGCATTACGACAAAGTACATAGACCGCTATCCAGCATGCATCTATGCCTAAAAAGTCCACCTTCAGGTTATCATCCGAACCCCTTCCAGTATTAAGTTGCAAACAACAGACAATTGCATTAAGTATGGTGCGTAATGTAATCAATAACTACATCCTCGGACATAGCATCAATGTTTTATCCCTAGTGGCAACAGCACATCCACAACCTTAGAACTTTCTGTCACTGTCCCAGATTTAATGGAGGCATGAACCCACTATCGAGCATAAATACTCCCTCTTGGAGTTAAGAGTAAAAACTTGGCCAGAGCCTCTACTAATAACGGAGAGCATGCAAGATCATAAACAACACATAGGTAATAGATTGATAATCAACATAACATAGTATTCTCTATCCATCGGATCCCGACAAACACAACATATAGAATTACAGATAGATGATCTTGATCATGTTAAGCAGCTCACAAGATCCGACAATGAAGCACATGAGGAGAAGACAACCATCTAGCTACTGCTATGGACCCATAGTCCAGGGGTGAACTACTCACTCATCACTCCGGAGGCGACCATGGCGGTGAAGAGTCCTCCGGGAGATGATTCCCCTCTCCGGCAGGGTGCCGGAGGCGATCTCTGAATCCCCGAGATGGGATTGGCGGCGGCGGCGTCTCGATGGGTTTTCCGTATCGTGGCTCTCGGTACTGGGGGTTTCGCGACGAAGGCTTTAAGTAGGCGGAAGGGCAACGCGGGGGGCCACACGAGGGCCCCACACACCAGGGCCGCGCGGCCAAGACCTAGGCCGCGCCGCCCTGTTGTGGCGGCGCCTCGTGGCCCCACTTCCTTTCCCCCTCGGTCTTCTGGAAGCTTCGTGCAAAATTAGGACCCTGGGCGTTGATTTCGTCCAATTCCGAGAATATTTCTTTACTAGGATTTCTGAAACCAAAAACAGCAGAAAACAACAACTGGCTCTTCGGCATCTCGTTAATAGGTTAGTGCCGGAAAATGCATAAATATGACATAAAGTATGGATAAAACATGTAGATATCATCAATAATGTGGCATGGAACATAAGAAATTATCGATACGTCGGAGACGTATCAGCATCCCCAAGCTTAGTTCCTGCTCGTCCCGAGCAGGTAAACGATAACAAAGATAATTTCTGGAGTGACATGCCATCATAACCTTGATCATACTATTGTAAGCATATGTAATGAATGCAGCGATCAAAACAATGGTAATGACATGAGTAAACAAATGAATCATAAAGCAAAGACTTTTCATGAATAGTACTTCAAGACAAGCATCAATAAGTCTTGCATAAGAGTTAACTCATAAAGCAATAAATCAAAGTAAAGGTATTGAAGCAACACAAAGGAAGATTAAGTTTCAGCGGTTGCTTTCAACTTATAACATGTATATCTCATGGATATTGTCAATGTAAAGTAATATAACAAGTGCAATATGCAAGTATGTAGGAATCAATGCACAGTTCACACAAGTGTTTGCTTCTTGAGGTGGAGAGAGATAGGTGAACTGACTCAACATAAAAGTAAAAGAAAGGCCCTTCGCAGAGGGAAGCATGGATTGCTATATTTGTGCTAGAGCTTTGGTTTTGAAAACATGAAACAATTTTGTCAACGGTAGTAATAAAGCATATGTATCATGTAAATTATATCTTACAAGTTGCAAGCCTCATGCATAGTGTACTAATAGTGCCCGCACCTTGTCCTAATTAGCTTGGGTTAACACTGATCATCATTGCATAACATATGTTTCAACCAAGTGTCACAAAAGGGTACCTCTATGCCGCCTGTACAAGGGTCTAAGGAGAAAGTTCGCATTGGATTTCTCGCTTTTGATCATTCTTCAACTTAGACACCCATACCGAGACAACATAGACAACAGATAATGGACTCCTCTTTTAATGCTTAAGCATTCAACAACAGTTAATATTCTCATAAGAGATTGAGGTTTTATGTCCAAACTGAAACTTCTACCATGATTCATGGCTTTAGTTAGCGGCCCAATGTTCTTCTCTAACAGTATGCATACTCAAACCATTTGATTGTGAAAACCGCCCTTACTTCAGACAAGACAAACATGCATAGCAACTCACATGATATTCAACAAAAAGTTGATGGCGTCCCCAGGAGCATGGTTATCGCACAACAAGCAACTTAATAAGAGATAAAGTGCATAAGTACATATTCAATACCACAATAGTTTTTAGGCTATTTGTCCTATGAGCTATATATTGCAAAGGCGAATGATGGAAATTTAAAGGTAGCACTCAAGCAATTTACTTTGGAATGACGGAGAAATACCATGTAGTAGGTAGGTATGGTGGACACAAATGGCATAGTGGTTGGCTCAAGGATTTTGGATGCATGAGAAGTATTCCCTCTCGATACAAAGTTTAGGCTAGCAAGGTTTATTTGAAACAAACACAAGGATGAACCGGTGCAGCAAAACTCACATAAAAGACATATTGTAAACATTATAAGACTCTACACCGTCTTCCTTGTTGTTCAGAACTCAATACTAGAAATTATCTAGACTTTAGAGAGACCAATTATGCAAACCAAATTTAGCAAGCTCTAGGTGTTTCTTCATTAATAGGTGCAAAGTATATGATGCAAGAGCTTAAACATGAGCACAACAATTGCAATGTATCAAATTATTCAAGACATTTTAGAATTACTACATGTAGCATTTCCCGATTCCAACCATATAACAATTTAACGAAGAAGATTCAACCTTCGCCATGAATACTATGAGTAAAGCCTAAGGACATATTTGTCCATATGCAACAGCGGAGCGTGTCTCTCTCCCACACAATGAATGCTAGGATCCATTTTATTCAAACAAAAACAAAAACAAAAACAAACCGACGCTCCAAGCAAAGTACATAAGATGTGACTGAATAAAAATATAGTTTCAAGGGAGGAACCTGATGATGTTGTCGATGAAGAAGGGGATGCCTTGGGCATCCCCAAGCTTAGACGCTTGAGTCTTCTTAAATATGCAGGGGTGAACCACCGGGGCATCCCCAAGCTTAGAGCTTTCACTCCTCTTGATCATAGTATATCATACTCCTCTCTTGACCCTTGAAAACTTCCTTCACACCAAACTTCAAGCAAACTCATTAGAGGGTTAGTGCACAATCAAAAATTCACATGTTCATAGGTGACACAATCATTCTTAACACTTCTGGACATTGCACAAAGCTACTGGACATTAATGGATCAAAGAAATTCATCCAACATAGCAAAAGAGGCAATGCGAAATAAAAGTCACAATCTGTCAAAAACAGAACAGTCCGTAAAGACGAACCTGGAAGGGGCACTTAACTTACTCAAACGGAAAAACTCAAAACTAATGAAAGTTGCGTACATATCTGAGGATCACACACGTAAATTTGCAGAATTTTTTGATTTTTTTACAGAGACTTCTGCGAGAATTCGTGACAGACAGCAATGCTGTTTCTGTGCAGCAATCCAAATCTAGCATCAACTTTACCATAGAGACTTTACTTGGCACAAAAACATGATAAGGAGAGGTTGCTACAGTAGTAAACAACTTCCAAGACTCAAATATAAAACAAAGTACTGTAGTAAAAATATGGGTTGTCTCCCATAAGCGCTTTTCTTTAACGCCTTTCAGCTAGGCGCAGAAAGTGTATATCAAGTATTAGCAAGAGACGAAGCATCAACATCATAACTTGTTATAATAATAGAATCAAAAGGTAACTTCATTCTCTTTCTAGGGAAGTGTTCCATACCTTTCTTGAGAGGAAATTGATATTTAATATTACCTTCCTTCATATCAATGATAGCTCCAACAGTTCGAAGAAAAGGTCTTCCCAATATAATGGGACAAGATGCATTGCATTCAATATCCAAGACAACAAAATCAACGGGGACAAGGTTATTGTTAAACATAATACGAACATTATCAACTCTCCCCAAAGGTTTCTTTTTAGCATTATCAGCGAGATTAACATCCAAATAACAATTTTTCAATGGTGGCAAGTCAAGCATATCATAGACTTTCTTAGGCATAACAGAAATACTTGCACCAAGATCACATAGAGCATTACAATCAAAGTCATTGACCTTCATCTTAATGATGGGCTCCCAACCATCTTCTAACTTTCTAGGAATAGAGGTTTCAAGTTTTAGTTTCTCTTCTCTAGCTTTTATGAGAGCATTTGTAATATGTTTTGTGAAAGCCAAATTTATAGCACTAGCATTGGGACTTTTAGCAAGTTTTTGTAAGAACTTTATAACTTCAGAGATGTGACAATCATCAAAGTCTAAACCATTATGATCTACAGCAATGGGATCATCATCCCCAATGTTGGAAAAAATTTCAGCAGTTTTATCACAGGCAGTTTCAGCAGTTTTAACAATTTCAGGCAGTTTTGCAGGCTTTGCATTAGAAGTGGAAACATTGCCAACACCAATTCTTTCACCATTATTAGTAACATGTGGAACATTAGCATTGCTAGTGGTGGTAATAGTCCAAACTTTAGCTACATTATTCTCTTTAGCTAGTTTTTCATTTTCTTCTCTTTCCCACCTAGCATGCAATTCGGCCATCAATCTCATATTCTCATTAATTCTAACTTGGATGTCATTTGCTGTAGTAACAATTTTATTTTCAATATCCTTATTAGGCATAACTTTCGATTTCAAAAGATCAACATCAGAGGCAAGACTATCAACCTTAGAAGCAAGAATATCAATTTTATCAAGCTTTTCCTCAACAGATTTGTTAAAAGCAGTTTGTGTACTAATAAATTCTTTAAGCATAGCTTCAAGTCCAGGGGGTGTGTTCCTATTATTGTTGTAAGAATTCCCATAAGAATTACCATAACCGTTACCATTATTATAAGGATATGGCCTATAGTTATTACTAGAATTGTTCCGATAAGCATTGTTGTTGAAATTATTATTTTTAATGAAGTTTACATCAACATGTTCTTCTTGGGCAACCAATGAAGCTAATGGAACATTATTAGTATCAACATTAGTCCTATCATTCACAAGCATAGACATAATAGCATCAATCTTATCACTCAAGGAAGAGGTTTCTTCGACAGAATTTACCTTCTTACCTTGTGGAGCTCTTTCCGTGTGCCATTCAGAGTAATTAATCATCATATTATCAAGAAGCTTTGTTGCTTCACCAAGAGTGATGGACATAAAGGTACCTCCAGCAGCTAAATCCAATAGGTTCCGCGAAGAGAAATTCAGACCTGCATAAAAGGTTTGGATGATCATCCAAGTAGTCAGTCCATGGGTTGGGCAAATTTTTACCAAAGATTTCATTCTCTCCCATGCTTGAGCAACATGTTCATTATATAATTGTTTAAAATTCATTATGCTACTCCTCAAAGATATAATTTTAGCGAGAGGATAATATCTACCAATAAAAGCATCCTTGCATTTAGTCCATGAATCAATACTATTCTTAGGCAGAGATAGCAACCAATCTTTAGCTCTTCCTCTTAATGAGAAAGGAAACAATTTTAATTTTATAATGTCCCCATCTACATCCTTATACTTTTGCATTTCACATAATTCAACAAAATTATTAAGATGGGCAGCAGCATCATCAGAACTAACACCAGAAAATTGCTCTCTCATAACAAGATTCAGTAAAGCAGGTTTAATTTCAAAGAATTCTGCTGTAGTAGCAGGTGGAGCAATAGGTGTGCATAAGAAATCATTATTATTTGTGGTTGTGAAGTCACACAACTTTGTATTCTCAGGAGTACCCATTTTAGCAGTAGTAAATAAAGCAAACTAGATAAAGTAAATGCAAGTAACTAATTTTTTGTGTGTTTTTGATATAGAGAACAAGATAGTAAATAAAGTAAAGCTAGCAACTAATTTTTTTGTGTTTTGATTTAGTGCAGCAAACAAAGTAGTAAATAAAATAAAGCAAGACAAAAACAAAGTGAAGAGATTGGATTGTGGAGACTCCCCTTGCAGCGTTCTTGATCTCCCCGGCAACGGCGCCAGAAAAAATGCTTGATGGCGTGTACAGCACACGTCCGTTGGGAACCCCAAGAGGAAGGTATGATGTAGACAGTAGCAAGTTTTCCCTCAGAAAGAAACCAAGGTTTATCGAACCAGGAGGAGCCAAGAAGCACGTCGAAGGTTGATGGCGGCGGGATGTAGTGCGGCGCAACACCAGGGATTCCGGCGCCAACGTGGAACTTGCACAACACAACCAAAGTACTTTGCCCCAACGAAACAGTGAGGTTGTCAATCTCACCGGCTTGCTGTAACAAAGGATTAGATGTATAGTGTGGATGATGATTGTTTGCAGAAAACAGTAAAACAAGTATTGCAGTAGATTGTATTCGATGTAAAAGAATGGACCGGGGTCCACAGTTCACTAGAGGTGTCTCTCCCATAAGATAAATAGCATGTTGGGTGAACAAATTACAGTCGGGCAATTGACAAATAGAGAGGGCATGAAAATGCACATACATGATACGATGAGTATTGTGAGATTTAATTGGGCATTACGACAAAGTACATAGACCGCTATCCAGCATGCATCTATGCCTAAAAAGTCCACCTTCAGGTTATCATCCGAACCCCTTCCAGTATTAAGTTGCAAACAACAGACAATTGCATTAAGTATGGTGCGTAATGTAATCAATAACTACATCCTTGGACATAGCATCAATGTTTTATCCCTAGTGGCAACAGCACATCCACAACCTTAGAACTTTCATCCTTTGTCCCAGATTTAATGGAGGCATGAACCCACTATCGAGCATAAATACTCCCTCTTGGAGTTAAGAGTAAAAACTTGGCCAGAGCCTCTACTAATAACGGAGATCATGCAAGATCATAAACAACACATAGGTAATAGATTGATAATCAACATAACATAGTATTCTCTATCCATCGGATCCCGACAAACACAACATATAGAATTACAGATAGATGATCTTGATCATGTTAAGCAGCTCACAAGATCCGACAATGAAGCACATGAGGAGAAGACAACCATCTAGCTACTGCTATGGACCCATAGTCCAGGGGTGAACTACTCACTCATCACTCCGGAGGCGACCATGGCGGTGAAGAGTCCTCCCGGAGATGATTCCCCTCTCCGGCAGGGTGTCGGAGGCGATCTCCTGAATCCCCCGAGATGGGATTGGCGGCGGCGGCGTCTCAGTAAGGTTTTCCGTATCGTGGCTCTCGGTACTGGGGGTTTCGCGACGAAGGCTTTAAGTAGGCGGAAGGGCAACGCGGGGGGCCACACGAGGGCCCCACACACCAGGGCCGCGCGGCCAAGACCTGGGCCGCGCCGCCCTGTTGTGGCGGCGCCTCGTGGCCCCACTTCCTTTCCTCCTCGGTCTTCTGGAAGCTTCGTGCAAAAATAGGACCCTGGGCGTTGATTTCGTCCAATTCCGAGAATATTTCTTTACTAGGATTTCTGAAACCAAAAACAGCAGAAAACAACAACTGGCTCTTCGGCATCTTGTTAATAGGTTAGTGCCGGAAAATGCATAAATATGACATAAAGTATGCATAAAACATGTAGATATCATCAATAATGTGGCATGGAACATAAGAAATTATCGATACGTCGGAGACGTATCAATATCATATGCCTCATACTTTGTTGGTCGAAAGAAATATTAACATTCAGGGATGGGGTCAGCGAGGCCAGGTAGGATGCACAAGAGATTGATATTTGTGCCATCGCACCAGGCTCACTGGCCCCACCCCAGAGTGTACAAGTGACCAAACAATTTAATCATCGGCACTAAAATGGAAGAAAGGCCAATGCAATTAAGAAGTAGCTAGTATGAACTAAATGGAATGCCTCATACTTTGTCGGTCAAAACAAATATTAACATTCAGGGATGGAGTAAGCGAGGCCAGGTAGGATGCACAAGATATTGATATTTGTGCCATCACACCAGGCTCACTTGCTCCACCCCCGAGTGTACGAGTGATATCGACCAACCATCTAATCATCGGCAAGTACAAAAACACCACCAAACCAGCAACCATGGTGACATAAGTCAAGATACTCAAACACACATAGCATGCATGGAGCAGATGCTCCAAAGGGATTATTCATCACTTGGTATATAGACCAAGTGATGCTGGCAAAAGAGAGGCCAATCAAGAACCAGTAAATCCAGTAAGTGATAGATATGCCTAAACAAGCAACAACACATAGCATATCCCAGCTAACCAGATGAGACAAGTCTTGTTAGCCAACTTAATCACCTAGCACCACCTAGCCTTTTAAAACCATCAGAAACAGTCCTTTTTCTTCAAAGGATACCACAGTGGCATTCATTTACATGATCCCCTACTGTGGATATCTCTATTTTCATCAAAGCCAACAAGAAATAGAAATTTATCATTACTCAGTTGAGTTCAAAACACCACCAAACCATCAACCATGGTGACATAAGTCAAGATGCTCAAACACACATAGCATGCATGGAGCAGATGCTCCAAAGGGATTATTCATCACTTGGTATATAGACCAAGTGATGCTGGCAAAAGAGAGGCCAATCAAGAACCAGTAAATCCAGTAAGTGATAGATATGCCTAAACAAGCAACAACACATAGCATATCCCAACTAACCAGATGAGACAAGTCTTGGTAGCCAACTTAATCACCTAGCACCACCTAGCCTTTTAAAACCATCAGAAACAGTCCATTTTCTTCAAAGGATACCACAGTGGCATTCATTTACATGGTCCCCTACTGTGGATATCTCTATTTTCATCAAAGCCAACAAGAAATAGAAATTTATCATTACTCAGTTGAGTTCAAAACAAAGCTGGGGTACCATAAGGGATTACTCATCACTTGGTAGTAACCAAGTGATGCTGGCAAGAGAGAGGCCAAGCCTGAGCTAGTCAATCCAGTAGAGATGGATATGCATAAGTAAGCAAGAACACATAGCCTATCCATGTTAACCAGATAAAACCAACCTTGACAGCCAACTTAATAACCTAGCATCACCTAGTCTTTTAAACCATCAGAAACTTCCCATTTTCTTCAAAGGATACCACAGTGGCATTCATATTGGAGTCTAGCTAATGGAAATCAAGAACTAGTCTTGATCTCCAAATGGTGATTAGAGGGAATCTATTCATCTTAAGCAACATTAGGGACAAATGGGATCATGCAAGGGATTTGGTCATTTGGATCATAAGGCATCAATTAAGGAGGCAACCAGGGACAAAGGGAAACATTTGATGATCCATTATCATAGGCAACAAATCAGCAATCTTTTTCCCCACTAATCTAGCTAGAGTCCTTAAAAGAAATTCTACTTAAAATGAAGTAGCTCTTTGTTGGTATTGATTACCAACAGGAACTCAAGCCACTACTTGATCTTACTAATTCAACATCTGACTAATTAAGCATAAGCTTATTTAGTTACTGTCAGCCACCGAGAGATTAACAAAAGACAAACAGATAATTTAACCATATAGTTAAATAGGAGAGGCCCAGAATAATAGTACACCCATAAGGTAAAAGCCACATGTGCATGACACTTTGAGCTACCAAGAATAAAGGCCAACATTGAAACTTGAACAGTCACCAGATATTCATGGGTACTTAGGATCAGTAGGGAATTGATAAAGCAGTGAGGAGCAAGCATACCATCAGAAACTGTCCATTTGAGAGAAATAACATTGGGGTAATGTTAAAATGTTTGTCTCCATATTTGGGAGACATTTTTAGTATTGGAGTCTAGCTAATGGAAATCAAGAACTAGTCTTGATCTCCAAATGGTGATTAGAAGGAATTTATTCATCTTAAGCAACATTAGGGACAAATGGGATCATGCAAGGGACTTGGATCATTTGGATCATAAGGCATCAATTAAGGAGGCAACCAGGGACAAAGGGAAACATTTGATGATACATTATCATAGGCAACAAAGCAGCAATCTTTTTCCCCTCTAATCTAGCTAGAGTCCTTAAAAGAAATTCTACTTAAAATGAAGTAGCTCTTTGTTGGTATTGATTACCAACAGGAACTCAAGCCACTACTTGATCTTACTAATTCAAAGCAGGACCAGTGCAGGACCAGTGCTGATGTTGCCATCATCTCTGACCCCAAGAACTCTCTCATGTTCTCTCTCACATGCCATGCCAGCTGCTTGCTCCAAACTTACAACAACACAAACACAAGAATTTTCAATCAGCAGTAACCACTTGTGCTAATACTGGCAAACAACTAGTAGTACTATTTCTGCATTCTGTTGAATCTTAGAGCAAGCTAGGACTCTAAATTGCTGCCAATCAATACAAGAGGCTCATCATCCACATGATTCATCATCACAGGCAGATAATGGAAATAGTATATCCAGATCGAGCACAACAGCATCCAGAGCACAACATCAGCACAACAACATCCAGAGCACAACAACAACACATCCAGAGCAGGGGTAGAGGAAGAGGGAGGGGAGGGGAGAGGTGGAGCTCACCGACGATAGGGGTGGAGGAGGAGGTTGACGATGACGGCAGGGGTGGAGGAGGAGGAAGACGCGGCGGCTCCTCCTCCTTGACGCGGAGCCGGCCCCTCCTCCTTGATGCAGCGGTCCCTCCTCCTCCACGCCGCAGCGGCTTGTGCTGTTGGTGGCGGGGATGGGTGGAGCGTGGCGGCATGCGCCCCTCGCGGAGGAAGGCGACGGCGATGCTCACCATGGAAGGCGGCGGCGCGCGGCGGTAGGGAGAGGAAGAGGGGTGGAGGAGGAAGAAGAAGTACGGGCGGGGGAGGGGGTACGGTATGATATAAAAGGCGCTATTTCTGTGGCGCACCACCACAAGTGCGCCACAGAATCAATGATGTATGTGGCGCACCGGAACCAGTGCACCACAGAAACACTTATTTCGGTGGCGCACCACGCCCTGTGCGCCACAGAAATAACTACACTAATTATTGGTGGTGGCAGGATGTGGGCCCCACATAATTTCTGTGGCGCACGGTCTAGTAGTGCGCCACAAAAATAAGCTATTTTTGTGGCGCACCCTTTCTGGTGCGCCACAAAAAAGCTTTCTGTGGCGCATTTTTGGTGGTGCGCCACAGAACTAAGCTCCACCTATAAGCATTCCCCTACTAGTGTTGTGATCATGATCATGTCCGAGATCTTCTACATGGTGCTCACCTTCCTTATTTCTTGAAATCCCATGGACAATTTCATAATCATCTTCATCACCTTGACACCGATAGCCATCCATGAAACCACGCACGAGAAGGTGGTCCCGCACCATATAGGATTTAGGGTCCATAAGGCTCTTCAGTTTGCATCTTTGACACGGACATATTATCTCCGTTGGGTTATTTTGATCGTCTCGGCCGTCGCGGATATCAAAAACCTAGCCACAATGCCTTCGGTCATCATGCGGACCGTGGTCGCTTGCGGGGTATAGAGAAAATGGATATTTTAGAACCTAAACAGAAATTTGGCATGACCTTCCCTAAAAATAGAACCTATGTATATGCGTAGTATGCCCATTTTTCACCGAAACGGAAATAATTCTACATTTTGGAAAAATATTGGCAACTCGCATTTCAAATCCCTGCAAACAAAAACGTGCATGCAACACCTATGTGCAAGCTTCGCATACAACACATGTGGAGGCTTTTCATACAGCACATGCATGTGGAGGCTTCACATGCATACAACACATGTGGAGGCTTCACATAGCATATATGCACACACATGTGTGCAAGACGATCGGGACCGGTCACATACAAAACATATCCAACAAGTTGTCAGCCATCACATAAAGTTACTGATACGGTGAGACCGAGAGTGTCGGATGAGAAAGAAAGTTGAGATTAAGTAGGAGAGAGCTTCCTCTTACTTACCTATCACCAAAATTAGGTTTAACAACTTAAATTGGGTGAATGAAGGGGTGGAAATGAGGTGGGAAGGAGGAGCAACGCGACCAGATCCAGATTTGGTAGGAGATGGTGGAAGAGTGTTGGGGAAAGTGGGTGGCATGTGGGGGGTGGGAAAAGCATAAAATGGTCTCAGGTTAGCAGTGGCGCACCACTCACTGGTGCACGTACCACTGTTATGTGAGATAGCAATGGCGCACCTCTAAGGGGTGCGCCAGTGCTAACCTAGCACCAGCTCCTCCCTGGTCCCACCACATGTGCATAACTTACCAGTGGTGCACCTCTACATGGTGCGCCACAGTTAGTAGTGGCGCACCATGCACCAGTGCGCCACTGGTAAGGTGCTTAGATGTAAAAGGCCATGGCCCATGCCTCCCCCAAACTTAGCAGTGGCGCACCCCTTAGGGGTGCGCCATTGCTATGTGAAATAGCAATGGCGCACATAGCAATGGCGCACCCCACTTCTAAGTTTGAGGGAGGGGTGGGATCTAGCCGACCTTTAGTGGTGGTGCACTAGAAAAGCAGTGCACCACTGCTGTTTTCCTCTCAGTGGAGTACCACTTTTTGGTGCGCCACTAGTAACTAGCAGTGGCGCACCAAAAAAGGTGTGCGCCACTGGTAGTTTTTTTACGGCTAGCCCTCTTTCTAGTAGTGAATCTGCCCGGGTGAATCTTTTGTGGTGCAGCTAGAGAAACCGGGAAAGGAAACTATTGAGGCGACTGGCCGCGGGATGGAGGAGTGCTCGGCGGTGACATGAATATGGCACATTATCGAAAGGGGAAGATATGTAAGTTACTCATTTTTGTCTGAATCCAATTTAGGATTGTTTTCTTCTCTTGAAACATTTTTGTACTTCAATTTCACGAGGATATTTTGATGGTTTTCTGATCAAGCCAGTGTAGTACCGCAGTTAATATATGATCCAAACTAGAACGACAATCGCTATTAATTACCACTGTGACAACCACAGATTCCCTCGCAGACTCGTCGTATTCGAGGGAAGGAACACATTATGCATATTCTACGACCGCAACTACGAAATCTCGCAGCGTGTGTGCATTATCCTCGACTCTGTTATCCCTGGTGGCTTTTGATTATTGGGTTAGTGCGAGCCTGACGTTTATGCACGTGCATCGATGTTTATAACCGCCAGGGCCTGCCTGCACTATTATAGTGCTTGCAGGTTCTTCAGAAGAGAGGCTAGGGCGCCCAATGGGGCAGGTAGGCTTTGTGTTGCAGTCATAAAGGCGTTGCTAGTTGTTGAGTTTTAAAAAGGCACCATATATAGGAAAAGCCCCAGTTGAACCTGGGTGCACGTGAACCCAGGTTGGAAATGTATTTTCGAAATGTGAAAAATTTCTGAAATAAAAATATCGGGGTACGTATGCATGTTCCATGTGTGTGTAGAAAGTTTTCGCGGAGAAACCACTTTTTTATTTCAGAATCTAAAAAAGACAAAATACGTCACATATATACTGCTATATAGCCCTGTAAAATTTCACTTTTTTGCCGAGGCAAAATAAAATGTTTTTTCAGAACGAAACTCATGTCCAGGGCACATGTTTGAGATCATCTTTGCAATCATTTTGTGTTTCGATTTTTGAAACATGTTTTAACATCACAAACTCACTTTTGAAAAAATGGGTTCACGTACACCCAGGTTCACAAAAGCCGGTCTCCCATATATAAGGGATGAAAATGACGCTGGATAGGGGTGCTAGAGGGCCCAACAATTGACATGGCATTTATAAGGGCTTTGGCGGTGGATACTTGAGCTGGAGGGGGAGGGGGCGGACGAGCGGGGGCAGCGGACGAGGGAGTTACATTAGGCGGTGGTCGGAGGAGATACAAGGTGCAGAGGTGGACGGGTGACCTAGAGAACCGGAAGTAGGCGATGGCAAAGCGGAAAACCAGTTTTGAACTTGCGAGCATATGCTCTTGGTACCCAAGAAAACATTTCAAAATGTTAAAAAAAATCTGAATAAAAATTTTGCGTGTATATGTCGATACTATATGTATGCACTAAATTTTACATTTTCTGTGTCCAATGTGAAAAACATAAATAAATATCTTGTGAAAAAATGGACAGAGAGCTGGTGCACATGGGCACTAGTAATCTCATTTTTTAAATAAATCAAAAAATATAATTTTGAGTTTCAAAAAGTTCTGAAAAAATTTACACATATTATGAATGATATATCATACAATGGTGTAAAATATTAGTTTCAAATACTTTATATTCGGAGCTACACAAAAATGATAAAGTGTAGATCTGAGTAGTCCTTTTCAAATCTCCAAAACATACCAAATTTTGTCATTTTTATCTACATAAAATAAAAATAATTTCGGGTTGAGATTTTACATGATTGTGAGATGTACCACTGACAATTTTCAAAATTATTTTTAATTTTTAATAACTTCTATTTTTTAAATGGCGAGAGCACTGGAGCTCGGGAGCCAAATGCACTTTCCGCGAAAAAAAACTTTTTTGCACACGAGACAAAAGATACCGGTTTTTCCAGGAAACAACTTTATGAGCACATATAAGTCAAGATGTGTGCGTCAATTGTTTTTCAGAATTCTTTAACATTTTGACTATGTTTAAAAGTTAATTCAAAAATTAGAAGCATATGCTCCAGGGTGCAAAACGCTTCGTCCAAAAGGGGCAGCTAGAGAGAGGTGTGTACTGCTTAGAAAAAGTAAGTTTAGTTCTTTAAACAAATCAACTAAAATGTCCACATTTAAGTCACAGCAAAAGACGCCGAGGTAACGACAGCTTCGTTCAGTCTCACATGTAAGTCGCCGCAAACAAGAACTGGGCAAAAGGCTGAATTAGAATGGAAGAATTGTGGAAAAGATTAACCACATGCCCATATGTAAGTTACATCAATCACTGCGCAACTCTTTGTTTTTCTTTTTACCCTAGTGCTATCATCCGAACTTCAGTTGATGAAAGATATCCCGCAAAAAAAAAAAAAACGACAGCTTCGTTCAGTATCACGGAGAGAAGTACAACAGGCCTTTGATAATTGTATCACCACTCAGGTGAGGGACGATTGTGTTCAATAGGTGTAACCTACTGGAGAGGACACAGAAGTCTGAGCTCCAGAAACACACTTTCCCCCAACCCTTCTCTCTGCTTGCTACAGTAGTCAGGAGCTTTCCCACGAGATCTGGGCCGATCCCGAGCCCCTCCGGCGGCGATGCCGGCCGGAGGTGGTGGAGGTGAGGCGCCAGAGGTAGTTCTCTAGGTTAGGAGTAGTTTCCCGGCGGTTTGCCGATTAGGTTTAGGAGTAGGAGCTCTGGTTCGTGGCCAGATCCAGAGCGGGCCAAGTTTGGCGGTGTCTCTCTCTGCTCCGGCGGCCGGAGTCCAGGGACCCCCTCCTCGGCCGATCTCAGCAATAAGGCCTGTGTCTTCTCCTTCGAGCTCCTCTTGACGCCTCTTCCTCCGCTCCAGGCCGGCCTTGGTGGTGAGGGGGAGTGGTCGGAGATGGCGTCAACGGCTTGATTTGGAGGTGGCAAGAGCTGAGTGTCTCTCTGGTGCTCTGGCGCGGCACCAGGTGGCCCGTCGCCGGCGACCTCTATCTAGATCCATGGTGGATCTTATCTGGAGTTCGTCCGCGGCTACGCTCTTCGATAAGGCGCCTAGGAGTCATCAGCGTGCGAGAAGATGGCCCCCTTGCCTCCTTGGCCGGCCATGGTGGCGGGGGAGGTGGGCACGGGGGTGAGCTGCTTGCTTCCTTTCGGCCCGACCGGCCGTGGAGGCGAGGGGGCAGGAGGTGTCAAGCAGATGGACTTCTCTCTTTGTTGATGGTGCGGTACTGGTTGCAGCCGGCTCTCTCTCTCGCTTGCTCAAGCCCCCATGGTGGTGGCTTGCTTGCGGGGGTTGCTGGATGGCGGCGGCGACTTCATCAAGGAGCTCTTCTCCGATGCTTTCTGGCGTCGGACTGTATGGCAGTAGGGCTGCTGCTCCGCCGCTGCTCTGCTCTGGCCAACGGTGTTCCTCTGCGCCTCGTCTCCAAGTGGTGTGTCCCCGGAGATGAAGCTGCAGTCCGTCGGTCGAGCTCGATCTGGAGGAGGAAGACGGTGGACTGGATTGCGTTTCCATTGTTTCTTTAGGGTCCTCTTTGCTTAATCTAGGCCCCTATGTAATTTTCCTATTTTCTTAGGGTCTCTTTGTACTCCAGTTTCAATAGCATCTTGTCGGGTTTCCACCCAAAAGAATTTCAAACAAAAAAAAAACTGGAGAGGACACAACATAGAAACATGGAAAGGGCGATTAAGAGCATCTCCAGTCACATCCAAAGGTTTTTGGGGTGCGCCGGACATATTTTCGTTTCCAGTCGCGCGACCCAATTATTCCGCCCTACGCGGTCTAATACGGTGTCCAGCGCTTCGAGGCCGTCCTCGCTCCACAGGGGACGCTTCAGGTCCGTCGGACAGAACAAGACGCGAGGCGGATAGTGGCGGACCCGACGCGTCAATGACACACGAACAATGCCTAACCGTCTCCTACCTCACGAGGAAAGTTATTGGCGAGCAGCGACAGTGTAGTTTCCACAGAGGCGCAGCGACACGTCTCGTCGCGTCTAGCTCTCCGTGTGGGCGTTAATTCGCGCTACCGCTCCCTCGCCTCCCTCTGGCCTACAAAAAGGGGCGCTCTACCATCGTCCCTCACACACAAATCCTAGCGCCTCTCTCCCCAACCCTAGCCGCCACCATCTCAAGAGTCGAGGGCCATTCCATGGCTGGTAGAGGCCGAGATCGAGGTCGAAGCCGAGGTCGCGGCCATGGCTGCGGCGATGATGGCTGTGCTGTGGCAGCAAGGCATTCGCAGTCGTCGTCGCCTGCGCCGTCGTCGTCTTCCGAGGGGAAGTGGGAGTTCGAGTTCATCGTCGTCCTCAATGGTGACCCACTCAGTATGCGTAGGCTACCCGACAAGTTCGCCGAGCTCGTCGCCAGCAACGAGCCAGCCGCGATGTGGCCTCTGCTGATGGCCGGTGGACGTGCTCTTCGACGGGCGCGGCAAGATGTACCTCCACACCGGCTGAGAGAAGTTCGCACGCTTCCACGACCTCCAAGCTGGCTGCGTACTCACATTATCCTACCAATGCGACGATGAGATGAGCGTGAAGTTGTTCAACGACACGTCCTGCTCCCGGCGCTACCACATCGACGACGAAGGGCAATGCTCCACGGTGATGACCACGAAGCCTCATGTTAGCCTCTAACCCAAAAACCACCACCAAATGAGCAACCCTGAGCACAAAGCAAGATGACGACAACTCTACACCGTTGTAGGACATTGAGCAACCCAGACCTCACCGCCAAAATGAAATTCCCTTGAAGCACCAGTACAAAAAACGCTAGAAGCGGCATGACAAAACCAGCCTTAGTGGCCTGGATTTGACACGCCACTAATGTCACGTGGTATTTGGTACCAGTGGCGTGCCGAGGACACGGCACCAGTATCGTACAGTCTAGTGGCGTGCCAGAGACATGCCACATGTATCATACAGTCTAGTGGCGTGTACATATTAGGAAACGCGACTAAAGGTTTTTATCAAATTAAAATGAAATCCTTGCTTTTAAACGATTTTTTTCCTTTTATTCAAGTTGACACCAAAGAGAAATACAAGAAGCACGGACGAAATACATTACTAACACAATCAACAAGCTTTCATATTGGTTACCTAAATCCATTACTCAACAATACGAAATTGGTTCAAACGCACCATTATGTAACGAGTTAGTCCATAAAGAAAAAAATGAACAACTACAATTGGGCACACCGCCCAACTACACTAGCTGATGTCAGTGACAAAGAGAATGCTCATGATTGGTTGTGTGATGGTCCTAGGAGTGCTGAGCACAACTTTTAGAGGCACACGATTATCAAAGGCTGGATTTGGAGTGCACGGAGTGGACTATGATGGCCATGGAAAGTATTTTGGATTTCAAGGCTATATTAGGAATTGAAATGATCTCATTGTTGATTTCTCCAAATACTTTGACTGTGTTTGCGGTATAGCCAATAAGTCATGTGCCATATCTCAAAAAATGTTATGTCTAATCTAAGATCATGAAAAGGTAAGTTGTCTAACATGAATATGCATGCTGAAATTAATCGCTGTGTAATGGTTGTCCATTTGATCAATGAAGATTCAAGAATATATCTGATTGATGTTGCATGCAGATTAATTAACTTCACAGATAATATGAAATCAAGGTCTTGAAAAAAAAGATGATGTGAAAACCTTACATGAAGAGATTAAAAAAAAATCAATAACCACAGTTATTGAGGTTTTTTCCTTTGTAAGAAATACAGAGGTTGACAGACCCATGTAATTGGTGGATGCCTAGAAATCTTTCAATATCAAATTTTGATATTGTATTCTTATTATTATAGAGAAAGAAGAGCATAAGGGAAATTTAAATTCTTGCTCTGTGAGTTCATATGTGTGGAGCCATTGTGTTGATGTTTCATAGGAATCAAACTACTATTTCGGATGCTACATGTTTAGTTGCCCCATGGGCAAGCTTAATTGCCCAAGCTACGATAACCATGTCTTAGCTGCCTATCATCCAGTGATATTTTGTTATTGTTTATTGCGATATCTACAGTCAATGATGTCTATTTACCTATAATTATTTTGTACATAATTAACTTTCTCGCTGCAGTACACATTTCCAGACTTAACGGATAAGGTTCGCTAATCGTGTTTTTGTTGCACATCTTCCATGTCATTATGTTAATGATTTGAAATTTTCGAGATCTACAATCAGCATCCTGCATGTTACCTTGCATTATTATATACCTCGTTAAGTTTCTATGTGTGGTCATCTTTGCGAGGTTAGCTGACAAGATTCGCTAATCATGGACTGTGTCGCTGCTACTTGTTTTGTTGATGTATGTTTCAAGATCTACAATCGACATCAATCATGTTACCATGAATTATATATGTCTTGAAGTTTGATCTTAGATGGGGAAACTTAATTATCGATCTGGTTACATGATGCACAATGTGGAAGATATGAAGCCTGCTCCCATTGTGATTTCATTTTTAAGGAAGCTCAGGAATGTGATCCCTACACGAAAGATTATACCTCATGAATATATCACCGATAAGACAACTAGAGGAATGGTGTGAATAGGCATAGGAATAATAAAAATGAACCACGAATGAGCAAGACTGTATCAACGTACATAAGATGCAGCTCCCCCTCCCTCTGTTGTTTTCGCCTTTGCTAATCTTCCCTTCTAACGAGGGTCGGGCCGGCTTAGGCGGGCGGGCGAGAAAGGAAGAAAGTCGTAGACGTTCATATCCTTTGTCCTCTTTTAGTGCAACATAGAGAATCACCCTCTCTTTTTTGGAATTGAAAAGACGGTGTAGCTAGACCCCTCCAACTAACAATTATTTGCACCATTGTGTATAAGGAAACAAGAAATCCCACCTTTTACCCTACAGTTGTGCATTTGTGACGCCATTTAGTGAATCTTCTATAACATATCATATCTATGAGACTTTGAACATTGTTTCACCCCAATTTTAAGATTTAACATGTTTTGTTAGATATGACTCACATGTTCCACTCAATGTGATGCGATGAAATGTGTCAATCTCATAGGGCTCCATCCACGATCATGTCTGAACTTCCCTTATCCATTTCTTCCATTTGTCATCGCCGTCCTACTATTTTCTAATATTTTTGTACCTCAGTCATCACCTTACACCTTTCCCACTGAACATGCATCATAAAAAAATGGTCCAAAGCTTCCATAAAGGTAATCTAGGCATATTTTACTCGATGGTGTAAAATCAGTGTCACGAATGCATAACTAGGAAGTAAAATGTGAAATTTACGCAAAAAATATCGATATCTATAATAAGCTATGAAGGAAGGTTTAGGCTAAAGACTGGTTATGAAATTTTAATGTCCAGCTTGGATATTGAAAGCAATTTCACAATGTACTGGCACAAATAGCTTAGCGTTGTGAGTAAGTATTCTAGCCAGGCAAAAATCCATTGTTGATGAAATTCAAAACACTGGAACGTTAAATAGACCCTCCCTAACGAAAACAGTACTCCACACATGTATAGCTTTTATTAGTATTGCTCACAAAAGCGTCCACATATATATAGCTGTCAACCCCTCATCCTCGCTCTCTCCTAGCTAGCTCTTTCTCTTCTCTGCTTCACTTCGTTCCTTTCTGCGCGATCGTTCGAGTGCTAGTCGTGAAATGGCGAGCAAATCCGGCAGCGGCGTGGCGGAGGATGGCAGCTACGAGTACAAGGAGGAGTTCGTGAAGAATGCCCGGGGGACGAAGCTCTTCACCTGCCGGTGGCTCCCCGGCAAGGGCCAGACGGTCAAGGGCCAAGTCTTCATCTGCCATGGTAAGCGTGCGTGTCCTTCCTTTCTTCCTTCAAGCCGGCGGCTCTAATGGCCGGAGAATGATCGATTTGTCGAAAACAACAGGGTACGCGGTGGAGTGCAGCATCACGATGCGGGAGACGGGGATGCGGCTGGCGCGGGCCGGGTACGCGGTGCACGGGGTGGACTACGAGGGCCACGGCAAGTCGGAGGGCCTCCAGGGCTACATCCCCTCCTTCGACGTCCTCGTCGCCGACTGCGACGCCGTCTTCGCCGCCGTCGTCGCATCCACCGCCAACACGGAGCTGCCACGCTTCCTGCTCGGCGAGTCCATGGGCGGCGCCGTCGCGCTGCTCCTCCACCGCACGCGCCCCGACTACTGGACCGGCGCCGTGTTGGTTAGGTGACCAACCGCTAGCTAAGCAATACCCTTCGTTGTATAACATTGTCCGCCGGAGAAACGTTCTGGTTTCAGATGTTCTAACGAGTAATCCTCTGAATATCGAATTCACGAGAACTTTATCTACTGATAAATGGGAGGTTTGGTTACTACTACTTCAGCGCCTAATCAGGGTTAACTTGACGGAAGACCCGGATGTTTTTGTCTGGAAATTAACTACCAATGGTGTTTTTTCGGTCAAATCCATGTACATAGACATGATGAATGGTCATACGGTTTTCTTGCGCAAATATCTTTGGAAAATAAAGGTACCGCTGAAGATTAAGATTTTCATGTGGTTCCTTCATAAAAAAGTAATTCTCACAAAAGATAATCTCGCAAAAAGAAATTGGAATGGGTGTAAGAATTGTGTTTTCTGTGGCTCTAATGAAACCATAAACCACTTATTTTTCGATTGTCCCTTCGCAAAGCTAATCTGGAGAACAATCCAGTATACTTTTAATATTCCTCCACCGGCCAATGTTACAAATATGTTTGGAAATTGGCTAAATGGTGTTGATAAAATATCTAAAGCACAGATTCGAACGGGTATTTGTGCTTTGATGTGGGCTATATGGAATTGTCGTAATGATATTGTCTTTAACAGAAGCTCAAATGCTAAATTTTTACAGGTTATCCGTATGGTTACGCACTGGATCCACGAATGGTCATACCTACTACCGGAGGCTCAGCGTGCGCATATGGATTCTGGATGCAGCCGTCTGGAGACGGTTGCTCGGGATATCTACAACCAGGGTGGCTGGCAGCCTATTAAGAGATTGGAACTTGCATAATTATATTTTCTTTTTTATTTTCCGTGGGTTAAGTTTTACGTACACCTTATGTGTCTCTTGAGTTGTATAACTTCTGAATATTAAACTATGCAATAAAACAGCTGTGTGCATCTATTGATGCAGAGGCTGGGGCGATGCTCCCATTTCTAAAAAAAAATGTGCAAGGTACATGCGCGTGCTTACCTACTACTACTCCGGTCCGGTCTCCGGCCACGGCGCGCGGCTTTAGACTAGATGTTGTATGCACGATCGATGGAGTGCTAGCTTCCTTCTTTTTTGAAGGGTGGAGTAGTAGCTTGCTAGTTGCCGTAATCATCTGACTTTTGAAAAGATCGACATGCGTTGTTTAATCCATCCTAGAGCAGTTGACCTGGCAATCCATTGAGGCACTCATCGACATTTTCAATATATCTTGATGAAACAACTATATTTTCATTTGAACATCCAAATTGAAATAAATCTACGATATCTTTTCATATCGAAGGGAGTATAGAAAATAAGGCCTTGATCATTAAAAAAAAGCCTAATGAATCTCCATGTATGTATTGTTCGATTAGATTGCTGAGGAAATGAGGCCACATCCGGTGGTGATCAGCGTCCTCAAGTTGATGACCAACATCATCCCCACCTGGAAGATTGTGCCAACGGCCGACGTCATTGATGCCGCCAACAAAATGCAGGAGAAGCGCGACGAGATCAGGAATAACCCCTACTGTTACAAGGGCAAGCCACGCCTCCAGACCGCATATGAGCTCCTCAGGGTCAGCCTCGACATTGAGAACAATGTACTCAAAAAGGTACCTATCTCTTACTTTCTATAAAGAATTTCTGTATTTTCCACCTGAGTATTGCACTTGTTCAAATAACCCATCAAAGTAATGTTCAGTTCCTTTTAATCCTCCAAAGCATATATCGATTAAACTTGTTTTTGCTAAGGCGGACTATAATATTGTCTATGTGGCCGCCATGTAACCAATTTCAAATGCCACAGTTGCAATTTTCATCTAGCTCATTTTATGTTTATCCATGGGTTCCCTGAGCCAGATTTTTTTTGTGGTCCAATGGGCAATATATGGCTACTTTTGTGTGCACCTACTTGGGTTCTTTGAGGTGGATCGGGGCGAGATAGGTATGGGCAAAGAAGCTGAAGCCCGGGCAGCGGCCTGACTCCTTCAGTCCTGTGTTTCTGTATTCGGCGTGTCATTGGATAGGCTGACCCCTTTGCTATCTTATGTTAGTTTCTGTCTAGAGTTACCCTAATGTGCTTCACGAAGATGTATGCCGCAGCGGTTTGGTTTCATATGTCTTTATTAATTTAAAATCGGACATTACTTATTTTTTATATAAAAAAGAATTAGGTATGGGCCAGCACTTGTAAAGGGACAACTCTGCTATGGACTATAAGAATGAGGATGATGGATTAAATTCTGTTTGACCGTAAGGATTTTTTGTGCGCCTGGTAATGTTCCATGAGTGATTTTGTATGCACATGTGACCCGAGATGATGTGGTGACCACATGAGCAAAACCACCACAAGTAGTAATTAACCATACTTCACGGAGTTACATGATCAAATCTGAATTCCTTTGAGGTGTTACCTCAACGAAGTTGGTACCCTGCAGGAAGAGGGAAAGGGACCTTCTCACTCTTCTTACCTTACTATACAGTTCATTAAGGGGCTGCATATATATACGTGTGTTACCTATTTGCAAAAAACTCGGTCGCACAATTTTAATCCTTTTTTAATAAAGTCACTCTATTTGCAAAGCAAGACTGGACTAATACTTCACTATAGTTGCAGACCTTTTGAGAATGCAACTTTAGGCTAATTTGTAGTTTTAGATGGATTAGCTTGCTTTTAAATCAGACAACTTAGAACTAACCAAAACTATTAATGAATTCGTAATTAGCTTAATCATGTACTTCTATATTACCAAGTAGGCAATTGTAATTACTTAAGTTGTTCTATATTACCAAGCAGGCAACTTTAGGCTAATCTGTAATTTTAGATGGAGTAGCACACTTGCAGTTGGAAACAGATACATTAAACAAAATGCAGCATTTTTTTGTTACATTAGCTATGTCATAACTATATACATATCTCGATCAGCTCTCTTTCTGCAATTAAAATGAAGTGTTGATTTGTTCGTGCAGCGCCCTTATTCAGTTAGTTGACGCTTTGACTAATTGACTACAATAAGTCACTTTTCTCGGGTGTGATAGATTTTTTCATCCTTGACTTTCAATTTAATTTGAGTTTGCAGCACTGATGGCTGTAGCTGTTCTTTTTTTTTTTGTCTCTATCCCTTAATTATTATTATCATGTATTCCCAAAATAAATTGAATTTATAAATAGTGAATGTTTGGATTTTAGAACATGAACCTAAAGTTTTGACAATTGTTCAATTTTGAATGCGGCGGTAGATGACAACTGGCAGCGCTGCCATGTGGCTAATCCTGGTTCGCAAGCTCCTCAAAAACGTTGGCTCAATATTGACGTCCAAAAATAAAAGAATGTTGATGTTTCCTAGTATTTCCCTAGTTATTTGGCTTTGTAAGCAAAAATTGATTGTTGATGATGGATGGAGACCCCATGTACATGCAGGTTTCGTTGCCATTCTTGATCGTGCATGGTGGGGACGACAAGGTGACGGACCCATCTGTGAGCGACCTCCTCTACCGGTCGGCAGTAAGTCAGGACAAGAAGCTCAACCTCTACCCGGGCATGTGGCACGCCCTCACTTCCGGTGAGACCCCCGAAAACATCCACACGGTCTTCCAAGACATCATCTCGTGGCTCGATCAAAGATCCTCCACAGGATCATCGGTGGCAGTGGCCGCGGACATGTCGTCGGAGATGGAGCAAAAGGCCAAGCACGATGAGCAGAATTTCGAGAAAATATAGTACTATGCGTTACCGAATTCATTTGGCAAGCATCTTTAGCTCTAGATTCTATAAATTCTTGAGTTTAAGAGTAAATTGTGTATCTTTTTTCTTAACTACATAAGATTAAAAGTTAAAATCCCACTCAAGATTTACAATAACTATAACTATCTACCGATGAGAGCATATATCCGACTATGTTTGTTTCTGGTTCGACTCCGCCCCGTTTCCGATTCGAATCCGCAGTCTGATATATCCACATTCGAATCCAAAACTGGTCAATATCCGCTCCGATCCGAATCTGAAATATATGGTAAAGGATATGGTATGAGCAACATTCGATCCGATCTGATCCGTTTACAACCTTACTAGCACAGGGCACAACGCATGTATACGAACTCTATTTAATTTGATCAATTAATTGTACCCCTACTAGCACAGGAGTAGTAATAATTTATAAATGAACGATCAAATCTAGATTTTGTAGATTTTTCGATAAATAATATATTAATATAACAAATATAGTAACTATATTCAGTCTCTACACCAACAAGATATTCAAATACATCAAGCTGCACAAGCCAAGAAAAAAAAGAAACATAAATAGAAACAAAGATCTCGTCGCGGTGATGAAACACTTGCAACAGCGACACTTTAACCACCACCATCGGACCACAAAAACATTCTCCAGAAGAGGCGTCTCCAAGAAGCACAAGCGGTGTCGTCGCGCGATCAAAGATCTTATGTTTTCACTCTAGGAAAAATATAAATTTGCAAAACAATGCCTTCTGCAAGACCATTGCTAGGTATAACCACTGAGCTAGGGATCAACAAGTGCTCAACTACATCAATTTGCTGAGCCCAGCATACTTCTGCACATCCATGACAAAGAACATGCCGTCTAAGACTAGACGACCCTCGCTGACATATTTTACTCTCAATTGGGCTCGCGGATCACGAATCTGCGCATCACCCTCGCCAACACCAAGAAGCGAGAGATGACCATTGATACGTCTCCGACGTATCCATAATTTATGTCGTTCCATGCTTGTTTTATGACAATACTTACATGTTTTGCTTGCACTTTATGATGTTTTCATGCATTTTCCGGAACTAACCTATTAACGAGATGCCACAGTGTCAGTTCCTGTTTTCTGCTGTTTTTGGTTCCAGAAAGGCTGTTCGGGCAATATTCTCGGAATTGGACGAAATCAACGCCAAACCTCCTATTTTTCCCGGAAGGCTCCAGAACACCGAAAAAGAGTCGGAGAGGGGCCAGGGGGCACCACACCACATGGCGGCGCGGGCCAGACCCTGGCCGCGCCGGCCTAGGGTGTGGCGCCCCCAGGTGCCCCCCTGCGCCGCCTCTTCGCCTATAAAATCCCTTTCGACCTAAAAACGCAGTACCAATGGACGAAACTCCAGAAAAGTTACTGTGGCGCCGCCGCCATCGCGAAACTCCAATTCGGGGACGAGAGTCTCTGTCCCGGCACCCTGCCGGGACGGGGAAGTGCCCCCGGAAGCCATCTCCATCGACGCCATCGCCTCCATCATGCTCCGTGAGTAGTTCCCCCATGGACTACGGGTTCTAGCTGTAGCTAGTTGGTATTCTCTCCCCCATGTACTTCAATACAATGGTCTCATGAGCTGCCTTACATGATTGAGATTCATCTGATGTAATCGGTGTTGTGTTTGTTGGGATCCGATGGATGATACATTATGATTAGTCTATCTATAAAGTTTGTGAAGTTATTGTTGCTGCAATCTTGTTATGTTTAATGCTTGTCACTAGGGCCCGAGTGGCATGATCTTAGATTTAAGCTCTATAATTATATATTGCTTAGATTGTATCTACAAGTTGTATGCACATGTCACTGTCCGGAACCAAAGGCCCCGAAGTGGCAAGAATCGGGACAACCGGAGGGGATGGCGGTGATGTGAGGATCACATATTTTCACGGTGTGTTAATGCTTTGCTCCGGTACTCTATTAAAAGGAGTACCTTAATATCCAGTAGTTTCCCTTGAGGCCCGGCTGCCACCGGCTGGTAGGACAAAAGATGTTCTGCAAGTTTCTCATTGCGAGCACGTACGACTATATACGGAAAACATGCCTACATAATTAATAAGCCTGATGTTCTTTCTTAATGCTTTGATTCCTATCAATTGCCCAACTGTAATTTGTTCACCCAACACTTGTCACTTATTGGAGAGTTACCACTAGTGTAGATCGCTGGGAACCCCGGTCCATCTCTCATCATTATATACTTGTTCTACATGTCATTGGAAGTAGTATCAACTATTTTCCGGTGCCATTGCTCTCATATTGCTATTACTGCTGCTGTGTTACTGTTACTATTGCTCTCATATTACTGCTACTTTCACATCACCCCTGTTGCTAGTGCTTTTCCAGGTGCAGCTGAATTGACAACTCAGTTGTTAAGGCTTATCAGTATTCTTTACCTCCCCTTGTGTCGAATCAATAAATTTGGGTTATACTACCCTTGAAGACTGTTGCGATCCCCTATACTTGTGGGTCATCAAGACTATTTTCTGGCGCCGTTGCCGGGGAGGCATAGCTCTACTCATAAGTTCACCTGGGGAGTACACTCTACATCTCTCTCTATTTTTAATTTGTTTTATTTTGCTTTGCTTAGTTTACTTTTGCCTAGTTTATTTGTGCTTAGTTTATTTCTGTCTAGTATTAGTTTGCGTAGTTTACTTTTGCTTAGTTTATTTTTTGTCTTGTTTTATTTGTCTCATATACCCAAAAACCCATAAAAATTTGAAAAACCGAAAAATTAAAAATTGCTATTATGGGAGAACCTACAACCTACTTGGAGCTTATGGAATGTTATAATTGTTATAGAGAATCAAGAACGGGAAAAGTGATGAGTGCTATGATAGAAAAATTAAATACAATTGCTAGAATCTTGCTTAGACGCCATGATATAAACTGTTGCTCTCAACAGGATACTAAACATCTTAAATTTCAATGTGGCTTTAGTGAGGAATATTTTATTAAGAGCTATAATCGGAATTGCTATATTCATTATGGGTTCGAAGAGGTAGAACAATTTGTCTTATTTATGGGAGCCTCCGAGATAGAATCCTTCATGGTTGAGAATTATGAAACTTGTGCTATTTGTAAGGACCTTAAAGATTATGTCTCTACTATCCTTAATTCTTGCATAGAATGCTACAGTAGGAATCCTTATATCCTTGATTATAAAGAGAGACACATTAATGCACAAGAATGCACTCACAATTTGCAGGAACCGGTGGAAGAAGAAACTGATGAACCTGAAAGCTCATTGGATGAAAAAGAAGAGGAGAGCGACGAACAAAAGGAGGAAGAATGGATTAGCTACCCATGCCAACCTTCTAATGAGAGTAACTCTTCATCTCTTACACTATTTGATTGTCCTCCATGCTTACCAAAAGAGGTTGAATGTTATGTTCCTATGGATTCTCTTGAAATATTACCTATGAGTAAAACTTGTAAGAATAATTATGCTACTGTTATCTATGATAATCCATGCTACTTTGATAAATCTTATGATAATGCTTTGTTTGTGCCTGATGTCGAAATGCATGGTACTAAAGAATTTTGCTTGGCAAATGTTTATGATAAAGCTCTAGATGATGGTCATATGTTACTTGATAATATTAATTGTACTACTAATAAAAATGGGATTGGAGAATTCTTGACTTATTCTATGAGTCCCATATCTCTTGAGATTGATCAACTACCTTGTTATATTATTAATAAAAGTAAGTTTGAAAGTTTTAATTCCACTATTCTTGAGATTGATAAAAATTATGAGTTTGTGGATCATGAAAAGTATGCTGCATGTGATAGTTATATTGTTGAGTTTATTCATGGAGCTACTGAAAATTATTATGAGAGAGGAAAATATGGTTGTAGAAATTTGCATGGTACTAAAACACCTCTCTATGTGCTTAAAATTTTGAAGTTACACTTGTTCTATCTTCCTATGCTTGTTACTTTGCTTTTCATGAACTTGTTTATTTACAAGATTACTTTGCATAGGAAGCATGTTAGGCTTAAATGTGTTTTGAATTTGCCTCTTGATGCTCTCTTTTGCTTCAAATACTATTTCTTGCGAGTGCATCATTAAAACTGCTGAGCCCATCTTAATGGCTATAAAGAAAGCAACTTCTTGGGAGATAACCCATGTGTTATTTTGCTACAGTACTTTGTTTTATATTTGTGTCTTGGAAGTTGTTTACTACTGTAGCAACCACTCCTTATCTTAGTTTTGTGTTTTGTTGTGCCAAGTGAAGCCTCTAATCGAAGGTTGATGCTAGATTTGGATTTCTGCGCAGAAACAGATTTCTATCTGTCACGAATCTGGGTCTAATTCTCTTTAGGAAACTCAGAAAATTATGCCAATTTACGTGCGTGTTCCTCAGATATGTACGCAACTTTCATTAGTTTTGAGTTTTCTGATTTGAGCAACGGAAGTATTTTATTAAAATTCGTCTTTACTGGCTGTTCTGTTTTGGCAGATTCTGTCTCTGTTTTTTGCATTGTCTCTTGTGGACTTTAAGCGAGGTTTTCTAGACGTAGAGAGCTGTAGCTGATGTTTTATTGAGTTCTTGCAATGTTCCACTACAGGACCAAGGTGGATTCAAATTTTTTGAGTACTAACCCCTCTAATGAAGTTTATGAGAAGTTTGGTGTGAAGGAAGTTTTCAAGGGTCAAGAGAGGAGGATGATATATGATCAAGAAGAGTGAAAAGTCTAAGCTTGGGGATGCCCCCGTGGTTCATCCCTGCATATTTCAAGAAGACTCAAGCGTCTAAGCTTGGGGATGCCCAAGGCATCCCTTTCTTCATCAACTTATCAGGTTCCTCCCCTGAAACTATATTTTTATTCGGTCACATCATATGTGCTTTACTTGGAGCGTCTGTGTGCTTTTATTTTTGTTTGTGTTTGAATAAATTCGGATCCTAGCAATCCTTGTTTGGGAGAGAGACACGCTCCGCTTTTTCATATGAACACTTGTTCTTCGTTTTACTTTTAATATTCAATGATAAAAGTTGGAAGCTATAGCACTTATTATTATTTGGTTGGGAAAAGAAAATGCCTCATAATGTCTTGGATAATTTGACACTTGGCAATTGTTTTGAGCTCTCAAGTAGATCATGATTAAGTTTTTGCATGTGGTTTAAACCTATTAGTGGAGAACTACCGTAAAGCTTGTTGAAATTGGTTTGCATAATTGATCTCTCTTAAGGTTGAAAGGACACGGATGTCGCCTAGAGGGGGGGTGAATAGGCGATTTAAAACTTTTACGAGATGGGCTTAACAAATGCGGAATAAAACTAGTGTTTACTTTGTCAAGCCCAAAGCCTATAAACTATGGTTCACCTATGTGCACCAACAACTTATTCTAAGCAATGGTTCACCTATGTGTACCAACAACTTATGCTAAGCAAGACAAGCAACTTATGTGATAGCACGATATATATATATAACTTCAAGCACGATGGCTATCACAAAGTAAAGTGCATAAGTAAAGAGCTCGGGTATAGGAATAACCGAAGTGACGCGGAGACAACGATGTAGCCCGAAGTTCACACTCTTGCGAGTGCTACTCTCCGTTGGAGCGGTGTGGAGGACAAGTCACTCCATATGCACGAGGGCCACCGTATTCTCCTCGAGAATTCCCACCAAAAGGGATGTCCTCGATCCACTATGGGACCTTAGGAAGGTCACCGAACCCGCACAAAGCTTGGGGCTATCTCCACAACTTAATTGGAGGCTCCCAACAAATTGCCACAAAGGCCTTGCCCTTGAAGATTCTCCACAACTTAATTGGAGTCCCCAAGAACACCACAAAGATGCCACAAAGGCCTTGCCCTTGAAGATTCTCCACAACTTAATTGGAGTCCCCAAGAACACCACAAAGATGCCACAAAGGCCTTGCCCTTGAAGATTCTCCACAACTTAATTGGAGTCCCCAAGAACACCACTAAGATGCCACAAAGGCCTAGAATCCGTCTAGGGTTCCAAGAACCCAAGAGTAACAACCTTCTTGCTTTCACCTCCACGAATCACCGTGGAGAACTCAAACCGATGCACCAAATGCAATGGCAAGAACACCACAAAGATGCTCAAGTCCTTCTCTCTCAAATTCCAACAAAGCTACAAAAGCTATTGGGGGAATAAGAGAGGAAGAACAAATAAGAGGAGGAACACCAAATTTCTCCAAGATCTAGATCTAGTGGATTCCCCTCACAAAGAGAGGGATTTGATTGGTAGGAATGTAGATCTAGATCTCCTCTTCCTTTTCCCTCAAAAAGATTCAAGACGCATAGGAGGAGTAGAGGGAAAGGGAAGCTCTCAAGGTCAACAATGGTGGAGAGCACAAAGGGGAAGAGGTAGCTGCCCAAGGAGGAAGAAGGGGGGCTTAAATACCCCCTCCCATCGAAAAATGACCGTTTGGGTCAGCTCAGGCCGGATTTTCCGGGCCGGATATTTGCAAAATATCCGGGCCCCGAAAAACGGCTAAGGACATGAGAAAACTGCTCTCAGGATGGGGGCCGGACATTTGGCCGGATATTTGCCCGGATTTGTCCAAAAACCGGATTTTTCCGGGGGGCCGGATTATCCGCCCCAAACTTGGGCCGGAATATCCGCCCCCCTGAAAACTGGCAGAAACATCAAACTGAAACGGGCATAACTTTAGCATCCGGACTCCGATTTTGATGATCTTGGGCTTGTTTTAAAGCTAGGAACAAGCTCTACAAGATCATGCAGGAAACCATCATAGTCCAACAAGGGAGGATAGAAACAAATGATGAAAGGTTTGACCTATCTAAAAAAGACATACCGGTAAAACCTCCAATCTTGAAAATGCAACAAGTTGCCCGTGCAAAAACCATTCTTGATGAACTAGAGCTTGTCATGAGAATAAGCACAAGCTCTAAATCATCACATGGATAAGATCCAAATAATAACCAAGAAAGATGATGCAAGGATGCAAAGGTTTGAGCTCTCTCCGAACGATACGATCGAGTTACTCACTCGAGAGCCCTCTTGATAGTACGGCAACTAAACTATAAACCGGTCTCCAACTACACTATGAGACCGGTGAGAAAGAAACCCTATCAAGAGCAAACCTTATACTTGCGCATTCCACTTGAGCTTGATGACGACGATCTTGAACTCAACAAGATGGAACGCCTTTCTTGCTTGTGCTTGCTTGACGAAATCTTGTAGATTGCTCCCCCATAAACCACCATGGGAGAGCTTCTTCTTCGGCGCATCTTCACATAAACATGACCACCATGTGGATTGCTCCCCCATAATCCACCATGGGAGAGCTTCTTCTTCGGCGCATCTTCACATATCCATGATCACCATATGGATGGCAAGACTCAAGCAAAGGATCTCTTCGAGATGGCTCATCTTGAACTTGCACAACATTTCTTCATTCTTCATCATGTTGATGTCTTGAAGTAAGTTGATGGCTCACTTCATCTTCATCTTCAAGACATACTTGACACTTGATATCCTTCATCAATTTCTTCTTATTGCAACCTTGAAGCCAACATATGGTTCAAGAATTGCCTATGGACAACTCCTACAAATATAACTCAATGCGAACATTAGTCCATAGGGATTGTCATTAATTACCAAAACCACACATGGGGGCTGCATGCACTTTCAATCTCCCCCATTTTGGTAATTGATGACAATCTCTTTGAGAGGGTTTATATAAGGAATTTAAGTAACAAATAAGTTGAATCTATAGAGCAAACTCCCCCATAATATATGCATGTGTGAATGATCTTGACTTTCATTGCATATATTGGCATTCAAAGCCTAGTGGAGTTTCCTCTAAATACTCAACTATGCAAAGCAACAAGATGCAATGCAATAAAGGCACATGCTTAAGCACAAAGCAAAGACATAACCAAATTCCCTTAAACCCTCCAAACTTCTCCCCCATTGGCACCAATTGCCGAAATGGGTGAAAAATTTAGAAGGCCAATATAGTGAGAGTTCCTCCATAGCGTGTGCATTTCTCATAATTTGAGTGGAATCAAATGCACATATCCAATTACGAATATTCGGAAGGAATCACACCATAGATAGGATCAAAGATTGCAAAAATATAACAAAGTCAAGAAGCTTCAACAAATGAAGCAAGCAACCAAATGAACCACAAAGAAGATACCAAAAGAAAGATAGATATTATGATAAGATCAAGAAGATTGCTCTAAATAATATGAGGAAGCTCCCCAAGGTTTGTGCACAAAACAAGACAATTTGCATTGGAGTATAAAGTGCACAAACATGGAATCATCACTCCCATAATATCATTCAAAAACAAAATATACCAAGTGAATCAAACTCTAATGATCACCAAAAGATAGTGCTCTAAATTAAATGAGGAAGCTCCCCAAGGTACATGCATAAATTAAAATGTTGTATTTGAATACAATAAGCATAACATGGAATCCTCACTCCCTCATTACCATTTAAAACACAAACATTTGGAATAGATCATAGATAGAGAAATAAGCTTAACACTTGCAACAAACAAATAGTTGAGCAAAAAGTAAGAGGCACCATAATAAAAAGGCTCAACCAAGAGGATATGTGAAAGGCATGATAAAGCATATTATAAGACTATTACAAGGATGAGCAAAAAGCATCATCATAGTCTTCAATGAATTATATTGCTTAGTATGACCAATCAACACGCAATAAATAAATAAGATATCAAAAGGAGATGTATCATCTCTTATGTGTATAAGTTTCTCTAAGTGGGCAATATCACAAAGATATTTATCCATAAAGAAACATGCACACATAAAATAGATACGCAAGAAAAATAGTATGATATTCAAGACGAAGTCATGCAATATACCAATAAGAATTTTTGCTTAATAGCATGGCCAAAGGCTCAATTTTATCTTATTGTACATTCATGAACTTCAACCACAAACAACAAAAATACATCACAAATATCAACAAGGGATAGAAGATAGTTGGGATGCATTTGAGAAAGGCAACAAGTATCACAAACGGGGATACCAAAAGAAGTAACTAAATTTGCACTTTCATCTATATTGCACATGTGAGAGGCTTGAGGAATTGATATGCAACAAAATTGCTAGATAGGCATAGTTGGGATGGATGAATCATGAGCATGATTTAAAATACTTCCCAACAAATGCACTCATCTCAAATTACTCACATTCACAATAAAGAGGTTTCATTAAGACTTTTGCAAGAAGCACAACATTTGCAAATCAAGAGATTGTTGTCGTCAGAAACCCACCGGCGGGCAGCGACGGGCAACACCGTAGAGCCGGGAACAACCTAGAGCTGCGGCTGGCTGAGGTCCCTCCGAGCGACGGCCCGCAAAGCGTTCTGGTCACACGTCCGATGCTGATGCAAGGGCGTGCCACCTGACCTATACCTGGTCAGGAAGGTGATGGAGATGCCTCGCTTAATTTCCTGCATGGCATACACGTAAACGTTAAATACGAGCCTCGATCGGCTCTCAGGTTATCCTGTGAATCGGCTCAAGGAGCCGATCCACCCATGATTCGTACGGGGTGCACGAATATATGGTGGTCCTGCTTGATCAAGATAAAGCTAATTAGATCTACGACGATTTAGGGTTTTCACCGCATAATCGGAACATCCTACTCAGGATTGGGCCTCGCGGCCACGCACGGTGATCATAAGTCGATCCTAGACAAGGCCTAAAAACCAACACGAGGTTGATCCCCGGAACATCCTGTCTAGGACTAACGAACGACACCCTACGTGCCGCTGGATCCTCCAGCCCCTTGTAAGGCCTAACTATTGCAGATATTAAACTAATCCTTGATGAACAAGGATCAATCGCAATGGATCAGATCTACTAAATAACGATCAAGCGGGGTGCCGCCCCCACACCTGAGATAGGTGTGAGGGCGGCTAGATATGCAAGGGTTGCACTACGATAGCATGTCTACGCGAAGAACTATGCTAACCCTAACACATCTATGATAACTACGTTGCTCGCCATCAAAAAGGCTTCAGTACGAGCAACGCATGAACAACGTGGAGCTTGTGCTGCCTAGATCGCAAGATGCGATCTAGGCAGCATGTTGCTTACCGGTAGAAACCCTCGAGACGAAGGAGTTGGTGATGCGCCGAGATTGATTTGTTGGTTGAACGTTGGTTGTTGTTTATTCCATAAACCCTAGATACATATTTATAGTCCAGGGGACTTTCTAATTTAGGTGTGCACCTAACCGTGCACGGGTAAAACTCTAACTTTCAATCTAAGATATAATCTACTATAATTAAAGATACACGGGCAGTCTAGCCCAAACTCCTCGCGCAAGGCCGCTTCAGAGATCTTCCACGTGTGATCTTCCAAGCCCATCTCTCTCACGGCCCACCTCCTGATTTGACCAAAATCTGGTGATAACACATGCCCCCCTGGTTTTGGCAATGATAATTTCAAAACCACTCTGTTTTTTCTTCGAAGGGTCATGTCATGGCAGGGCAGACCTGTCGCAGTATTCCTCATCCTGATGCCTTGTCTTTCCAGCTTCTCTGCAAAATTCGATAGCTTTGGCATCACTTCCTCGGAAACTGCAATGGCATTAAATTTTCACCAGGCTCCTCATTATTTAACTGTGCCGATCGATTAGCTCTCTTCATCCCCCTCCTCTGTTCCAGCCATCGGCACCAAAAAAACCCTCTTCCCCTGTAACGATGTCTTCATCCTCCTCCTCCCCCTCAAGCCTCCCCCTCCAATCATCGCCGAAGAACAAGAAAGAGGACGACCTCCACTCCGGGGTGAACCCCCTCTCCTCTGACAAGGAGAAGAAAGAAGGAAAAGTAGAGAAGACCAAGGTCTCCCCCTCCGCCAGGCTCCCGCCGAAGAAACGCTCCCACATGTGGGCGGACAGCGAGGACGATGATGACGACGAGGAAGGAGAAGAGGAGGAGGAGGAAGATGATTCCTCCTCTTCCGCTGGGTACCCGCCGACGAAGCGCTTCCGCTCCTGGGCGGACAGTGAGGATGATGATGATGACGAGGAAGACGAGGCTCCGGCTAAGGGCTGGGGCAGCAGCGACGAGGAGCTTCCTGGGAGCAGCGCCGACGACATTGATGACGGCGACGATGAGGACAGCGACGACTAGTAGAGTAGGACTAGTAGTAGCAGGGCACTAGGCACCAGATCCTTCTTTTGAGAGCCATCGGCTCTTTCTTGTAAAGCTGCTCCTTTGAATTAATGAAATCGTTCTTCCAATTAATCCAATTTTGCTCCTTCCGCTAGTCATACAAAAACCGATAGCAACGTATCGGATCCCTTCCCTTTGGACGCCCGTGAAGCCGGACTCAAGTATCCATTAAACCGCCAGTCAAGTAATTCAGGCTATGACTTGATATCTGATCATGCTTTCTTGCGACCCCTTAGCCGATGACTACTCATCGGCTATTTTGAGAATCAAGTCCCTTTCCTTTTCTTGCAGCGACAGGACGGTCCAAAACCTGTACAGCCGACGGCCTCCTCTTTCGGTCCCTCTCCGTAGCTTTAGCAGTTTTCCTTTGCAACACCTGAACTGCTTTCAGAGAGGACCACGATGCAGGGTCAGTCGATGCGACTCCAATCGGCTCCCAAAACAGAACATCCGCCAAGTTAGCTGCCCCCCGAGCCTTAATCAAGGCGAGAATGCCGGCGACGATGCACAGCTCGTTGATCAGCTTTCTTCCACTGGACGTTGATGTTGATGTGAACTATGAGCACATAGCCAGTAGGTCTTGGTCTTGTGTAACTGTACTAGAGTCGATGGCTGCGCATCGACTTTGTTTCTCAGTTCTAAAGTCGATGTCCTTGCATCGGCTGTAAAATTTTTTTTTACTGGCCGATTTTTCTCTAATCGGCCCCTAATGTTTCATTGTACACATGTTTGCTGCACATGTCCATCTGACTATATGCCCCCCGAGCCGAATCTGCCAGGTGACTGCAGATATCGGCTTTTGTGGTTAGCCAAGGCACTGCACTTGCACGTCGGCTCCACAAGGATTCGTGCTGACTTTCAACCGCCGACATGGCCGCTGCCCAGTTGCTCGATGTGGTGAAGATAATTTTGGCCGATTGCTGGAATCGGCCTCCATATCCATTGAAGCGCTGACTGAAGGTTCTGTAATGCTCCTTCATAATTTTTTTTGGGCCGATCACAAGGATCAGCCTCGCCCCGTTTGCTCATCGGTTTGTTCTTGCTACTCGGTCAGGCTGGTGGATAAAACCAGCCCAACCTCTGACTTGATGCGCCTGCTGTCGTCCACCTTGAGTGCATCGTAGAATCGTGGAGCACTAAACTCCGTCGGAAGGACGAGCACCATGTTTGTGCCAGCCGATGTTTTATCATCGGCTTTCCTTTGTTTTGGGCGCCACTCCATTTTCCGTGGACGACCCTCTTCGTCCAGGGTTCGCTGAACTTTCGCAGCCAGATCAGGTCGTGCCTTCCTTAATGTATGCAAATATACCCTTTCGGCTTCCTCCAGACCGCGCAAACGCTGAACCCTGCGCTTTTGTGAACGGCTGAGTCCATCAGGGCACCACCTTGGCCGATGGTACCTGTCTTCCTCTTCTTGTCCCTCGTCTTCTGAATCCTCGAGATCCGCCCACCGAGGGGACTCAGCGCGTTTGCTCTGTGGCGGGAGAGGCCCTAAGCGCCTGAACACGGACACGTTGGCTGCCTCCTTCTTCTTCTGGTTGCATTCTGGGCAATTGCCGATTGTGGGCAATCGGCTCATTCCTGAATCCCAGCAGTGTCTGAAGAAGGGGCAGTCCCAGTGCCTGTCGTTGTCATCTTGCTCCCTTGGTTCTTCCGTGGCACGGCGCTCGTGCTCCTCCTCATCGCGATCGTGCCGACGATATCTTCTGGCTTCTCTAGCCAGACGATCTCTCTCATCATCATCGCTGGATCGTCGGCGTTGGTCATACTGACTCACATACTTGTTGAGGAGGTGATCAGAGAGGGGTCTTTGATATCTCATGTTCTTCACTTCTCCCTCTGTGACGTAGCGCTTGCCATCATGACGGAGCCGATCGCGTGGAGCGGCTTCCTCTGTGTCCTTGCTACGAGAGCAGCTGCCCTCGTCTCCATCTTTGCCAGAGTGGTTCCCAGGTCCTACCATGTTGATGCTGAACAAGGATCCTGGCTGGCAACCTCCAGGGTAAGTGCATTCTACCATGTTAACGGCGGGGAAGGGCTGGGTGTCGACCTTCATGGCGTACTGGTTGAAAATCAGTCGTCCCTTCTCTATCGCCGCTTGGATGTGCTGACGCCACACCCTGCAGTCGTTGGTGGCATGGGAGAGCGAGTTATGCCATTTGCAGTATGGCTTTCCGTTCAGCTCTTGCACCGTGGGGAATTTGAGACCTTCAGGAATCGTCAACTGCTTCTCCTTGAGCAGGAGGTCGAAGATTTCCTCAGTCTTGGTCACGTCAAAATCAAATCCCCTGGGCGGGCCTGGTGGCTTTACCCATTTGCAGGACACGGGGGTTCCTCCCCGAGCCCATTCAGCCACTGCTACCTCTTGGTCTCCCGCAGGAACTTCGTCTTCCTCTGCATCGACCAGGACTACTGCACGCTTGAACTTGTCTTGGTACAGGTCCGGGTGGCGCTGTTCATATGCCGATAGTTTCTGAACCATGTGCGCCAGTGAGGGATAGTCTGCTTGGGAGGCCATGTCCTTGAGCGGTGTTGCGAGGCCTGCTACTGCCAACTCGACTGCTTCCTTTTCAGTTAAACGAACCGAATAACATCGGTTCCTAAGATTCCTGAAGCGCTGGATGTATTCTATCACCGTTTCCCCGCGCTTCTGACGTAGTTGTGCTAGATCGGCAATGCCGGACTCGGAAGCCTCTGAATGGTACTGCGTATGGAACTGCTCTTCCAACTTCTTCCAAGTCCGGATGGAGTCTGGTGGCAACAAGGTGTACCATCCGAAAGCCGATCCCGTGAGGGACTGTGAAAAGAGCCTCACGCGTAGTTGATCCGACACTGAAGCCGGTCCTAGTTGTGCCAAATATCGGCCCACGTGCTCGATGGAGCTTGAACCATCCGATCCACTGAATTTGGAGAAATCAGGGAGCCGATATTTGGGTGGTAGTGGGATCATCTCGTAGTCATCGGGATACGGCTTGGAATAGCCGATTGCCCTCCTTTTCGGCACCATGCCGAACTGGTCTCTTAGTATGGTGCTGATCTGATCCGCTGTGCTGGCTGCAGGAGTTGAACTCTGAAGATTCGCCGGAGTGGCGTACTTAGCCAACCATGTTTGCTTTTCCAGTTCTGAGCCAACTGCAGGAGCTGAGCTCTGGAGGTTCGTCGGGGTGGCGTACTTAGTTAGCCACGTCTGCTTCTCAAGCTCTGTCGCTGACGTCCCTCCCGTTTTCCCAGGAGTTCCTGATGCTGTGGCCTGGTTTGTGAGTGCCCAGTTACCACAATCTGGCACATACGTGCACGTGTACCCATGAGGGATCTCCTTAGGCGCCTCAGGCAAGAACTGGTAGTCACCAGGGTCACCACCGATCTTGTAGACGACGAATGCCGGTGACGCCGGCACTTCTGGTGCTGCCAACGCATATGGCAGCGGTGGACGGGACTGGAGTGGCAACTCTCCTTGATGCATCCCGAGAGCTGGTCCTGACGGCGAGTACTGGTGCCTCATGATCTCCTGGATCACGCGAAGAGCGACACGCTCCAACGTGTTGACCAGGTTCTCAGAGTGGCGGTGTAGCGAGTGAGCCACCAGGTAGTTGATCTCCTGCCGCAGGGACCTGGTGCGTTCTTCCGATGGGGCAGAGAGGTCTATCCCATCTAATGCACCATTAGGCGAGAACCCCTTCCACCTGATGCCATGGGAACGGGTTCTGTGGAAAGAGCCGATGAGGTCGGCCTCGAGGATGACCTTAATCTCGTCATACTTCTTCTTGAGCTCATCGGTCAGGTCCTCGTACGTGACTGGAGTGCCGTCCGCCATCTCAGATGTAGATGGCGATGTGGTTGATGTAGAAGCTTGTCCCATCGAGCGTGCCAGAATGTGTTGTCGTCAGAAACCCACCGGCGGGCAGCGACGGGCAACACCGTAGAGCCGGGAACAACCTAGAGCTGCGGCTGGCTGAGGTCCCTCCGAGCGACGGCCCGCAAAGCGTTCTGGTCACACGTCCGATGCTGATGGAAGGGCGTGCCACCTGACCTATACTTGGTCAGGAAGGTGATGGAGATGCCTCGCTTAGTTTCCTGCATGGCATACACGTAAACGTTAAATACGAGCCTCGATCGGCTCTCAGGTTATCCTGTGAATCGGCTCAAGGAGCCGATCCACCCATGATTCGTACGGGGTGCACGAATATATGGTGGTCCTGCTTGATCAAGATAAAGCTAATTAGATCTACGACGATTTAGGGTTTTCACCACATAATCGGAACATCCTACTCAGGATTGGGCCTCGCGGCCACGCACGGTGATCATAAGTCGATCCTAGACAAGGCCTAAAAACCAACACGAGGTTGATCCCCGGAACATCCTGTCTAGGACTAACGAACGACACCCTACATGCCGCTGGATCCTCTAGCCCCTTGTAAGGCCTAACTATTGCAGATATTAAACTAATCCTTGATGAACAAGGAGCAATCGCAACGGATCAGATCTACTAAATAACGATCAAGCGGGGTGCCGCCCCCACACCTGAGATAGGTGTGAGGGCGGCTAGATATGCAAGGGTTGCACTACGATAGCATGTCTACGCGAAGAACTATGCTAACCCTAACACATCTATGATAACTACGTTGCTCGCCATCAAAAAGGCTTCAGTACGAGCAACGCATGAACAACGTGGAGCTTGTGCTGCCTAGATCGCAAGATGCGATCTAGGCAGCATGTTGCTTACCGGTAGAAACCCTCGAGACGAAGGAGTTGGCGATGCGCCGAGATTGATTTGTTGGTTGAACGTTGGTTGTTGTTTATTCCATAAACCCTAGATACATATTTATAGTCCAGGGGACTTTCTAATTTAGGTGTGCACCTAACCGTGCACGGGTAAAACTCTAACTTTCAATCTAAGATATAATCTACTATAATTAAAGATACACGGGCAGTCTAGCCCAAACTCCTCGCGCAAGGCCACTTCAGAGATCTTCCACGTGTGATCTTCCAAGCCCATCTCTCTCACGGCCCACCTCCTGATTTGACCAAAATCTGGTGATAACAGAGATTCATGCCAAGATGCAACCATAAGGTTGGATACAAGAAAAGTATGCATGAGAAGATACTTGTTACCAAGATAGCATTGGTGTGGATGTAGTAGATATGTGTTCGTTGATTATCCTAGCTTGCCTCACGTTACCATTGAGTCACCACTTCTTTCCAAGAGTGAGACAAGCATTCAATGCATATCCATTGTACCTAACACAAAGGTAAGTACAAAATGGTCCCTAAACTAATTGGGTCCGAAGTAGTTAGACACACTACAACATATAGGACAAACTCCACAATTCTATGTGCATATAGATATGAAATTGAATTTCATGCACATCTTAGTCAAATTAGGATTTGATGGAGTTTACCCTATATATTGGATCAAAGAAAGTGACACATGCCATAAGATATACATATATTAAATATGCATGCACAATACTTTCAAGAACCAAAGGAATATACAATTTGGACAAAACACCAAATAAACCAAGAGACAATGGTTGTCCAAATTATATCAAAGAATCAAATCAACACAAGATTGACTCCAAAGACTTATCTCATTATAAGAAGCTAATTAAACCTAAGCACAAAGGAATGAGATAACCAACTCCCAAGAGAGCAAGGTTCCAACAAATAAACCAAACCCTCGACACTTTTTATGATGGCACAAAGTACCAAAAAGAAAATTTATGACTCCCAAAACCAAATTTTTGATAAAGATCAAGAGATGTTAAGCATTCTAACAAATATAGGAGAGCTCCCCCAAGATTAGTGCATTATCTAGGATTTTGCATATGAATACTAAATGCACAAAACTAGGATCATCACGCTACCTAAATCTACTAAAATGCTAAGAAAGTTTGAATAGACAAATTAGATCCATAAGATGCAAGGAACACACATGGGAGTCAAAGCACAACACATTCATGGCCATAAATAAGAAAATTTAAACACAAGAGCCAATGTAAATATGATCAATAAATTTCTACCCAATAATAGATTGCCAATTGTCCTAGGACAAGAGGTATTAGGAAATATTTTCCGGTGGTAGTTTGTAAGTATATGTAAGATCATTTTTACACCAAATAAAGCATATGGTAAAAGATAAGAGTTAACCAACATGCAAAGAGAGTTTCTTGATAGCTTCAATTAGTCATACCAACATGCAAAGCAATTAATAGTATTCATACCAACATGCAAAGCAATTAATAGTATTCATACCAACATGCAAAGCAATTAATAGCATTCATACCAACATACAAAGCAATTAATAGTATGACTTGAAGCACATGGTTTTCCAAAAATGTATTGAGGGACACATTGTGAAAAACCATGCCAAGAAAAACTTTCACAAATAAGATCCACAAAGATATTAGCAATGAAGCCATTTAAGCAAATTGGAACTTGTTTGAGAAAACATGTCACATATGAGAGACAATTTACAATATCAATTCTATGTGACACAACCTCAAATGTTCACATTTCCTAGGCTTGTAATATGCACAAAGCTTATTACTCCCCCATAATGTGATAAGGAATTTATTTTCACAAGAGGCAAATAAGATCCAACTAGAGATATTAATGGACATTAGAATTTGAATTTCTCATGAAGATGACATACCACATAGAGACTAGATAATCTTGCAATATCAATTATAAGTGATATTCCTCATGTACACACATTGTTAGGATTGTGAAATTCCTAAAGGCATATCACTCCCCGAAAATGTTATAGTCCATTAATCTCTCATAAGAGCCATATAAGATACAACAAGATGCAAAGAGGCTCCAACACAAGCACAAATACATGGTGTGCAACCTAACATACATAGACTTGATTTCTCAAGAAAAACAAGTAGGATGCACAACATATACAAACACATGTTAGGAACAAAACTAACACATGCAAAGGGGTGAGTAACTTTCAATATAAATGAGTTGAGCACATGTTACCGCAAGGAGGAACATTGGGTGTATGATAGAAGTAAGATAACCAAAAGACTTGGCTTGAGATAATATAAATGATGAAGATCCCTTAATTCTTCATGATGTAGCCAAGTCTCCAATGCCCTCCAACAAGCACCTATTGATCAAGTTTTGGATTGTTGGTCCCCAACTAAGTTGGGTCCTAAGAGGTTAGTCACAATAGGCTTGGCAACCCAAATGGTTCTTTTCTTGACACCACTTTGAGCACCAACAAATTTGGCAAACACATTGCCACCCTCATCCTTACGAAGAGAATAAACATCATCAACGGTGATAGAGTTGGATGAGGTACCAATAGTGCAAAAGGAGGAGATGTGGCCCTTCTCGCGGCATATGTAGCAAGTTCTTTTCTTCTCCTTCTTCTCACTAGATTTCTCCACAATGGGAGCATTGGCTTGATTCTTCTTGGGAAGTGACATTTCTTCAACTTGAGGTTGAATATGAGTTTGAGCTTGAGGCCGCTTCCCTTTTTGCTTCTTCTTCAAAGGGCAAGATCTAACATGCACTACTAGGAATTACCTTACCGCCGGCACATAGAATTAGCTACCGCCGGCACCTTCGCATTCGCCGGCGATCACCTCGCCGGTGGTAATGCCTTACCGCCAGCATATTCGTTTTCGCCGGTGGTAAGGTGCTGTTATCCCCGGCGTATTGCCATATTCGCCGGCGATACTCTGTTTGACAGACAAAAAAAAAGGCGACGGTCACTCACCAGGCCTGTTCTGTCCCGTTTATTTAATTTTTTATACACACTTTTCAGTTAGGTCCCTATGAACTAAAACAAAGCAATCAAGTCCTGATGCTCTGCCAAGCCTGGCCGCACCGCTTGCTGTCGCCGCCGCTGGCCGTTGCCGCGTCATGCCGCTGGCCGTCGCCGCGCCGCCCTTCTGGTCGTCGCCATGTCGTGCCGCCGGTCGTCGTCGCGTTGCGCCGCCAGTCGTCGCCGCGTCGCCCCGCTTGCCGTCGCCCCGCCGTGCCGCGCCCCTTGCCGTCGCCGCATCGCGCCGCGCCACGCCATGCCGTCGCCGCCTCGCGCCGCGCCGGGCCCGGCCGGCGCCGCGTTGCGCCGCCAGTCGTGGTCGTGTCGCCCCTCTTGCCATCGCCATGCCGCGCCGCGACGCGCCCCTTGCCGTCGCCGCATCGCGCCGCGCCATGCCGCTGCTCCTGGCTGCCCCGCTCCTCCTCGGGGTGTTGGGGCCTCTCGGGGAGGAAGATGGTGGAGAGTGGGGGGGCGCCACCAGGTAGAGGTGGAGGTGGGAGGGTGAGAAGTTGGGGCGCCGCCGGGTGGGAGAGGAGGAAGAGGATAGGGGAGTGGAGAAGGAAAAGGAGGGGTTGGGGGAGGAGTGGAGGAGGAATTGACCAAGTACACAGAGAAGTGAAAAGAAAGGGGAAAAAACTAATTTTGGCCCACAACAGCCCAAATTAGCCCCGGCGAATGCAACTCCATCTCGCCGGCCGTAATTGTGTTACCCCCGGCATTTTCAAGTCCAAATCGCCGGCGGTAATTGAAGGCCCATCCGGGTTGTCTCGGCCCACCTTACCGCCGGCATTTTCAGCTCCAATTCGCCAGCGGTAACGACACTACCCCTGGCAACCCCATTTCAACTCGCCGGTGGTAACTTACCGCCGGCATCTTTAAATTGGACTTGCCGGCGGTAAGAAGTGCGGCTATAAGCCTTTCCCTAGTAGTGATGGTGCCCTTCAATTTTGCACTTGAAGCAAACAATCTTGGCCGGGTCTTTGACTTGTACTTGGCCCTTGTTGTTGTTGTTGTTGTTGGACTTTTTCTTGTTGTTGGATTTGAATCCAAGTCCACTCTTGTCATTGGGGGATTGTTGCACACTTAACATCGTGTCAAGTTTGCATTTCCCTTCATGACTCTTTACCAAGTCGGTCTTCAAAGAAGTGACTTGGGCCTTGAGCTCTTTGATTTCCTCTACATGGTTAGTAACAACACAAGTACTAGAGGAGGTAGAACCTTCATTGTTAGAGCAACAAGGCAAGGAGGATAATTCATCACAAGATTTAGCAATATTATGAGTGGATGAATTACTAGGACTAGCACATGGCAATATAGCATTTTGGGTAGTAGTGCTAGTATCCACATGAGGCTCACAAGGTGTTGCCTTTGATATGATAGCCTCATGAGATAACTTTAGCCTATCATGAGAAGCTAGAAGATCCTCATGGGAGCTAGAAAGCTTTCCATGATTTTCTTCCAATTTCCCATAATTTCTAGTTAGCAACTCAAGTTGAGCCCTTAGCTCAACATTCTCCTTCAAGATAAATGCTTCACAAGAAGTAGAGTTAGTAGCACAAGCATCATTATCAATAGCAATAGGAGAAGGCAAGTTGGCATGCTCTTTTAGATAATAAGCTTTAAGTTGCTCATGCGACTCGGTGAGTTTGGTGAGCGCACTCTCAATGACCCTTGAGCCCTTTTTGAGTTGCTCAAAATCCTCAAGGAGTTTAGCATTAACAAACACAAGCTTATCATGTTTTAGCTTTAGTTCATTTGCCATCTCAAGAGCTCTATCATGGTTTTCCTTTTCTCTAGACAATTCTAGAGCAAAGGTCTCCTCAAGAGCTTCCTTAATGGTTTGTTCTTCTTCAAGTTCATTCTTTAATGATGCTACATCTGTTATCACCAGAATTTGACCGAGTCAGAGGTGGGCCGCGATGAAGATGGGCTTGAAGATTATACATGGAAGGATATACGTGAATCGGCCTTTATATGCAAAGTTTGGGCTAGTTAGTCCATGTATCTGTAACATAGTAGGATACGTGTTGGTTAGTTAGAGTTTGCCTCGTGCACGGTTGGGATTATTCCCACGCTAGAAAGTCTACGGACTATAAATATGTATCTAGGGTTTATGAAATAAACAACAACCAACGTTCACCCCAAATCAATCACGGCGCATCGCCAACTCCTTCGTCTCGAGGGTTTCTACCGGTAAGCATCATGCTGCCTAGATCGCATCTTGCGATCTAGGCAGCACAAGCTTCTTGTTGTTCATGCGTTGCTCGTACTGAAGCCTTTTTGATGGCGAGCAACGTAGTTATCTTAGATGTGTTAGGGTTAGCATTGTTCTTCGTATCATATGTTGTCGTAGTGCAACCCTTACGCATCTAGCCGCCCTTACACCTATCTTAGGTGTAGGGGCGGCACCCCGCTTGATCATTATTTAGTAGATCCGATCCGTTACGGTTGCTCCTTGTTTCTTCAAGGATTAGTTTAATATCTGCAATAGTTAGACCTTACAAAGGGTTGGAGGATCCAGTGGCACGTAGGGTGTCGTTTGCTAGTCCTAGACAGGATGTTCCGTGGATCAACCTCGTGTTGGTTTTTAGGCCCTATCTAGGATCGGCTTACGATCACCGTGCGTGGCCGCGAGGCCCAATCGTGAGTAGGATGATCCGATTATGCGGTGAAAACCCTAAATCGTCGTAGATTGTTTTAGCTTTATTTTGATCAAGCAGGATCACCATATATTCGTGCACCTCGTACGAATCATGGGTGGATCGGCTCCTTGAGCCGATTCACAGGATAACCTGAGAGCCGATCGAGGCTCGTATTTAATGTTTACGTGTATGCCATGCAGGAAACTAAGCGAGGCATCTCCATCACCTTCCTGACCAGGTATAGGTCAGGTGGCACGCCCTTGCACCAGCATCGGACGTGCGTACCAGAGGCTTTGCGGGCCGTCGCTCGGAGGGACCAGGGCCAGCCGCAGCCCTAAGTTGTTCCCGGCTCTACTGTGTTGCCCGTCGCTGCCCGCCGGTGGGTTTCTGACGTCAACACATTCTGGCACGCCCGGTGGGACTCAATCGGCAATTCCAAGCCGTATCCTGATGACTATGACCTGATCCCACTGCCACCCAAATATCGGCTCCCTGAATTCTCAAAGTTCAGTGGATCAGAGGGATCCAGCTCAATTGAACACGGCCAGCTTTCGGGTGGTACACTTCATTGCCACCAGATTCCATCTGGACGTGGAAGCAGCTGGAGGAGCAGTTTTACATACAATATCAAACAGAAACTACCGAAGCTGGCATTGCCGATCTAGCCCAGGTGCGGCAGAGGCGTGGAGAAACGGTGGCTGAATATATCCAGCGCTTTAGGACTGAAGAACCGATGTTATTCGGCTCGTATAACTGAGAAAGAAGCAGTCGAGCTGGCAGTACATGGCCTCGCAGCACCATTCAAGGATTTGGTGTTCCAAGTAGAGTACAACTCGCTGGCGCAAATGGCTCAGAAGTTGACAGCATATGAGCAGCGTCACCCGGAGTTGTACCAAGACAAGTTCAAACGCCCGGTAGCCTTGGTCGAGACGGACGAATTCGGAGACCCTACGGAAGACCAGGAGGTGGCCGTAGCTGAATGGGCTCGGGGGGCATCCCCCGTGACTTAAATGGCAATAGAACAAGGCCGTCTGATCTTTGGACAGTTCGCCATGAAGGTAGACACGCAGCCGTTCCCTGGCGTCAACATGGTAGAACTCAGCCGCTCCGCAAGGCGTCGACTAGACTTCTCGTTCGATGTCAACATGGCAGGGTCTGTTTACCGCCATGGCAAAGACAAAGAAGAGAGCAGTCACTCTGGTGGCAAGGACAAAGAGGGGGCCGGTTCAAGCGATCGGCTTCGATATAATGATAAAAGGTACAACAATGAAGATGGTATAGAGTCCTATAATGTTTTCAATATGTCTTTTATGTGAGTTTTGTTGTACCGGTTCATACTTGTGTTTGCTTTAAACAACCTTGCTAGCCTAAACCTTGTATCGAGAGGGAATACTTCTCATGCATCCAAAATCCTTGAGCCAAACACTATGCCACTTGTGTCCACCATACCTACCTACTACATGGTATTTCTCCGCCATTCTAAAGTAAATTGCTTGAGTGCTACCTTTGAAATTTCTATTCTTTATCTTTGCAATATATAGCTCATGGGACAAATAGCTTAAAACCTATTGTGGTATTGAATATGTACTTATGCATATTATTTCTTATTAAGTTGCTTGTTGGGCGATAACCATGTTCCTGGGGACGCCATCAACTATTTCTTTGTTGAATATCATGTGAGTTGCTATGCATGTTCGTCTTGTCTGAAGTAAGGGTGATTTATCATGATCAAATGGTTTGAGTATGCATATTGTTAGAGAAGAACATTGGGCCGCTAACTAAAGCCATGATCCATGGTGGAGGTTTCAGTTCGGACAACAAACCTCAATCTCTTATGAGAATTTTATCTGTTGTTGAATGCTTATGCATTAAAGAGGAGTCCACTATCTGTTGTCTATGTTGTCCCGGTATGGATGTCTAAGTTGAGGATAATCAAAAGCGAGAAATCCAATGCGAGCTTTCTCCTTAGACCTTTGTACAGGCGGCATAGAGGTACCCCTTTGTGACACTTGGTTAAAACGTATGCTATGCTATGATAATCCATGTAAACCCAAGCTAATTAGGACAAGGTGCGGGCACTATTGGTATACTATGCATGAGACTTGCAACTTGTAGGACATAATTTACATAACTCATATGCTTTATTACTACCGTTGACAAAGTTGTTTCTTATTTTCAAAATAAAAGCTCTAGCACAAATATAGCAATCCATGCTTCCCTCTGCGAAGGGCCTTTCTTCTACTTTTATTGTTGAGTCAGTTTACCCATGTCCTTCTATCTAAAAAAGCAAACACTTGTGTTAACTGTGCATTGATTCCTACATACTTGCATATTGCACTTGTTATATTACTTTATGTTGACAATATCCAGAAGATGCCACCTTTTGCCCTTTCAGTCCAAATGTCATTTGGTTTTGCAATGTTCTTCCATAGATGATTTTTCTCATGGTATACAGCCGATGCACGGACATCGACTTTGGAGCTAAGAAATAAAGCCGATGCACAGCCATCGACTCTAGTACAATTACACAGGATCTACCCGCTGCGTGTTCAAGACGCGGATTTTCACCAAGTCGGCCTTCAGTTTAGCTTCAAGGCCTTCTGCTTCCTTGAGGGAGTGAACAATGAGAGCTTCCTCAGCTGCAATGAGCCGATTTTGGTGCCCGAACTTTCTCTTCGAGGACTTCCAACCCTTTACGCCAGTTCAGCAGTACTGTCAGAAGCGTCAGTTTTGGCATGCAAGGCAGCCTTTTGCTCATTAAGCCGTTGGTGTTTCGTCTATAATATCGGCTTTCAACGGAAGAAGAGGCGATCGATGGGGGCAAGTTTGGTTGGCTCGGCATGGTGGCTGTCTCAGAATTACATGAGTTCAATGCCCTTTGTCTGATCCGTGCATCCTCACCGCTATTCTCGCCTTGACTGAGGCTCGGGGGGCAGCTGGCCTGGTAGATGCTCTGTTTTAAAAGCCGATTGGGGTGTCATCGGCTGGTCCTTCGTCGAAACCTTCTTCAAAAATGGGAGTTCACGCAGAAGTGGAAGAGGCAAGGCATCATGATAGAGGATACTGCGACGGTTCTGCTCTGCCACGACATGACCCGACGAAGGAAAAGCAAAATGATTTTGGAATTATCAATTCCAAAACCAGGGGGGCATGTGTTATCACCAGAATTTGACTGAGTCAGAGGTGGGCCGCGATCAAGATGGGCTTGAAGATTATACATGGAAGGATATACGTGAATCAGCCTTTATATGCAAAGTTTGGGCTAGTTAGTCCATGTATCTGTAACATAGTAGGATACGTGTTGGTTAGTTAGAGTTTGCCTCGTGCACGGTTGGGATTATTCCCACGCTAGAAAGTCTACAGACTATAAATATGTATCTAGGGTTTATGAAATAAACAACAACCAACATTCACCCCAAATCAATCACGGCGCATCGCCAACTCCTTCGTCTCGAGGGTTTCTACCGGTAAGCATCATGCTGCCTAGATCGCATCTTGCGATCTAGGCAGCACAAGCTTCTTGTTGTTCATGCGTTGCTCGTACTGAAGCCTTTTTGATGGCGAGCAACGTAGTTATCTTAGATGTGTTAGGGTTAGCATTGTTCTTCGTATCATATGCTGTCGTAGTGCAACCCTTACGCATCTAGCCGCCCTTACACCTATCTTAGGTGTAGGGGCGGCACCCCGCTTGATCATTATTTAGTAGATCCGATCCGTTACGGTTGCTCCTTGTTTCTTCAAGGATTAGTTTAATATCTGCAATAGTTAGGCCTTACAAAGGGTTGGATGATCCAGCGGCACGTAGGGTGTCGTTTGCTAGTCCTAGACAGGATGTTCCGGGGATCAACCTCGTGTTGGTTTTTAGGCCCTATCTAGGATCGGCTTACGATCACCGTGCGTGGCCGCGAGGCCCAATCGTGAGTAGGATGATCCGATTATGCGGTGAAAACCCTAAATCGTCGTAGATTGTTTTAGCTTTATTTTGATCAAGCAGGATCACCATATATTCGTGCACCTCGTACGAATCATGGGTGGATCGGCTCCTTGAGCCGATTCACAGGATAACCTGAGAGCCGATCGAGGCTCGTATTTAATGTTTACGTGTATGCCATGCAGGAAACTAAGCGAGGCATCTCCATCACCTTCCTGACCAGGTATAGGTCAGGTGGCACGCCCTTGCACCAGCATCGGACGTGCGTACCAGAGGCTTTGCGGGCCGTCGCTCGGAGGGACCAGGGCCAGCCGCAGCCCTAAGTTGTTCCCGGCTCTACTGTGTTGCCCGTCGCTGCCCGCCGGTGGGTTGCTGACGTCAACAACATCATCGGCATACTCTCGTTCAAGAGCACCCTTTTTATCAATGGTGTTCTCATGCATCCAAATAAGTTTTTGGCTCTCAATAGCGGTAGTCAAGATTTCAAAGAAGTGAGAGCTAGCAATTTTATCTTTGTAAAGAACCTTGAATACACTCTTACCCTTATCGCGTAGAGAGACAACCCAATCCTCTTCTTCATATTCATCCTCATCCTTATCACCACGAGAAATATTAGGTTCCATGGTAGGAGGTACCGTGGAACCCTTGGCCATAAGGCATATATGAGGGCCGTGAGATAAAGATGAGGAGTTACTTGAGGCTCCTTTCAAGATCTTGTCTTGACCAATAGAATTGTTGGTTTCCTCTACATTGTTAGTCACATAACAACTAGAGGAAATAGAAGCATTTTTATCATGGTCACAAGACAAAGAAAGCATATCATCTTGAGATTTATTCAACAAACTTACACATGATATGCAAGGACTATTAACACAAGCATGTAGATGATTTATAGTGCTATATGTGTTTATGTCCATAGATGAAGCATTGCAATGAGATAGAGATGAAGAATCATCAATATTAAGCTCAATATCAACATCGCAATTTTCATCACCACTCACCATATCATTACCTTGTGTCTTGCCACACATTGGTGAAGTGGAAGAAGATGAGACCTCATCACGGCCGGAAGTGGAAGCAATACAACCATCCTTAATAATATTGGACACATCATATTTATCTTGAATCTTTGTCCATAATTCATGAGCGCTCCAAAAAGGCAAGTATGGAAAAAGACCTACATCTCTCAAAGCATTCATAAGAACATAAGAAGCTTGAGAATTGAGATATAAATTTTTCTCATCCTCTAACGATAGATTTTGTGAATCCATAGGAGGAGAAAAACCTATATCTACAATTTTCTCCATATGAGGGTCAATGTCCCGAAAATGACTAAGCATGCAAATTTTCCAAACATCATAATTTGTGCCATCTAATATAAGAGTGTTATCGTGCACTAATCCTCTAGCCGACATCTTTACTCTCAAGGCGGTGAAACCTAAGAATGAGAGACCTTGCTCTAATACCAATTGAAAGGACACGGATGTCGCCTAGAGGGGGGGTGAATAGGCGATTTAAAACTTTTACGAGATGGGCTTAACAAATGCGGAATAAAACTAGCGTTTACTTTGTCAAGCTCAAAGCCTATAAACTATGGTTCACCTATGTGCACCAACAACTTATTCTAAGCAATGGTTCACCTATGTGTACCAACAACTTATGCTAAGCAAGACAAGCAACTTATGTGATAGCATGATATATATATATAACTTCAAGCACGATGGCTATCACAAAGTAAAGTGCATAAGTAAAGAGCTCGGGTATAGGAATAACCGAAGTGACGCGGAGACAACGATGTAGCCCGAAGTTCACACTCTTGCGAGTGCTACTCTCCGTTGGAGCGGTGTGGAGGACAAGTCACTCCAAATGCACGAGGGCCACCGTATTCTCCTCGAGAATTCCCACCAAAAGGGATGTCCTCGATCCACTATGGGACCTTAGGAAGGTCACCGAACCCGCACAAAGCTTGGGGCTATCTCCACAACTTAATTGGAGGCTCCCAACAAATTGCCACAAAGGCCTTGCCCTTGAAGATTCTCCACAACTTAATTGGACTCCCCAAGAACACCACAAAGATGCCACAAAGGACTTGCCCTTGAAGATTCTCCACAACTTAATTGGAGTCCCCAAGAACACCACAAAGATGCCACAAAGGCCTTGCCCTTGAAGATTCTCCACAACTTAATTGGAGTCCCCAAGAACACCACTAAGATGCCACAAAGGCCTAGAATCCGTCTAGGGTTCCAAGAACCCAAGAGTAACAACCTTCTTGCTTTCACCTCCACGAATCACCGTGGAGAACTCAAACCGATGCACCAAATGCAATGGCAAGAACACCACAAAGATGCTCAAGTCCTTCTCTCTCAAATTCCAACAAAGCTACAAAAGCTATTGGGGGAATAAGAGAGGAAGAACAAATAAGAGGAGGAACACCAAATTTCTCCAAGATCTAGATCTAGTGGATTCCCCTCACAAAGAGAGGGATTTGATTGGTAGGAATGTAGATCTAGATCTCCTCTTCCTTTTCCCTCAAAAAGATTCAAGACGCATAGGAGGAGTAGAGGGAAAGGGAAGCTCTCAAGGTCAACAATGGTGGAGAGCACAAAGGGGAAGAGGTAGCTGCCCAAGGAGGAAGAAGGGGGGCTTAAATACCCCCTCCCATCGAAAAATGACCGTTTGGGTCAGCTCAGGCCGGATTTTCCGGGCCGGATATTTGCAAAATATCCGGGCCCCGAAAAAAGGCTAAGGACATGAGAAAACTGCTCTCAGGATGGGGGACGGACATTTGGCCGGATATTTGCCCGGATTTGTCCAAAAACCGGATTTTTCCGGGGGGCCGGATTATCCGCCCCAAACTTGGGCCGGAATATCCGCCCCCCTGAAAACTGGCAGAAACATCAAACTGAAACGGGCATAACTTTAGCATCCGGACTCCGATTTTGATGATCTTGGGCTTGTTTTAAAGCTAGGAACAAGCTCTACAAGATCATGCAGGAAACCATCATAGTCCAACAAGGGAGGATAGAAACAAATGATGAAAGGTTTGACCTATCTAAAAAAGACATACCGGTAAAACCTCCAATCTTGAAAATGCAACAAGTTGCCCGTGCAAAAACCATTCTTGATGAACTAGAGCTTGTCATGAGAATAAGCACAAGCTCTAAATCATCACATGGATAAGATCCAAATAATAACCAAGAAAGATGATGCAAGGATGCAAAGGTTTGAGCTCTCTCCGAACGATACGATCGAGTTACTCACTCGAGAGCCATCTTGATAGTACGGCAACTAAACTATAAACCGGTCTCCAACTACACTATGAGACCGGTGAGAAAGAAACCCTATCAAGAGCAAACCTTATACTTGCGCATTCCACTTGAGCTTGATGACGACGATCTTGACCTCAATAAGATGGAACACCTTTCTTGCTTGTGCTTGCTTGACGAAGTCTTGTAGATTGCTCCCCCATAAACCACCATGGGAGAGCTTCTTCTTCGGCGCATCTTCACATAAACATGACCACCATGTGGATTGCTCCCCCATAATCCACCATGGAAGAGCTTCTTCTTCGGCGCATCTTCACATATCCATGATCACCATATGGATGGCAAGACTCAAGCAAAGGATCTCTTCGAGATGGCTCATCTTGAACTTGCACATCATTTCTTCATTCTTCATCATGTTGATGTCTTGAAGTAACTTAAGGGCTCACTTCATCTTCATCTTCAAGACATACTTGACACTTGATATCCTTCATCAATTTCTTCTTATTGCAACCTTGAAGCCAACATATGGTTCAAGAATTGCCTATGGACAACTCCTACAAATATAACTCAATGCAAACATTAGTCCATATGGATTGTCATTAATTACCAAAACCACACATGGGGGCTCCATGCACTTTCAAAGGTCTAGATATTTTCTGGTAAAAGTGTTTGAGCAACAAGGAAGACAGTGTAGAGTATTATAATGCTTACAATATGTTCTTATGTAAGTTTTGCTGTACTGGTTCATACTTGTGTTTGCTTCAAACAACCTTGCTAGCCTAAGCCTTGTATCGAGAGGGAATACTTCTCATGCATCCAAAATCCTTGAGCCAAAAACTATGCCATTCGTGTCCACCATACCTACCTACTATGTGGTATTTCCTGCCATTCCAAAGTAAATTGCTTGAGTGCTACCTTTAAACAATTCAAAATGCTTCTCAATTTGTGTTCATGTTTTATAGCTCATGAGGAAGTATGTGGTGTTTATCTTTCAATCTTGTTGGGCAATTTTCATCAATGGACTAGTGGCTTCATCCGCTTATCCAATAATTTTGCAAAAAGAGTTGGCAATGGGATTCCCAGTCCCAAATTAATTAACAAAAATAGACACTCCTCCATGGTATGTGATTGTTGGACGGCACCCGAAGGATTCGGTTAGCCATGGCTTGTGTAAGCAAAGGTTGGGAGGAGTGTCATCATAATAAAACTATAATAAAAAGGTACTCCTTCATGGTATGAGATTGTTGGCAGGCACCCGAGGATTCGGTTAGCCATGGTTTGTGAAAGAAAGGTTGGAAGGAGTGCCACCCAAAAATAAAAATAAAATGGGAGCCGCTCTTTGAAGGTTTGTCTGGCAAGGGGGTTAGAGTGCCCACTACCATTCGTTGACAACAACAAACACCTCTCAAAACTTTACTTTTGTGCTCTCTTTATGTTTTCAAAACCAAAGCTCTAGCACAAATATAGCAATCGATGCTTTCCTCTTTGAAGGACCATTCTTTTACTTTATGTTGAGTCAGTTTACCTACTTCCTTCCATCTTAGAAGCAAACACTTGTGTCAACTGTGCATTGGTTCTTACATACTTGCATATTTGCATTCATCATATTACTTTATGTTGACAATATCCATGAGATATGCATGTTGGAAGTTGAAACCAACCGCTGAAACTTAAATCCTCCTTTGTGTTGCTTCAATGCCTTTACTTTGAATCTATTGCTTTATGAGTTAACTCTTGTGCAATCTTTTGATTCTTGTCTTGAAAGTACTCTTTATGAAAAGTTTTGCTATATGTTATCTACTTGTTAGCAACTATAGATCATTGCCTTGAGTCACTTCATTTATTTCATATGCTTTGTAATAGTATGATCAAGGTTATGTAAGTAGCATGTCACTACAGAAATTATTCTTTTTATCATTTACCTGCTCGGGACGAGCAGGAACTAAGCTTGGGGATGCTGATACGTCTCCGACGTATCCATAATTTATGTCGTTCCATGCTTGTTTTATGACAATACTTACATGTTTTGCTTGCACTTTATGATGTTTTCATGCATTTTCCGGAACTAACCTATTAACGAGATGCCACAGTGCCGGTTCTGTTTTATGTTTTTGGTTCCAGAAAGGCTGTTCGGGCAATATTCTCGGAATTGGACGAAATCAACGCCAAACCTCCTATTTTTCCCAGAAGGCTCTAGAACACCGAAGAAGAGTCGGAGAGGGGCCAGGGGGCCACCACACCACATGGCGGCGCGGGCCAGACCCTGGCCGCGCCGGCCTAGGGTGTGGCGCCCCCAGGTGCCCCCCTGCGCCGCCTCTTCGCCTATAAAATCCCTTTCGACCTAAAAACGCAGTACCAATGGACGAAACTCCAGAAAAGTTACTGTGGCGCCGCCGCCATCGCGAAACTCCAATTCGGGGGACAGAAGTCTCTGTCCCGGCACCCTGCCGGGACGGGGAAGTGCCCCCGGAAGCCATCTCCATCGACGCCATCGCCTCCATCATGCTCCGTGAGTAGTTCCCCCATGGACTACGGGTTCTAGCTGTAGCTAGTTGGTATTCTCTCCCCCATGTACTTCAATACAATGGTCTCATGAGCTGCCTTACATGATTGAGATTCATCTGATGTAATCGGTGTTGTGTTTGTTGGGATCCGATGGATGATACATTATGATTAGTCTATCTATAAAGTTTGTGAAGTTATTGTTGCTGCAATCTTGTTATGTTTAATGCTTGTCACTAGGGCCCGAGTGGCATGATCTTAGATTTAAGCTCTATAATTATTGCTTAGATTGTATCTACAAGTTGTATGCACATGTCACTGTCCGGAACCAAAGGCCCCGAAGTGGCACGAATCGGGACAACCGGAGGGGATGGCGGTGATGTGAGGATCACATGTTTTCACGGTGTGTTAATGCTTTGCTCCGGTACTCTATTAAAAGGAGTACCTTAATATCCAGTAGTTTTCCTTGAGGCCCGGCTGCCACCGGCTGGTAGGACAAAAGATGTTCTGCAAGTTTCTCATTGCGAGCACGTACGACTATATACGGAAAACATGCCTACATAATTAATAAGCCCGATGTTCTTTCTTAATGCTTTGATTCCTATCAATTGTCCAACTGTAATTTGTTCACCCAACACTTGTCACTTATTGGAGAGTTACCACTAGTGTAGATCGCTGGGAACCCCGGTCCATCTCTCATCATTATATACTTGTTCTACATGTCATTGGAAGTAGTATCAACTATTTTCCGGTGCTATTGCTCTCATATTGCTATTACTGCTGCTGTGTTACTGTTACTATTGCTCTCATATTACTGCTACTTTCACATCACCCCTGTTGCTAGTGCTTTTCCAGGTGCAGCTGAATTGACAACTCAGTTGTTAAGGCTTATCAGTATTCTTTACCTCCCCTTGTGTCGAATCAATAAATTTGGGTTATACTACCCTCGAAGACTGCTGCGATCCCCTATACTTGTGGGTCATCAACCATCGATGCCTTCTTTAACAAGATGAAAGGCTTCGATGAACTTGCTGCTACCGGAGAACTTGTCACTGATGCCTAGATGATGTCCTACGTCATCGCTGGTCTTGAAGGTGCTTACGACTCCGTCGTCTCATCCATCAGCGCTCTTCCCATGACTTTTCTAATCACAGTCACCGATCTGTACACCTATGTCTAGTAGTATGACCAGCGCTAGGAGATACTCAGTGACACCAGATGTGGTGGCTTCGGCTCATATACCAACGTTACTGCACGCGGATGATAACAATGCTCTCCGCTCTCGAGGAAAACCCTACTACCGAGGGAAACGACTTCCACACTATCATGGGCGATCGCTGCCAAGGTGATCAACCTAGGAAACAAGGAGGCCTAACGCTCCATCTGGAGGTCGTGGCCGTGGCCGCAGCGTGCACGTACCACTCCATGGGAGGACATGACATGACAAATACGCAACAAAGAGGGACACGCTTCCCGCGACTGCTGGTGGCGTTTTGAAGACGATGATGATGAGTACGATGACAAGGTAGCACATGTGGCTTCTTACGGTGTCGATACCGGTTGGTATTCTGACATTGGGGCAACACATCGAATCACGTGGGAATTGGAGAAGATGACAATGGGTGAATACAGTGGAAATGACCGTGTTCACACTGCTCATGGTTCATGTAATTATGGTGATTAGTCATAGTGGTCATACAGTTGTTTCTAATCTCATTAGAGATTTGTATCTTAATGAAATACTCCGTTCCTAGTGCATCCAAAAACATTTCATATGTACATGCCGCGCTCCTCCTCTTCGACTTGACTCAACACGGCATGTCACGACAGCCACGCTGTCCTCGTATTGAGTGGATTGAGCCTCGAGCCAAGACTTTTCTTTCTTTGTGTTCAAGAAAACAAATAGAGTACTAGACGGACGCGTCGTAGTTAGTCCATTCGGGTCGCTCCTGGATCGTGAGTTATTTGTAACCGACTCGAAACATGGGTGTGGCCCATGTTGTCTAAGGTTTCCCGATCCTATATAATCTCTAGCCCGGCTGCCGCAGAAACATATCTAATATACGAGTTATGATTTTGCCACCTCTTTTTACTTGCGCCGTCATCGTAGCCTACTCCATCATGCCCACCGGCTTGCAACGACGAACGGGACAGCAAGTCTCCGGAACCACTCACCTTTGTGGTCTTGTACGGAATAGAGCGACTTAGTTTTTTGGGAAGCGTTCTACACGACGGCGCAAGATCTTCATCACGGGTTGTCTACTAGACAAGTCGGGCGGTGCCGCGTAGCATCATCTACAACCAATCGGTATGTGATGCCATATTCCGATCTGTTTAGCGATGGATGTTGTACCGTATATCCTGCTAATATTCATATTGATTAATGGATGTAGTATGTTCGATTTTCACATATTAATAGCTGCTATAGTTATGTTTAATATTCTAAAATTAATTATAAAAATTGTGTATAATTATCCAACACATAATGTACTTGTGTAAGGTTTTTCTACAACATATAACACGTAGCCGAGCCCCGATCCAGGGGCAGGTTCCTGTCCTATTTGATCCCTAGCGATCACGACACTAGGTTCTCCTGGTGACCCTTTTTTCATAACTAACAGTCGTTAGTTATGTTCTTACCATGCATAGCCCTACCTTCTTCATGTCAGAAGAGCGTCAGTTCGTCCAATTATTACATCATTATAGTTTACACCCGAGTACATGGCAAAACAGGGTTTGAAATTGAAAAACACTTCACATACTTTTCTTTACAATAACACTTCACAGACTTAGATCTTCATGGTTTCTATCATTCTCTCAAATCGTCTAAAATGCTCAAGGATCCCTTGTGCGTACTCTTTGGCCCGCATCTTCCTGTATTTTGCTGGCCGAGCGTCGTCTAGCAAGGTAGGAGCTGGCTCAAGCACTGTATCTGCCCCCACGCCGAAGAACAAAGCTAGAGAGACCCTTTCTATCACAGGATTCGTGACAACCCTGTGAAAGGCGGCTTTGAAAGCCCCGTTGCTCATTATCTACATTCCAGTTTTACATCGACGTTAGGAGGTAGGAGCGAAAGAAAAGAAAAGTTGATTGGATTTACAGGAAGCTAATTACCTCCAGGGAGTCTCCCACGAATATGAGCAGACAACCAGGTTTCGTCGGAACATTGTACCACCTGCCGTCTTTGCAAACTTGCAGGCCACCGATGGCCTTGTCCGCGAGGAGAATCGTGATCACACGGCCATCGGAATGAGGCCTGAAGCCGAACACACCGTCAGGCGCCGGGCATGGCGGGTAGTAGTTGACCACTGCGAAGGTGATGGCCCTGTCCGTGAACATGCTGACGAAATGGTCCTCCTCTAGCTCCAGGAGCCTGGCGATTGCTCGCACGACTTGGTCTCTAATCTTCTTTGATTTACATACGTACTCCTGCATCACATCCCTGCAAAACCAGTTTTGTCTCTCTGAAAATCATGCACATATATAATAAAATGAACATGTATTGTTGTTCAATATCTTCTTAATTACACTTTACATGCGGTCAATCCTCTATGGAAATTAAAGAGATCGAAGTGAACTGCAAGAGGAATATATACTGAAGTGTGGTAGTGGAAGGATGAGTTACCTGAAATAATGTGGGTAATCGGGCCAACGGGACATGTCCCTCTCATCCTCTGGCTCGATCGTTAACCGCACCCGCTCAGACCAGTCTATGGGATGATCTTGGCTGCCGCCTGTCTGCATGATAAATTCTTGCTTCATCTGCGGCAGCTGATGAAAGAAGTCCCTTCCGCCGTCCAAGAGAGCGTCCAGGAGCGATGTTTCAATTCCGTGTTTTGTTGCCTGGTACACGCGTGTACGCACATACGGAGTAGTTTTTTTCAGGTGAATTGAAACATTACTACTATTAAGGGTGCTACTTCATGATCAAAAAGCTCGGTCGTCACCAGGAAGAGTCCCCAGTTCTCAAGTGCCACCCGGAGCTTGGCAGCCTCATCGGCGGCAGGCAGCCGACTGATATCAACCAATGGGAGGGGCTCCGGCATCTCCTCCACGGCTGGAATGCCACCATGGCGATCTTGCTCCCGCAGCATGTACCGGTTCGGCAGCTCCTTCCAATCGCGGGCCGACATGTTCAAGGATGTCCTTAGGAACCAATCTAGAAGATTTAGAGAAATTAATCGACGCCTAATTAAGCGCTGAAATCAACTAACTCCATGCGAAGCTATCTAAACTAACTACTACCCAGGATTGTTGAGTTCATGCTACCACTAAATAAGAATAACAAATACTAATAATCAACAGCTAAGCAAGAAAGGGACCTACTCTTCCTTAGCTGCTGCTGTTCATCAGGTACTACTTCAATTTATTTCTTCCCTCACCACTTGAGTACCTGTATTTTTCAGATTAGTCGCATGGCTATAGCAGAAAAGAAAAATAGCATAGCTAAAGATGACTAGGTTCTCGTCCTAAGAGGAAGAAGAAAGAACCTACACACTACTCGATTTTTGCAAGATTCTACACAGCTACTGAACTCTAAATCTACAAGAAAAAGAACATTAACACCAGTAAGATTACTTGATGATTTCTAAGCTTTAGTTAGTACTTAGAGGACTAAAAGTAGTCATCACGGGGATGATTTTGCAGCAGCAGTGACTGCCTTTTCGTTTTCTAAGTGGAAATGGAAATGGGCGGAGGCCTGTTGATCAAAAAAAAAATTGCAGCAGCAATTCTACCTCAAAATAAATAAAAATGAAGTATCTCCACCTGGGACCTAATCTACACCGTTCATTAAACTCCTAAGTCTGAACTAACCAAGAAAGATGCAGCGTGTATCACTCTGTGGTGACCTACCAGGCTACCACTCACTGGTCGCAGGAGTCCAGACAGAGAGAGAGAGCAGCCTGTGTGGAAGCTCGCCGTGGGCACGGAACGCTGAGGACGAGGAGGCAGAGAGGGGGAGGGGGAGGGGGGAGCCGTGAGTGCACTGATCTGACTTTAGCTAATGCCATCATAGATATAGATAATTAATACCATTGTGATTTTTTCTGTGTGGATGGAACATTTGTTTACGGCCAGACAAGAAAAGAAAAGGGCGATGTGTCTAACGGCTAGACGCTCCTGCGACTCGGGCGACAGCGGAGGCGACGGAGGGGCCGTCGCCTCCCGACGCCACCGGCGCACGGCTGAGCGCCACCGTAGCCGGCGCACAGGGGTGCCCGCACCGCGGCCTGCTCGGAACCGTTTCGCCGTGCTTGCCGCCCTCCAAGACGAAGCCCCCGAGGAAGAAGACTCCTCCGCCCTGCAGGTGACCCCTTCACCGTCCCCGCCCCTCTCTCCCTCTCCCCCCCGGTGACGCTCGCCTCCTTCCTCGACCTCGCCGGTACGGGAGCTCCCCGCTCCTCTTCGCGTCGTCTGGAGCCCTCAGCTCCTGCTCCGGCGAGCTCCGCACCTCCGGCATGGGGCCCCGAGGTGTTCCCTCCGCTCCCGTCGCGTGGGAGTACGGGAGCCCAGATCTACTCGTCCTCCGGCACGGATCGTCCCCTGCACCCTCATCGGAGCGGAGTGCTCGTGGGAGATCTGGTGGTTCCGTTGCCGGCCGCCGCCCCCTCTCCGCCGCCGGCAGACGCGGGGTCGCCGGGGCTAGGGTTTGCGTGCGGTCCGCCCGCTCCCCTGGTGGGCCTGGGGGATCTGGTCCCGCTGGGCCGTGCCGGCCCAACCCAGGATGGGCCTGGAAGGGCGCGGCCTGCCTCGACCCTCCGTTGCCCGGATGCGCGCCACGTGGCACAGGGGCAAAGTGTGACGGCCTCGATGGAAAGTTCCGGGGATAGGGTTCCCTTGGACGGTTTTACCCCGCCGCCGCCGCTTTTTAAGTGGCTGTGGATCCCTGCCGGAACCCTAGATCCAGAATTAGGGTTCCCCGCGCCTCCTCGTGACATCCGCCGCAACCGCAAACACGCCAAGCTCCTCCCCCGCTCCACCGACCCCCTCTCCGGCGATTCTCGTCGACGAGTGATGACCATGGACCGTGACCGTGACCGCGTCCGCTCCAACCGCAACAAGCGCCCGTATGCCGACATGGACGGCGGGCACTCCAGGGACCGCGAGCTCGAGCTTCGTCAGCGGCTCGAGAAAGAACAATCGGAGCAACACCGCCAGCAACGCCTCTACGACCGCGACCGAGCAAACTCCTCTGGCTGGCGTCAAGGGGACGACCAGCACCCTCCCCGCCCTCCTCCTCCTCCCCCGGCACCGCGAGGGCGCGACCAGGGTCGGGGAGCGCACAAGAAGTACGCATCCAGGGCGGCGCGGTCCCAGCATGGTGCGGGATCCTCCCTCCCAGGCTCGAGTGCTCCCGCGGCGAACTCCGCTGCCTCCGCTGGGGTGGACGCAGCTCGCATCACTTGCTATAATTGTGGGAACCAGGGCCACATGCAATCAGAGTGCAAGGCTGAAGCTTTCTGTGTCAAATGCAACAAATCGGGCCATACCACGGCGATGTGCGCGCTCTTCTCCAAAGGGCCTGACCCATTCTGGGCGGGTTTTGGCGGTCAGCAACAAGGGTTTTTCTGCTGCGAGGTTCCGGAGGAAGAGCTCTATCAGCCCGTTGCCAATGCTGCTCTTATCATCCTTGAGAATGGCAGCTTGAGCGAGGAACAGTTAGAAGAAGAACTCAAGGACTTGGTGGACGAAACCTGGACCTGGCAAGTCTGCAAGATCAACGAGTCCGACTTCTTCGTGGTTTTCCCTTCCAAAGAAAGCCTTCGCATGGCTATCCGAGGCGGAGGCATTACCCTTCCTGCGTGCAAGATCAAGGCCATCGTCACGGTTCCCACGGGCGACCCCACTGCCTCGGAGCGCCTCCAGGAGACTTGGGTCCGCCTCCACGGGGTCCCTCCGCCTCTCCGACATGCCGACAGACTCCTCATGAGCACCAGAGAGATTGGGCGTCCCATCGGGGTGGACGCGGATTCGCTGACCCATCCCTCTAACCCCATCCGCATGTCCTTCGGCTGCCGTGATCCTGCCCTCATGCCAAGCTCCGTTACGATCTTCGTCAACATGGAGGGCTTCAAGATCCAGGTGGTCCCAGAGGTCGCCTTGGCCGACAGTTCCCCGCCCCACGCTCCGCCACCCTCTCTCAGCAAAGATAGGGACGAGGACAAGGATGAGGACTTGGAGGAAACCGACGAGGACAGATGGGACGGCCGCAGGGGGCACCACCCACACAAGGATCGTTTCTCCTCGCTCTCGGCTCCGGCTGGGAACAAGTCCGGCCCCGCCTACCGATCTGTGCCTGCTGCTGGCCAAGACGCCCCTCCTCAAGCTCTCCTGCCTGCCTCGGCCTTCTCTCAATACGGCTCCAACCTCACCGAGAAGGGCGACATCTTCCCCATCGTCGCCAAGATCGTGAACGCGTCTGCGTCGACACCTCAACTCCCTCCCCCCATGGATGAGACCGAGCGCCTCTCCCCCTCTGTTTTGTCGCCAGGTGACTCTAACAAGGAGGAAACGCCTTACGTGACCCCAGGAAAAGCGCTGAAGCTTGGCGAGGAGGACAGGAGGAACATTGGGTGGCAGAGCCCGCCCTCGGCGACCTCGGACACCTCGGAGGAGCGCCGCGTGCGGGAAAGGAGAAGCAAGAGCAACCAAGACCGCCCCTCCAAGATTCTTGCCAAGGAACTGGCTTTCGCCACTCAGCTCCAGTTCGAGCCAGACGAGGAGGTGAAAGAAGGCTCTCCCTCTGCTCTGGGCCTCCACCAAGCTCCGGCAATCCAGGAGAATTCCGCTGTACTACCTCTGGCGGACGAAGACCCCATTCCGGCGCTGGGAGCGCTCGTCACTCGGGCACCAAGAAGCAAGGGCGCTACTCCGACTGAAGCACATCGCAAAAGCGCAAGGGGAGCGGGCCTCACGGAGGGCTCGGTGCTGGATCGGGCGATGCGTCTCGCCAACGACAAGGATGCGCCATCCTCAAGCACCCCAGGTACCCACCCCACCTCCTCCCCCTCTGTTTCAGCCTTCACTGCTTTCCAAGATATGCCAGCGCAAAAACTCCTGAAAGTGGCCCAAGACAGCTGCGTCATTTTCCCCTCCGCGGCAGGGGCCCCCGAGGAAATCATATCCCTTATTCAAGCAAAAGAGCTAGCTCAAGCTGACCTGGCGGCAGCCAGGTTTAGGGCTGAGCTGGAGGCCGCCAAGGAGAAAGAGGCCCAGGAGAGAAGGGCCGCCCCAACACAGGAAGGGCCTGTGTTGGAGGAGAACGGCGCCACTGTTCCGGTCCCAGACCCGGCCTCTGCGCCCAAGAAGAAAACTCGGGTGTACAAAAAGAAACAACAGCCCATTGTGGGCTCGAGACCCCTCACCCGCCGAGCACGGGCTTTATCAATAGTTTCCCAATGAAGTGCCTCATTTGGAATATCAGAGGGTTCGGGCGCAAGGGGCGCCGTACTCTGCTCAAGGATTACCTCCGCGAGCATAAGATTGATGTAGTCCTTCTCCAAGAAACGATCAAGCAAGATTTCTCTGACGCCGAACTCCGCAGCCTTGAAGCGGGAGATAGGTTCTTCTGGCACTGGCTCCCGGCCAATGGGCACTCAGGGGGAATGCTCATTGGTGTTAGAGAAAGCTCCCTCGAGGTTGGCGAGGTTGACATGGGACAATTTTTCATCAGCGCGTCCGTCCTTCACAGAGCTTCCAAACGCATCTTTGAGGTGGTTGCCATTTACGGCCCAGCCAATCACAGTCGCTCCCGCTCCTTCCTGGATGAAATTTCGGATAAGGTGGGCCGCGCCACGCGCCCGCTGCTTCTTGGGGGCGATTTCAACCTCATCCGCTCAGCGGAGGATAAAAACAACGACAATCTCAACTGGCCCCTTATCGATCTCTTCAATGAGCACGTGGCATCTTGGGCCCTCCGTGAAATTCCTCGCACTGGGGCGAGGTATACCTGGACGAATCGACAGCTTAACCCGGTCCGCTCGGTGTTGGACAGGGTGTTCATATCCCCTGAGCTCGAGGCGCTCTTCCCTCTGTGCTCCCTTGTGGCTGAAACTAATCTGGGGTCCGATCATACCCCCTTGGTGTTTGACTCCGGAGACGGGCTCCCGCCTCGCACCAATAGGTTCTTCTTCGAATCTGGGTGGTTTGAGAGACCTGATTTCCGACCTATGCTTTCTCAACGTTGGATTGATCTGGCCTCTCGAGCAAGGGGCAGAGACATTGTTGACTGGTGGAACTTCATGAGTTCGGGGCTCAGACAGTTCCTCCGCGGTTGGCGCCGTAACCAGGGAGCGGCCACGAAAAGAGAAAAAGCGGCGCTCCTAGCTCAGATCGAACAGCTTGATGCTAGAGCAGACTCTCTGGGTCTTGAAGAAGAGGAATGGGCTGAACGCTATGCGCTCGAAGACCAGCTCCTTCACATTGTCCGCGAGGAAGAGGACTACTGGCAACAAAGGGGCAGGACTAAGTGGGCGCTCCAGGGGGACGCCAACACAGCCTATTTTCACGCCGTTGCCAATGGTAGGAGACGCAAATGCACTATCTCCTCCATTGTCACTCCTACGGGCCCTACCTCGGATCCCACTATCATCCAACAGGTGATTTATGACTTCTACCGCGACCTTTTGGGTTCCTCGTCTGAGAGGGTGTGCTCCGTGGCCCCGAACCTCTGGGGAGAGGCAGCGAAAGTGTCGGACTCTGATAATGAGCACCTCATGTTAACCTTTTCGGAGAAGGAACTTGAGGCTATCGTCGCTGATATGAAATCCAACACGGCCCCGGGCCCAGACGGCTTCCCTCCTATCTTCTTCAAGCGCATGTGGCCTTGGCTAAAACTTGGAATCCTCCACATCCTTAACGATTTTGTCTTTGGGCGCATTGACATCTCAAGACTCAACTTCGGGATCCTAGCGCTCATCCCCAAAGTTCCCGGTGCTGACTTGGTGTCCCAGTTCCGCCCAATTGCTCTCATCAACGTGGTGTTCAAGATTATCTCCAAAGCGTACGCGTCCAGGCTTGATCCTGTCGCCAATAAAATTATAAGCCCCTTCCAGACGGCGTTCATCCGGGGAAGGAACATTCTGGAAGGGCCTCTCGCCTTGATTGAGATTGTTCACGAGCTGCGGGTCAAGAAGTTAGGAGGGATCCTGCTTAAACTCGACTTCGAGAAAGCTTACGACGGGGTCAACTGGGGCTTCCTAGAGGAAGTGCTCCGCGCCAAAGGCTTTGACCAGGGCTACATTCACAGAATCCTGCAGCTGGTGTCGGGTGGCCAGACTGCGATCTCCATCAATGGTGTCATCGGCCCGTACTTCAGAAACATGCGGGGAGTGCGCCAAGGGGACCCTCTCTCACCGCTCTTTGTTCAACCTCATAGGGGAGGCGTATGCAGCATCCTCACAGCTGCTGGCTCAGCGGGTCACATCCACGGAGTAGTCCCTCACCTCCTTCCCGGAGGCATTTCCCACCTTCAGTACGCGGACGACACCCTCATCTTGATACAAAACACGGAGGAAGATATTGCCAACCTCAAGTTCCTTCTCATGTGCTTCGAGGACATGTCCGGCCTCAAGATTAACTACCACAAGAGCGAAGTCATTGTCATGGGCCAACCTAGAGACGAACAGATCAGGATCGCCAACAAGCTGAATTGCAAACTGGGGTCCTTCCCTTTCCTCTACCTTGGCTTGCCCATCTCTGACCGTAAACTGCGCCTCGAACAATGGTTGTTCCTTGTCGAAGGCTGGCTGTCCGCTTCGAGCCCTGGATGAGTAGGTTGCTCACTTCGGGTGGGAGACTTATCCTCTCCAATGCCTGCCTTGACAACACGCCCATCTACGCGATGGGCCTGTTCCTTCTGCATGAGGGGATTCATGCCCGTTTCGACTCTCATCGTTCTAAGTTCTTTTGGGAAGGAACTGGGGCAAATCGCAAGTACCACTTGGTTAACTGGCCTACTGTCTGTCGTCCCAAGGCCATGGGGGGCCTGGGCCTGCTCAGTACAAGGAAGATGAACATCGCGTTGCTCCTTAAATGGGTGTGGAAACTCTACAATGAGGATGACACCATCTGGTCCAAAATAATCAAAGCCAAGTATCCGGATGCGAGCGATCTCTTTTCTGGCTCGGGCAAAGGTGGCTCCCAGTTCTGGAAGAGTATCCACAAGGTTAAGCACTTCTTCAAGCTTGGGGCCAAGCATGCGGTCGGCGACGGGCGCCGCACTCGCTTCTGGTCGGATTGGTGGTTAGGGCACGAACCGCTGAAAGACTCGTTCCCGTATCTGTTCGCTGTTTGCGAGGACACAAACCAATTAGTAGCCTCTGCGTGCGCTCCGGGGGGCCCGCACATCAGGTTCCGTCGCTCTTTGGACTCAGAGGGTGTGAATCAATGGAATCGCCTCATCTCCCAACTACAGCCTTTCTTGCTCTCAGACTCTCTCGATAGGGTGACTTGGCACCTCTCCCCTTCTGGTCTCTACTCCGTTCAGTCCATGTACTATAAGCTGTCGCAAGGGGCGTCGGTTGCTTTCCATAAGGACGTTTGGGAAGCCAGGGTCCCGCTTAAGATCAAGATCTTTGCCTGGCTGCTCATCCTTGACAGGCTCCCCTCCAGCCTTTTGGTTGCCGGCAGAAATGGACCGGCGTCCGGGGCGTGCGCTCTTTGCGGCGCACCGGAGGACTCCTCCCACATCCTCTTCTCCTGCTCAATGGCAAGATTTGCTTGGAGCGCGCTGCGCAGCATTCTGGGTTGCAACTGGTGCCCAGCCAATTTCTCACAGTTTCACGCCATCCTAGCCGGTTTCTCTGGGAGGGCCAGGAGACTCCTATGGACCCTCTTCCTCGCACAATCTTGGGCCCTTTGGACTGTGCGGAATAAGCTTACTATGGAAAAGAAAATCTTAAATGACCCCGCTAACCTGATTTTTAAAATGTGTATCTTCCTACAGCTCTGGAGCGTCAAGGCAAAACCAGGAGATCGGGAGGATCTCAGACGGTTGACAAGCGAACTGAGGGAGCTGTACGCCTCCGTGAGAACAAGAAGCCAAAGCTGAAGCCTGCGGCGTAATCTGGCTAGTTCTTCTTAGTGCGGTTGCTGTGGGGTGCCGCCCCCGTTGTGTTTGCGTTTGACGTGTGCTTTACTTGGCTAAGCTGTATGCCGCAGCAGTTTGTATGAATCTAAACCTTGCTGGCTTTATTAATTTAAAGTCGGGCCCGCTATGGCCTTTTATCTAAAAAAAAAAGAAAAGAGAAAGTAAATGTATTATACCATATATTAAAGCCGAACCCTTTTGCTTGACACGTCCCATTTTGACACTGTATATGGGAGAAAGACCGCACGTCTTTGATCACCTCTAGCTGTTGTCGTTATTGTTTTTGGCACAGATAAACAGTGTCTGCTACAGTAACAATGAGCAGTGTTTGCTAAATATCTACCAACTGTTTTTTTGCCCATTGTTCCGATGAAGCGTTTCTGCTAAAGTATTTTGGTGGTAACTGTCCCATAAGCATTTATTTTTTACTACGGTGTTTTGGTAGTATTTCGGTAAAAATTGATGTACCGTTGGTCAACGTCATATTATGCAGTACTTTAGAAAAAATGCTAAATCTTACGCTGCCTCTTTTATCCGACATCAACCTTATCTTTTGCAGTACTTTGAGAAAAAGCTAGATCGTATGTCCCTCTTTTATTCAGCAAAAATATTACTGGCTACTCCGGCAAAATACTACTGCCTACTTTCTCGAGGCAAAATTGCTATAATTTAGCGTGACAATGGTTGCAGTGCTGCACTTTCAGGTTGTGTTAAAAAAAATAGGACGTACATGCTTCCAGAAGTTGTTCCAACTCCTTGGAATGTAAAATTTCCAAATCATGTAATTGCAGATCCATCACTGAAATACATGACAAGTGTAGAAGCGTATTGAAAGATCAATGCATGCATGTACTGAATATACAAGACAGGTTCTCTGACCAAAGTATGACTGCATACATGCATGATATATACATTCTCCAGAGACAAGAGTACGTAGAAGCGTTCTTGGTGAACGGAAGATGCTAGTCAAGAATAATAACACTAATAATCAGCATCCAAGCAGGCATCCCTTAAATCCCGAACACTCCTCCGCACCACAGCAGGCCTGACGGTGGAGGCGCTCTTGTCTGAACTGCCGGCGCCTAAGCCCTGTGTGCCGGAGCTGCGGCCGCGCTGCACAATCTTGGGATCACCCTTGCTTTTGGTCTCTCCCGATAGAACTCCCCTCCTTCCAGCCGTACCCAGCGAGGAGCGCGGCCCCGAAGCCCTCCACGGGCACCTCATCGTACTCGTCGGTACCTTGCGTGTCGGGGAGACCGGCCATGTCCTGCTTGAACCGCCGCGCTGCAGCAGCGAGCTTACTCACCTTGGACTCCTCCGTGTCCCGGACGGTGAGGCCGTATCCTGCGCTGGAGGATGAGCGGTTGTTGTCGAAGGCGTCGGGCACGAAGGCAGGGCCACCGCCGGTGGGAACGGTGGAGGGCCTGCGCTAGTTGGGAAGGGGCGCGATGACGGCGGCGGGTGAGGTGAGGGGTTGGGAGGGGTCGAACGTGGTGATGAATTGCGTGGCGGGGCTGGGTTGAGGGGAGGCGGAGGAGAAAGCGGTGGGCTTGGGTGGCGTGGGTTTCGAGGGGATGGAGAAGGAGAGCTTCGTCCTCTTCTCTTCCATGGCGGGCGGGCGGGCGGCGTCGACGGCGATCGATCGGGATTCAGGTATTGGAACTTGGGTTGGGCTGGGGGCCCTGTTGTCGATTAAGTAGGAGTGATCGAGGAACGGACCGTGACCCATTCGGTCCATATCGAAATTTTGTTCCAGTCTCGGATTTGTCCGTCTTCTAATCGGATTGGCTCTCCTTATTCCAGTCGAGGAAGACACCTCATAATCGTATCCATGTCCATGTCGAAGATGAACTCCGATCGATCGACGAGTTCGTCTAGGAGTTGGAGTATATACATGACTACATATATAAACCAAACGACGGTCAGCAGGTAGGTACGAATCGCCACACATCGCAATACTCTGGTCGATCGGGCGGATTCACGCATCCTCGATTGATCGTGGACGCGAAACCAAACAGCAAACATGTCGCCGCCGACACCGTATGTTGGGCATTACCTCCCTCCTCTCGATCGCTTTTGTTTCTAGATCATGGTAATCCATCCTAGTTGGATTGGACTGCCGACCGAGGGATTGATCGATTGGATCCTTCTTTTTCTTTTTTGTGGTAGTTGGGTTGGATCCTTCTTGGGAACGGATGATTTCTAGTGAAACAAGAATCGAAAATTCTCCAGCTATACAATCAAATTCTTATCGGCTAGACAAATTTTACTACTACCAACAGATACCTATAAAATTTGGTTTTGCTAATTTTCGATCGAATGAGAATTAAATTAGAGCTCATTCGATTCGAGGACTGTTAGACTCGTGTTGTGATCTCTGTACGTGTGGCCTCTGAATTAATAAAATTAAGTTACATTATGGATGCAATTGAGTTTATTCTCGTTGCGCACTGGCCGCAAGTTGCAACTAAACTTTTCCCATTAAGTTGGACTGATGTCATTAATTCTTATTTACATTAGAGTGAGGCGGACCCTTATAAAATTAGCCTATCTTGAATTATGGCAGGCTAAAAAGTTAGAGCAAGCCGACTCCGAGAACCAAGGAAAATCATATATAACACTCTATTTCTAAATGCCATGAAATTGGGCTGTACGCATTTCAGTCACGTCGCAAGTTGGCATTGAATGATTTATGATCTTCATGTATTTGTAAAAAGAAGAAACTTATTTTTTTAGTTATGTTTATCCCACCAGTCTTGGTAATATTAATTGATTATTCCTATATATCCTAAGGTAAATTGTTATTATGCGCATCAAGCTATGTGCTCTATTTCAGTTGTGGGGACGAGTCTATCTCATCATCGGCCAACCCTAGCCATCTTGACATCGCGACCGATTGCCTCGCCTCGCCAGCCATTCTAATGTTTGACCGATGGGATTGGGGAATAATGTTTTACATCAGACTTGATCTTGATGGATATTACCATGTGTATCCTCATGTGGGCGGGCCATTTCAAACCTTAGACGAGGTTCACTCTGCTATCAATTGCGACCTTCAACACCGCCAAGATCCAAAATTGTACACATTCTTTTGACTCTTTTCTATATATTTTTTGCATTCTATTTTTGTGCATACTTGCAATATGTTATGTTTAAACAGTAATCGCATTCTTCTATGATGTAGGGCACTTAAGATAATTAATACAATTCTTTGAAACATGAACCAATGAAATGAGCCTAAAAAAAATTCAAACTATAGAACTAAGACCAATCCTGCATTGATATATTTGGATTCATGTTCTATTACCACTTCAGAGTTTAAGAAGCATTGATAAATTAGCTTTTATCCTATCATAGCCACATAACTCTATTTCTTCATATTCTAAATGATGGTGGAAGTGTTTTTTTTTTTTTTTTGCGAGAAATGGTGGAAGTGTTTAACCATGTATTGAGAAGTCATAGGCTTATAAACCATATGTTTACCATGAGCTCTGTTAGGGATAACTTGATAGCCTTTTGATGTATTTAACAACCTTCGAAACACAATAGCTCACTCACCCTATGTTGGACTAATAACAGTAATTAAAATAATAACGTACTTAGTATCACTTTGTTTTCCCAGAAATTCAATTCGGCTACCGGATGTGTATGATCCCTCTACCAAAAAATCATGTTTCGAAGTGTCGAATCTTTTTTGACAAAAATGACAAAGTAAGATCTACTAACCATGTCAAATGCTCGAATTGGAACTAGCTATACGCGTCAGCCTGATGATTCTCAAGTGGATTATGTTGTACGACAATGTCTTTACTGGCCTGATGGCACAAGGAAGAAGCGTTTTAACGTTGATGGAAGACGTGACCGGAGGCGCTTGTTGGTTCAAGCTTTGGTGGACAAATATAATGATTATATTGGGGTTGGCTCTCTAGTCCTCCTTCCTGCCTTCACTCTACGTCCTGATACCAAACTCACACATGTAACTGTTAAATAATTACTTTTCATAACTTTAGGATCTTGCATATGAACTACAAGATGTTGTGCACTACGAATCAGTCCGTGTGTGCGATGCTTATATGATTACCTATCATATCAACTTCACTGCAAAGATGAAAGGAACTGAAGATTTTGACTACGGCAGGGAGTTGTTCTTTGCTGAAGTTACCTGTGACTGTAAGGCAGGAGAACACAAATTGGTGGTCAGTTGTTTCTGCAAGGTTAAACCTACTGATAACGGTATTATACACTCTTTACCATGTTTGTTTTCCCATGGGTCATCTGATCTATTATCCTCGTCTTTATGCATGTTTTCAAGAGATCTATGCACAATCGTGTTAAATATCTGCATAATACATTCTTTACAGTAAATTATTCACCTAGTGTTATGTGTTTGTGCCTCACTAGTTATTTCGCAATCCAATGGCAATCCCGCCCCTCACATTTTTTACATATAAATAAAGGTAGATGCTATGGTTGTAAAGTGAAGCACCCCAACACAGATGCATACTTACGTGGTCAAGCTGACTCGTGTTCTCCGTTTGGTGCATCTAATATGGTCCGTGAAGACTGTGAGGAAGACGTAAGTATGATGATTTATTTCATGTATCTTGATTTCCAAGCTAATGTTTTGTTCGCATTATGTTATTCACTATTAATTTCATTCCTTTTACAGCCGGTAGCCGAGGAGAAGAGGTTAAGACTTCTCTACAAGTACATGGTAATTTCATTTTTTTGCAGGATAGCATCATTTGTAGTAATAACATGATGTTTGGTTACTTGATTGATGATTCCTTGTGTATTCTTTTTTCCTTAGGATGAACCAGGATATATGGAGGAAATGAGAGCAACCATGAATGGTACTTTTCAGGCTTCCGGCGTGGTAGTTACCAAACAAATCTAACAACCAAAGTTGAAGACTGACAAATATGTATATTTCTGGTGTTAAACTTCACATGTTGCAGACCAATGTATGCTAAGGTACCAAGCAAAGAACATCTGGTTGTGAGATGGACCTAATTTTAATACCTTTTTTGAATAAATTGTTCCTAACTAGCACCTGTGTTGTCTTCATGAGTATTATATACTGTAGTTTCTTGTCCTACAAAAGTCTGATTACAATAGCGAGGGCATGATTGGAAGCAATCTGTCAAGTTTGAAACATAAGAGGGTCACGATGAGTAACGGCTAGATGAGAAACAAATATACACTTACTCCATCACGGTGTGATTAGAAAATGATTCCACATGAATACCTGACAAAACCTGATGCTCATGTTGGATCAAATACCATATGAGTTACCAGTCTCGTTTTTAAGAAAACCAACACACAGTGCTCCTGAAGAATACATTTAGTTAATGTGGAGCCAACATTTTTTAGAAAAGCATTCCATCGGTATCTACCTCACTACTGTTAGCACAACAAAAACACGATGGCATTCAAATCATGCAATGAGATAACCGTCATAATCTAGAAAGGAAGATTCAGATAACATTGGCATTCAAATCACGCAATCAGATAACCATCAATACAGACACAAACAAGAGTGATGGAAAACTGTGTTGATTCAGTACACAAAGCCACATTCTCATTTTCTGAAATCTGCACTGTCACCTTGATCTTCAGGCCAGGACGGTCGATGACTTCAAGCATATTGTAAAGTACATCGATCCAGATCAGATTCAGAGGTCTCAAGAGCGAGTCCTTGCAAAGTATTTTCGAGTTGTGTAAAAGCTTGATCATGGTCTTCTGAATGTGCTTCATGCCTTGCCAAAACTTTGTCCTTAAACAAAATTTCACTGTATAATGATCATACGCTCCGAAGAGCAGCAGAAATAAACACATTTCATTGCATAATTTGTGTCTCTTTTTTTCTTTACTACAGAAGACTAGAAATTTAAATCTCTCTCAAGATTTGCAAGAATTATAACTATCTACCAATGAGAGCGTATATTAGATAAAGTTTGCTTTCGATCCGTGTCTGTCCCATATCCGATTTGAATCCGTAGTCCGGCATATCTGTACTCGAATCCTAAAGCGATCAATATCTGTTCCGATCCGAATTCGGGAAAAATATATGATAAAAGATATGGTATGAGCAAAATCCGATCCGATCAGTTTACATGCCTACTGTGGAGACAAGCTCTCGCTGTACAACTTGGTTGAGCTTAAGAGTCTACAATCTTACCGTATGCAAAAGAAATTTATAATTTATAAAAAATTTTGATAAAGGAAATATATTAATACCAAAAGATACCAATTACACTCAGTCTCAGCAACAACGCCCCACCCTAATTGCAATACGGATGCACACGGCCAAAAAAGAGTAAAGAAAACTAAGAAATAAAAGTCCCGCTACAACCTTCTAGACCTAGCAACAACAATAAAACCACCACCGTGACAACACCTGAAGTACAGACTCTCCAAAAGCGACGCCTCCAAGAAGGAAACAGTGCACCAGCGCCGTCGTCGCCCGACCAAAGGTCTTATGATTTCACCCTGAAGATAGTCTCCAATCTCAAAACAATGCCTCCAACAAGAACATTGCCAGGCACAACCAGTTAAGGCCAGACCTTGGGTTTTCACCCTGAGAGGTAAGATTCTGAACTTCCCCTGTGCTGCCACCCCCACATGCATACCACTGCTGCAAGCTCGGAACGCCAAGCAGATCCCTCAGCATCACATTGAGTCGAACCTCCTTTAGCCAGTCCACCAATCCGGCCTTCATGATATTCCTTCTTCTGATTTCACCATGGACCAAAAAGTCACCTGATGTCAACACAGAATATAGCTTCACAGCACTCCCTCCGGAACCAAACGGTCGGAATAAAAACATGGGTTCGCGCGACCGAATACCACCCAATCCAGCAAACTGCAGGGAAAATATGCACTATTCCATTCGCCAGCGGAGCTTTCCGGAACTCATCTCTCCAGCCAGATCAAAACAAACTGACCTCCGGTAGATCTTCATCTTCGCTTGCGAGAAACCCGAGGACCGCCACCAAAAACAAAGCAAGACCAGCAGCCCCCACGCCGCCATTCCTTCCTGCCGGATCACCAGGGAAGAAGATGGCGGCACGGATCATGCGTACCACCGCTGAACCGTCACCGGGGGCGGAGGCCGCCACCGCTCCACCGAATCCTCTATGGCTACCGACGGAGAGCATCAGGCCCGACCAAGTAGCCGTGCCGCCCGACTTCCTCCACCGGCGCTTCATCACCTCCCATGGAACACCACCATCGAAACCCTCTCCTCCCCCTCGTTGATCGACGGAAGGGGCGCCGCCACAGCCGCCGTGGCCGAGGCCGGGGCCGGGGCCGGGGCCGGGGCTGGGGCCGGCAGCAGCGGCGGCTGAGGTGCGGCGGTCCGGGGGCGGCTGCTCGGAGTGGGGCGGGTAGATCCTCCGCCGCCGCCCGGGAGGGGGGCGGGAGAGGAGGAGGCGGCGGCTAGGTTAGCTTAAAAAATAAATACATATATTTAACTACACAACTTTACACTGACCACATATGGTTGATTTGCTGGTTCCGCCACTAGCCTCAACACGTATGTACAGGACTTGACCTGGCTAACCTAGTAGCCGACTTAAATTATTAGAATCAAATCTGCACGGAAACAAACTACACCTGATAACGTTCGAGACTAATCCTGAACCGACCTGGAAACCAAGTCCTAGTCCTAGAATAACTAGTACTCTGGCGAGGACTCAGGGACATATGGAAACAACTACGGAGTAGAAAAAAAATACACGGACAAATCCTGGCAACCTTGCCAAACAAGAATACGAATTTCTAATTGGACTAAAACTGAATAAGGTACTAAGATTATCGGATTTGCTCGAAATCAGACGCCTGATTTTTATTATGTCTCAGTTACCTAATTAAGTGTTAGATTTAACGCCTTAATATTTGTGCCGACTAGAGCCATTTTGGCTGGCGCGTTCCTGGGCGTGGAGCGTAGGGTGATTCTTTTGTCCTGGGCTGCTGCAGTGTTTGCTTCGTCATGGGATTTTTGCTTTGTTTCGTGCCGTGCATGTGGGCTTTTTGTATTTCTTTTTTCTTATTGTTGTTTCTTTTTATGTGCAACGATGGTGTCCTTTGAAAAAAAATGTTCATGAAAGATTTTGCTAAGATTTTACGAGTTACACACATGAATTACAACCGAGTAATTTGGAGTTGCGTATGACTTGCAACCGTGGTATTTTTAGCGACACATGGGTTGCAACTAAGAAAAATATCCTTAGGCACTGGATTATACCGTGATCTGTACAAGCTTAGCGAGTTACACATCGGGTGCAACTGAGATTTCTCTAGTTGCACAGTGGTTGCAAATGAGATTTTTCAAGTTGCATATGTGTTACAACTGACATTTTCTAGTTACACATTTGTCACAACTGACAACTGGTGTGGGCGGGGGCCCCTATCTATTTGGGCGCCTGACCTCTTCAAGACTGCCTCCCTGAAAAACCGCACGGTTGCCAAAGAGCTAAGCGACTACAATTGGATCCGCTCCGTCACCACCATTAGCACACCTACCCAGCTGGCACAATATTTGGAGCTTTGGGACATCATCCACACCGTCACCCTCGTCCCTGAGCAAACGGACTCCATCTCCTGGACTCTCACTACCGACGGGACTTACACAGCCAGCTCTGCTTAGAATGCTCAGTTCTTCGGTGGACATGCCAGATTCACCACCATGAAAATCTGGGAGGCCCACGCCGAGCCGAAATGCAAACTTTTTGGCTGGCTTGCTCTTCACGGAAAGCTTCTCACTGCGGATATGCTCGTCGTTAGGGGATGGCCCCATGACCCTCTTTGCCCTCTATGCGTCCGTGCTCCTGAGACAACCGAACATCTTTGCAAGGACTGCCCCTTCACCATGGCCATTTGGAATCAGATGAAGTCCTGGGACAATGATGACAGCACTGACATTAGCCATGAATACCACTCGATCTCGGAGTGGTGGGACGCTATGATCATCGGAAAGACTAATAAGGAACAGAAACGCATCAACGGTTGTTTCCTCTACATTCTTTGGAATGCTTGGAAGGAACGAAACAGGCGCATCTTCACTGTGCGTCGCCTCACCTATCTGGAGGTGGCTAATATCACGAGGGAAGACTTTCTTCAGCGGGACCGTGCCATCAACAGCTTCAGGCCGGCTATCCCGGCCGAGCCGGACTAGTTTTCTCTTTTTGGTCGGTTTCTAGGGTGGTTTTCTAGGGCATATTCCCACCGTAATCTAAATATGCCCTTCTATGTACAGTTTGGTTCGCTTTTCCCTCTTGCTTAATGAAAAGGCAGTGCTCCTCAGTTGCTCCAAAAAAAAAATCAGTCGATCTTGGGTTGCAACTGAGATTTTCTCAGTTGCATGTGGATTACAAGTTAGATTCTCACAGTTTCATGTGGGTTGCAATTGAATTTTTCTGGTTGCACATGGAGTATAAATTAGATTTTTCCAGTTACACATTTCTTAAACTCGAGATGTTTCCAGCTCCACGTGGGTTGTTATTGAGATTATTTATGTGCACGTGGGTTGCAATTGAGTTTTTTTCAGTTACACGTGGGTTACAACTAAATTTTCTTAGTTGCATGTTGGTTGCAACCGGGAATTTTTTTGGTCGCATATGGGTGATACGTCTCCGACGTATCGATAATTTCTTATATTCCATGCCACATTATTGATGTTATCTACATGTTTTATGCATACTTTATGTCATATTCGTGCATTTTCTGGAACTAACCTATTAACAAGATGCCGAAGTGCCAGTTGCTGTTTTCTGCTGTTTTTGGTTTCAGAAATCCTAGTAAGGAAATATTCTCGGAATTGGACGAAATCAACGCCCAGGGTCCTATTTTGCCACGAAGCTTCCAGAAGACCGAAGAGTCAACGAAGTGGGGCCACGAGGTGGCCAGGAGGGCAGGCGGCGCGGCCCCACCCTTGGCCGCGCCGACCTGTCTCATGGGCCCCTCGTGACGCCCCCTGACCTACCCTTCCGCCTACAAATAGCCTTCGTCGCGAAACCCCCAGTACCGAGAGCCACGATACGGAAAACCTTCCAGAGACGCCGCTGCCGCCAATCCCATCTCGGGGGATTCAGGAGATCTCCTCCGGCACCCTGCCGGAGAGGGGAATCATCTCCCGGAGGACTCTACGCCGCCATGGTCGCCTCCGGAGTGATGTGTGAGTAGTCTACCCCTGGACTATGGGTCCATAGCAGTAGCTAGATGGTTGTCTTCTCCTCATTATGCTTAATTGTCGGGTCTTGTGAGCTGCCGAACATGATCAAGATCATCTATCTGTAATGCTATATGTTGTGTTTGTTGGGATCCGATGAATAGAGAATACCATGTTATGTTGATTATCAATTTATATCCATGTGTTGTTTATGATCTTACATGCTCTCCGTTATTAGTAGATGCTCTGGCCAAGTTGATGCTAGTAACTCCAAGAGGGAGTATTTATGCTCGATAGTGGGTTCATGTCTCCGTGAATCTGGGGGAGTGAGAGAAACCTCTAAGATTATGGATGTGCTGTTGCCACTAGGGATAAAACATTGAAGCTATGTCCGAGGATGTAGTTATTGATTACATTACGCGCAATACTTAATGCAATTGTCTGTTGTTAGCAACTTAATACTGGAGGGGGTTCGGATGATAACCTGAAGGTGGACTTTTTAGGCATAGATGCATGCTGGATAGCGGTCTATGTACTTTGTCGTAATGCCCAATTAAATCTCACTATACTCATCATAATATGTATGTGCATGGTCATGCCCTCTCTATTTGTCAATTGCCCAACTGTAATTTGTTCACCCAACATGCTGTTTATCTTATGAGAGAGACACCTCTAGTGAACTGTGGACCCCGGTCCAATTCTTTATACTGAAATACAATCTACCGCAATACTCGTTCTACTGTTTTCTGCAAACAATCATCATCCACACTATACATCTAATCCTTTGTTACAGCAAGCCGGTGAGATTGATAACCTCGCTGTTTCGTTGGGGCAAAGTACTTGGTTTGTGTTGTGCAGGTTCCACGTTGGCGCCGGAATCCCTGGTGTTGCGCCGCACTACATCTCGCTGCCATCAACCTTCAACGTGCTTCTTGGCTCCTACTGGTTCGATTAAACATTGGTTTCATACTGAGGGAAAACTTGCCGCTGTACGCATCACACCTTTCTCTTGGGGTTCCCAACGGACGCGTGCTGTACGCGTATCAAGCTCTTTTTCTGGCGCCGTTGCCGGGGATCTGAAGAAAAGGTACACCACATTGATCTCTAACTCCCACGTCAACTTTGCGCCAGCAGCTCTTTTTCTGGCGCCGTTGCCGGGGAGATCAAGACACGCTGCAAGGGGAGTCTCCACATCCCAATCTCTTTACTTTGTTTTTGTCTTGCCTTAGTTTTATTTACTACTTTGTTTGCTGCACTAAATCAAAATACAAAAAAATTAGTTGCTAGTTTTACTTTATTTGCTATCTTGTTTGCTATATCAAAAACACAAAAAAATTAGTTACTTGCATTTACTTTATCTAGTTTGCTTTATTTACTATTGCTAAAATGGGTACTCCTGAAAATACTAAGTTGTGTGACTTCACAACCACAAATAATAATGATTTCTTATGCACACCTATTGCTCCACCTGCTACTACAGCAGAATTCTTTGAAATTAAACCTGCTTTACTAAATCTTGTTATGCGAGAGCAATTTTCTGGTGTTAGTTCTGATGATGCTGCTGCCCATCTCAATAATTTTGTTGAATTATGTGAAATGCAAAAGTATAAGGATGTAGATGGTGACATTATAAAATTAAAATTGTTCCCTTTCTCATTAAGAGGAAGAGCTAAAGATTGGTTGCTATCTCTGCCTAAGAATAGTATTGATTCATGGACTAAATGCAAGGATGCTTTTATTGGTAGATATTATCCCCCTGCTAAAATTATATCTTTGAGGAGTAGCATAATGAATTTTAAACAATTGGATACTGAGCATGTTGCACAAGCATAGGAAAGAATGAAATCTTTGGTTAAAAATTGCCCAACCCATGGACTGACTACTTGGATGATCATCCAAACCTTTTATGCAGGACTGAATTTTTCTTCGCGGAACCTATTGGATTCAGCTGCTAGAGGTACCTTTATGTCCATCACTCTTGGCGAGGCGACAAATCTTCTTGATAATATGATGATCAACTACTCTGAATGGCACACGGAAAGAGCTCCACAAGGTAAGAAGGTAAATTCTGTCGAAGAAACCTCTTCCTTGAGTGATAAGATTGATGCTATTATGTCTATGCTTGTGAATGATAGGACTAATGTTGATCCTAATAATGTTCCGTTAGCTTCATTGGTTGCTCAAGAAGAACATGTTGATGTAAACTTCATTAAAAATAATAATTTCAACAACAATGCTTACCGGAACGATTCTAGTAACAACTATAGGCCATATCCTTATAATAATGGCAACGGCTATGGTAATTCTTATGGGAATTCTTACAACAATAATAGGAATTCACCCCCTGGACTTGAAGCCATGCTTAAAGAATTTATTAGTACACAAACTGCTTTTAACAAATCTGTTGAAGAAAAGCTTGGGAAAATTGATATACTTGCTTCTAAAGTCGATAGTCTTGTTGCTGATGTTGATCTTTGAAATCGAAAGTTATGCCTAATGAAAATCATCATAATAAAATTGTTACTACAGCAAATGTCATCCAAGTTAGAATTAATGAGAATATAAGATTGATGGCCGAATTGCGTGCTAGATGGGAAAGAGAAGAAAATGAAAAAGAAGATAATATAGCTAAAGTTTGGACTATTACCACCACTAGTAATGCTAATGCTACACAAGTTGCTGCACCTCCTACTAATAATAATAAAAGAATTGGTGTTAGCAATGTTTTCACTTCTAATTCAAAGCGCGAAAAACTGCCTGAAACTGCTAAAACTGCTGAAACTGCTTGTGATAAAACTGCTGAAATTTTTTCCAACATTGGGGATGATGATCCCATTGCTTTAGATTATAATGGTTTGAATTTTGATGATTGCCACATCTCTGAAGTTATAAAGTTCTTACAAAAACTTGCTAAAAGTCCTAATGCTAGTGCTATAAATTTGGCTTTCACGAAACATATTACAAATGCTCTCATAAAAGCTATAGAAGAGAAACTAGAACGCGAAGCTTCTATTCCTAGGAAGCTCGAGGATGGTTGGGAGCCTATCATTAAAATGAAGGTCAATGATTTTGATTGTAATGCTTTATGTGATCTTGGTGCAAGTATTTCTGTTATGCCTAAGAAAATTTATAATATGCTTGACTTGCCACCGCTGAAAAATTGTTATTTGGATGTAAATCTTGCTGATCATTCTACAAAGAAACCTTTGGGGAAAGTTGATAATATTCGCATTACCGTTAACAATAACCTTGTCCCCGTTGATTTTGTTGTCTTGGATATTGAATGCAATGCATCTTGTCCCATTATATTGGGAAGACCTTTTCTTCGAACTGTTGGTGCTATCATTGATATGAAGGAAGGTAATATTAAATATCAATTTCCTCTCAAGAAAGGTATGGAACACTTCCCTAGAAAGAGAATGAAGTTACCTTTTGATTCTATTATTAGAATAAATTATGATGTTGACACTTCGTCACTTGATAATACTTGATATACACTTTCTGCGCCTAGCTGAAAGGCGTTAAAGAAAAGCGCTTATGGGAGACAACCCATGTTTTTACTACAGTACTTTGTTTTTATTTTGAGTCTTGGAAGTTGTTTACTACTGTAGCAACCTCTCCTTATCTTAGTTTAGTGTTTTGTTGTGCCAAGTAAAGTCGTTGATAGTAAGGTTCATACTAGATTTGGATTACTGCGCAGAAACAGATTTCTTTGCTGTCACGAATCTGGGTCTAATTCTCTGTAGGTAACTCATAAAATTATGCCAATTTACGTGAGTGATCCTCAGATATGTACGCAACTTTCATTCAATTTGAGCATTTTCATTTGAGCAAGTCTGATGCCTCAATAAAATTGGTCATTACGAACTGTTCTGTTTTGACAGATTCTGCCTTTTATTTCGCATTGCCTGTTTTGTTATGTTCGATGGATATTTCGATTCCATTGACTTTCAGTAGCTTTGTGCAATGTCCAGAAGTGTTAAGAATGATTATGTCACCTCTGAACATGTATATTTTGATTGTGCACTAACCCTCTAATGAGTTGTTTTGAGTTTGGTGTGGAGGAAGTTTTCAAGGATCAAGAGAGGGAGATGATACAACATGATCAAGGAGAGTGAAAGCTCTAAGCTTGGGGATGCCCCGGTGGTTCACCCCTGCATATATCAAGAAGACTCAAGCGTCTAAGCTTGGGGATGCCCAAGGCATCCCCTTCTTCATCGACGACATTATCAGGTTCCTCCCCTGAAACTATATTTTTATTCCATCACATGTTATGTGTTTTGCTTGGAGCGTCGGTTTGTTTTTGTTTTTGTTTTGTTTGAATAAAATGGATCCTAGCATTCTTTGTGTGGGAGAGAGACACGCTCCGCTGTTGCATATGGACAAATATGTCCTTAGGCTTTACTCATAATATTCATGGCGAAGTTTCTTCTTCGTTAAAATGTTATATGGTTGGAATTGGAAAATGATACATGTAGTAATTGCTATAATGTCTTGGATAATGTGATACTTGGCAATTGTTGTGCTCATGTTTAAGCTCTTGCATCATATGCTTTGCACCCATTAATGAAGAAATACATAGAGCATACTAAAATTTGGTTTGCATAATTGGTCTCTCTAAAGTCTAGATAATTTCTAGTATTGAGTTTGAACAACAAGGAAGACAGTGTAGAGTCTTATAATGTTTACAATGTGTCATTTATGTGAGTTTTGCTGCACCGCTTCATCCTTGTGTTTGTTTCAAATAGCCTTGCTAGCCTAAGCCTTGTATCGAGAGGGAATACTTCTCATGCATCAAATACTTGAGCCAACCACTATGCCATTTGTGTCCACCATACCTACCTACTACATGGTATTTCTCCGCCATTCCAAAGTAAATTGCTTGACTGCTACCTTTAAATTTCTATCCTCTACCTTTACAATATATAGCTCATGGGACAAATAGCCTAAAAACTATTATGGTATTGAATATGTACTTATGCACTTTATCTCTTATTAAGTTGCTTGTTGTGCGATAACCATGTTCCTGGGGACGCCATCAACTACTCTTTGTTGAATATCATGTGAGTTGCTATGCATGTTCGTCTTGTCTGAAGTAAGGGAGATTTACCACCAAAATAGTTAGAGCATTGCATATTGTTAGAGAAGAACATTGGGCCGCTAACTAAAGCCATGATCCATGGTGGAAGTTTCAGTTTTGGACAAATATCCTCAATCTCATATGAGAAAATTAATTGTTGTTGAATGCTTATGCATAAAAGAGGAGTCCATTATCTGTTGTCTATGTTGTCCCGGTATGGATGTCTAAGTTGAGAATAATCAATAGCGAGAAATCCGATGCGAGCTTTCTCCTTAGACCTTTGTACAGGCGGCATAGAGGTACCCCTTTGTGACACTTGGTTAAAACATGTGTATTGCGATGATAATCCAGGTAATCCAAGCTAATTAGGACAAGGTGCGGGCACTATTAGTATACTATGCATGAGGCTTGCAACTTGTAAGATATAATTTACATAACACATATGCTTTATTACTACCGTTGACAAAATTGTTTCTTGTTTTTAAAATCAAAGCTCTAGCACAAATATAGCAATCGATGCTTTCCTCTTTGAAGGACCATTTTTTTACTTTTATGTTGAGTCAGTTCACCTATTTCTCTCCACCTCAAGAAGCAAACACTTATGTGAACTGTGCATTGATTCTTACATACTTGCATATTGCACTTGTTATATTACTTTACATTGACAACTATCCATGAGATATACATGTTACAAGTTGAAAGCAACCGCTGAAACTTTATCTTCCTTTGTGTTGCTTCAATACCTCTATTTTGAATTATTGCTTTATGAGTTAACTCTTATGCAAGACTTATTGATGCTTGTCTTGAAGTACTATTCATGAAAAGTCTTTGCTATATGATTCATTTGTTTACTCATGTCATTTACATTGTTTTGATCGCTGCATTCACTACATATGCTTACAATAGTATGATCAAGGTTATGATGGCATGTCACTCCAGAAATTATCTTTGTTTATCGTTTACCTGCTCGGGACGAGCAGAAACTAAGCTTGGGGATGCTGATACGTCTCCGACGTATCGATAATTTCTTATGTTCCATGCCACATTATTGATGATATCTACATGTTTTATGCACACTTTATGTCATATTCGTGCATTTTCTGGAACTAACCTATTAACAAGATGCCGAAGTGCCAGTTGCTGTTTTCTGCTGTTTTTTGTTTCAGAAATCCTAGTAAGGTAATATTCTCGGAATTGGACGAAATCAACGCCCAGGGTCCTATTTTGCCACGAAGCTTCCAGAAGACCGAAGAGTCAACGAAGTGGGGCCACGAGGTGACCAGGAGGGCAGGCGGCGCGGCCCCACCCTTGGCCGCGCCGACCTGTCTCCTGGGCCCCTCGTGACGCCCCCTGACCTACCCTTCTGCCTACAAATAGCCTTCGTCGCGAAACCCCCAGTACCGAGAGCCACGATACGGAAAACCTTCCAGAGACGCCGCTGCCGCCAATCCCATCTCTGGGGATTCAGGAGATCTCCTCCGGCACCCTGCCGGAGAGGGGAATCATCTCCCGGAGGACTCTACGCCGCCATGGTCGCCTCCGGAGTGATGTGTGAGTAGTCTACCCCTGGACTATGGGTCCATAGCAGTAGCTAGATGGTTGTCTTCTCCTCATTATGCTTAATTGTCGGGTCTTGTGAGCTGCCGAACATGATCAAGATCATCTATCTGTAATGCTATATGTTGTGTTTGTTGGGATCCGATGAATAGAGAATACCATGTTATGTTGATTATCAATTTATATCCATGTATTGTTTATGATCTTACATGCTCTCCGTTATTAGTAGATGCTCTGGCCAAGTTGATGCTAGTAACTCCAAGAGGGAGTATTTATGCTCGATAGTGGGTTCATGTCTCCGTGAATCTGGGAGAGTGAGAGAAACCTCTAAGATTATGGATGTGCTGTTGCCACTAGGGATAAAACATTGAAGCTATGTCCGAGGATGTAGTTATTGATTACATTACGCGCAATACTTAATGCAATTGTCTGTTGTTAGCAACTTAATACTGGAGGGGGTTCGGATGATAACTTGAAGGTGGACTTTTTAGGCATAGATGCATGCTGGATAGCGGTCTATGTACTTTGTCGTAATGCCCAATTAAATCTCACTATACTCATCATAATATGTATGTGCATGGTCATGCCCTCTCTATTTGTCAATTGCCCAACTGTAATTTGTTCACCCAACATGCTGTTTATCTTATGGGAGAGACACCTCTAGTGAACTGTGGACCCCGGTCCAATTCTTTATACTGAAATACAATCTACCGCAATACTCGTTCTACTGTTTTCTGCAAACAATCATCATCCACACTATATATCTAATCCTTTGTTACAGCAAGCCGGTGAAATTGACAACCTCGCTGATTCGTTGGGGCAAAGTACTTGGTTTGTGTTGTGCAGATTCCACGTTGGCGCCGGAATCCCTGGTGTTGCGCCGCACTACATCTCGCCGCCATCAACCTTCAACGTGCTTCTTGGCTCCTACTGGTTCGATTAAACCTTGGTTTCATACTGAGGGAAAACTTGCCGCTGTACGCATCACACCTTCCTCTTGGGGTTCCCAACGGACGCGTGCTGTACGCGTATCAAGCTTTTTTTCTGGCGCCGTTGCCGGGGATCTGAAGAAAAGCTACACCACAGAGATCTCTAACTCCCACGTCAACTTTGCGCCAGCAATGGGTTGCAACTAAATATGTTGCAATTAAAACTTTTAATTTTTTTTGAGGTAGCAATTAAAACTTTTACAGTTGCATGCGGGTTGCAAATGACCATTTTGCAGTTGTACTTAGGTTGCAATCGAGATTTTTCTACTTACACAATTGCTTAATTTTTCTTGTGGCTACTTCCATGGCCTTTTAGTGCTTTATCTGTAGGCATAGGCAATGCAATTCTATGTGCGCACCATTCAAACAGCAAAATACTCAAAAGGCCAAGGCGGCCCATCAAGAGCGAATAAGAACATCGCCACGAAAAATTGACTGCGCAGACTAAACGTGTACTTTATTTAACTTCTGACTTTAGGTGACTGAGATTTAACTTCTAACCAAACGGCCGTTTTGCTAACCCATCCCACCCCCGTAACCTAACCCATCCCACACCCGTGCGGCGGCGCACCGCGCCGCACCGGGGTGCCCCAGCCCGGCGGCCGTCCTCCCTCCCCCCGTGCTCATCCCCGCCCGCCGCCACTGCCGGAGGCGCCGCCAGGCAAAGCCCGTTTGGCGTGGTGGCGGCGGCGGATCTCCTCGGTCGCCGGCTTGGTTCGCAGCGGCGGCGCCCGCTCCGGCCATCTACGACACTGCTGCAGGCGGCGGTGGCGGCCAGGACTCCTCGGTGATCTCCAGCGGTGAACGGCCATGGCGGCGGGTACGTGGGCCAGATCTGAGCCCATTTGGGCTTGGTCGGGCTGTGTGCACCTGCATCTCTGGCGTCCCTGTTGGTTGTCGGCGGTGCTCCTGGGTCTCATCTGCATCATGAGGAAGCTTGGGCGGTGGCGGTCTCCTCTTTCGTCGGAGGGGATCGGCCAATTTCGTGGCTATTTTGACGGGTCTCGCGATCCGGCATGTAGTCCCCAACGGCGAGACGTGGCTGCCGGTGAAAACCGGCCTTGCCTGCAGTCATGGCGGACGATGGCGGCGCCTGTTCGTCGCATCCTTGTTGAAGGCATTGTTCCTGCAGCTGCGTTAGTCCCAGACGGCGGCGTGGCTGCCGGTGAAAACCGGTCTTGACTGCAGTTATGGCGGACGATGGCGGCGTCTGTTCGTCGCATCCTTGTTGAAGGCATTGTTCCTGCAGCTACATTCGTCTGGGCTGCTCCGGGGGAAACCCCAGACTCGGTCTCCCGGATCGAACGATGGCGGCGCGCAACGCCGTTCTCCCTGTTGGGGGTATCGTTTTTGGAGCAGACAACGGATGGCGGTGGTGCTGAGGTGGAGCGGTGTGCTCTTGCTGTGTCGGCGTTGTCGAGTCTCCATGGCATGGTGCGATGGTGTCTCGAGACGGATGCAGTATGATGGACACGCGCAGGATGGTGGAGTCGTCTGGCGCCGTGGCGGCATCGATGGCAGGCCTGGCAAGGTCAATGTGATGATCTCTCTTGAAGATGGAGTCGAGGAAGATGGCGGTAGCAATTTCTACGGCGTGTGCGTTGGCGTATGCTGAGAGTCTGCTTGACTGGATGTGCTTCTCATCTGCTATTGGGCGGCCTGGGAAGGCATTTGATTTTTGAATGATATGAGTTGGTGAATTGTCACCACCTTCATCCCTCGGTAGGTTTAGCGAGGTGGCTTCGAGTTTTGATCTTTTGTATTGCTCTTGTAAGGGTTTGTGAATAATCTAATAAAAAAAAGCCGTGTGCATCCTTTGGATGCAGAAGCTGGGGCGATATTTCCCCCATTTCGAAAAAAAAAGTGACTGAGATTTAAATAAGTCTCTGTCGCCTGAGTTTCAGCCGCGCCCTAAGATTATTGCTAACAACATATACGAAGAAAGAAGCCAATTTATACGGTGTTTCCTAGTGGTCTCCTAATGATGTTGTTTTGGCAGTTGCGGTTGGATTCTGATATTACATCACCACTTCAGAGTGCATAGTCAATGCTCAACCAGTAGAGCTTTTCCCACAAAAATAAGCCAACAAATATGCGATCCGCGACCGCAATACAGTGGCATGATACGAGTACGGCACGGACTCTGTTCGTGGCCCCATGAACACCGTCTTGAATTAGAACCTATCGTTACTATGATCGTTTCGTATTTCGACTCTGCTGCAATCGACCGTCTCCGAGACGTTTGTGTATTGGAGCTACCTAGATAGAAACATATAAATTCCAAGCCCTTGCCTCCCCTGTACTATCAAGTTCCAGAGGTTGTCAACGTGCATAGCAGTAGAGCCACGACGATGGCCGCCGACTGGCTGAAGCTCGCCTTCGATCCCCTGGAACCCATCGCCCAGAGACCAGAGGCGCCGCGCCTCCTGCTTCCTGCCCCTCACAACGGGGCCGGTTCCAAGTACGCGCTCGTCTTCCCCTTGTCGCGTGGATGGTCGATCGTCGTCGATGTCCGCGACGCCTCCTGCCATCTCAAGCACCTGCCCACGGGCACCGCCGCCGCGCTGCCCAACATGAACCACCGTCCGCAACAGCTTCACGTCCAATATCAAGAATCTGGGTTACCAGCATGCTCCTGAATCTGACCATGAAGAAGCGCCTTTACCTGACGAGAACAGTTCGCGCGGAGATGATTCTTTCTTTTCGTGCGGGGATGATTATCTTGATCAAGAACAAGAAACGCCTAGGCTGGACACTGCATGTGGCGATCCCGATGACGACGACCATGAGCTGAGTGCTCCACTGATCAAGAAGACGATGATGAGAGCTCCACAGATCAAGAAGCGCCACCTTATCCTCCAGAGGATTACAGCGAGTGCGGAGATTCCGACGACGAGGCGTTCGGAGATGACTGGTATCGGCGGGACAAGCTCAAGATCAAGATCAAGTACCTCTGGTACTACATTTTCCTGAAAACCTACCTCCAGCTATCGGACCGCTTCAACTTTGCCATCCACGTTCCTCCTGCTGGTACTCCAGAAACAAGCACCGAGGGCATGGCGATCATGATGTATCACATGCTACAGGGGCGTACGGGGATGGTTTTCTGCAGGCCCGGGGACGCGGCCTGGACCAAGATAGCCAACCCTAATTCACAGTTCTACAGCTTCACCGATTTCGCCTACTTCGAAGGCAAGATGGTCGCCCTGGACGATAAGGGCGTTGCGCTGGTGTTCGATGCCACCACGCTCCAGCTCCTCCACCAGGTCGATCCGCCCCCGGAAACGCCCAACCTTACCTGCAAGATCTTCGACTATGCTCTAGACGACTTCCATTGCCTCCGCCTCGTCGCATTGCCAAGCAAGGTTCTCTTGGTCAAAATACACGTCAAGTCGGCCAAGCCGGAGGGCTTCGACACCTTTGAGTTATCTTCCGGGTCTATGGAAGATGACGGCGGACTGGCCTGGCGCAAGGTGAACGGGGATGACATCGGTGGCAACCACGAGTTGTTCCTGGATTGCTACCACAGTACCTTCAGAGACGGTCGCGACAGCAAGGGAACACGGATTTATTTTCACGATGACTTCATGGCTCCCGTCGGTAGTGGTGCGGCGTACTGCTACAACATGCAGGATGATAAGTTGGAGTGTGTTCACATGCCACCGGAGGACAACGGTTCCATATATTCAACTAGGCCTAGTTGGTATGTTCCAACTAATTAGTACTGAAAGGAAAATAAATACGTTGATGTGAGAATTTAGCTTTTAGCAAGGACTGAAATGCAAAGGCGCTTGTATGCAATAAATTCGTTAAACTCTTAAAGTTAGAAAATTTATCTCTCTTAAATCGTATATATCATCCGATTGATGTTATTTTCATTGTTGAATTAGTCCCACCAAGATTTTCTAAAATAAAATTCTTATCTCAAATTGTATATCCCTCGGATTGACGTCTTTTCATTGTTGAATTTTTCGCAAGAAGCAGATTTTCTAAAATACAATTCTTATTGTCAAAATGCAACGCTACACATATGTTAGGGTCACGGTCTTATCACAGGATGTCCAGTCATCCTTTTCGCATCAAGATTTGAACTTTCATTTTGAAGAGAACACCCCGAACCGAAACGAATTTGCACAACTCACAACGCGAATCTAAACATCCAAGCCCGGTACCTTGTAGAATCGATGCGTTCTTCTTATTGGCATGATTTGACAACTCTTTTCTGTTGTCACTCCCTTTACCCAAATACCAATTTTAAAATGTCAAAAACAAATAGAAAAAAAAACTTTTGCTTGTTTGTCTCGGCACTTTATATAAGCACATAAAGTTTCGCGATAAAGCGATATTTTGGCATCGGATTTTGTCCTTTACTACAAAGGCCACACTAAAAGTTGGTTTTTCTTGAAACGGCCTTGTGAACATGTAGCATGTGGAGATGTACACATGGCACTCTTTTTGAAATATATTTAACATTTCAAATGTATTTAAATATATTTTTAAATAAAGGAATCATGCGCATCCGAGAGCCAAAACGCCCCTCTCACAAACAAGTTACATTTGTTCTCACATGTACAGCAGCAATGCAGCAGTAAAATAACTAGAGCTTGGAGCCGTTCCCCGCAATGTCGACCACGAAACGGTAGCGGACGTCGTTGCGCGCTAGCCGTGTCAAGGCCTCGTTGATCCTGTCAGTGGAGACAAGCTCGATGTCGCACGTAATGTTGTGTTCCCCGCAGAGGTCCATCATCTCCTGCGTCTCCTTCATGCCTCCCGTCATGCTCCCGCTCACCGTCCTCTTGCCGAAGATAAGCGGGAATGATGGGAGCTCCACCGGCTTGTCGGGGGCAGCCACCAGCACCAGCTTGCCGTTCACCTTTAGCAGCTCCAGGATGGGTCCAAGCGAGTGCTGCGCCGATACCGTGTCGATGACGTAGTCGAGGCTCCTCGCCATGGCCTGAATTGACAGCAAGAATAAATTATTAGTTCAGTGCTTAGTTCAATTTGAGTTGACTCCGTTTACTTGCGATTGCCCGGAAATCCTATCGAATTTTTATGTATTTCCGTACCTGCATCTGCTTGTCATCGGTGCTGAGGACGAAGTCGTCGGCCTTGAGGTTCTCCCTGGCCTCGCGCTCTTTCGCCGGCGACGTGCTGATGACGGTGACACGGAGCCCGAAAGCCTTGCCAAACTTGACGGCGACGTGGCCGAGCCCGCCCAGCCCGACAACCCCGAGCCTCCTCCCAGCCTCGCCAAGAAGCATCCCGTGCTGCTTCATCGGGCTGTACACGGTGATCCCGGCGCACAGCAGCGGCGCGGCGGCGTCGAGCGGCAGGCTGTCGGGGATTTTGACGAGGAACCTCTTGTGCGCGACGATCATGTCGGAGTAGCCGCCGTAGGTGACGGTGCCGTCCCAGAAGATGCCGTTGTAGGTGAGGGTGACCTTGTCGCAGTAGTTCTCCTCGGAGCGGCGGCAGTGGTCGCAGTCGAGGCAGGACGCGGCGATGCAGCCCACGCCGACGCGGTCGCCCGGCCGAAAGCCGGACACGCTGGTGCCGACTTTGGTGACGATGCCGGTGATCTCGTGGCCGGGCACGACGGGGTACATGGTGATGCCCCAGTCGTTGTTGATGAAGTGGAGGTCGGTGTGGCACATCCCGCAGTACTGCACCTTGATCGTCACGTCGTCGACGCCGGTCTCCCTGCGCATGAAGGAGAAGGGCACCACCTTGCCGGACGCGTCCATGGCCGCCCACCCGCTCACCGCCTGTGTGTGGTTCGGGGTCACCTCCATCACAGCTATTTGAAGTGTGTGGAGAGTGTGTCTTTGTATGAGATTCGTGATGTCTTGGCTGCTGGTTGTGAGTCGTGATTACAGCATCTCCTTGCCACAGCTATTTATAGAGGGCTTAACGCGGTTGGTCCCGGTCAGGTCGTGTTGGAGGTTATGGTTAAGTAGTTTACGGGAGTGGTTGCTTGACCTGCTACTGTTAGCTAGGACTGCATTCACATGTGAGCATCAAATAAACTAAAAGCCAGGTCAAGTTGGAAGGGTTCACTGTCAAGCTCGACAGTTTTATTAATTAATAAAAAAGTTTTGTATATGTTAAGTAAACCATTTTAAGATGCTAGAAAAACTATTAGCAAGCTAGCAATAACACGCTCAAGGGGATAGGGAATGGACCTATGCTTTCAATGGAATATTACAATGTGATTGTTCCAAGGAATTTAGCTCGACTAGCACTTGCATGGGTGACATCGCGAACTGATTCAGTCGAACGCAAGAGAAACAACACCGTGATTTCCTTGAAAACTAGACGTAATTGTTCCACAACTCTTCTTTTCACAAAGTTGTTCCACAACCATGAGTCCAGATCACCACGAGACCACATCGATTGCTGTCATTGAGAAGTCCAGTTGATCACATGGATCACGGTCGCTGAGAATACAGTGTGAAATTCAGGTGAAGAAACGTGACCAGACTCCAGATAACTACAGCTCGTCTGGTCCTTTCGTTTCTTTAGGTCACTATAGGTGGAAAATGAAGCTACGAAGACCCACTTGACCCTGGCAAGCGGCAAGGACGGCAAAATTGTGTGTGCAGAGTGCAGACCACTCCACGGGCGTTGGCTCCAAGTAGTTTCAGTCGCAAAATGGTCCTTCAGTTTAGCATGGACTGACAGGGATGAGATTGTTTGCGGACGCCTGCATTTAGTGTTTTGTTTGGGTTTTTTAGGTGCTTCTCTCTAGCACCGTCTCTGTTGTAATTAGCAAAAAACAAAACCAATAAAAATTAAGCAATGGGGAAACCTATTGTAGATTCTTCAAGAAAAACATCTCCTCCTTTCTTTTTAGGCAATGCCATCTCTTTTTTCATGTAGTCATATTTTCTTTGATAAAGAATATATATTAATATCACGAAGATACCAATCACGCCCAATCTCTACAACAACGAATTCGTGGAGTCCTATTGGTGCATTAAGATGTGCTTGGTTGAATTGTTATCCCTAGTTTCGATGGAAAAAAGGCATACTAGACTTACTACCACATGTTTGGTTTGAAGAATGAATTGTCACCCTACCGCATGGAAACTGTGGAATGAGCGCCACTAGGGGATTTTCAGGCGCATCTCCAACCTCGCGAGGGTGGTTATTTCGAACATCACAGAAGAGGCTGGAACTTGGGTCATCGCGATGCGAAATGTTTAGTGACTTTCACTCCAGGAGAATAGTTTCTTTTGTGTATGTTCATTTATGGAAAATGGTGAAATTCAGAAATGACTTATTCTGAGTGAGTTTTTGCAAAATATCATACTTAAATGTCCAAAATGCTAACAAACTTAGTTGGAAGGAAGAACAGAACCTCCCTCTTGGGGACTATTCATCTGCTAACTAACATTGTGTATTCTCTATCATGTTTCAACTTGCAAATAATTACCCCCCACCCCCCCCCCCCCCCCCCCAAGTTTTCACCAAGAAAACCATATTTGGAAGATAAACTACTGCTAACAATATTCCAATGATATAATTATTTCCATAATATTACCTTCAGTTGCATGTACATTTAGGCTTACATCTTTATTTCTTCCTTTTGGCATATCGATTCTAGCGGCCGGAGCCTGTGCTGCATGCATTTGGCCTCTCGTATGCCACTGATGAAAATGTATTTTTAAAAGGGGTAAAAGCTGGCAAAACTTATGCTAAATGGGGTAATATAGATGAATAATTGTTAAATGGGGTAATTACTGTCAAAAATATGAAATTAGGGGGTAAAACCCGGAATTTACTCTAACAACAAAGTGAATTCAAGCAATGGCCAATGATGATTTGTATGTCATTGCATTCCAAACAAAAGCACCGTGGGGCTGACAACCAAAGCTCAAACCTTCTACCTTTTTGGTATACTCTAATATCTCATATTCTATTGAATATATGTATCGCTTACTAGTGCTAGTTCTCAAGATCCATGAGAGTTTGTTTTGCGTGCAATCCGTGAGATTGATGGCAGGCTAACTGTCAAGAGCTTAATATTTATACTAGAACTAGAATCACTGTAGGACAGACACGTGCCTTTGCTGAACGTAACTAACATCGGCATGCATACATGCAGCTACAAGCCTACAGCTGCAATGCATCTTCCATGATAATCAACCAATTGGCTAATGGGTCCATACCATGTGTGGATAGAATCTAAAATAAAAGAAGAGGTCCATTGATGTTGTGATGTGGACTGATTTTTTTTTTTTTTTGATAAAGGAAATAATGTGGACTGAAAATATATGCTCCTAGGATATTAAAACACATCATGTACTTGACGGTTTCACTCCTCAAACCCACATGTTGGAGAAAAAATCTTGAGGTTAAAATACCTTATCTAGTTATCTGTGTTGTAATACGACACCAATTGGTTATGTATCGACGAAATACATGTAAATAAGAGGGGAAGTGAAAGAAAAAAAGAAAAACGAAATTAATAAGTCAAGTTGAAAGTGTTCACTGTCAAGATTGATAGTATTAACATATACACTTCTTATTTGTTTCGTTTGTTTGGCAAACTATTTTAAGATTCTAAAAAAGACCATTAACAAGCTACCGATAACAGTCTCAATGGATGGAAAGTGGACCTACACTTTCGGTGAAAGTATGATCCGAGTCCCCGTGTTTGGCAGGGAAAAACGCGGGTGTGGCTTGTGATTTGTTCCAGGTAAATTGGTTCGGGTGGCACTTGCACCACAAACTTCACGAAACAACACTATGATTTCCTCCAAATACTAGACGTAGTTCTCCCACAACGTTATTTTTTCTAAACGAAGTTGTTCCACAACTAAAGTCCAGTTTATCACATCGATGACGGTCGCTGAAAAAACAGTGTGAAATTCAGGTGACGAAGCGTGAGCTATGAAGACCGACTTGCCAAGTACTGGAAAACTGTTCGTGCAAACCGCTTCACAGGCATTGACTCGGTCGCAAGTGGTTCTTTCTAGACTGATAAGGACGGTGTTGTTGTGGTGTGCGTGCATTCTGTGTCAAAAATTATAGCCAGGCATCGTCTACTATTGGGGCAACATGGACGTGCTCGATTCAATCCCTGTGCCTAGTTCGGATGGGAAAATCCAAGAACATATACAGAACATTCTAGAAAAAAATCTGGTCGAAGAACTGAATGGCACGTCAAGGAACAACTAGAAACAACAAACAGAGCCAAACAGGCAAGATGCAGTTCGAAACACAAAAATGTTTGGCTATTTCAAAGACTGGGAAACATCACAGAATGTGCTTGCAGTCCACCATTTCAAAATAGCCGTAATAGTAGAATTAATGAAAAAAAAAACCACGCTAGAGAATACATCTATATAGGAAAAGCAAAGGAAATATTTCCAAGAGATTTAAGTGGGTGAGAAATCTCAAATACAGTGCAAAAGAATCTTTACTTCAAAAAATATACTCCGTATATAATGCAGTCCTACAAATCGTTATAACCTGGTAGACATCTTAGCTTTATGCATGTACGAAAATCAAATAACCCAAAATAGGATGTTGTAACATATGTTGTTAAAGTGAGTTATCCAAAACATTTTAGCTTTATGCATGCACTCCCTTTAATCCAAATTAATTGACTCAACTTTGTCTATGTATCTAGACAAAGTTGAGTCAACTAATATGAACCAGAGGGAGTACGAAAATCTGGTTAATTGAATGGAACTGGACACATCTCTGTGGAAACAAGATGATTAACATGGTTTCCTTATCAGTTTTCCATATACCTTGATCCAGTTTTATTTTAGACCAACTATTTTACCATATATATCCAACTAAGACATGGTGATGAGATCATTTGGCTACATATCTGATACGCAGCCACGTGTAGATAGGGGAAAATAAAAAAAAAATCAGGACCAACACACATCCACCGAATAATTTCCATGCTGGAGCCTGCTTTCTTGAAGTTCAATCACATGACTGTCACGGAACTGTATAACCCCACGCTTATTCACAGTAATTATGTTTTCGGTCATTGCCCTGAAAAGAAACAAACATGAGATTACAAGCCCACCTGAAGTATAAAAGGGGCATACGTTAAAACGAAGTTTAAAAACCGGGAGCATATGCTCCTGGGTGCCAAAACGCCACTCCCATACGTTAATAAACTCACCATTATGTTTACCATCTCTGAATTGTGCATTCTTAGATGACTTGAAGGTTTCCAAGAATTCTGTACCCTTCTGCAGTTCAAGCTTCCGCCTTGCCTTGTCCCACTTGTGTTCCGACGCTAAAATCTCAATGATCCGGGGTAATGCTCTCCCTGCAGCATCTGTATCAAGAAAGGCAAGCCGGCATCTCCTTGCAACAAAGTCGACAGCAGACTCGCAGTACTCGTAACGAGCACAATATGCTACTTCAGCTTCTAAGAATGGGTATCCATGAGCAAGTCGCTTTCCCAAGCCTTCGTCCTGGAAAATGAAGCGATTAACGGGTAATATGGAATTGGTATGGAAACCACATAAGCAGAACTAGCTGAATCAGCATACGCATATTGTGTAGTTGAACACTGAAATGATGCACGTTAATACTGAATAGTTGACAACTACTGAGGCTACGCTATCCAGACTGTCAAAAGTCGGTAAAGGCATACACTGGCAGCTCATATGAAATATAGAAATACAACCCAGTGTCATAATTTAAAATCAAATAATAAATTCCATGAAAATCAAGAGAAGTGGATTAGTAATGTAAGAGATGCACTGATAAACAAAGAAATCAAATAGTGTTAACAATTATAGGTTGCTGGTACAACTTCAGTTAAAAAACTGAAGTGGTCTAGAAATTTAGAGTCAAAGCAGAAATTTAGTTCGCATCATATATATTCAGAGAACCTGAATATGCAAACTGAAGTATCATCAACTGTGATGTATTCATTAAATTACAGGAAATTTTAGGGGTATAATTCAACAAACACATACACAAGCAAACAACACGTTGTCATCCTTGTGAAATACAGTCCATTAATTGTGTGAACTGCATGGCTGCTCATGGAAATACTAGATCTGGTGTATTTAATTGACGTGGGGCTCTATGTACGTATAAGCTAGTGCTGCCTAGACTCCGTGTCAATTTAATCAGTCCGGAGGGAGTATGAGTTAGAGAGCAACATGTGGCGTCCAATACGCGTGTATCAAATGGTGTGCTAGCCATGAGGTTGTGGGTTCGTGGGTCTTTAAATCTCTATGAAGATAATAAACCAAAAAGTGAGACGAAATTTCTCCTTCATGTCTTCTTACTCTACTCAAGCATTAATAACTCACTAAACTGAACCTCATGTCAGCACACATCGATCCAGAATGAAACCATTTACGAAACTTTACCCAATTCACAAGTTGAGGCCTCGCTATGCCTCTAATGAACATTCCATTTCCGCATGTGGTTCACAATTTTAGTGTGGTAATGGTGCGCAGATATCACATACATCTGCGAGATCAAATGATCTATACAGCAATTAAACCTGAGAATATTTCCAGTTTAACCGGGTTGGATGGTTTAGTTTTTAATGTTGGGTTTGATTAGTTCGGGTGGGAATGGGTCTAGTTTGTCGGTAGTTGGGTTCAGTTTTGGTTCATGAGGAAAACAGTTGGGTTTGGCTGGTTATGGGTCCAAACAGTTTCGGGTAAACCTGATTAAAACTTTGGTTAAGACCCGGTTTTTTTCGGACGGGTCAGCGCATCGGCATGAAAGGATCGGCTGGATTAGAGCCTATGGCCAGCCAGTCCATGCTTCCCTGCATGTCGAGTGCATGCGTAACTAGCTTCCATGTAAAAGGAGCTAGCTAGCTGGGAACTGATCTCTACACATAGGTTGAAAGTACAGTTTGTGGCATCAGTTAAGTTCGGTTCAGGTGGGGATTGCATGTGGTTCAGTTTGGGTTGGGTTTCAATACACAGTTTAGTGGTTTAGTTTGGTTCACGCGGTTTTAGTTTAGGTACAGTTCAGTTACCCAACCATTGCCAGCTTTAACAGCAACATGCTAAATGGATGGTATTACTGTGCGTGATTTGTGCTTATGTTGCTGGATATCTATCTAGTGTATATTAATAGTATATGACTGGTTAACAAGAAAATATATAGATATGCTAAATAATCACACAAAAAGTAAAACATCGGCCATTGTCCTGATGGGTCTTTTATTACTAACTATGGATTTTTATGATTGTGCCTAATCACAATATAACCATTGATCTGATGACAAGCAGTGTTTCAGTCTAGCTGTGTCAATTTGTGTCAAGTGTCCTTCTAGGTTCTGGCTGGTAGACCAGAGGAATGGAAATCCTCTTGAGTTTAGCACATTGGACTCAAAATCCTTGGTGTGTGTCCCACTTCGCTTCACCAAAACCCAGAGGAACTCTGGATCTTAAAACGGCGAGTTCTACCAATTTTTTGAATATAAAAGCTCGAGTTGCTCCGCGGGAGGCATGTTCAAGGATTTCAAGTCACGTGACTAGATGAACGGTATTCAACCCACCCATGTCCTATTGCCTCCTATGTTAAAAACAAGTGTCTTTTTGCCTCCACAATAGAACAGAACATACCAATTTACTGAATCCTATTTCGACTTGTGCATCCCTCATGAGTCATGACATAAAGCTCATAGCAAGGTAAGTAACTGCTACCTCAGTCCAAAAATAAGTTTCTTAGTTGTCTTGAATACGGATGTATCAAGACACACTTTAATTATAGATACAGATGTATCTAGAAAAAGTTGAGACACTTATTTTTGAACGGAGGGAGTACAACATAAGTCTACAAAAGACTGCTAGGTTGGCAGATCATTATTTTTAGTGATAGATCATCACTCTATGTATTTATTATATATTAAAAGCTATAACATGAACGCGTGGCTGGTCAGCTCACAGTCCTTTTCTTTTGAGAAACACGAGACCTAAGTAACCCCAGTAAGTGCTTATCTTTGAGGCGTAATTAGAAGAGGCTAAACAGAACTTTCTATTTCTTTTTGCGGAAACGTAGCTTGCATATGTAAGTTGCCATAGTCAAGGGATAACAAACCTGGGCAATTGCAGCCACTCGTTCAGCAAAAGTTCCATATGCATGTGACAGATGTTTTGATACAGCACTGTCCATTGCACCCGGAATAACTTTGCCACCATACGTCTTTTTCATTCGCTTGTAATTCTGAGCAAGCACAGTAAAAGAAGCAGGGTCCCATCCATATCCACCAACTATATGCAAATGATCAGTAACACAGCCATTTGCTGGCTTCAGATTCCCTGACCTTATTGCTGCATTAACAGCATCTTCAGCCATGCTGAATAAACAAGATCATCAGGATACACCAGTGGAACTTATGTATTAGCACATGCTTGCTAATGCACCCATATAGCCTACCATTCCATCAAAGAAATACTTCCCCCGATTCATATTACTTGATGCTAATATAGATGTATCTAGACACATTTTAGTTGTAGATACATCCACTTTAACATCAAGTAATATGGATCGGAGGGAATAGCAGATAACGTATGCATAGTGTGATGTTCCGACTAACAATAAATGGCACTAATGCAATCATTGACGGTCAAATTATAATTTATCAAGTGAATGATTAAATTATAGTACAACATATATGATCATCTAAATTATGCAAAAAAATGCATGGGAAATACAACCATCAAGATATGAATGATAGTAAACCAAGGAAAAAATTTGAACCAAACCAGCTTAATTCTATCATGTGTACACAGAATATAATTAGCAACTGTGGGACCCCTTTACCTTCTATAGGTTGTCCATTTTCCACCCGTGATTGTTATAAGCCCTGGGTGGTCTTCAAATACAACATGATCTCTAGAAATACTTTCTGTATTCTTTGCTGATGGATCCATGGCCAATGGGCGGATACCACTCCAGGCAGAAAGAACATCTGAACGTCTCACCTAATGAACAATGAAAATATATCTGTACAGTTAGAAAAAATTCCACACAATGAAAACAATATGGAAATGCAACAGAAATATACAAAAGGAATTAAGGTAGGCACATGACTTTGAGTATTAAAATACAAAGGGGCATCTTGAATACATAACTAGGAATCAATGAGCGAAGAGGCGCAGAAAAAAGTTAACCCAGTTACAAGCCCTTCGGATTGTACCGAGTTTAGCAATGCATGGTTTTTAGTACTCAGTTGGACATGCGTTACCATATAAGAAGCGACCCATTTAATCATGTTCTACCATTACTAGTATGTACTCGAGCGCTTGGTTTTCTCACCATGACCCAATGCTTAAATTAGATGAAAATGCTACCTTGCTGAGAGAATCGATGCAGAACTTCAAATGTGCCGTGAAACCATGGGCATAAGTAGTTTTTAATAGCTTGTGAATTGAAAGGTTAACTTTTCCTCAAGAAACATCATAACATTCATAAGTCGGAGCATTCTAAGTTTCCTAGATGGGAAGCAGACTCTAGATTGATTCCCATGTACAAGGTGTTGTATGAGCATGTCATCCACATACTCAAGCACATGACCCAGCAAACGTACAGAGAGGTTTAAGGTGATGGAAAACAAATTTTAAAAAGGTTATATATACACAAGCACACGAACCTGAACATTAAGATAATCACATATTGCGTCCAGTATGAACTGTATTTCATCCTCATGTGGCTCAGGAAGCATTGTTATGTCTGTACTAGAATCAGTTGTCCCAGCAACCGTCCTTCCCAACCATGGCAGCATAAATACAACTCTACCATCTTTGGTTTTGGGGACTATTAAGCCCATCCCTTCAGGGGAATAGTAATCAGGAAGTACAATGTGCACTCCACTGCTCGGACATATCATGGGTACTACATTATTGTTAGCCATCTTCCTTACTGAGTCACAGAATGCTCCTGATGCATTAACAACCACCTTTGCAAATGTGTCAAATTCCTTACCTGATATCCAAAATCAGAAGTTAAGTAACTATATAAGATTACTGCATAGTGCATAGTTATCTAAATAAGCAAAACAATTCCAGATGATAATCTCACATCATGGTTCACGGAAAGTACTAGTATAGTAAAAATAGAAAGACATAACCTACTTCTCACAGTATCGTTTTTCCCTTATCCATGCTAACATAATACTTGTTATCTTGTATACCATAAGTTAACTGCCTACATGTTTCTGGTATAGCATAACATAGTTATAGGCTTCTAGCAGTGCAGCTTTAACCATTTGAGGATTCAGACCAAACTGCTATGATCATTGTATAATCAAATTTCCTCCCATTCCCGTGGTCTGCATGTTTAAGATAACAAGATGCATCTGAAACTAGAAATAGTCCACTACTTGTAAATTATATTTACTAAATGGATGTGCAGCATCATAAAACAAGATAGCTCATGCCATACTTTATAGCGATTTTATCTTTCACATAGTGGAAAGAGGAAAGACATACTTTATTCTACCTGATAGCGTGTCACGGATGCGTGCACCAATGACCCTCTCACCAGATTCATCCTTAATGAGGGACACCACTTCAGCATAATTGAGAACAGATGCACCAACAACTGCAGATGTGCACGCTAACCCCACATTCAAACGAGAATCATTCATTTGACCATCATAGTAAACTACCGTTCCTCGTAGGCTACGATCACCATCATTCCTTGCAAGGGTAGGGAAAAGTTCAACTGATTCTTCTACAGAATAATACCGTGATAAATGTAGTAGCCTTTTTCCAGCAACAATATCGTAGAACTTCAAACCAAACCAGTAGTATACAACCTCAAACCAGTTAAAGCAAGGAGTCATGCACGGCAAAGCATGGCATAAATGGGGAGCGTTCTCAATAACTTGCTTGCGTTCCTTAAGAGCATGAAAAACAAGCTTCAGCTGCCCATAGTCAAGATTGAACACTGCCTTCTCCAAGTAACGCACGCCTGTACAAATGGATCAATGCAAAAAGTGATGAACAATGAAAATTTGTGCTACCAATCACTAATACATGCTATGGGCTTTGGGCCCAATCAACATACTTGAGATTAAACAACGAAATGTGTGCTTCTCAAAATGGCTGCTTAAAAAGTATATCTGTTGTTCTCTTTCCTTAGAAATAACCACACTGAATGAAGCAGGTAAGTTATTAACTGATCTAAGACACAAGCTCTGATAACCTTTTAGAAAGGGCCATTAACTTGACACTGCACTGAGTATTGCTCGTTACTGTCTCTCACATGCTCTGACTTTTGAATACCAGCATCAGTTAGGTTTTACTTTGTGAATATGTGTCACTTTGATTTCTAGGGATTTATTCCACGAAACATGCTATCAGTTTCTGATTGGTGCTGGTGTCAGATAGATATGGATGCAATTGGAGCAGACTATACTCATAGCTGGAAAATCAACTCTGTTCCATGCACTTCGGTCCAGAGGAATTCAGGTGTGACAAGAAATGTATCATTTAATTGTTCCAGTACACAAAAGGGGATAAGTAGGAAAGTGCCCATTGCCAACAGGTAAATTAAATACCAGGCATGAAGCAGCCCTAACCCACACTCTTCGTTTCCATTGACTTGTCTACTTAGAGCATCTCCACTCGTCCCCCCGACGAGGCCCCCGAGCGACGTTTTTTCCATCCGGACGGCGAATTTCGGCCCAGTCGCGCCCCCGGTTCCTCGTTTTCGTCCGGATTTGGCCCTTAATCCATCCGGCGAGCCCACGCCACCCCCGGCCCCCCGGGGCGCGCTCGGGGACTCCGGACGAAAGGTTTTGGCGCGAAACGTCGTGTGGACCCGCGTAGTCGGCGACTGGAAAACCTAATCCTGTCGATTTTCCCTCCAATTTGCTTGCATATCCCCATTCCCTCCAATTTGCTTGCATATCCCCATTCCCTCCAATTTGCTTGCATATCCCCATTCTCTCCCGCCGAAATCCCCCAATCTCCTCGTCTTCCAGCTCCAGTTCCTGGCGGCGTCTTCTCGTCCACCACCACTCTCCTCCTCGTCTTCTCGTCCACCACAATGCCGCCGAAGGCGCCGGCGAGGAAGATGCGGGCGAAGAAGACGAAGCCGCCGGGCATGTCGAACGCCGAGTGGGCGGCGGACGAGCAACGGCGCGACGTGGAAACAAGCGCCAGGGCGGAGAGGGTGAAAAGAGCCGCCGCCAAGAGGTCGGCGGAGGCGGCCCAGGAGGAACAAGCGAGGCTGATCAGCATGGCCTATAGCGGCGGCATGTTCCCCGGCCAATGGCCGACGCAAGGTACAACAAGTTCCCCGTCTTCCTTCTCGCCTTCGCTGTACTCGCCGTCGCCGACTGCCGTGTTCCAAGAGGGCGCCTACGTCCAACCGTCCAAGCCCACACCGTCGCCGCCCGAGCTTGGCGTCGGCGGTGGCGGCCTGTTCGAGGACACCTCGCCGGCCATGCGACGAGGGCCGCTCGCGTTCGGTGCGATGGCGGCGCCGAACGAAGAGGAGATCCACGAGATGATCACCTCCGGCACCACCGCCGCCGCTGCGAGCCCGGGATTCTTCATGACCGCCGCCGCTGCGTGCCCGGGGTTCTTCACGCAAGAGGAGACGAGGGCGACGGCAGCTGTGGCGGCGCGCAACGAGCATCGCGAGGATGTTGCCGACGGAAGCCAAGCCGTCGAAGAAGAAGGCGAGGAAGAAGAAGAGCCAACTCAAGCCGCCGCCAACCTGTCGAAGGGGAAGAAGAAGAGGAAGAAGGACTCGCCGCCAGCCGACCCGCCTAACAACCGGCCGCCGACGGAAGAGGCGCGCCTCGCCGCAGCTTGGATGACCGTGTCCACGAACGGCATCATCGGGGCCAATCGGTCGTTCGACACATATTGGCTTCGAGTGAAGCGGGCGTACGAGGAGCGCAAACTCGTCGATCCCTACTTCAACAAGACGAACATGAACGTGTTCCGGGAGACAAGGCAATGGCCACCCATTGGGGGCTCATGCGAGACGGCGTGCGACAAATGGCACGGCATACGGGAGGAGTGCGAGAAACGGCCGATCGGCGGCCACGACATGGAGCAAAAGGTATGCTCCGTCGACCCTGCATCACCGAGGTACATCGTCGTTAGCTGCCCCGCATCTCCGTGCTCTTTTTCCCCACTGCGCCGAGCTTTGGACATGTACACGGACGACACCAGCTGCAGCTCAAGTTCCTCAACGTCTACGCCCGCCTCGAGAAGTGCGAGAAGTGGAAGGAAGTCCGCACGACCCTGTCGAAGAGCAAGACCGAGCAAGATAACCCCGACGCTCCGGCGGCAAGCGCGGCGGAAGGGCGCCCGAACTCGGCCGAGAAGAAGCTCAAAGAGCTCAAAAGACGGGCAATCCCGCCGACAGATGCGATCGTCGATCGACAAGTGCCGGGCCGACTTGAGGACGCACGCCGACGGGAGGAACGACAAGTTCGACGGCGGTGGCGGGAGATGCTCGCCAACCAAGGCGTCCGGATCGCCTGTCGAAGACGACGGCGGCGGCGAAGAAGAGGAACACAGACTTGGCGTTCCTCATGGGCGGCGGCGACATGGAACTGATGGACGAGGAGACGAGGAATTGGTACCAGGGCCACCGCAACGACATCCTCCGAGCCACTCCGGCCAGTCCTTCGTCGTCTCCGCCGGCTCATACCTCGTCTTCCTCACCATCTACCTCGTCGACTGCGGCTGCTTCGACGTCCACTGCCGCTGGTTCATCATCCGCCGCCGCAGCCGCTTCGGCCACGACGTGTGAGGAAACTGGTCCGTCGGACGGCCGCGCCGGCCGGGACTGCCGACGAGCCTGTTTCCGTGTAATTTCCCTCCGATCGCCGATCTGTGGCTGATCCTTTTGCTCCTTTTGCCGATCAACTGGCCGTACTTGTAGCGCGGGACGGCGGTTTGTTTGAATTTAAACTCTATCCGCCGAACTCCGGGTGGACGACTGGAAATACGGTACTCCCCACGCCTTAATTTCGTCCAATCCGGAGGTAGTTTCGTCCGGATTTGGGCGTGGGGAGCCCAAACGAGTGGGGATGCTCTTAACTTAAGAAGATGGTAGTGGGTGAGTGGACCATGGAATCTAATCGGCCAAGCGCTCCTCCGGAAGATTCGGCAGTAATTAAGTGAGACGTAAGCGAACGGAATATATTGCAAAAAAAAAAAAAAAAATCTCAAGGATCAACGTGCAAAACGAGAATCTCTGAAGGGCCTAGGGTTGGGAATAGCAGTAGCGCGCGCGCGCACGCACCGCCGTGGATGAGCTTGGTGGATCGGGAGGAGGTGCCGGAGGAGAAGTCCTCGCGCTCGACGAGGCCGACGCGGAGGCCGCGGGTGGCGGCGTCGAGCGCGACGCCGCAGCCGGTGGCGCCGCCGCCGACGACCAGCACGTCGAGGGGCTCCGCGGCCGTGGACCCGGCCAGCGCCGCCCGCTGCGCGGAGCGCGGGGGCGGCCTCGCGTCCGGGCGGGACACGAGCTGCCGCGCGGCCTCGAGGGCCGCCGGGGAGGAGTCGGAGGCGGACGCCGGCGACGGCCAGGCCGCGGCGGCGGCGGCCGCCGCGGCTAGCGCGGAGGAGGCGGCGAGGGCGGTGCCGGCGCCGCGGAGACGCCACGCGGCCATGGCGGGCGGGCAAGTGGGATCGCAGGTGGGTTGAGGAGTTGGGGCGTCACGGGGCACCGAGAGAAAATGGCGTCAGTTTATTCGGCGGAACCGTGGACCTCAGGGCCGTGTCATGTCAATGGGCGTTCGAAGCAGAACGCTGAGTCGATCTCCATCGTTCTCGATTATAATTTTGTGCAAATACTAGCTGAAAATCACCTTAAAAAGTGCTACTCCCTTGGATCCAGCTGCTCCTCCTGTGTTTCTCGTGATCCAAGCCTCCAACTGCTTCTCGTGTAAAAATGTTAAAGCTGTAAAAGTTTCGGAGCTTTTTGAGTTCCGTAAGGTCCTGAAGCATTAAAATACGAAAAAGAGATTTTCTCTCCCCCAGAAATTAAATACCAATAAAATAACTTCATATAAAAGTCTCATAAATCATCTAAAAATGCATAAATAGTGAATAATTAATGTAAACTACTCATATATGATGCTATTACGATGATATAAAATGCACGTATCTAAAGGTATTTCGAAAGTCATCGCTGGCAAATTTGGGATGCGTTTCGGTCTTTCACGGCAAACTTGATCATCTAGTTTCATTCGTTACTAGCTAAATAACAACATGTTGCTACGAAAATAATCGCTGCTTTCTTCCATATTTAAAGAAATTGGTTTTGACTGAAGCTTCAGGGTGTTCTAGTTGGTTGACTTGTTAACTTTTTGTTACAACTTTTTTTAATAATATGGTCAAGGTAAGTAGACCTTGTAAACTGCAACTTGGCGGGGAAGCGGTTGCCGGAAGCGGGGAAGAATAGGGAATTTTGGAAGGCAGCGGTTTTGTCATTATGCGTTTGTAAAGTGATAGTGTGGCACTTCCATGTTAAGTTTTGGTTTCTTATGTTGGGAATATGCAATAGAAGCAACCATGTATGATGTAATTCTCAATGTATTCATAAAGATATAAAGTCGTCTTTGTATGAACGTTTTATATCTACCATCGAACATGTGATACAGTTGTGAAACTATGTATCAGTGTTGCTCATACTGTATTATCTTTAGTTATGGAGGTTATGATGGACACATGACTTACACTAATGTGAAAGTCGGCTATTTATTCGGTTCCTGATACCATAATTTGATGGCCGATCAATTATATGATGTTTTATTGGATGAACTAAGTTAGCGAGAAACAAATACTTTGACCATGGTAAGATAACGATCTGCCCATATGGTGTAATCAAGCTGAAAGCATGAAAAATTGTTGATCAGTTAAATATAATATTATAAAAAATATAGGGAAAATGTGGCTCCAATAGGTAGACCGGGACCTTCCTGCACTACCACTACCAGCGGAGCTGGTGGTAACGGAAGAAGAGGAGGCAGTGATCTACCGGCAAAGCAATGGTGGCAACGTGGTGTGCTCACAAAATCACCTCTGTGTGGTTTGGGGAGGAGGGACAGCCGTAGGTTATTACGCTATTTATTTTTGTATTTAAGTTAGTCTCGCCTTAAGAGACACATCATCATAGCTTGGAAATTTTGTTTCAGTGTGCAAAAATTATATTCCATCGCAAAATAACTTGCTTAATTTTATTTTCATATGTGCACGATTTGTTTGGTTGCACGTGAAGGGTTTTGAGTTGAGTGGAGATTTCAGCTGAGAGTGTTTGGTTGCACGTTTTACAGCCCAAGGAGCAACCTAATAGCAAGCATCAACTATTTGGTTGTTATCTATATCTTGAGTGTGATAACCTACTCTCATGTGTGGCGAGGCTACCAGACACAAATGGGTAGCACAAATATGAACATTCAAATTCAAACCTTACATAATAAGAAGGGTACGTTATTTAAGATCTAAGCAACGGATAATAAGTTCATATAACAATCGACACAAAACTACTTCAAGCACGACCGATACTACCATAGTTGACCAGTGTTTCTCTTCCACTACCCTCCTGGTGGCATCTCCATGGTCTGTGCACATGGTCATCACTTCATAACAAGAGTAGTCGAAGATGACCACTCGGTACCTGCCCATAGCTTTCTTGTGGAAGGTGAAGAAGTAGCCGACCTTCGGTTCAAGGGAAATTTCAATGGCTGCTCACCCCTGATTGATGATGGCATTGTCACCGTCGAACTTGGTCTTGACCATCCATTTGCATCCAGTATTGGTGACGAGGGTGCATGATGTTGGAAGGGGTCTTCCCGAACCATGCCACAAGTGGCTTATGGATCCTTCAGGAGCCTAGGGTAGGCTGGAAGATCACCCGGACGAAGTGCTCAAGGCCCTCCTCGTCGTGGAAGTGGCCGACATTGGCTGGCCTTCCTCAAGGCATTTTGTTCGACACCTCATCGTTAACCTCCATAGGTGCGTCGAGGTTCATCATAGCCTACTGATGGCTCCCAAGTGCAGGAGATCAATTGTACCCCTCCGTCCTGGAAAAAGCTGTGCACCCTATGTTCAATTTAATTTTACAAAAAGCTCTCCCGAATGAAAAATGTTCAAAAATACGTTTGATTCAAGACATCATCTTCCCGTCCGGGCGACACACCATTCGAACGACCGCGCACCGTCGCTGCTCGGAGAGGGCTTTCTCGATCTTGGAGCTGAGGTGAGGGGCGAGGAAGAGCGGCACACGACGGCTAGGATGGAGCGGAGGCGAGCTGTGAGGAAGAGCGGCACGCGGCGGCCCTGGAACGTCTGCGGTGTGGCCCTGCAGCCGCACATGGCGTCGCAGCATGGGCGAGGCGAAGAAGCCCGTCGCGGTGGCCGGGCAGCAGCGGAAGGAAGGCGGAATCCATTTTTGATCCGAAAAATGGGCCTTGCGGGAGCCTGGGCTAGGGTTTGTGGTGGAGTTGCACACAAAAGCTTACACACCATGGGATCCAGAGCGGAGGATAAGGTGGATCCAGGGCGGTGGTCGTGCGACATCAGGAGACCGTCGAGATCGAGCAGCGACGGTGATAGCAGGGATGGGGATTTGGGGACCGTGACGAGAGGATGAGAATTATCAGGTGAAAAAATGCAGGGGGCTTTTCGCAAAAACGACAGCGCGCGGCTTTTTCTGGGATGGATGGAATAGTACTTTTTAATAAGAAAGGTTGTCGAACCCACGAGGAGCTGAAGGTATTGATTAGTAAGTTTGACAAGTAAAACAATAAAATGGTGCATTGGTTTTGGTGTTTTTAGTTTGTAGTTTGTAGTAACATAAAGTACTGAAAGTAAGTAGCAACAAGTAAATACTCTCAATGAGAGAAAACTCAATCCTCTATGAAGCAAGAGGACAAGCTCAAGTGTGTGTGAACTTGTATATGACAAGCGCTCCCGAAGGCGGCATGAATTTACTTAGCATTTAGATTTCTATACAACATGGTGAATATCTTGTCAAGTTTTATTCCTTTAGGGCAGAGCCTAAATTAGGTGTAGCCATAGAAATAAGAAAATATACCCCTTATAATGGGCACTATAGCCATTTTCATGAGAAAGTATACGAATCATTAAGACATAAATGTCCTACCATAGCAATTAGTTTATTGGTCACCGACATAAATCTCTCTAATGCAACTCAAAGTATTATAAAATGGTTTCTATCATTCCGTTTCTTCCAACCCTCATCGTTGTGTTAAAGTGTAGCCATATGAGCTCATATAGTTGAAGTAATATGCAATCAACGTTCACATAAAACCATCATAGAACCACGTAAAAGATAAAAACTTGACCAAATACTCATTGCAATTCATGTATTAAAGAAATCATAGCCAATTCATCCTATGCCCCCAGGAACCAAATCCCCATCATAATTTGCCATGTGTTCCCCTCTGGTGCTTCTTTGGCCCACGGTTCTTCTCTTGATGAAAAACTGATAATGTATTTTTTCTTTAATTTTTAGCCGTCCAGGAGTTCCCTGAAATAGCAAAATACGAAAAATGAGGGTGTCTGCCTCCCAAAAATTATACCAATGAGAAGAACTTTGTAGGAAATTCAAATAAATCAATTAAAAGGCATAAATAATAATAGATCATGGTAAATATCATTCAAAACATGTCATATAAGTTATCATATTGTTGTCAGCTTGAACTATTCCTAAACTATTGATTGGTTTCAGCCTTTTGCGTTTAGCCTTTTTTTTACACTTTCCTAATTCCAAAGACAACCAATTCAACACTGGTATTGTCTAAATTTCCACATGTCGATTAGTTTAATTGTTAATTTGTGTCCTGAGTTAGCAGACATGTAGATTTTGTAAGTTGTTAATGTGTGTCCTCGGTTAGTACACATGTGATTTTGTTTTTCATTTGGTTCAACACAATTGATTTGAATGAAAATAGACACTAGAATTCACAATACATCATATTTCATTGATTAATTTCATTTCGTCACTTTTTCTAGAATACATCATAAGTAGAGCATCGATCAAACCTACTTAGCAACAAGTACATACAACACCACTGCAATCCGAAACAAAATTTGTAGCTAACACATTAATTCCTATAGATCTTAATCAGCTGATCTATCTTCTTCACTACATCATCCATATTATTCTCCGCGTCATCCATCATCTTCAGTCCATTTTCTTCTTATTCGTGGTTCCTTCAAATTCTATGTCACCAGCAGAAACAACATTGTCAATTGCAGGCAAATAACCATTTCTAGCACGGAAATCCACATAGGAATCTTCTCCATTTCCCAACAGGAAAACTCCCGCAACACACCCAATTGCCGACGTGGCATCGGCGAGCGCGGGTCAGACCAGTTTAAGACCTCGCGTGAGTGACTTAACAATAAAATTACGACATATACATTCAATTTTAAATATAGGATTTAAGTAAATGTGCGGAGAAAGAATTACTCAATTAATTAATTTAACTATCGTGGCAACGCACGATCTAGTACAGTACTATCTCTAAAGAGCTCTAAGCTCCCACCCTTTTGAGAGCTTGTGGTTGATTTGGGGCCCACGCTACAGTAAGCCGGTTATCTGGCCGAGTACGGCAACGTCGGTGCCGAGAAATTGATACGGCGGTTCGTCCCCGTCCCATCCGTACGGTCGTCACAAGCCCATTAGAATCTACGACCTCCATACCGCCTCCATCCTCCCCTCCGCTGCCGCTGCTCATGCCGAGCAGCGTCGACACCGACGCCTGACTCCGCATCACGCCCCACCACGACTTCCAGGCGGAGGTGCACCCCTGGAGCGGCGACAAGGACATGGAGGAGCCACTGCTGCAGGCTGCAGCCGCTCGACTGCAAGATGGGCTCGCTGCCGGTGGTCGCCGCCAAGGACGGCATGTCGCTCGGTGCCTCTATCTGCACGAGAACGTGGTAAATCTGGTGTTCCTTACTCCTTAGTCTGCTCTTCTCTACTGGCTTTGTGTTGTGACTTAGGGAAGGTGTTCGCCCGTGCTGCCTCCTAATGTTTTCCCCAAATTTAGTTTTGCTATGCTGCAAACATTAGTGTCGAATAGGTGATTGCAGGAGTTTTTTTTTTAAAATTGTATCTCTCTTTTAGGTTTCATATATTGCAGGTGTTTCCTGTGCACACCAACTGTTTGACCAAATGTCTGACGTACACTTCCAAGTAGCAGCGTTGCAATTGTAGGGTTCGTTGGTTGCTTTAGACCGCTGCCTCAAATTATTGCGATCTCCCAGTTCGTCCTTCGCATGTCTCTTCCTATTTGGCATGAGTATGGATCAGCGTTGTTTGTAAATGGCTTGATGGAACTGGTGAGATAATGGGACTTTATGTTTCTGAAGGGGAGTTCACTTGATGAAGGTATGTTAGGCAGGCAAAACAAATATGGATAACATCAGTATTTAGTACACATGCGCCGTGTAGTTCTTATTTGCGCTAATTATTTGATGTCTATCTCTGGAAGTATACGCATGAGGTATTACCTGATTACTCAGGCTCCAATATGCTTGACTTTGAGCAAGAATATATTTTTGAGCCATGTAAATTCCGAATACCTATTTTAGAAACAATCGGAGTCTCAGAATCTTTGTTTGACTATGATGTAGCTGAATTAGACATGGAGAGAAAGTTACGCTAAATTATGAAACATTGATAAGCTAATGCAAGATATTTCTGTGATTTGATCCGCCATGATTTAGCTAGCACATAGTGTTGTGTACTTACTCTCAGATTTATTGGAATTAGTTCTGGAGCTATAATTTCAGTTGCCCTGATTTTGAAGTAACAATAGTTTATTTCCCTAATTTTTTGTTGAAGAATTTATTTCCCTATCCTGCAAGCTAAGACTGCAGATTTGTAGGAAAAAGAGAATAACATTTTAGTTTAGGAATTATAAGAAAAATCTATTGATGGAACAGGTATCTGGTAGTTGTGCTTTAGGATTGTAGATTTAAATGACATTAAGAGCTTTATGATTGAATAGTCATCTTCACTGACGCATATTTGATGATTTTAACATCAAGATAGTGCACCCATTTTTGGGTGAATATAATATGGCAAGAACAGATTCTATGATTGCCTTGATGTCCTGTGATGGACACTGAACAAAGTCACCTCTTACGATGATGCCATCTACTCAAACTTATCATTTATCTATATGCAGATTTATGATCATGATGATTTCATATTAATGTTTATACCTCAGTCTAATGTATGAAAATGTCGATAATTGTTCTCTTATGACACATACTACAAATATGTTGAGGAGTGAAAATAATTCATTCCCTCTCTACAGTTGTGATAGATGGGATGTCCCTGCTGTTCGTACTTATTGTATTTTTTCGACTGTGAAGATGAATTAGAGCCTTAAGACCAATTTAAAAATCATTCTCAATAATTTTGGTTATCTTCTCTTAGAAAAAATTGACATCCAGGCTACTTGCTTATGATACTTTTGCTGCTCATGTGAGGCAACTAATATGCTCCTAACTTTCATACTATTTATTTGTTTGCAGGGGCGTACTTGTTAATCTGTTGTTACTGCTATTGATATAGTTCGAACTACTGAGTTCAGGGTTTACCGTTAGTCGGTTCATGTTACATGTTCTTGCCGATGTTCCTGTTGTGGCTTCCCCAGTTTGCTTCGCTTCAGTGCCCACGCGGTGGGGTTGGTTCGTCGCTGTTCGCCGTGGGGAAGTTGATGGCTTGCAGTCATTGCTGCCACTTGGATTCCTGACCATAAACCTCAGTTTCTTGCTCCCTAGGAATGATGGCCCTCTCACTCACTCCCATGGTGCAGTTCGGAACATTTTAATCAAGGCAAGGTAATCTCTCTGTAGTTGGACTGTGTTTCTTAAAAAACATTTTAGCTGCAGGTTGTATTGCTAAAATTGGGAACCTGGTCATCATGGAATTATTTTGGTGAATGGGATTGGATTTCAATCATTATTTCCTCAGTAGTGGAAAGCTTATACAAGACGCAAGTTCTATTCCATCCCGAAGTACTACAGTCTGCAGTTACATGAGAGTTCCATGAAATTCTTATATTGAAGCTATTCTGGGCAGTTAAGTAGTACTCCCTCCGGTCTCTTTTGATTGACTCGGATTTAACGAGAATAAAAAAGAAGGCATAGTGAAATATTGTTAACTCTGATATTAAGTTTTTTTGGACAAAGATATAAGGAAACCACACATTATTTAGAATCTACAACTATGGATAGTACTATGGATGCCATGAAAGTTTTGTCATGTCTTTTGCTTAATGATGATTTATAATCTACAATTGCATGCTCCTCCATGTTCTTCATTTGAAGTGATCGTGATTCTCGGTATTCTCGATCGTGATTTCTGTTACGGTTTTATGCCAATAACTAATGTCTATGTACCACAGTGATCCTAGGAACCTTTTTTTTAATCTTTTGAGATTCAACTTTGTATTCTGCACCGCAACTGCTACAATTGAATCAAACAATTTTTACTGAATATTATATAATTTAGTGAATCAAATAATTTACTGAACATTACATATATAGATAATATACATAATATAAAATTTTGCCTTTGCATTGTGATAAGCAAACTTCTAGGCATCCCTCAGAGATGTTGGTTCTATCTGATTTTGGTCAAATGCATTGCTTCTTAATGTTCTAAGTGAATTTTGTTGTCAATTGGTAGTCTTAGATTGATGTTGGAATATTGTTGGCCAGTTATGATGGTGCCAAGTTTGGTTGCGCAATTTGATCTTTTCTGCTTCATTTTTCTGCTCAAGAGATCTGCTCATGGTCTGCAGGTTACCGCGGCCACGAACATGCTGGTGCTGTATTTTCTATTGCCCAAGTTATTCCCGCTCCTGGTTCGCCTGGTGCTTGCACCGGTCGTGGTGGATTAATTTCTCCTACCATTGCTCAATGGTCTTCTGTTCTACTAAGTTTTATTAAGTTGAGAACCATTGTAGAGCAGACATAGGGACACAAGAGCAGCAGAAGCAAAGCATCAGCAGCAAAAAAAAAAAGGCGCGGCAAAGCGCGCAAATCCTTCTACTAGATACTAAACATGCCATTTTACAGTGAGTACCATTTTATCTTTTGTAATGATGCATATTTAACTTTTGACGAGATCTATAGTGATGTATAATACTCCCTCCATCCCACCAAATTATCTGAACTTTGTTAAAATTTAAATGTATCTATGTATTAAATAGTGTCTATGTACATCTAAATTTTGATAAAGTTGAGACACTTTTGATGGAAGGTAGGGAGTATAAAAATGATAAAAGAGAGACTAAATAATGACAATAGCTTTGTGCGCCCAATAAGATCTAAATTGCAGCGAGCAGGCATTATGTCTTATCACTCTTGCTTCTAGACAATTAGATACATGCCTTTTCAATTTAATGATTACGTGATCCTAACAATATCTCATGTTTGCAGGCTATGCATGTGGTTTAGATCATCTCTCCGGTTGAAATCCAGAAAATAATCGCCAGTATGCGGTACTAGACGAAAAAATGTCCGACAAAAATGCCGTGAGCCTAACATTTTTTTTGCAGCAAACCCACATCGCTTCGTCAAATGTTGCATATACATGAATTTTGGGCCGAACTATTCAGTTCGCCACATTGTTGGTGCGAGGAGTTGGTTCCCTTCTGCGGCTGAAGCCGACAAATTTATGGCGAACCTTAGCTAATCTCCGGTGAATCTTCCGCGGTAAGAGTACGACGGGGCCACGTGCGGAGCATGGGGCGCTGGATCCGCTCACGACCGAGCTCGGGCCGAGCCGGGTAACCTCCGCTCGGGACGGGAGACGGTGAAGAGGCAGACTGCCGAGCATCGGCCGGTTACTGGCTCATGCGGGAGGCGGCGGAGAGGCAGACGGCCGAGCGGCACGCGGCTCGTGCCATGGCCAAGTGACGGACGGGAGGTGGCGAGATGCCTGAGTGGCGGGCAGGCGACCAACCTGTGCGGGAGGCGGTTGCACGGTGGATGGCGGGTTGGCGCTGGTGCGGGAGGTGGTCAAGCGGAAGATGGCACGTGGGCGGCTGGTAGCTCTCTGCTCGTGTTTGGGGCATGCAGGGAAGAAGGAATTTGAAAAAAAAAAAACCCGAAATGGATAGACCCCACCATAAATTTTATGAAAGGTCAAGAATTCTTCAGCCTTAGGCCCATATACAAGAAAGACGTCCACCACAAAGGAAAACTAGAATCACCTTACCCACAAAAGGGTGGCCCAGAATCATGGACGAGCTGATCGAACCCTGTTAAGATCGAATACTAAAACAGAAGCAAAGAAAAAAACAGAGGAAAACACACGCCAAATAATCTAGCCAAAGCATCAGAAGTTGGCGCGGCAAGACGCGCATGGACCATCTAGTTTCATTTGATTTGCTGGTGTTTGTAAGTTGTAACTGGCCAAACACGTTGCGTCGCACCTAACGCAAACCCGACCGATGATTCCAGAAGCAGTACACCACCATACGCTTCTGTCAATCAAAGCTTATCATCGTCCTATAAATAATCCTCCCCGCACCGCTCGCCATGGCCGCCGCTTCACTCCGCTCCGCCCTCCTCTCCCCGGCCGCCGCCCTCCGCCGCCTCTCCCCCGCCCCGCGCGTACCCCGTTTCGCCCAGCCCAAGGTCTCGAACTCCGAGGGAGCGCCCTGGAAGCTTGATTTGATAAATCTGAATGACATTCGCGCCCTCTCACAGATTCTCGTTGGGTTCTGCAGAGATTCGACCGGGCTCGCCGGTTCTTCCCGGCCGCCGCCGCATCCATGTCGACGTCGTCGGGGACGAAGGAGGCGCCGGCCAACAACCCGGGCCTCCAGGCCGAGATTGACCCCGCCACCAAGGGCTACTTCATGCAGCAGACGGTAAGTTAGCCGCTCCTCCTGTTTCGCGATTCGTTTAGCTGCCGATTGAGCTAGTACGCGTATTATGCGGTTCGAGTATCCGCTTCCGTGGGTTTGATGATCTGTGCTGTGGAGCGGAAGGGAGTATGCGGGTGGATTTAGGCAAAGCAATCTGCCGAACAGTTGGCGATCCACCCAGTGCTCGGCGTGGCAGGTTATATAATCTTCGGGGAACAACGCTTATTGAGGATCAAGTGATGAGTTTTATTACTAGTTTCTCGTGTTAATTCGTGCAGCATTGTTGGTTTTGCATCCCTCTCTGTTTGGCCCAATGTGTTGCTTTGCTTATGCTCAGTTCAGCACTTGCGGTATGGAGCTATCCTGTGTAATGCTGGGAATTATGTGCCTGGGTGTTGTAGCATAGGAAATTCATGTACGACTATCCTGGCCTTGCATAGGTAATCGATGTATGGAGTTGTTCTGCGGAGTGATGGAAATCATGTGTTTCGATGTAGCATAGGTAATTGTTGTAGGAATTCCACTGGCTTGCATTGGAATGGGAGTGCTTCCAGTGCTCTGTAATAGAATGAGGAGTTTTTAGTTCTCCTGCGCAGCTGCGCTCACCCATAAAGCTTCATCTGTTCTGCAATTGGCTGGAAAATTTCTGGACCAACTTAGTACTAGGAGCGTTTCCGGTTGCCCTGATCGGTGTGGCAGGTTACAAAATTCGGGGAACAACGCTTAGTGAGGATCAAGCGATGCGTTTTGTTACTAGTTTCTTGTGTTAATTCGTGCAGCATTGTTGGTTTTGCAACTGCAAACTTAGCGCCCCTCTCTGTTTGGCCCAAGGTGCTGCTTTGCTTATGCTCAGTTCAACACTTGCGGTATGGAGCTATTCTTTGTAATGCCCGAAATTATGTGCTTGGGTGTTGTAGCATATGAAATTCATGTACGGATATCCTGGGCTTGCATAGGTAATCAATGTATGGAGTTGTTCTGTGGAGTTATGGAAATTATGTGTTTGGATGTTAGCATAGGTAATTGATGTACTAGGAATTCCACTGGCTTGCATTGAAATGGGAGCGCTTCGAATTCTCTTTAATAGAGTGAGGAATTTTTAGTTCTCGTGCTCTCACCCATGAATCTTCATCTGTTCTGCAATTGGCTGGAAAATTTCTGGACCAGCTTAGCACTAGGAGCATTTCTGGTTGCCCTGATCGGTTGTTGTAAATAACATGGTTGTGATGAACATGTCTTGCTTTCTTGTTTGATGGGAATGGTAGTGCTCCTTCCTGTTTAGGTGAAATAATATAATGGTTTTTTTTTCTGTTGTTCTGCTTACAGATGTTCCGCGTGAAGGACCCAAAAGTGAGCCTCGACTTCTACTCGCGTGTGATGGGCATGTCGTGAGTTTTCTTTCTTTTGTCTCTCTACAGATAATGTATTTATGCATGCGGGGAAGAACATCAGCGGGACATCCATTTTCTCAGTGAATAACTGTAATAAATTCTGGGTGCCTGTACGGAAGGCACTGAAGATATCAGTTCTTGAGTACACGAACTGCAGACCACAAGTAGAGATTAAGGGGTTCATAGCGTACGAATAAATATGAACTGCAGTGTGTCAAATATAGTTACATTACGAGTGCGCATAAAAACTATACCACTCTGTCACGTCATATTAACTGATTTTCTTATCATATTTACCATTCCTTTCTCCTTTTGTAAACAAAAAACTACAAGGTTGTTGAAAAGGTTGGATTTTCCCGATATGAAGTTCAGCTTGTATTTTCTTGGTTATGAGGTAAGAGGTTCTTGATTATGGGAACGATAAATCACTTGAACTTGACATTGTATATGAATCAGCTAATGTATCTCGTTCTTTACCTTGCCACTGCTGATAGGATTTGTCCGCAGCCCCTGCTGATCCTGTCAAGCGGACTGAATGGACGTTTGGGCAAAAAGCTACCATCGAGCTCACTCAGTATGTTTAGTTATTCTTGAATATTCTCCATATCTGAGTGAAAATAGCCTTGATTGTTTTTCAATAGTATACTGTTGCCCTCTAATGCATTAATAAAGTCATGTTATTACTGTAGCAACTGGGGCACAGAAACTGATCCTGAATTCAAAGGCTACCATAATGGGAACTCAGATCCTCGTGGTTTCGGTATGTGCAAGGAAAGTTCATATGTAACTTTATTACTTCTGCTTTTGCTTAAACTAACCATGAATCTCTTAGCTGCTGTAACACTTGTATTTTTTTTTTGTTTATTCAGGCCATATAGGGGTAACAGTGGATGATGTCTATAAGGCATGTGAGCGCTTCGAACGTCTTGGGGTAGAGTTTGTGAAAAAACCAGATGACGGTAAATTTTTTCGACTAATATTTTACATCAGTATTATATGGTGTACTGGTGTCGCATACGGCCTTCAAACTGAAGTGTTAATTCAATAGAAATGATGGTAAATGTTAAGGGATAAGCAAGAAACTTAGTTAAGCGGCTCGTATCCATAGGACTGTTATGTTAACAATGGTATTATTTTAGTTACTCCGCAATGTTTGAACTTCATGTTTTTTTGGTTGGTGATTTGACATTTGTATGCTGGTACCCACCCATATGCATTGATGTTAGCTAGAGTTATCCTGAACTATTGATTGACCTCACTTGAGTTGATCCGGCGTTATCTGTACTTCATTTTTTAGATGGTGATGCAAAAAAAATTGATGCCCACCCTTTGTGAATTGCTGCCAACTATAGTTGTCCCCAAACTATTATTGATTGATTTTGTCTTTTTGTGGAGCTGCTGAGCTATTCTTATCACCTTCCTATTTTCTAGACAGCCAATTCAACATTACATGTTCCCACAATCTGTCTTGTATAATCTGAAATTTTCCATTTGTAATTTTTGTTAAGTTTTTAGCTTGTGGTATGAGTTAGTGCAGGTGTTCTTTCCACTTTTCTTCAAATGACTAAAGTCTGGCAGATGACTTTCATAATTTGTTTGTCGTATGGTTTGTTAAAAACGTTGACCAACGGGGAATGATCCCTCCTTTGGCTATAACGCTGTTAGGTAGGATGAGACTCTCCCGGCGAATGGACGCTAGGATGATAACCCGGTTTAAAGTTTGCCCCTCCCTGCGAAATTATCGCGAGATGGGGATTCGAACCCGGGTGGGCTGGCTGCGCACTCGCTTGCCTTGCCACTGAGCTAGAACTCAGTTCTCGTCGTATGGTTTGTTGAGTATTGCAATGTGGCATAGGCTATAGTGCAAAGCAACTGGGCAGATTTTCTTTAAACCTAATATCTACTTCGCTTGTTTTAACCATTTTATCGTCTCTTGTGAAACTACTGCTAGGAATGGAGGAATATGTGCTGCTACTCACTAGATGCACTTCACAAGTTGATATATCTAAATATATGCATTGAAGTTTTGTAAACCTAGTTTAGTTTTACTCTTGAAATATTCAAACTTCTCACGTATAAAGGTAGAGCTGATGTAGAAATAGTTTGTTGATGACTGCCATAATTTCTTGAAGAACAATATGGTCACAGATGCTGATCTGATTTACCCTTACTAGTAGAGTGTTGCATTATCTGAAATGTTACCTTTTCTCTACTCTTTCTGTTCAATGCTTACGAAAGTGATCTAATAGTCGGTATTTGCCTGTAGGGAAAATGAAAGGTATTGCATTCATCAAGGATCCTGATGGCTACTGGATTGAAATATTTGACCTGAACCGAATTGGGGAGGTCACGGCTACAGCATCATGAAGTGTTAGAACACCAAAACTGGAAAAAAAAAAGGCTTGCACCTTCAGAGATGATAGTATGAACTCAGTTATGCAACTATGTTTAGTTTCTTGTACTGCTGCCGCATCATGAAGACATCATGTGACCGACGATTGAAATAAAGTGTTCTTTCATGAATTCATAACACTGCGTCACTCTTTCGTGAGATATTCTCATTTTTTGTAATACCCATGCACTGGTAACATCAGCTTAGTTTGAGGTTTGAGGCTGGGCCCCAATTTCCTCCATGTTCTGTCTGTTGGTCACTTGTCCCCATTGCACCAAGAATTGAGAGGTCCGTCCACGTAATAACTAGGTCGGTCTGTTCCATTTAGAGGAAGGGAAGCTTGATGTTAAGCAGTTATTTGCACTTATTCTCAATTGGCTTAAATCTTTGGGCTTCATGTAGATCCTCAATAAACTTTGGCAAGGCTACAAGATGTGAAACATAACTACTATAAAACATAGTGGAGCCAGCTAAGAAAAAGACAATTTGGTGGACTATATCTGGTATTTAGCAAATCATGTCATACTGATTATACTTGCTAGTATCTCGTATTAGTTTGTTTTTCCAGCTGGCATCAAGTTAATTATACTGCTCACGAGGAATGAACCCATCGGGAGGAGCAGCCTCATGGAGTGTGATATCCACACCTTGTTTTTAGTTTCTCCGGAAGCCTATGCAAGTGAGTTAATTTCTACAGCATGTACATACTCCCTCGGAGGGCCAAAACCACAAGCCCAAAAAGCTAGGCTAAGTAGCGGAAATGATCTTGGGGAGAGAGCGCGCAGGTGACGAACTCTGCTTTCATCTCCATTTATCAAGGGGAGAGTGTTATGGACAAGGTGTATGATTTGGAATCACCAGACCTTGATATAACGATACAGGATTTGTTTTAGAGATTGTCTTGGGGAAGAAGAAGAAGAATACAGAGAGGGATCAGATTCGTTTCATTTCTTCCTAACCACTCACACAGCGACGCATGACTCTATTTAACTCTCGCCAGACACAGCTGGCATTTGCTAGCTACGTGACCACAGGTCACACTTTTCCGTCATCCACTTCCGAAGACGTAACCCCCGTAGGCGCCTTCCCTGGAGGTAGCTCCTCCCGTGTCATGCTCAGCGTGACACTGGCCTCCCCTTGAGAAGCAGCTTGTCCCCAAGCTGCCGCATCTGGAAATCGCTGACGAACCACTTCATAGTCTTCCCAAGTCGCCATATCTTCTTTCATAGTTGACCACTTAATCAGCACTTGCAGGTAGGATTTGTTTCCCTTCTTCACCAACCTCCGGTCCAAGATCTCCTCCGGTTCCAATTCCGCAATGTCCAACTGAAGCGGAGTAGGTAACTCTGTAAATACTGGAGTGTGATCTGGGACATAGGACTTCAGCTGAGATACGTGGAACACTGGGTGCACTTCACTTGTCGACGGCAGCTCCAGCTTGTATGCCACTGAACCATACTTTGCCAGCACTGTGTACGGTCCAAAATACTTGAAAGACAGTTTGGGATAGGGACGTCTTACCACCGATTGTTGGACATAGGGTTGCAGTTTGAGTAACACCTGCTCTCCAATCTGAAATTCTCGAAACGATCGTTTGACATCAGCTGTGCGCTTCATCCGTCTGGTGGCCCTGTCCAGTTGCAGCTTGAGGAATTCCGACAAATTGTTTCGTTCCTGTAGCATTTCATCAACCGCAAGAGGCACCGTGTCAGCACTGACTGGAAACATACCGTGCGTTGGCTCATGCCCATACAGTGCCTTGAATGGAGAACACCCCAGTGTGGTGTGATAGCATGTATTGTACTCCGCTAATGGTAGCCACTTGGCCCATTGTTTTGGCGATGCAGCCACTGAACAACGCAGGTACAATTCCAGACATTGATTAACTCTCTCTGTTTGCCCATCCGACTGTGGATGGTAGGCCGTACTCAGATTCAGCTGAGTGTGTAAGTTGGTGAACAGGCTTTTCCAAAATGCACTGGTGAAAATATTGTCCCGATCAGACACAATGGAGGAAGGCAAGCTATGCAGTTTGACCACATTATCAAGGAATGTCTGCGCCACTTGTGGTGCAGTAAACGGATGCTTGAGTGGCAGGAAATGAGCATACTTAGTGTACCTGTCGACCACGACCAAAATTACCTCATAACCTCCAGACTTGGGCAAGCCCGTGATGAAATCCATGGATACTGATTGCCAAGGAGCTGAGGGTGGTTGCAAAGGTTGCAGTAGCCCAGGTGTCTTGCAATTCTCATGTTTTGCCTGTTGACAAATTGTGCACTGCTTGACAAATTCCTCTACTGCCACTTTCATGCCTTCCCATGCAAACAAGTTCTTGAGCCTCTGATATGTCACCTGTATGCCTGAATGCCCTCCCAACGCTGAGGAGTGAAATGCTGTGGTAATCTTTGTTTGTAGACCCACATTGGCCCCAACCCACACTTTCCCATGGAGGTATATGAGGCCATCCTGCATTGTGTACCCCTGAGCATTGTGACCTGATACTGCCAGTTCTCTCAGTAACTGTTGTGCTGTTGGATCCACCACATAGGAATTGACCACTTCTTGCATCCAGGTAGGCTGCACCACCGAAATTGCATGAAACACATGCCCAATGCGTGACAGTGAGTCAGCAGGTGTATTGTCGACTCCTTTGTTATACTGGAACTTATATTGCAGCCCAATCAGCTTGGTCATAGCTTTTCTTTGCAGTTCAGTGTGCAGAACTTGGTCCTCCAAACAGCATAGACTCTTGTGATCTGTCTTAATTATGAAAGGGCCTCTCTGCAGATAAGCTCTCCATTTATCCACAGCCATCATAATTGCCAAAAATTCCTTTTCATATATTGACAATTTCTGATTGTTAACCCCCAGTGCCCTACTCAGATAAGCAACAGGATGCCCCTGCTGCAGTAGCACTGCTCCAATCCCACTGTCACATGCATCAGTTTCAATAACAAATGGGCAGTTAAAATCTGGTAATGTTAGCACTGGTGTTTGGGACATTGCTTGCTTCAGATTATCAAAGGCCAACTGGGTAGCAGACGTCCACACAAAGGCTGTATTCTTTTGCAGCAGATCGGTCAATGGTTTGGCCAACAGTCCATAGTTTTTAACAAATTTTCGGTAATATCCAGTTAGACCAAGGAATCCCCTTAATTCTGTAAGGTTGGATGGCTGTGGCCACTGCAGCATTGCTTCTGTTTTCGTTCTGTCAGTGGCTACCCCTTTATCCGAGATAATGTGTCCCAAGTACTCCAATTGAGTTGCTGCAAATTGACATTTGCTGAGTTTGACATAAAATTTGTTCTCCTGCAAAATCTGAAACACAATCCTCAAATGCTGCAGGTGATCTTCGATGGATTTACTATACACCAAGATGTCGTCCATGAAAACCAGCACACATTTGCGAATATATCCGGAGAAAATAGAGTTCATCACACATTGAAATGTGGCCGGGGCATTAGTAAGTCCAAATGGCATGACATTGAATTGAAAGTGTCCATGGTGCGTCTTGAATGCCGTTTTCTCCTCATCTTTTTCCAACATTCTTATCTGGTGATATCCACTCCGCAGGTCTAGCTTGGAGAAGAATTTTGTACCCGCCAATTCATCTAACAATTCATCAATGATTGGCATGGGAAACTTGTTCTTGATTGTAGAAGCGTTGAGCCGACGATAATCTATACAAAATCTCCATTGGCCATCCTTTTTCTTGACCAACAGCACTGGGGAGGCAAATGGGCTCACACTTGCCGTGATAATGCCCATTTTCAGCATTTGTTTCACCTGTCTCTCGATCTCATCCTTTTGCAAAGGTGAGTATCGGTAAGGACGAGCATTTGTTGGTGCAGTGTCTGGTAACAGGGAAATAGCATGCTCAAAACCCCTCACCGGTGGCAATTCTGACGGTTCTTGGAAAATCGATTCGTACTGGGCTAGTAACTGCTGCACACATTCAGGTATCGGCACCACTGTCACCTCCTCTTTGTTTTCCAGAATTGCTGTTGCCCACAATTCATTTGCATGGTGCATTTGTATCACCTGTTCCAGGGACACCTCTGAGATATGGTCTTGGTGTCTTGGCATAACTCCTTGCAGCCGCACTGTGGTGCCCATATATGGTACCTCAAGCCACTTCTCAACCCAGTCACAGTTCATTGGACGAAATTTCTTCAGCCAGTCCATTCCCAGCACAGCATCATAGCCCCCCATGTCTAGCACTAACATATCGTGCTCAAATTTCACACCATGCGTGTGCCAAGTGAATTTAGGAATGTAGCTGTTGCATACCAGTCGCTCCCCATTTGCCACTTTGACCTGAATAGGTGATCTAGACTGTGGGATCAGGCCCAGTTTACTGACCATAGCTGCATCAAGAAAGCTTCCTGTACTGCCTGAATCAACTAACAACAGTACCGTCAAATTGTTGACTCTCGCTGGTATCTGGATCGTGCTGTCAGCATCTGTTCCACTAATCGCGTTCATAGACAGCTGTTCTGCCTCGTCCACTGCTAAAGCTTCCATGGTAGTCACCATTTCCAACACTTCATCTGACAGAACTTCAGTTGCTGAATCAACTTGCATTGCCTTGAGTTGTGCCACCACTGGTGCTGCACACTGGTGTCCTGGAGCATATTTTGCCCCACACTTGAAACACTCATTGTTTGCTCTTCTGTATTCCTTCAATTGTTGTGCCTTCCACACCTCTCCCGAAGTGAATTTGTTCTTCTCTTTCCATGGCGTGTTTTGATACTGCTTGTACTGCTTATATGCGGGCTTGGAACTGTCTGGTGTCTGCTCAAACACCTGTGCCATCAGTGTCGCCCTTTGCACTGAATCTGGCAATTGTGCTTCCACCGCCACACGCAGCTCCTCTTTCAGGCCTAGTACAAATTGAGTAACGAGCATCACGCCACCAAAAGCTGGATCATACAATTTGATGTGATATACCAATTTGTCAAACTGTTTCCGATATTCTGCCACCGTTCCTGTTTGCTTCAGCTGTAGCAATTCCTTCAGTTTCACTCGGTGTGTATCGACATCGAATTCCTGGAGCACTGCCTGCCTGAACTGCTCCCAACTCAACCGCTGACGGTTTTGCTTGAACGCATGATACCAGTGTGCTGCAGCGTCCTGCAGGTACATCGTTGCTGCAGCTACTTGAAATCCAGGTGCAATCTGATATAGAGTGAAGAACGTCTCACAGGTATCGACCCAAATGCTCGCATCCGTGCCATCGAATCGAGGAAAATCCATCCGTGGCATCCATGGCCTTCTCTGGTGAGACTCCTCATTCTCCGGTGATAACGGATCACGCACAGTGGAACTCTCAGGGTACTCCTCTGGGCGGGGGGAGAAGATCGCTACCTGCGGATTTGGGGCGCTTGTTGGCCTTGGGCCGAAGATGCTTCCCGTGGTGTGAGGGCGCACCAACACCGGCGGTGGGTGGGTGGGCGCAGCATCCTTGTTCTTCACCCCGTGCGCGAGCGACACCTGCTCGTCCTCCAGCTTCCCCAGCTTTTCCATGGACAGATCAACCTTGATTTGTACCTGATCCAGGCGCTGCCCTTGGAGATCCATCTTCGCCTCCATCGACAGGAAACGCTCCTCTAGCGTGTCCAGCTTTCCCATCTTCTCCATCAACCGCGCCTCCATCGCCTCCATCGCCGTCACCGTGAAACGCACCTGCGCACTCGGCTTGAACGGTGCCGTTGCAGCAGACTTCTCTGAATCAACCGAACGCTGCGTGGGATTTACGCTAGATCGCTCGAGAGCAATTAGCAACCGTGAGCAGACGCCTTACCGGTACGATCTCGAGATCTAGTCGCGCGAACGGATCGAACAAAGCAACTGATACCAATTGTTATGGACAAGGTGTATGATTTGGAATCACCAGACCTTGATATAACGATACAGGATTTGTTTTAGAGATTGTCTTGGGGAAGAAGAAGAAGAATACAGAGAGGGATCAGATTCGTTTCATTTCTTCCTAACCACTCACACAGCGACGCATGACTCTATTTAACTCTCGCCAGACACAGCTGGCATTTGCTAGCTACGTGACCACAGGTCACACTTTTCCGTCATCCACTTCCGAAGACGTAACCCCCGTAGGCGCCTTCCCTGGAGGTAGCTCCTCCCGTGTCATGCTCAGCGTGACAGAGAGCGATCCGCGTGCAAGGTATTCCAGCCAATCAAGGAAAAATTGAACTCTCTTCCCTCCAAACAGAGCGTATAAGTACAAGGCCATGGTCACACCGCGGGCGGCATCACATGCGTGACTTGTGACTTCAAAACTGAACTCTCTTCCCTCTAAAATTGAACTTTCTTCCCTCCAAAAAGTGCCTATAATTACAAGGCTCATGATGATTTATATATCATCAGATTCAGAAACAAAAGCGCAGTAGGAGAAGGAGACATTTTCTGCTGCAGGAGACAACCGAACCTCAAAATTTATATCTATTTGTTATACTCCAATATCTCAAACTCTACTAAATACATGGAAGAATATATGTACCTACATATGATTTTCCCTCGTACGAGAGATTGTAAACATGCCAAATGTCAAGCGCATAGTATTTATGTATACTACTAGGATAGCTATCATAGCTATTTAGGACATTCATATGACTTGGGTGAAACTAAATAACTTTGTCATGCATAAGACCATACAGCTAGACTAGTCACATAACTTCTATGTTCAACAAATTGGCTCATAAGTGCATTCTATGCATGAGGGAAATTCCGAAAGAAAAGAAGAGGCGCGCTAATATTTTGGTTTACAAAAAATTGATAGACTCATAATATATACTCTCTCCATTCCATATTAGTTGTCACTGATTTAGATGTATCTAGACACAACCAATCAACGACAAGTCATATGGAGCGGAGGAAGCACAGAGTGCATCAACTTTACTTTGACCCTTTGAGTATGCATTCCATCGTGTTAACTGCTCCATTTATTTATTGCAAAAAATATAGCAAGGTTATTGAAATGGTTGGATTTTCCTGTCATGAAATTCAACTTGTATTTTCTTGGTTACAAGGTAAAAGTTTCTACCGATCAACTGAATAATATATCAATTGACAAAACAATTTCCATGAGTCTACTTTTGGTTACATACCTGGACACTGCTTTAAGGATTTGTCTATAGTCTCTGCTCATCCCATCCAATATATTGGATGAATTTTTGGGTAAAAGGCTACCATCTAGCTCACTTAGTATATTTGCTAGTCTTCCACCTTCTCCTTGTCTGAATGAAGATATCCTTGGTTGTTTCCTCAGTAGTACTAATGCCTGCTAAAAGTTCTGGTGCCTCGAGCAACCAGGGACATAAAATGATCCTTAATTCAAAGGGTAACCAAACGACGATTGATTAGCTGAAGCACAAATTGTAGGCAATCAAACGACTGGGGCTTGGCATTTGCCATAATGCGTAAAATGAATTGTTGACAGCCAAACTAGTTGCAAAACATGAATTAAAGATCTCATTACCCCGCACAGCTTCCCTAGAACAATGTTCCCTAGGTGCGAAAAAATGGTTCGAGCAACCAAACTTGCTCCACGTGTCAAACAATTTCCGATATATGTTCCACCCACCATGAAATATTGGCATGTATGTTGGGTGTCCAACTTAGTTTTTAGTCTTCAATATTTTATCCTCCCACCTCTGGTAGAGCTGATGTGTAAAAGTGGCTTGCTGATGACTGCCATAATTTCTTTTGCTCTTACAATCTTGAAATAATATGGTTGAGATTTTCTTTTTTATGCTTAGTCTTTGCTTTACATGAGATGTTAATTTCCGTTATATTACTATCTATATATTCTTACAATACTCCTATCTATTTAATGCTTAGGACAACATCTAATAATCAATACTTACCTGCAGGGAAAATGAAAGGCATCGCATTCATAAAGGATCCTGATGGCTACTGGATTGAAATATTTGACCTGAACAGAATTGGGGAGGTCACGGCTACAACATCATGAAGTGTTAGAATTCCAAACGCAAAAAGAGGGGCTGCGCCTTCAGAAATGATATGTGCTCAGTTACGCTACAACATCGGGAAGACATCATGTGGCTGACGTTTGAACTTCGAATTTTTGTTGTAACTGCTTGTCAATAAGCTGCAAGTCCTGTAATTTGCCATCAAACCTATTGATGAATAACAAGTTGGCACCCATGGCGACAAAAGGATAGTTTCATTGACAAAGTCAGATACGTGTTAGTAGGTGCTGGTAGCCTGGTACCAATTTGTTGGTAACCTTTAGATGATCGGCTCGCAAAACTCATTGACATCAAAACTCATCAGGATATAAACTCATCAAAACAAGATGAAAGAAATGATGAAAGTAGTCACTTGTCTATATAGTCACATCCAGAAAAACTTGTGAACAATTTTGGTTATATTTTCGTGTAGTTTATTGCTGAAAACCAGACACCATAATGCCCCATTTATGATATTGAAATCTTTTGAATCAAGGAGGCCTCCACATGTTTGTGGATGGCAAGCATTACGCGACATGATGTTATCCACTGACTTAAATAATGGTGCTTATATTTTACACATTTGGTAGTATGTCCAACTATACAATAGAAAATCTTCAACATGTGCCAAATAAGAATTTCTTGTTGGCAAAACTAAACTTTTCTTATTATTGTCGAAAAAACAGAACTTTTCTTATAGAAGCACCAGGCACAGCATACACGTGAACGTCTACTAAAAGTTGGAATTGCTGAGCTTGAACTGTTTATGGATCATCGCACTTCTACAGCTCTCTTATTTAGTTATACCACCCACATTAATGAGTATATATATTATATATACTCATATATTATATATACTCATTGGTTCACAATAAAGTGCATTATTAGAGTACATGCATTTTTTTAAATTATTAAGAGAGAGATCTCAGTTTATCAGGCAACAAATGATGTCCAAGTACGAAAAATTACATTAGTGCTGTTTTATGAATTCTAAACACCCACATACATCATCGTTTCATAAGCTCCTTTCCTTTCTGGTTCTCCGAGCAAAGACTCACTATTTATAGTAGTATAATATCTAATGTACAGGCACCATCAACTCGATTTAATATGCAAGGGCTTTGAGATTACGCCCTACTGTCCTTCATGGGATACGGCTTATCCTGGTCACTCAGTCCCAGTTGCAGAATAGAGAGGTCCTTCCACGTAATAATCAACTATGCCTGTTCTTTTGTGAGGAAGCTTGATGCACTTGTTCTCGGCTTAAAATCTTTGGGCTTCACTTAATATTAGACAGATGAGAAGCGTGGATCCCCTATAAATGTTGGGGAGGCTACAAGACATTTGGTGAAACCTAACTACAAAGTAGAGTCAGCCCTGGCGAAACACCTTGCCAATAATCCACTCTAGCAATGGCTGACGATGATTTGTATACCATCTCATTCTGAAACAAAAAGCACATTCGGAAAGGGAGACATTTACGCCGCAGGAGTCAACCAAGCCTCAATTTTTTTATCTTTTTGGTCCACTCCAATATCTCATACTCTACTAATCATGAAGACTATCCACTTACTAATTCTCAACATTGGAGAGATTGTTAGCAGACCAAATATTAAACGGTTGGTATATTTATGCTACTAGGATATAACTACCACTAGTTGAGTGCCCGTGCGTTGCTACGGATCCTCATGTTTCATTGAACATGTAACCATGATGCACATGACAATTCACGGCGAGATATACAAATGAAGTCACTTTTTTATTCAACATTTTAACGTACAAATGAAGTCACTTTTTTTATTCAACATTTCAAAAATAACGCTATCGAACCCAGGGGAAGATCGCGCAATTTAGGTTACTCGTACCGGTCAAGCTCTTGATTCTATTTAAACGTTGATGGTTCTCTGAAGTAAAAAAATGGTATAAGTAAAAAATAAGGAAAAAATTGTATAACTCTTTTCCATCGATAGTTAGACGGAGGTTATCCATACTGAGCAAATGCATAAGTTCTTGATTTTTGTGGATTCCTATTTTTCATATTATCTTCCTAATTTGTTTTGGGTTTCTGATAAATAAAATATGTCTAGTGGTGAGAGTAATAGTACCACATTGGTAAAAAAATACGAACACGTATTACCACACAGAGAGTTCATGGTCAAAGCCATCTCGTTCTAATTGTTGATTGACTCAAAATACAAAGCTAAGCTTGTTGTGTGTTCTGGATACCAGTTGCCAATAAAATTACATTCATGTGAACGTTGTAATAGATGTCGTGTAAGTTTCCTTTTACCTTTCTAGTACTAATTATGTATATAAGCCGACTTGTTCTAGTAATCTATATAGCGGGGCAGGTTACTTATATCACTCGTCGATGAGGATCATGGCACTTTCTAGTGTTGGGTCATAGCCATCGGATCTTGTTCTAGCTCACCCTACGGGACTATGTTCTGCACTCTTCACTCGTTGGTGTTTGTCTGCACAAAAGAATTAGTTGAGCTGTTGGGCACCGGCGAATGGAAAATAATTGTTTGATTTCCCACTTATTTCATCTTTTTGCCTTTTCATACTCCTGCAACTATGAAGACAGATAGTAAACTTCATCATTAAGATTACTTAGCAGTAACGACATATTGGGTTTTTTAAAGAACATAGCAAGGAAATGATAAGAAAAACATTTTTTTGGTTGAGAATAAGGAATGGTATGATTACTTGGTGCATGCCAGAAACAAAAGAACGAGAGTACTTAGCCAGATTTCAGCAAATAAATCATGGATTCATATCCATTAACGCACACACAAAGTGATCACTACAATACGAGTGAAGACGTTATGATGAGTACAAAATTATCATATCCAGTTTTATTTTATATCTTTCCCACCTATGATGTGCTATAACTTCACAGGATCACATATCTCTAGACAATCTGAAATTCTATTATCAAACAAACATAAAAACTGACTTGTTTTACATACTGACTTATTTAATAAAATTGAATTTATTTTTTGAGGAAAACAACATAGCCTTATTTCATTAAATGAGAAGGTAAAAACAAACCTGGTGTGCATCTTCCTAATTCCAATCCAATCATATGATACCCGTCATTCGATCCATCATGGGTGCTTTTGATCCAATCTTCAGGAACTTTGCATTGTTAGTCTTCTTGGGGTCAAAATATGATTGGACGCTTTGATGCATTATGAATTCAGCTTTCTAAACATTTTCTCGAGAACTTTTGCTAGCTTACATAAATGAGGTGTAGCAATTGGCCGGCATACATGCATGAGTTGTAGTAAAAAGCTGGTGCACAACTTCTCTGGCACATCTGCTTCACAACATTGCGCCGTCACGATCTGAGTTGCGATCGCGAAAGGCTCCACCACATCACAGGAAGACATGTATGGGAATAATAAGAAAGCATCAAAATGCCCGACACTTGCTATAACATACACATCCTACCCTAACTAAAAAGCATCAACTTATCATCCAGATCAGTGTTAGTGTCCTCTTAACATCTAATCTAATAACGGAGAATATACTACCCCTTAGGCATACATTTCAAAGCTATACAAATAACCAAAGATAGGATAAATGCAAATATGCTAAATAGTCCACCTATGATTCCTATTAAACTCGAAAAATCATCAAAACATGCCAAGTTGCAACGGTTTAAATAACCAACCTTCACGTTAAAAATAGAACACACGCAAAACTCGTCATGTACATTGCCTCCTACGTTTCTATTGGTATTGACTACAAAAAGAGAAGGATGTAAATTATTATCTCTACACGCTCATCATGACAAGAATTGGATATGAAGGATATCAACATGGATAGGAACTCAGATGTCTAGTGCTGAAGAATGGTTCTTACCAATTGCTTTAAGGGTTCCATCTAGAATCACATATTAACCATTTTCTCATTGTAACAGAAAAACAAAGAAATTTATTGACTGGCCAGTAGCACAGTGTAAGTTTAAGCTAAAAGAGGCAAAAGAAATAAGGAAGGACAATTACTGCAAGATAATCAGGTATATTGAATACACATGTTCAGAACGACTGATCGATTTCTCCATTTGATATTCAGATGTACGAATGAATTTGGATTAAATTAGTAAAATAGAAGTTGACTGTAAGGAAATGGATTGTGAACAAAATTACTGGGGAGGGCGACAACACTCAGGCATGTTGCGACAGCCGATGAGTGGTGTGAGGATATGGGAGTGCAAAGAGGGCATGTGACCCAGGGGATGGATGTAGCTTGGATAGTGGCAAGTCTCTAACAATATAAACTTAAACACCAAAACAAGAAATTTAGAAGTATACAATGGTACAAGACATGAATAACCTAGTTCTTCGTCTATTGCAAAACTACACGGATTACGTTTTAACAAACTATTATTACAGTCAAATAAATTCGCGTCTCATAGAATAAGCTTTTCGAAGAAACAATTTTCGCTCCTCTTTAGGAACTTGAAACTTGTAGGCTTTGATCTGTGTCAGGGACTCACCACATGTAGTGCTTATATGTAGATAACAAACATATGGCTACTTACTACCAGATTTTTTTAATGAAAACATTATGAAACAAAACTGAAAAATGAAATCATGAGTAGAAAAGGTACAACATTCAAGTGTCCAACAGATTAAGCCATGATCTAAAAATGTGACAGGTTTATATTCGAGAGAACAATACAGCACATAATGTTTAAATGTAATAAGCACCTTCGAGGACCTATGTATAACCTTGAAAAAAAGGGAAATCCAAATTGAAAAAATGAAAATAAAATTAGTAAGCACAAAAGGAAAGGACACAACTATATCCTCGGACCTCAAAAATGAGTCATGTGTCAATGATCATGATTCGGCGTTGCAGTGTATTTGCAATGCCGCTAGTGGTGCTCTCTTACATGTAGCTGTATTCATCATCCACCTCCGCAGTCACCATAACCACCTTGTCCCTGATGGAGAATGGGAGTCGGCGCTACACTGAATTTGCAGAAGTACCACAACAAATATGTTGCTTGCGTGTAGCTGTATTCATCATCCACCTCCGCAGTCACCATAATCACCTTGTCCCTGAGAGCATCGATGGAGAATGGGAGGTGGTGCTATAGTGAATTTGCAGAAGTACCACAACAAATTCGTTACTTCAGCAGCCGATGGAGGAAATCTAAAGAAAATCAATGGTTTTGGTTCGGAAACGGTAAAGAAATCTAAAGGAGTACATACTCACCTTTTTCAATGCAAGATGAATGCTGAAATTGTGTAAGCTTATGACTCACTAATGTAAAATGCACTAAACAAAAATAACCATTAGTTTAGCAAGCTGTAATATAGGGACTCAATGTGGTAATTTTATTTAAGTCAACATAAATTTCTATTCCATAGTTTTGCATACTTTTACCGATACTTTATGAATAAAAATCTAAATGAGTACTAAAATATGAAATATGGTAGATTCAACAACACATGATTGGGGATAATTTTACCTTTAGAAGGTAAAAATTCTTAACAAGCACAAATTGCACACCGCCACACCTTATGTGTCCTTCCGCACTCATTTGTGTCCTTGGCATCTGCCTCACTGCTGCTCCAGGCACGACCTTAAGTGATCCCAGCATAGAGGGTGAGACCACATGAGAGCTCGAAACTGTGGACACCATTATGAAGTTTACATATCTTTAGAACAACATCCACGTGAAAAGAAGTGTTGGCTCTTCAGTATTTAATTGATGAAGGTTAAACCACGATTCTTTTTACTCCCTCTGTCTCGAATTACTTATCGCAGATTTGTGAGTGTATAAATACGTGTGAATATAGACAATTCTGTGACATCTAATTCGGGATGGAGGCTGTATAAAAAATCGTTCCATATTTATCCATCTGATTCACTACTTCAAGATTATAAGTGGTGAGTTGAGACTTGGGAGGCGATTTTGCATCTTCAAAGCAGTACATCTCAAGAAGCCAGACGATCACGTATCAAAACTGCGCTTTTGATGTCAACTGAACGATGGAATCACCAAATCAGTTCCATTATTCTAACGCCGCACTGCTGTGTCGAGCACCCAGTACAAGCATTCACCTATCAGAAAATAAATCCATGCATACAACTATGCATACGAGCATTCAGTACAAGCGTTCAAAGAAAAAAAATTAGAACGGCCAATACCTTGATGTGTCCGATGTGGACGGACGGTAGGGCAGTGCAGAGGCGGAGGAGGATCTCGACGTCAGGGCAGTACAGGTGGCCAGATCAGCGTCAGCGAGTTGTACGGTTGTACCTGATCTCCCGGTCTTCCCGACCATGGTGGCGTTGGCGGCGTTCCGTGTGATGGTATCGAGAGAGGCAAGACGGGATGGGCGCCGCCAGGGTAGCGAGAGAGAAAAAAATGCTTAGGCCTTAATTATGGAGCAGATGGGATGACATGGATCGGATCTAATCGGATATAAAAGGAAATGCGGGATGACTTCCTTAGATAACAACATCGTGATTGATTGCACCAAAAGAAACGATAGCAAAATATATTTTCATGCCATAATCCCGTGAGCGTGATTGATGCATGTAAGCGCTGGCTTGATGTCAATCAGATGGAGCAAAGCTGAGACCTTCAGATTAAATTGGATGGTCCGGATTGTTTTAATGACGACCACCAAATTGCGTTGAGTGTCAAACGACCAACTCCCATTTAATAGTAAAGATAGGTATTTCGGACAGTCATATGACTTGGATGAACCTAACTAACTTTGTGATCCATTATCCATAAGGACAATTATAAGCTAGAATAGTCATATGACTTGGGTGAACAGCGGCGGTGTGACTCCTGGACCATAGGTGTGTGCTAAACAAGTGCGGTTGTGACTCAAGTGAAAACGGGTACGGTATTACCGGCGCCCAGTCAGTGGCGGAGTTTGAGCAATTTCCATGGGGGGTGGGGGGTGCAAATGGGTTTATAGGACAAAATTTTGACGTTTTGGGTCAAAATTGGAGGGGCAAATGGGCCAAATTTCACTAGATCATTAAAGAAATGTCCATGGGCTGGGAGAGGGGGGGGGGGGGGGGGCTGACTCCGTCATAGCTACGCCACTCCACCCAGTTGACATGTTTTTTGTATTTCTGATCCCATTTCACTCTCAGTTTGGCTCTCCTCCACCCTAGCACTAACTTTCACTTCTGGTTCTCATGTAGAAGTGTTGGTTCTGCTGCGGTGCAATGAAATTGATGTGCTGAAGAACAACAGGGGAGCAGAAGAAAGCATGTGATGAGAATAGTTTTTCTGATCTTTCACGATGCACCTTGATGATCCATATGACCGATAGATCTCGAACTCCCTTGACAGATTCAAGGATACCCAAATACACATGATTACTCTTGACAACTCAAGAACTCTCACATCTTTATTGGAAGAGACCTAGACGAACGTCCGAGACGCCGTCAAGGAACCAACCCCGCAGGGCTGATGTTGAGCTTCAGGATTACAAGATTTAATTCAAACAAAGCTAAACCTAACCCTAGCCGCACCACCACATTAGGCCTTGTTTGGTAGTGGAGTATTAGTGGGGATTAGTGGGGATAATTCCCTAGGGGATTGGGTTAATCCCCACCTGTCACTCAATCCCCACAAATATTGTCCCCTGCCAATCCCCAATCCCCTGTTTTGAAAAACACGCATTTGGTACTCAGGGTTTGTGCAATTCAGGGTTTGTGCACAAGCTCAAGCTCATAACAGCAAGACAAGAAACAATGGAGATATTTCAGCGTAAGTTACAAAAGATTCAATTTTTATGGCAACAATTTAACCCAAGTCTGTATAGTAAACATCCAACATGCATCAGGAATTAAAACACAAATTTTCAGTCACGTAATGCGCAACGGTTCGGCATAAATTAGGAGACTCTGTTCATTTTGGAAACTCTTGGAAACTCTGTTCATTTTGTTCATGTGATCTTCAAAAAACATCCATGTACCGTCAGCTGAAATAGCAAAAACAGTGAAGCAGAATTAGATCAATCCAACAGCAAGATCAAGAAGACAGCTGCTGTATAAAACTTGAAAATAGCAAAAATAATGAAACACTGGCTTCAAGTTTCACTAGCAGCAACTGGTTTTACATTGAAGTGCAGGATAAACACACGGCAAGCTCAGTCATAGAAAAGAAGATGCATATGCGTTGAACAAATTGAGCAAGCTACTCTATGCGTGCTTGTTTGGACATCAAAATCACAGGTTATAGCGCCCAAAAAGATCTGCAGATTTACTACTCGGCATATCGTGCTAAGTTCTTAGCCAATGCAGTCTTATCGTGCCTCCGCAGCGAAAACTAGGCAAACAACAGACCGGTTTCTGCAGCGAAAACAATAGATGCTGATTTGACTCGCGCTATAGAAGTATGAATAACCTTATCAAGCAAAGATTTGAGAAAATGGTACTGACTTTCACAGCATATCCAAACTAGAATTGTAATATCTACTAGATTCTGAGATAAAGAAGCAGGTCAACGTGCCATCAGAGTTACTGAATATACCACTGCCTTATCTACGCAATGTTGGACAGAAGACACACATGCACTTACTATAAACCATGGGCACTTTTAGGTCTTTCTATGAAACAAAATTTCATGGATGCAGTCTCCACTGATTTTGCACACAATTTTCATCATAAAACTATTTTAGGAACGGTTCTTCAAAGGAAAATGCTAAATACTACTAAAATGCTAAAGACTACCAAATGTACTCTATGCTATATGGTCTACAAGACACACATGTAATTGTAATCGACTTAACATGCTGAAATTTGTGTGCCTAGTCACACATGTATCCCAACCAACAATCTGTTCTAAAACCGAAGCATTGTCAAATTCATGCAGCCAAGTGGCCCTCCCTTAATTAAAACAAGGTACCAAACTAGTATAAAATGAATTGCAGTTTTATCTTCAAGATACAAAGCATGAACAAGTTATAGAGGATGATCACATGAATGTAATGTCGACAACAGAGCATGATCACAGGAGTTGGAGCTTACCTCATACTGAATGTGGGTGTTGATATAGGATCCCACGGAGGTGGGAGCTCTCCAACAAATGAATTTTTAGGAGAGAAATCCAGAATGTTCCACTTGCAGTTTGTTGTGGAAAATGGAGTTAAGAAAGAAACCACCTGAAAATATAACAAAGTACTAGATTCAGTTGAGGTGTATTCAGTTAGCTATTGCTTATTGGTTGGCAACGAACGAACAATTCCTTAACAAGAAGCAAGTGGATGACCAAACACCATCTATACCCTTGCCAGCACGCAAGCAATTTGACTTGGCAAATCACGCAACCATCAAAATTTTATGACCAAGAAATCAATTTGATTCTATGAACCAAGAAAGCAAACTATAGATAGTGAAGTACAGTAGCTTCCTGATTTGCCAGCCAGGCAACTAGCAGAAACACAAGTTGACTTTACATCAAAGAAAGAAGGAAATTTCATTTGTACGTATTAATTCCTCTACTAGTACAAATCCCCCTTCTATGCAATCTACAACTACCGAAGGTGGGAGCACAACGTTGGTTCCATGCTAGTTGGCACACACAGAGTGTACTAGATTCAGAGCTCAAAACCAAACTAGTCAAGACAATTCAACCAGCACTTAATTTTGTTTATCCTACCGTTTTCATTCAATTCTGCCTACAACTGCATATAGATATGGTTGACACAGCTAGCTGGCCACTGACAATTTATATAGGTGCCACTGAGAACAGGAGAAGTGTGCTGAATAAGATGTTCATCATATTTCTGAATAGGTGACACAGCTAGCTAGCCACTGACAATTTATATAGGTGACACAGCTAGCTAGCCACTGACAATTCTGCCTACAATTTATCCAAATGTGTTTTTTGGTCATCAGAATCTGTTTCAATATCTAAATTGCACACATAGTATGGCCAAGTCGTTATGGTGTATCGTGGCCTGAAAACTGTATCTAGGAGTTTGCTAATTTAATTTATAGTATGCGTACTACTATCGCCGATATCAAGATATATGCCATATACAATTCTCTGTTTTGTATTTCTAGTGAAAGCTGATTCATAAAGTTAGTCTTGTGTTAAAATGCTATAACACAACAAAGTTTGTTTCAGAGACACGGAAATGACTACAACAATCTGTACCATATCATACAACAACAATACATCAATACGAATTCTATATTTTTACATGTCAAGATAAACATTACATTGTCAAGTTTGTTCATGAGCGCAAGCATCACAAGGACAAGCATGGTTGTCTCTCGTCCTACTTACTCTAGCTAAAACCATGGAAGTTCAGTTCAGGGTGCAGCCGTGCAGCAACCCAAGCCCAAGATCTAGACGAGGTGATGCCATCATCAGCTCAAAATGATCCAAACCGTAAACAATTAACAATGACACAGTGTCCCAAGATCTAGACGAGGTGATGCCATCATCAGCTCAAAATGATCGAAACCGTAAACAATTAACAATGACACAGTGTTGCTTAATTCCCTGCACTGGAATGGGAGATATGCTCGTGACTAACAATACCGCGACAAAACTATCCTTCTTTACAATTGTTCCTTAAAACAGGAATCACTTTCACGATCCTTGGACGCCAAGAACCTCGAGACAGCCGACGACGCCAAGAACGAGCAGTAACCTAGATCGGACTCCAGACCAGCGGGCTCAGCGATAGAGAAAGAGAAGAGGGGTTACCTAGAACGAACTCCAGACCAGCAAGGTGTCGTCGACGGTCAGATTCCTACGGCGACGGCGGCGGTGCAAATTGGCTCGGCAGGATCCATCATGGCCTTTGCTGGCCGCCGGCCGCCGCTCGCCTCCTCTCGCTGCCCGTTGCCGCCGCTCGCTGCCGCCCCGATGCTCTCCCTCTCCCCCGCTCTACCTCTCGCCCCTCGCATCTCCGGTCGCCGCGGCGCCGCATCTCCGATCTGTACGTTTTGCGACACGAGAGTGGAGAACGAGAGACGAGAAGAGAAGAGAGCGGGGACGGGGATAATAAAACGCTAGGGTAGGGGTCGGGATTTTTTGGTAGGCCAAAAGTGGATCCACATCGGGGATTTGCGGGGATGTGCGGGGATTATTTGGGCCAAACCTCTACTACCAAACGGTCCTCCGGGGATTGGCGCGGATTCGAGTATAGGCGGGGATAATCCCGGCGAATCCCCGCGAAACCCCTGGTACCAAACAAGACCTTATATGGGGGAGATGGTGGCCGGCCAGCCCCTATTGGGCTGGGTGCCCCACTATGGGCTTAACCCTGGTTTGTCAAACAGACTTTAAAAACCGTTCGCCATGGCCGCCGCTTCACTCCGCTCCGCCCTCCTCTCCCCGGCCGCCGCCCTCCGCCGCCTCTCGCCCGCCCCGCGCGCACCCCTTTTCGCCCAGCCAAAGGTCTCGAATTCGCCGTGGGAGCTCGATTTATTAAATCTGAGGGACATTCGCGTCCTCGCAACATTCCGCTCACAGATTCTTGTTGGGTTCTGCAGAGATTCGATGGGGTCCGCCGGTTCTTCCCTGCCGCCGCCTCCATGTCGACGTCGTCGGGGACGAAGGAGGCGCCGGACAATAACCCGGGACTCCAGGCCAAGATTAACCCCCCCCCCCCCCCCCCCCCCACCAAGGGCTACTTCATGCAGCAGACAGTAAGTAAGCCGCTCCTCCTATTTCGCGATTCGTTCAGCTGCCGATTGAGCTTGTATGCGTACTATGCGGTTCGAGTATACGCTTCCGTGGGCTTGATCTTCGCTGTGGAGCAGAAGAGAGTATGCGGGTGGATTTAGGCAAAGCAATCTGTCGAACAGTTGGCGATCCTCTCGGTTTGGCCTTGCTTTGCTTATGTTCAGTTCAACACTTGCGGTATGGAGCTATTCTGTGTAATCCTGAAAATTATGTGCTTGGGTGCTGTAGCATAGGAAATTCATGTACGACTATCCTGGGCTTGCGTAGGTAATCGACATATGGAGCCGCTCTGTGGAGTGATGGGAATTATGTGTTTGGATGTAGCATAGGTAACTGATGTAGGAATTCCACTGGCTTGCATTGGAATAGGAGAGCTTCCAATGCTCTGTAATAGAATGAGGAATTTTTAGTTCTCCTGCGCTCACACCCATGAAGCTTCATCTGTTCTGCAAGTGGCTTGAAAATTTCTGGACCAGCTTAGTACTAGGAGCATTTCCGGTTGCCCTGATCGGTTGTTGTAAATAACGTAGTTGTGATGAACATGTCTTGCTTTCTTGTTTGATGGAATGGTACTGCTCCTGCCCGTTTAGGTGAAATAATATAATGATTTTTTTTCTGTTATTTTGCTTACAGATGTTCTGCGTGAAGGACCCAAAAGTGAGCTTCGACTTCTACTCGCGTGTGATGGGCATGTCGTGAGTTTTTTTTATCTCTTTACAGATAATGTATTTATGCATGTGGAGAAGGACATCAGCGGGCCATCCATTTTCTCAGTCAATAACTGTAATAAATTCTGGGTGCCTGTATGAAACGCACTGAAGATATTAGTTCTTGAGTACATGAACTGCAGACTACGAGTAGAGACTAAGGGGTTCATAGATATATGAATAAATAGGAACTGCACTGTGTATCAAATATAGTACTCCCTCCGTCCCAAAATGTAAGGCGTCTAAGGATTAGTCAAAAGTCAACGTTTTTTAGGTTTGACCAACTTTATACATAAAAATATAAACATTTACAGTACTGAATCAACATGAATAGATTCACCATAAAATATATTTTCTTAATATGTCCATTCGATATTGTAGATGTAAATATATTTTTCTAAATATTTGGTCAAAGTTAGTAAAGTTTGACTTTTGACCAGTCCTTAGACGCCTTATATTTTGGGACGGAGGGAGTAACATTACGAGTGCGCATGAAAACTATACCACTCTGTCATGTCATATTAACTGTTTTTCTTATCATATTTACCGCTCCTTTCTCCTTTTGTAAACAAAAAACTACAAGGTTGTTGAAAAGGTTGGATTTTCCCGATATGAAGTTCAGCTTGTATTTTCTTGGTTATGAGGTAAGAGGTTCTTGATTATGAGAACGATAAATCACTTGAACTTGAGATTGTACATGAATCAGCTAATGTATGTGGTTCTTTACCTTGCCACTGCTGATAGGATTTGTCCGCAGCCCCTGCTGATCCTGTCAAGCGGACTGTCAAGCGGACTGAATGGACGTTTGGGCAAAAAGCTACCATCGAGCTCACTCAGTATGTTTAGTTATTCTTGAATATTCTCCATATCTGAGTGAAAATATCATTGATTGTTTTTCAATAGCTGATGCCCTCTAATACATTAGTAAACTGGGGAAAGAGCAGCCCACGTCGCGAATATTGCCCACGTCGCGATAAGTTTTCTTCTTGCGCTTTCCTCCAACAGCGGGGAAAGAGCAATATTCTGTCAGTGCACAATTATTCACAATTAAATAGCTGAGAGAAAGAATTAGGAGTATACCTCTCCATTAAAATCGGTGTCAAACATTTTCTCTAGGGATGTAAAATGTTTAACCATTTTACCTTTCTAAAAACCCTTTGCCTTCTTACACTCAGCATGCTGAAATCAAAACAACATCAAAATGATTCTACAATAATAGACAATATATAGAACTAACTATCAAGATTAAAGAAAAGAACATGTGTTCTCAAAGGAGTACCTGTACTTTTCGTATCCATTCATTTGGTATTTTTCCAGTCTTGACACTATTACCAGCCAAGACTAGTCTGCAATAGGTCATTACCTTAAAGCATTTAGTGTCTAGTGAATTGTTTGAGAACGTCCTTCCAGTTGTTCTAAGCAAATCTTGTCGTAATTCGTCATATACTTCCTGTACGTCGACCAGTGCTAAAAATGACAAAGTTCTCATGTCGCTCTTCATTATGCTTGACCTAATGAGATTCGAACTTGTTTCGCAAAACTGAAGCTCAGTCTCGTCTGTCCATTTCACCTTCTCACTCATTTGAGGAATCTAAAAAAAGATAATACAATGATATTACCATACACATTCCCTGATTAATATTGAGATTGTCTTTTAAAAAATTTGAGATGAACCACGTACCTTACTGTAATCAGACTCGGGATGTTTGGCTTTATTTTTTTAAAGAACTTTGTCATTGTTTGGCTTCATTAAAAAAAAAATGAAGTCAAACATCCCGAGTCTGATTAGAGTAAGATACGTGCTTCCGTCTCAATTTTATTTGAAGACAATTCAATATTAATCAGGGAATGTGTATGGTAATATCTTTGTATTATCTCCTTTTAGATTCCTCAAATGAGTGAGAACGTGAAATGGACAGACGAGTCTAAGCTTCAGTTTTACGAAACATGTTTGAATCTCATTAGGTCAGGCAGAATAAAGAGCGGTATGAGAACTTTGTCATTTTTAGCACTGGTCGACGTACAAGGTGTATATGATGAATTACGGCAAGATTTGCTTAGAACAACTGGAAGGACGTTCTCAAACAATTCACTAGACACTAAATGGTATAAGCTAGTGAACTATTGCAGACTAGTCTTGGCTCGTAATAGTGTCAACACTGGAAAAAATACCAAAGGAATGGATACGAAAAGTACAAATAGTCCTTTGAGAACATATGTTCTTCTGTTTAATTTTGATAGTTAGTTCTATATATTGCCTATTATTGTAGAATAATTTTGATGTTGTTTGGATTTCAGCATGTTGAGTGTAAGAAGGCAAATTGTTTTGAGAAAGGTAAAACGGTTGAACATTTTACATTACTAGAGGAAATGTTTGGCACTGATTTTAATGGAGAGGTAAACTCCTAACTCTTTCTCTCAGCTGACAGAATATTTTTTGCTCTGATTTAATCGTGAATAATTGTGCATATTGCTCTTTTCACGCTGTTGGAGGGAAGCGCAATAAGAAAACTTATCGCGACTTGGGCAAGCTAAAGCCTTTGAATGTAGACCAGCAGCTGCCTACGGGGGCCGTCACCGCCACGAAGAAGAAAAATGTGACCTCCGGCGAGGGCGCCACGGCGAGCGTGGTTCCGCCGGGCGAGCGTGGTTCCGCCGGCTGGGACCCCCGCGTTTTCTGCTCACAAGCCACGGATGAGGCAGGCATTGGCTAGTATACTGATGCCCTCTAATACCTAAACTCATTTTATGATCGTGAATTCAAAGGCTACCATAATGGGAACTCAGATCCTCGTGGTTTCGGTATGTGCAAGGAAAGTTCATATGTAACTTTATTACTTATGCTTTTGCTTAAACTAACCATGAATCTCTTAGCTGCTGTAACACTTGTTTATATATTTTTGTTTATTCAGGCCATATAGGGGTAACAGTGGATGATGTCTATAAGGCATGTGAGCACTTCGAACGTCTTGGGGTAGAGTTTGTGAAAAAACCAGATGACGGTAAATTTATTCGCCTAATATTTTACATCAGTATTACTAGCACAAAACCAATGCGTTGCTACGGTATCACACTAATTTAAATTGTTATCGTTTATGTTAAAATGAATTGTAAGCATTGCTTCACTTCTACTTCTAAAACAAACTTGGATACAGCAGCTCAGCATAGACCCAAAGCCCAGCTAAGCCTCTCTCCTGTAACCCATACCTAGATCTCTAACCGGTGAGATTTTTTTTTAAAAAATCCCATGATGCCCCTAGTAATCTTCCACCTACTCATCGCCTCTTTTATGCAAACGCGATCAAATCCGAGCCCCCATCCCCCTTTTTGTCGATGGCGCCGTGCTCTACCCTCCTCATTTTGCATCGCGCGATGACGCCGCCCAATTCGAACCCTTTCTTTTTTTTTAACTTTTGAGTGGTATAGTTTTTATTGATTTTTTTTTTTTCATATCTAATGGAAATGATGTTAGTCATCTTCATATTCCTTCACGTGTGAACTTAAAATACATACCTATTCATTTATTAAACTAACTAGCTATTCCTATAAGATATTGTAGTTCCTAAGGGAAGCACGGATTCTAATCATACTTGCCACCACAGTACAAAACACAATTCTCATGTAAACATTATATCTGTGATCCGCGCAACAGCTTTCAAGTATATTATCATCCATTTACGGGGATATAGTTCTAGGCTATCTATAATTTGGCCTCCTGAACTGAACTCCCGCATGAACTGTTACAGCTATATTCAGATCGTTGGCCTGATTGCAAAGCAGGAAACAAATGGAATGGAAATTCCTCTTCTGTCATTAAAGAGGATTGACGAGCGGCAGACCTCTGTCCCATCGCGTGGCCATCACAAACGGAGCTGGAGGGAGCAGCGGCCGACCTTGCCACGCCCCTGCCTTTGCCGGAGACCATCCTATCGCTGCGAGCTCCGCTAACTCGAGGCCTCTATCAACGCCCCTTCCCTTGCGGCCTTGCCGGCGACCCCATCGCACGGTATCCCACCGCCACCGCTACTCCGAACGACACCGCCGACCGCTCCGATTTGGAGGACGCCGCTGGAGGATCTCGAGGCAGAGGGTTGGATGAAGGAAGAAGCACACAGTGGGGGGGGGGGGGGGGGGAGATGGAATGGCCGGCGCTAAGCTTCGGCTGCGACACGGTGGGGGCAGTTGGAATGTCTGGCGCTGAGCTTCGACTGGGACGGAGAGCACGAGAACACGAACACGATGTAGATCGGTGGCGGTTGCGCGAGGAGAATGGGCTCGGGGCGTTGAAAATTGGGATAGTTCTTTTTCTCCTCCAAACGTTAAGTTCACTTACCGGTGGCAGTGGTGGGTAATTTCCTCCAACTTTCGGGGTAGTTTAAAGTTGAACGAAATTTTTGGCAGAAACCTTACTACCTTTATTATTAGGTATAGATATGGTGTACCGGTGTCACATACGGCCTTCAAACTGAAGTGTTAATTCAATAGAAACGATGGTAAATGTTAAGGGATAAGCAAGAAACTTAGTTAAGTGGCTTGTATCCATAAGACTGGGATGTTAACAGTGGTATTATTTTAGTTACTCCGCAATGTTTGAACTTCATGTTTTTTTGGTTGGCGATTTGACATTTGTATGCTGGTACCCACCCATATGCATTGATGTTAGCTAGAGTTATCCTGAACTATTGATTGATTTCGTCACTTGAGTTGATCCGGCGTTACATGTACTTCATTTTGATCCGGCGTTACCTGTACTTCATTTTTTTGATGGTGATGCAATTTTTTTTGATGCCCACCTTTATGAATTGCTGCCAACTATAGTTGTCCCCAAACTATTATTGATTGATTTTGTCTTTTTGTGGAGCTGCTGAGCTATTCTTATCACCTTCCTATTTTCGTAGACAGCCAATTCGACATTACATGTTCCCACAATCTGTCTTGTATAATCTGAAATTTTGCATTTGTAATTTTTGTTAAGTTCTTAGCTTGTGGCATGAGTTAGTGCAGGTGTTCTTTCCACTTTTCTTCAAATGACTAAAGTCTGGCAGATGACTTTCATAATTTGTTTGTCATATGGTTTGTTGAGTATTGCAATGTGGCATAGGCTATAGTGCAAAGCAACTGGGTGGATCTTCTTTAAATCTAATATCTACTTCGCTTGTTTTAACCATTTTATCGTCTCTTGTGAAACTACTGCTAGGAATGGAGGAATATTTGCTGCTACTCACTAGATTCACTTCACAAGTTGATATATCTAAATATATGCATTGAAGTTTTGTAAACCTAGTTTAGTTTTACTCTTGCAATATTCAAACTACTCACATATAAAGGTAGAGCTGACGTAGAAATAGTTTGTTGATGATTGTTGATGACTGCCATAATTTCTTGAAGAACACTATGGTCACAGATGCTGATCTGATTTACCCTTAGAGCATCCCCAGCCGTTGGGGCTCCCCAGGCCGAAATCCGGCGTTATTTAGGGCCGGATGGATGTATTTTGTGGCCTGGGGAGGCCCATTTTTTCAGCCGCGAGCCCATGGTCGCCGATTGACGCGCACCCACCGCGTGCATAGCGACGGCGCAGTCACCGGGAAGGGCAATCGTCGGAGTTCCCTCGACGCATTGAACCGTCGCGAAGTGGTCTGGAGAGCCGAAACGACTCGTCGGGAACGGTCTAAGTGGCCTCGATGCGAGAACCGCCGTAATGGAGCACGAACTCCGCGGAAGAGCAACCGCCGCTCTCTTCGTCGATAGACCTACATATACGGTTTCCGACGGCTGACGCCATTCATCTGTTCTCTCCTCACCATCCTCCGTCAACCATGAGCGATCTCTCTTGGCCATCGGACACCGACAACGAGGGGAAGCCGCCTGGATGGCGCCATTGGTGGGATAAAGCTGCATCGCCGGCCAGCGACGATTCCCCCCGCCGGCCAGCGAGGACGAATGGGATGACGACGAGGAGGAGGACGAAGAGGCCGAGGAGCAGGCCAAGGAAGAGGCCGAGGAAGAGGAGGAGGAGCAGCAGGAGGAGGATGACGAAGAGGCTGAGGACGCTGACGAGGAGGACTCAACTTCCTCCGACGAGGAGGTGACGAGCCGGAAGCGTCGCCGCCACGACGATGAGGCGGGGCCATGTAGGAAGAAGTAGTTTAAGTTTGTTTTAAAGTTTTTATATGTAATTTTTATGTTTATTTGAATTATATTCGAAATATATATAATCTGTCTATGTTGCACCACTTGAGAGTTCAAAGCTTTCGTTCGACGAGGGTATTGCCGTAGATCGGGAAGACGAGGGTATTGCCGTACAAACCCAGGCCATTGTCGCCGACAAGTGGGGCCACCAGACGCGCGGGAAGTTTCCTCGCCGTTTCGCGCGCTTTTGTTTCGTCCGGAGTCCCCGAAAGCTCCCCGGGGGGCCGGGGATGGCGTGGGATCGCCGGATGAATTTAGGCCCAAATCCGGACGAAAACGAGGAACCGGGGGCGCGACTGGGCCGAATTCCGCCGTCCGGATGGAAAAAACGTCCCCGACGAGGCCCCCGAACGATGTTTTTTTTTTCCATCCGGACGGCGTAATCCAGGGAGCTTTCGGGGACTCCGGACGAAACAAAAGCGCGCGAAACGGCGAGGAAACTTCCCGCGCGTCTGGTGGCCCCAACTTGTCGGCGACAATGGCCTGGGTTTGTACGGCAATACCCTCGTCTTCCCGATCTACGGCAATACCCTCGTCGAACGAAAGCTTTGAACTCTCAAGTGGTGCAACATAGACAGATTATATATATTTCGAATATAATTCGAATAAACATAAAAATTACATATAAAAACTTTAAAACAAACTTAAACTACTTCTTCTTCCTACATGGCCCCGCCTCATCGTCGTGGCGGCGACGCTTCCGGCTCGTCACCTCCTCGTCGGAGGAAGTTGAGTCCTCCTCGTCAGCGTCCTCAGCCTCTTCGTCCTCCTCCTCCTCTTCCTCGGCCTGCTCCTCGGCCTCTTCGTCCTCCTCCTCGTCGTCATCCCATTCGTCCTCGCTGGCCGGCGGGGGGGAATCGTCGCTGGTGGACGATGCAGCTTTATCCCACCAATGGCGCCATCCAGGCGGCTTCCCCTCGATGTCCGATGGCCAAGAGAGATCGCTCATGGTTGACGGAGGATGGTGAGGAGAGAACAGATGAATGGCGTCGGCCGTCGGAAACCGTATATGTAGGTCTCTCGACGAAGAGAGCGGCGGTTGCTCTTCCGCGGAGTTCGTGCTTATGCTGCAGGAGACAACCGAACCACAAAATTTTGATCTATTTGGTATACTCCAATATCTCGAACTCTACTAAATACATTGAAGTATATATGTACCCACATATGATTTTCCCTCATACGAGAGATTATAAACATGTCAAATGTCAAGCGCATAGTGTTTATGTATACTACCAGGATAGCTACCATAGATATTTAGGACAGTCATATGACTTGGGTGAAACTAACGTTCATGCATAAGACCATACATCTAGAATAGTCACATAATTTATATGTTCAACAAACTGGCTCATAAGTGCATTCTATGCATGAGAGAAATTCCAAAAGAAAAGAAGAGGCACGCTAATATTGTGTTTTACAAAAAAAAAAAAACAGACTCGTATCTCCCTTCGTTCATATTACTTGTCGTTGATTTAGATGTATCTAGACACATCCAAATGAGCGACAAGTAATATGGAGCGGAGGAAGCATGGAGTGCATACTCTTTACTTAGACCCTTTGAGTGTACATTCCATCTTGTTCACTTCTTCATTTACTTATTGCAAAAAATACGGCAAGGTTACTTAAAAGGTTGGATTTTTATGCTTGTACTTTTTTTTGGATTAATGTTTGTGCTAGTGTTGGTTGCGTTGTTGGATCTCCGTTGTTGTGTAGTCCATGTATAGGCGCAATCGTTGGTACAGGGTTTGGTTCTAAAATGTGTAGTTCTTCTCGTTGCACCAACAATTCGCTTATACTCCTACATGGCAGCATAAAATGAAGAGCGGTTAACAAAACTTCACAATGCGACATTGTTCTTCTTCACATGGCTTGGAAGAATGTTGCATGTGCTCGCTATGTGCATCTTGTTAGTATTTAGAAGCTTCCCAGTGTTTTGGTACTACGGTACTTTTATTTGTGTTGTAGGACAAGGGAAACTTGTCGGACTTATCAGTGAACTCCGTGTTGTCGGCGGTGCCACTTCGGTATTTGCTCGTGCCAGATAGGTACTTCCCAATTCGAAAGAAAAACATCATGAAATGGCCCGCTGCTCCGTCCACATTCGTCTTGAACAAGGTTGTTGCGTTCATCAAGAATGGGGTCCCAATGGATAAATGATTCATGTGAAAGGGCCTTAAAGCTGTTGCAGATGTTGTTCGCAAGTTCTCTAAGCGTCGAGTTCACCCGGAACAGATCTACAACCATTTGAGATATTGGAGAGTAAGGTGGTTTCATGTCCTCAAGCTCAAAAGGCTCGAGGATATGCGCAGGGCAGAGGAGACAACAAACAATCGTGATGGATGGCGATGTGTACTTTGCCCATATCAAGGCCGGACCAATTTAACATTTCTTTCAGTTCATTCGCTTCGTCCTAATGTATTATTACCTGTGAGGAGCCGCCTCAGATGGGGTGGTGGTGGTGGTGGTGGTGATGGTGCTTGTTGTGGTGCTGATGATGATCATGTATGTTTTGGGAGTAGCTAGGCTTGATGAAAACTGTTTCCAACTCTATATATTATGCGAGGTGGTATATATTGACCTCTCGGGTGGTGAATTTGTGATGCATCATGAGCAGTTGTTCGTAAACTCGTGGTGCAACACTATCATCGTGACTATGATCCACTGCTACTACTATGCTAGTCCTAATGATTATGTGCTATATATTAGCCCTTGAATGAGTGTCAATTCTATCAAACCCATTATGTTCAATGTTCTCTTTGCTTGGTAATCTCAGCACATAGCCGACAAGATAGCCCTATCAGGAAACTGCATGTACCAAACGGACGATCGATTAGCTGAAGCACAAATTGTAGGCAACCAAACAACGGAGGCTTGGCATCATCCATGATGCATAAAATGAATTGTTGACATCCAAACAAATTGCAAAACGTGAATTGAAGGTCGCACTATCCTGCAGGGCTTTCCTAGAACAAAGTTCCCATGTGCGAAAAAAATGGTGCGAGCAACCAAACTCACCCTGCGTGTCTAGCAATTTCTGATATATGTTCCACCCACCATGAATGGAACAACTCTAGCCAACTATATAATAGAAATATAGAAGAGAGTGGATTTTTCTTTTTGCTAAGGGTACATAATATTTTTTTTCTAACATATGACTTGGCTTCGAGATCTTATGGGTTTCAACTCTAGCCTACCCCAACTTGTTTGGGACTGAAAGGTTTGGTTGTTGTTGTTGTTGTATTCTGCTTCGATATATATTTTCATTTTTCATTGAAGAAAATAATATAATAATCTTATAATTTAGATACAAATTGGACAGATTTGTTAAACGGGTAGCGCAATGGTAGGGCCAGATTTGAAGGCTGTGAAGTCCCGAACCGACTCGGACTCTGAACCGACTCGAGCTCAAAGTGTACCACCACCGCCTCGTACACGTACCCAGTCTTTATATAAGTCAGAGCTCAGAGCTCCCTCAGCTATCTATGGAGCTGCAAGCGCCGGGGAATTTGTTTGCGCCACAGACGATCGCAATGGCGCGTCCGAGGCCGACAGCAAAGTGCAGGAGCGTGTACGTCCCGCCGCCTAGGGCAGCAGCGGCGGCCGACTACGCCGCCGGCGACAAGGCCTGCCCAGCCTACCAGCGCCAGACCTGGGACGCGCTGAGACGCAGCATCACCGGCCACGTGAACAAGGCCACCGCCGCCAACATCCGCCACGTCCTTCCAGAGCTCCTCGCCGAGAACCTCGTCCGCGGGCGCGGCCTGCTCTGCCGCGCGCTGCTCAGGTCGCAGGCGGCCTGCCCGGCCTTCACCGACGTGTTCGCGGCGATCGCTGCGGTCGTCAACTCCAAGATCCCGGACGTCGGCCGGCTCCTCCTGGTCCGTCTCGTGATCCGGCTCAGTCGCTCCCACGCCACCGGCGACAAGACACAGCTGGCGGCCGCGGCGAGGTTCGTGGCCCACCTTGTGAACCAGGGCGTGGCGCACGAGCTGCTGGCGCTGGAGCTCCTGGAGATGCTGCTCGCCGAGCCCACGGACGATGGCGTGGAGGTGGCGGTGGGCTTCGTCACGGAGTGCGGCGCCGCTCTGAGCGAGGCGTGCCCCCGTGCGGTGGACGCCGTGTTCGATCGGCTCCGGAGCATCCTCGTCGACGGCGGCGTCGACAAGCGCGTCGGGTTCTTGATCGAGGGGGTGTTCGCGGTCAGGAGAGCTCGGTTCCGGGGCCACCCGCCTGTCCGGCCGGAGCTGGACCTCGTGGAGCAGGAGGATCAGTTCACGCATCAGGTCGAGATCTCGCTCCAGCTTGACCCCGAGACCCATCTCGACGTGTTCGTGGCAAGCGGCACTTTCCTCCAGGACGAGGCTGCCTACGATGACCTCAAACGAAGCATGCTCGGAGACGACGGCCAGGACGAGGATGACAACGAATATGACGAGTCCGAAGACGGGGATGATGATGATGAAGACACGGATGTGACGATCAAGGACGAGACGGAGACGAACCTGATGGGCCTCCGGCGGACGATCTACCTGACGATCATGTCGAGCGCGGGCGCGGAGGAAGCGGGTCACAAGCTACTGTCCATCGTGAGGCCCGGCCATGGCCAGGAGGTGGAGCTGTGCGGCATGATCGTCGAGTGCTGCAAGCAGGAGCGGGCGCCCAAGACGCGGTTCTACGGCGAGCTCGGGCAGCGGCTGTGCGGCGTCGGCCGGGCGTACCAGGCCGGCTTCGAGGCGTGCTTCGCGCGGTGCTACGCGGCGGCGCACCGCATGGGCACCGACGAGCTGCGTGCCGCCGCGGGGTTCTTCGCGCAGCTGCTGGCCGCCGACGCCGTGCCGTGGGGCGGCGTGCTGGGCGGCGTCAGGGTCACGGAGGAGGACACCACGTCGTCGTCGCGCATCTTGGTGAAGACGTTGTTCCAGGAGATGGCGGAGCAGCTCGGGGTGCGGGTGCTCGGCCGGAGGATGAACGACGGCGATGACCCCGTGGTCCGTGACGCCCTGTTCCCGAGGGACTCTGCCAAGAACGCGAGGTTCGCCATAGATTTCTTCACGGCGATCGGTCTCGAAGGAGTGACTCAACCTGCGAGGAAGCTCTTGTTGTCCGGTAGTTAGCCATTCTGACATTCTTTGCTACTCCCTCCCGACGAAATAAGTGGACCTTGTTTTAGGTCAAACATTTTAAAATTTGATTCGAACATCATTTATGCCGCTAATTTATTACCACTAGATTTGTTCAAGAGTGTTGTTTTATAATAAATAAACAAATTTAATACTATCATATATGTTGGTATTTTTCATATAAAGTTGGTCAATTTTTTTGACATAAGGTAGATGTGTATTTATTCATGATGCGATTGATCAGGATAATAATTTTTTGAAAGAACTTGAAAATTCCATTTTATAAACATTTAACATACTCCTCTTTATAAGTTGCTTAATGGATATTTTTATAAAGTTAATGTTGTAATGGCTAATTAGGATTACTATTACACCAAAAATTAAGGAAAACCCTAACTAGCAGCCGGGGGAACTCCTGCTTGCACGCATCATGCGTGATGCGTCCCAACGGGGTCCACCCACAACATTTATATTCTCGCTCTACCTTTATTCGTTATTTCCCACAACGGAGAGAAACTACCACGTGATTCCCGCATGCCTAACAGCTCGAGTTCCTCCGGTCGCAGCTCCAACATGCATGGGACCTCATAAATATTAGTGAGATAGATTTTGATCTATGTTGGTTGGTATCGTTCTGTTCGCAGTGCATCAAACTATATTATGCTTGTATGAGGTGAGAAGTCACCGAGATCGAGAAATACATGGTGCCAATTTGGGGGATTAGGAGTTGAATTCGGAGTGAATCTAGGAGGTTAAGGTTTTAAATAACGGAATTGGTGAAAATTAGGCATCTTAGATTTATTAAATCTCATTCACCTACTCGGCCATTAGAGCATCTCCAGTCACGTCCCCCAAACCGCGCCGGATCGAGCGTTTGGGGGACGTGTTTTGTTCGTGCCGCGTTTGGGGGACGTCGCTCCCCAGCCGCGTCCCCCAAACGCCGCCCCAATCAGAAATTCAAATAGATGCATTCAAAAGAGATCGTTCCCGCCGATTCGTCGCGATCAGAGTAGCGGCGATCAAAGTACTAGGCGCGCGATCATATTACAGACCGGTGGTGCATGCAAATTAGAAGAAGGGGTTGGGCGACGGCGTCGTATCCTGAGTCGACGCAGGCCCGTCGAGCACGATGACCTCGTCGCGATCTGCATGTTGCTGTGCATGGTGCGTCTGCTCCGTCGCTGACGCAGAGGCCGACGCAGGTGTAGCAGTAGAAGACGCGTCAGCCTGCTCTTCTTCTTGTTGCCGCGCGCCGCCGATGCCGCTGCCAGGGCCGCCGCGTCCGCCGCCGCCATTTTGGCTTCGATGTCGTCGAGGATCTGGCCTTTGAAGAAGTTGTGCGCCGCTCGCGTCCGGGGAGACATTCCCTCTGTCGACGTTCTCAGCAGGGACATGTCGTCCCTGCGTTTCTTGAGCTCCAGCTTCTCCTCTTGCCTCTTGAGCAGCTCGGCCCACCTTTGGTCGGTCTTCTTGTCGCGGGAGATAAAGGTCGAGGAGACGTCAGCGAGGCATTTCGTGATCGACGCCTGCGTCTTTTCAGATGACGCAGCGTCGGCCAAGGCGGCCTTGGCAACCTTGTTGCCAGTAGGACGCCCTGTCGAAGTTGCCAGCGGCGCGTCCAGATCAATGACGTCCTTCCCCTTGGACAGCGACAAGCGCGTCAACCGCCAATTCTCATTCATTTTGAGCTTGCCATAGCAATGCATGAGCACGAAAGACTTGTGACCTTCCGAGTTCTTCGAGTACAAATCCATGGCCCTATCAAACTAACCAAAGGAAGCAGAGTCATTTCATCGAACACAATGTAGGCGCTACGGATTATGGAAGAAAGAGTCGTACCAGTTGGGCGACGTCGGCGCCGCTGTCGCCTCTGGTCTCTAAGTCGTGATGGTACCCATGGAAGGAGTTCACCGACGCCTGGATGATGGCCCATCGCGTCGACATTGCCTTCTGGCTCCTCTTCATTGGCACTTTCTGGTAGTCGATGTTGATCAGCTTGCGCTCATCGAACTCGGCCTTGATCCTCGCCCAATACTTCCCGCTTTTTTGGTTTGCGCCGATGATGGAGTCATGGCTCACCGTCGCCCACGACTCGCACAGACAAAGATCTTCCAGAGGCGTCCACTTCGGGCCTCGTGTGCCCGACGCCTTCTTCTTCTTCTTCTTCGTCCTCACGCCGTCCGCGTCTACCTCCACGAGATCATCATCACCGGCACCCTCGTCGTCCTCTTCCTCGCCGCCCTCTTCGTCCTCATCGTCGTCCTCCACCCCGTCCTCTTCCTCGTCGTCCTCCTCCTCAACCCCGTCGTCCTCCTCAGCATCGGCGCCGTCGTATTCGAGCGGACCCCTGCGGCCGGTGAAAGGGTCGCCGTCCGGACCGGGTCCTGGCTCGCGCTGCTCGTACGCCGGGGAGTAGAGGTTGTTGGGGTTGAAGCCTCCGTGCGGCAGCGCTTCCTGGTAGTGCGGCGACAAGTTAGGCGTCACGCACCCGGGAGTGGCGGAGGGGCCGTCGTTGTAGAAGGCGGCTTGCGACGGAGAGATCACTCCCGGAACGTACACCGGCACAGACGTACTCCATGGGCTCGCGTTGGTGGCGGCGATACACCCGGCCATTACGTGCTGGTGCTGGCGCGCCGCCTGAGCCTTCTTCTCCAGCTCCGCCGCCCTCCGTCCTTTCCGCTCCGCCGTCGATAGCTTCCGGCGCAGGCAATCTTGCTGCCATTGATCGTCGGTCCATCCTTCAGGCTTCTTCTTCGCAGCCGGCGCCTTCCGCGGCTCGCGAACGGCGTTTTCGCCCCTTTCGTCCCATTGCCCGGCGGCTTCTTGGCCGCTTTCTTCGCCATCTTTTTGGGGGCTGTCGGCGGCGCCATGTGGAGAGGGTAGCGGCGGCGGGTGGACGGCGGGTGGACGGCGGGAGGGAGAAAGAAATCGGCGGGATAGGAGAAATGAATCGGCGGCGGGATATGTTTTGGGAGGCCTGAAATGCGCGGCGGTATAGGCACGATTTGGCGGGAGCGGCGGGATTTGGCGGGAGTGTGAGACGAATTTTCCCTGTGCCGCTGACGGGTCGGGCCCGCGTCGGTTCGCCTCGCTTTTCGGTGTGTCCGGCGTCCCCGGTGCGTCCCCTGTGGGACGGGGACGGGCTCGGGCCGCCGGACACCGTATCGGGCCGCGCCGGACAAAAATGGGCTTTGGGGGACGCGGCTGGAACGCATTTTCTGTCCGGCGCGCCCCAAACCCCTTTGGTTTTTGTACTTCGGTTTTTGGATGATGTACTTGTTCTTTCAGTTAGTGTATTTTGTACTTCTAAGTTAGTGTACTTTTACTTTCATTTTTTTTTGTCTACTTGTATTTAGGAGTACACTTTGTAATTTTTACTCGGCGTGGGCATAGCCCAGTGTTTGGAGTCGCAGTGGCGCACCACAACGGACAGAGTTCGATCCCTGCTAAAAGGAATTTTTGGAATTGTCATGCCAAGTCTCGTTTCTACTATATCACTAGTGTTCTAGTTCCTCCTAGACACTGTTTCATTTAAAAAAAAAAAATTGTACTCACGTTTTAGCCTACTTGCACTTTGTACTTCGATTTTGATATACCTGTCCTTGGAATATATTTGTATTTTGTACTACTTTTGTAAAAAAAAAATTAAGTACGTTTATATTTAGAGTACAGACTTGTACCATACTTTAAGTTATGTACATTTTCTAATTTTATGATTAGTTTACTTTTCTTAATTATTCACTATAGTGTACTTGTATTGGCAACAGGACAAAGTCAACCATGAAAACAATTCATATGGAATACCCTAACCCTAACTTGGATAAGAGTTAGATGCAACCATGTTTTCCTGAAGTACCCAAGTTTAGTACGACATTCAAAAAAAATCAAGACGCCCATCCTCAGATGATGAACTTGTGATGTATCACGGGCTATAGTTGTTTTACTCACGGTGCATCAGCCATTAGGGTAACTATTAGTGAAGATGGTGCTGCCTATTACCACCCACTTTTGATGAACTAAATATGGTAATTGTTAGTATTCAGTCATGGTTGCCGGGTAACCTCACCACTCCAATGCAAGAGGTTACTATAGCAGCCTCATGTGTGCAACCAAACATGAGTGCTTTGCATCAGCCGAGCCAATATCGGCTATGTGCAACCTATCAAATAAAAGGAGATAGTTGTCCACCGGGTGTGGCCTTCGCAGGCTACCAAACGAAGTGGAAAACATGGCTCGGAGCTCATTTTGAATGGGCTATGCCCCCTAGGGTCTACCCCGGGAGCGAAAAAATGCCTAGGCTACCAAACACGCCCTAAATCACCTCGCAACTAACAAAGTGGACGGCAAATCGACAATGCCTAGGTTAGGTTTTCCGGGGAGTCAAGGCATAGTGGGATGACCACATGGAGTATGTGGTGGGCTAGCATAGCCAAAAAAAAAAAGGCACGGTGCGATGAGGACACGTTCATGCAGCCGCAAGAGGCTACCAAAACCTCACACCTTCGACCTTTTGGTGTATTTAAAGATCCCATAGTATATAAAATTTGTTGTGGAGTATATCCACTTTTTACCAGTGGGATAAATGGAGAATGGGCAATTGTTAAGACGTGCTTAGTGCTTGTAGTACTAGGATAAATATCATAAGGCTTTGGTGAACCCACTAAGCTTTGACACGCATGTAACATCCATTATCAACCGATTGGCAGACAACTAAACGAGCACATTAGTTGCATAGGAGAAATCCCAAAATCAAGACAAGCATGCTACTATTAAGTTGAAGAGAGGAATTAACATTCTTGTACCATGCCACCTGATTGATCATGCACTTCAACTCTTCAAGTGATTCTCATGTTCAGCAAAAGATCATGAAAGTGAGCAACAACCCGAGAGCATCTTCCCTCACTAGCTAGTACATGATGGCGATGGCAGGCGTGTCAAAAATAAAACAAAAAACCTTAGTAGAGGTGGTTTTACTAGACGTTGGTACGCTTTGAGCAGTGATATATATCACACAAGTATGCTCTTATCCCTCGCTCTTGTGTACATTAAAATATATACCTTAGAAACGACTTGTTTGGACATGTGAAGTTGTTAATCACGTTAAAATAATATTATTACAGCATTTTGTGCTCAAAAGAGATGTCTGGTTTCCACCTCATGCTTAAGAGGATACTTTTCGAATTTTTTTTCTTTTGGAGAAAACAGAGGATATCGAACTCCCACATTTGACGTCATGTTACAGATAGGACTGAAGGTCTGAACCTAGCAAAATTGAACCTATCTTGTTAACTTTGTATCTCTGGAATCTAACTGTTTTAACTTAAGTTAAAGCATTGAACATCAAAATTCGTACAAGTATCAAATGGGTGAAAAAACATTATAATAGGATAATAACAATCAATATCTAACTCCATTGAACCCTCTTATCAGTTGAGAGCCCAACACAACAGATGGAACATATATGTCACTAAGCTTGTAATATTTTTTATTCCTTCCTCCCGTCCTCAATGATACACATCATCCAACAGACTGACCCTCAGACCCTGGCCACTCTATCATGCTGAATATGGTAGGCTGTCAGCAAACAACGCTAGCATTTGGCTGATAATGGCATCTACTTTGCATATCCGCCGATCCCGCGAGAGCGGAGAACCTCATCATGTAGATGCTGAGGGCAGTCAAAGATACGTAAGTCGAGATGCACCCAGTGCGGCTCTTTGCGGGAACGCATTTAATACTTCCCCTTGCATCCCAAGTCTTGAGGATGATCATTAGCCAAGCTGTGTGACATCTCATTCGCAAGCATAAATGGAGCCTCGGTCGGATCCGAGCATACTTTTGCAATGTTGTTGCTAGACAGCCGTGTCCATCTCCCTGAATCAACCTAGCACGCAATTCCACAACAAAAGCTATCTTTTGGGGTACTCCAATACTCTCATTATACACTATATAAAAGCTGGCTATTTTCAAGCCCTGTGAGCAGCTCCACTTCACTTGGCACTGTTCATGTGCTATTTTTTTGCCAAACAAAACGTGACACGCAGGCAATCTGCTACAGGAACCGTGCTAAACAGTGCCCCCAGCGATGAACAGTACTGATGAACAGTTCCGGTGCTGTACAGTGTTCGTTGTACAGTACAGGTTACCGTGAACAGTGCTCAATAGGACGCTACAGTACAGTCGCTGAACAGTGCCTTATGATGCACAGTGCGATGAGCAGTACCTGGAACTATACATATGGACCAATGCCTGTGAACGGTGCTGACTTTTTTCCTCCTCTCGCGGTACTTCTTCAACGCATCTTCCCGCAAAAAAAAATTTGAATAATTTAATATATTTACCGAATATTCTGGCCATTTAGAGCAAACAGCCAAACGGTAAATATTTAGTGAATTTTCAAAAAAGCGAATAAACTGCCGCCGCGTTTCTTTTCCTGCCCGGGGTACTTCTTCGACGCAACTTCCCGCAAAAAAAACCTGAATAATTTAATATATTTACCGAATATTCCATCCATTTAGGACAAACAACCAAACGTGTGAATATTTAGTGAATTTTCAAAAAAGCGAATAAACTGCCGCTGCGTTTTTTTTCCGGCCCTCGAGGTAATTCTTAAATGCAACTTGCCGCAAAAAAACTTGGACAATTAACGTATTTACCGTATATTCGGGCCATTTAGAGCAAATGGCGAATATTTAATGAATTTTCAAAGAAGTGAATGAAATGCCGCCACGGGCACGGCGTGCCGCCGTGCTTTTTTCTCCTCTCGCGGTAATTCTTCAACGCAACTTCCCACAAAAAATAACTTGGACAATTTAATATATTTACCGAATATTCAGGCCATTTAGAGCAAATGGCCAAACACCGAATATTTAGTGAATTTTCAAAAAGAAAAGAATAAAATGCCGCCACGGGCGCGACGTAACTTCCCAAAAAAAGTAGAATAGTTCCGGTACTTTCCCTCTCGCAGTAAATTTCCGAGGATAATTCTTACAAAAAAAAGTAGTTCCACAATTTAATATATTTCGCTGAAATTCGTGACATTTAGAGCAAACGGCCAAATGCGGATAATTAGTGCATTTTCAAAAAAAAACACACAAAATACCGCCACACGATTTAATATATTTACCGAACATTCGCGACATTTAGAGCAAATGACCAAGTGTGAATATTCAGTGCATTTCCAAAAAAAAACGAAAAAAAGTCGGTACAGGAATTAATATATTTACCGAACATTCACGAAATTTAGAGCAAAAGGCTAAACGCTGATATTTAGTGCATTTTCGGAAAATGCAGGAAAATGCCGCCACGGGGGCACGGCGTAACTTCCCACAAAAAAGTACTTCAGCAACTTAACATAGTTAGCAAACATTCGCGAAATTTAGAGCAAACAGAAAAACGCAGATATGTAGTGCAATTTAAAAAAAACACAAAAAACGCCACCACGGGATTTAATATATTTAGCGAACATTCGCGATATTTAGAGCAAACGGCCAAATGCAAATATTTAGTGCATTTCCAAAAAAAACAACAAAATGCCGCCACAGGCGCGGCCTGCCGCCGCGCCAAAGCCTACTAGTACTCTATGTAATATGTGAAGGAATACGTGGATCCACTTCATAGTAAATTCTCAACAAACGGTGGCAAGTTGAGGACAGGTTAAATGTGGAGAAGAGCTTCGTATATATACTACTACTGGGGTACCTATTAGAGCTACAGGATAGTCATAACTTTGGTGAACCTAACTAATTTTATCATGATCTTCAGGACAATCAGTATAGCAAGGACAGTGGACATAAAACTTCCATGCTCAACCAACGGCACAAGTGAAGCCGCAGCCTACTGAAGAAACAAATTGAAAGACTATAATTTTCACGTGGTGCACTCAAGAGTTTATTTCCGTTCCAACACTGTGTATTTCTGATATGGTGACGCTACCACATTTAATTTTTGTGGCACATTGAACCGAAATTTGAAAAACAAAATCTTGGAGAATTATGGATATTTTTTACTCCATGTTTTACTACTTTCTAACAAAAAAATATCCTCCTTTATGGATATTTTCATAGCAGAGATTACTAAATAAGTAAAGCACAACACACAATTTTGTTTTTTCTCCTTTCTCCAAACTCCGACCACCGCCGCCGGGTCCTCCTCCTGACTTCTCGGAGCCTCTCGCCGCCGCCCCTCTTCTCCCTCCACCGGTGACTGAAGCAGGTGCTGGACGCTAGTCGGGGCCCCTCCTAGTCGTGAAATCGAAGCGGGAGGAGGATTATGGAGCCGGACATACAGAGGAACGAGATGCTGCTGGCGCCGACGATGGCGTTCAAGAAGGTGCAGATGGCGGACAAGTACCCCAAGGGCCAGTCCCGTGGCCGCCAGTGGAAGCACCTCCGCTTCCTCCTCCAGGCCGCCGACGCCACCTCGCTCCCCCCGGACCGCCCCAACTGTGAGTGAGCGCCTTGATACCTTTCCGCTGCTGAATTTCTCAGTTGTATCTGCAAATCAAGTGGAGTCGTAGATTTTAGGCCTTCCTCTGCTGCGCTTCATGGTTAGCGGACAAGTACGATTGTAGTTTGTTTAGGTGTTTCAAGAGAATTTATGATCCACTTCAGCCCTATAAACTTGTGGTGGCTCGAGATTGAGAATTGGTGCTATATGATAGAAGAATCTTTTGACCAACAGCCCTTTGAGATTGTGCATTGTACCTTTTTTGGGTCCTAACACATAGCAGCAATTGGAACTTCTTATGTTATTACAAGGTACAGACTTAGAGTTTAGCTTAGGCCTTGGATGCAATAACTTCTGCCTAAATCTTCATCGTTTACGTTTTCCATTTTCGGGGTGTAATTCTGTTGGATAAAAGTTGGTTCTGCACTTGTGCTTGATTGAATGCCATGCTGTAAAATTAATAGGCTGCTGGCTTTTGCTTAGTTTTCTCTTCTCCTGTAACAATTAGCTGTCTTGCTAAGATGATTAGACAGCTCCTATCTGAACTTGTTTATCTCCTTACGAGGATAAGGCTGGATAGTATAAAAATAATTTGATATTAGTTAAATTATGTTACTGATGTGTCGAATTGGTCTACATGTGTAGTTTTTAGAGCAAAGTGTGGTAAATACAGTGTTTTTTATGCAGATCTAAATATTCAGTCGCCGCCATCCATTTATCCACCGAAGAGATACTGTGACGTAACAGGTTTTGAGGTAAGTTTCAACCCTGTACTGAACTTCTCATGTTTATATACATACCCTGTAGTGTTTCTAAACAATAATTTTAAAAATCAAAGATATTTATATTCGAAATAGATCATAATGCTGTGTTTTATGTTTACTTGTAATGCTAAACTGCGTGTGTGTACGCAAAAGTGCATGTGTACCTTAGATTGTGCCGGTTGGTTGAGCATTGAAGTTTTATGACTGTCCTTGCTATACCGATTGTCCTGAAGATCATGATAAAATTAGTTAGGTTCACCAAAGTCATGACTGTTCTGTAGCTCTAACAGGTACCCCAGTAGTAGTATATATATATACGAAGCCCTTCTCCACATTTACCCTGTCCTCGACATGTCACCGTTTGTTGAGAATTTACTATGAAGTGGATCCACGTATTCCTTCACATATTACGTAGAGTATGAGATATTGGAGTATCCCAAAAGATAGCTTTTGTTGTGGGATTGCGTGCTAGGTTGATTCAGGGAGATGGACACGGCTGTCTAGCAACAACATTGCAAAAGTATGCTCGGATCGGACCGAGGCACCATTTATGCTTGCGAATGAGATGTCACATAGCTTGGCTAATGATCATCCTCAAGACTTGGGATGCAAGGGGAAGTATTAAATGCGTTCCCGCAAAGAGCCGCACTGGGTGCATCTCGACTTATGTATCTTTGACTGCCCTCAACATCTACATGATGAGGTTCTCCACCCTTGCGGCATCGGCGGATATGCAAAGTAGATGCCATTATCAGCCAAATGCTAGTTATGTTGTTCAAAGGGATAAGCTGGCACTTTGATTTAGTTATGTTGTTTGCCCAATACCTCGCTTATAAGAAAACTCAGCAAGTTTTTAGAAGCTAGTTCAGTACTAGTAGGAATCAGCAAAACATTATATTTGTGCTTGAGACTGTCCATGATGGTATTTCTATATATCTTATTTGTGCTTTCAAAAAAACATTTAATTCAGGGTTCTTCACTGGCTTTACTTATCTTGTATAAATGAACCAAGAGCACACTTTTTGAAAGTACGGCAGATGGATTATTGACAAGATAAGTTTATGTGAGCAATCTATCATTTCATTTTGTGGGATCAAGTTTTGCGTAGGTTGGAACGAAATAACAGTAGTCAGTTTATTTCTGATTACTGAAACTTGACTGTATATGGTGAATTTCAAGTACTGTAAAAATACTGCCAAATAATGTGAAAGGTGGGTTGCAGTATATACGGTCCATCGGAAGCTCCAAGCCGACATTGTTCTAGCCGGCTTACGCCAATTTTATTGTTTCTGTTCGTGAGAGTTTACTCCAGTTTTCCATATTGACTGTACATTTTTTGCAATGTTTCTGAGATTTTATTGTGTGTTGACTACTCCCTCTGTCTAAAAATAGGTGTCTAATTTTTGTCTAAATACGGATATATCTAGATGCATTTTAATTAGAAATACATCCATATCTAGATAAAGTTGAGGGAGTACTTTAAATTTTGTGTATATACATATATCCATGCAGCAGGGCTAATATAATGTCAGTTTAATATAATAATGTTACAACCTTTTAGTCCTTGTTTGTCAGGGGTGTAGTTTAGGTCCCAAGGGGATTGGGGATGTGAGGGGATTTGGTGAATCCCCCCTCCTCATCCAATCCCCTCTCCCATCCCACTCCCCTAAATCCCCTTTCTATAAAAGGTTGTTTGGTAATCAGGGATTAATTTATGGAAATATTCTTATGTAATCATGCATTAAAAAATCAATCAGCCTCCTGATACAGTGGAGAAATCTGGATTTTAAGATGAGCATATATTGAATTTTAGCTGGATGCATGGTTTAGAGAGTATCATCAAAACATGAATAGGCAGGAATCCATCACAGCAGCTACCAATTGATCCGGAAAGCAAAACAAATTCTCCATACCAGGAAATGAGACATCTGTATCGAATTGGCAAGAGTATCATCCTTTATGTACGCCCTTTAAGTTATTTACAACTTAGTATTACGAAGGATCACAAACTTTGTGGAACACCTGCAACTATAACCTGTTAGTAATCCATGTACAACTTGAACATTACTTTGCTGACATCTGTATCAATAGTTCACGTTGCCCCCTCCCACCCCACGCCGATGTGTCCTAAATAAATAAACCAGTCAAAATGTTGTAACAACCTTATTGGTCGAACTCGGATCTTGAATTGGAGATAGGGAAAGCGGCCCTAGCGTCGATTTTGCTTTAAGATTGTATCTAGATGATGTAGGTGTTTGCATGAAATAGAAACATACTACCTCCATCTAGCCTACCAAAACATCTTATGTTTTTGTACAGGGGAAGTAGCATATATAACTAACAAAAACATCTAGGTTGCTAAATTTTTTGTTCCTAGTAAGTATGACCAAAGATGATGTATCTCATCAACCAATTCAAGTACTGTGGTTTGTATGACTTATCTATTGCTACATACATGCCATCGCTGATATTAGATTTTCAGCAGCACAGGATGAACTGTGTCGTGTATGACTTATCTATTGCTACATACATACACGCGTTTTCATTGTCCATTATGGAGTACTGTTTGCAAGTCTGATATGTTAACCTGTAAATCTCATGCAGGCACCATACGTAGATCCCAGGACCAAGCTGCGCTATGCTGATCCAGAGGTGTTCAAGCAAATCAGAAATCTTCCAGATGAATATGTCCAAAGATATCTGGCCGTGAGAAATGCAGCAGTTGTTCTACGATAACAAACTCCCGCGCTACTGTCCCTATTCGACTAGCAAGTATCCCGCTCTGTAATCAGAATGGGGTTTCTTCCCCCTCCTAATTGCGCTGCTGGCTTATATGAGCATTCTGAAACGTAGACCTAGGGTACTGAAACCTTTGATCATTTCGAAGAGATGTTGAGTCACCATTTATTGTCATTGTTGTGCCTTACCAGCTTGGAAACGCTCTGTCCTGTTATTTCTGTTAATATTCTGATAGTTGATGGTCAAGTATGTTCTGAATGAGCATGGATATTGGCACTGTTGCAAGTTGCAACCTGCGAAGATTTATCCTAAAAAGGCTTCTCAGTTGTTGATGCAGTTCAACTGCTGCTTGTTATTGCTTTACAGACGCGGTCGCACTAAATGGAGACTACCATTGAACTTCACTGCCTGGAAACAGCATGCTGAAAAAGCACGGGATATAGGGTACCAGAAAATGCATACTGAAGACAACTGGCTGTCAAAAAATGAATCGTGCCCAAATGTTTCCACCGCCGTGGAGTTGAAGGTTCTTGAGTCATTCCTCCGGTGCCATACCAGTTAAAACTCTTTCTTGGTAGAGAGAGCATATGCACCCAGGAGCCGAATTGAATTTTTGCCGGCATTGTATATTGAGCTATGGATCGATCTATTTCTAATAAAGATTTTACTACTCCTTCTGATTTATATTAGTTGATGCTAAAATAGATATTTCTATACCTAAAATATGTCTAAATACATCTATGTTAGCATCAAGTAATATAAATCCGAAGGAGTACTAGTTTATCCTACTCCATTATTAGTTGTCTCACACTGTCCATTAAACTTACCATGGCAACCATGGATCCTAGTCATTGCTATCTATGAACCGATCTGTTTCCAACAAAGATTTTACAGTCCCTCATCACCTTATTAAGATCCTACTTACTACCAGTTTATCCTACGTACTCCATTATTAGCTGTCCCTCATACTGTCCACTAAACTTACTTAAGCAGGCAACATGACACCATGGATCCTAGTCCCTGCATCCCGGAACTCAACGGCGGACAGCACCACGGGGGCCACCTCCGGCCGCTCCCTGATGCCGTCGAGCCACTCTGGCCGGCCCTCCACCCATTTCTCGAGGAACGCCACCATGGCCCCGCCGACGAACCGCCTCATGGGCGCCCTGGCCCCGCCGCTCTTGCACAGGCCCTTGGCGCCGCCCGTCACGTCGTCCATCATGTCGGTGTGCCCGTAGTCCCTGGCCACGAGGTGGCACGCCGGCGCCGCGCACTCGCGGTAGAACTCGGCGTGGCTCACACCCAGCGGCGCGCACGGCGGGCGCAGGGCGCCGAGGCCCGTGCCGATGACCATGACCGGCGCCGGGACGCGCAGCGAGGCTTCTCTGTAGGTGAGGATGGGCGGGGGCGTCTGCCTGCCGGGCGCCATGCCGTCCACGGGGTCGACGGCGATGAGGGCCGCGAGAGGCAGCGAGGTCCTGCCGTGGCCCAGCGCCAGCGCGAATGCCACTTTGCCGCCGCGGCTGTGCCCGGAGATGGACACCTGCACTCCAATGGAATCGTTAGCACTCACTACTTCTTCTTAGTGTCTGCCTCGCTGAAGTATTACAGGTACAGAGGAGTCGCTCGATTGCATGGGCAACTTACAGCGGTCAGGTTGGGGCGAACGTTGGGCGGGAGCGAGGAGGAGAGGCCGCCGTCGGCGAGCCAGTCTATGACGGCGGCGGCCGAGTGTATCTCTCCGGTGGTGTCGTGCCCGGAGAACGTGTACAGCTGCAGTTCGTTCGCGTCTTGAGAAGGAGAACAAGTCCATCGCCACGATGATGCTGAAATCAGCATGGTTTTTCGAGAGTAAGTACCTGAGGAGCGACGACGATGAAGCCATGGGAGGCCACGTGCTGGAGCAGCTGGGAGTAGAAGTAGTTGTTGGCGAGGTAGCCGTGCAAGAAGACGACCACCGGGTACTCCCCTGCGTCGCACGGCGCGGCTACCAGCAGCGGCTTTGGCGGGCTCCTCGAGGTCTTGGCCTCCTGGACCTGGGCAAGGCTGGTGCCATGGCGTCCATGGTCGAACACGTCTCCTGCTGACGCCATGGCGAGAAGCAGCAGACACCGTGAATCTTGCAGAGGCAGCCATGTTAACCGGGAGGTTTGTGGGGGTTAGGAGTGCCTGTGCCTACTTAACGGCCGTGTGTTCTTGGTGTTCCTTATCTCCATGATTCTGGAAAAAAATATCCGACGGAGTTGCCTTTAGTTGTCTGTCCTTGACATGCACCATGCCTTACATTTTTTTCCCCTTATTTCTATCTTTCGACTGATCTCAGAGCATCTCTAGCAGATAAAAAATAATAACGTGGATCCACTTCATAGTAAAGGAATACGTGGATCCACTTCATAGTAAATTCTCAACAAACGGTGGCAAGTTGAGGACAGGTTAAATGTGGAGAAGAGCTTCGTATATATACTACTACTGGGGTACCTATTAGAGCTACAGGATAGTCATAACTTTGGTGAACCTAACTAATTTTATCATGATCTTCAGGACAATCAGTATAGCAAGGACAGTGGACATAAAACTTCCATGCTCAACCAACGGCACAAGTGAAGCCGCAGCCTACTGAAGAAACAAATTGAAAGACTATAATTTTCACGTGGTGCACTCAAGAGTTTATTTCCGTTCCAACACTGTGTATTTCTGATATGGTGACGCTACCACATTTAATTTTTGTGGCACATTGAACCGAAATTTGAAAAACAAAATCTTGGAGAATTATGGATATTTTTTACTCCATGTTTTACTACTTTCTAACAAAAAAATATCCTCCTTTATGGATATTTTCATAGCAGAGATTACTAAATAAGTAAAGCACAACACACAATTTTGTTTTTTCTCCTTTCTCCAAACTCCGACCACCGCCGCCGGGTCCTCCTCCTGACTTCTCGGAGCCTCTCGCCGCCGCCCCTCTTCTCCCTCCACCGGTGACTGAAGCAGGTGCTGGACGCTAGTCGGGGCCCCTCCTAGTCGTGAAATCGAAGCGGGAGGAGGATTATGGAGCCGGACATACAGAGGAACGAGATGCTGCTGGCGCCGACGATGGCGTTCAAGAAGGTGCAGATGGCGGACAAGTACCCCAAGGGCCAGTCCCGTGGCCGCCAGTGGAAGCACCTCCGCTTCCTCCTCCAGGCCGCCGACGCCACCTCGCTCCCCCCGGACCGCCCCAACTGTGAGTGAGCGCCTTGATACCTTTCCGCTGCTGAATTTCTCAGTTGTATCTGCAAATCAAGTGGAGTCGTAGATTTTAGGCCTTCCTCTGCTGCGCTTCATGGTTAGCGGACAAGTACGATTGTAGTTTGTTTAGGTGTTTCAAGAGAATTTATGATCCACTTCAGCCCTATAAACTTGTGGTGGCTCGAGATTGAGAATTGGTGCTATATGATAGAAGAATCTTTTGACCAACAGCCCTTTGAGATTGTGCATTGTACCTTTTTTGGGTCCTAACACATAGCAGCAATTGGAACTTCTTATGTTATTACAAGGTACAGACTTAGAGTTTAGCTTAGGCCTTGGATGCAATAACTTCTGCCTAAATCTTCATCGTTTACGTTTTCCATTTTCGGGGTGTAATTCTGTTGGATAAAAGTTGGTTCTGCACTTGTGCTTGATTGAATGCCATGCTGTAAAATTAATAGGCTGCTGGCTTTTGCTTAGTTTTCTCTTCTCCTGTAACAATTAGCTGTCTTGCTAAGATGATTAGACAGCTCCTATCTGAACTTGTTTATCTCCTTACGAGGATAAGGCTGGATAGTATAAAAATAATTTGATATTAGTTAAATTATGTTACTGATGTGTCGAATTGGTCTACATGTGTAGTTTTTAGAGCAAAGTGTGGTAAATACAGTGTTTTTTATGCAGATCTAAATATTCAGTCGCCGCCATCCATTTATCCACCGAAGAGATACTGTGACGTAACAGGTTTTGAGGTAAGTTTCAACCCTGTACTGAACTTCTCATGTTTATATACATACCCTGTAGTGTTTCTAAACAATAATTTTAAAAATCAAAGATATTTATATTCGAAATAGATCATAATGCTGTGTTTTATGTTTACTTGTAATGCTAAACTGCGTGTGTGTACGCAAAAGTGCATGTGTACCTTAGATTGTGCCGGTTGGTTGAGCATTGAAGTTTTATGACTGTCCTTGCTATACCGATTGTCCTGAAGATCATGATAAAATTAGTTAGGTTCACCAAAGTCATGACTGTTCTGTAGCTCTAACAGGTACCCCAGTAGTAGTATATATATATACGAAGCCCTTCTCCACATTTACCCTGTCCTCGACATGTCACCGTTTGTTGAGAATTTACTATGAAGTGGATCCACGTATTCCTTCACATATTACGTAGAGTATGAGATATTGGAGTATCCCAAAAGATAGCTTTTGTTGTGGGATTGCGTGCTAGGTTGATTCAGGGAGATGGACACGGCTGTCTAGCAACAACATTGCAAAAGTATGCTCGGATCGGACCGAGGCACCATTTATGCTTGCGAATGAGATGTCACATAGCTTGGCTAATGATCATCCTCAAGACTTGGGATGCAAGGGGAAGTATTAAATGCGTTCCCGCAAAGAGCCGCACTGGGTGCATCTCGACTTATGTATCTTTGACTGCCCTCAACATCTACATGATGAGGTTCTCCACCCTTGCGGCATCGGCGGATATGCAAAGTAGATGCCATTATCAGCCAAATGCTAGTTATGTTGTTCAAAGGGATAAGCTGGCACTTTGATTTAGTTATGTTGTTTGCCCAATACCTCGCTTATAAGAAAACTCAGCAAGTTTTTAGAAGCTAGTTCAGTACTAGTAGGAATCAGCAAAACATTATATTTGTGCTTGAGACTGTCCATGATGGTATTTCTATATATCTTATTTGTGCTTTCAAAAAAACATTTAATTCAGGGTTCTTCACTGGCTTTACTTATCTTGTATAAATGAACCAAGAGCACACTTTTTGAAAGTACGGCAGATGGATTATTGACAAGATAAGTTTATGTGAGCAATCTATCATTTCATTTTGTGGGATCAAGTTTTGCGTAGGTTGGAACGAAATAACAGTAGTCAGTTTATTTCTGATTACTGAAACTTGACTGTATATGGTGAATTTCAAGTACTGTAAAAATACTGCCAAATAATGTGAAAGGTGGGTTGCAGTATATACGGTCCATCGGAAGCTCCAAGCCGACATTGTTCTAGCCGGCTTACGCCAATTTTATTGTTTCTGTTCGTGAGAGTTTACTCCAGTTTTCCATATTGACTGTACATTTTTTGCAATGTTTCTGAGATTTTATTGTGTGTTGACTACTCCCTCTGTCTAAAAATAGGTGTCTAATTTTTGTCTAAATACGGATATATCTAGATGCATTTTAATTAGAAATACATCCATATCTAGATAAAGTTGAGGGAGTACTTTAAATTTTGTGTATATACATATATCCATGCAGCAGGGCTAATATAATGTCAGTTTAATATAATAATGTTACAACCTTTTAGTCCTTGTTTGTCAGGGGTGTAGTTTAGGTCCCAAGGGGATTGGGGATGTGAGGGGATTTGGTGAATCCCCCTCCTCATCCAATCCCTCTCCCATCCCACTCCCCTAAATCCCCTTTCTATAAAAGGTTGTTTGGTAATCAGGGATTAATTTATGGAAATATTCTTATGTAATCATGCATTAAAAAATCAATCAGCCTCCTGATACAGTGGAGAAATCTGGATTTTAAGATGAGCATATATTGAATTTTAGCTGGATGCATGGTTTAGAGAGTATCATCAAAACATGAATAGGCAGGAATCCATCACAGCAGCTACCAATTGATCCGGAAAGCAAAACAAATTCTCCATACCAGGAAATGAGACATCTGTATCGAATTGGCAAGAGTATCATCCTTTATGTACGCCCTTTAAGTTATTTACAACTTAGTATTACGAAGGATCACAAACTTTGTGGAACACCTGCAACTATAACCTGTTAGTAATCCATGTACAACTTGAACATTACTTTGCTGACATCTGTATCAATAGTTCACGTTGCCCCCTCCCACCCCACGCCGATGTGTCCTAAATAAATAAACCAGTCAAAATGTTGTAACAACCTTATTGGTCGAACTCGGATCTTGAATTGGAGATAGGGAAAGCGGCCCTAGCGTCGATTTTGCTTTAAGATTGTATCTAGATGATGTAGGTGTTTGCATGAAATAGAAACATACTACCTCCATCTAGCCTACCAAAACATCTTATGTTTTTGTACAGGGGAAGTAGCATATATAACTAACAAAAACATCTAGGTTGCTAAATTTTTTGTTCCTAGTAAGTATGACCAAAGATGATGTATCTCATCAACCAATTCAAGTACTGTGGTTTGTATGACTTATCTATTGCTACATACATGCCATCGCTGATATTAGATTTTCAGCAGCACAGGATGAACTGTGTCGTGTATGACTTATCTATTGCTACATACATACACGCGTTTTCATTGTCCATTATGGAGTACTGTTTGCAAGTCTGATATGTTAACCTGTAAATCTCATGCAGGCACCATACGTAGATCCCAGGACCAAGCTGCGCTATGCTGATCCAGAGGTGTTCAAGCAAATCAGAAATCTTCCAGATGAATATGTCCAAAGATATCTGGCCGTGAGAAATGCAGCAGTTGTTCTACGATAACAAACTCCCGCGCTACTGTCCCTATTCGACTAGCAAGTATCCCGCTCTGTAATCAGAATGGGGTTTCTTCCCCCTCCTAATTGCGCTGCTGGCTTATATGAGCATTCTGAAACGTAGACCTAGGGTACTGAAACCTTTGATCATTTCGAAGAGATGTTGAGTCACCATTTATTGTCATTGTTGTGCCTTACCAGCTTGGAAACGCTCTGTCCTGTTATTTCTGTTAATATTCTGATAGTTGATGGTCAAGTATGTTCTGAATGAGCATGGATATTGGCACTGTTGCAAGTTGCAACCTGCGAAGATTTATCCTAAAAAGGCTTCTCAGTTGTTGATGCAGTTCAACTGCTGCTTGTTATTGCTTTACAGACGCGGTCGCACTAGGCAGACTACCATTGAACTTCACTGCCTGGAAACAGCATGCTGAAAAAGCACGGGATATAGGGTACCAGAAAATGCATACTGAAGACAACTGGCTGTCAAAAAATGAATCGTGCCCAAATGTTTCCACCGCCGTGGAGTTGAAGGTTCTTGAGTCATTCCTCCGGTGCCATACCAGTTAAAACTCTTTCTTGGTAGAGAGAGCATATGCACCCAGGAGCCGAATTGAATTTTTGCCGGCATTGTATATTGAGCTATGGATCGATCTATTTCTAATAAAGATTTTACTACTCCTTCTGATTTATATTAGTTGATGCTAAAATAGATATTTCTATACCTAAAATATGTCTAAATACATCTATGTTAGCATCAAGTAATATAAATCCGAAGGAGTACTAGTTTATCCTACTCCATTATTAGTTGTCTCACACTGTCCATTAAACTTACCATGGCAACCATGGATCCTAGTCATTGCTATCTATGAACCGATCTGTTTCCAACAAAGATTTTACAGTCCCTCATCACCTTATTAAGATCCTACTTACTACCAGTTTATCCTACGTACTCCATTATTAGCTGTCCCTCATACTGTCCACTAAACTTACTTAAGCAGGCAACATGACACCATGGATCCTAGTCCCTGCATCCCGGAACTCAACGGCGGACAGCACCACGGGGGCCACCTCCGGCCGCTCCCTGATGCCGTCGAGCCACTCTGGCCGGCCCTCCACCCATTTCTCGAGGAACGCCACCATGGCCCCGCCGACGAACCGCCTCATGGGCGCCCTGGCCCCGCCGCTCTTGCACAGGCCCTTGGCGCCGCCCGTCACGTCGTCCATCATGTCGGTGTGCCCGTAGTCCCTGGCCACGAGGTGGCACGCCGGCGCCGCGCACTCGCGGTAGAACTCGGCGTGGCTCACACCCAGCGGCGCGCACGGCGGGCGCAGGGCGCCGAGGCCCGTGCCGATGACCATGACCGGCGCCGGGACGCGCAGCGAGGCTTCTCTGTAGGTGAGGATGGGCGGGGGCGTCTGCCTGCCGGGCGCCATGCCGTCCACGGGGTCGACGGCGATGAGGGCCGCGAGAGGCAGCGAGGTCCTGCCGTGGCCCAGCGCCAGCGCGAATGCCACTTTGCCGCCGCGGCTGTGCCCGGAGATGGACACCTGCACTCCAATGGAATCGTTAGCACTCACTACTTCTTCTTAGTGTCTGCCTCGCTGAAGTATTACAGGTACAGAGGAGTCGCTCGATTGCATGGGCAACTTACAGCGGTCAGGTTGGGGCGAACGTTGGGCGGGAGCGAGGAGGAGAGGCCGCCGTCGGCGAGCCAGTCTATGACGGCGGCGGCCGAGTGTATCTCTCCGGTGGTGTCGTGCCCGGAGAACGTGTACAGCTGCAGTTCGTTCGCGTCTTGAGAAGGAGAACAAGTCCATCGCCACGATGATGCTGAAATCAGCATGGTTTTTCGAGAGTAAGTACCTGAGGAGCGACGACGATGAAGCCATGGGAGGCCACGTGCTGGAGCAGCTGGGAGTAGAAGTAGTTGTTGGCGAGGTAGCCGTGCAAGAAGACGACCACCGGGTACTCCCCTGCGTCGCACGGCGCGGCTACCAGCAGCGGCTTTGGCGGGCTCCTCGAGGTCTTGGCCTCCTGGACCTGGGCAAGGCTGGTGCCATGGCGTCCATGGTCGAACACGTCTCCTGCTGACGCCATGGCGAGAAGCAGCAGACACCGTGAATCTTGCAGAGGCAGCCATGTTAACCGGGAGGTTTGTGGGGGTTAGGAGTGCCTGTGCCTACTTAACGGCCGTGTGTTCTTGGTGTTCCTTATCTCCATGATTCTGGAAAAAAATATCCGACGGAGTTGCCTTTAGTTGTCTGTCCTTGACATGCACCATGCCTTACATTTTTTTCCCCTTATTTCTATCTTTCGACTGATCTCAGAGCATCTCTAGCAGATAAAAAATAATAACCTAGCTAGCTCAGTCGATCGGAGACGGACAAGCGAGCTAGCTCAATCCATCGGGACAGGACTAACTCGATCCCGTGTCATGCCGCTCTGGCATGCGCCGCTCGCCTGCTTCGTCTGGAATCCACTCGAACATGGCACAGATTTGGCCGGAATCGAAGCTCGGTGGCACGATATTCAACAAGCCGTGCATTATTTTGAGGCGGCGTGGGAGGAGAGATGGGTAATTTGGCCAGTTTTGGGCATGTATAGTGCTCTCAAATCTGTATATATATAGCGTTTATGAGTGAATTCTCAAGGCATTGTAAATTTTTTACAGGCCGAACAGTGGATACAAGATGTGATCGGCGGATCAAATCGAGCCAAAACTGTCCGCCGGGCTTTTACAGTTTTAGCCTGTTTTACGGGATCTAATCTTCACCGCTACATTTGGCTAATAATGTAAGATTCTGACATTGAGCTCACCACAAAGCATAAAGCATAACGAAGCTGAAACAAATTATCTAAGATACAATCAGAAACATTACAATATACGCTTACTTGCCGGCGCTTGGTACAGCTGGTGGGATCGTCGTGGCTTGGAGCACGGCGGATGTCACGGTGCTCAACACCCGAGTCGATACGTTCTCCGTGTCAGTCCTCCTCGAACCTCGCGGTGGGGAAGCTTGGTGGCTGACGGCTGTTTACGGGCCGACGGACCTGGAGCTCAAGGGCCCCTTCCTCGACGAGCTGCGCGGATTAAGGGCCACCACCGCGGGTGCCTGGGCCATTGTCGGTGATTTCAACCTTATCGCTGATGCACGCGACAAAAACAACAGCCGCATCAATCGGCGTCTGCTGAGTTTGTTCCGGGATTTCATCAACGACCTCGAGCTTAAGGAGGCCAACCTGCTCGGTCGTCGCTACACGTGGAGCAATGAACGGAGGGAGCCAACCCTTGTGCGCCTTGACAGATGGTTCGCCTCGGTCGAGTGGGACGACCGATTCCCTGACGCTGCCCTCACGGCCCGGTCCTCCTCTCTTTCCGACCACTGTCCGATACATCTATCCACAGCCTCTGTGGTCCGCGGCAAACGACGGTTCCGCTTCGAACGGTTCTGGACCAAGTTGCAGGGTTTTCATGATCTCGTGGCTAACTCGTGGGCAGATCCTTCTGCGCCGGCCGATCCCCTTCTCCGGCTGAGCCACAAGCTACGGTGCCTTAGCCGTGACCTGCGACGGTGGAGCCTGTCCAAGGTGGGAAGCATAAAGGACCAGCTTCTCGTCGCCCATGAAATCATCCTCCAGCTTGATGCTGCGCAAGATGAGCGCCGCCTCTCTGATGACGAGCTTTGGCTACGGCAGATGCTAAAGCGGCGCGTGCTTGGCTTGGCATCCCTCGACCGCACCATTGCGCGGCAGCGAGCCCGTGTTGCTAGCCTATGCGACACCGACGCCAATGCCCAGTTCTTCCGTGTCTATGCTTCCAAGAGGAGCAAGCAGAACCACATATCCACGCTCATCTCCGACGGTCGGGTGGTGGTAGACCAAGCGGACAAGGAGCAGGTGGCCACAGACTATTTCACCCAGCTCCTCGGCACCGCACAGCCACGGGACCATGACCTCAACCTGGAAGCCTGATGGCGTGTACAGCACACGTCCGTTGGGAACCCCAAGAGGAAGGTGTGATGCAGACAGTAGCAAGTTTTCCCTCAGAAAGAAACCAAGGTTTATCGAACCAGGAGGAGCCAAGAAGCACGTTGAAGGTTGTTGGTGGCGGGATGTAGTGCGGCGCAACACCAGGGATTCCGGCGCCAACGTGGAACCTGCACAACACAACCAAAGTACTTTGCCCCAACGAAACAGTGAGGTTGTCAATCTCACCGGCTTGCTGTAACAAAGGATTAGATGTATAGTGTGGATGATGATTGTTTGCAGAAAACAGTAAAACAAGTATTGCAGCAGATTGTATTCAATGTAAAAGAATAGGACCGGGGTCCACAGTTCACTAGAGGTGTCTCTCCCATAAGATAAATAGCATGTTGGGTGAACAAATTACAGTCGGGCAATTGACAAATAGAGAGGGCATGACAATGCACATACATGATACGATGAGTATTGTGAGATTTAATTGGGCATTACGACAAAGTACATAGACCGCTATCCAGCATGCATCTATGCCTAAAAAGTCCACCTTCAGGTTATCATCCGAACCCCTTCCAGTATTAAGTTGCAAACAACAGATAATTGCATTAAGTATGGTGCGTAATGTAATCAATAACTACATCCTCGGACATAGCATCAATGTTTTATCCCTAGTGGCAACAGCACATCCACAACCTTAGAACTTTCTGTCACTGTCCCAGATTTAATGGAGGCATGAACCCACTATCGAGCATAAATACTCCCTCTTGGAGTTAAGAGCAAAAACTTGGCCAGAGCCTCTACTAATAACGAAAAGCATGCAAGATCATCAACAACACATAGGTAATAGATTGATAATCACCATAACATAGTATTCTCTATCCATCGGATCCCGACAAACACAACATATAGAATTACAGATAGATGATCTTGATCATGTTAGGCAGCTCACAAGATCCAACAATGAAGCACATAAGGAGAAGACGACCATCTAGCTACTGCTATGGACCCATAGTCCAGGGGTGAACTACTCACTCATCACTCCGGAGGCGATCATGGCGATGAAGAGTCCTCCGGGAGATGATTCCCCTCTCCGGCAGGGTGCCGGAGGCGATCTCCTGAATCCCCCGAGATGGGATTGGCGGCGGCGGCGTCTCAGTAAGGTTTTCCGTATCGTGGCTCTCGGTACTGGGGGTTTCGCGACGGAGGCTTTAAGTAGGCGGAAGGGCGGGTCAAAGGGCGTCACGAGGGGCCCACACCACAGGCCGGCGCGGCTAGGGCCTGGGCCGCGCCGCCCTGGTGTGTCGCCACCTCGTGGCCCCACTTCGACTCTCCCTCGGACTTCTGGAAGCTTAGTGGCAAAATAGGACCCTGGGCGTTGATTTCGTCCAATTCCGAGAATATTTCCTTACTAGGATTTCTGAAACCAAAAACAACAGAAAACAGCAACTGGCTCTTCGGCATCTTGTTAATAGGTTAGTGCCAGAAAATGCATAAATACGACATATAATGTGTATAAAACATGTAGATATCATCAATAATGTGGCATGGAACATAAGAAATTATCGATACGTCGGAGACGTATCAGCATCCCCAAGCTTAGTTCCTGCTCGTCCCGAGCAGGTAAACGATAACAAAGATAATTTCTGGAGTGACATGCCATCATAACCTTGATCATACTATTGTAAGCATATGTAATGAATGCAGCGATCAAAACAATGGTAATGACATGAGTAAACAAATGAATCATAAAGCAAAGACTTTTCATGAATAGTACTTCAAGACAAGCATCAATAAGTCTTGCATAAGAGTTAACTCATAAAGCAATAAATCAAAGTAAAGGTATTGAAGCAACACAAAGAAAGATTAAGTTTCAGCGGTTGCTTTCAACTTATAACATGTATATCTCATGGATAGTGTCAATGTAAAGTAATATAACAAGTGCAATATGCAAGTATGTAGGAATTAATGCACAGTTCACACAAGTGTTTGCTTCTTGAGGTGGAGAGAGATAGGTGAACTGACTCAGCATAAAAGTAAAAGAAAGGTCCTTCAAAGAGGAAAGCATCGATTGCTATATTTGTGCTAGAGCTTTTATTTTGAAAACATGAAACAATTTTGTCAACGGTAGTAATAAAGCATATGTATCATGTAAATTATATCTTACAAGTTGCAAGTCTCATGCATAGTGTACTAATAGTGCTCGCACCTTGTCCTAATTAGCTTGGGTTAACACTGATCATCATTGCATAACATATGTTTCAACCAAGTGTCACAAAGGGGTACCTCTATGCCGCCTGTACAAGGGTCTAAGGAGAAAGTTCGCATTGGATTTCTCGCTTTTGATCATTCTTCAACTTAGACATCCATACCGGAACAACATAGACAACAGATAATGGACTCCTCTTTTAATGCTTAAGCATTCAACAACAGTTAATATTCTCATAAGAGATTGAGGTTTTATGTCCAAACTGAAACTTCCACCATGATTCATGGCTTTAGTTAGCGGCCCAATGTTCTTCTCTAACAGTATGCATACTCAAACCATTTGATTGTGAAAACCGCCCTTACTTCAGACAAGACGAACATGCATAGCAACTCACATGATATTCAACAAAGAGTTTATGGCGTCTCCAGGAACATGGTTATCGCACAACAAACAACTTAATAAGAGATAAAGTGCATAAGTACATATTCAATACCACAATAGTTTTTAAGGCTATTTTGTCCCATGAGCTATATATTGCAAAGGCGAATGATGGAAATTTAAAGGTATCACTCAAGCAATTTACTTTGGAATGGCGAAGAAATACCATGTAGTAGGTAGGTATGGTGGACACAAATGGCATAGTGGTTGGCTCAAGGATTTTGGATGCATGAGAAGTATTCCCTCTCGATACAAGGTTTAGGCTAGCAAGGTTTATTTGAAACAAACACAAGGATGAACCGGTGCAGCAAAACTCACATAAAAGACATATTGTAATCATTATAAGACTCTACACCGTCTTCCTTGTTGTTCAAAACTCAATACTAGAAATTATCTAGACTTTAGAGAGACCAAATATGCAAACCAAATTTTAGCAAGCTCTATGTATTTCCTCATTAATGGGTGCAAAGTATATGATGCAAGAGCTTAAACATGAGCACAACAATTGCCAAGTATCAAATTATTCAAGACATTTTAGAATTACAACATGTAGCATTTCCCGATTCCAACCATATAACAATTTAACGAAGAAGATTCAACCTTCGCCATGAATACTATGAGTAAAGCCTAAGGACATATTTGTCCATATGCAACAGCGGAGCGTGTCTCTCTCCCACACAATGAATGCTAGGATCCATTTTATTCAAACAAATACAAAAACAAAAACAAACAGACGCTCCAAGCAAAGTACATAAGATGTGACTGAATAAAAATATAGTTTCAGGGGAGGAACCTGATGATGTTGTCGATGAAGAAGGGGATGCCTTGGGTATCCCCAAGCTTAGATGCTTGAGTCTTCTTAAAATATGCAGGGGTGAACCACCGGGGCATCCCCAAGCTTAGAGCTTTCACTCCTCTTGATCATAGTATATCATTCTCCTCTCTTGACCCTTGAAAACTTCCTTCACACCAAACTTCAAGCAAACTCATTAGAGGGTTAGTGCACAATAAAAATCCACATGTTCAGAGGTGACACAATCATTCTTAACACTTCTGGACATTGCATAAAGCTACTGGACATTAATGGATCAAAGAAATTCATCCAACATAGCAAAAGAGGCAATGCGAAATAAAAGGCAGAATCTGTCAAAACAGAACAGTTCGTAAAGACGAATTTTAAAGTGGCACCAGACTTGCTCAGATGAAAATGCCCAAATTTAATGAAAGTTGCGTACATATCTGAGGATCACTCACATAAATTAGCATAATTTTCTGAGTTACCTACAGAGAATTAGGCCCAGATTCGTGACAGCAAAGAAATCTGTTTCTGCGCAGTAATCCAAATCTAGTATGAACCTTACTATCAACGACTTTACTTGGCACAACAATGCACAAAACTAAGATTAGGAGAGGTTGCTACAGTAGTAAACAACTTCCAAGACTCAAATATAAAATAAAGGTACTGTACTAAAAACATGGGTTGTCTCCCATAAGCGCTTTTCTTTAACGCCTTTCAGTTAGGCGCAAAAAGTGTAAATCAAGTGTTATCAAGAGATGAAGCATCAACATTCTTACCAGGGGTGTTGGGAGTTTTATCAATTTTAGGCCTATAATAATTCTTTGGTTTAGGCACCTTAGAGAAATACATGAATTTTTGCTCTTTACCCACATAAGCTTTCTCCTTATATTTAAGAGAAGAAAAAGTTGAACCCAAGGTTCCCATGGCTTTTTCAAGTTCGCCAATCCTATTAATTTGATTATCATGGTCAACACAAGTTCCTAGGACACTAATTCTTTCATCAATTCCTTCTAAGGATTTATCAAGTTCATCAGTTTTATCAAGTAACATTTCCAATTTAGTTTCAACACTTGGAAAATTTTTCTCTATGGCTTCCAACTTTTTCATGACGTCCTCAAGAGAGATTTCAATTTTAGTTTCATTAACAGGTGGTATTCCAACTAGACTCTCAATGATGCAACTAGCTTGTAAAGCAGGAGTACCTAGGAAATTACCCCCCGAAAGAGTATCAAGAACATACCTATTCCAACTAGATATACCAACATAAAAATTCCTAAGTAGGATAATAGTGGAGTGTTTCTTAGTGCACCTATGATGAGCATCACTAATTCTATACCAAGCATCTTTAAAACTTTCTCCACCTTGTTGTTTAAACGAACGAACTTCAACTTCAGGATTACTCATTTTAGCAGTAGTAAATAACGCAAACTAGATAAAGTAAATGCAAGTAACTAATTTTTTTGTGTTTTTGATATAGAGAGCAAGACAGTAAATAAAGTAAAGCTAGCAACTAATTTTTTGTGTTTTGTTTAAGTGCAGCAAACAAAGTAGTAAATGAAATAAAGCAAGACAAAAACAAAGTAAAGAGATTGGATTGTGGAGACTCCCCTTGCAGCGTGTCTTGATCTCCCCGGCAACGGCGCCAGAAAAAATGCTTGATGGCGTGTACAGCACACGTCCGTTGGGAACCCCAAGAGGAAGGTGTGATGCAGACAGTAGCAAGTTTTCCCTCAGAAAGAAACCAAGGTTTATCGAACCAGGAGGAGCCAAGAAGCACGTTGAAGGTTGTTGGTGGCGGGATGTAGTGCGGCGCAACACCAGGGATTCTGGCGCCAACGTGGAACCTGCACAACACAACCAAAGTACTTTGCCCCAACGAAACAGTGAGGTTGTCAATCTCACCGGCTTGCTGTAACAAAGGATTAGATGTATAGTGTGGATGATGATTGTTTGCAGAAAACAGTAAAACAAGTATTGCAGCAGATTGTATTCAATGTAAAAGAATAGGACCGGGGTCCACAGTTCACTAGAGGTGTCTCTCCCATAAGATAAATAGCATGTTGGGTGAACAAATTACAGTCGGGCAATTGACAAATAGAGAGGGCATGACAATGCACATACATGATACGATGAGTATTGTGAGATTTAATTGGGCATTACGACAAAGTACATAGACCGCTATCCAAAGATGCATCTATGCCTAAAAAGTCCACCTTCAAAGTTATCATCCGAACCCCTTCCCGGTATTAAGTTGCAAACAACGAGACAATTGCATTAAGTATGGTGCGTAATGTAATCAATAACTACATCCTCGGACATAGCATCAATGTTTTATCCCTAGTGGCAACGAGACATCCACAACCTTAGAACTTTCTCGTCACCGTCCTGCATTTAATGGAGGCATGAACCCACTATCGAGCATAAATACTCCCTCTTGGAGTTAAGAGCAAAAACTTGGCCAGAGCCTCTACTAATAACGGAGAGCATGCAAGATCATAAACAACACATAGGTAATAGATTGATAATCACCATAACATAGTATTCTCTATCCATCGGATCCCGACAAACACAACATATAGAATTACAGATAGATGATCTTGATCATGTTAGGCAGCTCACAAGATCCAACAATGAAGCACATAAGGAGAAGACGGCCATCTAGCTACTGCTATGGACCCATAGTCCAGGGGTGAACTACTCACTCATCACTCCGGAGGCGATCATGGCGATGAAGATTCCTCCGGGAGATGATTCCCCTCTCCGGCAGGGTGCCGGAGGCGATCTCCTGAATCCCCCGAGATGGGATTGGCGGCGGCGGCGTCTCAGTAAGGTTTTCCGTATCGTGGCTCTCGGTACTGGGGGTTTCGCGACGGAGGCTTTAAGTAGGCGGAAGGGCAGGTCAAAGGGCGTCACGAGGGGCCCACACCACAGGCCGGCGCGGCTAGGGCCTGGGCCGCGCCGCCCTGGTGTGTCGCCACCTCGTGGCCCCACTTCGACTCTCCCTCGGACTTCTGGAAGCTTCGTGGCAAAATAGGACCCTGGGCGTTGATTTCGTCCAATTCCGAGAATATTTCCTTACTAGGATTTCTGAAACCAAAAACAGCAGAAACAAAGAATCGCTCTTCGGCATCTTGTTAATAGGTTAGTGCCGGAAAATGCATAAATACGACATATAATGTGTATAAAACATGTAGATATCATCAATAATGTGGCATGGAACATAAGAAATTATCGATACGTCGGAGACGTATCAAAGCCCTTCACCTGTCGACGCCAGATCTCTCTGGACTGGAGGCCCAGTTTTCCGAGGACGAAACCTGGGCTGCGATTCGCGCCATGCCTGCCAACAGGTCACCGGGACCTGACAGTTTCACCTGGGACTTTTTCAGGAGCTGCTGGAGCATCGTTAAGGGCGATGTTATGGCGGCGCTCCACGCGATCTACCACGGCAACGATAAGTTCTTTGGTGGCTTGAACAACGCGTTCCTCACGCTCATTCCCAAAGGCGAGGCGGTGGCTTCTGGGATGAAGGATTTCAGGCCCATCAGCCTGGTTCACTCCTTCGCCAAGTTATTGGCCAAGATCCTTGCGATGCGGCTCGCACCCAAGATGCACGATCTCGTCGACCCAAGCCAAAGCGCCTTCATCAGAGGTCGTTGCATCCAAGACAATTTCGTTCTTGTCCAGCAATCTGCGGCAACTCTGCATCGTCATAAGATCCCGGCCCTGCTCATGAAGCTCGACATTGCCAAGGCGTTCGACAGCGTTTCCTGGCCCTTCTTGGTCAGCGTCCTTCGGCAGCGTGGCTTCGGCAACCGTTGGATCAGGTGGATCCTACTCCTGCTCCGATCGGCATCTACCAAGGTGCTGGTCAACGGATATGCCGGCGATGCCTTCCGTCATGCCCGGGGGCTCCGGCAGGGCGACCCCCTGTCTCCTCTCCTTTTCGTCATCGTCATGGACGCTCTGGCGGGCATGTTCCGCCTTGCGGAGCAGCTTGGCGTCCTTGAAAGCCTGCGGCTAGCGGGGATCAAGCACCGGATCTCACTCTACGCCGACGATCTGGTGGTGTTCGCAAGGCCGGAGCCCCGTGATCTCCAAGCAGTGCACACCATCCTACGCTGTTTTGGTGGCGCCTCAGGGCTTCACGTCAACCTTGCCAAGAGTGCGGCCGCCCCCATCCGCTGCTCTAGCGCTATGGTAGACAACATTGCCCCGGACATTGCCTGCCCCTTGATGCAGTTTCCTTGCGTCTATCTCGGGTTGCCGCTCTCCATCGGACGGCTACGCAAAGGCGATCTGGAGCTTGTTCTGGACAAACTCGCTGCCAAATTGCCCCATTGGAAGGCCAGGCTCCTCACGAAGGAAGGCATGGTCACCTACGTGCATGCGATCATGACTGCCTCCGTAGTTTATCAACTGCTTGCGCTCGACATGGAGCCCTGGTTCCTCCAGGCAGTGGATAAACTGCGTCGGGATTTCTTCTGGGCGGGCGACCGCGACTCCAGCGCTGGGCGCTGCCTCGTTGCCTGGGACCTTGTCTGCGGACCGAAACACCTGGGACGCCTGGGGTTCCACAACCTGGCTATGCTCAACTCGGCGCTACGGGCTAAGTGGATCTGGCTCAAAAAAACCGATCACCATAGGTCCTGGGTCGGGCTTGACCTCACATCAGCACCTGCGGCCATCAACCTCTTCAATGCCTCGGTCACCATCTGCGTCGGAGATGGAGCCTCCGTCCTCTTCTGGCTTGATCCATGGATCGGTGGACTCAATGCCGCGGCAATCGCGCCGGCCCTTCTCGCCATGGTCAAGCCTAGGTTCCAGAAACGAAGAACGGTGCAGCAGGCCCTGCACCAAAACGCATGGGTCACGGACATCTCTGGTGAGCTATCGGTCGACGCCGTGGTCCAGTTCCTCCAACTCTGGGCAGCGGTGGCCGGAACACCAACCGGTCACGGGGACGACGCCTTCCGTTGGAAGTGGACTAGCCATGGTGGTTTCTCCGCCCGATCGGCCTACTATATCCAGCATGAGGGTACCACGGCGATGGCGGGAGCGGGGAACATATGGAATTCGTTTGCCCCTATGGCATTCAAGATCCATGCGTGGCTTGCCCTACGACGGCGCTGCTGGACCGCTGACCGCCTCACACGCCACGGGCTGCCATCGCACGTCACCTGCCCTCTATGTGGAGCTGCCGACGAATCCATCGACCACATCTCCTTACTATGCACATACGCGGACCACATCTGGGCAGGGCTCGAGGCGGAACTACACTTTCACCTCCCTGCGCCAACGACGGGCCTCTCTGACTGGTGGCCGGGGGCCGTGAGCCACCTACGGGGCGCGAGGCTAAAGGAGGCAAACTCCATGATTATGCTTACCATTCGCTCTCTGTGGCTCGAGAGGAACGGCCGTGTCTTCCACGGCAAGGCGGAGACCGCAGCGCATACGCTTGCTTACATTCTCTCCTCTTGGCGTAGCTGGATTGCATACGCTTGCTTACATTCTCTCCTCTTGGCGTAGCTGGATTGCTTGCCGTGCCCAACGTAGAACCACAGGTAGAACTTTGGGAGATAGCTAGGTAACCATGCAAAACCCTCTGGCCGCCTGTGGCCACGGGGGTTGGTAGTTCTCACCATGTACTGGGCTTTGCCCCACCCATCTTCTATCTAAATACAAAACTCGCAGATCTCCTACGGGTACTCGAAAAAAAATAATGATATTTTAGTACCTCTCCATCTTTATATAAAATGATGTCTCAACTTTGTCTAAATTTGCATGTATCTACACACTAAAATACATCTAGATATATGCATATTTTGACAAAATTGAGACATTCTTTTATAGACAAAGGTATTATTATTTTTTATCCTTGGAGGTGAATCAAAATCATCCTGATAGTAAAACTTGTGAAAATAATAATTCCACGATCTCAACTGAAACATGGCCCATTCGTTGCATCAAAACATAACAATATGCAACAACTCTACTTCGGCTTCACAACAGGGTGCTGTCATCGGCCGGAGCTTCTGGTTCACTTATTTCTCCAATCCAATGTTAGCAGGGAAACAGACAAACTAAGCACATTGCAAGGAGACTTCATCCAAATCAGGTTCTGCAGCAACAAAAAAAAGACCGCATGAGTTCCACAAATATAGATCAGTAAAAGAGAAAACTCCAAGCAAACATCATTAAAAGAAAAGGTATGATGAGTATACAGCTTTTGCATTTAGGGCATTGGAAAACACTCGACACTTTAGGGAGACAATAGAAATAAAATAGTGCACAAATGCCTTGCTTAGGTTATATGGGGTAGAAGGTGAAATGAATGGAACAATAATTGCTACAGGTAGGCTGCATTGTTTCCACCATCCTATGTCCTGACATACGCTCAGCAAAAAATGTTGTTTTTTACACTAACTATATGTTCGAGATTTCAGGTGCAAAATTCGGGTGGTATCTTTATCTAGTTTTTCCGTTAAAAAATTACAAATGACAGACCTCGAGCACTGTTACAATTGCACCAAAATTTGGCTGTTGTGCCTGCAAATTACAAACCTAGAATATTCTGGACAGAAACATGATATCTATTCAGACCTGGGGCAGACGCACATTGTGCTGAGTGGGGGCATCTCCCCCAGTCAATTTTCCGTTTTCCCTCTAGATACCGGATATCAAATAGGCTGTTCCCCCAGTCAGTCCAGTACCTCCGCCCCAGTCCCTCCGACTCACCTTTGTTTGTAAAAGCTCAGGAAGAAAAGAGGCCTGCCAGAACAGTGTTATAACCGTACAACATGCGCATGGGCGGACGTAGCAGGTGGGCCAGGGGGGCCGTGGCCCAACGAGGAAAACGACCGAGCGCGGAGTGGCTAAGCCTGAGCGAGCGCGAGCGGAACTGTGGAATTGTCTCTGCTCGTCCAGGCCGGGAGCCCGAGCCAAACCTAGCTCCGCGTCCACGGCGCTTCCTCCGCCCTCTGCTCTGCTCTGCCTCCGCCGCGAACTCGCCTGACTCGGCCGGTCGGCCCTCCCTGGCTCCTCTTCCTCTCCAGTCTCCCCTGGCCCTGGAGGCAGTCGGCGGGATCTCGTCGGCCGCCGGATACGCACTCGGCCGGCCACTGCTCGCCGCCGCCGCAGTCCAGCCCCCACTGTTCAGCCTCCAGCACCCAGCGGCAGTCCAGCCCAACTGTAGGTACCACCGTACCAGCCTGAGCCTCCACTGCTGCCGACATGGTCATGGACTGGACATGGTTTGGGGAATTGGGGAAGAATATGTGACTATATTTGTTAAATCTCTGTCCATAGTTTGTTAAATCAATTTTGTTACATCTCTGTCCATAATTCGTTAAATCTTTGTCCATAGTTATAGTTTGGCACTTGTAGAAAAATAGAAATGGAGAGGAATATATGTCACTTATAGGTATAGATTTTTTCCCGCAAAAAAAGAATATATGTCACATTTCTATTTATGCTATATTCTATCATGTAAGACTCTTTTCATGCCTTGAACTACTTTTCTGTCATGTCCAACCATATCTCTTTGGCTCAAATGTTTTGTCACTGAGGAATATTATCTATAACCTGCTTTTATATTATTCACCTGCTAACACAAATGTGTTCGCAATGTATTATCTCATCTATTATATTATTATTTTAAATACACTAAAAGAACAACAATTAATGATTTAATCTATTATTGTTGTTGCCGGGAACTTATGATTTGAAGCACACTCCTTTGATCTCTTTAGACTGAAACAGGACGAAACTTTCTCAGTTTGACTTGCTACTTCACTACCAATGATATTGCTTCACGTAAAAAAATGATATTACTACTTTTTCTTTTACCACAAACAAGGGATACAATATGTTGTGAATTAGGAATACAAGACACAAAAGAATGGTCACCTGTTGGCCACAGTATATAGCAGTTCTAATTCTTGGGCAGCGCTAAATTAGAAGGCTAATTAAACATGTTATGACTAGCACGAGATAGTGATACGCTCAAACACACATGCAAAGCCACCGCTGCCACACCGTGCCCAAACATGTTGTAGACAGCGCGGCGAAGCGAGCTTACCCACCTAGTATGTATTGAACTTCAATGTTGACAATGAATTTGTCTTATATATTGTTCATCTGGCAAACAACGGTTTTCACATTTTGGGGGCGCAAAAAAAATGGAGGTGTGCCCCCCCCCCCCCCCCCCCCCCTCTAATTCTTTCCTGCGTGTGTCTCACTGTCTTCGAACATCTACGATGCGATCCACAGCTAGGAAAAACTCTGCCGCTTTATTTGCCTGATTATGTCGCTTTGTTTCTGGAGAATGAGACACAAGCGTCGGGGCCATAGGCCAGGAGGCAGCCTTCCGCCAACGTCAGTCTGCCGTGTGCCCGGCTGCTGCCACTGCCTGACAGCCTCCCGGCTGCCGCATCGAGACGTAATGCAAGTCCAAGATAAGCTGAATGTTAGGCATTATTTCCGTATAGAATTAGGGCTTTTGAATTTTTGATACAATCTATAATCCTTTTTATTCTGATTCTGTTGATCTTTTGTATTTCAAATAAAATAGAATCCTTAGTCCCTTATTACTACTACAGTTGTCCTTATTAATATGACACACAACCTGTAATCAAATTACCAGGATTTGGGAATTTCGTACGCAATGCAATCTGACAATTCTTTATTAGTGTTCTTACTGAACTTATAGTGTTACTCTGAACCAAATTTCCAGGATTGGGGAATTTAGGAATTTGACACAGCCTGACTATTGTACTAGTACTCTTACTGTACTCATACTGTTACTCTGTTAGTGACTGAACTTATATTGTTACTCTTTTAGTGACTTAGTGTTTCAATGATTTGGCCTGGAAGAAGTAAAATAATTTAGAAGTATTTGATAAAGAAATTAACTCATATCAACTCCATGATGCAAGGTTTCGAGTCTGGACAATATAACTGATCTAGCTAAACTGATGGTGGATACAATGAAGCATCTCTCCTATCCTTTGGTATGAAGCTAAACTGATCTAGCTTCCTGGAAAAGCCATTGCTGGAGAAAATTACTAATGAAGTGATTGTAGATCGCTTCCATAAGATGAAAAATCGTCGGGGGAGGAAGTGTAATGATTTAATACCTTGGGCATTATTCTACGTTCATGACTTCCATTAGTATTTACCTGGCTAATCGTGTGTCTTCTCTTGACAGGTAACAGCAACCATATGCAAGATTACTATTATTTTTTTTGCAATATCTGAGCTATTGGGATATCTGAAGCTTTTTAGTCTATAAAGATTCTTCACTTTACTGATAAATTTATGGGAAGCAAAGTTACGGTAAAAAAAAATTTGTCGTACTACTATTGAATATCTAAATGAAGTATTTATGAGAAAATACTAGTATGTCTATTATATATAATATTAGCATATTAGTGAATTCAAGTCGACATGTTCATGGTTTTCCTATACAAGGGTGCCCCCAGTCAGTTTTTGTCCTGGGTCCGCCACTGATTCAGACAATAATAACATCCAAACAAACTATGCATGCTATCTAAAGGATGAAAAACTACTCCTACATGTTTTGCAAGTTGCGATGAACACCTTTTATCAAGGAAAGCGAATGATCATTACCTTTGTGTGCGATTCCGCTTAACCTCAGTTGCAGAACAAGCTTGGAAGCACCCAAACCTGCGGCCTCGCGAAACCAACCCCTGGTTCACCCGGATACTTTGCTGTGAAGCATTTACAGGTCCCATCGATCATAGAATACTCGCTCCAGCCCCCAGCCCATGGCAACGATCCGTACACGCAGTCCCCGCGGATCCCTGGAACATCTGGACCAATGCACGCAGCGAAGTCGTCGAAGCCAATGAAGAGCGTCCGTCCTCCGAGGCTCGTCGCCACCACCCACATCAACTCGTCGGCGTCCCACCGGAAAATCTTGTAGGCAGGGTCGATGGGTCCCACCTTGAAGATGAGCAGGACCTCGCCGCCGCAGTCCCCGAGCAGCGGGGCACCTTTGCTCTCCTGCATAGCCAGTAGGACCTGCGGGTCGAACTCGCCCCCATGGTGCCATATATCCAAAGAGGAGGAACTGTCCTTGGAGGGCGAAGCCGACACGAGGCCGCAGGTGGGGAGGAACCCGTAGAGGACGCCGTTGACGATGTGCCAGTCCTGGATCTCGTGCTCGCCGCCGTAGGACGCGGCGGTCCACTGGGGGCTCGTCCAGGGGCTGCAGCACTGGACGTCGGTGCGGCCCGTGGCGGGGGCGAAGAGGTGGCCGCCGGTGAGGATGACGCGGTCGTGCGGCAGCGGGGGCTTGGGCAGACGGACCTGCGCGCCGTAGAGCAGGTGGGTGACGATGATCTCGCCGGTGGCGCCGTCGACGGCGACGACCTGGGCGCCGTCGGAGGTGAGGACGCCGCCGGTGCGCGCGAAGGGGAGGCGGGCGCGGAAGCGGTGGAGGCGGCGGTCGGGGACGTGGAAGAGGGCGAGCGAGAAGGAGGGGCAGCCGGGCTCGAGGAGGTTGAAGAGGGGCAGCGCGGGGGAGCTGGCGGAGTGGGGCACGAGGAGGCACGGCGGCTGCGCGGCGAGGAGGCCCCGGCTGAGCGGCAGCGCGGCGCGGTAGGCGCGGCAGCCGCCGCGGAGGGCGAAGATGTCGTTGAGGTTCGTCAGGTGCTTGGCGATGTCGGGGATCAGCTCCGCCGGGATGTACGGCCCGTCGGCGGCGGCGGCGGCGGCGGGCGGATCCGGGCAGCCGTTGGGCGTCGCCATCGGAATTCCTCACTCCGTGGCCGCGATTAGCAGAGGAAATTTATTTGGGGGCGAAGGGAATGGCAGATTAGGGTAGCAACGGCCGGCGGAGTCCATGGAGGGAGCTGATAGTCGGTGACACAGTCAAAGCCCACAAAGGGTTCTTTTTGGTAAGGAAGCTTCTACAGCCCAATGAGTGTGTTTGATTTAGGCCCATCAAAGTATTTGCTAGCCAAACTTTTCTCTCTCAAAAAAAAAAAAGAACTGGCCAAATTATTTCATTGAAGAATATATTCCGTTTTTATGCAACACCAAAGTGTAACCTAATGTTTAAACTCTAGTGGGATGGGAGTGTTATTTTTCTTTAACCATCGTACTTCAGGTTTATTCTTGGTCAAACTTTTAGTTAGAGCTCATTTGGCTCAAACGTATTATTTAAGGCTAGAATCAAAGAATTCGCATGTGTTTCCCATAACAACTTGATTGGCTGCCATAAAATTGGTATTGGAATTCAATTGAGAGCGTCATAGATTCCATCCCATGTCTAACTTTAGTTTCTACTAGCATCCTGTTATTTTTGTGGATTTGTCAATTAAAATAACTAGAAGGATACCCCGCGCGTTGCAGCAGGAATTTCTCCGATAACTCTATTTGTAAAAAAAAACAAAAGAATATACGTTGATTGGAATAACATGTTATTTGTAGGAACATGCAGGATTCAATTGACGTAAACAGTCAAGAGGCTAACTTAAAAAAACTGACTTGAAATGGTTATGTAGCTGGCGGCTAAAAGTTGATGATGTGGATATCTGGATGACTTAAAAATAGATTATGTGGCTTGCATGTAGAGTATTAATGATTGTTAGTGGGGGAATCTACTGGTAATTAAGGTACTCCTTTTAATAGAGTACCGGAGCAAAACATTAACACTCCGTAAACACACGTGATCCTCACATCAAAGCCATCTCCTCCGGTTATCTCAATTATTGTCACTTTGGGGCATCGGGTTCCGGACAACGATATGTGTATAAAACTTGCAAGTATGATAAAAAATACTACCTCTGTCCATAAATAGATGTCAAAAGTTTATCTAAATTTGAATGTATCTAGCCACAATTTAGTGTATAGATACATCCGAATTTAGACAAATCTTTGACATCTATTTATGGACGGAGGGAGTAATAATTATCATCGTGAATCAATAACATGTTCAGATCTGATATCATGGCACTCGGGCCCAAAGTGACAAGCATTAATCACAACAAGTTGCAACAATGTCAAAAATACTAACAACGAATACTAGGCACTATGCCCCTAACAATCTTATAGCTATTACATGAACAATATCATCCAATCCCTACCATCTCCTACAGCCTATAGCAGGGAATTACTCACACATGGATGGGGGAATCATGGATGGTTGATGGAGAGGCGTCGGTGATGGCGATGGTGATGATCTCCTCCAATTCCCTGTCCCGGCAGGGTGCCAGTACGGAGTTTCTGGACCCCGGATTGGGGTTTCTGGTGGCGGTGGAGCAGCAGAACTTTTTTTGGAAAAACGTCGACCCCCCCCCCCCCTCTATTTTTAGGGTCAGAGGCTTAATATAGTCTGGAGGAGAGATCGAGGGGGTGGCCGAGGCGGCCAGACCACCCCTATGCGCGGCCAGGGCTGGCCTGCGCCTAGGGCAGGTGTGGGCCCCTCGTGGTCCTTCTCCGTCTCGTCTTCTGTCTTAGTGAGTCTTCGGGTGGAATATGTATTTTGCGATATTTTCCGGGAATTTTCTTGAAAGTTGGATTTCTGCACAAAAATGAGATATCGGAGCAATTCTGCTAAAAACAACGTTAGTCCGTGTTAATTGTATTCAAAACACACAAATTAGAGGGCAAACAACAGCAAAAGTATTTAAGAAAGTAGATACGTTTTGGACGTATCAAGAGGTAAAATCTTTATTCATTTAGTTTTATCCTCTCTTTCTGGACTATGATTTTTCTCTACATTATGTTGTAGAGCTTGTTACTATCTTTAAAATAAGCCCAAGATCATAAAAATTGGAGTCCGGATACTCAAGTTATGTTCATTCTCGTTTTACTATCTACCAAATATCCGACGCCTTTACATAGGCTTGCGCACCTCGATGCAAATTTGGCATGTGCGCTTCAAAAATCCAATGGGGTGGATAATCTGTCCTGGGATGTCTACAACGGCCATATTTCGTTGAAATGGACTATATAAGGCCCCCTTCTTCCTCCTTGGTGATCTTAGTGTTGTTTTTGGGGTCTCCGATTAAGTTGTGGAGATTCCTCAAATGTGATGCCTTTGTGGCAATTTTTCGATAGCCCCCAATTAAGTTGTGGAGATTGCCCCAAACGTTATGCGGTTCGGTGACCGTCCTCAAGGGTCTCTTAGTGGACCGAGGACTTACCTTTTGGTGGGAAGCCTCGAGGAGAATATGTTAAGGCCTTTGTGGCGTTTGGGAAGCCTTGTGCCCCCACACTACTCCAACGGAGAGTAGCACTCGCAAGAGTGTGAGTTTGGAGAAACATCGTCGTCTTCGCGCCACCTCGGTTATTCCTATACCCGGGCTTTTTACTTATGCACTTTACCTTGTGATAGCCTTCGTGCTTGATGTTATATATCTTGCTATAACATAGTTAATTGTCTTGCTTAGCATAAGTTCATGGTGCTCATAGATGAACCCCAGTTATATAGGTTTTGTACTTGCCAAATTAAATGCTAGTTTTATCCCACATTTGGTCAAGCCATGATGACCCACAAGTATAGGGGGTGTATCGCAGTATCTTCGATAAATAAGAATGTCGATCCTAACGAGGAGCAGAAGGTGTTGACAAGTAGTTTCGATGAAGGATTCAATGTAAATGCTCACAGACAAGTATTCAGGGGGGTTTGATGTAACAGATGAATAAAGTACGAGTAAGTAAAGTGCGAGAGTAATAATTGCAGCGAGTGGCCCAATCCCTTTTAGCACAAAGGACAAGCCGGTTTGTTTACTTATATTAACCAAACGTTCTCGAGGACACACGGGATTTTAGTCTAGTGCTTTCGCTACATACGGCTAATTAATCTTCATTGTTTTGATAAGTGTTGTGTGGGTGAACCTATGCTAATGTACCGCCCTTCCTAGGACTAATACATACTTGTGATTATACCCCTTGCAAGCATCCGCAACTACAAGAAAGTAATTAAGATAAATCTAACCACAGCCTTAAACTCTGAGATCCTGCGATCCCTCCTGCATCGATATACCAACGGGGGCTCAGGTTTCTGTCACTCCGGCAACCCCGCAATTGGCAAACGAGTACAAGATGCATTCCCCTAGGCCCATAAAGGTGAAGTGTCGTGTAGTCGACGTTCACACGACACCACTAGAAGAATAACACCACAACTTAAATATCATAACATTGAATATTACTCAACCATACTTCACTACTAACATTTAGACTTCACCCATGTCCTCAAGAACTAAACGAACTACTCACGAGACATCATATGGAACATGATCAGAGGTGATATGATAATGAATAACAATCTGAACATAAACCTTGGTTCAACGGTTTCACTCAATAGCATCAATAACAAGTAGAAATTAACACCGGGAGAGTTTCCCCTATCAAACAATCAAGATCAAACCCAAATTGCTACAGCGGTGACGAGGTGCAGCGGTGGAGACGGCGGTGATGATGATGAAGATGATGGTGATGGTGATGGAGATGATGTCCAGCTCGATGATGGTGACGATGGCGTCGATTTCCCCCTCCGGGAGGGAATTTCCCCGGCGGATTCCTGCCCGCCGGAGAGCTCTTTTCTCTCTGGTGTTCTCCGCCCCGCAGAGGCGGCTGTGGCTCTGTTCGACGTACCCCTCTGGCTTAGGTTTTCGGGACGAAGGCATACGCGAAGAAAAGGAGGCGAGAGGGGCTGTGGGCCCCCCTCCTCACAGGGCGGCGCGGCCAGGCCTTGGGCCGCGCCGGCCTATGGGGTGGGCCCACCTCGGGTCCCCTCTTCTCCCCCTTCTGGCTCCCTTCGTCATCTGGAAAAATAGGAATTTTCGTATAATTTCCTTCAACTATTGATCTTCCGAAATATTGCATTCTGACGGTGCTTTTTCCAGCAGAATCCTGGCTCCGGTGCGCGATCCCCAAATAATCATGAAACATGGAAAATAGATGAAATAACATAAGTATCATCTCCAAATATGAAATATATCAATGAATAACAGCAAATTATGATATAAAATAGTGATGCAAATTGGACGTATCAACTCCCCCCAAGCTTAGACTTCGCTTGTCCCCAAGCGAAACTGAACTCGGTAAACAGGACCACATGTTTATGGAGTGAAGAGTCGATAAATAAAATACGGACAAGAAGCATCATATTCATTCACACAAGACATTCTAGTAAACAACTCCCTCATATAATTCAACTTGAAACAAGTATAAGGTAATCACAAATAAAGGTGCAGAAGAAATCATAGTTGGTGATGGCAAACTTCGTTCTTGGTCAGAGAACAGTTAACAGATTATACTTATCTATTGAGCAGCGCTCTTATGTTAAAGCTTATGGTAAACTTGCATACTCAATCATAATGATCATTGATAACTTGCAAAGCTATATTCATTCAGATAAAACTTGTACTAAACAAGGAAGAGTAAAGACATGATGAAGCAAATCGCAATATAATGGTTTGATCACAACAACTCAAATGCTTGCTTGAGATGGATGGAAATAGGTTTACTGACTCAACATAAAGTAAAAGACAGGCCCTTCGCAGAGGGAAGCAGGGATTAAATCATGTGCTAGAGCTTTTTCAGTTTTGAAATCATATAAAGAGAATAAAAGTAAAGTTTTGAGAGGTGTTTGTTGTTGTCAACGACTGGTAGCGGGTACTCTAACCCCCTTGCCAAACAGACCTCCAAAGAGCGGCTCCCATGAAGGACGTCATCTCTACCAAAGAAGGTAGATCATCCCTCTTCTCTTTTGTTTACACATGTACTTTAGTTTATTTAAGGATGACACTCCCCCCAACCTTTGCTTACACAAGCCATGGCTAACCGAATCCTCGGGTGCCTTCCAACAATCTCATACCATGGAGGAGTGTCTATTGCAAAATTAAGTTGCTTACTGATGAATCAGGGCAAAACATGTGAAGAGAATTATTAATGAAAGTTGATTAATTGGGGCTGGGAACCCCGTTGCCAGCTCTTTTTGCAAAATTATAGGATAAGTGGATGAAGCCACTAGTCCATTAGTGGAAGCTGCCTAACAAGACTGAAAGATAAAACACCACATACTTCCTCATGAGCTATAAAACATTGACACAAATAAGAAGTAATAAATTTTGAATTGTTTAAAGGTAGCACATGAAGTATTTACTTGGAATGGCAGAAAATACCATGCAAGAGGGTAGATATGGTGGACACAAATGGCATAGGTTTGGGTTCAGGTTTGGATGTACGAGAAGCATTCCCTCTCAGTACAGGTCTTTGGCTAGCAAGGTTAATTAGCAAGCATAAGAGTTGAGGGAAACAAACAAATATACATGTGATAGACATAATCATGCATCTTTCTTGCAAGCACAAACAATTTTAACTTCAGAATAATAAGCTATGAGCTAGCAAGAAAGGAAGACAATGAAACAACTATATGTATTTTTCTCTTTTCTACTTAAACCTCAAGGTGTTGTTGCTATTGACCAATGCTAAGTTTGCCAAAACCAAATAGATTTACTCAATGCTCCCAAAGTGGTACCAATACTAAAATCAAGATCAATCATATACTAGAAATTGCAAACTAAAATAAGATGTGCAATATGTAAATGATAAGACTTCTCATTAATATTTCATAACGATAACTCACACCAAGGGATACATAGACAACCAACTAAAGGAGAGATACTTCCACACTGCAACCCATCTTATATGATAACTTCCCTACTCATGATATGACACTACTTGATAGTAAAAAGTAAAAGCACTACAAGAAAAGTTCTGATAGACAACGTCTCAAAATCGTCCGCTAAGGGGTATTTTTCGTCGCCTATGGGCCTAACCCGACGATATGGGTTCTGTTGTGGAAACTGCGTCAGGCAAAGTCCAACGACGTTTTTTTCGGTCCGTCGCGCTTGGGCGCCCTTCCGCCACGGAAAATCGGACCGTTGCTCAAGTGTTTCCGGGAGCCCGTTGACTGCTGACGTCATGCAAACTGACACGTGGCGTACGCCGTTAATCGCAAGCAACGGCGTTAACCTGGCCGAAACCCCGTGGTAGATGGTAGGCCCACACGAGGCCCGCCACATCTTAAGCGGGCCGGCCACTGACATAGTTTGACCGGTCAACTATATAGCCGGGCCGGTCCATTAGTTACGTGGGCCGGCCTAACCTCTAAGGTTGATCGGTCAAAACTTAAATGGGCCGCCCATTTAACATGTGGGGTCCACCTTACAAAGAATCGGGCCGCCCAAGAAGCAAGTGGGCCGGGCCAAAACACAGTGGGTCCCACTTTCTGTTAAAGGGCCGGCCATTTAGTGTGTGGGGTCCACCATATAGCAAGTGGGCCGGCCAAAAACACAGTGGGTCCCACTTTCCAGCTTAAAGGGTCGGCCCATTTAGTATGTGGGGTCCACCATATAGCAAGTGGGCCGGCCCAACAAGATAGTGGGTCGCCAAAAACACAGGTGGGTCCCACTTTCCCGTTAAAGGTCCGCCCATTTGGTGTGGGGTCCACCATATAGCAAGTGGGCCGGCCCAACAAGATAGTGGGTCGGCCAAAAGCACATGTGGGTCCCACCTTCCCGTTAAAAGGTCGCCCATTTAGTATGTGGGGTCCACCATATAGCAAGTAGGCCGCCCAACAAGATAGTGGGTCGGCCAAAAACACAGTGGGTCCCACTTTCCAGGTTAAAAGGCCGGCCCATTTAGTATGTGGGGTCCACCATATAGCAAGTGGGCCGCCCAACAAGATAGTGGGTCGGGCCAAAACACGGGTGGGTCCCACCTTCTCGTTAAAGGGCCGGCCCATTTACCATGTGGGACCACCATATAGCAAATGGGCTGGCCCAACAAGATAGTGGGCCGCCCAATAAGCATGTGGATCCCACTATCGTGTAACCTGCCTACTTACTAAAGAAGTGGGCTGGCCCAAAATGAAAGTGGGTCCCACACTATCGTAAGTGGGCCTACCCAACTGTTGTAGTGCCCTACTTGTTTGACTAGTCAACTTGCATTAAATTTCATGAGCCTAAAATCTGATATCAATGATACACACAATTACATACACAAATAAAACAAGTAGGAAAATTACAAGGCAATTAATGTGCCCAAATAAAAAAATTACATAGAATCATTGAGGACTTCTATTAGCATCATCAATAACACGTTGACATTTGGCAATCGCCTTGATTGAATCTTGTGTACTCTTTGTCAACATATCGCCTACAGATCTTAAAGCAGCAATACCATGTCTTTTATAAAGTACAGCGTTGAGATATTTACATGCTTGATGAAAGCAATGGTCTAGGTTGACGCTATGAGAAGATGCATCGAAGAAATATCGAACTTTTTGTGGGCCTCATTTCTAATGAAGATTGCTTCATCACAACCGCATTCGATAATAATGCAAAAAGAGTTAAACGATGAACTATGCAAACATTTATTATGCAATGTTGATATAAGATAATAACAAGTTGCATAAATAAGACAATGTATGGAACTTGTACTAAGCACAAACTTACATCATAATGTTGCACAGTGGTCGCTACAGATCCTTTTTGGCGACTATCTTCTAATGATGACTGCTTCATTAAAACTGCATTCTGGTAACATTGCAAATATAGTTACAACAATTAACTATTCAAACATGTATTACGCAATGTAGAGATCAGATAACAAAGATGTAGCAGAAATAAGCACAAGATAAGATAAGATGCATGTACTAAGCACATACCGCTCATTGCAGTCCTTCTCTTGCGTGCACTAGTCGTGGTCAACATGCCTGTCATTTTAGGTTCAGCCATCAAGTGAAATGCTAATCCTCCTGCTCCATTGTCCTTAATCTGTGTTTAGATATCACATTTAAGACCAAGTCACTGGTTTCAAATAACAAAAAACTTGAGCTGCCAAATGAATAAGCCAATATTTACCAGATATCGATTAAAACCAACTAGATGTTGCTTTGCATGAGATACTTAATTTCGTACATATCTGCATTTAGAGTAGGGTAATGCCAAGGTTTTCCACATAAAGTAAACTCGGCATTAAGAATGACCAAATGTCAGGTTCAAATCACCTTCGCAGCTTTCTCCAAGACAAGCATATCAAATAGGCGTAAACATAGTAAAGCATGAATGGCATTGCTATGGCAGGGTTCCAAGTGTTAATCTCTTGCATAAGGAACAATGCATATAGGTTATAGATAATAACGGAAGTAAACTGCCAAAATTACCAACCAAGAACTCAGATTCCAACCTTCCCTGGCGTCCCCGCTGTTAATGTTGGATGTTCTAATAAGTGGTTCGCATGATCAATCCCTAGGAAAAATAACATTGACAAGTCGGGCCTACGATAATACAAAGACCAGACATGCACGCAAAGAATAACTATATAAGCTAAAGACGAGGTATAAGAGCAAGCAGATTGGAAATGCACATAGCATGATTATAAAAGCATTGTGAGAATAGCAGACACGAGAAAATAGCTAGCGGCTAGCGGTGAGCTAATGACGTGGTATAAGAACAAGCAGATTGGAAATGCCCATAGCATGACTATAAAAGCAAGTGCGACAATAGCATGCAAGACAAAAACAAGTTGGCAAGAAATGAATGGGTATAAGGCTATAAATATGTGGATGCACACAGTGTCGAGAGAATGAACAGATGGTAGCGACCGGATAATGCTTTTGTACTGTACAATATTTAAACAAACTTCATGCGAAGCAACACATCAAGAAAGTTAACGGCATATGAGATCTCGCAAATAACTACACAAAACATGGCTAAAGAAACACCGCGATCTAACGGGCCAGCGTACTAACCAAGCTGCGGCGGGGTGGACGGGGCGGCAACTTGCATTCCAAATGCGGCGAACGCGGGAGACGATGAATCGACCCTGTTTCGCAGAAGCGGGCGTTAGTGAAGCAGATCTGGTTGGTCGGCAAGGGATTCGGTGAAGTTGATACAGCCGCTGCGCCGAGGTAGTCTGGTGGCGAGGTCGGCGGTGAAGCGCATCCGTCGGTGGCTAGGTCGGCGGTGAAGCGGATCCGTCGGTGGCGAGGTCGGCGGTGAAGCGTATCCGTCGGTGACGAGGGCGGCGGGGAGCGGATCAGGTGGGTGGACAGCCAACACGATCAAGGCTACGCCGTGGAGGAGTATGCCGGCGGCGGCAGATCTAGTACCGTAGAGAGTCGTAGCTTTGGCGTGTGAGAGTATTTTTGAGCTAATGGGGCGAATGGTTGGTGGGTGGGTGTGGGCCTGTGGGGAGGGTTCGGGATCTAGGCAAGATATTTCATTGTTACCGAATGAGCCCTCCATGGTCGGTGGGTTGTAGCTTCCGGACCAGTGGTTAAAAGGGTAAAACTGGTCACGGGATTTTCGAATGGATGCGGCGGGATGATTTGGCGCGCGTCGAAATTTTCAGTTTCAAGCTACGAGCGTAACGACAAAAATAATGTTCTTCCCCATGGAGCTCTCATTTCTTCCTCTTCTCTTTCTCTCTCGAGTCTCTCCCACTCCCCTGGCTCCTCTCCCCCTTCTCTCCGGCGGCCTCGCCGGCCGGAGACGAGGCCAACTTCTCTCTGTATATTGTACACCCTCCGAACTAAATTAATTGATTCAACTTTCCTTAGACGTGTATGTATCTAGAGTAAAAACATGTGTGGATACATCCATATTTAGATAAGCAAATTTGAGTCAGCTAATTTGGATCCGAGGGAGTTAGTGTTGTTGTAAGCTTAGATCCAAGTGTTTCCCATGAGCAGAATGGCGCAATGGAGTCGGGATCTCGTCATCGGCTTCGGATCCGGCCTATGGTGAATCTGGCGGATCTTGCCGGCCAAACCCCGATCCGGTGCCATCAATGTGATGGCGCTAACGGTGAGGCTTGCTTTGGTCAAGGTTTCCGATCTCGGCCAATGGGGAAGTCAAGTTGCTAAAGTTCACAAGCTCGGGACATACGACGGCGTCATCCGTCTTGCCCGTGCACATCTTGGCCTTTCAATGCCCTTCTCGGAGCCAATATGCCGTTGTCGAGGCCCTTCTTCTCCTTCGTCCTGGCGACTACCGGCGACACCGTCCCAAGTGGTGCATCCCCGGCGACGGAGTTGCCGGAAAGGATGCGGAGCGAGAGATCTCGATGTGCGGTCGAGAAGGACTCGATTGATTTTCTTCTATATGTTTTGGGGTCCTTTTTGTAAAGTTGCAGGTTCTATTAGTTATTGTCTAGTACTTTTGGTCCTCTATGTAATTTTTGGACTAGTTTCCATTGGCACTGATAAACTTGAATTTTGACAAGTTCACGTGGAAAAAAATTCCTTTGCACATATGGCCTATCATGTATAAACATTCTTGAGATTTAAACTATATGTAATGTGCCATGCATTAACCCTAAACCATATATATGTAACTAACCCTAGCTGATCAAACCCTACTTAATTAAAACAAATAACCCTAAACTATACGCATGCACTTTATGCGCAAAGGCGCGGGTGCCTCTAATAATGTGTGTGCGCACTCGATCGATGATCCCTAAACCTTATACAACCCCGAAACCCTAATCCCTAATCCCTAAACCCTAAACACCCTAAACACTAAACCCTATACCCTAAACCCTAACCCTAACCCTAAACCCTAATTAAACCCTATATATAGGCCAACGACACTTAATTGTGCATCAAGCAGGCCGGGGGGTGCCTCGCGGTCCTCTAATTAAATTAAATGTGCCATGCATTAACCCTAAACCATATATATGTAACTAACCATAGCTAATCAACCCTACTTAATGAAAACACATAACCCTAAAGTATACTAGCTATAACCCGATCTAATAAAAACATGCTCTATATATAGCAGCTAGCTAGCAAACCTTAGATTAACACCAATTAATATATACATGGCCTATATCGATCATGTTGTATAACATATCCCTGAGATTCATTAATTAATTATATAATTATCGTGATAAATTAATTAACTCTAATTTTGACAAGTTCTCTCGAATGAAAACACATTTGATTAAGTTGCCTCATAATATATATATAATTAGTGTGCATGCATGGCCTACCATGCATTCGTGCATATATTTTAATGTATATTTGAACATATTCTTGGGGATTTCAATCTCTCTCTCTCTATCATCTATATATCGTTGGTGGCCAAAAAACACACATATATATGCATGCAATTTATGCGTAAAGGCGCGGGTGCCTCTAATAATGTGTGTGCTCACTCGATCGATGATCCCTAAACCTTAAACAACCCTAAAACCTTAAATCTCTAATCCCTAATCCCTAAACCTAAACACCCTAAACACTAAACCCTAAACCCTAGACCCTAAACCCTAACCCTAACCCTAACCCTAACCCTAAACCCTAGCTAACCCTAAACCCTAATTAAACCCTATGTATAGGCCAACGACACTTAATTGTGCATCGAGCAAGCCAGGGGTGCCTCGCGGTCCTCTAATTAAATTAAATGTGCCATGCATTAACCCTAAACCATATATATGTAACTAACCCTAGCTAATCAACCCTACTTAATTAAAACACATAACCCTAAACTATACTAGCTAGCTATAACCCGATCTAATAAAAACATGCTCTATATATAGCATGCAGCTAGCTAGCAAACCGTAGATTAATACCAATTAAAATATACATGGCCTATATCGATCATGTTGTATAACATATCCCTGAGATTCATTAATTAATTATATAATTATCGTGATAAATTAATTAACTTGAATTTTGACAAGTTCTCTCGAATGAAAACACATTTGATTAAGTTGCCTCATAATATATATATAATTAGTGTGCATGCATGGCCTACAATGCATTCGTGCATATATTTTAATGTATATTTGAACATATTCTTGGGGATTTCAATCTCTCTCTCGATCATCTATATATTGTTGGTGGCCCAAAAAACACACATATATACGCATGCACTTTATGCGTAAAGGCGCGGGTGCCTCGATCTAATAATGTGTGTGCGCACTCGATCGATGATCCCTAAACCTTAAACAACCCTAAAACCCTAAATCCCTAATCCCTAATCCCTAAACCCTAAACACCCTAAACACTAAACCCTAGACCCTAGACCCTAAACCCTAACCCTAACCATCTGCCCTAGCTAACCCTAAACCCTAATTAAACCCTATGTATAGGCCAATGACACTTAATTGTGCATCGAGCAGCCCAGGGGTGCCTCGCGGTCCTCTAATTAAATTAATTAAATGCGCCATGCATTAACCCTAAACCATATATATGTAACTAACCCTAGCTAATCAACCCTACTTAATTAAAACACATAACCCTAAACTATACTAGATATAACCCGATCTAATAAAAACATGCTCTATATATAGCAGCTAGCTAGCAAACCGTAGATTAACACCAATTAAAATATACATGGCCTATATCGATCATGTTGTATAACATATCCCTGAGATTCATTAATTAATTATATAATTATCGTGATAAATTAATTAACTTGAATTTTGACAAGTTCTCTCGAATGAAAACACATTTGATTAAGTTGCCTCATAATATATATATATATAATTAGTGTGCATGCATGGCCTACAATGCATTCGTGCATATATTTTAATGTATATTTGAACATATATATTCTTGGGGATTTCAATCTCGATCTCTCTCTCTCGATCATCTATATATCGTTGGTGGCCCAAAAACACACATATATACGCATGCACTTTATGCGTAAAGGCGCGCAGGTGCCTCTAATAATGTGTGCGCACTCGATCGATGATCCCTAAACCTTAAACAACCCCTAAAACCTTAAATCCCTAATCCCTAATAATCCCTAATCCCTAAACCCTAAACACCCTAAACACTAAACCCTAAACCCTAAACCCTAACCCTAACCCTAACCCTAACCCCAACCCTAACCCTAACCCTAACCCTAACCCTAAACCCTAGCTAACCCTAAACCCTAAACCCTAGACCCTAAACCCTAGACCCTAAACCCTAACCCTAACCCTAACCCTAACCCTAACCCTAAACCCTAGCTAACCCTAAAACCCTAATTAAACCCTATGTATAGGCCAACGACACTTAATTGTACGTGCATCGAGCAGGCCAGGGGGTGCCTCGTGGTCCTCTAATTAAATTAAATGTGCCATGCATTAACCCTAAACCATATATATGTAACTAACCCTAGCTAGCTAATCAACCCTACTTAATTAAAACACATAACCCTAAACTATACTAGCTAGCTATAACCCGATCTAATAAAAACATGCTCTATATGTAGCAGCTAGCTAGCAAACCGTAGATTAACACCAATTAAAATATACATGGCCTATATCGATCATGTTGTATAACATATCCCTGAGATTCATTAATTAATTATATAAATATCGTGATAAATTAATTAACTTGAATTTTGACAAGTTCTCTCGAATGAAAACACATTTGATTAAGTTGCCTTATAATATATATATAATTAGTGTGCATGCATGGCCTACAATGCATTCGTGCATATATTTTAATGTATATTTGAACATATATATTCTTGGGGATTTCATTCTCGATCTCTCTCTCTCGATCATCTATATATCGTTGGTGGCCTAAAAAACACACATATATACGCATGCATTTTATGCGTAAAGGCGCGGGTGCCTCTAATAATGTGTGTGCGCACTCGATCGATGATCCCTAAACCTTAAACAACCCCTAAAACCTTAAATCCCTAATCCCTAATAATCCCTAATCCCTAAACCCTAAACACCCTAAACACTAAACCCTAAACCCTAGACCCTAAACCCTAACCCTAACCCTAACCCTAAACCTAACCCTAAACCCTAGCTAACCCTAAACCCTAAACCCTAGACCCTAAACCACCCTAGACCCTAAACCCTAACCCTAACCCTAACCCTAACCCTAAACCCTAGCTAACCCTAAACCCTAATTAAACCCTATGTATAGGCCAACGACACTTAATTGTGCATCGAGCAGGCCAGGGGGTGCCTCGCGGTCCTCTAATTAAATTAAATGTGCCATGCATTAACCCTAAACCATATATATGTAACTAACCCTAGCTAATCAACCCTACTTAATTAAAACACATAACCCTAAACTGTACTAGCTAGCTATAACCCGATTTAATAAAAACATGCTCTATATATAGCAGCTAGCTAGCAAACCGTAGATTAACACCAATTAAAATATACATGGCCTATATCAATTTTAATATATATTTGAACATATTCTAGGGGATTTCAATCTCTCTCTCTCGATCATCTATATATATATCGTTGTTGGTGGCAAAAAACACACACGTACATGTTGGAGATATGCCCAAGAGGCAATAATAAAAGTAGTTATTATATATCTTTATGTTTATGATAAATGTTTATATATCATGCTATAATTGTATTAACCGAAATATTAGTACATGTGTGATATGTAGACAAACAAGAAGTCCCTAGTATGCCTCTTAAACTAGCTTGTTGATTAATGGATGATTAGTTTCATAGTCATGAACATTGGATGTTATTAATAACAAGGTTATATCATTATATGAATGATGTAATGGACACACCCAAATTAAGCGTAGCATAAGATCTCGTCATTAAGTTATTTGCTATAAGCTTTCGATACATAGTTACCTAGTCCTTATGACCATGAGATCATATAAATCACTTATACCGGAAAGGTACTTTGATTACACCAAACACCACTGCGTAAATGGGTGGCTATAAAGGTGGGATTAAGTATCCTAAAGTATGAGTTGAGGCATATGGATCAACAAAGGATTTGTCCATCCCGATGACGGATAGATATTCTCTCCGGGCCCTCTCGGTGGAATGTCGTCTAATGTCTTGCAAGCATATGAATGAGTTCATAAGAGACCACATACCACGGCATTTAGTAAAGAGTACTTGTCAGGAGACGAGGTTGAACAAGGTATAGAGTGATACCGAAGATCAAACCTCGGACAAGTAAAATATCGCGTGACAAAGGGAATTGGTATTTTATGTGAATGGTTCATTCGATCACTAAAGTCATCATTGAATATGTGGGAGCCATTATGGATCTCCAGATCCCGCTATTGGTTATTGGTTGGAGTGAGTACTCAACCATGTCCGCATAGTTCACGAACCGTAGGGTGACACACTTAAAGTTGGATGTTGAAATGGTAGAACTTGTATATGGAATGGAGTTCGAATATTTGTTCGGAGTCCCGGATGAGATCCCGGACATCACGAGGAGTTCCGGAATGGTCCTGTGAATAATATTCTTATATTGGATGTCATTTTATGTGAATTAAAATGTCGCGGAAGGTTCTATGGAAGGTTCTAGAAGGTTCTAGAAAAGTCCGGAAGAAACCACCAAGGAAGGTGGAGTCCACATGGGACTCCACCTCCATGGCCGGCCAACCCTAGTGGGGGAGGAGTCCCAAGTGGACTCCCCCTTAGGGGGCCGGCCACCCCCCCATATGGCAGGTGGAAACCCCACCTCTAGTGGGAGTCCTAGCTTGGGTAGGTTTCCCCACCATATGGAAGGTTTTTGGTTCGGGTCTTATTCGAAGACTTGGAGACCAACACTTGGGGTTCCACCTATATATAGAGGGGCCAAGGGGAGGGGGCCGGCCACCCAAGAACCACAAGGTGGCCGCACCCCTATAGTGGTCGGCGCCCCCTCTCCCCAAACCCTAGCGGCCTCTCTCCTCCACCACGTCCCGCACGCTTAGCGAAGCTCCGCCGGACTTCTCCACCACCACCGACACCACGCCGTCGTGCTGTCGGATTCAAGAGGAGCTACTACTTCTGCTGCTCCGCCGGAACGGGGAGGTGGACGTCGTCTTCATCAACAACCGAACGTGTGACCGAGCACGGAGGTGCCGCCCGCTCGTGGCACCGGAACCGATCGTGATCAAGATCTTCTACGTGCTTTTGCAAGCGGCAAGTGAACGTCTACCGCAGCAACAAGAGCCTCATCTTGTAGGTTTTGGAATCTCTTCAAGGGTGAGACTCGATAATCCCCTCGTTACTACCGTCTTCTAGATTGCATCTTGGCTTGGATTTCGTGTTTGCGGTAGGAAAATTTTTGTTTTCTATGCAACGTTATCCTACAGTGGTATCAGAGCCGTGTCTATGCATAGATGGTTGCACGAGTAGAACACAATGGTTTGTGGGCGTTGATGCTTTTGTTATCTTTAGTTGAGTACTTTGCATCTTTGTGGCATAGTGGGATGAAGCGGCTCGGGCTAACTTTACATGACCGCGTTCATGAGATTTGCTCCACGCTCGACATGCAACTTGTATTGCATAAGTGGATTTGCGGGTGTCTGTCTCTCCTACTATAGTAAAGATTCAATTTACTCTTCTATTGACAACACTAGTATCACCGTTGTGGTTCATGTTCGTAGGTAGATTGGATCTTACTCGAAAACCCTAAACCACGTAAAATATGCAAACCAAATTAGAGAACGTCTAACTTGTTTTTGCAGGGTTTGGTGATGTGATATGGCCATAATGTGATGATGAATATGTATGAGATGATCATTATTGTATTGTGGCAACCGGCAGGAGCCTTATGGTTGTCTTTAAATTTCATGTTGAGTAGTATTTCAAAGTAGTTGTAATAGTTGCTACATGGAGGACAATCATGAAGACAGCGCCATTGACCTTGGTGCTTCGCCGACGATGATGGAGATCATGCCCGTTGATGATGGAGATCATGTCCGTGCTTTGGAGATGAAGATCAAAGGCGCAAAGACAAAAGGGCCATATCATATCACATATGAACTGCATGTGATGTTAATCCTTTTATGCATCTTATTTTGCTTAGATCGCGACGGTAGCATTATAAGATGATCCCTCTCACTAAAATCTCAAGATAATAAAGTGTTCATCCTTAGTAGCACCGTTGCCAAGACTTGTCGTTTCAAAGCATCTCGTGATGATCGGGTGTGATAGAATCAACAAGTGCATACAACGGGTGCAAGCCAGTTTTGCACATGCGGATACTAAGGTGGCCTTGACGAGCCTAGAATGTACAGACATGTTCTCTGAACACGTGATACCGAAAGGTAGAGCATGAATCATATGATTGATATGATGAACACTTTGAGTGTTCGCCATTGAAGTTACATCTTGTCTCGTGATGATCGGACTTGATGTGGTGGATTTGGTTCGTGTGATCACTAAGACAATGCGAGGGATATTGTTTTGAGTGGGAGTTCACCTAGTTTTTAATTATATTGAATTAAAATTTGAACTCAATTTGTCATAAACATTAGTCTAAACTATTGCAAATATGTTGTAGATATGGCGTCCTCAATCAATTTTAACCAGTTCCTAGAGAAAGAAAAGCTTAAGAGCAATGGTAGCAACTTCACCGACTGGTTCCGTCATGTGAGGATTTTCCTCAATGGCGGAAATCGCAATATGTGCTTGATGCACCGCTAGGTGACCCTCCCGCATAAATCGAAACCGATGAAGTAAAAGCTCATTACGCAACTCGAAAACTCGGTACTCTCAAGTTCAAGGTGCCATCTTATGCACTGGAAGCCGATCTTCAAAAACGTTTTGAGCACCACGATCCACATGAGTTAATCAATGAGTTGAAGACTATATTTGAGACTCATGCGGCCGTGGAATGCTATGAAGCATCGAAACACTTCTTCAGTTGCATGATGGAAGAAGGTAGCTCCGTTAGTGAGCACATGCTCGTTATGACCGGGCATGCGAAGAAACTCGACTTGGAAATAGTTATTCCTAATGACTGGGATTAATCGTATCCTTCAATCACCGCCACCTAGTTACAAGAACTTTGTGATGAACTACAATATGCGTAACATGAACAAAGAGTTACCCGAACTCTTCTCCATGCTTAAAGTCACCGAGATTGAGATCAAGAAAGAGCACCAAGTGTTGATGGTCAACAAGACCACCATTAAGAAACAGTGGCAAGTCTAAAGGCAAATTCAAGAAGGGTGGCAAGAAAGTCGCTACGCCTCCCGTGAAACCTAAGACTGGCCCTAAACCCGATGTTGAGTGCTATTACCGCAAGGAGAAGGGACACCGGAAGCGTAATTGCTCCAAGTATTTGGCGGATCTCGAAGAGCGGCCTTGTCAAGAAGAAGAAAGAAGGTATATCGATATACATGTTATAGATGTTTATCTTACCGGTTCTCGTACTAGTACCTGGTATTTGATAATGGTTCGGTTGCTCATATTTGTAACTCGAAACAGGAACTAAAGAATAAACGAAGACTACTAAAGGATGAAGTGACCATGCGCGTTGGAAATGGATCCAAAGTCGATGTGATCGCTGTCGGCACACTTCCTCTACATCTACCTTCGGGATTAGTTTTAAGCCTCAATAATTGTTATTTTGTACCCGCGTTGAGCATGAACATTATATCTGGATCTTGTTTAATGCAAGACGGTTATTCATTCAAGACTGAGAATAATGGTTGTTCTATTTTTATGAATAATATCTTTTATGGTCGAGCACCACAAAAGAATGGCTTATTTCTGTTAGATCTCGATAGTAGTGATACACATATACATAACATTGATGCTAAGCGAATTAAATTGAATGATAATTCTACTTATATGTGGCACTCGCTGCCTTGGTCATATTGGAGTGAAACGCATGAAGAAACTCCATACTGATGGATTACTTGAATCACTTGATTTTGAGTCACTTGATAGATGCGAAGCATGTCTGATGGGAAAAATGACTAAGAATCCATTTTCTGGTATGATGGAGCGAGCTACTGACTTATTGGAAATCATACATACCGATGTGTGCGGACCAATGAGTGTAGCATCGTGCGGTGGTTATCGTTATGTTCTAACCTTCACAGATGATCTGAGTAGATATGGGTATATCTATTTCATGAAACATAAATCCGAGACTTTTGAGAAGTTTAAGGAATTCCAAAGTGAAGTAGAAAATCAACGTAACAGGAAGATTAAATTTCTACGATCTGATCGTGGAGGTGAATATCTGAGTTATGAGTTTGGCATGCATTTAAAGAAATGCGGAATACTTTCACAATTGACACCGCCGGGAACACCACAACGAAACGGTGTGTCCGAACGTCGTAATCGAACTCTCTTAGATATGGTTCGTTCTATGATAGTATGATGTCTCTTACTGATTTGCCGTTATCATTTTGGAGTTATGCATTAGAGACAGCCGCATTCACTTTAAATAGAGCACCATCAAAATCCGTAGAAACGACACCGTATGAATTATGGTTTAATAAGAAACCTAAGTCATCGTTTCGAAAGTTTGGGGTTGCGAAGCCTATGTAAAGAAGTTACAACCGGACAAGCTAGAACCCAAAGCGGAGAAATGCGTCTTCATAGGATACCCTAAGGAAACTATAGGGTACACTTTCTATCACAGATCCGAAGGCAAAATCTTTGTTGCTAAGAACGGAACCTTTCTTGAGAAAGAATTTCTCACTAAAGAAGTGACTGGAAGAAAAGTAGAACTCGATGAGATTGATGAATCTATACTGCTGATCGAGTAGCGCAAAGATCGGAAGTTGTACCAAGATCGCCTACATCGGCAATGAGGAAGCTAATGATAATGATCATGAAACTTCAAACGAGATAGCTACTCGAACCTCGCAGATCGACAAGGGAACGTGCCACTCCGCATCGGTATGATCCTTGTCTAAATGTCATGATTGTGGACAACAATGATGAGGACCCTGCGACGTATGAAGAAGCGATGATGAGCCCAGATTCCAACAAATGGCAAGAAGCCATGAAATCCGAAATGGGATCCATGTATGATAACAAAGTATGGACTTTGGTAGACTTACCTGATAGCCGAAAGGTCATCGAAAATAAATGGATCTTCAAGAGAAAAACAGATGCTGATGGTAATATTACTGTCTATAAAGCTCGACTTGTCGCAAAGGGTTTCCGACAAATTCAAGGAGTTGACTACGATGAGACTTTCTCACCTGTAGCGAAGCTAAAATTTGTGAGGATTTTGTTAGCAATAGCTGCATTTTTCGATTATGAGATTTGGAAGATGGATGTCAAAACGGCGTTCCTTAATGGAGACATTGAGGAAGAGTTGTATATGGTACAACCCAAAGGTTTTGTAGATTCTAAAAATGCTGACAAAGTATGCAAACTTCAGCGGTCAATCTATGGACTGAAGCAAGCATCGAGAAGTTGGAACCGACGCTTTGATAAGGTGATCAAAGACTTCGGGTTTATACAAAGGTCATGGAGAGGCCCGTATTTACAAGAAAGTGAGTGGGAGCTCGTAGCATTCCCGATATTATATGTAGCTGACATATTATTGATCGTTAATGATATAGAACTATTAAGCAGTGTTAAAGGTTATTTGAATAATAGTTTTTCAATGAAAGACCTTGGTGAAGCATCGTATATATTAGGCATCAAGATTTATAGAGATAGATCAAGACGTCTAATAGGGCTATAACAGAGTACATACCTGGACAAGATTCTAAAGAAATTTAGAACGGACGAAAGTAAGAAAGGATTCTTACCTATGTTACCAGGCAAGGTCTTGAGTAAGACTCAAGGTCCGGCTACTACAGAAGAAAGAGAAAGGATGAGTCGGATCCCCTATGCCTCAGCAAGAGGCTCTATCATGTATGCCATGCTATGTACAAGACCGGATATAGCACATGCCGTTAGTTTGACTAGCAGATATCAAAGTGATCCAGAATGGAACATCCGGACAATGGTCAAGAATATCCTGAAGTACTTGAAAAGAACTAAGGATATGTTTCTTTGTTATGGAGGTGACCAAGAGCTCGTTGTAACTAGTTACACCGATGCAAGTTGGAACACCGATCCCGATGACTCTAAGTCACAAATCACGGGTACGTGTTTATATTGAATGGTGCTGCAGTAAGTCGGGCAAGCTCGAAGCAAGGCACGGTGGTGAAATCCTCAACAGAATCGGAGTACATAGCGCTTTCCGCAGGCTTCATCGTGGCGGTATGGATGAAGAGGTTCATTGTAGAGCTCGGTGTGGTTCCTAGTGCATTGGACCCACTAGTCATCTATTGTGACAACATGGGTGCCATCGCCAATGCACAAGAACCAAGGTCACACAAGAGGCTGAAGCATATCAAGCTGCGTTATCATTCGATTCGCGAGTACATCGAAGATGGAGAAGTAAAGATTTGCAAAGTACACACTGATCTGAATGTAGCAGATCCGTTGACTAAAGCTCTCCCTAGGGCAAAGCATGACCAACACCAAAGTGCCATGGGTGTTAGGTACCTTACAATGTAATCTAGATTATTGACTCTAGTGCAAGTGGGAGACTGTTGGAGATATGCCCAAGAGGCAATAATAAAAGTAGTTATTATATATCTTTATGTTTATGATAAATGTTTATATATCATGCTATAATTGTATTAACCGAAACATTAGTACATGTGTGATATGTAGACAAACAAGAAGTCCCTAGTATGCCTCTTAAACTAGCTTGTTGATTAATGGATGATTAGTTTCATAGTCATGAACATTGGATGTTATTAATAACAAGGTTATATCATTATATGAATGATGTAATGGACACACCCAAATTAAGCGTAGCATAAGATCTCGTCATTAAGTTATTTGCTATAAGCTTTCGATACATAGTTACCTAGTCCTTATGACCATGAGATCATATAAATCACTTATACCGGAAAGGTACTTTGATTACACCAAACACCACTGCGTAAATGGGTGGCTATAAAGGTGGGATTAAGTATCCGGAAAGTATGAGTTGAGGCATATGGATCAACAGTGGGATTTTTCCATCCCGATGACGGATAGATATTCTCTGGGCCCTCTCTGTGGAATGTCGTCTAATGTCTTGCAAGCATATGAATGAGTTCATAAGAGACCACATACCACGGTACGAGTAAAGAGTACTTGTCAGGAGACGAGGTTGAACAAGGTATAGAGTGATACCGAAGATCAAACCTCGGACAAGTAAAATATCGCGTGACAAAGGGAATTGGTATTTTATGTGAATGGTTCATTCGATCACTAAAGTCATCGTTGAATATGTGGGAGCCATTATGGATCTCCAGATCCCGCTATTGGTTATTGGTTGGAGTGAGTACTCAACCATGTCCGCATAGTTCACGAACCGTAGGGTGACACACTTAAAGTTGGATGCTGAAATGGTAGAACTTGTATATGGAATGGAGTTCGAATATTTGTTCGGAGTCCCGGATGAGATCCCGGACATCACGAGGAGTTCCGGAATGGTCCAGAGAATAAGATTCATATATAGGATGTCATTTTATGTGAATTAAAATGTCGCGGAAGGTTCTATGGAAGGTTCTAGAAGGTTCTAGAAAAGTCCGGAAGAAACCACCAAGGAAGGTGGAGTCCACATGGGACTCCACCTCCATGGCCGGCCAACCCTAGTGGGGGAGGAGTCCCAAGTGGACTCCCCCTTAGGGGGCCGGCCACCCCCCATATGGGAGGTGGAAACCCCACCTCTAGTGGGAGTCCTAGCTTGGGTAGGTTTCCCCACCATATGGAAGGTTTTTGGTTCGGGTCTTATTCGAAGACTTGGAGACCAACACTTGGGGTTCCACCTATATATAGAGGGGCCAAGGGGAGGGGGCCGGCCACCCAAGAACCACAAGGTGGCCGCACCCCTATAGTGGCCGGCGCCCCCTCTCCCCAAACCCTAGCGGCCTCTCTCCTCCACCACGTCCCGCACGCTTAGCGAAGCTCCGCCGGACTTCTCCACCACCACCGACACCACGCCGTCGTGCTGTCGGATACAAGAGGAGCTACTACTTCCGCTGCCCGCTGGAACGGGGAGGTGGACGTCGTCTTCATCAACAACCGAACGTGTGACCGAGTACGGAGGTGCTGCCCGTTCGTGGCGCCGGAACCGATCGTGATCAAGATCTTCTACGCGCTTTTGCAAGCGGCAAGTGAACGTCTACCGCAGCAACAAGAGCCTCATCTTGTAGGTTTTGGAATCTCTTCAAGGGTGAGACTCGATAATCCCCTCGTTACTACCGTCTTCTAGATTGCATCTTGGCTTGGATTTCGTGTTTGCGGTAGGAAAATTTTTGTTTTCTATGCAACGTTATCCTACAGTACATATATACGCATGCACTTTATGCGCAAAGGCGCGGGGTGCCTCTAATAATGTGTGTGCGCACTCGATCGATGATCCCTAAACCTTAAACAACCCTAAAACTCTCCTAAACCCTAAACACCCTAAACACTAAACCCTAGACCCTAAACACCCTAAACACTAAACCCTAAACCCTAGACCCTAAACACCGTAAACACTAAACCCTAAACCCTAAACCCTAAACACCCTAAACACTAATTAAACCCTAAACCCTAGACCCTAAACACCCTAAACTAAACCCTAGACCCTAGCTAAACACCCTAAACACTAAACCCTAAACCCTAGCTAACCCTAAACCCTAGCTAACCCTAAACCCTAATTAAACCCTATATATAGGCCAACGACACTTAATTGTGCATCAAGCAGGCCAGGGGTGCCTAGCTCGCGGTCCTCTAGTTAAATTAAATGTGCCATGCATTAACCCTAAACCATATATATAACTAACCCCTAGCTAATCAAACCCTAGTTCATTAAAACACATAACCCTAAACTATACTAGCTAGCTATAACCCGATCTAATAAAAACATGCTCGATCTATATATAGCAGCTAGCTAGCAAATTAAACGGTAGATTAACACCAATTAATATATACGACATGGCCTATATCGATCATATGTTGTATAACATCTCCCTGAGATTCATTAATTAATTATATAATTATCGATGATAAATTAATTAACTTGAATTTTGACAAGTTCTCTCGAATGAAAACACATTCGATTAAGTTTCCTCATAATATATATATAATTAGTGTGCATGCATGGCCTACCATGCATGCATTCGTGCATATATTTTAATATATATTTGAACATATTCTTGGGGATTTCAATCTCTCTCTCTCGATCATCTATATATCGTTGTTGGCCAAAAAACACACACATATACACATGCACTTTATGCGCAAAGGCGCGTGTGCCTCTAATAATGTGTGTGTGCGCACTCGATCGATGATCCATAAACCTTAAACCCTAATTAAATAAACCCTAATCCCTAATCCCTAAACCCCTAAACACCATAAACATTAAACCCTAGACCCTAGACCCTAAACCCTAACCTCCTAACCCTAAACCCTAAACCCTAATTAAACCCTATATATAGGCCAATGACACTTAATTGTGCATCAAGCAGCCAGGGTGCCTTAGCTCGCGGTCCTCTAATTAAATTAAATGTGCCATGCATATATATATGTGTTTAATTTGGGGATTTCAATCGCTCTCTCGTATGTAGATCTCTCTCTACCTCTCTCTCTCTCTCTCTCTCGTTAATTGGTGGCCAACAACACACACATGCACTTTGTGCGCAAAGGCATGCGCCTCTAATAATGTGTGCGCAGTCGATCAATCTAGTTTTGATTAATCATAGCACACAAATAAAGAAGTTGTATTTGAATCCACACAACCTAATCTAAAACACATAACCCCTAACATGGCCTAATTAATTAACCCCTTCTCTCTACCTAATTAGTGGAAATTGCACAAAATCAAAAGGGGTCCCTCACTAATTGTGCATATCTCGCTAGATTGTGATAAACTTTTGCCCCATATATATTTGGTGGATGGGTGCATCTTGGCATGTAAAACAATTAGTGTTTGCAAATGGCGTTGTCAAAATTTATGTACAAATGATTTTTTTCCATCCAAAGTGCATAAAATGGGAGTTTTAATGAAGAAAGTACAAATAAAACAGCTCAACATGCTTCCACACCCCGATTTCCACACGAAGTAGAGCATATTTAAAGGATAATTCCGGAGTTTTACTATTTTTCAAGCAACTTTGCTAATTTTCCCCCACTCACATGACTTTATGTCGATTTAACGAAAATATGGCGAATTTAAACTACATGGGCGGGATAGTTTGAATTGTGAGCGCGGCAAAGGGAACCGCCTATTCCTCAACCTTGTGCACGGCAAATTACACACGCAACTCCATTAAACGCCACCTACCGACCTTAATTATCACCCCGGCGGCCCGGCCGCATGACCCCCCACCCACCCCTACACAACTTATCCCCGTCCGTCCGAAGAGCTTCCCCTCCCCGTCCCGTCCGTGCGAAGAAGAAGCTTCCCCTCCCCGTCGTTCTTCTCGAGACGCACCGGCGGTCAAGTTGATCCACGGTAGGGCTGCTATCTCTAGCTCAATCATGTATCGGGCAAGACGGCCTAACGATTTATATTTTCTTGATGCTGCTAAAAAAATCGTCGCATGCTCGAACTAATTGGCACTTTATAGTTTTCCGCTCGATTTGTCATCGATCAATTTGTTCATTTGCGTGGGCATATAGAGTCGCTTCGCACTCGATCCGTTAATTTGCTGAAATGCCATGGCAGAGTTTTGTACACGATCTGTTTGCTAAAATGTCGATGGGCATTTTTTGTTTTGTACTCGACATGATTGCTGAAATGCATAATCATGTAGTATAGTTTTGTACTCGATGGATATACATTTCCTACTTCGCCTTAAATTAATCACCAACCACTGTATCTCATAATTAAACAGATGGACAGAACTTGGATACTGCATGGACACTTATGTTCCCCTTCATATATAAATGGTGTTCAACCCTTTATGGGGTTTATTAGAGCTCATGAAGGTCACAACCTGGACGTGTATTGCCCGCGCTGCACATGTATGAATGGTGAGAAGAGGCCTCACCCTGTAGTGGCAGATCATTTACACATTTTTGGGATGGACCGCACATATGTTAGGCGGGTTTAGCATGGTGAACCATATAATGATCCTTTAGCAGGAGAAGCAGATCTTGCTCACACTGTATGTGTGCTGGCATATGTAGTTAATTATTTATATTGATGCTGCCGCTGTTTCAATCAATAGTTTGCATTGCTGTGCAAGGTTCTGTACTCAAATTTAACTTGTTGCAGATGGATGGACGGGAAGAAGAGAAAAAGTGCTTGCTTCAGGAAAAAGGTTTCAGCTCTAGGACATGTGATGTACCAGATGAGAAGGTAAATATGTAAAACGGCATTTGTTCAGGTTGCATCCCTTAGATGTTTGTCTAATCGGTTGATGTACTAATTGCAGAAGCATAGAGTTGAAGAGGTCTCTCAGTTTGATGGGAGATTTGAAGATGAATCTCAGTTTGATGCACCTGTGGATGGTACTGATGACGAGCCTTTCATAGACGAAGGTCCTGCACCTGAGATTATCCAGCCTACAGAAGGAGGCCGTGGACCGAGTACACAGCTTTGCGTTGAAGTGGATGCACGCCCGGAGATCATCAGGGGCGTCCGGGTAGTCTCAAGACCACCCAGCCCTGATGCACCTGTGGATGGTACTGATGACGAGCCTCTCATAGACGAAGGTCCTGCACCTGAGATTATCCAGCCTACAGAAGGAGGCCGTGGACCGAGTACACAGCTGAAAGGATCGTATGCCGCACCTAGAGGGGGGGGGGGTGAATAGGTGCAAACCAATTTTTAGTTCTTTTTCAATTTAGGCTTGACACAAAAGGTAAATTCTCTAGATATGCAACTAGGTGAATTTACCTATATGACAAGGCTAACAACTAAGCAAGATATATCTAAGCAATATAGAGATAGAATAGGATAGAGGTAACCGAGAGTGGAGCACGCGATGACACGGAGATGATTCCCGTAGTTCCCTTCCTTTGCAAGAAGGTACGTCTACGTTTGGAGGAGTGTGGTTGCTATGAAAGCCAAACCAACAGCCACGAAGGCTTCACTCAGATCTCCGGTGAGCAACGCCACGAAGGCCTAGCCCACTTCCACTAAGGGATTTCCTCGAGGCGGAAACCGGGCCTTTACAAGGTTCTTGGGGCACACATCCACAACCAAATTGGAGGCTCCCAAATCTGTTACAACACAACAATCAACAACAATACATCAACACAAATCAACTAGGGAACCAAATAGGAACACTAGCATGAGATCCCTCAAACAAGAGAGGGGGAAATGAAGAACGCTTCGGTGAGGATGTAGATCGGTGTCTTCTCCTTCGAATCCCCAAAGATCAAGAGCTTTGGTTGGGGAGGAAGGAGATCTTGCAAATCTTGTGTTCTTGAGGTGGCTCTAATGGTGGTGAAGCTTGGCAGATTTTTCTTGCAATGATTGAGCGACTTGTCCCTTTGGAGAAGAAAGCTATTTATATGGGTGGAGCTTTCAGATCTGACCGTTGGGGATGAATTCCACTTACACCGGAAGTTCCGGCCAGTTTTGCCGGAAGTTCCGGCTTCCACCGGAAGTACCGGCCATTGGGGCCGGAACTTCCGCCCTTGATAAAATACCTGCAAAGCAAAAGACGGGGTGGAACTTGGGCGGAACTTCCGGTGGCCGGAAGTTCCGGCCAAGTTCCGGCCAAGTTCCGGAAACTTGCGAAAACCTTACAGAACCATACTGAGCCACAAATTCGGAATTCCGGAACTTGCCCGGAAGTTGGGCGGAAGTTCCGCTGACCGGAACTTCCGGCCAACTCCACCGGAACTTCCGGTCCTGAAGAGAAAACCTGAGCACAGACGGCGCTGAGAAGCTTCTGCTGAAAAAGTCAGGCTGGAACTTTCGCCAGATTCAGAAAACCTGCAGAACTTCAGAACAGAAAACCAATACACCGATCCAACATAATTTTTGATGGCTTGTACCTGTCTACATCAACACACATAAAAATATACATAGTGTTGACGTCAAACACACAAAACCCAAAAGGGCGGGAAATGTTCTTTCAATCTCCCCCTTTTTGGTGTTTGATGACAACACAAGTATTTGCAAGGAATAGATAATGTAAACAACATTGTGAGAGATATAGAGGAGCTCCCCCTAGATATGAGCAATGGTACATAAGAAGCTCCCCCTATATCTTGCATCCGTCTTCCAAGGGTTAGCAATACAACATAGTGATAAGCATATGGATAATAAGATCATGCACACATAGATAACCAAGGATGACTCACATACGGAGTTTACCATACACAAATAAGGTTCCAAGCACACATAGATAGAGTTTACAAACCAAATAGCTAAGACATAGTTTGACACCATAAAGATAAATAGAATCACAAGCAATAAAAATCAAAGCCAACACGAGCTTGTGACTCCCCCATGCAAATACCCACCGAAGAGCAACCTAATAAGGTCTCACTCTCCCCCTTTGGCACCAAAGCACCAAAAAGGAAAAAGGAGAATCTACGCGCCCCAAGGGTCGGCGTTAGCCCAGCCGGGAGGGAGGTTCGATGTAGCGCCGGGGTAGGGAGGAGTGTGCGGAGGAGACTCGATCTCAAGACCATCTGGAGGGAGAGGCATGCCATGCTGAGAGACCCACTCTGCCTCCGGAGTGATGTTCTCCTCGGATCCGGGAGGAGACACGTCCACCGCAAGTGCCCTCATGATGCTCTTCTGACGAACCCGAGACTTCTTGGCTTCTGCATGCTGCTGATACTGACGGTGGTTGACTGCAGAGGTGAGGCAAAAGATCTGTCTCATGCGGCGTGCTAGCTTGGAGGCCCAGCTAGGTGGCTTCTCATCCATGGGGTTAACATCTTCAAGAGGAGAGTTGTGGCGCTTGGCCCTCAATGTCTTCACTTCATGGGATGTGAGAGTGAGTGGAATGGATTGAACGAGTCTAGCATTGCAAGTATCCATCCAAGTGTCCTCAATGAGCTTCATAATGTACGGAGCAAAGGCGGGAAGCTTCTTCTCCATCACACATGACCACATCTCATGATAGATGTAGTCCATCACATCAAGCTTCTCACCGGTGCCCTTCTTAGCAAAAGAGTTCGCCATAAGATCCACTTCATAAAGATGTATCTCATCAAGGTTGCCACCCTTTGGTCCAATGGTTTCCCGGTAGACTCTAAGCATAATATCCCAAGTGGGGAGAAGTTCCGCACTCTTGCCCGGAACACCCCAACCGGGGATGTAGAGGTGCTCCAAGACTTCCCTTGTTTGAGCCCATGAGCTATCATGGCACCTCCAACCATTTGCATTAACACCCGGGTAGCGAGGGTATCCAAGGGCGGCTCCAAACTTTGCCAATTTAGACTCAAGGAGCCTCTCATGAGTCATCCACCGAAATGTTCTTGCTTCATCTTGCTCAAAGTGGACGGTGGCATAGAACTGTTGAATCAACCCAACATCATAGTCCTTGTTGAGCTCCATAATGGGATAGAGCCCAAACTCTCCACACATAGCATAAGCTTCTTCAAAGTATTTGTTAGCGGCCATCTTCCCGGTGTCAATAGCATGTTGAGGGGCTACCCCCTTCTTGAATGGAATGTAGATCTCATAGAAAATCTCCTCTTGGGACTTGTTGTTGAACCGCTTATCCCCAACCCTATTGTTCCGAGGGGTGAGGTAAGGGTTCATGTCACGGAGCTCCTTGTACTCATTATATTGCATGCCCTTCACGGATATATGTATGTTCTTCCCACGAACAGCTAAGTGACTTGTGCCTTCCGAGCAACACTGCAGCCTGTCAAGTAGCGGTGAGCTTGGATGGTCGGGTTTGCTCAAGCTCTTCCTCAACCTCATCCACATGATCCTTGCCTCTCTTCTTGGAACCACCTGATAACGGAATCAAAAAGATAGGAATGATGAATGAAAGCATATAAGCAAGGAGACCAAACACCAGAGCATGCACAGGATATCGGGTAACAACAGAAAAAATCGCCAGGCCGGAAGTTCCGGTGAGAACCGGCGGAAGTTCCGCCCCCGGGCGGAAGTTCCGGCGTGAAGGGCCGGAACTTCCGGCTGTTCGAAAACAGCGGCAATTTCTCACCAGATCTGAGGCAATGGCTAAGAGAACCGCATTACCACGACATCCTAAGCACGATCTAGTAGAGGAAAGGCATCTAGAGGATTTCTACCATAGCTTTGCCTAGAGTATGCCCTATATTTCATCTAGTGAGGTCTACCCACACATAGAGAGGGAGAGGGCACAAACCGGGGGGAGCCATGGAGGAGAAGAGGGAGAGGATGCCGATCCACGGAGACGATCCGGCGGGGAGCGCCGGAGGAGGGAGATCCGGCTGGAGGAGCAGCAGCCGTCACAGGGGAGGAGCACCACCAAATAGATCTTGGAAAGGGGAAAAGTGAGGGAGATGGAACTGCTCACCCGTTCGGCCCAGTTATATAGTGGCCACTTAAGGCCGGAAGTTCCGCTCGTTGGAGCCGGAACTTCCGGTCTCCCAGGAACCACCCAGGCTGGACACGAACAGGGCTGATCAAAAGAAAAGGATACGGCCGGAAGTACCGGGCCGAAACGATCGGAACTTTCCTGGAACAGGAAACTGTGCCCAAAAACAGGATTTTGACACGAACAAGGTGCACTTGGAGAAGGTGAGGGATATGTCTTAGATGAGATAGGCTTAGGACAGATACGCCAAACTGTGAGATGGTACATGATCACTCATTTTTGCAAATAATGCAAATGAAGGCCAAAAATGAGTGATTTCCCATAAACAAGGAGATGTCAATAAAATCCAATGAAGATCTAAACAACTCCAACTCTTCACGAAGAAGAGTGCGGTGGCCTAGGCCACCAAATATGAGTGTTATGATATGGCACCGCGAAGATATATCTTGGGTCCAAACCAATACTCATCATTTAAGCTCACATATCAACATATGATATAACGAGAATGAAATCTTTAATGTTGGCATTATGGGGGGAGGGATAGCTCAATAATTTAAACCGCACTCCTCCTATCTCCATGCCCACATCTAAACCAAATAAAGTTTTGAGACGAAGGTGTGTTTGCAAGATGGTCAAGCTATACTCCTTGAATCAATGATATTTAGCTCATTCCTCAAATAAGAGAACCTTGCTTCATCAAGAGGATTCGTGAATATATCGGCAAGTTGATCTTTGGTAGGAACATAGATAAGCTCAATATCACCACGGGTAACATGATCCCTAATGAAATGATTCCGGATCTCAATATGCTTCGTTCTTGAATGTTGCACCGGATTATAGGCAATCTTGATGGCACTTTCATTGTCACATAATAGAGGCACTTTGTCACAAATGACACCGTATTCCTTTAAAGTTTGCCTCATCCATAACAATTGAGTGCATCCACTTGCGGCGGCAACATATTCGGCTTCGGCGGTGGAGAGAGATATGCAATTTTGCTTCTTAGAAGACCAACACACCAAGGACCTACCAAGGAATTGGCAAGCCCCGGAAGTTGATTTCCTATCATCCTTGTCACCCGCCCAATCCGCATCGGTGTATCCATTGAGAATAAAACTTGAGCCTTTGGGGTACCAAATACCATATCTTGGGGTATCAAGCAAATATCGAAAGATTCTTTTGAGAGACATCATGTGGCTCTCCTTAGGAGAAGCTTGATACCTTGTACACACACCAACACTCAACACTATGTCCGGTCTAGATGCACAAAGGTAAAGCAAGGATCCAATCATGGAGCGATATACCTTTTGATCCACCTCTTTACCATTGGGATCTAGTGCAAGATGACATTTGGTAACCATAGGAGTGGCCACACCCTTCAACTCGGTCATCTTGAACCTCTTGAGCATGTCTTGGAGATATTTTGCTTGATTGATGAAGGTTCCTTCTCTCAATTGCTTGATCTCAAAACCAAGGGAAAACTTCATCTCTCCCATCATAGACATCTCAAACCTATCGGTCATAAGCTTTGAGAATTCATCATTGAAATCTTTGTTAGTAGAGCCAAATATAATATCATCAACATATAATTGGCAAACGAAAAGCTCCCCATTGACCCTCTTAGTAAAAAGAGTGGGGTCGATTAGCCCAACATCAAACCCACGGTCTACCAACAATTCCTTAAGGTGCTCGTACCAAGCTCTAGGAGCTTGTTTGAGACCATAAAGTGCTTTATCAAGCTTGTAGACATGGTTAGGAAAGTTGAGATCCTCGAACCCCGGGGGTTGCTTTACATACACCTCTTCATGCAAAGGACCATTAAGAAAAGCACTTTTCACATCCATTTGTTGTAACTTAAAGTTATGATGCGATGCATAAGCAAGAAGGATACGGATGGACTCAAGACGAGCCACGGGAGCATAGGTCTCTCCAAAGTCAATCCCTTCAACTTGAGAGAAACCTTGAGTCACCAATCTTGCCTTGTTCCTCACAATATTTCCAAACTCATCTTGCTTGTTCTTGAATATCCATTTAGTGCCTATAACATTGCGGCACTCCTTTGGCTTCTTTACTAAGGTCCACACTTTGTTGCGCTTGAAGTTGTTGAGTTCCTCATGCATAGCTTCCACCCAATCCGAATCTTCAAGGGCTTCAAACACTTTCTTGGGTTCCACTACGGAGATATAAGCATGATGATTGCTAAAATTAGCCAATTGCCTTCTTGTGGAGACTTTTGCTCGAACATCACCAAGGACCTTGTCATGAGTGTGTCTACGAATTTCAAGGGTCCTATCTCTTCTTGCTAAACGACGGGCCTCGATCACCTCCTTGGTTCTTCTTGGCCTTGGAGGTGTCACTTGATCAACTTGATCATTTGGGTCCCCGTCTTGACCTTCAACTTGAGCAACTACAATCTCTTGTGAGTGCTCAACATCATGTGCTTGATCTTGGACATCATTTGGTGCGGAGCAAATATCAAATGGATACTCGTCGGAACCATCATGAATTCTTGGTTGATCATGACCTTGACCTTGTCTTTGATTTTGTCCTTGATCTTGCACACTAGAGGGAGGGTTTTGTTCTTGTTCTTGGGTTGGTGCATCATTTGCTTCACTTGATGGGGTTTGTTGATGTTGAGAAGATGAGGGCTCCACCGTGGTAGAGCATAGTCCTTCCCGAGACGCCACACCGTGTCCCTCAATGGGGCAGAAAAATCCCACACCCATTCTTACTATGGCATCTTGAGGTATTTCATCACCTGCACAAACATCAACTTGCCCCACTTGGGAGCCATCATTTTCTTCGAACTTCACAACCCGAACACCTTGAAGTATGAGATATTAGGCTTGTTCCCGGTGAGTATTTCATATGGAGTCTTGTTCAAGCCCTTGCGGGGATAGAGCCGGTTAGAGGAGTGGCAAGCGGTGGAGATGGCTTCCGCCCAAAAGTTATAGCGGGATTTATACTCCGCCATCATAGATCTTGCCATATCCATAAGAGTCCGGTTCTTCCTCTCCGCAACACCATTTTGTTGAGGGGTGTAAGCAGCGGAATATTGATGTCGAATTCCCTCATCACTAAGAAAATCATTGAGTGTATAGTTCTTGAACTCGGAGCCGTTGTCACTTCTTATTGCCATAATGAGGAGGTTGTGTTGGCGTTGCACCTCGGTAGCAAAGTCAATGAATATTTGTTGAGTCTCATCTTTCATCTTGAGAAAGTAGACCCAAGTGTATCTTGAGTAATCATCAACTATCACCAAGCAATGTTTCTTCGCACCAAGACTTGCATGAGTAACGGGACCAAAGAGATCCACATGAAGGAGCTCCAAGATCCTCTTGGAAGAGATGATAGTCTTGCTTGGATGCGGAGAGTCATGCATTTTGCCTTCAACACAAGCCCTACAAACACGATCTTTGGCAAAAGACACATTTTCCATTAGTCCCACAATATGGTTCCCCTTGTGAAGACTTTGCAAAGTTCTCATGTTGACATGGGCTAGGCGGCGATGCCACAACCAACCCACGTCCGCCTTTCCGAATAGGCACATCGCACTTGTCGTGGTGATCCCCGAAAAGTCCACCACATACAAGTTGTGTTCGCGATACCCAACGAATGCAACTTTTAGAGTCTTGCTCCACAAGAGGACCACAATATCTTTATCAATAAAGACGGCGAAACCCATCTTGCCAAGGGCGGAAACGGAAAGCAAATTGTAACCAAGGGGTTTTGACAAGCATGACATCCACAAGAGTAATATTGTGTGCAACCACAACCTTGCCAAAACCCAATACCTCGGATGTAGAATTATCGCCAAAGGAGACGGTGATATCATTTATGTTAGGCCTCAACTCCTTGACGAGGTTCTTGCCGCCGGTCATATGACTTGTACATCCACTATCAAGTATCCATTTTGAACCTCCGGCGGCATAGTCCTACATGAGATCAATTCTTGGATTTAGGTACCCATTTCGCAATGGGTCCTCTTTTGTTAGCAACAAGGGTCTTTGGAACCCAAATAGACCAAGCAACATAACCATCATATGGACCAACATATTTAGCATAGACATCACCATAATAATCTTTAAAGAGAACATAGTGAGGGTTATCTATTCCCGCACCATCATCATTAATGGTGTTGCCCTTTCGGGTTTCACCATTAGCTTTCTCATGTGCGGGCTTGGTCTTTTTCTTGTTTGCCTTTTTAGCCTTGGTATTAAAACCAAGTCCCTCCTTCCCATTGTTTGACCTTTGCTTACTCAAAAGATCATCCAAGGAAAGTTTACTTTGGGGAGAGGAGGTCCTAGCAAGTTCATCTTTCAACCTAGCATTTTCCTCAATTATATTTGCATGATCACATGAAGGAGTAGAGGTACTAGGTATGTCATATGAAGCAAGCCTAATTTGAAGTTGCTCATAAGACTCGGAGAGGAGAGAGTATTCACTCTTCAAGGCTTTGTGAGCCTTGTCTAGTTCATCTAGATCCTTCACAAGTTTCTCATGATCAACACCAAATTTGGCCTTTTCCTTTATAAGCACTTTAGTCTTAGCTCTAGCAAGATCTCTAGCTTTAGTGAGCTTGTTAATTTTATCTTGAGGCTCTTCAAGAGTTTCTAGCCTCTCCTCAAGAGAAGCTATAGTTTCTTGACTTTCCTCAAGAGCATTTTTAAGGGCATGGATTTCAAGAGAGTCTTCTCTCTCTATTTGACCCTTTTTCTCAAGCATATCACTTTGTTGAGCTATACGAACCATGAGGCTTGAAACATGCTTCTTAGTGTTACCTTGTAGGTTACTAATGAACTCATCAAACTCTAGCATCTCTTGTTTCACTTTTAGACTAGCGGGGTCAACCCCTAGATCATTAGCAATGTTAGGCATAGAGGGGTTAGGAGATGATACCTCGAAAGATTTAGCCATAAGGCAACTTTCTTCCTCCACATGAATGACCTCATTGGGGGATTCACTTGGTGATGAAGAGTTAGTGGAGAGGGAGGCAAGAGCGACCAATCCATTAGAGGTTGCATCTTCTTCATCATCAACATCATCATCTCCGGAGGTATACTCTTCTTGAGTTGATAGCACAATAGGTGTGTCCAAGGAGGACCTTGCCATGAAGCAATGTGCATTCTTGATATGAGGGTTCTCATTGGGAGATTCAAAGAGAGATGAAGAGGGTATGTTGGTGGTGACGATGGCAGCCAATTCCTTTGAGCTTTCTTCATCTTCATCACCACTAGAACTTTCAACTTCATCGGATGAATATTCTTCCCTTGTTACTAGCACAACTCTTGAGGGCCTCTTGCCCTTCTTGGTCTTGTTGTTGTAGAACTTCTTGTCGAGGGGCTTTGAATATTTGCCCTTTGAGTCTTTGCTCTTGTCCTTGGGAATGAGCCTCCCATTATGAAGCTCTCTATTCTCATAGGGGCATTCGGCAATGAAGTGGCGCTTGTCATCACAATTGTAGCAAGATATTGTCTTTGGACCAAAGCTAGTGAACCCACTTTTGTTGTTCCTCTTGATGTTGTCTTCCTTGGCCTTGGAGGGATCAACCCAAAAGGATTTTGCATGGAAGGCCATGTGATCATGGTAGTGGCATTGCAAATCTTCCGGATAGGTCATACTCCAAGATGCCCTATAACATTCTTGAGGAATCACTTCTTCAACGGAGTTGACCACCAAGGCAAGGTTGGAACCTTTTACCATCCCAAGAGCACGATTGCGAGAATCATGAGAGGTTTCCTCAAGCACCTTGAGAGCTTGCATCTCGTGCACGACTTGTTGAGAGGTGAGATAGGAATAGCATTCCCTTCCCACAAGAGTCTTGACATCAATGGGTACAAATGGCATCATGCATTCAATGCACTTCTCCTTGATCCAAGAGTCATTGATGTGGGTGGCACCAATAAGCCGGAAGGCATCGGCAACGGTGAGAAGTCTTCCATACATGTCTTCATGATCTTCATCCGGTAGCCTCATGAACCCTTCGGCTTTATTCTTAAGAGCATTATACTTGTTCCTCCTTGTGCTCTCACTTCCAATGCAACTAGCGGTCAAACCATCCCAAGCTTCCTTGGCGGTGGTGTAGTTCCGGACACGATGCAATTCCTTTGTCCCCACACTAGTTTGAATCATGTGCAAGGCGGTGTTGTTGAGTTGACTATCAACCGCTTCTCTTCTAGTCAACTTGTCGGGGTTGTATGGCTTGAAGCCCTCCAAGATGATTCTCCATAATTCATTGGAGGCACTACAAACATGAGAGCGGAGCTCAAATTGCCAGGTATCGAAATTATCAATAGAAAACTTAGGTGGGTCGCCCCGAATGTTCAAATGGGGATGGGGAACCGGTATATCGGGTGATTGGAAAGGTGGAGGTACTCGATTGTAGCTCTCACTCCCACTAGTTCCCTTAGGAGATGCAATGGGAGATTTGATAGTGTTTAAGTTATCACCTTCCACGGGTTTGGTAGATGAGGGTAAGTCCGAAGCCTCTCCCTCATCTAACGCACCCGTGTCTTTTACCTCTACGCTAGGAGCCTTGGGAAGGGCCGGAGCCAAAATCTCGGCAATCATCTTTTTCATGCTTTCCATTTGGGCTTCCATGGAGGACTTCAACGAATTGAAGTCTTCCACGGAGACCGTCTTGGCGGCCCCTTCCGAGGACTCCTCGTCCGGCATACTCTTAGGCGGTTAAGCCCGAAATAAGAGCCGAGGCTCTGATACCAATTGAAAGGATCGTATGCCGCACCTAGAGGGGGGGGGGTGAATAGGTGCAAACCAATTTTTAGTTCTTTTTCAATTTAGGCTTGACACAAAAGGTAAATTCTCTAGATATGCAACTAGGTGAATTTACCTATATGACAAGGCTAACAACTAAGCAAGATATATCTAAGCAATATAGAGATAGAATAGGATAGAGGTAACCGAGAGTGGAGCACGCGATGACACGGAGATGATTCCCGTAGTTCCCTTCCTTTGCAAGAAGGTACGTCTACGTTTGGAGGAGTGTGGTTGCTACGAAAGCCAAACCAACAGCCACGAAGGCTTCACTCAGATCTCCGGTGAGCAACGCCACGAAGGCCTAGCCCACTTCCACTAAGGGATTTCCTCGAGGCGGAAACCGGGCCTTTACAAGGTTCTTGGGGCACACATCCACAACCAAATTGGAGGCTCCCAAATCTGTTACAACACAACAATCAACAACAATACATCAACACAAATCAACTAGGGAACCAAATAGGAACACTAGCATGAGATCCCTCAAACAAGAGAGGGGGAAATGAAGAACGCTTCGGTGAGGATGTAGATCGGTGTCTTCTCCTTCGAATCCCCAAAGATCAAGAGCTTTGGTTGGGGGAGGAAGGAGATCTTGCAAATCTTGTGTTCTTGAGGTGGCTCTAATGCTGGTGAAGCTTGGCAGATTTTTCTTGCAATGATTGAGCGACTTGTCCCTTTGGAGAAGAAAGCTATTTATATGGGTGGAGCTTTCAGATCTGACCGTTGGGGACGAATTCCACTTACACCGGAAGTTCCGGCCAGTTTTGCCGGAAGTTCCGGCTTCCACCGGAAGTACCGGCCATTGGGGCCGGAACTTCCGCCCTTGATAAAATACCTGCAAAGCAAAAGACGGGGCGGAACTTGGGCGGAACTTCCGGTGGCCGGAAGTTCCGGCCAAGTTCCGGAAACTTGCGAAACCTTGGAACTATACCGAGCCACAAATTCGGAATTCGAACTTGCCCTAAGTTGGGCTGAAGTTCCGCTGACCGGAACTTCCGGCCAACTCCACCGAACTTCCGGCCCCGAAGAGAAAACCTGAGCACGTACGGCGCTGAGAAGCTTCGCTGAAAAGTCAGGCCGAACTTCCGCCAGTTAGGTCGGAACTTCCGCCGATTCGTAAAACCTCGCAGAACTTCGTAACAAGAAACCAATACACCGATCCAACATAATTTTTGATGGCTTGTACCTGTCTACATCAACACACATAAAAATATACATAGTGTTGACGTCAAACATACAAAACCCAAAAGGGCGGGAAATGTTCTTTCAACAGCTTTGCGTTGAAGAGGATGCACACCCGGAGATCATCAGGGGCGTCCCGGTAGTCTCAGGACCACCCAGCCCTGATGCAAAATGTTGAGCTACTTTATGATTCGTACTCTTATGTTCTGGTGCTGTAGTATGTTATGATTTGTACGCCTTTGGCGCTAGATTAAGCATTCAGTGGATGATCGCGTTGCAAAATTCGACACCCACACAATAAGTTCATCGTATGAGTAGTGCACAATTACTTCTACAGCGATTCCTGCCAGCGCATTAGTTGGTAGCATGAAACACTTTCAGGTACACCCCTCTGATTCATATTAATTGACTCAATTCTGTCTAGATATGGATGTATCTAGATGCATTTGTTAACTAGACTAACAAACTTGAGTCGCTTAATATGAATCCGTGTAAACCGCCTGCCCTCGAGCAGCTAGTTTATTGACTCTGGACTCCAAGCCTCTCGCGGCAAGCCATCGACGAAGCTTTGACCAGATCTTGGCCCGCAATTTTTTGTGTGTGGCGAATAGCAAAGCTTTGACCAGTTCCTCTCGGGATGCAGCACGCCGGTGAGCTTGCACGGTTGCCATGAGCACTTTCCGGCGAACTTCCTCTTCGCGCCCTCAGCCGTCATTGCGAGACAAAGACGCAGCTGCCTCGAGGTGGACGGAATTCTGGATCTCAGTATGGGGTCCGCATCGTCCGGAACGATCTCCACGGGTTAACGAGGACATGCATGGCGGCCGTGGGATTTGTTTTTTTTTGGTTTGAGCTTGGGATTTGGGGTTTTTTCGGATAGGGGAGGAGGAACCGAGGAAGAGGAAGGAACAGCCGCGTGCTTGGCGCGTGGCGGTGTGCTTGAATTTCGAATTTTTGTGAAATGTTTCATTTCCCCGCTACAATTCGGGGGTTTCTTGACGCTCCAATGCGTCCCGCCGGGCATATTCAAGTGAATTTGGGGTGCCACGCTATGGGCCCTAGTTTCAGTGAGACATGTAATGACTAGTCACATCAGTAAGTTCACTGTGTAATAAAATATGTTACCCCTCCCCTTTATGTAGCACCCCTTCTCTCCCGATCGAGTGCCGATTGCCGACGGATGCAAGCCGCTAGCTCGATCCCCTCCTTTCGCCTCCACCGTCCAGGCATCCAGCTTGAAGGGGCAAGCTGCATCTAGACCAAGCGGATTAGGTAGGACTAGTAATGTTCTTTCCTTTCTCGAGATCGGTTCTTTTTTCCTCTCCTCGATATCTTGCACATCTCTTTCCTATTCTGGGCGAAGGGGTGTCTTTCTGGTCACCCTCGAGCTGGGAGTGATTGATGGGGGTGGGGGGCGGGGGCTACCTTTGCTTGGATTGGGGTGTTCTTCCTTTATTTGTCGACATTTGCAACCTTTGTAGTTTCTGCTGATCCTCACTGTATCTTTTGTCAGCTATCTTTTGTCAGCTTGTACAGGAAAGGTAAGACCTCGGCGGTGGGGGCAATGGAGCGTAAGGCCACCACGCATGTGGGCAGTTGGCTGAGCCTGAGCTGCGTCCCCAGCCCCGCGGCTGTACTCCGTTTGCTTATCCACTCTTTACCTTTTAAGTGTCTCTCTCGCATCCTCAACTGCTCCTCGTTCGAATATGCTTAAAGTAGCACATGTCTTCGTGTGTTTGTGCGTAAAGCCTCTGTGACACCATGCTCTATATTCTCTGTATCAGACGTTGGTACCTCCAGGTTCCGTGGCCGAGGCTATGGGGAACGAGAATAGCGCCCACCCGCCGCAGAGCATGGCCCGATCTGCAGCACAAGAAGCGAAATGCCATCGCCGAGCCGGGCGTGGACCGCCTGTGGGTAATTTTTTAACCAACTTACCATGATGTAGTCTCGAATCTGATACTCCTCGCATCCAAATTAATTGACTCAACTATCTCGTAGATACGGATGTATCTAGATGTGTTTTAGCTCTAGATACTATCGCCTCCATCCCAAAGCTTTGGGCTTATATTATTTTTAGAAAGTCAAACTATACCATGTTTGACTAAGCTTTTACCAAAATCGAACATGCAAAATACAAAATTAATATCATTAAATAGATAATAAAATATATTTTCCTACGGTATCTACACAGTATTATATTTGTTGATAGAATGTTCTAAAATTTTGGTCAAACTTTGCTTGTTTTGATTTCTCAAAAATAAATAAGGTTTAAGCTTTTGGATGGTGGTAGTACATTCATATCTAGACAAGGCTGAGTTAACTAGTTTTTTGTCTGTCCATAGCTAGTGTTCACGCTGCAAAAGGCTAAGAGCATCCACTATATGCATCAGTCTATCTCATACAGTAATTCAATATCACTGCTGAGGTCTGCCTTTTGTTTTGCTATTCATATGCAGATCAAACTTTAGGGCCTTTACTCAAAAGGAAGATCAAAACTGCGGCCGATCAAAGCTGCCAGTATGTTGATGCCGCCCCCATCTTCTAAATGCCTCTACAAGCACAAGGCCACGCGCCAGCTGGGTGGTGATCTTTTAATAAATATGGTATATTTTCTTAATCCACAAAACATGCCTTGATTTTTCTCTGTTTATTGTCAGTTTTTTCTATGCTTGCCAAAAGTTTACAACAACAACAACAACAACCAAGCCTTTCAGTCCCAAACAAGTTGGGGTAGGCTAGAGTTGAAACCCATAAGATCTCGAAGCCAAAAGTTTAGAAACACCAAATTCGTTTGCTTACAATCATCATACAGTAATGTTCATCTACTCCAGTTCCCCTAACCCAATAAAAAATGATGTTAATTACGATTTTTAGATTAAAAGAGCACCATTAGGCGCTGTTAATTACGACTTTGAGATTAAAATGTCATTTGCAATTGTTAATTACAATTTTGAGACAAATGGTTAGTTTAACCTCGATCTCTTCTGCTCTCCATTTATCCCAACCGAACAAAAATTTAACCATTTCATTCCTCTGAAATGGAACCATTCCATTCCATTCCACGTTGTTTCAGAACCGAACACACCCTTGCATTGTTGTGAACTGTTGTCCATACACGGCCATACCCTTCCACTTACATCCAGCACTATATGCATCAGTCTGTCTCGTAGTCATTCAATATCACCGCCGAGATATGTTCCCATTCTTATGCAGTCAAATCGCCGCGCCTTTACTCAAGTGGATGCAAAATGAGGCTAATGAGGCTGTTGTGAGGACGATGGTGCCGGCACCATCTTCCGAAAACCTCTACAAGCACGAGGCCATGGGCCACTGGTGGTGACCTTTTAATGAATCTGGTATATTTTCTTAATCCACATACATGATTTCATTATTATCTGCTTAATTACTATTGGCTTTGTCTAATGCTTACAAAAAGTTCGAAACACTGCGTTTGCTTACAATCGTCATACACTAATTTTTCACTTTTCGGTCTGTCTCATCCAAAGATATAAACTCGTTGATTTCCATTGGCTTCTTTTGTAATCATTTGCATTGTTGTCAACTGTTCTCTATGCACAACCCTATTCTTCCACTTACACCCGCACTATTTGCATCACTATCTCATAGATTTATTAAATATCAATGATGAGTTCTGTTGCTATTCATATGCAGGATGAAACTTCGTGCCTCTACTCAAATGGATAAAAAATGATCCCGATGAGGCTGCCGTGAAGACGATGGTGCCGCCACCATCTTCTCGAAACCTCCTCAAGCACAAGGCCACGGCCACTGGGTGGTACCCTTTTCAAGAAGGTGTATATTTTCTTAATCCTCATACATGATTTGATTTTTGTCTGCTTATTGCCGGCTTTGTCTAATGCTTACCAATAGTTCGAAACACACACACCTATTCTTACACTTACATCCAAGCACTATATGCATCGTTGTCTCATAGATTCATTTTATATATCACTGCCGATGTCTGTTGCTCTTCAATTTTCATATGCAGACCGAAACTGCTAACCCTTCATTGGTCAAAAGGATTGCAACCGCCGATGAGGCATCTGCAGAGGCTGCCACCAAGTTATCGTCACCCACCACCTTCCGGATGCTTATATAAGCTCAAGTCCAAGGACCAGCCGGGCCGTAACCATCCAAGGGTTCGGTATATTTTCTTAAGCCACATATACATGCCATGATTTATGTCCGATATTATCACCGGCTCTGCCTAATGCTTTTTGGAATTCGGAAACACCAAATTAGCATGCTTATATTCATCATACACTAATTTTTCACCGTTCGCTTTGTAACATAGTGTTATGCACTCGCTTGTCAACATTTGCATTGCTCTGAACTATGCACTTTACACAACCTAATTCTTCCACTTACATTCAGCGCTACGCACCCGCAGTACCTCCCATGTTTCCTTCACCATCCCGATGCCGAGCTTGCGGGAATATGGCGGGCCCATGTACATACCCCGCATATAACACCTCCTATGGCTCTATCTACCTTTCTAGTAGCTCCTTCACAGAGTTACAGTATGTATTCTCGTGGTTTAGCATGAATTGGCATATAGTAAAGTCTTGTTTTTAGTCTTCCCGCTTCTTACATTTGTATCAATTTTCACATGCAGATCGTACCTTGTGAACTTCGTCCAATGATTAACCAGATGTGTCCGCATGAAGGGTCTTTCACTATGCATGGCAATGGCAAATTGATGAACACCTACACGGTCTATGAGGTGTATGTCTACAAGACGCAGCCATCACATATTTGTATGGACATGATTGGAGAAAGTTTGCTTTTGACTACGGTCTCAAGAAGGGCGACGAGCCGAGGATCGAAACTCAAACGGGCAGATATACGTAATCGCTACAGAGTTGGAGACACTTCCAAATATATAATATGTAACTTTTTCTACTCATATCTTTTGATAACGGTTCTGAGCAGCTTGTTCTAAACCATTCCCTCTGTTCTAGCTTGTCGGGTTTAACATGATCAAAGCTGCAGATCCCCCGATGGAACATGAGCGGATGTCACAAAGGGCAACCACACCAAGACCGGCACCGGCTTCCCACTCTCCCCGCATCAGCACCGGTTCCCGTATCACCGTTACATCGCATCTACCCAAAGAGCCCCCTACATCGCATTGGTTCCTCGTAGAGGCCCCATATACTACACCTGCCCAAAGCAGCTCCTCGCATCAAGATCGGTTCCTCTAGTCGCACCGTTTATCGCACCGCCCAACAGCCTCTCGTATCAGCACCGGTTCCTCTAGAGGCACCGTTTATCGCACTCCTGCCCAGTAGCCTCCTGCATCAAGCACCACTCGTGTACCACCCAGCTCCTCGCACTCGCCCTACCCTGCATCACCGAGGTCTCACTCATTGTCGTGGCCACCCGTGTGGTGACCAGGACGATCCGAAGGCTATGTTCGTGAGTATATGACAAGATAACCGCTCTTATCTTGATGTCTTCTCTGCTCAAAGTCTCACATGGTTCAAAGGCATTGGTGCCATTGACTAATTTTTGGTGGTATCTCTTGCTTTGAATCGAAATTGCCTAAAAGTATCTCCAAGGATCTCAATGCTGGCCGAAGGGGCAAGATATCCCTCGTCATGGAGAGTGAAGGTCTCACCGTGGAGGGACGGTACTCCGTCGTCCCACAGTATGGCCGCTTGGTCGTTACTTCCGTGTGGAAAAAGTTCATTGACGGTGCCAAACTTCGCATTGGATCAAAGTTGAAGGTCAAGATCTTTCGATGCCGCCGTGACATGCCGGTCATAAAGTTCGCGGTTGTCTAGTTCTCGTTGCCCCATGAGCCCTTAGCAAATGCATTTGTAGTTATACTTATATAAGGTTATCTTATCTCGAATCGCTAATTAATTGTATGGGTGGTAAAACTCGGCAAGCTTTTGCTCTTAGCAAGTATGTATGTATGATCAGCTATTATGATAACTAATGTTTGTGTTCATCTTAATTTGCATTTCCGTTTTAGAAAAAACTTAATTTCTATTTTGGCTGAATTCGTTAGAGAACTATCGTATTGAACCCACAACATGATTCAAATAGATTCATTACACCGAGCCACATGTCTTGACCTTGCTATACACTACTTCCATTAATCGCAAGAAGGCTTACCCGAGCCGCTCGAACCATGGCGATTCGAATCCACCTTATCTATCTAGAAATACAACCTTTGCGTAAAGAGGATTTGCAGTATGGGGAGGCCGACATTGGGGACCCATGAGCCACAGCGTCGTCAACGTTTTAAAGGTGGCAGGAGATCGAAAGAAAAAATAAGCCAAAAATCAGTTGGTAAACAAATTCAAGAAAAGAAACATTTACCTTTCTCGAGAGGATGACATGCGGGACCCATGAGGCAAAGCAAAGATCCTCAACTATTTCAAGGCGGCAGGGATCAAAAGAAAAAGGAAATAGCCGTAAATTAATTAGGGTCAAAAATAAATCCATCAAAGGAAACTTTTATTGTTCATAGAGGATGACATGTGGGACCGACTTGCCACCGCGTCGTCATCGTTTCAAAGGGGGCAGGGATCAAAAGAAAAAGGCAAATAGCCGTAAATTAGGGGAAAAAATAAATCCAACAAAGGAAACTTTTATTGTTCATAGAGGATGACATGCGGGACCCATGAGCCACAGCCTTCCTCAACGTTTCAAAGTCGGCATGAGATTGAAAGAAAAAGGCAAGTGACATAATATCAGAGCCAAAAATAATCCAAGAAAAGAAACTTTATTGTACATAGAGGATGACATGTGGGTCCCATTTTGTAGCAGCGGTCTCAACGCTTCCAAGGCGGCACAGACGTAAAGAAAAATGAAGTAGCCGTAAATCGTGGTGTGAAAAAAATCCAAGAAAAGAAAGATTTCAATTGGGCTGTATCTGGACATCCGGGCCTTCGAACTATCCCGCCGGGCCTTTTGACTCGTACAATTTTAGCCCACTCCAAAACAGGAAAGGTCGGATTTTTCTCAAAAAAAAAACAGAAAGTCCTATGCTTCGCAAAAACAAAAAACAAGGAGATTCAACATATAAGTTTGTTTATGTAGATATAAAGATTTAATTTATCCGTTTGCAATAGCTCGTAGCGAAATACAACGTTTATTGTCCTGCAAAATAAAATATCACATGTTTCTTGTACGGGGAGGTCGACATCGGGGACCCATGAGCCAAAGCAGCGTCGTCAACGTTTCAAAGGCGGCAGGGGATCGAAAATAAAAAAAGCCAAAAATCGCTTGGTAAAAAATACAAGAAAAGAAAACATTTATCGTTCGAGAGGATGACATGCGGGACCCATGAGGCAGCAAGATCCTCAACATTTCAAAGTCGGCATGAGATCGAAAGAAAAAGCCAAGTGACATAATATCGGGAGCCAAAAATAATCCAAGAAAAGAAACTTTATTGTACATAGAGGATGACATGCGGGTCCCATTTTGTAGCAAAGCCTCAACGTTTCCAAGACGGCACAGACCAAAAGAAAAATGAGGCAAAGAAAGATTCTCAACAATTCCAAGGCGGCAGGGGATCAAAAGAAAAAAGGAAATAGCCGTAAATTAATTAGGGGTCAAAAATAAATCCACCAAAGGAAACTTTTATTGTTCATAGAGGATGACATGTGGGACCGACCCGCCAACAGGGTCCTCATCGTTTCAAAGGGGGCAGGGATCAAAAGAAAAAGGCAAATAGCCGTAAATTAGGGGTCAAAAATAACTCCAATAAAGAAAACTATTATTGTTCGTAGAGGATGACATGCGGGACCCATGAGCCAGCACCTTACTCAACGTTTCAAAGGTGGCAAGAGATCGAAAGAAAAAGGCAAGTGACCAAATATCAGAGCCAAAAATAATCCAAGATTTATTGTACATAGAGGATGACATGTGGGTCCCATTTTGTAGCAAATGTCTCAATGTTTGTAATGCGGCTTGAGATCAAAAGAAAAAGAAAGTAGCTAGTAATTAGGGGGTGAAAAAAAATCCAAGAAAAGAAAGTTGATGGACATAGAGGATGACATGCGGGTCCCTTTAGCAAACATCTTACTCAACGTTTCAAAGGGGCAGATCAAAAGAAAAAGGCAAGCTAAAAATCGTAGGGTGAAAAAAAATCCAACAAAGTAAACTTTTATAGGACATAGAGGATGACATGCGGGTCCCATGAGCCAGCAGGTTCCTCAACGTTTCAAACGTGGCATGAGATCGAAAGAAAAAGGCAAGTGACCAAATATCAGGTGCCAAAAAAATCCAAGAAAAGAAAGTTGATTGCTCATAGAGGATGACATGCGGGTCCCATTTAGTCAGCTGTCTCACTGTTTGAGAGGCGGCAGGGATCGAAAGAAAAAGGCAAGTGACCAAATATCAGAGCCAAAAATAATTCAAGAAAAGAAAGTTTTATAGTCCATAGAGGATGACATGCGGGTCCCATTTAGCAAGAGCGGTATCACCGTTTGAGAGGCGGCAGGGATCGAAAGAAAAGGCAAGTGACCAAATATGAGGTGCCAAAAAAATCCAAGAAAAGAAAGTTTTATAGTACATAGAGGATGACATGCGGGTCCCATTTAGCAAAGAGCGGTATCACCGTTTGAGAGGCGGCAGGGGATCGAAAGAAAAGGCAAGTGACCAAATATGAGGTGCCAAAAAATCCAAGAAAAGAAAGTTTTATAGTACATAGAGGATGACATGCGGGTCCCATTTAGCAGCAGCGGTATCACCGTTTGAGAGGCGGCAGATCGAAAAAAAAGGCAAGTGACCAAATATGAGGTGCCAAAAAAAACTCCAAGAAAAGAAAGTTGATTGCACATAGAGGATGACATGCGGGTCCAATTTAGCAGTAGCGGTCTCAACGTTTCCAAGGCGGCAAGGGATCAAAAGAAAAAGGAAGTAGCCAGAAATCAGGGGGTCAAAAAAATCCAAGAATAGAAAGAATTTTGGTTCATAGAGGATGACATGCGGGACTGATACGTCTCCAACGTATCGATAATTTCTTATGTTCCATGCCACATTATCGATGTTATCTACATGTTTTATGCACACTTTATGTCATATTCGTGCATTTTCTGGAACTAACATATTAACAAGATGCCGAAGTGCCATTCTGTTTTCATTGCTTTTGGTTTCGTAAATCCTAGTAACGAAATATTCTCGGAATTGGACGAAATCAACGCCCAGGGTCCTATTTTGCCACGAAGCTTCCAGAAGACCGAAGAGGAGACGAAGTGGGGCCACGAGGTGGCCAAACCCTAGGGCGGCGCGGCCTGGCCCCTGGTCGCGCGGCCCTATGGTGTGGTCCCCTCGTGCCCCTTCCTGACCTGCCCTTCCGCCTACTTAAAGCCTCCGTCGCGAAACCCCCAGTACCGAGAGCCACGATACGGAAAACCTTCCAGAGACGCCGCCGCCGCCAATCCCATCTCGGGGGATTCAGGAGATCGCCTCCGGCACCCTGCCGGAGAGGGGAATCATCTCCCGGAGGACTCTACGCCGCCATGGTCGCCTCCGGAGTGATGTGTGAGTAGTCTACCCCTGGACTATGGGTCCATAGCAGTAGCTAGATGGTTGTCTTCTCCCCATTGTGCTTAATTGTCGGATCTTGTGAGCTGCCTAACATGATCAAGATCATCTATCTGTAATTCTATATGTTGCGTTTGTTGGGATCCGATGAATAGAGAATACTTGTTATATTGATTATCAAAGTTATGTCTATGTGTTGTTTATGATCTTGCATGCTCTCCGTTACTCGTAGATGCTCTGGCCAAGTAGATGCTTGTAACTCCAAGAGGGAGTATTTATGCTCGATAGTGGGTTCATGTCTCCGTGAATCTGGGGAAGTGACAGAAATCTCTAAGATTATGGATGTGCTGTTGCCACTAGGGATAAAACATTAGTGCTATGTTCGAGGATATAGTCACTGATTACATTACGCGCAATACTTAATGCAATTGTCTGTTGTTAGCAACTTAATACTGGAGGGGGTTCGGATGATAACCTGAAGGTGGACTTTTTAGGCATAGATGCATGCTGGATAGCGGTCTATGTACTTTGTCGTAATGCCCAATTAAATCTCACAATACTCATCATAATATGTATGTGCATGGTCATGCCCTCTTTATTTGTCAATTGCCCAACTGTAATTTGTTCACCCAACATGCTGTTTATCTTATGGGAGAGACACCTCTAGTGAACTGTGGACCCCGGTCCAATTCTCTATACTGAAATACAATCTACTGCAATACTGTTCTACTGTTTTCTGCAAACAATCATCATCCACACTATACATCTAATCCTTTGTTACAGCAAGCCGGTGAGATTGACAACCTCACTGTTTCGTTGGGGCAAAGTACTTTGGTTGTGTTGTGCAGGTTCAACGTTGGCGCCGGAATCCCTGGTGTTGCGCCGCACTACATCCCACCGCCATCAACCTTCAACGTGCTTCTTGGCTCCTACTGGTTCGATAAACCTTGGTTTCATACTGAGGGAAAACTTGCCGCTGTACGCATCACACCTTCCTCTTGGGGTTCCCAACGGACGCGTGCTGTACGCGTATCAAGCTCTTTTTCTGGCGCCGTTGCCGGGGAGATCAAGACACGCTGCAAGGGGAGTCTCCACTTCCCAATCTCTTTACTTTGTTTTTGTCTTGCTTTATTTTATTTACTACTTTGTTTGCTGCATTAAATCAAAATACAAAAAAATTAGTTGCTAGATTTACTTTATTTGCTATCGTGTTTGCTATATCAAAAACACAAAAAAATTAGTTACTTGCATTTACTTTATCTAGTTTGCTTTATTTACTACTGCTAAAATGAGTAATCCTGAAGTCGAAGTTCGTACGTTTAAGCAATGAGGGGGAGAATGTTTAAGAGATGCTTGGTATAGAATTAGTGATGCCCATAATAGGTGCACTAAGAAACACTCCACCACTATCCTACTCAGGAATTTTTATGTTGGTATCTCTAGCTGGAATAGGTATGTTCTTGATAGTCTCGCGGAAGGTAACTTCGTAAGTACTCCTGCATTAGAAGCTAGCTGCATTATTGAGAGTCTATTTGGAATACCCCTGTTGATGAAGTTAAAACTGAAATCTCTCTTGAAGATGTTATGAAAAAATTGGAAACCTTAGAGAAAAATTTTCCAAGTATTGAAGCTAAATTGGAAATGTTACTTGATAAAACTAATAAACTTGATAAATCCTTAGGAGGAATTGATGAAAGAATTAGTGTCCTAGGAACTTGTGTTGTCCATGACGATCAAAGCAATAGGATTGACGAACTTGAAAAAGCTATGGGAACCTTGGGTTCAACATTTTCTTCTCTTAAATATAAGGAGAAAGCTTATGTGGGTAAGGAGCAAAAGTTTATGTATGTCTCTAAAGTGCCTAAACCAAAGAAGTATTATTATAGGCCTAAAATTGACAAAGCCCTTAGTGCCACTACGGATGGGGGAGCTCATAATAATGATGCACCACCCTTCGATAATACTTGATACACACTTTCTGCGCCTAGCTGAAAGGCGTTAAAGAAAAGCGCTTATGGGAGACAACCCATGGTTTTTACCTACAGTACTTTGTTTTTATTTTGTGTCTTGGAAGTTGTTTACTACTGTAGCAACCTCTCCTTATCTTAGTTTAGTGTTTTATTGTGCCAAGTAAAGTCGTTGATAGTAAAGTTCATACTAGATTTGGATTACTGCGCAGTTTCAGATTTCTTTGCTGTCACGAATCTAGGCTAAATTCTCTGTAGGTAACTCAGAAAATTATGCCAATTTACGTGAGTGATCCTCAGATATGTACGCAACTTTCATTCTATTTGAGCATTTTCATTTGAGCAAGTCTGGTGCCATTTTAAAATTCGTCAATACGAACTGTTCTGTTTTGACAGATTCTGCCTTTTATTTCGCATTGCCTCTTTTGCTATGTTGGATGAATTTCTTTGATCCATTAATGTCTAGTAGCTTTATGCAATGTCCAGAAGTGTTAAGAATTATTATGTCACCTCTGAACATATTAATTTTTATTGTGCACTAACCCTCTAATGAGTTGTTCTAAGTTTGGTGTGGAGGAAGTTTTCAAGGATCAAGAGAGGAGTATGATGCAACATGATCAAGGAGAGTGAAAGCTCTAAGCTTGGGGATGCCCCGGTGGTTCACCCCAGAATATTCTAAGAAGACTCAAGCATCTAAGCTTGGGGATGCCCAAGGCATCCCCTTCTTCATCGACAACATTATCAGGTTCCTCCCCTGAAACTATATTTTTATTCCATCACATCTTATGTGCTTTGCTTGGAGCGTCGGTTTGTTTTTGTTTTTGTTTTGATTGAATAAAATGGATCCTAGCATTCACTGTATGGTAGAGAGACACGCTCCGCTGTAGCATATGGACAAGTATGTCCTTAGGCTTTACTCATAGTATTCATGGCGAAGTTTCTTCTTCGTTAAATTGTTATATGGTTGGAATTGGAAAATGATACATGTAGTAATTTGCTAAAATGTCTTGGATAATGTGATACTTGGCAATTGTTGTGCTCATGTTTAAGCTCTTGCATCATATACTTTGCACCCATTAATGAAGAAATACATAGAGCATGCTAAAATTTGGTTTGCATAATTGGTCTCTCTAAGGTCTAGATAATTTCTAGTATTGAGTTTGAACAACAAGGAAGACGGTGTAGATTCTTATAATGTTTACAATATGTCTTTTATGTGAGTTTTGCTGCACTGGTTCATCCTTGTGTTTGTTTCAAATAACCTTGCTAGCCTAAACCTTGTATCGAGAGGGATTACTTCTCATGCATCCAAAATACTTGAGCCAACCACTATGCCATTTGTGTCCACCATACCTACCTACTACATGGTATTTTCCGCCATTCCAAAGTAAATTGCTTGAGTGCTACCTTTATAATTCCATCATTCACCTTTGCAATATATAGGTCATGGGACAAATAGCTTAAAAACTATTGTGGTATTGAATATGTACTTATGCACTTTATCTCTTATTAAGTTGCTTGTTGTGCGATAACCATGTTCACTGGGGACGCCATCAACTACTCTTTGTTGAATTTCATGTGAGTTGCTATGCATGTTCGTCTTGTCTGAAGTAAGAGAGATCTACCACCTTATGGTTAAGCATGCATATTGTTAGAGAAGAACATTGGGCCGCTAACTAAAGCCATGATCCATGGTGGAAGTTTCAGTTTTGGACATATATCCTCAATCTCATATGAGAAAATTATTAATTATTGTTACATGCTTATGCATAAAAGAGGAGTCCATTATCTGTTGTCTATGTTGTCCCGGTATGGATGTCTAAGTTGAGAATAATCAATAGCGAGAAATCCAATGCGAACTTTCTCCTTAGACCTTTGTACAAAGTGCATAGAGGTACCCCTTTGTGACACTTGGTTAAAACATGTGCATTGCGATGATCCGGTAGTCCAAGCTAATTAGGACAAGGTGCGGGCACTATTAGTATACTATGCATGAGGCTTGCAACTTGTAAGATATAATTTACATGATACATATGCTTTATTACTACCGTTGACAAAATTGTTTCATGTTTTCAAAATCAAAGCTCTAGCACAAATATAGCAATCGATGCTTTTCCTCTATGGAGGACCATTCTTTTACTTTTATAGTTGAGTCAGTTCACCTATTTCTCTCCACCTCAAGAAGCAAACACTTGTGTGAACTGTGCATTGATTCCTACATACTTGCATATTGCACTTATTATATTACTCTATGTTGACAATATCCATGAGATATACATGTTATAAGTTGAAAGCAACCGCTGAAACTTAATCTTCCTTTGTGTTGCTTCAATGCCTTTACTTTGAATTATTGCTTTATGAGTTAACTCTTATGCAAGACTTATTGATTCTTGTCTTGAAGTACTATTCATGAAAAGTCTTTGCTATATGATTCACTTGTTTACACATGTCATATACATTGTTTTGATCACTGCATTCACTACATATGCTTTACAAATAGTATGATCAAGGTTATGATGGCATGTCACTCCAGAAATTATCTTTGTTATCGTTTTACCTGCTCGGGACGAGCAGAACTAAGCTTGGGGATGCTGATACGTCTCCAACGTATCGATAATTTCTTATGTTCCATGCCACATTATTGATGTTATCTACATGTTTTATGCACACTTTATGTCATATTCGTGCATTTTCTGGAACTAACCTATTAACAAGATGCCGAAGTGCCAGTTGTTGTTTTCTGTTGTTTTTGGTTTCAGAAATCCTAGTAACGAAATATTCTCGGAATTGGACGAAATCAACGCCCAGGGTCCTATTTTGCCACGAAGCTTCCAGAAGACCGAAGAGGAGACGAAGTGGGGCCACGAGGTGGCCAAACCCTAGGGCAGCGCGGCCTGGCCCCTGGCCGCGCGGCCCTATGGTGTGGGCCCCTCGTGCCCCTTCCTGACCTGCCCTTCCGCCTACTTAAATCCTCCGTCGCGAAACCCCCAGTACCGAGAGCCACGATACGGAAAACCTTCCAGAGACGCCGCCGCCGCCAATCCCATCTCGGGGGATTCAGGAGATCGCCTCCGGCACCCTGCCGGAGAGGGGAATCATCTCCCGGAGGACTCTACGCCGCCATGGTCGCCTCCGGAGTGATGTGTGAGTAGTCTACCCCTGGACTATGGGTCCATAGCAGTAGCTAGATGGTTGTCTTCTCCCCATTGTGCTTAATTGTCGGATCTTGTGAGCTGCCTAACATGATCAAGATCATCTATCTGTAATTCTATATGTTGCGTTTGTTGGGATCCGATGAATAGAGAATACTTGTTATGTTGATTATCAAAGTTATGTCTATGTGTTGTTTATGATCTTGCATGCTCTCCGTTACTCGTAGATGCTCTGGCCAAGTAGATGCTTGTAACTCCAAGAGGGAGTATTTATGCTTGATAGTGGGTTCATGTCTCCATGAATCAGGGGAAGTGACAGAAATCTCTAAGATTATGGATGTGCTGTTGCCACTAGGGATAAAACATTAGTGCTATGTTCGAGGATATAGTCACTGATTACATTACGCGCAATACTTAATGCAATTGTCTGTTGTTAGCAACTTAATACTGGAGGGGGTTCGGATGATAACCTGAAGGTGGACTTTTTAGGCATAGATGCATGCTGGATAGCGGTCTATGTACTTTGTCGTAATGCCCAATTAAATCTCACAATACTCATCATAATATGTATGTGCATGGTCATGCCCTCTTTATTTGTCAATTGCCCAACTGTAATTTGTTCACCCAACATGCTGTTTATCTTATGGGAGAGACACCTCTAGTGAACTGTGGACCCCGGTCCAATTCTCTATACTGAAATACAATCTATCGTAATATCGTTTCTACTGTTTTCTACAAACAATCATCATCCACACTATACATCTAATCCTTTGTTACAAAGAAGCTTCGGTGAGATTGACAACCTCACTGTTTCGTTGGGGCAAAGTACTTTGGTTGTGTTGTGCAGGTTCCACGTTGGCGCCGGAATCCCTGGTGTTGCGCCGCACTACATCCCGCCGCCATCAACCTTCAACGTGCTTCTTGGCTCCTACTGGTTCGATAAACCTTGGTTTCATACTGAGGGAAAACTTGCCGCTGTACGCATCACACCTTCCTCTTGGGGTTCCCAACGGACGCGTGCTGTACGCGTATCAGGGACCCATGATCCTGCATCGTAAACGGCTCGATCGGAGAACGTTGAATGAGATGGCGCGATCTAGAAAAAAAACAATGCCAGAGAGGCTGCCATCTGGGCCCTACATCCCTCGGCGGTGCGGATTTGCGTTGACTCGGCCGGCGAACCCGAGATTTCGAGATGCACCACGTCCCGGGCCACCATACGCGACGTTTTGGCCGCTTTCGTCGGGCTAGGTGGCCTCAAAAACGAGAAAAAAAAAGTTTTGACATGCACCACGGAGGGACCCAAAATCGTCGGCCATGGTACACCAGCAACCACGGCGCGACTTCAACTTCGTCGGCCATGGCAACTTTTCTTGTAGTGAAGGTGGTGATGATGTGATACCGTGGCACTCCCCCAAGCTTGAAACAAACCAAGGGTATGCCAATACCGATGATGAATTACTCCTTTGGCGGTGGCGGTGATGAACTCCCGTCTTCAGACTTCCAAGGAAGGGGCTCTCCATCAACAAACGACATCTTGGTCTCGGGAATCCTGAAACTAGCAGCATGGCTTATGTGTTTAAACCTGTTTTCATACTCACAATTCTGATTCTGAACGTCATAGAGTTGAGCTTGGAGTTTGTTGGTGGGGTCGTGAAGTGAGAGGATGTCGCCCCATAGTTTTGCAGTTTCCTTCTCGTGTTCAACAATGAGTTCAGACACAATCTTGTGGAAGATATCCACTTCACGCTCAGCCATCTTCTTGTAGTTGAAGACCTCTTGCTCCAGCTTCTCCATCCTGTCTTCCAAGCTTCCTTCTCCTTTAGGACCCTGGACATCTTTGATCTGCAGCTCCCCATCAACGAGCAGCAACTCCTTGGGATGCATCCTCAGCTCGTCCATGTACAAGTTGTCAAAGTCCTTGCAGGAGCTGTCCTTCGGAGTTTCTGACGAATACATGACACCTCTAGATCCGAAGCAAATCCTGGCAGAAACAGCTCGAAACAAAACACGTCGAGAAAACGATATACGGACCTCCAGGGGTCCGAGGGATTATATAGTAAAAAAATTCACAATAAACGGAAAGTACCAGGTCGAACCAGAGTCGGAGAGGGGCGACGAGACGGTGTCCTCATAGGGCGGCGCGGCCAGGCTGGGGCCCGCGCCGGCCTATGGGGGTACGCCCTCGTGCGTCTCCTCCACTCCGTTTCGATCTCGTAATTTTTCATATTTTCCAAAAACAGCAAAAACATTGTTCGGAAAGTAAATCGCGAACTTTTTATTACCAGTACTGTTACCTATTCAAAGTCGGGTTCTCATGACTGTCAATTTGACCTTTGATGAAAACCTCCGGTGTTTCCACTCGAATAACATCAACATCTACATTATAAGAATCACCTGAGATATAGTGCTTGAGTCTTTGTCCATTCACCACTTGCGTGGCATTGCCTTGGAGAGAGCTAATTTTAATTGCTCCTGAACGATACACCTCCTCAACAACATATGGTCCTTCCCATTTCGAGAGTAATTTCCCTGCAAAGAATCTGAGACGAGACCGATACAATAGGACTTTATCCCCAATATTAAATTCTCTTTTGATAATCCTTCTATCATGCCATTTCTTAACTTTCTCTTTAAAGAGTTTAGCATTTTCATAAGCTTCACTTCTCCATTCATCTAGAGAACTTAATTGCAGCAACCTCTTATTACCGGCTAGTTTAGGATCTTTATTTAGTTCTCTAATGTACCTCAATAAGCTTTATGCTCTAGTTCTAAAGGTAAATGACAAGCTTTTCCATAAACCATTTTATAAGGTGACATTCCCATGGGATTTTTATAAGCAGTCCTATAAGCCCATAGTGCTTCCTTCAATTTGCTAGCCCAATTCTTTCTAGTTGTATTAACAGTCTTTTGCAAGATAGATTTAATTTCTCTATTTGATAGTTCTACTTGCCCACTAGTTTGAGGATGATAAGCGGAAGCAATTCTATGATTAATACCATATTTAGCAAGAGTCTTTCTAAAACCACCGTGAATAAAATGAGCACCTCCATCTGTCATAATATATCTAGGAACTCCAAATCTAGGAAAAATAATGTCTAAAAGCATTTTTAAAGAGGTCTCACCATCAGCACTTTTTGTAGGTATGGCTTCCACCCATTTAGTAACATAATCAACAGCAACAAGTATATGAGTGTTACCTTCTGAAGAGGGAAAAGGTCCCATGAAGTCAAATCCCCAACAATCAAACGGTTCAATAACGAGAGTATAATTCATAGGCATTTCATTGCGTCTGGAGATATTACCAACCCTTTGACATTCATCACAAGATAAAATAAACCTCCTTGCATCTTTGAAGAGAGTTGGCCAATAAAAACCTGATTGCAGAACCTTTTGCGCGGTTATATCTCCGGCGTGATGTCCTCCATAAGCACTACCATGACATTTACTCAATATCTCTTGTTGTTCATATTCGGGAACACACCTTCGCAGAATACCATCCACTCCTTCTTTATATAAGTGTGGGTCATCCCAAAAATAATGCCTCAAGTCATAAAAGAATTTCCTCCTTTGCTGAGCTGAAAAGGTTGGAGGCAAGTACTTGGAAACAATAAAGTTAGCATAATCAGCATACCAAGGACTGTCTCGCGAGCTCACCTTTATTACAGCCAATTGTTCATTTGGAAAACTATCATTAACAGGAACAGGATCATAAGCAATATTTTCCAATCTAGACAAATTATCAGCAACAGGATTATCAGCACCTTTCCTATCTACAATATGTAAATCAAATTCTTGCAAAAGAAGTACCCATATAATAAGCCTTGGCTTAGCATCTTTCTTTGTCATAAGATATCTAATTGTAGCATGATCAGTATGAATTGTAACTTTTGAATCAACAATATAAGATCTAAACTTATCACAAGCAAAGATTACAGCTAACAGTTCTTTTTTAGTTGTAGCATAATTTCTTTGAGTAGCATCAAGAGTTTTGCTAGCATAATGAATAACATTCAGTTTTTTATCTACTCGCTGTCCAAGAACAAAGTACTTACAAAGAAAATCACTAGCATCACACATAATTTCAAATGGTAAGTTCCAATCAGGGGGTTCAACTATAGGGGCAGTTGTTAAGGCTTTCTTTAGAGTTTCAAAAGCTTCCTTACAATCATCATCAAAAACAAAAGGTACATCTTTTTGAAGAAGATTAGTAAGAGGCTTTGAAATCTTAGAAAAATCTTTAATAAACCTCCTATAAAACCCAGCATGACCAAGAACATTACGAATACCTTTAACATCCCTAGGATAGGGCATCTTCTCAATTGCTTCAACTTTAGCTCTATCAACTTCAATACCTCTCTCAGAAATTTTATGTCCCAATACAATTCCTTCATTAACCATAAAGTGGCATTTCTCCCAAATTAAGAACAAGGTTAGTTTCTTCACATCTCTGCAAAACTTTATCAAGATTCCGCAAGCAATTATCAAAAGAATTTCCATAGACGGAAAAATCGTCCATGAATACCTCTACAATACTCTCACAAAAGCCATGAAAAATAGCAGACATGCATCTTTGAAAAGTAGCAGGAGCATTACATAAACCAAAAGGCATACGCCTGTAAGCATAAGTTCCATAGGGACAAGTGAAAGTGGTTTTCTCTTGATCTTTAGTTTTAACAGCAATTTGTGAAAATCCAGAATAACCATCAAGAAAGCAAAAATGAGTATTTTTAGATAACCTTTCTAACATTTGATCAATAAATGGTAAAGGGTAATGATCTTTCTTAGTAACCTTATTAACTTTCCGATAATCAATGCACATTCTATAACCTACAACTACTCTTTGAGGGATGAGCTCATCATTATCATTAGGCACAACAGTCATTCCTCCTTTCTTAGGAACACAATGCACAGGACTAACCCATCTACTATCAGCAATAGGATATATAATACCAGCTTCAAGGAGTCTTAATACCTCATTTCTTACCACATCCTTCATCTTAGGAATTAGACGACGCTGAGGTTCAACAACAGGCTTCGCATCATCTTCCATATTAATGGCGTGTTGGCAAATAGAGGGAGAAATCCCCTTCAAATCATCAAGAGTGTAGCCAATAGCACCTCGGTGTTTCTTCAATATTTCCAATAACCTTTCTTCTTCAAACTCTGAAAGCTTAGAACTAATAATAACATGATATATTTTCTTATCATCAATATGAGCATATTTAAGATTATCAGGCAATGGTTTTAAATCAAAGACAGGATCTTCCTTTGGTGGTGGTGTTGTACCCAAATCTTCCACCGTAAATCATGCTTAAGAATAGGTTGACGAAGGAAAATTTCATCAAGTTCATCTCTTTCTTCCCTGAAAACTTCACTCTCACTATTCTCCAAATGTTGCTGCAAAGGATTACTAGGAGCAAGAGCAATAGATGCACACTGTTCAACTTTAAAATCACTATTAGGCGAATCAATTTTATGAGGAGTTTTGGTAAATTTAGAGAAATTAAACTCATAAGATTCTCCAGCAAATTTAGTCAAAATTTTCTCTTTCTTGCAATCTATAATAGCTCCACAAGTATTTAGAAAAGGTCTACCAAAAATAATAGGACAATATTTACTAGCAGCAGAACCAAGTACCAAAAAGTCAGCAGGATATTTAATCTTACCACATAAAACTTCCACATCTCGAATAATACCAATTGGAGAGATAGTTTCTCTATTAGCCAGCCGAATAACCACATCAATATCTTCAAGTTCACAAGAACCAATTTCGTGCATAATCTCCGTGTAAAGCTCATAAGGAATAGCACTAATACTTGCACCAATATCACATAAACCATAATAACAATGATCACCAATTCTAACAGATAGCATAGGAACACTAGCTTTTCTAGACTTATTAGGATGCGAAACAATATTAGAAGCATCTTCACAGAAAATAATATGACCATCTTCCACATTTTCAGTCACAAGATCTTTAACAATTGCAACAGCAGGTTCAACTTTTATTTGTTCTTCAGGTTCTATAGGTTTCTTTTCACTTTTATGAATCGCACTATTTATAACAGAGTACTCCTTCATTTTAGCAGGGAAAAGAGTTTTTTCAATATAAGCTTCAGGAATAACATGATCAACAGTTTCAACTACAGCACATTTATTTATAGATGAATCAATTTTATCTTTATACGGTTCATGATACTTATCAAAGTTCCTCTTAGGCAATTCATAATGAGAAGCAAAAGCCTTATAAAGATTTGCAGCAACTTGAGAATCAAGACCATAAGTAGCACTCATATTACGAAATTTATCAAGATCCATAAAAGCTTCAATGCATTTATAATCATAATTTATACCCGATTCTCTATCATTGTCGTTCTCCCATCCTTCAAGATTTTCTTGGATCCGATTAAGAAGGTCCCTTTTAAACTCTTCCTTGTTGCGTGTAAATGATCCGTAACAAGAAGTATCCAAAGCAAGGTCTTGTCTTGAAAAGAAAGTCTTGCATAGAAATTATCAATAATAATATTACCAGGAAGCTCATGAATGGGGCATTTGAGCATTAAAGACTTCAATCTCCCCCAAGCTTGGGCAATACTCTCTCCTTCATGAGGCCAAAAATTACATATACGATTCCGATCTTTGTGAATCTCACTTGGAGGATAGAACTTAGAATAAAACCGGGGCACAATATCATTCCATTCAAGAGAATCCCCATTATCCAGTAATTTATACCAATGCGCCGCTTACTGCATAGCGATACAGAGAATAGTTTCTTCCTCACTTCATCCATAGCAATACCTGCACACTTGAATAAACCGCATAATTCATGTAAGAACAAGAAATGATCTCCAGGGTGGACAGTTCCATCCCCCGTATAACGGTTACCCACTACACGTTCAATAATTTTCATAGGTATTTTGTATGGTATTTCTTCCTTACCTGCGCCTCATCCACTACCTTTGCGTAGTAGTAGATTTCCCAAATAAACACTCAAGAGAAGATCTCTCCATAATGAATTATAGCAAGAAAGTAAATAAAATCAGCACAAACAAGAGAAATCTCCCTTACCAATTCCACTTACCAATAGCGCTTCACTCACTGCAAGAACGGCGCCTTAAAAATAGTCTTGATGACCCACAAGTATAGGGGTGTATCGCAGTATCTTCGATAAGTAAGAATGTCGATCCCAACGAGGAGCAGAAGGTGTTGACAAGTAGTTTCGATGAAGGATTCACTGTAAATGCTCACAGACAAGTATTCAGGGGGTTTTGATGTAACAGATGAATAAAGTACGAGTAAGTAAAGTGCGAGAGTAATAATTGCAGCGAGTGGCCCAATCCCTTTTAGCACAAAGGACAAGCCGGTTTGTTTACTTATATTAACCAAACGTTCTCGAGGACACACGGGATTTTAGTCTAGTGCTTTCGCTACATACGGCTAATTAATCTTCATTGTTTTGATAAGTGTTGTGTGGGTGAACCTATGCTAATGTACCGCCCTTCCTAGGACTAATACATACTTGTGATTATACCCCTTGCAAGCATCCGCAACTACAAGAAAGTAATTAAGATAAATCTAACCACAGCCTTAAACTCTGAGATCCTGCGATCCCTCCTGCATCGATATACCAACGGGGGCTCAGGTTTCTGTCACTCCGGCAACCCCGCAATTGGCAAACGAGTACAAGATGCATTCCCCTAGGCCCATAAAGGTGAAGTGTCGTGTAGTCGACGTTCACACGACACCACTAGAAGAATAACACCACAACTTAAATATCATAACATTGAATATTACTCAACCATACTTCACTACTAACATTTAGACTTCACCCATGTCCTCAAGAACTAAACGAACTACTCACGAGACATCATATGGAACATGATCAGAGGTGATATGATAATGAATAACAATCTGAACATAAACCTTGGTTCAACGGTTTCACTCAATAGCATCAATAACAAGTAGAAATTAACACCGGGAGAGTTTCCCCTATCAAACAATCAAGATCAAACCCAAATTGCTACAGCGGTGACGAGGTGCAGCGGTGGAGACGGCGGTGATGATGATGAAGATGATGGTGATGGTGATGGAGATGATGTCCAGCTCGATGACGGTGACGATGGCGTCGATTTCCCCCTCCGGGAGGGAATTTCCCCGGCGGATTCCTGCCCGCCGGAGAGCTCTTTTCTCTCTGGTGTTCTCCGCCCCGCAGAGGCGGCTGTGGCTCTGTTCGACGTACCCCTCTGGCTTAGGTTTTCGGGACGAAGGCATACGCGAAGAAAAGGAGGCGAGAGGGGCTGTGGGCCCCCTCCTCACAGGGCGGCGCGGCCAGGCCTTGGGCCGCGCCGGCCTATGGGGTGGGCCCACCTCGGGTCCCCTCTTCTCCCCCTTCTGGCTCCCTTCGTCATCTGGAAAAATAGGAATTTTCGTATAATTTCCTTCAACTGTTGATCTTCCGAAATATTGCATTCTGACGGTGCTTTTTCCAGCAGAATCCTGGCTCCGGTGCGCGATCCCCAAATAATCATGAAACATGCAAAATAGATGAAATAACATAAGTATCATCTCCAAATATGAAATATATCAATGAATAACAGCAAATTATGATATAAAATAGTGATGCAAATTGGACGTATCAAGCCACAATCGTAAAAGTTCTAAACCACCTATATATTCACCTCCTCCTCCTAGGAGGCATCCGTGTACTTTCACAATGGTAGATATATATAGGCATAAAAAAGTCTTGTGTCGTTGATACGTCTCCGACGTATCGATAATTTCTTATGTTTCATGCCACATTATTGATGATATCTACATGTTTTATGCATACTTTATGTCATATTTATGCATTTTCCGGCACTAACCTATTAACGAGATGCCGAAGAGCCAGTTGCTGTTTTCTGCTGTTTTTGGTTTCAGAAATCCTACAAAGGAAATATTCTCGAAATTGGACGAAATCAACGCCCAGGGTCCTAGTTTTCCACGAAGCTTCCAGAAGACCGAAGAGGAAACAAAGTGGGGCCACGAGGCGACGACACGCTAGGGCGGCGCGGCCCAGGTGCTGGCCGCGCGGCCCTGTTGTGTGGCCACCTCGTGTGGCCCCCTGACCTACCCTTCCGCCTACTTAAAGCCTCCGTCGCGAAACCCCCAGTACCGAGAGCCACGATACGGAAAACCTTACTGAGACGCCGCCGCCGCCAATCCCATCTCGGGGGATTCAGGAGATCGCCTCCGGCACCCTGCCGGAGAGGGGAATCATCTCCCGGAGGACTCTTCACCGCCATGGTCGCCTCCGGAGTGATGAGTGAGTAGTTCACCCCTGGACTATGGGTCCATAGAAGTAGCTAGATGGTCGTCTTCTCCTTATGTGCTTCATTGTTGGATCTTGTGAGCTGCCTAACATGATCAAGATCATCTATCTGTAATGCTATATGTTGTGTTTGTCGGGATCCGATGGATAGAGAATACTATGTTATGTTGATTATCAATCTATTACCTATGTGTTGTTTATGATCTTGCATGCTCTCCGTTATTAGTAGAGGCTCTGGCCAAGTTTTTACTCTTAACTCCAAGAGGGAGTATTTATGCTCGATAGTGGGTTCATGCCTCCATTAAATCTGGGACAAAGGATGTAAAGTTCTAAGGTTGTGGATGTGTTGTTGCCACTAGGGATAAAACATTGATGCTATATCCGAGGATGTAGTTATTGATTACATTACGCACCATACTTAATGCAATTGTCTGTTGTTTACAACTTAATACTGGAAGGGGTTCGGATGATAACGTGAAGGTGGACTTTTTAGGCATAGATGCATGCTGGATAGCGGTCTATGTACTTTGTCGTAATGCCCAAATTAAATTTCACTATACTTATCATATCATGTATGTGCATTGTCATGCCCTCTCTATTTGTCAATTGCCCGACTGTAATTTGTTCACCCAACATGCTATTTATCTTATGGGAGAGACACCTCTAGTGAACTGTGGACCCCGGTCCATTCTTTTACATTAAATACAATCTACTTCAATACTTGTTCTTTACTATTTTCTGCAAACAATCATCATCCACACTATACATCTAATCCTTTGTTACAGCAAGCCGGTGAGATTGACAACCTCACTGTTTCGTTGGGGCAAAGTGCTTTGGTTGTGTTGTGCAGGTTCCACGTTGGCGCCGGAATCCCTGGTGTTGCGCCGCACTATACTTCGCCGCCATCAACCTTCAACGTGCTTCTTGGCTCCTCCTGGTTCGATAAACCTTGGTTTCTTTCTGAGGGAAAACTTGCTACTGTCTGCATCACACCTTTCTCTTGGGGTTCCCAACGGATGTGTGTTAATTGCACGCATCAAGCACATTTTCTGGCGCCGTTGCCGGGGAGATCAAGACACGCTGCAAGGGGAGTCTCCACAATCCAATCTCTTTACTTTGTTTTTGTCTTGCTTTACTTTATTTACTACTTTGTTTGCTGCATTATATCAAAACACAAAAAAATTAGTTGCTAGTTTTACTTTATTCACTGTCTTGTTCTCCATATCAAAAACACAAAAAAAAATTAGTTACTTGCATTTACTTTATTTACCTCTTGTTTATTTCATCATGTTTCCTCCTAAGTACACTCTAAAAGACATACCGGTAGGACGTGGGTCTATAATTGGGAGAGATAATATAGAAGATTTTTTCACTCATGTTAGTACCACTGAAGATTTTGAAGATAGACACTTAGTAGAACTTGCTCCTACTTGATACGTCTCCAACGTATCGATAATTTCTTATGTTCCATGCCACATTATTGATGTTATCTACATGTTTTATGCACACTTTATGTCATATTCGTGCATTTTCTGGAACTAACCTATTAACAAGATGCCGAAGTGCCGCTTTGTTTTCTGCTGTTTTTGGTTTCAGAAATCCTAGTAACGAAATATTCTCGGAATTGGACGAAATCAACGCCCAGGGTCCTATTTTGCCACGAAGCTTCCAGAAGACCGAAGAGGAGACGAAGTGGGGCCACGAGGTGGCCACACCCTAGGGCGGCGCGGCCCCCCCTTGGCCGCGCGGCCCTGTGGTGTGGGCCCCTCGTGCCGCCTCCTGACCTGCCCTTCCGCCTACTTAAAGCCTCCGTCGCGAAACCCCCAGTACCGAGAGCCACGATACGGAAAACCTTCCAGAGACGCCGCTGCCGCCAATCCCATCTCGGGGGATTCAGGAGATCGCCTCCGGCACCCTGCCGGAGAGGGGAATCTTCTCCCGGAGGACTCTACGCCGCCATGGTCGCCTCCGGAGTGATGTGTGAGTAGTCTACCCCTGGACTATGGGTCCATAGCAGTAGCTAGATGGTTGTCTTCTCCTCATTGTGCTTAATTGTCGGATCTTGTGAGCTGCCTAACATGATCAAGATCATCTATCTGTAATTCTATATGTTGCGTTTGTTGGGATCCGATGAATAGAGAATACTTGTTATGTTGATTATCAAAGTTATGTCTATGTGTTGTTTATGATCTTGCATGCTCTCCGTTATTAGTAGATGCTCTGGCCAAGTTGATGCTAGTAACTCCAAGAGGGAGTATTTATGCTCGATAGTGGGTTCATGTCTCCGTGAACTGAGGGGTGACAAGAACCTCTAAGGTTATGGATGTGTTGTTGCCACTAGGGATAAAACATTGGTGCTATGTTCAAGGATGTAGTCACTGATTACATTACGCGCAATACTTAATGCAATTGTCTCGTTGTTAGCAACTTAATACCGGAGGGGGTTCGGATGATAACTCGAAGGTGGACTTTTTAGGCATAGATGCATGCCGGATAGCGGTCTATGTACTTTGTCGTAATGCCCAATTAAATCTCACTATACTCATCATAATATGTATGTGCATGGTCATGCCCTCTTTATTTGTCAATTGCCCAACTGTAATTTGTTCACCCAACATGCCGTTTATCTCATGGGAGAGACACCTCTAGTGAACTGTGGACCCCGGTCCAATTCTCTATACCGAAATACACCCATCGCACATCGTTTCTACCGTTTTCTGCAAACAATCATCATCCACACTATACATCTAATCCTTTGTTACAGCAAGCCGGTGAGATTGACAACCTCACTGCTTCGTTGGGGCAAAGTACTTTGGTTGTGTTGTGCAGTTCCACGTTGGCGCCGAATCCCGGTGTTGCGCCGCACTACATCCCGCCGCCATCAACCTTCAACGTGCTTCTTGACTCCTACTGGTTCGATTAAACCTTGGTTTCTTATCGAGGGAAACTTGCCGCTGTGCGCATCACACCTTCCTCTTGGGGTTCCCAACGGACGTGTCAACCACACGCATCAAGCAAATTTCTGGTGCCGTTGCCGGGGAGATCAAGACACGCTGCAAGGGGAGTCTCCACTTCCCAATCTCTTTACTTTGTTTTTGTCTTGCTTAGTTTTATTTACTACTTTGTTTGCTGCACTAAATCAAAATACAAAAATTAGTTGCTAGTTTTACTTTATTTGCTATCTTGTTTGCTATATCAAAAACACAAAAAAATTAGTTACTTGCATTTACTTTATCTAGTTTGCTTTATTTACTACTGCTAAAATGGCTACCCCTGAAAATACTAAGTTGTGTGACTTCACAACCACAAATAATAATGATTTCTTATGCACACCTATTGCTCCACCTGCTACTACAGCAGAATTCTTTGAAATTAAACCGGCTTTACTGAATCTTGTTATGCGAGAGCAATTTTCTGGTGTTAGTTCTGATGATGCTGCTGCCCATCTTAATAATTTTGTTGAACTATGTGAAATGCAAAAATATAAAGATGTAGATGGTGACATTATAAAATTAAAATTGTTCCCTTTCTCATTAAGAGGAAGAGCTAAAGATTGGTTGCTATCTCTGCCTAAGAATAGTATTGATTCATGGACTAAATGCAAGGATGCTTTTATTGGTAGATATTATCCCCCTGCTAAAATTATATCTTTGAGGAGTAGCATAATGAATTTTAAACAATTAGATACTGAACATGTTGCACAAGCATGGGAAAGAATGAAATCTCTGGTTAAAAATTGCCCAACCCATGGACTGACTACTTGGATGATCATCCAAACCTTTTATGCAGGACTAAATTTTTCTTCGCGGAATTTATTGGATTCAGCTGCTGGAGGTACCTTTATGTCCATCACTCTTGGTGAAGCAACAAAGCTTCTTGATAATATGATGATCAACTACTCTGAATGGCACACGGAAAGAGCTCCACAAGGTAAGAAGGTAAATTCTGTCGAAGAAACCTCTTCCTTGAGTGATAAGATTGATGCTATTATATCTATGCTTGTGAATGATAGGACTAATATTGATCCTAATAATGTTCCATTAGCTTCATTGGTTGCCCAAGAAGAGCATGTTGATGTAAACTTCATTAAAAATAATAATTTCAACAACAATGCTTATCGGAACAATTCTAGTAACAACTATAGGCCATATCCTTATAATAATGGTAACGGCTATGGTAATTCTTATGGGAATTCTTACAACAATAATAGGAATTCACCCCCTGGACTTGAAGCCATGCTTAAAGAATTTATTAGTACACAAACTGCTTTTAACAAATCATTGAAGAAAAGCTTGGGAAAATTGATATACTTGCTTCTAAAGTCGATAGTCTTGTCTTGATGTTGATCTTTTGAAATCGAAAGTTATGCCTAATAGGGATATTGAAAATAAAATTGTTACTACAGCAAATGCCATCCAAGTTAGAATTAATGAGAATATAAGATTAATGGCTGAATTGCGTGCTAGGTGGGATAGAGAAGAAAATGAAAAACTAGCTAAAGAGAAGAATGTAGCTAAAGTTTGGACTATTACCACGACTAGTAATGCTAATGCTACACATGTTGCTGCACCTCCTACTATTAATAATAAAAGAATTGGTGTTAGCAATGTTTCCACTTCTACTGCAAAGCGCGAGAAACTGCCCTAAATCGCTAAATCATTAAATCGCTCGTGATAAAACCGCTGAAATTTTTTCCAACATTGGGGATGATGATCCCATTGCTTTAGATTATAATGGTTTGAATTTTGATGATTGCCACATCTCTGAAGTTATAAAGTTCTTGCAAAAACTTGCTAAAAGTCCTAATGCTAGTGCTATAAATTTGGCTTTCACGCAACATATTACAAATGCTCTCATAAAAGCTAGAGAAGAGAAACTAGAGCGCGAGGCCTCTATTCCTAAAAAGCTAGAGGATGGTTGGGAGCCCATCATTAAGATGAAGGTTAAAGATTTTGATTGTAATGCTTTATGTGATCTTGGTGCAAGTATTTCTGTTATGCCTAAGAAAATTTATAATATGCTTGACTTGCCACCACAGAAAAATTGTTATTTGGATGTTAATCTTGCTGATCATTCTACAAAGAAACCTTTGGGGAAAGTTGATAATGTTTGCATTACCGTTAACAATAACCTTGTCCCCGTTGATTTTGTTGTCTTGGATATTGAATGCAATGCATCTTGTCCCATTATATTGGGAAGACCTTTTCTTCGAACCGTTGGTGCTACTATTGATATGAAGGAAGGTAATATTAAATATCAATTTCCTCTCAAGAAAGGTATGGAACACTTCCCTAGAAAGATAATGAAGTTACCTTTTGATTCTATTATTAGAACAAATTATGATGTTGACACTTCGTCTCTTGATAATACTTGATACACACTTTCTGCGCCTAGCTGAAAGGCGTTAAAGAAAAGCGCTTATGGGAGACAACCCATGTTTTTACCTACAGTACTTTGTTTTTATTTTGTGTCTTGGAAGTTGTTTACTACTGCAGCAACCTCTCCTTATCTTAGTTTAGTGTTTTGTTGTGCCAAGTAAAGTCGTTGATAGAAAAGTTCATACTAGATTTGGATTACTGCGCAGAAACAGATTTCTTTGCTGTCACGAATCTGGGCTGTTTTCTCTGTAGGTACCTCAGAAAATTATGCCAATTTACGTGAGTGATCCTCAGATATGTACGCAACTTTCATTCAATTTGAGCATTTTCATTTGAGCAAGTTTGGTGCCTCGATAAAATTCGTCAATACGAACTGTTCTGTTTTGACAGATTCTGCCTTTTATTTCGCATTGCCTCTTTTGCTATGTTGGATGAATTTCTTTGATCCATTAATGTCCAGTAGCTTTATGTAATGTCCAGAAGTGTTAAGAATGATTGTGTCACCTCTGAACATGTTAATTTTTATTGTCCACTAACCCTCTAATGAGTTGTTCTAAGTTTGGTGTGGAGGAAGTTTTCAAGGATCAAGAGAGGAGTATGATGCAACATGATCAAGGAGAGTGAAAGCTCTAAGCTTGGGGATGCCCCGGTGGTTCACCCCTGCATATATCAAGAAGACTCAAGCATCTAAGCTTGGGGATGCCCAAGGCATCCCCTTCTTCATCGACAACATTATCAGGTTCCTCCCCTGAAACTATATTTTTATTCCATCACATCTTATGTGCTTTGCTTGGAGCGTCGGTTTGTTTTTGTTTTTGTTTTTGTTTGAATAAATGGATCCTAGCATTCACTGTATGGGAGAGAGACACGCTCCGCTGTAGCATATGGACAAGTATGTCCTTAGTTTCTACTCATAGTATTCATGGCGAAGTTTCTTCTTCGTTAAATTGTTATATGGTTGGAATTGGAAAATGATACATGTAGTAATTGCTATAAATGTCTTGGGTAATGTGATACTTGGCAATTGTTGTGCTCATGTTTAAGCTCTTGCATCATATGCTTTGCACCCATTAATGAAGAAATACATAGAGCATGCTAAAATTTGGTTTGCATATTTGGTTTCTCTAAGGTCTAGATAATTTCTAGTATTGAGTTTGAACAACAAGGAAGACGGTGTAGAGTCTTATAATGTTTTCAATATGTCTTTTATGTGAGTTTTGCTGCACCGGTTCATCCTTGTGTTTGTTTCAAATAAGCCTTGCTAGCCTAAACCTTGTATCGAGAGGGATTACCTCTCATGCATCCAAAATACTTGAGCCAACCACTATGCCATTTGTGTCCACCATACCTACCTACTACATGGTATTTTCCGCCATTCCAAAGTAAATTGCTTCAGTGCTACCTTTAAAATTCCATCATTCACCTTTGCAATATATAGCTCATGGGACAAATAGCTTAAAAACTATTGTGGTATTGAATATGTACTTATGCACTTTATCTCTTATTAAGTTGCTTGTTGTGCGATAACCATGTTCACTGGGGACGCCATCAACTACTCTTTGTTGAATTTCATGTGAGTTGCTATGCATGTTCGTCTTGTCTGAAGTAAGAGAGATCTACCACCTTATGGTTAAGCATGCATATTGTTAGAGAAGAACATTGGGCCGCTAACTAAAGCCATGATCCATGGTGGAAGTTTCAGTTTTGGACAATATCCTCAATCTCATATGAGAAAATTATTAATTGTTGCCACATGCTTATGCATAAAAGAGGAGTCCATTATCTGTTGTCTATGTTGTCCCGGTATGGATGTCTAAGTTGAGAATAATCAATAGCGAGAAATCCAATGCGAGCTTTCTCCTTAGACCTTTGTACAAAGCGGCATAGAGGTACCCCTTTGTGACACTTGGTTAAAACATGTGCATTGTGATGATCCGGTAGTCCAAGCTAATTAGGACAAGGTGCGGGCACTATTAGTATACTATGCATGAGGCTTGCAACTTGTAAGATATAATTTACATGATACATATGCTTTATTACTACCGTTGACAAAATTGTTTCATGTTTTCAAAATCAAAGCTCTAGCACAAATATAGCAATCGATGCTTTTCCTCTATGGAGGACCATTCTTTTACTTTTATTGTTGAGTCAGTTCACCTATTTCTCTCCACCTCAAGAAGCAAACTCTTGTGTGAACTGTGCATTGATTCCTACATACTTGCATATTGCACTTATTATATTACTCTATGTTGACAATATCCATGAGATATACATGTTACAAGTTGAAAGCAACCGCTGAAACTTAATCTTCCTTTGTGTTGCTTCAATGCCTTTACTTTGAATTATTGCTTTATGAGTTAACTCTTATGCGAGACTTATTGATGCTTGTCTTGAAGTACTATTCATGAAAAGTCTTTGCTTTATGATTCACTTGTTTACTCATGTCATATACATTGTTTTGATCGCTGCATTCACTACATATGCTTTACAAATAGTATGATCAAGGTTATGATGGCATGTCACTCCGTAAATTATCTTTGTTATCGTTTTACCTCGCCGGGACGAGCGTAACTAAGCTTGGGGATGCTGATACGTCTCCGACGTATCGATAATTTCTTGTGTTCCATGCCACATTATTGATGTTATCTACATGTTTTATGCACACTTTATGTCATATTCGTGCATTTTCTCGGAACTAACCTATTAACAAGATGCCGAAGTGCCGCTTGCTATTTTCTCATTGTTTTTGGTTTCGTAAATCCTAGTAACGAAATATTCTCGAATTAGACGAAATCAACGCCCAGGGTCCTATTTTGCCACGAAGCTTCCAAGACCGAAGAGGAGACGAAGTGGGGCCACGAGGTGGCCACACCCTAGGCGGCGCGGCCCCCTTGGCCGCGCGGCCTGTGGTGTGGGCCCCTCGTGCCGCCTCCCCGACCTGCCCTTTCGCCTACTTAAAGCCTCCGTCGCGAAACCCCCGCACCGAGAGCCACGATACGGAAAACCTTCCGAGACGCCGCCGCCGCCAATCCCATCTCGGGGATTCAGAGATCGCCTCCGCATCCTCGCCGGAGAGGGGAATCATCTCCCGGAGGACTCTACGCCGCCATGGTCGCCTCCGGAGTGATGTGTGAGTAGTCTACCCCTGGACTATGGGTCCATAGCAGTAGCTAGATGGTTGTCTTCTCCTCATTGTGCTTAATTGTCGGATCTTGTGAGCTGCCTAACATGATCAAGATCATCTATCTGTAATTCTATATGTTGCGTTTGTTGGGATCTGATGAATAGAGAATACTTGTTATGTTGATTATCAAAGTTATGTCTATGTGTTGTTTATGATCTTGCATGCTCTCTGTTATTAGTAGATGCTCTGGCCAAGTTGATGCTAGTAACTCCAAGAGGGAGTATTTATGCTCGATAGTGGGTTCATGTCTCCGTGAATCTGGAGGGGTGACAAGAACCTCTAAGGTTATGGATGTGCTGTTGCCACTAGGGATAAAACATTGGTGCTATGTTCAAGGATGTAGTCACTGATTACATTACGCGCAATACTTAATGCAATTGTCTGTTGTTAGCAACTTAATACTGGAGGGGGTTCGGATGATAACCTGAAGGTGGACTTTTTAGGCATAGATGCATGCTGGATAGCGGTCTATGTACTTTGTCGTAATGCCCAATTAAATCTCACTATACTCATCATAAAATGTATGTGCATGGTCATGCCCTCTTTATTTGTCAATTGCCCAACTGTAATTTGTTCACCCAACATGCTGTTTATCTTATGGGAGAGACACCTCTAGTGAACTGTGGACCCCGGTCCAATTCTCTATACTGAAATACAATCTATTGCACATACTGTTTCATCATTTTCTGCAAACAATCATCATCCACACTATACATCTAATCCTTTGTTACAGCAAGCCGGTGAGATTGACAACCTCACTGTTTCGTTGGGGCAAAGTACTTTGGTTGTGTTGTGCAGGTTCAACGTTGGCGCCGGAATCCCTGGTGTTGCGCCGCACTACATCCCGCCGCCATCAACCTTCAACGTGCTTCTTGACTCATACTGGTTCGATTAAACCTTGGTTTCTTACTGAGGGAAACTTGCCGCTGTGCGCATCACACCTTCCTCTTGGGGTTCCCAACGGACGTGTCAACCACACGCATCACTACTTATGAAATCGCTGCTGCTTCTTTAGTTCACATGTTGGAAACAAAATTTGTTAATCTTAATCCTATAATCCAACACATGTTTCTCACACTTGGTGATATGGAAGAAGGGGAAAAGAAATATTTTGTTTTAGAAACCCTTCTTAAAGAATTTGGTGGTGTAGCAAGAGAGGCTAGAAAGGTCTTTATCAAATACAATATGCTTGGCTCTTATACCAATTTTGCTAGTATCCTTGAAAAGATGGATATGGAGAGAGTAAGGTACACTAATAATATTAATGATGTAGGGGATATTAAGACATCAATACCTTGCAAGCTCGCAGGAATGTTCGAGGCACTAGAAAAGAATTATGACTGGATTGTTCCTGAAAATTTGTTTAATGAGAATAGCAAGCCTAAGAGTAATGAAAAGGGAACCTCTGAAACTTACATAGATAAGATAACATGCATTGTTGAGGCAACTCCCAACACCCAAGGTAATGTTGATGCTTCATCTCTTGATAACACTTGATACACACTTTCTGCGCCTAGCTGAAAGGCGTTAAAGAAAAGCGCTTATGGGAGACAACCCATGTTTTTACTACAGTACTTTTATTTTATATTTGAGTCTTGGAAGTTGTGTACTACTGTAGTAACCTCTCCTTATCTTAGTTTTGTGCATTGTTGTGCCAAGTAAAGTCGTTGATAGTAAGGTTCATACTAGATTTGGATTATCACAGTAAAAAGCATTTCTTTGCTGTCACGAATCTGGGCCTAATTCTCTGTAGGTAACTCAGAAAATTATTCCAATTTACGTGAGTGATCCTCAGATATGTACGCAACTTTCATTCAATTTGGGCATTTTCATCTGAGCAAGTCTGGTGCCACTTTAAAATTCGTCTTTACGAACTGTTCTGTTTTGACAGATTCTGCCTTTTATTTCGCATTGCCTCTTTTGCTATGTTGGATGAATTTCTTTGATCCATTAATGTCCAGTAGCTTTGTGCAATGTCCAGAAGTGTTAAGAATGATTATGTCACCTCTGAACATGTAAATTTTTATTGTGCACTAACCCTCTAATGAGTTGTTTCGAGTTTGGTGTGGAGGAAGTTTTCAAGGATCAAGAGAGGGAAATGATGCAATATGATCAAGGAGAGTGAAAGCTCTAAGCTTGGGGATGCCCCGGTGGTTCACCCCTTCATCGACAACATTATCAGGTTCCTCCCCTGAAACTATATTTTTATTCCATCACATCTTATGTGCTTTGTTTGGAGCGTCGGTTTGTTCTTGTTTTTGTTTTTGTTTGAATAAAATGGATCCTAGCATTCATTGTGTGGGAGAGAGACACGCTCCGCTGTTGCATATGGACAAATATGTCCTTAGGCTTTACTCATAGTATTCATGGCGAAGGTTGAATCTTCTTCGTTAAATTGTTATATGGTTGGAATCGGGAAATGCTACATGTAGTAATTCTAAAATGTCTTGAATAATTTGATGCTTGGTAATTGTTGTGCTCATGTTTAAGCTCTTGCATCATATACTTTGCACCCATTAATGAAGAAATACATAGAGCTTGCTAAAATTTTGTTTGCATATTTGGTCTCTCTAAAGTCTAGATAATTTCTAGTATTGAGTTTTGAACAACAAGGAAGACGGTGTAGAGTCTTATAATGTTTACAATATGTCTTTTATGTGAGTTTTCTGCACCGGTTCATCCTTGTGTTTGTTTCAAATAACCTTGCTAGCCTAAACCTTGTATCGAGAGGGAATACTTCTCATGCATCCAAAATCCTTGAGCCAACCACTATGCCATTTGTGTCCACCATACCTACCTACTACATGGTATTTCTCCGTCATTCCAAAGTAAATTGCTTGAGTGCTACCTTTAAATTTCCATCATTCGCCTTTACAATATATAGCTCATGGGACAAAATAGCCTTAAAAACTATTGTGGTATTGAATATGTACTTATGTGTCTTATTTCTTAATAAGTTGCTTGTTGAGCGGTAACCATGTTTTCTGGGGACGCCATCAACTTTTTACCTTTGTTGAATATCATGTGAGTTGCTATGCATGTTCGTCTTGTCTGAAGTAAGGGCGGTTTTCACAATCAAATGGTTTGAGTATGCATACTGTTAGAGAAGAACATTGGGCCGCTAACTAAAGCCATGAATCATGGTGGAAGTTTCAGTTTGGACATAAAACCTCAATCTCTTATGAGAATATTATCTGATGTTGAATGCTTAAGCATTAAAAGAGGAGTCCATTATCTGTTGTCTATGTTGTCCCGGTATGGGTGTCTAAGTTGAAGAATGATCAAAAGCGAGAAATCCAAATGCGAACTTTCTCCTCAGACCCTTGTACAGGCGGCATAGAGGTACCCCTTTGTGACACTTGGTTGAAACATATGTTATGCAATGATAATCCGTGTTAATCCGAGCTAATTAGGACAAGGTGCGGGCACTACTAGTATACTATGCATGAGGCTTGCAACTTGTAAGATATAATTTACATGATACATATGCTTTATTATTACTGTTGACAAAATTGTTCCATGTTTTCAAAATAAAAGCTCTAGCACAAATATAGCAATCGATGCTTTCCTCTTTGAAGGACCTTTCTTTTACTTTTATGTTGAGTCAGTTCACCTATTTCTCTCCACCTCAAGAAGCAAACACTTGTGTGAACTGTGCATTGATTCCTACATACTTGCATATTGCACTTGTTATATTACTTTACATTGACACTATCCATGAGATATACATGTTATAAGTTGAAAGCAATCCCTGAAACTTAATCTTCCTTTGTGTTGCTTCAATACCTTTACTTTAATTTATTGCTCTATGAGTTAACTCTTATGCAAGACTTATTGATGCTTGTCTTGAAGTACTATTCATGAAAAGTCTTTGCTTTATGATTCATTTGTTTACTCATGTCATTACCATTGTTTTGATCGCTGCATTCATTACATATGCTTACAATAGTATGATCAAGGTTATGATGGCATGTCACTCCGTAAATTATCTTTGTTATCGTTTACCTGCTCGGGACGAGCAGGAACTAAGCTTGGGGATGCTGATACGTCTCCGACGTATCGATAATTTCTTATGTTCCATGCCACATTATTGATGATATCTACATGTTTTATGCATACTTTATGTCATATTTATGCATTTTCCGGCACTAACCTATTAACGAGATGCCGAAGAGCCGCTTGTCAAGTCTGCTGTTTTTGGTTTCAGAAATCCTACAAAGGAAATATTCTCGGAATTGGACGAAATCAACGCCTAGGGTCCTATTTTTCCACGAAGCTTCCAGAAGACCGAAGAGGAAACGAAGTGGGGCCACGAGGCGACGACACGCTAGGGCGGCGCGCCTGTGGCCGGCCGCGGCCTCGTTGTGTGGCCACCTCGTGTGGCCCCCGACCTACCCTTCGCCTACTTAAAGCCTCCGTCGCGAAACCCCCAGACCGAGAGCCACGATACGGAAAACCCATCGAGACGCCGCCGCCGCCAATCCCATCTCGGGATTCAGAGATCGCCTCCGGCACCCCGCCGGGAGAGGGGAATCATCTCCCGGAGGACTCTTCACCGCCATGGTCGCCTCCGGAGTGATGAGTGAGTAGTTCACCCCTGGACTATGGGTCCATAGCAGTAGCTAGATGGTCGTCTTCTCCTTATGTGCTTCATTGTTGGATCTTGTGAGCTGCCTAATATGATCAAGATCATCTATCTGTAATGCTATATGTTGTGTTTGTCGGGATCCGATGGATAGAGAATACTATGTTATGTTGATTATCAATCTATTACCTATGTGTTGTTTATGATCTTGCATGCTCTCCGTTATTAGTAGAGGCTCTGGCCAAGTTTTTACTCTTAACTCCAAGAGGGAGTATTTATGCTCGATAGTGGGTTCATGCCTCCATTAAATCTGGGACAGTGACAGAAAGTTCTAAGGTTGTGGATGTGCTGTTGCCACTAGGGATAAAACATTGATGCTATGTCCGAGGATGCAGTTATTGATTACATTACGCACCATACTTAATGCAATTGTCTGTTGTTTACAACTTAATACTGGAAGGGGTTCGGATGATAACGTGAAGGTGGACTTTTTAGGCATAGATGCATGCTGGATAGCGGTCTATGTACTTTGTCGTAATGCCCAAATTAAATTTCACTATACTTATCATATCATGTATGTGCATTGTCATGCCCTCTCTATTTGTCAATTGCCCGACTGTAATTTGTTCACCCAACATGCTATTTATCTTATGGGAGAGACACCTCTAGTGAACTGTGGACCCCGGTCCATTCTTTTACATTAAATACAATCTACTGCAATACTTGTTGGTCTTTACTATTTTCTGCAAACAATCATCATCCACACTATACATCTAATCCTTTGTTACAGCAAGCCGGTGAGATTGACAACCTCACTGTTTCGTTGGGGCAAAGTACTTTGGTTGTGTTGTGCAGGTTCCACGTTGGCGCCGGAATCCCTAGTGTTGCGCCGCACTATACTTCGCCGCCATCAACCTTCAACGTGCTTCTTGGCTCCTCCTGGTTCGATAAACCTTGGTTTCTTTCTGAGGGAAAACTTGCTACTGTCTGCATCACACCTTTCTCTTGGGGTTCCCAACGGACGTGTGTTAATTGCACGCATCAGTCGTGCATTATACGCAACGTTTACACTGACTAGAGTGACACACCATCGCTGAGCCGTTTGTTTCGTCATTATTTATCTCACATGTAGTGTGTCTCGCATCACTATACTTACCGCTGCCTAAACTCTCCCCACAACTCTCACTATAGCAATGGTGGGCAATGTAGAGGGGGTGACCGCAAGAAACAGAATCCCAAAGGTGTCAAGCACGACGGTGATAACGAGATGCATGATCATGGACGTGTTGAGTGCGTGGCGACAAACGTACATCATCCTTATGTATTTGGAGTATTTTACCTCCATATATGAAAAACTAATTTGGTGTTTTTTTTTCTCGGACAGGGCATCAGGCCGATGTGGATCAATTTGAGAGTAGATGGGTGGACCGCCATCTTCAAGTCAAACTCCGATCTACTTTGCAAGTGCAGCCCTACCGCCACATTGCTTCATCGCATTTGAGGGCGTGAACACCGGCCGCAGGTTCCTCAGGTGTCACCACCAACAAGCTAAGTGTTCCTCAGGTGTCATGTTGTATGTTCATAAATATCAGTCATCGGAGTTGCAAAGTGTGCACTAGCCATTCAAAAAGTAATGTACTCCCTCTCTCATAGTTTATTAGGCGTGCGCGTACCCCTAGGTCACAAATTTGATCAAGTTAGCATTAGTTATATGTCATATAATTTATATCATTAGAAAGTTTAGATGTTCTATTTTCTAATAATATAATTTTTACATTATATAATTTAAATTATATAGGTCAAAATGTCGATCTAGGGATACAGAAAAGACTAGTAAACTGAGAAGGAGGGAGTAATGATTTTTATCTCTCTAAATGTAATGGATATTTATATTTTGAATTAAAATTATATCTTAACGAAAGATCACTTCATTATGGATTAATGATTGCGATTAATTTCGGTGCCATAAAAATGTACCAAAGTATGGCATAATTATGCCCGCACTTATCTATATGATGGTAGTAAATTTTGCGCCATCTATTATTGTACCAATGCTATTAAATCGTGGCACCACCTACTACAGAGTGTCGTGGATCAACATGTGCCACGAAAATAAGTGCTAGGTAATTGTCCTTGTGGATTTTATTTGCCAGCCAACGAGCGCGACGATTAGCAGCATGGCTCGACATTTAAAGCTGGTAGGGCCTGCCTACCATGTTGTAGTGCTTTCTGATGGTGTGCACTCTCTGGCACAGGAAATTGTGCTTGGATGACCTTGTCCCGGTAGATCAAAAGCTGCGGCGTGGGCATGGGTAGTGGCATCAAGACTCAAAGCCTAATGTTAGATGAAGAGCGAAGCCAGATGGACATGATTCCATGTGCCTTAACAACTAGATCGATTATGTATATGATGACATGTACTAGGACAAATGTTTTTCATGCTCTGAGTGTAAGGAGGCATGGTGATCGAGGCAAAAGCCATTGGATATCAGTTAATAATATCTTAAAGTACATAAGAAGGGAAAAGATATGTTCCTAGTTTATGATGGTGAGTAGGAGATCGATGTAAGGGGTTACAATGATGCTAGCTCCAAAACTATAATTTTGTGAAAGTACACAATAAAAGGTGTAAAATAGGGGTGTGGTGTTTTGGAACATGGGAGCATATGCTCCCTATATTTTAAAATGCATCTTACACCTATTTTAAACTTTAAAAAAATTGAAACAAAAAATCCGCACGTACATATTCATGTGCTACGCGCTCGCAAAGTCGTTTCATAAAAAATGAACTTATCATGTGACGTGTGTAAAAAAGACAAAATTCAGTGCTTAAAACAATGTTTTTCACAGGATAAATTTTCTCTTTTTTACATAGGTCACAAAAAATATTATTTTTTCGTGAAACTTGACGCACACACATATATTATGGAGATGTACATGTAGATTTTTTTTTCAAATTTTTTTCCACAATTTTAAATATGTTTTGTTGGTAGAGGGAGCATGTGCACCCGGGAGCCGAATTGAATTTCCGGTAAAATAGTGCAAACATTATATTAATCTTCAATAGACATATATACGTTATGGACATACCACCCATGGCAACCAAACATACCCTCGATTGTACAACTGACGAGTCACAACCATCAGCCCTTGCCTCACGTGTCGACCCAACAACCTTGTGTGGGCAAAGTCCCCAAAGAAACCGACGTGGGGTGGAATTTAGTATTCTCTAGGGCCAAACATGGCATGTTCAATACTAACAAAAGAGCTGTTTGGATGCGAACCCCATGAATTTGTCCTCTACTTAATTAGAGAGAGAGGTTGAGATAAAAAGCGAGATAGAGCATCCACGCGACCATGCCATGAATGTTCACGTCAAGCGCTCTAGTTGAAACCGTTTTACACCATTCGTGCGGTCTTGACACTCACAGTCACATGCCCATCCCACCCGGCCATCTTGTGTGGTTAGAGTCCTCAAAGAACCCTCACACCCTTGAACTTGCATGCAAACTCTAGCGGACAAAGCATTTATTAGTTTGGATATTGTCCACGCTAACATCATGAACTCTAGCTGGAACCTATATTTGTTGTTCATCTGGTCCCCACGTTTGTTGTCACGTTCCCACCCCCTAGCATGTGGGTGGAGTTCCCAAAAATCATGAAGTGTAATTGGAACCGTTTTTGCCATCCATATACCCCCCACATTTTCTGTCATGTGCCCACCCCTTCCGCCTCGTGTGTGGCCGGAGTTCCCATAAAAGGCCATGTCAGCTTGAATTTATTATTTTCCACATCTAATGAAAGAGATTTCTGGATGCGGAAAGGCATGGATTTGTGCGCCACTTAATTGGATAGAGAGAGGTGACAATGATGCAAACATAGAAGAATTGTTCTTTCGAGAATGAATTAGGCTTGGTTTGCTGGAAAAAATTGTATGAAAAGCCATATATTTCAATTTATTTGGATTGACATTACAATTTTTTTTCTTTCTCCGCACTTTTTAGGGTTCGGGAAAGTACCTTGCGATGTTCAGCTCCAGCTTACAAATTACGGTTTCCAATTTCAACTTAAATGTCACGCATACCTCCTACATAAAGGGACGAGTACGGTTCGGTTTCTGAAAAGCTTTATATGTGCAGAAAAGGAACATGTGGGAGTACCAATTCCGAACATAAAACCATACACACATTTCACACCAATTCTGGCTTTACAAAGAAGAGATGATGATGATGGAAAATGTCACCGTCAGGGCAGGTCAGATCCGCCCAACCACTAACCTTAATCGAACAGCAACACCAATTTCACCGGTGTGCAACTGCAACAGCAACCGGATTCACCGTCGAGCCGTCCAAACAGGGACACGCCAAGAGCGACAGCGACCAGGACGAAGACGAAACCCCTGCCACCTGGACCTGGACCCAGGTCGCGCGCGTGGAGGCGGCATCCGGGCCGTCCGCTTGGTCCAGCTGGAGCGGATCTGGGCCGTCCGCACGGCCGGGCGGGCCTCGCGCAGGCGGAGTCCCCGAAGACGGAATTTATTATTTTAGGCCGCACAGCCCCCATCCCCCTCGCCACGCCCCTCTCGGGATATCCGCCCGCCAGCGCCCGCTCCACTCTCCTCGCGCCGCCCGCCTCCGCCGGCACAACGCCGCCGCCGCAAGATCCAAGGCCCGGGCCGCGGCAGGGACGTCGCTCTCGAAGCGCCCCGCGCGTCGGCACGTCCGCCTCCCTCCACCCCGAGGTGCGCGCCCTACTCCGCTACTTATTTATGCCCTCCCCATCCCCGCCATTGCACTGTCGCTCGCGCCCCAGATCCGCCCGCCCGATCCGCCTCCGCTCCCGGAGGTGAGACCAGCCCGCCGCCTGCCGCCGCCGCTGCTGTTATCTTCTACTATTGCTCTGTTTTGTGCGCGCTGGTTCGTAGGTGGTGGCGACGAGGGTTTAAGGGTACTGTGCTGCGCGGGGCTTGGGGGTTAGTGCGCCTCGTGTTCGAGACTCGGCCGAGCTTGGGATTGGGTTGTTCGGAGCTCGCCGTGGCATGCTTAGGTAGTGCCGGTAGACAGCGCAATGCTGGAATGTGGCTTGCGTGCTGTATGCGGTAGTGCTTATTGTGGCTCGTCGAAGGTGCCCTGTGCTGTGCGTGCCTAGCATTGGCTTTCTCAGGTTGGATTTGCCGTGCTTCCGTTGGAACTAAGTGCAAGCTCTCTGCGACTTTACTGTGATATTGCGCAAATGCCACTACTCGTGTGGATGCTTCCTGCTGTGGTATTGCACTGCAAATGATAGGTGGTGCATGTTCTTACGTTCCTATTGCGGCCGTGTCAATGCTATCGACTGTGGTACTATTGCACTGAGATTGCTAGACCTACCTACCTTTTTTTTGGCAATATAAAGTGTGGGTTTCCTGTTCCATTGGAGAATCGTGTTCCTTACCTATTTTAGCCGGGAGTATCTAGGATGCTTGAACTTACCTAGTTAGGTCATTAATTTATCCGTAAACCTCTTGTTGCATGTCTCTTTGGACTAATGTTTCCAATACCTATGCATCTGCCAGGTTTCCACACCTGGGGTTATACGCTTCTTTAATGGCACTCTGCCTTTGAAGAACACTGCAGCTGCGCTCTCTGTCCAAAGCGAGGACAATGGGATCCACGCATTTGCCCATCGTTGGGCTTAATGCCTCCACAACGCCGTCGCTGTCCACTCTCCGCCAGATCAATTCAGCTGGTTCCACATTCCAATCTCCTTCCCCTTCAAGGTCGTCCAAGAAGAAAAGCCGCCGTGTTAAGTCAATAAGGGACGATGGCGATGGAAGCGTGTCAGACCCTGCAGGGCATAACAAGTCTATTCGCCAAGGTAACCCCAGGACCATCTCCTTTCTATTTTGTTTTCAACCTCAGACTTGCATAGATGATGAAAGTTTTCTTGACTCAGAGCATGCTGATTTTAGTGTAAGATAGCTCAATATTACTATTACGAAATGATACTAGTTAAGATACAAATCAATGTAGCAATCTTCACATATTGTTTCAATGGTTTTGCTAAATCTTAGTCGCATGGGATTTCCTTTTGTCACACTGAGCTGTCTGAGAATTCACGCAGGGATCTAGGATATCAAGATTAGATCAGATGGCTAGCACCATTGATTTAGACATAATAAAATCTCTGTCAACTTAGGTGTAAGATTGACTCTATTTTATTTGATCTATGTACTAGTATTTTTTGTTTGTTTGTAACACTATGCATATTTTTTCCTGATTAATTGTTTTCGGTGAACGGAATGTTTAATATTCAATATGATGTTTTCTTAATGAAAGGGAAACAACAATACATGTATATCGCAGTTTAAGTGCGAATGACTGAATGTTTTTCATATATTTATTAATAGTTCTAGAGAAAGAAGGATGTCGCAAAATATTTTCTTATAACTTTGGTCGGAAGAATAACAATAACATTCCAAAAGTTGGCAAACCATTGCTTGTTCTAAGCTATTGTGTAGGCTTGCTCAGTTTCCAATGCATATCTGGATGTAGGTCTCGCTGGCATCATCGACCTCCCAAAGGAAGGCACATCAGTTCCCGAAGTGGACATTTCACAGTATGTACTTCAGCACAGTTAAATATAGTTAGTTCTCTTCAAAGAACAGGGAAAAATGTATAGCTCATCTACAGTTCAATATATTTAACTTGTTTTATTATCTTTACGCTTAAATGTTGAAGTTGTAAATTCTTTATTCTCATAGATTGACACTTCAATACATCATAGTTATACACTGTGCACCTGCTAGTGCTGGAAATTGAACCATTTGTCATGTGGTGAACTGCAATCTGTAAGGTTATATTTTTGATCTAATAATAGTTATAAATCATGTACAACCTCTCTCCATTTATAACATCATTAATGCGTGATGTATAAGATATACTCCCTCCGTCTAAAAATAAATGTCTCACTTATCTAGATGCATTTTAGTTAGAGACACCTATTTTTAGACGGAGGGAGTAGTAATGTTACAGGGTGTGATTTCGCTATGTAAATTATGGAGTTACATCCAACTTTGTAAAGGGAAATATCCCCCAAAAGAGGTTACTTCTTCTTAAGGGTTACAGCCCAGGCACATTGCTGTTACACTGCATGGAGATTGTTGGGCACTTACAAAACATTTCACTGGAAAGAGTTTTTCATATACGCATTTTTTAAATTTAATTGCCAACTGAAACCCATACCCTACTGACGGATGAAAGCCCACTTGTGTTTCCGATTCATACTAGGCAATACTATGTCACATGTATTATGGTGACCACAGTAATGACTTTCCTCGTTTCTTTTCTAGTGGGTCTGGAGACCACATGGGCTCCTACCAAATGAATGGGATACTGAATGAATCACATAACGGGAGACACGCTTCGCTGTCTAAGGTTGTTGAATTTTGTATGGCATTGGGTGGAAAGACACCAATTCACAGTGTATTAGTCGCCAACAATGGAATGGCAGCAGCTAAGTTCATGCGGAGTGTCCGGATATGGGCTAATGATACATTTGGGTCAGAGAAGGCGATTCAGTTGATAGCTATGGCGACTCCGGAAGACATGAGAATAAATGCAGAGCATATTAGAATTGCTGATCAGTTTGTTGAAGTACCTGGTGGAACAAACAATAACAACTATGCAAATGTCCAACTCATAGTGGAGGTCAGTACTGTTCACCCCTTTGATGTGCAATTTATGCACAAGCTACTCTTTGTTCTTTTAGCATGACATTTGACATGGCAACTTTGCTTTTGCAGATAGCAGAGAGAACAGGTGTTTCGGCCGTTTGGCCTGGTTGGGGCCATGCATCTGAGAATCCTGAACTTCCAGATGCACTCACTGCAAAAGGAATTGTTTTTCTCGGGCCACCAGCATCATCAATGAATGCATTAGGTGACAAGGTTGGTTCAGCTCTCATTGCTCAAGCAGCAGGGGTTCCGACTCTTGCTTGGAGTGGATCACATGTAAGCGTTACATTCTCTCGGATAATTCATCGCCTTATATTTGTGGTGGATGCATTTTATAATGACATTTTATTATAGGTGGAAATTCCATTAGAACTTTGCTTGGACTCTATACCTGAGGAGATGTATAGGAAAGCTTGTGTTACTACCGCGGATGAAGCAGTTGCAAGTTGTCAGATGATTGGTTATCCTGCCATGATCAAGGCATCCTGGGGTGGTGGTGGTAAAGGGATTAGAAAGGTACATTATTCATTTGGTTGCACTGTACTCAAGAGATTCTGTTATTATGTGTGCAGTGTTAGACCTAACCTTTTTAACATATTAACTCGACATCTCTTGCAGGTTAATAATGATGATGAGGTTAAAGCACTGTTTAAGCAAGTACAGGGTGAAGTTCCTGGCTCCCCAATATTTATCATGAGACTTGCATCTCAGGTTAGACTTGTCTTGAATTTCTATTTTCCAAGGATGCTGTTTCTGGGTGGTATATTGTACACCTGGAAGCTTCATTTGCTCTTCCTTGTAGGCTAGAATTGTAGTTTGTAATCTGTACTCATATGGTAATTTTCATTTTAATCTCTTCCCCCTTTCCTTTTGTAGAGTCGACATCTTGAAGTCCAGCTGCTTTGTGATCAATATGGCAATGTAGCAGCACTTCACAGTCGTGATTGCAGTGTGCAACGACGACACCAAAAGGTATGGTCCTAGAGATGGAAACCATCACTTTTATTACGGGTCTGCTTACCTGTAGTTTTGACCACATGGTTCAATTCCGTCCTTTTTGTTTTGTTATAACAGATAATTGAGGAAGGACCAGTTACTGTTGCTCCCCGTGAGACAGTGAAGGAGCTAGAGCAAGCAGCAAGGAGGCTTGCTAAGGCTGTGGGATATGTTGGTGCTGCTACTGTTGAATATCTCTACAGCATGGAGACTGGTGAATACTATTTTCTGGAGCTTAATCCACGGTTGCAGGTTTGTTCTTTTGAACACTCTACAGGACTTCTATTTTTTTTGGCAGTCATTTACATGGTTAAATGGTCTACATTCAGGTTGAGCACCCAGTCACTGAGTGGATAGCTGAAGTAAATTTGCCTGCAGCTCAAGTTGCAGTTGGAATGGGTATACCCCTTTGGCAGGTTCCAGGTAATAATAAAATCATCGTAATATCTTTAGTTTCTGGCCCATGTTATTTCGTTGTCTAATTATCTCCTTACACAGAGATCAGACGTTTCTACGGAATGGACAATGGAGGTGGCTATGACATTTGGAGGAAAACAGCAGCTCTTGCTACTCCATTCAACTTTGATGAAGTAGATTCTCAATGGCCGAAGGGTCATTGTGTTGCAGTTAGGATAACTAGTGAGAATCCAGATGATGGATTCAAGCCTACTGGTGGAAAAGTAAAGGTGGGATTTCCTAATGTGATATCTATGTTTCAAGCACACTAGGGTTAGTAAACTCATCTGGTCTTGATTTTTCGTATATTTCAGGAGATAAGTTTTAAAAGTAAGCCGAATGTCTGGGGATATTTCTCAGTTAAGGTAAGCTAAGCTGTTCATAGCTCTATTGCAGTGCCATGTTATTTTGAGTTCTGCAGAAAATTGGTCTGCAAGATTTTTTATTTGAATTAGTATTCTCATTTTGGTTTTGATTGACTAAGTACTGATCCAATCAAAAAATCTTTTCCTCCCCTCTTCATCTGTTTTCAGTCTGGTGGAGGCATTCATGAATTTGCAGATTCTCAGTTTGGTATGTAATACCCAGTGCATATTCCTCTTTGCTATTTGTATTGATCCTTACATTGGAAATTGCTCCTTCGATTACAGGACATGTTTTTGCCTATGGAGTGACCAGATCAGCAGCAATAACCAGCATGTCTCTTGCATTAAAAGAGATTCAAATCCGCGGAGAAATTCATTCAAACGTTGATTACACGGTTGATCTCTTGAATGTAAGTAATAATAGCAACTTGTTGAACCCTACTTTTTGATTTTACATCAGGCTTTCCTTCAAAATAATCCCTTCTTGTGGTTTCTGCATCAGGCCCCAGACTTCAGAGAAAACACGATCCATACCGGCTGGCTGGATACCAGAATAGCTATGCGTGTTCAAGCTGAGAGGCCTCCCTGGTACATTTCAGTGGTTGGAGGAGCTCTATATGTAAGCCAATGAAACTAGTTAATGTTACAGCAACTTTTGGCAAGCCAATTGTGAAAAACACAACTAGTGTTGAAATGATTGTTTTGTGTTGTAGAAAACAATAACCACCAACGCGGAGACTGTTTCTGAATATGTCAGCTACCTCATCAAGGGTCAGATTCCACCAAAGGTAGTGTCTTAATTGGCATAAACTCTGTATATTACTTGAAGGTGAACGTTGCTGACCATTATTTTTGTGCAGCATATATCCCTTGTGCATTCAACTATTTCTTTGAATATAGAGGAAATCAAATATACAGTAAGTGCGGCATTCCTTAAGAAAGATTCAGTTATAATGCAATGATAGCTACCATTGATGCTCATCTACACCATGTCACAGATTGAGATTGTGAGGAGTGGACAGGGTAGCTACAGATTGAGAATGAATGGATCGCTTATTGAAGCAAATGTACAAACATTATGTGATGGTGGCCTTCTAATGCAGGTATTTATACTTGCTCATAAATATAATCTAAGGTTGAAAAGTACTGCCGAAAGAGTTCTGATTCTTTGGTTGTAATTTCTCCAGCTGGATGGAAACAGCCATGTTATTTATGCTGAAGAAGAAGCAGGTGGTACACGGCTTCTTATTGATGGAAAGACATGCTTGTTACAGGTAAGGATATTCTCTTTGTTTGTTCCTTTATCTATAATCTTGGTGTTTGATGATTGGATTTCGTATTCCTATTTGTGACTTGTTACTGACTTACTGCAGTCACCTTCTGATCATTAGCACTTTAGTTTGAAACGAAAAGATAAATCAGTATTATGAACTAATGAATGGTACAACATGATGTTTTTCAAGATCACACCAGGACCAGGTGATATTAAATTTTACCGACAGCAGGTCTTGTGATGTATAAGGACAAGTTACATAGGTGCAATATAGCTAGGAGGGCTCCAGCTCTTTTATATTGCTTCTTCTATTTCTCAAATCTAGGTTTTCCAGCAACAATAGTATTTTTAACAAGCACTAATTATCATAATAAGGCACAAAAAGAGTTAGAAGGTGTCCTTTAACACTATGTCATGTAACCTTTAAAAGCTTGTGATCAGATCATTTTAGTGATACAAAAGAACAATTGAATACTTTATGATTTTTTTCTTACACAAAAACTTTATGATTCTTGATCACACTGCATTGTATCCTCAACTAAATAAATGACAAATCATTCTGCAGAATGATCATGATCCGTCAAGGTTATTAGCTGAAACACCCTGCAAACTTCTTCGTTTCTTGGTTGCCGATGGTGCTCATGTCGATGCTGATGTACCATATGCGGAAGTTGAGGTTATGAAGATGTGCATGCCCCTCTTGTCACCTGCTGCTGGTGTCATTAATGTTTTGTTGTCTGAGGGCCAGGCGATGCAGGTTATATTACTGCACTTTTTTGTTGCTTATGCTGTTAATAACGATTGCATGTGAAGCATCTGAATTTAATATTTTTTTCAGGCTGGTGATCTTATAGCGAGACTTGATCTTGATGACCCTTCTGCTGTGAAGAGAGCCGAACCATTCGAAGGATCTTTTCCAGAAATTAGCCTTCCTATTGCTGCTTCTGGCCAAGTTCACAAAAAATGTGCTGCAAGTTTGAATGCTGCTCGAATGGTCCTTGCAGGATATGAGCATGCGATCAACAAAGTAAACTTTTAGACCCCTACAGTAACTATATTTCGAATATATTGTCTCATATTTCCTGTTTTTCTCAAATACCATTATTTATTATTATTATTATGAAATTCTGGATTATTCTGAGTTCCTCATTGACCTTTTTCTGCCTTTCGCTACAAAATGGTTTCTAATATATAAAAGTTCTTCATGCTTGTCTTTGCAAATGTTGATTCAAATGCTTTTCTCTTATGTTCATCATACTCACTTACGATAGAGATGCTCTTTCTTTCCGTAATTAATGTTTTGGTTTGGTGATTCCTGATCAAACCGTGTATTTCCTTGTAATTTTGTCGATAAGCTTAGCATTTGATTACTTTTTCCATTGCACCTGGCTTCTTTTTCAGGTTGTACAAGATTTGCTATGGTGCCTAGATACACCTGAGCTTCCTTTCCTACAATGGGAAGAGCTTATGTCTGTTTTGGCAACTAGACTTCCAAGACGTCTTAAGAGTGAGGTATGTGATAATTGATATGATATGGAGGATCTGGCAAAAGGGGACATTGGCACATTTAGTTTATGATATAGAAGGGTCTTAATCCTTGACTAAATGATCATCTCACTTATCGTGGTTTACATTGTACATTGATCAATCACCTTGGTAATTCGACATAACTTATTGCACAACCTTTAAAATGTCTTTAGATTCTAATAATGAAATAAAAATTCAGAATATTCAGCTTCAGTTCTTCATAATATGAAATATTTGGTACTTTGTCTCATTTATTTGCACTCTACGTTGTTTTAGTTGGCTTGCCATTCTAACTGAATCTTTAAAGAAGTTCTTGTTTGGTTTAGCCAGTTCTTGTTTATTGATCTTTTGTACCTTGTGTTCTGCCTCAACGGATTCTAATTTTTATGCAATCAGTTGGAGCGTAAATACGATGAACTTAAGTTGAATATTGACCATATGAAGACCAAGGATTTCCCCACCGAGATGCTTAAAGAGACAATCAAGGTCAGTTTTTGGTTTCTGGTGGCATCCCGGTCTAAGTTGTACTATTTTTTGTAACAAGTTTTCTTTTAGGAAAATCTTGCATATGTTTCTGAGAATGAAATGGCGACAATTGAAAGGCTTGTTGAGCCTCTGATGAGCCTACTGAAGTCATATGAGGGTGGGCTAGAAAGCCATGCCCACTTTATTGTCAAGTCCCTTTTCGAGGAGTATCTTTTGGTTGAGGAACTATTCAGTGATGGCATTCAGGTATTCTTTCATTTCAAAACTGAGAAAATCTACTAGATTCATTTTTACGGGTCATTCCTTTTAAACATATATGAACTGATGTTATATACTCCATCCGTCCATAAAAGGATGTCAGAGGTTTGTCCAAATTCGGATGTATCTGTACACTAAAAAGTGTCTACATCCGAGTTTATACAAACTTCTGACATCCTTTTATGGACAGATGTTGTACATATTGTTGATTGCATCAGAACCTTTTTTTGTAATTAAGTACCAAATATTTTGTACATGGCAAGAAATTGATTGATTTCCCCAAAATGTGTTATTTTGTAGTCTGACGTGATTGAACGACTACGCCTACAATATAGTAAAGACCTTCAGAAGGTTGTAGATATTGTTTTGTCTCACCAGGTAAGTTACTTTTGGCCTAATGACTTGGTGCAATTGATCACTGAAGCAATCTTCGTCACTGATAGTTTGATTTTTTTCTAGGGTGTGAGAAACAAAACTAAGCTGATACTCACGCTCATGGAGAAACTGGTTTATCCAAATCCTGCTGCCTACAGGGATCAGTTGATTCGCTTTGCTTCCCTCAACCATAAAAGATATTATAAGGTGACAATGGCGACCTAAAAGAAATGGAAGCTTTTGGATAATCTTAATGTGATATCTTAGGCTAACGAATTACTTTCATTGTAATAATGTAGTTGGCCCTTAAAGCGAGTGAACTTCTTGAACAAACCAAGCTCAGTGAACTCCGCACAAGCATTGCAAGGAACCTTTCAGCTCTGGAGATGTTTACTGAGGAAAGGGCAGGTTTCTCCTTGCAAGCCAGAAAATTGGCCATTGATGAGAGCATGGTAGATTTAGTCACTGCCCCACTGCCAGTTGAAGATGCACTTATTTCCTTGTTTGATTGTAGTGATCAAACTCTCCAGCAGAGAGTGATTGAGACATACATATCTCGATTATACCAGGTAATGCATGAGCTATTTTTTGCATCTTCTGCTTTTCTGGATGCAAACACTAAAGTTTCTAATGAATAAGATGATCAGTGTGGAAGTATTTGATTTAGAACTTGTAAGACATTTACTGCTCTATAAGTGGGCTAACTTGCCAATGATATTTTCAGCCTCAACTTGTGAAGGATAGTATCCAGCTGAAATATCAGGATTCTGGTGTTACTGCTTTATGGGAATTCACCCAAGGGCATCCTGAGAAGAGATTGGGTGCTATGGTTATCCTGAAGTCGCTTGAATCTGTGTCGACAGCCATTGGAGCTGCTCTAAAGGATACATCGCATTATGCAAGCTCTGCGGGTAACACGATGCACATTGCTTTGTTGGGTGATACTCAAATGAATACAGCTGAAGATAGGTATGTTCATGTGCATATTAGTGCTGATGAGTTTATTTGGTGCAATTCTTAAAATAACTTAACCTATTTCTTTCAGTGGTGATCATGACCGAGCTCAAGACAGGATAGACCAACTTTCTTTGATACTGAAACAGGATACTGTCACGGCTGATCTATGTGCTGCTGGTGTCAAGGTTATTAGTTGCATTGTCCAAAGAGATGGTGCACTCATGCCCATGCGCCGTACCTTCCTCCTGTCAGATGAGAAGCTTGGTTATGAGGAAGAGCCGATTCTCCGGCATGTGGAGCCTCCACTTTCTTCACTTCTTGAGTTGGTATGCAACTCATCAAACTGACTGCATGATGTTTTGATACAACTTAAAATGCTATTATTTTGTTATCTGCTACTTGTATTTATTTAGCCTGCTTTGGATACAGGATAAACTGAAAGTGAAAGGATACAATGAGATGAAGTATACACCGTCACGTGATCGGCAGTGGCATATATACACACTTAGAAATACTGAAAACCCCAAAATGTTGCACAGAGTATTTTTCCGAACTCTTGTCAGACAACCCAGTGCTGGCAACAGGTTTACGTCAGGCCATATCAGCGATGTTGAAGGGGGACCTGCTGAGGAATCTCTTTCATTTACGTCTAGCAGCATAATGAAATCGCTGACGACTGCTATAGAAGAACTGGAGCTTCACGCGATCAGGACTGGCCATTCTCATATGTACTTGTGCATATTGAAGGAGCAAAAGCTTCTTGACCTTATTCCCGTTTCAGGGTAAGCTTGGACATTGTTCTTTTTACATAACATATATGCCTTGCTCTTGTGTCTCACCTTCTCAATGTGCTTTTCATCGTACACAGGAGCACTGTTGTGGATGTTGGTCAGGATGAAGCTACTGCATGCTCTCTTTTGAAAGAAATGGCTCTAAAGATACATGAACTTGTTGGTGCAAGAATGCATCATCTTTCTGTATGTCAGTGGGAAGTGAAACTTAAGTTGGATAGCGATGGACCTGCCAGTGGTAGCTGGAGAGTTGTAACAACCAATGTCACTCCTCACACCTGCACTGTAGATGTAAGTTTTATTGCCTTGCATCTTGTTTTCCTGTATGGAACTAATGAAACTAAAGTGAACATATGATACTTATATACATAGAACTACCATCTTACTTAGTTGTCATTTCCACCTCATTTAGACATATGGTCTGAAGCTCATGGTGCTTTTAATGCTTTTAGATCTACCGGGAGGTCGAAGATACAGAATCACAGAAACTAGTATACCACTCTGCCTCATCGTCATCTGGTCCTTTGCATGGTGTCGCACTGAGTAATTCGTATCAGCCTTTGAGCATTATTGATCTAAAACGATGCTCTGCCAGGGCCAACAGAACTACATACTGCTACGATTTTCCATTGGTTAGTATCTATCTCTACGTTTGTGTATTCTGTTAGCAGATTACTATTGGTATTACATGTCCTCCTAAAGCTGATAAGAACTCAAAAATGTAGGCATTTGAAACTGCAGTGAGGAAGTCATGGTCTAACATTCCTAGAAACAACCAATGTTATGTTAAAGCGACAGAGCTGGTGTTTGCTGACAAGAATGGGTCGTGGGGCACTCCTATAATTCCTATGCAGCGTGCTGCTGGGCTCAATGACATCGGTATGGTAGCCTGGATCTTGGACATGTCCACTCCCGAATTTCCCAGTGGCAGACAGATTATTGTTGTCGCAAATGATATTACTTTTAGAGCTGGATCATTTGGCCCAAGGGAAGATGCATTTTTTGAAGCTGTTACCAACCTGGCTTGTGAGAGAAAGCTTCCTCTTATCTATTTGGCTGCAAACTCTGGTGCTCGGATTGGCATTGCCGATGAAGTTAAATCTATCTTCCGTGTTAAATGGATTGATGATAGCAACCCTGAACGTGGATTTGATTACGTTTATCTGTCTGAAGAGGACTATGGCCGTATTAGCTCTTCTGTTATAGCGCACAAGACACAGCTAGATAGTGGCGAAATAAGGTGGGTTATCGATTCTGTTGTGGGCAAGGAGGATGGACTAGGTGTGGAGAACATACATGGAAGTGCTGCTATTGCCAGTGCGTATTCTAGGGCATATGAGGAGACATTTACACTTACATTTGTGACTGGACGAACTGTTGGAATAGGAGCCTATCTTGCTCGACTTGGCATACGGTGCATACAGCGTGAAGATCAGCCCATTATCTTAACTGGGTATTCTGCCCTGAACAAGCTTCTTGGGCGGGAAGTGTACAGCTCTCACATGCAGTTGGGTGGTCCCAAAATCATGGCGACTAATGGTATTGACCATCTGACTGTTCGAGATGACCTTGAAGGTGTTTCTAATATATTGAGGTGGCTCAGCTATGTTCCTGCTAACATTGGTGGACCTCTTCCTATTACAAAACCTTTGGATCCAATAGACAGACCTGTTGCATACATTCCTGAGAATACATGTGATCCTCGTGCAGCCATAAGTGGCATTGATGACAGCCAAGGGAAATGGCTGGGTGGTATGTTTGACAAAGACAGTTTTGTGGAGACATTTGGAGGATGGGCGAAGACAGTAGTTACTGGCAGAGCAAAACTTGGAGGGATTCCTGTGGGTGTTATAGCTGTGGAGACACAGACCATGATGCAGCTCGTCCCAGCTGATCCAGGACAGCCTGATTCCCATGAGCGGTCTGATCCTCGTGCTGGGCAAGTCTGGTTTCCAGATTCTGCTACCAAGACAGCGCAGGCAATGTTGGACTTCAACCGTGAAGGGTTACCTCTATTCATCCTTGCTAACTGGAGAGGCTTCTCTGGTGGGCAAAGAGACCTTTTTGATGGAATTCTGCAGGCTGGATCAACAATTGTTGAGAACCTTAGGACATATAATCAGCCTGCCTTTGTATATATCCCCAAGGCTGCAGAGCTACGTGGAGGTGCTTGGGTCGTGATTGATAGCAAGATAAATCCAGATCGCATTGAGTGCTATGCTGAGACAACTGCAAAAGGGAATGTTCTCGAGCCTCAAGGGTTGATTGAGATCAAGTTCAGGTCAGAGGAACTTCAAGAATGCATGGGTAGGCTTGATCCAGAATTGATAAATCTGAAAGCACAACTCCAGGGAGCAAAGCATGAAAATGGAAGTCTATCTGACGGAGAATCCATTCAGAAGAGCATAGAAGCTCGAAAGAAACAGTTGCTGCCTTTGTACACTCAAATCGCGATACGGTTTGCTGAATTGCATGATACTTCCCTCAGAATGCTTGCTAAAGGTGTGATTAGGAAAATTGTAGATTGGGAAGAATCTCGGTCTTTCTTCTACAAGAGATTACGGCGGAGGATATCTGAGGACGTTCTTGCAAAAGAAATAAGAAGTGTAATTGGTGTCGAGTCTTCTCACAAATCAGCAATGGAGTTGATTAAGAAGTGGTACTTGGCTTCTGAGACAGCTGGAGGAAGCACTGAATGGGATGATGACGATGCTTTTGTTGCCTGGAGGGAGAACCCTGAAAACTACAAGGAGCATATCAAAGAGCTTAGGGCTCAAAGGGTATCTCAGGTGCTCTCAGATGTTGCAGACTCCAGTTCGGATTTACAAGCCTTGCCACAGGGTCTTTCCATGCTACTAGATAAGGTACACATGCTTACAGTTTTAGCTGCATCTATTTTGTTTGCAAGTTATTTGCTGAGGGTGAGTAAAATGTTGCTATCTTCATATACACTTAGTCTGTAACCAAACAATGCCGCTATCTTTTTCATGTAGTATCGTACCAAATAATGTCTGACACACTTTTCTTTGGACACTTTGTAGATGGATCCCTCTAGGAGAGCAGAGTTTATTGAGGAGGTCAAGAAGGTCCTCAAATGATCAAATGATACCAACACATCCAACACAGAATGTGCATGATATCTGTTTCTCTTGAAGTACATATATAGAAGGATACAAGGCGGCTGTAACCGATCGTAGCCAATCTGGGCCAACCATTATTTTTGTTAACTTGTTGGTGGTCTTGCTTTCGCGACCCCCTCCGGCTGGTTGAGGAGTGTAAGTGGATGTGTTAGTTCTGCTGCCACATGATTTGAGAAGAATAGGGGCAGCGGGTTACCTGCCATTGGCAAGAACACTGGTGATCTTTCTCGGGTGCTTTAGTTCTGTGATGTACTATGGCCTGTTCGATGCTGTAACTCTAGTCTTGAAGTGTGATTCAGATGTCCATTCAATTTTGAACTTGAATAATGTGTTTTGTAGGCTTATGTGTACCTGTACGTGGAATAAATGTCCGTTGAGCTAGCATTCAACATGGAAATCTGCTCGGATTGTAATGTATGTTAGAATCCTAATCTTGTATGTCTTTCACTTGATAGCATGTCGCCTCTTCTGGCAACATACACACTATCAGAAAGGTTGGCATGCGTTAGGTGTTACTGAAGCTCATAGCTCTTGCCTAACCTTTTTCTCACCGGCTTTACTTAATTTCTAGCCCATGTTTGTCAGCCAAGGTTTTACTCTGCTGAAAGTTCTCAAGAAATATTTTGGGTTGGAGCTATTGTAAGAGTTGTAAAGTTGGCGTGAGCTAATGCAGGAATCTTGTTTTTGACAGGGAAAAGGATAAGGTGTTTACGTTTCTATGTCGGGAGCAATTCTCTCTGACATCCTCAAATTGACGAGCAGAGGTGTGAACTTCTGTTTACAGATATGTAATTTGATATGTGCTACTGATGACACTCCTATGTAATGATGACATTTTCCCCCTGGACTGCTCTCCTCTCCCATCACTGTACAGAAAATTTTCTTTTGACTCTCGTAACTAATTCACATTCCCCTGGACTTGCTACTATGCTAGGGGTGCCCTGCGCCATTTTGGCATTTGTTCATTCTTCAGCTAGTGCAGTTTCGATTGTTTTATTGCATGCATGTGGTTGTTTCTTCTCAGTGAAACAGAGATGTGTTTGGCTGTTTGCTTTATATGCGCCAGCACAATGGAATGGAGCATCATGCCATTTTCTTCAACGGCCACCGGACTAGACAATGAAAGGAAAACATTGGAGGTTTTTTTCTCGCTTAATCTATTTTCTTGCATGTGGGTGTTCCTATGTGAAGCCACTTGGTTGTTACACTGCATTAGTTAACTGTGTATATGTAAGAACTCTGTCGGATGGTTTCGTTTCTATGCATTAGTTAACCGGGAGTTGGGTCCCTGTTCATCAACTACCAGAAGTACGATGCTGCCACTAATCCATGCATACGTGTATAGTTCTGAACTCAAAATTCTAGCTATAGTTTTTTCTTTTGAGGGAAAATTCTACCCATTGTTGTGACACCGTGCGAGCATTTTACCCCAACGAAACAACCTTTATCTTATTGTACTCCTTGGTTGTAGATATTGTCACAACTTTAACCATTTCTCAGTATCCACTTGTTAGACATGTTAGCTAACTACAACTAAGACACTTACTCGTTAAAAAAAATTACCATACTATGTCAATTTTACTCTGTGAAATTTTCTAACTAGTAGTGCTAGATGCATAATGGAACCAGATCCTCTAACGATAAGGAGCAAAGTCAGGGAAGCTACATTCCTTCAACTTCCTTCGCCACGTTCATGTGACCAATTTAATCTAAATTAAGTTGCACAACATATATATTTGGTATCCATTTACAAAGTTTCGGGAAGTCAAAGACAAATCTAATTGATCTCACAAAGTATCCACTGAGTCGCAATTGATGTGTGTGTGAGACGCACAACTCCACCTGCCACACAAAAAAGTAAAATTTACGACCACCCAGTTATATTTGCTTGCTAGTACGGCAACATGTCTACAGGTCAAACTTGTAAAAGCAGAATCAGTTCAGTTACAAACACTCCTATTCAAGGCATAGTATGATTTAGCAATCATTGGATCCACATGCTGTGTTAGACCTATTATCCAAACATGTCCCCCTTGCCACAAATCGTCACTACTACAAATAACGCCAGTCCAGTACACACATTCATAATCAACACATATATCATTGCTCATAATTAAACATGATTCGTGACCATGCATGTTAGGTGCGCCCTTGGACAGTTGTAGTTGGACCTTTGCCCCTCTCTCTTGGCAGCACACAGCACATCACAGCACAGCAGTCTCGCATGCATGACTCACACTGGTCGTACATACATATTGCACATCCGTCGACCCGATATATCAAATCCATCAAGAAAATATTGTGACATGGACGGCGGCTGTCTTGGAATAAAACTAGTAGGCATGTGACTTTCAAGGAAAGATTCGAGATGCAAAGCCCAGAGAATAATACTCGTAGGGGTCAACGTTCGTACGTACCCGACAAGTATACGCAACGCAATTATTGCGACTCGTGGTATTGTTTTGTGTTCTTTTGTTATTTATTTGCTGTAAGTGTATATATACATACATAGCCACTAGAAAGAAAGGAACATATGTGACACATCCAAAGTTACATAGTCTCATGACCATCCAACCCCAAATGAAAAATAATAATACTTAGGAGTAGTTAAGAGTAGCAATAAAATTCAGCAAAACTCCACAGGGACAAAGCATGACCCCATGGAAGTGAAATCTTGGCTCTGCTGGTCAATAGTGTGCTCAAAGAGTCTTCCCGGCTTTTAGGTTTCATTTGGCCAACCTGCGGGCATGACGATATATAGAACACTAACTAGGTAGTGTGTAGATCACTACACATATAGAGTGCAGGTATCAAGTAGCCCATGGAGAAAGGAGGCTTAATGGCCCCTTTGATTCACATGCTAAATAACGCAATATTGCAATTTCACACACTACATTTCAATTCTACAAGATTTATCTACTCCCTCTGATCCATAATAAGTATGGAGAACTTAGTATAAAAGTTATACTAACTTAGTATACTCTATTTCTCGATACTTATTATGAATCGGAGAGAGTATCAAAGTATTTTTTTCATTTCACCACAAGAAAAGTAAGGATTGTTACAAAGAGACGAATGAATAAAATCCTACTCCCTCCGATCCATATTAGTTGCAACTAATATAGATGTATCTAGACATATTTTAGTTCTAGGTATATATCCATACTAGTGTCAAGTAATATGAATAGGAGGAAGTATAAGATTCAATCATACAAATCAAACAGTCTTACACCCGCAAAATAAAATAAAAAAGCCTCCACTGGAAATTTTTCAAATACTTCAAATTGCTAATCCTAGGAATCTAAGAGGCCCTAACAACTGTCCAATTACATCTTGCCAAAAGTTGACCATAATCAGCTCTTATTTTACCGCACCCGTGCATGCATGCAATTGCACATGCACAAGAAAAGTACTCGGGGAAGATTAGTCAGGTCTCCATCGGAAAACTCGAACGCACGTCCTAGCCTTTGCAGTGCAGCGTAAGCCTGTGTTAATGCAGATTACAGGCGACAAATCAACACATACACGGAGCCTGCCTAGCTAACCATCTCTTTCAGTACCGAGACCTGCGCAGCCAGCTAAATGTTCGTGCGAGAACTTTTCTCACGCTTTGCGCGTGACAGCGAGAGGTAATTGTACAGTACGTACGACCATATTTGTCTACTGATTTTCTACTGTTTGCGTTTAATTTGCTGGGTTTATTCTGCCGTCCATGGCGGAAAATATACACTAGGCGGCCAGGGTTTTTCAAAGCCCTGTTACCTACCTGCCCACTGATAGTGATATCAGCCTGGTGATTCCAGGTCGGATAGAGTTGTGCATGCAGCTGCATGCATGGATCTTACTTTTTTGCCGGCGTGGAAATAAATTATCTTGAAATTTTAAGAATGGCACGTAACACCTAATTACAACATGTAATTGTACTAATGATGGACAATTTAATCGAAATCAGGCAACTACTCATTCATATGCTGCAGCCATGTGGATTCATATTCACGCTTTAACTAGAGTTAATTAAGGATTTACTCAAAAAAGGTTCGCCCCACTTTATAAAAGAAGCCACACGACCGAACCAATATAATGTAGTGAGGAAAAACCTCTTACAAAACAGATCATCAAAAAATAAAATGAAAGAACATGAGCAGCCACATCCCCAATGTTATGAGGCACCCGATCAAGAGGCCAAGACGGACTACCGACTAAAGACGAACCCACACCCCATCGGGAAAACACCAGACATCGTCACACGGCACTCACCAACTTGTCACCAAAGAGCGCCACCTTCCCTCTCGCTCCGGGATGTGGAGTGCCGATCTTGCTAGCTGATATAGTGAGGATCAAGAATAATGACAACTAGGTCACATATACAAGATAGGAGGCTGCCGAGAACACACCCTATGCCAGATTTGAAAGAAATCGAGGAGGGATGTGAACTTGTCTGCCTGCTCCACGGCGACGCCCTCCAAGTGGGTGGCAACGCAATTTAGAGCGGAGGTTTGGTATCGCTGACAAGGTGGCATGCGGGGTGCAACGTGTGCGGGTTGAAGCTTTTTTGACTAGGGATTTACCAGCTCTAGAATTTGTTGATATTGACTGAGGCCCTAGATAGTCTTCTCTGGATTTTTTTTTTAGAATTTCATGGATTGAAGACCTAATAGATGGTTGTCATGACGAAGTACCACACCTTTGTTTTCCCACAAACAGTTACTACTATTTACTTTACGCGTGCTGGACGTACTACCATAACAAAACACGAACGATTCCATGTGCAAGTGTACTTTGTTAATGGAAAGTGAGAGGCGGGTGTGGGGGCGAGGCTGTACCGCTAGGCTACGAAATTTCGATTTGAAGGGGCCAACCAGCGAGCCAGAGGTGACTGAAACCAACCAGACAAACGCAAGCCTACACATTGACTTCCTAGAGCATCCACATCGTTCGTCGTCTCCCTCATCGATCTCTCTCTACCCCTCTCTGATCAACTGTCTCCTGTCAGTCTTATATATTTTTCTGGCGCTCTTGTTGCCTTGTGCTGGCTAGCTCTCTCTCATCTGTTCAAGCTTAGCTCTCTCCTTGCTTTCTGTGCCCTCCTCCAAGGCTCCAATATCTTCTCTCATCCTGAAAGGCAGTGTTCCTCTGTCCGCTAGCCTGTCTGTCTCGGCGGCTAGCTAGCTCGAGAGTGTTTAACAAAACAGGGTTAGCTAGCTAGGGAATAGCAGCAGTGGGATTCGGTGTAGCAGCTGCTCTGCTAGGTGTCGTCGTTGCCTTTGTAGCTAGCTGTGTTTCTTCTCCTCCTTCTTCCTCACATCGACCGGTCTCACCTGATGGGAAGGGCGCCATGTTGCGACAAGAACAACGTGAAGAAAGGGCCATGGTCGCCCGAGGAGGATGCCAGGCTCAAGGAGTTCATGGACAAGCATGGCACCGGCGGCAACTGGATCGCTCTCCCGCAGAAAGCAGGTATGTATGTGTGGGTGCATATGTGTGATGTGTGAACTAAAAATTGGTAGATTTATGCCTGTTTGATTTATGTTGCACAAGAGATTTCTTTCTAATTTCTCTCGAAATTATCCTTTGCTTGATTTCTGTTTTCTTGTTCTTGCTATTGGATTGCTTTAATTTGTATGGGAAGAAAACCTCTCACGTGTCTAGAACAAATGGTCCCTAATTAAGCATTTCATGACTCCTGAGTCCCCCCTCCTTTCCCTCTCTCCCTCTAGTATGATGGATAGAGACACGACTAAGTCGAAATGCTGTCGTCTTTTGTGGTAACTTCTTCTTTTCCAATCTATTCGACTATTCCACTTATCGTTTTCCCCTTAATTAATTATGATCAGTACCTTCTCTAGGATCATCACTTGTTCCATGTTCGTAGAGCCAAACGGGCTTGTAATCGCTTTCTACATCTCTCTCTCTCTCACACACACAAAAGGGCACACCGTTTTCCTAGGGCTATCTAGCATACAGTTGGTAACTTAATGCAATTGTGACACTCTTGATTGGCTATGACTCTCTGAATTCCCTTTCTTAGAACATTCTGATGCATCTAATTGTATGTATGTTGATTTTTCTCTGTGATTAATTAAATGCTACATGGTAGTAATGGCCTCAATTTGCTATCTTCATTAGGGTTGAGGAGATGTGGCAAGAGCTGTAGACTCAGATGGCTAAACTACCTAAGGCCTAACATTAAACATGGGGAGTTCACCGAGCACGAAGACAGGGTCATCTGCAGCATGTATGCTAGCATTGGAAGCAGGTATCCAAGGCTGTTTGTGGTTCTCTCTCTCTTAAGCGCATGTGCTCTAATCTCGTTTAGATTTAGGCACGCCCAAGCTGAAAGAAAATTATGAGGAAGTTCATGGATGCAGCTAGCTAGTAACATGCTAACCTGTATTAAATTTTCATCCGAATATTTTGCGCCTTCCAGAAAGAAATTCCTTTAATATGATTCTGAAGTTTATTTTTTTGCATGACACAAAATGATCGTTTTTAGGATGAAATTTGTCAGAGGTTTCTGGGTTATAGCATGCAGGATTTACCAAACTAGCCCTACATTACTTTCATATCTGTTTCTTCCCCCAAGAAGAATCTTCAACACGAAAAAAGATGCATTTATACTATCTTGTGTCAAGAAATGAAGATCCAACTAATATAAGCATAAATCCAGTAGAGAATATAAGCATATCCAGTAGAACTAAGAAGCATTCTCCTCGGTACTACTATATAATGTGCTTTATGCTAGCAAGATCTAATAAGAAACTTACAACATTCAAGGAAAATAAATGGAAAGAGTATGCACATATACATATATGCTCATTAATTAGGTATTAGCTGTATATATATGCATGATCCAATATTCCAATTCAGGTGGTCGATCATCGCGTCGCAGCTGCCTGGCCGGACGGACAATGACATCAAGAACTATTGGAACACCAAGCTGAAGAAGAAGCTCATGGGCTCTACCGGCGGCGGTGCTGGCGGTCCTCCGCCGAGGGCGCCACGGCAGAACCACCAGCAGCACCGGCCGGTCCTGCTCCCCTACTCATCGTCACCCCACCCAAACTACAACAACTTCTTCCCAGGCTCCGGCGCCCTCCTCCAGCATCAATCAGAACTCAACATTCCCCATACCCTAACCCTAGAGCCGCAACAAGACTACATGCTCAACAGCTCAAACTCCATGACACACAATGGCAGCACCTCACACCTGCTGCATGTAACCACGACGCACCGCCAGCTCCAGGTGAAGGAGGAATGCGGCGGCGGAGGCAACATGATCGCGTTCGGCTGCGGCGACCAGCAGAGCTGCAGCTCGTCGGACGGTACGACAGCTCAGTACGGCGGCCAGTTCGGAGGCCGCCACCACGGGAGGGAGCTGAGCTTCGACCACAACGGATACAGCTACGGCGCCTACAACAACGGCGCCGTCGAGCAGGATCAGCAGAAGCTGTTCCAGCAGCAGCAGGCGCAGCTGGACTACGGCTACGAGGAGATCAAGCAGCTGCTCATGACCGCGGGGACAGGCGCCGACGGCGGCAGCCTGATCCACGATCCGGCGGCGGCGGAGCTGATCGCCTCGCACGCAGCTGCTGGCAAGTTGACGATGATGTAAATCTGAGTAATTAAGAAAGTCGACGTATCACGTAAAGAAGAAGATCAGGAACGAACCGAAGGTGTGTGTTAATTATTTTTATCTCGTTATAATTTTTCTTTTCTTCTCTATTGATTTGTGTAGAGTACTGAAATGAAGAAACTCCCGTGTCACGGCTGCATGCATGCACATGCACGTGGCTGACAGCGCTGCCCTCGCTGTATGAGTGTATCAGTGTATGTGAGCGTGACATGGGATCAAGATTCTCTCTCCTCTCGATCTCTTTTTTCTTTCTGTTACTGTTGTTGTACTTCTCTCCCGCTTCCTTTTCAGCAGAGGGTATAGTGATATGAAGTTCGTACTAGTACTGTGGAAACAGACTGACAGTGTTTGCTTGGCTACACCTTTCAATTTCACTCACTTAATTGGTCTGGTACTCGATTGGACGGGAATGCTGGATTATATCTTGTGTGTCCATTTATTTACCATTCATGTGTGTGCTCGTGTCGATCAGTCGATGTGATGTGTCTGACACTCTCACTGTGTTATCACCCCAATTGTTTGAGTGCATAGGACAACCAAAGTGCACATGAAAAATTACAAGTTGAGAAACTGAAGCATATATTGGTTAAAGTTGCCAAGAATGTGACATGTTCATTTTTCTTTCATATTTGTCTCATAGCTAAGAGGACATCAAACTTTAGCACACTATAGTAGCTATCTTGTTTTTTTGTTTCATCTGTAATGTTTTTGGTTTTGTTGTTGTTCTCCTCAGCACCTTATAACTTTGGTCATTGGTGGCTTTATTAATTTAAAGCTGGGCGTACTGCCTTATGTTTATATCTTGTTTTTCCTAGGAAAAACACTATGAATGGTCTTGAATGCAATTTTATTTCGTTCCACTATGAGTCTATGACACATATAGCATCCATGTTCTCCTAGAGAAAATTGTAGAATTAGGTACTATTTTAGTATTTTTATCATTGTTGTGTAAACTACTCGCTTTGAGTGTTTTTTTTTGCACGGGCCACCAACTATTCTTGTGATAAGTTGCACATAGCTCTAAATCTCAGATTAAGCTAGTTAAAAACAGATCCGTCGAGAACCAACCTGAGGTTGGTGGTTAGGAGAGTGGTTGTACCCCCAACCCACCAGAGTTCAAACTCTAGGTTTGACATATGTGTGTTTCATAAAGGCGGAATATTCTTTCAGTGGAAGGCGGTGTTCCCGTCGACAGCGAGGCGCCTGTGGTGACTTTGTCAATTTCAAAATTCGTTTCGCCGGCTCAGTCTTCCGTAGATGCTCATAGGGGTAGGGTGTGCGTGTGCGCGTTCATAGGGGTGAGTATATGCGCGTGTATGTGAGCATCTGTGTTTGTATTGTGTTTCTCAAATAAAAAAACAGAGCCATGGATTGGGGCCACAAGCTAGGTAGTGATGATGTGGCATTGCATGTGAACATGTCATCAACTGCATTAATTAACCTAGTAAAGTTCTAATCAATTTGAATCGGTTGTTCGGTAGTTTTCTCATTTTTCTTGAGATTCAATCATACTTTGGTGATATTTTTGGACTTTTCAAAATAATTAAAAAATAGTAATTGAAACTATTGGAACTATCTAATATATAAATGTTTATTTTTTTTTGGACCATCCAATCGAATTTTTTAATCAATTTTTTCCCGATTCAGCCTTTTGTGAAAATTTCTAACTTCTCCAGCCAACTGATGACACATGGACATGCAATGCCATATCACCACTAGCTTGGGCCTCGACCACTAGATTTTTTGTTAATCATCTTAATATGAGTTGGACTTGTGTGCAACCTATCAAACAAATAGTTAGTGGTATGAACAAGAACACATATAATAAGTAGTTTGCATAACGACGACATAAATGTTGTTTGTTTCTACAATTTCCCTGTTTTCCTAGCAATCCACCTCTCACGTAGAATAATTTCTATTGCGAGATGGTGTAGAAGAAATTAGATTAAACTGCAGTAGCGAGATATTTATTGCCAAAGAGGAACCGGCGAGTACCCAACCTAGAAAACTTACAGACCAAAGTAAACATGATATTGCTATTCTTTGCCAAAATAGAGAGATGTTGGTAGAAGAGAAAAATAAAAATGGCCCTGGAATGCGAAATAAAGGAAGACTAAGAAATTCTTAATTTGAAAAATCCATTTCTCTTATAGGGGTAAAATGTAGTATCGACAAATTACTATGACCGTTTCTTTGCCATATTGTTTGTGTACGTGGTCTGAACAAAGGAACCTACATAGCGTGTGTGTGGACTGGACCGTCGACAGGGCAACGAAACGAGGTCACCTGTACATATATGTGTGTACGTACCGCGAGAAACGCGCCTCTTGTCAGTGTCAGGCACCGCATTGTTTTCTGGCACTTGCAGCTACAGAAGCTGGCATGCATTGCGATGCACAGAGGGGCATGCAGAGAGATCGATGAAAGATTCCGTGTGAGATCACAGGCCAAAAGATTCCCATGATAATCTACAGATTTAGTTGATTTAATTAGCGCGTGTGTGGACAGAGTGACAGACATCGGCCAACCTTGCGAGGTATATCCGCCTCTCTGTCGTCTTGGCTCGTGTACATATACAAATGTATTTTTTTTGTTGAAACTTGTGTATAGTATAATCTCGCTCCTTCTCTCAAAACAAAAAAAAATCAGTAATATCTTCTCCCATTTTTAAAAGACATGCACTACATGGTCAAGTTCACAAACTTCCCGAAAAATACTTTTCTACACTTTTGATCAAATATTACGTACTTTGACTTAGAACAAAACTACTAATATGCATAATATCTTGACGTGGAGGGAGTACCCATTATATACTATTCCCTTCGTTTATGTGTACGAGGCCCACACATTGTAAATCAAGTTTGACTATTAATTTGATCGGGTCTGTTAATCCTTAAGAATTCTGGAGAATCTAAATGAATTTGTTTTTTTTAACTGTAAACCACACTATAGTAAGCAAGCAAGGCGGCCTCATTAAAAATCTTCCAGGTCCCTTCGGTACTCTGAAAGGAAAAGATCGCGTCTGAAAACTTACCCGCAATCAGCATAGAGAATGGTTACAAAATACAATCTTTCTCGATCAGTGCCAACACGCAGGGAGGCGCTGAATCGCGTGAACACACGTTTATCTCACGCCTACCTTGTTGCCCTAGGCTGTGTGCCACGCCGTTGCTATTCCTTGAGATTTTTTCCGCTCGTACGTGGTTCATGAACTCCAGTAGCTTCTTATTTTCTGGAGTGAATTCCACCTTTTACCCTCTAGTTCTGCATTTGTGACAATAATTACCCCGTTGAGTAAAAAATCATCTAGATTACGCATTTTAGAATATTTGGACCCTTGATTTTTGGTGTGTATTCATTAGGCAAGGTGTGAGGTGATTACCGACATTAAAAAAATACCAGTACGGGGAGGAGGAATGGAACAATTCGATAAGAGCTGTCTGAACATAATCGTAAATAATTGGACTCCGATATTTACACATTTTGTCGCACCACATCAACGAAATATGCCGATCCTATCTAACAAAAACAAACAAAATGCTAAATTGGAGTAAAATCGTGTTTAAAAACTCCTAGATGAGGGATTTTTATAAAAGTTGCACTAAACAGGGTAATATGTATCACAAATGCATAACTATAGGGTAAAAATTGGAATTCACTCTATTTTCTGTGATTATTGTCCAGCAGTCTGACTTATCGGTCGAATGAGTGGCTTCTTAATTTAAAGGAATTTTTCTTACCATGCCTATTTGATTTGTAGGATGCAATCCATAGGAAGTTTTCCTAAGCAATCAATTTTTAAAAAATTTCATAGAAAATCTGACATCCGCTTCCTCTATGTGAGAATCCTTAAATTTTCTGTGATTGAATCAAACAAACTTTTCTGCATACGGAATCCAACAGGATTCAGATGAACATGATATTGTAATCTGCATTATTCCTATTTCTATGTTTTTGGGATCTTACGAATCATAGGGGCCTTTGTATATGTGCCACCAACTTTGTAGCATTGAATTCATATTGGGAATCATGATTTATACATCACATTTCACATATTATTGGTCTAGCTCATGCTTAAAGCCATAGCCAAAATACTTGGCTACCATATAACTAGGAACGAGGGAATAGCTATATTTACATTGGTTTAGATTGTTTACCATCATGGAAGAGAGTAGCTGACAACTGCTCCTCATTTCCCCCTCCGCCAGCTCTCAAACGTCTACAGTTCCTGGTCGTCCCTCTCCTTCAACCGGGCCGATCTGAAGCCACTCCGCCGGATTAGCCGGCCGGAGGCGGTGGAGGAGAAGCGCCGGAGTAGTCTAGGGTAGGTTAGTTTTCTTGTTCTTGGCGCTATGCCAGCGTTTGGGCGTATGTCCCGTAGCGGAGGTGGCGCCACGGATCTCCGCCGGATCCATGGCTTAGGCGTTCTGCTGCTGCTGTTCTGCCTCCTCTGGATGGAGGGGATCAGGAGAGGAAGGCGAGCCACCTTCTTCAATAAGGTAGCGGCGGCGGATCTCGGTGGCCTATGCAAGTTCCAAGTTCTTCCTCCTCTTCTGGCCGGCCATGGCGGCGAGGGGAAGAGAGGACGAAGCTTGGCGATGCGTTCTCTTCATCTCCTGGCCGGCCTGGGTGGCGAGGGGGAGTCTGGAGGAGATGCATCTCTATTTGTGAAGGATGCAAGATCCAGGTCTGTGGATGGCTCCAACCATGGGGGATTTCTTCTTCCTCCCTCTTCTCTGGCTCACCATGGTGGTGAGAAGGAAGTGAAAGAAGATGAAGGAGCTCTGGATGGGTGCTATCTGATGCCTGCGAGGTGCTATATTGACGAGCTGCAACAAGTAGCTGGCAATCATGCCGCTGCTATCCATGGCCGCGAGGGCGGCGCCCCTTCAACCTCCGATGTGGAGGCCCTGAACCAGCTCTGCCACGGGTGCTCCAAATTGGCTCTCTGCGAAGTGATTCGTTCCCCGCAGGGAGGTGATGGACCGCGGCAGCAAGCTCTCGCCGGAAAAGGGCTCCGGAGCAGCTGGCTCTGGTTCTTCGGCGGCAACGCCTGGAGGACGCCGGCGATGTGTGGCAGAGACTTTGAGGGACCTGATTGCTTTTTCTCTTTTTGTCCCAGGGTGTGTTTTGTAATTCTAGAGGGCCCTTCTTCAAATTATTGGTTTCTCCGGGCGAGAGATGCTAGGGGTTCTCTTTGCAAATTGTACCTGCCATGTTTGGATGAATGAACTTCTGGGGCCTTCTAGGCCCTGTCTTTGTGCAAAAAAAAAAGAAGAGAGTAGCTATATTTACATTAGTTTAGATTGCTTGCCATCATGGAAGGGAGTAGCTACGATGTATCTTTCTTTCTCTTTTCCTTTCTTCTTTATTTTTCTCGAAAAGTCCTTTTGGCTCCCGAGTTCCAGGGCATACTTGGCTACTCTTTTTTTTTTATATTTACAAGTTCAAAAAATCAGAAATAAAATGAGAATGTAGTTAATGATGTATACTACAAGCATGCCGAATCGCAACACTAAAATAATTTAATTCTGAGCTACACAAATATGATTTTTTTGGAGTTTTGATAATATGCACAATTTACTGTATTCAGATCCATACGTTTTCATTTTTGTGTAGCTGAAAATATAAAGTATTTCAATATGAGGATTTGCACCTTTGTAGAAAAAATTGTCATATTTTTTTGGAACTTGTAATTGTGATTTCCAAATTTTCTTAAATAAAGGGAGCACTAGAACTATGGCTGGAAATCTATATTGTTTCTTTCTTTCTTTCTTTCGTTTTGTCTTTCTTTCTGGATGCGTTTTGGCACCGAGGAGCATGTATTCATGTTTTTTAAATAGTTTTTTAATGCCTCTTAAAATGTCAAAAAATTCTGACCAAAATATCGTGGTTACATTTCTTTGTTCTATATGCTCGCAAAGCCGTTTCACGAAAAAATTGATATTTTTGTGTCTATGTAAAAAAAAGATAAAATCTAGTGCTAAAAAAAATTAACACGAGACATATTTTTACACATGACACAAAAAATGTCGGTTTTCGCAAAATTTGTCATGCGCACATAGAATATCAAGTTGTACTCACCAAACTTTCTTTCGTACTATTTTTAACATTTTAATTTGGTGGCAGGAGCATATGCACCAAAGATCAAAAGTGAATTACCATTTCTTTATTTCTCTCCGTATTGTATGCAATAGATAGAAAAAATACAAGAGAAAATCATCTACTAATTGCAGTAGACAATTGTAAAAAACTAGCGTAGACTTCAATAGGCAATACAAATTAATGCAAAAGTGCAGCGGAACTAGTGTAAATATGCGGTACACTTCCTCAAAAATATCATATTGAATAGAATGTAAAAAGAGAGCAGAAAATAGTGAAAAAATATAGTACAAACTAGTGTAAAAACAATACAATGCGTCAAAAGATTAAGTGCAAATCGGTGTAAAAATAAGGTAGAAACTACTATTACCGTAGTATACTATAGATAAGGCAAACAGAAATCAGTGCGTAAATGCAGTAGAAACTAATACAAAAATGGGGTAAAAGTTAATGTGAGATGATGCCAGAACATGTGCAATAGAAACTAGCGCAACGTTGCAATACATATTATAAAATGTATTAGAAGCTATTGGAAAATGCAGTTAACTCCAAAAGGTGTAGTAAACATCGGTGCAAAAACATACTCCCTCCGGCCCTAAACACAATGGAGAGAAATAACACCATGAAAATGTACAAAGCTTGATTTCAAATCAGATGACAAGTCTACCATCAAAACATATCATATTGAAATCTAATTTCAATGATAAGAAACAAGTACAATATCGAGAAAACAAGTCATTTTGGACCCTTCTATTTGAGAGTGGCAGCTGTTTAAAATTTGAAATCACTTTTTAAATTGCTTTCATGATATATTCTAGGATCACATATTTTATTTAGTAAATCTAGTGTGAGAGGACACTAGGACGACCGATAAAAGCTATAAAAATATGTTGGCATTTTATTTAGAAATACGAAAATATAAATATTCAAATTAGGAAATTGAACGTGCGCACGCTAGCAAAACAATTAGGTAATAATAGCTTATACAAAACCATGTGTTTTCTTACCAACCGGCAGAAGCACTGCCTATTCATTAGAGGAGGGAAATAAGACACAGTAGGGCATGTTTATATTTAGTAGAACATGCCAAAACCACCCCAAATCTATGACGAAAACATGCTAAAGTCATGTGTTTATTATGACTAAATAAAACAAGTAATAAAGAGGAGGCATCTAAATATCCCGGACAGTCTCATTTTTCTCTATACTCATGTTAAAATTAGTAATTCTGGTGAAAATTTTCCATTGACAGCACTGAAATGTTCTGTTGCCAAAAGCAATGTACAATGCAATACCAAGGGGCCGAATCCGTAAGCACATGTTTGCAAGCGAGAGTCAATCATTCTAGTAGGAAGAAAGTAGCAAGTAGCAACTTCTCTAGCGCTATGAAGTGATAGGGTCCCTGATTCCCTGTCATTTGTCTGGTACGATCGAGATGAGAGACGGAAGAACTCATATTATTTTAGTAAGATGGCACTGTCAATTCATGAATTTGATAGTCTCGTCGTGCATCATGCTGGCTATGGAACCACGGTCGCAAAATTGCCAACTTGCACATCGCAATGTATCTTATCCATCTGAACAAAGGTCCCCACTGTCTAGTGTACTATAGGCCGGCCTACACCAAACTCTAGTGTGCTCTAAAACCTACACCGATTGAGCTCTAGCGTATTTTTGGTGTGTTACAAGTGCTAGTTTTGTTTCTTTCTTTGCAATCTATTTTTCGAAAACAAATCGCTGCTGACGCAATTTAGTCAGACCGATGAAAAAGGCTCAATTTAATGTAGTTGGAGGGCTGAAGATGCAGAAGAAACGGTGGTGCTAATCTGTTGGGATGTGAGAGAGGCGGTGGCACGGAAGATCGGAAGGAGATATGTCCGGATGCAGGAGGGCGCGGGGGGGGGGGGGGGGGTGATCTTCGTGAGCAGGTGGAAGACACCCACTCTGACATGGGAAGATGGAAGAGGGAGCGGCAATCTAGGAGGCGATACATGGAACACGAGGGCGCACGTAGGGACCGAGATGGATTCCACATGGATACCAGTCAGTTTACAAGTGAATCAGTATCATAGAATTGCCATATTTGACGTCACTTGTATAAAGGGAATATATTAATATCAAAAGATACCAATTACATCCAGCCTCTGCAATAACGCATCATCCTAATGGTATTACGGATGCACACAACCAAAAGACAGAAAAAAAACTAAGAAACAAAAATCCCGCTACAGTGTCTCGGGCCTAACAATAGCAATACATCCACCACCAAGACAACAGCTGAAATACATACTCTCCAAAAACGACGCCTTCAAGAAGGGAACAATGCTCTAACACCGTCGTCGCCCGATCAAAGCTCTTAGGTTTTCACCCTGAAGATAGTCTCCGCTCTTAAAACAATGCCTCCAACAAGGTTATTGCCAGACACAACCAGTTAAGACAAGGCCTTGGGTTTTCACCCTGAAAGGTAGGACTCTGAACTTCACCCGTGTTGTCGCCCCCACTTTCATACCGCTGTTGTGAAGCCCGGAACACCAAGCAAGTCCCTCAACAGCGCGAAAACTTGAACCTCCCTTAGCTAGTCCCCCCATCCGGCCTTCATAAAATTCTCTTCTCCCGACTTTCATCATGGATCCATAGTCACTTGTGTCAACACAGAAAAAGAGCTTCGCGTCGCTCCCTCCAGAACCAAACGGTCGGAATAAAAGCATGGGTGCGCGCGACCGAATACCACCCGATCCAGCAAACTACAGACAAAAGATACGCTGATGCATTCATCGGCGGAGCCTTTCGGAACTCAACACTCCGGCTAGATGGAAAGGATCAGCATCCGGTGGGTCTTCATCTTCGCAGAAGAAGAACCCTAGGACCACCACCTTCAAACCCCTAGCAGACGAACAGGCCCCCACGCCGCCATCCGCTGACCAACGATGACGAAGGAGAATTCGGTAGACGGCGGAAGCCGCAACCACACCATCCTCGCCCCGCACATCGCCGCCCCCTTCCTCGCGCCGCCAACAGAAGCCAACGATGGATCTCGGTGGGCACAAGATCCAACAGCCGCCGCCACCACCATCCATCACCGGAGACCTTGGTGGAGGAGCCACCGCCGCACATACAGGGACGCCGCCCTAGACGCGGAGCATGCAGAAGCCGGAGGTCGCCGCCCCAGCCACCATCGCCGGTCGCCGCCTCCAACAACCCCCCGGGCACTTTGGCACCGGGGCCCGCCGCCACCGTGGCCAGCGCCGACGGGAGCGGCGGAGGGAGAGAAATGGAGGAAGGGGCAGCGGAAGGAGGGAGATCGGCCCCCAGCGGCGCCCTGAGAAGCGCCACGGGAGGGGTTTTCACGGGCAACTCAAGCTAGCAAGAAGAACCACCTCAGTGAGAAAATCTTACCAAATCCCTCAAAATGCCTCGACCACCCGATCCAGATAATAACAGTTAGTTTCCGGTTTTAAGCGGAAAAAAAACGTCTTGGCCACAAACCTCAATCCCTGCAGAACCAGAATTTCTTTTGGAGCTCCCCGATACTAACCCAACACGCCACATAATTTCCGTTGCTTTGTAGATTAAATTATTCGCATTGTTTCTGTGTATATTTGCGACATAACGTGCATATTTGGGAACCAAAAATATTGACATAATTAACATGTTTGTCTACATTATAACATTATTAGCATGCATGTAACAAGGCGATCGATCGGCCCTGTTGCTTTGGTATGTAGGCCTGATGGACGTACATACGCTGATCTCTCACTCCCAAGTTTATCAAATGTTTAACCTAACCCAGTATATGTAGTTGGTGAGATGTTCCTGTCAGATCCCACCAATACATATATATTATTCAGCCCGACACTTGCATGTATAAACTTTTGCAAGGCCAAACGTGTACACACTACACTCAGGTCAACATGCGTTGGAAGCGTCCAACCTAGACATCACACTGGTGGTGATTTTCAAATTGAACCGGGAGACGAAGGAAGTAACTTCAGTTCACTCAACGTAGAGACTATAATTTACGCATTTGTTTAGGACGACAGCCAACGGTAAACGATATCATATACATCATGCACTTAAGCAAGTAGTTAGACTGCGATTACATTATGAAGTTAGGTCATATTCGCCGAAGTATCTAGGCGAGACGCTCGGTTCATAATCCAGTCGTCTGCATAACTAAAATGCAAAGACAGCTGAGAAAAGTACATTAAAAAACTCGAAAGCAAACAACTGGCGATGAAAACACTTTCTATGCAAACAGGGTGGTTCTTTCGTTAGGTTTAATGCTAATGTTGAACCAAATACAACATATCGTGCTATACAACAAAGAATCAATGAAGCTTCTACTTCTGAAAGAACTTGATGACGAACTACTGAAGCAACATGTGGCCATTTGGCAAAGTTCATGTGGGCAGGAGTTAGTGAACTTCTAAAATGCTCTTGGGATCCGACAGGGGTTGGGCACTTCGTGTCCATAGCGCAGGGTTTGGCGGGGCCGATGCGTAGACTAGTTTGGTTCACCTTTGAAAAGAAGGTACCATTATCAGCAGCCCGGCTGACGCTATCTTCAAAATATGTATCTATATGAGGAGCTGGAGGGTACGGGCAGACATGGACTTGCTGGATGCAACTCTGGTCGAGGTTAGGAGGCTTTACACGAGGACGAGGACCTGAGGAGGACCTATCTACCGCAGGCTTTTATCTTGTATCGGTGCCAGTGTGCTTCGGGTGCGGGTTGCCCAGTCCTTGGAGTTTGTGGCTCTCGATGTATTAGGTCCCAGACTAGTTGTCGTACTGTGTGGTTGATGTGTGTGCGGGGTCCCAGACTTGTGTGTATGTTTGTACTACGATCGCTTTGGCGTGCCGTTGGGGTTTTATATAAAGCCGGGCAAAATGGCCTTATGTTAAAAAAAACTACTGAAGCAACACAATTGTACCCAGGTGATTTTAATTACATCTCCTACGTAGATCTAATATTAACTGGTACAATGGGTCTTGCTTTCTCCTACCTAATTTTTCATGTTCGCAATGGTGTTCTTCTGGCTTGGAGAATGAGTCTTCAGTGGTATCTTGGATGGATGCAGTCCACCGGTGGAATAATTAAGCACTCTACTAAGCCGTACTTTTTGTGAAATTTCATGCACTTGTGTTGACATTATTGTTGTGGGTGTCACCTACAATATCTGTTCCTACCTTTTTTTTTTCGAATCTATCTGTTCCTCCTTCGGGAAGAATAGAAGAACCTAGTTTGTGGTTGTTGCAGCAACAACGACAGCGTGTTTTCGAGTGGAACCAAATAATGTATACCAATGCTGATTGCATTGACCTCTGACCTTTCGCATATGCTATGAGACTGTTGCCGGCAATGCGTGCATTGATTTCGTCCATGACGAGTAGTTCAACACTATTAGACATCTCCAGTCGCGTCCTCCAAAGCGTCCCCCAAACCGCGCCTGATTTAGCGTTTGGGGAACGTGTTTTGTCCGTGTCGCGTTTGGGGGACGTCGCTCCCTAGCCGCGTCCCCCAAACGCCACCCCTAAACATTTTTTTAAAGCTTTTTAACACCATCATTTATCAAATATAACATAGGAATAAATATGTTTGCGGAGATAGTTTTCAAATTAAAATACAACAATAAAATAACTAAACAAATGTAATAAATAGGGCTAGATCAAGGTACCGCGATATTTCCTTTGATCCTCCACAAATGCTCAACGAGATCAGCTTGAAGTTGATCATGAACATTGCTGTCACGGATCTATGTGTGCATGGTGAGGAAATCAACAAAATCTGCAGGCAACTCATGATCAACCTCCGCAAGAGGGCCCTCACACTCATAGGGACCAACATGTGTCCTGACATGATTCTTGCGGTCATCCTCGATGATCATGTTGTGCATTATCACACAAGTCTGCATCATCTCCCACATTTGGTCGTGAGACAAGCTTAGAGCAGGGTACCGGACAATGGCAAATTGTGCTTGAAGCACACCAAATGTCCGCTCGACATCCTTCCTGCAAGCCTCCTGTCACGTAGCAAAGTGGAAATTCTTCAGACCTGATGGATTCGAGAGTGTTTTGACAAAAGTGGCCCATTTTGGATATATACCATCGGCTAGATAATAGCCTTTGGTATATTGGTGGCCATTGACCTCATAGTTGCATGGTGGAGCATGCCCTTCCACTAGTTTGCTGAACACCGGAGATTGCTGCGACACGTTGATGTCATTGTGTGATCCCGCCATGCCAAAGAAAGAATGCAAAATCTAGAGGTCATAATCTGCCACAGCTTCAAGCACCACACTGCAATATCCATGACGCCCTTTGTATATACCTTGCCAAGCAAACGGGTAGTTCTTCCATGCCCAGTGCATTCAATCGATGCTTCCAAGCATTGCAGGAAATCCTCTGGCAGCATTTTGTGCCATGATCATTGCAGTCTCTTCCTCAGTTGGCTCTCTCAAGTAGTATTTGCCAAACTTTCCCACCACAGCTCGGCAAAACTTGTACATGCACTCAATGGCAGTAGACTCACTCATGCGAAGGTAGTCTTCCTGTGTATCGGTAGGTGCTCCGTATGCAAGCATCCTCATGGCGGCGGTGCACTTCTGAATCGACGAGAACCCGACAACGCCTACAACGTCGAGCTTGAGCTTGAAGTAGGGGTCGAACTCTCAAACGCCGTGGAGGATATTCATGAACAACCCCTTGCTCATCCTGTACCGGCGCCAAAAATTGTCGGCATGTGTTGCATCATCGGCGAAATAGTCATTGTGCAGCATGGCATGCCCCTCCATCCTCTGCCGGGGCTTGGACTTCCTTCTCCCCGACCTTGATCCTCCGCGGCGCGGTCTCTTCCTCTTCTCCGCCTTGGCGTCAACCATGTCCTGGAGGGACGCGATGATCAGCAAATGCTCCCAGAGGTCATCGTCGAAGACTTGCTCGTCCTCCAGCAGCAGGGCAACCATCTCATCGTCGCTATCCATGTCTAAAGCAAAATCAATGGTTAAAATTGCGCCGAGGCAGACGACGTAACGAACAGCGGCCAATCGCGCCTACCTGGCAAGTCGTCGAGCACCTTGTGTGCGCGGAGGTGGGGCGGATTTGACGCTGCGTTCTGGGACGCGATGGCGAAGCGGTGGCGGCGGAACGACCGGCGGGAGCGCCAGCCGCGGCGACGGTGCCGACTCTCAAAAGGGATCAGACGCCCAAACGGCCGGCAAGTCCAGCGGCGGCGGAGGGGTGAGAGGCGCGGGAAGGAAAGAGCGACGGGAAAAAAGGCACGAATCAACAGTTTATGCAAATACTCGCCGACATGTGGGAGCCCGCGTTACTTCGCCTCGCTTTTCGTTGTGTCCGGCGTGCCCGGTGCGTCCCCTGTCGGACGGGGACGGCCTCGGGGCGCCGGACACCGTATCGGGGCGCGCCGGACAAAAAACGAGTTTAGCGGAGGAGGCTGAAAGCGTTTTTTGTCCGGCACGCCCTAAATAGCTTTGGGGGACGTTTTGGGGGACGCGACTGGAGATGCTCTTATATGCAAAAGCCCTAGACAAAAATACATATCAAGTAACTTATATTGCTTTTTTGGCAAGCCAAAAGCTTAGTCTATTGATTGTATCCATATACAGGATGCTTGATGTTATCATAAAAGTGGTGTCTTTTACTAGGAACAAATATCTTGTACTTTTGTATGGCATTAAAATATAGGGATTTCTATTTTCGTGCCCTCAGTTCCTTAGTTGTGCTCAGTTTTCCCCAGCTCCTTAGTTTTTCCTCAGTTTTCCCCAAGTGCTTGTTTGAAACCCGCAGAAGGCAGCTCAGACGGCAGGATTCCCGTTAAGTTGACCGCTCCGTGCTGACGTGTGGGGCCGCGTCGTGTGGGCCCGCGTCGCGTGGGGCTGGTAGAAAGGGACCGCGTGGGACAGGACGAGATAGCGTTTGGTTGCACGTGAGCAGGAGCTGGGTTTTGTCTCTCTCGGCCATTGGCATTTCCCTTTTAAGAGTACCTTTTCTGCCTCCTTCTCTCTGCCTTTTTTCACCTAATTAGTATCAAATCTAGAGAAGCTTGCATTTCTGTCTTTCTTCAATTATTATTTGTGCCTTTTGGCCCTCGTTGTTTGCCCAATATGGCAGCAAATCTAGTAGGGAGCCCAATCTAGTACTCCATCTGGTCCATATGTATGTAGTTAAATCTAGAAGCAAATCTACAGGGAATGTATGATAAATTCACAAGGTCATATAGTAGAATAGGGATAGATAATATAGGTAATAAGCTGCATTCAGCAGCCAAACATAGTAGGGTTCGAGGTTCTTCACAGCAGTACATCACCATCATACTAACAACATAACAACGAGGGATCCCTAGCTAACAACAAAGGGATCCCAACAACAAAATGGAGGAGGCAGCAGCAGCACACGTCCAGGACTCCGCCTACCCCATCTGCCTCTGCCTCCACTTGTTGCTCCCCTTGGGAGCCTTGGGCTTGAGCGGAGGCATGCGCCCACCGGAGATCTCCACCCGCTGGATGCTGCGGAGGTGCATGCCGAGCGCCAAGTGCTTGGCGCGGAAGGAGTTGGGGTTCACCGACGCGCCGACCTTGGGGTTGGTGTGGCCGATGTTCTCGGCATGCGTGAGGACGCAGTTGAAGTCAGTGCCGCCGAGCCTCCTAGTGCGTAAGGGGCACCTGTAGACACCCTTGGCGACGTCGAGGTAGGAGACGATCTTGGCCGACCCGCAGCCTCCGCAGCACTGGCGAGTCTTGACGTCATGGTGCTCGTCGTCGCCGCCGACGTCGCTGCCTGCATACCGATCCATATCAAACGGGAATTTATTAGTGAATGAGTTGCAAACGTGCATGATAACAAATTTAGGAAAAACAGAGGCAGCCTCAGTTAGAGTGGACACGATTATATGTCTACAGGGACGGTGTAAGCGAACCAAACCTCATGCACAACAGATTTGTACACAGAAATGGTTCGCTGAACCCTCACTGTAAAAATCTGTGCCCACCGATTCATCATAGGCAAAGAAACAGATTCCAGATCTGAACTTGAACACATTCCAGATTATTTGCAAAATTAAACGGTTGATATCTTTTGATTCGTGCATAAAATAACTGATTGAGATCCTATGATTACTTGCATAAATTAACTGATTGAGATCCCATTATTACTTGCATAAATTAACCGAACGGCCGAACCCCAAATCTTAAACGAAATCAAGGAGGGATCAAAGCAAAATGGAATAAAATCCGCGCAAATATTAGCCCAATACTCATCCATCCACAGATCCATCTACACCAGCACAAATAGGGTTCAAAAAGGAATGGGGAACAAAAAAGGAAGCAAACCGTAGTTACCTCGTTCCATGGGTCCTCTATGGAGGTGTCGTAGCGGTTCGGGGGCGGGACGTACGGCACCGGCTCGTAGGGGTCCCATCCCGGCGGGATCTGACCGCGACCGGCGGCAGCAGCCTCCGATGCACAGGCGGAGGCGGCGGCGACGTCCATTGAGGGGACGGCGGCGAAGAGGGAGGCGTCGCGCTTGGAGCCGACGGCGCCATGGACGATGGGATTGGCATTCTCCTTGTCCATCTCACCGGCAGAGGAGAGGGAGAGGGAGAGGGTTTTTTGCTTTGGAGAAGATGATGGGACGTGAGAGAGGCGGCGTTGCGTAGGCGAGTGAGAGTGACAGAGATAGTGGGAGGAGGCGTCTATAAAGGCAAGGGGTGGTTAATGCGACCCGCGTCCTACGCGTCCACCGCTGCACGTCTGCACGTCTTGGACTTCTGCAATACGCCACGCGTCCACGATTGCACGTCTTCGACTTCTGCACCGCGACCGGCGTCTACGCGTCAACAATTGCACGTCTTTCATTTCTGCACCGCAACACGCGTCCTCGAGTCTAATCCTGGAAATTTAGATATACTCAGGTATAACCTCGAGCATTATACTAGCATTTTTTGTGTGCTCAGTTTTCCCCTTGAGTGCTAATACTGGCTAGTGCAATATGCTCAGTTTTACCCTCAAGTAGCTGGTCAACAGACAGTCAACAAATGGGATTAACTAGTTAAATGAGTCATTTAATGTGCAAAAAATTCCGAAAAATAGTGGCACATACTCATGGAGTCTTTACCACAAATTGCCAGTTCTCAAAACATAGATAAGTCATAGATAAATCAAGTTTTACCACAAATTGCCACTTCTCAAAGGCCTTCTCAAATCACCTAGTAGCTATGAAGGTGCATGGTTTTCCACAATAAACCCTTCCCAAAATAGCTTTCCCCAAAACATACTTTGTCTAAATGAGGCCACAATTCTCACACCCATGTATATATTTGTATTGCAAATAGTTTGAGATAGGCCAAGATGGGTTTTATTGTACAAAACACGCATTTTCCATTTTTTAAATCTCATATTTGAATCCCTTAGTCTGTTTATTACATAGGTGCCCTTGGTTTCTTGATACTACTCAGTTTTGCCCTCTCCCTCCACAAATTCTCTCACACGTGCAACATTGCCCTGTTTGGTCTAGCCCATGTCACGCGGATCGTGCCCGCCGACCGTTGATCGTATGATCTAACGGGCAGGATAACCCCTCTCTCTCTCTCTCTGTCGGCGGTTACCTTCCACTCTCTAAGTATGCTAAAGGGCGGTTTTGTGTATTTATTTTCACGCGCTAAAAATTATAAACTCTTTTAGGCATTACTTTTCACGTAAAAAATGATAAACCATCACCGATTTGTTGTAGCCATAAATTTTCACGCAAAAAATGATAAACCGTCACCGATTTGTTGTAGCCATTAATTTTCACGAAAATCCCAAATGATAAACCATCACTGATTTGTTGTAGCCATTAATTTTCACGCAAAAAATGATAAACCATCACCGATTTGTTGTATCCATTACTTTTCACGCAAAAAATGATAGACCATCACCGATTTTTTGTAGCCATTACTATTCACGGTAAAAATGATAAACGAACCAATCTATCTATCTCTGTATTTGAAGTTTGGAAGGGTTCACCATCTAGTTATGTTAACTTTCGAGGTTTTGACCCGAAAACAAATGGGTATTATAAAGGGAAATAAAAGTTCATAAAATGTAAAAACGAAACAATCTACCTATCTTTGTATATAAGATCGTCTGTATGATTTTTGAGGTTATTTAGAGAAGGTAGAAAAAAATCCCTTTTGAGAAGGTCGAAAAAACCTAACTTGTTACAAAAGCTGGTTTCAGTGAGACCTAACCAAATTTGGCATACATTATGCCATATCTATAACAACAAGGAATATCTAAAAGGGAAAGTTTCACAAAATTTGAAATTTATGGCGAAAATGATGCCATACATGATGCTGTTTTTAAAGGTTTTGACCTGAAAATCAATTGGATATTATAAAGGGAAATAAAAGTTCGAAAAATATAAAAACGAAACAATCTATCTATCTATGTATAGAAGATCAGCTGTATGAAATTTGAGGTCATTTAGAGGAGGTAGAATAAATCACCTTGTTAGAAAAGCTGGTTTCAGTGAGACGAAACAGCATGCGTGTAAGCAAAGTGATTTTTTCGAACATCTCCAAATGATCCCAAATTTGCCATACATGATGCCATACGTGTAACAACAAGGAACCCTATCTAAAAAGTGTCAAAAAATTTTGCCCAACCGTATAGCTCTATCAAAAAGAACCTCACCATGACGCTAGTATAATTTTGGGCTTAGTTACAAACTTTCGTTACCTAACCTTCAACACGAAACTTGTTTCAAATCACTTTTGGCGTACAAGAAACAAATCCCTCCTTGATTCGAGCACCACAGCCTCCAAACTTTGCCGATGCCGATATCGGCATGGTCAGAACGGCTATGCTCGACACCACTGCTAGGTCACCGTCGGGATGCACCCTCAATCCCGTCCCCTCATTCGATCACTGACACACCAGAGATACCGCCGAGGCCAATGCCGAACGTACATGCTGATGCCAATGCCGAACATGCATCCACGCCGATGTGGGCACGGCCACGCCGCCCCGCTATGCTGGACACCACAGACCACCGCGAGGTCTTTCCCTTCGCCACCACACTCTTCTAGCACCCATCTATACACGCCAGAAAGGAGAGACACTAGTTTTCTTTACATTGCTCGCGTTCGTGTCGGACACGGTCAGTCAAAGTTTTGAGGTAGTCGTCGATGTCGTCGACCATTTCTTCTCTTCTTTGCATGGTTAAACGCGTCTAGTTCATATCTATCTAATGAGTCTGGTCTCGCCTCATGCAGTTCTTTGTGGACGTCGATCTCATCTCGGCACCCCGCAGGCCACCTCCTCTGTGCCATCGCTGTAGAGCTCCGTTTAAAAATCTATTCCTACCCGTGTATTGCCCCTTGTATCAGCGCCATGGCCCACTTGTCATTCGATATACCGAAGCCCCACTCGTGCGTGTTTTGGTCAGGGATACAGCGATGCTTACAGTCAAACAAAGATGGATGGTCTGACGTGTCTTTGCGGGCTCTACGTGGCCCCACTAGTCAGAAGATAACGGTCAACCGTCGGGCAACCGGCCGTTACATCATCTGTGATGGTTTTAGACAAGGTCTTGGGGAAAACTGAGGAAAAACTAAGGAGCTGGGGAAAACTGAGCACAACTAAGGAACCGAGGGCACGAAAATAGAAATCCCTAAAATATATTATTTCCTTTTTGGTGATGATTCCGCTCGCTCAATCCATCGATCAGATCAACTGCGCTTGCTCCCCACTGTCTGCTTTATCTCTTATTGCTTCTCTTCTTTCTCATTTTCCGGTGCAAGTCATTCTTAGCTTTTTCTCCAATGCTCCCGTCCACTCCCTTGTGGCCCCTTAGGGCACGTACAATGGAGATATGCTTGTTCGAACGCTTATGGAACTAACTTTGGGGATTCAGTGAGCTATATCTCTGCTAGCGTCCGTGTCTACATCGTTGGAGCAAATTCCATGCGCTTACGAGTTGGAAGCACATATATGAATTGGTAACAAGTGCCCACACTCTCCATCGCTGGTTTTCTAGCGCCTCCCACCAACATAAAAATATAACAACCCCTCCTCTATGGCTCTTAGAGCATCTCCAGCCGCGTCCCCCAAAGCGTCCCCAAAGCAATTTGGAACGCGCTGGACCAAAAATCTGTTCCAGCCGCGTCCCCCAAATCCCATTTTTGTCCGGCGCGGTCCTATACGGTGTCCAGCGCCCCGAGCCCGTCCCCGTCCCACATGGGATGCTCCGGGAACGCCGGACACACCGAAAAGCGAGGCGGGGCCGACTCGTCAGCGGCACAATAAATTTTAACCTAACCGTCGCCTACCTCGCGACGGAAGTTATTGGCTTTGCAGCGATGGTGCAGTTCCCGCAACGACGGTGCAGTTCCCGCAGAGGCACATAGACGCGTCCCATCGCGCCTAGCTCTGCGTGCCGGCCTTAATGAGCGCCACCGCTCCTCCGCCTCCCTCCGGCCTATAAAAGGGCCGCCTCTCATCGTCCCTCTCACACACAAACCCTAGCGCCTCTCTCCCAAACCCTAGCCGCCACCATCTCAACAAGACTCGACGCTATGTCTGGTAAATGCGGAGGCCGAGCTCGCGGCTGTGGTCGTGGTCGTGGCCGTGGTCGTGGCCGCGGCAGAGCGACACGCTCGCCGTCGCCTCCCACGCCGTCGTCTTCATCGTCGGAGATGGACGTGGAGCCGAACGTGCTGTTCGAGTTCATCCTCGTCCTCAAGGGCGACCCGCGCGGCATCCAGAGGCTTCTGGACTCCTTCGCTGAGTACGTCGCCGGCGACGGCCGCCCACGCACGATGCATCTGCGGGAGTGATGACGCGTCAAGCACACGCCCGTTGGGAACCCCAAGAGGAAGGTGTGATGCGTACAGCAGCAAGTTTTCCCTCAGTAAGAAACCAAGGTTATCGAACCAGTAGGAGCCAAGAAGCACGTTGAAGGTTGATGGTGGCGGAGTGTAGTACGGCGCAACACCAGGGATTCCGGCGCCAACGTGGAACCTGCACAACATAATCCAAGTACTTTGCCCCAACTTAACAGTGAGGTTGTCAATCTCACCGGCTTGCTGTAACAAAGGATTAGATGTATAGTGTGGAAGATGATGTTTGCAAAGAACAGTAAGAACAAGTATTGCAGTAGATTGTATTCGATGTAAAAGAATGGACCGGGGTCCACAGTTCACCAGTGGTGTCTCTCCGATAAGAATAAGCATGTTGGGTGAACAAATTACAGTTGGACAATTGACAAATAGAGAGGGCATGCCAATGCACATACATATTATGATGAGTAGTGTGAAATTCAATTGGGCATTACGACAAAGTACATAGACCGCTATCCAGCATGCATCTATGCCTAAAAAGTCCACCTTCAGGTTATCATCCGAACCCCTTCCAGTATTAAGTTGCAAACAACAGACAATTGCATTAAGTATGATGCGTAATGTAATCAACAAATACATCCTTAGACATAGCATTGATGTTTTATCCCTAGTAGCAACAGCACATCCACAACCTTAGAACTTTCTCACACGTCCTGCATTTAATGGAGGCATGAACCCACTATCGAGCATAAATACTCCCTCTTGGAGTTACAAGTATCAACTTGGCCAGAGCCTCTACTAGCAACGGAGAGCATGCAAGATCATAAACAACACATAGATGATAGATTGATAATCAACATAACATAGTATTCCATATTCATCGGATCCCAACAAACGCAACATGTAGCATTACAGATAGATGATCTTGATCATGTTAGGCAGCTCACAAGATCCAACAATGATAGCACATGAGGAGAAGACAACCATCTAGCTACTGCTATGGACCCATAGTCCAGGGGTGAACTACTCACACATCAATCCGGAGGCGATCATGGCGATGAAGAGTCCTCCGGGAGATGATTCCCCTCTCCGGCAGGGTGCCGGAGACGATCTCCAGAATCCCCCGAGATGGGATTGGCGGCGGCGGCGTCTCTGGAAGGTTTTCCGTATCGTGGCTCTCGGTACTGGAACTATTATCGACGAAGGCTTAAGTAGGCGGAAGGGTAGGTCAGAGGGCCTCACGAGGACCCCACACAACAGGGTGGCGCGGCCCCACCCTTGGCCGCGCGGCCCTAGCGTGGCGGCGCCTCGTGGCCCCACTTCGTATCTCCTCCGGTGTTCTGGAAGCTTCGTGGAAAAATAAGATCCTGGGCGTTGATTTCGTCCAATTCCGAGAATATTTCCTTACTAGGATTTCTGAAACCAAAAACAACAGAAAACAGCAACTGGCTCTTCGGCATCTTGTCAATAGGTTAGTGCCGGAAAATGCATAAATATGACATAAAGTATGTATAAAACATGTGAGTATCATCATAAAAGTAGCATGAAACATAAGAAATTATAGATACGTTTGAGACGTATCAAGCATCCCCAAGCTTAGTTCCTACTCGTCCTCGAGTAGGTAAACGATAACAAAGATAATTTCTAAAGTGACATGCTATCATAATCTTGATCAATACTATTGTAAGCACATGTAATGAATGCAGCGATTCGAAGCAATGGTAAAGATAATGAGTAAACAACTGAATCATATAGCAAAGACTTTTCATGAATAGTACTTTCAAGACAAGCATCAATAAGTCTTGCATAAGAGTTAACTCATAAAGCAATAGATTCAAAGTAAAGGCATTGAAGCAACACAAAGGAAGATATAAGTTTCAGCGGTTGCTTTCAACTTGTAACATGTATATCTCATGGATAGTTGTCAACATAAAGTAATATAACAAGTGCAATAGGTAAACATGTAAGAATCAATGCACACAGTTGACATAAGTCTTTGCTTCTAAGATAGAAAGAAGTAGGTAAACTGACTCAACATAAAATTAAAAGAATGACCCTTCGCAGAGGGAAGCATGGATTGCTATATTTGTGCTAGAGCTTTTATTTTGAAATCAAGAAACAATTTTGTCAACGGTAGTGATGGCGTGTAAACACACGTTCGTTGGGAACCCCAAGAGGAAGGTGTGATGCGCACAGCAGCAAGTTTCCCCTCAGAAAGAAACCAAGGTTATCGAACCAGTAGGAGCCAAGAAGCACGTTGAAGGTTGATGGCGGCGAGATGTAGTGCAGCGCAACACCAGGGATTCCGGCGCCAACGTGGAACCTGCACAACACAACCAAAGTACTTTGCCCCAACGAAACAGTGAGGTTGTCAATCTCACCGGCTTGCTGTAACAAAGGATTAGATGTATAGTGTGGATGATGATTGTTTGCAGAAAACAGTAGAAACAGTATTGCGGTAGATTGTATTCGATGTAAAAGAATGGACCGGGGTCCACAGTTCACTAGAGGTGTCTCTCCCATAAGAAATAGCATATTGGGTAAACAAATTACAGTTGGGCAATTGACAAATAGAGAGGGCATGACAATGCACATACATGACATGATGAGTATTGTGAGATTCAATTGGGCATTACGACAAAGTACATAGACCGCTATCCAGCATGCATCTATGCCTAAAAAGTCCACTTTCAGGTTATCATCCGAACCCCTTCCGGTATTAAGTTGCAAGCAACAGACAATTGCATTAAGTATGGTGCGTAATGTAATCAATAACTATATCCTCGAACATAGCATCAATGTTTTATCCCTAGTGGCAACAGCACATCCATAACCTTAGAGGTTCTTGTCACTCCTCCAGATTCACGGAGACATGAACCCACTATCGAGCATAAATACTCCCTCTTGGAGTTACAAGCATCAACTTGGCCAAAGCATCTACTAGTAACGGAGAGCATGCAAGATCATAAACAACACATAGATTGATAATCAACATAACATAGTATTCTCTATTCATCGGATCCCAACAAACACACATGTAGCATTACAGATAGATGATCTTGATCATGATAGGCAGCTCACAAGATCAGACAATGATAGCACAATGGGGAGAAGACAACCATCTAGCTACTGCTATGGACCCATAGTCCAGGGGTGAACTACTCACACATCAATCCGGAGGGGACCATGGCGGTGTAGAGTCCTCCGGGAGATGATTCCCCTCTCCGGCAGGGTGCCGGAGGTGATCTCCAGAATCCCCCGAGATGGGATTGGCGGCGGCGGCGTCTCAGTATGTTTTCTCGTATCGTGGCTCTCGGTACTGGGGGTTTCGCGACGAAGGCTATTTGTAGGCGGAAGGGTAGGTCAGGGGGCCACACGAGGGGCCCACACCATAGGTCAGCGCGGCCAGGGCCTGGGCCGCGCCGCCCTGGTGTGTCGCCACCTTGTGGCCCCACTTCGTCTCTCCCTCGGACTTCTGGAAGCTTCGTCCAAAAATAGGACCCTGGGCGTTGATTTCGTCCAATTCCGAGAATATTTCCTTACTAGGATTTCTGAAACCAAAAATAGCAGAAAACAGCAACTGGCTCTTCGGCATCTCGTTAATAGGTTAGTGCCGGAAAATGCATAATAATGACATATAATGTGTATAAAACATGTGAGTATCATCATAAAAGTAGCATGGAACATAAGAAATTATAGATACGTTTGAGACGTATCAAGCATCCCCAAGCTTAGTTCCTACTCGTCCCGAGTAGGTAAACGATAACAAAGATAATTTCTTAAGTGATAATGCTACCAACATAATCTTGATCATACTATTGTAAGCACATGTAATGAATGCAGTGATCAAAACAATGGTAAATGACATGAGTAAACAACTGAATCATAAAGCAAAGACTTTTCATGAATAGTACTTAAAGACAAGCATCAATAAGTCTTGCATAAGAGTTAACTCATAAAGCAATAATTCAAAGTAGAAAGCATTGAAACAACACAAAGGAAGATTAAGTTTCAGCGGTTGCTTTCAACTTGTAACATGTATATCTCATGGATATTGTCAACATAGAGTAATATAACAAGTACAATATGCAAGTATGTAGGAATCAATGCACAGTTCACACAAGTGTTTGTTCCTTAAGGTAGAGAGAAATAGGTGAACTGACTCAACATAAAAGTAAAAGAATGGTCCTTCAAAGAGGAAAGCATCGATTGCTATATTTGTGCTAGAGCTTTTATTTTGAAAACAAGAAACAATTTTGTCAACGGTAGTAATAAAGCATATGAGTTATGTAAATTATATCTTATAAGTTGCAAGCCTCATGCATAGTATACTAATAGTGCCCGCACCTTGTCCTAATTAGCTTGGACTACCGGGTCATTGCAATGCACATGTTTTAACCAAGTGTCACAATGGGGTACCTCTATGCCGCCTGTACAAAGGTCTAAGGAGAAAGCTCGCATTGGATTTCTCGCTTTTGGTTATTCTCAACTTAGACATCCATACCGGGACAACATAGACAACAGATAATGGACTCCTCTTTAATGCATAAGCATGTAGCAACAATTAGTGTTCTCATATGAGATTGAGGATATATGTCCAAAACTGAAACTTCCACCATGGATCATGACTTTAGTTAGCGGCCCAATGTTCTTCTCTAACAATATGCATGCTCTAACCATAAAAGTGGTAGATCTCTCTTACTTCAGACAAGACGGACATGCATAGCAACTCACATGATATTCAACAAAGAAATAGTTGATGGCGTCCCCAGAAACATGGTTATCGCACAACAAGCAACTTAATAAGAGATAAAGTGCATAAGTACATATTCAATACCACAATAGTTTTTAAGCTATTTGTCCCATGAGCTATATATTGCAAAGGTAAAGAATGGAAATTTTAAAGGTAGCACTCAAGCAATTTACTTTGGAATGGCGGAAAAATACCATGTGGTAGGTAGGTATGGTGGACACAAATGGCATAGTGGTTGGCTCAAGGATTTTGGATGCATGAGAAGTATTCCCTCTCGATACAAGGTTTAGGCTAGCAAGGTTATTTGAAACAAACACAAGGATGAAGCGGTACAGCAAAACTCACATAAAAGACATATTGTAAACATTATAAGACTCTATACCGTCTTCCTTGTTGTTCAAACTCAATACTAGAAATTATCTAGACCTTAGAGAAACCAAACATGCAAACCAGATTTTAGCATGGTCTATGTATTTCTTCATTAATAGGTGCAAAGTATATGATGCAAGAGCTTAAACATGAGCACAACAATTGCCAAGTATCACATTATTCAAGATGTTATACCAATTACCAAATATATATCATTTTCCAATTCCAACCATATAACAATTTAACGAAGAAGAAACTTTCGCCATGAATACTATGAGTAAAGCTAAGGACATATGTGTCCATATGCAACAGCGGAGCGTGTCTCTCTCCCACACAATGAATGCTAGGATCCAACTTTATTCAAACAAAACAAAAAAACGAAAACAAACAGACGCTCCAAGCAAAGTACATAAGATGTGACGGAATAAAAATATAGTTTCACTAGAGGAACCTGATAATGTTGTCGATGAAGAAGGGGATGCCTTGGGCATCCCCAAGCTTAGACGCTTGAGTCTTCTTGATATATGCATGGGTGAACCACCGGGGCATCCCCAAGCTTAGAGCTTTCACTCTCCTTGATCATAGTGTATCATCCTCCTCTCTTGATCCTTGAAAACTTCCTCCACACCAAACTCAAAGCAACTCATTAGAGGGTTAGTGCACAATTAAAATTCACATATTAAGAGGTGACACAATCATTCTTTATACTTCTGGACATTGCACAAAGCTACTGAAAGTCAATGGAATCGAAAAATCCATCTAACATATCAAAACAGGCAATGCAAAATAAAAGGCAGAATCTGTCAAAACAGAACTGTTCGTAAAGACGAATTTTTAACATGCACCATACTTGCTCAGATGAAAAAACTTAAAACTAATGAAAGTTGCGTAAATATCTGATGATCACTCACGTAAATTGGCATAATTTTCTGAGTTACCTACAGAGAATTAGACCCAGATTCGTGACAGCAAAGAAAACTATTTCTGCGCAGTAATCCAAATCTAGTATTATACTTCTATTAGAGACTTTACTTGGCACAACAATGCAATAAAACTAAGATAAGGAGAGGTTGCTACAGTAGTAAACAACTTCCAAGACTCAAATATAAAGCAAAATTACTGTAGTAAAAACATGGGTTGTCTCCCATAAGCGCTTTTCTTTAACGCCTTTCAGCTAGGCGCAGAAAGTGTGTATCAAGTATTATCAAACGGTGGAGCACCTACAGCGGGATGCGGAGTTTTCTCAACCATGCATAGTATATTGGATACATAAGTTTTAGCATCTCCCTTCTCATTAGTCTTGGGCTTGCTACCCTCATCGAACAAATTTTCAGGAACAAGCCAAGCATAGTTATTTTCTAGTGCTTCATGCATTGCTAGGAGCTTACATGGTATTGGTGCTTTGATCTCCCCGTCATCATTAATATTATTAGTATACCTTATTCTATCCATATCCATTTTTTCAAAGAGACTAACAAAATTGGTATAAGAACCAAGCATATCATATTTAGCAAAGACCTTTCTAGCCTCTCTTGCTATACCACCAAATTCTCTAAGAAGGGTTTCTAAAACAAAATCTTTCTTTTCCCCTTCTTCCATATCACCGAGTGTAAGAAACATGTGTTGGATTATAGGATTGAGATTAACAAATTTAGTTTCCATCATACGAACTAAAATAGCAGCGGCAATTTCATAGGTAGGAGCAAGATCTACCAAGTGTCTATCTTCAAAATCATCAACGGTACTAACATGGTTGAAAAATTCTTCTATATTATTTCTCCCAATTATAGACCCGCGCCCTACCGGCATGTCTTTAACGGTAAAATTAAAAGGAAACATGATGAAATAAGTAAAGTAAGTGCAAGTAACTAATTTTTTTTGTGTTTTTGATATAGAGTGCAAGACAGTAAATAAAGTAAAACTAGCAACTAATTTTTTTGTGTTTTGTTTTAGTGCAGCAAACAAAGTAGTAAATAAAATAAAGCAAGACAAAAACAAAGTAAAGAGATTGGATTGTGAAGACTCCCCTTGCAGCGTGTCTTGATCTCCCCGGCAACGGCGCCAGAAAAAGAGCTTGATGGCGTGTAAACACATGTTCGTTGGGAACCCCAAGAGGAAGGTGTGATGCGCACAGCAGCAAGTTTTCCCTCAGAAAGAAACCAAGGTTATCGAACCAGTAGGAGCCAAGAAGCACGTTGAAGGTTGATGGCGGCGAGATGTAGTGCGGCGCAACACCAGGGATTCCGGCGCCAATGTGGAACCTGCACAACACAACCAAAGTACTTTGCCCCAACGAAACAGTGAGGTTGTCAATCTCACCGGCTTGCTGTAACAAAGGATTAGATGTATAGTGTGGATGATGATTGTTTGCAGAAAACAGTAGAAACAGTATTGCGGTAGATTGTATTCGATGTAAAAGAATGAACCGGGGTCCACAGTTCACTAGAGGTGTCTCTCCCATAAGAAATAGCATATTGGGTAAACAAATTACAGTTGGGCAATTGACAAATAGAGAGGGCATGACAATGCACATACATGACATGATGAGTATTGTGAGATTCAATTGGGCATTACGACAAAGTACATAGACCGCTATCCAGTATGCATCTATGCCTAAAAAGTCCACTTTCAGGTTATCATCCGAACCCCTTTCGGTATTAAGTTGCAAGCAACAGACAATTGCATTAAGTATGGTGCGTAATGTAATCAATAACTATATCCTCGAACATAGCATCAATGTTTTATCCCTAGTGGCAACAGCACATCCATAACCTTAGAGGTTCTTGTCACTCCTCCAGATTCACGGAGACATGAACCCACTATCGAGCATAAATACTCCCTCTTGGAGTTACAAGCATCAACTTGGCCAAAGCATCTACTAGTAACGGAGAGCATGCAAGATCATAAACAACACATAGATTGATAATCAACATAACATAGTATTCTCTATTCATCGGATCCCAACAAACACACATGTAGCATTACAGATAGATGATCTTGATCATGATAGGCAGCTCACAAGATCAGACAATGATAGCACAATGGGGAGAAGACAACCATCTAGCTACTGCTATGGACCCATAGTCCAGGGGTGAACTACTCACACATCAATCCGGAGGCGACCATGGCGGTGTAGAGTCCTCCGGGAGATGATTCCCCTCTCCGGCAGGGTGCCGGAGGTGATCTCCAGAATCCCCCGAGATGGGATTGGCGGCGGCGGCGTCCCAGTATGTTTTCTCGTATCGTGGCTCTCGGTACTGGGGGTTTCGCGACGAAGGCTATTTGTAGGCGGAAGGGTAGGTCAGGGGGCCACACGAGGGGCCCACACCATAGGTCGGCGCGGCCAGGGCCTGGGCCGCGCCGCCCTGGTGTGTCGCCACCTCGTGGCCCCACTTCGTCTCTCCCTCGGACTTCTGGAAGCTTCGTCCAAAAATAGGACCCTGGGCGTTGATTTCGTCCAATTTCGAGAATATTTCCTTACTAGGATTTCTGAAACCAAAAACAGCAGAAAACAGCAACTGGCTCTTCGACATCTCGTTAATAGGTTAGTGCCGGAAAATGCATAATAATGACATATAATGTGTATAAAACATGTGAGTATCATCATAAAAGTAGCATGTAACATAAGAAATTATAGATACGTTTGAGACGTATCAGGTAGTAATAAAGCATATGTGTTATGTATAATATATCCTATAAGTTGCAAGCCTCATGCATAGATTACCAATAGTGCCCGCACCTCGTCCTAATTATCTTGGATTTACATGGATTATCATTGCATAACATATGTTTTAACCAAGTGTCACAAAGGGGTACCTCTATGCCGCCTGTACAAAGGTCTAAGGAGAAAACTCGCATTGGATTTCTCGCTTTTGATTATTCTCAACTTAGACATCCATACCGGGACAACATAGACAACAGATAATGGACTCCTTTTTAATGCATAAGCATTCAACAACAGATAATATTCTCATAAGAGATTGAGGTTTGTTGTCCAAACTGAAACTTCCACCATGGATCATGACTTTAGTTAGCGGCCCAATGTTCTTCTCTAACAATATGCATACTCAAACCATTTGATCATGATAAATCACCCTTACTTCAGACAAGACGAACATGCATAGCAACTCACATGATATTCAACAAAGGTAAATAGTTGATGGCGTCCCCAGGAACATGGTTATCGCTCAACAAGCAACTTATTAAGAGATAGAACACATAAGTACATATTCAATACCACAATAGTTTTTAAGCTATTTGTCCCATGAGCTATATATTGCAAAGACAAAGAATGAAATTTTAAAGGTAGCACTCAAGCAATTTAATTTGGAATGGCGGAAAATACCATGTAGTAGGTAGGTATGGTGGACACAAATGGCATAGTTTTTAGCTCAAGGATTTTGGATGCACGAGAAGTAATCCCTCTCAATACAAGGCTTAGGCTAGCAAGGTTGTTTGAGGCAAACACAAGTATGAACCGGTACAGCAAAACTTACATAAGAACATATTGCAAGCATTATAAGACTCTACACTGTCTTCCTTGTTGTTCAAACCCTCACCAGAAAATATCTAGACTTAGAGAGACCAATCATGCAAACCAAATTTTAACAAGCTCTACAGTATTTCTTCACTAATAGGTGCAAAGTACATGATGCAAGAGCTTAAACATGAGCACAACAATTGCCAAGTATCAAATTATTCAAGACATTATACCAATTACCACATGCAGCATTTTCTGTTTCCAACCATATAACAATGAACGAAGCAGTTTCAACCTTCGCCATGAACATTAAGGACAAATCTAAGAACATATGTGTTCATAAGCAACAGGAGAGCGTGTCTCTCTCCCACACAATGAATGCTAGGATCCAATTTTATTCAAACAAAATAAAAATAAAAACATAAAGACGCTCCAAGTAAAGCACATAAGATGTGGCCGAATAAAAATATAGTTTCACTAGAGGAACCTGATAATGTTGTCGATGAAGAAGGGGATGCCTTGGGCATCCCCAGCTTAGATGCTTCAGTCTTCTCGAAATATGCAGGGATGAACCACGGGGGCATCCCCAAGCTTAGAGCTTTCACTCTCCTTGATCATATTGTATCATCCTCCTCTCTTGATCCTTGAAAACTTCCTCCACACCAAACTCGAAACAAACTCATTAGAGGGTTAGTGCATAATCAAAAACTCACATATTCAGAGGTGACATAATCATTCTTAACACTTCTGGATATTGCACAAAGCTACTGAAAGTTAATGGAACAAAGAAATCCATCAAGCATAGCAAAACAGACAATGCAAAATAAAAGGCAGAATCTGTCAAAACAGAACAGTCCGTAAAGACGAATTTTTCTGGGGCACCAGACTTGCTCAAATGAGAAAACTCAAAACTAATGAAAGTTGCGTACATATCTGAGGATCACGCACGTAAATTGGCATATTTTTCTAAGTTACCTACAGACGTAGTGACTCAATTTCGTGACAGCAAGAAAACTATTTCTGCGCAGTAATCCAAATCTAGTATCAATTTTATCATTAAAGACTCTACTTGGCACAACAATGCAATAAAATAAAGATAAGGAGAGGTTACTACAGTAGTAACAACTTCCAAGACTCAAATATAAAATAAAAGTGATGTAGTAAAATCATGGGTTGTCTCCCATAAGCGCTTTTTTTTAACGCCTTTCAGCTAGGCGCAGAAAGTGTGTATCAAGTATTATCAAAAGATGAAGCATTGGCATTCTTACCAGAGGCTCTGCGCCTACCTTTCTTACTCTTATTCTTACTCTTTGGTTTGGGGAATATTTGATTGCATCCAGGTACGGAGGAATTTAAAGTGCCTTTTTCCACATCTATGGTTACTCCGAAGAGTTTCAGCAGGGATCTTCCAAGTGTGATTTGTCCTGTACCTACACATTTAATAACGAGATAATCAGTGGATACCGTTTTTCCAAGAAGGGTGGTGAATACTCCTTCAGCTATTCCCTTAAGAATTATAACAGAGTTATCAGTTAGATTTATTCCTTCTCCACCTTCAGTAAGTCCCCAGAGTGTCAAAGATTCATAAATACTTTCAGGCATGAGGCAAAATTCAGTCATAATATCACAACGGGCATTAAATTTTTTACCATCAATAGTAACTTTAATAGTAGGGACGCACATTGAAGGTTCAGAGTTTATTGGGACATAATCAAAATGCTCACGAATCCGACCATACCCTTCTTTTAAGCAAGATACATTTGTCTCAAGAGTGTTCAATCTATTGTAAATACTAACAAGGGATGGATCATAATTATTAGTGGAACTAGATGATGCAACCAATTTTTTTATGGCATTAAAAGCTTGATCTCCATCACAGTGAAGGAAATCTCCTCCCACTACAGCATCTAAGGCATATCTATAACGAAGAATAAGCCCAAAATAAAAATTACTAAGAAGCAAACTTAGCGTCATTCTAGGTTCGTTTTACTATAGGAATCAAAAATTCTAGACCAAGCTTCCTTAAAACTCTCTTCACCTTCTTGTTTAAAAGTGAAAATCAATTCCTCAGGTGATAGAGTAACAACTACAGGACTAGTCATGATAATAAAATAAGGTAAATGCAAGTAACTAATTTTTTTGTGTTTTTGATATAGAGAACGCAAACAAGATAGTAAATAAAGTAAAGCTAGCAACTAATTTTTTTTTATTTTGATATAAGAAAGCAAAAAAAGCAGTAAATAAAATAAAGTAAAGCAAGACAAAAACAAAGTAAAGAGATTGGAAGTGGGAGACTCCCCTTGCAGCGTGTCTTGATCTCCCCGGCAACGGCGCCAGAAAATAGTCTTGATGACGCGTCAAGCACACGCCCGTTGGGAACCCCAAGAAGAAGGTGTGATGCGTACAGCAGCAAGTTTTTCCTTAGTAAGAAACCAAGGTTATCGAACCAGTAGGAGCCAAGAAGCACGTTGAAGGTTGATGGTGGCGGAGTGTAGTGCGGCGCAACACCAGGGATTCCGGCGCCAACGTGGAACCTGCACAACACAATCCAAGTACTTTGCCCCAACTTAACAGTGAGGTTGTCAATCTCACCGGCTTGCTGTAACAAAGGATTAGATGTATAGTGTGGAAGATGATGTTTGCAAAGAACAGTAAGAACAAGTATTGCAGTAGATTGTATTCGATGTAAACGAATGGACCGGGGTCCACAGTTCACTAGTGGTGTCTCTCCGATAAGAATAAGCATGTTGGGTGAATAAATTACAGTTGGGCAATTGACAAATAGAGAGGGCATGACAATGCACATACATATTATGATGAGTAGTGTGAAATTCAATTGGGCATTACGACAAAGTACATAGACCGCTATCCAGCATGCATCTATGCCTAAAAAGTCCACCTTCAGGTTATCATCTGAACCCCTTCCAGTATTAAGTTGCAAACAACAGACAATTGCATTAAGAATGGTGCGTAATGTAATCAACAAATACATCCTTAGACATAGCATTGATGTTTTATCCCTAGTAGCAACAGCACATCCACAACCTTAGAACTTTCTCACATCGTCCTGCATTTAATGGAGGCATGAACCCACTATCGAGCATAAATACTCCCTCTTGGAGTTACAAGTATCAACTTGGCCAGAGCCTCTACTAACAACAGAGAGCATGCAAGATCATAAACAACACATAGATGATAGATTGATAATCAACATAACATAGTATTCCATATTCATCGGATCCCAACAAACGCAACATGTAGCATTACAGATAGATGATCTTGATCATGTTAGGCAGCTCACAAGATCCAACAATGATAGCACATGAGGAGAAGACAACCATCTAGCTACTGCTATGGACCCATAGTCCAGGGGTGAACTACTCACACATCAATCCGGAGGCGATCATGGCGATGAAGAGTTCTCCGGGAGATGATTCCCCTCTCCGGCAGGGTGCCGGAGGCGATCTCCTGAATCCCCCGAGATGGGATTGGCGGCGGCGTCTCTGGAAGGTTTTCCGTATCGTGGCTCTCGGTACTGGAACTATTACCGACGAAGGCTTAAGTAGGCGGAAGGGTAGGTCAGGGGGCCTCACGAGGGCCCCACACAACAGGGCGGCGCGGCCCCACCCTTGGCCGCGCGGCCCTGGCGTGGCGGCGCCTCGTGGCCCCACTTCGTATCTCCTCCGGTGTTCTGGAAGCTTCGTGGAAAAATAAGATCCTGGGCGTTGATTTCGTCCAATTCCGAGAATATTCCTTTACTAGGATTTCTAAAACCAAAAACAGCAGAAAACATCAACTGGCTCTTCGGCATCTCGTCAATAGGTTAGTGCCGGAAAATGCATAAATATGACATAAAGTATGTATAAAACATGTGAGTATCATCATAAAAGTAGCATGGAACATAAGAAATTATAGATACGTTTGAGACGTATCAGGGAGGCTTCGTGCGGCTACTACCGGTGGATCGTCGACGCGATCTACGACGCGCGCGGCAAGATGTACCTCAACATCGGCTGGGAGAAGTTCGCGCGACACCACAGCCTCGAAGCCGGCTTCATCCTCATGTTCTCCTACTTCGGCGACAGGGACATGAGCGTCAAGGTCTTCGACGAGACGCGCTGCCGCTGGGACTACCACGGCGACAACACCGACGAGGAGGACGACTGAGTGTTGTTTCTTCGCAGCAAATACGTGCACGGAGGTTTATGGATGTTCGTCTCATCGGTAGAACCAACAAGGGCACCATCCTCCCGCTGGATTTTCCAGTTTGGGTGACTGGGTGTGCCCTCGAGTGTTCTTTCTTAGCAGCGAACACAGGAAACCTTCGATGCACGGCCTAGTTAGGTTTAGTTTTTTTTGCAATATTTTATATTTGTGTCCACCATGGTTCAAACTATGTACTAGTTTGTGGAAACCATGTTCCTAACTATGTCTTCGTGTAAACCACGTTCCCAATTATGTATTAGTTTGTAGAAATTGAAATAAAAATGTCAAAAAAGTATTTTAAATGTTTGGGGGAGGCGTTTGGGGGACGCGGCTGGGGAGCGACGTCCCCCAAACGCGGCACGAACAAAACACGTCCCCCAAACGCTCAATCCGGCGCGGTTTGGGGGACGCTTTGGGGGACGCGGCTGGAGATGCTCTTAGCTCACTCTGCTCTCTCCATCCCCTATGTTGACTTCTTCTCTCATAGCCCACCCACCTTGCACATTTCCCTTACTATGCACACCCCTGACCACCCTTTCTCATCCACCGAGTCGACCCCTCCTCTACCTCTGGTCCCCGAATCAGCGCCGCTACTGCAACATATCTGCGAGCCTTGTCCTCCAATTCGGTGAACCATCTTCTTGGGAATCACCTCTTCCCCCTTCCCCATATGTGGAAAATTATGCTGTTCGATTTGGTTGTGATCGTTAATCTATTTTCCTTTGTTTGCACCTGACCAAGCGCCCACCTCCAACCAAATCAAGCGTACGGTTAATTTTCACCGGAGCACCCGATGCCGCTTCTCGAGTCGGTGCTAGTGATAATCCTAGCCACAGATCGACTAGAATCGAGCGTAACGCGAGGAATTCAACCCTGGCGCTCGCTCTAAGCGCCCACGTTGTACAAGCCCTCATGTCTAGGTATAAGAGCATACCATCGACGCCATGTTGGACCTCACACCTAAGTCGTCCAAGTCGCCGAATGTAAGAGTAGATGGCCTGCCCAAGGAGAATGAGCTCGGGCTCACTACATCGAACTCGAGCGAGGCTTCGACAAGCCGGTGAGCCCGGGTCGGCGGGACATGTGGACATGTTTTTTTCATGCCGAATGGTAGTACATCTAGGATTTTTATATGTCGCTTAGGAGGTTCATTCAACTTGCTGCACACCCATACATTGTATGTTCCATGCACATTGTGTCATGTTGTAATGATTTCAGGTGTGTCGCACATGTTGTGTTCGTGTTGTAAGTTTTCGAAGGTTTATATTCTACAAATTTGATCCCGAGACGATATTTGATGGTTACACAAAAACCGTGTATAAAAGTTTTTTGCCGCACCACCATTTTCTAGCTAGATCTCATAGTTAGTTTTTTTTAAAGAAAAAAAATGTTTGAGTTAGTGTATTTGGCACATGGGTTGGTCAGTCTGCCAACAGCCCAACACACGGCCTGTTTACTTTGCCGGCCTTCTTAGCCCAACACACAGCAACACCCATTTCTACCTAGATCTCCAAGTTGACCAGCCCAAAGGCAACCAGAGGTTTAGGGTTCCGGCCGCCGGAGAAAACCACACGGAGGAGCCGCCGGAGAAGGGCGAGGAAGATGAGCGGGAGCGCGTTCAACGCGTTCAAGGCGAAGGTGCCGGTGGAGTGGAGCCCGCGCCTCTACATCACGCTGGTGCGCGGCCTCCCCGGGACGCGCAAGCTCCACCGCCGCACCCTCGAGGCCATGCGCCTCCGCCGCTGCCACCGCACCGTCGAGCACCGCACCACGCCCTCGCTCCTCGGCATGCTCACCCAGGTCAAGCGCCTCGTCGTCGTCGAGACCGAGGAGATGTACAACGCGCGGAAGCTCGCCGACGAGCAGCGCCGCGCGCCCAGGCCCCCGCTCGTCGTCTCGCACGCCCCGCCGCCGCCGAAGGCGGCCTCCGCCGCTGAGGCGGGGAATTAGCCCCTGGTTAGTCGCCGGAGTCTCTTAGATCCCCATGATTTGCTTGCCTTTGCCCGCTTGCGCGTGTAGGTGCTTGATGTAATGCCTAGGAAGGGCCAGCACTTTGTTTCTACCTGTGAGGAGGTTTTTCATTCCAATACAAATCCATGATATCGAGTTAATGGAAATAAGTGATGAATTTCCTGTGATCATCCAATTTTAGTACTGGTTCGGTGATAGTTTATTCAAATGGAATCCTTAAGCCAAATCACTTGATGTTGCATATAACTGTTTGTGTTGAGTATGGATATGCCTGCAATACACAGTGATAGACTCTTGAAATGGTTCTCCCATAAACATATATATGTCAAGTTGTTCAACTAGTACACCTATCTTGATTCCAAGGTCGAGTTGGATACAATTTGGATGGCTTTCATTTAGCTAATCATGATATGATAGGCAGGTAAAGGATTTTGCCTAAACTTTATGTAGTATACTGGGATCTGGGAAATGCAACCATCCCTTATCTAGTATCTAGAAGTTAATCTAGATTGCATTTCGCACTAGATGTGATAATTCCCTTGTTAACTATGGATTTGATTTTGCGTAAGATGTTTGATGCCTTGCCTTGAAAATTCCTTTGTAACTCCTGTTGAAGGTGTGGCTTACTACTCTAGATCTAATTTTGGTAGCATTTTGGAGATTTGAGAGCTAGGGTTGTCCATACTCCACAGGCTTTTTGCGAGGTTGTCATGATAACGGCCTCCACCATGGCAGGGGTAAGTAGAATGTAGGAAGCAGGGATAAGAGAGAAAAAGGAGGTGCACACTTTTCCAAAATGGAAAGACGTAGTGGCGAATTAAAAATTGAGTAGTGGCAATTAATAAAAATCTACTTTAGGGGTTTGAGAAATACTCAAATTTTCCTTACAAAATTGGTGTATCAAGTGTGTAAGTATGACGGTTAAACATTTAAGTGAATGACTTTCTATTTATGGTCATGTTTAGACTTGACGTCCTAACAGCCAACTATACAACTTTTCTAGTATATGTGCAATGTTTCTACACCGAAGTTGCAGAATTGGATGCAGTAGGTACACTCATCAGTCCACCACTACTGTAGCTTAGCTGCCCCTTTAGAGGAACGTACACATGCAACAAATAAAACCGCATATCACCTGCTCTAGTTCTTCAACTCTGAATTCCTGATGACATTTTGGATGCAATTAAATTAAATTGGTTGAAAGCAGGTTGAAAGGTACAACCATACAAGTAATGGCAACCTCTGATGTGAACTCATAGTGTATTGCTAACATAACTAGAGATTAGTACCACTTATTAAGGTTTTATACTCTCTTATGCTATGTGTTTTGTTGTGACCTTCTTTGCTTGATCAGATGGCCCCATGAATCATGATCTATTGATCTGTGTAGCTGTAACATCATTGTAGTGGGAAATTCTGTATTATATTGATTTAGAAACAAATTATTATGCATCGTGTAGATAAATCATTTCTAAATGATCTTTAGCATGAACAGGCTTGCTAAATAAATTTCGCATGCATTTTGGACCAATATAAGCTTGTTATTAATATTTGTGATTTTGAATTGCGTTTGTCTAGTAGCCGGTGAATATGATCATTTATGGCTGCAGGGCATCTCCAGATGATGTATTTCATGTTTTTTTATCAGTCTACCGCCGTGGCTTCTCTGGGTCATCGTGGTTCTGTTTTACTTCATCGAGTGGAGTGATTATGCTACGTGGTGAGGCCTCCACTTGAGTCATGTGATAGATTTCGATCCTGATTTGCCCTATTAGGACCAGAAGAATGTTACCATCGAATTGATTTTATCGTATATTTTGTGCTGAATGTTAGCATCTAGATTTTATCGTATACTGTTTGTGTTCCATCCACAGCAACTGTACTAAGCTTAGCATGTACTTCCTCCATCCACGAATAAGTCCTGACAACAGGCAATTCTAGATTGGGTAATGGTGCCCTTACAAGAAAACTATAGAGTACCTCTATTCCAAAATGTAAAATGGTTTGGTAGGTTAAAACAGCCTACCAAAACGTGTTATATTTTTGGAACGGAGGTAGTATGAAAGAAGCAGCAGGTTTTCATCCTACTATTACATGCTCCTGCTTGCCTCCATTGTTGAGCTTTCTCGAGGATGAAAATGCTAACTCTCAGAGCATTGCATCGCTTCTGAACATTGCCAAACACCGAGGTGTTATTCTTCTTTAACAGATTCCAGCAGATTAGCTTCAGCACTGCATCTTTTTCGTCTTCTGCAGTTGTCATCCTGCCAGCTACCCAGGTGATCAGTGTTACAGGGGATAGGAACGAGTGTTTAAATGAGAGAAACACCAGGACCAAACTTGTTAGAATAGACGCACTGCATCAGGATGTGCGATGTAATGTCCTCCTCCTGGAGACAGTGATACCATGATACACTCAGGGTTTGCAAGTTGCAACCCTCTACGGGACTCTTGGATCTGACATTCAGATTGTATGTTCGCAGGGCTGACCAGCTAAAGATTTTGCCATTAGCTGGTGCCCAACACGTCCATATTATTATTGCAAATGCAAGTGGAAACCTGATGAGATCTTCGCACAGTCTGCCACAAACCAATTTTGCAGAGTACTTGCCAGAAGAATTTCTCTGCCAGATAAACATATGTTGATTCTCCTGATTTGGTTGGACATTGAGCTCCGCATCCCAGAGCTTGGCATACTGCACTAGTGGTGGTATCGTTGATAAACCTCCCATGATGTCAGTAACCCAACTGTTTGCAGCAAGCCCCTCGTGCCCTGTTCTTTAACTCGCTTGGCAACTTCCCTCAAGAACTAGAGTAGCAATGTCATGAGCGCTACTTCCATTTACAAAGTGCAATAGGCCGCCCAAGCCGAAGAGCGCCATGACTCAGTGGCAGAGCTTGAACAAAATCTTTGGAGGGGCGAAGCGGCAAAATGACATGTAAATGTTATTTGGAACATCAAATCATATGATTGCAACAAGCTAGAATTTGTGGTATTTTTAGAAACATCAATAACTAGACTAGTATTGTTCACAAAATACATTTCTAACATCATTATTAGGCATAAGCTCCTCCAAAAAAAAAAAGAATCTATATACCATGGATTTTCTTTTGTCATCATACAACCATGTAGTTAATCACCACAAATCAATTCTTTTTCTTTTTCTGAAAATGATTCAATGGTTTTTCCCTTGACCATTGTTACTTCCTGCCTACATGGTGAAACACCAATCTTTGACCAACAATTTTAAATTACTGCAAAATCTATATAACCTACCTAGGATTTTCCCCATTTCTAAGATGTAAAATCAGAGCAAAAAAACAATAACTAAATCGGGAGTTTGCGATTACATTAGGATGGTAGAAAACTACCAGCTGTTCTGTGAGAGGATTCGCTCGCCGGACGGCCGGAGGGAATGAGAGATAGCTTGCACGGGAGGATGCAGTGCGAGCTGCCGCGATCCCTGCTGCTGAGATGCTCGCGCGTCCAGGACGAGTCGATCTAGTCTCCGGTATACCACCGCCGCCACCGTGCACCACCGGTAGGCGGTCACGCCGACGGCCAGACCGTTCCCGTCGCCGTTCGCTGGCAGAGATGAGAGACATAGTAGGATGAAAAGGTCTCGTTCGATGTTCGTCTTCCCGGGATATTATAAAATCCCCCCGTCTTCCCACCAGGTTGAACGAGAAGGGACAAATGGGCCTTATGGGCAGAGCATACTACGGGATGTTAAGGAAAAATACTTTTCGCTGGCCCCCGTGAAGCTCCGCCGTACATGAGGGAATGCCCGAAATCCGGCGATGGAGAAGCTGTCGTGAATGTCAAAGTTCTTCCGCAAGAACCTAACTCCGGCAGAGTAGGAGGTCCTGGGGCAGCGGCAGGGACCTCTCCGGCTCTCCCATTTTCTTGGACAGCCAGACCGGAGGGAGTAAGGGGTGAAGCCGCCGCCAAAATGGCTGGCCTCCTGCGCCACCGCCCGCCCGAGGTCTATATTTTACTCCCTTCTTGTTTCGCAACCTATACAGAGATCCACCTTGTCGCAAGCAAGCATGTACGTCCGTTAACTCCTCTTTGATGTTGCATCAAGCGAACGACGAGGAACAGCTGCTGTTGCACATCACATGTTTGTTATAATGCCCTGCCCTTGTTCTCCGTGAAAACCCAAGGATATACAGCTGCTTAAGAAAGTCTAGTGCCTTTTTATTAACACCAGCTCAGTCCTTTTTGTGATCTCCACAACAATATTGTTTTCTTTGTGCAAGTATCCAAGGGATCGGAGAAGAATTGAATCCCCTTCCGGTCATCTGCAGAAAATGTGTACTTGTCCTGAACCAGAGTTCGCTATCAGTCTCTTGGTCTCAAGCAGTACCACACCTAGCAAAGTAGCAACTGCTGGGTCAACATCATGGACCATTCTTTCCAGGTTTTCTTTCCACGTCTTCGTCAAGTTATCACTCATGCCATTTCTCATCCACTTGTTGCTCTACCGCTATGGTGTTGGTCTGTGGAGGAAATTACAAGTCAACAACTACTTTGGGAGAGACATATAGAGAAGGTAACTGCACAAGATGCAGTACACTAGGCATGGCCCCTGCAGGAACTCCCCGCTCTCTTTCTCCACATGGCACCCTCATTCTCTTTACCCATCTTCTCATCTTATTGCCGTCCAACACCGCCGCACAATCCATCGGCAATGGATCCGAGATCGACCGCCAGGCCCTCCTCTCTTTCAAGTCTGGCATCTCCAGCGATCCACGCCAAGTCTTGGGATCATGGAACACCACGACCCACTTCTGCAGATGGCGAGGGGTCGCTTGCGGTAAGCCTCGTCCATTTCGTGTCGTCTCCCTCGACTTGAGCTCTCAACAGCTCGGTGGTGAGTTATCTCCTTGGATAGCTAACCTTACATCGCTAAGACAGTTAAACCTTTCAGATAATCACTTCGCTGGTGTCATCCCTGATGAGTTAGGCACACTTCAACACCTACAATCTCTGGAACTTGACAAGAACAGTCTTTTAGGTGTCATTCCTAGATCATTAGGCACCAGTGGATCTCTTAGATATGTGAATCTCGCATATAACCGCCTTCTGGGCCGTATCCCTGAGTTCGATAAGATGTCAGCCCTCGAATTTCTTGACCTGTCATCTAATAACCTTTCTGGAAGCATACCTTCATCACTGGGAAATGTTTCTTCTCTCGTAGGTGTATGGCTTGACGCAAACAGCTTATCAGGACCAGTTCCAGAAACTTTGAGCCTTATTCAGAACCTTAATGTGCTGTTTTTAAGTGACAACTACTTGTCAGGGCATGTCTCGGCCAAACTTTACAACATATCATCACTCCTTTACCTTGGTTTAGCCCGAAATAACCTTACTGGACGAATACCATCTAGCATTGGAAAGACGTTACCAAACCTGGTAGGGATGTCTATGTCGGGTAACAGATTCGAGGGATTAATTCCATCATCACTAGCAAATGCATCAAAGCTCCAATCAATTGATCTTGGAGTTAACTCCCTAACTGGACCAGTGCCATCTCTAGGATCTTTATCCGACTTACAACTACTAAATCTGGAAAGTAACTTCCTAGAAGCTCATGTCCGAGAATTCCTTCTCTCTCTTGTAAACTGTCGGCTTCTAGTTGTCCTAACCCTATCAGGGAACAAATTTTCTGGTCAGATTCCATCTACAATAGGTAATCTTTCTCAGTTGAATGAGCTTTACCTAGACAGCAATGACTTGAGTGGAAACATACCGGCAAGTTTAGGAAAATGCAAGCAACTGGATATGCTAAACATGTCTTTTAACAACCTTCAAGGACCAATACCAAGTCAACTCCTCAATAGCACATCTCTATCCCAGGGTTTAGATTTGTCAAACAACAACCTCACTGGTTTAATACCGGAAGAAATTGGTGCGTTGATTCATCTTGTCCATCTCGATATTTCCGTCAACAAATTTTCTGGTCAAGTTCCAGTTTCACTTGGCCAATGTGTCCAATTATATTCTCTCGTACTGGGAAGTAATATGCTTAATGGAAGCATACCTCAGTCTTTCAGTGAACTAAAGTCCATCGAGCAGATCGATCTTTCCCACAACTACCTTGTTGGATCAATTCCAGTGTTCTTTGTGAGCATGGTTTTTCTGCAGAAACTTGATCTGTCTAACAACTACTTTGAAGGGGAGATTCCAACTCGTGGCATCTTCCGGAATCATAGTGCAGTAATATTGGATGACAACACAGGGTTGTGTGCAAGTGCAACCACCAATTTGTTTCAGCTTCCAGTTTGCACCACAACTTCATCTGTTGAGAGTAAGAAGGATGCACTCTTATTGGTAAAAGTAATTCCTCCAATTGCTATTGCCTTGCTCTCCTTCATATTCTTTGTGGTCACTCTTCTGAAGCAAAGGCAACCAGAAGCAGGTCCATGCTACACTGGGACAATGAAAAAGGTTTCATATGGCGGCATTGTTAAAGCTACCAATTGGTTCTCTCCGGTCAACAAGATCAGCTCGAGTCGAACCGGTTCGATCTACATTGGAAGGTTTGAGTTTGACACGGATCTGGTCGCCATCAAGTTATTTCATCTCGACGAGAATGGTGCACGAAGTAGCTTCCTTACTGAGTGTGAGGTGCTACGTAACACACGCCATCGCAATCTTGTTAAAGCTGTCACGGTATGCTCCACAGTAGACCTTGAGAACAATGAATTCAAGGCTATAGTGTTTGACTTCATGGCCAATGGAAGCTTGGACATGTGGCTGCACCCGAAGCTGCACAAAAACACCCCCAAAAGGGTACTGAGCTTTGGCCAGAGGTTAAGAATAGCGATGGATGTGGCTTTGGCTTTGGATTATATGCACAACCAGTTGACGCCTCCTCTAATCCACTGCGATTTGAAGCCCGGCAACATTCTTCTGGACTATGATATGACTGCAAGAGTAGGTGATTTTGGGTCAGCAAGGTTTCTCTCTTCAACCCCTGGTAATTCAGAAGACTTGGTTGGCGTGGAAGGAACAATTGGCTACGTCGCACCCGGTGAGTTGAACTTTGTTTTGAGTATTTCTTATTGTTTTTTTCTCTTGTATTAATAATGCCATAAATGCTTTTACAGAGTACTGCATGGGATACAGAGTCTCAACAGGATGCGATGTCTACAGTTTCGGGATCTTGGTTCTAGAAATGCTCACCGGAAGGCGACCGACAGATGCCATGTTCACCGACGGACTGAGCCTTCACAGGCTGGTGAACTCGGCATTTCCGGATAGACTTGGGGAGGTTTTGGATTCCTATATTGCCCATGAGCAGCAGAATGAGTGTGACAAAGTACTGAAGCAGAGATGCATTGTGCATTTGGTTGAAGTTGGCCTCCTGTGTTCAATGGAATCGCCTAAGGATCGACCAGGAATGGCAGAAGTTTGTGCCAAAATTCTCTCTCTCAAAGAGACTTTCTTTGAGTTATGCTGATTAACCTGCAGATCTACATGTTCTTCAATAAAAAAATACGCTGCATGGATATCTTTGATCTAACTCTTGGTTCAACAGGTCACGTCTTAGTGTGGGCAAATCACCAGAACTCTAGTTATTAATATTTGAACTCCTGGAGAGCGTATTGGAGCTCTAGCGTCTCCTCAAGAGATCTGTATTTTTTTTAAATCTAGATCAAATTTTAGAACCTCGATGTATATGATTAATCTGTATATCTAAGGAAGTATATTGCAGCACGGTATGTGCATGCACGTGCATTGTCTGAATTTCCTGAGCCATGATTCTTAATTCCACATGAAAATATACTTTGATCAATCAAATTGTTAATTTTCATAACACTTGCAATATGTTAAGTTACTAGCATTGTCGATGTTGGTCCTCCTCGGCAGCACAGTGACGTTGCGGCGTCCGGCATCACTCTTCTCCTCACGGTGCTCCTCCTCCTCCTCCTTCTCCTTCTTAGCCAAGATTGAGAGGGAGTGTTTCCTAGTGAAGCCTCCTCGCTTGCTCTTGAGGGATGGTGACATATTTGTAGCATATGGAATATCCATATTGGTTGTTCTTATCTATGAAGAGGACTAACTCTATTTTTTTACATTCATGGAGTTGAGTGAATTTCCATTCTCCCTTAATTTTAGGGGTGTTTCGATGATTTAGAGCACTTGTGCTATTCCTTTGTCGATTCCTTTTAGATTGACACGACATGGGCACGGGGCCTAGAAAAGAATTCCGTTCTTGCCACCAGCTCCATACAATTTGTCTCGAAGATAACCTTCTCAAACTGACGTTCTTTGGCAAAAACCGTAACATCCCTTAGTGCAAAAGCTTCAATAATTAAAGGTTCAGCTGTCTATAAAGCTTGCACCATGCTCCCCTGAATCCCAGTGAGTCTCGAGCAACACCACCAGAAGATGCCACACCATCCTCTTCTCTTGTTGCCCTATTAGAGGTCAATTTAATGGCCCCTTCTTCCAGCTCTCCCATGTGCAGATAGGTCTAGCCTTCTTCACTTTTTTTCTTTCTTTAAACTATCCAACAAGAATAGAGTTTCTACGATATTCTCTACATGTCATTGTTGGATTGTAGCCTTGACCATCATGACTCCATCTATTTCGTGAATCCCAAATTGCTGATATCACCAAAATAATAGTCGCCTTATCAAGCTTGTTGAAAGCTGCCGAGCATAATATATCGTGTGCTCACGGCCAATACAACCGGGGCAGTTTGACACTGAGATAATCCTTTACAAGCTTACCAAAATGCTGAAATCGGCCTAGGTCCTTTGCACAATATTTTTGGTGGATGCCTAAATACTCCACTATCAGTCGCAATGTTCAAATTGCTGGACTGGCAGCAATTTGCTGGGCCATTTGGAAAGCACGTAATAAAGCATGCTTTGAAAAAGTTTTCCCTAAAAATCTTGTTGAGCTAATCTATCGTGCTGTGGTTTTCATGAAATATTGGGCAGGATCTCACGTTGCAGCTGAAGCCTCGCAACTGAACCAAGGTGCTGATGCGCTCCTCGAGATGGCTGCTGGAGCTGTTACCAGAAGGACAGATGCTGCTGGTGCAAGCAACGCCCCCAGCCTAATGGATCGACCTGCTGGTGATATGGAGGTTGATGGAGAAGACGCTGATAATCTTGCTGAGCAAAATGCTGATGTTGGTGCCCTGATAAAAACTGCAATCGTTTGCTCTGCTGTTTGATGTCGGTTAAAAACTTCTGTTTGCAGGAGGCTGCTGTTCGCCTCATCGAGCCATCCTTTTGGTAGTTGTAGATGTTATGAAACTCCTAGTCAAGTTTTTAGTCCCATCAAAACGCTAGCTGGTAGTTTTATGCGGCGATCCTTCCCCTTTTGCTTCTGTGTTGTTTTGAGGCATGCTGTCCTCCAATGGCTGTGGTGGTGTATATAGTTGGTAGGAGCCTTGTGGTGGTGAACTGTAAAACCTGACTTTCTTTTTCACCAGTAAAAATGCCCGTGCGTTGCCACGGACGAGCGACATCACACATAAACAAATCAAAAGTGTGGTTAAAATACAAAGATTATGTCCTTCATCTATAACATTGTTTCTACATTGTTTCAAACAAGTCTGATTTATGTCATTAGACGGAGCAACGAAACCGAGTAGCAGCATCATAGTAGGCAAGGGAATGGAAACAAAGCCATTGTGTTGTCTCATCAGGCTTACTTTTTTCCGAATTTATATTTGAGACATATTCATCATATGCGGGTGAAGCACGGATGCGAAGAGTAATTCTATTGTGAACATGCAGATTTTGAAAAATATATGAGCACATTCAAATGTGTAATGAATAAGAACTATCTATGATTATAAGTACACCATTTTTTAAAATATTGTTGGAACATCAACTTAATTATTTCAATTGCATTTTTGAATCATACACACAAAAATGAAGAGCTTATCTAAATAATTAATATAAATAAAAAAAGATAAGAAAAAGTCATGGAATTTTTCATATCGCACCGCAGCATGTTCTGACATAAAACAAATGTTTCAAGTGATGTAAATAGTTAAATGCAGATTGTAGTGCTCACCAATGCAGTATTGTTTTTATTCTTTTTTTAGGAACACATTAATAGCCAGCATCCCTTCTTCACGGAGGGGAGATCATCAGGGGTACATTGGGTTGCTGACTGGATGTAATGGACAGACCAAGAAGAACTGGAGGGGTGTTAAAAATTGATAAACTAAAACTGCAGGTGCCACGCATCTTGGAAACCAAATGATCACAGATTGTAGTTTGGTAACATGTTTTAATACCATGTTTTATCACCTTAACATGTTGCCAAAATAACAGCATTAGCTAACAGAAGAGAAAAGAACGAGTAAAACAAAAATTGTTACAGTGTAATCCTTATCTTGAATCACCTGCAACCCCTGGCAAACCGAAAATGATTACAATGCCATTTTTCTTGCGCAGATGGCAAGTTACGGTGAGTTTCTTGTTTAAGTAAGGTACAGAGGTAGAAATACAACAATCAAATCAGCAGTAGGAGAAAAAGGATTATATGCTAGACTGCACAGATCCTATATAGAATACAATGTACACCAACACGTCTAGATCACCACAGTCCATTGCTCATATTTATTCATACACAAAAATAGATACAACCAGGGAGCTCAATCATGTTGGCTAGAATGCTCAATGCTCTTGCTAACAGTTCTGGGAAGTGAAACTAAATTATTCTCGCTGACTCAAAAGAGAGGAATCTGACTATATATAATTACAGTGAAAAGGCTAGTCCTTTACTGTTCAATATATAATTACAGAGAAAAGGCATCATTATTAACAGAGAAAAGGTACCTAACACAAACTTAGCAAATAAAATTAAATATTTATTAGTCTCATAAACTAAATCCTAGAAACAAACAATTTGCATCAAACAACTGAGCTTCAATGCTTGTTTGGATCACAGAGCCCTCACAGTTCAACTCAGAACAATAATTGACACCAAAGAATGGCACCCATGTTGTCTTAATTACAATAGCATCATGCTTCAATTATCCAGGGTCCTAATAGGTACTGGACAATTGCAATTGTGTACCAAATAGTGTACTAAAAATAGAGATTGCTAGTTCAGTTCAGAAAGACCAGGCTTTTTGTAATGAAATGTGCCTCTAGTGAATACTTTGTGGTAAATCAACTTTTAAAATCGATGATATAATGAGAAAAAGGCATTATTAATTCTTCGAAGGTGCCACATGTGTATCTTTTTGAAAGCAGTTACAAAAAATAGAAGTAGCAAATTATCTTTTTAAAATCGGTGATATAACAAGAAAAGGCATCATTATTAATTCTTAAAATGTGCCACATGTGTATCTTTTTGAAAGCAGTTAATTAAAAATGGAATGTATGCAGTATGTTTAGTCCTCGGAGATATGCATAGTCCTAACCAACAGAAATTTTCAAACTCAAACTGCATTCAGAGCAAACTTTAGACCGTGAGACATAAAGTGAGTAAATTTGGGTTGTTCTGCCAAGTCCTAAACTTCCCAACGTTCAGCATGCACAGTTCTCCAAAATGTAAGAAAATAGTAAGTTGGGAAGAGGGTTCACCCGCTTTTCTGAATTATTACTACCAGTCTCACGTGCAGCTCAAATACAACCTTTTAAGGGACATTCCTGAGCAAGCTAGCCATGGAAAAACATATGAGTGACTAAACACTCAGAAGGTGGAGAATAATAAGCCACAAATACAATTTCATGTTAGAGCTAGAAATTCTCATGTTTGTAAAAGGAGTTAGTACACATGTACACATATCAAAATATTACTGAACTTTTAATAACGGCGAGGAGACCATATTCAGGGTATGACCTGATAAACTGGATATGGAGCAACCAAGAAAACAAGATGTGCCGAATCAAACTACCGAAATCAAACAAAAATTGTAAAATCGTGTGGAGTGCAAAGAACAATTTTGCAAAGAAAAATGCTATGAATTCTATAGTAGTAGTACTGCTAATCTGAAACTTTGCTAATTACCGAAGACCATTATTTTGTAACTTATTTCATCTCTTCAGTAAATAAGCACTACTAATCTAAGTACAGGTCTTCATTATCCCCTGCTATGACTATAAATTATGTAAATTTTGCATTCTGTCAACACCACATATTCTTTGTTTTCTAAAACAGCTTTGGATATTACTTATGATGTAGGAGCTTTCCTAGTTCTAACCTTCAGTCATGTAAGCGACAAATACATGATATATATCTATCCTACTTTGGCTTCCTATACTTTAACCTGATATCTGTCTGCAACCCAGACAACAACCACATGTTTCCCATCTTCACCATTGCTGACATGAAGTCAGCCAAGATATTTCTCAGGTGTTGCTGTACTGCCTCACCAGAGCATCCAGGCTAACAAACTATCAAGTGCATCATTTAGCATGCAACTTGTGTTGAATAACTGATGTCAACTCCAAGCATAGAAAGAGCTATTTTATTAAGTAAACAACTGATATGTGTTTATGTGTTGAAGTAACTGATATGTCCTTACGTGTTATTTAAATTTCATTATTGTGCATGTTAAACTACAGATGAACAGACCACCTGGGCAAGAATGTCATCCAGATATACTCTCTGCAGCCTGCATCCCTTGAGTGAGGGTACGCATGTGTCTAAGAACTTGATATGCAAGATATACCATATTCAAGAGTGCACTAACAATCGGAAACATCTCTGAGCTCTCATTATCTGGACCAAACCTTCAATAGTGTGCTGAAATAATAACAAAAAAAATATCAGAGCGTGGCTGGCTGCTAAGTACAGAACGACCGAGGAGATCCTAGATTGAACTGAAGTACACCCCTTTTTCTTATCCAAATCATCTTCCTCTTACCTGTACCAAGTCTCCTGAGGCCGGACCATCTCTCATGTCGCATCTTTTCCGAGTCACCCAAGACACTGCATTTCAGACACGATGGCATAAAGTGAGGGCGGGAAGGCTGCGTGAGATCAGAGTTTTAATAATAAAGATTTAATTATGAAGCATTAAATGTAGTTAGCCTAAAACAGAAGAAATAATAAACCTAGGAAATTTGTAGCTAATGTTACATAAAATCAATAACAGTGATCAAGTGAATGAACAACCAAAATGATTTTGACACAATCGTCCATAAGTAAATGGATATACTGATAATGCGGGTGTGCTGCATGAGATCAGAGTTTTAATATTAAATGATTTTGACACCCCTTTTTCTTATCCAAATCATCTTCCTCTTACCTGTGCCAAGTCTCCTGAGGCCGGACCATCTCTCAAGTCGCCGCTTTTCCGAGTCACCCAAGACACTGCATTTCAGACACAATGGCATAAAGTGAGGGCGGGAAGGCTGTTCGGTGGGTTTATTTGAGCCATATATATGTTTAATCTTGTACATTTCTAAGAATCACAACCAAATTTATAAAATAACAATTATGAGGGACCTGACTGAAGTTGAAAAATTAGTACGCATAATAGACAATTCAGTGGAACTCGAAAAAAAGACCCATAAGGTTAGTTGAGCATATGTAGAAAGGGGTAACAATTGTAATGATGAAGCAGAAAAGAAGACGCTCGCTATGATTTGTGTCAATTGAAAAGTTCTATGACGATGCGGTGGGGATTAGCAAGTGACTAATTGAGGGGCAAGGTCAGTGCGCTACAGCTGGTGTTGTCTTATTTTCTCTACGCGCGCTAATACAGATCGAGGAAATCTTCGATTCGATTGGATCCAGAACAGCTAAGGGAGGAAACCGTACCAGGTCAAACTCAGAAGATGCGGCGCCGGTGGCCTCTCGGTCGAGGTATAGGTAGATCCGCTCGAATTTCCCCCAGTAGGTCAAGGGCACGCCATAGGACACAGGGAAAGATCCTGCTATGGACAATATACAAAGGAAATACATTGTTTCTTGGAATAGAGTTACGAACAAAGAGGTAAAATGAGAAATTGCAAAATAATCACATTTAGGATATTGTTTGCCACACCTGTCTACCTTTGGTCATCAGGAAGAATGACCTTGACCTCCTCGCGTATTTGTACCCAGCCTCTTTGATCCTGCCATAAATAAAAAACTCTTTGATCAAGAGAACAGGATTGGAACTGGGCAATGGCCAGAGAATACCACACACATACATGCTGCTAGATCGATTAGAGACTTCGCTTTGCTGCTGCTCTAGCGTTGTTACTGCACATCTGAGTTAGTCCTACAGGGGATGGGAGGGGAGGCGGGGACAGAGAGAGGAGCTAGAGAGGGACATACCTGCTCTATGATTTCTTGACGATGTTGAGACCGAGGAGGTAGGATCTCATCTTCTTCACGGGGATGTGCTCCTCCACCCTCTCTTCTTCCCCTCCCCGAAGTATCCAGGGTTTGCATTGTTTCTCTTGATCTGACGGCGCTGCTATACGCCGGGGATGTGGTTGTGAGAGATGGACGCATAAGATCTGATATCCCTGTACATGTCCTCTCTCCGGAGGGAAGGATAACCCAGCGTTGCGGGTTGGGGCATACGGATCCGGACGAACCTCGCAAGATCTTGGTGGCCGTGTCGCGGATGACGGTGACCTCGTTGACGATGGCGACGTCACAGAACATGGCGGCCTGCTCGACCTCGGTCATGAGTTTGGGCACCTGGCCGACGAAGAGCTTGATGGCGCTCTCCTCCATGCCGCCCCGTCTTCGCCGGGGGCAGCGCCACCTCCCGCGGCCGCGACAGGCTGCTGCTCCTCCCTGTCGCCAGTGTCCTCCTCCATTGGACCCCGCGCCACGTGGGTGGCTGGCGAGAGCTGGCTGGCTGGCTGGCTTAGGGTTTGCGTGGGCGGCGCGGCGGCGTGGTCTGGTCGCGTGGGCGCGGTGGGGATTCGACCAGAGGGGGCTTTTCGGGAAAAAAAAACCGACATCATGGCATTCGTGCGTATTATATGTGATTTGTTGGGCTCGGCCCATTTGCGCGCGAGTAACGCTGGACGAAGCGACGACCAAACGTTTGACGTATTGTGATGGCAGAATAAGGAACCACTTTAGTCTTTTTAAGTAGTAGAGATAGAGATTATCCCCCGATAATGAAAATCAATCCCTCGGTGGGTCGCTTGGAAAAAAGCTTACCAAAATGCTACGCGTTTCATAACTTGACCAAAAAATTCCCTCAAAAAGAAAAAACCTGACCAAAAACCTGGCACCATCGGTAGTACATCAAATTTTCACAATTTACTCCATTGGTGGTTAAGGAATAGTGTGGTTTATTTTAGTAAGCACCTGCCTAAGCACTCCCTTTTTATATGAACTTAGAGTTAAAATATTTTGAAATTTCACATTTGCAGAATATACTCCTACACATGGTCCAAAACATTGACTACTGGCCTAAATATCTCGACTCGTAAAATCGAACGGACGGTGGTGAACTAAAAAAGGAATACGATGCGCAGCTGCAGCCGTTGGATCTTCACGCTGGTGCTCCGTCCCTGATGTTCTCCGGCGAGGCGACCCCCTCGCTCCGCCGTGCTCGCTTGCTTCTCCCCGGCGTCCAACGCCTCCACCAGTTCCCTCTCCATCCTTTCCTCGCCGCCTCGCCGTCGACTCCCCGATCCCCGTGGCGCGTTGCGCCATGCTGACAATGGTACCGCTCGCCTTCGCCTACCCGCCGCCGCCGCCGCCCGGATGCCCACTCGGCGCCTCGCCTAGGGTTTCTTCTCTCGGCCGGGGCGCATCCGCAGGTTGTGGGGTGCGCTCTTTCCCATGACCTCATCAGGCCTCAGCCCCAGAGTCTCAAACGCCCGCAGCAAACCCTCGCTGTGGCGCCCGGCAGCTCCCTGACTCCCCTTGCTACGGCGAGGTCTGCCGGCCCCAGGCGCGTGGAATACGAGCGAGCACTGAGTACAATGTATCCGGTACGTCTTGCACTAGATTCCCAGTTTGCCATGCCAAAATGGATGAAATACGGTTACCTGCCCGAAATTCAACATTTTAGATTGTTAGTGCAACAGGAATTGCAGTGCAGCATCAGTTTTTTTTCAAGGTATGCACAATCGCTTTAAGCGGTTCGGGTTTGTGTATGTGGTCTACTGATATGGGGTGGATGCTACCAAATCCCGTAGCACACAGCTTCAGCACCCGTTTGTTTTGTTGCAGTTTGATGTGTGCTCTGCAGGTTGAAGTCACTGGTATGAGTGAGGACTAGTCCTACGCACCCCCGTGTGTTGGTGTCAAACTTGTCGCTTTTGCTCTTGGAATTTCTACTTTGCTTACTACAATTCTACTAGTGTCGCTGCCTGCACACGTTTTCTTTCAAAAATATCTTTGTTTCTTTCTTCTACTTTTCCTGACCTGTGCATCACGTTCAGGGTGAGATAGCCACTTCATGTATGAAGTCAGTCAACTCAGTCAAGCATGACTTCAGGCTTCCGGTAGACGAACCCTTTAAATGACCTCGACACACAAGATCACCCAAGCTTCAACCAACCAGCACTCAAGTTCTTGTAGTTCTTGGTTCTTCCACGTCCTGTAACTCTGGGCATCATGCCCTTAATCTTGTCTCTGTTCTTTTCTTTTCTCGTCCTTATCTCCTGCAGCACTACAATACTCGAAGCCACACAAGCAAACAAGTCAGAGATTGATCGTCAGTCCCTCCTTTGCTTCAAGTCTGGCATCAACTCTTACCCCCTTGGCATCCTGGACTCATGGAGCAACGATTCACTTGACTTTTGTAGCTGGAAAGGTGTCACTTGCGGCACAAGGGTTCCGCACCGGGTGTTCTCTGTTAACCTCGCCTCTGCACAGCTCAGTGGGCAATTATCTGGATGCGTAGGCAACTTGACTTTTCTATCCAGGATGAACCTTGCCGATAATAATCTGTTCAGAACCATCCCAGAAGAGTTAGGCAGGCTTCCAAACCTTCATACGCTGAATCTTTCTGGCAACAATCTTGAAGGTAACATCCCTGATTCATTAGGCACTAGCAATTCTCTTAGTTATGTCAATCTTGCAAACAACACTTTTACTGGTGGTATCCCTCTCTCATTGGCCAATTGCTCCTCACTCAGCACACTTATACTGTCACGTAACAACCTCTCTGGAGAGATTCCTTCTACTTTGTTTGATAACAAATCTAAGCTTAATATGGTTGATCTCCAGGTGAATTCTTTCATTGGTGTAATTCCACCTTTCCATAGAGTCAACGCTCTCAGAATTCTTCGTGTGACAGATAACTTGTTGTCTGGAAGCGTACCTCCTTCAATAGGAAATGTTTCTTCCCTCACTTCTATATTTCTTGGCCAAAATAAGTTATCAGGAATTATTCCAGAAACTTTGGGTCACGTTGCAAAACTGCTTGAGCTTGACCTAAGCTTCAATAGTTTATCAGGGAATGTCCCGTTGTCTCTTTACAATATGACATCACTCCAAAACTTTAGCGTAGGTAGCAATGGTCTTATTGGAAAAATACCATCTCACATCGGTTACTCATTACCAAAGCTCCAGTCCCTGATCATGGGAAGCAACAATCTTGAAGGTAACATCCCTGCTTCACTAGCCAACATGTCAGATCTCCAAATACTTGATCTTTCAGACAACTTGCTACATGGCTCTGTTCCGTCTCTTGGTTCCCTGGCAAACTTACGTCGGTTAGTTTTGGGGACGAACTTTCTAGAAGCACATAATTGGTCATTCCTTACATCTCTAGCAAATTGCACCCAGCTGACAAAGCTGTCCTTGGAAGGGAATGCTCTTAATGGAAGCCTACCTATAACAGTTGTTAATCTTTCCACTAGGCTAGAAGATTTATCGCTTGGGTCAAACCAAATATCAGGTTCCATACCTGCTGAAATTAGCAATCTTGTCAGTCTCACTTCGCTTAGGATGGAAAGCAATTTCCTTTCTGGAAGCATACCTTCTACCATTGGGAGGCTGCAAAGGCTGTATATCCTAAATCTCTCAAAGAACAAATTATCAGGTCAGATCCCTCCCTCTGCTGGTAACATTACTCAGCTGGGCAAGCTTTATCTTGATGATAACAACTTAAGTGGAAACATACCTGGCAGTTTAGGTCAGTGCAAAGGACTTCTTGAACTAAACCTGTCTACCAACAGCCTTGATGGATCAATACCGGTCAATCTTTTTGCTAGCCCTCCACTTTCCTTGGGCGTGGACTTTTCATACAACAAGCTCACAGGAGAAATACCATCAGAAGTTGGCCGTTTGGCAAATCTTGCTCTTCTGAATGTTTCGAACAATCTGTTGTTCGGAGCGATTCCTGAAGCCCTTGGAAGCTGTGCCACTCTGTTATTCTTGCGCATGGAGAGAAATAAGCTTCAAGGACAAATTCCTCAAAGTTTCGGGAAGCTGTTGTCCATCCAGCAGATTAATCTAGCTCGGAATAGTTTATCTGGTCCAGTGCCAGAATTCTTTGGCGATCTCACTTTCTTAGACAAGCTTGATCTATCATACAACAACTTTGAAGGGCCAATTCCCTCTGGTGGATGCTTTCGTGACTCGAGTATGGTAGTTTTGGATGGCAATAAGATGTTATGTGCAAGAATCCCCATGCTAGCACTCCCAATTTGTGATGGCACCTCAAAGAAACATATCCCTTTGCTAACAATAGTAATTATAATTACACTGTTACTTGCTGGTTTACTATTGTTATATTTGGTTGCTACTATTTGGAAAAGAAGGGAGCAGTGTGTTACATTCCCATGGTGCAATAAGATTCTCAATGTGTTATGCTTTGTTGCCAACCGGAAGAGAAAAGAAGTTGTTGCCCATCAGAAGAAAATAGAAGTGCATACATGTTCTAACCACAAGGAGACACTGAAGAAGATATCATATGGTGACATTCTGAAAGCTACCAACTGGTTTTCTTCGGTCCATACTATCAGCTCAACCTGTACCGGATCAGTTTATGTCGGTAGATTCAAGTCCGACAGGAGTCTAGTTGCCATCAAAGTATTCAACTTGAATGAGCCTGGTGGATATGATAGCTACTTTATTGAGTGTGAGGTGCTACGAAGCACCCGCCATCGGAATATAATGCGACCTGTGACTCTATGCTCGACATTGGACTCACAGAACCATGAGTTCAAAGCACTGATCTTCAAGTTCATGGTTAACGGCAGCCTTGAGAGATGGTTGCACTCTAAGCAACACAATGGAATCCCAGGCAGAGTGCTAAGCTTTGGCCAGAGGATATGCATAGCATCAGATGTGGCTTCTGCTCTTGATTATGTCCACAACCAACTGACGCCTCCTTTGATCCATTGTGATTTGAAGCCACACAATATCCTATTGGACGATGACATGACTGCACGGCTGAGTGACTTTGGCTCAGCGAAGTTTCTGTTACCAGGACTCGTTATCCGTAAAAGCTTGGTTGATGTAGGAGGAACAATTGGATACATTGCACCTGGTGAGTTTGCTTTTCCCACCTCACACTTAAGTACAGTCTTTCTTCTATGTACGTGTTTATTGACTTTTTTTCCATATACATATGCACGGATTATTTAGTATTTAACTGCATTCCTTTACTTTTGTAGAGTACGGGATGGGCTGCAAGATCTCAGTAGGAGGAGATGTGTATAGTTTTGGAGTGCTTCTACTGGAGTTGCTTACTGGAAAACGACCAACCGATGATCTGTTCATCGATGGACTTACCCTTCGCATGTTCTCAGAATCCATGTTCCCTGACAGGGTTGCAGAAGTTCTAGATCCTCATATGGCGCATGAGGAGCATCAAGGGTGCGTAGAAGCATGGATGCAGAGATACATAGTCCCGTTGGTTGCTCTTGGGCTGTCATGTACTGTGGAATCTCCCAAGGATAGGCCTGGAATGAAAGATGTTTGTGCTAAACTATCTGCTATGAGAGATGCTTTTCTGGAACTTCATGATGATTGAGGAATATTTCAGTTCTGTTACAGCATGCTGATTCGTTATTGTTAAGAATTTAATATTGTACTATGAAAGTGCATATCGTACCCTATCTTTTTTACAAATGAAAGGAAATTTCAGGACAAACGTGGTTTACATTGAGGCATAGTTGGCTACGGAAAGTAACAACCATGTTTTTATTTCGAATCTGTCCAATTAGCTCTATTTTTGGCAATTATTTTTTTTACTAATAAACTCCCCCATTTGTTGTCAATTTTTTTGATGGCTAATAATTGAAGGATGCATCTTGACAATGCATCCTGCATCAGTAGTCAATTTTGAAGTAAGGAAATATATGCATATGAAATGTAAATTTGGGACTAGATAATAGCATGACCTGTATTCATTTTTTGCTCTCTCATTTTTCTTTCCATGCATGGATGAGACTATATATTGTTTACATTTCTCCATGGCCTGTAGCCATTATTGCTAAGAATGGGCTAAAATTCTGAATAAGGTCTCAACAGAAGATTACGAGAGGCTTGCTAGTAAACTTGGTATGACTGTTGATGAAATGCTAAACGAGGCAGATTTCTCTAAGACTGAACTAGCATATAAATATGCCTGTCATGTACCGTGGAATCTCCTAAGGATAGGCCTGGAATGAAAGATGTTTGTGCTAAACTATCTGCTATGAGAGATGCTTTTCCGGAACTTCATGATGATTGAGGAATATTTCCGTTATGTTACAGCATGCTGATTCATTATTGTTAAGAATGTAATATTGTACTATGAAAGTGCATATTGTACCCTATCTTCTTTACGAATGAAAGGAAATTTCAGGACAAATGTGGTTTACATTGAGGCATAGTTGGCCACGGAAAGTAACCACCATGTTTTTATTTTGAATCTGTCCAATTATCTCTATTTTTAGCAATATTTTTTTACTAATAAACTCCACCATTTGTTATCAATTGTTTGATGGCTAATAATTGAAGGATGCATCTGCATCAGTAGTCAATTTTGAAGTAAGGAAATATATGCATATGAAATGTAAATTTGGGACTAGATAATAGCATAACCTGTATTCATTTTTTGCTCATATTGTTTACAGTTCTCCATGGCCTGTAGCCATTATTGCAAAGAAAGGGCTGAAATTCTGAATAAGTTTGTTATGTGTCTGCAGAGAAGTACTTGTTGAATGTAGATGGGCTGCAGCCCAATAAGGCAGCCCATGTGGTCTACAATTCCTGAAATCTCAAGGCCCATCACGTCGGCAGCTTGGGACAGCCTTGGGGGACAAAGTTTAGTCCCACATTGCTAGTTGGGAGAGAGTTGGAGTGGTATACAAGGGCTGTTGTTCTAGTCATTCCAAGTGAGTGAGAATAGAAGGAGCCCTCGCGCACTCCTCCTCCTCCGCCCGCCCGCCCGTCTCGGCACGTCACGTCACGTCACGTCACGCACGCACGCACGCACGTCGCGTTTCGTGACTCGAGTTCGAGACACACTCAAGGAAGCCTAAATTTTTGCTTGGTGCACCAGCTGTGTTGGGTACGTGTCGACCTGCATGTGCATGCTCGCCGCGTGTCCCTGGCTTCCTCCCAGGCTATACAAGGAGACCGATTAGATCTGGAGAACAGTGCTCTTAGATCTCTCTCGCGAAGTTCCCTTTGCTGTGCTGCTCTCTAGTCTTCCCCATCCCGGCGACTGCGTGCACAGCCGTCCGGGAGAGCAGGCCTCCGAAACTCCGTCCGTTGAGATCCTGCACCGGGAGACGGGCGATAAGGTTTTTGGGGAGCGTCTCGGCGCGACTGCTTCGCCAGTTCGTCTGCTTCATCGACGACTTCGACTACACCATGGGCGACATCAACAACTCCCATGGTGGTGGTGGTGCTACTGCTGGTGCGATCTTCCCGGTCGCGATGTACGTGATTTCCCTCTCCTACCTTGCACTGCTACTTGTTCCATGTTCAGATCTGATGCATGTGCTTAGTCTGATGTGTATGATTAAGTATGCTTGTGCATCTATAATGTTGCTTTCGGTAATTAAACTCACACGGAAATTGCCTAATAATCCAACAATCCAAAAACCTTATTTGCATAGGCAATTTTCACCGTCTGGTTTTGCTGATGCGCTCAAACCGAGCCCGTTTACGGGTTCTCATTTCAAGAGATGGCAGAGTAAGACCCTCTTGTGGCTCACTTCTATGGGCGTGCACCGAGTTGCGGAAGGTACTCCCAGAGGTCCGCTTACTCCTGACGAGGATAAAGCGTTCGGGGATGCCACCGTAATCTTTGTGGGTGCCATTCTAAGTGTGCTTGGAGACAAGTTGGTTGATGCTTATCTGCACATCCGAAATGGGAAGGAACTGTGGGATGCACTGGACGCTAAGTTTGGTGCTGCCGATGTCGGAGGTGAACTGTATGCTATGGAGCAGTTCAATGACTACAGAATGGTTGAGAACCGATCTGTAGTAGAACAGGATCATGAGATACAGATCATGGCAAAGGAACTCGAGCTCCTTAAGTGTGTGCTACTGGACAAGTTTGTCGCGGGATGCATTGTCGCTAAGCTTCCTCCTTCATGGAGGAACTTTGCCACTTCCCTGAAACATCAGAGGCATGAGTTTTCTGTTGAGAATATCATGGGCTCTCTGGATGTTGAGGAGAAGGCGAGGGCAAAAGACAAACACACTGGAGGAACCGAGGGACGTTCTGCTGCCAATATGGTACAGAAAAATGCCCACAAGTCCAAGGGAAAGAACAAGGGAGTCTCCCAGACTACCAACTTCAAGAAGAAGGGGAAAACGGAGAAGAAAGATCCTTGCTGGGTGTGTGGTGAGACAGGCCATTGGGCTAATCGGTGTCCACAACGCAAAGGAAAGAAATGTCAGGCTGGACAGAACTCAAATTCTGTCAGCATGGTCATTGGCAACACAGAGGAAGGAACTACAGGGTATGGTAATATGTTACCTACTGTTCTTTCGGTGTTTCAGCCCACGGAATGGTGGGTTGATACAGGTGTCAATGTTCAGGTGTGTGCTGACATCTCCATGTTTACCTCTTACCAGGCCCGAGGTTCCTCAGTAATGATGGGGAATGTGTTACATGCTACTGTTCGTGGTGTTGGCACGGTAGATCTAAAGTTCACTTCGGGAAAGATCGTGCAACTGAGGAACATGATGCATGTCCCTTCTATCAAGAAGAATCTCGTTAGTGGCTCCTGTCTTATGAAAGATGGGTTTAAGTTGGTGTTTGAGTCCAACAAAGTTATACTGTCTAAGTATGGAACTTTTGTTGGAAAGAGATATGAATGTGAGGGAATGTTTCGCTTCTCTCTAGAAGACTTCTGTGATAATGTTCTGAACCATGTAAGCACTAGTGTTAATGAAACTAATGTTTGGCATTCACGACTTTGTCATGTTAATTTCGGTTGTATGACGCAGCTTGCTGATATGAGTTCAATTCCGAAATTCACCTTTGTCAAAGGCTCTAAGTGCCATGCTTGTGTGCAAGCAAAGCAGCCTCGCAAGCCTCACAAGCATGCGAAGGAAATAAACTTGGCACCACTAGAGCTCGTGCATTCAGATCTATGTGAGATGAATGGTGAGTTGACAAGAGGTGGAAAGAAATATTTCATGACTTTGATTGATGATTCCACTAGCTATTGTTATGTGTATCTCCTGAAAACTAAAGATGAGGCTCTTGATTTCTTTAAAATCTATAAGGCTGAAGTTGAGAATCAACTTGAAAGAAAGATAAAAAGGGTTCGGTCCGATCGTGGTGGAGAGTACTTTTCTAATGAGTTCAATTTATTCTGTGCGGAACATGGTATAATCCATGAGAGGACGCCTCCCAATTCCCCACAATCCAATGGGATTGCGGAAAGGAAAAACCGTACTCTAACAGATTTGGTTAACGCCATGTTAGATGTTTCGGATTTATCCAAGGAATGGTGGGGGGAGGCTATATTGACTTCGTGTCATGTCCTAAATCGTGTTCCAACCAAGAATAAAGAGATTACCCCTTATGAGGAATGGGAAAAGAAAAGACCAACACTCTCCTACCTACGAACTTGGGGTTGTTTGGCTAAAGTGAATTTGCCAATCACCAAAAAGCGAAAGCTTGGACCAAAAACCGTGGATTGTGTCATTCTTGGCTATGCTGCCCATAGCATTGCTTATAGATTTCTTGTGGTGAAATCTGGAGTGGACGACATGAATGTTGGCACCATCTTTGAATCAAGAGATGCTACATTCTTTGAGGATATATTCCTTATGAGAGATATGCATGGCATGTCTAGTTGGGAATCTGATCCAATACATGAAACTCCTATGGAGTCTGATGATGAGAGTTCAGATTCTGATGAAGATGACAATGAAGCTCCCACAAGGAGCAAGAGACAAAGGACTGCAAAGTCTTTTGGTAATGATTTCATTGTGTATCTTGTGGATGATACTCCCACTACCATTTCAGAAGCTCTCGCATCTCCTGATGCAGACTACTGGAAGGAAGCGGTTCAAAGCGAGATGGATTCCATCTTGGCTAATGGAACGTGGGAGTTATCTGAGCGTCCTTATGGGTGCAAACCTGTAGGATGTAAATGGGTATTTAAGAAGAAGCTTCGAGCTGATGGTACTATTGAGAAGTACAAAGCTCGGCTTGTAGCCAAAGGCTATACCCAAAAGGAAGGCGAAGATTTTCTCGACACCTACTCACCTGTGGCGAGATTGACCACCATTCGAGTACTACTGTCATTGGCTGCCTCACACGGTCTTCTCGTTCATCAAATGGACGTTAAGACGGCTTTCCTAAATGGAGAGTTGGACGAGGAAATTTACATGGAACGGCCTGATGGTTTCGTACTACAAGGTCAAGAAAGAAAGGTGTGTAAATTAAAGAAATCTTTGTATGGTCTTAAACAAGCTCCCAAACAATGGCATGAGAAGTTTGAAAGAACTTTGACATTTGTGGGCTTTGTTGTCAATGAAGCCGACAAATGTGTGTACTACCGCCATGGTGGGGGTGAGGGAGTTGTCCTATGCTTGTATGTGGATGACATACTAATTTTTGGGACAAGTCTCAAAGTGATTGAGGAGGTAAAAACCTTCTTATCTCAATGTTTCGAGATGAAAGATCTTGGAAAAGCTGATGTTATATTAAACATCAAGCTATTGAGAGATGGGAATAATGGGATTACACTTGTGCAATCTCATTATGTTGAGAAGGTGTTGAGCAGATTTGGCTATACTGATTGCAAATCTTCTCTCACACCTTATGATCCTAGTGTCTTGCTTCGAAAGAATGAAAAGGCAACTAGAGACCAATTGAGATACACTCAAATCATTGGTTCACTCATGTATTTAGCTTGCGCTACGAGGCCTGATATCTCGTTTGCTGTGTGCAAACTTAGCCGGTTTGTGGCCAACCCGGGAGATGATCATTGGCATGCTCTTGAGAGAATAATGCGCTATCTAAAGGGAACCATGAGTTATGGAATTCATTATACCGGGTATCCAAGAGGACTCTAAGGGTATAGTGATTCCAATTGGATTTCTGATGCTAAGATGAAGGCCACAAGTGGATATGTTTTCACTCTTGGTGGTGGCGCTGTTTCCTAGAAGTCTTGCAAGCAGACCATCTTAACAAGGTCAACAATGGAAGCAGAACTCACAGCATTAGATACAGCTATTATCGAAGCGGAATGGCTTCGTGAGCTCTTGATGGACTTGCCTATGGTTGAAAAACCAATACCGGCCATCCTCATGAACTGTGATAATCAAACTGTGATTATCAAAGTGAAAAGTTCTAAGGATAATATGAAAAGTTCCAAACATATCAAGAGGAGACTGAAGTCTGTCAGAAAACTGAGAAACTCCGGAGTGATAGCATTGGATTATATCCAAAGTGCTAAGAATCTGGCAGATCCTTTCACAAAAGGACTATCAAGAAATATGATAGACCTTGCATCAATGGAGATGGGTTTGAGACCCACTTGAGTTGCCGAGGGGGTAACCCAACCTATGTGATCGGAAATTCCGTGAAGTAGGACCTGGGAAAACAAACCGGAGCAACTGAGTTGAGAGAAAATTTAATACTCCCACTCCGCTGCAGAAGCAATTCTCTCATAGCTACTGTAAGGCAGGTTGACAATGTCTTAATGTGTTCTGAGCGGCTCTTGATGAGCGAAGACGTCGTCCTACAGGGCGATCTTTTGAAGAACACACCTATATGAGTGACACTACTAGTCATAGTGTGGGAGATTTGGGTGAATCTCTAGTTAGCTCATGAAGGGCCGAGGAGTATGACTCATAAGCTCCACCCGAGGGGAAGGCCAAGGTAGCCTAGTACCGTGCCGGCATTGAGCGAAACTTGCTGCACAAAGACTGACAATTCAAGGCACAGTCCATTGTTCAGTTGTAGTCAAGCGTAGCACCTTGCCTAAGTGGAAGTTCAACTTAACAGTCTCCACCGAAGTGCAGGTATATTAAACAGTAAATGGAACTAATGTGTCATCTGATGTGCATATGAGATCTGGTGGGGGATTGTTGAATGTAGATGGGCTGCAGCCCAATAAGGCAGCCCATGTGGTCTACAATTCCTGAAATCTCAAGGCCCATCACGTTAGCAGCTTGGGACAGCCTTGGGGGACAAAGTTTAGTCCCACATTGCTAGTTGGGAGAGAGTTGGAGTGGTATATAAGGGCTGCTGTTCTAGTCATTCCAAGTGAGTGAGAATAGAAGGAGCCCTCGCGCACTCCTCCTCCGCCCGCCCGTCTCGGCTCGGCACGGCACGTCACGACACATCACGCACGCACGTCGCGTTTCGTGACTCGAGTTCGAGTTTGAGACACACTCAAGGAAGCCTAAATTTTTGCTTGGTGCACCAACTGTGTTGGCTACATGTCGACCTGCATGTGCATGCTCGCCGCGTGTCCCTGGCTTCCTACGTGTGTCAGCGCGGTCGGGCCGGCTTCCTCCCAGGCTATACAAGGAGACCGATCAGATCTGGAGAACAGTGCTCTTAGATCTCTCTCGCGAAGTTCCCTTTGCTGTGCTACTCTCTAGTCTTCCCAATCCCGACGACTGCGTGCACAGTCGTCCGGGAGAGCAGGCCTCCGAAACTCCGTCCGTTGAGATTCTGCACCGGGAGACGGGCGATAAGGTTTTTGGGGAGCGTCTCAGCGCGACTGCTCGCTGCTGTTCGTGTTCATCATCGCCGGTTCGTCTGCTTCATCGACGACTTCGACTACACCATGGGCGACATCAACAACTCCCCTGGTGGCGGTGGTGCTACTGCTGGTGCGACCTTCCCGGTCGCGATATACGTGATTTCCCTCTCCTACCTTGCACTGCTACTTGTTCCATGTTCAGATCTGATGCATGTGCTTAGTCTGATGTGTATGGTTAAGTATGCTTGTGCATCTGTAATATTGCTTTCGGTAATTAAACTCACACGAAAATTGCCTAATAATCCAGCAGTACTGAAGAGAACTAGGATGGTGTGACCTGAAAGGAATGGAATTCCTGAATAGGCAGACTATGTGTAAGACATATAAAACTTTTTCTTTCCTTTTGGATTTGGCTTTTGTAGATGTTTTTTTCTTGGTCAAGCATTTTAAATTTTTAGATATTTTTTTCTTGGTTAAGCATTTAAATTAATAACGCCCGAAATGGCAGAAAGTTACAAGATGCTAAGGAATCAGCTTACAAGACAACAACGCACACAAGCAAACAAGAAAAAACATAAGACACATAGCTTGATCGTCGAAGTCCCCATCCACCAAGGCGAAGCCACACAAGTGAATCGATAGAAGCTGAAGCCTGGAGGGAGCTCACCATCGAAGAGATACCAACCTGATCATACTGCAAAGGACCAAATTCCAAGATCCATCTTCGAAGTCAAAGAGTGCTCCTGCTCCCTCGCGCTGGATGAAGTGCGTCACACCATTGGCCGGAGTCGCTCACCCTGGAGCTCAAACGGGACATTGAAACCAGAGAGCATATGCCAAGCATGACCACCAAGAACAACCAAGATCACCACCAGAACAACTCCACCGCCGGATATGAGAGCTCACCCGGTTTGACGCAAGCATCTAGTGCCACGAAGGAACATCGGCTCCAACAAGATATGTCAGCCGCGACGGAGAACCAAAGAGAGGCTCGTGAAAGGAACCAGCCACTTCCACCAACCGAACTTAGACCAACATATCCCTGCCCCCTTTGCCCAAGGCGGCGCCTTCAAAAAGGACACCCATGCCGGAGGCGTAAACGGCACCCATTCCGAGAGGAATTGGGTTTTCACTTGGGCAGCTAGGGGATGGTAGGAGGGAGGAGAACCTCGACGGTGCCTCCAGCAAGGGTACGATGCCTGCAGGCGTCGCCACCGTCGTGGCCAACCAGCTAGGGATTTCTCCCGGAGACCTAGCCCCGCGTCCCACTGTGACTTACCCAGCAAGGCTCCGGTGGTCAGGCTAGGACACATATCAAACAGACGATGTACAACCTTCAGATCTGACGCGTGTGATGCCGGAGAGGCCAGCACACCGGACCAACACCTGCTAGATGCCCACAAATCCGACGAAGACAACCAACATGGACACGAGCACCGCCCCGCCGGAGAGTCGACGCCGCCCACCATCCCAAGGTCGCCGTATTGGCTTTCCAAAGCCCCCACCAAGGAAGCCACCGGCAGAATCCTCCGTTACCAGAGGCGCTCCAGAGGAGCTAGCGCCGGCGCACGAAGAGCCCACCGAGCAGCCGCATCGACCATGGCGAGCCTAGCGTGGAGGTCCTACAACTATTCACCGCGTTAGGAGGGCCCAGATCCCTGCCGCCCCCTTCACCGGCGCCTTCGGGGGCGACGAGGAGGGGGGAAGACGGAGAGTGGGGCCGGTGGTGGAGGGACTAGGGTTTGGCTCGAAGGGGCGACACGATGGGAACGGGTCCAGTTCTCGTACACCACGTCCCCTCCCTCCATCACCGCCGGTCCGCCGCATTCCTCCCGCTGCCCCCTCCGCCACACAGGCACACAGCTGCACCGAGCCAAGTGGAGCTCCCATTCTTCCATTCCTCCCCGGCTCCAGACCGATGACTCCCCACGGCGCAACCGCCGCTCCGAGTTCCGGTGCGGCACTCCGCCTCCCGCGCGCCGACGCCGCGCGGAATGTGCGGGCGAGGAGGAGGGTAGCCCTACGAGCTGCGGGGTCGAACCGAGGTGCCCGAGGCACCAGGAGGAGCGGAAGACCGGGCGTTCCGGACTCGGACCGTGTTCCCGTACTGCAGTCCCACAGGTATTATATCTGCCACAAGGAATTTGTGCTCGAATTTGTTAGAGGAGATACTCCGTAAATTAGCTAGGACCACGTGGTGCTATGCCGTGGTGTGAGTGTTGCTTTTGGCCTGGGCCCGTGTCTTTGGGATACTACGACGCAATTTGGTTTCATCGGACGCATATCGGCATTGTGCTGTGGAAGGGGGAAGAAGGCAAGCAGCGGCAATGGCTGCCATAGCCGGTGGAAGAGAGAATGGGGATCTGGAATTATCAGGAGGAAGAGGCGATACGGCTTTACCTTGATCCACAACTAAATCCTAATTACAGGGCCATTTCTCAAATGATTTCTACTATACAGGGGCCATAGTCTTCTGTTCTTCTCCTTATCTTCTGAATCTGCTACTCTTCCTAGGTTTCTCAAGTTTCGTAGGCAGTCCAAGTAGAAACAGGTCAGTGCCGCTGTGTCCAGGGCATATACTGCCACCACTCATTAGTATTATCATGTCATGTCATGGATGCTGGGAACAATTTATTCTGGCAAGCATCTTCTTTAGAATTGTCACATTATTCATGTGGATGGTGTTCAATGATGGGGATAGGTGGATCTTGACTGGAAAATTCATGGATAATTTATTTTTCCTCCAAGTGTGTCAAGATCAACTAAGAAGTCTTTGTTTGACATGCCCATTTCTTTCCCTTGATGATTGAATTGGCAATTCGCAGAGCCAACTAAATCGTTTCCTGGGCATGCAGTAGGATACATGCTAAAACCGTACTGGAATCAAGGAAATTATTTTCAAGTGAACTGTATCATATGGCACGTTGAGAACCAAGCGCTGGCCTGGTGGCTAGAGCTCAAGGTGTTCAGCCAGCCCAATTGCTTGTTACTTGGTGGTGTCACAGAGGATACTTCCTGAACTGTACCTGTACAGCTGTACTCTCATCCATAAGATTGGTTTCCAACCAGCTGTAGCATTTTCTGTACACAGATATATTTATTGTTTATGGTTTGTTAGGTGGTCACAAGAATTTTCCCTAAATGATAAAGTGCGTAGCCAATTTGTCGCCTTTTTTTACTTTTTTATCTCAGTTAAAATTTCCATATTGGGGGGCTGGTATACGCTCACGTTTTGTTACCCACATCCCTCTAATAAGTTCTCTTGTGTCTCAGTCCTTTCTCAATCATTTGGGAATGTGACTACAAGTCAAGCTAAACAAGCCGGCACTAAAGTCCAGTCGAGTAGAAGTTTCAACTCCCTCACCCTTCTAACATATATCTTCTTGCACACACAAATATTTAACAAACATACTCAATTAGAGCAAGAACAGAGACATGGCTCAAGTTCTTGGAGCCAAATCTCTGATTGCTCCTTCTCACCATGCACTCTTTCTTCTCTGCACCCTCGTATTTTTGTACTCCAACAGCATAGTATTCTCATCAGCACAAGCTACCAACAGAACCGAGGATGATCGGCAAGCCCTTCTCTGCTTCAAATCTGGCATCTCCAGGGACCCTGCCGGTGTTCTCAGATCATGGCGCAATGATTCCCTCAACTTCTGCAACTGGCAGGGGGTCACCTGCAGCATGACCCCTGCAATCCGTGTCGTGTCCATCCAATTCAGGTCTGCGCTGCTCAGAGGAACACTATCCAGTTGCATGTCAGGCCTTACTTCTCTAGTTCAGATGGACCTTCGAAACAATACATTGTCTGGAAGCATACCTGATGAGATAGGTGAGCTTCCTGGCCTACAAACTCTGATGCTTGCCGGCAACAGGCTTGCAGGTAACATCCCTCTGTCATTAGGTACAGCTGCATCTCTTAGATATGTCAACCTTGCAAACAATTCTCTTAGCGGAGTTATCCCTGATTCCTTATCAAACAGTTCGTTACTTAGTGAGCTAATCCTCTCACGCAACAACTTATCTGGGGAGATCCCGGCTAATCTGTTCAACTCATCGAAACTAGTCGCTGTTGATCTCCGGTGGAATTTTCTCTCAGGAGAAATCCCACATTTCCAGGAGATGGATGCTCTGCAATTTCTTAACCTTACAGGGAATTTACTTTCTGGTACTATACCAGCATCTTTGGGAAATGTTTCATCCTTGCGTTGCCTCCTGCTAGCACAAAACAACTTGACAGGATCAATCCCAGAAACTTTAGGTCAAATTCCAAGCCTAACAATTCTAGATCTAAGTTACAACGGATTCTCAGGGTATGTCCCAACCACACTGTATAATGTCTCGGCACTCACACTCTTTAGCTTAGGATTCAACAATTTTATTGGACAGATACCTTCTGAAATTGGCCACTCGCTTCCGAATCTCCAAACATTGGTAATGGGTGGCAACAAATTTCATGGATTAGTCCCAGGTTCTCTGACCAATATGTCAAACCTCCAAGTACTTGATCTTTCAAGCAACTTGCTGACTGGTGCGGTGCCATCTCTAGGATCCTTGGCAAACTTGAGTCAATTGCTTCTAGAGAATAACACACTTGAAGCTGATGACTGGGCGTTTCTTACCTCGCTGACCAATTGCACTGAATTGTTAAGATTATCAGTGGATGGGAATATCCTGAATGGAAGTTTGCCAAAAACAATAGGCAACCTTTCAACAAAGCTGGAGCGATTAAACTTTGGAAGAAACCAAATTTCAGGAAGCATACCAGCTGAGATAGGCAACCTCGTAAAGCTCACTCTGCTTGACATGGGCCAGAACATGCTCTCGGGACAAATTCCCCTGACAGTTTGGAACTTGAGAAACTTGTTTGTCCTGAAACTATCCAATAATAGATTATCAGGTCAGATTCCATCAGCAGTTGGTAATCTTCCTCAACTTGGCCAGCTTTATCTTAATGCCAACAGTTTGTCTGGAAACATACCGGCAGCTATAGGACAATGTAAAAGGCTAGCTATGCTAAACTTATCAGTCAACAACCTTGATGGATCCATACCGAGTGAGCTCCTCAGTATTTCTTCACTTTCCCTTGGTTTGGACTTGTCAAACAATAAACTGGCAGGATTGATACCACAAGAAATTGGTAACTTGATCAATCTTGGGTTATTAAGTGTTTCCAACAACAAATTATCTGGTGAACTTCCTTCTGCACTTGGCCAGTGTGTTGCAATGGTATCCCTTCACATGGATGGGAACATGCTTAGTGGGATTATTCCTCAGTCTTTCAGTTCACTGAAGGTCATACAGCTGATAGATTTGTCTGAGAACAGTTTAACAGGGCAAGTTCCACAGTTTTTCGGGAACTTCAGCAGCTTAAATTATATTAATATATCGTACAACAAATTTGAAGGACCAATTCCGATTGGTGGTATATTTGCAAATTCAAATGGAGTATCCTTGCAAGGCAACACAGGGTTGTGTGAAACAGCTGCTGTCATATTTGGACTTCCCATTTGCCCCACCAAATCAATAAGGAAAAGGAAGATGAAGATGAATACACGACTGCTGCTCATAATAGCTCCTCCTGTTACTATTGCTTTCCTCTCATTTCTCTGTGTTGTTGCCACTATCATGAAGGGAAACAAAACTCAACCATCTGAAAGCTTCAAGGAGACACTTAAGAGGGTGTCGTACAGTGACATTCTTAAAGCCACCAACTGGTTCTCTCTGGTCAACCGAATCAGCTCAACTCATACAGCATCAGTCTACATTGGTCGCTTTGAATTCGAAACAGATCTAGTGGCCATCAAGGCGTTCCATCTTAGTGAGCAAGGATCCAGAAATAGTTTTTTCACCGAGTGCGAAGTGCTAAAACACACCCGCCATCGTAATCTGGTTCAAGCTATCACCTTGTGCTCAACAGTGGATTTTGATAACAATGAGTTCAAGGCTATAGTATACGAGTTCATGGCAAATGGTAGCCTAGACATGTGGATACACCCAAGGATTCACAAAGGCACCCCAAGGAGGTTGCTAAGCTTAGGTCAGCGGATAAGTATAGCAGCTGACGTGGCTTCTGCTCTGGACTATCTGCACAACCAGTTGACACCTCCTATGATTCACTGCGATTTGAAACCAAGCAATGTTCTTCTGGACTACGACATGACCTCGCGTGTTGGTGACTTCGGATCTGCCAAGTTTCTCTCTTCATGTCGTGGTACACCTGAGGGGTTGGCTGGCTTTGGAGGAACAATTGGATACATTGCACCTGGTAAGTTAAACTTACTTATCTTTTTTTTTTGAAACTTTAACTTACTTATCTTTGAAATGGTCGTGTCGAATTTAACTCCGATCTCCTTGTTTTGTTAGTTTCACCATTATTTATGTGCACTGCTCTTGTTTTACAGAATATGGAATGGGATGCAAAATCTCAACAGGCGGCGACGTGTATAGTTTCGGGGTACTGCTACTGGAAATGCTCACTGCAGTGCGACCAACAGACGCACAATGTGGCAACGCCTTCAGCCTTCACAAGTACGTTGGCCTCGCTTTCCCCGAGAGAATCGCTGAGGTTTTAGATCCCAATATGCCATTGGAGGAGGATGAGGTGGCAGCTTCTCTATGTATGCAGAACTACATCATGCCTTTGGTCAGCATTGGGCTGATGTGTTCCATGGAATCACCCAAAGATAGACCAGGAATGCATGATGTCTTTGCCAAAATTGTTGCCATCAAGGAGGCATTTGTCGAAACCTTGTGATTGCAGCAACCTAGTCGGATGAGCAGCTAGATACTGAAGGCCATGTGTGTATACGAAAGCACATACACTGAACACTTCGCTGATACTTATATACAAAATTATAGTTGTATCTCTTATACAATCGCAAGAACTGTTTATATATGCTGATTACCGGTGGTACAGCTTTTTCTCCGATGTCCGGGACTGCTGCTATTGGTGTTGTGGCAAGAAATGACCAAGGGGTGGTGGTTGCAGCTCTCAGTGCTCCTATCAGCGCTTGTTACGATGTTGAGGAAGCTGAAGCTAGAGCTATTTTTGGAAGGACTCCAAATGGCCTCAGAGCTGAAGATCAAGTGTGTGGCGCTGGAGTCGGACAGTGCACTTGCTGTAGATGCTTCGAACGCCACGACTAGAAACCACTGCCAGTTCTGGAGCGTCTATAAGGAAATTGGTTTGGCAAAGTCAGTTTTTTCTAGTTGTTCTATTTCGTATACTAGGAGAAAGCTCAATTCATTGGCTCATGAGCTAGCCAAACGAGCTAGTGTTTCAGGTGTCTGTAGTCGATGGTTCGACCCGGTGCCGGAGGATATAGCTAGCTTGGCTAAACGGGATCTTGTAAACATTGTTTATGTGTAATGTATGAGCTTTCCCCCTAAAAAAAAAAGAAATTACCGGTGGTATTTTTTTTTAATGTCTCAAATTGAGGCAAAGTCTTTTAGCATCTGAGAGCGAATGTGGAAGCTCTGTAAAACTTGTGCCCTAGCTACTAAACACTAGAGGTGTGGTTTTCTGAAATGCCATTAGTTAGACATGTTCCAGAATAGGTTGCTGTGGATTTTGGTTCTTTACCCGAAATTCTTTCCTTGAGCCCCGAGTGTCAAATATTGCAGGTATGCACATTTTGGAGTTTAAGCATAACAAAGGGGGGAGCCAGGAACTGGACGACTGCGACTTTTGGCTTTCCTTGAGATTCAGGTTGTTTGCTCAAGTCGGCAAGTTAGGAATTTCGAAGTAGGACAAGGCAGAGGAGAGAAAGGGCCATTTTGTGGCATGGAGTGGCGGCGAAGAGAAGAAGCCCATGACTGACACGGAGAATGTGAGCCTTGCCGCAGAGCAGCAACGGGTTATATTTAGCTGGCTGGCCACCATTGTCATCCCAAGCTACTACCGTCTCCACCGCCATTACCGTCGTCCTCCCCATTTTCCAGCGGCTCTTGCCTCGTCCACCACCCCCATCTTCTGAGCGAGTGTGTTATCGCCGGCCGCTGCTACCTGTCGCCGACGGCCCGCTCGATCGTGCGGTGGTTGTCTAGCACAGCGCATCCACGTATGCGGCCTGCCTACTCCGCCGCCGCCTTCCGTCGGCTATCACCTAGCGCACCCAGGACCAGGGAGCACGGGGGAAACAACTTCCCCTCGAGTGTCCTACAGAAGCTACTGAGATTCTGCAGAAGCAAAGGTAAAGGTTGCTAGAACGGGAAAGTCAGGATAGGTAGTGGATAGTCCCAAACGCTCTCGCGACTCGCGACCCGCGTCGCCCCCCGCGGCGGCCGGGCCGCGCCCTCCCTCCGGCCTCCTCTAGCTCTCTCTCGCGTTCTCCCCTGCCGCCGCCGCCGGGCCTTGCCTGTGCGGTGCCGGCGGTGGCGGGGGTGTCTCTACCCGCGACGCAGCAGGGGTGCGGGGATCTCGAGCGGCGGTGTTCTTCGGCGGGCGATGGTCCGGCGCGGCGGCGTGATTTCCGTTCATCGGGTGGGAGGAGGAGCGGCGGCGCGGTCCTTGGTGGCGGAGCGAGGCCGGCGGCCGGGATGCAGGGCCTGCTAGGCCCAGATCTGGGCCCAGGCGGGGCCCGAAGGGGCTGGGCGGGCTGCCGCGTCTGGCTCGCCGGTGGAACTCCCTGGAGGCGGAGAAGTCGCGGTGGTGGTGGCTGGGTGTTGGCGGTGCTCCGGCCGGCCTGCTGCAGCTCGGCAGTGGGGACTTTACGGGCCTATTTGGGCCCGGCCGGGCCAGCTGGGCCTGGTTTGACCTCGCTGCCATGTCCGGTCGGCTACCGCGAAGGCGGTGGAGGTAGTTCCCTCCCGCACGGCTGAGTTGCTGCGACCCCCGGCCCGGCTACTGCTTTTCTCTACGTCCAGGCCCTGCTCCGGTGACCACAGCGAGATGGCGATGATGGCTTCAAGACCGCGGTGGCGTGTGCTGGTGGGCGGAAGTTAGGTGGAGCACATCGAAACTTTCGGGGTTGTGGGTTTGGTGGGCGGGAGAAATCCTTGTCGGCATGCCCGACACCGACGTGGAGACGCCTGCGGGTGTCGCCCTGCCTTCTTGAAGGGCGTCGGGTGTACCTCCTCTCCAATCCCTTCCGCGTATCGGGGGAACCCTAGGACTAGTCCGGGCAGCAGCGGCGTCGTCGTCGCTTTCCTTGTTGAAGGTGTTGTTTGATAGGCGGGGCTTCGGTAGGCTAGGTGTGTGGTGGAACTACTGGGAGGGCGCAGCGGTTGCGAGTCATCTTCGTTTTTGTCGAGCTGCCAACGTCGGCATTGTTTTCTCTTTTCTTTCTTTTCTGTTCCTTTGGACTTGGTTGTGCTGCAGTCCCAGCGTGCCTGTTGTATCGGTTGGTTGCTATATTAATATAGCGGGGCGAAAGCCTATTTCGAGGAGAAGCAAAGGTAAAAAACATAGGTGACAGAAATTAGAAGGAATTTTTTTTCATCCATTAAAAGAAAGTCCGTATTCAGAAGAAGAAAAAAAAAACGATGTTGAAACTCCTCAATGACAATAAACTGTAGATTCTGAAATTAAATACCGCACTGGGAAGGAGGAGGTGTTTTGGTTCATAGTAGCATTTCACAAAATAATTTAAAAACAATTTTAAAAATATTGAAAAATTCTGAAATAAAATTCATAGTGTACATTGCGACATTTTATGTTCATACACAAGTTTTCGTGAAAAAAACAATATATTTTATGGCATGTACAAAAAAAAAACAAAAAAATCATGTACGTAGTCGTGTTGTAACATGAAAATTTATCTTTTTTTAAAGAGACACAGAAGAAAAAAAATTGGAAACTTGTGTACGAACATAAAATGTCTACATGTACATGCAAAATCTCATTTCAGAATTTTTGACACTTCAAAATGTATTTTCACACAACGAATTAATGTGCTCCTATGAGCCAAAGTGAGTTTCCCACCGGAAACCCTTGACCTAGCTTTGGTAAGAACCAACGACGACGCTTGCAGACGCAAGTTGACTTTCTTGGAAGCGTCGTCGTTGAGGGCTCCTCTCCTCGCCCCAGTGGTCTTGGCTCTAGAGGGAAACCTCTGATCCTCGGCACGGCTCGATGTTGCGTCTTTCTCCTCCTTTGCTGCATAGTTTCGGAGTAGGTTTCGGTTTGGGGACTAGTGGATGGCAGGCTGCTGAGACGGCTTGCTTGGTGGGCGTTGCGAGCCGACGATGCGTTGAGGAGAGTTTGGGTCGCGGCTCGTGCTTTGTTAGTCGGTTGCTGCCGCGCCCGATGGGTTCTCTCGTGCTTCGCTGTGTCTCTTCGTGGAGTTGGAGATGCGGTGGATTGTGTCCGTGTGGCAACGATGGTCGGTAAGCGCGCGGTGGTCTTTGTGGAGGACTTGTTCGATGTAAGCCTAACATATTTTTTCCGTACAAAGGTCGCAGTTAAAATTAGAGGCGTTTCTGGTTGGCGCGTGTGGCTGGCTGTTGGCATTTGGTCAACTCGGTCGGTGGTAATAGTATATATATTTTGAAATGGAGGTAGTTTGTATTGTATATATTAATATGTTTTTGTTATCGATCAAAGTTTGCCGGGGCGTGGTATTTCATGAATTCATTGGGTTTGTGCAGCCCTGCAACTCTTTATTCAAAACATGGCGCAAAAAACGTTTTCTTCAAAATAAAATACGGAGTAGAGAAGCTCTTGACTTTTTTGTGAGAGGGGAAAAACGTGAGGTGAGGAAGTGGGTTTTGGCACCCCTTTTCCGGCCGGTCAACTCAAACCCCCAACACCACCGCACTGTACCTGTACGTGCCGCCACCCCCACCGGCCACCTGCGCCGCCGCCGCGGCAGCCATTGCCCGACCAGACCGGCCGCCGCCCGCAGCCGCAGCCAAGGGGCCACAACTCTCTCTTTGCGTTTCCGCCTCCGACTATTTTATTCCCCCACCCCCACCCCGGCCCTCGGCGATCTCAAGAGCCCCCCCGCTCCACCTCCACCTCCACCAAACTTTGGCTTTGTCTCCGTCTCCCTTCGATATCCCCGATAAAACCTCCCTCTCCCCCGCCCCATCTCCGTCCACCGTCCGTCCTATCGCCACTTCAGCTAGCCGCCTCGTCATCTCCGAACGAAAGCAGCCACAGCGACAGCAGCACCGGCCGAACGAGGAGGGCACATGGCGCTCTCCTGCATGAGGTGCCCCGCGGCCGGCGCCGGCGGAGGAGCCGTCGTGCGCCGCGCGGCGGGTCCGCACCCGCCGCCGCCGCCGTCCGTCGCGTTCTCCTTCGCCAGATGCGGCGGGAGATCGGCCGCCGCCGCCGCTGGGTGGCGCATCGACGCCGTCGCCGGGAAGGGAGGTGGGCGCTCATCACTCTTTTCTCGACTCGCCGCGCTCTGGGATTCAGTGCTCTCCGCGCTTTTCACTTCTCCTCGCTCCATCGGAAATTCGGGGGTGCCGTAGGTAGGGGAGGCGACGGGTTTGCTCGCTAGATTGGGAAGGGAATCGCGCGCGTGCGGCGTGCACGCACGGCTGAACTTAGTCATCCATCCTAGAACCTAGATTATCCAACCATGTGGTTTGACTTTTGCGCATAGTGCACCCTCGTTGTGCTGTGCAATCTGTGCTACGACGCAGTAGTGAGCATTCTGAATCTTAAACTGAAGTGTTGGGAAAGAAACATGAAGCGAGTCTGCAAACCTCGGATGATTCATTAGCTCTGGCAACTTAGGGAGTTGTTAAGCTCAGCATCTACCATTCTTACTGACCCCTAGCATCATCTTTTTATTCACTATGTTCCTTCCATCTACTTATTGTCAAAGTAAAACCAGAATCACTTCTCATGAAGAAATCTTATAGCTGCCTCATTTTTTATTTACTCCCCGTGTATAGCGGGTCTTTCAATCGACAAACAATTGCTGTTTTTTTTACTAATTTTTTTTATTTTAGAATCTTGTTTGTTAGCTATCAATCGACACACAATTGCTCTTCTCTTACTAAATTTTCACGTCATTATCAGTGAAAAGTCCAATGGACACTGGCGTGGAGAACACAGCCACAACTTCCGCCCCACCGAAGGTGGAAAACGGCACTCCTTCAGCAATCACCGTGGAGGAATTCGAAGATTTGGCCGCCCTATCGAAAGACGACGAGGCTTCTGTTAGCATCACTGTAGTTGGAGCATCTGGTGACCTTGCGAAGAAGAAGATATTCCCTGCCCTTTTTGCTCTCTACTATGAAGATTGTCTTCCAAAGGTTCGTCTATCTTTCTCTCTCCAACGTAGGCCTGAATTTTGGTCCCCTTTTTTTCAAATAATCTAATCTACAGTGTTTTCTTGTGTAGCATTTCTCCATCTTTGGCTATGCACGAAGCAAAATGACAGATGCTGAACTGAGGGACATGGTCAGCAAAACACTGACTTGCAGGATAGATAAAAGGTGATTATCAAGGGAGAACTTGTGATCTTAGTTTATGACCATTTTTTAAGTAAATAAACCCCATGTAGAGACATGCATATTCGCTAAACTGCTCTTGTTCACCAGGGAGAACTGTAGTGAGAAAATGGAAGAGTTTCTGAAGCGATGCTTCTACCATTCAGGCCAGTATGATTCAGAGACAGATTTCATGGAGCTTGGCAAGAAGATTAAAGAACATGAGGTTTGTATATGCCACTTCAAGTCTAACCGAGGATGTGTCAGCTATTGTATTTCTAGGTTTGAGGTTACACTGCTTATGCTTGCCTAGATAAATTCTCCGCATGACCTTTTGCCAGTGCCTTAAGCTTGCTACTCTTCTTGATAATCATTATTTCATTCTAAAACTTCGGTGCTTAAGATATTGTTCCTTTCTCGTTTTTTTTTTTTCTGAAGAACTGAAATAATATGCAACTCTTTTGTACAACTTAATTAATCCATTTCCATTTAGAAAACGAATGTACTTATAATCTGATAAATTCTTGCTCTTTATATTCAGGGTCCCAGAGTTTCTAACCGTCTTTTCTACTTGTCAATACCGCCAAATATATTCCTGGATGTTGTAAAATGTGCAAGCAGATCAGCATCGTCTGAGAATGGCTGGACAAGGGTAATTGTTGAAAAACCCTTTGGCCGGGACTCAGAGTCTTCTGCTGCACTAACAAGAGGTCTGAAGCAGTATCTGGTAGAGGACCAAATCTTCAGGTGATTCAAGCATCTAGCTTAAATTACAAGAATTGGCCATGTTTTCTTGTATGGCTAATATAAATATAATCCTCATGGCCCTTACCCAGTAAACATCAAATAGTCTGCCAATTTGAAGGTGACACGATCCCTTCGAAATTCGAGAGCATGAGATGCATGATAGCTGTTTTCATAGGCTGGGATATCTAGAATGTTGTGCTCACTTATATTTGTTATGCAGGATTGACCATTACTTGGGAAAGGAACTCGTGGAGAATTTATCTGTTCTCCGCTTCTCGAATCTTGTTTTTGAGCCTCTGTGGTCAAGGCAATATATAAGAAATGTGCAACTGATATTCTCAGAAGACTTTGGCACTGAAGGGCGAGGAGGGTAATTATATTTTACATCATTTATGGTGCCATGTTACTACCTTGGGTTTTCTCTTACCTTGTTGTTGAATTATGCAGATACTTTGATAGCTATGGTATTATCCGAGACATTATGCAGAATCATCTTCTTCAGATACTAGCTCTATTTGCAATGGAAACTCCTATTAGCTTGGAAGCAGAGGACATACGGAATGAGAAGGTTTGTGCCTGTTCCAGGTTACCGATACGTGCAGTTTTGAGGAAACATTGGGTCAATTTATTTTACATTTTAAAACTGTTTTATGTATATTCTGTTACATAAAGCAACACACATCAATATTTTTATATTTACATACTTCAAAACAGCATACATCAATCTTGCCATCTACGTTTTATGTGAAATGACCATACTGATTCTAAAATCACCATTCATTGATTGTCAATATTATTTTTTTTAACCGTAATGGTCGTCAATATTGCCTCCATATATTCCTTTCAGGTTAAAGTTTTGCGCTCCATGAAGCCCTTGCAACTGGAAGATGTGGTAGTAGGACAGTATAAAAGTCATACAAAGGGAGGTATCACATACCCTGGATACACTGATGATAAGACGGTGCCTAAGGGCAGTCTGGCTCCAACATTTGCTGCGGCTGCACTTTTTATCAATAACGCTAGATGGGACGGAGTTCCTTTTCTCATGAAGGCTGGGAAAGCTTTGCATACTAAACAGTAAGTGCACTTTAAATTAATTACCAACATCACATGATGCAACTTAGCTATATGTTTACTTTAGCTCATATGTTAAAGTTTGTTGAATGCTTGAACTATTAATGTGGAGGAATTTTTTGTTGTTTCTTTGTACGTGTTTATTATTTTTTAGTGTTATGTAGTTGGATCAACTTATTCTGCATATGGAAGGTTAACCGAGTATATTGGTTGCATTCTTAAGATCTGAACAAAACATGAATAGAAATAATGTTTCTTAGTATGAATCTTGGGTTAATAACACCACATTGTTTGATGCAAAGTTTCTTTTTTGGCTTATCTTTTATGGCACCAATCCTGACTTATGTTGCATTATGCTTGAAAATTAAACAAATTTCAGGGCTGAGATTAGAGTACAGTTCCGACATGTTCCTGGAAATCTCTACAAGGGGGCTTTTGGAACCGATCTTGACAGGGCTACTAATGAGCTTGTGATACGTGTGCAACCGGATGAAGCTATTTACCTAAAAATTAACAACAAGATTCCTGGTCTTGGTATGAGATTAGATAGAAGTAACTTGAATCTTCACTATGCAGCAAGGTAAGATGAAGTTTCCAACAATTTTATATTTGCGCATATAGGTTTGCTTTTTTTAGAAGGACCAACATACTGGTCTTGATGCTGTACCTAAAATGCTCCTCTCTTTACATGTAGACAAGTACTTATACAACATTGTACCTCTAGCATTTGCTTGTTTATTTTGTTTGTTTGTTTTGGCCTTAGGCTGCCTGTGTAGTTGTAGCCATGAGTGAGATGTAGTATGAGATGTGTCTCAATATATTTTAAACATATGCGATGTGAATCTAGTACACAAAGTAACAACTGGGGTAGGTATCAATGCCGGGGAGACCAAATAGGCTATAAGTGAAGGAGGGCTGGGGAGGGACAGATGTACAATAGTTGGCCAAGTGAAATATACCACAACAGGGGCTTTGATTCACTCATATTTTGCTTGACTATTGAAGTCCTTCCCATTCGATTACTTATGTATGCTAAGCTGTAACTGGTGGTAATACAATGCCTTACAAGGTATGCCACTACACATCATTGCAGATGCAAATTGCAGCACTTTGCAAAAGCTTTTGCTTTATCTATCTCCATCAGAATAGTGCCTTTTGTGCTGGTGCTTTGACGTGTTCATAATAGTAGTTTATTCAGTGATATTTTATCATTTCCTTATTGGAGATGTGCGCTACTGTTTAGGCTTTGTGAGACACTACTTTTTGCGATTTGCATGGTAGTAATAGGAGTACCAACTTGCAGCTACTTTCTCATTATCTCTAAAGTGTTACACAAACTTGCTATAGGTACTCGAAGGAGATACCGGATGCTTATGAGAGGCTCTTGCTCGATGCTATAGAGGGCGAGCGAAGACTCTTCATCCGTTCTGACGAGTTGGATGCCGCATGGGAGCTCTTCACACCCCTTCTGAAGGAACTGGAACAGAAGCGGACTGCGCCCGAGCTATACCCTTACGGAAGCCGTGGACCAGTAGGCGCTCACTACCTTGCCGCAAAGTACAACGTCAGATGGGGCGATTTGAGCTCGGAGGACTAGAAGCGTACTTACACAGATGATTCTAATTTTTCGCGGTGATTTTGCTGTTGCATTTCTGCAAAGGCATGCACAGCCCCAGTTAGTGGGGCTGATGCAAGAAACAGATGAGAATAAGGTGAGCAGTTGGTTGGCTTGGCTGTGATGCGTCTGTGTCAGTTCACCATGAATACATTTGTTGGGAAGGTTGGAAAATTATGGTCTCAAAGTCCAATTGTTGATCCGGTTACCAATTTGGCAGGCTTATCTCATATGTTTATTGACTCAGCTTGGCTGTTGTCATAGAGGTGCTAGATTTTTTGTAACTACAAAATATTGTCTCTTGTCGGTTGTTCAATGGCACAGTTGTATACTGTATAAAATATTCAGAAGCTGGTCGCTGAAGAAATAACGGACCCTAGCTGCTGGTGCAGGTTACAGCGATAAGTGTAACAGGTTTTCTTTTAGATAGTTTGAAGCATCAAATTTATAATCAAATTCTGAAGATTACTATAGTTGTTTTCAGTCTGTTAACACCGATTTGACCAGTTGTTTTTGGTCTGGAATTACTGTTTGCCAAATTGAGCTTGTTTTTTTTACCGGTGTGACTATTTCTCGGTTGACGGAGAACTAATTTCGTTCTCACTTAGATGATATTAACAAATTAGTTGCAACTTATGACTAGCATGAATCAAGATGCAAATCAAATGGTGTAATACTTGAGTGAGCATGAAGTTAGTTCTCAGTTCTTACCGGCCCACTGGCCAGTACTCTAAGAGTGATATTGCCTGAATAATTAACTGTGCAGGAGAGAAGGTGGAAATAATAAGTTTTGAAAAACACAACCTTGCCGTGAGTCACGTGACAGAGCAACCCAAACCAGCTACAGGCCTTTGGGCACGCTGTGCACGGTGCATCCAGGTCCGATCGTCCCAGCGACAGTCAAATCGTTGCCGGAACTCCTCGATGGTATTGAGAACGTCGACGTCATTTATTGTTCAAAATTCTCTTGTTCCTTGCTTCTAGAATAGACGAAGAGATATCCACGCAAAGGCTCCTATTGATACGAGACAAATTCCCAAGAAAAGAACCATAATTTTTTGGATACCTTAACATGACTTCTCTTTACCATCACGACATCAATTTTGGGTGTAACTGGAGATGCTCTTACACGGTGCATGGTACACTCAGGTCTCATCATCCCAGTGACTGTTAAACCCGTTGCAACTCCTCGATGTTCGAATCAATTTGATGTTGAAAGTTCTCTTGTTCTTCCAGAATCCACCAAGAAGAAATTACATCCAGCCAAAGGCTTCTGCGGCTAGGTGACAAATTCCCATGAAAGAAAAATGTAGTATCATAAATTTCTGGACACTAATCTGAGTTGCTCTCCAACATCATCACACCATCATGTATGGCGTCATCACCTGGCCAGGGCCGCCACTATTGTCAATCGATCAGTTTCCCTAGCTTTGCTGGGATGCCCATGAAGTCGTTGCGAGGTAGCCGTCACAGGTACCCTTCACTTTCTGCGAAGTGTCTCCGCACCTCAGCTACACCCTGCACTCATCTCTCGTCTCTTGCCCATCCTGAAAGTCCTCAGCTCAATCAATCATACTCCTATATTCTCCGCCTCTTGATTATCCTATCCCCTGGAGAACACGCATGCATATATGCACCAGCGCGCGCCGTGCACGAAGTGTTTGATTAGCTAGTTGAACAGACAGAGAGCAGGAGGAGCAGTGTGTGACCAGACCACTGAGAATATGAAGGCTGCCGGACGCAGCAGCTTGTCGCTGCCGGTGGCGGTGGTGATCATCATCGCCGGGTGCTGCGGCCAGTGCGGCGCGCAGCTGCCGATCCCGGCGAGGACGGACGGGTTCGTGTGGGGGACGGCGCCGGCGCCGGCGTGGGGCGGGGCGGTGGTGGTGGAGGCCTTCTTCGACCCCGTCTGCCCGGACAGCCGCGACGCCTGGCCGCCGCTCCAGAAGGCCGTCCAGCACTACGGCGCCGGCCGCGTCGCCGTCGTCGTGCACCTCTTCCCGCTCCCGTGAGTGCTTCAAGCCTTCAACCGCGTTCGTTCCACGCTCTTCTCTCTTGCTTGGTGTGTTTTGGCGGCGCAAACAACCAGTAATAGTTTCGACCACGCGCGTACTCCATCGTTCCATGACGAATTCGTTTCATGTTTTTTTTTTTACATATCCAGCTCGTGTGGGAATCGCTTGGGAAATGAGTTTCTGTATAAATTCCACGCGCGCGCGCGTAGCAAACTCCGAAAGTTCCAAGTAGGTCTGTCTAATCATACAAACGTAGCTAGCTTCTGGCCACAGCTTGCTTGTCACACGTACCAGCCAGTTTAAGACAAAAATGAGTTCGTCAGGACATTGAAGTTGTCACCGTAGTAGGATGCGGTCCGGTCAGGGCTCAGGACTAGCGGAACACACACTTCTAGACGGATGGACTGAGCCTCCAATGTTTTGTGTTTGTTATGTACGTAGCTAGCGTCCATTAAACTGTAACCTAAAAAAATGGAATTCAGTAGTTATAAAGTTTGGCCGGTAAAAAAAGTTTACGGTGGTACGATGGTAACTACCACTTATATATCCAGGTCTTCTATGACAGATGTTCAAGTATTTGAAACATGATAAAGTTTTGGAATCTCTTCCATCCTCACCTACTTCTCCAACTAGGAGTCGATGGGAGCTAGTGTGCACATCTTCTGCGTATTTCCTGGACGAGAATAATAACTTCTTTCGTCTCATGTCAATTCCCTCAGCCTCCACTCAAAAAGAGAGGAAAACAGAAAACAAAAAGACATCCTAAAGTGCTTCCTCTGCTTATATATATGATGCCTCCATGCTACCTACTCCTGAAAAACACTGCGAAAAGTTATGAACAAAAATGAAAATCAACTGCGAAGGCCAAGGAAAAATCATTTAAATTCAAATTTGTTATGTAGGTCATGTTTGAATTTGGACACACTATCACTGTCAGACTTCATCTTTCTAAATCCTATGTGGAGTAATGCATTTGAAAAAAAATGTATAAACTACAACTCAATTTTACTTTGTTGAAGTGTGATGTGTTGAACTTATCTTTTTGGCATCACACTTCATAAAAAATGTCAACTTTTTCATTGAAAATAGGTGTGAGAAAGTTGGAATTTTTTGGCACCACATTATGATATAAATAAATCCAAAATACAATAAACTAAGAAAACAATATATTTATTACATAATCTTATACTCAGTTAATGACGACATATTCTAGGTTTATTTTCTGTAGATTATGATAAAGCACATAACCAAATAAAGATAAAATTTAGAAAATGGATTTTATGATCTGGGGTGTACCTACGCCTTTAATTTCTTTTAGATATTTCGGCGTACCATTTTTTTTTTGAAAGATAGTATGCATTGTAGTATTAATGTTCTGTTGGCCTAGAAAGTTTGAAGTTAATATGTTATGCCACTTGAGAGAAACAGATAAGGATAAAACTCAATGAGTTTATATTCAGATATATTTGCTACCACTTGTTAATTTTGGACAGGTCACATACTACAAGTTTTTCCTCTGATTCTTTTTTGCATGACAATGTATAATGTTGTACTTCACTCATATCTTTTCCTAATTATTTGGTCAATCGTCGCTGCATAAATTAATCTCTCCAAAATTAGTAGATGTAGGTATAACCCTATCTTATTCACAACTTCTAAAATTCACCACAGATGCCAAAATCAACCTAATATGTCCACTAATTATATTCATTTTCTTTTTCTTAATTTGATGCCATCAATCTTGTCTTGCAAAAGTTACAACCTATTTTGTTGGTTTGAACTGTAAGAGCTCTTTTCGCCAATGGTAAGAATAAATCGATAAATATGTACTGGCTTAATGATGCAATTTTCTCTCTCAAATGTACAGTTACCACAGCAACGCCTTCATTGCTTGCCGGTCAATTCACACGGTCCACAAGCTAAATTCGTCAGCTGTGTATCCACTACTTGAGAATTTCTTCAAATACCAGGTTATGTGTTGTCTGCTTCTTTATCACCCAGTGTATCAACAAATTATGCGAAACAGGAGAAAAGGAGGAACGAGTTAACCTACTTAACAAGTAAACACAATATTGGAATTATTCTCAGAAGAATATATTTAAATGTTTGGTAGTACGTGCGTATAGTGTGGAGATGCGCACCAAACTGATAGGGCACAGTGCATCTTTTTAAGAGGCAAAGTGTGGAAGTTCAACAAAGAGAGGCCAAGTGTGGTGACCATAACATAGAAACAAAAGCTCCCCGCAAAAATATATTTGCAAAAGATAATATTCCACAGCATTCACGATGACTTAGTGCATACATCAAACATAATATGACATTTTTATTGTTATAAGGAAGAAATACCTCTGGATTTAATCATGACATACCGATATCATACACAATGAGATATTGAGGAACTAAACATTGACAATGTTTCAGGAGGGTTATTACAACCAACCGACATACACAAAATCAAGAGCGACCGTTGTCGCTGAAATAACAAACAACCTTGTCGCACCTGTTATTGGTGAAGCCAATTTGGCAGCATACAAAGCTGGTTTCAATGACTCACAATCAGATCAGGCCACACGGATTTCTTTCAAGGTTTGTTAAACTTTGTTTCTCGATCGCACGTGTATTTATATCCTCTTGTTCTAGCCATGATATTCACTAAATTTCTCTATTGTTGTAGTATGGCTGTGCACGAGGAGTGACCGGGACACCCTACTTCTTTGTGAACGGCATACCACTCTGCGACTCTGGTTCTCCCGTTGACTACAACAAGTGGATATCCACCCTTGATCCATTGGTTGGCAAGAGTTAGGGAGTTATATCTCACTACAAGTAAGGTTGAAAATTGCTGAATAATGTATGAAGTAAAGGAGTGTTGATGGAACTACAAACCATCACAAATAATTTATTTAAGTTGAGCTTGTAATTTTCTTGAAGGCCGTGGAAAGTTTGCTAGTTTAGCCACTCATCAACAAAGGATTTACAACTTCATAACTTGTCTTTATTTGTGCACGAATTGAGAGTTCTGGTATTTGTTCAAATATGATTTGATCTAGAAATCATACTCTTGAGGAGGTGGAGATATTTGTTGATATTTGGTTAATAGTGGAATCACAAAAAATATAGTTGGTATTAGGGGTCTTCGCCACATAGTTTGTGCTTACTTGAATGTTTTAATAGTAACTAAATACCTATGTGTTTCTATGAAAATAAAAAGTTACTCGGCACGTTGATTACAAAAAAGAAAGATACCTAGAGACATTTAAAGATGTTATGTATGTATGTATGCAGCTTGCATCTCAAGAGAATTGATCGACCACCATAGTATGCATATGCATGTTTTGCAAGTTTCTCGTCCAAATAAACCTTCATTTTTATCGATGTTTTGAGACTTTACTGATCAATTCTTCCCTTCCCATAGAGAAAACGAATCACACTTTTTTGTTATTTTTTTTGTAGTACAATTATTTTTTTGAGTAAGAGGAGGTGAGATGAATGACCCCGAGCAACTTCCCTCCAATAGTAAAGACAATTTATTTCCTTTCCTTTTGTCTTTGTTTCTCTGGAGAGATAGATTAAGGAATGTGATGAACAAACTGGTACTACCAAGTCCCCTTTAATAGAAAAAAAGGAGTGCACCCCCTTCCATTTGCGTCATAATAACATTACAATCCCAGAACCATGACTATACATCACCACAACAACAAGTTTCCAAGCAGACTTTGAAACATCCTACAAAGACTCAAATACCATACACAAAAGAACAACCCCTTAACAACTGCATCCTTTGTGGTCATGCCTTGTCAACAATCATCTAGCCAAACGATCATTGGACCCATCTCCTTAGGCGTTATATAGTTTATCGTCTCGATATGTATTTCGCCTTTTTTCATTTATTGCTCGTTCTGGACAGTTGAAACAGCTGTGTGCATCCTGGTTATGCAGAGGCTGGATGTAATTGCTTCTCACAAAGTAATAAAACATCCTTTATCGAAAAAAATTTAAAAAAATTCAATGTACATAAATAATAACAATAAAAGACATTCATTTGTCATCAATAACCACCGTTAGAGCAATTCTTTGCTTATGATACCATATTTTCTAATATTTAACCAGAAGAAGACTACATATTGAGAGCCACATTAGAAATAACTTAAAAGAACAATTAACCTCCCAAGCCTTTAGTATGAGCGTACATGGAATACACAGAGGAATTTCCTCATTGGTGAGCAACCATTTGATTATATCTTGCACCTTGGTCAAGACAACATATATTGGCACGAAAGCGTTAAGAGGTTTAGTCCCCCCATAGTACCCTTACAAAACTTAGGCACCAACATTTTGTAAACACCCTAGCAACCTTAATATTATGTTTATGATAGACAAGATACAAAATTGTACACTCTAGGCAACATGCCACACAATTTACTCTTGCATATGCAATGATCTCTCTACAACCTATTTCTTTTCCCATTACCCATCACTTTCAAACATTGATTGCCACCTTCACAAAACCATGCTAGAAACGAGAATTTTAGATTTAGAAGCACGTGCCATTTTCGTTAATACCTTCTTAGTAGAGATAAATGCTCATGCGATTTACAAGACTGATGGAAAATACATGGACAATGATGTTGATTAAAACAAGTGATGCATAGGAAGCACTAGGTGTAATAGCTAGCGCACTAGAATGTTGAAAACTATATATAAAAGTTATGAATTTTTGAAACATTTCATGACATAGACACAATACACATCCACAAGACCGTAAATTTTCAAATCTAAAACCAATCCATTTCTTGACAAACAAAATAGTATACTAAATTCAAATGTGTGGCAGATACCATCACATTCAGATATGCCCTAGAATGGTAAGTAGGGAGAAAGGTGGTAGAGCTCTTACATGGCCGTGCCTCCTAATAGCTTGTTCACCTGAAGCTAGATTGACATATGATTCAACTCTATGCTAGGTGTCAGGATTCGAGAAACCATTGCCCATAGCTATCAGCAAAGGCCAAAAACAATCGTTTTCCTCTCTCTTTAACTTTCTCCCGGTCCCCTTAATTGAAACACCGTATGATGAATCTATTGCCTCCAACAACATGAACCCTAAGCCCACTTGTCGTATTCCATTTATAAAGCATACGCGGGAAGAATGCTTCATGGCTAAAATTCTTTGGACAACATACACATGCTGAACTTAGCCATAGATCCAGCGGTTTAATCAACTTACACATGCTAAACTTAGCCATCGATCCAACGGTTTCCTCAACTACCGTATCACCATCCGGCAACATCAAATAATCAAATCCATCATCCTCCCGATCAAGCATCTGTTATCGCCAGATTTTAACCAAGTCAGCAGGTGGGCCGCGATTGAGATGGGCTTAGAAGATGTACACGTAGAATATTTCTAAATCGGCCTCATACGAGAGTCTGGGCTAGATTGCCCGTGTATCTATACATTATGGTAGATTTAGAATTAAGAGATAGAGTTTAGTCGTACACGGTTAGGTTATTCCAAAAGTAGAAAGTCCACGGACTATAAATATGTACCTAGGGTTATTGAGAAAGGAGGACGATCACGTTCGCAACAAACCAATCTAGGCGCATCGCCACCCCTTGTTTCGAGGGTTTCTTCCGGGTAAGCGCCATGCTGCCTAGATCGCATCTTGCGATCTAAGCAGCATCAAGTTTATTCGTTGTTTATGTGTTGCTCGTACTGAAGCCTTGTTGATGGCGAGCAACACCGTTATCATAGATATGTTAGGGCTAGCATTGATACTTTCTTTATGCATTTTCTTAGTTATGCTACCCTTAGATATCTAGCTGCCTTTACACCTATCCTAGGCGTAAGGGCAGCATCTTGCTTAGTCTTTATTTAGTAGATTCGATCTGTTACGGTTGTTCCTTGTTCTTCAAGGATTAGTTTGATATCCATATGGTTAGGCCTTGCAAACGGGTTGAATGATCCAGTAGAGCGTAAGGTACGGTTTGCTGATCTTAGAAGAGATGTTCCGGGAATCAACTCTATGTTGGTTTTTTGGCCTTTCCTAGGGCTGGTTTTCTGTTATCTTTCGTATCTACCAGGCTCAACTACGTGTAGGACGTTCCGGTTATATGGTGAAAACCCTAGATCGTCGTGGATCGCGTTAACTTCGTGTTGATCAAGCAGGACCACCATGTTATCGTAGATCCAATACGAATCATGGGTGGATCGGCTCCCTGAGCCGATTCACAGGATAACCTGAGAGCCGATCGAGGCCCGTATTTAATGTTTACGTGTCTACCATGCAGGAAATTAATCGAAGTAATCCATCACCTTCCTGACCAGGTATAGGTCAGGTGGCACGCCCTTGCACCAGCTAGGACGCGTGCCGGAGCATTGCGGGCCGTCGCCCGAGGGACCAGGGCCCACCAGCAGTCCTGGGAGCCTCCCGGCTCTCCGTGTTGCCCGTCGCTGCTCGCCGGTGGGTTTTGGCAGGCAACACATTCTGGCACGCCCGGTGGGACATTTTACATCAACTGCGTTGATACGTCTCCGACGTATCGATAATTTCTTGTGTTCCATGCCACATTATTGATGATATCAACATGTTTTATGCACACTTTATGTCATATTCGTGCATTTTCTGGAACTAACCTATTAACAAGATGCCGAAGTGCCAGTTGCTGTTTTCTGCTGTTTTTGGTTTCAGAAATCCTAGTAACGAAATATTCTCAGAATTGGACGAAATCAACGCCCAGGGTCCTATTTTGCCACGAAGCTTCCAGAAGACCGTCCTGTAGTGTGGGCCCCTCGTGCCGCCTCTTGACCTGCCCTTCCGCCTACTTAAAGCCTCCGTTGCGAAACCCCCAATACCGAGAGCCACGATACGGAAAACCTTCCAGAGACGCCGCCGCCGCCAATCCCATCTCGGGGGATTCAGGAGATCGCCTCCGGCACCCTGCTGGAGAGGGGAATCATCTCCCGGAGGACTCTACGCCGCCATGGTCGCCTCCGGAGTGATGTGTGAGTAGTCTACCCCTAGACTATGGGTCCATAGCAGTAGCTAGATGGTTGTCTTCTCCCCATTGTGCTTAATTGTCGGGTCTTGTGAGCTGCCTAACATGATCAAGATCATCTATCTGTAATTCTATATGTTGTGTTTGTTGGGATCCGATGAATAGAGAATACTTGTTATGTTGATTATCAAAGTTATGTCTATGTGTTGTTTATGATCTTGCATGCTCTCCGTTACTAATAGATGCTCTGGCCAGGTAGATGCTTGTAACTCCAAGAGGGAGTATTTATGCTCGATAGTGGGTTCATGTCTCCGTGAATCTGGGGAAGTGACAGAAATCTCTAAGATTATGGATGTGCTGTTGCCACTAGGGATAAAACATTGGTGCTATGTTCGAGGATATAGTCACTGATTACATTACGCGCAATACTTAATGCAATTGTCTGTTGTTAGCAACTTAATACTGGAAGGGGTTCGGATGATAACCTGAAGGTGGACTTTTTAGGCATAGATGCATGCTGAATAGCGGTCTATGTACTTTGTCGTAATACCCAATTAAATCTCACAATACTCATGATAATATGTACTAGATTTTGATGTGCGCCTTGGCGCACGACCCCGTGAGATTCGTGTATAGGTGGAAAAGTGGTTATACTTTTATTAGAACTTACAAAATGTAGTGAATCAAAGGAAATTGCAAATACAGGTGATGGAGGGAATACTCAACGTGATCCCGTAAAATTTACGCTGATTTACATTTTATAAAACAATGATAGAAATAAGGTCAAAAAATGATAATAGCATGAAAAAAACAAAGTCTAAATGTTCTATAGATAGACCATAAGAGGTAATTATAATTCTAATAGGGTCTCTATAAATATATGCTAACTCACTCAAGCTTACTACCGAACAAATACGCAGATCAGAAAATTTCATGTAAATTTTACGGTAGAACCAAAGGAAGGCAAACAAAACTTAGTTGACATACAGATGCAAAGGAAACATGAAAATATGACCAGCTACCAGCAAGCCAATCTAAAACATAACATATATCCATAAATAATATTTTAGGTACATAAGTTTTCTATGGGGAAATAAACCAGTTGCGTTATGCATATCAGACTAAAAGCAGTAGAGGTAGAACATATATGCAAAGAAATGCAACACGTAAAGTAGGCAACCGATGCATAGAGCAAAACAAATATAGCTCATGACAACACTCCTTTCAGAGAATTGATCATCTTCGGTGCACTCCTTTCAGGAGAACTGATCATGTTCAGTGGAGTCAAAGTTCAAGCTGTAGGAAATGTACTTATGCACATAAGGCTATAAACAGTAGAGGTAGAGCTCTATTTAATGTTTCCTACAGCAAGTGACTGAAAAAATAAGACAGTTTAGCAGGTTTCGGGATACTTTCAGAGGCGATGTATGCAAGCCCAGAGACTTTTGGCCGAGATTCTGATGAAGAATGTGCACTGATGAATGGAATGTCAGTCACAGTTCATGCTGCCATCTCGCAGTAGTTTTGTATGTCAATCTGGGTTGTACTTGGTGCACGACCCCGTAGATCTCGTGTGAAAATTTCAAATCGTTATTTTAATTAGAAAGCATAGCATACTCTCCTCAAATGTACTTTGTACTAAATGGACTGATTATAAATATCATATGCGGTACAAAAATAGATGAAATAGACTTGTAAGTGTGATGAAAAAAGCTGCCAATATGATAATCTATTTGAGTACAAAGTCTTTCCTCCAAACCAAGTACGGCAGCTAGTAGAAAGTACAAATAAGTAGAACTAAGAGTGTGATAGCAACATAAAGCAAAAGCAATTGTACAGAACGACTATTTCGTATAACGGTGATAAAATAGTGATACTTATAAATTTCATCATGCACCCAGAACATATACTATTCCAACTTTTCAGTTAGGACATCAAAGAATTTACAGCTCTTGGGGAGTTTTTAGGACCCACAATCATATATGGGCAGCACTAAGGTAGGAAACTAAGCCACAAAAATGAACCAATGGTCCATAAGAACCCAAAAAACTCAGGAAAGAGTGAGAAAAAGGCAAAGACCATTCACATTTCTTACACTCGAACCCAGAATAACATGATGTTAGAAAAAGGCTCTATAACCAAATCATATGCAAATCTGAAAGGGAACACGTCCGATCCCGTGAGATATACGGACAGTCGCGCATAACTTTTTTTTTATTTGGGTTAACAAATATCTGCGCATAACATTAAATTATGAATGAAGAAAGAAAGCTTTGAAAAAAAGTCGACAAAAAAAAGCAAAGACATTTAGGATCTTCATCTGTTTTTCTTGCGAAACACGGAACCACGCGATATCAGCAAGAAAGCGGCCATTGATACATGGGGAGGAAAACACAGCACAGATAAACAATGATAAGAGGGGGATGCACCACAATAGCTACATGTACGATGTTCCAGAGAACAAAACATGAGCTAAACACATGGAGGAGGCCCGTGAAGGTTCTCACAGCAACAGCATGCGTCTCTTATGTCAGGATCCCGATCGGATCCTATTCCCTAACACCTAGGCGACGCGGAGACGATCACAGCGATGCAGAGGAAGCTGGATTAGAGCAGATCAAATGGCCATGCCCTCGAATACCTGTCGCGCTCGCTGGTGGGAGAAGAAGGGGAGCAGATAAAGCTAGCGGTCGAACAGAAGAGGAGCGGCGCGTGGTACGTACGGCTGCGTGGACACCGTTTCTGCTCTATGTGGGCTCTAGGGTGGACCAAGATAAAACTAAATGGATCAGGCTACAGCCCTTGCACATGAAATCGAAATCCAAAAGACACTCTCTTCGTTTCTATTTAGCTTACTTTTCGGGTTTAGGTTCTTCAAAGTTTGGACGGAACAATTAAAAAAAATATTATAGTCCATAATACCAAATACATATAATATAGAAATATATTTTCTTTGGTAGAAGAAGCTATGGAAACCAATGGCAGAGATGACACAGAACCTACCGAAACATTACGCTAAGAATAGTATAAAGGTAAGCCAAATGATCATCGGGTACCAAAGAGGAAGGACATGCAAATAAGAGCAAGCATGTGCACTATTCAGGCTTAAACCATCGTCATCAGAAACATAGTAGAAACAACATAAACAAGCAAGTCTTTTTTTTTGCATAGATAGTACATGTTCATAACAAGTACACAGACCATGAACTTGCAAAGTCTTGCTCCTGACACAAACATAGACGAGCCAAATCCTTTTTTCATAGACCTAGATAAGTTCATAGGAAGCACACAACGGCATCAAATCAGGAACTTACAAAGTCTTCCTTCTGACAGAGCCACAAAGTCTAGTGCGGAGCACATACTAATAATAAGAACATAGGAGCGGTAGACCAGGAATATACACAAGTCTCTTTCCTGGCCCAAGTACACCACCCGATGAAGCAAACTGCATAACTAAATAGCTGACAACGGAGAGAAACAAAAGCACTCGCATATAGCGAACTTCATCGAAGGGTAGAACCACCATCCAACGCAAAGAGGAGGACTGCTGCAACAGGTAACTTGTTCATATGTACATGACCACTGCAAAAGATAGGGGCGTCAAGCAAACAGCTACCAAAGGCCTCCGACGCCTAGAAAATGGAACAACACGGTAACAAGCGGTAAATCGTAGGTTGTGAACAACACAGTAATAAGCGGTAAATCCTAGGTTGTAATAAACAAGCAGCACATATTAGTATAGATGCTACTATTAATTCATCTATCACTGGCCTGGTGGGCAATGTCATGTACAGGGTACGTGTTGCATCAATCAAGTGAGATAATTTTCAAGAACGAGCAATGTTTTAGATAGACCCAAACGCCTGCCCAAACGCCTGCTCGTGCTCTAATTTCACAAGTGTTCAGTTCTTACAAGCCTGTGGTTTCTCAAGAACCAAAATCATGTGCGAGCAAATACATAAGGAAAAGTTATGTTATATTAATATCATCAGCTGCTTTATATGCTCCCACATATTGCAGTTTTAATCGCCTACTTGGATATCATTTGGATAATTAGCGAGGGATGTAAGAATGTAGATAGCAGTGAATCAGCAGAACAAACTAAATACATGAAGATAGTGAAGAAATTAGCAAATGTAGCCAAAGTAATCCAAAGAATGTACCTCTTTCTAAGTCAAGGCTTCTTTTTGCCGAGGCCATCCGCCTGATCACGCGACTACATACGCCTACGGGCGATTAACAGTAGAAGCTAATCAGCACATACCAGGAAAGTGTATTGCACAAGCTTACTATAACAAAAACCGTCTCAACACTACAAACGCTTGAAAACGCATAGCTCTGTAAAACAAAGGACTTGCGTAGTCAGAAGGTTAAATCAGACGTAGATCAATCAGTTGCTTAAGCGGTTGGAAAGAGAAAGCAGTAAATCTAATGCAGGAAATAAAAGTGTGAATAGGAACATGGAAAAAGTAAGACCAGGGTCACAGGAGAAAACAACACGATTTTAGGGCACGCCTTGTATAAAATTGGAGGCCGGTGAAAAGAAAGCAACATGTGACAGCAAGAAGGCATATGTACAACACAGAAAAATGTACAATGAAGCAGAAGCCAAACTCATCTAATTTCTGATGTCTATCTTCAACTAACAAAAATGAGTAAATGGGCACGAAGGGGAATGAAGAACCAACGTGTTTGAGTTTTTGTCCGTAGAAGGAGCAGCAGACGGGCCAGGTGAAGATTCAGGAGCCTCGACCACAGGCAAACCAACCTGGCATAGAGAACAAACAACTTGTAACAAAAAAAAAGATGGGCAACGGGAAAACATGCACACACACATTGGTAAAATAGAAATAAACCCACCTCCTCAGGCTCAACTCGAGGAGCCAACTCCTGCACAGCCCCGACGCCATGTTCAGGCAATGAGTCAGTGAACAGAGCCCTCTTGACCTGTGAATCGATATCACACTTGCCATCGCTGCACAACATGCGAGAGGATGCTAAACAATAACCCAGAGCAACCATGTATGTAACTGAGCCAACAAACAAAGCTCCTGCACGTACCTAGGTCCAGGAGGCTTCGTAGCTGATGGCAGGAGCAGCATTACGGAGCCAACCTATTTACATAAGGCAACATTAGAAGTTTGATACAGATTACCAAGACATGTATTTTTCAATGCACCGCGAGCCACACTATCCTGGTCAATTTGTAAGCTTTAGAATTTCTGTCTTTGTTAGCTAAGATGAACAAAAGCATTTAAGAATCAAGGTGATACAAAAATGGTAGAACTAATGACAGGAAAGTGTCGAGAGGAAAGTGTCGAGACAAAAGCTTCAGAAATCTTTAAATTATTTCATGAATCTTTTAATTCACTAATTACCTATGGATGACATATATGTATGCACATATTGTCCACAGGAAGCTAATAGATTCAGACCAGTATGCATATGTGTGCCTTAAAAAATAGAGCTTGATTTACACACGATGAAGAACAACATCCATCCAACGAGTACACAAAAAACACGAAAAACTATAGTAAATGAACATTCAATCATGTGCATAAAAAAATGTTCCACATACAGAAAAGACCTACAATCGCTCTATTACTAACATATATAATAGGATAGAAGGTGGATGGCCCTTAATCTTGCAGACAACAAACCTCGACTTTGTTCCTACATTTAGAAACAGAGCACGCACAATCCAGAAATAAATAGCAAGATCTAACATAGACAATGGCTCTCTAAGCAGAGGAATTTTGGAGAAAACTTATTCAGGAAGGGTAACGGTTTCTAACATGAAATCCACAAAATGAATGGCTGCATAATTTTCATAAGCAACAACCTCCATGTTAACCAGAGATGAAAGAAAAATAAAAAATTAACCGCTGGAAACTACATGGATTTTCTATATACGAAAATTAACTTTACATACACATGAAAATCAATAAATCAGGATACTGGTTTGTTGATATCCTATTGTACAGTAAGTTTAAAATATATATATATGTGGAACATCACTGAATAATAATCACTTGAGGCCAATAACCTCAAACGTGGACATGTGGTCTCATATGGTAAATGCACGATTATAGAAATGGCATAACCAACAAGGTAAATTAATCAAATGAGTATATTATTGAACATTGCAAACTGGAGTGATGATAACCAATAGTGGATGACAAGAAAACAGACAGATACTCTACTCACCGCAGAGGTAGGCATGTCAGTGGAAGCTGGAGCATCCAAATGACCACAGTCAATGACCGTATGATTGTCCTGACCATCACTACCTACAGGAACACCTTTGCTTCCAATTCTCTCCAAATATAGCTTCGAGAAATCTGAACCTTTTGTAACATACTTGAACAAGTATTTCATGACGATAGCTTTTTTGCCCCACTCAACATCCATGATACCTCTTCTGAAACTTGACAGTGTGAAGAACTGCAAAGAAAGGCAAGGATCAGCTACCCAACTACTACCCGATTAACGAAGACGGCAGGAATAGGAAGCGCACAAACTAACTTCATTGCTAAGTGTTGGTTAGTTCATGGTAGCAACTTCATTGTTTTTTCCCTGACCTAAGCCCGCGATTTTGATTGCTAGCTGAATCGAAGCAAGCACAAAAAATGAAGCGGTACTTCTGAAACAAACTTTTTTTATCACATATGTGCAGTTTACAGCTTAATTGAACATGGCTAAGATCACGTAAACCACTTTAATCATAAAAATATGATAAGAAGTTTTACCATAGTTGTACAGATTACAACCTAACTGCCTCACTTTTGCCAACTTGTGCAGGCAACTTTTCTTTTCAGAAGTTCAGGAAATTTGGCTAACATCATGCAAACCACTTTAATCTTGATCATAAAAACACGTTCAGAATCTTGCACACGCATGAACACCTGTACTACGTGGAAATTATATGGCTACTTTTTTGTTTGATCGTACCACTACAACTTGTTTATAACTTAACAATTGCCTCACTGCTGATCAACTTGGCTTTTCAGAATATGGGACAAATCTGTCCCCCGAGTAAAACATCTGCTAGACAACAGCAGAGCTGCAAGCCAGCAGCCGAAGCAGACACAAGAATTTCATGCTAGAAATAAATTATCTTTCCTCCCCCTCTCTTTCTTCCTGGCTCTCTATCCTCCACGCACCTTGATGGAAACTAAGATAAGATAATATGGGCTGAGCTCTGGCCGGGGAAAGAAACTTGTACACTACCACCGTGTGTCTACAAATACTACAGAGGGTTTCTTTTGACCTGATCAAACGCACGCACTCATGTTCTATGCAGATGAGGATGGAACAGAGTGCACTCACCGGGAATAGAACCGAGCAGCCGTCCAACGGATGCAGCCGCCGCAACCCAGCGAGGCAATTCCAAGAAGGCGACGACCTGCAAAGACAGAAACAAAATCCAAAAGAAAGCACGTTAGGCGTAACGCGCGAGCATACGAAAAAGTCAAGCGAGTATATAGAAACGTAAAGAAGAAGAAGAAATTCCCACAACGAAGAACAACGCGGTGGAAAAATACCCAGACCTAGGCGGAAAGGTAAGAAGATGGAGAAGAGGAAATAAACAATTGTAAAAAAGAAATCAAACAAAAATCCCGACGGCCCCAAATCCAGCGGCACGAGGTCAATCAAACCCACAAAAATTCCGACGGCTCCGAATCCAGCGGCACAAGGTCAATCAAACCCCACCCTCAATCCGGCCGCACAGAAATCAATCAAACCCCAACACCGCACGAAGGATCTAGGAGGGAATAAGAGATGAAGGCATGAAGCAACCTCACCTCAACCGAACCGACTGCAGAGCGCCGCCATGGAGCAACGCCGGCGGCTGCCGGCGGCTGCCGACGACGCCGAGAAAGCGGTTGACGCAGACGACGGCGGATCTGCGCTGGATCTACGGCGCGACGACCGGGCGAGCGACGTGAGGGCGAGTTTCGGCGGATCTACGGCGCAGCAACCGGGCAGGTGAGGTGAAGAGGAGAGGACAGCGAAGGAGAAGCGGGAGTGGCGAGGGAAAAGTGGAGAGGATGGGCGCGGAGCGTCGGCGCCATCGCGGTAAAAGGAGCTCTCTCCCAGGCAGAGCTCCTCCGTGGGCTAATGGCTTGCCGACAGCGAGCCGAGCGCACCCACCGGCCGGAACGGCGCGCGCCTGTGAAATGCCTAATCTACCCCTGCAAGTGGAGATCTTTCCACAGGTCTACCGAAGACAATCTCACCCGCAACGACCGACGGGCGGGCCCGGATGATGGTGGGGCCCACAAGCAGCCTGAGGCGGGTAGATCACGGCCATTGCTTGGCTTTATCTAGTGAGAGGACCAACGGGTGAGTGCCCATGGGATACCACGGCCAACCAGCACGCTCGCTCAGAACCAATAACGAACGGACCAGATTTCACAAACAAAAAAATCGGACGGTCCAGAAGCTGAAATCTCTGTGAAGCCCCCATGGGGGGGTAGCTATTATACCTTCAGATGTGCATGGTCATGCCCTCTTTATTTGTCAATTGCCCAACTGTAATTTATTCACCCAACATGCTGTTTATCTTATGGGAGAGACACCTCTAGTGAACTGTGGATCCCGGTCCAATTCTCTATACTGAAATACAATCTACTGCAATACTGTTCTACTGTTTTCTGCAAACAATCATCATCCACACTATACATCTAATCCTTTGTTACAGCAAGCCGGTGAGATTGACAACCTCGCTGTTTCGTTGGAGCAAAGTACTTTGGTTGTGTTGTGCAGGTTCCACGTTGGCGCCGGAATCCCTGGTGTTGCGTCGCACTACATCCCGCCGCCATCAACCTTCAACGTGCTTCTTGGCTCCTACTGGTTCGATAAACCTTGGTTTCATACTGAGGGAAAACTTGCCGCTGTACGTATCACACCTTCCTCTTGGGGTTCCCAACGGGCGCGTGCTGTACGCGTATCAAGCTCTTTTTCTGGCGCCGTTGCCGGGGAGATCAAGACACGCTGCAAGGGGAGTCTCCACATCCCAATCTCTTTACTTTGTTTTTGTCTTGCTTAGTTTTATTTACTACTTTGTTTGCTGCACTAAATCAAAACACAAAAAAATTAGTTGCTAGTTTTACTTTATTTGCTATCTTGTTTGCTATATCAAAAACACAAAAAAATTAGTTACTTGCATTTACTTTACTTGATTCATCATGTTTCCTTTTAATTTTACCGTAAAAAACATGCCGGTAGGACGCGGGTCTATAGTTGGGAGAAATAATATAGAGGAATTTTTCAACCATGTTAGTACCATTGACGATTTTGAGGATAGACACTTGGTAGACCTTGCTCCTACTTATGAAATTGCTGCTGCTGCTTTAGTTCGCATGTTGGAAACTAAATTTGTTAATCTCAATCCTATAATCCAACACATGTTTCTCACACTTGGTGATATGGAAGAAGGGGAAAAGAAAGATTTTGTTTTAGAAACCCTTCTTAGAGAATTTGGTGGTATAGCAAGAGAGGCTAGAAAGGTCTTTGCTAAATATAATATGCTTGGTTCTTATACCAATTTTGTTAGTCTCCTTGAAAAGATGGATATGGATAGAATAAAGTACACTAATAATATTAATGATGGTGGGGAGATCAAAGCACCAATACCATGTAAGCTCCTAGCGATGAATGATGCACTAGAAAATAATTATGCTTGGCTTGTTCCTGAAAATTTGTTTGATGAGAGTAGCAAGCCTAAGACTAATGAAAAGGGAGATGCCAAAACTTATGTATCTAATATACTATGCCTGGTTGAGAAAACTCCACACCCCGCTGAAGATGCACCACCCTTTGATAATACTTGATACACACTTTCTGCGTCTAGCTGAAAGGCGTTAAAGAAAAGCGCTTATGGGAGACAACCCATGGTTTTTTACTACAGTACTTTGTTTTTATTTTGTGTCTTGGAAGTTGTTTACTACTGTAGCAACCTCTCCTTATCTTAGTTTAGTGTTTTGTTGTGCCAAGTAAAGTCGTTGATAGAAAAGTTAATACTAGATTTGGATTACTGCGCAGAAACAGATTTCTTTGCTGTCACGAATCTGGGCTGTTTTATCTGTAGGTAACTCAGAAAATTATGCCAATTTACGTGAGTGATCCTCAGATATGTACGCAACTTTCATTCAATTTGAGCATTTTCATTTGATCAAGTCTGGTGCCTCGATAAAATTCATCAATACGAACTATTCTGTTTTGACAGATTCTGCCTTTTATTTCGCATTGCCTCCTTTGCTATGTTGGATGAATTTCTTTGATCCATTAATGTCCAGTAGCTTTATGCAATGTCCAGAAGTGTTAAGAATGATTGTGTCACCTCTGAACATGTTAATTTTTATTTTCCACTAACCCTCTAATGAGTTGTTCTAAGTTTGGTGTGGAGGAAGTTTTCAAGGATCAAGAGAGGAGTATGATGCAATATGATCAAGGAGAGTGAAAGCTCTAAGCTTGGGGATGCCCCGGTGGTTCACCCCTGCATATTCTAAGAAGACTCAAGCGTCTAAGCTTGGGGATGCCCAAGGCATCCCCTTCTTCATCGACAACATTATCAGGTTCCTCCCCTGAAACTATATTTTTATTCCATCACATCTTATGTGCTTTGCTTGAAGCGTTGGTTTGTTTTTGTTTTTGTTTTGTTTGAATAAAATGGATCCTAGCATTCATTGTATGGGAGAGAGACACGCTCCGCTGTAGCATATGGACAAGTATGTCCTTAGGCTTTACTCATAGTATTCATGGCGAAGTTTCTTCTTCGTTAAATTGTTATATGGTTGGAATTGGAAAATGATACATGTAGTAAATTGCTATAATGTCTTGGGTAATGTGATACTTGGCAATTGTTGTGCTCATGTTTAAGCTCTTGCATCATATGCTTTGCACCCATTAATGAAGAAATACATAGAGCATGCTAAAATTTGGTTTGCATATTTGGTTTCTCTAAGGTCTAGATAATTTCTAGTATTGAGTTTTGAACAACAAGGAAGACGGTGTAGATTCTTATAATGTTTACAATATGTCTTTTATGTGAGTTTTGCTGCACCGGTTCATCCTTGTGTTTGTTTCAAATAGCCTTGCTAGCCTAAACCTTGTATCGAGAGGGAATACCTCTCATGCATCCAAAATACTTGAGCCAACCACTATGCCATTTGTGTCCACCATACCTACCTACTACATGGTATTTCTCCGCCATTCCAAAGTAAATTGCTTGAGTGCTACCTTTAAAATTCCATCATTCACCTTTGCAATATATAGCTCATGGGACAAATAGCTTAAAAACTATTGTGGTATTGAATATGTACTTATGCACTTTATCTCTTATTAAGTTGCTTGTTGTGCGATAACCATGTTCACTGGGGACGCCATCAACTACTCTTTGTTGAATTTCATGTGAGTTGCTATGCATGTTCGTCTTGTCTGAAGTAATAGAGATCTACCACCTTATGGTTAAGCATGCATATTGTTAGAGAAGAACATTGGGCCGCTAACTAAAGCCATGATCCATGGTGGAAGTTTCAGTTTTGGACATATATCCTCAATCTCATATGAGAAAATTATTAATTGTTGTTACATGCTTATGCATAAAAGAGGAGTCCATTATCTGTTGTCTATGTTGTCCCGGTATGGATGTCTAAGTTGAGAATAATCAATAGCGAGAAATCCAATGCGAGCTTTCTCCTTAGACCTTTGTACAGGCGGCATAGAGGTACCCCTTTGTGACACTTTGTTAAAACATGTGCATTGCGATGATCCGGTAGTCCAAGCTAATTAGGACAAGGTGCGGGCACTATTAGTATACTATGCATGAGGCTTGCAACTTGTAAGATATAATTTACATGATACATATGCTTTATTACTACCGTTGACAAAATTGTTTTATGTTTTCAAAATCAAAGCTCTAGCACAAATATAGCAATCGATGCTTTTCCTCTATGGAGGACCATTCTTTTACTTTCATTGTTGAGTCAGTTCACCTATTTCTCTCCACCTCAAGAAGCAAACACTTGTGTGAACTGTGCATTGATTCCTACATACTTGCATATTGCACTTACTATATTACTCTATGTTGACAATATCCATGAGATATACATGTTACAAGTTGAAAGCAACCGCTGAAACTTAATCTTCCTTTGCGTTGCTTCAATGCTTTTACTATGAATTATTGCTTTATGAGTTAACTCTTATGCAAGACTTATTGATGCTTGTCTTGAAGTACTATTCATGAAAAGTCTTTGCTATATGATTCAATTGTTTACTCATGTCATATACATTGTTTTGATCGCTGCATTCATTACATATGTTTACAAATAGTATGATCAAGGTTATGATGGCATGTCACTCCAGAAATTATCTTTGTTATCGTTTTACCTGCTCGGGACGAAACGAGAACTAAGCAGGGATGCTGATACGTCTCCGACGTATCGATAATTTCTTGTGTTCCATGCCACATTATTGATGATATCTACATGTTTTATGCACACTTTATATCATATTCGTGCATTTTCTGGAACTAACCTATTAACAAGATGCCGAAGTGCCAGTTGTTGTTTTCTGCTGTTTTTGGTTTCAGAAATCCTAGTAACGAAATATTCTCGGAATTGGACGAAATCAACGCCCAGGGTCCTATTTTGCCACGAAGCTTCCAGAAGACCGAAGAGGAGACGAAGTGGGGCCACGAGGCGCCCAAACCCTAGGGCGGCGCGGCCTGCCCCTTGGCCGCGCCGGCCTGTAGTGTGGGCCCCTCGTGCCGCCTCTTGACCTGCCCTTCCGCCTACTTAAAGCCTCCTTCCCGAAACCCCCAGTACCGAGAGCCACGATACGGAAAACCTTCCAGAGACGCCGCCGCCGCCAATCCCATCTCGGGGGATTCAGGAGATCGCCTCCGGCACCCTGCCGAAGAGGGGAATCATCTCCCGGAGGACTCTACGCCGCCATGGTCGCCTCCGGAGTGATGTGTGAGTAGTCTACCCCTGGACTATGGGTCCATAGCAGTAGCTAGATGGTTGTCTTCTCCCCATTGTGCTTAATTGTCGGGTCTTGTGAGCTGCCTAACATGATCAAGATCATCTATCTGTAATTCTATATGTTGTGTTTGTTGGGATCCGATGAATAGAGAATACTTGTTATGTTGATTATCAAAGTTATGTCTATGTGTTGTTTATGATCTTGCATGCTCTCCGTTACTAGTAGATGCTCTGGCCAAGTAGATGCTTGTAACTCCAAGAGGGAGTATTTATGCTCGATAGTGGGTTCATGTCTCCGTGAATCTGGGGAAGTGACAGAAATCTCTAAGATTATGGATGTGCTGTTGCCACTAGGGATAAAACATTGGTGCTATGTTCGAGGATATAGTCACTGATTACATTACGCGCAATACTTAATGCAATTGTCTGTTGTTAGCAACTTAATACTGGAAGGGGTTCGGATGATAACCTGAAGGTGGACTTTTTAGGCATAGATGCATGCTGGATAGCGGTCTATGTACTTTGTCGTAATGCCCAATTAAATCTCACAATACTCATCATAATATGTATGTGCATGGTCATGCCCTCTTTATTTGTCAATTGCCCAACTGTAATTTGTTCACCCAACATGCTGTTTATCTTATGGGAGAGACACCTCTAGTGAACTGTGGACCCCGGTCCAATTCTCTATCTTGAAATACAATCTCTTGCAATCTTGTTCTCTTGTTTTCTGCAAACAATCATCATCCACACTATACATCTAATCCTTTGTTACAGCAAGCCGGTGAGATTGACAACCTCGCTGTTTCGTTGGGGCAAAGTACTTTGGTTGTGTTGTGCAGGTTCCACGTTGGCGCCGGAATCCCTGGTGTTGCGCCGCACTACATCCCGCCGCCATCAACCTTCAACGTGCTTCTTGGCTCCTACTAGTTCGATAAACCTTGGTTTCATACTGAGGGAAAACTTGCCGTTGTACGCATCACACCTTCCTCTTGGGGTTCCCAACGGACGCGTGCTGTACGCGTATCATGCGTCAACATCATCTGCAGCTGAGATGGCGGAGAAAACACCAGTCACATACGAAGAGCTGTCTGAGGAGCACAAGAAGAAGTTTGATGAGCTGAAAGCTCTCTTCGAAGCCGATCTCATCGGCTCTTTCGATAGGACCCGTACACATGGCATTAGGTGGAAAGGGTTCTCAGCCGAAGGGGCTCTCGATGAAGTAGACCTGTCTCTCCCTTCGGAGGATCGCACCAGAGCTCTGCGCCAGGAGGTTAATTACATGGTGGCTCATTCTCTACACCGTCATTCTGAGAGCCTGGTGAACGCTTTCGAGCGCATTGCGGTTCGCGTGGTTCAGGAAATCATGAAGCATCAGTACTCTCCGTCAAGACCTACCCTAGGGACTCACCAAGGAGAAATACTGTTCCAGACCAGACCGCAGCTGCCGTTCTCGCTAGCAGCTCCACAGCCGCCGGGTTCACCGGCGTACATCGTCTACAAGATTGGAGGCGATCCTGGTGATTACCAGTTCCTGAATGAACCACCTAAAGAAATCCCGCATGGATACATGTGCACGTACGTGCCGGACTGCAATAACTTGGCGCGCACGAACCAGATTACAGCAGGAGGGATTTCCGGAGCAGCAGGAGGGATCTCTGGGGTGGACGCCGATAAACAGGCGTGGCTAGATAAATATGCCACCGGAACGAGTCATCAAAGCTCGGCCCCTGCAACTCATACAGTGGACCAAATCAGTGCAATCTTGAGAGACCAGTTTGGCATGGTGCCAAAAAGGAGGGCAATCGGCTATTCCAAGCCGTACCCCAACGAGTATGATTTGATTCCACTGCCGCCCAAGTATCGACTCCCCGAGTTCTCAAAGTTTAGTGGCACAGAAGGGTCTAGTTCAATTGAGCATGTGAGCCGGTATTTGGCACAGTTGGGCATGATTTCAGCATCCGACCAGTTGCGTGTGAGGTTTTTCGCACAATCTCTCACAGGACCAGCTTTTGGGTGGTACACCTCGTTGCCACCAGATTCAATCCGGACGTGGAAGCAGCTGGAAGAGCAGTTTCACATGCAATATCACTCAGAAGCTACCGAGGCTGGCATTACCGATCTGGCACAAGTGCGACAGAAGCGTGGAGAAACGGTGTCAGAATACATTCAGCGTTTCAGGACTATGAGGAACCGATGTTATTCGGCTCGTTTGAATGAGAAAGAAGCAGTCGATCTGGCAGTGTTAGGCCTCGCGGCGCCGATCAAGGATCTGGCTTTCCAAGCGGAGTACACTTCACTGGCGCATATGGTTCAGAAATTATCATTATATGAGCAGCGCCACCCAGAATTATACCAAGATAAGTTCAAACGCCCTATAGGCCTGGTCGAGACAGAAGAAGTTGAAAACTCTACAGAAGACCAGGAGGTAGCTGTGGCTGAATGGGCTCGGGGGGCAAACCCCGTGTCCTGCAAATGGGTGAAGAAACAAGGGCCTGCAAAAGGGTTTGACTTCGATATAAGCAAAGCTGAGCAGATATTCGACTTATTGCTGAAGGAAAAGCAGCTGAAGTTACCCGAAGGCCATAAAATCCCTACGATGCAAGAGCTGAACGGAAGGCCGTACTGCAAGTGGCATCACTCGTTCACCCATATCACCAACGACTGCAAAGTGTTGCGTCAGCAAATCCAAATGGCGATAGAACAAGGGCGTCTGATTTTTGGTCAGTATGCCATGAAAGTAGACACGCAACCGTTCCCTGCCGTCAACATGGTGGAGTGCAGTCACCCCACGAGGCGTCAGCCAGATTTCTCCTTCGATATTAACATGGCAGGGCCTGTATACCACCCTTGCCAGGATAAAGAAGAGAGCAGTCGTTCTCGTGGCAAGGACAAGGAGGAGGCCGGCCCACGTGACCGGCCCCGATATGATGACAGACGGTACGTCACCGAGGAACAAGTGAGAAGCGTGCGGTATCAATGACCACTCTCCGAGCATCTCCTTAACAAATATGAGCGTCAGTATGACCGACGCCGGCGATATGACACAGCCGACGAAAGATATCGTCGGTCTGACGTAGACAACAGAAAGTATCGTTGGTATGATAAAGACGACGAAGGATATGAGCGCCGCGCTAAGGGAAAGTCAAGAGAGCAGGAAGACATGGACAGACACTGGGATTGTCCTTTCTTTAAGCATTGCTGGGATTCAGGAATGAGCCGATTGCCTACGATCGACAACTGCCCGGAATGTAGACAGAAGAAGAAGGACATGGGTGACGTGTCAGTGTTCAAACGTCTAGGGCCTCTCCCATCTCGGAACAAGCAAGCTGAGTCATCTAGGGTGGAAGATCTAGAGGAGTTAGAAGATGAAGAAGAAGAAGAGGATAGATACCACCGGCCAAGGTGGTGCCCTGATGGACTCAGTCACTCCCAAAAGCGTAGGGTTCAGCGGCTACGTAGCTTGGAGGAAGCCGAAAGGCAATACCTGCACACGTTGAGGAAAGCGCGGCCCGATCTGGCCGTGAAAATTCAGCAAACTTTGGACTAGGAGAATCGTCTACAGAAGAAAGAATGGCGCCCCAAGCATATGAAAGCCGATGAGAAGACATCGGCTGGCACAAATATGGTGTTCATCCTTCCGGCGGAGTTTTGCGCTCCCAGAACAGAAGAAGCGTCGGTAGCTCAGTTCGACTGTGGCCCACGGCCAGTTGTCTTTGAGAAGCCACAGGAGAAGGGCTACAAACATCTGAAGGCCCTATACCTAAAAGGTTACATCAATGGGCAGCCTGTCAGCAAGATGTTGGTTGACACCGGAGCGGCAGTCAATATAATGCCGTACTCCATGCTAAGACGTTTGGGACGCTCTACAGAAGATCTGATCAAAACCAACGTCACACTAAGCGACTTCAACGGCCAAGCATCAGAGACGCAAGGCGTTCTGAACGTGGATCTGACCGTAGGCCGAAAAACCATCCCTACGTCGTTCTTCATCGTCGACAGCAAAAGCACCTACGCTGTCCTGCTAGGGAGGGATTGGATTCACGCCAACTGTTGCATTCCATCCACAATGCACCAATGCCTGATACAATGGGATGGAGATGAAGTAGAGGTCGTTCATGCAGATGACTCTATTGAGATCTCAATAGCTGGCATGAATATTTGGGACGCGGAAGACCAAGGGCCACTCTCTGGAGTCAGTTTGGACGGCTGTGAGCGCATCGAAGCTACAAAAAACGGGGTGAGGCTGGTCTTATCCACCGGCCTGACAGAGTAGCAAGAACAACATCTATGGACGCACGTGGCAAGGCCGATCCCTGCGATCGGCCCCAAAAAATAAAAAGCAATGATACTACCTCAAGCATGTCACGTAGTTATAGTAGGGAGATTCCCTCCTGTAGTAGAGCACTAATAGGGTGTAAACCTTCATCGAGCAGTGCAATCAAAATGGGTGCCGATTCCTGTAATCGGCCCAAATTACCCTCTCCATACGTTTTGCTTGTGTTCAGCATTGATCTAGCAGGCGACGGAAAGCTAGGGTATGGGTTTACATCGGCTGATGAGCTAGAAGAGATTGACATTGGTCCTGGGGATAAGCCACGACCAACATTTATCAGCAAAAAGTTAGATCCGCGTCTGAGGGACCTGATGATAGCTTTGTTGAAAGAATACCCGGATTATTTTGCTTGGGATTACACAGAGATGCCCGGGTTAGACAGAAGTATCATTGAGCATCGGCTCCCTCTCAAGAAAGGATTTCGGCCGTTCCAGCAGCGAGCACGACAGATGAAGGCCGACATTTTAGAAGAAGTCAAGAAAGAGATCGAGAAGATGTTGGCCGCCCGGTTCATCAGGCCATGCATGTATGCAGAGTGGATTTCTAGTATTGTACCTGTGCAGAAAAAGGATGGCCGATGGCGCGTCGCCATAGATTTTCGAGATCTCAATAGAGCCACTCCAAAGGATGAATATCCCATGCCGGTGGCAGAAACATTGATCAATGCAGCTGCTGGTCATAAGGTTTTAAGTTTCATGGATGGCAATGCCGGCTACAACCAAATTTTTATGGCTCCAGAAGATATACACAAGACTGCATTCAGAGTACCAGGTTCAGTGGGCTTGTTTGAATATGTAGTCATGACATTTGGACTGAAAAACGCCGACGCAACATACCAAAGAGCCATGAATTACATCTTTCATGATCTGATCGGCAAGTTGGTGGAGATATACATCGATGACGTGGTGGTAAAGTCTGTTTCACTAGAAGGACACTTGGACGATTTGCGACGCATCCTAGACCGAACTAGGAAATTCGGACTGAGAATGAATCCAAAGAAGTGTGGTTTTGGCGTGACGGCCGGTCAATTCTTTGGTTTCTTGGTTCATGAACGCGGAATTGAGATCGGCTTGAAAAGTCAGGAGGTAGTGCAGACAATGCAACCACCTACCACTAAGAAGGAACTCCAGTCTCTCATCGGCAAAATCAACTTCGTCAGAAGGTTCATTTCCAATCTGTCAGGGCGAATCGAGCCGTTCATGGGACTGGTGAAAATTAAATCTGATGAGGAGTTTCGCTGGGGGGCAGAGCAACAGCGAGCGTTTGATGAGATTAAAGAATATCTGACAAAGCCACCTGTGTTGGTTCCACCTCAGCAAGACAAGCCATTCTATATTTACTTATCAGTAGCTGACACTTCCATCGCCTCAGTGGTGGTGCAACTTTATGATGGTCTGGAGAGAGTCGCTTTCTACCTCAGCAGAAGGATGTTGGATGCAGAGACGAGGTACCCTGAGATTGAGAAGTTGTGCCTCTGCCTATTTTTTACCTGCACCAAGCTTCGTCACGTCTTGTTGACAGCATAAATTATCATCATATAGTCAGACGTCGTCAAACATATGTTGTCGGCTCCTGTGCTGAAAGGCCGACTCGGTAAATGGATGTTTGCGTTATCAGAATTTGATCTCCGGTATCAACCTGCGAAGGTAGTCAAGGGACAAGCGTTGGCCGATCATATTGCTGAACGGATTAACACTGATATAGCAGCACTGTCGGTACGTGCATGGGCCATGTTTTTCGATGGATCGGTTTGTGGCAACGGTTGCGGCATCGGCATTCTACTCGTGTCGCCTCGGGGGGCAACATATTCCTTCTCCATCAGGCTACCTACCCCTTGCACTAACAATGTCGCTGAATATGAAGCAATACGCAAGGGAATGGAGTTGCTATTGGAAGCCGGGGCAGAAGCAGTGGAACTTTTTGGAGACTCGAAATTGGTGATCTCCCAACTCACGGAGGAATACAAGTGTGAGAGCGAGTCGCTCTTCCCATTATGGATGCACTGCCGAGAGTTGATGGCACAATTTAGGTACATAAACTTCAATTGGATCCCGAGGTCGCAAAATATCAAGGCGAACGATCTCGCACAGATGGCGTCAGGCTACAAGGACGTAGCAGAAGGAGCCGATGTTCAGGTACAGTTCCTGGAACCGGATGACTGGAGAGCCGATATCTTCAATTACTTGAAAGATCCGGCTCGGGGGGGCACCTAAACGGATAAGATACAAGGCCATGAAGTATGTCCTTATAGGAGATGACATGTTCTACATGACTTTGGAAGGGTTACTCCTCAAATGCCTGGGACCAGCCGAGTCGAATCGGCTCTTACACGAGGTACACGAAGGCGCCTGTGGAACTCACCAATCGGCTCATAAGATTAAATGGCTGATCAGGTAATCAGGGTTTTACTGGCCCACCATGCTTGAGGATTGCTTTAGGTACTATAAAGGATGTCAAGCGTGTCAGATGTTTGGGAAAATTCAGATGGTACCCGCATCAGCAATGAACCCCATCATCAAGCCTTGGCCATTTCGAGGTTGGGGCATGGATATGATCGGCAAAATCCATCCTCCATCGAGCAAAGGCCACGTCTGGATCTTGGCCATTACAGATTACTTCACTAAATGGGTGGAGGCCGTCCCTATGAAGTCAGTGAAATCAGAAGATGTTATCAATTTTGTGAAAGAACATGTCATTCATAGATTCGGGATTCCCCAGACTATCACGACCGATGGAGGTTCGGTTTTCATTTCCAAAGAGTTTAGAAAGTTCTGCGACGACATGGGAATCAAGTTGATCCGATCGTCTCCATACTATGCTCAGGCAAATGGGCAAGCTGAAGCATCCAACCAGAGCCTTATCAAGCTGATTAAGAGGAAAGTTGACGAGCACCCTAGACGTTGGCATGAGGTATTGTCAGAAGCTTTGTGGGCTTATCGCATGTCATGTCATGGAGCTATAAAAACCTCGCCATACCATCTGGTCTATGGACAAGAAGCCGTATTGCCTTGGGAAATTATGGCTGGATCGAGACGTGTTACGTTTCAGAATGATCTAACAACTGAAGAATATGCAGCCTTGATGTGTGATAGTATAGAGGATCTAACGGAACTCAGACTTTGATCGCTGGAGAAGATTAAAGAGAACAAAGCCAAGGTAGCTCGCGCGTATAATAAGAAGGTGAGACCAAATGAGTTCCACGTTGGTGATCTAGTATGGGAAGCTGTATTGCCATTAGGAACTAAGAATAAAGTGTATGGTAAATGGTCTCCTAATTGGCATGGGACATACAGAGTCGACCAAGTGTTAAAGGGTAACGCATACATGCTCGAGGAGCTGAATGGTGTGAAGTTCCCAGTAGCTGTCAATGGGCAGCATCTTAAGAAATATTTCCCAAGCATGTGGGATGACGGACAGTGAAATATGGGGGCCGATGCATGAAATCGGCCAGTAAAAAAAATATACATACAAAGCACAACCGATGCACAGACATCGACTTTAGAGAAATATGCAAAATAACAGGACGCAAGTACAGCCGATGCACATACATCGACTTCAGACTAAAAAGCCGATGCACAGACATCGACTCTAGAGGTACAAGCTCAATTGAGCAGTTATCAGATTACACAGAGAGGCTCTATTGAAGGAATGCCTCGAGGGCACGGAGGGCGTCAGCACGGACACGATCCACCTCGGCGATCTCGGCCTCATCATCTTCGTCCTTGCCTATCACTAGCTGTTTGTTCAGGGCACGTATTTCAGCCAGATCAGTCTTCAGTTCAGCTTTGAGGCCTGCTGCTTCCTCTTGGGAGCGGGCAATGAAAGCTTCCTTGTCTTGGATAAGCTTTTTGGTTGCCCGGGCCCTCTCTTCAAGGTCCTCCAACTCCTTTCGCAAGGTCTCAAGTTCAGCAGTACGGACAGAGGTGTCAGTTTTGACGTCCAAGGCCGCCTTTTTCTCATTAAGCCGCTGACATTTGTCTGTAATATCGGCTTTCAACGGAAGCTGGGCGTGGCGTAGGTCGATTCTCTGACGAGCCAACTTCACCCTAGACCTGTAGGCAGACAGAGTCACAACCGGCCAGAGTTTCACCTGCAACGTCACCGGGAGATGGGGCTGAATGTCTTCAAGAATGCTCTTCACTTCCTCGGGATTTTCAACCAATGTCTCAATTGAGGAGGAGAGCAGGGCCTTGAGACGCTGGAGTTGACCATGGGTAGCGCTGGGTCCTGGCTCTTCACTTGCCCTAGAAGTAGCTGGTTCGATGGATTCAGGGTCGAACGCTAGCAAGCTTGAGAGGTCGTAACCCTGACAAACAACAAGAACAACGTCAGTATGCAGCAAAAGAGAAGAGCAGAGCCAAGGAAAAGGAGTGTACCTCTCCTAAGACTAGAGGGACAACCGATGATGAGGTGATCGGCTCTTGTGTTTCTGCTGTGGGCTTGGCAAAGTTGGCAACCTTGTCAGCTACACTCTTAGAGGTTGCTAGGTCCAGGGTGGCGGATGGCATCAGTACCTCCTCAACTTCCCCACTAGAGGTGTCATCACTCTGCAAAGGAAGTGGTTAGCCAATGCGAGCAGCGATGGGTTAGCATGAAATATGAGCCGAGGAGAGTATGGAGAGTAATTACATTTGAAGCCCCTTGATTTGATGCAGGGGCTTGCGGTTCCTTTCGAGCTCTCTTGATGCATCGGCTCTTTGTGCGTACTTTGGTTGGAGCTTGGGGGCAACAAGTTCAGTAACTGACCTCTTCTTGGAAGCCGATGGTGGCAAATCTGGCTGGCTCTGCATGGTGATTTTCACAGAGTGGCCCGAACTCGAATTCCCTCGACTGGAGTGGGTTTCCTCGCTGGAGTTGTCTTCAGTGGAGGCCTGTAAAAGAAGAGTTAGTAAGCACAAGCATATTTATAGAAGCCCATAAGGGTAGATGAAATTGGTCAGTGCATGGATCAGCTTACGTGCAAACTTTCTTGAGCTGGAGTAGGGGTTTGGCGCTTCAAGGTCTTCCTGGCAGCTACTTTCCTCACTGCTGTTCTCGCCTGGGTTGAGGCTCGGGGGGCAGCTGGCCCGGAAGACATTTTGCTTTTGGGAGCCGATTTTGGTGAAATCGGCTGGCTCTGCATCACAACCTTCTTCAAGGGTGGTGAGCTTTTGCAGAAGAGAACCACTGGAGCTGGTGGGAGGAATTTGAAGGAGGAGCCGTCAGCATGTGCAGGTTCTGGACCATCTTGTTGCTGCAAGAAAACAGAGCAAGGTTATAAAAATCATTGTAAGCCACTGCAAGAAAATTGGTGAGTGGTGGTACCTGTTCTGCAGGGATATCATATTCAGCATCAAGTTGTTTCAGCAACGGTCCCAGAGCTCTTCTGAAGGCATGAGTCTTCCACATTGACCACCAGGCCTCAAAACCATCAGTTGATGAGGTGAAAGAGAGGTTGTGAGGAATTGGAATGGCTAGAGCATCAAAGAAGGAGTAACACCTCTGGCCGGTGAGGACATCAGGCAACTCAGCTCTGCTCTCTGTCAAGTGGTGGAGGAAGAAGTGTGGAGACACCTGCCCAAGACCAAACTGCCGGGCTACTACGACCGGCTGATAAGACTCATAACCAGGTTTGATGATCCTGTTTGAGGTGCTCATGCCAACTGGAAGGAAGCAAGGACGGATCATGATGGAATACAAGTGCCGGGTGCTGGGGTCATCGGCAAAGCTGTCTAGCCTGAAGGAGACTGGATTTTCAAAATTTTCAGACTCCTTGTAAGGAAAGAAGAGAGGATTGTCCAGGCCTTGGAAGAAAATCCTGAACCACTCTGATGCTTCCCTGGGGATCAGTTTGCTGCCTGGAAGGCTATATAGAGCTTGACCGTAGCTAGTGCATCGGATCTGCTTCCCATTAGCATCTGGGAAGGTGCAAGTGGCCAAAGGTGGAAAATTTGGGATCTGATTCTGAAAATACAGCTGAGCCCATAACTGAATAAACCACCAGGGACCTCCTGTTTTGACTGTCTTTTGGGAAAACAGGTTGACATACATCAGTTGGAGATATCGATAGACCTCTCCAAGGAACAGTTTGCCGATGCCAAGTTGGGTACCTCTGGCAAGTTCATAGGCCAAGGAAAGATAGTTCTTGGTTGGAGCAAGTGAAGGGCCACAGAATACGAAGTGTTCCAACCAGAAATTCAGGAAGGCCGTGTGTTCTTTCTCTGTTACAGGGCCTTTGGTTTTCATGTGGCGTCTAAGGCAGGCACCCCAATTTGTACACTCTGTTTTGGAGGAGAGTGTAAAAGGAACCTTTGGCAGCATAAAAGCAGAGGGGCTTGGGGATGCAATGTCTAGACCAGTGATCATGGCCACATCTAGCAGAGTTTGTGTCATGGGGCCATGGCCAAACATGAAGCAGTTTAGAGCATCAGACCAAAAGTAGCCGATGGTTTTCAGAAGGTTTTCATGTTTCTCAAGGGGAGACAGTGATAAGGATAAAGCATCGGCTATTCCTGTGGTTTCCCATGTGGCTTGATGAGTTTTGGATACTCTGCTGTACCATGACGCCCAATCTTCAGGAGGGTTAGGCCAGGCTCGTAAGCACTCGGCGCAGGAGGTTGGATCTAAGTTCTGGTTGACAAAGGGAATCCTATTGGCCTCGCAAGAAATCAAATGAGCAAGACTCTCGGTTGAACGGGGGCCAAGACAAAGAGAATTTGGAAGAGAAGGATGCGGCAACAGAATGTCTGATACCTAAAATTAATGATGTAATGAGACATTAATTCAGGTGTTTGCTGTTAATTCTAACACTATTGCTCGGATGGCGAGGAGCGGTTGAGGATTACCTTCAGGCCAGAGACTGTAGCGTTGGCGCTGGATGATTCCGCCATTTGATTCGCTGCGGAGTTGAATCTGCGCGATTGAGATCTGAGATTCGCGTGGCCGTGAGTTGGATTTTGTTCGAGCGGCGATTTGGGGATCTGAGTTTACTCTTTCAGACAAGGGTCGCAGGTTACCGTTTGAATAGGCAACTGAGTTGGCCTTAATCGCGCTTTATGGTAAAGGACCGATGCGTTGCCATCGGATCTTTGAGCGTTGACTTACTGTGACAATCAGCAAAAATTGACATGGAAACTTTTCTTCATTAATAAAGGGGTTTTTTTACAGAGAAGAGCCGATTGCTCAAGAGAGGAAGAACAAAAGAAGAGCCGATTACTACTACTAGTCCTATGCTAGTAGTCCCTAATCTAGGGGCCATCGCTGCCCTCGTCGTCGCCGTCGTAGCTGCCGTCGGCGCTGCTGTCGGCGAAGTCCTCGCCGCTGCTGCCGTAGCCCTCGGCAGGGGCTCTTTCCTCCTCGTCGTCATCGTCGTCGTCGTCGTCCTCCGACCCGGCGCGGAAGCGTTTCGCTGGCGTGTACTCGTCGGAGGAGTCGTCATCTTCCTCTTCCTCCTCCTCGTCGGAGGAGATGAAGCTGGCCCAGGAGAAGAGGTCGTCCTCGCTCTCCGCCTCTAGTTCCCCGTCGATGAGGAACCGGAGGTCGTCCTCCCCGTCGGTCAGGGGTAAATCGTCGTCTGACCCGACGACGGTCAGGGGTGCGTCGTCCACCCTGACGGTGAAGTCCCACTCCCTCTCGTCCCAATGCTCGGGAGCCTCCTTCTCGTACAACGCCATCTGGTTGTACTCCGGCATCGGCTCACTGGAGGAGGAGGACTGGAAGGAGAGACCCGGTGAGGCAGAGGAGGAAGAGGAAGACATGGTTGCAGAGGAGGGGTTTTTTTCCGATGGCTAGTGCGGAGCAAGGGGATGAGGAAGCGAACTGCTCGATGCGGTTAAATAAAGGGGATATAGTGGAGATGATTCAATGCTGCAGCGGTTTCCGAGGAGGTGGTGCCCAAAAACTGTCAAATCGTGCAGAGAAGTTGAGAAGGCAGGGCATCATGATGAAAGGATACTGTGGCGGTTCTGCTCTGCCACGACGTGACCCGACGAAGAAAAAACAGAGTGGTTTTGGAATTATCATTACCAAAACCAGGGGGCATGTGTTATCGCCAGATTTTAACCAAGTCAGCAGGTGGGCCGCGATTGAGATGGGCTTAGAAGATGTACACGTAGAATATTTCTAAATCGGCCTCATACGAGAGTCTGGGCTAGATTGCCCGTGTATCTGTACATTATGGTAGATTTAGAATTAAGAGATAGAGTTTAGTCGTACACGGTTAGGTTATTCCAAAAGTAGAAAGTCCACGGACTATAAATATGTACCTAGGGTTATTGAGAAAGGAGGACGATCACGTTTGCAACAAACCAATCTAGGCGCATCGCCACCCCTTGTTTCGAGGGTTTCTTCCGGGTAAGCGCCATGCTGCCTAGATCGTATCTTGCGATCAAGGATGGCAATGGGCAGGGTATGGGCAGGGTAGAGCAATACCATACCCATACCCGTATTGTCGATGGGTACAAACTTCTACCCATACCCGTGCCTATGGGTATAAAAGTTTACCCATACCCATACCCGGCGGGTACCCGTACCCATTGGGTACCCGGTGGGTAGGTTAAATTGTACACAAGTCACTTGCAATTTTACATTTATCAATAATAAATTCGATTAAAAAATGAATTATCTCAACTCGATAACAAGTAGTTTAGTACATAACAATTAAAAAATATGAGAATCCCATTCTCATAAAGTAACTCATAAGTAAACAAAAATAGACATGTCACGTAAGAAATTGACAATAAACGGGCAGGGTATGGGTATACCCGCGGGTACAAATCTATACCCGTGCCCTACCCATGACTTAACGGGTAGGGTATGGGTACTACCCATGGGCGTGAAAGTGTATCCATACCCTGCCCATGCGGGTACGGTACCCGCGGGTACCCGTACCCATGGGTAAAATTGCCATCCTTACTTGCGATCTAAGCAGCATCAAGTTTATTCGTTGTTTATGTGTTGCTCGTACTGAAGCCTTGTTGATGGCGAGCAACACCGTTATCATAGATATGTTAGGGCTAGCATTGATACTTTCTTTATGCATTTGCTTAGTTATGCTACCCTTAGATATCTAGCTGCCTTTACACCTATCATAGGCGTAAGGGCAGCATCTTGCTTAGTCTTTATTTAGTAGATTCGATCTGTTACGGTTGTTCCTTGTTCTTCAAGGATTAGTTTGATATCCATATGGTTAGGCCTTGCAAACGGGTTGAATGATCCAGTAGAGCGTAAGGTACGGTTTGCTGATCTTAGAAGAGATGTTCCGGGAATCAACTCTATGTTGGTTTTTTGGCCTTTCCTAGGGCTGATTTTCTGTTATCTTTCGTATCTACAAGGCTCAACTACGTGTAGGACGTTCCGGTTATATGGTGAAAACCCTAGATCATCGTGGATCGCGTTAACTTCGTGTTGATCAAGCAGGACCACCATGTTATCGTAGATCCAATACGAATCATGGGTGGATCGGCTCCCTGAGCCGATTCACAGGATAACCTGAGAGCCGATCGAGGCTCGTATTTAATGTTTACGTGTCTACCATGCAGGAAATTAATCGAAGTAATCTATCACCTTCCTGACCAGGTATAGGTCAGGTGGCACGCCCTTGCACCAGCTAGGACGCGTGCCGGAGCATTGCGGGCCGTCGCCCGAGGGACCAGGGCCCACCAGCAGTCCTGGGAGCCTCCCGGCTCTCCGTGTTGCCCGTCGCTGCTCGCCGGTGGGTTTTTGCAGGCAACAACATCTCAAAAATATATCTGATATGCCGATTTCGATGCACTTTCATGTGCACTAATGTTAATGGGTCCCTTATGCATTGCGTGTGTGCCCGTGCTAGTCCGACATACTGACGTTCGAGAAAGGTATATATAACCCTATGTAGCACCAAAGCCCTTACCTAGCCATGAGAGAAAGCGACGAGGCAGAGAGCAGGATAAGACCTCCTCCGAGCCCAATTCATAATACAACCCAGAGAGGGGAGATCGCAAAGGGCATATATTTTGTTGTTGGTCAAAACTAGCCGCTAGATTGCTTTCCGGGAGTAAAAGAACCCTAGCGCCACACGGATTTGTTGAAAGCATTTCATGACATAGAAATAGGTTACGAATTTTTTGAAAACATTTCATGACATAGAAACGGCTGGGTTACAGATTCGCTGAAAACATTTCATGACGTAGAAACGGCTGGGTTACGGATTTTTTGAAAACATTTCATTGGCATAGGCACGCACATTGAACATCTACGAGACCACGATTTTCAAATCTAAAATCAGTCCAATTTTGACAAACCTAGATTCAAATCGGTGGCCGGTGCTGTTGTACATGTACTGTCTCCATTCAGATATGCCCCCGGAATGGTGAGTAGAGAGAAAGGTGGGAGCTCCTGAGCTAAAGCATGCCGCGTTCCTTTAATTTTACAGCCCACGAGTGAAAAGCAACTCCAATTATTTGGTTCTGTACTAGAAGCCGCTCAAAATAATTCCAAAGCAAAGCAAAGCTACTCGACGCCGCACCCACTGACACTGTCACACGCCACACCGGCCGGAAATCCCGTCGCCGACCGACCTCCGCCGCCGCCACCCCGCCTATGCCCTGGCACAGCCTCAAGAGCGACACCCGATCGTCGTCGATTTAACTACACCTATCGGATCCATCACATGCGGCGGCGACATCTCTGATGACGCCCCAGCTCCTCCGCGCGCTGCTCCCGGTCCTGCTCTTCGCCGGCGTCGCGGGCGGTACCAGCGGCGGCAGAGGCCAATGGACCAGGGCGCCGTCGCTGGAGTTCCACCACAGGTTCTCCGCGCCCGTGCGGCGGTGGGCGGACGCCCGCGGGCACCAGCTCCCCGGCGGCTGGCCGGCGCCCGGCGGAGCCGCCTACGTCGCCGCCCTCGCCGGGCACGACCGCCACCGCGTGCTGTCGGCCGGCGGCGGCGCCGGGGATCACCCTCCGCCTCTCACCTTCTCCGAGGGGAACGCCACGCTGAAGGTCAGCAACCTCGGATTGTAAGGCCTCTAGCTACTTTCCTCTTCTTTCAGTTATCTGTGTGCACTTTTGATGTTGGTGCTCGATCTGTGTTTCTTGTTGTAGCTTGCACTATGCTCTTGTCACGGTGGGCACGCCGGGCCACACGTTCATGGTGGCGCTGGACACCGGCAGCGACCTCTTCTGGCTTCCTTGCCAGTGCGACGGCTGCACGCCGCCGGCCTCGGGCACTTCCGGAGCAGTAAGACCTCTGTTCTATTCATAATTTTGCTGGATCCTTGGATCAAGAGGACGTTTCTGCATAAATCAGAGCTAAACGCCCGTACACGCTGCATTTTGTTTTACAATAATTGTTGCCCCATTTACTTACAAACTGTTTCGTACTGGGATTTTGGCTACCAGCTATCCTATATCATTATATACAACAGGAAGATTACTTGGTGTGTATCTGATCAACATTGGGTATTCTGTCAAAAAAAAAAAAATTGGGCTGTTGGATATGTACAACACAAGCTCATTGGTTAGGCACAATTTTTTATGGCTCTGGCCTCTTGTGTTCATGCAGTTCAGTGACCGAACATGTTTGATATCTTTCTTTTGGTGGATTTTTAGCAGAGGGTTAGGATTTTAGCTGTATTCAAGCATTTGAAATATACCACAGAAACTTTCACAATAATTTCTTAACATGGTGGTGAAATAGAAGTGTAAATACGAAGCTCAATTTAGGCTTGTTGATCCTATAGTTTGATCATTTCACACTTCATATAAATGACTGAGGCAATAGTTTGGATAGAACACCTTCTGATGTCACCACATCACTGTTCCTATCCCACTGCTCTGTTCTTATTCCTTCATATTTTAAGATTTTCTCATTATAAAGAATTTTCTCTATCATTTTATTTCTTTTTTGATATTCTTTTTGCTGGTAGTTTACTACATGCCTGCATTGTATTTATATGTTCTCTTTGATAGTTTCAAATTTTCCTACTTATAGTTTGTTAATTATCTGAGATTTCAGGCTTCTTTGTACATTCCTAGCTTGTCATCAACAAGCCAAGGAGTTCCTTGCAACAGTGACTTTTGTGGTCTTAGAAAAGAATGTTCTGGAACATCAAGTTGTCCATACAAGATGGTGTATGTCTCTGCGGACACATCATCTTCCGGATTTCTCGTGGAGGACGTGCTTTACCTATCAACAGAGGATACCCGCCCTCAAATTCTCAAGGCACAAATAACGTTTGGGTAATATTTACTCTCGATCTAGTGAGATGAAGATATTCTTTTCCCAGTTTTGATGAACTATGAACTATGAAGTATTTTATTTTTATCAGATGCGGACAGGTTCAGACAGGGTCATTTCTGGATGCTGCTGCTCCAAATGGTCTTTTTGGACTTGGGGTAGACATGATATCAGTTCCTAGCATTCTTGCACAGAAAGGTCTTACAACTGATTCCTTCTCAATGTGTTTTGGCCGTGATGGTATTGGGAGGATCAGTTTCGGAGACCAAGGCAGCTCGGACCAACAGGAGACACCACTCGATATCAACCAGAAACAGTGAGCATTTTTTTTTCATTTACCAGGCTTACAATTAGGTATTGTATTTTTCCGCCTAGTACATTTTTGTCTGCTCCTGATAATTTGGCCCATCTGGGATAATTTGTTATTTTCCAGCCCTACGTATGCCATCACTATCACTGGGATTTCTGTTGGAAATAATGCAATGGATTTGGAGTTTAGTACAATTTTTGACACAGGGACATCCTTCACATACTTGGCAGATCCAGCATATACAGATATAACAGAGAGTGTAAGTAAACTATCTGACTTTGTTTAGCCTTTCTTCAAGAGGGGAATAATTCATGTCGTAGTTATTTCTCCTTTTTCAGTTCCATAGTCAAGTTCAAGCAAATCGCCATGCCGCTGACTCAAGAATTCCTTTTGAATATTGTTATGATCTAAGGTTATTTTTTATCACAAATAAATTCTGTCTGAACTTCTGTGCTGTATCTTTTATCAATCAATGATAAAATGACCAAGGTTAACTTACAGCTCTAATGAGGCAAGGATCCAAACTCCTGGTATTAGTCTTAGAACTCTTGGTGGAAGTCTGTTCCCTGCTATTGATCCAGGGCAGGTTATCTCTATTCAGGTATTGCAAGCCTCATATTCTGCAATTCTTGTAACACTGGGATCATGTTTATTTAACCATGCTGTTTTCTTTGATATTTGCAGCAACATGAGTATGTCTATTGCTTGGCGATTGTCAAGAGCACAAAACTAAATATAATTGGACGTAAGTTTACCGCAGAACTATTGCTTTGGAACCTGTTCTGGTGCATTAGATTATTAACACTAGTGTATGAAGTTTCACAATGTTGTTTTTGAACTTTTTATATATGCCAAGATCATTCATGAGAACCAAACATGCCAATTTTCTGGCTACTGTGTTTAGTTTTTTGTCTCATTTTTATCTTTTCTGATGAGCAATGCGATCATGTTTGTAGTGATTTCATCCCACGACAAATTAACCTTGCCACTCAGAACCAAAGTCATCGTGATTTTTTTAACATTAGTGAATTATGTTCACTGATGCGGGTAACAGAAGAGGAAACTCATATATGCATTTCATGTTCTTTCTTTTGCTGTGACTGTCAATATTGACAGTTGTATATCTTTCTAGTGGACATACAGTTGCTTGTCCAAGTTATCTAAATATATTATCTTCTCCCAAGAATGTAAAATATCTCATATTTAAGATCTGAGGTTTCTGATGTAGTATGATACAACTTTGTTTTGCTGCTTAACCGTACCTATGGTACTGGATTTTGTTTGTTTTCTTCCATGAGACATATAGAATAGCTGCTTTTGTTCTTATGGATTGTGTCAAAGAATAGTACTCCCTCTATCCCAAATATAAGATGTAATAACATCCAATGCATGAGTGAATTAGATGTAATAACATTTTCTATTATGGGACGGAGGGAGTGGTAAAGAACTAGTCAGCCACTAACACACAATAGCATGGTTACAAGGGCATTAACATAGTACTCATATTCGCAGCTAAACACTAAAATAAATTACACCGCATGGCACAAACACCAATATAAATAATATAACTGGGTACAAAAATTGCAGTGCCTGTTTTATTTAGGCATAATGAAGCTCAGCAAGACAGAAATATTGGTGCTACGAAAGCCTATGTACAAGACTATGCAAAGTTTGGCTAAATAAAATAATCTAGAAACAAGAAAAAATAAGGCTTACTAATATTTAAGCATAAAATTAAAGAGTGATCACAATGGATCAGTCTTGACACCTAAATAGGTAGTCTAATTTTCCTCATGCAATTTCTTTCTGCATAGCACATTCAATGTTAAGAACAGTTTTTTTTACTTAATAGTAAGAACAGTTAATAATACGACTCTACATTTTTGTGGTGCAGAAAATTTCATGACCGGTATTCGTGTTGTGTTCGACCGAGAAAGGAAAATACTTGGTTGGAAGAAATTCAACTGTAAGTAAATCAGTACGTGCTTTGTTTCTTCACAAAAAGTTGTTTGCTTATGACATGTTCTACTGATACAGGTTATGACACTGATAGTTCAAACCCTCTCTCCATCAACTCACGGAATTCATCAGGTTCAACACCTGAGAATTACTCTCCTGAGAAGACAAAAAACCCTGCCGGCGTTACCCAGTTGAGGCCTCTTAGCAGCTCCCCTCATGTAATGTGGCATAGTAATAGTTTACTCCTGATGTTTCTGTTCCTCAACTTTCTGGTCTTCTAATTGGTTCTGTAATGACATGGTTGTAAATTAGTTCTCACTGTTACCATGTAGATAAACTAGGGAATGACTAGGTGGTAGTTAGTACAGCATAGAGAACAGCACCACTTACATGTCCTGTAAATTGCCTATTTTGTCGAGATCGAGAAAGTAAAATTGTGATGGCCGGTTTTTTGTGGCTCACTTTTTCCCCCTATTTTCTTCCATGAAGAATTCTTGTCACTTGATGGCATTCACAAGAATGATTAAGGACAGACAACATGTAACCACTTTGGATGCTTTTTTTTTTTTTTTGTTTTCTTCCGGGAAGAATTATTGTCAGTTGATAGCATTCACAAAAAATGATCAAGGACAAACGACATGTGACCACTTTGGATGCTTGTAATTTTTTGGTTTTTTTTGAAAGTGCAACTTCGAAAAAGTAGCTCGACATAAAATTTTCAGAGAAATTCAACTGATCATCACAACACTAACAACAGTAACATGTGACCACTTTGGATGCTTGTAATTTTTTTTTTTGAAAGCGTAGCTTCGAAAAAGTAGCTCGGCATAAATTTTTCAGAGAAATCCAATAGTGATGGGACAACACTACAGTGCTTGCAAATGTAATGCTGGAACACACTATCGATATATTTAATAAATGTAGTTACAAAACAGTTTGTACGCTCCTGAGGAGCTTAAGCAGTTTGGAACACTCTAAATAATGAATAACAAAACAATTGAATTTGTAAGCTAGACCTTGAAATCCATGCCATCTGAGAGAATCTAAAGAATCTCGGCCATACGGCCGCGTACTGAAGAGTGCTCAAACTGAAGCACGCAACCGAAACAACAGTAGAAGTCATTCCACCATTGGAACAAACCACACCACACCACACCCATCAGCTTAGCTTATTCTCCCACACAATCATCTAGGCATCAGGCGACGCCAGCACGCTCAATTTGTTGCCTGGGGTGACCGGGACACCGTCGCCGTCAAACTCGTCTTCTTCGCCGTCGAAGTCAAGGCGCATCCCCTCCATGACGTCGTCGTAGGACGCACCGAGGTCCTCCTGGGAGGTGAGCTGGTGGTACTCCACGAGCTGGATGAGGCTCTGGTTCTCCCGGGCGAGGTTGGCGTTGTCCTGCGCCAGCCGGGACTTCTCGGCGAGCAGAGCCTCGAGCTGCAGCCTCACCTGAAATCGTTGCACAACACGAAGACATCAGAAGGGGAATGGTCTTTAACTGAACAGAGCCAGTGAGCAATTCTAGAATTTCATTTCTGGAGCGCATCGTGTCTGAGTGTGTTTGTGAGAGATGAGGAAGAGAGGCATGATGTGGTGGTGATTCTTACCAGGTCGTCTTCTTCGGGGGCGGCTCCTCCGTTGTCGTACCCGTCTCTGAGCCTCCTGTTCTCCTCCTCCAGCAGGCCGCAGCGCTCCTGCATGAAGTGCAGCTCCGACTTGATGGTCTTGAGCTCCCTCGCCAGATTGGCCGCCCTGCCCGCCATCGAGACCGCAAGCTGCGGGACACAGCGTTGATGTAATCAGTAAGACCTTCCACGAAATTGGTGCGAAAATCAGAGTTTTTTTTTTTGTTTGTTTGCAGGCACCCACGCTGCGCGCTCGCTTCAGATTGGTGCTCTGCGCGACCTCGGAGGAGGCCCGGACATCCCCGCTGCTGGTCTCGTCACGCGGCTGCGCGTCGGCGGCGCCGACGTCTTTTTGCGCGTCATCGAGGGCCGCGAGCTCCGTGGAGGCGCCGCACTGACGCTTCGCGTGGGGCTCCTCGCACTCCCTCGCCTGGGACGAGCAGGTGGCGAGAGCGCTCACTCCCTGAGACACAGAGTGTCAGATTCATCGTTATTTCATCGGATCGTAAGGGACAAAGAAAGGAGGAATCTTGAACCTTCTGGGCGGCGGTGAGCGTGTCGGAGAGCTGCGCGAGGGAGGCGGCGACGGAGTCGAGGCCCCGGACCAGCATCAGCGAGTCCTCCCGGAGGCGCTTGGGCCGCTCGGACGCCGCGCCGCACTGCATCGAGCAGAGCAGACGTCAAGATCCGTCCGGCGAACGGTGGGGATGGATGGGCGAGTAGCACGTACCGTGGCGGCGGCGGAGGAGGATACGACGAGGCGGCGGTCCTCGAGGATGGTGTCGACGCGGGTGCGGAGGCCGTCCCAGAAGCGGTCGTCGGAGGAGGGGCTGCAGAGTACCAGGGACGCGGCCGACGACTCCATCGGAGGAGAAGCAGAGCAACGGCTAGTTTTGTTTTGTTTTGGAAGTTGGGAGTGGATGGGCGAGCCAAGAGTGGGCAGGGGGGAGTGATTTAAGTCGGGAGGCGCTTCGCAACGGTCGAATTAAAGTGGAGGGGACTTATCTCTTGAGGTCGTCGGTGCGATGCTCCAACCTCCAGGTCTCGCTGCACTTATTTTGTGGCAGACTTTTTCATACTCTTTTATTCAAATCAAGTAAGCGGAAAAACTTGCTTGGTACACGTCCAACATGATACGCTCTGGTACAATGCTCCCGAATATTGATGAAAACGCCACCTCTTAATGAAAGAATATATATTCCGACTTTACTAGATACACACGTGTCAAAAATCGGGTTTGAGCTATGCTAGCTGCCGGTATAGACTTATTCCTAGAGGAGAGAGAGAATGGAAAACCCTCTAGGGGCGTAAATGGAACGACATATCGGTCTCATTGTTGCCATTTTTCGGGTGAAAGGCAATTAATTATTAGAGTGGTAAAAAAAGAATACTACATATGCTATGCCGATATTGCTTCCCTAGATTACCTTATTACCTCTTTACGATGTGAAGGCAATCTTTCAATTGGGTTCGATGGCCCTTCTAAATGAACACTCAATTTGTTGGATGGGAGGAGGGGTCTCGAAGGACCTCGATTGCTGCATTTGTATCATCGTCGGCGGGGTACATTTTACACACATGACTCCAAAAGAAATAAAAAAGGATGCAACACAATCCTACGCACGCAATTGCATACTAGACACTAAAAAAAGGGAAAAGCAAGATCCAAGATTGCACCGCTAGCCACATTGACACGACCCGGGATGTACAACTTGTGAAGGAGAAGATCTTGGATACCAAGAACAGTCCACCTAGAGAGAATGCAACATTAGTCACGTGTCATGGCGGTGAACAAGGCCACCGTCTAGTACTCTCCAAATTGTAAGGTGCTTGGTTCCTGGTCGCTTAGCCCTGGCTACCTGAGTAGCAATAGGTGTCTAGCTTAGAATTTTTCGAGTCATCACTATGAAGCCTTTCAACTAAAGTATCTTGAGTGATCGCTTTAGCACGTGCCAGAGAAAGATCCTCTTTCAAGAACCAGCAACCACATAAAAAGGATACAAATACCTAGATATCATAGGCAAATGGTCATCTTCTGAGACATCAACAATAGTAAAACATAATTGAAGGTATGGGTATCTTTAGTGTTTGTTTTGTCGATCTTGTTGACCATACATTGGAGGATTATTCGTAGGAAACTCCTTTACCCTGCTTACCTTCCGAGTGCCAGAAATTTGAGTTACTTTGGAATACCTGGCTTGGGAAATCATACCCATCATGCACACATCTTTCTTTAGGTCTAGTTGTGATAGCACGCTTCACATTTCTGGTAACAAGGGTCGTTGCTTTTAGCCTTTCTTATACCTGCAGTGACTTTAACGGCATCAAACCAGGCTATTATTCGGCCTTTATCTTGCTCTAAGGAGCAGCCTCGCGGACTACTATAGTTGTTGAGATACATATCCTTGTATATCCGGATGTGTATCTTCTGTAGTTATGTATAGCGATACATATCTTTGTATTTATTATTGGGCCCGCCTCTTTTCTTGTATAGTCGAGGACGTGGCCTATATATGTAACGCCATATGCACCCAATCAATACATTGTGAGTTGCATCCGTTTCTACATGGTATCAGACACCTATCGTTCCTAACCTAGCCGCCGCGCCCCTCTCTCCCCGCGCGCGCCGCCCCACCCTCCAACCCAAGCGCCGCCGCCCTTGTGCCGCCGCTGCGTGTGCTCCTCTTCACGCCGCGCCGCCGCCGCACCTGCAGCCGACGCCACGCCTTGATACGTCTCCAACGTATCGATAATTTCTTATGTTCCATGCTTGTTTTATGACAATACCTACATATTTTATACATACCTTATGTCATATTTATGCATTTTCCCAAGACTAACCTATTAACAAGATGCCGAAGAGCCGATTCTGTTTTCTGCTGTTTTTGGTTTCAGAAATCCTAGTAAGGAAATATTCTCGGAATTGGACGAAATCAACGCCCAGGATCTTATTTTTCCACGAAGCTTCCAGAAGTCCGAAAGGGAAACGAAGTGGGGCGACGAGGCGGCCACATAGCAGGGCGGCGCGGCCCAGGCTTGGGCCGCGCGGCCCTAGCGTGTGGGCCCCTCGTGGCGCCCCCTGACCTACCCTTCCACCTACATAAGCCTTCGTCGATAATAACTCTAGTACCGAGAGCCACGATACGGAAAACCTTCCAGAGACGCCGCCGCCGCCAATCCCATCTCGGGGGATTCAGGAGATCGCCTCCGGCACCCTGCCGGAGAGGGGAATCATCTCCCGGAGGACTCTTCACCGCCATGGTCGCGCTCCGGAGTGATGTGTGAGTAGTTCACCCCTGGACTATGGGTCCATAGCAGTAGCTAGATGGTTGTCTTCTCCTCATTGTGCTATCATTGTTGGATCTTGTGAGCTACCTAACATGATCAAGATCATCTATTTGTAATGCTACATGTTGCGTTTGTTGGGATCCGATGAATATTGAATGCTATGTTATGTTGATTATCAATCTATCATCTATGTGTTGTTTATGATCTTGCATGCTCTCCGTTATTAGTAGAGGCTCTGGCCAAGTCGTTACTTGTAACTCCAAGAGGGAGTATTTATGCTCGATAGTGGGTTCATGCCTCCATTAAATCTGGACAGTGACAGAAAGTTCTAAGGTTGTGGATGTGCTGTTGCCACTAGGGATAAAACATCAATGCTATGTCTAAGGATGCATTTGTTGATTACATTACGCACCATACTTAATGCAATTGTATGTTGTTTACAACTTAATACTAAAGGGGTTCGGATGATAACCTGAAGGTGGACTTTTTAGGCATAGATGCATGCTGGATAGCGGTCTATGTAATTTGTCGGAATGCCCAATTGAATTTCACACTACTCATCATAACATGTATGTGTATTATCATGCCATCTCTATTTGTCAATTGCCCAACTGTAATTTGTTCACCCAACATGCTATATCTTATCGGAGAGACACCACTAGTGAACTGTGGACCCTGATCCATTCTTTTACATCGAATACAATCTACTGCAATACTCGTTCTACTGTTCTCTGCAAACATCATCATCCACACTATACATCTAATCCTTTGTTACAGCAAGCCGGTGAGATTGACAACCTCACTGTTAAGTTGGGGCAAAGTACTTTGGTTGTGTTGTGCAGGTTCCACGTTGGAGCCGGAATCCCTGGTGTTGCACCGCACTACACTCCGCCGCCATCAACCTTCAACGTGCTTCTTGGCTCCTACTGGTTCGATAACCTTGGTTTCTTACTGAGGGAAAACTTGCCGCTGTACGCATCACACCTTCCTCTTGGGGTTCCCAACGGACGAGTGATTTACCGTCACAAGCAGCACTTTTTCTGGCGCCGTTGTCGGGGACTGATACGTCTCCAACGTATCCATAATTTCTGATGTTCCATGCTTATTTTATGACAATACTTACATGTTTTGCTTGCACTTTATAATGTTTTTATGCGTTTTCTGGAACTAACCTATTAACAAGATGCCACAGTGCCAGTTCTGTTTTCTGCTGTTTTTGGTTCCAAGAAGGCTGTTCGGGCAATATTCTCGGAATTGGACGAAATCAACGCCAAACATCCTATTTTTCCCGGAAGCATCCAGAACACCGAAGAAGAGTCGGAGAAGAGCCAGGGGGCCACCAGGAGGGTGGGCCGCGCGGGTCATGCCCAGGCCGCGCCCCCCTATGAGGAGGCCACCCTGTCGACCCTCCTGCGTCGCCTCTTCGCCTATATAACCCCTTTCGACCTAAAAACGCAGTACCAATTGACGAAACTCCAGAAAGACTCCAGGGGCGCCGCCGCCATCGCGAAACTCCAATTCGGGGGACAGAACTCTCTGTTCCGTCACCCTGCCGGGACGGGGAAGTGCCCCCGGAAGCCATCTCCATCGACGCCACCGCCTCCATCATGCTCCGTGAGTAGTTCCCCCATGGACTACGGGTTCTAGCAGTAGCTAGTTGGTATTCTCTCCTCCATGTACTTCAATACAATGGTCTCATGAGCTGCCTTACATGATTGAGATTCATCTGATGTAATCGGTGTTGTGTTTGTTGGGATCCGATGGATGATACATTATGATTAGTCTATCTATAAAGTTTGTGAAGTTATTGTTGCTGCAATCTTGTTATGCTTAATGCTTGTCACTAGGGCCCGAGTGGCATGATCTTAGATTTAAGCTCTATACTTATTGCTTAGATTGTATCTACAAGTTGTATGCACATGTCACTGTCCGGAACCAAAGGCCCCGAAGTGACAAGAATCGGGACAACCGGAGGGGATGGTGGTGATGTGAGGGACACATGTTTTAACGGAGTGTTAATGCTTTGCTCCGGTGCTCTATTAAAAGGAGTACCTTAATATCCAGTAGATTCCCTTGAGGCCCGGCTGCCACCGGCTGGTAGGATAAAAGATGTTGTGCAAGTTTCTTATTGCGAGCACGTACGACTATATATGGAAAACATGCCTACATGATTAATGATCTGGATGTTCTATCTTAATGCTTTGATTCCTATCAATTGCCCAACTGTAATTTGTTCACCCAACACTTGTTATTGGAGAGTTACCACTAGTGTAGATCGCTGGGAACCCCGGTCCATCTCTCATCATTATATACTCGTTCTACATGTCATTGGAAGTAGTATCAACTATTTTCAGGTGCCATTGCCTCTGTGTTACTCCTACTGCTGCTGTGTTACTGTTACTACTGCTCTCATATTACTGCTGCTTTCACATCACCCTTGTTACTAGTGCTTTTCCAGGTGCAGCTGAATTGACAACTCAGTTGTTAAGGCTTATAAGTATTCTTTACCTCCCCTTGTGTCGAATCAATAAATTTGGGTTTTACTACCCGCGAAGACTGCTGCGATCCCCTATACTTGTGGGTTATCAAGACTGTTTTCTGGCGCCGTTGCCGGGGAGGCATAGCTCTACTCATAAGTTCACCTGGGGAGTACACTCTACCTCTCTCTCTGTTTTATTTTATTTTGTCTTGCTTAGTTTACTTGTGCTTAGTTTATTTCTGTCTAGTTTTATTTTGCCTAGTTTACTTTTGCTTAGTTTGTTTTTGTCTTGTTTTACTTTTCTCATATACCCAAAAATCCATAAAAATTTGAAAAATCGAAAAATTAAAAACTGCTGTTATGGGAGAACCAACAACCTACTTGGAGCTTATAGAATGTTATAATAATTATAGAAAATCAAGAGCTGGTGAAGTTATGAGTGCTATGATAGAAAAAGTGAATACAATTGCTAAAATCTTGCTTAAACGCCATGATATAAACTGTTGCTCTCAACAGGATACTAAACATCTTAAATTTCAATGTGGCTTTAGTGAGGAATTTTTAATTAAGAACTATAATCGGAATTGCTATATTCATTATGGGTTCGAAGAGGTAGAACAATTTGTCGTATTTATGGGAGCTTCTGAGATCGAATCCTTCATGGTTGAGAATTATGAAACTTGTGTTGTTTGTAAGGACCTTAAAGATTATGTCTCTTCTATCCTTAATTGTTGCATAGAATGCTTCAGTGATAATCCTTATATCATTGATTATAAAGAGAGACTCATTAATGCACAAGAATGCACTCACAATTTGCAGGAACCTGTGGAAGAAGAAACTGATGAACCTGAAAGCTCATTGGATGAAAAAGAGGAGGAAATTGATGAACTGAAAGCTCATTGGATGAAAAAAGAAGAGGAGAGCGACAAACAAAAGGAGGAAGAATGGATTAGCTACCCATGCCAACCTTCTAATGAGAGTAACTCTTTATCTCTTACACTATTTGATTGTCCTCCATGCTTACCGAAAGAGGTTGAATGTTATGTTCCTGTGGATTCTCTTGAAATAGTACCTATGAGTAATACTTGTGAGAATAATTATGCTACTGTTATTTATGATAATCCATGCTACTTTGATAAATCTTATGATAATGCTTTGTTTGTGCCTGATGTCGAAATGCATGGTACTAAAGAATTTTGCTTAGCAAATGTTTATGATAAAGCTCTAGATGATGGTCCTATGTTACTTGATACTATTAATTATACTACTAATGAAAATGGGATTGGAGAGTTCTTGACTTATTCTATGAGTCCCATATCTCTTGAGATTGATCAACTACCTTGTTATATTATTAATAAAAGAAAGTTTGAAAGTTTTAATTCCACTATTTTTGAGCTTGATAAAAATTATATGTTTGTGGATCATAAAAAGTATGCTGCATGTGATAGTTATATTGTTGAGTTTATTCATGAAGCTACTGAAAATTATTATGAGAGAGGAAAATATGGTGGTAGAAATTTGCATGGTACTAAAACACCTCTCTATATGCTTAAAATTTTGAAGTTACACTTGTTCTATCTTCCTATGCTTGTTACTTTGCTTTTTATGAACTTGTTTATTTACAAGATTCCTTTGCATAGGAAGCATGTTAGGCTTAAATGTGTTTTGAATTCGCCTCTTGATTCTCTCTTTTGCTTCAAACACTATTTCTTGCGAGTGCATCATCAAAACTGCTGAGCCCATCTTAATGGCTATAAAGAAAGAACTTCTTGGGAGATAACCCATGTATTATTTTGCTACAGTACTTTGTTTTATATTTGTGTCTTGGAAGTTGTTTACTACTGTAGCAACCTCTCCTTATCTTAGTTTTGTGTTTTGTTGTGCCAAGTGAAGCCTCTAATCGAAGGTTGATACTAGATTTGGATTTCTGCGCAGAAACAGATTTCTATCTGTCACGAATCTGGGATGTTTTCTCTGTAGGTAACTGAGAAAAATATGCCAATTTACGTGCGTGTTCCTCAGATATGTACGCAACTTTCATTAGTTTTGAGTTTTCTGATTTGAGCAACGGAAGTATTTATTTAAAATTCGTCTTTACTGGCTGTTCTGTTTTGGCAGATTCTGTCTCTGTTTTTTGCATTGTCTCTTGTGGACTTTAAGCAAGGCTTTCTACACGTGGAGAGCTGTAGCTAATGTTTTATTGAGTTATTGCAATGTGTCACTACAGGACCAAGGTGGATTCAAATTTTTTGAGTACTAACCCCTCTAATGAAGTTTATGAGAAGTTTGGTGTGAAGGAAGTTTTCAAGGGTCAAGAGAGGAGGATGATATATGATCGAGAAGAGTGAAAAGTCTAAGCTTGGGGATGCCCCCGTGGTTCATCCCTGCATATTTCAAGGAGACTCAAGCGTCTAAGCTTGGGGATGCCCAAGGCATCCCCTTCTTCATCAACTTATCAGGTTTCTTCTATTGAAACTATATTTTTATTCGGTCACATCATATGTGCTTTACTTAGAGCGTCTGTGTGTTTATTTTCGTTTTGTTTGTGTTTGAATAAATTCGGATCCTAGCAATTCTTGTTTGGGAGAGAGACACGCTCCGCTTTTTCATATGAACACTTGTTCTTCGTTTTACCTTTAATGTTCAATGATAAAAGTTGGAAGCTACAACACTTATTATTATTTGGTTGGAAACAGAAAATGCCTCATAATGTCTTGGATAATTTGACACTTGGCAATTGTTTTGAGCTCTCAAGTAGATCATGATTAAGTTTTTTTTTCATGTAGTTTAAACCTATTAGTGGAGAACTACTGTAGAGCTTGTTAAAATTGGTTTGCATGATTGGTCTCTCTTAAGGTCTAGATATTTTCTGGTAAAAGTGTTTGAGCAACAAGGAAGACAGTGTAGAGTATTATAATGCTTGCAATATGTTCTTATGTAAGTTTTGCTGTACCGGTTCATACTTGTGTTTGCTTAAAACAACCTTGCTAGCCTAAGCCTTGTATCGAGAGGGAATACTTCTCATGCATCCGAAATCCTTGAGCCAACCACTATGCCATTTGTGTCCACCATACCTACCTACTACATGGTATTTCCTGCCATTCCAAGTAAATTGCTTGAGTGCTACCTTTAAACAATTCAAAATGCTTCTCAATTTGTGTCAATGTTTTATAGCTCATGAGGAAGTATGTGGTGTTTTATCTTTCAATCTTGTTGGGCAACTTTCACCAATGGACTAGTGGCTTCATCCGCTTATCCAATAATTTTGCAAAAAGAGCTGGCAATGGGATTCCCAGTCCCAAATTAATTAACCAAAATAGACACTCCTCCATGGTATGTGATTGTTGAACGGCACCCGAAGGATTCGGTTAGCCATGGCTTGAGAAAGCAAAGGTGGGGAGGAGTGTCATCATAATAAAACTAAAATAAAAGGCACTCCTTCATGGTATGAGATTGTTGGCAGGCACCCGAGGATTCGGTTAGCCATGGTTTGTGAAAGAAAGGTTGGAAGGAGTGCCACCCAAAAATAAAATAAAATGGGAGCCGCTCTTTGAAGGTTTGTCTGGCGAGGGGGTTAGAGTGCCCACTACCATTCGTTGACAACAACAAGCACCTCTCAAAATTTTACTTTTATGCTCTCTTTATGTTTTCAAAACCAAAGCTCTAGCACAAATATAGCAATCAATGCTTACCTCTGCGAAGGGCCATTCTTTTACTTTATGTTGAGTCAGTTTACCTATTTCCTTCCACCTTAGAAGAAAACACTTGTGTCAACTGTGCATTGATTCTTACATACTTGCTTATTTGCGTTCATCATATTACTTTATGTTGACAATTATCCATGAGATATGCATGTTTAAAGTTGAAAGCGACTGCTGAAACTTACATCTTCCTTTGTGTTGCTTCGATGCCTTTACTTTGAATTTATTGCTTTATGAGTTAACTCTTGTGCAAGACTTTTGATGCTTGTCTTGAAAGTACTCTTCATGAAAAGTTTTGCTATATGTTATCTATTTGTTAGCAACTATAGATCATTGCCTTGAGTCACTTCATTCATTTCATATGCTTTGTAATAGTATGATCAAGGTTATGTAAGTAGCATGTCACTACAGAAATTATTCTTTTTATCGTTTACCTGCTCGGGACGAGCAGAAACTAAGCTTGGGGATGCTGATACGTCTCCAACGTATCCATAATTTCTGATGTTCCATGCTTGTTTTATGACAATACTTACATGTTTTGCTTGCACTTTATAATGTTTTTATGCGTTTTCCGGAACTAACCTATTAACAAGATGCCACAGTGCCAGTTCCTGTTTTCTGCTGTTTTTGGTTCCAGAAAGGCTGTTCGGGCAATATTCTCGGAATTGGACGAAATCAACGCCAAACATCATATTTTTCCCGGAAGCATCCAGAACACCGAAGAAGAGTCGGAGAAGAGCCAGGGGGCCACCAGGAGGGTGGGCCGCGCAGGCCATGCCCAGGCCGCGCCCCCCTATGAGGAGGCCACCCTGTCGACCCTCCTGCGCCGCCTCTTCGCCTATATAACCCCTTTCGACCTAAAAACGCAGTACCAATTGATGAAACTCCAGAAAGACTCCGGGGGCGCCGCCGCCATCGCGAAACTCCAATTCGGGGGACAAAACTCTCTGTTCCGGCACCCTGCCAGGACGGGGAAGTGCCCCCGGAAGCCATCTCCATCGACGCCACCGCCTCCATCATGCTCCGTGAGTAGTTCCCCCATGGACTACGGGTTCTAGCAGTAGCTAGTTGGTATTCTCTCCTCCATGTACTTCAATACAATGGTCTCATGAGCTGCCTTACATGATTGAGATTCATCTGATGTAATCGGTGTTGTTTTTGTTGGGATCCGATGGATGATACATTATGATTAGTCTATCTATAAAGTTTGTGAAGTTATTGTTGCTGCAATCTTGTTATGCTTAATGCTTGTCAATAGGGCCCGAGTGGCATGATCTTAGATTTAAACTCTATACTTATTGCTTAGATTGTATCTACAAGTTGTATGCACATGTCACTGTCCGGAACCAAAGGCTCCGAAGTGACAAGAATCGGGACAACCGGAGGGGATGGTGGTGATGTGAGGGACACATGTTTTCACGGAGTGTTAATGCTTTGCTCCGGTGCTCTATTAAAAGGAGTACCTTAATATCCAGTAGATTCCCTTGAGGCCCGGCTGCCACCGGCTGGTAGGACAAAAGATGTTGTGCAAGTTTCTCATTGCGAGCACGTACGACTATATATGGAAAACATGCCTACATGATTAATGATCTGGATGTTCTATCTTAATGCTTTGATTCCTATCAATTGCCCAACTGTAATTTGTTCACCCAACACTTGTTATTGGAGAGTTACCACTAGTGTAGATCGCTGGGAACCCCGGTCCATCTCTCATCATTATATACTCGTTCTACATGTCATTGGAAGTAGTATCAACTATTTTCTGGTGCCATTGCCTCTGTGTTACTCCTACTGCTGCTGTGTTACTGTTACTACTGCTCTCATATTACTGCTGCTTTCACATCACCCTTGTTACTAGTGCTTTTCCAGGTGCAGCTGAATTGACAACTCAGTTGTTAAGGCTTATAAGTATTCTTTACCTCCCCTTGTGTCGAATCAATAAATTTGGGTTTTACTACCCGCGAAGACTGCTGCGATCCCCTATACTTGTGGGTTATCAGGGACCTGAAGAAAAGTTACACCACAGAGATCTCTAACTCCCACGTCAACTTTGCGCCATCAGCACTTTTTCTGGCGCCGTTGCCGGGGAGATCAAGACACGCTGCAAGGGGAGTCTCCACTTCCAATCTCTTACTTTGTTTTTGTCTTGCTTTATTTTATTTACTTCTTTGTTTGCTGCATTATATCAAAATACAAAAAAATTAGTTGCTAGCTTTACTTTATTTACTATCTTGTTTGCGTTCTCCATATTAAAAACACAAAAAAAATTAGTTACTTGCATTTACTTTATCTAGTTTGCTTTATTTACTATTGCTAAAATGGGTACTCCTGAAAATACTAAGTTGTGTGACTTCACAAACACAAATAATAATGATTTCTTATGCACACCTATTGCTCCACCTGCTACTACAGCAGAATTCTTTGAACTTAAACCTGCTTTACTGAATCTTGTTATGAGAGAGTAATTTTCTGGTGTTAGTTCTGATGATGTTGCTGCCCATCTTAATAATTTTGTTGAACTTTGTGAAATGCAAAAGTATAAGGATGTAGATGGTGACATTATAAAATTAAAATTGTTTCCTTTCTCATTAAGAGGAAGAGCTAAAGATTGGTTGCTATCTTTGCCTAAGAATAGTATTGATTCATGGACTAAATGTAAGGATGCTTTCATTGGTAGATATTATCCTCCTGCTAAAATTATATCTTTGAGAAGTAGCATAATGAATTTTAAACAATTGGATAATGAGCATGTTGCTCAAGCATGGGAAAGAATGAAATCTTTGGTTAAAAATTGCCCTACCCATGGACTGACTACTTGGATGATCATCCAAACCTTTTATGCAAGATTGAATTTTTCTTCGCGGAACCTATTGGATTCAGCTGCTGGAGGTACTTTTATGTCCATCACTCTAGGCGCCGCAACAAAGCTTCTTGATGATATGATGATTAATTACTCTGAATGGCACACGGAAAGAACTCCACAAAGTAAGAAAGTAAATTCTGTTGAAGAAACCTCCTCCTTGAGTGATAAGATTGATGCTATTATGTCTATGCTTGTGAATGGTAGATCTAATGTTGATCCTAATAATGTTCCGTTAGCTTCATTGGTTGCCCAAGAAGAACATGTTGATGTGAACTTCATTAAAAATAATAATTTCAACAACAATGCTTATCGGAATAATTCTAGTAACAACTATAGGCCATATCCTTATAATAATGGTAACGGTTATGATAATTCTTATGGGAATTCTTACAACAATAATAGGAATGTGCCCCCTGTACTTGAAGCCATGCTTAAAGAATTTATTAGTACACAAATTGCTTTTAACAAATCTGTTGAAGAAAAGCTTGGGAAAATTGATATACTTGCTTCTAAAGTTGATAGTCTTGCTGTTGATGTTGATCTTTTGAAATCGAAAGTTATGCCTAATGAAAATAAAGATATTAAGTCATTTGCTACAGCAAACGCCATCCAAGTTAGAATTAATGAGAATATAAGATTGATGGCCGAATTACGTGCCAGGTGGGAAAAAGAAGAAAACGCTAAAGAGGATAATATAGCTAAAGTTTGGACTATTGCCACCACTAGCAATGAAAATGCTTCACATGTTGCTACACTTCCTACTATCAATGGTAAAATAATTGGAGTTGGCAATATTTCTACTTCTAATGCAAAGCCTGCAAAACTATTAGGAACTGCTAAAAGCTATTTGAAACTGCTTGTGATAAAACTGCTGATTTTTTTTCTAATGTTGGGGACAATGATCCCATTGCTTTAGATCATAATGGTTTAGATTTTGATGATTGTCACATCTCTGAAGTTATAAAGTTCTTACAAAAACTTGCTAAAAGTCCTAATGCTAGTGCTATAAATTTGGCCTTTACAAAACATATTACGAATGCTCTCATAAAAGCTAAAGAAGAGAAATTAAATCGCGAAACTTCTATTCCTAGGAAGTTAGAGGATGGTTGGGAGCTCATCATTAAGATGAAGGTCAATGATTTTGATTGCAATGCTTTATGTGATCTTGGTGCAAGTATTTCCGTTATGCCTAGGAAAATCTATAATATGCTTGACTTGCCACCATTGAAAAATTGTTATTTGGATGTTAATCTTGCTGATAATTCTACAAAGAAACCTTTGGGGAGGGTTGATAATGTTCGCATTACGGTTAACAATAACCTTGTCCCCGTTGATTTTGTTGTCTTGGATATTGAATGCAATGCATCTTGTCCCATTATATTGGGAAGACCTTTTCTTCGAACTGTTGGTGCTATTATTGATATGAAGGAAGGTAATATTTAATATCAATTTCCTCTCAAGAAAGGTATGGAACACTTCCCTAGAAAGAGAATGAGGTTACCTTTTGATTCTATCATTAGAACAAATTATGATGTTGATGCTTCATCTCTTGATAACACTTGACTCACACTTTCTGCGCCTAGCTGAAAGGCGTTAAAGAAAAGCGCTTTTGGGAGACAACCCATGATTTTACTTCTGCACTTTTGTTTTATATTTGAGTCTTGGAAGTTTTTACTACTGTAGCAACCTCTCCTTATCTTATTTTATTGCATTGTTGTGCCAAGTAAAGTCTTTGATAGTAAGGTTCATACTAGATTTGGATTACTGCGCAGAAACAGATAACTTGCTGTCACGAATTTGAGCAGTAGTCTCTGTAGGTAACTCAGAAAAATCTGCCAATTTACGTGAGTAATCCTCAGATATGTACGCAGCTTTCATTCAATTTGAGCATTTTCATTTGAGCAAGTATGATGCACCTAAAAAATTCGTCTTTACGAACTGTTCTGTTTTGACAGATTCTGCCTTTTATTTCGCATTGCCTGTTTTGCTATGCTTGATGGATTTCTTTATTCCATTAACTTTCAGTAGCTTTGTGCAATGTCCAGAAGTGTTAAGAATGATTATGTCACCTCTGAACATGTGAATTTTGATCATGCACTAACCCTCTAATGAGTTGTTTTGAGTTTGGTGTGGAGGAAGTTTTCAAGGATCAAGAGAGGAGGATGATACAATATGATCAAGGAGAGTGAAAGCTCTAAGCTTGGGGATGCCCCGGTGGTTCATCCCTGCATATTTCAAGAAGACTCAAGCATCTAAGCTTGGGGATGCCCAAGGCATCCCCTTCTTCATCGACAGGATTATCAGGTTCCTCTAGTGAAACTATATTTTTATTCCATCACATCTTATGTGCTTTACTTGGAGCGTCTGTATGTTTTTTTGTTTTGTTTGAATAAAGTTGGGTCCTAGCATTCATTGTGTGGGAGAGAGACACGCTCCGCTGTTGCATATGGACAAATATGTCCTTAGCTTTACTCATAATGTTCTTGGCGAAGGTTGAATCTGCTTCGTTAATTGTTATATGGTTGGAAACGGGAAATGCTACATGTAGTAATTGGTATAATGTCTTGAATAATTTGATAATTGGCAATTGTTGTGCTCATAAGGATCATGTTTAAGCTCTTGCATCATATACTTTGCACCTATTAGTGAAGAAATACATAGAGCTTGCTAAAATTTGGTTTGCATGATTGGTCTCTCTAAGGTCTAGATATTTTCTAGTAAGGGTTTGAACAACAAGGAAGATGGTGTAGAGTCTTATAATGCTTGCAATATGTTTTTATGTGAGTTTTGCTGTACCGGTTCATACTTGTGTTTGCTTCAAATAACCTTGCTAGCCTAAGCCTTGTATTGAGAGGGATTACTTCTCGTGCATCCAAATCCTTGAGCCAAAAACTATGCCACTTGTGTCCACCATACCTACCTACTACATGGTATTTCTCTACCATTCCAAGTAAATTTCTTGAGTGCTATCTTTAAACACTTCAAAAGTTATTACCTCTTATTTGTGTCAATGTTTTATAGCTCATGAGGAAGTATGTGGTGTTTATCTTTCAATCTTGTTGGGCAACTTTCACCAATGAACTAGTGGCTTCATCCGCTTATCCAATAATTTTGCAAAAAGAGCTGGCAATGGGGTTTCCAGTCCCAAATTAATTAACCTTCATAATTTTACAAAAAAATAGACACTCCTCCATGGTATGTGATTGTTGGACGGCACCCGAGGATTCGGTTAGCCATGGCTTGAGAAAGCAAAGGTGGGGAGGAGTGTCATCTAAATAAAACTAAAATAAAAAGGCACTCCTTCATGGTATGAGATTGTTGGCAGGCACCCGAGGATTCGGTTAGCCATGGTTTGTGAAAGCAAATGTTGGAAGGAGTGCCACCCAAAATAAAAAATTTCATGGGAGCCGCTCTTTGAAGGTCTGTCTGGCAAGGGGGTTAGAGTGCCCAGTACCATTCGTTGACAACAACAAACACCTCTCAAAATTTCACTTTTATGCTCACTTTATGTTTTCAAAATAAAAGCTCTAGCGCAAATATAGCAATCAATACTTCCCTCTTTGAAGGGCCTTTCTTCTACTTTTATGTTGAGTCAGTTTACCCATTTCCTTCCATCTTGAAAGCAAACACTTGTGTTAACTGTGCATTGATTCTTACATACTTGCATATTTGCACTTATTATATTACTTTATGTTGACAACTATCCACGAGATATACATGTTACAAGTTGAAAGCAACCGCTGAAACTTAATCTTCCTTTGTGTTGCTTCAATGCCTTTACTATGAATTTATTGCTTTATGAGTTAACTCTTATGCAAGACTTATTGATGCTTGTCTTGAAAGTACTATTCATGAAAAGTCTTTGCTATATGATTCAGTTGTTTAACCATTGTCTTTACCATTGCTTTGGATCGCTGCATTCATTACATGTGCTTACAACAGTATTGATCAAGATTATGATAGCATGTCACTTCAGAAATTATCTTTGTTATCGTTTACCTACTCGGGACGAGTAGGAACTAAGCTTGGGGATGCTGATACGTCTCCAACGTATCGATAATTTCTTATGTTCCATGCTTGTTTTATGACAATACCTACATGTTTTATACATACCTTATGTCATATTTATGCATTTTCCGGCACTAACCTATTAACAAGATGCCGAAGAGCCAGTTGCTGTTTTCTGCTGTTTTTGGTTTCAGAAATCCTAGTAAGGAAATATTCTCGGAATTGGACGAAATCAACGCCCAGGATCTTATTTTTCCACGAAGCTTCGAGAAGTCCGAAAGGGAAACGAAGTGGGGCGACGAGGCGGCCACACAGCAGGGCGGCGCGGCCCAGGCTTGGGCCACGCGGCCCTAGCGTGTGGGCCCCTCGTGGCGCCCCCTGACCTACCCTTCCGCCTACATAAGCCTTCGTCGATAATAACTCCAGTACCGAGAGCCACGATACGGAAAACCTTCCAGAGACGCCGCCGCCGCCAATCCCATCTCGGGGGATTCAGGAGATCGCCTCCGGCACCCTTCCGGAGAGGGGAATCATCTCCCGGAGGACTCTTCACCGCCATGGTCGCCTTCGGAGTGATGTGTGAGTAGTTCACCCCTGGACTATGGGTCCATAACAGTAGCTAGATGGTTGTCTTCTCCTCATTGTGCTATCATTGTTGGATCTTGTGAGCTGCCTAACATGATCAAGATCATCTATTTGTAATGCTACATGTTGCGTTTGTTGGGATCCAATGAATATTGAATGCTATGTTATGTTGATTATCAATCTATCATCTATGTGTTGTTTATGATCTTGCATGCTCTCCGTTATTAGTAGAGGCTCTGACCAAGTCGTTACTTGTAACTCCAAGAGGGAGTATTTATGCTCGATAGTGGGTTCATGCCTCCATTAAATCTTGGACAGTGACAGAAAGTTCTAAGGTTGTGGATGTGCTGTTGCCACTAGGGATAAAACATCAATGCTATGTCTAAGGATGTATTTGTTGATTACATTACGCACCATACTTAATGCAATTGTCTGTTGTTTGCAACTTAATACTGGAAGGGGTTCGGATGATAACCTGAAGGTGGACTTTTTAGGCATAGATGCATGCTGGATAGCGGTCTATGTAATTTGTCGTAATGCCCAATTGAATTTCACACTACTCATCATAACATGTATGTGCATTTTCATGCCATCTCTATTTGTCAATTGCCCAACTGTAATTTGTTCACCCAACATGCTATATCTTATCGGAGAGACACCACTAGTGAACTGTGGACCCCGGTCCATTCTTTTACATCGAATACAATCTACTGCAATACTCGTTCTACTGTTCACTGCAAACATCATCATCCACACTATACATCTAATCCTTTGTTACAGCAAGCCGGTGAGATTGACAAGCTCACTGTTAAGTTGGGGCAAAGTACTTTGGTTGTGTTGTGCAGGTTCCACGTTGGCGCCGGAATCCCTGGTGTTGCGCCGCACTACACTCCGCCGCCATCAACCTTCAACGTGCTTCTTGGCTCCTACTGGTTCGATAACCTTGGTTTCTTACTGAGGGAAAACTTGCCGCTGTACGCATCACACCTTCCTCTTGGGGTTCCCAACGGACGAGTGCTTTACCGTCACAAGCACGCCTCCCTCCCCAACCCCGCACCGTCGCCGTCCCCCGTGCGCGCATCGTCATGTCGTCGGTCTCCAACGGCAGCAACCCCTTCGCCTACAACCCATGGACAGGGGTCATCTCCGCCTACAGCATGCCGGTGCCGCGCCCGCCGACTCACCAGGCGCACTTCACCGCGACACCTCCCTATGCCTCGGCCTTCACCGCCACGCCGCCGTCCTACGCCCCGGCCTACCACGCCGCGCCCTCACCTGGCTCTTATGACGGTGGCGGCAACTGGTTTATGGACACGGGCGCCTCGTCTCACATGGCCGCTCACCCGGGTAACCTTTCCCATTCTTTTCCCACTTCCACCGAGTCTCGCATCATTGTCGGTAACGGCGCCGGTATTCCTATTTCTCACATTGGTTCTGCTAATTTTCCTTCTACTTCTAAACCACTGTCTCTTAATAATGTCCTTGTGTCTCCCCAGCTTATTCAGAATTTAGTCTCTGTTAAAACTCTTTCTCGTGACAACTCTGTGACTGTTGAATTTGACGCATTTAGTTTTTCTGTTAAGGACGCCCGCACCCGGATGGTCCTCCATCGATGTGAGAGCCCCGACGATTTGTATCCAGTGATGTTGCCTTCCACCCCCGGCGCCGCACCTCGTGCTCTCTCCGCAGGCGTTGATCTTTGGCATGCTCGTCTTGGACATCCCAATGCCAACACGCTTGACCAAATAATGAGGGGTTTTTCGTTTTCATCTACTAAACAATCTTCACATAGTTGTGAAGCATGTCGTCTTGGTAAACACGTTCGTCTTCCTTTTAGTCAGTCTTCCACCGTTGCATCTTTTCCTTTTGAGTTAATTCATAGTGATGTATGGACCTCTCCAATCCCGAGTAATTCTGGTCTTCTTTATTACCTAGTTATTCTTGATGATTTTTCTCATTTTGTGTGGACATTTCCCCTCCGTAAAAAGTCCGATGTCGCCACCACTCTCACAGCCTTCTACGCCTATGTTTCCACCCAGTTCGGTCGCCCCATCCACGCCCTACAAACTGACAACGGAAAAGAGTTTGACAATGTCGCCGTCCGCACCCTACTCTCCTCTCACGGCACTATTTTCCGTCTAACCTGTCCATACACGTCCCAACAAAACGGTCGCGCCGAGCGTATCCTTCGCACCCTCAATGACTGCGTCCGCACACTCCTATTCCACAGCCATGTTCCCCCCACCTTTTGGCCTGACGCCTTAGCCACCGCCACCCTCCTTATCAACCTTCGTCCGTGTCATCCCCGCTGGAACTATGCACCTCATCACCTCCTTTACGGTTCCCCTCCATCCTACGATGGTCTTCGGATTTTCGGTTGTCGTTGTTATCCTAGTATCGCCGCCACCACTCCTCATAAACTCGCCCCTCGTTCCATTCCGTGTGTTTTCCTCAGCTACCCGGCTAACACCAAAGGCTACCGCTGCTATGATCCGGTTTCTCACCGCGTCATCACCTCCCGGCACGTGTACTTTGATGAGCATTGCTTTCCTTTTGCACAAAGACAGGTGGTCGCCACTCCTCCTTCGACTACTGATGGTCCCCGGCGTTGACCCCCTGCAGGTCCGCCGGCTGCAGTGCCCTCGAGCTCGGACTCGGGCACTGCCTCGTCGTTCTCCGCCGCGCCCTTGAGCTCTGGCTCGGGCGCTGCCTCACCACCCTCTGGGTCACCCTTGAGCCATGTCTCGGGTGACACCACGTCGACACCCGCGCCGACACCTGCGCCGACGCCCGCCTCGACGCCGCCTGCGTCGCCCTCGAGCCTCAGCTCGGGCGCCACGCCGTCTTCGCTGGGCGACGCCCCTTCGCCGGGTTCATCCACCTCGACGTCGCTTGCGTCGCCCTCGAGCCTCAGCTCGGGCGCCGCGCCGTCTTCGCCAGGCGATGCCTCGCCTCCGCCTCCGCCTCCTCCGCCGCCGGCCACGGGGCCCCTCACGCGCGCCGGTGCAGGGATTTGCGTCCCGAGCACGCGGTACCCCTCGGACGAGTACGTCTGCACCGGTGATGCTGGCGCGCAGTTAACGTGCCCGTTGGGAACCCCAAGAGGAAGGTGTGATGCGTACAGCGGCAAGTTTTCCCTCAGTAAGAAACCAAGGTTTATCGAACCAGTAGGAGCCAAGAAGCACGTTGAAGGTTGATGGCGGTGGAGTGTAGTGCGGCGCAACACCATGGATTCCGGCGCCAACGTGGAACCTGCACAACACAACCAAAGTACTTTGTCCCAACGTAACAGTGAGGTTGTCAATCTCACCGGCTTGCTGTAACAAAGGATTAGATATATAGTGTGGATGATGATGTTTGCAGAGAACAGTAGAACGAGTATTGCAGTAGATTGTATTCGATGTAAAAGAATGGACCGGGGTCCACAGTTCACTAGTGGTGTCTCTCTGATAAGAATAAGCATGTTGGGTGAACAAATTACAGTTGGGCAATTGACAAATAAAGAGGGCATGACCATGCACATACATGTTATGATGAGTAGTGTGAGATTTAATTGGGCATTATGACAAAGTACATAGACCGCTATCCAGCATGCATCTATGCCTAAAAAGTCCACCTTCAGGTTATCATCCGAACCCCCTCCAGTATTAAGTTGCAAACAACAGACAATTGCATTAAGTATGGTGCGTAATGTAATTAATAAATATATCCTTAGACATAGCATTGATGTTTTATCCCTAGTGGCAACAGCACATCCACAACCTTAGAACTTTCTGTCACTATCCCAGATTTAATGGAGGCATGAACCCACTATCGAGCATAAATACTCCCTCTTGGAGTTACAAGCAAAAACTTGGCCAGAGCCTCTACTAGCAACGGAGAGCATGCAAGATCATAAACAACACATAGATGATAGATTGATAATCAACATAACATAGCATTCACTATTCATCGGATCCCAACAAACGCAACATGTAGCATTACAGATAGATGATCTTGATCATGTTAGGCAGCTCACAAGATCCAACAATGATAGCACAATTAGGAGAAGACGACCATCTAGCTACTTGCTATGGACTCATAGTCCAGGGGTGAACTACTCACACATCACTCCGTAGGCGACCATGGCGGTGTAGAGTCCTCCGGGAGATGATTCCCCTCTCCGGCAGGGTGCCGGAGGCGATCTCCTGAATCCCCCGAGATGGGATTGGCGGCGGCGGCGTCTCTGGAAGGTTTTCCGTATCGTGGCTCTCGATACTATTATCGACGAAGGCTTCTTATAGGCGAAGAGGTAGGTTTAGGGGCGACGCGAGGGCCCCACATGCCAGGCCGGCGCGGCCAGGGCCTGGGCCGCGCCGCCCTGTTGTGTGGCCGCCTCGTCGCCCCACTTTGTATCTCCTCCGGACTTCTGGAAGCTTCGTGGAAAAATAAGATCTTGGGCGTTGATTTCGTCCAATTCCGAGAATATTTCCTTACTAGGATTTCTGAAACCAAAAACAGCAGAAACAAAGAATCGGCTCTTGACATCTTGTTAATAGGTTAGTGCCGGAAAATGCATAAATATGACATAAAGTATGTATAAAACATGTAGGTATCATCAATAAAGGAGCATGGAACATAAGAAATTATCGATACGTTGGAGACGTATCAGCATCCCAAAGCTTAGTTCCTACTCGTCCCAAGTAGGTAAACGATAACAAAGATAATTTCTGAAGTGACATGCCATCATAATCTTGATCAATACTATTGTAAGCACATGTAATGAATGCAGCGATCCAAAGCAATGGTAAAGACAATGAGTAAACAACTGAATCATATGGCAAAGACTTTTCATGAATAGTACTTTCAAGACAAGCATCAATAAGTCTTGCATAAGAGTTAACTCATAAAGCAATAGATTCTAAATAAAGGCATTGAAGCAACACAAAGGAAGATTAAGTTTCAGCGGTTGCTTTCAACTTGTAACATGTATATCTCATGGATAGTTGTCAATGCAAAGTAATATGATGAATGGAAATATGCAAGTATGTAAGAATCAATGCACAGTTAACACAAGTGTTTGCTTCTTGAGATGGGAAGAAATAGGTAAACTGACTCAACATAAAAGTAGAAGAATGGCCCTTTGAAGAGGGAAGCATCGATTGCTATATTTGTGCTAGAGCTTTTATTTTGAAAACAAGAAACAATTTTGTCAACGGTAGTAATAAAGCATATGTGTTATGTAAATTATATCCTACAAGTTGCAAGCCTCATGCAAAGTATACCAATAGTGCCCGCAGCTTGTCCTAATTAGCTCGGATTACCTGGGTTATCACCGCAATACATATGTTTTAACCAAGTATCACAAAGGGGTACCTCTATGCCGCCTGTACAAAGGTCTAAGGAGAAAGCTCGCATTGGATTTCTCGCTTTTGATTATTCTCAACTTAGACATCCATACCGGGATAACATAGACAACAGATAATGGACTCCTCTTTAATGCTTAAGCATTCAACAACAAATAATTTTCTCATAAGAGATTGAGGATTGTTGTCCAAAACTGAAACTTCCACCATGGATCATGGCTTTAGTTAGCGGCCCAATGTTCTTCTCTAACAATATGCATGCTCAAACCATTCAACTCATGGTAAATCGCCCTTACTTCAGACAAGACGAACATGCATAGCAACTCACATGATATTCAACAAAGGGTAGTTGATGGCGTCCCCAGGAACATGGTTATCGCACAACAAGCAACTTAATAAGAAATAAAATACATAAGTACATATTCAATACCACAATAGTTTTTAGGCTATTTGTCCCATGAGCTATATATTGCAAAGATAAAGGATAGAAATTTAAAGGTAGCACTCAAGCAATTTACTTTGGAATGGCGGAGAAATACCATGTAGTAGGTAGGTATGGTGGACACAAATGGCATAGTTATTGGCTCAAGGATTTGGATGCACGAGAAGTAATCCCTCTCAATACAAGGCTTAGGCTAGCAAGGTTATTTGAAGCAAACACAAGTATGAACCGGTACAGCAAAACTCACATAAAAACATATTGCAAGCATTATAAGACTCTTCACTGTCATCCTTGTTGCTCAAACCCTTACTAGAAAATATCTAGACTTTAGAGAGACCAATCATGCAAACCAAATTTCAACAAGCTCTATGTATTTCTTCACTAATGGGTGCAAAGTATATGATGCAAGAGCTTAAACATGATCCTTATGAGCATAACAATTGCCAAGTATCAAATTATTCAAGACATTTTACCAATTACCACATGTAGCATTTCCCGTTTCCAACCATATAACAATTAACGAAGCAGTTCAACCTTCGCCATGAATATTATGAGTAAAGCCTAAGGACATATGCAACAGCGGAGCGTGTCTCTCTCCCACACAATGAATGCTAGGATCCATCTTATTCAAACAAAACAAAAACAAAAACATACAGACGCTCCAAGTAAAGTACATAAGATGTGACGGAATAAAAATATAGTTTCACTAGAGGAACCTGATAATGTTGTCGATGAAGAAGGGGATGCCTTGGGCATCCCCAAGCTTAGATGCTTGAGTCTTCTTGAAATATGCAGGGATGAACCACCGGGGCATCCCCAAGCTTAGAGCTTTCACTCTCCTTGATCATATTGTATCATCCTCCTCTCTTGATCCTTGAAAACTTACTCCACTCCAAACTCAAAACAACTCATTAGAGGGTTAGTGCATAATCAAAATTCACATGTTCAGAGGTGACATAATCATTCTTAACACTTCTGGACATTGCACAAAGCTACTGAAAGTTAATGTAATAAAGAAATCCATCAAGCATAGCAAAACAGGCAATGTGAAATAAAAGGCAGAATCTGTCAAAACAGAACAGTCCGTAAAGACGAATTTCTAAGAGGCACCAGACTTGCTCAAATGAAAATGCTCAAATTTAATGAAAGTTGTGTACATATCTGAGGATCACTCACGTAAATTGGCAGAATTTTCTGAGTTGCCTACAGAGAATTCAACCCAGATTCGTGACAGCAAGAAATCTGTTTCTGCGCAGTAATCCAAATCTAGTATGAACCTTACTATCAAAGACTTTACTTGGCACAACAATGCAACAAAACTAAGATAAGGAGAGGTTGCTATAGTAGTAACAACTTCCAAGACTCAAATATAAAACAAAAGTGTTGTAGTAAAATCATGGGTTGTCTCCCATAAGCGCTTTTCTTTAACGCCTTTCAGCTAGGCGCAGAAAGTGTGTATCAAGTATTGTCAAGAGATGAAGCATCAACATCATTTTCACAATTTATCCCATTAGGTATCTTAGATGCTCCTTTTTCTATAGTGGTATTAAGAGCTTTATCAATTTTAGGCCTATAATAGTTTTTTGGTTTAGGCACCTTAGAGACATACATGAACTTTTGCTCCTTACCCACATAAGCTTTCTCTCTAAACTTAATAGACGAAAAAGTTGAACCCAAGGTTCCCATAGCTTCTTCAAGTTCACTAATCCTTTGGGTTTGATTATCATGAGTAGCACAAGCTTCTAGGATGGCGATTCTCTCATTAATTCCACCTAGAGATTTGTCAAGTTTATCAGTGCTATTAAGTAATTCTCCTAGTTTAGTCTCAATACTTGGAAGGTTTTGCTCTATGGTTTCCAACTTTTTCATGACATCTTCAAGAGAGGTTTCAATTTTAACTTCATTAACAGGTGGTATTCCAAATAGACTCTCAATAATGCAACTAGCTTCTAAGGCAGGAGTACCTAGGAAGTTACCTCTCGCGAGACAATCAAGAACATACCTATTCCAGCTAGAGATACCAACATAAAAATTCCTGAGTAGGATAGTGGTGGAGTGTTTCTTAGTGCACCTATTATGGGCATCACTAATTCTATACCAAGCATCTTTTAAACATTCTCCCCCTTGTTGCTTAAACGAACGAACTTCAACTTCAGGATTACTCATTTTAGCAATAGTAAATAAAGCAAACTAGATAAAGTAAATGCAAGTAACTAATTTTTTGTGTTTTTAATATGGAGATTGCAAACAAGACAATAAATAAAGTAAAGCTAGCAACTAATTTTTGTGTGTTTTGTTTTAGTGCAGCAAAACAAAGTACTAAATAAAATAAAGCAAGACAAAAACAAAGTAAAGAGATTGGAAGTGGAGACTCCCCTTGCAGCGTGTCTTGATCTCCCCGGCAACGGCGCCAGAAAAAATCTTGATGCTGGCGCGCACTTAACGTGCCCGTTGGGAACCCCAAGAGGAAGGTGTGATGCGTACAGCGGCAAGTTTTCCCTCAGTAAGAAACCAAGGTTTATCGAACCACTAGGAGCCAAGAAGCACGTTGAAGGTTGATGGCGGCGGAGTGTAGTGCGGCGCAACACCAGGGATTCCGGCGCCAACGTGGAACCTGCACAACACAACCAAAGTACTTTGTCCCAACGTAACAGTGACGTTGTCAATCTCACCGGCTTGCTGTAACAAAGGATTAGATGTATAGTGTGGATGATGATGTTTGCAGAGAACAGTAGAACGAGTATTGCAGTAGATTGTATTCGATGTAAAAGAATGGACCGGGGTCCACAGTTCACTAGTGGTGTCTCTCCGATAAGAATAAGCATGTTGGGTGAACAAATTACAGTTGGGCAATTGACAAATAAAGAGGGCATGACCATGCACATACATGTTATGATGAGTAGTGTGAGATTTAATTGGGCATTACGACAAAGTACATAGACCGCTATCCAGCATGCATCTATGCCTAAAAAGTCCACCTTCAGGTTATCATCTGAACCCCCTCCAGTATTAAGTTGCAAACAACAGACAATTGCATTAAGTATGGTGCGTAATGTAATCAATAAATATATCCTTAGACATAGCATTGATGTTTTATCCCTAGTGGCAACAGCACATCCACAACCTTAGAACTTTCTCACATCGTCCTGCATTTAATGGAGGCATGAACCCACTATCGAGCATAAATACTCCCTCTTGGAGTTACAAGCAAAAACTTGGCCAGAGCCTCTACTAGCAACGGAGAGCATGCAAGATCATAAACAACACATAGATGATAGATTGATAATCAACATAACATAGCATTCACTATTCATCGGATCCCAACAAACGCAACATGTAGCATTACAAATAGATGATCTTGATCATGTTAGGCAGCTCACAAGATCCAACAATGATAGCACAATTAGGAGAAGACGACCATCTAGCTACTGCTATGGACCCATAGTCCAGGGGTGAACTACTCACACATCACTCCGGAGGCGACCATGGCGGTGTAGAGTCCTCCGGGAGATGATTCCCCTCTCCGGCAGGGTGCCGGAGGCGATCTCCTGAATCCCCCGAGATGGGATTGGCGGCGGCGGCGTCTCTGGAAGGTTTTCCGTATCGTGGCTCTCGGTACTGGAACTATTATCGACGAAGGCTTCTTATAGGCGAAGAGGTAGGTTTAGGGGCGACGCGAGGGCCCCACACGCCAGGCCGGCGCGGCCAGGGCCTGGGCCGCGCCGCCCTGTTGTGTGGCCGCCTCGTCGCCCCACTTCGTATCTCCTCCGGACTTCTGGAAGCTTCGTGGAAAAATAAGATCCTGGGCGTTGATTTCGTCCAATTCCGAGAATATTTCCTTACTAGGATTTCTGAAACCAAAAACAGCAGAAAACGACAGCGGCTCTTCGGCATCTTGTTAATAGGTTAGTGCCGGAAAATGCATAAATATGACATAAAGTATGTATAAAACATGTAGGTATCATCAATAAAGTAGCATGGAACATAAGAAATTATCGATACGTTGGAGACGTATCAATCGCGTCGACTTCCGCGCCTTCACCATCCACGCCATCGCCCCTGCCCGCCTCTGCCCGGGTTGCTCTCCGCGGCCTGCAGTGGCTTGCGGCCATGCATGACGAGTTCGACGCCCTGCAGCGGAACCAGACATGGATGCTTGTTCCCCGACCCCCTCACGCCAACATCATCACCGGGAAGTGGGTCTTCAAGCACAAGTTCCATCCGGACGGTACTCTCGACCGTCACAAGGCGCGGTGGGTGGTTCGTGGCTTTCGCCAGCGTGCCGGCGTCGACTTCACCGACACTTCGCCCCGGTTGTCAAGCCCGGGACGATCCGCACCGTCCTTCAGCTCGCGGTCTCCCGCGCGTGGCCCGTGCACCAGATGGATGTCTCCAACGCCTTCCTTCACGGCCATCTCGAGGAGCAGGTCTTCTGCCAGCATCCCACAGGTTTCATCGACAGCACCCACCCCGACCATGTGTGCCTGCTCTCGCGCTCGTTATACGGGCTCAAGCAGGCCCCACGCGCCTGGTACCAGCGCATCACAGCGTTTCTTCACCAACTCGGCTTCCGCTCCACCCGCTCTTATGCCTCGTTGTTTGTGTACAACAATGGCACCACCACCGCGTACCTGCTGCTCTACGTCGACGACATCATCTTGACGGCCAGCTCGACGGACCTGCTGCGATAGATCACCGAGCGTCTTCGCGCTGAGTTTGCCCTCAAGGACTTGGGGCCCCTGCACTACTTCCTCGGCATCAAGGTCGTACGTCGCACCGACGGCTTCTTCCTTCATCAGCGCAAGTACGCCCACGAGCTCCTGGACCGTGCCGGTATGCTTAATTGCAAACCCGCGGCTACGCCTGTCGACACGAAGTCCAAGCTCTCCGCCACGGATGGTTCGTTCGCCACAGACGCGTCACTTTATCGTTCCATCGTCGTTGCCCTGCAGTACCTCACCTTGACCCGCCCCGAGCTGCAGTATGCTGTCCAGCAGGTGTGCCTTCACATGCATGCTCCGCGGGATCCTCATTGGGCTGCGGTCAAGCGGATCCTCCGCTACATTCGTGGCACCATGGACTTCGGCCTCTCCCTCCACGCCTCCACCGCCATGGACATCGTCGCCTACTCGGACGCCGATTGGGCAGGCTGCCCCAACACGCGTCGCTCCACGTCTGGCTACTGCGTCTACTTCGGACCTTCGCTCATCGCCTGGTCGTCTAAGCGACAACCCACGGTCACTCGCTCCAGCGCCGAAGCGGAGTACCGGGCTGTTGCTAACGCGGTTGCCGAGGTCTCTTGGCTGCGGTAACTCCTCGTTGAGCTCTCATGTCCTGTTGCCAAAGCCACCGTGGTCTATTGCGACAACGTCTCCGCCGTCTACCTCTCCGCCAACCCGGTCCACCATCGCCGCACCAAGCATATTGAGCTGGACATCCACTTTGTTTGGGAACAGGTGGCCCTTGGACACATTCGAGTACTTCATGTGCCCACCTCCCAACAATTTGCGGATATCATGACTAAGGGTCTCCCTACAGCGTCATTTGAGGAGTTCTGGTCCAGTCTATGCGTTCGACCAGGCGACGCTTCGACTGCGAGGGGGGGGGTGTTGAGATACATATCCTTGTATATTCGGATGTGTATCTTCTGTAGTTATGTATAGCGATACATATCTTTGTATTTATTATTGGGCCCGCCTTGTAATATCCCAGGTAATGGGGTTACAAAAATAGAGGAATCAGATGTGTGCATTGCATTCATGCATAGAAAATCTGGGGAATTTTCGCGCTTTAAAGTAAAACAGTCACAGTAACTGAAGTTTCACTTGACCTTGGTGGAATTGAAGTAGCTCATCAAGTCAAGCGCTGTAAACCTCAACGTGACTTTGCTAAAACTTTGTTTTGGGTAGAGATGATTTGATCTAAGGGGTTATATCAAATGGAATTAAATCTAACACAACAACACTTCAATCAATGATCCATTGCTTGATCTTATAACAGATCCTAATATGGTAATCATTGCCATAGCATATGAACATCTATTCAATTACAAACCAAGTAACAATAAAATGGAGAAACCATTCTTGACTTATCCTTTCCATGACTTAAACTAATCCATGATCCTACCATGAACCTCATGGAATTCATTTTACTTTAGTCTTGGAAACATAACAAGGAGATCAACTCTAGAAATAAATATCTTTCTCTATTCCATATTATTATACATCAAACCTTGAGAGGTGAGAGTCCTATATCCTTTAGAGAAGCAATGACAAACCTAGAGGCAAACCTTGGATATAAATATCCATATGATCACAACATCATCTTTAAAGAGAAACCCTAGAATATTATTCCAGACCAACCCTAGAGAGAGAACCCAATTATGTTAAACATAGATATTGATGATCACATCAACCTCTATGGAGCCTAATCTTAGGTTAGCATTGAAGTCCTTCCCAAATGAGAGAAACCATTCATACTAACCCTAGTTTTACCTAATTAAGAATCAAGGACAATTCTTGAACTAAAGTATTAGGACTTAAACCATTTCACTTTGAAATGATGGGATAACCTAATATCAAATGGAACAAGACTATATCCATGAATTGGTGAAGTAAAGTAGAGACTAACTCAACTAAGTCATCTAGGTAGAGACTTAACCTTTACTATCTAATGAGATCTTGGGAACATGTCATAAACCCTAGAATAATCCATTCCTATATAAGAGAGCTCAAGTTATGGTGTTACACTCAAGTTAGTGAGGCAACACTTGGATTTGAGGGATAGACTATCCATATACCCAGATGATTATATCATCATTCCCTGGAAAGAACCCTAAGTAATATCTCAGGCATTCTCCTGGGATATAAATTAATGAGGCAACCATAGTAGCCCCATTCAAGAAGGTAAACTAGAAGTACTATAATTTAGATGATCAAGACAATGCTTGATCATGGAAGTGAGAAACCCAATTAATGAGAGATACCTTAGGAAGCCAAACCTTGATCATTATAAATTGAGTGATGATCATAAACATAAGAACTTGAGGTAATAATATCAAGAACAAGTTAATCATGTCCAACCATGATCATGCTCTTGAGATATGTGAGGATAAGATAAATCCTAATAGGATAAGTAGATATCATTCACCACATGAAATCATGGGGAGATCACTAGTAAGCAACCCTAGACTTATATCCCAACCTTTACTTGTGAACCACTTGGTGATCACAATTAGAATCCTACCATATCCATATTTCATAAATTAATGAACCTAAGAAAACCTTAGAGTTAAACACTATACTTTAATTGGTAAGAAACCATACCTCCATATGACCAAAGTTAACTATAAAAAGAACTATAACTAATGTAGTTACTTTAATGGTAGAATAGAGGGTAATGATAGAAGTTATATGATAGAAGATAAAACCAATTCTCAAATCCTTAGTAATTAGAAAAGCACATAAGATATGGGGCAAATAACCATATTACCATGGTTAGGGGAGATTAAACCCTAGCAATGCAATGTGATGTCATCTCAACTCTACAAACTAAAGTTATATCTCAACCCTAGTCTATGTATCACTATGGTGATCATAATATAAAACCAGGCCCTAATTGAGATTGAAACCAATTGCCATTAGGTGAATATGATGAGAACCTTAGAATTGATCACTAATTAAAGCTCATGCTTCATTATGGAACTTAAGAATAACCTAGTGTTAAACCAATTGACTAGAACCATGGTGGTGATCAACCACTTAGCTTTATAATTTATATCAAACCATGATGAGAGTAGTATCTATATTTCAAGGTGCTATTAAAATCTAATAATAGTGCTAACCTTGAAATAGAGATATAATAAACCTTACAAGGTCTTAATAAATGAGTGATCACATAAAATAATAGGCAAGTGATAACACTCTCAAATAAGAGGTCAAGTCCTTGGAGATATTTTAGTACATGCAATCATGCCCCTAAATCACTTTCTTATTTGAAATCCATAAATAAGTGTTACCTTGAGATTATTTCTTGCAAGATGAAACCAAATTAACTTTATACATCACTAAGTAAGAAAATTATCACTGGAAAACAATTTTGAATATTTATAAAAATAATATTCAAATTCAAGTTCATATGGGTAAATAAATTCAAGTTCCAATTATAATAACTAAACCAATGTTATAATAACCATATTAATTTTCTAACACACCACCAAAAGTGACTGAGGAATCTTGGGCTAATCCTTGTATTAATTCAAATAAGAAATACCTGCAAAATAGAAAAGCATCCAAAAATTGAATTAAAAACAGAATTCAAAAACAGAAAATAAGAAGAAAAAGAAAAGAGAGAAGAGAAATGGACTCACCTGTCCACCACAGCAGCCCAGCACCAATCCACCCGAGCAGCCCAGCAGCAGCCTGCCAAGCAGCCCAACACCACGGCCTGGCCCAGCCCAAAATACCCCTTCGCCAAAAATATCAGAGGAGAGGGTCATCCTCATCCTCTCCAGCTCGCATGCTGGACAGCACGAAGCCGTGCTCGGCCTCCTCTCTCGCTGGCGACCTCCCAGTGATCGGCGACGTGACGAGGCACTCTTCGACGCCCTATAAAAGCTCCAGCATGAACAGCAGCTCCGAGTTTCTTCCTCCTCGTCGTATTTCTCCCCATACCGAAACCCTAGCTGAGCCGGACTCCGATCATCGCCGCCAGTAGGGACCTCCCCGAGCTTCGCCGTGGTCACCATCAGCATCGCCGTCCTCGACTTGCTCTACCTGCAAGAGGAATCGAGCTGGGGCGAGCCAGAACCTCGCCGTCGACCCCATCTTCTCCGACGCCGGCACCAACGAATTCTGGCGAACCAGACCCTCCCTTGCTTCGCCGTCAAGCCCTGCGTACTCCTGGTGAGTCGCTGATGCTCATGGCGCTCTCGCTTTGCTCGATTCACCGCCGTAGCTCCACCGCGTCGGTTAGCCGTGATCACTGCCGCTCTTCCTCGCCGCCGGGCACGCTCCGGCGACCATACCGGAGCGGCGCCACCACTATGAGGCTCGCCTCGGCGCCCTCTTTCCAACAAGCCCACGCATAGCCCCGCGGGAGACCGCCTTCACCGGCGCCGTCCTTGACTGGCCGCCGGTGGTGGCCATGGTTGCCACATCGCAGCCAACGTGGCAGCTGACGTGCTCCAGGACCCACTGGTCAGTGCCTCTGTGGGTACATTAGCCGGGTGTGTTTAGTTATTTCCTTTTAAATTTGAATTCAATAATTACTGCAACTTTGCAAATTCATATAAAATTCAATATAGCTCAGAAAAATATAAATGATACATCAAAATTCTTAGAAAAGAAAATTCTATCAAATAAAAATATAATATGAAATTTTTGTTTTTAATAAAAATTCAATTATTTTATACTTGTTATTTAAGCTCTTAATTTTAATTCTAACTTCAATTAAAATTCAATAATTAGTAAAAATTTCCAAAAGTAAATAAAAACCAGTAAATAAATAAAGAAAACATTTAGACTAATTTTCTTTATTTGTTATTTTGTTAAATCATTATTAGAGAAATTTAAACCCTAATTAATAATTACCTTAATTATTAATTCATTAAAAATAATATGATGCCAAATTCTATATTATTTTTAATTCCAAGTTACTAATAACTTCAACTTTAAAATGAAGTTATTACTCAAATAACTAAATGGTAGATAGCAAACCCTAATTCCATATTGAATGATAGTACAACACTATCATTTCATGTGAACCCTAAAAACCCTAATTCCATTAGGAACCCCAGCTCCATTAATCAGTTTGAAGCTTAATTTGTTTCTAACCTAAACCCTAGGTTAGAACCTGTGATCATGGTACCTTCTTTCAAAGCATAGAACCACAGTCGCAACTAAATACTTGTCTTGGCCACATAAAATGTAGAAGACCTATCACTAATATATGGGTATCCCATGTATTCATCTTCATCAGACCTAGATAATTAAGTAGGGTTAACCAAGTGTAAACCCTAGATCCTATTACCAAAGCCATCAGCATTATTTATCCCTATTTAGCATCACACCATTGTGATGAACCCTAATAGCAACCATATCTACTATTTAACATTGCATAACCCTGTTCCACTAAACCCTGTCAGTATGAGATAATTATTAATCATCCTATTTAGGAGCCAATTATTCTTTACTTAATAGAACCAACAGTACAACCTAAACCATCTCAACCCTAATTGATATACTTCTTATTATTTAAGAAGTATGTTCTTCAAAAGTTATTCTTTTGAAGTAAATAAAGAATCATCCTCAACCCTGCTTATAAGGACCTATAAACCCTAGCCAGCTACCACTAGCAAGATAAACCAACCTTGACAACCATCTTGTATGAATAATTGCTTAGAATGCCAGGCTTAACTCAACCTTACAAGCCCTTTGTGTTGATGAATCCAACTAGGTTGTGATCCATCTACTACTTACTCCAGAAACCAATTAGAACCATAGAAAACCATAGAACTCCACAACCCTAATTATCGTACTTGTTCTTTATCAAAGAACATGTTCTTCAAAAGTTATTCTTTTGAAGTATATAATAATCAATCATTAACCATGACATATAGTGCTAAAACCAACCAATATTCATTACATGTTAGGATTACACCAAATCTTATTGCTATGTGCTATTAATGCTATTGTTATGATACATTGCAGCACCTGTTTATGATACCATGTAACCACACCTGAATAAGAACCTTGTTTGTGAATCACTCTAAAAGTGCAACACACCTTAAACAAATCATTTCCACTCACTAATCCTAAATCATCGGGGTTAGGTCACGCTTAGAGCGATTGCATCTCATACTTATGCATTATTGCATCCTTGCCAATCTTTTCAACATCGTCCTTACCGGACGATGATGCTATTTAAGAATTTGGAGTTATTGCGTATCGAAGACCTTGTCTGCATAATCTTGCAGTCAAGAAAGGCAAGTTCATCGCTTGCTCACGTCATTTGAGTATCTTTATCAAATTATTTGCAAAGTACTATGATTATCACTATTGCATAAAAACCAAAACCACTATTTTCATAACTATGAATATGACTATGTGGTGGGCAATGGAACCATGGATTGTGTTGATATGGTGGAGGTTCCATTGCAAGGGTTTATATCCATCTAGGATTAAACAACAAATGTCGCCAGTGATTCTTGTGCCGTAATAACCGTGTTAACCATAAGATCTGGAATGGGACGGACTAGTCAATCGTATTTCCACCTCTTGTACATCAACGGATGCGCTTACCGTAGCAGTTGTATCTTGCGGAGCAACTTGTGGGTGGGGAACCCATTCTAAGTCCCCACGGTTATGCTGTGCATACCGTAGCGGTTGCGGCTTGCGGAACAACTTGAGGGTGGGGATCCCACTCTAATTCCCCACGGTAATGTGGTCTATGATGGGTTGCAGCTACCGGCGAAGGAGTTTGGTTCGATCCCAGACTGTTGTCGTGGTCGGGGTCCGTCCTTAAATGGTGTAAGTGGACCGACGAGGACCCAGGGTCGGGGTTTGCAACAAAGGGTGGGTGTGCGAGGTAGCGGAGGAATATGATTGGCTATGACCTTATACCGGGCCTCACACCATAGGAAGTGTGGACAGGAATGTACACCTGGTTGGCACCAAGGTTAAGATCTCTTGTGGGTAAAGCAACACACCTCTGCAGAGTGTAAAGAACCGTGACCTGTCACTCCCTGTTCCGGGATTTGGAACTGCGAACGCTGCCGGAAAGGAGCTCCATGAAGTTCTAGTAAACCGGTGAAGGCTGACGGACATAGTTCTTCTGAATAAAAGCAACCTTTTGAAGAAATGGTTATGAAAACTTGCATTGGTATTAGACTTTCTGGTCTAATGCTGTAGCTAGTGCATTAAACACCTATTTCCTATAATGAACTTGTTGAGTACGCTCGTACTCATCCCACTCTTAAATCCCCTGCTTAGATATGGAGGCATCGAAGGAGGATCTACAGTGCACCTCGAAGACCGAGGAGTCAACAACTACTTCAAGAGACAGGACCCTGTCAGATGAGTCAGATACCACATCCAACAAGGAGAAAACCTAGATTAGCAATAGAAAGGAACTTTCTTCCTAAACCTAGCTCCTATTTAGCTAGAATCTATTCTTAGCCTCTATAGCTAGTTATATACTCTACAAATAGAGTTCGTGATAAGACTAGACTACGAGTCGTTCTTCTGGAGTTATTTGCAGTTTTACCTCATTGTAAAGTAGGAGAAATTTGTGATGATCTTATGTAACGTAGTCGTTGTTGTAATTCTATAGACATGCCTTGGACCCGCATATGTTTCTGTTGTACCACTCTGAGCGATATAATACTAGTGGAACGGTGTTTCATTGGTGTTATATCAGACTTGCATACTACACCATGCAGTGGTATGCCGGGTCACCACAGTTGGTATCAGAGCAAATGCTTTGACCTTAGGATTAAAACCCTTTAAAGGAGACCTATAGGATTGGTAGTGTCTATAGGAAGTTGTCCTAGTTAAACCAAATATTCTTATGACTTGAGATGGATATTCACTTGAGAATAATCCTGACACACTTGAGTCAACCTTTTTAATCTATCTTTTCTAAGTAAAGATAGTTAGCTAATCCCAAACATGTAGCACATCATTAAGTCCTTAAAACCATAGATGAGCAGATCGCAGTTGGTATACAATACATGGTAGTACAAAGAGAGGATACAACCATAAGGAAGATATCCTATTGGAAGATGTGTACCAACACCTGTCATGAATAAATAAGAGTTATCCAGACCTGTAATAGGAGTAATAACATATGATTAAAATCAGTATATCATGAAGATATCCCCTTAGAAGGTGTAAACCAATAAAAGTAATGGGTAAGTAAATTATCCAACTAGGTGAAACAACTGATAGTAAGTGAAAAATGTAAGTCACATAAGGTAGTATAGACCATGATGAGTCAATCATGGGAGGTAAGGAAGAGTGATATGAATAAAATATGCTTACTTACATAGTAGAGTTGTTAATCATATATGATTCACTTGAGAATCAGTATGTGATGGACTAGAATCTCATAGTTAGTTAGGAGGAGAATACTAAGAATCCAGTGTTCAATAATAGTGCAAGATTTGTGTTCCCAAAACTATGGGAAGTGTGCCAAACATCTCATGACCATAGTTTTATGGTAGAAACACTGGAAAGTATAGGAACTATATTCTAATAAATATGTGTTCAGAGTAGACATGATAGAACCTAGCCATAATATGTGAGATAGTCTTCAACAAAATGGAAGCTAAGTTAGAACTTCCAAAGAAAATTAGGTTGACCTTAACTATCCCAGACCACTTTGTTTCAAGTTTATCTCATTGCAAATGTGCAATTAAGGTAAATACTGAGACAAATAGTAGAATTCCATATATTCGTGCTAAGTATCATGATATAAACCTATATTATGTGGTGTTATATACTACACATCTCAGCCTGATGTTTAGAGATGTCTTACTCAACTAGTATATTCAGGCTTATGATGATGTGTATTATAAGCATAAAGCTGAATCTTCTTTGATTTTATTGGATTTTCATTGTTTGACTAGATCCATACATGAAGTTTGACTTTGGTATGCAAATGCATGTTGCAATATCAAGTCCTTACTTGATGCTATAGATCTAGAGGGTAATAGTATTCGTGTGAGGAAGTGACGAATTTTGAAGATTCTGAAGACAAGATGAAGGTTCATCAGAAGAAGGAAGCAAAATTGTGGGAAGCAACTACAATATTCAGAAGGAAGTACCAATAAAAATTCATGCTCTACCTCAACAGAGGAGTACTTTAGTACATGAGAAGCATGAAGGTGAGAAATCTGGTGATTATGGTGAAGCTGAAGCAAATCCATAGTCAACATAAAAGAGGGAATGCATGGGAAATCACTTAGGATACTATATTCATAGTGTCAGCTAGTGGTTTTCTTGCAACAATAAACCCTCGAAAAAGGAAGATGAACTATGAAACCATAGAAAATATAAGGAGACCACAGTTGGTATCAGAAGACCACAGCTGTGGTATAGGATCAATACTGCGAGATAAAGTAGAGGATGTCTAGTCCAGTTGATCAGAACCTATAATACAATCCAATTTTTGATAACCAATAGCTACAATTAGTATCAAGTAGTCCACCATTGGATTATTTGTACCAAGAAATTGTGAACAAATAAAACTTTGTTAGCCAAATAACACTGACCTATAAAGCATTTAGTCGAAGGATTCACATTGGATGTCCACAATTGAGTGGATACACCAGAGATATTCTTCGCAAGACATTCGAAGAATATAAACCATAAACTACACCTAGACCAATATTCTAACCATCAATCCAATGATTGGAAGAAAAGGAGTCAAAGACCATAAGAAAACTCTAAGGGGTAGAGTAATGATTGAGTTGGATGTAAAGTAACTCAATATTTTGAGCAAGATAGATGAAGAAGGTCTGAACTGAGAGGAAGTTCGATCTTATTTTTATAAGATTGTTGAACATTACCTTCAGATGGATGTCAGACCAGAAGCTGAGATTCATACCTCGAGGAAGAAAGAAGTAGACTATAACTTGAGAAAGTGAGTAGTATTTACTCAGAAGTATGAAAGCTCAAGTAAGTCAAGCATAAAGAAGTTGGACGAAGAAAATACATGCAGTAGATCAAATACAGCTCAAGAAGGCCAAAGACTGAAGTAGATTGACCATATCAAAACTAAATACTAATAAAATGATTCCTTTCATGGAACCTAAATAACCCAAAATAGATATAGGTATCAACTATAAACCATGATTGGATGGACTAAATAAGTCTAATTCACTCTTAGGGAAATAAACCACCATGACCAATTCCATGTTAAGTACCTTACTTAATACCATTATTGCAGTTTTGGTAGTAAGGGAAAACAAAGACCTATTTTACCAATTAGGAGTATGATATCAAATTAGTCTCCAGTCAAGTTTATCAACAACAGAAATTGTCCCAATCATTGAATACTCAAGGAGAAAGGAAACAAGCTTATAATATTGGAGGAAATCATGGAAGTAAAGGAAGTAATAGTTGTTTAAGGACAAACAATAATGGATTCCAGGAAGAATCTGGATAAGGGATATATTCAATTATATCCAGTAAGATCATTACGGAGTTCGAGAAAACTTTAAGTCTGCATAAGTCAGAACCACACTCCGGAAACGTGAGAGAGTTCAAACTTCGAGGACGAAGTTTAGTTTAAGGGGTAGAGACTGTAATATCCCAGGTAATGGGGTTACAAAAATAGAGGAATCAGATGTGTGCATTGCATTCATGCATAGAAAATCTTGGGAATTTTCGCGCTTTAAAGTAAAACAGTCACAGTAACTGAAGTTTCACTTGACCTTGGTGGAATTGAAGTAGCTCATCAAGTCAAGCGCTATAAACCTCAACGTGACTTTGCTAAAACTTTGTTTTGGGTAGAGATGATTTGATCTAAGGGGTTATATCAAATGGAATTAAATCTAACACAACAACACTTCAATCAATGATCCATTGCTTGATCTTATAACAGATCCTAATATGGTAATCATTGCCATAGCATATGAACATCTATTCAATTACAAACCAAGTAACAATAAAATGGAGAAACCATTCTTGACTTATCCTTTCCATGACTTAAACTAATCCATGATCCTACCATGAACCTCATGGAATTCATTTTACTTTAGTCTTGGAAACATAACAAGGAGATCAACTCTAGAAATAAATATCTTTCTCTATTCCATATTATTATACATCAAACCTTGAGAGGTGAGAGTCCTATATCCTTTAGAGAAGCAATGACAAACCTAGAGGCAAACCTTGGATATAAATATCCTTATGATCACAACATCATCTTTAAAGAGAAACCCAAGAATATTATTCCAGACCAACCCTAGAGAGAGAACCCAATTATGTTAAACATAGATATTGATGATCACATCAACCTCTATGGAGCCTAATCTTAGGTTAGCATTGAAGTCCTTCCCAAATGAGAGAAACCATTCATACTAACCCTAGTTTTACCTAATTAAGAATCAAGGACAATTCTTGAACTAAAGTATTAGGACTTAAACCATTTCACTTTGAAATGATGGGATAACCTAATATCAAATGGAACAAGACTATATCCATGAATTGGTGAAGTAAAGTAGAGACTAACTCAACTAAGTCATCTAGGTAGAGACTTAACCTTTACTATCTAATGAGATCTTGGGAACATGTCATAAACCCTAGAATAATCCATTCCTATATAAGAGAGCTCAAGTTATGGTGTTACACTCAAGTTAGTGAGGCAACACTTGGATTTCAGGGATAGACTATCCATATACCCAGATGATTATATCATCATTCCCTGGAAAGAACCCTAAGTAATATCTCAGGCATTCTCCTGGGATATAAATTAATGAGGCAACCATAGTAGCCCCATTCAAGAAGGTAAACTAGAAGTACTATAATTTAGATGATCAAGACAATGCTTGATCATGGAAGTGAGAAACCCAATTAATAAGAGATACCTTAGGAAGCCAAACCTTGATCATTATAAATTGAGTGATGATCATAAACATAAGAACTTGAGGTAATAATATCAAGAACAAGTTAATCATGTCCAACCATGATCATGCTCTTGAGATATGTGAGGATAAGATAAATCCTAATAGGATAAGTAGATATCATTCACCACATGAAATCATGGGGAGATCACTAGTAAGCAACCCTAGACTTATATCCCAACCTTTACTTGTGAACCACTTGGTGATCACAATTAGAATCCTACCATATCCATATTTCATAAATTAATGAACCTAAGAAAACCTTAGAGTTAAACACTATACTTTAATTGGTAAGAAACCATACCTCCATATGACCAAAGTTAACTATAAAAAGAACTATAACTAATGTAGTTACTTTAATGGTAGAATAGAGGGTAATGATAGAAGTTAATTGATAGAAGATAAAACCAATTCTCAAATCCTTAGTAATTAGAAAAGCACATAAGATATGGGGCAAATAACCATATTACCATGGTTAGGGGAGATTAAACCCTAGCAATGCAATGTGATGTCATCTCAACTCTACAAACTAAAGTTATATCTCAACCCTAGTCTATGTATCACTATGGTGATCATAATATAAAACCAGGCCCTAATTGAGATTGAAACCAATTGCCATTAGGTGAATATGATGAGAACCTTAGAATTGATCACTAATTAAAGCTCATGCTTCATTATGGAACTTAAGAATAACCTAGTGTTAAACCAATTGACTAGAACCATGGTGGTGATCAACCACTTAGCTTTATAATTTATATCAAACCATGATGAGAGTAGTATCTATATTTCAAGGTGCTATTAAAATCTAATAATAGTGCTAACCTTGAAATAGAGATATAATAAACCTTACAAGGTCTTAATAAATGAGTGATCACATAAAATAATAGGCAAGTGATAACACTCTCAAATAAGAGGTCAAGTCCTTGGAGATATTTTAGTACATGCAATCATGCCCCTAAATCACTTTCTTATTTGAAATCCATAAATAAGTGTTACCTTGAGATTATTTCTTGCAAGATGAAACCAAATTAACTTTATACATCACTAAGTAAGAAAATTATCACTGGAAAACAATTTTGAATATTTATAAAAATAATATTCAAATTCAAGTTCATATGGGTAAATAAATTCAAGTTCCAATTATAATAACTAAACCAATGTTATAATAACCATATTAATTTTCTAACACACCACCAAAAGTGACTGAGGAATCTTGGGCTAATCCTTGTATTAATTCAAATAAGAAATACCTGCAAAATAGAAAAGCATCCAAAAATTGAATTAAAAACAGAATTCAAAAACAGAAAATAAGAAGAAAAAGAAAAGAGAGAAGAGAAATGGACTCACCTGTCCACCACAGCAGCCCAGCACCAATCCACCCGAGCAGCCCAGCAGCAGCCTGCCAAGCAGCCCAACACCACGGCCTGGCCCAGCCCAAAATACCCCTTCGCCAAAAATATCAGAGGAGAGGGTCGTCCTCATCCTCTCCAGCTCGCATGCTGGACAGCACGAAGCCGTGCTCGGCCTCCTCTCTCGCTGGCGACCTCCCAGTGATCGGCGACGTGACGAGGCACTCTTCGACGCCCTATAAAAGCTCCAGCGCGAACAGCAGCTCCGAGTTTCTTCCTCCTCGTCGTATTTCTCCCCATACCGAAACCCTAGCTGAGCCGGACTCCGATCATCGCCGCCAGTAGGGACCTCCCCGAGCTTCGCCGTGGTCACCATCAGCATCGCCGTCCTCGACTTGCTCTACCTGCAAGAGGAATCGAGCTGGGGCGAGCCAGAACCTCGCCGTCGACCCCATCTTCTCCGATGCCAGCACCAACGAATTCCGGCGAACCAGACCCTCCCTTGCTTCGCCGTCAAGCCCTGCGTACTCCTGGTGAGTCGCTGATGCTCATGGCGCTCTCGCTTTGCTCGATTCACCGCCGTAGCTCCACCGCGTCGGTTAGCCGTGATCACTGCCGCTCTTCCTCGCCGCCGGGCACGCTCCGGCGACCATACCGGAGCGGCGCCACCACTATGAGGCTCGCCTCGGCGCCCTCTTTCCAACAAGCCCACGCATAGCCCCGCGGGAGACCGCCTTCGCCGGCGCCGTCCTTGACTGGCCGCCGGTGGTGGCCATGGTTGCCACATCGCAGCCAACGTGGCAGCTGACGTGCTCCAGGACCCACTGGTCAGTGCCTCTGTGGGTACATTAGCCGGGTGTGTTTAGTTATTTCCTTTTAAATTTGAATTCAATAATTACTGCAACTTTGCAAATTCATATAAAATTCAATATAGCTCAGAAAAATATAAATGATACATCAAAATTCTTAGAAAAGAAAATTCTATCAAATAAAAATATAATATGAAATTTTTATTTTTAATAAAAATTCAATTATTTTATACTTGTTATTTAAGCTCTTAATTTTAATTCTAACTTCAATTAAAATTCAATAATTAGTAAAAATTTCCAAAAGTAAATAAAAACCAGTAAATAAATAAAGAAAACATTTAGACTAATTTTCTTTATTTGTTATTTTGTTAAATCATTATTAGAGAAATTTAAACCCTAATTAATAATTACCTTAATTATTAATTCATTAAAAATAATATGATGCCAAATTCTATATTATTTTTAATTCCAAGTTACTAATAACTTCAACTTTAAAATGAAGTTATTACTCAAATAACTAAATGGTAGATAGCAAACCCTAATTCCATATTGAATGATAGTACAACACTATCATTTCATGTGAACCCTAAAAACCCTAATTCCATTAGGAACCCCAGCTCCATTAATCAGTTTGAAGCTTAATTTGTTTCTAACCTAAACCCTAGGTTAGAACCTGTGATCATGGTACCTTCTTTCAAAGCATAGAACCACAGTCGCAACTAAATACTTGTCTTGGCCACATAAAATGTAGAAGACCTATCACTAATATATGGGTATCCCATGTATTCATCTTCATCAGACCTAGATAATTAAGTAGGGTTAACCAAGTGTAAACCCTAGATCCTATTACCAAAGCCATCAGCATTATTTATCCCTATTTAGCATCACACCATTGTGATGAACCCTAATAGCAACCATACCTACTATTTAACATTGCATAACCCTGTTCCACTAAACCACAAGTATGAGATAATTATTAATCATCCTATTTAGGAGCCAATTATTCTTTACTTAATAGAACCAACAGTACAACCTAAACCATCTCAACCCTAATTGATATACTTCTTATTATTTAAGAAGTATGTTCTTCAAAAGTTATTCTTTTGAAGTAAATAAAGAATCATCCTCAACCCTGCTTATAAGGACCTATAAACCCTAGCCAGCTATCACTAGCAAGATAAACCAACCTTGACAACCATCTTGTATGAATAATTGCTTAGAATGCCAGGCTTAACTCAACCTTACAAGCCCTTTGTGTTGATGAATCCAACTAGGTTGTGATCCATCTACTACTTACTCCAGAAACCAATTAGAATCATAGAAAACCATAGAACTCCACAACCCTAATTATCATACTTGTTCTTTATCAAAGAACATGTTCTTCAAAAGTTATTCTTTTGAAGTATATAATAATCAATCATTAACCATGACATATAGTGCTAAAACCAACCAATATTCATTACATGTTAGGATTACACCAAATCTTATTGCTATGTGCTATTAATGCTATTGTTATGATACATTGCAGCACCTGTTTATGATACCATGTAACCACACCTGAATAAGAACCTTGTTTGTGAATCACTCTAAAAGTGCAACACACCTTAAACAAATCATTTCCACTCACTAATCCTAAATCATCGGGGTTAGGTCACGCTTAGAGCGATTGCATCTCATACTTATGCATTATTGCATCCTTGCCAATCTTTTCAACATCGTCCTTACCGGACGATGATGCTATTTAAGAATTTGGAGTTATTGCGTATCGAAGACCTTGTCTGCATAATCTTGCAGTCAAGAAAGGCAAGTTCATCGCTTGCTCACGTCATTTGAGTATCTTTATCAAATTATTTGCAAAGTACTATGATTATCACTATTGCATAAAAACCAAAACCACTATTTTCATAACTATGAATATGACTATGTGGTGGGCAATGGAACCATGGATTGTGTTGATATGGTGGAGGTTCCATTGCAAGGGTTTATATCCATCTAGGATTAAACAACAAATGTCGCCAGTGATTCTTGTGCCGTAATAACCGTGTTAACCATAAGATCTGGAATGGGACGGACTAGTCAATCGTATTTCCACCTCTTGTACATCAACGGATGCGCTTACCGTAGCAGTTGTATCTTGCGGAGCAACTTGTGGGTGGGGAACCCATTCTAAGTCCCCACGGTTATGCTTTGTGCATACCGTAGCGGTTGCGGCTTGCGCAACAACTTGAGGGTGGGGATCCCACTCTAATTCCCACGGTAATGTGGTCTATGATGGGTTGCGGCTACCGGCGAAGGAGTTTGGTTCGATCCCCGGACTGTTGTCGTGGTCGGGGTCCGTCCTTAAATGGTGTAAGTGGACCGACGAGGACCCAGGGTCGGGGTTTGCAACAAAGGGTGGGTGTGCGAGGTAGCGGAGGAATATGATTGGCTATGACCTTATACCGGGCCTCACACCATAGGAAGTGTGGACAGGAATGTACACCTGGTTGGCACCAAGGTTAAGATCTCTTATGGGTAAAGCAACACACCTCTGCAGAGTGTAAAGAACCGTGACCTGTCACTCCCTGTTCCGGGATTTGGAACTGCGAACGCCACGGAAAGGAGCTCCATGAAGTTCTAGTAAACCGGTGAAGGCTGATGGACATAGTTCTTCTGAATAAAAGCAACCTTTTGAAGAAATGGTTATGAAAACTTGCATTGGTATTAGACTTTCTGGTCTAATGCTGTAGCTAGTGCATTAAACACCTATTTCCTATAATGAACTTGTTGAGTACGCTCGTACTCATCCCACTCTTAAATCCCCTGCTTAGATATGGAGGCATCGAAGGAGGATCTACAGTGCAACTCGAAGACCGAGGAGTCAACAACTACTTCAAGAGACAGGACCCTGTCAGATGAGTCAGATACCACATCCAACAAGGAGAAAACCTAGATTAGCAATAGAAAGGAACTTTCTTCCTAAACCTAGCTCCTATTTAGCTAGAATCTATTCTTAGCCTCTATAGCTAGTTATATACTCTACAAATAGAGTTCGTGATAAGACTAGACTACGAATCGTTCTTCTGGAGTTATTTGCAGTTTTACCTCATTGTAAAGTAGGAGGCTGTGATGATCTTATGTAACAGAGTCAGTGTTGTAATTCTATAGACATGCCTTGGACCCGCATATGTTTCTGTTGTACCACTCTGAGCGATATAATACTAGTGGAACGGTGTTTCATTGGTGTTATATCAGACTTGCATACTACACCATGCAGTGGTATGCCGGGTCACCACACGCCTCCTTCCTTGTATAGTCGAGGACGTGGCCTATATATGTAACGCCATATGCACCCAATCAATACATTGTGAGTTGCATCCCTTTCTACAATAGTAAGTCCAATGATTACTACATTATTTTCTTCCTTTAATAATATTTCAGGTTGTCTTCTTCAAAGCCTTCTAGATAAATTGGCAAGTGCAGCTAAGGATATGGTTTTCTTGATAAGTACCCTAGATGAGGTGTCCTGACACTGGTGCCCCCTAAAGCAAAGCACAAACTCTACTCACCCATTTGTTTTCCACCTACGGAGGTGCAATGGTTGATAATTTTTTTGGTCCTTCCTTCTTTATAGGAACAAAATCTAATCTCCCCCCTCACTCCTTATTTTATCCTTACCTTCTGTGACCTATCTCCCTCCAATCTTCGGCCTTTGAGTTTTAGCAACCCATCAGAGCTCACATGTCTTTGATTCACCAAAAACTTGTAGGATTTTATGGAAAAATATCTAGGGTCACTTCCTAGCCAGTGTACCCTTGGGAAAAAACTTTTATTATAGAGGCAAGTGGCTTATAATTTTCAAGTATTGATACTTGCAGCTTGGGTGTTGGGAGGATTTGAGCCAGCTCTGGGAAAATTTCACTGAAGTCGATTAGCTTCGACCCGTATTGGTTGAACAAGGTTAGTTGCAAGATCAAATTGGGTGTTGAAGCTAGGACCAAAATTTGTATCAGTACAATGAGAGTCTTGGAGGAAGAGAGCGACATAATATTGTTTCCTTCTTGGAACTTCTTGATTTCTTAAGCACTTGCCATTGGAAGGTTGACTTCTCTAGTTGTTGATTAGGACTAGGCTTACTAGACACATCTTTAAATTATCTTTATCTTTGCGTATTCCATCGAGTCTAAGATATGGGAGCCCTTGCAGCCCCTTATTTGCCACAATACAGAGTCGGCACAAATATGGAAACCTCCCCTATTGGGAAAGGGATGGATAGAGCCAAGAATCTTAGAATCTAGCAACATCAGAACTACATCCTAACAGGACGGTATGAAATGTGAAAGAGTTCATCGTGCATCTTGGCATCAAATTTTGTTATTCCAGCCATAAGCTTTTCAATGGTGAAGTTGTGTTTTCACACTTGAGAGTTGGATCCACAATTTAGTGAGGAACTTTGATGATTTTGGACTCACAACAACTTAAGGGACAATTACAACAATCTAATTTATCGATAGGGTGAGGTAAACCAAAACTCATGCATAGTTTTAATCGTTCTTTTGCAGGGAGGACAACTAATACGTTAGTCTCGTTAAGATGGCTCACGTTCTAGTCCCAGTTCATACCATCATGCTCTTAAGACCCTCTGCAAATGTCATGTAGAGAAATCTTCGATTCATCAACCATGGCAACTGGAGATTTCTTGACCCATTTCATCTTTTTACTTTTGAGAATCATAAACAATAAGAGAACCCTTTCCCCTAAATTCCATAACCCATCCGTTGTCGGTCTAATGTTTTTTGGTCACTAGGCACATCATAGAGGTATGTCCTTCCGTATTACAAATCACATGCCACATATGAACTTGCAAGTGGATTGATAGTGTGTCATGTGTAGGAAAGTGAAGAATTATACCTAAGAGAATTACCAACTCAATAAAGGTATGTGGCTTTAGACTATATACATTATCACAACATGAGACAAGGCCGGTTTATGCTCAGGCCAGCCTTGTCATTCTTAGTATGCTTGTTCATGGATTCGTTCTTGCGTCTAGGCTACCTTCTCCCGAATTCGTGGGCTTACGAGCCAAATGGAGTTGGAGTCTTGCATGATGCATCTTGTTTGGGACGTTGCTCACCTTGAGCCACCCATCTAGTGTGTGCTCGTGCTTTGAATCCTGCCCAACGAATGGGCATCATGGTATTTGTCCATTCTTTGACATAGATGTGCTTCCAGATGCCTCTCCATGTTGGAATTATACTGATCGTACGTGCGCTTGCCCACCGCCCGCTTTTTATTGCAGCCACGATACACATGGGATTCGTGCGAGAGAATGAGAGGGAGAGGTGAGCGGAGTGTGGAACAAGATTGGTCTAGATATGAAACCGCTCCATTACATATCACCCGTAGAGGTAGGAAAGCCTTGCGAGGAGCCTAGGGTTTCCACTGGAACATAGAGCCGCTTGTTTATATCGGCACAAGAGTTATGCAGGGTGGGAGCAAGTTGTGTTGGACTCAAAGCAAAAGGAGGGAGGCGGTCAAGGACTAGGCTGAGTAACCATTGGAGCTAATAGGGGGCACATGATAGCCATCTACCAAAAAAGGAGCCCAAATGATAGGTGTTGGTACGGGCATCTATCATACAAACTAGCCCAAAGGCCTTAGAAGCATGTCAAAATGGACCATGTCAAGCCAGTGGGCTTGACCCAGGTCCTTCGTTGAAGACAAGGCCATGTTGCATCTCGATTTTTTCTGTAACCTGTGTGGTCGATATGGTGGCACATACGTCATAGAGACCGACTCAAAGTTAGGAACACAAATGGTTCATTATGGCGCCGTTGGAGGCATCTAGACCCTAAACGAGACATGAAAATCACCCTAGATCTCATCGCCCTATCCTTCCAACGCAAAAGTTGATTACGAGTGAGTCCCACAACGTGGGTGAACCGACGAGGCCAACCCGACTCGAAATACCACCCATGTCTTGTTGACGATCTCCGAGGATCATGGATATGGGAAATTCTATGAGGTTCTAGATCAGTCAACATGTTCTCATGCGGCTCGTTGCTAGATCCCTTCTATATGGGTTCCCAAAAGCATGCGCCATGGGCAATCTTTCCGGCCTGACTAGGAACACGATAAAATAATGGGGGCGGGGATGCTAGCTGGTGAGGGATGAGAGAAAAGTGGCGAGTAACATTGTCCAATGACGCCTATGGTGGTCGAGCAAATTGGCTGCCTTGTTCCAAACTAACCTAAAGACGCTTATTGGATCAATTTCAAGTCCATCTAATATGTGTTGAATGCCAACGGATAATTCCAATACATCGGTGATGTTAGAGTCTCGTGATTTATTAACATTTTTATTCATCTTAATTCAAAATCTTGAAATTGTTGTTTATTCCCATCCTTCACATTTTTTAACCAGATCGGTTTATGGACTGTTGTGCATGCATTTTTTTTGTCTGTTTGTAATTGTGATAATTATGTGGTCCATGTTAGAGAAATGAAGCGAGAGTTATTGATATGTCTGTGATACTAAGGAGATGTCCGAGCGGTGCATGAACACCTAGACTGCTCAGAAAAATCGCAAGCTGAAATTAGCAAAATAAATGGAGGTCCAAAAAATCTAGTTGGACAAAATCTGGAGGACTAGAAAAACCTGGAAGGTTTGAAAAAAACCAGCGCTCTAGAAAATCCTGGGGCTGTGGGTCAAACTAGAGTCGCTTTTCTAAACCGTCTCCAACGCCATAATTATTAAGAGCGGAAAAATCAAGACCCCACTGATATAGCTGTCAATTTCCGCAAATTAGCTAACTGCAGTGGCCTAGTCAAGTAAATTGAAAACCACACTTCCTTATATCAACAATATCTTGAAAATTTTGGACCATCCGCATTTCTCAAAGTCTTTAGCCGAAGTGGTCTGACACAGATAAAATGGGTTCATTGTCGGTTCATATTCCAAGCTTACTCTCCAGTAGACATTGTCGGGGTCAGTTATAAATAAAAATCTACCAAGGTCGAGTTAGTTTTTAAAACCAAGTTAAAAAACATGTATTATTAGCAACTTTGTCTTCGAGTCAGATGGGAAAACCGACAACTATTTTTTTTACAAGGAGAATCAAAGGTACACTAAATTAAAATCAGAATTAGCTGGCATGATTTGTTAACAAGCTCATTTACATGATAAGGAGGATATATGTTGACGATTTTTCCTGTACCACTCAAGTTACAACGTCAAATAAATACAGGAAGCATCTTTCAAGCCTTACCTACCGCAGGATGAAATGAAAAGAAAAACATGCAAAGTTGGAAAAACGGATATGTGGCGACCATAACCAGTGACATGTACGACTGAAACTTTCAGCACGCACAATGCATCCGACGGCCATGCCTCTTCCACTGATCCACGGGGATAAGGAAAAAAGGCAGCAGGCGAACGACAACCACCCCTTCCACATCCTGCAAGAAAGAAACGGGGTTGAACACATGGTTATATATACCCTGGGTGACCCGGTAATGGGGGCCTCAACTGTAGCCTGCCTCCTGCTCCCCTCCAACACCATGGCTCCCACCGTGATGGCTTCCTCGGCCACCACCGTCGCACCCTTCCAGGGCCTCAAGTCCACCGCGGGCCTCCCAGTCAGCCGCCGCAGCGCCGCCAGCCTCAGCAGCGTCAGCAATGGTGGAAGGATCAGATGCATGCAGGTATGGAAATTTTTAAACGAACCACATGAGTTTTCTCGTCCGTCCATTTCACTTAGCATTGCAAGGTTTGAGTGACTCCCTTTGTTTAAACCTCTCAATTTGTAAATACTGTACTAAGACAGCTCTGTATATTAAAGGACTGAAAATGTATTAAAAAAAGTGAACTTCACTTTTTATTCCATAATTCTGCATTAGTGAAACATACATATTATCCTATTTAGTGAACATTTTACCGAAATTCACCTCCTAGAAAACTTCGAACATGGGTTTATCTCCATTTTAGCATTATGTATGTTCTGTTAGATAAGGCTGGCATGATCTTGTCCAACCTTTTCTTCACCATATGTTCAATTAATTGTCTTTGTCCTAATATTTTGAAGTCTTAATCATCACTTCACACCTTGCATAATAGACTCCAAAATTTGTAATCTAGACGAGATAGTGTAATTAGTGTCACAAATGCACGAGTAGAGGTTAAAACTGGAAATTCACTTTATTAAAAGAGCAGCAAATGGTTGTTGTTCCCTCAAAAGAAAAAAATTCACTTAGCATCAAGTATTGAGTTGAGAGTGTGTTTTTCAACAATTCAGGTGTGGCCGATTGAGGGAATCAAGAAATTCGAGACCCTATCTTACCTGCCACCGCTCTCGCCCGAGGCCCTCCTGAAGCAGATCGACTTTTTGATCCGCTCCAAATGGGTTCCCTGCTTGGAGTTCAGCAAGGTTGGCTTCATCTTCCGTGAGTTCGGCAGCACTCCCGGATACTATGACGGCAGGTACTGGACAATGTGGAAGCTGCCCATGTTCGGCTGCACTGACGCCGCCCAGGTCCTCAAGGAGGTGGAGGAGGTCAAGAAGGAGTACCCTGATGCCTATGTCCGCATCATCGGTTTTGACAACATCCGTCAGGTGCAGTGCGTCAGCTTCATCGCCTTCAAGCCACCAGGCTGCGAGGAGTCTGGCAAGGCATAAGATGCGACCCAGGAATAAACATCCTATGTAAGGCATGTTACTATTTATGCTGACGACTCTGCTTTCGGGGCTTTACTTGTGCTTCCACATAATTGTGCATGTATGTACTTACCTATATCACCTGGGTCGAGGAACATTTATATGTCAATTCTACCACAGGCTACACATACACATATGTATTTATATACAGTCTACATGCTATTGTGCTTGTTTCTAATTCATGGAAAAGTTTCTTTATTCGCCGTTGGATGCCTATGTTTCGTTGTTACTTGACGGAATTTGTCTCAGTAAGCTAGGATACGCCAGTGTTTCGTGTGGTGGGACATTGAACTTTCACGCTTCTTACTTGCTCCCGATTCATTTTTTTTCAAAGCAAATTGGCCGGATTTCATTACCCAAGGATAACGAAACAGAGTATCATGCCACACATGAGAAAGCAAGAACAACTAAAGTTTAAACTATTACAGTCGCCCCCTAATGCTAACGACACACAACATAGAAATATAAAGACTGCCCCGGAGGCACAGCACCAGCAGCACAAAACGAAAGACTAGCTATAAACTAAAACCATTCCAGGTAAAGAGGGGGAAGAGGCCATCAATCTTGTTCTTCCAGGTCCATATCGATAGCACCAATTTCCAGGTTTGCATCATTGATTCGCAGCGGGCGTTGCACACGTCGAGGGCCATCTTGAGGAGCAGCAGCACTGTAGGTGGTCGCGCTAGCAAGCCGCAACAGACCATCTGCACCCTCCTGTAGATCATCAGCATCTTTCTCCCCATGTAGACCTGCCCAATATTTCATGAAGACAGTAGAGTAACTGATTAACTCCCCAATATTACTGACCAGTTTATGCTCAAAACAAGCACGATTTCGGAGTTTCCAAATGGCCCAACAGATTGCAGCCAACCCCGCAATTTGCGTGTTTCTGCTAGCAGGCAAGAATTGGGGGAGCCACCAGAAAAATTGTGTGAAGGACCCAGATCTAGAAGGGGCCCCAATCAATTCCCCCACAGCACTCCACACAAACTTAGCAGCTGGGCAAAAAAAGAATAGATGAGAAATGGTTTCATCACAGGCGCAAAATTGACAAGTTGCTCCTCCTTGCCAGTTCCTCTTCAGCAGGTTGTCCTTTGTAGCAATGGTATTGTGCCAGATCATCCAAAGCCAAATTTTAATTTTCAAAGGGATATTACTCTTCCAGAGGTGTTTAAAGGATATGTCCAGGCCTACTCCAAACAAATGATTATAAATAGACTTAATAGAAAATTTTCCACTTTTTGTCCATTTTCAGATAGCTCTGTCATGTGCATCTGTGAGTATGGTGGGAGCCATAATTTGATGCAACCTATGAATTTGCCAAGCCAGGTCAGGGGTCATCCATCTCCTGAAGGAGAAGTTCCAGTGCATGGCAGCTGCTTCAGCCACAGATACCTCATGTTCATTGCAGATATCATAAATGTCTGGAAATCTATCTTTTAGTGGTACCTGATCACACCAAGAATCACACCAGAAACTTGTATCTCTACCACTCCCCACATTCATCCTTCTACCAGCCAGATAGATTTGTTTAACCTGTAGTATATCAGTCCACAGAGGAGAATCTCCAGGTCTTCTTTTCGTGAAGAAAACACCACCATGTGTCAAATATTTTGCTTTCATTAATTTTTGCCAAGGGCCTGATCCATTCTCCAATTTCCACCACCATTTTCACATCAAACTAATATTGAACTTGTGTACATTTTTTATACCCAAACCACCTTTTTTCTTGGGTTTACAGATCCATTTCACTTCATAAAGTGATATTTCTTTTTCTCTGCACTCCCAGCCCAAAAGAAAGTTCTAATGGGCTTATCCATCTGTTCAATATTTGTTGTATGGAGCAATCTCATTGACATCTGATAAACAACAATGCTTGATAGACATGCATCAATCTTAATCACTCTCCCACCAATGGACATTGTATTTCCCATCCAGCCACCCATTTTTTTCTTTGTTTTCTCCCCCAGAAAACTCATTTCAACAACAGATGGTTTCCAGGCACACACAGGAGTGCCTAGATATTTTATAGGCCAACTCCCTTGATGACAATTGAACAGGGAGGCAAAATTATGTGCTTTCAAATCATCCTCTAGAATCATCATAACCTCACTCTTTTCAAAGTTAATCTTCAAGCCAAACATTGATTCAAAAATGTACAGGATAAGTTTTAGATTCACAACTTTTTCTTCATTATCTTGGATGAGAAGGATAGTGTCATAACATATTGGAGGATAGGAATACCATTTTACACCACATTAGTAGCCAAACCTGTGATGAGACCACTTTGCTGTGCTAGGGTAACCATTTTGGATAAACTGTTTGCAGCCATGTTGAACAGAAAAGGAGCAAATGGATCACCTTGCCTAACACCTTTGTGGCTAGAGAAATAAGGACCAATTTTATCATTAACTTTCACACTCAGAGTACCATTGGTCACCATATTTTTTATCCAAACCATCCAGTTATCACTGAAGCCTTTCTAGGAGCAGCAGTCAAACAGAAAATTCCAGTTAACTTTGTCATATGCTTTCTCAAAATCTATCTTCAACACTACCCCCTGCTGTTTCCTGAATTTTCTCTCTCTCGGGACTTCTTGCAGCAACATTACTCCATCAGTGATGTATCTGCCTTTGATGAAAGCTGTTTGACATTGGGCCAACAGTTTTTCCATGACTGGAGCAGCTCTGATAGTTAGTGTTTTGGTGAAAATTTTAAACAGAACTTGCAATAGGCAAATAGGTTTGAATTTTTGTATTCTATCTGCCTCCTCTCCTTTTGGAATCAAAGTGATAATGCCATAATTGATTCTGGCCAGATCAATCTTATGATCAAATAAATCATCAAACACAACCATGATATCAAACTAAATTATCTCCCAGCACACTTGATAGAATTCAATAGGAATTCCATCAGGACCTGCAGCTTTATTTTTTCCATTTGATCAACAACACTTTTTACTTCTTCCATTGTAAATCTCCTGTCCAGGTTTTCTCCGTCATTGTCATCCAGCTTCTCATCCTTGTTCCACACATCTTCCCTTAATCTTACACCTCTGTCCTCAACTGGACCAAACTAATTTTTGTAAAAATCTGTAGCATGTTGTAACAAGTCTTCATCCCCTTGAAGCACAGAATCTCCATTTTTCAAAGAAAAAATAGTAGATTTTCTCTTACAACCATTTGCTATTCTATGGAAATAGGCTGTATTACAATCTCCCTGCAGCAACCAATTATCTCTAGATCTCTGCCTCCAGAAGCTCTCTTCCTTGTCAAGGACAAGGTTCAAAAAAGCGATAAGCGCTAAGCGAGCGGTAGGCCACCGCCTGGAGCAATTACCGCTTAAGCGGCGCTTAGGTGCGCTTAAGCGTTTTCTACGGACACACCAGGAGGGGCAGCCGGTTGCATTTTACAGCGCATATAAGGTCTAATATTCCTTCAATATTAGCCTAGGAAGGCAATGTTGGCCCAATAAGGCCCATATGAAACCCTAGCCTACCTAGCTCAATCTGAACCAACCATATTCTCTAATCTTCATTGTCCATCTACTCTCTCCTATCTCTTTTTCCCTCACCTGCTCCCTTCAGGCACTCATCGACAGCCGCAATGGCATTGATGATGCCTCCTCTTCTATGGATTCCATGCCTCTGCCCCTCCTTCCCTGCCCTCACCTCCTTCCCTGCAACAACCCCTCCTTCCCTACTCCGTTTCCTCTACCAGATTCCAACAATAGCACGACCAGATTCCCAGGCTCGCTTAATTGAACGCTCAGGCCAGAAGCGAAGCGGAAGGCCGTCGCTCAGCGCTTAAGCGCGCCTAGGCGTACGCTTTTTTGAACCATGGTCAAGGATACCAAGAATTTCCTACTGTAATTATGTCTTCTTCTGAATGTATGCAGGGGATAAAGGGGCAAGTTCTTGTTTCATTTCCAGCTTAGCTAGAAAGAGAGAAATCTCATTTTTTTATTCTTCCCTCTTAAATTGTGGCCCCACCCTTTCAAGCAATTCTTAACATTTTTTAGCTTCTTTTGCAGTCTATCAAGGCTGTTGGTAGCTCTAACATTTTGTTGCCATGCTCTGCCCACCCTAGCAAGGAAAACTTCTTCTTTAATCCAACTCTTCTCGAATTTGAATTCATACTTCTTCTTTGGTTTGTTCTCCATGGTGTCCAGAATGAGGGGATTATGATCAGAAATGTCTCTATTCAACTTGTGTACAGTTGTCAAGGGAAAAAGCTCTTCCCAGGCACTACTCAGCAGGAATCTGTCCAATTTATCAAGTGTAGGAACATTCTGACTATTTGTCCATGTGTATTGGCCACCAGACATGTGAATTTCCCTGAGAGCATAAGTATTAATAATAGCATTGAACATATCTGACCATCTATTGTTTCTCATCCCTTTATTTTTCTCAGAGGAAAATCTCAAAATATTGAAATCACCACCAATAAGAAGGGGGAGTCTCTGATCATTGCAGACCATACCAAGTTCTGTCAGGAAATCATCCTTATCACATATCTGAGCAACACCATATACAATCACCAAGCACCAATTCAGCTTAAGTTTCAAATCTAGCAAGGAAACTTTGATAAAAAATACCAACCACAATATCAGTAATGGAAAATCTGGATAGCCTAAAACCACCCAGAAATCCCCCACTTCTACCAATGGAACTAATACATTTCCAATAAAAATGGCCTTGGGGATCAATGGTCCTGAAAAAGGAAGGATAATATTCTTTCTTGATAGTCTCTTGCAAACCCAAGAAATCAACATCCTGCTCACTGATAAAGTCTGACATAAATTTTCTCATGCCTTTCTTGCCCACACCTCTACAATTAAAAGTGGCTGCTATCATAAATATCTTTGGTTTTTTTCCTACACCTGGTTCCAGTAAAAATATCACTCAAAGGGTGATTATTGCACACTTTCACCGAGGTAGCACATGATTTTGATTGTGCCCCTCTGAGAGAACCACCTGATTTTGTTGGTGTCTCTCTCCATCTTCCAAATTTACCAGCACTCCTCTTTTTCCTCCTGCTCCTTCTAGACACAACCATAGTAAAGTCATTCTCATCCTCCAGATCTTGATCTCTCCCAAAGCCCAAAAGCAAAACTCTATCTGAATCTGATTCCACTTCATTCTCATGGGAATTCTGAGCTATAGTAATAGCATGTCTAGCTTGTTAAAGATCTTTCAGGTAATCAATTTTTTCCATGGTGAAAGTTTCAGGATTGACCCCCATTTCAAGGGCCCTATTATGAATAGGATCATCATCAAGTAAAGCAAAGGAATTATGGGAGGTAAGGTTAGTACCTGTAACATCTCTTGCAGCTGCAGATCTGCTTGCCCTCTCAGGAATTCTTGTAGAGTGTAAGTCTTGGGAAATAATCCTGGAGCTCATCCTGACATTCTTAGGGCCACTACCTACTTGATGTATATTCTCATTAATATCAGCGCCAACATTAATCTCCATGTCAGTAGGATTATCAACTTGAGAAAGAGGATCTTCTTGTGTGCCATCAATCTCAGGTTGAGAGCCTTCAGCCATCAAGTTACCAGCATCCCTTGCTTTCCTAGAGGGGGAAGCTAAAGCCATTATACCTGCACCAGGATTAATATACATCTTAGAGGTTGCAGCACTCTCAGAATCAGTAGTGTGATAATCAACCTGTTCCTCAGAGATATCATCTTCATTAACAACTTCTAGAATGGGTCCCAGCTCTTTCTTGTATTTCTTCTGAAACATGTAAGCCTTGTCACTACCAGATTTAGCTAGGGTGTGAAGAAACTGAGTGTATGAAGGAGAAGCAGAGGCACTGGAAGAAGCTTGCCCAGGGGATAAAACAGATGGGGCAAAAGCATCAGTCACTGACTTGTGCACATCAGACAGAGATCCCGAAATAACATTTTTTACTTTGAGGAGGAGGAGAACTAGAAGTCCCAGCAGCTAAATCCTTCTCAGTTGCATCTAGAGAGTCCATTTCAAATAACTTCATCTTACCATTGTCCCTGCCAGCAGCAACATATACGGCAGCAGCAGTCTGCCTGGTTGAACCATTATACCTATCAGAGTTATTATTCATCTTTGGAGGAGCAGACTGGGATCCTGCATCAGAATCATTTCTGCCAGTCCTCTGTCTCTTTGGGGTCCCATGATCACCCAACCCACCTTGAGTAGAATCAGCAACTATAATTCTGGTGTCAGGGTTAGGAGTTGGTTCACACAGCTCCCTGGTATACTGGAATTCATAGAACCCCCCCTTTGATCTCACCAATACGTGTGTTTGGGACCAGGGACAAATCCTGGCTACCAATTCTGACTCTCACATATGAAAAATTCCTCAAGAAATTCTTATCAAGGGAAAGAGGCTTACCACAAGGCTGGCAGCATAAAACACAGTGGACCTGTTCCTGAAGTTCATAGGAATGCCCTTGACTCTGAACCAAGCTTTCTCCATCATAGATATTGGTTGAATATCACCAGCCCATTTTTCCATAGAGATAATGGCACCAGGTACTGTCTTCATGAAGAGTTTACCAAAGTGAGCTAGCTCATCAATAGATTTTGCTGAAGGGAATCTTGTTCTAAATTCAGTAGGGGAAACTTCTCTCCCGATTCTTTTTTATGATTCTTTTTTTGGTTGTTCAGGTGGGATGAAATTGGACCAACATGACGAGACGAAGACTTCTTTTTTAGGTCATTATAGGAAAGTTTTTTGCTGTATAAATATCTATCTACTAAAACTATAGGTATAGACGATACTTAAATTCACATGATTAGATGGTTAAGTGTTGCAAAAGTAGTTTGGATAGCATTTTACAGGCTCCGACCAGCGAAAGTTTGTAACGGAAAATGTGCTATCCAAACTACTTTTGCATGACACTTTGGGTTGCTCGGCGCGGTTAGATATCTCTCACACAATTTTAGCACCGTGCTTAAGCTATGCGCTAACAGCGGCATGGCTAGTGTGGTAGAAACTATCAAATACGGAAGTGTGCCGCAGATTTAGATACATTTGAAGGCACTTTGTGTCAAGGCTTTGCTCTCGTTTGATTCACTCAACACAGTATAATTTGGTAGAGGAGTTTGTGGATCTAGATCAGCGTGAAGGGGAAGAGGAATCGGGAGCCAGGTGGGAAGAGGCAGAATCCAACCCAGGGAAGGAAGCCAACACACTCTTCTAACACACTCTTCCGATGATCCATCCCCTCATCCATCTGTTTCCTTTATCGTCAGCGGACCAAGTCGTCTGAGGCGAATGACGGGTTGTGCTTAGAGCATGTCTAACAGACCCCCTATTTTTCTGCCTTGTAAAATGCGAGTAGAGGGTTCTGTATTCACTTTTTACCAGCCGAAAACTCGTCCGAGCTAGCAGATCGACCCTGTATCCCCACCCCGTAAAACAGAATTCTACAGAATATTCTTTTTACGGGGTTGGGATACGGGATCAGCTAGCTCGGACGATTTTCCAACCCCTCAAAACAGGGTGTTTGACAACAATTTCAGAAAACTATTCATAATTTGATCAAACATAGCAGATAAATACACAAGTATTCCTGCCAGCACTGGCTTGAAATTTGGGTCCGTGGAGACATAGAAGCATGGCCCGTGGCAACATATCAGGAACGAAGAAGCATCCAACCCCGAAACACACAATTGACAATCAAATTCAGAGGCCACATAATCAGGAGTAAAAATAAATCAAAACACATGTATCAACAAGCTGAAGAATTAAGACACACAAACTGCAGCCATGAAACATACAGTTAACCAATGCAGTTCGCGTGGCAAAATCAAATCCGTCGAAATAGCAAGCACAAACTATTGTTCCCTGGAGTCACAAGCTGAAAAATTAAAGACACACAAACCACTAGTAGAGAAACCCCCTTTAGTACCGGTTCCAAAGGGGCTTTAGTACCGGTTTTGGAACCGGTACTAAAGATCCGGTACTAAAAGCCTCCCATCTTTAGTACCGGTTCCTTACGAACCGGTACTAAAGGTGCCTCCACGTGGACACACAGGAATCCGCGGTATTAAAGCCTATTTCGTTTAAAAAAATTATCCATTTTTTCTAATTATTTTTCACACCCTCTTTTTTTCACTCCTTTTTTTTTCAGAATTTCTAGTATTTCCGTTAGTCTCTAACTACACTTAGTCTCTAGTCAAATTACTTACCCGTAGTCAAACTTCCCGGTCGGTCACCCATCCTCACACTACTCCCGCACTAACACGCTTAACTTCCAAGTTCCATCCCATTCCAGTTCCAAGTGCTTCGCGCGCATGTATGTGATAGTAGTATCATATCAATCCTATTAACATGTTGGTCGATGTCACACTTCTTTATCGTTTAAATTCCAAATAATTCTTTTAATAAACAAAAGTATTGATGTAATAATAATGTTGAATAAATAAATAAAATTAACTTTTTTAATTATTATTTTTTAAAATTTTAATATTTTTTGCAAAACCTAAAACTTTAAAATTTGAAAATCTTATAATTTGCTAAAAGTAATAGTAATATGTTAGGACTCAAAAAATCTTATAATTATTAATTTTAATTTTAAAAAATAAAAAATATTAAAATTCTAAATTTCTGGAAAAAAACTAAAATCTTCCTGCTTTCATATTTTCATTTGGAATTTTGAGAATCTAAAAATTGGCTAACCGGGTGAACCCCGGTGAATTCGGATGTAACTTTTTCCCAGGATTTTTTTGATATATTATACGTATTTTTCCGACGTCGTATGCAAAAATTAATGCGATTTTACCATTTTTCAAACTTTTTTTGCAAAAAAAGTCAAAATTTGAATTTCTTAATTTCACCGAATAGTAGGTTGCATAACATATAAGAATCTAAAAACATTTTATTTTTTGAATTTTCTATCATTTTCATTTGTATTTTACAAAGCAAAAAAAGGCGATCCACGGGGGGGGGGGGGGGGGGGGTGGGGGGTGGAGGCGCGTGGGAAGCAGGAAAACCTTTAGTACCGGTTCGTGACACGAACCGGTACTAACCGGTACTAAAGGCTTGGGCAATGAAACCGGTACTAATGCACGGAACCGGTACTAAAGGCCTGGACGGAAGCCCCTTTTTCTACTAGTGAACTGACGGGCGCGACTTGGCGAATCACTTGAGGGAGACCTCGATTTGCTTGCCACGGACGGAGCTCCATGCGCGGCTGTTGGAGTAATTGGCGATGAGCTCGGCGACGAGGTCAGGGCGCGGGACGATGGAGGAGGGGAGGTCGAGTTGGACAAAGTCGAGGAGGCGGAGGCCGGCGTCGTAGTCCGCGGACGGGCGCGTGAAGGGGCGGTCAAGGAGGCAGAGGTTCACGCCGACCCGCTTGAGACGCTGCGCCGCCTCGATCGATTCCAGTGAAGGAGATATGCCCTAGAGGCAATAATAAAGTGGTTATTATTTATATCTTTATGTTTATGATAAATGTTTATATATCATGCTATAATTGTATTAACCGAAACATTAGTACATGTGTGATATGTAGACAAACAAAGAGTCCCTAGTATGCCTCTTAAACTAGCTTGTTGATTAATGGATGATTAGTTTCATAATCATGAACATTGGATGTTATTAATAACAAGGTTATATCATTGTATGAATGATGTAATGGACACACCCAATTAAGCGTAGCATAAGATCTCATCATTAAGTTATTTGCTATAAGCTTTCGATACATAGTTACCTAGTCCTTATGACCATGAGATCATGTAAATCACTTATGCCGGAAAGGTACTTTGATTACACCAAACGCCACTGCGTAAATGGGTGTATATAAAGGTGGGATTAAGTATCCGGAAAGTATGAGTTGAGGCATATGGATCAACAGTGGGATTTGTCCATCCCGATGACGGATAGATATACTCTGGGCCCTCTCGGTGGAATGTCGTCTAATGTCTTGCAAGCATATGAATAAGTTCATAAGAGACCACATACCACGGTACGAGTAAAGAGTACTTGTCAGGAGACGAGGTTGAACAAGGTATAGAGTGATACCGATGATCAAACCTCGGACAAGTAAAATATCGCGTGACAAAGGGAATTGGTATCGTATGTGAATGGTTCATTTGATCACTAAGTCATCGTTGAATATGTGGGAGCCATTATGGATCTCCAGATCCCGCTATTGGTTATTGGTCAGAGAGAAGTCTCAACCATGTCTACATAGTTCACGAACCTTAGGGTGACACACTTAAGGTTTGATGTTGAAATGGTAGAACTTGAATATGGAATGGAGTTCGAAGTTTTGTTCGAAGTTCCGGATGGGATCCCGGACATCACGAGGAGTTCCGGAATGGTCCGGAGAATAAGATTCATATATAGGAAGTCATATTCCAAGTTTGGAAATGATCCGGTGCATTTATGGCAGGTTCTAGAATGTTCTAGAAAAGTCCGGAAGAATGGCACTATGGAAGGTGGAGTCCCGGAGGGACTCCACTAGCATGGCCGGCCAGCCCTAAGGGGAAGGAATCCCAGGTGGATTCCACCCATGGTGGCCGGCCACCCCACCTAAGGAAAAGGTGGGAGTCCCACCTTGGGTAGGACTCCCTCCTTGAGTAGGTTTCCCACCTTTGGGAAGTTTTTGTGTTGGGGTCTTATTCGAAGACTTGGACTACAACTCTTGGGGCTTCCACCTATATAATGAGGGGCATAGGGGAGGGGGGCCGGCCACCACAGAGCCATAGCTTGGCCGCACCCCTTGAGGCCGGCCAACCCCTCTCCCAAACCCTAGCTGCCCCCTCTCTCCTCCTCTTCTCCCGCACGCTTAGCGAAGCTCCGCCGGAGATCTCCACCGCCACCGCCACCACGCCGTCGTGCTGCCGGATTCAAGGAGGAGCTACTACTTCCGCTGCCCGCTGGAACGGGGAGAAGGACGTCATCTTCATCAACACCGAACGTGTGACCGAGTACGGAGGTGCTGCCCGATTGTGGCACCGTGATCAAGATCTTCTACGCGCTTTTGCAAGCGGCAGGTGATCGTCTACCGCAGCAATAAGAGCCTACTCTTATAGGCTTTGGAAATCTTCAAGGGTTAGTCTCGTTCATCCCCTCGTTGCTCCCATCTTCTAGATTGCATCTTGGCTTGGATTGCGTTCTCGCGGTAGGAAATTTTTTGTTTTCTATGCAACGAATCCCTACAGTGGTATCAGAGCCGTGTCTATGCATAGATGGTTGCACGAGTAGAACACAATGGTTTTGTGGGCGTTGATGCTCTTGTTATCTTTAGTTTGAGTACTTTGCATCTTTGTGGCATAGTGGGATGAAGCGGCTCGGACTAACTTTACATGACCGCATTCATGAGACTTGTTCCTCGCTCGACATGCAACTTGTATTGCATAAGAGGCTTTGCGGGTGTCTGTCTCTCCTACTATAGTGAAGATTCAATTTACTCTTCTATTGACAACATTAGTATCACCGTTGTGGTTCATGTTCGTAGGTAGATTAGATCTTACTCGAAAACCCTAAACCACATAAAATATGCAAACCAAATTAGAGACGTCTAACTTGTTTTTGCAGGGTTTGGTGATGTGATATGGCCATAATGTGATGATGAATATGTATGAGATGATCATTATTGTATTGTGGCAACCGGCAGGAGCCTTATGGTTGTCTTTAAATTTTCATGTTGAGTAGTATTTCAAAGTAGTTGTAATAGTTGCTACATGAGGTGAACAACCATGAAGACGGCGCCATGGACCTTGATGCTACGCCGACGATGATGGAGATCTTGCCCGTTGATGATGGAGATCATGTCCGTGCTTTGGAGATGAAGATCAAAGGCGCAAAGACAAAAGGGCCATATCATATCACATATGAATTGCATGTGATGTTAATCCTTTATGCATCTTATTTTGCTTAGAACGCGACGGTAGCATTATAAGATGATCCCTCACATTAATATCAAGATAATAAAGTGTTCTCCCCTCGTATGCACCGTTGTATAGTTCGTCGTTTCGAAGCATCTCGTGATGATCGGATGTGATAGACTCAACGTTCACATACAACGGGTGTAAGCCATGTTGCACACGCGGAATACTTGGGTTTGCTTGACGAGCCTAGCATGTACAGACATGGCCTCGGGACAACGGAAACCGAAAGGTTGAACACGAGTCATATGGATGATATGATCAACATGTTGATGTTCACCATTGAAGCTACATCATCTCACGTGATGATCGGTTTTGGTGTAGTGGATTTGGATCGTGTACCACTTAACGACTATGAGGGATGTTGTATTAAGTGGGAGTTCATTAGTAATTAGATTAAAACATGAACTAATTATCATAAACATAGTCTGAGTAGTATTTTGAATTAATTTTGTAGTATTGGCATCCGTTTTCTACCATGCGCTAGTCTTGTTATTGAGATAGAAATACTGTTAAAATCTGACAAGAAACTTTACGGATTGGTACCGTATTGTTAAAGAATCAAGAATTGATTAAGTCCTATGGCAAACTTTTAGTAAACCTCACATTGTTGATTCAAAGAGCTATGGTTTCAATTAGTACCTAAAGTTATCTTGTCTCCGTGAAACTTGAAGTTCAAATCTGTTTGAAAAGTAAGGAGCTGAAAATTTAGTTTTCAGAAATAATCAAGGTATGAGATATATGTGATATCTAAGACCTTATTGCAAGATGATAGAATACAAATTTGGTGAGACTACATAAACTCATAAGTTTCATGGGAATGTATGAAGGTTGAAGACGCCAGGCGTCACAATCCTCCAACTATTGGGGCACTAATAATATTCACGTATCCATGAAGTTATCATCCTTAGTATGCACCGTTGCTAAGACTCGTCGTTTCGAAGCATCACGTGATGATCGGGTGTGATAGATTCTACATGTGCATACAACGGGTGCAAGCCAGATTTGCACATGCGAATACCAAGGTTAAAACTTTACGAGCCTAGCATGTATAGACATGGTCTCGGAAAGTCGTCATGATATGATGGATAAAATTATGAGTGAAATTGTTCATCATATTACAAAGTTACTAATAGAGAAATCTGAAACACTTGTCATATGATGATCAACTTAAAGTAAGAACCTCAAGGTTATTGGTATTTGACCAACAAACCTAGAAGTTAATAATGTTAAAGTGTTTTTCTGAATAATGAGGAAAGCTAAAAGAGAAACTACAAAAGATTATTGGCAGAAAGAAAGAAAAGACTAGAAAGTCTAGCTCAGGTGTATATAAATGATATACATGTTATGGATGTATTCCTCGTTTGGTCACACAATGAAATTCTTGGGTATTTGTACCATATTGGTTGGTATGAAGTGTCATACAAAACAACGCAATACAAGAATACAATGGCCTAAGTGACTGACAAGGAATATGATAGGAATACACGTCTGGAACAAAATAAAGTGTTATTATGTTCGTCGTTGGCATTCTATCTAGCCCTTAGGATTTATAATAAAGAACTTAATAATTGTTATTTTGCTCTGGTCAAATGAAAACAATGAGTTGTTCAAATTATGACATTACTCCACGTACGATGGATAAGTTATTATAAATCTTAATAGTAAAACACACACACATAATACTGACGCTAAAATGCCATAAGGCAAGTGATTTGAATTCCACTTATTTGTGGAACCGCCATTTAGGTCATGTTAGAAAGGAACGCATGAAGGAACTCCATGCAAATGGGTTTTTGGAGTCATTTGATTTTTGAATCATTTGGCGCTTGCAAATCTTTTCTAAAGAGAATGATTAAAATACCGTTCATAGGCCAAGAGTTGAACGGGCAACTAACTTAGTGAAAAACATACATGATGATATATGTGGTTCACTGGGCATAGTTGTGTGCGGGAGATTCTTCTACTTCATGAAAACTTCCAACAATAAATTGAGTATATATATGTGGATATATTCGATAAGGAAGAAGTTTGAAACATTTGAATGGATTCAAATAAATTTCAGCATGAAGTGGAAATCATCGTAATAGAAAAATCAAATATCTATGATTGGATCATTGGGAAAATATTTGAATTACGAGTTTTAGCGAACATCTAAGAGAGTCATGAAATTGTTCTATAACTCACATTTCTTGGAGTATCATAATGATGATATAGTATCCGAGAGATGTATCCAAACCTTGTTGGATCAATGATGAGATAAAATATTGATGCCATTATATTTTTTGTGGATTATGCTTTAGTGACTACCGCTTTTACACTTAATAGAGCATCATCATGATCCGTTGAAATGACACCATACGAGTTATGGCATGGGTATGAATCCTAATAGTCTTTTCTTAAAATTTTGGTATGCATAGCATAAGTAAATAAGTTTACAACCAAAATCGGATGAATGTCTTTGTTGGTTATCCCAGAGAATTGATTGGGAATTCTTCCCACTATGTAGACAAAGACAAAAGTGTTTGTCAATGTTTCTTATTTCCAAGAAATTGTTTCTAGCGAAGTATTTGAGTGGGAGGACAAAAGAACTTGATAAGGTTTATGAACCTGAGCATAATGATCAGAGTAGCGCAGCATCGGAATTGGTTCCGGAAGAGGCCACGACGATCATGGCTCCCATGACTACAAAGTGTTTTATCCATGGAGATCGAAGTACATATTGAACCTTGTAGGTATGGTTTACTTTGTGGTCAAATAAATGATTTGTGGACAAAGGATTGATTTTGAACAATGATAAACCAGCTACAAACAAAGAAGTTATGATGGGCCCTGACTCCGTTAAAATGGCCATGCGCCATGAAATCCAAGATAGATAAATACTTTTTGAAAGTAAATAGATCTATAAAAATGATGGACTTGGATGAAATATCCTTGAAGAAGCTCGACTTGTCGAAAAGTTGTTTACAACAAAGTTCAAAGAGTTGACTACGATAAGATTAGATCTTCCGTAGCAATGTTTATAGTCTATGTGGATTATTCTAGTAATCACTACATATTTCTTTTATGAGATATGCTAGTAGGATGGCAAAATATACTACTTAACAGAAGTATGTGTTAAAGGTGTATACAAGATACAACCAAGAGTTTTGCTGGTCCGTGGAATACTAGATAAGTATACGAACTTCAAATTGGATGAAGTAAGTATCACGGAGTTGGAATCTTCACCAGATGAAATAGTCAAAGAGTTTTTGATTTCATCAGAGACGATGAAGAGGCTTGCATTTGCAAGAAATTAAGTGGGAGCGCTAAGACACATTTATAATACTTTATGTAGGAGACATATAGTTGATTATAAATGATGTAATTATATACTTGATTAAAAGGTTTCATTGAGAAATTAACTTCAATGAAAGGATATGGACTGAAACAAATTTAGTGTCAAGATCTATGAAGATAGATTGAAACACAAAATAAGTTTAAGTCAAAGTACATAGAATGGATATTGAAGTAGTTCAATATAGAAATATTAAGAAAATGTTCTTATCATGTGAAGGTTTAACAAGACTTGAGTGTATCTGACACTCGATGAGTAAAAACACATGAGTGATTTTAGATCATGAATAATATGTGCATAATCAGATATCTTGTCCTCTAAAAGGTTAGGAGCATATACCAGAATGATTCATGTGATGATCATTGAAAAACAGTAAGAATATTCTTGAGTACTTAAGAAGAACCAAGAATATATATATATATATAGTTTTTGTATGAAGAAATGACAAACAAATCGCTGTAAAGTGTTGCACCGATATTTGTTTTGTCACATATGAAAATAAAATTTCAATTTCAAATTAGACTAAGTGTTGTTTAAAAGGTAGCACAATGAGCTAGAAGTTGTCTATGCTAGATTTAGAAGAGTTCTAAATATTGTGACGGATTCTACAAAAGAAGGCAGAGTATGTCATTGTTTTGACAATGACAAAGGATGTTAAGTCAAGAGGTTCTTTTAGAACTTGGTGTAGTTCCGACAGAGTCAGAACTTTGAAGCTATATTGTGTGTGACAATATTAGTGACATATTTCAGACCACGGAATTAAGGTTCCACCAGAAGACCAAACATATTTAATGCCGACTCATTTGGAAATGAGTGATGCGTTGAGACGAAAATGAATTACAAAATACATACGGTTCTGAGCATGTCAGATCCATTGACTAAAACCTCTCCCGTGAGCAAAACATGATAAAGCACCGGAAGGCCAAGGTGTTATATCTTTACAAATGTAAACTAGATTATTGACTCTAGTGCAAGTGGGAGACTGAAGGAGATATGCCCTAGAGGCAATAATAAAGTGGTTATTATTTATATCTTTATGTTTATGATAAATGTTTATATATCATGCTATAATTGTATTAACCGAAACATTAGTACATGTGTGATATGTAGACAAACAAAGAGTCCCTAGTATGCCTCTTAAACTAGCTTGTTGATTAATGGATGATTAGTTTCATAATCATGAACATTGGATGTTATTAATAACAAGGTTATATCATTGTATGAATGATGTAATGGACACACCCAATTAAGCGTAGCATAAGATCTCATCATTAAGTTATTTGCTATAAGCTTTCGATACATAGTTACCTAGTCCTTATGACCATGAGATCATGTAAATCACTTATGCCGGAAAGGTACTTTGATTACACCAAACGCCACTGCGTAAATGGGTGTATATAAAGGTGGGATTAAGTATCCGGAAAGTATGAGTTGAGGCATATGGATCAACAGTGGGATTTGTCCATCCCGATGACGGATAGATATACTCTGGGCCCTCTCGGTGGAATGTCGTCTAATGTCTTGCAAGCATATGAATAAGTTCATAAGAGACCACATACCACGGTACGAGTAAAGAGTACTTGTCAGGAGACGAGGTTGAACAAGGTATAGAGTGATACCGATGATCAAACCTCGGACAAGTAAAATATCGCGTGACAAAGGGAATTGGTATCGTATGTGAATGGTTCATTCGATCACTAAGTCATCGTTGAATATGTGGGAGCCATTATGGATCTCCAGATCCCGCTATTGGTTATTGGTCAGAGAGAAGTCTCAACCATGTCTACATAGTTCACGAACCGTAGGGTGACACACTTAAGGTTTGATGTTGAAATGGTAGAACTTGAATATGGAATGGAGTTCAAAGTTTTGTTCGAAGTCCCGGATGGGATCCCGGACATCACGAGGAGTTCCGGAATGGTCCGGAGAATAAGATTCATATATAGGAAGTCATATTCCAAGTTTGGAAATGATCCGGTGCATTTATGGCAGGTTCTAGAATGTTCTAGAAAAGTCCGGAAGAATGGCACTATGGAAGGTGGAGTCCCGGAGGGACTCCACTAGCATGGCCGGCCAGCCCTAAGGGGAAGGAATCCCAGGTGGATTCCACCCATGGTGGCCGGCCACCCCACCTAAGGAAAAGGTGGGAGTCCCACCTTGGGTAGGACTCCCTCCTTGAGTAGGTTTCCCACCTTTGGGAAGTTTTTGTGTTGGGGTCTTATTCGAAGACTTGGACTACAACTCTTGGGGCTTCCACCTATATAATGAGGGGCATAGGGGAGGGGGGCCGGCCACCACAGAGCCATAGCTTGGCCGCACCCCTTGAGGCCGGCCAACCCCTCTCCCAAACCCTAGCCGCCCCCTCTCTCCTCCTCTTCTCCCGCACGCTTAGCGAAGCTCCGCCGGAGATCTCCACCGCCACCGCCACCACGCCATCGTGCTGCCGGATTCAAGGAGGAGCTACTACTTCCGCTGCCCGCTGGAACGGGGAGAAGGACGTCATCTTCATCAACACCGAACGTGTGACCGAGTACGGAGGTGCTGCCCGATTGTGGCACCGTGATCAAGATCTTCTACGCGCTTTTGCAAGCGGCAAGTGATCGTCTACCACAGCAATAAGAGCCTACTCTTATAGGCTTTGGAAATCTTCAAGGGTTAGTCTCGTTCATCCCCTCGTTGCTCCCATCTTCTAGATTGCATCTCGGCTTGGATTGCGTTCTCGCGGTAGGAAAATTTTTGTTTTCTATGCAACGAATCCCTACATCCAGTACTTCGGAGGGTGCCTCCATTGGGGGAATCTCCGGATCGGCGTCATTCGCCAAGGTGCCCTATCTACCTCCGCCTCCGCCCCCTCCCCCTCCGCCACCGCGACAACCCTGACCGCCACGCGCCCCGCCATCGGCGACCTCATCCGGAATGAGACGACCGAGGCGGCAGCCACGGGCGCGCCCCGCCTGGCGGAGGCGGGAAACGCGAGGAGCTCGCCGGAGCGGATGGCCGTCGCAGGCATCGCCGGTGTTGCGGTGCGGAGGAGATCGGGCGGCAGCAGCGACGGTTGGATTTCGCTGAAATCCTTCGCACGCAGTGGAGGGGAGAATAGTGGTTTGGACCTGTATTCCCCTTCCCACCCCGCACAAGTAAGGGGCAAAGAGCCGCCCCGTAGCCAAAACTGAAAAATTTCGACACGGGGGACTGATTTACGGGGTCTGCTAGACGGCCGGGTAGAGCTCTACCCTGTATATCGACAGTTATTTTACAGGGTTGAGCCTTTTAAGGGGTCTGTTAGACAAGCTCTTAGGTGCTTGTCGAGGACGATGGGTTGCCTCCTATCTTGGTCCAGTTGGGCCTGTCTTGGGCCCTGGCGTTGTTGTGGAAGATGGGCCCATGACATTCCCCCTCCTTTGCCAGTGGCTTGCCCCGAGCCGGAACTCGAGGGAACCTCATCTTCAGCTCCTCGACATTCTCCCAAGTCGCCAGCGATGCTCGCAGAGTAGTCCACTTGATCATGACCTGCCGAAGAGTCTTGCGGCGACGTTGCACTTGGCGAGTCTGAAAAACTTGTTCCGGCACCTGGAGATGAGGCGAAACGTCGTGGATCGCTGGTAGTTCTTGCTGAACAGGCCCTGGTGGGGCCTCATTTCGCAGCACAGACACGTGGAAGATGGGATGCAACCGTGATTTCGGGGGTAGTTGAAGATGATAGGAACGATCCACAATCTTCTATTCCACTTGGAAGGGCCCGAAGTAGCGAAAGTCCAACTTAGAATTGGCTAGCATTGCCAATGAAGTTTGAATATAAGGCTGCAGGCGAAGATACACCCAATCTCCATCCTGAAAAGCACGGTTAGTACGCTTCCCATCGGCGAAGTGCTATGCGACTATTTGCTCGATGGAGATGTGGAGATGCTGCTTCAGGACTGTTGTCATCGGTTGACATTCTTGCAACCATTCCTGGAGACCGTGAACTGGAATTGAATCTGGTGTGATGGCCAGATAACGAGGAGCCTGTCCATATAGTGCCTGGAATGAGGAAGTACGAATAGATGAATGATAAGCCGTGTTGTACCAGGATTCGGCTAACGGTAGCCATTTGCTCCATTTGGTTGGACTCGAGCTGATGAACAATCGAAGATATGTCTCCATACATTGATTCACTTGCTCTGTTTGCCCATCCGTCTGTGGGTGATTCACAGTTTTCATGCGTAATTCCGTATTTGTCAAGCGGATTTTTTTTGCTAGAACTTACTGGTGAAAACTTTGCCCGATCTAACACCAAGGAAACATGCATATTGTGCAGTTTAAAGACATTGTAAATGTATGTCTGAGCCAGTTGGGTTGCATTATATGAGCCACTTGGGCTACATTTTTTCTTGTGTGCTACCTTTAAATCTTCAAAAATTATTACCTATTTTGTGTTCCCGTTTTAGCTCAGTAGGAAGTGTTGAATGCTTTATTATCTCTTTCATGTTTATTTTGGCTTACATCTTGACTAGCATGCATAATCTGCTAGTCCCTAAGAGGCGGGTGCCCAGCCCACTAAAATATAAAATTAACGCATAATCAAAATCTACTAATACTATGTACTTGAGAAATCATGAACTTAACTTGTTCAAATAAAGGAGAAGAGAAATCATGAACTTATCATAGCATGCATTGTCATGCCCTCACAATTATCAATTGCCCAACTGTAATTTGTTCACCCAACACATGTTATTTGGAGAGTTACCACTAGTGTAGATAGCTGGAAACTCCGGTCCTTTTGTCATCATCATTGCTCTACAGTCAACTACGCACTGGAATATTTTCCGGTGCCATCACCTCTGTGTTACTGTTACTGTTGTTGAGTTACTATTGCCACATCACCCATGTTACTAGTGCTTTTCCAGGTGCAACTGAATTGACAACTCTGATGTTAAGGCTTATACGTATTCTTTACCCCCCATGTGTTGAATCAATAAATTAGGGTTTTACTTCCCTCGAAGACAGTTGTGATCCCCTATACTTGTGGGTTATCATGACTATTTTCTGGCGCTGTTGCCGAGGAGGCATAGCTCTACTCATAAGTTTACCTGGGGGTACACTTTATCTGTCTCTCTGTTTTTATTTTATTTTATTTTATTTTGTCTTATCTAGTTTATTTTTGCTTAGTTTATTAATGTTTAGTTGTGTTTTTTTTAGTTAACTTTCGTCTAGTTTACTTTTGTCTTGTTTTGGTTTTCTTATATATCCAAAAATCCATAAAAATTTGAAAACCTGAAAATCTAAAAAACTATTGTTATGGAAGAACATGCTAGCCCATATGGAGCTATTTATAAAGTATATAGAATCATATAAGGGTAAATTCATGAGAGGCGTGTTACAGAAGTTGAATTAAATTGCTAAAAAAATTCTTAGACGCAATGATATAAATTGTTACTCTGAACAGGATACTAAACATCTTAAATTCCAATGTGGCTTTAGTAAAGAAATTTTAATTGTGAAATATCATTAGAATAACTATATTCATCTTGGATTTGAAGAAGTAGAAAAATTTGTCTTATTTATGGGAGCTTCTGAAATAGAATCCTTAATGTCTAAAAATTCGGAAACCTGTATTGCTTGTAATAAACTTAAAGATATGTTCTTTTCTATCCTTGATTATTGCATAGAAAATTTCAACAATAAATGTTATATCATTGATTATAAAGAGAGACTCAGTCATGCACTAGAATGTATCCACAATTTGTAGGAACCTGTGGAAGAAGATATGGCTGAACCTGAAAGCTCATTAAATGAAAAAGAGGAGGAGAGTGATGAACAAAAGGAGGAATAATGTATTAGCTACCCAAGCCTACCTTCTAATGAGAGTAACTCTTTATCCCTTACATTATTTGATTGTTCCCCATGCTTACCAAAGGAGGATGAATTTTATGTTCCTGTAGATTCTTTTGAAATATTTACTATGAGTAAAAATTGTGATAATAATTATGCTCCTGTTTTCTATGATAATCTATGCTATTTTGATAAATACCTTTATTTGTGCCTAACTTCTAAATGCATGGTAGTAAAGAGTTTTGCTTAGAAAATATTTATGATAAAGCTCTAGATGATGGTCCTATATTGGTTGATAATATTAATTGTACTACTATTGAAAATGAGATTGGAGGGGTCTTTTTTATCTTGAAGCCCCATACCTCTTGAGAATGATCAATCATCTTGTTATAAAATTGTTAAAAGTGGGTTTGAATGTTTTAATCCCATTTTTTATGAGCTTGATAAAAATTATGTGTTTGTAGATCATGAAAAGCATGCTTTATGTGATAGTTATATTATTGAGTTTATTCATGATGCTACTGAAAATTATTATGAGAGAGGAAAATATGGTTGTAGAAGTTTTCATGGTACTAAAACACCTCTCTATATGGTTGTAGAGGAAAATTATTATGAAGTTACTCTTGTTTTATCTCCCTACGCTTGTCACTTTGCTCTTTGTGAATTTATTTATGTAGAAGATTCCTATGCATAGGAAGTGGGTTAGACTTAAATGTGTTTTGAATTTGCTTCTTGATGCTCCTTTTTCTTCACTTCCTATTTTCATGAGAGCCTCATTAAAACTATCAAGCCTAGCTAAAAGGCATTAAAGAAAAGCACTCTTGGGAGATAACCCATGTTTATTTCTGTAATTTTTCTTTTTTGTTGAGTCTTGGAAGTTGTTACCTCTGTAATAACCTCTCTTTATCATTTTTATTTCATTTTCGTGCCAAGAATAGCCTATAATAGGAAGAAGGTAAGATTTGGGGAAGTTGCTGTCCTAAAACAGATTTTATGCTGTCACCAAAAACATTCGTATTCCCAGCCAGAACGTAACTTTGAGCTGCCAATGTTTGAGCATATGACCCAGGTTATTATCTAACTTTTGTTAGTTTTGCACTTTTCGATTTGAGGAACAGAAGATTTTCAAAAAATTGATCTTTACCTGCTGTTCTGTTTTGACAGATTTCCATCACCATTTGCACTTGCCTCTCGATTTTTTTCTTTTTTTTGAGGGAAAGACATTTTAAAAGAAGTTGGTACAGTATCTAAATGTTTTAATGGATGTTTGACTTATGTTATAACTAAACCAAGTAGATTTGTTATTTGATTGCACTAATGATGCTAATGAGAATTGTGTGAAGTTTCGTATGAAGGAAGTTGTCAAGTGTAGGGGGAGAAGAATGATGTGATGAGATGAAGGATGGAAAAAAATCTCAAGCTTGGGGATGCCCATGTCACCCCAATAAATATTCAAGAGGTACAAGCTTGAAAGCTTGGGGATGCCCAAGGCATCCCCTTCATCAACAAAAACATCAGGTCATCTTTCAAGACACTATATTTTTATTGCTTCATATGCTATGTGTTGTTCTTGGAGCGTCTTTATTGTTGATTTTAGTTTTATTTTATTTTATTTTCTGTAGCATATGGTTGGACCCGAACATATTTGTTTTGGAGAGAGGCACACTCCATTTTCATTGCATAGAACTGATAACCCACAAGTATAGGGGATCGCAACAGTCTTCGCGGGAAGTAAAACCCAATTTATTGATTCGACACAAGGGGAGACAAAGAATACTTGAAAGCCTTAACAGCGGAGTTGTCAATTCAGCTGCACCTGGAAACAGACTTGCTCGCAAGAGTTTATCAGTAGTAATAGTTTTATAGCAGTAGTAGTAGTAAAATAACAGCAGCAGAGTAACAAAGACAGCAGTAGTGATTATAGTAAACAGCAGGATTAAAATACTGTAGGAACAGGGATGGATGACGGGCGTTGCATGGATGAGAGAAACTCATGTAACAATCAAAGCAGGGCATTTGCAGATAATAATAAAACGGTGTCCAAGTACAAAGCAATCCATAGGCATGTGTTCCATATATAGTCGTACGTGCTCGCAATGAGAAACTTGCACAACATCTTTTGTCCTACCAGCCGGTGGCAGCCGGGCCTCTAGGAAATCTACTGGATATTAAGGTACTCCTTTTAATAGAGTACCGGAGCAAAGCATTAACACTCCGTGAACACATGTGATCCTCACATCATCGCCATCCCCTCCGGTTGTCCCGATTTCTGTCACTTCGGGGCCTTTGGTTCCGGACAGCGACATGTGTATACAACTTGCAGGTAAGATCATAAAACAATGCATATCATGATGAAACAATAACATGTTCAGATCTGAGATCATGGCACTCGGGCCCTAGTGACAAGCATTAAGCATAACAAGTTGCAACAATATCATCAAAGTACCAATTACGGACACTAGGCACTATGCCCTAACAATCTTATGCTATTACATGACCAATCTCATCCAATCCCTACCATCCCCTTCAGCCTACAGCGGGGGAATTACTCACACATGGATGGGGGAAGCATTGCTGGTCGATGGAGAGGCGTCGGTGGTGATAATGGCGATGATCTCCTCCAATTCCTCGTCCCGGCGGAGTGCCAGAACGGAGTTTCTGGTCCCCTAGACGGAGTTTTGCGATGTGGCGGCGTACTGGAGGGTTTCTGGCGACTTCGACTTCCTGCCCCGGGTGTTTAGATCGAAACCTTTAAGTAGTCTAGAGGAGAGCGTCAGAGGCCAGCCGAGGGGGCCACACACTAGGGCGGCGCGCCCCCCCCCCCTGGGCCGCGCCGGCCTGGTGTGTGGGGCCCTCGGGCCTCCACCTGGCTTGCCCTTCTGGCTCCGTGGTCTTCTGGTAAAATAGGCCCTTTGGTATAAATTCCGAGGATTTTCCCGAAAGTTGAATTTCTGCACAAAAACAAGACACCAGAGCAATTCTGCTGAAAACAGCGTTAGTCCGTGTTAGTTGTATCCAAAATACACAAATTAGAGGCAAAACAATAGCAAAAGTGTTCGGGAAAGTAGATACGTTTTGGACGTATCAACTCCCCCCAAGCTTAGCTTATTGCTTGTCCTCAAGCAATTCAGTTAACAACTAGGTGCGATAAAAGAACTTTCACGAACACATTTGCTCATATGATGTAAATATTCTCATGATATGGCCAACACTTAGGCAGTTCATAATAAGATACATGCAAATAAGATCATCTAATAGCTATGTCAATCATGGAAAGGTACCAACAATTAATAATAAGCATCATGAATCATGTCTATAAGCAGGATTGCCATGTTCATAAAAGGGTATGATAAAGTGGTATCTCGCTTGCCCGAATTTGAACAACAAAACATAAATGCCCAGGCACCTCTGAGGTTCATAGAAAGACTAGAAATAGAGATTGTCAAAGATAAAAGCATCAAAGTTATACCACAGTCAATCATATTTTGGGACAAGCATATTATACTAAGAATGACAGTTGTGCTCTCAAGAAAGTGCTCAAAGAAAGGATGGAGACACAACATAAAAGTAAAAGATTGACCCTTCGCAGAGGGAAGCAGGGATTAACATGCGCTAGAGCTTTTCATTTTTAAAACAGGAGTAAAATCATTTTGAGAGGTGTTTGTTGTTGTCAACGAATGGTAATGGGTACACCAACTACCTCGCCAACCAGACTTTCAAGAGCGGCTCCCATGAAGGACGTTATTTCTACCAGCAAGGTAGATCATCCCTCTTCTCTTTTGTTTACACACGTATTTTAGTTTTATTATGGGTGACACTCCCCCCAACCTTTGCTTAACACAAGCCATGGCTAACCGAATCCTCGGGTGCCTTCCATCAATCTCATACCATGGAGGAGTGTCTATTTGCAAAATTAAGTTGCTTACTGATGAATCAGAGCAAAACATGTGAAGAGAATTATTAATGAAGTTATTAGTTGGGGCTGGGCACCCCGTTGCCAGCTCTTATTATGAAAGTCCGTCAAAAGTAAATGACAAGGTCGAAAGATAAACACCACATACTTCCCCATGAGTTATAAAACATTAACACAAATTGAGAAGCATTTTGAAGGTTTAAAGGTAGCGCATGAGAATTTACTTGGAATGGTTTGAAATGCCATGCATAGGTATTTATGGTGGACACTTTGGAATAACTTGGTTTTCAGGGGTTTGGAAGCACGAGCAGCGTTCCCGCTCAGTACAAGTGAAGGCTAGCAATAGACTAGGGAGCGACAAATCAAGAGAGCGGTCACTGTCATAATCATGCTTGCGGCAAAATAAATTAACGGAGGCATAAAAGTGATACAAGAACTCTGAAGCAATGTAAATCATAGAGGCTTAATTGACTTTTGTTCATTCATATGCATGCGTGAGCACGTGCCAAGTCGATTCAAATGAATTATTCAGAGGAGGATACCACAATGTCATACCTATTTATGAATAAAACAATGCAAGCAAACATCCATGACATGCTACTCATATTAATAAATTGGAGCTAAACATGAGAGATCATGAACTACTAGACTTTCTTAAATGACATATACCTCACATGAACCAACTAAGCATGCTCACATGGATGAGTATATGTACAAAAATGAAAACAAATAGAGTTCATACCAGCCTCTCACCACAATCGAATTGTCGTAGATCGTCATTATTGCCTTTCACTTGTGTAGCTTGAATAATATGAAATGAAAACTACGCTCCAGCCACCGAAGACCATTGAACTCAAAATGAACTTTACAAAACCAAAGAAGAACAGCAAATATTTTTGGTGTTTTCGAATTTGAAACAAGAACAAAAGGAAACAAGCAAACAAAGCAAAATCTTTTTGGATTTACTTATAGCAAACCAACGATAGCAAATAAAGCGAAATAAAAGCAAGAAAACAAAATAAACAAATGGTGAAGAGAAACAACAGAATTTTTTTTGGTCTTTTTGTGTTTTAGGAAAGAAACAAAGCAAAAACAAGAAAATGAAAACTAGAAAAGTCACATAAACACAAAGTAGCAGGAATTCGTCAAACTTGACAGCAGTACAGTAATCGATTTTTAAGAAATTCTTCCACTGCTAAAATAAAAAAGTGTTCAGCTAATCAAAGTTAGATAAAAACCTGTGGAACATGCAAAAAAATTGGCTTCGCAAAATAACGTTCTGGCTATTTTTGAGAATTTTTTTGGTAACAGTCCAGAATCTGTTTTCAGGCAGCACTTCCCCAAATATCATCTCCCTCTCATTAGAAAACCACTCAAAGAAACTAAATAAGTATATACAAGTATCCAGCAACCATAATATGCAAAGAATGAGTGATGCCGGTATACCTCCCCCCAAGCTTAGGCTTTTGGCCTAAGTGGAGTTCAATCACATGGTGCCCATGAAGTAGCACCTCCGTAGTACGACGAAGATGGATCATATTCCGGGTATGTGCTAGAAGAAGCACCCGGATACGTGACGGTGTAGTCGTAGGAGGGCTCGGCGTCCTCGGAGTCATGCTGCTTGTGGAAGCCTTGTATCTTCATTTTCTCCTCCACCTCCTCCTTAGAGCGCGACCATGGTTTCCTGTCAGTACTAAACAAATCTTGCCGGGGCAAAGGGATTTCCCTCTCATCCCCGTCAGCCAACAACATTCTATAGACCAAATTATCTGAACAAGAATAAGCTGTAACAAATTGATGGCTCTTCATAGCAGCAATATCAAGCCTTATAGGAGTTAATGGCACATCAGTAGAGTCAAGAGGAAGTTCTAGATGTGCTAAAATGCGTGATGCAATAATTCCTCCAAAAATAGGCCCCTTGTTAGACAAACGGTGAGCAATAAGAGAACCAAGATGATAAGGTGTCTCTCCAGTAAGTGCAGCAATTAAGAAAGCAAGGTGGTAGCTAGAAATATTGCTAGTGTTCTCCCTACCAAGAATGCTAGTAGCAATGTAATAGGCAAAATACTTAATGGCGGTGAGTTGGATGCTTCTTATCTTGCCACGCTGAATGGTGCGGCAATCATCATTGGTGATCTCTCGATAGAGCTCCAACAAGGCCCTGGGGTTGTCATCAATCCTCCTTGCTGTACCTACAGGGGCAATACCCAATGCAACACAAAATTCTTCCAATTGCATAGTAATAGGATTACCATAGATCTTGAATGCAACTGTCGGGCGATAGTGCTTGTTGTTGAACTTGAAGCTCTCAACAAAGATTTTGGTGAGCATGAAGTATTGCTCCCTTTCATCTCCCATATAGGCGGTTGAGCCCGCCTTATTAACGAGGGTCAAGAAATCATCCAGCAACCCTGCATTACTCAAAAAGTCATAACATGGGAAAGATGAAGCGTTAGGGACTCCATTGTCTTCTTCGGGCTCGAAGCTTGGCGCAATGACATCCTCATTGTAGGATCGCCTGAATCGGGTGGCGGTCCTAGAGGGCCTTCCGGTGCTTGTCGTCTCTCTCTCAAACACTTCTCCAAAGTTGAAATTATCCATCTTCCTTTTCTGAAATTTTTCAACAAACATTATAAAATTTGATTTGGTGACATATAATTGAGGGAAACTACTATAGGAACTTGCTAGAGTACTAATCATGCATCAAAACTAGTTTCTACAACTTAGAACAAGCATGCAAGCTCACTAAACATGTTACCTACAGCAGCAAAATATTCAAGATATATTCAACCAAACAAAATTCTACTTGGATAATCGGAGGAGTCACATACCGGAGAGCAAATGTGCCAAATTTCAGACAGAAATCTGGGCTGAGCAAAGAGATCGAGAAATCTTGAGCTCTTGAACAGAAACGCGAGTGAGAGGAAACTGGTGCTGGTTTTTTCGGGAGAGAGAAGAGTGTGGGAGGAAGAGATAAGGAAGTGGGGCAAGGGGGAGCCCATACACCAGGGTGGCGTGCCCCCCTTCCAGGCCGCGCCGGCCTGTGGGGTGCCACCCTGGGGTGCCCCACTGGTCATCCCCAGGTGCTCCCAGGTGTGTCTTCGAAAAATAGGACCAACGGTATATTTTTGTGAATTTTTGAAAACTTTGAAAAATGCACATTTCTGCGTATTAAGTTTATTATTACTGGACATAAAAAGATTTTGAAATTTCTATACAACTAAGGAACTTTGCAAAACAAAAATGCTACAGCAAGTAGAACAAGTGGAGGAAGAAAGAAAGAAATGTTGTTTACCTCCTCTATGCATATAAAAAGTATTTGTTAACAAGGTTGATCAAGTCTTGCCACCAAATAAATTTTACATAGCATAAGAAGAAATAAACCTCAAATCAATCATGTTACCTTGAATTGTATTGATATGGATCCAATCATAAGATTTTGATATCCTTCTTTAGGCTCATATATAGGACAATCAATAGTTCCAACTTTGATAGTTCTCACGTTAGAAATGGTATTAACTCCACATACTTTATCAATCCTCTTGGGGAAATAGACGGTATGCTCCTTATCATCAACATTGAAAGTAACTTTTCCTTTATTGCAATCAATAACAGCCCCTGCGGTGTTAACAAAAGGTCTCCCAAGAATAATAGACAGATTATCATCTTCAGGCATTTCCAACACAACAAAATCAGTTAATATCAAGCAGTTATTAGTAACTTGAACAGGAACATCCTCACATATACCAACAGGAATAGCAGTAGATTTATCAGCCATTTGCAAAGATATATCAGTAGGTATCAACTTGTCTAAATAAAGTCTCTTATAAAGAGAAAAAGGCATAACACTAACACCGGCTCCCAAACCACATAGAGCAGTTCTAACATAATTATTCTTAATAGAACAAGTAATAGTAGGTATACCTGGGTCGCCCAACTTCTTTGGAACCTTGCCATTGAAAGAGTAATTAGCAAGCATAGTGGAAATATCCTCATTAGGGATTTTCCTTTTGTTAGTGACAATATCTTTCATATACTTTGAATAAGGAGGCAATTTAATAGCATCAGTCAAAGGGATTTGCAAGAATAAAGGTTTCATCCAATCACAAAATTTATTATAGTGTTCTTCTTCCTTTGATTTTAGTTTCTTAGCAGGAAAAGGCATTTGCTTTTGTACCCAAGGTTCCCTTTCATTACCATGTTTCTTAGCAATAAAATCTTCTTTAGTATACTTTTTATTTTTAGCATGCTTTTCAGGTTCATCTTCTACCTCTTCTTTATTAGAAGCATCATTCTTATTATTATAATTATCATTATCATGTTCATTACCACTTTCAGTTTCAGCATCGGAAATAGAAATACTATTAGGATCATTAACAGGTTCAGAGGATTCTACAACATTTTTATGTTTCTTCTTCTTTTTCTTAGAAGGGGCACTAGTTTCAACTCGTTGAGAATCTTGTTCAACTCTTTTGGGATGCCCTTCAGGATATAGAGGATCCTGGGTAGAAACACCACCTCTAGTTGTTACTTCATAAGCATGTTTCTCTTTAGAATTATTTTTTAACAAGTCATTTTGAACTTTAGTGAGTTGATCAATTTGAGTTTGAACCATTTGAAAATGTTTAACAAGCATCTTAACATCATTGGAGGTTCTCTCCACAATGTCATGCAAATTGCTAATAGCTTGAGAATTTTCCATTAGATGATTCTCTACTCTCATATTAAAATTTTCTTGCTTAACAATATAATTATCAAACTCATCTAAGCATTGAGCAGGAGGTTTTGAATACGGAATATCTTCCCTAGTAAAGCGTTGAAGGGAGTTTACCTCAATCATGGATGAAGGGGGAATTATCTCACATATATCTTCTATGGGAGGTAGATTCTTCACATCTTCGGATCTAATACCTTTCTCATTAAGAGACTTCTTGGCTTCCCTCATATCTTCATAATTCAATTTAATTAAACCCCTCTTCTTCAATATTGGTGTCGGAGTTGGTTCAGGTGTAGTCCAATCATCATGATTCCGGCCTATTTTAGCCAATAATTCTTCAGCTTCGTCTGGAGTTCTTTTCCTGAAAACACAACTAGCACAACTATCCAAATATGCTCTAGACTCAACGGTTAGTCCACTATAGAATATATCAAGTAAATCATGCTTTTCCAAATCATGTCTAGGTCGAGCCCTAATAAGAGAGCAAAATCTTGCCCATGCTTCAGGAAATTTCTCTCCATCTTCCTGGTCAAAGCTATAAATTTTCTGTAAAGCAGCATGTTGAGCACTAGCGGGAAAGTATTTCCGAAAGAAAACATCCTCAAATCACCTGGACTTTTAATAGAACCAGGAGGCAAATTATTATACCAAGTTTTAGCATCATCCTTTAATGAGAAAGGAAAAATTTTAGCAATGAAATAAGTACGCTTCTTGACATCATCAGAAAACAAACTACTCATTGAAGAAAGTTCATTCATGTGTTCTACAACACTTTCTTTTTCAGTACCACAAAAGGGTGTTTTCTCAACAATAGCTATATGAGATAGATCAAGAGAAAAATCATAATATTTATCCTTAATGCATATAGGAGATGTGGCAAATTTAGGATCAGGAGATAGCTTATGTCTAACAGTATATTGTGCGAGAAACTTTTTAATTTTTCTTGCATCAGCAGTAGCATTGCATCTATTAATAAAATCATCATTAAGCTCCACATAATCTTCATCAGGATCATCAATAGAATAATCAAGTTCAGGTGAATTAACAGGTGTAGCAACATTAGGAGTTTCAGTATTTTCAATTTGTCTAGACCTAGCAATTGTAGCATCTAGAAAAGATCCCAATGAACCACTATCATCAAGCACAACAGAAAAATTATCAATATTATGAGAGTTTTCAGATTCAGTAGATGTACCAGCAAGTGAAGCTTGCGGCGGTGAAACAAGTTGACTTATCACAGATGGTGAATCAAGAGTAGCAGAGGTACTCAGAGTTGTACCTTTCTTGTAGTGGATGGTAATATGGCGACTTTAGGATCGCGAGATTTACCCATGATGGAGAATTTGCAGCGAACAATATCAATCCAAGTGAACCTCCAAATAAAGCTATGCTCCCCGGCAACGGCGCCAGAAAACAGTCTTGATAACCCACAAGTATAGGGGATCGCAACAGTCTTCGCGGGAAGTAAAACCCAATTTATTGATTCGACACAAGGGGAGACAAAGAATACTTGAAAGCCTTAACAGCGGAGTTGTCAATTCAGCTGCACCTGGAAACAGACTTGCTCGCAAGAGTTTATCAGTAGTAACAGTTTTATAGCAGTAGCAGTAGTGAAATAACAGCAGCAGAGTAACAAAGACAGCAGTAGTGATTATAGTAAACAGCAGGATTAAAATACTGTAGGCACAGGGATGGATGACGGGCGTTGCATGGATGAGAGAAACTCATGTAACAATCAAAGCAGGGCATTTGCAGATAATAATAAAACGGTGTCCAAGTACAAAGCAATCCATAGGCATGTGTTCCATATATAGTCGTACGTGCTCGCAATGAGAAACTTGCACAACATCTTTTGTCCTACCAGCCGGTGGCAGCCGGGCCTCTAGGGAATCTACTAGATATTAAGGCACTCCTTTTAATAGAGTACCGGAGCAAAGCATTAACACTCCGTGAACACATGTGATCCTCACATCATCGCCATCCCCTCCGGTTGTCCCGATTTCTGTCACTTCGGGGCCTTCGGTTCCGGACAGCGACATGTGTATACAACTTGCAGGTAAGATCATAAAACAATGCATATCATGATGAAACAATAACATGTTCAGATCTGAGATCATGGCACTCGGGCCCTAGTGACAAGCATTAAGCATAACAAGTTGCAACAATATCATCAAAGTACCAATTACGGACACTAGGCACTATGCCCTAACAATCTTATGCTATTACATGACCAATCTCATCCAATCCCTACCATCCCCTTCAGCCTACAGTGGGGGAATTACTCACACATGGATGGGGGAAGCATTGCTGGTCGATGGAGAGGCGTCGGTGGTGATGATGGCAATGATCTCCTCCAATTCCTCGTCCCGGCGGAGTGCCAGAACAGAGTTTCTGGTCCCCGAAACGGAGTTTCGCGATGTGGCGGCGTACTGGAGGGTTTCTGGCGACTTCGACTTCCTGCCTCGGGTTTTTAGATCGAAACCTTTAAGTAGTCCAGAGGAGGGTGTCGGAGGCCAGCTGAGGGGGCCACACACTAGGGCGGCGCCCCCCCCCCGGGCCGCGCCAGCCTGGTGTGTGGGGCCCTCGGGCCTCCACCTGGCTTGCCCTTCTGGCTCCGTGAGTCTTCTGGTAAAATAGGCCCTTTGATATAAATTCCGAGGATTTTCCCGAAAGTTGAATTTCTGCACAAAAACAAGACACCAGAGCAATTCTGCTGAAAACAGCGTTAGTCCGTGTTAGTTGTATCCAAAATACACAAATTAGAGGCAAAACAATAGCAAAAGTGTTCGGGAAAGTAGATACGTTTTGGACGTATCAAGAACACTCTAGTTTTCACTCTTATTGTTTTGCGAGTGTTCTCTTTTGCTAGTACTGCGTTTAGCTCTTGGTTTTCCACTCGTATTTTTTTCAGAGATTGTTGGTTTTCTTTAGTTGGGTATGATTAGCTATGTGGTCTTTATTGATTATTATCTATGAGAGTTGTTTCAAATAAGTTGATTGGTGTTGAAGACGAGTAAAATGGTTCATGCTTATAGTGATGCAAAAGGGAGCTTGTTTAGACTGTGGCATACACTTTGGCATGTCATGTTAGATGTTATTTTAACCATATTTTTAGTAATTATTGTTGTAGCATGACTTGTATCAAATATCTTAGAGTGCTTAATGCTCCATTGAAAGAATCATGTGTTGTTTCCATCATACAAATACATAATATTGTGGTATTATCCTTTCATGCTTTATTGGGTCGACTTGGCACATGCTTACAACATGTTATGACTACAAAGTAGTCACCTAAAGCCTCTATGATCATTTACTTTTTGAATTGTAATATCACTTTATGCTTTGATTAATAATGTTTTGTCACTATGCATGATTATGGCCATTATTGCTCTCTTATTTGGTCGCTCCCAGTCTTTTGCTAGCCTTCGCCTGTACTGAGTATGAGATCTACTCATGCATCCAACCACCAAAAACCAAAGTTGCCAATTGTGTCCACCATACCTACCTATATGTGGTATTTCACCGCCACTCCAAAGTAAATTACTTGTGTGCTACCTTTAAACCTTCAAAATTATTACCTGTTTTGCGTTTTGTTTTAGCTCATGAGAAAGTATTGAATGGTTTATTGTCTTTTCATGAATTCACACCCTGCTAGCTTGCATAATGTGCTAAAGTCCTTAATATTTCAAAAAGATCAAGGCAACTGGGTGCCCATCCAAATAAAATATAAAATATAAAATAAACAAATAATGCTCCACATATTATGTACTGAGAGATCCTAAATAATGGTGTGCAATGGAGAACTACATGGGAGCCGCTCTTGAGGTCACTATATGAAAGGATGATAGATCATTTGATGCCATTCATTGACGTAGACATGCATACCTCTCAAAATATATATCTTTAACACCTCTATTGCTTTCAAATAAAAAGCTCTAGCAAATGAGTAACCTTGCTTCCCTATGCGCAGGGCCTTTCTTTTACTTTTATGTTGAATCTTCATCTTCTTACTTTATACACCAATTAAGAGAGCATAGTTGTCATTCCGAGTATAATGTGCATAGTCCCAAAATTTATTATTGATTGATTCATGATTATGACTATTGCTTGTTCTAAAATTATTTGTATCTAGTCACCCTCTAAACTTTAAAGGTGTCCTGGCATTTATGTTTTGCTACTTAACAAAGGAAAAGTTGAATACCACTTTGCTATGTTTTCACTATGCCAAAAAAACAAACAGTTGCTTTCAGTGCATTATTATGCAAGATATTTTGTTTCAGTTACTTCTCATGTTATAAAGTTCTATTGAATTATATCTATCATGTCTATGTTTAGATTACTTTGATCCCAGCTAACAATGCTTTTACAATAATTTGATCAAGATTGTGTTGGCTGTATGTCACCTCAATTTTTCTTGTTATCACTTACCTACTCGAGGACGAGCAAGAGCTAAGCTTGGGGATGTTGATACGTTGAAAACGTATCTTTAATTTTTGATGCTCCATGCTTGTTTTACACCAATTTCTATATGTTTTGTCTACACTTCGTGGACCTTTTATGCATTTTCTGGAACTAACCTATTAACAAGGTGCCACAGTGCCAGTTCCTGTTTTTTGCTGTTTTTGTATTTCAGAAAACTTTTACAGGAAATATTCTCGAAATTGGACGAACCCAATTAAATCCAAACCTCCTATTTTTTCCGACACGAATACGGAGTCCAGAGCAGAGATGGATGAGGGCACCAGGGAGGCCACACCTGCCCTTGGCGCGGGGCCCCTGGCTGCGCCATGGGATGGTGTGGGGCCTCCTAGTGCCACCGACCTCGCCCTTCCGCATATAAATTGTCTTCAACGCAAAAACCCTAAATAAAACAGCCTCTGTCCACGAAAAGTTCCGTCACCGCCACCATCGTCCAGACAAGTTTCAGGGGTAAGAAGTTCGTGTTCCAGCACCCTACCTGGACAGGGATTGACCCCATGAGCCATCTCCATCGACTCCACCGCCTCCACTTCGACTCCATGATGGTTAGTGAGTAGTTCCCCCATGGACTACAGGTTCTCGGCTGTAGCTAGTTGGTACTCTCTCTCCCATGTACTCCAATACAATGATCTCATGAGCTGCCTTACATGATTGAGATGCATATGATGTAATCGGTGTTTTGTTTTTTGGGATCCGATAAATTGTGAAAGTGTGATCATATTTTTCATCATATTATCACACTACTGTTATTTAAGATATTGCATGCTCTCTGGTACTTGTAGTTACCTTGATCAAGTAGTTGCATCTATCTCCAAGAGGGAGTATTTATGCTCGATAGTGGGTTCATGCCTCTAGTAATTTGGAAGAGTGACAATAACTTCTAAGATTGAAGATGTGATGTTGCTACTAGGGAGAAAACAACAATGTTTTGTCTAAGGATATTTCTATTGTTTACTTTACACACATTGCTTAATACGATAATCTGTTGCTTTCAACTTAATACTGGAAGAGGTTCAGATGATAACCTGAAGGTGGATTATTAGTCATAGACGTAGTTGGATTACGGTCTATGTATTATGTTGTAATGCCCAATTAAATACTACAGTAACCTTTATCTTATCATAGCATGCATTGTCATGCCCTCACAATTATCAATTGCCCAACTGTAATTTGTTCACCCAACACATGTTATTTGGAGCGTTACTACTAGTGTAGATAGCTGGGAACTCGGTCCTTTTGTCATCATCATTGCTCTACAGTCAACTACGCACTGGAATATTTTCCGATGCCATCGCCTCTGTGTTACTACTACTGCTGTTGTGTTACTATTGCCATTGTTTTCATATTACTGTTGCTTTCACATCACCCCTGTTACTAGTGTTTTTTCAGGTGCATCTGAATTGACAACTCCGATGTTAAGGCTTATAAGTATTCTTTACCTCCCCTTGTGTCGAATCAATAAATTTGGGTTTTACTTCCCTCGAAGACTGTTGTGATCCCCTATACTTGTGGGTTATCAGAGTGCCACTCTTGAAGCCATTAAACATGAAAGGATGATAGGTCATTTGATGGCATTCGTTGACATAGACATACATACCTTTCAAAATATATTTTCAATACCTCTATTTTATTCAAAATAAAAAGCTCTAGCACATGAGTAATCTTGCTTCCATCTGCGCAGGGCCCTTCTTTTATTTTTATGTTGAGTCTTCATCTTCTAACTTTATGCACCAATTAAGAGAGTGTCATTCTGAGTATAATGTGCATAGTCCCAAAATTTATTATTGACTGATTAATGATTATGTTATTGCTTGTTCTCAAATTATTTGTATCTAGTCATCCTTTGAACTTTAAAGGTGTCCTGGCATTTATGTTTTTCTATTCCATAAAGTACAAGCTGAATACCTCTTTGCTATGTTTTTCTATGCTTAAAAACAAACCGTTGCTTTCAATGCACTATTATTCATGATCTTTTGTTTGAGCTACTTCTCATGTTGTAACATAGTTGCTAAGTTTGTTAGAGTTATATCTATGATGTCTATGTTTAGAGTACTTTGATCCGAGCTCACAATGATTTTACAATAACTTGATCAAGATTTTGTTGGCTACATGTCACCTCAAAAATTATTTTTGTTATCACTTACCTACTCGAGGAAGAGCAGGATTTAAGCTTGGGGATGCTGATACGTTGCAAACGTATCTATAATTTTTTATGCTCCATGCTTGTTTTACACAAATTTCTATATGTTTTGTTTACACTTCGTGGCACTTCTATGCATTTTATGGAACTAGCCTATTAACGAGATGAGCCACAGTGTTAGTTCATGTTTTATACTGTTTTTGTATTTCAGAAAAGTTGTACAGGAAATATTCTTGGAATTGGAAACGAAAGCCGAAGTTCCTATTTTACTGTAACAAAGACGGAGTCCAGAGGAGAGACGGAGACGAGCCAGGAGGTGGCCGCACCACCCCTAGGCGCGGCCCAGCCCCTAACCACGCCTAGGTATAGTGTGGGCCCCTCGGGCGCCCACAGACCTCGCCCTTCCGCCTATAAATTCACCTGGTCGGGAAAAACCTGAATACCTGAGCCTCTATCCATGAAAAGTTATGTCGCCACCACCATCGTCGACCGTAGCTTGGGAGGGTTCTGAAGCTCTTTCTGGCACCCTGCGGGAGAGGGAGATCATCACCGGAGGCCTCTACATCGCCATGCACGCCTCCGAAGTGATGCTTGAGTAGTCTTCTCTGGACTACGGGTCAATAGAAGTAGGTAGATGGTTGTCTTCTCAAATTATGCTTCATGTTTAGATCTTGTGAGCTGCCTATCATGATCAAGATCATATTTATGTAATGCTACATGTTGTGTTTGATGGGATCCGATGAATATTGAATACTATGGTTGAGATTGATTATATACTTGTAATATATTGTTTGTGATCTTGCATGCTCTCTGTTGCTAGTAGACGCTCTGGCCAAGTATGTGCTTGTGACTCCAAGAGGGAGTATTTATGCTCGATAGTGAGTTCATGCCTCTAGTAATCTAGGAGAGTGACAATAACTTCTAAGGTTGTAGATGAGTTGTTGCTACTAGGGAGAAAACAACAATGCTTTATCCAAGGATAATTCTATTGTTTACTTTACACACTTTACTTAATGCAATAATTTGTTGCTTGCAACTTAATACTAAAAGGGGTGCGGATACTAACCGTAAGGTGGATTATTAGTCATAGACATGGTTGGATGACGGTCTATGAAGCATGTGGTAATTCCCAAATGAATCTCATAGTAATCATCTTGTCATGTATGGTCTTTATTCTGTCAATTGCCCAGCTGTAATTTATTTACCCAATACGTTATTTATCTTTATGGAGAGACACCTCTAGTGAACTATGTACCCCGGTCCTTTCTTTTACACTGATAAATCCATCTACTGCATGTAATGTTCTCTTTCCATACTATACGTTTAATCCTTTGTTTTCAGCAAAACCGGTGAGATTGACAACCTCACTGTAAGTTGGGGCAAAGTATTTTGGTTGTGTTGTGTGCAGATTCCACGTTGTTGCTGAAACCGGTAGTGCAACCTGCAAAAGTCAGCTAGCAACACTTTCAGAAGTGATTTCTTTCTCCTACTGTTCGATTAAACCTTGGTTTTCTACTGAGGGAAAACTGTTTCTGTGCTCATCATACCTTTCTCTTGGGGTTTCCAACTGCGTGCTCTGCACAACATCACCTAGCCCATGCCTAGTGTTGCAGTTGAGGCAGTAGTACGATGGTAGATCTGATGATCCAGAATCGTCATATCCAACGGACATAGATGACGTGGAACGGCGCGAAGATGCCAATGTCAAAGATGTTGGAGCCGACACTGATAACGTAGCCGATAGATCGATTGTGATCGGGATGAAGCGGTTGATGCAGCAGTCGATGAAGCCGCGGTTCTTGATGTGCTGGGAGCAAACGGGTTAGGGAGCCAAAGGATGCCCCCAGAGTTGACATAGAAGTGAACGCTCTCGAACGTCATGTAAATCCCGTGGGGCATGCCTGCGAAGGCCGAGTGCGACGTGCCGCTGTGCAGAGTAAACTCGAAGGACCCGAAACGAATCGAGTTCCCTGAGCTTGGTTATGATGGAGCCGACGATGATGTCGGTGATGCCGAGGAAGATGTAGCCAGCATGGTCGGAACAACCAATGAAGTGCCTTGTACCAGCATATTTCCCACAGACCGCACCAATTTACGAGGGTGCTCCTTAGGAATGCCCACCATGAGGGGCTTAGGGTTGACGGAATCATGCATGCTAGCACGAGACATCGGATACCAAACAAACAGGGAGAGAGATTTACCCAGGTTCGGGGCCCTCTATGAGGTAAAACCCTTACTTCCTTCTTGTCTGATATTGGTTATTGAATATATCGAGTTACAATGGGGTAGCCGATAGGCTGCCATGGTCGACTCGCCGAGAGGCAAGGATTCTAGGTTTTTAGCTCTAACTTGCGGTGGTTCTACGTATTGATGTCGTCCCTCTCGGCAGGCCCCTCCTGGCCTTTATATAACAGACCAGGTCTCGAGAGTCCTGTCCGAACTCGACTAGGTTACAATGAGATCTATTCTGTCTTTTCTTTAAAGATGTCTTCTTGCCTTGTTCATTAAGAATTCATCTTCTAGTAGATCTCCTTTGCTGGAACCGACGTATGGGCCCACCTTGGTTGTTGGGAAATCTTCATGGGCCCCTAGTTGGGCCGGAGGAGGTAGACTAATGTCGGATACCCGAAGGGTAATGCCCGCATCGCACCTCCATTCAAGAAACTAAAGTGGCCACACCACTCTCTAATTTAAATTTCATACTCAAGACTCATGAGTTGGAAGGTGACCCTATGAAAGGACGAGATGTCGCCTAGAGGGGGGTCAATGATAATTTTAAAAAATATTACGGATTTGGCTTGTAAGAATGTGGAATTAAACTAACGTTCATTTTACAGGCAGAAAACCTAAATATGCTAGGCTCAACTAAGTGCAACAAAAAAATTAAGCTAAAAAAACATAGCACAAGAGTTAAAGCACAAGTGACAAGTACTTCAAGCACGAAGGCTATCACAAGGAAAGAAAACTTAGGTATTGAGATAACCGAGGAAACTGGAGACAAAGATGTATTCTAGTGTTCCCTCACATGAAGTGAGGTACGTTACATTGGAGATATGCGGGCTACCATGAAGGTCTCCCGAACACCACGAAGGCTCACTTTCTTCTTCAATCCAATACCGCAAAGGACAAAGGACTTTCCTTTATGGCTAGGTTTTCCTCCACTCTAGAGATGGCACACTCCACAACCACTCCACAACCTCCACAAACGAGAAGCTTGGGCCTCTTCAAAACCTTCCACGAGGAGGTCACCGCAGCACCAACCGCCAAGCAAACTAGGAGGTCATCCTCTAAGAGTAACAAGCTCACGGTTTCTCACTCAAACTAATCGTAAATAATGTAGACCTCAACACTATGCAAGGATGCAAAGCAAGAATACCAAGAAATGTTCTCACGTCCTTCTCTCTCAAATCCCATCAAAGCAAAAAATGATATGCATGAACTAGAGAGGAAGAACAATGGTGGAGGTCAACCAATGACTCCAAGATCCAAATAAAAGGGGTTACCCTCACTTAGAGGAGGATTTGTTTGCTGGGGATTGTAGATATAAATCTCCTATTCCAAAGCCCTTAAGAAGATTCAAGAATCATAGGAGGGAAGGGAGAGGAAGCAAGCTCAAGAGGGTCAACAATGTGCGCAAGAACCCTAGAAAATTGTTTGAAAAGAAGCCCCTTTATAGGAAAAGAAAATATGACCGTTTGAGCCTAGAAATGGGATGTCTGGTCATAATTGGTGAGGTCATACTGGGTGATCCCCCGGTCATATTGGCCAGATTCTATGGTTCGTGGATGTGTATGCCCGGTCATATTGAGATGGTTGTGAAATACGCCAGATTTTCTCGCGTTTAAACCCTTAGATAAGTCAAGAAATAGACTAAGATTACCTCTCAACTTGCCACTAATGCCTAATCAATGCAAAGATGTGCAATCTCTTCTATTTTTGGATGTTGTGCAGGATATCACGTCATAAAGGCAAATGGGCATGCAATTACTGAATAAAAATCGCGTCAGCAGCATGGAAAAGTTGACTACGCTCAGAAAGACGGTTTCAGGGGATTTACCGGGCATCGGTACGGGCAAGCCCTGCCCGTACAGTCCGCCCGTACCACCCACGGCTGCGTTCTTGAGGTCAAACACTATAAAAGTCATGAAGGGACCGACGCTGAAAAGAGAGCCATTCATCGCCAAACAGAGCCGTCATCCACCAGATCCATCTCCAACACACTGAAGGAGATACATCACACCATAGTTCATCCATTCCATCTCCAATCTCCTCCATAGCTATGGCCATCACCATTGTAATAGAGATCTCCTTGAGATTTGGCAACCGTTAATGTAAGAATATTGTGGTTTCAATCTAAGTATTTTGCACAATGATTTCTATCTTTGTATTTGATCTTGATATTATGTATGAGTAGTCCTCACGGGCTACGGGTTGGGGTGAATCTTCGCACCGTTCATGTGCATATAATCTTATGTTATGTGTAAGGATTGAATAGGAGTTTTGCGATCTTGTATCCTTGTCTCTTTGCCTCGTCTTGATGATCTGCAGGTACCCATATCAATCTAGTCGATCAAGGGAAGAAGTGGGATGAGTGGAGAACAGTGTGCTACCGCGAAACCTTAGTGACAGAAAGGGGAAAGTAACGGTACATGTTTAGTGATTAATTTGGGATCATATCACAATCATCTAGCTTAAGGTTTTGGTATGTATTTACTTAAAAACTGTTGTTGCTTGCGGCTGGGAGGACAATGGTTGGACCATTAGGCTCTTGTCACCTCTGGCTTTAGGGGCAAGGGTATTTATGGATGTGCTACTAATGCGTGTAGTTGACACGTCCGTTGGGAACCCCAAGAGGAAGGTGTGATGCGCACAGCGGCAAGTTTCCCTCAGTAAGAAACCAAGGTTTAATCGAACCAGTAGGAGTCAAGAAGCACGTTGAAGGTTGATGGCGGCGGGATGTAGTGCGGCGCAACACCAGAGATTCCGGCGCCAACGTGGAACCTGCACAACACAACCAAAGTACTTTGCCCCAACGAAACAGTGAGGTTGTCAATCTCACCGGCTTGCTGTAACAAAGGATTAACCGTATTGTGTGGAAGATGATTGTTTGCAGAAAACAGTAAAACAAGTATTGCAGTAGATTGTATGCGATGTAAAGAATAGGACCAGGGTCCGCAGTTCACTAGAGGTGTCTCTCCCATAAGATAAAAGCATGTTGGGTGAACAAATTACAGTCGGGCAATTGACAAATAGAGAGGGCATAACAATGCACATACATGTCATGATAAATATAGTGAGATTTAATTGGGCATTACGACAAAGTACATAGACCGCTATCCAGCATGCATCTATGCCTAAAATGTCCACCTTCAGGTTATCATCCGAACCCCTTCCAGTATTAAGTTGCAAAACAACAGACAATTGCATTAAGTATGGTGCGTAATGTAATCAATAACTACATCCTTAGACCTTGCATCAATGTGTGATCCCTAGTAGCAACAGCACATCCACAACCTTAGAACTTTCTCACATCACGTCCCTGCATTCAATGGAGGCATGAACCCACTATCGAGCATAAATACTCCCTCTTGGAGTTAAGAGCAAAAACTTGGCCAGAGCCTCTACTAATAATGGAGAGCATGCAAGATCATAAACAACACATAGGTAATAACTTGATAATTAACATAACATAGTATTCTCTATCCATCGGATCCCGACAAACACAACATATAGTATTACAGATAGATGATCTTGATCATGTTAGGCAGCTCACAAGATCCAACAATGAAGCACAATGAGGAGAAGACAACCATCTAGCTACTGCTATGGACCCATAGTCCAGGGGTGAACTACTCACTCATCACTCCGGAGGCGACCATGGCGGTGAAGAGTCCTCCGGGAGATGAATCCCCTCTCCGGCAGTGGTGCCGGAGGAGCTCTCCAGAAACCCCCGAGATGGGATTGGCGGCGGCGGCGTCTCAGTAAGGTTGTCCGTATCGTGGCTCTCGATCGGGGGTTTCGCGACGAAGGCTATTTGTAGGCGGAAGGGCAGGTCAGGGGGCCACACGAGGGGCCCACACTATAGGTCGGCGCGGCCAAGGCCTGGGCCGCGCCGCCCTATGGTTTGGCCACCTCGTGGCCCCACTTCGTCTCCTCTTTGGTCTTCTGGAAGCTTCGTGGCAAAATAGGACCCTGGGCGTTGATTTCGTCCAATTCCGAGAATATTTCTTTACTAGGATTTCTGAAACCAAAAACAGCAGAAAACAAAGAATCGGCACTTCGGCATCTTGTTAATAGGTTAGTTCCAGAAAATGCACGAATATGACATAAAGTGTGCATAAAATATGTAGATATCATCAATAATGTGGCATGGAACACAAGAAATTATCGATACGTCGGAGACGTATCAGCTACTCACAAATCTCATCTCTATTTTATTTGTTACACATATGAGTTTTATTTATATATGTATGCATAGCTGCAGGTGAAACCTAAACCCCGGCGTATTTTCATCATTGAACACAACCCCTGATACGTTGCAAACGTATCTATAATTTATGATGCTCCATGCTTGTTCTACACTAATTCATCTGTGTTTTATGTGCACTTTGCATCATTTTATGAAATTTATTGGAATAACCTATTAACAAGTGCCACAGTGCCAGTTTCTGTTTATTATGTCTGTTTATTGCAGAAAATGTCCAAAAATGAAAGTGCTCGGAAAATTATGGAAAAATCACAGAAATTATAATATACCAGAAGACCCCGGGAGCCAGAAGGAGATCCGGAGGGGGGATACATGCCGCCCATACCAGTCCCAGGTGCGGCCAGTCCTAGCCCGCTGATACGCGTACAGCACGCGACCGTTGGGAACCCCAAGAGGAAGGTGTGATGCGTACAGCAGTAAGTTTTCCCTCAGTAAGAAACCAAGGTTTATCGAACCAGTAGGAGCCAAGAAGCACGTTGAAGGTTGATGGCGGCGAGATGTAGTGCGGCGCAACACCAGGGATTCCGGCGCCAACGTGGAACCTGCACAACACAACCAAAGTACTTTGCCCCAACGTAACAGTGAGGTTGTCAATCTCACCGGCTTGCTGTAACAAAGGATTAGATGTATAGTGTGGATGATGATTGTTTGCAGAAAACAGTAGAACAAGTATTGCAGTAGATTGTATTCGATTAAAAGAATGGACCGGGGTCCACAGTTCACTAGAGGTGTCTCTCCCATAAGATAAATAGCATGTTGGGTGAACAAATTACAGTTGGGCAATTGAAAAATAGAGAGGGCATGACCATGCACATACATGATATGATGAGTATAGTGAGATTTAATTGGGCATTACGACAAAGTACATAGACCGCTATCCAGCATGCATCTATGCCTAAAAAGTCCACTTTCAGGTTATCATCCGAACCCCTTCCGGTATTAAGTTGCAAGCAACAGACAATTGCATTAAGTATGGTGCGTAATGTAATCAATAACTACATCCTCGGACATAGCATCAATGTTTTATCCCTAGTGGCAACAGCACATCCACAACCTTAGAACTTTCTGTCACTGTCCCAAATTTAATGGAGGCATGAACCCACTATTGAGCATAAATACTCCCTCTTGGAGTTACTAGCAAAAACTTGGCCAGAGCCTCTACTAACAATGGAGAGCATGCAAGATCATAAACAACACATAGATATAAATTGATAATCAACATAACATAGTATTCTCTATCCATCGGATCCCAACAAACACAACATATAGCATTACAGATAGATGATCTTGATCATGTTAGGCAGCTCACAAGACCCGACAATGAAGCACAATGAGGAGAAGACAACCATCTAGCTACTGCTATGGACCCATAGTCCAGGGGTGAACTACTCACTCATCACTCCGGAGGCGACCATGGCGGTGAAGAGTCCTCCGGGAGATGATTCCCCTCTCCGGCAGGGTGCCGGAGGCGATCTCCTGAATCCCCCGAGATGGGATTGGCGGCGGCGGCGTCTCTGGAAGGTTTTCCGTATCGTGGCTCTCGGTACTGGGGCTTTCGCGACGAAGACTATTTGTAGGCGGAAGGGCAGGTCAGGGGGCCGCACGAGGGGCCCAGACGACAGGCCGGCGCGGGCCCCCCTTGGGCCGCGCCGCCCTGGTGTCTGGCCACCTCGTGGCCCCACTTCGTCTCCTCTTCGGTCTTCTGGAAGCTTCGTGGCAAAATAGGCCCCTGGGCGTTGATTTCGTCCAATTCCGAGAATATTTCCTTACTAGGATTTCTGAAACCAAAAACAGCAGAAAACAACAACTGGCTCTTCGGCATCTCGTTAATAGGTTAGTGCCGGAAAATGCATAAATATGACATAAAGTATGCATAAAACATGTAGATATCATCAATAATGTGGCATGGAACATAAGAAATTATCGATACGTCGGAGACGTATCAGCATCCCCAAGCTTAGTTTCTGCTCGTCCCGAGCAGGTAAACGATAACAAAGATAATTTCTGGAGTGACATGCCATCATAACCTTGATCATACTATTGTAAGCATATGTAATGAATGCAGCGATCAAAACAATGGTAATGACATGAGTAAACAAATGAATCATATAGCAAATACTTTTCATGAATAGTACTTTGAAGACAAGCATCAATAAGTCTTGCATAAGAGTTAACTCATAAAGCAATAAATTCATAGTAGAGGTATTGAAGCAACACAAAGGAAGATTAAGTTTCAGCGGTTGCTTTCAACTTATAACATGTATATCTCATGGATATTTGTCAATGCAAAGTAATATAACAAGTACAATATGCAAGTATGTAGGAATCAATGCACAGTTCACATAAGTGTTTGCTTCTTGAGGTGGAGATAAATAGGTGAACTGACTCAACATAAAAGTAAAAGAAAGGCCCTTCGCAGAGGGAAGCATTGATTGCTATATTTGTGCTAGAGCTTTGGTTTTGAAAACAAGAAACAATTTTGTCAACGGTAGTAATAAAGCATATGTGTTATGTAAATTATATCTTACAAGTTGCGAGCCTCATGCATAGTATACTAATAGTGCCCGCACCTTGTCCTAATTAGCTTGGATTACCGGGATTATCATCGCAATGCACATGTTTTAACCAAGTGTCACAAAGGGGTACCTCTATGCCGCCTGTACAAAGGTCTAAGGAGAAAGCTCGCATTGGATTTCTCGCTTTTGATTATTCTCAACTTAGACATCCATACCGGGACAACATAGACAACAGATAATGGACTCCTCCTTTATGCATAAGCATGTAGCAACAATTAATGTTCTCATATGAGATTGAGGATATATGTCCAAAACTGAAACTTCCACCATGATTCATGGCTTTAGTTAGCGGCCCAATGTTCTTCTCTAACAATATGCATGCTCTAACCATTAAATAAGTGGTAAATCGCCCTTACTTCAGACAAGACGGACATGCATAGCAACTCACATGATATTCAACAAAGAGTAGTTGATGGCGTCCCCAGGAACATGGTTATCGCACAACAAGCAACTTAATAAGAGATAAAGTGCATAAGTACATATTCAATACGACAATAGTTTTTAGGCTATTTGTCCCATGAGCTATATATTGTAAAGGTAGAGGATAGAAATTTAAAGGTAGCACTCAAGCAATTTACTTTGGAATGGCGGAGAAATACCATGTAGTAGGTAGGTATGGTGGACACAAATGGCATAGTGGTTGGCTCAAGGATTTTGGATGCATGAGAAGTATTCCCTCTCGATACAAGGTTTTAGGCTAGCAAGGTTATTTGAAACAAACACAAGGATGAACCGGTGCAGCAAAACTCACATAAAAGACATATTGTAAACATTATGAGACTCTACACCGTCTTCCTTGTTGTTCAAACTCAATACTAGAAATTATCTAGACTTTAGAGAGACCAATTATGCAAACCAAATTTTAGCAAGCTCTATGTATTTCTTCATTAATAGGTGCAAAGTATATGATGCAAGAGCTTAAACATGAGCACAACAATTGCCAAGTATCACATTACCCAAGACATTTTAGAATTACTACATGTAGCATTTCCCGATTCCAACCATATAACAATTTAACGAAGAAGATTCAACCTTCGCCTTGAATACTATGAGTAAAGCCTAAGGACATATTTGTCCATATGCAACAGCGGAGCGTGTCTCTCTCCCACACAATGAATGATAGGATCCATTTTATTCAAACAAAAACAAAAACAAACCGACGCTCCAATCAAAGTACATAAGATGTGATGGAATAAAAATATAGTTTCAGGGGAGGAACCTGATAATGTTGTCGATGAAGAAGGGGATGCCTTGGGCATCCCCAAGCTTAGACGCTTGAGTCTTCTTAAAATATGCAGGGGTGAACCACCGGGGCATCCCCAAGCTTAGAGCTTTCACTCTCCTTGATCATATTGTATCATCTTCCTCTCTTGATCCTTGAAAACTTCCTCCACACCAAACTCAAAACAACTCATTAGAGAGTTAGTGCACAATCAAAATTTACATGTTCAGAGGTGACATAATCATTCTTAACACTTCTGGACATTGCACAAAGCTACTGAAAGTTAATGGAATCGAAAAATCCATCAAGCATTGCAAAATAGGCAATGCGAAATAAAAGGCAGAATCTGTCAAAACAGAATAGTTCGTAAAGACGAATTTTATTGAGGCACCAGACTTGCTCAAATGAAAATTCTCAAATTGAATGAAAGTTGCGTACATATCTGAGGATCACTCACGTAAATTGGCATAATTTTCTGAGTTACCTACAGAGAATTAGGCCCAGATTCGTGACAGCAAAGAAATCTGTTTCTGCGCAGTAATCCAAATCTAGTATGAACCTTACTATCAACGACTTTACTTGGCACAACAATGCACAAAACTAAGATAAGGAGAGGTTGCTACAGTAGTAACAACTTCCAAGACTCAAATATAAAATAAAGGTACTGTAGTAAAAACATGGGTTGTCTCCCATAAGCGCTTTTCTTTAACGCCTTTCAGCTAGGCGCAGAAAGTGTATATCAAGTGTTATCAAGTGATGATGCATTAACATTACCTTGGGCTTTATCCTTACCTTTCTTGTTCTTTTTCTTACTCTTTGATTTAGGAAATATATGTCTCCCCCCCCCCCCGGTGTAGAGGTAAATTTTGGGGTACCTTCTCCCATATCTATGACTGCTCCCAAGAGTTTCAGCAGGGATCTTCCGAGTGTGATTTGTCCTGTTCCTGCACATTCAATAACAAGATAATCAATGGATATTGTTCTTCCAAGAATGGTTGTATGCACACCTGCGGCTATTCCCTTAGGAATTATAACAGAGTTATCAATAAGAGTTATTTCTTCTCCTCCTTCAACGAATCCCCAAAGTTTCAAAGATTCATGAATACTCTTAGGCATAAGGCAAAATTCAGACATAATATCACAATTGGCATGAAGAGTTTGGTCACCGATAACAATTTTAATAGTAGGATCCCATAATGAAGGTTCAGAGTTCACTAAAACTTGATCAAGACGGTTACGAACATATCTATAATTTTCATTCAAGCGAGATGCACTTGTCTCAAGAGTGTTTAATCTGTTATAGATGCTAATAAGGGCTGAATCAAAGTTATTAGTTGAATCATGTGATGCAACCAACTTCTTTATGGCATTTAAAGCTTGATCCCCATTGCAATGAAGGAAATCTCCTCCCACTACAGCATCTAAGGCATATCTATAGCGAATCATAAGACCAAAATAAAAGTTACTAAGGAGCAAACTTAGAGTCATTTGAGGTTCAGCTTTACGATAAGAAGTAAAAATTCTGGACCAGGCATCTTTAAAACTCTCCTCATCCCCTTGTTTAAAAGTGAAGACTAATTCTTCAGGTGAAGAAGTAACAGGTGCAGAGCTAGACATGGTAACAAAAGTAAAATGCAAGTAACTAAGTAAAATGCAAGTAACTAATTTTTTTTTTGTGTTTTTGATATAGAGTGCAAACAAGACAGTAAATAAAGTAAAACTAGCAACTAATTTTTTTGTATTTTGATTTAATGCAGCAAACAAAGTAGTAAATAAAATAAAGCAAGACAAAAACAAAGTAAAGAGATTGGATTGTGGAGACTCCCCTTGCAGCGTGTCTTGATCTCCCCGGCAACGGCGCCAGAAAACAGTCTTGATACGCGTACAACACGCGACCGTTGGGAACCCCAGGAGGAAGGTGTGATGCGTACAGTAGTAAGTTTTCCCTCAGTAAGAAACCAAGGTTTATCGAACCAGTAGGAGCCAAGAAGCACGTTGAAGGTTGATGGCGGCGAGATGTAGTGCGGCGCAACACCAGGGATTCCAGCGCCAACGTGGAACCTGCACAACACAACCAAAGTACTTTGCCCCAACGTAACAGTGAGGTTGTCAATCTCACCGGCTTGCTGTAACAAAGGATTAGATGTATAGTGTGGATGATGATTGTTTGCAGAAAACAGTAGAACAAGTATTGCAGTAGATTGTATTCGATTAAAAGAATGGACCGGGGTCCACAGTTCACTAGAGGTGTCTCTCCCATAAGATAAATAGCATGTTGGGTGAACAAATTACAGTTGGGCAATTGACAAATAGAGAGGGCATGACCATGCACATACATGATATGATGAGTATAGTGAGATTTAATTGGGCATTACGACAAAGTACATAGACCGCTATCCAGCATGCATCTATGCCTAAAAAGTCCACTTTCAGGTTATCATCCGAACCCCTTCCGGTATTAAGTTGCAAGCAACAGACAATTGCATTAAGTATGGTGCGTAATGTAATCAATAACTACATCCTCGGACATAGCATCAATGTTTTATCCCTAGTGGCAACAGCACATCCACAACCTTAGAACTTTCTGTCACTGTCCCAGATTTAATGGAGGCATGAACCCACTATCGAGCATAAATACTCCCTCTTGGAGTTACTAGCAAAAACTTGGCCAGAGCCTCTACTAACAACGGAGAGCATGCAAGATCATAAACAACACATAGATATAAATTGATAATCAACATAACATAGTATTCTCTATCCATCGGATCCCAACAAACACAACATATAGCATTACAGATAGATGATCTTGATCATGTTAGGCAGCTCACAAGACCCGACAATGAAGCACAATGAGGAGAAGACAACCATCTAGCTACTGCTATGGACCCATAGTCCAGGGGTGAACTACTCACTCATCACTCCGGAGGCGACCATGGCGGTGAAGAGTCCTCCGGGAGATGATTCCCCTCTCCGGCAGGGTGTCGGAGGCGATCTCCTGAATCCCCCGAGATGGGATTGGCGGCGGCGGCGTCTCTGGAAGGTTTTCCGTATCGTGGCTCTCGGTACTGGGGGTTTCGCGATGAAGACTATTTGTAGGCGGAAGGGCAGGTCAGGGGGCCGCACGAGGGGCCCAGACGACAGGCCGGCGCGGGGCCCCCTTGGGCCGCGCCGCCCTGGTGTCTGGCCACCTCGTGGCCCCACTTCGTCTCCTCTTCGGTCTTCTGGAAGCTTCGTGGCAAAATAGGCCCCTGGGCGTTGATTTCGTCCAATTCCGAGAATATTTCCTTACTAGGATTTCTGAAACCAAAAACAGCAGAAAACAGCAACTGGCTCTTCGGCATCTCGTTAATAGGTTAGTGCCGGAAAATGCATAAATATGACATAAAGTATGCATAAAACATGTAGATATCATCAATAATGTGGCATGGAACATAAGAAATTATCGATACGTCGGAGATGTATCACCCGCGCCTCGGGGTTGTATGATGGCGTCGTGCACCCCCTCGCGCCGTCTCTTCTCCTATAAGACCCCTCTGACCTAAAAACTCCGAAACATATCACCCTCCGTCCATGAAAAGTTCCGTAGCCGCCGTCATCCCCGATCCAAGTTTCGGGGGGACAGAAGTATTTTTTCCGGCACCCTGCTGGGACGGGGAAGTGCCCCCGGAGCCATCGCCATCGACTCCATCGCAGGGACTCTCTCCCATGTGCTTCAATATAATGATCTCATGAGCTGCCTTACATGATTGAGATCCATATGATGTAATCGGTGTTGTGTTTGTTGGGATCCGATGGATTGATCATTATGTTCAGTATATCTTATAAGTTTGTGACGTATTTGTTGCTGCAATATTGTTATGTTTAATGCTTGTCACTAGTGCACGAGTGGCATGATCTTAGATCTAGGCTCTATAATTGTTGCTTAGATTGTATCTACAAATTGTATGCACATGTCTTTGTCCGGAACCCGAGGCCCCAAAGTGATCTCGAATTGGGATAACCGGAGGGGATGGCTTTGATGTGAGGATCACATGTTTTCACCAAGTGTTAATGCTTTGCTCTGGTGATCTATTAAAAGGAGTACCTTAATTACCGGTAGTTTCCCTCGAGGCCCCGTAGCAAACGGGCTGGTAGGACAAAAGATGATATGCAAGTTTCTCATTGCGAGCACGTATGACTATATATGGAAAACATTCCTACGATATTAATAGACTGGATATTTTGTCTTAATGCTAAATTCAATTCTGTCAATTGCCCAGCTGTAATTTGTTCACCCAACACTTGTTATTTGGAGAGTTACCACTAGTGCAGATAGTCGGGAACACTGGTCCTTTATTTCATCATCATTGCTTTTCAGTCAAATGTGCGCTGGGATATTTTCCACTATCATTGCCTCTGTGTCCTTAATTACTATTGCTCTCATATTACTGCTGCATCACATTTCCCTGTCAACACGCCATCAAAGTAGTACCAACTATTTCTGGCGCCGCATCATATTACCACTGCTTTCACATCACCATGTTGCTAGTGCTTTTCCAGGTGCAGCTGACTTGACAACTCCGCTGTCAAGGCTTATAAGTATTCTTTGGCTCCCCTTGTGTCGAATCAATAAATTTGGGTTTTACTTCCTTCGAAGACTGTTGCGATCCCCTATACTTGTGGTTCATCAAGACTATTTTCTGGCTCCGTTGCCGAGGAGCATAGCTCTACTTATAAGTTCACCTGGGGAGTACACTCCACCTCTCTCGCTGTTTTTTTCATTTTGTCTTGTTTAGTTTATTTTTGTCTTGTTTTATTTTTCCTATATATCTGAATATTCATACAAATTTGAAAATCAAAAACTAAAAACTGTTGTTATGGAAGGACGTGCTTTATACTCTATGGAACTTGTAGAATTATTTATGAAGTATAGAGAATCATATAAGGGAAAAGTAATGAGTGGCGTGTTGAAAAACTTGGATAAAATTGCTAAAATTTTGCTTAAACGCCATGATATAAATTGTTGCTCTAAAGAGGATACTGAACATCTTAAATTTCAATGTGGCTTTAGTGAAGAAGTTTTAATTTCGAACTATCATTGGAATAACTATATTCATCTTGGATTCGAAGAAGTAGAACAATTTGTCTTATTTATGGGAGCCTCTGAAATAGAATCCTTCGTGTCTAAAAATTATAAAACTTGTGTTGCTTGTCATCACCTTAAAGATTATGTCTCTTCTATCCTTGATTATTGCACAGAAAATTTCAGCAATAATTGTTATATCATTGATTATAAAGAGAGACTCAATTATGCACAAGAATGTATCCACAATTTGCAGGAACCCATGGAAGAAGAAGTTGCTGAACCTGAAAGCTCATTAGATGAAAAAGAGTAGGAGAGTGATGAACAAAAGGAGGAGGAATGGATTAGCTACCCATGCCTACCTTCTAATGAGAGTAACTCTTTTTCTCTTACATTATTTGATTGCCCTCCATGCTCACCAAAGGAGGACGAATATTATGTTCATGAGGATTCTCCTGAAATATTCCATGTGAGTAAAACCTGTGAGAATAAATATGCTACTGTTATTTATGATAATCCATGCTATTTTTATAAATCTCATGATAATCCTTTATTTGTGCCTAATTTCAAAATGCATGGAACTAAAGAATTTTGCTTGGAGAGTGTTTATGATAAATCTCTAGATGATGGTCCTATGTTACCTGATGCTATAAATTATAATGCTACTGAAAATAGGATTGCTACTAGTAGTCCCATACCTCTTGAGAATCATCAATCATCTTGTTATAAAATGGCTAAAAGTGGGTTTGATTGTTTTAATCCTACTATTTCTGAGCTTGATAAAAAATATGTGTTTAAAGATCATGAAAAGCGTGCTTTATGTGATAGTTATATTGTTGAGTTTATTCATGATGCTACTGAAAATTATTATGAGAGAGGAAAATATGGTTGTAGGAATTTACATGGTACTAAAACACCTCTCTACATGATGAAAATTTTAAAGTTACTCTTGTTTTACCTTCATGCTTGCCACTTCGTTCTTTGTGAATTTATTTGTGTACAAGATTCCCATGCAAATGAAGTGGGTAAGACTTAAATGTGTTTCATATTTGCTTCTTGATGCTCTCTTTTTCTTCAATTCATATTACATATGTGATCATCTTCTCAAATTACTGAGCCTATCTTAATGGCTATAAACAAAGAGCTTTTTGGGAGACAACCCATTATGTTTTTATTTCTGTTATTTTACTGTTTTGCTGAGTCTCTGAAGTCATTTGTACTGTAATGACCTCCCCTTATCATTTTTATTTCGTTTTTGTGTGAAGAGTAGCCTCTAATGGTAAGAAAGTAGTCTTTGGGGGTATTTACAATTCCGAAACAGATTCTGTGCTGGTCATGAAAACAATTCTTAAAAATTGCCAGAACGTTATTTTGAGCTGCAATTTTTTTTGATTATGCCCCAGTATGTTAGCTAACTTTAGGTAGTTTAGCATTTTTCGATTTGAGCAACATAACTATTTCTTTAATTCTCTGCCTGCTGGTCTGTTTTGACAGATTTCTGTCATGTTTTGCATTTGCGTCTTATGCTTCGTCTTTTTGAGTTCTTTTGTGAAAAAGAGCTTTGGGAAGAAGTAGCTACAATAGAATATGTTAAAATGAGTGTTTGATATGTGCCATTACTGAAGCCTTGCTGGCTTGATATTTTTTTATTTGCACCAATGTTGCTAATCAATTGTGCTGAGTTTTGTGTGAAGGAAGTTTTCAAGTGTAGGGAGAGAAGAATGATGCAATAAGATGAAGCATGGACAAGAGCTCAAGATTGGGGATGTACCCTGGACCCCCCAAGAAATATCCAAGAGGTTCAAGCGTCAAAACTTGGGGATGCCCGAGGCACCCCCTCTTCATCAGTAAAAAGCACCAGGTCATTTTTCAGCGCGCTATATTTTTATTGCTTCATGCATTATGTGTTATTCTTGGAGCATTTTTGTGTGTGTGTGTTTTTTTCTGTTCAATAAAGTTGTACCCATCATATTTGTTTTGGAGAGAGACATGCTCCGCTTTAATTGCATGAACGCTCAAGTTTTCACTCATATGTTCAAAGAGCGTTCTATTTTTACGAGTACTGCATTTAAGCTCTAGTTTTTCATTCATATTATGTTCAGAGCTTGTTAGTTTCCTTATGAATAGCTCTCTGGTATTTATGTTTATTATCTATGAGAGTTGTTTCAAATAAGTTGATTGGTGTTGGATACGAGTAAAAAGTCTCATATTAATAGTGATGCAAATGAAATATCTCCTTTGATGTTTCAGTTGAGTTGACTTGATGATCATTTAGTTTTTGACTTTTAATATCACCATATGCTTTGATTAATAAGTTTTGTCACTATGCATGATTATGACCATTATTGCTCTCTTAGTCGGTCGCCCCCTTTCTTTTGCTAGCCTTCATTTGTACTGAGTATGAGCTCTACTCGTGCATCCAACTCCTAAAAACAAAAATGCCAATCGTGTCCACCATACCTACCTATATGTGGTATTTCATAGCCACTCCAAAGCAAATTTATTGTGTGCTACCTTTAAAACAAAATGTTCCTTGTTTTTGCAATATATAGCTCATGGGAAAGTAGCCTAAAAAACTATTGTGCTAAGGAATATGTCACTTATGTATCTTAGTTCTTATAAGTTGCTTGTTGAGCAGTAACCATTGACTTACTAGGGACGCCATCAACCTGTCACACCTTTGTTGAATATCATGTGAGTTTCTATGCATGTTCGTCTTGTTCGAAGTAAGGGGGATTTGCCATGGGCTGAAATGATTTGAGTATGCATATTGTTAGAGAAGAACATTGGGTCGCCAACCAAAGCCATGTATCATGGTGGAAGTTTCAGCTTGGACACTCAAATCCTCAAAATCTCTTATGATAATATTATTATTGTTGAATGCTTAAAGCATTAAAAAGAGGAGTCCATTATCTGTTTTCTATGTTGCCCCGATATGATGTCCTTAAGTTGAGATCTATCAAAATCGAGAAATCAAATGTGATTTATCTCCTTGGACCTTTGTACAGGTAGCATAGAGGTACCCCTTTGTGACACTTGGTTGAAAGATATGTAACGCGATGATAATCCATGGAAATCCGAGCTAATTAGGACAAGGTGCAGGCACTATTAGTATTCGATGCATGAGGCTTGCAACTTATGGGAAGTTTTATACATAACCCATATGAATTATTGCTACCGTTGACACAATTGTTTCCATGCTTTCAAAATAAAAAGCTCTAGCACATGAGTAATCTCTGCTTCCCTCTGCGATGGGTCTTTCTTTTACTTTTATGTTGAGTCTTCATCTTCTAAGTTCATGCACCATTAAGAGAGCATAGTTGTCATTCTTAGTTTTATGTGCATGGTCCCAAAATTATTATTGATTGAATCATGAGTATGTTATTACTTGTCCTTAAATTATTTGTATCTAGTAATCCTTTGAACTTTGAAGGTGCATGTCACTTCAAAAATTATTTGTTTGTTATCACTTACCTACTCGAGAACGAGCAGGAGTTAAGCTTGGGGATGTTGATACATTGCAAATGTATCTATAATTTTTGATGCTCCATGCTTGTTCTACACCAATTTCTCTGTGTTTTATGTGCACTTTGCATTATTTTATGACATTTATTGGAGTAACCTAATAACAAGTGCCACAGTGCCAGTTCCTGTTTATTATGTCTATTTATTGCAGAAAATGTCCAAAAATGAAATTGCTCGGAAAATTCTGGAAAAATCACAGAAATTCTAATATACGAGAAGACCCCGGGAGCCAGAAGGAGAGCCAGCGGCGGGCTACAGGCCACCCATATAGGCCCAAGTGGACGGTTTTGGAGGATCTTTGTCTGTGCGAGTCGTGGGCGACGGTGAGCCATGACTCCATCATCGGCGCCAACCAAAAATACGGGAAGTATTGGGCGAGAATCAAGGCCGAGTTCGATGAGCGCAAGCTCATCAAGAGCGACTACAACAAAGTGACAATGAAGAGGAGCCAAAAGGCAATGTCGACGCGATGGGCCATCATCCAGGCGTCGGTGAACTCTTTCCATGGATACCATCAGGACTTACTGACCAGAGCCGAGAGCAGCGTCGACCTCTCCCAAATGGTACGACTCTTTCTTCCATAATCTGTAGCGCCTACATTGTGTTCGATGAAATGATTCCGCTTCCTTTGGCTAGTTTGATAGGGCCATGGAGGTTTACGCGAGGAACTCGGATGGGCATAAGTCGTTGATACGTCCAATTTGCATCACTATTTTATATCATAATTTGCTGTTATTCATTGATATATTTCATATTTGGAGATGATACTTATGTTATTTCATCTATTTTGCATGTTTCATGATGATTGGAGGATCGCGCACCGGAGTCAGGATTCTGCTGGAAAAAGCGCCGTCAGAATGCAATATTTCGGAAGATCAACAATTGACGGAATTTATATGAAAAATCCTATTTTTCCAGAAGACGAAGGGAGCCAGAAGGGGGAGCTGAGGAGGGCCGCCGTGGGCCCACCTCACAGGCCGGCGCGGGCCAAGGCCTGGCCGCGCCGCCTTGTGGGGAGGGGGCCCACAGCCCCCTCTGGCCTCCTCTCCTTCGCGTATTTCTTCATCCCGAAAACCTAAGCTCCGGGGGGACAGTCGCGAAGAGTCACAGCCGCCTCTGCGGGGCGGAGAACACCAGAGAGAAAAGAGCTCTCCGGCAGGCTGAGATCCGCCGGGGAAATTCCCTCCCGGAGGGGGAAATCGACGCCATCGTCACCGTCATCGAGCTGGAGATCATCTCCATCACCATCATCATCATCTCCATCATCATCACCGCCGTCTCCACCGCTGCACATCGTCCCCGTTGTAACAATTTGGGTTTGATCTTGATTGTTTGATAGGGGAAACTCTCCCGGTGTTGATTTCTACTTGTTATTGATGCTATTGAGTGAAACCGTTGAACCAAGGTTTATGTTCAGATTGTTATTCACCATCATATCACCTCTGATCATGTTCCATATGATGTCTCGTGAGTAGTTCGTTTAGTTCTTGAGGACATGGGTGAAGTCTAAATGTTAGTAGTGAAGTATGGTTGAGTAATATTCAATGTTATGATATTTAAGTTGTGGTGTTATTCTTCTAGTGGTGTCATGTGAATGTCGACTACATGCCACTTCACCTTTATGGGCCTAGGGGAATGCATCTTGTATTCGTTTGCCAATTGCGGGGTTGCCGGAGTGACAGAAACCTGAACCCCCGTTGGTATATCGGTGCAGGAGGGATAGCAGGATCTCAGAGTTTAAGGCTGTGGTTAGATTTATCTTAATTACTTTCTTGTAGTTGCGGATGCTTGCAAGGGGTATAATCACAAGTATGTATTAGTCCTAGGAAGGGCGGTACATTAGCATAGGTTCACCCACACAACACTTATCAAAACAATGAAGATTAATTAGCCATATGTAGCGAAAGCACTAGACTAAAATCCCGTGTGTCCTCAAGAACGTTTGGTCATTATAAGTAAACAAACCGGCTTGTCCTTTGTGCTAAAAAGGATTGGGCCACTCGCTGCAATTGTTACTCTCGCACTTTACTCACTCGTACTTTATTCAACTGCTACATCAAAACCCCCTGAATACTTGTCTGTGAGCATTTACAGTGAATCCTTCATCGAAACTGCTTGTCAACACCTTCTGCTCCTCGTTGGGATCGACATTCTTACTTATCGAAAATACTACGATACACCCCCTATACTTGTGGGTCATCAGTCGTTCGCGCTGATGCATTGCTATACCAAGCTCAAAGGGAACGAGAAATGGCGGTTGACGCGCCTGTCGCTGTCCAAGGGGAAGGACGCCATTGATCTGGACGCGCCGCTGGCAATGTCGGCAGGGCGTCCTACCGGCAACAAGGCTGTCAAGGCCGCCTTGGCCGACGCAGCGTCGTGTGAGAAGACGCATGCATCGATCACGAAATGCCTCGCGGACGTCTCCTCGACCTTTCTCTCCCGCGACAAAAAGAACGACGAAAGGTGGGCGGAGCTGCTCAAGAGGCAAGAGGAGAAGTTGGAGCTCAAGAAACGCAGGGACGACATGTCCCTGCTGAGAGCGTCGACAGAGGGAATCTCTCCCCGGACGCGGGCGGCGCACAACTTCTTCAAAGGTCAGATCCTCGACGACATCGAAGCCAAAATGGCGGCGGCCGACGCAGCGGCCCAGGAAGCGGTAGCGGCAGTGGCAGCAACCGCGGCGCAAGAGCCGGCTGACGCGTCTTCGACTGCTACACCATCGTCGGCCTACGCGACGGCGGCGGAGCAGATGGAGCATGCACAGCACCAGGCAGATCGCGACGAGGTCATCGTGATCGACGGGTCTGCGTCGACTCAGGATACGTCGCCTCGACCAACCGCTTCTTCTAATTTAGCATGCACTATGGTCTGTAATATGATCGCGCGCCTAGTACTTTGATCGCCGCTACTCTGATCGCGACGATTCGGCGGGAACGATCTCTTTTGAATGCAACAATTTGAATTTCTGATTGGGGGCGACGTTTGGGGGACGCGGCTGGAGAGCGACGTCCCCCAAAGGCGGCACGAATAAAACACGTCACCCAAACATTCAATCCGGCACGGTTTAAAGGACGCTTTGGGGGACGCGGGCTGAAGATGCTCTAAGTTGCTCGGTCCACCATTGATTCGAGACCCTGTCGTTAATCAAGTACAAATCCAAGGGGGCACTTTTTCCCTGAGCGCCACGGCCAAACGAGGCGCCGAATTTCGATGTGCATGCACAGGCGAAGAGTACAGTGAAGAAGCCTAGATCTACGCCGGGAGTGGCGCCGACAGATGGGGAATTAAACCCTGCATCTAGCTCGCGCCTCGACCCCGACATAGGTCACCGACGCCCGCCAGCAGTTTATTGACCCGAACATGGGCTAGCTCTCTCCCGATAGAATCTCCCACGAGGCTCCATGCATCGATCTGGAGGACCAATAATATCGCCACCATTTAACGATGGAAGCTCGTGTGATGGTGTCTCTGTCAGCTCCCGAAAGCGCGCGCACCTGCAGCATCTATATCCCATGCACACCCACATGCTTGCACGGTGCCTCTCTGGTCCAATCACGGCATGCCAGCTCCGGTGGAGCTTCGCCGGACGCATGCCTACTTAAGCTGCTCTGCTTCTCATCTCTGGCCATTACCTTTCAACTTGCTTATTTCACTCACTCAAACATGGACACATCATCTGCTCGTTTGCTTGCGTTGTTTGCAGTTGCCACATGCCTCCCCTGGAACAAGGCTTCCTGCTTCACGTCCTCCGGCGTGACCAGAGCATTCGCGACCTTCTACGGCGGCAGTGACGCCTCAGGGACGATGGGTACGGAAATGTTACTCATATCTTCTTTCATCACCAACACTTCATTCCATCATGGTATTCCGTCCGTCTATGTTCAATATGCAGGTGGGGCGTGCGGGTACGGCAACCTCTACTCGACGGGGTACGGCGCGAACACGGCGGCGCTGAGCACGGCGCTGTTCAACGACGGCGCCTCCTGCGGGCAGTGCTACCGGATCGCCTGCGACTACGCGGCGGACCCGCGATTCTGCCTCCGCGGCAAGTCCGTCACCATCACCGCCACCAACCTCTGCCCGCCCAACTACGCGCTGCCCAACGACGACGGCGGCTGGTGCAACCCGCCGCGGCAGCACTTCGACATGGCCGAGCCCGCCTGGCTCAACATCGGCATCTACCGCGGCGGCATCGTCCCGGTCCTCTACCAGCGGGTGCCCTGCGTCAAGAAAGGCGGCGTCAGGTTCACCGTCACCGGCCACGACTACTTCGAGCTCGTGCTCGTCACCAACGTCGCCGGTTGCGGCTCCGTGCAGGCCGTCTCCATCAAGGGCTCCAGGACCGGGTGGATGGCCATGTCCAGGAATTGGGGGGTCAACTGGCAGTCCAACGCGCTGCTCACCGGCCAGGGCCTCTCCTTCAAGGTCACCAGCACCGACGGCCAAACGCTCGTCTTCCCCAACGTCGCCCCGGCAGGGTGGGGATTCGGCCAGACCTTCGAGACGTCCAAACAGTTCTCCTAGAAGAACCACGTGCGGTTTTGTATATGCTGATCGATCAATCGGTCATGTGTAACTAAAGTTAAGATATACAGTATGTCGGTGATATATTTCCTAAGGGAAGGGGGCAAGTACCATGTATTTGTCAATCATGAGCTTTGTGCCCCAGTCCCAGCTTTGCTAGCTTCGACTCCATGTTAGCTGGAGAAGGGTTTTTTTTGTCGTTCCCTCGTCATTTCCTATTGAGAGTGAGTAACTAAAATTTAGAGCACCCAGCGGCAGAAATACAAACTCATCGAATTGTTTTTCTTTTTGGCAAACTCGTCGAAATGATGATTTTCTGTTGGATAATCTTTTGCTCTAAAATCTGTATTCTTTATAATTTGATGGGAATTCTGCTGCCCCGCTTATTTCATGATGAATTCACGCTAATCTAGCTCATTCTTCTCTCGTCACAAGCGCATCATTTAGATCAGATAACATATATATAACCTACTCCGGCCTGAAATGTCGGTCTCCATATTTCGCACCATAGTTTTGATGTTTATAACACCACAATCATGCATATATAACATCAATAACTAAGAAAAGACAAGATAATTAAAGTGCACGCACCCTTAGGATGGCGCCATTTGTCTTTTCATGTACTTGCAAGAGGTGCAACCTTGTGCATCCCGTGTCTAGTGTGCGTCAACACGTGTGTGGAGTGCGTCACTAGGGGAGCCCCACCACAACACATGGTTTTATATGTGGGTTTCATGTACCGCACGATTTTTTGTTTTGCATGATTTTCTCGTTTGGAGCCAAGCTGTTTTTAATCGTTTGGGATCCCTCTTGTTAGTTCTCTAGCACCAGTTTTTGTTTTCCAACTGTTGTGTTTGAGCTTAATTTTCATCCTCGTAACTAAAAGCATGGAAGAATATATCATATGATATGAATCTAACCACACAATTCTTCGCTAACTGAACTTTTTTTTGTTTTCACAATTTTTGTCTTGGCTAACTTTGTCTCTAAAACTTGTGTTGGCATCCGAAACCCACCGGCGAGTAGCGACGGGCAACACGTAGAGCCGGGAGGCTCCCAGAACTGCGGCTGGCCCTGGTCCCTCGAGCGACGGCCCGCAAAGCTCCGGCACGCACGTCCCGATGCTGGTGCAAGGGCGTGCCACCTGACCTATACCTGGTCAGGAAGGTGATGATCTGCTTCGCTTAGTTTCCTGCATGACATACACGTAAACATTAAATACGAGCCTCGATCGGCTCTCAGGTTGTCCTGTGAATCGGCTCAAGGAGCCGATCCACCCATGACTCGTATGAGGTTTACGATCACATGGTGGTCCTGCTTGATCAATATAGAGCTAAAACGACCTACGACGATCTAGGGTTTTCACCGCATAATCGGAACATCCTACACGTGATTGAGCCTGGCAGCCACGCAAGATGATAATAAACCAGCCCTAGATAAGGCCTAAAAACCAACATGGAGTTGATTCCCGGAACATCTTATCTAGGGCTAGCAAACTACACCCTACGTGCTACTGGATCCTTCAACCCGTTTGCAAGGCCTAACTATGCAGATATTAAACTAATCCTTGAAGAACAAGGAGCAATCATAACAGATCGGATCTACTAAACACGGATCAAGCAAGGTGCCACCCTTGCACCTCAGATCGGCGCAAGGGTGGCTAGATGTCTAGGGATAGCATGGAGCAAAGCATATATCGTGGTAAAGCAATGCTAACCCTAACACATCTACGATAACTATGTTGCTCGCCATCAACAAGGCTTCAGCACGAGCAATGCATGAACAACGAATAAACGTATACTGTCTAGATCGCAAGATGCGATCTAGGCAGCATGATGCTTACCCGGAAGAAACCCTCGAAACAAGGGGTTGGCGATGCGCCTAGATTGGTTTGTTGTGAACGTGATTGTTGTTTTTCTCAATAACCCTAGATACATATTTATAGTCCGTAGACTTTCTAACGTGGGAATAATCCCAACCGTGTACGAGCCAAATTCTACCTAACCGACACGTATCCTACTATATTTACAGATACACGGGCAAACCAGCCCAAACTTCGTGTACAAGGCCGATTCATGTATATCTTCCGTGTATATTCTTCAAGCTCATCTTTAATCACGGCCCACCTCTGATCTGGTCAAATTCTGGTGATAACACATGCCCCCCTGGTTTTGGAAATGATAATTCCAAAACCACTTTGCCTTTTCCTCGTCGGGTCATGTCGTGGCAGAGTAGAACCGCCGCAGTATCCTTCATCATGATGCCTTACCTTCTCAACTTCTCTGCAAGATTTGACAGCGTTTTGGCATCGCCTCCTCGAAAACTGCCATGGCATTAAATTTCCACTACGTCTCATTTATTTAACCGCGCCGCACAGTTCACCTCTTCATCCCCTTGCTCTGCTCTGGCCATCGAAAAAACCCTCCTCCACCATGGACTCATCCTCCTCCTCTGCTTCATCGGCTCTCTCCTTCCAATCTTCTTCCTCAAGCGAGCCGATGTCAGAGCAAGAGTGGGACTTTGACTTCATGCCAGATGGCCCACCCGAGGCCCTCGTTGGGTCAGATGGCGACTTGCCCCTGACCGATGGGGAGGACGACCTCCGGTTCCTTATCGACAGGGAACTGGAGAGCGAGAGCGAGGACGACCTCCACTCCTGGGCAAGCTTCACCTCCTCCGACGAGGAAGAGGAAGAAGAAGAAGAGGAGGAAGAGGAGGAAGAAGAGGAAGAGGAGGAAGACGACTCCTCCTCCTCCGCCGGGTATCCGCCGGCAAAGCGCCTCCGCGCTTGGGCGGACAGCGACGACGACGATGATGACGAGGAAGAAGAAGCTCCGGCCGAGGGCTGGGGCAGCAGCGACGAGGAAGTCTGCGGAAGCAGCGCCGACGGCAGTTACGACGTCGACGACGAGGCCAGCGAGGATTAGTAGTATAGGATTAGTAGTACTCGAGCAATCGGCTCTTCTTTTGTTCTTCCTTTCTTGAGCAATCGGCTCTTCATTGTAAAAACCCCTCTTACTAATGAAGAAGTGCTTCCAGTTAATTTTACCGATAGTCAAAGTCAAACAATCCCCAAAAGAGCCAATGGCATCGCATCGGCCTCTACCATAAAACGCGAGTAAGGCCAACCCAGTTGCCCCTTCAAACGGTAACCTGCGACCTCCGTCTGAGAAAGCAAACTCAGATCCCCAAATCGCCGCCCGAGCAGATCCAACTCACGGCCATACGAATCTCAGATCTCAACCGTGCCACTCCAACTCCACAGCGCATCCAATGGCGGAATCATCCAACGCCAACGCCATGGTCTTCGGTCTGAAGGTAATCCTTAACCGCCCCTCGCCATCCGAGTAAATGTTAGGATTTACAGCAATCACCTGAATTAATGTCCTATTTCGTTATTAATTTAGGTTTCAGACATCCTACTGCCGCATCCTTCTCTTCCAAATTCTATGTGTCTTGGCCCCCGTTCTTCTGAGAGTCCCGCTCACTTAATCTCATGCGAGGCTAACAGAATCCCCTTCGTGAACCAGAACTTAGATCTGACTTCCTGGGCCGACTGCCTGCGAGCCTGGCCTAATCCTCCTGAGGGTTGGGTGGCATGGTACAATAGAGTGTCAAAAACCCATTATGCCACCTGGGAAACTATAGGGATAGCCGATGCCTTGTCATTATCATTGTCTCCTCTTGAAAAGAATGAGAATATTCTGAAAACCATCGGCTACTTCTGGTCTGATGCACTGAACTGCTTCATGTTTGGCCACGGCCCCATGACACCAACTCTGCTGGACGTGGCCATGATCACAGGCCTAGACATTGCATCCTCAAGCCCCTCTGCTTTTAAGCTGCCAAAGGTCCCTTTCACCCTTTCCTCCAAAACAGAGTGTACCAGCTCGGGTGCCTACCTCAGACGTTATATGAAAACCAAAGGCCCTGTGACAGAGAGGGAACACACTGCCTTCCTGAACTTCTGGTTGGAGCACTTCATATTCTGTGGCCCATCACTCGCCCCAACCAAGAATTACCTCTCCCTGGCCTATGAACTGGCCAAAGGCACTCAGCTTGGCGTCGGCAAACTGCTTCTTGGGGAGGTCTATCGATCTCTCCAACTGATGTCTGTCAAACTGTTCTCCCAAAAGACAGTTAAAACAGGAGGTCCTTGGTGGTTTATTCAGTTATGGGCTCAGCTGTACTTCCAACACCAGATCCCAAACTTCCCGCCTTTGGCCACCTGCACCTTTCCAAATGCTAGTGGCAAGAAAATCCGATGCACTAGCTATGGCCAAGCTCTGTACAGCCTCCCAGGCAGCAGGCTGATCCCTAAGGAAGCATCAGAGTGGTTCAGAACTTTCTTCCAAGGCTTGGACAATCCTCTGTTCTTTCCTTATACCGAATCCAAAAAAATTGAGAACCCAGTTTCCTTCAGGTTGGACAGCTTTGCCGATGACCCCAGCACTCGGCATTTGTACTCTATCATGATCCGTCCTTGCTTTCTTCCAGTTGGCATGAGTACCTCAAACAGAATCATCAAGCCTGGTTATGAATCTTACCAACCGGTGGTAGTAGCCCGGCAGTTTGGTCTTGGGCAAGTGTCTCCACACTTCTTTCTCCACCACCTGACAGAAAGCAGAGCTGAACTGCCTGACATCCTTACTAGCCAGAGGTGCTATTCCTTCTTTGACGCTCTGTCCATTCCAATCCCGCACAACCTTCATTTCACCACCACTTCCGATGGCTTCGAGACCTGGTGGTCTATGTGGAAGACCCACGCTTTCAGAAGAGCTCTAGGACCGCTGCTGAAGTAACTTGATGCTGAATACGATGTCCCTACAGACCAGGTACTATTACTTATAAATTCCTTGCAATGGCTCGCAATGATTGTATGTAACCCGGCTCTATCTCCTTGCAGCAGCAAGATGGCCCAGAACCCATGCAAGCCGATGGCTCCCCCTTCAAGTTCCTTCCCCCAGCCCCGGTGGTTCTCTTCTGCCAGAGTTCGCCACCCCTAAAGAAGGTTATGATGCAGGGCCAGCCGATTTCTCCGAAATCGGCCTCCAAAAGCAGAGCATCCTCAGGGCCAGCTGCCCCCCGAGCCTCAATCCCAGCAAGGAAAGCTGTGAGGAAAGTGGCTGCCAGGAAGACCTTGAAGCGCCAAGCCCCTACTCCTGCTCAAGAAAGCCTGCACGTAAGTTGATCTATGCCTTGACTAATTTCATCTGTCCTTCCAGGCTTTGGCAACATGCTTGTATTTCTTTTACAGACCTCCACCGAGGAGAACCCCAGCGAGGAGGCACAGTCCAATCGAAGGGACTCGAGCTCAAGTGATTCAGGAAGAACCACCACCCAGAGCCAGACGGACTTGCCACCGTCGGCTTCCAAGAAAAGGTCAGCCCCCGAAGCCGTTGTTTCTCAAGCTCCGATCAGAACAGGGTCGCGCGTGAAGCGTCGATGCGTCAAGAGGGCTCGCAAAGACCCACGGGCTTCTTCACCAAGCCAGGAGGTTTCAAATGTAATTACTCCCCTGGTTTATATTTCATGCTATCCCATTGCCACTCGGATCGGCTAATCACTTCCTTTTGTAGACGAATGAGACCTCTAGCGGAGACGTCGAAGAGGTACTGATGCCATCCGCCACGCTAGACCTAGCAACTTCAAAGAGCACGGCTGATAAGGTGGCCAACCTAACCAAGCCCACGAAAAAGCCGATCACCACAACATCGGCTGTCCCTCCCACCTTGGGAGAGGTATACTCGATTCCCTTGGCTCTACCCTTTTCCTTTTGCTGTATACTAATGCTGTTCTTGTTCGTCTGTCAGGGTTGTGATCTCTCAAGCTTGCTGACGTTCGACCCTGAATCCATCGAACCAGCTACTTCCAAGGCAGGTGAAGAGCCAAGTCCTAGCACGGCCCATGGTCCACTCCAGCGTCTCAAGGCTTTGCTCTCCTCCTCAGTCGAGACCCTGGTTGAAAACCCCGAGGAAGTAAAGGGCATTCTCGAAGACATCCAGCCCCATCTCCCAGTGACACTGCAGGTGAAACTTTGGCCAGCTGTGACTCTGTCGGTCTTCAGGTCAAGGGTGCAGTCGGCTCATCAGAGAATTAACCTTCGCCACGCCCAGCTACCGTTGAGAGCCGATATTGCAGACAAGTGTCAATGGCTTAACGAGAAAAAGGCTGCCCTGGACACCAAAACTGACACCTCTGCCAACAGTGCTGAACTCGACACCCTGCGTAAGGAATTGGAGAACCTTGAAGAGAGGGTCAGGGTGACCAAGCAGCTTATCCAAGACAAGGAAGCTCTTATTGCCCGCTCTCAAGAGGAAGCAAAAGGCCTCACAGCGGATCTGAAGACCGATCTGGCTGAAATTCGTGCCCTGAGCAGTCAGCTGGTGACAGGCAAAGATGAGGACGACGAGGCTGAGATCGCCGAGGTGGATCGTATCCGTGCTGACGCCCTTCATGCCCTCAACGCGTTTCTTCAGTAGAGCCTCTCTGTGTAAACTGATAAATGCTTTGTTGAACTTGTACCTCCAGAGTCGATGGCTTTGCATCGGCTTTTTATTCTGAAGTCGATGTCTGTGCATCGGCTGTGACTTGCATGTACAATTTTTTTTTTTACTGGCCGATTTTTCTATCGGCCCCCCCATATTTCACTGTCCATGTATCGCATACGTTCATCTGATTAGGTGCCCCCCGAGCCGAATCTGTCAGGTTACTGCAGATATCGGCTCTGCAGTTATCCAAAGAACTATACCTGAACATCGGCTCTATCATGACCAATGTTGACTTCTTCTAGCTCGTCAGCCGATGTAAACCCATGCCCTAGCTTTCCGTCTCTTGTTAGATCAACACTGAACACAGGCAAAACGTATGGCGAGGATAATAATATGGGCCGATTGCTGGAATCGGCCCCCATTTTGATTGCATTGCTCAATGAAGGTTTACATCTTGTTCGTGTGTCACTACGACTACGTGGCATGCTTGAGACAAGATCATCGCTTTTTACTTTTTGGGGCCGATCACAAGGATCGGCCTTGCCACGTACGTCCATAGCCTTTGCTCTTGTTACACGGTCAGGCCGGTGGAGAAGACCAGCCTCACCCCGTTTTTTGTCACGTTGATGCGCTCACAGTCATCCAAAGTGATGCCGGAGAGTGGCTCTTGGCCTGCCGTCTCCCAAACATTCATGCCAGCCGTTGAAATCTCGGCTGAGTCATCTGCGTGGACGATCTCTACTTCATCTCCATCCCACTGTATTAAGCATTGATGCATCGTGGATGGAATGCAGCAGTTGGCGTGGATCCAATCTCTCCCTAGCAGGACAGCGTAGGTGCTCTTGCTGTCGACGATGAAGAACGTCGTAGGGATGGTCTTCCTTCCTACGGTCAAATCCACGTTCAGAACACCTTGTGCTTCTGATGCTTGGCCGTTGAAATCGCTCAATGTGACGTTGGTCTTGATCAGATCCGAGCTAGAGCGTCCTAGACGACGTAGCATGGAGTATTGCATGATGTTGACTGCCGCTCCGGTGTCGACCAGCATCTTGTTGACCGGATGCCCATTGATATAACCTCGTAAGTACAGGGCCTTCAGGTGTCTGTAACTTCTTTCTCGTGGCTTCTCAAAGATAACCGGCCTTGGGCCGCAGTCAAGTTGTGCCACAGGTGCCTCTTCGGTTCCAGGAGCACAAAACTCCGCCGGAAGAATGAACATCATGTTTGTGCCAGCCGATGTCTCATCATCGGCTTTCTTCTGCTTGGGGCGCCACTCTTTCTTCTGTGGTCGACCCTCCTCGTCCAGAGTTCGCTGAATTTTCGCGGCCAGATCTGGACGCTTTTCCTCAACGTATGCAGGTATAACCTTTCGGCTTCCTCCAAGCAATGTAGTCGCTGAACCCTACGTTTTTGGGAGTGGCTGAGTCCATCAGGGCACCACCTTGGACGGTGGTATTTATCTTCTTCTTCTTCTTCTTCTTCGTCTTCATCTTCTAATTCCTCGAGATCTTCCACCCGAGAGGACTCAGCTTGCTTGTTCCGAGATGGGAGAGGTCCTAGACGCTTGAACACTGACACGTCTCCCGTGCCCTTCTTCTTTTGTCTACATTCTGGGCAGTTGCCGATTGTGGGCAATCGGCTCATTCCTGAATCCCAGCAGTGTTTGAAGAAGGGACAGTCCCAGTGCCTGTCCACGTCGTCCTGCTCTCTTGACTTCTCCTTGGCATGGCGCTCGTATCTTTCCTCGTCTCGATCATGCCGACGATGTCTCCTGGCGTCCCTGCTAGCTAGACGATCTCTTTCGTCATCGTCGTTGTATCGTCGGCGTTGGTCGTACTGACTCACATATTTGTTGAGGAGGTGATCAGAGAGAGGTCGTTGATATCGCACATTCTTCACTTCTCCCTCTGTGATGTAGCGCTTGCCATCGTTTCGGAGCCGATCGCGTGGAACGGCTTCCTCCTTGTCCTTGCCACGAGAGCGACTGCCCTCGTCTCTGTCCTTACCAGGGTGGTGCACAGGCCCGACCATGTTGATGCTGAACGAGAAACCTGGCTGGCACCTCCAGGGGCAAGCGTACTCCACCATGTTAACGGCGGGGAAGGGGTGTGTGTCGACTTTCATGGCGTACTGGCTGAAAATTAGACGCCCTTGTTCTATCGCCATTTGGATCTGCTGATGCCACACCCTACAGTCGTTGGTGGTATGGGTGAACGTGTTATGCCACTTGCAATATGGCTTGCCGTTGAGCTCTTGCACCGTAGGGAATTTGTGGCCTTCGGGTAACTTTAGCTGCTTCTCCTTGAGCAAGAGGTCGAAAATTTGCTCAGCTTTGGTCACGTCGAAGTCAAACCCTCTTGGAGGACCTTGTGGCTTAACCCACTTGCAAGACACGGGGTTTGCCCCCCGAGTCCATTCAGCTACTGCTACCTCCTGATCTCCTGCAGAGCCTTCATCTTCCTCTGTCTCTACCAGGACTACCGCACGCTTGAACTTGTCCTGGTACAACTCTGGGTGGCGCTGTTCATATAATGACAGTTTCTGAACCATATGCGCCAACGAAGCGTACTCTGCTTGGGAAGCCATATCCTTGATCGGCGATGCGAGACCCACCACCGCCAATTCGACTGCTTCTTTTTCAGTCAAACGAGCCGAATAGCATCGGTTCCTGATGGCCCTGAAGCGCTGGATGTATTCTGACACTGTTTCTCCGCGCTTCTGCCGTACTTGTGCTAGATCGGCAATGCCAGCCTCGGAAGCCTCTGAGTGATACTGCATGTGGAACTGCTCTTCCATCTGCTTCCAAGTCCGGATTGAATCTGGTGGCAACGAGGTGTACCACCCGAAAGCCGATCCTGTGAGGGACTGTGCGAAGAACCTCACGCGTAGTGCATCTGATGCTGAGATCGTGCCCAGCTGCGCCAAATATCGGCTCACATGCTCGATTGAACTGGAGCCATCTGACCCACTAAACTTGGAGAATTCAGGGAGCCAATATTTGGGTGGTAGTGGGATCAAATCGTACTCGTTGGGGTACGGGTTGGAATAGCCGATTGCCCTCCTTTTCGGCACAATGCCGAACTGGTCTCTCAAGATGGTACTGATCTGATCCGCGGTGCTAGCTGCAGGAGTCGAACTCTGAAGATTCGCTGGAGTGGCATACTTAGCTAGCCACGCTTGCTTCTCAAGATCTGAGCTAGCTGCAGGAGTTGAGCTTTGGAGGTTTGTTGGAGTGGCATACTTAGCTAGCCACGCCTGCTTCTCAAGATCTGATCCAGAAGCCCCTCCTGCTGTTCCAGAAATCCCTGCTGTTGCAGACTGGTTCGTGAGTGCCCGATTCTTGCGCAGCGGCACATATGTGCACGTGTACCCGTGCGGGATCTCCTTAGCTAGGCGCCTCATTCAAGAACTGGTAATCACTAGGATCGCCACCGATCTTGTAGACGATGAATGCCGGTGAACTCGGCACTTCTGGTGCTGCCCAGCGCGAACGGCAGCGGTGGTCGGGTCTGGAGTGGTATCTCTCCTTGGTGAGTCCCTAGAGCAGGTCCTGACGGAGAGTACTGATGTCTCATGATTTCCTGGATCACCCGAAGCGCGACACGCTCCAAAGCGTTCACCAGGCTCTCAGAATGGCGGTGTAGCGAATGAGCTACCATGTGATTGACCTCCTGACGCAGAGACCTGGTGCGTTCTTCTGAAGGGGTAGACAGGTCCACTCCATCGAGCGCGCCTTCAGGTGAGAACCCTTTCCACCTGATGCCGTGTGAGCGGGTCCTCTGGAAAGAGCCGATTAGGTCGGCTTCGAAGATAGCTTTGACATCGTCATACTTCTTCTTGAGCTCCTCCGTCAGATCCTCGTACGTGACTGGATCTTCCGCCATCTCAGATGCGGATGGCGATGCGGTTGATGTCGAAGACTGTCCCACCGGGCGTGCCAGAATGTGTTGGCGTCCGAAACCCACCGGCGAGTAGCGACGGGCAACACGTAGAGCCGGGAGGCTCCCAGAACTGCGGCTGGCCCTGATCCCTCGAGCGACGGCCCGCAAAGCTCCGGCACGCACGTCCCGATGCTGGTGCAAGGGCGTGCCACCTGACCTATACCTGGTCAGGAAGGTGATGATCTGCTTCACTTAGTTTCCTGCATGGCATACACGTAAACATTAAATACGAGCCTCGATCGGCTCTCAGGTTGTCCTGTGAATCGGCTCAAGGAGCCGATCCACCCATGACTCGTATGAGGTTTACGATCACATGTTGGTCCTGCTTGATCAATATAGAGCTAAAACGACCTACGACGATCTAGGGTTTTCACCGCATAATCGGAACATCCTACACGTGATTGAGTCTGGCAGCCACACAAGATGATAATAAACCAGCCCTAGATAAGGCCTAAAAACCAACATGGAGTTGATTCCCGGAACATCTTATCTAGGGCTAGCAAACTACACCCTACGTGCTACTGGATCCTTCAACCCGTTTGCAAGGCCTAACTATGCAGATATTAAACTAATCCTTGAAGAACAAGGAGCAATCATAACAGATCGGATCTACTAAACACGGATCAAGCAAGGTGCCACCCTTGCACCTCAGATCGGCGCAAGGGTGGCTAGATGTCTAGGGATAGCATGGAGCAAAGCATATATCGTGGTAAAGCAATGCTAACCCTAACACATCTACGATAACTACGTTGCTCGCCATCAACGAGGTTTCAGCACGAGCAACGCATGAACAACGAATAAACGTATACTGCCTAGATCGCAAGATGCGATCTAGGCAGCATGATGCTTACCCGGAAGAAACCCTCGAAACAAGGGGTTGGCGATGTGCCTAGATTGGTTTGTTGTGAACGTGATTGTTGTTTTTCTCAATAACCCTAGATACATATTTATAGTCCGTAGACTTTCTAACGTGGGAATAATCCCAACCGTGTACGAGCCAAATTCTACCTAACCGACACGTATCCTACTATATTTACAGATACACGGGCAAACCAGCCCAAACTTCGTGTACAAGGCCGATTCATGTATATCTTCCGTGTATATTCTTCAAGCTCATCTTTAATCACGGCCCACCTCTGATCTGGTCAAATTCTGGTGATAACAACTTGTTAGAGTTTAATTGAGCTCCAAAAAATATGAAGAAAGATGCAAGACAATATTTTCGAGAATTAACAAGAATTTATTCGGAAAGTACATGAGCACCAATGCTTCTGAGTTTTGAAAATCATTTTTTTAATTTTAAAAATTGAAATTAAATGCGAACATACATATAAACATTCCGAAGGTACGGTAGAAAGTTTGGAGATTTTTTTATGTTTTTAGCTATCCCAAAAAGGCAAATTTCTGACAAATATATGCCCATATACACCGCCACAAATTTGTTTTTTTTCTTGTAGCTTAAAATACAATGCATTTTGTACCAAAACTTCGCACGATTATTCAGGACAAGTATATTTGTTCATGGAGTAAATTTGATGATTTTCTGGAACACAAAAATACAATTCTCAAATATTTTAAAAACTGAGAGCATTGGTACTTATGTGCACCAAATTTGCTTATTACAAAAGATATCGGTCATGCTAAATGTTTCTTCACTAGATACGGCCCTACTGTGAAATCTTTCAGGCCGTGGGTAGCCTGGAGTATGGGCCTTGAGGGGATCATGTGACCCAACAAGGCAAATGGCAACGAGATGGTTGCTTTGTTATTTTGCTAGTTTTGCTATAGCCCACTGGCAACACCCTAGTCTGCATTTCGAAAGAAGCTCCTCTCACCAGCAGTACCTAAAACAGACCTGGCGATTTAGCCTTTAGGGTATCTCCAACGGCGCGACGCATTTTAATGTCCGCGAGCATTCGTTTGCGTCGCGCTGGGACGTAAAAATGATCGTTTTTGTCCGCGCGTCCGTTTGCGTCTGGGGTCTGCTCCAGCGGGGCGACGCATTTTTTTTTCCTTTCTTCCCTCTTCTCCATTTAAACATAGTTTCAAATATAACATTTTAAAACATGATTTTACACAAACTAACACATAGTTGGGCACATGGTTTACACAAACTAACACATAGTTTGAACCATGGTTGACACAAATATAATTTTTTTTAAAAAGAAGCCAGTTGTGTTGATTTCCGTATGTTTGCTGCCAAGAAAGAACATTCAAGGGCACCCAGTCACCCAAACTGGAAAATCCAGCGGGAGGAGATGGTGCCCTTGTTGGTTCTACCGATGAAGCGAACATCCAGAAACCTCGACTACTGGCTTCGTCTGACCCGTAGCCAGATTCTCTGCAAATAAAGAACACTCAACGTTCTAACTATCGGTGTCGGAGCCGGAGTCGTCGGTGTGGTAGTGCCTGCGGCAGGCTGTGTCGTCGAACACCTTGACGATCATCTCGCTGTCCCCTCGTAGAGGAAGGTGAGCTGGCAGCCGGGCTCGAGGTCGAGGTCACGGGCAAACTTGTCCCACCCCGTGTGCAGGTACATCTTGCCCTGCCCATCGAACAGGACCTCCACGGTCCAGCGGCAGAAGTTGCAGCTGGCCTCCCGTAGCTGCAAGTGCGCCGGCTCGATGCCGTCGACGAACTCGGCGAACTTGTCCGGTAGCCTCTTGATGGCGAGTGGGTCGTCGTCGATGCGGAGGAGGAACTCGAAGCAGCGCTCCTCCTGCGAGGACGAGGAGGGCGCAGGCGACGGCGAGCGTGGGGCCGTAGCTGCTCCACCACGGCGGCCCCTGATACGTCTCAAACGTATCTATAATTTCTTATGTTCCATGCTACTTTATTGATGATACTCACATGTTTTATACATACTTTATGTCATATTTATGCATTTTCCGGCACTAACCTATTAACAAGATGCCGAAGAGCCAGTTGTTGTTTTCTGCTGTTTTTGGTTTCAGAAATCCTAATAAGGAAATATTCTCGGAATTGGACGAAATCAACGCCCAGGATCTTATTTTTCCACGAAGCTTCCAGAAGTCCGAAAGGGAAACGAAGTGGGGCGACGAGGCGCCCACACAACAGGGCGGCGCGGCCAAGGCTTGGGCCGCACGGCCCTAGCGTGTGGGGCCCTCGTGGCGCCCCCTGACCTACCCTTCCGCCTACATAAGCCTTCGTCGATAATAGTTCCAGTACCGAGAGCCACGATACGGAAAACCTTCCAGAGACGCCGCCGCCAATCCCATCTCGGGGGATTCAGGAGATCGCCTCCGGCACCCTGCCGGAGAGGGGAATCATCTCCCGGAGGACTCTTCACCGCCATGGTCGCCTCCGGAGTGATGTGTGAGTAGTTCACCCCTGGACTATGGGTCCATAGCAGTAGCTAGATGGTCGTCTTCTCCTAATTATGCTATCATTGTTGGATCTTGTAAGCTGCCTAACATGATCAAGATCATCTATCTGTAATGCTACATGTTGCGTTTGTTGGGATCCGATGAATAATGAATGCTATGTTATGTTGATTATCAATCTATCATCTATGTGTTATTTATGATCTTGCATGCTCTCCGTTATTAGTAGAGGCTCTGGCCAAGTCGTTACTTGTAACTCCAAGAGAGAGTATTTATGCTCGATAGTGGGTTCATGCCTCCATTAAATCTGGGACAATGACAGAAAGTTCTAAGGTTGTGGATGTGCTGTTGCCACTAGGGATAAAACATCAATGTTATGTCTAAGGATGTATTTGTTTATTACATTACGCACCATACTTAATGCAATTGTCTGTTGTTTACAACTTAATACTTGAAGGGGTTCGGATGATAACCTGAAGGTGGACTTTTTAGGCATAGATGCATGCTGGATAGCGGTCTATGTACTTTGTCGTAATGCCCAATTGAATTTCACACTACTCATCATAACATGTATGTGCATTGTCATGCTCTCTTTATTTGTCAGTTTCCCAATTGTAATTTGTTCACCCAACATGCTATTTCTTATGGGAGAGACACCACTAGTGAACTGTGGACCCCGGTCCATTCTTTTACATCGAATACAATCTACTGCAATACTCGTTCTACTGTTTTCTGCAAACATCATCATCCACACTATACATCTAATCCTTTGTTACAGCAAGCCGGTGAGATTGGCAACCTCACTGTTAAGTTGGGGCAAAGTATCTTGGTTGTGTTGTGCAGGTTCCACGTTGGCGCCGGAATCACTGGTGTTGCGCCGCACTACACTCCGCCGCCATCAACCTTCAACGTGCTTCTTAACTCCTACTGGTTCGATAACCTTGGTTTCTTACTGAGGGAAAAACTTGCCGTTGTACGCATCATACCTCCTCTTGGGGTTCCCAACGGACGTGTGCTTTACCGTCACAAGCAGCAAAGCTTTTTCTGGCGCCGTTGCCGGAGAGATCAAGACACGCTGCAAGGGGAGTCTCCACTTCCAATCTCTTTACTTTGTTTTTGTCTTGCTTTATTTTTTATTTACTACTTTGTTTGCTGCACTATATCAAAATACAAAAAAACTAGTTGCTAGCTTTACTTTATTTACTATCTTGTTTGCGTTCTCCATATTAAAAACATAAAAAAAATTAGTTACTTGCATTTACTTTATTTGCTTTTTGTTTACTTCATCATGTTTCCTCCTAAGTTTATTCTTAAAGATGTACCGGTAGGCCGAGGTTCTATACTTGGGAAAGATAATATAGAAGATTTTTTCACTCATATTAGTACGGTTGAAGATTTTGAAGATAGACACTTGGTAGAACTTGCTCCTACATATGAAATTGTTGTTGCTTCTTTAGTACACGCGTTAGGAGCTAGATTTGTTAATCTCAATCCCGTGATTCAACATATGTTTCTTACACTCAGTGATATGGAAGAAGGAGAAAAGAAAGATTTTGTATTAGAAACCCTTCTTAAAGAATTTGGTGGTGTAGCAAGAGAAGCTAGAAAAGTCTTTGCTAAATATAATATGCTTGGCTCTTATACCAACTTTGCTAGTACCCTTGAAAAGATGGAAAAAGATAGACAAAAGTACACTAATCAAGTTAATTATGAGGAGGATATTAAAACATCAATACCTTGCAAGCTCTTAGGAATGTGCGAGGCACTAGAAAATAACTATGCTTGGCTTGTCCCTGAAAATTTGTTTGATGAGAATAGCAAGCCTACGACTAATGAAAAGGGAGCCTCTCTTACATAGATAAGATACAATGCATAGTTGAGAAAACTCCAAACCCCGATGTTGATGCTTCATCTCTTGATAATACTTGATTCACACTTTCTGCGCCTAGCTGAAAGGCGTTAAAGAAAAGCGCTTATGGGAGACAACCCATGATTTTACTACAGCACTTTTGTTTTATATTTGAGTCTTAGAAGTTGTTACTAATGTAGCAACCTCTCCTTATCTTAATTTTGTTGCATTGTTGTGCCAAGTAAAGTCTTTGATAGTAAGGTTCATATCAGATTTGGATTACTGCGCAGAAACAGATTTCTTGCTGTCACGAATTTGAGCAGTAGTCTCTGTAGGTAACTCAGAAAAATCTGTCAATTTACATGAGTAATCCACAGATATGTACGCAACTTTCATTCAATTTGAGCATTTTCATTTGAGCAAGTCTGGTGCACCTAAAAAATTCGTCTTTACGTACTGTTCTGTTTTGACAGATTCTGCCTTTTATTTCACATTGCCTGTTTTGCTATGTTTGATGGATTTCTTTATTCCATTAACTTTCAGTAGCTTTGTGCAATGTCCAGAAGTGTTAAGAATGATTATGTCACCTCTTAACATGTGAATTTTGATTATGCACTAACCCTCTAATGAGTTGTTTTGAGTTTGGTGTGGAGGAAGTTTTCAAGGATCAAGAGAGGAGGATGATACAATATGATCAAGGAGAGTGAAAGCTCTAAGCTTGGGGATGCCCCGGTGGTTCATCCCTGCATATTTCAAGAAGACTCAAGCATCTAAGCTTGGGGATGCCCAAGGCATCCCCTTCTTCATCGACAACATTATCAGGTTCCTCTAGTGAAACTATATTTTTATTCCATCACATCTTATGTGCTTTACTTGGAGCGTCTGTATGTTTTGTTTTGTTTTGTTTGAATAAAGTTGGATCCTAGCATTCATTGTGTGGGAGAGAGACACGCTCTGCTGTTGCATATGGACAAATATGTCCTTAGGCTTTACTCATAATGTTCATGGCGAAGGTTGAAACTGCTTCGTTAGTTGTTATATGGTTGGAAACGGGAAATGCTACATGTGGTAATTGGTAGAATGTCTTGAATAATTTGATACTTGGCAATTGTTGTGCTCATAAGGATCATGTTTAAGCTCTTGCATCATATACTTTGCACCTATTAATGAAGAAATACATAGATCTTGCTAAAATTTGGTTTGCATGATTGGTCTCTCTAAGGTCTAGATATTTTCTAGTAAGGGTTTGAACAACAAGGAAGATAGTGTAGAGTCTTATAATGCTTGTAATATGTTCTTATGTGAGTTTTGTTGTACCGGTTCACACTTGTGTTTGTTTCAAATAACCTTGCTAGCCTAAGCCTTGTATTGAGAGGGATTACTTCTCGTGCATCCAAATCCTTGAGCCAAAAACTATGCCATTTGTGTCCACCATACCTACCTACTACATGGTATTTCTCCGCCATTCCAAAGTAAATTGCTTGAGTGCTACCTTTAAATTTCCATTCTTTGTCTTTGCAATATATAGCTCATGGGACAAATAGCCTAAAAACTATTGTGGTATTGAATATGTACTTATGTATCTTATTTCTTATTAAGTTGCTTGTTGAGCGATAACCATGTTCCTGGGGACGCCATCAACTACCCTTTGTTGAATATCATGTGAGTTGCTATGCATGTTCGTCTTGTCTGAAGTAAGGGTGATTTATCATGAGTTGAATGGTTTGAGTATGCATACTGTTAGCGAAGAACATTGGGCCGCTAACTAAAGCCATGATCCATGGTGGAAGTTTCAGTTTTGGACAACTATCCTCAATCTCTTATGAGAATATTATTTGTTGTTGAATGCTTATGCATTAAAGAGGAGTCCATTATCTGTTGTCTATGTTGTCCCGGTATGGATGTCTAAGTTGAGAATAATCAAAAGCGAGAAATCCAATGTGAGCTTTCTCCTTAGACCTTTGTACAGGCGGCATAGAGGTACCCCTTTGTGACACTTGGTTAAAACATATGTATTGCGATGATAATCCATGTAAATCCGAGCTAATTAGGACAAGGTGCGGGCACTATTGGCAATCTATGCATGAGGCTTGCAACTTGTAGGATATAATTTACATAATGCATATGCTTTATTACTACCGTTGACAAAATTGTTTCTTGTTTTCAAAATAAAAGCTCTAGCACAAATATAGCAATCGATGCTTCCCTCTTCGAAGGGCCATTCTTCTACTTTTATGTTGAGTCAGTTTACCCACTTCTCTCCATCTTAAGAAGCAAACACTTGTGTTAACTGTGCATTGATTCTTACATACTTGCTCATTGCACTTATTATATTACTTTATGTTGACAATATCCATGAGATATACATGTTACAAGTTGAAAGCAACCGCTGAAACTTATATCTTCCTTTGTGTTGCTTCCATGCCTTTACTATGCCTTTATTGCTTTATGAGTTAACTCTTATGCAAGACTTATCGATGCTCGTCTTGAAAGTACTATTCATGAAAAGTCTTTGTTATATGATTCAGTTGTTTACTCATTGTCTTTACCATTGCTTCGGATCGCTGCATTCATTACATGTGCTTACAATAGTATTGATCAAGATTATGATAGCAAGTCACTTCATAAATTATCTTTGTTATCGTTTACCTACTCGGGACGAGTAGGAACTAAGCTTGGGGATGCTTGATACGTCTCAAATGTATCTATAATTTCTTATGTTCCATGCTACTTTATTGATGATACTCACATGTTTTATACATACTTTATGTCATATTTATGCATTTTCCGGCACTAACCTATTAACAAGATGCCGAAGGGCCAGTTGCTGTTTTCTGCTGTTTTTGGTTTCAGAAATACTAGTAAGGAAATATTCTCGGAATTGGACGAAATCAACGCCCAGGATCTTATTTTTCCACGAAGCTTTCAGAAGTCTGAAAGGGAAACGAAGTGGGGCGACGAGGCGCCCACACAACAGGGCGGCGCGGCCAAGGCTTGGGCCGCGCGGCCCTAGCGTGTGGGGCCCTCGTGACGCCCCCTGACCTACCCTTCCGCCTACATAAGCCTTCGTCGATAATAGTTCCAGTACCGAGAGCCACGATACGAAAAACCTTCCAGAGACGCCGCCGCCGTCAATCCCATCTCGGGGGGATTCAAGAGATCGCCTCCGGCACCCTGCCGGAGAGGGGAATCATCTCCCGGAGGACTCTTCACCGCCATGGTCGCCTCCGGAGTGATGTGTGAGTAGTTCACCCCTGGACTATGGGTCCATAGCAGTAGCTAGATGGTCGTCTTCTCCTAATTGTGCTATCATTGTTAGATCTTGTGAGCTGCCTAACATGATCAAGATCATCTATCTGTAATGCTACATGTTACGTTTGTTGGGATCCGATGAATAATGAATGTTATGTTATGTTGATTATCAATCTATCATCTATGTGTTGTTTATGATCTTGCATGCTCTCCGTTATTAGTAGAGGCTCTGGCCAAGTCGTTACTTGTAACTCCAAGAGAGAGTATTTATGCTCGATAGTGGGTTCATGCCTCCATTAAATGCAGGACAAAGGATGAGAAAGTTCTAAGGTTGTGGATGTGCTGTTGCCACTAGGGATAAAACATCAATGCTATGTCTAAGGATGTATTTGTTGATTACATTACGCACCATACTTAATGCAATTGTCTGTTGTTTGCAACTTAATACTTGAAGGGGTTCGGATGATAACCTGAAGGTGGACTTTTTAGGCATAGATGCATGCTGGATAGCGGTCTATGTACTTTGTCGTAATGCCCAATTGAATTTCACACTACTCATCATAACATGTATGTGCATTGTCATGCTCTCTTTATTTGTCAATTGCCCAACTGTAATTTGTTCACCCAACATGCTATTTCTTATGGGAGAGACACCACTAGTGAACTGTGGACCCCGGTCCATTCTTTTACATCGAATACAATCTACTGCAATACTCGTTCTATTGTTTTCTGCAAACATCATCATCCACACTATACATCTAATCCTTTGTTACAGCAAGCCAGTGAGATTGACAACCTCACTGTTAAGTTGGTGCAAAGTATCTTGGTTGTGTTGTGCAGGTTCCACGTTGGCGCCGGAATCCCTGGTGTTGCGCCGCACTACACTCTGCTGCCATCAACCTTCAACGTGCTTCTTGACTCCTACTGGTTCGATAACCTTGGTTTCTTACTGAGGGAAAAACTTGCCGCTGTACGCATCATACCTTCCTCTTGGGGTTCCCAACGGACGTGTGCTTTACCGTCACAAGCAGCAGCCCCTGCCCCGGCCACGGGGGCGCCCAGGGTCGCGGCCTCGACCGCCTCGCCGGCCACCAGGACCGGCCATGGACTTCCTCGCGGGCTTGGCTGCGTCGCAGGAACACCTAGGCGGCGCTACGCTCGAGCTTTGTGGCGGCTAGGGTTTCTTTGGAGGAGTGGATGAGGAAGAAGAATGCGCGCCCCCTTTATATAGGTCGGCGGCATGCGGTGGCCGCGGGACGCGTGGCGTCGCCATTAACGTGGTTGGCGGAGGTGGGCGGCCGCTCGGCAGCCGAGGCATCGTCGCCATTAACGTGGCGCAGAGTGCCGAAGCGACGCAGCTTTGCAGTTGCTGGCGCGTTTCAGAAGACGCATCGACGCAGGGTTGCTGCCAGGCGGGCCCGCCCAAACGTCCGCCAGACGCGAACGGACGTTTCCGGACGTCCGCAGAGACACATCCGAGGCGCATATTTGGGCCAGGTTTGCGTCTCCACGGACGGCCCGATCACTTTGCGTCGCCCCGCTGGAACAGGCCCCAGACGTATTTCCGATCAGCGACCGTTTGCGTCGCGCCACTGGAGATACCCTTAGAGCCCACAATGGATTTCCATCCTCGATTTGCTATTGTGTCTAAATATTGTGCTGAAGCATGGTTTCGAATTTCAGTTTCAGAAATATTTGGGCCCTGCTGAAATCATTGAAATTCAGAGATTTGGGTTTCCATTTTGGTCGTTCTCTCTAAATTCATCAAAATCTTGAAAATAAGTTGATTGGTTTCTTTTTGATCCATGTATATTACTGAAACGTGAAAACAAAATAACCGGAAAGCAATTATTTATGTGTCCACCAAAATTTTATTCCATCCGTTCTTTAATAAACCTATATAGTTTTTAGCATAGAAATTAAAGAACATACATTAAAGAAAAATTACATAAGGTTGGAACGGGATTACCCCTAGACAATTAACGTGAGAGGATATAGAACTTTGCATAAGTTAATGAACATAGACTTGTTCAAACAAGTTGTACAATGCAATACACCTATTATTCTAGAATTTTTCTCAAAACATCATATGAAGTATGATTTTTTATGAAAACTCACTCAAAGTGATTTCCGTGTGCTCAAGGAGAGTGAATAGATGGAACCCGGCGGCATGTGAACCCGCGTCAACTTGGCTATTGATTGGTCCAGCAATCCTGTACAAGTTCAGCTGTCGCAGGTGTGTTATTCGTATACAATACATGTGTGTGGACCCTGCCGAAGTGAATGAGCTCCCTGCCGCTCCGGTCGCAGGCGCAACGCAGCAGAGCATATGACGCTTTTGAGGTTGGGACCACAACAAGGGCTGCTATTTTCGACCAGCAATTAAAGCATCTCCTCTGCTGCATTCTCGCTATTTTCTCGATCGACCTGAGGAACCAGCGTACGGCGGTGGCCTGAGCTACGGCCTACAACAACCTCACAGAGAGGAGGTGTTGCGGTCAGAAACCCACCGGCGAGCAACGACGGGCAACACAGTAGAGCCGGGAACAACTTAGGGCTGCGGCTGGCCCTGGTCCCTCCGAGCGACGGCCCGCAAAGCCTCTGGAACGCACGTCCGATGCTGGTGCAAGGGCGTGCCACCTGACCTATACCTGGTCAGGAAGGTGATGGAGATGCCTCGCTTAGTTTCCTGCATGGCATACACGTAAACATTAAATACGAGCCTCGATCGGCTCTCAGGTTATCCTGTGAATCGGCTCAAAGAGCCGATCCACCCATGATTCGTACGAGGTGTACGAATATATGGTGGTCCTGCTTGATCAAGATAAAGCTAAAGCGATCTACGACGATTTAGGGTTTTCACCGCATAATCGGATCATCCTACTCACGATTGGGCCTCGCGGTCACGTACGGTGATCGTAAGCCGGTCCTAGACAAGGCCTAAAAACCAACACGAGGTTGATCCTCGGAACATCCTGTCTAGGGCTAGCAAACGACACCCTACGCGTCGCTGGATCCTCCAACCCTTTGTAAGGCCTAACTATTGCAGATATTAAACTAATCCTTGAAGAACAAGGAGCAACCGTAACGGATCGGATCTACTAAATAATGATCAAGCGGGGTGCCGCCCCTACACCTAAGATAGGTGTAAGGGCGGCTAGATGTATAAGGGTTGCACTACGACAGCATATGATACGAAGAACAATGCTAACCCTAACACATCTAAGATAACTACGTTGCTCGCCATCAAAAAGGCTTCAGTACGAGCAACGCATGAACAACGAAATAAGCTTATGCTGCCTAGATCGCAAGATGCGATCTAGGCAGCATGATGCTTACCGGAAGAAACCCTCGAGACGAAGGAGTTGGCGATGCGCCGAGATTGATTTGTGGTGAACGTTGGTTGTTGTTTATTTCATAAACCCTAGATACATATTTATAGTCCAGGGGACTTTCTAATTTAGGCGTGCACCTAACCGTGCACGGGGCAAACTCTATCTTTTAATCCAAGATGCTATCTACTATATTACAGATACACGGGCACACTAGCCCAAACGTTGCACACAAGGCCGATTCATGTATATTCTTCCATGTATAACCTTTAAGCCCATCTTGATCGCGGCCCACCTCTGACTCGGTCAAATTCTGGTGATAACACATGCCCCCCTGGTTTTGGAACTGATAGTTCCAAAATCACTCTGTTTTTCTTCGTCGGGTCATGTCGTGGCAGAACCGTCGCAGTATCCTTCATCATGATGCCTTGCCTTCTCAACTTCTCCGCGTGACCTGGCAGTTTTTTTTTTCTTTTAGGCACCACTTCCTCGGAAACTGCTGTGGCATTGAATTTCCACTATATCCCCTTTTATTTAACCGCTCCGAACAGTTTACTTCCGCATCCCCTTCGCATTAGCACTCCAAAAGCCCTCCTGCGCCACCATGTCTTCTTCCTCCTCTGCTTCATCGGATCTTTCCACCCAGTCCTCCTCTTCCCGCGAGCCGACGCCGGAGCCGAACCAGGAGGAGGTCCACGCGGAGAACACCCGCCGCGCCATCGAAGCCGGGGAGGAGTCTAGCCACGACTTCTCCGTCTGGTCTGAGGACGACAAGTCCTTGACCGACGGGGAAAGTGACCTCCGCTTCCTCGCCGACGGGGAAACAGAGGAGGAGAGCGATGACGATCGCTTCTCCTGCGACGACTTCACCTCCCCCAAGGAGGAGGAGGAGGAGAAGGAGGAGGAAGAGGAGGAGGACGACACCTCCTCCGACGAGCCGCCGGCCAAACGGTTCTGCCCCTGGCCGGGGAACCTCAGCGACTTCGACAGCGACGACGACGACGCTGACGAGGAGGATGAGGACAATGAGGGCCCGGCCGGCGGCCGCTGGAGCAGCGACGACGAGCCCGCCGGGAGTAGCGCCGACAGCGGCGACGACGGCGACGACGAGGGCAGCGACGGCCCATAGATTAGGACCATTAGCATAGGATCAGTAGTAGTAGACGGGGCAATGTATCCCCTAGTACTCCCTTTTGAGAGCAATCAGCTCTTTATGTAAGAAATCTTGCTTATCAATGAAGAATTTCCCCAATTTGATTTTGCCGATTTCCCTTGAGTCAATTTAGCCGATTTCCCCTCATACTGATTTTGCCGATTTGTCCCCTTAGCCAATGCTTGACGAGTCGATAGCAACGCATCGGTCCTTTACAATTCATCCTTCAATTCTTCAACTGATGACCTTGAGATCTGGTGGATAATGTAGAGTCTTCAAGAGAGCCTTTGAATTCTTCCAACCAGGCTCAATGGTCTTCTTCAAGCACTCATCATTTTGTGAAGAAGGTTGCGACGAAGGATCAGCCGATGGTACCCCAATCGGCTCCTGAACAGAGCATCTACCAGGCCTGCTGCCCCCCGAGCCTTACTCAAGGCGAGAATATCGGTGAGGATGCACCAAAGCCGATCACCTTTTTTCCCTCGAAAGCCGATATATCTCTTCTGACAACACTGCTGAACTAGCATCAAAGGCTGAAAGTCCTCGACAAGAAGGTTCAGGCACCAGAATCGGCTCAAGGCAGCTGAGGAAGCTCTCATTGTTTTACTCCCTCGAGGAAGCAGAAGGCCCCACAGCTGAACTGGACTTGGTGAAGATCCGCGCTTTGAACACGTAGCCAGTAGATCCTGCGTAGTTATACTAGAGTCGATGGCTATGCATCGGCTTTGTCTCTTAGTTCTAAAGTCGATGTCCTTGCATCGGCTGTATATCGTGATGCTGATTTTTTTTTTACTGGCCGATTTTTTCTAATCGGCCCCCAATGTTTCACTGCACACATGTTCATCTGCACATGTTCATCTGATTAGGTGCCCCCCGAGCCGAATCTGTCAGGTAACTGCAGATATCGGCTCTGTAGTTTAGCCAAGGCACCGTATTTGCACGTCGGCTTCGGTAGGACCAATGTTGATTTTCCCTGACTCATCAGCCGACGTAAACCGCTGCCCAGTAGATCGATGTTGAACACAAGCAGAACATGTGGTGAGGATAATTTTGGCCGATTGCTGGAATCGGCCTCCATATTGATCGAAGCGTTCAATGAAGGTTTTGTAATTTTCCTTCATATATCTTTGGGGGCCGATCCCAAGGATCGGCCTCGCCACATTTGCTCATCGGTTTGCTCTTGCTACACAGTCAGGCCAGTGGATAAAACCAGCCTAACCCTGCCCTTCGTCACGTCGATGCGCTCGCAGTCGTCCAAATTGGGTGCCTCGTGTAATCCTGGAGCACTAAGCTCCGTTGGAAGGACGAGCACCACGTTTGTGCCAGCCGATGTCTCATCATCGGCTTTCCTTTGCTTGGGGCGCCACACCATCTTTTGTGGTCTACCCTCTTCATCTAGGGTTCGCTGGATCTTCGCGGCCAGATGAGGCCGCGCCTTCCTTAGCGTGTGCAGATATAACCTTTCGGCTTCTTCCAAGCCGCGCAATCGCTGAACCCTACACTTTTGGGAACGGCTGAGTCCATCAGGGCACCACCTTGGCCGGTGGTACCTGTCTTCTTCTTCTTCCAGATCCTCGAGATCTTCCAAATCCTCGAGATCTTCCACCCTAGGGGACTCAGCGCGTTTGCTTCGAGGTGGGAGAGGCCCTAAGCGTTGGAATACGGACACGTTAGCTGCCTCCTTCTTCTTCCGGTTACATTCTGGGCAATTGCCGATTGTAGGCAATCGGCTCATTCCTGAATCCCAGCAGTGTCTGAAGAAAGGGCAGTCCCAGTGCCTATCCTCGTCGTCCTGCTCCCTCGACTCTTCCTTGGCACGGCGCTCGTACTCCTCTTCGTCGCGATCATGCCGACGATGTCTCCTGGCGTCCCTAGCCAGACGGTCTCTATCATCATCGTCGCTGGATCGTCGGCGTTGGCTATATTGACTCACATACTTATTGAGGAGGTGATCAGAGAGGGGTCGCTGATATCTTATGTTCTTCACTTCTCCCTCTGTGACGTAGCGCTTGCCATCGTGACGGAGCCGATCGCGTGGAGCGGCCTCCTCTGTGTCCTTGCTACGAGAGCAGCTGCCCTCGTCTCCATCCTTGCCAGAGTGGTGCCCAGGTCCTACCATGTTGATGTTGAACGAGGATCCTGGCTGGCAACCTTCAGGGTAAGTGCACTCCACCATGTTAACGGCGGGAAAGGGGTGGGTGTCGACCTTCATGGCGTACTGGTTGAAAATCAGTCGTCCTTGTTCTATCGCCATTTGGATCTGCTGACGCCACACTCTGCAGTCGTTGGTGGCATGGGAGAGCGAGTTATGCCATTTGCAGTATGGCTTTCCGTTCAGCTCCTGTACCGTGGGGAATTTGAGGCCTTCGGGTATCTTCAACTGCTTCTCCTTGAGTAAGAGATCGAAGATTTGCTCAGTTTTGGTCACGTCAAAATCAAACCCTCTGGGCGGACCTGGTGGCTTAACCCATTTGCAGGACACGGGGGTTGCCCCCGAGTCCATTCAGCCACTGCTACCTCTTGATCTCCCGCAGAGCCTTCGTCTTCATCTGCCTCAACCAGGACTACCGCACGCTTGAATTTGTCCTGGTACAAGTCCGGATGGCGCTGTTCATATGCTGACAGTTTCTGAACCATGTGCGCCAGTGAAGGGTAGTCTGCTTGGGAGGCCATATCCTTGATTTGTGAGGCAAGGCCCACCACTGCCAACTCGACTGCTTCTTTTTCAGTCACACGAGCCGAATAACATCGGTTCCTCAGATTTCTGAAGCGCTGGATGTATTCTGCCACGGTTTCTCCACGCTTCTGACGTATTTGAGCTAGATCGGCAATGCCGGCCTCGGAAGCTTCTGAGTGAAACTGCATGTGGAACTGCTCTTCCAACTGCTTCCAAGTCCGGATCGAGTCCGGTGGCAACGAAGTGTACCACCCGAAAGCCGATCCCGTGAGGGACTGTGCGAAGAACCTCACGCGTAGTGGATCCGACGCTGAGGCCGTTCCTAGCTGTGCCAAATACCGGCTCACATGCTCGATGGAGCTGGAACCATCTGATCCACTGAACTTGGATAAGTCAGGGAGCCGATACTTGGGTGGTAGCGGGACCAACTCGTATTCATCGGGGTACGGCTTAGAATAGCCGATTGTCCTCCTTTTCGGTACCATGCCGAACTGGTCCCTCAGGATCGTGCTGATCTGATCCACGGTGCTGGCTGTAGGAGTCGAACTCTGAAGATTCGCCGGGGTGGCGTACTTAGCCAGCCATGCTTGCTTTTCCAGCTCTGAGCCAACTGCAGGAGCTGAGCTCTGGAGGTTCGTCGGGGTGGCATATTTAGCTAGCCACGTCTGTTTCTCAAGATCTGTCGCTGACGTTCCTCCTGCTTTCCCAGAAGTCCCTGCTGTCGCGGCCTGGTTTGTGAGCGCCCAGTTACCGCAGTCTGGCACGTATGTGCACATTGTAGGATAACGTTGCATAGAAAACAAAAAATTTCCTACCGCGAACACGCAATCCAAGCCAAGATGCAATCTAGAAGACGGTAGCAACGAGGGGGTATCGAGTCTCACCCTTGAAGAGATTCCAAAGCCTACAAGAGGAGGCTCTTGTTGCAAAAGCGCGTAGAAGATCTTGATCACGATCGGTTCCGGCGCCACGAACGGGCAGCACCTCCGTACTCGGTCACACGTTCGGTTGTTGATGAAGACGACGTCCACCTCCCGTTCCAGCGGGCAGCGGAAGTAGTAGCTCCTCTTGAATCCGACAGCACGACGGCGTGGTGTCGGTGGCAGTGAAGAAGTCCAGCGGAGCTTCGCTAAGCTACGCGGGAGATATGGAGGAGAGGGGGGCGGCTAGGGTTTGGGAGGGGGTGGCCGGCCACTTCAAGGGGGGGGGGCAGCTTGTGGTCTTGGGGTGGCCGGCCCCCTCCCTTGGCCCCTCATTATATAGGTGGATCCCCAAGTGTTGGTGTCCAAGTCTTCGAATAAGACCCGAACCAAAAACCTTCCATAAGAGGGGGAAACCTAGCCCAACTAGGACTCCCACTAAAGGTGGGGTTTCCACCTCCCATATGGGGGGGTGGCCGGCCCCCTAAGGGGGAGTCCACTTGGGACTCCTCCCCCACTAGGGTTGGCCGGCCATGGAGGTGGAGTCCCATGTGGACTCCACCTTCCTTGGTGGTTTCTTCCGGACTTTTCTAGAACCTTCTAGAACCTTCCATAGAACCTTCCGCGACATTTTATTTCACATAAAATGACATCCTATATATGAATCTTATTCTCCGGACCATTCCGGAACTCCTCGTGAAGTCCGGGATCTCATCCGGGACTCCGAACAAATATTCGAACTCCATTCCATATTCAAGTACTACCATTTCAACATCCAACTTTAAGTGTGTCACCCTACGGTTCGTGAACTATGCGGACATGGTTGAGTACTCACTCCGACCAATAACCAATAGCGGGATCTGGAGATCCATAATGGCTCCCACATATTCAATGATGACTTTAGTGATCGAATGAACCATTCACATACTATACCAATTCCCTTTGTCTCGCGATATTTTACTTGTCCGAGGTTTGATCTTCGGTATCACTCTATACCTTGTTCAACCTCGTCTCCTGACAAGTACTCTTTACTAAATGCCGTGGTATGTGGTCTCTTATGAACTCATTCATATGCTTGCAAGACATTAGACGACATTCCACCGAGAGGGCCCAGAGTATATCTATCCGTCATCAGGATGGACAAATCCCACTGTTGATCCATATGCCTCAACTCATACTTTCGGATACTTAATCCCACCTTTATAGCCACCCATTTACGCAGTGGTGTTTGGTGTAATCAAAGTACCTTTCCGGTATAAGTGATTTACATGATCTCATGGTCATAAGGACTAGGTAACTATGTATCGAAAGCTTATAGCAAATAACTTAATGACGAGATCTTATGCTACGCTTAATTGGGTGTGTCCATTACATCATTCATATAATGATATAACCTTGTTATTAATAACATCCAATGTTCATGATTATGAAACTAATCATCCATTAATCAACAAGCTAGTTAAGAGGCATACTAGGGACTTCTTTGTTTGTCTACATATCACACATGTACTAATGTTTCGGTTAATACAATTATAGCATGATATATAAACATTTATCATAAACATAAAGATATAAATAATAACCATTTTATTATTGCCTCTAGGGCATATCTCCTTCAGTCTCCCACTTGCACTAGAGTCAATATTCTAGTTTACATTTGTAAAGATATAACATCTTGGCCTTATGGTGCTTTATCATGTATTGCTCACGGGAGAGGTTTTAGTCAACGGATCTGACACGCTCAGAAACGTATGTATTTTGTAATTCATTTGCGTCTCAACGCATCACTCATTTCCAAATGAGTCGGCATTAAATATGTTTGGTCTTCTGGTGGAACCTTAATTCCGCGGTCTGAAATATGTCACTAATATTGTCACACACAATATAGCTTCAAAGTTCTGACTCTGTCGGAACTACACCAAGCTCTCAAAGAACCTCTTGACTTAACATCCTTTGTCATTGTCAAAACAATGACATACTCTGCCTTCTTTTGTAGAATCCGTCATGATATTTAGAACTCTTCTAAATCTAGCATAGACAACTTCTAGCTCATTGTGCTACCTTTTAAAACAACACTTAGTCTAATTTGAGATTTGAAATTTTATTTTCATATGTGACAAAACTAATATCGGTGCAACACCTTACAGCGATTTGTTTTGTCATTTCTCCATATAAAACTATATATATATATCCTTGGTTCTTCTTAAGTACTCAAGAATATCCTTACTGTTTTTCAATGATCATCACATGAATCATTCTGGTACATGCTCATAACATTTTTAAGAGCACATGACATCTGATTGTGTACATATTATTTGTGATCTATAATCACTCATGTGTTTTTACTCATTGAGTGTCAGATACACTCAAGACTTGTTAAACCTTTACATGACAAGAACATTTTCTTAATATTTCTATATTGAACTACTTCAATATCCATTCTATGTACTTTGACTTAAACTTATTATGTGTTTCAATCTATCTTCATAGATTTTGACACTAAATATGTTTCAGTCCATATCCTTTCATTGAAGTTTAATTTTCAATGAAACCTTTTTAATCAAGTATATCATTTATAACCAACTATATGTCATCTACATAAGTATTATAAATATGTCTCAGCGCTCCCACTTAATTTCTTGCAAATGCAAGCCTCTTCATCGTCTCTGATGAAATCAAAAACTCTTTGACTATTTCATCTGGTGAAGATTCCAACTCCGCGATACTCACTTCATCCAATTGAAGTTCGTATACCTATCTAGTATTCTACGGACTAGCAAAACAATTGGTTGTATCTTATATACTCCTTTAATACACACTTCTGTTAAGTAGTGTATTTTGCCATCCTACTAGCATATCTCATAAAAGAAATATGTAGTGATTACTAGAATAATCCACATAGACTATAAGCATTGCTACGGAAGATCTAATCTTATCATAGTCAACTCTTTGAACTTTGTCGTAAACAACTTTTCGACAAGTCAAGCTTCCTCAAGGATATTCCATCCAAGTCCATCAATTTTATAGATCCATTTACTTTCAAAAAGTTTTTATCTATCTTGGATTTCATGGCATATAGCCATTTTAACAGAGTCAGGGCCCATCATAACTTCTTTGTTTATAGTTGGTTTATCATTGTTCAAAATCAATCCTTTGTCCACAAATCATTTATTTGATCACAAAGTAAACCATACCTACAAGGTTCAATATGTACTTCGATCTTCATGGCTAAAACACTTTGTAGTCATGGGAGCCATGATCGTTGTGGCCGCTTCCGAAACCAATTCCGATGCTGCGCTACTCTGATCATTATGCTTAGGTTCATAAACCTTATCAAATTATATTGTCCTCCCATTCAAATACTTCACTAGAAACAATTTCTCGGAAATAAGAAACATTGACAAACACTTTTGTCTTTGTCTCGTGGGAAGAATTCCCAACTAAATCTCTGGGATAACCAACAAAGACATTCATCCGATTTTGGTTGTAAACTCTTAGACCAAAATTTAAAGAAAAGACTATTAGGGTTTAAACCCATACCATAACTTGTATGGTGTCATTTCAATGGATCATGATGATGCTCTATTCAGTGTAAAAGCGGTAGTCACTAAAGCATAGTCCACAAAAATATAATGGCGTCATAATATTTTATCTCATCATTAATCCAACAAGGTTTGGATACATATCTCGGATACTATATCATCATTATGATACTCCAAGAAATGTGAGTTGTAGAACAATTTCATAACTCTCTTAGATGTTCGCTAAAACTCGTAATTCAAATATTTCTGCCATGATCCAATCATAGATATTTGACTTTTCTATTACGATGATTTCCACTTCATGCTGAAATTTATTTGAATCCATTCAAATGTTTCAAACTTCTTCCTTATTGAATATATCCACATATATATACTCAATTCATTGTTGAAAGTTTTCATGAAGTAGAAGAATCTCCCGCACACAACTATGCCCAGTGAACCACATACATCATCATGTATTTTTCCACTAAGTTAGTTGCCCGTTCAACTTTTGGCCTATGAACGGTATTTTAATCATTCTCTTTAGAAAAGATTTGCAAGCGTCAAATGATTCAAAAATCAAGTGACTCCAAAAATCCATTTGCATGGAGTTCCTTCATGCGTTTCTTTCTAACATGACCTAAATGGCGGTTCCACAAATAAGTGGAATTCAAATCATTTGCCTTATGGCATTTTAGCGTCAGTGTTATGTATGTGTGTTTCACCATTAAGATTTATAATAACTTATCCATCATACATGGAGTAATGTCATAATTTGAACAACTCACTGTTTTCATTTGACCAGAGCAAAATAACAATTATTAAGTTCTTTATTATAAATTCTAAGGGCTAGATAGAATGCCAACGACGAACATAATAGCACTTTATTTTGTTCCAGACGTGTATTCCTATCATATTCCTTGTCAGTCACTTAGGCCATTGTATTCTTGTATTGCGTTGTTTTGTATGACACTTCATACCAACCAATATGGTACTAATACCCAAGAATTTTCATTGTGTGACTTAACTAGGAATACAACCATAACATGTATATCATTTATATACACCTGAGCTAGACTTTCTAGTCTTTTCTTTTCTTTTTGCCAAAATATCTTTTGCAGTTTCTCTTTTAGCTTTCCTCATTATTCAGAAAAACACTTCAACATCAATAACTTCTAGGTTTGTTGGTCTAATACCAATAACCTTGAGGTTCTTACTTTGAAATTGATCATCATATGACAAGTGTTCTAGATTTCACTTATTAGTAACTTTGTAATACGATGAACAATTTCACTCATAATTTTATCCATCAATTCATGACAACTTTTTGAGATCATGTCTGTACATGCTAGGCTCATAAAGTTTAACCTTAGTATTCACATGTGCAAATCTGGCTTGCACCCGTTGTATGCACACGTAGAATCTATCACACCCGATCATCACGTGATGCTTCGAAACGACGAGTCTTAGCAACGGTGCATACTAAGGACGATAACTTCATGGATATGCGAATATTATTAGTGCCCCAATAGTTGGAGGATTGTGACGCCTGGCGTCTTCAACCTTCATACATTCCCATAAAACTTATGAGTTTATGTAGTCTCACCAAATTTATATTCTATCATCTTGCAATAAGGTCTTAGATATCACATATATCTCATACCTTGATTATTTCTGAAAACTAAATTTTCAGCTCCTTATTTTTCAAACAGATTTGAACTTCAAGTTTCACGGAGACAAGATAACTTTAGGTACTAATTGAAACCATAGCTCTTTGAATCAACAATGTGAGGTTTACTAAAAGTTTGCAATAGGACTTAATCAATTCTTGATTCTTTAACAATACGGTACCAATCCGTAAAGTTTCTTGTCAGATTTTAACAGTATTTCTATCTCAATAACAAGACTAGCGCATAGTAGAAAAACGGATGCCAATACTACAAAATTAATTCAAAATACTACTCAGACTATGTTTATGATAATTAGTTCATGTTTTAATCTAATTACTAATGAACTCCCACTTAATACAACATCCCTCATAGTTGTTAAGTGGTACACGATCCAAATCCACTACACCAAAACCGATCATCACGTGAGATGATGTAGCTTCAATGGTGAACATCAACATGTTGATCATATCATCCATATGACTCGTGTTCAACCTTTCGGTTTCCGTTGTCCCGAGGCCATGTCTGTACATGCTAGGCTCGTCAAGCAAACCCAAGTATTCCGCGTGTGCAACATGGCTTACACCCGTTGTATATGAACGTTGAATCTATCACATCCGATCATCACGAGATGCTTTGAAACGACGAACTTTGGCAACGGTGCATACGAGGGGAGAACAGTTTATTATCTTGATATTAATGTGAGGGATCATCTTATAATGCTACCGTCGCGATCTAAGCAAAATAAGATGCAAAAAAGGATTAACATCACATGCAATTCATATGTGATATGATATGGCCCTTTAGTCTTTGCGCCTTCGATCTTCATCATCAAAGCACGGACATGATCTCCATCATCAACGGGCATGATCTCCATCATCGTCGGCGTAGCGTCAAGGTTCATGACGCCGTCTTCATGGTTGTTCACCTCATGTAGCAACTATTACAACTACTTTGAAATACTACTCAACATGAAAATTAAAGACAACCATAAGGCTCCTGCCGGTTGCCACAATACAATAATGATCATCTCATACATATTCATCATCACATTATGGCCATATCACATCACCAAACCCTGCAAAAACAAGTTAGACGTCTCTAATTTGGTTTGCATATTTTACGTGGTTTAGGGTTTTCGAGAGAGATCTAATCTACCTACGAACATGAACCACAACATTGATACTAATGTTTTCAATAGAAGAGTAAATTGAATCTTCACTATAGTAGGAGAGACAGACACCCGCAAAGCCTCTTATGCAATACAAGTTGCATGTCGAACGAGGAACAAGTCTCATGAACGCGGTCGTGTAAAGTTAGTCCGAGCCGCTTCATCCCACTATGCCACAAAGATGCAAAGTACTCAAACTAAAGATAACAAGAGCATCAACGCCCACAAACCATTGTGTTCTACTCGTGCAACCATCTATGCATAGACACGGCTCTGATACCACTGTAGGATAACGTTGCATAGAAAACAAAAATTTTCCTACCGCGAACACGCAATCCAAGCCAAGATGCAATCTAGAAGACGGTAGCAACGAGGGGGTATCGAGTCTCACCCTTGAAGAGATTCCAAAGCCTACAAGAGGAGGCTCTTGTTGCTGCGGTAGACGATCACTTGCCGCTTGCAAAAGCGCGTAGAAGATCTTGATCACGATCGGTTCCGGCGCCACGAACGGGCAGCACCTCCGTACTCGGTCACACGTTCGGTTGTTGATGAAGACGACGTCCACCTCCCGTTCCAGCGGGCAGCGGAAGTAGTAGCTCCTCTTGAATCCGACAGCACGACGGCGTGGTGTCGGTGGCGGTGAAGAAGTCCGGCGGAGCTTCGCTAAGCTACGCGGGAGATATGGAGGAGAGGGGGCGGCTAGGGTTTGGGAGGGGGTGGCCGGCCACTTCAAGGGGGCGGCCAGCTTGTGGTCTTGGGGTGGCCGGCCCCCTCCCTTGGCCCCTCATTATATAGGTGGATCCCCAAGTGTTGGTGTCCAAGTCTTCGAATAAGACCCGAACCAAAAACCTTCCATAAGAGGGGGAAACCTAGCCCAACTAGGACTCCCACCAAAGGTGGGGTTTCCACCTCCCATATGGGGGGGTGGCCGGCCCCCTAAGGGGGAGTCCACTTGGGACTCCTCCCCCACTAGGGTTGGCCGGCCATGGAGGTGGAGTCCCATATGGACTCCACCTTCCTTGGTGGTTTCTTCCGGACTTTTCTAGAACCTTCTAGAACCTTCCATAGAACCTTCCGCGACATTTTATTTCACATAAAATGACATCCTATATATGAATCTTATTCTCCGGACCATTCCGGAACTCCTCGTGATGTCCGGGATCTCATCCGGGACTCCGAACAAATATTCGAACTCCATTCCATATTCAAGTACTACCATTTCAACATCCAACTTTAAGTGTGTCACCCTACGGTTCGTGAACTATGCGGACATGGTTGAGTACTCACTCCGACCAATAACCAATAGCAGGATCTGGAGATCCATAATGGCTCCCATATATTCAACGATGACTTTAGTGATCGAATGAACCATTCACATACTATACCAATTCCCTTTGTCTCGCGATATTTTACTTGTCCGAGGTTTGATCTTCGGTATCACTCTATACCTTGTTCAACCTCGTCTCCTGACAAGTACTCTTTACTCGTACCGTGGTATGTGGTCTCTTATGAACTCATTCATATGCTTGCAAGACATTAGACGACATTCCACCGAGAGGGCCCAGAGTATATCTATCCGTCATCAGGATGGACAAATCCCACTGTTGATCCATATGCCTCAACTCATACTTTCGGATACTTAATCCCACCTTTATAGCCACCCATTTACGCAGTGGTGTTTGGTGTAATCAAAGTACCTTTCCGGTATAAGTGATTTACATGATCTCATGGTCATAAGGACTAGGTAACTATGTATCGAAAGCTTATAGCAAATAACTTAATGACGAGATCTTATGCTACGCTTAATTGGGTGTGTCCATTACATCATTCATATAATGATATAACCTTGTTATTAATAACATCCAATGTTCATGATTATGAAACTAATCATCCATTAATCAACAAGCTAGTTAAGAGGCATACTAGGGACTTCTTTGTTTGTCTACATATCACACATGTACTAATGTTTCGGTTAATACAATTATAGCATGATATATAAACATTTATCATAAACATAAAGATATAAATAATAACCACTTTATTATTGCCTCTAGGGCATATCTCCTTCACACATGTACCCGTGAGGGATCTCCTTAGGCGCCTCATGCAAGAACTGGCAGTCACTAGGGTCACCACCGATCTTGTAGACGACGAATGCCGGTGAATTCGGCACTTCTGGTGCTGCCAACGCAAATGGCAGCGGTGGACGGGACTGGAGTGGCATCTCTCCTTGGTGTGTCCCGAGAGCTGGTCCTGACGGAGAGTACTGGTGCCTCATGATCTCCTGGATCACCCGGAGAGCGACACGCTCCAAGGTGTTCACCAGGTTCTCAGAGTGGCGGTGCAGCGAGTGAGCCACCATGTAGTTGATCTCCTGACGTAGGGACCTGGTGCGTTCTTCTGACGGGGCAGAGAGGTCTATCCCATCGAGCGCACCATCAGGCGAGAACCCCTTCCACCTGATGCCATGTGAACGGGTTCTGTGAAAAGAGCCGATGAGGTCGGCTTCGAGGATTGCTTTGACCTCGTCATACTTCTTCTTGAGCTCGTCGGTCAGATCCTCGTACGTGACTGGAGTGCCGTCCGCCATCTCAGATGTAGATGGCGATGTGGTTGATGTCGAAGCTTGTCCCACCGAGCGTGCCAGAATGTGTTGCGGTTAGAAACCCACCGGCGAGCAACGACGGGCAACACAGTAGAGCTGGGAACAACTTAGGGCTGCGGCTGGCCCTGGTCCCTCCGAGCGACGGCCCGCAAAGCCTCTGGAACGCACGTCCGATGCTGGTGCAAGGGCGTGCCACCTGACCTATACCTGGTCAGGAAGGTGATGGAGATGCCTCGCTTAGTTTCCTGCATGGCATACACGTAAACATTAAATACGAGCCTCGATCGGCTCTCAGGTTATCCTGTGAATCGGCTCAAAGAGCCGATCCACCCATGATTCGTACGAGGTGTACGAATATATGGTGGTCCTGCTTGATCAAGATAAAGCTAAAGCGATCTACGACGATTTAGGGTTTTCACCGCATAATCGGATCATCCTACTCATGATTGGGCCTCGCGGTCACGTACGGTGATCGTAAGTCGGTCCTAGACAAGGCCTAAAAACCAACACGAGGTTGATCCTCGGAACATCCTGTCTAGGGCTAGCAAACGACACCCTACGCGTCGCTGGATCCTCCAACCCTTTGTAAGGCCTAACTATTGCAGATATTAAACTAATCCTTGAAGAACAAGGAGCAACCGTAACGGATCGGATCTACTAAATAATGATCAAGCGGGGTGCCGCCCCTACACCTAAGATAGGTGTAAGGGCGGCTAGATGTATAAGGGTTGCACTACGATAGCATATGATACGAAGAACAATGCTAACCCTAACACATCTAAGATAACTACGTTGCTCGCCATCAAAAAGGCTTCAGTACGAGCAACGCATGAACAACGAAATAAGCTTATGCTGCCTAGATCGCAAGATGCGATCTAGGCAGCATGATGCTTACCGGAAGAAACCCTCGAGACGAAGGAGTTGGCGATGCGCCGAGATTGATTTGTGGTGAACGTTGGTTGTTGTTTATTTCATAAACCCTAGATACATATTTATAGTCCAGGGGACTTTCTAATTTAGGCGTGCACCTAACCGTGCACGGGGCAAACTCTATCTTTTAATCCAAGATGCGATCTACTATATTACAGATACACGGGCACACTAGCCCAAACGTTGCACACAAGGCCGATTCATGTATATTCTTCCATGTATAACCTTTAAGCCCATCTTGATCGCGGCCCACCTCTGACTCGGTCAAATTCTGGTGATAACAGGAGGTTCTCGTTTTGAAATAACCGGCGGCCGCACTGCCACAGAGCTCCATCAGGACAACACCGTGTACGGGGTTGGTTTGAGCTCGAGCACGTCGAGTGTTCACTGCACAAGGCGAGCCTCGCAGGGACTGGACAACCACGGTGCAGGCGACGGTCTGATAGCGCGCAGGCGGCGACGAGACAGCGCGCGGAAGCGGCGACCAGCAACGGTCTGATAGCTCACAGCGGCAGTGAGACAGCGCCTTGAGACGGCGATCAGCGACAGCGCGCAGACCGAGCAGAGCCCCGCGGGACGACGACCAGTGGGAGCACGCAGACGACGGCGGTGCTAGATCATGCGGTTGATGGGCTGAGACTGATAGCCTGAGAGGCATGCAGTTTTCTCGTTCTCTCCATGGACGTTTCGATCTGCAACGGCGTGGTAGAGAGAGAAACAGATGAGGGGGAGAGAGAGTTGGGGGTGGGTGATGGCCTGACAGTGACAGGAGTAATGCACTGCATGCGTTTTTGGTACACCCTATCTCTCTCATAGTGGTGGGCCATTCTTAGTATTCTTTCCGGGTATTTCTACTGTATCACCACATGTTAGATCTGCCATCATCGGCTCCACACCGCGCTTCAACCAATTATAATGCGAGTTCTGCCCAGAGCACATGCCCGCCGGTTCATTCGAGAGTTTTCCTTGTGCTCAAGTCATTTCTTATGAAGGATCAATCGAACGGGCACACTTAAAAAAAGGCTATAGTAAAGGATGTTGGAGATGTCTTTATTGTCTTACTGTGTGGTTAGGTATCTCGAGTGGTCCGAACTGAAACGGACGCATAATCCGCGTGGCTAAAAAATAAGTCTGCATCCTATCGCAACGGCTCGACGCCAGCTAAGCGGGTTGTTCGCTGGGATGCAAACGGAGTCCAAATTTCCACCGCGAATATGTCAGTCACATCGCATGTTTGCACCATGTCGCCAAGGGCCTGCCCGTCATGTGCGCGAGGCCGCATGGCTTCCGCCTCTTCGCTTACGCATATGCGCGTCTCGCAGCCTTCTACAGACACCATTAATGGCGCGCTGATGATGTTGGGACTCCAAGTACATAGTGTTGTGGTCAGTGAAGAATATTTCCCACAAGGGTGAATCGAGGGTTTATATCGAACTCTCGGGCAATTGGAAAAGTGTCGTCTCCTTTCCTCTTCTTCTAGCAATCCTGCAAAGTAAGATAATGCCTTGTGTCCCCAACTCCGCGGTGTGGTTGTTAAGCACAAGGTTTCATATTAGTTATAGTAAATAAAAGATGTGTCACAAGTAAAGTAAAATAAACAAGGTAAACACAATAGAAAGATAGTTGTTTTTAGGTTTTGTGAACTAAGTGAACTAACTATTTTTGTATTTTTCGATTAAAATATTGCAGCAAATAGAAAGTAAGATAAAAACAATGGAAATGTGTTTCTTATGGTTAAAATTGGCCGGGATTCATGGGTTCACTTGTGTATTTTCTCTTTAAGTTGTAGTGGATAATATAAATTCATCAATGAGATAATATTGGTGGAAATTTAATATGCGTTTGATTATCATTTATATGGGCATCATGTCTTAACATAGAGATGCTGCAACACATCTCTTATACTCCACAAGAAAGGGAAAACTCCATGATGTCTTGTATTAAAAATTAATAGATCATAGCCACAAGTACTTTGACATGATGTTTTGAATATCAAATATGCTACCTTGGTCCAACAAGGTCATCACTTTTGTCACGTGATGAACATAGCACATGCATTCACTTAATCCCCAATAAGGTATCAAAAGAAAAGTCAAAGCCATAATAGATCATGAATTTGTTGTCACTATCCAATCACTAAAACCATGATAGTCCATCTAATACACACATCTCCCCACATATGTTCTTGCATCCAAGTTGGATCAGAACCATTACTTAAGAACGGGGTACATAATATGCATCTATCAATATATTTTACACATAATAGATTCCAATCTCATATCACAATATCATAGAATAAACATCCACCACATAGGAATTACATATATGACCATAATCATGTTGGATAACTCATATGGCACTAAAATATGAAGAACAAGAAAAAAATAGATCAAGCTACTGCCACAAAGCCATATTCCAAAGGTGGAATACTCCCCCTTGATCATGGTGTTGATGAGGAAGATGTTGGAGAAGGTGGAGATCTCTCCGGCAGCGACTCAGATGGATTTTCCCCCTCAAATGTTCGCTACTGCAGCCTCTGTTTTCATGTTTATGTGTTTCTGTGGCGCTCCTCGAGTGAACCCTGGGGGTCATATATATAGAGGTTTTTAGGTCAAAAGAAATTCGTGGGCGCAAGATTGAAACGAATCAAACGGTCGAGGGGGAAAAGAGACCTGGTGGCACGGGCTCCTTGTTGGGCGCGCCACCTAGGCTATTTTGGGCCTCCAAGCCTTCATGATGAGGTCCAGGTGCTCCAGGTGCTTCTCGTGATGAAAAAATGACGTCCCCAAAATCCTAGCTCAATTTGACCCGTATAGGCCTCTAAAAGTGAAAAATACACAACAAAGTTATAACCCAAATAAAGAGGAATATTCATAAATCCCCATAAATCAATATAAAACATGGAAATAATATCATATATGTTGCGGGAATATGTGTTAATAATGTGCAAAGTTCATGTACCAATTTTACATGCATCACACGCCTTGTCTTCAGCTGCCGCTGCTAGGCCTAGCAGGCGGAGGTTTGTCTTCTGCGCTGCCATAAATGACGCGTGGCTTTGAATCCCGCGCTTGTCCTTAAAAGGGCACTAGCAACATCATGCCATCGCCTACACATCGTCCACATCTCCCCGGCCACGCTGGCTCCCACCGCATCGACAACCACAACGCTCTGCCGCCTCGCCATAGGGAAGAAGAACGACCATGAGGCCTCCTCATCGTGGGTGAAGGAGGAGAACCCTCGGATCAGGGTCCCCTAATTGTCAGTGTCGCCCGACTTCTCCATGAGATGGCTGGAACGACGTGCACCTACCGGGCGGGTGGCGCCTCAGCTCCGCGTGGGTGTCCATCCTGCCGGTGCCACGGTCCGGCCCAGAGCAGCTCGAAGAGATCCGGCGGAGGCAGGCCGTTCTCCCACCGGACCTCCGTGACGACCCCGCGTACGCCATTAACTCCCCCAGGTGGGATGACTACAGCCGATACGAAACCGACAAGGGGCGGAAGGCGGGGTTCCTCAGTGACCGGGACTACAACTTTGGCCCGCCTCCACATCGTCGTCGGCCACTGCCGCGTACGTCGTCACCTCCGCCGCCTCCCCGGCCCAAGGAAATGTGGGACGAAGAACATATTGGGCAGGGTGACGTGGGACGACTCCGATGACTTCATCGCCACCGTGTTCCATGACATTCATATGACAATGGAGGAGGGCAGGGAAATCGAGTTGTTCGAAGAATTGACCGAGGAGGAGGCGATGAGGCTAGACATGTCAGATGAAGACGCCTACGATCAGGCTTTGCAGGCCTCAGTGCCGCAGCCTCTGCCCTCGTACCCCTGGGCAGCAGTGGCCTCTCCACCTCCTCCACCGGCCGCACCGGCATTTCCTGACTGGCCGTGGGTGATCCTGGACCTGGTCGACCAAACCCATTGCCCAACGACAATGAGGCTTATGCTAGAGTTAGGGTTTTAGCAGGTCATGACCTTTTTGTATTTTCATGTTTTTATTTTTGCATTTACACTATGTAAATTATTTTTTCAATGAAAAAAATTATGAAAACAAATACGACGGACCGCTACCGGCACCCCGGACGCAAACGGTCAGTCAATCCTTTACAATCGATTTTGCATCCACGACTCACTCGGTGCAAATCGGACACATACATTCACTTTTTGGCGTCCGTTGCGTTTATTACACCTGAACAACAATCTCTCCCAGAAATTCTCAACCCCTTCAGACCGAAGACAGAGACAGACAGTTTGTCCAGGAATAAAAGACTGACCACTTGTGATATATAGCTCGGAGCAACGCCTCTGGACTGGTCCGTACATAATTTTTAGTCCAGGTCAAGTCGCTTCCCTTTCCCACTGGTGACGGATGACATGTTCCTAGTTCCAATAAGAAACTAAAGGACCTGACTGACTTGTAGTACTCCCACTAGATGTCTGGTCGTGCACACGCTTCTTCACACGGCAACCTGCCTGCATGCTTCCGTTCAGTTTCACCTGAATCTCACATAGTTTTCTCGGCTATATCGCGCGCCGGTCAATTACAGCTCCACTTGTGGAACGATTACGCGTGTGTATTTTCCTGGAATTCACGGCGTATATACTGGTTTTGTTTGACGAAGACTGAATCCGCTCGATCGTCAAGTCCTGTCGTTTCACTAGAACAAACATTGGACTGTATATATACAGTCACGCGTCTGTGCTATTGGTAAATGACCCTATGGCTAACGAAAATCCTGCAGTAGGTGCAAGTTTGTCCGCCCGATGGATAGGAAATTAAGTAATTGACCCAACATACACAGAATAGGTTTACTCAACAATCATGCATCAACCATCTAAAAAAAAAAAAGCAATCATGCATCATCCACGCGCGCGGTCACGGTGTTCCTGTCTGTCCCATATCGCTAATAATCAAATCCTAGCTGTACATGAAGTTTTATTCATTAAATGTTAATGTTGTCTACATATCATGTTTTACCACGAGGAAAATGGTTTAACCAGCGATGTCGCCGTTGTTTCGCACATGCGGCAGCCTATTCAGCACAAAAAAAATATAAAAAATATAGCAAATATTCGAACATTTTTTTTTTCAAAAAAGTGTCAATTTTTTAAAATACTAGTGAGAACATTGTATTTCTTAGGAAACGAATGATATGACTAAAATGTTTTAAAATGAAGAAATATGAGGAAAATATGATAAAATGTTTCGCGCATGGTTGTGATTCTGTACGGAAAAAATTCAAAATATAAAAGTGAACATCAAAGTAAATTTGCATAAGATCCAATTTATTAAATAACGGGCTATGGCAAATAGCGGTAGCCCTCTAAAACAGCTATACTATAACGGATCTAAACGAGGCTATAGCAGACAATTATACATGATTTCTTTTAGCGTCAAGATGCTAAAACAACTATAGAGGAGCTATACGGGTAATTTAAAACTACGATAAAAAATTATTTTTCATTGTGAAATTGTGCAAAATTACTTCTTGGTGTACCAAATGTATTCATGTATAGTGCATGAAAAAACCTTACACCTAATTGGCTTGTATAAATAATCTATTAATTACCCTCAGAAATTTTACCCGGGTATGCATTTGGTACACTACAGTCTATACATACATGTGCCTAGGAACTTAGTTTATCAAGCTTGTCAGCGATCGAACACCTGCAACTTGGCGAAACTGCTCACTTTTTATGACGTGCACACATGCAAATTGTAACCATTAGTGTCAAGTGCAACCACTCCCAAAAACAAATGAACTATAGGCTTAAAGAAAGGGCTTCTACAAAACGACCAGATCAATGACCAACGTCGCCAATCTCTCTATAAGTATCCGTTGCTAGGTGCTGCTCTAATCACAACCCACACACATAGCAAAAGACAGCAAGCGTCTCCCTCTCTCTGACACACACGCACGCACACACAACTGTCTAAGCAATAGTGAGAAAGAGAGTTCCGATTCTCGGCGATGGAGGTGACCCCGAACCACACACAGTCCGTGAGCGGGTGGGCCGCCATGGACGCGTCCGGCGAGGTCGTGCCCTTCTCCTTCAAGCGTAGGGAGACCGGCGTCGACGACGTGACCATCAAGGTGCAGTACTGCGGCATGTGCCACACCGACCTCCACTTCATCAAGAACGCGTGGGGCATCACCATGTACCCCGTCGTGCCCGGCCACGAGATCACCGGCGTCGTCGCCAGGGTCGGCACCAACGTCTCCGGGTTCAGGCCCGGCGACCGCGTCGGCGTCGGCTGCATCGCCGCGTCCTGCCTCGACTGCGACCACTGCCGCCGCTCCGAGGAGAACTACTGCGACAAGGTCACCCTCACCTACAACGGCATCTTCTGGGACGGCACCGTCACCTACGGCGGCTACTCCAACATGATCGTCGCGCACAAGAGGTTCCTCGTAAAGATCCCCGACAGCCTGCCGCTCGATGCCGCCGCGCCGCTGCTCTGCGCCGGGATCACCGTGTACAGCCCGATGAAGCAGCACGGGATGCTCCTGGGGGAGGCCGGGAGGAGCCTGGGCGTGGTCGGGCTGGGCGGGCTCGGACACGTCGCCGTCAAGTTCGGCAAGGCCTTCGGGCTCCGCGTCACCGTCATCAGCACGTCGCCGGGGAAAGAGCGCGAGGCCAGGGAGAGCCTCAAGGCCGACAACTTCGTCCTCAGCACCGACAACAAGCAGATGCAGGCCATGGCGAGGAGCCTAGACTACGTCATCGACACGGTCTCGGCGCAGCACTCGCTCGGCCCCATCCTCGAGCTGCTCAAGGTGAACGGCAAGCTGGTGCTTGTTGCTGCCCCCGACAAGCCCGTGGAGCTGCCGTCATTCCCGCTTATCTTCGGGAAGAGGACAGTTAGTGGGAGCATGACCGGAGGGATGAAGGAGACGCAGGAGATGATGGACCTTTGCGGGGAGCACAACATCACCTGCGACATCGAGCTTGTCTCCACGGACAGGATTAACGAGGCCCTCGCACGGCTCGAGCGCAACGACGTCCGCTACCGATTCGTGGTCGATATTGCAGGGAACGGGTCAAGGCTCTAGCTAGTTTGCTGCTGGATACTCGATCTGTTTACACTTTACAAGATATGTGAGGAGTTGGAGTGGTGGATTCAGTTGTATGCATGTTGTGGAAAGTATATATACGATATATTCTTCAAAGTTGTACTCTCAAAGGCCAATTGGTGTGCTATGCGGTTGTCTCAAACATCCCAGCATGGAGAATCCTGTTTAAGTCCATTCGGAGGAAGAATTATCCTTCTTCAAGCTCGTTGTCTCTTTGTATCCAAACTGATTTGTCATTAAGTTGTCGAAATTGTACTCTCAAAAGCTAGTTATCGTGCTATGTGGTTATCCTGAACACCGACGCTCCAAAAAGGATCTTATCAGACAAGTTCTATCTCTCGGAGCATGGTGGTGTCACGCACGTACCAGTGCAAATTACGGTAGAAAAGTAGCCGCGGTTTTACTAATGGGCGTCCCTAGGATAAAATCTCTTATTTTTGGTCTAGAGGCCAACACCAATTGGCCTCCCCAATCCCACAAACGCTAGATGAAGAAAGAAATCTTTCGATCCGAGCAAAAAAAAAAAATGCTATTGTAGCAAACTAATTCCCACATAAATCCTGCAAATGCTTCTATGAAGAAAAACATGTTTTGATCACAATAATTTTTCTTATAGTATTATACAATCGTACCATCAATTTTTTTGGCAGTGGGTCAAAAAAGTATTATAGCATTTAAAAAACTAGTGTAGCAAAACAAATATTATTGTGTTCCAATCTCGACTCCACCCCCATGGTAGGGTAGCATTGCCATAGGCACATGGTAGCATCCCCCATAGCCTGTTACAACACTGCCCGACACCGCAGGAAGCATTTGTTGTTCTCGATGGCTCGTAACAACCCTGTAGTCGGCTGGAGAATTGCCCGATGCCATTGGAAGCACCCTCCCCCCTCCGTAGCCAATGGCAGCAGACCACCGGGCTGGCGCTTACTAGCCATGGCTGCACCTCGCTCCGGACTACCGCCCATGGCAGCACCACCACACATGACATATGTGGAGATGAGACGGGGTGCATAGCTGGAAGCCATAGAGCTCGTGGCCACCGTCGATGGTGAAGGTGGTGCTCGACAAAGGACCGCAGTGAGATGCTAGAGCACGCGACATCCCTGCAGGATTCGATTGGCCAACTACATGTTGTGACGGCCTCATCGCATCCATCTCCCCCACCCCACAACGACCCCTCGCAACAATGGCTCCCACTGCATGCAGATTTGACGGTGTGTGGGGGCGACGGGGTGGAGGTGTAAGCACCGACGACACGGGAGGGGAGGAGCATGCCACTAGGGAAAGGTCGGATTTTTTGGAGAGAAAACGAGCGAGAGGAGATAAGGCAGAGGAACGGCGGAAGGAGATGGATAAAAATTGGAGGGGGTACCCATGTAAATTCTCTCGCTTTGGTTAGGTTTAACTTTTTCTGTTGCTATAATTGTCGGTGGAATGATATTTATGTTACAGACTAGTTGAATCCTAAGCTAGAGAATGTCACAGAAACTAAGGTTTAAAAAATTGATTTTGGAAAGTGTCACACAGACTAAGATTTTCAGAATTGCACGTTGCATTTTGTGTCGTCGCGTCGTACATATAAACCATAATAAATAAAAAGGATTATTTTTTGCTAGTACATCAAAAGGCTGTACCCCAGCTCCGGCTGCGCGTTCGGTTAATATGGTTAATTCGGTTCGGTTTATTCGGTTATACGGTAAATACGGTTTCAATACTTCGGTTAATACGGTTACGTATAAAAATACGATTCGGTTTCGGTAATAACCATTAAATTTCGGTTCGGTTTCGGTAATAGACAAACTAACCAAAGTTGACGCGAATTTTAGATTGAAAAGTAACTTTTCTGGCCATATATTTTATTTTCTGTATTTTTGTACGATTGTACTAAAGATTTTGCAAGAGAGCAAAACAAAAAAAGAAAGAAATTCGAACAGCCGGCGTGAACGTGTGGCCGCACCAAGGTTGTTGCAGCCGCCGTCGCCAATCAGGAGACGAACAGACGCATGTGAACAACCAATTCACGAATCAGTTTCGTGCCTTCCTGGACGGAACGATCAAACTATCCTCATGATTCTTCAGTTCATTTGAAAGTAGGCTCTAGGTCTGTTGGGCTGTTGGCAACTTAGGCCGAAGGAGTACGTTGAGCTGGAATTTTAGCCCGGGCATGCACCACGCTGATCACGAAATTACGCCTAATCATGTGAGATTTGCACACCTGCCGGACGAGTCCGAGCCCGGGCAGCTGCCCGGGCATGCCGAGCTGAAGCTCCGCCCATGGAAGGACATGACCACCACAGAGAACCAGCTTACGTGTAAACTTAACAGTTTAAGTGCTATATTAAGGCTACGCGTGAAGCTGGGCTGGCCAGATTTTATGTTGCGCTGTGTGTTCGGTTTTTTCGGTTTAACCACGGTTTTTCGGTTAAAAACTGAATTAACCGAAGTTCTTTCGGTTTGATGTTTTACTAACTGAAACCTAACCATAAAACCATAAAAACTGAAAATTAATTTCGGTTCGGTTTTTTTCGGTTCGGTTTTCGGTTTCAGTTCGGTTATGCACAGCCGGAACCCCAGCCTACAGGTTAACATTAGTTTACTTGTTCAGTGAGGAGCGAGTGCGGTTTGGGCAAATGGAGGGTTCGATCGGCGACTCGCCGCCGCCGCTGCCCATCTTCAGGAACCGGTACTGGATCCTCCGCCACGGCCGCAGCGTCCCCAACGAGCGCGGCATCATCGTCTCCTCACTGGTACAAATTCGTCCAATCCATCCCAATTCGCCCTCTTCAATCTCCATCTGCTCCTATATTCCCTAAAATCCAATCTTGCTTGGCAGGACAACGGCACGAAGCCGGAGTTCGGGCTGGCCCCGCAGGGCGTCGAGCAGGCGCGCTGCGCAGGCGAGTCGCTCCGCAAGGTACGGATCGAGCTCGAATCTATCTATGGCTTCCTGCTGGATGTGGGCGTGCGGTAGTGCTTGGGGGGAAGTGATCGTTTCTTCTCGTGCAGGAGCTTGAGCAGATGGGTGTGCCTGTAGATTCTGTGAAGATCCGTTATTCGCCGTTCTCTCGGACCACCGAGACGGCAAGGGCGGTCGCTGGCGTGCTTGGCGTTCCATTTGATGGCCCCAGCTGCAAAGTGAGTGGTTCCTCGATGAATATTTGTTCGGTTAATGGATTCCACAATTAGTTTCTCAAGATATCTTCTTGGCCAGCAAAGTGCGTGCAAGTAATTTCAATTGGATAGTTGCTTCAATATCGTGGCACACTTTTTCTTGAAAATTGGATTTCTAATGTGTATTCGAAGCTTAGTTATTTCCCAGTGGATGGAAATGCCTTAGATCCTATATATCTCGTATTTGTGAGTTGTGACCATCTAGTACACTGATGTCTGTTTCATTTGCAGGCAGCCGTAGAACTTCGTGAGCGTTATTTTGGACCATCATATGAGTTGCTTTCTCATGAGAAGGTGAGCTTGTACTCATGCATTGAACTGTGGAGATTCTTTCATAGGGACATCAAACGTGCAGATCATAGAGCATCAAGTGAAAAACTCTTTTAAACTAATGAATTTTTTATTACGGAGTACTATAATATTTGATGAATTATGGTATGCTATTGATCTTAAACTAGTTAATTCAGGTGATTTTTTCGTTTTCAACAATTCAGTACTACTGTACTGATTGAAGATTTGGTGATCTATTACATAATACATAGTCTCACAATTAATCATCCAGGTGAACAAACATTGATCAACTTGAAAGCAGTCAGATTCATATTTTTTTTCACAACGACTTGATACAGAGTGATACTTACAAATAGATGTTCTTTTTTATACATATTTGATTGAGGCGAATAATATCAGGGGCAAATAATCTTTATGGTATACTTGTGCAATCCATTTTTTTCAGGAAAGATAGCACGCAAAAATTCAGTGAAATAGATGATGTACTTGGTGTGTCAGTACTCAGTATAATCTTGTTAAACTACAACAGTGTGGCATGCATTAATTACAATGGGTCATTGTATTTGATATGTTTCTTAGGGCATTTACTTTTTTCAAGAAAATATATGACAAGTAACTATGATACTTGACATTTTTTTTCTTTACCAAATATAATTCTCTTACCTAACAGGTAAAATGAAAAGGCATATTTCTCTCATTTTCAGAAATCTTTCTTTTCCTAGCTGACAAGTAAAACGACAGGGCCTTCTGAAATTCAGATAGGAAGTCTCCTACGATCTGTATGCATCCTTGTATGCATCCTTTACTAGCATAGCATGCATGCTCAAGGTTGAAATGCTAGTTTACAGCTTGTGTTCAAATTTCAACTTGGTGCTTGTGTCCTGTCAGATGTTAGCCAGTGCATGATTTTTTTACTTAACTTTTTTGCATTTTGAGGGAGTTCAAAGAACGTGCAAAAGATACCATTCCCTGCTAAATGTGTGCCAAGGACCACTTTAGCAGAAACCCTGCAAAAGATACCATTCCCGATGGCCACTATTAACTTCTTTAGCAGAAACATGCCATAAAGTTTTGTTTCGGTAAATTTATTATTGAAAATTTCAAGAATACCCTGCATTTGGTAGCACATGGTGTATTGGTGCTCCTTCTGATCTTATCTCATAAGCCAGTTACTATATCTAATATGATGTGGTAGTATGCAGAGGTCTGGGCGGTAGATGAAGCAGATCCCTTTATGGCTCCAGAAGGTGGCGAGAGTGTTGCAGGTGTTGCTAGTAGACTCGCAGGGGTCCTGTCTTCTATAGAGATGGAGTTACAAGGGTACTCATACTTGCATCCCATTATAATTTAAATGATGTATATGTGTTTATTCATGTTTATAGTTGCATTTGGTCTTATACCATCACCAAATTCTATATACGTCTTACTATAAAATATTTCCATAAATGTCAGTTAAAAAGAAAAAATAATCTACGCCAGCAGATTAAGAGGCTGCATTTCTGTTTCCAAGGGTCTCTTTGCAAAGCAGAACAGCATGTCTTGCCACATCTTTTTAGTTTTCGGTGTATTTGTAATTGGTGATATCCTTCTGGCATGAATTAACTAGAAACACAAACACCTTGTGGTCTGCTAGAGCACTTATGATCTGGAAAGAATGCTATAATGTATATATGATTTTACTATGCAGATATAACAATTCGTACAATTCCTTACAGAGTATTGAGTGCTGATAGATGCAGAAACCTGAAGAACCACTAACAGGGCTTAAGTTACAGAGCCACCTTGTGAAGCTTTCAACTGTTATACTAAAATGCTTAAGTTCTAATAGTTCATCTAGACTTGGCGCATGACTAGATTTTGTTTTATACCATTTTGGTTGAAAAGCACTAGAACAACCATAACCAATATTATTACATTCCAATTGGCAGCTTATCTATTGACCTATGTTCCCATTATAATGCCGGAGGGAATTGATTTGTATGTTGAACTTCATGCAGTTCAGCTGTTCTTATTGTCAGTCATGGGGACCCACTGCAGATCTTTCAAGCAGTGCTCGGTGCAGCCAAGGAAAACCCATCTTTCCTTGACGAGGTAACTGACCTGCAAAAGAAAAACCTGGTAGCTCCATCCGTGTTGTCACAGCACCGCAGGTTTGCACTCAACACAGGAGAATTGCGCCGAGTTGTGTGACTTGATGCAGCTTTGATAGCTTGATTCTACACTCCTATGTTGTAGATAAGGGTCCATAAACTCTGCTGGGTGTGATTCTTAGCAGTTCTGCTGTGATACAAAACACAGATTGTTTTATCTCCGTAAGAGCTGAATGTAACCAAACATATATTTGTAGTCTATGAGTTGGCATCATTCAAGTAAATCAGTAACCTGACACAGCTCTTTACTAGTGATACTTCACATGGCTTTGTAATTTAACCTCCAAAGTTATCTGCAAAATAAAGTCCTCCAAAGAGGAGCTATGTGCAATTTAAACGAGGGAAGATGAAGGCTATAGCAATAAAGTTCTATCACACTGAAAACGTATGGTGTAAGAGGAACCTGCATTCTTTTTGGCTCCTTGGCTCCTTCTGGCCCCGTGAAAACTTTCTATTTTGGAGATATGCCGATCAAGCTCAGGGAAGGCGGTGATGTTGCCGGTTCACGTGGTTGGATGACCCTGGCCAAGATGCCTATGATCCATGGCCCTATTTCGTAGCCATGACCACGAAGCATCATGCCATCCCACAATATTATCTGGACATGCAGAAACAACCACTGAATCGCAGCTCGGATTATTTTGCTAACTGAAGAAAAGAATTTACATTTGTCGGAACTGACGAAAAACTACACATAAGGAACAAACTCTTGAGGAAAACTGAATTTGTCTGAAGAAATTGTCCCACCACGCGCAGGTCGGCGAGCGCTCGTAACTTTTTTTTGTTAATTGCAACCTCGACTCGGTTTCTGTAATCTCTCCACTATCCCTGTATAGCTCGTGTAATCCATGGATTTAGGAGGTTAGGTTACGCACGCTGTGCCTGCTGTACATGAACTAGTCTGCACATCAATCACATAATCTAGTATGCTGCCGAGCACGCTGGTGCTGCTCACGGCCCGGCTCGCCTCGCGCCGGCACTGTGCGGGAATCGCCATGTGGGCTCGGTAGCTCAGCGTGCCGGGAGCATGGCTTTCCATGCTTTGACTTCTCCCCAGGTTGCTATGCTCAAGCAGGACGATGTTCGCGCAAGAGTGCTTCCGAGCCGAGCATCAGTCTGAATAATTTGGTTCTCACTTAATTCGGTTTTGTAGCGTCAGTCTGATGCAGTGATGCTCAAGCTGAAAAAAGTTTCAAGTACAACAAGAGGACAACGAAAATACTAGTACTAGATTTAAGTGAAGGTTATTCTATCGATAACCTTTCTCTTGTTTGTTTCAGAGGTAGTAGTGATGAAGTACTTGAGCACATGGTTCCTTCACTAGCTATGGTCACACCAGTGTCCTGGCAACTCTGAACTTTTAGTAACTTCACTGTTGTATCAGTTACTGAACATGTTGTGGTAGCATGCGTTGCAGTGTTGGATAGATTGGAATATTATTCGTACTGAAAATAGTGTACCCAATTAGAGGATACCACTTATATCCTGCTGGTTTTATGTTATCTGATACATCATATGTTATTCAACGGCTAGTTCTTTATGGTTATGCAACTGAAGATTTCCCTCAGCTTTTGAATATTGGGTGAACATATCATGTGATTTTATATCTTCACATTTCTGCATGCAAATACGACACAATAGCAATAGCTGTGAATTTGACTTCTGGATTGTATGAAGCGTCTTGCTAGACTAATCGAGGCTGACATATGTCGTCTTCCACCTCTCTTAAGTTGTATTGAAATGAATGTTGTTCGGAACTTTGTTTTCAACACTTAACTTTAGGTGCTGATGATCAAGTTGATGACCTGCGACTGGCCTGGCCGGGTTAGGGCTAAATTTGAACATGGTGTAGAGCTCTAAGTCTTGTACAATTCTCAAGAACTCATGTGTAATCGTTGACTGTCTAGCTTCTTACGATGTACTAAAAGAAGATTTATTGAACGTGTAAAATATGCCAACAGTAGTATGGCAGACACAGAGTTGTGTTGATAAGTGCCGTTCATGAGGATCAAAGCCCATGGCCCCTGTCTTTACTTAGGGCGAAGATTAATATAATCACTGGGACCATAGACACCAAACAATTCAGCGAAAAAGCCCTTCTTCCTTCTCGGGTTGCATCCCATGTCTTTGCATAGTAGATCATTATACCAGATATGAAGAACGCCTATACAGGACCTGCGGAAGTAGCCGCGAGAGTACCGTTTCATGAACTTCTCCCACTCAAGGATATCACTCTGCATTGCTTTAATACTTGGTAATCTGAATCCAGCATCCAGGAAATGTGCCAGCCACTTGGCCCGAATTTCTGCTGTGTAGAGGTTCGCCAAGCTCTCGGAGTAACCAAGGACCGCGAGCTGTGGAATCTTAGGATGTATACACTCCCTGAAAATAACAAAGAATTAGCAACGATTTATAGATTGGAAACTACATAGCTGGGAATATAAAGAAATGATATATACAGAGAAGTAACCTATAGAGGGGTAACGTTGAGGATGTTGGTCCGACTGCAATACTCTGAAAATATTCAGATACAAACATGTCCTTGATCTTCTGATCCCCCTTGAACCCTGTTCCGAAGATAACTATGTCGCTCTTTATCGGTGAAGACTCGCCTTCAACAAGCACACCTTCCTTGCAGAAGGTAAATGTCTTTGACTTCTTCAGAATAATGCTGCCTTCATCTAGTCTCTTGTAATGGTCCTTGGGTGTAATGGCAATCAAGCATGTCACTAGGGCCTCAAAAAGGCTATGCTCGGGCACCATGTCATGCTTCTTCATGGGAATGGAGTAGTAGCTCTCAGCAAACTTTGAGAATAACCACCGCTACGTACCCATAGTCCCATACACAAACAAAAATAGTGTAATAGTTTAGTTTGAAACGTAGTTAGTTAGTTTACAAATTACTTAAAGGAAAAAAGAATTACACATGCTGACTTGCAGTACCAATGGTGTCAAAATGGTGGCTACGAGGCTTAGGAGGAAGCCTTCACCAGGCTTGTGGATAAGGAGTTCAGAGAAGCGATTTAGATACAAATACGATATTGGGAATCCCCAGGCATAGTAGTTTGGAAAGATCCAATGCTTTGTTCGGACTACCATTGTGCATGGATGTTCAGTACCTGCAGGACCAATAAGATTTTTCTGAAATTCAGACGATGTAATCATAACACACAATTTCAGGACCAGTACGCTACCTTTTCTCGTAAAACCAAAATATGTGATAACATATTAAATTTTGGCATGAAAAATATTATTTTGGTAGTAGGAGTTTGTACCATTTAGTTCTGCACATTCAGCGGCAACATCCAGCGCTGATTTCAGGTAGCCAATGACAGTCACACGCTTGCCCTTCAACATCTCGTTAGCTTTCTTGGTGCCCATTTTGGAGTAATCCATGGTGTGGAACACCTGTCCATCAAATGCGTCTGGACCTTTCCCCGGAGGAAAGGTGGGTATGTTGGGCACACCACTAAACCTCCCGATGCAGAAAACAACAAAGTCTGCTACGTGTGTCTGGATATAGGAAACACTATGGTCAATTTTGTTTGCGAGAAAAGTATGCGGAGTAGTTGAGTTACAGAAAACATCGTTTAGTAAAGGGTGTTTCAAGTACGACACTCTACTCCATTTTGTAGAGCTACTATTTAAAATGGCATGGCTTCACCGCTGGTACCATTCCAAGTGCTCGCTGAAGACCCCCTCTGAGCATCTCCTCCCGTGTCGCCCCCGCGTGGCGGCCGGGAGAAATCCTACCGAGCCGCCGCCACCCCCCTCTCCCCCTCCCCTCCCTCGCCGCCGCTAGGGGGCGCGGCCAGGCAAAGCCTGGTAGGCGGAGGCGGCGGCGGGGACTCCTCGTCCTCTCGCGCGCAGGGGGCGGATGCGGGACTTCCTCCTCGGGCTAGGGCGCGGCCCACTCGTCGGGTGCCTCGGTGGTGGCGCGTGGGCTCGGCTCGATGGCGACAGGAGGGATGACGAGGTGGTGGTGAGCCCTCCCGGCGGCGGAGGGATGGGTGGGGGCGAGCTGCAGGGGAAACCCTAGGTCCTCTTCTCCTTGCCACTAGGCGGCCGGCGGTGGAAGGCTGGCGTTTCGGCTGCGGCGGTGCCCAGGCGTGTGCGGTGACTCCAGACTACGGGATCTGCGCTCTGTGTCTCCGGCGGCAACCTTGACAGCCTGGGATGATCGCCGGCGTGGGTCCTGACCTGAATAAAGGCGGCAGTCCGCGATCCTAGGGTCTCTCTTGTGCGAAGATGAAGACCTACATGAGGCCTGCCCTTCTCGATCTGGACGGAGTGCTGAGTTCCGGAGGCGCCGCCGGCAAATGTAACCGTGCTTTTATTGCTTGGAGTTTGCTGGATCAGTGGTATTCGGTCCTGCACACCCATGATTTTATTCCGACCGTTTGGTTATGGAGGGAGCTTCCCAAAACTTTGTTCTGTGTTGACATCAAGTGACATTTGATCCACGGTGAAGACAGAAGAAGAAAATATCATGAAGGCCAGATTAAGAACTAGCTAAGGGAGGTTTAAGTCTCTGCGCTGTTGAGGGACTTGCTTGGTGTTCCGGGCTTCGTAGCAGTGATATGAAAGTGGGGGCGTCAGCACATATGAAGTTCAGTCTTACCTTTCAGGGTGAAAACCCAAGATCTGTCCTTAAGTGGTTGTGCGTGACAATGTCCTTGTTGAAGACATTGTTTTGAGAGCGGGAGTATCCTCAGGGTCAAAACCTAAGATTTTTGATCGGGCGACGATGGTGTTGGTGCATTGTTTCCTTCTTGGAGACGTCGCTTTTGGAAAGTCTGAATTTTAGGTGTTGTCTTGGTGATAGATGTATTTCTGTTGCTAAGGCTGAGATATTGTAGCGAGCCTTTTATTTCTTAGTTTTCATTTTTCTCTTTTTTTGGCTGTGTGTTTCCGTAATGCCATTAGAGCATTGCATTGTTTTTTTAAGATCGGGTATTGCCTTGTAGATGCTAGGTGTAATTGATATCTTTTAATATTAATATATTTCCTTTATCGAAAATAAAAAAAATGGCATGTGTGCACATCTTTGCACGACAGAAGATCACTGAATTCAGTCATTGGCTGACAGGAGTAGGAAAATGAACTTGTTGTCACTACTGACTACTCACTCGTATGGCGAAATGGGGGATCACTAAAATGAAAATTACTGAATTCAGTCACTACTTACCTCAACGTGGCCGTCAGCGTCAGACACCGCGAGCCGCCACTCGCCGGCGCCATCCCCAAACGCCTCGCCGCACCCGGTCCACTCCTCCCACGCCGCCACCTCCTCCTCGCCGACACCCACATAATCCATCCCTACGACACGATGCCGGAACCTGACGCAGTCGAGCACGCCGAAGTGGTGCGCATAGGCGTTGAGGTAGTCGGCGACCTGGCGGCAGTTGGGGAACATCTCGGTGACGGAGTCCGGCCACGGGAAGTCGGAGTACTGGTACATGGCCCGCTCAGACTGCAGCGAGGTGCAGTCCGGCGTCCGCGCCCACACGCCGCCGAGGAGCGTGTCCGCCTCGAAGACGACGGGCCGGCAGCCGCGCTCCAGCAGGTGCTTGCACGCCGCCAGGCCGCTCACGCCGGCGCCGATGATGGCCACCCTCTTCTTCTCCATCGAGCAGCTGAGAATTGTCTGACGGAGTGAACTTGGATTTGGTGTGGTTTTTATACGTGGTCAAGACTCAAGAGAGAGCTTGATCGGGACTTCGGGTTGTGGTATGGAGCGCGGTTTGCACCATGTGGTGTGTTGGATATTGCGCATGATCAGGGGTCGTCGGATAGAGTATTTTAGAGCACGGCGCCACTCTCCCTGACGTGTTATTTTTGTTGGCTTGCGTCGGAAGCCAAAATTTCATAGGACTTCCTGGGCAAATCAGGCACGAAGTTGTCCGGCAAGGCAATGGTCGAGCGAGACCATGGTACGTGTATACGTTGCATGTGTTGCACCAGGCAAGATAGCAGGCACGTGCACGCTTCCAGACTTATATATGCAAACTTTCTACGTCACGAATAATACGAGATGCCTCTAGAGCACACTATGAAATTCTAAATTCATATTTGATTTATCCCGAGAAAGCATTAAAAACCCAGAAAAAAAGGACATCCTAATTTGATGACCTACTACTTCTCATAATCGGCTTGGTAAGATTTATGTTAGTTCACAAAAAGGGAAAGATTTGTGTTATTTTATCTATAATCTTTTCTATAAAGTTTTTTTTAGAAAAACAGGGCAGAGGCTGAAACCAAGTTTACAAACGTTATTACAGACCACCCACATCTTGCCAGGATCAATTTTTTACCCTTACACGTCCTAAATGAAACTAGGGCAGGAGTCTCAACACCGCATAGAGAGCTCACAACAGGGAGGGAAAACAACTATCACGTGAAGAAGATGGGCAGGAGAAACTTTTTAAGGCCTATGCATAATCCTAAAGTCTTCACCGTCGCCCACCAGCATCAAGGCATTAGCTCCCAATGTACTAGTCAGATCAGCCGTCGTGATCAGCAGAGGCCCCGACTTCCTCTCGCAGTTCATGTCGCATACCTCCAGTGCAATCCTCGCCCTCTTTTCTCGAGTCAACCAGGCTCCGGCCACGACATCAGAGCTGGCATTCGAGCCAGGAACTCCACCTTGTTCACCATCATCATCAGCTTTCCTCTTCCTTCCTCTTTCAGCAGAATGCTCCATTGAGCAAGGGTATAAGCTATTAGATGTATGTATTGTATATTGTAGTTTCCTCATATGTTAGGGGGCTTCCTGCATATTTGCATCTGTATCTGTACTATTACTATATATTGTGGCTTTTGGCCCCCTAGTAATACAACAAGTCTATTACCCTAACATGGTATTAGAGCTACGTTAGCTCCTCTCCTCGCAGCAGCCGCCGCCGCCCGCCAAAGCTTCCTGCCGCCGCGCCCGGCCGCCGCTGCCTCTCCCTCGCCACCCGGCCGTCTCCGCTCGTCCGCCGCCATCCCGCCTCAGCCCGCCCCGCCACTGCTTCCGGCCGTCGCCCTCCGCCTGGCCGCCCGTGCCCGGCCGCCGCCCCGTCCGGCTGCCGCCCGCCGCCTCCGACCGGCGCCCGCCCCGTCTCGGACGCCCTCCGCCGCCTCGACCGGCCGCCCTCCCCGCGGCCCGCCACCTCGGCCCCGGCCACCGTCGCGTCTCCCGCCCGCCGCCGGCCTCCCGCCGCCTCCGGCTGCCGCCCCGGCCTCCCGCCGCCCATCGCCCGCCAAGCCCCCGTCCGCGTGTTTTTGATCGGGAGTTGATCCAATCTCCCGTCTCAAAAAAAAGTGTTATGTATTCCTCGTCGGGCTATCTAGCGATTCCTCGCTACCCGGTGATTTTTGATGGCGCGAATTACCCTGATTTCGCTGCCTTTATGCGCGTCCACATGCGCAGTCTTCGTCTTTGGGGCGTGCTTTCTGGCGAGGTCCTCTGTCCGCCACGCCCCACTACTCCTACAACGTCTATTCTACCGACTCCAGTTGCCCTTGCCCCCGATGCTACTCAGGAGGCCAAGGATGCAGCCAAGAGTGTTGATGACACTGCTCTGGCTGAGTATGACCGGAAGGTCCGGGAGTATTCTACTGCTGTTGCGACGTACCGGCTTGATCTGACTGACTACACTCAGTGGATAGATGAGGATGCTCGTGCTGCTGCTGTTCTCACTTCTAGTGTTCTGCCTCAGTATGCTGCTGAGTTCATGGGTCTTCCCACTATTGCTGCTCAGTGGGCTTTTCTTCGTCGACGCTATCAGCCGTCTGGAGATGCTCTTTACATGTCTGTGGTTCGCCAGGAGCATGCTCTTCAGCAGGGCGATTCCACTATTGATGAGTTCTATACTCAGAGTACTGCTATCTGGCATCAGCTTGATTCTCTTCATACAGCTGTGTGTGCCACCTGTCCCTGCTGTCTGACTGTGCGCACTGATCTGGAGTTTCCGTGCGTCTTTGAGTTCTTGTCGATGTTCCGCAAGGAGTTTGAGCCTCGCTGTGCCCAGCTGCTTGCTCGTGGTCGTGTTCCGATCTCTGTGATCCTGTCTGAGCTTCGTGCTGAGGAGACTCGTCTTCGTGGTGCTGGTATTCTTGAGGTTCCCTCTGTACTTGCTGCTCGTGGTCCTCCTGTGCCGTCGGCTTTGCTGCGGTCTCCAGTACCACCGATACTCTCCACTCCTCCGGTCCAGGGCCAGATTCAGCATCAGCAGCCTCGTGGTATGCCAACACCTTCTCGTCCTCCCTGCTCCTACTGTGGCAAGCGTGGCCACGATGTCTCTAGCAGCTGGAGGAGGGATCCCAGTTTACGACAGCGGTATCATGCTCGTAAGCCGGCTGGCTCTTCAGGATCTTCTGCAGTTGCACTGTCTCATCAGGACATTATCTGTGGTCTTCGTGGTCTGCTCGCTGCTATAGGCTCCTCCTCGACGGGTACTGCTGGTTCTGTGCCTGGCTCTTCTTGCACCGCGCGACCACCATCTTCTACACGGTCAGGTACGTCATCCCCGTGGTATCTGGATTCTGGAGCTTCTTTTCATATGACTTCTGTGTCTTCTATTCTTTCTGCTCTTCGCTCTCTTATTTCTCATGTCCGTGTTATCACGGCTGATGGTACCTCTCTTCCTGTTTCCAGTCGAGGCACCCTCTCTACTCCCTCTTTCTTTGTTCCTAACGTTTCTCATGTTCCAAGTCTTAAGATGAACCTTTTTTCTGCTAGTCAGCTTACTGATTCTGGTTGTCGTGTCATTCTTGACGCTGATTCTTGTGCTGTTCAGAACCGCCGAACACGGGCCCTGGTTGGAGCTGTCCCTCGCAGCCTTGAGTCTCCGGGGCTATGGGAGTTAGACTGGCTTCGCGTTCCATCCGCTGACACTTCTTCTGCCAGTTACCGCACGGTTGCAGCTTCCGTCACTGGCTCTTTTCAGCAGTGGCATCATCGGCTGGGTCACCTTTGTGGCTCCCGTTTATCGTCATTAGTCCGTCGTGGTCTTCTGGTGTGTCTTTAAATTGTCAGGGTTGTAGGTTAGGCAAACAGATTCAGCTTCCCTATCCTACTAGTGTGTCTGTATCTCAGTGACCTTTTGATTTAGTTCATTCAGATGTTTGGGGTCCAGCTCCCTTTGCTTCAAAAGGGGGCCATCGATACTATATTTTGTCCATTGATGATTTTTCATGGTACACCAGGTTGTTTTTTATGCGCTCTCGCAGTGAGGTGCTCTCTATTTATCAGAGCTTTGCGGCCATGGTTCGTACTCAGTATTGCATTCCTATTCGTGGGTTTCGTGCTGATTCTGCAGGTGAGTATATCTCCCAGCACCTGCGTGGTGTCCTTGTTGAGCAGGGCACTCTCACTCAGTTCTCGTGTCCCGGCGCCCATGCTCAAAATGGTGTCACCGAGCGTAAGCATCGTCATATTCTTGAGACTACCCGTTCTATGATGATTGCTTTCTCTCTTACGCTGCATTTTTGAGCTGAGGCTGTCGCTACGTCGACTTACCTCATTAACATTCATCCTTCTGCTGCCCTTCACGATGGCATTCCGCTCGAGCATCTCTCTGGTAGTTCTCCAGACTACTCGACTCTTCGTTTATTTGGTTGCGTTTTCTATGTCCTCCTACCTCCTCACGAACGCACCAAACTTACTTTTAGTCTGTTGAGTGTGTTTTTCTTGGATATAGTGATGAGCTTAAGGGCTATCGCTGTTGGGACCCCATTGGTCGTCGGATGCGCATCTCTCGTGATGTCACGTTTGATGAGACACGTCCCTTCTATCCTCGCCCCACCTCCGGTACTTACCCGGTGGATGATATATCTTCTCTTCTATTTCCTGATGCACCTCCCGATGTTCCTTACCCTCGACCTCTTAGGTCTGATGCGCCCCCTTCGACCTCGGCGCCATCCTCTCCTCCGTCTAGTTCCCCTAGTTCTCCTCGTTCTCCGGCTTCGGACCCTTCCTCTGCTGTTCCTTCTTCCTCTTCTTCCGATGAGTTGTCTTCTGCTGATGAGCTTCCCTCTTCACGACCTGTTCGTCAGCGTCGTGCTCCAGACCGTTACTCTCCTAGTCAGTATGGTCTCTCTGTTACCTCCGAGCCGACTTCTTATCGGGATGCCGAGCGTCATCCTAAATGGCAGCTTGCCATGGCTGAGGAGATTGCTGCGCTTGAGCGCACTAGCAGCTGGGATCTTGTTTCCCCCCTCCCGGTGTTCGTTCTATCACGTGTAAGTGGGTCTATAAAATTAAGACCCGCTCTGATGGATCTCTTGAGCGCTATAAGGCGCGTCTTGTGGCCCGTGGCTTTCAGCAGGAGCACGGCCGTGACTATGATGAGACTTTTGCCCCTGTGGCTCATATGACCACTGTGCGTACTCTTCTTGTTGTCGCTTCTGTTCGACGCTGGTCTGTGTCCCACCTTGATGTTCAGAATGCTTTTCTTAATGGCGATTTGATTGAGGAGGTTTACATGTCTTCCTCCTCCTCTGATTAGCTCCAGAGTGGAAAAAAACAGTTTTATGATCCCCTTCTAAAATATATCTTTCCCTATACCTCCGCCTAGCTTTAATCTCCTCATTTCTCCAAATAGCACAAATAGTTTTCATCCTATTCTTAGAAAACAGGAGATAAACATTGAGTATCAAAGATTATGTCTAATAAGTCATACTCATCAACTAAATGTTGCTTGTTCTTTCGTTGGCCTAATTCAATATTAGCATACCAACCCTTCAACCCTTTTCTATTATTGTTAATCTTAAATTGCCATCTATCAATAGCCTTTTCAAGATAGCAGGGAGCCAGCCAAAAACTTGGCTACCACCTGATCAAAACCATCAATTTTTAACCACCACTTCTCAAATCTAAATTGCTTTCATGTGGTACCTTCAAAGATCCAATATCCATAATCAAAGGAGCGTGATCACTACCCAGCCTAGCTTTAGAAGACACACTACTAGGAGGGAACGAATCCCAACAAGTAGAGACAAAAACTATGTCTAATAAGGCCATAACCAAATTATCTTGATTATTAGCCCAAGAGAATTTTCTACTAGAGTTTCTAATTTTCACTAACCCAAACTTATTGATCCAATCATTAAATAGATTAGCCCAATGTTGATTACTATTACCAGTATTTTTCTCATGCTTTTCTCTAATAAAATTAAAATTACCACCTACTAAAGTAAATCTAGCTTATGTTCCTCATAGGCAGAACCATAAACAACAATTACTCTCCAAACCACATTGTCCTTTTTAGATTTAATTTGTACATAGACAAAATATGTAAACATAACCCATCTTACAATATCAAATAAATCTACACTTATACCAACAATAATACCACCAAAAAATTTCTTAGCAGGAAGCCAATTCCAGGAAAACTTCCCATGAGGGTCTAGCTAAGTTGTAAAACGGCGAAATCTTCTGTCTTAGTTTCTGAGAAACAAATAATATCTGGGCATGTCTCTCTAATGAGATCATGTACTCTGGTGAGCTTATCATGTCTATTCAGACCTCTAGGATTCCATATTAGAGCTACTACCATGTTTAAAAATCAGTTTTCTCCTAACCTTTTTTCTACTCGAGACTAATGTACAAGGTTCATCTTCATTAGGATAATCACTACTGTAATCATCCTGATCAACCGGAATAGGAACTTCATTCTCATCACACTTTTTCGGAGAAACATTTCAGGGTTAGAGCTATGAAAATCTGTAAGCCTATCTATCTCCCTTTTCTTAATATCAATAATAATGACATCAACATTCATAGACTTATGGCCAAGGCTAATGCCAGCACATTTAGCTTTCTCAAATAAAATTTGGTTCTCAAGAGCAGCAAAAGAATTAGAAATCCCATGAATTTTATTACCTTTAGGGGTTTCCAAATTTTTAGATTTCTTGAGCTCCTGAGCTTTCTCAATTGCAGATCTCCCCCTCCAAAGATGGCAGAGATTAATCAGGTTGATCTTCTGAAACAGTTTTTTGGATGTCATCCCCAGCAGCTTTATTTGTCTCCTCATGACTCTCAGCATCAAACTTCTGAAGCAAGCTTTCCTCAATATTATCTTCAGCACTTCTCAGTACCATAGCATGAGTAGGAATATGTGATTGCTCCATGTCAAACACTTTATTTCTCACTTTACTTAAGGTCTTTTGGCATGGAGCCATGAGCAACATTTTTGAATCCAGTCTTCTCCCCTTGGTTAGCACCAGGAGTTGTGAGATCTGCCTCCATTCTATTGTTCCCACCACATTTGGTATTTTTTCCAATGCCTGTAAATCCTGCCCCAGGTCTTCTTCCTCCTCAAGCTTATCACCAGTGTTGTTCTGATTAGGGTCATCACCATCATCAACTTCAATATCCTCACCCTCATTCTCCAAAGAGAAATAAATCAGGAAGAAACATTGTTACATCTCAAACAACTTGTTTGCAGGTATCTTAGAGATATCTCTTACTGACACTTTGACCCTCACTTCCTTGTAGAAACTTCTGAATATACCATGCCAATCAATATTGAAAAGGACACCAAGAGCAGTGGAAACTTGGAATATGGTTTTCCAAGTGAGCCACTTAGAAGGGATCCCTACTATCTTGACAGAGACTTTCTAAAACTCTTCAAAAGGCTCAGTTTCACCCTCCCAGTTAATGAAGTAGACAACCACACATTTATTCTTAAGGTTGATATATATTCAACCAGATCCTTGATTCTTTTACTAGGAGGAAACCTGACCAAGAATCTCTTAGCAGCAATCTATCTTATTTGCCAGAACCAATTCACTTTCCACATTTCATTGAAGTTTTGCTCCAGCTCCTGTTTAGTTATATCACCTTCTTTCACCACCACAATCCCAATGTTATCCATATTCAGCAACTGCACAGCTTCTCGACCCTCTACTACCACATGGAAGAAGCCTAGACCAGGATTTGCACTCCCTCAGTATTGTGTTGTAGGAAATGGAGTATACAACATCTGACAAATGTCCATATAATGTCCAGTCCTACACTCCTACTGCATATGAAGCATCTCTTCACCCTTGTTCAAAGTCCAACATAATGGCCAGGCTCACCACAATTGTAGCAAATGACATCCTTGAACTTAGGGTCAAAGATAGGGCCAAGACCACTAGTAGTAACCAGCTGAATACCATTGTTCCCCCCTTTATCAACATTGATTTTGTTTCCATCAGAACTGTGAGGTTTTTGATTTTTCTTCTTGTTTTTGCTACCACCAGAGACTTTCTCTTGTTGAGAGGAATTGTTTAAGCCCACACTACTGCCTTGACTATTAGAGGTCTGTGGCACCATAGGGTTGAAAGAACCTAGAGGTATCATCATCATAGGGTTGAAAGTAGAAGGTGGAAATTGTTGATTTCCATAAAATTGAGACCACTGATTCAACAGCACATTCCACATTCCAGGCTGCATAACAGGGAACATACCTGGAGCACCAGCTCCCATCTACTGTAACATAGCCCGAGGGAAATCAGCAGGGGTAGCACTCTGATCTGTTGGGGTAACTTGTGGTTGATTTTGCGGCGGAGCTCCTGCAGAGGTACTGCCACCAGTTTTAGCAACAGGTGGACCACGTTCACCACCACCACCACGACCTGCACTACCACCACCATACCTCCCAGCACCACATCCTCCCCCAACCATCTTGACCACCTCCACAAATGATTTCTTCCCCTTCTCTGCACCCCTAAGCTCCGCGAAACTAATGTTTGTTGAATTCTGGAGAAAAGAACCACGAGAAGGGTAGCAATCTTCGGGAGTGAAAGTTTTTTCTGGACACGATCTCTTCTAACCCAGACTAGTGTTCGAGCCGATGTCGGAACCCTAGCCTGCCTCTGATTCCGATTTGACGATCCAGGAGGAGCTACTACTCCTTTATCAGATAGCAGACGTGTATTCTCAAAATTCGTCTCCCTACAACCTTACCAACGGCTCCGATTAGCCCCAGATGCTTACATCTACGGCTATTTGGAGAGGACGACTTCCAGCAACTGACTAGTGGGGCCCTCCATGGGGATAGCCATTCCTGACCAACCCCCTTCCGCATCGGCGAGCAACATGTCATCAGTGATGGATCTCCCCTCCGAATCCTCGCCGCCCTCAGGCGCCAGCATCCGAGCCCCCCAAATTAGGCGGCCGAGCACCGCATCCCGCCTACATTGGGGAGGGTCTCGCCGATGTGAGCAGGCTTCCCATCGGCACCGCAACCCTCACGACATCATCTCCTCCAGATCTATAATCCCTTGAGCCACCATCTCCCGCACAGGGTCTGCCTCGTCCTTGAGATCCAACATCGCATGCGCCGCCACGATTTTCTCCTCGAGCCCTTGAGACCTGACAGCTGCAGCCTCCATCCCACCAGCTCCGCCATCTGCTTGATCGCCCATAGCGAGGCCAAGCAGATCTGCAGGAGTAGTAGTTTTCACCGCAGCTTCACGTGCTTCCGCTCCTCCGCCACCCTCTCCTCTTCGCGCCACCTCGCGCGCTCCTCGGCGATCCTTCTCAGCTCCTCGAACGGAAGGAGACTGATCGACCACTTCCGATTTGCCATCTGCATGATCCGAGGGTCTCACCGGCGATAACCACCGTCGGCTTGAGGTGGGGGTGGAGGTGGTGTGGGTTCACCTGAAAGTTAGGTCGTGAGTGGGCATGAGCTAGGTCGTGAGTGTTGCCGTTTCCATCCTTTCTATAAAGTTGATCCCCACTATTTTCATTTAATGCTGCAAACTGCTCATGCAAGGCATCCACGTCACCTGATTATTCTTGTCCATCAAATTATGTTTTGAATCAATTCCATCCATCGATGTGTTCCACTGACAAACGTTCAACTTGAAATAAAGTCCCGTTTGATTATCTGGTGGCTCTACCACCCCACACGTCCACTCGCATCAGCTGGCCGAGCTGGCCTGCTTGCCTCCCTCATTTAATGTGTGTGTTTTCGTTTTTCATTTAATGTGAACCTAGTTCCCTTGGTAACTGAAGCTCTACGATCTAAGCTGCTGTATCAGAAACCTTAGACTAGCCACAATGGAAGTATTATAGGTAGTATCATGCATGAAATGTAGACAAAAATCTTATGTGGCACATCAATTAATGAGGAGAGTGCTTGTTTCATCTAGGTACCATTGTATCTGGCTGGTGTATCTACTAAAGCTGAGAAAACCTAGGCTCCTCGTGACGCGCCCGCACGCTACCTAGGGCCTCCCCTAGCGGCGCCCTCCTAGTCCACCTCCCGTCCCCTCCCCTCTCCTCGCCGCCGCCAGAGGCCATCGCCGGGCAAAGCCCACGCGGCGGCGGCCAAGCCCCTTGCGGTGACCCAGCATACCACTGCATGTTGTAGTATACAAGTCGTTGATGTGATCTTCATGAAGGGACTTCTTCACAAATATCACATCCCTCGGAGTGGTACAACAGAAACATTGCAGGTCATAACACTCGAGATTATATTACAATCATGGTCTTAACAAGTTGGTATTCTCACAGGTCCAATGAGAACACCCTAAGATAATTTAAGTACTATTACAAACCAACATAAAGATAGAAGAGAGCTCAACAACTTATTTAAGTATGCCACTACGCTGCTCGGCTCTATGATCACTACGGTAAACTACTACTCCTCGACTTATGTGTTGTCATCTCCATAGACTATCCCATAGTCTACTCCTTCAACTCCTCCGGTCAGACCAGGTTCCTCGTAGACCAGCTCGTAGTCTCCTTCCGGTGCTCCATCGGTGATGGCCTCCACTTCAGTATCACAGTCTAGCAAGGGTGTCGAAAGAAAGTGAGTACAGAGGTACTCAACAAGTTCAAAAGAGAAAAAGGTGTTTGATGCACTAGCTACGACCGTTGATCAGGAAATCTCAGGTCAATGCATGTTTCGAAAAAAATTCTTTAAAAGGTTGATTTTAATCTGAAAACTATGCCCGTCAGTCTTCAAGGGTTGAACAGAACTTCGTGGAGTTCCTTTCCTGCTGCGTTTGTAGTTCCCTTCCTGGAACTAGGAGTGACAGCCACAATTTGATACACCCTGCAGAGGTGCGTTACTTTTCCTATAAGAGACCTCATCCTTTTTGCCAACCGCAGGGACTTGCCCTCGTTCACACTTCCTTGGTGTGAGGCCAGGAAATAAGATCCAAGCCCACACCGCCTTCTCCGCGACCCTGCAAACCCACCCTTTTGTCCATCCGTACACCCCCGGTATACATCTCCCGATCATACGGTTTTACCCACGGTGTACTATGGACAATCCTTCAAAGACGGTAGAGCCTCTCATCCACACGGATGGGGATTTTAAAGGATTTCCAAACCTACGGCAATGTTCTCCCAACACCCCGCCAGGCTCTATCAAGTCCGTTGGCGTGCAGGAGGGAAAAGATATAGCTGGCTTCCCTAGAGCCATTATAGATCTTATGGTCAACGCGATATGTACGGCGCTAGAATTACTGGACGGCATTGGTACTTAATCCTAGGTTAATAAAACCCATGCAATGGAACCTCCACCATATCAACATATACCATGGTTCCATTGCCAGCCACATAGTCATATTCATAATTGGAAAAGTAAAATTTTATTTTCAATGCAGGAATGATAAGTATATAGATTTGCGGTAAACTGATAGAAATTACTCAAGATGACATGAGCAAGGGTGAACTTGCCTGTGGATTGCGAGATAGTGCAGTTCAATGTAGTGGATGGAACCTGGACCTCGGGTTCTGTAAAGAAGCATCATTGTCCGGTAAGGACAATGTTATAAAATCCAAATAATGCATGTATGGATGTATTATTTTAAGTTGAATGTCTTACCCAAATATTAAAATTTAGGGTTACATTAATAGTTTATGCCTCTGGCAGTAATTTGCAATTAGTTTTAAGTTATCACATCACTTTCCTTTTAGAAAGGAACTAATTTAAAAAATAATAGAAGTTTCTTTTTTGGAAAATGTTTATTTCAAAAATAGTTTGAAATAACAGAGTTTTCTCTATATTTAAGGAATAAAACAAATAGAGTATTTTCCTTTGGAGAATATCTTTAAAAGAAATGACTTGGATTATTAGAATTTCCCTTTTAAGTATTTGAAAAAATATATTTAAACTCATTTGAAATTTTCCTTGAATTTTAAATACAAGGAAAATTATAAATTAAAATTTCCAAGTTTGAATTTAAATTCAAAAATTTCAAAATTTGAATTTGTTTTATAAATTCTATTTCTTATTTTATTCTTGTTAAGAATCGTTTTTCATGCACTAATCCATTTTTTCATGGATTTTTAGAGATATATTTTATTAATTAAAATTTTGTTAAATTCTAGGGCTATTTTCAAAATAGAAAATGACTAAAATAACCCCTGGCCCAATTGGGACAGCCCACTTATCTGGCTTGTTTGGACAGCCCACGAGGGCCTGTCCAAACTCGGTTTGGTTGAACCAAACCGGTTCGGCCCGTCTCACTCTCTCGCTCACTTCTCTCTCTCTCTCGAAAGCCTAGCTCACTGGCGATTTGCGTGGCGACCGTGTCGCCGCCATGGCCGCTGCCACGCTCCGGCCAAGTCCGGCTGCCCCTGACCTCGCCGCCAACACCGCCTGAACCGCCGTGCGACGATCTATCGATCTGTCCGCGCGGTTCCGTCGATTCCTTCCTCCTCCTCGAGATCGCCTCCCGGCCAGATCTGGAGACGAATCGCCTCCGGCGATTGGTGGTCTCCGGCGAGTTGTGGTCCTCTCCGTTGATGCTAGCGTGCTTCTGGGACTGTCCTGGCGCGGGTGCTGCTCTAGCAGCGCCTGTGCCGTCGTCCCCAGGGTGTTGTGTTGTTCGAGGTGCTCGTCGGCGTAACGCCGGCGTCCTCCCTGGCTTTGCAGCTGTTACGGCCGCGCGGGCACTGCCTCGCCATGCCGTAGCTTCTACTTCCAGGCGCGGGTAAGCCTTTCTTCTCCTCCTCCTTCTCATCATCATCTTTGTGCGCCTCCCATGCTAGTGTGCTTCTTCTACCTCTGGCTTCCAAGCATCCTGATGATCCAATGATCATACAGGGCCTTGCTGCTGCTGCCTATGCATCCTACGCCTCCTCTCTGCAAGCCCTAGCCAATTCACCAAGCTCTGGTTACTGGCCAAGTGTGTACTGCTTGCTGTTCATGGCCATTGTTGCCCTCTCACTGCTACTGTCGTGCTATGCCATGTTCATCATGTTATACCATGGTATCTAGGCTTACTGGTGTGCCTTGCTTGCTTGTCTAGGCATTTTCCTATGCATTACTGTGACACTTGTGATGCTTGTGAGGTACTTCTGTGCCTTCTGTATGATCCAATAATTCGTTGGATAAGTAAATCCTGATGGCTAGACTCTCTATGTTGCTTGACTTGATCTAATTGATCCATTTGATCAATTAAATGTCAGTAACTGGTTATTGATAGATTCTTTTGCTAAATAGATGGTTTGCTTGCTGATGCTGCTACTCAAGCATGCTTATGCTACTGTGTGTGTGTTGTTGCCATCCATAGCTAGCTCCCTGTACTTGATCCAGTAGCTAGGATGCAATGGTACAAGTTTATGTTGCCTTTCATTGATGCTACTATATACTTGTGCGTGGATTAATTATGTATTCATGCCTAGATGAATTATTTATTGATGAACTGCTTATGCAGTGTTGATTAAATAACTTGCTAAGCATGTTTTGATATTCCCATGATCAATTGGGAAATAAAAGAAGTCTGAATCCATTACTGGATAATGATGACTTAATGCTTTGCTTTAATTTGGATAATTTTGTGTTTGCTGTGACCTCAGTAGCATTGCTACTGACTGGTTGCTCACACAATTGGATGGACCTTGTTGGCTACTCAACTTTGCTTGCATAGTTGGGGATCATAATTAATATGAATGCCATTATGCTTGCCTGTGAAGAAAATCTAGGGTTTTCCTGATGGTTATTTGCTTAGGATCTCACCGTGTAGTCCTTGGTAGCTACTATTCCTAGTAATCCATCTACTGGTGCTATTTGTGCATGTGTTTTTGCTTGTGTGCACATCTGTGCATGTATTCTAGCTTATGTGCACAAGATCTGTATCTGGATGGCTCTAGTTTTAGTGGTTTTCCTCTTCTGCCAGTGATCCTTGGTGAAAACCAAGTGATGATCACCCTTGAGCATCTGCTCATACCCAATGACCTGTGTCATGCATGAATAATGGATTGGATCCATTGGATCCAGTCCAGGAACTTGGTATACCTTGTTCCAGCTCCTAGAAAGAAATATTGTGTTGATGCAGACTTCTGATTTGTTTGTTCACATCCCTTCACCTCCAGCTCTTGGTTGATCTCCTCCTTAGGTCACCATGTTTATCTGGTTTATTGTTTGGTGGTTTTTGGATGAATGATTGGTCATGTGATGGTTGGTGCTGTTCTTGAGCAAGAACATGATGAACTCTATCCTATTTCTCTCTCTGGTTACCTGGTGAATGTTTATCTGATCGACTATGCATTGTTTCTAGGGTTTGTGCCTCTTTTATACCCTGGCTACTTCTCCTCTGGCCATGCCACACAAGCCTGGCTTGGCTTGATGACTAAGCTATGCATTGCCTTGCTGCTTCTTGCACAACAACACATGAGCAGTGTGCTCATATGCTGAAACTTGAGCCCCTGAGTGTGCTCAGGTTTGGTCTGCTCCATCTTATCCTTGTGCTGTCCATGGTTTTGGACAAGCACAAGTGTACATGACACTTGGTTTCTGTCAAAACTGAATATGTGCTGATTACTTAACCCCTGGCTAGTATTGTTGTTTTGTTTTGCAGGTTTTGAAGGTGAATTTGACTACGGAAGCATTTCTTCCAAGTCATTAGTCTAAGATTTTAGTTTAGGATCAAATGATGTAATCTTCTTTTTATTTCTGTTTATTTTCCATTAAATTCTTGTATGGAGAATATTGTAAAGACACTGTATGTGTGTGTGTATCAATAAAGCTCAAGGTTTCTCTATGAGCTCATTAATACTTGTAATAATTCTATTTCCAAATATTTGTTGTATTCATAATTCAATTTGAAATTTAAAGTCATTTGAATTTATGAGTTGTATTAAATTATGAATTCATATTTCATATTCTCTTTTGCTTATTGTTTTAAACTTTTATTTATCAATTCAATATTACTTGTCAAATGAAATCAAATTCCAAAATTCAACAAGATACAAAAGAGTTCATGTTAAAATTCATAACTCAACTTGCCTAACCCTAATTGCAATTGAGAGAGAACCTCGATCCCTCTTAGTTTTAGTTGCAATAAGGCGCGGAAATTTCTCTCGTTTTGCGATGAAATCACATCCCATTCCTAAATCTACCCTTTGTTGTTCCTATGTTCTCGGTTATTACAGCCTCTCCCCCTTAATAGAAACTTCGTCCCGAAGTTAAGATTGGTACCTGAATATCTCGGGATAAGACTTCCTGAGCTCCGCTTCTGTCTCCCATGTTGCTTCTCGTTCAGGGTGATGTTGCTATTGAATCTTGCTGTATTTGATTGCCCTATTTCTTAACTTCTTCCATTGTACCTCCAAGATCTTTTCAGGCTTCTCCACATAAGTTAGGTCTGATTGCAACTCTATTTCTTCATGACGGGATCATCTGGTGCCTTCAAACACTTTCTGAGTTGTGATACATGAAATACATTGTGAATCAGACTTAGTTGCTTGGGTAACTCCAATTCAAAAGTTGTTCCTCGATTCTGACTGAGTATTTTGAATGGTCCTATGTATCGAGGACTTAATTTTCCTTTTAGTCCGAACCTCTTGAGTCCTTTCATTGGGCTAACCTTCAGATATACCATGTCTCCCACTTTTGGTTCCCAAACTCTTCTCCTTTGGTTGGCATAACTCTTTTGTCGACTCTGAGCTATCTTGAGTCTATCCCGGATCACCTCGATGACTCCTTGTCTCTCCTTGATGTAATCCGGTGTAAACTCCTTGTTCTCCCCTGTTTCAAACCAACAGATTGGAGGTCTACATTTCCTCCCGTACAATGCTTCATACGGTGCCATTTGTATGCTACTCTGATAGCTATTATTGTATGAGAATTCAGCTAATGGTAGATGATCTTCCCACGAGCCACCAAAATCTAAAGCACAAGCTCTAAGCATGTATTCAAGTATTTGATTGGTTCTTTCGGGTTGTCCTCCGGTTTGTGGGTGATATGCGGTGCTAAAATCCAACTTGGATCCCAAAGCTTCTTGATGTTGTTTCCAAAATGCTGATGTGAAAATCGAACCTCAATCCGACACTATCTTCTTTGGTACTCCATGTTTACTAACTATTTCCTTGACATATATATCCACAAGCCTTTCCGAAGTATCCTTCTGGTTTACGGCTATGAAATGAACACTCTTGGTAAGTCTATCCACTATTACCCATAGCATATCCTTCTTTTTACTAGTCATTGGTAGTCCAGTAACAAAATCCATTCCGATTTCATCCCATTTCCACTCCGGTATCTCTAATGGTTTAAGTAATCCAGCAGGACTCTGATGTTATGCTTTCACTCGCTGACATGTATGGCATTCTGAAACATATTGAGCTATTTCTCTCTTCATCTTGTTCCACTAGAACATTTCTTTCAAATCCATATACATCTTAGTACTTCCCGGATGTATTGAATAAGGGGTTTCATGAGCTTCCTTCAATATGATTGCTTTCACTTCTGGGTCATCCGGTACACACATTCTCTTCTGAAAGTATAGAGAATCAAACTCTCTGAGATTGAATTCCGATGGTTTACCTTCTCCAATCCTTTTGATTTCTTCTTGGATGAATTGAGCATCCACTTGCTTTCGAATGGTCTCATACTTCAAATCTGAATACATCTCATCCATAATCCTCATGGTTGCTATACTTCCCACCGTATCACCTTGAATAAGTAGAATCTGGGCTTCTTCTAGCTCTTTCCAAAGTTCCTTTGGAATTTCCCAGTCAGTAGGTTGATTCTCGGTACTCTTTCTGCTTAAAGCATCTGCTACTACATTAGCTTTGCCTGGTGTATAGTTGATTGTCAGTTCATAGTCCTTAATCAACTCTAACCATCTCTTCTGTCTCATGTTTAATTCCTTTTGGGTAAAGAAATACTGTAAACTCTTATGATCTGTGTATAACTCACATTTGGATCCATACAGAAATTGTCTCCAACTCTTCAAAGCTTACACAACTGCCGCCAACTCTAAGTCATATACTGGATAGTTATGTTCATGTGGCTTTAGTTGTCTTGATCCATAAGCTGTTACATTACGGTCTTGCATTAGAACACATCCAAGTCCATTCTTGGAAGCATCACAATATACTATGTAATCCTTTCCTGGTTCAGGAACTGCTAACACCGGTGCTGTGGTTAACTTCTCCGTGAGTGTTTGAAAACTCGCTTCACACTCATCAGTCCACACAAATGGGGTGTTTTTCTTGAGTAACTTGGTCATTGGTCCTGCAATCTTCAAAAATCCCTCAATGAATCTTCGATAATATCCTGCCATACCAAGAAATCCTCGTATTTCCTTAGCATTTTTAGGTGACTTCCACTCCAATACTGACTGAATCTTGCTTGGATTCACCGCTATTCCTTCTTTGGTTATGACATGTCCAAGAAATTCAACACTATCTAACAAAAACTTGCACCTACTGAACTTTGCATATAGCTGATGTTCTCTCAAAACTTGTAAAACTATCTTCAAATGCTTTGCATGCTCTTCTTTATCTTTGGAATAGATCAGAATGTCATCGATAAACACTATCACGAACTTGTCCAAATACTTCATGAATATCTTGTTCATCAAATTCATGAAAATAGCTGGTGCATTTGTTAGTCCGAATGGTACAGCCAAATATTCATGGTGTCCACCATACCTTGATACGAACGCTGTTTTTGGAACATCTTTCTTCTTGATCTTAATTTGATGGTATCCTGACCTTAAATCTATCTTCGAGAAGACTCCAGCTCCTTGAACTTGATCAAAAAGATGTTGTATCCTAGGTAAAGGGTGAAGGAGATATGCCCTAGAGGCAATAATAAAGTGGTTATTATTTATATCTTTATGTTTATGATAAATGTTTATATATCATGCTATAATTGTATTAACCGAAACATTAGTACATGTGTGATATGTAGACAAACAAGAAGTCCCTAGTATGCCTCTTAAGCTAGCTTGTTGATTAATGGATGATTAGTTTCATAATCATGAACATTGGATGTTATTAATAACAAGGTTATATCATTGTAAGAATGATGTAATGGACACACCCAATTAAGCGTAGCATAAGATCTCGTCATTAAGTTATTTGCTATAAGCTTTCGATACATAGTTACCTAGTCCTTATGACCATGAGATCATGTAAATCACTTATACCGGAAAGGTACTTTGATTACACCAAACGCCACTGCGTAAATGGGTGGTTATAAAGGTGGGATTAAGTATCCGGAAAGTATGAGTTGAGGCATATGGATCAACAGTGGGATTTGTCCATCCCGATGACGGATAGATATACTCTGGGCCCTCTCGGTGGAATGTCGTCTAATGTCTTGCAAGCATATGAATAAGTTCATAAGAGACCACATACCACGGTACGAGTAAAGAGTACTTGTCAGGAGACGAGGTTGAACAAGGTATAGAGTGATACCGAAGATCAAACCTCGGACAAGTAAAATATCGCGTGACAAAGGGAATTGGTATTGTATGTGAATGGTTCATTCGATCACTAAAGTCATCGTCGAATATGTGGGAGCCATTATGGATCTCCAGATCCCGCTATTGGTTATTGGTCGGAGTGAGTACTCAACCATGTCCGCATAGTTCACGAACCGTAGGGTGACACACTTAAAGTTGGATGTTGAAATGGTAGAACTTGAATATGGAATGGAGTTCGAATATTTGTTCGGAGTCCCGGATGAGATCCCGGACATCACGAGGAGTTCCGGAATGGTCCGGAGAATAAGATTCATATATAGGATGTCATTTTATGTGAATTAAAATGACGCGGAAGGTTCTATGGAAGGTTCTAGAAGGTTCTAGAAAAGTCCGGAAGAAACCACCAAGGAAGGTGGAGTCCACATGGGACTCCACCTCCATGGCCGGCCAACCCTAGTGGGGGTGGAGTCCCAAGTGGACTCCCCCTTAGGGGGCCGGCCACCCCCCCATATGGGAGGTGGAACTCCCACCTCTAGTGGGACTGGGAGTCCTAGCTTGGGTAGGTTTCCCCACCATATGGAAGGTTTTTGGTTCGGGTCTTATTCGAAGACTTGGAGACCAACACTTGGGGTTCCACCTATATAATGAGGGGCCAAGGGGAGGGGGCCGGCCACCCAAGAACCACAAGGTGGCCGCACCCCTATAGTGGCCGGCGCCCCCTCTCCCCAAACCCTAGCGGCCTCTCTCCTCCACCACGTCCCGCACGCTTAGCGAAGCTCCGCCGGACTTCTCCACCACCACCGACACCACGCCGTCATGCTGTCGGATTCAAGAGGAGCTACTACTTCCGCTGCCCGCTGGAACGGGGAGGTGGACGTCGTCTTCATCAACAACCGAACGTGTGACCGAGTACGGAGGTGCTGCCCGTTCGTGGCGCCGGAAGCGATCGTGATCAAGATCTTCTACGCGCTTTTGCAAGCGGTAAGTGAACGTCTACCGCAGCAACAAGAGCCTCCTCTTGTAGGCTTTGGAATCTCTTCAAGGGTGAGACTCGATAAACCCCTCGTTGCTACCGTCTTCTAGATTGCATCTTGGCTTGGATTGCGTGTTCGCGGTAGGAAATTTTTTGTTTTCTATGCAACATTATCCTACAGTGGTATCAGAGCCGTGTCTATGCATAGATGGTTGCACGAGTAGAATGGTTTTGTGGGCGTTGATGCTCTTGTTATCTTTAGTTTGAGTACTTTGCATCTTTGTGGCATAGTGGGATGAAGCGGCTCGGACTAACTTTACATGACCGCGTTCATGAGACTTGTTCCTCGTTCGACATGCAACTTGTATTGCATAAGAGGCTTTGCGGGTGTCTGTCTCCCCTACTATAGTGAAGATTCAATTTACTCTTCTATTGAAAACATTAGTATCAACGTTGTGGTTCATGTTCGTAGGTAGATTAGATCTCTCTCGAAAACCCTAAACCACGTAAAATATGCAAACCAAATTAGAGACGTATAACTTGTTTTTGCAGGGTTTGGTGATGTGATATGGCCATAATGTGATGATGAATATGTATAAGATGATCATTATTGTATTGTGGCAACCGGCAGGAGCCTTATGGTTGTCTTTAAATTTCATGTTGAGTAGTATTTCAAAGTAGTTGTAATAGTTGCTACATGGAGGACAATCATGAAGACGGCGCCATTGACCTTGACGCTTCGCCGATGATGATGGAGATCATGCCCGAAGATGATGGAGATCATGTCCGTGCTTTGGAGATGAAGATCAAAGGCGCAAAGACAAAAGGGCCATATCATATCACATATGAACTGCATGTGATGTTAATCCTTTTATGCATCTTATTTTGCTTAGATCGCGACGCTAGCATTATAAGATGATCCCTCACTAAAATTTCAAGATAATAAAGTGTTCATCCTTAGTAGCACCGTTATCAAGTCTTGTCGGTTCGAAGCATCTCGTGATGATCGGGTGTGATAGAATCAACAAGTACATACAACGGGTGCAAGACAGTTTTGCACATGCAGATACTAAGGTGGCCTTGACGAGCCTAGCATGTACAGACATGGTCTCGGAACACGTGATACCGAAAGGTAGAGCATGAATCATATGGTTGATATGATGAACACTTTGAGTGTTCGCCATTGAAATCACACCTTATCTCGTGATGATCGGGCTTAGGTGCGGTGGATTTGGTTCGTGTGATCACTAAGAAAATGCGAGGGATATTGTTTTGAGTGGGAGTTCACCTAGATTTTTAATTATGTTGAATTAAAATTTGAACTCAATTTGCCATAAACTTAGTCTAAACTATTGCAAATATATGTTGTAGAGATGGCGTCCCCAATCAATTTTAACCAGTTCCTAGAGAAAGAGAAACTTAAGAGCAACGGTAGCAACTTCACCGACTGGTTCCGTCATGTGAGGATCTTCCTCTCTGGCGGAAATCTGCAATATGTGCTTGATGCACCGCTAGGTGACCCTCCTGCAGAAACTGAAACCGATGAAGTAAAAGCTGTTTACGAGACTCGGAAAATTCGGTACTCTCAAGTTCAGTGTGCCATCCTGTGCAGTCTGGAATCCGATCTTCAAAAACGTTTTGAGCACCACGATCCTCATGAGTTGATGAAAGAGCTGAAAGCTATTTTTGAGACTCATGCGGTCGTGGAATGCTATGAAGCATCGAAACAATTCTTCAGTTGCATGATGAAAGAAGGCAGCTCCGTTAGTGAGCACATGCTCGCCATGACCGGGCATGCGAAGAAACTCAGTGACTTGGGAATAGTGATTCCTAATAGACTGGGGATTAATCGTGTCCTTCAATCACTGCCACCAAGTTACAAGAACTTCGTGATGAACTACAATATGCAGAACATGAACAAGGAGTTACCTAAACTCTTTGGCATGCTAAAAGCTGCTGAGATTGAGATCAAGAAAGAGCACCAAGTGTTGATGGTCAACAAGACCACCAGTTTCAAGAAACAGGGCAAGTCTAAGGGAAAATTCAAGAAGGGTGGCAAGAAAGCTGCCACGCCTCCTGTGAAACCTAAGAACGGCCCTAAGCCTGATGCTGAGTGCTATTACTGCAAGGAGAAGGGACACTGGAAGCATAATTGCTCCAAGTATCTGGCTGATCTGAAGAGCGGCCTTGTCAAGAAGAAGAAAGAAGGTATATTTGATATACATGTTATATATGTTTATCTCACTGGTTCTCGTACTAGTACCTGGGTATTTGATACTGGTTCGGTTGCTCATATTTGTAACTCGAAACAGGAACTAAAGAATAAACGACAACTGCTGAAAGATGAAGTGACGATGCGCGTTGGAAACGGATCCAAGGTCAATGTGATCGCAGTCGGCACACTTCCTCTACATCTACCTTCGGGATTAGTTTTAAGCCTAAATAATTGTTATTATGTACCTGCGTTAAGCATGAACATTATATCTGGATCTTGTTTAATGCAAGACGGTTATTCATTCAAGTCTGAGAATAATGGTCGTTCTATTTTTATGAATAATATCTTTTATGGTCGAGCACCACAAAAGAATGGCTTATTTCTGTTAGATCTCGATAGTAGTGATACGCATATACATAACGTTGATGCTAAGCGAATTAAATTGAATGATAATTCTACTTATATGTGGCACTATCATCTTGGTCATATTGGAGTGAAACGCATGAAGAAACTCCATACTGATGGATTACTTGAATCACTTGACTTTGAGTCACTTGATAGATGCGAAGCATGTCTAATGGGTAAAATGACTAAGACTCCATTTTCTGGTATGATGGAGCGAGCCTGCGACTTATTGGAAATCATACATACCGATGTGTGCGGACCAATGAGCGTAGCATCGCGCGGTGGTTATCGTTATGTTCTAACCTTCACAGATGATCTGAGTAGATATGGGTATATCTATTTCATGAAACATAAATCCGAAACTTTCGAGAAGTTTAAGGAATTTCAAAGTGAAGTAGAAAATCAACGTAACAAGAAGATTAAATTTCTACGATCTGATCGTGGAGGTGAATATCTGAGTTATGAGTTTGGCATGCATTTAAAGAAATGCGGAATACTTTCACAATTGACACCGCCGGGAACACCTCAACGAAATGGTGTGTCCGAACGTCGTAATCGAACTCTCTTAGATATGGTTCGTTCTATGATGTCTCTTACTGATTTGCCGTTATCATTTTGGAGTTATGCATTAGAGACAGCCGCATTCACTTTAAATAGAGCACCATCAAAATCTGTAGAAATGACACCGTATGAATTATGGTTTAATAAGAAACCTAAGCTGTCGTTCCTGAAAGTTTGGGGTTGCGAAGCCTATGTAAAGAAGTTACAACCGGACAAGCTAGAACCCAAAGCGGAGAAATGCGTCTTCATAGGATACCCTAAGGAAACTATAGGGTACACTTTCTATCACAGATCTGAAGGCAAAATCTTTGTTGCTAAGAACGAAACCTTTCTTGAGAAAGAATTTCTCACTAAAGAAGTGACTGGAAGAAAAGTAGAACTCGATGAGATTGATGAATCTATACTCGTTGATCAGAGTAGCGCAAGATCGAAGTTGTACCTGTACCGCCTACACCGGCAACAGAGGAAGCTAATGATAATGATCATGAAACTTCGAACGAGGAAACTACTGAACCTCGCAGATCGACAAGGGAACATGCCACTCCTGATTGGTATGATCCTTGTCTAAATGTCATGATTGTGGATAACAATGATGAGGACCCTGCGACGTATGAAGAAGCGATGATGAGCCCAGATTCCAACAAATGGCAAGAAGCCATGAAATCCGAAATGGGATCCATGTATGATAACAAAGTATGGACTTTGGTAGACTTACCTGATAGCCGAAAGGCTGTCGAAAATAAATGGATCTTCAAGAGAAAAACAGATGTTGATGGTAATATTACTGTCTATAAAGCTCGACTTATCGCAAAGGGTTTCCGACAAATTCAAGGAGTTGACTACGATGAGACTTTCTCACCTATAGCGAAGCTAAAATCTGTGAGGATTTTGTTAGCAATAGCTGCATTTTTCGATTATGAGATTTGGCAGATGGATGTCAAAACGGCGTTCCTTAATGGAGACATTGAGGAAGAGTTGTACATGGTACAACCCAAAGGTTTTGTCGATCCTAAAAATGCTGACAAAGTATGCAAACTTCAGCGTTCAATCTATGGACTGAAGCAAGCATCGAGAAGTTGGAACCGACGCTTTGATAAGGTGATCAAAGACTTCGGGTTTATACAGTGTCATGGAGAGGCCTGTTTTTACAAGAAAGTGAGTGGGAGCTCTTTAGCATTCCTGATATTATATGTAGATGACATATTATTGATCGGGAATGATATAGAACTATGAAGCAGTGTTAAAGGTTATTTGAATAATAGTTTTTCAATGAAAGACCTTGGTGAAGCATCGTATATATTAGGCATCAAGATTTATAGAGATAGATCAAGACGCCTAATAGGGCTATCACAGAGTACATATCTGGACAAGATTCTAAAGAAGTTTAGAATGGACGAAAGTAAGAAAGGGTTCTCACCTATGTTACCAGGCAAAGTCTTGAGTAAGACTCAAGGACCGGCTACGGCAGAAGAAAGAGAAAGGATGAGTAAAATCCCCTATGCCTCGGCAGTAGGATCTATCATGTATGCCATGCTATGTACTAGACCGGATATAGCACATGCTGTTAGTTTGACTAGCAGATATCAAAGTGATCCAGGAATGGAACACTGGACAGCGGTCAAGAATATCCTGAAGTACTTGAAAAGAACTAAGGATATGTTTCTTTGTTATGGAGGTGACCAAGAGCTCGTTGTAAGTGGTTACACCGATGCAAGTTGGAACACTGATCCTGATGACTCTAAGTCACAATCTGGGTACGTGTTTATATTGAATGGTGCTGCGATGGCTGGGCAAGCTCGAAGCGGTGCACGGTGGCGAAGTCTTCAACAGAATCGTAGTACATAGCGGCTTCAGAGGCTTCATCAGAAGCGGTATGGATGAAGAGGTTCATTGTAGAGCTCGGTGTGGTTCCTAGTGCATTGGACCCATTAATCATTTATTGTGATAACATGGGTGCCATCGCCAATGCACAAGAGCCAAGGTCACACAAGAGGCTGAAGCATATCAAGCTGCGTTACCACTCGATTCGCGAGTACATCGAAGATGGAGAAGTAAAGATTTGCAAAGTACACACTGATCTGAATGTAGCAGATCCGTTGACTAAAGCTCTCCCTAGGGCAAAGCATGACCAACACCAGAATGCCATGGGTGTTAGGTATATTACAATGTAATCTAGATTATTGACTCTAGTGCAAGTGGGAGATCAAGGAGATATGCCCTAGAGGCAATAATAAAGTGGTTATTATTTATATCTTTATGTTTATGATAAATGTTTATATATCATGCTATAATTGTATTAACCGAAACATTAGTACATGTGTGATATGTAGACAAACAAGAAGTCCCTAGTATGCCTCTTAAACTAGCTTGTTGATTAATGGATGATTAGTTTCATAATCATGAACATTGGATGTTATTAATAACAAGGTTATATCATTGTAAGAATGATGTAATGGACACACCCAATTAAGCGTAGCATAAGATCTCGTCATTAAGTTATTTGCTATAAGCTTTCGATACATAGTTACCTAGTCCTTATGACCATGAGATCATGTAAATCACTTATACCGGAAAGGTACTTTGATTACACCAAACGCCACTACGTAAATGGGTGGTTATAAAGGTGGGATTAAGTATCCGGAAAGTATGAGTTGAGGCATATGGATCAACAGTGGGATTTGTCCATCCCGATGACGGATAGATATACTCTGGGCCCTCTCGGTGGAATGTCGTCTAATGTCTTGCAAGCATATGAATAAGTTCATAAGAGACCACATACCACGGTACGAGTAAAGAGTACTTGTCAGGAGACGAGGTTGAACAAGGTATAGAGTGATACCGAAGATCAAACCTCGGACAAGTAAAATATCGCGTGACAAAGGGAATTGGTATTGTATGTGAATGGTTCATTCGATCACTAAAGTCATCGTCGAATATGTGGGAGCCATTATGGATCTCCAGATCCCGCTATTGGTTATTGGTCGGAGTGAGTACTCAACCATGTCCGCATAGTTCACGAACCGTAGGGTGACACACTTAAAGTTGGATGTTGAAATGGTAGAACTTGAATATGGAATGGAGTTCGAATATTTGTTCGGAGTCCCGGATGAGATCCCGGACATCACGAGGAGTTCCGGAATGGTCCGGAGAATAAGATTCATATATAGGATGTCATTTTATGTGAATTAAAATGACGCGGAAGGTTCTATGGAAGGTTCTAGAAGGTTCTAGAAAAGTCCGGAAGAAACCACCAAGGAAGGTGGAGTCCACATGGGACTCCACCTCCATGGCCGGCCAACCCTAGTGGGGGTGGAGTCCCAAGTGGACTCCCCCTTAGGGGGCCGGCCACCCCCCCATATGGGAGGTGGAACTCCCACCTCTAGTGGGACTGGGAGTCCTAGCTTGGGTAGGTTTCCCCACCATATGGAAGGTTTTTGGTTCGGGTCTTATTCGAAGACTTGGAGACCAACACTTGCGGTTCCACCTATATAATGAGGGGCCAAGGGGAGGGGGCCGGCCACCCAAGAACCACAAGGTGGCCGCACCCCTATAGTGGCCGGCGCCCCCTCTCCCCAAACCCTAGCGGCCTCTCTCCTCCACCACGTCCCGCACGCTTAGCGAAGCTCCGCCGGACTTCTCCACCACCACCGACACCACGCCGTCGTGCTGTCGGATTCAAGAGGAGCTACTACTTCCGCTGCCCGCTGGAACGGGGAGGTGGACGTCGTCTTCATCAACAACCGAAAGTGTGACCGAGTACGGAGGTGCTGCCCGTTTGTGGCGCCGGAAGCGATCGTGATCAAGATCTTCTACGCGCTTTTGCAAGCGGCAAGTGAACGTCTACCGCAGCAACAAGAGCCTCCTCTTGTAGGCTTTGGAATCTCTTCAAGGGTGAGACTCGATAAACCCCTCGTTGCTACCGTCTTCTAGATTGCATCTTGGCTTGGATTGCGTGTTCGCGGTAGGAAAGTTTTTGTTTTCTATGCAACGTTATCCTACAAAGGGTACTTGTTCTTGATTGTTACACTGTTAAGATTCCTGTAATCTCCACACATCCTCTTACCTCCATCTCTTTTATCCACAAAAATAATTGATGTACCCCATGGTGAAACACTTTCTTGGATAAATCACTTCTCTTCCAGTTCATCTATCTGAGCTTTCAGTTCTACCAGCTCCTTTGGTCCCATCTTATATTGTGGTTGAGCTATTGGTGCCGTTCCTGGGATTAAGTCTATTGTAAACTCTATCTCTCTATCAGGTGGCATTCCTGGTAGTTCCTTGGGAAATACATCTGGAAACTCATTTACTACAGTGATATCTTCAATCTTCACCTCCTTCAGACTTATAAGCTCCAATCCTATCTCCAACTGAGTATACTTGTCTCCTTGGAACACTATCTGACCTCCCATAGAATTGCGAAGTGATACTGTTTTATCTCCACAGTTGATCACTGCTCAATTCTCTGTCAACCAGTCCATTCCTAGGATGACTGATATATCCTTCATATGAATGATGAATAGGTCCGCGAAATACACACAGTCACATATGGTGATGACCTGTGCTTCTTTCACGTGGGTTACTAAGATCGTTCCCCCCGCAGATAAGACAGTTATGGGGGTTTCTAACTTAGAACATCTAAGCCCGTATTTTTCCACAAACTCCCGTGCAAGAAATGATGTGGTTGCTCCAGTATCAAGTAAGACTTTGTTGTTGTTGTTGTTGTTGTTGTTGTTGTTGTTGTTGTTGTTGTTGTTGTTTGGACACTCTGGCTTAATGTGTCCATCTTTCCCACAACCATAACATATGATCCTAGGCTTCTGACAGTCCTTCTGCACATGTCCCCTCTGTCCACAACTGTGACAGACAATCTGGTTCCTTTGGGTTCTGATTCTGACCTCCCCGGTTGTATTGATTACCAGTCGATCGGAATCGGGGTTTGAAAGTCTGGACTGGTGTTGGTTTACTGACTGGGTAATTTCTTGGCTCGATACAAGCCCTCTTCCTCCTATCCTCCTGGACCTGCCTGTAGTCATCCTCGAAAGTGATTGTCGAGTCAATCAGTTCCTGGAATTCTGCAGTCCGTGCCAACCTCAGTTGCATCTTCATGTATGGATTCATGCCTTTCATGAATCGCTTCTTTCTTTTCTCATCTGAGTCAACCTCTTCAGGTGCATATCTTGACAGCCGGTTGAAATCACGAACATACTGCATGATTGGTGCAGTGTTCTGATGTAGTTCGTCAAACTCTCTCTTCTTTAACTCCACCACGCTCTCCGGAACATGAGCATCCCGGAACTTCTTCTTGAATTCCTCCCAGGTGAACACCTTTTCTGGAGGGTATACTGCCACAAGGTTCTCCCACCATGATGCCGCTGGTCCTGACAACATATAAGTGGCATACCGAATCTTCTCCTCGTCGTTGCATCCGACGGTCTTCAAATTTCTTTCTGTATCCATGAGCCAGTCTTCTGCATCCATTTGTTCTGGAGCTGATGCAAAAGGTAGTGGTTTTACATTTTGAAAGTCTGATAGGGTTACTCCTTTTCCTTCATTACCCCTATAATTGATGACATGGGTAAAGAAATCTTGCATGTTCTTGTTTTGACTTTCCTGGTACCTCCTCCTGTCTAATTCCATGGCTCTCATGTATTGCTGGAAATCTGGATGCATCATTGGATGTGGTGGTGGTGGTGCATCATCCCTTCTGGCTGATGCCTCTGCTTCCTCTTTTTCTTTAGCCTCTCTCTCTCTTCGAGCATCTTCGGTTTCCACTAATGCCATGTTCCCCCTAGTCCTGTAACAAGAGCGATTACTCATAATTACACCTTGCAAATGTTTTCTGAGCTCTACTCATTGCCCAGAACTAGTCACACAATGAAACCAAGAAGCAAATCCAACACAAACATTTATTATGTATATACACTGTATATAACATAACATTACACACATATCTTACATGTGGTATTTATATGACCACTTATCTGGCTCAAAGCCCAAGCCAACGGAAATTTAAAATACGTTCTATTACAATACCACCTATATTACATTATTCCTTCCTCGAGCACTACTCCACATCGTCATAGTTCGCCTCCGCGTACATTCCTGGAGTCCATCCGGTACAGCGACTTGTCTTTCGAACACCGCCCGGAACGAAGGTTCTTCCAGTAGGTATGTAGTCTGAATCGGACGAAGTGCCGAGACAGAGATCTGTCATGCCAAAGTAACTGGACAATGACTCGTATGTATCCCAAGTAGGATACATACCTCCCCCATCCGCCATCCATGAAGGGTTTCTATCCACCTGCCCCCTCATCTACTTCTTCTTCTTCTTCTTCTTCACTCCAGAACTCTCACCTACCTCGTACTGAGATGTTTTGGGTATTCCCATCTCCAAATAAAAAGAAATGGAGTTGGTATCTTTCTCTTCCTGTCCATAGCTTTGGTTAATATCCTGGTTAACCTCGCCCCATTCATCCTCCATATCACAAGTGATTGGTTCTCCTTCATCACCAAATGGTTCCCCGAAACGCCAGCCAGTCGAATTCTCGATTGTTGACTCCGAGCAGTTTAGGTTTCTGGAATCGTCTCCCCTATATCCTGAGCCTATGATGCTGACACTTGTGGATAATGTGGAACGAAGTTGGGTGTGAGTGGTTCTCCTTTTGGTTCCTGGTCACTCAAATCTACAAAACTATTTAACTTAAGAAAGGTGTAGTGTGTTGTGGTTGTGCTCTAAGGTCATGCATTCGAGCCTGGACTTTGTCAGGGTCCGTGAACTCATCTAGCATGTGGGTGACCTCCTCCACCATCTTCATGTGCAGTAGGTACATAGAAGTCAATAAAGACTTACAGCTATCCATGTGTTGGGCTGCTACCTCAGGATGTTTGTGTGCCATAACCAGGTGATTCAAGGATGGATCCTCATCTTCCTTGGCATGAGGCACATGTGAATATGGTGAACACAACAGCTCCACAGATTTGTGTTGCCTGATTTCGAGTATTGCTTTGAAAATACCCATATGGTATGTCGTGGTAAGTATTTTGGCTTCTCCATGCGGCATGATTCGACTCATCAGCAGTGTGTCAGGAAGTTGTACAGAGACTCTGCATTTGACCATGATCTCTCCATCATAAAAGATGTATTTGAGAACAGGTATCCTGGTGTCACAATGGAATTCCTTTAGCATCCCACGCAGGAGATCTGTAAGACTTCCATCGTAATCACCAAGCCAGCCTTCAACTTTCCTTAAAGTCCTCTTGGGAAATGTGTACGCCATTATGGCTGTATACAAAAGTAGAATATTAGTAGTGAGAATGTATCAATGATGTGATGATAACATAGCAATAAGGTGGTGATGATGTAGTAATGACGTGATAATGATGTATCATGATGGTTATAATAAAGAATTATCGCACTAAAAGATATGATTTTGCTATTCTCAAGTGAATAGGCACCATATTTCTAGAGAATTCTTTACTATTTCTACTTGACTCCTACATGTTTTTCTCTTTACTAGGTTTTTTTTCCAACCTAAGGTCGCAACATTTGCTCTGATACCAGCTGCGGTGACCTAGCATACCACTGCATGTTGTAGTATACAAGTCGTTGACATGATCTTCATGAAGGGACTTCTTCATAAATATCACATCCCTCAGAGTGGTACAACAGAAACATTGCAGGTCATAACACTCGAGATTATATTATAATCATGGTCTTAACAAGTTGGTATTCCCACAGGTCCGATGAGAACACCCTAAGATAATTTAAGTACTATTACAAACCAACATAAAGATAGAAGAGAGCTCAGCAACTTATTTAAGTATGCCACTACGCTGCGCGGCTCTATGATCACTACGGTAAACTACTACTCCTCAACTTCTGTGTGGTCATCTCCATAGACTATCCCATAGTATACTCCTTCAACTCCTCCGGTCAGATCAGGTTCCTCGTAGACCAGCTCGTAGTCTCCTTCCGATGCTCCATCGGTGATGGCCTCCACTTCAGTATCACAGTCTAGCAAGGGTGTCGAAAGAAAGTGAGTACAGAGGTACTCAACAAGTTCAAAAGAGTAAAAGGTGTTTGATGCACTAGCTACGATCGTTGATCAGGAAATCTCAGGTCAATGCATGTTTCGAAAACATTTCTTTAAAAGGTTGATTTTATTCTGAAAACTATGCCCGTCACTCTTCACAGGTTGAACAGAACTTCGTGGAGTTCCTTTCCTTCCTCGTTCGTAGTTTCCTTCCTGGAACAAGGAGTGACAACCACAATTTGATACACTCTGCAGAGCTGCGTTACTTTTCCCATAAGAGACCTCATCCTTTTTGCCAACCGCAGGGACTTGCCCCCGTTCACACTTCCTTGGTGTGAGGCCAGGAAATAAGATCCAAGCCCACACCGCCTTCTCCGCGACACCCGGTAGACATCTCCCGATCATACGGCTTTACCCACGGTGTACACGGATGGGGATTTTAAAAGATTTCCCAACCTACGGCAGTGTTCTCCCAACACCCCGCCAGGCTCTATCAAGTCCGTTGGCATGCAGGAGGGAAAAGATACAGCTGGCTTCCCTAGAGCCATTATAGATCTTATGGTCAACACGATATGTATGGCGCTAGAATTACTGGACGACATTGGTACTTAATCCTAGGTTAATAAAACCCATGCAATGGAACCTTGCTGGCACAAAGTTGACGTGGGAGTTAGAGATCTCTGTGGTGTAACTTTTCTTCAGGTCCCCGGCAACGGCGCCAGAAAATAGTCTTGATACGCGTACAGCACGCGACCGTTGGGAACCCCAAGAGGAAGGTGTGATGCGTACAGCGGCAAGTTTTCCCTTAGTAAGAAACCAAGGTTTATCGAACCAGTAGGAGCCAAGAAGCACGTTGAAGGTCGATGGCGGCGGAGTGTAGTGCGGCGCAACACCAGGGATTCCGGCGCCAACGTGGAACCTGCACAACACAACCAAGATACTTTGTCCCAATGTAACAGTGAGGTTGTCAATCTCACCGGCTTGCTGTAACAAAGGATTAGATGTATAGTGTGGATGATGATTGTTTGCAGAAAACAGTAGAACGAGTATTGCAGTTGATTGTATTCGATGTTAAGAATGGACCGGGGTCCACAGTTCACTAGAGGCTGTCTCTCCCATAAGAATAAACATGTTGGGTGAACAAATTACAGTTGGGAAATTGACAAATAAAGAGGGCATGACCATGCACATACATGTTATGATGAGTATTGTGAGATTTAATTGGGCATTACGACAAAGTACATAGACCGCTATCCAGGATGCATCTATGCCTAAAAAGTCCACCTTCAGGTTATCATCCGAACCCCCTCCAGTATTAAGTTGCAAACAACAGATAGTTGCATTAAGTATGGTGCGTAATGTAATCAACAAATATATCCTTGGACATAGCATTGATGTTTTATCCCTAGTGGCAACAGCACATCCACAACCTTAGGGGTTGTTGTCACTCCCCCAGATTTAATGGAGACATGAACCCACTATCGAGCATAAATACTCCCTCTTGGAGTTACAAGTATCAACTTGGCCAGAGCCTCTACTAGCAACGGAGAGCATGCAAGATCATAAACAACACATAGATGATATTGATAATCAACATAACATAGCATTCACTTATTCATCGGATCCCAACAAACGCAACATATAGCATTACAGATAGATGATCTTGATCATGTTAGGCAGCTCACAAGATCCAACAATGATAGCACAATTAGGAGAAGACGACCATCTAGCTACTGCTATGGACCCATAGTCCAGGGGTGAACTACTCACTCATCACTCCGGAGGCAACCATGGCGGTGAAGAGTCCTCCGGGAGATGATTCCCCTCTCCGGCAGGGTGCCGGAGGTGATCTCCTGAATCCCCCGAGATGGGATTGGCGGCGGCGGCGTCTCTGGAAGGTTTTCCGTATCGTGGCTCTCGGTACTGGAGTTATTATCGACGAAGGCTTAAGTAGGCGGAGGAGGTAGGTTTAGGGGCGACGCGAGGGGCCCACACAGTAGGCCGGCGCGGCCAGGGCTTGGGCCGCGTCGCCCTGTTGTGTGGCCGCCTCGTCGCCCCACTTCGTTTCCTCTCCGGACTTCTGGAAGCTTCGTGGAAAAATAAGATCCTGGGCGTTGATTTCGTCCAATTCCGAGAATATTTCCTTACTAGGATTTCTGAAACCAAAAACAGCAGAAAACAACAACTGGCTCTTCGGCATCTCGTTAATAGGTTAGTGCCGGAAAATGCATAAATATGACATAAAGTATGCATAAAACATGTAGGTATCATCAATAAAGTGGCATGGAACATAAGAAATTATCGATACGTTGGAGACGTATCAAACCTCCACCATATCAACACATACCATGGTTCCATTGCCAGCCACATAGTCATATTCATAATTGGAAAAGTAACATTTTATTTTCAATGCAGGAATGATAAGTATATAGATTTGCGGTAAACTGATAGAAATTACTCAAGATGACATGAGCAAGGGTGAACTTGCCTGTGGACTGCGAGATAGTGCAGTTCAATGTAGTGGATGGAACCTGGACCTCGGGTTCTGTAAAGAAGCATCATTGTCCGGTAAGGACAATGTTATAAAATCCAAATAATGCATGTATTATTTTATGTTGAATCCCTTACCCAAATATTAAAATTTAGGGTTACATTAAGAGTTTATGCCTTTGGCAGTAATATGCAATTAGTTTTAAGTTATCACATCACTTTCCTTTTGGAAAGGAACTAATTTAAAAAAATAATAGAAGTTCTTTTTTGGAAAATGTTTATTTCAAAAATAGTTTGAAATAATAGAGTTTTCTCTATATTTAAGGAATAAAAGAAATAGAGTATTTTCCTTTGGAAAATATCTTTAAAAGAAATGACTTGGATTATTAGAATTTCCCTTTTAAATATTGAAAACAAATATTTAAAATCATTTGAAATTTTCCTTGAATTTTAAATACAAGGAAAATTATAAATTAAAATTTGCAAGTTTGAATTTAAATTCAAAAATTTTAGATTTTGAATTTCTTTTCTAAATTCTATATCTTATTTTATTCTTGTTAAGAATCATTTTTCATTCACTAATCCAATTTTTCTTGGATTTTTAGAGACATATTTTATTAATTAAAATTCGGTTAAATTCTAGGGCTATTTTCAAAATGGAAAATGACTAAAATAACCCCTGGCCCAATTGGGCCAGCCCACTTATCTGGCCTATTTGGACAGCCCATTAAGGCATGTCCAAACTCGGTTTGGTGGAACCAAACCGGTTCGGCCCGTCTCACTCTCTCGCTCACTTCTCTCTCCCGAAACCCTAGCTCTCTAGCGATTCGCGTGGCGACCGTGTCGCCGCCATGGCCGCTGCCATGCTCCGGCCAAGTCCGGCCACCCTGACCTCGCCGCCGACACCGCCTGAACCGCTGTGCGACGATATATCGATCTGTCCGCGCGGTTCCGTCGATTCCTTCCTCCTCCTCCAGATCGCCTCCCGGCCAGATCTGGAGACGAATCGTCTCCGGCGATTGGTGGTCTCCGGTGAGCTGTGGTCCTCGTCGTCGATTCTAGCGTGCTCCTGGGACTATCCTGGCGCGGGTGCTGTGCTAGCAGCGCCTGTGCCATCGTCCCCAGGGTGTTGTGCTCTTCGAGGTGCTCGTCGGTGTAACGCCGGCGTCCTCCTTGGCTTTGCAGCTGTTACGGCCGCGCGGGCACTGCCTCGCCATGCCGTAGCTTCTGCTTCCAGGCGTGGGTAAGCCTTTCTTCTCCTCCTCCTTCTCGTCATCATCTCTGTGCGCCTCCCATGCTACTGTGCTTCTTCTACATCTTGCTTCCAAGCATCCTGATGATCCAATGATCATACAGGGCCTTGCTGCTGCTGCCTATGCATCCTATGCCTCCTCTCTGCAAGCCCTGGCCAATTTACCAAGCTCTGGTTACTGGCCAAGTGTGTACAGCTTGTTGTTCATGGCCATTGTTGCCCTCTCACTGCTTCTGTCATGCTATGCCATGTTCATCATGCTATACCATGCTATCTAGGCTTACTGGTGTGCCTTGCTTGCTTGTCTAGGTATTTTGCTATGCATTACTGTGACACTTGTGATGCCTGTGAGGTGCTTCTGTGCCTTCTGTATGATCCAATGATTCATTGGATAAGTAAATCCTGATGGCTAAACTCTCGGTGTTGCTTGACTTGATCTAATTGATCCATTTGATCAATTAAATGTCAGTAACTGGTTACTGATAGATTCTTTTGCTAAATAGATGGTTTGCTTGATGCTCTACTCAAGCATGCTTATGCTACTATGTGTGTGTTGTTCCCATCCATTGCTCCCTGGACTTGATCCAGTAGCTAGGATTCAATGGTACAAGCTTACGTTGCCTTTCAGTGATGCTACTATATACTTGTGCATGGATTAATTATGTATTCACGCCTGGATGAATTATTTATTGATGAACTTCTTATGCAGTTTTGATTAAATGACTTGCTAAGCATGTTTTGATATTCCCATGATCAATTGGGAAATAAAACAAGTCTGAATCCATTACTGGGTAATGATGACTTAATGCTTTGCTTTTATTTGGATGATTTTGTGTTTGTTGTGACCTTAGTAGCATTGCTACTGTCTGGTTGCTCACACAATTGGATGGATCTTGTTGGCTTCTCAACTTTGCTTGCATAGTTGGGATCATAATTAATATGAATGCCATTATGCTTGCCTGTGAAGAAAATCTAGGGTTTTCCTGATGGTTATTTGCTTAGGATCTCACTGTGTAGTCCTTGGTAGCTACTATTCCTAGTAATCCATCTACTGGTGCTATCTGTGCATGTGTTTTTGCTTGTGTGCACATCTGTGCATGTATTCTAGGTTATGTGCACAAGATCTGTATCTGGATGGCTCTAGATTTAGTGGTTTTCCTCTTCTGCCAGTGATCCTTGGTGAAAACCAAGTGATGATCACCCTTGAGCATCTGCTCATACCCAATGACCTGTGTCATGCATGAATAATGGATTGGATCCACTGGATCCAGTCCAGGAACTTGGTATACCTTGTTCCAGCTCCTAGAAAGAAATATTGTGTTGATGCAGACTTCTGGTTTGTTTGTTCATAGCCCTTCACCTCCAACTCTTGGTTGATTTCCTCCTTAGGTAACCATGTTTATCTGGTTGATTGTTTGGTGGTTTTTGGATGAATGATTGGTCCTGTGATGGTTGGTGTTGTTCTTGAGCAAGAACATGATGAACTCTATCTATTTCTCTCTCTGGTTACCTGGTGAATGTTTATCTGATCGACTATGCATTGTTTCTAGGGTTTGTGCCTCTTTTATACCCTGGCTACTTCTCCTCTGGCCATGCCACACAAGCCTGGCTTGGCTTGATGACTAAGCTATGCATTGCCTTGATGTTGCTTGCACAACAACACATGAGCAGTGTGCTCATATGCTGAAACTTGAGCTGCTGAGTGTGCTCAGGTTTGGTCTGCTCCATCTTATCCTTGTGTTGTCCATGGTTTTGGACAAGCACAAGTGTACATGACACTTGGTTTCTGTCAAAACTGAATATGTACTGATTACTTAACCCATGGCTAGTATTGTTGTTTTGTTTTGCAGGTTTTGAAGGTGAATATGACTACAGAAGCATTTCTTCCAAGTCATTAGTCTACGATTTTAGTTTAGGATCAAATGATGTAATCTTCTTTTTATTTATGTTTATTTTCCATTAAATTCTTGTATCAAGAATATTGTAACATGTATGTGTGTGTATATCAATAAAGCTCAAGGTTTCTCTATGAGCTCATTAATACTTGTAATAATTCTATTTCCAAATATTTGTTGTATTCATAATTCAATTTGAAATTCAAAGTCATTTGAATTTATGAGTTGTATTAAATTATGAATTCATATTTCATATTCTCTTTTGCTTATTGTTTTAAACTTTGATTTATCAATTCAGTATTACTTGTCAAATGAAATCAAATTCCAAAATTCAACAAGATACAAAAGAGTTCATGTTCATAACTCAAGTTGCCTAACCCTAATTGCAATTGAGAGAGAACCTCGATCCCTCTTAGGTTTAGTTGCAATAAGGCGCGAAAATTTCCCTTGTTTTGCGATGAAATGCACATCCCATTCCTAAATCTACCCTTCGTTGTTCCTATGTTCTCGGTTATTACGCCCTTCTTCTCCCTCGCGCGGAGGTGGCGGCGCGGGCCCCCGCGACCGCCGAGGCCGTCGCGTTGGCTGGTGGGCGCGGCGGCGTGGCCCCTGCGGCTGCGGCGTGGAAACACCGATGGCTAGGCGTGCTCACGACGTTGGCCGTTCCCCGGAGCGGCCATGGTGGCGGGCGGCGCGAGCTTCGGCCTGGGCGGGCGGAGGAGGACGAGGGCGATGCGGGTAGGTGCCTGGCGCGGCGTGCGGCGGCGTGGCGCCCGTCCGGCCAGACCCGGTGGAGCTCCGGCGTGGTGGGGTGCTGCAGCCTAGAGGGAGTTGGCCGCCTCGAGTCCGGGTCGGGGCAGGGGCCCCGGGCCCATTTCGAGCCCATCTTCACCCAGATTTGCAGATCTCCGACAACCATGGGGGCTGCAGGTGGTCTCTGGCAGGTGGTGATCCCCGATGGCGGTGTCGGGGGCAATGGCTGGCCTGCTCCTCGTTCGGCGTACGGCGGCCTCGATGCAACGCTCCTCCTCCTTTTTTCCTTTTCGCTCGGTGTCGAGTTAGGAAGCCGAGGCGGCGGCCCTGGAAGGTGGGAGTCATGTTGGTTGGCGGGCGAGCCAGTGACTCTGGTGTTGGCCGATAACCACGGCCGTGAGGATGGCGTGGTGGTCGGCGAGCTAAGTGAAGTGGTGTGGGGTGTAGATGGCGGTGATTTTGCCAAAGGGAAACCTTTGCCCCTTGGGCCACGGCAGCGGCGTCCACGGACGGCGTTCCCTTGTTGAAGGCGCCGTGAGGCCAATCTCCATCCCTCTACTTCCTCCGGGTGAAAACCCAAGATCCTCGGATCGGGCGGTAGCGGCACTCCAGTGTCGTGCTCTTCTTGAAGACACCGTCTTGGAGCCCACAACGCGAGGCTCACCGAGGGTTGTGACGGAGGTGATTCTTCGGCGATCGTCGGCAAGTCTTGCTCCGTACCCTTCTCTAGTCGAGCTTCCTTGGCGCTGTTGTTCGGTCTGTGAGCAATAGGGGTTGGCCCCCGATGGTGGTCGGCTTCCGGTGGCGTTTCTGCGATGGAGGAGTCCTGTTGAGGCGCGCGTGAAAATGGCTCGCTCTCGAGTGAGCTCCGGCCCGACACTGTAGACTCCAGCTCTTCTCCGAGTCTCGTAGGCGCTTTGGTTGAGCCTGTTGGTCGCGTGTCCGGTTGTAGCTTCTTTGGTAGTTTGTGTGGGTGTGTGGTTTCGATCTGTAAGCTGGGTTCAGCACTTTGTATCCTCTTCGCCGCTGGTTGCTTTATTAATTCAAAGTTGGGCACTTGAGTGCCTTTTATCTAAAAAAAATTAATGAGGAGAGAGGTGAGACTAGTATCATAGATAGATACCGTATCATAGCACGTAAAATTAAAAAAAAATAGTGGCAAATACATCATGTACACATATTTCCATTGAGATCCGACAAAATGTTAAATATGATAAAACTATGATACTAATTCATGATACAATTCATTGTAGGTGTTGTTTTACAAATTAGTATCATATGTATGATACTAGTCTAATTTTAGTATAAATTCTTTGAAATCACACACCCATATTATCATCACTAAATATCACTCCTTGTCCTTCTTAGATCTTAGCCTTGTTTTTTTTTTTCCTTCTTCTTACTCGTACTCAACTATGAGATTGCTTACCCACATATGCCATGTGGTAATCTATAATATCTATAAAGTTGATCCCCACTATATTCATTTAATGTTTGCAAGCTCTTTCCACATTGAGCCACATCATCCCTATTATTTCTAGCCTTCGGATCATCATCTAACCATTCATGTGTCCTGCAAACTAATCCAAATCATGGGTCTAAAAGTGGCACGGAATAGTCCCATCGGCTCCTTATCTCTTCACATGGCCGCTTCATTATGGTATCAATTCCTTTCCACTACCCGTCTACCATTATTGGCAAATAAATATGTTCACTGGTGCCACTAAAAATCCTTGCATTTAATCTACCGAACCAATCTTCTACTATGTCATTTTCGTTTTCCTTCTCCACACCAAGATGAGGTACTATATATATACTGCTGCAACTTCTACCCCTATTGATCTCCTAGCCCTACTGATCTCCAATCTTCTATTACGTCATTTTCGTCTTCCTTCTCTGCACCTGATTGTTCGACGCAAAAAAAAGCAAAGGAAAATAGGTTTTGTTCGGCCAGAGTAGCGGACCTAGGAAATTTTCAAAGCCTGGGCTCACTTGATCCACCAATAACCACACATACCACGTATTCATCTTTCTCAGCTAGCGAGCAAGACAGAGAGACGAATAGATCCAGCTATTTGATTTCTCTTCTGTCTAGCTTCCTGAACGTGAGCAGTCGCGCATGTGAAACGGGACACAATTGGTCAAGTTCTTTTGCTAGGGAAACATGCCCAAGTTGGCTCAGTTAAAAGTGACACGCTACTTTTCAGGTGATTCTTCTTCGAGACGAAAATTTTCAGTTGATTCTTGCCCTTTCAACCATGTATATGTTCCAGGAAGCTCGCCGGAGTCTATGTAAGCAGCGCCGCCAAGCCCGGGCACTTGGCCAAGGTGCGCAGATGCCCCCCCGGACATGGGCTACCGCTGCATCCATCGCTTGCCACTTCTTTTGCAAGCACCGAAAAATGCCATGCGCCCTCTGATCTTCCATCTCCCGTGCTACAATGTGAAGAGGCCGTCTAATAATTTTAATGGCTTTCTTGACTGCCTGTGGGGGGTCTCTACATATGCCCCCTGGGTGACCTCTTCTTATTAAACAACCTGTGCAGGATTGTTATTGCCCGCCTCACGGTGTTGCCAGGTGTGAAGAAATTTCCCACATCCATCTCAACTCTCTTGATAGGTCTTCATCCCTGTCTTTGGCTTTCCTTCTTTTGATTTCATCACGTACTATATGTTTATCCATGATTGTATTTTGTTTTCCGGAGATTTCCAGGTTATAAGTGCTTATTTAACGCTCATTTCAAGGTACGAAAGGCTTTCATCTCTTTCAGTTCATCGTGTACTCTACATTTTCTACGGCTCTATTTGTATTGTTTCAGTTTATTATGCTGTATTTTCTATTCAATGTGTTTTCCCAACAAACCATGCACTGCCGCATTGCTATAATATAATGAGATAGATCGTGTCGTTACTTATTTTCTCAATAAAAATAAAATTTATCACTCTTGCTATATAACAATTGGAATGTATGATCATGCCTTTTTTCCGCCAAATTTTGTATAGCCAGATTGCAGGTTCAACCTTCCTCAAAAGAGTCACATGGTCAAACAAAGCAAACACCAGGGATCAGATTAAGAGCATTGAAGCAATAGAAAAATCTATTTTAAAATTTGTGTAGAAAAATCGAAAATCTACAACCGAGACTACGTTGAAAGTTTGAGAAAGAAGAAATGGGAAAAGCCAGCGTACGAGATCAGAGAAGGTGTACTCCACCTCCAGATAGTTGGTTTTCTGAAGATCAAAATCGACAGTTCATTGAGACGGTTGGGCCTACATGATCATGAACCGAAACAGATGCCTGGGAGCTGCAGGACTACTGTACCGAGCAGCATAAGCGCTAAAGGTTGAGGCCCCGTTATATTCAACACACTTGACAGACCGACCGGACTGGGATGCTGGAAAGTCATATTCGAGACCGACTGCATCACTGCAAGGTTATGAAGCACACAGTCACAAGCTTCTTTCTGTTCCTTTTCTTTTATTATTCCCAAAGGATATGTAATGCCATGATGATCTTTTTGCGGAGATAGCACTGAGCATTGACTTGGCTAACCAAGGTCTCCTAATTTTTATATGTAGTTGTTGACACGAATGAAGATCAGGTACTTCCATCTAAAAGAAAAAGAAAACACTATGTTACAATTGATACTACATGACATAACCTGCAATCTTTCTTCCAACTTTTTCATATATTGATCTTGCTATTTTTTACGTATATGAGAATCATCTCTTATGTCCGCGGCAAGGCGCGGGGTACCAACTAGTTTTAGTATAAATTCATCTCCAACGGATAGAGTATTTTAGAGCGTGGCGACACCGTTTCTGACCGAGTTATTTTGTTGGCTTGCGTGGGAAGTCAACATTTCGATCTTGGGTCTTCCTGGACAAATCAGGTACGAGTTACGTGTATACGTTCCATGTGTTGCACCAGGCACAATATCGGGCACGTGCACGCCTACTTAGCAAGAAACCACTCCGGCGATCACCTCCTCTCCAACAATGGCGACCACACCCAACGCCTTGCTCCTCCGTCCTGACGCTCCGCTCCGCCACCGCCAATGCCTGCTCCGATGCCCTGTTCCACCACCGCTGACGCCGGCTTTGATACCTGCTTCAACGACCTGCTACTGGCCATATTCTCTCATAATAGGCACAAGGAGGCGACATGGACTCGATTGCTTTCATTTAGTTTTTAGGGTGTTTTGTGTAAAATCATCAACTGCGCATTGGTCCCACCTTTGGGCGACTAATACTTTATTGGCAGCGTGTTAGGCGCGCACGCAACTAGTACATGCCATACTAGTCGCGTGCTGGGTACACACGTGACTAGTAGGTGCTTACCACTAGCGAGATAAAATCACTAGATCCAAGTCCATACCATATATAGTATCACCTCTGTCTTAGACGTTCGAGATTTGTCTAAATCTAGCTAGATACATCCAAATTTAGTTAAATCTCATACATCTATTTATAGACGGAGGGAGTATGAACATCACATGGTTTGGGGTCTAATTTATTCCGGAGAAATAATTCAAATTCAACATATGTTGGAATTTTTTTTTCATAAGGTAGCAGTCCGGTATGCTTCAGTAAAGCTTGTACAATCACCTTGTGATGTAAGCAATAAAGTTGTCCAGGTCTTTGCTCGAGGAGCCACCTTTGGCCACAGATGCACGAACGGCCTCACCGAGCACCTTCGCCCTCTGGCGCATCGCCATTCCATTTTCTGAAAGCATCGCTTCCTCGATCACCTCTTGGATGGCCTCCGCCGGTACGACCTGATCGTGCTTCTTCCATGGCCTCACGAGGAGGCCGACCCTGAGGTACTTGCAGAGAAGCTCCGCGTCCCATGGCTGGTCGGAGTGCATTGGCCACGCGAGGATAGGCTTGCCGTGGCCCAGGCTCTCCAAGGTAGAGTTCCAGCCGCAGTGGCTCATGAACGCCGCCGTGGCGCCGTGCGCCAGGATCTCCAGCTGCGGCGCCCACCCGGTGATCACCAGCCCCGTTCCATGGGTTTGTTTTGTAAACTCCGACATCAGCTTGTGGTGCGGGCACTCGCCAGGTTCCGTGAATATGTCGGCACGGTCGGCGTCTCGCAGCACCCAGATGAACCTCTGCTTGCTGCCCTTGAGGGCCGCCGCCATCTCCACGATCTGGTCTCCCCGGAAAGAAGACGTCGTCCCGAAGGAGACGTAGAGCACCGATGCCGGAGGCTGAGCGTCGAGCCATTCCATGCACTCGTGCCGCGTCTCCCCCGGAGCGTGCGTGCTCCCATCCAACAGCGGGTTCAGTGGCCCGACGGCGAAGAACTTCTGGTCCTTGGATGACGGGTGCTCGGCGATGGCGTCGATGAACTCGCCCTCCAGTTCGCGGCACGTGTTCATGACGATGCCGACGGCCGAGGCCACGCCTCGGCCCCCTTCGTCCTGCAACTCCGCCGTTGTACGGAACAAGTACTCCATGCACTCCTTGGACATGGAGACGTCGATGGGGATGTACTCGAGGGCATGGTCGCGCAGGAGCTGGTGGCCGGGGTCCAGCCATCCCATGTGGTAGGACATGGCCACGCACTGCAGCCCGTACGCCTCGCCGTTGTCCAGCCGCGCCGCCTCCACTGCGGCGAAGGAGTTGATCCTGTCGTACACGACCACCACGCGGCGGTGGGTGGCCGAGACGCTCCGGAGAAGGACGGCGAGAGGGGCGCTCGCGGCGGTGCTGAAGGCCTCCCACATGGGAATAAGGTGGTTGGGGAATGGAGACGGGGCCGTCGGGTCGGGGGCCGGTGACTCGTAGGCGGGGACGTCGAGGTCGTGGAAGTGGATGGAGCTGAGAGCCTTGGGGTCCCAGCCGTGCACGCGGGACCGTGCCTGCCGGACTTGCGCCGCCGGTGCCGCGTAGTGCACCGAGAGTCCCCGGGATGCGACCAGCAGGGACAGGTGCAACAGCTGGTTCAGGTGGCCCTGCGCAGGGAACGGCACAGCGACGAAGGCCACCGATTCCGTCGACTCAGTCGCCATTGTTTCTCCACTCTGTGTTTTTGCAGTCAGTCTAGCACCGATTAACACGCGGGCGCTAGCTATTTGTAATCTACCAACAGTCCAGGAGATCAGTACCGTACTACTGTACAAAAGAGTCAATGGAGCTTTGTGCAACTAGTTCAGGCCAAGTTGTATCCCACCAAATTTTCCATTGGAAACGTCGCAATACTGGCAAGATTTCAGGAATGTCGTTATTAACCAAGGCCACATGCATGCCAGCCCGGTCGCAAGAGAAAAGGAAGGCAAAGTTCCATTGGTGAACCACCTTGTATATACGTACTACCGTCCAAGAATAATAATGGATATGCTAGAATATAGCGCGAATTGGCCGATTCGTATCAGCATGCGCGCGCCAACAACCAAGCAAATTGGTGCTCTTGGTTTTGACGTTGGTTTCTTCGGGGCTGCTCCGGGGAAGGGACGAGCCGCCTTCGTCAGCTAGCTAGCTATAGCTCACTTTAATTAGTTTTGACTGAAGTATTTGATCATCACATCCAGCCAATTCGCGGAAGGGACGAGGCAGCCCAGGATGCAGCTGTTACGCAAGGTGCTGCGGCGGCAAAGGCAGCAGTAGTTAATTTGGCTGCTGCTCCAAATGTTCATCTTGCGGCAGTAGTATCATCAGCTTGATCAGTCAGGTCCGGTTGAAACTAATGCAAAGAAGGATAAAAAGGCACATTGTGTGTCATTTCTCTAATGACTGCACTTGGCCTCTGTGCGATGAATTCACTAGTAGAAACTAGGGCTTTCGTTTGGAGGTTTTTATTTAAGTTTTTTCTTCCCCCACGCATCGTGGATCGCCGTTTATAGCTTTGTAAAATTCAAAAAAAAATGATAAAAAGTTCAAAAAATAAAATCTATTAGATTTTTGTATGTTACGCAACCTACTATTAGGGAAAATTAAAAATTTCAATTTTGACTTTCTTTGCGAAATTGGGTTACGTATCGGTAAAACGGGATTTCTAATTGCATACGAACTCGAAAAAAATTATAATATATGAAAATATATCTACGTGAAAATTTGCATTCGGATTAAAAAATGTTTAATATATGAAAATTTATCTATGAAAATGTATCAACGACAATGTTTATCATGATAGCTAATGTTTAGATTTTCAAACTGCCAAAGGGAAGTATAAAATTTTTCAGGTTTTAGATTTTTCAAAAAAAAAAAATATAAAATTATAGTTTATTTATTTATACAAGATTATTATTACATCATTATTTTTTTGTTAAAAAATTATTTGGAATTCAAACAATAAAGAAGTTTCACATCGTGACCAACATGTCAATATGATTGATACGATGCTAGTATCAATAACGTGCGCGCAGAGCACTTGGAAGCGGGACGGAAGGAACTGAGAAGTTAAATGTGCTAGTGCTGGAGCAGTCCGAGGATGGGCGACGGAGCGAGAAATTTTAACCACAAGTGAGCAATTTGATCTGAGATTAAGTGTAGTTAGATACTAAACTACTCAAATTACTGAAATACTGGAAATTCTAAAAAAAATGTGGGAGTGGAATAAAATTAGAATAAAAAATAGCCGTCATAGACTTTAGTTCCGGTTCGCAGCACAACGGAGACTAAAGGGAAATATTGAATCCCGATTGCCCGACCTTACAAATTGAGATTGAAGCATTTTGATGACATGGCATAGCAATGAACGAAGAAAGAGAGTGAGATGGTAACTAATTATGTTACACATCTTATTTTGGGGTGTGTGATATTGCTATGTCATGTCACCAAAATGCATTGGGTTGTGTGATGTTACTAGTTATGTTACTCCAGTTATCATGGACTATATAAATTGGTTGATGAGAAGGTTGTGTCTTTTGAGTTACCACTTACGGGATCATATGAACCTAAGTCGGTTAATTCAAACATTGGGATGCTCACGGTGTCTAAAGGGACGGTGACTCAAATAATTGCACAACTCAAATAAAGGCCCTCAAATCCCATTAGCTAGGACAAGCCTTATCATGTCCTTTAGGCTGGCCATAGTGCTAGTATCTCTGTCATATGTTGCGGGTTGTTCGCTTAGAGGAACCGGATGCTTTCGCTCATTCTCGATAATCATGTTGTGTAACCAAGTGAAAGCCGGGAACCGGGCTACAGCTGCTGGAGGACACCAAATGCACGCTCGATCTCCTTTCGGCAACCTTCTTGTTCCTTGACAAACTCCTGCTCCTTCGGGAGGCCGGGGCTTGAGATAGTCTTCACAAATGTTGCCCACTTTTGATAAATACCGTATGCAAGATAGTATCCATTGTTTTACTGCCGGCCATTGATCACAAAGTTAACCGGGGGAGCATGACCCTCAACAAGCTTGGAGAAGATCAGCGAGCACTGCAAGATGTTGATATCGTTGTTGGATCCCGGCATACCAAAGAAGGAGTGCCAAATCCAGAGATCATGGGTAGCCACTGCCTCAAGTATCACACTGCAGCTTTTTGTGACCCTTGTACATTCCCTGCCAGGCAAACAAACAATTCTTCCATTTCCAATGCATGCATTCAATGCTTCCAAGCATCCCTGAAAATCATCAAGCTTCATTGACAGTGAGGATCTTAGATTGTCTTCGATAGTGGGTGATCTCAAGTATATGTCCCCGAACACTGCTATCACCGCCCTGCAGAACTGGTAGAAACAATCAAGGGCGGTGGACTCCACCATCCGAAGATATTCATCGGTAGAATCACCAGGAGCTCCATATGCCAGCATCCACATAGCCACCGGGTACTTTTGCAGGGCGAAAAACCCTGCCATGTCGGTGCAATCCAACTTGCATCTGAAATAGGAGTCGTACTCTCGAAGAGCATACACAATTCTCAAGAAGAGCTTCCGGCTCATCCTGAAACGACGCCTAAAAACATCCTCACCATGCAATAGGTTGTCGGCGAAGTAGTCGGCGTAGAGCATGCAGTAGCCCTCCATTCGCTGCCTCAGCTTGCACTTCCGGAGACCTGGTGCTGACCCACCACGGCGATCAATGGCCGACTCGGCGTACAAGCCGGACAAGCAAGCTAGGATCAACATTAGCTCCTCATCTTGGGCGGCGGCTGCTATTTCTTCTTCAAAAAGCTCGACGAACATCGGTAACAAGCGTCCTAGGTCTCCCACTCGACCCGGGGGGCATGAGCGTTGGCGAGGAGATCAGTATAGCCAACAGCCAGTGGCACCGACATATTGGGGCTGCTAATATCCTATGTATCCTCAATACCCTCCGTGGGGTTTCAGTCTGTGGGCACCATATCCTACAGGGCTAGGTTATTTTCAGCCAGATTGGGTTCCAGAGAGGCCTCAGTTCAGATCATATATGCCTGAGAAAAGAGCTCGGTTCAGCCAAAGTGTTAGATCAAATGATGCTATTGTTGTTCGAGGAAACCAGTCGCCGAGACACGGTGGAGATGGCAGGAATTATGCGGGCCACCACAAGCGTATGTGGGTGAAGCGCGATGAGCCTAACACGAAACAAATTTCAGATGATTTAGATGCAGCTCGTGCTATGAAAGTGAAGGGATTCGTTGCATAGAAAACAAAAAATTTCTTACCGCGAGAACGCAATCCAAGCCAAGATGCAATCTAGAAGACGGGAGCAACGAGGGGATGATCAAGACTAACCCTTGAAGATTTCCAAAGCCTATAAGAGTAGGCTCTTATTGCTGCGGTAGACGATCACTTGCCGCTTGCAAAAGCGCGTAGAAGATCTTGATCACGGTGCCACGATCGGGCAGCACCTCCGTACTCGGTCACACGTTCGGTGTTGATGAAGACGACGTCCTTCTCCCCGTTCCAGCGGGCAGCGGAAGTAGTAGCTCCTCCTTGAATCCGGCAGCACGACGGCGTGGTGGCGGTGGCGGTGGAGATCTCCGGCGGAGCTTCGCTAAGCGTGCGGGAGAAGAGGAGGAGAGAGGGGGCGGCTAGGGTTTGGGAGAGGGGGTGGCCGGCCACCTAGGGGTGCGGCCAAGCTATGGGCTTGTGTTGGTCAGCCCCCTCTCCTATGCCCCTCATTATATAGGTGGAAGCCCCAAGTGTTGGACTACAAGTCTTCGAATAAGACCCGAACCAAAAACCTTCCATGTGTAGGGAAACCTACCCAAGGTGGGAATCCCACTTGGGGTGGGATTCCCCCCTTCCATGAGGGGGGTTGGCCGGCCACCCTTGGGGAGTCCACCTTGGACTCCTCCCCTTTAGGGTTGGCTGGCCATGCAAGGTGGAGTTCCTCCGGGACTCTACTTTCCATGGTGATTTCTTCCGGACTTTTCTAGAACCTTCTAGAACCTGCCATAAATGCACCGGATCATTTCCAAACTTGGAATATGACTTCCTATATATGAATCTTATTCTCCGGACCATTCCGGAACTCCTCGTGATGTCCGGGATCTCATCCGGGACTCCGAACAAATATTCAAACTCCATTCCATATTCAAGTTCTACCATTTCAACATCAAACCTTAAGTGTGTCACCCTACGGTTCGCGAACTATGCGGACATGGTTGAGTACTCACTCCGACCAATAACCCATAGCGGGATCTGGAGATCCATAATGGCTCCCACATATTCAACGATGACTTCAGTGATCGAATGAACCATTCACATACGATACCAATTCCCTTTGTCACGCGATATTTTACTTGTCCGAGGTTTGATCATCGGTATCACTCTATACCTTGTTCAACCTCGTCTCCTGACAAGTACTCTTTACTCGTACCGTGGTATGTGGTCTCTTATGAACTTATTCATATGCTTGCAAGACATTAGACGACATTCCACCGAGAGGGCCCAGAGTATATCTATCCGTCATCGGGATGGACAAATCCCACTGTTGATCCATATGCCTCAACTCATACTTTCCAGATACTTAATCCCACCTTTATAACCACCCATTTACGCAGTGGTGTTTGGTGTAATCAAAGTACCTTTCCGGTATAAGTGATTTACATGATCTCATGGTCATAAGGACTAGGTAACTATGTATCGAAAGCTTATAGCAAATAACTCAATGACGTGATCTTATGCTATGCTTAATTGGGTGTGTCCATTACATCATTCATATAATGATATAACCTTGTTATTAATAACATCCAATGTTCATGATTATGAAACTAATCATCCATTAATCAACAAGCTAGTTAAGAGGCATACTAGGGACTCTTTGTTGTCTACATATCACACATGTACTAATGTTTTGGTTAATACAATTATAGCATGATATATAAACATTTATCATAAACATAAAGATATATAATAACCACTTTTATTATTGCCTCTTGGGCATATCTCCTTCAGTCTCCAACTTGCACTAGAGTCAATAATCTAGTTTACATTTGTAAAGATATAACACCTTGGCCTTCTGGTGTTTTATCATGTTTTGCTCACGGGAGAGGTTTTAGTCAACGGATCTGACATGCTCAGAAACGTATGTATTTTGTAATTCATTTGCGTCTCAACGCATCACTCATTTCCAAATGAGTCGGCATTAAATATGTTTGGTCTTCTGGTGGAACCTTAATTCCGCGGTCTGAAATATGTTACTAATATTGTCACACACAATATAGCTTCAAAGTTCGACTGCATCGGAACTACACCAAGTTCTCAAAGAACCTCTTGACTTTAACATCCTTTGTCATTGTCAAAATAATGACATATTCTGCCTTCTTTTGTAGAATCCGTCATAATATTTAGAACTCTTCTAAATCTAGCATAGATAACTTCTATCTCATCGTGCTACCTTTTAAACAACACTTAGTCTAATTTGAGATTGGAATTTTATTTTCATATGTGACAAAACAAATATCGGTGCAACATCTTACAGCGATTTGTTTGTCATTTCCCATACAAAACTATATATATCCTTAGTTCTTCTAAAGTACTCAAGAATATTCTTACTGTCGTCCAATGATCATCATATGAATCATTCTGGTATATGCTCATAACACTTTATAGCACATGACATCTGATTGTGTATATATTATTCGTGATCTATAATCACTCATGTGTTTTTACTCATTGAGTGTCAGATACACTCAAGTCTTGTTAAAACTTAACATGACAAGAATATTTTCTTAATATTTTTATATTGAACTATTTCAATATCCATTCTATGTACTTTGACTTGAACATATTATGTGTTTCAATCTATCTTCATAGATCTTGACACAAAATTTGTTTCAGTCCATATCACTTTCATTGAAGTTAATTTTTCAATGAAACCTTTTAATCAAGTATGTAATTACATTATTTATAACCAACTATATGTCTTCTACATAAGTATTATAAATATGTCTCAGCGCTCCCACTTAATTTCTTGCAAATGCAAGCCTCTTCATCGTCTCTGATGAAATCAAAAACTCTTTGACTATTTCATCCAGTGAAGATTCAAACTCCGCTATACTTACTTCATCAAATTGAAGTTTGTATACCTATCTAGTATTTCACGGACCAGCAAAACTCTTGGTTGTATCTTGTATACACCTTTTAATACATACTTCTGATAAGTAATGTATTTTGCCATCCTACTAGCATATCTCATAAAAGAAATATGTAGTGATTATGATACGTCTCCAACGTATCCATAATTTCTGTTGTTCCATGCTTGTTTTATGACAATACTTACATGTTTTGCTTGCACTTTATAATGTTTTTATGCGTTTTCCGGAACTAACCTATTAACAAGATGCCACAGTGCCAGTTCCTGTTTTCTGCTGTTTTTGGTTCCAGAAAGGCTGTTCGGGCAATATTCTCGGAATTGGACGAAATCAACGCCAAACATCCTATTTTTCCCGGGAGGCTCCAGAACACCGAAGAAGAGTCGGAGAGGGGCCAGAGGGCCATGATGACCCACAAGTATAGGGGGTGTATCGTAGTATCTTCGATAAGTAAGAATGTCGATCCCAACGAGGAGCAGAAGGTGTTGACAAGCAGTTTCGATGAAGGATTCACTGTAAATGCTCACAGACAAGTATTCAGGGGGTTTTGATGTAACAGTTGAATAAAGTACGAGTATGTAAAGTGCGAGAGTAATAATTGCAGCGAGTGGCCCAATCCTTTTTAGCACAAAGGACAAGCCGGTTTGTTTACTTATAATGACCAAACGTTCTCGAGGACACACGGGATTTTAGTCTAGTGCTTTCGCTACATACGGCTAAATAATCTTCATTGTTGTGATAAGTGTTGTGTGGGTGAACCTATGCTAATGTACCGCCCTTCCTAGGACTAATACATACTTGTGATTATACCCCTTGCAAGCATCCGCAACTACAAGAAAGTAATTAAGAATAAATCTAACCACAGCCTTAAACTCTGAGATCCTGCGATCCCTCCTGCATCGATATACCAACGGGGGTTTAGGTTTCTGTCACTCCGGCAACCCCGCAATTAGCAAACGAATACAAGATGCATTCCCCTAGGCCCATAAATGGTGAAGTGTCATGTAGTCGACGTTCACATGACACCACTAGAAGAATAACACCACAACTTAAATATCACACCATTGAATATTACTCAACCATAGTTCACTACTAACATTTAGACTTCACCCATGTCCTCAAGAACTAAACGAACTACTCACGAGACATCATATGGAACATGATCAGAGGTGATATGATGATGAATAACAATCTGAACATAAACTTGGTTCAATGGTTTCACTCAATAGCATCAACAACAAGTAGAAATCGATACCGGGAGAGTTTCCCCTATCAAACAATCAAGATCAAACCCAAATTGCTACGGCGGTGACGGTGTCCAGCGGTGATGACGGCGGTGATGATGGTGGAGATGATGATGATGGTGATGGCGATGATGTCCAGCTCGATGACGGTGACGATGGCGTCGATTTCCCCCTCCCGGAGGGAATTTCCCAGCCAGATTCCTGCCCGCCGGAGAGCTCTTTTCTCTCTGGTGTTCTCCGCCCCGCAGAGGCGGTCAGTAACTCTTCGCGAGGTACCCTACGTGGCTTAGGTCTTCGGGACGAAGGGTTTGGCGAAGAAAAGGAGGCGAAAAGGGTCGTGGGCCCCCCAGACCATAGGCCGGCGCGGCCAGGGCCTGGGCCGCGCCGCCCTAGGGTGTGGGCCCACCCTGGCTCCTCCTGGCTCCTCCTTCTGGCTTCCTTCGTCATCTTGAAAAATAGGATTTTTGGTATAATTTCCTTCCAGAGTTGATCTTCCGAAATATTGCGTTCTGATGGTGCTTTTTCCAGCAGAATCCTGGCTCCGGTGTTCGATCCTCCAATAATGATGAAACATGCAAAATAGATGAAATAACATAAGTATTGTGTCCCAATATGAAATATATCAATGAATAACAGCAAATTATGATATAAAATAGTGATGCAAATTGGACGTATCAACTCCCCCCAAGCTTAGACTTCGCTTGTCCCCAAGCGAAACTGAGCTCGATAGACATGACCACATGTTTATGGAGTAAAGAGTCGATGAATAAAATACGGACAAGAAGCATCATATTCATTCACACAGGACATTATAGTAGACAACCTCTTATAACTCATATTGAAACAAGTATAAGGTAATCACAAGTAAAGGTGCATGAGAAATCATGATTGGTGATGGCAAACTTCGTTCTTGGTCAGAGAACAATTAACAAGATTATATTTATCTCATTGAGCAGCGCTCTCATGTTAAAGTTTATAAGGCACAACTTGCATACTCAATCATAATGGTCTTCTCATGATCATTGATAACTTGCAAAGCTATATTCATTCAGATAAAACTCGTACTAAACAAGGAAGAATAAAAGACATGATGTAGCAAATCACAATATAATGGTTTGATCACAACTACTCAAATGCTTGCTTGAGATGGAGAGAAATAGGTTTACTGACTCAACATAAAGTAAAAGACAGGCCCTTCGCAGAGGGAAGCAGGGATTAAATCATGTGCTAGAGCTTTTTCAGTTTTGCAATCATATAAAGATAATAAAAGTAACATTTTGAGAGGTGTTTGTTGTTGTCAACGACTGGTAGCGGGTACTCTAACCCCCTTGCCAGACAACCTCCTAAGAGCGGCTCCCATATTATTTTCATTTTGTGTGGCACTCCTTCCAACCTTTCTTTCACAAACCATGGCTAACCGAATCCTCGGGTGCCTGCCAACAATCTCATACCATGAAGGAGTGCCTTTTTACTTTGTTTTATTATGATGATGACACTCCCCCAACCTTTGCTTACACAAGCCATGGCTAACCGAATCCTTCGGGTGCCGTCCATCAATCACATACCATGGAGGAGTGTCTATTTAGTTTGATTAATTTGGGACTGGGAATCCCATTGCCAGCTCTTTTTGCAAAATTATTGGATAAGCGGATGAAGCCACTAGTGAATTGGTGGAAGTTGCCCAACAAGATTGAAAGATAAAACACCACATACTTCCTCATGAGCTATGAAACATTAACACAAATAAGAGATACTAAGTTTTGAATTGTTTAAAGGTAGCACATGAAGTATTTACTTGGAATGGCAGAAAATACCATGTAGTAGGTAGGTATGGTGGACACAAATGGCATAGGTTTGGGTTAAGGTTTGGATGCACGAGAAGTATTCCCTCTCAGTACAGGTCTTTGGCTAGCAAGGTTAATTAGCAAGCATAAGAGTCGAGGGAAACAAACAAATATACATGTGATAGAAACAATCATGCATCTTCCTTGTAAGTACAAACAATTTTAACTTCAGAATAATAAGCTATGAGCTAACAAGAAAGACAATGAAACATCTACATGTATTTCTCTTTTCTATTTAAACCTCAAAGTGTTGTTGCTATTGACCAATGCTAAGTTTGCCAAAACCAAATAGATTTATTCAATGCTCCCAAAGTGATACCAATACTAACAACAAGGTGAATCATATAGTAGAGATTGCAAACTAAAATAAGATGTGCAATATGTAAATGATAAGACTTCTCATTAATATTCCATAACGATAACTCACACCAAGGGATACATAGATAACCAACTAAAGGAGAGATACTTCCAAACGCAACCCATCTTATATGATAACTTCCCTACTCATGATATGATACTACTTGACAATAAAAGTAAAAGGTAGTGATAATGTGATACCGCGGCACTCCCCCAAGCTTGGAACAAACCAAGGGGATGCCAATACCGATGATGAATTACTCCTTTGGCGATGATGGTGATGATGAACTCCCGTCATCAAACTTCCAAGGAAGAGGCTCTCCATCAAGAAACGACATCTTGGTCTCGGGGATCCACGAAACTAGCAAAGACGGCTTATGTATTTAAACCTGTTTTCATACTCACAGTTCTGATTCTGAAAATCATAGAGTTGTGCTTGGAGCTTGTTGGTGGTGTCGTGAAGTGAGAGGATATCGCTCCAAAGCTTTGCAGTTTCCTTCTCATGTTCAGCAATGAGTTCAGACACAATCCTGTGGAAAATATCCACCTCACGCTCAGCCATCTTCTTGTATTTGAAAACCTCTTGTTCTAGCTTCTCCATCCTGTCTTCCAGGCTTCCTTCTCCTTTAGGACCCTGGACATCCTTGACCTGCAGTTCTCCTTCAACGAGCAGCAACTCCTTGGGGTGCATCCTCAGCTCCTCCATGTACAAGTTGCCAACATCCTTGCTGGAGCTGTCCTTCGGAGTTTCCGACGAAGACATGATGGCTCTAGATCCGAAGCAAATCCTGGCAGAAACAACTCGAAACAAAACACGTCGAGAAAACGATATACGGACCTCCAGGGGTCCGGGGGATTATATAGCAAAAATTTTCACGACATACGGAAAGTACCAGATCGAACCAGAGTCGGAAAGGGGCGACGGGGCGGCCAAACCATAGGGCGGCGCGGGCCCAGGCTTGGCCGCGCCGGCCTATGGTGCCGCGCCCTCGTGCGTCCTTTCCACTCCGTTTCGAACTCGTAATTTCTCATATTTTCCAAAAACAGCAAAAATATAGTTCGGAAAGTAAATTGCGTACTTTTCATTACCAAGATCTTGTTACCTATTCAAAGTCGAGTTCTGGCGGATTGTCAATTTGCCCTTTGATGAAATCCTCCGGTGTTTCCACTTGAATAATATCAACATCAACATTATAAGAATCACCCGAGATATAATGCTTGAGTCTTTGTCCATTCACCACTTGCGTAGCATTGCCTTGGAGAGAGCTAATTTTGATTGCTCCTGAACGATACACCTCCTCGACAACATATGGTCCTTCCCATTTCGAGAGTAATTTCCCTGCAAAGAATCTGAGACGAGACCGATACAATAGGACTTTATCCCCAATATTAAATTCTCTTTTGATAATCCTCCTATCATGCCATTTTTTAACTTTCTCTTTAAAGAGTTTAGCATTTTCATAAGCTTCACTTCTCCATTCATCTAGAGAACTCAATTGCAACAATCTCTTATCACCGGCAAGTTTAGGATCTTTATTTAATTCTCTAACAGCCCAATAAGCTTTGTGCTCTAGTTCTAAAGGTAAATGACAAGCTTTCCCATAAACCATTTTATAAGGTGACATTCCCATGGGATTTTTATAAGCAGTTCTATAAGCCCAAAGTGCATCCTTCAATTTACTAGCCCAATTCTTTCTGGTTTTATTAACGGTCTTTTGCAAGATAGATTTAATCTCTCTATTTGATAATTCTACTTGACCACTAGTTTGAGGATGATAAGCAGAAGCAATTCTATGATTAATACCATACCTAGCAAGAGTTTTTCTAAAACCTCCATGAATAAAGTGAGAACCTCCATCGGTCATAATATATCTAGGTACTCCAAATCTAGGAAAAATAATTTCTAAGAGCATTCTTAAAGAGGTCTCACCATCAGCACTTTTTGTAGGTATAGCTTCCACCCATTTAGTAACATAATCAACAGCAACGAGTATATGAGTGTTACCTTCTGAAGACGGAAAAGGTCCCATGAAGTCAAATCCCCAACAATCAAACGGTTCAATAACAAGAGTATAATTCATAGGCATTTCATTGCGTCTGGAGATATTACCAACCCTTTGGCATTCATCACAAGATAAAATAAACTTTCTCGCATCCTTGAAGAGAGTTGGCCAATAAAAACCTGATTGTAGAACCTTTTGCGCGGTTCTTTCTCCGGCGTGATGTCCTCCATAAGCACTATCATGACATTTACTCAATATCTCCTGTTGTTCATATTCGGGAACACATCTTCGCATAATACCATCCACTCCTTCTTTATATAAGTGTGGGTCATCCCAGAAATAATGCCTCAAATCATAAAAGAATTTCCTCCTTTGCTGAGCTGAAAAGGTTGGAGGCAAGTACTTGGAAACAATAAAGTTAGCATAATCAGCATACCAAGGACTGTCTCGCGAGTTCACCTTTATTACAGCCAATTGTTCATTTGGAAAACTATCATTAACAGGAACAGGATCATAAGCAATATTTTCCAATCTAGACAAATTATCAGCAACAGGATTATCAGCACCTTTCCTGTCTACAATATGTAGATCAAATTCTTGCAAAAGAAGCACCCATCTAATAAGCCTAGGCTTAGCATCTTTCTTTGTCATTAGGTATCTAATTGCAGCATGATCAGTATGAATGGTAACTTTTGAATCAACAATATAAGATCTGAATTTATCACAAGCAAAGACTACAGCTAATAATTCTTTTTCAGTTGTAGCATAATTTCTCTGAGCAGCATCAAGAGTTTTACTAGCATAATGAATAACATTCAGTTTTTTATCTACCCGCTGTCCAAGAACAGCGCCTACAGCAAAATCACTAGCATCACACATAATTTCAAAGGGTAAGTTCCAATCAGGAGGTTCAACTATAGGAGCAGTTGTTAAGGCTTTCTTAAGAGTTTCAAAAGCTTCCTTACAATCATCATCAAAAACAAATGGTACATCTTTTTGAAGAAGATTAGTAAGAGGTTTTGAAATCTTGGAGAAATCTTTAATAAATCTCCTATAAAACCCAGCATGACCAAGAACACTACGAATACCTTTAACGTCCCTCGGATAGGGCATCTTCTCAATTGCTTCAACTTTAGCTCTATCAACAACAATACCTCTCTCAGAAATTTTATGTCCCAATACAATTCCTTCATTAACCATAAAGTGGCATTTCTCCCAATTAAGAACAAGGTTAGTTTCTTCACATCTCTGCAAAACTTTATCAAGGTTTCGCAAGCAACTATCAAAAGAATTCCCATAGACGGAAAAATCATCCATGAATACCTCTACAATACTTTCACAAAAACCATGAAAAATAGCAGACATGCATCTTTGAAAAGTAGCAGGAGCATTACATAAACCAAAAGGCATGCGTCTATAAGCATAAGTTCCATAGGGACAAGTAAAAGTGGTTTTCTCTTGATCTTTAGCTTTAACAAGAATTTGTGAAAACCTTAATAACCATCAAGAAAGCAAAAATGAGTATTTTTGGACAATCTTTCTAGCATTTGATCAATAAATGGTAAAGGGTAATGATCTTTCTTAGTAACCTTATTAACTTTTCGAAAATCAATGCACATTCTATACCCTACAACTACTCTTTGAGGAATGAGCTCATCATTATCATTAGGCACAACAAATCATACCTCCTTTCTTGGGAACGCAGTGCACAGGACTAACCCATCTACTATCAGCAATAGGATATATAATACCAGCTTCAAGGAGCCGTAATACCTCATTCCTTACCACTTCCTTCATCTTTGGAATTAGACGACGCTGAGGTTCAACAACAGGCTTTGCATCATCTTCCATATTAATAGCATGTTGGCAAATAGAAGGAGAAATCCCCTTCAAATCATCAAGAGTGTAACCAATAGCGCCTCGATGCTTCTTCAATATTTCCAATAACCTTTCTTCCTCAATCTCTGAAAGCTTAGAACTAATAATAACAGGATATATTTTCTTATCATCAATATGAGCATATTTAAGATTATTAGGTAAAGGCTTTAAATCAAAAACAGGATCTTCCTTTGGTGGCGGTGTTGTACCCAAATCTTCCACCGGTAAATCATGCTTGAGAATAGGTTGGCGAAGAAAAATTTCCTCAAGCTCATCTCTTTCTTTCCTAAAAATTTCGCTCTCGCTTATCCTCTAAATGTTGCTGCAAAGGATTATTAGGAACAAGAACAATAGATGCACATTGCTCCATTTTAATATCATTACTAGGCAAATCAGCTTTATAAGGAGTTTTAGTAAATTTAGAGAAGTTAAACTCATAAGATTCACCAGCAAATTTAGTCAAAATTTTCTCTTTCTTGCAATCTATAATAGCTCCACAAGTATTTAGAAAAGGTCTACCAAAAATAATAGGACAATAATCACTAGCAAGCAGAACCAAGTACCAAAAAGTCAGCAGGATATTTAATCTTACCGCATAAAACTTCCACATCTCGAACAATACCAATTGGAGAAATAGTTTCTCTATTAGCCAGCTGAATAACCACATCAATATCTTCAAGTTCACAAGAATCAATTTCGTGCATAATCTCCGTGTAAAGCTCATACGGAATAGCACTAACACTTGCACCAATATCACATAATCCATAATAGCAATGATCACCAATTCTAACAGACATCATAGGAACACTAGCTTGTTTGGGTTTATTAGGATGTGAAACAATATTAGAAGCATCTTCACAGAAAATAATATGACCATCCTCCACATTTTCAGTCACAAGATCTTTAACTATTGCAACAGCAGGTTCAATTTTTATTTGTTCTTCAGGTTCTACAGGTTTCTTTTCACTTTTATGAACCGCACTATTTATAACAGAATACTCTTTCATTTTAGCAGGGAAAGGAGTTTTTTCAATATAAGCTTCAGGAATAACATTATCAGCAGTTTCAACCACTACACATTTATTAATAGATGAATCAATTTTATCTTTATACGGTTCATGATACTTATCAAAATTCTTCTTTGGCAATTCATAATGAGAGGCAAAAGCTTTATAAAGATTTACAGCAACTTGAGAATCAAGACCATATGTAGCACTCATATTACGAAATTTATCAGTATCCATAAAAGCTTCAATGCATTTATAATCATAAATTATACCTGATTCTCTATCCTTGTCGCTCTCCCAACCTTCAGTATTTTCTTGGATTCGATCAAGAAGGTCCCTTTTAAACTCTTCCTTGTTGCGTGTAAATGATCCAAAACAAGAAGTATCCAGCAAGGTCTTGTCTTGAAAAGAAAGTCTTGCGTAGAAATTATCAATAATAACATTACCAGGAAGCTCATGAATGGGGCATTTGAGCATTAAAGACTTCAATCTCCCCCAAGCTTGGGCAATACTCTCTCCATCATGAGGCCAAAAATTATATATGCGATTCCGATCCTTATGAATTTCACTTGGAGGATAGAACTTAGAATAAATCCGGGGCACAATATCATTCCATTCAAGAGAATCCCCATTATCCAGGAATTTATACCAATGCGCCGCCTTACCGGACAGCGATAAAGAGAATAGTTTCTTCCTCACTTCATCCATAGCAATACCTGCACATTTGAATAACCCGCATAATTCATGCAAAAACAGTAAATGATCACCAGGATGGACAGTTCCATCCCCTTCATAGCGGTTATCCATAACACGTTCAATAATTTTCATAGGTATTTTATATGGTATCACTTCCTCACCTGGCGCTTCATCCACTACCGTTGCAGTAGTAGTAGATTTCCCAAATAGAAAATGAAGAGAAGATCTCTCCATAATGACTTATAGCAGCAGGCAGAAATAAAATCAGCACAACAAGAAGGTTTTCCTTACCAATTCCACTTACCAATAGCGCTTCACTCCCCGGCAGCGGCGCTTAAAAATAGTCTTGATGACCCACAAGTATAGGGGGTGTATCGTAGTATCTTCGATAAGTAAGAATGTCGATCCCAACGAGGAGCAGAAGGTGTTGACAAGCAGTTTCGATGAAGGATTCACCGTAAATGCTCACGTACAAGTATCTGTGGGGTTTTGATGTAACAGTTGAATAAAGTACGAGTATGTAAAGTGCGAGAGTAATAATTGCAGCGAGTGGCCCAATCCTTTTTAGCACAAAGGACAAGCCGGTTTGTTTACTTATAATGACCAAACGTTCTCGAGGACACACGGGATTTTAGTCTAGTGCTTTCGCTACATACGGCTAAATAATCTTCATTGTTGTGATAAGTGTTGTGTGGGTGAACCTATGCTAATGTACCGCCCTTCCTAGGACTAATACATACTTGTGATTATACCCCTTGCAAGCATCCGCAACTACAAGAAAGTAATTAAGAATAAATCTAACCACAGCCTTAAACTCTGAGATCCTGCGATCCCTCCTGCATCGATATACCAACGGGGTTTAGGTTTCTGTCACTCCGGCAACCCCGCAATTAGCAAACGAATACAAGATGCATTCCCCTAGGCCCATAAATGGTGAAGTGTCATGTAGTCGACGTTCACATGACACCACTAGAAGAATAACACCACAACTTAAATATCACACCATTGAATATTACTCAACCATAGTTCACTACTAACATTTAGACTTCACCCATGTCCTCAAGAACTAAACGAACTACTCACGAGACATCATATGGAACATGATCAGAGGTGATATGATGATGAATAACAATCTGAACATAAACTTGGTTCAATGGTTTCACTCAATAGCATCAACAACAAGTAGAAATCGATACCGGGAGAGTTTCCCCTATCAAACAATCAAGATCAAACCCAAATTGCTACGGCGGTGACGGTGTCCAGCGGTGATGACGGCGGTGATGATGGTGGAGATGATGATGATGGTGATGGCGATGATGTCCAGCTCGATGACGGTGACGATGGCGTCGATTTCCCTCCCGGAGGGAATTTCCCACTGGATTCCTGCCCGCCGGAGAGCTCTTTTCTCTCTGGTGTTCTCCGCCCCGCAGAGGCGGTCAGAACTCTTCGCGAGGTACCCTCTGTGGCTTAGGTCTTCGGGACGAAGGGTTTGGCGAAGAAAAGGAGGCGAAAAGGGTCGTGGGCCCCCCAGACCATAGGCCGGCGCGGCCAGGGCCTGGGCCGCGCCGCCCTAGGGTGTGGGCCCACCCAGGCTCCTCCTGGCTCCTCCTTCTGGCTTCCTTCGTCATCTTGAAAAATAGGATTTTTGGTATAATTTCCTTCCAGAGTTGATCTTCCGAAATATTGCGTTCTGACGGTGCTTTTTCCAGCAGAATCCTGGCTCCGGTGTTCGATCCTCCAATAATGATGAAACATGCAAAATAGATGAAATAACATAAGTATTGTGTCCCAATATGAAATATATCAATGAATAACAGCAAATTATGATATAAAATAGTGATGCAAATTGGACGTATCAGGCCACCAGACCATAAGGCGGCGCGGCCTGGCCTGGGCCCGCGCCAGCCTATGGTGAGGAGCCCCCAGGCGCCCTCCTGCACCGCCTCTTCGCCTATATAATCCCTTTCGACCTAAAAACACAGTACCAATTGACGAAACTCCAGAAAGACTCCAGGGGCGCCACCGCCATCGCGAAACTCCAATTCGGGGGACAGAAGTCTCTGTTCCGGCACTTCGCCGGACGGGGAAGTGCCCCCGGAAGTCATCTCCATCAACGCCACCGCCTCCATCATGCTCCGTGAGTAGTTCCCCCATGGACTACGGGTTCTAGCAGTAGCTAGTCGGTATACTCTCCTCCATGTACTTCAATACAATGATCTCATGAGCTGCCTTACATGATTGAGATCCATCTGATGTAATCGGTGTTGTGTTTGTTGGGATCCGATGGATGATACATTATGATTAGTCTATCTATAAAGTTTGTGAAGTTATTGTTGCTGCAATCTTGTTATGCTTAATGCTTGTCACTAGGGCCCGAGTGGCATGATCTTAGATTTAAGCTCTATATGAATTGCTTAGATTGTATCTACAAGTTGTATGCACATGTCACTGTCCGGAACCAAAGGCCCCGAAGTGACAGAAATCTGGACAACCGGAGGGGATGGCGGTGATGTGAGGGACACATGTTTTCACGGAGTGTTAATGCTTTGCTCCGGTACTCTATTAAAAGGAGTACCTTAATATCCAGTAGTTTCCCTTGAGGCCCGGCTGCCACCGGCTGGTAGGACAAAAGATGTTGTGCAAGTTTCTCATTGCGAGCACGCATTTAATTATATTGGAAAACATGCCTACATAATTAATAATCTGGATGTTCTATCTTAATGCTTTGATTCCTATCAATTGCCCAATTGTAATTGTTCACCCAACACTTGTCACTTATTGGAGAGTTACCACTAGTGTAGATCGCTGGGAACCCCGGTCCATCTCTCATCATTATATACTTGTTCTATATGTCATTGGAAGTAGTACCAACTATTTTCTGGTGCCATTGCTCTCATATTGCTATTATTTGGCTGTGTGTATTCATGTTACTACTGCTCTCATATTACTGTTACTTTCACATCACCCCTGTTACTAGTGCTTTTCCAGGTGCAGCTGAATTGACAACTCAGTTGTTAAGGCTTATAAGTATTCTTTACCTCCCCTTGTGTCGAATCAATAAATTTGGGTTTTACTTCCCTCAAAGACTATCACGATCCCCTATACTTGTGGGTCATCAAGATCGTTTTCTGGCGCCGTTGCCGGGGAGGCATAGCTCTACTCATAAGTTCACCTGGGGAGTACACTCTACCTCTCTCTCTGTTTTTATTTTGTTTTATTTTGTTTTGCTTAGTTTACTTTTATCTAGTTTATTTGTGCTTAGTTTATTTCTGTCTAGTATTATTTTGCTTAGTTTACTTTTGCGTAGTTTCTTTTTGTCTTGTTTTACTTTTCTCATATACCCAAAAATCCATAAAAATTTGAAAAACCTAAAAATTAAAAACTGCTGTTATGGGAGAACCAACAACCTACTTGGAGCTTATAGAATGTTATAATAATTATAGAGAATCAAGAACTGGTAAAGTAATGAGTGCTATGATAGAAAAATTGAATACAATGGCTAGAATCTTGCTTAGACGCCATGATATAAACTGTTGCTCTCAACAGGATACTAAACATCTTAAATTTCAATGTGGCTTTAGTGAGGAATTTTTAATTAAGAACTATAATCGGAATTGCTATATTCATTATGGGTTCGAAGAGGTAGAACAATTTGTCTTATTTATGGGAGCCTCCGAGATAGAATCCTTCATGGTCGAGAATTATGAAACTTGTGCTATTTGTAAGGACCTTAAAGATTATGTCTCTACTATCCTTAATTCTTGCATAGAATGCTACAGTAGGAATCCTTATATCCTTGATTATAAAGAGAGACACATTAATGCACAAGAATGCACTCACAATTTGCAGGAACCGGTGGAAGAAGAAATTGATGAACCTGAAAGCTCATTGGATGAAAAAGAGGAGGAAATTGATGAACCTGAAAGCTCATTGGATGAAAAAGAAGAGGAGAGCGACGAACAAAAGGAGGAAGAATGGATTAGCTACCCATGCCAACCTTCTAATGAGAGTAACTCTTCATCTCTTACACTATTTGATTGTCCTCCATGCTTACCGAAAGAGGTTGAATGCTATGTTCCTGTGGATTCTCTTGAAATAGTACCTATAAGTAAAACTTGTGAGAATAATTATGCTACTGTTATTTATGATAATCCATGCTATTTTGATAAATCTTATGATAATGCTTTGTTTGTGCCTGATGTCGAAATGCATGGTACTAAAGAATTTTGCTTGGCAAATGTTTATGATAAAGCTCTAGATGATGGTCCTATGTTACTTGATAATATTAATTGTGCTACTAATGAAAATGGGATTGGAGAGTTTTTGACTTTATCTATGAGTCCCATATCTCTTGAGATTGATCAACTACCTTGTTATATTATTAATAAAAGTAAGTTTGAAAGTTTTAATTCCACTATTCTTGAACTTGATAAAAATTATGTGTTTGGAAATCATGAAAAGTATGCTGCATGTGATAGTTATATTGTTGAGTTTGTTCATGAAGCTACTGAAAATTATTATGAGAGAGGAAAATATGGTTGTAGAAATTTGCATGGTACTAATACACCTCTCTATATGCTTAAAATTTTGAAGTTACACTTGTTCTATCTTCCTATGCTTGTTACTTTGCTTTTCATGAACTTGTTTATTTACAAGATTCCTTTGCATAGGAAGCATGTTAGGCTTAAATGTGTTTTGAATTTGCCTTTTGATGCTCCCTTTTGCTTCAAATACTATTTCTTGTGAGTGCATCATTAAAACTGCTGAGCCCATCTTAATGGCTGTAAAGAAAGAACTTCTTGGGAGATAACCCATGTGTTATTTTGCTACAGTACTTTGTTTTATATTTGTGTCTTGGAAGTTGTTTACTACTGTAGCAACCTCTCCTTATCTTAGTTTTGTGTTTTGTTGTGCCAAGTGAAGCCTCTAATCGAAGGTTGATGCTAGATTTGGATTTCTGCGCAGAAACAGATTTCTATCTGTCACAAATCTAGGCTGTTTTCTCTGTAGGTAACTCAGAAAAATATGCCAATTTACGTGCGTGTTCCTCAGATATGTACGCAATTTTCATTAGTTTTGAGTTTTCTGATTTGAGCAACGGAAGTATTTATTTAAAATTCGTCTTTACTGGCTGTTCTGTTTTGGCAGATTCTGTCTCTGTTTTTTGCATTGTCTCTTGTGGACTTTAAGCAAGGCTTTCTAGACGTAGAGGGCTGTAGCTAATGTTTTATTGAGTTCTTGCAATGTGCCACTACAGGACCAAGGTGGATTCAAATTTTTTGAGTACTAACCCCTCTAATGAAGTTTATGAGAAGTTTGGTGTGAAGGAAGTTTTCAAGGGTCAAGAGAGGAGGATGATATATGATCAAGAAGAGTGAAAAGTCTAAGCTTGGGGATGCCCCCGTGGTTCATCCCTGCATATTTCAAGAAGACTCAAGCGTCTAAGCTTGGGGATGCCCAAGGCATCCCCTTCTTCATCAACTTATCAGGTTCCTCCCCTGAAACTATATTTTTATTCGGTCACATCATATGTGTTTTACTTGGAGCGTCTGTGTGCTTTTATTTTTGTTTTTGTTTGAAAAAGATCGGATCCTAGCAATCCTTGATTGGGAGAGAGACACGCTCCGCTTTTTCATATGAACACTTGTTCTTCGCTTTACTTCTAATGTTCAAAGATAAAAGTTGGAAGCTACAATACTTATGGTTATTTGGTTGGAAAAAGAAAATGCCTCATATGCCTTGGATAATTTGACACTTGGCAATTGTTTTGAGCTCTCAAATAGATCATGATTAAGTTTTTTTCATGTAGTTTAAACCTATTAGTGGAGAACTACCGTAAAGCTTGTTAAAATTGGTTTGCATAATTAATCTCTCTTAAGGTCTAGATATTTTCTGGTAAAAGTGTTTGAGCAACAAGGAAGACAGTGTAGAGTATTATAATGCTTGCAATATGTTTTTATGTAAGTTTTGCTGTACCGGTTCATACTTGTGTTTGCTTCAAACAACCTTGCTAGCCTAAGCCTTGTATCGAGAGGGAATACTTCTCATGCATCCAAAATCCTTGAGCCAACCACTATGCCATTTGTGTCCACCATACCTACCTACTATGTGGTATTTCCTGCCATTCCAAAGTAAATTGCTTGAGTGCTACCTTTAAACAATTCAAAATGCTTCTCAATTTGTGTCAATGTTTTATAGCTCATGAGGAAGTATGTGGTGTTTATTTTTCAATCTTGTTGGGCAACTTTCACCAATGGACTAGTGGCTTCATCCGCTTATCCAATAATTTTGCAAAAAGAGCTGGCAATGGGATTCCCGGTCCCAAATTAATTAACAAAAATAGACACTCCTCCATGGTATGTGATTGTTGGACGGCACCCGAAGGATTCGGTTAGCCATGGCTTGAGAAAGCAAAGGTTGGGAGGAGTGTCATCATAATAAAACTAAAATAAAAAGGCACTCCTTCATGGTATGAGATTGTTGGCAGGCACCCGAGGATTCGGTTAGCCATGGTTTGTGAAAGAAAGGTTGGAAGGAGTGCCACCCAAAAATAAAATAAAATGGGAGCCGCTCTTTGAAGGTTTGTCTGGCGAGGGGGTTAGAGTGCCCACTACCATTCGTTGACAACAACAAACACCTCTCAAAACTTTACTTTTATGCTCTCTCTATGTTTTCAAAATAAAAGCTCTAGCACAAATATAGCAATCGATGCTTCCCTCGTAGAAGGGCCATTCTTTTACTTTTATGTTGAGTCAGTTACCTAATTCCTCCCACCTTAGAAACACTTGTGTCAACTGTGCATTGATTCTTACATACTTGCATATTTGTATTCATCATATTACTCAATGTTGACAATATCCATGAGATATACATGTTGAAAGTTGAAAGCAACCGCTGAAACTTAAATCTTCCTTTGTGTTGCTTCGATGCCTTTACTTTGAATTTATTGCTTTATGAGTTAACTCTTGTGCAAACTTTTGATGCTTGTCTTGAAAGTATTATTCATGAAAAGTTTTGCTATATGTTATCTATTTGTTAGCAACTATAGATCATTGCCTTGAGTCACTTCATTCATTTCATATGCTTTGTAATAGTATGATCAAGGTTATGTAAGTAGCATGTCACTACAGAAATTATTCTTTTTATCGTTTACCTGCTCGGGACGAGCAGGAACTAAGCTTGGGGATGCTGATACGTCTCCAACGTATCCATAATTTCTGTTGTTCCATGCTTGTTTTAAGACAATACTTACATGTTTTGCTTGCACTTTATAATGTTTTTATGCGTTTTCCGGAACTAACCTATTAACAAGATGCCACAAAGGCGCTCTCTGTTTTCTGCTGTTTTTGGTTCCAGAAAGGCTGTTCGGGCAATATTCTCGGAATTGGACGAAATCAACGCCAAACATCCTATTTTTCCCGGGAGGCTCCAGAACACCGAAGAAGAGTCGGAGAGGGGCCAGAGGGCCACCAGACCATAAGGCGGCGCGGCCTGGCCTGGGCCCGCGCCAGCCTATGGTGAGGAGCCCCCAGGCGCCCTCCTGCGCCGCCTCTTCGCCTATATAATCCCTTTCGACCTAAAAATACAGTACCAATTGACGAAACTCCAGAAAGACTCCAGGGGCGCCGCCGCCATCGCGAAACTCCAATTCGGGGGACAGAAGTCTCTGTTCCGGCACCCTGCCGGGACGGGGAAGTGCCCCCGGAAGTCATCTCCATCAACGCCACCGCCTCCATCATGCTCCGTGAGTAGTTCCCCCATGGACTACGGGTTCTAGCAGTAGCTAGTCGGTATACTCTCCTCCATGTACTTCAATACAATAATCTCATGAGCTGCCTTACATGATTGAGATCCATCTGATGTAATCGGTGTTATGTTTGTTGGGATCCGATGGATGATACATTATGATTAGTCTATCTATAAAGTTTGTGAAGTTATTGTTGCTGCAATCTTGTTATGCTTAATGCTTGTCACTAGGGCCCGAGTGGCATGATCTTAGATTTAAGCTCTATATGAATTGCTTAGATTGTATCTACAAGTTGTATGCACATGTCACTGTCCGGAACCAAAGGCCCCGAAGTGACAGAAATCGGGACAACCGGAGGGGATGGCGGTGATGTGAGGGACATATGTTTTCACGGAGTGTTAATGCTTTGCTCCGGTACTCTATTAAAAGGAGTACCTTAATATCCAATAGTTTCCCTTCAGGCCCGGCTGCCACCGGCTGGTAGGACAAAAGATGTTGTGCAAGTTTCTCATTGCGAGCACGTACGACTATATTGGAAAACATGCCTACATAATTAATAATCTGGATGTTCTATCTTAATGCTTTGATTCCTATCAATTGCCCAACTGTAATTGTTCACCCAACACTTGTCACTTATTGGAGAGTTACCACTAGTGTAGATCGCTGGGAACCCCGGTCCATCTCTCATCATTATATACTTGTTCTATATGTCATTGGAAGTAGTACCAACTATTTTCTGGTGCCATTGCTCTCATATTGCTATTACTGCTGCTGTTATCACATTTACTACTGCTCTCATATTACTGCTACTTTCACATCACCCCTGTTACTAGTGCTTTTCCAGGTGCAGCTGAATTGACAACTCAGTTGTTAAGGCTTATAAGTATTCTTTACCTCCCCTTGTGTCGAATCAATAAATTTGGGTTTTACTTCCCTCGAAGACTATCGCGGTCCCCCATACTTGTCGGTCATCAGATTACTAGAATAATCCACATAGACTATAAGCATTGTTACGAAAGATCTAATCTTATCGTAGTTAACTCTTTGAACTTTGTCGTAAACAATTTTTTCGACAAGTCGAGCTTCTTTAAGGATATTCCATCCAAGTCCATCAATTTTATAGATCCATTTACTTTCAAAAAGTATTTATCTATCTTGGATTTCATGGCATATAGCCATTTTAACGGAGTCAGGGCCCATCATAACTTCTTTGTTTGTAGTTGGTTTATCATTGTTCAAAATCAATCCTTTGTTCACAAATCATTTATTTGATCACAAAGTAAACCATACCTACAAGGTTCAATATGTACTTCGATCTCCATGGCTAAAACACTTTGTAGTCATGGGAGCCATGTTCGTCATGGTCGCTTCCGGAACCAATTTCCGATGCTGCGCTACTCTATCATTATGCTCAGGTTCATAAACCTTATCAAGTTCTATTGTCCTCCCACTCAAATACTTCGCTAGAAAACAATTTCTTGGAAATAAGCAAGCAACATTAACAAACACTTTTGTCGTTTACTTCATAGTGGAAAGAATTCTCAATCAATTCTTTGGGATAACCAACAAAGACATTCATCTGATTTTGGTTGTTAACTTTTAGACCAAAATTTAAAGAAAGGACTATTAGGGTTTATACCCATGCCATAACTCGTATGGTGTCATTTCTACGGATCATGATGATGCTCTATTCAGTGTAAAAGAGGTAGTTACTAAAGCATAATCCACAAAAATATAATGGCGTCATAATATTTTATCTCATCATTAATCCAACAAGGCTTGGATACATCTCTCGGATACTATATCATCATTATGATGCTCCAAGAAATGTGAGTTGTAGAACAATTTCATGACTCTCTTAGATGTTCGCTAAAACTCGTAATTCAAATATTTTCACCATGATCCAATCATAGATATTTGACTTTTCTATTACGATGATTTCCACTTCATGCTGAAATTTATTTGAATCCATTCAAATGTTTCAAACTTCTTCCTTATTGAATATATCCACATATATATACTCAATTCATTGTTGAAAGTTTTCATGAAGTAGAAGAATCTCCCGCACACAACTATGCCCAGTGAACCACATACATCATCATGTATTTTTCACTAAGTTAGTTGCCCGTTCAACTCTTGGCCTATGAACGGTATTTTAATCATTCTCTTTAGAAAAGATTTGCAAGCGCCAAATGATTCAAAAATCAAATGACTCCAAAATCCATTTGCATGGAGTTCCTTCATGCGTTCCTTTCTAACATGACCTAAATGGCGGTTCCACAAATACGTGGAATTCAAATCATTTGCCTTATGGCATTTTAGCGTCAGTGTTATGTATGTGTGTTTCACCATTAAGATTTATAATAACTTATCCATCGTACATGGAGTAATGTCATAATTTGAACAACTCATTGTTTTCATTTGACCAGAGCAAAATAACAATTATTAAGTTCTTTATTATAAATTCTAAGGGCTAGATAGAATGCCAACGACGAACATAATAACACTTTATTTTGTTCCAGACGTGTATTCCTATCATATTTCTTGTCAGTCACTTAGGCCATTGTATTCTTGTATTGTGTTGTTTTGTATGACACTTCATACCAACCAATATAGTACTAATACCCAAGAATTTCATAGTGTGACCTAACTAGGAATACAACCATAACATGTATATCATTTATATACACCTGAGATAGACTTTCTAGTCTTTTCTTTCTTTCTGCCAAAATATCTTTTGCAGTTTCTCTTTTAGCTTTCCTCATTATTCAGAAAAACACTTCAATATCAATAACTTCTAGGTTTGTTGGTCAAATACCAATAACCTTGAGGTTCTTACTTTGAAGTTGATCATCATATGACAAGTGTTCCGGATTTCTCTATTAATAACCTTTTAATATGATGAACAATTTCACTCATAATTTTATCCATCATATCATGACGAATTTTCGAGACCATGTCTATACATGCTAGGCTCGTAAAGTTTAACCTTAGTATTCGCATGTGCAAATCTGGCTTGTACCCGTTGTAAGCACACGTAGAATCTATAACACCCGATCATCACGTGATGCTTCGAAACGACGAGTCTTAGCAACGGTGCATACTAAGGACAATCACTTCATGGATATGCGAATATCGTTAGTACCCCAATAGTTGGAGGATTGGGACGCCTTGCATCTTCAACCTTCGTACATTCCCATAAAACTTATGAGTTTATGTAGTCTCACCAAAATATATTCTATCATCTTGCAATAAGGTCTTAGATATCACATATATCTCATACCTTGATTATTTCTGAAAACTAAATTTTCAGCTCCTTATTTTTCAAACAGATTTGAACTTCAAGTTTTACGGAGACAAGATAACTTTAGGTACTAATTGAAACCACAACTCTTTGAATCAACAATGTGAGGTTTACTAAAAGTTTGCAATAGGACTTAATCATTTCTTGATTCTTTAACAATACGGTACCAGTCCGTAAAGTTTCTTATCAGACTTAACAGTATTTCTATTTCTCAATTACAAGACTAGCGCATGGTAGAAAACGGATGCCAATACTACAAAATTAATTCAAAATACTACTCAGACTATGTTTATGATAATTAGTTCATGTTTTAATCTAATTACTAATGAACTCCCACTTAATACAACATCCCTCATAGTTGTTAAGTGGTACACGATCCAAATCCACTACACCAAAAACGATCATCACGTGAGATGATGTAGCTTCAATGCTGAACATCAACATGTTGATCATATCATCCATATGACTCATGTTCAACCTTTCGGTTTCCGTTGTCCCGAGGCCATGTCTGTACATGCTAGGCTCGTCAAGCAAACCCAAGTATTCCGCGTGTGCAACATGGCTTACACCCGTTGTATGTTCAGTTTATCACACCCGATCATCACGAGATGCTTCAAAACGTCAAATAATGCAACGGTGCATACGAGGGGAGAACACTTTCTTATCTTGATATTAATGTGAGGGATCATCTTATAATGCTACCGTCGCGTTCTAAGCAAAATAAGATGCATAAAGGATTAACATCACATGCAATTCATATGTGATATGATATGGCCCTTTAGTCTTTGCGCCTTCGATCTTCATCTCCAAAGCACGGACATGATCTCCATCATCAACGGGCATGATCTCCATCATCGTCGGCGTAGCGTCAAGGTTCATGGCGCCGTCTTCATGGTTGTTCACCTCATGTAGCAACTATTACAACTACTTTGAAATACTACTCAACATGAAATTCAAAGACAACCATAAGGCTCCTGCCGGTTGCCACAATACAATAATGATCATCTCATACATATTCATCATCACATTATGGCCATATCACATCACCAAACCCTGCAAAAACAAGTTAGACGTCTCTAATTTGGTTTGCATATTTGACGTGGTTTAGGGTTTTCGAGAGAGATCTAATCTACCTACGAACATGAACCACAACGTTGATACTAATGTTTTCAATAGAAGAGTAAATTGAATCTTCACTATAGTAGGAGAGACAGACACCCGCAAAGCCTCTTATGCAATACAAGTTGCATGTCGAACGAGGAACAAGTCTCATGAACGCGGTCATGTAAAGTTAGTCCGAGCCGCTTCATCCCACTATGCCACAAAGATGCAAAGTACTCAAACTAAAGATAACAAGAGCATCAATGCCCACAAAACCATTGTGTTCTACTCGTGCAACCATCTATGCATAGACACGGCTCTGATACCACTGAATGGATTCGTTGCATAGAAAACAAAAAATTTCCTACCGCGAGAACGCAATCCAAGCCAAGATGCAATCTAGAAGACGGGAGCAACGAGGGGATGATCAAGACTAACCCTTGAAGATTTCCAAAGCCTATAAGAGTAGGCTCTTATTGCTACGGTAGACGATCACTTGCCGCTTGCAAAAGCGCGTAGAAGATCTTGATCACGGTGCCACGATCGGGCAGCACCTCCGTACTCGGTCACACGTTCGGTGTTGATGAAGACGACGTCCTTCTCCCCGTTCCAGCGGGTAGCGGAAGTAGTAGCTCCTCCTTGAATCCGGCAGCACGACGGCGTGGTGGCGGTGGCGGTGGAGATCTCCGGCGGAGCTTCGCTAAGCGTGCGGGAGAAGAGGAGGAGAGAGGGGGCGGCTAGGGTTTGGGAGAGGGGGTGGCCGGCCACCTAGGGGTGCGGCAAAGCTATGGGCTTGTGTTGGTCAGCCCCCTCTCCTATGCCCCTCATTATATAGGTGGAAGCCCCAAGTGTTGGACTACAAGTCTTCGAATAAGACCCGAACCAAAAACCTTCCATGTGTAGGGAAACCTACCCAAGGTGGGAATCCCACTTGGGGTGGGATTCCCCCCTTCCATGAGGGGGGTTGGCCGGCCACCGTTGGGGAGTCCACCTTGGACTCCTCCCCTTTAGGGTTGGCTGGCCATGCAAGGTGGAGTCCCTCCGGGACTCTACTTTCCATGGTGATTTCTTCCGGACTTTTCTAGAACCTTCTAGAACCTGCCATAAATGCACCGGATCATTTCCAAACTTGGAATATGACTTCCTATATATAAATCTTATTCTCCAGACCATTCCGGAACTCCTCGTGATGTCCGGGATCTCATCCGGGACTCCGAACAAATATTCGAACTCCATTCCATATTCAAGTTCTACCATTTCAACATCAAACCTTAAGTGTGTCACCCTACGGTTCGCGAACTATGCGGACATGGTTGAGTACTCACTCCGACCAGTAACCAATAGCGGGATCTGGAGATCCATAATGGCTCCCACATATTCAACGATGACTTCAGTGATCGAATGAACCATTCACATACGATACCAATTCCCTTTGTCACGCGATATTTTACTTGTCCGAGGTTTGATCATCGGTATCACTCTATACCTTGTTCAACCTCGTCTCCTGACAAGTACTCTTTACTCGTACCGTGGTATGTGGTCTCTTATGAACTTATTCATATGCTTGCAAGACATTAGACGACATTCCACCGAGAGGGCCCAGAGTATATCTATCCGTCATCGGGATGGACAAATCCCACTGTTGATCCATATGCCTCAACTCATACTTTCCAGATACTTAATCCCACCTTTATAACCACCCATTTACGCAGTGGTGTTTGGTGTAATCAAAGTACCTTTCCGGTATAAGTGATTTACACATGATCTCATGGTCATAAGGAATAGGTAACTATGTATCGAAAGCTTATAGCAAATAATTCAATGACGTGATCTTATGCTATGCTTGATTGGGTGTGTCCATTACATCATTCATATAATGATATAACCTTGTTATTAATAACATCCAATGTTCATGATTATGAAACTAATCATCTATTAATCAACAAGCTAGTTAAGATGCATACTAGGGACTCTTTGTTGTCTACATATCACACATGTACTAATGTTTCGGTTAATACAATTATAGCATGATATATAAACATTTATCATAAACATAAAGATATATAATAACCACTTTTATTATTGCCTCTTGGGCATATCTCCTTCAGAAAGTTGGTGAACCTAAGTCAGCTGAAGGGGTGATTTCCAGTCCAAAAACAACTGATGTTGATAAAGGCTCTTGTGGTTCTGTTCAGGATAAAGATACTGGTACAAATACGCTCGGTGCATCGTCCAATGTGTTTGCAAGTATGAAGTCTGGATCGGCTGTGGTCACGCGGGGCTGCAGTTCAGAGGTACAAGAGAAAGTGTCTCCGGGTGGTGGTAGTGTACAACAACATCAACGGTGGTCAGAGTTGGTTTAAAAGTATGGTATTACATATTATGGATCTAAACGTGATTGCACGAGCAACAATGCATCTAATGTACATGCACGTTCAGAGAAGCCTCGTGCACGTACCACTTCTAGTAAGTCAGCTGCTATTTCCACTAATGAGTACGCGAGGGGGTGCAGGAATTTTGAGATTGGCGGTCCATCCAAGCAGCGCAATATTTTTTCGGCCAAGAATACTGCATTTGCTCCAAGAACATATGTGCGTCACTATAGGCCCGGAAATTTTAGAAGCAACAAAATCATGTCAGTTGCGCCGGGAACCAAACCAGGACCTCATTGGTGTCCGGCGGGACTTTCACACACTCAGAAACGCCGGGTGCAGCGACTACGAATATTAGAGATCAGAGAAGAGATAGTTGCGAAGAAGCGCGATGAAATGTTCAACCGAGAAAGACCGATGGTATTTCCAAAGATGACTTGGAGGGAGAAGCGCCTCGCGGTGGAGGAAAATCAAAATACGGATGATACTGTTGATGATACAATTCAGAAAGTAAAAATGACATGGCTGTTGACAAAAATTCTGAAATCACAAATGAGGAAACTACTGATGTAGGCAACATTGTCGCTGATATGGGTGTGGTGACAGAGATGTCATGGCAGGAGCGCATTATTGAGGAGATAAAAGCAAATGAATATGACACTATGTCTAGTGGCAGTTCGGAAAGTAGTGAAGATGTGTCTGTTGATATGGATGTTAATATGGTGTTTGCATTGCCCGCTGAATTTCGTGCACCCGAGGCTGAGGTCGCAGAACTTATTCTCGGTCCTAAGAATGCTACATTTAAGAAGCCCGAGAGACCCGAGCAGCATCTAAATCCATTATTCATCAGGGGTCATATTGATGGTATGCCAATTGGTCGTATGCTTGTTGATGGTGGTGCCAATGTTAATATTATGCCTTTTCCGGTGTTTTGTAAACTGGACCGAAAAGAGAGCGAGTTAATGAAGACCAACATGGGACTGATACGTCTCCGACGTATCGATAATTTCTTATGTTCCATGCCACATTATTGATGATATCTACATGTTTTATGCATACTTTATGTCATATTTATGCATTTTCTGGAACTAACCTATTAACAAGATGCCGAAGAGCCAGTTGCTGTTTTCTGCTGTTTTTGGTTTCATAAATCCTAGTAAGGAAATATTCTCGGAATTGGACGAAATCAACGCCCAGGGGCCTATTTTCACACGAAGCTTCCAGAAGACCGAAGAGTCAACGAAGTGGGGCCACGAGGCGGCCAGATGGTAGGGCGGCGCGGCCCAAGCCTTGGCCGCGCCGACCTGTCTCCTGGGCCCCTCGTGTGGCCCACTGACCTGCCCTTCCGCCTACAAATAGCCTTCGTCGCGAAACCCCCAGTACCGAGAGCCACGATACGGAAAACCTTCCAGAGACGCCGCCGTCGCCAATCCCATCTCGGGGGATTCAGGAGATCGCCTCCGGCACCCTGCCGGAGAGGGGAATCATCTCCCGGAGGACTCTACACCACCATGGTCGCCTCCGGAGTGATGAGTGAGTAGTTCACCCCTGGACTATGGGTCCATAGCAGTAGCTAGATGGTTGTCTTCTCCTCATTATGCTTCATTGTCGGATCTTGTGAGCTGCCGAACATGATCAAGATCATCTATCTGTAATGCTATATGTTGTGTTTGTTGGGATCCGATGAATAGAGAATACTATGTTATGTTGATTATCAATTTATACCTATGTGTTGTTTATGATCTTGCATGCTCTCCGTTATTAGTAGAGGCTCTGGCCAAGTTGATGCTAGTAACTCCAAGAGGGAGTATTTATGCTCGATAGTGGGTTCATGTCTCCGTGAATCTGGGGGAGTGAGAGAAACCTCTAAGATTATGGATGTACTGTTGCCACTAGGGATAAAACATTGATGCTATGTCCGAGGATGTAGTTATTGATTACATTACGCACCATACTTAATGCAATTGTCTGTTGTTTTCAACTTAATACTGGAAGGGGTTCGGATGATAACCTGAAGGTGGACTTTTTAGGCATAGATGCATGCTGGATAGCGGTCTATGTACTTTGTCGTAAAGCCCAATTAAATCTCACAATACTCATCATATCATGTATGTGCATGGTCATGCCCTCTCTATTTGTCAATTGCCCAACTGTAATTTGTTCACCCAACATGCTATTTATCTTATGGGAGAGACACCACTAGTGAACTGTGGACCCCGGTCCATTCTTTACATCTGAAATACAATCTACTGCAACTGTTCTACTGTTTTCTGCAAACAATCATCATCCACACTATACATCTAATCCTTTGTTACAGCAAGCCGGTGAGATTGACAACCTCACTGTTTCGTTGGGGCAAAGTACTTGGTTTGTGTTGTGCAGGTTCCACGTTGGTGCCGGAATCCCTGGTGTTGCGCCGCACTACATCTCGCCGCCATCAACCTTCAACGTGCTTCTTGGCTCCTACTGGTTCGATTAAACCTTGGTTTCATACTGAGGGAAAACTTGCCGCTGTACGCATCACACCTTCCTCTTGGGGTTCCCAACGGACGCGTGCTGTACGCGTATCAAGACTATTTTCTGGAGCAGTTGCCGGGGAGATCAAGACACGCTGCAAGGGGAGTCTCCACATCGCAATCTCTTTACTTTGTTTTTGTCTTGCTTTATTTTATTTACTACTTCATTTGCTGCATTATATCAAAATACAAAAAAATTAGTTGCTAGCTTTACTTTATTTACCGTCTCGTTTGCACTCTATAACAAAAACACCAAAAAATTAGTTACTTGCATTTACTTTATCTAGTTTGCTTTATTTATTGTTGCTAAAATGGGTACTCCTGAAAATACTAAGTTGTGTGACTTCACAACCACAAATAATAATGATTTCTTATGCACACCTATTGCTCCACCTGCTACTACAGCAGAATTCTTTGAAATTAAACCTGCTTTACTGAATCTTATTATGCGAGAGCAATTTTCTGGTGTTAGTTCTGATGATGCTGCTGCCCATCTTAATAATTTTGTTGAACTATGTGAAATGCAAAAGTATAAAGATGTAGATGGTGACATTATAAAATTAAAATTGTTCCCTTTCTCATTAAGAGGAAGAGCTAAAGATTGGTTGCTATCTCTGCCTAAGAATAGTATTGATTCATGGACAAGGATGCTTTTATTGGTAGATATTATCCCCCTGCTAAAATTATATCTTTGAGGAGTAGCATAATGAATTTTAAACAATTGGATAATGAGCATGTTGCACAAGCATGGGAAAAAATGAAATCCTTGGTTAAAAATTGCCCAACCCATGGACTGACTACTTGGATGATCATCCAAACCTTTTATGCAGGACTGAATTTTTCTTCGCGGAACCTATTGGATTCAGCTGCTGGAGGTACCTTTATGTCCATCACTCTTGGTGAAGCAACAAAGCTTCTTGATAATATGATGATTAATTACTTTGAATGGCACACGGAAAGAGCTCCACAAGGTAAGAAGGTAAATTCTGTCGAAGAAACCTCCTCCTTGAGTGATAAGATTGATGCTATTATGTCTATGCTTGTGAATCATAGGACAAATATTGATCCTAATAATGTTCCGTTAGCTTCATTAGTTGCTCAAGAAGAACCTGTTGATGTAAACTTCATTAAAAATAATAATTTCAACAACAATGCTTATCGGAACAATTCTAGTAACAACTATAGGCCATATCCTTATAATAATGGCAACGGCTATGGTAATTCTTATGGGAATTCTTAAAACAATAATAGGAACACACCCCCTGGACTTGAAGCCATGCTTAAAGAATTTATTAGTACACAAACTGCTTTTAACAAATCTGTTGAAGAAAAGCTTGGGGAAATTGATATACTTGCTTCTAAAGTCGATAGTCTTGCTGCTGATGTTGATCTTTTAAAATCGAAAGTTATGCCTCATGAGAATCATAATAATAAAATTGTTACTACAGCAAATGCCATCCAAGTTAGAATTAATGAGAATATAAGATTGATGGCCGAATTGCGTGCTAGGTGGGAAAGAGAGGAAAATGAAAAAGAAGATAATATAGCTAAAATTTGGACTATTACCACCACTAGTAATGCTAATGCTACACATGTTGCTGCACCTCCTACTAATAATGGTAAAAGAATTGGTGTTAGCAATGTTTCCACTTCTAATGCAAAGCGCGAAAAACTACCCGAAACTGCTAAAACTGCTGAAACTGCCTGTGATAAAACTGCTGAAATTTTTTCCAACATTGGGGATGATGATCCCATTGCTTTAGATTATAATGGTTTGAATTTTGATGATTGCCACATCTCTGAAGTTATAAAGTTCTTACAAAAACTTGCTAAAAGTCCTAATGCTAGTGCTATAAATTTGGCTTTCACGAAACATATTACAAATGCTCTCATAAAAGCTAGAGAAGAGAAACTAGAACGCGAAGCTTCTATTCCTAGGAAGCTCGAAGATGGTTGGGAGCCCATCATTAAGATGAAGGTCAATGACTTTGATTGTAATGCTTTATGTGATCTTGGTGCAAGTATTTCTGTTATGCCTAAGAAAATTTATAATATGCTTGACTTGCCACCATTGAAAAATTGTTATTTGGATGTTAATCTTGCTGATCATTCTACAAAGAAACCTTTGGGGAAAGTTGATAATGTTTGCATTACCGTTAACAATAATCTTGTCCCCGTTGATTTTGTTGTCTTGGATATTGAATACAATGCATCTTGTCCCATCATATTGGGAAGACCTTTTCTTCGAACTGTTGGTGCTATTATTGACATGAAGGAAGGTAATATTAAATATCAATTTCCTCTCAAGAAAGGTATGGAACACTTCCCTAGAAAGAGAATGAAGTTACCTTTTGATTCTATCATTAGAACAAATTATGATGTTGACACTTCGTCTCTTGACAATACTTGATATACACTTTCTGCGCCTAGCTGAAAGGCGTTAAAGAAAAGCGCTTATGGGAGACAACCCATGTTTTTACTACAGTGCCTTTGTTTTTATTCTGAGTCTTGGAAGCTGTTTACTACTGTAGCAACCTCTCCTTATCTTAGTTTTGTGCATTGTTGTGCCAAGTAAAGTCGTTGATAATAAGGTTCATACTAGATTTGGATTACTGTGCAGAAACAGATTTCTTTGCTGTCACGAATCTGGGCAAAATTCTCTGTAGGTAACTCAGAAAATTATGCCAATTAACGTGAGTGATCCTCAGATATGTACGCAACTTTCATTCAATTTGAGAATTTTAATTTGAGCAAGTCTGGTGCCTCAATAAAATTCGTCATTACGAACTGTTCTGTTTTGACAGATTCTGCCTTTAATTTCGCATTGCCTGTTTTGATATGTTCGATGGATTTTTCGATTCCATTGACTTTCAGTAGCTTTGTGCAATATCCAGAAGTGTTAAGAATGATTATGTCACCTCTGAACATGTATATTTTGATTGTGCACTAACTCTCTAATGAGTTGTTTTGAGTTTGGTGTGGAGGAAGTTTTCAAGGATCAAGAGAGGGAGATGATACAACATGATCAAGGAGAGTGAAAGCTCTAAGCTTGGGGATGCCCCGGTGGTTCACCCCTGCATATATCAAGAAGACTCAAGCGTCTAAACTTGGCTATGCCCAAGGCATCCCCTTCTTCATCGACAACATTATCAGGTTCTTCCCCTGAAACTATATTTTTATTCCGTCACATCTTATGTGCTTTGCTTGGAGCGTCGGTTCGTTTTTGTTTTTGTTCTGTTTGAATAAAATGGATCCTAGCATTCATTGTGTGGGAGAGAGATACGCTCCGCTGTTACATATGGACAAGTATGTCCTTAGGCTTTACTCATAATATTCATGGCGAAAGTTTCTTCTTCGTTAAATTGTTATATGGTTGAAATTGGAAAATGATACATGTAGTAATTTGCTAAAATATCTTGGATAATGTGATACTTGGCAATTGTTGTGCTCATGATTAAGCTCTTGCATCATATACTTTGCACCCATTAATGAAGAAATACATTGAGCATGCTAAAATTTGGTTTGCATAATTGGTCTCTCTAAGGTCTAGATAATTTCTAGTATTGAGTTTGAACAACAAGGAAGACGGTGTAGAGTCTTATAATGTTTACAATATGTCTTTTATGTGAGTTTTGCTGCACCGCTTCATCCTTGTGTTTGTTTCAAATAGCCTTGCTAGCCTAAACCTTGTATCGAGAGGGAATACTTCTCATGCATCCAAAATACTTGAGCCAACCACTATGCCATTTGTGTCCACCATACCTACCTACTACATGGTATTTCTCCGCCATTCCAAAGTAAATTGCTTGAGTGCTACCTTTAAACAATTCAAAATTCATTACCTCTGATTTGTTTCGATGTTTTATAGCTCATGAGGAAGTATGTGATGTTTATCTTTCAATCTTGTTGGGCAACTTTCACCAATGGACTAGTGGCTTCATCCGCTTATCCAATAATTTTGCAAAAAGAGCTGGCAATGGGATTCCCAGTCCCAAATTAATTAATAAAAATAGACACTCCTCTATGGTATGTGATTGTTGGACGGCACCCGAAGGATTCGGTTAGCCATGGCTTGAGAAAGCAAAGGTGGGGAGGAGTGTCATCATAATAAAACTAAAATAAAAAGTCACTCCTTCATGGTATGAGATTGTTGGCAGGCACCCGAAGGATTCGGTTAGCCATGGTTTGTGAAAGAAAGGTTGGAAGGAGTGCCACACAAAAATAAAAATAAAATGGGAGCCGCTCTTTGAAGGTTTGTCTGGCAAGGGGGTTAGAATGCCCACTACCATTCATTGACAACAACAAACACCTCTCAAAATTTTACTTTTATGCTCTCTTTATGTTTGCAAAATCAAAGCTCTAGAACAAATATAGCAATCGATGCTTTCCTCTTTGAAGGATCATTCTTTTTACTTTTATGTTGAGTCAGTTCACCTATCTCTCTCCACCTCAAGAAGCAAACACTTGTGTGAATTGTGCATTGATTCCTACATACTTGCATATTGCACTTGTTATATTACTTTACATTGACAATATCCATGAGATATACATGTTATAAGTTGAAAGCAACCGCTGAAACTTCATCTTCCTGTGTTGCTTCAATACCTTTACTTTGAATTATTGCTTTATGAGTTAACTCTTATGCAAGACTTATTGATACTTGTCTTGAAGTACTATTCATGAAAAGTCTTTGCTATATGATTCATTTGTTTACTCATGTCATTTACATTGTTTGGATCGCTGCATTCATTACATATGCTTACAATAGTATCATCAAGGTTATGATGGCATGTCACTCCAGAAATTATCTTTGTTATCGTTTACCTGCTCGGGACGAGCAGAAACTAAGCTTGGGGATGCTGATACGTCTCCGACGTATCGATAATTTCTTATGTTCCATGCCACATTATTGATGATATCTACATGTTTTATGCATACTTTATGTCATATTTATGCATTTTCTGGAACTAACCTATTAACAAGATGCCGAAGAGCCGATTCTTTGTTTTCTGCTGTTTTTGGTTTCATAAATCCTAGTAAGGAAATATTCTCGGAATTGGACGAAATCAACGCCCAGGGGCCTATTTTCACACGAAGCTTCCAGAAGACCGAAGAGTCAATGAAGTGGGGCCACGAGGCGGCCAGATGGTAGGGCGGCGCGGCCCAAGGGCCACGAGGCGGCCAGATGGTAGGGCGGCGCGGCCCAAGCCTTGGCCGCGCCGACCTGTCTCCTGGGCCCCTCGTGTGGCCCCCTAACCTGCCCTTCCGCCTACAAATAGCCTTCGTCGCGAAACCCCCAGTACCGAGAGCCACGATACGGAAAACCTTCCAGAGACGCCGCCGCCGCCAATCCCATCTCGGGGGATTCAGGAGATCGCCTCCGGCACCCTGCCGGAGAGGGGAATCATCTCCCGGAGGACTCTACACCGCCATGGTCGCCTCCGGAGTGATGAGTGAGTAGTTCACCCCTGGACTATGGGTCCATAGCAGTAGCTAGATGGTTGTCTTCTCCTCATTATGCTTCATTGTCGGATCTTGTGAGCTGCCGAACATGATCAAGATCATCTATCTGTAATGCTATATGTTGTGTTTGTTGGGATCCGATGAATAGAGAATACTATGTTATGTTGATTATCAATTTATACCTATGTGTTGTTTATGATCTTGCATGCTCTCCGTTATTAGTAGAGGCTCTGGCCAAGTTGATGCTAGTAACTCCAAGAGGGAGTATTTATGCTCGATAGTGGGTTCATGTCTCCGTGAATCTGGGGGAGTGAGAGAAACCTCTAAGATTATGGATGTGTTGTTGCCACTAGGGATAAAACATTGATGCTATGTCCGAGGATGTAGTTATTGATTACATTACGCACCATACTTAATGCAATTGTCTGTTGTTTTCAACTTAATACTGGAAGGGGTTCGGATGATAACCTGAAGGTGGACTTTTTAGGCATAGATGCATGCTGGATATCGGTCTATGTACTTTGTCGTAATGCCCAATTAAATCTCACAATACTCATCATATCATGTATGTGCATGGTCATGCCCTCTCTATTTGTCAATTGCCCAACTGTAATTTGTTCACCCAACATGCTATTTATCTTATGGGAGAGACACCACTAGTGAACTGTGGACCCCGGTCCATTCTTTACATCTGAAATACAATCTCGCAATCGTTCTATCGTTTTTCGCAAACAATCATCATCCACACTATACATCTAATCCTTTGTTACAGCAAGCCGGTGAGATTGACAACCTCACTGTTTCGTTGGGGCAAAGTACTTGGTTTGTGTTGTGCAGGTTCCACGTTGGCGCTGGAATCCCTGGTGTTGCGCCGCACTACATCTCGCCGCCATCAACTTTCAACGTGCTTCTTGGCTCCTACTGGTTCGATTAAACCTTGGTTTCATACTGAGGGAAAACTTGCCGCTGTACGCATCACACCTTCCTCTTGGGGTTCCCAACGGACGCATGCTGTACGCGTATCAGGGACTTAGCGGGTTCTACGGAGAATTATCAGAGGCTAAGGGTGTTATTTCTAGGGAGCTCACTATCGGAAGCAAAACATTGCCGACTGCATTTTTTGTTGTCGATGTCAAAGGCCGGTATAATGTACTTTTGGGATGCGATTGGATTCAGGCAAATTGCTGCATCCCCTCCACTTTACACCAGTGCTTAATTCAGTGGGTTAATGATGATGTGGAGGTGATTGAGGCGGACAACTCAGCGTGTATTGCTTTGACAGAGGTGCCGGTTGATTGGCAACACAGTGAGATGCGTTGTTTGACCGGTAGAGATTTATCGGACTATGGCTATATTAATGTTGGTAAGGAGGGTTTTGTACCTATAAATGCACAGCCGGCTAACATAGCTCGGCTTAATGATTTATCTATATAAATGATGAGTAAATATGATAGTATTAAGTGGCTGCAAAAACGCACCGAAGAGTATCGTTCCGGAAAGAGCGATAAGCATGAGACTATTGAAGATTTTGATTACATGGAGAAGCTTGGACAGGGATTCTCATCGGCTGATCCACTTGAAGAAATAGATATTGGCGATGGAAGTATTCTAAGGCCGACATTTATCAATGCTAACATGGAAGCCAATCAGAAAAGTAAGGAAAAATTGAATCGTTTGTTCCTTTACTTCGGCTAAAGCATGAAGCCGAATTTACTTGGGGGGCAGAACAGCGAGAGGCTTTCAGTAATATAAAGAGATATTTGTCAAGCCCTCCGGTATTGCGAGCGCCCAAGTTCAGTGCGCCGTTCAGATTATATATTGTTGCACAAGATACAGTGATCGGCGCGGTGTTGGCGCAAGAAGATGGCGGGAAGGAGTACATCATTGCATATCTAAGTCGCCGTTTGCTTGACACCGAGATTCGATACGTGTTTATTGAAAAGTTATGTTTGTCTTTATATTATGCGTGTACCAAGTTTCGGCCTTATCTACTTTCTAGTTCATGTGTGGTAGCTTGTCAATCCGATGTGATTAAATATATGTTAGAAAAACCGATTCTTAGTGTTAGGATTGGAAAGTGGACTTATGCACTAATAGAGTATGATTTAGCATATGAATCGCTGCGTGCCATGAGAGGTCAGGTTATCGCTGATTTTATTGTTGACCACAGGATTAAGGATTAAGAAGATATAAATTGTGTTAGTATTAGTCCCTGGAAACTTTATTTTGATGGATCGGTTTGTAGAGAAGGACAAGGCATCGGTAATGTTTTAATTTCACCTAACAATGTCATTTATGAAACATCGGTCCGTCTAGATATTTTTGCACTAATAATCTGTGGCACCCCCGGGATCAGGGTTAGACAAATACCAGATCTTCTTCTGACATAAGTCTAACCTAGAGCTCGAGAGACTACAGTGAGAGAATCGGTAACACAACAGTGACTCTACGACTCAAGAAATAAAACAAGCTCATAACTGAGCGAAGAACCAAAGTATTACAAGCAGAGGTCACTGACCTGACATACATCAATCAACGGAAGCGAAGTTATGCTATTAGACATAACAAGATAGCAAAACAGCCTAAGAGGCCAGGATCATAACGATGACGTCCCAGCCCATAGATTCCAGGCTGCCACCTGGGAACCCCAAGCTACTCGTCGATGTCGACCTAGACACCACCATCTGTTGGAGCGACTTCCTCTAAAACAAAAGCATGCAAAGCTGAGTACAGGGACTCAGCAAGACTTAGTACAACCTTTTAGCAAAACGGGTATGCGGGCTTTCTGTTGAGCTTCTTTTGCGTAAAGCCAGTTTTCCTTTGTAAGACAAGAGAGAGAAGAAACTCGACTACTCAGAACCTTTGAAAGGGGATAAGAGAGCGACATCTCTATCTCTATTGATCATCATATTGTATCCACCAAACTTCATCAGCTCGAACCACTATCCTCGGATCACCCCCTCAACACCTGGAGAAGGTGTCCGTAAACACACATTGATTGCCAAGTTTTACGATTAGTTTCAAGTTGTCTATGATCACAGAATCCATTCCCAAGTCGTCCGTAACCGTGGACACGGCTTTTCGAAAAGATTTAACCCTGCAGGGGTGCAGAACTTTACCCACACGTGCCAACCGACTCTTAATGCCAAGCTATTAGCTCTCTTCCTTGGAAAGCTGGCAGAGGGTGGTTGACCACGACCTTTACCTTGCTGTCGCCGAGACCATGAGTCACGCGATAAGGATTGTTCCGCCGTAACGGGTCAAGTCCCGAAGTCGGTCCTTAACGATGTGAGGCGAGGTGGGTTTCCCCAGGGACTCTAACCCCAGCCACCACGGCCACGCTTACCTACCTGTATGCTATGCACCTTTTCACAAACATTTTTGATGCATATGTCCAAATAACGCGCAAACTATGTGACTCATGGAATCTACTAGGCAAGTTAGTGAGTCGAGAGGGTACCATAATAGGGCCTCGCGTGGTTGTTGATGACCCACAAGTATAGGGGGTGTATCGTAGTATCTTCGATAAGTAAGAGTGTCGAACCCAACGAGGAGCAGAAGGTGTTGACAAGCAGTTTCGATGAAGGATCCACTGTAAATGCTCACAGACAAGTATTCAGGGGGTTTTGATGTAATAGGTGAATAAAGTACGAGTAAGTAAAGTGTGAGAGTAACAATTGCAGCGAGTGGCCCAATCCTTTTTAGCACAAAGGACAAGCCGGTTTGTTTACTTATAATGACCAAACGTTCTCGAGGACACACGGGATTTTAGTCTAGTGCTTTCGCTACATACGGCTAATTAATCTTCATTGTTTTGATAAGTGTTGTGTGAGTGAACCTGTGCTAATGTACCGCCCCTCCTAGGACTAATACATACTTGTGATTATACCCCTTGCAAGCATCCGCAACTACAAGAAAGTAATTAAGATAAATCTAACCACAGCCTTAAACTCTGAGATCCTGCTATCCCTCCTGCATCGATATACCAACGGGGGCTTAGGTTTCTGTCACTCTGGCAACCCCGCAATTGGCAAACGAGTACAAGATGCATTCCCCTAGGCCCATAAAGGCGAAGTGTCGTGTAGTCGACGTTCACACGACACCACTAGAAGAATAACACCACAACTTAAATATCATAACATTGAATATTACTCAACCATACTTCACTACTAACATTTAGACTTCACCCATGTCCTCAAGAACTAAACAAACTACTCACGAGACATCATATGGAACATGATCAGAGGTGATATGATGATGAATAACAATCTGAACATAAACCTTGGTTCAACGGTTTCACTCAATAGCATCAATAACAAGTAGAAATCAATACCGGGAGAGTTTCCCCTATCAAACAATCAAGATCAAACCCAAATTGCTACGGCGGTGACGATGTCCAGCGGTGGATACGGCGGTGATGATGGTGAAGATGATGATGATGGTGATGGAGATGATGTCCAGCTCGATGACGGTGACGATGGCGTCGATTTCCCCCTCCCGGAGGGAATTTCCCCGGCGGATCTCAGCCCGCCGGAGAGCTCTTTTCTCTCTGGTGTTCTCCGCCCCGCAGAGGCGGCTGTAACTCTTCATGAGGTACCCTCTGGAGCTTAGGTTTTCGGGACGAAGGAGTTCGCGAAGAAAAGGAGGCGAGAGGGGCTGTGGACCCCCTCCTCACAGGGCGGCGCGGCCAGCCCTTGGGCCGTGCCGGCCTATGGGGTGGGCCCACCTCGGGTCCCCTCGGCTCCCCCTTCTGGCTACCTTCGTCATCTGGAAAAATAGGATTTATGGTATAATTTCCATCAACTGTTGATCTTCCGAAATATTGCATTCTGACGGTGCTTTTTCCAGCAGAATCCTGGCTCCGGTGCTCGATCCTCCAATAATCATGAAACATGCAAAATAGATGAAAACACATAAGTATTATGTCCAAATATGAAATATATCAATGAATAACAGCAAATTATGATATAAAATAGTGATGTAAATTGGTCGTATCAACTCCCCCCAAGCTTAGACTTCGCTTGTCCCCAAGCGAAACTGAACTCGGTAAACAGGACCACATGTTTATGGAGTGAAGAGTCGATCAATAAAATACGGACAAGAAGCATCATATTCATTTACGCAAGACATTCTAGTAAACAACTTCCTCATATAACTCAACTTGAAACAAGTATAAGGTAATCACAAATGAAGATGCATAAGAAATCATAGTTGGTGATGGCAAACTTCGTTCTTGGTCAGATAACAATTAACAATTATACTTATCTTATCGAGCAGTGCTCTCATGTTAAAGTTTATATGGCACAACTTGCATACTCAATCATAATGGTCTCCTCATGATCATTGATAAATTGCAAAGCTATATTCATTCAGATAAAACTTGTACATAAACAAGGAAAAATAAAAGACATGATGAAGCAAATCACAATATAATGGTTTGATCACAACAACTCAAATGCTTGCTTGAGATGGAGGGAAATAGGTTTACTGACTCAACATAAAGTAAAAGATAGGCCCTTCACAGAGGGAAGCAGGGATTAAATCATGTGCTAGAGCTTTTTCAGTTTTGAAACCATATAAAGAGAATGAAAGTAACATTTTGAGAGGTGTTTGTTGTTGTCAACGACTGGTAGCGGGTACTCTAACCCCCTTGCCAGACAAACCTTCAAAGAGCGGCTCCCATTTTATTTTTATTTTGTATGGCACTCCTTCCAACCTTTCTTTCACAAACCATGGCTAACCGAATCCTCGGGTGCCTGCCAACAATCTCATACCATGAAGGAGTGTCTATTTAGATTAATTAATTTGGGACTGGGAATCCCATTGCCAGCTCTTTTTGCAAAATTATTGGATAAGCGGATGAAGCCACTAGTCCATTGGTGAAAGTTGCCCAACAAGATTGAAAGATAAAACACCACATACTTCGTCATGAGCTATAAAACATTGACACAAATAAGAGGTAGTAAATTTTGAATTGTTTAAAGGTAGCACACGAAGTATTTACTTGGAATGGCAGAAAATACCATGTAGTAGGTAGGTATGGTGGACACAAATGGCATATGTTTGGGTTAAGGTTTGGATGCACGAGAAGTATTCCCTCTCAGTACAGGTCTTTGGCTAGCAAGGTTAATTAGCAAGCATAAGAGTTGAAGGAAACAAACAAATATACATGTGATAGAAACAATCATGCATCTTCCTTGCAAGCACAAACAATTTTAACTTCAGAATAATAAGCTATGAGCTAACAAGAAAGAAAGACAATGAAACAACTACATGTATTTCTCTTTTCTACTTAAACCTCAAAGTGTTGTTGCTATTGACCAATGCTAAGTTTGCCAAAACCAAATAGATTTACTCAATGCTCCCAAAGTGATACCAATACTAATGACAAGATAAATCATATAATAGAGATTGCAAACTAAAATAAGATGTGCAATATGTAAATGGTAAGACTTCTCATTAATATTCCATAACGATAACTCACACCAAGGGATACATAGACAAACAACTAAAGGAGAGATACTTCCAAACCGCAACCCATCTTATATGATAACTTCCCTACTCATGATATGACACTACTTGACAGTAAAAAGTAAAAGGTAGTGATAATGTGATACCGCGGCACTCCCCCAAGCTTGGAACAAACCAACGGGATGCCAATACCGATGATGAATTACTCCTTCGGCGATGGTGGTGATGAATTCCTGACAAGCTTCTCAACAAGCTCCTGAAGCTCATCAATCTTGTACGTGAGGTTGCGAATCATCTCCGAATTGTGCTCGACACAGTTGAGAAGTATATCCGACGGCGAGTCCCAACTCTTAGAGTTATTTCCCCACTCTTCACCCTCAGGCTTCATCCTTCCTGCAGTGTTAGAACGATCTGTATCCCAATTGCTAGGCAATGCTGCCCTGGGAGTCCTTTCAATTTGATTATTGAAAATTAGATTGCGGAAGGGATGGTGAGTGCCTGAGAAAGATGTCTTTGGAGCTAGGTAATGACGTGGAACCCCTCCTCCGGTGCGAATTCTTGCGCTCTTGTTTGCACTAGAAGGGTTTTCCACCACCTTGACACTTGCGATGGTAGCACGCGGGTGTGCGCGCGAGTCTTCCTCCACCTCTTCTTCATCCTCTTCCTTGACGCTCTTGTCCTCCTCTTTCCACTCGGGATCTTGAATATCTTCATCCGAAAGCTCCTTGCCCTTGTTCTTGGAGACCATGGTGCTTCTAGACTGAAAACAGATCCTAGCAGAAACAGCTCGAAACAAAACACATCGAGAAAACGATATACGGACCTCCAGGGGTCCGGGGGATTATATAGCAAAAAATTTCATGACAAAAGGAAAGTACCAGGTCGAACCAGAGTCGGAAAGGGGCGACGAGGCGGCCAGCTCATAGGGCGGCGCAGGCCAAGGCCAGGCCGCGCCGGCCTATGGGGGCACGCCCTCGTGCGTCTCCTCCACTCCGTTTCGATCTCGTAATTTTTCATATTTTCCAAAAACAGCAAAAATATTGTTCGGAAAGTAAATTGCGAACTTTTCATTACCAGTACTGTTACCTATTCAAAGTTGAGTTCTGGCGAACTGTCAATTTGTCCTTTGATGAAGGCCTCCGGTGTTTCCACTCGAATAATACCAACATCTACATTATATGAATCACCTGAGATATAATGCTTGAGTCTTTGTTCATTCACCACTTGCGTGGCATTGCCTTGGAGAGAGCTAATTTTAATTGCTCCTGAACGATACACCTCCTCAACAACATATGGTCCTTCCCATTTCGAGAGTAATTTCCCTGAAAAGAATCTGAGACGAGACCGATACAATAGGACTTTATCCCCAATATTAAATTCTCTTTTGATAATCCTTCTATCATGCCATTTCTTAACTTTCTCTTTAAAGAGTTTAGCATTTTCATAAGCTTCACTTCTCCATTCATCTAGAGAACTCAATTGCAACAACCTCTTATTACCGGCAAGTTTAGGATCTTTATTTAATTCTCTAACTGCCCAATAAGCTTTGTGCTCTAGTTCTAAAGGTAAATGACAAGCTTTTCCATAAACCATTTTATAAGGTGACATTCCCATGGGATTTTTATAAGCAGTTCTATAAGCCCATAGTGCATCCTTCAATTTACTAGCCCAATTCTTTCTAGTTTTATTAACAGTCTTTTGCAAGATAGATTTAATTTCTCTATTTGATAGTTCTACTTGCCCACTGGTTTGAGGATGATAAGCGGAAGCAATTCTATGATTAATACCATATTTAGCAAGAGTTTTTCTAAAACCACCATGAATAAAATGAGAACCTCCATCAGTCATAATATATCTAGGAACTCCAAATCTAGGAAAAATAATATCTAAAAGCATTCTTAAAGAGGTCTCACCATCAGCACTTTTTGTAGGTATGGCTTCCACCCATTTAGTAACATAATCAACAGCAACAAGTATATGAGTGTTACCTTCTGAAGAGGGAAAAGGTCCCATGAAGTCAAATCCCCAACAATCGAACGGTTCAATAACAAGAGTATAATTCATAGGAATTTCATTGCGTCTGGAGATATTACCAACCCTTTGACATTCATCACAAGATAAGATAAACTTTCTTGCATCTTTGAAGAGAGTTGGCCAATAAAAACCTGATGGCAGAACCTTTTGCGCGGTTCTTTCTCCGGCGTGATGTCCTCCATAGGCACTACCATGACATTTACTCAATATCTCTTGTTGTTCATATTCGGGAACACATCTTCGCAGAATACCATCCACTCCTTCTTTATATAAGTGTGGGTCATCCCAGAAATAATGCCTCAAATCATAAAAGAATTTCCTCCTTTGCTGAGCTGAAAAGGTTGGAGGCAAGTACTTGGAAAGAATAAAGTTAGCATAATCAGCATACCAAGGACTGTCTCGTGAGCTCACCTTTATTACAGCCAATTGTTCATTTGGAAAACTATCATTAACAGGAACAGGATCATAAGCAATATTTTCCAATCTAGACAAATTATCAGCAACAGGATTATCAGCACCTTTCCTATCTACAATATGTAAATCAAATTCTTGCAACAGAAGTACCCATCTAATAAGCCTTGGCTTAGCATCCTTCTTTTGCATAAGGTATCTAATTGCAGCATGATCAGTATGTATAGTAACTTTTGAATCAACAATATAAGATCTAAACTTATCACAAGCAAAGACTACAGCTAACAATTCCTTTTCAGTAGTAGCATAATTTCTTTGAGCAGCATCAAGAGTTTTACTAGCATAATGAATAACATTCAATTTTTTGTTTACCCGCTGTCCAAGAACAGCGCCTACAGCAAAATCACTAGCATCACACATAATTTCAAATGGTAAATTCCAATAAGGGGGTTCAACTATAGGAGCAGTTGTTAAGGCTTTCTTTAGAGTTTCAAAAGCTTCCTTACAATCATCATCAAAAACAAAAGGTACATCTTTTTGAAGAAGATTAGTAAGAGGCTTTGAAATCTTGGAGAAATCTTTAATAAACCTCCTATAAAACCCAGCATGACCAAGAACACTACGAATACCTTTAACATCCCTAGGATAGGGCATCTTCTCAATTGCTTCAACTTTAGCTCTATCAACTTCAATACCTCTCTCGGAGATTTTATGTCCCAATACAATTCCTTCATTAACCATAAAGTGGCATTTCTCCCAATTAAGAACAAGGTTAGTTTCTTCACATCTCTGCAAAACTTTATCAAGGTTCGGCAAGCAATTATCAAAAGAATTCCCATAGACAGAAAAATCATCCATGAATACCTCTACAATACTCTCGCAAAAGCCATGAAAAATAGCAGACATGCATCTTTGAAAAGTAGCGGGAGCATTACATAAACCAAAAGGCATACGTCTATAAGCATAAGTTCCATAGGGACAAGTGAAAGTGGTTTTCTCTTGATCCTTAGTTTTAACAGCAATTTGTGAAAACCCAGAATACCCATCAAGAAAACAAAAGTGAGTATTCTTAGATAACCTTTCTAACATTTGATCAATAAAAGGCAAAGGGTAATGATCTTTTTTGGTAACTTTATTAACTTTTCGATAATCAATACACATTCTATACCCTACAACTACTCTTTGAGGTATGAGCTCATCATTATCATTAGGCACAACAGTCATTCCTCCTTTCTTAGGAACACAATGCATAGGACTAACCCATCTACTATCAGCAATAAGATATATAATACCAGCTTCAAGAAGTCTTAATACCTCATTTCTTACCACATACTTCATCTTGGGAATTAGACGACGCTGAGGTTCAACAACAGGCTTCGCATCATCTTCCATATTAATGGCGTGTTGGCAAATAGAGGGAGAAATCCCCTTCAAGTCATCAAGAGTGTAACCAATAGCACCTCGGTGTTTCTTCAATATTTCCAATAACCTTTCTTCTTCAAACTCTGAAAGCTTAGAACTAATAATAACAGGATATATTTTCTTATCATCAATATGAGCATATTTAAGATTATCAGGCAATGGTTTTAAATCAAAGACAGGATCTTCCTTTGGTGGTGGTGTTGTACCCAGATCTTCCACCGGTAAATCATGCTTAAGAATAGGTTGGCAAAGAAAAATTTCATCAAGCTCATCTCTTTCTTTCCTAAAAACTTCACTCTCGCTATTCTCCAAATGTTGCTGCAAGGGATTATTAGGAACAAGAACAATAGATGCACACTGTTCCATTTTAAAATCATTATTAGGCAAATCAGCTTTATAAGGAGTTTTGGTAAATTTAGAGAAGTTAAACTCATAAGATTCACCAGCAAATTTAGTCAAAATTTTCTCTCTCTTGCAATCTATAATAGCTCCACAAGTATTTAGAAAAGGTCTACCAAAAATGATAGGACAATATTCACTAGCAGCAGAACCAAGTACCAAAAAGTCAGCAGGATATTTAGTCTTACCACATAGAACTTCCACATCTCGAACAATACCAATTGGAGAAATAGTTTCTCTATTAGCCATCTGAATAACCACATCAATATCTTCAAGTTCACAAGAACCAATTTTGTGCATAATCTCCGTGTAAAGCTCATAAGGAATAGCACTAATACTTGCACCAATATCACATAAACCATAATAGCAATGATCACCAATTCTAACAGATAGCATAGGAACACTAGCTTGTTTGGGTTTATTAGGATGTGAGACAATATTGGAAGCATCTTCACAGAAAATAATATGACCGTCCTCCACATTTTCAGTCACAAGATCTTTAACAATTGCAACAGCAGGTTCAACTTTTATTTGTTCTTTAGGTTCTACAGGTTTTTTTTCACTTTTATGAACCGCACTATTTATAATGGAGTACTCCTTCATTTTAGCAGGGAAAGGAGTTTTTTCAATATAAGCTTCAGGAATAACATGATCAACAGTTTCAACTACAACGCATTTATTAATAGATGAATCAATTTTATCTTTATACGGTTCATGATACTTATCAAAATTCTTCTTAGGCAATTCATAATGAGAGGCAAAAGCTTTATAAAGATTTGCAGCAACTTGAGAATCAAGACCATAAGTAGCACTCATATTACGAAATTTATCAGTATCCATAAAAGCTTCAATGCATTTATAATCATAATTTATACCTGATTCTCTATCTTTGTCGTTCTCCCATCCTTCAGTATTTTCCTGGATCCGATTAAGAAGGTCCCTTTTAAACTCTTCCTTATTGCACGTGAATGATCCAGAACAAGAAGTATCCAGCAAGGTCTTGTCTTCAAAAGAAAGTCTTGCATAGAAATTATCAATAATAACATTACCAGGAAGCTCATGAATGGGGCATTTGAGCATTAAAGACTTCAATCTCCCCCAAGCTTGAGCAATACTCTCTCCATCATGAGGCCAAAAATTATATATGCGATTCCGATCCTTGTGAATTTCACTTGGAGGATAGAACTTAGAATAAAACCGGGGCACAATATCATTCCATTCAAGAGAATCCCCATTATCCAGTAATTTATACCAATGCGCCGCTTTACCAGACAGCGATATAGAGAATAGTTTCTTCCTTACTTCATCCATAGCAATACCTGCACAGTTGAATAAACCGCATAATTCATGCAAGAACAGCAAATGATCTCCAGGGTGGACAGTTCCATCCCCTGTATAACGGTTACCCACTACGCGTTCAATAATTTTCATAGGTATTTTGTTTGGTATCTCTTCCTTACCTGGCGCCTCATCCACTACCTTTGCAGTAGTAGTAGATTTCCCAAATAAACATTCAAAAGGAGATCTCTCCATAATGAATTATGGCAGCAGGCAGAAATAAAATCAGCACAAACAGTAGAAGTTTCCCTTACCAATTCCACTTACCAATAGCGCTTCACTCCCCGGCAACGGCGCCAGAAAATAGTCTTGATGACCCACAAGTATAGGGGGTGTATCGTAGTATCTTCGATAAGTAAGAGTGTCGAACCCAACGAGGAGCAGAAGGTGTTGACAAGCAGTTTTGATGAAGGATCCACTGTAAATGCTCACAGACAAGTATTCAGGGGGTTTTGATGTAACAGGTGAATAAAGTACGAGTAAGTAAAGTGCGAGAGTAACAATTGCAGCGAGTGGCCCAATCCTTTTTAGCACAAAGGACAAGCCGGTTTGTTTACTTATAATGACCAAACGTTCTCGAGGACACACGGGATTTTAGACTAGTGCTTTCGCTACATACGGCTAATTAATCTTCATTGTTTTGATAAGTGTTGTGTGGGTGAACCTGTGCTAATGTACCGCCCCTCCTAGGACTAATACATACTTGTGATTATACCCCTTGCAAGCATCCGCAACTACAAGAAAGTAATTAAGATAAATCTAACCACAGCCTTAAACTCTGAGATCCTGCTATCCCTCCTGCATCGATATACCAACTGGGGCTTAGGTTTCTGTCACTCCGGCAACCCCGCAATTGGCAAACGAGTACAAGATGCATTCCCCTAGGCCCATAAAGGTGAAGTGTCGTGTAGTCGACGTTCACACGACACCACTAGAAGAATAACACCACAACTTAAATATCATAACATTGAATATTACTCAACCATACTTCACTACTAACATTTAGACTTCACCCATGTCCTCAAGAACTAAACGAACTACTCACGAGACATCATATGGAACATGATCAGAGGTGATATGATGATGAATAACAATCTGAACATAAACCTTGGTTCAACGGTTTCACTCAATAGCATCAATAACAAGTAGAAATCAATACCGGGAGAGTTTCCCCTATCAAACAATCAAGATCAAACCCAAATTGCTACGGCGGTGACGATGTCCAGCGGTGGAGACGGCGGTGATGATGGTGAAGATGATGATGATGGTGATGGAGATGATGTCCAGCTCGATGACGGTGACGATGGCGTCGATTTCCCCCTCCCGGAGGGAATTTCCCCGGCGGATCTCAGCCCGCCGGAGAGCTCTTTTCTCTCTGGTGTTCTCCGCCCCGCAGAGGCGGCTGTAACTCTTCGTGAGGTACCCTCTGGAGCTTAGGTTTTCGGGACGAAGGAGTTCGCGAAGAAAAGGAGGCGAGAGGGGCTGTGGGCCCCCCTCTGAAGGAGATATGCCCTAGAGGCAATAATAAAGTGGTTATTATTTATATCTTTATGTTTATGATAAATGTTTATATATCATGCTAGAATTGTATTAACCGAAACATTAGTACATGTGTGATATGTAGACAAACAAGAAGTCCCTAGTATGCCTCTTAAACTAGCTTGTTGATTAATGGATGATTAGTTTCATAATCATGAACATTGGATGTTATTAATAACAAGGTTATGTCATTGTGTGAATGATGTAATGGACACACCCAATTAAGCGTAGCATAAGATCTCGTCATTAAGTTATTTGCTATAAGCTTTCGATACATAGTTACCTAGTCCTTATGACCATGAGATCATGTAAATCACTTATACCGGAAAGGTACTTTGATTACACCAAACACCACTGCGTAAATGGGTGGCTATAAAGGTGGGATTAAGTATCCAGAAAGTATGAGTTGAGGCATATGGATCAACAGTGGGATTTGTCCATCCCGATGACGGATAGATATACTCTGGGCCCTCTCGGTGGAATGTCGTCTAATGTCTTGCAAGCATATGAATGAGTTCATAAGAGACCACATACCACGGTACGAGTAAAGAGTACTTGTCAGGAGACGAGGTTGAACAAGGTATAGAGTGATACCGAAGATCAAACCTCGGACAAGTAAAATATCGTGAGACAAAGGGAATTGGTAATATATGTGAATGGTTCATTCGATCACTAAAGTCATCGTTGAATATGTGGGAGCCATTATGGATCTCCAGATCCCGCTATTGGTTATTGGTCGGAGTGAGTACTCAACCATGTCCGCATAGTTCTCGAACCGTAGGGTGACACACTTAAAGTTGGATGTTGAAATGGTAGTACTTGAATATGGAATGGAGTTCGAATATTTGTTCGGAGTCCCGGATGAGATCCCGGACATCACGAGGAGTTCCGAATGGTCCGAGAATAAGATTCATATATAGGATGTCATTTTATGTGAAATAAAATGTCGCGGAAGGTTCTATGGAAGGTTCTAGAAGGTTCTAGAAAAGTCCGGAAGAAACCACCAAGGAAGGTGGAGTCCACATGGGACTCCACCTCCATGGCCGGCCAGCCCTAGATGGGGAGGAGTCCCAAGTGGACTCCTCCATAGGGGGCCGGCCACCCCCCACATGGGAGGTGGAAATCCCACCTTTTGGTGGGAGTCCTAGTTGGGCTAGGTTTCCCCTCTTATGGAAGGTTTTTGGTTCGGGTCTTATTCGAAGACTTGGACACCAACACTTGGGGATCCACCTATATAATGAGGGGCCAAGGGAGGGGGCCGGCCACCCCAAGACCACAAGCTGGCCGCCCCCCTTGAGTGGCCGGCCACCCCCTCCCAAACCCTAGCCGCCCCTTCTCCTCCATATCTCCCGCGTAGCTTAGCGAAGCTCCGCCGGACTTCTTCACCGCCACCGACACCACGCCGTCGTGCTGTCGGATTCAAGAGGAGCTACTACTTCCGCTGCCCGCTGGAACGGGGAGGTGGACGTCGTCTTCATCAACAACCGAACGTGTGACCGAGCACGGAGGTGCTGCCCGCTCGTGGCGCCGGAACCGATCGTGATCAAGATCTTCTACGCGCTTGCAAGCGGCAAGTGATCGTCTACCGCAGCAACAAGAGCCTCATCTTGTAGGCTTTGGAATCTCTTCAAGGGTGAGACTCGATACCCCCTCGTTGCTACCATCTTCTAGATTGCATCTTGGCTTGGATTGCGTGTTCGCCGTAGGAAAATTTTTGTTTTCTATGCAACGTTATCCTACAGTGGTATCAGAGCCGTGTCTATGCATAGATGGTTGCACGAGTAGAACACAATGGTTTGTGGGCGTTGATGCTCTTGTTATCTTTAGTTTGAGTACTTTGCATCTTTGTGGCATAGTGGGATGAAGCGGCTCGGACTAACTTTACATGACCGCGTTCATGAGACTTGTTCCTCGTTCGACATGCAACTTGTATTGCATAAGAGGCTTTGCGGGTGTCTGTCTCTCCTACTATAGTGAAGATTCAATTTACTCTTCTATTGAAAACATTAGTATCAACGTTGTGGTTCATGTTCGTAGGTAGATTAGATCTCTCGAAAACCCTAAACCACGTAAAATATGCAAACCAAATTAGAGACGTCTAACTTGTTTTTGCAGGGTTTGGTGATGTGATATGGCCATAATATGATGATGAATATGTATGAGATGATCATTATTGTATTGTGGCAACCGGCAGGAGCCTTATGGTTGTCTTTAAATTTCATGTTGAGTAGTATTTCAAAGTAGTTGTAATAGTTGCTACATGGAGAACAATCATGAAGACGGCGCCATTGACCTTGACGCTACGCCGACGATGATGGAGATCATGCCCGAAGATGATGGAGATCATGTCCGTGCTTTGGAGATGAAGATCAAAGGCGCAAAGACAAAAGGGCCATATCATATCACATATGAACTGCATGTGATGTTAATCCTTTTATGCATCTTATTTTGCTTAGATCGCGATGGTAGCATTATAAGATGATCCCTCACTAAAATCTCAAGATAATAAAGTGTTCATCCTTAGTAGCACCGTTACCAAGTCTTGTCGTTTCGAAGCATCTCGTGATGATCGGGTGTGATAGATTCAATAAGTACATACAACGGGTGCAAGACAGTTTTGCACATGCGGATACTAAGGTGGCCTTGTCGAGCCTAGCATGTACAGACATGGTCTCGAACACGTGATACCGAAAGGTAGAGCATGAATCATATGGTTGATATGATGAACACTTTGAGTGTTCGCCATTGAAATCACACCTTTTCTCGTGATGATCGGGTTTAGGTGCGGTGGATTTGGTTCGTGTGATCACTAAGACAATGCGAGGGATATTGTTTTTGAGTGGGAGTTCACTTAGGTTTTTAATTATGTTGAATTAAAATTTGAACTCAATTTGTCATAAACTTAGTCTAAACTATTGCAAATATATGTTGTAGAGATGGCGTCCCCAATCAATTTTAATCAGTTCCTAGAGAAAGAGAAACTTAAGAGCAACGGTAGCAACTTCACCGATCGGGTTCCGTCATGTGAGGATTTTCCTCTCTCGCGGAAATCTGCAATTTGTGCTTGATGCACCGCTAGGTGACCCTCCTGCGAGAAGATGAAACCGATGAAGTAAAAGCTGTTTACGCAACTCGGAAAACTCGGTACTCTCAAGTTCGCTGTGCCATCCCGTGCACTGAATCCGATCTTCAAAAACGTTTTGAGCACCATGATCCTCATGAGTTGATGAATGAGCTGAAAGCTATATTCGAGACTCATGCGGCTGTGGAATGCTATGAAGCATCGAAACATTTCTTCAGCTGTATGATGGAAGAAGGCAGCTCCGTTAGTGAGCACATGCTCGCCATGACCGGGCATGCGAAGAAACTCAGTGACTTGGGAATAGTGATTCCTAACAGATCGGGATTAATCGTGTCCTTCAATCACCGCCACCAAGTTACAAGAACTTTGTGATGAACTACAATATGCAGAACATGAACAAGGAGTTACCTCAACTCTTTGGCATGCTAAAAGCTGCTGAGATTGAGATCAAGAAAGAGCACCAAGTGTTGATGGTCAACAAGACCACCGGTTTCAAGAAACAGGGCAAGTCTAAGGGAAAATTCAAGAAGGGTGGCAAGAAAGCTGCCACGCCTCCTATGAAACCTAAGAACGGCCCTAAGCCCGATGCCGAGTGCTATTATTGCAAGGAGAAGGGACACCGGAAGCGTAATTGCTCCAAGTATCCGGCTGATCCGAAGAGCGGCCTTGTCAAGAAGAAGAAAGAAGGTATATCTGATATACATGTTATAGATGTTCATTTCACTGGTTCTCGTTCTAGTACCTGGTATTTGATACCGGTTCGGTTGCTCATATTTGTAACTCGAAACAGAACTAAAGAATAAACGACAACCGCTGAAAGATGAAGTGACGATGCGCGTTGGAAACGGATCCAAGGTCAATGTGATCGCAATGGGCACACTTCCTCTACATCTACCTTCGGGATTAGTTTTAAGCCTAAATAATTGCTATTATGTACTGCGTTGAGCATGAACATTATATCTGGATCTTGTTTAATGCAAGACGGTTATTCATTCAAGTCTGAGAATAATGGTTGTTCTATTTTTATGAATAATATCTTTTATGGTCGAGCACCACAAAAGAATGGCTTATTTCTATTAGATCTCGATAGTAGTGATACGCATATACATAACATTGATGCTAAACGAATTAAACTTAATGATAATTCTACTTATATGTGGCAATCGGCTGCCTTGGTCATATTGGAGTGAAACGCATGAAGAAACTCCATACTGATGGATTACTTGAATCACTTGACTTTGAGTCACTTGATAGATGCGAAGCATGTCTAATGGGAAAAATGACAAAGACTCCATTTTCTGGTATGATGGAGCGAGCTACTGACTTATTGGAAATCATACATACCGATGTGTGTGGACCAATGAGCGTAGCATCGCGCGGTGCTTATCGTTATGTTCTAACCTTCACAGATGATCTGAGTAGATATGGGTATATCTATTTCATGAAACATAAATCCGAAACTTTCGAGAAGTTTAAGGAATTTCAAAGTGAAGTAGAAAATCAACGTAACAAGAAGATTAAATTTTTACGATCTGATCGTGGAGGTGAATATCTGAGTTATGAGTTTGGCATGCATTTAAAGAAATGCGGAATACTTTCACAATTGACACCGCCGGGAACACCTCAACGAAACGGTGTGTCCGAACGTCGTAATCGAACTCTCTTAGATATGGTTCGTAGTATGATGTCTCTTACTGATTTGCCATTATCATTTTGGAGTTATGCATTAGAGACAGCCGCATTCACTTTAAATAGAGCACCATCAAAATCCGTAGAAACGACACCGTATGAATTATGGTTTAACAAGAAACCTAAGTCATCGTTCCTGAAAGTTTGGGGTTGCGAAGCCTATGTAAAGAAGTTACAACCGGACAAGCTAGAACCCAAAGCGGAGAAATGCGTCTTCATAGGATACCCTAAGGAAACTATAGGGTACACTTTCTATCACAGATCCGAAGGCAAAATCTTTGTTGCTAAGAACGGAACCTTTCTTGAGAAAGAATTTCTCACTAAAGAAGTGACTGGAAGAAAAGTAGAACTCGATGAGATTGATGAATCTATACTCGTTGATCAGAGTAGCGCAAGATCGAAAGTTATACCTGTACCGCCTACACCGGCAACAGAGGAAGCTAATGATAATGATCATGAAACTTCGAACGAGGAAACTACTGAACCTCGCAGATCGACAAGGGAACGTGCCACTCCTGATTGGTATGATCCTTGTCTAAATGTCATGATTGTGGATAACAATGATGAGGACCCTGCGACGTATGAAGAAGCGATGATGAGCCCAGATTCCAACAAATGGCAAGAAGCCATGAAATCCGAAATGGGATCCATGTATGATAACAAAGTATGGACTTTGGTAGACTTACCTGATAGCCGAAAGGCTGTCGAGAATAAATGGATCTTCAAGAGAAAAACAGATGCTGATGGTAATATTATCGTCTATAAAGCTCGACTTGTCGCAAAGGGTTTCCGACAAATTCAAGGAGTTGACTACGATGAGACTTTCTCACCTGTAGCGAAGCTAAAATCTGTGAGGATTTTGTTAGCAATAGCTGCATTTTTCGATTATGAGATTTGGTAGATGGATGTCAAAACGGCATTCCTTAATGGAGACATTGAGGAAGAGTTGTATATGGTACAACCCAAAGGTTTTGTCGATCCTAAAAATGCTGACAAAGTATGCAAACTTCAGCGTTCAATCTATGGACTGAAGCAAGCATCAAGAAGTTGGAACCGACGCTTTGAGAAGGTGCTCAATGACTTCAGGTTTATACAAGGTCATGGAGAGGCCTGGATTTCCACGACAGTGAGTGGGAGCTCAGTAGCATTCCTGATATTATATGTAGATGACATATTATTGATCGGGAATGATATAGAACTATTAAGCAGTGTTAAAGGTTATTTGAATAATAGTTTTTCAATGAAAGACCTTGGTGAAGCATCATATATATTAGGCATGAAGATTTATAGAGATAGATCAAGACGCCTAATAGGGCTATCACAGAGTACATATCTGGACAAGATTCTAAAGAAGTTTAGAATGGACGAAAGTAAGAAAGGGTTCTTACCTATGTTACCAGGCAAGGTATTGAGTAAGACTCAAGGACCGGCTACGCAGAAGAAAGAGAAAGGATGAGTAATATCCCCTATGCCTCGGCAGTAGGATCTATCATGTATGCCATGCTATGTACTAGACCGGATATAGCACATGCTGTTAGTTTGACTAGCAGATATCAAAGTGATCCAGGAATGGAACACTGGACAGTGGTCAAGAATATCCTGAAGTACTTGAAAAGAACTAAGGATATGTTTCTTTGTTATGGAGGTGACCAAGAGCTCGTTGTAACCGGTTACACCGATGCAAGTTGGAACACTGATCCTGATGACTCTAAGTCACAATCTGGGTACGTGTTTATATTGAATGGTGCTGCAGTAAGCTGGGCAAGCTCGAAGCAGTGCATGGTGGCGAAGTCTTCAACAGAATCAGAGTACATAGCGGCTTCGTAGGCTTCATCGAAGCGGTATGGATGAAGAGGTTCATTGTAGAGCTCGGTGTGGTTCCTAGTGCATTGGACCCATTAATCATTTACTGTGATAACATGGGTGCCATCGCCAATGCACAAGAGCCAAGGTCACACAAGAGGCTGAAGCATATCAAGCTGCGTTACCACTCGATTCGCGAGTACATCGAAGATGGAGAAGTAAAGATTTGCAAAGTACACACTGATCTGAATGTAGCAGATCCGTTGACTAAAGCTCTCCCTAGGGCAAAGCATGACCAACACCAGAATGCCATGGGTGTTAGGTATATTACAATGTAATCTAGATTATTGACTCTAGTGCAAGTGGGAGACTGAAGGAGATATGCCCTAGAGGCAATAATAAAGTGGTTATTATTTATATCTTTATGTTTATGATAAATGTTTATATATCATGCTAGAATTGTATTAACCGAAACATTAGTACATGTGTGATATGTAGACAAACAAGAAGTCCCTAGTATGCCTCTTAAACTAGCTTGTTGATTAATGGATGATTAGTTTCATAATCATGAACATTGGATGTTATTAATAACAAGGTTATGTCATTGTGTGAATGATGTAATGGACACACCCAATTAAGCGTAGCATAAGATCTCGTCATTAAGTTATTTGCTATAAGCTTTCGATACATAGTTACCTAGTCCTTATGACCATGAGATCATGTAAATCACTTATACCGGAAAGGTACTTTCATTACACCAAACACCACTGCGTAAATGGGTGGCTATAAAGGTGGGATTAAGTATCCGGAAAGTATGAGTTGAGGCATATGGATCAACAAAGTGGGATTTGTCCATCCCGATGACGGATAGATATACTCCGGGGCCCTCTCGGTGGAATGTCGTCTAATGTCTTGCAAGCATATGAATGAGTTCATAAGAGACCACATACCACGGTATTTAGTAAAGAGTACTTGTCAGAGACGAGGTTGAACAAGGTATAGAGTGATACCGAAGATCAAACCTCGGACAAGTAAAATATCGCGAGACAAAGGGAATTGGTAATATATGTGAATGGTTCATTCGATCACTAAAGTCATCGTTGAATATGTGGGAGCCATTATGGATCTCCAGATCCCGCTATTGGTTATTGGTCGGAGTGAGTACTCAACCATGTCCGCATAGTTCTCGAACCGTAGGGTGACACACTTAAAGTTGGATGTTGAAATGGTAGTACTTGAATATGGAATGGAGTTCGAATATTTGTTCTGAGTCCCGGATGAGATCCCGGACATCACGAGGAGTTCCGGAATGGTCCGGAGAATAAGATTCATATATAGGATGTCATTTTATGTGAAATAAAATGTCGCGGAAGGTTCTATGGAAGGTTCTAGAAGGTTCTAGAAAAGTCCGGAAGAAACCACCAAGGAAGGTGGAGTCCACATGGGACTCCACCTCCATGGCCGGCCAGCCCTAGATGGGGAGGAGTCCCAAGTGGACTCCTCCATAGGGGGCCGGCCACCCCCCACATGGGAGGTGGAAATCCCACCTTTTGGTGGGAGTCCTAGTTGGGCTAGGTTTCCCCTCTTATGGAAGGTTTTTGGTTCGGGTCTTATTCGAAGACTTGGACACCAACACTTGGGGATCCACCTATATAATGAGGGGCCAAGGGAGGGGGCCGGCCACCCCAAGACCACAAGCTGGCCGCCCCCCTTGAGTGGCCGGCCACCCCCTCCCAAACCCTAGCCGCCCCCTTCTCCTCCATATCTCCCGCGTAGCTTAGCGAAGCTCCGCCGGACTTCTTCACCGCCACCGACACCACGCCGTCGTGCTGTCGGATTCAAGAGGAGCTACTACTTCCGCTGCCCGCTGGAACGGGGAGGTGGACGTCGTCTTCATCAACAACCGAACGTGTGACCGAGTACGGAGGTGCTGCCCGTTCGTGGCGCCGGAACCGATCGTGATCAAGATCTTCTACGCGCTTTTGCAAGCGGCAAGTGATCGTCTACCGCAGCAACAAGAGCCTCATCTTGTAGGCTTTGGAATCTCTTCAAGGGTGAGACTCGATACCCCCTCGTTGCTACCGTCTTCTAGATTGCATCTTGGCTTGGATTGCGTGTTCGCCGTAGGAAATTTTTTGTTTTCTATGCAACGTTATCCTACACCCTCCTCACAGGGCAGCGCGGCCAGCCCTTGGGCCGCGCCAGCCTATGGGGTGGGCCCACCTCAGGTCCCCTCGGCTCCCCCTTCTGGCTACCTTCGTCATCTGGAAAAATAGGATTTATGGTATAATTTCCATCAACTGTTGATCTTCCGAAATATTGCATTCTGACGGTGCTTTTTCCAGCAGAATCCTGGCTCCGGTGCTCGATCCTCCAATAATCATGAAACATGCAAAATAGATGAAATAACATAAGTATTATGTCCAAATATGAAATATATCCACTGTTCAAAAAATCGTCCGATTCAACGATTAATCGCCCGATTAATCCCTATTCAGTGGTCATCGATTAGTCGATAAATTCATTTATCGTCCGATTAACTCATTTATCGCCTGATTAATCGTCCGATTTGCCTATTAATCGCTAATCGTCAGCCGACCGAGTTGAACCCGATAAGCGATTTTCTCAACATTGAATATATCAATGAATAACAGCAAATTATGATATAAAATAGTGATGCAAATTGGACGTATCAGTTGTACGCTCAGTCTTGGTTCAAGAGGCGAGAACTCGGTTCCTAGGGTCGGCAGAAACGAAACAACCCACCACATCCCAATGTGGCCTCTCGTCTGAGCCTTTAATCAGGTTTAACAACATCTCTATACTTACCACGTCAACCTGTCATGCTATTGTCATTCATTTCATTGTATGGCTCCAGTCCGAAGACCGGAGTTACAGCGTAACAAACTAAGCATGGCTAAGCATAAAGATATAAAGGCTCTAGCGATGCACACATGCTAAACCTAGTTATGCTAGGAGCAGTGGATCAGGGTATTTGAGGCTACAAGGGTGGAACATGCAAGAGATAGGGTAACTCTACCTATCGATAAAAGACAGTTGAATCGTATGCAATATGTAGGAACCAGAGTAAAAGCATTTCGAAATCATATATGAACCAGGCTAGGGCTTGCCTTTGTCCCTGATAAACCAATATGGATCTTCGATAATCTTGTACTTGACTTGTTCGTCGGAGGACAGAAATTGATCATCACTGTTGTTGATCTTCGTCGTCTCAGACTCGTGCTTTATCGGTCGCGAAGAAGCGAATACTAGAAATAGAGAAATAACATTCAATACATGGCATCGATGCAATGCGCATACAAGGATGATGATATGGCATGTGAAAGTTATTGAAACTAACCCTATTGCATCATTGTCAAATTAAATGGAATTTCGAATGCATAAAACATTGCATTTCGATGACTTCCATAAAGTGGTATTTCGTTATTCTAACAAAATTGTTAATTGAAGTTGCTTAACTATGCATGATGATAGCATAAGTAGATAGGTTTCATTTTTCTGAACATTTTGACATATTATACATATTTTTATGATTTAAAATGGAAAAGATATTGAATTTACGAATTTTATACAATTTCGGAAATAAATTACAGAAAAAGGAAAAGGGAGGCTGACGTCATAATGACATCAGCATGACGCCATCATGGCCTGGACCCACATGTCGACCACGGCCTCGTCGATTTAGCGCGTGGGGGAGCTAGTGGGCGGGCGCGTTCGACAGAGGGGAGCGAGGCGAGCGAGTTGGTGGTGGCGCCGCCCGCCAATGGTCACCGGAGACACGCCGGTGTCCATGTCCGGCGGCGGCGCGGGGAGACGCATGGTGCGGGGGCGGTACAGGAGGAAAGGGAGAGGGCCGAGAGGCGCCGGAGAACGGCCAACTCACCAGCAACGCAGGGGAGGTGACGGCGAGGCGAATGGAGGCCGGGCGGCGGAGCAATCGACGACGAGGTGGTCGCCGGAAATGGTCGGAAATGGCGATGGCGGTGGCGATTCATGACGCCCCGGGCCGATTCCTTTTGCAGGGTTGGAGAGGGCGACGAGGCGCTTCTAATGGTGCCGGCGGCGTGTCCGGGGGATGGCCGTAGCGGCGGCGCAAGGCGGCGGCCGACGGCGTCTGTGAGGGTAGGGTTTGGTTCGGGGTGAGGAAAGAGAGAGGGAGGGACAAGAGAGGGCGCGCCAGGGAGAGGATAATGGAGAGGGAGAGGCGTGCGGGGCTCGGTTGGTCTCCTCGTTCGACAGCGCCGAGCAGGAGGTGGCCGTGCGGGGCACAGCAAGCCTCCACGCAACTGGTTCCATCGTGAGGAAGAAGACAAAGACAACTTTGTAAAAAGCCCCTGGCATTTGAGGGTTTTCCTGAAAACTTTAGAACAGGCTTTAAAACTACTCCGTATAGTATTTTGCTATTTCAACTCTTCTGCAAAACCAAAAATAACTCCAAACTTTATGTAAAATATTCAGTGGCCTTTCTATTTGTATTTAAGAGACCAACTATTTTCGGTTTGAGGTTTCAAACATTTGAACACATTTCAAATAGAGGTAGAACTTTGGAGTTTAGGGTTTCCACTTCACTTTTAAAATGCAAATTTTTCCTAATGCATATTAGATGATGCTCATGATGCACAAACAAACCTAATCAGGGTTTAGCAAAACAGGGATGTTACATAATCGAACTGAATATGAGGCTTTGTTGTTTGGCTTGCAAAGTTTAGTGGACATGGGTGTGAGGGACATAGATGCTTATGGAGATTCGCTTCTAGTAGTACAACAAATAACAGGCGCACTTTAGTGCTTTGATGGATTACTAAATAGTTACCTAGACCGATGTTTAGCCATAATTAAGTCTCTAGATACATTTACTATCCATCATATACCTAGAGAAGAAAATTCTAGAGCCAATTATTTAGCATAGCAAGCATCTGGTTATATTGTTACCAGAGGGAGATTTCTCGTACTAGAGGCACCAACGTTAGATGTTGCTGCAAGTAAGACTGGTCTATTAGCTATTGAATCAGTATATGGTACAATTGTTTGTAGTTCGGTACAGGAAGGAATAATACAGGCCAATGAGAATTCGCTGCAGGTGCCACAGATGACTGAATTAGAAAATAATTTACAATTTGAGGATTGGAGAGTTCCATTAATCAATTATTTAAAAGATCCAAGTCAGACAAGGGATAGGAAAATTCGGCGACAAGCTTTGAAATATACTTTGTTAAATGAGGAATTATACCGCCGAACAATAGATGGGTTATTTTTTAAAGTGCTTAGATTCTGATCAATCTAAAATAGCTATGGGTGAAGTGCATGAAGGAATATGCGGGACACATCAGTCGGCTCATAAGATGCTGTGGTTATTAAAGAGAGCAGGTTTTTATTGGCCGACTTTGTTAGAAGATTGTTTCCGATATTACAAGGGGTGTGAAGAATGTCTAAAATTTGGGAATATACAGTTAGCACCTGCGACTATGTTAAATCCTATCATTAAGCCGTGGCCATTTATAAGGTGGGGCTTATATTTTATTGGTCAAATACATCCTGCTTCTTCTAAAAGGCATCGCTTCATCCTAGTAGCTACAGATTATTTTACTAAATGGACTGAAGCTGTTCCTTTGAGAAATATGACTGATAAAGAGGTGATTAGTTTTGTGTCAGAGCATATTATTCACAGATTCGGTATTCCCCAAACTTTAAGTACTGATCAAGGTTCTTCTTTTATGTCTCATCAGTTTCGTGAATTTGCCGAATCATTTAGAATTAAGTTGTTAAATTCATCGCCTTATTATGCTCAAGCTAATGGATATGCTGAATGTAGCAATAAAACTTTGATTAAGCTTATAAAGAAGAAAATCGAAGAGCATCCGAAAAAATGGCATGAAGTGCTTTCACAGGCTTTATGGGCTCATCGGATATCTAAGCATGGGGCAACTCAAGTAACACCATTTGAGCTAGTGTATGGACAGGAGGCAGTGTTGCATGTAGAGATTAATTTGCAAACTTTTAGAGTGGCCAGATACGTGTAGTTGGTGGTGGCCATATAAACTTACTGAGCGAGTTGGTGGTGGCGCCGCCTGATGCGTGTAGTTGACACGTCCGTTGGGAACCCCAAGAGGAAGGTGTGATGCGCACAGCGGCAAGTTTCCCTCAGTAAGAAACCAAGGTTTAATCGAACCAGTAGGAGTCAAGAAGCACGTTGAAGGTTGATGGCGGCGGGATGTAGTGCGGCGCAACACCAGGGATTCCGGCGCCAACGTGGAACCTGCACAACACAACCAAAGTACTTTGCCCCAACGAAACAGTGAGGTTATCAATCTCACCGGCTTGCTGTAACAAAGGATTAACCGTATTGTGTGGAAGATGATTGTTTGCAAAAAAAAACAGTAAAACAGTATTGCAGTAGGTTGTATGCGATGTAAAGAATAGGACCGGGGTCCACAGTTCACTAGAGGTGTCTCTCCCATAAGATAAACAGCATGTTGGGTGAACAAATTACAGTTGGGCAATTGACAAATAAAGAGGGCATGACCATGCACATACATATTATGATGAGTATAGTGAGATTTAATTGGGCATTACGACAAAGTACATAGACCGCTATCCAGCATGCATCTATGCCTAAAAAGTCCACCTTCAGGTTATCATCCGAACCCCCTCCAGTATTAAGTTGCTAACAACAGACAATTGCATTAAGTATTGCGCGTAATGTAATCAGTAACTACATCCTCGAACATAGCACCAATGTTTTATCCCTAGTGGCAACAGCACATCCATAATCTTAGAGATTTCTGTCACTTCCCCAGATTCACGGAGACATGAACCCACTATCGAGCATAAATACTCCCTCTTGGAGTTACAAGCATCTACTTGGCCAGAGCATCTACTAGTAACGGAGAGCATGCAAGATCATAAACAACACATAGACATAAATTGATAATCAACATAACAAGTATTCTCTATTCATCGGATCCCAACAAACACAACATATAGAATTACAGATAGATGATCTTGATCATGTTCGGCAGCTCACAAGACCCGACAATTAAGCACAATGGGGAGAAGACAACCATCTAGCTACTGCTATGGACCCATAGTCCAGGGGTAGACTACTCACTCATCACTCTGGAGGCGACTATGGCGGTGAAGAGTCCTCCGGGAGATGATTCCCCTCTCCGGCAGGGTTCCGGAGGCGATCTCCTGAATCCCCCGAGATGGGATTGGCGGCGGCGGCGTCTCTGGAAGGTTTTCCGTATCGTGGCTCTCGGTACTGGGGGTTTCGCGGCGGAGGCTTTAAGTAGGCGGAAGGGCAGGTCAGGGGGCCACACGAGGGCCCCACACTACAGGTCGGCGCGGCCAAGGCTTGGGCCGCGCCGCCCTAGGGTGTGGCCACCTCGTGGTCCCACTTCGTCTCCTCTTCGGTCTTCTGGAAGCTTCGTGGCAAAATAGGACCCTGGGCGTTGATTTCGTCCAATTCCGAGAATATTTCTTTACTAGGATTTCTGAAACCAAAAACAGCAGAAAACAAAGAATCGGCACTTCGGCATCTTGTTAATAGGTTAGTTCCAGAAAATGCACGAATATGACATAAAGTGTGCATAAAACATGTAGATATCATCAATAATGTGGCATGGAACACAAGAAATTATCGATACGTCGGAGACGTATCAGCATCCCCAAGCTTAGTTCTGCTCGTCCCGAGGTGTAAAACGATAACAAAGATAATTTCTGGAGTGACATGCCATCATAACCTTGATCATACTATTTGTAAACATATGTAATGAATGCAGCGATCAAAACAATGGTAATGACATGAGTAAACAAGTGAATCATAAAGCAAAGACTTTTCATGAATAGTACTTCAAGACAAGCATCAATAAGTCTTGCATAAGAGTTAACTCATAAAGCAATAATTCAAAGTAAAGGTATTGAAGCAACACAAAGGAAGATTAAGTTTCAGCGGTTGCTTTCAACTTATAACATGTATATCTCATGGATAATCGTCAACATAGAGTAATATAATAAGTGCAATATGCAAGTATGTAGGAATCAATGCACAGTTCACACAAGTGTTTGCTTCTTGAGGTGGAGAGAAATAGGTGAACTGACTCAACGATGAAAGTAAAAGAATGGTCCTCCATAGAGGAAAAGCATCGATTGCTATATTTGTGCTAGAGCTTTGATTTTGAAAACATAAAACAATTTTGTCAACGGTAATAATAAAGCATATGAGTTATGTAAATTATATCTTACAAGTTGCAAGCCTCATGCATAGTATACTAATAGTGCCCGCACCTTGTCCTAATTAGCTTGGACTACCGGATCATCGCAATACACATGTTTTAACCAAGTGTCACAATGGGGTACCTCCATGCCGCCTGTACAAAGGTCTAAGGAGAAAGCTCGCATTTTGGATTTCTCGCTTTTGATTATTCTCAACTTAGACATCCATACCGGGACAACATGGACAACAGATAATGGACTCCTCTTTAATGCATAAGCATGTGGCAACAATTATTATTCTCATATGAGATTGAGGATATATGTCCAAAACTGAAACTTCCACCATGAATCATGGTTTTAGTTAGCGGCCCAATGTTCTTCTCTAACAATATGTATGCTCCAACCATTAAGGTGGTAGATCTCTCTTACTTCAGACAAGACGGACATGCATAGCAACTCACATGATGTTCAACAAAGAATAGTTGATGGCGTCCCCAGTGAACATGGTTATCGCACAACAAGCAACTTAATAAGAGATAAAGTGCATAAGTACATATTCAATACCACAATAGTTTTTAAGCTATTTGTCCCATGAGCTATATATTGTAAAGGTGGAGAATGGAAATTTAAAGGTAGCACTCAAGCAATTTACTTTGGAATGGCGGAGAAATACCATGTAGTAGGTAGGTATGGTGGACACAAATGGCATAGTGGTTGGCTCAAGTATTTTGGATGCATGAGAAGTATTCCCTCTCGATACAAGGTTTAGGCTAGCAAGGCTATTTGAAACAAACACAAGGATGAACGGCGCAGCAAAACTCACATAAAAGACATATTGTAAACATTATAAGACTCTACACCGTCTTCCTTGTTGTTCAAACTCAATACTAGAAATTATCTAGACTTTAGAGAGACCAAATATGCAAACCAAATTTTAGCATGCTCTATGTATTTCTTCATTAATGGGTGCAAAGCATATGATGCAAGAGCTTAAACATGAGCACAACAATTGCCAAGTATCACATTATCCAAGACATTATAGCAATTACTACATGTATCATTTTCCAATTCCAACCATATAACAATTTAACGAAGAAGAAACTTCGCCATGAATACTATGAGTAAAGCCTAAGGACATACTTGTCCATATGCTACAGCGGAGCGTGTCTCTCTCCCATACAATGAATGCTAGGATCCATTTATTCAAACAAAAACAAAAACAAAAACAAACCGACGCTCCAAGAAAAGCACATAAGATGTGATGGAATAAAAATATAGTTTCAGGGGAGGAACCTGATAATGTTGTCGATGAAGAAGGGGATGCCTTGGGCATCCCCAAGCTTAGACGCTTGAGTCTTCTTAGAATATGCAGGGGTGAACCACCGGGGCATCCCCAAGCTTAGAGCTTTCACTCTCCTTGATCATATTGCATCATACTCCTCTCTTGATCCTTGAAAACTTCCTCCACACCAAACTCGAAACAACTCATTAGAGGGTTAGTGGACAATAAAAATTAACATGTTCAGAGGTGACACAATCATTCTTAACACTTCTGGACATTGCACAAAGCTACTGAAAGTCAATGGAATCGAAATATCCATCGAACATAACAAAACTGGCAATGCGAAATAAAAGGCAGAATCTGTCAAAAACAGAACAGTTCGTATTGACGAATTTTATCGAGGCACCAGAATTGCTCAAATGAAAATTCTCAAATTGAATGAAAGTTGCGTACATATCTGAGGATCACTCACGTAAATTGGCATAATTTTATGAGTTACCTACAGAGAAAACAGCCCAGATTCGTGACAGCAAAGAAATCTGTTTCTGCGCAGTAATCCAAATCTAGTATGAACTTTACTATCAACGACTTTACTTGCCACAACAAAACACAAAACTAAGATAAGGAGAGGTTGCTACAGTAGTAAACAACTTCCAAGACACAAAATAAAAACAAAGTACTGTAGTAAAAACACATGGGTTGTCTCCCATAAGCGCTTTTCTTTAACGCCTTTCGGCTAGGCGCAGAAAGTGTGTATCAAGTATTATCAAGAGACGGTGCATCTACAGCGGGATGCAGAGTTTTCTCAACCAGGCATAATATATTAGATACATAAGTTTTAGCGTCCCCCTTTTCATTAGTCTTGGGCTTGCTACTCTCATCAAACAAATTTTCAGGAACAAGCCAAGCATAATTATTTTCTAGTGCATCATTCATCGCTAGGAGCTTACATGGTATTGGTGCTTTGATCTCCCCACCATCATTAATATTATTAGTGTACTTTATTCTATCCATATCCATCTTTTCAAGGAGACTATCAAAATTGGTATAAGAACCAAGCATATTATATTTAGCAAAGACCTTTCTAGCCTCTCTTGCTATACCACCAAATTCTCTAAGAAGGGTTTCTAAAACAAAGTCTTTCGTTTCCCCTTCTTCCATATCACCGAGTGTAAGAAACATGTGTTGGATTATAGGATTGAGATTAACAAATTTAGTTTCCATCATACGAACTAAAGCAGCAGCGGCAATTTCATAAGTAGGAGCAAGTTCTACCAAGTGTCTATCTTCAAAATCTTCAACGGTACTGACATGATTGAAAAATTCTTCTATATTATTTCTCCCAATTATAGACCCACGTCCTACCGGTATGTCTTTCGTGGTAAAATTAAAAGGAAACATGATGAATCAAGTAAAGTAAATGCAAGTAACTAATTTTTGTGTGTTTTTGATATAGAGTGCAAGACAGTAAATAAAGTAAAGCTAGTAACTAATTTTTTTTGTATTTTGATTTAGTGCAGCAAACAAAGTAGTAAATAAAATAAAGCAAGACAAAAACAAAGTAAAGAGATTGGGAAGTGGAGACTCCCCTTGCAGCGTGTCTTGATCTCCCCGGCAACGGCGTCAGAAATTTGCTTGATGCGTGTAGTTGACACGTCCGTTGGGAACCCCAAGAGGAAGGTGTGATGCGCACAGCGGCAAGTTTCCCTCAGTAAGAAACCAAGGTTTAATCGAACCAGTAGGAGTCAAGAAGCATGTTGAAGGTTGATGGCGGCGGGATGTAGTGCGGCGCAACACCAGGGATTCCGGCGCCAACGTGGAACCTGCACAACACAACCAAAGTACTTTGCCCCAACGAAACAGTGAGGTTGTCAATCTCACCGGCTTGCTGTAACAAAGGATTAACCGTATTGTGTGGAAGATGATTGTTTGCAAAAAAAAACAGTAAAACAGTATTGCAGTAGGTTGTATGCGATGTAAAGAATAGGACCGGGGTCCACAGTTCACTAGAGGTGTCTCTCCCATAAGATAAATAGCATGTTGGGTGAACAAATTACAGTTGGGCAATTGACAAATAAAGAGGGCATGACCATGCACATACATATTATGATGAGTATAGTGAGATTTAATTGGGCATTACGACAAAGTACATAGACCGCTATCCAGCATGCATCTATGCCTAAAAAGTCCACCTTCAGGTTATCATCCGAACCCTCCGTATTAAGTTGCTAACAACAGACAATTGCATTAAGTATTGCGCGTAATGTAATCAGTAACTACATCCTCGAACATAGCACCAATGTTTTATCCCTAGTGGCAAGACATCCATAATCTTAGAGATTTCTGTCACTTCCCCAGATTCACGGAGACATGAACCCACTATCGAGCATAAATACTCCCTCTTGGAGTTACAAGCATCTACTTGGCCAGAGCATCTACTAGTAACAGAGAGCATGCAAGATCATAAACAACATATAGACATAAATTGATAATCAACATAACAAGTATTCTCTATTCATCGGATCCCAACAAACACAACATATAGAATTACAGATAGATGATCTTGATCATGTTCGGCAGCTCACAAGACCCGACAATTAAGCACAATGGGGAGAAGACAACCATCTAGCTACTGCTATGGACCCATAGTCCAGGGGTAGACTACTCACTCATCACTCCGGAGGCGACCATGACGGTGAAGAGTCCTCCGGGAGATGATTCCCCTCTCCGGCAGGGTTCCGGAGGCGATCTCCTGAATCCCCCGAGATGGGATTGGCGGCGGCGTCTCTGGATGGTTTTCCGTATCGTGGCTCTCGGTACTGGGGGTTTCGCGACGGAGGCTTTAAGTAGGCGGAAGGGCAGGTCAGGGGGCCACACGAGGGCCCCACACTACAGGTCGGCGCGGCCAAGGCTTGGGCCGCGCCGCCCTAGGGTGTGGCCACCTCGTGGCCCCACTTCGTCTCCTCTTCGGTCTTCTGGAAGCTTCGTGGCAAAATAGGACCCTGGGCGTTGATTTCGTCCAATTCCGAGAATATTTCTTTACTAGGATTTCTGAAACCAAAAACAGCAGAAAACAGCAACTAGCACTTCGGCATCTTGTTAATAGGTTAGTTCCAGAAAATGCACGAATATGACATAAAGTGTGCATAAAACATGTAGATATCATCAATAATGTGGCATGGAACACAAGAAATTATCGATACGTCGGAGACGTATCACCGCCCGCCAATGGTCACCGGAGACACGCCGGTGTCCATGTCCGGCGGCGGCGCGGGGAGACGCATGGTGTGGGGGCGGTACAGGAGGAAAGGGAGAGGGCCGAGAGGCGCCGGAGAACGGCCAACTCACCAGCAACGCAGGGGAGGTGATAGCGAGGCGAATGGAGGCCGGGCGGCGGAGCAATCGACGACGAGGTGGTCGCTGGCAATGGTCGGAAATGGCGATGGCGGCGGCGATTCATGACGCCCCGGGCCGATTCCTTTTGCAGGGTTGGAGAGGGCGACGAGGCGCTTCTAATGGTGCCGGCGGCGTGTCCGGGGGATGGCCGTAGCGGCGGCGCAAGGCGGCGGCCGACGGCGTCTGTGAGGGTAGGGTTTGGTTCGGGGTGAGGAGAGAGAGAGGGAGGGACAAGAGAGGGCGCGCCAGGGAGAGGATAATGGAGAGGGAGAGGCGTGCGGGGCTCGGTTGGTCTCCTCGTCCGACAGCGCCGAGCATGAGGTGGCCGTGCGGGGCACAGCAAGCCTCCACGCAACTGGTTCCATCGTGAGGAAGAAGACAAAGACAACTTTGTAAAAAGCCCCTGGCATTTGAGGGTTTTCCTGAAAACTTTAGAACAGGCTTTAAAACTACTCCGTATAGTATTTTGCTATTTCAACTCTTCTGCAAAACCAAAATAACTCCAAACTTTATGTAAAATATTCAGTGGCCTTTCTATTTGTATTTAAGAGACCAACTATTTTCGGTTTGAGGTTTCAAACATTTGAACACATTTCAAATAGAGGTAGAACTTTGGAGTTTAGGGTTTCCACTTCACTTTTAAAATGCAAATTTTTCCTAATGCATATTAGATGATGCTCATGATGCACAAACAAACCTAATCAGGGTTTAGCAAAACAGGGATGTTACAACTCTATCCCCCTTACAAGAATCTCGTCCCCGAGATTCCTAAGGTAGGAAAAGAGAAGGTAACAAGGACTACACCGGTCTTCAATGATCTGGTCGACACCACGACAGTGTTCCTTCTTGAAGAGGTTGATCCACGACGTCATGAATGAAATTGATCCAGAACACCATGAATGAAGCGCTTCATATTTCTTCCTTCGAGGTTGTTGCTCAACTACACCTAAAGGAAAGAGGGAATAACTCTAGAACGAAGGATCTCTAGAAGATCGAGTATCTCATGGTTAACTCACGGAAGGAGTGTTCGGAAACAACTCTTGAGCTAGGAAACATGAAACACGTCAAGGTAACGAAGAGACAAAAAAAAATTCAAATTTTTGGTAGACAATTGCTCCACGCTTGACAAGATTACAAAGGGACAAGGTAGCGAGGATTTAAACTGCCTTTGATACCATGACGAGGCACTCTTTAGAGAGGGTGACTCGTAGAAGCATAGAAGATTACCAACCAGAGCTACATTGAATTTAAGAATCATGGTCACTCTTTTGGTAAGGATACATGAAATGATTGTTATCTACTCAAAAGGCTGGGGCCTAAGTAACTAACGAATTCACACAACGTGTGAATTGATTGGAACTTCAGGTATAAGCCAAAGTAAGGTGAAAAGCATCGCGAAAGACGTAGTAAGGATCACCGGGGAGTGAAATTTCCCGAACGAAGTTGTTGTCACCGGAGAAATGATTTCGAGGGATTGACCGAGAGACATTTAGCAACCCTGCTTATGATGTTCTCCTTGATGTTCTAGACACCAATATTAGGCTATTGAATAGCCTTCAATAGGTCATCAAGCGGAGGTCAAGACTTCAGGATTTCAAAAGCATCATAAGGGCAACTCCTAGAATAAGTCACACAAGATCCTTATGGAGAGTGGTTATTCTTGATGATTCAAGAGATTATGGCATTAGGCCTTCCGAATAATTGTGTTAACCACGACATCAATCTTGTCGGATTTACAAAGAGACCTATGTCAAAAATCCTTGAGAAACACTAACCATCATTGCCGCTTGAGATTCAGCTTAGGTTAGGTGTAAAGATATTTCAGACTCAGAATGTACGAATAGAAATTGCAACAACTACCACCAAGGTAAAGTTGCTAGATTCTCAAGATATAGACTATAATGTCAAGCTCCAAAAGATTGAGCCAGATTGCGTAATCCATATGGTTGCGACTGCCAAAGGCAATTGCGCGCATATGAACTTGCAATGTAACACCTTTGAGTCATTGTGGGGACATCAAAGAAGATTATGAAGTTATTAAGCTTCTTCTCTTTGAACAAACCAGTCAGTGGCTTGGTGTGCATAGAGAAACTTTTCAAGGAATGGAGGTAACAACCTTCCATCTCAAGAATACTTCGCACATGCCTGACCGACTTGCGATGATTCCCGAGGAAAACAAAGGGAACTCGACTCGGATCCACGGTGACATCTTTCAGCAAATGCACGTGAACTAGAGAAGGTCACGACTGACATCCAGAACACATACTTCATGATAACACAAAGATGGTTCTTAGAAGTTTCCAACATTAGTGCCAATTGTTCAATATGAATCTCTTTAAACATGGAGGAAATAAGAATGTCATCGATGGGCTCAATAACAAAATTATCAAGATACTCCAATGAGGGACCCATATTCTATATGGACTCGGCAGAAATATTGGTCAGACCAAAGGACATGAAGGTATACTCAGACGAGACACCATGAGTATAAACATCATCAAAATAGTCCTTGGAACTGAGTTTGATTTGACGATAGCCCAAGCTCAACTCAAATATGGGGAAGATAGCATATCCACAAAGGACATACTTTCTGACTTCAACACAAACAACACTAGACATCCCTTTATGAAGGAACAAAGTTGGATAGAGCTTTTGTCTTTCAACTCTCCAAGTTGTTGTTTAAGCTCAACCAACTAGTCCAGGATATCCAGTACGGTTTCTTGGAGAAGGAGTGATTCAGAGAACCAACGACTACTCATGAACTCGATAACACGGTCATGTGGAAACATGGCGATACTTCTGAAAAGACATCTAGAATATCACGAGCCACCGGTATATCACTGAATTCGAGAGGGGATCTTTCTTTCCAAAGCAAACGATATGGTCTTGAGAGATTTGGGGTTAACCTAACTCTTTGACCGAAGAAGGAGCGCCTAAACAAACAGACTTGGCAACATAGTCAAACTTTGCTTAATAATTGGCGAACCAATTATGCTAAGAATGACACAAACGTCCTTAGATTTCAAAGCAATGAGAATTGCTAAGAATCTCGGATGGCCACATCAATACAAACACCCCAACATTCCCAAGCATGGACAGCTCGGAGGAAAGGCGAGTAAAGATATGTAAGAGCATCACTTCATCAATAAGACCATGATACAAAGCACGACCTCATGATATAGAAGAGGGTGATAATCTAAGGTAGAACATAGCAGATGGTACATAAACCTCACATTCTGCGGATTACAATACTTTGACTGGGTCCTAGAAATGGACATGGTACTGGAGTTTGTTTCTCCTGACATACCGAAGTAGAATGTCTTTATGAACCACAAGAGTAATATACACTGGAGAACACCAATGCACATTTACAACTTTTTTGATAACTAGCAGACGAAGGTCGAAAAGCGAATAAAGAGGATGAACACAATCAGGAACAGAATTCCTGAGATGTAGATGCACAAGATAACACTTTTGTGAAACTCATGTTGAGAAAGGAGGTGCGGTAGAGTCACATACATAGATGTGAGACTCACAAAGAGCACTATTGTCGTGACCATTTGGTTCAATGAAAGAACCTCTATGGTAGCTAGTGGAAGGGAAATATCTTTATTGCCGCAACTCAACATGACAATAACCACAAGCTTGAAGGCTACATTGATTTGAATTTAGCCATCTCGATGTGATGTTTGAACATTAACACCAGTGTTCAATGGAATGGATCTTGAGTTAAAGGCCAGCTTCATGTACTAAGATTCAGCAGAATCCAGCACAATCGGAGACCTTCGGTTCAAGTCCAAGGGTTAAAAACCGAGAAAAGAGTACCCACTAAATGAGTGACACGGAGGACACTACGATGTAGTCAACAGGGTGTAGCTTCTAGAAGGCATGCAAAGCTTCCAAACTACCCAAGCAAATAAAAAGGAGGCATACAAGGCGAAAGGGAACCTCAAAGCCTAGAACAGAATTTTGTGTAACCCACCAAATAGAGAGATCATGATGGAAAGGAATCTCTCTGTTGAAACAAAACAAAACAAAGAGGAGGCAAGAACACACACGACTCTAGAGAACTCTGCACTAGGTCAACTGGTTTAGAAACGACATGCCCTTGAGGCACCTAAGTTTGAAAGACTAGAAGAGATAGAAAAACTTTCAAATCAACACAAGGTAAGGCACCTTAGAATTAGAGCGATACCAGATAAGGAGTAAACAGAAGCATAATCAGATTTTCGCAAATACTTTTTAGCTTTCAAATAGTTTTCACAAACACTAGACTCAACATCGACTAATTAACAAGGGTTTCCTACAAGTAGTCCTGCTCTGATACCAAAACCTGTGGCACCCCCGGGATCAGGGTTAGACAAATACCAGATCTTCGTCTGACATAAGTCTAACCTAGAGCTCGAGAGACTACAGTGAGAGAATCGGTAACACAACAGTGACTCTACGACTCAAGAAGTAAAACAAGCTCATAACTGAGCGAAGAACCAAAGTATTACAAGCAGAGGTCACTGACCTGACATACATCAATCAACGGAAGCGAAGTTATGCTATTAGACATAACAAGATAGCAAAACGGCCTAAGAGGCCAGGATCATAACGACGACGTCCCAGCCCATAGATTCCAGGCTGCCACCTGGGAACCCCAAGCTACTCGTCGATGTCGACCTAGAAACCACCATCTGTTGGAGCGACTTCCTCTGAAACAAAAGCATGCAAAGCTGAGTACATGGACTCAGCAAGACTTAGTATAACCTTTTAGCAAAGCGGGTATGCGGGCTTTCTGTTGAGCTTCTTTTGCGTAAAGCCAGTTTTCCTTTGTAAGACAAGAGAGAGAAGAAACTCGACTACTCAGAACCTTTGAAAGGGGATAAGAGAGCGACATCTCTATCTCTATTGATCATCATATTGTATCCACCAAACTTCATCAGCTCGAACCACTATCCTCGGATCACCCCCTCAACACCCGGAGAAGGTGTCCGTAAACACACATTGATTGCCAAGTTTTACGATTAGGTTCAAGTTGTCTATGATCACAGAATCCATTCCCAAGTCGTCCGTAACCGTGGACACGGCTTTTCGAAAAGATTTAACCCTGCAGGGGTGCACAACTTTACCCACACGTGCCAACCGACTCTTAATGCCAAGCTATTAGCTCTCTTACTTGGAAAGCTGGCAGAGGGTGGTCGACCACGACCTTTACCTTGCTGTCGCCGAGACCATGAGTCACGCGATAAGGATTGTTCCGCCGTAACGGGTCAAGTCCCGAAGTCGGTCCTTAACGATGTGAGGCGAGGTGGGTTTCCCCAGGGACTCTAACCCCAGCCACCACGGCCACGCTTACCTACCTGTATGCTATGCACCTTTTCACAAACATTTTTGATGCATATGTCCAAATAACGCGCAAACTATGTGACTCATGGAATCTACTAGGCAAGTTAGTGAGTCGAGAGGGTACCATAATAGGGCCTCGCGTGGTTGTACGCTCAGTCTTGGTTCAAGAGGCGAGAACTCGGTTCCTAGGGTCGGCAGAAATGAAACAACCCACCACATCCCAATGTGGCCTCTCGTCTGAGCCTTTAATCAGGTTTAACAACATCTCTATACTTACCACGTCAACCTGTCATGCTATTGTCATTCATTTCATTGTATGGCTCCAGTCCGAAGACCGGAGTTACAGCGTAACAAACTAAGCATGGCTAAGCATAAAGATATAAAGGCTCTAGCGATGCACACATGCTAAACCTAGTTATGCTAGGAGCAGTGGATCAGGGTATTTGAGGCTACAAGGGTGGAACATGCAAGAGATAGGGTAACTCTACCTATCGATAAAAGACAGTTGAATCGTATGCAATATGTAGGAACCAGAGTAAAAGCATTTCGAAATCATATATGAACCAGGCTAGGGCTTGCCTTTGTCCCTGATAAACCAATATGGATCTTCGATAATCTTGTACTTGACTTGTTCGTCGGAGGACAGAAATTGATCATCATTGTTGTTGATCTTCGTCGTCTCAGACTCGTGCTTTATCGGTCGCGAAGAAGCGAATACTAGAAATAGAGAAATAACATTCAATACATGGCATCGATGCAATGCGCATACAAGGATGATGATATGGCATGTGAAAGTTATTGAAACTAACCCTATTGCATCATTGTCAAATTAAATGGAATTTCGAATGCATAAAACATTGCATTTCGATGACTTCCATAAAGTGGTATTTCGTTATTCTAACAAAATTGTAAATTGAAGTTGCTTAACTATGCATGATGATAGCATAAGTAGATAGGTTTCATTTTTCTGAACATTTTGACATATTATACATATTTTTATGATTTAAAATGGAAAAGATAATGAATTTACGAATTTTATACAATTTCGGAAATGAATTACAGAAAAAGGAAAAGGGAGGCTGATGTCATAATGACATCAGCATGACGCCATCATGGCCTGGACCCACATGTCGACCACGGCCTCGTCGATTTAGCGCGTGGGGGAGCTAGTGGGCGGGCGCGTTCGACAGAGGGGAGCGAGGCGAGCGAGTTGGTGGTGGCGCCGCCCGCCAATGGTCACCGGAGACACGCCGGTGTCCATGTCCGGCGGCGGCGCGGGGAGACGCATGGTGCGGGGGCGGTACAGGAGGAAAGGGAGAGGGCCGAGAGGCGCCGGAGAACGGCCAACTCACCAGCAACGCAGGGGAGGTGACGGCGAGGCGAATGGAGGCCGGGCGGTGGAGCAATCGACGACGAGGTGGTCGCCGGCAATGGTCGGAAATGGCGATGGCGGCGGCGATTCATGACGCCCCGGGCCGATTCCTTTTGCAGGGTTGGAGAGGGCGACGAGGCGCTTCTAATGGTGCCGGCGGCGTGTCCGGGGGATGGCCGTAGCGGCGGCGCAAGGCGGCGGCCGACGGCGTCTGTGAGGGTAGGGTTTGGTTCGGGGTGAGGAGAGAGAGAGGGAGGGACAAGAGAGGGCGCGCCAGGGAGAGGATAATGGAGAGGGAGAGGCGTGCGGGGCTCGGTTGGTCTCCTCGTCCGACAGCGCCGAGCAGGAGGTGGCCGTGCGGGGCACAGCAAGCCTCCACGCAACTGGTTCCATCGTGAGGAAGAAGACAAAGACAACTTTGTAAAAAGCCCCTGGCATTTGAGAGTTTTCCTGAAAACTTTAGAACAGGCTTTAAAACTACTCCGTATAGTATTTTGCTATTTCAACTCTTCTGCAAAACCAAAATAACTCCAAACTTTATGTAAAATATTCAGTGGCCTTTCTATTTGTATTTAAGAGGCCAACTATTTTCGGTTTGAGGTTTCAAACATTTGAACACATTTCAAATAGAGGTAGAACTTTGGAGTTTAGGGTTTCCACTTCACTTTTAAAATGCAAATTTTTCCTAATGCATATTAGATGATGCTCATGATGCACAAACAAACCTAATCAGGGTTTAGCAAAACAGGGATGTTACATAATCGAACTGAATATGAGGCTTTGTTGTTTGGCTTGCAAAGTTTAGTGGACATGGGTGTGAGGGACATAGATGCTTATGGAGATTCGCTTCTAGTAGTACAACAAATAACAGGCGCACTTTAGTGCTTTGATGGATTACTAAATAGTTACCTAGACCAATGTTTAGCCATAATTAAGTCTCTAGATACATTTACTATCCATCATATACCTAGAGAAGAAAATTCTAGAGCCAATTATTTAGCACAGCAAGCATCTGGTTATATTGTTACCAGAGGGAGATTTCTCGTACTAGAGGCACCAACGTTAGATGTTGCTGCAAGTAAGACTGGTCTATTAGCTATTGAATCAGTATATGGTACAATTGTTTGTAGTTCGGTACAGGAAGGAATAATACAGGCCAATGAGAATTCGCTGCAGGTGCCACAGATGACTGAATTAGAAAATAATTTACAATTTGAGGATTGGAGAGTTCCATTAATCAATTATTTAAAAGATCCAAGTCAGACAAGGGATAGGAAAATTCGGCGACAAGCTTTGAAATATACTTTGTTAAATGAGGAATTATATCGCCGAACAATAGATGGGTTATTTTTTAAAGTGCTTAGATTCTGATCAATCTAAAATAGCTATGGGTGAAGTGCATGAAGGAATATGCGGGACACATCAGTCGGCTCATAAGATGCTGTGGTTATTAAAGAGAGCAGGTTTTTATTGGCCGACTTTGTTAGAGGATTGTTTCCGATATTACAAGGGGTGTGAAGAATGTCTAAAATTTGGGAATATACAGTTAGCACCTGCGACTATGTTAAATCCTATCATTAAGCCGTGGCCATTTATAAGGTGGGGCTTATATTTTATTGGTCAAATACATCCTGCTTCTTCTAAAAGGCATCGCTTCATCCTAGTAGCTACAGATTATTTTACTAAATGGACTGAAGCTGTTCCTTTGAGAAATATGACTGATAAAGAGGTGATTAGTTTTGTGTCAGAGCATATTATTCACAGATTCGGTATTCCCCAAACTTTAAGTACTGATCAAGGTTCTTCTTTTATGTCTCATCAGTTTCGTGAATTTGCCGAATCATTTAGAATTAAGTTGTTAAATTCATCGCCTTATTATGCTCAAGCTAATGGATATGCTGAATCTAGCAATAAAACTTTGATTAAGCTTATAAAGAAGAAAATCGAAGAGCATCCGAAAAAATGGCATGAAGTGCTTTCACAGGCTTTATGGGCTCATCGGATATCTAAGCATGGGGCAACTCAAGTAACACCATTTGAGCTAGTGTATGGACAGGAGGCAGTGTTGCATGTAGAGATTAATTTGCAAACTTTTAGAGTGGCCAGACAAAATGATTTGTCGGCTGTAGATTATACTAACATGAGAGATGGACATAATAGATGATTTTTCAGAAGAGAGACTAAGAGCCTTACGAGAAATTGAGAAAGAAAAATTAAGAGTAGCTAAGGCTTATAATAAAAAGGTGAAAGAAAAATCGTTTCAAATAGGGGACTTAGTATGGAAAATGATTTTACCTATTAGAACTAAAGATAGAAAACTCGGCAAATGGTCGCCGAGTTGGGAAGGTCCATATAAAATTGTAAAGATTGTTCCTGGAAATTCATATTTTGTACAATCTTTGCAGAGGGAGAAATTGCCAAAAGCTCTCAATGGAAGATACTTGAAAAAATATTATCCTAGCATGTGGCAGGATGCTTGAAGAGATTATGGTTGATACATTATTACACGTATCGCCCTAAGCAAAAATTGACCGATATGTTACTTGAAGTATCGCCCTAAGAAAATTTGGCCGATGTATTCTTTGAACATCGCCCTGAGCAAATATGTGGCCGGTGTGAAGTGGTTTACGCCGTGCTAAGGTACTGTTGCTATAATGTTTTGCCAAATACAATTGTACCAAAAACAGGGGGTCATGTGTTGAATGCATAATTTGGCTACTAGTTTTATAGGCCAAATTAGTTTAATTGTGTGTAGGAAAATAATTGATTGACACCGTTTGAATTTAGAAGAGTTTTTAGCTCAATGTGCAGGCTTGATTGTAAGTCCAGTGCTGGGGCAGAATGGCGATCATGTGAAGCAGGATATTTGCAAAATTATGTGATGCAACGGAACTAAGCTTGAAATATGAAGTTTTGCGCGGAAGCTGGTACCGATGACAAATATTGGACTATACACGAAGGAGCTCAAGGGCAACTTCCTAGGAGGAAAGCAATCGCATGCAGGACAGTCATTAGCAATATTGCTGGGTAAACTAATATTTTCTTGTTGTCAGGCTGGAGACTACTACGTGCTATACCAATTAGTAGTTTACTTGGTAGCCATGGTTTGTACGTGACCGAAATCAAATATTATAGCTGATCGGTTTCAGTTTTTAGAGTCCTATTCATATAGGCCAAGCAATCTCACGTGATACGCAAAGTCCAGCGAGCCGTGCATATATAAGTGCAGGCGCACGGCCGATTGAAACCCCCAATCGATCTGTATCAAAAATACGCATCTATTTTTACCGTACTTTTTTCTTTGTCGTTCATCTCTACTGAGCTCTAGTTCATGTAGGGTTTAGCAAAATCTTTGCCGCTTTGTGCTGAAAAGCGGTCGTCATCCTCTTCGAAATTGAGGCATCTTTGTTGATTTGCTCGAAAATCATCCCTTCATCGTCACGATAGTACGACGGTTATCGGGTTGTTGCGCTGCAGTTTTGCGTGGCAACAGGATCTTAAACCTTAAAAACATGCTTTTTGGAGAGAGAAAGAGATACATAGTGTCATATTTGTAGGTTTTTTTTTTCTAACTAAAGTTGTAGCTTTCATTGGAGAGATAAAATTCACCATGCCACTTCTGATAATTTTTTTACATGGAGCAACTAGTTGTGTATGGCACCATTGCTCATGTCCTAAACCCACCAAATTTTTACGGTTTCAGCCTAGTCCAGTTACGGGATCTGCTAGACATACTCTTAGAGTCATCTCACCTAAGAGGGCGGCTGTCGTTGTGCCTAGTACATACTACAAAGAGTCTAGACCACATTTTTACAAAGAGTGCCGCATACAAGAGGAAGAAAATCCATCGCGTCTCTCTCCAGTGTCACCTGTGCTTGGCTCAACATCACTTGCGTGACTTGCATCGGCAGGCATGGTTTGAGTCTAATTTATTCTAGAGAAAGAATTTATTGGCAAAATTTGTTATGGGATACCGTTATTTCTGGTCCTTTGCTCAAACACACTAAACACGTCTTTACCTTTTATACTTTTGTAGACATTTACCAAAACACATTGTATTACCTTTTTTCTTTTCGATAAAGGATGCTTTATTACTTTTGATAAGCAATTACATTCAGCCTCTGCACAACCAGGGTGCACACAGCCGTTTTAATAGTCTTAGTATCACAAAAAAGTCAAACTAAAGGAGAAAATAGGCGAAATACATATCGAAACGATGAATCATATGACGCCTAAGATGCGGGTGGGGCTTCAATCCGTAGACTATGCTGCCACCCATGTAGGAAAAAAGTATCCCTCGCCGTAGCCTCCAACCGTGTACAGACCTCCGTAAATAGATCTCGGTTCTCCAAGCGCTGAAGAGGTAACCACAAACAGAGAATACATGTACATCTGTAGATGACCTGCAACAAAGAGCAATTTTTATTATTAAAAATCTTGTCATTTCTACTCAGCCAAAGCGCCCAGATCACTGCAAACGTCATCACCCTAAGAAGCAACTTAAACCTTGAATCTATACCATGAAACCAATTGCCAAAAACATTGTATTACCTAAAACGGAAAAGTTTGACTTTTCTTATAAAATTACTATCTTGCCATGTAGAAAATATGCCTAGAGTTCTTTTTCTTTCCAAACCGTTCTCTTCTACTGGACACGAAGAAGATGATAAGGCTCAACAGCGATGAACCCTAGCACCGCTCCATCATGCTGGCGTCCTGCCACCGCCTTAACGCCAGCTATCTCTACTGCCAGGGAAGCCTCCCTCGTCCGCCCCGTCCTGCCTCTACGTCGACCCCCTCAAGCATCGTCGTCTAAGCCCCAATATTGACCGGTGTGGCAAGGAGCAGGGCCGCCCAGTACAAAGTCTGATACCAGGTGTTCTCGGCATGACCTGCACTGAGCGTTCTCGATCGCAGAAACCAGCTCCCTCATGTTTGAGTAAGTTCCTGCCAGCGGCCATGGACGTCGGCGGTCACAGGTTATAGTTGATGTCCGATTTTTTTCTTGGGCAAAAAACAATCTGGTTAATGATACGTACATCCTCTGTAAGCGTACTGATACGTACAATAAGTTGAATTATAGGAAAAAACAATCTGGTTAATGATACGTACATCCTCTGTAAGCGTAGAAAACTTAGTTAGAAAAATAATGTTCTAAACTGGACACAAGAGATATATAGTGTGTTTTGGCAAATGTAACAAAATGATGCAAAATGTCAAACTTTCCGTACTGGGCGACAAAATGTGTTTTGGCAAATGTACCATAAAAGTATAATGGTAATGGGGAAAGACATGTTTTAATGGCGTGTTTAGGCAAAGGACTAAAAATAACGGTGTCCCTGGCCAATTTTCCCTAACTAAAACCTTCGCAATCACCTTGTGATGCAAGCAACTAACTCGTCCAGGTCTCTGCTAGATGAGCCGCCCGCCACAGAGGCACGAATGGCCTCGCCCAGCTCCTTCGCCCGCCGACGCATCGTCATTCCATTCTCTGAAAGCATCGCTTCCTTGATCACCTCTTGGATGGCCTCCGCCGGTACGACCTGATCGTGCTTCTTCCATGGCCTCACGAGGAGGCCGACCCTGAGGTACTTGCAGATAAGCTCCGCGTCCCACGGCTGGTCGGAGTGCATTGGCCACGCGAGTATAGGCTTACCGTGGCCCAGGCTCTCCAAGGTAGAGTTCCAGCCGCAGTGGCTCATGAACGCCGCCGTGGTGCCGTGAGCCAGGATCTCAAGCTGCGGCGCCCATCCGGTGATTACCAACCCCGTTCCCTCGGTTTCTCTAGTGAACTCGGTCATCAGCTTGTCGTGCTGGGTCTCGCCTAGTCCGGCGGATATGTCGGCACGGTCGGCGTCGCGCAGCACCCAGATGAACCTCTGCTTGCTGCCCTTGAGCGCCGCTGCTATCTCCGCGATCTGCTCTCCCCGGAAGGAGGACGTCGTCCCGAAGGACACGTACAACACCGACGCCGGAGGCTGCGCGTCAAGCCAGTCCATGCACTTGTGCCGCGTCTTCCCCGGCGTGCGCACGCTCGCGCTCGCGTCCAGCAGCGGGTTCAGTGGCCCGACCGCGAAGAGCTTCTTGTCCTTGTATATCGGGTGTTCAGCGGTGGCGTCGATGAACTCGCCCTCCAGCTCGCGGCACGTGTTCATGACCAGCCCTACTGCCGAGGCCGCGCCTGGGCCTCCGGCGACCTGCAATTCCGCCGTTCTCCGAAACATGTACTCCATGAACTCCTTGGAAGAGGACACTTCCATTGGGACGTACTGGCCGCCGTTCTTCCGCAGGAGCTGGTGCCCGGCGTCCAGCCACCCCAGGTGGCACGAGATGGCCACGCACATCAGCCCGTACGCCTCGCCGTTGCCCAGCCGCGCCGCCTCCACCGCTGCAAATGTGTTCATGATGTCGTACACGACCACCACGCGCCGGTGGGTGGCCGAGAGGCTGTCGAGAAGCGCGGCCAGAGGGGCGCGCGCGGCGGCATCGAAGGTCTCCCACATGGGCAGCAGGTGGTTGGGGAAGGGAGCGGTCGGATCGGGCGCCGGGGACTCGTAGGTGGAGACGTCGAGGTCGTGGAAGTGGATGGAGCTGAGGTCGTCGGGGTCCCAGCCGTGCAGGCGCGACCGTGCCTGCCGGACGTGCGCGGCGGGCGCCACGTAGTGCACCGACAGCCCCCGCGACGCCACCAGCAGCGACAGGTGCAGCAGCTGGTTCAGATGGCCCTGCGCAGGGAACGGCACCGCGACGAAGGCCACCGGTTCCGTCGAGTCAGCCACCATTGTTTCCCCACTGTGTTTGAAGAACAGAGAGATAGACCCTCTCCGCCGAGAGCTATATTATGTAATCTACGTGAGATCTCTCCACCAAGAGATGAGTAGTTGTACTCTACAAAAAGTCAATGGAGCTTTGTGCAACTAATTCAAGCCCCCATTCTACGGAAAGTACCATGAGCACAAGTGCTCCTTGGACTTTTGGATTTTTGAAAATTTTCAAAACCTTGGTCTTTTATGTTTTCAAAAAATATGGCATTAAATATGTAGATAGATTTAGACACGAGGAGTGTAGTCAAAAAAGTCCCATTAAAAAATACTTTGTATTTTGGAAAATACAAAAAAGACAAATTTCTGACTAAATTTGTCTTTTTGCATCTCCAAAAATATAACGTATTTTTTGACGAGACTTTTTTGATTCCAATCCGCGTATACACATCCATCTACATATTTAATGTCATAATTCTTGAAAGCAGAGAAATATGAGAATCTGAAATTTTCAAAAATCCAAAAGTGAAGGGAGCACTAGCTCCCATGTTCACAAAATCCTTGTCCCCCCATTGTATTGTATTGCTAACGTCGCAGCGCAGTACTAGCAAGATATCAGGATCCGGGATAGGGTAGAATAGGAATGTCAATCAATAATCAAGCCCACATGCTAGCCCATTCGAAAAAAATAAAAAGATCCGAATTTCCATTGGTGCAAGACGTCCCAGTGGTAGACTAGATCAGTTTATTTAGGGCATGTGCAATGGTTGATAATGGTACGTAATCTAGATATAATAATAAAATATGATGTACAATGTGTTATTTTTTAGTCTTATTTTTAGGAATGAGACATTCTAAATTTGTGGTGAAAGAGATTGTGCTAAGAGATCATTAAGAGATCATCTCTTAGCTTAGAGAAGACTAAGTTTTTTTCATCTTTCTCTTTCCTCCACATCAGTGTTTATCCTACCTGTCGTCGTGGCGAACGAGCAGATGCCATGGGATGGCTTAAGTTGGGGCCGAATGGATGCTAGAGGATTCGGGGGAGGGTTTTTTGATTAGATTGGATAAACTTCCGGGTGCTTTCCTCAAGAACCAAGCCAAAGCGAAAGGTAGAAGAAGAAAGACACAAGGAAGAACTCTGCTCTAGATCTTTGTATTCATTGATCTTATGAGGATACAAGTTTCTGCATACAACGTAGGTCGTAACATAACATGCTCGCGATGGGGTGTACCCCCTCTCCTTATATAGGGGAGAGGGTGGCTTACAGGGGAAGAAACCCTAGGAAACCCTAATGGCATCTTTGACTAGACAAACTACTTTACAAAGTAACTTTAATCATAGGTGACGCCGGTATCTTCTTTAATCAGGGAGGCTGACGTCCTCCGATTGCTTTTGGCGTCACCTTCCTCTTTGGCGTCAGGGCTTCGTTTAAAGCTACTTTGCTTAGCTCATCTTTGTCCTCTAGCTCTGGAGAGAATCTTTGACCAGTCTTGCTGACGTGCTACAGTGCACTTCTTACCGGTCTTCCAGTGTCTTCTTAGCTTATACCGGTATGCCACTCTTTGGGGATACCGGTATGAGCTTACTTAGCCCAACGCTTAACTTCGAGCTCCGGAATAAACATTAAACCGGTATCTTGATGGCTCAAACCATCCGGTTTGGCATGCCTTTGGCATACCGGGGGTCATCCCCCCAACATTAGTCCCCGAAGCTGGTATAGTCCGGTAGATTTTATCCGACGGACCATGCCAGGTTCCTATATCTTAAGGTACCGGTTTAATCCTTTCCGGTGGTCAGTTTAGATCTTCCGGCGTCTTTGCCGGACTAACATTTTCTTTTCTTTTTGCAAAGTATTTCCGGTATCTGCCCTTCCGGTATCTATGTCATTAAACTCCTCCTCGATGAAGTCGAGAATTTCTCGGGTACAGTGCCTGTCAGAGACATGCGCACTGTATCTGACGCGCCAGTGCCAGGGGTCACTTCCCTTCGGCTTCTGCGCCCGCATTTACTGCGCCACACTGGATCCTGGCGGCCGTTCCGGATCCGTGCGGCCTCCCTGTGACATTTCACTTTTCGCGCGTGTATCATCGCGCCACGTGGCGGCCCACGAACCGAACCGCCGTGGCCCAACGGTTGCCAGCCCACTACTTCCTTCTTCTATATAAGGGGAGTGCGGTTCCACTTCATCTCTTTCCCCGCACTTGCCCACTCTCCAGCGCTTCGAGCTCTTCGCCCCCTGCAACCTCGCTGCCTCCGGTCGCCGCCAGAGCTCCGCTCCGACGAACCTGCGCCGCTCTTCTAGCTGCGCTGAAGATCTTCGCCGCGGAGAGATCCATTGGCGTTCCTTTGCCGCCGCTGCTTCGGGATTTCTTCAGCGAGTTTCGCCCTTCTCCGTCGCCAGCCTCCGTCGGCGCTCACGAGCTCGCCGCTGCTCCGGCGACCTTCTCCCTAAGCGCCTCCGCCGCCTCAGGTTAGGCCCGAAACACATTTGCTTCTTTCTTCGTTGCTCTTTAGATCTTGGGCCGCTAGGGTATTTATTTTTTCTTTTTTGTTGCTTTTCCTCTTACTCGTAGATTTTCGCGCAAGGGTAGATTTTGGGAAATCCGTTTTTCGGTAGAATCCGGTATCGTTCAGCCCTTATGTCTAGCAAAGGATATTCTTCCGAATCCTCCTCGAGTAGCCGCCAGAGCGAAGCCTCCGATAGTCTCTCCGCCGAACTCTCCCGGATGGAGTCTGACACCGGAAGAGGTCAAGAGACCGGCAGCTCCGGCCAGGGTTCCGGGGTGGATCTTTCCGGTATCACCCGCGGAGCCTGGAAAGGTTCTGACGTGACGCAGCACGAGATCGACTGGCTGTACCGCTCCCGGAGGATACCGGCAGGGGTTTCCTGCCGGCTTCCGCGCGACGAGATCGAACCGGTACTCGAACCCGATGAGTCCGTCGTTTTCCTTGCTCACTTTGAGCGCGGCTTCGGCCTTCCTGCTTCCGATTTCTTTCGGGAGTTCTTGGATTTCTACCAATTCCAGCCTCACCACCTTCCCGGCAATGCCGTCCTCTACCTTTCTTGCTACGTTTCCTTTATGGAGGGCTACATTGGCCTCCGTCCTACTAAGGAAACTTTTGCTCGCTTCTTTAGCCTTCGGATCAATTCGGTCCAAGGCAAAGATATTCCTAAGCCCAAACCCCCCGTTCAATATGGGTCTTGTATCATCGGCTCCCGCCAAGGGAGCCCCTTTTTTAAGTTCTCCGGTCTCGAGTCATGCCGGGCATGGCAAGAGACCTTTTTCTATGTGAAGAACACCGGCGACGCGGATCTCATCAATCTGCCGCCTTTCAACCCGGCGGTGCCCACGAAGGCCAACTGGAGCTTTAATCCAAAGACTAATCACATCGAGACCAACCGGATTATCCGCTTCATGGACAATCTGAAGAGGGAGACGAACATTAGTTCTGACGACATCATCCGCACCTTCATCTCACGCCGGGTGCTTCCCCTCCAGCGCCGGGCCTATAAGATAAGTGAAATGTATGGCCCTCGTGATCCCACCAAGATCACCGGCCTCCCTCTGAGCAAGGAGGACATAGTGCTTAAGGCCAGGCAGATCTGCCAGACAGATATGCTGATGGACTGGGAGTGGGGCTTCGTGCCTCTTAGCTCCACCAACCCTCCAACTAACGAAGTAAGAGATTATGCAATCCGGGTTGTTGTACCGGTAGCTTTTATGTCGTGGCTAACTGTGTTTCCATTCTTTTTCAGGCCAAGGAGCGCTTTCCTCGCATTGCTGCGGAGAAGCGAGACCCTAAACAGAAGCGGGATCTTGACGAGGTTGACCCCGATCCTTATATTCATTGGACCGACCTCAAGATGGGCCGCACCCACACCTCGCGCCCCGGTAACTTTTCATCCGAGGCTTCCGGTTTCGATGATGAGGTCGTTATCCTTGAGGTAGTTTTCTCTTCTGGTTTCTCATGCTCTTTGTTATTTCCCTTCTGTAGATGCTCTCTCAGCTAGCACCCAACCACAGGTTCATGAGCACGTGGCTCCTCTGCAGGCCGAAGTTGGCCGCGAGTACATGGAGAAGCTCACCTCCGAGGGCAAGAAGAACAAGGCTCCAGCAACTGAAGCCGGTTCAAGCCAAGGCCCTCCCGCCAAACGCTCCCGGACCGAAGTTGTCGGAGGGAAAGCAGTAGGCAAGAAGCGCTACCAAGGCAAACAGATGCCGGTCGCTTCCGGGTAAGTCTTCGTTTCTCTTCGTGCTTTGTTTTACAAACTTTTTCTTCCGGTTGCTTTTTTCCAACCCTTTCTCTTTTTCTTGCTCAGCCCTGCTTTCAAGCTCTCCAAGAGCGCTAGCGGCCCGAGGCCTGAGAGCTCTGAGGGAACCGCAAGGACCTCATCTCCTCTTCACTCAAGCCCGGCACCATCTGGTGCCGGCAACGCTTCTGCCTCCCCTCTGGGAGGCACTCCAAGTGCGGGGCGCGCGGCCCCTACACCTCCAGATCACCGCGCGGAGGAGGAGCACGTCTCCCCTCCTGAAACACAAGACATCGGCGCCAGCAACAACGGCGCCGACTCTGAAGCTGCCGGGAGGGCGGAACCTCTGGTTCCTCCCGTCCCAAAAAAGAAAGAAGAAGAAGACCACGGACTCTTCCCCCTCCAAGCCGGTGCCGGACTCTTCCGTGCCGGCAAGTTCCTCTCTAGGCCAGGACGCACCCGACGCCCGCTCGTCGCCTCCGCCAGAAGCTCCCACCATCGAGCCAACCGGGGCTACACCGACGCCGCCGCCAAGCCAAGGATCTACCGCGGATGAGCCTGCGCCAACATCAAGCCAAGGGCCCGCTGCGGCCAAGCCGCCGCCGCCAGAAGGCACTAAGCCCCTCAAGCCAGAAACTTCCAAGGCGAAGGTCATGGCCTCCAGCACTCCCTCATCTGGTTCGCAGCAGCTGGCGCCGCACGCCGGTCGCGCCGCTGTTGCAGCCGGAGAAACTGCCACTGGCCTGCTGGGCCAGATTACAGAGCTGAAGCGCGGAGGCCACGAGCTGGGCCATCTGCTCGAGTACGCTGAAAAGTGGAATCGAGCGGATGTGTCCGCGGCTACGCGCGGCTTGGGGAAGGACCGGCTCCCAGCGATAGACCCCGCTGGCCCCCGGTGCACTGAGCAGCACTTCATCCGGCTGCGGCGCGCGGTGAGGGAGCTCGACAACGCGTGGCACGATGCCACCAACAACGTGGTGGTAAATTTCATCAACTCCTTGCAATCTTTTCAGCTCAAGCCGGTTTCCCTTTTTCCGGATTAAGTATATCTCCTCAGTCCCCGAGTTTCGTGTTGAGAGCGTAGCTCTTAGCGTGAAACTTAGCCAAGAACATAAAGAAACCGGCTTCTTCTCATAATCATTTTCACTTGGACAGAGCACGGCGGACGCCCGGAAGCGCCTCTTTGAGGAGCTTCTGTGGGAGCACCGGGACCTTTCCGAGGCCCACAGCCACTGCCAAGGTAAGCTCTTTTATCTCCGGCTTCTTTTTACCGGTTGGTTTTCTCTTTTCGTTACTTACAAACTTTTGCATAACAGCTATCCCGGAAGCCTCCATTGAGGCCCTCAAGGCCTAGCTCAGGACCCTTCAAGGTATCGCTCCTTTTCCGGTTGATTTGCCTTCCTGCGTTTTACCGATTATACTTTTGTTAACACTTCCTTCCCGGATTCTAGGTGAAAAGGAGTAGCTTATCGAGGAGCATCGCAAGGCTCTGGACGCCCAGAAGGGCATCTCCAGAGGGCTAAAGGACGAGCTCATCCAGTTCGGGCTCCGGCATGATCAGGAGCTGAAGGACGCCAAAGCTGCGGCTGAGGCGCAGCTAAAGGAGGCCCTGGAGGATTCTATCAACTCCACCGCGGTGCTGCGGGCGGAGCTTGAGGAGGGAGGCAAGGCGCAGAAAGCGGCCGAAGACCGGACCGCCCTCCTAGAGGCAGAGCAGAAGGAGTATGACCTATTGGTCATGCAAACCGATGCGCTCGCTCTCAGTAAGTTTTTCCTCTTTCTTTTCCGGCCTCTGCTTACAAGCTTACATCTTCCGGTAGCATGTCCTTATCTTTTTTCCTTTGTCTTGCAGGGCTCTTTCCGGATTCACAGGCGTACGCGCAGAAGAAGGTAGCAGAGCGCCGGATCCAGCAAGAGTTCAAGAATCTGGGTGCGCCCTGGGACCCTTATGACCATCTGGTCGCGCTTTCTGCCCGGGTCTCGCACATGCGCGCGGTGGACCGGAACCTTGCCGACATCCCCGAGGTGGTGATCCAGCTCTTCAAGGTGCTCTGGCCTGAGGAGGAGGTGCCGGCTAACTTGACGCTCACCTCCGACAGCCTGAAAGGTGCCGGCCGGAGGATCCGCGAGTGGCAATGGTCAGCGGCTCGTGCCGGAGCAGACGAGGCGCTACGCACCGCCTGTTCTTGGTATGAGGACTTGGACCTGGACGCCTTCGTCACTGTGCGCCAAGGTGCCCCCACCGACATGGATCCAGCCCTCACCGCCAAGCGGAAGGATCGCGCCTACCGGATAGCTGAGTATGCGGCAGTCCGCACCTTCATTCCTCCTCCTCCTGGCGTCACTGATTATCTTAGTGACTACGAAGAAGAGGGAGATGAGGATGAGGATGCCGAAGAAGATGCTCCTCCGGAAGGTCCTGATGCCGGTGACGCTCCTCCTGAAGCTCCCCTTGTCTGAATATGCTTATCCTGCTTTGTTGTGTCCTGTTTGACTTAAAACAATGTTTATTAAATTCCACCTCGGTATGCCGGGGGTTATGATGTAACATAAAACTTAGCCGTTCTTTTGGTTGTGCTACAATATTGCCTGCCGGTATGTTTTACCGGTAGGTTATTAAGTTATGTTTGTCTATTGACTTAGCATTTTGCTTATTATTTGCTTTGATCCTGTACTGCGAAGATTCCGGAATCGTTTTTGCATCCAATCCGATGCACACTTGGCTCTTTTACTTTGGCTCTGCCTACCTCTTTTGGGTGTTTTGGCGTATGAGGCACAAAGTTCTTTTGCCAAGCAAGAACTTTCTTGAACTTAGAAACAACTCGAAATTTTCACAAAAAACCGGTCTAACCGGTGTTAGTTGAATTTTTCCGGATTGTTCGTTCCCACTCTCTTTTCGTAGTTCACGTGCTTAATTCCTACCGGTTTATCTTGCTTGCCATGAAGCCGGGTTGCGGACAGCAGCAGAGTCGAAGACTCCGGCAGGTTTTAGCACGTTACTAAACCGAAAAGAAAAAATGTTCGACAAGCAACCGGTGAACTGAAAAAAAACATATTGCATGCAATTTCAGTAGGGGTAGTCCCCGAGATTCATTCGAGGTTCCGACATCTTTTATTCATAGTAAATAAGGTACAAAAAGGAACTTCTTACACCACAACTTCATGAGTAGAAAGGACGCAACAGAGCTACGTTCCACGGACGCTTGGTCTCATCTCCGGATCTGTCCGCCTTTCCTTCTTTCCATTCATGTGCGTCAATCGGGTAATAGGCATCATTGTGGAGAGCTTTGCTCACAATGAAAGGTCCTTCCCATGGGGGTGAGAGCTTATGCCGGCCTTCCGTGCGTTGCACTAGGCGCAACACCAGATCTCCTTCCCGGAATACCCTCGGGTTAACCTTCCGGCTATGATAGCGTCTGAGGTTTTGCTGGTAAATGGCTGTTCTTGCCAATGCCAATTCTCTTGCTTCTTCTAGCAAGTCCACATCGTTTTCTCGGGCCTCTTTTACCTCTTGTTCGGTATAGAGTTGCACCCTTGGTGAGTCATGGAGAATGTCGGTTGGTATGACCGCTTCTGCTCCGTAAACCATAAAGAATGGAGTGTATCCGGTAGACCGGTTTGGAGTCGTTCTTATGCTCCACAGCACTGATGGCAGCTCATCAAGCCAACACCCCGGTGTCTTTTCGATTGACTCGATGAGCCTTGGTTTTATACCGGAAAGCACCATCGCATTTGTTCTTTCCACTTGGCCATTCCCTTGCGGGTGTGCTACTGAGCACAAATCCAACCGGATGTTGTTATCCTCACAGGATCGCTTGAACTCACCTTGGGCAAAGTTTGAGCCATTGTCAATTATGATACTATGTGGGTACCCGTACCGCAGAATGACATCCTTTAAGAACTTCACCGCTGTGTGCCCATCGCATTTTGCAATAGGTTTTACTTCTAGACATTTGGTGAATTTATCCACCATGACCAAGATGTGGGTCATGCTTCCCCTTGCGATTTTGAATGGGCCAACCATGTCAAGGCACCAAACAACAAATGGCCAAGTTAGCGGTATGGTTTTTAAACCGGATGCCGGGGTATGATTTTGCTTGGCGTACCTCTGGCATCCATTGCATTTTCGTACCAGATCCTCAGCATTTTCCAAAGCAGTGGGCCAATAGAACCCATGCCGGAATACTTTTGCTACCAACGCCCTTGACGAAGCGTGGTGCCCACATTCCCCTTGGTGAATCTCCACAAGCATTTCTTTTCCCTCTTCCGGTTCCACACATCTTTGGAGGACACCGGTTACACTTCTCTTGTACACCTCGCCATTGATGATGGTGTATGCTTTGGACCTTCTCTGTATTCTTCTGGATTCATTTTCGTCAACAGGCAATGTGCCGTTGATCAGGATTTCCTTAATAGGTTTAACCCGAAATGGTGCCTCTCGAACCAAAAACACTGGTACGTCTATCTCCATATTATCCACCAGCATTGCTTCTTCCGGTATGGACGCAGCAGTCCCGAGTTTACCGGACCAGTCCCCGAGTTTGCCGGAACAGTCCCCGGGTTTCCTTCATCAATATCCATTGGTACAACATGTGATTCCGGTACAAAAATTGATTCCGATTCCGGGCTAGGTTTGATCGATGGTACTCTTAAGTGTGCCAAGGCTATTCCGGGAGGAATTTCTTGCCTAGACGAGCCCAGTTTGGACAAAGCATCCGCGGCCTCATTTTCCGCTCGTGGCACATGGTGAAACTCACAACCCTCAAAGAAGCCGGCAATCTTTTGCACGTGAAACCGGTATGAAGCCATGTTGGCATCTTTTGCGTCCCAATCTCCGGAAAATTGTTGCACCACTAGATCTGAATCTCCGTAGCAAATGATCCGGTGTGCACCGATTTCTTTTGCGACCTTAAGTCCGTGAATCAAAGCCTCGTACTCAGCGACATTGTTGGATGCCCTGAAATGCACTTGCAAAACATATCGGAGGTGATCTCCTTTAGGTGAAGTGAGTACCACACCGGCACCTAGACCCTCTTTGAGTTTGGATCCGTCAAAGTGCATATTCCAGTATTCTATTTTTTGATCTGGCGGCTTGTATTGCATTTCCGCCCAATCAACTAGGAAATCAGCAAAAGCTTGCGATTTTATGGCATCCCTTCTTTCATATACCGGTACGTATGGCGATATCTGGATTGCTGATACGTCCAATTTGCATCACTATTTTATATCATAATTTGCTGTTATTCATTGATATATTTCATATTTGGAGATGATACTTATGTTATTTCATCTATTTTGCATGATTCGTGATTATTGGAGGATCGCGCACCGGAGTCAGGATTCTGCTGGAAAAAGCGCCGTCAGAATGCAATATTTCGGAAGATCAACAGTTGACGGAAATTATATGAAAAATCCTATTTTTCCAGATGACGAAGGGAGCCAGAAGGGGGAGCCGAGGGGACCCGAGGTGGGCCCACCCCATAGGCCGGCACGGCCCAAGGCCTGGCCGCGCCGCCCTGTGAGGAGGGGGCCCACAGCCCCCTCTCGCCTCCTTTTCTTCGCGAACATCTTCGTCCCGAAAACCAAAGCTCCAGGGGATAGGTCGCGAAGAGTCACAGCCACCTCTGCGGGGCGGAGAACACCAGAGAGAAAAGAGCTCTCCGGCAGGCTGAGATCCGCCGGGGAAATTCCCTCCCGGAGGGGGAAAACGACGCCATCGTCACCGCCATCGAGTTGGACATCATCTCCATCACCATCATCATCATCTCCATCATCATCACCGCCGTCTCCACCGCTGCACATTGTCACCGCTGTAACAATTTGGGTTTGATCTTGATTGTTTGATAGGGGAAACTCTCCCGGTGTTGATTTCTACTAGTTATTGATGCTATTGAGTGAAACCATTGAACCAAGGTTTATGTTCAGATTGTTATTCATCATCATATCACCTCTGATCATGTTCCATATGATGTCTCGTGAGTAGTTCGTTTAGTTCTTGAGGACATGGGTGAAGTCTAAATGTTAGTAGTGAAGTATGGTTGAGTAATATTCAATGTTATGATATTTAAGTTGTGGTGTTATTCTTCTAGTGGTGTCGTGTGAACGTCGACTACACGACACTTCACCTTTATGGTCCTAGGGGAATGCATCTTGTACTCGTTTGCCAATTGCGGGGTTGCCGGAGTGACAGAAACCTAAACCCCCGTTGGTATATCGATGCAGGAGGGATAGCAGGATCTCAGAGTTTAAGGCTGTGGTTAGATTTATCTTAATTACTTTCTTGTAGTTGCGGATGCTTGCAAGGGGTATAATCACAAGTATGTATTAGTCCTAGGAAGGGCGGTACATTAGCATAGGTTCACCCACACAACACTTATCAAAACAATGAAGATTAATTAGCCGTATGTAGCGAAAGCACTAGACTAAAATCCCGTGTGTCCTCGAGAATGTTTGGTCATTATAAGTAAACAAACTGGCTTGTCCTTTGTGCTAAAAAGGATTGGGCCACTTGCTGCAATTGTTACTCTCGCACTTTACTTACTCGTACTTTATTCATCTGCTACATCAAAACCCCCTGAATACTTGTCTGTGAGCATTTACAGTGAATCCTTCATCGAAACTGCTTGTCAACACCTTCTGCTCCTCGTTGGGATCGACATTCTTACTTATCGAAGATACTACGATACACCCCCTATACTTGTGGGTCATCAAGACTATTTTCTGGCGCCGTTGCCGGGGAGTGAAGCGCTATTGGTATTGCTATGGATGAAGTGAGGAAGAAACTATTCTCTATATCGCTGTCTGGTAAAGCGGCTCATTGGTATAAATTACTGGATAATGGGGATTCTCTTGAATGGAATGATATTGTGCCCCGGTTTTATTCTAAGTTCTATCCTCCAAGTGAAATTCATAAGGATCAGAACCGCATATATAATTTTTGGCCTCATGATGGAGAGAGTATTGCCCAAGCGTGGGGGAGATTGAAGTCTTTAATGCTCAAATGCCCCATTCATGAGCTTCCTGGTAATGTTATTATTGATAATTTCTATGCGAGACTTTCTTTTGAAGACAAGACCTTGCTGGATACTTCTTGTTCTGGATCATTTACGCGCAACAAAGAAGAGTTTAAAAGGGACCTTCTTAATCGGATCCAGGAAAATACTGAAGGATGGGAGAACGACAAAGATAGAGAATCGGGTATAAATTATGATTATAAATGCATTGAAGCTTTTATGGATACTGATAAATTTCGTAATATGAGTGCTACTTATGGTCTTGATTCTCAAGTTGCTGCAAATCTTTATAAAGCTTTTGCCTCTCATTATGAATTGCCTAAGAAGAACTTTGATAAGTATCATGAACCGTATAAAGATAAAATTGATTCATCTATAAATAAATGTGTTGTAGTTGAAACTGTTGATCATGTTATTCCTGAAGCTTATATTGAAAAAACTCCTTTCCCTGCTAAAATGAAGGAGTACTCTGTTATAAATAGTGCGGTTCATAAAAGTGAAAAGAAACCTATAGAACCTGAAGAACAAATAAAAGTTGAACTCCTTTGTTGCAATAGTTAAAGATCTTGTGACTGAAAATGTGGAGGATGGTCATATTATTTTCTGTGAAGATGCTTCTAATATTGTTTCACATCCTAATAAGTCTAAGAAAGCTAGTGTTCCTATGTTATCTGTTAGAATTGGAGATCATTGTTATTATGGTTTATGTGATATTGGTGCAAGTATTAGTGCTATTCCTTATGAGCTTTACACGGAGATTATGCACGAAATTGGTTCTTGTGAACTTGAAGATATTGATGTGGTTATTCGGCTGGCTAATAGAGAAACTATCTCTCCAATTGGTATTGTTCGAGATGTGGAAGTTCTATGCGGTAAGATTAAATATCCTGCTGACTTTTTGGTACTTGGTTCTGCTGCTAGTAAATATTGTCCTATCATTTTGGTAGACCTTTTCTAAATACTTGTGGAGCTATTATAGATTGCAAGAAAGAGAAAATTTTGACTAAATTTGCTGGTGAATCTTATGAGTTTAACTTCTCTAAATTTACCAAAACTCCTTATAAAGCTGATTTGCCTAATAATGATTTTAGAGTTGAACAGTGTGCATCTATTGCTCTTGCTCCTAATAATCCTTTGCAGCAACATTTGGAGAATAGTGAGAGTGAAGTTTTTAGGGAAGAAAGAGATGAGCTTGATGAAATTTTCCTTCGTCAACCTATTCTTAAGCATGATTTACCGGTAGAAGATCTGGGTACAACACCGCCACCAAAGGAAGATCCTGTCTTTGATTTAAAACCATTGCCTGATAATCTTAAATATGCTCATATTGATGATAACAAAATATATCCTGTTATTATTAGTTCTAAGCTTTCAGAGTTCGAAGAAGAAAGGTTATTGGAAATATTGAAGAAACACCGAGGTGCTATTGGCTACACTCTTGATGACTTGAAGGGGATTTCTCCCTCTATTTGCCAACATGCCATTAATATGGAAGATGATGCAAAACCTGTTGTTGAACCTCAGCGTCGTCTAATTCCTAAGATGAAGGATGTGGTAAGAAATGAGGTATTAAGACTTCTTGAAGCTGGTATTATATATCCTATTGCTGATAGTAGATGGGTTAGTCCTGTGCATTGTGTTCCTAAGAAAGGAGGAATGACTGTTGTGCCTAATGATAATGATGAGCTCATACCTCAAAGAGTAGTTGTAGGGTATAGAATGTGCATTGATTATCGTAAAGTTAATAAGGTTACTAAAAAAGATCATTACCCTTTGCCTTTTATTGATCAAATGTTAGAAAGGTTATCTAAAAATACTCATTTTTGCTTTCTTGATGGTTATTCTGGGTTTTCACAAATTGCTGTTAAAACTAAGGATCAAGAGAAAACCACTTTCACTTGTCCCTATGGAACTTATGCTTATAGACGTATGCCTTTTGGTTTATGTAATGCTCCTGCTACTTTTCAAAGATGCATGTCTGCTATTTTTCATGGCTTTTGCGAGAGTATTGTAGAGGTATTCATGGATGATTTTTCTGTCTATGGGAATTCTTTTGATAATTGCTTGTGGAACCTTGATAAAGTTTTGCAGAGATGTGAAGAAACTAACCTTGTTCTTAATTGGGAGAAATGCCACTTTATGGTTAATGAAGGAATTGTATTGGGACATAAAATTTCCGAGAGAGGTATTGAAGTTGATAGAGCTAAAGTTGAAGCAATTGAGAAGATGCCCTATCCTAGGGATGTTAAAGGTATTCGTAGTGTTCTTGGTCATGCTGGGTTTTATAGGAGGTTTATTAAAGACTTCTCCAAGATTTCAAAGCCTCTTACTAATCTTCTTCAAAAAGATGTACCTTTTGTTTTTGATGATGATTGTAAGGAAGCTTTTGAAACTCTAAAGAAAGCCTTAACGACTGCTCCTATAGTTGAACCTCCTGATTGGAACTTACCATTTGAAATTATGTGTGATGCTAGTGATTTTGCTGTAGGCGCTGTTCTTGGACAGCGAGTAAATAAAAAATTGAATGTTATTCATTATGCTAGTAAAACCCTTGATGCTGCTCAAAGAAATTATGCTACTACTGAAAAAGAATTGTTAGATGTAGTCTTTGCTTGTGATAAGTTTAGGTCTTATATTGTTAATTCAAAAGTTACTATTCATACTGATCATGCTGCAATCAGATACCTTATGCAAAAGAAAGATGCTAAGCCAAGGCTTATTAGATGGGTACTTCTGTTGCAAGAATTTGATTTACATATTGTAGATAGGAAAGGTGCTGATAATCCTGTTGTTGATAACTTGTCTAGATTGGAAAATATTGCTTATGATCCTGTTCCTGTTAATGATAGTTTTCCAAATGAACAATTGGCTGTAATAAAGGTGAGCTCGTGAGACAGTCCTTGGTATGCTGATTATGCTAACTTTATTGTTTCCAAGTACTTGCCTCCAACCTTTTCAGCCCAGCAAAGGAGGAAATTCTTTTATGACTTGAGGCATTATTTCTGGGATGACCCACACTTATATAAAGAAGGAGTGGATGGTATTCTGCGAAGATGTGTTCCCGAATATGAACAACAAGAGATATTGAGTAAATGTCATGGTAGTGCTTATGGAGGACATCACGCCGGAGATAGAACCGCACAAAAGGTTCTACAATCAGGTTTTTATTGGCCAACTCTCTTCAAAGATGCAAGGAAGTTTATTTTATCTTGTGATGAATGTCAGAGGGTTGGTAATATCTCCCGACACAATGAAATGCCTATGAATTATACTCTTGTTATTGAACCGTTTGATTGTTGGGGATTTGACTTCATGGGACTTTTCCCTCTTCAGAAGGTAACACTCATATACTTGTTGCTGTTGATTATGTTACTAAATGGGTGGAAGCCATACCCACAAAAAGTGCTGATGGTGAGACCTCTTTAAAGATGCTTTTAGATATTATTTTTCCTCGATTTGGAGTTCCTAGATACATTATGACAGATGGAGGTTCTCATTTTATTCATGGTGGTTTTAGAAAAACTCTTGCTAAATATGGTATTAATCATAGAATTGCTTCCGCTTATCATCCCCAAACTAGTGGGCAAGTAGAACTATCAAATAGAGAAATTAAATCTATCTTGCAAAAGACTGTTAATAAAACTAGAAAGAATTGGGCTAGTAAATTGAAGGAAGCACTATGGGCTTATAGAACTGCTTACAAAAATCCCATGGGAATGTCACCTTATAAAATGGTTTATGGAAAAGCTTGTCATTTACCTTTAGAACTAGAGCACAAAGCTTATTGGGCTGTTAGAGAATTAAATAAAGATCCTAAACTAGCTGGTAATAAGAGGTTGCTGCAATTGAGTTCTCTAGATGAATGGAGAAGTGAAGCTTATGAAAATGCTAAACTCTTTAAAGAGAAAGTTAAAAAATGGCATGATAGAAGGATTATTAAAAGAGAATTTAATATTGGGGATAAAGTCCTATTGTATCGGTCTCGTCTCAGATTCTTTGCAGGGAAATTACTCTCAAAATGGGAAGGACCATATGTTGTTGAGGAGGTGTATCGTTCATCAGCAATTAAAATTAGCTCTCTCCAAGGCAATGCAACACAAGTGGTGAATGGACAAAGACTCAAACATTATATCTCAGGTGATTCTTATAATGTAGATGTTGATGTTATTCGAGTGGAAACACCGGAGGCTTTCATCAAAGGACAAATTGACAGTACGCCAGAACTCGACTTTGAATAGGTAACAGTACTGGTAATAAAAAGTTCGCAATTTACTTTCCGAACAATATTTTTGCTGTTTTTGGAAAATATGAAAAATTACGAGATCGAAACGGAGTGGAGGAGACGCACGAGGGCGTACCCCCATAGGCCGGCGTGGGCCCCAGCTAGGCCGCGCCGCCCTATGAGCTAGCCGCCTCGTCGCCTCTTTCCGACTCTGGTTCGATCTGGTACTTTCCTTTTGTCGTGAAAATTCTTGCTATATAATCCCCCGGACCCCTGGAGGTCCGTATATCGTTTTCTCGACGTGTTTTGTTTCTAGCTGTTTCTGCCAGGATTTGCTTCGGATCTAGAGTCATCATGTCTTCGTCGGAAACTCCGATGGACAGCCCCTGCAAGGACGTTGACAACTTGTACATGGAGGAGCTGAGGATGCACCCCAAGGAGTTGCTGCTCGTTGATGGAGAGCTGCAGATCAAGGATGTCCAGGGTCCTAAAGGAGAAGGAAGCTTGGAAGACAGGATGGAGAAACTAGAACAAGAGGTTTTCAAATACAAGAAGATGGCTGAGCGTGAGGTGGACATCTTCCACAAGATTGTGTCTGAACTTATTGATGCACATGAGAAGGAGACTGCAAAGCTATGGGGCGACATCCTCTCACTTCACGACACCACCAACAAACTCCAAGCTCAACTCTATGACGTTCAGAATCAGAACTGTGAGTATGAAAACAGGTTTAAACACATGAGCTATGCTGCTAGTTTCAGGATTCCCGAGACCAAGATGTCGTTTGTTGATGGAGAGCCTCTTCCTTGGAAGTCTGATGATGGGAATTCATCACCACCATCGCCGAAGGAGTAATTCATCATCGGTATTGGCATCCCCTTGGTTTGTTCCAAGCTTGGGGGAGTGCCGCGGTATCACATCATCACTACCTTTTACTTTTTACTGTCAAGTAGTGTCATATCATGAGTAGGGAAGTTATCATATAAGATGGGTTGCAGTGTGGAAGTATCTCTCCTTTAGTTGATTGTCTATGTATCCCTTGGTGTGAGTTATCGTTATGGAATATTAATGAGAAGTCTTATCATTTACATATTGCACATCTTATTTTAGTTTGCAATCCTTATTATATGATTGATCTTGTTATTAGTGTTGGTATCACCTTGGGAGCATTGAATAAATCTATTTGGTTTTGGCAAACTTAGCATTGGTCAATAGCAACAACACTTTGAGGTTTAAATAGAAAAGAGAAATACATGTAGTTGTTTCATTATCTTTCTTTCTTGTTAGCTCATAGCTTATTATTCTGAAGTTAAAACTGTTTGTGCTTGCAAGGAAGATGCATGATTGTTTCTATCACATGTATATTTGCTTGTTTCCCTCGACTCTTATGCTTGCTAATTAACCTTGCTAGCCAAAGACCTGTACTGAGAGGGAATACTTCTCGTGCATCCAAACCTTAACCCAAACCTATGTCATCTGTGTCCACCATAACTACCTACTACATGGTATTTCCGGCCATTCCAAGTAAATACTTCGTGTGCTACCTTTAAACAATTCAAAATATATTATCTCTTATTTGTGTCAATGTTTTATAGCTCATGAGGAAGTATGTGGTGTTTTATCTTTCAATCTTGTTGGGCAACTTTCACCAGTGGACTAGTGGCTTCATCCACTTATCCAATAACTTTGCAAAAAGAGCTGGCAATGGGATTCCCAATCCCAAATTAATTAACCTAAATAGACACTCCTCCATGGTATGTGATTGATGGACGGCACCCGAAGGATTCGGTTAGCCATGGCTTGTGTAAGCAAAGGTTGGGGGGAGTGTCATCATAATAAAACTAAAATAAAAAGGTACTCCTTCATGGTATGAGATTGTTGGGAGGCACCCGAGGATTCGGTTAGCCATGGTTTGTGAAAGAAAGGTTGGAAGGAGTGCCACACGAAAATAAAAATAAAATGGGAGCCGCTCTTTGAAGGTTTGTCTGGCAAGGGGGTTAGAGTACCCGCTACCAGTCATTGACAACAACAAACACCTCTCAAAATGTTACTTTCATTCTCCTTATATGATTTCAAAACTGAAAAAGCTCTAGCACGTGATTTAATCCCTCCTTCCCTCTGCGAAGGGCCTGTCTTTTACTTTATGTTGAGTCAGTAAACCTATTTCCCTCCATCTTAAGCAAGCATTTGAGTTGTTGTGATCAAACCATTATATTGTGATTTACCTCATCATGTCTTTTACTTTTCCTTGTTTAGTACAAGTTTTATCTGAATGAATATAGCTTTGAAAGTTATCAATGATCATGGGAGACTATTATGATTGAGTATGCAAGTTGTGCCATATAAACTTTAACATGAGAGCGCTGCTCAATAAGATAAGTATAACCTGTTAATTGTTCTCTGACCAAGAACGAAGTTTGCCATCACCAACTAAGATTTCTTATGCACCTCTATTTGTGATTACCTTATACTTGTTTCAAGTTGAATTATATGAGGAAGTTGTTTACTAGAATGTCTTGTGTGAATGAATATGATGCTTCTTGTCCGTATTTTATTTATCGACTCTTCACTCCATAAACATGTGGTCCTGTTTACCGAGTTCAGTTTCGCTTGGGGACAAGCGAAGTCTAAGCTTGGGGGGAGTTGATACGTCCAATTTGCATCGCTATTTTATATCATAATTTGCTGTTATTCATTGATATATTTCATATTTGGAGATGATACTTATGTTATTTCATCTATTTTGCATGATTCATGATTATTGGAGGATCGCGCACCGGAGTCAGGATTCTGCTGGAAAAAGCGCCGTCAGAATGCAATATTTCGGAAGATCAACAGTTGACGGAAATTATATGAAAAATCCTATTTTTCCAGATGACGAAGGGAGCCAGAAGGGGGAGCTGAGGGGACCCGAGGTGGGCCCACCCCATAGGCCGGCGCGGCCCAAGGCCTGGCCGCGCCGCCCTGTGAGGAGGGGGCCCACAGCCCCCTCTCGCCTCCTTTTCTTCGCGAATGTCTTCGTCCCGAAAACCTAAGCTCCAGGGGATAGGTCGCGAAGAGTCACAGCCGCCTCTGCGGGGCGGAGAACACCAGAGAGAAAAGAGCTCTCCGGCAGGCTGAGATCCGTCGGGGAAATTCCCTCCCGGAGGGGGAAAACGACGCCATCGTCACCGCCATCGAGTTGGACATCATCTCCATCACCATCATCATCATCTCCATCATCATCACCGCCGTCTCCACCGCTGCACATTGTCACCGCTGTAACAATTTGGGTTTGATCTTGATTGTTTGATAGGGGAAACTCTCCCGGTGTTGATTTCTACTAGTTATTGATGCTATTGAGTGAAACCATTGAACCAAGGTTTATGTTCAGATTGTTATTCATCATCATATCACCTCTGATCATGTTCCATATGATGTCTCGTGAGTAGTTCGTTTAGTTCTTGAGGACATGGGTGAAGTCTAAATGTTAGTAGTGAAGTATGGTTGAGTAATATTCAATGTTATGATATTTAAGTTGTGGTGTTATTCTTCTAGTGGTGTCGTGTGAACGTCGACTACACGACACTTCACCTTTATGGGCCTAGGGGAATGCATCTTGTACTCGTTTGCCAATTGCGGGGTTGCCGGAGTGACAGAAACCTAAACCCCCGTTGGTATATCGATGCAGGAGGGATAGCAGGATCTCAGAGTTTAAGGCTGTGGTTAAATTTATCTTAATTACTTTCTTGTAGTTGCGGATGCTTGCAAGGGGTATAATCACAAGTATGTATTAGTCCTAGGAGGGGCGGTACATTAGCATAGGTTCACCCACACAACACTTATCAAAACAATGAAGATTAATTAGCCGTATGTAGCGAAAGCACTAGACTAAAATCCCGTGTGTCCTCGAGAACGTTTGGTCATTATAAGTAAACAAACCGGCTTGTCCTTTGTGCTAAAAAGGATTGGGCCACTTGCTGCAATTGTTACTCTCGCACTTTACTTACTCGTACTTTATTCATCTGCTACATCAAAACCCCCTGAATACTTGTCTGTGAGCATTTACAGTGAATCCTTCATCGAAACTGCTTGTCAACACCTTCTGCTCCTCGTTGGGATCGACATTCTTACTTATCGAAGATACTACGATACACCCCCTATACTTGTGGGTCATCAATTGCCCACTTTGCAATCCTACCGCTAGCATCTTTGTTGCACATGATATCGGAAATAGGTGCCTCACTCACCACTTTCATGGGGTGCTCCTCAAAGTAATGCTTAAGCTTTGTGGCGGCCATGAACACGCCATAAGTCATTTTCTGGAAATGCGGGTAGTTTTGCTTTGAGAGGGAGAGCACCTCGCTCAGGTAGTATACCGGCCTCTGCACGGTTTTTCCTTCCTCTTCTCTTTCAACTACAACCACCACACTCACAACCCGGTTTGTTGCTGCTATATACAACAGCATGGGCTCTCTTTCTAGAGGTGAAGCCAATATAGGCGCAGTAGCTAGCATTGTTTTTAGCTCTTTGAACGCTGTGTCTGCCTGTGGGGTCCAGACGAACGTATCGGATTTTTTCATCAGAGCGTAGAGCGGCAGAGCCTTTTCTCCCAACCTGCTTATGAACCGGCTTAGCGATGCCAAGCTTCCGGTAAACTTTTGCACGTCCTTGAGATCTCGCGGTATAGTCATTCTTTCGATTGCCCGGATTTTTACCGGATTAACCTCAATGCCCCGGCTTGATACGAGAAAACCAAGCAGTTTGCTGGTGGGAACACCGAAGGTGCATTTTGCCGGATTGAGTTTCATCCGGAATCTTCTCAAATTATCAAATGTTTGCCGGAGATCATCGATTAAGGTTTCTTTTATCTTAGTTTTTACTACGACATCGTCCACATAGACTTGCACATTTTTTCCAATTTGATCAAACAAGCATTTTTGCATACAATGCTGGTACGTTGCACCAGCGTTGCGCAAACCGAAAGGCATAGTGACATAGCAATAAGCCCGTGCGGGGTAATGAACGCAATTTTTATTTGATCTTCCTTTTTCAAGGGGATTTGGTGGAAACCGGAATAGGCATCCAGGAATGACAACAGTTCACACCCAGCAGTGGAATCAATCACTTGATCGATCCGGGGTAAAGGGAAAGGATCTTTCGGACACGCCTTGTTCAGGTTGGTGTAGTCGATGCACATGCGCCACACCTTTGGAGCTTTTGCTTCAAGGTTCTCTTCTTTCTTCTTTTCGACCAGCACCGGATTGGCTAGCCACTCAGTATGCAGCACTTCCACGATGAAACCGGCAACCAACAACTTTGTCACCTCCTCTCCAATGATCTTTCTCCTGTCTTCAGCAAACCGGCGCAACGGCTGCCTTACCGGCTTAGCATCCTTCCGGACATTTAAAGAGTGCTCAGCCAGCTCCCTCGGAACACCTACCAAGTCATCAGTAGACCAGGCAAAGATATTCCGATTCTCACGGAGGAAGCTGACGAGCGCGCTTTCCTATGCCTCATTCATGCCGGCACCGATACGAACGGTGCGCTCAGGGTAAGCCGGGTCCAGCACGATGTCCTTTGTTTCTTTTGTCGGCTTGAATGCCGGTGTGCCCATGTTTGCGCTCATTGCTGCTAAGCTCAGCTGTGAGGACTGAGCCAGCGCAACCGCAGTTTGCATCCTCCTCTTTTCCTCTGCAATCACCAGCGATTCTGCCAGGTTTGATCCGGCTGAAGCGGTTTCCAGTGAGACTTTGTAGTTTCCCACCACAGTTAAGGGTCCTCGAGGTGCCGGCATCTTCATCTTGAGATAGGCCGTGTGAGTTGAGGCCATGAAAGCTGTCAATGCCGGTCTCCCCAGCAATGCATGGCAGGGACTATCTAGGTCCACCACTTCGAACTCAAGGTTTTCAACCCGGCAATTGTCACGCCCTCCAAACGATACATCCACACGGACCTTTCCTACTGGCGCGCAGGACAAGCCCGGAACGATTCCGTGAAACGTTGTGCGAGTTGGTTGCAGCATGTTTTCTGTTATGTCCAGCATATTCATGGTGTGCCGGTACATGCTGTTTATGCTGCTTCCATTGTCTATCAGCACTTTGCTGAACTTGACTCGAGTCGATGGCCCCTGCATGATTGGGTCAACCACAAGAGCATAACCACCCGGATTAGGCATTATCTTGGGGTGATCCTTGAACGACCAGGAGATCTCTTGATCCGACCACAACATATATTTTGGTACTGCCGGCATCACAGCGTTCACTTCCATGGAACGGCGACGCAGGCTTTGTTTGTCGGTTGGCTCAGTGACGAACACAACACAGCACATGTCCGGGTCGTGGTATACATTCCGGTCCAAAGGTGCCGGTGGCGGCGGTTGGCCATTGCCATCAGCTACCTGGTGAACTTGTTGGTGCTGCTGTGGCTGCACCGGTATAGCATTTGCTCCGGTAAGCGGTGGTGGTGGTGGTAACGGGTGTTGATGTAACATATCATGCGAGGGTGGCAGTATTGTGGAGCATCCTTGTGCTTGCGCATCCTTTGCCGCACCTCTCAGCATCAAGTGCTTAATCCAAGAACAATCTTTTGTCAAATGGTTCGCCGGTTTCGCCGGATTCGGAGTGTGGAACCGGCATGGTTGCTCCATCGCTGCTTCCATAGTGTATCTCATATGCTCTTGCCAATCTTTTTTCTGGCCCCAGGGCTCCTTTTAACCCATTGTTTTTTAGGACCCGCCCATGGCTGCAATCCGATTTTTTGCCTTTGGCTCCCGCTAGGGCCGGAGTTATCCTGTACCGCAGCTACATGTTGTGGACCATACCTTCGATCCGGAAAATCTTCCCTTCTCTTGTTGTGCCGGTTGTCCCGGTATTGATCTTGGCACGGTTGGCTCGTCTGTGCCGGATCCGCTTGCACTGCCGGTTGCATAGGGTCTCCCAATGCGTAGCTATCTGCCACACGTATCATTTCTGCCAAAGTTGTCGGCATGTTCCGCTGCAGCTTTTGCCACAACGGCGAACCTCTTCTGCACCCATTGCAAAACCAGGCAATGGCTTGTGCCTCTATCACCCCTTCGCAGGAGTTTCTCGTGGAGTTCCACCGGGTCAGGTAATCCCGGTCTGTTTCATTTGGGCGCTGCACGCACAAGGCGAGCTGCTGCGGCCTGTTGGGCCTCCGGTACGTGCTGCTGAAGTTACTCACAAAAGCTTTCTCAAAGTCCAACCAACCATTTATGCTTCCTGCCGGCAAGTTATTCAGCCAGATTCGTGCCGGTCCCACCAGGAATGATGGTACAATTCTCACGGCCCAACGCCGGTTTCCTCCACCAGCTACGGTTCCTCCGCCACCAGCGACGTATACCGCGGTTACATAATCCGCAAGCCAGTCTTCCGGCTTAGTGGTGCCATCATATGTTTTTGAGTCGCGAGGCAACTGGAAGTTGCGAACTGGTGGTTCCTCTTTCATGATCCTTGGACCAAAACATTTTGGGCCCGGAGGACCTTCTGCCTCGATCATTTCAGACAGGTACACTCTATCCAGACGGTGCCTCGCATCCCGTTCTGGCAAGTGTCTTTCTCCCACGCGTTCCCCCAACGGGTTCCGGTATGACGTGAGTCTTTCAGCTATCGAATCATCTTCATCGTAAGGTTCCGGTACCGTGGCCCTTGCCTGCCGGTATCTTGGGGGAAGCATTTCTTCCTCTTCATACGCTGCCCTTGCAGCTCGATAATTTTGCCCGGTTTCGAGTCTACCAGCACGATTGTTTCCGGCATAACCTCTTCTGGCGTAGCCTCGATCTGCCCCTTGGCTTTTTCTACAGGCATCGTGTTGCCCGGCTTGTTGTTTTCCGGCAAGGACCGGATCATACACAGTCATCTGCTGCGCATTCATTTCTTTTTCTTTTCTTCTGTCCGGATGGGGGGACGATGCCTGCCCCTGGGACTTGCTACCGGCATTCTTTGTTGAACGCGCGGATTTTGAAGCCACAGCCTTGTTCAGCTTAGCAAGCTGCTCAGCATTCTTCTGCTCGATGGTATCAAGCAACTCTCTGACACGCTCTTGCTGTTTTGCCAGAGCGTCCCCGGAAAGCGATTCACACAGCTCTACTGCAGCCTTAGCAGCTTTGATGGTTTTATCCGGGCTACTGTACTTAGGTTTCTCTACGATGCTCACGGACGCAGAGGTACTCTTGCCGGTAAGAATCTCCTTACGCAAATACTGATCTAGATTGCGTGCCTTAAGCAGGTTTTCCGGTATCCTAACAGCCTGAACGCTAACAGAAGCAAAGCCATGGGCAGCGTTATACTCACGTAGGGTTAGGTTTAGCTCGCGCTGCGCCCGGATGATGTTGGCTCCGTTCGCGAGCAGCGTCTGGCGCTGCGCCTCCAGCTCCGCCTGAGCCGCTGCCGGGTCGATGTTCTGCGCGATGGGCGTGGCGAGGACGCTCATCGCCGCTTGAAGTGGTGTCTCCAGTGGTGCGGAAGATGTTCCCGCAGCGCCTGCCTCGCGCTCCAGCGGTGGCTTGGCTGCACGAGTCAATGCCGTACGCCCAGCTCCTTCATCCACAGTTTCCTTGCCAGCACCAACCGCGCCAGCCATCATCACCTCCACACTGCCGGCGGCGCGGCCAGCACATAGCCACCTTGGCGGATCCGGCGCCACCAGCACCAGCGGAAGGCGCTGGCGCACAGGGACAGTGCCGAAGTAGACACGGTGGCTGCCGAACTCGATGATGCGGCCGTTCTTGGGGAAGATGCCGACGTTGGCGAAGCAACCCGCGTTGTCGTTGATGAAGTCCATGGAGTAGATGCGCTGCACAAGCGCGGACACCGTACGCTGGCCGGCGACGTCAAGGAGGCCCGCCCGAATGTGAACTCCGTCAAGCGCCGCTTCTTGCCCCACGGTGGGCGCCAACTATCGTCGTGGCGAACGAGCAGATGCCATGGGATGGCTTAAGTTGGGACCGAATGGGTGCTAGAGGATTCGGGGGAGGGTTTTTGGATTAGATTGGATGAACTTCCGGGTGCTTTCCTCAAGAACCAAGCCAAAGCGAAAGGTAGAAGAAGAAAGACACAAGGAAGAACTCTGCTCTAGATCTTTGTATTCATTGATCTTATGAGGATACAAGTTTCTGCATACAACGTAGGTCGTAACATAACATGCCCGCGATGGGGTGTACCCCCTCTCCTTATTTAGGGGAGATGGTGGCTTACAGGGGAAGAAACCCTAGGAAACCCTCACTGGTGGAAAAAGGGCCTTTGGTCGCGGTTCGCAACTGCCATTAGTCGCGGTTGCGCAACCGCGACCAAATTAGCGCGACTAAAGGCCCCCCCTTTACAACCGCGACTAAAGGCCCGTCCACGTGGGCGCCGGGCGACCGTCGGGGCGGAGGACCTTTAGTCGCGGTTCTTCTGGCCAACCGCGACTAAAGGCCGCCGCAGGTTTAGGGTTTTAGGCCCCCCCTAAACCTGCCCCCCCCCCCCCCTAAACATATTTTCTGTTTAATTTGTATATTGTTTTATTTCTTTTGTGCTTTATTGTAATTTTGAAGGAGTTTCACATATTCTACGGTACTACATATATACATGCATATGAATGTACAATTTCAAACAAATTTGAAATTAGAACCAAAAAGAATTCAAGAGGAATATACAATATATATTCAATATCATCGGATGACCATATACAAGTTTGAACAAGTTTCCATACATAATTTAATGCATGTATAGTTCTACGTCCTCGCAATGGTGTTCTCCTTTAGGATTGAGGACTTCCCTCCTGAACCATCCAGCTAGTTCCTCTTGAAGTGGTCGGAAGCGAGCTTCTAGACTAAGCATCATCCGGAGGTTATTCCTCTGAGCATTGAGATCACTCGGAACGCGCTCAGAGGTGTATCTCCGGATCATCTCACAGACATAGTATCCACACAGATTGGTTCCCGGTGGCTGCATATCGCTACCATTTTTAGCCTTTGACCGCATGAAATTTAGCTCTTTTTTGAATTCACCGACCTTTGTATCTGCGAACCGTCTCCAAACCCTACGAGGCAAAGAAAATTAAATGAACAAGAGAGTTATTAGTTAATTACTTGAAGCTTAATTAGGAAATGAACGAAATAGGCCGATCGATATAGAGCGCAAATGAATGAAAACAATTACTTTTGAATCATTTGTCTCATGTCGGCCCACTCCGCCTTATCCATATTCAGAGAGTCGTGGACGATACATTCTGATTTGTCAACTTTAATTACTAGCAGAATCCAGTGGAACCTGCGGACACGATACATGCACAGTACGTCATGCATAACTCATCGATTAGCCGGCCACATACCATGCATGGAGTAAACAAAAGAGAATGTGCTCAAGACATAAACACTCACCCAAAATGGTAAGGAAATAGAATATCACTTTTGAGTTCCTGCTTTTCAAGAAACCGCCACAGGTCTTTCTCCACGTCGGCGGGGTGATGCTTTAACGTATATCCATTAACGATGTGTGGGTCAATGAACCCAACATCATGGATGCTCCTTACTCTGCATTCCTTAATCCTCAATCTGCATGTATAATAGCGGACACAACAATATAGTTAGGACATATATATATAGTGCAAGCAATATGAACGAGATGGGGTAGAAATAAATCACTTACAGAACGTAGCAACTGATGATAGATTTGTCGAGCTCGCGCAGATTGAAAAGCTGGAACAATTCACTCAGATGAATTTGTACAGAGTATTGTTTGAAGTGATGCTCATATCCAACTTCCGCATAAATATAATCTTTGGCGTTTTTATGTTTTATGTAACCCTTGTACCAGTTCATCAGACCTTTCATTTGTGGAGGTAGATCCTCTTCCTGCGCAGGCTCGACGAGAGGCCCATTCTTCACATATGTAAGTACTACCTCCTTCACTGGCGCCTCATCAAGGCCTAACAGTTCACGAAGAGTAATACCTAAGTTGGCCGCTTGTTCTCCGGCACTCGTTACCAATCCCTGCCGCAGCTTCTATGATTTATGGGGCATCCGGACCGGCGGCTGTCACTATAAGCGGGGCAATCGATTGTTTACTTTGTTCCCCGAGCTGGGCAACAACTCGTTTCCCGCTTTGTGCACTTTGTAATTCCGCTTTATCGGCCTCCTCTTTCTTCTCCTTGAACATGCGTGCCTGATTCTTTAGTTCACGTGCATAGTCGTCAGGCAGATTCTTCGCGGCTTGGGACGGTGTGTTCAAAAATGACTTAGCCCACTTCTTTTGCTCATCAGAAAATACTGGCTTGGGCTCGGGCTCTCCCTCTCCTCTCTCTCCCTCTCCTCTCTCTCACTGCATGCGAGCGGCGGCGCCGGCGATGACGATGGGGACGTACGCGCGCGTCGACACACACGGTGTGGGTGGGGCGGCGACGACGGGCCGACATACGGGACGGGCGCGACGAGAGGGCGGCGACGACGGAGAGAAGGCGCTGACGGCGAGGTCGAGTGCGGCGACGGCGAGTTAAATTTACACTTTAATTAGTTAAATTTTTAAGTCAAATTTTTTAACTTATTTAAAAACAATTTAATTAAGTTTTTAGTTTTGTTTTTTGAATTTGTAACCAATTAAGTTTGTTTAGTTTCTTCACATATACACGTACGTTTACAATTTAATTAAGTTACAAATTAGTTCTTCACATATATACACTGCACGTTTACAATTTATTTAAGTTACAATTTTAATTAAAAAAACTTAGTTACGATTTTTAAAAAAAACAAAAAAAAACCGGCCAGGCCGGGTGCCCCTGGCACTTTCTCTCCTCTCTCCCTCTGCTCATCTCTCTCGATCTCTGTACGTGCACCGATGGCGGGCGAGGGAGGCGGGCGGCGACGACGCGTCGGGCGGCGAGCGAGGGAGGCGAGCGGCGACGACGCGTCGGCGGCGAGGGGCGGCGGCGCGCCGGCGAGGGAGGCGGCGTCGCGCGCGACAGTAACCGGGGCGGAGGAGAGGCGCGCGCGGCGCGGCGCGTCGATCGACTACGGCGAAGCGACGGCGAGCGCGGAGGACGACAATCGCGGGCCGGCGTTGGCGGCGGGCGACGGCGGGCGTTGGCGGCGGGCGACGGTGGCGAGCAGCCTGACGGCGCCTGTGTGTTCGAGGAAGAAGAGAGAATGAACCGCCTCGCTCCGGCGCGCGTGTATAGCGGGACCGCCCTGTAGGCGGGGTTGGGGGCTTCAACCGCTACTAATGGTCCCCCTTTAGTCGCGGTTGTTGACCCCAACCGCGACTAAAGGGTATTTTCGCCGCGTTTTGGTTTCCCGCGGAAAAATAACTTTTTAAAATTTCTTTTCTTTTTCAGGACTAAATCAATAAAAATAAAACTAGTTCAATTCAAAATTTTAAAAATACAAATAATATGTCAAAAAATTCATAAAAATAAAACTAATTCATTCAAAATTTAAAAAATACAAATAATATATCAAAAAATTCATAAAAATAAAACTAGTTCAATTCAAAATCTTAAAAATACAAATAATATATCAAAAAATTCATAAAAATAAAACTAATTCAATTCAAAATTTTAAAAATACAAATAATATATCAAAAAATTCATAAAAATAAAACTAATTGAATTCAAAATTTAAAAAATACAAATAATATATCAAGAAATTCATAAAAGTAAAACTAATTCAATTCAAAATTTTAAAAATACAAATAATATATCAAAAAATTCATAAAAATAAAACTAATTGAATTCAAAATTTAAAAAATACAAATAATATATCAAGAAATTCATAAAAATAAAACTAGTTCAATTCAAAATTTAAAAAATACAAATAATATATCAAAAAATTCATAAAAATAAAACTAATTCAATTCAAAATTTCTTCCCGTCCGCCTCTGTCTTCTCGTTGGCCCCCTCTTCCCGCCTCTGTCTTTCTGCCGACCCCCTCTTCCCGCCTCATCTTCCCGCCATTTCTTTCCTGTCTTCCCGCCTCTTTCTTCCCGCCAATATCTTCCCGCCAATTTCTTCCCGCCTCTTTCTTCCCGCCACTTTCTTCCCGCCTCCTGTCTTCCCGCTCCCATTTTTCCCGCCATTTGTCACTGTAATGCTTGCCTTTCTTTCTCACTGGATGACCTTTCGGAAGAAATCGACGATGCCCAAGGTACACGTTCTTCTTACAATTTGGCAAATGTACACTTTCAGTCTCATGTAAGCAGTGCGTGCATGCATTGTATCCCTTATTTGACAGTCCCGAAAGGTTACTAAGAGCAGGCCAATCGTTGATGGTTACGAAAAGCAACGCTCGTATGTCAAATTCCTCTTCTTTGTGCTCATCCCACACACGGACACCAGGTCTGCCCCACAGCTGTAAAAGTTCATCAACTAATGGCCTTAGGTACACATCGATGTCGTTGCCGGGTTGCTTCGGACCTTGGATGAGCACTGGCATCATAATGAACTTCCGTTTCATGCACAACCAAGGAGGAAGGTTGTAGATGCATAGAGTCACGGGCCAGGTGCTATGGCTGGAGCTCTGCTCGCTAAAAGGATTCATGCCATCCGTACTTAGACCAAATCTTATGTTCCTTGCGTCAGCTGCAAAATCTTTGAACTCTCTGTCGATCTTTCTCCATTGCGTTCCATCTGCGGGGTGTCTCAACTCCCCGTCCGACTTACGGTCCTCTTTGTGCCATCGCAACAACTTGGCATGCTCTTTGTTCCTGAACACACGTTTCAACCGTGGTATTATAGGAGCATACCACATCACCTTGGCGGGAACCCTCTTCCTGGGTTTCTGGCCCTCAACATCGTCACCAGGGTCATCGCCTCTGATCTTATAACGCAATGCAGTGCATACCGGGCATCCATTCAAATTCTCGTATTCACCGCGGTAGAGGATGCAGTCGTTGATGCATGCATGTATCTTCAGAACCTCTAAACCTAGAGGGCAGACAACCTTCTTTGCTTCGTACGTACTGGCGGGCAACTCGTTATTCTTTGGAAACATATTCTTCAACATTTTCAGCAAGTTTTCAAATGCCGAGTCAGCTACACCTGCCTGTGCCTTCCATTTCAGCAAATTCAGTGTGCAGCCCAGCTTTTTCAGACCATCATCGCATCCGGGGTACAGCGCCTTCCTGTGATCCTCTAACATGCGATCCAAATTCTCCCTCTCCTTTTCAGTTTCGCAGCGTCTCCGTGCATCAGCAATGGTCCGACCAAGATCATCAACGGGATCATCACGTGCCTCTTCTTCACCTTCCCCTTCACCTTCCCCTTCACCTTCAGCATCCTCCATGAAAGTATCACCGAAATGAGCAAGATAGCTTTCATCGATGAAATCATCCCCTTCTTCATCTTCTTCCATTATAACCCCTCTTTCTCCATGCTTGGTCCAACAATTATAGCTTGGCATGAAACCGTGCCGAAGCAGGTGCATGTGAACATCTCTTGAGGAAGAGTAACCCTTCTGATTTTTGCAGTTAACACATGGACAGATAACAAAACCCCCATGCTTGTTCGCATTAGCCACTACGAGGAAATCTTTCAAACCCGTAGTGAACTCGCTGGAGAGTCGGTTACCGTACATCCATTGCCGATTCATATGCATTATTATAATATAAAATATATAATTAACCATCATGCATTTGTTAAACTAACTAGCTACAAACAATATAAATTAAACAATGAACTACACACATGCATATTTTTATCAATGACACATGAAAGGTTCAAGTTGCTAACCGCGATCGAGGAGGAAAAAATAAATGAGAAAGCTCAAGTGTGGCTCCAACACTTCATATCATGTTTGTTTCATGCTCTTGGGGCATTTCATCAAACACCTTATGTGCATAAGAGGAACCAAAAGCAAACCTAACACCCACTTGTGAAGTTTGTGAAGAGAATGGCTCCAAATGGCTAAGTGTTGGCTGCTGGATGGGTATATATAGGGGAGGGGCTTTAGTCGCGGTTGGCCTGGCAAACCGCGACTAAAGGCCTTCGGGCACCTTTAGTCGCGGTTGGCCTGGCCAACCGCGACTAAAGCCCCCCACGTGCACCAGCTGGCCACCGAGCGCCCTGGGCCCAGGCCTTTGGTCGCGGTTCGCCTCCCGAACCGCGACTAAAGGTCCCATTAGTCGCGGTTCCTATAGCTTCGCGACTTATGGGGCTGGACGGAAGCCTATTTTTCTACCAGTGCCTAATGGCATCTTTGACTAGACAAACTACTTTACAAAGTAACTTTAATCATAGGTGACGCCGGTATCTTCTTTAATCAGGGAGGCTAACGTCCTCCGGTTGCTTTTGGCGTCACCTTCCTCTTTGGCGCCAGGGCTTCGTTTAAACCTTGGGACGCCGGTGTGGATGTCGTCAACGACGTCCGGGAGGGTGCGGCCGGGAACGCCCCAGAAACGGAGGCGCCCCTCCTTGTTCCACGTGTTCCTCCGGCCGATGAGGCCGTCGGTGTTGGCCATGTCAGCGTCGTACTACGCCTGGAAAAAGTCTGCCCACCAATCATTGTTGCCGGTGGGGGCCCAGGTGGGATCGGCGCGCTTCTCAGCGCTGAGGCGCGCACGCTAGGCTATGATCGCGTCCCTTGAACGATCCATGCCCGGCGGCGGCGAGACGCCGATCCCGTTGACGGTCATCCTCTAGTCGCCGCTGCTTAGCAGGTGCATGTCCGGCGGAACATGGTACCGCGCGTGGTACATCGCCCATGCCTCCGTCATCATGTGGCTGCCGCGCCCGACGCTGTTCGCGGCGAGGATATTGTTGCGGCAGGACGAATTGAAATGTGGCGTTAGGAAGGAAGGAGGCGACGGCTATCGAGAATGGCACGACGAGATTGGAATGTGAAAGCGATGAGAAGGAAGGAGGGCCGCTCTTTATTACAGCGGCGGCAGCGAAGGCGTTGGCCGTAATAAACGCCGGCACGAATGACCACACGGTCATGCGCGACGAGACGCATCACTGCGTCGCCTGAAATAGCATGGAGGCTTTTAACATCGTTTGAGTAGGGGTAAGCGACGGGTTTTAGACTTTCGTGTCAATGAACCTTTAAAGCCGCACGACTGAAACCAAAAAAATGTCCAACGCGTGTCCGTGGAGATGCTCCTACGAGGGTCGCTGCAAAGCTTCCCTGCCGGTGGAGTTATTAACCCGGGCAAATATCACGTACGTAATCCATCCACAGATGTTGCTTTCATCTGGAGAAATCCCATGCTTTCTCCGCGCCTCCACTCCATTCCATTCCATTCCTCCCAGTTCCCTCCTACCTTCCTTTCGCCCCTCCACTTTTCATACCTCCGCTCGGCCGCGCGCTCCTACAAAGCCCCGCCCCTGCTTCATTCCCCTGCCCAAACCAGAGTGCTCCTCTGCCCCGACGAACAGAGACAGAGAAAGACAGACTCGAGTAGCCATGTCGTCGGCTGCAAGCCCGGTGGTGGTCGCGGAGTACATCGCCGAGATCGAGAAGGCGCGGCGGGACCTCCGCGCGCTCATCGCCAGCAAGAGCTGCGCACCCATCATGCTCCGCCTCGCGTACGTGCCGCTCGTGTTCCTCCATTATGTTGGCGTTTTCTATCTCCCATAACGACGGTGACCATGGCGCAGATGGCACGATGCCGGCACCTACGACAAGGCCACCAACACCGGAGGCCCCAACGGCTCCATCAGGCTCCCGGAGGAGCTCCGCCACGCGGCCAATGCAGGGCTCAATATCGCCGTCGACCTTCTAGGTCAGCACGCCACTCGATTCTTCTGTCAGACGATTTCACTTGTGATCCAGTTAAGCAAATATAACTGATTACCCGCAAAAGAAAAAAAAAAGCAAATATAACTGATGGTGAGTTCCTATGGTGCAGAACCAATCAAGCAGAAGCACCCCAAGATCTCGTACGCCGACCTGTACCAGCTCGCCGGGGTTGTTGCCGTAGAGGTCACCGGTGGACCAACAATAGATTTCATTCCTGGCAGGAAGGTGAGTTAACAAGAACAGCAGCATCCACAGGTTCATTTCCAGACCCTGCTTAATTCTTGTCAAAGTACCTTAATACTAGTACTCTTTGGCATGTGAACCAGGATTCTTCAGTTTGCCCTGAGGAAGGACGCCTGCCAGATGCTAAGCAAGGTAACCAATTTGTACCACCACTCTTTAGATTCTACGAATCTTTCTTTGTGAATGAAATTCGAGATGCTAAAATGTCGTATTGCATTACCGAAAATTAGTTTCAGCTCATGCACTTTGAATTAGAGTTTCGCAAAATCATGTGCTTAAAGAGCTAAAGATCGCTAAAAAAATGCTTCTGTTATCATGTCTTCAGGTGATGTGTTCTACCGAATGGGATTGACTGACAAGGACATAGTAGCACTCTCGGGTGGACATACTCTGGTAATCTAACCTCACATTTTTGGCGTGTTAACATAACAACTCATCAACCACATTTCTTTTGATAGAAAGTTGTTATTCTGCAATTGCAAATTTTCAGGGGAAAGCCCGGCGTGACAGGTCGGGATTCGAAGGTGCTTGGACAAAGGAACCTCTCAAGTTTGACAACTCCTATTTTATGTAAGCATGACCATGACATGTTTCATCAGTTGCCGCTGCCCATCAAACATTGCCATCACCTCACTTCCTCTTCTGTATATGCGCAGTGAGCTTCTGAAAGGGGACTCCGATGGCCTCCTGAAGCTGCCAACAGACAAGGTTCTAGTGGACCATCCAGCTTTCCGTCCATACGTCGAGAAATATGCGAAGGTAAATCACAGTGGAATTCAGAATTTCTCCAGTCCTTGTGCTACAATATTTTCCTAGCTTGTTGGATATAGCTGGCATTTTTTTCTGCGCAGGATGAGGAGGCGTTCTTCAGGGACTACGCGGAGTCACACAAGAAGCTCTCCGAGCTCGGGTTCACGCCTTCCCGCGCTAACCTATTGGCGTGGAAGTCCAGAGACAAGGCGAAGAGGGTGGTGACGACAACTACGGCTGTCTTCGCAGTTGCTGTTGCTGTCATCGCCTGCGCTTACATCTGCGAAACCAAGAAGAAGCTTGGTTAATTTCCATCTTCACATTATTGCATAGTGAACAAACTTAATGGAACGTTCAAGATGTGGTGGAGTCGTACATGAGAACTGAGACTCGTCCGGAATTACTGTGTCAGTAAATGCGTATGTTGTGAAGTTGTACAGAGAACGAAATAAGGAACTTATGGTACTTGTCGAATGTGAAGTTTCTACTAGGGTTGCTGCCTTCTCAAGCAGTGGAAATAATCTATTGAATGAGTAGGCAACGGCGGTCAGTTAGACATCCTGCTCGGATTCCAAAGCTAACTACACAAAAAAAGGTCAAAAGCCAAATAAAAAAGCAAGAAAGTCTAAATCTTCATTTGTTTCTCAATGAATGGCATGTTTACCATTAGGTCTTCGTGATTTAACTAAACATTTACATATTGCTAATTGTATTTAGAAACATGAATTGGATTTTGTGGCTATTTTAAAAACAGGTAAGTTTTTAAAATTACCTATCAGGTGGTGTTGATTTCACTTGGATTTCTTGCTCACCTTGTGGACGATATGGGAGCTTATTACTTGGCGCAGAAAGAATACCATGAATGTGTTGGCTAGTTTGAATCAAGCTTATCATATAAAACTTCACATGCAAAATAAATCTGATAATTTCACATGGACTCTGATCGTTTTGTATGGAGCAGCTTAGGATGAATTTAAAGTTGCATTCCTTTGTGAATTAGCAACTTCGCAAAATATAACCCATACCCTATTTGGCGGGGACTTTAATTTGCTAAGATTTCCAAACGAGAAGAGTAGAGGCAGATTCGATAATCATTGACCTTTCTTATTTAACACTGGCATTGACACTTAAGATTTGAGAGAGATGTCGACTGGAAGGCAATTCACCTGTGCAAACAACCTTCCAGAACCGATATACTAAAAAGTAAATCGCGTACTTATGGACACAGATTGAGAACCTAAATTTCCATTTATCATTGTATAGGACCTAGCACGTATAGAGTAATTGTCGGATCATGCTGCTATTCTGTTAACCATGGGAACGCCTAGACCAAGATGCAAATGTCAATTGAAATTTGAACTGCTTGGACGGTTGCATCGTGATGGTTCTTTTTTATATGGGTAAAAACATATGGGAGCAACCTGTTGCGTGTCATAACCCTATCTAAAGGTGGAATAAAATAATAGATGCATTGCATAAATACCTTAGAAGATGGGCAAGGCATACACATCTAAAAGTTGAATAGTTCGGTTGCCATCAATTATAGATGATCTAGAGGCCATTGCAGAAGTACGATCTTTATCGTCGCATGAGATTGAATTAAAAAGACAATCCAATGTGCATATAGCTCAACTTTTGCGAGAAGTGAAACTCAAATGGTACCAACATTCAAAAGTCCAATTTATTTTGGAAGGAGACTTAAATACAAGATACATTCATAGTTTCACAAATAACAGACACCGAAAGAAACTTATTCATTCTCTTCTTTAAGATGTGGGATTGATCAAATGACATAAGCAATTAAAGACATATATAGAAAATTATTACAAAATCTATTTAAGGAAGAGAGGAAGGAAACTTCTTGATGGATGAGTGAAAGGACGAGATGTCACCTAGAAGGGAGGGAGGAGTGAATAAGCGTTTCAAAAACAATTACGAATTTGTCTTGGAAGAATGCAGAACTAAATAACATTTATTTTACAAGAAAAAACAAAAATAAGCAACGCACTAAGTGCACCAACCAACTATGCAAGATATATAGCATAAGATATGTATAACGCAAGTGGCAAGCAAGATATGAGCACTTCAAACTCGATGGCTATCACAAGGAAACTAAGTTTCGGTATAGAGATAACTGAGGCACACCGAGATGAAGATATGTTCCTGTGTTCCGACACACGAAGTGGGGTACGTCACGTTGATGAAATGCAGGTTACCACGAAAATCTCCCGAGCGCTACGATGGAACACCTTCTTCTCCAAGCCAATTCCGTGGAGGACAAAGGCCCTTTCTTTATGTTTAACTTTCCTCCACTCCAGATATGACAAACTCCACAACCACTTCACAAGCTCCACGAAGGAGAAGCCCGATCTTCTTTACAATCTTTCACAGAGAGATCATCGAAGCACCACCAATCTTTCACAACGAGATCACAGAAGCACCAACATCCAAGCCAACAAGGATATCATCTTCCAAGAGTAATAAGCTCACCATCTTTCACTCGAATAAATCGTAATGAAGAACTAAACACTATGCAAGGATGCAAAGCAAGAACACCAAAGGTGTTCAAAAATCATTCACGCCCAAATCCAGTAAAACAACAAGTGCTAGGGAGGAATTGAAGGAAGAACAACGGAAGAAATTAACAAATGACTCCAATTCTAGATCCCAAGAGTTCCCCTCACTTAGAGAGGGGTAAAACAGTAGAACATAAAATTCATTCTGTTTTCCTCTGAAATTATTAGAGGGGATCATCCAATCAAGAGCTCAACGTGTAGGCTTGTGCTCCTTCTCTGGTCATAGCTAGCTAGAGCGGACATGAGAGGGCTCTGATTCATGGACAGAGGAAAGATAGATGAAAGCACTGAACAAATGGGCAGAACCGCAGAACTGTTGGAGATCATGGTAGAGCCTCCACACGAATGGATACCGCACGTCTTGCAGTTGGAGCAAGGTCTTTATTGTCACGTAATGTCCCTTGGTCTACCTCCACACGAGGACTCTTCATATGGCTCCATTGGTTTTATCTCAGAGACAGTGAAGGAGAGGAGGAGGCATAATAACGGCAGTGTTTTTTATAGGGCTCGTTCCATCAGGTGGGCATCAAAGAAGATGGACCAACGGGTGCATATGGGCCAAATAAATGGGCTTCACGGAATAACTGAACCAAAAGGAAAAAAGCCCTTCTTCCTTCTCGGGTTGCATCCCATGTCTTTGCATAGTAGATCATTATACCAGATATGAAGAACGCCTATACAGGACCTGCGGAAGTAGCCGCGAGAGTACCGTTTCATGAACTTCTCCCACTCAAGGATATCACTCTGCATTGCTTTAATACTTGGTAATCTGAATCCAGCATCCAGGAAATGTGCCAGCCACTTGGCCCGAATTTCTGCTGTGTAGAGGTTCGCCAAGCTCTCGGAGTAACCAAGGACCGCGAGCTGTGGAATCTTAGGATGTATACACTCCCTGAAAATAACAAAGAATTAGCAACGATTTATAGATTGGAAACTACATAGCTGGGAATATAAAGAAATGATATATACAGAGAAGTAACCTATAGAGGGGTAACGTTGAGGATGTTGGTCCGACTGCAATACTCTGAAAATATTCAGATACAAACATGTCCTTGATCTTCTGATCCCCCTTGAACCCTGTTCCGAAGATAACTATGTCGCTCTTTATCGGTGAAGACTCGCCTTCAACAAGCATTGCCAAGGGCGCATGGTAGCATCCATCTTAGCCTGTTACAACACCGCCCGACACTGCATGAATCATTTGTTGTCCCTGATGGCTCGCATCAACCCCATAGTCAGCTAGAGCACTACTCGATGCCATTGGCAGCATTCCCCGTAGCCGATGGCAGCTGACCACCGGGCTGGCTCTTAGTAGCCATGGCCGCACCTTGCTCCTGACTGCCGCCAATGGCACCACCACCACACATGACAGATGTGGAGATGAGATGGGATGCTGCTGTGGGAGGCCGGGAGGAGCCTGGGCGTGGATGGGCTGGGCGGGCTTGGCCATGTCGCGGTGAAGTTCGGCAAGGCCTTCGGGCTCCGCGTCACCGTCATCAACACGTCGCCAGGGAAAGAGCGCGAGGCTAGGGAGAGCCTCAAGGCCGACGACTTTGTCCTCAGCACCGACCACAAGCAGATGCAGGTATGGAAATACATCCATGTTCTGTACAAGTCAATGGAGTCTGCTCAAACTGAACTAATTTATTCCTGCTGACAATTCAGGCCATGGCGAGGAGCCTCGACTACGTCATCGACATAGTCTCGGCGTAGCACTCGCTGGGCCCCATCCTGGAGCTGCTCAAGGTGAACGGCAAGCTGGTGCTGGTGGCTGCTCCCGACAAGCCCGTGGAGCTGCCGTCGTTTCCGCTTATCTTCGGGAAGAGGACGGTGAGTGGGAGCATGACCGGAGGGATGAAGGAGACGCAGGAGATGATGGAACTCTGCGGGGAGCACAACATCGCCTGCGACATTGAGCTTATCTCCACTGACAGGATCAACGAGGCCCTAGCACGGCTCGAGCGCAACGACGTCCGCTGCCGATTCGTGGTCGATATTGCAGGAAACAAGTCAAGGATCTTGTTGGCTGCTCTGTTTACACGACATGATAGGGCACCTGTTCTTTTATAGGATATGAGGTGCTGGAGTGGTGAATTCAGTTGTATGATGTGGGAATCGCATGATATATATTCTTTGGTCCTCCGATTGGCTCTTTGTCTCTTTGTACTCAGGAGTACAAAGAGTCATTAAGTTGATTATGCGTAAGTGTTGTCGAAATTGTACTCTCAAAGCTACTTATCGTGCTATGTGGTTCCGACCCAAATGCTCCAAAAAGGATCTTATCAGAGAAGTTCTCTCTCAGAGCATGGTGGTGTCACGCACGTACCAGTGCAAATTACGGTAGAAAAGTAGAATGCTCTAGGCAACATTGCTGGAGGAGCCTGGTGCCATGACCTTGAGTCTATTCGGAAGAACAATTGTCCTGATCCACCTTCTTCAAGCCGTCCATGGCAAGGATGGGAGTTTGAGCTCCACAAAACCGTCATGGTAGTTTGAGTACTCATCTTTAAAATCTCAGTTCCACCACTGGATATGTGTGTGTCAATGGTATCATCTCCATTGCATTAAATGTGACTGTACCATAGATCGTACTAATGGAAATCAATCTCTATGTCGCATCTCTAGGATAATAAGTCTATAGATAGAAAAAATCCAGATACCAAAAAGTGATCAAGAAAATGTTTTGTTGATTTTATTAATGAGCATCCCTAAATTAAACGTCTTGATTTTTGGTCCAGACGCTAACACCAGTTAGCCTTCACAATCCCACAAACGCTATGATGAAGTAAAAAAAATCTTTCGATGGGAGTACAAAATTTATGCTATTGTAGCAAAACTAATTCCTACATTAGTCCCGCAAATAATTCTATGAAGCAAAAAAAATGTTTTGATCGCTATAGTTTTTCTTATAGTATCATATAATCGTCCCAGCAATTTTTTTGCCAGTGGGTCAAGAAAGTATTATAGCATTTCAAAAAACTAGTGTAGCAAAACAAATACTATTTTGTTCCAATCCCGACTCCACCCCCATAGTAGGGTAGCATTGCCAAGGGCGCATGGTAGCATCCATCTTAGCCTGTTACAACACCGCCCGACACCGCATGACGCATTTGTTGTCCCTGATGGCTCGCATCAACCCCATAGTCAGCTAGAGCACTACTCGATGCCATTGGCAGCAGCCCCCGTAGCCGATGGCAGCTGACCACCGGGCTGGCTCTTAGTAGCCATGGCCGCACCTCGCTCCCGACTGCCGCCCATGGCACCACCACCACACATGACAGATGTGGAGATGAAATGGGATGTTGTACGTCGCAACAAAAAAACCAACTATTGCAGAAGAGAATAAAAGGAACATGGATGGCTAATTTACCTGTTGGATTGGTGTTAAGGAAAGCCATCCATCGATCAAGTCCACGCACATCCTTCCTATGCCAAGATCTAGCTCGTAGCAGAGTGCTCCTCTCCTCCATGATGCTAGATCAATCGGCATGACGAGCTCGCCGCCACCGTCTGCAGGCCGGCCGTCCAGTTATCGCACCCACGATGTCTCATCCCTGTGTCATCAAGTCACCTGGTGAACAGATCAATCCAGCAATTGAGATTCAATCATCCGGCTAGCCGATACGCAGCGAGGATGAAACACAAGAGTATAAGACCATATACCTATCAATCTATCTTTCCAGATAGAGTAGAGTGCCCTCTCCTCTCCTCTCCTCTCCTCTCCGAGCAAGAGTCAAAGTCTAAGTCACACGCGACGCACGCGTAGACTCCACCCCTTCTCATATTTATAGACTCAGTTCACATGTTGAGTCTTTTGTTTAAGTTTTGATTCCTGGCGCCACACACTAAAATTTCATCTCCACTTTCAAGTTGCCGCTCTTTCTGTTTCCATCGTCCCAAAGCGAAGACTGGCAGGCAAAGAGACGGGTAGTAAAGCGGTCATTTTCATCTTCCTGTTAATTAACCGCATCCCGTAATTTAAGCAAATCTCCATCACCGATCCGTGCCTACCATCTCCAGCCAATGCATGCAGTACAGTTGATTGGTCAAGGTGGGAACATGCAGGGATTACGGAAAGTCCGAAACATTGGAGCCTATATCGCTTCAAAATAGGGAACACAAAAAAATACAGATCTGATTGGAGGTTGTTAGTGGGAAGGACAAATTAGAGAGGGGTCCACAAGGTTAAGGCACTTACTATAATTCACTATCTGATTAGAAACTTTTACAAGGAAGGAAGGATAAATAAGCTAGGATACTCTACGGTGTTTTTTCTCTACCAGATATGTTTTGTTTCCTCACGCTTTGCCTGGCTAGATTAGTTCTGGACATGGTAGTCTATCTTATTTTTGTTTGTTAGGGCAGGTTGATTACATGTTGTGATTAGCGCCTCAAATTAGTTACTGAATCGAAGAACGATGGAAACAACTGATTCATATACCAGATTTTTAGGATATTAATCCTCTAAATAAAATCTCGTTTTACGTTACTAAAGAGTCTCCTCGATTTTTCCACCCATTAAGATTTTTTATGTCCTTTTTTCTATTGTGAAGTTCATCACACGCCCTACTGAAGCTAAGGGCAGCCCAACGCCCCAACAAAACATATCTTCCATCTGAAAGTGGACGTCAGATTTTTTGTTTAGGTGGAGAGCTACAGGAGAAGAGTTCAAGAAAAAGATGCTAGAGGAGAAGAGTTCAAGAAAACTGGAGTATCTTCTTTTTGGTATATATCTTATTCACAACCTCTAGATGAATTAATTCCCCGTTCAATCCGGTCACCCTTCCCAACCGCTTTTGCAGTGCAATGAGCTGGAGACGCCTAAATACGATTTTAGTGTATCTGCGTTGTGACCGCCCTAATATATCGGAAATTCAATATAAAATAATATGCACACAACACAGCTCATATGGCATTCATATACACACATTCCGGCTCAGCTCGCAACAGTCAAGTAACAAACATGCCAAATGAAACCGCGGTGCCACCATTACAACTCCTGGGCCTAGAGAACAGAGAGAGAACAAAACAATGCACAGCTACATTCCATCCTCTTCAAATGGCTCTCTCTCCAGGGTCTTTCACTCGGCCGAATCTCACGGTGCCCATCTTGGCGGCTCGCATCTATCTCCCACATATTATGAATAATTATATTAGTCAAAAATGAATCGTAAAATATTGCACAACAACAGCATGAGGTGTAAATTTCTTTTCATGCTATAGAGAAACAAAGCTTAATTAGCACCTCTATGGACATCTTGCAAGCGGGATTCCTTTATTAAAACTGCTACATCAAGGAAGATGAAGACCACGAACTTTCATGCATATTCCTTCAAATTTAACACAAGTACTACCAATATCTAGAAATAGGTAGATGTTTATCAAGCTCGTTTAGTATGCTAGCTGCCAAACTACATTATTTTCTAAGATAGTATTGCCACCTAGCATATATAGTAAGGCTGATGCACCAAGAACACTAAATACAGGAAAACCAATTCTCTACCAGTGTTGGGGCACTAAACAAATCCCCGGTTCCGGCTTGTATATACAGTACGGTAGGGTGGAGATCCCGCCGGCGGCGCCTTGGAGGAGGTGGGGCTGGTGACGGGTGGTTTGGTGTCGGGGCGGCCTTCTCCGGCGGTGGAGCTCCTGGGGGCTCGTCGTCGTCGCGCTCGACTTGCGGGGGCTCGAGGCCCGGCGTGGTGCTCGAGTCCTTCGGCCTCCCGTCAGATCCGTGTTGGCGGAGGATCTGGCGGCTGGAACTCAGGGCTGGGCAAGCTCGGTGGATCCTGTCTGCATCGACGTCGAAGACGGCTGCGGTAAGGTGGAGTAGATGGAGCGGGAGGGCACTCGCCGTGCTCGTTCATCGGCACATGTCTTAAAATTTAGGGGGAAAATCAACCCAAGCAGCTAGTAGGTAATATGCACCAAAATTTAGGGAAATTTTGACCAGTATCTTGTAACACCAGCCAGGCCAGATCCTGAAAGAATGAAATCTCCACACACATTAAGATGCTATGTTCACTCACTGCATGACAACAGCCTGCATCTTCTAGATCTCTAGGAAATAAAACACCCAGATAGTTACAACATGTAGCAGCATTAGCCCAAGAACAAAAATAAATAGCCTACTCTTACTTACCTTTTGTCACTAGAAGTATCCTACTTTAATACAACAACAACAACATCAAAGCCTTTTCCCAAGTAGCCTACTTTAATGCGATTGAGGAAAAGAAGGATACTTGTGTCAACGGTGGGCGACGTTGTCTGCCACCTTTGAAGTAGCGATCCAGCCGCACACGAACAAAGACTATGGTGATGTAAAACAAATCTCAGTGTAGAAATGCCCATTGGATCATTAGCAGACCTGTGACTTCACTTGGAAAAATGTATGTCAGAACTTATTAACGCATAACAACAATTACAATAATTACAACAATTACACCCTACACATAACATTATTGGCAGCTCTTCGTCTCCACATGTTATAAAGCTTCATAAAAAAATGCAACTCACCATGAATCATCTTTGGGCTTGCCATAGTTGTATATATCCTGCCCTCTTGCATGCTATCCCGCAGACGATGGCAGCAATACAGATGGAAGTCTAAAATAGTTGTAGTACTCCAGTCCCTTGGGCTTGACAGCTCCTCGCCCGTCTTCATGTACCACAAACCACCAAATTAGTGCAGTGCCAACTAATATTTGCAAGACAATTATTTCAACATATGCGGTATGGCCTTACCGGGGATAAGTCGAGGCCAGGCAATTGAAAATATGTATCCATTGACACCCATGTCGTCAAAAGCTTCCTGTTGTCGAACAAGAGATGAGTTTATGACTGTAAGCTTGACATCAAGTTCTTGATCTGAACAATATGCCATTTATTCTAAACTAACCTTGTAATTGTCATACTGATCTGCAGTGACATCAGCATTCACGCCTACAGATTAGCATGCAGAAAGTCAAATAACTGTATGTCATTATCAGGAAAAAAAATTGCAAGATAAATTTAGATTGGGTTTCCTTCCATCCTCTTGTCAACGACACATTCAGTCTTAGAAATTTGGAGGATGTTCAGGCAAGTAAGATAGTAAATGTGTGCCATAATTAAGCTTATGGTTAATTCGAAACTTGTGATCTGCTAAGTTGAAGCTATTCATATCCCTAGGCTTACCTTCGAGGTCCAATGTTCATCTAGGACCTTGATTCCATAGCACTAACCTTGATTGACATTCAGAACAAGATATATGGTTTGCAAGTCTCACCTTGTTTTCATCATTGTCACGAGCTCATTGGGGACTACCCAGGTTCCCATGGTCGTAGGCCTCATCACGATTCGGCACCACGATCCACCACTGCCAAGAAAAAAACAATAATTGAGTATCTAAATAAGATTAATTAAGCACTGAATCCTAAAGCAAATTGGCAACAAAGATACTCAAGATATACATCTGGCACCCCAGCAATCATAACACATCCAGCAGCCCACTTCAATCTGTTAACTACCTCAAAAACTCAAGAAAAAAGGAGAGAAAGCAATAAAATATAATTTTTTCAAATTATTTGGCACCATGTTTTAAGTTGTCAAGCACCCCTGTAAAATACATCCGGCACCAAGTAAGCAAGGATAAGCCCATAATTTACAAATCGGCATGCCCGGTGTCCGCAAGTCAAGGGTCAAATTAAGCAATAGGCACCACACGTTAACCCGTTAAGCAACCTTGTAAAATGTCAGTATGTAACAGTATATACCAGCCAGTGCTAGAAAATTTTATAGCTCAGTTATGCAAACACCCACAACAGATTGATACGAAGACAAAGTGCAAGAATCATCATGTATAAACTCACTAGTACTTGTATAAATACAACAAGATACAAGTGCATGAATCAAAAGTTCAAAACAAAGAGAAAGCTCCTTCTACAAATACAACAAGACGAATTGCAGGTTGACGCTATCACTTATAAACTCAAAGATAAATTAACACTTCACATGTCAATCAACTCTTGTACATTTTGGGGCTACGAAGAAAATTAGCACTCAAGAGGAACGTAATATACCTGGCCATGGGCAGCCCGCCCCGAAGCCGTAGGCCTAGGCCTCAAAATGTTGGCCAGATAGTCGGGCCGAGCCTGGGTATCCCCAAAACAGCATTTAACGAAGAGTTGATTGACATGTACCAGCATGATGGCCCAACGGGGTTTCCAGGCTTTCAACCGAGCTAGGCTTGGGCCTAATTTCCATTCTCGGGCTTTTCTTGGCCCAGCCCGACACATGGCCAGGTATAGAACATAATAATCAGTTAAAAGAGCATGTTCTTTCCATGAATTAGCATAAGAGTCAGTCATGCAACACCACACATGGTTCTAAGAAAAAACACGACTCAAACATGCAGAGGGCCTACTATGAACATCGCATCGCGGCTGTTCCAGTGTAGTGCTTGGTAGCGGAAGCCTTTCACTCTAGACAGAACCCCAGAGATGTGGACTTGTGGCACCGGCAAAAGAAGAAATCAGTCACAGGATGGGGCAAGGTGAAATGTCTTATGGGAACACTTGAGTAGAACTTCTTTTCAATCCGTGTCTGGTACACACACACTTAGTAGTAGAGAATTCAACCTTAGGTAGCAAACTGTGTTTACATGTTTACATGTACCAGCAAGATAACTGTCAGAAACCTCTATAATCACACACACTAATGTACCATGTTTTAACGGTCAATAGCTCTTTTAGATCAGAATATTGTTCTACGAAAACCTTGATCAAGGTGAAATGTCTAATGATTCTCAAAAGTTATTATCATTTTACAAGATTTACAACCTGTCTTCTCATTGAAATCGACTCAAACATTTCGCAGGTACAATAAATCGAAAGCAATCGTAGTGCATACTGGCAGTAAATTTTGAACTAGAAGAAATTTTCCAGAGAAACTTTGTCACAACATGTAATTAATAGGTTTTGAGGTCTTCCACCACCCACCCAAATATCAAAATGAAAGAAATCTGCACTTAAAACAAAGACTGTGACAATGTCATTATGTTCTCACAAGGATAAGAGAAATACCAAATAACATGTAGAGGTCTCAAAAATAAGAAGCAAGCTAATTGCGAAGAATGGACGTCACACAAATGAGCAGGTTACATTTAGCATCAGAATAACATAAACAAAAAAAGGACCAATGCTTCATCCAATAAACATGAAGAACAAACAATACACATATTGGTAGAAGGATAATTTTGCCCCTACCAGTACCTTGCATGACATCCAGTACTAATAGTGATCAAATGGTCCAGTACTAGCGACTGTGTGCAAGCATACATCGCACTGCCATATTAGTTCTTCAGTAAATTGGTACTAAGTGCAAGCCGGTCTATTACCTAGAAATTCAGCCGTGAAAAACTCTAATATCGGTGAACAATTCCCCAAATAAGCAGGTTCCATTACATTCGTTACATGATTAAGCAGCCATCAATTATTATCGGTAGTACCGGTGCATATAGCGCAAGATATCATGTTATAGAAAGCTCAAGAAAATGAAAATTTTGTTTCATATGCTCTACAGGAAGCCATCCAAATGTCACTAGACCAAACACTCCAACATACGTAGAAATTCATAAGCAATTTCTTTAGCTTCATGCTCTATGGAAAGCCACCCAAATATCGATAGACCAAAAACTACAACAAAATGAAACAAGCCAGTTTCATGTTCTACATTTTTTGAACCATCCAATGCTATTTGCAAACGGTTTAGTATCTAGAAATTCATTCATCAAAAACACACATTCAACGCTCAAGAACCCAATGGTGCAATAGACTTCACCTCAAAACATTAACATAAATATTACATTATTCTACTACCGCCATTCATTCAACTGACATGATTTCATAATATTACTACATTATGGCGTCCATTAAATCATCATAAAAATGAAGCAAAGCATAAGCTTTTCCCAGGTTTGAAAACCAGCACCAACACACCAAAAACATGGATAATTATGAAACATCCAAATCACCACAAATTTACCATTTCAATTGCGGGATATATACCATATGACCGAAAGAGCATAGAAATAGCCAAAATAGCACAAGTCTGAGGGTACCGGCAGTGTTTTTGTAGACCCCACTTAACACGTGAATGTACTTGGGCGCCGCAATGCCCGACTCCCCTTGTTTCTCCAGGTTGCCCTCAAGTAACTTGAGCCTCAAACCAACGGCTCATCTCCTTTCACCAAGCTTCATCAGGTCCACGCTTTGGATGACGCTCTCTCCTTTCTCCAGATGGCAGCGCTGACTTGGAAACTGAGCTTTATATCAGCTATCTGAACATCGCATTGTGTGCAACAGATAGACTGCCTAACTCAATATATTTGCAGAAGCTACACTTCAAGTACGAATGCAGGGTTTAAATAACCATGTCATTCTAAAACAGAGAAACTGAAAAATAGAAAGCTGCAACTTCGGGGGATTTTGGAGTAGCGGTGTTATGTAAATTCCTCCTACGAAGGAACATGATCCTTTGTGATTTATAATATACCACCCGAACTTGTCTAGCATGCTACTAGTTGTAATATAACTACCATTATTGTATCACCTTTCTTACTCTTTCCCCCATGCATGGTCACTTCTCTTATTCCTCACTTAGTGTTTCTTTCAAAAAAAGAATATGAGGATTACTTTGGTGCAGGTGAAGTAAAGTAGCAGAACCACTAAATAAACTAAGTAGCATAGTCGGTATGTTTGTATCAGCAGCTTTCTATACTGCAAGTCGACTTATATGCATAGCTAAGCACCAATGTGTCCAAGATATATTAATGCTTAGCAGCTAAAGAAACCATATAAACTATTCTATGAATAAACACGGAATAGTGCTTGCCATGATATGGTTGAAAGAATATCCAACTCATTCAAGCAGACAATTATACAAGAAGCATTCCCAAATCAATTGCTAAATAAGTTACTTCAGCACATGTGTTATGAAATTCTTCTTATCCATTTTGGATGTGCATTCACGAATTGCTGATAAAGAAATTATGCCATCAATTACCAAATAATCAGTAATTAGTCTGAAACACTGGACAACATATATAACGTGGAGGCAAAATACAATCAATCATACATACAATAAAAGGCAATAGATTGGACCAAAAATGACTCCATAGTTGTAAATGGCTATGAAATATACAAAAAGGATCGAGACAAATATGAATAGTTGTAAATGGATATGAATTAAGAAAAACAAATGGATGAATAGTTGTACCCAACTTCATGCACATTACATTCTAAAATAAAAAAATAATGAATGTCACTTGTGAGTGGTAGTGAGACAAAGGAGATAATTCACAAGAATCGGTTACTTCATCCAGAATAGTAGCATGATTCCACCACAGAACCATGACTAAGCCACTGATCTATAGGAGTTTTCTGTCTACAAATCAACGCATGCAGAAGAATTGGCAATTCTAATGCCACCATGCAGTTAATTTAAGATCAAACTACATTCGAACAACTACTATCCAACATACATACAAAATATGTATAAGCCTATACTAAAGCTAATCTGAAGCAAGCCATGCGGTCCAGAATCTACAAAACGGTGGCTCTCAGGATGCACTCATAATGCAATAAAAGCAACACGAAGAACTTATTTTTTTACAACAACATTGTGAAGACTAGGAATGAAATGTCTCACCGGCTGAACGACATTGGCAGACACAGCCTTGTTCGATTACGAGTCGCTCGATAAGTCGCGGCTTGTCGCACGACTTGTCCGGCTGTCGTAACTTCATTGACGACAACCTGGAGCAACACGACAACTTGAAGTTGTCGATAACAAATCACGACTTGTCTTTTTTTTTAGTCGAGCGACTAGTTTTGGGCTAGAACTAAAAGGCCTTCCCGTGAAACCCTACCCCCTCCAGATCGAAACAGAACCCTCCCACCCAGCCGCCTCTCCTCTGGCTGCCCTTCCCCTTGCGCTGCATCTCCTCTGGTCGCCACCAGCGCCGCCACCTATCACCTCGCTACTGTGCTCTGCGCCTCCTCCCCTTTGAACTCCTTCACGGCTGTGCCTGGGTCTTGAGCTCCTCCGAAGGCAACACCAACACGAAGCTAATTCCACCATCCGCAGCAGGCAACCATTGTTGTCCCCTGCTCTCATCTCTTCTACTCTCTATAGTAACTTTTCATGTGCAAGGTCATGTGTTGATTTCTTTTTGCCATCTCTTGTTTGCTGCAGCATATCGACTAGTCTGTGAGTCGGTACCTGAGCGACAAGTTGCAACTCAGCGACTCGTAATCCTTGCCTTGTTCTCGGCAAGGACGTCGGAGGAGCCTGTGGGGATAGAACCAAGGCGATGCACCAGCCCATGGAGGAGCAGCCTTATGCAGGAGGACGCGGTCACAGTTGCCAGGAACTTGGCGGTGGTGAAGGACCCTACCACCATCTCCTCCAGCTTGCAATTACAAGATTAAACAACTTTTTTTACTACAGTATCATAAGAACATGATGCCATGTGCCGATAAAATCCTACACCGCAAAGGTAGTTCTTGGAGAAGTTATAATTTATAATTCAGGTGCTAGTAGCTTGGAGCTTTGTTGTGACTCGTACTTGTTAAAGCATGAAAAGCAAAGTGCATGTCACCGGATCAGAGTACACTCCCAAAAGTAGCAGCATGTTAAATCACCATGGACTAAGAAATATTTTTTTTCTTAATCCACAAGGTGAGATTCCAGCAGGCAAGCAAATTACTCAAATGTAAAGAAGCGGCTCCACACGTTCTACTAGTCAAAACGTTGTACGAATATAAAAGGTACACATCAACTGAATCTGAACCATTGTCATAGTCTAGTTATCATGTTCTTTCAGTTGTTAGAGAATAAAATGATGTTCGTAAATTGGTCAATCTGTGCATAATTTGTTGGTAGACCCTCCACCAATACAGAAAGACCAAGATTCATGACATAACAAGTAGGGTAGGAGCCACTGTCACATGAATGATTAGAATAGGATCTATGTTACACGGTAAACTTAGGAAGGATAACACATGCAGCAGTTGTGCATCTTCATGCAACATGTTAGGAAGCTACTACATGGTAATAGCTAGTGTCTGGCAAGCATCGAATCTGAACAACTACCAAAACTTGCATACAAAAGTTTCGCAAGCCTCTATTCAAACAAATCTGAACCAAGTCATGTAGTCCTGAATCTATGCAGGCAGCTAGCAGAATGCAAATCATGGAGCACTAAAAGAAGCGCTAAGAACGTATTATTTTACACCCAGACAACATCTAGCAACACAGTATGAAGAGAAGGGATCAGGTGTCTCACCAGCAGCGCGCCGGCGGCGAGCACGACCTTGTTTCTGGCGAGGACGTTGGAGGCTGCGAGCACGGAGCCTAGGGACTGCGCCAGCCCACAGAGGATGACCCGGGGAAGGATGCAGCTGCCGTCGCCACCAACTCCTCATGCCTGCAATTACAAGATTACAAAACTTTTTTTAATGCAGCATAAAAACGTGATGCCATGGGCTGATAAAATTCTACACAACAAATTAGTTCTAAGAAAAGTAATTTTCAGATACTAGGAGCTAGCCTGGAGCTTTCTTATGAGTGGTACTTGTTAAAACATGAAAGTGGAGTGCATTTCACTGGATAAGGGTATACCCACAAAAATAAACAGCATGTCAAATCACCATGGAATAAAAAATCAGACTATTTTAAAATCGGCAAAAGTGTAAGAGAGCATCAGGCATGCTATTTGCTAAAAAAAATTGTACCTGTTCTACTAGTTAACTAGTTAAACGTATAAACAGAACCGTTGTCCCAACTGTACAACAATTGAATCTGAAATTGAGTGATTAAGGCCCTAACAAAACGCACTGTCCCAACACGATAGCTACCAAGTTCTACTAATTCAAGGACAGTACATAGATCCAAATTAACTCAGCAGGTATGTTTTGCCGCTGCTGCCTCAATCGATCGATGAAAATAAGCTATCTGGTATGAGGCAAAGAACAAACAAATCAATACAAGCCAAGCTGGCTTGAACTGGATTACACTACACAATTGGATTACTCAAGTTTAGATTCCATTGCTAAATGTCAAGCAGACCAAGATATATTTTTCGCAAAACAAGCCCAGCCGGTCTAGGGTTGAAGAACATGTGTATGTACCTGAATTGTGTTGACGGTTATTTCCTAGAGGTACATGATAGAGTGGATACGATCGAGTCTAAGTTGGCGTCAGTTGGTCAGTTCATAGACTGCTTTGAGTGGACGCCGTCGGAGAGAAGAGTGCGGACCGCTCCAAGTGCCTCCCTGCCACAGCCTGTGATCAGATCTCGCGGGCCGAGGCTAGAACAACTTGCCGCCTTCTCCTCATGCTTGCGTCTGCTGGTCAGTCTCCCCTCTGTCACACACGTTGCGGACGTCACATCGACGCACCCTCGCCGCTGTGCAGCACCCACCCAGCTCCCTCAGCCATGCGCACAAGTTGGCCGGAGAGGCATGTGATTGAACGCGTCCGCCGGCAAAAAAAAAACTAGCCGAGACACTGTGTCTCCATCGCGGCTGCGCCACCTCTCTCATCCTGGCCAGGCCGTACCCACCTTCATTCAGTTGAACATCGTCCACCCCCAGCACCGCGCTCTGGACGGCGACGTCCATGGCTGGCTCCTCATGAGCAGGCCGTTTTCCCCATTCCTCCTGGACCTGATCTGAATCAAAGCACAAGGGGATTACCCAGACGTGAGCAGAGCATAAAAAGGAAGACGAGGACGCATAGGAGTGAGCAGAGGGACTAACCTAGGAGAGCTTCTCATCAGGGGGACGGCCAGGAGCGGCGGCGCTTGATGCTACGGAGTTGCAGAAGACGGCCGCGGCCGGTGCACCGTCCGTCGAGCCGGGGGTGGAGGACAAACGGGGAATAGAGGGGCGTGGATCGTGTGTTGCCAAGGTTTGTGTGCTTAGGGCAATTCGCCGGAGGAAAATTGCTGCTATGTTATTGGCTGGAACACGGATCGACGGATTGTTAATTAGGAAGACCGATAAAATCTAGGCACGTCCTCCTCAACTTCCTCCCGTTAATTAAGCTGTGCACTACGTTAATTGTGATGCAAAATAGCCTGTTAATTATGGTCCTTCGTTTTTGCTTCTAATTAGGCATGCGTCATCTTCCCTCAAAAAAAGGCATGCGTGATCATCAATTTCTTCACCCCCTCCTCCTACCCTACTCTACTTGACACCTCCAGTGCAAGCATCATGGCCTGCTCGTCGGCTCGCAACATTGGCGCCGTCATTGTTTCCACCGCCATGGACTCGCTTGGACATGCAGTCTCCCTTAACCACGTCCGCGAAAAGAAGCAGTTATGGGCAAAAAATCGCGGCGGAATGGATGCTTCAGCCATGCCACATTGCAACCACAACGTGTATCGAGTAACTTTTATTGGTTAGTAGTTACACAAGCTATATAGCAACGTTGAGATACTCTGAAGGTATAGCTACAGAGTTGCAGAACTCTCTTTGAGATTGAAAGAAAAGAGACTCTAGTCTAGTAAATGGTTAAACAAATTTACCAATAAGGTCTTAGGGCATGTACAACGACGATAACACTTGACGTTAGGGTTGTTTTCGTCTGATCTCGGGATTTAGCTTGGCGTCGGCGCAAGATTAGTGCGCTCTGCCTTTTCCGCTCACACAATACTAGACGCATGGAAGGAAAAAAAAAAGGTTTTAAGCACCTCAGCTAAGCGTCTTGCTCTGAAATACCTGACTCTGAGCTTTCATTGATTTTGGTTGCGCAAGGGCCTGTACAAGAGTTCAGCGTTGTACATGCCCTTAGAGCACCCACAACGCGGAGCTAATCAGCCAGCGCCAGGATTCTAATAGGCCTTCAATCCCTCACAGCAAACGCAAAAGCTAATCTTTTTCCTGCCTCGCATGTGAGAATGGAATTCATGCGAAAGCGTTAATTAGCGTTTCAAAGAGTTGCCCGCTGTTAGCACTAACTATGCAAACCAAGCAAAACACAACTAAAAGGAGAAAACGAAAAACAAATGTAAGGGAAAGTGGACACCGATGCACCACAGAAGCAAAGTTTCTAGGATTGATGTAGGGTAGAAAAATATGCCCAGCTAGCTCAGAAAAGATTATAGATATATTTACATGAATTTGTGAATCGTCAAGGTTGTTGGCTGCTTGCTCCAACAACCTTTTGAGTGAGCTTGTAGAAAGTGTGACTTCTCCACCCAGCCTTTTGACCTGCTCTTGAAGGTCTATTTGATCCACGATAGTTGATCCACTCCATACATGTAACATGTCAGTTAGTGTCCAGATCAGTGAATATAGCAGAGCACGCTCTATAACAAAAACAACATTAGTCAATCTCATATTAGCAAGGAAGTCATAGACCACGTGCTGCTTCAAGCCAGAAGTGCTAGCCAGACAAGGAGCATAGGAAAAGGAAGATCTCACAGTTCAGAGCCAAAAGTAAACTTACTGTAACCAAATTCCATTAAACATGAATCCACTTATCAACTTACTTTAATGTGGAATCACATTCCCTAAATGGGCAACAACCAGCTCTTTGTAGGCTACCCACGAGCCAGTGTTCTTCAGCAAGCAGCAATCCAGAACTAGAATGCTTTATTACAATTAAACATGGAAGGTTTCCAGCATATTCCAAAGCACGGCTTCTGCTAACCAAGTTGCTAATCGAGAAAAGGAATGCAAGAATTTGGAATTGTGCAGTGAAGTAGAATGAGAGGAAGTGGGGAAAGTGTAAAATGTCAGAAAACCGACTCACCGGCAATGGGTGTCGAGCAATAGGTGCAGCACTAAATAGAACACCAGCCTGGGGCGGATGGACAGTTAATTATTACAAGGAATGAAATATATATGGCAGATCATCAAACTTCCAGGCTTGATGTCTTCCAGCTTCCTCGCATCTGGCTGCAGCTCCTAGCTAGCTTGTCGGGCACCTAGTCCTCCTCAATAACCTCCAACAAGAACAAAACAAGATTGGTCAGCTCCAAGGAGTGTGTTTTGACTTCAGGATCCACACGATGAGGCAACAAAGAATACATCTACATGCCACAAGGCAATCAAAATAGCATTTGATTAAGGAAAGTACCAGATCAGAGAAGAAATAGCATTTGGACTGACACCACAATCTGAAGTAGCAACACTTACATGTTTTCATTCTCAGAGTGTAAGAAACCATTTGTAAAGAAGTAGCACAAGTAAAAGTAAGATCACAAGTAGCTTAAACTTGCAAGCGAGACAACGAGCAGTAGACAAAAATTTAAATCCATCATTCACAAAAAAAGCAGCAGCAGCACACGCATTTCAATTCCTCTTTCCATTTAGGCAGCAGCACATGCATTTCAATAAAGCACAATGCACAATTATTAAAATTGGATCAGCCAAGCAGCATAATTATTGAAATTTCCCTGCTACACACATCTAATAGAGGAACTACATAAATATAACAAAAGAGCATGAAGAGAAACATAAACAGTATTAGTAATAAACAGTAGGAGTAATAAATTCCCAATTTTGTACAGACCAAGAAATAGAACTGGTGCAGCCTTAGTAACCTCATAACAAGAGTAAGAAGGCATTTGAAATACAGTATTATTTTCATAATAAGCATATAGAACTGGATAGTATGACTTCCATGTAGCCACGTATTTCAATATTAGGTGGCAAAAATTTACAGTACTGCGCATTAATTCAAGCTATCTACTTCCTGGTTGTTTAGGACATTGTTACTCAAATCTCGAACAAATAATTGTGTGAACTCTGGCTAAACACATGAGATGACATATGAATATAGATGCATACCAACATCGTGATCAGTGATCACATCAAACTTACATGACCTCCTACATCACATTTACTTCACATGCAAAAGGCAGCTGAAAAACACGGGCTGGGAAAGAAAATGGACCTCGGGAAAACCACTGTAGCTACTGAGCCACAAACTTCAACCTTGAAGACAACCTTTGGCTAGCAACTAGGCCGGTGTTACAGCCCCGGTAGCACCGGCCGCAGCTCCGCCCCTGCTCCTCACCTCTTCAAACAGGATCCTGTACAAGTATGAAAAGAAAGAAATGTAAGCACCAAACCAAACTAAAGAGAATGGGAAGCTCAGTTCACAACCATGCACTTAATACGACTATTTCCATTATGATGATATACTAGCATAATAAATTCCCAATTTTGTACAGACCAAGAAATAGAACCGGTGCAGCCTTAGTAACCTCATAACAAGAGTAAGAAGGCATTTGAACTACAGTATTATTTTCACAATAAGCATATAGAACTGAATAGTATCACTTCCATGTTGCCACCTATTTCAAAATTAGGTGGCAAAAATCTGCATGGAGTTAACTACAGTGCGCATTAATTCAAGCTATCTACTTCCTGGTTGTTTAGGATATTGTTACTCAAATCTCAAACAAATAGTGAACTATGGCTAAACACCTGAGATGGCATATGAATAAAGATGCATACCAACATCGTGATCACAGCAAACTTACACGACCTCCTACGTCACATTTACTTCACATGCACAAGACAGCTGAAAATCACGGGCTGGGAAAGAAAATGGACCTCGGGAAAAACACCGTAGCTACCGAACCACAAACTTCAACCTTCAAGACAACCTTTGGCTAGCAGCTAGACCGTTGCTACAGCGCCGGTAGCACTGACCGCAGCTCCGCCCCTGCTCCTCACCTCTTGAAACAAGATCCTGTACAAGTATGAAAAGAAAGAAATTTAAGCACCAAACCAAACTAAAGAGAATGGGAGTCTCAGTTCACAACCATGCACTTAATATGACTATTTCCGTTATGATGATATACTACCATGACGATGAATCGAAGTTAAATTAATCATTTTACAATTGATTTCTTTAGTAAAACAACACGACATCCATGATCAGCAAAATTAACAGGCACGAATCTAGCTATCGGCCAGAAACTGCTGAGTAGCTTTGCTTCATCACAAACTACTAGAACATATCATGTTTTTTATACATGCGACAGTTAACTACATGCAAAACTAAGCTGGAATGATGCAATGACAATAACAACAAGAAAAACAAGCATTTTTAGAAGCCCCACGAAGGAGACCTCCACTCCCGTCCTGCTCCAATAACAAATCGCAAATTTTTCATCAAATGCTAGTTACTAGATCGTTTCACAACATTACCTAATAACATCAGTTGAAGAAAAATAAAGTACTGATCCAGCGTAGGAAGATGTGCGACACCGGTGCAACATCATCAACCAGTCTCGCTGTCCTTCTTGTTTGATGTAGAGGTGAAGCAGCCACAACTCCTCATGCCATGGCAACCATGCTAGGGCCCCCTGAACCGCCCAGCCACGAGACAATCAAATCAGGATGCAGGAGAGCTTGAACTAGTGCCCAATAAAATAATTTTAACAATTGAGTACATAAAAAGTATAAACTTGAAAGCCAGAATGCTTGACGTGGAGAAATTTGAATCAGAAACAAATAATTGCTACAAATCAGTATATGTTCCTTAATTAACGAGTAAATTTATCAGGCTAGTTAATTGTGGGTACTCTTTAGTGTGGTGTGGCATTCATCGTGCTGCCATTTTATCTACTTTTATTTGAGACGATGGATAATCATAGATGTTGCCACTGTTTGCTCAAAAAGCATTCTTTAAAATTAAGCTACATGCTACAGACTGTTAGAATACATGATATTTTCAATACAGACAACAACATTTCAGGGAAAGGGGACAGGTCCATGGGGGACATTGTCTTAGTGGAGTACATGCTCTGAGACTATTAATCCTTGAGCAATATATTTTTAAGAACATGAAAGGCAAATTGAACTAATCTTGAACACAGGTATGTACCGTTAATTTTGGTAAAAAAACAGTAGAAGTTCCATTTATCAGAGACTTGTGGAGATATTGTTCAACCTGAACCAATCTGAAGACCTGCCGGCTGCAGCAGCACCAGCAGCCCAAGGACTCCTTCCTCCTTGAAGAAGAGGTGCAGCTGCTCGTGCCATGGCGCCGCCGGAAGCAACCAGTCGCGTGCCGATCCTATCGGGCAGAAAAGGAGGGCCCTTTCTTCTTCACCTCCCCTCCTCCTTTCCCGCTGGTGAGCAAGAGGGCCGCCGTGGTCCCGTTGGAGAGGATCTGTACGAGCGGAGGAGGGGGAAGTCGCCCGGGGCGGGTTGAGCTGGTGCAGGGCAGAGAAGGGCGGGCGATCTGATGCGCGCGTCTGGGGTAGGGTTTGTGGTGGAGGGATGCAGATCAAGGATTCCAAGCCATTGAATCAAGAGAGGAGGACGAGGTGGTCTCGGGCCGCGGCTCAGCAGCGCGAGAGCCCGCCGGAGCTGGCCGGAGACGCGGGTGGCTGGAAGCGAATTGGCCCCCCGATTGGGAGGAGGAGATGATGTTTCGTCGGTGGGAGGGGAAAGGACGAGATGGAGGAGTGTTCTGGGGTTCGTCTCCACACTTCGCCAAATTTTCGTCCAAAATTCCCGCTAGGCCGGATACAAATATTTCGGCTCCACAATCAAATATCCCAGCGCGTCAACTTTCCTTTGCCTCTCTAGTTTTGCTTAAGTAGTTCATGCACATGCAAATCAGTGGATGGATTGCATCTGCTAGAGTCTAGCTCCATGTGCATGTGGGCATACACATCTTTATCGGGAAGAAAGAAAATGTGTGCATACACATGCGGTTCTACCACACCACGTGATGAAACAAAAAATACACACATGCACGCCATTACACTTGTCACACCTGGGATAGTTTACAAAAGATCGTTTCACAAAAGGTTCGTCGAGAAATTCGCGTCATCGACGCAAGGCGAGTCCGGGATCAACACGGCTTATACAGTATGTAGGCCCGGACGGCTCGAGGAAAACAACCATGGTCCAGTGTTGGCGGAGGGCCTATGGAGCTGAGACCACTTCACATGCATCGGCGTGATGTCCACGTCGTCCGCCGAAAGGCGACGTGAAGTCAAGTGCTGACCAAGAATCCACAAAACAAGACAATGCCTAAAAAAACAAGACAATTTCTTCGAGAGAGATATATGCGGGATTAGGATGGCCACGAAGGCGTAGGGAGGTTTGGACGAGAGGGTGATTAGGGAGAGAAGTTAGGATGACCTAGCAAGATAGAGAAGTTTATTCTTGGCCGGATGACCATTGTGGTGTAGTGAGAGATTTGTAGGGCCGCTGATGATTGATTTCTTGCCCTTGAGATCCGATACGAGGAGCCATTTGAGTTTTCCATTTGAAATCAAGAATATCCGACGCATGGGCTGATTGGCGAGTTTTGCATGTTAGTAGCACTCCCTCTGTCCATAAAAGAATGTTGGAGACTTATGAGGATTTAGAGTCACGATTCGAAGAATGTCGGAGATTTATGAGGATTTAGTGTCACGATTCGAAGGATTCTTCTTTTATGGGGTTGTTTTCAGAGTAGTGAATTATGTTGGAAATAAGTAGCAAAACAGAGGTGTGGGCTAGCGGATGGATGTGCTTGGTTCTTTTTTGAAAACCATCGATACTCCGTATATACCATGCATGCGCGCTTAATTAGCAAGGGAAAATTATAGAGGACCGGGTTGCTCAGGAAAAGCGAACCGGCTAGCTAGCTAGCTGCTGTAAGGTTGCTCATAGTGGGGAGTAACTTAGACTAGTAACATATACTCCCTCCTTGCCAAGGCTTAGGGCGTAATTTTTTTTGCAATTTTTCCCAGGGAACAAGGCGCGGGCGACGCCAGGAGCTGATGCAATCGCTAAACTCCCGAATATGCCCCTCCTCTTTTCTTGGTTCCTCCTCAAAAGTCGCTGCATGTAAACCGCCGTTCCTAATTCCAAGCAGTCACGCGCAGATTTAATGGCCGTCAATGTGTGGTGCTGGGCACGCATGCTACAAAAGGGTGCCTGATTGGGTCGTGGGTTGAGAGAAGTTACAGCCATCTCTCACGTGGCGGCAGCTAGCGAGAAACGAGGAGCCTTTGCGTAACAAATGAGAGATTAAAGGGAGGGCAAAACTGGAACCTATTATCGGTTTAAACCCCATCTTAATCGGCGTGCAAACAATTATACGCCCTAAGCCTTGGTAAGGAGGGAGTACCATGTTACTACTCTAGGTTACTACCTTCATAATGGGTAGTAACTTATATGTGGTGCCATGCATTGTGTCATTTATTATGTTGTAGACTCATTTTGCCTTGGGGTGTGTGATGTTATGGTAACATAGCTAGTTACCACCTCACTCTCTTTCTTTATTTATTCGCATGCCATATCACCAAAATGCCTTGAGATGTGTGATGTTACTAGCTATGTTACTCCCACTATGAGTAGTCTAATGGACACGTGCACAAACAGTCTTGTCAGTGAACTAGCTAGGCAATGGTCGATGAGCGAAGCAAAGCGGTTTTGGCAATCGATTCCGCCAACTTGTGGGTATAGTATGTGGTGATATTTGTTTGCGCGCGCACTGGTGGAGTGGAGGGGCGTCGGATTTCTCGATTTGGCTGACGCGAGAGAAAGAAAATAAGGAGAATCAGTTTGAATTTTCATTAATTTGATGCAGCAACGGAACGAATCTAACGAGACATCGGAAAAAGCACCGCACTTGCTTGCTTTCTTCTTCAATATCGCCACCTTTCATTGAAGTGAGGAGGCAACAACGCCGTGACAACACAACAAAGCAAATTCCGCCGGACTCATCTCAAAAACAAAACAAAAAAATCCGCCTGAGCACAAATTAGCTTCATCTAACTATACTGTTCGTAATATATATCGGAGTAGTTTATTTGACGCACACATAATTTGAGTTGGAACAAATTAGGCGTGTCTCGTTGAAATCGACCAACTCGGTTCGGTTCCTTGCTAATTAAGTCACGTGGCAGACCAATCCCATCCACACGTTGGCTTGCTCTTTGCTTCTGCACTGCATGGATTAGGTTCGGGCGCTCCCGCTCGGCTTCGCTCACAAACCTTTCACGTACCAGTACTCCGCTAGCAAGTTAAGTGCAACCACTCTCGTAAACTACTCTGAGCAGCTCTAGAAGCTACCTTAAATGCGAACTGTAAACGGAGGAGTTCACTTCACCTAAATCCCGCATTTCAGTTTTAGAAACTCGTGGATAGAGCAGCCACCGAATCGTAAATTGTACATTTTAAATTTTCGGTGTTCGTTGTACTCTCGGGAAATTCAGAGAAAGTTCAGTTAACAATCACACACCGTTCATACGGATCATAGTTCATTCATACGCATCATAGTTCATACATAGAGCAAAAGAAACGGATGCGCATCTACCTACGGCGGAGCATCTATCTACGGCGGCTAGCGCACATCAACTAAGGCGGTGACGACGCTTCATTCGATGACGATGACGCCCGCCGCGCACTCCTCTGCCTTCTGGCGCTGCTGAAGCTGCCGCACCGCCTCCTCCTCCGCCTTCTGGCGCTCGATGAGGCGGAGGGCCTCCTCCAGCTCGGCGGGGGTGACCTCGCGGAGGCGGTGCGCTTGGAGCTCCGCCTGACCCGCGCTAGGACGCGCGCCTCGGCCTTGTCGGAGGCGACGTAGTCGCCGTTGATGACGTCTTCTACTTTCGAATCCTCGGAGCTGAACCCCAAGGAGAGAGCGAGCGGCGGATTAAAAAGTACGGTGGTTGCTGCCGCTGCTGCTCCCCGCACCCGAGGAGGAGGCGCCTCCATAGGCGTACGACGCGGGGGAGGGAGGTGGAGTAACTCCCCAGTTGGTCCAGTCCCGCGCCGCCCGCTTCTTGCTGCCCACCGAGCGGCTTGATTTGAGCTCGGCGCTTGTCTTGAGGAGCTGGCCGCGGGCACCGTAGCGCGGCGGGGATGGCGGTGGGATGGGGTCCATGTCGACGCGGTGGAGCGTTTCACGTGGATGGCAGTGTGGATTAGGTGGTGGCAGTGGAGTATTTGGTCGCTGGAGGTACGTCAACGGTGACGAATTTCGCGAGGGAATGCGGGGAAGTAGATAGGATTTTTGCTAGGGTCCGGTGGCCCAAGCGGCATATGCACCATCCGGCGCGGGCTGTTCTCGGGCCACTGAACTATGTTTTACGAGCCAGCACCACTATACGGGCTCTGCACGAAGCAGAAAACCGAGCGCAGCCCGTATGTCGCCGGAGTTTTTCGGTAGCCGCTAGAGCACTACTAGGGAAACAGGTAGCCCCATGTTGCTAGCAGTGACACACTATGTTATAGGTGTGTCGCTACTGTATAAAAAGATATGCGGCATTGCTATGCTACTTACCAGTGGCGCACTTGTCCAAGGCATGCGGCACTGATATTCGTGGCCCTGGTTGCATCCATCTCCCCCTCCCTCACAGCGACGCCATCACAATCTCTCCTATGCTCTGACATCCCCATCGGGAGTTCCGAGAAAGCCCCTCCCTTGTCGTCGTCGCTTGGGCGGCACTGGAGGGTCTCAACCCTAGCCACTGTCGTAGGCCGGACATGCATGGCAAAGTTTACGCCATCGACGATAGTGGTGGGATCTCCTTTTTTTCCCCGTGGTTCCGTGAGGCTCGTCGGTGTGGGCAGCAGCGGTGGTTCTTGACTTTGCGATGGGGTGTGGCGGGCATGGTGGCAGTGCGGAAGTCACGAGGTCGAGGTTACGCCATGTGCCGAGCTTCTAATAACGTTTTTTTTTTTTTTTTTTTGGTTTCACTAGATTTGGCGTTGGGAAGGTGTAAAGCATGCAGCTCAAGATTGAAACACCGCGATCGATGGATTTTGCATCGGGAAGGGTGAAGCGAAGCAACCAGAAGGCAGTAATTAATAAGCTGTGAGAAAGAAAAACAGCAGCAGCAGCTTTCACACACAAAAAAGAAATGATTGCGAGTTCGCAGCAACGCATGCAGCATATCGTACGTGAACACGGGACGCGTGTACGTCTTAATGGAGTTATTAGAAATCAAAGGACGCAAAAATAAAGGGGATGCGAAGGTTGGAATAATTAAGTAGGGAGACAATTAATTAAGGAAAAGCGAGGGATTTTTTTGAGGGCAAAAAGCGAGGGATTAATTGGTTTGGTTTGGTTCCAGGCGGCGCGAGCGAGGGATCTGGCGCTTGCTTCATTCCGTAATTAATTGCCTCGTTTGCTGGTGGGCCCGCAAATTAAGCGTGCGCACGTACGGAACCGACGCGCCCGCGCGGTCGTGCCTCATGGACAAAGCGTGCGCACGTACGGACCCGACGCGCGGTCGTGCAAGTGGATGGAGCCGAGGTCCATCGTCGGGGTCCCAGCTCCCAGCCGTGCACACGGGACTTGCGCCGGGATGCGACGCCACCAGCAGGGACAGGTGCAACAGCTGGTTCAGGTGGCCCTGCGCAGGGAACGGCACCGCGACCAAGGCCACCGATTCCGTCGCCATTGTTTCTACACTGTGTTTTTATTACCCCGCTTGTTAAGGATCACGTACATAATCCATCCATCCAGATGTTGCTTTCATCTGGAGAAATCCCATGCTTTCTCCGCGCCTCCACTCCATTCCATTCCATTCCTCCCAGTTCCCTCCTACCTTCCTTTCGCCCCTCCACTTTTCATACCTCCGCTCGGCCGCGCGCTCCTACAAAGCCCCGCCCCTGCTTCATTCCCCTGCCCAAACCAGAGTGCTCCTCTGCCCCGACGAACAGAGACAGAGAAAGACAGACTCGAGTAGCCATGTCGTCGGCTGCAAGCCCGGTGGTGGTCGCGGAGTACATCGCCGAGATCGAGAAGGCGCGGCGGGACCTCCGCGCGCTCATCGCCAGCAAGAGCTGCGCACCCATCATGCTCCGCCTCGCGTACGTGCCGCTCGTGTTCCTCCATTATGTTGGCGTTTTCTATCTCCCATAACGACGGTGACCATGGCGCAGATGGCACGATGCCGGCACCTACGACAAGGCCACCAACACCGGAGGCCCCAACGGCTCCATCAGGCTCCCGGAGGAGCTCCGCCACGCGGCCAATGCAGGGCTCAATATCGCCGTCGACCTTCTAGGTCAGCACGCCACTCGATTCTTACGTCGACGATTTCACTTGTGATCCAGCTTAAGCAAATATAACTGATTACCCGCAAAAGAAAAAAAAAAGCAAATATAACTGATGGTGAGTTCCTATGGTGCAGAACCAATCAAGCAGAAGCACCCCAAGATCTCGTACGCCGACCTGTACCAGCTCGCCGGGGTTGTTGCCGTAGAGGTCACCGGTGGACCAACAATAGATTTCATTCCTGGCAGGAAGGTGAGTTAACAAGAACAGCAGCATCCACAGGTTCATTTCCAGACCCTGCTTAATTCTTGTCAAAGTACCTTAATACTAGTACTCTTTGGCATGTGAACCAGGATTCTTCAGTTTGCCCTGAGGAAGGACGCCTGCCAGATGCTAAGCAAGGTAACCAATTTGTACCACCACTCTTTAGATTCTACGAATCTTTCTTTGTGAATGAAATTCGAGATGCTAAAATGTCGTATTGCATTACCGAAAATTAGTTTCAGCTCATGCACTTTGAATTAGAGTTTCGCAAAATCATGTGCTTAAAGAGCTAAAGATCGCTAAAAAAATGCTTCTGTTATCATGTCTTCAGGTGATGTGTTCTACCGAATGGGATTGACTGACAAGGACATAGTAGCACTCTCGGGTGGACATACTCTGGTAATCTAACCTCACATTTTTGGCGTGTTAACATAACAACTCATCAACCACATTTCTTTTGATAGAAAGTTGTTATTCTGCAATTGCAAATTTTCAGGGGAAAGCCCGGCGTGACAGGTCGGGATTCGAAGGTGCTTGGACAAAGGAACCTCTCAAGTTTGACAACTCCTATTTTATGTAAGCATGACCATGACATGTTTCATCAGTTGCCGCTGCGCATCAAACATTGCCATCACCTCACTTCCTCTTCTGTATATGCGCAGTGAGCTTCTGAAAGGGGACTCCGATGGCCTCCTGAAGCTGCCAACAGACAAGGTTCTAGTGGACCATCCAGCTTTCCGTCCATACGTCGAGAAATATGCAAAGGTAAATCACAGTGGAATTCAGAATTTCTCCGGTCCTTGTGCTACAATTTTTTCCTAGCTTGTTGGATATAGCTGGCATTTTTTTCTGCGCAGGATGAGGAGGCGTTCTTCAGGGACTACGCGGAGTCGCACAAGAAGCTCTCCGAGCTCGGGTTCACGCCTTCCCGTGCTACCCTATTGGCGTGGAAGTCCAGAGACAAGGCCAAGAGGGTGGTGACGACAACTACGGCTCTCTTCGCAGTTGCTGTTGCTGTCATCGCCTGCGCTTACATCTGCGAAACCAAGAAGAAGCTTGGTTAATTTCAATCTTCGCATCATTGCTTAGGGAACAAACTTAATCGAACGTTCAGGATGTTGTGGGCCGTATATGAGAACTGAGACTCGTCCGGAATTACTGTGTCAGTAAATGCGTTATGTTGTGAAGTTGTACAGAGAACGAAATAAGGAACTTATGGTACTTGTGTCGAATGTGAAGTTTCTACTAGGGTTACTGCCTTCTCAAGCAGATGAAAAAATTATTGTTCGTGAGTTTCATTGAAATACATTCATGGATCCAAAAATATATTTTGATGAATTCCAAAAATATTCATGGGTTCCAAATCAATGTTTACAGAATCAAAGAAATATATTAATTGCTTTAAAAAAGTTTCTAACATACCGAGTTGTAAAAAAATGTTCAAGTATCTTTGAAAAATATTTTACGGGGTTAAAAAGATATATGGTTCATGAGTTCAAAAATGTAAGTTCACGAAGCTAAAAGATGTACATGGACGCCATCAATTCAAAGAAATGTTCACGAGGTTTCAGAAATTACATTCATCGGTTCAAAAAATGTCACAGCTACAAAAATATTCATGGTTTTTGAAAAAAATAAAATTCACGGGTACCAATTTTTTTGTTCCTTAAAAGATATTACATAAAAACTTTGTTAACACGAGCGGGTACGTGGCCAGGAGATGTACACATTGAACTTCGGAACATCAGGTACTTAGAGCATCCCCGCTAGGAGCCCCCAAAGGCCCCCAAACGACCTTTGGGGGTTGAGGCCCAAAAATTTCCCCCACCGGAGCTCCCCAAACGTTGCTGGCGTAAATAGGGCCCCGGAAAAAGCCCAGAACACCCGTGTCGGCCCCGTGGTTCGGGGGTCCAACGGGGGGCGCCGGCAATGCGCGGCACGCGGAGAAAACAACGCGGGCCCATCCTGGCAGCCGCACTACGCAAATCCACAACCCGCCACACCCCTCTTTCACCCCGCGGTTCCTCTCCACCCCGCGAATCTCATCAACCACCGCCGCCCCGCATCGACGGTGATAACTACGGCGGCTGCGTGTCTAGACTCTCTTCGGCCGCCGCCTCCCAGCGACAACCTCCTGTAGGCCTCGTCTAGTTGCTGCAAGCCTCACCGAGCCATCCAGGCCTGCCATCACCGTCTATCAAAACATCGCTCCGCCGCTCTTGTCTAGGTTCCCAAAGCCACCACCGAGCACCACATCACCTCCCTCCAGGATGCCCACCCCGTTGCATCCCATCTCGCAGTCACCGGCACAAGGTTTCGGCCAACACAACCACACAGCCCGCGTGCACGGAAGGTGTTCGGTGCATTGACTGGGTGAGTGTTCATCTTTATTTTTGGTCAAAAATTTTAGGTTCATCTCTATATATTTGATTGGTTCATTTTGTCATGCGTAGAAATGGATAACGACGATGAGATGATGGTCACACTTTTGATGGAAGAGGAGCTCGTGGCCACGGCCGAGAGGAAGAAACATCTTAATTCTTCTCATCATTGTTCTATGCCTACGGGCGAAGCTGCTATACCGTCACATTTGCGGTTCAGTTATGGGAAAGCGGAAGAACATAGACCGCAAGCGCCTAGTCGGGGCTCAGATGCTTGAAGATGATTACCTCAAAGATGGTGCCATACATCCTCCAAAAACCTTTCGCCACCGCTTTCGGATGAACAAAAAAACCTTTCGGATCATTGTGCAAGGTGTGCGGGAGTACGATACCTATTTGCACTAGGTTGTACGCTTTCACTTCTGAACAGAAGTGCACGACAGCCTTGAGGTGCCTTTCATATGGAGCTCATGCAGATGTGCAGGTTTTGCCAGGCGATGGCGGCACTGTTTGGGCCGCACTACCTCAGGACACCCATTGAAGAAGACACAACTCAGATATTGGCTCAAAATGCAGCAAGGAGATTTCCACGTATGGTGGGAAGCATCGATTGCAGGCATTAGGGTTGGAAAAATTGCCCGTTTGCTTTACAAGGGCCACACTGGAGAGTGCAGTGTCGTTCTTGAGGTTGTGGCTGACTATGACATGCACATTTGGCATGCTTTCTTTGGCATACCTAGATCACACAATAACATCAACGTTCTACAACGGTCACCAACTGTCTTTCGTAGGCTTGCTGAAAGCCATGCCCCTGAGATCAACTATGAGATCAATGGACACACATACAACAAGGGATATTATTTGGTTGATGACATATATTCTCCGTGGGTGACATTTATGAACACAATAGCCAACCGTTTCACTTAGGCCATGGCATGGTTTTCACAGTGCTAGAAGGCGAGTAGGATGGTTGTCGAGCGGGCGTTAGGAGCGCTCCAAGCTCGATTTCCTATTGGCAGGTACCCTGTGATGAATGCCTGCGTGATCATGTACAATATAATCATCGAGAGTAAGCGCACCGATCCCCTTGCTACATATATGAACTTTCAGTGCTAGGGACCCCTTGGTGTAGTTGATCACCAGGTATCGGCTGAGTTCTCGGCTTTCATCGGCATGCATCAAGCCATTCGTGATGAACACATGCACATCTGTCTTCGCGATGACCTCGTCGAGCATTTGTGGGCACAGAAAGAAAACGGCGGTTCAGATGTTTGATCTGTTGTAATAAACTATTTAATTTGGTGTGTAAACAATTTATTATATTTGCTTCAAACTATGTAATAAACAATTTAATTGTTTCAATATTTCCTATATTTGTGCTTCCTATGTTTGTGCTTTTATAACTTCAAATGATCATTGGGGGTTCAAAATGGGGGTTGTCGGTGGGGGTACCCCTCCCCCCAACGATGGCAGCTTTTGCCGGTGCCCCGAACGACCCTACCGGCGCTGCTGTCAGGCGTCCTTTGAGGTCTCCCGGTGGGGATGCTCTTAAGTCCTTCCCTTCCCATCCACCACCTGTTAGATTCAAAAATATACCAGTTACAAACATAGTTTTAAAAACCGGATCGGACTAGTGGTCCAACAAAAAAAAACCGAAACCACAACCTTATTCGATTTTGTAAAAGTCTGACAAAAAGTCCTGAAAATATTGTCTTTTCATCCTAATTAATTTGAACCACCCGTGACCTATAACTAAGCAGCAAGCACTACGCACAAGGCCGAACACCATCTGCACTACGCTTTGTTTGTGAGTTAGTAGCAAGTAGCAACTGCACGCAATATATTGGATTTGGATCTAATTTTTTCCAAGATTAACATAATTATTCATTAAAATTTACGGGTTTTTTTTGTCGCAATTGAACCAGTTGAGCCGGTGGTTGGACCGGTGAACCAATGAATCAGTCACCTCACTAGTTCACTCGACGGGTTGGTTTTAAAATTGTGGTTGTGAATACAGAATATGAGCATCAAGGTAGCATACACAACAACGAAACGTTTTGTCCCTGCTCCTCTCTCCCAGACGGCGGCGGCCTGATCCCATCTACATCTGAAGTACTATTCAAAATTGCATTAAAATTTCTTCAAGCCTCTACTCAAACAAATCTGAACCAAGTCATGTAGTCTTGAATCTACGGATGACATCATGGAGCAGAATCCAAATCATGGAGCAGTAAAAGCAGCGCCAAGAAGGTACTTTTTTTGCACCTGGAACAACATCCAACAACAGTCTGAAAACAAGGACTGATGTGTCTCACCAGAAGCGTTCCAGCGGCGAGCGTGGCCTTACCGACGAGGACATCGGAGGATTCGTGAGCAGGGAGCCTAGGGTTTGTGCCACGCCGCAGAGGAGGACCCAAGGAAGGATGCGGTCGTCATCAGCACCAACTCCTCCTGACTGCAATTACAAGATTACAAAACTTTTTTTAATGGAGCATAAAAACGTGATGCAATGGGCAGATAAAATTCTCAACAACAAAATTAGTTCTAGGAAAAGTTATTTTCAGATACTAGGAGCTAGCCTGGAGCTTTCTAAGGACTGGTACTTGTTAAAACATGAAAAGTGAAGTGCATTTCACTAGATTAGGGTATACTCACAAAACAAGCAGCATGTCAAAGCACCATGAAATAAGAAATCAGACTATTTTACAATCCGCAGAAGTGTAATAGTGCAGCAGGCGGGCTATTGGCTACAAAAAGTTGCACGTGTTCTACTAGTTGAAGGCCTAAACAGAACCGTTGTCCCAACAGTACAAACCAATTGAATCTGAAATTGAGTGATTAACACTCTAACAAAACTATTGTCCCAACAAGTTAGCTACCGAATTCTACTAGTTCAAGGACAGTACACCTATCCAAATTAGCTCGGATCGTATGTTATTCCAATTGATGCTGCCCCAATTCATCTATCAAAATTAGCTATATGGTATGTACTATGTAGAGAAGGAAAAAAAAAATCAATACAAGCCAAGCTGGCTTGAATTGGATTACTGCTACTCCATTGGATTACTCAAGTTCAGACCAAGATATGTTTTTAGCAGAAAAAAAAAACAGCCGGAGGAGGGTTGGAGGACATGTGTATGTACCTGGATTGGAGGTGCACAATGGAGTGGATGCGAGTCTAAGAAGGGTCAGTTGGAGAGCAGAATGCAGAATCAGAGCCCGCGGTCAGATCTCGCGAGCACCGGCTACAGGAACTTGCTAGTTCAATGGACGCGACCGGCCAGTGCCCATAGTCTCCCCTCCGTCACTCGTGTCGCGGACGTCACGTCCTGATGGCTGGCGCCCCCTTTCGCCGTGCAGCATCAACCAAGCTCCATTGGCCATGCACGCTAATTCACCGGAGGTATCATTGCACGCACCCACCGGTGCCACCTCTCTCATCGTGGCCAGGCCGTTACCCTCCTCCATCCCCTAGAACGTCGTCCACCCCTAGCTCCGCGCTTCGGACGGCGATGTCCATGGCTGGATCCTCATGAGAAGGACATTTTCCCCATTCCTCCCCGTGGTTGTCCTCCTGAACCTGATATGAATCAATGAACAATGGGGTTATCCAGACGTGACCAGATCAGAAAAAGGGAAACGATGACGCATAGGAGTAAGCAGAGGAAAGGTGCTAACCTAGGAGAACTCAAGGTGTCCGTCAAATGTGAAGCCCTCCGATTGGAGACGGCCGGTTCCCGGGAACGGCGAGGAGCGGCGGCGCTTGATGCCGCGGAGGTGGAGAAGACGGTCGCAGCAGGTGCACTGTCCGTCGAGCGGAGAGGCTGCGGCGGCCGGGGCTGGAGGACAAACGGTGGATCGAGAGAGAGAGAGAGAGACATGAGCTAGGGTTGGTTTTGCGCGTGCGTGGCCAAGGTTTCTGTGCTTCGGGCTGTTGGTTTCTCTAAGGCAATCCGCCGGAGGCAAATTGTTGCTAGGTTATCGCCAAATAAAAAAATGTTGCGACGTTATTGGCTGGAACGCCGATTGATGGATTGTTAATTAAGAAGACAAATAAAATCTCAGCACGCCCTCCTCAACTTCCTCGGTTCCTCCCGTTAATTAAGCCATGCACTCCGTTAATTTCGATGCAAAATATCCTGTTAATAAGGCTAGCCACCACTATGACTAGCCTAAGGTCCTTCGATTTTGCTTCTCACTAGGCATGAGGCAGACATACATACACATGCGTCTCTTCAATTTCTTCACCTCCTCTTCATACATTAGTCTACTTCACAGCTACAATGCATACATCATGGCAATCAGGAGACGGTGCTGCTCGTGGTGTCGCGCCATTGATGGCGCCGCCACGATTTCCTCCGCCATGAACTCACTCGGACATGCAGTCTCACCGAATGTCTACTCTAAACCATGTCCCCGAACAGCACTCGTTAGGCCTTGTTTGATACTAGTGTTTCAGTGGGGATTAGTGGAGATAATACTCTAGAGTATTGGGTGAATCACTGCTGTCACCCAATCCCCACAAAACCCCATCCCCAATCCACTAGGTAGGGGTAGAGTATTGGGGATTGAAAAAATTACACTAAAATTTGGGAGAAAAGTGGGGATAAGTGGGGATTAAACTCTCTCATACTCTAGCACCAAACATGCATTGGGGATAAGTGGAAATTTAAAGTTTGGAGCAGATTATCCCCACTAATACCCGCTAAAACTCTAGTACCAAACAAGGCCTTATGGGGGAAAATAGTGTTGGAATGGATGCTTCAGCGATGCCATGTACTCCCTTCAGTCTCTTGTAATTGATTTAGATTTAGTACAACTTTATATTAAATTTGAGTCAATTAAAAGAGACCGGAATGAGTACATTGCAACCACTTGTATCCATTCGTATTAGTTACAGAGCTTACACAAGCTATACACGAACAGATACAGATATATGTGCATGCCTCCTACCAGCTAGCTACCTCACGCCCATACCTCAAGAGGATTTCTCTTTGCTTTATTGTTTCCAGTTGAAAAAAAGTACTCCAGTCTACTACATGGTTAAATTAATTTACCAACCAGGGCTTAATTATTAGCAACAGTCTGGAAAATTTTGGCAATGCCTCCACTGGTTTTTAGACATCCACAAAACAAAGCAAATAACTTATCTGCACAACTAATATCTAACCATGCAAACCGAGCACAACACAACAAAAAAAGAGAAACTGAAGCACAAACATCAAGCCAAAGTGGCCATCGATTAGCCACAACATCAAAGTTTCAAGGATTAATCCTGGGACGGCTGGACAGCTAATTATTACAACAATATATGGCAGATCTTCCAACTTCCAGGCTTGATGTCTTGAGCTTCCCCCCATCTGGCTGAAGCTCCCAGCTAGCCTGTTGGACACCTAGTCCTCCTCAATATTCTCCAACAAGAACAAAACAAGAATTGTCAGCTCCAAAGCAGATTTAGCAGAGTATATATAGTACTCATGTTTTATAAAACATGAATCCTAATCAGGGTACGTACTCCTAGGGGTATCAGCTCATTTTCCTATATATATACCCATATATTGTAAGGGGTGTGTTTCAACTTTAGATCAACACGATGTGGCAACAACCTATACCTCTACAGGCCAAAACGCAATCAAAATGGCATTTTATCAACAAGGCAAGTACCAGATCAGAGAAGACAAAGCATTAAGAGTAACCACAATTTAAAGTAGCAACAGTTACATGTTTTCATTCTTAGTGTAAGAAACCAGGTTTGTACAGAAGTAGCACAAGTAAAAGTAAGATGACAGCAACACAAGTACCTCAAACTTGCAAGACAGACAACAAGTAATAGGCAACAGTTTAAATCCATCTTTCAAAAAAAGCAAGGGCAGTACATGAATTTCGATTCCTCTCCTTATAGGCAGCAGCACATGCATTTCAAAAGAAAAACACAAATGCACAATTATTAAAATTGGACCACCCAAGCAGCATAATTATTGAAATTTCCCTGCTACACACATCTAGTAGAGGAACAACACTAATATAACAAAAGAATGCGAAGGGAAACATAAACAATAGCCTACAAATATTTATAAGCATGCGTTAAAATAGCAGGACTAATACATTCCCAATTTTCTATAGACCAAAAAAAACATGAAAGAAATAATATTCTGCGAACATAAGATTAAACCTGAAAGGACTTAACTTCATCAGGTTCCACTGAAGTGTGAGTAGTCACCCATGTATTTGACCTGATTACAAGTGATCAAACAGTCAGGCTGATGTACGATATATATTTATCAACTTAGGAAGAATAGGTAATGCAAAGAATGCAACAATGAAGTCTACTTTTCTCTTTCCATTTTTTTCCAAAAATACAGTGTTATGGCAGAATATAGCGTGACATGATATGAGCAAGATGCACAAGAAAATGTATTTCTTGTTCCACTTGGAAGTAAAAGACGAGCATAAATCCTCAATATAACAATATCTTATTATCTAGAGGCCTTGAAGCTATATGCATACAGTCAAGCAAGCACAAGCAAGAAAGGCGTTCCATCTTGTTGAGGTCAAGATCATCGTCATCGAGCTCAAGTGGAATGCGCAAGTATAAGGTTTGCTCTTGATAGGGTTTCTTTCTCACCGGTCTCATGGTGTAGTTGGAGACCGGTTTATAGTTTAGTTGCCGTACTATCAAGAGGGCTCTCGAGTGAGTAACTCGATCGTAGTTGGAGGAAGTCTGCGCATGAGAGTAAATACCACATGTATTTAAGCTTTGTTTGACTAGGTTCCAGAACTTTGTTAATCTGGAATAGGTCGTTCAGTTTATTCCCTAGTTCGCCCATTAGGTTGCTGTTAGAGAACTGAAACGTTGACATGTCAGGCACAAAACCTTGTTTCAAAAATATGTTTGGCGTCAAAAGTATCACTTGTACATGTGTTCTTTTCATTGCTGGTAATGCTTGTCAGGACTGAAATATTTTTGTTCTTGCAGTAGTTGAATTCTTGCGCCGATTCTTGTATTACTCATAGCAAATTGAATTTGATGCTCTGGTTCATAGCAAATTTGATGCCCTGGTTGGCCACTAGTTCATAGAAAATGCCCTGGCTGCCATGACAAGTACTCAAATTAATTACCAAATCAGAACAAGGAAACAACCGGTTCATATACCGGATTTTTAGGATATTTAAGCCCCTAAATTCTCGAAAGGTACTAATGAGTCTCCTCGTTTTGTAGTTGAGACTTGAGAGTAATACACCAAATACTACGAGCACTGTAAGCTGGAATAACAAGTAAAGCAATCCACGTCACGTGTGTGCATGTGCACTAGTAATAGATTGATCTACTTTTTTTTTGACATGGTACATCGATCTACTTGATCAGGATAGTGCGGCTAGGGATACAACTAGTAGACCTATCATAGATAGAGGATGAACCCCTGGAGTATTCTTACAAAAGGGTTTCCAGTTATCAGATAACTGAGTTGTGATCAACTGGGCTTAAATTTGAATGTGAATCAGAAACAATTAATAAAAACTTGCGAAAGTGCTCGAATTTCGGCATCATCTCTCCTCTTTTTTTTGGACATTCATTCAAAACACAACAACAAACATTGTACAGTGATGTTCACACAACACAGCTCATATGGCATTCATATACGCATTCCAGCTTGGGTTGCAACTCTAACCAAACAGAGAATAAAAGAAACATGGATCGTTAATTACCTGTTGGATTGGTGTCGCCGCCAGATCCTAGGCCCAGATCTAGCTCGTAGCAGAGTGCTCCTCTCCTCCATGGTGCTAGATCAATCAGCATGATGAGCTCGCCGCTGCCGTCTGCGGGCTGGCTGTCCAGTTACCGCACCCACCATGTCTCATCCCTGCGTCGTCAAGTCACCTAGTGAACATATCAACCCAGCAGCTGAGATCCAATCAGTCGGCCGGCCGATATGCAAAGAGGAGGAAACACAAGAGTATCGAGACCATATACCTATCGATCTATCTTCCAAATAGAGTAGAGTGCTTCTCCTCTCCTCTCCTCTCCTCTCCTCTCCTCTCATCGCAAGAGTCAAAGTCTAAGTCGTCACACACGACGCACGCGTTGGCTCAACCCCTCCTCATATTATTTATAGACTCGTTCAGAGGTTGAGTTTTTCGTTCAAATTTTGATTCCTGGCGCCACCCAACACAATTTCATCTCCATTTTCAAGTTGCCGCTCTTTCTGATTCCATCGCTCCGAAGCTAAGATAGGCAGGCCAAGAACGGGTTACTAAAGCGGTCATTAATGGCGTCCCGTAATTTAAGCAGTTTTTTCCATCACCGATCCGTGCTTGTCATCTCCAGCCAATGCATATATGGTTCATTTGATTGGTCAAGGTGGGGACATGCAGGATTACCGAAACTTTGAAGCCTATACCCCTTCAAAATAGGGAACACAAAAAATACAGAAGTGGAAACGGTTTAAAAGCGTGCTAATTATCTTCGGTCTCCCATCAAAAAAAAATTATCTTCGTTCTGATTGGAGGTTGTTAGTGGGAAGGATAAATTAGCGAGTCCACCAAACTGAGCGGGAGAAACGTTCCTGGCACTTTTCCTGGCTAGATTAGTTTTAAAGATGGGTAGTATATTTTATTCCTGGCGCCTCAAATTAATTACCAAATCAGAACAAGGAAACAACCGGTTCATATACCCGATTTTTAGGATATTTAATCCCCTAAATTCTCGAAAGGTACTAATGAGCCTCCTCGATTTTTTCCACCCATTAATATTACTTACATATCAGCACCACACCGTATACTACATTCGTCTAGTCATTGAGAGTAACACACTAAATACTACGAGCATTGTGAGCTGAAATAACAAGTAAAGCAATCCACGTCACGTGTGTGCATATGCACTAGTAATAGATTGATCTTTTTTTTTGACATGGTACATCGATCTACTTGATCAGGAGAGTGCGGCTAGGGATACAACTAGTAGATCTATCATAGATAGAGGATGAACCTGGAGTATTTTTACAAAAGGATTTCCAGTCATCAGATAACTGCGTTGTGATCGACTGGGCTTACCTTTGAATATGAATCAGAAACAATTAACAAAAACTTGCGAAAGTGCTTGAATTTCGACATCATCTCTCCTCTTTTTTGGACATTAATTCAAAACACAACAACAAACAATGTACAGTGATGTTTACATAACACAGCTCATATGTCATTCATATACTCCCTCCGTCCCGGTTCATTGGGCTCACTTAGTTTTGCATCGCGACCAAGGTTGTATTTGATTGGATACTAAAACTCTCCCCATCGCTTGCCTCTTCAGCCAGATGTACTCCCTATTTAATATAGGAATGCTAACAGACTCATCCTAACGCATTCTCCCACGAGCTAGATGGGCATGCATAGGTCAGTTTTATTTCTCGCTTTGGATTTCCACCCCACTTGCATGCAGTAGGTTGCTTCAGCGAGGTAAAAGAAAGGAGAAATAGAAGGGTGAAGAATAATTAGAGGAGGTTACTACTTGTAATTAAATGCATGCAAGCCTTAGTAGGAAGTTATTATGGAACAAATGTTTTTCAGATTAGGCCCTGTGAACCGGGACGGAGGGAGTATATAAACATTCCAGCTTGGCTCGCAACTTTAACCAAACAGAGAAAACATTGTCAAGTAACAAACATGCCAAAGGAAACTGTGGGCCACCATTACAACTCCTGGCCTAGAGCGCAGAGGGAGGCCGAAACAATGCACACCTACATCCCATCGTCTTCAAACAGCTCTCTCCGGGGGATTCCACTCTGCCGACGAATCTCACGGTGCCCCTCTTGGGGCCTCACATCTATCTCCCACATATTATGACATAAATATTAGTCAAAAAATGAATCATCGAATATTGCACAAGCATGAGGTGTAGATTTATTCTCATGCTATAGAGAAACAAAGCTTAATTACCACCTTATAGACATCTTGCGAGGCGGATTCCTGTATTGAAACTGCTACAACAAGGAAGCTGAAGACCGCCAACTTTCATGCATGTTCCTTCAAAGTTAACACAAGTACTACAAATATACAGAAAAAGGTAGATGTTTGTCAAGCTCATCTAGTATGCTAACCGCCAAACTACATAATTTTTTAAGATATTATTACCACCTAGCATATCTAGTAAGGCTGCTGCACAACTACACTAAATACAAAAAACAATAGCTCTACCGGTGTTGGGCGATAAATCATCCATATTCAAGAGGCTAAACTATAAAAGGTAGGCTAACTGAGATGGTTGGCAGACTGGATAGAAATATTCCATAAACAAAAATTAACAACACAGACATACCTGAATCTTGAACCACAACACAGGTACACAGCTAGCTACCTAAATACCCCAACACCTAAATATAGTGTTCAGGAAAAATTTAGTCAGTATCTTGTAACACCAGCCAGACCAGATCCCCAGCCAGACCATATCCCTAAACAACAAAACTCCACACACATTAAGCTACTATGTTCACTTGCTGCATGACAACAGCATGCACCTTCCAGATCGCTACAGGAAATAAAACACCCAATAGCTACAGCATGTAGCAGCATCAACCTAAGAACAAAACATAAATAGACTACTCTTACTTACCTTCTAGCACTATAAGTAGCCTACTTTTATTGTATTGAGGAAAAGATACTCCGTGGAAACTTTATAAGTGACGGACACCTGTCCAGGTTTGGTCGTCTTCAACGGTGGGCAACGCTCCGTCGCCTGGGAAGTCGTGAGCATGCCACACTCGAACGAAGGTGATGGTGATGTAAACCAATCTCAATGTAGAAATACTCAACGGATCATTACAAGACCTGGGACTTCACATGGAAAAATGTATGTCAGAACTTATTAAAGAGACAGTGCTTCTCCACTTTAGATGTATCACTACTGTGTATTACACCCTATACATAACATATTTGCAACTCTTCGTCTCTACATTTTAGAAAGCTTCATAAGAAAAAGTTTAACTCACCATGAATCATGTTCGGGCTTGTCATAGTTGTGTCTCCTGCCCTCTTGCATGCTATAGTGCAGACAATGGCAACAATATTGATGGAATTCCAAGATTGTTGTACTACTCTAGCCCCTTGAGATTGATAGCTCCTTACCCATCTTCATGTATCACAAATCAGCAAATTGCTGAAGTGCCAGCTAGTATTTGCAAGACACATACTTCAACATATGATGCATGGCCTTACCCGGGATAAGCTGAGGCCATGCAATGGAAAATATGTATGCATCAACACCCATGTCAGCACAATCTTCTTGTTTCTGAACAAGAGAAGAGTTTATGACTGTAAACTAGTCATCAAGTTCTTGATCAGAACAGTATGCCATTTACTCTAAATTAACCTTGTATTTGTGATACTGATCTATAGTGATATCAGTGTTCGCTCCGCCTCTAGATTAGCCTGTGGAAACTCAAAGAACTCCATGTCATGATCAGGAAAGCAAAAATGCATGATAAATCCAGTCTGGCTGGTTGGAGAAAAATCTATTCCTTCCATCCTCATCAATCACACCTTCAATCTGAGAAATTGGGAGGATGTTCAGGCAAGACAGTAAATGTCTATCATAATTAAGCTTTGGTTACTTTGAAACTTGTGATCTGCCACATTACTTGGGAGAAGCTACTCATATCCACAGGCTTGATTCCATTGTTCGTCCAGGACCTTGATTCCATTGCACTCACCTTGATTGACATTAAGAAGAAGATGGACAGTTTGCAAGTCTCACCTTGTTTGGTCTTCAAAAACGAGCTCGGTAGGCACTACCCAAATTCAAATGGCACTACGCCCCATCAGGATTCAACACCACGATCCACCACTGTTAAGCAAAACAATTGAGTATATAAATAAGATTAATTAAGCATTGAATCTTAAAGCAAATTGGTGACTAAAAGACTGAACATATATGTCTGACACCCCAGCGTTATGTAACACATCTAGCACCCAATCTGTTAACTACCTAAAAGATACTCATGAAAAAAGGCAAACAAAGAGAAGACAACAAAATCTGCTCTCCTCAAATTGTTTGGCACCATGTCTTAACCTGCCAAGAACCCTTGTAAAAATGCATCCGAAACCAAGTAGACAATGATGAACCCAAAGTTAGACTCATGAAAAATAATGCATGTATAAATCAGAATGCATGGTGTCCGCAAGTCCAAGGTCAAACGGCCATAAACAAATGTCAGTGATAGAAAATTTATAGCTCAATTATGCAAAAACCCACAGCAGATTCTGATACCAAGATGGAAGGTGCAAGAATCATGACTAAACTCACTAGTATTTGTACAAATATAAAGATACAACAAGACAACCCTCCTTCAAGAAATAAAACAAGACAGAAGTGCATGAACTGCCGATTTCACTTAATATCAAAGATAAAATTAGCACTTCACAAGAATGTCAATCAACTCTTGTAGATTTTTTGAAGAGGAAAAAAATCAGCGCACAAGAGGAACGTAATAGTTAGTTAAAAGTGCATGCTCTTTCCATGAATTATCATAACACTGTGTCGCGCAACACCACACATGATTCTAAGAAAAAAAACATGACTCATAAACACGCATAGACTCATAAACACGCAGCGGGCGTACTACGAACATTGCATCGCGGCTGTTCCAGCTTAATGCCTGGCAGCAGGAGCCTTTCACTCTCGAGAGAACCACAGAGATATGGGCTTGAGACGCCGGCAAAAGAAACCAGTCGTTGGTTGGGGGCAAGGTGAAATGTCTTATGGTTCAACGGTTGAGTAGAACTACTTTTCTATATGTGTCTGGTACACATACTTAGTACTAGAGCATTCAACCTTAGGTAGCGGTAGCAAAATATGTTTACATGTACCAGCAAGATAACTGTCAAGAACCTCTATAATAAAACACACTAAGTACCGCGTTTAAACAGTCAATAGCTCTTTTATATTAGACTAGGAAAAATGCACGTGCGTTGCACCGGGAAACAAAAAACACAAACGCTCGAGCGAATCATTTGTGACTGCACTTTTCATATGTTCCACCATCGATGAAGGTGGTCATGTTTTTTTCTATTCATGACAAACATGATTAATCCAGAGAATATGAGTTTGTGAGATCGTTGCTTTATCGACATATAATATCGAATTTGTTATAATGGTGGTAACATCCCGTATCTGATTTACCCTTGGTGTCATGGAACAAAGGTCGATGGTTAAAAAATCAAGGAATTGAGCTCAAATGAGCAACACTATTACAATTTTTTTTTCTAGAGTTCAAAAAAATTATAGCAATATACGTCATTGAGAAAATGGCACATCTAACCGGAAAGAAACAAGTAATTGAGCTAGCCAATAAATAATTATCCATAGGGTAAGAATTTAGACTCTTCAAAAAAACAATGATCACAGTATCTAGAAAACAAAACTGCATAGGGGTTGTAAGAAGGAAAGCAACATTTTGTTCGGACGCATACCTGAAACATATTTTTTTGACTGGTTCAGAAATATATTCAGTTCTCCACATGAAGAAGCAGCACAGACAGCCTCTAACTCAACTGCATAGAGGCCATGAATAGCTGCAGCAAATTCAGATTCTTTAGGCCGGGCCAGCGCATCCCTCCAGGTTAAGCACTAAGCAGGCAGAGACATCCACCACTACCAGCTTGTCCACATGAAGAAGCATAGTATATGTTTTGGAGCTCATATCTGCAAAGATGTGCTTTTTTTCCTTTACCATAGGTGCAAACTCTGAGATCAGGCCATATGCAATCCAATTAGCTTTGAAGGTAAATCATAGAAGCATTAACGGGTGATTTAGCAGTGTCGTGGATAATGTGTCCTCCGTGACTGAGGTGAGCACCAGGAGCAAGTGACGGCCGATGTAGCGCAAGGCTAATTCAGGAGGCAGACGCTATGCTATACGCAAAGCAACTGGCTTTGTGCATTGGACAGTCAAGCAGACATTGGCCAGTGGAGTTGATCCTGCCTGATTGCCTCCTTGAGAACCTCGAACGATCCACGGCCGAGGCTCTCGATCATTAGAACTTTGAAGTGCTCTACAGACTACAGAGATATACGGTACGAAGCAAAAAAATCGTCTTACACCTGCACCATGCTTCCGAGTGATCTCTGCTAAAATCCTAGGGCGAAGGTGATGCCGATCCACGAAGACAGCGACCTTGAGAGCTCGCTAGATAGGCATAGCTGCAGGTGCGGCACCGTCTCGATCCCGTGGCAGCGGCCACACCCCCGATCGGTGCCGGCAGTGCAGGCCATGTGCATCATCTCGGCCGCCTTCTCTGCTAGGAAGTCCTGGAGAAAAGCGGCGCCGCCGTGGTGGAACCCGCCTCCTCCTGTCTCTACGTCGTCGGGAGTCAAACTGCGTGGAGCGGCATGACAGCGCACTCGACATCCTCGTCGGGACAGGACAGATGAAGAAATACGCCGACATGGGAAGGTGCGGTGCCATCTCATCTCAAAATCGGCGTAACACCGACGATCAGCCACGAAACCAGGCGTCCTGCCCTCTCCAGAACTTCCGAAGTGGATCGGCGGTGCAACCGTCAAAGGTCTTGATCGGATCGTGTTTCGCCAGCCAAATTTGATGGAAACCCTGATGATCGAGCGGTGTATCAACAGAACGTTTATATAGATTTTTCTTTGGTACTCTTTTTTGGAGGAGGGCCGGGAGACCAGACCTTATACGTTACGGTGAGCTACCACCACACGAAATTAACGAACGGCGGGCCAACGAAGGGGCGGACGAACGAACCAGCGGACGACAGAAACTGGTACGGACGAAACCACGGAAACCTTAGCTCCTTTATTATTAGGTATTAGACTACTTTTCTAAGAATAACTTGATCAAGATGAAATGTCTAATGATTCTCAAAAGTTATTGTCACTTTACAAGATTTACAGCATGTCTTCTCACTAGCATCCACTCAAACATTTTGCATGTACAATGAATCGAAATCATTGGTAGTGCATACTGGTAGTAAATTTTGAACTGGAAGAAAATTTTCAGAGAAACTTTGTCACAAAATGTAATTAATAGGTTTTGAGGTCTTCCACCACTCACACAAATATAAAAAAGAAAGAAATATGCACAAAAGACGAAGACTGCGACAGTTTCATTACGTTCTTCCCAGAATAAGAGAAATAAGAAATAACCTGTAGAGGTCTCAAAAAATAAGAAGCAGGCTAATTGCGAAGAATGGTCGTAGCACAAATGAGCGGGTTACATTTAGCAGCAGGACAAATAAACAAAAGGAACAAGACCAATGCTTCACCCAGTAAGAATCAAGAACAACCATTGCACATATTGGTAGAAGGACCAAATAATACCAGTTTCCCCCAAATGGCAGTTTGCCTTTGTTAGGCAAAAAGGTATTTGGTATAAGAAAAGCATACCAATGATTTTTTTTTTTCAAAAAAAAAAAACAAAGTCTTCACTAACAGGTTAGTTCTATATACCAAAGACAAATAAAATCTAATAACAACATAAAATCGATAATTTGACGGTATCAATACTTTGCACGATATCCAGTACTAAGAGTCGTCAAAGGGTTCAGTACTAGCGAATGAGTGCATAAATACATCGCACTGGCAGATTACTTCAGTAAAATGGTACCAAGTGCAAGCCGGTCTATTAACCTAAATTTCATCCATCAAAAACTCAAATAACATAATCAAGTACTCAAAATGTGTGGGTTCCAATACAATTGTTATATGATTAAGCATCTATTAATTATTATCAGTAGTATAGCTCAAGATATCATGCTCCACAGAAAGCTCAAGAAAATAAAATAAAAAATTAGTTTCATGCTCTACAGAAAGCCATCCAAATGTCACTAGACCAAACACTCCAACATATGTAGAAATTCATAAGCAACTTATTTAGTTTCATGCTCTATGGAAAGCCACCCAAATATCAATATACCAAAAACTACAAAGAAATGAAACAAGCTGGATGCATTATTTTTTGACACCATCCAGTACTATGTGCAAGACGCTTTGGTACCTACAAAAACAGTCATAAAAAACACACACTCGGTGCTCAAGTACCCAAAGGTGCAATAGACTTCACCTCAAAACATTAACATGAATATTACATTATTCCACTACCACCACCATACATTCAACTCACATGATCTGATAATAATACTACATTATGGCATCCATTAAATCATCATAAAAACACCACAAAGCATAATATTTTGCCAGGTTTAACACCTAGCACTGGCATACCAAAAATTTGGATAATTGTGTAACATCCGAATCACCAAAAATTTACCATAACAATTGCGGGATACATACCACATGACCAAATGAGCATAGATATAGCCAAAATAGCACAAGTCTGAGGGTACCTTGGCAGTGTTCTAATAGACCCAGTGTAGCACGTAACACCCGACTCCTGCTGTTTCTCCTAGTTGCCCTGAACCAACTCCAGCCTCAAACCAGTGGCTCGTCTCCTTTCACCAAGCTCAAGTCGGACCACGCTTTGGACGACGCTATATCCTTGCTCCGGATGGCAGCACTGATTTGGAAACCGAGCTTTATATATCAGCTACCTAAACATCAATAGATGGAATGTCTACTCATTATCTTAGCATAAGCTACACTTCACATACACATGCAGGGTACAAATAACCATACCATTATGAAAACAGAGAAACTGAATAATTAGAAAGCTGCAACTTGGGTTGATTTTGGAGTAGCAGTTTTATGTAAATTCATCCTATGAAGGAACGTGATCCTCTGTGATTAATAATATACGACCCCAACCCGTCTAGCATGCTACTAGTTGTAATAGCACTACCACTACTGTATCACCTTTCCTACTCTTTCCCCTATGCATGGTCACTTCTCTTATTCCTCACTTGGTGTTTCTTTTAAAAAACAACAGCAACGTTACTTTGGTACAGATGAAATAATGTAGCACAATCCACTCGGACAGGGTGTTTCTCGAGACATTTTTTGTCTTTTTTACATAGGGTACAAAAAAATGTCGGTTTTATATGAAACTTTACGTGCGCACATAGAACATGTCCTTGTACATGCAAAAAAATCCTAATTTTTTAACTTTTAAAAATATCTTTTGTATATACTGGGTGTATGCACCCGCGATCAGTTTTGAGTTTCACAATGCACTAAATAAACTGAGTAGCAAAGTCAGCAGATATCTAAATGAAATTAGTTCGGATCAGAAGATTTCTATGTTGCAAATCTCGACTTATATGCATAGCTAAGCACCAATGTGTAAGATATATCAATGCTTAGCGGCTAAGAAACATATTGAATAATGCTTAGCAGCTAAAGAAACCATATAACTATTGTATGAATAAACACATAACAATGCTTCCAATGTTATTGTTCAAAGAATATCCAACTCATCCAAGCAAACTATTATACAAGAAGCATTCCCAAATCAATCAACGAATAAGTAATAGAAATGCAAATGTATTTGCTGACAACCACTAAGATAGATAATTTATCTATTAGCTTCCATGATGATGTGTGGATCCATTCCCCAAAGGAGTTACTTCGGCACATGTGTTGTAAAATTCCTCTTATCCATTTTGGTTGTGCATTCACGATGTGCTGAGAAAGAAATTATGCCATCAATTACCAAATAGAGAACCGGACAACAATATGCAAAATGGAGAATAGGCAAAATAAAATCAATTATGCATACAAAGAAAGGAAATAGCTAGATTGGACCAAAATGACTCCATAGTTTTAAATGCCTATGAAATCTGCGAAAAGGATCGAGATAAATATGAATGGTTGTAAATGGCTATGAAATATGAAAAAGTGGCTCCATAGTTGTACCCAACTTCATGCACATTACATTCTGAACACAAGAAATAAAATAATGAATGTCACTTGTGACTATTAGTGAGACAAAGGCGGCAGTTCACAAGGATTGATTACTAGGCTTCGTCCGAAAAGTAGCATGATTCCACAAGAACCATGAGTAAGCCCCAAAACCATAGAAGTTTTCTTTCTACAAATCCACAATTGCACAAGAATTGGCAATTCTGCTGCCACCGAGCAGTTAATTTAGAAGCAAACTACAATCGAACAATTACTATCCAACCTTGCATACAAAATGTGTGTAATCCTATACTCAAGCAAATCTGAAGCAAGTCATGCAGTTCAGAATCTACAAACAGTTGTTCTCAGGATCCACTCGTAAAGCAGTAAAAGCAATATTTTTATAGCCAGACAACGTCCTACAACAACATTGTGAAGACTAGGAATGAGATGTCTCACCGGCTGAGCAATGTCGGTGGACACGGCCTTGTTCTCGGCGACCATACGGACAGTGCCGATGCATTGCGCCAGCTCATGGAGGAGCAGCCTCATGCAGGAGGACGTGGTCACCGTCACCAGGATTAAACAACTTTTTTACTGCAGCAAACATAAGATCGTGATGCCATGGCCCGATAAAATCATACACAGCAAAGGTAGTTCTTGGAGAAATTATATTTAAGATGCTAGTAACTTGGAGCTTTGTTGTGACTCGTACTTTTTGAAACATGAAAAGCGAAGTGCATTTCACTGGATCAGAGTACACCCTGAAAATAACAGCATGCTAAATCAACTTGCGAAAAAGAAATCAGATTTTTTTTCCTTCATCCATAAGGTGAGAGTGCAGCTGGCAAGTTAATTATTAAAGAGTAAAGAAGCGACTACACATGTTTTACTAGTCAAATGTTGTCGTAATATAAAAGGTACACATCAACTGAATCTAAACCATTGCCCTAGTCTAATTATCATGTTCTTTGAGTTGTTAGAGAATTAAAATGGATGTTCCTAGACTCGACAATGTGTGCATAATTTGTTGGTGTACCCTCCACCAATTGAAGCAGACCAAGATTCAGACATAGAGTAGTGTACTAGTTATGTATCCTCTAATCTAATGCATTAGAGCAGCAGGAGCCACTCTCTAGAATATGATCTATGTTACCAAGGTCAACTTAGGAATGCTAACACATGCAGCTGATGTGCATCTTCCCGCCAGCCTGTTAGGAAGCTACAAAGTACTAGCTAGTGTCTGGTGAGCATCTACATCTGAAGTACTATTCAAAATTGCATTAAAATTTCTTCAAGCCTCTACTCAAACAAATCTGAACCAAGTCATGTAGTCTTGAATCTACGGATGACATCATGGAGCAGAATCCAAATCATGGAGCAGTAAAAGCAGCGCCAAGAAGGTACTTTTGCACCTGGAACAACATCCAACAACAGTCTGAAAACAAGGACTGATGTGTCTCACCAGAAAGCGTTCCAGCGGCGAGCGTGGCCTTACCGACGAGGACATCGGAGGATTCGTGAGCAGGGAGCCTAGGGTTTGTGCCACGCCGCAGAGGAGGACCCAAGGAAGGATGCGGTCGTCATCAGCACCAACTCCTCCTGACTGCAATTACAAGATTACAAAACTTTTTTAATGGAGCATAAAAACGTGATGCAATGGGCAGATAAAATTCTCAACAACAAAATTAGTTCTAGGAAAAGTTATTTTCAGATACTAGGAGCTAGCCTGGAGCTTTCTAAGGACTGGTACTTGTTAAAACATGAAAAGTGAAGTGCATTTCACTAGATTAGGGTATACTCACAAAACAAGCAGCATGTCAAAGCACCATGAAATAAGAAATCAGACTATTTTACAATCCGCAGAAGTGTAATAGTGCAGCAGGCGGGCTATTGGCTACAAAAAGTTGCACGTGTTCTACTAGTTGAAGGCCTAAACAGAACCGTTGTCCCAACAGTACAAACCAATTGAATCTGAAATTGAGTGATTAACACTCTAACAAAACTATTGTCCCAACAAGTTAGCTACCGAATTCTACTAGTTCAAGGACAGTACACCTATCCAAATTAGCTCGGATCGTATGTTATTCCAATTGATGCTGCCCCAATTCATCTATCAAAATTAGCTATATGGTATGTACTATGTAGAGAAGGAAAAAAAAAATCAATACAAGCCAAGCTGGCTTGAATTGGATTACTGCTACTCCATTGGATTACTCAAGTTCAGACCAAGATATGTTTTTAGCAGAAAAAAAAAACAGCCGGAGGAGGGTTGGAGGACATGTGTATGTACCTGGATTGGAGGTGCACAATGGAGTGGATGCGAGTCTAAGAAGGGTCAGTTGGAGAGCAGAATGCAGAATCACAGCCCGCGGTCAGATCTCGCGAGCACCGGCTACAGGAACTTGCTAGTTCAATGGACGCGACCGGCCAGTGCCCATAGTCTCCCCTCCGTCACTCGTGTCGCGGACGTCACGTCCTGATGGCTGGCGCCCCCTTTCGCCGTGCAGCATCAACCAAGCTCCATTGGCCATGCACGCTAATTCACCGGAGGTATCATTGCACGCACCCACCGGTGCCACCTCTCTCATCGTGGCCAGGCCGTTACCCTCCTCCATCCCCTAGAACGTCGTCCACCCCTAGCTCCGCGCTTCGGACGGCGATGTCCATGGCTGGATCCTCATGAGAAGGACATTTTCCCCATTCCTCCCCGTGGTTGTCCTCCTGAACCTGATATGAATCAATGAACAATGGGGTTATCCAGACGTGACCAGATCAGAAAAAGGGAAACGATGACGCATAGGAGTAAGCAGAGGAAAGGTGCTAACCTAGGAGAACTCAAGGTGTCCGTCAAATGTGAAGCCCTCCGATTGGAGACGGCCGGTTCCCGGGAACGGCGAGGAGCGGCGGCGCTTGATGCCGCGGAGGTGGAGAAGACGGTCGCAGCAGGTGCACTGTCCGTCGAGCGGAGAGGCTGCGGCGGCCGGGGCTGGAGGACAAACGGTGGATCGAGAGAGAGAGAGAGAGAGAGACATGAGCTAGGGTTGGTTTTGCGCGTGCGTGGCCAAGGTTTCTGTGCTTCGGGCTGTTGGTTTCTCTAAGGCAATCCGCCGGAGGCAAATTGTTGCTAGGTTATCGCCAAATAAAAAAATGTTGCGACGTTATTGGCTGGAACGCCGATTGATGGATTGTTAATTAAGAAGACAAATAAAATCTCAGCACGCCCTCCTCAACTTCCTCGGTTCCTCCCGTTAATTAAGCCATGCACTCCGTTAATTTCGATGCAAAATATCCTGTTAATAAGGCTAGCCACCACTATGACTAGCCTAAGGTCCTTCGATTTTGCTTCTCACTAGGCATGAGGCAGACATACATACACATGCGTCTCTTCAATTTCTTCACCTCCTCTTCATACATTAGTCTACTTCACAGCTACAATGCATACATCATGGCAATCAGGAGACGGTGCTGCTCGTGGTGTCGCGCCATTGATGGCGCCGCCACAGTTTCCTCCGCCATGAACTCACTCGGACATGCAGTCTCACCGAATGTCTACTCTAAACCATGTCCCCGAACAGCACTCGTTAGGCCTTGTTTGATACTAGTGTTTCAGTGGGGATTAGTGGAGATAATACTCTAGAGTATTGGGTGAATCACTGCTGTCACCCAATCCCCACAAAACCCCATCCCCAATCCACTAGGTAGGGGTAGAGTATTGGGGATTGAAAAAATTACACTAAAATTTGGGAGAAAAGTGGGGATAAGTGGGGATTAAACTCTCTCATACTCTAGCACCAAACATGCATTGGGGATAAGTGGAAATTTAAAGTTTGGAGCAGATTATCCCCACTAATACCCGCTAAAACTCTAGTACCAAACAAGGCCTTATGGGGGAAAATAGTGTTGGAATGGATGCTTCAGCGATGCCATGTACTCCCTTCAGTCTCTTGTAATTGATTTAGATTTAGTACAACTTTATATTAAATTTGAGTCAATTAAAAGAGACCGGAATGAGTACATTGCAACCACTTGTATCCATTCGTATTAGTTACAGGCTTACACAAGCTATACACGAACAGATACAGATATATGTGCATGCCTCCTACCAGCTAGCTACCTCACGCCCATACCTCAAGAGGATTTCTCTTTGCTTTATTGTTTCCAGTTGAAAAAAGTACTCCAGTCTACTACATGGTTAAATTAATTTACCAACCAGGGCTTAATTATTAGCAACAGTCTGGAAAATTTTGGCAATGCCTCCACTGGTTTTTAGACATCCACAAAACAAAGCAAATAACTTATCTGCACAACTAATATCTAACCATGCAAACCGAGCACAACACAACAAAAAAAGAGAAACTGAAGCACAAACATCAAGCCAAAGTGGCCATCGATTAGCCACAACATCAAAGTTTCAAGGATTAATCCTGGGACGGCTGGACAGCTAATTATTACAACAATATATGGCAGATCTTCCAACTTCCAGGCTTGATGTCTTCGAGCTTCCCCATCTGGCTGAAGCTCCCAGCTAGCCTGTTGGACACCTAGTCCTCCTCAATATTCTCCAACAAGAACAAAACAAGAATTGTCAGCTCCAAAGCAGATTTAGCAGAGTATATATAGTACTCATGTTTTATAAAACATGAATCCTAATCAGGGTACGTACTCCTAGGGGTATCAGCTCATTTTCCTATATATATACCCATATATTGTAAGGGGTGTGTTTCAACTTTAGATCAACACGATGTGGCAACAACCTATACCTCTACAGGCCAAAACGCAATCAAAATGGCATTTTATCAACAAGGCAAGTACCAGATCAGAGAAGACAAAGCATTAAGAGTAACCACAATTTAAAGTAGCAACAGTTACATGTTTTCATTCTTAGTGTAAGAAACCAGGTTTGTACAGAAGTAGCACAAGTAAAAGTAAGATGACAGCAACACAAGTACCTCAAACTTGCAAGACAGACAACAAGTAATAGGCAACAGTTTAAATCCATCTTTCAAAAAAAGCAAGGGCAGTACATGAATTTCGATTCCTCTCCTTATAGGCAGCAGCACATGCATTTCAAAAGAAAAACACAAATGCACAATTATTAAAATTGGACCACCCAAGCAGCATAATTATTGAAATTTCCCTGCTACACACATCTAGTAGAGGAACAACACTAATATAACAAAAGAATGCGAAGGGAAACATAAACAATAGCCTACAAATATTTATAAGCATGCGTTAAAATAGCAGGACTAATACATTCCCAATTTTCTATAGACCAAAAAAAACATGAAAGAAATAATATTCTGCGAACATAAGATTAAACCTGAAAGGACTTAACTTCATCAGGTTCCACTGAAGTGTGAGTAGTCACCCATGTATTTGACCTGATTACAAGTGATCAAACAGTCAGGCTGATGTACGATATATATTTATCAACTTAGGAAGAATAGGTAATGCAAAGAATGCAACAATGAAGTCTACTTTTCTCTTTCCATTTTTTTCCAAAAATACAGTGTTATGGCAGAATATAGCGTGACATGATATGAGCAAGATGCACAAGAAAATGTATTTCTTGTTCCACTGGAAGTAAAAGACGAGCATAAATCCTCAATATAACAATATCTTATTATCTAGAGGCCTTGAAGCTATATGCATACAGTCAAGCAAGCACAAGCAAGAAAGGCGTTCCATCTTGTTGAGGTCAAGATCATCGTCATCGAGCTCAAGTGGAATGCGCAAGTATAAGGTTTGCTCTTGATAGGGTTTCTTTCTCACCGGTCTCATGGTGTAGTTGGAGACCGGTTTATAGTTTAGTTGCCGTACTATCAAGAGGGCTCTCGAGTGAGTAACTCGATCGTAGTTGGAGGAAGTCTGCGCATGAGAGTAAATACCACATGTATTTAAGCTTTGTTTGACTAGGTTCCAGAACTTTGTTAATCTGGAATAGGTCGTTCAGTTTATTCCCCTAGTTCGCCCATTAGGTTGCTGTTAGAGAACTGAAACGTTGACATGTCAGGCACAAAACCTTGTTTCAAAAATATGTTTGGCGTCAAAAGTATCACTTGTACATGTGTTCTTTTCATTGCTGGTAATGCTTGTCAGGACTGAAATATTTTTGTTCTTGCAGTAGTTGAATTCTTGCGCCGATTCTTGTATTACTCATAGCAAATTGAATTTGATGCTCTGGTTCATAGCAAATTTGATGCCCTGGTTGGCCACTAGTTCATAGAAAATGCCCTGGCTGCCATGACAAGTACTCAAATTAATTACCAAATCAGAACAAGGAAACAACCGGTTCATATACCGGATTTTTAGGATATTTAAGCCCCTAAATTCTCGAAAGGTACTAATGAGTCTCCTCGTTTTGTAGTTGAGACTTGAGAGTAATACACCAAATACTACGAGCACTGTAAGCTGGAATAACAAGTAAAGCAATCCACGTCACGTGTGTGCATGTGCACTAGTAATAGATTGATCTACTTTTTTTTTGACATGGTACATCGATCTACTTGATCAGGATAGTGCGGCTAGGGATACAACTAGTAGACCTATCATAGATAGAGGATGAACCCCTGGAGTATTCTTACAAAAGGGTTTCAGGTTATCGGATAACTGAGTTGTGATCAACTGGGCTTAAATTTGAATGTGAATCAGAAACAATTAATAAAAACTTGCGAAAGTGCTCGAATTTCGGCATCATCTCTCCTCTTTTTTTTGGACATTCATTCAAAACACAACAACAAACATTGTACAGTGATGTTCACACAACACAGCTCATATGGCATTCATATACGCATTCCAGCTTGGGTTGCAACTCTAACCAAACAGAGAATAAAAGAAACATGGATCGTTAATTACCTGTTGGATTGGTGTCGCCGCCAGATCCTAGGCCCAGATCAAGCTCGTAGCAGAGTGCTCCTCTCCTCCATGGTGCTAGATCAATCAGCATGATGAGCTCGCCGCTGCCGTCTGCGGGCTGGCTGTCCGATTACCGCACCCACCATGTCTCATCCCTGCGTCGTCAAGTCACCTAGTGAACATATCAACCCAGCAGCTGAGATCCAATCAGTCGGCCGGCCGATATGCAAAGAGGAGGAAACACAAGAGTATCGAGACCATATACCTATCGATCTATCTTCCAAATAGAGTAGAGTGCTTCTCCTCTCCTCTCCTCTCCTCTCCTCTCATCGCAAGAGTCAAAGTCTAAGTCGTCACACACGACGCCTTGCGCGTTGGCTCAACCCCTCCTCATATTATTTATAGACTCGTTCAGAGGTTGAGTTTTTCGTTCAAATTTTGATTCCTGGCGCCACCCAACACAATTTCATCTCCATTTTCAAGTTGCCGCTCTTTCTGATTCCATCGCTCCGAAGCTAAGATAGGCAGGCCAAGAACGGGTTACTAAAGCGGTCATTAATGGCGTCCCGTAATTTAAGCAGTTTTTTCCATCACCGATCCGTGCTTGTCATCTCCAGCCAATGCATATATGGTTCATTTGATTGGTCAAGGTGGGGACATGCAGGATTACCGAAACTTTGAAGCCTATACCCCTTCAAAATAGGGAACACAAAAAATACAGAAGTGGAAACGGTTTAAAAGCGTGCTAATTATCTTCGGTCTCCCATCAAAAAAAAATTATCTTCGTTCTGATTGGAGGTTGTTAGTGGGAAGGATAAATTAGCGAGTCCACCAAACTGAGCGGGAGAAACGTTCTGGCACTTTTCCTGGCTAGATTAGTTTTAAAGATGGGTAGTATATTTTATTCCTGGCGCCTCAAATTAATTACCAAATCAGAACAAGGAAACAACCGGTTCATATACCCGATTTTTAGGATATTTAATCCCCTAAATTCTCGAAAGGTACTAATGAGCCTCCTCGATTTTTTCCACCCATTAATATTACTTACATATCAGCACCACACCGTATACTACATTCGTCTAGTCATTGAGAGTAACACACTAAATACTACGAGCATTGTGAGCTGAAATAACAAGTAAAGCAATCCACGTCACGTGTGTGCATATGCACTAGTAATAGATTGATCTTTTTTTTGACATGGTACATCGATCTACTTGATCAGGAGAGTGCGGCTAGGGATACAACTAGTAGATCTATCATAGATAGAGGATGAACCTGGAGTATTTTTACAAAAGGATTTCCAGTCATCAGATAACTGCGTTGTGATCGACTGGGCTTACCTTTGAATATGAATCAGAAACAATTAACAAAAACTTGCGAAAGTGCTTGAATTTCGACATCATCTCTCCTCTTTTTTGGACATTAATTCAAAACACAACAACAAACAATGTACAGTGATGTTTACATAACACAGCTCATATGTCATTCATATACTCCCTCCGTCCCGGTTCATTGGGCTCACTTAGTTTTGCATCGCGACCAAGGTTGTATTTGATTGGATACTAAAACTCTCCCCATCGCTTGCCTCTTCAGCCAGATGTACTCCCTATTTAATATAGGAATGCTAACAGACTCATCCTAACGCATTCTCCCACGAGCTAGATGGGCATGCATAGGTCAGTTTTATTTCTCGCTTTGGATTTCCACCCCACTTGCATGCAGTAGGTTGCTTCAGCGAGGTAAAAGAAAGGAGAAATAGAAGGGTGAAGAATAATTAGAGGAGGTTACTACTTGTAATTAAATGCATGCAAGCCTTAGTAGGAAGTTATTATGGAACAAATGTTTTTTCAGATTAGGCCCTGTGAACCGGGACGGAGGGAGTATATAAACATTCCAGCTTGGCTCGCAACTTTAACCAAACAGAGAAAACATTGTCAAGTAACAAACATGCCAAAGGAAACTGTGGGCCACCATTACAACTCCTGGCCTAGAGCGCAGAGGGAGGCCGAAACAATGCACACCTACATCCCATCGTCTTCAAACAGCTCTCTCCGGGGGATTCCACTCTGCCGACGAATCTCACGGTGCCCCTCTTGGGGCCTCACATCTATCTCCCACATATTATGACATAAATATTAGTCAAAAAATGAATCATCGAATATTGCACAAGCATGAGGTGTAGATTTATTCTCATGCTATAGAGAAACAAAGCTTAATTACCACCTTATAGACATCTTGCGAGGCGGATTCCTGTATTGAAACTGCTACAACAAGGAAGCTGAAGACCGCCAACTTTCATGCATGTTCCTTCAAAGTTAACACAAGTACTACAAATATACAGAAAAAGGTAGATGTTTGTCAAGCTCATCTAGTATGCTAACCGCCAAACTACATAATTTTTTAAGATATTATTACCACCTAGCATATCTAGTAAGGCTGCTGCACAACTACACTAAATACAAAAAACAATAGCTCTACCGGTGTTGGGCGATAAATCATCCATATTCAAGAGGCTAAACTATAAAAGGTAGGCTAACTGAGATGGTTGGCAGACTGGATAGAAATATTCCATAAACAAAAATTAACAACACAGACATACCTGAATCTTGAACCACAACACAGGTACACAGCTAGCTACCTAAATACCCCAACACCTAAATATAGTGTTCAGGAAAAATTTAGTCAGTATCTTGTAACACCAGCCAGACCAGATCCCCAGCCAGACCATATCCCTAAACAACAAAACTCCACACACATTAAGCTACTATGTTCACTTGCTGCATGACAACAGCATGCACCTTCCAGATCGCTACAGGAAATAAAACACCCAATAGCTACAGCATGTAGCAGCATCAACCTAAGAACAAAACATAAATAGACTACTCTTACTTACCTTCTAGCACTATAAGTAGCCTACTTTTATTGTATTGAGGAAAAGATACTCCGTGGAAACTTTATAAGTGACGGACACCTGTCCAGGTTTGGTCGTCTTCAACGGTGGGCAACGCTCCGTCGCCTGGGAAGTCGTGAGCATGCCACACTCGAACGAAGGTGATGGTGATGTAAACCAATCTCAATGTAGAAATACTCAACGGATCATTACAAGACCTGGGACTTCACATGGAAAAATGTATGTCAGAACTTATTAAAGAGACAGTGCTTCTCCACTTTAGATGTATCACTACTGTGTATTACACCCTATACATAACATATTTGCAACTCTTCGTCTCTACATTTTAGAAAGCTTCATAAGAAAAAGTTTAACTCACCATGAATCATGTTCGGGCTTGTCATAGTTGTGTCTCCTGCCCTCTTGCATGCTATAGTGCAGACAATGGCAACAATATTGATGGAATTCCAAGATTGTTGTACTACTCTAGCCCCTTGAGATTGATAGCTCCTTACCCATCTTCATGTATCACAAATCAGCAAATTGCTGAAGTGCCAGCTAGTATTTGCAAGACACATACTTCAACATATGATGCATGGCCTTACCCGGGATAAGCTGAGGCCATGCAATGGAAAATATGTATGCATCAACACCCATGTCAGCACAATCTTCTTGTTTCTGAACAAGAGAAGAGTTTATGACTGTAAACTAGTCATCAAGTTCTTGATCAGAACAGTATGCCATTTACTCTAAATTAACCTTGTATTTGTGATACTGATCTATAGTGATATCAGTGTTCGCTCCGCCTCTAGATTAGCCTGTGGAAACTCAAAGAACTCCATGTCATGATCAGGAAAGCAAAAATGCATGATAAATCCAGTCTGGCTGGTTGGAGAAAAATCTATTCCTTCCATCCTCATCAATCACACCTTCAATCTGAGAAATTGGGAGGATGTTCAGGCAAGACAGTAAATGTCTATCATAATTAAGCTTTGGTTACTTTGAAACTTGTGATCTGCCACATTACTTGGGAGAAGCTACTCATATCCACAGGCTTGATTCCATTGTTCGTCCAGGACCTTGATTCCATTGCACTCACCTTGATTGACATTAAGAAGAAGATGGACAGTTTGCAAGTCTCACCTTGTTTGGTCTTCAAAAAAACGAGCTCGGTAGGCACTACCCAAATTCAAATGGCACTACGCCCCATCAGGATTCAACACCACGATCCACCACTGTTAAGCAAAACAATTGAGTATATAAATAAGATTAATTAAGCATTGAATCTTAAAGCAAATTGGTGACTAAAAGACTGAACATATATGTCTGACACCCCAGCGTTATGTAACACATCTAGCACCCAATCTGTTAACTACCTAAAAGATACTCATGAAAAAAGGCAAACAAAGAGAAGACAACAAAATCTGCTCTCCTCAAATTGTTTGGCACCATGTCTTAACCTGCCAAGAACCCTTGTAAAAATGCATCCGAAACCAAGTAGACAATGATGAACCCAAAGTTAGACTCATGAAAAATAATGCATGTATAAATCAGAATGCATGGTGTCCGCAAGTCCAAGGTCAAACGGCCATAAACAAATGTCAGTGATAGAAAATTTATAGCTCAATTATGCAAAAACCCACAGCAGATTCTGATACCAAGATGGAAGGTGCAAGAATCATGACTAAACTCACTAGTATTTGTACAAATATAAAGATACAACAAGACAACCCTCCTTCAAGAAATAAAACAAGACAGAAGTGCATGAACTGCCGATTTCACTTAATATCAAAGATAAAATTAGCACTTCACAAGAATGTCAATCAACTCTTGTAGATTTTTTGAAGAGGAAAAAAATCAGCGCACAAGAGGAACGTAATAGTTAGTTAAAAGTGCATGCTCTTTCCATGAATTATCATAACACTGTGTCGCGCAACACCACACATGATTCTAAGAAAAAAAAACATGACTCATAAACACGCATAGACTCATAAACACGCAGCGGGCGTACTACGAACATTGCATCGCGGCTGTTCCAGCTTAATGCCTGGCAGCAGGAGCCTTTCACTCTCGAGAGAACCACAGAGATATGGGCTTGAGACGCCGGCAAAAGAAACCAGTCGTTGGTTGGGGGCAAGGTGAAATGTCTTATGGTTCAACGGTTGAGTAGAACTACTTTTCTATATGTGTCTGGTACACATACTTAGTACTAGAGCATTCAACCTTAGGTAGCGGTAGCAAAATATGTTTACATGTACCAGCAAGATAACTGTCAAGAACCTCTATAATAAAACACACTAAGTACCGCGTTTAAACAGTCAATAGCTCTTTTATATTAGACTAGGAAAAATGCACGTGCGTTGCACCGGGAAACAAAAACACAAACGCTCGAGCGAATCATTTGTGACTGCACTTTTCATATGTTCCACCATCGATGAAGGTGGTCATGTTTTTTTCTATTCATGACAAACATGATTAATCCAGAGAATATGAGTTTGTGAGATCGTTGCTTTATCGACATATAATATCGAATTTGTTATAATGGTGGTAACATCCCGTATCTGATTTACCCTTGGTGTCATGGAACAAAGGTCGATGGTTAAAAAATCAAGGAATTGAGCTCAAATGAGCAACACTATTACAATTTTTTTTTCTAGAGTTCAAAAAAATTATAGCAATATACGTCATTGAGAAAATGGCACATCTAACCGGAAAGAAACAAGTAATTGAGCTAGCCAATAAATAATTATCCATAGGGTAAGAATTTAGACTCTTCAAAAAAACAATGATCACAGTATCTAGAAAACAAAACTGCATAGGGGTTGTAAGAAGGAAAGCAACATTTTGTTCGGACGCATACCTGAAACATATTTTTTTGACTGGTTCAGAAATATATTCAGTTCTCCACATGAAGAAGCAGCACAGACAGCCTCTAACTCAACTGCATAGAGGCCATGAATAGCTGCAGCAAATTCAGATTCTTTAGGCCGGGCCAGCGCATCCCTCAAGTTAAGCACTAAGCAGGCAGAGACATCCACCACTACCAGCTTGTCCACATGAAGAAGCATAGTATATGTTTTGGAGCTCATATCTGCAAAGATGTGCTTTTTTTCCTTTACCATAGGTGCAAACTCTGAGATCAGGCCATATGCAATCCAATTAGCTTTGAAGGTAAATCATAGAAGCATTAACGGGTGATTTAGCAGTGTCGTGGATAATGTGTCCTCCGTGACTGAGGTGAGCACCAGGAGCAAGTGACGGCCGATGTAGCGCAAGGCTAATTCAGGAGGCAGACGCTATGCTATACGCAAAGCAACTGGCTTTGTGCATTGGACAGTCAAGCAGACATTGGCCAGTGGAGTTGATCCTGCCTGATTGCCTCCTTGAGAACCTCGAACGATCCACGGCCGAGGCTCTCGATCATTAGAACTTTGAAGTGCTCTACAGACTACAGAGATATACGGTACGAAGCAAAAAAATCGTCTTACACCTGCACCATGCTTCCGAGTGATCTCTGCTAAAATCCTAGGGCGAAGGTGATGCCGATCCACGAAGACAGCGACCTTGAGAGCTCGCTAGATAGGCATAGCTGCAGGTGCGGCACCGTCTCGATCCCGTGGCAGCGGCCACACCCCCGATCGGTGCCGGCAGTGCAGGCCATGTGCATCATCTCGGCCGCCTTCTCTGCTAGGAAGTCCTGGAGAAAAGCGGCGCCGCCGTGGTGGAACCCGCCTCCTCCTGTCTCTACGTCGTCGGGAGTCAAACTGCGTGGAGCGGCATGACAGCGCACTCGACATCCTCGTCGGGACAGATGAAGAAGTACGCCGACATGGGAAGGTGCGGTGCCATCTCATCTCAAAATCGGCAGAACACCGACGATCAGCCACGAAACCAGGCGTCCTGCCCTCTCCAGAACTTCCGAAGTGGATCGGCGGTGCAACCGTCAAAGGTCTTGATCGGATCGTGTTTCGCCAGCCAAATTTGATGGAAACCCTGATGATCGAGCGGTGTATCAACAGAACGTTTATATAGATTTTTCTTTGGTACTCTTTTTTGGAGGAGGGCCGGGAGACCAGACCTTATACGTTACGGTGAGCTACCACCACACGAAATTAACGAACGGCGGGCCAACGAAGGGGCGGACGAACGAACCAGCGGACGACAGAAACTGGTACGGACGAAACCACGGAAACCTTAGCTCCTTTATTATTAGGTATTAGACTACTTTTCTAAGAATAACTTGATCAAGATGAAATGTCTAATGATTCTCAAAAGTTATTGTCACTTTACAAGATTTACAGCATGTCTTCTCACTAGCATCCACTCAAACATTTTGCATGTACAATGAATCGAAATCATTGGTAGTGCATACTGGTAGTAAATTTTGAACTGGAAGAAAATTTTCAGAGAAACTTTGTCACAAAATGTAATTAATAGGTTTTGAGGTCTTCCACCACTCACACAAATATAAAAAAGAAAGAAATATGCACAAAAGACGAAGACTGCGACAGTTTCATTACGTTCTTCCCAGAATAAGAGAAATAAGAAATAACCTGTAGAGGTCTCAAAAAATAAGAAGCAGGCTAATTGCGAAGAATGGTCGTAGCACAAATGAGCGGGTTACATTTAGCAGCAGGACAAATAAACAAAAGGAACAAGACCAATGCTTCACCCAGTAAGAATCAAGAACAACCATTGCACATATTGGTAGAAGGACCAAATAATACCAGTTTCCCCCAAATGGCAGTTTGCCTTTGTTAGGCAAAAAGGTATTTGGTATAAGAAAAGCATACCAATGATTTTTTTTTTTCAAAAAAAAAAAACAAAGTCTTCACTAACAGGTTAGTTCTATATACCAAAGACAAATAAAATCTAATAACAACATAAAATCGATAATTTGACGGTATCAATACTTTGCACGATATCCAGTACTAAGAGTCGTCAAAGGGTTCAGTACTAGCGAATGAGTGCATAAATACATCGCACTGGCAGATTACTTCAGTAAAATGGTACCAAGTGCAAGCCGGTCTATTAACCTAAATTTCATCCATCAAAAACTCAAATAACATAATCAAGTACTCAAAATGTGTGGGTTCCAATACAATTGTTATATGATTAAGCATCTATTAATTATTATCAGTAGTATAGCTCAAGATATCATGCTCCACAGAAAGCTCAAGAAAATAAAATAAAAAATTAGTTTCATGCTCTACAGAAAGCCATCCAAATGTCACTAGACCAAACACTCCAACATATGTAGAAATTCATAAGCAACTTATTTAGTTTCATGCTCTATGGAAAGCCACCCAAATATCAATATACCAAAAACTACAAAGAAATGAAACAAGCTGGATGCATTATTTTTTTTGACACCATCCAGTACTATGTGCAAGACGCTTTGGTACCTACAAAAACAGTCATAAAAAACACACACTCGGTGCTCAAGTACCCAAAGGTGCAATAGACTTCACCTCAAAACATTAACATGAATATTACATTATTCCACTACCACCACCATACATTCAACTCACATGATCTGATAATAATACTACATTATGGCATCCATTAAATCATCATAAAAACACCACAAAGCATAATATTTTGCCAGGTTTAACACCTAGCACTGGCATACCAAAAATTTGGATAATTGTGTAACATCCGAATCACCAAAAATTTACCATAACAATTGCGGGATACATACCACATGACCAAATGAGCATAGATATAGCCAAAATAGCACAAGTCTGAGGGTACCTTGGCAGTGTTCTAATAGACCCAGTGTAGCACGTAACACCCGACTCCTGCTGTTTCTCCTAGTTGCCCTGAACCAACTCCAGCCTCAAACCAGTGGCTCGTCTCCTTTCACCAAGCTCAAGTCGGACCACGCTTTGGACGACGCTATATCCTTGCTCCGGATGGCAGCACTGATTTGGAAACCGAGCTTTATATATCAGCTACCTAAACATCAATAGATGGAATGTCTACTCATTATCTTAGCATAAGCTACACTTCACATACACATGCAGGGTACAAATAACCATACCATTATGAAAACAGAGAAACTGAATAATTAGAAAGCTGCAACTTGGGTTGATTTTGGAGTAGCAGTTTTATGTAAATTCATCCTATGAAGGAACGTGATCCTCTGTGATTAATAATATACGACCCCAACCCGTCTAGCATGCTACTAGTTGTAATAGCACTACCACTACTGTATCACCTTTCCTACTCTTTCCCCTATGCATGGTCACTTCTCTTATTCCTCACTTGGTGTTTCTTTTAAAAAACAACAGCAACGTTACTTTGGTACAGATGAAATAATGTAGCACAATCCACTCGGACAGGGTGTTTCTCGAGACATTTTTTGTCTTTTTTACATAGGGTACAAAAAAATGTCGGTTTTATATGAAACTTTACGTGCGCACATAGAACATGTCCTTGTACATGCAAAAAAATCCTAATTTTTTAACTTTTAAAAATATCTTTTGTATATACTGGGTGTATGCACCCGCGATCAGTTTTGAGTTTCACAATGCACTAAATAAACTGAGTAGCAAAGTCAGCAGATATCTAAATGAAATTAGTTCGGATCAGAAGATTTCTATGTTGCAAATCTCGACTTATATGCATAGCTAAGCACCAATGTGTAAGATATATCAATGCTTAGCGGCTAAGAAACATATTGAATAATGCTTAGCAGCTAAAGAAACCATATAACTATTGTATGAATAAACACATAACAATGCTTCCAATGTTATTGTTCAAAGAATATCCAACTCATCCAAGCAAACTATTATACAAGAAGCATTCCCAAATCAATCAACGAATAAGTAATAGAAATGCAAATGTATTTGCTGACAACCACTAAGATAGATAATTTATCTATTAGCTTCCATGATGATGTGTGGATCCATTCCCCAAAGGAGTTACTTCGGCACATGTGTTGTAAAATTCCTCTTATCCATTTTGGTTGTGCATTCACGATGTGCTGAGAAAGAAATTATGCCATCAATTACCAAATAGAGAACCGGACAACAATATGCAAAATGGAGAATAGGCAAAATAAAATCAATTATGCATACAAAGAAAGGAAATAGCTAGATTGGACCAAAATGACTCCATAGTTTTAAATGCCTATGAAATCTGCGAAAAGGATCGAGATAAATATGAATGGTTGTAAATGGCTATGAAATATGAAAAAGTGGCTCCATAGTTGTACCCAACTTCATGCACATTACATTCTGAACACAAGAAATAAAATAATGAATGTCACTTGTGACTATTAGTGAGACAAAGGCGGCAGTTCACAAGGATTGATTACTAGGCTTCGTCCGAAAAGTAGCATGATTCCACAAGAACCATGAGTAAGCCCCAAAACCATAGAAGTTTTCTTTCTACAAATCCACAATTGCACAAGAATTGGCAATTCTGCTGCCACCGAGCAGTTAATTTAGAAGCAAACTACAATCGAACAATTACTATCCAACCTTGCATACAAAATGTGTGTAATCCTATACTCAAGCAAATCTGAAGCAAGTCATGCAGTTCAGAATCTACAAACAGTTGTTCTCAGGATCCACTCGTAAAGCAGTAAAAGCAATATTTTTTTATAGCCAGACAACGTCCTACAACAACATTGTGAAGACTAGGAATGAGATGTCTCACCGGCTGAGCAATGTCGGTGGACACGGCCTTGTTCTCGGCGACCATACGGACAGTGCCGATGCATTGCGCCAGCTCATGGAGGAGCAGCCTCATGCAGGAGGACGTGGTCACCGTCACCAGGATTAAACAACTTTTTTACTGCAGCAAACATAAGATCGTGATGCCATGGCCCGATAAAATCATACACAGCAAAGGTAGTTCTTGGAGAAATTATATTTAAGATGCTAGTAACTTGGAGCTTTGTTGTGACTCGTACTTTTTGAAACATGAAAAGCGAAGTGCATTTCACTGGATCAGAGTACACCCTGAAAATAACAGCATGCTAAATCAACTTGCGAAAAAGAAATCAGATTTTTTTTCCTTCATCCATAAGGTGAGAGTGCAGCTGGCAAGTTAATTATTAAAGAGTAAAGAAGCGACTACACATGTTTTACTAGTCAAATGTTGTCGTAATATAAAAGGTACACATCAACTGAATCTAAACCATTGCCCTAGTCTAATTATCATGTTCTTTGAGTTGTTAGAGAATTAAAATGGATGTTCCTAGACTCGACAATGTGTGCATAATTTGTTGGTGTACCCTCCACCAATTGAAGCAGACCAAGATTCAGACATAGAGTAGTGTACTAGTTATGTATCCTCTAATCTAATGCATTAGAGCAGCAGGAGCCACTCTCTAGAATATGATCTATGTTACCAAGGTCAACTTAGGAATGCTAACACATGCAGCTGATGTGCATCTTCCCGCCAGCCTGTTAGGAAGCTACAAAGTACTAGCTAGTGTCTGGTGAGCATCTACATCTGAAGTACTATTCAAAATTGCATTAAAATTTCTTCAAGCCTCTACTCAAACAAATCTGAACCAAGTCATGTAGTCTTGAATCTACGGATGACATCATGGAGCAGAATCCAAATCATGGAGCAGTAAAAGCAGCGCCAAGAAGGTACTTTTTTTGCACCTGGAACAACATCCAACAACAGTCTGAAAACAAGGACTGATGTGTCTCACCAGAAGCGTTCCAGCGGCGAGCGTGGCCTTACCGACGAGGACATCGGAGGATTCGTGAGCAGGGAGCCTAGGGTTTGTGCCACGCCGCAGAGGAGGACCCAAGGAAGGATGCGGTCGTCATCAGCACCAACTCCTCCTGACTGCAATTACAAGATTACAAAACTTTTTTTAATGGAGCATAAAAACGTGATGCAATGGGCAGATAAAATTCTCAACAACAAAATTAGTTCTAGGAAAAGTTATTTTCAGATACTAGGAGCTAGCCTGGAGCTTTCTAAGGACTGGTACTTGTTAAAACATGAAAAGTGAAGTGCATTTCACTAGATTAGGGTATACTCACAAAACAAGCAGCATGTCAAAGCACCATGAAATAAGAAATCAGACTATTTTACAATCCGCAGAAGTGTAATAGTGCAGCAGGCGGGCTATTGGCTACAAAAAGTTGCACGTGTTCTACTAGTTGAAGGCCTAAACAGAACCGTTGTCCCAACAGTACAAACCAATTGAATCTGAAATTGAGTGATTAACACTCTAACAAAACTATTGTCCCAACAAGTTAGCTACCGAATTCTACTAGTTCAAGGACAGTACACCTATCCAAATTAGCTCGGATCGTATGTTATTCCAATTGATGCTGCCCCAATTCATCTATCAAAATTAGCTATATGGTATGTACTATGTAGAGAAGGAAAAAAAAAATCAATACAAGCCAAGCTGGCTTGAATTGGATTACTGCTACTCCATTGGATTACTCAAGTTCAGACCAAGATATGTTTTTAGCAGAAAAAAAAAACAGCCGGAGGAGGGTTGGAGGACATGTGTATGTACCTGGATTGGAGGTGCACAATGGAGTGGATGCGAGTCTAAGAAGGGTCAGTTGGAGAGCAGAATGCAGAATCACAGCCCGCGGTCAGATCTCGCGAGCACCGGCTACAGGAACTTGCTAGTTCAATGGACGCGACCGGCCAGTGCCCATAGTCTCCCCTCCGTCACTCGTGTCGCGGACGTCACGTCCTGATGGCTGGCGCCCCCTTTCGCCGTGCAGCATCAACCAAGCTCCATTGGCCATGCACGCTAATTCACCGGAGGTATCATTGCACGCACCCACCGGTGCCACCTCTCTCATCGTGGCCAGGCCGTTACCCTCCTCCATCCCCTAGAACGTCGTCCACCCCTAGCTCCGCGCTTCGGACGGCGATGTCCATGGCTGGATCCTCATGAGAAGGACATTTTCCCCATTCCTCCCCGTGGTTGTCCTCCTGAACCTGATATGAATCAATGAACAATGGGGTTATCCAGACGTGACCAGATCAGAAAAAGGGAAACGATGACGCATAGGAGTAAGCAGAGGAAAGGTGCTAACCTAGGAGAACTCAAGGTGTCCGTCAAATGTGAAGCCCTCCGATTGGAGACGGCCGGTTCCCGGGAACGGCGAGGAGCGGCGGCGCTTGATGCCGCGGAGGTGGAGAAGACGGTCGCAGCAGGTGCACTGTCCGTCGAGCGGAGAGGCTGCGGCGGCCGGGGCTGGAGGACAAACGGTGGATCGAGAGAGAGAGAGAGAGAGACATGAGCTAGGGTTGGTTTTGCGCGTGCGTGGCCAAGGTTTCTGTGCTTCGGGCTGTTGGTTTCTCTAAGGCAATCCGCCGGAGGCAAATTGTTGCTAGGTTATCGCCAAATAAAAAAATGTTGCGACGTTATTGGCTGGAACGCCGATTGATGGATTGTTAATTAAGAAGACAAATAAAATCTCAGCACGCCCTCCTCAACTTCCTCGGTTCCTCCCGTTAATTAAGCCATGCACTCCGTTAATTTCGATGCAAAATATCCTGTTAATAAGGCTAGCCACCACTATGACTAGCCTAAGGTCCTTCGATTTTGCTTCTCACTAGGCATGAGGCAGACATACATACACATGCGTCTCTTCAATTTCTTCACCTCCTCTTCATACATTAGTCTACTTCACAGCTACAATGCATACATCATGGCAATCAGGAGACGGTGCTGCTCGTGGTGTCGCGCCATTGATGGCGCCGCCACGCTTCCTCCGCCATGAACTCACTCGGACATGCAGTCTCACCGAATGTCTACTCTAAACCATGTCCCCGAACAGCACTCGTTAGGCCTTGTTTGATACTAGTGTTTCAGTGGGGATTAGTGGAGATAATACTCTAGAGTATTGGGTGAATCACTGCTGTCACCCAATCCCCACAAAACCCCATCCCCAATCCACTAGGTAGGGGTAGAGTATTGGGGATTGAAAAAATTACACTAAAATTTGGGAGAAAAGTGGGGATAAGTGGGGATTAAACTCTCTCATACTCTAGCACCAAACATGCATTGGGGATAAGTGGAAATTTAAAGTTTGGAGCAGATTATCCCCACTAATACCCGCTAAAACTCTAGTACCAAACAAGGCCTTATGGGGGAAAATAGTGTTGGAATGGATGCTTCAGCGATGCCATGTACTCCCTTCAGTCTCTTGTAATTGATTTAGATTTAGTACAACTTTATATTAAATTTGAGTCAATTAAAAGAGACCGGAATGAGTACATTGCAACCACTTGTATCCATTCGTATTAGTTACAGAGCTTACACAAGCTATACACGAACAGATACAGATATATGTGCATGCCTCCTACCAGCTAGCTACCTCACGCCCATACCTCAAGAGGATTTCTCTTTGCTTTATTGTTTCCAGTTGAAAAAAAGTACTCCAGTCTACTACATGGTTAAATTAATTTACCAACCAGGGCTTAATTATTAGCAACAGTCTGGAAAATTTTGGCAATGCCTCCACTGGTTTTTAGACATCCACAAAACAAAGCAAATAACTTATCTGCACAACTAATATCTAACCATGCAAACCGAGCACAACACAACAAAAAAGAGAAACTGAAGCACAAACATCAAGCCAAAGTGGCCATCGATTAGCCACAACATCAAAGTTTCAAGGATTAATCCTGGGACGGCTGGACAGCTAATTATTACAACAATATATGGCAGATCTTCCAACTTCCAGGCTTGATGTCTTCGAGCTTCCCCCCATCTGGCTGAAGCTCCCAGCTAGCCTGTTGGACACCTAGTCCTCCTCAATATTCTCCAACAAGAACAAAACAAGAATTGTCAGCTCCAAAGCAGATTTAGCAGAGTATATATAGTACTCATGTTTTATAAAACATGAATCCTAATCAGGGTACGTACTCCTAGGGGTATCAGCTCATTTTCCTATATATATACCCATATATTGTAAGGGGTGTGTTTCAACTTTAGATCAACACGATGTGGCAACAACCTATACCTCTACAGGCCAAAACGCAATCAAAATGGCATTTTATCAACAAGGCAAGTACCAGATCAGAGAAGACAAAGCATTAAGAGTAACCACAATTTAAAGTAGCAACAGTTACATGTTTTCATTCTTAGTGTAAGAAACCAGGTTTGTACAGAAGTAGCACAAGTAAAAGTAAGATGACAGCAACACAAGTACCTCAAACTTGCAAGACAGACAACAAGTAATAGGCAACAGTTTAAATCCATCTTTCAAAAAAAGCAAGGGCAGTACATGAATTTCGATTCCTCTCCTTATAGGCAGCAGCACATGCATTTCAAAAGAAAAACACAAATGCACAATTATTAAAATTGGACCACCCAAGCAGCATAATTATTGAAATTTCCCTGCTACACACATCTAGTAGAGGAACAACACTAATATAACAAAAGAATGCGAAGGGAAACATAAACAATAGCCTACAAATATTTATAAGCATGCGTTAAAATAGCAGGACTAATACATTCCCAATTTTCTATAGACCAAAAAAAACATGAAAGAAATAATATTCTGCGAACATAAGATTAAACCTGAAAGGACTTAACTTCATCAGGTTCCACTGAAGTGTGAGTAGTCACCCATGTATTTGACCTGATTACAAGTGATCAAACAGTCAGGCTGATGTACGATATATATTTATCAACTTAGGAAGAATAGGTAATGCAAAGAATGCAACAATGAAGTCTACTTTTCTCTTTCCATTTTTTTCCAAAAATACAGTGTTATGGCAGAATATAGCGTGACATGATATGAGCAAGATGCACAAGAAAATGTATTTCTTGTTCCACTGGAAGTAAAAGACGAGCATAAATCCTCAATATAACAATATCTTATTATCTAGAGGCCTTGAAGCTATATGCATACAGTCAAGCAAGCACAAGCAAGAAAGGCGTTCCATCTTGTTGAGGTCAAGATCATCGTCATCGAGCTCAAGTGGAATGCGCAAGTATAAGGTTTGCTCTTGATAGGGTTTCTTTCTCACCGGTCTCATGGTGTAGTTGGAGACCGGTTTATAGTTTAGTTGCCGTACTATCAAGAGGGCTCTCGAGTGAGTAACTCGATCGTAGTTGGAGGAAGTCTGCGCATGAGAGTAAATACCACATGTATTTAAGCTTTGTTTGACTAGGTTCCAGAACTTTGTTAATCTGGAATAGGTCGTTCAGTTTATTCCCCTAGTTCGCCCATTAGGTTGCTGTTAGAGAACTGAAACGTTGACATGTCAGGCACAAAACCTTGTTTCAAAAATATGTTTGGCGTCAAAAGTATCACTTGTACATGTGTTCTTTTCATTGCTGGTAATGCTTGTCAGGACTGAAATATTTTTGTTCTTGCAGTAGTTGAATTCTTGCGCCGATTCTTGTATTACTCATAGCAAATTGAATTTGATGCTCTGGTTCATAGCAAATTTGATGCCCTGGTTGGCCACTAGTTCATAGAAAATGCCCTGGCTGCCATGACAAGTACTCAAATTAATTACCAAATCAGAACAAGGAAACAACCGGTTCATATACCGGATTTTTAGGATATTTAAGCCCCTAAATTCTCGAAAGGTACTAATGAGTCTCCTCGTTTTGTAGTTGAGACTTGAGAGTAATACACCAAATACTACGAGCACTGTAAGCTGGAATAACAAGTAAAGCAATCCACGTCACGTGTGTGCATGTGCACTAGTAATAGATTGATCTACTTTTTTTTTGACATGGTACATCGATCTACTTGATCAGGATAGTGCGGCTAGGGATACAACTAGTAGACCTATCATAGATAGAGGATGAACCCCTGGAGTATTCTTACAAAAGGGTTTCCAGTTATCAGATAACTGAGTTGTGATCAACTGGGCTTAAATTTGAATGTGAATCAGAAACAATTAATAAAAACTTGCGAAAGTGCTCGAATTTCGGCATCATCTCTCCTCTTTTTTTTGGACATTCATTCAAAACACAACAACAAACATTGTACAGTGATGTTCACACAACACAGCTCATATGGCATTCATATACGCATTCCAGCTTGGGTTGCAACTCTAACCAAACAGAGAATAAAAGAAACATGGATCGTTAATTACCTGTTGGATTGGTGTCGCCGCCAGATCCTAGGCCCAGATCTAGCTCGTAGCAGAGTGCTCCTCTCCTCCATGGTGCTAGATCAATCAGCATGATGAGCTCGCCGCTGCCGTCTGCGGGCTGGCTGTCCAGTTACCGCACCCACCATGTCTCATCCCTGCGTCGTCAAGTCACCTAGTGAACATATCAACCCAGCAGCTGAGATCCAATCAGTCGGCCGGCCGATATGCAAAGAGGAGGAAACACAAGAGTATCGAGACCATATACCTATCGATCTATCTTCCAAATAGAGTAGAGTGCTTCTCCTCTCCTCTCCTCTCCTCTCCTCTCCTCTCATCGCAAGAGTCAAAGTCTAAGTCGTCACACACGACGCACGCGTTGGCTCAACCCCTCCTCATATTATTTATAGACTCGTTCAGAGGTTGAGTTTTTCGTTCAAATTTTGATTCCTGGCGCCACCCAACACAATTTCATCTCCATTTTCAAGTTGCCGCTCTTTCTGATTCCATCGCTCCGAAGCTAAGATAGGCAGGCCAAGAACGGGTTACTAAAGCGGTCATTAATGGCGTCCCGTAATTTAAGCAGTTTTTTCCATCACCGATCCGTGCTTGTCATCTCCAGCCAATGCATATATGGTTCATTTGATTGGTCAAGGTGGGGACATGCAGGATTACCGAAACTTTGAAGCCTATACCCCTTCAAAATAGGGAACACAAAAAATACAGAAGTGGAAACGGTTTAAAAGCGTGCTAATTATCTTCGGTCTCCCATCAAAAAAAAATTATCTTCGTTCTGATTGGAGGTTGTTAGTGGGAAGGATAAATTAGCGAGTCCACCAAACTGAGCGGGAGAAACGTTCCTGGCACTTTTCCTGGCTAGATTAGTTTTAAAGATGGGTAGTATATTTTATTCCTGGCGCCTCAAATTAATTACCAAATCAGAACAAGGAAACAACCGGTTCATATACCCGATTTTTAGGATATTTAATCCCCTAAATTCTCGAAAGGTACTAATGAGCCTCCTCGATTTTTTCCACCCATTAATATTACTTACATATCAGCACCACACCGTATACTACATTCGTCTAGTCATTGAGAGTAACACACTAAATACTACGAGCATTGTGAGCTGAAATAACAAGTAAAGCAATCCACGTCACGTGTGTGCATATGCACTAGTAATAGATTGATCTTTTTTTTTGACATGGTACATCGATCTACTTGATCAGGAGAGTGCGGCTAGGGATACAACTAGTAGATCTATCATAGATAGAGGATGAACCTGGAGTATTTTTACAAAAGGATTTCCAGTCATCAGATAACTGCGTTGTGATCGACTGGGCTTACCTTTGAATATGAATCAGAAACAATTAACAAAAACTTGCGAAAGTGCTTGAATTTCGACATCATCTCTCCTCTTTTTTGGACATTAATTCAAAACACAACAACAAACAATGTACAGTGATGTTTACATAACACAGCTCATATGTCATTCATATACTCCCTCCGTCCCGGTTCATTGGGCTCACTTAGTTTTGCATCGCGACCAAGGTTGTATTTGATTGGATACTAAAACTCTCCCCATCGCTTGCCTCTTCAGCCAGATGTACTCCCTATTTAATATAGGAATGCTAACAGACTCATCCTAACGCATTCTCCCACGAGCTAGATGGGCATGCATAGGTCAGTTTTATTTCTCGCTTTGGATTTCCACCCCACTTGCATGCAGTAGGTTGCTTCAGCGAGGTAAAAGAAAGGAGAAATAGAAGGGTGAAGAATAATTAGAGGAGGTTACTACTTGTAATTAAATGCATGCAAGCCTTAGTAGGAAGTTATTATGGAACAAATGTTTTTTCAGATTAGGCCCTGTGAACCGGGACGGAGGGAGTATATAAACATTCCAGCTTGGCTCGCAACTTTAACCAAACAGAGAAAACATTGTCAAGTAACAAACATGCCAAAGGAAACTGTGGGCCACCATTACAACTCCTGGCCTAGAGCGCAGAGGGAGGCCGAAACAATGCACACCTACATCCCATCGTCTTCAAACAGCTCTCTCCGGGGGATTCCACTCTGCCGACGAATCTCACGGTGCCCCTCTTGGGGCCTCACATCTATCTCCCACATATTATGACATAAATATTAGTCAAAAAATGAATCATCGAATATTGCACAAGCATGAGGTGTAGATTTATTCTCATGCTATAGAGAAACAAAGCTTAATTACCACCTTATAGACATCTTGCGAGGCGGATTCCTGTATTGAAACTGCTACAACAAGGAAGCTGAAGACCGCCAACTTTCATGCATGTTCCTTCAAAGTTAACACAAGTACTACAAATATACAGAAAAAGGTAGATGTTTGTCAAGCTCATCTAGTATGCTAACCGCCAAACTACATAATTTTTTAAGATATTATTACCACCTAGCATATCTAGTAAGGCTGCTGCACAACTACACTAAATACAAAAAACAATAGCTCTACCGGTGTTGGGCGATAAATCATCCATATTCAAGAGGCTAAACTATAAAAGGTAGGCTAACTGAGATGGTTGGCAGACTGGATAGAAATATTCCATAAACAAAAATTAACAACACAGACATACCTGAATCTTGAACCACAACACAGGTACACAGCTAGCTACCTAAATACCCCAACACCTAAATATAGTGTTCAGGAAAAATTTAGTCAGTATCTTGTAACACCAGCCAGACCAGATCCCCAGCCAGACCATATCCCTAAACAACAAAACTCCACACACATTAAGCTACTATGTTCACTTGCTGCATGACAACAGCATGCACCTTCCAGATCGCTACAGGAAATAAAACACCCAATAGCTACAGCATGTAGCAGCATCAACCTAAGAACAAAACATAAATAGACTACTCTTACTTACCTTCTAGCACTATAAGTAGCCTACTTTTATTGTATTGAGGAAAAGATACTCCGTGGAAACTTTATAAGTGACGGACACCTGTCCAGGTTTGGTCGTCTTCAACGGTGGGCAACGCTCCGTCGCACAGGAAGTCGTGAGCATGCCACACTCGAACGAAGGTGATGGTGATGTAAACCAATCTCAATGTAGAAATACTCAACGGATCATTACAAGACCTGGGACTTCACATGGAAAAATGTATGTCAGAACTTATTAAAGAGACAGTGCTTCTCCACTTTAGATGTATCACTACTGTGTATTACACCCTATACATAACATATTTGCAACTCTTCGTCTCTACATTTTAGAAAGCTTCATAAGAAAAAGTTTAACTCACCATGAATCATGTTCGGGCTTGTCATAGTTGTGTCTCCTGCCCTCTTGCATGCTATAGTGCAGACAATGGCAACAATATTGATGGAATTCCAAGATTGTTGTACTACTCTAGCCCCTTGAGATTGATAGCTCCTTACCCATCTTCATGTATCACAAATCAGCAAATTGCTGAAGTGCCAGCTAGTATTTGCAAGACACATACTTCAACATATGATGCATGGCCTTACCGGGATAAGCTGAGGCCATGCAATGGAAAATATGTATGCATCAACACCCATGTCAGCACAATCTTCTTGTTTCTGAACAAGAGAAGAGTTTATGACTGTAAACTAGTCATCAAGTTCTTGATCAGAACAGTATGCCATTTACTCTAAATTAACCTTGTATTTGTGATACTGATCTATAGTGATATCAGTGTTCGCTCCGCCTCTAGATTAGCCTGTGGAAACTCAAAGAACTCCATGTCATGATCAGGAAAGCAAAAATGCATGATAAATCCAGTCTGGCTGGTTGGAGAAAAATCTATTCCTTCCATCCTCATCAATCACACCTTCAATCTGAGAAATTGGGAGGATGTTCAGGCAAGACAGTAAATGTCTATCATAATTAAGCTTTGGTTACTTTGAAACTTGTGATCTGCCACATTACTTGGGAGAAGCTACTCATATCCACAGGCTTGATTCCATTGTTCGTCCAGGACCTTGATTCCATTGCACTCACCTTGATTGACATTAAGAAGAAGATGGACAGTTTGCAAGTCTCACCTTGTTTGGTCTTCAAAAAAACGAGCTCGGTAGGCACTACCCAAATTCAAATGGCACTACGCCCCATCAGGATTCAACACCACGATCCACCACTGTTAAGCAAAACAATTGAGTATATAAATAAGATTAATTAAGCATTGAATCTTAAAGCAAATTGGTGACTAAAAGACTGAACATATATGTCTGACACCCCAGCGTTATGTAACACATCTAGCACCCAATCTGTTAACTACCTAAAAGATACTCATGAAAAAAGGCAAACAAAGAGAAGACAACAAAATCTGCTCTCCTCAAATTGTTTGGCACCATGTCTTAACCTGCCAAGAACCCTTGTAAAAATGCATCCGAAACCAAGTAGACAATGATGAACCCAAAGTTAGACTCATGAAAAATAATGCATGTATAAATCAGAATGCATGGTGTCCGCAAGTCCAAGGTCAAACGGCCATAAACAAATGTCAGTGATAGAAAATTTATAGCTCAATTATGCAAAAACCCACAGCAGATTCTGATACCAAGATGGAAGGTGCAAGAATCATGACTAAACTCACTAGTATTTGTACAAATATAAAGATACAACAAGACAACCCTCCTTCAAGAAATAAAACAAGACAGAAGTGCATGAACTGCCGATTTCACTTAATATCAAAGATAAAATTAGCACTTCACAAGAATGTCAATCAACTCTTGTAGATTTTTTGAAGAGGAAAAAAATCAGCGCACAAGAGGAACGTAATAGTTAGTTAAAAGTGCATGCTCTTTCCATGAATTATCATAACACTGTGTCGCGCAACACCACACATGATTCTAAGAAAAAAAACATGACTCATAAACACGCATAGACTCATAAACACGCAGCGGGCGTACTACGAACATTGCATCGCGGCTGTTCCAGCTTAATGCCTGGCAGCAGGAGCCTTTCACTCTCGAGAGAACCACAGAGATATGGGCTTGAGACGCCGGCAAAAGAAACCAGTCGTTGGTTGGGGGCAAGGTGAAATGTCTTATGGTTCAACGGTTGAGTAGAACTACTTTTCTATATGTGTCTGGTACACATACTTAGTACTAGAGCATTCAACCTTAGGTAGCGGTAGCAAAATATGTTTACATGTACCAGCAAGATAACTGTCAAGAACCTCTATAATAAAACACACTAAGTACCGCGTTTAAACAGTCAATAGCTCTTTTATATTAGACTAGGAAAAATGCACGTGCGTTGCACCGGGAAACAAAAAACACAAACGCTCGAGCGAATCATTTGTGACTGCACTTTTCATATGTTCCACCATCGATGAAGGTGGTCATGTTTTTTTCTATTCATGACAAACATGATTAATCCAGAGAATATGAGTTTGTGAGATCGTTGCTTTATCGACATATAATATCGAATTTGTTATAATGGTGGTAACATCCCGTATCTGATTTACCCTTGGTGTCATGGAACAAAGGTCGATGGTTAAAAAATCAAGGAATTGAGCTCAAATGAGCAACACTATTACAATTTTTTTTTCTAGAGTTCAAAAAAATTATAGCAATATACGTCATTGAGAAAATGGCACATCTAACCGGAAAGAAACAAGTAATTGAGCTAGCCAATAAATAATTATCCATAGGGTAAGAATTTAGACTCTTCAAAAAAACAATGATCACAGTATCTAGAAAACAAAACTGCATAGGGGTTGTAAGAAGGAAAGCAACATTTTGTTCGGACGCATACCTGAAACATATTTTTTTGACTGGTTCAGAAATATATTCAGTTCTCCACATGAAGAAGCAGCACAGACAGCCTCTAACTCAACTGCATAGAGGCCATGAATAGCTGCAGCAAATTCAGATTCTTTAGGCCGGGCCAGCGCATCCCTCCAGGTTAAGCACTAAGCAGGCAGAGACATCCACCACTACCAGCTTGTCCACATGAAGAAGCATAGTATATGTTTTGGAGCTCATATCTGCAAAGATGTGCTTTTTTTCCTTTACCATAGGTGCAAACTCTGAGATCAGGCCATATGCAATCCAATTAGCTTTGAAGGTAAATCATAGAAGCATTAACGGGTGATTTAGCAGTGTCGTGGATAATGTGTCCTCCGTGACTGAGGTGAGCACCAGGAGCAAGTGACGGCCGATGTAGCGCAAGGCTAATTCAGGAGGCAGACGCTATGCTATACGCAAAGCAACTGGCTTTGTGCATTGGACAGTCAAGCAGACATTGGCCAGTGGAGTTGATCCTGCCTGATTGCCTCCTTGAGAACCTCGAACGATCCACGGCCGAGGCTCTCGATCATTAGAACTTTGAAGTGCTCTACAGACTACAGAGATATACGGTACGAAGCAAAAAAATCGTCTTACACCTGCACCATGCTTCCGAGTGATCTCTGCTAAAATCCTAGGGCGAAGGTGATGCCGATCCACGAAGACAGCGACCTTGAGAGCTCGCTAGATAGGCATAGCTGCAGGTGCGGCACCGTCTCGATCCCGTGGCAGCGGCCACACCCCCGATCGGTGCCGGCAGTGCAGGCCATGTGCATCATCTCGGCCGCCTTCTCTGCTAGGAAGTCCTGGAGAAAAGCGGCGCCGCCGTGGTGGAACCCGCCTCCTCCTGTCTCTACGTCGTCGGGAGTCAAACTGCGTGGAGCGGCATGACAGCGCACTCGACATCCTCGTCGGGACAGATGAAGAAGTACGCCGACATGGGAAGGTGCGGTGCCATCTCATCTCAAAATCGGCAGAACACCGACGATCAGCCACGAAACCAGGCGTCCTGCCCTCTCCAGAACTTCCGAAGTGGATCGGCGGTGCAACCGTCAAAGGTCTTGATCGGATCGTGTTTCGCCAGCCAAATTTGATGGAAACCCTGATGATCGAGCGGTGTATCAACAGAACGTTTATATAGATTTTTCTTTGGTACTCTTTTTTGGAGGAGGGCCGGGAGACCAGACCTTATACGTTACGGTGAGCTACCACCACACGAAATTAACGAACGGCGGGCCAACGAAGGGGCGGACGAACGAACCAGCGGACGACAGAAACTGGTACGGACGAAACCACGGAAACCTTAGCTCCTTTATTATTAGGTATTAGACTACTTTTCTAAGAATAACTTGATCAAGATGAAATGTCTAATGATTCTCAAAAGTTATTGTCACTTTACAAGATTTACAGCATGTCTTCTCACTAGCATCCACTCAAACATTTTGCATGTACAATGAATCGAAATCATTGGTAGTGCATACTGGTAGTAAATTTTGAACTGGAAGAAAATTTTCAGAGAAACTTTGTCACAAAATGTAATTAATAGGTTTTGAGGTCTTCCACCACTCACACAAATATAAAAAAGAAAGAAATATGCACAAAAGACGAAGACTGCGACAGTTTCATTACGTTCTTCCCAGAATAAGAGAAATAAGAAATAACTTTGTAGAGGTCTCAAAAAATAAGAAGCAGGCTAATTGCGAAGAATGGTCGTAGCACAAATGAGCGGGTTACATTTAGCAGCAGGACAAATAAACAAAAGGAACAAGACCAATGCTTCACCCAGTAAGAATCAAGAACAACCATTGCACATATTGGTAGAAGGACCAAATAATACCAGTTTCCCCCAAATGGCAGTTTGCCTTTGTTAGGCAAAAAGGTATTTGGTATAAGAAAAGCATACCAATGATTTTTTTTTTTCAAAAAAAAAAAAACAAAGTCTTCACTAACAGGTTAGTTCTATATACCAAAGACAAATAAAATCTAATAACAACATAAAATCGATAATTTGACGGTATCAATACTTTGCACGATATCCAGTACTAAGAGTCGTCAAAGGGTTCAGTACTAGCGAATGAGTGCATAAATACATCGCACTGGCAGATTACTTCAGTAAAATGGTACCAAGTGCAAGCCGGTCTATTAACCTAAATTTCATCCATCAAAAACTCAAATAACATAATCAAGTACTCAAAATGTGTGGGTTCCAATACAATTGTTATATGATTAAGCATCTATTAATTATTATCAGTAGTATAGCTCAAGATATCATGCTCCACAGAAAGCTCAAGAAAATAAAATAAAAAATTAGTTTCATGCTCTACAGAAAGCCATCCAAATGTCACTAGACCAAACACTCCAACATATGTAGAAATTCATAAGCAACTTATTTAGTTTCATGCTCTATGGAAAGCCACCCAAATATCAATATACCAAAAACTACAAAGAAATGAAACAAGCTGGATGCATTATTTTTTTTGACACCATCCAGTACTATGTGCAAGACGCTTTGGTACCTACAAAAACAGTCATAAAAAACACACACTCGGTGCTCAAGTACCCAAAGGTGCAATAGACTTCACCTCAAAACATTAACATGAATATTACATTATTCCACTACCACCACCATACATTCAACTCACATGATCTGATAATAATACTACATTATGGCATCCATTAAATCATCATAAAAACACCACAAAGCATAATATTTTGCCAGGTTTAACACCTAGCACTGGCATACCAAAAATTTGGATAATTGTGTAACATCCGAATCACCAAAAATTTACCATAACAATTGCGGGATACATACCACATGACCAAATGAGCATAGATATAGCCAAAATAGCACAAGTCTGAGGGTACCTTGGCAGTGTTCTAATAGACCCAGTGTAGCACGTAACACCCGACTCCTGCTGTTTCTCCTAGTTGCCCTGAACCAACTCCAGCCTCAAACCAGTGGCTCGTCTCCTTTCACCAAGCTCAAGTCGGACCACGCTTTGGACGACGCTATATCCTTGCTCCGGATGGCAGCACTGATTTGGAAACCGAGCTTTATATATCAGCTACCTAAACATCAATAGATGGAATGTCTACTCATTATCTTAGCATAAGCTACACTTCACATACACATGCAGGGTACAAATAACCATACCATTATGAAAACAGAGAAACTGAATAATTAGAAAGCTGCAACTTGGGTTGATTTTGGAGTAGCAGTTTTATGTAAATTCATCCTATGAAGGAACGTGATCCTCTGTGATTAATAATATACGACCCCAACCCGTCTAGCATGCTACTAGTTGTAATAGCACTACCACTACTGTATCACCTTTCCTACTCTTTCCCCTATGCATGGTCACTTCTCTTATTCCTCACTTGGTGTTTCTTTTAAAAAACAACAGCAACGTTACTTTGGTACAGATGAAATAATGTAGCACAATCCACTCGGACAGGGTGTTTCTCGAGACATTTTTTGTCTTTTTTACATAGGGTACAAAAAAATGTCGGTTTTATATGAAACTTTACGTGCGCACATAGAACATGTCCTTGTACATGCAAAAAATCCTAATTTTTTAACTTTTAAAAATATCTTTTGTATATACTGGGTGTATGCACCCGCGATCAGTTTTGAGTTTCACAATGCACTAAATAAACTGAGTAGCAAAGTCAGCAGATATCTAAATGAAATTAGTTCGGATCAGAAGATTTCTATGTTGCAAATCTCGACTTATATGCATAGCTAAGCACCAATGTGTAAGATATATCAATGCTTAGCGGCTAAGAAACATATTGAATAATGCTTAGCAGCTAAAGAAACCATATAACTATTGTATGAATAAACACATAACAATGCTTCCAATGTTATTGTTCAAAGAATATCCAACTCATCCAAGCAAACTATTATACAAGAAGCATTCCCAAATCAATCAACGAATAAGTAATAGAAATGCAAATGTATTTGCTGACAACCACTAAGATAGATAATTTATCTATTAGCTTCCATGATGATGTGTGGATCCATTCCCCAAAGGAGTTACTTCGGCACATGTGTTGTAAAATTCCTCTTATCCATTTTGGTTGTGCATTCACGATGTGCTGAGAAAGAAATTATGCCATCAATTACCAAATAGAGAACCGGACAACAATATGCAAAATGGAGAATAGGCAAAATAAAATCAATTATGCATACAAAGAAAGGAAATAGCTAGATTGGACCAAAATGACTCCATAGTTTTAAATGCCTATGAAATCTGCGAAAAGGATCGAGATAAATATGAATGGTTGTAAATGGCTATGAAATATGAAAAAGTGGCTCCATAGTTGTACCCAACTTCATGCACATTACATTCTGAACACAAGAAATAAAATAATGAATGTCACTTGTGACTATTAGTGAGACAAAGGCGGCAGTTCACAAGGATTGATTACTAGGCTTCGTCCGAAAAGTAGCATGATTCCACAAGAACCATGAGTAAGCCCCAAAACCATAGAAGTTTTCTTTCTACAAATCCACAATTGCACAAGAATTGGCAATTCTGCTGCCACCGAGCAGTTAATTTAGAAGCAAACTACAATCGAACAATTACTATCCAACCTTGCATACAAAATGTGTGTAATCCTATACTCAAGCAAATCTGAAGCAAGTCATGCAGTTCAGAATCTACAAACAGTTGTTCTCAGGATCCACTCGTAAAGCAGTAAAAGCAATATTTTTTTATAGCCAGACAACGTCCTACAACAACATTGTGAAGACTAGGAATGAGATGTCTCACCGGCTGAGCAATGTCGGTGGACACGGCCTTGTTCTCGGCGACCATACGGACAGTGCCGATGCATTGCGCCAGCTCATGGAGGAGCAGCCTCATGCAGGAGGACGTGGTCACCGTCACCAGGATTAAACAACTTTTTTTACTGCAGCAAACATAAGATCGTGATGCCATGGCCCGATAAAATCATACACAGCAAAGGTAGTTCTTGGAGAAATTATATTTAAGATGCTAGTAACTTGGAGCTTTGTTGTGACTCGTACTTTTTGAAACATGAAAAGCGAAGTGCATTTCACTGGATCAGAGTACACCCTGAAAATAACAGCATGCTAAATCAACTTGCGAAAAAGAAATCATATTTTTTTTCCTTCATCCATAAGGTGAGAGTGCAGCTGGCAAGTTAATTATTAAAGAGTAAAGAAGCGACTACACATGTTTTACTAGTCAAATGTTGTCGTAATATAAAAGGTACACATCAACTGAATCTAAACCATTGCCCTAGTCTAATTATCATGTTCTTTGAGTTGTTAGAGAATTAAAATGGATGTTCCTAGACTCGACAATGTGTGCATAATTTGTTGGTGTACCCTCCACCAATTGAAGCAGACCAAGATTCAGACATAGAGTAGTGTACTAGTTATGTATCCTCTAATCTAATGCATTAGAGCAGCAGGAGCCACTCTCTAGAATATGATCTATGTTACCAAGGTCAACTTAGGAATGCTAACACATGCAGCTGATGTGCATCTTCCCGCCAGCCTGTTAGGAAGCTACAAAGTACTAGCTAGTGTCTGGTGAGCATCTACATCTGAAGTACTATTCAAAATTGCATTAAAATTTCTTCAAGCCTCTACTCAAACAAATCTGAACCAAGTCATGTAGTCTTGAATCTACGGATGACATCATGGAGCAGAATCCAAATCATGGAGCAGTAAAAGCAGCGCCAAGAAGGTACTTTTTTTGCACCTGGAACAACATCCAACAACAGTCTGAAAACAAGGACTGATGTGTCTCACCAGAAGCGTTCCAGCGGCGAGCGTGGCCTTACCGACGAGGACATCGGAGGATTCGTGAGCAGGGAGCCTAGGGTTTGTGCCACGCCGCAGAGGAGGACCCAAGGAAGGATGCGGTCGTCATCAGCACCAACTCCTCCTGACTGCAATTACAAGATTACAAAACTTTTTTTAATGGAGCATAAAAACGTGATGCAATGGGCAGATAAAATTCTCAACAACAAAATTAGTTCTAGGAAAAGTTATTTTCAGATACTAGGAGCTAGCCTGGAGCTTTCTAAGGACTGGTACTTGTTAAAACATGAAAAGTGAAGTGCATTTCACTAGATTAGGGTATACTCACAAAACAAGCAGCATGTCAAAGCACCATGAAATAAGAAATCAGACTATTTTACAATCCGCAGAAGTGTAATAGTGCAGCAGGCGGGCTATTGGCTACAAAAAGTTGCACGTGTTCTACTAGTTGAAGGCCTAAACAGAACCGTTGTCCCAACAGTACAAACCAATTGAATCTGAAATTGAGTGATTAACACTCTAACAAAACTATTGTCCCAACAAGTTAGCTACCGAATTCTACTAGTTCAAGGACAGTACACCTATCCAAATTAGCTCGGATCGTATGTTATTCCAATTGATGCTGCCCCAATTCATCTATCAAAATTAGCTATATGGTATGTACTATGTAGAGAAGGAAAAAAAAAATCAATACAAGCCAAGCTGGCTTGAATTGGATTACTGCTACTCCATTGGATTACTCAAGTTCAGACCAAGATATGTTTTTAGCAGAAAAAAAAAACAGCCGGAGGAGGGTTGGAGGACATGTGTATGTACCTGGATTGGAGGTGCACAATGGAGTGGATGCGAGTCTAAGAAGGGTCAGTTGGAGAGCAGAATGCAGAATCACAGCCCGCGGTCAGATCTCGCGAGCACCGGCTACAGGAACTTGCTAGTTCAATGGACGCGACCGGCCAGTGCCCATAGTCTCCCCTCCGTCACTCGTGTCGCGGACGTCACGTCCTGATGGCTGGCGCCCCCTTTCGCCGTGCAGCATCAACCAAGCTCCATTGGCCATGCACGCTAATTCACCGGAGGTATCATTGCACGCACCCACCGGTGCCACCTCTCTCATCGTGGCCAGGCCGTTACCCTCCTCCATCCCCTAGAACGTCGTCCACCCCTAGCTCCGCGCTTCGGACGGCGATGTCCATGGCTGGATCCTCATGAGAAGGACATTTTCCCCATTCCTCCCCGTGGTTGTCCTCCTGAACCTGATATGAATCAATGAACAATGGGGTTATCCAGACGTGACCAGATCAGAAAAAGGGAAACGATGACGCATAGGAGTAAGCAGAGGAAAGGTGCTAACCTAGGAGAACTCAAGGTGTCCGTCAAATGTGAAGCCCTCCGATTGGAGACGGCCGGTTCCCGGGAACGGCGAGGAGCGGCGGCGCTTGATGCCGCGGAGGTGGAGAAGACGGTCGCAGCAGGTGCACTGTCCGTCGAGCGGAGAGGCTGCGGCGGCCGGGGCTGGAGGACAAACGGTGGATCGAGAGAGAGAGAGAGAGAGACATGAGCTAGGGTTGGTTTTGCGCGTGCGTGGCCAAGGTTTCTGTGCTTCGGGCTGTTGGTTTCTCTAAGGCAATCCGCCGGAGGCAAATTGTTGCTAGGTTATCGCCAAATAAAAAAATGTTGCGACGTTATTGGCTGGAACGCCGATTGATGGATTGTTAATTAAGAAGACAAATAAAATCTCAGCACGCCCTCCTCAACTTCCTCGGTTCCTCCCGTTAATTAAGCCATGCACTCCGTTAATTTCGATGCAAAATATCCTGTTAATAAGGCTAGCCACCACTATGACTAGCCTAAGGTCCTTCGATTTTGCTTCTCACTAGGCATGAGGCAGACATACATACACATGCGTCTCTTCAATTTCTTCACCTCCTCTTCATACATTAGTCTACTTCACAGCTACAATGCATACATCATGGCAATCAGGAGACGGTGCTGCTCGTGGTGTCGCGCCATTGATGGCGCCGCCACAGTTTCCTCCGCCATGAACTCACTCGGACATGCAGTCTCACCGAATGTCTACTCTAAACCATGTCCCCGAACAGCACTCGTTAGGCCTTGTTTGATACTAGTGTTTCAGTGGGGATTAGTGGAGATAATACTCTAGAGTATTGGGTGAATCACTGCTGTCACCCAATCCCCACAAAACCCCATCCCCAATCCACTAGGTAGGGGTAGAGTATTGGGGATTGAAAAAATTACACTAAAATTTGGGAGAAAAGTGGGGATAAGTGGGGATTAAACTCTCTCATACTCTAGCACCAAACATGCATTGGGGATAAGTGGAAATTTAAAGTTTGGAGCAGATTATCCCCACTAATACCCGCTAAAACTCTAGTACCAAACAAGGCCTTATGGGGGAAAATAGTGTTGGAATGGATGCTTCAGCGATGCCATGTACTCCCTTCAGTCTCTTGTAATTGATTTAGATTTAGTACAACTTTATATTAAATTTGAGTCAATTAAAAGAGACCGGAATGAGTACATTGCAACCACTTGTATCCATTCGTATTAGTTACAGGCTTACACAAGCTATACACGAACAGATACAGATATATGTGCATGCCTCCTACCAGCTAGCTACCTCACGCCCATACCTCAAGAGGATTTCTCTTTGCTTTATTGTTTCCAGTTGAAAAAAAGTACTCCAGTCTACTACATGGTTAAATTAATTTACCAACCAGGGCTTAATTATTAGCAACAGTCTGGAAAATTTTGGCAATGCCTCCACTGGTTTTTAGACATCCACAAAACAAAGCAAATAACTTATCTGCACAACTAATATCTAACCATGCAAACCGAGCACAACACAACAAAAAAAGAGAAACTGAAGCACAAACATCAAGCCAAAGTGGCCATCGATTAGCCACAACATCAAAGTTTCAAGGATTAATCCTGGGACGGCTGGACAGCTAATTATTACAACAATATATGGCAGATCTTCCAACTTCCAGGCTTGATGTCTTCGAGCTTCCCCCCATCTGGCTGAAGCTCCCAGCTAGCCTGTTGGACACCTAGTCCTCCTCAATATTCTCCAACAAGAACAAAACAAGAATTGTCAGCTCCAAAGCAGATTTAGCAGAGTATATATAGTACTCATGTTTTATAAAACATGAATCCTAATCAGGGTACGTACTCCTAGGGGTATCAGCTCATTTTCCTATATATATACCCATATATTGTAAGGGGTGTGTTTCAACTTTAGATCAACACGATGTGGCAACAACCTATACCTCTACAGGCCAAAACGCAATCAAAATGGCATTTTATCAACAAGGCAAGTACCAGATCAGAGAAGACAAAGCATTAAGAGTAACCACAATTTAAAGTAGCAACAGTTACATGTTTTCATTCTTAGTGTAAGAAACCAGGTTTGTACAGAAGTAGCACAAGTAAAAGTAAGATGACAGCAACACAAGTACCTCAAACTTGCAAGACAGACAACAAGTAATAGGCAACAGTTTAAATCCATCTTTCAAAAAAAGCAAGGGCAGTACATGAATTTCGATTCCTCTCCTTATAGGCAGCAGCACATGCATTTCAAAAGAAAAACACAAATGCACAATTATTAAAATTGGACCACCCAAGCAGCATAATTATTGAAATTTCCCTGCTACACACATCTAGTAGAGGAACAACACTAATATAACAAAAGAATGCGAAGGGAAACATAAACAATAGCCTACAAATATTTATAAGCATGCGTTAAAATAGCAGGACTAATACATTCCCAATTTTCTATAGACCAAAAAAAACATGAAAGAAATAATATTCTGCGAACATAAGATTAAACCTGAAAGGACTTAACTTCATCAGGTTCCACTGAAGTGTGAGTAGTCACCCATGTATTTGACCTGATTACAAGTGATCAAACAGTCAGGCTGATGTACGATATATATTTATCAACTTAGGAAGAATAGGTAATGCAAAGAATGCAACAATGAAGTCTACTTTTCTCTTTCCATTTTTTTCCAAAAATACAGTGTTATGGCAGAATATAGCGTGACATGATATGAGCAAGATGCACAAGAAAATGTATTTCTTGTTCCACTGGAAGTAAAAGACGAGCATAAATCCTCAATATAACAATATCTTATTATCTAGAGGCCTTGAAGCTATATGCATACAGTCAACGCACAAAAATTTATATTTATAAACCATGTGAAATTGTATAACCATTAAGAGAATCAGTAATTAGTTCATTTGTTCTATATCATTATTCCTGGTTTGACAAAATTGTAAAATGAGCCCTTAAATGGTTGTCAAACATACAATTGGCTCAGCCATAAAGTAATAGGTTGTCTTACCATAGAAGCGAGAGTTTCAGCAGATCATAGCCAGAGCACCTTGTCATCTTCCTATGTTAATGACCAATTCTGCAAAATTTTGGTACGCAGACTTCTAGACTAAGTATATGGCTGAAAAGAGCGTGACATCATATGAGCAAGATGCACAAGAAAATGTATTTCTTGTTTCACTGGAAGTAAAAGACGAACATAGAGCCTCAGTATAACAATATCTTATTATCTAGAGGCCTTGAAGCTGTATCATAAATTAATAGGATGTCTTATCATAGAAGCAATAGCTTGGAGTGCAGCAGATCGTAACCAGAGCACTTTTTCATCTTCCTATGTTCTTGACCAATTCTACACAGTTTTGATATGCAGACTTCTAGACTAAGTATATGCGTGATGTCAACTTATATAAACACCCAATTAGACTTCAGAAATTAAGCAGGTGGGATGTATTAAGAAAACAATTGAAGCATTATGACAACAGATCAAAATCAGCTAAATATCAATTGTTTGTGCGATTGGAAAACTAACTAGAGTGCAAAAATGTCCGTACCTGATTGTCCACGAGCGAGCAGAACACCAGCCTTCCTCTTCGGCAACATCAGTGGATGTGCGACACCGGTGCAACATCATCAACCAGTCTCGCCGTCCTTCCTGTTTGATGCAGAGGTGAAGCAGACGCAACTCCTCATGTCATGGCAACCATGATAGCGCCGCCTGAACCACCCAGCTGCGTGACAATCAAATCAGGGTGCAGGAAAGCTTGAACAAGTGCCCAATAAAATAATTGTAACAATTGAGTACATAAAAAGTATAAACTTGAAAACCAGAATGCTTGACGTGGAGAAATTAGCATCAGAAACAAATAATTGCTACAAATCAGTATATGTTCCTTAATTAACAAGTATAAATTTATCAGGCTAGTTAATTGTGGGTACTCTTTAGTGTGGCGTGGCATTCATCCTGCTTCCATTTTATCTACGTTTATTTGAGACGATGGAAAATCATAGATGTTGCCACTGTTTGCTCAAAAAGTATTCTTTAAAATTGAGCTACATGCTACGGACAACAACATTTCAGGGAAATGGGACAGTTCCATGGTCTACCAAGAACTTGAAACGCGAGTAGTACTGCTACTTGTCTTAGTACAATACACGCTCTGAGACTATTAATCCTTCAGCAGTATATTTTTAAGAACATGAAAGGCAAAGTCTTGAACACAGGTATGGACCGTTAATTTTGGTAAAAATCAGTACAGGTTCCGAAATTAAGAAGTGTCCAATTATCAGACTTGTGGAGAGATATTGTGCAACCTGAACCAATCTGAAGATCTGCCGGCTGCAGCAGCACCAGCAGGCCAAGGACTCATTCCTCCTTGAAGCAGAGGTGCAGCAGCCGCAGCTGCTCGTGCCATGGCGCCCCCGGAAGCAACCAGTCGCGTGCCGATCCAATCGGGGCAGAAAAGGAGGCCCCTTTCTTCTTCACCTCCCCTGCTCCTTTCCCGCTGGTGAGCAAGACGGCCGCCGTGGTCTTGTTGGGGAGGATCGAGACGAGCATCAGCGTACGAGCTGCGGAGGAGGAAGTCGCCGGGGGCGGGTTGAGCTGGTGGCGGGCAGACAGGGGGCGGCACATCTGATGCGTCTGGGCTAGGGTTTGTGGTGGAGGGATGCAGATCGAGGGTTCCAAGCCATTGAATCGAGAGAGGAGGACGAGGTGGTCTCGGGCCGCAGCTCAGCAGCGCGAGAGCTCGCCGGAGCCGGCCGGAGACGCAGGCGGCTCGAAGGGGATTGGGAGGAGAGGGAGATGCTGTCGGTGGCAGAGGAAAGGAGGAGTTGGGTATGGGGGTTCCACACTTAGCCAAATTTTCATCCGTGATTTTGGCCCAAAATTCCCGCTAGGACAGATACAAATATTTCGGCTCCAACATCAAATATCCCAGCTCGTCAACTTTCCTTTGCCGCTTGTTTTGCTAAAGTGTGGGCATACAAATCTTTATCGAAAAATAATTGTGCATACACATGCTACCACTCACGTGATGAAACAAAAATTACACACATGCAACGCCATTACACTTGTCACACTTGGGATGGCTTACAATAGATTTGTTCACAAAAGGTTCGTCGAGAAAATCGCGTCGACGCAAGGCGAGTCCGGGGCCCGGACAGCTCAAGGAAAACAACCATGGTCTAGCGTTGGCGGAGGGCCTATGGAGCTGAGCCCATGTCACATGTATCGGCGTGATGTCCACGCCGTCCGTCGAAAGGCGACATGACGTCAAGTGCTGACCAAGAATTCGCAAAACAAGACAATGCCTCAAAAAACATCGACCTGAAATGTTGGGCTCTATGAGCTCCGCCGAGAACCTCACGACACATGTCTTATGCAAGAAAGTCAATCATGAATAGACCAAGCCAATTAGAAGGCCCTCAACGAAGGGAATACTTATTGACCAATGGTCACGTAAAACTCCGTACTAGAAGATTTAGCACGTGAATTCGGACATCAACCAAGCATGTCAAGCCAAATTGCCCCGGCATGGAGACCACCGGAAGAACCTAGCCACCGCACAACCTCCACCGTAGCGCCACCTCGTACCTGTCCTCCAGCTTTGCCATGAGTAGCGTCGGACGCGGCCAGGCTGCGCCTCCACCTCCAACTCGTAGCTAACGCGCAACAGGAAGCACGAGGATCGGGCAGCCAACGCGGCGTTCGACGCGGAGCAGGAACGCCACAGGGAGGCGGCAGCCGCAGAGGACGAGTCTGACGACGACGACTTCGAGTGGTGCTGGAACGGGCCTGACGCGGAGGAGAAGGCGGCGAAGCAAAGGGCTTTAGTCGATTCATTCGAGACGCTAAAGAAAGCCGAGGATACCGCTCATGAGGGAATGCGGCAGCGGCTACTGGAGGACGCGGCGGCCCACCAAGCTCTGGCGGCCGCACGGCGGAAGGAGCAGCGGGCGGCGGGAGAAGTTGATGAGGAGGGAGGGAGGTAACGTCGACAGGGTCGGGCCGTCAACCGCCCCGAGGGGCAAAAAGTAGTCTAGGGCCTTGTTCTTCCTTCTTATTTTTCGTATGTATACATTTTATGCATTTGAGCTGAATGAAAAAATATGTTGAACAAACAATATGGGTCACTCCGCTGGAAGCACATCCAGATGAGCGGTCAAAACATTTCGTGTCCGCGATCCTACACAAACGAACGTGCACGACCATTTTAGACGTTCAAAATGCGGTCGCGTTGGAAATGTCCTAACTCCAAAAAGCGGCTTGTGGAGGAATTTGTGGTGTAGACGGCGGGGCGGTGAGAGCAGAGTTGCCGCCATATGCTAGTTAGCTGGTATTGGTGCAGGGAGAGGCTAGGTGGGTACGCCAAGTTTGATGGTACCTGGACAATTCAAGAATCCTTTTCATGACTTATAAGAAAAAAATAAATGGAAATATGACAACAAAGAATTTTGAAGAGTAATGCATGCAAAAATGCGATGGGTCAAGCCATGCGTGAATGCATCAAAAAGCAAGTGTATTGTGATATACGTGCACGGTGCACGTGGACCAGTAGGTACTAGATGGCCAAATATCGTACTATACTCCCGTGGCATATGTAATTAAATACTAGGGTTGTGGGCTAGCTGATCGATGTGGTTGTTTCTTTTTTGGAATTCATCGGTATATATATACCATGCATGCGCACTTAATTTTGTTAATATAGGAAAAGTTAAGGAAAATTAAAGAGGACCGGGTTGCTCATGAAAAGCGAACGGTTTAATTAGCTAGCCAGCTTCCCTAGAAAAAAAAAACCTAGCTAGCTGTAATGGACACGTGCACATTTTTGTTAGTGAACAAGCTAGGCAATGGTGGATGATCGAAGCAAAGCCGTTTTGGCAAACGATTCCGGACGGACGGAGGGAGTTGTTTCATGTATTTTCTTGCTTATCGACTCGCTATCCTCAGGTTTAATTCGGCGAACTTGTGGGTATGTGGTGATCATATTTGTTTGCGCGCGCACTGGTCGGGGGCGAATTTTTTTTAAATAATACACATTTTTTTGTTTATTTCAGAAATAATACTCGGTTTTGAGATATTTCAGAAATAATACACTGTCGGGTTCAGGAAACCCGAAATTTGAAACTCGGGGTAGAGGAACCCGAAATTTCAAAAATCGGGGTAGAGGAACCCGACTAATCCTGTTTCCGCGTGAAAAAGAAGGAATTGGGGTAGAGGAACCCGAAATTTCAGAATTAGGGTAGAGGAACCCGAAATTTCAAAAATCGGGGTAGAGTAACCCGAAATATGTGGGAATCTCGGGGTCGCCTAACCCGATTCACTAATATCGGGTTTCTAAAACCCGATTCTTTCTTTTCCTTTTCTTTTTCCTTTTTCGCCCTCCCGCCAAAAGAATAAGTCGGGTTCCTCTACCCCGACTTTGAAATTTCGGGTTCCTCTACCCCGAGTTTTAAATTTCGGGTTCAACGAACCCGACGGTGTATTATTTCTGAAATATCTCAAAACCGAGTATTATTTCTGAAATAAACAAAAAAAAGTGTATTATTTAAAAAAAATGCGCTGGTCGGGGGGTATCGGATATCTCGAATTGGATTTCAGCGCGAGAGAAAGAAAACTAGGAGAGGCAGTTTGGATTCCTCTCACCTTTCATTAATTCGAACGAATCATACGAGACATCGGGAAAGAAAAGCACCGTGCTTGCTTCTCCGGTTTGGTTGTCGTCGGTGATGGGGTAAAAGCTCACTTGCTTCCACGTCTCGACGAGATATTCGACCTCCACCTAGGACCATGAGTGATGCCCGTCCGCCTGTTCGTCGTCGTCCTGGTCACGCCGGTGTCGGCGTCGATCAGCTCCTCCTGGATCTCCTCCTCACCTTCGTCGTCCTGGTCACGCCGGTGTCGGCGTCGATCAGCTCCTCCTGGATCTCCTCCTCACCTTCGTCGTCCTGGTCACGCCGGTGTCGGCGTCGATCAGCTCCTCCTGGATCTCCTCCTCACCTTCGTCGTCCTGGTCACGCCGGTGTCGGCGTCGATCAGCTCCTCCTGGATCTCCTCCTCACCTTCGTCGTCCTGGTCACGCCGGTGTCGGCGTCGATCAGCTCCTCCTGGATCTCCTCCTCACCTTCGTCGTCACTGGTCACGCCGGTGTGTCGGCGTCGATCAGCTCCTCCTGGATCTCCTCCTCACCTTCGTCGTCCTGGTCACGCCGGTGTCGGCGTCGATCAGCTCCTCCTGGATCTCCTCCTCACCTTCGTCGTCCTGGTCACGCCGGTGTCGGCGTCGATCAGCTCCTCCTGGATCTCCTCCTCACCTTCGTCGTCCTGGTCACGCCGGTGTCGGCGTCGATCAGCTCCTCCTGGATCTCCTCCTCACCTTCGTCGTCCTGGTCACGCCGGTGTCGGCGTCGATCAGCTCCTCCTGGATCTCCTCCTCACCTTCGTCGTCTGGTCACGCCGGTGTCGGCGTCGATCGGCTCCTCTGGATCTCCTCCTCACCTTCGTCGTCTGGTCACGCCGGTGTCGGCGTCGATCCGCGCCTCCTGGATCTCCTCCTCACCTTCGTCGTCCTGGTCACGCCGGTGTCGGCGTCGATCAGCTCCTCCTGGATCTCCTCCTCACCTTCGTCGTCCTGGTCACGCCGGTGTCGGCGTCGATCAGCTCCTCCTGGATCTCCTCCTCACCTTCGTCCTCCTCGGCCTCTTCTTCATACTCGTCGACGAGGGGTTCGTAGGCATGGCCGCGTATGAAGCCGCTGAGGATCTCCTCCCCGACGGCAATCTACGCATCAGGTTACCTACTTTCAGTCATCGCCGGTGTCTACGATGCACGTAACACATAAAAAGTAAGGAAACTCACATCATCCTCGCCCATGGACACGCCGGACGCGAGATCGACGGCCCGTCTGCGGGGTGTTGTACCCCGCGTAGCAAACCGGCAACGACGGTGAGCTCGAGATGTTGCTGAAGCCGCCACCCAAGCAGAGGCACGCTTCCGCAGTGGCCGCCGCTTTCGTTGCGTCGATAGCGGCGATGCGGCGCCTTCTGAAGGATCGGCGTTCCGTCTCCTTGTCACACTCCTCATGCGACATGGTCGCCGGCTTCTCCTTCGGCGCGACGATGCGCGGCTTCGGCGGCGCCTTCGCCAGAGTCTTTCTCTTCGGTGGCATGGCGCGGCGGCGAGGGTTTTTCGGATTAATAAGCGTGAGAAAGAAAAACAGCAGCAGCTGTGACACACACACACAAAAAAAAAATGATGGCGAATTCCCAGCAACGCATGCAGCAGGCGTACGTGAACACGGACGCGCGTACTGTACGTCTTAATGGAGTTATTATAAATTAAAAAAAAAAGACGCAAAAAATAAAGGGGCTCGATGCGAAGGTTGGAATAATTAAGTAGCGAGACTAAAAGCGAGGGATTTGTTGTTTCGGTAAGTAGCGAGACGAGGGATTCGTTTGGTTTGGTTTGGTTTGGTTCCAGGCGCCGCGAGGGAGCGATCGATCGATCTCGCGCTTGCCTCGTTTCGTTTCCGCTTCCAAAACGACTGATTGATTAATTAATGGAATCGATCGTCTCTGTTTCCAAAACGATTTATTTATAGTAGTAGTAGTGTAGCAGGAAGAAGAGGGGTTTCCCTTGTTTTTGAACCCAACGGGAGACAGCTGGCAGGCAGGCAGGCAGATTCACGGACGGACGGACGGACGGGACTCTGACTCGGCGGGTGGGCCCGGATCGGATCGGCAGAAACCAACGCGCGGTCGTGGAAGTGGATGGAGGCGAGGTCGTCTGGGTCCCAGCCGTGCAGGCGCGACGCCACCAGCCCACCGTGGCCTCCTGGAGATGACAGAACGACCGACCGAGCTAGCCAGCTCGTGTTCCTTCCTGCCCCCGCCCGCACGTACGGAACCAACGCTCGCTCGTTTCTCCGCGCCTCCACTCCATTCCATTCCTCCCCGTTCCCTCCTACCTTCCTTTTGCCCCTCCACTTTTCATACCTCCTACAAAGCCCCGCCCCTGCTTCATTCCCCTGCCCAAACCACAGCGCTCCTCCGCCCCGTCCCGACCACGGTCAGACAAACACAGACTCGAGTAGCCATGTCGTCGGCTGCAAGCCCGGTGGTGGTCGCGGAGTACATCGCCGAGATCGAGAAGGCGCGGCGGGACCTCCGCGCGCTCATCGCCAGCAAGAGCTGCGCACCCATCATGCTCCGCCTCGCGTACGTGCCGCTCGTGTTCCTCCATTATGCTGGCGTTTTCCATCTCCCATAACGACGCGCGGTGACCATGGCGCATGCAGATGGCACGATGCCGGCACCTACGACAAGGCCACCAACACCGGAGGCCCCAACGGCTCCATCAGGCTCCCGGAGGAGCTCCGCCACGCCGCCAATGCAGGGCTCAATATCGCCGTCGACCTTCTAGGTCAGCACGCCACTCGATTCTTCTGTCAGACGATTTCACTTGTGATCCAGTTAAGCAAATATAACTGATGGTGAGTTCCTATGATGCAGAACCAATCAAGCAGAAGCACCCCAAGATCACGTACGCCGACCTGTACCAGCTCGCGGGGGTTGTTGCCGTAGAGGTCACCGGTGGACCAACCATAGATTTCATTCCTGGCAGGAAGGTGAGTTAACAAGAACAGCAACATATACAGGTTCATTGCCAGACCCTGCTTAATTCTTGTCAAAGTACCTTAATACTAGTACTCTTTGGCATCTAAACCAGGATTCTTCAGTTTGCCCCGAGGAAGGACGCCTGCCAGATGCTAAGCAAGGTAACCAACTTGTGCCACCACTCCTTAGATTATCCTGATACGAATCTTTCTTCGTGAATGAAATGCGGGATGCTAAAATGTCCTATTGTGTTACCGAAAATTAGTTTCAACTCATGCACTTTGAATTAGAATTTTGAACAATCATGCACTTAAAGAGAGATAAAGATCGCTAAAAATGCTTTTGTTATCATGTGATCAGGTGCTTCACACCTGAGGGATGTGTTCTACCGCATGGGATTGACTGACAAGGACATAGTAGCACTCTCGGGTGGTCATACTCTGGTAATCTAACCACACATTTTTTGGCTTGTTAACATAACAACTCATCCACCACATTTCTTTTGATAGAAAGTTTTTATTCTGCAATTGCAAATTTTCAGGGGAAAGCTCGGCGGGACAGGTCGGGATTCGAAGGTGCTTGGACAAAGGAACCTCTCAAGTTTGACAACTCCTATTTTATGTAAGCAGACCATGGCATGTTTCATCAGTTGCCGCTGCGCATCAAACATTGCCATCACCTCACTTCCTCTTCTGTGTATGCTGCAGTGAGCTTCTGAAAGGGGACTCCGATGGCCTCCTGAAGCTGCCAACAGACAAGGTTCTAGTGGACCATCCAGCTTTCCGTCCCTACGTCGAGAAATATGCAAAGGTAAATCACAGTGGAATTCAGAATTTCTCCGGTCCATGTGATACAATTTTTTTCTAGCTTGTTGGATATATCTGGCAATTTTTCTGTGCAGGATGAGGATGCGTTCTTCAGGGACTACGCTGAGTCGCACAAGAAGCTCTCAGAGCTCGGGTTCACGCCTTCCCGCGCTACCCTATTGGCGTGGAAGTCCAGAGACAAGGCCAAGAGGGTGGTGACTACAACTACGGCTGTCTTCGCAGTTGCTGTTGCTGTCATCGCCTGCGCTTACATCTGCGAAACCAAGAAGAAGCTTGGTTAATTTCAATCTTCTCATCATTGCTTTGGGAACAAACTTAATCGAACGTTCAGGATGTTGTGGGCCGTATATGAGAACTGAGACTCGTCCGGAATTAATGTGTTATGTTGTGAAGTTGTACAGAGAACGAAATAAGGAACTTATGGTACTTGTCGAATGTGAAGTTTCTACTAGGGTTGCTGCGTTCTCAAGCAGATGAAAAAATTATTGTTCGTGAGTTTCATTGAAATACATTCATGGATCCAAAAATATGTATTGATGAATTCCAAAAATATTCATGGGTTCCAAATCAATGTTTACAGAATCAAAGAAATATATTCATTACTTTAAAAAAGTTTCTAACATACCGAGTAGTAAAAAAATGTTCAAGTATCTTTGAAAAAAATTACGGGGTTAAAAAGATATTTGGTTCATGAGTTAAAAAAAATTAAGTTCACGAAGCTAAAAGATGTACATGGACGCCATCAATTCAAAGAAATGTTCACGAGGTTTCAGAAAATACATTCATCGGTTCGAAAAATGTCACACCTACAAAAATATTCATGGCTTTTGAAAAAAATATAATTCACGGGTACCATTTTTTTGTTCCTTAAAAGATATTGTATAAAAACTTTGTTAACACGAGCGCGTACGTGGCTAGGAGATGTACACGTTGAACTTCGGAACATCACGTACTTAGAGCATCCCCGCTAGGAGCCCCCAAAGGACCCCAAACGACCTTTGGGGGTTGAGGCCCAAAAATTCCCCCCACCGGAGCTCCCCAAACGTTGCCGGCCTGAATAGCGCCCCGGGAAAAGCCTAGAACACCCGTGTCGGCCTCGTGGTTCGGGGGTCCAACGGGGGGTGCCGACAATGCACGGTTGGCGGAGAAAACAACGCAGGCCCATCCTGGCAGCCGCACTGCGCAAATCCACAACCCGTCACACCCCTCTTTCACCCCGCGGTTCCTCTCCACCCCGCGAATCTCATCAACCACCGCCGCCCCGCATCGACGGTGATAACTACGGCGGCTGCGTGTCTAGACTCTCTTCGTCTGCCGCCTCCCACCGGCATCCTCCTGTAGGCCTCGTCTAGTTGCTGCAAGCCACCACCGAGCACCACATCATCTCCCTCCAGGATGCCCACCCCGTTGCATCCCATCTCGCAGTCACCGGCACAAGGTTTCGGCCAACACAACCACACAACCAGCGTGCACGGAAGGTGTTCGGTGCATTGACTGGGTGAGTGTTCATCTTTATTTTTGGTCAAATTTTTTCAGGTGAATGTTCATCTCTATATATTTGATTGGTTCATTCTGTCATGCGTAGAAATGGATAGCGACGATGAGATGATGGTCACACTTTTGTTGGAAGAGGAGGACGTGGTCGCGGCCGAGAGGAAGAAACGTCTTAATTCTTCTCATCGCTGTTTATGCCTACGGGCGAAGCTGCTACACCGTCACATTTTCGGTTCAGTTATGGGAAAGCGGAAGAACATAGACCGCAAGCGCCTAGCCGGGGCTCGGATGCTTGAAGATGATTGCCTCAAAGATGGCGCCACACATCCTCCCAAAACCTTTCGCCTCCGCTTTCGGATGAACAAGAAAACCTTCCAGATCATTGTGCAAGGTGTGCGGGAGTACGATACCTATTTCCAGCGCAAGAAATATTGCACTGGGTTATATGCTTTCACTTCTGAACAGAAGTGCACGACAACCTTGAGGTGCCTTTCATATGGAGCTCATGCAGATGCTTGTGATGATTACATACAACAACATCCACGACCTTCAAGACCGTGTATAGGTTTTGCCAGGCGGTGGCGGCACTGTTTGGGCCACACTACCTCAGGGCACCCATTGAAGAAGACGCAACTCAGATATTGGCTCAATATGCAACAAGGGGATTTCCACGTATGGTGGGAAGCATCGATTGCATGCATTAGGGTTGGAAAATTGCCCGTTTTCTTTACAAGGGCCACACTGGACAGTGCAGTGTCGTTCTTGAGGTTGTGGCTGACTATGACATGCGCATTTGGCATGCTTTCTTTGGCATACCTAGATCACACAATGATATCAACGTTCTACAACGGTCACCAGCTGTCTTTCGTCGGCTTGCTGAAAGCCACGCCCCTGAGATCAACTATGAGATCAATGGACGACACACATACAACAAGGGATATTATGGCATATATTCTCCGTGGGTGACAATTATGAAGACAACAGCCAACCGTTTCACTTAGGCCATGGCATGGTTTTCACAGTGCTAGAAGGCGAGTAGGATGGCTGTCGAGCGGGCGTTTGGAGCGCTCCAAGCTCGATTTCCTATTGTCAGGTACCCTGTGATGAATGCCTGCGTGATCATGTACAATATAATCATCGAGAGTAAGCGCACCGATCCCCTTTCTACATATATGAACTTTCAGTGCCAGAGACCCCTTGCTGTAGTTGATCACCAGGTGTCGGTTGAGTTCTCAGCTTTCATCGGCATGCATTGATACGCGTACAACACGCGTCCGTTGGGAACCCCAAGAGGAAGGTGTGATGCGTACAGCGGCAAGTTTTCCCTCAGTATGAAACCAAGGTTTATCGAACCAGTAGGAGCCAAGAAACACGTTGAAGGTTGATGGCGGCGGGATGTAGTGCGGCGCAACACCAAAGATTCCGGCGCCAACGTGGAACCTGCACAACACAAACCAAGTACTTTGCCCCAACGAAACAGTGAGGTTGTCAATTTCACCGGCTTGCTGTAACAAAGGATTAACCGTATTGTGTGGAAGATGATTGTTTGCAGAAAACAGTAAAACAGTATTGCAGTAGATTGTATTTCAGTATAGATAATTGTACCGGGGTCCACAGTTCACTAGAGGTGTCTCTCCCATAAGATAAACAGCATGTTGGGTGAACAAATTACAGTTGGGCAATTGACAAATAAAGAGGGCATGACCATGCACATACATATTATGATGAGTATTGTGAGATTTAATTGGGCATTACGACAAAGTACATAGACCGTTATCCAGCATGCATCTATGCCTAAAAAGTCCACCTTCAGGTTATCATCCGAACCCCCTCCAGTATTAAGTTGCTAACAACAGACAATTGCATTAAGTATTGCGCGTAATGTAATCAGTGACTACATCCTTGAACATAGCACCAATGTTTTATCCCTAGTGGCAACAGCACATCCATAATCTTAGAGATTTCTGTCACTTCCCCAGATTCACGGAGACATGAACCCACTATCGAGCATAAATACTCCCTCTTGGAGTTACAAGCATCTACTTGGCCAGAGTATCTACTAGTAACGGAGAGCATGCAAGATCATAAACAACACATAGACATAACTTTGATAATCAACATAACAAGTATTCTCTATTCATCGGATCCCAACAAACGCAACATATAGAATTACAGATAGATGATCTTGATCATGTTCGGCAGCTCACAAGACCCGACAATTAAGCACAATGGGGAGAAGACAACCATCTAGCTACTGCTATAGACCCATAGTCCAGGGGTAGACTACTCACACATCACTCCGGAGGCGACCATGGCAGCGTAGAGTCCTCCGGGAGATGATTCCCCTCTCCGGCAGGGTGCCGGAGGCGATCTCCTGAATCCCCCGAGATGGGATTGGCGGCGGCGGCGTCTCGATGGGTTTTCCGTATCGTGGCTCTCGGTGCGGGGGTTTCGCGTACGAGGCTTTAAGTAGGCGGAAGGGCAGGTCGAGAGGCGGCACGAGGGCCCACACCATAGGGCCGCGCGGCCAAGGGGCGAGCCGCGCCACCCTGGGGTTTGGCCACCTCGTGGCCCCACTCGTCTCCTCTTCGGTCTTCTGGAAGCTTCGTGGCAAAATAGGACCACAGGCGTTGATTTCGTCCAATTCCGAGAATATTTCGTTACTAGGATTTCTGAAACCAAAAACAGCAAACAAAGAAGCGGCACTTCGGCATCTTGTTAATAGGTTAGTTCCAGAAAATGCACGAATATGACATAAAGTGTGCATAAAACATGTAGATATCATCAATAATGTGGCATGGAACACAAGAAATTATCGATACGTCGGAGACGTATCAACATCCCCAAGCTTAGTTCTGCTCGTCCCGAGCAGGTAAAACGATAACAAAGATAATTTCTGGAGTGACATGCCATCATAACCTTGATCATACTATTTGTAAAGCATATGTAGTGAATGCAGCGATCAAAACAATGTATATGACATGAGTAAACAAGTGAATCATATAGCAAAGACTTTTCATGAATAGTACTTCAAGACAAGCATCAATAAGTCTTGCATAAGAGTTAACTCATAAAGCAATAATTCAAAGTAAAAGCATTGAAGCAACACAACGGAAGATTAAGTTTCAGCGGTTGCTTTCAACTTGTAACATGTATATCTCATGGATATTGTCAACATAGAGTAATATAATAAGTGCAATATGCAAGTATGTAGGAATCAATGCACAGTTCACACAAGTGTTTGCTTCTTGAGGTGGAGAGAAATAGGTGAACTGACTCAACAATGAAAGTAAAAGAATGGTCCTCCATAGAGGAAAAGCATCGATTGCTATATTTGTGCTAGAGCTTTGATTTTGAAAACATGAAACAATTTTGTCAACGGTAGTAATAAAGCATATGTATCATGTAAATTATATCTTTTTTTTGAAAAAGTCATGTAAATTATATCTTACAAGTTGCAAGCCTCATGCATAGTATACTAATAGTGCCCGCACCTTGTCCTAATTAGCTTGGACTACCGGATCATCGCAATGCACATGTTTTAACCAAGTGTCACAAAGGGGTACCTCTATGCCGTCTGTACAAAGGTCTAAGGAGAAAGCTCGCATTGGATTTCTCGCTATTGATTATTCTCAACTTATACATACATACCGGGACAACATAGACAACAGATAATGGACTCCTCTTTTATGCATAAGCATGTGGCAACAATTAATAATTTTCTCATATGAGATTGAGGATATATGTCCAAAACTGAAACTTCCACCATGGATCATGGCTTTAGTTAGCGGCCCAATGTTCTTCTCTAACAATATGCATGCTTAACCATAAGGTGGTAGATCTCCCTTACTTCAGACAAGACGAACATGCATAGCAACTCACATGAAATTCAACAAAGAATAGTTGATGGCGTCCCCAGTGAACATGGTTATCGCACAACAAGCAACTTAATAAGAGATAAAGTGCATAAGTACATATTCAATACCACAATAGTTTTTAAGCTATTTGTCCCATGAGCTATATATTGCAAAGGTGAATGATGGAATTTTAAAGGTAGCACTCAAGCAATTTACTTTGGAATGGCGGAGAAATACCATGTAGTAGGTAGGTATGGTGGACACAAATGGCATAGTGGTTGGCTCAAGGATTTTGGATGCATGAGAAGTAATCCCTCTCGATACAAGGTTTAGGCTAGCAAGGTTATTTGAAACAAACACAAGGATGAACCGGTGCAGCAAAAATCACATAAAAGACATATTGAAAACATTATAAGACTCTACACCGTCTTCCTTGTTGTTCAAACTCAATACTAGAAATTATCTAGACCTTAGAGAGACCAAATATGCAAACCAAATTTTAGCATGCTCTATGTATTTCTTCATTAATGGGTGCAAAGTATATGATGCAAGAGCTTAAACATGAGCACAACAATTGCCAAGTATCACATTACCCAAGACATTTTAGCAATTTACTACATGTATCATTTTCCAATTCCAACCATATAACAATTTAACGAAGAAGAAACTTCGCCATGAATACTATGAGTAGAGCCTAAGGACATACTTATCCATATGCTACAGCGGAGCGTGTCTCTCTCCCACAAAGTGAATGCTAGGATCCATTTTATTCAAACAAAACAAAAAACAAAAACAAACCGACGCTCCAAGAAAAGCACATAAGATGTGATGGAATAAAAATATAGTTTCAGGGGAGGAACCTGATAATGTTGTCGATGAAGAAGGGGATGCCTTGGGCATCCCCAAGCTTAGACGCTTGAGTCTTCTTAGAATATGCAGGGGTGAACCACCGGGGCATCCCCAAGCTTAGAGCTTTCACTCTCCTTGATCATGTTGCATCATACTCCTCTCTTGATCCTTGAAAACTTCCTCCACACCAAACTTAGAACAACTCATTAGAGGGTTAGTGGACAATAAAAATTAACATGTTCAGAGGTGACATAATCATTCTTAACACTTCTGGACATTGCATAAAGCTACTGGATATTAATGGATCAAAGAAATTCATCCAACATAGCAAAAGAGGCAATGCGAAATAAAAGGCAGAATCTGTCAAAACAGAACAGTTCGTATTGACGAATTTTATCGAGGCACCAGACTTGCTCAAATGAAAATGCTCAAATTGAATGAAAGTTGCGTACATATCTGAGGATTACTCACGTAAATTGGCATAATTTTCTGAGCTACCTACAGAGAAAACAGCCCAGATTGGTGACAGCAAAGAAATCTGTTTCTGCGCAGTAATCCAAATCTAGTATGAACTTTACTATCAATGACTTTACTTGGCACAACAAAACACTAAACTAAGATAAGGAGAGGTTGCTACAGTAGTAAACAACTTCCAAGACACAAAATAAAAACAAAGTACTGTAGTAAAAACCATGGGTTGTCTCCCATAAGCGCTTTTCTTTAACGCCTTTCAGCTAGGCGCAGAAAGTATGTATCAAGTATTATCAAGAGACGAAGTGTCAACATCAGAATTTGTTCTAATAATAGAATCAAAAGGTAACTTCATTCTCTTTCTAGGGAAGTGTTCCATACCTTTCTTGAGAGGAAATTAATATTTAATATTACCTTCCTTCATATCAATGATAGCACCAACGGTTCGAAGAAAAGGTCTTCCCAATATAATGGGACAAGATGCATTGCATTCAATATCCAAGACAACAAAATCAACGGGGACAAGGTTATTGTTAACGGTAATGCGAACATTATCAACTTTCCCCAAAGGTTTCTTTGTAGAATGATCAGCAAGATTAACATCCAAATAACAATTTTTCAGCGGTGGCAAGTCAAGCATATTATAAATTTTCTTAGGCATAACGGAAATACTTGCACCAAGATCACATAAAGCATTACAATCAAAATCTTTAACCTTCATCTTAATGATGGGCTCCCAACCATCCTCTAGCTTTCTAGGAATAGAGGCTTCGCGCTCTAGTTTCTCTTCTCTAGCTTTTATGAGAGCATTTGTAATATGTTGCGTGAAAGCCAAATTTATAGCACTAGCATTAGGACTTTTAGCAAGTTTTTGCAAGAACTTTATAACTTCAGAGATGTGGCAATCATCAAAATTCAAACCATTATAATCTAAAGCAATGGGATCATCATCCCCAATGCTGGAAAAAATTTCAGCAGTTTTATCACAGGCAGTTTCAGCAGTTTTAGCAGTTTCGGGCAGTTTCTCGCGCTTTGCATTAGTAGTGGAAACATTGCTAACCCGCACACATACATGCTTCTTCCTGCTAAGATTTTTCGATTACAGATAGATGATCTTGATCATGTTAGGCAGCTCACAAGATCCAACAATGATAGCACAATGAGGAGAAGATGACCATCTAGCTACTGCTATGGACCCATAGTCTAGGGGTGAACTACTCACACATCAATCCGGAGACGACCATGGCGGTGTAGAGTCCTCCGGGAGATGATTCCCCTCTCCGGCAGGGTGCCGGAGGCGATCTCCTGAATCCCCCGAGATGGGATTGGCGGCGGCGGCGTCTCTGGAAGGTTTTCCGTATCGTGGCTCTCGGTACTGGGGCTATCTTCGACGAAGGCTTAAGTAGGCGGAAGGGCGGAGTCGGGGGGCTCATGGGGGCCCACACGCTAGGGCCGCGCGGGCCCCCCCTAGGCCGCGCCGCCCTAGTGTGGCGGCGCCCCGTGGCCCCACTTCGTCTTTCCCTAGGTCTTCTGCAAGCTTCGTGGAAAAAATAGGCCCCTGGGCATTGATTTCGTCCAATTCCGAGAATATTTCCTTACTAGGATTTCTGAAACCAAAAACAGCAGAAAACAACAACTGGCTCTTCGGCATCTCGTTAATAGGTTAGTGCCAGAAAATGCATAATAATGACATATAATGTGTATAAAACATGTGAGTATCATCATAAAAGCAGCATGGAACATAAGAAATTATAGATACGTTTGAGACGTATCAAGCATCCCCAAGCTTAGTTCCTACTCGTCCCGAGCCCACCATGTTTCATCCCTGCTTCGTCAAGTCACCTGGTGAACAGATCAACCTAGCAATTGAGATTCAATCATCCGGGGCTGGCTGATACGAAGAGAGGAGGAAACACAAGAGTATCAAGACCATATACCTATCAATCTATGTTCCACATAGAGTAGAGTGCCTCTCCTCTCCTCTCCTCTCATCGCAAGAGTCAAAGTCTAAGTCGTCACACACGACGCACGCGTTGGCTCAACCCCTCCTCCTATTTATAGACTGGGTTCACAAGTTGAGCTTTTCATTCAAATTTGGATTCCTGGCGCCACACACTAAAATTCCATCTCCATTTTTTAGTTGCCGCTCTTTCTGTAACTTCCCAAAGTCTTGATCAATGATATTCCTATCTTCTACCAAAAAAATAAAAGATACTCCCGTAGTTACGTACTCATCTCGACATGCATGTCTGGATCGAATGCACGGAAAAAGACCTCATCCTTTCATGTGTTGGCGGGACCTGGAGGGATGACCTGATCTGCTAGGTTCCTAAGATCTCGCGTCCCAGCACTGCAACATCGGGAGAAACCAGAGATTGAAAGGCAGATACGTGAAGGCACTCAACGACAGATGGACGACAAAGCAGTACATAAACTACTTTGGATCGAGTCTCCCACTGATCTACAATCCTATGTTGTAGATAAGGGTCCATAAACTCTGCTGGGTGCGATTCTTGGCAGTTCTGCTGTGATACAAAACACTGATTGATTTATCTCCGTAAGAGCTGAATGTAACTAAACATATAATTTGTATTCTATGAGGTGGCATCATTCAAGTAAATCAGTAACCTGACACAGCTCTTTACTACTGATTGGCTAGAGAATAAAAGAAAAACGGATGGTTAATTTACCCGCTGGATTGTTGTTGCCGCCACTGAAAGCCATCCATCGATCAAGTCCACGATGAAGACGATAACAGGTGATAGTTCACCTCCTTCCTAGGCCCAGATCTAGCTCGTAGCAGAGTGCTCCTCTCCTCCGTGATGCTAGATCAATCGGCATGTGGAGCTCGCTGCTACCGTTGGCGGGACTGTCCAGTTGCCGCATCCACCATGCCTCATCCTTACGTCAAGTCACCTGGTGAACAGATAAACCCAACAGTTGAGATTCAACCATCCGGCCGGCCGATATGCAGAGACCGAGGAGGAAACAAGAGTACAGAGATCATATACCTATGAATCTATCTTCCACATAGAGTTGAGTCCTCTCCTCTCCTCTCCTCTCCTCTCCGAGCAAGAGTCAAAGTCTAAGTCACACGCGACGCACGCGTAGACTCCACCCCTCCTCATATTTATAGAATTGGTTCACAGGCTGAGTTTTTCGTTCAAATTTTGATTCATGGCGCCAGACACTACAATTCCATCTGCATTTTCGAGTTGCCGCTCTTTCTGTTTCCATCGCCCCAAAGCTAAGATCGGCAGGCCAAGAGAAAGTGGTCATTTTCCTCTCCCTATTTATTAACCGCGTCCCGTGATTTAAGCAGTTTATCTCACCGAGCCGTGCCTACCATCTCTAGCCAATGCATGTGGTTCATTTGATTGGTCAAGGTGAGGACATGCATGGATTACCGAAACGTTGGAGCCTACTCCTACTATATTGCTGCAAAATAGGGAACACAAAAAATACAAATATGGAAACAGTTTAACAGCCCGCTAATTATCCTCGATCTGATTGGAGGTTGTTAGTAGGAAGGATGAATTAGTGAGGCGTCCACAAGGTTCACGCACTTACTATAATTCACGATCTGACTTTTACAAGGAACGAAAGAGAAATAAGACAGGATACTCTACCCTGTTTTCTCTCGCAGATATGTTTTGTTTCCTCCCGCTTTGCCTGGCTAGATTAGTTCTGGACATGGTAGTCTATATTATGTTTGTTTGTTAGGATAGGTGCGGTGGATTATATGTTGTGATTAGCGCCCCAAGTTAATTACCGAATCGAAGAGCCATGGAAACAACCGGTTCATATACCAGATTTTTAGGATATTAATCCTTTAAATAAATTCTCGTTTTACTTACTAAAGAGTATACTCCATTTTTCCACCCATTAAGATTTTTTATTTCCCTTTTTTTAATCGTGAAGTTCTTCACACTCCCTACTGAAGCTAGCTAAGGGCAGCCAACGCTCCAACAGAACATATCTTCCGTCTAAAAGTAGATGTCATATTTTTTGTTTAGGTGAAGAACTAATTAAGAAGATAGAGGATAAGATCACGTTCAATCCGGTCGTCCCTTCCTGCCCGCTTTTCGAGTTGACGCTCTTTATGTTTCAATCGTCCCAAAGCTAAGATTGGCAGGCCAAGAAACGGGTAATTAAAGTGGTCATTTTCCTCTTCCTGTTTACCGCGTCCCATAATTTAAATAGTTTACCTCACCGATCGGTGCCTACCATCTCTAACCAATACATGCGGTTCATTTGATTGGTCAAGGTGGGGACATGCATGGATTACTGAAAAGTTGGAGCCTACTCCTACTATATGGCTGCAAAATAGGGAACACAAAAAATACAAATATGGAAACGGTTTAACAGCCCGCTAATTATCCTCGATCTGATTGGAAGTTGTTAGTGGGAAGGATGAATTAGTGAGGCGTCCACAAGGTTTACGCACTTACTATAATTCACGATCTGATTAGAAACTTTTACAAGGAAGGAAGGATAAATAAGCTAGGATATTCTACGGTGTTTCCTCTACCAGATATGTTTTGTTTCCTCACGCTTTGCCTGGGTAGATTAGTTCTGGACATCGCAGTCTATCTTATTTTTGTCTGTTAGGGCAGGTTGATTATATGTTGTGATTAGCGCCTCAAATTAGTTACTGAATCGAAGAACCATGGAAACAACTGATTGATATACCAGATTTTTAGGATATTAATCCTCTAAATAAATTCTCATTTTACGTTAGTACTAAAGAGTCTCCTCGATTTTTTCCACCCATTAAGATTTTTTATGTCCTTTTTCTATCATGAAGTTCGTCACACGCCCTACTGAAGCTGGAGTATATTCTTTTTGATACGTATCTTATACACAACCTCTAGATGAATTAATTCTCCGTTCAATCCGGTCGCCCCTTCCCAACCGCTTTTCGTGTGCAATGAGCTGGAGACGCCTAAATACGATTTTAGTGTATCTACGTTGTGACCGCCCTATCCTATACTTTCCATTTACTTGTTCAGAGTAATACACCAAATACAAGTACAGTGACTTGAAACAGCAAATCAAAGCGATCCCCGTGTGTGCATTGTGCACTAGTACTAGATTGATCTAGCTACTTTAAAAAAATGGTAGATCGATCTACCTGATCAGGATAGTGCACCTAGGGTTATTATAACTAGTAGACCATCGTAGATCGAGGATGCACTGTAGTATTGCATATATATGAGCTCTCTTACAAAAGGATTTCCAGCCATCAGATAAAAATGTGTTGTGATCAGCAGGCTCAACTTTGAATATGAATCAGAAACAACAGAAACTTGCAAGAGTGCTCGAATTTTCAGCACCACCTCTCCTCTTTTTGGACATTCAACAAACAATATAAAATAATGTGCACACAACATAGCTCATATGACATTCATATACACACATTCCAGCTCGGCTCGCAATTCTAACCAAACAGAGAAAACACTAGTCAAGTAACAAACATGACGAATGAAAACGTGGTGCCCACCATTACAATTCCTGGCCTAGAGAACAGAGAGAGGCCAAAACAATGCACAGTTGCACACCTAGATCCCATCCTCTTCAAATGGCACTCTCTTTGCCGACGAATCTCACGGTATCCCATGTTGACAGCTCGCATCTATCTTCCACATATTATGAACATATATATTAGTCAAAGATGAATCATCAAATAGTGCACAACAAAAGCATGAGGTGTAAATTTCTTTTCTTGCTATAGAGAAACAAAGCTTAATTAATTAGCACCTGTATGGACATCTTGGGAGCGGGACTCCTTTATTAAAACTGCTATAGCAAGGAAGATGAAGACCACTAACTTCCATGCATATTCATTCAAATTTAACACAGGTACTACCAATATCTACAAATAGGTAGATGTTTGTCAAGCTCGTGGAAGATGAAGACCACTAACTTCCATGCATATTCCTTCAAATTTAACACAAGTACTACCAATATCTAGAAATAGGTAGATGTTTGTCAAGCTCGTTTAGTATGCTAGCTGCCAAACTACACAATTTTCTAAGATAGTATTGCCACCTAGCATATCTAGTAAGGCTGCTGCACCAAGAACACTAAATACAGGAAAACAGTAGCTCTAACGGTGTTGGGGCGCTAAATCATCCATATTCAAGAGGCTAAATTATACACTCTTGCCTCGGAAAAAAACAGTGTATGCAAGGTAGGCTAACTAAGATGGTTTGCAGACTGGATAGCAATGTTCCACAAACCAAAATTTACAATGCAGCCAGACCCGAACTTGAGCCACAACACATGTACACAACTGGCTACCTAAATACTAACACATCAACAGAGTCTATGAAAGAAACCAAGTGACATGGCTTAAAATTTACGGGAAAATCAACCCAAACAGCTAGTAGCTAATATGCACCAAAATTTAGGAAATTTTTGGCTAGTATCTTGTAACACCAGCCATACCAGATCCTGAAACAATGAAAACTCCATACACATTAAGCTGCTATGTTCACTCGCTGCATGACAACAGCCTACATCTTCTAGATCGCAAGGAAATAAAACACCCAGATAGTTGCAACATGTAGCAGCATCAGCCCAAGAACAAAAAAGAGAAATAGCCTACTCTTACCTTCTGGCACTAGAAGTAGGCTACTTTAATGTGATTGAGGGAAAGATTTTCTACGGAAACTTTATAAATGAAGGATACCTGTCAAGGTTTGATCCTCTTCAATGGTGGGTGACGGTGTCTGCCACCTTTGAAGTAGCGAGCCAGCCGCACTTGAAAGAAGGCGATGGTGATGTAAAACGAATCTCAGTGTAGAAATGCTCAGCGGATCATCAGTAGACATGTGACTTCACTTGGCATGTATGTCAGAACTTATTAACAAGGCGACGCTTCTCCACTTTTATATATACCACTAGCTAGAACAATTACACTACACATAACATTATTGGCAGCTCTTCGTCTCCACATGTTAGAAAGCTTCATAAAAAATGCAACTCGCCATGAATCATCTTCAGGCTTGTCATAGTTGTGTCTCCTGCAGTCCTGCCCTGTTGCATGCTATACTGCAGACAATGCCAGCAATACACATGGAAGTCTAAAATAGTTGTAGTACACCAGCTCCTTGGGTCCGTCTTCATGTATCACAAACCACAAAATTAGTGAAGTGCCAACTAATATTTGCAAGACACGTACTTAAACATATGAGGTTTGGCCTTTACCGGTGATAAGTCGAGGCCAGGCAATGGAAAATATGTATGCATCGACACCCATGTCGTCAAAAGCTTCCAGTTGTCGAACAAGATATGAGTTTATGACTATAAGCTTGACATCAAGCTCTTGATCTGAACAGTATGCCATTTATTCTAAACTAACCTTGACATCAGCATTCGCTCCGCCGATAGATTAGCTTGCAGAAAGTCAAAGAACTGCATGTCATGATCAACAAAGCAAAAATATATGATAAATTCAGACTGGCTGGCTGGAGAAAAATCTAATATTAACCTGCATGTCATCATGTGTGAATGTGTCGCAGATTCTGAGTTTCCTTCCATCCTCTCGTCAACCACACATTCAATCTGAGAAATTGGTGGGATGTTCTATCAAGTAAGATAGTAAATGTGTGTCATAATTAAGCTTATGGTTACTTGGAAACTTGTGATCTCATAGGTTACTTGCCAGAAGCTATTCATATCCTCAGCCTTATCTTCAAGATCCAATGTTCGTCTAGGACCTTAATTCCATAGCACTAACCTTGATTGACATTAAGAACAAGATATAGTTTGTAACTCCCACCTCGTTGGGGACCACCCAGGTTCCCATGGCCTTAGTCCTCATCAAGATTCAGCAGCATGATCCACCACTGCCAAGAAAAACAATTGAGTATCAAAATAAGATTAATTAAGCACTGAATCTTGAAGCAAACTAGCAACACAAAGACTCAAGATATATATCTGACACCCCAGCAATCATAACACATCCAGGAGTCAACTTCAATCTGTTAATTACCTAAAAAAAACTCACGAAGAAAGGAAAATAAACAGAAGGCAATAAAATACACTTTTCTCAAATTATTTGGCACCATGTCTTAACTTGTCAAGAACCCTTGTGCATCCGACACCAAGTAGGCAAGGATAAGCCCAAAACTGGACTCATGAAAAATACTACCTCCGTTTCGGTTTAACAGGCACGCACGCAGTTCAAGACAAACTTTGACCATTGATTTGGTCAATAAAATATAACTTTTATGTCTACAAAATATATATCGTTAGATTCGTATGCAAAAAAGCTATCTAATGATATAATTTTTGTGACATATATTCCATATTTTATTGACTAAAATAATGGTCAAAGCAATTTCTTAAACTATGTGCGCCCCTGTTAATCTGAGACGGAGGGAGTAATACATTTACAAATCGGCATGCCCGGTGTCCGCAATTCAAAGGTCAAACTAAGTAATAGGCAGCACACGTTAACCCGTTAAGCCACCTTGTAAAATGTGAGTATATACTGCTGTCAACAAATGGCAGTGCTAGAAAATTTATAGCTCAGCTGTGCAAACTTCCACAATAGATTCTGATACGAAGACGGAAGTGCAAGAATCATCATGTATAAACTCAATAGTATGTGTACAAATACAACAAGATACAAGTGCAGGAATCAAAAGTTCATAAACAAGAGAAAGCTCTTTCTACAAATACAACAAGACAGAAGTGCAGGAACTAACTGCCACTATCACTTATAAACTCGGAGATAAAATTAGCACTTCACAAGAATGTCAATCAACTCTCGTACATTTTTGGCGGAGGAAGAAAATCAGCACTCAAGAGGAACATAATATACCTGGCCATGGGAAGCCCAACCCGAAATCCCTGGGCCTGGGCCTGAAAATGTTGGCCAAACAGTTGGGCCGGGCCTGGGTAACACAAAAATAGCATTTAACGAAGAGGCCTGGCCCGCAGCCCGAGCCAGGCTTGGGCCTAATTTAACATTGGAGCTTTTCTTGGCCTGACCCGACACATGGCCAGGTATAGAACATAATAATCAATTAAAAGAGCATGTTTTTTCCACGAATTAGCATAAGAGTCAGTCATGCAACACCACACATGATTCTAAGAAAAAACACGACTCATAAACATCCAGTGGGCCTACTACGAACATCGCATCACGGCTGTTCCAGCGTAGTGCTTGGCATGAGAAGCGGGGGGGTTCACTCTAGACAGAACCGCAGAGATGTGGGCTTGTGATGCCCGCAAAAGAAGAAACCAGTCATAGGTTGGGGCAAGGTGAAATTTCTTATGGTTCAAACACTTGAGTAGAACTTATTTTCTATCCGTGTCTGGTACACACACACTTACTAGTAGATCATTCAACCTTAGGTAGCAAACTGTGTTTACATGTACCGGCAAGATAACTTTCAAAAACCTCTATAATTAATCACACACACTAATGTACCATGTTTTAACGGTCAATGGCTCTTTTAGATTAGAATATTGTTCTAAGTAAACCTTGATCAAAGTGAAATGTCTATTGATTCTCAAACGTTATTATCACTTTGCAAGATTCACAACATGTCTTCTCATTGGCATCCACTCAAACATTTCGCAAGTACAATAAATGGAAAGCAATGGTAGTGCATACTGGGCAGTAAATTTTGAACTCGAAGAAATTTTCCAGAGAAACTTTGTCACAAATTGTAATTAATAGGTTTCGAGGTCTTCCACCACCCACCCAAATATCAAAATGAAAGAAATCTGCACTAAAAACAAAGACTGTGACAATGTCATTACGTTCTTACCAGAATAAGAGAAATACGAAATAACATGTACAGGTCTCAAAAATAAGAAGCAAGCTAATTGCAAAGAATGGACGTCACACAAATGAGCAGGTTACATTTACCATCAAAACAACATAAACAAAAAAATAAGAACAATGCTTCATCCAGTAAACATGAAGAACAAACAATCCACATATTGGTAGAAGGACCAAATAATATCAGTTTCCGAAACTGCAGTTGGCCTATTAGGCAGACGGTTACAACAATGAAAAAACTAATGATTTTTTTTTATCAAAAAAAAGACAAAATCTTCACTAATAGGTTAGTTCAGTATACCAACATGACAAATAAAATCGAATAACAAACAAATATACAATGGATAATTTTGCCCCCTACCAGTACCTTGCATGACATCCAGTACTAATAGTGATCAAATGGTTCAGTACTAGCGACTGTGTGCAAACATACATCGCACAACCATATTAGTTCTTCAGTAAATTGGTACTAAGGGTGTGTTTGGTTCACGCCCACCCGCCCCTACCAATTCATGGGCATTACCAATTTTTTGGCGAGGGATTCCACCGCCCGCAGATGACCATGGATTGGCGAAAATTTATATAGGATTGGACGTGCTGGGCTTGGGCTAGCCAAATTATTGGTCGCCAACCAAGAAGCGGCCAATGGGCATGGTCATGCCAACTTTTCGGTAAGGTTGGCATTGGCTCAAAACCAAATGTGCAAGTGCAAGACGGTATATTACATGGAAATTCAGCCGTGAAAACCTCTAATATCAGTGAACAAGTATCCAAATAAGCGGGTTAAACATACATTCGTTATATGATTAAGCAGCCATCAATTATTATCAGTAATAATACCTATGCATATAGCGCAAGATACCATGCTATACAGAAATCTCAGAAAAAATGAAACTTTAGTTTCATATGCTCTACAGGAAGCCATCCAAATGTCACTTGCCTAAACACTCCAACATACATAGATATTCATAAGCAATTTGTTTAGTTTCATGCTCTATGGAAAGCCACCCAAATATCGATACACCAAAAACTACAACAAAATGAAACTAGTTGGATTCATGTTCTACATTTTTGGCACCATCCAATACTATGTGCAATACGGTTTAGTATCTAGAAATTCAGTCATCAAAAACACACATTCAGCGCTCAAGTACCCAATGGTGCAATATACTTCACCTCAAAATATTAACATGAATATACTACCACTAACATTCATTCAACTGACATGATTTGATAATAATGCTACATTATGGCATCCATTAAATCATCATAAAAACACCGCAAAGCATAAGCTTTTCCCAGGTTTGATAAGTAGCACCAACACACACAAAAACATGGATAATTATGTAACATTCAAATCACCACAAATTTACCATTTCAATTGCGGGATATATACCACATGACCGAAATAGCATAGGTATAGCCAAAATAGAACAAGTTTGAGGGTACCATGGCAGTGTTCTTGTATGCCCATTGTAGCACTTAACACTTGAATGTACTTGGGTGCCGCGATGCCCGACTCCCCTGCTTCTCCATGTTGCCCTCAAGCAACTCGAGCCTCAAACCAGTGGCTCATCTCCTTTCATCTAGCTCCATCCGGTCCACACTTTGGATGACACCCTCTCCTTGCTCTAGATGGTAGCGCTGACTTGGAAGGCGAGCTTAATATCATCTATCTGAACATCGCATTTCGTGTCAATGCAACAACAGATGGAATGACTAACTAAATATGTTTGGAGAAGCTACGCTTCAAGTACACATGTAGGGTTTAAATAACCATGTCATTCTAAAACACAGAAACTGAAAAATAGAAAGCTGCAACTTGGGGTGTTTTTGGAGTAGCAGTTTTATGTAAATTCCTCCTATGAAGGAACATGATTCTCTGTGATTTAATATATACGGCTCGAACCTGTCTAGCATGCTACTAGTTGTAATAGAACTACCATTCTTTATCAGCCTTCTTACTCTTTCCCCCATGCATGGTCACTTCTCTTATTCCTCACTTTGTTTCTTTCAAAAAAGAACAGGAGGATTACTTTGATACAGGTGAAGTAAAGTAGCGGGATCCACACTAATAAACTGAGTAGCAAAGTCGGCATGTTTGTATCAGCAGCTTTTATATGCTGTAAGTCGACTTATATGCATAGCTAAGCACCAATGTGTCCAAGATATATCAATGTTTTGTAGCTAAAGAAACCATATAAACTATTCTATGAATAAACACGAAACAATGCTTTCCATTATATGGTTCAAAGAATATCCAACTCATTCAAGAAAACAATTATACAAGAAGCATTCCCAAATCAATTGCTAAATAAGTAATACAAGTGCAGATGTATTTGCTGACAACCAATAAGATAGGTAATTTATTTATTACCTTCCATGATCAACTGTGGATCCATTACCCAAAGGAGTTACTTCGGCACATGTGTTGTGAAATTCTTATCCATTTTGGATGTGCATTCATGATGTGCTGGGAAAGAAATTATGCCATCAATTACCAAATACTCATTAATTAGTCTGAAGCACTGGACAACATATATAAAATGGAGGCAAAATAAGATCAACCATACATACAATAAAAGGAAATAGATTGGACCAAAAATGACTCCATAAATGTAAATGGCTATGATATATACAAAAAGGATCGAAACAAATATGAATAGTTGTAACAGGATATGAAATAAGAAAAAAATATGGCTCCATAGTTGTACCCAACTTCATGCACATTACAATCTGAACTCAACAAATAATGAATGTCACTTGTTAGTGGTAGTGAGACAAAGGCGAAAATTCACAACGATCGATTATTTCATCCAGAATAGTAGCATGATTCCACAACAGAAACATGAGTAGGCCACTGACCTATAGGAGTTTTCTGTCTACAAATCAACGCATGCAGAATAATTGGCAATTCTGATGCCACAATGCAGTTAATTTAGGAGCAAACTACATTCGAAAAACTACTATCCAACCTTACATACAAAATGTGTGTAAGCCTATACTCAAGCAAATCTGAAGCAAGTCATGCAGTCCAGAATCTACAAACAGCGGCTCTCAGGATCCACTCGTAATGCAGTAAAAGCGACACCAAGAACATATCTTTTTTACATCTAGAGAACATCCAACAGCAACATTGCGAAGACTAGGAATGAGATGTCTCACCGGCTGAACGACATTAGCAAACACAGCCTTGTTCTCGGCAAGGACATCAGAAGAGACTGTGAGGATAGAACCAAGGCGATGCGCCAAACCATGGAGAGCGGCCTTACGCATGAGGATGCGGTCACGGTTGCCAGGAACTTGGCGACGTTAAAGGACCCCACCACCATCTCCCCCAGCTTGCAATTACAAGATTACAAGATTAAACAACTTTTTGTACTACATCAAACATAAGAACATGACGCCATGGGTCAATACATAAAATCCTACACAACAAAGGTAGTTCTTGGAGAAGTTATAATTCGGAAGCTAGAAGCTTGGAGCTTTGTTGTGACTCGTACTTGTTAAAGCATGAAAAGCAAAGTGCATTTCACCAGATCAGAGTACTCCCAAAAGTAGCAGCATGTTAAATCACCATGGACTAAGAAATCAGAATTTTTTCCTTAATCCACAAGGTGAGAATCCAGCAGGCAAGCTAATTACTCAAATGTAAAGAAGCGAATGCACATGTTCTACTAGTCAAACGTTGCAGGAATATAAAAAGTGCACATCAACTGAATATAAAAAGTACACATCAACTGAAACTGAACCATTATCTTAGTCTAACTATCATGTTCTTTGAGTTGTTAGAGAATTAAAATGATGTTCGTAAATTGGTCAATCTGTGCATAATTTGTCGGTGGACCCTCCACCAATACAGAAAGACCAAGATTCAAGACATAACAAGTAGTGTAGGAGCCACTAGCATATGAATGATTAGAATAGGATCTATGATACACTGTCAACTTAGGAAGGCTAACACATGTAGCAGAATCCAAATCACGGAGCATTAAAAGCAGCGCTGAGAACGTATTTTTGTACACCCGGACAACATCTAGCAAAACTGTCTGAAGACAAGGGATGAGGTACGGTGTCTCACCTGCAGCTCGGCGGCAGCGAGCATGGCCTAGTTTCCAGCGAGCATGTCGGAGGAGGCCGCGAGCACGGAGCCTAGGGACTGCGCCAGCCCACAGAGGATGACCCGGGGAAGGATGCAGCTGCTGTCGCCACCAACTCCTCATGCCTGCAATTACAAGATTACAAAAAAAAAATTAATGCAGCATAAAAACGTGATGCCATGGGCTGATAAAATTCTACACAACAAAATTAGTTCTAAGAAAAGTAATTTTCAGATACTAGGAGCTAGCCTGGAGCTTTCTTATGAGTGGTACTTGTTAAAACATGAAAGTGAAGGGCATTTCACTAAATATGGGTATACCCACAAAAATAAACAGCACGTCAAATCACCATGGAATAAAAAATCTGACTATTTAAAATCGGCAAAAGTGTAAGAGAGCATCAGGCATGCTATTTGCTAAAAAAAATTGTACCTGTTCTACTAGTTAAACGTATAAACAGAACCGTTGTCCCAACTGTACAACAATTGAATCTGAAATTGAGTGATTAAGGCCCTAACAAAACGCACTGTCCCAACACGATAGCTACCAAGTTCTACTAATTCAAGGACAGTACATAGATCCAAATTAACTCGGCAGGTATGTTTTGCCGCTGCTACCTCAATCGATCGATGAAAATAAGCTATCTGGTATGAGGCAAAGAACAAAAAAATCAATACAGGCCAAGCTGGCTTGAACTGGATTACACTACACAATTGGATTACTCAAGTTTAGATTCCAATATTCCATTGCTAAATGTCAAGCAGACCAAGATATATTTTTTTCGCAGAACAAGCCCAGCCTGTCTAGGGTTCAAGGATATGTGGATGTACCTAAATTGTGTTGACGGTTAGTTCCTGGAGGTACGTGATGGAGAGGATACGAGTCTAAGTCGGGGTCAGTTCATAGACTACTTTGAGTCTAAGTCCAGAGCACGGCTTCTGCCAACCAAGTTGCTAATCGAGGGAAGGAATGCAAGAATTTGGAATTGTGCAGTGAAGTAGAATGAGAGGAAGTGGGGAAAGTGTAAAAAGTCAGAAAACCGACTCACCGGCAATGGGTGTCGAGCAATAGGTGCAGCACTAAATAGATCACCAGCCTGGGGCGGATGGACAGTTAATTATTACAAGGAATGAAATATATATGGCAGATCATCAAACTTCCAGGCTTGATGTCTTCCAGCTTCCTCGCATCTGGCTGCAGCTCCTAGCTAGCTTGTCGGGCACCTAGTCCTCCTCAATAACCTCCAACAAGAACAAAACAAGATTGGTCAGCTCCAAGGAGTGTGTTTTGACTTCAGATCCACACGATGAGGCAGCAAAGAATACATCTACATGCCACAAGGCAATCAAAATAGCATTTGATTAAGGCAAGTACCAGATCAGAGAAGAAATAGCATTTGGACTGACACCACAATCTGAAGTAGCAACACTTACATGTTTTCATTCTCAGAGTGTAAGAAACCATTTGTAAAGAAGTAGCACAAATAAAAGTAAGATCACAAGTAGCTTAAACTTGCAAGCGAGACAACGAGCAGTAGGCAAAAATTTAAATCAATCATTCAAAAAAAAGGAGCAGCAGCACATGCATTTCAATTCCTCTTTCCATTTAGGCAGCAGCACATGCATTTCAATAAAGCACAATGCACAATTATTAAAATTGGATCAGCCAAGCAGCATAATTATTGAAATTTCCCTGCTACACACATCTAATAGAGGAACTACATAAATGTAACAAAAGAACATGAAGAGAAACATAAACAGTATTAGTAATAAACAGTAGGAGTAATAAATTCCCAATTTTGTACAGACCAAGAAATAGAACCGGTGCAGCCTTAGTAACCTCATAACAAGAGTAAAAAGGCATTTGAAATACAGTACTATTTTCATAATAAGCATATAGAACTGGATAGTATGACTTCCATGTAGCCACGTATTTCAATATTAGGTGGCAAAAATTTACAGTACTGCACATTAATTCAAGCTATCTACTTCCTGGTTGTTTAGGACATTGTTACTCAAATCTCGAACAAATAATTGTGTGAACTCTGGCTAAACACATGAGATGACATATGAATATAGATGCATACCAACATCGTGATCAGTGATCACAGCAAACTTACATGACCTCCTACATCACATTTACTTCACATGCAAGACAGCTGAAAAACACGGGCTGGGAAAGAAAATGGATCTCGGGAAAACCACTGTAGCTACTGAGCCACAAACTTCAACCTTGAAGACAACCTTTGGCTAGCAGCTAGACCGGTGTTACAGCCCCGGTAGCACCGGCCACAGCTCCGCCCCTGCTCCTCACCTCTTCAAACAGGATCCTGTACAAGTATGAAAAGAAAGAAATGTAAGCCCCAAATCAAACTAAAGAGAATGGGAAGCTCAGTTCACAACCATGCACTTAATATGACTATTTCCATTATGATGATATACTAGCATGATGATGAATCAAAGTTAAATTAATTATTTTACCATTGATTTCTTTAGTAAAGCAACAAGACATCCATGATCAGTAAAAATTAACAGGCACGAATCTAGCTATCGGCCAGAAACTGCTGAGTAGCTTTGCTTCATCACAAACTACTAGAACATATCAAGTTTTTTATACATGCGACAGTTAACAACATGCAAAACCAAGCTGGAATGATGCAATGACAATAACAACAACAAAAACAAGCATTTTTTAGAAGCCCCACGAAGGAGACCTCCAGTCCTGTCCTCCTTCAATAACAAATCGCAAATTTTTCATCAAATGCTAGTTACTAGATCGTTTCACAACATTACCTAATAACATCAGTTGAAGAAAATGAAGTACTGCTCCATGTTAGAATTCAGAAATTAAGCAGGTGGCAAGTACCAGATCAGAGAAGAAATAGCATTTGGACTGACCACAATCTGAAGTAACAAAGAATACATCTACATGCCACATGTTTTCATTCTCAGAGTGTAAGTTAAGAAGTAGCACAAATAAAAGTAAGATGGCAGCAACACAAGTAGCTTAAAATTGCAAGCGAGACAACAACCAGTAGGCAAAATTTTAAATCCATCATTAAAAAAAGCAGCAGCAGCACATGCATTTAAATTCCTCTTTCCATTTATGCAGCAGCACATGCATTTCAATAAAGCACAATGCACAATTATTAAAATTGGATCAGCCAAGCAGCACAATTATTGAAACTTCCCTGCTGCACACATCTAATAGAGGAACTACATAAATATAACAAAAGAGCGTGAAGAGAAACATAAACAGTATTAGTAATAAATAGGAGTAATAAATTTCCAATTTTGTACAGACCAAGAAATGGAACCGGTGCAGCCTTAGTAACCTCATAACAAGAGTAAGAAGGCATTTGAACTACAGTATTATTTTCATAATAAGCATATAGAACTGAATAGTATCACTTCCATGTAGCCACCTATTTCAAAATTAGGTGGCAAAAATCTGCATGGAGTTAACTACAATGCGCATTAATTCAAGCTATCTACTTCCTGGTTGTTTAGGACATTGTTACTCAAATCTCAAACAAATAGTGAACTATGGCTAAACACATGAGATGGCATATAAATAAAGATGCATACCAACATCGCGATCACAGCAAACTTACACGACCTCCTACGTCACATTTACTTCACATGCACAAGACAGCTGAAAATCACGGGCTGGGAAAGAAAATGGACCTCGGGAAAAACACCGTAGCTACCGAACCACAAACTTCAACCTTCAAGACAACCTTTGGCTAGCAGCTAGACCGTTGCTACAGCGCCGGTAGCACTGACCGCAGCTCCGCCCCTGCTCCTCACCTCTTGAAACAAGATCCTGTGCAAGTATGAAAAGAAAGAAATTTAAGCACCAAACCAAACTAAAGAGAATGGGAGTCTCAGTTCACAACCATGCACTTAATATGACTATTTCCGTTATGATGATATACTAGCATGACGATGAATCGAAGTTAAATTAATCATTTTACAATTGATTTCTTTAGTAAAACAACAAGACATCCATGATCAGCAAAATTAACAGGCACGAACCTAGCTATCAGCCAGAAACTGCTGAGTAGCTTTGCTTCATCACAAACTACTAGAACATATCATGTTTTTTATACATGCGACAGTTAACTACATGCAAAACTAAGCTGGTATGATGCAATGACAATAACAACAACAAAAACAAGCATTTTTAGAAGCCCCACGAAGGAGACCTCCACTCCCGTCCTGCTCCAATAACAAATCGCAAATTTTTCATCAAATGCTAGTTACTGGATCGTTTCACAACATTACCTAATAGCATCAGTTGAAGAAAAATAAAGTACTGATCCAGCGACATCATCAACCAGTCTCGCCATCCTTCCTCTTTGATGTAGAGGTGAAGCAGCCACAACTCCTCATGCCATGGCAACCATGCTAGCACCGCCTGAACCGCCCAGCCACGAGACAATCAAATCAGGATGCAGGAGAGCTTGAACTAGTGCCCAATAAAATAATTTTAACAATTGAGTACGTAAAAAGTATAAAATTGAAAGCCAGAATGCTTGACGTGGAGAAATTTGAATCAGAAACAAATAATTGCTACAAATCTGAATATGTTCCTTAATTAACAAGTAAATTTATCAGGCTAGTTAATTGTGGGTACTCTTTAGTGTGGCGTGGCATTCATCCTGCAGCCATTTCATCTACTTTTATTTGAGACGATGGATAATCATAGATGTTGCCACTGTTTGCTCAAAAAGCATTCTTTAAAATTAAGCTACATGCTACAGACTGTTAGAATACATGATATTTTCAATACAGACAACAACATTTCAGGGAAAGGGGACAGGTCCATGGGGGACATTGTCTTAGTGGAGTACATGCTCCGAGACTATTAATCCTTGAGCAATATATTTTTAAGAACATGAAAGGCAAATTGAACTAATCTTGAACACAGGCATGTACCGTTAATTTTGGTAAAAAAACAGTAGAAGTTCCATTTATCAGAGACTTGTGGAGATATTGTTCAACCTGAACCAATCTGAAGACCTGCCGGCTGCAGCAGCACCAGCAGCCCAAGGACTCCTTCCTCCTTGAAGAAGAGGTGCAGCAGCCGCAGCTGCTCGTGCCATGGCGCCGCCGGAAGCAACCAGTCGCGTGCCGGCTATCGGGGCAGAAAAGGAGGCCCCTTTCTTCTTCTCCTCCCCTTCTCCTTTCCCGCTGGTGAGCAAGACGGCCGCCGTGGTCCCGTTGGAGAGGATCTGTACGAGCGGAGGAGGGGGAAGTAGCCGGGGGCGGGTTGAGCTGGTGCAGGGCAGAGAGGGGCGGGCGATCTGATGCGCGCGTCTGGGGTAGGGTTTGTGGTGTAGGGATGCAGATCAAGGATTCCAAGCCATTGAATCGAGAGAGGAGGACGAGGTGGTCTCGGGCCGCGGCTCAGCAGCGCGAGAGCCCGCCGGAGCCGGCCGGAGACGCGGGTGGCTGGAAGCGGATTGGCCCCCCGATTGGGAGGAGGAGATGATGTTTCGTCGGTGGGAGGGGAAAGGACGAGATGGAGGAGTGTTCTGGGGTTCGTCTCCACACTTCGCCAAATTTTCGTCCAAAATTCCCGCTAGGCCGGATACAAATATTTCGGCTCCACAATCAAATATCCCAGCGCGTCAACTTTCCTTTGCCTCTCTAGTTTTGCTTAAGTAGTTCATGCACATGCAAATCAGTGGATGGATTGCATCTGCTAGAGTCTAGCTCCATGTGCATGTGGGCATACACATCTTTATCGGGAAGAAAGAAAATGTGTGCATACACATGCGGTTCTACCACACCACGTGATGAAACAAAAAATACACACATGCACGCCATTACACTTGTCACACCTGGGATAGTTTACAAAAGATCGTTTCACAAAAGGTTCGTCGAGAAATTCGCGTCATCGACGCAAGGCGAGTCCGGGGTCAACACGGCTTATACAGTATGTAGGCCCGGACGGCTCGAGGAAAACAACCATGGTCCAGTGTTGGCGGAGGGCCTATGGAGCTGAGACCACTTCACATGCATCGGCGTGATGTCCACGTCGTCCGCCGAAAGGCGACGTGAAGTCAAGTGCTGACCAAGAATCCACAAAACAAGACAATGCCTAAAAAAACAAGACAATTTCTTCGAGAGAGATATATGCGGGATTAGGATGGCCACGAAGGCGTAGGGAGGTTTGGACGAGAGGGTGATTAGGGAGAGAAGTTAGGATGACCTAGCAAGGTAGAGAAGTTTATTCTTGGCCGGATGACCATTGTGGTGTAGTGAGCGATTTGTAGGGCCACTGATGATTGATTTCTTGCCCTTGAGATCCGATACGAGGAGCCATTTGAGTTTTCCGTTTGAAATCAAGAATATCCGACGCATGGGCTGATTGGCGAGTTTTGCATGTTAGTAGCACTCCCTCTATCCATAAAAGAATGTCGGAGATTTATGAGGATTTAGAGTCACGATTCAGTGTCACGATTCGAAGGATTCTTCTTTTATGGGGTTGTTTTCAGAGTAGTGAATTATGTTGGAAATAAGTAGCAAAACAGAGGTGTGGGCTAGCGGATGGATGTGCTTGGTTCTTTTTTGAAAACCATCGATACTCCGTATATACCATGCATGCGCGCTTAATTAGCAAGGGAAAATTATAGAGGACCGGATTGCTCCGGAAAAGCGAACCGGCTAGCTAGCTAGCTGCTGTAATGGACACGTGCACAAACAGTTTTGTCGGTGAAGAAGCTAGGCAATGGTCGATGAGGGAAGCAAAGCGGTTTTGGCAATCGATTCCGCCAACTTGTGGGTATAGTATGTGGTGATATTTGTTTGCGCGCGCACTGGTGGAGTGGAGGGGCGTCGGATTTCTCGATTTGGCTGGCGCGAGAGAAAGAAAACAAGGAGAATTAGTTTGGATTTTCATTAATTTGATGCGGCAACGGAACGAATCGAACGAGACATCGGAAAAAGCACCGCGCTTGCTTGCTTTCTTCTTCGATATCACCACCTTTCATTGAAGTGAGGAGGCAACAACACCGTGACAACACAACAAAGCAAATTCTGTCGGACTCATGTACCTACGGCCGCTAGCTACGGCGCCGCATCTATCTACGGTGGCTAGCGCGCATCAACTAAGGCGGCGACGACGCTTCATTCGATGACGATGACGCCCGCCGCGCGCTCCTTTGCCTTCTGGCGCTGCTGAAGCTCGGCGTCGGCGGGGGCGACCTCGCGGAGGCGGGTGCGCTCGGAGGTCCGCTTGATCCGCGCGAGGACGCGCGCCTCGGCCTCGTCGGAGGCGACGTAGTCGCCATCGATGACGTCTTCTTCTTTCGAATCCTCGGAGCTGAACCCCGAGGAGAGAGCGAGCGGCGAATTAAAAAGTACGGCGGTTGCTGCCGCTGCTGCTCCCCACACCCGAGGAGGAGGCGCGTCCATAGGCGTACGGCGCGAGGGAGGTAGGCGGAGTAACTCCGCAGTTGGTCCAGTGCCGCGCCGCCCGCTTCTTGCTGCCCACCGAGCGGCTTGCTTTGAGCTCGGCGCTTGTCTTGAGGAGGTGGGGCGGTGGGATGGGATCCATGTCGACACGGTGGAGCGTTTCACGTGGATGGCGGTGTGGATTAGGTGGTGGCAGTGGAGTATTTGTTTTTGGTTTCACTAGATTTGGCGTTGGGAAGGTGTAAAGCAGGTCAAGATTGAAGCACCGTGAGCGAGCGACCGACCGACCGATGGATCGATTTTGCATCGGGAAGGCTGAAGCGAAGCAAGGAGAAGGCAGTAGGTAATTAATAAGCTGTGAGAAAGAAAAACAGCAGCAGCTTTGACACACAACAAAAAAGAAATGATTGCGAATTCCCGGCAACGCGTGCAGCACTTGACGTACGCGCGTACTACGTCTTAGTGGAGTTATTATAGAAATTATTAAAAGACGCAAAAAATGAAGGGGATGCGAAGGTTGGAATAATTAAGTAGGGAGACAATTAATAATTAAAAGCGAGCTAGGGATTAATTGGTTTGGTTTGGTTACAGGCGCCGCGCGCGAGAAGAGGATCTCGCGCTTGCTTCATTCCGTAATTACAGTAGTTGCCTCGTTTCGTTTCCGCTTCCGCTTCCGCTTCCGGTTGATTGATTAATTAATGAATGGATTTAAGAAGAGGCCAAAACGATTTAAGAAGAGGGAGGGGTTTGTTTCCCTTGTTTTTGAATTAAATAAACGGAGACAGCAGGCAGGCAGGCAGGCAGATTCACGGACGGGAGCGGGACTCTCTCTCGGCGTGTGAGCGGAGAAATCAACCGTGTGTGTACCTGCCTCATGGAGAAAGCGTGCGCACGTACGGAACCAACGCGAGGTCGTCTAGGTCCCAGACGTGCGACGCGAGCTCCTGGCTCCTGCCGTGGGCCCGTGGCCTCCTGGAGATGACCGACCGACCGAGCTAGCCAGCCCCCGCCCGCACGTACGGAACCAACGCTCGGCCTCCTGGAGACTTGGCCACGTATGTATGTTGCTTTCATCTGGAGAAATCCCATGCTTTCTCCGCGCCTCCACTCCATTCCGTTCCATTTCTCTCCTCCTACCTTCCTTTTGCCCCTCCACGTTTCATACCTCCGCTCGGCCGCGCGCTCCTACAAAGCCCCGCCCCTGCTTCATTCCCCTGCCCAAACAAGAGTGCTCCTCTGCCCCGACGAACAGAGTCACAGAGAAAGACAGACTCGAGTACCCATGTCGTCGGCTGCAAGCCCGGTGGCGGTCGCGGAGTACATCGCCGAGATCGAGAAGGCGCGGCGGGACCTCCGCGCGCTCATCGCCACCAAGAGCTGCGCACCCATCATGCTCCGCCTCGCGTACGTGCCGCTCGTGTTCCTCCATTATGCTGGCGTTTTCCATCTCCCATAACGACGCGCGGTGACCATGGCGCATGCAGATGGCACGATGCCGGCACCTACGACAAGGCCACCAACACCGGAGGCCCCAACGGCTCCATCAGGCTCCCGGAGGAGCTCCGCCACGCCGCCAATGCAGGGCTCAATATCGCCGTCGACCTTCTAGGTCAGCACGCCACTCGATTCTTCTGTCAGACGATTTCACTTGTGATCCAGTTAAGCAAATATAACTGATGGTGAGTTCCTATGATGCAGAACCAATCAAGCAGAAGCACCCCAAGATCACGTACGCCGACCTGTACCAGCTCGCGGGGGTTGTTGCCGTAGAGGTCACCGGTGGACCAACCATAGATTTCATTCCTGGCAGGAAGGTGAGTTAACAAGAACAGCAACATATACAGGTTCATTGCCAGACCCTGCTTAATTCTTGTCAAAGTACCTTAATACTAGTACTCTTTGGCATCTAAACCAGGATTCTTCAGTTTGCCCCGAGGAAGGACGCCTGCCAGATGCTAAGCAAGGTAACCAACTTGTGCCACCACTCCTTAGATTATCCTGATACGAATCTTTCTTCGTGAATGAAATGCGGGATGCTAAAATGTCCTATTGTGTTACCGAAAATTAGTTTCAACTCATGCACTTTGAATTAGAATTTTGAACAATCATGCACTTAAAGAGAGATAAAGATCGCTAAAAATGCTTTTGTTATCATGTGATCAGGTGCTTCACACCTGAGGGATGTGTTCTACCGCATGGGATTGACTGACAAGGACATAGTAGCACTCTCGGGTGGTCATACTCTGGTAATCTAACCACACATTTTTTGGCTTGTTAACATAACAACTCATCCACCACATTTCTTTTGATAGAAAGTTTTTATTCTGCAATTGCAAATTTTCAGGGGAAAGCTCGGCGGGACAGGTCGGGATTCGAAGGTGCTTGGACAAAGGAACCTCTCAAGTTTGACAACTCCTATTTTATGTAAGCAGACCATGGCATGTTTCATCAGTTGCCGCTGCGCATCAAACATTGCCATCACCTCACTTCCTCTTCTGTGTATGCTGCAGTGAGCTTCTGAAAGGGGACTCCGATGGCCTCCTGAAGCTGCCAACAGACAAGGTTCTAGTGGACCATCCAGCTTTCCGTCCCTACGTCGAGAAATATGCAAAGGTAAATCACAGTGGAATTCAGAATTTCTCCGGTCCATGTGATACAATTTTTTTCTAGCTTGTTGGATATATCTGGCAATTTTTCTGTGCAGGATGAGGATGCGTTCTTCAGGGACTACGCTGAGTCGCACAAGAAGCTCTCAGAGCTCGGGTTCACGCCTTCCCGCGCTACCCTATTGGCGTGGAAGTCCAGAGACAAGGCCAAGAGGGTGGTGACTACAACTACGGCTGTCTTCGCAGTTGCTGTTGCTGTCATCGCCTGCGCTTACATCTGCGAAACCAAGAAGAAGCTTGGTTAATTTCAATCTTCTCATCATTGCTTTGGGAACAAACTTAATCGAACGTTCAGGATGTTGTGGGCCGTATATGAGAACTGAGACTCGTCCGGAATTAATGTGTTATGTTGTGAAGTTGTACAGAGAACGAAATAAGGAACTTATGGTACTTGTCGAATGTGAAGTTTCTACTAGGGTTGCTGCGTTCTCAAGCAGATGAAAAAATTATTGTTCGTGAGTTTCATTGAAATACATTCATGGATCCAAAAATATGTATTGATGAATTCCAAAAATATTCATGGGTTCCAAATCAATGTTTACAGAATCAAAGAAATATATTCATTACTTTAAAAAAGTTTCTAACATACCGAGTAGTAAAAAAATGTTCAAGTATCTTTGAAAAAAATTACGGGGTTAAAAAGATATTTGGTTCATGAGTTAAAAAAAATTAAGTTCACGAAGCTAAAAGATGTACATGGACGCCATCAATTCAAAGAAATGTTCACGAGGTTTCAGAAAATACATTCATCGGTTCGAAAAATGTCACACCTACAAAAATATTCATGGCTTTTGAAAAAAATATAATTCACGGGTACCATTTTTTTGTTCCTTAAAAGATATTGTATAAAAACTTTGTTAACACGAGCGCGTACGTGGCTAGGAGATGTACACGTTGAACTTCGGAACATCACGTACTTAGAGCATCCCCGCTAGGAGCCCCCAAAGGACCCCAAACGACCTTTGGGGGTTGAGGCCCAAAAATTCCCCCCACCGGAGCTCCCCAAACGTTGCCGGCCTGAATAGCGCCCCGGGAAAAGCCTAGAACACCCGTGTCGGCCTCGTGGTTCGGGGGTCCAACGGGGGGTGCCGACAATGCACGGTTGGCGGAGAAAACAACGCAGGCCCATCCTGGCAGCCGCACTGCGCAAATCCACAACCCGTCACACCCCTCTTTCACCCCGCGGTTCCTCTCCACCCCGCGAATCTCATCAACCACCGCCGCCCCGCATCGACGGTGATAACTACGGCGGCTGCGTGTCTAGACTCTCTTCGTCTGCCGCCTCCCACCGGCATCCTCCTGTAGGCCTCGTCTAGTTGCTGCAAGCCACCACCGAGCACCACATCATCTCCCTCCAGGATGCCCACCCCGTTGCATCCCATCTCGCAGTCACCGGCACAAGGTTTCGGCCAACACAACCACACAACCAGCGTGCACGGAAGGTGTTCGGTGCATTGACTGGGTGAGTGTTCATCTTTATTTTTGGTCAAATTTTTTCAGGTGAATGTTCATCTCTATATATTTGATTGGTTCATTCTGTCATGCGTAGAAATGGATAGCGACGATGAGATGATGGTCACACTTTTGTTGGAAGAGGAGGACGTGGTCGCGGCCGAGAGGAAGAAACGTCTTAATTCTTCTCATCGCTGTTTATGCCTACGGGCGAAGCTGCTACACCGTCACATTTTCGGTTCAGTTATGGGAAAGCGGAAGAACATAGACCGCAAGCGCCTAGCCGGGGCTCGGATGCTTGAAGATGATTGCCTCAAAGATGGCGCCACACATCCTCCCAAAACCTTTCGCCTCCGCTTTCGGATGAACAAGAAAACCTTCCAGATCATTGTGCAAGGTGTGCGGGAGTACGATACCTATTTCCAGCGCAAGAAATATTGCACTGGGTTATATGCTTTCACTTCTGAACAGAAGTGCACGACAACCTTGAGGTGCCTTTCATATGGAGCTCATGCAGATGCTTGTGATGATTACATACAACAACATCCACGACCTTCAAGACCGTGTATAGGTTTTGCCAGGCGGTGGCGGCACTGTTTGGGCCACACTACCTCAGGGCACCCATTGAAGAAGACGCAACTCAGATATTGGCTCAATATGCAACAAGGGGATTTCCACGTATGGTGGGAAGCATCGATTGCATGCATTAGGGTTGGAAAATTGCCCGTTTTCTTTACAAGGGCCACACTGGACAGTGCAGTGTCGTTCTTGAGGTTGTGGCTGACTATGACATGCGCATTTGGCATGCTTTCTTTGGCATACCTAGATCACACAATGATATCAACGTTCTACAACGGTCACCAGCTGTCTTTCGTCGGCTTGCTGAAAGCCACGCCCCTGAGATCAACTATGAGATCAATGGACGACACACATACAACAAGGGATATTATGGCATATATTCTCCGTGGGTGACAATTATGAAGACAACAGCCAACCGTTTCACTTAGGCCATGGCATGGTTTTCACAGTGCTAGAAGGCGAGTAGGATGGCTGTCGAGCGGGCGTTTGGAGCGCTCCAAGCTCGATTTCCTATTGTCAGGTACCCTGTGATGAATGCCTGCGTGATCATGTACAATATAATCATCGAGAGTAAGCGCACCGATCCCCTTTCTACATATATGAACTTTCAGTGCCAGAGACCCCTTCTTTGTAGTTGATCACCAGGTGTCGGTTGAGTTCTCAGCTTTCATCGGCATGCATTGATACGCGTACAACACGCGTCCGTTGGGAACCCCAAGAGGAAGGTGTGATGCGTACAGCGGCAAGTTTTCCCTCAGTATGAAACCAAGGTTTATCGAACCAGTAGGAGCCAAGAAACACGTTGAAGGTTGATGGCGGCGGGATGTAGTGCGGCGCAACACCAAAGATTCCGGCGCCAACGTGGAACCTGCACAACACAAACCAAGTACTTTGCCCCAACGAAACAGTGAGGTTGTCAATTTCACCGGCTTCTTTGTAACAAAGGATTAACCGTATTGTGTGGAAGATGATTGTTTGCAGAAAACGATAAAAACGGTATTGCGATGGGATTGTATTTCAGTATAGATAATTGTACCGGGGTCCACAGTTCACTAGAGGTGTCTCTCCCATAAGATAAACAGCATGTTGGGTGAACAAATTACAGTTGGGCAATTGACAAATAAAGAGGGCATGACCATGCACATACATATTATGATGAGTATTGTGAGATTTAATTGGGCATTACGACAAAGTACATAGACCGTTATCCAGCATGCATCTATGCCTAAAAAGTCCACCTTCAGGTTATCATCCGAACCCCCTCCAGTATTAAGTTGCTAACAACAGACAATTGCATTAAGTATTGCGCGTAATGTAATCAGTGACTACATCCTTGAACATAGCACCAATGTTTTATCCCTAGTGGCAACAGCACATCCATAATCTTAGAGATTTCTGTCACTTCCCCAGATTCACGGAGACATGAACCCACTATCGAGCATAAATACTCCCTCTTGGAGTTACAAGCATCTACTTGGCCAGAGTATCTACTAGTAACGGAGAGCATGCAAGATCATAAACAACACATAGACATAACTTTGATAATCAACATAACAAGTATTCTCTATTCATCGGATCCCAACAAACGCAACATATAGAATTACAGATAGATGATCTTGATCATGTTCGGCAGCTCACAAGACCCGACAATTAAGCACAATGGGGAGAAGACAACCATCTAGCTACTGCTATAGACCCATAGTCCAGGGGTAGACTACTCACACATCACTCCGGAGGCGACCATGGCAGCGTAGAGTCCTCCGGGAGATGATTCCCCTCTCCGGCAGGGTGCCGGAGGCGATCTCCTGAATCCCCCGAGATGGGATTGGCGGCGGCGGCGTCTCAGTAAGGTTTTCCGTATCGTGGCTCTCGGTACTGGGGGTTTCGCGTCTGAGGCTTTAAGTAGGCGGAAGGGCAGGTCAGGAGGCGGCACGAGGGGCCCACACCATAGGGCCGCGCGGCCAAGGGGCAGGCCGCGCCACCCTAGGGTTTGGCCACCTCGTGGCCCCACTTCGTCTCCTCTTCGGTCTTCTGGAAGCTTCGTGGCAAAATAGGACCCTGGGCGTTGATTTCGTCCAATTCCGAGAATATTTCGTTACTAGGATTTCTGAAACCAAAAACAGCAGAAAACAAAGAATCGGCACTTCGGCATCTTGTTAATAGGTTAGTTCCAGAAAATGCACGAATATGACATAAAGTGTGCATAAAACATGTAGATATCATCAATAATGTGGCATGGAACACAAGAAATTATCGATACGTCGGAGACGTATCAACATCCCCAAGCTTAGTTACGCTCGTCCGAGCGAGTAAAACGATAACAAAGATAATTTCTGGAGTGACATGCCATCATAACCTTGATCATACTATTTGTAAAGCATATGTAGTGAATGCAGCGATCAAAACAATGTATATGACATGAGTAAACAAGTGAATCATATAGCAAAGACTTTTCATGAATAGTACTTCAAGACAAGCATCAATAAGTCTTGCATAAGAGTTAACTCATAAAGCAATAATTCAAAGTAAAAGCATTGAAGCAACACAACGGAAGATTAAGTTTCAGCGGTTGCTTTCAACTTGTAACATGTATATCTCATGGATATTGTCAACATAGAGTAATATAATAAGTGCAATATGCAAGTATGTAGGAATCAATGCACAGTTCACACAAGTGTTTGCTTCTTGAGGTGGAGAGAAATAGGTGAACTGACTCAACAATGAAAGTAAAAGAATGGTCCTCCATAGAGGAAAAGCATCGATTGCTATATTTGTGCTAGAGCTTTGATTTTGAAAACATGAAACAATTTTGTCAACGGTAGTAATAAAGCATATGTATCATGTAAATTATATCTTTTTTTTGAAAAAGTCATGTAAATTATATCTTACAAGTTGCAAGCCTCATGCATAGTATACTAATAGTGCCCGCACCTTGTCCTAATTAGCTTGGACTACCGGATCATCGCAATGCACATGTTTTAACCAAGTGTCACAAAGGGGTACCTCTATGCCGTCTGTACAAAGGTCTAAGGAGAAAGCTCGCATTGGATTTCTCGCTATTGATTATTCTCAACTTATACATACATACCGGGACAACATAGACAACAGATAATGGACTCCTCTTTTATGCATAAGCATGTGGCAACAATTAATAATTTTCTCATATGAGATTGAGGATATATGTCCAAAACTGAAACTTCCACCATGGATCATGGCTTTAGTTAGCGGCCCAATGTTCTTCTCTAACAATATGCATGCTTAACCATAAGGTGGTAGATCTCCCTTACTTCAGACAAGACGAACATGCATAGCAACTCACATGAAATTCAACAAAGAATAGTTGATGGCGTCCCCAGTGAACATGGTTATCGCACAACAAGCAACTTAATAAGAGATAAAGTGCATAAGTACATATTCAATACCACAATAGTTTTTAAGCTATTTGTCCCATGAGCTATATATTGCAAAGGTGAATGATGGAATTTTAAAGGTAGCACTCAAGCAATTTACTTTGGAATGGCGGAGAAATACCATGTAGTAGGTAGGTATGGTGGACACAAATGGCATAGTGGTTGGCTCAAGGATTTTGGATGCATGAGAAGTAATCCCTCTCGATACAAGGTTTAGGCTAGCAAGGTTATTTGAAACAAACACAAGGATGAACCGGTGCAGCAAAAATCACATAAAAGACATATTGAAAACATTATAAGACTCTACACCGTCTTCCTTGTTGTTCAAACTCAATACTAGAAATTATCTAGACCTTAGAGAGACCAAATATGCAAACCAAATTTTAGCATGCTCTATGTATTTCTTCATTAATGGGTGCAAAGTATATGATGCAAGAGCTTAAACATGAGCACAACAATTGCCAAGTATCACATTACCCAAGACATTTTAGCAATTTACTACATGTATCATTTTCCAATTCCAACCATATAACAATTTAACGAAGAAGAAACTTCGCCATGAATACTATGAGTAGAGCCTAAGGACATACTTATCCATATGCTACAGCGGAGCGTGTCTCTCTCCCACAAAGTGAATGCTAGGATCCATTTTATTCAAACAAAACAAAAAACAAAAACAAACCGACGCTCCAAGAAAAGCACATAAGATGTGATGGAATAAAAATATAGTTTCAGGGGAGGAACCTGATAATGTTGTCGATGAAGAAGGGGATGCCTTGGGCATCCCCAAGCTTAGACGCTTGAGTCTTCTTAGAATATGCAGGGGTGAACCACCGGGGCATCCCCAAGCTTAGAGCTTTCACTCTCCTTGATCATGTTGCATCATACTCCTCTCTTGATCCTTGAAAACTTCCTCCACACCAAACTTAGAACAACTCATTAGAGGGTTAGTGGACAATAAAAATTAACATGTTCAGAGGTGACATAATCATTCTTAACACTTCTGGACATTGCATAAAGCTACTGGATATTAATGGATCAAAGAAATTCATCCAACATAGCAAAAGAGGCAATGCGAAATAAAAGGCAGAATCTGTCAAAACAGAACAGTTCGTATTGACGAATTTTATCGAGGCACCAGACTTGCTCAAATGAAAATGCTCAAATTGAATGAAAGTTGCGTACATATCTGAGGATTACTCACGTAAATTGGCATAATTTTCTGAGCTACCTACAGAGAAAACAGCCCAGATTGGTGACAGCAAAGAAATCTGTTTCTGCGCAGTAATCCAAATCTAGTATGAACTTTACTATCAATGACTTTACTTGGCACAACAAAACACTAAACTAAGATAAGGAGAGGTTGCTACAGTAGTAAACAACTTCCAAGACACAAAATAAAAACAAAGTACTGTAGTAAAAACCATGGGTTGTCTCCCATAAGCGCTTTTCTTTAACGCCTTTCAGCTAGGCGCGAAAGTATGTATCAAGTATTATCAAGAGACGAAGTGTCAACATCAGAATTTGTTCTAATAATAGAATCAAAAGGTAACTTCATTCTCTTTCTAGGGAAGTGTTCCATACCTTTCTTGAGAGGAAATTAATATTTAATATTACCTTCCTTCATATCAATGATAGCACCAACGGTTCGAAGAAAAGGTCTTCCCAATATAATGGGACAAGATGCATTGCATTCAATATCCAAGACAACAAAATCAACGGGGACAAGGTTATTGTTAACGGTAATGCGAACATTATCAACTTTCCCCAAAGGTTTCTTTGTAGAATGATCAGCAAGATTAACATCCAAATAACAATTTTTCAGCGGTGGCAAGTCAAGCATATTATAAATTTTCTTAGGCATAACGGAAATACTTGCACCAAGATCACATAAAGCATTACAATCAAAATCTTTAACCTTCATCTTAATGATGGGCTCCCAACCATCCTCTAGCTTTCTAGGAATAGAGGCTTCGCGCTCTAGTTTCTCTTCTCTAGCTTTTATGAGAGCATTTGTAATATGTTGCGTGAAAGCCAAATTTATAGCACTAGCATTAGGACTTTTAGCAAGTTTTTGCAAGAACTTTATAACTTCAGAGATGTGGCAATCATCAAAATTCAAACCATTATAATCTAAAGCAATGGGATCATCATCCCCAATGCTGGAAAAAATTTCAGCAGTTTTATCACGAGCGATTTCGCGGTTTAGCAGTTTCGGGCAGTTTCTCGCGCTTTGCATTAGTAGTGGAAACATTGCTAACACCAATTCTTTTATTATTAATAGTAGGAGGTGCAGCAACATGTGTAGCATTAGCATTACTAGTCGTGGTAATAGTCCAAACTTTAGCTACATTCTTCTCTTTAGCTAGTTTTTCATTTTCTTCTCTATCCCACCTAGCACGCAGTTCGGCCATTAGTCTTATATTCTCATTAATTCTAACTTGGATGGCATTTGCTGTAGTAACAATTTTATTTTCAATATCCCTATTAGGCATAACTTTCGATTTCAAAAGATCAACATCAGAGGCAAGACTATCAACTTTAGAAGCAAGTATATCAATTTTCCCAAGCTTTTCTTCAACAGATTTGTTAAAAGCAGTTTGTGTACTAATAAATTCTTTAAGCATGGCTTCAAGTCCAGGGGGTGAATTCCTATTATTGTTGTAAGAATTCCCATAAGAATTACCATAGCCATTGCCATTATTATAAGGATATGGCCTATAGTTGTTACTAGAATTGTTCCGGTAAGCATTGTTGTTGAAATTATTATTTTTAATGAAGTTTACATCAACATGTTCTTCTTGGGCAACCAATGAAGCTAACGAAACATTATTAGGATCAACATTAGTCCTATCATTCACAAGCATAGACATAATAGCATCAATCTTATCACTCAAGGAAGAGGTTTCTTCGATAGAATTTACCTTCTTACCTTGTGGAGCTCTTTCCGTGTGCCATTCAGAGTAATTGATCATCATATTATCAAGAAGCTTTGTTGCTTCACCAAGAGTGATGGACATAAAGGTACCTCCAGCAGCTGAATCCAATAAATTCCGCGAAGAAAAATTTAGTCCTGCATAGAAGGTTTGGATGATCATCCAAGTAGTCAGTCCATGGGTTGGGCAATTTTTAACCAGAGATTTCATTCTTTCCCATGCTTGTGCAACATGCTCAGTATCTAATTGTTTAAAATTCATTATGCTACTCCTCAAAGATATAATTTTAGCAGGGGGATAATATCTACCAATAAAAGCATCCTTGCATTTAGTCCATGAATCAATACTATTCTTAGGTAGAGATAGCAACCAATCTTTAGCTCTTCCTCTTAATGAGAAAGGGAACAATTTTAATTTTATAATGTCACCATCTACATCTTTATACTTTTGCATTTCACATAGTTCAACAAAATTATTAAGATGGGCAGCAGCATCATCAGAACTAACACCAGAAAATTACTCTCGCATAACAAGATTTAGTAAACCAGGTTTAATTTCAAAGAATTCTGCTGTAGTAGCAGGTGGAGCAATAGGTGTGCATAAGAAATCATTATTATTTGTGGTTGTGAAGTCACACAACTTAGTATTTTCAGGGGTGGCCATTTTAGCAATAGTAAATAAAGCAAACTAGATAAAGTAAATGCAAGTAACTAATTTTTTTGTGTGTTTTTGATATAGCAAACAAGATAGCAAATAAAGTAAAACTAGCAACTAATTTTTTTGTATTTTGATTTAGTGCAGCAAACAAAGTAGTAAATAAAACTAAGCAAGACAAAAACAAAGTAAAGAGATTGGGATGTGGAGACTCCCCTTGCAGCGTGTCTTGATCTCCCCGGCAACGGCGCCAGAAAAAGAGCTTGATACGCGTACAACACGCGTCCGTTGGGAACCCCAAGAGGAAGGTGTGATGCGTACAGCGGCAAGTTTTCCCTCAGTATGAAACCAAGGTTTATCGAACCAGTAGGAGCCAAGAAGCACGTTGAAGGTTGATGGCGGCGGGATGTAGTGCGGCGCAACACCAGAGATTCCGGCGCCAACGTGGAACCTGGACAACACAAACCAAGTACTTTGCCCCAACGAAACAGTGAGGTTGTCAATCTCACCGGCTTGCTGTAACAAAGGATTAACCGTATTGTGTGGAAGATGATTGTTTGCAGAAAACAGTAAAACAGTATTGCAGTAGATTGTATTTCAGTATAGAGAATTGGACCGGGGTCCACAGTTCACTAGAGGTGTCTCTCCCATAAGATAAACAGCATGTTGGGTGAACAAATTACAGTTGGGCAATTGACAAATAAAGAGGGCATGACCATGCACATACATATTATGATGAGTATTGTGAGATTTAATTGGGCATTACGACAAAGTACATAGACCGCTATCCAGCATGCATCTATGCCTAAAAAGTCCACCTTCAGGTTATCATCCGAACCCTGATACGTCTTCGACGTATCGATAATTTCTTATGTTCCATGCCACATTATTGATGTTATCTACATGTTTTATGCACACTTTATGTCATATTCGTGCATTTTCTGGAACTAACCTATTAACAAGATGCCGAAGTGCCGATTCTTTGTCTGCTGTTTTTGGTTTCAGAAATCCTAGTAACGAAATATTCTCGGAATTGGACGAAATCAACGCCCAGGGTCCTATTTTGCCACGAAGCTTCTAGAAGTCCGAAGAGGAGACGAAGTGGGGCCACGAGGTGCCCAGACCCTAGGGCGGCGCGGCCCCCCCTTGGCCGCGCGGCCCTGTGGTGTGGGGCCCTCGTGCCGCCTCCTGACCTGCCCTTCCGCCTACTTAAAGCCTCCGTTGCGAAACCCCCTGTACAGAGAGCCACGATACGGAAAACCTTCCAGAGACGCCGCCGCCGCCGATCCCATCTCGGGGGATCCAGGAGATCGCCTCCGGCACCCTGCCGGAGAGGGGAATCATCTCCCGGAGGACTCTACGCCGCCATGGTTGCCTCCGGAGTGATGTGTGAGTAGTCTACCCCTGGACTATGGGTCCATAGCAGTAGCTAGATAGTTGTCTTCTCCCCATTGTGCTATCATTGTCGGATCTTGTGAGCTGCCTAACATGATCAAGATCATCTATGTGTAATTTTATATGTTGCGTTTGTTGGGATCCGATGAATAGAGAATACTTGTTATGTTGATTATCAAAGTTATGTCTATGTGTTGTTTATGATCTTGCATGCTCTCCGTTACTAGTAGATGCTCTGGCCAAGTAGATGCTTGTAACTCCAAGAGGGAGTATTTATGCTCGATAGTGGGTTCATGCCTCCATTGATACCAGGACGATGTGAAAGTTCTAAGGTTGTGGATGTGCTGTTGCCACTAGGGATAAAACATTAGTGCTATGTTCAAGGATGTAGTTACTAGTTACATTACGCGCAATACTTAATGCAATTGTCTGTTGTTAGCAACTTAATACCGGAGGGGTTCGGATGATAACTTTGAAGGTGGACTTTTTAGGCATAGATGCAGTTGGATGGCGGTCTATGTACTTTGTCGTAATGCCCAATTAAATCTCACTATACTCATCATGATATGTATGTGCATGGTCATGCCCTCTTTATTTGTCAATTGCCCAACTGTAATTTGTTCACCCAACATGCTGTTTATCTTATGGGAGAGACACCTCTAGTGAACTGTGGACCCCGGTCCAATTCTCTATACTGAAATACAATCTACTGCAATACTTGTTCTACTGTTTTCTACAAACAATCATCTTCACACAATACGGTTAATCCTTTGTTACAGCAAGCCGGTGAGATTGACAACCTCACTGTTTCGTTGGGGCAAAGTACTTTGGTTGTGTTGTGCAGGTTCCACGTTGGCGCCGGAATCCCTGGTGTTGCGCCGCACTACATCCCGCCGCCATCAACCTTCAACGTGCTTCTTGGCTCCTCCTGGTTCGATAAACCTTGGTTTCTTTCTGAGGGAAAACTTGCTGCTGTGCGCATCATACCTTCCTCTTGGGGTTCCCAACGAACGTGTGAGTTACACGCCATCAAGTTCTTTTTCTGGCGCCGTTGCCGGGGAGATCAAGACACGCTGCAAGGGGAGTCTCCACTTCTCAATCTCTTTACTTTGTTTTTGTCTTGCTTAGTTTTATTTACTACTTTGTTTGCTGCACTAAATCAAAATACAAAAAAAATTAGTTGCTAGTTTTACTTTATTTGCTATCTTGTTTGCTATATCAAAAACACAAAAAAATTAGTTACTTGCATTTACTTTATCTAGTTTGCTTTATTTACTACTACTAAGATGAGCAATCCTGAAGTTGAAGTTCGTACGTTTAAGCAACGAGGGGGAGAATGTCTAAGAGATGCTTGGTATAGAATTAGTGATGCCCACAATAGGTGCATTAAGAAACACTCCACTACTATCTTACTCAGGAATTTTTATGTTGGCATCTCTAGCTGGAATATGTATGTTCTTGATAGTCTTGCAAAAGGTAACTTCCTAAGTACTCCTGCATTAGAAGCTAGTTGCATTATTGAGAGTTTATTTGGAATACCTCCTGTTGATGAAGTTAAAACTGAAATCTCTCTTGAAGATGTCATGAAAAAATTGGAAACAATAGAGAAATTTTTTCCTAGTATTGAAGCTAAATTGGAAATATTACTTGATAAAACTGATGAACTTGATAAATCCTTAGGAGGAATTGATGAAAGAGTTAGTGTCCTAGGAACTTGTGCTGTCCATGATGATCAAAGTAATAGGATTGACGAACTTGAAAAAGCTATGGGAACCTTGGGTTCAACATTTTCTTCTCTTAAATATAAGGAGAAAGCTTATGTGGGTAAGGAGCAAAAGTTTATGTATGTCTCTAAAGTGTCTAAACCAAAGAAGTATTATTATAGGCCTAAAATTGACAAAGCCCTTAGTGCCACTACGGATGGGGGAACTCATAATAACGACACACCACCCTTCGATAATACTTGATACACACTTTCTGCGCCTAGCTGAAAGGCGTTAAAGAAAAGCGCTTATGGGAGACAACCCATGTTTTTACCTACAGTACTTTGTTTTTATTTTGTGTCTTAGAAGTTGTTTACTACTGTAGCAACCTCTCCTTATCTTAGTTTAGTGTTTTGTTGTGCCAAGTAAAGCCGTTGATAGAAAAGTTCATACTAGATTTGGATTACTGCGCAGAAACAGATTTCTTTGCTGTCACGAATCTGGGCTGTTTTCCCTGTAGGTAACTCAGAAAATTATGCCAATTTACGTGAGTGATCCTCAGATATGTACGCAACTTTCATTCAATTTGAGAATTTTCATTTGAGCAAGTCTGGTGCCTCGATAAAATTCGTCAATACGAACTGTTCTGTTTTGACAGATTCTGCCTTTTATTTCGCATTGCCTCTTTTGCTATGTTGGATGAATTTCTTTGATCCATGAATGTCCAGTAGCTTTATGCAATGTCCAGAAGTGTTAAGAATGATTATGTCACATCTGAACATGTTAATTTTTATTTTCGCTAACCCTCTAATGAGTTGTTCTAAGTTTGGTGTGGAGGAAGTTTTCAAGGATCAAGAGAGGAGTATGATGCAACATGATCAAGGAGAGTGAAAGCTCTAAGCTTGGGGATGCCCCGGTGGTTCACCCCTGCATATACTAAGAAGACTCAAGCATCTAAGCTTGGGGATGCCCAAGGCATCCCCTTCTTCATCGACAACATTATCAGGTTCCTCCCCTGAAACTATATTTTTATTCCATCACATCTTATGTGCTTTGCTTGGAGCGTCGGTTTGTTTTTGTTTTGTTTGAATAAAATGGATCCTAGCATTCACTTTACGGGAGAGAGACACGCTCCGCTGTAGCATATGGACAAGTATGTCCTTAGTTTCTACTCATAGTATTCATGACGAAGTTTCTTCTTCGTTAAATTGTTATATGGTTGGAATTGGAAAATGATACATGTAGTAATTGCTATAAATGTCTTGGGTAATGTGATACTTGGCAATTGTTGTGCTCATGTTTAAGCTCTTGCATCATATGCTTTGCACCCATTAATGAAGAAATACATAGAGCATGCTAAAATTTGGTTTGCATATTTGGTTTCTCTAAGGTCTAGATAATTTCTAGTATTGAGTTTGAACAACAAGGAAGACGGTGTGGAGTCTTATAATGTTTTCAATATGTCTTTTATGTGAGTTTTGCTGCACCGGTTCATCCTTGTGTTTGTTTCAAATAAGCCTTGCTAGCCTAAACCTTGTATCGAGAGGGAATACTTCTCATGCATCCAAAATACTTGAGCCAACCACTATGCCATTTGTGTCCACCATACCTACCTACTACATGGTATTTTCCGCCATTCCAAAGTAAATTGCTTGAGTGCTACCTTTAAAATTCCATCATTCACCTTTGCAATATATAGCTCATGGGACAAATAGCTTAAAAACTATTGTGGTATTGAATATGTAATTATGCACTTTATCTCTTATTAAGTTGCTTGTTGTGCGATAACCATGTTTACTGGGGACGCCATCAACTACTCTTTGTTGAATTTCATGTGAGTTGCTATGCATGTTCGTCTTGTCTGAAGTAAAAAAGATCTACCACCTTATGGTTAAACATGCATATTGTTAGAGAAGAACATTGGGCCGCTAACTAAAGCCATGATCCATGGTGGAAGTTTCAGTTTTGGACAAATATCCTCAATCTCATATGAGAAAATTATTAATTGTTGTTACATGCTTATGCATAAAAGAGGAGTCCATTATCTGTTGTCTATGTTGTCCCGGTATGGATGTCTAAGTTGAGAATAATCAATAGCGAGAAATCCAATGCGAGCTTTCTCCTTAGACCTTTGTACAGGCGGCATAGAGGTACCCCTTTGTGACACTTGGTCAAAACATGTGCCTTTGCGATGATCCGGTAGTCCAAGCTAATTAGGACAAGGTGCGGGCACTATTAGTACACTATGCATGAGGCTTGCAACTTGTAAGATATAATTTACATGATACATATGCTTTATTACTACCGTTGACAAAATTGTTTCATGTTTTCAAAAACAAAGCTCTAGCACAAATATAGCAATCGATGCTTTTCCTCTATGGAGGACCATTCTTTTACTTTCAATGTTGAGTCAGTTCACCTATTTCTCTCCACCTCAAGAAGCAAACACTTGTGTGAACTGTGCATTGATTCCTACATATTTACTTATTGCACTTATTATATTACTCTATGTTGACAATATCCATGAGATATACATGTTACAAGTTGAAAGCAACCGCTGAAACTTAATCTTCCTTTGTGTTGCTTCAATGCCTTTACTTTGATTTATTGCTTTATGAGTTAACTCTTATGCAAGACTTATTGATGCTTGTCTTGAAGTGTTATTCATGAAAAGTCTTTGCTATATGATTCACTTGTTTACTCATGTCATATACATTGTTTTGATCGCTGCATTCACTACATATGCTTTACAAATAGTATGATCAAGGTTATGATGGCATGTCACTCCAGAAATTATCTGTGTTATCGTTTTACCTGCTCGGGACGAGCAGAACTAAGCTTGGGGATGCTGATACGTCTCCGACGTATCGATAATTTCTTATGTTCCATGCCACATTATTGATGTTATCTACATGTTTTATGCACACTTTATGTCATATTCGTGCATTTTCTGGAACTAACCTATTAACAAGATGCCGAAGTGCCAGTTGCTGTTTTCTGCTATTTTTGGTTTCAGAAATCCTAGGGTATCATAAAGTGTGCATAAAACATGTATATATCATCAATAATGTGGCATGGAACACAAGAAATTATCGATACGTCGGAGACGTATCATGCATCAAGACATTCGTGATGAACACATGCACATCCGTCTTCACAATGACCTCGTTGAGCATTTGTGGGCATAGAAAGAAAACGGCGCTTCGGATGTTTGATCTGTTGTAATAAACTATTTAATTTGGTGTGCAAACAATTTATTATATTTTCTTCAAACTATGCAATAAACATTTTAATTGCTTCAATATTTTCTATGTTTGTGCTTTTATAACTTCAAATGATCACTGAGGGTTTGAAATGGGGATCGTCGGTGGGGGTACCCCTCCCCCAACGATGGCAGCTTTTGTCGGTGCCCCCCGAACGACCCTGCTGATACGTCTCCGACGTATCGATAATTTCTTATGTTCCATGCCACATTATTGATGATATCTACATGTTTTATGCATACTTTATGTCATATTTATGCGTTTTCCGGAAGTAACCTATTGACGAGATGCCGAAGGGCCAGTTCCTGTTTTCTGCTGTTTTTGGTTTCAAAAATCCTAGTAAGGAAATATTCTCTGAATCGGACGAAATCAACGCCCAGCATCTTAGAAATACACGAAGCTTCCAGAACACCCGGGAAGGACCAGAGTTGGGCCACAGGGGCCCCAGGAGGGTGGCTGGCGCGGCCCAAGCCCTGGCCGCGCCGCCATACCCCCTCACCGCCTCGTCGCCCCTCCGACTCCGCCTCTTCGCCTATATAAAGGTCCCTGACCTAAAACCTCGATACTGAGAGCCACGATACGGAAAACCTTCCAGAGCCGCCGCCATCGCGAAGCCAAGATCTGGGGGACAGGAGTCTCTGTTCCGGCACGCCGCCGGGACGGGGAAGTGCCCCCGGAAGGCTCCTCCATCGACACCACCGCCATCTTCATCACCGCTGCTGTCTCCCATGAGGAGGGAGTAGTTCTCCATCGAGGCTCGGGACCATACCGGTAGCTATGTGGTTCATCTCTCTCCTATGTACTTCAATACAATAATCTCATGAGCTGCCTTACATGATTGAGATTCATATGATGATACTTGTAATCTAGATGTCATTATGCTAGTCAAGTGGATTTTACTTATGTGATCTCCGGAGACTCCTTGTCCCACGTGTGTAAAGGTGACAGTGTGTGCACCGTGTGGGTCTCTTAGGCTATATTTCACAGAATACTTATTCACTGTTATGAATGGCATAGTGAAGTGCTTATTTATATCTCTTTATGATTGCAATGTGTTTTGTATCACAATTTATCTGTGTGCTACTCTAGTGATGTTATTAAAGTAGTTTATTCCTCCTGCACGGTGTAATGGTGACAGTGTGTGCATCGTGTAGTACTTGGCGTAGGCTATGATTGTGATCTCTTGTAGATTATGAAGTTAACTATTACTATGATGGTATTGATGTGATCTATTCCTCCTTTCGTAGCGTGAAGGTGACAGTGTGCATGCTATGTTAGTACTTGGTTTAGTTGTGTTGATCTGTCGTGCACTCTAAGGTTATTTAAATATGAACATCGAATATTGTGGAGCTTGTTAACTCCGACATTGAGGGTTCGTGTAATCCTACACAGTTAGTGGTGTTCATCATCCAACAAGAGAGTGTAGAGTCTAGCATCTATCTATTTATTCTGTTATGTGATCAATGTTGAGAGTGTCCACTAGTGAAAGTATGATCCCTAGGCCTTGTTCCTAAATACTGCTATTGCTGCTTGTTTACTGTTTTACTGCGTTTCTACTGCCTGCAATATTACCACCATCAACTACACGCCAGCAAGCAAATTTCTGGTGCCGTTGCTACTGCTCATACTTATTCATACCACCTGTATTTCACTATCTCTTCGCCGAACTAGTGCACCTATTAGGTGTGTTGGGGACACAAGAGACTTCTTGCTTTGTGGTTGCAGGGTTGCATGAGAGGGATATCTTTGACCTCTTCCTCCCTGAGTTCGATAAACCTTGGGTGATCCACTTAAGGGAAACTTGCTGCTGTTCTACAAACCTCTGCTCTTGGAGGCCCAACACTGTCTACAAGAATAGAAGCACCCGTAGACATCAAGCACTTTTCTGGCGCCGTTGCCGGGGAGGAAAGGTAAACGGCACACACACAATGGACCCCGGCAACTAAGCACTTTTCTGGCGCGTTGCCGGGGAGGAAAGGTAAAATGCACTCATACTCCGGTTCCAGGTAACAGTACTTTTCTGGCGCCATTGTGTTTGTGCTCGAAGCTATTTCCTTTAGATCCTGCAATTGCATCTTTTTGTTTCTTGTTTACACTAGTTAGGCATAATGGAAAACAACAAAAATATGAGAGATCTTTATGAACTTTATCTTGAATTAGGACATGATGTGTTTGAAGAGAGAATTAAAAAACCCATGGAACTTTATATGCATGCTAATGGGAATGTTATTAATATGAATGCTTTGAACACTATTGTTGCTAATGCTATGGAAAATTCTAAGCTTGGGGAAGCTGGTTTTGATGAGCATGATCTTTTTAGTCCCCCGGGCATGGAGGAGAAAATTTACTTTGATGATACTTTGCCTCCTATTTATGATGATTATAATGATAGTAGTCTTTTGGTTCCACCTGTTATGGAGGATAAATTTGATTATGATTACAATATGCCTCCTATATTTGATGATGAGAATAATAATGATAGCTACTTTGTTGAATTTGCTCCCACTACAATTAATAAGAATGATTATGCTTATGTGGGTAGTAATAATTTTATGCATGAGACTCATGATAAGAAAGCTTTATGTGATACTTATATTGTTGAATTTGTTCATGATGCTACTGAAAGTTATTATGAGAGAGGAAAATATGGTTGTAGAAATTTTCATGTTACTAAAATGCCTCTCTATGTGCTGAAATTTTTGAAGCTACACTTGTTTTATCTTTCTATGCTTGTTGCATTATGCCTCATGAACTTGTTTATTTACAAGATTCCTTTTCATAGGAAGCATGTTAGGCTTAAATGTGTTTTTAATTTGCTCCTTGATGCTCTCTTTTGCTTCAAATACTATTTCTTGCGAGTGCATCATTAAAACTGCTGAGCCCATCTTAATGGCTATAAAGAAAGAACTTCTTGGGAGACAACCCATGTTTTTACTACAGTACTTTGTTTTATATTTGTGTCTTGGAAGTTGTTTACTACTGTAGCAACCTCTCCTTATCTTAGTTTTGTGCATTGTTGTGCCAAGTAAAGTCGTTGATATTAAGGTTCATACTAGATTTGGATTACTGCGCAGAAACAGATTTCTTTGCTGTCACGAATCTGGGCCTAGGTAACTCAGAAAATTATGCCAATTTACTTGAGTGATCCTCAGATATGTACGCAACTTTCATTCAATTTGAGCATTTTCATTTGAGCAAGTCTGGTGCCTCAATAAAATTCGTGTTTACGAACTGTTCTGTTTTGACAGATTCTGCCTTTTATTTCGCATTGCCTGTTTTGATATGTTCGATGGATTTTTCCATTCCATTGACTTTCAGTAGTTTTGTGCAATGTCCAGAAGTGTTAAGAATGATTATATCACCTCTGAACATGTATATTTTGATTGTGCACTAACTCTCTAATGAGTTGTTTTGAGTTTGGTGTGGAGGAAGTTTTCAAGGATCAAGAGAGGGGGATGATACAACATGATCAAGGAGAGTGGAAGCTCTAAGCTTGGGGATGCCCCGGTGGTTCACCCCTGCATATATCAAAAAGACTCAAGCGTCTAAGCTTGGGGATGCCCAAGGCATCCCCTTCTTCATCGACAACATTATCAGGTTCCTCCCCTGAAACTATATTTTTATTCCATCACATCTTATGTGCTTTGCTTGGAGCGTCGGTTTATTTTTATTTTTGTTTTGTTTGAATAAAATGGATCCTAGCATTCATTGTGTGGGAGAGAGACACGCTCCGCTGTTGCATATGGACAAGTATGTCCTTAGGCTCTACTCATAATATTCATGGCGAAGTTTCTTCTTCGTTAAATTGTTGTATGGTTGGAAACGGGAAATGTTGCATGTGGTAGTGTATAATAAAATACTTGTAGAACATTGAGCTTTGATAACTTGATTCTTTGCAAATGTTTTGAGGTATTTAGATGGTAAGGCTTGCTGGATAAATAAGTTAAAATTAGTAGTGGATTGTTGTCTTTAAGCTTGTGCCGTACTACAAACTCTATTTAAATAGTTGAAGGCGTAGTTGGACTTGATAGCTTTCCATGTCTGAGAGTTCATCGTAATAACTAAGTTGTGCTGAAGGTCGAGGGAGCTAGCGGGGTACTTGTACCACCGTGAACGGCCCTCCTTGGAGTGAATTTTAATCATGCTCTTAATGATGAACCTGTTAGATGTTTGCAATAAGCTTGTGAGTTCTTTTTGACTAATGTTAAGATACGGTTTTTGGCACTTCCACCATCCAAATTTGCTAGCCTCTTCGGTACTGTGCATTGCCTTTAGCTCACATTGAGAATTGTGCATACTTCGCCGGTACATCCAAACCCGTGGGAGAACTTTCTCTTGTTCTCCTACACATAAGCCCATACATCTCCTCAAAACAGCCACCATACCTACCTACCACAACATTTCCATAGCTGTTCCGAGATATATTGCCATGCAACATCCATTTTTACATTACATGCTATGTTGTCATTTATTATTTATATATTGCTTTGCATGATCATATACAACTGATGTGTGGTTTACCCATGTTACGCTAGATCATTGCACATCCTGCTACACTGGCAGAGGCATACAGTTTCATACATCATGTTTCATTCATTATGAGTTATTTGTACCAAAAAGTGTGTTGTCATAATTAGAATGTTGCCGTTAAAAATGAAAAGAGCCGTGGAGGCCATCAAAAAGAAAAAAAAGAAGAAAGAAAAAAAATGAAAAGAAAGAAAAAAAGAAAAAAAAAGAAAAAAGAAAAAAAAGAGAATAAAGAAAAAAGGGGGCAGCATTACTATCTTTTATCCACACTTGTGCTCATGTTTTAGCACCCGCATTATTCATAGTCATCATTTGTGCTCATGTTTAGCACCTACATTCATATGAGAGAGTTTTCATGTTTTACTAGTATAACTATGTGGGGAATTTACACTATAGAACTTGGGTTGTATATTCCAATGATGAGCCTCCTCAAAAGTGCTCTAGGTCTTCATGAGCAACCAAGTTGGATGCACCCCCACTAGTTCCATTGGAGAGATTTCATACACATATAGCTCTATGTGCATCCGTTGCATGGCAATCACTACTCCTTGCATATCATCGATCATAAGGCTTCCTCTTGTCTAATGGTCATTTACACCTTTGCAAGCATTTCTTCCATTTGGCCTTCCAAACCCCCATTAACGTTTTTTATGCCGTAACATCCTGTTGCTAATACCAAATGCTTGCGCTCACCGGTTGAGTAGACTTCGAAACAGTTGATTCATGACGTTCATGTTTATGTTTACTTGACTGAATCCTTCTTATGTTGTGAAAATTTACTTGATGCTTGGAATGAAGGATAGAACTTCTATGCTGAATATTTAATACATCTTTAATGAACTTTGTACGGTTGCATGTCTTTAAAGCAATAGTTCATGAAAACTTCTAGCTTGTCTAACTCTTGCATTATCATCTCTTATATCAATATAGATACTTGCTTTGAATGATTTGATCTCAGCTCATATGCTTTACAATAGTATGATCAAGGTTATAATGGCATGTCAATTCAGAAATTATCTTTGTTATCGTTTACCTGCTCGGAACGAGCAGAAACTAAGCTTGGGGATGCTGATACGTCTCCGACGTATCGATAATTTCTTATGTTCCATGCCACATTATTGATGATATCTACATGTTTTATGCATACTTTATGTCATATTTATGCGTTTTCCGGAACTAACCTATTGACGAGATGCGAAGGGCAGTTCTGTTTCTGCTGTTTTTGGTTTCAGAAATCCTAGTAAGGAAATATTCTCGGAATCGGACGAAATCAACGCCCAGCATCTTAGAAATACACGAAGCTTCCAGAACACCCGGGAAGGACCAGAGTTGGGCCACAGGGGCCCCAGGAGGGTGGCTGGCGCGGCCCAAGCCCTGGCCGCGCCGCCATACCCCCTCACCGCCTCGTCGCCCCTCCGACTCCGCCTCTTCGCCTATATAAAGGTCCCTGACCTAAAACCTCGATACCGAGAGCCACGATACGGAAAACCTTCCAGAGCCGCCGCCATCGCGAAGCCAAGATCTGGGGGACAGGAGTCTCTGTTCCGACACGCCGCCGGAACGGGGAAGTGCCCCCGGAAGGCTCCTCCATCGACACCACCGCCATCTTCATCACCGCTGCTGTCTCCCATGAGGAGGGAGTAGTTCTCCATCGAGGCTCGGGGCCGTACCGGTAGCTATGTGGTTCATCTCTCTCCTATGTACTTCAATACAATAATCTCATGAGCTGCCTTACATGATTGAGATTCATATGATGATACTTGTAATCTAGATGTCATTATGCTAGTCAAGTGGATTTTACTTATGTGATCTCCGGAGACTCCTTGTCCCACGTGTGTAAAGGTGACAGTGTGTGCACCGTGTGGGTCTCTTAGGCTATATTTCACAGAATACTTATTCACTGTTATGAATGGCATAGTGAAGTGCTTATTTATATCTCTTTATGATTGCAATGTGTTTTGTATCACAATTTATCTGTGTGCTACTCTAGTGATGTTATTAAAGTAGTTTATTCCTCCTGCACGGTGTAATGGTGATAGTGTGTGCATCGTGTAGTACTTGACGTAGGCTATGATTGTGATCTCTTGTAGATTATGAAGTTAACTATTACTATGATGGTATTGATGTGATCTATTCCTCCTTTCGTAGCGTGAAGATGACAGTGTGCATGCTATGTTAGTACTTGGTTTAGTTGTGTTGATCTGTCGTGCACTCTAAGGTTATTTAAATATGAACATCGAATATTGTGGAGCTTGTTAACTCCGACATTGAGGGTTCGTGTAATCCTACACAGTTAGTGGTGTTTATCATCCAACAAGAGAGTGTAGAGTCTAGCATCTATCTATTTATTCTGTTATGTGATCAATGTTGAGAGTGTCCACTAGTGAAAGTATGATCCCTAGGCCTTGTTCCTAAATACTGCTATCGCTGCTTGTTTACTGTTTTACTGCGTTTCTATTGCCTGCAATATTACCACCATCAACTACACGCCAGCAAGCAAATTTTTGGTGCCGTTGCTACTGCTCATACTTATTCATACCACCTGTATTTCACTATTTCTTCGCCGAACTAGTGCACCTATTAGATGTGTTGGGGACACAAGAGACTTCTTGCTTTGTGGTTGCAGGGTTGCATGAGAGGGATATCTTTGACCTCTTCCTCCCTGAGTTCGATAAACCTTGGGTGATCCACTTAAGGAAAACTTGCTGCTGTTCTACAAACCTCTGCTCTTGGAGGCCCAACACTGTCTACAAGAATAGAAGCACCCGTAGACATCACCTGCCAACGCTGCTGTCATGCGTCCTTTGAGGTCTCCCGGTGGGGATGCTCTTAAGTCCCCCCTCCCTTCCACCTGTTAGATTCAAAAACATACCATTTGCGAACATAGTTTTAAAAATCGGACCGGACTAGTGGTCCAAAAAAAAACCCCCAGAACCGACGCCTTATCTGATTTTGTAAAAGTCTGACAAAAAAAATCCTGAAAATATTGTCTTTTCATCCTAATTAATTTGAATCCGTGACCAAGAACTAAGCAGCAAGCACTACGCACAAGGCCGAACACCATCTGCACTACGCTTTGTTTGTGAGTTAGTAGCAAGTAGCAACTACACGCAATATATTGGATTTGGATCTAATTTTTTCCAAGATTAGCATAATTATTCATTCAAATTTACGGGTTTTTTTTGTCGCAATTGAACCAGTTGAGCCGGTGGTTGGACCGGTGAACCAATGAATCAGTCACCTCACTAGTTCACTCGAAGGTTTGGTTTCAAAATTGTGGTTGTGAATACAGAATATGAGCATCAAGGTTCAGCAGCCACCGCCCACGGGTACCTCCCCAAAACTAGATTCAGGGGAGACAACGGTACACGACCAGGATTGTACGAGGACAATCCTATACACGGACCTGGTCGGTGCTAGAAGGCACCGCACACCCTAGTCGGGTATTGGGCCTGGCCCATTTTCATTTTTTTGTTTTCCGTTTCCGTTTTCTCTTTTGTTTTTTCTATGTTTTCTTTTTTGTTTCCTTTAATTTTTTTTGTTTATTTTCCTTTTTGTTCAAAATCGAAAAAGTTTAAATTTGAAAATAGTTCAAATTTAGAAAATGTTCAAATTTGAGAAATATTCAAGTTTGAAAAGTGTTCAAATTCAAAAAAAGTTCAAAGATAAAAATTATTCTTATTCGAAAATCTTATTCTAAAAATGTTCAAATTTAAAATATGTTCATTTTCAAAAAATATTCAAAGTTTGAAAAAAATCAAAATTTTGAAAAACGTTCAATCAAAAAAATGTTAAATTTTGTTTTTTTGAAAAAATCAGATTGTTTTAGAAAAAAAAATAAAAACTTCATGGTTTAAAAAAATCGGATTTAAAATTATTTCAGCTTTTAAAAAATAAAATATATAGAGAAAAGAAGAAAAAACAGAATAATAAGAAATAAAACGAGCTTACCTGATGGGCCGCGGGCCACTATACACCCTCCTGGTTTGGGGGTGTCGTCGTGATAAGGAGCCCAATAAAAAAAACAATAATACAACGGGATCTGACCACATCGCGCACACACGCCCTCCCCGTCGCCCAACCACGTCGGGGCTCTCGCCGGAACGGAAACCTTGCCGCCGGCAGCCTTCCTCTCCACCCGCACCGCGCACGCTCAATCCTCTCTACCCCCTCCTCCCCCCCGCCGCCCCCGAATCCATCCTCCACGCGACCGCCCCCGCCGTCTCCCCCGCCGGACTCGCCGCGCCGCCCCTGTCCACGCCTCCTCCCGAGGCAAGAAGCAATCTAGGATGCTATCTAATCACTTATTCCGCTAACCCACATATATGCTTCTTCCTGCTAAGATTTTCATGCATTTGTGAGAAGGTGTCGAGCGGGGCAAATGGCGCAGATCCCGAACCTCGACAACTCGCCGCTCAATCTCACTGCCCTCAGGTCTCTTTATCCTGATCCCACTCACCTCCTCTCCGCCACTCTAAATTCTGACCCGTGTTCTCAATCTGTTTCAACACTCGCTTGCAGGGAGCAGTCACAGAAGGACCTACTCAACATAGTCAAGAGTGTACGTTTCTCCTCCCGCAACCCCCTCCGTAATCTACTCCACTCCTGTCGACACTCAAGCGTTCAACTTCCTTGTTCTGTATCAGATTAGGGGGAAGAAGTGCCTTGTCATCGATCCCAAGCTCGCCGGCACCCTCTCGCTGATCCTGCAGACCTCCGTGCTCAAGGTTTGGCGATACACCGTGCATCTGCTGTCAATGATGAAGCCGTAGCGTAGTTACTTCCTCCAACCCAACTTTTATTAGCTCAGACATGCTTTTTTCTTACATTGATCAGGAATATGGCGCGGAGCTGCGGATCCTGTCTGCTGACCCGCTGCAGACGGAGTGCCCTAAAGTGGTGTATCTTGTTCGCTCGCAACCCAACTACATGAAATTTGTTGCGAATCAAATTAAGAGCGACGAACCCAAAGGGCTACAGAGGGAATATTTTCTATATTTTGTACCACGCCGTACAGTTGCTTGTGAGAAGGTATATCTTAGTTTTTGTACATTTAAGTTTTACTAACGTATCTTGCTTGTGAGAAGGTATATCTTAGTTTTTGTACATTTAAATTTTACTAACGTATCTATGCGTTCTATACTTCTATTGATTTATTGGACATGGAATTTCCAGTATGTTGAAGTAGTTTACGAGACTCACCGCAATTTGATTGTTCTAGATCCCACTGTAATAAGAATGATGACTCGGACAATCACCAAAGCCCTGTGTGGATCTGTACTAGGAATCTGTCGATCCTCGTAGTTTACTGTGAGGAGTGAACATTCACCTTGTATGGAGGAAGTCTGCGCATGAGGGTAAATACCACAAGTATTTAAGCTTTGTTTGACTAGGTTCCAGAACTTCGTTAATCTGGGATAATTCGTTCAGTTTATTCCCCTAGTTCGCCTGTTAGGTTACTGTTAGAGAGCAAAGTATGCCCGCGTACTGAAACGTTGACATGTCAGGCACCAAGCCTTGTTTAAAAAATATGTCTGGCGTCAAAAGTATCACTTGTACATGTGTTCTTTTCATTGCTGGTAATGCTTGTCAGGTCTGAAATGTTTTTTCCTGTCTGAACACCATAAATCTTTGTATGATTGGTTGTTTTGCTTCCCAAGTATCTATGGTAGGTTTAAGAACTAATGTACCTTCTTGAAGGGGAATGTGCATTTCATTACTGTAGGTTGGACTTTTTTTTTACTGATTAGTCATATGAATATTTTCATGTCACAGTTCGATTGAGGTTTTCTAAGATTTCAGCTTGCATGCCACTTCAATGTTCTTTAAAGATGGGGCCTTGGCTGTGTGAGGTTGCTAAGTACCATTACTTGTATAAGATAGATAAAGTTAAAATTATATTTTGTGAAATACCCAGAAACGGGGAGTGATGTTTTGACTCTTGGGTGCATATCCTCCCTTTATTTTGAAATGCATCTTTGGTACATTTTGAAATGCAAAAAAATTTCAAACGAAAAATTCACGTGTACATCTTCCCATGCTAAGTGTGCACAAAGTCTTTCCATGAAAAATCAACTTGTCGTTTGGCTGTGTAAAAAAGATAAATTTTGGTGCTAAAAATAATGGTTTTTGTGAGACATGTTTTGTCTTTTTTACATCGACCACAAAAAATCTGTTTTTCGCGAAACTGTATGAACACACATAAATTCTTGAGATATACATGCGGATTTTTTTGTTGGAATATTTTAACAATTAGAAATACTTCTTTTTGGGTGGAGGGAGCATATGCACTCTGGGAGCCGAATTGAATTTCCCTTATGTCATATATCTGCAATGCTACTTACCAAATATCTAACTTTGAACGACAAGAACAATCGTAAGTTACATCTTGAGGAGTAAATGTTTAGAAATTAGCAAATAAATCATTCATAGCCCATATGCAATTATTATGCCTTCTGATGCTTTTATTTGCCAAAATTAGTTGTGCTGTTTGAAGGTATATTCATAATAGTGCGGTGATAGATTATGTGTCAACTTCAGCTGGCTTATTGTGTTGGATAAGTTAGGCATCTTTTGTTATCATATTCTGGTGAGTTTTGCTTTACCTTTCTCGGGATGTCGAAACACACACTTAGTTATTGCACTCAGAATTTTGTAAGCTAGGACATATGCATCAACAAAATCCCTCAATAAGGCATCTTAAAAAATATTCATTGTTTGTTTTTGCTCCCACAGATTTTGGAGGAAGAGAAAGTTCACCAAAAGTTAACAATTGGAGAATATCCCTTGTATCTAGTTCCGTTGGATGAGGATGTCCTTTCTTTTGAGCTAGACTATTCCTTGCAGGTACTTGTGTAATTGTAGTGGCATTTTTTTAGATATTCTATTGGATCTCAATGGAGCATTTATGATTTTCAGGAATGCCTTATTGAAGGAGATACTAGTTCTGTCTGGCACGTTGCAAAAGCTATTCATAAGCTAGAGGTATGCTTGTCTTTCCATCCTGTATTTGTTAAGTTTTGTACTTGAAATGAGGGTTAATGCATTCAGGATGCATTTGTGTAAAGGCTGAAATATTGTTATGGACATACTAAGTTGTTATCTAAGTTTGCATGTATTACTTATCAACTTTACATCTGCAATCTCACAAGTTTCCTTGCATAATATTTCATTAACTAGAAGGTTTAACACTCGTATGTGGGATACTGACTTGCATAAAATTCTTGAAGTGACACTTACACTTATTACTCTTTCTTTTCCAGTTTGCCTTTGGAGTTATCCCCAATATTAGGGCCAAGGGCTTAGCATCATTCAAAGCTGCAGAGTTGCTGAACAATATGCAGCTTGAAGATCCTGTCAACATGGATAATGTAATGCCAACTGATCTCAAAATTTTGTTACTCAGATCTCTAAATTCAGCTGATCGCCTAAATTTTTCTGTTGCCTTTAGATGGGGATGCCAGAGATAGACACCCTCATTTTGCTAGACAGAGAGGTAATCTTGCTGTTGTATACTCTGTCATCATTCTTGCTTTTCTTGGCATGTATGAATTTTTTCACTTATGTTTGTTGTAAGTGATAAAATGTTAATTAAGTTATAGTGGTGTTAGATATTAGTGTGTGATACTTCTCTTCTGATGTGTGCTAATGTATCTTCTTTTACTCATTCAGGTGGATATGGTGACACCGATGTGTTCTCAGTTGACGTACGAAGGTCTATTGGACGAGGTAGGTCATGAAGTTCTGGACGCTGACATTGCTCAGAAGTCAGAAGTGTGTTTGATATTTTAGTTTCTTTGTTGAACCTTCATTGACAGCATGTGATTGTACAATTCTACAAGCTAGCATGCTTGTGGCATTTGAGTATTGCTTTCTCTAAATCTGGAGCCGATGCGAAACACCACATATTTCTCGTTCTCCTATCAGTTACCATGGTCAAAACAAGAAATGCTGCGTCCATCTTTATTGTGACTATTCTACCAGATTATACGTGCAGCAGGTGTAGGCTTGCAATGAGATCAGCAGTACGCAGTAAAATTTAGCAACCATAGAGCCATGGATAGGGACACACAGGAATGCAGGGTGCCACCAAACAGCACCCAAAACTTTGCTTGTGATATCAATGGTGGTGGCTCCTTCAGCCGTCATGTTTAATGCCTCAGTTCAAAAGAATATTTCATTTAGAATGCATGCACTCAAACTGCTGTGAATTTGACCGCACTGACGTGTTTAGATCAGCCTTACGATATAATTGTGTAGATTGATATATCAAAGTTTTTTTTGGAATATCGTGATTAAAGCTGTATATTGTAACTGTATGCCTGAATCATCTTCCCCGGAATGGACATGGTACAACACATTCTTCAGAGGTCTGCACAGATGCATAATGGAGTTGAGCTGTGTGGAATATCGCATGCTGCCTGAACTAACTGTGATATTATATAGCTGTTAAGTAGTGTCCAACGTGCTTTCGGTTGTTGTAATGCTTGTAGATACTTCCCCTATATATTCTCTTATCCTCCCTTGCTAGTTTATATGTGTTGTACGGATAGCAATGATCTTGTTAGATTTAATTGTATTACACCCTCTGATCCATAATAAGTGTCGGGGCATTAGTTCAATTTAGTCCAATTTTTTTAATTAAAGCTCAAACACTTGCTATTCTGGTGAATGATGAACCCGTTAACCTTAGGCCAACTTGAAGTGCATATGTAGCTGCATACTTACACATGTTCTGTGCAGCAGAGTGTTGTTGCTTAAGATTTTAGCTCTGTGGCTGGGTTGGTCTCCTTTTTTTCCCCTGTTTTATTCATTTGATTCTGGAGCATGATTCATTAGCACAGGTGTATCCACAATGCATGGATGACAGTGTTGCGATGTTCATTTCCTAAATCAATGCAATGCAAATGAACAGAATTTCCACCATTCTAACAATGTATTTCCAGTACGTACCTAGTACGTTCAATTAAATAACGCGGTTATGTTTTATTCGACAGATGTTGGAAATTCACAACGGAACCGTGGAAGTCGATTCGAGCATTATGGGGGCCCAACAAGATGGGAAAAAGGTCAAGGTTCCACTCAATTCAAGGTAACTATCTCTAGTATGTGCTATCTGGGAAAGAAGAAATAAATCTGCACTCATATTTTATATATTTCTACTAATATGTTTTGTTCCTGTGAATACGCCGTTATATTGATGGGCAAGCAGAAATAATATGCAAGAATGTTGCTTTGCTATTTTACAACTTCCTGATATACATTTGTGTATTAGTATTGTCAATCCTACAAGTATTGGTTTTCTTTTCCTTAGTGCATCTCCGATGACTCAGATTTTGCATATCTGCACTGGAAAGTTGATATACATTTTCCTTTCTTAATAGCCCCTCCGATCCATAATACGCGTCATTGATTTAGTACAAAGTTGTACTAAAGTTATACATTGACACTTATTATGGATCAGAGGGAGTACATTTTTCACACTTAAGAATGAAGCTTCTCTAATCTACATCGAACCTTATTAGATTGCAAGTTATATGTGTGCAACACTCCTCTGTACATAAGCATGCATTTTTTGTGAAATATGTGCCGGATATAGAGCTGCAAATTTATGTGGCTGCTCTTCTCCTTTCAGTGATAAGTTGTACAAGGAGATTCGAGACCTCAACTTGCATGTTGTAGTTCAGGTTTACTCCACTGGCCTTGCCTCTTTTTTTTTTTTTTTTTAAATGAATGAGCTTTGCACTAATGTTGTTGTTTTCTTGCTATCTACAAGCTGCCATAATATATATATCGATATATCGTGTTTTGGTTATCACAAACTGTTTCGTCTTCAGGTTGTGCGCCAAAAGGCAACATCTATTCAGCAAGATTATGCAGAAGTAAAATCCACCAATGTAAGTGTAAGAATTAGGATTTGCACTATGTTATGTATTCCTTGGAATTTATTGTCCTGTAGTGCATGTAATGATGTACATATGCCAACTAGGCCCATCGATTAGTAGGTTGCTCCCATTCTGTCCATGAATCTTGTATAAACTAGATGATTCCCCGCGCGTTGCTGCGGGTATTCTTACAATATATATTAGTAAACATTAAGAAATAAATAAAACAATGAATTAGTTGTTTCCATGTATTGTAGTTATTTCAATTTACAGAATGTACCATAATATGCCAATGCATGCAAAATTGCAGACCATGTATTCAGATGCATGCTAAGATTTACGTCCAAGAGTGCAATAGTTAAAATGTTTATATATGTTCGAACAGAACATATAACCCTTGTCAAACAATTCAAGAAAATTAAGATTATAACAATATATATATAGCAGAAGAAAATAACAAACGGATTGCTACTGGGTGAATTACTTTTCCAATTATAGGAGATACAAAGTGTGGGAGTTCAGATCTATAGCAAGGAATAAGATCGAGGCAGCAGAGTTGTCAGATCATTGGTGCCTACAATGGAATTTATGATTTTCCAAAGTATCATCTAGAAAATTAGAATCTTTAAAATTCCTCTGCAGTCATTATAACTGCACGGAGTGTTACTTTCGATTCTCTGAACATCACTGCAAGAATGAATGGTATCAATGAACCACAACCTCTCATTATAATGATGCACATATCATAGCTGCACATTCATGCATTTTTAAAATTGCCTTCATAGTCCGGGCTGCAGATCATCCAGTGTGGTCCTGAGAAACCCATCAATACAGACAAAATATAACCTTGATCCATATATTTCCGGAAATAAGGGAAAATTCTTAACATGAAGTGTTTGAATTAATCACCGTGATGGAAACATCTTAAGAGTTAAATATTCAACTTAGATCAACCATGAAGTAAAAGTGCTGGACGTTAGAGTTAGGACCTCACCTGCATAAACATTTCAGGTCAACTGTGGATACATATATACCACTCTGCAGCTGCAAAGAAGCAATTCAGTTTTCAACAAATTCTTTATTAATTTGAAAAAATGGTTAAAAGTAAAATTACACATATGGGAGGGGCCTAGGAATACACGTGAACATAAATATTGTTAGGCTAACAACTGAAGCTTTCCCTTTAGCAAAAAAAAACTGAAGCTTTCCTCCATTGTTATGTCCTTTTCTATTTACCATGAACATAGAAATACCAGCCCATATGAGTTCATCACTTACAGTAAGAATCTTCGATAAGTTATTCGGAACAGAATTGGGGATCAGCAAACTGAAACAGTTACTCTGAATTTTTGTTTTTATCTTGGTACAAAGCAGATGTAAATTCTGCAATAATAATTTAGGTTTGCACAGCGAGCCAGTAGCCAACCTTGACGTTGAGATACCCCTGCCACTCACGGAGGGAACTTTGTAGCCAAATATACAATATATGCTGTTAACAACTTGCCTGATCTAGTTGGGGCACCTGTGTCTATTTTATGCTCTGGATCAATGGCATGAATTCTGAGAAGTTCTTCCGTTGGACTGCAACAACCAGCAAACACTACAAGAATGGTAAAGCAGGAGTGCAGAATTGATAGTCCGATGTCAAACCCAAACTGAGACTCTTAATTATACAACAACAAAGATATCCAGGTCAATTTGCAACGCTGCATCTCAAATTGAAGTATAATCATACCTGGTTAATGGATCTCATCCTGAAATAACAGAAGCATGTAACACAATAGCTCGATGGAAGTTTCTATTACCAATTGCTAGTCTGCACTTTGAGTAAACTCTGGCTTCACTAAAAAAAAAAGTAAAGCTAATTGTACCTGGAAGGGTTCATATTTGCATGGCAGACGAATATAAGTTGGAGAGGGGTAAAACAGTAGAACATAAAATTCATTCTGTTTTCCTCTGAAATTATTAGAGGGGATCATCCAATCAAGAGCTCAACGTGTAGGCTTGTGCTCCTTCTCTGGTCATAGCTAGCTAGAGCGGACATGAGAGGGCTCTGATTCATGGACAGAGGAAAGATAGATGAAAGCACTGAACAAATGGGCAGAACCGCAGAACTGTTGGAGATCATGGTAGAGCCTCCACACGAATGGATACCGCACGTCTTGCAGTTGGAGCAAGGTCTTTATTGTCACGTAATGTCCCTTGGTCTACCTCCACACGAGGACTCTTCATATGGCTCCATTGGTTTTATCTCAGAGACAGTGAAGGAGAGGAGGAGGCATAATAACGGCAGTGTTTTTTATAGGGCTCGTTCCATCAGGTGGGCATCAAAGAAGATGGACCAACGGGTGCATATGGGCCAAATAAATGGGCTTCACGGAATAACTGAACCAAAAGGAAACCGACGAACATGCATCAAGGGGATGACCCTAAAAAAAATGCATCAAGGGGATGATGGCAGAACATAAATCGAATGCACAAACAGACCACGGGTTGCATGAAAATTGTTGAGGTGGCTTATTTGCTGAGGTGGATAGGCTGCATGTTGAGAGAAATAGGTTAGTGGGGATGATCTTCTTAGTTTTTTCGCGAAAACGCAAAAGCATTGCGTTTCGATGCATTGATAGAAAAGAAGGTTATATGTACAAGTCCCCTAGAGGACACACCCCGCCATACAACTCAACCCAAGAAAAACTAGTCTAAGGGAGGAGCTGACGAACACCCCGGGCTCCCGCGTCCACCCATTGCCGCGCAACCTAATGTCATTGAATAGGGACGCCATCGAAGGCCGCGCACTGTCAAAGAACGCCGCATTCCGGTGTTTCCAAATCCACCACGCCGTAAGCATGATAATCGACGTAGTTCCTTTGCGCAGTTGGCGGGGGGCGGTCCGCACAGCCTGCGACCACCACTCCGCGAAGTCACCCTCCACCGTGGGAGGATCTGAGGTGGATCCGATCCACGAGAGGACCTCAAACCACACCATCCTGGAGAAAGAGCACCCAGTGAGCAGGTGCGCCATGGTCTCCACAGCCTGGTCGCACAGCAGGCATGTAGGCGCATGCGGTAAGCCCCGCCTCGCCAGCCTCTCACCCGTCCAACATCTGTCCATGCAGGCCAGCCATATGAAGAACTTCACCCTTGGCGGCGCCCAAGATTTCCAATTCAGCCTCCAAGACCCTGACGTGATAGCCCCCTGGAAGAGGGTGTCATAGCAGGATCGAGCACTGTATCGGCCATCCATCGTCCAACACCATACCATCCTATCATGTTCCGCCGAAAGTTGCACACCGCGAAGCCTACCCCATAGCTGCACGTATAGGATATATAGGATATAACTACGTTGATAGAATACAATGCATATAGCTTTGAGAACTTTTATTTCCAAAGAGCTAAAGTGTATAAGCTCAGAGGACATGTCTGACGTATACTTGACTTATTTTTTGGGTCTCGAAATTGAATTGTTGGATGTACAGATGCTGGTGGTGTTTGATCTTACATTATCTTTTTGGGTAAAGTAGTGATGAACAGAACTGTTAGGATTAAATTTATTTCCTTTTTGAGAACTACATACAGTGCTTTGGATCACTCACCAGGAAATTTTCTGTTTAGCATTTGAAGTAGCTGCATGTGTGTCCCAGATTTCATAATTTTATGTGATGTTCATGTTACCCGAAATTATTTTACCTTTTTGATTGCATGTAAGTTAATTACATATTTTTCATAAACAGACACAGTCGGTTTCTGAGCTGAAGGATTTTGTGAAGAGGTTACACTCGCTACCGGAGATAGCCGTGAGTTATTTAAATACCTTCTTTTGTTTGCCTCCGCTTCCACTAACTATGACACATTCAATTATTCAGAGGCATGTTAATTTGGCACAACATTTGCAATCATTTGCGGCAAAACCCTCATTTCATGCCCGAGTAGAGATTGAACAAATAATATTGGAGGTGGAGAACTATGAAACGTGAGTTTGTTGTAGATACTTCTCATTAGTTTTCTTTTATTTACTTTTCCATTCATTTATTATGGTTTATTACTCACTCTCAATTCAATGTTCCTTAAGTTGTCTCATATCTGTAAAACAATACTTTCTGTATGCTTGCTTCTATTGGATGGTTCATTTTACACCCTGAAGGCCTGAACTTTTATGCTGCAGTCACTTTATAATCCCCTTAGGTACCTAAGGGTGTGTTTGTTTGGGCTTTTTTTGGCTTTCCAATGAAATAAGCCTCCAAAACGAACCAAACGGGGTAGCTTCTCTGTTGGCTTCCCGTGGCTTCTCTTTAGATAGGAAAACATTTTCTTAGTTAGGACATTTCGTTTGACGTTATTTACGGGTAGACTGCCACCCTGGGCTGAATCCTATGCATGCCGCCTCGAAACAGTATTCTCGTATTGGTATCCCCACTTGTTCGACCGAGCGTGACTGTGTGGGTCTCGTACAAGTTTTGTTTTGTTTTGTTTTGCATGCAAAGTTTCTTCCGCGAAGATTTTCTCATCAGCTGGATGGTTCTGACATCATTAGTACGTGTATAGTAACAGTACGAGTACGTGACAATACGTTTCAGCCATGCACGCGCAAACTGATCGTTCAACCAACATCTAGCGTACATGCACGTGAAGAATCCATCTCATAGACAAGTACAAATTCATCCATTGGCCACGTACGGTAGTCCGTATGCACATATGTAGTCCATCTGTTGCCTCCCAGGACCAGGACCAGCTCATACATATGGAGTACGGGAACTTTGCATATCAGTCTACCTCATACTTGATTCTTATATTCATAGATACAGTTATACACTTATATCAGCGCAAAATACATATTATCGATACTCTAGGGAATTCCAGAGAATTCATCTGTTCACAGCTAGACAACCAGTGGAGTTGCCAAACAGTGAAACTTGGAACAGCAGCTTTTCCTGCACAGCCAGCCACAGCCCAAACAAACAGCCCCGAAACATGTATTCTACCATCTAAGTTCTCGATACCAGATCAAATACCTCTGCATTATCAGAATTTAAGTCAATTTTGTCATGGGGCCTGACATGGAGGATTTCTAGCAAGTTGTATGATTAAAAAAGGGTGATCCCTTGCCATCAACAAGGGATCAGTGGTACACAAAGGCTTTCCTGTTAAGAAAATCGCATCTCCCTTTTCTATCAGTATGAGGATGTACCCTGTCCTTGGCAAGCTGGCCATGCTTCATCACCTCAAAACACATTCTATATGTAGTGTAATTGGTTGACTGGCAGATTCAACAAGAAATCATGCTAAGGAATGAACCAGTTACGTAATCTGCAGGCGAGGCAGTGGCAAACACTTCAAAGAAGAAAGGCCTTCTGCAGTTGGATCTAGCTGTACCAATCATCTGAGGGAGATCAAGATTGTCTTCAAGTGCGATTGATGGAATGCCAAAATTGCGTACCGAAATTACAGTTCCAGAAAAGATGATCCCTGGTTTCCAATAAATCATCATCACATAGGCGGCTCATGCCGTTATCATTGAGTGTGTTTTTCCTTGTGAGCATATTCTTCATGTTTAGGCGACATAAAGAAGAGGTGAGAGGTGGTCGATTTGTCTAAGCCCCCTACAGCAGTGGAAAGTTTTCCCTAGAACGCCATTAAGGAGGACTGAAGATGTGCCAGAAGTAAGGATATAGTTGATCCATCCTAGGAAGCGGTCATAAAAGCATAGTGTTTCAACATGGATAGGATCGCCTCATGTTCGATCATGTCAAAGGTTTTAGCATAGTCAAGTTTGAGAATAATTATCTCCCTTTTGGATTGGTGACATTGGTGTAGAAATACAAAACTCCAAGCAAGACAATCCTGAATTGTCCCGCTTTTGAGGATCGCCTTTTGAAGGCGGTCAGCGAGTAGTTTATTGAGTAGCTTAAGACAGGAGTTGAGAAGCTAGATGGGCCTATAGTCACCCAGATTTTCAGGGTTGGGAACCTTTGGGATCAGCGTGATATGGGAATTATTGATGCTTTGGAGGTTGACGGCGCCGTTGAGCCAGCACAGCTTCTTTGGGTTGGGAGGAGTTACTCCTCCAGCACCACTCCCTAACATCGACTAGTCCATGTATTTTTGCTTTTGCCTCATCTCCGTACTCGTCCCTGTGCAAGTCTGTCCAGTCTTCCTTGAGTCCCCCACACTGGGAACCTGTGGTGTCTGTGCTCAAGTTTCTGACTGCCAGATAAAATGGCCCTGCCTGTGAGAAGCTGCTTCTTGATGGTACATGACGCTATTGGTACTTTGTATATCTAGCTTTTAGGAGTAGCACAAATTTTATTCGTATGGTAGGGGACACTGTTGGTTCTCTGTATATCTAGTCTGTACTAGTAGAATAAAGTTATCCCTATGGCATATTGGATAATTTTATGCTCTCTTTTGTTTAAAAATATAAATAACTCATCCTTCTCGTTATTCTGCTGAGTAGTGGTATGTCTGGGCTTTAGATGTTCTATATGGTGGGCTGGGCTGCATACAGAGTCATAGGTGTAAACCAGTTCAGCAATGTGGTGGTGGAGAGTGAAATGGAGGTGGGAGCCTGTGCGGAAGCGTGAACATTACCTTGCCTACTAAAGGGTGGAAGTTCTTCGTTGCTTTTGTACACGGGTTTCGCATGCTTTCTTGGCCTCAACCTTAGCTTGATTGCTTTGCTGTAGTTCCATGTATTTTGTTGGTATAGTTACATAGACGATTGTATGTTGTCATCTTCTGATTTGCTGACATGTGAAGGGATAAAATGAAAAAAATGCTAATGGCAACTATTTTAACCTCTCAATAGTTATACTGTCGCATGGAGCAGTATAGTGTTTCATGCCTAATACAAAATAATATATATGTTCCAATGGCAGTCTAATATGCCATAGTGGTATAATAAAAGTTCCCTACAATATTTACTGAAGTTCATTCTAAGTCTTTGTTATTATCTTGTAGTATCAATTATGAATCTAGCTGTCAAATAGTTCCCTCTCATTTGTGTCGAAATATTAACTAAGCTAACCACATCCCCAGGTGTTTCGAGTACATTGAAGATATAATACAGAAGCAAGAACCTATTGAAACTGTTCTTCGCCTTCTAGTGTTATTCTCCCTTACAAATGCTGGGTTACCAAAGAAGAATTTTGACTACTTGAGGTATTTCTATATATTGTCATAAATCACTGTATTTCTTGGATTGCCATTGTTGCTTTTGTGTTAAACACTTTATTCATTTTCAAGTTTACAGATTTGCAACAGGCAAGATATGTATAGCTATATAAGTAATGCTGATAGGATCATGGTCTTACTTGCAAGGAGTGATCATTTTAATATATTCTCCTTAATTTTGGATGTGCTTTAGGAGTTTGTGTTGTGCATTTCGTCAAATGTGTTTTGCCACTTCCAGCATGTAGTTGATTTTTCACCTAACCTCTATCCTCATTGTCTATCCGTTTTCTGCTATTTGCTAGGAGGGAAATACTGCATAGTTATGGCTTTGAGCATATGTCCTTGCTATACAATCTGGAAAAAGCTGGCCTGGTTAAGAGGCAGGTTAGTCAAAGTAGCTTCTCAATGAACATGTTTTTTTTTTTTTGTTTTTGTTTCAGAACCTTCAGCTGCTCCTCACTGGTGTTTTATCCTGTTATTTGTTGCAGTTCTTTTCACATCAATTTCCCATAATATTATATCACTTTGTGCAGGAATCGAGGAGTAATTGGGTTGGTATTAGCAGAGCTCTGCAGCTTATAGTTGATATAAAGGATCCTGAAAAGTAATTATTATTGCTAAGACTCCATATTTACTTTGATTTGTATTTTCACGTTTTATTTACTTACAAAATAAAATTTTCATCTTTCTGAAGTGCAAGTTTAGTGATGTAATTATGGTTTAATCTCTGTTCATTTTTCTTACTAGTTAATTTCTGTTCTTAAAAAAAAATACTTGTATTGATCTTCAAGTGAATTTGACTTTTTGATATATGCCCAAATAGTTTCCTGGAGTTCTTAAGTTGTTGAGATGCAAAATAATTTCTCATTTTTAGTCACCTAAGTGACTTAAGCAAATTGGTACTCCCTCCGTCCAATGAAAGTTCATTGAAACTCGTTGATATATTTTTTGTGTGTTTGCATATGTTGAAAACGTTGTTTCTTCCCCTCATCATGTTATGCATAATATTTATAGTACTACTGCGAGCAGTGGTGGATCTAGCATAAAATGTTAGGGTGGTCCTCAATAATTTTTTTATTAATTATATATTTTTTTAATTTTTTTCTATGGTATATAGGCTAAATAGAAATTCCAGGGTGGTCCATGCACCACCCTGGCTATCCTATAGATCCGCCCCTGACTGCGAGCATTCATGCTTCTCATTATTGTACTTGTACATTTTTCACCAAGTTTCTATGATTACTTGTGGTCCCGAGTTGTCTTGGTCATGATAACAACTGTGACTTACATGTTCCTATTTTTATTCTCAGGCCTGATGATATATCATACATCTTTTCTGGATATGCCCCTCTTAGCATTCGCCTCGTTCAGCATGCAGTGAGGTCTGGATGGTAAGTGTACCCATCAGCTTATTTTCAAGGCTTTGTTTATGTTCATTAGAATGTAGTTTGCATGGAAAGATATGTTTAATTTCCCTAGGGAAGTTAGAATGTAGTTAGCATTAGAATTGTTTTCCATAAACTAAGATAAACATCGAACAGAGAACCGTGGAAAAAAAAATCTAGCTTGGTACCGATTTACAGAATGTAGATGTTAGTTGCATATGATTTTGTTAAATTTTGAACTCTTCTTCACTTATGGTGGTAACGAAATCAGTGGATGGTAGGAAGGAACAATGTCCCTTTTTTCGCTACACTTGTGTCATTCTTGAATGATATTCCTCGCAATACGGAAGTGACTTCCAGTTCCCTTTCTTACTATTACTCTTATTATTTCCATATAGAATGTAGTTTGGGGGAACTCGTTAATTATTCTTCACTAATATTTGACAAAAAGTTTATCTGTGTACCACTTCTCACAACAAGTTGTTTTTTATTTTTTTATCGATGATGTTATATTCAGCAAATGGTTTGCTTGAATGACCTTAATTAAAGGGTTAGAAGGTGGACACATGTTCAGAGTTTTTTCCGGATATTAACTTGTGCACCACTATCCAGGCGAACTATGGAAGATCTGTTAAAATTATTGCCAGGTCCACATCTGGATTTGAAAAGAGTTAGTGGATTTTGTCTATGTCGAAGTTCAATTTTTGGGGGAGCAGGATGTTTTTTTCGTAAGATATTGATCTAGTCTACTTATGTAGGGTGTTTCGTCCATTAGTTCTTCATCGGAAGTACTCCCAGGTTCTGTGGGACAACAGAGTACCGACCGGTAAATTGCCTTTATGTTAATTCTTGTTGCCACATTTTAGGACTGCTAGAGAAATGGAGAAGGATCCGGTTAACCCAATGATGTTTGCTTCATAGATTGGCTCGAATAATGGTGGCGCTGTTGTTGATTTGAATATCCCATTTCCCATGTTATTTCATGATCTTGTATTTATGGCAAGCAATTTTTTGTCGTGTGCGGAAAGGTAGACTGGCAAAATTGTGGTGTCTCCACATGGTTTGACCCCAAGCTATATGATGTCTGAAATGCATGAACTTAGTTCAACTTTTTGAACTAGTAGACCTTGTGATTGTGAGGATTGAAGGCAAGTGTAAGTAGCAGATCTTAGAGATGAGATAATATGTAGAGTACAGGGAAGAACGTCAGGAGTAAAACTAGTGAGATAGAAAACTAAGGGGAATAAGGCAAAGAAGATTAGTAGTAATAGTATCATTTGAGATTGCCGCCTATGATTAGTGTCACATGAGAAGCCAATGGTTATTGTAATGTAGTCAATTTTTGCCAGAACAGGATGACTGTTTTACCTTAATGTTTTTTCCGTTTCTGCTTACACAGTTTAGTTTTTTCTTCACCTGCATTTTTGTTATAAAAATGCCTGTTTGTTCTAGGGTTGGTCATCGCTCCCTGGTTCTGGTTGTATTTATTGGTGGTGTAACATCTGCTGAGATTGCTGCACTTCGATTTCTTAGTGCGCAGGTAAATATCAGCAAAATCATTTCCATTTTCTTTCAGATCTTTATAGAAAATGGACTCCAAGGTGTTATAAATTTGGTATATTTTGTACTATGAAAGTTCGAAAATAAAAGGAAAAACTTCATTATTGACTGATTTCTGCCCCATTTGTGTGGCCTCTAGGTTTAATACTTCAAATTAAGGTTTATCCACGTTACAATTAACTTACCTGATAATCTGGAGCTCCCTTTGCAGAAAACATACTCCCTCCGAAATATATTAGTTGTTGCTGGTTTAGTACAAAGTTGTACTAAATCAGTGACAACTAATATGGATCGGAAGGAGTAATTTTTTGAGGGCGAGCACTACCCACTTTATCCTTCTCGTATTGTTTTCATATTTTCCATGGCTATTTCTCTTTCGTGCTTATTTCTAAGTGATTGTTGGGTGTCTGACTGGAGATCAGTTTCTGCAGCCTGACATTATAATATCACACTCTAGCTTAGGTCACGAAAATCCTATCCGAATGCCTAGGTTTTGCTTACATATTCTGTGGCTTGTCTACTGCAGGAAGGGATGGGCTATGATTTCCTGGTTGCAACTACGAAGGTTATCACTGGCAACACGTTGCTGAGACCAATTATAGCCAGCAGCAAAGAGGGAATGATTTGATCGTATTTGTTGTGCATATCCGTTTTTTGATTGTACAAAGCAGCTCACACTCTGAGCCCCAGAGGGATTTCCATCTTTAGTTCTGACGCTGTTATTCTGAGTGGAAACTTTGAGGCCCGCGGTCTTCTGTCCATCAGATGAGCCTCGTTTTTCTGTGAGGTACTGCAGACAGTGTATATATTTATATCTCCTGTACAAATTGGGCTGAATTAATGAACGCATTAGTGCTAGATGGAGATGCCGCGTTCTCATTTTCCTGTATATTCCCGAAATACAGATCTTCATTTTTTCATCTTCTGTTTTCACCCTTTATATAATTTCTGTGTCAGGTATGCTCAGTTCTTTTTCTGTGTGTCAATAACAACGCTGGGTTGCAACAGCTGTAGTGCTGCTTTGGTTTGTGAGATTTTCTTAGTGCGCAGGTAAATAAAGCTATGAGTTTGAATAGGTGGAGTGATATGTTTATTTTATTATAATACTTGTCGCGTCAGGGAGCTCCGAGAAAAATAAAGTTGTTCCAATAATCATGCTGTTTCAACCTTGAAAAAATTGTACAGTTTTCTAGTAGGAGATTATTCACATTGGCAACATAAGCGTACAGAATCACCACGGAAAGACGTTTGCAGTGCCACACTGGAAATGGACATGGACATGGGTCTGGCTGTTCCCAGTTTTGCAGAAACCCCTTGACTTAATTTTGCATCGCACCAAACGACCCACAATGTGACTTGAGAGGGAATACCCCTAATTCCCAAATCGGGCCCCATCGACCAAATCTCTAGCTCGATACCGAGTGGCGGCGTGCTGAGTGGCACTGGGTGATGAGTGGTGGCGGCGTCAGGACTAGCGGCCGGAGTATGGTGATGAGTGGTGGCGGCGGGAGGGGCAGCAGGTTCAACAACACCTACGACAATGAGATATGGGAGGAGACTGCAGTGGTCTGCTGGGACGGTGGCTCCGGCAGCACAGTCTCCGGCGAGGTGAGCTTTCCCTCATTCCTGCACATGCTACATAATTTAGTGTCTTAATTTACTGAATTGGTGCACTTGTGCTTTAAATTTATGTAGAATGCTCATGAGATGAAGCAATCCAGAGAAGGGTTGCAAAATTGTCTAGTTGACAACAAGAGGAAGAAGCAAGAAGCAATGTTAGGGTGTGGTTGTAGGAGCTCAAATATTTTGAGAGTTACTGCAGAAAAGAATTTAAAGATAAGGAATAAAGTTGGAGAGTTGAAGGATGTGATTTTAAGGATGAAGATAGTGAAGAAATTGCACAAGACCGAGATGAAACAGGGACAGAAAAGATGTAGCTTTCGTATTTGTGTTGTGTGCTTGCATTTTGTATGCACTGGTAGGTACTTGTGTTAAGGGATAGAGGATGTTTGATTAGGTAATTTGGAATGATTAGTGTATGCACTATCTATTGTTTTGTGATGGAGACTAAATATAAGATTGACATAAAGCTTTGGAAATGTGTGTTTTCGAAATGAGAGCTTTGGTGCAGTAGTTGATGCTTTTGTCTTGTACACTGCACTATTATCATGTAATCTTGTGACGTATTCATCTTTAGTTGCCACTATAAGATAATCACGACATCACCTCTTGCAAGCTCATCAGTGACCAAACTAGTTATCTTGATGTTTCCTCGTTTTCTGTGATGGATTGGTTTCAATGGAGAGAGAAGAAAAGAAGGAGTGCTTCTAGGAGGAGCACACGTCCACGGTGAGCACTAGTGCATGCAAGGTATTCTTCTCCCGAGAAAGAATTGAAAGTGCCGTATTCCCCTGGCGGCGAGGAATTGCACTTCACTTGAGGAGTAAGTCTACAACGGAACCTCACTTGAGGAAATCAACAACTCCAACTGGTTCATGTGTTGAAACGAGGTACACCAAGGGGGTATACTGTCTCCACGGTCTTGGGAAGGTGGCGTGGTATTATCCTTTCGGAACCACGGAGACAAAGACGCAACTAAGAAAACTAAATTATCTAGTACTTTGTATATCTCTTCTATAGCTACCAATGACTACATGTTAGAATGCATGTATATGTGGTGGATGAACTGTGCAATCAAATATAGTTGATATCGTAGTTATATGTGTTGCTGGTACAGCTGGGTATAGATCTGCTTGTATCATGTTCTTTTTTTGAGGGATGCTTGTATCATGGTTTTACAGATAAAAATATATGCAATATAATCAATCAACATAGGCTATCATGATAGTTAGGTAATCCATGCATGTGTGCCAGACTATTTCAACCGTACGCGAAAACCAATTTTATCCTAGTGGTAGAAAACGAATGATGTACTTGTTTAAAGGATAGAGATTTGGTGCACATGGGCACAAGTGATCTCGTTTAAAAAAAATTTAAAATAATAGTTTTTAGTTAAAAAATTCTGGAAAAAAATCCACACATAGTCAATGATGTATCCCACAAACGGGCAAAAAATCAATTTCAAATAGTTAATATTTTGAGCTACACAAAAATGAAAAAATTGTAGATCTGAGTAGTCATTTTCAAATCTCCAAAACATATCAGAATTTGTCATTTTTGTCCAGGTCAGAATAAAAAGAATTTAGGATTGGGATTTTCCATGATTGTGGGATGTATCAATGGTAATCTACAGAATTATTTTCATGATTTTTTATAACTTGTAAACATATTTTTAATTTTTTTTAACTGAGCGAGAGCACTCGAGCTCGTGAGCTAAAAGAACTTTTCGTTGTTTAAAGCAAAAACTACATTAAAAAACGAATCAGGCAAGTTAGAGAGATCTAAATAGTACCTGACGTCAGGCGCATCTAGTGGTGTTCACCACAGTTAGTCATATTGTTCTTAACTCACAGAAACTTAGTCGCACATTTGGGATTTCAGCGTGGAGTAGAGTTATGGTCGTACAAAACCCAAGATTTAACACGAGGAAAAGTAGATTGCAAACAGGTAAAGGAGAAACATAAGGCGATCACAAACATTAGAAGTGTGTTACTACCATTTTGTACAAGCATTCTAAAATAGATTGCTACAGCACCTTGCCAGTGTTTTTTTCTCCACAAAAAATGTGTTCGTGTAATTTACTCATAGTTTTGACAATACTACGAGTAACATATTACTTTTTTCTACAAGTATTCAAATGAAATAACGGGGAAATTGTGTGTGACATATTATGTAGAAAAGCACGCTTGACAATATGTCCGAAGTCTACTACACCGCAAATGCCAGTAAGTGTCCTTTCTTTTCCTTTTTATGGTCGGGGGGGGGGGGGGGGGGGGGGGCCAAAGTCCCCACCTGTTTTTTTTTTTTTTTTTGTATAAATTGGCAGATCCCAAACCGCCCAAACATGAGTTTTCTTTACAAGGGCAGAGAGGGTAGAGAGGAGAGAGAGGAGAGAGGGGGGCAGGCAAAGGACATCAAAGTGTGCCCTCAGCAATGTAGCGCAACTAGGCCGCCTCAACAAGATCTTGGTCTCCAGGAAGCCTCACACGCCAGAGGCGAGCGTCCTCGCGACATGCATGTAGCAGGAGCGGCAGGCATGCCTGCGGCTCCCGCAGAGCTGCACTTTGGGGTCGGAGGGAAAATCAAAGCCAACCGTGTCCCAGAAGCGACACGCAAATGGACAACCGAAGAAGATGTGGTTGACCGTCTCGAGGGGAACTCGGCAGGTGGGTCAAAGCGCCTCCGTCGCTCTGGAGTGTACACGGGCTTTGGTCAGCAGACAAGCAACGAACTGCACCTTCGAGGGAGATGAGTTCTTCCAGATGAAGTCGTGAGAGGGAGCGTCCACGCCCCCAAGTGCGCAACTTGTATATAGCAGAGGCATCTAGCCCGCCAGAATTCTCGCGACATTTAGTGTAATTTGCTTCGCATGTCTCCTTCTCTGACGTTCATCTCCCGAACCTCATCCTTCGTCAACAACGGCGATATCATTGTGGCACGCTTCAAATTTCAGCGTGGAGTAGTGTCATAGTTGTAAAAACCTAAAGATATAACATGAGAAAAAGTAGATTGCAAAAGGTAAAAGGGAAAAGTAAGAGGAAGAACCAGTAGAAGTGTGTTTCTACCATTTTCTACAAGCACTTAAAAATAGATTGCTACAAAACCTGGATAGTGTTTTTTTTACTCTAGCCCTGCAGAAGTGTGTTTGTGTAATTTACTAGTATTAGTTACTAAACTACCCCCTTGGTGGCAGTAAAATGTTTTGGCAAACTGTTTTAGTTTGCCAAAACGTCTTAGGTTTATGTAACTGAATAATACCATATTCTACAAGCATTCAGATAAAGTAATGCGGAAAATCTTTGTGCGAGAGATCAGGTAGAAAAAAACACACGCAAGAATATGTGGGAAATCTAGCACCGCAAATGCCACCTAGCTAGTGTCCTTCCATTTGGATTAATTTGCTTCGCACGTCCTCTTCCCTGACGTTCATCTCCCGAAGCTCATCCTCGGTGAACGGCGGCGGCAGCGTGCACGGCTCTTGGGCAGATACGTACTTCTCTCTGGACTCCATCATGAACTCCCTCTCGCGGTCGGTCCTAGGGCACGCCATGGACTCGGGGCAGATCTCCACGGCCCCCTTTGGCACATAGGGCTTATACCGGAGCAGCGCAGCATACTCCGTTAACACGTGCAACATGTACTCGTACACGTGGTCCATGTCCATCTCCGTCTTGGCGAAGCCGCTGCCTTCCCGTCCCATGCGCTGTGCCTCCTCCGGGTGGGCGTTGCCCCAGTCGACGGCGGACTTGATGGCAGGGCACTTTCTGGCATTGTCGATGGGCCAGTAGTGCTTGCCTGCGACGAGCCCCCGCGAGAAGAAGTCCTGGTAGTTGGTCTGGAGTGTCAACATGGGCGAGTTGCACGCGAGGATGTACTTCTCACTCACCGACCAGGCCCGCCCTGCCACATAGATCTTGTACCTGTACCGGCACTGGTCCAGGATGCTCGTCTCCTTCTTCTCCTTCTCGGTAACGCCCTTCACACTGCTCCAGTGATGCTTGAATAGCCGCGCGTTCCACTCCTTCCCGGTGGCCGAGTCGTTGTTGCACTTGTACAGGTCTTGGCGCACCGGAAGCCCCACGGTGTTGCCCTTCCAGAACGCGTAGGGCTCCCTGTCCGCCCACGGCAGGCGCTCGTTCTCCCGGACGAAGCCCTCCATGAGCGGCGCCCATGGACGGACATTGATCTCTGGCCATCCCCAGAAGGACCAATCCGGCCAGAGGATGGCCACCTCCTGCGTCACGTCCTTGCAGTAGCGGAACAGCGGCGGCGCGGAGGCGGGATTGTTCTGGTAGTTGGCGGCGCGCACCTCGATCACGTCGCCCGTGGCGAACATCATATCGACATCCGGGACGCGGCCGGGGTAGCGCGCGAGCAGCTGCAAGATGCCCCACTCGGTGAAGATGTCTCGCGTCTGGTACGACGGGCGGCGGTACTTATGTACGTAGGCGCGCCCGGACACCACCACCAGTCGGAACATCGCCCAGCGCCGGGAGCGCAGCACCAGTTGCTGCTCGATCCCTGTTTTGCGCCACGGCTCGAGGTCCGTGTGGATGTGCCGAAAGTAGTCCGGGCACAACGGCGGCGGCTGTGATGAGGATGATGACGACGGTGACGGTGCTGGAGCTGATGGTGCGCTGCGGCGGCACAGATCCGGGCCTGCAGTCTCATTGTTACCACAGCTGAATGGTATGGGTATAAGGGGCGCAGTGGATGAGCGGGTGCGCGAAGGAGCGCGTCCATGCCGACTGACCCTGCCGCCGCCGGTTCCCAGGAGAGACGAATAGTACTGTTGAATTTGTAACGAGTTAAGGCACGTATTAAGTTTTAGGATTTGCTAGTTCTCAGACTAAGAACGAAGATTGAAAAATAGTCACTCCCTTAAATTTTCACTAGTATGCATACTTACATCAATGTCTAGCTGGTTCCATTCGGTTCGGACGAGCAAAACAAGGAGCAAAAGGGTGCCGACGACCACTCCGACACCGCCGCTCGTGGTTGCCTTCCAGCAAACTGGCTTTCCCGGATGTGACGACGACGACCGCTCGGCCGGATCGTCGACGATCTTGTCCCCTGCTGGAGGAGGCGGCTGCACCATCTCCGCCATCTCTTCCTCGTCGTCTGCTGGATTGGAACGCTTCATCCAGCTATATTCTTGACTGGCTAGTATACCAAGTGTGAGGAGGAAAATGCAGTGAAGGTGATCGATCTGCTTTTGTATAAGTGTGTATGTATATATTGGGTTGGGGGACATGTTGCCACGTTGACTTTCTCCGGCTGATAAGGTTATCGAGGGCATGTATAAAAAGGGTGACGACCATTTTCCTTAGTTAGATGAAAGAGAATAAATAAATAGAAGGCTGTCTTCCATTACCTACTAAGGAACGATCCCTTAGAAAATATATAAGAGAAGACTATTTTCTCCATGTAGCACATGTTTTCTTTTAACAACTTAATTTTCAGCTAAAATTAATTAATTCTCATTAATCGCTACAGATGACAATAAAAAATAATGCATTGAACCACTTATATTTAACACATTCTCTAAATTATTTGAACTGCTAAAATAAGGCTCGCTTTTTCTTCCATTGTACATGCCATTACTGAAGAATTGACCGCATATTGGGCATCAATGAAACCATACAATTTGATAGGTGGCAACATATCGTACTTCATCAGTTCTAAAATAACTTACTCAAATTTATGTAGATACATAAATACATAGACACATAATACTTATAGTTATTTTTGTATTTAGAAAAAGATTAAGCAAGTTATTTTGAGACGGAGGGAGTATATTACATTCTTATTACTGGCATGAGTTGATTGAGGGATTCGAGAAAGTCAAGGCACATACATAAGTACGCGCGGTTAATTAATGAATTGTGCAAGCAAATAGACGTATCTTATGTTGGTGGCAAAGGAAGTTTGTTGACCAAAATTTACTTTAGATGTACGTACATGAGTATGTACGCAGCTTAAGTTGGGGGTAAATGAAGTTGACTAAAACTAACTTTAGTGCTATGTGACTTCATAATTAAGGCATCTATCATAGGCCAAGCTATGCTAGGGACTTTGGCAAAGGTAATTTAGTGTACTCCAAATAAAGTACTATAGTTGGTACTTGTTGCAATCTTAAATAACTATTTTCTATGTTCCAAAATAACTGAAACTTGCCGAGCAGTTCTGGCATTTGCTCGTCCAAATTTACTTTGTTTTCTAACTTTAATTTAATAATATTTTCTTCATAGTTATCTAATCTCAAAATCTGATATTGAATAATTAGTTCAATTTACAATAAATTGTATATTATATTTGGGGTCATTGATAGCTTAATGATCCCACTATCATTAAAATAATGCTATCAAGATCAAAATTGGTCGATTTAGTTCTGCTGCTTAGACATCATTGAAGTAGATTGTAAGTCATCCTGACAAAACAGGCTCAGATTCATGGACATGCATTATACCAGCAATATACTAATTAAGAGAAATACTTTAATACTTACACGTATGAGTATCGGTGTTTCTATCACCATTGATTTTGCTTTGAGATTTGAATTAAATGAGCGTAGAGAAAGGAATCTTTCTATCTACCAAAGCGAGCGAGAATCTCGAGGGATAAACCTACGGTCCAGAACACACCCACACCCATGCGCGTGTACAAAATTTAATCTCTACTAATTAATTGACAATATGTTGATTTGTAACAAAGCAGAGACATCCGCATGACCATATATATGATTTAATACCTGCATTCATATTTTCCTCCTTGATCGTCTCCTCAGCCCTCTACCTCGACGTATCTTTCCAGCAGCAGTTTTCTTTTACCTATTTTTTTTTGCTAAAAAATAGAAAAGAACATGTCACCCTATCGAACTTTTCTTAGCATCCTCATTTTCTTGAAGAGAAGAGGAAACCCCCAGCCGGATTCCACGTGTACCTACTATGTAATATTTTTGCATGACAATGCGAATTATTTTTTCGCAAAAATAAATTTCACATCTTTCTAGAGAAAAAAAAAATACATTTTCTCTTTTCTATTTCTTTCATAGCTTACTCCTCTTAATGTGTCCATCTACAGGATCACAAATATTATCTAGCGGTCACAATAAATTTTTGCAAATATTTCTACAGGTGTAAACGGATCAGATTTTGCTCATACCATATCATTTACCCTATATTTTTCTCGGATTCAGATCAAAGCGGGTATTGACTTGTTTTAAATTCGAATGTGGATATATTGAACTGCATATTCGAATAAAAAGCAAGGTGGACTTGGATTAGAAACAAAAAAGAGTTAAATATATGTTCTCATCGGTAGATAGTTATAGTTATTACAAATCTTGAGATCAGGGGATTTAAACTTCCAGTCTTGTGTAGTGCAGCCCGTACCGTCTGCCCATACCCGATGTCCTACCAAGAATCCAAACAAACAAGGGCGGTTACCGACTTAAGAAAAGGCGTTGATTTTTTTTATCACGGGAGAGAAAAAAATGAACATAAGGTATTGCATAAATAGCAACCGACCGTATGGATGCGTGAAATCGTAACGCCCGCCTGTACTGCAGAATGAGGTCGGAGATGAAAATATGAAGAAAACGTCCAGTGCAAATGGCGACCACCCGTACGGGTGCGTGCAGTTGTATCGCCCGCCCGTACAGGTAGAAGTCGGAAAACAAAGTTACAAAAAATGTCCAGAGAGAATAGCGACCACCCGTACGGGCGCGTGCGGTCATACCACCGGCCCGTAGAGGGGTCGAATAACTTTCTTTTAAATTGGAAAACTGTAAAGAACTCGAAAATGTATAGAGACTTGAACTGATAAGAATAAATTACCTCAAACTCACTTACAATGGTTTTGGTAAAGTTCTCTTACCTCTTGGACTCTCATATTGTTCCCCTTTTCCTTCTATTTATGTTGGGTAGAAAATTCTTGCTAGCAGCATCACACAGAATAAGAGAAACATCTTCATAAAAGTGAAGAGTACCTAGTGGTACAAAGACCGTGGATATGTTATGCAGTAATATTTATTCGTCCATAGACTCTTGATCTTCAAGTTGTCCTTCACTCCATTGTACGATCTGTAAATAAAATTCTTGCAAAAGCAAAATCCAACGAATCATTCTAGGTTTAACATCCGCCCTTTTATGATTTCTTTTAAGCCCATACGATCAGTTTAGACAACTTTTTAGTCAGTAATATAAGATCTAAACTTTTCACAGGCAAAGACAACTGCAAAGAATTCTTTTTCTATCTAGTGGTATTTTATCTGTGCGTTGTTGAGAGTACGGCTAGCATGATGAATGATATTAAGTTCATCAGAAACCTGCTGGCACAACGCAACTCCGACACACTCATGGTTTGCCTCACAAAGTAATTCTAATGGTTTTCTCCAATCAGGTGGTTTTATCATTGGAGCTTTATGTAGGGCTTGTTTAAGAATGTTGAAAACATTGAGGCAGTTTTCATCAATAAATCGAACTTCCTTTTGTAACAAGTTAGTTCGTAGTTTTTCTATCTTGGAAAATTTTCACATAAACCTTCTATACACAAAATCCGTCATAACCAAGGAAGCTTCTTATACCTTTTATATCTCGTGGAGGTGGTATTTTCTCTATAGCTTCCACTTTTGACTTGTCAACCACTATGACTCTTCCCGAGATCTTGTAACCCAGTACTATCCCTTCTTGAACCATGAAGTGACATTTTTCCTGTTCAAGACTAGATTAGTATCTTCGCGTATCTGCAAAACATTATGAAAATTCCGCAAGCAATGGTTAAATGAAGTTCCATCGTTAGAAAAGTTTTCCATGGAAACTTCCATTATATGCTCAATATAATCAGTAAATATGGAGGTCATGCATCTCTGAAAAGTAGCTAGTGCATTGTACAGACCAAAAAGCATCATACGATATGCATATAGTCCAATAGGACAACTGAAAGTTGTTTTCAACTGATCTTCCAGATGTACATCTATTTGGGAGAATCCAAAATATCCATCAAGATAACAGAAATAGGAATGTCTAGCATACCTTTCTAAAGTTTGATCTATAAAGGGTAGTGGGTAATGGGCAATGATCCTTTCTAGTCTCTTTATTCAGTTTTCTGAAATCAATACACATTCTATACCCTACGACAATTCTAAGAGACCATTTCATTGTGTTTACTTGGTACATCAATAAATCATCCTTTCTTTAGGACACAATGAACAAGATTTACCCAATCACTTTCTTTGACATGATAAATAATACATGCATCAAGGAGGCGAATGATTTCTTTTCTTACCACTTCCTTCATCTCAAGTTTGAGTTTCCTTTGAAAATTAGCCACATGTTGGGCTCCATCTTCCATGAATATTCTATGAGTGGCTATTGAGGGACCGATCCCTTTCAAGTCACCCAAGGAATAGCGAAAGGCCTTATGGTGCATTTTAAGCACCATCATTAAATGTTCTTCTTTCGTTTTCTGAAAGGTTAGTGCTTACAATACCAGGATATTTATTTGTTTCATCTAAGAACCTATATTTTAAATCTGGTGGGAGATGTTTCAATTCTGGAGGTGGTAAATCTTTATCTCCCTTTCTTTCAGGTGTTTCATAATTCTCATTAGTTGAACTATCAACCATAGGAGAGGAATCTGAATATTTATTAATCTATTATTTATCTAACTCTCTCATATCATCTTCATTTTTTCCAAGTAAACTTACTTCCAAATCATCTCCAGGTTTATCGTAAAGTATGAATAAAAGATTAGTGAGATTACATTCCTCCTCAAGTTCCTCTTCTTCAAAATCTTCGATTATTGGTTTATGAACGAACTTTGAGAAATGGAAGCTCATTACTTCCTCCCAAGCTTAAGGGAGATAGTTTCCTTCCTACAATCAATATTAGATTATGTAGTGCTTAGAAATGTTCTTCCAAAAATAATTGGACAATGAGAAACAATTAGCATACCAATGACAACAAAATCAATGGGATAAGTGTAAGATCCTATTGTAATAGGTACATTCCTTATTATTCCCATTGGGAGTCGAAGTGTCTTATCAGCGAGCATATCCGTGTCTTTTAATTGTGAATGTTCAAGTTCATCTTGAATACTGAAATAAAATCTACAAGGAATAACATTAATGGATGTTCCAATATGAAAAATGCCATAGGTGTTGGCCTATTTTGTCTTGTCCGCCTATTTTGTCCTAAGTTGTTGGCACCATAGCTCAAAATTATCGGAGGCGGATGTAAAAAAAACACATATCTACAAAATTACCTTTCGGCTGAAAATCTGAACCCTCCGAGTATGAAAATGTGTACAAAACATAAAGATTCATGGGTCAAAGAAATTTGTACAAAACATACATGTGCATACATGCATTTCGAATGTGTACAAAACATGGCCAACGAAAAAATATTGTGCAAAAAAACGTAGACAACAAAACATCCGAATTTGTTCGAACACTCCGAAACAAAATCAACTCTTAAATTAGCAAAATATTGAAAAATTATTGAAATAAAGGACCATATATTGAAAACTTTGCAAAGCTCTATGCCAAAAAAAATTGATATGTTGAATAAAGTATATAATGTAGTTCAAACTTTGGGTTTCACCATGATAGGTATGATGCTTGCTGTCTACATACGCTGGTTTCGTTGAGAAATTACGAAAGAAATTGTATAAAATCTGAAAAATCATGTTAGCAATATTAAGTAGTTTGTTAAGTTATGTGATTGAAATGACCAATCCTAGACAAATATTTCTTATAAAAAACTAAAATAATATTATCTGGAATATTTGGATTTATTCAAGTGGTCCGGGTTATTATCAATTCTAAAATTTGATTAGAATATCAAAATATAAAAATAAAATAAATATGAATATATGATAATATGTAACTTTAAATTATTTATTTAATGTTTTATTAAATAAAAATTTCAGTAAATATTTTTAGAGACGGTCTCAATGTGTGTATAGAGACAATCGCTAATTTAACCGTTTCCAATGAACTGGACTTTTTGCAATATTTTCGGAACCCATGAAATGGACTTTTTGATTCAAGGATATCTTGTTTACTATTTATTATGCTAATTTTCTTAGTACCAAGATGAATTTGAACCTATTCGCTATGTGAAAGTTCATACATGATCGATATTCCAAGGATTCAGATTCATAACCAATGGAATTGACATGCACATAAGTGTGTATATATATTACAATACAAACTTATAGTAGTTCCCAGCTCCCAACATTAAACACTTGGTACTAAACTGTTAAGATCTAGATATGTAGAGGAAAAAACATCTTCTCCAGAACCCCTTAAGGAATATTTAGCGAATCTTCGCCACAAACAAGTCGATGCATTTTTCCCTCATTTCCACTCTCACAGCTACCAGTGAACAACCTTCAAGTTGGTTCATGTGGAAGCAGTTGGTCCAGCCATTACTGAACTTTATCTTATTTTGCCATGTTAGATATCGTACTTTCCAGAAATTGGTGCATCCATGCCATATGTTAGAAACATAGCTTTGCCTTTGCGTGGGATCTTATAACCGTTTTCCAAGCTTGATGACATGATCTGAAATAAAGAATTAAGTAAAAACTATCAGTAAACACATAAGTAATACTCTCATAAAATGGTTTAGATATAATAATTTACTCACAAAGATGTTGTTAGCTACATGATGAGGACATCTCTACCTCACTACTACCTCCGTCATTAACAACTGAAGATGAACCTGCTGTGAAGCTCAAGTCCAATGAAGTTCGGATTGGACCTATTACAAGGGCTCGTGCGAAGCTACTTAAACAATAGGTGAACTTGTTCCTAAACAATACTTTGATTGATGAGAACTTTATACTGCCTAAGTGCTGTTATTTATGTATCATCAGGTATGAAGAGGAGACAAGCATCGCACGAGGAGGAGAGGAGCAGCTGGACGTGAAGAAGGACGTCAAGATGGACGCGGAGCTGGACATGGAGCTGGATGATACGTCTCCAACGTATCTATAATTTCTGATGTTCCATGCTTGTTTTATGACAATACCTACATGTTTTGTTCACACTTTATGATGATTTTATGCGGTTTCCGGAACTAACCTATTGACGAGATGCCGAAGTGCCAGTTCCTGTTTTCTGCTGTTTTTGGTTTCAGAAATCCTAGTAAGGAAATATTCTCGGAATTGGACGAAATTAATGCCCAGCATCTTATAATTCCACGAAGCTTCCAGAACACCCGAGAGGGACCAGAGGAGAGCCACATGGCCACCACACAAGTGGCCGGCGCGGCCCAAGGGGGGCCCGCACCCCCCTATTGTGTGGAGCCACCGCAGCCCTTCCGACTCCGACTCTTCGCCTATGAGAAGCCCCCTGACCTAAATCTTCGAGACGAATAAGCCACGGTACGAGAAACCTTCCAGAGCCGCCGCCATCGCGAAGCCAAGATCTGGGGGACAGGAGTCTCTGTTCCGGCACGCCGCCGGGACGGGGAAGTGCCCCCGGAAGGCATCTCCATCGACACCACCACCATCTTCATCACCGCTGCTGTCTCCCATGAGGAGGGAGTAGTTCTCCATCGAGGCTAAGGGCTGTACCGGTAGCTATGTGGTTAATCTCTCTCCCATGTACTTCAATACAATGATCTCATGAGCTGCCTTACATGATTGAGATTCATATGAGCTTTGTATCACTATTAATCTATGTGCTACTCTAGTGATGTTATTAAAGTACTCTATTCCTCCTCCATGATGTAATGGTGACAGTGTGTGCATCATGTAGTACTTGGCGTAGTTTATGATTGTGATCTCTTGTAGATTATGAAGTTAACTATTACAATGATGGTATTGATGTGATCTATTCCTCCTTTCATAGTATGATGGTGACAGTGTGCATGCTATGTTAGTACTTGGTATAGTTGTGTTGATCTATCATGCACTCTAAGGTTATTTAAATATGAATATCGAATATTGTGGAGCTTGTTAACTCCGGCATTGAGGTGCTCTTGTATCCCTACACAATTAGTGGTGTTCATCATCCAACAAGAGAGTGTAGAGTATAGCATTTATCTATTCAGTTAAGTGATCAATGTTGAGAGTGTCCACTAGTGAAAGTATGATCCCTAGGCCTTGTTTCCAAATACTGCAATCATCGCTTGTTTACTGTTCTACTGCATTTGTACTGCCTGCAATATTCCCACCATCAACCACACGTCAGTTGTAGCAGCAAGCTATTTTCTGGTGCCGTTACTACTGCTCATATTCATTCATACCACTTGTATTTCACTATCTCTTCGCCGAACTAGTGCACCTATACATCTGACAAGTGTATTAGGTGTGTTGGGGACACAAGAGACTTCTTGCATTGTGATTGCAGGGTTGCTTGAGAGGGATATCTTTGACCTCTTCCTCCTTGAGTTCGATAAACCTTGGGTGATCCACTTAAGGGAAAACTTGCTGCTGTTCTACAAACCTCTGGTCTTGGAGGCCCAACACTGTCTACTAGAAAAGAAGCGTGAGTAGACATCAAGCTATTTCTGGCGCCATTGCCGGGGACCGAAAAGCTTCACCACGGGTATTTCCTCCCTCGTCAACAATGCGCCAGTAGTAGACAGTCAAGTATTTTCTGGCGCCGTTGCCGGGGAGGAAAGGTAAAAGGCACTCACACGCTGGTCCCAGGTAACTAAGTTATTTTATGTTGCCATTGTAAGTGCTCGAAGCTATTTCCTTTAGATCCTGCAATTGCATCTTTTTGTTTCTTGTTTTTATTTCACTAGTTAGGCATAATGGAAAGCAACATGGAGCTTTTTAATCTATTTCCCGAGTTAAGACATGGATGGTTTGATGCGAAAATTAAAAAACCTATGGAACATATTAGTATGAACGCTTTGAACACCATTGTTGCTAATGATATGGAAAATTCTAAGCTTGGGGAAGCTGGTTTTGATGAGCTTGATATTTTTAGTCCCCCAAGCATGGAGGAGAAAATTTACTTTGATGATACTTTGCCTCCCATTTATGATGATTATAATGATAGTGGTCTTTTGGTGCCACCTACTATGGAGAGTAAATTTTATTTTGATTATACTATGCCTCCTACACTTGATGAGAATAATAATGATAGCTACTTTGTTGAATTTGCTCCCACTACAATTAATAAGAATGACTATGCTTATGTTGGGAGTAGTAATAATTTTATGCATGAGACTCATGATAAGAATGCTTCATGTGATAGTTATATTGTTGAGTTTGTTCATGATGCTACTGAAAATCTTTATGAGAGAGGAAAATATGGTTGTAGAAGTTTTCATGTTACTAAAACACCTCTTTATATGCTGAAATTTTTGAAGTTACACTTGTTTTATCTTCCTATGCTTGTCACTTTGCTCTTCATGAACTTGTTTATTTACAAGATTCCTATGCATAGGAAGTGGGTTAGACTTAAATGTGTTTCAAATTTGCTTCTTGATGTTCTCTTTTGCTTCAACTCTTATTTCTTGCGAGTGCATCATTAAAATTACTGAGCCCATCTTAATGGCTATAAAGAAAGCACTTCTTGGGAGATAACCCATGTGTTATTTTGCTACATTACTTTTGTTTTATATTTGTGTCTTGGAAGTTGTTACTACTGTAGCAAACTCTCCTTATCTTAATTTTATTGCATTGTTGTGCCAAGTAAAGTCTTTGATAGTAAGGTTCACACTAGATTTGGATTACTGCGCAGAAACAGATTTCTTGCTGTCACGAATCTGGGTTGAATTCTCTGTAGGTAACTCAGAAAATTCTGCCAATTTATGTGAGTGATCCTCAGATATGTAAGTAATTTTCATTCAATTTGAGCATTTTCATCTGAGCAAGTCTGGTGCCTCTTAAAAATTCGTCTTTACGGACTGTTCTGTTTTGACAGATTCTGCCTTTTATTTCGCATTGCCTGTTTTGCTATGCTTGATGGATTTCTTTGTTCCATTAACTTCCAGTAGCTTTGGGAAATGTACAGAAGTGTTAAGAATGATTATGTCACCTCTGAACATGTGAATTTTGATTATGCACTAACCCTCTAATGAGTTTATTTTGAGTTTGGTGTGGAGGAAGTTTTCAAGGGTCAAGAGAGGAGGATGACATATGATTAAGAAGAGTGAAAAGTCTAAGCTTGGGGATGCCCCCGTGGTTCATCCCTGCATATTTCAAGAAGACTCAAGCGTCTAAGCTTGGGGATGCCCAAGGCATCCCCTTCTTCATCAACAATTTATCAGGTTTCTTCTATTGAAACTATATTTTTATTCCGTCACATCTTATGTACTTTACTTGGAGCGTCTGTTTGTTTTTATTTTTGTTTTGTTTGAATAAACGCTTGTGTGGGAGAGAGACACGCTCCGCTGGTTCATATGAACACATGTGTTCTTAGCTTTTAATGTTCATGGCGAAGGTTGAAACTGCTTCGTTCATTGTTATTTGGTTGGAAACAGAAAATGCTACATGTGGTAATTGGTATGATGTCTTGAATAATTTGATACTTGGCAATTGTTATAGATCATGTTTAAGCTCTTGCATCATATACTTTGCACCTATTAGTGAAGAAATACATAGAGCTTGTTGAAATTTGGTTTGCATGATTGGTCTCTCTAAAGTCTAGATATTTTCTAGTAAGGGTTTGAGCAACAAGGATGACAGTGTAGAGTCTTATAATGCTTGAAATATGTTTTTATGTGAGTTTTGCTGTACCGGTTCATACTTGTGTTTGCTTCAAATAACCTTGCTAGCCTAAGCCCTGTATTGAGAGGGATTACTTCTCGTGCATCCAAATCCTTGAGCCAATAACTATGCCATTTGTGTCCACCATACCTACCTACTACATAGTATTTCTCCGCTATTCCAAAGTAAATTGCTTGAGTGCTACCTTTAAATTTCTATCCTTTATCTTTGCAATATATAGCTCATGGGACAAATAGCCTAAAAACTATTGTGGTATTGAATATGTACTTATGTATCTTATTTCTTATTAAGTTGCTTGTTGTGCGATAACCATGTTCCTGGAGACGCCATCAACTACCTTTGTTGAATATCATGTGAGTTGCTATGCATGTTCGTCTTGTCTGAAGTAAGGGCGATTTACCATGAGTTGAATGGTTTGAGCATGCATATTGTTAGAGAAGAACATTGGGCCGCTAACTAAAGCCATGATCCATGGTGGAAGTTTCAGTTTTGGACAACAATCCTCAATCTCTTATGAGAATATTATCTGTTGTTGAATGCTTAAGCATTAAAGAGGAGTCCATTATCTGTTGTCTATGTTGTCCCGGTATGGATGTCTAAGTTGAGAATAATCAAAAGCGAGAAATCCAATGCGAGCTTTCTCCTTAGACCTTTGTACATGCGGCATAGAGGTACCCCTTTGTGATACTTGGTTAAAACATATGTATTAGGGTGATAATCCAGGTAATCCGAGCTAATTAGGACAAGGTGCGGGCACTATTGGTAATCTATGCATGAGGCTTGCAACTTGTAGGATATCTTATACATAATACATATGCTTTATTATTACCGTTGACAAAATTGTTTCTTGTTTTCAAAATAAAAGCTCTAGCACAAATATAGCAATCCATGCTTCCCTCTTCGAAGAGCCATTCTTTTACTTTTATGTTGAGTCAGTTTACCCATTTCCTTCTATCTTAGAAGCAAACACTTGTGTTAACTGTGCATTGATTCTTACATGCTTGCATATTTGCATTCATCATATTACTTTGCATTGACAACTATCCATGAGATATACATGTTACAAGTTGAAAGCAACCGCTGAAACTTAATCTTCCTTTGTGTTGTTTCAATGCCTTTATTTAGAATATATTGCTTTATGAGTTAACTCTTATGCAAGACTTATTGATGCTTGTCTTGAAAGTACTATTCATGAAAAGTCTTTGCTATATGATTCAGTTGTTTAACCATTGTCTTTACCATTGCTTTGAATCGCTGCATTCATCTCATATGCTTTACAATAGTATGATCAAGATTATGTTGGTAGCATGTCACTTCAGAAATTATTCTTTTATCGTTTACCTACTCGAGGACGAGTAGGAACTAAGCTTGAGGATGCTGATACGTCTCCAACGTATCTATAATTTCTGATGTTTGATGCTTGTTTTATGACAATACCTACATGTTTTGTTCACACTTTATGATGATTTTATGCGTTTTCCAGAACTAATCTATTGACGAGATGCCAAAGTGCCAGTTCCTGTTATCTGCTGTTTTTGGTTTCAGAAATCCTAGTAAGGAAATATTCTCGGAATTGGACGAAATCAAAGCCCAACATCTTATAATTCCACGAAGCTTCCAGAACACCCGAGAGGGACCAGAGGAGAGCCACAGGGCCACCACACAAGTGGCCGGTGCGGCCCAAGGGGGGCCCGTGCCCCCCTATTGTGTGGAGCCACCGCAGCCCTTCCGACTCCGACTCTTCGCCTATAAGAAGCCCCCTGACCTAAATCTTCGAGACGAATAAGCCACGGTACGAGAAACCTTCCAGAGCCGCCGCCATCGCGAAGCCAAGATCTGGGGGATAGGAGTCTCTGTTCCAGCACGCCGCCGGGACGGGGAAGTGCCCCCGGAAGGCATCTCCATCGACACCACCGCCATCTTCATCACCGCTGCTGTCTCCCATGAGGAGGGAGTAGTTCTCCATCGAGGCTAAGGGCTGTACCGGTAGCTATGTGGTTAATCTCTCTCCCATGTACTTCAATACAATGATCTCATGAGCTGCCTTACATGATTGAGATTCATATGAGCTTTGTATCACTATTAATCTATGTGTTACTCTAGTGATGTTATTAAAGTATTCTATTCCTCCTCCATGATGTAATGGTGACAGTGTGTGCATCATGTAGTACTTGGCGTAGTTTATGATTGTGATCTCTTGTAGATTATGAAGTTAACTATTACTATGATGGTATTGATGTGATCTATTCCTCCTTTCATAGTATGATGGTGACAGTGTGCATGCTATGTTAGTACTTGGTATAGTTGTGTTGATCTATCATGCACTCTAAGGTTATTTAAATATGAATATCGAATATTGTGGAGCTTGTTAACTCCGGCATTGAGGTGCTCTTGTAGCCCTACACAATTAGTGGTGTTCATCATCCAACAAGAGAGTGTAGAGTATAGCATTTATCTATTCAGTTAAGTGATCAATGTTGAGAGTGTCCACTAGTGAAAGTATGATCCCTAGGCCTTGTTCCCAAATACTGCAATCATCGCTTGTTTACTGTTCTACTGCATTTGTACTGCCTGCAATATTCCCACCATCAACCACACGCCAGTTGTAGCAGCAAGCTATTTTCTGGTGCCATTACTACTGCTCATATTCATTCATACCACTTGTATTTCACTATCTCTTCACCGAACTAGTGCACCTATACATCTGACAAGTGTATTAGGTGTGTTGGGGACACAAGAGACTTCTTGCATTGTGATTGCAGGGTTGCTTGAGAGGGATATCTTTGACCTCTTCCTCCCTGAGTTCGATAAACCTTGGGTGATCCACTTAAGGGAAAACTTGCTGCTGTTCTACAAACCTCTGCTCTTGGAGGCCCAACACTGTCTACAAGAAAAGAAGCGTGAGTAGACATCACTGGACATCAAGAAATCCCATGGACGCGCGAGGGAGGAGCGGGAGGCATGCGCGAGAGGGAAAGACGCAGTCCAGGCCGGCCTAGCACCCGGTCAGACCGACCGCCACGCCGACGCGCCCGGTCCCTGGCCCGGTCCGACCGGGCGGCACGCCAGATTCACCCAGGCGCCAACCGGGCTTTTCCCTGACGCAGATCGGGCGGGGTACTGAGCCGAAAACCCTGCGCCCGGTCGGCACCCGATCCCTGGCCCGGTTTCGACCGGCCAGCCCGGTCCCAGGCCCGGTCGACCGGCCCCCTGACCGGCCGTGTCCGAGTCTGTCTCGACCAGATCTATTCTGGGTCGGTTATTTTCGTACTTTTTCAACCTGAGATCGTCCCGAACACCTATATAAGTGACCAGGACGCCCCACAAGTTGCTTTAGACCACGTTTAAGATAAACCCTAGTTCTTAGTTGTTTGCTCTGCAAAACTATTGAATCCCGTACACCATATTTCTTGATATTGTGTAGATCTGAAAGTTTTGTGTGATCTGCTATTCCATTGGGAATTAGACAGTTGCAACTTACCGCTTCGTGGTCGGCGGCTACGTGCGCAAGTGTTTGGAGTTGCGAATATCTTGCAGGGTTGAGAGTTGTTGCATTGGCGATAGGGACCAATCGAGAGACCTCGTTGCGTCATACAAGTTATCATCCACTTCCTCAGGTTACCTCCGCTGCAATCACCCCGTGATCATCATCACCACCGTTGCTTACTGAGAAGATCAGACCACCCCTTATCATCTTGGTATCAGATTCTCAGGTTTCCTCGGTAAGCCATCCACAATCCACCCCATAATTGAGTTTTGAGTGTTTGCTATCCAGAAAAAGCCATAAAAAGTTAGGGTTAGGGTTTGCCATAGCCTTAGATTGCACTATTTTCAAGTTTTAGTTGCTTTTCGTAGTTGTTTTTGCGTATCTTTTTCTTGCATCTAGTATTGTTAGGTGATGTCTACGCACGCTTCTATTCCTGTAGACAGTGTTGGGCCTCCAAGAGCAGAGGTTTGTAGAACAGCAGCAAGTTTCCCTTAAGTGAACCACCCAAGGTTTATCGAACTCAGGGAGGTAGAGGTCAAAGATATCCCGCTCAAGCAAACCTGCAATTAAGATACAAGAAGTCTCTTGTGTCCCCAACACACCTAATACACTTGTCAGATGTATAGGTGCACTAGTTCGGCGAAGAGATAGTGAAATACAAGTAATATGGATGATTATAAGTAGTAATTGCAATCTGAAATAAAAATGGCAGCAAGCAAACATGTAGCAGAACTTGTTGGAAACGGTGTTTCAATGCTTAGAAACAAGACCTAGGGATCATACTTTCACTAGTGGACACTCTCAACAATGATCACATAACTGAATAAATAAATGCTACTCTTAAACACTCTCTTGTTGGATAACAAACACCATTAATTGTGTAGGGCTACAAAGCACACCTTAAGCCGGAGTAAACAAGCTCCACAACGTCCGGAGTTCATATTAAAGTAACTTCTAGAGTGCATAATAGACCGTTGCAATTTAGACCGAGTACTAACATAGCATACACACTGTCACCAATAGCTATGAAAGGGGGAATAGATCACATCAATACTATCATAGTAATAGTTAACTTCATAATCTACAAGAGATTACAATCATAACCTACGCCAAGTACTACATGATGCACACACTGTCAACTTTACATCATGGAGGAGGAATAGACTACTTTAATAACATCACTAGAGTAACACATAGATTAATAGTGATACAAAGCTCATGATCACATAAAGATCACGCCATGGGAGAGAGAGATGAACCACATAGCTACCGGTAGAGCCCTCAGCCTCGGGGGAGAACTACTCCCTCCTCATCATGGGAGTCAGCAGCGTCGATGAAGATGGCGATGGAGATGGATTCCGGGGGCACTTCCCCGTCCCGGCGGCGTGCCGTAACAGAGACTTCTGTCCCCCGAAACTTGTCTTCGCGATGGCGGCGGCTACGGAACTCTTCGTGGAATATCGTCGATTGTGGTAGGGTTTTCGCAGACGAAAGAATATATAGGCGAAGGGGCGATGTCGGTGGAGTCCCGAGGGGCCCACCCCATAAGGCGGCGTGGCCAGGGGTGGGGCCGCGCCCCCCTAGGGTGTGGCCGCCTCGTGGCTTCTCTTCGTCTCCTCTTCGATGTTCTGGAAGCCTCCGTGGAAAATAAGACCGTGGGCTTTTGTTTCGTCCAATTCCGAGAATATTTCCTGTGTAGAATTTCTGAAACCAAAAACAACAGAAAACAGGAACTGGCTCTTCGGCATCTTGTTAATAGGTTAGTACCGGAAAATGCATCAAAATGATATAAAGTGTATATAAAACATGTGAGTATTGTCATAAAACTAGCATGGAACATAAGAAATTATAGATACATTTGAGACGTATCAAGCATCCCCAAGCTTAGTTCCTACTCGCCCTCGAGTAGGTAAACGATAACAAGGATAATTTCTGAAGTGACATGCTACTATCATAATCTTGATAAATACTATTGTAAAGCATATGAGATGAATGAAGTGATTCAACAATGGTAAAGATAATGACTAAACAACTGAATCATATAGCAAAGACTTTTCATGAATAGTACTTTCAAGACAAGCATCAAAAAGTCTTGCATAAGAGTTAACTCATAAAGCAATAGATTCTTAATAGAAGGTTGTGAAGCAACACAAACGAAGATTTAAGTTTCAGCAGTTGCTTTCAACTTTCAACATGTATATCTCATGGATAATTGTCAACACAAAGTAATATGATGAGTGCAATAAGCAAGTATGTAGGAATCAATGCACATAGTTGACACAAGTGTTTGCTTCTAAGATGTAAAGAAGTAGGTAAACTGACTCAACATAAAGTAAAAGAAAGGCCCTCCGCAGAGGGAAGCAGGGATTACTCATGTGCTAGAGCTTTTTATTTTGAAAACATGGAAACAATTTTGTCAACGGTAGTAATAATTCATATGTGTTATGCATAAAACATCCTATAAGTTGCAAGCCTCATGCATAGAATACCAATAGTGCTCGCACCTTGTCCTAATTAGCTCGGATTTCCATGGATTATCATTGCATTACATATGTTTCAACCAAGTGTCACAAAGGGGTACCTCTATGCCACCTGTACAAAGGTCCAAGGAGATATATCGCATTTGATTTCTCGTTTTTTGATAAATCTCAACTTGAGGACATCGATACCGGGACAACATAGAAAACAGATAATGGACTCCTCTTTAATGCTTAAGCATTCAACAACAGATAATATTCTCATAAGAGATTGAGGATTAATGTCCAAGCTGAAACTTCCACCATGATACATGGCTTTGGTTGGCGGCCCAATGTTCTTCTCTAACAATATGCATACTCAAACCATTCAACTCATGGAAAATCACCCTTACTCCAGACAAGATGAACATGCATAGCAACTCACATGATATTCAACAAAAGTGTAACAGGTTGATGGCGTCCCCAGAAACATGGTTACCGCTCAACAAGCAACTTATAAGAAATAAGATACATAAGCGACATATTCATTACCACAATAGTTTTTTAGGCTACTTTCCCATGAGCTATATATTGCAAAGACAAGGAATGAAATTTTAAAGGTAGCACGCAAGCAATTTACTTTGGAATGGCAGAGAAATACCACATATAGTAGGTAGTTATGGTGGACACAAATGGCATAAGTTTTGGCTCAAGGTTTTGGATGCACGAGAAGCATTCCCTCTCAGTACAAGGCTTTGGCTAGCAAGGTTGTTTGAAGCAAACACAAGTATGAACCGGTACAGCAAAACTTACATAAGAACATATTGCAAGCATTATAAGACTCTACACTATCTTCCTTATTGTTCAAACACTTTTACCAGAAAATATCTAGACCTTAGAGAGACCAATCATGCAAACCAAATTTCAACAAGCTCTACGGTAGTTCTCCACTAATAGGTTCAAACTACATGATGCAAGAGCTTAAACATGATCTATTTGAGAGCTCAAAACAATCGCCAAGTATCAAATTATTCAAGACCATATACCAATTACCACATGAAGCATTTTCTGTTTCCAACCAAATAGCAATAATGCAGCAGCTTTTAACTTTTGCCATGAACATTAAAAGTAAAACTATGAACACTAGTGTTCAATATGAAAAAGCGGAGCGTGTCTCTCTCCCACACATGGATTTCTAGGATCCTAATTTATTCAGAGAATGAAAATAACAAAACGAAAATAAAACACACAGACGCTCCAAGTAAAGCACATAAGATGTGACGAAATAAAAATATAGTTTCACTAGAGGTGACCTGATAAGTTATTGATGAAGAAGGGGATGCCTTGGGCATCCCCAAGCTTAGATGCTTGAGTCTTCTTGAAATATGCAGGGATGAACCACGGGGGCATCCCCAAGCTTAGACTTTTCACCCTTCTTGATCATATCATATCATCCTCCTCTCTTGATCCTTGAAAACTTCCTCCACATCAAACTCAAAACAATCTCATTAGAGGGTTAGTGCATAATCAAAAACTCACATGTTCAGAGAGGACACAATCATTCCCAACACTTCTGGATATTACCAAAAGCTACTGAAATTTAATGGAGCAAAGAAATCCACTCAAACACAGTAAAAGAGGCAATGTGAAATAAAAGGCAGAATCTGTCAAAACAGAACAGTCCGTAAAGACGAATTTTTACGAGGCACTTAACATGCTCAGATGAAGAAGCTCAAATTGAATGAAAGTTGCGCACATATCTGAGGATTACTCATGAATTTTTTCAGATTTGTTAGAGTTTCCTACAGAGAGATAAACTCAAATTCGTGACAGCTAAAAATCTGTTTCTGCGCAGGAATCCAAATCTAGTATCAACCATTGTTCAAAAACTAGACCGATTTAGCGATTACTAGGCCGATTAATCGCTACTAAGGGCCTGACCGTGTCGATTACCATTAATCCCTTGTGTTAATCCTTTAGGCCGATTAATCTGTCTCAAAGTCCGATTACTAGGTATTTTCCTGATTAACTACTACACTTGGTCAAAAAATTACAAAATTTTCAATGCATATCGCTAGTACAGGTGCTACCCCTCTCCAATAAAGTAGGTTTTGCGAAGCTCCCGCTTGATTGCAGGCTCTAGTAGATTGATTTTCACTGTCGCTTACTAGTTCCTTGCCCTCCCATACCAGTTACTTGCAGTCACCCAAACCTCAGATACAGGAGCTCGACCACGTTGAGGAGCTCATCGAGCAGCTCGGGGACACCTTCAATAAATTAGGTGGTTAAGGTGTAAGAGGGATCGTACCCTAGGTAGGTGGTGGGAGAATATAAACTTCAGAGGTGAGATGAGAAGAAGTGGAAGGAAGGAACGCGGCTTCGGCCAGTGGATCCTGATTCGCTCGTGACCTTGAAGATTAGGTCACAGAGGAGAAGCGCACACGTTTTTCTGGGATTTTGGGATCTAGAGAAGTAGGGACATACATATAGAGGCTCGTACACTATTATTTTTCTTATATAAACCGTTTTAAGTGCTAATTTGTGTAGGTTGCACCGATTAATAGTCAACTAATTAAATCAGTTAGTCATCCGAACTCCGATTAATCGCTACTCCCAAGCCGACCGAGCAGTTAACGATTGACGATTTCCTTACCATCGGTATCAACTTTACTATCAAAGACTTAACTTGGCACAACAATGCAATAAAATAAAGATAAGGAGAGGTTGCTACAGTAGTAACAACTTCCAAGACACAACAAAACAGTAGCAAAATAAACACATGGGTTATCTCCCAAGAAGTGCTTTCTTTATAGCCATTAAGATGGACTCAGTAATTTTAATGATGCTCTCGCAAAGTCGCAAGAAATAAGAGTTGAAGCAAAAGAGAGCATCAAAAGCAAATAAGAAACACTTTTAAGTCTAACCCACTTCCTATGAAAAATAATCTTGTAAATAAACAAGCATAGAAAGGCAACACAAGCGCAAATTCAAAATTCTCAACATAAAGAGGGGAAACTTAATATTATTAAGATGCATATAACCATGTTTCCCTCTCTCATAATAACTTTCAGTAGCATCATGAACAAACTCAATAATATAACTATCACATGAAACACTGTTATCATGAGCTACATGCATAAAATTATTACTCTCCACATAAACATAGTCATTACTGTTAATTGTAGTGGGAGCAAATTCAATAAAATAGCTATCATTATTATTCTCATCACCATAATCATCATATATAGGAGGCATATTATAATCATAATTAATTTTCTCCTAAATAGTAGGTGGACTGAAAATATGATAGTCATCATTGTAATCATCATATATAGGAGGTAAAGTATCATCAAAGTAAATTTTCTCCTCCATGCTTGGGGGACTAAAAATATCATGCTCATCAAAACTAGCTTCCCCAAGCTTAGAATTTTCCATAGCATTAGCAACAATGGTGTTCAAAGCATTCATACTAATAACATTGCCATTAGCATGCATATAAAGTTCCATAGGTTTTTTAATTTTCTCTTCAAACACCTCATGTCCTAATTCATTATAAATTTCATAAAGATCTCTAATTTTTGTTGTTGTTTTCCATTAAGCCTAACTAGCGAAATAAAAACAAGAAACAAAAAGATATAATTGCAGGATCTAAAGGAAATAGCTTCGAGCACTCACACACCGGCAACAGTGCTAGGAAATAGCTTAGTAGTCGAAGGATGTGAACACCTTTTACCTTACCTCCCCAGCAACGGCGCCAGAAAATAGCTTGATGTCTACGCACGCTTCTATTCCTGTAGACAGTGTTGGGCCTCCAAGAGCAGAGGTTAGTAGAACAGCAACAAGTTTCCCTTAAGTGAATCACCCAACGTTTATCGAACTCAGGGAGGTAGAGGTCAAAGATATCCCTCTCAAGCAACCCTGCAATTAAGATACAAGAAGTCTCTTGTGTCCCCAATACACCTAATACACTTGTCAGATGTATAGGTGCACTAGTTCGGCGAATAGATAGTGAAATACAAGTAATATGGATGATTATAAGTAGTAATTGCAATCTGAAATAAAAATGGCAGCAAGCGAACATGTAGCAGAACTTGTTGGAAACAGTGTTTCAATGCTTAGAAACAAGGCCTAGGGATCATACTTTCACTAGTGGACACTCTCAACAATGATCACATAACTGAATAAATAAATGCTACTCTTAAACACTCTCTTGTTGGATAACAAACACCATTCATTGTCTAGGGCTATAGAGCACACCTCAAGCCGGAGTAAACAAGCTCCACAACATCCGGAGTTCATATTAAAGTAACCTCTAGAGTGCATAATAGACCGTTGCAATTTAGACCGAGTACTAACATAGCATACACACTGTCACCAATAGCTATGAAAGGGGGAATAGATCACATCAATACTATCATAGTAATAGTTAACTTCATAATCTACAAGAGATTACAATCATAACCTACGCCAAGTACTACATGATGCACACACTGTCAACTTTACATCATGGAGGAGGAATAGACTACTTTAATAACATCACTAGAGTAACACATAGATTAATAGTGATACAAAGCTCATGATCACATAAAGATCACACCATGGGAGAGAGAGATGAACCACATAGCTATCGGTAGAGCCTTCAGCCTCGGGGGAGAACTACTCCATCCTCATCATGGGAGTCAGCAGCGTCGATGAAGATGGCGATGGAGATGGATTCCGGGGGCACTTCCCCATCCCGGCGGCGTGCCGGAACAGAGACTTCTGTCCCCCGAAACTTGTCTTCGCGATGGCGGAGGCTACGGAACTCTCCGTGGAATATCGTCGATTCTGGTAGGGTTTTCGCAGATGGAAGAATATATAGGCGAAGGGGCGATGTCGGTGGAGTCCCGAGGGGCCCACCCCATAGGGCGGCGCGGCCAGGGGTGGGACCGCACCCCCTAGGGCGTGGCCGCCTCGTGGCTCCTCTTCGTCTCCTCTTTGGTGTTCTGGAAGCCTCCGTGGAAAATAAGACCGTGGGCTTTTGTTTCATCCAATTCCGAGAATATTTCCTGTGTAGGATTTCTGAAACCAAAAACAGCGAAAACAGGAACTGGCGCTTCGACATCTTGTTAATAGGTTAGTACCGGAAAATGCATCAAAATGATATAAAGTGTATATAAAACATGTGAGTATTATCATAAAACTAGCATGAAACATAAGAAATTATAGATACGTTTGAGACGTATCATTAGGGTTTGAGTCTCTATTATCATCTAGTTTCAATTTTTGTTACTCCGAGTCCACATAGCGTACAGTGTGCTTGTTCCCAACCATAGACACAACCTATCGATATACATGACTAGGAACTTCCCCAGAAGAGACTAGTTTTACCGCTCGACAGGCTGCTCGTTAGGGTTTTGGTGCTTTGCATATATTGTTGGCCGTGTTATCAAGGATTTGAGTCAAAAAATAAAAAAAAGAAAATTTGAAAAGAAGCAAAAAGAGATACATAGCTGCGTTACAAAAAGAAAATACAAAAAGAAAAGTGAAGTACTAGTAGAATCAAGTGAAGGCCTAAGTTTTCTTCACTGCACCCGTAGTTGAGCAATCTTGTGCCTGTTTCGTTGAGCTTTGCTAGTGTCTCTCGAGTGCATTGCAACCTTTCCTTCATATAGTTGCATTTCCACATTTATCGCCTTGTGTGAGTATCATTGGTTGTCTACGGTCAGCGCTAGAGCTTGTTATTGGTGCAAATAGGTAGCCTACCTACAGCCCCACATATATCTTCCTTTGTCGTGTGATTTGTTCTTATACCCTTGATATTCGCTTTGCTACATCCGTGCACTAGTTGTTACTACAAGTGGTAAGCAACACTAATTTACTTTGGAACTGTAAGATTTCCTTTTCTTATCAGTTTTTGAGTGAGTTGTGAGAGTACCACCACATATTTTTGATTTTGTGCACTAACCTACTAATCATGTCTGCTAGTGATCAAAAAATTGTTAACCAGGAAAACAAGAGTGCTGCAGATATCATCACATGGAGGGAGTATGAAGCTCTTCGTAATGAGATGCGACGTGAATTCCGCGCTCAAGGTGATGAGCTTAGGAGAACGGTCCAAGGGATCTCCCAGAAGCTGGATACTACATGTGAGACCGTCACTACAATGAAAGATCAAATGATGGATATACAGCGCAGTCTTGCGGATTTGCGACTCGTTGTTGAGAATTTGACCCAACAACAACAAGATGACAAAGATCCTGAGCTTCAAGATGATGCACACAATGCTCGTGGTGCGCCTCGTGGTCACCGTCCTCGTGGTTGGGCTCCACTTGGCCACAATGGTCGTGGACATGATGAGGAAGATGGTTTGGGTACGCCTAAGTTCTCCATACTCAAGTTTGAAGGAGGAGCTGATGTTGAAGAATACCTCACTTGGGAGCTCAAGATTGAAAAGTTATGGAGCTTACATCCGAACTACACTGAAGATAGGAAGATCAAGCTTGCTTCTTCCGAATTTGATGGCTATGCATTCCGTTGGTGGGATGCTTTTGTGCGTAACCGACAAGAGGATGGTGAGAAACCTATTCGCACATGGCGTGCTATGAAGGAGGCGATGACTTCTCGCTTTGTGCCCACAAATTATTTGCGCAATATATTTGATAAGTTGACCCTACTGCGACAAGGTGTGAAGACTGTTGATGAATACTACATGGAGATGGAGTTGCTTATGCAGCGTGGCCGTGTCCGTGAGTCTCTAGAGATGAAAATGCAGCGTTTTCTGAACGGCTTGAAGTATGATATCAAAGGCATTGTTCGTCACTACAGTTACACCAATATGAATCAATTGTTACATCATGCAAGATAAGCTAAAACACAGTTGGCAGAATGTCAACACCCGGATTTTTAAGTCCAGATTCCTATTATGCCATACATCGCAATCCCAGGAAGATTGTTGTTGCGAGACATAACAGTCGATATCATAAGTCATCATCCATTACAAACCATACTTGTCTTACAACTTTAGATCACATGATCCAATATTACACAAATAGTTGATCTAATGATCAATGAACACAATACATAGCGGAAGCATAATAGAAGGGACTATCTAGTCCACAGGCCAACGCTTGACATCAGAAGATTCCTAGTTGTCGTAGGCGTCCTGCTGGTCGTCACCTTGGTAGTTCTGTTCCTCTTCATAGTCTGGCCATTTGATTAGCCAGGGACACAGCCGTGAGTACTTTAAAGTACTCGCAAACTAAAACTAGTATTACTACTATTACTTCTAGTAAGGGGGTGCTAAGCTCTAGTTTAATTTGCATAAAGCTAGTTTTAGTTCACAAGTATTTGATAAAGACTCTTCAAGTGCTAACTAAATCAAGTGGGAACATTAGTGTCATTCCCACAACTCCATTGTGTTTCAAGTCAAGTTACCCTTCAATTCATCAACCATTTTCAAGAAATATCTGACACCGGAAATAGTATGACCTTTCCAACCTTCCGTAACCGTGGACACGGCTATTCGAATAGATTTACACTCTGCAGAGGTTGCACACTTGTGCCACAACATTTGATATTTCATCCGTCAGGGGCAACCCTGAATCATCGTAACTCACTACGCGGATCATCAACCATAACCTTTCACTTACATACCCTAGTATAGGTACCTCTCCCCATGAGCTTGGCCTCCCAGTGAAGACCAACTGTCAACCTGGGAACTGCACAGGGCTTGGGCCGTACATTCACCTCATTTCACATCATTTCACTTACAACGGAGGCAGCCTCGGCCTAACCCCTATGATGCTTGTTCAGAGGGAACCCATACTAAGATGTATAAACTTCCAGTTAAGCCCTAATAATAATCAGGTATTGTGGGGGTACTCAAATTTGGAAAGGTATCACATCCAAACCAACATCAGTTTTGATCAAAATCCACCATATCATTCAAGTCATATTCACCTTCAAAGATCTTTCAATAGAATGACTCTTCATTCCAAGGTTTTCAAATTCAATTCAATTTCACAAGTTCCCATCTAGAGTAGTCAATTTTAGTGGTTAGCACTAGAACTAATCATGAGGGGTGCTATCTTACTTATTGATACGTCTCCGACGTATCGATAATTTCTTATGTTCCATGCCACATTATTGATGTTATCTACATGTTTTATGCACACTTTATGTCATATTCGTGCATTTTCTGGAACTAACCTATTAACAAGATGCCGAAGTGCCGATTCTTTGTTTTACGCTGTTTTTGGTTTCAGAAATCCTAGTAAGGAAATATTCTCGGAATTGGACGAAATCAACGCCCAGGGTCCTATTTTGCCACGAAGCTTCCAGAAGACCGAAGAGGAGACGAAGTGGGGCCACGAGGTGGCCACACCCTAGGGCGGCGCGGCCCCCCCCTTGGCCGCGCGGCCCTGTGATGTGGGCCCCTCGTGCCGCCTCCTGACCTGCCCTTCCGCCTACTTAAAGCCTCCGTCGCGAAACCCCCAGTACCGAGAGCCACGATACGGAAAACCTTCCAGAGACGCCGCCGCCGCCAATCCCATCTCGGGGGATTCAGGAGATCGCCTCCGGCACCCTGCCGGAGAGGGGAATCATCTCCCGGAGGACTCTACGCTGCCATGGTCGCCTCCGGAGTGATGTGTGAGTAGTCTACCCCTGGACTATGGGTCCATAGCAGTAGCTAGATGGTTGTCTTCTCCCCATTGTGCTTAATTGTCGGATCTTGTGAGCTGCCTAACATGATCAAGATCATCTATCTGTAATTCTATATGTTGCGTTTGTTGGGATCCGATGAATAGAGAATACTTGTTATGTTGATTATCAAAGTTATGTCTATGTGTTGTTTATGATCTTGCATGCTCTCCGTTACTAGTAGATGCTCTGGCCAAGTAGATGCTTGTAACTCCAAGAGGGAGTATTTATGCTCGATAGTGGGTTCATGTCTCCGTGAATGCGGGAAGTGAGAAATCTCTAAGATTATGGATGTGCTGTTGCCACTAGGGATAAAACATTAGTGCTATGTTCGAGGATATAGTCACTGATTACATTACGCGCAATACTTAATGCAATTGTCTCTGTTGTTAGCAACTTAATACCGGAGGGGGTTCGGATGATAACTTTGAAGGTGGACTTTTTAGGCATAGATGCATGCTGGATAGCGGTCTATGTACTTTGTCGTAATGCCCAACTAAATCTCACAATACTCATCATAATATGTATGTGCATGGTCATGCCCTCTTTATTTGTCAATTGCCCAACTGTAATTTGTTCACCCAACATGCTGTTTATCTTATGGGAGAGACACCTCTAGTGAACTGTGGACCCCGGTCCAATTCTCTATACTGAAATACAATCTACTGCAATACTGTTCTACTATTTTCTGCAAACAATCATCATCCACACTATACATCTAATCCTTTGCTACAGCAAGCCGGTGAGATTGACAACCTCACTGTTTCGTTGGGGCAAAGTACTTTGGTTGTGTTGTGCAGGTTCCACGTTGGCGCCGGAATCCCTGGTGTGGCGCCGCACTACATCCCGCCGCCATCAACCTTCAACGTGCTTCTTGACTCCTACTGGTTCGATTAAACCTTGGTTTCTTACTGAGGGAAACTTGCCGCTGTGCGCATCACACCTTCCTCTTGGGGTTCCCAACGGACGTGTCAACCACACGCATCAAGCAAATTTCTGGCGCCGTTGCCGGGGAGATCAAGGCACGCTGCAAGGGGAGTCTCCACATCCCAATCTCTTTACTTTGTTTTTGTCTTGCTTAGTTTTATTTACTACTTTGTTTGCTGCACTAAATCAAAATACAAAAAAATTAGTTGCTAGTTTTACTTTACTTACTGTCTTGTTTACTATATCAAAAACACACAAAAAAATTAGTTACTCGCATTTACTTTATCTAGTTTGCTTTATTTACTACTGCTAAAATGGCTACCCCTGAAAATACTAAGTTGTGTGACTTCACAACCACAAATAATAATGATTTCTTATGCACACCTATTGCTCCACCTGCTACTACAACAGAATTCTTTGAAATTAAACCTGCTTTACTAAATCTTGTTATGCGAGAGCAATTTTCTGGTGTTAGTTCTGATGATGCTGCTGCCCATCTTAATAATTTTGTTGAACTATGTGAAATGCAAAAATATAAAGATGTAGATGGTGACATTATAAAATTAAAACTGTTCCCTTTCTCATTAAGAGGAAGAGCTAAAGATTGGTTGCTATCTCTGCCTAAGAATAGTATTGATTCATGGACTAAATGCAAGGATGCTTTTATTGGTAGATATTATCCCCCTGCTAAAATTATATCTTTGAGGAGTAGCATAATGAATTTTAAACAATTAGATACTGAGCATGTTGCACAAGCATGGGAAAGAATGAAATCTCTGGTTAAAAATTGCCCAACCCATGGACTGACTACTTGGATGATCATCCAAACCTTCTATGCAGGACTAAATTTTTCTTCGCGGAATTTATTGGATTCAGCTGCTGGAGGTACCTTTATGTCCATCACTCTTGGTGAAGCAACAAAGCTTCTTGATAATATGATGATCAATTACTCTGAATGGCACACGGAAAGAGCTCCACAAGGTAAGAAGGTAAATTCTGTCGAAGAAACCTCTTCCTTGAGTGATAAGATTGATGCTATTATGTCTATGCTTGTGAATGATAGGACTAATGTTGATCCTAATAATGTTCCGTTAGCTTCATTGGTTGCCCAAGAAGAACATGTTGATGTAAACTTCATTAAAAATAATAATTTCAACAACAATGCTTACCGGAACAATTCTAGTAACAACTATAGGCCATATCCTTATAATAATGGTAATGGTTATGCTAATTCTTATGGGAATTCCTACAATAATAATAGGAACACACCCCCTGGACTTGAAGCTATGCTTAAAGAATTTATTAGTACACAAACTGCCTTTAACAAATCTGTTGAAGAAAAGCTTGGGAAAATTGATATACTTGCTTCTAAAGTTGATAGTCTTGCCTCTGATGTTGATCTTTTGAAATCGAAAGTTATGCCTAATAGGGATATTGAAAATAAAATTGTTACTACAGCAAATGCCATCCAAGTTAGAATTAATGAGAATATAAGATTAATGGCCGAACTGCGTGCTAGGTGGGATAGAGAAGAAAATGAAAAACTAGCTAAAGAGAAAAATGTAGCTAAAGTTTGGACTATTACCACCACAAGCAATGGTAATGCTACACATGTTGCTGCACCTCCTACTATTAATAATAAAAGAATTGGTGTTAGCAATCTTTCCACTTCTAATGCAAAGCGCGAGAAACTGCCTGAAACTTCTAAAACTGCTGAAATTTTTTCCAACATTGGGGATGATGATCCCATTGCTTTAGATTATAATGGTTTGAATTTTGATGATTGCCACATCTCTGAAGTTATAAAGTTCTTGCAAAAACTTGCTAAAAGTCCTAATGCTAGTGCTATAAATTTGGCTTTCACGCAACATATTACAAATGCTCTCATAAAAGCTAGAGAAGAGAAACTAGAACGCGAAGCCTCTATTCCTAGAAAGCTAGAGGATGGTTGGGAGCCCATCATTAAGATGAAGGTTAAAGATTTTGATTGTAATGCTTTATGTGATCTTGGTGCAAGTATTTCCGTTATGCCTAAGAAAATTTATAATATGCTTGACTTGCCACCGCTGAAGAATTGTTATTTGGATGTTAATCTTGCTGATCATTCTACAAAGAAACCTTTGGGGAAAGTTGATAATGTTCACATTACCGTTAACAATAACCTTGTCCCCATTGATTTTGTTGTCTTGGATATTGAATGCAATGCATCTTGTCCCATTATATTGGGAAGACCTTTTCTTCGAACCGTTGGTGCTATCATTGATATGAAGGAAGGTAATATAAAATATCAATTTCCTCTCAAGAAAGGTATGGAACACTTCCCTAGAAAGAGAATGAAGTTACCTTTTGATTCTATTATTAGAACAAATTATGATGTTGACACTTCGTCTCTTGATAATACTTGATACACACTTTCTGCGCCTAGCTGAAAGGCGTTAAAGAAAAGCGCTTATGGGAGACAACCCATGGTTTTTACTACAGTACTTTGTTTTTATTTTGTGTCTTGGAAGTTGTTTACTACTGTAGCAACCTCTCCTTATCTTAGTTTAGTGTTTTGTTGTGCCAAGTAAAGTCGTTGATAGAAAAGTTCATACTAGATTTGGATTACTGCGCAGAAACAGATTTCTTTGCTGTCACGAATCTGGGCTGTTTTCTCTGTAGGTAACTCAGAAAATTATGCCAATTTACGTGAGTGATCCTCAGATATGTACGCAACTTTCATTAAATTTGAGCATTTTCATTTGAGCAAGTCTGGTGCCTCGATAAAATTTGTCAATACGAACTGTTCTGTTTTGACAGATTCTGCCTTTTATTTCGCATTGCCTCTTTTGCTATGTTGGATGAATTTCTTTGATCCTTTAATATCCAGTAACTTTATGCAATGTCCAGAAGTGTTAAGAATGATTGTGTCACCTCTGAACATGTTAATTTTTATTGTCACTAACCCTCTAATGAGTTGTTCTAAGTTTGGTGTGGAGGAAGTTTTCAAGGATCAAGAGAGGAGTATGATGCAACATGATCAAGGAGAGTGAAAGCTCTAAGCTTGGGGATGCCCCGGTGGTTCACCCCTGCATATTCTAAGAAGACTCAAGCGTCTAAGCTTGGGGATGCCCAAGGCATCCCCTTCTTCATCGACAACATTATCAGGTTCCTCCCCTGAAACTATATTTTTTTTCCATCACATCTTATGTGCTTTTCTTGGAGCATCGGTTTGTTTTTGTTTTTTGTTTTGTTTGAATAAAATGGATCCTAGCATTCACTTTATGGGAGAGAGACACGCTCCGCTGTAGCATATGGACAAGTATGTCCTTAGTTTCTACTCATAGTATTCATGGCGAAGTTTCTTCTTCGTTAAATTGTTATATGGTTGGAATTGGAAAATGATACATGTAGTAATTTGCTATAATGTCTTGGATAATGTGATACTTAGCAATTGTTGTGCTCATGTTTAAGCTCTTGCATCATATACTTTGCACCCATTAATGAAGAAATACATAGAGCATGCTAAAATTTGGTTTGCATATTTGGTTTCTCTAAGGTCTAGATAATTTCTAGTATTGAGTTTGAACAACAAGGAAGACGGTGTAGAGTCTTATAATGTTTACAATGTGTCTTTTATGTGAGTTTTGCTACACCGGTTCATCCTTGTGTTTGTTTCAAATAGCCTTGCTAGCCTAAACCTTGTATCGAGAGGGATTACTTCTCATGCATCCAAAATCCTTGAGCCAACCACTATGCCATTTGTGTCCACCATACCTACCTACTACATGGTATTTTCCGCCATTCCAAAGTAAATTGCTTGAGTGCTACCTTTAAAATTCCATCATTAACCTTTGCAATATATAGCTCATGGGACAAATAGCTTAAAAACTATTGTGGTATTGAATATGTACTTATGCACTTTATCTCTTATTAAGTTGCTTGTTGTGCGATAACCATGTTCACTGGGGACGCCATCAACTACTCTTTGTTGAATTTCATGTGAGTTGCTATGCATGTTCGTCTTGTCTGAAGTAAGAGAGATCTACCACCTTATGGTTAAGCATGCATATTGTTAGAGAAGAACATTGGGCCGCTAATTAAAGCCATGATCCATGGTGGAAGTTTCAGTTTTGGACAATATCCACAATCTCATATGAGAAAATTATTAATTGTTGTTACATGCTTATGCATAAAAGAGGAGTCCATTATCTGTTGTCTATGTTGTCCCGGTATGGATGTCTAAGTTGAGAATAATCAATAGCGAGAAATCCAATGCGAGCTTTCTCCTTAGACCTTTGTACAAAGTGGCATAGAGGTACCCCTTTGTGACACTTGGTTAAAACATGTGCATTGCGATGATCCGGTAGTCCAAGCTAATTAGGACAAGGTGCGGGCACTATTAGTATACTATGCATGAGGCTTGCAACTTGTAAGATATAATTTACATGATACATATGCTTTATTACTACCATTGACAAAATTGTTTCATGTTTTCAAAATCAAAGCTCTAGCACAAATATAGCAATCGATGCTTTTCCTCTATGGAGGACCATTCTTTTACCTTCATTGTTGAGTCAGTTCACCTATTCCTTTCCACCTCAAGAAGCAAACACTTGTGTGAACTGTGCATTGATTCCTACATACTTGCATATTGCACTTATTATATTACTCTATGTTGACAATATCCATGAGATATACATGTTACAAGTTGAAAGCAACCGCTGAAACTTAATCTTCCTTTGTGTTGCTTCAATGCTTTTACTATGAATTATTGCTTTATGAGTTAACTCTTATGCAAGACTTATTGATGCTTGTCTTGAAGTACTATTCATGAAAAGTCTTTGCTATATGATTCACTTGTTTACTCATGTCATATACATTGTTTTGATCGCTGCATTCGCTATATATGCTTTACAAATAGTATGATCAAGGTTATGATGGCATGTCACTCCAGAAATTATCTTTGTTATCGTTTTACCTGCTCGGGACGAGCAGAACTAAGCTTGGGGATGCTGATACGTCTCCGACGTATCGATAATTTCTTATGTTCCATGCCACATTATTGATGTTATCTACATGTTTTATGCACACTTTATGTCATATTCGTGCATTTTCTGGAACTAACCTATTAACAAGATGCCGAAGTGTCGATTCTTTGTTTCTGCTGTTTTTGGTTTCAGAAATCCTAGTAAGGAAATATTCTCGGAATTGGACGAAATCAACGCCCAGGGTCCTATTTTGCCACGAAGCTTCCAGAAGACCGAAGAGGAGACGAAGTGGGGCCACGAGGTGGCCACACCCTAGGGCGGCGCGGCCCCCCTTGGCCGCGCGGCCCTGTGGTGTGGGCCCTCGTGCCGCCTCCTGACCTGCCCTTCCGCCTACTTAAAGCCTCCGTCGCGAAACCCCCTGTACCGAGAGCCACGATACGGAAAACCTTCCGGAGACGCCGCCGCCGCCAATCCCATCTCGGGATTCAGAGATCGCCTCCGGCACCCTGCCGGAGAGGGGAATCATCTCCCGGAGGACTCTACGCCGCCATGGTCGCCTCCGGAGTGATGTGTGAGTAGTCTACCCCTGGACTATGGGTCCATAGCAGTAGCTAGATGGTTGTCTTCTCCCCATTGTGCTTAATTGTCGGATCTTGTGAGCTGCCTAACATGATCAAGATCATCTATCTGTAATTCTATATGTTGCGTTTGTTGGGATCCGATGAATAGAGAATACTTGTTATGTTGATTATCAAAGTTATGTCTATGTGTTGTTTATGATCTTGCATGCTCTCCGTTACTAGTAGATGCTCTGGCCAAGTAGATGCTTGTAACTCCAAGAGGGAGTATTTATGCTCGATAGTGGGTTCATGTCTCCGTGAATCTGGGGAAGTGACAGAAATCTCTAAGATTATGGATGTGCTGTTGCCACTAGGGATAAAACATTAGTGCTATGTTCGAGGATATAGTCACTGATTACATTACGCGCAATACTTAATGCAATTGTCTGTTGTTAGCAACTTAATACTGGAGGGGGTTCGGATGATAACCTGAAGGTGGACTTTTTAGGCATAGATGCATGCTGGATAGCGGTCTATGTACTTTGTCGTAATGCCCAACTAAATCTCACAATACTCATCATAATATGTATGTGCATGGTCATGCCCTCTTTATTTGTCAATTGCCCAACTGTAATTTGTTCACCCAACATGCTGTTTATCTTATGGGAGAGACACCTCTAGTGAACTGTGGACCCCGGTCCAATTCTCTATACTGAAATACAATCATCGCAATATCTTTGTTCTACTGTTTTCTGCAAACAATCATCATCCACACTATACATCTAATCCTTTGTTACAGCAAGCCGGTGAGATTGACAACCTCACTGTTTCGTTGGGGCAAAGTACTTTGGTTGTGTTGTGCAGGTTCCACGTTGGCGCCGGAATCCCTGGTGTGGCGCCGCACTACATCCCGCCGCCATCAACCTTCAACGTGCTTCTTGACTCCTACTGGTTCGATTAAACCTTGGTTTCTTACTGAGGGAAACTTGCCGCTGTGCGCATCACACCTTCCTCTTGGGGTTCCCAACGGACGTGTCAACCACACGCATCACTTATCCATCTTTGAAGCTAACTTTACTACTCCTGTACCACTCTATACTTATACCAAAGTTAACTATAAAAGTAATCTTTGAGAAACAAAGTAAAACCTTGTAAGGTAAAAACTTGGGATGGGATTGTTGCACATAAAGTAAAAGTAATGTTGTCTTGCTCAAATAGAGCTTTGCACTTGCAAGAATATTAGCTTGCCTTGATTGGGGTAGTGATCACAATTCTCTTCTTCCTCTTCTTGGTAGAAGCCCTCCTCCTCTTGATAGTCTCCGGTACTACCGTCTAAAAATGGATACAAGATAACAATCACCAAACAAGCTTAAGGGCTAGACTAAGTACACACAATGGGTTCACACAAACTATCCTAGCATCATAACATTCCTTACATGTTGGTTGGATTTGTTTTCTTTTTAAGAAAAATAATTTCCTCTCATTACATATATAGAATAGAGTTTCTATTTAGTCCTTGGAGGAAATAATTTCCTCTCATTGAATCTTATTAAGATTTAATCTCCTCCAACAATCATGCATGAATCCATGTTGACCAAGGTCAACTATTCATCATCATTATTTGGTAAAATAATTTAAATGAGGTAGAATGCCTCATACCATTTAACAATACCACTTGTGATTTAACATCACCAAGTAATTCAATGTGAGAGTAATTAGACCAAGGTCACAATTTCATATGAAATTACTTGGGACAAGATTTTAATGGGGGAAACCACCTCATATGATTGATTATATAGTTTTGGACAATATCATTTGACTAGAATAGCCATAAAGTCCTTTCTTTAAACTAGGGCATGATCACACAAAGTAACCATGCCATATTTTTACATAATAAATTAGAGTATGTGAAATGTGATCTATGAGAGTTGAAATCAACTCAAAAGCATTTTTGGTTGATTTTTAATAATTGTTTGAAGTTGCAAAAGTCCATGCCTTGTTCTTTTTATCACATTAATTCTACAATGAATCTCCAGATGAGACCAGTGGGGTTGTGTAGATCTTTTCTCTATCTTTCTATCAATATGAAATTCATCAAATTTGGTTGAGCCAATTTGATTCTATTCAATTTTGAAAATGGAACCAGTAAGCAATTTGATTTAAATTAACTCCAAGGAATTTGAATTCGTGGGCTCACGCAGGAAACTAACTGGGCCGAATTGGATTTAAACAGGGGATTCCAGCCCACCACGCGTCTCGCACGCATGGGCTATTTGATTGGTGGGCTCCACCTGTCAGCCTCCCTTTAAACGCGAAAGGGTACGGGGGTTTCCGAGGCATAGGATTAGAGTTGGATCGGACGGCTCACGCACGTCGTCATCTCCGGCGAGACTCGCTACTGGCGCGGCGAGGCAGGTGGTCCGGCGAGCTCACCGTGGCTCCATCGAGGGTTGGCAGTATGCTCGAGGACGATGTCGACGACGGCGAAGCTCCTGGTACCAGCGGCGCGTCCTGGGGCAGCTCCTATCAACGGCGAGCTTCTGCGACAGCGCACGGCAGTGATGGAGCAATTGGGCAGTGGCGGTGTCTAATGTCGATGGGCGAGTGGCTGAGGAGGTCGAGGGAGGAAAGGTGAGTACGGTGGTGTGAAGAATTCGACGCGAGGCGGTCTCCTTTTATAGGCACGGAAGGGTGCCATGGGTGCTGCGACAAGTCGACCACGGTGCGGGCTCTCCGGCGAGCTAGCGAGCTAGGCGAGGGCGGCGTCCTGTTCAGCGTGTCCAAGCGGTCCTCTGGGCGGCGCTGGCTAGGCTAGGCGGTGCCCAACACGGTTGGGTGGTCGCGGTGTACTGCACGACAATGGCGGGATGCGGTCGTCATCTCCGGCGGTGGCGGGCGCGGGTCTGTGTTGCGAGCGTGTCTGGCGCGTTCGCGGTGGCACGTCGATGCTCAACATGGAGAAAAGGGGGCCAGGGGTGGCGTGAGGTGGCGAGGCGACGTGTGTGTTGCGCGTGCCCATGCCGTCTTCGGCATGCGCAGGGCGTCGTGGGCGCGCGCGTGTCTGGAGCCTGTGGGGTAATTCCTCGACCCGGGCTAGGGCAGGTGAGTGCAGTAGTGTGAGGTGGTGCCGTTTGGCATGGTGGCCAGGGCTGGAGAAGAGAGGGGAGAGGAGAGGGTGTCCATGGGGGACATGGCCGGCATGGCCATGGCTATGCCATGTTTGGCCCTCCTACTAGGGTTTAAATGACGGGGTTAGGGCTAGAGGTGACCAGGGGACAGGGTGGAGGCAAGTGGTGAGAGGGTTTGGGCCAAACACTATTGAGAATAGTGTTTTTGATTTGAATTGGAATTGAATTCCCAAGTTTTTGTCAAATTTGTCTTATGCATTTTAATTTGAAAATTGTGAGAGGGATGTATTGGACTTGCTTCAAATGACCAGAGACACACAATGGTGGTGGTGGTATTTAAAAATAAAAAGAAATGCAAAATTTCAAAGTGTGTGTGTTGTTGAATTTGTTAAAAAGTCCCAACTTTGCTTGAGCATAGTTTTGAATCTAGGATGAATTTGCAATGATGGTCTTTACCAAAGTTGTTCACCTTGATGTGTACTTGGATGAGGTGCCAAGGTTTGACAAAGTTTAGTTTAGAAAACTCTTAATACAGGGGCTCAAAGTGGGTAAGATATTAAAAGTGGCACATATGACCATTATCATATGTTACTAGGTTTTTTGATTTTCTCTTGATTTTATTTGGGTTTCTTTGGTTTAAAAAGTGTTTATAAGTGTTTAGTAACATTCTCCAACCAATGGCACAAGCCAAAGTGGCCTAGGTTAAAGTTTTGCAAAATGTCCATAAGCACATGTGTGTGTTGAAATGGATTTTTCCTATTTTTCTGTTTTGGTTCACTTGATCCACAAAGAGCATGTGATAGGGTCTAATTAGGGTTAGATTGAGTTTGAAACAAATTTCAAACCATTTGGTTAAGGTATGAGGGCATAGGGCAAGATTTGCCATTATGGCTATGTGTCACATATGCCTCCATGAACTTGGTTATTTTCTTTTTGTTTCACAAAGGATTTAGTTGGTAAGCCCTAGGTTAGGTTTGTTGAGGTATTTCCAATCATCCCACAAGGTAGCACATGGCCTAACTCATCATTGGCAAAAATATCCATAGGCTTACATAGGCCTTTTCTTTTTAATTTAATTTATTTTTATTTGGTTTAAATTGGATGGTGAGAAGGAGAGTTAGGTTTAGGGTTTAGTGGGGTCTAACAATGGTTCACAACCATCTAGAAAAGTAAAAAGGGTATTGGTCAAGATTTGCATACTAGGGCTATATGCCCACATATGTCTTTTTATTTTATTTTAATCTCTTCATATTTGATCCTATTTGGTTTTGAGAAGGTTAGGGTTTTGGGTTTTGGAAATGTGTGTAATTCAATAAACAAACAATCATGGCAATAACACAAGGATTAGGTATGAGTACTATGCATAGCACCCTATGTAAGAAAAGTTTTTGTTGGTTCTCATTTTTGGAGAAAAGAAATTCATTTTCTTCTTTGTTTGAAAAATTGAGATGTTACAAACCCTTCCCCCTTAAACAAATCTCGTCCCGAGATTTTAATAAAAGTTAGGTTCCTAAGAGAGATTGGGTAATTGGATTGACAAGAAAACATACTTGGCATGGCCTGAGGTGCTTCCTGTGCTTCTGTTGCCTTCATGTGGTAGAGGCGACCGTTGTGGTTGTTCTGGTTCCTTCTGGCTGCGAAACGGCGCTGTTGCTGGGCAGGTGCAGCAGGGTTGGTGGCAGTCTTGGCTAATCTTTTGGGGCACTCATTGGAGTAGTGACCCACAATTCCACATTCGTAACAAGTTATGGTTGACTTGTCCTTGGGGGTGACGGGGATGGCATTGCTTCCAGTCCTCGGACCAGTGTTGGTGTTGTTGTTGCTCCCATTGTTGTTGTTGCTATTGTGGTTGTTGGTGTTGTTGGAATTGTTGTTGTTGTTGCCTCCGGGCTTCGGGGGTCCTCCATGGTTGTTGGTGTAGTTTGGGCGATACGTCTGAGAAGGGGGCTTGTTGTATCTTGGGGCAAATCCTCCAGATGACTTGCTGCGGTACTTCGGGGCATTGCTGGACCCATTCTGGTTCATCATCCGGCGTTTGCGGTTCTCGTTGGCTTGGTTGAGCTTGCCCTCCATCTGGATGGCGGAGTCCACCAAGGCTTCAAGGTCGGCAAAGGGGATGTTGACTAGCACAGTCTGCATCTCGTCATGCAGTCCGTCCAGGAATCTCTCCTGCCTCTTCTCGGTGGTGTCGGTCTCGTCGGGGGCGTACCTTGACAGGGTAAGGAACCTGTCGCGGTATTCTACCACCGTCATCCGTCCTTGCTTGAGTTCTCGGAACTCGTCCCTCATCTTCTTGATCAGTCCTTGGGGCACATGGTACTTGCTAAACTTGAGTTTGAAGTCTTCCCAAGTCATCATCTGTCCCGCATTCATTGCACGGGCACTCGTCCACCAGGCTCTTGCAGGTCCTGACAGGTAGTGGGTGGTGAACAGTACTTTCTCTGCGGCTTCAACTCCCGCAACTTCCAGGTTATTCTCCATGGCCTGGAGGCAGTCATCAGCATCTAGGGGTTCTTCTGTCTTGCTGAACATGGGTGGGTTGGTGTTCTGAAAGTTCTTCAATTTTGATCCAGGGTGATCGTTGTTTCCATGGCCTTGATTGTTCTGAGCTATTTGTTGCGGTGCAACAATGTTGGCTTGTCGTTCAGCTCTCTCGGCTTCGCGGTCTGCCATCATCATCTGCAGCATTTGCATCATTGCATCCTGGTTGGTGCTGCGGGTTGGTGGGGCCATCTGAACATTGAGGTAGATGATAAGATAAGAGGGAAATTTCTAGGGTTTGTTTGGTTTAAAGTTCAAAACTTGAAAACTTGAGTAGTGTTGAGGGGATAAAAACCAACAACACTTTTTCATTCATACCAAACATCACACATTACAAAGCTAACACACCGTTGGTTTGAGGAACCATTCATTCGTTCTACGATACAAGGGGATCCTGATACAAACTCACACCTACGATAGTGCTTTAATGATACTACTCTTCAGGGGGATTCTTCATCTTCAAGGGTAATGTGCTTGGCGAAATGCGAGGGCGTTGTCCAACTCTTTGCGGGTCTTGTACAGCATGAAATCCAGATATGCCACATAGTGGTTCATTTCCGGGTGCGGGGGCATGGTTATTGGTCTTCCCATGGGGTCATGTCTTGGGTAGTAGATGAAGCGAGTGTTTTTTGAGTTTGTTCACATTCTGTCCACACAGACGGGTAATTGCTTCTTGCATACCTCTGACTATTCCTTCCTTCCAAGTGTTTCCCGTTACAGAAAACCATATGGTTTCCCATATTGGGGCTCCAAGCTTTCCTCTCAGATCTGCAGTAACTTCCCACCGAGGTGGTACTCCTGACTGATTATTGAGTGGTATTCCGAAGAACTCGGGATATGGGCGTCCTAGATATTCAACTAGTTGCTTCAAATCCTTCTCGAACATTAGGTTTCCTCCGTGGCCAAGATGATAGGACTCACAGTTGTACTCCATCTGTGAAGAATTAGGATGAGTAAGTTAGAGAAGTGGTCAAGTGTGCAAAATTTATGTAGAATTACAAGGAAAAGTAGAGTATGGATTTCTTATTTTGAAAAGATCTCAAAGATAAGAGTGAGAATAAGTTTTTATAAATATTCACTTCATTTGTTTTGAAACTAAGTTTTTCAGACGTCCATTCTAACTAGGGTCTCCTAAGGTCAAACAATGGCTCTGATACCAACTTGTCAATACCCGGATTTTTAAGTCCAGATGCCTATTATGCCATACATCGCAATCCCAGGAAGATTGTTGTTGCGAGACATAACAGTCGATATCGTAAGTCATCATTCATTACAAACCATACTTGTCTTACAACTTTAGATCACATGATCCAATATTACACAAATATTTGATCTAATGATCAACGAACACAATACATAGCGGAAGCACAATAGAAGGGACTATCTAGTCCACAGGCCAACACTTGACGTCAGAAGATTCCTAGTTGTCGTAGTCGTCCTGCTGGTCGTCACCTTGGTAGTTCTGCTCCTCTTCATAGTCTGGCCATTTGAATAGCCAGGGACACAGCCGTGAGTACTTTAAAGTACTCGCAAACTAATACTAGTATTACTACTATTACTTCTAGTAAGGGGGTGCTAAGCTCTAGTTGAATTTGCATAAAGCTAGTTTTAGTTCACAAGTATTTGATAAAGACTCTTCAAGTGTTAACTAACTCAAGTGGGAACATTAGTGTCATTCCCACAACTCTGTTGTGTTTCAAGTCAAGTCACCCTTCAATTCATCAACCATTTTCAAGAAATATCTGACACCGGAAACAGTATGGCCTTTCCAACTGACCGTAACCGTGGACACGACTATTCGAATAGATTTACACTCTACAGAGGTTGCACACTTGTGCCACAACATTTGATTTCATCTGTCAGGGGCAACCCTGAATCATCGTAACTCAGTACGTGGATCATCAACCATAACCTTTCACTTACATACCCTAGTATAGGTACCTCTCCCCATGAGCTTGGCCTCCCAGTGAAGACCTACTGTCAACCTGGGAACTGCACAGGGCTTGGGCCGTACATTCACCTCATTTCACAACATTTCACTTACAATGGAGGCAGCCTCGGCCTAACCCCTATGATGCTTGTTCAGAGGGAACCCATACTAAGATGTATAAACTTCTAGTTAAGCCCTACCCATAATCAGGTATTATGGGGTACTCAAATTTGGAAAGGTATCGCATCCAAACCAACATCAGTTTTGATCAAAATCCACCATATCATTCAAGTCATATTCACCTTCAAAGATCTTTCAATAGAATGACTCTTCATTCCAAGGTTTTCAAATTCAATTCAATTTCACAAGTTCCCATCTAGAGTAGTCAATTTTAGTGGTTAGCACTAGCACTAATCATGAGGGGTACTATCTTACTTATCCATCTTTGAAGCTAACTTTACTACTCCTGTACCACTCTATACTTATACCAAAGTTAACTATAAAAGTAATTTTTGAGAAACAAAGTAAAAGCTTGTAAGGTAAAAACTTGGGATGAGATTGTTGCACATAAAGTAAAAGTAATATTGTCTTGCTCAAATAGAGCTTTGCAGTTGCAAGAATATTAGCTTGCCTTGATTGGGGTAGTGATCACAGTTCTCTTCTTCCTCTTCTTGGTAGAAGCCCTCCTCCTCTTGATAGTCTCCGGTACTAGCGTCTAAAAATGGATACGAGATAACAATCACCAAACAAGCTTAAGGACTAGACTAAGTACACACAATGGGTTCACACAAACTGTACTAGCATCATAACATTCCTTACATGATGGTTGGATTTGTTTTCTTTTTAAGAAAAATAATTTCCTCTCATTACATATATAGATTAGAGTTTCTATTTAGTTCTTGGAGGAAATAATTTCCTCTCATTGAATCTTATTAAGATTTAATCTCCTCCAACAATCATGCATGAATCCATGTTGACCAAGGTCAACTATTCATCATCATTATTTGGGAAAATAATTTAAATGAGGTAGAATGCCTCATACCATTTAACAATACCACTTGTGATTTAACATCACCAATTAATTCAATGTGAGAGTAATTAGACCAAGGTCACAATTTCATATGAAATTACTTGGGACAAGATTTTAATGAGGGAAACCACCTCATATGATTGATTATATAGTTTTGGACAATATCATTTGACTAGAATAGCCATAAAGTCCTTTCTTTAAACTAGTCCATGCTCACACAAAGTAACCATGCTATATTTTTACATAATCAATTAGAGTATGTGAAATGTGATCTATGAGAGTTGAAATCAACTCAAAAGCATTTTTGGTTGATTTTTAATAATTGTTTGAAGTTGCAAAAGTCCCTGCCTTGTTCTTTTTATCACATTAATTCTACAATGAATCTCCACATGAGACCAGTGGGGTTGTGTAGATCTTTTCTCTAGCTTTCTATCAATATGAAATTCATCAAATTTGGTTGAGCCAATTTGATTCTATTAAATTTTGAAAATGGAACCAGTAAGCAATTTGATTTAAATTAACTCCAACGAATTTGAATTCGTGGGCTCGCGCGGGAAACTAACTGGGCCGCCTTGCACGCGTGGGCTGTCTGACGGGTGGGCTCCACCTGTCAGCCTCCCTTTAAACGCGAAAGGGTACGGGGGTTTCTGAGGCGTAGGATTAGAGTTGGATCGGACGGCTCACGCACGTCATCATCTCCGGCGAGACTCGCTACTGGCGCGGCGAGGCAGGTGGTCCAGCGAGCTCACCGTGGCTCCAGCGAGGGTTGGTAGTATGCTCGAGGACGATGTCGACGATGGCGAAGCTCCTGGTACCAGCGGCGCGTCCTGGGGCAGATCCAATCAACGACGAGCTTCTGCGACGGCGCACGGCAGTGATGGAGCAATTGGGCAGCGGCGGTGGCTAATGTCGATGGGCGAGTGGCTGAGGAGGTCGAGGGAGGAGAGGTGAGTGCGGTGGTGTGAAGGATTCGACGCGAGGCGGTCTCCTTTTATAGGCACGGAAGGGTGCCGTGGGTGCTGCGGCAAGTCGACCACGACGCGGGCTCTCCGGCGAGCTAGCGAGCTAGGCGAGGGCGGCGTCCTGTTCAGCGTGTCCAAGCGGTCCTCTGGGCGGCGCTGGCTAGGCTAGGCGATGCCAACGCGGTCGGGTGGTCACGGTGTACTGCACGGCAATTGCGGGATGCGGTCGTCATCTCCGGCGGCGGCGGGCGCGGGTCTGTGTTGCGAGCGTGTCTGGCGCATTCGCGGTGGCACGGCGATGCTCAACGTGGAGAAAAGGGGGCCAGGGGTGGCGTGAGGTGGCGAGGCGTCGCGTGTGCTGGGCGTGCCCAATCGTCTTCGGCATGCGCAGGGCGTCGTGGGCGCGCACGTGTCTGGCGCTTGTGGGGTAATTCCTTGACCCGGGCTAGGGCAGGTGAGTGCAGTAGGGTGAGGTGGTGCCGTTTGGCACGGTGGCCAGGGCTGGAGAAGAGAGGGGAGAGGAGAGGGTGTCCATGGGGGACATGGCCGGCATGTCCATGGCTATGCCATGTTTGTCCCTCCTACTAGGGTTTAAATGATGGGGTTAGGGCTAGAGGTGACCAGGGGACAGGGTGGAGGCAAGTGGTGAGAGGGTTTGGGCCAAACACTATTGAGAATAGTGTTTTTGATTTGAATTGGAATTGAATTCCCAAGTTTTTGTCAAATTTGTCTTATGCATTTTAATTTGAAAATTGTGAGAGGGATGTATTGGACTTGCTTCAAATGACCAGAGACACACAATGGTGGTGGTGGTATTTAAAAATAAAAAGAAATGCAAAATTTCAAAGTGGGTGTGATGTCGAATTTGTTAAAAAGTCCCAACTTTGCTTGAGCATAGTTTTGAATCTAGGATGAATTTGCAATGATGGTCTTTACCAAAGTTGTTCACCTTGATGTGTACTTGGATGACGTGCCAAGGTTTGATAAAGTTTAGTTTAGAAAACTCTTAATACAAGGGCTCAAAGTGGGTAAGATATTAAAAGTGGCACATATGACCATTATCATATGTGACTAGGTTTTTGATTTTCTCTTGATTTGATTTGGGTTTCTTTGGATCAAAAAGTGTTTATAAGTTTTTAATAACATTCTCCAACCAATGGCACAAGCCAAAGTGGCCTAGGTTAAAGTTTTGCAAAATGTCCATAAGCACATGTGTGTGTTGAAATGGATTTTTCCTATTTTTCTATTTTGGTTCACTTGATCCACAAAGAGCATGTGATAGGGTCTAATTAGGGTTAGATTGAGTTTTATACAAATTTCAAACCATTTGGTTAAGGTATGAGGGCATAGGGCAAGATTTGCCATTATGGCTATGTGTCACATATGCCTCCATGCACTTGGTAATTTTCTTTTTGTTTCACAAAGGATTTAGTTGGTAAGCCCTAGGTTAGGTTTGTTGAGGTATTTCCAATCATCCCACAAGGTAGCACATGGCCTAACTCATCATTGGCAAAAATATCCATAGGCTTACATAGGCCTTTTCTTTTTAATTTAATTTATTTTTATTTGGTTTAAATTGGATGGTGAGAAGGAGAGTAAGGTTTATGGTTTAGTGGGGTCTAACAATGGTTCACAACCATCTAGAAAAGTAAAAAGGGTATTGGTCAAGATTTGCATACTAGGGCTATATGCCCACATATGTCTTTTTATTTTATTTTAATCCCTTCATATTTGATCCTATTTGGTTTTGAGAAGGTTAGGGTTTTGGGTTTTGGAAATGTGTGTAATGCAATAAACAAATAATCATGGCAATAACACAATGATTAGGTATGAGTACTATGCATAGCACCCTATGTAAGAAAAGTTTTTGTTGGTTCTCATTTTTGGAGAAATGAAATTCATTTTCTTCTTTGTTTGAAAAATTGGGATGTTACACTGAAGAAGCAAAGGTTAAAGGTCGAGCTACGGGAGCTGGGCGCTTTACACCCCGCACGGCCCCATCTACGGCGCCGGTGCCATCGACGCGCTCTGCACCTTAATCTACTCCGTCTAGCAAGCCAGTCTCCAATGTGTCTAACAAAAAGAAGTCCGAATCTGCTGCAAGTACGAGTGGTCTAACATGTCTACTGCGCGCAATCGTGATATGGGTTGTCATACATGTGGTGGCAAATGTCACTTCAAGAGAGATTGTCCTAACCGCAAAGTCATGATTATCAATGAGGACAATGACTATGAGACTGGAGATGATGTTGATCCTAATGCTCCAGAAGATGATGACTATGACACTGATGGTAAAGATGCATATCCGTCTGATGCTCGCACCATTGCTGTGTCGCTGCGTGCTCTTAATGTGTTGCCTAGTGCATCTACTCAGCGCTGCAATTTGTTCCAAACAAAGGCTTTAGTTGGTCCTGACAAGGCTTGCAAGGTCATTATTGATGGCGGGAGTTGCCGCAATTTAGCAAGCAAGGAGTTGTGTACCAAGCTGAAGTTGAAGTATCTACCGCACCTGCATCCATACTATATTCAGTGGTTGAGCGACAATTGTGAGATGAAGGTAAACCACATGGTGCGTGTTGAATTTGCTATTAGATCGTATAAGGATGCCATTGATTTTGATGTGGTTCCTATGACGGTGTGTCACCTACTATTGGGTCGGCCTTGGCTCTATGACCGTTCTGTGCAACACAATGGCCTTGCCAATACATATCACTTGGAGTTCAAGGGCAAGAAAATCAATTTACAGCCTATGTCACCATAGCAAATTGTCAATGAATCTCGTCAGAAGGTTGAAGTAAACTTGGAGGATGCTTCTTTAGATAGGCGAGAGAATTGTAATGTCGTGAGTGATATAACGAAAAGTGAGAGAGTGAATTCCTTAGTCTCATTAGCCACCAAAGAAAACATGAGAGAATTTAGTGTGGATCCTTTGGCCATGCCTCTTGTGCTCTTGTACAGGGGTACGGTTTTGGTTTCTAACGACATGACCCCTCTTCCTTTTGGTGTTTCTAATGTTTTGCAGGAATTTGGCGACGTATTTCCGGAAGAGGTACCCGCTGGAATTCCACCATTGCGAGGTATTGAGCATCAAATCGACTTGATTCCCGGAGCTTCGCTACCCAATCGGCACCATATAGAACGAACCCCGAAGAAACGAAGGAGATACAGAAGCAAGTACAAGCGCTACTCGACAAAGGTTATATCCGCATAAGCGTTAGTCCTTGTGCTGTTCCTGTTATTCTTGTTCCTAAGAAAGATGGTACATGGCGTATGTTAGTAGATTGTAGAGCTACAAAGAACATTACTATTCGATATCGTCATCCTATTCCCCGTTTAGAGAATATGTTAGATGAATTGAGTGGTGCTGCTGTGTTCTATAAAATTGATTTGCGTAGTGGTTATCATCAAATTAGGATGAAAGAAGGGGATGAGTGGAAAACTGCCTTTAAAACAAAATTTGGTTTATATGAGTGGTTAGTAATGCCTTTTGGGTCAACTAATGCACCTAGCACTTTCATGAGACTCATGAACCATGTTTTGCGTGAATTTATTGGCAAATTTGTGTTTGTGTACTTTGATGACATATTAATCTATAGCCGCAATGAATTTGATCATACTATACATATTCGAGATGTTTTGCAAGTGTTGCGTGATAATAAACTCTATGGTAATCTTGAGAAGTGTACATTTTGCAAAGATAAGGTCATATTTCTGGGTTATGTTGTCTCTCAGCATGGAGTAGAAGTAGATGTGTCTAAAATTGAAGCTATTCAAAATTGGCCTACTCCCATGGATGTGAGTCAAGTAAGAAGTTTTTATGGTCTAGCTGAGTTTTATAGAAGATTTGTGCCCAACTTTAGTACTATTGCTGCACCTTTGAATGACTTGACTACAAAGGGTGTTGTCTTTGAGTGGGGCGCAGCCCAAGATCATACTTTTGATGAACTAAAACGATTGTTAATTTCTGCACCGTTGCTTGCACTTCCTGATTTCAATAAGCAGTTTGAGATTGAATGTGATGCTAGTGGTATTGGAATTGGTGGTGTGTTGATGCAAGATGGTCGTCCAATTGCATATTTTTCTGAGAAACTTTCTGGTGCTAAGTTGAACTATCCTATCTCTGATAAAGAATTGTACCCTTTAATTAGATTTCTTGAGGTTTGGTAACATTACTTGTGGCCAAAAGAATTTATCATACATTCTGATCACGAAGCTTTAAAATACCTGAAAGCTCAGTCTACTTTGCATAAGCGTCTTGCTAAGTGGGTTGAGTTCATTGAGTCTTTTCCATACATTATTAAGCATAAGAAGGGAAAAGATAATATTGTTGCTGATGCTCTATCTAGGAAGAATATGCTATTAACTCAACTTGATGTTAAAATTCCTGGATTAGAAGTACTATGTGATTTGTATGCTACTGATCATGATTTTGCTGAACCATATCGCTTATGTGCTCTTGGTAAGGCATGGGAAAAATATCACATACATGATAGGTTCTTGTTTAGAGCTAACAAACTATGTGTTCCAGAAACGTCTGTGCGTTTGCTCTTATTGCAGGAATCACATGCTGGAGGTTCGATGGGTCACTTTGGGCGTTAGAAGACGCTACTCATGCTAGCTGACCATTGATACGTCTCCGACGTATCGATAATTTCTTATGTTCCATGCCACATTATTGATGATATCTACATGTTTTATGCATACTTTATGTCATATTTATGCATTTTCTGGAACTAACCTATTAACGAGATGCCGAAGAGCCAGTTGCTGTTTTCTGCTGTTTTTGGTTTCAGAAATCCTAGTAAGGAAATATTCTCGGAATTGGACGAAATCAACGCCCAGGGGCCTATTTTCACACGAAGCTTCCAGAAGACCGGAGAGTCAATGAAGTGGGGCCACGAGGTGGCCAGGAGGTAGGGAGGCGCGGCCCAAGCCTTGGCCGCGCCGACCTGTCTCCTGGGCCCCTCGTGACGCCCCTTGACCTGCCCTTCCGCCTACAAATAGCCTTTATCGCGAAACCCCCAGTACCGAGAGCCACGATACGGAAAACCTTCCAGAGACGCCGCCGCCGCCAATCCCATCTCGGGGGATTCAGGAGATCGCCTCCGGCACCCTGCCGGAGAGGGGATTCATCTCCCGGAGGACTCTACACCGCCATGGTCGCCTCCGGAGTGATGAGTGAGTAGTCTACCTGTGGTGACCCTGCATACCACTGCATGTTGTAGTATGCCAGTCGTTGATATAACATTCGCGAAGTACCATTCCGCAAATATTACATCCCTCAGAGTAGTACAGCAGAACATAGCAAGGTCCATAACTCATTCACATAATATTACAATACACATACACAAGTCGTCTTGGAGCTCCTCTTGGGTCCTAAGAGGATAACTCCTGGGTTCGAGGCGAACCCAACTTAGCTTACAATACCATTGTCTCATTAAACTAAACATTTATTTAATCGAGCAGCTCCTTAGTAAGAGTCTGCGCTGCTCGGCTACTACTACTCAGCAGATATCTCTAGGCTTGTTCTCCTCCGGAAGCCTCCCCGGATCCGTAGACTATGATATAGTCTACGCCTTCAACTCCACCTGAGAGATCAGGTTCATCGTAGCCGATGATCTCGGCTCCATCATTGTTGTCGTAGTCCTCCTCCAGATGGTTCAGACAATCTAAGCAGGGGATTTAAGAGTGGTATGAGTACGAGCGTACTCAACAAGTTCATTATAGATAAGAGGTGTTTTATGCACTAGCTACGATGTTAGACCAGAAAGTCTAATACCAATGCAGGTTTTGATAAACATTTCTTCTAGAGATTGCTTTTATTTCAAAGAGCTATGTCCGTCAGCCTTCACCGATTTACTAGAACTTCATGGAGCTCCTTTCCGGCCGCGTTCGCAGTTCCTCAATCCCGGAACAGGGAGTGACAGGTCACAGTTTTTTTTACACTCTGCAGAGGTGTGTTGCTTTACCCATAAGAGATCTTAACCTTGGTGCCAACCGGGCAGCTTTCCCATCCACACTTCCTTTGGTGTGAGGCCCGGTATAAGGTCTAGCCAATCATGTTCCTCCGCTACCTCGAACACCCACCCTTTGTTGCATACTCCGACCCTGGGTCCACGCCGGCCCCATTATTCCCATATATTTCAGGGTGGACTCCGACCACGACGTCAATGCAGGGCTCTACCATACATTCCTACGCCGGCAGATGCAACCCATCATAGACCTCATTACCGTTGGGACTTCTATGGGTTCCCACCCCTGCATCAAGTCTCGCAAGATCATGAGCACCTGGTAATGAGCATCCGTTGATGAACGAGAGGTGGAAACACTTTTGACTACTCCGTCCCACTCCAGATCTTATGGTTAACACGGGTATTACGGCACAAGAATCACTGGCGACATTTGTTGTTTAATCCTAGATGGATATAAACCCGTGTAATGGAACCTCCACCATATCAACACAATCCATGGTTCCATTGCCCACCACATAGTCATATTCATAGTTATGAAAATAGTGGTTTTGTTTTTTATGCAATAGTGATAAACATAGTACTTTGCAAGTAATTTGGTAAAAATACTCAAATGACATGAGCAAGCGATGAACTTGCCTGAACACTGCAAAGTTCTGCAGTTGGAAGGTATGGACTGACCCTTGTCCTCTTGTTCTGAAAAATAGCATCATTGTCCGATAAGGGCAATGGTTAAAGAAGCAATTATGCATGATTCCATTTTTAGGGTTTGTTCCCCCCTTCCGATGTCGTTATTATTTCATGTAAGAGGTTAATACTAAGAATGATTTGGGGATACTTGATTTAAGAGTAAAATACTACCTTGAAATGTTGTCAAGGTGTTTTTGAAGTCCAAATGCATTAATGGACTTATTTTCATTATTGAAAATAATATGTGTGATTTAAATCATTATTTAAATCATCAAATTAAGATTCATTCTTAATTGTCTTCAAAAATTCTCTTTGATATTTTATTTAGTTAGAGAATTTTATGTTGATCTATTTTCATATTTTTAATTATTTTTTTAGAGCTATTAATAATTTTCTATGATTATTCAAAGTTTCAGCATTTTTATTTGTTTGTGAAAAGTCAAAAACACCCCTGGGCCCACCTGTCGGTGCAACCCAATGGGTTAGGTCGAACCGACCGGCCCGGTCCGGCTCGACCAGCCCCACTCCTCTCTCTTCTCCTCACGCGCGAACGAACCCTAACCCTAACCTGCTCTGGCGACCCGTGTCGCCTCCGCCGTCGCCGCTCGATTCCGGCGAGATTGGCCGGACTTGGCCCCCGCCATGGTGCGCAATCAACGCGCCACACGACGGTGGTCAATCCTATCCGCGTCGATCTGACGCGGGCGACCTGCTGCTCTCGGTCTCGTCCCCGTCTGGTGCTAGGGTTACGGGATCCGCTCGATCCCGCCGTTCCTGGCGCTCCTGGTGCTTGGACTCCGCCCTGGCTTCGCCGCCGTGGTGCGGGTGGTGCCGTGGTGTCGCCATGGCCTGGCTTGGCTTGGCGCCGCCGCGCTCTGGCGTGTGCCGCCGTGGCCGCCATGGCCGTGCCTATCTGCTCGACCACGGTAAGTGTTCCGCCACCCTCTTTCTCCTGTGCCTCTCTTCTTCCTCCTCCAGTATCCCTGGCCATGGCTTCCCTCCTTGTGGAGGTGCTGGCCTGCGATGTTGGTGCTTTCTGTGCTTGGCTTGCTTTGCCGCTGTCGCCATAGATCCTAGCTTACTTTGTCTTTGTCTTTGTTCTTGCTCAATTGCTCACCGTGCTTCCTAGCTATTTACATTTATTGTAATCTCTGGCTGTGGTCCTCCTGTGATTGCTCATGAGCATCCAGTGATGCTCATGGCCTACTGGTATGCTCCTATTCTTTTTACTGTCACTAGGGCATACTGTGTGTGCTTAATCTTGTCCCTGGCTTGATTGTGGTGGTTAATCCTTGCATACTTGCAAGTGCCAGTGCCTCTGGGCTAGTTCATTTAGTTCAGATTCATGATTATGCTCAATTGAGCATTACTGTTGGCTTAGCAGTGTGATCCAGTGATGAATTGATATGTGCTTTTCTTGTGTATTATGATCCTTTGGTTCATCAAGCCTTTGATGTGCTTCTGGATACAATTATAAAGCCTGATGCCCTTATCTGTGATGCAATTGTTCAGTTATTTAATTATTCTGTTCATGTGTTAATTGCTTAGAATGAGTTCTAGCATGCGGTAGCATGCTCTAACAAGCTTCTGGTGTTCATATGATCACCGATTGCTTGTAACATTTGCCCTTTGGTGTCTCTGTGCCTCACCGTTGCTCACTTGTGTATCACACGGGCCTGGCACGATGTGTCTTGTTGCTTGCTTAAGCATCAATTGATGCCTGTCATGATCCATTTGATCATTTGCAAGACCCTGGTGCATCCATTGCTTGTCCTGTTTTATTTATCTGTTTATCCTTGCTTGATTAAATGGATAAATAATGTGAACCGAGATTCAATGATGATCATTTCAATGAATTTGTTAGGGCTAGCAGGATGCCAACCACTTTGGTTGGGTACCCTAGCCCTCCTTTTGAACCCAACTGGGTGATGATATGCAGGCATGGTTTCTTTGTTGGAATTGGTTAAGTGGTTGAGGTGATCCTGGCAGTGTTTATGTGCTGCCCTGGGATGGCTCCCCTGTTTGGTGGCTTTCTGTGATGGATAGATGCTCACTGGCTTGATCCAATACTGGACTTCCAGTGGTTTTTGATGTTGAGAAATTCTATAGACAAGAATTTGTCTATAGTCTGATGGCCTAGCTAGCTGTAGGTGTTTAGTGAGTGGGTTAGGCTAGCTATGGTTGCATTCTTGGCTGGATTCCTCTAGTTATGCATGGATTTGCATAACTGTTGTTCCCATAGGATGTTTACCTAGTGGTCTTACCCATCTATGCTTGCACCAAATGGTCTCAGTAGCAGGATGATGACACACACAGGGTATTCTACCCTTATCGTGCTCCGTTGATGCATTGTATGCTTATTTATGAGCAAGATATGATCTTGCTCAGGCTCTTGTGTGGTATACCTCACTCCAGCTCCTAGAATTAAGTGTTGTTGTAGAGGATTGCTTCTGTGATGCTTGGTTTGCTTGCCCTTCTCCTCCTTACAAGCTTGTGGTGCTTTACTCCATCTGGTACTTGCTCACAGTTTGACAGTTCTTGGTGAAACTATCCCTGGATGGTTTCTGATGGCTTGTGGTTTTTCTGTTCTAAGTATTCTTGGTGTTCTTGATGAACTTACCAACTTTCTTTGTCGATGGATGAACAAATGGCTAGGGTTTGGCTCTGAAAAGGTTATATATGGTGCTCTCTTGCATCCCTGGTCGACAGCTCCTGCTTGTCACTTTGGTGACTCATTGATGATGTGTGAGTGTGTTGTGCCGCATGCACACTCGGTGGGGGTGTTGAGCATGCACACACGATGTGTGTGCTTTGCTTGTGTGTATGTGTGTACCAAATCCTGTGAACCTGGCTTGGTGTGGATCAGCTCGGCGAGCTATGATATTATCCACCATTTCCATTTGATTTTTAACTGCCAAGTGGCTATGCCACTTGGCATAACTTTTCTTTATTGTGATTTTTGTGCAGGATCAAGCATGGATCAAAATGGACTTGAAGTTCATCAAATACAAGATCAAGTGAAGATGATCTTGTAAAACTTAGACTAGGATTATTAACTTGTAATTTTGCTTTATTTTCCTTTCTTCTATTCTGCCCATTTATGTAATGTGTTGTATTATTCTTTTATTTCACTTATGAATATTGTAATGACATTGTAATTTGTGTGATGATCAATAAAGCTCAAAGTTTTCCCTAATGAGCTTTGCTTTATTATTATTGTTCATCTTGTTTATTATTGATCATTTACTTAATGAATTTCCTCAATTGAATTATTTAAGTTAATTGTTTAATGTTTGAATTTGAAATTCAAATTCAACCTTGGTTTGAATTCAACCATGTCATATCATTTAAAATTCAATCAAGCAAACTCTCCCCTCTCTTCTCAAAACCCTAAACTAGTGAAGTGAGATGCAAGTTTGTCGCACTCTCGAAACCCTAACCCTGTAAGGTGTCGAGAGAAACTTGTCCCCCTTCGATGCGCTTTTGTTTAAAAGCGCGAAATTTCCCCGAATTTACTATACAATGCACATCCCTTTCTAAGATCTACCCCTCGATCGTCTCTAAACCTGGGACATTACAGCCTTTCCCCCTTAAAGAAAACTTCGTCCGAAGTTGTGGTTGTAATACCTGAACAGCTCGGGGTATGTTTTCCTCAGGTCTTCCTCTTTTTCCCAGGTGGCCTCCCTCTCGGGATGATGCTTCCATTGTATCTTGCAATACTTGATCGCCTTGTTTCTGAGTTGTTTCCAGCTCTCCTCGAGAATCTTGGCTGGCTTCTCGATGTATGTCAGGTCTGGTTGTAACTCAAGCTCCTCATGTGATATTGGTTCATTTGGGGTCTTCAAACATTTCCGAAGTTGTGACACATGGAATACATTGTGAACTTGATCTAGCCTTCCGGGTAAATCCAATTCAAAGGCTAAACCTCGATTCTGACTCAGTATCTTGAAAGGTCCTATATATCTAGGACTGAGTTTTCCTTTAACTCCAAATCTCTGGAGTCCTTTCATCGGGCTTACCTTAAGATAAACCATGTCTCCAACTTGTGGTTCCCAAGTCCTTCTCTTCTGATCGGCGTAACTCTTTTGTCGACTCTGGGCTATCTTGAGCCTGTCTCTGATAATGTCAATGATGTGTTGTTTTTTCTTGACATAATCAGGGTTGAACTCTTTGCTTGCTCCGGCTTCATACCAACATATTGGTGATCTACACTTCCTCCCATACAGAGCTTCAAATGGTGCCATCTTGATGCTGCTTTGGTAACTATTGTTGTATGAAAACTCTGCTAAAGGTAGATGCTCCTCCCATGATCCTCCGAAGTCTAGGGCACAAGCCCTAAGCATATCTTCTAAGATCTGATTAGTTCTCTCAGTTTGTCCACCTGTTTGTGGATGATACGCGGTACTATAATCCAACTGGGATCCTAAAGCTTCATGAAGTTGCTTCCAGAATGCTGATGTGAACACGGATCCTCGATCCGATACTATCTTCTTAGGCACTCCATGCTTACTCACGATCTCTTTGATGTAAAGATCGATAAGTTTCTCTCCTTTATCCTGTTGGTTTACCGCAAAGAAGTGTGCACTTTTCGTCAACCGGTCCACGATTACCCATATCATGTCCTTCTTTTTATTGGTCATGGGTAGTCCGGTGATGAAATCCATTCCTATCTCCTCCCATTTCCACTCTGGAATAGGTAAAGGTTGTAACTTCCCTGCCGGACTCTGGTGTTCTGCTTTCACTCTTTGGCAGGTATGGCATTCTGCCACATATTGTGCTATCTCCCTCTTCATGTTATTCCACCAGAATAGTTCCTTTAAATCCATGTACATCTTTGTACTTCCCGGATGTATGGAATATGGTGTTTTATGAGCTTCCCGGAGTATTACTTCCTTAATTTCAGCAATATCCGGAACGCAAATTCTTTTACGGAACCATAAAGATCCAGATTCTCCTCGGTGAAATTCTGATGGTCTTCCCTCATCTATTCTTCTCATCTCTTCTACAATGAATGGATCGTCCATCTGACCCATCATTATCTCATTCTTCAAGTTAACATTCAGTTCATCGGCTACTTGCAACGCCGATAATCCTTCATGGGCTTCCTTCTCCCAAAGTTGTATTTGGGCTTGGCTTATTTCCTTCCTCAACTCCGGTGATATTTCTTGTTCCACTCCTCCAGTACTCTTCCTACTCAGGGCATCTGCTACAACATTAGCCTTCCCTGGTGTATAATTGATTGTCAGATCATAATCCTTGATCAATTCTAGCCATCTTTTCTGCCTCATGTTGAGTTCCTTCGAGTGAAGAAATATTTGAGGCTTTTATGGTCTGTATAGAGCTCACACTTAGCTCCATAGAGAAAATGTCTCCAAGTTTTGAGTGCAAATACGACCGCTGCTAATTCCAAGTCATGCGTTGGATAGTTCACTTCATGAGGTCTGAGCTGCCTCGATCCATAAGATATCACTTTCCGATCTTGCATGAGTACGCAACCCAATCCATGTTTGGATGCGTCACAGTACACGGTGTAATCCTTGCCAACCTCCGGAACTGCTAACACCGGTGCCGTGGTGAGTTTCTCCTTCAGAGTTTGAAAACTCTTCTCACACTCCTCTGACCACACGAATGGTGTGTTCTTCCTTAGCAACTTTGTCATTGGTCCTGCTATCTTAGAGAATCCTTCAATGAATCTCCGATAGTATCCTGCCATTCCTAGGAATCCTCGAATTTCCTTGACAGTCTTGGGTGCTTCCCATTCTAGAACTGCTGCTACCTTGCTCGGGTTGACAGCGATTCCATCTTTACTAATGACATGACCAAGAAATTCCACTTGATCTAGCCAAAATTCACACTTACTGAGTTTGGCATAAAGTTGGTGTTCCCTTAGTGTTTGCAACACTAACCTCAAATGATCGGCATGTTCTGCCTTGTTCTTGGAGTATATCAGAATATCATCGATGAATACGATGACAAACTTGTCTAGATATGGCATGAAAATCTTATTCATAAGATTCATGAATATTGCTGGGGCATTGGTTAATCCAAAAGGTACTACAAGGTATTCATGGTGTCCATACCTTGAGACAAAGGCAGTTTTCGGAACGTCCTCCTTCTTGATCTTTATCTGGTGATAACCGGATCTTAGATCAATCTTGGAAAAGACTCCCGCTCCTCTAACCTGATCAAATAGATCTTGTATTCTTGGAAGTGGATACTTGTTCTTGATTGTGACGTTGTTCGCATTCCCGTAGTCTCCGCACATCCTTCTTCCTCCATCCCTTTTATCCCACGAAGATCACGGGTGATCCCCATGGTGAAACACTTTCTTGAATGAATCCCTTTTGTTCCAAGTCATCCAATTGCTCCTTCAGTTCTTTTAATTCCTTAGGCCCCATCTTATATGGTGCTTTGGCAATCGGAGCTGTTCCTGGAATTAGGTCGATAGTAAATTCTATCTCCCTATCTGGTGGCATACCAGGTAATTCCGCAGGAAACACATCCTGGAATTCATTAACTACAGGTATATCTTCTAACTTCACCTCCTTCATGCTGTTCAGCTGTAGCTCAACTTCAATCTGTGTATGTTTGTCGCCTTGGTAGATCATTCTACTTCCATCTGGACTTTTCAAAGACACCGTCTTGTTTACACAGTCGATCAATGCTCCATTAGCTTCTAACCAGTTCATACCAAGAATGACATCAATGTCCTTCATTGGTAAAATGAACAAGTCCGCGTCAAACGCGCACTTATTGATCATAATGACTTGTTTTTGTTTGACATGGGTTACTACTATCGTTCCCCCCGCAGAAAGTATGGTTATGGGTGTATCTAACTTAGTGCAACTAATCCCATGTTTGATGATGAATTGTTGAGAAATGAATGATGTAGTTGCACCAGTATCAAAAAGTACTTTGCCAGGATGAGTGAGTATCTGGAGCGTACCTATCACCGCACGGTCGAGTTGACCACCTCCTCCAGGCCCAGTACAGTTCAGCTTGCCGAAGGGCTTCTTATTCTTCCGGTTGCCTCCGGTGTTTCCTCCTCGACCTCCTCCTCCTCTGGTGGCCTCCTTTGTTCCTATTCTTAGGGCAATCCCTAAGCATGTGTCCTTCCTCACGGCACCCGAAGCATATGATTCTGGGTTTCTTACAGTCCTTGGAGAAATGCCCCGTACCTCCACAGCTTCTGCAAACTATTTGATTTGCAGTTTGGAATGCCTGGTTCTTCCTACTACCGTAGTAGTTGCTGTTGTTGTTGTTGTTGTTGTTGTATCTGGGCTTGAAACTCAAGCTAGTGTTAGGCTTGTTACTAACAAACCTCTTAGGCTCATACTTGGCCTTCTTCCTCTTCTCTTCTTGCAGTTGTTTGAAGTCATCTTCAAGAGTGATGGCTGCATCCACCAACTCTTGGAATTCTGTTGCTCTCATCATCCGTAGCTGCACCTTAAACTGGGGACTTAACCCCCTCAGAAATCTCTTCTTCTTCTTGTCCTCGGTATTGACTTCCTCAACAGCATACCGGGACAGCTTTGAAAACTCCCTGACATAGGTCAGGATTGCCTTATCCTTCTGCTCGAGACTCTCGAACTCTCGACGCTTTAGTTCCACAATACTTTCAGGGACATTGGATTCCTTGAACTTCCTTGCGAACTCCTCCCAGGTAAATACCTTTCCTGCCGGATACACGGCTACAATGTTGTCCCACCATGATGCGGCAGGTCCACATAACAGATGGGTAGCATATCGAACCTTCTCTTGGTCATTGCATCCAACAGTGTTGAGCTTGCGCTCAGTATCCATCAGCCAATCTTCCGCATCCATAGGCTCTGGCGCATATGCGAAAGATATTGGCTTGGTGTTTTGGAAGTCTGCTAATGTGACTCCCTGGTTCTCAGGTCTCTCCACCCTATTTTGCTGCATCAGATCCTGAAGGAATTTGTTCTGCAGCTCCAGTGTTACACGCTGCCTCTCTTCCGCCAGCTGCATGTACTGGATAAAGTTTTGCTCCGTCATGGGTGGTGGTGGTGGAAGCTGATCTCTGGCTGCACCCTCAGCCTCTTCCTTTGCTTTTGCTTCGCGCTCCATGCGCTGCGCTTCAGTCTCGTTTTCTAACGTTCCCGACATAATCCCCCTAGTTCTGCAACACAAGATGATACTCATAATTACCCCATGCGCAAGTTTTCTGAGCTCAACTTTGTGCACAGAACTAGTCACGCAATGGAAATCAAGAAGCAAATCCAAATCATACAAAACATATACCCTGTATATACATAAGTGGTCTTATTACAATACTCAAGTCGATGTGAGTATGCAAACTCACTTATTAAAGTATATGTACAAATTTATACAAATATTACAAACTATAATACACGTGGTACTTGTGTATTATAGCCACGCCTCCCTTGGTGGACTTCTAATCGGTCTTCACTCCCGATACATTCCAGGCTTCCATCCGGTCGAACGTGTCGTCCTCCTGATAGACCCTGGAACATAAGGTCTCCCCGTTGGCTGGTAATCTGAATCGGATGATGATCCTAAGGAGAAATCAATGTTCACAAACTGATCGTTGAGTGCATCATAGTCCACCCAACGGGTGTACTCTCCTGTAGGCCCACCATAAGGGTTTCCAAAACCCATACCCGACTCAACCTGTGTCGGATATCCTCCATCCACTCCTTCATTACTAGGATAGCTCTGGTTCTGGGTTGTTGCGTCATCGTTCATCTCTCCATCATAATACTCAGTAGTACTATGGGTTCCGGTATCATTACCCCAACGCCAACCCCTAGAATTCTCGATTGGAGTCTCGGAACGCTGGTTGTTTCCGGATTCCGCTCCGCCTTCGTATCCCCCATAGGAACTACCCAGGTAGTTCCCAGGTGTAACAGGTGTAGGTTCACATGCAAGTGGATCAAAGCTGATGTAGTCACCAGCTGAATAAACTGGTGTGTGCACTACATTATCCATAGGTTCTTTCTCCCTACTCTCCTCCTTGGGTTCGGTAAATTCCTCTAGCATCGTATCAATAGCTCCTATCAGATGATGGTTCAGCTGAAAGAGTAATGATATGAAGTTACGGCTATTATCCATATATTTTGCCGCTGCTATGGGTTTGCGTTTGGCGTATTTGTAGTGGTTAAGCATGGGATCTTCTTCCTCCTGATTATGAGGAATATGGGAGAACTCGGAATCCATAAGCTCTTTTGTCTTATGTTCCCGTATGTCGGTTATGGCTCTCATAACAGCTATATGATAGGCTGTGTTGGTTGTCCTAGCTTCTCCAAATTTCGGCATGACTATGCTTATTCCCAAAGATTCGGGAAGTCGCAGTCCTACTCTGCACTTGGCCAACACCGGTCCATCATAGAACATGTACTTCTTTCTTTGGAATGCTGGGATCGCACCCAAATTCCAATAACATGGCTCGTAGGATATCGCAAGTCCTCCTTTGTATTCGTTCAGTGTGGAATCCATAACTTTCACGTTTCTTCCCGGTCGTGAACTTGCCATGTTGGCTGTAGAAATAGAAAGATTATAAGATTAGTAATAATGCATCATAATAGAGATAATAAAGAATTATCGCACTAAAAGATATGATTGTTGTATTCTCAATTGAATATACACCATATTTTTAGAGAATTCTTTACTAATCCTATTTGACTCCTAACGTTGGTCCCATTTACTAGGTTCCAACCTAAGGTCAAAGCTTTTGCTCGATACCAACTGTGGTGACCCTGCATACCACTGCATGTTGTAGTATGCCAGTCGTTGATATAACATTCGCGAAGTACCATTCCGCAAATATTACATCCCTCAGAGTAGTACAGCAGAACATAGCAAGGTCCATAACTCATTCACATAATATTACAATACACATACACAAGTCGTCTTGGAGCTCCTCTTGGGTCCTAAGAGGATAACTCCTGGTTCGAGGCGAACCCAACTTAGCTTACAATACCATTGTCTCATTAAACTAAACAGTTATTTAATCGAGCAGCTCCTTAGTAAGAGTCTCTGCTGCTCGGCTACTACTACTCAGCGAGATATCTCTAGGCTTGTTCTCCTCCGGAAGCCTCCCCGGATCCGTAGACTATGATATAGTCTACGCCTTCAACTCCACCTGAGAGATCAGGTTCATCGTAGCCGATGATCTCGGCTCCATCATTGTTGTCGTAGTCCTCCTCCAGATGGTTCAGACAATCTAAGCGAGATTTAAGAGTGGTATGAGTACGAGCGTACTCAACAAGTTCATTATAGATAAGAGGTGTTTTATGCACTAGCTACGATGTTAGACCAGAAAGTCTAATACCAATGCAGGTTTTGATAAACATTTCTTCTAGAGATTGCTTTTATTTCAAAGAGCTATGTCCGTCAGCCTTCACCGGTTTACTAGAACTTCATGGAGCTCCTTTCCGGCCGCGTTCGCAGTTCCTCAATCCCGAACAGGAGTGACAGTCACGCTTTTTACACTCTGCAGAGGTGTGTTGCTTTACCCATAAGAGATCTTAACCTTGGTGCCAACCGGGCAGCTTTCCCGTCCACACTTCCTTTGGTGTGAGGCCCGGTATAAGGTCTAGCCAATCATGTTCCTCCGCTACCTCGAACACCCACCCTTTGTTGCATACTCCGACCCTGGGTCCACGCCGGCCCCATTATTCCCATATATTTCAGGGTGGACTCCGACCACGACGTCAATGCAGGGCTCTACCATACATTCCTACGCCGGCAGATGCAACCCATCATAGACCTCATTACCGTTGGGACTTCTACGGGTTCCCACCCCTGCATCAAGTCTCGCAAGATCATGAGCACCCGGTAATGAGCATCCGTTGATGAACGAGAGGTGGAAACACTTTTGACTACTCCGTCCCACTCCAGATCTTATGGTTAACACGGGTATTACGGCACAAGAATCACTGGCGACATTTGTTGTTTAATCCTAGATGGATATAAACCCGTGCAATGGAACCTCCACCATATCAACACAATCCATGGTTCCATTGCCCACCATATAGTCATATTCATAGTTATGAAAATAGTGGTTTTGTTTTTTATGCAATAGTGATAAACATAGTACTTTGCAAGTAATTTGGTAAAAATACTCAAATGACATGAGCAAGCGATGAACTTGCCTGAACACTGCAAAGTTCTGCAGTTGGAAGGTATGGACTGACCCTTGTCCTCTTGTTCTGAAAAATAGCATCATTGTCCGATAAGGGCAATGGTTAAAGAAGCAATTATGCATGATTCCATTTTTAGGGTTTGTTCCCCCCTTCCGATGTCGTTATTATTTCATGTAAGAGGTTAATACTAAGAATGATTTGGGGATACTTGATTTAAGAGTAAAATACTACCTTGAAATGTTGTCAAGGTGTTTTTGAAGTCCAAATGCATTAATGGACTTATTTTCATTATTGAAAATAATATGTGTGATTTAAATCATTATTTAAATCATCAAATTAAGATTCATTCTTAATTGTCTTCAAAAATTCTCTTTGATATTTTATTTAGTTAGAGAATTTTATGTTGATCTATTTTCATATTTTTAATTATTTTTTTAGAGCTATTAATAATTTTCTATGATTATTCAAAGTTTCAGCATTTTTATTTGTTTGTGAAAAGACAAAAACACCCCTGGGCCCACCTGTCGGTGCAACCCAATGGGTTAGGTCGAACCGACCGGCCCGGTCCGGCTCGACCAGCCCCACTCCTCTCTCTTCTCCTCACGCGCGAACGAACCCTAACCCTAACCTGCTCTGGCGACCCGTGTCGCCTCCGCCGTCGCCGCTCGATTCCGGCGAGATTCGCCGGACTTGGCCCCCGCCATGGTGCGCAATCAACGCGCCACACGACGGCGGTCAATCCTATCCGCGTCGATCTGACGCGGGCGACCTGCTGCTCTCGGTCTCGTCCACGTGTGGTGCTAGGGTTACGGGATCCGCTCGATCCCGCCGTTCCTGGCGCTCCTGGTGCTTGGACTCCGCCCTGGCTTCGCCGCCGTGGTGCGGGTGGTGCCGTGGTGTCGCCATGGCCTGGCTTGGCTTGGCGCCGCCGCGCTCTGGCGTGTGCCGCCGTGGCCGCCATGGCCGTGCCTATCTGCTCGACCACGGTAAGTGTTCCGCCACCCTCTTTCTCCTGTGCCTCTCTTCTTCCTCCTCCAGTATCCCTGGCCATGGCTTCCCTCCTTGTGGAGGTGCTGGCCTACTGATGTTGGTGCTCTGCTGTGCTTGGCTTGCTGCTGTCGCCATAGATCCTAGCTTACTGTGCTGTGCTGTTCTTGCTCAATTGCTCACTGTGCTTCCTAGCTATTTCTGTTTATTGTAATCTCTGGCTGTGGTCCTCCTGTGATTGCTCATGAGCATCCAGTGATGCTCATGGCCTACTGGTATGCTCCTATTCTTTTTACTGTCACTAGGGCATACTGTGTGTGCTTAATCTTGTCCCTGGCTTGATTGTGGTGGTTAATCCTTGCATACTTGCAAGTGCCAGTGCCTCTGGGCTAGTTCATTTAGTTCAGATTCATGATTATGCTCAATTGAGCATTACTGTTGGCTTAGCAGTGTGATCCAGTGATGAATTGATATGTGCTTTTCTTGTGTATTATGATCCTTTGGTTCATCAAGCCTTTGATGTGCTTACGGATACAATTATAAAGCACGATGCCCTTATACGTGATGCAATTGTTCAGTTATTTAATTATCTGTTCATGTGTTAATTGCTTAGAATGAGTTCTAGCATGCAGTAGCATGCTCTAACAAGCTTCTGGTGTTCATATGATCACCAGTTGCTTGTAACAGCTGCCCTTTGGTGTCTGTGCCTCACTGTTGCTCACTTGTGTATCACACAGGCCTGGCACGATGTGTCTTTGTTGCTTGCTTAAGCATCAATTGATGCCTGTCATGATCCATTTGATCATTTGCAAGACCCTGGTGCATCCATTGTTTGTCCTGTTTTATTTATCCTGTTTATCCTTGCTTGATTAAATGGATAAATAATGTGAACTGAGATTCAGTGATGATCATTTCAATGAATTTGTTAGGGCTAGCAGGATGCCAACCACTGGTTGGGTACCCTAGCCCTCCTTTTGAACCCAACTGGGTGATGATATCTGTGCATGGTTTCTTTGTTGGAATTGGTTAAGTGGTTGAGGTGATCCTGGCAGTGTTTATGTGCTGCCCTGGGATGGCTCCCCTGTTTGGTGGCTTTCTGTGATGGATAGATGCTCACTGGCTTGATCCAATACTGGACTTCCAGTGGTTTTTGATGTTGAGAAATTCTATAGACAAGAATTTGTCTATAGTCTGATGGCCTAGCTAGCTGTAGGTGTTTAGTGAGTGGGTTAGGCTAGCTATGGTTGCATTCTTGGCTGGATTCCTCTAGTTATGCATGGATTTGCATAACTGTTGTTCCCATAGGATGTTTACCTAGTGGTCTTACCCATCTATGCTTGCACCAAATGGTCTGGTAGCCAGATGATGACACACACAGGGTATTCTACCCTTCTGTGCTCCAGTGATGCATTGTATGCTTATTTATGAGCAAGATATGATCTTGCTCAGGCTCTTGTGTGGTATACCTCACTCCAGCTCCTAGAATTAAGTGTTGTTGTAGAGGATTGCTTCTGTGATGCTTGGTTTGCTTGCCCTTCTCCTCCTTACAAGCTTGTGGTGCTTTACTCCATCTGGTACTTGCTCACAGTTGACAGTTCTTGGTGAAACTGTCCCTGGATGGTTTCTGATGGCTTGTGGTTTTTCCTGTTCTAAGTATTCTTGGTGTTCTTGATGAACTTACCACTGCTGCTGTCGATGGATGAACAAATGGCTAGGGTTTGGCTCTGAAAAGGTTATATATGGTGCTCTCTTGCATCCCTGGTCGACAGCTCCTGCTTGTCACTTTGGTGACTCACTGATGATGTGTGAGTGTGTTGTGCCGCATGCACACTCAGTGACTGGGTGTTGAGCATGCACACCGATGTGTGTCTTTGCTTGTGTGTATGTGTGTACCAAATCCTGTGAACCTGGCTTGGTGTGGATCAGCTCGGCAGAGCTGTGATATTATCCACCATTTCCATTTGATTTTTAACCTGCCAAGTGGCTATGCCACTTGGCATAACTTTTCTTTATTGTGATTTTTGTGCAGGGATCAAGCATGGATCAAAATGGACTTGAAGTTCATCAAATACAAGATCAAGTGAAGATGATCTTGTAAAACTTAGACTAGGATTATTAACTTGTAATTTTGCTTTATTTTCCTTTCTTCTATTCTGCCCATTTATGTAATGTGTTGTATTATTCTTTTATTTCACTTATGAATATTGTAATGACATTGTAATTTGTGTGATGATCAATAAAGCTCAAAGTTTTCCCTAATGAGCTTTGCTTTATTATTATTGTTCATCTTGTTTATTATTGATCATTTACTTAATGAATTTCCTCAATTGAATTATTTAAGTTAATTGTTTAATGTTTGAATTTGAAATTCAAATTCAACCTTGGTTTGAATTCAACCATGTCATATCATTTAAAATTCAATCAAGCAAACTCTCCCCTCTCTTCTCAAAACCCTAAACTAGTGAAGTGAGATGCAAGTTTGTCGCACTCTCGAAACCCTAACCCTGTAAGGTGTCGAGAGAGAAACTTGTCCCCCTTCGATGCAGTTTTTGTTTAAAAGCGCGAAATTTCCCCAGAATTTACTATACAATGCACATCCCTTTCTAAGATCTACCCCTCGATCGTCTCTAAACCTGGGACATTACACTACCCCTGGACTATGGGTCCATAGCAGTAGCTAGATGGTTGTCTTCTCCTCATTGTGCTTCATTGTCGGATCTTGTGAGCTGCCGAACATGATCAAGATCATCTATCTGTAATGCTATATGTTGTGTTTGTTGGGATCCGATGAATAGAGAATACCATGTTATGTTGATTATCAATTTATATCTATGTGTTGTTTATGATCTTGCATGCTCTCCGTTATTAGTAGAGGCTCTGGCCAAGTTTTTACTCTTAACTCCAAGAGGGAGTATTTATGCTCGATAGTGGGTTCATGTCTCCGTGAATCTGGGGGAGTGACAGAAACCTCTAAGGTTATGGATGTACTGTTGCCACTAGGGATAAAACATTGATGCTATGTCCGAGGATGTAGTTATTGATTACATTACGCACCATACTTAATGCAATTGTCTGTTGTTTTCAACTTAATACTGGAAGGGGTTCGGATGATAACCTGAAGGTGGACTTTTTAGGCATAGATGCATGCTGGATAGCGGTCTATGTACTTTGTCGTAATGCCCAATTAAATCTCACTATACTCATCATAATATGTATGTGCATGGTCATGCCCTCTTTATTTGTCAATTGCCCAACTGTAATTTGTTCACCCAACATGCTATTTATCTTATGGGAGAGACACCACTAGTGAACTGTGGACCCCGGTCCAATTCTTTACATCTGAAATACAATCTACTGCAATTGTTCTACTGTTCTCTGCAAACAATTATCATCCACACTATACATCTAATCCTTTGTTACAGCAAGCCGGTGAGATTGACAACCTCACTGTTTCGTTGGGGCAAAGTACTTGGTTTGTGTTGTGCAGGTTCCACGTTGGCGCCGGAATCCCTGGTGTTGCGCCGCACTACATCTCGCCGCCATCAACCTTCAACGTGCTTCTTGGCTCCTACTGGTTCGATAAACCTTGGTTTCATCCTGAGGGAAAACTTGCCGCTGTACGCATCACACCTTCCTCTTGGGGTTCCCAACGGACGCGTGTTGTACGCGTATCAAGCTCTTTTTCTGGCGCCGTTGCCGGGGAGATCAAGACACGCTGCAAGGGGAGTCTCCACATCCCAATCTCTTTACTTTGTTTTTGTCTTGCTTTATTTTATTTACTACTTTGTTTGCTGCACTAAATCAAAATACAAAAAAAAATTAGTTGCTAGTTTTACTTTATTTACTATCTTGTTTGCTATATCAAAAACACACAAAAAATTAGTTGCTTATATTTGCTTTACTTATTTCAACATGTTTCCTTTTAATTTTACCGTAAAAAACATGCCGGTAGGACGTGGGTCTATAATTGGGAGAAATAATATAGAAGAATTTTTCAATCATGTTAGTACCGTTGAAGATTTTGAAGATAGACACTTGGTAGAACTTGCTCCTACTTATGAAATTGCTGCCGCTGCTTTAGTTCGCATGTTGGAAACTAAATTTGTTAATCTCAATCCTATAATCCAACACATGTTTCTTACACTCAGTGATATGGGAGAAGGGGAAAAGAAAGATTTTGTTTTAGAAACCCTTCTTAGAGAATTTGGTGGTATAGCAAGAGAGGCTACAAAGGTCTTTATTAAATATAAGATGCTTGGTTCTTATACCAATTTTGTTAGTCTCCTTGAAAAGATGGACATGGAGAGAGTAAGGTACACTAATAATATTAATGATGGTGGGGAGATCAAAGCACCAATACCATGTAAGCTCCTAGCGATGAATGAAGCACTAGAAAATAACTATGCTTGGCTTGTTCCTGAAAATTTGTTTGATGAGAGTAGCAAGCCCAAGACTAATGAAAAGGGAGCCGCTGAAACTTATGTATCCAATATACTATGCATGGTTGAGAAAACTCCAAACCCCGCTGTAGATGCACCATCTTTTGATAATACTTGATATACACTTTCTGCGCCTAGCTGAAAGGCGTTAAAGAAAAGCGCTTATGGGAGACAACCCATGTTTTTACTACAGTACTTTGTTTTTATTTTGTGTCTTGGAAGTTGTTTACTACTGTAGCAACCTCTCCTTATCTTATTTTTGTGTTTTGTTGTGCCAAGTAAAGTCGTTGATAGTAAGGTTCATACTAGATTTGGATTACTGCGCAGAAACAGATTTCTTTGCTGTCACGAATCTGGGCAAAATTCTCTGTAGGTAACTCAGAAAATTATGCCAATTTACGTAAGTGATCCTCAGATATGTACGCAACTTTCATTCAATTTGAGCATTTTTATTTGAGCAAGTCTGGTGCCTCAATAAAATTCGTCTTTACGAACTGTTTTGTTTTGACAGATTCTGCCTTTTATTTCGCATTGCCTGTTTTGATATGTTCGATGGATATTTCGATTCCATTGACTTTCAGTAGCTTTGTGCAATGTCCAGAAGTGTTAAGAATGATTATGTCACCTCTGAACATGTATATTTTTATTGTGCACTAACTCTCTAATGAGTTGTTTTGAGTTTGGTGTGGAGGAAGTTTTCAAGGATCAAGAGAGGGAGATGATACAACATGATCAAGGAGAGTGAAAGCTCTAAGCTTGGGGATACCCCGGTGGTTCACCCCTGCATATATCAAGAAGACTCAAGCATCTAAGCTTGGGGATGCCCAAGGCATCCCCTTCTTCATCGACAACATTATCAGGTTCCTCCCCTGAAACTATATTTTTATTCCGTCATATCTTATGCACTTTGCTTGGAGCGTCGGTTTGTTTTTGTTTTTGTTTTGTTTGAATAAAATGGATCCTAGCATTCATTGTGTGGGAGAGAGACACGCTCCGCTGTTGCATATGGACAAGTATGTCCTTAGGCTTTACTCATAGTATTCATGGCGAAGTTTCTTCTTCGTTAAATTGTTATATGGTTGGAATTGGAAAATGATACATGTAGTAATTGCTATAATGTTTTGGATAATGTGATACTTGGCAATTGTTGTGCTCATGTTTAAGCTCTTGCATCATATACTTTGCACCCATTAATAAAGAAATACATAGAGCATGCTAAAATTTGGTTTGCATAATTGGTCTCTCTAAGGTCTAGATAATTTCTAGTATTGAGTTTGAACAACAAGGAAGACGGTGTAGAGTCTTATAATGTTTACAATATGTCTTTTATGTGAGTTTTGCTGCACCGGTTCATCCTTGTAAATTGTTTCAAATAGCCTTGCTAGCCTAAACCTTGTATCGAGAGGGAATACTTCTCATGCATCCAAATACTTGAGCCAACCACTATGCCATTTGTGTCCACCATACCTACCTACTACATGGTATTTCTACGCCATTCCAAAGCAAATTGCTTGAGTGCTACCTTTAAACAATTCAAAATTTATCACCTCTGATTTGTGTCAATGTTTTATAGCTCATGAGGAAGTATGTGGTGTTTATCTTTCAATCTTGTTGGGCAACTTTCACCAATGGACTAGTGGCTTCATCCGCTTATCCAATAATTTTGCAAAAAGAGCTGGCAATGGGATTCCCAGTCCCAAATTAATTAAAATAAACACTCCTCCATGGTATGTGATTGTTGGACGGCACCCGAAGGATTCGGTTAGCCATGGCTTGAGAAAGCAAAGGTGGAGAGGAGTGTCATCATAATAAAACTAAAATAAAAAGGCACTCCTTCATGGTATGAGATTGTTGGCAGGCACCCGAAGGATTCGGTTAGCCATGGTTTGTGAAAGAAAGGTTGGAAGGAGTGCCACACAAAAATAAAAAAATGGGAGCCGCTCTTTGAAGGTTTGTCTGGCAAAGGGGGTGTTATCACCAGAATTTGACCGAGTCAGAGGTGGGGCGCGATCAAGATGGGCTTAAAGATTATACATGGAAGAATATACGTGAATCGGCCTTATGTGCAACGTTTGGGCTAGTGTGCCCGTGTATCTGTAATATAGTAGATCGCATCTTAGATTAAAAGATAGAGTTTTACCCGTGCACGGTTAGGTGCACGCCTAAATTAGAAAGTCCCCTGGACTATAAATATGTATCTAGGGTTTATGAAATAAACAACAACCATCGTTCAACACAAATCAATCTCGGCGCATCGCCAACTCCTTCGTCTCGAGGGTTTCTTCCGGTAAGCATCATGCTGCCTAGATCGCATCTTGCGATCTAGGCAGCACAAGCTTATTTCATTGTTCATGCGTTGCTCGTACTGAAGCCTTTTTGATGGCGAGCAACGTAGTTATCTTAGATGTGTTAGGGTTAGCATTGTTCTTCGTATCATATGCTGTCATAGTGCAACCCTTATACATCTAGCCGCCCTTACACCTATCTTAGGTGTAGGGGCGGCACCCCGCTTGATCATTATTTAGTAGATCCGATCCGTTACGGTTGCTCCTTGTTCTTCAAGGATTAGTTTAATATCTGCAATAGTTAGGCCTTACAAAGGGTTGGAGGATCCAGCGACGCGTAGGGTGTAGTTTGCTAGCCCTAGACAGGATGTTCCGGGGATCAACCTCGTGTTGGTTTTTAGGCCTTGTCTAGGATCGGCTTACGATCACCGTACGTGACCGCGAGGCCCAATCGTGAGTAGGATGATCCGATTATGCGGTGAAAACCCTAAATCGTCGTAGATCGCTTTAGCTTTATCTTGATCAAGTAGGACCACCATATATTCGTGCACCTCGTACGAATCATGGGTGGATCGGCTCCTTGAGCCGATTCACAGGATAACCTGAGAGCCGATCGAGGCTCGTATTTAATGTTTACGTGTATGCCATGCAGGAAACTAAGCGAGGCATCTCCATCACCTTCCTGACCAGGTATAGGTCAGGTGGCACGCCCTTGCACCAGCATCGGACGTGCGTACCAGAGGCTTTGCGGGCTGTCGCTCGGAGGGACCAGGGCCAGCCGCAGCCCTAAGTTGTTCCCGGCTCTACTGTGTTGCCCGTCGCTACTCGCCGGTGGGTTTCTGACCGCAACACATTCTGGCACGCCCAGTGGGACGAGCTTCGACATCAACCACATCGCCATCTACATCTGAGATGGCGGACGGCACTCCAGTCACGTACGAGGATCTGACCGACGAGCTCAAGAAGAAGTATGACGAGGTCAAAGCAATCCTCGAGGCCGACCTCATCGGCTCTTTTCACAGAACCCGTTCACATGGCATCAGGTGGAAAGGGTTCTCACCTGATGGTGCGCTTGATGGAATAGACCTGTCTGCCCCGTCAGAAGAGCGCACCAGGTCCCTGCGTCAGGAGATCAACTACATGGTGGCTCACTCGCTACACCGCCACTCTGAGAACCTGGTGAACACTTTGGAGCGCGTCACTCTCCGGGTGATCCAGGAGATCATGAGGCACCAGTACTCTCCGTCAGGACCAGCTCTCGGGACACACCAAGGAGAGATGCCACTCCAGTCCCGCCCACCGCTGCCATTTGCGTTGGCAGCACCAGAAGTGCCGAATTCACCGGCATTCGTCGTCTACAAGATCGGTGGTGACCCTAGTGACTGCCAGTTCTTGCATGAGGCGGCTAAGGAGATCCCTCACGGGTACATGTGCACATACGTGCCAGACTGCGGTAACTGGGCACTCACAAACCAGGCCGCGACAGCAGGGACTTCGGGAAAGCGGGAGGAACGTCGGCGACGGATCTTGAGAAGCAGACGTGGCTAGCTAAATATGCCACCCCGACGAACCTCCAGAGCTCAGCTCCTGCAGTTGGCTCAGAGCTGGAAAAGCAAGCGTGGCTGGCTAAGTACGCCACCCCGGCGAATCTTCAGAGTTCGACTCCTGCAGCCAGCACCGCGGATCAAATCAGTACTATACTGAGAGATCAGTTCGGCATGGTGCCGAAAAGGAGGACAATCGGCTATTCCAAGCCGTACCCCGACGAGTACGAATTGGTCCCGCTACCACCCAAATATCGGCTCCCTGATTTCTCCAAATTCAGTGGATCAGATGGTTCCATCTCCATCGAGCATGTGAGACGATATTTGGCACAGCTAGGAACGGCCTCAGCGTCGGATCCACTACGCGTGAGGTTCTTCGCACAGTCCCTCACGGGATCGGCTTTCGGGTGGTACACTTCGTTGCCACCGGACTCGATCCGGACTTGGAAGCAGTTGGAAGAACAGTTCCACATGCAGTTTCACTCAGTAGCTTCCGAGGCCGGCATTGCCGATCTAGCTCAAATACGTCAGAAGCGTGGAGAAACCGTGGCGGAATACATCCAGCGCTTCAGAAATCTGAGGAACCGATGTTATTCGGCTCGTGTGACTGAAAAAGAAGCAGTCGAGTTGGCAGTGGTGGGCCTTGCCTCACAAATCAAAGATATGGCCTCCCAAGCAGACTACCCTTCACTAGCGCACAAGGTTCAGAAACTGTCAGCATATGAACAGCACCACCCGGACTTGTACCAGGACAAATTCAAGCGTGCGGTAGTCCTGGTTGAGGCGGATGAAGACGAAGGCTCTGCGGGAGATCAAGAGGTAGCAGTGGCTGAATGGACTCGGGGGGCAAACCCCGTGTCCTGCAAATTGGTAAAGCCACCAGGTCCGCCCAGAGGGTTCGATTTTGACGTGACCAAAACTGAGCAAATCTTCGACCTCTTACTCAAGGAGAAGCAGTTGAAGATACCCGAAGGCCTCAAAATCCCCACGGTACAGGAGCTGAACGGAAAGCCATACTGCAAATGGCATAACTCGGTCTCCCATGCCACCAACGACTGCAGGGTGTGGCGTCAGCAGATCCAAATGGCGATAGAACAAGGATGTCTGATTTTCAACCAGTACGCCATGAAGGTCGACACCCACCCCTTTCCCGCCGTTAACATGGTGGAGTACACTTACCCTGAAGGTTGCCAGCCAGGATCCTCGTTCAGCATCAACATGGTAGGACCTGGACACCACGCTGGCAAGGATGGAGACGAGGGCAGCTGCTCTCGTAGCAAGGACACAGAGGAAGCCGCTCCACGCGATCGGCTCCGGCACGATGGCAAGTGCTACGTCACGGAGGGAGAAGTGAAGAACATAAGATATCAGCGACCTCTCTCTGATCACCTCCTCAATAAGTATGTGAGTCAATATAGCCAACACCGACGATCCAGCGACGATGATGATAGAGACCGTCTGGCTAGGGACGCCAGGAGACATCGTCGGCATGATCGCGATGAGGAGGAGTACGAGCGCCGTGCCAAGGAAGAATCGAGGGAGCAAGACGACGAAGATAGGCACTGGGACTGTCCCTTCTTCAGACACTGCTGGGATTCAGGAATGAGCCGATTGCCTACAATCGGCAATTGCCCAGAATGTAACCAGAAGAAGGAGGCAGCCAACGTGTCCGTGTTCCAACGCTTAGGGCCTCTCCCGCCTCGAAGCAAACGCGCTGAGTCCCCTCGGATGGAAGATCTCGAGGATTTGGAAGACGAGGGAGAAGAAGAAGAAGACAGGTACCACCGACCAAGGTGGTGCCCTGACGGACTCAGCCATTCCCAAAAGCATAGGGTTCAGCGATTGCGCGGTTTGGAGGAAGCCGAAAGGTTATACCTGCACACGCTAAGGAAGGCGCGGCCTAATCTGGCCGCGAAAATTCAGCGAACCCTGGATGAAGAGGGTCGACCACGGAAAATGGAGTGGCGCCCCAAGCAAAAGAAAGCCGATGATGAGACATCGGCTGGCACAAACATGGTGCTCGTCCTTCCGACGGAGTTTAGTGCTCCAGGATTATACGAGGACCCAATTTGGACGACTGCGAGTGCATCGACGTGACGAAGGGCAAGGTTAGGCTAGTCTTATCCACTGGCCTGACCATGTAGCAAGAACAAACCGATGAGCAAACGTGGCGAGGCCGATCCTTGGGATCGGCCCCAAAGATCTATGAAGGAACATTACAAAACCTTCATTGAGCGCTTCGATTAATATGGAGGCCGATTCCAGCAATCGGCCAAAATTATCCTCACCGCATGTTCTGTTTGGATCTACTGGGCACCGGTTTTACGTCGGCTGATGAGTTAGGAAAGATCAACATTGGGCCTACCGGAGTCGACGTGCAAATACGATGCCTGGGCTAAATTACAGAGCCGATATCTGCAGTTCCCTAACAGATTCGGCTCGGGGGCACCTAATCAGGTGAACATGTGAAGCGAACATGTGCAGATGAACATGTGTGCAGCGAAATGTTGGGGGCCGATAGAAAAATCGGCCAGTAAAAAATTTTCATGATACACAGCCGATGCGTAGCCATCGACTCTAGTTCAATTACACAGGATTTACCGGATCCCGACCAAGTCCAGTTCATGGTTGATATACAGCCGATGCATAGCCATCGACTCTAGTACAATTACATACCGGCTATGTGCTCAAGGCTCAGATTTTCGCCAAGATGGTTTTCAGTTCGGCTTCAAGAGTTTCTGGGAATGTACAATGAGAGCAGCCTCGGCTGCAGTGAGCCGACAACCCTTTGCGCTAGTTCAGCGGTAACAACAGTTTGGCTGGCTCTTCATGGTGGCTGTCTCGGATTACCAGATTACCTGAGGTTAAAGCCTTTTTGTTTGACCTGTGCATCCTCGCCGGTATTCTCGCCTTGATTAAGGCTCGGGGGGCAACTAACTTGTAGGTGCTCTGTTTTTTGGGAGCCGATTGAAGGTGCATCGGCTGACCCTGCATCGTAACCTTCTCCGAAAGCGGTGAGTTGTTGCAGAAGAGTACTGCTAAAGCTACGGAGAGGAGCCGGAAAGGGGAGCCGTCGCCTCTTACCGGGTTTGGACCGTCCTGTTGCTGCAAGAAAAGGAAAGAGACTGGATTCTCAAAATAGCCGATGAATAGTCATCGGCTATAGGATTGCGAAATATTATGGTCAGGTATCAAATCGCAGTCTGAATTTGAGAAGTGCTTGACTGACGGTCTAATCGATATCTGAGTCCGGCTTCATGGGCGTCTAAGGGAGAAAATCCGATACGTTGCTATCGGTCTTGGTGTGGCAAGCGGAAGGATTGAAATTGGATTAATTGAAAGATAAATTGGAAGAACAATTCTCATTAATTCAAAGGAGCGGCTTTACAGGAAAGAGCCGATGGCTCTCAAAAGGGGGATCTGGTGCCTAGTGCACTGCTACTACTAGTCCTACTCTACTAGTTGTCGCTGTCCTCATCGTTGCCGTCGTCGATGCCGTCGGCGCTGCTCCCAGGAAGTTCCTCGTCACTGCTGCCCCAGGCCTCGGCTGGAGCTTCTTCTTCCTCGTCATCATCATCATCCTCGCTGTCCGCCCAAGAGCGGAAGCGCTTTGTCAGCGGGTATCCGATGGAGGAGGAGGATTCATCCTCCTCCTCTTCCTCCTCGTCATCATCATCGTCTTCGCTGTCCGCCCAAGCGCGGAATCGCTTTGCCAGCGGATGCTTAGCGGGGAAGGAGGAATCATCCTCCTCCTTTTCCTCTTCTTCCTCTACTTCTTCTTCTTCCTCCTTCCCGACGGAGGAGGTGGGTTTCACCCAGGGATGGAGGTCGTCTTCGCTTTCGCTTATCAGCTCCCCTTCGATGAGGAACTTGAGGTCGTCTTCCCCATCGGTCAGAGGCAGGTCGCCATCTGATCCGACGAATGCTTCGGGTGGACCGTCTGGCACTTGGTCGAAGTTCCACTCCGGCTCGCTTGAGGAGAAAGACTGGAGGGAGAGGCCGGAGGAGACGGAAGAAGAGGAAGATATTGCTACAGGGAAAGAGGGTTTTTTGGGTGCCGATGGCCGGAACAGAGCAAAGGGATGAAGTGGCAAACTGCTCAGAGCGGTTAAATAAAGGGGATATAGTAGAGATTCAATGCCACAGCAGTTTCCGAGGAGGCGGTGCCCAAAGACAACGGTCAAATCACGCGGAATAGTTGAGAAGGCAGGTGTCATGATGAAGGATACTGCAACGGTTCTGCTCTGCCACGACATGACCCGACGAAGAAAAACATAGTGATTTTGGAATTATCAATTCCAAAACCAGGGGGGCATGTGTTATCACCAGAATTTGACCGAGTCAGAGGTGGGCCGCGATCAAGATGGGCTTAAAGATTATAGATGGAAGAATATACGTGAATCGGCCTTATGTGCAACGTTTGGGCTAGTGTGCCCGTGTATCTGTAATATAGTAGATCGCATCTTAGATTAAAAGATAGAGTTTTACCCGTGCATGGTTAGGTGCACGCCTAAATTAGAAAGTCCCCTGGACTATAAATATGTATCTAGGGTTTATGAAATAAACAACAACCATCGTTCAACACAAATCAATCTCGGCGCATCGCCAACTCCTTCGTCTCGAGGGTTTCTTCCGGTAAGCATCATGCTGCCTAGATCGCATCTTGCGATCTAGGCAGCACAAGCTTATTTCGTTGTTCATGCGTTGCTCGTACTGAAGCCTTTTTGATGGCGAGCAACGTAGTTATCTTAGATGTGTTAGGGTTAGCATTGTTCTTCGTATCATATGCTGTCGTAGTGCAACCCTTATACATCTAGCCGCCCTTACACCTATCTTAGGTGTAGGGGCGGCACCCCGCTTGATCATTATTTAGTAGATCCGATCCGTTACGGTTGCTCCTTGTTCTTCAAGGATTAGTTTAATATCTGCAATAGTTAGGCCTTACAAAGGGTTGGAGGATCCAGCGACGCGTAGGGTGTAGTTTGCTAGCCCTAGACAGGATGTTCCGGGGATCAACCTCGTGTTGGTTTTTAGGCCTTGTCTAGGATCGGCTTACGATCACCGTACGTGACCGCGAGGCCCAATCGTGAGTAGGATGATCCGATTATGCGGTGAAAACCCTAAATCGTCGTAGATCGCTTTAGCTTTATCTTGATCAAGCAGGACCACCATATATTCGTGCACCTCGTACGAATCATGGGTGGATCGGCTCCTTGAGCCGATTCACAGGATAACCTGAGAGCCGATCGAGGCTCGTATTTAATGCTTACGTATATGCCATGCAGGAAACTAAGCGAGGCATCTCCATCACCTTCCTGACCAGGTATAGGTCAGGTGGCACGCCCTTGCACCAGCATCGGACGTGCGTACCAGAGGCTTTGCGGGCCGTCGCTCGGAGGGACCAGGGCCAGCCGCAACCCTAAGTTGTTCCCGGCTCTACTGTGTTGCCCGTCGCTACTCGCCGGTGGGTTTCTGACCGCAACAGGGGGTTAGAGTACCCGCTACCATTCGTTGACAACAACAAACACCTCTCAAAATTTTACTTTTATGATCTCTATATGTTTTCAAAATCAAAGCTCTAGCACAAATATAGCAATCGATGCTTTCCTCTTTGAAGGACTATTCTTTTACTTTTATGTTGAGTCAGTTCACCTATCTCTCTCCACCTCAAGAAGCAAACACTTGTGTGAACTGTGCATTGATTCCTACATACTTGCATATTGCACTTGTTATATTACTTTGCATTGACAATTATCCATGAGATATACATGTTATAAGTTGAAAGCAACCGCTGAAACTTCATCTTCCTTTGTGTTGCTTCAATACCTCTACTTTGAATTATTGCTTTATGAGTTAATCTTATGCAAGACTTATTGATGCTTGTCTTGAAGTACTATTCATGAAAAGTCTTTGCTTTATGATTCAGTTGTTTACTCATGTCATTACCATTGTTTTGATCGCTGCATTCATTACATATGCTTACAATAGTATGATCAAGGTTATGATGGCATGTCACTCCAGAAATTATCTTTGTTATCGTTTACCTGCTCGGGACGAGCAGAAACTAAGCTTGGGGATGCTGATACGTCTCCGACGTATCGATAATTTCTTATGTTCCATGCCACATTATTGATGATATCTACATGTTTTATGCATACTTTATGTCATATTTATGCATTTTCTGGAACTAACCTATTAACGAGATGCCGAAGAGCCGATTCTGTTTTTCTGCTGTTTTTGGTTTCAGAAATCCTAGTAAGGAAATATTCTCGGAATTGGACGAAATCAACGCCCAGGGGCCTATTTTCACACGAAGCTTCCAGAAGACCGGAGAGTCAACGAAGTGGGGCCACGAGGTGGCCAGGAGGTAGGGAGGCGCGGCCCAAGCCTTCGCCGCGCCGACCTGTCTCCTGGGCCCCTCGTGACGCCCCTTGACCTGCCCTTCCACCTACAAATAGCCTTCATCGCGAAACCCCCAGTACCGAGAGCCACGATACGGAAAACCTTCCAGAGACGCCGCCGCCGCCAATCCCATCTCGGGGGATTCAGGAGATCGCCTCCGGCACCCTGCCGGAGAGGGGATTCATCTCCCGGAGGATTCTACACCGCCATGGTCGCCTCCGGAGTGATGAGTGAGTAGTCTACCCCTGGACTATGGGTCCATAGCAGTAGCTAGATGGTTGTCTTCTCCTCATTGTGCTTCATTGTCGGATCTTGTGAGCTGCCGAACATGATCAAGATCATCTATCTGTAATGATATATGTTGCGTTTGTTGGGATCCGATGAATAGAGAATACCATGTTATGTTGATTATCAATTTATATCTATGTGTTGTTTATGATCTTGCATGCTCTCCATTATTAGTAGAGGCTCTGGCCAAGTTTTTACTCTTAACTCCAAGAGGGAGTATTTATGCTCGATAGTGGGTTCATGTCTCCGTGAATCTGGGGGAGTGACAGAAACCTCTAAGGTTATGGATGTACTGTTGCCACTAGGGATAAAACATTGATGCTATGTCCGAGGATGTAGTTATTGATTACATTACGCACCATACTTAATGCAATTGTCTGTTGTTTTCAACTTAATACTGGAAGGGGTTCGGATGATAACCTGAAGGTGGACTTTTTAGGCATAGATGCATGCTGGATAGTGGTCTATGTACTTTGTCGTAATGCCCAATTAAATCTCACTATACTCATCATAATATGTATGTGCATGGTCATGCCCTCTTTATTTGTCAATTGCCCAACTGTAATTTGTTCACCCAACATGCTATTTATCTTATGGGAGAGACACCACTAGTGAACTGTGGACCCCGGTCCAATTCTTTACATCTGAAATACAATCTACTGCAATTGTTCTACTGTTCTCTGCAAACAATCATCATCCACACTATACATCTAATCCTTTGTTACAGCAAGCCGGTGAGATTGACAACCTCACTGTTTCGTTGGGGCAAAGTACTTGGTTTGTGTTGTGCAGGTTCCACGTTGGCGCCGGAATCCCTGGTGTTGCGCCGCACTACATCTCGCCGCCATCAACCTTCAACGTGCTTCTTGGCTCCTACTGGTTCGATAAACCTTGGTTTCATACTGAGGGAAAACTTGCCGCTGTACGCATCACACCTTCCTCTTGGGGTTCCCAATGGACGCGTGCTGTACGCGTATCAACCATTTTTATTGGCCAAAGATGAGGCGGGATGTGGACAGATATGTGAAGAGGTGCATTACTTGCAACAAGTCCAAGTCCAAGCTGAAGCCTCACGGTTTGTATACTCCTTTACCGGCACCTACTACACCTTGGGAGGATATTAGTATGGATTTTGTGTTGGGTTTGTCGCGTACTAAGAAAGGCCATGATTCTATATTTGTGGTAGTGGACAGATTTTCTAAGATGTCACACTTTATTGCCTACCACAAAAGCGATGATGCGTCACATATTGCTAACCTGTTTTTCAGGGAGGTTGTACGTCTACATGGAGTCCCGAAGACTATTGTTTCTGATCGTGACGTGAAGTTTATGAGCTACTTCTAGAAGACACTGTGGAGAAAGCTGGGGACGAAGCTACTTTTTAGTACCACTTTTCATCCCCAAACCGATGGTAAAAATGAAGTGGTGAATAGAACATTGTCACAACTGTTGAGATCCATGATCAAGAAGAACCTGAAGGAGTGGGAAGAGTGTTTGCCGCATGTGGAGTTTGCTTACAACAGGGCGGTACATTCTACCACATAGCTGTGTCCTTTTGAGGTGGTGTATGGTTTTAAACCCATTACTCCACTCGACTTGTTGCCTTTGCCCATACATGAGAGAGTTAATATGGAGGCATCCAAGATGGCAGATTTTGTACGGAAGATACATGTGAAGACTAAAGAGTTGATAGAAAAGAAAGGCAAGAGCAATGATGCAAGGATGAACAAGAAGCGCAAGGAGATGTTGTTCAAGCCTGGTGATATGGTCTGGGTACATTTTCGCAAGGATAGGTTCCCGAACCTACGGAAGTCCAAGTTGCTTCCTCGTGGTGCTGGTCCTTACAAAGTGCTTGCCAAGATCAATGATAATGCATACTCAATAGATCTTCCACTTGATGAGTTTGGTGTCAGTAATTCTTTCAATGTTGCTGATTTGATACCATATGACGGAGAAGACCTTGGAGCGTCGAAGTCGACACCTTTTGAAGGGGGAGATGATGAGGACATCCCTACCTCACTACTACCTCCGTCATTACCAACTGAAGATGAACCTGCTGTGAAGCTCAAGTCCAATAAAGTTCGGATTGGACCTATTACAAGGGCTCGTGCGAAGCTACTTAAACAACAGGTGAACTTGTTCCTAAACAATACTTTGATTGATGAGAACTTTATACTGCCTAAGTCCTGTTATTTATGTATCATCAGATATGAAGAGGAGACAAGCATCACACGAGGAGGAGAGGAGCAGCTGGACGTGAAGAAGGACGTCAAGATGGACGTGGAGCTGGACATGAAGAAATCCCATGGACGCGCGAGGGAGGAGCGGGAGGCATGCGCGAGAGGGAAAGACGCAGTCCAGGCCGACCCAGCACCCGGTCAGACCGACCGCCACGCCGGCGCGCCCGGTCCCTGGCCCGGTCCGACCGGGCGGCACGCCGGATTCACCCCGGCGCCAACCGGGCTTTTCGCTGACGTAGACCGAGCGGGGTACTGAGCCGAAAACCCTGCGCCCGGTCGGCACCCGGTCCCTGGCCCGGTTTCGACCGGCCAGCCCGGTCCCAGGCCCGGTCGACCGGCCCCCTGACCGGCCGTGTCCGAGTCTGTCTCGACCAGATCTATTCTGGGTCGGTTATTTTCGTACTTTTTCGACCTGAGGTCGTCCCGAACACATATATAAGTGCTCAGGACACCCCACAAGTTGCTTTAGACCATGTTTAAGATAAACCTAGTTCTTAGTTGTTTGCTCTGGAAAACTATTGAATCCCCTACACTATATTGCTTGATATTGTGTAGATCTGAAAGTTTTGTGTGATCTGCTGTTCCATTGAGAATTAGACGGTTGCAACTTACCGCTTTGTGGTCGGCGGCTACGTGCGTAAGTGTGTGGAGTTGCGAATATCTTGCAGGGTTGAGAGCTGTTGCATTGGCGACAGGGACCAATCGAGAGATCTCGTTGCGTCATACAAGTTATCATCCACTTCATCAAGTTACCTCCGCTGCAATCACGCCGTGATCATCATCACCACCGTTGCGTACTGAGAAGATCGGGCCACCCCTTATCACTACATCAATTCGATAGAGACATGTAACAAAGTACACACATGGTCAAATTCATCATCATGAAGCAATCTCAGCCTGCTTACTTCCTTCATCATCTCAAAACTAATGGCACATATGTCTGGTACAGTAATGAGGTACATATTTGTGAACACACTCCTATAAAAACCTCTCTAATGCTGGAATCCACATGTGGCAAAGTCATTCCTGTAAAATGAAATTAACATAAAGGGATAATTCCGGATAGCAACCATATTTCATGGGAAACCACACACATACAAGGAATATAACAAAATTATTTTATGTTACCATTCTTGTTATGTGCTTTCAGTTGGAACACATACTCTGTCCTATCGACAGGCTTCTCTTCCTGCACATCTTCCCATCTTGATCATATTCTTCATTATTTTTGATTAATTTGAAGGTCACAAAGTACAAAAGGAATTCTAGAATGGTTCTCTTATGTATGTAACATCTTCTCTTTTCACTAGGAAAAACTCAAACCTATGGTCTGCAGCCATACAAGGTAGCCACTTATCGGCATAGTTGTCGAGTCTTGCCTTGAAATGACAAGGAACAGTCTGACAAGAAAAAATAAAAACAGATGATTATGTCTATGCATATTTAACACACAAATTAATATTAAAGTGAAGCCAAATGTATCAAAGCTAAATGAATTTAAATAACATATATACATTTGAAGTTGTGGAAAACTAACAAGTTAAAATGAAGAAGCATATTTTATTATAATATAAAAATATTCTAACATAAATCACTGGAGGTATATAATAAGCATTTGGAGCATACCAGATTTGGAGCATACCGAAGAGCTAAATAAAGTAAAATACATATAGTCCAACGAACTAAAGAATAACTTCAGTAACCTGACACAAACTAATGAACCGAGCCACTAAATCGAGATAATCAACTGGATGAACTAGGTTAAGATAAGTCACTAAAATAAATACGACCTAAATTGAACATACTAGAGTAACTTGGGGAACTAGTTAAGATCAAATTACTCACCACAATGTTGTGGAAGTGTGAGAGGTTCATGACCATGGTGAACGAATCTGCCTTTCTTTTTTACTGATGGCAGGAATGATAGATCTCCATCACTGAAATACAACAGAATACATAAAATTAGAACAACATTGTGAGAAAAAAATAGAAAAATAAGAGCTAGAAAATCCTAAATGAAATGGAGAAAAAACAAAGAGGAACAAATCTCACATCAACCTAGTGTGCGAACTAGACATAATGAAATGCAGCAACACAATCTACTTCGTCGTATGAAGAAATGTAGAGAGGATTGGAAAAATCCAGAGATAAATCCAGAGGAGTAAGAACTGTGTTGTACGGTCACTCGAATTTGCTGGTGAACAGAGCCGCTTTCAAATTTGACCTAGGCGACCGTGTCTAGTGCCAGCCGTCTTAGGGCAACCAATATTTGAGGCGATTTCTATTTATAACCGCCTAAGCGACACCCATGAGACGGTTGTTGATACTGTCCGACTCCAAACTGACCATTTTTAGAAGCATGTAGTATTCTAGGCCGATTCTAAAAGTTTTAGAGACGGGTTGTTACTCTTATCTGTCTGGAGTTTTTTTGCAGATCCGGCTTCCAAAAAACTTGGATGAAACTGGCTGAACATGCCGTCTCTAAGTATCGAATTTGTACTAGTGCGAAAACCCATAAACTACAACCGTGTCCCAATTCTTAATTTGCATGGTTGGAAATAAAATGTGGTTAATTGAAAACAATACATATATTCTCGAAAAAAGAAAAAATGGAGTAACCTGCCACGCAAGCATATATAGGCGAACCTCCATTTGAACCTTGAAACACGGACTGGGTGTTCCAAGGTTGCTTTAAAATGAATTGGATCTTCAGTTAGAAGTTTTATTAGCAGTCCCATGTTTTTTCTGCTGCACCAGATTAAACAGATTGACTTGTTGATTTCTACTGCAGGTTTATGCGCGCTATTTAATTAATCAAACTTTCTCTTAACTGACGTTACGAAAAAGTGTATTTAGCTAACAAGGATTGTTCTAGAGAGAAGGGTTCCCACATAAGCATATAGCAAAAATTTGTATAGAAATAAACTTTAGCTTTATGGGGGTCATTAGTTAGATGTACCACAACATAAACACGCAATCGAAACCATGAAACAACAATTAAAATATGGAAGTAGAATAATTTGCCTCTCAAAAAGCGTACATCTCTCGAACCATGAAGCATGAACTAACAAAAAGTACTGGACTGAAACTAAAATAAATACATATTACATGGTTTATATGTAATTATTGGTAGGCTCTGTTATCCTTCTTGCTAAATACCACCTTGAACATGAACCTCAAAATTAACCAACAAGACGAGGAAATTAAGCAGAAACAACGTTGCACACCAGCTTAATAACACATGAGCTGAACATTGTATTGCCTCCATTGCTCGAGCAAGCTGGATAAAGCTAGACCATTGCATTGTTCTTCTTGTTGATGATCTCCTGAATAATAGGGCTGAGAACATCTAGTGTGATTGGTTTGGGCACAAATACATCAGCACCAGCGCTCATGAACGCCTCCATGGCATTACAATCAACCGAAACCCCAACAATCTTCACATCAGTTTCTCCGATAGCACGAATCTTCTCAACTGCCTGTCAGGTAACACAAGAAATAATTTGGTATGAGATCGATATTAAAGCAACACAAGTATATACTTTATGTCAACAAACAGGATACTAATTAAAGCACCTCCAGGCCATTCATTACGGGCATCTCCTTCTCACACAGAACAATATCAAACTTTTTCCCCTCAAGGAACAAATCCACAGCTTCTTTCCCAGTCTTTGCCACAGTAGTTTCACAGTGAAACATGTGCAGTATCGCGGAGTGAAACAAGGTTTCTACTGCGGCATCCTCAACAAGCACTAGTGGAAAACGGGGCAATAGGCCCGGTCCATTTGGGCCTTTAGACCCGGTTCCCGAACCGGGACCAACTAGGCGGGACTAAAGGGGGTACCCTTTAGTCCCGGTTCAAAGATAAACCGGGCCTAAAGGCCTCGACACGTGGTGCGGCCAGGGAGCTCGCGGTAGAAGGGCTTTGGTCCCGGTTCGTGGTACGAACCGGGCCTATGTTTCTCTGCCGCGGCAGAGAATTGCTATTTCTCTGCCGCGGCACAGATTTGGGCTGTACCAGCGTTTCTCTGCCGCGGCAGAGAAACAGGGCGTTTCTCTGCCGCGGCAGAGTTTCAGCAATGCATATATATATCATTCAAGAAACCACAAAAAATCGTCATGAATATATATAGACATCGTCAACAGTACACGACATAGTCAACACAGTACACGTAATGCATGCATATTTACAATACAACATGTCCTGAACGAATATCCTCCGCCGTCACGATCTTCCGATAGTGCTCTCCACCTGGGGTAAGGACCTCGGTAATAAAGAATCCCGCGATTTCCTCTTGAATTGCTTTTATTTGATCCGCTGTTATGAGAGTGTCCCGCAGGCGTGTCATCTATATTTAAAAAAGGAGATCAATACATGAATGGAACTCAATACAATAGATGGTACTAATTAAGATTAATTGTGAAAATTTGTTATCGTACACGAGTGTGGTGTATTTGGGCATCCCCACCCTTGGGACAGGACATGTCACGCATGAAGGTGCAGACGTAGTATCCACATAAGTTATTCCCTTGTTCCTGCCTCATACACTTTACGAAAAAATAGTTCGATCAAACTAATAATCAAGCATCGTATTGAAAGTAAATATCATATATAAAGTTTCACGGACATAGCTATATATATAGTACTACTTACAGGGGTAATCTCTAAATGTAAGCTCCGGTTTCCATTCACCGGAACAGTATTGATGAACCGTTTCCAAGCCCTGCCCGGCAAAAAATAATGAGTAAATGAGTAATTGATTAGTTGATGATATCTTCGAATTAGAGCAGATGAAGATGCCAATACGAAATTGATTGAAACTACCTCTGGAGGATGGCAGCCATGTCCGCCCATTCCGCATATTCTTTACGTTTCGAGTCCATGACGTTTACGACTCCAAGGTGAAGATCAATGATTAGGAGAATAAAGTGGAAACTGCACAAGCATAGCTCAATGATTACGAGAATAAAGTGGAAGGTGCACAAGCATAATGTATGTTATATATAACACTCACTTGAAGTTGTAGGGAAAGAATATATCCTCTTTGTCTGCTTGCTTCTCTAAAAACATTACGATGTTGTCCTCTGTGTCCTTGGGGTACCGTCGAACCGTAACTTCATGAACTGTGTTTGGGTCTATGAACCCCAGCGGTAGGGGCTTGCCTCTTTTGTATTCCAGCTTCTTCATTCTGCATAATTAAATGTATAGCGTACACAAAGAATATAATGAGGATAATTGTTAGTGCAAATGAATGAGCTACAAACTTAATTACACAAATAAATCACTTACAGGCGTAACAAGCGATGACAACTTTGTCGAGGCGTCTTGATTGAATAAGCTGAAACAGTTCTTCTAACTCAATGTTTATCTCGTCTTCCCCGGAAGTAATGCTCATCTCTAAGATACACCGTGATGTAGCTTTCACATCTTCGACAGGGCTTTCAGGTACCGGTCATGCAACCTTCGCATCCGAGTCCCTAGACGCGCGAGCTCGCAGTGTTTGACGAGATCAGATCCGTATCTATACTTGTTTACCACTTGAGCCGTTGGATAGTAATCTTCGTACTCAAGCGATGCTCCACTGAGCTCTAGACGCCCGTTCGATCAGAGATGACGTCTCTGTATCATTATATGGCTCCACGATGAAGTGGGGTGCGGCACAGAATGTCCTGCTGTCCAAGCTGGGCGACTTTTTTGCTTCTTTGCTCGCTCTAGAGGACTGTCCAAGAGAGCGGTCATAATCAGCTCTCAGCTCAGGTCTCTTCATTCTCGTCTCGGCAAAGTGCTTCACTGTCTGCGGTGGAATAAACATCTTCTTCGGCGCAGTTGCAAGAAACGCCTTTTGCTCTTCAGTCTGCTCATGTGGCAACAACTCTGGAGTCTGTTCCCTCATTGGAGTTGATGATCTCTTCGGAGCTGTAGGAGGTGCCGCGGACCGCTTCCTCTTTTGCTTAGGTGGAAGCGGCGGAGTCTCCTGACGAGGAGGAGGAGGCGGCGGAGTATTTTCACGCGGAGGAGACTGGTCATGGATAGGGGAATCATCATCGCGCAGAGGAGAATCATCACGCGGAGGAGACTGCACAGGTGGCGGAGGAGGCGGAGGTGGCCTGCTTGTTGGCTTCTCACCTGGAAACACAATGTTCTCCTTCCGCCATTGCACGGTGGTTCTACGGGCTTCTCCCAGTTCTTTGATTTCCCCATCTTCACCTGCAGGGTGCTCAAGCACCAACCCCTCATACTCTCTCAACACTTCATCCACCATCACAACAGCAAAGTCGTCTTGGACCGGACGGCAATGGTAAGACCTTGTAGGTAAGAGGATGCCGACCGCCGCCTTGAAGGATAGGTTGAAAACTTTAACATGCAGCTCACAAGGACGGCTCTCAGTGAGATCATCCACGGGGGGGTAGCGAGGAGGCTCGACCACCTGGTCATCATCATCATCATTATCCACCTGCTGAGAGGAAGCCACGCTGCTTTTCCGGTGTGGTTGAGATTGCAGCGGGGCGATGGCATTGAGCAGTGCAGGATCTACAGCCTGCCCCCGAGCCATCTGAGATGCGATCCTCCGTTATGAGAGTGTCCCGCAGGCGTATCATCTATATAAAAAAGAAGATCGATATATATGAATGGAACTCAATACAATTGATGGTAATAAAATAAGATTAATTGTGAAAAATTGTTCACGTACACGAGTGGCGTGTATAGCCTCCTCCGCATCCCTGTGACAGGCCATCTGACGAATGAACTCGCAGACGTAGTATCCACATAAGTTATTCCCGGGTTCCTGTTTCAAACACTTTACAAAAAAGTAGTTCGATCAAGCTAATTAATAATCAAGCATCGTATTGAAAGAAAGTATCAAAGAGATTCACGAACATAGCTATATATATATATATATATATATCGACGCGGATTTTCTAACCGCATGGCTAGCTGTGCATAGGCCGGCTGCCGTTGGATAAAGGGAGCATGTGTTCTGACGCTAGTAGATTGGCTCCCTGTTGTTGTGCTGAGTTAACGATGTTAGCTTCTGCCGTCTGGGCGCATGTGGCAGGACATGCACGCGAAGCTAAGCAAAAACATCATGCGTAGAAACTCTAAATGATGGAGTGACTTGAATTCTGCACGGTTTTGTTGAGACTATTCAAGTGCATGTCATTCTTTTGCTCTCATCAGTGATGGCCACATGCTTCTCCGTATGGTTTGGCTGATCAGTAGGTTCTCAGAATCTTAGCTATGGAGTACATTTTTGTTGCCACGCAAATGATACAAGTTGACACGACCAGATAGATATTTTCGCTAGCTTCATAAGACCATTTTCTGGCTAGTGTTTCATCCACTGTATTTCATAACAATGAAACCAACTGAAAAAACAAACTGAAAAAACAATTGAACCAACTGAAAAAACAAACTGATTTCATAACATAGAACGATTTACATGGAAGCGTGCACCCATAAGACAGTAATCAATCATTGCTTAACAAGATACATTAATTTGTTCCAGTACCCTATCCAAGTTACATCAAGGTTCTCCAACTACGGAGGCCTCCTCGTTCTCAGTCATAAAACTCGTGCTTGGAGTAGCGATCGTGAAGATAGTACCAGCTGCTATCCCTAGCAACATTGTCGGTCAATCCCATGTCCACAATAGGAGAACCACCACGGCTACTGCCATCGCTGGCCTTGACGCCGGTGAAGCGAACTCCATGCGGCGCACATAGTAGATGAGCAGGATGGTGCAGGTGTATGAGGCCATGGTATGCACAGCGACCAACAATTGTCCGCCACACAGGTACAGGGAAGCAAGCACGGTGAAAGCCATCATTGTCCAGAACCAGGCGGGCACCATGTCTGAAAGGAAACTCAAATTCAGCCGAACAGCTACTGTAAATCAGTAAACAAGAACAAGCTTTGATTCAATTGATTACCTGACTGATTGTTTTGGTTGTGCAAATTTTTACATTAATGACTCCATTAGCTTCAGTACCAGATACATTAGCTTCAGTAAAAGATTGTCAGCTGATCCAAAAAAATATTTGTCTCCAAAAAAGCAAAACTCAGTCAAGTGAGAGAAAGGGATTACATCACATTTGGATCCAAAATTGTTGGAGCTGGAGCAACAGCAGACTCTCATTCTAGCTTTTCCCCAAAACAGCACGTCAAACAAACAAATCCAATTCGGATTTTTCCATTCAGCACGATATGAAGGGAAAATCAATATGTTGCCTAGCATCTACCAGTGAATAATTGAGGTGGATCGTGAGCAATAGAAACAATCCTATTGTCTGTGAAACCACTATCATTCACAAAACCCAGAGAAACAACCAATCTTCACTGCGCTATGATTGTTCATGGTCTCCACTGCGTCCTTACTAAACCAAACAAAAACTGACATTAACGCTGCCAAATAATGATTCCAAAATGCTAATTGGGGTTGGATCATGGCCAGATTGGGAGAGCTCGTTCACCCCCAGATTGCCTCCAAGCTCGTTCACGTCAAGAAGGCACACTCCAATACTAGAAAGATGACAATAAGCCCATGGAGTACTAAGCTAGAGGAGCATCTGGTTGATTAAAGTGAATTCAGAGATCATCTTCACTACACTACTACTCCAGATTGAAGTTAATTTCAAAGTACATGAATGGGTATTTTACGGAGAATACTCAACAGGTTGTACAATTACACTGAATTGCATTCTCAACAAGTTGTACAATTAGACAGAATTTAAAAGTGGGATTTATTCCGACTGTAATGTCAGCATCGTTTATACAGACTGTAATGTAAGCAAGAAGTATACACTGCAGTATCTAATAGGGATCGAGTGCACAAGCTAGCTAGCTTCTCATTCACCATAGTATATACTGCAGTATTCAGGGAGTATTATTTTTATGGCACAAGCACGAGACGACCAAACTACCATTACACTGTTGACCGGAGTAGCGGATAATTATACTGCTTCCTTACAAATCGTATGAATCCTGACAGCGAAACCAAAAAAAACCCACATGAACTCTAACATTAGGCGAATTGTGTTTAAGTCTGGCCCTAAATTATTGCAGATAATGGAGAACTCGAGGTTGGAATGGAGGTGACTCACCGAAGAGGAAGTCTCCAAGGCTGCCGTTTGAAAAGTACGGGTATACGAGCATCTTGTGCGGGTATACGAGCATCTTGTGCCCGGCTCCGGCCCCGGCAGCAGAGGAGGCGTATCAGCTGAGGAGGGAGACCAGGTTCCGGAGCTACACATTGAGCAGCAGCCTCACCTTGGAGAGTATCTCCCGTGCCCCTTGCAGCGATTCCAGGTTGCGGCCGGAGAAGCCGGTGATGGCGGGCTCCAGCACGAGCATGTCGATGAAGATGCTCCACTGGTCCTCCTGTCCCGACACGCCGGCGCAATCATCGTCGTTCCCACAGATCCAATGTGGAAAAATACATGGAAACGGGATTCTTCCAGGGAAAAAAAGCGGTGGTGGGGAGCGACCTGCGGGGAGAAAAGAGGTTGTGGAGAGAGGGATGGTAGGGGCGGCGCCGATGCAGGTCGGGCCATGGAAGAGCGGCGGCGGCGAGGATGCGGTGAGAACAGAAAATGGCAAGATTGGGACGGCAGCTTGCCGTGCGTGCTTATCCCACCTGCTTTTTTTTGAGGCACTTATCCCACCTGCTGATGCTACATAATGGCGCATGCCTTGTTCCCTAGCTGTGCTGTGGGGCCAGGGCTGCTAACCGTGCCGTGTGGATATGACGCTTGCTCGAAGGCAGCAGGTGGCCAGGTTCTACGTGGTGAAGCAAAATCATTGAGTTGCCTATGTGCTCGGTCTGACGGCGTCTGCATGGCGTTTGCTTTGAACTCCAACGAATCCTGCTCCCTATATCATCTGTGTGGTGAATCAACGGTTGTTACCCCATGGGTAGCTAGCCATGTGGGCATCTGGCTATTTTCCATATATATATATATATATATATATATATATATATATATAGTACTACTTACAGGGTAATCTTTAAATGTAAGCTCCGGTTTCCATTTACCCGAAACAGTATTGATGAACCGTTTCCAAGCCCTGCCCGACAAATAAAAAATGAGTAAATGAGTTATTGATTAGTTGATGATATCGTCGAATGAAAACAGATGAAGATGCCGATACGAAATTGATTGAAGTTACCTCTGGAGCAGGGCAGCCATGTTCGCCCATTCCGCATATTCTTCATGTTTCGATTCCATGACAAGTACGACTCCTTTCTTAAGCTCAATGATTAGGAGAATAAAGTGGAAGCTGCACAAGCATAGCTCAATGATTAATTAAGAGAATAAAGTTGAAACTTCTCCACTAGTGAGAGCACGCTCCGGTGCTCCACCAGCGCGGAATGAACCGGGACCAATGCCCCCATTGGTTCCGGTTTGGTTCAAAACGGTGACATTTGCTCCCAGGGCCTTGAGACAAAAGGCCTCTTCTCCACTAGTGAGAGCACTTCTGCTCCGGTGCTCCACCCTTGGCAAAACTATGGCCGCGACAAAACTAGTGCGGTGGAGATATTCCCATACCCCTTTGTAAGCGGGGCATGATCGTAAAAAAAAATGACATGTATGTACAACCCTATAGTGGCCCGTATGGCCCGCGTTGTCTTGTACGAGTAATTTATACACGTATGGCGTACTAATACGGTCACGTACGTGTGTGACATCATGTGTACCGAGTAGGAGAACCTGATCATGGCCGCACACTCAACCTGACCGTTCCAACACCTCGATAGGATAGAGCGGAGACCCTAACCCTAGCCTCGCCAGGAACAGAGGGTACCCTCCATCGATGGAATGAAGGATCTGGAGCGGCCACAATATCACCGGCGATAGCGAAGACGATCGATGCGCGTATCACCCTTAATTAGCAGGATCCCTGCCGGTGCAGTGATTTTGTCGTCCAGCGGCACCGTCGTCAGATCCCAGCGGATGCGTACGCCGCTAGCAGGTTTGAAAACCACACATGCACGACATGGAACGGTAGTTAGGCAGTTGGGATGGTTATGTGGTCACATGACATCTTTTTAATAACATGGCGTATAAACACCGTGGGGTGTATACTGACGGGTATACATGGACTAGATAATAATTTCTGCGGGCCTAGGTAGGAAAAAAATGAATACAACTCCTCAACTTCGGTTAGGGAGGAGCACTGAAGCAACGCTCATCTAATAGTTACTTATATTCTCTATGGACAGATGTTTAAATTACACATGGAAACTGCTATGAAATGAAGATTGAGAATTAAGAGCATCGTGTGATTCCCATGTTGACGGGTAAGCTAATTTTCTAACGCTTGTACAATGTTTTTGTACATATTGTCGTGCTTTTGGTGGCGTAGTATCTATACCTTGTGGTTAAGACTTAAGAGATACACTCTCACTAGTATAAAACATGCCTTCACATACTGTTGAAATGGCTTGCCACACATTGTAAACCTTACCATCATTATGTAAGGGTGGGTAATGCTGCTCTAAGCCATGTACGACGGGATCACCTGTCGCATAAAGTTTGTTTCAGTGAATCACTTGCAATACGAAGGACCATCACAAACATTATTTCATAGCCTAGTGTCTGCATTTTTGCTGATCGCAAACGAACTTATTATAAATCTTTACTTCCTCTAAGGAAGCTAATTATGAAATTAATGCAAAACTTTAGAATTTAAAACTAATATACGTGCATGAAATAAAATATGGTAAAAACGTTATGATAAATTACAAGGTATTATAGATCTATCAAAGATTGGAATCAACCCTGGTGGGATCAAATAATCCCTTGTGATTATTTGATACCGTGGTATTATGTCTAAGGTGCAGAGATGGCATTGGAGACAGCAACATGGAGCTTCTTGTTAACTTCCTCCAAAGCGGAAATGCGGCAGATATACTTATGTTAGTGCGCATAGTGTATATTGCATCCACAAACCTCCCTATCATACTATTGAGCTCATTTTTTCTTCTACGGGTTCAAGAGACGGCAGCGCACCACCTCCATGAGGGGCTTAGGGTTGATGAGATCATGCAGGTTAGCACGATACTTTGGATACCAAACGAACAGAAGACTAGATTTTACCCAGCTTCAGGGCCCTTGATGAGGTAAAACCCTTACTCCTGCTTATCTGATATTTGATTATCGATAAAAAAAGTTACAATGGGGCAGCCGATAGACTGCGTGGAGGTGATCTCGCAGGGTTTCGGTGTAGGTATCTCTATGATCCTGCAGGCCCTCTCCTAGCCTTTATATAGGAGGCCAGGTCCCGAGAGTCCTGCACAGATCCGACTAAATTACAACAAGGTCTAATCTATCTTTCTTTTAAGCGATGCATCCTTACCTTGTCCGTCAAGGATTCACCTCCTTCCTTATTGCCACCGCTGCAACCGACGCACTGGTCCTTCATGGGCTGCGATGATCAACATGGGCCCCTGTTGGGCCAGAGGAGGTAGGCTAATGTCGGTTACCCGAAGGGTAATGTGCACATCACCTGGTGGATCATTTCTTCCTTCTAAGATGCTTCTAGAAAACGGAGGTGCTGCTTAGTCTTCGGGACCAGCTTCACTGGGACAAAAGGCGCATAAGAGAAGTAGAATCACTAGTCATCTTGTGGCTTCACGCTCATACGACCGTTCTTGGTGAACATCTTTGTTGTGAATGTGTGCGCACTGGTCTCCTCGCAGGTACTTGCATCAACTTGTGGAGATCTCTTACGTTTTGGTAGAGGATAGTTGGTGGTGATGATCTTGACTGTCTCTACATGTCCTTTCACATGCGGCTTCTTTGCTTCTTCTTCATCATCAGGCTTCACCATAGAAAGGAACTCTGGTTGTTGCCAACCATTCATGACCTTATTGAAGAGGACATCATAGTCACGATCATCGTCAGGGTCATGCGAATCTTCATCATCAACATCATACGAGTCGTAGGAGTACTGCTTATTCTTGGGGCTGAGGCCTTGCGCTTCGCGGTCTTTGGTCTCAATGGAATCATTTTGGAAGTTGTCCAATGAAGGATCCATGAGACCTATAGGCTTGCCATTGCCTGGAACATGGTAGATCATCTCGTATGTTAGATTTGTGGATATAAGAATAAGAACCTTTGGGAGAGTTTATGAGGGGTTAGGAACAGGAAAACCACGACATCTTAGAAGGAAGGGATTGACGAGGTGTAACCTCGGCAATGTCCATGGTTATAGACTTGGGGATGATTTTGTCAGCTTATCAGAAAAAACAAGGTGGTCCGATGTTATTGATGGAAGAATACAAAGTCGCCGAATCGGTAGAATAGATCTAGGGTTATAGCGATTGTGCTACGAGCTGGTCTAGCCCTTCCCATTGATTCCTCCTGGCCTTTATATGAGAGTCAAGGTACTAGAGTCAAGTCTAGGTTGGTTAGGAATAAGCCTATGCCAATCTCGGCTACTTGATGGGCCTTAACTTGCTACTCATGTATGGTTTCTGGGCTTCGGGTGCTTTTAGATCCTTTATTTTATGGGCTTCATGGGCTCCTTCCTGGATCCATACCATGGAAGCCAAAGTTGCAAACCTAGTAAGTTATCCACATGCCAGGGATCAACTCCTTTCACGATGATGCGGGATTGGAAGTGCTGCCACGATGCAACGATGGAGGACAGGCAAAGGGGAAGGCAGTGCTCGCCTAGGGAAGCCTGGGAGACTATGGAAGTAACCCGAGGGATGGCACAATGACACATGATTGCTCACCTCACTCGACAGATATGGAATGTAGGGGATGAAGACATGGTTAGGGCGAGTCTCGCAACAGAAACCCCGACCACCACGAATGAGCTCGATGACGTTCCATTGGTGTCTCCTAGCAAGAATTGGGGCGGCGGTGAGGCAGAGACGAACAGAGAGAGAGATAGATAAGTGACAACGGCATACTCAACCTCCCTCTTCCCGGATGAAAAACCGAGATGTTTCTGCTTGTTCTATGCGTAAGAAAGATAGAGAAAGGTAGAGCCTCGATACTCTGGCAATAATGGAGGGAGGAGGAGGAGAGTGTGGTGAGCATAGGAGGGGTGAAGCAGATTAGGGTCGAGTTAAAAAAAGAGCAGGGAGTGGTGCATGGTGGGTGCAAGTATGGCTCGACAGCGATGCGTTCGCGAACGCAATCGGGAAGGATGGAGGTGCGGACATGCACGGTGATGGGTTTGGAATTTCAAGTGACTGAAGGGAAAGAAAAACGTGTGCTGGAATGGTCGGGATGCGGCGATGTTTGAGCATGGACACAAGTGTTGATTTAAATATAACTATGCGGCACTGGACTAGAAAACGAGCTAGGATACCGGATAGGGTTAGTATGAGGTTCCGTGCAGATCTAGATCTCTGGAAAGGACATGAGAGGGGAGGGTGTTCGGGAACATACCGACATGCCATGGTCATGGTGATCACTAGCAGACGAGCACGTGCAAGACTGTGTGGGGAAGGGCTGTGATCGGGAGCGTGCGTGATGCATAATGCAGGGGTCTAGTACCTCACTATCGCATTCTCGACAGCATGTGAGGTTTGTTGTTGTCTACCCAATATTTGGATGACCATCGGGGAGAGAAAATAGGAGAGGGGGCTGCAGCATTCTACTCTGTGTCCCTAGAGTCTCGGGCCGTGGTGGTGAGCTGCACAGGTTCTAGAGGATAGTTGTGGGTTAGGAGAGGTGTTGGAAAGGAGGGAGAGAGGTTCCCTGAATCTAGGGAGCACAATGTTGCTTTGGAAAGGAGTGGTGGAGCTGCTTGGCTGTTGCGCTGGTGGGGTATAGGGAGGATAGGGAATCATAGGTGCTAAATGGCCATGCTTGGAGAAGAAAGAAGAGATAAAGGATAATGGGAATGCCATGGTCGGCGTGGCCATTTCTCCTATTTTGCGAAGAGTGACTCCCAAACTATCCAAATGGTCACTTCAGGTTAAGAGACTATCAAATTTAATGATGGCATAGTTAGGGAATGGTATAAGAATGTATTTGGATGATTTTGAGTTATATAGATGTAAGTGAAGAGTAATCATTTGACTGACAAAATGACCATCTGCCTATATTATGACTTGATACTAGAGTGATGCTATTAAATAGGTCTGAGAAGTGTATTTAGAGCATAGGAATTTCCATTCAAATTTTGGTTAGATTTGGATTCATTTTGATCACTTTATAAGAGTTGGTCCAATTTTGAATAAACGTCATTTGAGTAAGCTTTTGAAATTTTTGAGAATGGCAAGATAATATTTTGATTTAAAAGTTTTCTACTTGCATAACTAAGCGTAGTAGATTTTATCATATTTAAAATAAGAAAGAAAAAAAAAAGATTTGGCATGAGTATCATAAACATGCATTTTATTAAAAAAGGCAAATAGAATAAAGAAAAATATACTATAGAAATTATTTTTTGGTTGGAAATGAGATGATATAAAATACCACTCCCATTTCCTGTTTTATTTGAGAAAATATTTTGAGAAAGTTTGATAAAAACTAGAAAAAGTTTTGAAGATAAAAATAGAGAAGGAAAAAACATAAGATTTGGGTCATCAGGAGGGAAACCCAATTTTTTAGAATTTGAATGGTTGCCATAGGACCTTGGATTTATTTTAGAGACTTGGTTTAATGAGTCAACCATAAAAAATACAAATTAAAAAATCATTCATGCCCTCACATGCATCTACAAGAGAATTCACGTGCTACTAGTCAAGCAAAGTGACAAAGGTAAATAGATGGAGTCATCTTAAAATGTGCTCCTAAGTTCAGGTTAGTGTAGGCAAGAAGAATTAAGGCATTTAGCACGATAAAAAGTGGATATGGAATCTTCAAGATAGATTTGGAAATTGAGTTGGTCACACTGACCAATAGTACAAATCTTGGTGTTGCTATTGCATTGAAAAGTTGAGTATCTACAAGTGGGGTTTTGAGTTAAAGATATCACACAAAACATTTATAAACCTTGGTTACTATTCACATAATTTTCAAAAATAGGAATACAACCAAACATGTATTCTTCCAACTTCTGCTGTTTATTTGAAAATACGAAAAAACTATGAAAAATACTTTTGTAAAATATATTTTTGAAAATAATTGAGTGCTCATATAGAATGGGACTTATTTTTTATAAACTAGTGTTTTGAAAACAGATACCCTCTTGCAAGGAGTAGGGTTTTAGGGTTGACAGAGAGGAAACAATTGAATATGGCTCTATTTAAAAAATGTCCAAAAATACTTTGTAAGTATATTCCCACTGGCCACAATATAAAAGGATGTGCTTTTAGATAGATTGGACTATAGGCCCACTTGTAGATCCTAGATACACACAAGATATTCAAATCGTTTTATTTTAAATTGAAATAGTATTTTTCGGTCTCAAAAAATTCAGCCAAAAAATAAGTACATAGATATATATAGAGAGACTGCACGCCTGAAATTTTAGTTAAAATATGTTGTACTTTTGGAAATAAAAAAGACAAATTTCTGACAGTATATAGCCACTATATACGTGTATTTTTGTCAGAACATTTTTTTTTCAGGACAAACATTACGAGTTTTCTACCCGAACTCTCATGGATATACACACCATATATATTTATTCCCAAAATAAATTTTTGATTTTTTTCAAACTCTCAAAAGTACAAATTTTATTTTTTTTCAAAAGGAAAGCACACTCGTGCCCATGTGCACCGGATTCGTGTCCATGGATCACATATAATTATTTTTATTCTCTCTCATTCATCTTGCTAAGGACGACCTTTAACATGAACATCGAAATAAGCGGCAATGGAGGAAATTAAATAAAAACGACAATACACCCTGGCTCAACCACATATGAGCTCAACATTATATTCTCTCCATCACTCGAGCACGTTGGATGAAGCTAGACCATGGTATTGTTCTTCTTGTTGATGACCTCCTGAATAATAGCGCTGAGAACATCAAGCTTCATTGGTTTGGGCACAAATGCATCAGCACCAGCACTCATGAACACCTCCGTGGCATCATAATCGGCCGACAACCCAACAATCTTCACATCAATTTCTCCCATAGCTCGGATCTTTTCAACTGCCTGTAAGGTAACAAAGAAATAATGTTTTAGGAGACCAATATTCAAGCAACATAATATATATATATTTTAGGTACAGAAAAGGGAAACTAATTAAAGTACCTCCAGGCCATTCATTATGGGCATGTCCTTATCACATAAAACAATATCAAACTTCTTCCCCTCATGGAACAAATCCAAAGCTTCTTTCCCAGTTTTCGCCACCGTAGTCTCACAGTGAAACTTGCGCAGCTTCGTGGAGAGAATCAAGGCATCGACTGCAGTATCATCAACAAGCAGTGCCTTCACGGGGCTTCCTTGGGCGTTGGATGCCATGGTCAGCTAAACGAACTGCAAACAGAATAAATAGATCGGTTATTTCAGATCCATGAGTAATGCTTGCAACGTGATTGTTACCAGCTATTTGCAAGAAGAATCCACAAAATAATCACTCAATTACGGGGTTGCAAAATCATAAGAAATGCTGATAAAAAAATCTGGAAGATAAGCACGTGTTTTATATATCTCAGATTTATTTTTTGGAGAATCATGCTGAAAAAGCTGAAATCATCAGACGTAGCAATTCCAAGAGGTGGGAACACTTTCTTAGTGTCTGCTTGTTTATGAAAAGCTTCATCAGAGAATAATTGATGAAAAATATTTTAAAAAGTATGTACTTTGGATGAAAACAATAACAGAGAATTTGATACATATGGATATAATTTCCCAAGATTTGATTTGCCGCCTGTGGCACCCAAAACAACAACATCAGGATAACCTCAACATAGAAAAAAAAACGTAGAGAAGAACGTGGGGGGGGGGGGGGGGGTGGAATCTAGATTGCATATATGAAGATAAGGATAATAGACAGTAAGGAAAAATTACGAGAAATAGTACAAAAAATCATGTACTTTGGATGACAACAATAACAGATAATTTGGTACATATGGATAATTTCCCATGATTTGATTTGCGGCCTGTGGCACCCAAAACAACAACATCACGATAACCTTAATATAGAAAAGAAACCATGAAAATGGCAGCATGTATATATAGATGCATATACATGGCTGCCAAGGACAAGAACAAAAAACTGTGTGCTCGCTTCTGCATAGATCAAAATGCACTAGTTTCGTCCTGTAACGCATTGAACGCAGAAATCTCTATACGGATGAGAAACACCTATGCCAGAAACAAAGGAAGGAATAGGGACCTTAAAGGTAGCTAGAGCTCTTGGTGGAGGAGGACGTAGCTCTCTTGCTGCCCTTGCTGGTTGAGGCTTTGGTGTTGCGTGCCTTGAACCCCTCTATGCCCAGATATTTATAGGGAACCGAGAGGAGCAGCGTCACCATGGCCAGAATATCTCCGCCTTCCGTTTGAAAATCACGTGGATCCACACATGTAAATTTGTGCACCGCTTCACACTAAAAATTAGAAAGGGACAATCACTATTGATATATTCGACATATCTTTTGTGATTAATGATCCATCTAATTTCATGTTTGAAGAAAATGCATGTCGCCGCTGTTTACATACACATATATGCCTGCTCAAAGATTAATACATCAAAGGTTGCCGATTATGGCACCAGAGAAGATCCTCACGTATATAAGTATATCTTCTGTCTCCGTGTGTTGTGATACGCTCATAGCTGGATACCACAACGGCAGTAAGTTCAAGTATATATGGCAAGAAAGTCGTGGCCAAGATAGAGATCAGCGGCTAATCAAGCATATATACAGTAACATCCAGTATTTCGTTTTTGCGAATGCGCATTAACATCCAGTATATATTCCAGATTCATCCAAGACTGGGCCTAGTTACTACGATTGCCTGAGTTTTCTTAATTTTCCCTCTATAACTGTATCCCATATATTTGCATGGACCTAATATAAATAAACTGGCTGCTTAATGGAAATAAAATATGTGCATGAATCGGACCCAGTTAGAAATGTACTGCGATTGAGGGTGCTAAGTACAAACTAGTTTAATCCAAGAGTTGGTTATATATATATACTCTTGATGGACAGATGCTTAAATTACAAATACAAATTCCTACGAAATAAAGATTTGAAAATAGCTAAGAGAGGATCATGTGACATGCTGTCGGATATAAGTGGTCCCAACCCTTACCCCTGTAGTATACATGCGCTCACACACTTTCAGCCTACAACGACTATAACGTCAACGACGTACCTACACCTAGAAACTCTTACCGACCAACCTGCCGTTCTTCACGAAGACTTTTCGAAGACTCCCTCAACTAGAGGTACATCACCAAGACCGCAAGATCAAAATTATGCCAAGTCAATGTCGTAAACTCCAAAGCAATATGTAAACGTCATTTGGTGCATCTGTAAGCCCATCAAGTTCATCTAGTCTTGTAGTATCTTGTAATTACAATGATAGTAAAGTCTGAGAGAAGTTCTTCATGAACATGGTGTCTTTGATCAATTTTTTTAACCCAAACCCCTTGCTGAACAAACACTACAAGGATAGCGGTGGTCTATGGTGTTTTCATCATGATGCTAGGTGCATGTTTCGGCCCTAGTACCGACACGGATCTGTGATGATTCGTCCCAATTATTCGCCCGTCTGTTCGAGGGCCAAAAGCCCGGTTACACGCTACGTTTTCTTCATTTTTTCACGCAAATTCGTTGCAATTTTTGTCCCAGGCACTGAAGTCTGGTGAAACATTTTGTCCCATGCCAAAATGTTGCAGATTTCTCACGGGACATTTCGTCCCCAGTCGATCCGTTGCACGTTTCGTTGCGCATGTTTCCCGGGCCAAAACGTCAGGAATTTTATAATGTCCCAGGTTTAGAGACAATTGAGGGGTAGATTTTAGAAAGGGATGTGCATTGCATCGTAAATTACGGGGAAATTTCGCGCTTTTAAAACAAAACTGCATCGAAGGGGGACAGGTTTCTCTCTCGACATCCTACAGGGTTAGGGTTTCGAGAGTGCGATGAACTTGTTCTACTGAACTAAATTAGGGTTTTGGAGAAGAGAGAAGAGATATTGCATTACAAACTTAAGTTGCATGATTGAATTCAAATTTAAGTTGCATGATTAAATTCAACTCCAAAGTTGAATTTGAATTTCAAATTCAAACATTAAATAAATAACCATAATTCAATTATGAGGAAATTCATCTAGTCAAATGTAAATAATACACAATATAAATAATACAAACAATAAGTAAAGCTCATTAGAGAAAACTTTGAGCTTTATTGATCATCACACAAGAATACATTGTCTTTACAATATTCAGAATTGAATTATGAATTTACAACACATTACATGAAATGAATAAATGAAAAATTAGAAAAAGAAAAGAAAAGGAAAATACAATTCAATGTTCTATCCTAACACTACAAGCTAAACTTCATTAGTCTTGTACTTGATGATCTTCATGATCATTGGAGCATCAGATTGATCCCTGCACACAACAAAGCAAAGAACTAGTTATTCCAAGTGGCATTGCCACTTGGCAGGTTAGAAGGAAATGGAAATGGTGGATAATACCAAGTCTGCCGAGCTGATCCACTCTCACAGCCAAGTGCAAAGCATCAGCATACACACACACAGCCTGCTCACATGGCTGTGTGCATGCTGCACACACACACAGTGAGTCACCACAGGGGAAAGGTGGAGCTGTCGACCAGAGAAACAAAGGCCAACCATATAAAACCTTGCCACAGTAAACCCTAGTTCAGTCATCGACCAACCAGCAAGGTAAGCCACCAAGAACACCAAGAACCGCAAGAACAGGAAGAACAGCCAGAGCTGTTCAACCTGTCCAAAATCACCACAGGATCAAACCAAGATTCACAAGCCTGCAAGGAGGAGCAGGGCAAGCAAACCAAACCAACCAGAAGCAATCCTCTACACCAACAACTCATACTAGGAGCTGGAGTGAGGTATATAAATCATCATGAACAAACTAGATGGTTTTGTTCATAAATAAGCATGTGCATCAGGCACACACAATCAAAAGGGTGAGAGTATCCAGTTTGTATCATCATCTGGCTACTAAGCCTTTGGGTGCAAGCAAACTAGAGAACAGCCAGAAAGAAATTACCAAGGGAACATTGGTATGTCAACATGGTGACATACCAGAGAAATCCAACCTGGATTAATCCCTAACTAGCCACTCAAAACCATCTAGCACCTAAAGCCAAGCAAGCCATCAGACAGATAGACAGTGATGTCTATTCTTGTTATCAACAGCAAAAGAAACTGGAAAAAACCACAAGGATTCTTCCAGTGAGATATTCCCCAAATCACAGCAAGCCAACACAGGTGGGAGCTATCCTAACAGCAAGGAATTGCTGTCAGGGCCACCTCAACCACTTCACAAAATCCCACAGATAAGCCATGCACAAATATCATTACCCAGATGGGTTCAAAAGAGAGCTAGGGTACCCAACAGATGTTGGCATCCCTCTAGCTCAATTTAATTAACTATAAGATGATCACCACTGCAAGCAGTTCACATCATTTATCCACTTAATCAACTAAGGCAACACAGATAAATGATATCAATAAGTAAATTATGAACCAGACACTTGCAAATGATCCAATTGATCACTGCAAGCAACAGTAATTGCTTGAGCCAACCACAGCACACACCAGCACAGATATGTGTGTCACACAGACACCAGAGGGAGCACCAGATAAGCACAGGCAGCTAGCAAGCATGCAATCAACAAGCAAGTAGTGATCAATTGATCACCAGAGCCTGTTAGAGCATGCCAAGGCATGCTAGAATTAATCACTGGCATCACACGGGAAGTTATATGAATTAAACAGCCACAGATAATTAACAGATGCTTCACAGATAATCAAATAATAATCCATGATTATATCCAGAGCACATCAAAGGCATGATGAGCCACTGGATCATGGTGCACAAGCAAGGCACACATCAAAGCACAATTAAATAACACTGTAAGCCCACAGTAATGCTCAATTGAGCACAATCCTAAATCTGAGCACCAGGATAAGCCACCATGGCTTTGGCACTTGCAAATTTGCAAGAAATAGCACACTACCATCAAGCCAGAGTATCACATATGATCATACTTGAAATCTGGCAAGTGTAGCAACTGGGATAGAGGCACATAACAGGAATTCAGAAGGAAAAGCTAGCACTAGCATGGACAAGGTAGCACTGGCCAAGGCCAGTAGAGCCAACAGCAAGAACAGCAGCCGCAGCAGCACAGCTATGACCATGGCATCAGAGCAAGAGCAGTAGTTAGACAGAAGAGCAGCAGCACACACGCAGGCACAGCAAGCGCAAGCAGTGGCGCACGGCACAGTCTCTCCATGGGGAGAGGCAAGCCCATCACCCAAGCAAGAGCGCAGAGAAGGAAGAAGGAAGGGATAAGTGGAGGCGCGTACCTGGAGCGGAGCACACGGCGTGCCATGGCGGCACGGCGGCACGGGCCACCCACGGCAACGCCAAGCCGCGCCTGGCCTGGCGTCGTCGAGCGCTAGCACCCCAGCACCGCCACGGCAACAACCACGGCGGCGTCACGGCACCAGAAGCGCCGGTGAGCAACGCATCACCGAGCGGGCGAACACGATGGGGGCAGGCGAAGGAGAAGGCGAGGAGCAGATCTAGCCGGAGGATCTGAAGCGCCGTCGTGAGGCGGTTCAGATCCGCCGCATCCCGTCGCCGGAGATGGCCGAAGAATCTCGGCGAAGGCGGCGGCGACCACGGAATCGCCAGAGACGCGAGGGGATTAGGGTTTCGGTGCGGAGGAGAGAGGAGCGAGCGAGTGGGCCGACCGAGCCAACAGAGTGGCTCGGGTGCGACCTAACCCGTTGGGCCACCTGACAGGTGGGGCCCAAGGGCATTTTAGACATTTCACAAATTCATAAAATGCTGAAACTTTGAAAATCAATAGGAAATGTTTAAAAGCTCTAAAAAAATAATTAAAAATATGAAAATTGATCAGCATAAAATTCTCTATCTAAATAAAATATCAAAGAGAATTTTTGAAGACAATTAAGAATAAGTCTTAATTTGATGATTTAAATAATCATTTAAATCACACATATTATTTTCAATAATAAAAATAAGACCATTAATGCATTTGGACTTTAAAAACACCTTGACAACATTTCAAGGTTGTATTTACCCTAAACATAGTATCTTCAAATCAATCTTAGTATTAACCTCTTACATGAAATAATAATGTCATCGGAAGGGGGGAACAAACCCTAAAACAGTAATCATGCATAATTGCTTCTTTAACCATTGCCCTTATCGGACAATGATGCTATTTTTCAGAAACAGAGGACAAGGGTCAGTCCACACCATCCAACTGCAAAACTTTGCAGTGTTCAGGCAAGTTCATCACTTGCTCATGTCATTTGTGTATTTCTATCAAATTACTTGCAAAGTACTATGGTTATCACTATTGCATAAAAACCAAAACCACTATTTTCATAACTATGAATATGACTATGTGGTTGGCAATGGAACCATGGATTGTGTTGATATGGTGGAGGTTCCATTGCAAGGGTTTATATCCAGCTAGGATTAAACAACAAATGTCGCCAGTGATTCTTGTGCCGTAATAACCGTGTTAACCATAAGATCTGAAATGGGACGGACTAGTCAATCGTATTTCCACCTCTTGTACATCAACGGATGCAATTACCGTAGCAGTTGTATCTTGCGGAGCAACTTGTGGGTGGGGATCCCACTCTAAGTCCCCACGGTTATGTTGTGCATACTGTAGCGGTTGCGGCTTGCAGAACAACTTGAGGGTGGGGATCCCACTCTAATTCCCCACGGTAATGTGGTCTATGATGGGGTGCAGCTACCGGCGAAGGAGTTTGGTTCGATCCCAGACTGTTGTCGTGGTCGGGGTCCGTCCTTAAATGGTGTAAGTGGACCGACGAGGACCCAGGGTCGGGGTTTGCAACAAAGGGTGGGTTTATGAGGTAGCGGAGGAATATGACTGGCTATGACCTTATACCGGGCCTCACACCATAGGAAGTGTGGACGGGAAAGCTGCCCGGTTGGCACCAAGGTTAAGATCTCTTATGGGTAAAGCAACACACCTCTGCAGAGTGTAAAGAACCGTGACCTGACACTCCCTGTTCCGGGATATGGAAATGCGAACGCGGCCGGAAAGGAGCTCCATGAAGTTCTAGTAAACCGGTGAAGGCTGACGGACATAGCTCTTTGGAATAAAAGCAATCTCTTGAAGAAACGTTTATCAAAACCTGCATTGGTATTAGACTTTCTGGTCTAATATCGTAGCTAGTGCATTAAACACCTCTTATCTATAATGAACTTGTTGAGTACGCTCGTACTCATCCCACTCTTAAATCTCTTGCTTAGATTGTCTGAATCGTCTGGAGGAGAACTACGACAACCCTGAAGGAGCCGAGATCATCGGCTACGAAGATCCAGACCTCTCTGGAGGTATTGAAGGCGTAGACTACCTCATAGTCTACGGAACCGGGGAGGCTTCCGGAGGAGATCAAGCCTAGAAGCATCAAGTAGTAGTAGTAGCCGAGCAGCCCGAACTCTTAATACCTAGCTGCTCGAGAGAATAAATGTACCACTTAATGAGACTTCTATATTGTAAGCTAAGTTGGGTTCGCCTCGAACCCAGGAGTACTCCTCTTAGGACCCAAGAGGAGCTCCGAGACGATATGTGTATGATGTTTGTAATATTAAATGAATGAGTTATGGACCTGCTATGTTCTGTTGTACTACTCTGAGGGATGTAATATTTGCGGAATGGTACTTCGTGAATGTTATATCAACGACTGGCATACTACAACATGCAGTGGTATGCAGGGTCACCACAGTTGGTATCAGAGCAAAAGCTTTGACCTTAGGTTGGAACCTAGTAAATGGGACCGAACGTTAGGAGTCAAATAGGACTAGTAAAGAATTCTCTAAAAATATGGTGAATATTCAATTGAGAATACAACAATCATATCTTTTAGTGCGATAATTCTTTATTATCTCTATTATGATGCATTATTACTAATCTTATATTCTTTCTATTCCTACAGCCAACAATGGCAAGTTCACGTCCGGGACGAAACGTGAAAGTGATGGATTCCACACTGAGTGAATACGAAGGAGGACTTGCAGATATTCTACGCGCGATGTTACTTGAATTTGGGTGTGATCCCCAGATCCAAGTAAAGAAATACATGTACTACGATGGTACTGTATTGGCAAAGTGTAGGGTAGGGCTGCGACTTCCCGAATCTTTGGGAATGAGCGTAGTAATGCCAGCAGGTGAAGCCAGAACTATCAACACAGCCTACCATATAGCCGTTATGAGAGCCATCACCGATATTCGGGAGCATAAGACGAAAGAGCTTATGGGTTCCAAATTCACCCACATTCCTCATATGGAGGAGGAAGATGATCCCATGCTTAACCACTTCAAATATGCAAAACGCAAACCAGTAGAAGCTGCAAAATACATGGATAATAGCCGCAACTTACTATCATTGCTCTTTCAGTTGAACCATCATTTAATGGGAGCAATTGATACAATGCTAGAGGAGTTTACTGAACCTAAGGAGGAGATTAGGGGGAAAGAACCTATGGAGAATGTGGTGCACACACCAGTTTACTCAGCTGGTGACTACATTAGTATTGATCCTCTTGAGCGAGAAACTACACCTGTTACACCTGGGAACTATTTTAGTAGTTCCTATAGAGGTTATGAGGGTGGAGAGGAATCCGGAAACAATCAGCGTTCCGAGACTCCTATAGAAAACTCCACAGGTTGGCGTTGGGGTTCTGATACTGGAACTCATAGTACTTCAGTGTATTATGACGGGGAGATGAATGAGGACGCTACGACCCAGAACCAGAGTTATCCATGTAATGAGGGAGTTGATGGAGGGTATCCGACACAGGTTGAGTCGGATACGAATGTTAGAAACACCTATGGTGGAGCTACAGGGGAGTACACCCGATGGGTGGACTATGATGCATTGAATGACCAGTTTGTGAACACTGATTTCTCCCTAAGATCATCATCTGATTCTGACTACCAGCCGACGGGGAAACCTTATGTTCCAGGTTCTGTCAGGAGGACGACACGTTCGACCGGATGGAAGCCTGGGATGTACCGGGAGTGAAGATCGACTAGAGTCCACCAAGGGAGGCGAGACTATAATACACAAGTACCACGTGTATTATAGTATGTAATATTTGTAGAAATTTGTACATATACTTCAATAAGTGAGTTTGCATACTCACAACGTCACTGAGTATTGTAATAAGACCACTTAAGTATGTATATACATGGTATATGTTTTGTATGATTTGGATTTGCTTCTTGATTTCCATTGCGTGACTAGTTCTGTGCACAAAGTTGAGCTCAGAAAACTTGCGCATGGAGTAATTATGAGTATCATCTTGTGTTTCAGAACTAGGGGGATATGTCGGGACCGGTAGGAGAGGAGACGGAAGCACAGCGCATGGAGCGCGAAGCGAAACAGAAGGAAGAGGCTGATGAAGCAGCCAGGAATCAGTTTCCACCACCACCACCACCCATGACGCAGCAGAACTTCGTTCAGTATATGCAGATGATGGAAGAGAGGCAACGTATCACGTTGGAGCAGCAGAATAAATTCTTCCAGGAGCTGCTGCAACAAAACCGAGTAGAGAGACCCGAGAATCAGGGAGTCACCTTAGCAGACTTCCAGAACACCAAGCCTATATCTTTCGCATACGCGCCCGAGCCAATGGACGCAGAAGACTGGCTTATGGACACTGAGCGAAAGCTCAATACTGTTGGTTGCAACGACCAGGAGAAGGTTCGCTATGCTACACACTTGTTGTGTGGACCTGCCGCATCATGGTGGGACAACATCGTAGCCGTTTATCCAGCTGGAAAAGTGTTTACCTGGGAGGAGTTTGCGAGGAAGTTCATTGAATCCAATGTCCCTGAAAGCATTGTGGAACTGAAGTGTCGAGAATTTGAAAGTCTCGAGCAGAAGGACAAGGCCATCCTGACTTATGTCAGGGAATTCTCAAAACTGTCCCGGTACGCTGTTGAAGAAGTCAACACTGAGGACAAAAAGAAGAAGAGGTTCTTGAGGGGGTTAAGTCCCCAGTTCAAGGTACAGCTCTGAATGATGAGAGCGACGGAATTCCAAGAGTTGGTGGATGCCGCCATCACTCTGGAAGATGATTTCAAGCAGCTGCAGGAGGAAAAGAGGAAAAAGGCCAAGTTTGAGCCTAAGAGGTTTTCTAGTAACAAGCCCAACACCAGCTTGAATTTCAAGCCAAGGTACAACAACAACAACAACAACAGCAACTACTACAGTAGCAGGAGGAACCAAGCGTTTCAAACTGCAAATCAAATAGTTTGTCGCATCTGCGGATTTAAAGGACATGCCTCGAAGGATTGTCGTAAACCCAGAATCATTTGCTTCGGGTGTCGTCAGGAGGGGCACATGATGAAGGATTGCCCCAATAAGAAGAATGGAGGAGGTCAGTCTGGAGGAGGAGGAAGCCGAGGAGGAAACAACGGAGGGAATTGGAAGAACAAGAAACCCTTCGGCAAATTGAACTGCACCAGCTTGGAGGAGGTGGTTAACTCCGATCAAGCAGTGATAGGTACGCTCCAGATACTCACTCATCCTGGCAAAGTACTTTTTAATACCGGTGCAACTACATCATTCATTTCTCAGCAATTCATCATCAAACATGGGATTAGTTGCACTAAGTTAGATACACCCATAACCATACTTTCTGCGGGGGGGGGGGGGGGGGAACGATAGTAGTAACCCATACCAAACAAAAACAAGTCATCATGATCAATAAGTGCACGTTTGACGCAGACCTGTTCATTTTACCGATGAAGGACATTGATGTCATTCTTGGTATGAACTGGTTAGAAGCTAACGGAGCATTGATCGACTGTGTGAACAAGACTGTATCTTTGAAAAGCCCCGATGGAAGTAGAATGATCTACCAAGGCGACAAACATACACAGATTGAAGTTGAGCTACAGCTGAACAGCGTGAAGGAGGTGAAGTTAGAAGATATACTTGTAGTGAATGAATTCCAGGATGTGTTTCCTAAGTAATTATCTGGAATGCCACCAGATAGGGAGATAGAATTCACTATCGACCTAATTCCAGGAACATCTCCGATTGCTAAAGCACCATATAAGATGGGGCCTAAGGAGTTGAAGGAACTTAAGGAGCAATTGGATGACTTGGAACAGAAAGGATTCATACAAGAGAGTGTTTCACCATGGGGATCACCTGTGATCTTCGTGGATAAAAGAGATGGTGGTAGAAGGATGTGCGGAGACTACATGAATTTGAACAATGTCACAATCAAGAACAAGTATCCACTTCCAAGAATACAAGATCTATTCGATCAAGTTAGAGGCGCGGGAGTCTTTTCCAAAATTGATCTAAGATCCGGTTATCATCAGATAAAGATCAAGAAGGAAGACGTTCTGAAAACTGCCTTTGTCTCAAGGTATGGACATCATGAATACCTTGTAGTGCCTTTTGGATTAACCAATGCCCCAGCAATTTTCATGAATCTCATGAATAAGATTTTCATGCCATATCTAGACAAGTTTGTCATCGTATTCATTGATGATATCTTGATCTATTCCAAAGACAAGGCCGAACATGCTGAACATCTGAGGTTAGTTTTGCAAACACTAAGAGAACATCAACTCTATGCCAAGTTTAGAAAGTGTGAATTTTGGCTAGATCAAGTGGAATTTCTGGGTCATGTCATCAGTAAAGATGGAATAGCTGTTAACCCGAGCAAGGTAGCAGCAGTTCTAGAATGGGAAGCACCCAAGACTGCCAAGGAAATCCGAGGATTCCTAGGAATGGCAGGATATTATCGGAGATTCATTGAAGGATTCTCCAAGATAGCAGGACCAATGACAAAGCTGTTAAGAAAGAACACACCATTCGTGTGGTCAGAGGAGTGTGAGAAGAGTTTTCAAACTCTGAAAGAGAAACTCACCACGGCACCGGTGTTAGCAGTTCCTGAAGTTGGCAAAGATTACACCGTGTACTGTGACGCATCCAAGCATGGATTGGGTTGCGTACTCATGCAAGATCGGAAGGTAATATCTTATGGATCAAGGCAACTCAGACCTCATGAAGTGAACTATCCAACACATGACTTAGAATTAGCAGCAGTTGTATTTGCACTTAAAACATGGAGACATTTTCTCTATGGAGCCAAGTGTGAGCTCTATACAGATCATAAGAGTCTCAAATACTTCTTCACTCAGAAGGAACTCAATATGAGGCAGAAAAGATGGCTTGAACTGATCAAGGATTATGATTTGACCATCAATTATACTCCAGGAAAGGCCAATGTTGTAGCAGATGCCTTGAGTAGGAAGAGCACCGGAGGAGTGGAACAAGAGATATCACCATAATTGAGGAAGGAAATAAGCCAAGCCCAAATACAACTTTGGGAGAAGGAAGCTCATGAAGGACTATCGGCTTTGCAAGTAGCCGATGAGCTAAATGTCAACCTGAAGAATGAGATAATGATGGTCAGTTGGACGATCCATTCATCGTAGAGGATATGAGAAGGATAGATGAGGGAAGACCATCAGAATTTCACCGAGGAGAATCAGGATCATTATGGTTTCAAAAGAGGATTTGCGTTCCGGATATTGCTGAGATTAAGGAAGTAATACTCCGGGAAGCCCACCAAACACCATACTCCATACATCCGGGAAGTACCAAGATGTACATGGATCTCAAGGAGTTATTCTGGTGGAATAAAATGAAGAGAGAAATAGTACAATACGTGGCGGAATGCCATACCTGCCAAAGAGTGAAGGCTGAACACCAGAGTCCGGCAGGAAAGTTACAACCTTTACCCATTCCAGAATGGAAATGGGAGGAGATAGGAATGGATTTCATCACCGGACTACCCATGACCAATAAAAAGAAGGACATGATATGGGTAATCGTGGACCGGTTGACGAAAAGTGCACACTTCTTAGCGGTAAATCAGCAAGATAAAGGAGAGAAACTCATCGATCTTTACATCAAAGAGATCGTGAGTAAACATGGAGTGCCCAAGAAGATCGTGTCGGATCGAGGATCCGTGTTCACGTCAGCATTTTGGAAGCAACTTCACGAAGCTTTGGGATCCAAGTTGGACTATAGCACCGCCTATCATCCTCAGACAGGTGGACAAACGGAAAGAACTAACCAGATTCTAGAGGATATGCTTAGGGCTTGTGCCCTAGTCTTCGGAGGATCATGGGAGGAGCACCTGCCATTAGCAGAGTTTTCATACAATAATAGTTATCAAAGCAGCATCAAGATGGCACCGTTCGAAGCTCTTTATGGAAGGAAGTGTAGATCACCGATATGTTGGTATGAAGCCGTAGCAAGCAAAGAGTTCAACCCTGATTATGTCAAGGAAAAGCAACAAATAATTGATATTATCAGAGATAGGTTGAAGATAGCTCAAAGTCGGCAAAAGAGTTATGCCGATCAGAAGAGAAGAACATGGGAGCCACAAGTTGGAGACATGGTATATCTCAAGGTGAGTCCGATGAAAGGACTTCAGAGATTTGGAGTAAAGGGAAAGTTAAGCCCTAGATACATCGGACCTTTCGAGATTCTGAGTCAAAACCGAGGGTTAGCCTTTGAATTGGAACTACCGGGAAGGTTATCTCAGGTTCACAATGTATTCCATGTGTCACAACTCAGAAAATGTTTAAAGACCCCAGATGAACCAGTATCACATGAAGAGCTCGAGTTGCAACCAGATTTGACTTACATCGAGAAGCCAGCGAAGATTCTCGAGGAGAACTGGAAACAACTCAGGAATAGAGCTATAAAGTACTGCAAGATACAATGGAAGCATCATCCCGAGAGGGAAGCCACCTCGGAAAAGGAGGAAGACCTGAGGAAAACATACCCTGAACTCTTCAGGTATTACAACCACAACTTCGGGACAAAGTTTTCTTTAAGGGGGAAAGGCTGTAATGTCCCAGGTTTAGAGACAGTCGAGGGGTAGATTTTAGAAAGGGATGTGCATTGCATCGTAAATTACGGGGAAATTTCGCGCTTTTAAAACAAAACCGCATCGAAGGGGGACAAGTTTCTCTCTCGACATCCTACAGGGTTAGGGTTTCGAGAGTGCGATGAACTTGTTCTACTGAACTAAATTAGGGTTTTGGAGAAGAGAGAAGAGATATTGCATTACAAACTTAAGTTGCATGATTGAATTCAAATTTAAGTTGCATGATTGAATTCAACTCCAAAGTTGAATTCGAATTTCAAATTCAAACATTAAATAAATAACCATAATTCAATTATGAGGAAATTCATCTAGTCAAATGTAAATAATACACAATATAAATAATACAAACAATAAGTAAAGCTCATTAGAGAAAACTTTGAGCTTTATTGATCATCACACAAGAATACATTGTCTTTACAATATTCAGAATTGAATTATGAATTTACAACACATTACATGAAATGAATAAATGAAAAATTAGAAAAAGAAAAGAAAAGGAAAATACAATTCAATGTTCTATCCTAACACTACAAGCTAAACTTCATTAGTCTTGTACTTGATGATCTTCATGATCATTGGAGCATCAGATTGATCCCTGCACACAACAAAGCAAAGAACTATTTATGCCAAGTGGCATTGCCACTTGGCAGGTTAGAAGGAAATGGAAATGGTGGATAATACCATGTCTGCCGAGCTGATCCACTCTCACAGCCAAGTGCAAAGCATCAGCATACACACACACAGCCTGCTCACATGGCTGTGTGCATGCTGCACACACACACACAGTGAGTCACCACAGGGGAAAGGTGGAGCTGTCAACCAGAGAAACAAAGCCAACCATATAAAACCTTGCCACAGTAAACCCTAGTTCAGTCATCGACCAACCAGCAGGGTAAGCCACCAAGAACACCAAGAACCGCAAGAACAGGAAGAACAGCCAGAGCTGTTCAACCTGTCCAAAATCACCACAGGATCAAACCAAGATTCACAAGCCTGCAAGGAGGAGCAGGGCAAGCAAACCAAACCAACCAGAAGCAATCCTCTACACAAACAACTCATACCAGGAGCTGGAGTGAGGTATATAAATCATCATGAACAAACCAGATGGTTTTGTTCATAAATAAGCATGTGCATCAGGCATACACAATCAAAATGGTGAGAGTATCCAGTTTGTATCATCATCTGGCTACTAAGCCTTTGGGTGCAAGCAAACTAGAGAACAGCCAGAAAGAAATTACCAAGGGAACATTGGTATGTCAACATGGTGACATACCAGAGAAATCCGACCTGGATTAATCCCTAACTAGCCACTCAAAACCATCTAGCACCTAAAGCCAAGCAAGCCATCAGACAGATAGACAGTGATGTCTATTCTTGTTATCAACAGCAAAAGAAATTGGAAAAAAACCACAAGGATTCTTCCAGTGAGATATTCCCCAAATCACAGCAAGCCAACACAGGTGGGAGCTATCCTAACAGCAAGGAATTGTTGTCAGGGCCACCTCAACCACTTCACAAAATCCCACAGATAAGCCATGCACAAATATCATTACCCAGATGGGTTCAAAAGGGAGCTAGGGTACCCAACAGATGTTGGCATCCCTCTAGCTCAATTTAATTAACTATAAGATGATCACCACTGCAAGCAGTTCACATCATTTATCCACTTAATCAACTAAGGCAACATAGATAAATGATATCAATAAGTAAATTATGAACCAGACACTTGCAAATGATCCAATTGATCACTGCAAGCAACAATAATTGCTTGAGCCAACCACAGCACACACCAGCACAGATATGTGTGTCACACAGACACCAGAGGGAGCACCAGATAAGCACAGGCAGCTAGCAAGCATGCAATCAACAAGCAAGTGGTGATCAATTGATCACCAGAGCCTGTCAGAGCATGCCAAGGCATGCTAGAATTAATCACTGGCATCACTGATACGTCCAATTTGCATCACTATTTTATATCATAATTTGCTGTTATTCATTGATATATTTCATATTTGGATACAATACTTATGTTATTTCATCTATTTTGCATGTTTCATCATTATTGGAGGATCAAGCACCGGAGCCAGGATTCTGCTGGAAAAAGCACCGTCAGAACGCAATATTTCGGAAGATCAACTGTGGAAGGAAATTATACCAAAAATCCTATTTTTCAAGATGACGAAGGAAGCCAGAAGGAGGAGCCAGCTGGACCCAAGGTGGGCCCAGACCATAGGGCGGCGCGGCCCATGGCCTGGCCGCGCCACCATGTGGTGTGGGGGCCCCACAGCCCCTTTCGCCTCCTTTTCTTCGCGAAACCCTTCGTCCCGAAAACCTAAGCCACAGAGGGTACCTCACGAAGAGTTACAGCCGCCTCTGTGGGGCGGAGAACACCAGAGAGAAAAGAGCTCTCCGGCGGGCAGGAATCCGCCGGGGAAATTCCCTCCGGGAGGGGGAAATCGACGCCATCGTCACCGTCATCGAGCTGGACATCATCTCCATCACTATCATCATCATCTCCACCATCATCACCGCCGTCTCCACCGCTGGACATCGTCATCGCCGTAGCAATTTGGGTTTGATCTTGATTGTTTGATAGGGGAAACTCTCCCGGTATCGATCTCTACTTGTTGTTGATGCTATTGAGTGAAACCATTGAACCAAGTTTATGTTCAGATTGTTGTTCATCATCATATCACCTCTGATCATGTTCCATATGATGTCTCGTGAGTAGTTCGTTTAGTTCTTGAGGACATGGGTGAAGTCTAAATGTTAGTAGTGAACTATGGTTGAGTAATATTCAATGGTATGATATTTAAGTTGTGGTGTTATTCTTCTAGTGGTGTCATGTGAACGTCGACTACATGACACTTCACCATTTATGGGCCTAGGGGAATGCATCTTGTACTCATTTGCCAATTGCGGGGTTGCCGGAGTGACAGAAACCTAAACCCCCGTTGGTATATCGATGCAGGAGGGATAGCAGGATCTCAGAGTTTAAGGCTGTGGTTAGATTTATTCTTAATTACTTTCTTGTAGTTGCGGATGCTTGCAAGGGGTATAATCACTAGTATGTATTAGTCCTAGGAAGGGCGGTACATTAGCATAGGTTCACCCACACAACACTTATCATAACAATGAAGATTATTTAGCCGTATGTAGCGAAAGCACTAGACTAAAATCCCGTGTGTCCTCGAGAACGTTTGGTCATTATAAGTAAACAAACCGGCTTGTCCTTTGTGCTAAAAAGGATTGGGCCACTCGCTGCAATTGTTACTCTCGCACTTTACTTACTCGTACTTTATTCAACTGTTACATCAAAACCCCCTGAATACTTGTCTGTGAGCATTTACAGTGAATCCTTCATCGAAACTGCTTGTCAACACCTTCTGCTCCTCGTTGGGATCGACATTCTTACTTATCGAAAATACTACGATACACCCCCTATACTTGTGGGTCATCAAGACTATTTTCTGGCGCCGTTGCCGGGGAGTGAAGCGCTATTGGTAAGTGGAATTGGTAAGGAAAACCTTTACTGTTTGTGCTGATTTTATTTCTGCCTGCTGCTATAAGTCATTATGGAGAGATCTTCTCTTCAATTTCTATTTGGGAAATCTACTACTACTGCAACGGTAGTGGATGAGGCGCCAGGTGAGGAAGTGATACCATATAAAATACCTATGAAAATTATTGAACGTGTTATGGATAACCGCTATGAAGGGGATGGAACTGTCCACCCTGGAGATCATTTATTGTTCTTACATGAATTATGCGGTTTATTCAAGTGTGCAGGTATTGCTATGGATGAAGTGAGGAAGAAACTATTCTCTTTATCGTTGTCTGGTAAGGCGGCGCATTGGTATAAATTACTGGATAATGGGGATTCTCTCGAATGGAATGATATTGTGCCCCGGTTTTATTCTAAGTTCTATCCTCCAAGCGAAATTCACAAGGATCGGAATCGCATATATAATTTTTGGCCTCATGATGGAGACAGTATTGCCCAGGCTTGGGGGAGATTGAAGTCTTTAATGCTCAAATGCCCCATTCATGAGCTTCCTGGTAATGTTATTATTGATAATTTCTATGCAAGACTTTCTTTTCAAGACAAGACCTTGCTGGATACTTCTTGTTCTGGATCATTTACACGCAACAAAGAAGAGTTTAAAAGGGATCTTCTTGATCGGATCCAAGAAAATACTGAAGGTTGGGAGAACGACAAGGATAGAGAATCAGGTATAATTTATGATTATAAATGCATTGAAGGTTTTATGGATACTGATAAATTTCGTAATATGAGTGCTATATATGGTCTTGATTCTCAAGTTGCTGCAAATCTTTATAAAGCTTTTGCCTCTCATTATGAATTGCCAAAGAAGAATTTTGATAAGTATCATGAACCGTATAAAGATAAAATTGATTCATCTATTAATAAATGCGTTGTAGTTGAAACCGCTGATCATGTTATTCCTGAAGCTTATATTGAAAAAACTCCTTTCCCTGCTAAAATGAAGGAGTACTCTGTTATAAATAGTGCGGTTCATAAAAGTGAAAAGAAACCTGTAGAACCTGAAGAACAAATAAAAGTTGAACCTGCTGTTGCAATAGTTAAAGATCTTGTGACTGAAAATGTGGATGATGGTCATATTATTTTCTGTGAAGATGCTTCTAATATTGTTTCACATCCTAATAAACCCAAACAAGTTAGTGTTCCTATGCTATCTGTTAGAATTGGTGATCATTGCTATTATGGATTATGTGATATTGGTGCAAGTGTTAGTGCTATTCCTTATGAGCTTTACACGGAGATTATGCACGAAATTGATTCTTGTGAACTTGAAGATATTGATGTGGTTATTCAGCTGGCTAATAGAGAAACTATTTCTCCAATTGGTATTGTTCGAGATGTGGAAGTTTTATGCGGTAAGATTAAATATCCTGCCGACTTTTTGGTACTTGGTTCTGCTGCTAGTGATTATTGTCCTATTATTTTTGGTAGACCTTTTCTAAATACTTGTGGAGCTATTATAGATTGCAAGAAAGAGAAAATTTTGACTAAATTTGCTGGTGAATCTTATGAGTTTAACTTCTCTAAATTTACCAAAACTCCTTATAAAGCTGATTTGCCTAATAATGATTTTAAAATGGAACAGTGTGCATCTATTGTTCTTGTTCCTAATAATCCTTTGCAGCAACATTTGGAGGATAGCGAGAGTGAAGTTTTTAGGAAAGAAAGAGATGAGCTTGAGGAAATTTTTCTCCGCCAACCTATTCTCAAGCATGATTTACCGGTGGAAGATTTGGGTATAACACCGCCACCAAAGGAAGATCCTGTTTTTGAATTAAAGCCTTTGCCTGATAATCTTAAATATGCTCATATTGATGATAAGAAAATATATCCTGTTATTATTAGTTCTAAGCTTTCAGAGATTGAAGAAGAAAGGTTATTGGAAATATTGAAGAAACACCGAGGAGCTATTGGCTATACTCTTGATGATTTGAAAGGGATTTGTCCTTCTATTTGCCAACATGCTATTAATATGGAAGATGATGCAAAGCCTGTTGTTGAACATCAGCGTCGTCTAATTCCGAAGATGAAGGAAGTGGTAAGGAATGAGGTATTAAGACTTCTTGAAGCTGGTATTATATATCCTATTGCTGATAGTAGATGGGTTAGTCCTGTGCATTGCGTTCCCAAGAAAGGAGAAATGACTGTTGTGCCTAATGATAATGATGAGCTCATCCCTCAAAGAGTAGTTGTAGGGTATAGAATGTGCATTGATTTTTGAAAAGTTAATAAAGTTACTAAGAAAGATCATTACCATTTACCATTTATTTATCAAATGCTAGAAAGATTGTCTAAAAATACTCATTTTTGCTTTCTTGATTGTTATTCTGGGTTTTCACAAATTGCTGTTAAAACTAAAGATCAAGAGAAAACCACTTTTACTTGTCCCTATGGAACTTATGCTTATAGACGCATGCCTTTTGGTTTATGTAATGCTCCTGCTACTTTTCAAAGATGCATGTCTGCTATTTTTCATGGTTTTTGCGAGAGTATTGTAGAGGTATTCATGGATGATTTTTCCGTCTATGGGAATTCTTTTGATAGTTGCTTGCGAAACCTTGATAAAGTTTTGCAGAGATGTGAAGAAACTAACCTTGTTCTTAATTGGGAGAAATGCCACTTTATGGTTAATGAAGGAATTGTATTGGGACATAAAATTTCTGAGAGAGGTATTGAAGTTGATAGAGCTAAAGTTGAAGCAATTGAGAAGATGCCCTATCCGAGGGATGTTAAAGGTATTCGTAGTGTTCTTGGTCATGCTGGGTTTTATAGGAGATTTATTAAAGATTTCTCCAAGATTTCAAAGCCTCTTACTAATCTTCTTCAAAAAGACGTACCTTTTGTTTTTGATGACGATTGTAAGGAAGCTTTTGAAACTCTCAAGAAAGCCTTAACAACTGCTCCTATAGTTGAACCTCCTGATTGGAACTTACCATTTGAAATTATGTGTGATGCTAGTGATTTTGCTGTAGGCGCTGTTCTTGGACAGCGAGTAGATAAAAAACTGAATGTTATTCATTATGCTAGTAAAACTCTTGATGCTGCTCAAAGAAATTATGCTACAACTGAAAAAAATTATTAGCTATAGTCTTTGCTTGTGATAAATTTAGATCTTATATTGTTGATTCAAAAGTTACAATTCATACTGATCATGCTGCAATTAGATACCTTATGACAAAGAAAGATGCTAAGCCGAGGCTTATTAGATGGGTACTTCTTTTGCAAGAATTTGATTTACATATTGTAGATAGGAAAGGTGCTGATAATCCTGTTGCTGATAATTTGTCTAGATTGGAAAATATTGCTTATGATCCTGTTCCTGTTAATGATAGTTTTCCAAATGAACAATTGGCTGTAATAAAGGTGAGCTCGCGAGACAGTCCTTGGTATGCTGATTATGCTAACTTTATTGTTTCCAAGTACTTGCCTCCAACTTTTTCAGCTCAGCAAAGGAGGAAATTCTTTTATGACTTGAGGCATTATTTCTGGGATGACCCACACTTATATAAAGAAGGAGTGGATGGTATTATGCGAAGATGTGTTCCCGAATATGAACAACAGGAGATATTGAGTAAATGTCATGGTAGTGCTTATGGAGGACATCACGCCGGAGAAAGAACCGCGCAAAAGGTTCTACAATCAGGTTTTTATTGGCCAACTCTCTTCAAGGATGCGAGAAAGTTTATTTTATCTTGTGATGAATGCCAAAGGGTTGGTAATATCTCCAGACGTAATGAAATGCCTATGAATTATACTCTTGTTATTGAACCATTTGATTGTTGGGGATTTGACTTCATGGGACCTTTTCCGTCTTCAGAAGGTAACACTCATATACTTGTTGCTGTTGATTATGTTACTAAATGGGTGGAAGCCATACCTACAAAAAGTGCTGATGGTGAGACCTCTTTAAGAATGCTTCTAGACATTATTTTTCCTAGATTTGGAGTGCCTAGATATATTATGACTGATGGAGGTTCTCATTTTATTCATGGAGGTTTTAGAAAAACTCTTGCTAGGTATGGTATTAATCATAGAATTGCTTCCGCTTATCATCCTCAAACTAGTGGTCAAGTAGAATTATCAAATAGAGAGATTAAATCTATTTTGGGAAAGACTGTTAATAAAACTAGAAAGAATTGGGCTAGTAAATTGAAGGATGCACTATGGGCTTATAGAACTGCTTATAAAAATCCCATGGGAATGTCACCTTATAAAATGGTTTATGGGAAAGCTTGTCATTTACCTTTAGAACTAGAGCACAAAGCTTATTGGGCTGTTAGAGAATTAAATAAAGATCCTAAACTTGCCGGTAATAAGAGGTTGTTGCAATTAAGTTCTCTAGATGAATGGAGAAGTGAAGCTTATGAAAATGCTAAACTCTTTAAAGAAAAAGTTAAAAAATGGCATGATAGAAGGATTATCAAAAGAGAATTTAATATTGGGGATAAAGTCCTATTGTATCGGTCTTGTCTCAGATTCTTTGCAGGGAAATTACTCTCGAAATGGGAAGGACCATATGTTGTCGAGGAGGTGTATCGTTCAGGAGCAATCAAAATTAGCTCTCTCCAAGGCAATGCCACGCAAGTGGTGAATGGACAAAGACTCAAGCATTATATCTCAGGTGATTCTTATAATGTTGATGTTGATATTATTCAAGTGGAAACACCGGAGGCTTTCATTAAAGGACAAATTGACAGTCCGCTAGAACTCGACTTTGAATAGGTAACAGTAATGGTAATGAAAAGTTCGCAATTTACTTTCCGAACAATATTTTTGCTGTTTTTAGAAAATATGAAAAATTACGAGTTCGAAACGGAGTGGAAAGGACGCACGAGGGCGTGCCACCATAGGCCGGCGCGGCCTGACCTGGGCCCGCGCCGACCTATGGTCTGGCCGCCTCGTCGCCCCTTTCCGACTCTGGTTCGATCTGGTACTTTCCTTTTGTCGTGAAAATTTTTGCTATATAATCCCCCGGACCACTGGAGGTCCGTATATCGTTTTCTCGACGTGTTTTGTTTCGAGCTGTTTCTGCCAGGATTTGCTTCGGATCTAGAGCCATCATGTCTTCGTCGGAAACTCCGAAGGACAGCTCCTGCAAGGATGTTGGCAACTTGTACATGGAGGAGCTAAGGATGCACCCCAAAGAGTTGCTGCTCGTTGAAGGAGAACTGCAGATCAAGGATGTCCAGGGTCCTAAAGGAGAAGGAAGCTTGGAAGACAGGATGGAGAAGCTAGAACAAGAGGTTTTCAAATACAAGAAGATGGCTGAGCGTGAGGTGGATATCTTCCACAGGATTGTGTCTGAACTCATTGCTGAACATGAGAAGGAAACTGCAAAGCTTTGGGGCGACATCCTCTCACTTCACGACACCACCAACAAGCTCCAAGCACAACTCTATGACGTTCAGAATCAGAACTGTGAGTATGAAAACAGGTTTAAAAACATAAGCCGTGCTGCTAGTTTCAGGATTCCCGAGACCAAGATGTCGTTTCTTGATGGAGAGCCTCTTCCTTGGAAGCTTGATGACGGGAGTTCATCACCATCATCACCGCCGTCTCCACCGCTGGACATCGTCATCGCCGTAGCAATTTGGGTTTGATCTTGATTGTTTGATAGGGGAAACTCTCCCGGTATCGATCTCTACTTGTTGTTGATGCTATGGAGTGAAACCATTGAACCAAGTTTATGTTCAGATTGTTGTTCATCATCATATCACCTCTGATCATGTTCCATATGATGTCTCGTGAGTAGTTCGTTTAGTTCTTGAGGACATGGGTGAAGTCTAAATGTTAGTAGTGAACTATGGTTGAGTAATATTCAATGGTATGATATTTAAGTTGTGGTGTTATTCTTCTAGTGGTGTCATGTGAACGTCGACTACATGACACTTCATCATTTATGGGCCTAGGGGAATGCATCTTGTACTCGTTTGCCAATTGCGGGGTTGCCGGAGTGACAGAAACCTAAACCCCCGTTGGTATATCGATGCAGGAGGGATAGCAGGATCTCAGAGTTTAAGGCTGTGGTTAGATTTATTCTTAATTACTTTCTTGTTGTTGCGGATGCTTGCAAGGGGTATAATCACAAGTATGTATTAGTCCTAGGAAGGGCGGTACATTAGCATAGGTTCACCCACACAACACTTATCATAACAATGAAGATTATTTAGCCGTATGTAGCGAAAGCACTAGACTAAAATCCCGTGTGTCCTCGAGAACGTTTGGTCATTATAAGTAAACAAACCGGCTTGTCCTTTGTGCTAAAAAGGATTGGGCCACTCGCTGCAATTGTTACTCTCGCACTTTACTTACTCGTACTTTATTCAACTGTTACATCAAAACCCCCTGAATACTTGTCTGTGAGCATTTACAGTGAATCCTTCATCGAAACTGCTTGTCAACACCTTCTGCTCCTCGTTGGGATCGACATTCTTACTTATCGAAAATACTACGATACACCCCCTATACTTGTGGGTCATCAATCACACAAGAAGTTATATGAATTAAACAGCCACAGATAATTAACAGATGCTTCATAGATAATCAAATAATAATCCATGATTATATCCAGAGCACATCAAAGGCATGATGAGCCACTGGATCAAGGTGCACAAGCAAGGCACACATCAAAGCATAATTAAATAACACTGTAAGCCCACAGTAATGCTCAATTGAGCACAATCCTAAATCTGAGCACCAGGATAAGCCACCATGGCTTTGGCACTTGCAAATTTGCAAGAAATAGCACACTGCCATCAAGCCAGAGTATCACATATGATCATACTTGAAATCTGGCAAGTGTAGCAACTGGGATAGAGGCACAGAACATGAATTCAGAAGGAAAAGCTAGCACTAGCATGGACAAGGTAGCACTAGCCAAGGCCAGTAGGGCCAACAGCAAGAACAGCAGCCGCAGCAGCACAGCTATGACCATGGCATCAGAGCAAGATCAGTAGTTAGATAGAAGAGCAGCAGTAGCACACACGCAGGCACAGCAAGCGCAAGCAGTGGCGCACGGCACAGCCTCTCCATGGGGAGAGGCAGGCCCATCACCCAAGCAAGAGCGCAGAGAAGGAAGAAGGAAGGGATAAGTGGAGGCGCGTACCTGGAGCAGAGCACACGGCGTGCCATGGCGGCACGGCGGCACGGGCCACCCACGGCAGCGCCAAGCCGCGCCTGGCCTGGCGTCGTCGAGCGCTAGCACCCTAGCACCGCCACGACAACAACCACGGCGGCGTCACGGCACCAGAAGCGCCGGTGAGCAACGCATCACCGAGCGGGCGAACGCGATGGGGGCAGGCGAAGGAGAAGGCGAGGAGCAGATCTAGCCGACGGATCTGAAGCACCGTCGTGAGGCAGTTCAGATCCGCCGCATCCCGTCGCCGGAGATGGCCCGAGATGGCCGGAGAATCTCGGCGAAGGGGGCGGCGACCACGGAATCGCCAGAGACGCGAGGGGATTAGGGTTTCGGTGCGGAGGAGAGAGGAGCGAGCGAGTGGGCCGACCGAGCCAACAGAGTGGCTCGGGTGCGACCTAACCCGTTGGGCCACCTGACAGGTGGGACCCAAGGGCATTTTAGACATTTCACAAATTCATAAAATGCTGAAACTTTGAAAATCAATAGGAAATGTTTAAAAGCTCTAAAAAAATAATTAAAAATATGAAAATTGATCAGCATAAAATTCTCTATCTAAATAAAATATCAAAGAGAATTTTTGAAGAAAATTAAGAATAAGTCTTAATTTGATGATTTAAATAATCATTTAAATCACACATATTATTTTCAATAATAAAAATAAGACCATTAATGCATTTGGACTTTAAAAACACCTTCACAACATTTCAAGGTTGTATTTACCCTAAACATAGTATCTTCAAATCAATCTTAGTATTAACCTCTTACATGAAATAATAATGTCATCGGAAGGGGGGAACAAACCCTAAAACAGGAATCATGCATAATTGCTTCTTTAACCATTGCCCTTATCGGCCAATGATGCTATTTTTCAGAAACAGAGGACAAGGGTCAGTCCACACCATCCAACTGCAAAGCTTTGCAGTGTTCAGGCAAGTTCATCACTTGCTCATGTCATTTGTGTATTTCTATCAAATTACTTGCAAAGTACTATGGTTATCACTATTGCATAAAAACCAAAACCACTATTTTCATAACTATAAATATGACTATGTGGTTGGCAATGGAACCATGGATTGTGTTGATATGGTGGAGGTTCCATTGCAAGGGTTTATATCCAGCTAGGATTAAACAACAAATATCGCCAGTGATTCTTGTGCCGTAATAACCGTGTTAACCATAAGATCTGAAATGGGACGGACTAGTCAATCGTATTTCCACCTCTTGTACATCAACGGATGCGCTTACCGTAGCAGTTGTATCTTGCGGAGCAACTTGTGGGTGGGGATCCCACTCTAAGTCCCCACGGTTATGCTGTGCATACCGTAGCGGTTGCGGCTTGCGGAACAACTTGAGGGTGGGGATCCCACTCTAATTCCCCACGGTAATGTGGTCTATGATGGGTTGCAGCTACCGGCGAAGGAGTTTGGTTTGATCCCAGACTGTTGTCGTGGTCGGGGTCCGTCCTTAAATGGTGTAAGTGGACCGACGAGGACCCAGGGTCGGGGTTTGCAACAAAGGGTGGGTGTATGAGGTAGCGGAGGAATATGACTGGCTATGACCTTATACCGGGCCTCACACCATAGGAAGTGTGGACGGGAAAGCTGCCCGGTTGGCACCAAGGTTAAGATCTCTTATGGGTAAAGCAACACACCTCTGCAGAGTGCACTACTAGGGATAACCTTACCGCTGGCACACAGATTTGGCTATCCCCGGCGCTTTTGCACTCGCCGGCGGTAACCTCGCCGGTGGTAATGGGCTACCCCCGGCGTTTTTGTATTCGCCGGTGGTAAGATGAAAGTACCCTTGGCACTTTGGGCTATCCCATTGCTATTCGCCGGCGGTATCACGTTTTGCAAATAAAAAAAAGCAGGCGGAGCAGCGCATCTGCAGCGCCAGGCTGTGTAAGTTACAAAAACGTCCAGACTGTGTACAAGTTACAAAAACGTCCAGACATAAAACTAATACAACCAGGAACTACAACTTTACATCAAGGACCCTGAAAAGAAAAAACAAAAGCGATCAAGTCCTAGATCCCGATCTGGATGGAGGGAAGGGGGAGTCCTAGCCGGCGCTGGCGCCGGCCATGGGCGGCGCCACACCGCCGATGTGGGAAGGGCTCGTCCTACTCGACTTCTTCGCCGCATCGGGGGACGGCTGCCCGGCCGCCGTCGCGGGCGCCAGGGTCTGCGACCCGGGCCTGGTCCACATCGCCATGACGCTCGACGCCGACACCCCCTCCGCCTCCACCGCCCCGGGTGTCCCCGAGCTCCGGACCGCGCTCGCCGCCTCCTTCCCTTCCCTCCGCTTCGAGATCTACCCGGTCCGAACAGACGCCGTGACGGGCATCATCTCCGCCTCCGTGCGCGCGACGCTCGAGGCGCCGCTCAACTACGCGCGGAACCACCTCGCGGACCTGCTGGCCGTCGACGACGTGCAGCGGCTCTGGGAGACGCGCCTGCCGGCCGCCGCCGTCGTGGGTTTCATCCGAGGCGGGGAGGTGGGAGGAGAGGAAGTGGAGGAAGGACGGTACTGCAGGGGTGTGGGAGGAGAAGAAGTTGGGGACTTGGGGTTGGGGGTGCGGGAGGAGATGGAGTGGGTGTGGGGATAGCCGGATAGGTGGGAGGTGGAGGGGCCGGGGTGGGTATTGGGCCAAATACCCCCGGCGTTTTCAGTCCACACTCGCCGGGCATTATTGGAAGGTCCATCTGGGTGCTCTCGGCCCAACTTACCCCCGGTGGTTTCAGTTCTGACTCGCCGGCGGTAAGGGCCCTATCCCTGGCAACCCCAAACCAACTCGCCGGCGGTAACTTACCGCTGGCATCTTCGAACCGAACGTGCCGGCGGTAAAAAATGCGGCTATAAGCTAATTTCTAGTAGTGGTGTAAAGAACCGTGGCCTGTCACTCCCTGTTCTGGGATATGGAACTGCGAACGCGGCCGGAAAGGAGCTCCATGAAGTTCTAGTAAACCGGTGAAGGCTGACGGACATAGCTCTTTGGAATAAAAGCAATCTTTTGAAGAAACGTTTATCAAAACCTGCATTGGTATTAGACTTTCTGGTCTAATATCGTAGCTAGTGCATTAAACACCTCTTATCTATAATGAACTTGTTGAGTACGCTCGTACTCATCCCACTCTTAAATCCCTTGCTTAGATTATCCAGATAAATGCGGAAGAGAACTACGACAACCCTGAAGGAGCCGAGATCATCGGCTACGAAGAACCAGACCTCTCTGGAGGTATTGAAGGCGTAGACTACCTCATAGTCTACGGAACCGGGGAGGCTTCCGGAGGAGATCAAGCCTAGAAGCATCAAGTAGTAGTAGTAGCCGAGCAGCCCGAACTCTTAATACCTAGCTGCTCGAGAGAATAAATGTACCACTTAATGAGACTTCTATATTGTAAGCTAAGTTGGGTTCGCCTCGAACCCAGGAGTACTCCTCTTAGGACCCAAGAGGAGCTCCGAGACGATATGTGTATGATGTTTGTAATATTAAATGAATGAGTTATGGACCTGCTATGTTCTGTTGTACTACTCTGAGGGATGTAATATTTGCGGAATGGTACTTCGTGAATGTTATATCAACGACTGGCATACTACAACATGCAGTGGTATGCAGGGTCACCACAAATTTCATCATGGGATGTCTTCGCTTTTTTCCCAATGACCACGCCATCCCTACGTCGACCTCGACTCCTTCCGTGCCTGCTGACATCATAGTTTGCAAGGCTCCAACAGAGAGAAAGGAAGTAAATTTCCTAGAAAAAACAACATGACACATGATTCAAACCAATGATCTTCGTCTGGAAGAGTATTGGTGCCACCGCTAGAGAAGGAAACTCTATGTGTTTACAATAACCACTTCATATTCTTTATACACAATATGTTGATCACAATGGAAAAAAATGCATGAAACTTTCAGTAACATTCAAACACAACATATTGACAAGAACAAGCATGAATACAATCACAATATGCACAAAGCATGGCATCCACAATCACAGCCTAGTAACATGAAGATCATGAGGCTAACTGACATATATACATAATGAGGCTCACACGAGATTACTAGACCAGGTTCACTAACAATTTTAGTACTAAATACAACATAGATCAAGTACCTTCACAAGCATGGACTACCCCCATAAACAAGCCTTTGGTCCAGGCAAAAAACGTGAAACATCAAGCCATGCAACACATCATTCATGACGATGGGGAAATGACACGAAGATCCAGAAAACTATTACCGAGATGCTGGTTGAGGTATGAGTTGTTGTACTCATATAAATAAAAGTAGTGGTATAAAAGAATACAGTCAGTTGTTGACTGTAGTTTCAAAAATATGCATAGAAGAATACATTTATAGCTGTTGAGCATATATAAAAAATGTACATCGAAAGATTTAAAGAGCCAAATCTCAAATGTTTACGATCTTAGCCTTCCTGGTGACGATACTGAACATGGTTATCTTGCATACAAAGCAGGGAATTGGTGGCTTGACCTGCAACTTGGGCTCTGAGAAAAGAAACTAGGTCAAGAGCCATATCGACGTTGTTTCTAAATACGCAATGATCGTCAAAGTCCTCAAAGCCTAACATTTTGGGACCTAAAATTAAAATTATTAGTAACAAATGTGTAATTGTATAATAATGTAGCAAAGGATGCAAGATAGCCAATTTCACACCTATGCAAACAACCACCAGTTTCACAACTTTCTCCAATCTGATAGAATGAGATGATGAAATTGTAGATATTCGCCCAATTCCTTGACTCCCAAATGATAACCAGATGAAGAGATTCTCCTGGCTAATTCTTGGCTCTAACATGATGAACAAATGTGGGTTTCTTAGCTAATTCATGGTATGCAAATATAACACCGCTGCAACAGCATCATCATATGATCCGCTCCTAAACTACTTAAGAGAGCTAATTAGAGGATCTCCTCTTAACTCTATTGGATTCCTTAGGTTCTAGGACATCATCATAAAATTGTATATCAAGGATTACTGCATTGGTGGGAAATGGAAGAATGTACTTGTCGATTTTATCCTAAAATAAAGATATTGCAATAATTAGAACATTGCAGTAAATAGGCATTGCACCAACTATACATTGCAAAAAATAGACATTGGCTTTAAATCACTAGTAGAAAACATGACATCAGCTCCATATGGTAACACCAACCGGGACTAAAGTCCTCCATGCATCAAGCGCTCAGACGTTGATGTTTCTCTTCGTGGCAGATAAAAGGGTCGTTTCTCAGCCGCGACAGAGGTTTAGGGTTTTATGTTTTCCTATCTCGACGCTACTACATACAACAATCAAGGAACCATTACACAACATCGTCATGCATATAGATAGATTCATGAATACAATACACGTTTATGCGTATACAATATAAGTCATCATATGATCTGTATTGCCCAACTCCATTTTTAGTTGTGACCTCCCTAAGGAAGAAACCCACCAATTCCTCTTTAATTGCTTGTACGTGATCCTCTGATAGGAGATCGTCCCACAGAAGTTCGATCTAATTTAAAGAAGGGGATCAATATATATGAATGAAACTCAACACAATTGATGGTTATAAAATAAGATTGTGAATATTGTTTACGTTCGTGAAGGGTTTGTAGAATTGTTTACCCTGATGACAAGTCATCTCTCCACATAAATTATAACCATCTAGTTGCGTCAAACACTTTATGAGAATAGAGTTCAATCAAAATAATAATCAAGCATGATAATGGTATTGAAACAAGAATCAAGGATATGCTTAGACCTTACTATAGTACTACTTACATCGTAATATCGAAATGTAAGCTCATGTTTCCATTCACCCATAGCAACCTTGATAAACCGTTTCTAAAGTGCCCGACAAATAAAAAATTAGTAAAGGATTTATTAGTTATTTGATATCGGGAAATGAACGGAAGATACCGATATAAGGTGATAATGATTGAAATTACCTCTCGATCATTCCAATCAGGTCCACCCATAGCTCAAGGTCTTTACGTTTCGAGTTCATGACAAGTACTATTCCTTTGTTAATCTGAATGACTAGTAGAATAAAGTGGAACTTGCACACACATAACTCGGAGGATTACACTTAACATTGAATACGCGAAATCAAATGTGTACAAGAGATTAACACTCACTTGAAGTTGTAAGGAAATAGTATTTTCATTTTGGTTTCTTGTTTTATTTAAAACTTTAGCAACACTAATCATCCGTGTCCTTGGCGTATTTTTGTACCTTACTTCATGAATGCTATTTGTGTCAATGAACCTAAGGTTATAGATTTGTACTCTTTTGCATTCGAGTATCTTCATTTTGCATAATAGCGTAAAAAATAATATGGTGAGGATAATTATTCATGCAATGAACGAGCTGAGCTAGAGACTTAATTACAGAAATAAATCATTTACATACAATAGCAACTGATGTGCGTCGCGGGCTGCGCCCAGACACGGCACCGAAGGTGCACAAGCACGTGATGCCCTTCACATAGCGTCCATCTATCTGATCTGCTAAGTTTCTTTTGCATAACAAGAGATAAAAATGGGGTCTGCTGCACCCCGCACCACCCATAACCCTAAATCGGTGGACGTGTGAGAGCAGGAGGTCCGTGGTGTCGCGTCTCGGCTTCGACGCCCGTCGCCGCTTATGCGTCGTCCTGGCGTTGAAGCCTCGAAGGGTGTTAGGGTACCCAGGATTCGTCGCTCGTCAACTCGGTACCCGCATTGATGAGCAACGAATCCTCGGTAGGTAAGGCAACACCCCAACCACAGTATATGCACTATATGTTACGAAACGTCGAGCATCTTAGCATGCCCTTCCGTACTGCCCCAGTAGGTTTATATGCAGCATCTTAGATCGCACGGTGCAAAGGTGGAATAAAACACCGCGCATCCTACCAAATCGTATGGCACTGCCCCGACCATCTCGATGCACCTCCTTGGATAGCACGATGCAAACCCGAGATCAACGCAGACATATGGTAAGGAACCACCCCAACCACAGTGTATGCATCATATGTTACGAAACACAGAGCATCTTATCATGCCTTCCGTACTACCCCGGTAGGTTTATATGCACTATCTTAGATAGCACGGTGAAAAGGTGGAATAAAACATCGCGCATCCTACCATATCGTGCTGCACTTTCCTGACCATCTCGATGCATCTCCTTGGATAGCACGATGCAAACCCAAGATCAACACAGACATATGGTAAGGCCGCACCGCCCCAACCATAGTGTATGCACCATATGTTACGAAACGCCGAGCATCTTAGCATGCCCTTTAGTACTGCCCCAGTAGGTTTATATGCACCATCTTAGATCACACCGTGCAAAGGTGGAATAAAACGCCACGCATCCTACCAAATCATATTGCACTCCTTGGATAGCACGGTGCAAACCCAAGATCAACGCAGCCATATGGTAAGGCACTGCCCCAACCACAGTGTATGCACCATATGTTATGAAACGCCGAGCATCTTATCATACCCTTCCATACTACCCCAGTAGGTTTATATGCACCATCATTGATTGCACGCTGCAAAGGTGGAATAAAACGCCGCGCATCCTACCAAATCATACTGCACTGCCCTGACTGTCTTGATGCACCTCATTGGATAGCACGGTGCAAACCCGAGATCAACGCATACATATGGTAAGGCACCGCCCCAACTACAGTGTGTGAACCATATGTTACGAAACGCCGTGCATCTTATCATGCCCTTCCATACTGCCCCATTGGGCCTATATGCACCATCTTAGATTGCACGGTGCAATCTCAGAATAATACAAACATACAAACTGCCATGTATAAAGTACAACACTCCTAGTGTTCAAAGCGGAGACCCCTCCCATTATACCCCATAAAATCTCCATTGCCCGTAAATAGAAATATTAAAAAAGAGAAAGGAACAAAGGAAAAAAAAGCAAAGGAAAGATACAACGTATGAAACATTCAAATCAGGGGGAGAGCGACACGATAAAATGGGGTCCGATACGATAAACTCAGACGACGACACATAAATTCAAGTACACATCCGAAAACAAAACGCAACATGCAACAGTGACAACCCGCGGTAGTCCTGCGGGTTGAACGATGAAAACACTCCGCGAGCGCACCACGTGTCGCACAGGCAATAAGTGCGGAATCAGTGCGTCGCACCACACACGGACACGTGAAGCGCGCCCTTTTTCTAGCGTTTTTTGCAAAATCTTTGTTCTGAGATTGGTTAGTTCCACCAAATATAATATCATCAACATATATTTGAAATATGAACAAGCCACTCACTTTAACCCGCTTGGTGAAAAGGGTGAAATGACTCTACCCACACTAAACCCATCCTTGAGTAGAAAATCCCTAAGTAACTCGTACCAAGCACGTGGAGCTTGCTTAGTACCATAGAGTGCCTTATGGATTAAATACACATGGTCGGGATGTTGTGAGTTCTCGAAACCTGGGGGTTGAGCAACATATGCCTCCTCTTTCAAGGGACCATTTAGAAAAGAAGTTTTCACATCCATTTGATAAAGCTTGAAGTTATGAAAAGACACATAAGCAAGTAAGAGCTATTCTAGGCGAGAAACGAGCGCAAATGTGTCCTCATAATCCATACATTCTATTTGGGAAAACCCTTGCGCCACTAACCTTGCTTTATTTCTTGCAACGATGACATTCTTGTCTTGCTTGTTCTTGAAAATCCATTTGGTTCCAATCACATTGATGCGATGATCTTTGGGCCTCTCAACAAGATACCATACTTCATTGCGGGCGAAACACTCTATTTCTTCTTGCATGGTAATCACCCAATCCGGATCAACCAAGGCCGCATGTACCTTGAGTGGCTCAAAAGTAGACACAAAGGCATGATGTTCACAAAGGGTGGCTAAAATAGTTATGTGCCTATGAGTTACCACCCCTTTGGAGTTGCTTCCAAGAATCTTGTCCACTTGCATCCCACTTGTCTTTGTGGCAGCCTTGATCTTCCAAGTGATTCCTTCATGATCAATAAATTCATCTCTTGCAAGATTTTGATCACGGACTATAACTTGAGCTTGATCTTGAGATGTAGAGGAGCCTTGTTCTCCTTCTTGATCTTGATCAAGTGAATGATGTCTTGGTACTTGTTCTTCGGCATGCAGCTCCTCCTGAGTGATTTGCTCCTCTTGTGATGCACTTGATGGTTCAACTTGTGTAGAGCTAGGCTCCACACGAGTTGATTCTGAGTCCTCTTCATCATTTGTTTGATCAACAACATTATGTACCTCTATGGGCAAGCTATGCCCAATGCACATAGCCTTGATGACTTGGGAAGACTCTCCATCACCTACATCACTTGGAACAACTTGCTTCGCTTGGGAGCCATTATTCTCGAAGAACTCCACGTCCCAAGATACTTCAATACAACCATTGGTCTTGTTGAAGTATCTATAGGCGTGGGAGTCGTCCGAAGAACCAACAAAAATGCCCTCAATAGATCTACATTCGAATTTAGTGAGTCGCTCCTTATTGTTCTTGATCATGCACTTGCATCCAAAGACACGAAAGTACATGACGTTGGCTTTGTTCCCCGTGATGAGCTCACACGGCGTCTTGTTATGCAACAGACGGGGAAAGAGCCAGTTCGCATAGTGAACCGCGGTAGAGATGGCTTCTCCCCCAAAATGATAAGGAGACTTGAATTCATCCATCATGGTTCTTGCCATCTCAATGAGAGTCCGATTCTTCCTTTCAACAACACCATTTTTTGAGGAGTATAGGGTGTGGAGAACTCATGCTTGATCCCTTCATCTTGAAAGAACTCGTCCATGGTGTATTTCTTGAACTCGGAAGCGTTGTCAGTTCGGATGGTCTTGATCTCCGCTTCATAGGTGCGTTGTGCTCCCTTAGCCAAGTCAATGAAGAACTTGTGGGTTTTATCCTTAGTCTTGAGGAGGAACACCCATGTATGCCTTGAATAATCATCAACAATGATGAGCCCATATTTGCTTCCTCCAAGGGACTCATAGCGTGATGGCCCAAAGAGATCCAAATGAAGGAGCTCCAAGGGACGAGAGGTAGTGATGACGTTATTGAAGGGATGCCTTTTAACTTGTTGCTTCCCGGCAACACAAGCACAACAAACATGACCCTTCTCAAAAGTAACACCCGTTAGTCCAACAACATGTTCACCCTTTAGGAGTTGTTTAACATTTCTCATGTTGACATGGCCGAGGCGGCGATGCCAAAGCCATCCCTTGTCAACTGTGGCCATTAGACATGTAGGAAGAGAAGTACTCTCTTTTGAGAGATCAACCACGTAAAGGCTGTCTTCAACATATCCAACAAGGACCAATTTGAGATTATCACTCCTAAAGACTTCCACAAAATGTTGAGAAAAATAGTAATCATAGACGACATTAGCGAGATGATAAATAGAGAGCAAGTTGTATCCAAGGGATTCGACAAGCATGAAATTCTCGAGAGACAAGTCTTTCGTGATCACCACCTTGCTCTACCCAAGTACCATTCCTTTAGAATTGTAACCAAAGTTCATGCTTGACGTTGAGTTGATAGCAATAATGGACTCATCAAGTGCCCGCTTTCCTCCGGTCATATGATTGGTGCATCAACTATCAAACACCCACTTGGGACCACCGGAGGCATAGCCCTACACAAATCAAACCTTTTGTTTAGGAACCCATTGAGTAATGGTTCCATAGTATTACAACAAGATCTTTTGGTACCCAAATTGAGTACCACCTATAAGCATAGCCATTTCGGGGACCAACATATTTAGCATATACATCCCCTTGTGTGCCCTTTTATAGCACATAATATGGGTTGTTCTTCCCCGCAAACTTGCGATTGGGGTTTCCCCTTGTGGCCCCCCATTCACAATGGCCTTTTTAGCATTGCCATCCACCTTGTGCCCTTCACACACAAAGTTCATCTTTTTAGGTGGAGTGGCGCCATTTTTGTCATTCCTTGGGTTGTACCCGATGCCTTGCTTGTGATCTCTCACCCTTTGATGAGCAAGAACATCATCAAGAGTCTTAACCTTGATAGGGGGAGTGAGACTCTCCTTCTCAAGTTGTTATTTCCACTTATTATTCTCCTCAATGAGAAGTTCTTGATCAATGATAGAGTTATAAGCACAAGAAATATTTTCAACAATAATGGGATACTTTATTGTGTCAAGAGCCTCTTCATAAGTGTCTTGAAGTAGGTCATGGTTCTCCCTAAGTCGCATGAGCTCACCCTTCACTAGCCTGTTAGCAAGATCTAGATGTTCAGGATCCTTTGTGAGGGAAGCATGAGAAACTTCATGTTCCTCCTTTGATGCATGAAGCTCTTGAGACAATAAAAGATCCCTATCAAGAGTATCCATGTCGTTAACCTTATCAACTTCAAAGGTTTCAATTTTTGTTAAGAAGAAATGTGGTGTTCTTCTCATCGCTTAGCTCTTGCTTTAGGAGATTGAATCTCCACTTCTCATATTCAATATGAGTTTTCAATTTCTCAATGTCTCATCACGTGAAGTGATGGTCTCCATCAAGTAGTAAAACTTAGCAAGAGCATCACCACGAAGAGTGCACTTACTTTAAACATGCCGGTTATAATATCCTCTTCTTCTTCAACAACATCATTATCAGTCAAGATGCTGGAGAGAGAGGGATGAGCATTAACCTTCGAACTTCTTACCATGAGGAAAATTTCGAAGTTCTTGAGAATGATGGAGAAGTCAAGATTGTCCTCCGTAGCTCATCTTGCCATGAGACATATGCTGGTGTTGATAGGAATGACAGAGTAGTCCTTGGTGTAGTCATAGGCGAAGTGTGACCCGGGTACGGCAAGAGCCAAAACGGCCACACCCACAACCTTCTCCTCATTGTCACTTCCTTCATCGAAGGTATACTTGGCACCAACAAGAGCTCTTCCTTCTCTTCTCTTGTTCCTCTTGTACCTTTCGTTGATGGGGTTTGGCTTCAATCTTGGCTTGGCACCCCGTTCATACTTTGTCTTGTCTTCTCTTTTCTCATATGGGCACTTGTCAGCGAAGTCGTTCTCTTCATCACAATAGTAACAAGTCCTCTTCTTCTCACACTACAAGAAAAATAGCCATGGCCAACGGATTGAAAGTCGCGTCGTGGTTGCTGGTGCACCATACGTGACGGTTTTTGCTCTCTTTGTGTTCCATGTCAAAACTTTCGTTTTCTCATTTTTGAGGCCATCTAGCCCGACGTAAATGTGGAAAACATCGCGTAGGGTGTCCCGGGACGTGGTGCATGATGAATTCTCGGGTGTGCCCGCCAAGTCAACGCAAATCTGCATCGCCCAGAATGTAGGGCCCATATGGCAGCGTATCTAGCGATGTTTTTTTCTCGATCGCGCCATCTCTTTCACATTCCCTGATTGAGCCATTTACGATGCAGGCTCATGGGTCCCACATATCGTCCTCTCTGAACGATAAATATTTCTTTTCTTGGATTTTTTTGACCCCCTGATTTTTGGCTACTTACTTTTTCTTTTGGTTACGTGTCGCCTTGGAAACATTGTGACCTTTGCTACAAAATGGGACCCGTATATCATCCTCTATGTACAATCAAGTTACTTTTCTTGGAGTTATTTTTGGCACCTGATATTTGGTCACTTGCCTTTTTCTTTTGATCCCGTGTCGCCTTGGAAACGTTGAGACTGCTGTAAAATGGGACCCGCATGTCATCCTCTATGAACAATAAACCTTTCCTTTCTTGGAGTTATTTTTTGCACCTGATATTTGATCACTTGCCTTTTCTTTTTATCACATGCTTCCTTTGAAACGTTGAGACCGCTGCTGCAAAATGGGACCCATATGTCATCCTCTATGTACAATAAAAGATTGTTTTCTTGGATTATTTTTGTCTCCTGATATTTGGTCACTTGCCTTTTTATTTTGATCCCATGACGCCTTTGAAACGTTGAGACTGCTGCTGAAAAATGGGACTCATATGCCATCCACTATGTACAATAAAATTTTCTTTTCTTGGATTTTTCGGCTCCTAATATTTGGTCACTTGCCTTTTTATTTCGATCTCATGTCGCCTCTGAAACATTGAGGGAGCTGCTGGCTCATGGGTCCTGCATGTCATCCTGTATGTACAATAAATTTTCGTTTCTTGGATTATTTTTGGCTCCTGATATTTGGTCACTTGCCTTTTTCTTTCGATCTCATGCCACCTTTGAAACGTTGAGGATGTTGCTGGCTCAAGGGTCCTAGATGTCAGCCTCTATGAACAATATGCCTTTCCTTTCTTGGAGTTATTTTGACCCTTAATTTCTAGCTATTGGACTTTTTCTTTCGATCCCCTGCCGCCTTTGAAACGTCGAGGACGCTGCTGGCTCATAAGTCCCACATGTCAGCCTCTATGAAAAATAAACCTTTCCTTTGTTCGATTTATTTTTGGCCCCTGGCTATTTGCCTTTTTTATTTTGATCCACTTCCTCCTTTAAAACATTGAGGCTGCTCCTGCAGAATGGGGCCCATATGTCACCCTCTCTGTTCAATATATGTTTTATTTCTAGGATTATTTTTGGCCCTTGATTTCTAGCAAATTGACTTTTATTTGGATCCCCTGGCGCCTTGTTAAGATTGATGGGGCTGCTGGCTCATGGGACCCTGTAACATCCCAATTTTAAAATTTCAAACTTCATGCATTGCATCATGTCAACATTGCATTCATAGGGAAAACCCAATGTTAAATTCATTTCAAAACCCCGAACCCCAAATTAGCACTATTAGCCACTTAGGCATATGCCAGGTTTTTGTTTTATAAATATTTTATTTCATTTTAAAAGTGGTTCCATATTGAAGCCCTTTTCACAAGGTTTCCATCGATATATTATTCATATTTTCCGATTATTTTTGGTACACCAAAAGGCTTTGCAAATAAGGAGAAAGAGAGAAATAGAAAAAAATGGGCCGACCCAATCTGTGCCGACCCGGTCGGGCCAACTGGACGGCGAGGCTAGGCCGCACTACGTCGCGCGCCTCCAGGACGCCGCGCACGCCACGCCCTCGCCCCACGGCGTCTCCTTCCTCCCGCACGACGCTCCTCCCAAGCACGCACGCACCCCGCAGAACCGCCCCAGGCCACCATCTCCCCCACGTTCTCCTCTCCAGTCCGAGGCCGCCCCCGCGCCCCTCTCTCAATTCCCCTTCTTCTCCCTCTCTATTGCGCCCCCAGGGGATGTGAAACACCAAGCGGGAGAGGACAAATCAAAACCAGTCCTACCGTATCGCTCCGCGTCGCCCCCGCGGCGACAGGGGCGACTCTCTCCTCCCCTCCCCCTCAGGCCGTCCTCACCACCTCTCCTCGCTGCCGCCGCCGGCGAGAGCCGCCGGGCAAAGCCCGCGTGGTGCCGGCGGCGGTGGCTGTCCCCTTCCCACGCTTGGCAAGGGTCTCGTGGGGCGGCCCTTCCCGGCATCGGTGCGCTTCCTCCGGCCGGCGAGGGAGGCGCCGTCGGAGCCTGGAGGAGTGGCGGCTCGGCACGGTGACCTTGGTCGCCGGTGGCCGGCGCGTCCCGAAGCTGGTGCGGCCGTGGCCATGGGGGCGACGGCGGGCCCAGATCTGGGCATGTGGGCCTAGGTTTGGGCCGCATCTGGGCTGTCTCGGCCCTGAACTGCCCAGATGCATCTCGAGCTGGATCCTGCTAGGGTGCAGGCCAGTTCCCCTGCTTGTTCTGGTCGAGGCCGGCGCACGGCAGCTCCGGTGACGCGGCCCGGGCTGGTCCTTGGCACCTTGGTCCGGTACAAGCGTCTGGTGGTCTCGGTAGGGGCAGGGACACCATGGCCTCTCTCGGGTTTGGCTCCGGCCTGAGAGATCTTGAGCTCTGGGATGGTAGGGCAGCGCTTCACTGGCTTGGTGGCGACTTGTTGCTGCCGCTTGCTTGTTTCCCTATGACCAGTGGTGACGACCGCGGGGGCGGCGCGTCACGGAGCTGCTCTTGTAGGACTGTTTTGGTTACCCTGGGTTTGGCCTGCAGGGACGCTAGTTGGCTCGATGGTGTGTCCGCGAAAGCACCGCAAGGCTTCGGCCACTGCCGGTGATGACGACGTCTATGGATGCCGTTCACCTCCTTGGAGGCGTGGCCATGATGCACTTCTTGCTGCTAGTTGTCGCCCCGGTGCACTATCTGCTGCTCTGCTGACTTGCGGGTTCCCCGAGGTCCTCCTCGGAATCTCTACTCGTCAATTCCCTGTGTCTCGTTGTGACCAGCTTCATATAAACGGTGTGCCTCCGGCTTTGCGCGGCCGCTCTCGAGCCTAGGGTGGCTGTCGGAGTTTGCGTCGTGGCACGGGGGGCACCGGTGGTTCTCAATAGCTGGTGACTGTCTTGATGGCAGGTGCATTGACTTAGGTCTTCCGTGGGGTGGGTGTTGAAGCTTCCGCGAAAGCTTTGCACAGCTCCCCTGTGCCGATAACGGCGACGCTCTCGAGCGCCGTTTCCCTTCCTGAAGGCGTTGTCGTGAAGTTTCCCCCTGTGAACTCTGGAGGCTCGTTTGTTCACTAGCGCAGTTAGCTAGTCCCCCCGGGTGTCGATGGTCCTCTGTCTGGCGGCTTAGTGTGGTACCTCAGTTTTGGGGCAGCTTCATGGAGTGGCGGCTCGTTGCTTGTTTCTCAGGCGGAGCTGTCGGTGCTTAGTTGTAGTCTTGGGCGTGTTTGTGGATCCTGTAGTTTGGAGCCTTGCTCCGCTCTGCCTGATCTTTTCTTGGTTAGGCTATAGCTTTGCACCACATGTGCTTGTATCTCTAGCTGGCAACCCCAGTTTTCCTTTGCTTTGTTGTTGGTTCGGTTGTAATCGTTGTAATCCTTGCCGGTTGATGGCTTTGTTAATTCAAAGTCGGGCTCTTCGAGCCTTCCGTTTAATTGCGCCCCCAGGCTGCCGGAATTGGTCGCCGGAGTCGCCGCACCGCCGCCACCTCCATCCGCCGCCCACCGCCTTCTCAGGCTGAGCCAAGCCACGCCGCCGACGCCACGGAGTCAGCCGTGACGTGCTGCACCCCGTCCACCACTTCGCTGCAGCCGAGGCCGCCGGAAAACATCGTCGTCGCCGCGTCCAGGCCACGCCGCCGGCCAGCTTCTTCGCCACAGCCACGTCGTCTGCCACGTCACCGCCACCTCTGCGCGCCCAGTCAGCGCTACCTGTGTATCCCTTATTTTCCTTTTTCTTCGTGCCAATTCCAGCCAATAGATCTCAGCCGTCCGTGTTTAGTAGATCCAACGGCTAATAGAATTGATCCGCGACGAAGGGGTATCCACCAATGAGAAAGAGCCACATGTCCAGTCAGTGACAACCCTAGTTTCGTTTAATTCAGTTTTCGATAGGCCGCATCTCGTAAAAATCATATCCAGAGATCCGCTTTTCCAAAAATTACAAATCATACATCATTGGAATCCTAAAAATATAAGGAACATTTTGGAGCTATCAAATGTGTACTTACAGAAATTTGAAAATCATTCATATTTAAATGCCTAATCGGAGTACGTGTCCATAAAATGAGATCTACATACACTTTTCGGGTGATTTTTTTGCATATGCTTCAAAATGTTACCCTATGTCCAATAGTACCAAAACCATAATTTTCCTACTGTACCAAACCGCCTTTTACAATTAATGGTAGTTATCATTCGCTAGTGCGACATAGACGGTCCGCAATAATTCAACCAACCGTAAAACTTGACCATGGCATCATGCATATAGTGACAACCAGAGAATAATAAATGGAGTGCACTTGTGCAAATCTCATATGCATCACATGTTTTCTGTTTGTGCATGTCAATGTATGGCACCATGCTTATGGTGCAATGTTATCTGTTTGTAGATTGTGATTGTGCCGACTGCAACGGTTGTGCTTGTGAAGATTGTGCCAACTCTCCACCTTATTCAGGCAAGTGACACACACCGAAAGTCCCAGTTCTTATCTATGCACAATAGAGATTTTTGTAGTATACATGTGTAGGGTTTTATGCTTGCTATGCAATCCCAGTAGTCTATCTACCCCTACTTGACTTACTTTGTACGCCATTAAATTTAGTTGTTGCTCAGCTATGCTATGAAATGATTTTGTTAGTGAGTTATGGAAAACAACTAAGTTCAATGAACTACCTGGGGTGGAGTTGGTGTTGTATTGTGATCCAAATTCATATAGTAAAGGGAGGCTAACTTCTGACGAGTGGAGCAAGGTCCGTCGTGGGAGGCTTGGGCCGAAGCGTAGTCAGAAGTTAGCCCATACGTCATGCCCTACAGGGACGCCTGCGGGGGGGTGCGGGGGGCGGCAGGCCCCCGCGGTACGGTACGGATCGTTGGCACCGCCTATATATACATCTTGTAAGCCGCCGGCTAGGGTTTATCAGATTATAAGATAACCCACGGCGTTTGTAAACACCTCCCGATATAGTAAAGTTTTGTTGTTTGGCGCCGTGGTTTTCCCATACGTGTTGGAAGGGGTTTTCCACGTTAAATCTTGTGTCCCCTGCGTGTGTTCTTGTTTCGTTCTTCGTTATTTGCTTGTCGCTTTTATAACAAGTGGTATCAGAGCCCGTGTTTCAATCTAGGGTTTTGCGACATGTCTTCCTTGAAGTTCGATCTACCGCAGCTGGATTATACCACGAGATTTTTTCTATGGCAAGTGAAGATGAGGGCGATACTTACCCAATCTTCTGATCTGGATGAAGCTCTTGATGGTTTTGGCAAGAAAGATGCCAAGACCTGGACCGACGATGAAAAGAAGAAAGACTGTAAGGCTTTTTCATTAATTCAACTTCATCTATCCAACAATATCTTGCAGGAAGTGCTGGCTGAGAAATCCGCAGCGGCACTGTGGTTGAAACTGGAATCGATCTGCATGTCCAAAGATCTAACCAGTAAGATGCACGTGAAGATGAAGTTGTTTTCGCACAAGCTGCAAGAAGGTGCGTCAATGATGAATCACCTATCGATCTTTAAAGAGATCGTTTCTGATTTACTGTCCATGGAGGTAAAGTATGATGATGAGGATCTCGCTCTTATACTGTTAGTCTCGTTGCCTAATTCCTTTGCGAATTTTCGAGACACCTTGCTATACAGTCGTGATGAACTAACCCTTGCCGAAGTTTATGAGGCCCTCCAGCAGAGGGAAAATATGAAATCTATGGTGCAGGCAGAGGGTTTGTCATCTAAGGCAGAAGCACTACAGGTCTGAGGCAGGACCGAGAACAGAAATAACAACTACAATAGAGATAAGAGCAAGACCGACAGAGGTCGCTCAAAGTCCAAGGGACGAGATGGTAAGTTCTGCAAATATTGTAAGAAAACTAGCCACAATATTGATGATTGCTGGAAGTTGCAGAAGAAAGAGAAAAGAAACGGTACTTACCAACCGAAAAACAAATCCGAGGGTGATGGTAAGGTTGCTGTTGTTTCCAGTGATAATTCTGATGGTGATTGCCTAGTTGTGTTTGCTGGTTGTGTTTCTGGTAATGATGAGTGGATCCTTGATTCTGCATGTTCGTTTCATATTTGCTGTAACAAAGACTGGTTCAGTTCTTATGAGTTTGCGCAGAGTGGAGATGTTGTGCGTATGGGAGATAACAACCCACGTGAGATCGTGGGCATTGGTTCCGTTCAGATCAAGATGCATGATGGCATGACACGCACTCTGACAGATGTGAGACACATACCTGGCATGGCAAAAAATCTGATCTCTCTCAGTACCCTTGATGTTGACGGGTACAAACACTCCGGTTCTCGCGGAGTTCTGAAGGTATCAAAAGGTTCTCTCGTTCATATGATTGGTGATATGAATTCTGCAAAGTTATATGTTCTTAGAGGTAGCACTTTGTCTGGTATTGCTGCTGCTGTTATTCCTGATGAACCTGGAAAAACTAATATGTGGCATATGCGTCTTGGACATATGAGTGAACATGGCATGGCAGAATTGCACAGCAGAGACCTGCTAGATGGCTGCAATTTGAGTAAGTTTGAGTTCTGTGAGCACTGCATTCTTGGTAAGCATAAAAGAGTTAAATTCAATGCTTCCGTTAATACCACTAAAGGGATACTAGATTATGTGCATGCTGATGTGTGGGGACCTTCCCGCAAGACTTCTCTTGGTGGTACAAATTACATGCTTACTATCATAGATGATTACTCCAGAAAAGTGTGGCCTTTCTTTCTGAAACATAAATCTAATGTGTTTGATGCTTTTAGAAAGTGGAAAGTTATGGTAGAGAAGCAAACAGAAAAGAAAGTAAAATTGCTTCGTACTGACAATGGCATGGAGTTTTGTTCTACTGTTTTCAATTATTATTGGAGCGACGAAGGCATTGTCAGGCACCACACCATCCCATATACTCCTCAGCAGAATGGTGTGGCAGAGAGGATGAACATAACCATCATCTCCAAGGCTCGCTGCATGTTGTCCAATGCTGGTATGCATAGACGTTTCTGGGCTGAAGCAGCCTCCACCGCTTGTTACTTGATAAACAGGTCACCTTGTATTCCACTTGATAAGAAAACTCCTATTGAGGTATGGTCTGGTTCACCTGCTGATTATTCACAGTTGAGAGTTTTCGGTTGCACTGCCTATGCTCATGTTGATAATGGAAAGCTAGATCCTATGGCTGTTAAGTGTGTGTTTCTTGGTTATGGCTCAGGAGTTAAGGCATACAAGTTATGGAATCCTGAAACTAAGAAAGTTTTGCATAGCAGGAATGTAGTCTTTAATGAGGTTGTCATGTTTTATAAGAGTTCATCTACATATGTTACTGATGTTGTTGATTTTTCTGATAGTTCTGATGATGAGCAATAGAGGATCAGCGTGCAGGTGGAGCACGTGGAAGAGAAAGAAAATGAAGTTGCTGAAAATGATAATACTGTTGTTCAGCACTCACCACATGTTTTGAAGCAAACAAATAGTTCAATTGATGCTGATAGACCGAGGTGTAACAAAGGTCCACGTCCTCGTTTAATTGAAGAGTGTAATCTTGTTCACCATGCTTTGAGTTGTGCTGAACAGGTGGAGCAGGATACTGAACCTGCTACATATACTGAGGCCGTTGCATCCGTTGACCGCGTGAAGTGGATTTCTGCTATGCAAGAGGAGATGCAGTCACTTGACAAGAATGGCACATGGGATGTTGTGCCCTTTCCTAAACAAAAGAAGGTTGTCCGCTGTAAGTGGATATTTAAAAGAAAGGAAGGTTTGTCTCCTAATGAGCCTCCGAGGTTTAAGGCAAGGTTAGTAGCAAAAGGTTTCAGCCAAATTCCAGGTATTGATTATAATGATGTATTCTCTCCGGTTGTGAAGCATAGTTCCATTCGTGCATTCTTTGGTATTGTGGCTATGCGTGATCTTGAGCTTGAGCAGCTAGATGTAAAGACTGCTTTTCTGCATGTTGAGCTTGAGGAGGAGATATACATGGACCAACCTGAAGGTTTTGTTGTGCCTGGTAAGGAGGATCTTGTTTGCAAGTTGAAGAGGTCCATTTATGGTCTGAAACAGTCTCCAAGACAATGGTATAAAAGGTTTGATTCATTTATGCTTGCACTTGAGTTTAAGAGATCTAAGTATGATAGTTGTGTTTATATCAAGTTTGTTAATGGATCGCCAATATACTTGCTATTATATGTTGATGATATGTTGATTGCTGCCAAGAGCAAGAAAGAGATCACTAGTTTAAAGTCACAGTTAAGTAGTGAGTTTGAGATGAAGGATCTTGGTGCTGCTAAGAAAATACTAGGTATGGAAATTACAAGAGACAGAAAATCTAGTGTGTTATTTCTTAGTCAGCAAAATTACATTCAGAAAGTTCTTCATCGTTTTAATATGCATGATGCAAAGTATGTTAGTACACCAATTGCTTCTCACTTCAAATTATCATAATTGCAATGTCCTAGTACTGATGAAGATATTGAGTACATGTCTCGAGTTCCATATTCTAGTGCTGTTGGTTCCTTGATGTATGCCATGGTTTGTTCTCGTCCTGATTTATCATATGCTATGAGTTTGGTCAGTCGATACCTTGTTGATCCTGGTAAAGAACATTGGAAAGTTGTTCAGTGGATTTTCAGGTACCTTCGTGGCACATCCAAAGCTTGCTTAAAGTTTGGCAAGACCGGTGAGGGACTCGTAGGATATGTGGATTCAGATTTTGCTGCCGATTTGGATAAGAGAAGATCCCTCACAGGTTATGTGTTCACTTGTAACGACCCGGAAAAACCCCATAGAATTGTTTTTCTCCGTTGCTTGTTTTTCCGTGTCGTTCCAAGTTCATCATAGCATATGCATCATATCATCCATGTTTTCACTAAATTAAATTATTTTATAAAGTCTAGATATTTTGTTTTCTTCTCATATGGTATATCTAATAAACTCTCCTCTTTTCTTTTCTCTTAACAAAACCTTAACACCAAACCTATCTAACAAATAAGACTATTTCAAATATTTCATATACAAAGTAAATCTGGTTTTGTTTTGGTTTGGTTTGGTTTTAAAAGAGGTTTCAAATCTGTTTTGAACAAGAGAGAAAAGGAAAATAAATTTTAAAAGCAAAACCCTAACATCTAACCCTGGGCCGCCTCTCCCCTTCCCTGGCCTTCTTCTTTTCCTTCCACCGGATCTATCCGGCCCACCTTCCTCCACCGCAGCAGCCCACCTGGCAGCCCATCTCCTTCTCCCTTGCCCGGCCTGCAGCGAACCGGTACGCCACCGCGTCGTTGTCGTCTTCCCCAGAGAGCACGCGAGCAGCGTGTCCCGTGGTCCTCCACCGAGCGCCCCACGCCTCACCTGCTCTCCCTTCCCTTCTTATCCCCTCCTGGAGGCTCCTGGAACCCTAGATGCTCCTATCTCCCTCCCTCACGCGCCGCCATCTCGGTTCCTCTTTTCTCTTCCATCACCGAGAACGCCGCCGCCTTTGCTTCCTATCGTCGGCGACACCGTCCACCCCTAGCCGTTCCAAGGGCACCGACGAGTGCGTCTCGTCCTCCTCTACCTCCTGCTGCAAGTAATCGACACCAGGCCGCTCAAATCGAGCACAAATCGTCGAATCCCTCGCTCCGGCCGCCGCAGTTCGTGGACGAATCCGACCGCCGTGGTCAACCTCCGGCGACCTCGACCACACCACCGTGCTCTGGGTAATCTCCTCGACCCCCTGGACACCTCCGTTCTTCCCCTTGCTTCCTCCTTCTTCTTCCTCATGTTGATGCCGGTGCTTCCTCCGCAGATCCTCGCCGCCGGCACCTCTCCGGCGACCTCCAGCCGGCGGCGTCGCCCCCATCGGGTCCGCGCTACCGAGGCGCACCCGTAGCCTCCTCCTCGCTACCTGGAACCCATCGAGGCACCCGCGCGCGTCGACGCCGCCCCGCGGTGATCGCCTTTGTCTGGAACGCGAGCGGCATCGTCCCCGCGTCGAACATCTCTTGCGCGTGCACGCTTGGTGCGCCAGCGTGGCCGCCACGTCGTCTCACAGGCCCCATCCGTCAGCCTCTCCGGCTAGCTCAGCCCCCGGTGAGAAATCTTTTCCCCAGATCCAGATCTACACCTTTTACGCTTTGGTCCCTGCATCTTTTCAGCATCAACCCGTGGTCCCTGGATGTGCGCGTTTACATGATAACCCCCTGAATCTTTATAAAATAAACCCGGGGTCCTTCCCCGTATAGAAATTGTTTTCGGGTCCTTACCCCAACTAAATAAATCTGTTTTCTATTTTAATTAATAATAAAACTTAATAATTAATAACTTTTAATTGGTAACTTCAATAAAAATGTTTTATATATGAAAATTAATCAGAAAAATGTGCTGAACATGAATATGCCATCCATACATCTGTTTGCATTTTGCATCGTGTCGAGACGTGATAGTTATGCATGTTCACCTAACATATATGCGGAGTATTTCGGATACCGACTATGGTTTTCCCCGCTCCGTTTAATGTTGAAGTAGCGCACCCCTGCCATGTTATGCCGTGCTAATCAACACTTAAATTTGCCGGTAGAAATGCAACTCCAACCTAATTTGCTTGTCCGGGGTTCCGACTCCGATTAAATTGGATAAGTGCATCGCATCATATCTGCCATGTCATGCATATCATCTTGAGCATGCCGACTTTTTATCCGTAGTAGTAAGACTTGCATGCGTTGTGTGTTCCAGCATTTGCTTCTTCTCGGATAGGATCGCGAAGTGGTGATGTGAGATACGACGAGTTCTCCGACAAGTTCTTCTGCAGCTTTTCACAGGCGAGCCCCCTCTCTTCACCTATTTTACTCTCTCTCTCGCATTGCTATCCCTATGTTGCGATTCTTTATCGAGTCACGTGTCCTATTCCACTTGTTTACCATAATAATCCTATATGTATCATTCCTCAACCATAGCCGTTGCTTGATGTTTGAGCCTTGCGAGTCGTAGGCGTGTTTAGGCTCTGTTGTTTATCTCGATCTGTTATCGGGATATGTTGGGTTGTTGGGAGGTTATCACATGCTATATCAGTTGTTGGAGATACACATGCTTTACTTTATTGTTAACAACTAAAATTGTAATCAGTGTCATCTGTGAGCCCCTTTGCGAAAGCATCGGAACTTTGACTTGCTAATGTCCCCTAGGACCCGAGTTCTTGTTATCTGTTCCGAGATTGAGCGCTCTACCCGTACGTGGGGGAGTGGGACCCCCATCACCCACTACCTTTCCTCGAGTCTGTTTATTGGGAGCCACAACCTTGGTTTTATTTGCTCATATGCACGATGCACGATTTACTTCTGTTGCCTTCGGGTGTTTATATTCTGTTCTGTACTCATATCGTGGAACGATTAGCGACAGCAGGTTGTTCACACTTAGCTTAGCCGTTGACACAAACCTCTGGGTCCGTATCGGAGTACGGCCGAACTTCGTCACGGGTAGCTTAGCGGGGTGGCTCCCCTTAAACTTTCTCTTGCATTGGGAACGGTCTTGATGTGAGACTCCACCTGTAGCAAGTGGGTTCGAGCATGCGTATGGTTACATTTGGGCAACCCCTGCAGGGTGTACATCTTATCGATAAGCCGTGTCCGCGGTTATGGACGACTTGGAATTGTATGGCTTGATCATAGAACAACTTACACCTTTATGTTGTTGATAATAATCTGCTAATAACTTGATTAGTAATATAGCATTACTACAACCGATACCTAATAAAACTTGTCCACCGTTGAGTGCCTTTTACATTGCCTCTTCGCAATTGTTGGAGGGGATATGTGTAATCGGCTGGGTTATGTTTGTGTAGTATTTATCTGTTACCTTGTGCGCTCTCTTATCTTCTCTGAGTAGACGGATGTTGTAGCGAGTCTCTATTGGATAGTAGCTTTGCTGCCGCTAAACTCCACATATAGCCGGGTGAAGTTTATACCGCCCACCAGCGAGCATAGCTGGTCTTGTCTCGCAAGTACGTGCCAATGGTACTTACCCTCGCCTTCCTTTCTTTTTGTCTCCTCCCCCTTTTGTCGGCAACCGATGGCCCGACTTTGACAGGTACGAGATGACGACGTTAGCAAGGTTACCCTTCCGGCTTGGCCTGGGCAGGGTTATGGACGCCACTGGTTATCTTCAGGACTCTTAGTCCAATTTGTATCTTGTCCGTACTCGGACGTATACGATCTTCTGTATGATTTGGATCTTTGTATTGTATATTTGTATCTTGACTCGTTGGAGTCGTTGTTGTATATATGTATCTTGTGGGCTCTATAGTAATCCTGTTGTAATGTTACCGCTCGTGTTAATTCCTCTGGCATCACGTGTGTGATTCGTCGCGCACGTCGTGTCGGAGGGCGTCTCTGGATCGATATCGTGCGGATTTCGGCGGGATCGCTGGAATCCTCATGGTACCGGTTCCGGGGCGTCACAAGTTGGTATCAGAGCTCAGGTTGACGGTACCCCACTAGTCCAGCCTGTAGGATAGCCTTGCCAATGGTCGTTCAGTTTAGCGTGTCAAACCTGTTTTCTAAAATTCGTTGGATAGATCTGATTAGCTCTATTTTTCTCCTTATCTTTATTCTTTCTCCTCTTACCTTTGCGAGTTTTGAGTCTTCTCTCTTATCCGAGTTTTTCCGAGTCTTAGGTTTCGACGTGGGTTGGACGATCTATGCCTTTATCCTATTAGGTTCGATCTTTGGAGGACCCAGACGGAAGCGCATCATCAACAACGGAACAACGACTTCTTGTTAGTGGTGTCGCCGATCTACGTGGAGCAAGAACTCTTGTTAGTGGTGTCGAGGAGATCGTCACGCGCCTGAAGATCCGATAGTTCACCTCTCTTCCCCGTACCTTGAGGTGGAACCTCGGGGCGAGGTTCCTTGTTAGTGGTGTCGTTTGTAACGACCCGGAAAAACCCCATAGAATTGTTTTTCTCCGTTGCTTGTTTTTCCGTGTCGTTCCAAGTTCATCATAGCATATGCATCATATCATCCATGTTTTCACTAAATTAAATTATTTTATAAAGTCTAGATATTTTGTTTTCTTCTCATATGGTATATCTAATAAACTCTCCTCTTTTCTTTTCTCTTAACAAAACCTTAACACCAAACCTATCTAACAAATAAGACTATTTCAAATATTTCATATACAAAGTAAATCTGGTTTTGTTTTGGTTTGGTTTGGTTTTAAAAGAGGTTTCAAATCTGTTTTGAACAAGAGAGAAAAGGAAAATAAATTTTAAAAGCAAAACCCTAACATCTAACCCTGGGCCGCCTCTCCCCTTCCCTGGCCTTCTTCTTTTCCTTCCACCGGATCTATCCGGCCCACCTTCCTCCACCGCAGCAGCCCACCTGGCAGCCCATCTCCTTCTCCCTTGCCCGGCCTGCAGCGAACCGGTACGCCACCGCGTCGTTGTCGTCTTCCCCAGAGAGCACGCGAGCAGCGTGTCCCGTGGTCCTCCACCGAGCGCCCCACGCCTCACCTGCTCTCCCTTCCCTTCTTATCCCCTCCTGGAGGCTCCTGGAACCCTAGATGCTCCTATCTCCCTCCCTCACGCGCCGCCATCTCGGTTCCTCTTTTCTCTTCCATCACCGAGAACGCCGCCGCCTTTGCTTCCTATCGTCGGCGACACCGTCCACCCCTAGCCGTTCCAAGGGCACCGACGAGTGCGTCTCGTCCTCCTCTACCTCCTGCTGCAAGTAATCGACACCAGGCCGCTCAATTCGAGCACAAATCGTCGAATCCCTCGCTCCGGCCGCCGAAGTTCGTGGACGAATCCGACCGCCGTGGTCAACCTCCGGCGACCTCGACCACACCACCGTGCTCTGGGTAATCTCCTCGACCCCCTGGACACCTCCGTTCTTCCCCTTGCTTCCTCCTTCTTCTTCCTCATGTTGATGCCGGTGCTTCCTCCGCAGATCCTCGCCGCCGGCACCTCTCCGGCGACCTCCAGCCGGCGGCGTCGCCCCCATCGGGTCCGCGCTACCGAGGCGCACCCGTAGCCTCCTCCTCGCTACCTGGAACCCATCGAGGCACCCGCGCGTCGACGCCGCCCGCGGTGATCGCCTTTGTGCAGAACGCGAGCGGCATCGTCCCCGCGTCGAACATCTCTTGCGCGTGCACGCTTGGTCTGCCAGCGTGGCCGCCACGTCGTCTCCTGGGCCCCATCCGTCAGCCTCTCCGGCTAGCTCAGCCCCCGGTGAGAAATCTTTTCCCCAGATCCAGATCTACACCTTTTACGCTTTGGTCCCTGCATCTTTTCAGCATCAACCCGTGGTCCCTGGATGTGCGCGTTTACATGATAACCCCCTGAATCTTTATAAAATAAACCCGGGGTCCTTCCCCGTATAGAAATTGTTTTCGGGTCCTTACCCCAACTAAATAAATCTGTTTTCTATTTTAATTAATAATAAAACTTAATAATTAATAACTTTTAATTGGTAACTTCAATAAAAATGTTTTATATATGAAAATTAATCAGAAAAATGTGCTGAACATGAATATGCCATCCATACATCTGTTTGCATTTTGCATCGTGTCGAGACGTGATAGTTATGCATGTTCACCTAACATATATGCGGAGTATTTCGGATACCGACTATGGTTTTCCCCGCTCCGTTTAATGTTGAAGTAGCGCACCCCTGCCATGTTATGCCGTGCTAATCAACACTTAAATTTGCCGGTAGAAATGCAACTCCAACCTAATTTGCTTGTCCGGGGTTCCGACTCCGATTAAATTGGATAAGTGCATCGCATCATATCTGCCATGTCATGCATATCATCTTGAGCATGCCGACTTTTTATCCGTAGTAGTAAGACTTGCATGCGTTGTGTGTTCCAGCATTTGCTTCTTCTCGGATAGGATCGCGAAGTGGTGATGTGAGATACGACGAGTTCTCCGACAAGTTCTTCTGCAGCTTTTCACAGGCGAGCCCCCTCTCTTCACCTATTTTACTCTCTCTCTCGCATTGCTATCCCTATGTTGCGATTCTTTATCGAGTCACGTGTCCTATTCCACTTGTTTACCATAATAATCCTATATGTATCATTCCTCAACCATAGCCGTTGCTTGATGTTTGAGCCTTGCGAGTCGTAGGCGTGTTTAGGCTCTGTTGTTTATCTCGATCTGTTATCGGGATATGTTGGGTTGTTGGGAGGTTATCACATGCTATATCAGTTGTTGGAGATACACATGCTTTACTTTATTGTTAACAACTAAAATTGTAAGCAGAGGCATCTGTGAGCCCCTTTGCGAAAGCATCGGAACTTTGACTTGCTAATGTCCCCTAGGACCCGAGTTCTTGTTATCTGTTCCGAGATTGAGCGCTCTACCCGTACGTGGGGGAGTGGGACCCCCATCACCCACTACCTTTCCTCGAGTCTGTTTATTGGGAGCCACAACCTTGGTTTTATTTGCTCATATGCACGATGCACGATTTACTTCTGTTGCCTTCGGGTGTTTATATTCTGTTATGTACTCATCTCGTGGAACGATTAGCGACGACAGAGTTGTTCACACTTAGCTTAGCCGTTGACACAAACCTCTGGGTCCGTATCGGAGTACGGCCGAACTTCGTCACGGGTAGCTTAGCGGGGTGGCTCCCCTTAAACTTTCTCTTGCATTGGGAACGGTCTTGATGTGAGACTCCACCTGTAGCAAGTGGGTTCGAGCATGCGTATGGTTACATTTGGGCAACCCCTGCAGGGTGTACATCTTATCGATAAGCCGTGTCCGCGGTTATGGACGACTTGGAATTGTATGGCTTGATCATAGAACAACTTACACCTTTATGTTGTTGATAATAATCTGCTAATAACTTGATTAGTAATATAGCATTACTACAACCGATACCTAATAAAACTTGTCCACCGTTGAGTGCCTTTTACATTGCCTCTTCGCAATTGTTGGAGGGGATATGTGTAATCGGCTGGGTTATGTTTGTGTAGTATTTATCTGTTACCTTGTGCGCTCTCTTATCTTCTCTGAGTAGACGGATGTTGTAGCGAGTCTCTATTGGATAGTAGCTTTGCTGCCGCTAAACTCCACATATAGCCGGGTGAAGTTTATACCGCCCACCAGCGAGCATAGCTGGTCTTGTCTCGCAAGTACGTGCCAATGGTACTTACCCTCGCCTTCCTTTCTTTTTGTCTCCTCCCCCTTTTGTCGGCAACCGATGGCCCGACTTTGACAGGTACGAGATGACGACGTTAGCAAGGTTACCCTTCCGGCTTGGCCTGGGCAGGGTTATGGACGCCACTGGTTATCTTCAGGACTCTTAGTCCAATTTGTATCTTGTCCGTACTCGGACGTATACGATCTTCTGTATGATTTGGATCTTTGTATTGTATATTTGTATCTTGACTCGTTGGAGTCGTTGTTGTATATATGTATCTTGTGGGCTCTATAGTAATCCTGTTGTAATGTTACCGCTCGTGTTAATTCCTCTGGCATCACGTGTGTGATTCGTCGCGCACGTCGTGTCGGAGGGCGTCTCTGGATCGATATCGTGCGGATTTCGGCGGGATCGCTGGAATCCTCATGGTACCGGTTCCGGGGCGTCACATCACTGTTGGTGGATGTGCTGTAAGTTGGAAGGCAACGTTACAATCTGTTGTTGCCCAATCTACGACCGAAGCAGAATATATAGCAATTAATGAAGCTGGCAAAGAGTCTGTTTGGTTGAAAGGTTTGTATGCTGAGCTTTGTGGAGATGATTCTTGCATTAACTTGTTTTCTGACAGTCAAAGTGCAATATACCTTACTAAAGATCAAATGTTCCATGAGAGGACAAAGCACATTGATATCAAGTACCATTATATTCGCGACATTGTTGCTCAAGGTAAACTGAAGGTATGCAAGATAAGTACTCATGATAATCCTGCTGATATGATGAAAAAGCCAGTTCCTGTTTCCAAGTTTGAGCTTTGCTCGAGCTTGGTTGGTATAACTGTTTAGCCCAAGTGGCTGTTGGCGCCATCAAGTGTTTTTCCTTTGATGTTCAGGAGATTGTCGAAGTTCATGCTACAAGATGGAATTTGTCTCAAGGTGGAGTTTGTTGTATTGTGATCCAAATTCATATACTAAAGGGAGGCTAACTTTTGACGAGCAGAGCGAGGCCCATCGCGGGAGGCTTGGGCCGAAGCGTAGTCAGAAGTTAGCCCATACGTCGTGCCCTACAGGGACGCCTGCGGGGGGGTGCGGGGGCGGTAGCCCCCGCCATACGGTACGGATCGTTGGCACCGCCTATATATACATCTTGTAAGCCACCGGCTAGGGTTTATCAGATTATAAGATAATCCACGGTGTTTGTAAACACCTCCCGATATAGTGAAGTTTTGCTGGCTGGCGCCCGTGGTTTTCCCCTTCTATGTTGGAAGGGGTTTTCCACGTTAAATCTTGTGTCCCCTGCGTGTGTTCTTGTTTCGTTCTTCGTTATTTGCTTGTCGCTTTTATAACAGTTGGTATTGCTCGGTTTATGTTGAGTGGTTACACCGGAGTCATGTCTATGGCCGGTCGTGTGTATCGCACTTGTGGACGGCCACCCAGGAACAAAGTGATTGTAAACAACCTTACTCATTAGCTACCGTACAGCCACATGCTAATATGGGCTCTGGCTTGATGGAGTATGCTGTGAGAATTTGGATCCTACGTGACAGATGATGTAGGAGATTGTAAGTTGGTACGGGTTCGTAGAGAATGGTCTAGGGGATTACTTCGGAAAAGTCTTGTCCTAGTCAACATATGTCCATTTGAGCAAATATGCATCATGGAAGAAGAGCAGACTGGGTCATGTGGGTAAATTTGTACAACCTCTGCATAGTGTTAAAACTAAGTACTTAGTCGTGTCCCCGGTTACGGACAATTTGAGCGAACTAACAAGGATCCTAAAGAGAACATTACTTTCAGTAAAGAAACAGAATAGATGTTTGTAGTAGATGTTTTATCAGTGTAAAAGAAAGGACCGGGGTCCACAGTTCACTAGAGGTGTCTCTCCATAAAGCAATACAAGAAAAGTTGCCATGGCCGACAAAGTTGAAGTCGCGCCGTGGTTGCTGGTGTACCATGGGCGACGATTTTGGGTCTGTCCGTTGTGCATGTCAAAACGTTTTTTTCTCGTTTTTGAGGCCACCTAGCCCAACGAAAACGGCCAAAACGTTGCGTATGGTGGCCCGGGACGTGGTGCCTCTCGAATTCTCGGGTTCGCTGGCCGAGTCAACGCAAATCCGCACCGCCGAGGGATGTAGGGCCCAGATGGCAGCCTCTCTGGCATTGTTTTTTTTCTCGATCGCGCCATCTCATTCAACGCTCTCCGATCGAGCCGTTTACGATGCAGGATCATGGGTCCCGCATGTCATCCTCTATTAACCAAAATTCTTTCTATTCTTGGATTTTTTTTGACCCCCTGATTTCTGGCTACGTCCTTTTTATTTTGATCCCTTGCCGCCTTGGAAACGTTGAGACCGCTGCTGCTAAATGGGACCCGCATGTCATCCTCTTTGTACTATAAAACTTTCTTTTCTTGAATTATTTTTGGGTCCTGATATTTGGTCACTTGCCTTTCTCTTTCGATCTCATGCCACGTTTGAAACGTTGAGGAACCTGCACGCTCATGGGACCCGCATGTCATCCTCTATGTACTATAAAAGTTCATTTTCTTGGTTTTTTTTCACCCTCTGATTTTTGGCTATATCCTTTTTCTTTTGATCCCCTGCCGCCTTTGAAACGTTGAGGACTCTGCTGGCTCATAGGTCCCACATGTCAGCCTCTATGTACAATCAAGTTTCTTTTCTTGAATTATTTTTGGATCCTGATATTTGGTCACTTGCCTTTTTCTTTCGATCTCATGCCACGTTTGAAACGTTGAGGAACCTGCTGGCTCATGGGACCCGCATGTCATCCTCTATGTCCATCAACTTTCTTTTCCTGGATTTTTTTTGACCCCCTAATTTCTGGATACTTTCTTTTTCTTTTGATCTCAAGTCGCATTTGAAACGTTGGGACCGCTGCTGCAAAATGGGACCCGCATGTCATCCTGTATTTACAATAAAAGTTTCTTTTCTTGGATTATTTTCCACCCTCTGATTTTTGGTCACTTGCCTTTTTCTTTCGATCTCATGCCGCCTTTGAAAACGTTGAGGAACCTGCTGGCTCATGGGACCCGCATGTCATCCTCTATGTACTCTAAAGTTTTTTCTTGGATTTTTCTTTTGATCCCCTGCCGCTTTGGAAACGTTGAGTAAGCTGCTGACTCATGGGACCCGCATGTCATCCTCTATGTACAATCAACTTTCTTTTTCTTTTGATCTCAAGCCGCATTTGAAACGCTGAGACCGCCGCTGCTAATTGGGACCCGCATGTCATCCTCTATGTACTATAAAGTTTTTTCTTGGATTATCTTTTGCTCCTGATATTTTGTCACTTGCCTTTTTCTTTCGATCTCATGCCGCCTTTGAAACGTTGAGTAAGCTGCTGGCTCATGGGTCCCGCATGTCATCCTCTACGAACAATAAAACTTTCTTTTCTTGGATTTTTTTGGCACCTCATATTTGGTCACTTACCTTTTTCTTTCGATCCCCTGCCGCCTCTCAAACGGTGATACCGCTGCTGCTAAATGGGACCCGCATGTCATCCTCTATGTACTATAAAACTTTTTTTCTTTGATTTTTTTGGCACCTCATATTTGGTCACTTACCTTTTTCTTTCGATCCCCTGCCACCTCTCAAACGGTGAGACCGCTGCTGCTAAATGGGACCCGCATGTCATCCTCTTTGTACTATAAAACTTTCTTTTCTTGAATTATTTTTGGGTCCTGATATTTGGTCACTTGCCTTTTTCTTTCGATCTCATGCCACGTTTGAAACGTCGAGGAACCTGCATGCTCATGGGACCCGCATGTCATCCTCTATGTACTATAAAAGTTCATTTTCTTGGTTTTTTTCACCCTCTGATTTTTGGCTATATCCTTTTTCTTTTGATCCCCTGCCGCCTTTGAAACGTTGAGGACTCTGCTGGCTCATAGGTCCCACATGTCAGCCTCTATGTACAATCAAGTTTCTTTTCTTGAATTATTTTTGGATCCTGATATTTGGTCACTTGCCTTTTTCTTTCGATCTCATGCCACGTTTGAAACGTTGAGGAACCTGCTGGCTCATGGGACCCGCATGTCATCCTCTATGTCCATCAACTTTCTTTTCCTGGATTTTTTTTGACCCCCTAATTTCTGGATACTTTCTTTTTCTTTTGATCTCAAGTCGCATTTGAAACGTTGGGACCGCTGCTGCAAAATGGGACCCGCATGTCATCCTGTATTTACAATAAAAGTTTCTTTTCTTGGATTATTTTCCACCCTCTGATTTTTGGTCACTTGCCTTTTTCTTTCGATCTCATGCCGCCTTTGAAAACGTTGAGGAACCTGCTGGCTCATGGGACCCGCATGTCATCCTCTATGTACTCTAAAAGTTTTTTCTTGGATTTTTTCTTTTGATCCCCTGCCGCCTTGGAAACATTGAGTAAGCTGCTGACTCATGGGACCCGCATGTCATCCTCTATGTATAATCAACTTTCTTTTTCTTTTGATCTCAAGCTGCATTTGAAACGTTGAGACCGCTGCTGCTAATTGGGACCCGCATGTCATCCTCTACGTACAATAAAGTTTTTTTCTTGGATTATCTTTGGCTCCTGATATTTTGTCACTTGCCTTTTTCTTTCGATCTCATGCCGCCTTTGAAACGTTGAGTAAGCTGCTGGCTCATGGGTCCCGCATGTCATCCTCTACGAACAATAAAAGTTTCCTTTCTTGGAGTTATTTTTGACCCCTAATTTCTGGCTATTTGCCTTTTTCTTTTGATCTCCTGCCCCCTTTGAAACGATGAGGACGCTGTTGGCAGGTCGGTCCCACATGTCATCCTCTGAGAACAATAAAAGTTTCCTTTGATGGATTTATTTTGAACCCCTAATTAATTTCTGGATATTTCCTTTTTTTTCTTTGATCCCCTGCCGCCTTGGAATCGTTGAGGATGCTGCTGCCTCATGGGTCCCGCATGTGATCCTCTTAGAACGAAAATGTTTCTTTTCTTGGATTTTGTACCAACATATTTTTGGTTTATTTTTTCTTTCCATCCCCTGCCGCCTTTAAAACATTGACGACGCTGCTGGCTCATGGGTCCCCGATGTCAGCCTCCCCGTACAAGAAACATGTGATATCTTGATTATTTTGCAGACAATAACAGTGTATTGCGCTCTGAGCTATTGCAAATGGATAAATTAAATCTTTATTTTTACATAAACAAACTTATATGTTGAATCTCCTTGTTTTTTGTTTTTGCGAAGCATAGGACTTTCCTGTTTTTTTTAGAAAATTCCGAACTTTCCTGTTTTGGAGTGGGCTGAAATTGTACGAGTCAAAAGGCCAAGCAGGATAGTTCGAAGGCCCAGATGTCCAGATGCAGCCCAATGCAAATCTTTCTTCTTGGTTTGCATGGGACTCGACAGTAGTAAGTCTTGAAGGAGATATGCCCTAGAGGCAATAATAAAGTGGTTATTATTTATATCTTTATGTTTATGATAAAAGTTTATATATCATGCTATAATTGTATTAACCGAAACATTAGTACATGTGTGATATGTAGACAACAAGAAGTCCCTAGTATGCCTCTTAAACTAGCTTGTTGATTAATGGATGATTAGTTTCATAATCATGAACATTGGATGTTATTAATAACAAGGTTATATCATTATATGAATGATGTAATGGACACACCCAATTAAGCGTAGCATAAGATCTCGTCATTAAGTTATTTGCTATAAGCTTTCGATACATAGTTACCTAATCCTTATGACCATGAGATCATGTAAATCACTTATACCGGAAAGGTACTTTGATTACACCAAACGCCACTGCGTAAATGGGTGGTTATAAAGGTGGGATTAAGTATCCGGAAAGTATGAGTTGATGCATGTGGATCAACAGTGGGATTTGTCCATCCCGATGACGGATATATATACTCTGGGCCCTCTCAGTGGAATGTCGTCTAATGTCTTGCAAGCATATGAATAAGTTCATAAAAGACCACATACCACGGTACGAGTAAAGAGTACTTGTCAGGAGACGAGGTTGAAAAAGGTATAGAGTGATACCGAAGATCAAACCTCGGACAAGTAAAATATCGCGTGACAAAGGGAATTGGTATCGTATGTGAATGGTCATTCGATCACTAAAGTCATCGTTGAATGTGTGGGAGCCATTATGGATCTCCAGATCCCGCTATTGGTTATTGGTCGGAGTGAGTACTCAACCATGTCCGCATAGTTCACGAACCGTAGGGTGACACACTTAAAGTTGGATGTTGAAATGGTAGAACTTGAATATGGAATGGAGTTCGAATATTTGTTCGGAGTCCCGGATGAGATCCCGGACATCACGAGGAGTTCCGGAATGGTCCGGAGAATAAGATTCATATATAGGATGTCATTTTATGTGAATTAAAATGATGCGGAAGGTTCTATGGAAGGTTCTAGAAAAGTCCGGAAGAAACCACCAAGGAAGGCGGAGTCCCGGTGGGACTCCACCTCCCATGGCCGGCGAACCCTAAGGGGGAGGAGTCCCAAGTGGACTCCCCAAGGGGGGCCGGCCACCCCCTCCCAAGGAAGGTGGAACTCCCACCTCTAGTGGGAGTCCTAGCTTGGGTAGGTTTCATGAGTTATGGAAGGTTTTGGTTTGGGGTCTTATTCGAAGACTTGTAGACCAACTCTTGGGTGTTCCACCTATATAATGAGGGCCAAGGGGAGGGGGTCGGCCACCCCAAGACCACAAGCTTGCCGCCCCCCTTGAAGTGGCCGGCCACCTCCTCCCAAACCCTAGCCGCCCCCCTCTCCTCCATATCTCCCGCGTGCTTTAGCGAAGCTCCGCCGGAGTTCTCAACCGCCACCGACACCACGCTGTCGTGCTGCCGGATTCAAGAGGAGCTACTACTTCCGCTGCCCGCTGGAACGGGAGGTGGACGTCGTCTTCATCAACAACCGAACGTGTGACCGAGTACGGAGGTGCTGCCCGTTCGTGGCGCCGGAGGGATCGTGATCAAGATCTTCTACGCGCTTTTGCAAGCGGCAAGTGAACGTCTACCGCAGCAACAAGAGCCTCCTCTTGTAGGCTTTGGAATCTCTTCAAGGGTGAGACTCGATAAACCCCTCGTTGCTACCGTCTTCTAGATTGCATCTTGGCTTGGATTGCGTGTTCGCGGTAGGAAAATTCTTGTTTTCTATGCAACGTTATCCTACAGTGGTATCAGAGCCGTGTCTATGCATAGATGGTTGCACGAGTAGAACACAATGGTTTTGTGGGCGTTGATGCTCTTGTTATCTTTAGTTTGAGTACTTTGCATCTTTGTGGCATAGTGGGATGAAGCGGCTCGGACTAACTTTACATGACCGCGTTCATGAGACTTGTTCCTCGTTCGACATGCAACTTGTATTGCATAAGAGGCTTTGCGGGTGTCTGTCTCTCCTACTATAGTGAAGATTCAATTTACTCTTCTATTGAAAACATTAGTATCAACGTTGTGGTTCATGTTCGTAGGTAGATTAGATCTCTCTCGAAAACCCTAAACCACGTAAAATATGCAAACCAAATTAGAGACGTCTAACTTGTTTTTGCAGGGTTTGGTGATGTGATATGGCCATAATGTGATGCTGAATATGTATGGGATGATCATTATTGTATTGTGGCAACCGGCAGGAGCCTTATGGTTGTCTTTAAATTTCATGTTGAGTAGTATTTCAAAGTAGTTGTAATAGTTGCTACATGGAGGACAATCATGAAGACGGCGCCATTGACCTTGACACTACGCCGATGATGATGGAGATCATGCCCGAAGATGATGGAGATCATGTCCGTGCTTTGGAGATGAAGATCAAAGGCGCAAAGACAAAAGGGCCATATCATATCACATATGAATTGCATGTGATGTTAATCCTTTTTATGCATCTTATTTTGCTTAGATCGCGACGGTAGCATTATAAGATGATCCCTCACTAAAATCTCAAGATAATAAAGTGTTCATCCTTAGTAGCACCGTTACCATGACTTGTCGTTTCGAAGCATCTCGTGATGATCGGGTGTGTTAGAATCAACAAGTACATACAACGGGTGCAAGACAGTTTTGCACATGCGGATACTAAGGTGGCCTTGACGAGCCTAGCATGTACAGACATGGTCTCGGAACACGTGATACCGAAAGGTAGAGCATGAATCATATGGTTGATATGATGAACACTTTGAGTGTTCACCATTGAAATCACACCTTGTCTCGTGATGATCGGACTTAGGTGCGGTGGATTTGGTTCGTGTGATCACTAAGACAATGCGAGGGATATTGTTTTGAGTGGGAGTTCACCTAGATTTTTTAATTATGTTGAATTAAAATTTGAACTCAATTTGTCATAAACTTAGTCTAAACTTTTGCAAATATATGTTGTAGAGATGGCGTCCCCAATCAATTTTAACCAGTTCCTAGAGAAAGAAAAACTTAAGAGCAACGGTAGCAACTTCACCGACTGGTTCCGTCATGTGAGGATCTTCCTCTCTGGCAGAAATCTGCAATATGTGCTTGATGCACCGCTAGGTGATCCTCCTGCAGAAACTGAAACTGATGAAGTAAAAGCTGTTTACGAGACTCGGAAAATTCGGTACTCTCAAGTTCAGTGTGCCATCCTGTGCAGTCTGGAATCCGATCTTCAAAAACGTTTTGAGCACCACGATCCTCATGAGTTGATGAAAGAGCTGAAAGCTATTTTTGAGACTCATGCGGCTGTGGAATGCTATGAAGCATCGAAACAATTCTTTAGCTGCATGATGGAAGAAGGCAGCTCCGTTAGTGAGCACATGCTCGCCATGACCGGGCATGCGAAAAAACTCAGTGACTTGGGAATAGTGATTCCTAACAGACTGGGGATTAATCATGTCCTTCAATCACTGCCACCAAGTTACAAGAACTTTGTGATGAACTACAATATGCAGAACATGAACAAGGAGTTACCTGAACTCTTTGGCATGCTAAAAGCTGCTGAGATTGAGATCAAGAAAGAGCACCAAGTGTTGATGGTCAACAAGACCACCAGTTTCAAGAAACAGGGCAAGTCTAAGGGAAAATTCAAGAAGGGTGGCAAGAAAGCTGCCACGCCTCCTATGAAACCTAAGAACGGCCCTAAGCACGATCTTGAGTGCTATTCGCAAGGAGAAGGGACACTGGAAGCGTAATTGCTCCAAGTATCTGGCTGATCTGAAGAGCGGCCTTGTCAAGAAGAAGAAGAAGAAAGAAGGTATATCTGATATACATGTTATAGATGTTTATCTCACTGGTCCTCGTTCTAGTACCTGGGTATTTGATACTGGTTCGGTTGCTCATATTTGTAACTCGACACAGGAACTAAAGAATAAATAGAGACTAATGAAAGATGAAGTGACGATGCGCGTTGGAAACGGATCCAAGGTCAATGTGATCGCAGTCGGCACACTTCCTCTACATCTACCTTCGGGATTAGTTTTAAGCCTAAATAATTGTTATTTTGTACCTGCGTTAAGCATGAACATTATATCTGGATCTTGTTTAATGCAAGACGGTTATTCATTCAAGTCTGAGAATAAAGGTTGTTCTATTTTTATGAATAATATCTTTTATGGTCGAGCACCAGAAAAGAATGGCTTATTTCTGTTAGATCTCGATAGTAGTGATACGCATATACATAACGTTGATGCTAAGCGAATTAAATTAAATGATAATTCTACATATATGTGGCACTGTCGTCTTGGTCATATTGGAGTGAAACGCATGAAAAAACTCCATAAAGATGGATTACTTGAATCACTTGACTTTGAGTCACTTGATAGATGCGAAGCATGTCTAATGGGAAAAATGACTAAGACTCCATTTTCTAGTATGATGGAGCGAGCTACTGATTTATTGGAAATCATACATACCGATGTGTGCAGACCAATGAGCGTAGCATCGCGCGGTGGTTATCCTTATGTTCTAACCTTCACAGATGATCTGAGTAGATATGGGTATATCTATTTCATGAAACATAAATCCGAAACTTTCGAGAAGTTTAAGGAATTCCAAAGTGAAGTAGAAAATCAACGTAACAAGAAGATTAAATTTCTACGATCTGATCGTGGAGGTGAATATCTGAGTTATGAGTTTGGCATGCATTTAAAGAAATGCGGAATACTTTCACAATTGACACCGCCGGGAACACCACAACGAAACGGTGTGTCCGAACGTCGTAATCGAACTCTCTTAGATATGGTTTGTTCTATGATGTCTCTTACTGATTTGCCGTTATCATTTTGGAGTTATGCATTAGAGACAGCCGCATTCACTTTAAATAGAGCACCATCAAAATCCGTAGAAACGACACCGTATGAATTATGGTTTAATAAGAAACCTAAGCTGTCGTTCCTGAAAGTTTGGGGTTGCGAAGCCTATGTAAAGAAATTACAACCGGACAAGCTAGAACCCAAAGCGGAGAAATGCGTCTTCATAGGATACCCTAAGGAAACTATAGGGTACACCTTCTATCACAGATCCGAAGGCAAAATCTTTGTTGCTAAGAACGGAACCTTTCTTGAGAAAGAATTTCTCACTAAAGAAGTGACTGGAAGAAAAGTAGAACTCGATGAGATTGATGAATCTATACTCGTTGATCAGAGTAGCGCGATGCGGAAGTTGTACTGCATCGCCTACACCGGCAACAGAGGAAGCTAATGATAATGATCATGAAACTTCGAACGAGGAAACTACTGAACCTCGCAGATCGATAAGGGAACGTGCCACTCCTGATTGGATGATCCTTGTCTAAATGTCATGATTGTGGATAACAATGATGAGGACCCTGCGACGTATGAAGAAGCGATGATGAGCCCAGATTCCAACAAATGGCAAGAAGCCATGAAATCCGAAATGGGATCCATGTATGATAACAAAGTATGGACTTTGGTAGACTTACCTGATAGCCGAAAGGCTGTCGAGAATAAATGGATCTTCAAGAGAAAAATAGATGCTGATGGTAATATTACTGTCTATAAAGCTCGACTTGTCGCAAAGGGTTTTCGAGAAATTCAAGGAGTTGACTACGATGAGACTTTCTCACCTGTAGCGAAGCTAAAATCTGTAAGGATTTTGTTAGCAATAGCTGCATTTTTCGATTATGAGATTTGGCAAATGGATGTCAAAACGGCGTTCCTTAATGGAGACATTGAGGAAGAGTTGTATATGGTACAACCCAAAGGTTTTGTCGATCCTAAAAATGCTGACAAAGTATGCAAACTTCAGCGTTCAATCTATGGACTGAAGCAAGCATCAAGAAGTTGGAACCGACGCTTTGATAAGGTGATCAAAGACTTCGGGTTTATACAGTGTCATGGAGAGGCCTGTATTTACAAGAAAGTGAGTGGGAGCTCTGTAGCATTCCTGATATTATATGTAGATGACATATTATTGATCGGGAATGATATAGAACTATTAAGAAAGTGTAAAGGGTTATTTGAATAATAGTTTTTCAATGAAAGACCTTGGTGAAGCATCGTATATATTAGGCATCAAGATTTATAGAGATAGATCAAGACGCCTAATAGGGCTATCACAGAGTACATATCTGGACAAGATTCTAAAGAAGTTTAGAATGGACGAAAGTAAGAAAGGGTTCTTACCTATGTTACCAGGCAAAGTCTTGAGTAAGACTCAAGGACCGGCTACGGCAGAAGAAAGAGAAAGGATGAGTAATATCCCCTATGCCTCGGCAGTAGGATCTATCATGTATGCCATGCTATGTACTAGACCGGATATAGCACATGCTGTTAGTTTGACTAGCAGATATCAAAGTGATCCAGGAATGGAACACACGGACAGCGGTCAAGAATATCCTGAAGTACTTGAAAAGAACTAAGGATATGTTTCTTTGTTATGGAGGTGACCAAGAGCTCGTTGTAAGTGGTTACACCGATGCAAGTTGGAACACTGATCCCGATGACTCTAAGTCACAATGCGGGTACGTGTTTATATTGAATGGTCTTTGCGATGGCTGGGCAAGCTCGAAGCGGTGCACGGTGGCGAAGTCTTCAACGGAATCGAGTACATAGCGGCTTCGAGGCTTCATCGGAAGCGGTATGGATGAAGAGGTTCATTGTAGAGCTCGGTGTGGTTCCTAGTGCATTGGACCCATTAATCATTTACGTGATAACATGGGTGCCATCGCCAATGCACAAGAGCCAAGGTCACACAAGAGGCTGAAGCATATCAAGCTGCGTTACCACTCGATTCGCGAGTACATCGAAGATGGAGAAGTAAAGATTTGCAAAGTACACACTGATCTGAATGTAGAAGATCCGTTGACTAAATCTCTCCCTAGGGCAAAGCATGACCAACACCAGAATGCCATGGGTGTTAGGTATATTACAATGTAATCTAGATTATTGACTCTAGTGCAAGTGGGAGACTGAAGGAGATATGCCCTAGAGGCAATAATAAAGTGGTTATTATTTATATCTTTATGTTTATGATAAAAGTTTATATATCATGCTATAATTGTATTAACCGAAACATTAGTACATGTGTGATATGTAGACAACAAGAAGTCCCTAGTATGCCTCTTAAACTAGCTTGTTGATTAATGGATGATTAGTTTCATAATCATGAACATTGGATGTTATTAATAACAAGGTTATATCATTATATGAATGATGTAATGGACACACCCAATTAAGCGTAGCATAAGATCTCGTCATTAAGTTATTTGCTATAAGCTTTCGATACATAGTTACCTAATCCTTATGACCATGAGATCATGTAAATCACTTATACCGGAAAGGTACTTTGATTACACCAAACGCCACTGCGTAAATGGGTGGTTATAAAGGTGGGATTAAGTATCCGGAAAGTATGAGTTGAGGCATATGGATCAACAGTGGGATTTGTCCATCCCGATGACGGATAGATATACTCTGGGCCCTCTCGGTGGAATGTCGTCTAATGTCTTGCAAGCATATGAATAAGTTCATAAGAGACCACATACCACGGTACGAGTAAAGAGTACTTGTCAGGAGACGAGGTTGAACAAGGTATAGAGTGATACCGAAGATCAAACCTCGGACAAGTAAAATATCGCGTGACAAAGGGAATTGGTATCGTATGTGAATGGTTCATTCGATCACTAAAGTCATTGTTGAATGTGTGGGAGCCATTATGGATCTCCAGATCCCGCTACTGGTTATTGGTCGGAGTGAGTACTCAACCATGTCCGCATAGTTCACGAACCGTAGGGTGACACACTTAAAGTTGGATGTTGAAATGGTAGAACTTGAATATGGAATGGAGTTCGAATATTTGTTCGGAGTCCCGGATGAGATCCCGGACATCACGAGGAGTTCCGGAATGGTCCGGAGAATAAGATTCATATATAGGATGTCATTTTATGTGAATTAAAATGATGCGGAAGGTTCTATGGAAGGTTCTAGAAGGTTCTAGAAAAGTCCGGAAGAAACCCCCAAGGAAGGCGGAGTCCCGGTGGGACTCCACCTCCCATGGCCGGCCAACCCTAAGGGGGAGGAGTCCCAAGTGGACTCCCCAAGGGGGGCCGGCCACCCCCTCCCAAGGAAGGTGGAACTCCCAACTCTAGTGGGAGTCCTAGCTTGGGTAGGTTTCATGAGTTATGGAAGGTTTTGGTTTGGGGTCTTATTCGAAGACTTGTAGACCAACTCTTGGGTGTTCCACCTATATAATGAGGGCCAAGGGGAGGGGGCCGGCCACCCCAAGACCACAAGCTTGCCGCCCCCCTTGAAGTGGCCGGCCACCCCCTCCCAAACCCTAGCCGCCCCCCTCTCCTCCATATCTCCCGCGTGCTTTAGCGAAGCTCTGCCGGAGTTCTCCACCACCACCGACACCACGCCGTCGTGCTGCCGGATTCAAGAGGAGCTACTACTTCCGCTGCCCGCTGGAACGGGAGGTGGACGTCGTCTTCATCAACAACCGAACGTGTGACCGAGTACGGAGGTGCTGCCCGTTCGTGGCGCCGGAGGGATCGTGATCAAGATCTTCTACGCGCTTTTGCAAGCGGCAAGTGAATGTCTACCGCAGCAACAAGAGCCTCCTCTTGTAGGCTTTGGAATCTCTTCAAGGGTTAGACTCGATAAACCCCTCGTTGCTACCGTCTTCTAGATTGCATCTTGGCTTGGATTGCGTGTTCGCGGTAGGAAATTTTTTGTTTTCTATGCAACGTTATCCGACAAGTCTGCTGTTTCATTCTAACATGCTCTGTTATATTGGCTATTGGTATGCGGCATGCACTCTTTGTTTGCTTATTGTTTGCATTACAATGATCTTGTTATAACGACGAAATGATGAGTTCCAAATTCTTTGGCAAACAATATTGTATTGTCTTTGCCTTTCCATTGTTGCTGTCTTAAATTGTAATGTCTTTGTTTCAGATATAGGTGCTGCATGGACAACTTAAAAGATTGCTGGATCGCTTCATTGTATTGCTAGGTTTAATTACCATTCAATTTCTCTAGGTTCTGTAATATTTTTTCAAAGCCTTGCAGCTGATGTAATATTTAGTTAGTTTTTATAGTTCTTTCGCGCATTTTTTCTTTGGTGCTTGTGGTAAGTGAGGCTATCCGACAGAAATCATGTGCTGCGTAAATATTCTCACTATCTAAATCATAAATTCCCATCACTTAAACGGCCCAATTAAGCGAAATCACATATGTGCCGGCCCGCAAAATCCTAAAGCGCCTATTATGCCGGCATATAAACACCAACTAAAAGGTCTGGCCCACGTACTTATTGGGCCAGCCCACTTGCTTTAAGGTGGACCCCATCCACTACTGGGCCGGCCCAGTAACAGAAAAGTGGGCCCCACAAGCTTATTGGGCCGGCCCGCTAACTCGTCGGGCCAGTCCACCTGATTTACCGTGGACCCCACATACTAATTGGGCCGGCCCACTAACTTGTTGGGCCAGCCCAAAAGCTTTTGTGGTGGACCCCACACACTAAATGGGCCGGCCCTTTAACAGGATAGTGGGACCCACCTGCCTTTTTGGCCCGGCCCACCATTTTGTTGGGCCGGCCCACTTGCTATATGGTGGACCCCACATAGTAAATGGGTCGGCCCATTAACAGGAAAGTGGGACCCACCTGTGTTTTTGGCCCGGCCCACTATATTGTTGGCCCGGCCCACTTGCTATACGGTGGAACCCACATACTAAATGGGCCGGCCCTTTAACAGGAAAGTGGGACCCACCTATGTTTTTGGCCCGGCCCACTTTCTTGTTGGGTCGGCCCACTTGCTATATGGTGGACCCCACATACTAAATGGGCCGGCCCTTTAAAAGGAAAGTGGGACCCACCTGTGTTTTTGGCCCGGCCCACTATCTTCTTGGGCTGGCCCACTTGCTCTATGGTGGACCCCACATACTAAATGGGCCGGCCCATTAACAGGAAAGTGGGACCCACCTGTGTTTTTGGCCCGGCCCACTGGCTTGTTGGGCCAGCCCATTTGATCTATTGTGGACCCCACGTACTAAATGGGCCGGCCCGATAGCAGGAAAGTGGGACCCACATGCTAATTGGGCTGGCCCAATAACTTCTTGGGCCGGCCCACTTGCTTTAAGGTGGACCCCACTTTGTAAATGGGCCGGCCCGATAATAGGAAAGTGGGTCCCACATGTCTTGTGGGCCGGCCCTTTTGCCTGTTGACCGGTCAAACGAGTGCATTCGGCCTGGCCCACATGCTTAGTGGGCCGGCCCATTAAAGTTTTGACCAGTCAACCTGAGAGGTTAGGCCCGGCCCACGTAACTAATGGACCAGCTGTTCGCACACGAACACGTCGCCGTGTACCCTCGATGCCGAGCGCGATGCGCGGCAGCACGCGCCGAGGGAGGCTCGCCGGAAGCGCGATACGCAAGACAGTCCAGCGAGCGCTTTTGTAGACCCGAAACCCCGCTCACCCGGGAGGGACCCCGTCAGGGCTTGCGGCAGCTATGGGCTGCCCTAGGTCGGCCTAACCGCCCCTAGGACCTCGTGGATTCGCAGCCTCCAATCCTGAAGAACAACGAAGAATGAGAAGAAAGATACAAGGGGAGACAGATAAAAGTAGATGAACACGAAAAAGTAGTAGATGTGTTTGTTCGATTGGTGTTGTTTCAATCGGCCTGCACCCCTCAAGTATATAAGGAGCGGCTGGACTTTCCGTGCAAGATGAAGGGTTCGATTCACGTCCAAAACCCTAGTTTGGGTCCAATTCGGATGGTTTAGACCGAACTTTCCAAAACTGTTCGGTTTAAAATTAGAAGTACCTTGCGGGGCAACTTTGAGGCACTAAACGACCTCAAATCAAAATGTCGTAAACAACAAAGTTGTTCCTCTCGAAAAAACGAAGAACTTTCATGTTAACCACTTTTCCATCCGTGTTCATATTGACTGCTTAAGATCGGCCGAACGTGAAACAGTTCGTCCAGTTCGCAGATGCACGTTTGAACGATTTCTTTACGCTCTGGACCAGACACCGGAATCTTCCATGTCTGATAAAGTGCGTTCGTTCTAGAGGTTGCATACTATCTCGAATCACAATGACCCAAAAATCAAAGTTGTTTGTTTCGATGAGACGCACAACTTTCGTTTCTATCACTTCTTCATTTGAGGTCATCTTAATTAAGCTTTAGTGGAAGCCTTCATATCTTGATCCTCAAGGTTACCTCTGACTGTTAGCATAATCGGCTATTAAGCCGGATCATGGCAAAACTTGACATGGTGGACATGATGTATTCTCAATGAGCAATAAAAACTCACTGATTGAATCTTTCCAATTGCGCCTTGTCTATTTTCATTTGTCACAGTTAGATTCTAGCCTTGATTAGCTATCGGTCCAAAACGAGTGTCAACACATGCCCCCCTGTTTTCTGGCAGAGCTTGCGTGCCAGAAAATAACTTGCTCCATAGTTTGCTCAGGACGATGTCAACACTCCATCGGCCATTGGTTCTCAGTACGATAATTCTATATCGGCCATTTATGTTCATGTTGGTTGCCACCTTGGTAGAACTTCTTCAAATAATCACCTTTGAGAACAACCACTTCATCTTGACGATTGATGGATGTCCCAAATACGTTCATGTACATCTTCCATAGCGACTCTTTCTTGATCTTCATCCAAGCATTTCAAAAGAATACCGTCAACTATTCGGTGATAAAGCTCATCGTCCATTAATGCATACTTAAAAACCATCTGCCGAACAGCTATGTCCGTCCTCTTGCTAGGATCCTGCAAATATTCAACAATACGTCTTTCCAATCTTCTTGTTCACCTGCACTAGATCCTTCATCAGTGACCGAATCAATGTGATTTAATTCAGTCTTACCTATGATAACGAGAGCAAACATCGGCCTATGAGATATATGAAAAACTTCACGACTAACATGGTAGCCAGATGCTTGTTGTGCTAGCTCATTTGCATTCCAAATGTCTTGCCTAGATATATGAGAAATGCTAACGTATTCTAAGGTAGAAATTATATCTAGAGATTGATCAAGATACATATTAAGTGATTCGTCGAAACATTGGTAAACCTTAGATTTTTATTATACTACTACCAACGAATCACTAGAAGCCTCAATATGTGTAGCACCTATAGCAAAAAATAGTTCTAGCACGAATAGAAAAACTTCATATTCGGCCTAAGATAATCTAAGCGGCATGAGGCTTCGAAAACAGAACCATTAGGAGATAAATAAACAATACCAAAGAATTGGCTATTGCTTTGGAAAACTGAAGCATCATCATACTATCTCCATGGTACTAGAGAGACAAAATCAATAAACATATTATGCTCATAATCAATACCCAGCAATGAAATTTAGAACAATTTGGCTTTTCATAGATTTACAGATTCATAAGCCAAATTGCAAAAGCATAAGCATAAGCATAATATTCAATAAACGCATACCTTGTCTCGGGTTTCAATAGGACTAGGGACGATGTTAGCACAACACATCGTCCATGATTAGATAATTCTCTCAGGGCGATAGGATAAGTATCGGCCATGTGTTATTTCTCAAAGGCATGTATAATTCATCCACCAAAGTATGTATAGTCGAAATAAACAAAATAAAACAACTCTAATTATGAACTCTAAACATTTCGGCCTCTCAGATTAGCAACAAAATTGCAACTAACCAAATGAATAACGTTTTGGTAATACCCTTTGATGATGTAAAGAATTATAATGCATCCACGGATTAAAATAAGACCATGTAGGGTAACTGATCATACCTGAGGATATGCTACATGGCATAGGCATAAATGGCATGGCTGAATAATATGTATGATATGCTGACCGAAACCTCTTAGTATATGATAGAAAATTCTTTCTTGATCGTTTGCTAGCCTCGGTCTTTTCTTCCTTCATGCTTATCGCTATTCTTGCAATAGGAACTTGCACATCCTCCTTACTTTGAGGTCCTTCCTTAGGGACCCATGCCATGTTCTTTGTCTTAAGCTTTGCGGCACTAAGCTGTTTCAGCTTTCTCTCTTGCCAGCTTGTTAAGCCGAGTGGGCATCCCGGCTGTGATTTAGTTTTGCACATTAGCGTTTCCTCCTTAGCCTCTGGCACTTTCAACTTTACTTGTTCAGATTTGGCACTTCGAGCTCCAGCATTTACTTGCTTCATCTCTTTGTCTTCTGTAGCCAAGGTCAACTTGACCGGCTCTTTTTTATTTGATACCGAATCTGAAACATCACACTTACGGTTATCCTTTTTCACTTGATAAACTTGCTTGACCATCTCCTTCTTGTTCGTTGAGCTCCTAACCGATTCCTTTTTATTGAAACGGTCTTTGACATGTGATTGTTGTTCAGATTTTGACCTTCTTGGAGCTGCATAATTTTGGTTAGATGATCTATAGTAAGATGCATAATGTGCCCTTGGGCCATACCTATCCCATGATGGATATGGATAACAATCAGCATAAGGAGGTATCCATGACATGGGCATTCGTGGCTCATAGGGAGGATATGAAGCTGCTGCATTGAACTTCTTCCTTTGCCAATCCCGGTCTTTAGACTTTCTCTTTGGGGGTGATCTTGATGATTTTGCACTACTTGGCCGATAAGCACTTTTTGCTTCACTCTCCTTCTTGTATTTCTCCAATAACTCTGCGAAAGTGACTTTAGTTTTCTTACCCTTGTGCTTATCACGGTATTTTTCATGTTTCGTTTTACATCCATTGATCTTTGAATTTTGTTGTTGCCCCCCAGTGCTTGATGTCCTTGGTGTAGCTTCTATGGAACACCCATCTCCAAGAATGTCTTTAATATGGTCTTGAATAATTTCTTTACTTGAGAGTGTGATCCCATTATATCTAATGTGTACCTTCTCATCATCATATGAATCGGCTAGAGGTAACTGATGCAATAACTTTTTGCCATCAAGACCAATCGAAATAGATTGGCCATATGTTTCTGTTTCAACAAATTTCAATCGTCCTTTATTAATGGCCGATTGTACTATTTGATGGAACATGATGCAATTCTGAGTACTGTGCTCAAACGAATCATGCAACTTGTAATAGATTCGTCCTTGTACTAATGGCTCAACATTGTGTTCAAGAATTCTAATATAATCACTCTTCAGCAATACATCAAAGATATGATCACACATGCTCAAACTAAAGGTACACATTTTATTTTCCAGCCGATCTTGCTGTGAGAACGGCTTTGAAATTAAGCAACCGAATGGTTCAGATTTTACATCACCCCATTCAGCTATGTTTTGATTTTTACACTCTTTTTCCGATGTGTTTGAATAAGTTGCTGTACTATCATCGGCTTTCTCCAAAGATAATAACCTTGGCTTTGAATTTCTGAAACCAAAATAGTTGTAACACATATGTCTCACTTGAAACCAAATGTAAGCCAAGTATGAAGTAAGCAAAGCTAACCATATAGATATAAAATTCAAATGAAACAATATGGAAGGCTTTGGTTGTGATAATTTGTCAATATCGGTCTCTCTAAATGGCACAACATGTTGACCGATATGCCTAGTAACCATTTTACTGCTAACAAATAATTTACAGTTCACGATTGGTCTTTTGATGTTTCTTCTAAAACTATTGCTAATAGATGCATGAACAATATATTTTTGACCAAATCTGAAAATAAGTAAATTATTTGCTAGAGATACCTCTTTGATGATGTTAGTAGAACAAGATGGTTGTATGTCATGAACAATAACTTGCCCCACCTATGGATGATTTTCTAACGCCTTGTCGTCATGTTTTCCTGGATCATGTGCTCCTTTACTTTGATGCTCTTTCTCAACCGAACATTGTTCGGCTATATTTTCTTGTCGTTCATGCTCGTTAACTTCTTTGGCATGCAATTCATAGGGCAACATGTAAGCTCCTGTGCACCCATAAAAATCAAGCATGATTGCACCATGATCTTTTTCACTGAAGCTAGCATCTCTTGATTCAGTAGATTCAGCACATGTACTTTCTGATTCGGCTTCTATAACCGAATTAACCATACTAGCTGAGTCATTCTTATTTTCTTCATGGATCTTATTACTATGCAAAGCTTCTTCTTCTTGCTTCGATATTTCAGAGGGTTCAACTTGATTGCTGCATCGAGGAGAGGATTTGATTTCTTCAACCAGGGTAACATTATCCTGAGGATTCTTCTTGATCATTGCATGAAAAAATTGTAGATCTTCCTCTTCAAGTTTTTTCTTGTACGCTTTATGCTCCTCCTTGAGCTTAATTTCAAGCAACTCAAATTCCTCCTTGCGCTTATTTTTTAGTACTTCATAGCATTGGCGTTGTTCCTCCGATAAATCATCAAATGTAATGACCTTATCGGCGTTAACCTCAGCTTGACATTGTTGCGCTCTGATACTTGTTTTCTCTTTCGGCAATGAAGTGTTTCCGAATCTTTGTAGTTGTGAAGGACAAAACCTGACATTGCATGCTTGACACTCTTCCTCACGCTTCTTCTTGTATGATTCATAAGCATGAATTGGTGCAAGATCACATGGATTTTCTTCTAGTTTTCGGTGAAGAGCATTAAGCTTCTTGAACTCAGCTGCAAGTTTTCCCCTACAATCATTGTTTTCATATGCTGCAACACTAGATGAAGGCACCTGAGTTTCTATTGAATTTCCATTTATTCGGCTATAACCATTGTGGAGGTGTGGAGACGAATTATGGATATCTCCAGTTGCATATGGTGCTGAAAAGTTAGTAACATAAGGTACAGCATATGATGGTTCAGGGTAATTGGCCAAATAGCTAGTAGTAGCTTGTCCAATATCCCTATCCATCGGCAGATATACAGGTGAAACAATATATTGTGAACTATCTACCGATGAATAAAACGATGAAACACTATCCTGCATGCTACTGAAATTTTTAACATTGGGTGTTTCATATTGATTAACTGAAGTCACCATGTTGTTCATCGACATATGAACTTCTGGGGTTGCCGATGCATGAGAAGTCGATAACTGTTGCAAGTTGCTAAAAGTATGGAGATTATTTTGCATCGGCTTTTGCACATAGTAAGATCTAGGGTTAGCCGATACATTATATGTACCAGAGGATCTAGCAACATCAATATAAGAGTTGTTTGCATCTACATAAGGAGATTTGGGATTCATGATACCGTTGTAGATTGCAGCCTCTTGATGACGATATCTTCGTAGCAAGAACGGGCTGGAGACCGTTCGAAGCTTCATCCCCAGCGGAGTCGCCAAAAAGTGTGTTCGCACACGAACACGTCGCCGTGTACCCTCGACGCCGAGCGCGATGCGCGGCAGCACGCGCCGAGGGAGGCTCGCCGGAAGCGCGATACGCAAGACAGTCCAGCGAGCGCTTTTGTAGACCCGAAACCCCGCTCACCCGGGAGGGACCCCGTCAGGGCTTGCGACAGCTATGGGCTGCCCTAGGTCGGCCTAACCGCCCCTAGGACCTCATGGATTCGCAGCCTCCAATCCTGAAGAACAACGAAGAACGAGAAGAAAGATACAAGGGGAGAGAGATAAAAGTAGATGAACACGAAAAAGTAGTAGATGTGTTTGTTCGATTGGTGTTGTTTCAATCGGCCTGCACCCCTCAAGTATATAAGGAGCGGCTGGACTTTCCGTGCAAGATGAAGGGTTCGATTCACGTCCAAAACCCTAGTTTGGGTCCAATTCGGATGGTTTAGACCGAACTTTCCAAAACTGTTCGGTTTAAAATTAGAAGTACCTTGCGGGGCAACTTTGAGGCAGTAAACGACCTCAAATCAAAATGTCGTAAACAACAAAGTTGTTCGTCTCGAAAAAACAAAGAACTTTCATGTTAACCACTTTTCCATCCGTGTTCATATTGACTGCTTAAGATCGGCCGAACGTGAAACAGTTCGTCCAGTTCGCAGATGCACGTTTGAACGATTTCTTTACGCTCTGGACCAGACACCGGAATCTTCCATGTCTGATAAAGTGCGTTCGTTCTAGAGGTTGCATACTATCTCAAATCGCAATGACCCAAAAATCAAAGTTGTTTGTTTCGACGAGACGCACAACTTTTGTTTCTATCACTTCTTCATTTGAGGTCATCTTAAATAAGCTTTAGTGGAAGCCTTCATATCTTGATCCTCGAGGTTACCTCTGACTGTTAGCATAATCGGCTATTAAGCCGGATCATGGCAAAACTTGACATGGTGGACATGATGTATTCTCAATGAGCAATAAAAACTCACCGATTGAATCTTTCCAATTGCGCCTTGTCTATTTTCATTTGTCACAGCTAGATTCTAGCCTTGATTAGCTATCGGTCCAAAACGAGTGTCAACACCAGCCCAGCTATATAGTTGTTGCGGTCAGAAACCCACCGGCGAGCAGCGACGGGCAACACGGTAGAGCCGGGAGGCTCCCAGGATTGCGGCTGGCCCTGGTCCCTCCGAGCGACGGCCCGCAAAGACTCGGCACGCACGTTCGATGCTGGTGCAAGGGCGTGCCACCTGACCTATACCTGGTCAGGAAGGTGATGGATGTGCCTCGCTTAGTTTCCTGCATGGCATACACGTAAACATTAAATACGAGCCTCGATCGGCTCTCAGGTTGTCCTGTGAATCGGCTCAAAGAGCCGATCCACCCATGATCCGTACGAGGTGTACGAATATATGGCGGTCCTGCTTGATCAAAATAAAGCTAAAACGACCTACTACGATTTAGGGTTTTCACCACATAATCGGAACATCCTACTCGTGATTGAGCCTGGCAGCCACGCACGGTGATCGTAAACCGACCCTAGACAAGGCCTAAAAACCAACACGAGGTTGATCCCCGGAACATCCCGTCTAGGGCTAGCAAACTACACCCTACGCGCCACTGGATCCTTCAACCCGTTTGTAAGGCCTAACTATGCAGATATTAAACTAATCCTTGAAGAACAAGGAGCAATCATAACGGATCGGATCTACTAAATAATGATCAAGCGGGGTGCCGCCCTTACACCTAAGATAGGTGTAAGGGCGGCTAGACGTCTCAGGGTTGCACGACGACAGCATATGATACGAGGAACAATGCTAACCCTAACACGTCTGAGATAACTACGTTGCTCGCCATCAAAAAGGCTTCAGTACGAGCAACGCATGAACAGCGAATAAACGTGTACTGCCTAGATCGCAAGATGCGATCTAGGCAGCATGATGCTTACCCGGAAGAAACCCTCGAGACAAGGGAGTTGGCGATGCGCCTAGATTGGTTTGTGGTGAACGTGATTGTTGTTTATTTCGTAAACCCTAGATACATATTTATAGTCCGTAGACTTTCTAACGTGGGAATAATCCCAACCGTGCACGAGCCAAACTCTAACTAACCGACACGTATCCTACTATATTACAGATACACGGGCGAACTAGCCCAAACTTTGCATATAAGGCCGATTCATCTATTCCTTCCATGTATATTCTTCAAGCCCATCTTGATCGCGGCCCACCTCTGACTCGGTCAAATTCTGGTGATAACACATGCCCCCCTGGTTTTGGAAATGACAATTCCAAAATCATTCTATTTTTTTTTCCTTAGTCGGGTCATGTCGTGGCAGAGCAGAACCGTCACAGTATTCTTCATCATGATGCCCTGCCTTCTCAACTTCTCCACAAGATTTGATAGCTTTAGCATCACTTCCTCGGAAACTGCAATGGCATTAAATCTTCACATGGCTCCCCTTCATTTAACCACTCTGAACCGTTTGCCACTTCATCCTCTTGCTCTGTTCTGGCCATCGGCACCAAGAAAAACCCCCAATCTCAGAGCAATGTCTTCCTCCTCTTCCTCCTCATCGGACCTCTCCTCCCAGTCCTACTCCTCCTCATCCTCCTCCTCCCGCGAGCCCACACCAGAATGGGATCCGGTAGCAGCTCAGATGGCGGCGTACAATGAGCGCGCCCCAGAGGAGTGGGAACAGGAGGACCACGCCTCCTCCGTCTGGTCCGAGGACGACAAGTCCATGACCAGTGGAGATGAAGATCTCCAGTTCCTCGCTGATGGGGAACTGGAGCCATGGAGCGAGGATGACTCGTTCTCCTGGGACGATTACACCTCCTCCGAAGCAGAGGAGGAGGAAGTCGACGACGACGACTCCCTCGAGGATTACCCGCCGGCGAAGCGGTTCCGTGCCGGGTCAGACGATGATGACAACGACGACGACGATGATGAAGATGAGGAAGCCCCCACTGGGGGCCGCTGGAGCAGCGACGAGGAGCCCGCCGGCAGCAGCGCCGACGAGAGCTCCGACGACGACGAGGGCAGCAACGGCCCGTAGACTAGGACCTAGTAGCAGTAATAGATCGGCCAGTAGGCCTTTCTTTTGTTCTTCCTTTCTCGAGCAATCGGCTCTTTCTTTGTAAGAAATCCTTTATCGATTTTGCCGATTGTCAAACGAAGTTGATGTACAAAGAGCCGATGGCAGGGCATCGGCTTATGCCATAAACATGCTTTAAGGCCATAACAGCTGCCTATTCATACGGTCAACAGATCCAATTCGTGTCCACACCATCCTCCGATCTCAAACGCACAGATACAGCACATCTAATAAGAGAATTATCTCAGATGCCGTGAACTCTGGCATGAAACCGATCTGTTAACCTGCTTCATTGAGCTCTGTTCCTCTAGAGTCGATGGCTACGCATCGGCTTTTCATTATTCTAAAGTCAATGTCCGTGCATCGGCTATACTGGTATCCATATTTCTCAAGTCGATGTCTGCGCATCGGCTATGATTTGTATATAACAAATATTTTTTTACTGGCCGATTTCCAATCGGCCCCTCATACTTCATTTACTGGTCATCCCACATGCTTGGGAAATACTTCTTGAGGTGTTGACCATTGACGGCTACTGGGAACTTAACGCCGTCCAACTGCTCCAACATGTATGCATTACCCTTCAAGGCCTGGACGACTTTGTACGGCCCGTGCCAATTAGGAGACCATTTGCCATATGCTTTGTCCTTTGTTCCTAATGGCAACACAGCTTCCCATACTAGATCACCAACTTGAAACTCCTTTGGTCTAACCTTCTTATTGTATGCACGAGCTACCCTGGCTTTGTTCTCTTTAATCTTCTCCAATGACCAAAGTCTAAGTTCCGTTGCATCCTCAATAGTGTCACTCATCAAAGTTGCATATTCTTCAGCTGTTAGATCATTCTGAAACGTGACACATCTTGATCCAGCCGTAATTTCCCAAGGTAATACGGCTTCCTGTCCATAGACGAGATGGTATGGCGAAGTCTTTATAGCTCCATGACATGACACGCGGTAGGCCCACAAAGCTTCTGATAACGTTTCATGCCAATCCCTAGGGTTCTCGTCAATTTTTCTCTTGATCATCTTGATCAGGCTCTGATTGGACGCTTCAGCCTGCCCGTTGGCTTGAGCATAGTATGGAGATGATCGGATCAGCTTAATCCCCATGTCATCACAGAACTTTCTGAATTCTTTAGAAATAAAGACCGAACCTCCATCGGTCGTGATGGTTTGGGGAATCCCGAACCTATGAATAACGTGTTCTTTCACAAACTTGATCACATCTTCTGATTTCACCTTCTTCATAGGGACGGCCTCCACCCACTTGGTGAAGTAATCTGTAATGACCAAGATCCATTCATGTTTTTTACTCGACGCCGGATGGATTTTGCCGATCATATCCATGCCCCACCCTCGAAACGGCCAAGGCTTGATGATAGGGTTCATTGCTGATGCGGGTATCATCTGAATCTTCCCGAACATCTGGCACGCTTGGCACCCCTTGTAGTACTTGAAGCAATCCTCAAGCATGGTGGGCCAATAAAACCCTGATCGCCTAATTAGCCACTTCATCTTATGAGCCGACTGGTGAGTTCCACAGGCGCCTTCATGCACCTCATGTAGGAGCCGATTAGACTCAGTTGGTCCCAGGCACTTGAGTAGTAACCCTTCCAACGTCCTGTAGAACATGTCGTCTCCTATGAGGACATACTTCATGGCCTTGTATCTTATCCGTTTAGGTGCCCCCCGAGCCGAATCTTTTAAGTAATTGAAGATTTCGGCTCTCCAATCATCCTGTTCCGTGAGCGCACCTGAACTTCTGACCCGTCTGATATGTCCTTATAGCCTGACGCCATTTGTGTGAGATCGTTGGCCTCGGTATTTTGGGATCTTGGGACCCAATTAAAGTTGATGTACCGAAACTGTGTCATCAACTCACGGCATTCCATCCAATATGGGAAAAGCGATTCACTCTCGCACTTATATTCATCCGTGAGCTGGTTAATCACCAACTTCGAGTCTCCAAAAAGCTCTACCGCTTCTGCCCCGGCTTCCAGCAGCAACTCCATTCCCTTACGTACTGCCTCATACTCAGTGACATTGTTGGTGCAAGGGGTAGATAGTCTGATGGAGAAGGAGTTCATTGCCCCCCGAGGCGACACGAGCAGAATGCCGATGCCACAACCATCGTCACAAGCCGATCCATCGAAGAACATAGCCCATGCACGTATAGATAGTGCTGCTATATTGGTATTGATCCATTCAGCTATAAGATCGGCCAACGCTTGTCCTTTGACTGCTTTCGCAGGCTGATACCGAAGATCGAACTCCGACAACGCAAACATCCACTTACCAAGTCGGCCTTTCAAAACAGGGGCCGACAGCATGTGCTTAACAACGTCTGACTTGCATATGACAATGATCTCTGGCGTCAAAAGGATGTGATGAAGCTTGGTGCAGGTGAAGAACAGGCAAAGGCAAAGCTTCTCGACCTCAGGATACCTTGTCTCCGCGTCCAACATCCTTCTGCTGAGGTAGAAAACGACCTTTTCAACACCCTCATGGAGTTGCACCACCACCGAAGCGATGGACGTGTCAGCTACTGATAAGTAGATATAGAACGGCCTGTCTTGTTGGGGCGGAACTAGCACAGGCGGCGTCGTCAGATACCGCTTAATCTCATCAAACGCCTGCTGTTCATTACGCCCAGTGAAACTTCGTCATCGATTTAATTTTCACCGATTACTACGAACGGCTCGATTCGTCTGACAGGTTAGAGATGAATCGTCGGACAAAGTTGATCTTGCCGATAAGACGTTGGAGCTCCTTCTTCGTGGTGGGCGGCTGCATGATACGCCTTTGCCTCTTGACTTTTCAGGCCGATCTCAATTCCCCGTTCATGAACCAGAAAACCTAGGAACTGACCAGCCGTCACACCAAAAGCACACTTCTTTGGATTCATTCTCAATCCGAACTTCCGAGTTCGGTCTAGGATGCGTCGCAAATCATCCAAGTGTCCCTCCATGGAGACAGATTTGACTACCACGTCATCGATGTAGATTTCCACCAACTTGCCGATCAGATCGTGAAATATATAATTCATGGCTCTTTGGTACGTTGCACCAGCATTCTTCAACCCAAAGGTCATGACTACATATTCAAACAAGCCTACTGCCCCTGGTACTCTGAATGCGGTCTTGTGTATATCTTCTGGAGCCATGAAGATTTGGTTATAGCCGGCGTTGCCATCCATGAAGCTCAACACCTTGTGGCCAGCAGCTGCATTGATCAACGTTTCTGCCACAGGCATCGGATATTCATCTTTTGGAGTGGCTCTGTTGAGATCTCGGAAATCGATGGCCACACGCCATCGGCCGTCCTTCTTTTCTACAGGAACGATACTGGAGATCCATTCAGCATACATGCATGGCCTGATGAATCCGGCGGCCAACATCTTCTCGATTTCTTTCTTGACCTCTTCCAGAATTTCGGCCTTCATCTGACGTGCTCGTTGTTGGAACGGCCGAAATCCCTTCTTAAGGGGGAGCCGATGTTCAATGATGCTCCTGTCTAACCCAGGCATCTCTGTGTAATCCCATGCAAAGCAGTCTGGGTATTCTTTTAACAGAGCTATCATCTGACTCCTAAGATGTGGATCTAACTTTTTGCTGATAAAAGTTGGTCGCGGCTTATCCCCAGGTCCGATGTCGACTTCTTCTAGCTCATCAGTCGACGTAAACCCATACCCTAGCTTTTCATCACCTGTGAGGTCAACACTAAATACAGGGGGAATGTGTGGCAAGGATAATACGGGCCGATTGCTGGAATCGGCCTTCATCTCGATTGTAACCAGGATTTTTTGGAAGTGTCGGAGCCGATCGCGTGGAATGGCTTCCTCATTGTCCTCGCTATGAGAGCAGCTGCCCTCGTCTCTGTCCTTACCAGGGTGGCGCCCAAGTCCTACCATGTTGATGTTGAACGAGAATCTTGGCTGGCACCTCCCAGGGTACGTGCATTCCACCATGTCAACGGCGTATGCCGGTGAATTCGGCACTTCTGACGCTGCCAACGCGAATGGCAGCGGTGGACGGGACTGGAGTGGCATCTCTCCTTGGTAAGTCCCGAGAGCTGGTCCTGACGGAGAGTACTGATGCCTCATGATTTCCTGGATCACCCGAAGAGCGACACGCTCCAAAGTGTTCACCAGGCTCTCAGAATGGCGGTGTAGCGAATGAGCTACCATGAAGTTAATCTCCTGACGTAGGGACCTGGTGCGTTCTTCTGACGGGGCGGACAGGTCCACTCCATCGAGCGCGCCTTCAGGTGAGAACCCTTTCCACCTGATGCCATGTGAGCGGGTTCTGTGAAAAGAGCCGATGAGGTCGGCTTCGAGGATTGCTTTGACCTCGTCATACTTCTTCTTGAGCTCCTCGGTCAGATCCTCGTACGTGACTGGAGTGCCGTCCGCCATCTCAGATGTAGATGGCGATGCGGTTGATGTCGCAGATTGTCCCACCGGGCGTGCCAGAATGTGTTGCGGTCAGAAACCCACCGGCGAGCAGCGACGGGCAACACAGTAGAGCCGGGAGGCTCCCAGGACTGCGGCTGGCCCTGGTCCCTCCGAGCGACGGCCCGCAAAGACTCGGCACGCACGTCCGATGCTGGTGCAAGGGCGTGCCACCTGACCTATACCTGGTCAGGAAGGTGATGGATGTGCCTCGCTTAGTTTCCTGCATGGCATACACGTAAACATTAAATACGAGCCTCGATCGGCTCTCAGGTTGTCCTGTGAATCGGCTCAAAGAGCCGATCCACCCATGATCCGTACGAGGTGTACGAATATATGGCGGTCCTGCTTGATCAAAATAAAGCTAAAACGACCTACTACGATTTAGGGTTTTCACCACATAATCGGAACATCCTACTCGTGATTGAGCCTGGCGGCCACGCACGGTGATCGTAAACCGACCCTAGACAAGGCCTAAAAACCAACACGAGGTTGATCCCCGGAACATCCTGTCTAGGGCTAGCAAACTACACCCTACGCGCCACTGGATCCTTCAACCCGTTTGTAAGGCCTAACTATGCAGATATTAAACTAATCCTTGAAGAACAAGGAGCAATCATAACGGATCGGATCTACTAAATAATGATCAAGCGGGGTGCCGCCCTTACACCTAAGATAGGTGTAAGGGCGGCTAGACGTCTCAGGGTTGCACGACGATAGCATATGATACGAGGAACAATGCTAACCCTAACACGTCTGAGATAACTACGTTGCTCGCCATCAAAAAGGCTTCAGTACGAGCAACGCATGAACAGCGAATAAACGTGTACTGCCTAGATCGCAAGATGCGATCTAGGCAGCATGATGCTTACCCGGAAGAAACCCTCGAGACAAGGGAGTTGGCGATGCGCCTAGATTGGTTTGTGGTGAACGTGATTGTTGTTTATTTCATAAACCCTAGATACATATTTATAGTCCGTAGACTTTCTAACGTGGGAATAATCCCAACCGTGCACGAGCCAAACTCTAACTAACCGACACGTATCCTACTATATTACAGATACACGGGCGAACTAGCCCAAACTTTGCATATAAGGCCGATTCATGTATTCCTTCCATGTATATTCTTCAAGCCCATATTGATCGCGGCCCACCTCTGACTCGGTCAAATTCTGGTGATAACAATAGTTGACCAGTCAAACTAAGTCAGCTGGCCCGGCCCGCAAACTTAATGGGCCAGCCCGCTTAAGACGTGGCAGGCCTCGTGTGGGCCTACCATCTACCACGGGGTTTAGCCGGTTAACGCCGTTAACTGCCAGTTAACAGCGTCTGCCACGTGTCAGTTTGCATGATGTCAGTAGTCAACGGGCTCCCGGAAACACTTCTGCAACGGTCCGATTTTCCGTGGCGGAAGGGCGCCCAAGCGCGACGGACCGAAAAAAACGTGGTAGGACTTTGCCTGACGCAGTTTCGACAACAGAACCCATATCGTCGGATTAGGCCCATAGGCGACGAAAAATACCCCTTAGCGGACGATTTTGGGACGTTGTCTATCAGAACTTTTCTTGTAGTGAAGATAGATAAAATGCTGGGTAAACAGATTACAGCTGGGCAATAAAGACCATGCATGACAAGATGATTACTATGAGATTCGTTTGGGAATTACAACATGATTCATAGGACTGTAATCCAACTACATCTATGACTAATAATCCACCCTCAGGATATCATCCGAACAACTTTGGGTAGTTGCAACCAACAGATTATTGCATTAAGTAAAATGTGTAAAGTAAACAATAGAATTATCATTGGATAAAGCATTGTTGTTTTCTCACTAGTAGCAACAACACATCTACAACCTTAGAAGTTATTATCACTCTCCTAGATTACTAGAGTCATGAACACACTATCGATCATAAATACTCCCTCTTGGAGTCACAAGCACATATTTGGACAAAACATCTACTAGCAACGGAGAGTGTGCAAGATCACAAATAACATATACCTTACATATCATAATTGATCTCAATCACAGTATTCAATATTCATCGGATCCCAGCAAACACAACATGTAGCATTACATATAGATGATCTTGATCATGATAGGAAGCTCACAAGATCTAAACATGAGGCATAATGAGGAGAAGACAACCATCTAGCTACTTCTATGGACCCGTAGTCCAGGGATGAACTAATCATGCTTCCCTTCGGAGGTGGGCATGGTGATGAAGAGGCCTCCGGTGATGATCTCCCTCAACGGCAGGGTGCCAGGAAGAGCTTCAGAACCCTCCCGAACTACGGTTGCAGATGGTGGTGGCGATGAACTTTTCGTGGATGGAGGCTCGGGTCTCTGGGGTTTTCTGAAGATTTCAATATATAGGCGAAGGGGCGAGGTCGGTGCACACCAAAGGGGCCCACACCTACCCTAGGCGCGGCCAGGGGGTGGGTCGCGCCAACGGGGGTGTGGCTGCCTCCTGGCGCTTCTCCGTCTGTCTTCTGGACTCCGTCTTCATGATAGAAAAAATAGTAACTTCGGCTTTTGTTTCGTCCAATTCCGATAATATTTCCTGTACAACTTTTCTGAAATACAAAAACAGCAGAAAAACAGGAACGGGCACTGTGGTACCTGGTTAATAGGTTAGTCCCCGAAAATGCATAAAAATGCCACGAAGTGTAAATAAAACATATAGGAATTAGTGTAAAACAAGCATGGAGCATAAAAAATTATAGATACGTTTGAGATGTATCAAGAGCCGCTCACAAGGCATCCTAGGTGTACAATATATATGCGTGTGTACGTCATGATTCAAGATCTAGTCTTGATTATATCCTTGTCATCAAATTTTTGTTTCTCCCAAGCATCACAGGGATGATCCCCAATAGATGCGGATCTAGCCCATGGCTACCACAACTTCAGCTATAGGCATAGGAAGAAGCCCCCAAATAAATATCTTCATAAACTATGAAAGTAAGTGAGGTGCGACTAGAAGGGGGTGAATAGGAGCTACATAATTTATGGATTTTCCAATTTTCATGTTGGTTGTGAAAACGTAAACGTGATAGAGCATGGATTTCTCTTTTTGAAAAGATCTTAAGGATAAGAGTGAGAATAAGTTTTCCTAAATATTCACTTCATTTGTTTTGAAACTAAGTTTTTCAGACGTCCATTCTAACTAGGGTCTCCTAAGGTCAAACAATGGCTCTGATACCAACTTGTCAACACCCAGATTTTTAAGTCCAGGTGCCTATTATGCCATACATCGCAATCCCAGGAAGATTGTTGTTGCGAGACATAACATTCGATATCATTAGTCATCATTCATTACAAACCATAGTCGTCTTACAAATTCAGATCACATGATCCCATATTACACAAATAGTTGATATAATGATCAACGAACACATTACATAGCGGAAGCATAATAGAGGTGGACTATCTAATCCACAGGCCAACGCTTGACGTCAGAAGATTCCTAGTTGTCATAGACGTCCTACTGGCCGTCATCTTGGTACTGTTGTTCCTCTTCATATTCTGGCTATTGGAATAGCCAGGGACACAGCCGTGAGTACTTTAAAGTACTCGCAAACTAATACTAGTGTAAGTACTATCAATTCTAGTAAGGGGGTGCTAAGCTCTAGTTTTATTTGCATAAAGCCAATTTTATTTCACAAGCATTTCATCAAAAGAATCTTCATATGCTAGCTAACTCAAGTGGGAACATTAGTGTCATTCCCACAACTTAGTTGTGATTCAAGTCAAGTCACCATTCACATCATCCTTTCTTTTCAAGAAAACATCTGACATCGGAAACAGTATGGCCTTTCCAACCGTCCGTAACCGTGGACACGGCTATTCGAATAGATTTACACTCTGCAGAGGTTGCACACTTGTGCCACAACATTTGATTACATCCGCCAGGGATAGCCCTGAATCATCGTAACTCAGTATGCGGATCATCAACCATAAACTTTCACTTACATACCCTAGTATAGGTACCTCTCCCCATGAGCTTGGTCTCCCAGTGAAGACAAACCGTCAACCTGGGAACTGCACAGGGCTTGGCCGTACATTCACCTCATTTCACATCAGTTCACTTACAACGGAGGCAGCCTCGGCATAACCCCTATGATGTGTGTTCAGAGGGAACCCATACTAAGATGCATAAATTTCCAGTTAAGCCCTACCCATAATCAGGTATTGTGGGGGTACTCAAAATTGTAAAGGTATCGCATCCAAACCCAACATCAGTTTTTATCAAAATTCACCATCTCATTCAAGTCGTATTCACCTTCAAAGATCTTTCAATAGAATGGCTCATCATTCCAAGGTTTTCAAATTCATTTCAAATCACAGGTTCCCATCTAGAGTAGTCTCTTTTATTTGTTAGCACTAGCACTAGTCATGAGGGGTGCTATCTAGCTTATCAATCTTTGGGGCTAACTTGGCTACTCTTGTAACACTCTATACTTAGACCAAAGTTAACTATAAAAGTAACCTTTGATAAACAAAGTAAAAGCTTGTAAGGTAAAAACTTGGGATGGGATTATTGCACATAAGGTAAAAGTAATGTTGCCTTGCTCAACTAGAGCTTTGCACTTGCAAGAATATTAGCTTGCCTTGGTTGGTGTACTGATCAAAGTGGTCTTCCTCTTCCTGGAAGTAGACCTCCTCCTCCTGGTACTCCTCGGTACTAGCGTCTAAAAACGGATACGAGGTAACAATCACCAAACAAGGTATAAGAGCTAGACTAGGCACACACATGGTTCACACAAGCTAATCTATCATCACCATATTGCTATTATGTTGGTTGACTTTGTTTTTCTCCTTTTAAGAAAAATAATTTCCTCTCATTACGCATATTGAATTAGGGTTTCAATTTAGTTCCTTGAGGAAATAATTTCCTCTCATTGAATCTTGTTAAGATTTAAGTTCCTCAAATAAGTAATGTATGAATCCATGTTGACCAAGGTCAACCATTCATAATCATCATTTGGGAAAATGATTTAAATGAGGTAAAGTACCTCATGCAATTTAACACTACCCTACTTATGATTTAACATCACCAAATAATTCAAGATGATATTATGAAGACCATGGTCACTACCTCATATTAAGTAACTTGGTACAAGATTTAAATGAGGGAAAACATCTCATATGATTTATTAAATAGTTTTGGACAATATCAATTGACTAGAAATAGCCATAGATCCATTATTCACTTTAGACCATGATCACACAAAGTAACCATAGGATATTTTTACATAACTAGGTAGAGTATGTGAAATGTGATTTATGAGAGTTGGAATCAACTCAAAAGCATTTTTGGTTGATTTTTAATAATTGTTTGAAGTTGCAAAAGTCCCTGCCTTGTTATCTTTGTCACATTAATTCTACAAAGAATTTCATGATGAGACCAGTGAAGTTAGTTAGGAAATTTCATGAGCTTTCCAATGATATGAAGTTCATCAAATCTGGTTTAGCTAAATTAATTCTATTCAAATTTGAAAATGGAGCCAGTAAGGTTTTTGATTTAAACTAAAATTCGAAATTTGAACTCAGTGGGCCTGGCGGGAAACGTTACTGGGCCCAATCGAATTAAATGGGAGGAAGCCAGCCCACCACGCATCTCGCACGCGTGGGCTGCCTGACAGGTGGGCTCCACCCGTCAGCCTCTGTTTACAACGCGAATCGGTACGGGGGCTGTGAAACGCACGATTAGAACGAGATCCGACGGATCTCATTCATCGTCATCGACGGCGAGAATTGGGTACTGGCGCGGCGAGGCTAGGGGTCCGGTAAGCTCACCCGTGCTCCAGCAAGGGTTGGCAGTGTGCGCGATGAAGTTGTAGACGACGGCGAGTCGCCTGGTACCAGCGGCGCTTCCTGGGGAGGCTCCAATCGACGGCGGTGACTGTAGTGGCTTCACGGCTCTGACGATCAAATTGAGTGGCTACGGCGGCTAATTGAGAAGGGGAGGTGGTCGAGGAGGTTGAGGGAGGAGAGGGGAGTGAGATGCCGTGATGGATTGTGCGAGGGGAACTCGCTATTTATAAATGCGGAGAGAGTCTGTGGGCTGCGGCGAGGTCGACAATGGCGTGGGCGTTACAGCGAGATAGAGGGGTAGGCAAGGGTGGCGTTCTGTTCAATGTGTCCGTGCAGTCCTCCTGGCGGCAACGGCGAGGCTGGGCGGTGCCAAACCTTGTCGGGGCAAGCGGTGTACTGAGCGTCCGTGGCGGGATTCGTTGTCGTCTCCGGCGACGGCGGGCACGGGTCGGCGAGTTGGGCGTGTCCGCGGTGTTCAGGGTGCTGCGGTGAGTCGCTGGACGAGAGAGGGGGTCCAGGGGTGCTGCGAGTGGGTGGGGCGACGCGTGCCCGTGGCGTGTCCGTGGGCGGCGCCCACGCCAGCGTTGGCATGCCCTGGACGTCGCGGGCACGTCCATGTCTGGGCGTTGCAGGGCTTCTCTCCGACCAGGGCATGCGTGTTCAGTAGAGTGAGATGGAGGCGTTTGGCAAGGTGGCCAGGGTTGGAGGGAAGGAGAGGGAGAGATGGCCGGTGCCATGGTGAGCATGGCCGGCATGGCCATGGCATTGCCATGTCTGGCCATTCCTAGGGTTGGGCATCAGTAGCATATGGTTGGAGGGAACCAGGGAACAAGAGAGGACCAAGTGGTGATCAAGTTTGGCTAGGGCACTATTCAGAATAGTGAATTTTTGATTTGGTTTGATTCTGCCCACAAGGTGTTTGATACAATGGCCGCAAGAAAGATAATTTCAAAATTTTGGATGAAATTTGGTGGAGTTGATTCACATCATCAAAGGCACACAAAGGTGGTGGTGGGGTGCAAAATTGAATTGGTTTGCAAGATTTCAAAAAGTGCACAATCTAGAATCTGATAAAAAGTTCCATCTTTGCTTGAGCATAACTTTTGATCTATGATGAATTATTATGGGTGGTCTTTACCAAAGTTGTTCACCTTGATGTGGTCTTGTATGAGGTGCAAAGAGTTGGCATTATTTGGTTTGAAAAACTCTTAATACAGAGGCTCAAAGTAGGCATCAGGTTACAAATGGCAGATTTGACCATTAGTGCATGTGAGCACAATTTGCATTCAAATTTGATTTGATTTGAGTTTTTTGATTCCAAAAGTGTTTATAAGTGTTTAGTAACATTCTCCAACTAATGGCACAATCCAAATTGGCCTAGATCAAAGTTTTGCAAAATGGCCATATGCACATGCATGGGTTAATTTGGATTTTTCTTATTTTCTTCTTTTCTTTTTCCTTGCTTCACTTAGGCATGGTATAGGGTTTATTTAGTGTTAGATTGAGTTTGGTAAAGGTTTCAAACCATTTGGTTAAGGTATGAGGGCATAGATCAAAATTTGTCATTATGGCTAAGTGACAAGGTATCAACTTGTCAATGCCTATGGATTGTAGGCTAGGGTTTAGTTGGAAGTAGAGGGCAAGTAGATCTCGAAGGTTTCAGCCGAAAAGTACTCGACGATTATGAAAACTAGGGTTTGTAAACAATGATTCGATGATCTCTGCGTCCCTCGACTCCCCCTTATATAGGAGGCGGAGCCGAGGGATTCGTGCTGTACAAGTTACAAAGTCCGGGAAGGTTTCTAACTCATCCCGTAAGATTACAAATAAGACTTTCTATTACAACTCTAGCTTTCCTTAATAACATCTTGGGCTTCCGAATCTCCTTATTCTTCGGGTAACGGGCCTTCAGTAAACCCCGGGTACTATCTTCGGCAGGCCCATTTGGGATGCCTATGTCAGTAGCCCCCGAGATTTTGCTTGAATCGTAGGGTCAAGGAAAATCTCTACTGTTTATTTTTATTCGACAGCTTCGACTTTTTCTATATTTCTTCCCATAAACATCTATATTGTACAGGGATGATGGTAGTTGGGGCTAGTTCATCTGACGGATCCGGTACTAGTTAACTGCTCTAGTGGCAATCCGCAAAAACCTACTTCAAGATCACGTCCCTGGACATGACCTCGGGATACTGGTGTAAACTTCGACAGGTGCCGCTTAAGGTCTTACCATTCTGTCGAGTCCCAGTAAAATTTATCGGGTACCTAACGCGTCCGTTAGGATTTTTCTTCGTATCTGTTGATACGGATAAAAGTAGCAGAGCGCAGTCTTCGGCGATGCCACGCCCAGCAGAACGGATCTGGGGTCTTACCTTCGCAAATTTGCGGCATTCAGAAATTGATCGCAACTTCGGCGTTCTGAGAATATATTGTCGAGTGCTTTTTCGGCTGTTGGAATGGCACATTTTATTGAGTCAAAAATGACTTATATTGCCCTCCCGATGGGAGTGTATGTATATATACTTTTTTTGCTCTTCTATCTTTCTTTTTCTCTTTCTTTCTTTCTTTTTTATAATTTCATCGGGCACGCGAGCAGCGTTCCCGATGGGAGTAGCCCCAGAGGCTACAGCCAAGGACTTGTACTTGGGTGTAGGCTCCACGCCTTATGCCACTATATCTTCTTTTATCTCCCAAAGTTTTATAATTTCTCGGGTGCGCGAACAGCGCTCCCGATGTGAGTAGCCCCCGAGGCTATGATCAAATATTTGTATTTGGTCATAGGCTCACGCCATTTCTATCTTGTCATTCTGGATCTTTTCCTTTTTTCCAAAGTAGCCCCCGAGCATTTGATCAAAAACTTGTATTTGATCAAAGGCTCAGCATTATTTTTCCGTGTCGCCTTTTAAGAAGCTATGCAGTCGAATTTTTCCTTCTGCCAAGGTGACGTTATTGCTGACGATAGCCACGATTGCTAGTCAGAAATTTGCAACAAGTCTTTTCTCGCTGCCATGCGGGCCCAATTGATCCACTATCTTGACACGTCGTGCAAGTGGGGGACACACGTCCTCCGCTTTTTCTGGCGCACGCACCGTAACTCCCCCAACGTTGAATTACTTTTTTACCCTTGTTGCCACGTGGCTATCATCTGTCACACATTTTCCTCATCCAACGGTTCGTCGTTTCACCGCACCCCTATATAAGATCGTCTTCTTCCTCCTTGAGCACTTCCGCTCGCGCCGTCCTCCTTCTCTCATCTGCAAATTTCCTCCTACGACCCACAACCTCCTGAACTCCTCACCTCCAAACTGCAAACCCTGCGCCATTGTTGATGCCACCGCGTCGATTGACAAGGCACAGCACGCCGGAATCCTCCATGGCCGCCGTGGATCTTGGGGCGGCGGAGTGGGAAAGATCGAAAATTTCCACTCAAGACATCAACATGCTGAAGAAGCTGGGGATCAGCAAGAAACCCAAGGCATTGTGCTTCCCCAGTGAGGAGAGCTACCCAACCCCTCCAATGGGCTACCGGGTAAGTTTTGTCGATCACCTCATCCGCGGTCTGTCCGCCCCCATTCATCCTTTTCTCCGTGGACTGCTTTTTATCTACGGTCTGCAACTCCACCACCTCACGCCAAACTCCATTCTTCACATCTCCATTTTCATCACTCTTTGCGAGGCCTTCCTTGGCGTCCAGCCTAACTGGGCGCTATGGAAGCGCATTTTCTTCTGCCGCTGTAATGGCTCGCCCAATGTCGCCTATAATATAGGCGGCGTTGTAATTTATGTTCGGCCCACTATTGACTACTTCGACGTCAAGCTTCCTGACTCAGTTCAAGGATGGCGCAAGAAGTGGTTGTACATTCAGGAGGAGAACCATGGATGTGCGGAGGACAACATCCCTCCTTTTGATGGCGCTGAGAAAATCTTTCGCCGCCGCTCCTGGGACGCGGAGGCCACCGAAGAAGAAAGGGCGTCGACAGAAAACTTGATGGCTCGTATCCACGAGTTGCAAAATACTCGCGGCAAAGAGTTATCGGGTGTCCAAATCACTGCATACTTTCTTAGGACTAGAGTGCAGCCGCTTCAGGCTCGCAAATATCCTCTCTGGAAATATGCCGGCGACAAGGACGTAGATTGGCTGTCGGTGAATTTGGAGGTCAAGGATTTAGAAAGACTTGTCAGAAAAATTTCATCTCTCAGCAAAAAAGATGCTGTCCCTTCTTCTTGCCGTGTGACACCATTCAGCGCCGCCAATCCACTTCCCAAGGTAATCTTTGTATATTGTCTTGTTGTTGCTTTGCTATCTTTTTTGTAATTTCTTTTCTGACATCTCTCCCTGTTTTATTTTGGACAGAATCATCCAGACCTTGTCTCGCTTCCTCCTCTTCCTGAAGGTGGAGAAGTCAAAGAAAGGGCCATTGTCACTGATGACAATCAAGAAGCTCCGTCTTTTGTGAATGAACCCGTGGATTCTCGAAAATCTGCGGGATCTTCCGAAGGCACTGCGTCGGCAATATCTCCTCCTCCCGCTGTTTCTCCAAAAGGCAAAAGGAAGAGGAATGACGTCGAAGATTCCGGCACTTCCAAAGCTGAAGAAGTTGATCCTTCACGTCAGAAGGCAACTTATGATCCATATCTCGCATCCCTCGTCAGCTCGTAAGTCACCTTGACTTCCCCTTATTTCTTTAGTCGAAGTTTTTTTTTTGTCTCATCTTGCTTTTTATGCTGTCGATCTTTAATCGCAGTGATGATGAGGAAGAAGTACCAACTCGTGACGTGGCTCCTCGGACGAGCGCGTCACACACTTTACTTGCTTCGGAGACGCCAATTGAAGGAAAAGAATCCTCGCCTCCTCAACAAAACGTCGTCACCACCACTCCTCCTTCAAGCCCCCTTGCTCCTTCACCAAAAAGGAAAGGGTTGAAACTGTCATCGAGCCTGCCCCTCAATTGGGTAGCTCTTCTCATTCGCTCTTAGATGATGTAAGTTTTTGACTTTCCTGCTGGTATCTATATTTCCTTTGTTTACTTCTTTTTGTGCCTTCATATTTTTCTCGTACCGATATTTTCTTTCTCTGTTCTTCTTTGACAGCCCATGATCAAAGAGCTTGTTCGCATTGGATCCCAATTCATTGGGTACCGTGAATATGCCAAATAGGATCGAAGGTAACAACTTTTTTGCTGTCATTGTTTCTAATCTTCTTGCTCCTATTTTTGTCGCAATTTTGACTGTTCTTTTCTATTTTGGCAGAGAAACTTGCAGAGGCCAACAGGCTTGCCGACACTCTTGCTCAGAAATTGGAGCAAAGTGAAACAGCTCGCAAGAAAGCCGAACTTGATGCTAGCCAAGCAAAAGTAGAGGCTGATGAGGCCAAAGCAAAAGCTGCTAGTGTCGACGAACTGCAGAAGAAACTTGATGATGCTGAAGCTGCTTTAAACGAGCACAAAGCCGCACAGGACACCCGTGAAAAGGGAATCCTCTAGCGCTTGAACACACAAAATCGTCGCTTCCTCGGTAACTTTGTTGATCCCTTCTATTTTTCTTAAGACTTGCTTTCTTTTGTTTTTACTTGCTGTCGACTAACATATAATTTCTATGGCAGGTCAAACAAGCCAAGATTTTGACCTTGAGAATCCCACCAATGATCCTCTGCTTGACGCACTGTCTTATCTGGAGTTTCATGGCCAAGAAATTCGCGAAGGCGTGGTGAATGCTGACGCAGGATTGTCGAAGTTGTTCCCCTACTTCTTCCCGAAGAAAGAGGAACCTAAGACTTTCCTTGCCCTTGCCAAGGACTTCAATCCACCAGAGGATCTTGGACTGAAGATGCACCAGGAGAACATGAAGGTTGCTGTTGAGAACACTATTGCCTTGGTCGCTGACAGTCAACAAACTGTTGACTGGATGAAGGTAGGCGACACCGAGCAGATAGAACAATCAAAATGGAGGTCGTTGATCAAGGCAGCCAAGCCCAACACGAAGAAAATCCTGGCCTATCTCGGGATCAAGCCATGTTCAACTCCTAGCTCATCAAGGCCGGAGGTCTAGTTGAATGCCTTTGCTTTTTCTTTCCTTTGCTTTCTCTATTTCTTTTGCTGTTGTCGCCATTTTAGCCTTGGCAACAATTACCCTGTTAGTCCCTTTGGAGAACTTCTTTTGTAATGTCCGTGTAAACTTTCTAGAAATCAATGAAATTCCTCTTGGTACTATCATTGATCCTGGGACTTTCTTTTCTAGTTAATATTTGATAATTATTCGACCAACCCTTGCTCTGCCGATGCTTCACCTGCGTCTTCCTTCTCGAAGAAAATACTAGTCGATGATAATCCTCTCGAAGGTTCTTCAAGCAAACATTTGTCGGAAGATTTGCAAGAACTTCGACAACAACTTCAATCCATGAAGAAACAAACTCTGGCAATGATGGAACAATCTCGGAAAGCGTCTGAACAAGAAAAACTTGCTCTCCAACAAACCAAAGAGGCTATGGCTGCCAAGGATACTGCTGTATTGGAAGCAAAGGGAGCCACTACCCGAGAAAATAGCATGCTCGAGCTAATGTTGGAAGCTAGCACAGATATGTTAGGTATGTTTTTCCAACCTCACAATGCCTCCTCTTTATTTTGATGTGCCCCCCTTCAAATTTCTTGCCTTGTCGCTTAATAGGCTCGGTTCTTGATGCTGCCGCCGAAGATCGAAGAGTAAACGAGAGAACAAATCTTCTTGTCAATCTTTCCCTTAACCATGGCTGTTTATTCTGGGCCACCCCTGAACGAACCCAGCAAATTGTCAGGTTCCAAGATCGTGCTTGCCAAGTGCGTGAATTTCTCAATTTTTGCACGACAACATTAACCCTTGTTTACAAGACTTTGTTTCCTCGAAATGAGGTTCCCAAAACTCTTCCTGAATTGCTGGAGATATTCAGAGATGCTCCCCGCATTCATAATTTTGTACGAGCTCAATTGACTGCTGGAGCAAGGTTCGCCATGATTATGATAAATATTTGTCATCCAAAATTAGACCTGACGAAGATTGTTGCTGATTGCCTAGCCAAGAAATCGCGGCGAAAAAATGATATTGACACAATCAACGAGATGGTAACTCCTGTGGCCGAGTCGATGATAGATGAGCTTCTTCGGATGGACTCAGAATTCTTCATCAAGGGGTCCTATGCTGAACATAAAACAACCAGAGGCTTGTCCATAGATAGTATTTTAGGCTTTAACTGATTTGTACCATATTGCAAAACCTTGTGTCTCTATCTTTTTTGATTTCTTTTTTATTTCCGAAGAAATTTGTTGTATATTGCAAAGTGCTCTATATTGTTGGAGCCCCCGAGCCTTCTGGCTAGAGTTTGTACTGTTTTTTCCATCTCGAAGATTTTTCCTTCTGTTGTAATAAGACATCTTTGTTTTTTCATTGATGGATTGCAAGCCCTCGAGTATCTTAGTGTCGAAGTTCTATATTTTTGTTGCAAGGTTCTTGGACCAAAGCAATAAGATTTTTGATGTGTACACTATATTTATAATTGTTAGCTTCCGATTTTTATATTTGGCGAGGTATTAGTGTACCAAGGCGAAATATTTCGGTAAGTCTAGTTTGTCTATATTGTACGTATTTTGAGACTTGAAGGCGTTGAGCCCCCGAGCGTGTCGAAGAATAAGAAGTATATCTCCACTATCTTTATTATATTGTAGCACCGCGAGCCCGCCTCATTAAAAACCTTTCCGGCCCCACTCGGTGCCCCGAAAAGGAAAAGAGTGCGTCTGAAAACTCGCGGGCGTTTCCGTACATTGTATTTTTACAGAGAAGGACTATATTTCAGCTCTAGGCGTAGAACCGCCTGAGCTGCGCCACGTTCCAGGGGTTTTTCTCGGGAGCCCCTGTCTTCTTGTCCTTGATCCTGTATGCGCCTCCGTCGATGACTTCCGTGACAACGTAAGGCCCCAACCATGGTGATTCGAGCTTCTCAGTACTTTTTTGATTTAACCGCAAGACCAAATCCCCAACTTGAAAAGATCTTGGCCTTAACCGTCGACTGTGGTAGTTTTTGAGGTCTTGCTGGTATTTGGTGACTCATGAAAGTACTTCATCTCGAGCTTCGTCGAGTGCGTCCATATCATCCTCCCGAGCTTTTTGTGATGTTTCTTCGTCATACTCTGTTACTCTTGGAGAATCATGCTCTATTTCAATTGGTAGTACTACTTCGGCTCCGTGGACGAGAAAAAACGGAGTTTCTTGTGTCGCCGTATTTGGTGTTGTTCGGATGCTCCACAAAACACTTGGCAATTCCTCTGGCCAAGTATGTCGAGCTTTTTCAAGCGGTCCTAGCAGACGCTTTTTGAGGCCGTTGCAGATGATTCCATTGGCTTTCTCGACTTGTCCGTTAGTTTGCGGGTGCCCAACTGACGCAAAGTGCAATTTAATGCCTACTTCTGCACAGTATTCCTTGAATTCCTTGGATGTGAAGTTTGAACCATTATCTGTGACAATGCTATGAGGCACTCCAAACTGAAAAACCAGGCCTTTCACAAACTTTATTGCCGATACTGCATCTGGTGAATTTATTGGCTTCGCTTCTACCCACTTGGTGAATTTGTCGACAGCGACCAGCAAGTACTCATACCCTCCTGGCGAAGCTTTGTGCAACTTGCCCACCATATCAAGTCCCCATTGGGCAAAGGGCCACGACAATGGTATTGGTGTTAATTCCGCCGCTGGAGAGTGAGGTTTTGCGGCAAATCTTTGACACGCATCGCAAGTTCTTACTATTTCCTTGGCATCCTCGATTGTTGTCAACCAATAGAATCCTGCCCGAAAAACTTTGGCTGCAATAGCTCGACTACTTGCGTGGTGGCCACATATTCCTTCGTGTACATCCTTCAAAATTATTCTTCCTTCCTCGGGTGTGACACACCTTTGCATAACGCCTGAAATACTTCGCTTGTATAACTCCCCCTTGATCACTGTGAAAGCTTTGGATCATCGAATAATTCGTCTGGCCTCAACTGGATCGTCGGGTATTTCTTTCCTGAGGATATATGATATATACGCTTGCATCCAAGGAACTTCTACCATCATCACAAGTTCTTGGTCCTTTTCATCCTCCGTAGTTTCTTTGAGGGGCGCCGAAGTTTTTCCTTCCTTTGCTTTTTTCTGCACCTTTTTCGGCTTCGTGGATCTCTCCTCTATTTCTTCCCAAAACACTCCTGGCGGGATTGGGAGGCACTGCGATCCGATGTTTGCGAGAACGTCGGCTTCATCATTGCTCAATCTACTGATGTGATTTACCTCACACCCATCAAACAGCTTCTCAAGCTCATTGTACACCTCCTTGTATGCCATCATGCTATCATTGACTGCGTCACATTGGTTCATAACTTGCTGAGCCACCAATTGTGAGTCGCCAAAGATTTTTAATCGAGTTGCACCGCAAGCTTTCACCATCTTCATCCCGTGTATGAGGGCTTCATATTCTGCTTCATTGTTGGATGCGTTAGGGAACGTCATCCGAAGGACGTATTTCAATTTGTCGCCTTCAGGTGATATAAGCACTACTCCTGCGCCAGCTCCTTCTGCTCTCTTGGACCCATCGAAGTTCATGGTCCAAGTTCTCGACAAATCTGGGGGTCCCGTGTTTTGTAGCTCCATCCACTCTGCAATGAAATCTGGCAGAACTTGCGACTTGATTGCCTTTCTTTTTTCATACGTGATGTCCCGAGGGGAAAGTTCTATTCCCCAAAGGGAGACACGCCCTGTAGCTTCTGGATTGTTCAGTATATTTGAAAGAGGTGCTTCGTTGACTACTATTATCGGATGTGCCGAAAAATAGTGGCGCAACTTCCTTGCCGTTGCAATTACTCCATATGCTAGTTTCTGGTACTGCGGGTACCGCTGTTTGGAAGGCGATAAAACTTCGCTGATGAAATATACTGGCCTTTGCACTCCATGGAGTTTTCCTTCTTCTTCTCTTTCAATGACTAGCACCGTGCTAACCACTTGGGGCGTGGCTGCAATATACAGTAGGAGAGGTTCTTTTTCCTTCGGCGCTACCAAGATTGGTGGTGTCGAGATTGTGCGCTTCAAATCCTCGAAAGCTCTGTCGGCCTCTTCGTTCCACTGGAATTTCTCTCCTTGCTTTATCAGAGCGTAAAATGGTAACGCTTTTTCTCCCAGCCTGGCGACGAATCTGCTCAAAGCTGCGACTCACCCAGTTAGCTGCTGTATTTCTTTCAACTTTGTTGGCTTCTTCATTGTTACAATAGCCTGTATTTTGTCGGGATTTGCTTCAATCCCTCTTGCTGAAACTAGAAACCCCAGAAGTTCTCCTGCTGGAACGCCAAAAGAACACTTCGTCGGGTTCAGCTTGAGGCAAAATTTGTCGAGGTTGTCAAAGGTTTCCTTGAGATCCTCGATCAACGTTGCCCCCTTTTTTGACATTATGACGACATCGTCGATGTATACTTGCACATTTTTCCCAATCTGTGTCGCCAAACACTTCTGCATCATCTTCTGATATGTTGCTCCCGCGTTTTTCAGACCAAAGGGCATTGTTCTGTAGCAAAACACGCCATAAGGTGTAATGAACGCTGTCTTTACTTCATCTTCTTCTTTCAATCTGATCTGGTTGTAACCAGAATATGCGTCCAGGAAGGAAAGACGTTCACATCTAGCCGTGGAGTCGATAATTTGATCGATCCTCGGGAGGGGAAAGTGATCCTTTGGACAGTGTTTATTGAGACACGTAAAGTCGACGCACATGCGAAGGACCTTAGTGTTTTTCTTCGGCACCAACACAGGATTTGCTACCCATGTGGCTTCTGTGTGCAACTCCTTGATAAAACCAGCTTCTCGTAGTCGATCGATTTCTGACAGCATGGCCTTGCGGTTTGGTTCCGAAAAACGCCGCAAGGGTTGTTTGATTGGTCTCGCTAGTGGATCCAAGTTTAGGTGGTGCTCGGCAAGTTCCCTGGGTACTCCTGGCATGTCAGCTGGACACCATGCGAAGATTTTCCAGTTCTCACGGAGGAACTCGACGAGCGCGCTTTCCTATGCGAGGTCCATGTCGTTTGCGATGGACGTCGTCTTTTTCGGGTCTGTCGGGTGAATCTGTACCTCCTTAGAATTTTTCTCGGTACTGAAAGTTGATTCTTTATTTGGCCTTCCAACATCTGGCAGCACGTCGTAGTCAGTCATACTCCTTGACGCCAAATACTCAGCTTGCATCCCGAAAGTTTCTGATATCCGATGAAAATCCTTATCGCACTTATCGGCTAAGGCGAAGCTTCCTTTGACTGTGATTGGTCCCTTCGGTCCAGGCATCCTCCACAACAGGTATGTATAGTGTGGTACCGCCATAAATCTAGCATATGCTGGTCGTCCCAACAGAGCGTGGTACTGCGACGGAAAATCCACAACTTCAAACTCCAGCTTCTCGATTCTATAATTTTCTCGGGTTCCAAACTGAACGTCGAGATTGATCTTCCCCAATGGATAACTTGGTTTTTCCGGTGTGATACCATGGAACCTCGTGTCTGTTGGCTTCAAGTTTGCTAGGGATATGTTCATTTTCCTCAATGTATCTGCATACATAAGGTTTAAGCTGCTGCCACCATCTATGAACACTCGAGAGACATCAAATCCCGCAATAACTGCTGGTAAGATAAGTGCTGACTGCCCTGGTCGAGGAACTTGCTGCGGATGATCTGCTATGGTGAAGCCAATATCTTGCCCTGACCAATTAAGATACTCGACCGTTGGTGGAGGCATTTTTTCTGCCATGAACACCTGTCGTGAGATTACTTTCTGAGCTCTATTGGATGGCCTTCCCTTCTGAATCATCGACACTGCTCCATTAGAGTTAGGATCAACGTAAGGTGGTGGTGGAGGTGCTGCCGCTATTCTGAGCTGATGTCGATTATCTTCTGTAATCGCGGGAGGAGGTGGCAAGTGAATCTCGCTCCTGGGTTCTCGAGGATTTCTCTGTGCTGCCCGAGCGTTAGCGTGTTCTGCCCACCTTAACATTGCCTGGAAATTGCGACAATCTTTCTGCAGATGTCCTGACTGTCTTTTTCCGTTGCTGTCGAGGAAAAAGTGCATCTGACACGGCCCATTCATCATCTCTTCAGGAGACACGAAAGGCCTCGGGAACCTAGGCCCGCTATTTTGCCTGTTGTTTCGAGAATCGTCTCTATTATCGCCTCGCTGCTCATTGCTTCTTTGATAATCATCTCTGTTGTTTCCTCCTGTGTTTGCCCGAAAACCTGCCGAAATCTGTCCTGGAGCATCATAACTTGGGTACTGCCGAGGAAATCGTCGCCTTGGTTGATAATTTCGACCACGGTCCTCCTCTGGTGACCTGTGCCGTTTGTTGTGGACAGCATCTTCTCCATCTGCCCATCTGTTTGCTATTTCCATTAACGCGGATACTGTCTTTGGGTTGGTCCTTCCCAAGTCCTCGACAAAATCTCCACGCCTGATTCCTGCAACAAACGCATCTATCGCTCTTTCGTCAGATATATTTTCTGCCGAGTTTTTGATGATGTTCCACCTTTGGATATATTTTCTCATTGGCTCGTCTGGCTTTTGTCGACATGCTCTCAACTCTTCTAATGACGCAGGTTTTTTGCACGTGGACCTGAAGTTCTTGACGAACACGTCCTCGAAGCTTTCCCAACTGTCGATAGATCCTGGAGGGAGTTTCTTTATCCAAGACCGTGCGGCCCCACTTAAATGCACCTGGATGCTTTGCATAGCTGTTGCTCTGGTTCCTCCTATGAGTTTCACCGTCTCGAGATAATCAACTAGCCAATCTTCTGGATCTTGAAGGCCGTCGAATTTTTTGAAATTATCAGGCAACTTAAATCCCTAAGGTACTCGAGTTTTTCGCACTCTCCTCGTGAAACATGGCAAACCGCACATATCCTCGTCGTTTAACTCTGGGGACTGTCGATGTTCTCTTCTGCTTTGTCGCGCTCTGTCGACCCTTGCTTGTGCTACCGTATCTCTTGCTCCACTTGGTCCTTTAGGAGCTGCTACTGCTGCCGCAGGTCGTGTACTATTTTGCCTTGCTGTTCCTTCGGGAGGTGTTGATACAAACGCCGTCCCCATGGCACCAACTCCTGCTATCGCCATGTTGTAAAGTGTTTCCCTTGGATCTCCTGGAGGTGGTTTAGATGCGAGGATAAAAGCATGTGTCGCCATATACCCAGCCTCTGGTGTCTTAGGGATGATGTTTCCTCTTGTATCTATCGACATAAAGGACATGTCGAGGTTTTGGACCAGGTGCTCTCTTTCTGCTTCGGGTATGTGTTGTAACCTTGATCTTGCTCTGTTCCGAGCTTCCCTGTGGCTATCACCCGAAGTTCTAGATTGTCGACTCAACTCTGCCCTTCTCTTGCTGGATGCAGAAGCTGCCTCCTTTCTTCTGTTTAACTCAGCTGCCTGTTTTTTCAATTCTCTTGCAGCTCGTGTGAGCCTATATTGATATGCTTGTAATTCCTCGGGCGTGGCTGTGGTGGCCATTGGTTCTGAGCCGTCCATAGCTCTCGCGGCTCTATCCCATGCTGCTTGCGGGAGTCGAACTCTGTGTCGCGGCTGTGGCCCGACGTATTTATTGCCCAAACCTCGTCGCAGATCGGAGGGATCGACGTATGGATTTCCCAGATCGTCGAAAGCCTCGGATGTTTCCTCTTGGTCATTGCTTGACTCTCCAATGACATAAATCTGATGATATTTTGTATTCAGATCTATGTTGGGTTTGGTGACACCATCGTTGAGATTGGTGAAGACCTTGCCCACTATAGTAGATTTGTCGATGAAGTCGTAACTGTCGACACTGCTTGAGCCATCGCTTATATATGAGTCCGCAGATGACTCAAACGACATGTCGCTGAAGATCTTGGCGAGTTTCTCTCTTGCCCTGATGCTGATGTAGCGTGATGACGAAGTTTCTTCTTCTCCTGATTCGGTTGACGATGTATAGCTTGAAAAATCGGAATCGACCGCCGATGATCCCGACGAAATCGGAATTTCGACACGATACGATCCTTCTTTCTTGACGCGAAAGTGAAACCTTCCGAACGTCATCTCCATAGGCTCCGCCAGATACGCATATGCATCCAAACGGGAGGGTGGGTGAGGAACAAAATCGACAGAACCAGCAGCGATCTGTTTACCTCGATCCATTGCGTTGCTTGCGGTTGATGATGTCGAAGATCTTGAACGTGCCATCGAGATCAGATCCTTACGCCTCTAGTTCCCACAGACGGCGCCAATTGACAAGGTATCAACTTGTCAATGCCTATGGATTGTAGGCTAGGGTTTAGTTGGAAGTAGAGGGCAAGTAGATCTCGAAGGTTTCAGCCGAAAAGTACTCGACGATTATGAAAACTAGGGTTTGTAAACAATGATTCGATGATCTCTGTGTCCCTCGACTCCCCCTTATATAGGAGGCGGAGCCGAGGGATTAAATCTTGTACAAGTTACAAAGTCCGGGAAGGTTTCTAACTCATCCCGTAAGATTACAAATAAGACTTTCTATTACAACTCTAGCTTTCCTTAATAACATCTTGGGCTTCCGAATCTCCTTATTCTTCGGGTAACGGGCCTTCAGTAAACCCCGGGTACTATCTTCGGCAGGCCCATTTGGGATGCCTATGTCACTAAGTGCCACATATGCCTCTATGCATATTTTGGTTTTATTTTTGTTTCACCTTAGATTTAGTTGGTAGGTGATGGGTTGGTTTGTTGATGTTTTTTTCAAGCCATCTAATCAAGATAGATCATGGCATAATGGATTATTTTGCAAAGATAGCTAATTGCTCTCATATGCTTTTTCTCTTAATTTGTTTTCGTTTTATTGGTTTCTCTTTGTTGTTGAAAAGAGTAGGGTTTAGGGTTTAAGATCATTTCCAAAATACTTTGACAACCAATCATGGCAAGAATCCTCACACACATGCATGAGCACTATGCTCCTAACTTAGTTTAATAAAAGTTTTTGTTGGTTCCAAAATTTGGAAGCTAGGGAAATTCATTTTCTCTTTGTTTTAAAATTTGGGATGTTACAATTCATGTATGATGAGATCTCTGGTCCATATTGATTTTTAGCTATGATAGTTGTTTCAAATAAATTGATTGGTGTTGGAGACGAGTAAAATTATTCATGCTTACAGTGATGCAAAAGAAAGTTTGTCTAGACTGTGGCATGTCATGTTGGATGGTATTCTTATTATATTCTTAGTATTTATTGTTGTAGCATGACTTGTCTCAAATAGCTGAGAGTGCTTAATATGCCATTGAAAGAATCATGTTTTGTTTCCATCATATAAAGCATAATATTGTGGTATTCTTCTTTGATGCTTTATTGGGTTGACTTGGCACATGTTTACATCATGTTATGGCTACAAACCAGTGAACTAAAGCCTCTATGATTATTTAGTTTTTAAATTGTAATATCACTTTATGCTTTGATTAATATTGTTTTGTCGCTATGCATGATTATGGCCATTATTACTCTCTTAGTTGGTCGCCCCCAGTATTTTGTTAGCCTTCACCTGTATTGAGTATGAGCTCTACTCGTGCATCCAACCACTAAAAACAAAAGTTTGCCAATTGTGTCCACCATAACTACCTACTAGCATCATTGCTATTCCAAGTATATTCATCATGTTTTTATTCATCTTCCAAATTAAATTTTGTCATGAGAAAATTAGTTAGTAAAGCTCTCACAAACTTGAAGGCATATTTACTTTCTTGCACTTAATAAACTTGTGCCATTGTAACTATCTTATGAAGATTATATGCTTGCAAGTTGTAAGTTGGGAGTTAGCACAACCATGTTTTCATGGGGCACGCTTTCAACATTGCACTTATTCCTATTTAGTTGATGTCATAATGTTTTCTTTATGGATGCCTAACGATGTGAAATAAAATGGGAACTTATAAGTTCATGGAGTTTGTATATGTGTTAGAGAAACGCCTGGGTCGCCTACCCAAGCCATGCATCATTCATAGTGGAAGTTTACAACGAACCATATTGAGCATTCTGTGAAGCATCTTCAATAAAAAAAACTATGCCCATAGTAAATAAAATGATTATTGAGATGCTCATTGTCTGTTTGTCTTGTCTTTTTGGTATGGGAAAGCCTCTCATATCATGGGGCAGGAGGTACCCCATTGGCGTTCTTAATGATACATGTATACTTACAATGACAAGAACTTATTTGGGACCTAAGTTGAGTAGCATGAGGTGTAGGTACTCGTATTCAAGGGGCATGAGATTTTCAACTTATGATTTGTCAATCATATAACTTGGTCATATTTGCACGCACATTAACTTTAACCATTCAAGATGCTTATGATAGGGATAATGAGAGCTCAAAGCTAACGAGTACCATACTTTTTGGATGGTTTATAAAACATGTTAATGTTACTTCCTTCATAGAAGGGCCTTTCCTTTACTTTTATGTGACTTCATCGGCTTGCTTTATGCACCAATTAAGAGAGCATAGTTATCATTCTGAGTATAATGTGCATAGTCCCAAGACTTATTGATTGATTCATGATTATGCTATTGCTTAATCTTAAATTACTTGTATCTAGTCATCCTTTGAACTTTGAAGGTGTCCCAGCATTTATGTTTTGCTATTCCATCAAGGACAAGCTAGGTCCCACTTTGCTATGTTTTCTCTATTCTCATAAACAAACAGTTGTTTTCAATGCACAATTATTCATGGTCCTTTGTTTGAGTTACTTCTCATGATATAACATAGTTGCTAAGTTCTATTGTTAGCATTATATCTATCATGCCGATGTTTAGAGTACTTTGATCTCAGCTTACAATGCTTTACAATAGTTTGATCAAGATTGTGTTGGCTTCATGTCACCTAAAAATTAATTTTGTTATCACTTACCTACTCAAGGACGAGCAGGAGTTAAGCTTGGGGATGCTTGATACATCTCAAACGTATCTATAATTTTTGATGCTCCATGCGTGTTTTACACCAATTTGTACATGACTTGTTTACACTTCGTTTCACTTTATACATTTTCCAGAACTAACCTATTGAAAAGATGCCATAGTGTCAGTTCCATGTTTGCTGCTATTTTTGTATTTCAGAAAAGTTGTACATGAAATATTCTCGGAATTGGACGAAATAAAAGTCGAAGTGCCTATTTTATCGAAACGAAGACGGAGTCTAGAGGAGAGTCGGAGAGGCACAGGGAGGCGGCCTCACCTACTGTAGGCGTGGGCCCCCTAGCCTCGCTTAGGGGTGGTGTGGGGCCACCGGCACCCCACCGACCTATCTCCTCCTCCTATTTATTCACGATCTTGGGAAAACCTAAACACCCGAGCCTCCATCCATAAAAAGTTCCGTTGTTATCGCCATTGCAGACAATCTCTTGGGTAGAGAAGGAGGGAAAGAAGTGGAAGAGGAGGAGGGGAGAAGGTGGAGGAGAGAAAGAGGAGACGAGGAGAGATAAAGTGGAGAAGCTGGAGAGAGCGAAACTTTTGAATTTTTTCATCAAAAATCTAAAACCTGAAAAAACACTATTTCCCTTTTTGATTTTTTGGAATCTACAAAATATCTAACACAGAGGGAATTGAAATCGGATGTAAAATTTTGCGTAGATACATTTTCATATATTAAAGATTTTCATCGGAGATCCTATGCGACCAGAAATTCCGTTTTACCGAGACATGACCCCATTTTGCATAATATATCAAAGTTAACCGTTTGTTAAGTTTCCTTAAAACTAGATGACATAACACTTGGCCATCTCAAAGAATTTTATTTTTTGAATTTTCTATGATTTTTTTGAAAATTGAAATTACTAGGAGGGTGCCCAAAATAAGGCACGCTACCACTTAGTTGATAGTAGCAGTGTGCCAAAAATAAGGCACGCGGCTAGTATTTTGTGCCTGATTCGTGCATGTCAGCCTAATATAATGGCAGCAGGCGGACAAAGGTACACGCGACTGGTATCGAGATAGCAGTCGCATGCCCCGTGAGCACGCACTGCGGGTACTTTATGGACCTGAGTACAGTCAGGTCCCACATACTAGTCGCGTGCGCTACCCTCCGTTACGCTTCCATTACACATGTACCAGTCGCGTGCTTACTTTTGGTATGCGACTACTAATACCAGTCGCGTGCATTTTGATGGGTGCGCTGCCAATGAGCGTTCCCCTATAGCGTTTTCACTACTAGTGTGTTAATTAGATTTCTACCTTACACATCACAAGTAGTCCAAATAGTATTGCATTCAATTGAAGGAGATACATATTGGAAGCCTCTCTTGCCCTTCTTGCTAAATACAACCTTTAACATGAACTAGAAATAAAATGACAATACGATAAAACTAAACAAATATGATAATGCTAGCAGGCTCATACACATATGAGCTCAACGTCTTATTCACTCCATTTCTTGAGGAAACTTAATCGCGCTTAGACCATGGAGTTATTCTTCTTATTCATGACCTCCTGAATAATAGGCCCGACAACTTCAAACTTCATTGGTTTGGGCAGAAATATATCAGCACCAGCGCTCATGAATGATTGTTCGAGATCATAACCGGCTGATACTCCAACAATCTTCACATGACTTTCTCCCAAAGTACGGATCTTCTCAATGGCCTGCCAAATAAGGAAAAAGGTACATTCAAGCAAACTATAAAGTAAAAAAAAAATATCTATTTAGGAAACATGAAAAAAATATTAATTGTAATACCTCAGGACCGGACATTACTGGCATTTCCTTGTCACAAAAAATAATGTCAAACTTCTTTCCCTCGAGAAACAGTTGCACAGCTTCGTTCCCATTTTCAGCCACAGTAATCTCACAATGGAACTTCCGCAGGATGGTGGAGAGAATAAATGCATGAACAGGCGTATCCTCCACAATAAGGGCCTTCACGGGGGATCCTTGGACGGTGGAAGTCGTCATTACCTAAGCAAACTGTAAATAGACACATATGCTTATTATTTCAAATCCACGCAATACATGTAAAGCGATTGTTCTAAGGTATTCTCAATAACAAAAAAAAACAATTAGAAACCAAAATGTTGTATATATAAATAGTTGCAAAATCATTAGAAATAATTCCTACAAATAATCTGGAAGTTAGGTATTTGCTTGAAGTACATACCTGTTGATGGAAATGTATGCTAAATCTAGCAGTAAGTTCAAGTCATCAAATATATCTATTGCGAGACGTGTGCGCACTTTATTAATACTCATGAGGGAAAGATGGAAAAACAAGATTTGAATTTAAGAGGATTACAGGAACATCACAAAATGATGAAATAGAACAAGCAAATCTTGTGCTGCATATGGATATTTTTTCATGCGTTGTTCTACAATAGGCAGAATCAAAAACCTTTTAAGGATGACCTTAGCATAAAAACAAACATGAAAAAACACAACATGTACATATAAATGCATATGCATGATTGCACCTCTAACAGTCTCTTCTATGTAAATCACGGATATATAAACTTCTAGATGATGATGAATAAAAGGGAAACTAAAGCAAGAAATACGGACCTTAGAGCTAGCTAGAGCTTATGGAATAGGAGGGGTAGCAAATGCAGATAGATATCTTTTTGCTCTTGTTGCTTGAGGTTTAATTTGGTGTTGTGTGCCTTGTAGCCCCTCTATGCCTAGGTATTTATAGGGAAAACGAGAGGAGCGCCTCCCCTAGGCCGGTTGATCTCGACCGTCCATTTCAAAATTATGCCTACGCCAATGTGCAAATATCTCCACCGCTTCACACCAAAATAATAAGGGGAGAATCAATGAGGATATTGGCAATATCTTTTGTTATAAATGATCCATATATATTTCATATTTTCAGATATTGCCCACAAATGTATGGCTTTTAAATTTATCGATTATCGCACCATAAAAGATCACCCTATGTGTAAGTATATTTGTCTTGACATGTTGTCATACCTGGATACCAAAATGGGATTATAAATCATTTATTTTTTGCCATTAACAAAGGATGGATGTATGTTCATATTGTTATGGTGATTAGTACAATTAAAGGATTAAAACCTATTATGAACATGTGTCCATGATAGATATAAAATGTACCTAAGAAGATATTGCAACTAATATTCCAGATCTATCACACATTAGTTACCTCGTTCTCCAGATTGTCTTAATATGGTATCTATAATTCCATCTTGTATACGTGCACATGGGCGTAACTTAAATAATGATGATCTAAACCCGATTATACATGTGTGTTGATTGCATGTGCTAAGAGCGCACTAATTCCATCCGAGATTTAGAAATATAATAATAATAAAATAAAGTTATATATCATTAAAAATTCTAACTCCCGAGAGTGATGTGCGTAGAGCACGCAGTTGGGAAACCCCAAGAGGAAGGTATGATGAGCGCAGCAGAAAGTTTTCCCTCAGTAAGAAACCGAGGTTTAATAGATCACTAGGAGAAAGAAAACCCTTTTGAAGGTTGTTGCTAGCTGGGCAGGGCACACTACCAGTGTCAGCAACAATGTGGAACCTGCACACAACACAACCACAATACTTTTCCCCAACTTACAGTGAGGTTGTCAATCTCACCAGTTTTGCTGAAAACAAAGGATTTGATGTATAATACGGAAGGAGATTTTTTTTACATTGTAATAAAGAGAACATTACTTTCAGTAAAGAAACGGAATAGGTGTTTGCAGTAGATGTTTTATCAGTGTAAAAGAAAGGACCGGGATCCATAGTTCACTAGAGGTGTCTCTCCATAAAGATAGATAAAATGTTGGGTAAACAAATTATAGCTGGTCAATAAAGACCATACATGACAAGATGATTACTACGAGATTCATTTGGGCATTACAACATGATTCATAGGACCGTAATCCAACTGCATCTATGACTAATAATCCACCCTCAGGATATCATCCGAACAACTTTGGGTATTAGGTTGCAAGCAACATATTATTGCATTAAGTAAAGTGTGTAAAGTAAACACTAGAATTATCCTTGGATAAATCATTGTTGTTTTCTCCCTAGTAGCAACAACACATCTACAACCTTAGAATTTATTGTCACTCTCCCAGATTACTAGAGGCATGAACCCACTATCGAGCATAAATGCTCCCTCTTGGAGTCACAAGCACATACTTGGCCAAAGTATCTACTAGCAATGGAGAGCGTGCAAGATGAAAAATAACATATACATGACATATCATAATTGATCTAAATCATAGTATTCAATATTCATCGGATCCCAGCAAACACAACATGTAGCATTACATATAGATGATCTTGATCATGATAGGCAGCTCACAAGATCTAAACATGAGGCATAATAAGGATAAGACAACCATCTAGCTACTTCTATGGACCCGTAGTCCAGGGATGAACTACTCACACATCCCTTCGGAGGCGGTCATGGTGATGAAGAGGCCTCCGGTGATGATCTCCCTCTCCGGCAGGGTGCCGGGAAGAGCTTCAGAACCCTCCCGAACTAGGGTTGCAGATGGTAGAGGCGGGGAACTTTTCGTGCATGGAGGCTCAGGTCTCTGGGTTTTTCTGAGGATTTCAATATATAGGCGAAGGGGCAAGGTCGGTGAACACCCGAGGGACCCACACCTACCCTAGGTGCGGCCAGGGGTGGTCCGAGCCTAGGGGGTTGTGACCGCCTGATGGCGCTTCTCCATCTCTCCTCTGGACTTTTTCATGATAAAAAAATAGGAACTTCAGATTTTGTTTCGTCCAATTCCGATAATATTTCCTATACAATTTTTCTGAACTACAAAAACAACAGAAAACAGGAACTGGCACCGTGACATCTTGTTAATAGGTTAGTCCTCGAAAATGCATAAAATGCCACGAAGTGTAAAGAAAACATATAGAAATTGGTGTAAAAAAAAGCATGGAGCATCAAAAATTATAGATACGTTTCAGACGTATCAAGAGCCGCTCACAAGGCATCCTAGGTGTACAATATATATGCGTGTGTACATCATGATTCATGATCTAGTCTTGATTATATCCTTGCCATCAAATTTTTGTTTCTCCCAAGCATCACAGGGATGATCCCCAGTAGATGCGTATCTAGCCCATGGCTACCACAACTTCAGCTATAGGCATAGGAAGAAGCCCCCAAATAAATATCTTCATAAACCATGAAAGTAGGTGAGGTGCGACTAGAAGGGGGTGAGTAGGAGCTACACAATTTAGGGATTTTTCAATTTTCATGTTGGTTGTGAAAACTTAAAGGTGATTGCTTCAAATAAAGATGATCCTATATGCGATGCAAACAAGAGTAAATGAAACACACGTAATAAAGCAAAGGTAAAGGGAAGATGTACGGCAGGGCTAACGAGTGGGGACGAGGCGCGATATGTTTCCCGTAGTTCCCTTCAAAAAAGGAGCTACGTCTACGGTGAGGAAGTGTGGCACCACAAAGGTGCCAACAGCCACAAAGGCATCACCTTGTTCCTTGTAGGCACACCACAAAGGTGTACATACCTTCTCCACTAAGCAAGGTCGGTCTAGGCGGATAACCTTCACACAATGTTGATGCACACTCCACAATGGATGAATGCTTCCGACAACATCACAAACTAGTCACAACAAGATCTAGACTCGAGATGCTCTTCAAAAACAAGGACCCCCATAAAGGGATCTACGGATTCCAACTCCAAAAAGGAAAAGTATGGGGTCACGAAATTTCTTGGGTATAAGAGTTGATCTAGCCCTCCTCCTTGCATTCCCAAAGTTTGGAGGGATTCGGTTGGCTAGGGAGAGAGATCTACGTGATTGAAGCTTACGAAGTATGGAGGCAAGAGATTGTTATTCGTGTTGGCATATCTTATTTTAGGAAGAAAAAGTCTCACCATTTTATATCTTGTACAGGCCTTGGAGCCATTAAAGCGTCAAGGGGGTAGATTATCCATGTTTATTAATCCCAGATGACCCCCCCCCCCCCCCCCTCGCCCGGATGATCCACCCGGACCAGACAAAACTTCCTTCTCTGGGGGATGTAGAATCATGCCGCCCCTCTCCTCGTGGAGTGCCAATTCTCTGTATGGGGGCCGGTTAAAAAACACTTCTACCCCTCTTTCTGCAAGCTTGACATCTCTCTGATGTTGGGGCGGATAGAAATCACGTTCGGGTGCGGATGGAAATTACATCTGTCCCTATCTCTGCAGCTTAAATTCAAGCCATTTCTTATAGGGTATTTTTATGGGTATCCCCTCCACCACTGCTAGAATCTATAGCCTCATCCAGTGGCCACACAACTAGATTGCGGCATTTCCTTTTTGTTCTTGCATGCGTTAAAGCTCTTATTACTTGTGGGAAAGCTCATTTGTTCCTTGTAATCCTTTGTTTCTTGCATACATCCATAGTCATGCGGTATGATTGAGAAAGTGGCCAGCTGATGACTACAAGTACATATCAATTCTAGCTAGTTTGGAAATAAGATTATCAGACCACGGGGAACAACTAGTTAAGGTATTAATCCCCCTTGCTACTATCTCTTAAAGACTACTTGTAAATTGTTTTGTAATCTCAAGTTTAAAGTTTTCTATAGGATGGTTGTAATTGGTTGCAAGAAAGTAAACAAAGAAATAATAAGTGTTATAAGAAATGAGTTGAAACTTAATAAGACAAAGTTTTCTCGAGGATTATTGGATCCACCTCTAGCATTAGGATTCATGTTAATCAAGAGGAAGTATGCCTTTAATCATATTGTGTGTGGGGGGATCTCCATAACAAGATGCGCCTAGAAAACCATCGGTCATCGCATCTCTAAATAACCACAACAGCTAGTCTTATGCAAGTGATACATCCAAAACGTATCTACTTTCCCGAACACTTTTGCTGTTGTTTTCCCTCTAATTTGTGTGTTTTGAATATAACTCACACGGACTAACGCTGTTTTCAGCAGAATTGTTCTAGTGTCTCATTTTTGTGGAGAAATCCAACTTTCAGGAAAATTCCTGGAAAATATCGCAAAATCCCTATTTCACTCGAAGACTCATGGAGCCAGAAGACAAGACGGAGAAGGGCCACGAGGGGCCGCCAGCAGAAACCCAATCCGGGGACAAGAAATTACATTCTGGAACCCTGGCGGGACAGTGAATTGGAGGATATCATCGCCATCATCATCATTGACGTCTCTCCATCAACCATGCATGATTCACCCATCCATGTGTGAGTAATTCCCTCGTTGTAGGTTGTAGGGGATGGTAGGAATTGGATGAGATTGTTCATGTAATAGCTATAAGATTGTTAGGGGCCTAGTGCCTAGTATCCGTTGTTAGTATTTTCGAAATTTTTGCAACTTGTTATGCGTAATGTTTGTCACTTGGGTCCGAGTGCCATGATCTCGGATCTGAACATGTTATTTATTCATGAGGATAATTATTGTTTTTGATCATATATGCAAGTTGTATGCACATATCGTTGTCCAGAACCCGAGGCCCCAAAGTGACAACAATTGGGATAACCGGAGGGGATGGCTATGATGTGAGGATCACGTGTGTTCGCGGAGTGTTAATGCTTTGCTCTGGTAATCTATTCAAAGGAGAACCTTAATTGCCAGTAGATTCCCTTGAGGCCTCGCTACAAACGGGCTGGTAGGACAAAAGATGTCGTGCAAGTTTCTCCTTGCAAGCACATACGACTAAATAGGAACACACGCCTATGGTTACATTATACTAGGATGCTTTTATCATTGTTACCTGAAAATGCCCATGTCTTTGATTATTATATGAATTATCTTACCCATGCAGTGCCCGTTCATCCATCCCTATGCCTACAGTATTTTAATACTGTTGTCTACTACAATCATCACTACTACTATTTTTACTTCATTATTGTTGTTACTTCACTACTGCTACTGCTATAAAACTGTTACTACTGATAAACCATTGCAAGCAAATCTATTTCCAGGTGCAGCTGAATTGAAAACTCATATGTTAAATCCTATAAATATTCTTTGGCTACCCTTGTGTTGAATCAATAAATTTGGTTTTTACTTCCCTCGAAGACTGTTATGATCTCCTATACTTGTGGGTCATCAGCAAGCCACATATTGACTATTGCTATTAAGGGTGTTACCCCATGTTTATCGATATGAGCTTGGTGTGTCCCTCTTTATCCACCTCATCCATGTGTTAAAGTGCCACTGCGGTAATGTCACTTCTCGTTGTACACTTCACCATACTTCAAAGGGTGGTTCCCTCTCAAGACCATAAGGCAAATATTACATGGTGCTCAACATATAATATCAAGAGCGAAAACTAACACACATTAATACATATAACCATTGATCATCTTAGATTCATCTCATATTCGTGCTAGGGTTTCTCCATGTTCCCAAGAACCAAAGGAACTACTCACACATGGAAACAATCAAGAACATCATCATAATCTTATGGATAGGATGGAAATGATGGAATGAATTCAAATACAAATCCACAATAGCAATCAAAATTACATCTATGGTTGGAGGAGAATGGGATCGGTGATGGTGATGGAAATGCAGCGATTGATGATGAAGGGGATGATGCACTGTCCTCCGATGATGCGCGTAGCAGCCCGGATGATGTTTTCTCCAAAGTTCCTTCTCTAAATCTGATGGGCGTTGTTTCTCTATTTTTTGGAGTTATGTGTCTCAGATCTCTATGCCATTTGCGTGAGATGAAAGTATTGGATGAGGCAGTGCTCCTGACACGTCATCCCCCCGTACCGATGCCTGCTAAACTTTCTGGAAGTTTTCCTTGCATCCTCCCTTCTCCTAGGTGCATAATCACTACAAGAAAAGTTGCCATGGCCGACGAATTGAAAGTCGCGCCGTGGTTGTTGATGCAGCAACCCAGATGACTTTTGCTCTCTCCGTGGTGCATGTCAAAACTTTTTTTTTCTCGGTTTTGAGGCCATCTAGCCCGACGTAAACGTGGAAAACATCACGTATGGTGGTCCAGGACGTGGTCCATGATGCATTCTCGGGTGCGCCGGCCAAGTCAACGCAAATCCACACTACCTAGGGATGTAGGGCCCAGATGGCAACGTCTCTAGTGATTTTTTTTCTCGGTCGCGCCATCTCGTTCATGTTCTCGGATCGAGCCGTCTACGCTGCAGGTTCATGGGATCCGTATGTTATCCTCTATGTCCAATCAATTTTCTTTTCTTGGAGTTAGTTTTTTTTGAAACATTAACAGTAGGAAACGCTCCTACTGTTTTAATATATTAACAAGGGGTCAAAGGACCCAGTAGTTACATATGTTACACAAGGAGGTTCAGGGGGGAATACAGGGAGGTACAATAGAGTATAAAACTAGAGAGTGGCTATCAGGTTCTTGATATAGGGATGCTAATCCTTTTTTATTCTATGCTCCAGGAGAGCAAAGTCTTGCTTAAATCTTCTAGACCAGGAGTCGACCTCTGGATTGATGCCCTCAAAGAGTTTGCTGTTTCTCTCTTTCCATATGCTCCAGGAGGCAACAATCACCATTTCCATGTATAAGGGTTTCTGCCAATAGGCACGTCCTTGTTCTATAATTTCAAGTCTATCTCCATTTTGTGTCCAAGTCATCTGCAGCTTATTCCAACAAGCTTTACTGAAGTCACAGTGAAATAGCATGTGCTCAATTGTTTCTTCAGGTGGGGAGGAAAACATCAGGCAGTTATAAGAGGAATTCAGGGTATAGTTTCTTTTCCTCAGCATATTTCTGGTATTCAGTCTGTCCACCAACACAAGCCACCAGAAAAATTTAAGCTTAGGAGTGCATTTGGAATTCTATAGCCAAGATAAAGCAATATGGGCAGTACACTGCCTAAAGCAAAATTTGTAATAAGCCCTGGAGGAATATTCCACAGCACCCCATTCATATGTCCAGGAATCATGTGTATCATTTGTTAAGTCAATGTAGGAAGTTAAGCTTTGTAAAGTTCTAATTTCATCGAGAGCTTGTGGTGTCAGAGGCAGAGAAAAATTCTGTGATAACTGGGTAGAAGTTAAGAAATCCCTGACTGATATGTCTTCATTCTTGGTGAAAGAGTAAGCTCTCGGGAATTCTTCTGATTTTATATCTTGTAGCCATTTATCTTTCCAAAAAAAGTGTATTTCTTCCATCATTAATATGGCTCATGGAGATTCCTCTAAAAATGCCTTTTTTCTTTCGATCCCGTGCCGCCTTGGAAACATTGAGACCGCTGTTGCAAAATGGGGCCCGCATGTCATCCTCTATGAACAATAAACCTTTTCTTTCTTGGAGTTATTTTTGGCACCTCATATTATGTCACTTGCCTTTTTTCTTTCGATCTCGCACCGCCTTGGAAACATTGAGACCCCTGCTGCAAAATGGGACCCGCATGTCATCATCTATGTACAATAAAAGTTTCTTTTCTTGGATTATTTTTGGCTCCTAAAAATTACTTGGGAGTATCCAGTTGTTGTGGAGATTGCCTCAAGCTTGTGACCTTGATTGATTTTATCTGGGATTTTTTCTCGAATTTGAGGATCTTTCCCCAAGCTTGTACGGCTTCGGTGACCACCCTCAAGGGTCCCTTAGTGGATTGAGGATTTTCCTTTTGATGGAAAGGGTCGAGGAGAATACGGTGTGTGATACGTCTCAAACGTATCTATAATTTTTGATGCTCCATGCTTGTTTTACACCAATTTACACATGATTTGTTTACACTTCGTTTTACTTTTATACATTTTCCGGCACTAACCTATTGACAAGATGCCATAGTGTCGGTTCCCTATTTTCTGATGTTTTTGTATTTCAGAAAAGTTGTACATGAAATATTCTCGGAATTGGACGAAACAAAATCCTGTGATGCCCCAAAACCGGTATCCTGAGGATTCCAGCGAACCCGCCGAAATCCGCACGATATCGATTCTAAGACGCCCTCCGACACGACGCGCGCGATGAATCACACACGTGATGCCAGAGGAATTAACACGAGCGGTAACATTACAACAGGATTACAATAGAGCCCACAAGAAACATATATTACAACAACGACTCCAACGAGTCAAGATCGAATGCGTCCGAGTACGGACAAGATACAAATTGGACTAAGAGTACTGTAGATAACCAGCGGCGTTCATAACCCTGCCCAGGCCAAGCCGGAAGGGTAACCTTGCTATCGTCGTCATCTGGTACCTGTCGAAGACGGGCCATCGGTTGCTGACAAGAGGGAGGAAAAAAGAAGAGAAAAAGAAAAGGCGAGAGTAAGTACCAACGAACGAACTCCGGCACGTACTTAGTGATACGTCTCCGACGTATCGATAATTTCTTATGTTCCATGCCACATTATTGATGATATCTACATGTTTTATGCATACTTTATGTCATATTTATGCATTTTCCGGCAATAACCTATTAACGAGATGCCGAAGAGCCAGTTGTTGTTTTCTGCTGTTTTTGGTTTCAGAAATCCTAGTAAGGAAATATTCTCGGAATTGGACGAAATCAACGCCCAGGGGCCTATTTTCACACGAAGCTTCGAGAAGACCGAAGAGAAGACGAAGTGGGGCCACGAGGCGGCGCCACAGTAGGGCGGCGCGGCCCAGGAGCTGGCCGCGCGGCCCTAGCGTGTGGGCCCCTCGTGACTCTCCCGACTCTGCCCTTCCGCCTACAAATAGCCTTCGTCGCGAAACCCCCAGTACCGAGAGCCACGATACAGAAAACCTTCCAGAGACGCCGCCGCCGCCAATCCCATCTTGGGGGATTCAGGAGATCGCCTCCGGCACCCTGCCGGAGAGGGGAATCATCTCCCGGAGGACTCTACACCGCCATGGTCGCCTCCGGAGTGATATGTGAGTAGTTCACCCCTGGACTATGGGTCCATAGCAGTAGCTAGATGGTTGTCTTCTCCTAATTATGCTTCATTGTCGGATCTTGTGAGCTGCCTAACATGATCAAGATCATCTATCTGTAATACTATATGTTGTGTTTGTTGGGATCCGATGGATAGAGAATACTATGTTATGTTGATTATCAATCTATGTGTTGTTTATGATCTTTCATGCTCTCCGTTACTAGTAAATGCTTTGGCCAAGTTGATGCTTGTAACTCCAAGAGGGAGTATTTATGCTCGATAGTGGGTTCATGTCTCCGTGAATCTGGGGGAGTGACAGAAGCCCCTAAGGTTATGGATGTGCTGTTGCCACTAGGGATAAAACATTGATGCTGTGTCCAAGGATGTAGTTATTGATTACATTACGCACCATACTTAATGCAATTGTCTGTTGTTTGCAACTTAATACTGGAAGGGGTTCGGATGATAACCTGAAGGTGGACTTTTTAGGCATAGATGCATGCTGGATAGCGGTCTATGTACTTTGTCGTAATGCCCAACTAAATCTCACAATACTCATCATATCATGTATGTGCATGGTCATGCCCTCTCTATTTGTCAATTGCCCAATTGTAATTTGTTCACCCAACATGCTATTTATCTTATGGGAGAGACACCTCTAGTGAACTGTGGACCCCGGTCCATTCTTTTAATCGAATACAATCTACTGCTATACTTGTTCTACTGTTCTCTGCAAACAATCATCATCCACACTATACATCATCCTTTGTTACAGCAAGCCGGTGAGATTGACAACCTCACTGTTTCGTTGGGGCAAAGTACTTTGGTTGTGTTGTCCAGGTTCCACGTTGGCGCCGGAATCCCTGGTGTTGCGCCGCACTACATCTCGCCGCCATCAACCTTCAACGTGCTTCTTGGCTCCTACTGGTTCGATAAACCTTGGTTTCTTACTGAGGGAAAACTTGCCGCTGTACGCATCACACCTTCCTCTTGGGGTTCCCAACGGACGCGTGTTGTACGCGTATCAAGCTCTTTTTCTGGCGCCGTTGCCGAGGAGATCAAGACACGCTGCAAGGGGAGTCTCCACATCCCAATCTCTTTACTTTGTTTTTGTCTTGCTTTATTTTATTTACTACTTTGTTTTCTGCACTAAATCAAAATACAAAAAAATTAGTTGGTAGTTTTACTTTATTTGCTATCTTGTTTGCTATATTAAAAACACAAAAAAATTAGTTACTTGCATTTACTTTATCTAGTTTGCTTTATTTACTATTGCTAAAATGGGTACTCCAGAAAATACTAAGTTGTGTGACTTCACAACCACAAATAATAATGATTTCTTATGCACACCTATTGCTCCACCTGCTACTACAGTGGAATTCTTTGAAATTAAACCTGCTTTACTAAATCTTGTTATGCGAGAGCAATTTTCTGGTGTTAGTTCTGATGATGCTGCTGCCCATCTCAATAACTTTGTTGAATTATGTGAAATGCAAAAGCATAAAGATGTAGATAGTGACATAATAAAATTAAAATTGTTCCCTTTCTCATTAAGAGGAAGAGCTAAAGATTGGTTGCTATCTCTGCCTAAGAATAGTATTGATTCATGGACTAAATGCAAGGATGCTTTTATTGGTAGATATTATCCCCCTGCTAAAATTATATCTTTGAGGAGTAGCATAATGAATTTTAAACAATTGGATACTGAGCATGTTGCACAAGCATGTGAAAGAATGAAATCTTTGGTTAAAAATTGCCCAACCCATGGACTGACTACTTGGATGATCATCCAAACCTTTTATGCAGGACTGAATTTTTCTTCGCGGAACCTATTGGATTCAGCTGCTGGAGGTACCTTTATGTCCATCACTCTTGGTGAAGCAACAAAGCTTCTTGATAATATGATGATTAATTACTCTGAATGGCACACGGAAAGAGCTCCACAAGGTAAGAAGGTAAATTCTGTCGAAGAAACCTCTTCCTTGAGTGATAAGATTGATGCTATTATGTCTATGCTTGTGAATGATAGGACAAATATTGATCCTAATAATATTCCGTTAGCTTCATTGGTTGCTCAAAAAGAACATGTTGATGTGAATTTCATTAAAAATAACAATTATAATAATTCTAGGCCATATCCTGCTAATGGTAACTCTTATGGTAGATATGCTTCACCTAATGAGGAAAAGATGTTAGAAATTGAAAGATCCACCAAGAACTTTATGCAATCACAATATGAGCAAAATAAATTGTTTACTAAAACTATGAATGAGCAATCTACCTTGTTGAAGAATATAGTAAATCAACTTGAAAATCTGAATATGGAGATCTCTGGGTTGCAAACTAAACTTGCAAATGCTGAAAACCGAATCTCATACATGTCTGCGTCACAATCTTCTTTAATTAATAAAATGGCTACTAAACCTGAGGATATAGATAATAAAATTGTTACTACAGCAAATGCCATCCAAGTTAGAATTAATGAGAATATAAGATTGATGGCCGAATTGCGTGCTAGGTGGGAAAGAGAAGAAAATGAAAAAGAAGATAATATAGCTAAAGTTTGGACTATTACCACCACTAGCAATGCTAATGCTACACATGTTGCTCCACCTCCTACTAATAATGGTAAAAGAATTGGTGTAGGCAATGTTTCCACTTCTAATGCAAAGCGCGAAAAACTGCCTGAAACTGCTAAAACTGCTGAAACTGCTTGTGATAAAGCTGCTGAAATTTTTTCCAACATTGGGGACAATGATCCCATTGCTTTAGATTATAATGGTTTGGATTTTGATGATTGCCACATCTCTGAAGTTATAAAGTTCTTACAAAAACTTGCTAAGAGTCCTAATGCTAGTGCTATAAATTTGGCTTTCACGAAACATATTACAAATGCTCTCATAAAAGCTAGAGAAGAGAAACTAGAACGCGAAACTTCTATTCCTAGGAAGCTAGAGGATGGTTGGGAGCCCATCATTAAGATGAAAGTCAATGACTTTGATTGTAATGCTTTATGTGATCTTGGTGCAAGTATTTCCGTTATGCCTAAGAAAATCTATAATATGCTTGACTTGCCACCATTGAAAAATTGTTATTTGGATGTTAATCTTGCTGATAACTCTACAAAGAAACCTTTGGGGAGAGTTGATAATGTTCGCATTACCGTTAACAATAACCTTGTCCCCGTTGATTTTGTTGTCTTGGATATTGAATGCAATGCATCTTGTCCCATTATATTGGGAAGACCTTTTCTTCGAACCGTTGGTGCTATCATTGATATGAAGGAAGGTAATATTAAATATCAATTTCCTCTCAAGAAAGGTATGGAACACTTCCCTAGAAAGAGAATGAAGTTACCTTTTGATTCTATCATTAGAACAAACTATGATGTTGACACTTCGTCTCTTGATAATACTTGATACACACTTTCTGCGCCTAGCTGAAAGGCGTTAAAGAAAAGAGCTTATGGGAGACAACCCATGTTTTTACTACAGTACCTTTATTTTATATTTGAGTCTTGGAAGTTGTTACTACTGTAGCAACCTCTCCTTATCTTAGTTTTGAGCATTGTTGTGCCAAGTAAAGTCGTTGATAGTAAGGTTCATACTAGATTTGGATTACTGCGCAGAAACAGATTTCTTTGCTGTCACGAATCTGGGCCTAATTCTCTGTAGGTAACTCAGAAAATTATGCCAATTTACGTGAGTGATCCTCAGATATGTACGCAACTTTCATTCAATATGAACATTTTCATTTGAGCAAGTCTGGTGCCTCAATAAAATTCGTCTTTACGAACTGTTCTGTTTTGACAGATTCTGCCTTTTATTTCGCATTGCCTGTTTTGCTATGCTTGATGGATTTTTCGATACCATTGACTTTCAGTAGCTTTGTGCAATGTCCAGAAGTGTTAAGAATGATTATGTCACCTCTGAACATGTAAATTTTGATTGTGCACTAACCCTCTAATGAGTTGTTTTGAGTTTGGTGTGGAGGAAGTTTTCAAGGATCAAGAGAGGGAGATGATACAATATGATCAAGGAGAGTGAAAGCTCTAAGCTTGGGGATGCCCCGGTGGTTTACCCCTGCATATATAAAGAAGACTCAAGCGTCTAAGCTTGGGGATGCCCAAGGCATCCCCTTCTTCATCGACAACATTATCAGGTTCCTCTAGTGAAACTATATTTTTATTCCATCACATCTTATGTACTTTGCTTGGAGCGTCGGTTTGTTTTTGTTTTTGTTTTGTTTGAATAAAATGGATCCTAGCATTCATTGTGCGGGATAGAGACACGCTCCGCTGTTGCATATGGACAAATATGTCCTTAGGTGCGGTGACCCAGCATACCACTTCATGTTGTAGTATACAAGTCGTTGATATGATCTTTGCGAAGGGACTTCTTCACAAGTTGCCATATCCCTCAGAGTGGTACAACAGAAACATTGCAGGTCATAACACTCCATACTTTATTACAAACATTGTCTTAACAAGTTGGTATTCTCACAGGTCCTATGAGAACACCCTAAGATACTACTTAAATACGATTACAACTCATAACAAATATAAAGAGCTCAACAACTTATTTAGGTAAGTTCTACGTTGCTCGGCTCTATGATGCTAGGGTATGTCACTACTCCTCCACCTCCGTATCATCTGGTCCGTAGACTATCCCATAGTCTACGCCTTCCACTCCGCCGGTAAGATCAGGTTCTTCGTAGACCAGCTCGTAACTTCCTTCTGGTGCTCCATCGTTGATGGCCTCCACTTCCGGATCACAGTCTAGCAAGGGTGTCGAAAGAAAGTGAGTACAGGGGTACTCAGCAAGTTCTAAAAGAGTAAAAAGGTGTTTGATGCACTAGCTACGACCATTGATCAGGAAATCGCAGGTCAATGCATGTTTTGAAATCTTTTCTTCAAAAGGTTGCTTTTATTATGAAAACTATGCCCGTCAGTCTTCACAGGTTGATTAGAACTTCGTGGAGTTCCTTTCCTGCCGCGTTCGCAGTTCCCTTCCCGGAACAAGGAGTGACAGCCACAATTTGATACACTCTGCAGAGGTGCGTTACTTTTCCCACAAGAGATCTCACCCTTTTTGCCATCCGCAGGGACTTGCCCCTGTTCACACTTCCTTTGGTGTGAGGCCAGGTATAAAGATCCAAGCCCACACCGCGTTCTCCGCAACTGCAAACCCACCCTTTTGTCCAACCGTACACCTCCAGTAGACTTCCCCCGATAATACGGCTTTACTCATGGTGTACTCCGGACAATCCTTCATAGATCGTAGAGCCATCATCACTAATGGATGGGGATTTAAAAGGCTATGCCAACCTACGGCAGTGCCTCCAACACCCCGCCGGCTCTACCAATCCGTTGGCGTGCAGAAGGGAAAAGATACGACTGGCTTCCCCAGAGCCATTATAGATCTCATGGTCAACGCGATTTGTACGGCGCTAGAATCACTGGACGGCATTGGTAATTTAATCCTAGGGTGATATAACCCATTGCAATGGAACCTCCACCATATCAACACATACCATGGTTCCATTGCCATCCACATAGTCATATTCATAGTTGGAAAGTAACATTTCATTTGCGATGCAGGAATGATAAGTATATAGCTTTGCATTAAAGTAGTAGAAAATACTCAAGTTGACATGAGCAAGGGTGAACTTGCCTGTGGACTGCGAGATAGTGCAGTTCAATGCAGTTGATGGAACCTGGACCTCGGGTTCTGTAAGAAGCATCATTGTCCGGTAAGGACAATGTTATAAAATCCAAATAATGCAATCATGGATGTATTATTTTATGTTGTATCCCTTTACCCCGCTGAGTTATAACAATTTAGGGTTGCGTTTAAGATTTAGGTCTTTGACAGTAATTTACAATTGATTTAAAAGTATAAACCATTTTAATTCACACAAAGTACAACAATTCAAAGTAAAACTATTTACTTGGTGATTCCTTTAATCATTCCAAAAATAATTGAAAATTATAGAGTTACCTCTATAGTTTTTGGAAATAAAAAGGAATATAGTATTTTTCTTGGAAAAATACCCTTTTCAATAGAAATGACTTGGAATATTAGAATTTCATTTTGAAATGTTTGAAAATAAGTATTTGAACTTATTTGAGATTTTTCCTTGAATTTTAATTACAAGGAAATAATAATTTTAAATTCCAAGTTATTATTTAAATTCTTAAAATTCATAATTTTGAATTTGTTTCATAAATTCCATTTCATATTTTATTCTTGTTAAGATTTATTTTTCATTCATTAATCCAATTTTTAATGGATTTTTAGAGTTGTTTTTGATTTATTAAAATTTGGTAAAGTTCTGGCCTTTTATTAAATGTTAAAAGACCAAAATACCCCCCTGGACCCCTATTGGGCCCAGCCCATTTACTTAAACCCAGGGACGGCCCAATAAGGCTAATCCCATTTTGGGTTCGGTGGCGCCGAAGCGGCCCACCCCACTCTCACTCACTCGGCCCTCTCACTCGCTCGACCTAACCCTAACCTCTGGCGACACCCGTGGCGATGGCGTCGCCGCCATGGCCGCCGCCGTGCTCCGGCCATCTCCGTGCTTCCCTTACCTCGCCACCTACCTGATCTGGACCGCCGCGAGACGATCTATCGATCTGTCCGCGTGGTTTCTCCGATTGCTTCCTCTCCTGGCGAATCGCCTCCTCTCTGGATCTCGTGGAGAATCGCCTAGGGCGATTGGGTGGTCTCCGACGAGCTCTCGCCCTCGCCGTCGACGTGTGCGCCTCCGAGACCGACCTGGCGCGGGTGCTGCTCACAGCGCCTGTGCCGTCGTCTCCGTGTCGTGCTGCTGTGGTGGTGTTCGTCGGCGTAACGCCGGCGCTTTCCCTGGCTTTGCAGCTGCTATGGCCGCGCGAGCACAGCCTCGCCATGCCATAGCCTCTGCCACCAGGCGCGTGTAAGTTGCTCTGCTCCTTCTCCTTCTCCTCTCCATGCCTGTGCGCCTCCCAAGATTCTGTGCTCCTTCTTCTCTTGTTCTACTGCTCTCTGATGATCCTGTGATCATGCAGAGCCTTGCTACTGCTGCTTAAGCTACCTGTGCTTTCATTTTCTGCAAGCCCTGGCCAATTTACCAATCTCTGGTACTGGCCAGTGTGTGTTGCTGGCTGTGCATGTCATGTGTTGCTTGCTTACTGCTTGCTATGCCATGTTGTTCATGCTTATGAGCTTGCTATGCTTACTGGCATATTATACTTGCTTGTTTAGGTGTACTGCTATGCCTCTGTGACACTTGTGAAGGCCAGTGATGCCAGTGATATGCTTCAGTGCTTCCTATGCAAGCCAATGATCCATTGGATCATTCCTTGCTTGTTGGCTAACTTCCCTGTGTAGCTTGGCTTGCTATAATTGATCCATTTTATCAATTGATTGTCAGTGATAGCTTACTGGCTAATACTGTGACTAAGTGATTCAATTATCTTGTGATGCTGATGCTCAAGCATCACTATGATGTTGCTTACTTGTGTTGTTGCTCATCTTAGCTACCTAGACTTGCTCTAGTGGCTATGGATTAAACTGTGTTGCCTTATAGTATGCTACTGTCAGTGCTTAGCATGGATCTGTGATAAATTCATGCTTGTATTAATTAAATTATGATGAACTGCTTATGCAGTGATGATTAAATTACTTGCTTGTATATGAATTTGCTGTTCATGATTCTTTTACAAGCAAATAGATTCTGAATCCATTTCTGGATAGTGATGCTTTGTATTTGGCTTGGTCTTGGGATGGTTCTAAGTGTGCTGTGACCTCAGTAGCCTTGCTACTGACTGGTTGCTCACATGGTTGGTTGGATCTTGTTGGCTACTCATCTTTGCTTGCATATTTGGGGATCATAATAAATATGAATGCCAATATGCTTGCCTGTGAAGAAATCTAGGGTTTCCTGATGGTTGCATGCTTAGGATTTTCTGTGTAGTCTTGGTTAGCTGCTAAACCTTGCAATACATCTACTGGTGCTATCTGTGCATGAGATCTTGCTAGTGTGTGCATCTATGCATGTTTGCTAGTTTCTGTGCACAAGATCTGTATCTGGATGATTTCTGTTTTAGTGGCTTCTAGGCGCGGTAATCCTTGGTGAAAACCAAGTGATGATCTACCCATATGAGCATCTGCTCATCCCATGCTTATTTCATGCATATGTGATGGATCAGATCCATTGGATCTGTCCAGGTATTTGGTATACCTTGTTCCAGCTCCTAGTGTGAAATTTTGTGTTGATGCAGACTTGTGGTTTGTGTCACAGCCCTTCACCTCCAGGTCTTGGATGATCTTCTCAGGTCACCCTGATTTCTGGTGGTTGAGTGGTTGTGTGTGTTGGTTCTGTTCTTGAGCAAGAACTGGATGAACTATGTTATACTACCTTCACCTTACCTTGTGAATCCTTATCTGGTCGACTGGTTACTGTTTCTAGGGTTTGTGCCCCTTTTATATGAACTCTACTTCTGTTCTTGCAATGACACACAAGCCTGGCTTGCTCTGGTGACTAAGCTTGTGCATTGCCTTGCTGTGGCCTGCCCAGCACACCTGAGCTGTGTGCTCTCATATGCTGAAACTTGAGCCCCTGGTGGTGCTCAGGTTTGGTCTGCTGTTGCACTTATCTTGTGCTGTCCAGAGTTTTGGACAAGCACAAGTGTACAGGATAGCTGGTTCTGTCCAAACTGAATTCTTTGGCTAACACTAACATTCTGGCTAGTACTTGCTGTTTTGTTCTTGCAGGTTTTGAAGATGAATATGATCATGAAGATATACTTCAAGTCATTTAGTCTAGGTTTTAGTTTAGGAGCAATATTGTAATCTTCATTTTCATTTCTGTTTATTATTCATCAATTCTTGTATCAAGAATATTGTAAAGACAATGTAATCTGTGTTGTGATATCAATAAAGCTCAAATTTTACTTATGAGCTTTTGATTTGTGTAATGTTTATATTCTGGAATAAATGTTGTATTTATTATTCACTTTGAAATTCAAAGTTATTTGAATTCATAATTTGTTTTTGAATTGTGAATTCAATTTCCATATTCATTTATACTTAATGTTTGATATTCCAAATGCATCTTATTTGTCAAATGAAATCAATTCCCCAAATCAACAAGATACAAAAGAGATCATGTCGAAATTTCCCTAACTCACATTGCCTAACCCTAAGTGCAAAATGAGAGAGAACCTCGATCCCTCTTAGGTTTAGTTGCAATAAGGCGCGAAAATTTCCCCCGTTTTGCGATGAAATGCACATCCCATTTCTAAATCTACCCTTCGTTGTTCCTATGTTCTGGGTTATTACAGCCTCTCCCCCTTAACAGAAACTTCGTCCCGAAGTTAAGATTGGTACCTGAACATCTCGGGGTAAGACTTCCTTAATTCTTCTTCCGTCTCCCAAGTTGCTTCTCGCTCAGGATGATGTTGCCATTGAACTTTGCAGTATTTGATTGCTCTATTTCTTAATTTCTTCCACTGTACTTCTAAGATCTTTTCCGGTCTTTCCACATAAGTTAGGTCAGATTGCAATTCTATTTCTTCATATGTAATGGGATCATCTGGTGCCTTCAAACACTTTCTGAGTTGTGAAACATGAAACACATTATGAACTTGACTTAATTGTGCCGGTAACTCCAACTCAAAAGCTGTTCCTCGATTCTGACTGAGTATCTTAAATGGTCCAATATATCGAGGACTTAACTTTCCTTTCACTCCGAACCTCTTAAGTCCTTTCATTGGGCTAACCTTTAAATAAACCATGTCTCCCACTTTCGGTTCCCAACCTCTTCTCTTTAAGTTGGCGTAACTCTTCTGACGACTCTGAGCTATTTTGAGTCTATCCCGGATCACTTCGATGACGTCTTGTCTCTCCTTGATGTAGTCCGGTGTAAACTCCTTGTTTTCTCCGGTTTCAAACCAACAAATTGGTGATCGACACTTTCTTCCGTACAATGCTTCGTACGGTGCCATCTGGATGCTACTCTGATAACTGTTGTTATATGAGAACTCCGCTAGAGGTAAATGGTCCTCCCATGAGCCTCCAAAGTTCAGAGCACAGGCTCTAAGCATGACCTCAAGTATCTGATTGGTTCTTTCGGTTTGTCCTCCGGTTTGTGGATGATATGCTGTACTGAAATCCAATTTGGATCCCAAAGCTTCTTGTAGTCGTTTCCAGAATGCTGATGTAAAAATTGAACCTCTATCTGAGACTATCTTCTTTGGTACTCCATGCTTACTCACAATCTCCTTCACATATATATCCACAAGCTTTTCTGCAGTATCTTTTGTGTTTACGGCTATGAAATGAGCACTCTTGGTAAGTCTGTCCACTATTACCCATATCATATCCTTCTTCTTACTAGTCATTGGTAGACCAGTAACAAAATCCATTCCGATTTCATCCCATTTCCATTCCGGTATCTCTAGTGGTTTGAGTAATCCCGCAGGACTCTGATGTTCTGCCTTCACTCGTTGACATGTATGACATTCCGAGACATATTGTGCTATTTCTCTTTTCATGTTGTTCCACCAGAACATCTCCTTCAAATCCATATACATCTTAGTACTTCCCGGATGTATTGAATAAGGGGTTTCATGTGCTTCCTTTAATATGATTGACTTCACTTCTGGATCATCTGGTACATAGATCCTTTTCTGGAAGTATAATGAATCAAAATCCCCTAGATGGAATTCCGATGGTCTTCCTTCTCCAATCCTCTTGATTTCCTCTTGTATGAACAAATCATCCGCTTGCTTCCGGATAATCTCATATTTCAAATCTGAATACATCTCATCCATAATCCTCATGGTTGCTATACTTCCCTTATCGTCACCTTGAATAAACAAAATCTGAGCCTCCTCTAGCTCTTTCCGAAGTTCCTTTGGAATCTCCCATTCCGTAGGTTGATTCTCCGTACTCTTCCTACTTAGGGCATCTGCTACTACATTAGCCTTGCCTGGTGTATAGTTGATCTTAAGGTCGTAATCCTTAATCAACTCTAACCATCTCTTCTATCTCATGTTTAATTCCTTCTGGGTGAAGAAATATTTCAAACTTTTGTGATCGGTGTATAACTCACACTTGGATCCATAGAGAAATTGTCTCCAACTCTTCAAAGCATACACAACTGCCGCTAACTCTAGATCATGTACTGGGTAGTTGTGTTCATGGGGTTTCAACTGTCTTGATCCATAAGCTATTACCTTCCGATCTTGCATAAGAACACATCCAAGTCCATTCTTGGAAGCATCACAATACACCGTGTAATCTTTTCCAGGTTCGAGGCTTGCTAACACCGGTCTTGTGGTTAACTTATCTTTGAGTGTTTGGAAGCTGGCTTCACACTCATCTGTCCACACAAATGGAGTATTTTTCTTGAGTAACTTGGTCATTGGTCCTGCAATCTTCGAAAATCCCTCTATGAATCTCCGATAATAGCCTGCCATACCAAGAAATCCTCGTATCTCCTTAGCATTTTTAGGTGATTTCCATTCCAATACGGACTGAACCTTGCTTGGATTCACCGCTATGCCTTCTTTGGTTATAACATGTCCAAGAAATTCAACACTATCTAACCAAAATTTGCACTTGCTAAACTTCGCATATAGCTGATGTTCCCTCAAAGTTTGCAGAACTATCTTCAAATGCTTGGCATGTTCTTCTTTATCTTTGGAATAGATTAGAATATCATCTATGAACACTATCACAAACTTGTCCAAGTACTTCATGAATATCTTGTTCATCAAATTCATGAAAATTGCTGGTGCATTTGTTAGTCCAAATGGTACAACCAAGTATTCATGGTGTCCATACCTTGATACGAATGCTGTTTTTGGTACATCCTCCTTCTTGATCTTGATTTGATGGTATCCTGACCTTAAATCTATCTTCGAGAAGACTCCTGCTCCTTGAACTTGATCAAAAAGGTCATGGATTCTAGGTAAAGGATACTTGTTCTTGATAGTTACATTGTTCAAATTTCTGTAATCTCCACACATTCTCTTTCCTCCATCTCTTTTATCCACAAAAATAACTGGTGTACCCCATGGTGACACACTTTCTTGAATGAATCCCTTTTGTTCTAACTCATCAATCTGAGCTTTCAGTTCCACTAATTCCTTCGGCCCCATCTTATATGGTGGTTGTGCTATTGGTGATGTGCCTGGAATCAGATCAATTGTGAATTCTATCTCTCTATCGGGTGGCATTCCCGGTAGTTCCTTAGGAAATACATCCTTAAACTCATTCACTACAGGAATATCTTCAATTCTCACTTCCTTCAGGCTATTTAGTTCCAATCCGATCTCCAACTCACTGTACTTATCTCCTTGGAACACTATTCGACCTCCGATGGAGTTGCGAAGTGATACTGTTTTGTCTCCACAGTTAATCACCGCTCCATTTTCTGTCAACCAATCCATCCCTAGGATGACTGATATGTCCTTCATGGGTATGATGAATAGGTCCGCGAAATACACACAGTCACATATGGTTAGGACTTGTGCTTCTTTCACGTGGGTTACTAAGATCGTTCCCCCCGCGGATAGAACAGTTATAGGGGTTTCTAACTTAGAACATCTAAGCCCGAATCTTTCCACAAACTCCAATCCAAGAAATGATGTGGTTGCTCCAGTATCAAATAATACTTTGCCAGGATGAGTAAGAATGCTTAGCGTACCTAAGACTGTTTGATCCGACTCTTCCGCTTGTTCCAAAGATGTGCAATTCAGCTTTCCATAAGGCTTTCCCCTCTTGTTGTTGTTGTTGTTGTTGTTGTTGTTGCGGTTGCTGTTGTTGTTGTTGTTGTTGTTGCGGTTGTTGTTGTTGTTTCCACCTCGTCCTCCAGAGCTCTGTCCGCTCCAAGACGCCTTGTTTGGACACTCCGGCTTGATGTGTCCCTCCTTCCCACAACCATAACAAATGATTCTGGGTTTCTGACAATCCTTCTGCAAATGACCCTTTAGGCCACAATTGTTGCAGATGATTTGGCTGATTGGATTCTGACTCTGACCTCCCCGGTTGTATTGGCTACCAGTAGTAGGTCGGTATCGGGGTTTGAAACTCCGATCAGGTGTTGGTTTACTGATTGGGTACTTCCTTGGCTCTATACGAGCCCTCTTCCTCCTGTCCTCTTGGACTTGTCGGTAATCATCCTCGAAAGTGATTGCCGAGTCAATCAGTTCCTGGAATTCGGCAGTCCGTGCCAACCTCAGTTGCATCTTCATGTATGGATTCATGCCTTTCATGAACCGCTTCTTCCGCTTCTCCTCTGTATCTACATCCTCAGGTGCATACCTGGATAACCTGTTGAAATCCCGAACATACTGCATGATGGGTGCAGTATTCTGTCTTAGTTCTTCAAACTCCCTCTTCTTCAGCTCCACCACGCTGTCCGGAACATGAGCTTCCCGAAACTTCTTCTTGAACTCCTCCCAGGTGAACACCTTTTCAGGAGGGTGTACTGCTACAAGGTTCTCCCACCATGACGCTGCTGGTCCTGACAACAGATAAGTGGTATATCTGATCTTTTCCTCATCGTTGCAACCAACGGTCTTCAGCTTCCTTTCCGTATCCATAAGCCAATCTTCAGCGTCCATTGGTTCTGGAGCTGATGTAAATGGTAGTGGTCTTGCATTTTGGAAGTCCGATAGTGTTACTCCCTTGTCTTCATTACCCCTATCATTGATGACGTGGGTAAAGAAATCTTGCATGTTCTTGCTCTGGCTTTCCTGGTAACGCCTCCTATCTTCCTCCATTGACCTCATATACTGTTGGAAGTCTGGGTGCATCATTGGGTGTGGTGGTGGTGGTGCATTCTCTGCTCTAGCTGCTGCATCTGCCTCCTCTTTTTCTCTTGCTTCCCGCTCTCTGCGAGCCTCTTCAGTTTCTACTAACGCCATTTCCCCCTAGTCCTGTAACAAAGAGCGATTACTCATAATTACACCATGCAAATGCTTTCTGAGCTCAACTCAATGCCCAGAACTAGTCACACAATGAAATCAAGAAGCAAATACAAAACAAACATTTGTTATGCATATACTTTGTATAATACATAACACACTCACAAACTTATATTACATGTGGTACATATAAACCACTTATTTGGCTCAAAGCCCAAGCCAACGGGAATTTAAAATACGCTCTATTACAATACCACCTAGATTACTTTATTCTTCCTCGGAGCTCTACTCCTCGTCATCATAGCTCGCCTCCGCGTACATCCCTGGGGTCCATCCGGTACAGCGGTTTGTCCTCCGAACACCGTCCGGAATGAAGGTTCTTCCCGTAGGTATGTAGTCTGAATCGGACGAAGTGCCGAGACAGAGATCTGTCATGCCAAAGTAACTAGATAAAGACTCATACATATCCCCAGTGGAATACAGCTCATCTTCTCCTGTCATCCATGGAGGATTCCTATTCACTTGACCCCTCATCTTCTTCTTCTTCTTTTTCTTTGTTCCAGAACTCTCACCTACGACGTACTGGGATGTTTTGGGTAACCCCATCTCCAAATCTAAAGAAATGGAGTTGGTGTCTTTCTCTTCCTGCCCAAAGCTTTGGTTAACATTCTGGTTAACCGCGCCTCCTTCATCCTCTGACTCACAAGTGATGGGTTCTCCTTCATCTCCAAATGGTTCCCCGAAACGCCAACCAGTCGAATTCTCGATTGGTGACTCCGAGCAGTTTAGGTTCCTGGAATCATCTCCCCCATATCCAGACTCATATGATGCTGACACATGTGGATAATGTGGAACAAAGTTGGGTGTAAGTGGATCTTTATGGGATAACTGGTCACTCAAATCTACATAGCTGTCTAGGCTAAAGAAAGGTGTAGTATGTTGTGGTTGTGCTCTCAAATCACGCATCCGAGTTTGGACTTTATCAGGGTCCGTGAACTCAGCTAGCATGTGGTCAATCTCACCTCTCATCTTCATGTGTAAAAGGTACATCGTGGTCAATAAAGACTTACAGCTATCCATGTGCTGTGTCATGCAGCTTCAGGACTTCTGTGTGCTAACACCAAATGATTCAGAGTGGGATCCTCATCTTCCTCGGCATGAGGTATATGAGAAAACTCTGAACATAACAGTTCTACTGACTTGTGCTGCCTTATCTCAAGGATTGCCTTGAATAGGCCCATGTGGTAGGCTGTGGTGATAGTTTTGGCTTCTCCGTATGGCATTATACGACTCATCAGCAGTTTTTCCGGTAGTTGGACCGATACTCTGCACTTGGCTAGGATTTCCCCATCATAGTAGGTATACTTGATAACAGGTATCCGTGGATCACAATGAAGTTCCTTCAGCATCCCACACAGGAGAGCTATTATTGGTCCATCATAATCACCGAGCCAACCCTCAACCTTCCTCAAAGTCCTCTTAGGAAAAGTGTTCGCCATTATGGCTGTATACAAAAGTAGAATATTAGTAGTGATAATGCATCATAATTGCTATAATAAAGAATTATCGCACTAAAACATATGGTTTTGCTATTCTCAAGTGAATAATCACCATATTTCTAGAGAATCCTTTACTATTTCTACTAGACTCCTACAGGTTTCTTCCCTATACTAGGTTTTTCCAACCTAAGGTCGCAACATTTGCTCTGATACCAGCTGCGGTGACCCAGCATACCACTGCATGTTGTAGTATACAAGTTGTTGATATGATCTTTGTGAAGGGACTTCTTCACAAGTTGCCATATCCCTCAGAGTGGTACAACAGAAACATTGCAGGTCATAACACTCCATACTTTATTACAAACATTGTCTTAACAAGTTGGTATTCTCACAGGTCCTATGAGAACACCCTAAGATACTACTTAAATACGATTACAACTCATAACAAATATAAAGAGCTCAACAACTTATTTAGGTAAGTTCTACGTTGCTCGGCTCTATGATGCTAGGGTATGTCACAACTCCTCCACCTCCGTATCATCTAGTCCGTAGACTATCCCATAGTCTACGCCTTCCACCCCGCCGGTAAGATCAGGTTCTTCGTAGACCAGCTCGTAACTTCCTTCTGGTGCTCCATCGTTGATGGCCTCCACTTCCGGATCACAGTCTAGCAAGGGTGTCGAAAGAAAGTGAGTACAGGGGTACTCAGCAAGTTCTAAAAGAGTAAAAAGGTGTTTGATGCACTAGCTACGACCATTGATCAGGAAATCGCAGGTCAATGCATGTTTTGAAATCATTTCTTCAAAAGGTTGCTTTTATTATGAAAACTATGCCCGTCAGTCTTCACAGGTTGATTAGAACTTCGTGGAGTTCCTTTCCTGCCGCGTTCGCAGTTCCCTTCCCGGAACAAGGAGTGACAGCCACAATTTGATACACTCTGCAGAGGTGCGTTACTTTTCCCACAAGAGATCTCACCCTTTTTGCCATCCGCAGGGACTTGCCCCCGTTCACACTTCCTTTTGTGTGAGGCCAGGTATAAAGATCCAAGCCCACACCGCCTTCTCCGTGACTGCAAACCCACCCTTTTGTCCAACCGTACACCTCCAGTAGACTTCCCCCGATAATACGGCTTTACTCATGGTGTACTCCGGACAATCCTTCATAGATCGTAGAGCCATCATCACTAATGGATGGGGATTTAAAAGGCTATCCCAACCTACGGCAGTGCCTCCAACACCCCGCCGGCTCTACCAATCCGTTGGCGTGCAGAAGGGAAAAGATACGACTGGCTTCCCCAGAGCCATTATAGATCTCATGGTCAACGCGATTTGTACGGCGCTAGAATCACTGGACGGCATTGGTAATTTAATCCTAGGGTGATATAACCCATTGCAATGGAACCTCCACCATATCAACACATACCATGGTTCCATTGCCATCCACATAGTCATATTCATAGTTGGAAAGTAACATTTCATTTGCGATGCTGGAATGATAAGTATATAGCTTTGCATTAAAGTAGTAGAAAATACTCAAGTTGACATGAGCAAGGGTGAACTTGCCTGTGGACTGCGAGATAGTGCAGTTCAATGCAGTTGATGGAACCTGGACCTCGGGTTCTGTAAGAAGCATCATTGTCCGGTAAGGACAATGTTATAAAATCCAAATAATGCAATCATGGATGTATTATTTTATGTTGTATCCCTTTACCCCGCTGAGTTATAACAATTTAGGGTTGCGTTTAAGATTTAGGTCTTTGACAGTAATTTACAATTGATTTAAAAGTATAAACCATTTTAATTCACACAAAGTACAACAATTCAAAGTAAAACTATTTACTTGGTGATTCCTTTAATCATTCCAAAAATAATTGAAAATTATAGAGTTACCTCTATAGTTTTTGGAAATAAAAAGGAATATAGTATTTTTCTTGGAAAAATACCCTTTTCAATAGAAATGACTTGGAATATTAGAATTTCATTTTGAAATGTTTGAAAATAAGTATTTGAACTTTGATACGTCTCCGACGTATCGATAATTTCTTGTGTTCCATGCCACATTATTGATGTTATCTACATGTTTTATGCACACTTTATGTCATATTCGTGCATTTTCTGGAACTAACCTATTAACAAGATGCCGAAGTGCCAGTTCCTGTTTTCTGCTGTTTTTGGTTTCAGAAATCCTAGTAACGAAATATTCTCGGAATCGGACGAAATCAATGCCCAGGTTCCTATTTTGCCCGGAAGCATCCAGAACACCCGAGAGCCGCCAGAGGGAAGCCCTGGGGGCCCACACTACACCCTGGCGCGGCCAGAGGGGGGGCCGCGCCGCCCTATGGTGTGGTGGCCCCAGGCCCCATCTGAGGCTGCCCTTCCGCCTATTTAAAGCCTCCGTCGCGAAAACCCTATCACGTTCGACGAAACCCACAGAAACCTTCCAGAGCCGCCGCCATCGCGAAGCCAAGATCTGGGGGACAGGAGTCTCTGTTCCGGCACGCCGCTGGAACGGGGAAGTGCCCCCGGAAGGCTTCTCCATCGACACCGCTGCCATCTCCACCGCCATCTTCATCACCGCTTCTGCTCCCATGAGGAGGGAGTAGTTCTCCATCGAGGCTCGGGGCTGTACCGGTAGCTATGTGGTTAATCTCTCTCCTATGTACTTCAATACAATGATCTCATGAGCTGCTTTACATGATTGAGATCCATATGATGAGCTTTGTATCGCTACTAGTTGTGTGCTACTCATGTGATGTTATTAAAGTAGTCTATTCCTCCTGCATGGTGTAAAGGTGACTAGTGTGTGCACCATGTGGTTCTTGTCGTAGGCTATGATCATGATCTCTTGTAGATTGTGGAGTTAATTATCATTATGATAGTATTGATGTGATCTATTCCTCCTTCATAGTGTAATGTGGACAGTGTGTGCACTATGTTAGTTCTTGGTTTATTTTGCAATGATCTATTATGCTCTAAGGTTATTTAAATATGAACATTGAATATTGGAGCTTGTTAACTCCGGCATTGAGGGTTCGTGTAATCCTACACAATGTGTTCATCATCCAACAAAAGAGTGTATATAGCACATATGAGAAAGAGTTATTTATTATGCGATCAATGTTGAGAGTGTCCACTAGTGAAAGTGTAATCCCTAGGCCTTGTTCCTAAATACTGCTATCGCTGCTTGTTTACTGTTTTACTGTGTTACTACTGCTGCGTTACTACTGCTTGTTTACTGTCCTGGGCAAAGCACTTTTCTGGTGCCGTTGCTACTGCTACTATATATTCATACCACCTGTATTTCACTATCTCTTCGCCGAACTAGTGCACCTATTAGGTGTGTTGGGGACACAAGAGACTTCTTGCTTTGTGGTTGCAGGGTTGCATGAGAGGGATATCTTTGACCTCTTCCTCCCTGAGTTCGATAAACCTTGGGTGATCCACTTAAGGGAAAACTTGCTGCTGTTCTACAAACCTCTGCTCTTGGAGGCCCAACACTGTCTACAGGAAAAGGAGGGGGCGTAGACATCAAGCTATTTTCTGGCGCCGTTGCCGGGGAGGAAAGGTAAAAGGTACTCACACTCCGGATCTCGGCTACTAAGCTATTTTCCGGCGCCGTAAGTACTCAAAGCTATTTCCTTTAGATCCTGCAATTGCATCTTTTTGTTTCTTGTTTACACTAGTTTGGCATAATGGACAAGAATGAGCTTCTTATGGTATTTCCTGATTTAAAACATGGATTGTTTGATGCGAAAATTAAAAAACCTATGGAATCTTATTTGCATGCTGGTAGTAATATTAGTATGAACGCTTTGAACACCATTGTTGATAATGATATAGAAAGTTCTAAGCTTGGGGAAGCTGGTTTTCATGATCTTTTTAGTCCCCCAAGCATTGAGGAGAAAATTTTCTTTGATGATACTTTGCCTCCTATTTATGATGATTATAATGATAGTAGCCTTTTGTTGCCACCTGTTATGGAGGATAAATTTGATTATGATTACAATATGCCTCCTATATTTGATAGCTACTTTGTTGAATTTGCTCCCACTACAACTAATAAAATTGATTATGCCTATGTGGAGAGTAATAATTTTATGCATAAGACTCATGATAAGAATGCTTTATGTGATAGTTATATTGTTGAGTTTGCTCATGATGCTACTGAAAGTTATTATGAGAGAGGAAAATATGGTTGTAGAAATTTTCATGTTACTAAAACACCTCTCTATGTGCTGAAAATTTTCAAGCTACACTTGTTTTATCTTCCTATGCTTGTTACTTTGCTCTTCATGAACTTGTTTATTTACAAGATTCCTATGCATAGGAAGCATGTTAGGCTTAAATGTGTTTTGAATTTGCCTCTTGATGCTCTCTTTTGCTTCAAATACTATTTCTTGCGAGTGCATCATTAAAACTGCTGAGCCCATCTTAATGGCTATAAAGAAAGAACTTCTTGGGAGATAACCCATGTGTTATTTTGCTACAGTACTTTTTTTTATATTTGTGTCTTGGAAGTTGTTTACTACTGTAGCAACCTCTACTTATCTTAGTTTTGTGTTTTGTTGTGCCAAGTGAAGCCTCTAATCGAAGGTTGATACTAGATTTGGATTTCTGCGCAGAAACAGATTTCTATCTGTCACGAATCTGTGCTGTTTTCTCTGTAGAAAAATTATAAAAATATGCCAATTTACGTGCGTGTTCCTCAGATATGTACACAACTTTCATTAGTTTTGAGTTTTCTGATTTGAGTAACGGAAGTATTTATTAAAAATTCGTCTTTACGGACTGTTCTGTTTTGACAGATTCTGCCTTTTATTTCGCATTGCTTCTTTCGCTGTGTTGGGTGGATTTCTTTGTTCCATTACCTTCCAGTAGCTTTGAGCAATGTCCAGAAGTGTTAAGAATAATTGTGTCACCTCTGAACATGTGAGTTTTTGATTATGTACTAACCCCTCTAATGAAGTTTATGAGAAGTTTGGTGTGAAGGAAGTTTTCAAGGGTCAAGAGAGGAGGATGATATACTATGATCAAGAAGAGTGAAAGCTCTAAGCTTGGGGATGCCCCGGTGGTTCACCCCTGCATATTCTAAGAAGACTCAAGCGTCTAAGCTTGGGGATGCCCAAGGCATCCCCTTCTTCATCGACAAATTATCAGGTTCCTTCTCTTGAAACTATATTTTTATTCGGTCACATCTTATGTGCTTTGCTTGGAGCGTCTGCATGTTTCTTATTTTTGTTTGTGTTTGAATAAATGCTTGTGTGGGAGAGAGACACGCTCCGCTGTTGCATATGAACACATGTGTTCTTAGCTTTTAATATTCATGGCGAAGTTTCTTCTTCGTTAAATTGTTATATGGTTGGAATTGGAAAATGATACATGTAGTAAATTGCTATAATGTCTTGGATAATGTGATACTTGGCAATTGTTGTGCTCATGTTTAAGCTCTTGCATCATATACTTTGCACCTATTAATGAAGAAATGCATAGAGCTTGCTAAAATTTGGTTTGCATATTTGGTTTCTCTAAGGTCTAGATAATTTCTAGTATTGAGTTTGAACAACAAGGAAGACGGTGTAGAGTCTTATAATGTTTTCAATATGTCTTTTATGTGAGTTTTGCTGCACCGGTTCATCCTTGTGTTTGTTTCAAACAACCTTGCTAGCCTAAGCCTTGTATCGAGAGGGAATACTTCTCATGCATCCAAAATACTAGAGCCAACCACTATGCCATTTGTGTCCACCATACCTACCTACTACATGGTATTTCTCCGCCATTCCAAAGTAAATTGCTTGAGTGCTACCTTTAAAATTCCATCATTCACCTTTGCAATATATAGCTCATGGGACAAATAGCTTAAAAACTATTGTGGTATTGAATATGTACTTATGCACTTTATCTCTTATTAAGTTGCTTGTTGTGCGATAACCATGTTCCTGGGGACGCCATCAACTACCTTTTGTTGAATTTCATGTGAGTTGCTATGCATGTTCGTCTTGTCTGAAGTAAGAGAGATCTACCACCTTATGGTTAAGCATGCATATTGTTAGAGAAGAACATTGGGCCGCTAACTAAAGCCATGATCCATGGTGGAAGTTTCAGTTTTGGACAATATCCTCAATCTCATATGAGAAAATTAATTGTTGTTACATGCTTATGCATAAAAGAGGAGTCCATTATCTGTTGTCTATGTTGTCCCGGTATGGATGTCTAAGTTGAGAATAATCAATAGCGAGAAATCCGATGCGAGCTTTCTCCTTAGACCTTTGTACAGGCGGCATAGAGGTACCCCTTTGTGACACTTGGTTAAAACATGTGCATTGCGATGATCCCGGTAGTCCAAGCTAATTAGGACAAGGTGCGGGCACTATTAGTATACTATGCATGAGGCTTGCAACTTGTAAGATATAATTTACATGATACATATGCTTTATTACTTCCGTTGACAAAATTGTTTCATGTTTTCAAAATCAAAGCTCTAGCACAAATATAGCAATCGATGCTTTTCCTCTATGGAGGACCATTCTTTTACTTTCATTGTTGAGTCAGTTCACCTATTTCTCTCCACCTCAAGAAGCAAACACTTGTGAACTGTGCATTGATTCCTACATACTTGCATATTGCACTTGTTATATTACTCTATGTTGACAATATCCATGAGATATACATGTTACAAGTTGAAAGCAACCGCTGAAACTTAATCTTCCATTGTGTTGCTTCAATACCTTTACTTTGATTTATTGCTTTATGAGTTAACTCTTATGCAAGACTTATTGATGCTTGTCTTGAAGTACTATTCATGAAAAGTCTTTGCTATATGATTCAGTTGTTTACTCATGTCATATACATTGTTTTGATCGCTGCATTCACTACATATGCTTTACAATAGTATGATCAAGGTTATGATGGCATGTCAATCCAGAAATTATCTTTGTTATCGTTTTACCTGCTCGGGACGAGCAGAACTAAGCTTGGGGATGCTGATACGTCTCCGACGTATCGATAATTTCTTGTGTTCCATGCCACATTATTGATGTTATCTACATGTTTTATGCACACTTTATGTCATATTCGTGCATTTTCTGGAACTAACCTATTAACAAGATGCCGAAGTGCCAGTTCCTGTTTTCTGCTGTTTTTGGTTTCAGAAATCCTAGTAACGAAATATTCTCGGAATCGGACGAAATCAACGCCCAGGTTCCTATTTTGCCCAGAAGCATCCAGAACACCCGAGAGCCGCCAGAGGGAAGCCCTGGGGGGGCCCCACACTACACCCTGGCGTGGCCAGAGGGGGGGCCGCGCCGCCCTATGGTGTGGTGGCCCCAGGCCCCCTCCGAGGCTGCCCTTCCGCCTATTTAAAGCCTCCGTCGCGAAAACCCTATCACGTTCGACGAAACCCACAGAAACCTTCCAGAGCCGCCGCCATCGCGAAGCCAAGATCTGGGGGACAGGAGTCTCTGTTCCGGCACGCCGCCGGAACGGGGAAGTGCCCCCGGAAGGCTTCTCCATCGACACCGCTGCCATCTCCACCGCCATCTTCATCACCGCTGCTGCTCCCATGAGGAGGGAGTAGTTCTCCATCGAGGCTCGGGGCTGTACCGGTAGCTATGTGGTTAATCTCTCTCCTATGTACTTCAATACAATGATCTCATGAGCTGCTTTACATGATTGAGATCCATATGATGAGCTTTGTATCGCTACTAGTTGTGTGCTACTCATGTGATGTTATTAAAGTAGTCTATTCCTCCTGCATGGTGTAAAGGTGACTAGTGTGTGCACCATGTGGTTCTTGTCGTAGGCTATGATCATGATCTCTTGTAGATTGTGGAGTTAATTATCATTATGATAGTATTGATGTGATCTATTCCTCCTTCATAGTGTAATGTGGACAGTGTGTGCACTATGTTAGTTCTTGGTTTATTTTGCAATGATCTATTATGCTCTAAGGTTATTTAAATATGAACATTGAATTGTGGAGCTTGTTAACTCCGGCATTGAGGGTTCGTGTAATCCTACGCAATGTGTTCATCATCCAACAAAAGAGTGTATGTAGCACATATGAGAAAGAGTTATTTATTATGCGATCAATGTTGAGAGTGTCCACTAGTGAAAGTGTAATCCCTAGGCCTTGTTCCTAAATACTGCTATCGCTGCTTGTTTCTTGTTTCTTGTGTTACTACTGCTGCGTTACTACTGCTTGTTTACTGTCCTGGGCAAAGCACTTTTCTGGTGCCGTTGCTACTGCTACTATATATTCATACCACCTGTATTTCACTATCTCTTCACCGAACTAGTGCACCTATTAGGTGTGTTGGGGACACAAGAGACTTCTTGCTTTGTGGTTGCAGGGTTGCATGAGAGGGATATCTTTGACCTCTTCCTCCCTGAGTTCGATAAACCTTGGGTGATCCACTTAAGGGAAAACTTGCTGCTGTTCTACAAACCTCTGCTCTTGGAGGCCCAACACTGTCAACAGGAAAAGGAGGGGGCGTAGACATCAAACTTATTTGAGATTTTTCCTTGAATTTTAATTACAAGGAAATAATAATTTTAAATTCCAAGTTATTATTTAAATTCTTAAAATTCATAATTTTGAATTTGTTTCATAAATTCCATTTCATATTTTATTCTTGTTAAGATTTATTTTTCATTCATTAATCCAATTTTTAATGGATTTTTAGAGTTGTTTTTGATTTATTAAAATTTGGTAAAGTTCTGGCCTTTTATTAAATGTTAAAAGACCAAAATACCCCCCTGGACCCCTATTGGGCCCAGCCCATTTGCTTAAACCCAGGGACGGCCCAATAAGGCTAATCCCATTTTGGGTTCGGTGGCGCCGAAGCGGCCCACCCCACTCTCACTCAGTCGGCCCTCTCACTCGTTCGACCTAACCCTAACCTCTGGCGACACCTGTGGCGATGGCGTCGCCGCCATGGCCGCCGCCGTGCTCCGGCCATCTCCGTGCTTCCCTTACCTCGCCACCTACCTGATCTGGACCGCCGCGAGACGATCTATCGATCTGTCCGCGTGGTTTCTCCGATTGCTTCCTCGCCTGGCGAATCGCCTCCTCTCTGGATCTCGTGGAGAATCGCCTAGGGCGATTGGGTGGTCTCCGACGAGCTCTCGCCCTCGCCGTCGACGTGTGCGCCTCCGAGACCGACCTGGCGCGGGTGCTGCTCGCAGCGCCTATGCCGTCGTCTCCGTGCCGTGCTGCTGTGGTGGTGTTCGTCGGCGTAACGCCGGCGCCTTCCCTGGCTTTGCAGCTGCTATGGCCGCGCGAGCACTGCCTCGCCATGCCATAGCCTCTGCCACCAGGCGCGTGTAAGTTGCTCTGCTCCTTCTCCTTCTCCTCTCCATGCCTGTGCGCCTCCCAAGATTCTGTGCTCCTTCTTCTCTTGTTCTACTGCTCTCTGATGATCCTGTGATCATGCAGAGCCTTGCTACTGCTGCTTAAGCTACCTGTGCTTTCATTTTCTGCAAGCCCTGGCCAATTTACCAATCTCTGGTACTGGCCAGTGTGTGTTGCTGGCTGTGCATGTCATGTGTTGCTTGCTTACTGCTTGCTATGCCATGCTGTTCATGCTTATGAGCTTGCTATGCTTACTGGCATATTATACTTGCTTGTTTAGGTGTACTGCTATGCCTCTGTGACACTTGTGAAGGCCAGTGATGCCTGTGATATGCTTCAGTGCTTCCTATGCAAGCCAATGATCCATTGGATCATTCCTTGCTTGTTGGCTAACTTCCCTGTGTAGCTTGGCTTGCTATAATTGATCCATTTGATCAATTGATTGTCAGTGATAGCTTACTGGCTAATACTGTGACTAAGTGATTCAATTATCTTGTGATGCTGATGCTCAAGCATCACTATGATGTTTCTTACTTGTGCTGTTGCTCATCTTAGCTACCTAGACTTGCTCTAGTGGCTATGGATTAAACGGTGTTGCCTTATAGTATGCTACTGTCAGTGCTTAGCATGGATCTGTGATAAATTCATGCTTGTATTAATTAAATTATGATGAACTGCTTATGCAGTGATGATTAAATTACTTGCTTGTATATGAATTTGCTGTTCATGATTCTTTTACAAGCAAATAGATTCTGAATCCATTTCTGGATAGTGATGCTTTGTATTTGGCTTGGTCTTGGGATGGTTCTAAGTGTGCTGTGACCTCAGTAGCCTTGCTACTGACTGGTTGCTCACATGGTTGGTTGGATCTTGTTGGCTACTCATCTTTGCTTGCATATTTGGGGATCATAATAAATATGAATGCCAATATGCTTGCCTGTGAAGAAATCTAGGGTTTCTTGATGGTTGCATGCTTAGGATTTTCTGTGTAGTCTTGGTTAGCTGCTAAACCTTGCAATACATCTACTGGTGCTATCTGTGCATGAGATCTTGCTAGTGTGTGCATCTATGCATGTTTGCTAGTTTCTGTGCACAAGATCTGTATCTGGATGATTTCTGTTTTAGTGGCTTCTAGACTGGCAGTAATCCTTGGTGAAAACCAAGTGATGATCTACCCATATGAGCATCTGCTCATCCCATGCTTATTTCATGCATATGTGATGGATCAGATCCATTGGATCTGTCCAGGTATTTGGTATACCTTGTTCCAGCTCCTAGTGTGAAATTTTGTGTTGATGCAGACTTGTGGTTTGTGTCACAGCCCTTCACCTCCAGGTCTTGGATGATCTTCTCAGGTCACCATGATTTCTGGTGGTTGAGTGGTTGTGTGTGTTGGTTCTGTTCTTGAGCAAGAACTGGATGAACTATGTTATACTACCTTCACCTTACCTTGTGAATCCTTATCTGGTCGACTGGTTAATGTTTCTAGGGTTTGTGCCCCTTTTATATGAACTCTACTTCTGTTCTTGCAATGACACACAAGCCTGGCTTGCTCTGGTGACTAAGCTTGTGCATTGCCTTGCTGTAGCCTGCCCAGCACACCTGAGCTGTGTGCTCTCATATGCTGAAACTTGAGCCCCTGGTGGTGCTCAGGTTTGGTCTGCTGTTGCACTTATCTTGTGCTGTCCAGAGTTTTGGACAAGCACAAGTGTACAGGACAGCTGGTTCTGTCCAAACTGAATTCTTTGGCTAACACTAACATTCTGGCTAGTACTTGCTGTTTTGTTCTTGCAGGTTTTGAAGATGAATATGATCATGAAGATATACTTCAAGTCATTTAGTCTAGGTTTTAGTTTAGGAGCAATATTGTAATCTTCATTTTCATTTCTGTTTATTATTCATCAATTCTTGTATCAAGAATATTGTAAAGACAATGTAATCTGTGTTGTGATATCAATAAAGCTCAAATTTTACTTATGAGCTTTTGATTTGTGTAATGTTTATATTCTGGAATAAATGTTGTATTTATTATTCACTTTGAAATTCAAAGTTATTTGAATTCATAATTTGTTTTTGAATTGTGAATTCAATTTCCATATTCATTTATACTTAATGTTTGATATTCCAAATGCATCTTATTTGTCAAATGAAATCAATTCCCCAAATCAACAAGATACAAAAGAGATCATGTCGAAATTTCCCTAACTCACATTGCCTAACCCTAAGTGCAAAATGAGAGAGAACCTCGATCCCTCTTAGGTTTAGTTGCAATAAGGCGCGAAAATTTCCCCTGTTTTGCGATGAAATGCACATCCCATTTCTAAATCTACCCTTCGTTGTTCCTATGTTCTGGGTTATTACATTAGGCTTTAGTCATAGTATTCATGGCGAAAGTTTCTTCTTCGTTAAATTGTTATATGGTTGGAATTGGAAAATGATACATGTAGTAATTGCTAAAATGTCTTGGATAATGTGATACTTGGCAATTGTTGTGCTCATGTTTAAGCTCTTGCATCATATACTTTGCACCTATTAATGAAGAAATACATAGAGCTTGCTAAAATTTGGTTTGCATAATTGGTCTCTCTAAGGTCTAGATAATTTCTAGTATTGAATTTGAACAACAAGGAAGACGGTGTAGAGTCTTATAATGTTTACAATATGTCTTTTATGTGAGTTTTGCTGCACCGCTTCATCCTTGTGTTTGTTTCAAATAGCCTTGCTAGCCTAAACCTTGTATCGAGAGGGAATACTTCTCATGCATCCAAAATCCTTGAGCCAACCACTATGCCATTTGTGTCCACCATACCTACCTACTACATGGTATTTCTCCGCCATTCCAAAGTAAATTGCTTGAGTGCTACCTTTAAAATTTCCATTCTTCACCTTTGCAATATATAGCTCATGGGACAAATAGCCTAAAAACTATTGTAGTATTGAATATGTACTTATGCACTTTATCTCTTATTAAGTTGCTTGTTGTGCGATAACCATGTTCCTGGGGACGCCATCAACTACTCTTTGTTGAATATCATGTGAGTTGCTATGCATGTTCGTCTTGTCCGAAGTAAGGGAGATTTACCACTAAAATGGTTAGAGCATGCATACTATTAGAGAAGAACATTGGGCCGCTAACTAAACCCATGATCCATGGTGGAAGTTTCAGTTTTGGACAAATATCCTCAATCTCATATGAGAAAATTAATTGTTGCTACATGCTTATGCATAAAAGAGGAGTCCATTATCTGTTGTCTATGTTGTCCCGGTATGGATGTCTAAGTTGAGAATAATCAATAGCGAGAAATCCGATGCGAGCTTTCTCCTTAGACCTTTGTACATGCGGCATAGAGGTACCCCTTTGTGACACTTGGTTAAAACATGTGCATTGCAATGATAATCCAGGTAATCCGAGCTAATTAGGACAAGGTGCGGGCACTATTAGTATACTATGCATGAGGCTTGCAACTTGTAGGATATAATTTACATAACACATATGCTTTATTACTACCGTTGACAAAATTGTTTCTTGTTTTCAAAATCAAAGCTCTAGCACAAATATAGCAATCGATGCTTTCCTCTTTGAAGGACCTTTCTTTTACTTTTATTGTTGAGTCAGTTCACCTATTTCTCTCCACCTCAAGAAGCAAACACTTGTGTGAACTGTGCATTGATTCCTACATACTTGCATATTGCACTTGTTATATTACTCTATGTTGACAATATCCATGAGATATACATGTTACAAGTTGAAAGCAACCGCTGAAACTTAATCTTCCTTTGTGTTGCTTCAATACCTCTACTATGAATTATTGCTTTATGAGTTAACTCTTATGCAAGACTTATTGATGCTTGTCTTGAAGTACCATTCATGAAAAGTCTTTGCTATATGATTCAGTTGTTTACTCATGTCATTTACATTGTTTGGATCGCTGCATTCATTACATATGCTTACAATAGTATGATCAAGGTTATGATGGCATGTCACTCCAGAAATTATCTTTGTTATCGTTTACCTGCTCGGGACGAGCAGAAACTAAGCTTGGGGGTGCTGATACGTCTCCGACGTATCGATAATTTCTTATGTTCCATGCCACATTATTGATGATATCTACATGTTTTATGTCATATTTATGCATTTTCCGGCACTAACCTATTAACGAGATGCCGAAGAGCCAGTTGCTGTTTTCTGCTGTTTTTGGTTTCAGAAATCCTAGTAAGGAAATATTCTCGGAATTGGACGAAATCAACGCCCAGGGGCCTATTTTCACACGAAGCTTCCAGAAGACCGAAGAGAAGACGAAGTGGGGCCACGAGGCGGCGCCACAGTAGGGCGGCGCGGCCCAGGAGCTGGCCGCGCGGCCCTAGCGTGTGGGCCCCTCGTGACTCTCCCGACTCTGCCCTTCCGCCTACAAATAGCCTTCATCGCGAAACCCCCAGTACCGAGAGCCACGATACGGAAAACCTTCCAGAGACGCCGCCGCCGCCAATCCCATCTCGGGGGATTCAGGAGATCGCCTCCGGCACCCTGCCGGAGAGGGGAATCATCTCCCGGAGGACTCTACACCGCCATGGTCGCCTCCGGAGTGATGAGTGAGTAGTTCACCCCTGGACTATGGGTCCATAGCAGTAGCTAGATGCTTGTCTTCTCCTAATTATGCTTCATTGTTGGATCTTGTGAGCTGCCTAACATGATCAAGATCATCTATCTGTAATACTATATGTTGTGTTTGCTCCGATGGATAGAGAATACTATGTTATGTTGATTATCAATCTATGTGTTGTTTATGATCTTGCATGCTCTCCGTTACTAGTAGATGCTTTGGCCAAGTTGATGCTTGTAACTCCAAGAGGGAGTATTTATGCTCGATAGTGGGTTCATGTCTCCGTGAATCTGGGGGAGTGACAGAAGCCCCTAAGGTTATGGATGTGCTGTTGCCACTAGGGATAAAACATTGATGCTATGTCCGAGGATGTAGTTATTGATTACATTACGCACCATACTTAATGCAATTGTCTTGTTGTTTGCAACTTAATACTGGAAGGGGTTCGGATGATAACCTGAAGGTGGACTTTTTAGGCATAGATGCATGCTGGATAGCGGTCTATGTACTTTGTCGTAATGCCCAACTAAATCTCACAATACTCATCATATCATGTATGTGCATGGTCATGCCCTCTCTATTTGTCAATTGCCCAACTGTAATTTGTTCACCCAACATGCTATTTATCTTATGGGAGAGACACCTCTAGTGAACTGTGGACCCCGGTCCATTCTTTTAATCGAATACAATCTACTGCAATACTTGTTCTACTGTTCTCTGCAAACAATCATCATCCACACTATACATCATCCTTTGTTACAGCAAGCCGGTGAGATTGACAACCTCACTGTTTCGTTGGGGCAAAGTACTTTGGTTGTGTTGTCCAGGTTCCACGTTGGCGCCGGAATCCCTGGTGTTGCGCCGCACTACATCTCGCCGCCATCAACCTTCAACGTGCTTCTTGGCTCCTACTGGTTCGATAAACCTTGGTTTCTTACTGAGGGAAAACTTGCCGCTGTACGCATCACACCTTCCTCTTGGGGTTCCCAACGGACGCATGCTGTACGCGTATCACTTAACGAGACTAGAAATGGCTATGCTCGCTGGGCGAGTATATATATATATATCGCCAGGCGCTATATGGTAGGTTTAGTGGCAGCAAAACTATAACCAATAGAGACACACTACAACATCCGTCTAATCAGAGAAGATAAGAGAGCGCACAAGGTAACAGATAAATACTACACAAACATAACACAGCCAAATACACATATCCCCTCCAACAATTGCGAAGAGGCAATGTAAAAGGCACTCAACGGTGGACAAGTTTTATTAGGTATCGGTTGTAGTAAGGCTATATTACTACGCAAGTTATCAGCAGGCTATTAACAACAAGTAAAAGGTGTAAGTTGTCTATGATAGAGTCATACAGCTCCAAGTCGTCCATAACCGTGGACACGGTTTATCGATAAGATGTAACCCTGTAGGGGTGCCCAAATGTGCCCACACGCATGCTCAACCCACTGGCGACAGGTGGATATCACGACTCGCACTCTCCTTCTCGACAATAATGTCCAGGAAGCCAGCTAACTAAGTTAACCTGTATCGAAGTCCGGCTATGCTCCGAAGCGGACTTAGTTGTTTGCGTCTACAGCTTTCGGATGGAAACAGTGCCCGCAGGGTGAATCCAACTTCAGCAATACGTACCGCATCCTACAAGCATGCAAGAGAAAACGAGGTTACAAGGAAACATGGCTTCCCCAAAAGTAACATCATATCATCTGACCACAAAGAAACATGCTTGCACGCCCGGGAGAATCAAACAAACCTTCAAACTAATTGTGGCCACTGGACAAAGCTGTAGATTCCGGCAGTGGTCAAGGGGAAACCCGGTAAGAATACCCACGTGTGGATAGAGCTCTCAGTCTCGGAACAGATAACAAGAACTCGGGTCCTAGGGGACATTAGTGAGTCAAAGTTCCGATGCTTTCACAAAGGGGCTCACAGATGCCTCTGCTTACAATTTTAATTGTTAACAATTAAGTAAAGCATGTGTATCTCCAACAAACTAATATATCATGTGATAACCACCCAACAACCCAACATATCCCGATAACAGATCGATATAAACAACAGAGCCTAAACACACCTACGACTCGCAAGGCTCAAACATCAAGCAACGGCTATGGGTAATGAATGGTGCATATAGGATTGTTATGGTAAACAAGTGGAATAAGACACGTGACTCGATAAAGAATCACAACATAAGGATAGCAGTGCGAGGGAGAGAGTAAAATAGGTGAAGAGAGAGGGCTCGCCTGTGAAAAGCTGCAGAAGAACTTATCGAAGAACTCGTCGTATCTCACATCAACACTTCGCGATCCTATCCAGGAAGAAGGAAATGCTGGAACTCACAATGGGTGCAAGTCTTACTACTACGAAGGAAGAATCATCATGATTGAGATGATTTGCATGGCATGGCAGCGATGGTGCAATGCAACTTATCCAATTTAAGCGGAGTCGGAACCCCGGAGAAACAAATTACAGTTGAAGTTGCAAATCTACCGGCAAATTTAAGTGTTGGTTAGCATGGCATAGCATGGCAAGGGTGAGCTACTTCAATATTAAACGGAGCGAGGAATCCCTAATTGGAAATCCCAAAATACTCCGCATATTATGTGAGGTGAATATGCACGACTATCAACGAGCGACATGATGCGAGATGCAAACAGATGAATGGATGGCATATTAATGTTCCTTGCATTTTTCTTATCAAAATTGATATATAACACTTTTCATTTTGAATTACCAATTAAAAGTTATTAAGTTATTAAGTTTTGTTATTAAATTTTAGAAAACAGGATTTATTTAAAATACAAAAGGACCCGAAAACAAGACAGGGCCTGGGGAAGGACCCCGGGTTGTTTTGTAATAGTTCCAGGGGGTTTTCGTGTAAACCAACAAAACCAGGGATGCCGGATTGCTTAAGAGAAGGTGCAGGGGTTTTTCTGGAAGATTTCCAGATCTGGATCCAGAAGAGGTTAGCTCACCGTGCGGGGCACTAGCCCGAGAGGCTGACGCGTGGGGCCCATGGCCACGTCAGCGGCCAGCGTGGCGAAGCTTCTGCTGTTGCTGCTGAACCTGACGAAACTGAACAAGATCAGGTGTTGCACGTGCTGCGGAAGAAATCGCGTCGGCGACTGACTGGTGAAGGCGTGCGGCGGTAGAAAAAGGGAGGTGAAGGGAACGGCGTGGATCACTGAGGGTTGACGACGAGCTCGGCGTCGGCGGGACGTTCCAGATGCGAGGAAGGGGAGGCAGAACGAGGTGGTGCGCGCGGGCAGCAGGCGGACAAAGGTACACGCGACTGGTATGGAGATAGCAGTCGCGTGCACCCGTGAGCACGCACTGCGGGTACTTTATGGACCTGAGTACAGTCAGGTCCCACATACTAGTCGCGTGCGCTACCCTCCGTTACGCTTCCATTACACGTGTACCAGTTGCGTGCTTACTTTTGGTATGCGACTACTAATACCAGTCGCGTGCATTTTGATGGGTGCGCTGCCATTGAGCGTTCCCCTATAGCGTTTTCACTACTAGTGTGTTAATTAGATTTCTACCTTACACATCACAAGTAATCCAAATAGTATTGCATTCAATTGAAGGAGATACATATTGGAAGCCTCTCTTGCCCTTCTTGCTAAATACAACCTTTAACATGAACTAGAAATAAAATGACAATACGATAAAACTAAACAAATACGATAATGCTAGCATGCTCATACACATACGAGCTCAACATCTTATTCACTCCATTTCTTGAGGAAACTTAATCGCGCTTAGACCATGGAGTTATTCTTCTTATTCATGACCTCCTGAATAATAGGCCCGACAACTTCAAACTTCATTGGTTTGGGCAGAAATATATCAGCACCAGCGCTCATGAATGATTGTTCGAGATCATAACCGGCTGATACTCCAACAATCTTCACATGACTTTCTCCCAAAGCACGGATCTTCTCAATGGCCTGCCAAATAAGGAAAAAGGTACATTCAAGCAAACTATAAAGTAAACAAATAAAATATCTATTTAGGAAACATGAAAAAAAATATTAATTGTAATACCTCAGGACCGGACATTACTGGCATTTCCTTGTCACAAAAAATAATGTCAAACTTCTTTCCCTCGAGAAACAGTTGCACAGCTTCGCTCCCATTTTCAGCCACAGTAATCTCGCAGTGGAACTTCCGCAGGATGGTGGAGAGAATAAATGCATGAACAGGCGTATCCTCCACAATAAGGGCCTTCACGGGGGATCCTTGGACGGTGGAAGTCGTCATTAGCTAAGCAAACTGTAAATAGAACACATATGTTTATTATTTCTAATCCATGCAATACATGTAAAGCGATTGTTCTAAGGTATTCTCAATAACAGAAATAAAAAAAAACAATTGGAAACCAAAATGTTGTATATATAAATAGTTGCAAAATCATTAGAAATAATTCCTACAAATAATCTGGAAGTTAGGTATTTGCTTGAAGTACATACCAGCTGATGGAAATATATGCTAAATCTAGCAGTAAGTTCAACTCATCAAATATTTCTATTGCGAGACGTGTGCGCACTTTATTAATACTCATGAGGGAAAGACGGAAAAACAAGATTTGAATTTAAGAGGATTACAGGAACATCACAAAATGATGAAATAGAACAAGCAAATCTTGTGTTGCATATGGATATTTTTTCATGCGTTGTTCTACAATAGGTAGAATCAAAAACCTTTTAAGGATGACCTTAGCATAAAAACAAACATGAAAAAACACAACATGTACATATAGATGCATATGCATGATTGCACCTCTAACAGTCTCTTCTATGTAAATCACGGATATATAAACTTCTAGATGATGATGAATAAAAGGGAAACTAAAGCAAGAAATAGGGACCTTAGAGCTAGCTAGAGCTTATGGAACAGGAGGGGTAGCAAATGCAGATAGATATCTTTTTGCTCTTGTTGCTTGAGGTTTAATTTGGTGTTGTGTGCCTTGTAGCCCCTCTATGTCTGGGTATTTATAGGGAAAACGAGAGGAGCGCCTCCCCTAGGCCGGTTGATCTCGACCGTCCATTTGAAAATTATGCCTACGCCAATGTGCAAATATCTCCACCGCTTCACACCAAAATAATAAGGGGAGAATAAATGAGGATATTGGCAATATCTTTTGTTATAAATGATCCATATATATTTCATATTTTCAGATATTGCCCACAAATGTATGGCTTTTAAATTTATCGATTATCGCACCACAAAAGATCACCCTATGTGTAAGTATATTTGTCTTGACATGTTGTCATACCTGGATACCAAAATGGGATTATAAATCATTTATTTTTTGCCATTAACAAAGGATGGATGTATGTGCATATTGTTATGGTGATTAGTACAATTAAAGGATTAAAACCTATTATGAACATGTGTCCATGATAGATATAAAATGTACCTAAGAAGATATTGCAACTAATATTCCAGATCTATCACACATTAGTTACCTCGTTCTCCAGATTGTCTTAATCTGATATCTATAATTCCATCTTGTATACGTGCACATGGGCGTAACTTAAATAATGATGATCTAAACCCGATTATACATGTGTGTTGATTGCATGTGCTAAGAGCGCACTAATTCCATCCGAGATTTATAAATATAATAATAATAAAATAAAGTTATATATCATTAAAAATTCTAACTCCCGAGAGTGATGTGCGTAGAGCACGCAGTTGGGAAACCCCAAGAGTAAGGTATGATGAGCGCAGCAGCAAGTTTTCCCTCGGTAAGAAACCGAGGTTTAATAGATCAGTATGAGAAACAAAACCCTTTTGAAGGTTGTTGATAGCTGGGCAGGGCACACTACCAGTGTTAACAACAATGTGGAACCTGCACACAACACAACCACAATACTTTGCCCCAATTTACAGTGAGGTTGTCAATCTCACCGGTTTTGCTGAAAACAAAGGATTTGATGTATAATACGGAAGGAGATTTTTGTTTAGATTGTAATAAAGAGAACATTACTTTCAGTAAAGAAATAGAATAGGTTTTTGCAGTAGATGTTTTATCAGTGTAAAAGAAAGGACCGGGATCCATAGTTCACTAGAGGTGTCTCTCCATAAAGATAGATAAAATGTTGGGTAAACAAATTACAGCTGGGCAATAAAGATCATACATGACAAGATGATTACTACGAGATTCATTTGGGCATTACAACATGATTCATAGGACCGTAATCCAACTGCATCTATGACTAATAATCCACCCTCAGGATATCATCCGAACAACTTTATTCGTGTTTGGGGGGATTTGGGGGGATTTGGTTGGCTAGGGAGAGAGATCTACGTGATTGAAGCTTATGAAGTATGGAGGCAAGAGATTGTTATTCTTGTTGGCATATCTTATTTTAGGAGGAAAAAGGCTCACCATTTTATATCTTGTACAGGCCTTGGAGCCATTGAAGCGTCAAGGGGGTAGATTATCCATGTTTATTAATCCCATATGACCCCCCCCCCCCTCGCCCGGATGATCCACCCGGACCAGACAAAACTTCCTTCTGGGGGATGTAGAATCTTGCCGCCCCCTCTCCTCGTGGAGTGCCAATTATCTGTATGGGGGCCGGTTAAAAACACTGCTACCCCTCTTTCTGCAAGCTTGCCATCTCTCTGATGTTGGGGCGGATAGAAATCACGTTCGGGTGCGGATGGAAATTACATCTGCCCCTATCTCTGCAGCTTAAATTCAAGCCATTTCTTATAGGGTATTTTTATGGGTATCCCCTCCACCACTGCTAGAATCTATAGCCTCATCCAGTGGCCACACAACTAGATTGCGGCATTTCCTTTTTGTTCTTGCATGAGTTAAAGCTCTTATTACTTGTGGGAAAGCTCATTTGTTCCTTGTAATCCTTTGTTTCTTGCATACATCCATAGGCATGCGGTATGATTGAGAAAGTGGCCAGCTGATGACTACAAGTACATATAAATTCTAGCTAGTTTGGAAATAAGATTATCAGACCACGGGGAGCAACTAGTTAAGGTATTAATCCCCCTTGCTACTATCTCTTAAAGACTACTTGTAAATTGTTTTGTAATCTCAAGTTTAAAGTTTTCTATAGGCCGGATGGTTGTAATTGGTTGCAAGAAAGTAAACAAAGAAATAATAAGTGTTATAAGAAATGAGTTGAAACTTAATAAGACAAAGTTTTCTCGAGGATTATTGGATCCACCTCTAGCATTAGGATTCATGTTAATCAAGATGAAGTATGCCTTTAATCATATTGTGTGTGGGGGGATCTCCATAACAAGATGCGCCTAGAAAACCATCGGTCATCGCATCTCTAAATAACCACAACAGCTAGTCTTATGCAAGTGATACATCCAAAACTTATCTACTTTCCCGAACACTTTTGCAGTTGTTTTCCCTCTAATTGGTGTGTTTTGAATACAACTCACACGGACTAACGCTGTTTTCAGCAGAATTGCTCTAGTGTCTCATTTTTGTGGAGAAATCCAACTTTCAGGAAAATTCCTGGAAAATATCGCAAAATCTCTATTTCACTCGAAGACTCATGGAGCCAGAAGACAAGACGGAGAAGGGCCACGAGGGGCCGCCAGCAGAAACCCAATCCGGGGACAAGAAATTACATTCTGGCACCCTGGCGGGATAGTGAATTGGAGGATATCATCGCCATCATCATCACTGACGTCTCTCCATCAACCATGCATGATTCACCCATCCATGTGTGGGTAATTCCCTCGTTGTAGGCTGTAGGGGATGGTAGAAATTGGATGAGATTGTTCATGTAATAGCTATAAGATTGTTAGGGGCATAGTGCCTAGTATCCGTTGTTAGTATTTTCGAAATTGTTGCAACTTGTTATGCGTAATGTTTGTCACTTTGGGTCCGAGTGCCATGATCTCGGATCTGAACATGTTATTTATTCATGAGGATAATTATTGTTTTTGATCATATATGCAAGTTGTATGCACATATCGTTGTCCGGAACCCGAGGCCCCAAAGTGACAACAATTGGGATAACCGGAGGGGATGGCTATGATGTGAGGATCACGTGTGTTCGCGGAGTGTTAATGCTTTGCTCTTGTAATCTATTCAAAGGAGTACCTTAATTGCCAGTAGATTCCCTTGAGGCCTCTCTACAAATGGGCTGGTAGGACAAAAGATATCGTGCAAGTTTCTTCTTGCAAGCACATACGACTAAATAGGAACACACGCCTATGGTTACATTATACTAGGATGCTTTTATCATTGTTACCTGAAAATGCCCATGTCTTTGATTATTATATGAATTATCTTACCCATGCAGCGCCTGTTCATCCATCCCTATGCCAACAGTATTTTAATACTGTTGTCTACTACAATCATCACTACTACTGTTTTTTACTTCATTATTGTTGTTACTTCACTACTGCTACTGCTATAAAACTGTTACTACTGATAAACCATTGCGAGCAAATCTATTTCCAGGTGCAGCTGAATTGAAAACTCATCTGTAAAATCCTATAAATATTCTTTGGCTACCCTTGTGTTGAATCAATAAATTTGGTTTTTACTTCCCTCAAAGACTATTATGATCTCCTATACTTGTGGGTCATCAGCAAGCCACATATTGACTATTGCTATTAAGGTTGTTACCCCATGTTTATCGATATGAGCTTGGTGTGTCCCTCTTTATCCACCTCATCCATGTGTTAAAGTGCCACTACGGTAATGTCACTTCTCGCTGTACACTTTACCATACTTCAAAGGGTAGTTCCCTCTCAAGACCATAAGGCAAATATTACATGGTGCACAACATATAATATCAAGAGCGAAAACTAACACACATTAATACATATAAACATTGATCATCTTAGATTCATCTCATATTCGTGCTAGGGTTTCTCCATGTTCCCCAGAACCAAAGGAACTACTCACACATGGAAACAATCAAGAACATCATCATAATCTTATGGATAGGATGGAAATGGTGGAATGAACTCAAATACAAATCCACAATAGCAATCAAAATTACATCTATGGTTGGAGGAGAATGGGATCGGTGATGGTGATGGAAATGCAGCAGTTGATGATGAAGGTGATCATGCACTGTCCTCCAATGATGCGCGTAGCAGCCCGGATGATGTTTTCTCCAAAGTTCCTTCTCTAAATCTGATGGGCATTCTTTCTCTATTTTTTGGAGTTATGTGTCTCAGATCTCTATGCCATTTGCGTGAGATGAAAGTATTGGACGAGGCAGTGCTCCTGACACGTCATCCCCCCATACCGATGCCTGCTAAACTTTCTGGAAGTTTTCCTTGCATCCTCCCTTCGCCTAGGTGCATAATCACTACAAGAAAAGTTGCCATGGCCGACGAATTGAAACTCGCGCCGTGGTTGTTGATGCAGCAACCCCGACGATTTTTGCTCTCTCCGTGGTGCATGTCAAAACTTTTTTTTTCTTGGTTTTGAGGCCATCTAGCCTGATGTAAACGTGAAAAACATCACGTATGGTGGTCCGGATGTGGTGCATGATGCATTCTCGGGTGCGCCGGCCAAGTCAACGCAAATCCGCAATACCTAGGGATGTAGGGCCCAGATGGCAACGTCTCTAGTGATTTTTTTTCTCAATCGCGCCATCTCGTTCATGTTCTCTGATCTAGCCGTCTACGCTGCAGGCTCATGGGATCCGTATGTCATCCTCTATGTCCAATCAATTTTCTTTTCTTGGAGTTAGTTTTTTTTGAAACATTAACAGTAGGAAAGGCTCCTACTGTTTTAATATATTAACAAGGGGTCAAAGGACCCAGTAGTTACATATGTTACATAGGGAGGTCAGGGGGGAATACAGGGAGGTACAATAGAGTATAAAACTAGAGAGTGGCTATCAGTTTCTTGATATAGGGATGCAAATCCTTTTTTATTCTATGCTCCAGGAGAGCAGAGTCTTGCTTAAATCTTCTAGACCAGGAGTCGACCTCTGGATTGATGCCCTCAAAGAGTTTGTTGTTTCTCTCTTTCCATATGCTCCAGGAGGCAACAATCACCATTTCCATGTATAAGGGTTTCTGCCAGTAGGCACGTCCTTGTTCTATAATTTCAAGTCTATCTCCATTTTGTGTCCAAGTCATCTGCAGCTTATTCCAACAAGCTTTACTGAAGTGACAGTGAAATAGCATGTGCTCAATTGTTTCTTCAGGTGGGGAGGAACACATCAGGAAGTTATACGAGGAATTCAAGGTATAGTTTCTTCTCCTCAGCATATTTCTGGTATTCAGTCTGTCCACCAACACAAGCCACCAGAAAAATTTAAGCTTAGGAGTGCATTTGGAATTCCATAGCCAAGAGAAAGCAATATGGGCAGTACACTCCCTAAAGCAAAATTTTTAATAAGCCCTGGAGGAATATTCCACAGCACCCCATTCATATGTCCTGGAATCATGTGTATCATTTGTTAAGTCAATGTAGGAAGTTAAGCTTTGTAAAGTTCTAATTTCATCGAGAGCTTGTGGTGTCAGAGGCAGAGAAAAATTCTGTGATAACTGTGTAGAAGTTAAGAAATCCCTGACTGATATGTCTTCATTCTTGGTGAAAGAGTAAGCTCTCGGGAATTCTTCTGAGTTTATATCTTGTAGCCATTTATCTTTCCAAAAAAGTGTATTTCTTCCATCATTAATATGGCTCATGGATATTCCTCTAAAAATGACTTTTTTTCTTTCGATCACGTGCCGCCTTGGAAACATTGAGACCGCTGTTGCAAAATGGGGCCCACGTGTCATCCTCTATGAACAATAAACCTTTTATTTCTTGGAGTTATTTTTGGCACCTCATATTTGGTCACTTGCCTTTTTTCTTTCGATCTCGCGCCGCCTTGGAAACATTGAGACCCCTGTGATACGTCTCCGACGTATCGATAATTTCTTATGTTCCATGCCACATTATTGATGTTATCTACATGTTTTATGCACACTTTATGTCATATTCATGCATTTTCTGGACTAACCTATTAACAAGATGCCGAAGTGCCAGTTGCTGTTTTCTGCTGTTTTTGGTTTCAGAAATCCTAGTAACGAAATATTCTCGGAATTGGACGAAATCAACGCCCAGGGTCCTATTTTGCCACGAAGCTTCCAGAAGTCCGAAGAGGAGACGAAGAGGGGCCACGAGGGGGCCACACCCTAGGGCGGCGCGGCCCCCCCCTTGGCCGCGCGGCCCTATGGTGTGGGGCCCCCGTGCCGCCTCTTGACCTGCCCTTCCGCCTACAAATAGCCTCCGTTGCGAAACCCCCAGTACCGAGAGCCACGATACGGAAAACCTTCCAGAGACACCGCCGCCGCCGATCCCATCTCGGGGGATCCAGGAGATCGCCTCCGGCACCCTGCCGGAGAGGGGAATCATCTCCCGGAGGACTCTACGCCGCCATGGTCGCCTCTGGAGTGATGTGTGAGTAGTCTACCCCTGGACTATGGGTCCATAGCAGTAGCTAGATGGTTGTCTTCTCCCCATTGTGCTATCATTGTCGGATCTTGTGAGCTGCCTAACATGATCAAGATCATCTATCTGTAATTCTATATGTTGCATTTGTTGGGATCCGATGAATAGAGAATACTTGTTATGTTGATTATCAAAGTTATATCTATGTGTTGTTTATGATCTTGCATGCTCTCCGTTACTAGTAGATGCTCTGGCCAAGTAGATGCTTGTAACTCCAAGAGGAGTATTTATGCTCGATAGTGGGTTCATGCTCGCATTGACACACAGGACAGTGATGAAAGTTCTAAGGTTGTGTTGTGCTGTTGCCACTAGGGATAAAACATTGATGCTATGTCTAAGGATGTAGTTGTTGATTACATTACACACCATACTTAATGCAATTGTCTGTTGCTTTGCAACTTAATACTGGAGGGGGTTCGGATGATAACCTGAAGGTGGACTTTTTAGGCATAGATGCAGTTGGATGGCGGTCTATGTACTTTGTCGTAATGCCCAATTAAATCCCACTATACTCATCATGATATGTATGTGCATGGTCATGCCCTCTTTATTTGTCAATTGCCCAACTGTAATTTGTTCACCCAACATGCTGTTTATCTTATGGGAGAGACACCTCTAGTGAACTGTGGACCCCGGTCCAATTCTCTTTACTGAAATACAATCTACTGCAATACTTGTTCTACTGTTTTCTGCAAACAATCATCTTCCACACAATACGGTTAATCCTTTGTTACAGCAAGCCGGTGAGATTGACAACCTCACTGTTTCGTTGGGGCAAAGTACTTTGGTTGTGTTGTGCAGGTTCCACGTTGGCGCCGGAATCCCTGGTGTTGCGCCGCACTACATCCCGCCGCCATCAACCTTCAACGTGCTTCTTGGCTCCTACTGGTTCGATAACCTTGGTTTCATACTGAGGGAAACTTGCCGCTGTACGCATCACACCTTCGTCTTGGGGTTCCCAACGGACGCGTGTTGAACGCGTATCAAGCAGCTTTTTCTGGCGCCGTTGCCGGGGAGATCAAGACACGCTGCAAGGGGAGTCTCCACTTCTCAATCTCTTTACTTTGTTTTTGTCTTGCTTAGTTTTATTTACTACTTTGTTTGCTGCACTAAATCAAAATACAAAAAAAAATAGTTGCTAGTTTTACTTTATTTGCTATCTTGTTTGCTATATCAAAAACACAAAAAAATTAGTTACTTGTTTTACTTTATAATATCATGCATGTTTTTATTACACTAGTTTGGCATAATGGACAAGAATGATCTTCTTATTCTATTTCCTGATTTAAAACATGGATTGTTTGATGCGAAAATTAAAAAACCTATGGAATCTTATTTGCATGCTGGTAGTAATATTAGTATGAACGCTTTGAACACCATTGTTGATAATAATATAGAAAGTTCTAAGCTTGGGGAAGCTGGTTTTCATGATCTTTTTATTCCCCCAAGCATTGAGGAGAAAATTTACTTTGATGATACTTTGCCTCCTATTTATGATAATGATATTGGTCTTTTAATACCACCTGTTATGGAGGATAAATATGATTATGATTACAATATGCCTCCTATATTTGATGTTGAGAATAATAATGATAGCTACTTTGTTGAATTTGCTCCCACTACAACTAATAAAATTGATTATGCCTATGTGGAGAGTAATAATTTTATGCATGAGACTCATGATAAGAATGCTTTATGTGATAGTTATATTGTTGAGTTTGCTCATGTTACTACTGAAAGTTATTATGAGAGAGGAAAATATGGTTGTGGAAATTTTCATGTTACTAAAACACCTCTCTATATGCTGAAATTTTTGAAGCTACACTTGTTTTATCTTCCTATGCTTGTTACTTTGCTCCTCATGAACTTGTTTATTTACAAGATTCCTATGCATAGGAAGCATGTTAGACTTAAAAGTGTTTTGAATTTGCCTCTTGAAGCTCTCTTTTGCTTCAAATACTATTTCTTGCGAGTGCATCATCAAAACTGTTGAGCCCATCTTAATGGCTATAAAGAAAGAACTTCTTGGGAGACAACCCATGTTTTTACCTACAGTACTTTGTTTTTATTTTGTGTCTTGGAAGTTGTTTAATACTGTAGCAACCTCTCCTTATCTTAGTTTAGTGTTTTGTTGTGCCAAGTAAAGTCTTTGATAGTAAAGTAAGTACTAGATTTGGATTACTGCGCAGTTCCAGATTTCTTTGCTGTCACGAATCTGGGTCTACCTCCCTGTAGGTAGCTCAGAAAATTAAGCCAATTTACGTGCATGATCCTCAGATATGTACGCAACTTTCATTCAATTTGGGCATTTTCATTTGAGCAAATCTGGTGCCATTTTAAAATTCGTCAATACGAACTGTTCGGTTTTGACAGATTCTGCCTTTTATTTCGCATTGCCTCTTTTTGCTATGTTGGATGAATTTCTTTGATCCATTAATGTCCAGTAGCTTTATGCAATGTCCAGAAGTGTTAAGAATGATTGTGTCACCTCTGAATATGTTAATTTTTATTGTGCACTAACCCTCTAATGAGTTGTTTCGAGTTTGGTGTGGAGGAAGTTTTCAAGGATCAAGAGAGGAGTATGATGCAACATGATCAAGGAGAATGAAAGCTCTAAGCTTGGGGATGCCCCGGTGGTTCACCCCTGCATATTCTAAGAAGACTCAAGCGTCTAAGCTTGGGGATGCCCAAGGCATCCCCTTCTTCATCGACAACATTATCAGGTTCCTCCCCTGAAACTACATTTTTTTCCATCACATCTTATGTGCTTTGCTTGGAGCGTCGATTTGTTTTTGTTTTTTGTTTTGTTTGAATAAAATGGATCCTAGCATTCACTTTATGGGAGAGAGACATGCTCCGCTGTAGCATATGGACAAGTATGTCCTTGGTTTCTACTCATAGTATTCATGGCGAAGTTTCTTCTTCGTTAAATTATTATATGGTTGGAATTGGAAAATGATACATGTAGTAATTGCTATAAATGTCTTGGGTAATGTGATACTTGGCAATTGTTGTGCTCATGTTTAAGCTCTTGCATCATATGCTTTGCACCCATTAATGAAGAAATACATAGAGCATGCTAAAATTTGGTTTGCATATTTGGTTTCTTTAAGGTCTAGATAATTTCTAGTATTGAGTTTGAACAACAAGGAAGACGGTGTAGATTCTTATAATGTTTACAATATGTCTTTTATGTGAGTTTTGCTGCACCGGTTCATCCTTGTGTTTGTTTCAAATAAGCCTTGCTAGCCTAAACCTTGTATCGAGAGGGAATACTTCTCATGCATCCAAAATACTTGAGCCAACCACTATGCCATTTGTGTCCACCATACCTACCTACTACATGGTATTTTCCGCCATTCCAAAGTAAATTGCTTGAGTGCTACCTTTAAAATTCCATCATTCACCTTTGCAATATATAGCTCATGGGACAAATAGCTTAAAAAACTATTGTGGTATTGAATATGTAATTATGCACTTTATCTCTTATTAAGTTGCTTGTTGTGCGATAACCATGTTTACTGGGGACGCCATCAACTATTCTTTGTTGAATTTCATGTGAGTTGCTATGCATGTCCGTCTTGTCTGAAGTAAGAGAGATCTACCACCTTATGGTTAAGCATGCATATTGTTAGAGAAGAACATTGGGCCGCTAACTAAAGCCATGATCCATGGTGGAAGTTTCAGTTTTGGACAAATATCCTCAATCTCATATGAGAAAATTATTAATTGTTGTTACATGCTTATGCATAAAAGAGGAGTCCATTACCTGTTGTCTATGTTGTCCCGGTATGGATGTCTAAGTTGAGAATAATCAATAGCGAAAAATCCAATGCGAGCTTTCTCCTTAGACCTTTGTACAGGCGGCATAGAGGTACCCCTTTGTGACACTTGGTTAAAACATGTGCATTGTGATGATCCGGTAGTCCAAGCTAATTAGGACAAGGTGCGGGCACTATTAGTACACTATGCATGAGGCTTGCAACTTGTAAGATATAATTTACATGATACATATGCTTTATTACTACCGTTGACAAAATTGTTTCATGTTTTCAAAATCAAAGCTCTAGCACAAATATAGCAATCGATGCTTTTCCTCTATGGAGGACCATTCTTTTACTTTCAATGTTGAGTCAGTTCACCTATTTCTCTCCACCTCAAGAAGCAAACACTTGTGTGAACTATGCATTGATTCCTACATACTTGCTTATTGCACTTATTATATTACTCTATGTTGACAATATCCATGAGATATACATGTTATAAGTTGAAAGCAACCGCTGAAACTTAATCTTCCTTTGTGTTGCTTCAATACCTTTACTATGAATTATTGCTTTATGAGTTAACTCTTATGCAAGACTTATTGATGCTTGTCTTGAAGTGCTATTCATGAAAAGTCTTTGCTTTATGATTCACTTGTTTACTCATGTCATATACATTGTTTTGATCGCTGCATTCACTACATATGCTTTACAAATAGTATGATCAAGGTTATGATGGCATGTCACTCCAGAAATTATCTGTGTTATCATTTTACCTGCTCGGGACGAGCAGAACTAAGCTTGGGGATGCTGATACGTCTCCGACGTATCGATAATTTCTTATGTTCCATGCCACATTATTGATGTTATCTACATGTTTTATGCACACTTTATGTCATATTCGTGCATTTTCTGGAACTAACCTATTAACAAGATGCCGAAGTGCCGGTTCTTTGTTTTTCTGCTGTTTTTGGTTTCAGAAATCCTAGTAACGAAATATTCTCGGAATTGGACGAAATCAACGCCCATGGTCCTATTTTGCCACGAAGCTTCCGGAAGTCCGAAGAGGAGACGAAGAGGGGCCACGAGGGGGCCACACCCTAGGGCGGCGCGGCCCCCCCCTTGGCCGCGCGGCCCTACGGTGTGGGGCCCCCGTGCCGCCTCTTGACCTGCCCTTCCGCCTACAAATAGCCTCCGTTGCGAAACCCCCAGTACCGAGAGCCACGATACGGAAAACCTTCCAGAGACGCCGCCGCCGCCGATCCCATCTCGGGGATCCAGAGATCGCCTCCGGCACCCTGCCGGAGAGGGGAATCATCTCCCGGAGGACTCTACGCCGCCATGGTCGCCTCCGGAGTGATGTGTGAGTAGTCTACCCCTGGACTATGGGTCCATAGCAGTAGCTAGATGGTTGTCTTCTCCCCATTGTGTTATCATTGTCGGATCTTGTGAGCTGCCTAACATGATCAAGATCATCTATCTGTAATTCTATATGTTGCGTTTGTTGGGATCCGATGAATAGAGAATACTTGTTATGTTGATTATCAAAGTTATATCTATGTGTTGTTTATGATCTTGCATGCTCTCCGTTACTAGTAGATGCTCTGGCCAAGTAGATGCTTGTAACTCCAAGAGGGAGTATTTATGCTCGATAGTGGGTTCATGCCTGCATTGACACCTGGGACAGTGACAGAAAGTTCTAAGGTTGTGTTGTGCTGTTGCCACTAGGGATAAAACATTGATGCTATGTCTATGGATGTAGTTGTTGATTACATTACGCACCATACTTAATGCAATTGTCTGTTGCTTTGCAACTTAATACTGGAGGGGGTTCGGATGATAACCTGAAGGTGGACTTTTTAGGCATAGATGCAGTTGGATGGCGGTCTATGTACTTTGTCGTAATGCCCAATTAAATCTCACTATACTCATCATGATATGTATGTGCATGGTCATGCCCTCTTTATTTGTCAATTGCCCAACTGTAATTTGTTCACCCAACATGCTGTTTATCTTATGGGAGAGACACCTCTAGTGAACTGTGGACCCCGGTCCAATTCTCTTTACTGAAATACAATCTACTGCAATACTTGTTCTACTGTTTTCTGCAAACAATCATCTTCCACACAATACGGTTAATCCTTTGTTACAGCAAGCCGGTGAGATTGACAACCTCACTGTTTCGTTGGGGCAAAGTACTTTGGTTGTGTTGTGCAGGTTCCACGTTGGCGCCGGAATCCCTGGTGTTGCGCCGCACTACATCCCGCCGCCATCAACCTTCAACGTGCTTCTTGGCTCCTACTGGTTCGATAACCTTGGTTTCATACTGAGGGAAACTTGCCGCTGTACGCATCACACCTTCCTCTTGGGGTTCCCAACGGACGCGTGTTGAACGCGTATCACCCTGCTGCAAAATGGGACCCGCATGTCATCATCTATGTACAATAAAAGTTTCTTTTCTTGGATTATTTTTGGCTCCTAAAAATTACTTGGGAGCATCCAATTGTTGTGGAGATTGCATCAAGCTTGTGACCTTGATTGATTTTACCTGGGAATTTTTCTCGAATTTGAGGATCTTTCCCCAAGCTTGTACGGCTTCTTTGACCACCCTCAAGGGTCCCTTAGTGGATTGAGGATTTTCCTTTTGATGGAAAGGGTCGAGGAGAACACGGTGTGTGATACGTCTCAAACGTATCTATAATTTTTGATGCTCCATGCTTGTTTTACACCAATTTATACATGATTTGTTTACACTTCGTTTTACTTTTATACATTTTCCGGCACTAACCTATTGACAAGATGCCATAGTGTCGGTTCCCTGTTTTCTGATGTTTTTGTATTTCAGAAAAGTTGTACATGAAATATTCTCGGAATTGGACGAAACAAAATCCTATGATGCCCCAAAACCGGTATCCTGAGGATTCCACCGAACCCGCTGAAATCCACACGATATCGATTCTGAGACGCCCTCCGACACGACGTGCGCGACGAATCACACACGTGATGCCAGAGGAATTAACACGAGCGGTAACATTACAACAGGATTACAAAAGATCCCACAAGAAACATATATTACAACAACGACTCCAACGAGTCAAGATACAAATATACAATACAAAGACCCAACTCATACAGAAGATCGAATGCGTCCGAGTACGGACAAGATACAAACTGGACTAAGAGTACTGTAGATAACCAGCAGCGTCCATAACCCTGATACGTCTCAAATGATTCTATAATTTCTTATGTTCCATGCTAGTTTTATCACAATACTCACATGTTTTATATACACTTTATATCATTTTGATGCATTTTCCGGCACTAACCTATTAACAAGATGCCGAAGAGCCAGTTCCTGTTTTCTGCTATTTTTGGTTTCAGAAATCCTACACAGGAAATATTCTTGGAATTGGACGAAACAAAAGCCCACGGTCTTATTTTCCACGGAGCCTTCCAGAACACCGAAGAGGAGACGGAGAGGGGCGACGAGGCGGCCACACCCCTCGAGTGTCCCCCGACTCTGCCCCTTCGCTTATTTAATCTCTCCGTCGCGAAAACCCTAGTACCGAGAGCCATGATACGAGAAAAGTTACTGAGACGCCGCCGCCGTCAACCCCATCTCGGGGGGTTCTGAAGATCGCCTCCGGCATCCTGCCGGAGAGGGGAATCATCACCGGAGGGCTCTACACCACCATGCCCGCCTCCGGACTGATGCGTGAGTAGTTCATCCTTGGACTATGGGTCCATAGCAGTAGCTAGATGGTTGTCTTCTCCTCTTGTGCTATCATGTTTAGATCTTGTGAGCTGCCTATCATGATCAAGATCATCTATTTGTAATGCTACATGTTGTGTTTGTTGGGATCCGATGAATATGGAATACTATGTCAAGTTGATTATTGATCTATCATATATGTGTTGTTTATGATCTTGCATGCTCTCCGTTGCTAGTAGAGGCTCTGGCCAAGTTGATACTTGTGACTCCAAGAGGGAGTATTTATGCTCGATAGTGGGTTCATGCCTCCATTGAATCTGGGACAGTGACAGAAAGTTCTAAGGTTATGGATGTGCTGTTGCCACTAGGGATAAACATCAATGCTTTGTCTAAGGATATTTGTATTGTTTACATTACGCACGGTACTTAATGCAATTGTCTGTTGTTTGCAACTTAATACTGGAAGGGGTGCGGATGCTAACCCGAAGGTGGACTTTTTAGGCATAGATGCATGCTGGATAGCGGTCTATGTTCTTTGTCGTAATGTCCTAAGTAAATCTCATATTAGTCATCATGATATGTATGTGCATTGTTATGCCCTCTCTATTTGTCAATTGCCCAACTGTAATTTGTTCACCCAACATGCTATTTATCTTCTTGGAGAGACACCACTAGTGAACTGTGGACCCCGGTCCATTCTTTTACATCTGAAATACAATCTATTGCAATCATTGTTCTCTGTTGTTCTTTGCAAGCAAACATCATTCTCCACACCATACGTTTAATCCTTTGTTTACAGCAAGACGGTGAGATTGACAACCTCACTTCTAAGTTGGGGCAAAGTATTTTGATTGTGTTGTGCAGGTTCCACGTTGGCGCCGGAATCCCTGGTGTTGCGCCGCACTACACTCCTTCACCAAGAACCTTCACGTGGCCTTCATCTCCTACTGATTCGATAAACCTTGGTTTCTTACTGAGATAAACTTGCTGCTGTACGCATCACACCTTCCTCTTGGGGTTCCCAACGGACGTGTGCTTCACGTGTGATACGTCTCAAACGTATCTATAATTTCTTATGTTCCATGCTAGTTTTATGACAATACTCACATGTTTTATATACACTTTATATCATTTTTATGCATTTTCCGGCACTAACCTATTAACAAGATGCCGAAGCGCCAGTTCCTGTTTTCTACTGTTTTTGGTTTCAGAAATCTTACACAGGAAATATTCTCGGAATTGGACGAAACAAAAGGCCACGTTCCTATTTTCCAGGGGCTTCACAGAGTCCGAAGGAGAGACGAAGGGGGCCACGAGGGCCCCACACCACCTGGCGGCGCGGCCAAGAGGGGGGCGCGCCGCCCTACGGGGTGGGCCCCTCGAGCGTCCCCCGACTCTGCCCCTTCGCCTATATATTCTCTCCGTCGCGAAAACCCTATTACCGAGAGCCACGATACGAGAAAAGTTCCAGAGACGCCGCCGCCACCAATCCCATCTCGGGGGATTCAGGAGATCGCCTCCGGCACCCTGCCGGAGAGGGGAATCATCACCCGGAGGACTCTACATCACCATGATCGCCTCCAGACTGATGCGTGAGTTGTTCATCCTTGGACTATGGGTCCATAGCAGTAGCTAGATGGTTATCTTCTCCTCTTGTGCTATCATGTTTAGATCTTGTGAGCTGCCTATCATGATCAAGATCATCTATTTGTAATGCTACATGTTGTGTTTGTTGGGATCCGATGAATATGGAATACTATGTCAAGTTGATTATTGATCTATCATATATGTGTTGTTTATGATCTTGCATGCTCTCCGTTGCTAGTAGAGGCTCTGGCCAAGTTGATACTTGTAACTCCAAGAGGGAGTATTTATGCTGGATAGTGGGTTCATGCCTCCATTGAATCTGGGACAGTGACAGAAAGTACTAAGGTTATGGATGTGCTATTGCCACTAGGGATAAAACAACAATGCTTTGTCTAAGGATATTTGTATTGTTTACATTACGCACAGTACTTAATGCAATTGTCTGTTGTTTGCAACTTAATACTGGAAGGGGTGCGGATGCTAACCCGAAGGTGGACTTTTTAGGCATAGATGCATGCTGGATAGCGGTCTATGTTCTTTGTCGTAATGCCCTAAGTAAATCTCATATTAGTCATCATGATATGTATGTGCATTGTTATGCCCTCTCTATTTGTCAATTGCCCAACTGTAATTTGTTCACCCAACATGCTATTTATCTTATTGTAGAGACACCACTAGTGAACTGTGGACCCCAGTCCATTCTTTTACATCTGAAATACAATCTACTGCAATCATTATTCTCTGTTGTTCTTTGCAAGAAAACATCATTCTCCACACCATACGTTTAATCCTTTGTTTACAGCAAGCCGGTGAGATTGACAACCTCACTGTTAAGTTGGGGCAAAGTATTTTGATTGTGTTGTGCAAGTTCCACGTTGGCGCCGGAATCCCTGGTGTTGCGCCGCACTGATGGCGTGTAACTCACACGTTCGTTGGGAACCCCAAGAGGAAGGTATGATGCGCACAGCAGCAAGTTTTCCCTCAGAAAGAAACCAAGGTTTATCGAACCAGGAGGAGCCAAGAAGCACGTTGAAGGTTGATGGCGGCGGGATGTAGTGCGGCGCAACACCAGGGATTCCGGCGCCAACGTGGAACCTGCACAACACAACCAAAGTACTTTGCCCCAACGAAACAGTCAGGTTGTCAATCTCACCGCTTGCTGTAACAGAGGATTAACCGTATTGTGTGGAAGATGATTGTTTGTAGAAAACAGTAGAACAAGTATTGCAGTAGATTGTATTTCAGTATAGAGAATTGGACCGGGGTCCACAGTTCACTAGAGGTGTCTCTCCCATAAGATAAACAGCATGTTGGGTGAACAAATTACAGTTGGGCAATTGACAAATAAAGAGGGCATGACCATGCACATACATATCATGATGAGTATAGTGAGATTTAATTGGGCATTACGACAAAGTACATAGACCGCCATCCAATCGCATCTATGCCTAAAAAGTCCACCTTCAAAGTTATCATCCGAACCCCTCCGTATTAAGTTGCAAAGCAACAGACAATTGCATTAAGTATGGTGCGTAATGTAATCAACAACTACATCCTTAGACATAGCATCAATGTTTTATCCCTAGTGGCAACAAGACAACACAACCTTAGAACTTTCTGTCACATCCCTGTGTGTCAATGCAGCATGAACCCACTATCGAGCATAAATACTCCCTCTTGGAGTTACAAGCATCTACTTGGCCAGAGCATCTACTAGTAACGGAGAGCATGCAAGATCATAAACAACACATAGATATAACTTTGATAATCAACATAACAAGTATTCTCTATTCATCGGATCCCAACAAACGCAACATATAGAATTACAGATAGATGATCTTGATCATGTTAGGCAGCTCACAAGATCCGACAATGAAGCACAATGGGGAGAAGACAACCATCTAGCTACTGCTATGGACCCATAGTCCAGGGGTAGACTACTCACACATCACTCCGGAGGCGACCATGGCGGCGTAGAGTCCTCCGGGAGATGATTCCCTCTCCGGCAGGGTGCCGGAGGCGATCTCCGGATCCCCGAGATGGGATCGGCGGCGGCGGCGTCTCTGGAAGGTTTTCCGTATCGTGGCTCTCGGCACAGGGGTTTCGCGACGGAGGCTTTAAGTAGGCGGAAGGGCAGGTCGGGAGGCGGCACGAGGGCCCCACACCACAGGCCGCGTGGCCAAGGGGGCCGCGCCGCCTAGGGTGTGGCCCTCGTGGCCCCTCTTCGTCTCCTCTTCGGACTTAAGCTTCGTGGCAAAATAGGACCCCGGGCGTTGATTTCGTCCAATTCCGAGAATATTTCGTTACTAGGATTTCTGAAACCAAAAACAGCAGAAAACAAAGAATCGGCACTTCGGCATCTTGTTAATAGGTTAGTTCCGGAAAATGCACGAATATGACATAAAGTGTGCATAAAACATGTAGATAACATCAATAATGTGGCATGGAACATAAGAAATTATCGATACGTCGGAGACGTATCAGCATCCCCAAGCTTAGTTACGCTCGTCCAGCAGGTAAAACGATAACACAGATAATTTCTGGAGTGACATGCCATCATAACCTTGATCATACTATTTGTAAAGCATATGTAGTGAATGCAGCGATCAAAACAATGTATACGACATGAGTAAACAAGTGAATCATAAAGCAAGGACTTTTCATGAATAGCACTTCAAGACAAGCATCAATAAGTCTTGCATAAGAGTTAACTCATAAAGCAATAATTCATAGTAAAAGCATTGAAGCAACACAAAGGAAGATTAAGTTTCAGCGGTTGCTTTCAACTTGTAACATGTATATCTCATGGATAATTGTCAACATAGAGTAATATAATAAGTGCAATATGCAAATATGTAGGAATCAATGCACAGTTCACACAAGTGTTTGCTTCTTTGAGGTGGAGAGAAATAGGTGAACTGACTCAACATTGAAAGTAAAAGAATGGTCCTCCATAGAGGAAAAGCATCGATTGCTATATTTGTGCTAGAGCTTTGATTTTGAAAACATGAAACAATTTTGTCAACGGTAGTAATAAAGCATATGTATCATGTAAATTATATCTTATAAGTTGCAAGCCTCATGCATAGTGTACTAATAGTGCCCGCACCTTGTCCTAATTAGCTTGGACTACCGGATCATCGCAATGCACATGTTTTAACCAAGTGTCACAATGGGGTACCTCTATGCCGCCTGTACAAAGGTCTAAGGAGAAAGCTCGCATTGGATTTCTCGCTATTGATTATTCTCAACTTAGACATCCATACCGGGACAACATAGACAACAGATAATGGACTCCTCTTTTATGCATAAGCATGTAACAACAATTAATAATTTTCTCATATGAGATTGAGGATGTTTGTCCAAAACTGAAACTTCCACCATGGATCATGGCTTTAGTTAGCGGCCCAATGTTCTTCTCTAACAATATGCATGCTTAACCATAAGGTGGTAGATCTCTCTTACTTCAGACAAGACGAACATGCATAGCAACTCACATGAAATTCAACAAAGAGTAGTTGATGGCGTCCCCAGTGAACATGGTTATCGCACAACAAGCAACTTAATAAGAGATAAAGTGCATAATTACATATTCAATACCACAATAGTTTTTAAGCTATTTGTCCCATGAGCTATATATTGCAAAGGTGAATGATGGAATTTTAAAGGTAGCACTCAAGCAATTTACTTTGGAATGGCGGGAAATACCATGTAGTAGGTAGGTATGGTGGACACAAATGGCATAGTGGTTGGCTCAAGTATTTTGGATGCATGAGAAGTATTCCCTCTCGATACAAGGTTTAGGCTAGCAAGGCTTATTTGAAACAAACACAAGGATGAACCAGTGCAGCAAAACTCACATAAAAGACATATTGAAAACATTATAAGACTCTACACCGTCTTCCTTGTTGTTCAAACTCAATACTAGAAATTATCTAGACCTTAGAGAAACCAAATATGCAAACCAAATTTTAACATGCTCCATGTATTTCTTAATTAATGGGTGCAAAGCATATGATGCAAGAGCTTAAACATGAGCACAACAATTGCCAAGTATCACATTACCCAAGACATTAATAGCAATTACTACATGTATCATTTTCCAATTCCAACCATATAATAATTTAACGAATAAGAAACTTCGCCATGAATACTATGAGTAGAAACCAAGGACATACTTGTCCATATGCTACAGCGGAGCGTGTCTCTCTCCCATAAAGTGAATGCTAGGATCCATTTTATTCAAACAAAACAAAAAACAAAAACAAACCGACGCTCCAAGCAAAGCACATAAGATGTGATGGAATAAAAATATAGTTTCAGGGGAGGAACCTGATAATGTTGTCGATGAAGAAGGGGATGCCTTGGGCATCCCCAAGCTTAGACGCTTGAGTCTTCTTGATATATGCAGGGGTGAACCACCGGGGCATCCTCAAGCTTAGAGCTTTCACTCTCCTTGATCATGTTGCATCATACTCCTCTCTTGATCCTTGAAAACTTCCTCCACACCAAACTTAGAACAACTCATTAGAGGGTTAGTGACAATAAAAATTAACATATTCAGAGGTGACACAATCATTCTTAACACTTCTGTACATTGCATAAAGCTACTGGACATTAGTGGATCAAAGAAATTCATCCAACATAGCAAAAGAGGCAATGCGAAATAAAAGGCAGAATCTGTCAAAACAGAACAGTTCGTATTGACGAATTTTATTAGGCCATCAGACTTGCTCAAATGAAAATGCTCAAATCGAATGAAAGTTGCGTACATATCTGAGGATCATGCACGTAAATTGGCTTAATTTTCTGAGCTACCTACAGGGAGGTAGACCCAGATTCGTGACAGCAAAGAAATCTGTTTCTGCGCAGTAATCCAAATCTAGTACTTACTTTACTATCAAAGACTTTACTTGGCACAATAAAACACTAAACTAAGATAAGGAGAGGTTGCTACAGTAGTAAACAACTTCCAAGACACAAAATAAAAATAAAGTACTGTAGGTAAAAACATGGGTTGTCTCCCATAAGCGCTTTTCTTTAACGCCTTTCAGCTAGGCGCAGAAAGTGTGTATCAAGTATTATCAAAGGGTGGTGCATTCTCAGCGGGGTGTGGAGTTTTCTCAACCAGGCATAGTATATTAGATACATAAGTTTTAGCATCTCCTTTTTCATTAGTCTTAGGCGTGCTACTCTCATCAAACAAATTTTCAGGAACAAGCCAAGCATATTATAAATTTTCTTAGGCATAACAGAAATACTTGCACCAAGATCACATAAAGCATTACAATCAAAATCTTTAACCTTCATCTTAATGATGGGCTCCCAACCATCCTCTAGCTTTCTAGGAATAGAGGCTTCGCGCTCTAGTTTCTCTTCTCTAGCTTTTATGAGAGCATTTGTAATATGTTGCGTGAAAGCCCTATTTATAGCACTAGCATTAGGACTTTTAGCAAGTTTTTGCAAGAACTTTATAACTTCAGAGATGTGGCAATCATCAAAATTCAAACCATTATAATCTAAAGCAATGGGATCATCATCCCCAATGTTGGAAAAAATTTCAGCAGTTTTATCACAAGCAGTTTCAGCAGTTTTAGCAGTTTCAGGCAGTTTCTCGCGCTTTGCATTAGAAGTTGAAACATTGCTAACACCAATTATTTTATTATTATTAGTAGGAGGTGCAGCAACATGTGTAGCATTAGCATTACAAGTGGTGGTAATAGTCCAAACTTTAGCTACATTCTTCTCTTTAGCTAGTTTTTCATTTTCTTCTCTATCCCACCTAGCACGCAGTTCAGCCATTAATCTTATATTCTCATTAATTCTAACTTGGATGGCATTTGCTATAGTAGTAATTTTGTCATGATGATTTCCATTAGGCAAAACTTTCGATTTCAAAAGATCAACATCAGCAGCAAGACTATCAACTTTAGAAGCAAGTATATCAATTTTCCCAAGCTTTTCTTCAACAGATTTGTTAAAAGCAGTTTGTGTACTAATAAATTCTTTAAGCATGGCTTCAAGTCCAGGGGGTGAATTCCTATTATTGTTGTAAGAATTCCCATAAGAATTACCATAGCCGTTGCCATTATTATAAGGATATGGCCTATAGTTGTTACTAGAATTGTTCCGGTAAGCATTGTTGTTGAAATTATTATTTTTAATAAAGTTTACATCAACATGTTATTTTTGAGCTACCAATGACGCTAATGGAACATTACTAGGATTAACATTAGGCCTACCATTCATAAGCATAGACATAATAGCATCAATCTTATCACTCAAGGAAGAGGTTTCTTCGACAGAATTTACCTTCTTACCTTGTGGAGCTCTTTCCGTGTGCCATTCGGAGTAGTTGATCATCATATTATCAAGAAGCTTTGTTGCTTCACCAAGAGTGATGGACATAAAGGTACCTCCAGCAGCTGAATCCAATAAATTCCGCGAAGAAAAATTTAGTCCTGCATAGAAGGTTTGGATGATCATCCAAGTAGTCAGTCCATGGGTTGGGCAATTTTTAACCAGAGATTTCATTCTTTCCCAAGCTTGAGCAACATGTTCAGTATCTAATTGTTTAAAATTCATTATGCTACTCCTCAAAGATATAATTTTAGCAGGGGGATAATATCTACCAATAAAAGCATCCTTGCATTTAGTCCATGAATCAATACTATTCTTAGGCAGAGATAGCAACCAATCTTTAGCTCTTCCTCTTAATGAGAAAGGGAACAATTTTAATTTTATAATGTCACCATCTACATCTTTATATTTTTGCATTTCACATAGTTCAATAAAATTGTTAAGATGGGCAGCAGCATCATCAGAACTAACACCAGAAAATTGCTCTCGCATAACAAGATTCAGTAAAGCGGGTTTAATTTCAAAGAATTCTGCTGTAGTAGCAGGTGGAGCAATAGGTGTGCATAAGAAATCATTATTATTTGTGGTTGTGAAGTCACACAACTTAGTATTTTCAGGGTTGGCCATTTTAGCAACAGAAAATAAAGCAAACTAGATAAAGTAAATGCAAGTAACTAATTTTTTTGTGTTTTTGATATAGCAAACAAGATAGCAAATAAAGTAAAACTAGCAACTAATTTTTTTGTATTTTGATTTAGTGCAGCAAACAAAGTAGTAAATAAAACTAAGCAAGACAAAAACAAAGTAAAGAGATTGAGAAGTGGAGACTCCCCTTGCAGCGTGTCTTGATCTCCCCGGCAACGGCGCCTAAAAAGAGCTTGATGGCGTGTAACTCACACGTTCGTTGGGAACCCCAAGAGGAAGGTATGATGCGCACAGCAGCAAGTTTTCCCTCAGAAAGAAACCAAGGTTTATCGAACCAGGAGGAGCCAAGAAGCACGTTGAAGGTTGATGGCAGCGGGATGTAGTGCGGCGCAACACCAGGGATTCCGGCGCCAACGTGGAACCTGCACAACACAACCAAAGTACTTTGCCCCAACGAAACAGTGAGGTTGTCAATCTCACCGGCTTGCTGTAACAGAGGATTAACTGTATTGTGTGGAAGATGATTGTTTGCAGAAAACAGTAGAACAAGTATTGCAGTAGATTGTATTTCAGTATAGAGAATTGGACCGGGGTCCACAGTTCACTAGAGGTGTCTCTCCCATAAGATAAACAGCATGTTGGGTGAACAAATTACAGTTGGGCAGTTGACAAATAAAGAGGGCATGACCATGCACATACATATCATGATGAGTATAGTGAGATTTAATTGGGCATTACGACAAAGTACATAGACCGCCATCCAACTGCATCTATGCCTAAAAAGTCCACCTTCAAAGTTATCATCCGAACCCCCTCCGCATTAAGTTGCAAAGCAACAGACGATTGCATTAAGTATGGTGCGTAATGTAATCAACAACTACATCCTTAGACATAGCATCAATGTTTTATCCCTAGTGGCAACAGCACAACACAACCTTAGAACTTTCTCACATCGCCTTGTGTCAATGCAGGCATGAACCCACTATCGAGCATAAATACTCCCTCTTGGAGTTACAAGCATCTACTTGGCCAGAGCATCTACTAGTAACGGAGAGCATGCAAGATCATAAACAACACATAGATATAACTTTGATAATCAACATAACAAGTATTCTCTATTCATCGGATCCCAACAAACGCAACATATAGAATTACAGATAGATGATCTTGATCATGTTAGGCAGCTCACAAGATCCGACAATGAAGCACAATGGGGAGAAGACAACCATCTAGCTACTGCTATGGACCCATAGTCCAGGGGTAGACTACTCACACATCACTCCGGAGGCGACCATGGCGGCGTAGAGTCCTCCGGGAGATGATTCCCCTCTCCGGTAGGGTGCCGGAGGCGATCTCCTGGATCCCCCGAGATGGGATCGGCGGCGGCGGCGTCTCTGGAAGGTTTTCCGTATCGTGGCTCTCGGTACAGGGGGTTTCGCGACGGAGGCTTTAAGTAGGCGGAAGGGCAGGTCAGGAGGCGGCACGAGGGCCCCACACCACAGGGCCGCGCGGCCAAGGGGGGGCCGCGCGGCCCTAGGGTGTGGCCCCCTCGTGGCCCCTCTTCGTCTCCTCTTCGGACTTCTGGAAGCTTCGTGGCAAAATAGGACCCTGGGCGTTGATTTCGTCCAATTCCGAGAATATTTCGTTACTAGGATTTCTGAAACCAAAAACAGCAGAAACAAAGAATCGGCACTTCGGCATCTTGTTAATAGGTTAGTTCTAGAAAATGCACGAATATGACATAAAGTGTGCATAAAACATGTAGATAACATCAATAATGTGGCATGGAACATAAGAAATTATCGATACGTCGGAGACGTATCACGCACTACACTCCTTCACCAACAACCTTCACGTGGCCTTCATCTCCTACTGGTTCGATAACCTTGGTTTCTTACTGAGGGAAAACTTGTTGCTGTACACATCTCACCTTCCTCTTGGGGTTCCCAACGGACGTGTGCTTCACGCGTTATCAAGCTCTTTTTCTGGCGCCGTTGCTGGGGAATATATTTATTAGTACACAAACTGCTTTTAACAAATCTGTTGAAGAAAAGCTTGGTAAAATTGATGTTCTTGCTTCTAAGGTTGATAGTCTTGCTGATGAAGATAAATATATTAACGCGTGAAAAAGAGCTTGATAAACATTACTAGCTCTTTTTAAAATTGAAAGTTATGCCTAATGAAGATAAATATATTAAGTCATTTGATACAGCAAACGCTATACAAGTTCGAATTAATGACAATATTAGAATGACGGCTGAATTGCATGCTAGGTGGGAAAGAGAAGAAAAACTTGCTAAAGAGAATAATGTAGTTAAAGTTTGGACTATTACCACCACTAGTAATGTTGATGCTTCACATGTTGCTAAACCTCCTACTATCAATGGTAAAATAATAGGTGTTGGCAATGTTTCTACTCCTAATACAAAGCGTGCACAATTGCCTGAAACTGCTGAAACTGTTTGTGATAGAAGTGCTGAAATTTTTCAGAACATTGGGGACAATGATCCCATTGCTTTAGATCATAATGGTTTCGATTTTGATAATTGTCATATCTCTGAAGTTATTAAGTTCTTGCAAAAACTTGCTAGAAGTCCTAATGCTAGTGCTATAAATTTGTCCTTTACAAAACATATTACAAATGCTCTCATTAAAGCTAGAGAAGAGAAATTAAAACTTGAAACTTCTATTCCTAGGAAGTTGGAAGATGGTTGGGAGCCCATCATTAAAATAAAGGTCAATGATTTTGATTGTAATGCTTTATGTGATCTTGGTGCAAGTATTTCTGTTATGCCTAAGAAACTCTATGATATGCTTGACTTGCCACCATAGAAATATTGTTATTTGGATGTTAATCTCGCTGATAATTGTATAAAGAAACCTTTGGGGAGGATTGATAATGTTCACATTACGGTTAACAATAACCTTATCCCCGTTGATTTTGTTGTCTTGGATATTGAATGCAATGCATCTTGTCCTATTATTTTGGAAAGACCCTTTCTTCGAACTGTTGGCGCTATTATTGATATGAAGGAATGGAATATTAAGTATCAATTCCCTCTTAAGAAAGTTATGGAACACTTCCCTAGAAAAAGAATGAAGTTGCCTTTTGATTCTATTATTAGAACAAATTATGATGTTGATGCTTCTTCTCTTGATAATACTTGATTTACACTTTCTGCGCCTAGCTGAAAGGCGTTAAAGAAAAGCGCTTATGGGAGACAACCCATTATTTTACTTCTGCAATTTTTGTTTTATATTTGTGTCTTGGAAGTTGTTACTACTGTAGCAACCTCTCCTTATCTTTATTTTATTGCATTGGTGTGCCAAGTAAAGTCTTTGATAGTAAGGTTGATACTAGATTTGGATTTCTGCGCAGAAACAGATTTCTTGCTGTCACGAATTTGAGTAGATCTCTCTGTATGAAACTCAGAAAAATCTGCGAAAAATCATGAGTAATCCTCAGATACGTACGCAACTTTCATTCAATTTGAGCTTCTTCATCTGAGCAAGTTAAGTGCCTCTAAAAAATTCGTCTTTACGGACTGTTCTGTTTTGATAGATTCTGCCTTTTATTTCACATTGCCTCTTTTACTGTGTTGAATGGATTTCTTTGCTCCATTAACTTTCAGTAGCTTTGGGCAATGTCCAGAAGTGTTAGAAATGATTGTGTCCTCTCTGAACATGTGAATTTTTGATTATGCACTAATCCTCTAATGAGATTGTTTTGAGTTTGGTGTGGAGGAAGTTTTCAAGGGTCAAGAGAGGAGGATGATATAATATGATCAAGAAGAGTGAAAAGTGTAAGCTTGGGGATGCCCCCGTGGTTCATCCCTGCATATTTCAAGAAGACTCAAGCATCTAAGCTTGGGGATGCCCAAGGCATCCCCTTCTTCATCGACAACTTATCAGGTCACCTCTAGTGAAACTATATTTTTATTCTGTCACATTTTCTGTGCTCGTATTCAAGGGGCATGAGATTTTCAACTTATGATTTGTCAATCATATAACTTGGTCATATTTGCACGCACATTAACTTTAACTATTCAAGATGCTTATTATAGGGATAATGAGAGCTCAAAGCTAACGAGTACCATACTTTTTGGATGGTTTATAGAACATGTTAATGTTACTTCCTTCATAGAAGGGCCTTTCTTTTACTTTTATGTTGAGTCTTCATATTCTTGCTTTGTGCACCAATTAAGAGAGCATAGTTGTCATTCTGAGTATAATGTGCATAGTCCCAAGACTTATTGATTGATTCATGATTTTTCTATTGCTTAATCTTAAATTACTTGTATCAAGTCATCCTTTGAACTTTGAAGGTGTCCTAACATTTATGGTTAGCTATTCCATCAAGGACAAGCTAGGTACCACTTTGATATGTTTTCTCTATGCTCATAAACAAACAGTTGTTTTGAATGCACAATTATTCATGGTCCTTTGTTTGAGTTACTTCTCATGATATAACATAGTTGCTAAGTTCTATTGTTAGCATTATATCTATCATGCCGATGTTTAGAGTACTTTGATCCCAGCTTACAATGCTTTACAATAGTTTGATCAAGATTGTGTTGGCTTCATGTCACCTAAAAATTAATTTTGTTATCACTTACCTACTCAAGGATGAGCATGAGTTAAGTTTGGGGATGTTTGATACGTCTCAAATGTATCTATAATTTTTGATGCTCCATGCTTGTTTTACACCAATTTGTACATGATTTGTTTACACTTCGTTTCACTTTATACATTTTCTGGAACTAACCTATTGACAAGATGCCATAGTGTCAGTTCCATGTTTTCTACTGTTTTTGTATTTCAGAAAAGTTGTACAGGAAATATTCTCAGAATTGGACGAAATAAAAGCCGAAGTGCCTATTTTATCGAAACGAAGACGGAGTCTAGAGGAGAGTCGGAGAGGGCCTCACCAGCTGTAGGCGTGGGCCCCCTGGCCTCGCTTAGGGGTGGTGTGGGGCCACCGTCACCCCACCGACCTATCTCCTTCTCCTATTTATTCACGATCTTGGGAAAACCTAAACACCCGAGCCTCCATCCACAAAAAGTTCCGTTGCTGTCGCCATTGCAGAAAATCTCTTGGGTAGAGAAGGAGGGAAAGAAGTGGAAGAGGAGGTGGGGAGAAGGTGGAGGAGAGAAAGAGGAGACGAGGAGGGATAAAGTGGAGAAGCTGGAGAGAGCGAATTTTTTGAATTTTTTCATCAAAAATCTAAAACCTGAAAAAACTCTGTTTTACTTTTTAATTTTTTGGAATCTAAAAAATATCTAACACAGAGGGAATTGAAATCGGATGTAAAGTTTTGCGTAGATACATTTTCATATAATAAAGATTATCACCGGAGGTCCTATGCGACCAGAAATTCCGTTTTACCGAGACATGACCCCATTTTGCATAATATATCAAAATTAACTGTTTGTTAAGTTTCCTTAAAACTAGATGACATAACACTTGGCCATCTCAAAGAATTTTATTTTTTGAATTTTCTATGATTTTATTTGAAAACTGAAATTACTAGGAGGGTGCCCAAAATAGGGCACGCTACCACTAAGTTGATAGAGCAGTGTGCCAAAAATAAGGCACGCGGCTAGTATTTTTCCTGATTCGTGCATGTCAGCCTAATATATTGGCAACAGGCGGACAAAGGTACACGCGACTGGTATGGAGATAGCAGTCGCGTGCCCCGTGAGAACGACTGCGGGTACTTTATGGACCTGAGTACAGCCAGGTCCCACATACTAGTCGCGTGCGCTACCCTCCGTTACGCTTCCATTACACGTGAACCAGTCGCGTGCTTACTTTTGGTATGCAACTACTAATACCAGTCGCGTGCATTTTGATGGGTGCGCTGCCAATGAGCGTTCCTCTATAGCGTTTTCCCTACTAGTGTGTTAATTAGATTTCTACCTTACACAACAGAAGTAATCCAAATAGTATTGCATTCAATTGAAGGAGATATATATTGGAAGCCTCTCTTGCCCTTCTTGCTAAATACAACCTTTAACATGAACTAGAAATAAAATGACAATACGATAAAACTAAACAAATACGATAATGCTAGCATGCTCGTATACATATGAGCTCAACATCTTATTCACTCCATTTCTTGAGGAAACTTAATCGCGCTTAGACCATGGAATTATTCTTCTTATTCATGACCTCCTGAATAATAGGCCCGACAACTTCAAACTTCATTGGTTTGGGCAGAAATATATCAGCACCAGCGCTCATGAATGATTGTTCGAGATCATAACCGGCTGATACTCCAACAATCTTCACATGACATTCTCCCAAAGCACGGATCTTCTCAATGGCCTGCCAAATAAGGAAAAATGTACATTCAAGCAAACTATAAAGTAAAAAAAAAAATATCTATTTAGGAAACATGAAAAAAATGAAAAATTAATTGTAATACCTCAGGACCGGACATTACTGTCATTTCCTTGTCACAAAATATAATGTCAAACTTCTTTCCCTCGAGAAACAGTTGCACAGCTTCGTTCCCATTTTCAGCCACAGTAATCTCACAGTGGAACTTCCGCAGGATGGTGGAGAGAATAAATGCATGAACAGGCGTATCCTCCACAATAAGGGCCTTCACGGGGGATCCTTGGACGGTGGAAGTCGTCATTAGCTAAGCAAACTGCAAATAGAATACATATGTTTATTATTTCTAATCCACGCAATACGTGTAAAGCGATTCTTCTAAGGTATTCTTAATAACAAAAATAAAAAAACAATTAAAACCAAAATGTTGTATATATAAATAGTTGCAAAATCATTAGAAATAATCTGGAAGTTAGGTATTTGCTTGAAGTACATGCCAGCTGATGGAAATATATGCTAAATCTAGCAGTAAGTTCAACTCATCAAATGTTTCTATTGCGAGACGTGTGCGCACTTTATTAATACTCATGAGGGAAAGATGGAAAAACTAGATTTGCATTTAAGAGGATTACAGGAACATCACAAAATGATGAAATAGAACAAGCAAATCTTGTGCTACATATGGATATATTTTTCATGCGTTGTTCTACAATAGGTAGAATCAAAAACCTTTTAAGGATGACCTTAGCATAAAAACAAACATGAAAAAACACAACATGTACATATAGATGCATATGCATGATTGCACCTCTAACAGTCTCTTCTATGTAAATCACAGATATATAAACTTCTAGATGATGATGAATAAAAGGGAAACTAAAGCAAGAAATAGGGACCTTAGAGCTAGCTAGAGCTTATGGAACAGGAGGGGTAGCAAATGCAGGATAGATCTCTTTTTGCTCTTGTTGCTTCAGGTCTAATTTGGTGTTGTGTGCCTTGTAGCCCCTCTATGCCTGGGTATTTATAGGGAAAACGAGAGGAGCGCCTCCCCTAGGCCGGTTGATCTCGACCGTCCATTTGAAAATTATGCCTACGCCAATGTGCAAATATCTCCACCGCTTCACACCAAAATAATAAGGGGAGAATAAATGAGGATATTGGCAATATCTTTTGTTATAAATGATCCATATATATTTCATATTTATCGATTATCGCACCACAAAAGATCACCCTATGTGTAAGTATATTTGTCTTGACATGTTGTCATACCTGGATACCAAAATGGGATTAGAAATCATTTATTTTTTGCCATTAACAAAGGATGGATGTATGTTCATATTGTTATGGTGATTAGTACAATTAAAGGATTAAAACCAATTATGAACATGTGTCCATGATAGATATAAAATGTACCTAAGCAGATATTGCAACTAATATTCCAGATCTGTCACACATTAGTTACCTCATTCTCCAGATTGTCTTAATATGATATCTATAATTCCATCTTGTATACGTGCTCATGGGCGTAACTTAAATAATGATGGTCTAAACCCGATTATACACGTGTGTTGATTGCAGGTGCTAAGAGCGCACTAATTCCATCCGAGATTTAAAAATATAATAATAATAATAATATAAAGTTATATATCATTAAAAATTCTAACTCCCAGGAGTGATGTGCGTAGAGCACGCAGTTGGGAAACCCCAAGAGGAAGGTATGATGAGCGCAGCAGCAAGTTTTCCCTCAGTAAGAAACCAAGGTTTAATCAATCAGTGGGAGAAAGAAAACCCTTTTGAAGGTTGTTGCTAGCTGACATTGTGTCAACACCCGGATTTTTAAGTCTGGATGCCTATTATGTCATTCATCGCAATCCCAGGAATATTGTTGTTGCGATGCATAAGAGTTAAGTATCATAGTCATCATTCATTACAAACCATATTGTCTTACAACTTGAATCAGATGATCCATATTACACAAATAGTTGATCTATTGATCAACGAACAAACACAAGTTCATAGCGGAAGCGTAAAGATCAATGGACTCTCTAGTCCACAGGCCAACGCTTGACGTCGGAAGACTCCTAGTTGTCGTAGGCGTCCTGCTGGTCATCTCCTTGGTAGTTCTGTTCATCTTCATACTCTGGCCATTTGAATAGCCAGGGACAAAGCCGTGAGTACTTTAAGTACTCACAAACTAATACTAGTGTAAGTGCTAACAATTCTAGTCAGGGGTGCTAAGCTCTAGTTTATTTGCATAAAGCCAATTTTAGTTCACAAGTATTTGAGAAAAGACTTATTCATGTGCTAACTAACTCCAGTGGGAACATTAGTGTTATTCACACAACATTTGTTGTGATTCACCACAAGTCACCAATTCACCATTCATTTCATCAACATTTTCAAGAATCTGACACCGGAAACTGTATGGCCTTTCCAACCGTCCGTAATCGTGGACACGGCTATTCGAATAGGTTTACACTCTGCAGAGGTTGCACACTTGTGCCACAATATTTGATTTCATCCGTCGGGATTACCCCGAATCATCGTAACACAGTACGCGGATCATCAACCATAACCTTTCACTTACAAACCCTAGTATGAGCACCTCTCCCCATGAGCTTGGCCTCCCAGTGAAGACCAACTGTCAACCTGGGAACTGCACAGGGCTTGGCCGTACAATTCACCTCAATTCACATCATTTCTCAACAACGGAGGCAGCCTCGGCATAACCCCTATGATGTGTGTTCAGAGGGAACCCATACTAAGATGCATAAATTTCCAGTTAAGCCCTACCCATAATCAGGTATTGTGGGGGTACTCAATATTGGAAAGGTATCACAATCAAACCAATATCAGTTTTATCAAAAATCACCATCTTCTCCAAGTCATATTCACCTTCAAAATTCATTCAATGGAATGACTCATCATTCCAAGGTTTCAAATTCAATTCAAGTCACATGTTCCCATCTAGAGTAGTCAAGTTGCACTAGCACTAATCATGAGGGGTGCTAATCTTGCTTGGCTAGCTTTGAGACTAACTTTACTACTCTAGTAACCTTCTTTAACTTAGACCAAAGTTAACTATAAAAGTAACTCTTTGAATAAACAAGTAAAAGCTTGTAATGTAAAAACTTGGGATAGGCTTGTGGTAAGAAAGGTAAGACTAATGGTGCCTTTCCCCAAAGGGCTTTGCACTTTGCAAGAATATTAGCTTGTCTTGGTAGTGGTCAAAGTTCTCCTCTTCCTCCTCTTGGTAGCAACCTTCTTCCTCCGGGTATTCTCCAGTGCTAGCGTCTAAATTTGAATACGAGGTATGATCACTCGACCAATTCATTGGCTATTCTAAACATAAAAAAAATCACACAAACTATTCTAAGCACACACTTAATACAATTTGGTGCATTGGTTTTCTTTATTATGGAAAAATAATTCCCTATCATATGTAAATGATAGTTTCCATATAGTTCTTGAGGAATAATTTCCTCTCATTGAATCTTCTTAAGATTTAATTTCTCAAACAATCTTACATGAAATCATGTTGACCTAAGTCAACCATTCATCATCATCATTTGAGAAAATGATTTAAATGAGGTAGAGTACCTCATACTATTTAACAATTCTACAAATGATTTAATATCACCAAGTATTTCACATGAGAGTATTTGACCAGTGGTACAAACTTCATATGAAAGTACTTGGGACAAGATTTAAATGAAGTGACACTAGTAGGAAAACCCTTATAGGCAGAGCTTAGTTCTGTGGCGCACCACTAAAAATGCGCCACAGAATATTATTTTGTGGCGCACCATTCTGGGTGCGCCACAGAAATAGCTTAATTTTGTGGCGCACTACTGAAGCATGCGCCACAGAAACTATGTGGGGCCCACATCCTGCCACCACCAATTATTACTGTAGGTATTTCTGTGGCGCACATGGCGTGCTGCGCCACAGAAATAACTCTTTCTGTGGCGCACGAGCTTCGGTGCGCCACAGAAGTAGTTGATTCTGTGGCGCACCTGCTCGGGTGCGCCACAGAATTAAGGTAACTTATATCATCTCGCCCGTGCCCTCCCCCGCCTGTTCACCTCTCCCCTCTCCCCTCTCCCCTCCCCTCTCCCCTCTCCCCTCTCCTCCGATCCGCCGCGCGCCGCCATGGTGATGACCCACAAGTATAGGGGGTGTATCGTAGTATTTTCGATAAGTAAGAATGTCGATCCCAACGAGGAGCAGAAGGTGTTGACAAGCAGTTTCGATGAAGGATTCACTGTAAATGCTCACAGACAAGTATTCAGGGAGTTTTGATGTAACAGTTGAATAAAGTACGAGTAAGTAAAGTGCGAGAGTAACAATTGCAGCGAGTGGCCCAATCCTTTTTAGCACAAAGGACAAGCCGGTTTGTTTACTTATAATAACCAAACGTTCTCGAGGACACACGGGATTTTAGTCTAGTGCTTTCGCTACATACGGCTAAATAATCTTCATTGTTATGATAAGTGTTGTGTGGGTGAACCTATGCTAATGTACCGCCCTTCCTAGGACTAATACATACTTGTGATTATACCCCTTGCAAGCATCCGCAACTACAAGAAAGTAATTAAGAATAAATCTAACCACAGCCTTAAACTCTGAGATCCTGCTATCCCTCCTGCATCGATATACCAACGGGGGTTTAGGTTTCTGTCACTCCGGCAACCCCGCAATTGGCAAACGAATACAAGATGCATTCCCCTAGGCCCATAAATGGTGAAGTGTCATGTAGTCGACGTTCACATGACACCACTAGAAGAATAACACCACAACTTAAATAGCATACCATTGAATATTACTCAACCATAGTTCACTACTAACATTTAGACTTCACCCATGTCCTCAAGAACTAAACGAACTACTCGCGAGACATCATATGGATCATGATCAGAGGTGATATGATGATGAATAACAATCTGAACATAAACTTGGTTCAATGGTTTCACTCAATAGCATCAACAACAAGTAGAGATCGATACATGGAGAGTTTCCCCTATCAAACAATCAAGATCAAACCCAAATTGCTACGGCGGTGACGGTGTCCAGCGGTGGAGACGGCAGTGATGATGGTGGAGATGATGATGATGGTGATGGAGATGATGTCCAGCTCGATGACGGTGACGATGGCGTCGATTTCCCCCTCCCGGAGGGAATTTCCCCGGCGGATTCCTGCCCGCCGGAGAGCTCTTTTCTCTCTGGTGTTCTCCGCCCCGCAGAGGCGGTTGTAACTCTTCGCGAGGTACCCTCTGTGGCTTAGGTTTTCGGGACGAAGGGTTTCGCGAAGAAAAGGAGGCGAAAGGGGCTGTGGGCCCCCCACACCACATGGTGGCGCGGCCAGGCCATGGGCCGCGCCACCCTATGGTGTGGGCCCACCCTGGGTCCAGCTGGCTCCTCCTTCTGGCTTCCTTCGTCATCTTGAAAAATAGGATTTTTGGTATAATTTCCTTCCACAGTTGATCTTCCGAAATATTGCGTTCTGACGGTGCTTTTTCCAGCAGAATCCTGGCTCCGGTGCTTGATCCTCAAATAATGATGAAACATGCAAAATAGATGAAATAACATAAGTATTGTGTCCCAATATGAAATATATCAATGAATAACAGCAAATTATGATATAAAATAGTGATGCAAATTGGACGTATCAACTCCCCCCAAGCTTAGACTTCGCTTGTCCCCAAGCGAAACTGAGCTCGGTAAACAGGACCACATGTTTATAGAGTGAAGAGTCGATAAATAAAATACGGACAAGAAGCATCATACTCATTCACACAAGACATTATAGTAGACAACTTCCTCATATAACTCAACTTGAAACAAGTATAAGGTAATCACAAATAAAGGTGCATAAGAAATCATAATTGGTAATGGCAAACTTCGTTCTTGGTCAGAGAACAATTAACAGATTATACTTATCTCATTGCAGCGTTCTCATGTTAAAATTTATAAGGCACAACTTGCATACTCAATCATAATGGTCTCTTCATGATCATTGATAACTTGCAAAGCTATATTCATTCAGATAAAACTTGTACTAAACAAGGAAGAATAAAAGACATGATGAAACAAATCACAATATAATGGTTTGATCACAACTACTCAAATGCTTGCTTGAGATGGAGGGAAATAGGTTTACTGACTCAACATAAAGTAAAAGACAGGCCCTTCGCAGAGGGAAGCAGGGATTAAATCATGTGCTAGAGCTTTTTCATTTTTGCAATCATATAAAGAGAATAAAAGTAACATTTTGAGAGGTGTTTGTTGTTGTCAACGACTGGTAGCGGGTACTCTAACCCCCTTGCCAGACAACCTTCAAAGAGCGGCTCCCATTTTATTTTCATTTTGTGTGGCACTCCTTCCAACCTTTCTTTCACAAACCATGGCTAACCGAATCCTCGGGTGCCTGCCAACAATCTCATACCATGAAGGAGTGCTTTTTTTATTATTTTAGTTTTATTATGATGATGACACTCCCCCCAACCTTCGCTTACACAAGCCATGGCTAACCGAATCCTCGGGTGCCGTCCATCAATCACATACCATGGAGGAGTGTCTATTTAGTTTAATTAATTTGGGACTGGGAATCCCATTGCCAGCTCTTTTTGCAAAATTATTGGATAAGCGGATGAAGCCACTAGTCCATTGGTGAAAGTTGCCCAACAAGATTGAAAGATAAAACTCCACATACTTCCTCATGAGCTATAAAACATTGACACAAATAAGAGATACTAAGTTTTGAATTGTTTAAAGGTAGCACATGAAGTATTTACTTGGAATGGCATAAAATACCATGTAGTAGGTAGGTATGGTGGACACAAATGACATAGGTTTGGGTTAAGGTTTGGATGCACGAGAAGTATTCCCTCTCAGTACAGGTCTTTGGCTAGCAAGGTTAATTAGCAAGCATAAGAGTCGAGGGAAACAAACAAATATACATGTGATAGAAACAATCATGCATCCTCCTTGTAAGCACAAACAATTTTAACTTCAGAATAATAAGCTATGAGCTAACAAGAAAGAAAAACAATGAAACAACTACATGTATTTCTCTTTTCTACTTAAACCTCAAAGTGTTGTTGCTATTGACCAATGCTAAGTTTGCCAAAACCAAATAGATTTATTCAATGCTCCCAAAGTGATACCAATACTAACAACAAGGTAAATCATATGATAGAGATTGCAAACTAGAATAAGATGTGCAATATGTAAATGATAAGACTTCTCATTAATATTCCATAACGATAACTCACACCAAGGGATACATAGATAACCAACTAAAGGAGAGATACTTCCAAACTGCAACCCATCTTATATGATAACTTCCCTACTCATGATATGACACTACTTGACAATAAAAAGTAAAAGGTAGTGATAATGTGATACCGCGGCACTCCCCCAAGCTTGGAACAAACCAAGGGGATGCCAATACCGATGATGAATTACTCCTTCGGCGATGGTGGTGATGAATTCCTGACAAGCTTCTCAATAAGCTCCTGAAGCTCATCAATCCTGTATGTGAGATTGCGAATCATCTCTGAATTGTGCTCGACACGGTTAAGGAGTCTGTCCGACGGCGAGTCCCAGCTCTTGGAGTTATTTCCCCACTCTTCAGCCTCAGGCTCCTTCCCTCCTGCAGTGTTAGAACGATCTATATCCCACTGGCTAGGCAATGCTGCCTTTGGAGTCCCTTCAATTTGATTATTGAAAATTAGATTGTGGAAGGGATGGTGAATGCCTGATAGAGATGTTTTCGGAGCTAGGTAATGACGTGGAACCGCTCCTCCAGTGCGAATTCTTGCGCTCTTGTTTGCACTAAAAGGATTGTCCACCACCTTGATGCTTGCGATGGTAGCACGCGGGTGTGCGCGCGAATCTTCCTCCACCTCTTCTTCATCCTCTTCCTTGACGTCCTTGTCTTCCTCTTTCCACCCAAGATCTCGATCATCTTCATCCAGAAACTCCTTGCCCTTGTTCTTGGAGACCATGGTGCTTCTAAACTGAAAACAGATCCTGGCAGAAACAGCTCGAAACAAAACACATAGAGAAAACGATATACGGACCTCCAGGGGTCCGGGGGATTATATAGCAAATATTTTCACGACAAAAGGAAAGTACCAGATCGAACCAGAGTCGGAAAGGGGCGACGAGGCGGCCAAACCATAGGTCGGCGCGGGCCCAGGTCAGGCCGCGCCGCCCTATGGTGGCACCCCCTCGTGCATCCTTTCCACTCCGTTTCGAACCCGTAATTTTTCATATTTTCCAAAAACAGCAAAAATATTGTTCGGAAAGTAAATTGCGTACTTTTCTTTACCAGTACTGTTACCTATTCAAAGTCGAGTTCTGGCGGACTGTCAATTTGCCCTTTGATGAAAGCCTCCGGTGTTTCCACTTGAATAATATCAACATCAACATTATAAGAATCACCTGAGATATAATGCTTAAGTCTTTGTCCATTCACCACTTGCGTAGCATTGCCTTGGAGAGAGCTAATTTTGATTGCTCCTGAACGATACACCTCCTCGACAACATATGGTCCTTCCCATTTTGAGAGTAATTTCCCTGCAAAGAGTCTGAGACGAGACCGATACAATAGGACTTTATCCCCAATATTAAATTCTCTTTTGATAATCCTTCTATCATGCCATTTTTTAACTTTCTCTTTAAAGAGTTTAGCATTTTCATAAGCTTCACTTCTCCATTCATCTAGAGAACTTAATTGCAACAACCTCTTATCACCGGCAAGTTTAGGATCTTTATTTAATTCTCTAACAGCCCAATAAGCTTTGTGCTCTAGTTCCAAAGGTAAATGACAGGTTTTCCCATAAACCATTTTATAAGGTGACATTCCCATGGGATTTTTATAAGCAGTTCTATAAGCCCATAGTGCATCCTTCAATTTACTAGCCCAATTCTTTCTAGTTTTATTAACGGTCTTTCCCAAAATAGATTTAATCTCTCTATTTGATAATTCTACTTGACCACTAGTTTGAGGATGATAAGCGGAAGCAATTCTATGATTAATACCATACTTAGCAAGAGTTTTTCTAAAACCTCCATGAATAAAATGAGAACCTCCATCAGTCATAATATATCTAGGCACTCCAAATCTAGGAAAAATAATTTCTAAAAGCATTCTTAAAGAGTTCTCACCATCAGCACTTTTTGTAGGTATGGCTTCCACCCATTTAGTAACATAATCAACAGCAACAAGTATGTGAGTGTTACCTTCTGAAGACGGAAAAGGTCCCATGAAGTCAAATCCCCAACAATCAAACGGTTCAATAACAAGAGTATAATTCATAGGCATTTCATTACGTCTGGAGATATTACCAACCCTTTGGCATTCATCACAAGATAAAATAAACTTTCTCGCATCCTTGAAGAGAGTTGGCCAATAAAAACCTGATTGTAGAACCTTTTGCGCGGTTCTTTCTCCGGCGTGATGTCCTCCATAAGCACTACCATGACATTTACTCAATATCTCTTGTTGCTCATATTCAGGAACACATCTTCGCATAATACCATCCACTCCTTCTTTATATAAGTGTGGGTCATCCCAGAAATAATGCCTCAAGTCATAAAAGAATTTCCTCCTTTGCTGAGCTGAAAAGGTTGGAGGCAAGTACTTGGAAACAATAAAGTTAGCATAATCAGCATACCAAGGACTGTCTCGCGAGCTCACCTTTATTACAGCCAATTGTTAATTTGGAAAACTATCATTAACAGGAACAGGATCATAAGCAATATTTTCCAATCTAGACAAATTATCAGCAACAGGATTATCAGCACCTTTCCTATCTACAATATGTAAATCAAATTCTTGCAAAAGAAGTACCCATCTAATAAGCCTCGGCTTAGCATCTTTCTTTGTCAAAAGGTATCTAATTGCAGCATGATCAGTATGAATCGTAACTTTTGAATCAACAATATAAGATCTAAATTTATCGCAAGCAAAGACTACAGCTAATAATTCTTTTTCAGTTGTAGCATAATTTCTTTGAGCAGCATCAAGAGTTTTACTAGCATAATGAATAACATTCAGTTTTTTATCTACTCGCTGTCCAAGAACAGCGCCTACCGCAAAATCACTAGCATCACACATAATTTCAAATGGTAAGTTCCAATCAGGAGGTTCAACTATAGGAGCAGTTGTTAAGGCTTTCTTAAGAGTTTCAAAAGCTTCCTTACAATCATCATCAAAAACAAATGGTACATCTTTTTGAAGAAGATTAGTAAGAGGTTTTGAAATCTTGGAGAAATCTTTAATAAATCTCCTATAAAACCCAGCATGACCAAGAACACTACGAATACCTTTTACATATCTAGGATAGGGCATCTTCTCAATTGCTTCAACTTTAGCTCTATCAACTTCAATACCTCTCTCGGAAATTTTATGTCCCAATACAATTCCTTCATTAACCATAAAGTGGCATTTCTCCCAATTAAGAACAAGGTTAGTTTCTTCACATCTCTGCAAAACTTTATCAAGGTTTCGCAAGCAACTATCAAAAGAATTCCCATAGACGGAAAAATCATCCATGAATACCTCTACAATACTCTCACAAAAACCATGAAAAATAGCAGACATGCATCTTTGAAAAGTAGCAGGAGCATTACATAAACCAAAAGGCATGCGTCTATAAGCATAAGTTCCATAGGGACAAGTGAAAGTGGTTTTCTCTTGATCTTTAGCTTTAACAGCAATTTGTGAAAACCCAGAATAACCATCAAGAAAACAAAAATGAGTATTTTTAGACAATCTTTCTAGCATTTGATCAATAAATGGTAAAGGGTAATGATCTTTCTTAGTAACTTTATTAACTTTTCGAAAATCAATGCACATTCTATACCCTACAACTACTCTTTGAGGGATGAGCTCATCATTATCATTAGGCACAACAGTCATTCCTCCTTTCTTGGGAAGGCAATGCACAGGACTAACCCATCTACTATCAGCAATAGGATATATAATACCAGCTTCAAGAAGTCTTAATACCTCATTCCTTACCACTTCCTTCATCTTCGGAATTAGACGACGCTGATGTTCAACAACAGGCTTTGCATCATCTTCCATATTAATAGCATGTTGGCAAATAGAAGGAGAAATCCCTTTCAAATCATCAAGAGTGTAGCCAATAGCTCCTCGGTGCTTCTTCAATATTTCCAATAACCTTTCTTCCTCAATCTCTGAAAGCTTAGAACTAATAATAACAGGATATATTTTCTTATCATCAATATGAGCATATTTAAGATTATCAGGCAAAGGCTTTAAATCAAAAACAGGATCTTCCTTTGGTGGCGGTGTTGTACCCAAATCTTCCACCGGTAAATCATGCTTGAGAATAGGTTGGCGAAGAAAAATTTCCTCAAGCTCATCTCTTTCTTTCCTAAAGACTTCACTCTCGCTATCCTCCAAATGTTGCTGCAAAGGATTATTAGGAACAAGAACAATAGATGCACACTGTTCCATTTTAAAATCATCACTAGGCAAATCAGCTTTATAAGGAGTTTTGGTAAATTTAGAGAAGTTAAACTCATAAGATTCACCAGCAAATTTAGTCAAAATTTTCTCTTTCTTGCAATCTATAATAGCTCCACAAGTATTTAGAAAAGGTCTACCAAAAATAATAGGACAATAATCACAAGCAGCAGAACCAAGTACCAAAAAGTCAGTAGGATATTTAATCTTACCGCATAAAACTTCCACATCTCGAACAATACCAATTGGAGAAATAGTTTCTCTATTAGCCAGCTGAATAACCACATCAATATCTTCAAGTTCACAAGAATCAATTTCGTGCATAATCTCCGTGTAAAGCTCATAAGGAATAGCACTAACACTTGCACCAATATCACATAATCCATAATAGCAATGATCACCAATTCTAACAGATAGCATAGGAACACTAGCTTGTTTGGGTTTATTAGGATGTGAAACAATATTAGAAGCATCTTCACAGAAAATAATATGACCATCCTCCACATTTTCAGTTACAAGATCTTTAACTATTGCAACAGCAGGTTCAACTTTTATTTGTTCTTCAGGTTCTACAGGTTTCTTTTCACTTTTATGAACCGCACTATTTATAACAGAGTACTCCTTCATTTTAGCAGGGAAAGGAGTTTTTTCAATATAAGCTTCAGGAATAACATGATCAGCAGTTTCAACTACAACGCATTTATTAATAGATGAATCAATTTTATCTTTATACGGTTCATGATACTTATCAAAATTCTTCTTTGGCAATTCATAATGAGAGGCAAAAGCTTTATAAAGATTTGCAGCAACTTGAGAATCAAGACCATATGTAGCACTCATATTACGAAATTTATCAGTATCCATAAAAGCTTCAATGCATTTATAATCGTAAATTATACCTGATTCTCTATCCTTGTCGTTCTCCCAACCTTCAGTATTTTCTTGGATCCGATCAAGAAGGTCCCTTTTAAACTCTTCTTTGTTGCGTGTAAATGATCCAGAACAAGAAGTATCCAGCAAGGTCTTGTCTTGAAAAGAAAGTCTTGCATAGAAATTATCAATAATAACATTACCAGGAAGCTCATGAATGGGGCATTTGAGCATTAAAGACTTCAATCTCCCCCAAGCTTGGGCAATACTCTCTCCATCATGAGGCCAAAAATTATATATGCGATTTCGATCCTTGTGAATTTCACTTGGAGGATAGAACTTAGAATAAAACCGGGGCACAATATCATTCCATTCAAGAGAATCCCCATTATCCAGTAATTTATACCAATGCGCCGCCTTACCAGACAGCGATAAAGAGAATAGTTTCTTCCTCACTTCATCCATAGCGATACCTGCACACTTGAATAAACCGCATAATTCACGTAAGAACAATAAATGATCTCCAGGGTGGACAGTTCCATCCCCTTCATAGCGGTTATCCATAACGCGTTCAATAATTTTCATAGGTATTTTATATGGTATCACTTCCTCACCTGGCGCCTCATCCACTACCGTTGCAGTAGTAGTAGATTTCCCAAATAAAAATTGAAGAGAAGATCTCTCCATAATGACTTATAGCAGCAGGCAGAAATAAAATCAGCACAAACAGTAAAGGTTTTCCTTACCAATTCCACTTACCAATAGCGCTTCACTCCCCGGCAACGGCGCCTTAAAAATAGTCTTGATGACCCACAAGTATAGGGGGTGTATCGTAGTATTTTCGATAAGTAAGAATGTCGATCCCAACGAGGAGCAGAAGGTGTTGACAAGCAGTTTCGATGAAGGATTCACTGTAAATGCTCACAGACAAGTATTCAGGGAGTTTTGATGTAACAGTTGAATAAAGTACGAGTAAGTAAAGTGCGAGAGTAACAATTGCAGCGAGTGGCCCAATCCTTTTTAGCACAAAGGACAAGCCGGTTTGTTTACTTATAATGACCAAACGTTCTCGAGGACACACGGGATTTTAGTCTAGTGCTTTCGCTACATACGGCTAAATAATCTTCATTGTTATGATAAGTGTTGTGTGGGTGAACCTATGCTAATGTACCGCCCTTCCTAGGACTAATACATGCTTGTGATTATACCCCTTGCAAGCATCCGCAACTACAAGAAAGTAATTAAGAATAAATCTAACCACAGCCTTAAACTCTGAGATCCTGCTATCCCTCCTGCATCGATATACCAACGGGGGTTTAGGTTTCTGTCACTCCGGCAACCCCGCAATTGGCAAACGAATACAAGATGCATTCCCCTAGGCCCATAAATGGTGAAGTGTCATGTAGTCGACGTTCACATGACACCACTAGAAGAATAACACCACAACTTAAATATCATACCATTGAATATTACTCAACCATAGTTCACTACTAACATTTAGACTTCACCCATGTCCTCAAGAACTAAACGAACTACTCGCGAGACATCATATGGATCATGATCAGAGGTGATATGATGATGAATAACAATCTGAACATAAACTTGGTTCAATGGTTTCACTCAATAGCATCAACAACAAGTAGAGATCGATACCGGGAGAGTTTCCCCTATCAAACAATCAAGATCAAACCCAAATTGCTACGGCGGTGACGGTGTCCAGCGGTGGAGACGGCGGTGATGATGGTGGAGATGATGATGATGGTGATGGAGATGATGTCCAGCTCGATGACGGTGACGATGGCGTCGATTTCCCCCTCCCGGAGGGAATTTCCCCGGCGGATTCCTGCCCGCCGGAGAGCTCTTTTCTCTCTGGTGTTCTCCGCCCCACAGAGGCGGCTGTAACTCTTTGCGAGGTACCCTCTGTGGCTTAGGTTTTCGGGACGAAGGGTTTCGCGAAGAAAAGGAGGCGAAAGGGGCTGTGGGCCCCCCACACCACATGGTGGCGCGGCCAGGCCATGGGCCGCGCCACCCTATGGTGTGGGCCCACCCTGGGTCCAGCTGGCTCCTCCTTCTGGCTTCCTTCGTCATCTTGAAAAATAGGATTTTTGGTATAATTTCCTTCCACAGTTGATCTTCCGAAATATTGCGTTCTGACGGTGCTTTTTCTAGCAGAATCCTGGCTCCGGTGCTTGATCCTCAAATAATGATGAAACATGCAAAATAGATGAAATAACATAAGTATTGTGTCACAATATGAAATATATCAATGAATAACAGCAAATTATGATATAAAATAGTGATGCAAATTGGACGTATCACATGGTCGTCGCCATCGCCGTCGCCGCCGCCTTCCTCCGCGAGGGGCGCATGCCGCCACGGTCCTCCCATCCCCTCCACCTGCAGCACAAGCTGCCCCTACGGCGAGGAGGGGCCGCCGCGAGGAGGGGCCGCCATCGCGGCAAGGTGGAGGAGCCGCCGCCTCCTCCTCCTCCACCCCTGCCGTCATCTTCAACCTCCTCCTCCACCCCTGTCATCGGTGATCTCTCTCCCCTCCCCTCCTCTCCCTCTTAATTCCTCCCCCGTGCGCGCACAAGGTGCTCGACGAAATGCTGCTGTCGGTGTGCTGTGCTGCTGCTGTTGCTGTGCTGTGCTTGCTGCTGTTGGCTCATTGTTGTTGCTGTGCCGAAGCTATTGCTATGTCTCTGTAGATATTTTTGTTGGCTCATTGCAGTTGCTGTTGGCTGTGCTGAAGCTATTGCTGTTGGCTCATTGATGTTGCTGTGCCGAAGCTATTGTTGTTGGCTCATTGCTGTTGCTATTGGCTGTGCTCATTGCTGTTGGCTCATTGCTGTTGGCTGTGCTCATTGCTGTTGCTGTTGGCTCATTGCTCATTGTTGTTGGCTCATTGCTGTTGCTATGTCTCTGTACATATTTACTTGATGGATTCTTGTGAGCTTATGGTATGCTACTATGCTACTGGTGGGCTTGTATACATACATATTTGTAGTTGCTCTTGGTTGGCCTAAGAATGCTCCCTGGCCAGATGCTTGATGTCTTGGCTCAGCCAATGATGCAAAGGCTGAGGCAAAAACTTGGATAAGAACAGATACTAAAATGTGTGATTTAAATGGAATGCTTATGATGGTATACTAAAATAGAGATATCCACAGTAGGGGATCATGTAAATGAATGCCACTGTGGTATCCTTTGAAGAAAAAGGACTGTTTCTGATGGTTTTAAAAGGCTAGGTGGTGCTAGGTGATTCAGTTGGCTACCAAGACTTGTCTCATCTGGTTAGCTGGGATATGCGATGTGTTGTTGCTTGTTTAGGCATATCTATCACTTACTGGATTTACTGGTTCTTGATTGGCCTCTCTTTTGCCAGCATCACTTGGTCTATATACCAAGTGATGAATAATCCCTTTGGAGCATCTGCTCCATGCATGCTATGTGTGTTTGAGCATCTTGACTTATGTCACCATGGTTGCTGGTTTGTTGGTGTTTTTGTACTTGCCGATAATTAGATGGTTGGTCGATCACTCGTACACTCGGGGGTGGAGCAAGTGAGGCTTGGTGTGATGGCACAAATATCAATATCTTGTGCATCCTACCTGGCCTCACTTACTCCATCCCTGGATGTTAATATTTGTTTCGACCAACAAAGTATGAGGCATTCCATTTAGTTCATACTAGCTACTTTTTAATTGCATTGGCCTTTCTTCCATTTTAGTGCCGATGATTAAATTGTTTGGTCACTTGTACACTCTGGGGTGGGGCCAGTGAGCCTGGTGCGATGGCACAAATATCAATCTCTTGTGCATCCTACCTGGCCTCGCTGACCCCATCCCGGAATGTTAATATTTCTTTCGACCAACAAAGTATGAGGCATATGATATCTAGTTGAGATACCACTTGGCTCTTTCTTCCATTTTAGTGCCGATGATTAGAATGTTTGGTCACCTATACGCCGCAATATACTTTGTAGACGGGCCCCCCTTTCCCGGCCGCTGCCTCCGTGAACGAGTCCTTGACGAGACAACAACGCCGACCTGTCTCTCCGGTGCAGAACCACGCCAGTCCAAGCCGCCTCCCTTGTGGCCGCAAGGGAGGTGGCTGGGACTGCCGTGGTTCTGCGCCGGAGAGGCAGATCAGCGTTGTTGTGTCGTCAAGGACCCGTTCACGGAACGGCGGCTGGGCAAAGGGGGCCCTTCTGCAAAGTATACTTCGGTGTATACTGCAACTATGGTTTCTGACCATAGTATTTGTGTTGACCAACAATGTATGAGGCACTTATTCCATTTTGTCATTCCATTTGCTTTGGTATTTTTAAAATGCCGATGATTAAAATGTTTGGTCACCGTACACTTGGGGGTGGCGTAAGTGAGCCTGGTAAGATAGCACAAATATCAATCTCTTGTGCATCGGACTTGGTCTCACTTACGCCATCCCTGAATGTTAATATTTGTGTTGACCAACAATGTATGAGGCACTTATTCCATTTTGTCATTCCATTTGCTTTGAGATTTTCAAAATGCCGATGATTAAAATGTTTGGTCACCGTACACTCGGGGGCGGCGTAAGTGAGCCTGGTAAGATAGCACAAATATCAATCTCTTGTGCATCGGACTTGGTCTCACTTACACCGTCCCTGAATGTTAATATTTGTGTTGACCAACAATGTATGAGGCATTTATTCCATTTCTCTTGTGCATCGGACTTGTTGGTCTCACTTTCTTCCATTTTCATCATAGTAGGAACTGGATGAAGGACCCCGATGCAAGTGAGCCTGGTGGGTAGAGATGAGGGAGCAAAGGAGGAACCGGATGAAGACTACTTTGTAGGATGAAGACTACTTTGTATCTCGAAATTGTGAATTTTGTATGAATTAAGAGTTGTATGCAAAACATTTGACACTTGCCACTATATATGTATCTCGATCGGGATCTAAGTAATGTGATGATGATGTCTATGTTATATCTGTGCAATGTACATGATATTTATATTATATCTGAATGTTGCTGTATATAACCTGTATATCTGTATATTGCTGTCTATAAACTGCATGTGTATAGCAAGCAGCACAAAATCGTGTATAATACAAGCAATTTCTGTGGCGCACTGAAAACCAATTCTGTGGCGCACTCTTTTCTGTGGCGCACCTAAGAGCACGTGCGCCACAGATACGTTAATTCTGTGGCGCATGGGCCGGTGCGCCACAGAAACCTTATTTTTGTGGCGAAGTTTCTGTGGCGCACCTCCCATGCGCCACAGAATCTATTTTTGGTGCGCCACTGATGAGGCTTTTCCTACTAGTGTGAAACACTTCATATAATTTGTATAATAGTTTTGGACAATATCACTTAAGTAAACTAGCCATATAGTCCATTATTTAAACTAGGGCATGATCATACAAGGTGACCACACCATATTTTTACATAAACAATTAGTGTAAGTTAAATGTGAGCTATTGGAGTTGGAATTAACTAAATATCACTTTTGGTTGATTTTTAACATTTAATTGGATGTGCAAAAGTCCCTGACTTAATCTTTTTGTCACTTTAATTCCACAACAAATCTCACAGTGAGACCAGAGGCAAGTTGTAGATCTTTTCAGTAGCTTTCTAACAACATCAAATTTGCTAAATTTTGCCAAGCCAAACAGATTCTATTTAATTTCAAAGTCAGGGCTAGTATTGAATTTAAATGGATTTGGAAAATCAAAGTTTGAATTAAACGGGCCGGCGGGAAAAATTCTAACGGGCCAGATTCAAACTAACGGCCTGCCCAGCCCACCACGGTCCATAGACGCGTGGGCTGCCTGACAGGGTGGGGCCTGCCTGTCAGCGGCTCATCGCTCCCGAATCGGTACGGGGCTAACCAGAGGTCCGGCGAGGGTTGGCAGTGCGCGCGAGGACGTGGTGGACGACGGTGAAGCAGCCTGTAGCAGTGGCGGAGCTTGGGGCGGCCTGGATCGACGGTGATTTCCCCAGGGCTTCCGCGGCTCCGAGCTTGCGATTGCGGTGACTCCGGCGATGATCGAGGTAGCAAAGGGTGTGAGGAGAGGCAGTGAAGGATGGGGAGCGAGGTGGTGTGCTCAATGGCGTCCAGGGAACGCTCTACTTATAGTGGAGAGGAGGTGCTGCGGGGCAGGGTTGGGGTCGACATGGGCGCGGCGGTTCCGGCGAGCTAGGGAGCTAGGCGATGGCGGGGAGCTGTTCAGCATGTCCAGGCGAAGCGTTTGGCGGCGACAGCGCGGTCGGGCGGCGTCTGGTTGGGTCGCAATGCTTCCATGTCTGCCGCGACAGCTGCGGGATTCGCTCGTCGTCTCCGGCGGCAGCGGTCCAGGGTTCGTGTCGCGCGCGTGTCTGGCGCATCCGCGGTGGCACGGCGATGCTCAACGCGTCGAGGGAGGGTCCAGGGTGTGCTTGTGTTGGCGAGGCGGCAGATGGCCAGTGACGTCCGCGGCGTGCACTGCTGCGACGTCATCGGCATGCTGGGCCGATCTGGGCGCGTGATCTCCGGCAGCTGCGGTCTCTTCCTCGACAACGGCGAGTGTAGGCTGTGCTAGGGTGGTGCGGTGGCGCGTTTTGACAAGGTGGTCGTGGCCAGGGAAGAAGAGAGGAGAAGGTGGCGCGACATGTGTGGCATGGCCGGCATGGCCATGCACATGCATGCTATGCTTGCCCTCCTAGGGTTCCTATGCTTGCATTAGTGAGAGAGGGAACCAGGGGACAAGTTGGAGTGAAATGGGCAAGGTAGGGTTAGGCCAAACACTATTTCAAATAGTGTTTGATTTGTGCCATAATTGCTCAATTCAAAAACTTGCAAAATTTGGTTGAATTCAAATGGTTGCAAAAATTGGAAGGGGTGCATTTGGTTAAGTTGTAAATGACCAGAGACAACCATGTGTGGTGGTGGAATTTTAAAAATCAAAGAATTGCAAAATTTGACAAAGTGAGATTGTTGCTCTTATTAAAAAGTCTCAACTTTGCATGAGCATAGAATTTGATCCAAGATGAATTTGGCATGGTGGTCTTTACCAAAGTTGTTCACTTTGATGTGCTCTTGGATGAGGTGCAAAGAATTGGGAAAGTTTAGTTTGAAAAACTTGAATTGCAAGGGCTCAAAGTAGGGATCAGACTATAAATGGCAGATTTGACCATTATCATATGTGATCCCATTTTGAGTTTGAATTTGATTTGATTTGTGTTTCTTTGATTCCAAAAGTTGTAATAAGTGTTTAGTAACATAATACAACTAATGGTGAAGACCAAAATGGTCTAGGGTAAAGATTTGCAAAAATGGCATAAACCATATGTTAGGGTTTTAGGGTTTTAATCTTATTTGATTTCTTTCTCTTTTTGATTTATTTGGTTTGTGATCTTCACTTGATCACATTAGGGTTTTTGGGTTTAGCACTTAAACATAATAACAATCATCATGGCATATCACTCAAATGCACAAGTCCTATGCATGGCACTATATGCAATTAAAAGTTTTTGTTGGTTCTGAATTTTGGATCTCTGGAATTCTTCTTCTCTCTTTTATTGAAATTTGGGATGTTACACATTGCCAGGGCACACTACCGGTGTCAGCAACAATGTGGAACCTGCACACAACACAACCACAATACTTTGCCCCAACTTACAGTGAGGTTGTCAATCTCACCAGTTTTGCCGAAAACAAAGGATTTGATGTATAATACGGAAGGAGATGTTTGTTTACAGTGTAATAAAGAGAACATTACTTACAGTAAAGAAACAGAATAGGTGTTTGCAGTAGATGTTTTATTAGTGTAAAAGAAAGGACCGGGATCCATAGTTCACTAGAGGTGTCTCTCCATAAAGATAGATAAAATGTTGGGTAAACAAATTACAGCTAGGCAATAAAGACCATACATGACAAGATGATTACTATGAGATTCGTTTGAGTATTACAACATGATTCATAGGACCGTAATCCAACTACATCTATGACTAATAATCCACCCTCAGGATATCATCCGAACAACTTTGGGTATTAGGTTGCAAGCAACAGATTATTGCATTAAGTAAAGTGTGTAAAGTAAACACTAGAATTATCCTTGGATAAAGCATTGTTGTTTTCTCCCTAGTAGTAACAGCACATCTACAACCTTAGAAGTTATTGTCACTCTCCCAGATTACTAGAGGCGTGAACCCACTATCGAGCATAAATACTCCCTCTTGGAGTCACAAGCACATACTTGGCCAAAGTATCTACTAGCAACGTAGAGCGTGCAAGATGACAAATAACATATACATGACATATCATAATTGATCTAAATCATAGTATTCAATATTCATTGGATCCCAGCAAACACAACATGTAGCATTACATATAGATGATCTTGATCATGATAGGCAGCTCACAAGATCTAAACATGAGGCATAATAAGGATAAGACAACCATCTAGCTACTTCTATGGACTCGTAGTCCAGGGATGAACTACTCACACATCCCTTCGGAGGCGGTCATGGTGATGAAGAGGCCTCCGGTGATGATCTCCCTCTCTGGCAGGGTGCCGGGAAGAGCTTCAGAACCCTCCCGAACTAGGGTTGCAGATGGTAGAGGCGGGGAACTTTTCATGGATGGAGGCTCGGGTCTCTAGGGTTTTCTGAGGATTTCAATATATAGGCGAAGGGGCGAGGTCGGTGCACACCCGAGGGGCCCACACCTACCCTAGGTGCGGCCAGGGGGTGGTCCACGCCTAGGGGGGTGTGACCGCCTCATGGCGCTTCTCCATCTCTCCTCTGGGCTTCGTCTTCATGATAGAAAGATAGGAACTTCGGCTTTTGTTTCGTACAATTCCGATAATATTTCCTATACAACTTTTCTGAAATACAAAAACAGCAGAAAACAGGAACTGGCACCGTGGCATCTTGTTAATAGGTTATTCCTCGAAAATGCATAAAAATGCCACGAAGTGTAAAGAAAATATATAGAAATTGGTGTAAAAAAATCATGGAGCATAAAAAATTATAGATACGTTTCAGACGTATCAAGAGCCGCTCACAAGGCATCCTAGGTGTACAATATATATGCGTGTGTACGTCAGTGCTAAAGGTGCTTACTTATAAGAGGTCAAACACATGAATCATGAGTATCTCTAAAAGAAAGTAACAAAGATATGCATGGAACCCCATCCTTATGATTACTGTTGACATGAATTACATAGCTCACAATCTTACTTTTTGCTCTCTTTTATCTTTTATTTTGTTGGACGACTAGCACATGTATTTCCTACTTACTTTCTATTGGTCAAGAGTCAAAAGTGTCCAAAGAAAGAAAAAGAGTCTTCCAAATAAATTATGTAGGTTCATCCAAGCATGCTTTGTGGTTATAATACTTCTCATTAATTTGCTTACAATGCCACTTATTATTATGCATGCTTTGTAGAACGTGAGAGATATCACTTTATAGCTCATTTACTTATTGTTATTATTCTTTAATGACTGAACCTTGTGAAACCTTGCATGATAATGATATATAAGCAATACAATAAACTCCTAAGTCCATGTTTGTTTCATCACATTTATGCTCGAGTACGAGCATAGGTTAAGCTTGAGGATGTTGATGCATGTAAAATACATACGTGAACTTTGTTGTTTATTGTACTAAAATCGTATTGTATTGAAACTTTATTATATTTACTGGGACTAACCTATTAATAGTTGCAAACATGCACAATTTCTTGTTTTATAATTTTTTGTGTAGTAAATAATCAAATATGGAAGGAAACCGGTCATTATGGCGAAATTTGGAGTGTGCTGAAATATGTCACTGCAGTACTTATTTCGAAGATGGCCACGATAGGCCCCGAAGACAACGTCAAATAAAAAAGTGCAAATTGACAAAGTTGTGGGGAATTTTATTGTCTTGCTTGTAGACATAAACTTCGCCCCAATCGAACTCCGGATGTTCCCTCTGTTTGACCATATTACTGAAGGGTGCATAGAAAGTTTCGGGAACCCAAAAATATGTGACGTGATTGACTCAAAAAAATCCTTTTATAATATCAAAATCTTGAAAGAAAAATCGATTTGTTTAAAAACATGTTGGTGCCAAAAGTTTATAAATCTCTATTTTGAAAAAAATACTTTTAACTATTACACAAAAGTTGTAGTTCCATGTGAATTTCAATCAAGACAAAGAATAATTTATTTTTTGCACATTCCAACATTCGGAAAAAATATGATATTAGACACTACCGGCTTAACAAGAATCTTGTTCCCGAGATTCGGAGAAAGGCTAGAAAGAAATATTGGTTTGACATATATCAGGGTGGCTTCCACCCTTAAAGAAACCTTTTTATGTAGTCTTATATCTTTGGTTCAAACTACGCTCATCTTAGGTATGACTTATATCATCTCTGGTCTATTACTTCATTTCCATTAGGTGGGTGTCTATTAACATATCTTGATCTTCTATACTTCCCAAGAGGACTTGAGTAAATCTTGTGTAACATCCCAACTTTTGTAATCTTGTGTAAGCAAAGTTTAGAGTTGCAAAATGAGGGCCAACAAAAAAATTGTGTTAACCTATTGAAACAATGTTTTAAGAAATAAACTATAAGTGGGCTGGCCCATTTAGATCCCAATGGCCCTATGAAGTTCATGTCTTTTTAATTGTTAGCAGGTCTTGTGTGGCTCTATCATCTACAACGGAGTTTCAACGATTTAGCGGTGTTACTGGTCAGCTAATGGAGTTATCTTCGTGTTAGTTGGAATGTCATCAGCAGTCAACCCCCCCCCCCCCCCCCCACACACACACACGATCTGATTTTTCGTGGTTAAAAACTCCTCATCCACCATGGACCAAAAAATCGATTCGATATGCACCACATAGCCCATTTCATCCCCTATGACTCGTTAACCACGAAAAACGCCCCTTAGCCGATCATTTTTTGTCGCCGTAGCTAACGAATTTTTTGTAGTGACACAAACCCCAAGGTGTTTCCTACTTGTCTCACTTGCACCATCCTGTGATCACATCCGAAATTGAGGAACTTGTAGTTTCTCAACAATATAATTATTAGTTGTTGTAACAAAATAGAAGTAAAATAAACATCTAGTATGGCCAAATCAAGAACATTGATGACCACTACGTAATGACCAAGGCCAACTTGGCGAACACTCAGGGCTGTTTCGTTTGGGTATTATCTTTAAAATTTTATGGTGGAGAACACGGAGAAGCATTGCATTTACTTTCCCACGTAAGGCATTCTCCCTAGCCCTACCTATGCTTATCTAGATTTATGTTATGTTTTCTTGTGAATAATTTAATAAAGAAGGTCGTATGCATTTTTTCGATGTAGAGGCTGGGGGTCATCCTCCATTTCAAAAAAAAACATTATGTTTTTTTGGCACACACCGAGGCAAATTAGCTTGTGGATGTTTGTTGAACTGTTTGCGCAGCATTCATTCTGTCCTCGTCGTATATTGTATTTGGACTCAACAAGGAGCGAGGGGAAAGAATACAGCAGGCTTAGGAAGGTTCTCGATGATGCTCTCAACGGCTACAACGTGAAGCTTGGCAACAATGCCGTCAGCAAAAAAATGACAAAAGGTAACATGTCGGTCAGTTTCGGTGACAAAACCGACTTTGTTGTGTGCATCAACCAAAAGGCAGCTGCAGGGATGCCTACTACATCATCCTTCACATCGTGGAGTATGCACGGTCTCGTGACACCTTCAAGGCGGCAGCTAATGTCATCAACTGGGGCAAAGGAATGGTTGTGATCATAGATGAAGATCTGAGACAGGAATTCTTGCGTATCCAGCTGAACCTTGCGAACAATCATCAACAAGGATGTATAGTTACAGGGAGGGAGGTTCCACATCGGACGCCCTATTCCATAGGAAGTACAGTGCCACTTGAAACAGTTAAGTGACAGCAATCATGTGGACATTAAATAAAGCATTCTATCCTTTATGAGAGATGAACATGTGATCATTCTGCCAAAACGTGTCCAACTATTTATTTATTACGTATTTCGGCTATGTATGTCTGATCATTTTTCCAAAACATATCCTAGCTACTTATCGTTATCGACGAAGCCGTGGTCGGTCGATGAATTGTGACCGATGAACTTGTGATCGATTCTTTTGCCATATGAATTATCCTTTAGTTAAGTTGTTTATTACATTTTACAAATTTGCTTTTGTTGCTTATGTTGCATTGATACTCTACATGTACTTAACTGTATGTACTGCATTTATATGATATTGTGGAGACTTTGATGTTGTTGATATATGTCGCTTTTACTAAAATATTTTGTCTCGGTTGCTCAGATCATGAGCTGGCATGTGGCGCGCAGGAGGGATATTGTCGTCGTGGTGAACAGACAGAAGCCATGGGATGGCTAACTTGGGGCCGAATGTGCGCTAGAGGATTCGGGGGAGGGTTTTGGTAAGGATGGGATGAACTCCGGATGGATTCCGGTATCTTTATTGGTGAACTTGACCATGGCCAGAGGTTGAAGATGTACAGTACAAGTGCTCTCTAACAGCGGTGAATCTCGTAAGACCTCTATCTCTCTATTATCACCTCTGTTATCACGTACCCGCACAAGGGGGTGCTCCCTCTCCTTATATAGGGGAGAGGGTGGCTTACAGGGGAAGAAACCCTAGGAAACCCTAATGGCATCTTTGACTAGACAAACTACTTTACAAAGCCACTTTGGCCCGGATGACACCGGTAATCCTTTAATCAGGAACGGTTACATCCTCCGGCACCTTTTACGTCATCTTCTGCTTTTGGCGTCATGCCTTCGTTTAAAGCTGAAGTGCTTCGCTCATCTTTGTCTTCTAGCTCTTGAGAGCATCTTTGACCAGTCATGCCGACGTGCTACAGTGTAGTCTGTACCGGTAATGCGGTACCTTCTTAGCCGGTTCCGGTATACCCCTCCTGTGATACCGATATGGTTCACTTAGCCACAATCCAACCTTTGTTTTACGGAACAATCTTTAAACCGGTATCTCGATGGCTCACACCATCCGGTTTCGCATGCCTTCGGCATACCGGGGGTCATCCCCCCGACATTAGTCTCCGAAGCTTGTATAGTCCGGCGGATTCTATCCGACGGACCATGCCAGTTTCCCATCATCAACATACCGGTTTAAACCTACCGGCAACCAGTTCAAACTCCCCGGCGTCTCTGCCGAACTTATGTCATCATACCGGTTTTCTCCGGTATCTTAGTCATTAAACCTTTGCTCGGCGAAGTCGAGAATTTCTCGGACACAGTGCCTGTCGGTGACATGCGCACTGTTTTTGACGCAGCAGTCTCAGGGGTCACTTCCCTTCGACTTCTGCGCTAGCATTTATGGCGCCACACCGGATCCTTGCCACCGTTCCGGATCCGTGTGGCCTTCCTGTGGATTTCTGTTTTCTACGCGTGTATCCTCGTGCCACGTGGCGGCCCACGAGGTGAACCGTCGTGGCCCAGCGGTTTCTGGCCCACGAACCCACCTCCCTATTTAAGGGCGCGGCGGTTCCTTCACCTCTTCTTCCTCGCATTTCCCAGTTCTCACGCGCACTTTGCAACCTCTTGCTTACTGCGCTCGCATCGCCCTCGCTCTCCGCTGAGGTTCTGATCTCCGGCGATCTTTCGCAACGACTCCGCCGAGCTCCGCTCCGCAGAGATTCTCCGTGGCGCCTTCGCGGTTACTGCACTGGGCGTCTCACTGCAACCTCCCTTCTTCTTCTCCGTTCGTCTTCATCGCCTGCGAGTTCGCCTGACTCCGGTGGCCGTTCTTCTTCATCGTCCTCCGCCGCCTCAGGTTAGCTTCAATGCCTCTACAATCTCTCCCTTTTGCCTCCTAGTTCTTGGGCCGGTAGAGGATTTATCTTTCCTTTTCTTTTGTTTTTTCTCTTACTCGTAGATCTTCTCGAGCGGCTAGGTTTGGGGAAAAGTGTTTATAAGTAGATCCCGGAACCTTTTAGGCCTGAATGTCTTCCGAAGAATACCTTTCGCCATCCGGCTTCGGCAGCCATCATACCGCTGAAATTGAAGCGGATCTGGCCCAAATGGACGCTTCGTCATCCGCTCCGGAGGCCGGTACCGGAAGGGGCCAGGAGGCCAGCAGCTCCGGCCAAGGTTCCGGTGTGAACTTGGCTGTGCCTACCCGCGGTGCCTGGAAAGGCTCCGATGTGAAGCAGCCGGAGATCGACTGGCTGTACCGCTCCCGCAGGATACCGACACAGGTGTCTTGCCGGATTCCCGGCAACGAGCTGGAGCCCGCGCCTGAACTCGGAGAATATGTAGTTTTCACTGCTCATTTCGAGCGCGGCTTCGGCCTACCGGCCTCTAACTTCTTCCGCCAACTCCTCGATTTTTACGAACTCCAACCTCATCATCTTCCTGGCAATGCCATTTTTTATCTTTCTTGCTTTGTTTCTTTCATGGAGGCCTAACATAGGTCTCCTTCCTACTCTTGAGGCTTTCACTCGTTTTTTCTGTCTCCAGATCAACTCGGTCCAGGGCAGAGATATCCCCAAGCCTAAACCTCCGACCCAATGCGGCTCCTGCATCATCAGCGCGCGCCAGGGGAGCCCCTTCTTCAAATTCTCCGGTCTGGAGTCATGTCGGGCATGGCAACAGACCTTCTTCTATGTGAGGAACAAGGGCGCCGCCGATTTCATCAACCTGCCGGCCTACCATCCGGGGACGTCATCGAGGGCCAACTGGAGGCACAGTCCGGGGAATACCCACATCGAAACCAACCGGAATGTTCGGTTCATGGAGCAGCTCATCAAGGATACGAACATTTGTTCTGATGATATCATCCGCGTGTTCATCTCACGCCGGGTGCTCCCCCTCCAGCGCCGGGCTCACAAGATGAGCCAGATGTACGGCCGTCGCGATCCCACCAAGATCACTAGCTGCACCCTAAGCCAAGCGGACGTGGCCCTTAAGGCCAGGCAAATTTGCCAAACTGACATGCCGCTGGAGTGGTCCTGGGGCCTTCTTCCCCTCAGCTCCACCAATCCTCCATATGACGAAGTAATAACTTAAGCAATCCGGACAGTTTTTCCGGTAGCCTCTGATGTGAATCTAACTGTCTTTTTTCTCTTTTTCAAGCCTGCGAGCGTTTTCCTCGCATTGCTGCTGAGGCACGAGGCCCAGGCCGCAAGCGCCCCCTGGACGAGGTTGACCCGGATCCTTACGTGGTCGGGAACAAACACAAGATAGGTCGGACCCATACCTCGCGCCCCGGTAACTTTTCAACCAATGATACCGGTTCTGACGATGAAGTCTCTATTCTTGAGGTATTTTGTTCTTTCGCTTCCTCATACATTGTTTCTCTGTAGATCTCCCCTCAGCCAGCGCCAACCCTCAGGTTGTGGAGCACGCCGCACCGTTGCAGGCAGAGGTTGGCCAGGAGTTCCTGGAGAACCTGGCCTCCCAAGGGCGCAAGCACAAGGCTCCGGCCTCCGAAGCCGGGCCGAGCGAGGGTCCGCCCGCCAAGCGCTCCAAGAAGGGCGACGCCAGCAAGAAGGTCACCGTCAAGCACTACCGGTCTCGCATGCCGGTTGCCTCCGGGTAAGTTTCTGGTCCTTTCTTACTTGTTGCTTTTTGCTTGTGAATTTGTTCGTCCGGTTGCTTTTTCCAACCTTCTTTCTTTGTTTCTTTTTCAGGCCTGCCCTGAGCATCACCAAGAGCGCCTCTGGTATGAGGTCGGAGACCTCCGAGGATGCCGCCAGGGCCTCACCTCCTCCTCAACCAAGTCCGGTACCATCTGGTGCCGGCAAATCTCCTGCGTCCTCTCGGGGGGGCAACACAAGTGTGGGGCGCGCGGCCCCTAAATCTGCTGACCACCGCACGGAGGAGGACTTAACTTCCCCTCCTGAAGCTGAAGACACCGGCACCAGCAACATCGGCGCCGGTAAAAAAGAAGCGGAGCGGGCGGAACCTCTAGTTCCTCCCGTTCCCAAGAAGAAGAAGAAGAAGAAGGCAACCGCCTCCCCCTCCAAGACCGTGCCGGAGACTTCCGCGCCGGCAAACTCTCCCCCGGCAAAGGAAGCACCGGAAGCTCCCACGCCACACAAGGATGCGCCAGCACCCACCATGGCTGCACCCCAACCGGAAGGTGCCAAAATTACAGCCCAGCAACTTGTTGCGGTGGTCACGGCGGCCACCTCTCCTTCCTCCGACTCGCGGTCGCTGGTTCTTCATACCGGCCGCACCGCCGTCGCAGCCAGTGAGATGGCCTCAGTTCAGGCCGGATTACTGAGCTAAAGCGCGGAGAGGCCGAGCTGGGGCATCTCCTTGATTACGCTGAAAAGTGGAATCAGGCGGATCTGTCCCCCGCGGCGCGCGGCCTGGGGAAGGATAAGCTCCCGGTCGTCGACCCTGCCGGCCCTCGGAGCACCGGACAACACTTCAGCCGGCTCCGGCGCGCAGTCCGGGAGTTCGACACCGCGTGGCATGACGCCAACAATAACGTGGTGGTAAGTTGCACAACTTCAAACTCTTTTATATCATGCCGGTTTTCAATCTTATATATATACTCTCCCAGTCCCCGAGTTTCAGGTTGAGAACGCAGTTCTTAGCGTGAAACTTCTTTAGAAACACCAAAAAACCGGCATAGCCAGTCCCCGAGTTTCGGGTTGAGAACGCAGTTCTTAGCGTGAAACTTCTTTAGAAACACCAAAAAACCGGCATAGCCAGTCCCCGAGTTTCGGGTTGAGAACGCAGTTCTTAGCGTGAAACTTCTTTAGAAACACCAAAAAACCGGCATAGCCAGTCCCCGAGTTTCGGGTTGAGAACGCAGTTCTTAGCGTGAAACTTGTTTCCATACCGGCATCTTCTTACCGGAACTTTCTACTTGAATAGGGTACGCTGGACGCCCGGAAGCAACTCTTCGAGGAGCTTCTGTGGGAGCACCGGTTCCTTGCCGATGCTCACAGCAAGTGCCAAGGTTTGTTTTTCGCTCTCCGGCCTCTTTTGTACCGGTCGCTTTTTTCCATCCGTATTCATAAGTCTTTTTCATAACAGCTTTTTCGGAAGCTTCCTTTGAGGGTCTCTCCGCCCAGCTCTCCACGCTCAAGGGTACAGATCTTCTTTTCCGGTTGCTTGGACTCTTTTTATCATACCGGTCCTCTTTTTTTAACGTTTCTTTTCCGGATTGTAGCTGAAAAAGAGCAGCTCGTCTCCGAGCACCGCAAAGCGCTGGACACTCAGGAGGGCATTACCGCCGCGCTGAAGGATCAGCTCATGGAGGCGGAACTCCGGCACGCGTGGAAGCTCAAGGAGGCCCAGGCTGCAGCTGAGGCCAAGCTTGACGAGTCCTTGAAGGAATACACGAACGCCACCGCGGTGCTGCGGACGGAGCTGGAGGAGGAGAGCCTGGCGCGGAAAGCGGCGCAAGACCGGATCGCCACTCTCACTACAGATCAGGCCGAGTATGACCAGTTGGTCATGCAGGCCGATGCCCTGGCCATCAGTAAGCCATTCTTCCTTTCTCTTTTGCTTTCAAGCTTCTGTCTGTTGCCGGTATGTTCTTACATCGGTTACTTTTTTCACCTTTTTCTTTACTTCTAGAAATCTTTCCGGACTCACAGCCGCATGCGGTCAAGAAGGTAGCAGAGCGCAGGGCTGAGCACGCCATGAGCAACCCTGATGCGCCCTGGGATACGACCACTTGGTCGCGCTTGCCGTCCGGATCCAGCACATGCGAGCACTAGACCGGCATCTTGTCGATCTACCGGATGTGGCCATCCAGATCTTCAAGGTGTTGTGGCCTGGGGAAGCAGTGCCGACCAACCTGACGCTCACTTCTGAACGCCTGAAGGATGCTGGCCGGAGGATCCGTGAGTGGAAGTGCTCAGCGGCCCGTGCTGGAGCAGATGCAGCGCTACGCATTGACTGTTCCTGGTACGAAGAACTGGATCTGGACGCTTTCCACAGCCTTCGCGGCGATGCGCCCACTGATAAGGATCTAGTCCTAACCGCAAAGCGTCAGGATCGCGCCTACCGGATCGCCGAATTCGCCCAGATGCGCACTGATACGTCCAAAACGTATCTACTTTCCCGAACACTTTTGCTATTGTTTTGCCTCTAATTTGTGTATTTTGGATACAACTAACACGGACTAACGTTGTTTTCAGCAGAATTGCTCTGGTGTCTCGTTTTTGTGCAGAAATTCAACTTTCAGGAAAATCCCCGGAATTTATGTCGAAGGTCTTATTTTTCTAGAAGATTTACGGAGCCAGAAGGGCAAGCCTGGTGGAGGCCCGAGGCCCCCACACACTAGGCCGGCGCGGCCCAGGAGGGGGGCGCGCCGCCCTAGCGTGTGGCCCCCTCGGCTGGCCTCTGACGCCCTCCTCTGGACTACTTCGATCTAAAAACGCGATACGGGAAGTCGAAGTCGCCAGAAACCATCCAGTATGCCGCCACAGTCGCGAAACTCCGTCTCGGGACCAGAAACTCCGTTCTGGCACTCCGCCGGGACGGGGAATTGGAGGAGATCATCGCCATCATCACCACCGACGCCTCTCCATCGACCAGCAATGTTTCCCCCATCCATGTGTGAGTAATTCCCCCGCTGTAGGCTGAAGGGGATGGTAGGGATTGGATGAGATTGGTCATGTAATAGCATAAGATTGTTAGGGCATAGTGCCTAGTGTCTTTAATTGGTACTTTGATGATATTGTTGCAACTTGTTATGCTTAATGCTTGTCACTAGGGCCCGAGTGCCATGATCTCAGATCTGAACATGTTATTGTTTCATGATGATATGCATTGTTTTATAATCTTACCTGCAAGTTGTATACACATGTCGCTGTCCGGAACCCGAGGCCCCAAAGTGACAGAAATTGGGACAACCGGAGGGGAAGGCAGTGATGTGAGGATCACATGTGTTCACGGAGTGTTAATGCTTTGCTCCGGTACTCTATTAAAAGGAGTACCTTAATTTCCAGTAGATTCCCTAGAGGCCCGGCTGCCACCGGCTGGTAGGACAAAAGATGTTGTGCAAGTTTCTCATTGCGAGCACGTACGACTATATACGGAACACATGCCTATGGATTGCTTAGTACTTGGACACCATTTTATTATTATCTGCAAATGCCCTGCTTTGATTATTACATGAGTTTCTCTCATCCATGCAATGCCCGTCATCCATCCCTGTGCCTACAGTATTTTAATCATGTTGTTTACTATAATCACTACTGCTGTCTTTGTTACTCTACTGCTGTTATTTCACTACTGCTACTGCTATAAACTGTTACTACTGATAAACTCTTGCGAGCAAGTCTGTTTCCAGGTGCAGCTGAATTGACAACTCCGCTGTTAAAGCTTTCAAGTATTCTTTGTCTCCCCTTGTGTCGAATCAATAAATTGGGTTTTACTTCCCTCGAAGACTGTTGCGATCCCCTATACTTGTGGGTCATCAAGACTATTTTCTGGCGCCATTGCCGGGGAGCATAGCTTTATTTGGAAGTTCACTTGGATTGATATTGTTCGCTACAAATTCTCCATCATGGGTAAATCTTGCGATCCTAAAGTCGCCATATTACCATCCACTACAAGAAAAAGGTACAACTCTGAGTATCTCTGCTTCTCTTGATTCACCATCTGTGATAAGTCAACTTGTTTCACCACCACAAGCTTCACTTGCTGGTACTTCTGCTGAATCTGAAAATTATTATAATATTGATAATGTTTCTGCTGTGCTTGATGATAGTGGTTCATTGGGATCTTTTCTAGATGCTACAATTGCTAGGTCTAGACAAATTGAAAATACTAAAACTCCTAATGAAAATGCTGCTACACCTGTTAATTCACCTGAGTTTGTTGAATATTCTAGTGATGATCCTGATGAGGATTATGTGGAACTTGATGATGATTTTATTAATAGATACAATGCTACTGCTGATGCAAGAAAAATTAAAAAGTTTCTCGCACAACATACTGTTAGATATAAGCTGTCTCCCGATCCTAAATTTGCCACATCTCCTATAAACATTAAGGATAAAGATCATGATTTTTCTCTTGATCTATCTCATATAGCTATTGTTGAGAAAAGACCCTTTTGTGGTACTGAAAAAGAAAGTGCTGTAGAACATATGAATGAACTTTCTTCTATGAGTAGCTTGTTTTCTGATGATGTCAATATGCGTACTTATTTTGTTGCTAAAATTTTTCCTTTCTCATTAAAGGATGATGCTAAAACTTGGTATAATAGTTTGCCTCCTGGTTCTATTAATAGTCCAAGTGATTTGCTTGATGTTTTCTTTCGGAAATACTTTCCTGCTAGTGCTCAACATGCTGCTTTACAGAAAATTTATAGCTTTGACCAGGAAGATGGAGAGAAATTGCCTGAACCTTGGGCAAGATTTTGCTCTCTTATCAGAGCTCGACCTGGACATGATTTGGAAAAGCATGATTTACTTGATATATTTTATAGTGGACCAACCGTTGAGTCTAGAGCATATCTGGATAGTTGTGCTGGTTGTGTTTTCAGGAAAAGAACTCCAGACGAAGCTGAAGAATTATTGGCTAAAATAGGCCGGAATCATGATGATTGGACTATACCTGAACCAACTCCGACGCCAATATTGAAGAAGAGGGGTTTGATTAAATTAAATGATGAAGATATGAGGGAAGCCAAGAAATCTCTTAAGGAGAAAGGTATTAAATCTGAAGATGTGAAGAATTTACCTCCCATAGAAGATTTATGTAAGATAATTCCCCCTTCATCCATGATTGAGGTAAACTCTCTTCAACTCTTTACTAGGGAAGATATTCCGTATTCAAAATCTCCTGCTCAATGCTTAGATGAGTTTGATAATTATATTGTTAAGCAAGAAAATTTTAATATGAGAGTAGAGAATCATTTAATGGAAAATTCTCAAGCTATTAGCAATTTGCATGATATTGTGGAGAGAACCTCCAATGATGTTAAGATGCTTGTTAAACATTTTCATATGGTTCAAACTCAAATTGATCAACTCACTAAAGTGCAAAATGACTTGTTAAAAAATAATTCTAAAGAGAAACATGCTTATGAAGTAACAACTAGAGGCGGTGTTTCTACCCAGGATCCTCTACATCCTTAGGGGCATCCCAAAAGAGTTGAACAAGATTCTCAATGAATTGAACCTAGTGCTCCTTCTAAGAAAAAGAAGAAGAAACATAAAAATGTTGTAGAATCCTCTGAACCTGTTAATGATCCTAATAGTATTTCTATTTCTGATGCTGAAACTGAAAGTGGAAATGAACATGATAATGATAATAATAAGAATGATGCTTCTGATAAAGAAGATGTTGAAGATGAACCTGAAAAGCATGCTAAAAATAAAAAGTATACTAAAGAACATTTTACTGCTAAGAAACATGGTAATGAAAGGGAACCTTGGGTTCAAAAGCAAATGCCTTTTCCTGCTAAGAAACTAAAATCAAAAGAAGAAGAACACTATAATAAATTTTGCGATTGGATGAAACTGTTGGGGGGATGACCCCCGGTATGCCAAAGGCATGCCAAACCGGATGGTTTGAGCCATCAAGATACCGGTTTAATGCTTGTACCGGAGCACCAAGATAAGAGTTTGGCTAAGTAAAGCTAAGCCGGTATCCCCAAGAGGGGTATACCGGAACCGGATAAAGAAGATACCGGGCTACCGGAAAGAAGAGCATGTCGGCAAGACTGGTCAAAGATTCTCTTCAGAGCTAGAAGACAAGGATGAGCTAAGCAAAGTGACTTTAATCGGAGCCCTAGCGCCAAAGAGAGGGGTGACGCTGAAAGAAGCCGGAGGACGTCAGCGTCCCTGATTAAAGAAGACCCCGGCGTCATCCATGATTAAAGTAGCTTTGTAAAGTAGTTTGTCCAGTCAAAGATGCCATTAGGGTTTCTTGTTCTGTAAGCCACCCTCTTCCCTATATAAGGAGAGGGGGCACCGTCCTTCACGGACACGTTCATGTACGCCCAGGAGATCAGTATCTAGGGCAACCTTGTATCCAGAAAACCTGTAACCATGTGGAGATCAATGAAGCTAGCGATCTAGTGCAGAGTTCTTCCTCTTGTGTTTCTTCTTGCATACCTGCCTTTGGTTGTGTTCTTGAGGAAAGCATCCGGAAGTTCATCCCATCTAGTCGCAAACCCTCCCCCGAATCCTCTTGCGCTCATTCGGCCCCAACTTAAGCCATCCCATGGCATCTGCTCGTTCGCCACGACGACAGTTGGCGCCCACCGTGGGGCATGAAGTGGCGCTTGCTGGAGTTCACATTCGGGCGGGCATCCTCGACGTCGCCGGCCAACGTACGGTGTCCGCGCTGGTGCAGCGCATCTACGCCAGGGACTTCATCAACGACAACGCGGGCTGCTTTGCCAACGGCGGCATCTTCCCCAAGAACGGCCGCATCATCGAATTCGGCAGCCACCGCATCTACTTCGGCACCGTTCCCGTGCGCCAGCGCCCCTCGCCGGTGCTGGTGGCGCCGGATCCGCCAATGTGGCTACATGCAGGCCGCGCTCCTGGCAGCGTGGAGGTGATGATGGCAGGCACGGTCGACGCCGGCAAGGAAGCTGTGGAAGAAGGTGCTGGGCGTGCGGTTTCAACCCGTGCGGCCAAGCCACCGCTGGAGCGCGGCGCAGGCGCTGCAGGAGCATCATCCGCACCACCGGAAACACTGCTCCAAGCGGCGATGAACGTCCTCGCCACCCCCATCGCGCAGAGCATCGACCCGGCAGCGGCTCAGTCGAAGCTGGAGGCGCAGCGCTAGAAGATACTCGAGAGCGGCAAAGACGTCGTCAGGGCGCAGCGCGAGTTGAACCTAACCGTACGTGAGTATAACGCTGCCCATGGCTTTGCTTCTGTTAGCGCTCATGCTGCTAGGATACCGGAGAACCGGCTTAAGGCTCGCAATCTAGATCAGGATCTGCGTAAGGAAATTCATGCCGGCAAAAGCACTTCTGCATCTATGAGCATAGTAGAAAAGCCTAAGTACAGTAGCCCGGATAAAACAATAAAAGCTGCTAAAGCTGCTGTACAACTGTGTGAATCGCTTTCCGGGGACGCTCTGGAAAAACAACAAGAGCGTGTCCAGGAGCTTCTTGAGACTATCGAGCAGCAGAACGCTGAGCAGCTTGACAAGCTGAACAAGGTTGTGGCTTCAAAATCCGCGCGTTCGACAAGAAATGCCGGTAGCAAGTCCCATGGGCAGGCTTCGTCCCCCCATCCGGACAGAAGAAGAGAAAAAGAGATGAACGCGCAGCAGATGACTGTGTATGATCCGGTACTTGTCGGAAAACAACAAGCCGGGCAACACGATGCCGGTAGAAAAAGCCAAGGGGCAAACAGAGGCTACGCCAAAGAAGGCTATGCCGGAAACAATCATGCCGGTAGACAAGAAACCGGGCAAAATTATCGAGCTGCAAGGGCGGCGTATGATGAGGAGGAGATGGATCCTCCAAGGTACTGGCAGGCAAGGGCCGCGGTACCGGAATGTTATGATGAGGCTGATTCCACAAGACCGGCAGCATACCGGAACCCATTGGGGGAACGCTTGGGAGAAAGATACCTACCAGAACGGGATGCGAGGCACCGTCTGGATAGAGTATACTTGTCGGAAATGATCGAGGCAGAAGGTCCTCCGGGCCCAAAGTGTTTTGGTCCAAGGATCATGAAAGAAGGGCCACCGGTTCGCAACTTCCAGCTGCCCCGTGACACAAAAACATACGATGGCACCACGAAGCCGGAAGACTGGCTCGCGGATTACGTGACCGCGGTATACGTCGCAGGCGGCGGAGGAAGCGTAGTAGGAGGAGGAAATCGGCGTTGGGCCGTGAGAATCATACCGTCATTCTTGGTAGGACCGGCAAGAATCTGGCTGAACAACTTGCCGACAGGAAGTATAAATGGTTGGTTGGACTTTGAGGAAGCTTTTGTGAGCAACTTCAGCAGCACGTACCGGAGGCCAAACAGGCCGCAGCAGCTCGCTCTGTGCATACAGCGCTAGAATGAAACAGACCGGGACTACCTGGCCCGGTGGAATACCACAAGGAACTCCTGTGAAGGGGTGATAGAGGCGCAAGCCATTGCTTGGTTTAGCAGTGGGTGCAGAAGAGGTTCACCGTTGTGGCAAAAGCTGCAGCGAAACATGCCGACAACGTTGGCGGAAATGATACGTGTGGCGGATAGCTATGCGTTGGGAGACCCAACGCAGCCGGCGGTGCAACTTGAGCCGGAACAGTCAAACCCGCCTCAGCAGCGCCAAGAGCAACACCGGGATAACCGGAACAACAAAAGAAGGGAAGATTTTCCGGATCGAAGGTACGGTCCGCAGCAAGTTGCCGGCCAGACAAGAAAACTCTGAGGCCAGCGGCAGTCAGAGGCAGAGAACCGGATCGCAGCCATGGGCGGGTCCAAAGAAACAGTGGGTCGAAAAGAAACCCTGGGGCCAGAAAAAGAACTGGCAAGAACCCGCGAAGTACACCATGGAAGCTGCCATGGACCAACCTTGCCGGTGGCACACACCGAATCCGGCACACCCGTCAAACCATCTGACGAAGGATTGTACCTGGACCAAGTACTTGATGCAAAAGGGAACGGCAAAAGATGCGCAACCACTGCAAGACATGTCGTGGCAACAACAGCTACCACCACCACCACCGCTTACCGGGGCAAACGCCTTACCGGTACAGCCAAACCGGCAGCAGTACCAGCAAGTTAACCAGGTGGGAGAAGGCAATGGCCAACTGCCTCTACCGGCACCTTTGGGCCGGAATGTTTACCATGACCCAGATATGTGCTGCGTTGTGTTCGTAACTGAGCCAACCGACAGACAGAGCCTGCATCGCCGTTCTATGGAAGTGAACGCGGTGATGCCGGCAGTGCCAAAATACATGATGTGGTCTGATCAAGAGATCTCGTGGTCATTCAAGGATCACCCCAAGATCATGCCTACCCCGGGTGGCTATGCTCTTGTCTTGGACCCTATCATGCAAGGGCCAAACGCTCGAGTCAAGTTCAGCAAGGTGCTGATAGACAATGGGAGCAGCATAAACATCATGTACCGGCACACCATGAACATGCTGGGCATAACAAAAAACATGCTACAGCCAACGCGTACGACTTTCCACGGAATCGTTCCGGGTCTGTCCTGTGCACCGGTTGGAAAAGTTCGGGTGGCTGTGTCGTTTGGAGGACGTGACAACTGCCGGGTTGAAAACCTTGAGTTCGAAGTGGTGGACTTAGAGAGCCCTTACCATGCATTGCTGGGGAGACCGGCGTTAGCTGCTTTCATGGCCTCAACTCACACGGCGTATCTCAAGATGAAGATGCCGGCACCTCGTGGACCCTTAACTGTGGTGGGAAACTACAAAGTCTCACTGGAAACAGCTTCTGCCGGATCAAACCTGGCAGAGTCGCTGGTGATCACAGAGGAAAAGAGGATAATGCAAACTGCGGTTGCGTTGGCTCAGTCCTCACAACTGAGCTTAGCGGCAATGAGTGCAAACTTGGGCGCACCGGCATTCAAGCCGACAAAAGAAACAAAGGACATTGTGCTGGACCCGACTTACCCTGAGCGCACCGTTCGTATCAGTGCCGGCATGAATGAGGCATAGGAAAGCTCGCTCGTCAGCTTCCTCCGTAAGAATCGGAATATCTTTGCCTGGTCTACTGATGACTTGGTAGGTGTTCCGAGGGAGCTGGCTGAGCACTCATTAAATGTCCGAAAAGATGCCAAGCCGGTAAGGCAGCCGCTGCGCCGGTTTGCTGAAGACAGGAGAAAGATCATTGGAGAAGAGGTGACAAAGTTACTGGTTGCCGGTTTCATCGTGGAAGTACTGCACACTTAGTGGCTAGCCAATCCGGTGCTGGTCGAGAAGAAGAAAGAAGAGAACATGGAAGCAAAAGCTCCAAAGGTGTGGCGCATGTGCATCGACTACACCAACTTGAACAAAGCTTGCCCGAAAGACCCTTTCCCTTTACCTCGGATCGGTCAAGTGATTGATTCCACTGCAGGATGTGAGCTGTTGTCTTTCTTGGATGCTTATTCCGGTTTCCACCAAACCCCTTGAAAAAGGAAGATCAAATAAAAACTGCGTTCATTACCCCGCACGGGGCTTATTGCTATGTCACTATACCTTTCGGTTTGCGCAACGCTGGTGCAACGTACCAGCGCTGCATGCAAAAATGCTTGTTTGACCAGATCGGAAAAAACGTACAAGTCTATGTGGACGATGTCGTGGTAAAAACCAAGGTGAAAGAAACCTTAATCGATGATCTCCGGCAAACATTTGATAACTTGAGAAGGTTCCGGATGAAGCTTAATCCGGCAAAATGTACCTTCGGTGTCCCTGCCGGCAAGCTGCTTGGCTTTCTCGTATCAAGCCGGGGCATTGAGGTCAATCCGGTAAAAATCCGGGCCATTGAAAGAATGACTATACCGCGCGATCTCAAAGACGTGCAAAAGTTTACCGGAAGCTTGGCGTCGCTAAGCCGGTTCATAAGCAGGTTGGGAGAAAAAGCTCTGCCGCTATATGCTCTCATGAAAAAATCTGATACGTTCGTCTGGACCCCTCAGGCAGACGCAGCGTTTAAAGAGCTAAAGACAATGCTAGCTACATCGCCAATACTGGCTTCACCTCTAGAAAGAGAGCCTATGCTGTTGTATATAGCAGCAACAAACCGGGTTGTGAGTGTAGTGGTTGTAGTTGAAAGAGAAGAGGAAGGAAAAATCGTCCAGAGGCCGGTATACTACCTGAGCGAGGTACTCTCCCTCTCAAAGCAAAACTACCCTCACTTCCAGAAAATGACTTATGGCGTGTACATGGCCGCCACCAAACTTAAGCATTACTTTGAAGAGCACCCCATGAAAGTGGTGAGCGAAGCACCCATTTCCGATATCATGTGCAACAAAGATGCTAGCGGAAGGATTGCAAAGTGGGCAATTCAGATATCACCATATGTACCGGTGTACGAAAGGAGAGATGCCATAAATCCCAAGCTTTGGCGGATTTCCTTGTTGATTGGGCGGAAATGCAATACAAGCCGCCGGATCAGAGAATAGAGTACTGCAAGATGCACTTTGACGGATCCAAACTCAAAGAGGGTCTAGGTGCCGGTGTGGTGCTTACCTCACCAAAGGGAGATCATCTCCGGTATGTTTTGCAAGTGCATTTCAGGGCATCAAACAATGTCGCTGAGTACGAAGCTCTGATTCATGGGCTTAAAGTCGCAAAAGAAATCGGTGTGCACCGGATCATTTGCTATGGGGATTCAGATCTCGTGGTGCAACAGAGTTCCGGAGATTGGGACGCAAAAGATGCAAACATGGCCTCGTATCGGTTTCACGTGCAAAAGATTGCCGGCTTCTTTGAGGGCTATGAGTTTCACCATGTGCCACGAGCGGAAAATGAATCCGCGGATGCTTTGTCCAAGCTGGGCTCATCTAGACAAGAAATTCCTCCCGGAATAGCCTTGGAACACTTAAGGGTACCATCGATCAAACCGAGCCCGGAGTCGGAATCAATTTTCGTACCGGAGTCACACATAGTACCCATGGACAACGATGAAGGGAACCCGGGGACTGCTCCGGTAAACTCGGGGACTGCTCCGGTAAACTCGGGGACTGCACCGGCAAGCTCGGGGACTGTTGCAGCTATACCGGAAGAGACAATGCTGGTGGATAACATGGAGATAGATGCACCGGTGTTTCTGGTTCGAGAGGCACCATCATGGGCTAAACCTATTAAGGAATTCCTGATCAACGGCACCTTGCCGGATGACGAAAATGAATCCAGAAGGATCCAGAGGAGGTCCAAAGCGTACACCATCATCAATGGCGAGGTGTACAAGAGAAGTGTTACCGGTGTCCTTCAAAGGTGTGTGGAACCGGAAGAAGGAAAAGAAATGCTTGAGGAGATTCACCAAGGAGAATGTGGGCACCACGCTTCATCAAGGGCGCTGGTAGGAAAGGTATTCCGGCATGGGTTCTACTGGCCCACTGCTTTGGAAAATGCTGAGGATTTGGTAAGAAAATGCAATGGGTGCCAGAGGTACGCCAAGCAAAATCATACCCCAGTGTCCGGTTTAAAAACAATACCGCTAACATGGCCATTTGCTGTTTGGTGCCTTGATATGGTTGGCCCATTCAAGACTGCAAGGAGCAGCATGACTCACATCTTGGTCATGGTGGATAAATTTACCAAGTGGCTAGAAGTGAAACCTATCGCAAAGTGTGATGGGCGCACAGCGGTGAAGTTCTTAAAAGATGTCATTTTGCGGTATGGCTACCCGCATAGCATCATCACAGACAATGGAACCAACTTTGCTCAAGGTGAGTTCAAAAGATTTTGTGAGGATAACAATATCCGGTTGGATCTGTGCTCAGTAGCACACCCACAAGGCAATGGCCAGGTGGAAAGAACGAATGCTTTGGTACTTTCCGGTATCAAGCCAAGACTCATTGAAGCGGTGGAAAAGTCGCCGGGGTGTTGGCTCGATGAGTACCATCAGTGTTGTGGAGTATAAGAACAACTCCAAACCGGTCCACCGGATACACTCCATTCTTCATGGTTTACGGAGCAGAAGCGGTCATACCAACCGACATCATCCATGATTCACCAAGAGTACAGCTCTATACCGAGCAAGAGGTCAAAGAGGCCAGAGAAAACGATGTGGACTTGCTAGAAGAAGCGAGAGAGTTGGCATTGGCAAGACCAGCCATTTACCAGCAAAACCTTAGACGCTATCATAGCCGGAAGGTTAACTCGAGAGTATTCCGGGAAGGAGATCTGGTGCTACGCCTGGTGCAGCGCACTGAAGGCCGGCATAAGCTGTCACCTCCATGGGAAGGTCCCTTCGTTGTGAGCAAAGCTCTCCACAATGATGCCTATTACTTGATCGATGCACAGGAGTGGAAAAAAGGAAAGGCGGACAAGTCCGGAGAGGAGAGCAAGCGTCCATGGAACGTAGCTCTGTTGCGTCCTTTCTACTCTTGAAGTTGTGGAGTAAGAAGTTCCTTTTTTGTACCTTATATGCTATGAATAAAAGATGTCGGAACCTCGAATGAATCTCGGGGACTACCCCTAAAGTTGCATGCAACATGTTTATTTTTTCAGTTCACCGGTTGCTTAGTGAACATTTTTTCTTTCCGGTTTAGTAGCGTGCTAAACCTACCGGAGTCTTCGACTCTGCTGCTGTCCGCAAACCGGCTTCATGGCAAGCAAGATAAACCGGTAGCAATTAAGCACGTGAACTGCGAAAAGAGAGAGTGGGAACAAACAATCCGGAAAAGCTTAACTAACCCCGGTTAAGCCGGTTTTTTGCAAAAATTTTGAGTTATTTCTAAGTTCAAGAACATGCTTGCTTGGTAAAAGAACTTTGTGCTCATACGCCAAAGAACGCCCAGAGAAGGCAGGCAGAGCCAAGGCAAAAGAGCCAAGTGTGCATCGAATTGGATGCGGAAACAATTTTGAAATCTTTGCAGTGCAGGATAAAATCAAAACGATAGGCAAATATGCTAAGGCGAACATAAGGTAATTAACTACCGGTATAACATACCGGCATGAATTGTTGTGCCACAACCAAAAGGGAGATTAAAGTTTTACATCACGAACCCCGGCATACCGGGGTAGAATTTAACCGAAAATGTTTTGAGTCAAGCAGGACCAACAAGCATTTCACAAGCAAACAGTTAACAGCAGATAATCAAGCAGAAGGGGCTTCGGGAGGAGCGTCGCCAGCGCCAGGACCATCCAGAGGCTCATCATCAGCTCCGGCCTCCTCATCAGCTTCACCTTCCTCCTCGTCGCTGAGATGGTCCTTGACGTCTGGAGGAGGGGGGATGAAGGTGCGCATGTCAGCGTACTCCGCGATGTGGTACGCTCGATCCTGCCGCTTAGCGGTGAGGACCGAGTCCAGATTGGTTTCAGCTCCTTCGTGCACTCCGATGAGGGCGTCCAGGTCCAGCTCCGGGTACCAAGAGCAGGCCACGCGAAGCGCGGAGTCTGCTCCGGCACGGGCAGCAGAGCACTGCCACTCCCGGATCCTTCTACCGGCACCCTTCAGGCGGCCGCTGATAAGGGAGAAGGTGTCTGGCACCACTTCTCCAGGCCAGAGAGTGCGGAACAGCTGCGTGGCCACATCAGGGATGTCGAAAAGGTTCCGATCTATGGCGCGCATATGGGAAACCCGCGCGTTCAGCGCAACCAAGTGGTCATAGGGGTCCCACGGAGCGCCCAGATTCTCATAGCCCTGGGCAACCCGGCGATCTCCAACCCTCTTCACAGCAAACGACTGGGAGTCCAGAAAGAGCCCTGTAAGGTCAAGGAAAGAAGTTAAGAATATGCTACCGGAAGAGACAAGCTTGTAAACAGAAACCGGAAAGAAAAAGGAAGAAACTTACGAAGGGCGAGCGCGTCAGTCTGCGTGACCAGAAGGTCGTACTCCTTCTGCTCCGCCTCCAGCCGCGCGGCCTTCTCCTCGGCAGCCTTCTGCGCCTTGGCGGCCTCCTCCAGCTCAGCCTGCAACACCACATTGGCATTGCCAGCATCCTCCAGCGCCTCATGCAGCTTGGCCTCCGCAGCGGATTCAGCGGCCTTCAGCGCCTTGGCATGGTCAAGACCCAGCTGGATAAGCTGACCCTTGAGCTCCTGGTAGCTCACTACTAGGAAAAAGCCTATAGTTGGAGGCAATAGGTGCCGGCGCACCACCAAGGACGTGCGCCGGTGGTCATTGTTGCCGGCGCACCACATTGTCGCCGCGCCGGCGATGAAGGCCTTCTGCCGGCGCACCAGAGTTGTAGGCTCGCCGGCGCTATTTCCTGGCATGGCCTCGGCCGATTCGGGCCAGGCCCAAGAATCATTGCCGGCGCACCGGCCCAGGGGTGCGCCGGTGGAAAATTCTCTATTGCCGGCTGATACGCGTACAGCACGCGTCCGTTGGGAACCCCAAGAGGAAGGTGTGATGCGTACAGCGGCAAGTTTTCCCTCAGTATGAAACCAAGGTTTATCGAACCAGTAGGAGCCAAGAAGCACGTTGAAGGTTGATGGCGGCGAGATGTAGTGCGGCGCAACACCAGGGATTCCGGCGCCAACGTGGAACCTGCACAACACAAACCAAGTACTTTGCCCCAACGAAACAGCGAGGTTGTCAATCTCACCGGCTTGCTGTAACAAAGGATTAGATGTATAGTGTGGATGGTGATTGTTTGCAGAAAACAGTAGAACGAGTATTGCAGTAGATTGTATTTCAGTAAAGAGAATTGGACCGGGGTCCACAGTTCACTAGAGGTGTCTCTCCCATAAGATAAACAGCATGTTGGGTGAACAAATTACAGTTGGGCAATTGACAAATAAAGAGGGCATGACCATGCACATACATATTATGATGAGTATAGTGAGATTTAATTGGGCATTACGACAAAGTACATAGACCGCTATCCAGCATGCATCTATGCCTAAAAAGTCCACCTTCAGGTTATCATCCGAACCCCCTCCAGTATTAAGTTGCTAACAACAGACAATTGCATTAAGTATTGTGCGTAATGTAATCAGTAACTACATCCTCGAACATAGCACCAATGTTTTATCCCTAGTGGCAACAGCACATCCATAATCTTAGAGATTTCTGTCACTTCCCCAGATTCACGGAGGCATGAACCCACTATCGAGCATAAATACTCCCTCTTGGAGTTACAAGCATCTACTTGGCCAGAGCATCTACTAGTAACGGAGAGCATGCAAGATCATAAACAACACATAACTTTGATAATCAACATAACAAGTATTCTCTATTCATCGGATCCCAACAAACACAACATATAGAATTACAGATAGATGATCTTGATCATGTTCGGCAGCTCACAAGACCCGACAATTAAGCACAATGGGGAGAAGACAACCATCTAGCTACTGCTATGGACCCATAGTCCAGGGGTAGACTACTCACACATCACTCCGGAGGCGACCATGGCGGCGTAGAGTCCTCCGGGAGATGATTCCCCTCTCCGGCAGGGTGTCGGAGGCGATCTCGAATCCCCGAGATGGGATTGGCGGCGGCGTCTCTGGAAGGTTTTCCGTATCGTGGCTCTCGCACTGGGGGTTTCGCGACGAAGGCTATTTGTAGGCGGAAGGGCAGGTCAGGGCGTCACGAGGCCCACACTACAGGTCGGCGCGGCCAAGACCTGGGCCGCGCCGCCCTATAGTCTGGCCACCTCGTGGCCCCACTTCGTCTCCTCTTCGGTCTTCTGGAAGCTTCGTGGCAAAATAGGACCCTGGGCGTTGATTTCGTCCAATTCCGAGAATATTTCCTTACTAGGATTTCTGAAACCAAAAACAGCAGAAAATAGCAACTGGCACTTCGGGATCTTGTTAATAGGTTAGTTCCAGAAAATGCACGAATATGACATAAAGTGTGCATAAAACATGTAGATATCATCAATAATGTGGCATGGAACATAAGAAATTATCGATACGTCAGAGACGTATCAGCATCCCCAAGCTTAGTTTCTGCTCGTCCCGAGCAGGTAAACGATAAACAAAGATAATTTCTGGAGTGACATGCCATCATAACCTTGATCATACTATTGTAAAGCATATGTAGTGAATGCAGCGATCAAAACAATGTAAATGACATGAGTAAACAAGTGAATCATATAGCAAAGACTTTTCATGAATAGTACTTCAAGACAAGCATCAATAAGTCTTGCATAAGAGTTAACTCATAAAGCAATAATTCATAGTAGAGGCATTGAAGCAACACATAGGAAGATTAAGTTTCAGTGGTTGCTTTCAACTTGTAACATGTATATCTCATGGATATTGTCAACATAGAGTAATATAATAAGTGCAATATGCAAGTATGTAGGAATTAATGCACAGTTCACACAAGTGTTTGCTTCTTGAGATGGAGAGAAATAGGTGAACTGACTCAACATAAAAGTAAAAGAATGGTCCTTCAAAGAGGAAAGCATCGATTGCTATATTTGTGCTAGAGCTTTGATTTTGAAAACAAGAAACAATTTTGTCAACGATAGTAATAAAGCATATGTATCATGTAAATTATATCTTACAAGTTGCAAGCCTCATGCATAGTATACTAATAGTGTCCGCACCTTGTCCTAATTAGCTTGGACTACCGGGATCATCGCAATGCACATGTTTTAACTAAGTGTCACAAAGGGGTACCTCTATGCCGCCTGTACAAAGGTCTAAGGAGAAAGCTCGCATCGGATTTCTCGCTATTGATTATTCTCAACTTAGACATCCATACCGGGACAACATAGACAACAGATAATGGACTCCTCTTTCATGCATAAGCATGTAGCAACAATTAATTTTCTCATTTGAGATTGAGGATATTGTCCAAAACTGAAACTTCCACCATGGATCATGGCTTTAGTTAGCGGCCCAATGTTCTTCTCTAACAATATGCATGCTCTAACCATAAGGTGGTAGATCTCCCTTACTTCAGACAAGACGAACATGCATAGCAACTCACATGATATTCAACAAAGAGTAGTTGATGGCGTCCCCAGTGAACATGGTTATCGCACAACAAGCAACTTAATAAGAGATAAAGTGCATAAGTACATATTCAATACCACAATAGTTTTTAAGCTATTTGTCCCATGAGCTATATATTGTAAAGGTGGAGAATGGAAATTTAAAGGTAGCACTCAAGCAATTTACTTTGGAATGGCGGAGAAATACCATGTAGTAGGTAGGTATGGTGGACACAAATGGCATAGTGGTTGGCTCAAGTATTTTGGATGCATGAGAAGTATTCCCTCTCGATACAAGGTTTAGGCTAGCAAGGCTATTTGAAACAAACACAAGGATGAAGCGGTGCAGAAAAACTCACATAAAAGACATATTGAAAACATTATAAGACTCTACACCGTCTTCCTTGTTGTTCAAACTCAATACTAGAAATTATCTAGACCTTAGAGAGACCAAATATGCAAACAAAATTTTAGCATGCTCTATGTATTTCTTCATTAATGGGTGCAAAGTATATGATGCAAGAGCTTAAACATGAGCACAACAATTGCCAAGTATCACATTATCCAAGACATTATAGCAAGTTACTACATGTATCATTTTCCAATTCCAACCATATAACAATTTAACGAAGAAGAAACTTCGCCATGAATATTATGAGTAGAGCCTAAGGACATACTTGTCCATATGCTACAGCGGAGCGTGTCTCTCTCCCACAAAGTGAATGCTAGGATACATTTTATTCAAACAAAACAAAAACAAAAACAAACCGACGCTCCAAGAAAATCACATAAGATGTGATGGAATAAAAATATAGTTTCAGGGGAGGAACCTGATAATGTTGTCGATGAAGAAGGGGATGCCTTGGGCATCCCCAAGCTTAGACGCTTGAGTCTTCTTGATATATGCAGGGGTGAACCACTGGGGCATCCCCAAGCTTAGAGCTTTCACTCTCCTTGATCATGTTGTATCATCTCCCTCTCTTGATCCTTGAAAACTTCCTCCACACCAAACTTAGAACAACTCATTAGAGGGTTAGTGCACAATCAAAATATACATGTTCAGGGGTGACATAATCATTCTTAACACTTCTGGACATTGCACAAAGCTACTGAAAGTCAATGGAATCGAAAAATCCATCGAACATAACAAAACTGGCAATGCGAAATAAAAGGCAGAATCTGTCAAAAACAGAACAGTTCATATTGACGAATTTTATCGAGGCACCAGACTTGCTGAAATGAAAATGCTCAAATTGAATGAAAGTTGCGTACATATCTGAGGATTACTCACGTAAATTGGCATAATTTTCTGAGTTACCTACAGAGAATTTTGCCCAGATTCGTGACAGCAAAGAAATCTGTTTCTGCGCAGTAATCCAAATCTAGTATGAACTTTTCTATCAACGACTTTACTTGGCACAACAAAACACTAAACTAAGATAAGGAGAGGTTGCTACAGTAGTAAACAACTTCCAAGACACAAAATAAAAACAAAGTACTGTAGTAAAAGCATGGGTTGTCTCCCATAAGCGCTTTTCTTTAACGCCTTTCAGCTAGGCGCAGAAAGTGTGTATCAAGTATTATCGAGAGATGGAGCATCTACAGCGGGGTTTGGAGTTTTCTCAGCCAAGCATAGTATATTGGATACATAAGTTTTAGCGTCTCCCTTTTCATTAGTCTTAGGCTTGCTACTCTCATCGAACAAATTTTCAGGAACAAGCCAAGCATAATTATTTTCTAGTGCATCATTCATCGCTAGGAGCTTGCATGGTATTGGTGCTTTGATCTCCCCACCATCATTAATATTATTAGTGTACTTTATTCTATCCATATCCATTTTTTCAAGGAGACTAACAAAATTGGTGCAAGAACCAAGCATATCATATTTAGCAAAGACCTTTCTAGCCTCCCTTGCTAGACCACCAAATTCTCTAAGAAGGGTTTCTAAGACAAAATATTTCTTTTCCCCCTCTTCCATATCACCGAGTGTAAGAAACATGTGTTGGATTATAGGATTGAGATTAAGAAATTTAGTTTCCAACATGCGAACTAGAGCAGCGGCAGCAATTTCATAAGTAGGAGCAAGATCTACCAAGTGTCTATCTTCAAAATCATCAACAGTACTAACATGGTTGAAGAATTCTTCTATATTATTTCTCCCAACTATAGACCCGCGTCCTACCGGCATGTTTTTTACGGTAAAATTAAAAGGAAACATGATGAAATAAGTAAAGTAAATACAAGTAACTAATTTTTTTGTGTTTTTGATATAGCAAACAAGATAGCAAATAAAGTAAAACTAGCAACTAATTTTTTTGTATTTTGATTTAGTGCAGCAAACAAAGTAGTAAATAAAACTAAGCAAGACAAAAACAAAGTAAAGAGATTGGGATGTGGAGACTCCCCTTGCAGCGTGTCTTGATCTCCCCGGCAACGGCGCCAGAAAAAGTTGCTTGATACGCGTACAGCACGCGTCCGTTGGGAACCCCAAGAGGAAGGTGTGATGCGTACAGCGGCAAGTTTTCCCTCAGTATGAAACCAAGGTTTATTGAACCAGTAGGAGCCAAGAAGCACGTTGAAGGTTGATGGCGGCGAGATGTAGTGCGGCGCAACACCAGGGATTCCGGCGCCAACGTGGAACCTGCACAACACAAACCAAGTACTTTGCCCCAACGAAACAGCGAGGTTGTCAATCTCACCGGCTTGCTGTAACAAAGGATTAGATGTATAGTGTGGATGATGATTATTTGCAGAAAACAGTAGAACGAGTATTGCAGTAGATTGTATTTCAGTAAAGAGAATTGGACCGGGGTCCACAGTTCACTAGAGGTGTCTCTCCCATAAGATAAACAGCATGTTGGGTGAACAAATTACAGTTGGGCAATTGACAAATAAAGAGGGCATGACCATGCACATACATATTATGATGAGTATAGTGAGATTTAATTGGGCATTACAACAAAGTACATAGACCGCTATCCAGCATGCATCTATGCCTAAAAAGTCCACCTTCAGGTTATCATCCGAACCCCCTCCAGTATTAAGTTGCTAACAACAGACAATTGCATTAAGTATTGTGCGTAATGTAATCAGTAACTACATCCTCGAACATAGCACCAATGTTTTATCCCTAGTGGCAACAGCACATCCATAATCTTAGAGATTTCTGTCACTTCCCCAGATTCATGGAGGCATGAACCCACTATCGAGCATAAATACTCCCTCTTGGAGTTACAAGCATCTACTTGGCCAGAGCATCTACTAGTAACGGAGAGCATGCAAGATCATAAACAACATATAGACATAACTTTGATAATCAACATAACAAGTATTCTCTATTCATCGGATCCCAACAAACACAACATATAGAATTACAGATAGATGATCTTGATCATGTTCGGCAGCTCACAAGACCCGACAATTAAGCACAATGGGGAGAAGACAACCATCTAGCTACTGCTATGGACCCATAGTCCAGGGGTAGACTACTCACACATCACTCCGGAGGCGACCATGGCGGCGTAGAGTCCTCTGGGAGATGATTCCCCTCTCCGACAGGGTGCCGGAGGCGATCTCCTGAATCCCCCGAGATGGGATTGGCGGCGGCGGCGTCTCTGGAAGGTTTTCCGTATCGTGGCCCTCGGTACTAGGGGTTTCGCGACGAAGGCTATTTGTAGGCGGAAGGGCAGGTTAAGGGGCGTCACGAGGGGCCCACACTATAGGTCGGCGCGGCCAAGACCTGGGCCGCGCCGCCCTATAGTCTGGCCACCTCGTGGCCCCACTTCGTCTCCTCTTCGGTCTTCTGGAAGCTTCGTGGCAAAATAGGACCCTGGGCGTTGATTTCGTCCAATTCCGAGAATATTTCCTTACTAGGATTTCTGAAACCAAAAACAGCAGAAAACAGCAACTGGCACTTCGGCATCTTGTTAATAGGTTAGTTCCAGAAAATGCACGAATAGGACATAAAGTGTGCATAAAACATGTAGATATCATCAATAATGTGGCATCAATAATCCAGGAGATCGCCTCCGGCACCCTGCCGGAGAGGGGAATCATCTCCCGGAGGACTCTACGCCGCCATGGTTGCCTCCGGTGTGATGTGTGAGTAGTCTACCCCTGGACTATGGGTCCATAGCAGTAGCTAGATGGTTGTCTTCTCCCCATTGTGCTATCATTGTTGGATCTTGTGAGCTGCCTAACATGATCAAGATCATCTATCTGTAATTCTATAAGTTGCGTTTGTTGGGATCCGATGAATAGAGAATACTTGTTATGTTGATTATCAAAGTTATATCTACGTGTTGTTTATGATCTTGCATGCTTTCCGTTACTAGTAGATGCTCTGGCCAAGTAGATGCTTGTAACTCCAAGAGGGAGTACTTATGCTCGATAGTGGGTTCATGCCTGCATTGACACTGGGACAAAGGATGTAAAGTTCTAAGGTTGTGTTGTGCTGTTGCCACTAGGGATAAAACATTGATGCTATGTCTAAGGATGTAGTTGTTGATTACATTACGCACCATACTTAATGCAATTGTCTGTTGCTTTGCAACTTAATACTGGAGGGGGTTCGGACGATAACCTGAAGGTGGACTTTTTAGGCATAGATGCAGTTGGATGGCGGTCTATGTACTTTGTCGTAATGCCCAATTAAATCTCACTATAATCATCATGATATGTATGTGCATGGTCATGCTCTCTTTATTTGTCAATTGCCCAACTGTAATTTGTTCACCCAACATGCTGTTTGTCTTATGGGAGAGACACCTCTAGTGAACTGTGGACCCCGGTCCAATTCTCTTTACTGAAATACAATCTACTGCAATACTTGTTCTACTGTTTTCTGCAAACAATCATCATCCACACTATACATCTAATCCTTTGTTACAAACAAGCTGCTGAGATTGACAACCTCACTGTTTCGTTGGGGCAAAGTACTTTGGTTGTGTTGTGCAGGTTCCACGTTGGCGCCGGAATCCCTGGTGTTGCGCCGCACTACATTCCGCCGCCATCAACCTTCAACGTGCTTCTTGGCTCCTCCTGGTTCGATAAACCTTGGTTTCTTTCTGAGGGAAAACTTGCTGCTGTGCGCATCATACCTTCCTCTTGGGGTTCCCAACGAACGTGTGAGTTACACGCCATCATAGCGCTACAACACATTGACTTGATCGATCCTTGGTTGAAAGAGCAGTGGCAAGCCGATGATGACGGAAGCAGAAATATACAGAGAGCACAACTCCTCTTTCGCGCACTGGTTCAAAGACCACATTGATGCTAATCCCCCACCAATGGATTCTGACAAGGATAAACTAGTATTGGCCTTGTCACATGGCCCCGCACCCAACATCATGACTTACCAAGCGTACGATATCAACGGGTACACATTCTACACGGAAGAAAAAGACAAGAACAGTGTTTACCAGAACTCAGGGGTAAGGATGGATTCCTGGACGGGTGACGTAAAGACTAGATACTACGGAAGAATCGAGGAAATCTGGGAGCTTAGCTACGCTGGGGAGAAAGTGCCGATGTTCCGTATCAGATGGGCTAAGAGCGTCACAAAAGAAGACCGGTATTTCACCACCATGTTTCTACCCGAAGCCAACAAATCAAAGTCCACGAACGCCACCGCGTAGAATGAGCCACAGGTACCGCGAGAACACGTGCACCAATGCTTCTTCATAACGGACCCATCCAGGCCTAGCCGTGTTATCGTGAGGAGAGGCAAGAGGACCATCATCGGAATGGATGGAGTCGCCAACGAGGAAGACTTCGAAGGACAAGTCGGAGACCCAATGATGGAAGAATCCGAGGACGAAGACAGAACATACACCACAAGAAGAAGCAGGACCACGCTACCGAGGTCAGGTCGACCCTTCAAAAGAAGAAGTCACGACACGGGGCTAAATTATTCAACGACGAGCAAGAAAAGCAAGAAGAAAGCGAAACACTCTTCTCAATCGATGATGTAAAACTTTATTTGCAATCTATAACTCATATTTTGTGTAATTCATAACTACTCATATGGTCATGTCCAATACTTTATGTATAACTAATATTAATTGTGTTGGTCAATATTTTGTATGTATAACTCATTTGTTTTTGCATACTCATGCATATATATATTGCTTTGTTATTATCTTGAAAAGATAACAAAAATAAAATATTACAGCATTTGGGGTAAAATAAAAGAAACATAAAATAAAGAGAAAAGAAATAAAGAAAAAGAATGGAAAAAATAAAAGGAAATGGGCAGGCTTGCTAGGTCAATTGATATGTCCCCCGGCGAACCAGTGCCTTGGTGCGCCGGCAATAAGCCTGGCACGGCTATACTACGGACTTAACCGTTTTCTCCTCATCTTCTCCAGCACAGTCGATCCCATCCCCTTTCTCCTCATCCGCCGCCGTTCACCGCCAAATCCCCCTCCACCGTCCGCCTCCATTCTGTCGCACCACCGTCCTGCACCGCCCTCCACCATCCCCATCCACCAGCGCCTCCACGCCGCCGCGGAAGCCCCCAACCAAGCGCCTCCACGTCGCCGCGGAAGAGGACCCGTACGCTACCGCCGTTGGAGGAGGGGACGTCGGCGCCGCCGTTGGAGAAAAAGGAGCCGCGCGCCAGCCACGGTGAGCTTCCCTCTCCCCTTCCCTCTTCCCTTCCCTCTCCCTTCCCTCCGCCTTCGCTCTCCCCTCCTCGGTAGGGTTAGGATTTACCTACTGCTAGTTAGGGCTAGGGTTCCTGCTAGATGCTCTCTAGTTGCATAGACAGATTGCATCATATTGTTCATGTTGAAAATGAAATTGAATCATATTCATACATTCAAATGAACTACTGCTAAAATTGTTGAATAAGAAAATGGAACAATTAAGTTCATGTTGCTCTCTGGTTAGGAAAATGAAATTGCATCATATTCCTTGTATTTGAATGTATGAATTGTGGCTGAATACAATGCAATTTGGTGAAAATGTAGTAGTTTCAATTTCAAAGCTTCTTTCTCTGTGAACAAATTCAACTAATGATGCACATACTGCTAGGATCGACCAAAATTGCATGAAGGGCTTGCATATGCTTAGGTTTAGTTTCTAGGAACATGATTTTGGCCTATGGTCACCATGTCCTACACAAATATATCTATTGAAAATATATTCAGATGTACATGGTTCTCTGTAAATGAATTGGGTGAAGTGAAAATAAAAATGCTACTGGTTTAAAATGACAAATGAAAATTTAAAATGCAGTAGGTTTGTTTGCTAGTTGCTATTTGCTTTACATGATGAAATGCAGTAGCAAATTCTTGGTTCATTTAACTTGTTGGTAAATGCTTGCAGTAGGTTAGTGTTAGCAAATGAAATGAGTTAGTTCTCTGGCTATTACTAAAAAATGGTCATGCTACTGCTACTGGTTTAGATGAAAAGCAATTCTCTGGTTTAGAAAAGATCACAATCTCATGCCCATAAATATTTGGTGTGCTCTGGTTCATAAAATGCCAGCAGTAGGTTTAGTAGTCATTTTTGAAAGGAAGGGCTAATGGAAAGTAAGCTCTGGTTCATAAAATGCTACCAGATATTCTAGCAATTTTTGCTCTGTTATGTTAAATAAATATATGATGTGCTGTTGCAAATGGACAGTAGCTAGCTAGGTTCATTTAGTTGATTTATAATTGGAGCTTTCTGATAATCCACAAATGAAAACTAGTGCTATGTTCCTTATCTGGTTCATTTAAAATGATCCATATATATGCCACTGCCATATATATATATGCCACTGCCATATATATAAAATGATCTGCCATATATACCTAATGAAAAATGCTAGCAGTAATGCTAAGTTGTTGCTGGTTATATTTGATGTGTTGTTGCAAATTTCTCTGGTTATATTTGTCTCTGGTTGGAAATGTTGTCTCTGGTTATATATGATGCATGTGCCGTTGCAAATGTTGTCTTTGGTTAATTTCATTGCTGAAATATTTGAAGTGCAGATTACTCGCTACTAATTTCTGAAATATTTGAAGTGCAGTGCTACTGCTATTGCTAGGTAATTAATGCTATGCTACTGCTAGCTCATATTCATTAGGTATTTAGTTCATTAGGTGGAGTTCATTGCTGGTTACTATTTAGGGTTTCAATTTATGTTTCACTAGGCAGTACACTAAAATGAATTTTTTATGCTACTGCTAGTTAGTGCTAGGTAATGCTATGGTACTGCTATATTGGCAGAGACTAAAGTGGTCAAGTTCTATTGTCTCTGGTTATATTTGTGCTGTTTTAGTTGATAAAGTGGTTCTTCATTTAAATGCCTACTGCCAAGAATTGGTTGATATATAAAATTCACTATGTTCATTCTCTGGTTTTAAATGGATGCTGTCAAGTGTTATTTTTATGCTGATGTAAAATGCCACTGTAATGTATATGCTGAAATGCTACTGTAATTTATATGGTGATGGTTATGGTGATGGCATGGTTATGGAGATGGTTATGGTTATGGTTGAGCTCCGGTGAAAATGTATATGTTTGCATTTCTGTTACAGGGATTGAGTTGCTATTGAGTATCGGAATGTCGATTCATTTCCGTTCCGGCAATTCTAGCACTCGGCATGACCAATTTTTAGCAAAGGTCATGCTGAATTTTTCCGTGAATTCTAACTCTTTTTCATCTTCTATTAGTGCAAGCCACCAAGTCGTCTCAAGAAGAGTTAGAGGAGCACTACAATAGGCACTTCTTTAGGACGGAGGAGGATGCCGAGGCCGCTGGTGTTGGCAGCGACGAGGACCATGAGATGGAGGATGCCGCTGGGGGTAGTGCCGACGAGCCAAGCGGCAACGAGGCAAGCGGCGCCGCCGGGGGTAGTACCTATGAGCCTAGCGGCGATGAGGCAACCGGCGCCGCCGGGGGTGGCGGCGAGACAAGCGGCGACGATCCTAGCGGCGCCGCCGGGAGTACTGCCACCAGGACAAGTGGAGCCAAGAGGCCGCGGAAGGCAAGGCACCAAAACACGGTCGGCACCGGCAGAGACACAGTCAAAGAGGTGGACCCCGCCAGTGGTTTGCCGGTGGAGCCTAAGGATGTTGCCAAGGGGTACGGCAACCAACTGGCATGTATCCTCCGAGAGGTCATCAATCTCAACGAGACGGATCTCCGAGCTGAGAGCAAAGCGCATTTGCGAGCCCAGCTCATTGCGAGGTTGCACTCACGATACAAGTTCCTAGGCGACTACGCCTCCACTGATGAATCCAAGAACATTGTGAACTCACAAGCCCTATTGAAGTTCACCAAACACCTCGGCAGCTATAAGTACATGGTGCGGAAGATGATTGCTGACGGCAAAGGTTTCGAAGAGGTCCACTCTGCCTTTCCGCATGTCTCCCAGGCGGACTTTGATGCTTTTGTGGCCAATGAAGAGCTACAAGCGACGAAGAATCGCAAGTTGTGGGGGAAGGAAATGCGGGAGCTTAACATCGGCAACCACAACCTTGGGAGCCGTGGGTACGAGGGAAAGGAGCCCTATTGGGCGAAGGAGGACGAGGCGTATGTAAATGCCGGCATTGAGAACCCCTGGCTCAAGTACAAGGACCCACTTGAAAGAAGATTCATCAGGTCGCGGTACCATAAGAAGAAACTAACCGGGGAACTTGTCACGGACTCCAAGGTCGTAACCGACATAATTTGGTTCACGAACGACCAGAAGGTCCTGTCGTTGGAGAAAAACTGGTAAGCAATTTACCGGTTTTATTAGATCAAGTATCGTTCATATAATAGTAGCAACATTTCTAAATGGTTCACGTTTCTTCCGCAGGAAGAAGAAAGACAAAGACTTTCTCAAGGTGACGAAGGCTCCTCGTCCCAGGCGTCGATGGGCAGGGTAGCATGGGACAAGCCTCTCGTACGGGCGCTAAACATCGTCAATCAGCATTCACCTACGAGAAGGCCGCATAGAGGCCATGTGGCTGGCGCCGGTACAGGCCACAAGCATGATCACTACGGCTTGTCGTCTGCGGCCGATAAAAATGCGCGCAATGAGAGGAAGCAGCGGGAGGCGGAGGAAATGAGGGAGTCAATCCTAGCCCAAGTCCAAGCTGGTTTGGTACCGCAACTGGTACCGCAACTCAAAGCTACACTCGTACCTGAAGTCAAAGCTGAAGTCGCCGCTTCAGTCCAAGCAGATTTCAACGCTCTACACGCGTGGTATGAGGGTGGCAAACAAGCCCCGAAAATGCAAGTGGTTAGCTTCGACGGCAGCAACTCGATGGTGCCGCCGTCCGCCGGCAATGACAATGTTATAATGGAGACTCCTCCGGCCGCCGGCAATGTCGCTGGTGCTAGGGATTCACCGTCCATGCCGGGTAGCAGCCCCTCCGTCACTTGCACGCCCGCCGCCGCATGTGCTGGCTCGTCGACATTAGCCGAGCTCAACGCCCTCACGGTAATTAACTATTGTGTACATCAAGTTAATATATTAGTTTCGTCATCCTTGCCCTCTCTCTAACACCATACACATGTTCTCGCAGGCGCTCTCAACGCCATGCACCTTCCTGATGAGAGTAAACGACGAACTCAAAGACGTCGCGAGGGGGTCCATCCTTCGGCCCCTGGATAAGAAGTGGCACACACGAGATATGGCGGATGACGTTTACCGGGTTGAAGTGGATCGGGCGTTACCGGGCTATGAGGATTTGTTTCCTCCTAATCAACCGCATGGTGCCGATGACGATAGCCCGTTGAATCTGGCCTCACTGAAGGGTTGGGTACTGCTATGGCCGAAGACCCTAATTCGGATCAACACCTACTCGGGGTCGACGGCAAGCAAAGACAAGCACCTTGCGGCGCCACATGTCAGCGTCCCTCCACGACAGCCAGCGGCACCGGTGGTCATCGCCCCACCAGAACGGCCAGCTGCGCCAGAGGTCAGCGCCCCACCACAACAGCCAGCTGCGCCAGAGGCCGAGGAATACGAACGTGACAACTTCCAATGGGATATTCCTACGTCTTCACAAGTTGTCCATGAGGATGCGCCGGCCTTGAAATATGTGTGCTCCAAGAAGCTGTTCGATTCTCAAGAAACGGCTGAGGAGGAAAATCCTGAGTAGGTCGCCACCGCCGCCGTCAAAAATATGTTGAGCCCAAACACACTCTGTGCTACGGCCACTACGGCGATGGAGGGTCCATCAGTACAACCCAAGAAGAGGAAGAGGCAAAATAAGAAGGACGCCCAAGACAAGGCGGCGGCGGCCAAATCCAAGGACAAGGTTCCACTCCTTGACAAGTTGCCAAACAATTGGCGACCTCTGCATCACTTGGGTGAACCGATGCTGCCGGAGCATGTCCTGAAGAAACTCACCCCGGATATGAGGAGCTTGCATGAGACTGTCAGGCATGTGGAGAACCTTCTTCTCAAATCAAAAGATCCTGGTTACCCTCTCTTCGTGGCGAAGGTGCCAACTGGCATGAACTTCGTCGAGAAGTACCCCGCGGACTTGTGCTTCATCCGGTTCAACGACATCTTCAGCATCTATCGCATGCAAGCGCTCCACTTTAGTGTGGTTCGCCTAGTTGCTCTTAGCTTGTCTGCCTAGATTGTTAAGGAGGAGACGCCGACCATCGCGATAATGGACCCCTTCTATATGCGGGAGAGCATCATCTGCAACGCTGGGGATCGGGCGATTGCCACCCAGCAGGTCGAGGATTTCATGCTGGCGAACATTAAAAAGGGCGCCATTCTCATCCCTTACTTCCTCGAGTAAGTAATTACTCGCTAGTCCCCCATTACCATTCTATCCTATATCTCCATTTTCATTTCCAAAGGTTAATCCGTGTGTTTTCCGCAGAGACAAGTTCTGCACCCTCATCATCGTGCACCCGCAACACTCGCATGCAGTCTATCTCGACTCGGGTAGGGACCACAAGAAAGACTACACCCACATCAAGGCCCTTCTCAATGATGCTCTCACCCAAACCGCCAACAAGGCAGGCCCCCTCAAAGTAGAGAGGAAATCCCGAGGAGGCTTGGTCTTAACCCACACAACCAACTTCCCCTGCCTCAAGCAGTCGACGCACGACAATGGGATGGACGCGTGGTACGCCATCCTTCAGATGCAGGAGTACATAAAGTACGCAGATGACATGTTGCTGCCAGAGAATCTCAGAAACAGGTTTGCAAACATGGCGGATGTCCCTGATAGAGAGATTAGAAAGAACTGGGGTCGCATCCAGCAGTTCATTTGCACGATAATCCTGCAGGATGTCACCAATAGGTCTGGCGAGTTCTTCTACGGCTACGGTCTACCACCTAATGACGAGATAGAACTCCGTTTGGAGATGTCGCGTGATGAGAGGCCGTTCAACTCGCTTGAGGGCTGCCGTCCATTCCCCCCTAGGCGTACAACCTGATCCTACGACGGGAACACTTGCTAAAGCTTGAACGATATGTCCTTCAATTTCCGTATTGTAATAATTGCTATATATTCCCATAGAATCGACTAGTTGCTTTTATTTAGTTGTATGAATGTGCATGTGAACATGTGTCTATAGTTTCATTTACTTTGCTATATATTTCAAGATTATGGCGTACATAGCTTAATAATTATTTGCATTTACTCGACCACTACTTGCCTCGTATTTGGAGTTCGCCGATGATTAGAATGTTCGGTCACTCGTACACTTGGGGGTGGAGCCAGTGAACCTTGGTGCGACGGACACAAGTATCAATCTATTGTGCATCCTACCTAGCCTCACTGACTCCATCCCTGGATGTTAATATTTGTTTCGACCGACAAAGTATGAGGCACGCTATTTAATTCGTACTACTTGTCTTCTATTTGAGTTCGCACTTCTTAATTGCATTGGCCGATGATTAAAATGTTCGGTCACTTGTACACTCCGGGGTGGGGCCAGTGAGGCTTGGTGTGATGGCCACAAATATCAATCTATTGTGCATCCTACCCAGCCTCACTGACCCCATCCCTGTATGTTATTATTTATTTCGACCAACAAAGTATGAGGCACATGCTATTTAGTTCATACTACTTGTCTCTTATTTGAGTTGGCACTTGTTCATTGCATTGGTACTAACGTTTTACTTGTCTTGTGAATGGAGATGCCGACGACATATGTCCTGTACAAGGGGAGGGTTCCTGGAGTCTACGACGACTGGGAGGACTGTCGGAGACAGGTGCACCGTTTCAGCGGCAACAGCTACAAGGGATACCCCACTAGGGTGGAGGCGGAAGGAAGATACGCCCGTTATCTAGCGGGAGAGATGAGGGACATGAGGAGGAACCGGATGAAGACCATGGCCTTCGTGATGATGGTCATCATGACCATGTTGGTCATGTTCTATGTGATTGTAGTTTAGGTTAGGACCTACATTGTGAGGTGTATGACGATACTTGTGACGACTATGTACCAAGACTTCTAACTTTGTGAAACTTCGTCGTTCGGTGTTGCATATGCACATGTGTTGTATGAATCAACATTCCGAAACGAGACTTGCGTATTTGTGTATTGATACCGAAATGAAACTTGGCTCTCTATGTGCTTCTCATATTGCATGTAATGCTGTATAAATATGAACTGCGTTGTAAATATATACTGCTGTCAAATATGTATTGTAATATGCTGGAAAAAAGCTGAAAAAAGAATTTTCGAATTTATTGCCGGCGCACCTAAATGACCTACTGCCGGCGCACGTGGCATGCGCCAGTGCTGGAAGCACTACTGCCGGCGCAGCTGATGGTGCGCCGGTGGAACTTGTCCTTTGCCGGCGAAGCGTCGATGGTGCGCCGGCAGTATCCGTCCTATCGCCGGTGCACTGCCTGGTGCGCCAGCAGTGGCCAGTTATCACCGGCCCGTTCGCACCGGCGGGCTCGTGGTGCGCCGACAATGGGCCTTTTAGGTTCGCCGGCGGTAGGCCTTTTCCTTGTAGTGGCTGGTTCTCTGGGCGCTCAGCTCCTCTTGGTGCTGCCGGATGAGCTGGTCCTTCTCCTCTGGAACCCGGAAAGAAATGTTAGCAAAAGTTGAACTGGTAAAACGAAGAAGGAGCAAGCCAACCAGAAAACAGGAAGCTGTACCTTGGGCGGTGGCGAGCTGCGTCTTGAGGGCCTCAATAGAAGCTTTCGGGATAGCTGTTGAAACAGAAAATCATAAGTACTCAGAGAAAGAAAACTTACCGGTAAGAAGATGCCGGAGGCACAAGAGTTTACCTTGGCACTTGCTGTGTGCCTCAGCGAGGTCCCGGTGCTCCCAAAGAAGCTCCTCAAAGAGGATCTTCCGAGCGTCAGCCGTGGTCTGTTCAAGAAAAAGATGTCAGCTAAGTTTCGCGCTAAGAGCAAAGTTCTTAACCCGAAACTCGGGGACTGGCTATGCCGGTGTCGCGCGTGTCTAGTCAAGTTTCGCGCTAAGAGCAAAGTTCTTAACCCGAAACTCAGGGACTGGCTATGCCGGTTTCGCGCGTTTCTAGCTAAGTTTCGCGCTAAGAGCAAAGTTCTTAACCCGAAACTCGGGGACTGGCTATGCCGGTTTCACGCGTTTTTACTTAAATTTCGCGCTAAGAGCTACACTCTCAACACGAAACTCGGGGACTGGGAGAATAGACAAGATTCAAGAAAAAAGAGAGAAACCGGCAAAAGTTTAGAAGATGAAGGAAACATAGACAAGGTTTGATAGAACTTACCATCATGTTGTTCGTGGCGTCAAACCACGCGCTGTCCAGCTCTTTGACGGCCCGACGTAGCCGCATAAAATGCTCCTCCGCGCACCGGTTACCGGCAGGGTCAGGCGCAGGCAGCCGGTCCTTTCCCATGCCGCGGGTCGCCGCAGACACGTCCGCGGCGTTCCACTTCTGGGCATAGGGCAGCAAGTGCCCCAGCTCCCGGCCTTCGCGCTGGAACTCGGTGATCCGGCCAAGCAGGCCGGTGGCCTTCTCACCGGCAGCGCTAGCGGCGTGAGCGACGTGCAGCACCAAGGGCTGCTGACCGCCGGAGGTGACGTTGGAGGCCGTGGCCTTCCCCTTGATGAGCGTCAAGGTCTTGGCCGGCAGCGGCGTTGGAGTAGCACCGGCCGGCTCGGTGCGAGGAACTTTCGGCGGTGGCGTTGGAGTGGTCCTTAGAGAAGGGGGAGCGCCAGGCGCGTCACCCGGGTTGGAGGAAGCCAGCGCGAAAGTTTCCGGCACAGCTCTGAAGGGGGAAGACGTCTTCTTCTTCTTCTTCTTTTCTGGGACGGGAGGAACCAGAGGTTCCGCCCGCCCGGTAGCTTCTTCTCCGGCGCCGATGTTGCAGGCGCCGGTTTCTTGGTTCTCAGGAGGGGAGACAAGGTCCTCCTCCGCGCGGTGATCTGGCGGTGTAGGGGCCGCGCGCCCCGAACTTGTAGTGCCTCCCAAAGGGGAGGCAGAGATGTTGCCGGCACCAGATGGTGCCGGGCTTGAGTGAGGAGGAGGGGTTGAGGTCCTTGCGGATCCAGCAGAGCCCTCAGGCCTTGGGCCAAGCTTGAGTGCAGGGCTGAACAAAAGAAAAAGAAAGGGTTGGAAAAAAGCAACCGGAAAAGAACTTGGTAAAAACGAAACAAGCAGGGAAGCAGGAGCTTACCCAGAGGAGGTCGGCTATTGTTTGCGCTTGTAGCGCCTCACGCCTGCTTCCTTCCCCGCCAAAGGCTCCGTCCGGAAGCGCTTGGATGCAGGGGCCTGGCTCGAGCCGGCGTCAGAGGCCGGAGCCTTGTTCTTCTGGCCCTGGGCCATGAGCTTCTCCACGAACTCGTCACCGGCCTCGGCCTGCAGTGGGGGAACGTGCTCGTGGACCTGCGGGTTGATGTTGGCTGAGGAAACATTCACAGAGGAATAATATCAGGAAAATATAAGAGATCAAAAAGTATAGCTACCTCAAGCAAGGTCAGGTCGTCAGACGAACCGGCTGGTTCCGGTGGATTCTTGCCGAGGCGCGAGGCTGGAGTCCGGCCCATCTTCAGGTCCTGCCAATGAATGTAGGGGTCCGGGTCGAACTTGTCCAGGCCACGCTTCCGGCAAGGGCCTCGCCGGTCTGCGTCAATCCGGGGGAAGCGCTCCTTGGCCTAAAAATAAAAAGAAAAGAAGATTAATCACAGTACAAAAGATACCGGTAAACCGACCCGAGTTGCATAATTTCTTACTTCTTGAGTCGGAAGGTTAGTGGAGCTAAGAAGCCGGAGGCCCCATTCCCAATCATCCGGCATGGCAGTCTGGCAGATCTGCCTAGCCTTGCGGATGATGTCCTTCTTGCTGAGAGGAAGGCCGGTGATCTTGGTGGGATCACCGGGGCCATACATCTCGCTCATCTTGTGCTGCCGGCGCTTAAGAGGAAGCACCCGGCGCGAGATGAAGGCGCGGATAATATCGTCGGAGCAGATGTTAGTCCCCTTCATCAGCTGCGCCATGAAGCGTATCACCCGGTTGGTTTCGATATGATCTGTCTTCGGGTTGTAGCTCCAGTTGATCTTCCTGGGCGGCGCCGGATTAAAAGGCGGCAGATCGATGAGATCTGCGACGCCGGTGTTCTTCACATAGAAGAAGGTCCCTTGCCATAATCGGCATGACTCGAGACCGGAAAACTTGAAGAAAGGGCTCCCTTGGCGGGAGCCGATGATGCAAGACCCGCATTGCACGGGGGGTTTGGGTTTAGGAATTTCCTTGCCCTGAACGGAATTGATCCGTAGAGCAAAGAAACGGGCAAACGTCTCGCGAGTGGGACGAATGCCGATGTAAGCCTCCATAAAGGTGGCGTAGCAAGAAAGGTAAAAAATGGAGTTGCCGGGAAGATGGTGAGGTTGAAGCTGGTAAAAATCAAGGAACTCCCGGAAGAAAGGAGAGGCGGGAAGGCCGAAGCTGCGCTCAAAGTGAGCGAGGAAAACAACGCGTTCACCGGGTTCGAGCACCGGTTGAATCTCGTCGCCAGGGAGCCGGCAGGATACTCCCTCCGGAATCCTCCTGGACCGGTAAAGCCAGTCGATTTCGTACTGGGTGACGTTGGAGCCCATCCAGGCCCCGCGTGTGGCACCGGAAGGATCTATACCTGAAGCTTGGCTAGAGCTACCGGCTTCTTGGTCGCTACCGGCATCAATGTCCATCTCGACGAGATCGGCGGTTAAACCGTCGGAAGATTGGGTGCGTTGGCTATTGGAAGAAGAGGCAGAAGAAGAGGCAGAAGAAGAGGCAGAGGAAGACTCCTCACTAGACATGAGTCTAGCCACAGAAAAACAGGAATCCCATGATTTACCCCCGCGCGAAGATCTACGAGTAAGAGAAAAAGCAAAAGAAAAGGAGAAGGAGAAGTAAATACACTACCGACCCAAGATCTAGAAAGCAAGCAAAAGAGGGGTAGAGGCAGATTGAGCCTAACCTGAGGCGGCGGAGTCGCAGAGGAAGTGGTTCGCCGGTGGAGAGGCGAGCCTATGGTTGACGAGGAAGTTCGTCGACGGCGAGGTGGAGAGAAGCTCGAGGAAGCGCCAATGTCGCACCCGAGAGAGCTGCTCCGCAGAGATTCTGTGCGCGAGTGAGTCCGGCGAAGTCCGGCGAAGCAGCAGCGAGGGTTCGCCGGGCGGCGGAGCTCGAGCGAGGAACTGAGAGCGGCGGAGGCGCAGAAGGCGAAGAACTCTGTGCGAAGAAGTGGAGAATGCGAGAAGAAGAAGAGGGGGCGGTTCTGCCTTATAAAGGGAGAGAGAGAGGTGGGCCGAAAACCGCCGGGCCACGGCGGTTCGCTCCGCGGGCCGCAACGGTTTGCTCCACGAGCCGCCACGTGGCGCGGCGATACACGCATAAAAATGAAAAGCCACAGGAAGGTGCACACGGATCCGGAACGGTGACTGGGATCCGCTGTGGAGCAGTTAATACGCGCGCGAAAGTCGAAGGGAAGTGACCCCTGACACTGGCGCGTCAGTCACAGTGCGCATGTCGCTGACGGGCGCGGGGCCCGAGAAATTCTCGACTTCACCGAGGAGAGAGTTAATGAATAAGATGCCGGAGGACAAGATACCGGAAAATACTCTGCAGAGAGAGAAAGAATGAGTCCGGGCAAAGATGCCGGATCCAAGCTAAGCGTCGGAAAGATTAAACCGGTATCCTAAAAACAAGAGAACCTGGCATGGTCTGTTGGATAGAATCCACTAGACTATACCAGCTTCGGGGACTAATGTTGGGGGGATGACCCCCGGTATGCCAAAGGCATGCCAAACCGGATGGTTTGAGCCATCAAGATACCGGTTTAATGCTTGTACCGGAGCACCAAGATAAGAGTTTGGCTAAGTAAAGCTAAGCCGGTATCCCCAAGAGGGGTATACCGGAACCGGATAAAGAAGATACCGGGCTACCGGAAAGAAGAGCATGTCGGCAAGACTGGTCAAAGATTCTCTTCAGAGCTAGAAGACAAGGATGAGCTAAGCAAAGTGACTTTAATCGGAGCCCTGGCGCCAAAGAGAGGGGTGACGCTGAAAGAAGCCGAAGGATGTCAGCGTCCCTGATTAAAGAAGACCCCGGCGTCATCCATGATTAAAGTAGCTTTGTAAAGTAGTTTGTCCAGTCAAAGATGCCATTAGGGTTTCTTGTTCTGTAAGCCACCCTCTTCCCTATATAAGGAGAGGGGGCACCGTCCTTCAGGGACACGTTCATGTACGCCCAGGAGATTAGTCTCTAGGGCAACCTTGTATCCAGAAAACCTGTAACCATGTGGAGATCAATGAAGCTAGCGATCTAGTGCAGAGTTCTTCCTCTTGTGTTTCTTCTTGCATACCTGCCTTTGGTTGTGTTCTTGAGGAAAGCATCCGGAAGTTCATCCCATCTAGTCGCAAACCCTCCCCCAAATCCTCTTGCGCACATTCGGCCCCAACTTAAGCCATCCCATGGCATCTGCTCGTTCGCCACGACGACAGAAACCTTTATTCTTGCAAATCCCTTTGACTGATGCTATTAAATTGCCTCCTTATTCAAAGTATATGAAAGATATTGTCTCTAATAAAAGGAAAATTCCTAATGAGGAGATTTCCACTATGCTTGCTAATTACTCTTTCAATGGCAAAGTTCCAAAGAAGTTGGGCGACCCAGGTATACCAACCATTCCTTGTTCTATTAAGAATAATTATGTTAGAACTGCTCTATGTGATTTGGGAGCGGGTGTTAGTGTTATGCCTTTTTCTCTTTATAAGAGACTTTATTTAGATAAGTTGATACCGACTGATATATCTTTGCAAATGGCTGATAAATCTACTGCCATTCCTGTTGGTATATGTGAGGATGTTCCTATTCAAGTTACTAATAACTGCTTGATATTAACTGATTTTGTTGTGTTGGAAATGCCTGAAGATGATAATATGTCTATTATTCTTGGGAGACATTTTCTTAACACCGCAGGGGCTATTATTGATTGCAATAAAGGAAAAGTTACTTTCAATGTCGATGACAAGGAGCATACCGTTTATTTTCCCAAGAGGATTGATAAAGTATGTGGAGCTAATACCATTTCTAATGTGAGAACTATCAAAGTTGGAGCTATTGATTGTCCTATATATGAGCCTACAGAAGGATATCAAAATATTATGATTGGATCCATATCAATACAATTCAAGGTAACATGATTGATTTGAGATTTATTTCTTCTTATGCTATGTAAAATTTATTTGGTGGCAAGACTTGATCAACCTTGTTAACAAATACTTTTTATATGCATAGAGGAGCTAAACAACATTTCTTTCTTCCTCCACTTGCTCTATTTGCTGTAGCACTTTTGTTTTGCAAAGTTCTTTAGTCAATTAGAGATTTCAAAATCTTTTTCTGCCCAGTAATAATAAATTTAATACCCAGAAATGTGCATTTTTCAAAGTTTTCAAAAATTCACAAAAATTATACCGTTGGTCTTATTTTTCGAAGACGCACCTGGGGATGACCAGTGGGGCACCCCAGGGTGGCACCCCACAGGCCGGCGCGGCCAGCAAGGGGGCGCGCCACCCTGTTGTGTGGGCCCCTCCTTGCCTCACTTATTCATCTCTTCCTCCCATTCTCTTCTCTCTCCCGAAAAAACCAGCACCAGCTTTCTCTCACTCGTGTTTCTGCTCAAGAGCTCAAGATTTCTCGATCTCTTTGCTCAGCCCAGATTTCTGTCTGAAATTTGGCACATTTGCTCTCCGGTATGTGACTCCTCCGATTATCCAAGTAGAATTTTGTTTGGTTGAGTATATCTTGAATATTTTGCTGCTGTAGGTAACATGTTTAGTGAGCTTGCATGCTTGTTCTAAGTTGTAAAAACTAGTTTTGATGCATGTTTAGTACTCTAGCAAGTTCCTATAGTAGTTTCCCTCAATTATATGTCACCAAATCAAATTTTATATTGTTTATTGAAAATTTCAGAAAATGGGGTGGAATAGGCATCAACTAAACCAACAAGAATTGGAGGTGCAACAAGTCATGAGAGTTCACCGCGAAGAGGGAGTATACCCCTCTTACTACTCGTGCACAGATTTTATGAGAAGTGCAGGAATCTTGCGAGATGTTCAAGATCTAATTTCCCGTGCAGGGTTGGATAATTTTGTTGTTGATGAACCATGCCAATATGCAAAACTGACTATGTCTGTAGTGCAGGATTTTGAATTCAATTGGTCTCAATCTAACCCCATGGTTCGGTACAAAATTTATAATAAAACTGTCAACTTGCCTTTCAATGATTTTTGTGCAGCCATTAGAGTGTCGCAATGGGGATCGTGCGAGAAGATGAGGGGATCGCCGCAAGAGCTCTTGAATCTCTACAAGATGATTTGTCATGGAAGAAGCTTCTCAGAGGATGGTGGTAAAATCAGTAGTATTCAACTCCCAGCTATTCGTTACTTTGCTTATTTCATCACCAAGTGCGTTCTTGCTAGAAAGAATGCAAGTAAGTTATCTATCCAGGATTTAGCATTTCTAGCTGCTGCATTACAAGGTGATAGGACTTATAATTTGGGAGCTTTGATAGCCCATAGACTTGCTACTAACCGTGAGAAGGGAGGAATTTGCGGAGGTCTCATCGCCTCTCGTTTATTAGCTATGCATGGTGTAGAACCTCACCATCTTGATATTCAACTTCCGTAGAGAAACTTGACATAGTCTCCATGATTAAACATGAATTTGTTTCTGATTTGTCTAATTTGAGTAACCTGTCTTACAAGATAACATTTTATAAGAAAACTTGGAGAACAACTAAGAAAACTGAAAGACTAGTAGGATTGCATGCACCTGTTCTGTTTGACTTTGATTCCAGGAAGGATTGGTCAGTCACGGAAGGTGAACTGAATGCATACTTGGAGGGAGATGACCATCATGCAAGAGACGGCACGGAGGAGGCCGATGAACACCTCGACTCGTCATCCGATGCAGCAAGTTCTTCGCATCAACATTTTGGGCATGTGGAGCCTTCGCCCTTTTCTTCTGCACAGGGACCTTACTATGACTACGCCATGTATGATCCACCGGCGTGGAACACTGACCCTCGCTGGGGTTGAACTCCACTTAGGCCAAAAGCCTAAGCTTGGGGGAGGTATACCGGCATCACTCATTCTTTGCATATTATGGTTGATGGATACTTGTATATACTTGTTTAGTTTCTTTAAGTGGTTTTCTAATAAGAGGAAGATGATATTTGGGGAAGTGCTGCCTAAAAACAGATTCTGGACTGATACCAAAAAAATTCTCAAAAATAGCCAGAAGGTTATTTTGCGAAGCCAATTTTTTTGCATGTTCCCCAGGTTGTTATCTAACTTTCATTAGTTTAACACTTTTCGATCTGGGCAGCGGAAGAATTTCTTAAAACTCGATTACTGTACTGCTGTCAAGTTTGACGAATTCCTGCTGTTTTGTGTTTATGCGACTCTTTTAGTTTTCATTTTCTTGTTCTTGCTTTGTTTCTTTCCTAAAACACAAAAAGACCAAAAATATTTCTGTTGTTTCTCTTCACCATTTGTTTATTTTGGTTTCTTGCTTTTATTTTTCTTTATTTGCTATCGTTGGTTTGCTATAAGAAAATCCAAAAAGACTTTGCTTTGTTTGCTTGTTTCCTTTTGTTCTTGTTTCCAATTCAAAAACACCAAAAATATTTGATGTTCTTCTTTGGTTTTGTAAAGTTCATTATGAGTTCAATGGTCTTCGGTGGCTGGAGCGTGGTTTTCATTCCATATTATTCAAGTTACACAAGTGAAAGGCAATAATGATGATCTACGACAATTTGACTGTGGTGAGAGGCTGGTATGAACTCTATTTGTTTTCATTTTTGTACATATACTCATCCATGTGAGCATGCTTAGTTGGTTCATGTGAGGTATATGTCATTTAAGAAAGTCTAGTAGTTCATGATCTCTCATGTTTAGCTCCGAGTTTATTAATATGAGTAGCATGTCATGGATGTTTGCTTGCATTGTTTTATTCATAAATAGGTATGACATTGTCGTATCCTCCTCTGAATAATTCATTTGAATCGACTTGGCACATGCTCACGCATGCATATGACTGAACAAAAGTCAATTAAGCCTCGATGATTTACTTTGCCTCAGAGTTCTTGTATCACTTTTATGCCTCCGTTAATTTTGCCGCAAGCATGATTATGACAGTGACTGCTCTCTTGATTGTCGCTCCCCAGTCTATTGCTAGCCTTCACTTGTACTGAGCGGGAACGCTGCTCGTGCTTCCGAACCCCTGAAAACCAAGTTGTTCCAAAGTGTCTACTATAAATACCTATGCATGGCATTTCAAACCATTCCAAGTAAATTCTCATGCGCTACCTTTAAACCTTCAAAATGCTTCTCAATTTGTGTTAATGTTTTATAGCTCATGAGGAAGTATGTGGTGTTTATCTTTCAACCTTGTCATTTACTTTTGACAGACTTTCATAATAAGAGCTGGCAACGGGGTGCCCAGCCCCAACTAATAACTTCATTAATAATTTTCTTCACATGTTTTGCCCTGATTCATCAGTAAGCAACTTAATTTTACAAATAGACACTCCTCCATGGTATGATATTGATGGAAGGCACCCGAGGATTCGGTTAGCCATGGCTTGTGTAAGCAAAGGTTGGGGGGAGTGTCACCCATAATAAAACTAAAGTACGTGTGTAAACAATAGAGAAGAGGGATGATCTACCTTGCTGGTAGAAATAACGTCCTTCATGGGAGCCGCTCTTGAAAGTCTGGTTGGCGAGGTAGTTGGTGTACCCATTACCATTCGTTGACAACAACAAACACCTCTCAAAATAATTTTACTCATGTTTTAAAAAGGAAAAGCTCTAGCGCATATTAATCACTGCTTCCCTCTGCGAAGGGTCAATCTTTTACTTTCATGTTGTCTCACCATCCTTTCTTTGAGCACTTTCTTGAGAGCACAACTGTCAATCTTAGTATAATATGCTTGTCCCAAAATATGATTGATTGTGGTATAACTTTGATGCTTTTATCTTTGACAATCTCTATTTCTAGTCTTTCCATGAACTTCAGAGGTGCCTGGGCATTTATGTTTTGCTGTTCAAATACGGGCAAGCGAGATACCACTTTATCATATCCTTTTATGAACATTGCAATCCTGCTGATAGACATGATTCATGATGCTTATTATTAATTTGTTGGTATCTTTCCATGATTGACATAGCTATTAGATGATCTTATTTGCATGTATCTTATTATGAATTGCCTAAGTACTTGTCCATATCATGAGAATATTTACATCATATGAACAAATGTGTTCGTGAAAGTTATTTTATCGAACTCAGTTGTTAACTGAATTGCTTGAGGACAAGCAATAAGCTAAGCTTGGGGGGAGTTGATACGTCCAAAACGTATCTACTTTCCCGAACACTTTTGCTATTGTTTTGCCTCTAATTTGTGTATTTTGGATACAACTAACACGGACTAACGTTGTTTTCAGCAGAATTGCTCTGGTGTCTCATTTTTTGTGCAGAAATTCAACTTTCAGGAAAATCCCCAGAATTTTCGAAGGTCTTATTTTTCCAGAAGATTTACGGAGCCAGAAGGGCAAGCCTGGTGGAGGCCCGAGGCCCCCACACACTAGGCCAGCGCGGCCCAGGAGGGGGGCGCGCCACCCTAGCGTGTGGCCCCCTTGGCTGGCCTCTGATGCCCTCCTCTGGACTACTTAAGGGTTTCGATCTAAAAACGCGAGACGGGAAGTCGAAGTCGCTAGAAACCATCCAGTACGCCGCCACCGTCGCGAAACTCCGTCTCGGGACCAGAAACTCCGTTCTGGCACTCCGCCGGGACGGGGAATTGGAGGAGATCATCGCCATCATCACCACCGACGCCTCTCCATCGACCAGCAATGTTTCCCCCATCCATGTGTGAGTAATTCCCCCGTTGTAGGCTGAAGGGGATGGTAGGGATTGGATGAGATTGGTCATGTAATAGCATAAGATTGTTAGGGCATAGTGCCTAGTGTCCGTAATTGGTAATTTGATGATATTGTTGCAACTTGGTATGCTTAATGCTTGTCACTAGGGCCCGAGTGCCATGATCTCAGATCTGAACATGTTATTGTTTCATGATGATATGCATTGTTTTATGATCTTACCTGCAAGTTGTATACACATGTCGCTGTCCGGAACCCGAGGCCCCAAAGTGACAGAAATTGGGACAACCGGAGGAAGGCGTTGATGTGAGGATCACATGTGTTCACGGAGTGTTAATGCTTTGCTCTGGTACTCTATTAAAAGGAGTACCTTAATTTCCAGTAGATTCCCTAGAGGCCCGGCTGCCACCGGCTGGTAGGACAAAAGATGTTGTGCAAGTTTCTCATTGCGAGCACGTACGACTATATACGGAACACATGCCTATGGATTGCTTAGTACTTGGACACCGTTTTATTATTATCTGCAAATGCCCTGCTTTGATTATTACATGAGTTTCTCTCATCCATGCAACGCCCGTCATCTATCCCTGTGCCTACAGTATTTTAATCCTGCTGTTTACTATAATCACTACTGCTGTCTTTGTTACTCGGCTGCTGTTATTTCACTACTGCTACTGCTATAAACTGTTACTACTGATAAACTCTTGTGAGCAAGTCTGTTTCCAGGTGCAGCTGAATTGACAACTCTGATGTTAAGGCTTTCAAGTATTCTTTGTCTCCCCTTGTGTCGAATTAATAAATTGGGTTTTACTTCCCTCGAAGACTGTTGCGATCCCCTATACTTGTGGATCATCACGCACCTTCATCCCTCCTCTCCCCAACGTCAAGGATGCACTCTCTGACGACGAGGAAGAAGATGTTGAGGACGACGAGGAGGAGGAAGCCGGAGAAGGCGAAGCTCCTCCGGAAGAAGGCGATGCCCCTCCGGAAGCTCCTGAAGCTGGCCTGCAGCCCCCTACTACCTGAATATTTCTCAGTTTGTATCTGTCACACTTAGCTATCTCAAAAACCATGCTCGTTAAATTCTACCCAGGGATGCCGGGGTTTATGATGTAATATAATACTTTGCCATTCCTTTTGGCTGTGCTATAACATCTTATGCCGGTATCTCCTACCGGTAACTTATGAAGTTAAGTTTGTATGCTACTTTAGCACTTTGCTTATTGTTTGCTTTTATCTTGCACTATGAAGATTCTGGAATTGTTTCGGCATCCAATCTGATGCACACTTGGTTCATTTGCTTTGGCTCTGCCTACCTCTCTGGGTGTCTTGGCGTATGAGTCACAAAGTTCTTTTGCCAAGCAAGCACTTTCTTGAACTTAGAAAAAATCGAAATTTTTCACAAAAAACCGGTATAACCGGGGTTAGTTAGACTTTTTCCGGATTGTTTGTTCTCACTCCCTCTTTTCATGTTTCGCGTGCTTAGTTCCCTCCAGTTTATCTTGCTTGCCATGAAGCCGGGTTGCGGACAGCAGCAAAGTCGAAGACTCAGGTAGGTTTAGCACGTTACTAAACCGAAAAAAAAAATGCCCAACAAGCAACCGGTAAACTGAAAAAATAAACACATTGCATGCAGTTTCGGTAGAGGCAGTCCCCGAGATTCATTCGAGGTGCCGGTGTCTTTTATTCATAGCATATAAGGTACACAAAGGAACTCCTTACAGCACATCTTTAGGAATAGAAAGGACGCAGCAAAGCTATGTTCCATGGATGCTTAGTCTCCTCTCCTGACCTGTCTGCCTTTCCCTTCTTCGCATCATGTGCATCAATCAAGTAGTAGGCATCATTGTGTAGAGCCTTGCTTACAATGAAGGGTCCTTCCCACGGAGGTGAGAGTTTGTGGCGCCCCTTAGTGCGCTGCACTAGGCGTAGCACCAGGTCCCCTTCCCGGAACACTCTCGGGTTAACCTTCCGGCTATGATAGCGTCTGAGGTTCTGCTGGTATATGGTTATTCTTGCCAAAGCCAGCTCTCTTGCTTCTTCTAGCAAGTCCACGTCATTTTCTTGGGCCTCTTTTACCTCTTCTTCGGTATAGAGTTGAACCCTTGGTGAATCATGAATGATATCGGTTGGTATCACGGCTTCCGCCCCATAAACCATGAAGAAAGGAGTGTATCCGGTAGACCGGTTCGGTGTTGTTCATATGCTCCACAGCACGGACGGTAGCTCGTCGAGCCAACATCCCGGTGTCTTTGCAAGCGGTTCTATGAGCCTCGGCTTGATACCGGAAAGCACCAAAGCATTGGTTCTTTCCACTTGGCCATTGCCTTGCGGGTGTGCGACTGAGCACAAATCCAGCTGGATGTTGTTATCCTCATAAAATCTTTTGAATTCTCCTTGGGCAAAGTTTGTCCCATTATCAGTGATAATGCTATGCGGGTAGCCGTACCGCAGGATTACATCTTTCAAGAATTTCACCGCCGTATGCCCATCACACTTTGCGATAGGTTTCACTTCAAGCCACTTGGTGAACTTATCCACCATCACTAGGATGTGGGTCATTTTTCCGCTTGCCATTTTAAATGGGCCAACCATATCAAGGCACCACACAACAAACGGCCAAGTTAACGGTATAGTTTTTAAACCGGATGCTGGGGTATGGTTTTGCTTGGCGTACCGCTGGCACCCGTTGCATTTTCGTACCAAATCCTCGGCGTTCTCCAATGTCGTGGGCCAGTAGAATCCATGCCGGAACACTTTTGCCACCAGTGCCCTTGATGAGGCATGATGCCCACACTCTCCTTGGTGAATTTCCACCAGCATTTCTTTTCCTTCCTCCGGCTCCACACATCTTTGGAGGACACCGGTAACACTTCTTTTGTACACTTCACCATTGATGATTGTGTAGGCCTTGGATCTCCTTTGGATTCTTTTTGACTCATTTTCGTCAACAGGCAGGGCGTCGTTGATCAGGAATTCCATAATAGGTTCAACCCAAGTTGGTGCTTCCCGAACCAGAAAGACCGGTACGTCTATTTCCATACTATCCACCAGCATAGCCTCTTCCGGCTTAGATCCTGCAGTCCCCGGGTTTACCAGAGTAGTCCCCGGGTTTCCTTCGTCAATGTCCATTGGTACAACATGTGACTCTGGTACGAAAATTGACTCCAACTCCGGACTTGGTTTGATCGATGGTACCCTTAGGTGTGCCAAAGCTATTCCGGGAGGAATTTCCTGCCTGGAGGAGCCCAACTTAGAGAGCGTATCCGCGGCTTCATTTTCCGCGCGTGGCACATGGTGAAACTCACACCCTTCGAAGAAGCCGGTAATCTTTTGCACATGAAACCGGTATGAGGCCATGTTGGCATCTTTTGCATCCCAATCTCCGGAACATTGCAGCACCACAAGATCTGAATCACCATAGCAAATGATCCGGTGCGCACCGATTTCTTTTGCGACCTTGAGCCCATGGATCAGAGCCTCATATTTAGCGACGTTGTTTGATGCCCTGAAATGTACTTGCAAAACATACCGGAGATGATCTCCCTTAGGTGAAGTAAGAACCACACCGGCACCCAGACCCTCCTTGAGTTTGGATCCGTCAAAGTGCATCTTCCAGTACTCTATCTTGTGTTCCGGCGGTTTGTATTGCATTTCCGCCCAATCGACTAGAAAATTAGCCAAGGCTTGTGATTTTATGGCATCCCTTCTCTCGTATACCGGCACATATGGTGATGTCTGAATTGCCCATTTGGCAATCCTGCCGCTAGCATCCTTGTTGCACATGATATCCGAAATAGGTGCCTCGCTCACCACTTTCATGGGGTGCTCTTCAAAGTAGTGCTTGAGCTTTGTGGCGGCCATGAACACGCCATAGGTCATTTTCTGGAAGTGAGGGTAATTTTGTTTTGAGAGGGAGAGCACCTCGCTCAGGTAGTATATCGGCCTCTGCACGGTTTTTCCTTCCTCTTCTCTTTCAACCACAACTACAACACTCACAACCCGGTTTGTTGCTGCTATGTATAACAGCATAGGCTCCCTTTCCAAAGGCGAAGCCAATACTGGCGCCGTGGCTAGCATTGTTTTCAGTTCTTTAAACATTGCGTCTGCCTATGGGGTCGAGACAAAAGTATCGGATTTTTTCATCAAAGCATAAAGTGGCAGGGCTTTTTCTCCCAACCTGCTTATGAACCGGCTTAGCGATGCCAAGCTACCGGTAAACTTTTGCACGTCTTTAAGCTCTCGTGGTATAGTCATTCTTTCAATGGCCCGGATCTTTACCGGATTACCCTCTATACCCCGGCTTGATACGAGAAAGCCAAGCAGTTTGCCGGCAGGAACACCGAAGGTGCATTTTGCCGGATTGAGTTTCATCCGGAACCTCCTCAGGTTGTCAAACGTTTGCCTCAGATCATCGATCAAGGTTTCCTTGACCTTAGTCTTTATCACGACATCATCCGCATAGACTTGCACATTTTTTCCAATTTGATCAAACAAACACTTTTGCATGCAGCGCTGGTACGTTGCACCAACATTGCGCAAACCGAAAGGCATAGTGACATAGCAATAAGCCCCGTGCGGGGTAATGAACGCAGTTTTTATTTGATCTTCCTTTTTCAGGGGAATCTGGTGAAAACCGGAATAAGCATCCAGAAAAGACAACAGCTCACAACCCGCGGTAGAATCAATCACTTGATCGATCCGGGGTAGGGGGAAAGGATCTTTTGGGCAAGCCTTGTTCAAGTTGGTGTAGTCGATGCACATGCGCCACACCTTTGGAGCTTTGGGGTCCTCCTATTTTTTCTTCTCAACTAGCACCGGGTTGGCTAGCCACTCAGTATGCAACACTTCCACGATGAAGCCAGCAACCAGCAACTTCGTCACCTCTTCTCCAATGATTTTCCTCCTGTCTTCAGCGAACCGGCGTAAGGGCTGTCTTACCGGCTTCGCATCCTTCCGGACATTCAGAGAGTGCTCAGCCAACTCCCTCGGAACACCTACCAAGTCATCAGTAGACCAGGCAAAGATATTCCGATTCTCACGGAGGAAGTTGACGAGCGCGCTTTCCTATGCCTTACTTAGGCTAGCACCGATACGAACGGTACGCTCAGGAAATGTCGGGTCCAGCATGATGTCTTTTGTTTCCTTGGTTGGCTTGAATGCCGGTGTGCCCAAGTTGCCACTCATCGCCGCTAAGCTCAACTGTGAGGACTGAGCAAGCGCAACTGCAGTTTGCATTCTTCTTTTTTCCTCTGCAATCACCAGAGATTCAGCCAGGTTTGATCCGGCTGAAGCGGTTTCCAATGAGATCTTATAGTTTCCCACCAAGGTTAGGGGTCCACTGGGTGCCGGCATCTTCATCTTGAGATACACCATATGGGTTGAGGCCATAAATGCCGCCAACGCCGGTCTCCCCGGCAGCGCATGGTAAGGACTGTCTAAGTCCACCACCTCGAACAGAATGTTTTCCACGGCAATTATCGCGTCCTCCAAACGACACATCCACCCGGACTTTTCCCATGGGTGAGCAGGACAAATCCGGAACGATTCCGTGGAACGTAGTGTGAGTTGGTTGTAGCATGTTTTCAGTTATTCCCAGCGTACGCATGGTGTGCCGGTACATAATGTTTATGTTGCTCCCATTGTCTATCAGCACCTTGCTGAACCGGACTCAAGTCGTTGGCCCATGCATGATTGGGTCCACAACAAGAGCGTATCGTCCAGGGTTTGGCATTATTTTCGGGTGATCCCTGAATGATCAGGTAATTTCCTGATCTGACCACAGCATGTATTTTGGGATTGCCGGCATCACAGCGTTTACCTCCATGGAATGGCGATGCACGCTTTGCCTATCTGTTGGCTCAGTAACGAACACAACACAGCACAAGTCCGGATCCTGGTAAATATTCCGGCCTAAAGGTGCCGGCGGTGGCGGTTGGCCATTGCCATCTCCCACCTGATGAACTTGCTGGTGCTGCTGCCGGTTTGGCTGAGGCTGTACCGGTAGAGCATTTGCTCCGGTAAGCGCCGGCGGTGGTGGAAGCTGTTGGCGCAACATGTCTTGCGATGGTGGCAACATCGTAGTACAGCCTTGTGCTTGCGCATCTTTTACTGCACCCTTCAACATCAGGTACTTGGTCCAAGAACAATCCTTTGTCAAATGGTTTGCCGACTTTGCCGGATTTGGAGTGTGCCACCGGCATGGTTGTTCCATAGCCGATTCCATGGTGTATCTTGCATGTTCTTGCCAATTCTTTTTCTCGCCCCACGGCTTCTTTTCAACCCATTGTTTTTTAGGACCCGCCCATGGCTGCGATCCGGTTTTTTGCCTCTGGCTTCCGCTGGCGCCGGAGTTATCCTGCACCGCGGCTACTTGCTGCGGACCGTACCTCCGATCCAAAAAATCTTCCCTTCTCTTGTTGTGCCGGTTATCCCGGTATTGATCCTGGCGTGGTTGGCTTGTTTGCGCCGAATTGGCTTGCACTGCCGGTTGCATTGGGTCTCCCAATGCGTAGCTGTCTGCCACACGTACCATTTCTGCCAAAGTTGTTGGCATGTTTCTCTGTAGCTTTTGCCACAGCGGTGAGCCTCTTCTGCACCCATTGCAAAACCATGCAATGGCTTGTGCCTCTATCACTCCTTCGCATGAGTTCCTCGTGGAGTTCCACCAGGACAGGTAATCCCGGTCTGTTTCATTAGAGCGATGCACGCATAAAGCGAGCTGCTGTGGCCTGTTTGGCCTCCGGTAAGTACTGCTGAAGTTACTCACAAAAGCTTCCTCAAAATCTAACCAGCCATTTATGCTTTCTGCCGGCAGTTTGTTAAGCCAAATGCGTGCCAGTCCTACCAGGAAGGACGGTATGATTCTCACGGCCCAGCGCCGGTTTCCTCCGCCTGTGACGGTTCCTCCGCCGCCAGCAACATAAATTGCGGTCACGTAGTCCGCAAGCCAGTCTTCCGGCTTAGTAGTGCCATCATATGTTTTTGTGTCACGCGGCAACTGGAAGTTGCGAACCGGTGGTTCCTCTCTCATGATTCGTGGGCCAAAGCATTTTGGGCCCGGAGGACTTTCTGCCTCGATCATTTCAAACAAGTATACCCTATCCAGCCTGTGCCTCGCATCCCAGTCTGGTTGGCATCTTTCCCCTAGCCGTTCTCCTAAAGGATTCCGGTAGGCTGCAATTCTTTCAGTTCCTGAATCCGCTTCATCATAACGTTTCGGTACCGCGGCCCTTGCCTGTCGGTACCTTGGCGGAGGCATTTCCTCCTCCACATACGCTGCTCTTGCTGTATGCTTGTGACGGTAAAGCACACGTCCGTTGGGAACCCCAAGAGGAAGGTGTGATGCGTACAGCAGCAAGTTTTCCCTCAGTAAGAAACCAAGGTTATCGAACCAGTAGGAGATGAAGGCCACGTGAAGGTTGTTGGTGAAGGAGTGTAGTGCGGCGCAACACCAAGGATTCCAGCGCCAATGTGGAACCTGCACAACACAATCAAAATACTTTGCCCCAACTTACCAGTGAGGTTGTCAATCTCACCGGCTTGCTGTAAACAAAGGATTAAACGTATGGTGTGGAGAATGATGTTTGTTTGCAAAGAACAACAGAGAACAGTGATTGCAGTAGATTGTATTTCAGATGTAAAAGAATGGACCGGGGTCCACAGTTCACTAGTGGTGTCTCTCCAATAAGATAAATAGCATGTTGGGTGAACAAATTACAGTTGGGCAACTGACAAATAGAGAGGGCATAACAATGCACATACATATCATCATGACTAATATGAGATTTACTTAGGGAATTACGACAAAGAACATAGACCGCTATCCAGCATGCATCTATGCCTAAAAAGTCCACCTTCGGGTTAGCATCCGCACCCCTTCCAGTATTAAGTTGCAAACAACAGACAATTGCATTAAGTACTGTGCGTAATGTAAACAATACAAATATCCTTAGACAAAGCATTGATGTTTTATCCCTAGTGGCAACAGCACATCCACAACCTTAGAACTTTCTGTCACATTGTCCTGCATTCAATGGAGGCATGAACCCACTATCGAGCATAAATACTCCCTCTTGGAGTTACAAGTATCAACTTGGCCAGAGCCTCTACTAGCAACGGAGAGCATGCAAGATCATAAACAACACATATATGATAGATCAATAATCAACTTGACATAGTATTCCATATTCATCGGATCCCAACAAACACAACATGTAGCATTACAAATAGATGATCTTGATCATGATAGGCAGCTCACAAGATCTAAACATGATAACACAAGAGGAGAAGACAACCATCTAGCTACTGCTATGGACCCATAGTCCAAGGATGAACTACTCACGCATCAGTCCGGAGGCGGGCATGGTGATGTAGAGCCCTCCGGTGATGATTCCCCTCTCCGGCAGGGTGCCGGAGGCGATCTTCAGAACCTCCTGAGATGAGGTTGACGGCGGCGGCGTCTCAGTATGTTTTCTCGTATCGTGGCTCTCGGTACTAGGGTTTTCGCGACGGAGATATTATATAAGCGAAGGGGCAGAGTCGGGGGACGCTCGAGGGGCCCACCCCATAAGGCGGCGCGGCCAGGGGTGGGGCCACGCCCCCCTAGGGTGTGGCCTCCTCGTCGCCCCTCTTTGTCTCCTCTTCGGACTTCGGGAAGGCTCCGTGGAAAATAAGACCGTGGGCTTTTGTTTCGTCCAATTCCGAGAATATTTCCTGCGTAGGATTTCTGAAACCAAAAACAGCAGAAAACAAGAACTGGCGCTTCGGCATCTTGTTAATAGGTTAGTGCCGGAAAATGCATCAAAATGATATAAAGTGTATATAAAACATGTGAGTATTGTCATAAAACTAGCATGGAACATAAGAAATTATAGATACGTTTGAGACGTATCACTGCACGATAATTTTGCCTGCTTCCTTCTCTACCAGCATAATCATTTCCGGCGTAGCCCTTTCCGGCATACCCGCGTACTGCCCCTTGATTTTTTCTACCGGCCTCGTGTCGCCCGGCTTGTTATTTTCCGGCAAGTACCGAATCATACACAGTCATTTGTTGCGCATTCATTTCTTTTTCTTTTCTCTTGTCCGGATGGGGGGACGATGCTTGCCCCTGGGACTTGCTTCCGGCATTTTTTGTAAAACGCACAGATTTTGAAGCCGTAGCTTTGTTTACCTTAGCAAACTGCTCAGCGTTTTGTTCCTGAATCATGTCGAGCAACTCCCTAGCACGCTCTTGCTGTTTTGCCAAAGCGTCTCCGGTAAGCGATTCACACAGCTCTATTGCAGCCCTAGCAGCCTTTATGGTTTTATCCGGACTGCTATACTTAGGTTTCTCTACAATGCTCAGCGACGCATAGACACTTTTTCCGGCAAGAACTTCCTTACGCAGATCCTGGTCTAGGTTACGAGCTCTAAGCCAGTTTTCCGGTACTCTAGCAGCCTGAGCACTAACAGAAGCAAAGCCATGGGCTGCGTTATACTCACGTAGGGTCAGGTTCAGCTCACGCTCCACCCGGATGATGTTTGCGCCTCCGGAGAGCAACTTCTGGCGCTGCGCCTCCAGCTCCGCCTGTGCCGCAGCCGGATCGATGTTCTGCGCGATGGGCGTCGCCAGCACGCTCATAGCCGCTTGAAGAGGAGTCTCCGGTGGTGCTGTAGATGCACCTGCAACTTCCTGGTTGCGCTCGGTCGGCGGCTTGGCCGTGCGCGTGGACTTCGTCTGTCCCGCGCCTTCCGCCGCAGCTCCCTTGCCGGCGTCAGCCGCGCCAACCACCAGCACTTCGACGCTGCCGGCGATGGTGAGGAGGCCCGCCCGAATATGTACTCCAGCAAGCGCAGCTGCTGGCCCCACGGTGGGCGCCAACTGTCGTCGTAGTGAACAGACAGATGCCATGGGATGGCTAAACTTGGGGCCGAATGTGCGCTAGATGATTCGGGGGAAGGTTTTGGTAAGGATGGGATGAACTCCGGATGGATTCCGGTATCTTTATTGGTGAACTTGGCCTTGGCCAGAGGTTGAAGATGTACTGTACAAGTACTCTCTAACAGCGGTGAATCTCGTAAGACCTCTATCTCTCTATTATCACCTTTATTTATCACGTACCCGCACAAGGGGGTGCTCCCTCTCCTTATATAGGGGAGAGGGTGGCTTACAGGGGAAGAAACCCTAGGAAACCCTAATGACATCTTTGACTAGACAAACTACTTTACAAAGCCACTTTGGCCGGGATGACACCGGTAATCCTTTAATCAGGAACGGTGACATCCTCCGGTACCTTTTACGTCATCTTCTGCTTTTGGCGTCATGCCTTCGTTTAAAGCTGAAGTGCTTCGCTCATCTTTGTCTTCTAGCTCTTGAGAGCATCTTTGACCAGTCATGCCGACGTGCTACAGTGTAGTCTGTACCGGTAATCCGGTACCTTCTTAGCCGGTTCCGGTATACCCCTCCTGGGATACCGGTATGGTTCACTTAGTCACAATCCAACCTTTGTTTTCCGGAACAATCTTTAAACGGTATCTCGATGGCTCACACCATCCGGTTTGGCATGCCTTTGGCATACCGGGGGTCATCCCCCCGATAGATATTCTAGGAGTTCAAAATCCTGGAGGTAGTGCCAGAAACAAGTGAACGGTACCGCAACTACGGCTACCAAAAGTTTAATATCTTAGAGGAGGCAGAAGAAGATTATTTGCAGTTCCTAGCGGAGCAAAAGGGTGGAAACCATGGAGTTGCCCTCCACCAGCATGGAGTTGCATCGTCTAGTAGGACGACGATGGTGGCCCTCGTCATGCTTCTGTTGATCATGTACTTATTGTATCTCTTTGAGTGATGCATAGGTTTTAGATGATAAACATAATAATTGTGAAAGATTTTATTTGGATAAATAGGTGTAGTAACATCTATTTGGGTATGTATATGGATATATGTGTGGTGAACTAATTTAAAGAGTGATTGAACCGATATATTACTGCTTTCGATGTTCACATGTACCGTATAATATGTCGTAATGTAAACAAAATACACGCTCCAGGAAATCCGTTAGTGGCGTGTTCAAAAGGCTACCAGCGGCGCGTACACTTACTTGCAAGGCATATACAACACGCTACTAACTTTTTTTTAAGAAGGACACGCTACTAATTGGTTGATTTTAGTGGTGTGGCTTGAATGCCCCACCGATACCGTACATCTGTGGCATGGATGCGCCACTGGTACTATAAGTCCGTACACCTTAAGAAAACTGTACGCCCTCGCTAACGGGCCTGACCTCACCTATCCCGTCCGCGTCTGGTGCAGCGTGCTAGGTAGCGCCCGCATTGGACAGAGAATAGGTAAACCCTATTGCACGCTCATTGCATGCAATAATGGGCATCGCCCAGGCGGGAATCCCGTTGGGCTGCAGCCCATTTGCGTAGCAGGTAGCACTGGAGTCTGGAGGCGATGAGACCGCTGTGGAAATCTTTTGCGCCCCTGAAGTGCAAAATTTTTGTGTGGCTTGCGCTCAGATACAGACTGTGGACGGCGGACAGGAGGTTCAGGCATGGTCTGGAGGATCACACTCACGCGTGCTACACCTGCCTGCAAGAGGAGGACACGGTAGACCATATTCTCACCCAGTGCCCCTATGCGAGAATGGTCTGGTTTGGCTGCTTAAATAGATGGAATCTACAGGTGGAGGAACCGCAGGGGCGCCGCTCTTTCCAGGCCTGGTGGAACGCGACGAGAGATAGGGTGCACAAGAAGGACATAAAGCGTTTCGATACCTTGGTGATCTTGGTGGCCTGGACCCTCTGGAAGCAAAGAAATGCTAGGACTTTTGGAATCGGCAGAAACAACTTGATCATTTGCAGATTATAGATAGTGTCACAGAGGAGTTCAAGCTTTGGGAGTTAGCTAGGGTAGGAGGGAGTGATGTCGTGCCGCGAGAGTAGGCTTGTGTGAGTTGTGGAGTTCCCCCAAGAGAGCTGGTTGTAGCGTCTCTTGGCTCTTGTAAATATTCTTTCCCCCTCTATAAAGATAAGGTGCGCCATTGGCGCACTCTCGAAAAAAAAAAAAAAAAAAGAAGTTTTCAGAACCTTTCAGTTTGGTTTCTTTCTGGTTCTCCCGGTTTTTTGTTTTCTTTTCTGTTTTCGGCTGTTCTTTTGGTTTTTCTCCGGGTTTTGCGGTTTTTGCAGTAGTTGAATCGTTTCGGCGTTGGACCAAGTGGTAAAAAAAAATGTCCTTTGATTAGAAAAATTAATGGGAAAATACGTTTAGTTTCTGTAACTGCGACATTCCGATTCTGTACATAGTATGCACCATCCTTCTCGTGTTTCAGTCCTTCCACGCTGAGCGTTCGCCTCTAAAATACTTCCGAACAGTTACTTGGCCCTGTGGGCTCTCTGAGACAGCGAGATATTGCTGTCACAGCACCTTCAATTGATGCATCTTCTCCCTGCTCCATGTGCCAAAAACAAAGGCATGGTCAGGAAAAGCTACAGGAATTCTAAGCAATATTGCACTATGATCTTCTCTCAAGTGTTTTTTTATGTCTAATCAAACCCCTTTAAAAAAGAACGCAACCTTTTCTTTCCAGTAGAACATGTTTCCGTACTTCCCCGCAACACGGCTCCAGAAGCTCTGAGGAATGTCTAGATCAATCAATGAACCAATGTTGAAATTTATAATGTTACCTGCAATAACACAGCCATGTACGTTCAGCACTTTATCCTGCCAGCAAGCACGAGTGCGCGCACGCAGCATCTAAGTAAATGCATGGGTGCACTTCTATTTTCAAAATTAGAATGTGCTGTCATGTAATAAATCTGGAATTCCGGGTCAGGATCACGTGCGTGCATGGTGTGGTGTCACAGGGACGAGTGTGAACTTGGTTGTCACTGACTATTTCTGAAAGCCTTGGCACCAGCTTTCATTTGTTTTCAAGGATTGCACCACTAAGATTTAGAAACTGCTCTAACTTTGAACTTTAAGCAGAACAGAACTTCCAATTCAAATGGGGGATCAGTCTTTTGCTATTCAGGTAACGAACTAGACATGGCATAGAGGAACAAGAAAATCCAGTACGAAGATTCTGTTTAAAACAGAAGTAGCATACCAAATGTGGGATCTGCAACGAACACGATAGTTCGGTCATCAACTTGCCAAAAATCTTTTATAGCCAATCCTGTAAAAAGTGTGGAAGGGAGCCTTAATCAATCATACGTGATATGATACATGTGCACAGTCATGGCATCCTGTTATCTATAACAGAGAAGATGAAAAAAAATGTGATAATAGCGAGAACCGTGCAACATGTGAATGAAGAAGCAAATGCCACCTGGAGTGTCAGGGTAATTTTGTGCGAGAACCCTCAACTTGTACCCAGTGTCCTTCTCCAGGTCTTGTATCTCTTGACGCAAACGATTTTCCTAAGAGCGAGTTCAAATCGTCAGCAACTATCGATTACAGCATTGTAGTTCAATTGTTAGCACCAGAATAAAATGTGTAGAGCCTACCCTTTGAAACAAAATTCACTGTAAGCTAGAAATTTATAGGCCAGTAGTATGACATGCTAAAGCGCATCAGGAACTACATCTAACAATTTAAGGCGTGACACTTGAATCAAATAGCAGTGATTTCCTTTCACTAAACATCAGTGCAAAAAAAAGATTAAAAAAAAGGTACTACTGCAAGATTTATGAAGATAAGAGCTATATATACAGATAACACTTTGTTTTCCACTAAGTAGTCAGAGTTGGGTACAACATGTCAATGCACAGTTGTGTTTCTACAGCACCGTGGCATGACAGGGATATCAATCATCACTGCCAAAATAATCAAATTTGCAAATAGTCCTGAATCATCCAACAGCTCCTACAAGATTCGAGGTCTGGGTTTACCTGGCCCGAGGAGAGAAACCCAGCGACATCAATGACGGTGGTGAACTCCTTGGGAAGCAGCTCCGGTTTGTTGACCCCAGCCTTCGCGTTGGCCAAACCAACAACTGCAGGTAGGCATGAGACGGATTATTATGTATAGCAGCAACTACGCACTTCCTCGACTGTAAAATTTGTACTACTTCTTTCGCTTTCTCTTTCTGCCCATGACCAAGATGAACAGGTTCTCGAAAATGACCAAGATGAACTTACAGCAAGAGATGGATAAGGTGAGAGCGAGGGCGCCGGAGACTGTGGCCTTCCATGGCACGGCCGCGGCCCAAGAAGCAGCAGCCTCTTCACCAACGGCGGCGGGCGGAGGGGTCCGACGAGCGCAGCAGCGCACGCCGGCGAGAGGATGACGCCTTGGCCGCAGGAAAGTGGATAACGGCGACGACGTGGACGCGGCTGCTGCTCCGTACGGTGCTCGTGGCACAGGGGACGGGAGGAGAAGAACCATTTTCTTTTTTCTTTTTGTCCTCACGAAAATGTGTTGGTTTTTTATTCATTGGGTCGACGGAAAATACTCACTCGGATAATGTTTCGACTTTGCTTATTTTATTTCATTTCATTTATTATTTGAAAACGTACATACGCATTTGCTCTGTTTCTTTTCTGACACTACGTTTGCTGCGTTGATCAATCAAAAATAACGATCATTCGGATTTCGTTAAATTAGGATCACATAAATTCTTTCAAAGCTCCAGTACTGTGAAACAACTACTAGACAACTACAAAAAAGAAACTTGATAATCTTATCAACAGAATCAAAGGGAGCGACTATTTCCACTTACACGAATCTCAGTATTCAGATCAGATGACTTGTGGCATCAACTAAGTATTTTCGCCAGAAAAAAAAAAAGTAAGTTACTATTATTTCTCCACTATCTTCTAATAACTACTATATTAAACGTGAACCACTTCGATTTTTGTGGGAATTTTGAGACTTCTTTCAGATTATTACGGTGGTAACACGTAATCCTTTGGATGGTTTAATTTTCGCTGGGGTTTTCTCTGTGTACAGATTCGGTGCCGTATAGAATTTTGTGAGCAATTCTGGCCCGTGGTCCCATTAGAAATTGTCTCATTCATCACCGCTTTGACCGAACGATCTAGGAGTCCTGGCCCGCTATTCTCGACGAAGCTACGCGCGCCCCTGCACTTCTGCAGGCCAATGCTACCTCGCCTCTGGATTACCCCTGCGCCAGGGCTCTCTTCCGACGACAGGCGAGGTGGTGTGGAAACGCCATGGCCGCTGCGTCGGGACGAAAGCATTTCGGATGGAGCGCCCGCCGCCTATGAACTCCGACGAGATTGCACGCGGTGGAGTCCCCTCCATCCGCGGCCCCCATTTTCGACCTCCACCCTCCCATCACCAGCGGCCACCCCTCCCTCCGCCGCCCCCGTTTCAGGCATCCCTCCATCCATCACCGTCGGCCAAGCTAGGTGGTCGGATGTGAAAGGGACGAGAATCTGCCTCGAGGTGAGTTGCCCTATCTTCACAATAAGTCATGATTGAGGATGGGCTTTCTGCTTACTCTGCTCTCTCCTATCCATGGTGACCAGTAGGATGGACGATGGAGGGGCTCTTCTCCATAATTCTGATGTGGATCCGCCGGATCTTGTGTCCCCCAATCCAACACCAGCGTTTTTCAAGGCTAGATTCGAGTTTGGCTGCCGGCTTCTTCGGGTCATGCTGTTCTGGGCACATGGTGTGCCCTTAGCAGTGCCTAGGTCGTCCGCGAGCTGCACTCGCTGGGCAGTTCCCATCAAGAACGCCACCATGGGCCCATGGTCTTATCCGGCTTTCACAGAGTTGCCAGCAGGTGTGTACCGTCTGCAACATTGAGCTGCTATCAACCCCGTATCCCTTGGTCTTCCATCCACGATTGATTTAGGCGTTTGCATAATCTATGATAGGAGTAGTTTTATTCTAGAACAATTGGTGAAACAATCACCGTTTTTAGGTATCCTATTGTACTGATATCTCAACGATGGAGGCGCCATTTGGGAAATTTTGTTAGAACGTGATTGAGCAAATTTTCTGCCTTGATTCAGATTGTAAGATGCAGAGAAGCTTCAGTTTTAAATCTGTTCATGCTATTTTGCATAGAGCTAATCTCGATTCCATGTGCATTTCTGGAATTCAACTAATGGAGTTTCAGCAGACTTCTGAATCTGGCCGGCCTCCAGCAAGCTTTTGCTTCTACGACCCCTTAATGAAAATGATATTGAGAAATGGAGGTGAAGGCCTTCTTTCATTATGATTTTTTTTATCACTACATACTTTATAATATAGTGGCTTCAAAAAGAATTAGATAGCTGTTTCGGTCCACTCTTCATTTCATTGTCGCCGCCTTCTTTTTATCATCATCACATCTCCGTATTCTCTGCAATTGCTCTCACAGTTCACAGGCTGACTTGCAGTTCTGACAGCTCCGAGGACACCTGGCTCCGAGAAGTGAACTCATCATAAATCAATTTGTGCATCCTTCCTTCCTTTATTTAGTTTCCTTTCCTGTCCTGCTTTTCTCAACCTTTACGCGAAATTAAACATTCTTATGTTCGTAAGAAAACTAATATTCCTCTGAGTTGCATTGTTGACCTTTCGATTGCCTTGCAATGTGCGTCTATCTATACTAAGAAGTCATACTGCGTGCAAATATGTAGAATTCTCCTGAGGCTATCAGTGGAAAGTTCTTGTGTGAATTGCACGCACTTGGGAATATAGGGATCAAGACGCGGTAAAACTCATAAGAGTTGGACTTCATTGTTGTTCACCGTGAGTTACTCCTCCACAAATCAGTAGATTGCAATGCCTCAGCTTACTACCATTTCCTTGTGCATAAATACTTGAATTATCAGAAATGATGTGCAGGCCTTCCTCTGCAAACGAATATACTATAATATAGATTTTATATACTACAACTTCGTCAGTAGCATTATCTTTTTTTGTATCGTCATAATATCACTGCTTGCCCTATCTTTGTAAATATACGACCAGTCATTGTGATAGCTATACTACCATTTTTCTACGCAAAGGAAAACTCAATCAACTTGGTGCATATGTGACTTTCATAGTGTAAAAAAGAATACCATGATATTGCTAGCACTACTCTGTAACATGTAATATTATTATCCAGAAACGTTCATGTGTGTGATACTGCAGTTCAGATCAGTGTTTCAGTTGTTCAATCTATGCAGTACTTCAAAGTAAGAAAGCAGAAAAACCTTTAGACCCTATTTCAGTATGGACATCTCTTCTGAATGGGTGCTTCAGTGAACCTGAATTTTTTTGTATTGTTTCGTAAAAACATGAACTCTTAGTGTAGAAGTAAAAATATAATCAGGCACATTGACAGTTCAGGTCATGCTTTTTTGCTTTTTAATTATGCTACTACTTGATTCTTAGTTAAAGAATACGCAGTTCAGCTTCATCGGTCTTGAGTATCCCTGAGAGTTTTACCAGGACCTCTCTTAGTCTGGTGACAACTACTATTTCCATTTAAATAAGGCACCTGACTTCCTTTTAGGAATCATTTTCCCTTTTTGATTGCTTTACCGACTACCACGGTTTCATATTGAGATATATGCCACAAACATCTTTAGGAGATCGTGCTGCTTATTTACTAATCCTTATAAATATATGGAGTTTCTGTACTTACCAAGGTAGTGTAAAAGCTCTAGCAGGAGTTGTGTTTGCTGCCACTAAGTAAGTTAACAAAAATGGTAGCAGGTGTATTATTTGTTCGGACCACGCTAGGTTCAAACACAACTTTTTGGAAGCAAAAGTGAACAGAAATTTACTATTAGGTAAGATCCAACACTAACTGTACTATCATTGTCTAAAATAGCAACATGAGTTGTTAGTACCGCTAATGGTGGGGATGTTTAGGCCTGTATCTTTATCATCCTCTTTATTTGATCTGATTTTTTCTACTTAAATAGAACTTTCAGTGGAAAGTCTGATGCTTCAATGCATGCTCCTGCAGAAAGTCACCTTGTATTTTGTTTATCCTGGGATTTCTGTCCTTTTTCATGACAAATAACTTAAAGAAAACTTCACTGCATATTGTCTTCGGTATGAAATATATTGGTTATGTCTTACAAGTTATTGGCAAGCATTTTTTTTAGCTTCACAAAATTTTGCTATATTTTCATCTCTAAATTATGTGTTGACACTTTGAACACAACAAATGATATTCACATTTACGGCATGGACATGCATTCATTGTTACTGAACAAACAAATTAAGAAGGATTAATTAAATTATTTTTTTGCCTGAGTCACTTGCTGCCATGACTTCGAGCGTATCTTAGCAGCCCTACTTTTTCTCCGTTAATGCTTTTATGTATATGTTTCTGCATGGAAAATTATGAAAAAGGAGTTTTTATGAGTATTAGGGGGCTTGACTGTAGGTCAGCTGGTTCACCAATTACATTTCACTATTTGGCATCTGGCCTATACCCGCAAGGGAGACTTTCCAACTTCTTGTTTAGTGAACAATCCAGTAATTTCAGCTGATTCTTTGAAATGGGAAATTTGGAGGTCAATAACACACTCTATCAGCGAAATGTCTGACAAAATTCTATCTCTATGGGACATCATCAGAGTATTGTGCAACTCCACACCCCGAAATCTAGGCTGCACATGCCATGCTATCCAGTTATGAAGGTTCGAGAGCATCGGGAGCGCCCTAAGTTTTACCTAAAATACTATACTAAGTTAAAGGGTACCACTTTATGCATTATAATTAAAATAGTATGAAGCTCATGTTCACTTTGCTTGAGAGCACATGTACAGTTTCCTTGTGTAAACATATGTACTCATCACTGTGTGGAGCCCATCACGGTATAACTTCTATCATTCACATGTGTGAAGAGCTAGAAAGAAGGTGGTTTATGTATTATGACTGGTCATTATTTTCTTTTCAGCATATATGTACAGTTGTGAATGAAATAAAATGCATGTGTGCGCTCAATTTTAGTTTCCCTTGCCGTTGTTTTCCACCGAAGTGAATGACTCCAATGAATGTTGTAGATTTATTCTACGAAGGAATCCAATAAGTGAGTATATAGTGAAAATCATTTGAATTTTCATAACATATGTTTCATTTGTGGTGTATCGGCCCGTTTATTTATTTGATCCTCTGTATTTGCATAAGGTAACAGATTTTGTATTGTTTCTTTTGCTCAGTTTGAGACGACATGATGTGGCACATTCATGGCTTGGCTGAGGAAGAGTCCGTCAGAAAGCATGTATCCATCAACAACATCCACATCGTTGTCGTGGTCATGTCATCGGCAAGTCCTATTTCTTGCTTTGTTTGCAACTAAACATGGTGCTACAGATTTTATGTTCACATTAGCTTCATTGGAAAGACAAGATACACATTTTGCTACCCAACATAGATTATGGTTTTAAATAGCCGGCTATAGCCCAGCTATAGCCTTCCGGGAGACCCGCCGCTGCGGCTATGCCCTTTATAGGCTAAATGAGAAAAAACCGCTAATAGCCGGCTATAGCCCAATTTAGCCCCTATTTAGCCTTTAATTTAGCCGCTAAACCTCGTGCATTTTAAATTTATCTTCTCTTCTCTTTTTTATTTCTTGTTTTCCGAATTTGCGTTCAATATAATTAGATAAAATTTGTGAGTTGAATAACTGAATACTTATTTGATGAAGAATTTGTATCACGAATCGTATTTGAGTCATAGTTTTCCTCTTCTTTTGGTAAGATATGACTGAAATATTTCAATTTAAAAAAAAAGCTAAATAGAATAGCCCGCTATAACCCGGCTATAGCCTTTTATAGCCTCCAAAAAAATTGCGGCTAAATGAAATAGCCCGCTATTTTAAACTATGAGATTAATTGAGATCGAGCTGAAGGATAGATAGATCACCTCTAGACTATCGACATATATCAGGAACACATGCTTCTCATATTAAAAATATGATTTTCCAATTTCATTATCCGTTACTCAAGGATTAAACAATATTCTTCCCTACTTTTAGCAAGTAAGCAACATTTGCTGCGTCGACAGTCCATAATCAAATTGTGCTGCATGGGTAAACAATAGTTTTACCATTGGTATCTACTCCAACATCTCAGTCTTCACAAGTTCCATGGAGAAAACCTCCATTTCGGCTGTTCCAGCTCCAAACAATGAGACGGGGCCTCCAACAATTTGTGCCCGCGATGTAGCAGCTCATCCACACAAGCACCAACATAGATCATAGGTCATTGGCCATGAGCAATCCTAGAAACAACCAATCCAGCCACTTCTAGGCACCTTGGCTTGGAGTCATCACTTCATAGGCAAGACTATAAACCTACGGTATAACGACCCATGAGGTAGAGTAAAGTAAAAGAGTGTGGTATCATCAGATCCTACTATAGTACAATTTGTGTCAGTTATTTTAACTTTTCCTGGTTTGCTCCCTATACACAGAATTAGCATATTTTTCCTAAAAATCATCTCATTGTTTTCATTATTTGTTTGTTAACAAAAGATCCTTTTTGCAAGATGACTGGTACAAAATGATGCTAATTGCCTTGGATTTCTGTTGTTCAGGTCAAAACTTCGAGAGGTTGTTCCCATTATTAGGAAGTATTCTCTTCTGTTCTTGATGTTTCAAGTTCTATATAGAAGCGTTAAACAAGCGGTAGGGCATGGTAAGATATATTTTCTCACTACATATTTCGTCCAAGATGACGGTTCAAGACTACTTATGTGAAGGTCAAATTTGTAGGTTGATTATAGGTTCTTAAATTATTTATGTTTTCTACTACATGTATTATCTCCGCTTGATCTGAAGGTCACTCTTTTTCTACCATCAGTATCAGTACTGATATTGTATATCTTTGGAGGGTTTCTTTCTGTTTCATTCTAGAGAGATGCTGATACAAATTTTTATTTTGTGAAATGTAGGCAATCCAAAATTTCTTCAATTATGACTCGCTTTTTTTTTTTCTCTCAGTTCCAGTTTTGCGAGTACTTGCCCTCAAACTTCTTATGCTGACAAGTATGGCAGGTTTGTATGTCTCACTCATGTTTAATTTCAGAAAGTTCTTGCTTTGGTCCCACGTCCTGATGTTGCTGGAAATTTTCTATCATAAGCACCTCTGGCTCCTATCATTGTTGCATTGTTACACTTTGTTTTGTAAATTACATGGAGCTGAATAAAAAATTGGTAGAAGTCATTTTTTATGGCTATACTACGTAAGCATAGGTATGGGCCATTGATGCTTGAAAGAAATCAGCCTCGAATAATTGTATATTTGGTTAGAATTATTTAGCTATGCTCGGAAGTTACATAATTTTTTTAATCATGGTAGTAATTATACATTCGATTGAAAAGAAGTTATACAAATATAAGAATTGCTCTGTTCATTCTTGCAATTATTGGTTACCTTGATTCTCTTCGTACGGAAGGCAATTTGTGTGCTCGAGTGTAAAAGATATGAGCTTTAGGTATGCAAAATTGGGATATCTAACTTTCTGTCATTGCCTTCCATAGTTGTTGATGTACACTAGATATCTTTTAGGAGTTGATGTTCCACGGGATTCCATTGATATTGGACGGAAATGAAGCAATATGTAGAGTACATACCGCCAGGCCCTATATGGTAATGTATTGATATAAAATTGATCTAACTGTTGTCCCGTTGGTTAGTTTGCATAGTTGGGTTTTGGTGTATTTCAGAACACAACATATACTACTAGATTTGTCTCTTTCAGCTATCAAGCGGAGGCTGGGTCGAGAGATGTGCAGCCCGGTGCATGATCAAATTCAAACCGAGGAATGACAAGTTCCACATAGGGCTATCAAAATGCAATCCGCCCATTCCTGTTTCGTTTCTCCATGCCTTGAATAATGGTTGTAACCAAATATTATGGCTCACACATTTCCTCATAGGTTCAATAGAACGTATTATCACTTAGTGTTTTATAAGTACTTTTTTTGCTTATCACACACAGATCTTCATTCATAGTGTAAGGTGTGCACAACATAAGAAATCTCGGTACTAAAAAGGTGAGCCGTCTTAGATGCTCATCCTTTAATTACATTGCAGTAGTTTTTTTTTTCTGTTCTTCATCAAGGCTACATAAGGGCGCGGCGTGCCGCCGCGCCAGCCCCTGCTAGTATATAGAAAAAACCAACAAAAAGCAGCTTGCAACCTCGACTTTTATTCAGACTTTGGCATTTTCATGCACTTGAAACAAGTTTACCAGAAATTCAAGAATGTTTTGCACATCAAAACCATATAACATTATAAGGCTTTGAAAATTTATCAAATCTCCAGCAGAAATAACTACTCCCTCTGTACCAAAAAGATGTCACAGATTTGTCTACAACATCCTTTTTGGGGGGGAATTTTATAATATACCACACTTTTTTTATTCTTTATTATTTACCACATGACCACCACCTGTCATTGTCACTGACATGTGGTGGTCACATGGTAAATAATAGAGAATCAAAGAAAAGTGTGGTATATTATAAAATATCCCCTTTTTGGGGTGGAGGTAGTAGTGATATTTATGAAATCGCAGACAGCGACGCACAACAAAGCTACCATGTTTAATCAATTTCCAGGCTTTGGGAATAAAATTATAACCCGCAGTTACATTTTTTGTACAGATAAACAAAAGTGGGTGCGCCTAAGCACAGAATTTCTGCAAGTACCCACGTATAGTTTGAATATTTGCCTGTACTAACAGTAAACAATTACTTATTACTGCACTGAGAAGAATAGTTACAAACCTTACAGGACAAAATACATTGGCTGCATCAACAGGATATCCAATACACTGCACCTGACAGCAGGACGCAATGTGCAAAGAATGGGCCGTGCTGCCGAAACTGTCAGGTTCCCTCTGCCTCTATGGCTCTATAGCCAACATCTAACCGATATCAGCTTTCCCCAAAAGGGGTGGAACAAGCAAAAGATCAAATGCTACATGGCAAAAGTACGGTGCAAAACTTTCTGCTCAGGTGTGGAAAACTATTGGCATGGTCTCACAAAGCACTACTGTGTACACTGACTTGGTAATTGTCGTCATAGAGAGCGCTCTGATTTCGATATCCTTTGTAGGAATACCTGCATGGAAATCAGAGTTGCATGTTACTTTCCAGGTTGCAAAAATTTGAGGTCCGGAACTATTTTTAAGATAAACATGAACATTTGGTTGTCAAATTATCATGGATAACCAAAGTGTATCTCACAATACTCCAACTAAACCCCTTGGATACAACTCGACACCGCTTACGCAGACCTTTATATTAGATGCTCAGGAAGGCCATGAGAAGCAAACCAGGATTAACTTTCCAATTAAATTTGAAGATATATAATTTTCTATGACAGCAAGGCAACAAGTCACAAGGGAATGAAACTAAAGTATACCTGCACAGGATTTTATGCCAACAGTTGTGATATCTTGGAGCAACTTCCCATTTACCATATTTACCACCACTGAACATTTGCAGACAGGAGTCAGTTCCTAATGTACATGTCAATCACTCGTCAACTTTAGTCCCAAACTTCTCAGCCAAGAACTCGTCAAGAAGACCATAATTTCGAACAGTTTCAGCACTGAAGTTCTGAGCAGGCAACTTTCGAATACATACAAGAATATGTTGAACATCTCGACATAATCTGGGTTCAGCAATCGTTCAAATTACAGTGTTAGAAAAATATAGATACAGAATGCCTGTAACTCAATGAAAAATAATGTCTAAGTTGTATTAGTACCTGTTCTTTGCCTGAGGACTGTTCACATCCAACTTTGAAAATGCTTCTGTGATATGTGAATGGAATATTTGAACTACTTGTCTGCATTGCATTAAGGGGTCAGAGGATAATAGCATTTGATACGATCTTGCAAGGGAACAACAAATAATAACAAACCGTCCTTACACAAACATGTCAAAAATTATCAAGGAAAGCATGCTATGGATAATTATTTCCAGAATAACCACAAAGTACCATAAAAATCAGAAGTAGAACTAGTGGTGCTAACTGTAACGAAAGTAGGGGAAAGGCCATTTTCACATGAAGCCCATATGGGTACTGTTCACGTGGTGACTTCAGCATGAACAGCCTCACTTACGTCACAGAGTTTTATATTCTGTTTGAAAAAATAGTTGCATTCTTCAGGGACAAAGTATTTTAGCTACAAATAAGTAGTTCAACCTACAGTGCATCTTATCTTTAGATAGCTTGAATTCGTTTTTCTCTAGACCTAATATGTTAGGAATTGTTATCATCATATTCTCTCAAAGGTTTTTATCCCCATTCCCCAGTATATGGTCTCACCTTTCTCTACTATCTCTAGCCTTCAGTGATGCTGAATGGCCCTCAGTATGGTTGTTACCCCAATGAACTGACCTTCATCATAAGAGATGTGGTAGAGAACATAATAACTTAGAAATTGCTCTCACATACTTGAGAACTAAGATATTTAATTATTATAGGTTCAGTGTTTCACTAAAGTATCATACATATCATGGGAAAGTTAACCAGCTACATACAAGGAATTGCCTGCATAGCAGATCATAACTGATAATCTCACCATTCTCAAATAAAAGATATGCCCCAAAGATTCTAAAGATACAAAGTGTAAGAAGTGCTAAAGAAATGTTCAGGGGTGATTACTGCACCTGAATATTGCCTGCACATCAACCTCAAGCAGTATTTGAGAAAGGATGCGATGCAAATAAGTAACTTCCTGCAAAAGAAAAATATGAACAAAACTTCAACAACAATTAACGCAAACTGAAAGTAGGCCTGTGATAGAATAAAAATAACATAAATTAGTGACAACAATTGAAACCAGATTCTTATAAATAAAAGACGATAAAGGACAGTCTAATAAATGAGTTAAGATGCTATTTCCTTGCAGCAACAAATGAAATTAATACTCATTTTAAGACCACTGGTACATCATTGAACAGTCACAAAACGTGTGGCCAGAAATCGCAATTAAATGATAAAGAGATGCCTCCATTGATAATGATCTAAAGTGAAACTACCTTTGTAACAGCTTTGGCGAACAGACTTGGCTGCAAATCATTATCATCGGGTCCATTCCAACTTTCCACGATTTGCGGTAGTTTTCTGAGATTTGCTAGCAATCTCTCTCTCATTATTTGGACTAGCTTGGTATGAATTTCATCTCGATGAACCTTGTAGTCCTGTTATTTCCTAGAAACTTGTAAGAAACGAAATTCATGCAACTACAGGAAAAAAAAGATCGGCTAGCCTGACTCATGAAATGTCAAATATATAAATCAGTAACCGTACCTGATTAACTCTATCCAGTTCAGACATCAACAGCTGTTTGCGTGCTTCAGGTATTTTCATGAAAAGTACTCGCCGGATATCTGCAATTTCAAACAAGAAATGATCAGACCAATGAAAAAATCAAAATCACATATACTTCCAAGGATTTCCAAACAGGGGTCTGAAAAAGTGAACATTTTTCTTCCTGCCTAAAAAAATTTGAGACATGCTTGTCGGATATATGTTGCATATTCGGTGAATTGATTCGATAAAGTACCATTTTAGATCGACTATGTTAAACATTTGGTTGGCTGTATATGCATGTACGGAAATAGATCTATCACCCATGTGCTAGGCACAGCAAAATCCCTGCCACCAATGCGGACAGTTCAACGAAAACAAACAAGTGCAAGTGAAAATCTACCAAGATCTAGTTTTAGAGCAACTCTAACAGATACAGAAAAAGGGGCTGGAACCGAAAAATTCCGGCGAGTTTACGGGTTCAGGCCGAAATCGGCCCAGAACAGAGACCGATATCGCGGCCTGGCCCGAAAATACAGTTCTGGAGCCCAAGAAAATCGACGGCCGCCCCGTATTTATAAAAGGCGCGGGGGCGAGTTGGGTTCCAAACCCTACTCCCCCGCCGCCGCTGCAGCTCCACCGCATCTCCGCTCCACCTCCGGCGAGCAATTCCGCCGCCGCTCCGCCACCACCCCTCCTTCTGCAATGGCGCGCGCAAGACGGGCCGGTAGGGGAAGGGGCCGAATCGGCGGCGGGAAGTCGGCACCGCGTCCGCCGCGTGTGCGGTCGGAGGCTGACCGCGCGAGGCGGGCGCGCCGACGGAGCTTGGAAGCGGGCGGCACGCAAGTGGCCGCGTAGGTTCGCGCGTTGGCCGATGCCGGAGCTTCCGCCGCGTGGCGACGACGACGCAGACAGGCCACCTCTCACCTGCGGGAGCTCCGTGGAGGCGGCACCGTTCGAGGTGGCCGCGCTCGTCGTCGCTAGGGCGTCGCCGGCGCGGAAAAACCCTCCTCCGCCGCAAGAACAGCCCCAGTGACAATCCCGGGGGTAATTTCGTAGTTTAATTAGTCAAATTATCGAGCGCGGTAGGGTTAGTGAAGTATTTTGGCTAATATTTGTAAATTATCTTCGAATGTAGCTCGATCGGAGCAAGAGTTGGTTTCATTTTGCAAGATCATCGCAGCAAATTTTCCCGCGACATTTGATTTTCCGTTTTTCAGTTCGCGAGTTCGGTTTCTAATCTGAATGCTAGTAGAGCCCGCATTTATCCGAACCAAAAACACGGCTCCACGAGCCAGCGGGCTGCACGAATCGGCGGGGGGCGCCTCGGTTTCCACTTCGCGCGCCTCCTCGCGCGCCACCCGGCGCGCGAACCTACGCGGCCACTTTCGTGCCGCCTACTTCTAAGCTCCGTCGGAGAGCACCCGCCTCGCGCAGTCCGCCTCCGACCGCACACCCGGTGCCGACTTCCCGCTGCCGATTCGGCCCCCTCCCCTACCGCTCCGTCTTGCGCGCGCCATTGCGAAGGGAGGGGTGGTGGCAGCAGCGGCGGAGCAGCGTCAGCGGAATTGCTTGCCAGAGAGGAGGCTGGCGGCGGCGGAGCGAGTGCTAGCGGCGGAGGGGAGTAGGGTTTGGAAACCGAACTCCCCTTCGCGGCCCGTTTTAATACGGGGCGGCCGCCGAGTTTCTCGGGCCCCCGAACTCGTTTTTTGGGCCAGGCCGCTGAGTTCGGGCTCCGTTCTGGGCCTCTTTCGGCCTGAACCCGTATTGTCACCGGAATTTTTCGGTTTCGGCGTGTTTTTCTGTCTCTGTTAGAGTTGCTCTTAGCGGTCCCTCTTATTGATGTCAGATAGCAATTTAGTCTTATCTCGTACCATCCACGTCCATTATAAGAAATCAAGAAGAGGGTATATCAGATATGGGCCAACCAAACCAACAACATCTAGAATGCACACAGCTTGGATTGATTTGAGCTTTTGTTCAAAGAAGAGCTAGATTTGAGAACGGTTCTTGCAGCACATGAGAAGCAACAAGCTACTACACCTGCCGCAATTAGCATCTAGATGGTAAGGGAGTAGGATGTCGGATTAATCGTGGTGCTAAGGTGAGAATTTACATAATTTGGTTTGCCATATCTGGAGATGTTAATAAGATCACCATAACATGGACAGCCAATTGCAGTGGCGAAGTGGGCTGTTAGAGGCTTCACCAATCACCAGTTCAGTTGGCCTGCTGGCAAAATGGTTATGTGGTAGAAGAGTGGAAGGGTAGCACTTGCCGAGCAAATCATGTCTATGACCAACCAAAAGAAGTCAAATTGTGTATGTGAACCTGGCTCTGGATAAATAGATGGGAATTGCACACCTGGTGAACCTAGCCAAAAGCCTCGGGTTTGCATCCTACCCACAGTATGGTTAAACATGGTACTGGTCTCTTAGCCAGAAATTAGTTGGTTACTTGCTTGTATTTTTTCAAGCTTATGTTGTTCCTTACCCTTCTACATCATATTTCCAAAATAGCAACGGTTCTAGAGAAAACGTGTCTGCTTCTAGCTGGTATTGTAGATATCATTTAGGTAGAGCCATGATTTTCAGTTTCCCATACCTTAATCCCACCAGCTATGCACAAAATCTCAAAATTGATCAACTAAAAACATCTAATCAGAAAAGATAAGGCATCTTACAATCACTTTTTGTACAACTACCTTACAATCACTTGAAGTGACTATATAAGATAAGGCTCAGCCTTCAGAACTCTATGATTATGCTTGAAGTATAAAAGAATTTATGGATACCATAAAAGTTATATAATATGGCAAAAGATTTATGAAAAAAAAATGCTTACCTGGAATCAAAGAATGTATGAAACTGATGATTTGACTCGCCAATGCTAAATGCTTAGAAGTAATTGATTTCAAACCAGATACCTGAAACAGAACCAAGGGAAAATATACTATGAATATCTAACTTCTTGACCACAAAAAAAGTGGCTGCATAACTACATCAAATCAGCTCTGTAGATTGGTTAAGGCCTGAGGAAAATAAAGTGCTATTTTCAAACATAGTAACAACCTTTTTGGCTTTTCCCGAAAATAGTGTTTTCTTTTTTCTTTTGTGAGAAAAAAATGTCCATACATATACAAGTTCATATAGTGCAGGCTTACTTATTTAAAAATTTAGACAAATAATCCAGATAATAAGTGGAAAACAAAGGTGCACAATGAAGAATTGCCACAGCAAAGTACGAGCTGTATTCACATTTAGATGATGAGGACGAACTGTTAAGAACTACAGTACCTGCATGGCACCTGCGCCGAGAACCAGTTGGCAAGTCCTAGTGTTGAAAAGCTTTAGTATTTCAACAACACGTTGGACCACCTCAAAAGATAACGATGGCAAACATTTACTGATGTCAACATATTCTGATAGCATCTTCAGCAATATCAAGCCGCTGGAAAACCAAAATTGAAGCATTATAGAACAGCGGATGATCTCACGGATAAAATGACAAGAAATATAAACAAAGACGAAAAAGTATATCACTATACAGAGGAACAATAAATACAGAGATTGTTACTGAATGCAGCTATCTAAATTTTGAAAGCAAAAGGAATGCACAATATTCCTTTTAATCTATCTGAGTTCTGAGCATAGCAAGCTTTACAAAAGAGAGCAACTTGAATTGAACTATTAAATGATAAATATAGATGACTAACCAGTTTACCATATGATAGCCAACACCTCCAAGCACAATGGTTTGCGACATTGACTTGACATGCCCAGCAACACTATTTTCAATCTGAGGAGAAGTGGATTCAGCCCTGTTCTCATGGCCTGTCACAGATGTTGCATTGCCATTATCAACACTGTTTTCCGTTGAATATGATGGTTCTTGAGCTGTCGAAATTCCATCCTCACTGAACTTTGAGTTGCTATCAGTGCTAGGAATCTCCATGCCGTTAACAGGAAAGTCAGTTGATGACAGTGACAGAACAATCGCTTGGAATTCTTCGGGAACATCAACAGCAACCCACGTCTCTTGGTCAAGAACTGCCTTAATTTTTGCCATCTTCACAGAATATAAAATATTCAGTACACAAAAACTGTACAAATTGTGTGTCAACTATGCACCAAGATTGATGTCAAACCAAAAACTACATTAGAATATTCTTTGACAAACCCTAATTATAATTTTCGAAGAAATTCGAGTTTTTGACAGAGAATTCTGTAAGCCATACTGTCCTCATTTGTTCTACTATCAGTTCATCACAAGGTTTTTTATTCATGGTGAACTCCGCTGTTGTGTAAATAATATTGCTTGCCAAATACACCCGAAAGGCTGAATCGTATACAAGTGAATTTAAATCTATAGGGAACTGCAGGACAAGGCTAAAGACTTCATACTCTAAAAGCTTCTGACCGTACTGGTGAAATTTGAAACAACCTTTTAAGTTCAGAGCTACATTGTAAAACTCAACTTCAACAAAACTATAAGTACTCACCCGAACAGTATGCTGATGGTCAACAAATTGCTTTGATTGTTGCTGCAGAATCCCACGAATGTTGTAACCTAACCTGCCTCCAATCTACGAGGACAAGAGCCGAAGACAAAATTATAATTTGCTTTTAAGAAATTAATACGGATATATGTGCATATTATTTAAGCGGGAAAAATAACCTTTTCTGTAGCAGCTATGAATTCCTCTGTTATATTATAAATGATCAGGAACTCCTGAAGCCTTAACTTGGGATGTAGAGCAGCACGAACACCTAGCAGCTTAGCCCAGCGTCCATGTGCAGCATCACATGCAGCAAAAACTGCTTCTGTGCTTTCTCTTAACACATCAGCCCTGTAGAAAATGCAAGAATTTCAAGCTTTTCACGTTATTACATATAATTAAGATATGCAAATAATAAAATACTAAAGTTAACTTGATGTGCTAAACAGATATCACAACTGACATCAGCATCAGCATAACATCAGGTATTAACTTAGTTTTTATGGAACAAACAACTTGTAACTCGACTTACCGAACATTTTTTATTGAATTTGTACTGGACATATCATTTGCTTTTCCTTGAAACAAGGAAAGCTTAGTAGGACTACGTGTAACAGTACTTGAGACCCGTGAAGTAACACCATTGTCATTCTCTTGGGAAGTATCAACCGTTCGACCATGTTGTACGACAGGATTTGTTGCATCAGTATGTATGTTCCCGTCAAGGTTTCTCATGATCCACTGAACTATTTTTTTAACTTCAGCTGCTTGCAGCAGATGTACCTGGATTTACAAAAAAAATGTTAATCACACGATATTTTTTATTTAATTTTACTTCAAGCAAGCAACATTTGCAGCTTAATAGATTTTGCTTCAAGCAAGCAACATTTGCAGCTTGCTAGAAAAATCCTGTCAACACTACAAAATTTCAGCAAAAGGAAGGAAAAAGTCTATTTTAAACCTTAACCTCGTGCAGGTTCCGCAAAATAAAGCCCGAACTTCAAATCCCTGTCGTTTGTACCCTGAACTATTGAATCCTGGTCCAAATCAAACCTTGTATTTGTTTCTTAAAGAAAAAAATTAAATCCTAAATTGCTACTCTCACTAGCAGTGCTGGCCGACATGTCATATGTATCTTCTACATGGTTTTAAAGGCGCCAAGGCGTCCCAAGGCGATGGGGGGGCGCCTGGACGCATAGGCGCCTAAGGCGCGTTGCAAGGCGACGCCTCTGTTGAAGTTGAAGCTGGACGTGCACACCAGCACGTCGTCCTCTTTCAGCCCAAAAGCCCCTTTCAGCCCAAAAAGCCCAACTAACTATCTAAAGCCTAACCCTAGCGATCCCAGGAACAGCGCACACGAGCACGTCGTCCTCCACTCGTTAGCGCCGCCGGCTCTCCTGGCTCTCCCGTCGCTGACCGCCGGCTCTCCCGTTAGCTCCCTCCTCTCTCTCTTCTCTCCCAATCGATTCCCCTGGTATGTTCCCCTCTCTCTCTTCCCTCTCTTTCCCCATCCCTGGCCCCCAATTTCCCTCCCAGGACCGCCAATTTCAGTTTTCCCTCCCGCCATCGCACAGTTTCCCGCGCGACCGAGGCGTCCAGAAGCGAGGAAGGCGGAGATTTTCACGCCTAGGCGACGACTTGGGACGCCTCGGCGACGCTTTTGGACGCCTTAGGCTCAAGTCAAAGGCGACGACGACGCCTTCGAGTCTCAGACCGCTCGGACGCTTAAGCGTCGCTTAGGCGACGCCTAGGCGACGCCTTTAAAACCATGATCTTCTAACTCCAATCCCCAATTTCTTTCTCTCACTCTTGAATTGGCCCTCACGAGATGCGCCTCCGCTTGGGCGCGCGGCAGTGCTGGTGGTTGCAGTGCAAGAAGGTCCCGCGCCACGCTCGACCACGCCGTGATGTATGCGCGAGGACCCCTGGAACACCTCCTGGAACTCCATCACCGCCACTGAAGATTCATACAAATACCTCACAACACTCCAATCATCCCCGTAAACACTAGTTTTAGGCCCCCACCAAACCAATATGGAAACTCTAGTTCTTGCAGGATCAAGCAGGTCTTGGTTTGTTATTTATTCCATTTAGATAACAACCAGCATGAAATATTTACAATATGCTTAAATAACTATAAAATCAATGGAGAGATTCTGGTTTAAATGAGTTAGCTGTCAGAAGTACCCCTAGCACTCAAACAGAAACTCTGATTTAAATCGTGGCGCATCTTTCAGATTTTAATGATGGTATGATCGCTATTTTGACAACCTTAGATATATCATATATGTACCTAACAACATTTCTAATTAAAGATTTCAGCCTCATCTTACAGTCACTATTTTCACATTAGATAAAACACTCTTCCATTAGGCATCAAATCCACTGGAAAACCCTCCCAAATGTTGTGGAGGTACAAAATAAATATTTGGAGGTACAATATAATCTAACTTCCTATAGACCCTCCAACCAGATTATGTCATGTGCTAAAGGGGAGAAGGAGAAAAGGTCAAGTTTGCGGTGAGTGGTAAATTGGTTTCCTTCTTTTGTTCTTTTATTTGCGACTGCTAGCACTTTCGTCCTTTTGCTTCTCTTAGCACCAACTGAATTTGGACTAGGAATGCTATATGATAACATAACATGTTTAGGATTACCTCAGAGAACTCCTGGACAAGTTACTGGGGAAAGAGGCTTTAATGTCATTGTTCTTATTGTTATTGTTCTTGTTGTTGTCCAGGAATTTATTTTATTCTCCAACCAAGAGAATCACCACAAATGCATGATAGTACCTACTCCTAGTAAGGAATTTGCACTAAATATGTTCCTTTAAGTTAGATTATTGCCACTAAGAATAACTCAGGAGCTGTACAGACAAATATTTGGTGTATCAAGAAAAACTGGGTAAGCAGGGCTGGAACATCCAAGGCAAGCTTCCAACTATCTATTGCTTCTGCCAATATATCGGGAGCATCTCAGTATCTCATCCCTACTGCCAAGATATGACATATGGGCAAGCATTTCCAATAAATAGGCTGATATTTGAAACAGTTGTCGGCCATTATCAAACACGTTATGTAGCTCACAAAGATATGTTTATGTGTATTAAGGGTTAACTTGATAAAGTTATAAAATGAACACATAGTCTTTGTGAAGATACATATATGTCGCATGTTCTTATAATAACAACAAAAGATCTTATGTATGAAGGCATGAGATGTGTAACTCAAAATTATGGACTTTAAATGACCGACCGGTAACATATCAAATTATCAATCGATATGTCACCTAGTATTAGAAGCTTCATTAAAGTACTGCGCAACAGAAAGGAGACACACATTCAGATCAAATTTAGCAGATCATCTCCATCCAGAGGAAATGAAAAAGAATGTCATATTAAGAAATCAATTTACCTGGACTATCCTAAAAATAGCCGACAAAAGTTGAACAAACCCTTCAGATGATAGACTTCGCAGCTTATTTGCTAATGACTGGCCTCCAGCTGCACAATTGCAGTTAAAAACAGGAGTTTAGTGTAAGAAGTAGCAAATTATGAAGAAAAAAGTTGAATCAAGAAAAAATATAAGACCATCAGAATCAGCAGCTCTCTCTCCAGTTACGGAATCAGAATCTATTGGTCTGGAAATCAATACTGGAAGCATCTCTGCAACTGTGGATTTGATTGAAGCTTTCATAACAGTAATAAGTGTATCCCGGTAAATTCTTAGCACTGCAGGAACTTTGTCCTGCAAGATATAAATATGAACCGTATCATTCTGTTTCCACATGGACTAATGACTCGCTGAATATATCAGATATCCAGGAATAAATAAAAATAAAATTACACCACTCAACTATTTAAACTCACAGGAGATTAACCTTTTCAAGGAAAACTGAACTTGATGTTCTGTGCGAACGAAATTTTAGAAGGTATTTAGATGTGCCTTTTTTGCGCGGACCAAGGATAGTCTCTTAGTATAAGTTAAGGCCCCCATAAACCCAGCTTACATGAGTGACAAACATTTTGAATAAACATGAACGTTATTGTGCTAATTGTGTGGTGAAATAGCTCAAACAAATATGAAACTGCTTCTGTACAACTATATATATGTTTTTATCACTCTACGGCCACCGCATTGATAACTCTATGACAGGACACCTGTTTTTTCTGCATATTTACCCTCCATGTGAATCTCCAAATTAATTTAATGGGAACAACTCACAGAACTGACTGTTCTCAAACATGAACGTCATTGTGCTAATTGTGTGGCTAAATAGCTCAAATAAATATGAAACTGCTTCTGTACAACTGCATTGATAACTATATATATATTTCTTATCACTCTACGGCCACCGCATTGATAACTATATGACATTAAATGAAATGAGTTGTAGTCACAGGACACCTAATTTTTCTGCATATTCACCCTCCATGTGAATCTCCAAATTAATTTAACGGGAACAACTCACAGAACTAACCGTTCTCAACAGGCAAATAATGAGGGGAAGAAGACGATCTCTGAGAATGAAGCTTTCCTCTTCATCTACGCTTACCTGCATTGAGGTGATGCACATCAATCAAGAGAAGAGAAGAGAAGAGAACGAGCTGAACATCTTTTACCATAACCACAATAGTGTAGCTTATAAGCTACTCCTCCATACCAAAACGTAGTGCATATGAGAATTTTTAAAAGTCAAATGACATGAAGTTTGACCAAGTATGTAGGAAAAAATAACAACATCTAAAATATTAAATCAATACCATTAGATTCCTCATGACGTATATTTTTGTATGGTATACATTTGGTATGGTAGATGTAGATAATTTTCTCAATGAACTTGGTCAAAGCTAATATCGTCTGACTTCTTAAAAATCTTATATGCACTACATTGTGGCAAGGAGAGAGTACGACATAACCTAAACAAAGGTAGTGTGATGAAATGCAACAGACCATCATTGAAACACAAATTCGTATTTCACAATCTGATTTACTGGAGATCAAAAACTGCTTGAAAATGTCCAGAGCAGACATGGTATATAGAATTGGTGTAGTGCATTAGTCACATTTTGTGTTGTAAGGATCATATGTTGTCGGTAGGCACTGCCTCACTGGAATACTGGATATACATCAAACACAAACAAATTCTAAATTAATTTAGTCATCAAGAAAACTATGTTGCCTCCATCATATGCATACGAAGCTACCAAAATATTAAAAAAATCCTAAAACAAATAGAGTGATAGACATATCTTAAAAATATACAGCAAGGAAATGATATTAATATGGTCCTTGCCTCTTTGGCACTGAATTCATTCACGAAGCCAATGGTGCAAGTAGAAACAGCATCTGCATGTACACTATCTATACTCTCTGCCAGTTCTTAGCCTCTAGATCTCTCAACCTCACTTCATTCCTCATGTTCGTTCAAAATTCTAGTTAACTAATTTTCTTGTTTTCCAAAGCTAACAGAAACGTACAAAAAAACTCAGCACGAATGCATTGCATTACAATGAGGTAAAGATGTGCCAACTAAGAGACAAACAGCAAACTGAAAGTGCACATACTTCATGCTCTGTCCCATTGAGGGGCATAGAAGTCCTCCTTTTCACAGTTGACGAAATCATTGCATCTACAGTTTTTCCATCAGGAACCGCAGCCCGCACAAATTCTGCTGAAAGAATGCTACAAGAATGAATATCAAGTTAAACAGCAAGTTACTGAAGGACAGAAAAAAATCCAAAGAACATCTCTGATAGACTATAATATAAATCTGCTTATGCTATCCATATATGTTTCCCTTTCTGTGTGTGAGACGAAATGGCAATTGAAGTAAAAAAACAGTACTTGGCTCATGTTCTTATAAATCAGATTACAAGCATTGGTAGAGATTACGTCACAACCTTTCTTTCAGAGTTCATAGTGTTCTAAGCACATAAAGGCATCTATTTTCACATCCAAGCTGTTGTGCTAAAACTCCTGTGAACTAAGTATTTGTCCCTTACAATAAGAGAAGATTGTATTGAGTATAAGGCATATGCTTAGTTTGTACAATGATACCTGTTGACTGAATCTAATGATGTTCCCAATTGATCACGAATATGTCGAAAGCAATATAGCCCAGCAAGTTCATCAGTATCCTGATTTAGAAAAGAAAGAATTTATGGATCATGAGAATAAGTTACACATACTACACATGTCTGCAGACTGCAGGATGATGTGTTTATAGTTTTAAGGCATCTTCTAAGTTAAGAAAAATATAACTTAATCCACACATTTATTCATGGTTCATATATTTCTTATCAGTTACCTATAAGAATCCAGATTGAAGAAAATTGAAGGGTAATCAGCAAACGGATATAGATCACTAGATCATAACAAAATTCTACCTTTGAACTGCATGCAAGCATCCTAAAATACTTATTCGGGAAAAGGAAGAGACAAAGATGGACAGTTGGATATTACCACACTAAGAGCATCTCCAGTCGCGTCCCCCAAACCGTCCCCCAAACCGCGCCGGATCGAGCGTTTGGGGGACGTGTTTTGTTTGTGCCGCCTTTGGGAGACGTCGCTCCCCAGCCGCGTCCCCCAAACGCCGCCCCCAATCAGAAATTCAAATAGATGCATTCAAAAGAGATCTTTCCCGCCGATTCGTCGCGATCAGAGTAGCGGCGATCGATCAAAGTACTGGGCGCGCGATCATATTACAGACCGGTGGTGCATGCAAATTAGAAGAAGGGGGAGGGGTTGGGCGACGGCGTCGTATCCTGAGTCGACGCAGGCCCATCGTCGAGCACGACGACCTCGTCGCGATCCGCTCGTTGTCGTGCATGGTGTGTCCGCTCCGTCGCCGACGCAGGCCGACGCAGCGTAGCGATGAAGACGCGTCGCCCGCTTTGCTCGCGCGCCGCTGCCGCCGATGCCGCTGCCCGGGCCGCCGCGTCCGCCGCCGCCATTTTGGCTTCGATGTCGTCGAGAATCTGGCCTTTGAAGAAGTTGTGCGCCGCTCGCGTCCGCGGAGACATTCCCTCTGTCGACGTTCGACGTTCTCAGCAGGGACATGTCGTCCCTGCGTTTCTTGAGCTCCAGCTTCTCCTCTTGCCTCTTGAGCAGCTCCGCCCACCTTTCGTCGTTCTTTTCGGCGCGGGAGAGAAAGGTCGAGGAGACGTCGGCGAGGCATTTCGTGATCGACGCATGCGTCTTCTCAGACGACGCAGCGTCGGCCAAGGCGGCCTTGTTGCCAGTAGGACGCCCTGTCGAAGTTGCCAGCGGCGCGTCCAGATCAATGGCGTCCTTCCCCTTGGAAGGCGACAGGCGCGTCAACCGCCATTTCTCATTCACTTTGAGCTTGCTATAGCAATGCATCAGCGCGAACGGCTTGTGACCTTCCGAGTGCCTCGAGTACAATTCCATGGCCCTATCAAACTAACCAAAGGAAGCAGAGTCATTTCATCGAACACAATGTAGGCGCTACGGATTATGGAAGAAAGAGTCGTACCAGTTGGGCGACGTCGGCGCCGCTGTCGCCTCTGGTCTCTAAGTCCTGATGGTACCCATGGAAGGAGTTCACCGACGCCTGGATGATGGCCCATCGCGTCGACATTGCCTTCTGGCTCCTCTTCATTGTCACTTTGTTGTAGTCGCTGTTGATGAGCTTGCGCTCATCGAACTCGGCCTTGATCCTCGCCCAATACTTCCCGCCTTTTTGGTTGGCGCCGCGATGATGGAGTCATGGCTCACCGTCGCCCACGACTCGCACAGACAAAGATCTTCCAGAGGCGTCCACTTCGGGCCACGTGTGCCCGACGCCTTCTTCTTCTTCTTCGTCCTCACGCCGTTTGCGTCTACCTCCACGAGATCATCGTCACCGGCACCCTCGTCGTCCTCTTCCTCGCCGCCCTCTTCGTCCTCCTCGTCGTCCTCTTCCTCGTCGTCCTCCTCCTCAACCCCGCCGTCCTCCTCAGCACCGGCGCCGTCGTATTCGAGCGGACCCCTGCGGCCGGTGAAAGGGACGCCGTCCGGACCGGGTCCTGGCTCGCGCTGCTCGTACGCCGGGGAGTAGAGGTTGTTGGGGTTGAAGCCGCCGTGCGGCAGCGCGTCCTGGTAGTGCGGCGACAAGTTAGGCGTCACGCACCCGGGAGTGCCGGAGGGGCCGTCGTTGTAGAAGGCGGATGACGACGGAGAGAAGACTCCCGAAACGTACACCGGCACGTTCGTACTATATGGGCTCGCGTTGGTGGCGGCGATACACCCGGCCGCATGTGCCGGTGCCGGCGCGCCGCCAGAGCCTTCTTCTCCAGCTCCACCGCCCTCCGTCCTTTCCGCTCCGCCGTCGATAGCTTCCGGCGCAGGCAATCTTGCTGCCATTCATCGTCGGTCCATCCTTCAGGCTTCTTCTTCAAAGCCGGCGCCTTCCGCGGCCTCGCGAACGGCGCTGTCGCCCCTTTCGCCCATTGCCCGGCGGCTTCTTGGCCGCTTTCTTCGCCATCTTTTTGGGGGCTGTCGGCGGCGCCATGTGGAGAGGGTAGCGCCGGCGGGTGGACGGCGGGTGGACGGCGGGATAGGAGAAATGAATCGGCGGCGGGATATGTTTTGGGAGGCCTGAAATGCGCGGCGGTATAGGCGCGATTTGGCGGGAGCGGCGGGATTTGGCGGGAGTGTGAGACGAATTTTCCCTGTGCCGCTGACGGGTCGGCCCCGCCACTCCCCGTCTCGCTTTTCATTGTGTCCGGCGTCCCCGGTGCGTCCCCTGTGGGACGGGCTCGGGGCGCCGGACACCGAATGGGGGCGCGCCGGACAAAAAAGGGCTTTGGGGGACGCGGCTGGAACGCATTTTCTGTCCGGCGCGCCCCAAATCCCTTTGGGGGACACTTTGGGGGACGCGACTGGAGATGCTCTAAGGCATTGATTCTAAACAAACACACTGTAAATTCATATTGCCCGTTAAAGTTAAACTGTTGTAGATCCAATATTTTTGTGAATCGTGGGGCAACCCATGATCCCGATCACAGTTGACACACGACATGCTCATCGCAACATATCGCCAGTAGTAGATGGATACTAATTTGTGACAAGCTCAGAGTTCCAGCAACACGAGTATCTTGTAAGGCCGCGACACAGAGGAGATCATTCAAGAAATCACGATTAGAGGAACGCCACTCAGCACTCTAGACTCTATTATACCCTGTCAGATTCAACACTGCCTCGCAACTCACTGCTGAAGTAAAACATGCCAGTTCCTCGGTGAATCTGATATCCCAGAATACTTTGTAGTGAAGGGTGGTAAGATACAATGGTTTCCGTTTGATTCTGCAATAAATCCTTTTGGCAAGACATAAGCATCGCCAACAGTAACTATGGGGCATCCGCTATCCAGAAGAGGATTGTAGCAAGTAAAAGTTTGAAACACTACGATATTTCTCAGACTCGTACATGAGCGAGAATACAACAATGCAATGCAACTTTATCTTGTTTTCAGTAAGCATCGACAAAAATGGAGGACAAAGAGTAGTTACATTACATACGAATGTTAAGATAACATTGCCATCAGGTCATGTGAAAGGTAAAAATATAGGCAACTTACTAGCAAATTTTGCAGGTCATCAATGACATCAAGTGCACCAGCACAGTCTGCTGCTAGCACAAGCTGCACATGTAGAAAAAGATTAACAAACTAAAGCACAGAAATATAAAGGCCAAACAATCCTTTAAGCAATAGGTATTTTGATATGATTCAGTACAAAAGCAAAACAAAAAAAATAGTTGTTGCCTAAGGATAAACAACTCAGATCCGGATGCCTGGTCAGGCATTCTAGATGATTGGGTTGCATGAAATAGCTTACTACTGATCTGGCAGAGGCTGGAAAATAGAATGGCAAACATTGGTTGGTTCAATTTCCCTTTAATTCATTTTGCTATTGTAATAAAGAACAGACACTGCGTTTCCACGTAACTACATTTGGCACTTGACATTAGTAACTTCCAAGGTACCAGATGAGAAATATGCATTCCAAGAAAAACAATGCCATGCATATAGCCTAGCAATTCCTGGAGTTCCATGCAGCGCATTTATTGTCAACTAATAAATCAGCTGCAAAAAATGGTAGTAGATGAAAGAACTGGCAAATAAGCCATTAGGCACGGCATCGCAGACCAGCTGTATAATCACACTTACTAGCCCCACAGAGAAACTAGGATTAAGATACTACTCAAGACTACTGGTGAGACTAGTCATTGAGTCGGTAGTTGCTTCCCAACTGAAAACCTACACAGTCACATGACTAGCCCATGAGTCTGTACCCTGGGTGACTAGGCTTGAGTGCTCGACTCGTAATCCTTCGCGAAGAAATATGACATTGAGTATTCTGGTTTGGCATACTTGACACGTGATGGATAGACTGTCATCAACTACGAGAGAAATAATGATAACACAGGACATGAATAAACCATTCTGGCAGCCGCATTGGTTATCCAACGCAATGTGTGGAAAAGGCACTGACCAGCCTGAGCGCGGTGAGCGCCTGACTGACGTAGAGGATGATGGTGAGCTTCTCCTGCAGCGCGACAAGGTTGCTCCGCGTGGCGTTGAGGTCCTGCACCTGCTGCGCGTCCCCGACGAGGTCGCCCGTGAGCACCCGCACGACCTCCCTGAGGTCCCGGATCCTCCCGACGGCGGAGACGATCTCCCCGTCGAGGCCGCGCAGGCGGCCCTGGGCCTCGTAGAAGGAGGCGGAGCGGCGCGCGATCTCCTGCACGAGGTGCGCCTCGACGACGTCGAGCTGCTGGCCGAGGCGCTCCTGCAGCGCGGCGCCGTCGGCGAGCGGGCAGGCGGACTCGAAGGTGGCCCCGTCCTCGAGCGCGAAGTCCTCCTTGAAGAAGAGGGCGGGCACCTCGCGGAGGCAGGCGGCGAGGCCGGAGGAGGGGGAGGAGGGGGTGGCGAGCTCGGCGGTGGTGTGCAGGCGGATGTCCGCGAAGCGGGAGAAGGGATCGGCGACGGCGGCGAGGTAGGGCGCGAAGTCGGCGCGGGAGAGGTCGCAGGGGTGGGAGGGCGCGGGTGGCGCGTCGGGGAGCGAGGTGGGCGGGGGCCACGGGAGCCAGTAGGAGGCGGAGGAGGCGGAGGGGAGCGGGTTGTTGAGGAGCGCGGTGATGGACTGCGGGACGCCGCCGGGAGGGGCCGCGGCGGCGGTGGGGGAGTCGGTGGAGTGGGAGGAGGAGGCGGCGGAGACGGTGCGGAGGGGAGGGCGCGAGGCCATGGCGGCGGCGTATGTCCGGCGGTGGTGGGGGTTAGGGGAGAGGAGGCATGGAGATCGGGATCTGGAGGCCGGGAAGCGAAGGCAACCGAGACCCAGAGAAGAGAGCTTGGCTGTCAGATCTGTTGTTTGGTCAGGTGGAAGGAAGGAGAAGGGGAGAACAGAGGGAGGGAATGACCGAATGTAGCTTGCTTCCCGGTTTTTTCATTCTTCGATTAATCACTTAATCCTCTTTAAATCTTCTTTTTCTAGCTTCACAAAATATTACTGTGTGTCATTCAAACATAATTATGTCTTCCATTTATTTGGCATCCAAATTTCTCTTTGTCATCCAAGAAATTCTTCATATACTTTTGAGCAATCAACAAGATTGAGTATGAAATAAGGAAAACCCACCAAAAACGATACCAATGTAGTCATCTCGACTAGCTCAACTATTCCTACGAGCCAACGCTACGAAGAGAAATACAACATGTCACAAAAAAAATGCACAAACCAATGAACTCTAACTGGTACCCATAAACTATTTGAAACTAGCCACAACCACTCTACAAGGAGAGAGAGGCCAGATCTCCTATGACAGGAGCAAAAGTTGGACTCTTCCTTAGAGGCGATGAAGCCAGCCGGTATGTCAAGACTAGTCATACACAGTATAACGATAACAACTAGCATGCAGCAGCAAATTAATTTTTCCGGTTGCAAGTTCAATCAAGGAAACTCGTCTCTTAGGGTGTGTTCGGTTGCAGAACCAAAAGGGATGGAATGTCATGGTTCCATTTTTGAGAATGGGTTGGTTCCATTCCTATGTTCGGTTTGTGCAAAATAGGGAATGGATATATTCTAATTGCTGTGTTCGGTTGGAGAGTACGAATGAGAAGAATCTGCTTCAGCTCACCCTTTTCATAAGAATGGTGCGAATACCTCCCATATGCATATGATGCAAAACGTACAGGTTTAGCTCCATTCATTTTTTACCATGTACCATGCAAGTTTTTGGCGGCATTTCCTTTGTATTTTTAACAAAAAACAATTCACCATATACAACAACAAACATATACAGATACGAGATCACAAATAAGACAAATTTCAACCGAAATTTCATAAGGTAGCAACAGTACCACATAGTTCATCTAAAAACGATAAAGTTCAACCATGTTCATTACAGTCCATACATGTCAAGTTCATATACTAAACATCCAAAAGCAGACATAATCGAAGTTTATTACACTCCGTACATGGCAAGTTCACATACCAGCCATCACACCTAACCAAAGTTCTTGGTCACATACCTACTAACCCAAACCAACTTGTTAGAAAGGCTAAGCGACAAGAAAGCTCTTGCGATTTTGGGATTGTCAACAAGGTGAGCATAGTAGTGAGCAAGTTCACCTTCACCATAACCAGGAACTATGGAGACAACATCCCAAAGATTATCTGGTATAGCATCGTCATCTCCACCAGACTTCACAAGAGCTTCAGCTACAAGTTTGAACCCATCTTTGAGAGTGGTAACTAGCGCATCATCTTCAAGTTGCATTGCCTTGGCCTTCTTTTATGATGGTGCTTTGGAACTAGATGACTCGCCAACATTCACCTCACTATTGTCCTCCTCATTTAAGTCATTGGAGAGAGGATCATTCCCGGACCTAGCATGCTTACCCGTAGCAGTAGTTGTGCCAAACATAGTGTTCATGGCATGATAATATTCAATGGGAGTGTTCAAGTAGTTGACATCAGATTTGTGTTCCTACACAAAAACATGCAAATGATTACATAATGTACACAAAATGTGGCATGCTAGTGTTAATTACAAGATTACCTTGCAATGACCTGCATAGTGCTCATCGCTTAGCTTAATAATGCAATTATCTTCATCCCATAGAGCTCCACTCAAATTCTTCAATTGGACTATCCTCCCCCAAATTTTCCTCCACTTCTTAAGATGGTTGCTAACTTGATCCCCCGTGATAGCTAGCTTGAAATGTTCATTCAAACCTGTAGCAACTTCATTGAAATGAACCTTCTTGAATCCGAACGAAGTTCTCTTCCCACTAGCAACCATGTCACACAAAAGGCTCAACATCATGTTGGTCATGGAGGTGGTCCACACTGCCTGCCCACTTTTACCGGTGTTGCCACTTGCAGCGGTGACTGCATCATTATCCATTTCTGTCCAGCCAATCAAAAGGTTGCATAAAATGTATTACAACATCAGAAATACATGGTTTTGAATTATAAAATTGCACAATCTGTCCAGCCAATCAAAAGGTTGCATAAAATGCATTACAACATCACAAATACATGGTTTTGAATTATAAAATGGCACAATCTGTCCAGCCAATCAAAAGGTTGCATAAAAATGTATTATTACAACATCTATCCAGCCAGACTCATCAATTTTCATACATGGCTTGCCTATCTTGCCACATTTGTTCGGCAATTTGTTCACTTTTAGTTACCATGGCCCTTTGGTCGCTTGCTTGTTGCCTTGATGTAAGAATTGGATGGGTGGTCCATGTTGTAAGGGTACATTGCCCCTATGTGTGGTTTTGGTAATTAATGACAACCCCTATGGACTAATGTTTTCATTGAGTTTATATGAAGGAATATTCCATAGGTGCTATTTGTACTCCATGTGTTGGATTCAAGTATGGATGCCATGAAGATAAAGATATACCTTGTGATTTGGCATCAAGATCATCGGTATGAATATATATATGTGATATGATCAAGAAGAAGAAATGAAGATGGAGTTCTTATGTGGAACTCAATATTAGCCATGCTCTATCTTAAGTGAGTATGAGAAGATACAAGGGTGAGTTGGGCAAGTTCAAGATGAGCATCTTGAGTGGATCACATGCTTGAAGCTTGCCGTCCATTTGGTGATAGTGGACATGTGAAGATGTGCATCAATGAAGCTTTCCCATATTTGTGTATGGGGGAGCATTTGCGAGTATACACGAAGCGACAATGATCAAGTGATGGGATGCGCAAGGCAAAGGTATGACCTTGATAGGTTTTCCTTTTACCGGTCTCAAGGTGGTTGATGGGAGACCGGATTATAGGATAGATAGCCGCACTATTAAGAGGGGCTTTCGGTTGGGTAACTTGATCACATCGTCTTAGGGAGCTCAATCCTTTGCATACTTTGCACATTCTTATTGCTTCTTGGTATTTCTCGGTGTGAGGTTCTTGAGCTTGTTGCTAGCTTTACAACAAGCTCAAGTTCATCGAAAACGGAGTTCGCATGCATCTTCTATTGCGTTTTCGAGGTTGGGTGATTTTACCGGTTATTCATGATATAAGGTTCTACCTTTTATATTCATGATAAAATCCCCTCCTACAGATTCTTGGGTTTTCACTTTCTATAAGATAGCATTTGTTGTTATCTTCCAAACAAAATTGGTTTCATTCGAATCAGAGTCCGGGAGCATTTGTTATTAAAGAAAAGATAAAAAGGGAAAAGAATAAAAAGAAAAGAAAAGAAAAAAAGAAAAAGGGGGAGAGGCTGCCGGGCCGCCGCCTGGGCCCGCGCGCCGGCCCACCCGGCCAAATCCGGCCTGGCCGCTCGTGCCATCCGGGCGCCGGTCCCGTGGGCCTGGCGGCGTTCTCCGCCCAGAGCCGGTTTCTTACCGGCCGCCCGGCCGCCTCCCGGCCCGACCAGGGGCCTCCTCCGACCGCGCGCGCCTCCCTTACGCGCCGCCCACGCGCGTCGGGCGCGCCCGGCTTGCCCCGCTCGGGCCTGGCTGCTCCGCGCGGCCCACGCGCCCGCCTGTGGCCGGCTTTGACCGGACAGGCCACCGGCCTCCTCAGCGCCTGGGCCGGTCGGCCGGCTGGGCCACTTTTTGGAGCTTTTTTTTCTGCCCGTTTTTTCTGTCTTTTTCCCCAACAGTTATTTTTCCACTTGGGCTATAAATACCTTTCTTCCACCTTGAGCAACTAGTTCTTCCTATTCTCTCACCTCCATTGTTGCTATTTGAAGAACTTGCTCTCCCCCTTGATTCCTCCAACCATTCTTGCTCATATTTGAGGATTTGAGAGAGGAGATCTAGATCTACACTTCCACCAAACCGTTTCTTCTCTAAGTGAGGGAATCTCTCGGGATCTAGATCTTGGAGTCTTTGGTTGACTTTCCCCTTGTTCTTTCTCTCCAATCTCATCCTAGCATTCGTTGCTTTGGTGGGATTTGAGTGTGAAGGACTTGAACACCTCCGGTGTTCTTGCTTTGCATCATTGCATAGTGTTGAGCTCTCCACCACGATTTGTTCGAGTGAGAGACCGTGAGCTTGTTACTCTTGGAGGGTGACCTCCTAGTTGGCTTGGTGATTGGTGCTCCGGTGATCTCTTCAAGAAGATTGTGAAGAGGCCCGGGCTTCTCCTTCGTGGAGCGTGTGAAGTGGTTGTGGAGCTTGCCATCTCCGGAGCGGAGGAAAAGCTAACCATAAGGAAAGGGCCATTATCCTTCGTGGGTGTGGTTCGGAGAATAGGGTGAGCCTTCGTGGCGCGGGGAATCCTTCGTGGGACCTCCACTCCTCCAAACGTGACGTACCTTGTTGCAAAGCAAGGGAACACGGGAATACATCCTCGTCTCCGCGTGCCTCGGTTATTTCTATACCCGAGCTCTCTTTCCTTGTGATAGCCATCGTGCTTGAAGTACATATATCTTGCTATCACTTGTGCTACATATATCTTGTGCCTATCTTGCTTAGCTCTAGTTACTATTGTTACACTTAGTTGAGCTTAGCATATTTAGGATTTGTGCTTGTAAATTAAACGATAGTTTAATTCCGCATTCTTACAAGACAAATCCGCAAGAGTTTGTAATTGCCTATTCACCCCCCCTCTAGGCGACATCTCGATCTTTCAATTGGTATCAGAGCAAGGTCTCTCCTTATTTTAGGCTTCACCGCCTTGAGAGTAAAGATGTCGGCTAGTAATTTAGTGCACAATGACACAATTATCTTTGTTGGCACAAATTATCATTTGTGGCGAAATTGCTTGCTTTGTAAACTTCGGACCTTGTGTCCAAACATTGAGCAATTTCTAGATGTAGGTTTTTCTCCTCCGATGGATCCTCAAAATCTATCTTTAGAGTATGAGAAAAACTTACATCTTGAAGCTCAAGTATCTAATGAGCTTTTATTCTCCTTGAGACCCGATTTTCGTAGGTTCTTGATATATATAAAGCGAAAGTCGTCTCATGAGATGTGGATCAAGCTCAAGGAAATGTTTGGTGGATCCACTTCTCATTTGGTCGGTGGTGACTCCGAGGAGCTCTCTTCTTCTTCACATCATGAAGAGCTCCAAGTTGCTTCCACCTCCGGCCGTGATGAGTCATCATCTTCTTCCACTTCACCAACGTGTTGCAAGACACAAGGTAATGATATGGTGAGTGGTGAGGGAAATTGCAATATTGATATTGTGCTCAATAGTGATGACTCTTCATCTCTATCTCATTGCAATGTTTCCTCTTTGGACTTAAACACATCTTGCATTGAAAATAATCTACATGCTTGTGTTGATAGTCCTTGCATATCATGTGTAAATTGCTTACATAGATCTCATGAGGATATGCTTGCCTTGTCTTGCTCCCATAATCAAAATGTTTCTATTTCCTCTAGTTGCTTGTTGACTAACATTGTAGAGGAAACCGAACACTCTATGGATCAAGACATGATTTCAAATGAGGATTCAAGAATATCTTCATCTTCATCCTCCGGTATGCACATGTGCCTTATGGCAAATGGACCAAAGGTATCTCCTACTTTGACTCCTAACACATCCTCTAATGATGAGAGTGATGATGATGATAATGATGAAGAACATAATATCTTGGTGCATGATATGGCAATGGTATATGCTTCTCTTCGTGGTAATAAAGAAGCTCGTGCTTATCTCGAACACTCTATGGATACCTTGAATAAATATAGGGAAACCATAGTGGAGTTGGAGTCCCATGTTGAAAATGGGGAAATGAGATTCACTCTCCTCAAGCATGAGCTAAAAGATGAGAAGCATGCTAATTTCATGCTTACACAAAAAATTGAATCCTATATGCATGAAAATGAGAAAACTATTGTTGATGCTTGTGCTACTAACTCTAATTCTTGTGAAGCATCGACCTTAAAGGAGAATGTTGAGCTAAGGGCTCAACTTGAGTTGCTAACTAGCAATTATAGGGAATTGGAAGAAAGTCATAAAAAGCTCTCAAGCTCTCATGATGATCTTCTAATTTCCTATGATGAGCTAAAGTTAGCTCATGAGGCAAGTATCACAAAGGTAACATCTTGTGAGCCTCATATGGATGTTAGCACAATCTATACTACAAATGTTATATTGCCATGTGCTAGTCCTTGTAATCCATCTAGTCAAACTAGTGATACACCTTGTGTTGGATTACTCACTTTGCCTTGTTGCTCTAACAATGAAGCTTCTACTTCCTCTAGTACTTGTATTTCTACTAACCATGTAGAGGAAATAAAAGAGCTCGAGGCCCAAGTTCTTTCTTTGAAGAAAGACTTAGAAAAGCGTCATGGAGGGAAATCCGCACTTGACAAGATGCTAAGTGTGCAACAATCCCCCAATGACAAGAGTGGACTTGGATTCAACTCCAATAACAAGAACAAGTCCAAGAGCAAGAGCAACAAGAAGAAGGGCCAAGATAAAGTCAATGATCCGGCCAAGTTGGTTTGCTTCAAGTGCAAGGTTGAAGGGCATCATGTTAGATCATGCCCATTGAAGAAGAAGAAGCACTTGAGTGAGAAACAACAAGGGAAACGGCCGCAAGGTCAAGGTCAAGCTCATGCTCGACCTCAAGTTGAAGATAGGCCACTTCCCAAGAAGAATCAAGATAATGTTCCCCAAGAGAAGAAATCAATAAAGAAGAGAAAGGGGAACACTTGCTACTTATGCCGTGAGAAGGGGCACTTTGCTTCTTCTTGCTTAGGTGGTACCTTATCTAACCCTATAATTGTTGATGATGATTATTCTCTAGGGAAGGATAAGAATGGCAATGTGTTTGCCAAGTTTGTTGGAACTCAAAGTGGTTTCAAGAAAAGAACCATTTGGGTTGCCAAGCCTATTGTGACTAACCTCTTAGGACCCAACTTGGTTGGGGACCAACAAGCTCAAATTTGATCAATAGGTGTATCTGGAGGTCATTGGAGACTTGGCTACTTCATGAAGAATTAAGGGATCTTCATATATTATATTTTGACCAAGCCAAGTCGTATGGATTATCATCTATATCTCATAATCCAATGTTCCTCCTTGCGGTAACTTATACTTCAACTCTTCATGTTTATTGTAAGTTACTTGCCCCTTTGCATGTTTGGTTTTGTACCAAATATGTGTATGTATGTGTTGTGTCTTACTTGCTTATCTTGTGTGTTCAAGTATGTTTGTTTGACTCACCATATACTTGTTTATTGTTTTGAGCCTAATGCATCTTGATGATATCTTATTTGGCTCTCTTTGAAGTGATTAATGGAACATCCCATTTTGGGGGAGTGATATGCTTTGTGCATCTCTCTTTCTTTAAAATGTGTGTACATGGGTACCACCACTTAGTATTGATATTGCAAGATTATCTAGTCACTATGTGGTGTGCCATACTCATGAGAAATTCAAATTCTAAATATCCATTAATCATCTCTAGTTGAATTTTAGTTGCCTCTTATTTAGAAGAAATGTTTTATCACATTATGGGGGAGTAATATGTTTTGTACATATCACAAGCCTAGAAAATGTGAACATATGAGGTTATGCCACTTAGAGTTGATGCTCTTAATTATCTTGTTCCTAGGTGGCATGTTTGCTCAAACAAGCTCCATTCCTAATAAAAATATTTTATTACTCATCTTGTGGGCTTTTGTTTGAATATGAAATTCTTGGTGCGGTTTTTCCTCAAATACATATCTCTATATCTTATTTGGGACACCGTTTGCTTCAAGTTATTCTAATCATTGCCGTGCGTGATTGTGTGACTAGTTGAAGCTATCAAGAATCTTCATCCGTGCATAGTGCTCAATTCTATATACTTATCCTATGCCTTTTATTGTGAAGTTGATCCTTACTAACATTGTCAATACTCCACCGGAAATTATTTCCAATATACTCATTGTCTTTGACAATTGATAACCTTGTATGTGGTTGATTTTTTTTGGATCATCTTCACCTTGGATTGTTTCTTATTTCCTTATATTATTTCCAAGAAATCTTTGTGCTCCCACGTGTCTTCCTTGTCCCTTTGAAAAATCTTTTGATAAATTCTCTTGATTCACATCAAGTGTTTGTTTTGGAAGACAAACCTTTTCCTTACGGTACATTGTGCCATTGTGAAAGGTGTAGAGGGTTTGGTTTATTTGTTTGAACCTTGCTCTTTTTGGGAGTTTGCTATCTCATTCCTTCTTACATATTTTATTAGCTTGAATGAGATAAATCTTTGAGAATGTTTGCTTTATTTCATCCTTTATGCTCAATGGTTTCTTCTTAGTTCATTTGTTGAACTTTGTTGAACAAATCTTTTGAGATTTGCTTCTTAGATATAATTTGGACAACAAATTTGTTTTGTAAACACCTCTATGCCTTATTTAATTCTTTTGGTGTTTTGTCCAAAGCATATCTTTCTTGGATCTTTAAAAGTTTTGGTGCATGCTTATATGTAATTTGTTTATACTTATAGCATGCTTGCTTTCTTTTGATCCATTATGTAGGATATACTCCATCAAATCCTAAATGGTTAAGATGTGCATGAAATTCAAATTTCATCTAAATATGCACATGTTTATATGGAGTGTGTCCTATATATTGTGGTTAGTCTAACCATATTGGACCCAATGAGTTTGGGGACCAAGATGTACTTGAATGATGTTTTAGGTACATTGGAGATGCAATGGAGGCTTATCTCATCTATAAGGAAGGTGTTGTCACCATATGAAAGTTGGAGTCAAGCTAGGATGATCGATGAACTCTTATCTACTACATCAAGCCATTGCTATCTCGGTAACAAGTATCTTATTCATGCACTCTCATATAGCATCCAACCTCTTGTAGGTTGTATCTTGGCATGAAACTATTTATTTCGAAAATATTGCGGTTCTTGAAAAACCCTTTTAAAAGTAAAACTTCTTATTGAACATTTGAGTAATTTGAGAAGATGCATATGATAGGTTATATATATGTATATCATATTTTATGATTCACCTATCACAAATATGCCCTCTAGCAATTCATTGCATATCAATTCCTCAAAGAGCTCTTGTGTGCAATATTGATGAATTTGTGAAATAAATCCGTATTTGTGATACTTGTTGCCTTTCTCAAAACACTCCAACTAGCTCTACTTCCCTTATTGTTAGTTGTAATGTTTTTGAGATCTAACTTGGTTGAAGCTCATTCATATACCATAAGTGAAAATTAGAGCCATAGGCTATATATGCTTCCTAAGCAAACATCCTTGGTATATTTTATGACTTCATTTCGGATATCTAGTCGTATTTATTTTGTTAACCTCTTGTGTGTGGATGTTTCTTTATGGATCATTTTGTCCACTTTAGAAACTTATATACATAAGAGCGTTAATCCATCACCTTGATATCCTTGTTCTTTGCCAACTATATTCTTATCCTTTTGATTTTAGTGTTATTGGTAAAGAAGATTTATGAGTGCTTGGTTTATTTGTTTTTCTTCATGCACTCATATCTCGTAATTGTTGGACTCAAGTTGTTCTTGATAAGCATATTCTCTTTATCTTTGTTGAGTTCTAAATGATATATAGGAAGTGAGGATTCCATGTTTGTGCATATTGTATTCAAATGCAAACATTATAAATTGTGCACGAACCTTGGGGAGCTTTCTTATTTTTAGAGCACTATATCTCTCTTATCATGATATCTTTGTTTGTCCAATTGGATCTTTGATTGCTTGCTTTACTTGTTGAAGCTCATTTCACCATGTTATCTTTATGCAATCTTTGATCCTCAATATAGTTTGACTTCCTTCAAGTATTCATCATTGGATATGTGCACTTGATTCCACTCAAATTATGAGAAGTGCACACTTTGGGGAGGAACTCACATTATATTGGCCTTCTCAATTTTTCACCCATTTTGACAATCGATGCCAATGGGGGAGAAGTTTAGAGGGTTTAAGGGAATGGTTTTATACTTAAGTTTGGTTTGTGCTTAAGTGTTTTGCCTCTCATGCATTCCACATTTATATGTCTTGCATGGTTGTATATATATAGTGGAAACTATCCCAAAGGTTAATCTTGACAATGTATGCAATGAATTCATGATCATCACACGTGCATACATTGTGGGGGAGTTTTCTCTATATATATTGGTTCTACTCACATCCATTGCATTTGTTGTAGTTGTGTGAGTAGAGCCGGTTTTGATATGGGCTAGTAGCTTTGTGTTACTTGACCATATCAAATACAACCTCTTGTATACAACTTATTCTCGGATAAGTTGCGTACTTGTCACTAATATTCATTATATAAACCCTCTTATTGTGGTTGTCATCAATTACCAAAATGGGGGAGATTGTAAGGGTACATTGCCCCTATGTGTGGTTTTGGTAATTAATGACAACCCCTATGGACTAATGTTTTCATTGAGTTTATATGAAGGAATATTCCATAGGTGCTATTTGTACTCCATGTGTTGGATTCAAGTATGGATGCCATGAAGATAAAGATATACCTTGTGATTTGGCATCAAGATCATCGGTATGAATATATATATGTGATATGATCAAGAAGAAGAAATGAAGATGGAGTTCTTATGTGGAACTCAATATTAGCCATGCTCTATCTTAAGTGAGTATGAGAAGATACAAGGGTGAGTTGGGCAAGTTCAAGATGAGCATCTTGAGTGGATCACATGCTTGAAGCTTGCCGTCCATTTGGTGATAGTGGACATGTGAAGATGTGCATCAATGAAGCTTTCCCATATTTGTGTATGGGGGAGCATTTGCGAGTATACACGAAGCGACAATGATCAAGTGATGGGATGCGCAAGGCAAAGGTATGACCTTGATAGGTTTTCCTTTTACCGGTCTCAAGGTGGTTGATGGGAGACCGGATTATAGGATAGATAGCCGCACTATTAAGAGGGGCTTTCGGTTGGGTAACTTGATCACATCGTCTTAGGGAGCTCAATCCTTTGCATACTTTGCACATTCTTATTGCTTCTTGGTATTTCTCGGTGTGAGGTTCTTGAGCTTGTTGCTAGCTTTACAACAAGCTCAAGTTCATCGAAAACGGAGTTCGCATGCATCTTCTATTGCGTTTTCGAGGTTGGGTGATTTTACCGGTTATTCATGATATAAGGTTCTACCTTTTATATTCATGATAAAATCCCCTCCTACAGATTCTTGGGTTTTCACTTTCTATAAGATAGCATTTGTTGTTATCTTCCAAACAAAATTGGTTTCATTCGAATCGGAGTCCGGGAGCATTTGTTATTAAAGAAAAGATAAAAAGGGAAAAGAATAAAAAGAAAAGAAAAGAAAAAAAGAAAAAGGGGGAGAGGCTGCCGGCCGGCTTCCCGGCCTCGCCGGGCCGCGCCGGCCCACCCGGCCAAATCCGGCCTGGCCGCTCGTGCCATCCGGCGCCGGTCCGTGGGCTCGGCGGCGTTCTCCGGCCCAGCGCCGGTTTCTTACCGGCCACCCGGCCGCCTCCCGGCCGACCGGGGCCTCCTCCGGACCGCGCGCCGCCTCCCTTACGCGCCGCCCACGCGCTGGCCGGCGCGCCCGGCTTGCCCCGCCTGGGCCTGGCTGCTCCGCGCGGCCCACGCGCTCCCGCCCGCCGGCAGGCCGGCCTGACCGGACAAAGGCCACCGGCCTCTCGGGCGCTTGGCCGGCCGGCTGGGCCACTTTTTGGAGCTTTTTTTTCTGCCCGTTTTTTCTGTCTTTTTCCCCAACAGTTATTTTTCCACTTGGGCTATAAATACCTTTCTTCCACCTTGAGCAACTAGTTCTTCCTATTCTCTCACCTCCATTGTTGCTATTTGAAGAACTTGCTCTCCCCCTTGATTCCTCCAACCATTCTTGCTCATATTTGAGGATTTGAGAGAGGAGATCTAGATCTACACTTCCACCAAACCGTTTCTTCTCTAAGTGAGGGAATCTCTCGGGATCTAGATCTTGGAGTCTTTGGTTGACTTTCCCCCTTGTTCTTCCTCTCCAATCTCATCCTAGCATTCGTTGCTTTGGTGGGATTTGAGTGTGAAGGACTTGAACACCTCCGGTGTTCTTGCTTTGCATCATTGCATAGTGTTGAGCTCTCCACCACGATTTGTTCGAGTGAGAGACCGTGAGCTTGTTACTCTTGGAGGGTGACCTCCTAGTTGGCTTGGTGATTGGTGCTCCGGTGATCTCTTCAAGAAGATTGTGAAGAGGCCCGGGCTTCTCCTTCGTGGAGCGTGTGAAGTGGTTGTGGAGCTTGCCATCTCCGGAGCGGAGGAAAAGCTAACCATAAGGAAAGGGCCATTATCCTTCGTGGGTGTGGTTCGGAGAATAGGGTGAGCCTTCGTGGCGCGGGGAATCCTTCGTGGGACCTCCACTCCTCCAAACGTGACGTACCTTGTTGCAAAGCAAGGGAACACGGGAATACATCCTCGTCTCCGCGTGCCTCGGTTATTTCTATACCCGAGCTCTCTTTCCTTGTGATAGCCATCGTGCTTGAAGTACATATATCTTGCTATCACTTGTGCTACATATATCTTGTGCCTATCTTGCTTAGCTCTAGTTACTATTGTTACACTTAGTTGAGCTTAGCATATTTAGGGTTTGTGCTTGTAAATTAAACGATAGTTTAATTCCGCATTCTTACAAGACAAATCCGCAAGAGTTTGTAATTGCCTATTCACCCCCCCTCTAGGCGACATCTCAATCTTTCACATGTTACCTCCGGTATGATAAACTCATCAATCCCTTGGGATAGTGCATAATTGTGAAGGATGTAACAAGCTACAACTATGTCAACTTGCACCGGAAAGGTAAAGAATGGTTTTGCATCATCTAAAATTTTGAAACGTCTCTTGAGAGAACCAAATGCTCGCTCTACCGTCACCCGTAGAGATGAGTGCCTAAGGTTGAATAGCTCCTTTGCATTCCTTTGGGCCATAGGTGATACGGGGTCTTATTTTCTTCCTCATGATAGCACGAACAAGTACAGCTACCAGTGTCATAAAAACAGCACCTCCCCTAATCAGTCTTTTCCTTTTACTCATGCTCTTGACCATCTACAATGCATGTTTTCTATCAAAATAGAACCAAAATTTGTCTAACCACTATACATCAAACAGAAGTACAGAACCATATAGCAAACAGATTGCAAGTATACAAACAGATTGCATGTATACAACAGAAGTACAGATTGCAGTACGCGAGGGAGGAGTTGGGGGTGGAGGCAGGGGAGGGGTGGATTCATACCGTCCCGATGTGTCGCCGCCTGCTCGAGGTCTCGATGCGCCGGCGCCTGCTCCTGCCCCGTCGCCGCCTGCTCCTGCTCCTGCCCCGCTGCGCCTCCTGCTCCTGCCCCGCTGCGCCGCTGCCTGCTCTTGCCTACCGATGCGCCGCTCCAGTCGACGGGGGGAGAGGGCGCCACTATAGAGCAGCCGAGGGAGACGGAGAGGGAGAGGCTCCAGCGCCGCCATAGAGAAGGAAACGAGGGAGAGGGTCGTGCGTGGGGTGGGTGAGATAGGGTTCGGGACGGGGGTGAGAGGTGAGATTGGTTTTCTTTTTTTCGTTAGCTCGCCTCGGTACCGAGTGATTCCACCGATTTAGAGGTACCGCCCAGTTCCGAATCTATGCCGAATATTTGTTTTCCAGGAATCGCTACATTCTAGTTTCAGTTCCTACCGAACACACGAATCTGCTCTGGGTGCAGGTCCAACACATTACGTTCCATGCTGTGACACCAACCGAACACACCCTTAGCAAACTTGCATTTGCACGTGGTGGTCTATGTTTTTTTCCACGGTCTTAAAAAACGGAAACAAATTGTATTTAATGTTGCAGCCTATGTACTGAAAATACTATTCCAAGTGACGAAATAAAACTATAATGGTATCATGTATAAAGTTTGAAACACACACCTTGCAACCCATCTTATGGATGGAAGTTTATAATGCATAGTAAAATAGTGGTAAAATATGTGTTGCTACAGGGGTCTTTTTATGGGCACATGATGCAACTTACTAGGAATCTCACGATAGTAATTGATCCACATGAGAAGTGCATGTCAAAATTATGTATACTAGATGATATCCCGCGCGTTGCTGCGGAATTACATGCTACAATCTAAATTTACAATATTTCATGTAGACCTTCATATGGCAAATGTTTGAAAAGACCAATATTTGGTCAAATTCAAAGAAAGAAAGCAGATATCATAGCAATATAATACTTTTAACCATGTTTAGTATTAAATATTGGCTGGCATAGATATCATTATCCCTTACACGGTACCCAATATAACATTTATTATCGCAAAAGTATGAACGGTCTTGCAAAAATTGAATCACAATATGAAAACAGATTTTTCAGTACTTGCGACATGAGGCAGAGGCGTAACCGTGTATTCCTGCTGGAGTTCAAATCCTGTGAGGAGTGAATTTCTGGTATCTCACTCGGTCAGGATTTTTTTTTATGAAAGTTCGCCGCCAAAGAGTGAATTTCCCTTGGAGTACCGGACAAAAGGAAAGAAGAAAACAGGGTAAAGGTTGAAACTTTTCTCCAAAGATCAAGCAAAATCACAACACTTTGATGATCCAACATAAAGAAATTTGTTAGTAGTAGTAAATTTGTGCATACCAATATATGAACAATCCTTTTTTTTCTTGATCCTTTAAGTAGGATTATTTCTACTTCTGCTATTTCCTTTGTACGTAACAAAAGAAAATCTTCATCGCATTAAACCTGTCCTACATAAATGTACATCATATACAGTGTGATGAATTGAGATGTACAAATAATCGAACCAGTGTATATAGTAACGTTCTGGTGTGGATAGGGAAAGGCGCCAATACTATGTAAGTATTGAGGCAAAGTAACAATAAAAAAACGTAAGCTGCAGGAACAATGAACAGACAATATTACCTGTGAATGTTATGGTGTCAGATTAAAACTGGGGAAAATTCAGCACAAGGCACCCCTGGCTGTAAAAATTGATCTGAACTGAGTGCCTTGATGAATGAACATTATAATCTAGCAGTTTATGGTACGTAAGCCCAGAGTTGTCGATGCCTGACTGTTGCTGGAGCAGAAAACAACGGCAATCCACACTCCACCATACTGCAGAGAGGGAGAGGATATGGACAGAACAGGGAGTCCACGGCCATCTTGAGCTCCTCCAAATCACCGTAGCAGAAACGATAGCAAGTGGAAGAATGACATGAATTGATCCTACCGCTCTCTCTCCCTCTTTGCTGCTAGACTCTTATACTGACCCATCGATTACAGAAACCAGAAGAGCAATCGCACACATATTAAATTTGGGCAGACAAACAGCCAACTGATGGACTGGTCGGACGAACGATATTCTGAAGCTGAACTGAACGAAATGAATTGTCCGGTCGTCGGGGGGAGAGGAGTGGTGATTGATTGAGAAGAGGAAGCATCGGTGGCTGCTGATCGGTTGATTCATTGCTTCTTTTATTGTCAATGTCAATCTGGAGCTCTTTGATGGATTGTAGGCTAGTGTCTCCCGTGTGTTGTAGGCCTGTGGCCTCAATAATGGGCTGCACGATCGTGTGCTTATGTGAGAATTAAATGCACGAACCGGAGATTTCTCATGAAAAGAAAAATCAGAAAAAATAAATTATATGGACTGATGAGGTGGCATGCTTGCATGTTGAGAGAAATCAACTTAGTGGGTTGCTCCTATTTAGATATTATAGATGGGCTGCACGATCGTGTGCTTATGTGAGAATTAAATACACGAACCGGAGATTTCTCATGAAAAGAAAAATCAGAAAAAATAAATTATATGGACTGGTGAGGTGGCATGCTTGCATGTTAAGAAAAATCAACTTAGTGGGTTGCTCCTATTTAGATATTATAGATTCATGTGGCTTTCACTACATCCAACTAAAAAAAGCATTTGGCCAGCAAACTTGGAATGAAGCATAGATGGATGAAGAACCCTCAAGGTGAAAAAATAGAAAAGAGCGGTATCTCAACGATCTACATTGACTTGAGTCGTTAAGAAAATAGTACTATCAAGAAGGGTATGTTTCATAACGTATGGGTGACATCAAAACACCCATGGCAGTATCACCCTCCAGTTCTAGCTATGATATTCTTGAGTTCCTAATGAGCGCAGATTGCACACCGTTGGGAAACCCCAAGGGAAAGGTATGATGAGCACAACAGCAAGTTTTTCCTCAATAAGAAACCAAGGTTTAATCGACTAGTAGGATAAAGACGTGACTTCTGAAGGTGTTGTTGGCTGACTATTGACAAGACGCACTACCGATGTTAGCAACAACGTGGAACCTGCACACAACACAACCAAAATACTTTGCCCCAACTTACAGTGGGATTGTCAATCTCACCGGTTTTGCTGAACACAAAGGATTAAATGTATCGAGTGGAAGGAGATGTTTGCAGTAATTAAAGAAAACAGTGCTTGCAGCAAGTAACAGAACAAGATTGCAGTAGATAAATTTATCAGTGTAAAGAAAAGGACTGGGTCCACAGTTCACTAGAGGTGTCTCTCCATAAAGATAAATAACATGTTGGGTGAACAAATTACAGCTGGGCAATTGACAGAATACCGACCCTACATGACAAGATGATTACTATGAGATTCGTTTTGGCATTACAACATAATACATAGACCGTAATCGAACTGCGTCTATGACTGATAATCTACCATTCGGTTATCGTCTGAACCCCTTCCAGTATTAAGTTGCAAGCAACAGATTATCGCATTAACCAATGTGTGTAAAGTAAACAATAGAATTACCCTTGGATAAAACATTGTTGTTTTCTCCCTAGTAGCAACAACACATCTATAATCTTAGAATTTATTGTCACTCTTCCAGAAAACTAGAGGCATGAACCTACTATCGAGCATAAATACCCCCTCTTGGAGTTACAAGCATCTACTTGGCCAGAGTATCTACTAGCAACAGAGAGCATGCAAGATCACAAATAACATATGACAAGAATATATAATCGATCTCAACATAGTATTCAATATTCATTGGATCCCAGCAAACACAACATGTAGCATTACATAAGGATGATCTTGATCATGTAGGGAAGCTCATAAGATCTAAACATGAGGCACAAATTGGAGAAGACAACCATCTAGCTACTGCTATGGACCCATAGTCCAGGGATGATGTAATATCCCAGGTATTGGGGTTACAAAAATAGAGGAAACAGATGTGTGCATTGCATTCATGCATAGAAAATCTGGGGAATTTTCGCGCTTTAAAGTAAAACAGTCACAGTAACTGAAGCTTCACTTGACCTTGGTGGAATTGAAGTAGCTCATCAAGTCAAGCGCTATAAACCTCAATGTGACTTTGTTTAAAACCTTGTTTTGGGAAAAGATGATTTGATCTAAGGGGTTAGATCAAATGGAAATAAAAATTAACACAATAATATATTAACCAAGGATCAATTACTTGATCTTATAAAAGATCATAATATGGTAATCCTTGTCATAACATATGAACACCAATTCAATTGCAAACCAAGTAACAATAAAATGGAGAAACCATTCTTCACTTATCTTTTTCATGTCTTAAACTAATCCTTAATCCTACCATGAAACCTCAGGGTATTCACTCCACTTCAACATTGGAGTTATAACAAGAAGATCCCCTTCAGAAATAGATATTCTTCTCCATTCCAAGTTATTACACATCAAACCTAGAGAGGTGAGAGTTCTGTTATAATTATTAGAGAAGCAATAACAAACCTTGAGTTAAACCTTGGATATACATCCAAGTATTCAAATCATCATCTCTAAGAGAAACCCTAGGATATTATCTAAGACAATTCCTAGAGAGATAAATCATTTATATTTAACATAGACATTGATGATCACATCAACCTCTAGGAAGCCTAACCTTAGGTTAGTATTAAAGTCCTTCCCAAATAAGAGAGAGACCAATCATGCCAATCTTAGCTTTACCTATTTAAGAATAAAGGACAACCATTGCACTAAAATATTAGGAGTACACCATAAACCCTAGAATAACTATTCCTATATGAGAGAACTCAAGTTATGGTGTTACACTCAAATTAATGAGGCAACACTTGGACTTGGGAAAGAGAACTATCCATATACTCAGATGATTATATCATCATTCCCTGGAAAGAACCCTAAGAATTATCTCAGGCAATCTCCTGGGATATCAATTATAAAGGCCACCATAATAGCTCATCCTAGAAAATAAAATAGAAGTGCTATACCTTAGTTCATCAAGACAATGCTTGATCATGGAAGTGAGAAACCCATTTAATGAGAGATCCCTTAGGAAGCCAAACCTTGATCATTATAAATTGAGTGATGATCATAAACCCTAAGAACTTGAGGTAGAGATATTAAGAACAAGTTGATCATGCCTAATCCATGATCATGCTCTTGAGGTATGTGAGGATAACTTAAACCCTAATATGATTATTAGATATTATTCCCCACATGAAATCATAGGGAGGTAACTAGTAAACAAACCTAGACTTATATCCTAAACCCTAACTTGTGAACCACTTGGTGATCACAAGTAGAATTCTACCACACCTACATTCCACTTATTCTTCATCTAAGAAAGCTTTAGAGTAAAACTCCATACTTGATATGGTGAGAAATCATCAATCCATATGACCAAAGTTAACTATAAAAAGAACTATAACCAGTGTAGTTACTTTAATGATAAATTGAGGTTAACAATAGAAGTTAATTGGTAGAAGATAAAACCACTTCTCAAATCCTTAGTAACTAGGAAGCACATGAAATATTAAGTAAGTAAACACCTTACCATGGTTAGGGAAGATTAAACCCTAGCATGCAAAATGGTGTCATCTCATTTCTACAACCTTGAATTAAATCTCAACACTGGTTTATGTATCACTATGGTGATCATAATATAAAACCAGGCCATAATTGAGATTCAAACCAATTCCCATTAGGTGAATATGCTTAGAACCCTAGGATTGCTCACTAGTTAAATCCTATACTTAATTATGGAGCATAAGATGAACATAGTTGAAACCCTTTATTTAAAACCATGTGAGGTGATCAATCACTTACCTTTGTAATCAAGACCAAACCATTATGAGAACAATATTTACTCTAGACATTTTCAAAAATAATAATAGTGTTCATCTTAAAAGGGGGTTATAAGAGAATTTACAAAACTACAATAAATAGGTGATTCCATAAAATAATATGTAAGTGAAACAAACTCTCAATTAAGAACCCAAGACCTTATAATAATCTTTAAAATGCTTTGAGCACTAATTATACACTTTAAATAATCCAAAAGAAAGTTGTATTGCAAGGAGGAAAAGGAGTTTCAAAGACCACATAAATTCATGGCTTAATTAAAAATGTAAAAAGGAAACCACAAGGATATAAACAAAATCATGCATTACACATTTGTCTTGAGCAATAAAATAATGCAGTGACCATTGTTATCAAATCTTAATATCAATTGTCAAACACCTGCAAAATAAGAAGATTCAAATTTGAATTATAAAAACCAGAATTGAAAACAGAAAATAAAACAGAAAAAGAAGAGTAGGGGGAAAAACCACCTGGACCCTTACCTGGCCGTGCAGCCCAACAGAGCAGCCCAGTAAGCCGCCCATCAGCACCAGCCCAGCACGGCCCAGGCAACCCACGTACCCCTTCGCCGTGGATCAATACGAAGGGGAACACGACGTCTTCGTCTTCGTCTCTGGGAAGCACAGGAGCTCGACACGGCGACGCCAGCGCCACGTCCCGCGTCGCCGCCGCCAACGCTGACCGCCAGCACACGCCGAAGATCATATAAATGGCAAGGACGCCCTCAGTTTCCCTTCTTTTCGTCTCAATTGCGCTAATTCCCGAAACCCTAGCTCGCCGGCAACCATCCCGCCCCGACGATTCCGACCACCCCAACACGCGCCGTTGAGCTCAGGAGGAGCGCCTTGATGTCCTCGTTCGTCTGGTGGAGCCACAAGCCGAGGGGAGCTCGGAGATGGAGTAATTTCTCCGTTCCCTTTCGCGGAGCTGCGAGAGAAATGGAGACCGCCGCGACGCCTCCGTCTCCAATCAACGCCGGCGACCCTACAGGAAGCCTCCAGGTGATCTTGCGCGTCATTTGAGCATCATATCGAGCCCTAGCTAGCGCCGTAGCTCGCTCTCACCGTCGGCCACCGTGCGCCGCCGTCGGACATAGACGCCGCCGCCGCTCCGGCGACCATTAGGGAGCGGCGCCGCCACCATCATGTTCGTCTCGTCGCCCTGGTTCTAACGAGCCCGCGCATGACCCCGCGGGAGCAGCCCAGCGCCGGCGATCGAAGAATCGGCCGTCGGCCAGCCTTTCCCTGCCACCTCGACGCCACCGTGGCGGATGACGTGGCTAGGACCCCACCAGTCATTGACTGTGGGTGTACCCTGGCCGGGTGCGTTTAGTTAATCCGTTTCAAATTTGAATTCCAGAAAATGCTTGCAACTTCGAAATAATTTAGAAAATTCATTATAACTCAGAAAAATATAAGTAAGGTATCAAAATTCTTAGAAAATTAATCTCTATCCAATAAAAATATAATATGGAATTTTTATTTTTATAAAAATTCAATTATTTTATACTTGTTATTTAAGCCTTTAATTTTAATTCTAAATTCAATTAAAAATTCAATAATTAGGAAAACTTCATAAAATAAATAAAAACCAGTAAGTAAATAAGGAAAACATTAAAATTAATTTTTCCTTTTCTATTAACTTATTAAATCCTTGTTAGAAGGATTTTAAACCCTAATTAATAATTGTCTTAATTATTAATTCTTTAAAAATAAGAAAATGCCAAATTCAATATTATTTTTATTCCCAAGTTAATAATAACTTCAACTTTAAAATGAAGTTATTAATCTTAGAACTAGATGGTAATTAGAAAACCCTAGTTCCATTATACCTTAAATAGTAGTTCATAATTTCATGTGGGATCCTAAAACCTTAATGCCATTCAGAACCCAGCTCCATTACTTCATATGAACCTTAAATGGTTTCCAAACCTGCACCCCAAGTTAACATGTGATCATGTTATTTGAATAGTAGTCATAGAACCATAGTAGCAACTAAATACTCATCATGTCCACATAAAATATAAAAGACCTATCACTAATAGGTGGGTATCCCTTGTGCTCATTTTCATCAGACCTAGATGATCAAATGGGGTTGACCAGATGTAAACCCTAGCTCCAAACCTCAGAGACATTAACCTTACCTATCCATGCTTAGAATCACACCATTGTGATGAACCTGAATAGCAACCAGGCTTATTACCTGCATTACCTAACCATACTCCACTAAACCCTATTAGTGTTAGATAATCAATAATCATCCTACTTAGGAATCAACTATTTCTTACTTAGTAAATCCAATAGCAAACCCTAGTCAACCTTAAACCTAATTGGGATACTTCTTATTACTTAAGAAGTATGTTCTTCAAAAGTTATTCTTTTGAAGTAAACAAAGAATTATCATCAACCCTGCCTAATAGGACCTATAGACAATAGCCAGCTATCACTAGCAAGATAAACCAATCTTGATAGCACCCATGTGTAATTAATTACTTAAGATGCCTAGGCTTAACTCAACCTTACCAGCCCTAGGTACTGATGAATCCAACTATGTTGTGATCCATCTAATACTTACTCCAAGAAACTAAATGAAACCATAGTCAACCATAGAACCCCCTCAACCTAATTATCATACTTGTTCTTTATTAAAGAACATGTTCTTCAAAAGTTATTCTTTTAAAGTATATGATAATTAATCATTAACCATGCCATATAGTGCTAAAACCAGCCACTATTCATTACATGTTAAGATTATACCAAATGTTATTGTTATGTGCTATTATTGTTATTATTATTTATTACAGTACCTGTTTATAATACCAAGTAATCACACCTGAATAAGAACCTTGTTTGTGAATCACTCTAAAAATGCAACACACCCTAAACTAATCATTACCACTCACTAATCCTAAATCATCGGGGTTAGGTCACGCTTAGAGCGAATTGCATTTCATTCTTATGCATTATTACATCCTTGCCAATCTTTTAAACATCGTCCTTACCGGACGATGATGCTATTTCAGAATTTGGAGTTATTACGCATCGAAGACCTTGTCTGCATAACCTTGCAGCCAAGAAAGGCAAGTTCATCACTTGCTCATGTCATTTGAGTATTTCTATCAAATTACTTGCAAAGTATTATGGTTATCACTATTGCATAAAAACCAAAACCACTATTTTCATAACTATGAATATGACTATGTGGTGGGCAATGGAACCATGGATTGTGTTGATATGGTGGAGGTTCCATTGCAAGGGTTATATCCATCTAGGATTAAACAACAAATGTCGCCAGTGATTCTTGTGCCGTAATATCCGTGTTAACCATAAGATCCGGAGTGGGACGGAGTAGTCAAAAGTGTTTCCACCTCTCGTTCATCAACGGATGCTCATTACCGGGTGCTCATGATCTTGCGAGACTTGATGCAGGGGTGGGAACCCGTAGAAGTCCCAACGGTAATGAGGTCTATGATGGGTTGCATCTGCCGGCGTAGGAATGTATGGTAGAGCCCTGCATTGACGTCGTGGTCGGAGTCCACCCTGAAATCTATGGGAATAATGGGGCCGGCGTGGACCCAGGGTCGGAGTATGCAACAAAGGGTGGGTGTTTGAGGTAGCGGAGGAACATGATTGGCTAGACCTTATACCGGGCCTCACACCATAGGAAGTGTGGACGGGTTGCGCGCCCGGTTGGCACCAAGGTTAAGATCTCTTATGGGTAAAGCAACACACCTCTGCAGAGTGTAAAGAACCGTGACCTGTCACTCCTCGTTCGGGATAAGGAATCGCGAACGCGGAAAGGAGCTCCATGAAGTTCTAGTAAACCGGTGAAGGCTGACGGACATAGTTCTTCTGAATAAAAGCAACCTTTTGAAGAAATGATTATGAAAACCTGCATTGGTATTAGACTTTCTGGTCTAATGCTGTAGCTAGTGCATTAAACACCTCTTTCCTATAATGAACTTGTTGAGTACGCTCGTACTCATCCCACTCTTAAATCCCCTGCTTAGATATGGAGGCATCGAAGGAGGATCTACAGTGCAACTCGAAGAGCGAGGCGTCAACAACTACTTCAAGATACAGGACCCTGTCAGAGGAGTCAGATACCACATCCATCAAGGAGAAAACCTAGTTTAGCCATAGAAGGGAACTAGCTTCCTAAATCTAGCTCCTAATTAGCTAGAATCTATTCTTAGCCTCTGTAGCTAGTTAAATACTCTACTAATAGAGTCCGTGATAAGATTAGACTACGAGTCGTTCTTCTGGAATTTATTTGCAGTTTTACCTCATTGTATAGTAGGAGGCTATGATGATCTTATGTAACAGAGTTGATGTTGTAATTCTATAGACATACCTTGGACCCGCATATGTTTCTGTTGTACCACTCTGAGCGATATAATACTAGTGGAACGGTGTTTCATTGGTGTTATATCAGACTTGCATACTACACCATGCAGTGGTATGCTGGGTCACCACAGATGAACTACTCACGCATCACTTCGGAGGCGGGCATGGCGATGTAGATGCCTCATGCGATGATCTCCCCCTTCGGCAGGGTGCCGGGAAGAGCTTCAGAACCCTCCCAAGCTAGGGTCTGCAATGGCAGCCGCGACGGAACTTTTCGTGGATGGAGGCTCGGGTATTCAGGGTTTTCGTGAGATCGTGAATAAATAGGCGGAAGGGCGAGGTAGGTGGAGGCCAGGGGGCCACACCACCCCTAGGCGCGAGCCAAGGCCAGGCCGCGCCTAGGGCTGGTCTGGCCACCTTGTTGCCTTTCTTCGACCCCCCCCTCTGGACTCTGTCTTCGTTACAGAATTTTTTTGATTTCGGCTTTTGTTTCGTCCAATTCCGAGAATTTTTCCTGTACAACTTTTCTGAAATACAAAACAATAGAAAATAGGGAACTAGCACTGTATCACATTGTTAATAGAAAATGTATAAAAGTTCAACGAAGCATGAGCAAAACATATACAAATTGGTGTAAAATAATCATAGAGCATCAAAAATTATAGATACATTTGAGACGTATCAGTTCCAAACCGGATGATTCGGGGTTGTTCCCCTGATATTTTGGGCCCCGATTGTACCGGCAGATTGACCCTAGGATTAAAACCCTTTAAAGGAGACCTATAGGATTGGTAGTGTCTATAGGAAGTTTTCCTAGGTAAACCAAATACTTCTTATGACTTGAGATGGATATTCACTTGAGAATAATCCTGACACACTTGAGTCAACCTTTCTTATCTATCCTTCCTAAGTGAAGTTAGTTAGCTAATCCCAAATATGTAGCATACATTAAGTCCTTCAAACCATAGATGAGTAGATCACAGTTGGTATACAATACATGGTAGTCCAAAGAGAGGGTACAACCATAAGGAAGATATCCTATTGGAAGATGTGAACCAACACATGTTATAGTTAAATAAGAATTACTCAGACCTGCACTAGAAGTAATATCAAGTGATGAAGATAATTAAGATATCCTAATAGAAGATGTAGACCCAGACAAGTAATAGGGTAAGTAAAATTTATCTAAACTTGTGAAACAACTGATAGTAAGTGATACAAACAAGTGATATGAGTAGTATAGACCATGATGAGTCAATCATGGGAAATAAGGAAGAGGGATAGGAATAAAATATGCCTATCTACATAGTAATGATAGTAACCATATAAGATTCACTTGAGAATCAAAATGTGATGGAGTGGAACATCATAAATATTTAGGAGGAGAATAATAAGAAGCCAGTTGTTCAACAATAGTGCAAGAATTGTGTTTTAAAAACCATGGGAAGTGTGCCAAGCACATCCAGACCATAGTCTTATGATAGAAACACTTGGAAGTATAGGAGATATATCCTAATAAATAGGTATTCAGAGTAGCCATGCTAGAACTAAATGTATCACTAGAAGTAGTCCTCAATAGCACGTATATATGGTATACTATTTTGTTAGAACTTCCAAAGAAAACTAGGTTAACTTTAACTATCCTAGGCCATTCTGTTTCAAGTTTGTCTCATTGCAAATGTGCAATTAAGATAAATGTTGAGATAAATAGTAGAATTCACGTATTCGTGCTAAGTATCACGATATAAACCTATCTTATGTGGTGTTGTATACTACACATCAGAGCCTGATATTTAGAGATGTCTTACTCAACTATTATATTCAGGCTTATGATGATGTGTAATATAAGCACAAAGCTGAATCTTCTTGGATTTTCATTGATTGACTAGATCCATACATGAAGTTTGACTTTGATATGCAAATGCATGTTGCAATATCAAGTTCTTACTTGATGCTATAGATCTAGAGGGTAATGATATTCATGTGAGGAAGTGGCGAATTCTAAAGATTCCGAAGATAAGATGAAGGTTCATCAGAAGAAATAAGTAAAGTTGTGGGAAGCAACCACAATACTCTGAAGGAAGTACAATCAGAAACTCATGCTTACCTCAATAGAGGAGTACTTTAGTACGAAAGAAGCATGAAGGTGAGAAAGATAATGATTATGGTGAAGCTCAAGCAGATCCATAATTAATATAGAAGAGGGAATGCATGGGAAATCACCTTGGATACTATATTCACAGTGGTTTTCTTGCAAAATAAACCCTGAATGAAGAAAGATGACCTATGAAACCATAGCAGATATAAGAAGACCATAGTTGATATCAGAAGACCACAATTGGTATAGGATCAATATTGCGAGATAAAGCAGAAGATGTCTCGTCCAGTTGATCAGAACCTATAACAGAATCCATTTTTAGATATCAAATAGCCACAGTTGGTATAATAACCACAGCTGGTATCAGTTGGTATTACAAATAGTCCACGATTTAATTAATTGTAACAAAAGTTTGTGATCGAACAAATAAAATTTTTGTCAGCCAAATAGCTAGATCTATAATCATTTAGTTGAAGGATTCACATTGGATGTCCACAATTGAGTGGATACACCACAAACATTCTTCACGAGACCTTAGAAGAAGTAAAACCCATAAGTTAGAACCAGACCAATATTCCAACCCTAAGTCCAATAGTTGGAAGATAAGGAGTTGAAGACCATAAGAAAACTCTAAGGGGTAGAGTAAAATATTGAGTTGGATGTACAATGACTCAATACTTTGAGTAAGATATAGAGAAGAAGGTCTGAACTGAGAGGAAGTTCGATCTTATTTTCATAAGATTGTTGAACACTACTTTCAGAAGGATGTCGTACAGAAGCCGAGGTTCATACCTCGAGGAAGTAATAATTGGACTATAACTTGAGAAAGTGAGTAATATCTACTCAGAAGTACGAAAGCTCAAGTAAGTCAAAGATAAAGAAGTTGGACAAAGGAAATGTCAGAGACCAAATACAGCTCAAGAAGGCCAAAGACCGAAGGAAATTGACCATACCAGAACCACAGACTAATAGAATGATTCCTTTTATGGAACCTAAATAACCCAAAATAGTTATAGGTATCAATTATAAACCATGATTGGATGGACTAAATGAGTCAAATCCAATCTTAGGGAAATAAACCATCACGAACAATTCCATGGTAAAGTACCTTACCAAGTACCATTATTGCAGTTTTGGTAGTAAGGGAAAACAAAGAACTATTTAGCAATTAGGAGTTTATTATCAAATTAGTCTTCAGATAAGACTAGCAGCACCAGAATAAGACTTAATCATTGAATCTTCAAAGAGAAAGGAAACAAGCTTATAGAGTTGGAAGAAATCAAAGAATAAAAGAAAGAACCATGGTTCAGAGACAGACACTAATGGATTCCAGGAAGAAACTGGACAAGGGATATATTCAATTATATCTAGTGAGATCACCACGGAGTTCGAGAGAAGTCGTAGTCTGCACAAGTCAGAGCTACACTCCGAAACGTGAGAGACTTCAAACTTCGAGGATGAAGTTTAGTTTAAGGGGTAGAGACTGTAATATCCCAGGTATTGGGGTTACAAAAATAGAGGAAACAGATGTGTGCATTGCATTCATGCATAGAAAATCTGGGGAATTTTCGCGCTTTAAAGTAAAACAGTCACAGTAACTGAAGTTTCACTTGACCTTGGTGGAATTGAAGTAGCTCATCAAGTCAAGCGCTATAAACCTCAATGTGACTTTGTTTAAAACCTTGTTTTGGGAAAAGATGATTTGATCTAAGGGGTTAGATCAAATGGAAATAAAAATTAACACAATAATATATTAACCAAGGATCAATTACTTGATCTTATAAAAGATCATAATATGGTAATCCTTGTCATAACATATGAACACCAATTCAATTGCAAACCAAGTAACAATAAAATGGAGAAACCATTCTTCACTTATCTTTTCCATGTCTTAAACTAATCCTTAATCCTACCATGAAACCTCAGGGTATTCACTCCACTTCAACATTGGAGTTATAACAAGAAGATCCCCTTCAGAAATAGATATTCTTCTCCATTCCAAGTTATTACACATCAAACCTAGAGAGGTGAGAGTTCTGTTATAATTATTAGAGAAGCAATAACAAACCTTGAGTTAAACCTTGGATATACATCCAAGTATTCAAATCATCATCTCTAAGAGAAACCCTAGGATATTATCCAAGACAATTCCTAGAGAGATAAATCATTTATATTTAACATAGACATTGATGATCACATCAACCTCTAGGAAGCCTAACCTTAGGTTAGTATTAAAGTCCTTCCCAAATAAGAGAGAGACCAATCATGCCAATCTTAGCTTTACCTATTTAAGAATAAAGGACAACCATTGCACTAAAATATTAGGAGTACACCATAAACCCTAGAATAACTATTCCTATATGAGAGAACTCAAGTTATGGTGTTACACTCAAATTAATGAGGCAACACTTGGACTTGGGAAAGAGAACTATCCATATACTCAGATGATTATATCATCATTCCCTGGAAAGAACCCTAAGAATTATCTCAGGCAATCTCCTGGGATATCAATTATAAAGGCCACCATAATAGCTCATCCTAGAAAATAAAATAGAAGTGCTATACCTTAGTTCATCAAGACAATGCTTGATCATGGAAGTGAGAAACCCATTTAATGAGAGATCCCTTAGGAAGCCAAACCTTGATCATTATAAATTGAGTGATGATCATAAACCCTAAGAACTTGAGGTAGAGATATTAAGAACAAGTTGATCATGCCTAATCCATGATCATGCTCTTGAGGTATGTGAGGATAACTTAAACCCTAATATGATTATTAGATATTATTCCCCACATGAAATCATAGGGAGGTAACTAGTAAACAAACCTAGACTTATATCCTAAACCCTAACTTGTGAACCACTTGGTGATCACAAGTAGAATTCTACCACACCTACATTCCACTTATTCTTCATCTAAGAAAGCTTTAGAGTAAAACTCCATACTTGATATGGTGAGAAATCATCAATCCATATGACCAAAGTTAACTATAAAAAGAACTATAACCACTGTAGTTACTTTAATGATAAATTGAGGTTAACAATAGAAGTTAATTGGTAGAAGATAAAACCACTTCTCAAATCCTTAGTAACTAGGAAGCACATGAAATATTAAGTAAGTAAACACCTTACCATGGTTAGGGAAGATTAAACCCTAGCATGCAAAATGGTGTCATCTCATTTCTACAACCTTGAATTAAATCTCAACACTGGTTTATGTATCACTATGGTGATCATAATATAAAACCAGGCCATAATTGAGATTCAAACCAATTCCCATTAGGTGAATATGCTTAGAACCCTAGGATTGCTCACTAGTTAAATCCTATACTTAATTATGGAGCATAAGATGAACATAGTTGAAACCCTTTATTTAAAACCATGTGAGGTGATCAATCACTTACCTTTGTAATCAAGACCAAACCATTATGAGAACAATATTTACTCTAGACATTTTCAAAAATAATAATAGTGTTCATCTTAAAAGGGGGTTATAAGAGAATTTACAAAACTACAATAAATAGGTGATTCCATAAAATAATATGTAAGTGAAACAAACTCTCAATTAAGAACCCAAGACCTTATAATAATCTTTAAAATGCTTTGAGCACTAATTATACACTTTAAATAATCCAAAAGAAAGTTGTATTGCAAGGAGGAAAAGGAGTTTCAAAGACCACATAAATTCATGGCTTAATTAAAAATGTAAAAAGGAAACCACAAGGATATAAACAAAATCATGCATTACACATTTGTCTTGAGCAATAAAATAATGCAGTGACCATTGTTATCAAATCTTAATATCAATTGTCAAACACCTGCAAAATAAGAAGATTCAAATTTGAATTATAAAAGCCAGAATTGAAAACAGAAAATAAAACAGAAAAAGAAGAGTAGGGGGAAAAACCACCTGGACCCTTACCTGGCCGTGCAGCCCAACAGAGCAGCCCAGTAAGCCGCCCATCAGCACCAGCCCAGCACGGCCCAGGCAACCCACGTACCCCTTCGCTGTGGATCAATACGAAGGGGAACACGACGTCTTCGTCTTCGTCTCTGGGGAGCACAGGAGCTCGACACGGCGACGCCAGCGCCACGTCCCGCGTCGCCGCCGCCAACGCTGACCGCCAGCACACGCCGAAGATCATATAAATGGCAAGGACGCCCTCACTTTCCCTTCTTTTCGTCTCAATTGCGCTAATTCCCGAAACCCTAGCTCGCCGGCAACCATCCCGCCCCGACGATTCCGACCACCCCAACACGCGCCGTTGAGCTCAGGAGGAGCGCCTTGATGTCCTCGTTCGTCTGGTGGAGCCACAAGCCGAGGGGAGCTCGGAGATGGAGTAATTTCTCCGTTCCCTTTCGCGGAGCTGCGAGAGAAATGGAGACCGCCGCGACGCCTCCGTCTCCAATCAACGCCGGCGACCCTACAGGAAGCCTCCAGGTGATCTTGCGCGTCATTTGAGCATCATATCGAGCCCTAGCTAGCGCCGTAGCTCGCTCTCACCATCGGCCACCGTGCGCCGCCGTCGGACATAGACGCCGCCGCCGCTCCGGCGACCATTAGGGAGCGGCGCCGCCACCATCATGTTCGTCTCGTCGCCCTGGTTCTAACGAGCCCGCGCATGACCCCGCGGGAGCAGCCCAACGCCGGCGACCGTCGGCAACTGGCCGTCGGCCAGCCTTTCCCTGCCACCTCGACGCCACCGTGGCGGATGACGTAGCTAGGACCCCACCAGTCATTGACTGTGGGTGTACCCTGGCCGGGTGCGTTTAGTTAATCCGTTTCAAATTTGAATTCCAGAAAATGCTTGCAACTTCGAAATAATTTAGAAAATTCATTATAACTCAGAAAAATATAAGTAAGGTATCAAAATTCTTAGAAAATTAATCTCTATCCAATAAAAATATAATATGGAATTTTTATTTTTATAAAAATTCAATTATTTTATACTTGTTATTTAAGCCTTTAATTTTAATTCTAAATTCAATTAAAAATTCAATAATTAGGAAAACTTCATAAAATAAATAAAAACCAGTAAGTAAATAAGGAAAACATTAAAATTAATTTTTCCTTTTCTATTAACTTATTAAATCCTTGTTAGAAGGATTTTAAACCCTAATTAATAATTGTCTTAATTATTAATTCTTTAAAAATAAGAAAATGCCAAATTCAATATTATTTTTATTCCCAAGTTAATAATAACTTCAACTTTAAAATGAAGTTATTAATCTTAGAACTAGATGGTAATTAGAAAACCCTAGTTCCATTATACCTTAAATAGTAGTTCATAATTTCATGTGGGATCCTAAAACCTTAATGCCATTCAGAACCCAGCTCCATTACTTCATATGAACCTTAAATGGTTTCCAAACCTGCACCCCAAGTTAACATGTGATCATGTTATTTGAATAGTAGTCATAGAACCATAGTAGCAACTAAATACTCATCATGTCCACATAAAATATAAAAGACCTATCACTAATAGGTGGGTATCCCTTGTGCTCATTTTCATCAGACCTAGATGATCAAATGGGGTTGACCAGATGTAAACCCTAGCTCCAAACCTCAGAGACATTAACCTTACCTATCCATGCTTAGAATCACACCATTGTGATGAACCTGAATAGCAACCAAAGCTTATTACCTGCATTACCTAACCATACTCCACTAAACCCTATTAGTGTTAGATAATCAATAATCATCCTACTTAGGAATCAACTATTTCTTACTTAGTAAATCCAATAGCAAACCCTAGTCAACCTTAAACCTAATTGGGATACTTCTTATTACTTAAGAAGTATGTTCTTCAAAAGTTATTCTTTTGAAGTAAACAAAGAATTATCATCAACCCTGCCTAATAGGACCTATAGACAATAGCCAGCTATCACTAGCAAGATAAACCAATCTTGATAGCACCCATGTGTAATTAATTACTTAAGATGCCTAGGCTTAACTCAACCTTACCAGCCCTAGGTACTGATGAATCCAACTATGTTGTGATCCATCTAATACTTACTCCAAGAAACTAAATGAAACCATAGTCAACCATAGAACCCCCTCAACCTAATTATCATACTTGTTCTTTATTAAAGAACATGTTCTTCAAAAGTTATTCTTTTAAAGTATATGATAATTAATCATTAACCATGCCATATAGTGCTAAAACCAGCCACTATTCATTACATGTTAAGATTATACCAAATGTTATTGTTATGTGCTATTATTGTTATTATTATTTATTACAGTACCTGTTTATAATACCAAGTAATCACACCTGAATAAGAACCTTGTTTGTGAATCACTCTAAAAATGCAACACACCCTAAACTAATCATTACCACTCACTAATCCTAAATCATCGGGGTTAGGTCACGCTTAGAGCGAATTGCATTTCATTCTTATGCATTATTACATCCTTGCCAATCTTTTAAACATCGTCCTTACCGGACGATGATGCTATTTCAGAATTTGGAGTTATTACGCATCGAAGACCTTGTCTGCATAACCTTGCAGCCAAGAAAGGCAAGTTCATCACTTGCTCATGTCATTTGAGTATTTCTATCAAATTACTTGCAAAGTATTATGGTTATCACTATTGCATAAAAACCAAAACCACTATTTTCATAACTATGAATATGACTATGTGGTGGGCAATGGAACCATGGATTGTGTTGATATGGTGGAGGTTCCATTGCAAGGGTTATATCCATCTAGGATTAAACAACAAATGTCGCCAGTGATTCTTGTGCCGTAATATCCGTGTTAACCATAAGATCCGGAGTGGGACGGAGTAGTCAAAAGTGTTTCCACCTCTCGTTCATCAACGGATGCTCATTACCGGGTGCTCATGATCTTGCGAGACTTGATGCAGGGGTGGGAACCCGTAGAAGTCCCAACGGTAATGAGGTCTATGATGGGTTGCATCTGCCGGCGTAGGAATGTATGGTAGAGCCCTGCATTGACGTCGTGGTCGGAGTCCACCCTGAAATCTATGGGAATAATGGGGCCGGCGTGGACCCAGGGTCGGAGTATGCAACAAAGGGTGGGTGTTTGAGGTAGCGGAGGAACATGATTGGCTAGACCTTATACCGGGCCTCACACCATAGGAAGTGTGGACGGGTTGCGCGCCCGGTTGGCACCAAGGTTAAGATCTCTTATGGGTAAAGCAACACACCTCTGCAGAGTGTAAAGAACCGTGACCTGTCACTCCCTGTTCCGGGATAAGGAACTGCGAACGCGGCCGGAAAGGAGCTCCATGAAGTTCTAGTAAACCGGTGAAGGCTGACGGACATAGTTCTTCTGAATAAAAGCAACCTTTTGAAGAAATGATTATGAAAACCTGCATTGGTATTAGACTTTCTGGTCTAATGCTGTAGCTAGTGCATTAAACACCTCTTTCCTATAATGAACTTGTTGAGTACGCTCGTACTCATCCCACTCTTAAATCCCCTGCTTAGATATGGAGGCATCGAAGGAGGATCTACAGTGCAACTCGAAGAGCGAGGCGTCAACAACTACTTCAAGATACAGGACCCTGTCAGAGGAGTCAGATACCACATCCATCAAGGAGAAAACCTAGTTTAGCCATAGAAGGGAACTAGCTTCCTAAATCTAGCTCCTAATTAGCTAGAATCTATTCTTAGCCTCTGTAGCTAGTTAAATACTCTACTAATAGAGTTCGTGATAAGATTAGACTACGAGTCGTTCTTCTGGAATTTATTTGCAGTTTTACCTCATTGTATAGTAGGAGGCTGTGATGATCTTATGTAACAGAGTTGATGTTGTAATTCTATAGACATACCTTGGACCCGCATATGTTTCTGTTGTACCACTCTGAGCGATATAATACTAGTGGAACGGTGTTTCATTGGTGTTATATCAGACTTGCATACTACACCATGCAGTGGTATGCCGGGTCACCACAGATGAACTACTCACGCATCACTTCGGAGGCGGGCATGGCGATGTAGATGCCTCATGCGATGATCTCCCCCTTCGGCAGGGTGCCGGGAAGAGCTTCAGAACCCTCCCAAGTTAGGGTCTGCAATGGCAGCCGCGACGGAACTTTTCGTGGATGGAGGCTCGGGTATTCAGGGTTTTCGTGAGATCGTGAATAAATAGGCGGAAGGGCGAGGTAGGTGGAGGCCAGGGGGCCACACCACCCCTAGGCGCGAGCCAAGGCCAGGCCGCGCCTAGGGCTGGTCTGGCCACCTTGTTGCCTTTCTTCGACCCCCCCTCTGGACTCTGTCTTCGTTACAGATTTTTTTTGATTTCGGCTTTTGTTTCGTCCAATTCCGAGAATTTTTCCTGTACAACTTTTCTGAAATACAAAACAACAGAAAACAGGGAACTAGCACTGTATCACATTGTTAATAGAAAATGTATAAAAGTTCAACGAAGCATGAGCAAAACATATACAAATTGGTGTAAAATAATCATAGAGCATCAAAAATTATAGATACATTTGAGACGTATCAGTTCCAAACCGGATGATTCGGGGTTGTTCCCCTGATATTTCGGGCCCCGATTGTACCGGCAGATTGAGCATATTTTTAGAGTGTCCAAAGTGGCGCAACTCTCTAGAATGCCCTAGACATTTCCCCCGATATTCTAGAACCCTGTCATTCCAGCCCATCCTCGCCAAGTTCTGGGTACTTCTGAAAGTGGTCAATGCGGCACGTCTCTTTGGAATGCCCTAGACCAAAGTTTGGATGTTCGCACGGATGTTCATGATACATGTTTACACTCCATGGTAGAACTGCATTAACCAGAAACATAATACATGTGTGGTTTCATGAACAACATCGTGTCCATAGTAAGCCTCTAATACTAGCCCGTTGTTTAATGATGGCTAAGGTTTCCTAACCATAGACATGCGTTGTTGAATAATAATGCAGTCATGTCATTAGGATAATGGCGTGATGAACATACCTAACAAAGCAAAGCAACTAGATCGTGTCACTGTGTTTAAATTGATGCAGTTTTCCAGTGTCAAGTATCCCGATCCTTTGAAAGAACGAGATGTCACCTAAAGGAGGGGTGAATATGCGTTTTAAAAACAATTGTGGATTTCGCTTGTAAGAATGCGGAATTAAACTAAAGTTTAATTTACAAGCACATAACCTAAATAAGCTAGGCTCAACTAGGTGCACCAACAACAAGTTTAGCTAAACAAGATAGACACAAGTGATAAGCAAGATAACTACTCCAAGCACAATAACTATCATAAGGAAATAAGAGCATCTCCAGTCGCGTCCCCCAAACCGTCCCCCAAAGGGATTTGGGGCGCGCCGGACAAAAAAAGCGTTCCAGCCGCGTCCCCCAAAGCCCTTTTTTGTCCGGCGCGCCCCTATACGGTGTCCGGCGCCCCGAGCCCGTCCCCGTCCCACAGGGGACGCTCCGGGGACGCCGGACACAACGAAAAGCGAGGCCAACCGACGCGGGCCCGACCCGTCAGCGGCACGGAAGGCTAAAACCCCGTCGCCTACCTTTGGTCAAGCGACGTTAATGGCGTCCCTGTTTTCCCAGGCGACGCAGGGACGCGTCTCGTCGTGCATGGCCGCGTGGCCGTCCGCGCCGGAGTTATTGCGTGCAACCACACGCTGCCGCGGGTGTTTTTTGGCGGCCTGCAGTTAGCGCCGCTCATAATCCTTCTCGTCGCCGCCGCCTCCCCCTCCCAGATCCTCTCCTCGCCGCTCAAAAAATGTCGTCCTCCCGCAAGATCGCCGCGGCGAACGGCTTCGGACGCGGCAGCCTCACCGTGGCGGAGGCGTGGGCGCTGTACCGCGCCCGGTATCCAGTCCCGCCGGACATGCGGCTGCCAAGCAGCGGCGGCTGGAAGATGGCCGCGAACGGCATTGGCGTTCCGCCGCCGCCGAAGCCGCGCACGGACCAATGGTGGGACGCCGTCAAGGCCCGTCGGGCTCAACTCACCGCCCAGGAGCGGAGGGATCCGACGTGGGCGATCGACAACAACGACGCCTGGTGGACGTCGTACTTCCAGGCGAAGTACGACGTCGAGATGCGCAGCACCGACGGGCTCGTCGGTGGCCCCAACAGCTGGAACAAGGACGGCCGCGCTCGTTCGGGGCGTTCCGGGCGCACCCTCGAGAACGTCATCCGCGGCCTCCGCAACGGCGCTCCGCGGCTGGAGATGCCGTCGTCGCCGCAGCCGTCTCCTCAATGGCAGCCGAGGAGGACGACTTACTCGTCCTCCTCGCACTCTTCTTCCTCGGGACCGGCGCGATCGGCGCGATCGACGCCGTCCTCGTCGTATCGGTCGGCGCCCTACACCGTCTCCAAACGGGAGGTCAAGGAGGAGCCGGCGACGCCCGTCAACACGAGGCGTGGCGGTAGCGGCAGCGGGCGGCAGCAAGGGAGGCGCGGCGGCGCCCTCCTCATCCCGAAGCCGGAGGTGAAGGAGGAGCCGGAGGAAGCGTCGCAGCGGCGCCGTCGGGCGGAGTACGAGCGGCAGTAGCGGCTCATCGCCAGCAGCGACGACCCCGAGGACTGCCCAGGGCTGCGGGCGGCGTTCATGGCGTCCATGGACGACAAGGACGCCTGGAGGGGCGACCTGGACGCGGCGATCGCCATGTCCATCCTCGACTCCGGCAAGCCGCTGGTGGACCTCACCGACGACGGCGAGGCAGGACCAAGCGGCTTGGTGAAGGACGAGCCCGTGGACGAGCCCGTCGACGAGCGCGGCAGCGTGAGGTCGTCACCGACGAGATGTACAACTTCCAGCAGTACTACGACGCCTCCGGCCGCCGCAAGCGGTTCTAGATTAGGTTTAGTTTTAAAGTTAGTCAAATTTCGTTCGAATCTATGTAAATTTGGACGAATCTAATCGAATCTAGTTAAGTTTAAAATTTGCGAAATTTTGTTTGGGGGACGCGACTGGGGAGCGACGTCCCCCAAACGCGGCACGAACGAAACACGTCCCCCAAACGCTCAATCCGGCGCGGTTTGGGGGACGCTTTGGGGGACGCGATTGGAGATGCTCTAAATGACTCGGGTATAGAGATAACCTATGCACGGGAGACGAAGATGTATTCCTGTGTTCCCTCACACGAAGTGAGGTACGTCACGTTGGAGAGATGTGGGCTACCAAGAAGGTCCCCCGAATGCCACGAAGGCTCACATTCTTCTCCAAGCAAATACCACGAAGGACAAAGGCCATCTCCTTATGGCTAGCTTTTCATCCACTCTGGAGATGTCAAGCTCCACACCCACTTCACAAGCTCGACAAAGAAGCCTTCGCCTCTTCACAATCTTCCACAAAGAGATCACCGGAGCACCAACCACCAATCCAACTAGGAGGTCACCTTCCAAGAGTAACAAGCTCACGGTATCTCGCTCGAACTAACCATAATGGAAAGATCAACACTATGCAATGATGCAAAGCAAGAGCACCAAAGGTGTTCAAATCCTTCACACTCAAGTCCCGCCAGAGCAACAAGTGCTATGGAGGAATTAAAAAGGAAGAACAATGGAGGAAATCAACAAATAACTCCAAGATCTAGATCTCAAGAGTTCCCCTCACTTAGAGTAGGAATTGATTGATAGAGATTGTAGATCTAGATCTCCTCTTCCAAATTCTTCAGGAAGATGCAAGAATCATACGAGGAATGGGAGAGAAAGCAAGCTTTTGAAGTTCAACAATGGAGTATGAGAGAGATATCTAAATGAATGGTTGATCTAACCTTCTCAAGGAGAAAGAAAGACTATTTATAATCAAAGGGATAAAACTAGCCGTTTGGAGGAATTGTGCGACCCAATCCGGCTGTAAAATCGGCGGTGTCGATTTACACACCCAACTGGTCCGACGCACAGACCGGTGAGCCGGAATGCTCGCCGGAATGGCAACTAGTACACAAGGTTGGGCTGGCTCAAAATCATGCGCTAGCTTAAACTCGGCGGGCCAAAATTAGTTTGGCAGTCGCTGGGTTAACGCTCGGTACAGCCTTTCGGCATATACCCATGGTTTTTGAGTCACTGACCAATCGCCGATTAGTCGCCGACTAATCGCCGAGTCATCACGGCGTGGCTGGGTCGCGAAGGCGACTTGACTAACGGAGCAAGTCGTGCCATGTCACTGGCTCAGCGGCGACTTCCTGCGACTATACAGCGGCTTAGGAGGAGAGGCTCGAGCCGCCACCGGATTTTAGAGAGAAAGGGAGAGAAAGTGCAGAGCTCAGGAGGTTGCAAGGCCGGCGGCGCTAGGAGGAAGGAGAGGGTCGCGCGGCGAGGCTGCGAGGCTGGCTGCCTCCGTCCGCCGCCGCTCCTCACCGGCGGCGCAGAGGCTGGCGGCGCTAGGAGGAGGCTAGGAGGAGGCAAAGGTTGGCCGTTCAGATTCTAGGTTTTAGTGACGGGGGTAGGCTGGGAGTTGTTAGTTGGGCTGGGCCTGGCAGGCCTGGGTGTGATAGATGACATGTCTGGAGGCAGAGGCTGGCCGTTCAGACTCTGCTGTTACACGTTTGATGTTACAAAGATTGAAAAAAACTGCTAGTACATGCTAGGCGACTTGGGGCGACTATACAAGGCCTAGTCACCGAGTCAAGTCACGAAGTCACGAGTCTCGGCCTCGGCGACTTGACTTGACTCGGCGACTCAAAAATCATGCATATACCATAACATTCCAGCGGCAACAGGTTGGTTCCAGCGGTGAGCCCATTCCTCCTTATTGAGGAAAAAGTGAGAGGAGATCTAGATCTACATTCCCACCAATTAATATCCTTTATTAGTGAGGAGAATATAGTGGATCTAGATCTTGGAGTTTTTTGGGGGATTTATTTGTTCTTCCTCTCTTATTTCCCAATAAGCATTTGTACTTTGGTGGAATTTGAGAGATAAGTATTTGAGCAAAGGGTCTAGGACTTCCCTTTTGGTGGAAAGGCTCTAGGAGAATACAATGAGCCATCATGGCGTTTGGGAGCATTGTGCCTCCACACCTCTCCAACGGAGAGTAGCACTCGCAAGAGTGTGAACTTCGGGATACACCGTCGTCTCCGTGTGCCTCGGTTATTTATATACTCAAGCTCTTTATTTATGCGCTTTACTTTGTGATAGATTTTATGCTTGAAGTTATATATATTTATATCACATAGTTGCATGTCTTGCTTACAGTAAGTTGTTGGTGAAAATAGGTGTTCCTAGTTAAGCGTTGGTTTTAGTCCTCATTTGTTAAGCTCATATCGTAAATTGTTAAACCGCCTATTCACCCCTCTAGGCAACACCCCTGTCCTTCTAATTGGTATCAGAACCGGGTCTATCATTTTAGGATTCACCATCTTGAGAGTGAAGATCTAGGCTAGGACATTAGTGCACAATGACACTTTTATATTCTTTTTTTGCGGGTACACTTTTATATTCGATAACACAAATTATGATGTTTGGAAAATTTGCGTTCCTAATCATTTTTGGGCCATGGACCCAAATAAGGAACAAATTGTAGATATAGGTTTTTCTCCTCCAATAGATTCCCAAAATCTATCTTTATAGGATGAGAAAATTTTATATCTCAATGCTCAAGCTTCTAATGTGCTTGCTAATGCTTTGAGCAATGTAGATACTTTTGCAATCATGCCTTTTCGGAGCTCTCATGAGTTATGGACAAAACTTCAAGAAGTATATGATGTGTCCAATGCTACTGAGGATGGTTGTATTCCCTCCACTTTCGGTCGTGATGAACTTTCATCCACTTCACCAACGTGTGGCAAGACACAAGGAAGTGCTAAGGTGAGTGGTGATGAACATTGCAATGTTGATTATGAATTTATTATTGATGATCCTTCATCTATCTCATTGCAATACTTCATCTTTGGATTTAAACACTTCTAGCACCGTAAATGCTATACATTGTTGTGTTGATAGTCTTTGCATATCATTTGCAAATTGTTTATCTACATCTCATGATGACATGTTTGTTATTCCTTATTTCTATGATAAAAGTACTTCTATTTCCTCTAGTATTTGTCTAACTAACAATGTAGAGGAAACGAAAGATACTATGTGTCAAGTCGAGGCTTGAAGTAGCTCATTATGTCCATCATCTCTCGGTTCCCATATATGCCTTATGGCTAGGACTTCTACGATATCTCCTACCTTGGAAGATTATCTTTCTCGTGGTGATGAAGATGAAGATTATTAAGAAGAGGAGGATGATGTTGTCTCCTTAAAAAAGAAGGGTGAGTTGTAATTTCATGCTCTTCGTAAAGATAAATTGTTTGCTCTAACTTCCTTGAAATTTTGACTATTGCTATTGAGAGCAAGAAAATTATCGAGAAAATGCCAGATCATGAGCCTAATTATTCTAATGAAATTGCAACTCTAAGTCAAGATCTTGAAGAAAAACAAACCACCAAGAAATCTACTGAGGAGTCTTTTGCTCTAGAATTGCCTAAAGTAAAAGAATCCTGTGATAGAGTTTTTGAAGTGGCGAAGGAGCTTGACATTAAAACAATAATGTGCTTGTAGTTGCAAATGATAAACTCCGTGAGGATTTTGAGCACCTAAAAAGTGGCTCTAGTAAGTGGATATAAGGTCCCTGAATCAGCGTGTGGTTCTTTGTTTAAGAGCTTCTGAACTTGCACATTTTTTTAAAGCAGCAACAGCACAAAGATAAAGGTAAGTTGACGAGCTATGATAGATCTTCAGCTTTACTTGCTGCAAAGGCGTGTACTGTCCTTAGACAAAGTAAAAAAGAACTCTGGACAAAGCAGGGAGAGAGATTGGCCCTTCCGAAATAAAATTGATCTCTCTGATCCCACAAAACATCTGGCAAACATTTTTGAAGAACGGTATGAGATTCAGGTGTTGCTTCCATCAACATGAGCCCTTTACATATTTCTGAAGAATGAAGACCGAAACCTAGGCATCTCTTCTGGAACGAGCGTGTAAACTCCATGAGCGCAAAAATGCTGAACAGTCTTATATATTCACTAAAAAAAAGTCTGACTCTCCTATCAAAGTATCAATCGGAACAAGAATATGCAGACAGCCCCGGTCTTTCACTTTATTGATATCAGAGATGCAATTACAAATTTACAATGAGGTATCAGGCCTTTGTTTATGGGATAGGTACATGCCTTAGCTACATGGGCTCTCGAAGATACGATGACAGCGTTTAGTTTTCACACACAAAAGGAATCCAGATATCCTACAAGACATACTTAACATGACATTCAAGATACAGCAACAATTATACACATCAAAATCTTCTGAAAAGTCCAGGAATACCTAATTACAATTACATACATAGAATTTTCGCAACTAAAACTTCAGAGTGGAATGCCCCTCAAACTTCAGAATTTGTTACCACATTGGCAATGTGAAAAACTACTGCGGGCAGCAGATTCTTCAGACAGATCAGAATACACCAAAAAGCGTGGCGGCGGCAAACAGCAAAAATAGTACTCCTCCCAGCAGACCAACCTGGTGAGATATGCATTTTATCGTAAGCCATATGAACTAAAGCCAAGCTCTCAAAATGATGCACAAAAATGAGCCGAAGTGTTCATGATTAATCTAAACAAGAAGCAACCAGAACTAGCAATACACTATTCGCAGCTGCATTACAATTTATGCCTGTACTCACGAAGTATCTGAAACTGACGACAAGCGAAAGTATAAAAAATCGACCATAAGTATTTTAGCTATCTTACCAGTTTCTCGGACAGGTAGTTGGCTAGGAATGCTCCTCCAATAATCGCAAACAAAGTTGCAATCAAGTGTCCAGCTATGGCCCCGCTAGCAACGCCCAAAGGAGACTGCAAAAATAAGAGCCTGGTTTATGCTTACACAGAGCTGGACCAACTCATCAAGCAAGCGATGTATCTATGTGCTGAACAGACCTGTGCGGCACCTAATGCAATTGTAGCCAGCATAGAACGATCACCCCACTCCTACATGTACGGAAAGTTCGGCAATCGATAAACCATTGTTCATGAATTGACAAGATTTAACATCCGAGCTTATGCAGCTGTAAGTATTAGACAGATAATGTTTCTGAAGATGAGAAACAACTTACCGCAAAGAAAACAAGACTAAAGGATTTCCAGATAATCGCCAGAGGACTGGTGAGTTTCTGTGAAACCTACAAAGCAAACAACCTTTCAGTAAACAAAAGATGGCAGGAAGGCAGGGAAATTTCATCACTTCAAGTTTGTCTGGAACACAGTTGAATAAATAAATTCACAAAAGCATCACATGCTAGAGCAGCAAATCTTTGCTTGGCCACTGCATAGCTGCTGCAGATTTTCAGGAACTTAAAGTAAAGCAAAAGATTTATGCTACATCCGTTTGGAGATAGGTGATGTATTAGAAAACGTGTAGTCAAAGTCAAACCTCTTTAGTTTTGGCTTGCAATGCATAACAAAATATCAAGATTGGGCAAGTGAAAACAGTAACATCAGATTTATTATGAAACAATATTCCACAATACTAGAACTTATACAATATTTTACTAGCTTGTTCACATGAAAAGTAATGGTCGAAGTTGGATACTGGACGGTGAGCCTTTATACAGGAAAGCACGACAGAATCAAAATATCTGGAAAGCACAACCTTTTCCTTAACAAGCTCCTCAGCTTCAGCTAGTTCGCCAGATTCAGAGTTTTCTTCAAGATTCCCATTTGTATTATCTGGAAGTGCCCATGCATCTTTAATTGATTTGAAACCAAAAAACGCAAGGAGCGCAACTGCTGCATATTCTCCTATTGGCAAAGCTGCAGAAAAAACATGTTTGTGTGTATGTCTGTTAGTATACCTGAGTGCAAAGCATAACACATCTATATTACAAACCATTTTGCATCAGTAACAGAGGAAGTGTTGAAATTTTCTTTAAAACACAACCAACTGATTTAGCTAGCAAGGTATGTAGCGTTACTAACTTGTTTGAAACTGTGCTGGTACAGACTGAAAGATCCGTCCAATCACAACGCTCACAATAGTCATCAGGGAAAGAGCAGCCATTGACCCAAGTAAAACCTGCTCATAAAATGCACATAATTAATCACTAATTCACCATTAAAATAGTTAGCTAGGAAGTTAAATATTTCGCTACAAATGATAAAATTAAAAGCAATGATATCATCATCAGGAGACAAACATATGAATGACATTCAAGTAACCATGATGCTGGAAATGACACCTCAAGACTAAATCTATAAAAATGGCAGCATAAAATAATAATTCCCATAGATATGCCAGTTGAGACAATTATGCCATGTGAAATCGCTAAAATAGGTATCACTTAATCGAAAATGCCATACTAAGATACAAATGTGTCTTGCCAAATTTCATATTGAATGCATCCTTCAGCACGGCCAGATGCATCTATTGCCATTCCAAGGTAACCACTGCTTCTACAAACTCACCTCAGGCTGGTGGCCTGCCACCATCAGTAGCTAGGTTCAGGGCTTCTGGCACAAGTAAAATGTTACAGGATGGTGCTAAAGTCTAGTGGCAGGTTGTGTGCTATGCTGCGATTCAAGTGCATGTAAGGAAGACCACAATAATTTATGCACCATCAAAGGCATGTCAAGACCCCATAAACTAAACGTAGTTTGATATGTGTTTTATCTCGTTGCCTTTTAGCACATAGTTAGCAACGAACTCACTTTCATTGATGTCTTGAACTCTAAACTAACAGTCTTCCTGCTCTTGGATAGATCAAGGGTATGTCTTATGTTTACAAGGGGTTGTTCTCTGCCCAACTTTTTACACAAATGTAGGAGCAATGACCAGTGATCATAAGACCCCTCGACAGAATTCCGTTACAAGGGCATGCTAGTCTTTCATATACACAAAACGGCATAAACCATTATATATACTATTCTATCAATCAAGATGAGACTCACAGGGAAGGAAAAACTAGATTAGAGGGACAATGGAATAACTAGGCAATAAGGTGAGACAGATCTAAAATGTCAGGGTCCACCACATACCAATGCTTTCTGATACTGCATAGCGAGTAGTGCAGCAATGAAAAATGTCTGCAAAGACAAGAAGGGTCAATCAGGTCAAATTTCTTGGTTTACTTGACTATATTAAACATATCAAATAAGCACCAACACAAAGCATAGGATGTTCGCTGATTTTTTTTTTTTTTCGCGAAAACGCAAAAGGTTTGCGTTTCGATTCATTGATAGAAAGGAAGTTTACATTACAAGCCTAAGAAAAGGCCGAACACCCACAGTACACACCCGACACTCAAACTAGACTACGACAAAAAGGCCGAAATCCGTCGAGTGCTCCTCCGGGACACTACAGAGTGAGCTCCTCCGCAAGACAGAACCCTTGCCGATGAAAGTCGCAGTGCTCGCGCATCGTCGAAATTACCAAGAACCTGCCAGCTGCAGCCAAGACGCGTACCACCTGAATCCCGCGAGCCCACCACGGCTCAGCTGGGAGCAATTGCTGCTCCGGCCTCGACCCAAATCCGAGGAACGCCGTCGGCGCAGCGGCTAGCTCCCGGCAACCTTGACAGACGTGCAAGCGTGCGCCTTCAAGAGCCCGCCAACAAACACAGAGGCCAGCCCACCACTGCTCATCCAGAGGCATGCTCGCGCTGATCGAGGAAGATCCTCATCGCGCAAGCCACCGCGATACTACTCGAGAGGCTAGCGCGCTACCTGCATCGCAAGACACCTCCCATGTGGTCAGCGCTAAGATCCACGAGGAAGACGTACGGCCCGAACTCAAGTTCCCAAGACGACGCCTCCAAGGAGGGTACGACGTCCAAGACGCCGTCGTCGCCCGATTTGGCTAGCCAAATCTGAGGTTTTCACCCGAAACATGAGACCCTAGGCAAGGGAGGTGCCGAAACTCCTCGGTGACGCCACAAGAGGAAAACGGCGCCCTCAGGCGTCGCCGTCACCGGCCCCGAAAGGCAGGGCTTTCGCCCAGAGCATGGTTCCTCACCACTGCATGCACTATCATCCTTCGCCAAGACCTCCTGTGCTGACCCTTTTCTCTCAAAGCGCTAGCTTTGGCAGCGCAACCCACCGGCAGCACGTCCAGCGCGCCAGGTCGGGGGCAGCCATGCCCACAAAGGGACAGGCTGCCTAAGAGGGGCACTACTGAGCCGCAAGCGGCGCAGGTGCCACCATGGGGTGGGTCGCTGCGGGACTGCGGGACTGCACACATCCACCTCAGAGAGCATCGCCGGCCACCCAGCATCGTCCATGTTCGCTGATTAATGGGACAATATGTAGCTACAATTGATGGCGATCTAAGGTCTAAACTAAACACAGTATGCTATCAATGTAATAAAGCTCAAATCTTACAGAACTGACAATCAAATTCCTAAATTCGTAAGAGCATACTCACAATCAGAACTGTAGATCAAGCTGCATGCTGCTATGTTACATGCTATACATTACACACTAAGTGTTCATTATATCAAGCTTCTACTCATGAGAAGAAAGACTCCACAGAGGGGTGACTCTGAATTTTAGTGACAGAGCACGAGTATATATATATTGCTACAATTGATGGTGATCTAAGGTCTAAACTAAATACGGTATGTTATCAATGTAATAAAACTCGAATCTTACAGAAAACTCTTAAGAGCAGAACTCACAGTCAAAACTGTAGATCAAGCTGCATGCTGCTATGTTTAATGCTATACATTACTCACCAAGGGTTCATTATATCAAGCTTCTACTCGCGAGAAAAGACTCCACAGAGGGGTCTTTAGTGACAGAGCATGAGTATTAAACCTTAAAAAAAGGACTGACAACAAAGAGTGTATGTGAACCCTAGACTTGAAGCAGGCCACTATGAAGGAAATGAGAATAAATAAATAAAAACCTTTCTAGAGGAGGGTACGAGACAAGATCAAATATACCTAGAGGGATAGCAAGAAGAGAAAGAGGCCTACGGGAATGGGTTATATACCTTATCCCCAATCTCCGATACGAAAATCAGTGTAAATGCTGCCGTGAAACCTGACTTTGCTAGCGCTGCTACAACTGCAGATGGCTGTCCTTTAAAGAAAACAATGAAAGCAGATGCCAGTGCGCACAGAAGTAGCACCACAGCAATAGCTTGAATGTAACGATATCCCGCGAGTGGTTTTGCTCTGCCATGCATTGTCCACAATATAAGCTCAATGCCATTTGTGAGAGGCCAGGACAAAACTTGGATGGAAAACAGTGAAGGACGAGAACTCACGGTTCATTTGTACTTTTGGTACCAGAGCTATCCAACTGTTCTCCATGGCTACCTGTTTGATCTCCATCATAGCTCCCAGCTCCAAGGTTCACATTGGATGTTTGCACTCTGACATCATGCCTTATCGGCTTCAACCATGACAACGACCTACATCTTGCTGTTATAATGAAACCATGTGATTAAAAAAAAGATAGCATGCCTCGCCAAGATTGAATAATAACCTAAATAACAAAAAGGCATGATTCTAGCAGATTGCAATAAAGAAGATTCTAGACATATGCAAGTCCCCTTTGGCATAAATACAAAATGGAAATGCATGCCATGTAGAAGTTGACCTGCATACGGATAACTGAGTGCACACGCTATACATAGATGCGCAATGTGGAGAGATCATGAGAGACCACAAACTTTAGATCATGTTGAGCGCTTCCTTGGGTTTCCTGCAATTGCAACTGCGCTTTCATGCTATGCTATTTCTTCTAGAGCGCTCCATCAAGCACAGTGAGGACAATGCGATTGAGTGTGTTCGGTCATTTCATCAAGCATGTCAAAGGCACAACCCGTCACCAAGAACCACTAGTCATTTCGACGATGAGACGGGCAATGCAACAGAGTCAACCCGAATCTTGCGCAGCAGAATCGAACCTCAATGTATGGATCAGATTTGGATTTGGTTACTGGCAGCAGAGAAAGGTCACGCAATCCATAGCAGGCTAAGGGCTGCTTACCAAGGTAAGAAGAGGAGACGACCCGGGGAGCACCGGAGCTAGTCCAGCAGAGGGCAGGAGGACGGTCAGCGCTGCTAGTGGAGGAGAACTCCAGCCCGCGGCGTGCTTCCGTGGAATGAAGGCCGGCAGCGGCGCAGGCTAGGTGAGCGTGGCTTCTCCGACGGGAAGCGGGCTGCGAGACGCAAGGGGGAGCCGCCGACGCCGCCGGGAGCAGGAGGGCGTGGCGACCCGCGTGCCGGCGAGCCGCCGGGAGGCCGGAATGGCCGCACGCTCGGGATGCCATGGGGACGGGGACTCCTGGCGGTTTTTGAGATAGGGTTGCGCGCGTGGGCATCCGACGGTGGAAAGTACACCAGAGCTGAGCTGAGCTGAGCTGAGCTGAACTGGAAGCTCCGGCGGGCCAGGCGAGCTGACGGATCTGGAAGCTTCAGTAACTGCTATCTTCAGAGAGCTGACGGGGCAGCTGTGTTTCTTGCCGGATTTCCCTACTGCTCATGTGACTCTAGCTTAGCTGGCAAACATCCTGTAAAAATCCGGCAGTTTTGCTTTTTGGGAATTAGAGCAATAGGCCATTTTTTTATCAGACACCCTGCAAACATCATGTAACACTGCATCTAGTATTTAACTTTTTCTAAGAATGAGAAGGCCCAAATTAACACCTGGTGGCAGAATACTTCCAGCTCAAGTTCTCAACTACCATGATGGACACAAATCTAGATGAATAAATGGACGGGGACGGAAACACCTACACCCAGGTGGGGGTACAAAAGTATTTCCGCAAGTTCAACCATGTATATTTATCTTAAGAAATATATCTAAAAGATTAAGGTCCCATTTAAAATCAAATTTTTATGTGGTTCTTTCATAAGGAAATGATTTTAACTAAAGATAATCTCATCAAACGGAATTTGCATGAGTGCACTAAGTGTTGTTTTTTTTATCACAGGGAGATAATACAACATCTTTTTTTATGCCCTTTTACAAAAAATATATGGAGGTTTATTTACATGACTTTTAATATACCTACTCCATCTAGTGTTACAAATCCGTTTAAAATTGATTAAATGTATCAAAAAAGGATAAAGACCACATTCTAGTTGATGTGTATGCTTTATTATGAGCCACGTGGACAGTTCCTAATGATTTTATCTTTAACAAAAAAAAGTTTCCATAATTTCTAAAGGTTATCCCTTTGTTACGCATTGGATCCATATGTGATCCTTTCTGTAGCCGTCGGAAGACAACCAGAATATGGATAATGGGAGCAACCATTAGCAATGTTAGCACGAGATTTCTATAGCCGGTGAGAGGCGCCTAACTTCATGATGATCTGGCGCCATTTCTTTTTAGTTATCTTAAGGTGGCTTATCCATGCTGAGTCTCTTTGTGTTCGTTGAATTGTAATAATTGTAACATTTTACTGTGACTTTGCAATAAAGAGCTATATGCATCAATTGTAGAGGCAAAGGGTACCCATTTTGGAGAAAAAAAAGTATATCCTTTTTTTTTTGAGTTTTGACAAAGTGTACATTTGTTTTGGATGTAATTGTGAATTTATCACTAGGCCATGTACAATGCAAGGTGCTTAAAAAATAAACGAAGCATTAAATACCGATGCTTAGATAAATACCGGTGTTTAAGTAAAAAACTGGTTTATTTTTGTAAACACCTCCCTAAGAGCAGCCACACTGCGGCTCTTATACATGCTCGCTAGAAATTAAATCCCAGCCGTTTTGGCTAGTTCCCGGTGGTTACTCTGGTAGCGACACATAAATAAGAGAGCTTGCTGATTCAGTACATAAAAAGGCTGCCAGGCTTTTGGCGCTTGCTGCATGAAACAACTGCCGATTTAAGCGCCTGTGTTAGTGGCTGCTCTATAAGCATCTTGCATTGTACTTGCCTTTAATGATTTTCATTTTGCACCAATCACAAATTTACACCGCAGTAAACAGTAAAAACAACAGCCATTCAACCGCCATTGCCACCAGCAGTAACACTGAAGTTTCTTCAAATAGCTAACACTGGAGTTTCTTACAAGAGGGACTGTCATTGCCTGCATCTCTGCAGGGGGATCAATAGTTTCAGTATCTCGCAGCCATCAAACCGTGCCCATAAACATATCTGTACCCTTGATTTCATCTAATCCAGTGGAAGCACGCCAACACCGTTGTCTTGTACTACTTCTGAAGAAGCTTCTTGATACCGAGACTCTTGTTGCTTTGACATGGCATCCATCAAATGCTAAATTTTCCGGAGCATGTTCATGTATGTGTAACTTGAGAACCTAACGAACAATCGCCTGAACCTACAAGAACAAAAGGAATATGTTGACTTTCGTAAATATAATGCACGGCCTACAAAACCAACGGCATTGAGAATTCTGAGATAGATAACCGGAGCTTCATTAATTGTTGGGCGTGGCATAATTTGAAGTTGAGAAATTGAATATTGCAGTTAGTACAGGCTTATGTCAAGCTGCCAACAACCTGTCTACCAGTCAAACAATTTTTCCTAAAAATGGAACAAGTCTAACCAAAAAAAATCTAGTCAAACAAATTACTATATGTTTGGCAATGTCATCATTTCTTCAAAGAGAGTATTACACATAGTTATGCTATGTTTAAAATCTTATTTCACTTGATAAAGGTTATGAATTGACCTTATGATTCTGCTGAGGTCGGAATTTCTAAACCAAGACAACAGAGGTTATGTGTCAATGTAGAGAAGACTAATTATACTTACCAAACCCACTGACTTCTGTGTGCAGCCATTGCCTCAAAGGTTCGGGATGGGCTGCAGTTAACTAAACAACATATTGGTTGTTTTGAGCTTGAAGAAATCAAAGAAGATAGCCAGATGTCAACTGGACCACTGTACTTGCGGAACATGTTCAGGCTTACCTACATTTCCAAAGAAACCAGAATCAATTGTCTTAACTTTTAGATGCTAGTTTTCTCCAAGAAAGAAATCTATGGACTATGGTACATGGGCACATCCGTACTGCTCAGAAAAACAAAGGATGGAGGCCATAGTAATTTGTGCAGTACAAAGACGGACTACATTTTCAGATATCAAACTGACTGCTATTGTTCAAAACTGCGCATAAGAACACAACTAATTTATTGTTCCCCATGTCAGATGTCATTCAGTTTATAACTAGCTTAAGTGCCAACAACATTGATAAAAGAATAAAAGGAGATGGACAGCGTGTCAATACATCTTTCAGAGAACTAGTTTGATTATGGAAATGGTGAGATGAATATTTTAAGCATACCATACAGAAAATCAACAAAATATTCATATGCTCTTTCAGACTGTAGAATGAAAGGGATGATGATCAAGGCTCTCGAGAAAAACCCTTACAAGTTCCCATGCTTCAATGCTTCCTTGCTGGTTCTCATGAAGAAGCTTGCTGTTCACAAGAAAAATTATGCTGTTTAGACTCTAGAACAATAGACTAAAAATATACCACATAAATATAATAGGCATCTGAATGTAATCCAAACATGTAAAAACCATAATTAAAACAAAAAATAGAGAAACTAGTTAGCGACAGAATGAGCGCAGCTCACCGCAACCAAAAAGAGATCAGAACCTGGTATTCTGATGTCACCAGTATGGACATCCACATTGTAACAGCATTGTGTGAAAACTAAAAGTGTATAAAAATGCTAATATGGTATACGCCAAATTTGCGGCAAGTTGGCACCACAAGAATTAGTCTGATTATTCTATTGCAACCTTCTTTAAATCAACTCATATATGCATGTAGGGGATGGAGTCGTGCAGTAGCCCTTTAGTATGCAGAGGTGTGTGGCAATGGGAAACGGGGTTAGCCTCCTTATATTAGTATGACTAGGAATTAGGTTACCATTACACACAAGAAAAAATAAAGCTTTTGCAACACAGGGAATTGATAAGGATGTGATGCTGAAACAGCTTCTCCTGACGAAGTTCACAATGCCAGAATGAAGTTTAAAAACATATTTATGATATGGACATATGGTGCTAATCATAAGGTGTTCAACAAGTTGACTGACCTTATACCATGATGAACGTCGCAGTGATTCGGATGACCTGATACTCCACATGAATCAAAGGTCACAATCTAAAACATCATGAAATATTGCAGTAGTAAGTAGGGACAATGGAAGTAAAATTAAATGCAAATAATCACACTTTATAGGTCCATAGGAAGGAGATAAACGTATTTGAATTGCACAATATATGATATACTAGTAACTGTTCGCATAGAAATTGTGTTGAGATTCGGGGATGTGTGATGACTAGTATAGTGTATAAGATAACATGGCTTTGCTCAGGAACAAGCAGGATTAGCAAGAGGTTGTCAAAAGTTCCTTTGAACAAGTATAACACTCATTGATCGGGAAGTATATAAAAGTAATATTGCTGTCATGGTAAATAGTCAAACTTGCTCATATTACATGTAATAGATGTTCCTTTGAACAAGTATAACACTCATTGATCGGGAAGTATATAAAAGTAATATTGTTGCCATGGTAAATAGTCAAACTTTCTCATATTACATGTAATAGGTGATCAACACATTTGCATATTTGTTCCTCCAAGTTTGATAATTTCAAATATGGTGCAACAATCAAGGAAATCATAATATTATGACTCTGAATTCATGCGAGGACTGAGATGAACTCATTACCGTGTCAATATCCCATAGACGGATCTGCTCCATGGTAAGTTCTGCTAATAGTCTGTGATCCCACTTTTCTTGAAATCCATCCTACAATATACATTGGGTATGCTCAACTGTCACTTGTGTTTGGAATAGTATCTGAACTATGAAAAATGAGTGACCTGTAGCTTTTGATGGTCCAAGACTTCAACTTGCTCATCTGGAATCTGCAATTATGAAAGTCCTGTCAAGAGCTGAAGAAAAACGTGCTCTCAAAGGGGTACACTATGGAGCAGTGTAGGACTTGAGTACCTTAAGAGCTGCACAGGCTTTGTATAGTTCTTCTTTACGAATATTTCCAAGACCATCAGCATTACCTATAGAAACAGCAGTAACCACTGAGAAAGATTAACTCTGCAGTCCGCACATGTGTATAAGCCGAAAGAAGAGAGCATTGGTGCTCTAGTATGCATTACATCGGTATTTTCATTACAAGTAACTGATTTCTGGTGGTAAAACGTTCAGGATATATTGCGTGCCGTTTGAGTAAGCCAGGAGAAAAATAACTATTTGGTACCAGAACATTGAAAAGTAGAAATAGCTCCCTGTGTTTCTTACAAATATCAAAAACTTCATTTCCAAATCTCAAAAACATGCAAGCACATATAGACGTGTAGTATGTATGTACAATTTTCATAAACACATGTTTTTAGCTGTGATCTACACACAAATAAAGACAAGTACATCAGAATATTACATTCCCAAAGCCTCATTTGTACTTGAGACATATGTTCCTTTTAATTTGTTGACAGCCATGGCTGGTAATCAGCAAGCATTACCATGCATATAGACTTTTGCACATGCATATCAGAGGCAAGTTACATCGAAATTGGCAGGGGGGACAAGTTATTCAGGTCATGCAGATCACATAACCTTCTCCAAGTCCTCCAGCATAGAGAGAATGGATCGCGGCTCCCTATCTACATACTCTTGGATGCAAAAGTGGGTGGTGTGTACTTCCTAATGGTCGACACTAATGCTAGTACTGTTCAAAGTATGTTTCAACAGAAACTAGTCCATGGGTGTGTATTCCGTATTTTGGCTGGACGAATGGATGGACAAGATGATTTCTCCTGTACATACAGGAATATGCACAGAGAATAGGGACATACATGACAACATGGTAGCAATCTTACCCAGGGACATGCACAAGATGTGAATGCTGTGACCTTTTGACTTGAGGAAAAGTATGGTTGGGGTGAAAAACCTGCATTGGTAACACAAGGATTTCACATAAGAGGAAAGCAACCTTAAGAAACATGGTAGAACAGGTCAAGGCGCCGAACCGGAGGCGCAACTTGTGTTTGTCCTAATCAAACTATACACACTGATCATTATCCTTTCCACAATTTTCTCGGTCGCCATTCCAGTTACTACATGACCTACGCAACTTGCGACCCGAGTGGGACGAGACATGAATTTCGTCGAGCACCTTGCGTGCACCAAATAGAGTAGAGGATGAGAGAGACGAGTGCGACATACATGGACTCGTCGTCGGGGTGTGCGAGCACCAGGAGGACGTTCCTGGTCCTCTTGTCGCTGCGGAGAGGGGGTGGGAATCGAGGGCTCGGTGGCAGGCTGTATGGCGTGGAGGAGGAGAGTATCCGCCCGAGGGAAACCGCCCACAGGAGGACGGCGCCGGCCGCCGGGACCATCCAGATCCACGCCATGTCGAGTCCGGCCGGCGAATCTGCCGCGGCCCTGGATGCGCAGCCACTCGCACACACACACGATGAACACTATCCCGGAGGCTGAGAAGAGGAGCCAAAGAGGGCCTCGGTCATGGCGGAATTTCAGTTAAAGCTTCGATTGACGTTCAGTAATCGGGCGTTCCAGTAACTAATGTTTTACTTTTACTCGTTGTCGTTAACTGTTTACTGCTCCCTCCATTCCAATAAACAAAGCCTATAAACTTGGTCAGAAGGCAACATCTTTTAAACTATAAATATTTATGATACAAAATCAAATACTCAGTATTTTAAACCGCCATGTAGCACCACCACTGCCTCGTCAAATAGTTTCACCACATGAAGAAATATCTACCATCTGACATTCACAGACACCACAACTCGCAGAAATCTCACCCCTGAAAACTTGTAGAGGGCATCATTCTCGCTGCTACACGGATCATTGGAAACCAAGGCATCATCACCATCATCATTAACCGCTGCATCTTCATCACCATCACCATTTCCATCTCATTTACTCACATTTTGTTGTTTAATTCCAATTGCTATTGTGGATTTGTACTTGTATTCATCCATATACTCGTATTCATTCCATATGTATATGAAGATGTTGTTCACTGTTGTCCATGAGTGAGTGGTTCACCTGCTTGTTCTTGGGGAGATGGAGAAACCCTAGCAATATTATGATATGAAATAAATATAATTTATAACTCTAGTTTATGATTATGTGTTAGTTTTCTCTCTAGATAGGGATCATGTAATATTTTCCTTCAGGCCTAGAGAAGGAATTACAATTAGACATGTGGTAGTATGTTTGGTGCTAAGTGACATAACGTGGCGACGTGCTATTCATATGGTCAAGGATAAGGAAAGATTCACAAAGCTTATACCAATATCACGGAGAATCCCTTAATTGTGAGGGATCGAAATGGCTTGCTTACGATCTTATCGTAGTGGTTATTCAGGATGAAATATCATATGGTTTTCTGTCATCATCTTTTTATCGAACTCTCTACACTCATGTTATAAACAAAGAGTGAATGACATAGATTTATCCTAATCATGATTAATACCAATGCTAGAGGTAGATCCTACATTCTCCGGGAACATCTCGCCTTACTAAGGGCCCCTTTGATTCATAGGAATTTCATAGGAATTATGTAGGATTAAAATTCCTATAGAAAAATTTCCTACACATGTTGTTTGATTCATAGGAAAATATCCTATAGGAATAAATCCTATAGGAATCTTATAGTGTAAATCCTATAGGGAAAAAACATGAGGTCATACCTCATGAAAAAATTCCTTTGCTACAGTCAAACATACTTCATCTTCCCGTAAGATTCAACTAGCCATGACATTGCAATCCTATATTTTTTCCTATTCCTATGATTTTCCTACCCTATGAATCAAAGGCCAGAGCTCTAAATGTTATTAATATTTACATCGTGATTGTCTTTCTATTTACTTTACTTTTCAGTCATTAATTTACACACGAAAGAATTTTCTTTAAACACTCTTACTTGGAAACAAGGACATCTTATAAGTATCCTTCAATAGATAGTGACAAGGGGCATAACGACCTTAACCAAATAGCTCCCCGTGGTTCGATACTTTTACTTTTAAAACTAGCTACAATATACATGTACACTTGTAGTCACCAGGCAGTCGAGCAGCGCGCACACGATCATGTTCGGATAGTCGGGGAGACAAGATTGGTGGTTGAATTGCCACCTTGGATCCAGTTGATGGCAGTGGCTGCATCGGAGAGCTCGGGCTCGTCCACCCACATGTTGCCTTGTTGACTTTGGCTCGCGCGAGGTCGAAGAATAGGGAAGTTTCCCTTGGCGATGTAGGAAGACTAGTTGAAAGGATTGGTATGAGCGATTAGAGGTGGTGCTAGCATTTTTTAGTTCATTTTCAACTTTAGGACTTGACACAAAGGAAAATTCACCCTGTGGATTTTAAGCAAGCAAGTAAATAATGATACAAGTATGTAGGATTTGGTGACTAGGTGTATACGTGAGCACCCTCTAGATACCGCATGATCTGCTTTGAGATCCGGTTCTCGACACACGAACACCAAACGGCGTGAACCTGCTTCTTTATGTTCTCTCGACAAGCAAGGCTGCATGCACGACAGGGTGTAGTGTGGACTCTGAACATGTGGGTCACGGGTGAACAGCAAAGAACCAAAAAAGTACTGATTTCCCTCTCGCCCATGAGCGCCGCCTCCATCTCCCTCTCGCCCAGTCCGAGCCCCCTTCCCAGTCGCAGTATCATTGGCTTCCCCGATGACGGCAGGCAGAAGTGGTCCGCCGCCGCGCGGAAGTCTGGCATCCGCGCCGCGCCGGAGACACTGCTGCCGGCGAGCTTGTCTTGCCCTCGCCGGCGCATCGACACTAGCAACGCGGGCGTGTAGCGCGCCTTCTCGCGCCAAGGCAGGATGGAGAGGCTGAGCTTGACGAGGTGCGCGCGCAGCAGCTCGCTGACCATGCGGCCGACGCCATGGCCGAGCGTGAAGCCGGTGATGCCCTCGTCGTCCTCCTCCCGGTACCCCGCGCGGTAGCTCCGGTCGTTGGCCGTCGTGTTCGTGCGCGTCATGTTGACGAGCCGGTACTTCACCGGCGCCGCCATGTTGTTCGTTACAAGCACGGCGGAGCAGCCGGTGCGGAAGTTGCAGTTGAGGAGGAGCTTTCCGTGGTCCTTGCCGAAGTACCACCCGACCGTGAGGATCTCGGCGCTGACGACGACGGCGTACGACATGGCGTGCGCACGCAGGACGCCGGCCGCGACGTCCACGCCGACGGAGCCCGCGCTGCAGCCCATGCCGGAGAGGTTGAAGGTCTTGACGTCGCTCCGCATCCCGTAGCGGTTGACGATGATGGCCGTGAGCGACGGCACCGGGCAGAAGCCGCTGCAGTTGACGACGAGCGCGCCGACGGCGGACGGCGGCACGCGGGTAGTGTGGACTCTGAGCATGTGGGTCACGGGTGAACAGCAAAGAACCAAAAAAAGTACAGTACTGATTTTCAGGCTACGCCGGTTTCCATAGTTGATTGACCAGGAACAGCCTCAATGAACCCCGCGGCCAGGTCGTCACTATCGGCCAGCGCCAGGAAGGAACTTTCCTTAATCGATGTGCTTATGGCCGAAAGAAGATGCACAGATCGATCCTGGGGTCAGTTCTGGTGCGTCGCCGGCCTCGCCCTACGTCTCTCCTTCTTCTCCAACGATGCATCGCTGTCTCCCTCCGGCACCATCCTCCCGGGCTTCTTGGCGAGCGTGGGCTTCCGCGACGGCGCGGCCGCCTCCGTCTCCAGCTCGACGCGGACGGCGACGGAAGGATCTCCCTGCCAGAGCTCGCTACGGTGTCTCACGCCATCACGTCGCCGCCGAGCGAGTCCGCGGGAGGCCGGGAGGTGGGCGCGATGATGGAGGAGCTGGACGCGGATCGCGAAGGCTTCGCGTGGACTTGGCGGCCAGCTCCAGGACCAAGGGGCGGCCATGGCGGCCAGCTCGCTCTGGAACGCCGCCCTGGTTCCCTGCACTCCTGGACCAAGGGGCGGCCATGGCGGCCCAAATAACACACGTCTTCTGGTCGGCATCGCCGCGTCCGTCCCTGAAGCCGGCCTCCGCGCAGCCCGTCAATCCCCTCTTCCCTCGCTGGTGGGGAAGCCGCTTGTTCAGCAGGTTAACATCTCCAAGTCCGGCGGACCGCTTGAGATGCGGGGCGGCGGCAGTTTCAACCTCAAATCCCCTTTCTCTTGTCAGGAAGAGTGGAGACGATGGGATAAGAAGAGAGCAACTTAGGGCCTGTTTGGTAGCTCAGATTTTCTCACCTCATCCCACTTTTTTCTAAGAGATGTTGTTTGTTAAACCGGCTCGGGTCAACTGGGCACTGCCCACATGATACGAAAAAGAGGCCTTAGCCCTGCCGGAGAGCGAAGCTCAGATTGAGCTTCTCTACTCAACCGAGCTGAGCTCATACGGAAAAAGCCACCGCGGGCTGCGTGTGCGAGGCAGCCAGCTAGGGGTCACAGCCCCGCAGGCCCATTTCCCCCCGTATTCCATCTTCTTCTTGCTCCTCTCCCGTCGGCCACGCACAGGCCAGCGCCGCCACGGGACAGCGCCGCCATGGCCAGACACGGGACAACGCCGCCGCCTCCCCGACTTCATCCTGTGCCGCCGCCTTCCCGACTACGGCTTGCGCCGCCACCTCACCGACGCGCCGGCTGCGCCGCCACCTCACCGGCCTCCACAGCCTCGGCCTCGACCGGCCTCCCCGGCCTCGGCCACGTGCCGCCACGGTCTCGGCCATGCGCCGCCCTCCGTCGAGCACCCGCCACGGCCTCTCACCGGCGGCCGCTCATCTCGCCGGCGGCCGCTTCTCTCGCCGGCGGCGATTTCTCAGGGACCCGATTGCTTTTCGTTTTAGCTTTTAGGGACCTGATTGCTTTCAATTTTTCTGTTTGAGGTTCTTTGTGTAAAAAAATCAGACCAGCTCGGTTGAGCTCAGATTGCCTCACCAAACACCATCTCTATTTAGCATGTGTGAGCACACCCGATCTACCAAACGAGTGGTAAAATCTCACCTGAGCTTGTATAAGGTCAGCTTGTATGGGTTGAGAATGTCTTTCTCTAGTGACCCGGGCTAACAAACACGCCCTTACCCTTCATCGATATCTCCGTAATTAATTTGAGCAGGATAGGCAGCGGCGGAGTGGATGGTGGAAAAGTGAATAAAAAAGAAATCGCATGGTAACGGCAGAACAAGCTAACACCGTCGGACATGTGTCAGACTCTCACCGCGTGCTCACGTATACACCCGGTCACCAGGCTTCATCCGAAAGATAGAAATAACCACAATGGAGACCCGCAGATGTATTCCCTTAGTTCCTTCCGACCACAAAGGCGATTCCACTGATGGGATTCGTAGCATAGAAAACAAAAAATTTCCTACCGCAAGAACGAAAACACAAGCCAAGATCTAATCTAGAAGACGGTAGCAACGAGGGGATCACGAGACTAACCCTTGAAGATTTCCAAAGCCTACGAGATTAGATCTCGTTGTTGCAGAAGATGATCACTTGCCGCTTTCAAAAGCGCGTAGAAGATCTTGACGGTGCCACAATCGGGTAGCACCTCCGTACTCGGTCACACGTAAGGTGTTGATGAAGACGACGTCCTCCTCCCTGTTCCAGCGGGCAGCGGAAGTAGTGGATCCTCCTCGGAATCCCGGCAACACGACGGCATGGTGGCGGTGGTGGTGGAGATCTCCGGCAGGGCTTCGCCTATGCACTGCGGGAGAGATATGTGGAGGAGGGGCGCTAGGGTTTGGGGAGAGAGGGGGTCTAGGGCGCCGGCCATTGGGGGCTGCGGCCTAGGAGGCTTTGGTGTGGCCGGCCCCTCCCCTTGGCTCCTCATCATATAGGTGGAAGCCCCCAAGAGTTGTAGTCCAAGTCTTCGAATAAGACTCCAACAACAAAACTTGCCATAGGTGGGAAACCTACTCAAGAAGGGAGTCCTACTCAAGGTGGGACTCCCACCTTTCCTTGAGGTGGGGTGGCCGGCCACCTTAGGTGGAGTCCACCTGGGACTCCTCCCCCTTAGGGTTGGCCGGCCATGCTAGTGGAGTCCCTCCGGGACTCCGCCTTCCATAGTGATTTCTTCCGGACTTTTCTAGAACCTTCTAGAACCTTCCATAAATGCACCGGATCATTTTCAAACTTATAAAATGACTTCCTATATACGAATCTTATTCTCCGGACCATTCCGGAACTCCTCGTGATGTCCTGGATCCCATCCGAGACTCCGAACAAAACTTCGAACTCCATTCCATATTCCATATCTACTCAAACGACATCAAACCATAAGTGTGTCACCCTACGGTTCGCGAACTATGCAGACATGGTTGAGACTTCTCTCCGATCAATAACCAATAGCGGGATCTGGAGATCCATAATGGCTCCCACATATTCAACGATGACTTAGTGATCGAATGAACCATCTACATACGATACCGATTCCTTTTCTCACGCGATATTTTACTTGTCCGAGGTTTGATCATCGGTATCTCTATACCTTGTTCAACCTCGTCTCTTGACAAGTACTCTTTACTCGTACCATGGTATGTGGTCTCTTATGAACCATTCATATGTTTGCGAACTAATTAGACGACATTCCACCGAGAGGGCCCAGAGTATATCTATCCGTCATCGGGATGGACAAATCCCACTGTTGATCCATATGCCTCAACTCATACTTTCCGGATACCTAATCCCACCTTTATAACCACACATTTACGCAGTGGCGTTTGATGTAATCAAAGTACCCTTCCGGCATAAGTGATTTATATGATCTCATGGTCGAAAGGACTAGGTAACTATGTATCCGAGCAATAACCAATAACAGGATCTGGAGATCCATAATGGCTCCCACATATTCAACGATAACTTAGTGATCGATTGAACCATTTACATACGATATTGATTCCCTTTGATCATCGGTATCTCTATACCTTATTCAACCTCGTTACCGACAAGTACTCTTTACTCGTATCGTGGTATGTCATATCTTGTGAACCAGTCACATGCTTGCAAGCTAATTAGACAACATTCCACCGAGAGGGCCCAGAGTATATCTATCCGTCATCGGGATGGACAAATCCCACTATTGATCCATATGCCTCAACCCACACTTTCCAAATACTTAATCCCACCTTTATAACCACTCATTTACGCAGTGGCGTTTGAGGTAATCAAAGCATCCTTCCGGTGTAAGTGATTTACATGATCTCATGGTCGAAGGACTAGGTAACTATGTATCGAAAGCTTATAGCAAGTTGAACTTAATGACTTGATCTTATGCTACGCTCATATGGGTGTGTGTCCATTATATCATTCAACCAATGACATAACCTTGTTATTAATAACATCCAATGTTCATGATCACGAAACTATAATCATATATTAATCAACAAGCTAGTTATACAAGAGGCTTACTAGGGACTCCTTGTTGTTTACATAGCACACATGTATCAATGTTTCGGTTAATACAATTATAGCATGGTATATAAACATTTATCATAAACACAAAGATATATAATAACCACTTTATTATTGCCTCTTGGGCATATCTCCAACATCCACTAACTGTGACCTTAAAGGAGGTGACCAAAACCTTTACAAATAAGGTAGGGGCAATCTCCACAACTCAATTGAACATGTGGATATGCATTCAAATTCTGAGATTCAACATCCTCCTGCTCGCGGTTTTTCAAGATCAATACTGAAAATGAAGGGACAAGTGGCAGAACTTGCAAAACCATGTATTGAGTCACTCCAATGCGGTACTAAGCCATTGACCCTGAGTAAGATCCTATGCCGCTAGCACGATGGAGAGTCTGTAGTGCGTCATGAGCACCGGGCAAAGGGACATTTGGGAAATTCGAGCGAACCGCCATACCTTCCTTTGGATAAAGATAGAAGGGAGAAGGTTCTGAAGATGGCATCGTAACCCACAAATTTGGTTCTAGGACCGACTTGTGTTTTCATGAGCGTAGTCAGCCCTGGAGTGCCAACCAAGGGCGGTGGCACATACCCCGTGCTGATCATGACCACCTGCACATCACATCTCGACAGAGTGAAACGTGTAATTAATGAAGGGTTCGTAGCATGGAAAACAAAAAATTTCTACCGTGAACATGAACAAAAACCAAGATCCAATCTAGGAAGAAGCAAGATCTAATCTACCAAGATCTAAGCAACGAGAAGATTGCAAGACTAACCCTCGAAGATTCCAAAGCCTACGAGATTAGCTCTCGTTGTTGATGTAGTCGATCGTCTGTGCTGCAATCCGGCAACACTTCCATACTCGGTCGTGCGTACGGTGTCGATGAAGCCCGTCCTCTCCCCGTTCCAGCGGTCAGCGGAGGTGTGGTAGATCTCCTCGGAATTCCAGCAGCACGACGGCGTGGTGGTGGTGGAGGAGAAAAGCTGCAGGGCTTCGCCAAGCCGGAACAGCAATATGGTGGAGGGAGAGAGGGGGCGGCCAGGGTTTGATCAAGGGGGTGAAGTGGTCGGCCACCCCCTCCCCTCTTTATATAGGGGGCTGGGTCGGCTGGGGTGGCCCCCTTTCCCATCTAGGGTTGGGGGCCGGTGGCCAAAGGGGGGAAGAGGGAAATCTTCCCCCCAAGTTGATCCCCCTAGGGTTTCGGGGAAACCCTAGGGGTTTGGCCGGCTGGGCCTTGGGGGGCATGTGCCCCTGGCCCATTAGGCTAGGGAGAATCCCCTCGGCCCATGCTAGGACTCCTAGGGTCATGGGCCCACTGGTGGGACCCCCGGAACCTTCTAGAACCTTCCCAGTCTTTCACCGGAAAAATCCCGAACTTTTCCGAAACCTAGAAATTAACTTCCCTTGTATGAATCTTATTCTCCGGACCATTCCGGACCTCCTCGTGATGTCCTGGATCTCATCCGAGACTCCAAACAAACTTCGGTCTCCATCTCATATTCCGAATCTACTTATGCGACATCGAACCTTAAGCGCGTCACCCTACGGTTCGTGAACTATGCAGACATGGTCGAGACTCCTCTCCGAGCAATAACCAATAACAGGATTTGGAGATCCATAATGACTCCCACATATTCAACGATAACTTAGTGATCGATTGAACCATTTACATACGATACCGATTCCCTTTGTCACGCGATACTTTACTTGTACGAGGTTCGATCATCGGTATCTCTATACCTTGTTCAACCTCGTTACCGACAAGTACTCTTTACTCGTACCGTCGTATGTCATATCTTATGAACCATTCACATGCTTGCAAGCTAATTAGACAACATTCCACTGAGAGGGCCCAGAGTATATCTATCCATCATCGGGATGGATAAATCCCACTATTGATCCATATGCCTCAACCCACACTTTCCAAATACTTAATCCCACCTTTATAACCACTCATTTACGCAGTGGCGTTTGATGTAATCAAAGCATCCTTCCGGTGTAAGTTATTTACATGATCTCATGGTCGAAGGACTAGGTAACTATGTATCGAAAGCTTATAGCAAGTTGAACTTAATGACTTGATCTTATGCTACGCTCATATGGGTGTGTGTCCATTATATCATTCAACCAATGACATAACCTTGTTATTAATAACATCCAATGTTCATGATCACGAAACTATAATCATCTATTAATCAATAAGCTAGTTATAAAAGAGGCTTACTAGGAACTCCTTGTTGTTTACATAACACACATGTATCAATGTTTCGGTTAATACAATTATAGCATGGTATGCAAACATTTATCATAAACACAAAGATATTATAATAACCACTTTATTATTGCCTCTTGGGCATATCTCCAACAGTATCCCACTTGCACTAGAGTCAATAATCTAGATTACATTGTAAGGTACCTAACACCCATGGCATTCTGGTGTTGGTCATGCTTTGCCCTAGGGAGAGCTTTAGTCAACGGATCTGCCACATTCAGATCTGTGTGTACTTTGCAAATCTTTACTTCACCATCTTCGATGTACTCGCGAATCGAATGAAAACGCAGCTTGATATGCTTTAGCTTCTTGTGTGACCTTGGTTCTTGTGCATTGGCGATGGCCCCATGTTGTCACAATAGATGATTAATGGATCCAATGCACTAGGAACCACACCAAGCTCAACAATGAACCTCTTCATACATACTGCTTCCGATGAAGCCTCCGAAGCCGCTATGTATTCCAATTCAGTTGAAAACTTCGCCACTGTGCACTGCTTGGAACTCATCCAACTTACTGCAGCACCATTCGGTATAAACACATACCCAGACTGAGACTTAGAGTCATCAGGATCAGTGTTCGAACTTGCATCGGTGTAACTGGTTACAACGAGCTCTTGGTCACCGCCATAACAAAGAAACATATCCTTAGTACTTTTCAAGTACTTCAGGATATTTTTGACCGCTGTCCAGTGTTCCATTCCTGGATCACTCTGATATCTGCTGGTCAAACTAACAGCATGTGCGATATCCGGTCTAGTACATGTAGGGATTCGTTGCATAGAAAACAAAAAATTTCCTACCGCGAGAACGCAATCCAAGCCAAGATGCAATCTAGAAGACGGGAGCAACGAGGGGATGATCAAGACTAACCCTTGAAGATTTCCAAAGCCTATAAGAGTAGGCTCTTATTGCTGCGGTAGACGATCACTTGCCGCTTGCAAAAGCGCGTAGAAGATCTTGATCACGGTGCCATGATCGGGCAGCACCTCCGTACTCGGTCACACGTTCGGTGTTGATGAAGACGACGTCCTTCTCCCCGTTCCAGCGGGCAGCGGAAGTAGTAGCTCCTCCTTGAATCCGGCAGCACGACGGCGTGGTGGCGGTGGCGGTGGAGATCTCCGGCGGAGCTTCGCTAAGCGTGCGGGAGAAGAGGAGGAGAGAGGGGGCGGCTAGGTTTTGGGAGAGGGGGTGGCCGGCCACCTATGGGTGCGGCCAAGCTATGGGCTTGTGGTGGTCAGCCCCCTCTCCTATGCCCCTCATTATATAGGTGGAAGCCCCAAGTGTTGGACTACAAGTCTTCGAATAAGACCCGAACCAAAAACCTTCCATGTGTAGGGAAACCTACCCAAGGTGGGAATCCCACTTGGGGTGGGATTCCCCCCTTCCATGAGGGGGGTTGGCCGGCCACCCTTGGGGAGTCCACCTTGGACTCATCCCCTTTAGGGTTGGCTGGCCATGCAAGGTGGAGTCCCTCCGGGACTCTACTTTCCATGGTGATTTCTTCCGGACTTTTCTAGAACCTTCTAGAACCTGTCATAAATGCACCGGATCATTTCCAAACTTGGAATATGACTTCCTATATATGAATCTTATTCTCCGGACCATTCCGGAACTCCTCGTGATGTCCGGGATCTCATCCGGGACTCCGAACAAATATTCGAACTCCATTCCATATTCAAGTTCTACCATTTCAACATCAAACCTTAAGTGTGTCACCCTACGGTTCGCGAACTATGCGGACATGGTTGAGTACTCACTCCGACCAATAACCAATAGCGGGATCTGGAGATCCATAATGGCTCCCACATATTCAACGATGACTTCAGTGATCGAATGAACCATTCACATACGATACCAATTCCCTTTGTCACGCGATATTTTACTTGTCCGAGGTTTGATCATCGGTATCACTCTATACCTTGTTCAACCTCGTCTCCTGACAAGTACTCTTTACTCGTACCGTGGTATGTGGTCTCTTATGAACTTATTCATATGCTTGCAAGACATTAGACGACATTTCACCGAGAGGGCCCAGAGTATATCTATCCGTCATCGGGATGGACAAATCCCACTGTTGATCCATATGCCTCAACTCATACTTTCCGGATACTTAATTCCACCTTTATAACCACCCATTTACGCAGTGGCGTTTGGTGTAATCAAAGTACCTTTCCGATATAAGTGATTTACATGATCTCATGGTCATAAGGACTAGGTAACTATGTATCGAAAGCTTATAGCAAATAACTCAATGGCGTGATCTTATGCTATGCTTAATTGGGTGTGTCCATTACATCATTCATATAATGATATAACCTTGTTATTAATAACATCCAATGTTCATGATTATGAAACTAATCATCCATTAATCAACAAGCTAGTTAAGAGGCATACTAGGGACTCTTTGTTGTCTACATATCACACATGTACTAATGTTTCGGTTAATACAATTATAGCATGATATATAAACATTTATCATAAACATAAAGATATATAATAACCACTTTTATTATTGCCTCTTGGGCATATCTCCTTCAGTCTCCCACTTGCACTAGAGTCAATAATCTAGTTTACATTTGTAAAGATATAACACCTTGGCCTTCTGGTGTTTTATCATGTTTTGCTCACGGGAGAGGTTTTAGTCAACGGATCTGACATGCTCAGAAACGTATGTATTTTGTAATTCATTTGCGTCTCAACGCATCACTCATTTCCAAATGAGTCGGCATTAAATATGTTTGGTCTTCTGGTGGAACCTTAATTCCGCGGTCTGAAATATGTTACTAATATTGTCACAGACAATATAGCTTCAAAGTTCTGACTCTGTCAGAACTACACCAAGTTCTCAAAGAACCTCTTGACTTTAACATCCTTTGTCATTGTCAAAACAATGACATATTCTGCCTTCTTTTGTAAAATCCGTCATAATATTTAGAACTCTTCTAAATCTAGAATAGACAACTTCTAGCTCATCGTGCTACCTTTTAAACAGCACTTAGTCTAATTTGAGATTGAAATTTTATTTTCATATGTGACAAAACAAATATCGGTGCAACATCTTACAGCGATTTGTTTGTCATTTCCCATACAAAACTATATATATATATCCTTAGTTCTTCTAAAGTACTCAAGAATATTCTTACTGTCGTCCAATGATCATCATATGAATCATTCTGGTATATGCTCATAACACTTTATAGCACATGACATCTGATTGTGTACATATTATTCGTGATCTATAATCACTCATGTGTTTTTACTCATTGAGTATCAGATACACTCAAGTCTTGTTAAAACTTCACATGACAAGAACATTTTCTTAATATTTCTATATTGAACTATTTCAATATCCATTCTATGTACTTTGACTTAAACTTATTTTGTGTTTCAATCTATCTTCATAGATCTTGACACTAGATATGTTTCAGTCCATATCCTTTCATTGAAATTAATTTCTCAATGAAACCTTTTAATCAAGTATATAATTACATCATTTATAACCAACTATATGTCACCTACATAAAGTATTATAAATGTGTCTTAGCGCTCCCACTTAATTTCTTGCAAATGCAAGCCTCTTCATCGTCTCTGATGAAATCAAAAACTCTTTGACTATTTCATCTGGTGAAGATTCCAACTCCGTGATACTTACTTCATCCAATTCGAAGTTCGTATACCTATCTAGTATTCCACGGACCAGCAAAACTCTTGGTTGTATCTTGTATACACCTTTTAATACATACTTCTGATAAGTAATGTATTTTGCCATCCTACTAGCGTATCTCATAAAAGAAATATGTAGTGATTACTAGAATAATCCACATAGACTATAAGCATTGCTACGGAAGATCTAATCTTATCGTAGTCAACTCTTTGAACTTTGTCGTAAACAATTTTTCGACAAGTCGAGCTTCTTTAAGGATATTCCATCCAAGTCCATCAATTTTATAGATCCATTTACTTTCAAGAAGTATTTATCTATCTTGGATTTCATGGCATATAGCCATTTTAACGGAGTCAGGGCCCATCATAACTTCTTTGTTTGTAGTTGGTTTATCATTGTTCAAAATCAATCCTTTGTTCACAAATCATTTATTTGATCACAAAGTAAACCATACCTACAAGGTTCAATATGTACTTCGATCTCCATGGCTAAAACACTTTGTAGTCATGGGAGCCATGTTCGTCATGGTCGCTTCCGGAACCAATTTCCGATGCTGCGCTACTCTGATCATTATGCTCAGGTTCATAAACCTTATCAAGTTCTATTGTCCTCCCACTCAAATACTTCGCTAGAAAACAATTTCTTGGAAATAAGCAAGTAACAAACACTTTTGTCGTTTACTTCATAGTGGAAAGAATTCCCAATCAATTCTTTGGGATAACCAATAAAGACATTCATCCGATTTTGGTTGTTAACTTTTAGACCAAAATTTAAAGAAAGGACTATTAGGGTTTATACCCATGCCATAACTCGTATGGTGTCATTTCTACGGATCATGATGATGCTCTATTCAGTGTAAAAGCGGTAGTCACTAAAGCATAATCCACAAAAATATAATGGCGTCATAATATTTTATCTCATCATTAATCCAACAAGGCTTGGATACATCTCTCGGATACTATATCATCATTATGATGCTCCAAGAAATGTGAGTTGTAGAACAATTTCATGACTCTCTTAGATGTTCGCTAAAACTCGTAATTCAAATATTTTCACCATGATCCAATCATAGATATTTGACTTTTATATTACGATGATTTCCACTTCATGCTGAAATTTATTTGAATCCATTCAAATGTTTCAAACTTCTTCCTTATTGAATATATCCACATATATATACTCAATTCATTGTTGAAAGTTTTCATGAAGTAGAAGAATCTCCCGCACACAACTATGCCTAGTGAACCACATACATCATCATGTATTTTTCACTAAGTTAGTTGCCCGTTCAACTCTTGGCCTATGAACGGTATTTTAATCATTCTCTTTAGAAAAGATTTGCAAGCGCCAAATGATTCAAAAATCAAATGACTCCAAAATCCATTTGCATGGAGTTCCTTCATGCGTTCCTTTCTAACATGACCTAAATGGCAGTTCCACAAATACGTGGAATTCAAATCAATTTGCCTTATGGCATTTTAGCGTCAGTGTTATGTATGTGTATTTCACCATTAAGATTTATAATAACTTATCCATCGTACATGGAGTAATGTCATAATTTGAACAACTCATTGTTTTCATTTGACCAGAGCAAAATAACAATTATTAAGTTCTTTATTATAAATTCTAAGGGCTAGATAGAATGCCAACGACGAACATAATAACACTTTATTTTGTTCCAGACGTGTATTCCTATCATATTCCTTGTCAGTCACTTAGGCCATTGTATTCTTGTATTGTGTTGTTTTGTATGACACTTCATACCAACCAATATAGTACTAATACCCAAGAATTTCATAGTGTGACCTAACTAGGAATACAACCATAACATGTATATCATTTATATACACCTGAGCTAGACTTTCTAGTCTTTTCTTTCTTTCTGCCAAAATATCTTTTGCAGTTTCTCTTTTAGCTTTCCTCATTATTCAGAAAAACACTTTAACATCAATAACTTCTAGGTTTGTTGGTCAAATACCAATAACCTTGAGGTTCTTACTTTGAAGTTGATCATCATATGACAAGTGTTCCGGATTTCTCTATTAATAACCTTTTAATATGATGAACAATTTCACTCATAATTTTATCCATCATATCATGACGAATTTTCGAGACCATGTCTGTACATGCTAGGCTCGTAAAGTTTAACCTTAGTATTCGCATGTGCAAATCTGGCTTGTACCCGTTGTAAGCACACGTAGAATCTATAACACCCGATCATCACGTGATGCTTCGAAACGACGAGTCTTAGCAACGGTGCATACTAAGGACAATCACTTCATGGATATGCGAATATCGTTAGTGCCCCAATAGTTGGAGGATTGGGACGCCTTGCGTCTTCAACCTTCGTACATTCCCATAAAACTTATGAGTTTATGTAGTCTCACCAAAATATATTCTATCATCTTGCAATAAGGTCTTAGATATCACATATATCTCATACCTTGATTATTTCTGAAAACTAAATTTTTAGCACCTTATTTTTCAAACAGATTTGAACTTCAAGTTTTACGGAGACAAGATAACTTTAGGTACTAATTGAAACCACAACTCTTTGAATCAACAATGTGAGGTTTACTAAAAGTTTGCAATAGGACTTAATCATTTCTTGATTCTTTAATAATACGGTACCAGTCCGTAAAGTTTCTTATCAGACTTAACAGTATTTCTATCTCAATTACAAGACTAGCACATGGTAGAAAACGGATGCCAATACTACAAAAATTAATTCAAAATACTACTCAGACTATGTTTATGATAATTAGTTCATGTTTTAATCTAATTACTAATGAACTCCCACTTAATACAACATCCCTCATAGTTGTTAAGTGGTACACGATCCAAATCCACTACACCAAAACCGATCATCACGTGAGATGATGTAGCTTCAATGGTGAACATCAACATGTTGATCATATCATCCATATGACTCATGTTCAACCTTTCGGTTTCTGTTGTTCCGAGGCCATGTCTGTACATGCTAGGCTCGTCAAGCAAACCCAAGTATTCCGCGTGTGTAACATGGCTTACACCCGTTGTATGTTGAGTTTATCACACCCGATCATCACGAGATGCTTCAAAACATCAAACAATGCAACGGTGCATACGAGGGGAGAACACTTTATTATCTTGATATTAATGTGAGGGATCATCTTATAATGCTACCGTCGCGTTCTAAGCAAAATAAGATGCATAAAGGATTAACATCACATGCAATTCATATGTGATATGATATGGCCCTTTAGTCTTTGCGCCTTCGATCTTCATCTCCAAAGCACGGACATGATCTCCATCATCAACGGGCATGATCTCCATCATCGTCGGTGTAGCATCAAGGTTCATGGCGCCGTCTTCATGGTTGTTCACCTCATGTAGCAACTATTACAACTATTTTGAAATACTACTCAACATGAAATTTAAAGACAACCATAAGGCTCCTGCCGGTTGCCACAATACAATAATGATCATCTCATACATATTCATCATCACATTATGTGTTGGGGGGATGACCCCCGGTATGCCAAAGGCATGCCAAACCGGATGGTTTGAGCCATTGAGATACCGGTTTAATATCCAAATCGGAACACAAAGGTAAGAGTTTAGGCTAAGTGAAGCTAAGCCGGTATCCCCAAGAGGGGTCTACCGGAACCAGGTAAAGAAGATACCGGAGAGAAGGGCTTGTCGGCAGGACTGGTCAAAGATTCTTTTCAGAGCAAGAAGACAAGGATGAGCTAAGCAAAGTGGCTTTAATCAGAGCCCTGGCACCAAAGAGAGAGATGACGCTGAAAGAAGCCGGAGGACGTCAGCATCCCTGATTAAAGAAGACTCCGGCGTCATCTATGATTAAAGTAGCTTTGTAAAGTAAGTTTGTCCAGTCAAAGATGCCATTAGGGTTTCTTGTTCTGTAAGCCACTCTCTCCCCTATATAAGGAGAGGGGGCACTGCCTCGTACGCGTGTGTCCACAGAGGAGATTAGACGATAGAACTTGTATCCAAGCACCTGTAATCATGTTGAGATCAATGAAGCAAGCGATCTAGTAAAGAGTTCTTCCTCTTGTCTTTCTTCTTGCATACCGGCCTTTGGTTGTGTTCTTGAGGAAAGCATCCGGAAGTTCATCCCACCTAGTCGCAAACCCTCCCCCGAATCCTCTAGCGCCCATTCGGCCCCAACTTAAGCCACCCCATGGCATCTGCTCGTTCGCCACGATGACAGTTGGTGCCCACCGTGGGGCATGAAGTGGCGCTTGCTGGAGTTCACATTCGGGCGGGCATCCTCGACGTCGCCGGTCAGCGTACGGTCTCCGCGTTGGTGCAACGCATCTACGCCATGGATTTCATCAACGACAATGCGGGCTGCTTCGCCAACGGCGGTTTCTTCCCCAAGAACGGCCGCATCATCGAGTTCGGCAGCCACCGCATCTACTTCGGCACTGTTCCTGTGCGCCAGTGCCTCTCGCCGGTGCTGGTGGCGCCGGATCCGCCAAGGTGGCTACATGCTGGCCGTGCTCCAGGGAGCGTGGAGGTGATGATGGCAGGCGCAGTCGACGCCGGCAAAGAAGCAGCAGAAGAAGGCGCTGGGCGTGCGGTTTCGACCCGTGCGGCCAAGCCACCGCTGGAGCGAGGCGCAGGCGCAGCGGGAGCATCATCCGCATCACCGGAAACACCGCTCCAAGCGGCGATGAACGTCCTCGCCACCCCCATCGCGCAGAACATCGACCCGGCAGCGGCTCAGGCGGAGCTGGAGGCGCAGCGCCAGAAGATGCTCGAGAGCGGCAAGGACATCGCCAGAGCGCAGCGCGAGCTGAACCTAACTCTACGTGAGTACAATGCTGCCCATGGCTTTGCTTCTGTTAACGCGCATGCTGCTAGGATACCGGAAAACCGGCTTAAGGCTCGCAATCTAGACCAGGACCTGCGCAAAGAAGTTGCTGCCGGTAAAACTATCTCTGCATCTGTGAGCATTATAGAGAAACCTAAGTACAGTAGCCCGGATAAAACAATAAAAGCCGTCTGGATAGAGTGTACTTGTCAGAAATGATCGAGGAGGAAGGTCCCCCCAGGCCCAAAATGCTTTGGCCCAAGGATCATGAAAGAAAAACCACCAGTTCGCAACTTTATGTTGCCCCGTGACACAAAAACATACGATGGCACCACGAAGCCGGAAGATTGGCTCGCGGATTACGTGACCGCAGTATACGTCGCAGGCGGCGAAGGAACCGTAGCAGGAGGAGGAAATCGATGATGGGCCGTGAGAATCATACCATCATTCCTGGTTGGGCCGGCAAGAATCTGGCTAAACAACTTGCCGGCAGGAAGCATAAATGGCTGGCTGGATTTTGAGGAAGCCTTTGTGAGCAATTTCAGCAGCACCTATCAGAGGCCAAACAGGCCGCAGCAGCTCGCTCTGTGCATACAGCGCCCGAACGAAACAGACCGGGATTACCTGGCCCGGTGGAACACCACAAGAAACTCCTGTGAAGGGGTAATCGAGGCACAGGCCATTGCTTGGTTTAGCAGTGGGTGCAGGAGAGGTTCACCGTTGTGGCAAAAGCTGCAGCGGAACATGCCGACAACATTGGCAGAGATGATACGTGTGGCAGATAGCTATGCGTTGGGAGACCCAACGCAGCCGGCAGTGCAACCTGAGCCGGAACAGCAGCGCTAAGAGCAAGACCGGGATAACCGGAATAACAAAAGAAGGGAAGATTTTTCGGATTGAAGGTACGGTCCGCAACAAGTTGCTGCAGTGCAAGAAAACTCTGAGAGCAGCGGCAGTCAGAGGCTGAGAACCGGATCGCAGCCATGGGCGGGTCCTAAAAAACAGTGGGTAGAAAAGAAGCCCTGGGTTCAGAAAAAGAACTGGCAAGAACCCGCGAAGTACACCATGGAAGCTGCCATGGACCAACCTTGCCGGTGGCACACACCGAACCCGGCACACCCGTCAAACCATCTGACGAAGGATTGCACTTGGACCAAATACTTGATGCAAAAAGGAACGGCAAAAGATGCACAACCACCACAAAACATGCCGCGGCAACAACAGCTACCACCACCACCACCGCTTACCAGGGCAAACGCTTTACCAGTGCAGCCAAACCGGCAGCAGTACCAGCAGGTTAACCAGGTGATGGAGGGCAATGACCAACCACCTCCACCGGTGCCTTTGGGCCGGAATATTTACAAAGATCCAGATATGTGCTGCGTTGTGTTCGTAACTGAGCCAACTGATAAACAAAGCCTGTATCGCCGTTCTATGGAAGTGAACGCAGTGATGCCGGCAATACCAAAATACATGCTGTGGTCTGATCAAGATATCTCGTGGTCCTTCAAGGATCACCCTAAAGTCATGCCGAACCCGGGTGGCTATGCCCTCGTCTTGGACCCAATCATGCAAGGGCCAAACGCTCAAGTCAAGTTCAGCAAGGTGCTGATAGACAATGGGAGCAGCATAAACATCATGTACAGGCACACCATGAACATGCTGGGCATAACAGAAAACATGCTTCAGCCAACGCGCACAACGTTCCATGGAATCGTTCCGGGACTGTCCTGCGCACCGGTTGGAAAAGTCCGGGTGGATGTGTCGTTTGGAGGACGTGACAATTGCCGGGTTGAAAACCTTGAGTTTGAGGTGGTGGACTTAGATAGTCCTTACCATGCTTTGCTGGGGAGACTGGCGTTGGCTGCTTTCATGGCCTCGACTCACACGGCATATCTCAAGATGAAGATGCCGGCACCTCGTGGACCCTTGACTGTGGTGGGAAACTACAAAGTCTCACTGGAAACAGCTTCCGCCGGATCAAACCTGGCAGAGTCGCTGGTGATTGCTGAGGAGAAGAGGAGGATGCAAACCGCGGTTGCACTAGCTCAGTCCTCGCAGCTGAGCTTAGCGGCAATGAGTGCAAACTTGGGCACACCGGTGTTCAAGCCAACAAAAGAGACAAAGGACATCGTACTGGATCCAGCTTACCCTGAGCGCACCGTTCGTATCGGTGCCGGTATGAATGAGGCATAGGAAAGCGCGCTCGTCAGCTTCCTCCGTGAGAATCGGAATATCTTTGCATGGTCTACTGATGACTTGGTAGGTGTTCCGAGGGAGCTGGCTGAGCACTCACTAAATGTCCGGAAAGATGCAAAGCCAGTGAGGCAGCCGCTGCGCCGGTTTGCTGAAGACAGGAGAAAGATCATTGGAGAAGAGGTGACAAAGTTACTGGTTGCCGGTTTCATTGTGGAGGTACTGCACACCTAGTGGCTAGCTAATCCGGTGCTGGTCGAGAAGAAGAAGGAAGAAAACATGGAAGCAAAAGCTCCAAAGGTGTGGCGCATGTGCACTGACTACACCAACTTGAACAAAGCTTGCCCGAAAGACCCTTTCCCCTTACCCAGGATCGATCAAGTGATTGATTCCACTGCAGGATGTGAGTTGTTGTCTTTCTTGGATGCTTATTCCGGCTTCCACCAAATCCCCTTGAAAAAGGAAGATCAAATAAAAACTGCGTTCATTACCCCGCACGGGGCTTATTGCTATGTCACTATGCCTTTCGGTTTGCGCAACGCTGGTGCGACGTACCAGCGCTGTATGCAAAAATGCTTGTTTGATCAAATCGGAAAAAATGTGCAAGTGTATGTGGATGATGTGGTGGTAAAAACTAAGGTAAAAGAAAACTACCTGAGCGAGGTGCTCTCCCTCTCAAAACAAAACTACCCTCACTTCCAAAAGATGACTTATGGCGTGTACATGGCCGCCACAAAACTCAAGCATTACTTTGAAGAACATCCTATGAAGGTGGTAAGTGAAGCACCAATCTCTGATATCATGTGCAACAAGGACGCTAGCGGAAGGATTGCAAAATGGGCAATCCAGATATCACCATACGTACCAGCGTACGAAAGAAGAGATGCCATAAAATCACAGGCTTTGGCTGATTTCCTCGTCGATTGGGCGGAGATGCAATACAAACCGCCAGATCAGAAGATAGAATACTGGAAAATGCACTTTGATGGATCCAAACTCAAAGAGGGTCTAGGTGCTGGTGTGGTGCTTACCTCGCCAAAAGGAGAGCATCTCCGGTATGTTTTGCAAGTGCATTTCAGGGCATCGAATAATGTCGCTGAATATGAGGCCTTGATCCATGGATTAAAGGTCGTAAAGGAAATCGGTGCGCACCGGATCATTTGCTATGGAGATTCAGATCTTGTGGTGCAGCAATGTTTCGGCGATTGGGACGCGAAGGATGCAAACATAGCTTTGTACAGATTTCACGTGCAAAAAATTGCCGGCTTCTTTGAGGGCTGTGAGTTTCACCATGTGCCAAGGGCAGAAAACGAAGCTGCGGATGCTTTGTCCAAGCTGGGCTCATCTAGGCAGGAAATTCCTCCTGGAATAGCCTTGGAACACTTAAGAGTACCATCAATCAAACCAAGCCCGGAATCGGAATCAATTTTCGTACCGGAATCGCATGTAGTACCCATGGATATCGATGAAGGAAACTCGGGGACTGCACCAACAAGCTCGGGGACTGCTGTAGTCATACCGGAAGAAATGATGCTGGTAGATAGCATGGAAATAGATGCACCGGTGTTTTTGGTTCGAGAGACACCGTCGTGGGTTAAACCTATTAAGGAATTCCTGATCAACGGCACTTTGCCGGATGACGAAAATGAGTCAAGAAGAATCCAAAGAAGGTCCAAGGCATACACGTTCATCAATGGTGAGGTGTACAAGAGAAGCGTTACCGGTGTCCTTCAAAGATGTCTGGAACCGGAAGAAGGAAAAGAAATGCTTGAGGAGATTCACCAAGGAGAATGTGGGCATCATGCTTCATCAAGGGCGCTGGTAGCAAAAGTGTTCCGCATGGGTTCTATTGGCCCACTGCTTTGGAAAACGCTGAAGATTTGGTAAGAAAATGCAACGGGTGCCAGAGGTACGCCAAGCAAAATCATACCCCAGCGTCCGGTTTAAAAACAATACCATTAACATGGCCGTTTGCCGTTTGGTGCCTCGATATGGTCGGCCCATTCAAAACTGCAAGGAGCAGCATGACTCACATCTTGGTTATGGTGGATAAATTCACCAAGTGGCTCGAGGTGAAACCTATCGCAAAATGTGATGGGCATACAGCGGTGAAGTTCTTAAAAGATGTCATTTTGCGGTATGGATACCCGCACAGCATCATCACTGACAATGGGACCAACTTTGCTCAAGGTGAGTTCAAAAGGTTTTGTGAGGACAACAACATCCGGTTGGATTTGTGCTCAGTGGCACACCCACAAGGCAATGGCCAAGTGGAAAGAATGAATGCTTTGGTACTTTCCGGTATCAAACCAAGGCTCATTGAGGCAGTAGAAAAGTCACCGGGGTGTTGGCTTGATGAGCTACCATCAGTATTGTGGAGCATAAGAACAACTCCAAACCGGTCCACTGGGTACACTCCATTCTTCATGGTATACGGAGCAGAAGCAGTCATACCAACTGACATCATTCATGATTCACCAAGGGTACAGCTCTATACTGAGCAAGAGGTCAAAGAGGCCAGAGAAAATGATGTGGACTTGCTAGAAGAAGCAAGAGAGCTGGCTTTGACAAGAACAGCCATTTACCAGCAAAACCTCAGACGTTATCATAGCCGAAAGGTTAACCCGAGAGTTTTCCGGGAAGGAGATCTGGTGCTACGCCTAGTGCAGCGCACTGAAGGCAGGCATAAGCTCTCACCACCATGGGAAGGTCCCTTCATTGTAAGCAAAGTGCTTCACAATGATGCATACTACTTGATCGATGCACAGGAGTGGAAAAAAGGAAAGGCGGACAGGTCCGGAGAGGAGAGCAAGCGTCCATGGAACGTAGCTCTGTTGCGTCCTTTCTACTCTTGAAGTTGTGGAGTAAGAAGTTCCTTTTTGTACCTTACATGCTATGAATAAAAGATGTCGGAACCTCAAATGAATCTCGGGGACTACCCCAATCTAAGTTGCATGCAACATGTTTATTTTTTTTCAGTTCACCGGTTGCTTGGTGAACATTTTTTCTTTTCGGTTTAGTAGCGTGCTAAACCTACCGGGGTCTTCGACTCTGCTGCTGTCCGCAAACCGGCTTCATGGCAAGCAAGATAAACCGGTAGCAACTAAGCACGCGAACCGCGAAGAGAGAGAGTGGGAACAAACAATCCGGAAAAATTTAGCTAACCCCGGTTAAACCAGTTTTTTGCAAAATTTCGAAGTTATTTCTAAGTTCAAGAAAATGCTTGTTTGGTGAAAGAACCTTGTGCTCATACGCCAAAGAACGCCCAGAGAAGGCAGGCAGAGCCAAGGCAAAAGAACCAAGTGTGCATCGAATTGGATGCAGAAACAATTTAGAAATCTTTGCAGTGCAGGATAAAAGCAAAACCAAAAGCAATTATACTAAGGCAAACTTAAGATAATTAACTACCGATATAATTTACCGGCATAAACTGTTGTACGGTAACCAAAAGCAAACTTAGAGTTTTACATCATAAACCCCGGCATACCGGGGTAGAATTTAACGGGGCATTGTTTTGAGATAAGCAGGACCAAAGAGCATAACACAGGTAATGATCAGGTAGCGGGGGCTTCAGGAGGGGCATCGCCAGCACCGGCATCGCCCAGAGGCTCCTCCTCAGCTTCATCCTCCTCCTCGTCGAGATAATCTTGGACGTCAGGAGGGGGAGGGTTGAAGGTGCGCATGTCAGCGTACTCCGCGATGTGGTACGCGCGATCCTGCCGCTTAGCGGTAAGAATCGGGTCCAGATCGGTTTCCGCGCCTTCGCGCACTCCGGTGAGGGCATCCAAGTTCAGCTCCGGATACCATGAGCAAGCGACGCGGAGGGCAGAGTCTGCTCCAGCGCGGGCAGCAGAGCACTGCCACTCGCGGATCCTCCCGCCGGCGCCCTTGAGGCGGTCGCTGATCAGTGAGAAAGTATCCAGCACCTCCTCGCCAGGCCACAGAGTCCTGAAGAGCTGGGTAGCTACATCAGGAATGTCAGACAGGTTGCGATCTATGGCGCGCATATGAGACACCCGCGCGTTCAGCGCGACCAGATGGTCATAGGGGGTCCATGGCACGCCAAGATTCTCTTGGGCCTGGGCAGTGCGGTGCTCGTCAACCTTCTTGACAGCAAACCTCTGAGAGTCCGGGAAGAGGCCTGTGCAAAGAAAGAAAAAGGCTAAGGAAAGGAATCCGGAAGAAAATGCAACCGGAAGGAAAGATGACGAAAAGAAAATGCGATCGGAAGAAAAAAGGCTTGTGGGCAGTAATCGGAAAGTGCAAAAGGAAGGGACTTACGGTAGGCGTGTGTGTTAGTTTGCACGACCAGCCGGTCGTACTCCTTCTGCTCCGCCTCCAGCCGTGCAGCTTTTTCCTCGGCAGCCTTCCGGGCTTTGGCCAGCTCCTCCAGCTCAGTCCGCAACACCATGTTGGAGTTGCCGGTATCTTCAAGAGCCTCATGCATCTTGGCCACTGCATCAGCTTCAGCAGCTTTGAGAGCCTTAGCATGATCAAGCCCCAGCTGGATGAACTGGGACTTGAGCTCCTGGTAGCTGGTCTTTTGGGCGCTCAGCTCCTCCTGATGTTGCCGGATGAGCTGGTCCTTCTCCCCTGAAACCCGGAAAAGAAGGTGTTAACAAAATTGTGCTGATTAAGATGAAAAGAAAACCAAGCTAACAGGAAAGAGGGAAAATTGTACGTTGGGCGGCGGCGAGCTGCTCCTTGAGAGCCTCAATGGAAGCTTCCGGGATCACTGTTAAGCAAAAATTATAAGTGTTAGGAGGAAAAAAGGTTTCCGGTAAGAAGATGCCGGTGGTACAAAAACTTACCTTGGCACTTATCATGTGCCTCAGCGAGGTCCCGATGCTCCCATAGAAGCTCCTCAAAGAGGACCTTCCGAGCGTCAGCCATGAGCTGTTCAAGAAAAAGAGATTAGCTAAGTTTTGCGCTAAGAACAAGGTTCTTAACCCGAAACTCGGGGACTGGCAGTGCTAGTTTCGCGCGTTTTTAAACTAAGTTTTGTGCTAAGAACAAGGTTCTTAACCCGAAACTCGGGGACTGGCAGTGCTAGTTTCGCGCGTTTTTAAACTAAGTTTTGTGCTAAGAACAAGGTTCTTAACCCGAAACTCGGGGACTGGCAGTGCTAGTTTCGCGCGTTTTTAAACTAAGTTTTGTGCTAAGAACAAGGTTCTTAACCCGAAACTCGGGGACTGGCAGTGCTAGTTTCGCGCGTTTTAAGCTAAGTTTTGCGCTAAGAACAAGGTTCTTAACCCGAAACTCGGGGACTGGCAGTGCTAGTTTTGCACGTTTTTAAGCTAAGTTTCGCGCTAAGAACAAGGTTCTTAAACCAAAGCTCGGGGACTGGCAATGCCGGTTTCACGCTAAGTTTTTAAGTTAAAGTTTTGTGCTAAAAGCTGCGCTCTCACCACAAAACTCGGGGACTGGGAAGATAGACAAGAGAGAAACCGGCATGAAACTGAAGAAAAGATAGAAAAAATCCGGAAGTAAGGGAACCGGCAAAAGATGAAAAGAGTGCTGGAAACTTACCCTCAGATTGTTCGTGGAGTCAAACCACGCGTTGTCAAGCTCTTTCACGGCTCGGCGGAGCCGCATGAAATGCTCCTCGGAGCATCGGTCCCCGGCAGGGTCTGGCAACGGCTGCCTGTCCTTGCCCACGCCGTGGGTCGCCCGGGTCACATCTGCGGCGTTCCATTGCTGGGCATAGGGCAGCAGATGCCCAGCTCCCGGCCCCCGCGCCGGAACTCAGTGATACGGCCGAGCAGGCCGGTGGCCTTCTCGCTGGCAGCACCGGCGGCCTTGGAGACATGCAGCACCAAGGGCTGCTGTCCACCGGAAGGGGCCTTGGAGGCCGTTGCCTTCCCCTTGACTAGCTTGGAGAGCTTGGGCGGCGGCACAGTTGGAGCAGCCCCGGCAGGTTTGGGGCGAGGCGCATCCGGTGGCGGCGTTGGAGTAGTTCTTGGAGAAGGGGATGCGCTAGGGGCACCACCCAAGTTGGAACTTTCCGGCACGGAAGTTTCCGGCGCGGAAGTTGTCTTCTTTTCAACGACGGGAGGAGCCGAAGGCTCCGCCCGCCCGGCAGCTTTTTCCTCGGCGCCGATGTTGCTGGTGCCGGTATCCTGGTTCTCTGGAGGGAAGGAAAGATCCTCCTCCGTGCGGTGTTCTGGCGGTGTAGGGGCCGCACGCCCCAAACTTGTTGTGCCCCCCAGAGGGGAGGCAGAGGTGTTGCCGGCACCAGATGGTGCCGGGCTTGAGCGAGGAGGAGGGGTTGAGGTCCTTGCGGAACCTTCAGAGCCCGCTGGCCTTGAGCCAAGCTTGAGCGCAGGGCTGAGAAAAAGAAAGAAAAACAGTTGGAGAAAAGCAACCGGAAAAAGAAATTGGCAAAAAGAGGCAAGCAAGAAAACAAGAAGCTCACCCGGAGTTGGCATTTGCTTGCGCCCGTAACGACGCATGCCCACTTCCTTCTCCCCCAAGGGCTCAGTCCGGAAGCGCTTGGAGGGAGGGGCCTGACTGGAACCGACATCAGATGCCGGCATCTTGTTCTTTTGGCCCTGGGCCATGAGTTTGTCCACAAACTCGGAGCCGACCTCGGCGCGCAAGGGCGGCGCGTGCTCATGGACCTAAGAGTTAAAAATGGCTAAGAAGCGATTCGCGAAAAAGCAACAATGAAAGAAGAAGAAGAAACCGGAAAAGAAAAATACCTCAAGCATGGTCAGATCATCCGAAGAACCGGTTGGCTTCGGCGGAGACCTACCAAGGCGCGAGGCTGGGGTCTTGCCCATCTTCAGATCCTTCCAAAAAATGTAAGGATCCGGGTCGACGGAGTCAAGGGCGCGCTTCACGCAGATCCCACGCCGCTCTGCTTGAATGAGGGGGAAGCGGTCCTTGGCCTGAAACACGAAAAAAGAGGGTTAACAAGAGCAAAAAGTTACCGGCAAAACCGACCCTAATTGCGTAATCTCTTACTTCTTGGGTCGGAGGGTTAGTAGTGCTGAGGGGAAGGAGGCCCCATTCCCAGTCAAACGGCATGGCGATGCGCGGATCTGCCTAGCCTTGCGGACGACGTCCTTCTTGCTAAGGGGACGGCCTGTGATCTTGGTGGGATCGCCAGGACCGTACATCTCGCTCATTCTATGCACCCGGCGCTTGAGAGGAAGCACCCGGCGCGAAATAAAAGTGCGGATGATATCATCCGAGCAGATGTTGGTCTCCTTCTTCAAGGTGGCCATGAAGCGTACCACCCGGTTGGTTTCGGGGTGATCCGTCTTCGGGTTATAGCTCCAGTTGGCTCTACTAGGAGGCCCCACTTTGAATGGCGGAAGATCAATGAGATTCGCGCGGCCGTTGTTCTTCACGTAGAAGAAAGTTCCTTGCCAGGCGCGACAAGACTCGAGGCCGGTAAACTTAAAGAAAGGGCTCCCCTGGCGAGAGCCAACGATGCACGACCCGCATTCCACAGGCGGCTTGGGCTTAGGAATTTCCTTGCCCTGAACGGAATTGATCCGCAGAGAAAAGAAGCGGGCAAACGTCTCACGAGTGGGACGAATGCCGATGTAGGCCTCCATGAAGGTGGCATAGCAGGAAAGGTAAAAGATGGCATTGCCAGGAAGGTGATGAGGTTGGAGTTCATAGAAGTCTAAGAACTCCCGGAAAAAAGGTGAAGCGGGAAGGCCGAAGCCACGCTCAAAATGAGCAAGGAAAACAACGTGTTCACCGGGCTGAGGCTCCGGTTCAATTTCGTCACCGGGAAGCCGGCAGGTTACTCCTTCCGGAATCCTGCGGGACCGGTATAGCCAATCGATCTCGTATTCGGTAACGTTGGAGCCCATCCAGGCTCCACGAGTGATGGGGGAAGGCTCTACGCCGGAAGCTTGGCTAGAGCTACCGGATTCTAGGTGGCTATCGGATTCTTGGCGGCTACCGGATTCCTGCTGGCTGCCGGAATCGGTGTCCATCGGATCTGAAGCCGTAGATCCACCGGAAGATTGTCTACGCCGGCTACCGGAGGAGGAAGAAGAAGAAGCAGAGGAAGATTCCTTGCTAGACATTGGTTTGGAGGCGAAAAAACAGAAATCCCACAGTTGAACCCCGCGCGAAGATCCACGAGTAAGAAGAAAATCAAAGAAAAAGAGGAAATAAGAATACTGTCGACCCAAGATCTAGAAAACAAGCAAATGGCAAGCAGAGTGAGATTGGCACTAACCTAGAGCGGCGCAGTCGCTGGCGAAGGCGTTCGCCGGTGAAGGAGTGGGCCTACTGTCGTCGACGAGCACCGTCGATGGTGAAGCAGAGAACAGCGCGAAGAAGAGAGAATGCGGCGGTCGCAACAGAGGCGCAGCAAAGGATTTCCGCACGGCGAGGTCCGGCGGAGAAGCAGCGCGAGTTCGCCGGGCAGCAAAGCTTGAGCGGATGACGGCGGACGGAGAACGGCGGAGGCACAGCGAGCGAAGAACTCTATACGCGAAGGTTGGGGAATGCAAGAAGAGGAAGAAGAAGGGGCGGTTCTCCTTATAAAGAAGAGAGAAGGTGGGCCGAAAACCGCCGGGCCGCGGCGGTTCGCTTCGCGGGCCGTGACTGTTCGCACCACGGGCCGCCACGCGGCGAGGAAGTACACGCGAAAAAAATAAAAAGCCACACGGAGGCACACACAAATGCGAAATGGCTAGTGGGATCCGCAGTGGTGCATTTAATGAACGCGCGGGAGTCGAAGCGAAGTGACAACTGACACTGGCGCGCCAGTTAACAGTACGCATGTCACTGACAGGCGCGGGGCCCGAGATATTCTCGACTTCGCCGAGGAAAGAGTAAATGCGAATGATACCGGAGAAAAGAGATGCCGGGGAATGCCTTGCAAAGAGAGAAAAGACAAGTAAGGGAAAAGATGCCGGATCCAAGTTCAAAGCCGGAGAGATTAAACCGGTATCCTAAAAAAGATAAAAACCTGGCATGGTCTGTAGGATAGAATTCGCCAGACTATACCAGCTTCGGGGACTAATGTTGGGGGGATGACCCCCGGTATGCCAAAGGCATGCCAAACCAGATGGTTTGAGCCATTGAGATACCGGTTTAATATCCAAATCGGAATACAAAGGTAAGAGTTTAGGCTAAGTGAAGCTAAGCCGGTATCCCCAAGAGGGGTCTACCGGAACCAGGTAAAGAAGATACCGGAGAGAAGGGCTTGTCGGCAGGACTGGTCAAAGATTCTTTTCAGAGCAAGAAGACAAGGATGAGCTAAGCAAAGTGGCTTTAATCAGAGCCCTGGCGCCAAAGAGAGAGATGACGCTGAAAGAAGCCGGAGGACGTCAGCATCCCTGATTAAAGAAGACTCCGGCGTCATCTATGATTAAAGTAGCTTTGTAAAGTAAGTTTGTCCAGTCAAAGATGCCATTAGGGTTTCTTGTTCTGTAAGCCACTCTCTCCCCTATATAAGGAGAGGGGGCACTGCCTCGTACGCGTGTGTCCACAGAGGAGATTAGACGATAGAACTTGTATCCAAGCACCTGTAATCATGTTGAGATCAATGAAGCAAGCGATCTAGTAAAGAGTTCTTCCTCTTGTCTTTCTTCTTGCATACCGGCCTTTGGTTGTGTTCTTGAGGAAAGCATCCGGAAGTTCATCCCACCTAGTCGCAAACCCTCCCCCGAATCCTCTAGCGCCCATTCGGCCCCAACTTAAGCCATCCCATGGCATCTGCTCGTTCGCCACGACGACATTATGTCCATATCACATCACCAAACCCTGCAAAAACAAGTTAGACGTCTCTAATTTGGTTTGCATATTTTACGTGGTTTAGGGTTTTTGAGTAAGATCTAATCTACCTACAAACATGAACCACAACGGTGATACTAGTGTTGTCAATAGAAGAGTAAATTGAATCTTCACTATAGTAGGAGAGACAGACACCCGCAAAGCCTCTTATGCAATACAAGTTGCATGTCGAACGAGGAACAAGTCTCATGAACGCGGTCATGTAAAGTTAGTCCGAGCCGCTTCATCCCACTATGCCACAAAGATGCAAAGTACTCAAACTAAAGATAACAAGAGCATCAACGCCCACAAAACCATTGTGTTCTACTCGTGCAACCATCTATGCATAGACATGGCTCTGATACCACTGTAGGGATTCGTTGCATAGAAAACAAAAATTTTCCTACCGCGAGAACGCAATCCAAGCCAAGATGCAATCTAGAAGACGGGAGCAACGAGGGGATGATCAAGACTAACCCTTGAATATTTCCAAAGCCTATAAGAGTAGGCTCTTATTGCTGCGGTAGACGATCACTTGCCGCTTGCAAAAGCGCGTAGAAGATCTTGATCACGGTGCCACGATCGGGCAGCACCTCCGTACTCGGTCACACGTTCGGTGTTGATGAAGACGATGTCCTTCTCCCCGTTCCAGTGGGCAGCGGAAGTAGTAGCTCCTCCTTGAATCCGGCAGCACGACGGCGTGGTGGCGGTGGCGGTGGAGATCTCCGGCGGAGCTTCGCTAAGCGTGCGGGAGAAGAGGAGGAGAGAGGGGACGGCTAGGTTTTGGGAGAGGGGGTGGCCGGCCACCTATGGGTGCGGCCAAGCTATGGGCTTGTGGTGGTCAGCCCCCTCTCCTATGCCCCTCATTATATAGGTGGAAGCCCCAAGTGTTGGACTACAAGTCTTCGAATAAGACCCGAACCAAAAACCTTCCATGTGTAGGGAAACCTACCCAAGGTGGGAATCCCACTTGGGGTGGGATTCCCCCCTTCCATGAGGGGGGTTGGCCGGCCACCCTTGGGGAGTCCACCTTGGACTCCTCCCCTTTAGGGTTGGCTGGCCATGCAAGGTGGAGTCCCTCCGGGACTCTACTTTCCATGGTGATTTCTTCAGGACTTTTCTAGAACCTTCTAGAACCTGCCATAAATGCACCGGATCATTTCCAAACTTGGAATATGACTTCCTATATATGAATCTTATTCTCCGGACCATTCCGGAACTCCTCGTGATGTCCGGGATCTCATCCGGGACTCCGAACAAATATTCGAACTCCATTCCATATTCAAGTTCTACCATTTCAACATCAAACCTTAAGTGTGTCACTCTACGGTTCGCGAACTATGCGGACATGGTTGAGTACTCACTCCGACCAATAACCAATAGCGGGATCTGGAGATCCATAATGGCTCTTACATATTCAACGATGACTTCAGTGATCGAATGAACCATTCACATACGATACCAATTCCCTTTGTCACGCGATATTTTACTTGTCCGAGGTTTGATCATCGGTATCACTCTATACCTTGTTCAACCTCGTCTCCTGACAAGTACTCTTTACTCGTACCGTGGTATGTGGTCTCTTATGAACTTATTCATATGCTTGCAAGACATTAGACGACATTTCACCGAGAGGGCCCAGAGTATATCTATCCATCATCGGGATGGACAAATCCCACTGTTGATCCATATGCCTCAACTCATACTTTCCGGATACTTAATTCCACCTTTATAACCACCCATTTACGCAGTGGCATTTGGTGTAATCAAAGTACCTTTCCGGTATAAGTGATTTACATGATCTCATGGTCATAAGGACTAGGTAACTATGTATCGAAAGCTTATAGCAAATAACTCAATGACGTGATCTTATGCTATACTTAATTGGGTGTGTCCATTACATCATTCATATAATGATATAACCTTGTTATTAATAACATCCAATGTTCATGATTATGAAACTAATCATCCATTAATCAACAAGCTAGTTAAGAGGCATACTAGGGACTCTTTGTTGTCTACATATCACACATGTACTAATGTTTCGGTTAATACAATTATAGCATGATATATAAACATTTATCATAAACATAAAGGTATATAATAACCACTTTTATTATTTCCTCTTGGGCATATCTCCTTCAGTACATAGCATGGCATACATGATAGAGCCTACTGCCGAGGCATAGGGGATCTTGTTCATCCTCTCTCTTTCTTCCGCCGTAGCCGGACCTTGAGTCTTACTCAAGACCTTACCTGGCAATATAGGCAAGAACCCTTTCTTGCTTTCATCCATTCTAAACTTCTTTAGAATCTTGTCCAGGTATGTACTCTGCAAAAGCCCTATTAGGCGTCTTGTTGGGGGGATGACCCCCGGTATGCCAAAGGCATGCCAAACCGGATGGTTTGAGCCATCAAGATACCGGTTTAATATTCTTACCGGAGCACAAAGATAAGAATTTGGCTAAGTGAAGCTAAGCCGGTATCCCCAAGAGGGGTATACCGGAACCGGATAACAAAGATACCGAAAAGAAGGGCCTGTCGGCAAGACTGGTCAAAGATTCTCTTCAGAGCTGGAAGACAAGGATGAGCTAAGCAAAGTAGCTTTAATCGAAGCCCTGGCGCCAAAGAGAGGGGTGACGAGGAAAGAAGCCGGAGGACGTCAGCGTCCCTGATTAAAGAAGACCCCGGCGTCATCCATGATTAAAGTAGCTTTGTAAAGTAGCTTGTCCAGTCAAAGATGCCATTAGGGTTTCTTGCACTGTAAGCCACCCTCTCCCCTATATAAGGAGAGGGGGCACAGCCTCTTACGGCGCGGGCAGAGAGAGGAGATTAGACGATAGACCTTGTATCCAAGAACCTGTAACCATGTTAAGATCAATGAAGCTAGCGATCTAGAGCAGAGTTCTTCCTCTTGTCTCTCTTCTTGCATACCGGCCTTTGGTTGTGTTCTTGAGGAAAGCATCCTGAAGTTCGTCCCATCTAGTCGCAAACCCTCCCCCGAATCCTCTAGCGCCCATTCGGCCCCAACTTAAGCCATCCCATGGCATCTGCTCGTTCGCCACGACGACAGTTGGCGCCCACCGTGGGGCATGAAGTGGCGCTTGCTGGAGTTCACATTCGGGCGGGCATCCTCGATGTTGCCGGCCAGCGTACGGTCTCCGCGTTGGTGCAGTGCATCTACGCCATGGACTTCATCAACGACAACGCGGGCTGCTTCGCCAACGGCGGCATCTTCCCCAAGAACGGCCGCATCATCGAGTTCGGCAGCCACCGCATCTACTTCGGCACCGTTCCTGTGCGCCAGTGCCTCTCGCCGGTACTGGTGGCGCCGGATCCGCCAAGGTGGCTACATGTTGGCCGTGCCCCTGGCAGTGTGGAGGTGATGATGGCAGGCGCGGTCGACGCCGGCAAAGAAGCTGCGGAAGAGGGCGCTGGGCGTGCGGTTTCGACCCGTGCGGCCAAGCCACCGCTGGAACGAGGCGCAGGCGCAGCGGGAGCATCATCCGCGCCACCGGAAACACCGCTCCAAGCGGCGATGAACGTCCTCGCCACCCCTATCGCACAGAACATCGACCCGGCAGCGGCTCAGGCGGAGCTGGAGGCGCAGCGCCAGAAGATGCTCGAGAGCGGCAAGGACATCGCCAGGGCGCAGCGCGAGCTGAACCTAACCCTACGTGAGTATAACGCTGCCCATGGCTTTGCTTCTGTTAGCGCTCATGCTGCAAGGATACCGGAAAACCGGCTTAAGGCTCGCAATCTAGATCAGGATTTGTGCAAAGAAATTGCTGCCGGCAAAAGCACATCTGCATCTATGAGCATTGTAGAGAAACCTAAGTACAGTAGCCCGGATAAAACAATAAAAGCTGCTAAAGCTGCTGTAGCGCTATGTGACTCGCTTTCCGGGGACGCTCTGGCAAAACAACAAGAGCGTGTCCGGGAACTTCTTGAAACTATCGAGCAGCAAAATGCTGAACAGCTTGATAAGTTGAACAAGGCTGTGGCTTCAAAATCCGCGCGTTCGACAAGGAATGCCGGTAGCAAGTCCCATGGGCAGGCTTCGTCCCCCCATCCGGACAGAAGAAGAGAAAAAGAGGTGAATGCGCAGCAGATGACTGTGTATGATCCGGTTCTTGCCGGAAAACAACAAGCCGGGCAATTTGATGCCGGCAGAAAAGGCCAAGGGGCAAACAGAGGCTATGCCAAAGAGGGCTATGCCGGAAACAATTATGCCGGTAGACAAGAATCCGAGCAAAATTATCGAGCTGCAAGGGCGGCGTATGATGAGGAGGAAATAGATCCCCCAAGGTACCGGCAGGCAAGGGCTGCGGTACCGGAATGTTATGATGAGGCTGATTCCGCAAGACCGGCAGCATACCGGAACCCGTTGGGAGAACGCTTGGGAGAAAGATACCTACCGGAACGGGATGCGAGGCACCGTCTGGATAGAGTATACTTGTCAGAAATGATCGAGGAGGAAGGTCCCCCGGGTCCAAAGTGTTTTGGTCCGAGGATCATGAAAGAAAAGCCACCAGTTCGCAACTTTATGTTGCCTCGTGACACAAAAACATATGATGGCACTATGAAGCCAGAAGACTGGCTCGCGGACTACGTAACCGCGGTATACGTCGCAGGCGGTGGAGGAACCGTAGCTGGAGGAGGAAACCGGCTGATTCCGCAAGACCGGCAGCATACCGGAACCCGTTGGGAGAACGCTTGGGAGAAAGATACCTACCGGAACGGGATGCGAGGCACCGTCTGGATAGAGTATACTTGTCAGAAATGATCGAGGAGGAAGGTCCCCCGGGTCCAAAGTGTTTTGGTCCGAGGATCATGAAAGAAAAGCCACCAGTTCGCAACTTTATGTTGCCTCGTGACACAAAAACATATGATGGCACTACGAAGCCAGAAGACTGGCTCGCGGACTACGTAACCGCGGTATACGTCGCAGGCGGTGGAGGAACCGTAGCTGGAGGAGGAAACCGGCGATGGGCCGTGAGAATCATACCATCGTTTTTGGTTGGACCGGCAAGAATCTGGCTAAACAACTTGCCAGCAGGAAGCATAAATGGCTGGTTGGACTTTGAGAAAGCTTTCGTGAGCAATTTCAGCAGCACCTATCAGAGGCCAAATAGGCCGCAGCAGCTCGCTCTGTGCATACAGCGCCAAAACGAAACAGACCGGGATTATCTGGCCCGGTGGAATACTACAAGGAACTCCTGTGAAGGGGTAATCGAGGCACAAGCCATTGCTTGGTTTAGCAGTGGGTGCAGGAGAGGTTCACCGTTGTGGCAAAAGCTGCAGCGGAACATGCCGACAACGTTGGCAGAGATGATACGTGTGGCGGATAGCTATGCGTTGGGAGACCCAACGCAGCCGGCAGTGCAACCAGAGCCGGAACAGCAGCGCCAAGAGCAACACCGGGATAACCGGAACAACAAAAGAAGGGAAGATTTTCCGGATCGAAGGTACGGTCCGCAGCAAGTTGCTGCAGTGCAAGAAAACTCTGAGGCCAGCGGCAGTCAGAGGCAGAGAACCGGATCGCAGCCATGGGCGGGTCCTAAAAAACAGTGGGTAGAAAAGAAGCCTTGGGTTCAGAAAAAGAACTGGCAAGAACCGGCGAAGTACACCATGGAAGCTGCCATGGACCAACCTTGCCGGTGGCACACACCGAATCCGGCACACCCGTCAAACCATCTGACGAAGGATTGCACCTAGACCAAGTACTTGATGCAAAAGGGAACGGTAAAAGATGCACAACCGCCGCAAGACATGCCGCGGCAACAACAGCTACCACCACCACCACCGCTTACCGGGGCAAACGCCTTACCGGTGCAGCCAAACCGGCAGCAGTACCAGCAAGTTAACCAGGTGGTGGAAGGCAATGGCCAACCACCTCCACCGGCACCTTTGGGCTGGAACATTTACAAAGATCCAGATATGTGCTGCGTTGTGTTCGTAACTGAGCCAACTGACAGACAGAGCCTATATCGCCGTTCTATGGAAGTAAACGCGGTGATGCCGGCAGTACCAAAATATATGCTGTGGTCTGATCAAGAGATCTCGTGGTCATTCAAGGATCACCCTAAGGTCATGCCTAACCCAGGTGGCTATGCTCTTGTCTTGGACCCAATCATGCAAGGGCCAAATGCTCGAGTCAAATTCAGCAAGGTGCTAATAGACAATGGGAGCAGCATAAACATCATGTACCGGCACACCATGAACATGCTGGGCATAACAGAAAACATGCTTCAGCCAACGCGCACAACGTTCCATGGAATCGTTCCGGGACTGTCCTGCGCACCGGTTGGAAACCGGGTGGATGTGTCGTTTGGAGGACGTGACAATTGCCGGTTTGAGAACCTTGAGTTTGAGGTGGTGGACTTAGATAGTCCTTACCATGCTTTGCTGGGGAGACCAGTGTTGGCTGCTTTTATGGCCTCGACACACACGGCGTATCTCAAGATGAAGATGCCAGCACCTCGTGGACCCTTGACTGTGGTGGGAAACTACAAAGTCTCACTGGAAACAGCTTCCGCCGGATCAAACCTGGCAGAATCACTGGTGATTGCTGAAGAAAAGAGGAGGATGCAAACCGCGATTGCGCTGGCTCAGTCCTCACAGCTGAGCTTAGCGGCAATGAGTGCAAACCTAGGCACACCGGCATTTAAGCCGACAAAAGAAACAAAGGACATTGTGCTGGATCCAGCTTACCCTGAGCGCACCGTTCGTATCGGTGCCGGCATGAATGAAGCATAGGAAAGCGCGCTCGTCAGCTTCCTCCGTGAGAATCGAAATATCTTTGCCTGGTCTACTGATGACTTGGTAGGTGTTCCGAGGGAGCTGGCTGAGCACTCATTAAATGTCCGGAAAGATGCAAAGCCGGTAAGGCAGCCGCTGCGCCGGTTTGCTGAAGACAGGAGAAAGATCATTGGAGAGGAGGTGACAAAGTTACTGGTTGCCGGTTTCATTGTGGAAGTACTGCACACTGAGTGGCTAGCCAATCCGGTGCTGGTCGAGAAGAAAAAAGAAGAGAACATGGAAGCAAAAGCTCCAAAGGTGTGGCGCATGTGCATCGACTACACCAACTTGAACAAAGCTTGCCCGAAAGACCCTTTTCCTTTACCTAGGATCGATCAAGTGATTGATTCCACTGCAGGATGTGAGCTGTTGTCTTTCTTGGATGCTTATTCCGGTTTCCACCAAATTCCCTTGAAAAAGGAAGATCAAATAAAAACTGCGTTCATTACCCCGCATAGGGCTTATTGCTATGTCACTATGCCTTTTGGTTTGCGCAACGCTGGTGCAACGTACCAGCGCTGTATGAAAAAATGCTTGTTTGATCAAATCGGAAAGAACGCGCAAGTCTATGTGGACGATGTTGTGGTAAAAACTAAGGTAAAAGAAACCTTAATCGAGGATCTCCGGCAAACATTTGATAACTTGAGGAGATTCCGGATGAAGCTCAATCCGGCAAAATGTACCTTCGGTGTCCCTGCCGGCAAGTTGCTTGGCTTTCTCGTATCAAGCCGAGGCATTGAAGTTAATCCGGTAAAAATCCGGGCAATTGAAAGAATGACCATACCGCGCGATCTAAAAGACGTGCAGAAGTTTACCGGAAGCTTGGCATCGCTAAGCCGGTTCATAAGCAGGTTGGGAGAAAAAGCTCTGCCACTCTATGCTCTCATGAAAAAATCTGACACGTTCGTCTGGACCCCTCAGGCAGACGCAGCGTTCAAAGAGCTAAAAACCATGTTGGCTACAGCGCCTATACTGGCTTCACCTCTAGAAAGGGAGCCTATGCTATTGTATATAGCAGCAACAAACCGGGTTGTGAGTGTTGTAGTTGTGGTTGAAAGAGAAGAGGAAGGAAAAACCGTCCAGAGGCCGGTATACTACCTGAGCGAGGTGCTCTCCCTCTCAAAGCAAAACTACCCTCACTTCCAAAAGATGACTTATGGCGTGTACATGGCCGCCACCAAGCTTAAGCATTATTTTGAAGAACACCCCATGAAAGTGGTGAGCGAGGCACCCATTTCCGATATCATGTGCAACAAGGACGCTAGCGGTAGGATTGCAAAGTGGGCAATCCAGATATCACCATATGTGCCTATGTATGAAAGGAGAGATGCCATAAAGTCACAAGCTTTGGCTGATTTCCTCGTTGATTGGGCGGAAATACAATACAAGCCGCCAGATCAAAGAATAGAGTACTGGAAGATGCACTTCGACGGATCCAAATTGAAAGAGGGTCTAGGTGCTGGTGTGGTGCTTACCTCGCCTAAGGGAGATCATCTCCGGTATGTTCTGCAAGTGCATTTCAGGGTATCAAATAATGTCGCTGAGTATGAGGCTCTGATCCCTGGGCTCAAGGTGGCAAAAGAAATCGGTGTGCACCGGATCATTTGCTATGGAGATTCAGATCTTGTGGTGCAGCAATGTTCCGGAGATTGGGACGCAAAGGACGCTAACATGGCTTTGTACCGGTTTCACGTGCAAAAGATTGCCGGCTTCTTTGAGGGCTGTGAGTTTCACCATGTGCCAAGGGCAGAAAATGAAGCCGCGGATGCTTTGTCCAAACTGGGCTCATCTAGGCAGGAAATTCCTCCCGAAATAGCCTTGGAACACTTAAGAGTACCATCAATCAAACCAAGCCCGGAATCGGAATCAATTTTCGTACCGGAATCGCACATAGTACCCATGGACATCGATGAAGGGAACCCGGGGACTGCTCCGGTAAACTCGGGGACTGCTCCGGCAAGCTCGGGGACTGCTGCAGCCGCACCAGAAGAAACAATGCTGGTGGATAGCATGGAGATAGATGCACCGGTGTTTTTGGTTCGAGAGACACCGTCGTGGGTTAAACCTATTAAGGAATTCCTGATCAACGGCACCTTGCCGGATGACGAAAATGAATCAAGAAGAATCCAAAGAAGGTCCAAGGTGTACACATTCATCAATGGCGAGGTGTACAAGAGAAGCGTGACCGGCATCCTTCAAAGATGTGTGGAGCCGGAAGAAGGAAAAGAAATGCTTGAGGAGATTCACCAAGGAGAATGTGGGCACCACGCTTCATCAAGGGCGCTGGTAGCAAAAGTATTCCGGCATGGATTCTACTGGCCTACTGCTTTGGAAAACGCTGAGGATTTGGTAAGAAAATGCAATGGGTGCCAGAGGTACGCCAAGCAGAACCATACCCCAGCGTCCGGTTTAAAAACAATACCGCTAACCTGGCCATTTGCTGTTTGGTGCCTTGATATGGTTGGCCCATTCAAAACTGCAAGGAGCAGCATGACTCACATCTTGGTTATGGTGGATAAATTCACCAAATGGCTAGAAGTGAAACCTATCGCAAAGTGTGATGGGCACACATCGGTGAAGTTCTTAAAGGATGTCATTTTGCGGTATGGATACCCACATAGTATCATCACTGACAACGGAACCAACTTTGCTCAAGGTGAGTTCAAAAGGTTTTGTGAGGACAACAACATCCGGTTGGATTTGTGCTCGGTGGCACACCCGCAAGGCAATGTCCAAGTGGAAAGAATGAATGCTTTGGTACTTTCCGGTATCAAATCAAGGCTCATCGAAGCGGTCGAAAAGTCACCAGGGTGTTGGCTTGATGAACTACCATCAGTGTTGTGGAGCATAAGAACAACTCCAAACCGGTCCACCGAACACACTCCATTCTTCATGGTATACGGAGCAGAAGCGGTCATACCAACCGACATCATTCATGATTCACCAAGGGTACAACTCTATACCGAGCAAGAGGTCAAAGAGGCCAGAGAAAATGATGTGGACTTGCTAGAAGAAGCAAGAGAATTGGCTTTGGCAAGAACAGCCATTTACCAGCAAAACCTCAGACGCTATCATAGCCGGAAGGTTAACCCGAGAGTATTCCGGGAAGGAGATCTGGTGCTACGCCTAGTGCAGCGCACTGAAGGCCGGCATAAGCTTTCACCACCATGGGAAGGTCCCTTCATTGTGAGCAAAGCTCTTCACAATGACTCCTATTACTTGATCGATGCACAGGAATGGAAAAAAGGAAAGGCGGACAAATCCGGAGAGGAGAGCAAGCGTCCATGGAACGTAGCTCTGTTGCGTCCTTTCTACTCTTGAAGTTGTGGAGTAAGAAGTTCCTTTTTTGTACCTTATATGCTATGAATAAAAAAGATGTCGGAACCTCGAATGAATCTCGGGGACTACCCCTAAAGTTGCATGCAATATGTTTATTTTTTCAGTTCACCGGTTGCTTAGTGAACGTTGTTTCTTTCCGGTTTAGTAACGTGCTAAACCTACCGGAGTCTTCGACTCTGCTGCTGTCCGCAAACCGGCTTCATGGCAAGCAAGATAAACCGGTAGCAACTAAGCACGCGAACTTCGAAAAGAGAAAGTGGGAACAAGCGAATCCGGAAAATTTAACTAACCCCGGTTAAACCGTTTTTTTGCAAAATTTCGAAGTTATTTCTAAGTTCAAGAACATGCTTGTTTGGTGAAAGAACCTTGTGCTCATATGCCAAAGAACGCCCAGAGAAGGCAGGCAGAGCCAAGGCAAAAGAACCAAGTGTGCAGCGAATTGGATGCGGAAACAATTTGGAAATCTTTGCAGTGCAGGATAAAATCAGAACCATGAGCAAATATGCTAAGGCAAACATAAGATAATTAACACCGGCATAACATACCGGCATAAACTGCTGTGCAACAACCAAAAGGAAACTTAGAGTTTTACATCATAAACCCCGGCATACCGGGGTAGAATTTAACGAGGCATTGTTTTGAGTCGAACAGGACCAACAGATATTTCACAGGCAAACATTTAATAAAAGATCATCAGGCAACGGGGGCTTCCGGAGGAGCATCGCCAGCACCGGCATCATCCAGAGGCTCCTCATCGGCTTCATCCTCCTCCTCGTCGAGATAGTCTTTGACGTCAGGAGGGGGAGGGATGAAGGTGCGCATGTCGGCGTACTCCGTGATGTGGTACGCGCGATCTTGCCGCTTGGCGGTGAGGATCGGGTCCAGATTGGTTTCCGCGCCTTCGCGCACTCCGGTGAGGGCGTCCAGGTTCAGCTCCGGATACCAAGAGCAGGCGACGCGGAGTGCGGAGTCTGCCCCAGCGCGGGCAGCAGAGCACTGCCATTCGCGGATCCTCCTGCCGGCACCCTTGAGGCGGTCGCTGATCAGGGTGAAGGTATCCGACACCACTTCACCAGGCCACAAAGTCCTGAAGAGCTGGGTAGCTACAATAGGAATGTCAGAGAGATTACGATCAATGGCGCGCATGTGAGACACCCACGCGTTCAGCACAACCAGATGGTCATAGGGGGTCCATGGCACGCCAAGATTCTCCTGGGCCTGGCTAACGCGGTGCTCCTCAACACTCTTTATGGCAAACGCCTGGGAGTCCGGGAAGAGGCCTGTGCAAAGAAAGAAAGAGGCTAAGAAAAGGCAGCCGGAAGAAAATGCAACCAGAAGGAAAGACAACCGAAAGAAAATGCACCCGGAAGAAAAAAGCTTATAAGCAGAAATCGGAAAAGGGAAAGGGGAAGGAACTTACGGAAGGCATGCGCATCAGTCTGCGTGATTAGCCGGTCATATTCCTTCCGCTCCGCCTCCAGCCGCGCGGCCTTGTCCTCGACACCTTTCAGCGCCTTGGCGGCCTCCTCCAGCTCGGCCTGCAACACCATATTGGAGTTGCCGGCATCCTCAAGAGCTTCGTGCATCTTGGCTGCTGCATCGGCTTCAGCAGCCTTGAGCGCCTTGGCATGGTCAAGGCCCAGCTGGATGAGCTGAGCCTTGAGCTCCTGATAGCTGGTATTTTGGGCGCCCAGCTCCTCCTGGTGCTGCCGGATAAGCTGCTCCTTCTCCCCTGAAACCCGGAAAAGAAGATGTTAACAAAGTTGTACTGTTAAGATAAAAAGAAAAGCAAGCCAACCAAAAAACAGGAAAGTCATACGTTGGGCGGCGGCGAGCTGCTCCTTGAGGGCTTCAATGGAAGCTTCCGGGATCACTGTTGAACAAAAATCATAAGTGTTAGAAGAAAGAAAGGTTTCCGGTAAAAAGATGCCGGTGGTACAAAAACTTACCTTGGCACTTATCATGTGCCTCAACAAGATCCCGGTGCTCCCATAGAAGCTTCTCAAAGAGGACCTTCCGAGCGTCAGCCGTGAGCTGTTCAAGAAAAAGAGATTAGATAAAGTTGTACGCTAAGAACAAGGTTCTTAACCTGAAACTCGGGGACTGGCCGTGCTAGTTTCGCGCGTGTTTTAGCTAGGTTTTGCGCTAAGAACAAGGTTCTTAACCCGAAACTCGGGGACTGGCAGTGCTAGTTTCGCGCGTTTTTTAGCTCAGTTTTGCGCTAAGAACAAGGTTCTTAACCCAAAACTCGGGGACTGGCAATGTCGGTTTTGCGCTAAGTTTTTTAAGTTAAGTTTCGTGCTAAGAGCTACGCTCTCAACACAAAACTCGGGGACTGGGAAGATAGACAAGAGAGAAACCGGCATGAAACTAAAGAAAAGATAGAAAAAATCTGGAAGTAAGGAAACCGGCGAAAGTTGCAAAGAGTTGCTGGAAACTTACCCTCAGATTGTTCGTGGAGTCAAACCACGCATTGTCGAGCTCCTTCACGGCTCGGCGGAGCCGCATGAAATGCTCCTCGGAAGATCGGTCCCCAGCGGGGTCTGGCGCCGGCTGCCTGTCCTTGCCCACGCCGCGGGTCGCCGGGGTCACATCCGCGGCGTTCCACTTCTGGGCATAGGGCAGCAGATGCCCCAGTTCCCGGCCCCCGCGCTGGAACTCAGTGATGCGGCCGAGCAAGCCGGTGGCCTTCTCGCCGGCAGCGCTAGCAGCCTTGGAGACGTGCAGCACCAGAGGCTGCTGACCGTCAGAGGGGGCGTTGGAGGCCGTCGCCTTCCCCTTGATAAGCTTGGAGATCTTGGGCGGCGGCGCAGTTGGAGCAGCCCCGGAGGGCTTGATGCGAGGAGCATCCGGCGGTGGTGTTGGAGCAGATCGTGGAGAAGGGGGAGCGCTAGGCGCATCAACCCGGTTAGAACTTTCCGGCGCGGAAGTTCCCGGCGCGGAAGTTTCTTCTTTTCAAGGACGGGAGGAACCAAAGGTTCCGCCCGCCTGGCAGCTTCTTCCTCGGCGCCGATGTTGCTGGCGCCGGTATCTTGGGTCTCTGGAGGGGAGACAAAGTCCTCCTCCGTGCGGTGTTCTGGCGGTGTAGGGGCCGCACGCCCCGAACTTGTAGTGCCCCCCAGAGGGGAGGCAGAGATGTTGCTGGCACCAGAAGGTGCCGGGCTTGAGTGAGGAGGAGGGGTTGAGGTCCTCGCGGAACCCTCAGAGCCCGCTGGCCTTGAGCCAAGCTTCAGCGCAGGGCTAAACAAGAGAAAAAGCAAAGAGTTAGAAAAAGCAACCGGCAAAAGAACTTGATAAAAAGAAACAAGAAAAGGGAAAAGGAAGAAGCTTACCCAGCGGCGGTCGGCATCTGCTTGCGCTTGTAGCGCCGCATGCCCACTTCCTTCTCCCCCAGAGGCTCCGTCCGGAAGCGTTTAGAGGGAGGGGCCTGGCTGGAACCGGCATCAGATGCCGGTGCCTTGTTCTTCTGGCCTTGGGCCGTGAGCTTGTCCACAAACTCATGACCGGCCTCGGCTTGCAAGGGCGGCACGTGCTCGTGGATCTACGAGTTCAAGATAGCTGAGAAAAGATCCGCAAAAGAACAATAATGAAAGAAGTAAAAGAAACCGGAAAAGAAAGGTACCTCGATCAAGGTCAGGTCATCAGAGGAACCGGTTGGTTTCGGCACGGATCTGCCGAGGCGCGAGGCTTGGGTCTTGCCCATCTTCAGATCCTTCCAACCGATGTACGGATCTGGATCGAAAGAATCAAGCGCACGCTTCACGCAAGGGCCGCGTCGCTCTGCGAGGATGGTGGGGAAGCGGTCCTTGGCCTGAAACAAGTAAAAAGAAGGTTAATCACAGTAAAAGTTACCGGTAAACCGACCCGAGTTGCGTAATTTCTTACTTCTTGGGTCGGAGGGTTAGTAGTGCTGAGAGGAAGGAAGCCCCATTCCCAGTCAACCGGCATGGCAGTCTGGCAGATCTGCCTAGCCTTGCGGACGACGTCCTTCTTGGAGAGGGGAAGGCCGGTGATCTTGGTGGGATCGCCAGGAACATACATATCGCTCATCCTATGCTGCCGGCGCTTAAGAGGAAGCACCCGGCGCGAGATAAAAGTGCGGATGATATCATCCGAGCAGATGTTGGTCTCCTTCATGAGGTTCGCCATGAAGCGTACCACCCGGTTGGTTTCGATGTGATCCGTCTTCGGGTTGTAGCTCCAGTTGGCCCTGCTGGGAGGCGCCGCGTTGAAGGGCGGCAGATTGATGAGGTTCGCGGGGCCGTTGTTCTTCACGTAGAAGAAGGTCCCTTGCCATTCGCGGCAGGATTCGAGGCCGGAGAATTTGAAGAAAGTGCTCCCTTGGCGGGAGCCGATAATGCAAGACCCGCACTGCACGGGGGGTTTGGGCTTAGGAATTTCCTTGCCCTGAACGGAATTGATCCGCAGAGCAAAGAAGCGAGCAAACGTCTCACGAGTGGGACGAATGCCAATGTAGGCCTCCATGAAGGTGGCAAAGCAGGAAAGATAAAAAATGGCATTGCCAGGGAGGTGATGAGGTTGGAGTTCATAGAAATCTAAGAACTTCCGGAAAAACGGCGAAGCCGGAAGGCCGAAGCTGTGCTCAAAGTGAGCGAGGAAAACAACGTGTTCACCGGGTTGAAGCACCGGTTCGATCTCGTCGCCAGGAAGCCGGCAGGTTACCCCTTCCGGAATCCTTCGCGACCGGTAAAGCCAGTCAATCTCGTATTCAGTAACGTTGGAGCCCATCCAGGCTCCACGTGTGACAGGGGAAGGATTTACACCGGAAGCTTGGCTAGAGCTACCGGATTCTCCGTGGCTACCGGAATCGGTATCCATCGAAGCGGAATCGGCGGATCTATCGGAAGATTGCCTACGCCGGCTACCGGAAGAAGAGGCAGAAGAGGAACCAGAAGAAGATTCCTCACTAGACATTGGGTTAGAGGCAGAAAAACAAAAATCCCAGAGTTGGCCCCCGCGCGAAGATCTACGAGTAAGAGGAAAATCAAAGAAAAAGGAAAAATAAAAACACTGTCGACCCAAGATCTAGAGAACGAGCAAACGGCAAGCAAACTGAGATTGGAACTAACCTGAGGTGGCGCGGTCGCTAGGGAAGAAATTCACCGGCGAAGCAGCAGGTCTACGGTCGCCAACGAGCACCGTCGACGGCGGAGCGGAGAAGGGCGCGAAGAAGCTCGAATGCAGCAATCGCAGCGAGAGCACTGCGACGAATCTCCGGACGGGGAGGTCCGGCGGAGAAGCGGCGTGAGTTCGCTGGACGGCAGAGCTCGAGCGAACGGCGGCGAACGGAGAACGGCGGAGGCGCAGAGAGCGAAGAACACCGTGCGCGAAGAGTGGGGAATGCGAGAAGAGGAAGAAGAGGCGACGGTTCCACCTTATAAAGAAGAAAGGAGATGGGCCGAAAACCGCTGGGCCGCGGCGGTTCGCACTGCGGGCCGCGACGGTTCGCACCGCGGGCCACCACGTGGCGAGGAGGTACACGCGGGAAAATGAAAGGACACAGGGAGGCGCACACGGATCTGAAGCGGTGAGCGGGATCCGCTGAGGAGCATTTAATGTGCGCGCGGGAGTCGAAGCGAAGTGACCTCTGACACTGGCGCGCCAGTTAACAGTGCGCATGTCACTGACAGGCGCGGGGCCCGAGATATTCTCGACTTCGCCGAGGAGAGAGTAATGCGGAAGATACCGGAGGAAAAAGATGCCGGGGAATACCTCGCAGAGAAAGAAAGAGTAAGTCCGGGCAAAGATGCCGGATCCAAGCTAAGCACCAGAACGATTAAACCGGTATCCTATAAAATGAGAACCTGGCATGGTCTGTAGGATAGAATCCGACAGACTATACCAGCTTCGGGGACTAATGTTGGGGGGATGACCCCCGGTATGCCAAAGGCATGCCAAACCGGATGGTTTGAGCCATCAAGATACCGGTTTAATATTCTTACCGGAGCACAAAGATAAGAATTTGGCTAAGTGAAGCTAAGCCGGTATCCCCAAGAGGGGTATACCGGAACCGGATAACAAAGATACCGGAAAGAAGGGCCTGTCGGCAAGACTGGTCAAAGATTCTCTTCAGAGCTAGAAGACAAGGATGAGCTAAGCAAAGTAGCTTTAATCGAAGCCCTGGCGCCAAAGAGAGGGGTGACGCGGAAAGAAGCCGGAGGACGTCAGCGTCCCTGATTAAAGAAGACCCCGGCGTCATCCATGATTAAAGTAGCTTTGTAAAGTAGTTTGTCCAGTCAAAGATGCCATTAGGGTTTCTTGCATTGTAAGCCACCCTCTCCCCTATATAAGGAGAGGGGGCACAACCTCTTATGGCGCGGGCAGAGAGAGGAGATTAGACGATAGACCTTGTATCCAAGAACCTGTAACCATGTTAAGATCAATGAAGCTAGCGATCTAGAGCAGAGTTCTTCCTCTTGTCTCTCTTCTTGCATACCGGCCTTTGGTTGTGTTCTTGAGGAAAGCATCCGGAAGTTCATCCCATCTAGTCGCAAACCCTCCCCCGAATCCTCTAGCGCCCATTCGGCCCCAACTTAAGCCATCCCATGGCATCTGCTCGTTCGCCACGACGACACGTCTTGATCTATCTGTATAAATCTTGATGCCTAAAATGTACGCTGCTTCATCGAGGTCTTTCATTGAAAAACACTTATTCAAATAACCTTTAATACTGCTTAATAGTTCTATATCTTTCCCAATCAATAATATGTCATCTACATATAATATCAGGAACGCTACAGAGCTCCCACTCACTTTCTTGTAAATACAGGCCTCTCCATGAGTCTGTATAAACCCGAAGTCTTTGATCACCTCATCAAAGCGCCGGTTCCAACTCCGGGATGCTTGCTTCAGTCCATAAATGGAACGCTGAAGTTTGCATACCTTGTCAGCATTTTTAGGACCGACAAAACTTTTGGTTTGTACCATATACAACTCTTCCTCAATGTCACCATTAAGGAACGCCGTTTTGACATCCATCTGCCAAATCTCATAATCGAAAAATGCAGCAATTGCTAACAAAATCCTCACATACTTTAGCTTCACTACAGGTGAGAAAGTCTCATCGTAGTCAACTCCTTGAATTTGTCGGAAACCCTTTGCGACAAGTCGAGCTTTATAGACAGTAATATTACCATTAGCATCTATTTTTCTTTTGAAGATCCATTTATTCTCGACACCCTTGCGGCTATCAGGTAAGTCTACCAAAGTCCATACTTGGTTATCATACATGGATCCCATTTCAGATTTCATGGCTTCTTGCCATTTGTTGGAATCTGGGCTCATCATTGCTTCTTCATACGTCGCAGGATCTTCATCATTGTTGTCCACAATCATGACATTTAGACAGGGATCATACCAATTGATACGTCTCCAACGTATCGATAATTTCTTATGTTCCATGCCACATTATTGATGTTATCTACATGTTTTATGCACACTTTATGTCATATTCGTGCATTTTCTGGAACTAACCTATTAACAAGATGCCGAAGTGCCGATTCTTTTGTTTTACGCTGTTTTTGGTTTCAGAAATCCTAGTAACGAAATATTCTCGGAATTGGACGAAATCAACGCCCAGGGTCCTATTTTGCCACGAAGCTTCCAGAAGACCGAAGAGGAGACGAAGTGGGGCCACGAGGTGGCCACACCCTAGGGCGGCGTGGCCCCCCCCCTTGGCCGCGTGGCCCTGTGGTGTGGGCCCCTCGTGCCGCCTCCTGACCTCCCCTTCCGCCTACTTAAAGCCTCCGTCGCGAAACCCCCAGTACCGAGAGCCACGATACGGAAAACCTTCCAGAGACGCCGCCGCCGCCAATCCCATCTCTGGGGATTCAGGAGATCGCCTCCGGCACCCTGCCGGAGAGGGGAATCATCTCCCGGAGGACTCTACGCCGCCATGGTCGCCTCCGGAGTGATGTGTGAGTAGTCTACCCCTGGACTATGGGTCCATAGCAGTAGCTAGATGGTTGTCTTCTCCCCATTGTGCTTAATTGTCGGATCTTGTGAGCTGCCTAACATGATCAAGATCATCTATCTGTAATTCTATATGTTGCGTTTGTTGGGATCCGATGAATAGAGAATACTTGTTATGTTGATTATCAAAGTTATGTCTATGTGTTGTTTATGATCTTGCATGCTCTCCGTTATTAGTAGATGCTCTGGCCAAGTTGATGCTAGTAACTCCAAGAGGGAGTATTTATGCTCGATAGTGGGTTCATGTCTCCGTGAATCTGGAGGGGTGACAAGAACCTCTAAGGTTATGGATGTGCTGTTGCCACTAGGGATAAAACATTGGTGCTATGTTCAAGGATGTAGTCACTGATTACATTACGCGCAATACTTAATGCAATTATCTATTGTTAGCAACTTAATACTGGAGGGGGTTCGGATGATAACCTGAAGGTGGACTTTTTAGGCATAGATGCATGCTGGATAGCGGTCTATGTACTTTGTCGTAATGCCCAATTAAATCTCACTATACTCATCATAATATGTATGTGCATGGTCATGCCCTCTTTATTTGTCAATTGCCCAACTGTAATTTGTTCACCCAACATGCTGTTTATCTTATGGGAGAGACACCTCTAGTGAACTGTGGACCCCGGTCCAATTCTCTATCTTGAAATACAATCTACTTGCAATCTTGTTCTCTTTGTTTTCTGCAAACAATCATCATCCACACTATACATCTAATCCTTTGTTACAGCAAGCCGGTGAGATTGACAACCTCACTGTTTCGTTGGGGCAAAGTACTTTGGTTGTGTTGTGCAGGTTCCACGTTGGCGCCGGAATCCCTGGTGTTGCGCCGCACTACATCCCGCCGCCATCAACCTTCAACGTGCTTCTTGGCTCCTACTGGTTCGATAAACCTTGGTTTCATACTGAGGGAAAACTTGCCGCTGTACGCATCACACCTTCCTCTTGGGGTTCCCAACGGACGCGTGCTGTACGCGTATCAAGCTCTTTTTCTGGCGCCGTTGCCGGGGAGATCAAGACACGCTGCAAGGGGAGTCTCCACTTCCCAATCTCTTTACTTTGTTTTTGTCTTGCTTAGTTTTATTTACTACTTTGTTTGCTGCACTAAATCAAAATACAAAAAAATTAGTTGCTAGTTTTACTTTATTTGCTATCTTGTTTGCTATATCAAAAACACAAAAAAATTAGTTACTTGCATTTACTTTATCTAGTTTGCTTTATTTACTGTTGCTAAAATGGCCACCCCTGAAAATACTAAGTTGTGTGACTTCACAACCACAAATAATAATGATTTCTTATGCACACCTATTGCTCCACCTGCTACTACAGCAGAATTCTTTGAAATTAAACCTGCTTTACTTAATCTTGTTATGCGAGAGCAATTTTCTGGTGTTAGTTCTGATGATGCTGCTGCCCATCTTAATAATTTTGTTGAATTGTGTGAGATGCAAAAGTATAAAGATGTAGATGGTGACATTATAAAATTAAAATTGTTCCCTTTCTCATTAAGAGGAAGAGCTAAAGATTGGTTGCTATCTCTGCCTAAGAATAGTATTGATTCATGGACTAAATGCAAGGATGATTTTATTGGTAGATATTATCCCCCTGCTAAAATTATATCTTTGAGAAGTAGCATAATGAATTTTAAACAATTAGATACTGAACATGTTGCACAAGCATGGGAAAGAATGAAATCTCTGGTGAAAAATTGCCCAACCCATGGACTGACTACTTGGATGATCATCCAAACCTTCTATGTAGGACTAAATTTTTCTTCGCGGAATTTATTGGATTCTGCTGCTGGAGGTACCTTTATGTCCATCACTCTTGGTGAAGCAACAAAGCTTCTGGATAATATGATGATCAACTACTCTGAATGGCACACGGAAAGAGCTCCACAAGGTAAGAAGGTAAATTCTGTCGAAGAAACCTCTTCCTTGAGTGATAAGATTGATGCTATTATGTCTATGCTTGTGAATGATAGGACTAATATTGATCCTAATAATGTTCCGTTAGCTTCATTGGTTGCCCAAGAAGAACATGTTGATGTAAACTTCATTAAAAATAATAATTTCAACAACAATGCTTACCGGAACAATTCTAGTAACAACTATAGGCCATATCCTTATAATAATGGCAACGGCTATGGTAATTCTTATGGGAATTCTTACAATAATAATAGGAACACACCCCCTGGACTTGAAGCTATGCTTAAATAATTTATTAGTACACAAACTGCTTTTAACAAATCTGTTGAAGAAAAGCTTGGGAAAATTGATATACTTGCTTCTAAAGTCGATAGTCTTGCTGCTGATGTTGATCTTTTGAAATCGAAAGTTATGCCTAATAGGGATATTGAAAATAAAATTGTTACTACAGCAAATACCATCCAAGTTAGAATTAATGAGAATATAAGATTAATGGCTGAATTGCGTGCTAGGTGGGATAGAGAAGAAAATGAAAAACTAGCTAAAGAGAAGAATGTAGCTAAAGCTTGGACTATTACCACCACAAGTAATGTTGACTCTTCACATGTTGCTGCACCTCCTACTATTAATGGTAAAATAATTGGTGTTGGCAATGTTTCTACTCCTAGTGCAAAGCGTACAAAACTGCCTGAAATTGCTAAAACTGCTGAAACTGCCTGTGATAAAACTGCTGAAATTTTTTCCAACATTGGGGATGATGATCCCATTGCTTTAGATTATAATGGTTTGAATTTTGATGATTGCCACATCTCTGAAGTTATAAATTTCTTGCAAAAACTTGCTAAAAGTCCTAATGCTAGTGCTATAAATTTGGCCTTCACGCAACATATTACAAATGCTCTCATAAAAGCTAGAGAAGAGAAACTAGAGCGCGAAGCCTCTATTCCTAGAAAGCTAGAGGATGGTTGGGAGCCCATCATTAAGATGAAGGTTAAATATTTTGATTGTAATGCTTTATGTGATCTTGGTGCAAGTATTTCTGTTATGCCTAAGAAAATTTATAATATGCTTGACTTGCCACCGCTGAAAAATTGTTATTTGGATATTAATCTTGCTGATCATTCTACAAAGAAACCTTTGGGGAAAGTTGATAATGTTCGCATTACCGTTAACAATAACCTTGTCCCCGTTGATTTTGTTGTCTTGGATATTGAATGCAATGCATCTTGTCCCATTATATTGGGAAGACCTTTTCTTCGAACTGTTGGTGCTATCATTGATATGAAGGAAGGTAATATAAAATATCAATTTCCTCTCAAGAAAGGTATGGAACACTTCCCTAGAAAGAGAATGAAGTTACCTTTTGATTCTATTATTATAACAAATTATGATGTTGACACTTCGTCTCTTGATAATACTTGATACACACTTTCTGCGCCTAGCTGAAAGGCGTTAAAGAAAAGCGCTTATGGGAGACAACCCATGGTTTTTACTACAGTACTTTGTTTTTATTTTGTGTCTTGGAAGTTGTTTACTACTGTAGCAACCTCTCCTTATCTTAGTTTAGTGTTTTGTTGTGCCAAGTAAAGTCGTTGATAGAAAAGTTCATACTAGATTTGGATTACTGCGCAGAAACAGATTTCTTTGCTGTCACGAATCTGGGCTGTTTTCTCTGTAGGTAACTCAGAAAATTATGCCAATTTATGTGAGTGATCCTCAGATATGTACGCAACTTTCATTCAATTTGAGCATTTTCATTTGAGCAAGTCTGGTGCCTCGATAAAATTCGTCAATACGAACTGTTCTGTTTTGACAGATTCTGCCTTTTATTTCGCATTGCCTCTTTTGCTATGTTGGATGAATTTCTTTGATCCATTAATGTCCAGTAGCTTTATGCAATGTCCAGAAGTGTTAAGAATGATTGTGTCACCTCTGAACATGTTAATTTTTATTGTCGCTAACCCTCTAATGAGTTGTTCTAAGTTTGGTGTGGAGGAAGTTTTCAAGGATCAAGAGAGGAGTATGATGCAACATGATCAAGGAGAGTGAAAGCTCTAAGCTTGGGGATGCCCCGGTGGTTCACTCCTGCATATTCTAAGAAGACTCAAGCGTCTAAGCTTGGGGATGCCCAAGGCATCCCCTTCTTCATCGACAACATTATCAGGTTCCTCCCCTGAAACTATATTTTTATTCCATCACATCTTATGTGCTTTGCTTGGAGCGTCGGTTTGTTTTTGTTTTTGTTTTGTTTGAATAAAATGGACCCTAGCATTCACTTTGTGGGAGAGAGACACGCTCCGCTGTAGCATATGGACAAGTATGTCCTTAGTTTCTACTCATAGTATTCATGGCGAAGTTTCTTCTTCGTTAAATTGTTATATGGTTGGAATTGGAAAATGATACATGTAGTAATTGCTATAAATGTCTTGGGTAATGTGATACTTGGCAATTGTTGTGCTCATGTTTAAGCTCTTGCATCATATACTTTGCACCCATTAATGAAGAAATACATAGAGCATGCTAAAATTTGGTTTGCATATTTGGTCTCTCTAAGGTCTAGATAATTTCTAGTATTGAGTTTGAACAACAAGGAAGACGGTGTAGAGTCTTATAATGTTTTCAATATGTCTTTTATGTGAGTTTTGCTGCACCGGTTCATCCTTGTGTTTGTTTCAAATAGCCTTGCTAGCCTAAACCTTGTATCGAGAGGGAATACCTCTCATGCATCCAAAATACTTGAGCCAACCACTATGCCATTTGTGTCCACCATACCTACCTACTACATGGTATTTTCCGCCATTCCAAAGTAAATTGCTTGAGTGCTACCTTTAAAATTCCATCATTCACCTTTGCAATATATAGCTCATGGGACAAATAGCTTAAAAAAACTATTGTGGTATTGAATATGTACTTATGCACTTTATCTCTTATTAAGTTGCTTGTTGTGCGATAACCATGTTCATTGGGGACGCCATCAACTACTCTTTGTTGAATTTCATGTGAGTTGCTATGCATGTTCGTCTTGTCTGAAGTAAGAGAGATCTACCACCTTATGGTTAAGCATGCATATTGTTAGAGAAGAACATTGGGCCGCTAACTAAAGCCATGATCCATGGTGGAAGTTTCAGTTTTGGACATATATCCTCAATCTCATATGAGAAAATTATTAATTGTTGTTACATGCTTATGCATAAAAGAGGAGTCCATTATCTGTTGTCTATGTTGTCCCGGTATGGATGTCTAAGTTGAGAATAATCAATAGCGAGAAATTCAATGCGAGCTTTCTCCTTAGACCTTTGTACAGGCGGCATAGAGGTACCCCTTTGTGACACTTGGTTAAAACATGTGCATTGTGATGATCCGGTAGTCCAAGCTAATTAGGACAAGGTGCGGGCACTATTAGTATACTATGCATGAGGCTTGCAACTTGTAAGATATAATTTACATGATACATATGCTTTATTACTACCGTTGACAAAATTGTTTCATGTTTTCAAAATCAAAGCTCTAGCACAAATATAGCAATCGATGCTTTTCCTCTATGGAGGACCATTCTTTTACTTTCATTGTTGAGTCAGTTCACCTATTTCTCTCCACCTCAAGAAGCAAACACTTGTGTGAACTGTGCATTGATTCCTACATACTTGCATATTGCACTTATTATATTACTCTATGTTGACAATATCCATGAGATATACATGTTATGAGTTGAAAGCAACCGCTGAAACTTAATCTTCCTTTGTGTTGCTTCAATGCTTTTACTTTGAATTATTGCTTTATGAGTTAACTCTTATGCAAGACTTATTGATGCTTGTCTTGAAGTACTATTCATGAAAAGTCTTTGCTTTATGATTCACTTGTTTACTCATGTCATATACATTGTTTTGATCGCTGCATTCACTACATATGCTTTACAAATAGTATGATCAAGGTTATGATGGCATGTCACTCCATAAATTATCTTTGTTATCGTTTTACCTGCTCGGGACGAGCAGAACTAAGCTTGGGGATGCTGATACGTCTCCAACGTATCGATAATTTCTTATGTTCCATGCCACATTATTGATGTTATCTACATGTTTTATGCACACTTTATGTCATATTCGTGCATTTTCTGGAACTAACCTATTAACAAGATGCCGAAGTGCCGATTCTTTGTTTCTGCTGTTTTTGGTTTCAGAAATCCTAGTAACGAAATATTCTCGGAATTGGACGAAATCAACGCCCGGGGTCCTATTTTGCCACGAAGCTTCCGTAAGACCGAAGAGGAGACGAAGTGGGGCCACGAGGTGGCCACACCCTAGGCGGCGCGGCCCCCTTGGCCGCGCGGCCCTGTGGTGTGGGCCCCTCGTGCCGCCTCCTGACCTGCCCTTCCGCCTACTTAAAGCCTCCGTCGCGAAACCCCCAGGACCGAGAGCCACGATACGGAAAACCTTCCAGAGACGCCGCCGCCGCCAATCCCATCTCGGGGGATTCAGGAGATCGCCTCCGGCACCCTGCCGGAGAGGGGAATCATCTCCCGGAGGACTCTACGCCGCCATGGTCGCCTCCGGAGTGATGTGTGAGTAGTCTACCCCTGGACTATGGGTCCATAGCAGTAGCTAGATGGTTGTCTTCTCCCCATTGTGCTTAATTGTCGGATCTTGTGAGCTGCCTAACATGATCAAGATCATCTATCTGTAATTCTATATGTTGCGTTTGTTGGGATCCGATAAATAGAGAATACTTGTTATGTTGATTATCAAAGTTATGTCTATGTGTTGTTTATGATCTTGCATGCTCTCCGTTATTAGTAGATGCTCTGGTCAAGTTGATGCTAGTAACTCCAAGAGGGAGTATTTATGCTCGATAGTGGGTTCATGTCTCCGTGAATCTGGAGGGGTGACAAGAACCTCTAAGGTTATGGATGTGATGTTGCCACTAGGGATATAACATTGGTGCTATGTTCAAGGATGTAGTCACTGATTACATTACGCGCAATACTTAATGCAATTGTCTGTTGTTAGCAACTTAATACTGGAGGGGGTTCGGATGATAACCTGAAGGTGGACTTTTTAGGCATAGATGCATGCTGGATAGCGGTCTATGTACTTTGTCATAATGCCCAATTAAATCTCACTATACTCATCATAATATGTATGTGCATGGTCATGCCCTCTTTATTTGTCAATTGCCCAACTGTAATTTGTTCACCCAACATGCTGTTTATCTTATGGGAGAGACACCTCTAGTGAACTGTGGACCCCGGTCCAATTCTCTATACTGAAATACAATCTATTGCAATACTGTTCTACTGTTTTCTGCAAACAATCATCATCCACACTATACATCTAATCCTTTGTTACAGCAAGCCGGTGAGATTGACAACCTCACTGTTTCGTTGGGGCAAAGTACTTTGGTTGTGTTGTGCAGGTTCCACGTTGGCGCCGGAATCCCTGGTGTTGCGCCGCACTACATCCCGCCGCCATCAACCTTCAACGTGCTTCTTGGCTCCTACTGGTTCAATAAACCTTGGTTTCATACTGAGGGAAAACTTGCCGCTGTACGCATCACACCTTCCTCTTGGGGTTCCCAACGGACGCGTGCTGTACGCGTATCACCAATCAGGAGTGGTACGCTCCCTCGTTGATCTGCGAGGTTCAGTAGCTTCCTCGTTCGAAGTTTCATGATCATCATCATTTGCTTCCTCTCCTATCGGTGTAGGCTACACAGGAACATCTTCTGGCATTGCGCTACTCTGATCTATGAGAGAAGGTTCAATAACCTCGTCGAGTTACTTTCCTTCCAGTCACTTCTTTAGTGAGAAACTCCTTATCAAGAAAGGATCCATTCTTGGCAACAAAGATTTTGCCTTCGGATCTGTGATAGAAAGTGTACCCAATTGTTTCTTTAGGGTATCCTATGAAGACGCATTTCTCCGCTTTGGGTTCTAGCTTGTCAGGTTGTAACTTCTTTACATAAGCTTCGCAACCCCAAACTTTAAGGAACGACAGCTTAGGTTTCTTTCCAAACCATAATTCATACGGTGTCGTTTCAACGGATTTAGATGGTGCCCTATTTAAAGTGAATGCGGCTGTTGATACGTCTCCGACGTATCGATAATTTCTTATGTTCCATGCCACATTATTGATGTTATCTACATGTTTTATGCACACTTTATGTCATATTCGTGCATTTTCTGGAACTAACCTATTAACAAGATGCCGAAGTGCCGATTGTCGTTTTTCTGCTGTTTTTGGTTTCAGAAATCCTAGTAAGGAAATATTCTCGGAATTGGACGAAATCAACGCCCAGGGGCCTATTTTTCCACGAAGCTTCCAGAAGTCCGAAGACGAAACGAAGTGGGGCCACAGGGAGCCCAAACCCTAGGGCGGCGCGGCCCCCCCCTTGGCCGCGCCGCCCTGTCATCTGGGGCCCCTGTGCCCCCTCTTGACTTGCCCTTCCGCCTACTTAAAGCCTCCGTGACGAAACCCCCAGTACCGAGAGCCACGATACGGAAAACCTTCCAGAGACGCCGCCAACGCCGATCCCATCTCGGGGGATCCAGGAGATCGCCTCCGGCACCCTGCCGGAGAGGGGAATCATCTCCCGGAGGACTCTACGCCGCCATGGTCGCCTCCGGTGTGATGTGTGAGTAGTCTACCCCTGGACTATGGGTCCATAGCAGTAGCTAGATGGTTGTCTTCTCCCCATTGTGCTATCATTGTCGGATCTTGTGAGCTGCCTAACATGATCAAGATCATCTATCTGTAATTCTATATGTTGCGTTTGTTGGGATCCGATGAATAGAGAATACTTGTTATGTTGATTATCAAAGTTATATCTACGTGTTGTTTATGATCTTGCATGCTTTCCGTTACTAGTAGATGCTCTGGCCAAGTAGATGCTTGTAACTCCAAGAGGGAGTACTTATGCTCGATAGTGGGTTCATGCCTGCATTGACACCTGGGACAGTGAAGAAAGTTCTAAGGTTGTGTTGTGCTGTTGCCACTAGGGATAAAACATTGATGCTATGTCTAAGGATGTAGTTGTTGATTACATTACGCACCATACTTAATGCAATTGTCTGTTGTTTTGCAACTTAATACTGGAGGGGGTTCGGATGATAACCTGAAGGTGGACTTTTTAGGCATAGATGCAGTTGGATGGCGGTCTATGTACTTTGTCGTAATGCCCAATTAAATCTCACTATACTCATCATGATATGTATGTGCATGGTCATGCCCTCTTTATTTGTCAATTGCCCAACTGTAATTTGTTCACCCAACATGCTGTTTGTCTTATGGGAGAGACACCTCTAGTGAACTGTGGACCCCGGTCCAATTCTCTTTCTTGAAATACAATCTCTTTGCAATACTGTTCTACTGTTTTCTGCAAACAATCATCTGCCACACAATACGGTTAATCCTTTGTTACAGCAAGCCGGTGAGATTGACAACCTCACTGTTTCGTTGGGGCAAAGTACTTTGGTTGTGTTGTGCAGGTTCCACGTTGGCGTCGGAATCCCTGGTGTTGCGCCACACTACATCCCGCCGCCATCAACCTTCAACGTGCTTCTTGGCTCCTCCTGGTTCGATAAACCTTGGTTTCTTTCTGAGGGAAAACTTGCTGCTGTGTGCATCATACCTTCCTCTTGGGGTTCCCAACGAACGTGTGAGTTACACGCCATCAGCTGTCTCTAATGCATAACCCCAAAATTATATTGGCAAATCAGTAAGAGACATCATAGATCAAACCATATCCAAGAGAGTTCGATTACGACGTTCGGACACACCATTGCTCTGTGGTTTTCCCGGCGGTGTCAACTGTGAAAGTATTTCGCATTTCTTTAAATGCATGCCAAACTCATAACTCAGATACTCGCCTCCGCGATCAGAACGCAGAAACTTAATCTTCTTGTTACATTGATTTTCTACTTCAGTTTGGAATTCCTTAAACTTCTCGAAAGTTACGGATTTATGTTTCATAAAGTAAATATACCCATATCTACTCAGATCATCAGTGAAAGTTAGAACATAACGATAACCACCGCGCAATGCCACACTCATTGGTCTGCACACATCGGTATGTATGATTTCCAACAAGTCTGTAGCTCGCTCCATTGTACTAGAGAATGGAGTCTTAGTCATTTTTCCCATTAGACATGCTTCGCATCTATCAAGTGACTCAAAGTCAAGTGACTCAAGAAGTCCATCGGAATGGAGTTTCTTCATGCGCTTCACTCCAATATGACCAAGACGACAGTGCCACATATAAGTAGAATTATCATTCAATTTAATTCGCTTAGCATCAATGTTATGAACATGTGTATCACTACTATCGAGATTTAATAAGAATAAACCATTCATCTTAGGCGCATGACCATAAAGATATTATTCATATAAATAGAACAACCATTATTCTCTGACTTAAACGAATAACCGTCTTGCATTAAACAAGATCCAGATATAATGTTCATGCTCAACGCAGGCACCAAATAACAATTATTAAGGTTTAAAACTAATCCCGAAGGTATATGTAGAGGGAGCGTGCCGACGGCGATCACATCGACCTTGGATCCATTTCCAACGCGCATTATCACCTCATCCCTCGTCAGACTTCGTTTATTCCGCAGCTCCTGTTTCGAGTTACAAATGTGAGCAACCGAACCAGTATCAAATACCCAGGCACTACTACGAGAACCAGTAAGATAGACATCAATAACGTGTATATCAAATATACCTTTCTTCTTGATGAGGCCGTTCTTCAGATCAGCCAAGTATTTGGGGCAATTACTCTTCCAGTGCCCCTTCTCCTTGCAGTAATAGCACACGGTATCAGGCTTAGGGCCAGCCTTAGGCTTCTCAGGAGGCGCGGCAGCTTTCTTGCCGCCCTTCTTTAAGTTGCCCTTGTTGTTAGGCTTGCCCTGCTTCTTGAAACTGATGGTCTTGTTGACCATCAACACTTGATTCTCTTTCTTTATCTCAACCTCAGCAGATTTCAGCATGGAGAAGAGTTCAGGTAACTCTTTGTTCATGTTCTGCATATTGTAGTTCATCACGAAGTTCTTGTAACTAGGTGGCAGTGATTGGAGGACACGATGAATACCCAGCTGGTTAGGAATCACTATCCCCAAGTCACTGAGCTTCTTCGCATGCCCGGACATAGCGAGCACGTGCTCACTAACGGAGCTGCCCTCTTCCATCATACAGCCAAAGAAGTGTTTCGAAGCCTCATAGCTTTCCACGGCCGCATGAGTTTCAAAGATAGTTTTCAACTCATTGACCATCTCATAAGGGTTGTGGTGCTCAAATCGCTTTTGGAGCTCCGCCTCTAGGCTGCACAGGATGGCACACTGAACTTGAGAGTACCGAATAACCCGAGTCTCGTAAACATTCTTTTCGTCCTCGGATACTTCAGGTGGTGGTGGGGGACCTAGCGGTGCATCGAGCACATATTGCAGATTTCCACCATTGACGAAAATCCTCACATGATGGAACCAGTCGGTGAAGTTGCTACCATTGCTTTTAAGCTTTTCTTTCTCTAGGAACTGGTTAAAACTGATGGAGGGGGACGCCATGATCTACAACATATTTGCAAAGAGTTTAGACTAAGTTTATGATAAATTGAGTTAAATTTTAATTCTTAAATTAACTAGGTGAACTCCCACTCAAAACAACATCCCTCGCATTGTCTTAGTGATCACACGAACCAAATCCACTACACCAAGTCCGATCTTCACGAGAAAAGATGTAGCTTCAAAGGAGAACACTCAAAGTGTTCATCATATCATTCATATGACTCATGCTCTACCTTTCGGTATCCCGTGTTCCGAGACCATGTTTGTACATGCTAGGATCGTCAAGGCAACCTTAGTATCCGCGTGTGCAAATCTGGCTTGCACCCGTTGTATGCACATGTTGAATCTATCACACCCGATCATCACGTGATGCTTCGAAACGACAAGTCTTCGCAACAGTGCATACTAAGGATGAACACTTTATTATCTTGATATTTAGTGAGAGGGATCATCTTATAATGCTACCGTCGTGATCTAAGAAAAATAAGATGCATAAATGATTAACATCACATGCAATTCACAATGTGTGATATGATATGGCCTTTCTTCTTGTGCTTTTGATCTCCATTTCCAAAGCACGAACATGATCTCCATCATCACTAGCATGGCGTCAAGGTCAGTGGCGCCGCTTCATGGTTGTCCATCACTTATAGCTACTATAGCAACTACTTGAAATAAAGCTATTACATGATGAATAGACATGCATGTCTTTAACAAAAATTAAAAACAACCATTAGGCTCATGCCGGTTGCCATAATACAATAATGAACATCTCATACATAAAATATAATCATCATCACATGGCCATATCACATCACCAAACCCTGCAAAAACAATTTAGACGCCTCTAATTTGGTTTGCATATTTTACGTGGTTTAGGGTTTTCGAGTGAGATCCAATCTACATACGAACATGAAGCACAACGGTGATACTAGTGTTGTCAATAGAAAGAGCAAATTGAATCTTCACTATGGTGGGAGAGATAGACACCCGCAAAGCCACTTATGTAATACAAGTTGCATGTAAGCGTGGAGCAAGTCTCATGAGACGCGGTCATGTAAAGTTAGCCCAGGCCGCTTCATCCCACCATCCCGCAAGATGCAAAGTACACTAACTAAAAACAACAAAAGCATCACCGCCCACAAAACCATTGTGCTCTACTCGTGCAATAGATCTATGCATAGACACGGCTCTGATACCACTGAAGGGTTCGTAGCATGGAAAACAAAAAATTTCTACCGTGAACATGAACAAAAACCAAGATCCAATCTAGGAAGAAGCAAGATCTAATCTACCAAGATCTAAGCAACGAGAGGATTGCAAAACTAACCCTCGAAGATTCCAAAGCTTACGAGATTAGATCTCGTTGTTGATGTAGTCGATCGTCCGTGCTGCAATCCGGCAGCACTTCCGTACTCGGTCGTGCGTACGGTGTCGATGAAGCCCGTCCTCTCCCCGTTCCAGCGGGCAGCGGAGGTGTGGTAGATCTCCTCGGAATTCCATCAGCACGACGGCGTGGTGGTGGTGGTGGAGGAGAAAAGCTGCAGGGCTTCGCCAAGCCGGAACAACAATATGGTGGAGGGAGAGAGGGGGTGGCCAGGGTTTGATCAAGGGGGTGAAGTGGCCGGCCACCCCCTCCCCTCTTTATATAGGGGGCTGGGTCGGCTGGGGTGGCCCCCCTTTCCCATCTAGGGTTGGGGGCCGGCGGCCAAAGGGGGGGAAGAGGGAAATCTTCCCCCCCCCCCCCCCCCAAGTTGATCCCCCTAGGGTTTTGGGGAAACCCTAGGGGTTTGGCTGGCTAGGCCTTGGGGGGCATATGCCCCTGGCCCATTAGGCTAGGGAGCATCCCCTCGGCCCATGCTAGGCCTCCTAGGGTCGTGGGCCCACTAGTGGGACCCCGGAACCTTCTAGAACCTTCCCGGTCTTTCACCGGAAAAATCCCGAACTTTTCCGAAACCTAGAAATTAACTTCCCTTATATGAATCTTACTCTCCGGACCATTCCGGAACTCCTCGTGATGTCCTGGATCCCATCCGAGACTCCGAACAAACTTCGGTCTCCATCTCATATTCCGAATCTACTTATGCGACATCGAACCTTAAGCGCGTGACCCTACGGTTCGTGAACTATGCAGACATGGTCGAGACTCCTCTCCGAGCAATAACCAATAGCGGGATCTGGAGATTAATAATGGCTCCCACATATTCAATGATAACTTAGTGATCGATTAAACCATTTACATACGATACCGATTCCCTTTGTCACGCGATACTTTACTTGTCCGAGGTTCGATCATCGGTATCTCCATACCTTGTTCAACCTCGTTACCGACAAGTACTCTTTACTCGTACCGTGGTATGTCATCTCTTGTGAACCAGTCACATGCTTGCAAGCTAATTAGACAACATTCCACCGAGAGGGCCCATCGTATATCTATCCGTCATCGGGATGGACAAATCCCACTATTGATCCATATGCCTCAACTCACACTTTCCAAATATTTAATTCCACCTTTATAACCACCCATTTACGCAGTGGCGTTTGATGTAATCAAAGCATCCTTCCGGTGTAAGTGATTTACATGATCTTATGGTCGAAGGACTAGGTAACTATGTATCGAAAGCTTATAGCAAGTTGAACTTAATGACTTGATCTTATGCTTCGCTCATATGGGTGTGTGTCCATTATATCATTCAACCAATGACATAACCTTGTTATTAATAACATCCAATGTTCATGATCACGAAACTATAATCATCTATTAATCAACAAGCTAGTTATACAAGAGGCTTACTAGGGACTCCTTGTTGTTTACATAACACACATGTATCAATGTTTCGGTTAATACAATTATAGCATGGTATGCAAACATTTATCATAAACACAAAGATATTATAATAACCACTTTATTATTGCCTCTTGGGCATATCTCCAACAATTAACCCACCTGTTGTCCAAGTCAACCACTAAATTTCATGTAATTCATATTTCCTAACATAAGAACGTAGCAACAAGGGCAAGCCACACATACAAAAAGTCTGCGAGGAGGATGACACTACTGGTAAAGACCGTATGGCAAAAACACCACAAGAACGAATGTCCATTCACGCTACCACCAATCTTCCTTGGGGGAGCATGGGGAGGGAAACGTGAACCCAGACGATGGAAGAGCCGGATATAAACTATGTTGATGCATGCTCCTTATATGATCTCATATAGATGTATATGTCGTTTTTTTTGAAAGGGTGGCAAAGAAGAGATGGGAATAAACTATGTCGATGCATGCTCCTTATATGATCTCATATATATATATATATATATATATCGATGGATGTTGTGATGTATATGTATTTTTTTACAGGGTGGCAAAAGGTTTGCCACCATTCATTAATTAAGGAGAAGAGTCATAACACCAGTTTAAACAAGAACAAAGAAAGTCATATATGGATTACTCTCCCATCATTACAAAACTCAAATGCTTTGCCCCCTCGACGACCCAAAGCTTAGCCTCACTTTTAATGATCTCGATGAGAATAGTTGGTGGCATGGCTTTGTTGCTGAAGATCCTTGTGTTTCGCCCTTCCCAAATAGTCCAACTCACAAGCATGGTAAGAGAAGCCATAGCCTTCCGGTTTGGGTTCGCCTTGCACGCCATCGTAGTCCACCAATGTTTAATAGAGAAGTCTGCCGCCCAATCTTGAGTTCGAATAGAAGAGATGCCGAGCCACTCCTTCACCATTTCCCAAAGTCTTTTGGAGAAACGACAATGGGATAATAGGTGTGCCGTTGTTTCTTGAGTTTTTTTTACAAAGAGGACAAAGACCGCAGTTATTCCATCCTCTTTTCTCAAGCCGGTCGACCGTCCATAGCCTATTTTGGATCGCCAACCACACAAAGAATTTGATCTTTGGGGGCGCCCAAGGCTTCCAAACTAACTTGTTCATCTTTGTGAGGGTAGCGCTAAAGAAATGTGCATTGTAAGCTGAAGTCGTGGTGTATTCACCATTTGGCGCGAGGTTCCACAAGATGGACTCCTCTGCGTCTTCATGAAGGTGAATGCCATTGAGTTGTATCCAAAGCTGGATGTATAAATTGATGAATGTGAGGCACTGTCAAGGTGGTGTCCATTTTTTTTGAGAAGCATTGTTGTGCAAGGCTTGATTGATTTTTATTTTTTTCCTAGAGGAGGCCTCATGTATGAGAGGGGCAATGTATTTTGCCTTCCTTCCATTTAGCCAAGGGGAATCTCAAAAGGAGGTAATTTTCCCATTGCCAATGGCGATTGTTTTGGAGGCATAGAGTAGGTCTATTCGACCTCATTGCAAGGGGTGCCCATTCCAACCCAAAACTTTTTAGGGTCATTCGGTTTCTTTCTTTCTATTTTTATTTTCTTTTCTCTCTCTTTTTTCGTAGAGATCGTAACAGAACTGTTTGGTTTGTTTAATGAAAATCAGGGGAAGCTTCATATCTGAAAGAAAATTAATCAACTAAGGAGCAAGACTACATGAATGCTGCACTAAACTTCTGTACATGGATTGGATAAACTGTACATACATTGTATAGTATATAATCTGAAACTAATGTTTGACCACCAAAGCGATAGAAAAAGAATAATTCCACCGACCACACAACAGAATTCAAGTCAAGGCCATGCGTCATGGTTCTAGATCTCGTTGGTCTTCCCATGCCAATGGCTTTGCGACCACCGGCTCTTGCACCTTTTGATTTTCTCCGCGACTTCAGTCATAGTTGGTCTGTCATTCACATCAGCTTCGAGACAATGCATGGCGATCAGGCCAACCTCGCCGAGGCACTTCATGTCCTCCCCACTAGACAAAATCTCTGTATCATACATCTGTACAGTAGACCCGTCCGCGGAAGCCTTGACATAGTTCAGCGGAAGGCTTCTGTTCCCGTCATACCTAGCCTTCTTCCGGGTGATGAGCTCCAATAACACGATGCCGAAGCTGTACACGTCGCTCTTCTCCGTGAGAAGCCCGGTCTTCATGTATACGGGATCTATGTAGCTGCTATCCCCGACTACCCAGTCGGTGTGATCCTTTTCGATGGACATGAGTCTCGAAGTCCCAAAGTCCGACACCTTGGGCAGAAACTCATCGTCGAGGAGAATGTTGCCGGACTTCACGTCTCCATGCAGGATCTTCTGGCTCGCCTGCGAATGCATGTATGCGAGGGCATCCGCAGAGGATATGGCGATGTCGAGGCGTGCTTGCAATGAGAGAGGTTCTTTTCGTCCATTGTTGTTCTTGCCGTGGAGTACATCGTAGAGGCTCCCCCTCGGGACAAACTCATAAACTAACATAGGAACTTCTGTCTCTAGGCAACATCCCAAGAGTTGGACCACATACTTGTGGCTTATTTGTGCTTGGATTTGAATCTCATTCGCGAAGTCATTCTGGCGATCCTTGTTCATTGCGATGGAGCGTTTGACTGCGACTTGCACGTGCTCACTGGTAGTTCCCTTGTAGACCTCACCAAAGGCACCTCTTCCAATGATAGTTCTATAATTCTTGGTTATTTTGTCTAGCTCCTCCTTCCTGAAAATCTCGATCTTCATGCTTTCGAGTAATTGACCACCGTTTCTTTTGAAACGATCCCTAAGCCTTCTCTTCTCATGATGCATGAGTATGAATATTATTAGCACTGTTGATATGGAGATGGCACCGGTGGTTCCTGTGAACAAATATGTAGCATGTGAGTTAATGCCATTTTGTGCAAGCAGAAGAGGACAAACTCACTCTTAGTTCGTTAGTTACTCCAGACGAAAGTGGTAACTAGCTAGCAATACAATTATGAAAAAGTTCTCAACCAAAAGATATCTTCACCTTTGAAAACAATCCTGCAAGCCCCTTACACATATACTACATATTTATCTGTACAGTCTCTCATTAGGTGCTAATTTGCTGAAACAAGTTCTTAAATTAGGCTGTCCAAATAGTGTTGTAATGCCACAACAACATTTCCTCACAATCTCACTTCCTCTAAAAAAAAAGAACATTGCCTCACATCGACTACCAACTTCTCATGAACAAAAAGATTATCACAAAATTATTGATGTAGAGGTGTTTTGGAACATGAGAGCATATGCTCCCTCCATTTTTGAAATGCATCTTACACATATTTTCGATATCAAAAAAAATTAAAACAAAAATTCGCACGTATATATTCACGTGTTACGCGCTCACAAAGTTGTTTCATAAAAAAACGACTTATCATGTGACGTGTGTAAAAAGACAAAATGCAATGCTAAAATTAATGCTTTTCACAAGATAAAATTTCTCTTTTTTACATAGATCACACAATATATTAGTTTTTCATCAAACTTGATGAACACACATATATTATGGAGATGTACATGTTGAATTTTTTGTCAAAATTTTTGACACTTTGAAATATTTTTTTTGGTAGAAGGAGCATACGCACCCGAGAGCTGAATTGAATTTCCAAGTATATATTTTGAAATAAATTAAGCAGTATAGGTACACCACATGAACCTTACCTATCACTGCCATTGCCGCTGATGATAATATGCGTTCACAACCATGGTCACTTTTACCATCACCTCTTCGACCAAAATTGCATTTACACTCATAACCACCTTCTTTGTCATGACATGTCCCTCCACGACAAGAATAATTTGATAGCTTACATTCATTAATATCTAGAGAAGAAAAGTATGAAATAATCACACATATAAGACCATTGAAAGAAGACCGATAGACGAAAGAGACTAATAATTTATGTTACAAAATTACTTTTGCAAACTGTGAGTGACAATAAAAAGTTTGGAATAATTTTGACCATTATGGTGATACCTAAATTAAGTTATGCTGGTATAAACCAATTGATCTGATACCTTTTCTAAATAATGTGGCCTATCATGTGTTCTATGAAATACATATGGCTTATCAATAAAAGGACTCAAGTTTCGTAAAAGGAACATTTTTACGGATGACATACATACATCGTTATGTTTTACAAAATTTCGAGTTTTATACTCTTGACTTTCTTAATGGAATTAATAACGATATCATAATCTGATACAACTCTGATTTAAATATAAGTCTAATCATTCTTCTTCATATATATATATATATATATATATATATATATATGTGAATTTAGAGTATGAAGATGTACTTTCGGTTTTCATCTTAAATTGATTTGGTTTTCAATAGTATCAAATAATTTCATAATATATTTGAGGATTTTCAAAGTGAAAAAGTTCATGGCATTCTCGTTCTAGGTCCATGAATAATTAAGAAAACAATATTTCCTTTGCGAGAACAATATGTCAGTGAGTGTTGTTTCCTGCCAAAATCAATTAGTATGTGGAAGTAGACTAACTTGTGCAGCCGTTTTCTTCGTAGGGAGTACCGTCATATCCATCATTGCATCGACAAAAATATCCTGGGCCATTGCTGGCATTAACGCAGCGGCTGTGGGCACTAATGCAGGCTCCATAGTTGTTGCCATCGTCTGGTGGCGACGGACAATTTCCGTTCCTAATAGCCCAGTCAAGAACAAGCGGGACGACCATGCCCTCGCCACATTTTTTGGCAAAATTGCTACCGACAAGGTCTGTTTTATTAAAATTGTACCTGTTTGACCGATCCACTGTTAGCACGGATCATAATAATTATAATAATGAAAATTTGGCATATAAAGCTAGATTACAAACTAAGTCTTTGTAAATAGCTTTTTAGTAGTAAAGTATCAAACACGAGAGGACTGACTTTTGTAAGCATTAATTACCCAACCCTACAAATTTACAATATCATTAATCATTTTATTTGATTTTCCATTCACTTTGATATACTATTACTTTCAATTTAAACCTTGCTATCACACCTAGCTTTTCCCCAATGTGCTCAATATTCATCCAGTGTGCTTACTATTTACATTGATGCCCATGAGTGGCATTTAAAATCATGATTATTCCGGACCTCAATGAAACATCAATAATATTTTTGATTTTTGGTATTAGTAGAAATTATTTGATTTAATTTTGGAGAATTGTGATATAATTTTTCTTGAACTTAGGAGAAGGATGAGAGGTAGCTATTACAGTTCACACAAAAATTTGGAGATTTAATCAAAATTCTGTTGAAGATTTGAATCATGTTTAGGAGATGTTCGCGGTTCTATATACTACAACAATAAGGCAAGAAGACATGTGGTTGATTCCCCCACAGAATAACAACATATGATTAAACAAAGAAATATTGTATAACGGTCAAAATGAACACACAACGTTTTGGTTCCTTGTCTTTAGGTAGGCTAAAATTTAATAATCTATATGGAGATTTAAAATATTGAAAGTTAACTAAAAATTCCACTGGATTGGTTGCACTGTTCAAAACAAATGGTGAATAATAGGTATTCTACGCCTACCCGATGTTTACGTTATTGCACCATATTTTTAAGACATATAAAATTGTTCTTATGAAGCGAAGAAGAATGTAAGGAAATGAATATTGTACATCCAATTTTTGTTTATATGCCATAAAATTGCAAACATAAAAAACTCATAGATGTAATTTCTGTGAGTTTATGTTGTTATGACTTATATCATGTATTTCCTATGCCCAATTTTGTGTTATGAATTAAAATGAATGTAACTATTTGTTTGTCAAATGCAAATTCTAAATTTAACAACTTAAGTAAAATATAATGTAAATATTTATAAAAAAATGTTATCCATCTCCCAAGATGCGTAATAATTTATTTTACGTTGGGCCTTCTTATTATGTGTTACTTCAATTGATATATAAAGAGTTACGCTCAACTTGACTCGCAACAAAAATAATTGGCTTGCGAAACACAAGATACATGTAAAACCACAAAACTTGTGTAGTTATGTATATTTTACAACAAAGTTTTATGTTTGCATTTTTTTCGTGAAGTAAACATAATTTTCTTTTGGTACACATTTTCCTTAATTTTCAAGTAAGATAAATTACGTGACTTAAACATTTGGTTCATTGACCTAAAAATAGAGGGGAGATGGTATAGTTACCATTATCTTCATGCTGGGTGTTGTATGTGTTCTAAGGAACTCTAAAGTTGGTTGAAAATTTATTCTTTAGGCTGCAAAAAACCCTATTTCGTTCTAGATATTTTTCTTTTGTGTGTGTGTAAATCACAGTTAGAAAAATCTGTGCTGAAATTATTGCACATACACATATTACACACATATATACATTTGTTTTCAGAGTTTTTGATATTTCATTTAAGTTTTCCATTATTTTGTACACCGGGTTCCATGGATCTCGAGAGCTCTTTCCACTTGTCATGAAAAAACGAAAACATTTTCCTATATGCATGTGAAAGGATCGATGGGAGAGAAAACAACCTTATTATCTTGTTCCTTTCTCCTCCAATGCGACAGAAACATTACATGACAACTCCAAGAAAAGGCAACGAAGATGTCCTAAGACTTGTAAGTTCAAACTAAATGCACGCCTCCTAGAAAAATCTCTAAGAAGAGAAGAAGACTAAGAAGTAAACTGTACGTACCAGCCTTTCTGGGCAACGAATGCATATTGGCATATGTTGTTCGGCACAGTGTTGTTGGCCTTCTCATCCTGGTTCCAGCGTGATGATACATGGGTGAGGCCGGCAGCTATAGAGGTTTGGCAGCAGCCTTGGCCACTGCACGGAGCACCATCTTTGGTGGTATCGTTCAGGTTGACGCTGGTGCAAGTCGTGATGCAGCCCGTGAGGTAGTGGTCGGTGGAGTCGGTGGAGTCGGTGGTTCGGCCCCTGAGCCTGGCCACCAAACTGCAGCCGATGGCCGTGAAAACGTTCTCCTCCTGGGAGATAAGGAACGGGCCACCGGTCAAGTTGAAGTTCATGTCCTGTGTCCGTGGGTTGGCACCGGCCGGCGCGACGCACTTGTATGTTAATATGAGGTAGGCGACCATCTGCGCCGGCTCCAACGTTATGTTGTCGACTCTGATGTTGCCCCTGAGCAGTACCCCCTCCTTGCAATCGAGGCGGAAGTTGGGCAGCGAACAGCCGGTGCCGATGCCGAACGGGTAGGGAACTGTTACGTTCCCACACTTGTCGGGGCAGTTGCGCCGCGAGGCCGCCGCCGCTGTCGGCGGCGAGGCGCCGGACAGGACGGTGGCGAGGAGCGCCATGTAGAGCATAGCTCGGAAGAATATAGCTTGAGTCATGGAAACTTGCTTTGGTTTGCCGCTAATGGCTGGCTGACTCTTCCCTAAGCTCCATTCTTCTAGTGTACTATATAGTCCATAGGCCTATGCAGCATACATGTAAGTTCAATCAGTTCCCAACAGTCGGCAACACAAATTTTGTAATGAGCTCGCGTGCCCGTTCCCCTTGCCCTCCACATATATAAACTCTTGGTCCCCGCAAACACAAAACGTTAGTACTCCATATTCGTTTGGCAGCAGTTTCTCGGGTATACGAATCGATTACCGCTGTCATCCCGTATCAACTATAGAATCTCGAATTGGACACTTCCTGTGTCGCTCTCGTCGGTGACATAAACCCATATTCGTTTCTAACTCACAAGTTAGTAGCAGTTGGGTGTACATATTCAACGGTCGGTACGTCAGTTGTTGCATCGATGTAAGCTCAATAACCATATCATACTATACGGCTTGTTGTTTTCAGATCAGATCACCACAAAATGTCAATGAGATGATCAGTGGATGTATTATGTACCATGAGCTGTCGTCTGCCCCAAAAGTGATTAAAATCAGTGATCTCGCATCCCTCGCCAGATTACAACATATCCTTTCCATAACAATCCATATTTAGTTGTCTTTGGTTCTCCTTCCGGAGACATCCCACATAATTGGAACGATACAAAAAATAAATAGCATGGCCCCTAGCCCCCTAGGCAAAGATGGTACACACAAAAAATAACTCACATTTAGTTATATTAATTGGTTGTTTCGACGATTTTAATCCCAACAACGAGCTGTCTAATACAATTAGAGGGTTAAGTGAGTTAACATAGAATAAGTGAGCATGGCAAATATCTTAGGGTGAAAAAAATTGTATATATTTTCAACAATTTATTATACTTATGGTTGAATACAATTTCATTAATATAATGGCTAACTTGAGTTTGTTAAGCATCAAAAAAGTACTTTAACCATGCCATAACCATTTACCACAATTAATCAGTTGTAGTTTTGTTAACATATCCATTGTGGCTCTTGAGGCCAACAACCTTGCTCTTGAGGCAAACGAGCTCATAAAAAAGGTTTGAAATACAGAAAAGGCACCGGTTTCTTACTATAGCAAAAACATTATCTGCAATATGGGGAGACAATTTTTCTCCTTTCCTTCAACTTTAACTAGTTTGATGGTTTGCGGAAAGCCTTGAAAGAGGAGCAACACTTCCTTGGTGATAGTCATGATGTAATTGTGCTCAGGGATTACGATGCCAAGAAGACGGTGGAGAAACTTGTATTCTTGCATCCCAATATGGACCCATGTCAATGGTAGCCCGTTTGGAACGATGAACCTAGAAGTTAATGAGTTGATTAGGGATAAATTGATATGTTCCATGATGTAGAAGTGTGTGAAAAATGCACAGCAGCAGGAAGTTAATGACGAAATGAACAGTACCTGGAGAAGTATGATTTACCCAAGTGTTGCCACCTATGTGGCGTCATTGGTCATATTAACAAGGATTGCAAATGAAGCGGATGTCGACCGAAGGAAAAAAGAAAAGGATTTTGGGAATCGACTTTGTTTTGTTCCACCTCGCAGAACCTGAAGATGAGACGAGGCCTATCCGTGATGAGAACTGGCTAGAGACAACCGATCGTCGAAGCACATTGACAAGGATGACCAGAGCAAGGAGAAAACCAGCCTAGATTTTTCTTGCTTGTGTTGTTTGATAAGCAGAAGTCCATATTCTCACGCTCGAAAGGCAAATTACAAAATACAGTCTGCCTACGGTTGCTAGGCCCACTGAAGCCTCTTTAGCCTTCGGCCATTGTCTTGCCCGGTAACTAGTGCCAGACGGCGGAGGGAACTAGGTAAGGATAAGTGAGAGCCCAAGAAGAAACCACCAGTTTTGGCGCCTAATGAGAAGTCCGAGAAGCAACGGAACCAGCCTAGCGTAGCTAGAGAATACAAATCCTCGATAAGACTGATTTTGGGATAGTTAACAAGGCAAGATTAAGGTCCAACCGAAAGATGTTTTTGGCCTCGCATAGTCCCACTTTTAGGGGTGTAAACAGACATGATAGTTTCCGCACCATATTCACATCCGAATCCGTTCTAGAGAATCCATATCCGGTTTGAAGAGATCTGACGAATAACCATATCCGATTTAGAACTTCACACCGGATACGGTATAAGATATGATATAAAAAATACCATTCGGATATCTGTATCCGAGAAGTATTTGAGATTATCCGGTGGTTTTTATCTGAATAATCCGATTTTCATCCGAAATATCAAAGCTAATAGAGTATATTTAGTAGATAGTGAGTTGACAGAGTTACTCACTTGCACAATCACTCTAAAGAATATGAAGTCCGAACTTCTTATGATACTCAACTATTAAAGCATGATGAGTTTGTATTATCCTTGCTCTTGTGTTTGCCTTATTGATTCCATACGAATCTACATTATTTTATATTTATTTATATCATCATATTATATTATTTTTAATTGTATGGTGTTTTGACCTAACCATATCCGATTAGTTTTGTTTTCGTCCCAATCTGCTCCATTCTGTTCCAAACCTGTGGTCTCGTATATCTGCGTCTGAATCCGCAACTGATCTATTGAGAAAATATGGTATAGGATATGGTAAAGACAAATCCAATCCAATCTGTTTATACCCCTACAGTTTATCGGCTTTGAAATCGAACCAAATAAACCTTTTTTTTCTCAGAACATCTGGAGTGTTACACATGTCTTTTCATACATTAAGGTGTAAAGATGAAGCGGAGTATCTGCATACCCTGGCCTCCGTGTACACACGTCCCTCTCTGCAGTAGTACCCTTGCACCGGGCTGCAGTGCCTGTCCTCGGAGCACACGCACTGCCCGTCCAGCGCGCACCCGTCGCCGTCGCCGGCGCTAAGGCCATTGCCTACAACCTCGTCGGACCACGGGCTATCGAACAACCCTCGTGGGTCCAGCTGCCGCTTCGCCGCGACGAACCTTGCCCATCCCGGGTACTTCCCCTGCACGCCACGGAATGCCACCATCCTGTTCTTGGCCCAGTGCGGGCGCGCGCCGTGCTTGACGAACGCCATCTGCTCCACCTCCTCCCACACGTCCTGGTCCAGCCGCGCCGCCGCCGGGTCCGACGCGCGGTAGTAGTTGAAGTCCACCACCACGGAGTCCTCTGGCTGCCCTAGAAACGCCTCCGACCGCTTCACGAACCGGACCAGGAGGCCGTTGTAGACGTCCACGCCGCACATGTGGTCCGCGCCGACGAGGTCCCGGAGCCGCTTCACGTCGAGGATGAAGGACCGGAACCGCGCCGGGGAGAAGACGGCCGTGCTCTCGTAGAAGAAGAGGCCCTTATACCTGGGGTCCCACGCGCACGCGGCGAGCAGGTTGTACGCCGGCGAGTGTGCGCAGGAGCCCGACGTTTGCATCTTCCCCTGGAACCCCACGACGGGATAGCCGGTGAACAACTGGGCGTGTTGGCTGTTGCGCAGCCCGCTGCCGATGAGCCGCTTCGCCGCGATCTCCGACTTGGCCATCGTGCACTTGCCCTCGGCATTCCTCGACTTCTCCAGTGAAGTTTCGAGTGCTCTTATCCCCGCGGAAACGGCGATGAGTGTGGACTGGAAGCCGATGAAGTCATTGGCGCCGTCGCCCGTGGCGTTGAGTGGCGCGCGGTCGTCGATCCTGTACACCGCCTGGTGCTGGGACGGGTACCACGCGATGTCGGCGAACTCGTGGCGCGCGGCGTGATCAGCGAAGTCGTCCTGGAACGTGGAGTCGTCTCTGTAATCGTAGGTGATGCTTCTCTTGAACCGCGGCTCTAGCGCCAGTGTCACCTGAACAAACCCATCCGCCATTTGCAATCAGTTGTAAACCGGACATCAGTAAAGTAAAAAAAAAAACTTTCAACTTAACTAAGCATTTCGAAACAATATAATACCCCCTCCTTAACTTTGATTTTTCTAGATTCCCATATATCTAGACACGTTTTACCGTTTAGATATATGCAAATCTAGATAAATCTGAATTACTCCTTTCTAGACAAAGAAGTAATTAAAATTTATCTTAGATTTTACTGAGTGGAGATAAAATGGATACTGAAGATAAGAAGTGCCGTTAGACTTCAGGTCATCCGTTCTCGAAAAATGTACTCCTTCGTTCACTAAGACCTTTTGTAGATGCATGTATTTGTAGTGTGTAGATTTATTTGTTTTGGTAGAAAAAGATCGGTATCTAGTTTATTTTAAAATATCTAAAAGTCATACAATAATGAGCAGTATGATAGAACACTCTTAGTCGCAACAGTAACTATGTGTGGACTAGCTAGCCATTTTCTTACTTAGAGTAGCTTATTCATGCTATGCTTTTTTCAGAAGGTATAGGATTTTTGGGACAACCTAAACGTCAAGCGACTGCAAACTGATGAAAGCGCAGTCGATTCCTTCCCCCAATTCCGGTTCATTCCAGCACAACTTGCCTACGACTTATAAAATGGACGTGGCTAGTTTTGAACTTTTGATTAACTTCGAATTAACTTAATTCTAGATCATCTGACCTTTAATATGTTTCATGTGCAACCGGGAAAAAAGATGTGCAATTACGTCCCATGTGTAATTTCCACGTGTATGAATTACAAAGCAAATCTAGCGGTCCTAAAGTCAACCTATAACTAATCTGATTCTCAATCGACCTATAACTAGCAAAAAGTTACAAACTTGATGCAGTCGCTTAAGTTTTTGAGAAACTATTTATTTGTGAGATTCCCTACACATGGAAAGGAACATCATCCAAATCATTTGCATCAGCCGTGTAAGCAAAGTTTTATTTGTTTGGCATTACGTGGAAAGCCATGTTGGTCAACAGGGTTGATGTTTATTCAACCCAGACTAACATATATATTAATATAGCAAGATGTATGTACATAGGACGCTAGCTTCGTCCTTTACCAAAAGAGAGAGGGGAAACTACCTGCACTAGCAACTAGCATGCTAGAACGTGATTCTTAAAAAAGAAAAAGAAAAAGAAAATGCTAGAACGTGGTGGCAAGGTAAAGATGTTTCAGGAAACATAGTTAGGTATGCTGATGTATACACATGCATGATAAAATATGTAAAAGTAATCACAAGACAACTAATTTTCTACTTTGAGTCAAAATACAAAGGAACAAAATTGTTTGGAAAAACCATACACATTCCGCTATGGCAGCATGTACTACTCCCTCCATCCCAAGAAGCTTAATTTCTATTAGGTTTTGGGACACTTTTGATTCATAGGAAACAGAAACTATAGAAATAGTAAACATATAGAATTGAGATGTCCTGTCTACTTAAATCTTATGTGGAGATAATTGTTTCTTTAATAGTTTTTTTAGGGGGAATTGATGTGAAGCAATTTTTCATGAGGTCTGACCTAGTGCTAGTCTCCTTTAAAATATACATTACATGATTCCAAAAGAATTAGTTCTTATGCGATATGTCCCATGAATCAAACAACTTCCATATGAAAAAATCAATATGATCTCAATCCCAGGCAAATCTTTTGAAAATCCCGTGAGTAGCTCTGGAAAGGACAAATATTTGGCTAACAGTATGTGGCTAAATCGATGTAATTAGATCATACTCCAAAATACTATACGAGTTCCGAAATGTAAGCCTCTTTAGAAAGCTAGCCTCTCGTGTGTAATTTATAAATTGCATTTTTCACAGTTAAATTTTGGGTCAAAGTTAGAGTCAAATTTTGCGCGGGCTAAGCTATAGCACAACCTATTTTATTTGGGAAGTATATGGAGTATTAACAACTACTGTAAATGTCAAACCAGCGGGAAAGCATAATGATTCCAGCGCACACGAAAAGTCTGAACTGCGGTGCACGCTCGAGCTGATGATTTGCATATACTGTACTAACCTTGGAGACGACGCCGAGCAGGCCGAGGGAGACGAGCGCGGCGGGGAAGAGCGCGTCACCTTTGGCGAGCGGCAGGACCCTGGCCCAGCCCTGGTTCAGCCCGGCGGGCACGACAATGGTGAGGCCCACGACGTGGTCGTGGACGGCGCCGCCCCGGCCCCACCACGAGCTGCCGTGGGAGCCCGTGCTGATGACCCCGGCGACGCTGACCCCCTCCCAGTACGGCGACGCCGGCAGGCTCAGCCCGGCGGCCTCGGCCGCGTCGATCACGGCCCGGAGCGGCGCGCCGGCGTCCGCGGTCACCGTCCTTGCCGCCGCGTCCACCGCCACGCCGGCGTACCTCGCCGTGCTTATCAGCAGGGTGCTGGTGTTGTTCGCGCCGATCCCGCCGCCGGGGCAGGCCAGCTTGGGGATGGTGTGCGCGAAGCCGCTGACGGCCTTGACCCGCAGGCCGCCGGCGCTGGCGCGCGCGACGGCGGCCACGAGTTCTTGCTCGGACGCCGGGTAGGCCACGGCCGCCACGGGGCAGTCCGCGCGGTCGCTGGACCAGGCGGCGTAGGCGTTGGTGAGCACGCAGCCGCCGCCCGATCCGCCGCAGCGCACCGGCGGCCGCGGTGGCACGGACAGCGCCGCCGGGGCCAGGGAGCAGAGCGCCAGCAGGAGGAGAAGTGTACCGGCGGCCATCATTGTTTTGTCCGCGCCGTGCGCGATCGGGCTCTGTCTTTTTTGCTTTGCTGGTGTATAGTCGGTGGTGGGGGAGCACAGCACGGACGTCGCGGCGCTGTTAGTGTAGTGCTGCGCTGGAAGCTCCTCTTTGTTTGGCTGGAAAGGCTCGTGGGAATTTTGGCTTAAAAGGATTCCTCACTCGTGAATGATTATGGTTTTTGTAACACCAAAGTTGACGTACAAGCATGTTCATCCACACGGGCTATTTTGGAGCAGTATTTTAGTCACAATTGTGTGGCACCAAAGCTCAGATTGGGTGTGCAGTATTTTATTCACACTGTAAACTGTTTACCCGTTGATACTACTCCTTCCGTCTATAAATAAATGTTTAAATTTATCTAAATTTAAATGTATCTATATAAATCTTAGACGTCGTCTATTTATAGACACAGGTAGTACTAATCTACTTGTCAAAAAGTAAACCATATTTCGATTACAACTGTAACATTCTCCCCCTTGTAAGGGGATTTACAAAATGCACACGATCAATCAGAGCCGATGATATAGACTATTTTAGAACAGTATTTTATTCAAAGTCGTTGTCCCACCAAAGCTCAGATTTGGCGTGCAGTATTTTATTCACATTTGTAAGCTGTTTACGCCTATATATATAATTTACTTGGCACGAAAGAAACCGTTCGATTACAGCTGTAACATTCTTCCCTTGCAAGGGGAATTTTATGATGCACACAATCAATAAGAGCCCATAATGTAGACTTTGTGGTGCACGAACAAGGAAACAAATAAGTTTGATCATAGATTCATAGCACAATCGTTTATCACTGTGGAAAGATATCAAAAGTGGAATTATGGTAATTAATATTGTCCATATTTTCCTAATCCGAAGGCGGTATGCATTGGGTAGGATACTGTTAAACATCGTAATCTAGCTGTACGTAGAGTCTGTCTTGTATACGGGTGTACTACCGTATTGTAATCGTGTATGTCCCTTCCATATATAAACATGATCAGCGGCCCAGTTTAGGGTATCGCTCCCATAACGTTTTGATATGGTATCAGAGCTGGACCTTCCAAAACGCATCTAGCCTAAAAACGGAAGCCGCCGCCGTCGCCAAGTCTCGACGCGATGTCGCTGGGATCCTCCTCCTCCTCGATGACGGACAAGTCGTCGCTCAATGCGTCGGTCTCTGAGAAGCTCACGAGGGACAATTTCCTCTTGTGGCAACCGCAGGTCTTGCCGGACATCCGTGGTGCCCAACTATACGGGTTCCTGGACGGATCTACGCCGGCGCCGGAGAAGGAACTGAAGAGCAAGGATGTCGACGGCAAAGAAGTGACGATCCCGAACCCTGAGTATGCGCGGTGGATCTCCAATGATCAATCGGTGTTGGGGTATCTTCTTCGGAATATGTCGCGAGAAGTTTTGACTCAGATGGTTGGGCAGACTAGCTCAGCCGGTGCCTGGACAGCGATTACTGAGATGTTCTCGTCCCAGTCCAAGGCTCGTGTGGTGCACCTCCGCACACAACTCAACATGACGAAGAAGGAGAACAAGACTGCTGCGGTGTTTTTCAACCAGATTAAGACGCTGGCAGATGAGATGGCAGCCGCGGGCAAGCCGCTAGACAATGAAGATGTCATATCATATGTTCTCTCCGGTCTGAATGATGAAACGTACAATGGATTTGTTGCTGCAATTACTGCCTTGATCAAGGCTGAGAAGTTCATTAGTTTGAGTGATCTGTACGCCCAGCTCTTGTCTTATGAAGCTCGGTTAGAGGATCAGAACTCCACTGGCGGTTCGTCGGTGAATTCTGCCACGCGTGGCGGGCGTGGAGGATATCGTGGTGGGCGCAATGGTGGCCGTGGTGGCTACCCAGATCAGCGCAACTACGAGCAGCGTGGCTATGATCAGCGTAGCTATGATTCCCGTGGTGGATATGACCGCGGCAATGACTATCGTGGAAACGACCGCGGCAATGGTGGACGTGGTGGATACCGTCAGCAGAACTATGGCGGTGGTAATCAAGGTCCGAGACCCACCTCTCAAGTGTGCGGGCAGGAAGGACATACTACGCTGAACTGTTGGAAAAGGTTCCAGAAAAGCTATCATGGTCCTGAGAAAACAGCGGGCGCAGCTGTTGGATTGTATGGTGTTGACACCAATTGGTACTCTGACTCTGGAGCAACCGATCATATTACAAGTTAACTTGACAAGCTGCACGTGAGGGACCGCTACAATGGAAACGAGCAAATCCACACAGCTAGTGGTACAGGTATGGAGATTCGTCATGTTGGTCACTCTGTTATTCATACCCCTAATCATGACTTGCATCTTAAAAATATCTTACATGTTCCTAAAGCCACGAAAAATCTTCTATCAACTAGTCGTCTAGCTCAACATAATCATGCATTTGTTGAGTATTGGCCTAATTCTTTCTTTATCAAGGATCAGGACACGAGGAAGGTTCTGCTCCAAGGTAGATGTGTGGGAGGGCTCTATCCTATTCCATCATCGTCGGCCCCTCCACCTCGTCATCAAGCTCATGGTGTCGTCAAGTCCTCCACTTCGCTTTGGCATAGGTGTCTAGGTCATCCATCTTCGGTTGTGGTTCATCAAGTTCTTCGCGATAATAAAATTTCGTTTAGTGAGTTCAATAAAGAGCATGTTTGTGATGCTTGTCAAATAGCCAAGAGCCATCAACTTCCATACCCAAAGTCAACTAGTGTGTCTACTTCTCCTCTTGAACTTGTATTTTCTGATGTTTGGGGCCCCGCCTCAGAATCTTTTGGGAGATATAAATATTATGTCAGTTTTATTGATGATTATAGCAAGTTTACTTGGGTTTATCTTCTGAAAAGAAAATCTGAAGTGTTTCAGAAATTTCGTGATTTCCAACATCATGTTGAGAGGCTATTTGATAAGAAAATTATTGCTATGTAAACTGACTGGGGTGGTGAGTATCAGAAACTTAATTCCTTTCAACGAGTAGGCATATCTCATCTTGTCTCTTGTCCTCATGCGCATCAGCAAAATGGTCCCGCTGAGCGTAAACATAGGCATATTGTAGAGGTTGGTTTGTCTCTCCTTACTTATGCGTCTATGCCTCCTAAATTTTAGGATAAAGCTTTTCTTACGGTGATCTATTTGATTAATCGTCTTCCCGTAAAGTCATTCATTCTCAAACTCCCATGGAACGCCTTTTTGGACATAAACATGACTATTCACTTCTACGCATTTTTGGGTGTGCGTGTTGGCCTAATCTCCGCCCTATAACAAACATAAGTTGCAATTCCGTTCAAAACAATATGTGTTTCTTGGGTATAGTGGTCTCCATAAAGGCTACAAGTGTCTCGATATTTCTACTGGTCACGTGTATATTTCACGTGATATTGTTTTTGATGAAACGGTGTTTCCGTTCTCCTCCCTCCATTCCAACGCCGGTGCCTGTTTGCGTGAAGAGATTAATCTTCTTCCTCTCACGTTACAACTTGTTCAATTGCATGGTCATGAGGGGCATGATATATGAGTAGATCCTGACGCTAATCCTACAAGTACTGCACATGCTGAGTCTTTTATATAGGATACACATGAATATTCTGCTTCAAATGATGTATCTGGTGGTTTTACCGGCCCTGGCACGGGAATCGGAGAAGATTTTCCCGCCCTGTCGCAGCAGCCTGCTGCACAGGAATCTTCTCCAGGATCAGCGCATGGGCAGCATGCATCTCCTGGCGTGGAGCGTGGTCCTACTGCTTCTCCTGGCGACGTGGCGCGTGGTGATTTGCTGCAACCTGGTGGTCCTGGCACAGAAACTGGAGCTGATCTCTCTGCTCCCTCACATGCACCGTACCCTGCCGTGTCTGGCCAGGATCCTCTGCGGCCTCGCCTGTGTCTTCCTCTCCGGCCACAGGATCTTCTGTGGATTTTTCATCCGATCTGCCTGACCAGTCTGGATCTTCTGCGCCTATTGTTCCTGTAGCTACTGCTACACAAGCTCCTGAGCGTCTGTGTACATACTCTCAACATGGTATTTCTCAACCAAAAATAATTACTGATGGGCGCATTCGGTATGATCAGATTTGGTTTGGGAATTTTTGCACTACAGGGGAACCTACTAGTGTTTCTGAAGCACTCTCGGATCCTCGTTGGAAGGTTGCTATGGATGAGGAATATTCTGCTCTCATGAACAACAACACGTGGTGCCTTGTGCCTAGTCCTTATGGCAAGAATGTTATTGATTGCAAATGGGTTTATAAGGTGAAACGAAAGGCGGATGGTACTATTGATCGTTATAAAACTCGCTTGGTTGCTAAAGGTTTTAAGCAACGTTATGACATTGATTATGAGGATACTTTCAGTCATGTTGTTAAGGCGGCTAATATTTGCTTGGTCTTGGCTCTTGCTGTTTCTCGAGGATGGCAGCTTCGTAGCTAGATGTGAAGAACGCGTTCTTACATGGTGTTCTAGAAGTAGAGGTTTATATGCGTCAACCTCCTGGTTATGAGGAGCCTGATCGTGTGGGTCATATTTGCAAACTTCAGAAGGCTTTGTATGGTTTGAAGCAAGCCCCTCGAGCGTGGTATTCTTGCCTTAGCACTAAACTTCAGTCTCTTGGTTTTTCTGCATCTAAAGCTGATACTTCTCTGTTCTTCTACAACAAAGGGGGAGTGACTATATTTATGCTCATTTATGTTGATGACATTGTTGTTGCTAGTTTGTCAGAGAAGGTTGTTGATGCATTGCTTCATGATCTTGGTCTGGATTTTGCCTTGAAAGATCTGGGAGAGTTGCATTATTTTCTTGGTATTGAGGTTAAGAAGGCACCGGATGGTATTATTCTTTCTCAAGAGAAATATGCAAATGATCTATTGAGACGAGTAAATATGGCGATATGTAAGTCTGTTGATACTCCTCTCTTGGTTTCTGAGAAATTGTTAGTAGCTGATGGTGATCCTTTGAGTAGTGAAGATTCTACTCGTTATAGAAGTATTGTTGGAGCATTACAGTACATCACATTAACAAGACCAGATATTTCTTTCTCTGTGAATAAGGTCTGTCAGTTCTTACACTCTCCCACAATAGTACATTGGACAGCTGTAAAACGTATCTTGAGATATCTGCGAGGCACACTTTCTCTTGGATTAAGATTGACCAAGTCTTCTTCTACTTTAGTCAGTGCATTCTCTGATGCTAACTGGGCTGGCTGTCCTGATGATAGAAGATCTACTGGTGGGTTTGCTGTGTTTCTGGGGTCAAATTTGATCTTATGGAGTGCAAGAAAATAGGCAACAGTTTCTCGCTCTAGTACAGAAGCGGAATATAAGTCATCGGCCAATGCTACGGCTGAAGTCATTTGGGTGCAAACTTTGCTTGGAGAATTGGGAGTACAGCAGCCTTAGGCTGCATGCTTATGGTGTGATAACATTGGAGCTACATATCTTTCGGCTAATCTAGTGTTCCATGTTAGGACTAAGCATATTGAAGTGGATTATCACTTTGTTCGTGAAAGGGTCGCTAACAAGCTTTTGGACATACGGTTTGTTCCTTTAGGAGAGTGGCTGATGGTTTTACCAAGTCACTATCTACAAAACAGCTAGACACTTTTGGGTGCAATCTTAACTTAGATAAGTTATGATTGAGGGGGAGTGTTAAACATTGTAATCTAGCTGTACGTAGAGTCTGTCTTGTATACAGGTGTATTACCGTATTGTAATCGTGTATGTCCCTTCCATATATAAACATGATCAGCGGCCCGGTTTAGGGTATCGCTCCCATGATACGAGTATGATTATTTCTGTAATTTCCTACAGACTCTACCTTATGAGTTATGAGTGACCCAAGAGTTGGCTCTTGTACTTTTTAGACTAAATATCTTCTGTCTTTTTATGCAATCCAACCCAATGCAAACTCTTATAATGTTCGTGCCATTTACATCCTCGGCTATAAAATGCATCGCATAATCTTTCCGCTGTCTGCCTCTCACATTGGCACCATGCTTCCTAGTGAATTCAGTCTCAGTTACATTGACCTTGCTCCGTTTGGTGTGGACGAGGGGCATTCATGATCGCACGGAGCTAGCTAGGTGCAGTGTCGTCGACCTCACGGCGTATGATTCAGAGGATGATCACACTCCAGCGACTCCTGACACTCATCTGTCGATGCCGAACGACATTGAGGAGGAGACTTTGTAGGAGCATATGATGGTGGAGTTGTCTATCGCGTCGACGCGGCTTGAAGAAGCTACAGTGTGGAGGATTCCCCTTTGGGTATATCCGCGAGGACCAGTGTGTGCATGGTTGCGCACCAAGAAGAAAGGTAAGTAGCAATGCCTTGCCCTCGTCGTGTTCCAACCACCATTTCAGTGACGATGCCAAGGCATTAGGCACCGGAGAGGTCATAGCCGCAAATGACGCAGAGGAATCATGGTCTAGTTATGGTGCCACCGGCGACGGCGAGTTTATCGTCATCTCCTTTCACGACGAGGACGTTTAGTTATTAGATGTTTCTAAAATAATTAGACCTTATATGTACGTAATGTGAAGTTACTGGTCTTTTGTGATAGGAAGGTCAACCATATTTTTATTGAAACCCTTCCAGTCTACTATCAAGTATTATTAACTTATCTTGATGTTACATATGAACGAAAATCAATTTGATCTGGCACAGAGATGACAGATTGGTCCTGAGGACGAACGGTATAACCATAATACCGCACACGATTTATCTTTAAAACAGTTTGCCATGATGGTGCTCCGCGTACCCTCACAACGCCAATGAAAAATTCTGGAAAAATTATCCGCGACTCATAAAAGGACCGCATTGTGAAGGAATTACAATATATTGGTCGAAATGGATACACACACAATTATTAAACAAATTTGACCATATTTTGGTTTTGCTATATCTTTTTACTAGCTCACAAGTAATATTAGGGATTACGTAAATTATCATTGAGTAGGACTTTCACACACTTTTAGCTGACGTCGCAGAATGTGAGTGAAGGTCCCGAGCTAATGGCAACAAAACTACACGTGTTTATCAACTCGTTGTGGCTCCATGCAAATAGTGATGTAGCAAGCGTAATTTTTTCCACAAGGGTGACCGGAGGGTTTATATCGAACTTTCAGCAAAAAGTGGTTCAAACCTTGCGGGAGGTCGAGGTGGTCATCCTCCTTTTCGGCCGGAGGATTTCGATGGCGACTGCCACATGTCGTCCGAGACGTCGGAGGCGCATACGTTGGAGCTCGAGGGTGGCACGGATTCCAGGAGGCTGTAGATGTCGTAGATCCACGCCATTCAAAATGGTTAGGAGAGGCTTGGCAATCCGGCGAGGCTGAGGGAAAAAAGGGAAGGATCCTCTCCCGTCGATCGGTGCTCGAGAATCCGGCCAACAACTTCCGTTGGACCTCATGGCAGATTAGATCAGCGGCATTTTGGAGAAGATCTTTCGGAGTCGAGGTGTCGTCACCACTGGTGGTACTATTGTTATTGCTAGTCTCTGATTGCTTCGGCTTAGTCTTTCTTTTCTTTTTTCCTTATTCATTTTGTTTTATGGATCTGCAATCCTTGATGTCTAAATTTGTTCTTATCAATATGTTATTGTGTAATTGATATCTTCTTGGTATTAATATATTCCCTTTGTTAAATAAAAAGATTTGGTTTGATCTAGATATGATATTATGATATTGTTTCTTTATTCTTGAGATGTATGCACACTCTATCTACTATTTACATGTCTAATAGAGAATTTGATTATCATGCCCAATTATTCCATGTGGTGGTGCTCAAATCTTTTCGTCCTGTATGCTACACTAATTTTAAGTAATTCTTAAACCTTTTAAGTAATAAAAGGACCTTTATCGAAAAAAATGCTACACGAATTTATCCCTCCCATAATTTATAATTTATGATGCTATAAAATTTAACATGTTTTTATTGTTAAAGTATAAACCTGTATAGTTCTACCGACCATATTATTCTTGTATAGTTGTACATTGATACATGTATTGGTAGTTTCCTCGGTCTCCAAGGCTTTGTAACTCTGCTATATATATTGAGCCGATCATCCCATTGAGAGGTGTCTTCCCTCAAATCTATTCTCGTTTATATGGTATCAGTTTCCGATCCAAAACCCTAAAACAGCTTCCGCCGATCTCCCGATCTCATCTGGCCGCCGCCGCCTACCCTAGGCCGCCGCCATGACCAGCCCCGCCCAGACCTCCTCCTCCCTCGTTACCATGACGGCTGGCGTCCTCACGAACACTGATGTCTACTTCCCCCTCCTTTTCCTGTAGACAGTGTTGGGCCTCCAAGAGCAGAGGTTTGTAGAACAGCAGTAAGTTTTCCCTTAAGTGGATCACCCAAGGTTTATCGAACTCAGGGAGGAAGAGGTCAAAGATATCCCTCTCATGCAACCCTGCAACCACAAAGCAAGAAGTCTCTTGTGTCCCCAACACACCTAATAGGTGCACTAGTTCGGCGAAGAGATAGTGAAATACAGGTGGTATGAATATATATGAGCAGTAGCAACGGTGCCAGAAAATAGCTTGCTGGCGTGTAGTTGATGGTGGTAGTATTGCAGCAGTAGTAACACAAGAAAACAAGAAACAAGCAGCGATAGCAGTATTTAGGAACAAGGCCTAGGGATTACACTTTCACTAGTGGACACTCTCAACATTGATCACATAACAGAACAGATAAATGCATACTCTACACTTTTGTTGGATGATGAACACATTGCGTAGGATTACACGAACCCTCAATGCCGGAGTTAACAAGCTCCACAATAATGCTCATGTTTAAGTAACCTTATAGTGTAAGATAGATCAACAGACTAAACCAAGTACTAACATAGCATGCACACTGTCACCTTCATGCATATGTAGGAGGAATAGATCACATCAATATTATCATAGCAATAGTTAACTTCGCAATCTACAAGAGATCATGATCATAGCATAAACCAAGTACTAACACGGTGCACACACTATCACCTTTACACACGTGCAGGAGGAATAGAACTACTTTAATAACTTTGCTAGAGTAGCACATAGATAAATTGTGATACAAACTCATATGAATCTCAATCATGTAAAGCAGCTCATGAGATCATTGTATTGAGGTACATGGGAGAGAGATGAACCACATAGCTACCGGTACAGCCCCGAGCCTCGATGGAGAACTACTCCCTCCTCATGGGAGCAGCAGCGGTGATGAAGATGGCGGTGGAGATGGCAGCGGTGTCGATGGAGAAGCCTTCCGGGGGCACTTCCCCGCTCCGGCAGCGTGCCGGAACAGAGACTCCTGTCCCCCAGATCTTGGCGTCGCGATGGCGGCGGCTCTGGAAGGTTTCTGTGGGTTTCGTCGAACGTATCAGGGTTTTCGATCCAGGGGCTTTAAATAGGCGAAGAGGCGGCGCAGGAGGGTCGAAGGGGTGCCCACACCATAGGGTGGCGCGGGCCCCCCTGGCCGCGCCGGCCTAGGGTTTGGGTGGCCTGTGCCCCCTCCCTGGTGGCTCTCGGGTGTTCTGGATGGTTCCGGGAAAAATAGGAACCTGGGCGTTGATTTCGTCCGATTCCGAGAATATTTCGTTACTAGGATTTCTGAAACCAAAAACAGCAGAAAATGTGAACTGCACTTCGGCATCTTGTTAATAGGTTAGTTCCAGAAAATGCACGAATATGACATAAAGTGTGCATAAAACATGTAGATAACATCAATAATGTGGCATGGAACATAAGAAATTATCGATACGTCGGAGACGTATCAGCATCCCCAAGCTTAGTTCTGCTCGTCCCGAGCAGGTAAAACGATAACACAGATAATTTCTGGAGTGACATGCCATCATAATCTTGATCATACTATTTGTAAAGCATATGTAGTGAATGCAGCGATCAAAACAATGTATATGACATGAGTAAACAAGTGAATCATATAGCAAAGACTTTTCATGAATAGCACTTCAAGACAAGCATCAATAAGTCTTGCATAAGAGTTAACTCACAAAGCAATAATTCAAAGTAAAGGTATTGAAGCAACACAATGGAAGATGAAGTTTCAGCGGTTGCTTTCAACTTGTAACATGCGTATCTCATGGATATTGTCAACATAGAGTAATATAATAAGTGCAATAAGCAAGTATGTAGGAATCAATGCACAGTTCACACAAGTGTTTGCTTCTTGAGGTGGAGAGAAATAGGTGAACTGACTCAACAATGAAAGTAAAAGAATGGTCCTCCATAGAGGAAAAGCATCGATTGCTATATTTGTGCTAGAGCTTCTATTTTGAAAACATAAAGAGAGCATAAAAATAAAGTTTTGAGAGGTGTATGTTGTTGTCAACGAATGGTAGCGGGTACTCTAACCCCCTTGCCAGGCAAACCTTCAAAGAGCGGCTCCCAATTTATTTTATTTTTGGATGGCACTCCTTCCAACCTTTCTTTCACAAACCATGGCTAACCGAATCCTCGGGTTCCTGCCAACAATCTCATACCATGAAGGAGTGCCTTTTTTTATTTTAGTTTTATTATGATGACACTCCTCCCAACCTTTGCTTACACAAGCCATGGCCAACCGAATCCTTCGGGTGCCGTCCAACAATCACATACCATGGAGGAGTGTCTATTTTTGTTAATTAATTTGGGACTGGGAATCCCATTGCCAGCTCTTTTTGCAAAATTATTGGATAAGCGGATGAAACCACTAGTCCATTGGTGAAAGTTGCCCAATCAAGATTGAAAGATAAACACCACATACTTCCTCATGAGCTATAAAACATTGACACAAATTAGAGGTGATAAATTTTGAGTTGTTTAAAGGTAGCACTCAAGCAATTTACTTTGGAATGGCGGAGAAATACCATGTAGTAGGTAGGTATGGTGGACACAAATGGCATAGTGGTTGGCTCAAGTATTTGGATGCATGAGAAGTATTCCCTCTCGATACAAGGTTTAGGCTAGCAAGGTTATTTTGAAACAAACACAAGGATGAACCGGTGCAGCAAAACTCACATAAAAGACATATTGTAAACATTATAAGACTCTACACCGTCTTCCTTGTTGTTCAAACTCAATACTAGAAATTATCTAGACCTTAGAGAGACCAATTATGCAAACCAAATTTTAGCAAGCTCTATGTATTTCTTCATTAATGGGTGCAAAGTATATGATGCAAGAGCTTAAACATGAGCACAACAATTGCCAAGTATCACATTACCCAAGACATTATAGCAATTACTACATGTATCATTTTCCAATTCCAACCATATAACAATTTAACGAAGAAGAAACTTCGCCATGAATACTATGAGTAGAGCCTAAGGACATACTTGTCCATATGCTACAGCGGAGCGTGTCTCTCTCCCACAAAGTGAATGCTAGGATCCATTTTATTCAAACACAAACAAGAATAAAAGCATACAGACGCTCCACGTAAAGCACATAAGATGTGACCGAATAAAAATATAGTTTCAAGAGAAGGAACCTGATAATCTGTCGATGAAGAAGGGGATGCCTTGGGCATCCCAAGCTTAGACGCTTGAGTCTTCTTGATATATGCAGGGGTGAACCACCGGGGCATCCCCAAGCTTAGAGCTTTCACTCTTCTTGATCATAGTATATCATCCTCCTCTCTTGACCCTTGAAAACTTCCTTCACACCAAACTTCTCATAAACTTCATTAGAGGGGTTAGTACATAATCAAAAACTCACATGTTCAGAGGTGACACAATCATTGTTAACACTTCTGGACATTGCTCAAAGCTACTGGAAGGTAATGGAACAAAGAAATCCACCCAACACAGCGAAAGAAGCAATGCGAAATAAAAGGCAGAATCTGTCAAAACAGAACAGTCCGTAAAGACGAATTTTTAATAAATACTTCCGTTGCTCAGATCAGAAAACTCAAAACTAATGAAAGTTGCGTACATATCTGAGGAACACGCACGTAAATTGGCATATTTTTCTACAGGGAAAACAGCCCAGATTCGTGACAGATAGAAATCTGTTTCTGCGCAGAAATCCAAATCTAGTATCAACCTTCGATTAGAGGCTTCACTTGGCACAACAAAACACAAAACTAAGATAAGGAGAGGTTGCTACAGTAGTAAACAACTTCCAAGACACAAAATAAAAACAAAGTGCTGTAGCAAAATAACACATGGGTTATCTCTCAAGAAGTTCTTTTCTTTATAGCCATTAAGATGGGCTCAGCAGTTTTAATGATGCACTCGCAAGAAATAGTATTTGAAGCAAAAGAGAGCATCAAGAGGCAAATTCAAGACACATTTAAGTCTAACATGCTTCCTATGAAAAGGAATCTTGTAAATAAACAAGTTCAAGAAGCATAATGCAGCAAGCATAGAAAGATAAAACAAGTGTAGCTTGAAAAATTTCAGCACATAGAGAGGTGTTTTAGTAACATGAAAATTTCTACAACCATATTTTCCTCTCTCATAATAACTTTCAGTAGCAACATGAACAAACTCAACAATATAACTATCACATAAAGCATTCTTATCATGAGTCTCATGCATAAAATAATTACTCTCCACATAAGCATAATCAATTTTATTAGTTGTAGTGGGAGCAAATTCAACAAAGTAGCTATCATTATTATTCTCATCATCAAATATAGGAGGTATATTGTAATCATAATCAAATTCACTCTCCATAGTAGGCGGCACTAAAAGACCACTATCATTATAATCATCATAAATAGGAGGCAAAGTATCATCAAAGAAAATTTTCTCCTCAATGCTTGGGGGACTAAAAAGATCATGAAAACTAGCTTCCCCAAGCTTAGAACTTTCTATATTATTATCAACAATGGTGTTCAAATCGTTCATACTAATATTACTACCAGCATGCAAATAAGATTCCATAGGTTTTTTAATCTTCGCATCAAACAATCCATGTTTTAAATCAGGAAATAGAATAAGAAGATCATTCTTGTCCATTATGCCAAACTAGTGTAAACAAGAAACAAAAAGTTGCAATTGCAGGATCTAAAGGAAATAGCTTTGAGTACTTACGGCGCCGGAAAATAGCTTGGTAGCCAAGGTCCGGAGTGTGAGTACCTTTTACCTTTCCTCCCCGGCAACGGTGCCAGAAAATAGCTTGATGTCTACTTCCCCCTCCTTTTCCTGTAGACAGTGTTGGGCCTCCAAGAGCAGAGGTTTGTAGAACAGCAGCAAGTTTTCCCTTAAGTGGATCACCCAAGGTTTATCGAACTCAGGGAGGAAGAGGTCAAAGATATCCCTCTCATGCAACCCTGCAACCACAAAGCAAGAAGTCTCTTGTGTCCCCAACACACCTAATAGGTGCACTAGTTCGGCGAAGAGATAGTGAAATACAGGTGGTATGAATATATATGAGCAGTAGCAACGGTGCCAGAAAATAGCTTGCTGGCGTGTAGTTGATGGTGGTAGTATTGCAGCAGTAGTAACACAAAGAAACAAGAAACAAGCAGCGATAGCGATATTTAGGAACAAGGCCTAGGGATTACACTTTCACTAGTGGACACTCTCAACATTGATCACATAATGTAACGTATAAATGCATACTCTACACTTTTGTTGGATGATGAACACATTGCGTAGGATTACACGAACCCTCAATGCCGGAGTTAACAAGCTCCACAATAATGCTCATGTTTAAGTAACCTTATAGTGTAAGATAGATCAACAGACTAAACCAAGTACTAACATAGCATGCACACTGTCACCTTCATGCATATGTAGGAGGAATAGATCACATCAATATTATCATAGCAATAGTTAACTTCGCAATCTACAAGAGATCATGATCATAGCATAAACCAAGTACTAACACGGTGCACACACTATCACCTTTACACACGTGCAGGAGGAATAGAACTACTTTAATAACTTTGCTAGAGTAGCACATAGATAAATTGTGATACAAACTCATATGAATCTCAATCATGTAAAGCAGCTCATGAGATCATTGTATTGAGGTACATGGGAGAGAGATGAACCACATAGCTACCGGTACAGCCCCGAGCCTCGATGGAGAACTACTCCCTCCTCATGGGAGCAGCAGCGGTGATGAAGATGGCGGTGGAGATGGCAGCGGTGTCGATGGAGAAGCCTTCCGGGGGCACTTCCCCGCTCCGGCAGCGTGCCGGAACAGAGACTCCTGTCCCCCAGATCTTGGCGTCGCGATGGCGGCGGCTCTGGAAGGTTTCTGTGGGTTTCGTCGAACGTATCAGGGTTTTCGATCCAGGGGCTTTAAATAGGCGAAGAGGCGGCGCAGGAGGGTCGAAGGGGTGCCCACACCATAGGGTGGCGCGGGCCCCCCCTAGCCGCGCCGGCCTAGGGTTTGGGTGGCCTGTGCCCCCTCCCTGGTGGCTCTCGGGTGTTCTGGATGGTTCCGGGAAAAATAGGAACCTGGGCGTTGATTTCGTCCGATTCCGAGAATATTTCGTTACTAGGATTTCTGAAACCAAAAACAGCAGTAAAACGAGAACGGCACTTCGGCATCTTGTTAATAGGTTAGTTCCAGAAAATGCACGAATATGACATAAAGTGTGCATAAAACATGTAGATAACATCAATAATGTGGCATGGAACATAAGAAATTATCGATACGTCGGAGACGTATCAAACACCACGGCGCCTGCCATCGCGCCTCCCTCACCGGCCTCCCTCGCCGTCAACGTCGCCAGCGTGAAAACGCACGTCCCGGTCGTCCTCGACCTCCAGGCCTCCAACTTCGCCAAGTGGGACATGCTGCTCGGCGTTCTCCTCGGCTGGTATGAGCTCACCAGCCACATCTCCGTCGACACCCCGGCTGCCGATCGCGACGCCGAGTGGCTGCGCCAGGACTTCACCGTCCGCTCGTGGCTATACGGCTCCATCAGCGACGACATCCTCGACACCATCATGGGCCCGAACCAAACCGCGTACGTCGCCTACACGCTGATCCGCAACCTCTTCCTCGACAATCAGCTCACTCGCGCGGTCTACCTCGAGGCGGAGTCCCGTGCCCTAGCACAGGGCGACCGCACCATCGCCGCCTACTGCCACCACCTCAAGGCCCTCTCCAACGCTCTTCGTGACGTCGGCCAGCCCGTGACCGACCAAACCCTGGTCCTCACCTGCCTGCGTGGTCTGAATCCGCGGTTTAGTGACATCACCACGCTCGTCACCATGCAGGTCCCGTTCCCAACCTTCCTGCAAACGCGGTCCCTCCTGCTCCTCCGCAAGAACCAGCTCACCGCCTCGCTCCCGGGCATGCCGTCGGCGTCTCAGGTCGCACTGTACTGGCACACCACCGGTCCCTCCTCCGGCGGCGCTCTAGGCGGCGGCTCTAGCGGCGGCTCCAGCAGCGGCAACAGTCGCTGGAAGAAGAAGAAGAAGAAGAACGGGACTCCCGCTCCCGTCGACCCGCGCGGCACCTGGACCGCTCCCGCGCCTCACCCCTGGATCTGCTTCAACCCCTACACGGGCTAGACGCAGCCCATGCCGCCCATGCAGCCCACCTGGCGCCCAGCTGCACCACCGGCTGGTGGACAGGGCCTCCTGGGTCGGCGGCCCGCCGGACCGCCTCCTCGCCAGCCCACCTGGGTTCCACCCGGGCAGCAGGCCTACGTCACCCAGTTGGCTCCTCTTCACGGGCAGGCGTTCGGCGTCAACCCTCCGCCCCCGGCGACGCTCTACAACCCCACCGCCGTGACTCCGCCAGCATGGGACTGCTCCGCCCTCATCGCCGCCCTGAACAGCACCGCCAGCTCCTCCACCGCCGGACCCTCCAACGCCGGCGCCTGGGTCATGGACTGGGGGGCAACGTCTCACATGGTCAACGACCCCGGTATAATCTCCTCCCCCTCCTACACTTCTTCTTCCTCCATGTTACTGTCGACAACGGTGTTTCTCTTCCTATTTCCAGCACCGGTCACGCCATTCTCCACACACCTAATCAAACCTTTCACTTAAACAACGTCTTAGTAGTTCCAAACATTATCAAAAACCTTCTTTCTACTCGTCAGTTTACCATTGATAACTCTGTTTCTGTGGAGTATGACCCTTTTGGTTTTTCTGTTAAGGATCTTCGAACTCGACGCGAGATCATACGCTGCAGTAGCCCCGGTCCTCTCTACGAGTTCTTCACCAGCCGCAGCTCTCCATCCCACTTTGGTCTTGCCGCCTCCATGATGGCGTGTAACTCACACGTTCGTTGGGAACCCCAAGAGGAAGGTATGATGCGCACAGCAGCAAGTTTTCCCTCAGAAAGAAACCAAGGTTTATCGAACCAGGAGGAGCCAAGAAGCACGTTGAAGGTTGATGGCGGCGGGATGTAGTGCGGCGCAACACCAGGGATTCCGGCGCCAACGTGGAACCTACACAACACAACCAAAGTACTTTGCCCCAACGAAACAGTGAGGTTGTCAATCTCACCGGCTTGCTGTAACAAAGGATTAACCGTATTGTGTGGAAGATGATTGTTTACGTAAAACAGAGAACAAGTATTGCAGTAGATTGTATTTCAGTAAAGAGAATTGGACCGGGGTCCACAGTTCACTAGAGGTGTCTCTCCCATAAGATAAACAGCATGTTGGGTGAACAAATTACAGTTGGGCAATTGACAAATAAAGAGGGCATGACCATGCACATACATATCATGATGAGTATAGTGAGATTTAATTGGGCATTACGACAAAGTACATAGACCGCCATCCAACTGCATCTATGCCTAAAAAGTCCACCTTCAGGTTATCATCCGAACCCCCTCCAGTATTAAGTTGCACAGCAACAGACAATTGCATTAAGTATGGTGCGTAATGTAATCAACAACTACGTCCTTAGACATAGCATCAATGTTTTATCCCTAGTGGCAACAGCACAACACAACCTTAGAACTTTCTCATCCTTGTCCCAGTGTCAATGCAGGCATGAACCCACTATCGAGCACAAATACTCCCTCTTGGAGTTACAAGCATCTACTTGGCCAGAGCATCTACTAGTAACGGAAAGCATGCAAGATCATAAACAACACATAGATATAACTTTGATAATCAACATAACAAGTATTCTCTATTCATCGGATCCCAACAAACGCAACATATAGAATTACAGATAGATGATCTTGATCATGTTAGGCAGCTCACAAGATCCGACAATGATAGCACAATGGGGAGAAGACAACCATCTAGCTACTGCTATGGACCCATAGTCCAGGGGTAGACTACTCACACATCACACCGGAGGCGACCATGGCGGCGTAGAGTCCTCCGGGAGATGATTCCCCTCTCCGGCAGGGTGCCGGAGGCGATCTCCTGGATCCCCCGAGATGGGATCGGCGTTGGCGGCGTCTCTGGAAGGTTTTCCGTATCGTGGCTCTCGGTACTGGGGGTTTCATCACGGAAGCTTTAAGTAGGCGGAAGGGCAAGTCAGGAGGGGGCACGGGGGCCCCACACCATAGGCCGGCACGGCCAAGGGGGGGGCCGCGCCACCCTAGGGTTTGGGCACCCCGTGGCCCCACTTCGTTTCGTCTTCGGACTTCTGGAAGCTTCGTGGCAAAATAGGCCCCTGGGCGTTGATTTCGTCCAATTCCGAGAATATTTCCTTACTAGGATTTCTGAAACCAAAAACAGCAGAAACAAAGAATCGGGCACTTCGGCATCTTGTTAATAGGTTAGTTCCAGAAAATGCACGAATATGACATAAAGTGTGCATAAAACATGTAGATAACATCAATAATGTGGCATGGAACATAAGAAATTATCGATACGTCGGAGACGTATCAGCATCCCCAAGCTTAGTTCTGCTCGTCCCGAGCGGTAAAACGATAACACGTATAATTTCTCTGGAGTGACATGCCATCATAATCTTGATCATACTATTTGTAAAGCATATGTAGTGAATGCAGCGATCAAAACAATGTATATGACATGAGTAAACAAGTGAATCATATAGCAAAGACTTTTCATGAATAGCACTTCAAGACAAGCATCAATGAGTCTTGCATAAGAGTTAACTCATAAAGCAATAATTCAAAGTAAAGGCATTGAAGCAACACAAAAGAAGATTAAGTTTCAGCGGTTGCTTTCAACTTGTAACATGTATATCTCATGGATATTGTCAACATAGAGTAATATAATAAGTGCAATATGCAAATATGTAGGAATCAATGCACAGTTCACACAAGTGTTTGCTTCTTGAGGTGGAGAGAAATAGGTGAACTGACTCAACATTGAAAGTAAAAGAATGGTCCTCCATAGAGGAAAAGCATTGATTGCTATATTTGTGCTAGAGCTTTGATTTTGAAAACATGAAACAATTTTGTCAACGTAGTAATAAAGCATATGTATCATGTAAATTATATCTTACAAGTTGCAAGCCTCATGCATAGTATACTAATAGTGCCCGCACCTTGTCCTAATTAGCTTGGACTACCGGATCATCACAATGCACATGTTTTGACCAAGTGTCACAAAGGGGTACCTCTATGCCGCCTTTGTACAAAGGTCTAAGGAGAAAGCTCGCATTGGATTTCTCGCTATTGATTATTCTTCAACTTAGACATCCATACCGGGACAACATAGACAACAGATAATGGACTCCTCTTTTATGCATAAGCATGTAACAACAATTAATAATTTTCTCATTTGAGATTGAGGATATATGTCCAAAACTGAAACTTCCACCATGGATCATGGCTTTAGTTAGCGGCCCAATGTTCTTCTCTAACAATATGCATGCTTAACCATAAGGTGGTAGATCTCTCTTACTTCAGACAAGACGGACATGCATAGCAACTCACATGAAATTCAACAATGAATAGTTGATGGCGTCCCCAGTGAACATGGTTATCGCACAACAAGCAACTTATTAAGAGATAAAGTGCATAATTACATATTCAATACCACAATAGTTTTTAAGCTATTTGTCCCATGAGCTATATATTGCAAAGGTGAATGATGGAATTTTAAAGGTAGCACTCAAGCAATTTACTTTGGAATGGCGGAAAATACCATGTAGTAGGTAGGTATGGTGGACACAAATGGCATAGTGGTTGGCTCAAGTATTTTGGATGCATGAGAAGTATTCCCTCTCGATACAAGGTTTAGGCTAGCAAGGCTTATTTGAAACAAACACAAGGATGAACCGGTGTAGCAAAACTCACATAAAAGACATATTGAAAACATTATAAGACTCTACACCGTCTTCCTTGTTGTTCAAACTCAATACTAGAAATTATCTAGACCTTAGAGAAACCAAATATGCAAACCAAATTTTAGCATGCTCTATGTATTTCTTCATTAATGGGTGCAAAGTATATGATGCAAGAGCTTAATCATGAGCACAACAATTGCCAAGTATCACATTACCCAAGACATTTATAGCAATTACTACATGTATTATTTTCCAATTCCAACCATATAACAATTTAACGAAGGAGAAACTTCGCCATGAATACTATGAGTAGAAACCAAGGACATACTTGTCCATATGCTACAGCGGAGCGTGTCTCTCTCCCATAAAGTGAATGCTAGGATCCATTTTATTCAAACAAAACAAAAAACAAAAACAAACCGACGCTCCAAGTAAAGCACATAAGATGTGATGGAATAAAAATATAGTTTCAGGGGAGGAACCTGATAATGTTGTCGATGAAGAAGGGGATGCCTTGGGCATCCCCAAGCTTAGACGCTTGAGTCTTCTTAATATATGCAGGGGTGAACCACCGGGGCATCCCCAAGCTTAGAGCTTTCACTCTCCTTGATCATGTTGCATCATACTCCTCTCTTGATCCTTGAAAACTTCCTCCACACCAAACTCGAAACAACTCATTAGAGGGTTAGTGCACAATAAAAATTAACATATTCAGAGGTGACACAATCATTCTTAACACTTCTGGACATTGCATAATGCTACTGGACATTAATGGATCAAAGAAATTCATCCAACATAGCAAAAGAGGCAATGCGAAATAAAAGGCAGAATCTGTCAAAACAGAACAGTTCGTATTGACGAATTTTAAAATGGCACCAGACTTGCTCAAATGAAAATGCTCAAATTGAATAAAAGTTGCGTACATATCTGAGGATCATGCACGTAAATTGGCTTAATTTTCTGAGCTACCTACAGGGAGGTGGACCCAGATTCGTGACAGCAAAGAAATCTGGAACTGTGCAGTAATCCAAATCTAGTACTTACTTTTCTATCAACGGCTTTACTTGGCACAACAAAACACAAAACTAAGATAAGGAGAGGTTGCTACAGTAATAAACAACTTCCAAGACACAAAATAAAAACAAAGTACTGTAGGTAAAAACATGGGTTGTCTCCCATAAGCGCTTTTCTTTAACGCCTTTCAGCTAGGCGCAGAAAGTGGGTATCAAGTGTTATCAAGAGACGAAGTGTCAACATCATAATTTGTTCTCATAATAGAATCAAAAGGTAACTTCATTCTCTTTCTAGGGAAGTGTTCCATACCTTTCTTGAGAGGAAATTGATATTTTATATTACCTTCCTTCATATCAATGATAGCACCAACAGTTCGAAGAAAAGGTCTTCCCAATATAATGGGACAAGATGCATTGCATTCAATATCCAAGACAACAAAATCAACGGGGACAAGATTATTGTTAACGGTAATGCGAACATTATCAACTTTCCCCAAAGGTTTCTTTGTAGAATGATCAGCAAGATTAACATCCAAATAACAATTTTTCAGCGGTGGCAAGTCAAGCATATTATAAATTTTCTTAGGCATAACAGAAATACTTGCACCAAGATCACATAAAGCATTACAATCAAAATCTTTAACCTTCATCTTAATGATGGGCTCCCAACCATCCTCTAGCTTTTTAGGAATAGAGGCTTCGCGCTCTAGTTTCTCTTCTCTAGCTTTTATGAGAGCATTTGTAATATGATGTGTAAAAGCCAAATTTATAGCACTAGCATTAGGACTTTTAGCAAGTTTTTGCAAGAACTTTATAACTTCAGAGATGTGGCAATCATCAAAATTCAAACCATTATAATCTAAAGCAATGGGATCATCATCCCCAATGTTGAAAAAAATTTCAGCAGCTTTATCACAGGCAGTTTCAGCAGTTTTAGCAGTTTCAGGCAGTTTCTCGCGCTTTGCATTAGAAGTGGAAACATTGCTAACACCGATTCTTTTATTATTATTAGTAGGAGGTGCAGCAACATGTGTAGAATTAGCATTACTAGTGGTGGTAATAGTCCAAACTTTAGCTACATTCTTCTCTTTAGCTAGTTTTTCATTTTCTTCTCTATCCCACCTAGCACGCAGTTCAGCCATTAATCTTATATTCTCATTAATTCTAACTTGAATGGCATTTGCTGTAGTAGTAATTTTATTATGATGATTTTCATTAGGCAAAACTTTTGATTTCAAAAGATCAACATCAGCAGCAAGACTATCGACTTTAGAAGCAAGTATATCAATTTTCCCAAGCTTTTCTTCAACAGATTTGTTAAAAGCAGTTTGTGTACTAATAAATTCTTTAAGCATGGCTTCAAGTCCAGGGGGTGAACTCCTATTATTGTTGTAAGAATTCCCATAAGAATTACCATAGCCGTTGCCATTATTATAAGGATATGGCCTATAGTTGTTACTAGAATTGTTCCGGTAAGCATTGTTGTTGAAATTATTATTTTTAATGAAGTTTACATCAATATGTTCTTCTTGTGCAACCAATGAAGCTAATGGAACATTATTAGGATCAATATTAGTCCTATCATTCGCAAGCATAGACATAATAGCATCAATCTTATCACTCAAGGAAGAGGTTTCTTCGACAGAATTTACCTTCTTACCTTGTGGAGCTCTTTCCGTGTGCCATTCAGAGTAATTGATCATCATATTATCAAGAAGCTTTGTTGCTTCACCAAGAGTGATGGACATAAAGGTACCTCCAGCAGCTGAATCCAATAAATTCCGCGAAGAAAAATTTAGTCCTGCATAGAAGGTTTGGATGATCATCCAAGTAGTCAGTCCATGAGTTGGGCAATTTTTAACCAGAGATTTCATTCTTTCCCAAGCTTGAGCAACATGTTCAGTATCTAATTGTTTAAAATTCATTATGCTACTCCTCAAAGATATAATTTTAGCAGGGGGATAATATCTACCAATAAAAGCATCCTTGCATTTAGTCCATGAATCAATACTATTCTTAGGCAGAGATAGCAACCAATCTTTAGCTCTTCCTCTTAATGAGAAAGGGAACAATTTTAATTTAATAATATCACCATCTACATCTTTATATTTTTGCATTTCACATAGTTCAACAAAATTATTAAGATGGGCAGCAGCATCATCGTAACTAATACTGTAAAATTGCTCTCGCATAACAAGATTCAGTAAAGCAGGTTTAATTTCAAAGAATTCTGCTGTAGTAGCAGGTGGAGCGATAGGTGTGCATAAGAAATCATTATTATTTGTGGTTGTGAAGTCACACAACTTAGTATTTTTAGGGTTGGCCATTTTAGCAACAGTAAATAAAACAAACTAGATAAAGTAAATGCAAGTAACTAATTTTTTTGTGTTTTTGATATAGCAAACAAGATAGCAAGTAAAGTAAAACTAGCAACTAATTTTTTTGTATTTTGATTTAGTGCAGCAAACAAAGTAGTAAATAAAACTAAGCAAGACAAAAACAAAGTAAAGAGATTGAGAAGTGGAGACTCCCCTTGCAGCGTGTCTTGATCTCCCCGGCAACGGCGCCAGAAAAAGAGCTTGATGGCGTGTAACTCACACGTTCGTTGGGAACCCCAAGAGGAAGGTATGATGCGCACAGCAGCAAGTTTTCCCTCAGAAAGAAACCAAGGTTTATCGAACCAGGAGGAGCCAAGAAGCACGTTGAAGGTTGATGGCGGCGGGATGTAGTGCGGCGCAACACCAGGGATTCCGGCGCCAACATGGAACCTGCACAACACAACCAAAGTACTTTGCCCCAACGAAACAGTGAGGTTGTCAATCTCACCGGCTTGCTGTAACAAAGGATTAACCGTATTGTGTGGAAGATGATTGTTTGCAGAAAACAAGAGAACAAGTATTGCAGTAGATTGTATTTCAAGAAAGAGAATTGGACCGGGGTCCACAGTTCACTAGAGGTGTCTCTCCCATAAGATAAACAGCATGTTGGGTGAACAAATTACAGTTGGGCAATTGACAAATAAAGAGGGCATGACCATGCACATACATATCATGATGAGTATAGTGAGATTTAATTGGGCATTACGACAAAGTACATAGACCGCCATCCAACTGCATCTATGCCTAAAAAGTCCACCTTCAGGTTATCATCCGAACCCCCTCCAGTATTAAGTTGCAAAGCAACAGACAATTGCATTAAGTATGGTGCGTAATGTAATCAACAACTACGTCCTTAGACATAGCATCAATGTTTTATCCCTAGTGGCAACAGTACAACACAACCTTAGAACTTTCTGTCACTGTCCCAGGTGTCAATGCAGGCATGAACCCACTATCGAGCATAAATACTCCCTCTTGGAGTTACAAGCATCTACTTGGCCAGAGCATCTACTAGTAATGGAAAGCATGCAAGATCATAAACAACACATAGATATAACTTTGATAATCAACATAAAAAGTATTCTCTATTCATCGGATCCCAACAAACGCAACATATAGAATTACAGATAGATGATCTTGATCATGTTAGGCAGCTCACAAGATCCGACAATGATAGCACAATGGGGAGAAGACAACCATCTAGCTACTGCTATGGACCCATAGTCCAGGGGTAGACTACTCACACATCACACCGGAGGCGACCATGGCGGCGTAGAGTCCTCCGGGAGATGATTCCCCTCTCCGGCAGGGTGCCGGAGGCGATCTCCTGGATCCCCCGAGATGGGATCGGCGTTGGCGGCGTCTCTGGAAGGTTTTCCGTATCGTGGCTCTCGGTACTGGGGGTTTCGTCACGGAAGCTTTAAGTAGGCGGAAGGGCAAGTCAGGAGGGGGCACGGGGGCCCCACACCATAGGCCGGCGCGGCCAAGGGGGGGGGGCCGTGCCACCCTAGGGTTTGGGCACCCCGTGGCCCCACTTCGTTTCGTCTTCGGACTTCTGGAAGCTTCGTGGCAAAATAGGCCCCTGGGCGTTGATTTCGTCCAATTCCGAGAATATTTCCTTACTAGGATTTCTGAAACCAAAAACAGCAGAAAACAGCAACTGGCACTTCGGCATCTTGTTAATAGGTTAGTTCCAGAAAATGCACGAATATGACATAAAGTGTGCATAAAACATGTAGATAACATCAATAATGTGGCATGGAACATAAGAAATTATCGATACGTCGGAGACGTATCAGCATCCCCAAGCTTAGTTCTGCTCGTCCCGAGCAGGTAAAACGATAACACAGATAATTTCTGGAGTGACATGCCATCATAATCTTGATCATACTATTTGTAAAGCATATGTAGTGAATGCAGCGATCAAAACAATGTATATGACATGAGTAAACAAGTGAATCATATAGCAAAGACTTTTCATGAATAGCACTTCAAGACAAGCATCAATGAGTCTTGCATAAGAGTTAACTCATAAAGCAATAATTCAAAGTAAAGGCATTGAAGCAACACAAAAGAAGATTAAGTTTCAGCGGTTGCTTTCAACTTGTAACATGTATATCTCATGGATATTGTCAACATAGAGTAATATAATAAGTGCAATATGCAAATATGTAGGAATCAATGCACAGTTCACACAAGTGTTTGCTTCTTGAGGTGGAGAGAAATAGGTGAACTGACTCAACATTGAAAGTAAAAGAATGGTCCTCCATAGAGGAAAAGCATTGATTGCTATATTTGTGCTAGAGCTTTGATTTTGAAAACATGAAACAATTTTGTCAACGTAGTAATAAAGCATATGTATCATGTAAATTATATCTTACAAGTTGCAAGCCTCATGCATAGTATACTAATAGTGCCCGCACCTTGTCCTAATTAGCTTGGACTACCGGATCATCACAATGCACATGTTTTGACCAAGTGTCACAAAGGGGTACCTCTATGCCGCCTGTACAAAGGTCTAAGGAGAAAGCTCGCATTGGATTTCTCGCTATTGATTATTCTTCAACTTAGACATCCATACCGGGACAACATAGACAACAGATAATGGACTCCTCTTTTATGCATAAGCATGTAACAACAATTAATAATTTTCTCATTTGAGATTGAGGATATATGTCCAAAACTGAAACTTCCACCATGGATCATGGCTTTAGTTAGCGGCCCAATGTTCTTCTCTAACAATATGCATGCTTAACCATAAGGTGGTAGATCTCTCTTACTTCAGACAAGACGGACATGCATAGCAACTCACATGAAATTCAACAATGAATAGTTGATGGCGTCCCCAAGAACATGGTTATCGCACAACAAGCAACTTATTAAGAGATAAAGTGCATAATTACATATTCAATACCACAATAGTTTTTAAGCTATTTGTCCCATGAGCTATATATTGCAAAGGTGAATGATGGAATTTTAAAGGTAGCACTCAAGCAATTTACTTTGGAATGGCGGAAAATACCATGTAGTAGGTAGGTATGGTGGACACAAATGGCATAGTGGTTGGCTCAAGTATTTTGGATGCATGAGAAGTATTCCCTCTCGATACAAGGTTTAGGCTAGCAAGGCTTATTTGAAACAAACACAAGGATGAACCGGTGCAGCAAAACTCACATAAAAGACATATTGAAAACATTATAAGACTCTACACCGTCTTCCTTGTTGTTCAAACTCAATACTAGAAATTATCTAGACCTTAGAGAAACCAAATATGCAAACCAAATTTTAGCATGCTCTATGTATTTCTTCATTAATGGGTGCAAAGTATATGATGCAAGAGCTTAATCATGAGCACAACAATTGCCAAGTATCACATTACCCAAGACATTTATAGCAATTACTACATGTATTATTTTCCAATTCCAACCATATAACAATTTAACGAAGGAGAAACTTCGCCATGAATACTATGAGTAGAAACCAAGGACATACTTGTCCATATGCTACAGCGGAGCGTGTCTCTCTCCCATAAAGTGAATGCTAGGATCCATTTTATTCAAACAAAACAAAAAACAAAAACAAACCGACGCTCCAAGTAAAGCACATAAGATGTGATGGAATAAAAATATAGTTTCAGGGGAGGAACCTGATAATGTTGTCGATGAAGAAGGGGATGCCTTGGGCATCCCCAAGCTTAGACGCTTGAGTCTTCTTAATATATGCAGGGGTGAACCACCGGGGCATCCCCAAGCTTAGAGCTTTCACTCTCCTTGATCATGTTGCATCATACTCCTCTCTTGATCCTTGAAAACTTCCTCCACACCAAACTCGAAACAACTCATTAGAGGGTTAGTGCACAATAAAAATTAACATATTCAGAGGTGACACAATCATTCTTAACACTTCTGGACATTGCATAATGCTACTGGACATTAATGGATCAAAGAAATTCATCCAACATAGCAAAAGAGGCAATGCGAAATAAAAGGCAGAATCTGTCAAAACAGAACAGTTCGTATTGACGAATTTTAAAATGGCACCAGACTTGCTCAAATGAAAATGCTCAAATTTAATGAAAGTTGCGTACATATCTGAGGATCATGCACGTAAATTGGTTTAATTTTCTGAGCTACCTACAGGGAGGTGGACCCAGATTCGTGACAGCAAAGAAATCTGGAACTGTGCAGTAATCCAAATCTAGTACTTACTTTTCTATCAACGGCTTTACTTGGCACAACAAAACACAAAACCAAGATAAGGAGAGGTTGCTACAGTAATAAACAACTTCCAAGACACAAAATAAAAACAAAGTACTGTAGGTAAAAACATGGGTTGTCTCCCATAAGCGCTTTTCTTTAACGCCTTTCAGCTAGGCGCAGAAAGTGGGTATCAAGTGTTATCAAGAGACGAAGTGTCAACATCATAATTTGTTCTCATAATAGAATCAAAAGGTAACTTCATTCTCTTTCTAGGGAAGTGTTCCATACCTTTCTTGAGAGGAAATTGATATTTTATATTACCTTCCTTCATATCAATGATAGCACCAACAGTTCGAAGAAAAGGTCTTCCCAATATAATGAGACAAGATGCATTGCATTCAATATCCAAGACAACAAAATCAACGGGGACAAGATTATTGTTAACGGTAATGCGAACATTATCAACTTTCCCCAAAGGTTTCTTTGTAGAATGATCAGCAAGATTAACATCCAAATAACAATTTTTCAGCGGTGGCAAGTCAAGCATATTATAAATTTTCTTAGGCATAACAGAAATACTTGCACCAAGATCACATAAAGCATTACAATCAAAATCTTTAACCTTCATCTTAATGATGGGCTCCCAACCATCCTCTAGCTTTTTAGGAATAGAGGCTTCGCGCTCTAGTTTCTCTTCTCTAGCTTTTATGAGAGCATTTGTAATATGATGTGTAAAAGCCAAATTTATAGCACTAGCATTAGGACTTTTAGCAAGTTTTTGCAAGAACTTTATAACTTCAGAGATGTGGCAATCATCAAAATTCAAACCATTATAATCTAAAGCAATGGGATCATCATCCCCAATGTTGAAAAAAATTTCAGCAGCTTTATCACAGGCAGTTTCAGCAGTTTTAGCAGTTTCAGGCAGTTTCTCGCGCTTTGCATTAGAAGTGGAAACATTGCTAACACCGATTCTTTTATTATTATTAGTAGGAGGTGCAGCAACATGTGTAGCATTAGCATTACTAGTGGTGGTAATAGTCCAAACTTTAGCTACATTCTTCTCTTTAGCTAGTTTTTCATTTTCTTCTCTATCCCACCTAGCACGCAGTTCAGCCATTAATCTTATATTCTCATTAATTCTAACTTGAATGGCATTTGCTGTAGTAGTAATTTTATTATGATGATTTTCATTAGGCAAAACTTTTGATTTCAAAAGATCAACATCAGCAGCAAGACTATCGACTTTAGAAGCAAGTATATCAATTTTCCCAAGCTTTTCTTCAACAGATTTGTCAAAAGCAGTTTGTGTACTAATAAATTCTTTAAGCATGGCTTCAAGTCCAGAGGGTGAACTCCTATTATTGTTGTAAGAATTCCCATAAGAATTACCATAGCCGTTGCCATTATTATAAGGATATGGCCTATAGTTGTTACTAGAATTGTTCCAAAGCATTGTTGTTGAAATTATTATTTTTAATGAAGTTTACATCAACATGTTCTTCTTGTGCAACCAATGAAGCTAATGGAACATTATTAGGATCAATATTAGTCCTATCATTCGCAAGCATAGACATAATAGCATCAATCTTATCACTCAAGGAAGAGGTTTCTTCGACAGAATTTACCTTCTTACCTTGTGGAGCTCTTTCCGTGTGCCATTCAGAGTAATTGATCATCATATTATCAAGAAGCTTTGTTGCTTCACCAAGAGTGATGGACATAAAGGTACCTCCAGCAGCTGAATCCAATAAATTCCGCGAAGAAAAATTTAGTCCTGCATAGAAGGTTTGGATGATCATCCAAGTAGTCAGTCCATGAGTTGGGCAATTTTTAACCAGAGATTTCATTCTTTCCCAAGCTTGAGCAACATGTTCAGTATCTAATTGTTTAAAATTTATTATGCTACTCCTCAAAGATATAATTTTAGCAGGGGGATAATATCTACCAATAAAAGCATCCTTGCATTTAGTCCATGAATCAATACTATTCTTAGGCAGAGATAGCAACCAATCTTTAGCTCTTCCTCTTAATGAGAAAGGGAACAATTTTAATTTAATAATATCACCATCTACATCTTTATATTTTTGCATTTCACATAGTTCAACAAAATTATTAAGATGGGCAGCAGCATCATCAGAACTAATACCAGAAAATTGCTCTCGCATAACAAGATTCAGTAAAGCAGGTTTAATTTCAAAGAATTCTGCTGTAGTAGCAGGTGGAGCGATAGGTGTGCATAAGAAATCATTATTATTTGTGGTTGTGAAGTCACACAACTTAGTATTTTTAGGGTTGGCCATTTTAGCAACAGTAAATAAAACAAACTAGATAAAGTAAATGCAAGTAACTAATTTTTTTGTGTTTTTGATATAGCAAACAAGATAGCAAGTAAAGTAAAACTAGCAACTAATTTTTTTGTATTTTGATTTAGTGCAGCAAACAAAGTAGTAAATAAAACTAAGCAAGACAAAAACAAAGTAAAGTGATTGAGAAGTGGAGACTCCCCTTGCAGCGTGTCTTGATCTCCCCGGCAACGGCGCCTTAAAAGAGCTTGATGGCGTGTAACTCACACGTTCGTTGGGAACCCCAAGAGGAAGGTATGATACGCACAGCAGCAAGTTTTCCCTCAGAAAGAAACCAAGGTTTATCGAACCAGGAGGAGCCAAGAAGCACGTTGAAGGTTGATGGCGGCGGGATGTAGTGCGGCGCAACACCAGGGATTCCGGCGCCAACGTGGAACCTGCACAACACAACCAAAGTACTTTGCCCCAACGAAACAGTGAGGTTGTCAATCTCACCGGCTTGCTATAACAAAGGATTAACCGTATTGTGTGGAAAATGATTGTTTGCAGAAAACAGTAGAACAAGTATTGCAGTAGATTGTATTTCAGTAAAGAGAATTGGACCGGGGTCCACAGTTCACTAGAGGTGTCTCTCCCATAAGATAAACAGCATGTTGGGTGAACAAATTACAGTTGGGCAATTGACAAATAAAGAGGGCATGACCATGCACATACATATCATGATGAGTATAGTGAGATTTAATTGGGCATTACGACAAAGTACATAGACCGCCATCCAACTGCATCTATGCCTAAAAAGTCCACCTTCAGGTTATCATCCGAACCCCCTCCAGTATTAAGTTGCAAAGCAACAGACAATTGCATTAAGTATGGTGCGTAATGTAATCAACAACTACGTCCTTAGACATAGCATCAATGTTTTATCCCTAGTGGCAACAGCAAAACACAACCTTAGAACTTTCTGTCACTGTCCCAGGTGTCAATGCAGGCATGAACCCACTATCGAGCATAAATACTCCCTCTTGGAGTTACAAGCATCTACTTGGCCAGAGCATCTACTAGTAACGGAAAGCATGCAAGATCATAAACAACACATAGATATAACTTTGATAATCAACATAACAAGTATTCTCTATTCATCGGATCCCAACAAACGCAACATATAGAATTACAGATAGATGATCTTGATCATGTTAGGCAGCTCACAAGATCCGACAATGATAGCACAATGGGGAGAAGACAACCATCTAGCTACTGCTATGGACCCATAGTCCAGGGGTAGACTACTCACACATCACACCGGAGGCGACCATGGCGGCGTAGAGTCCTCCGGGAGATGATTCCCCTCTCCGGCAGGGTGCCGGAGGCGATCTCCTGGATCCCCCGAGATGGGATCGGCGTTAGCGGCGTCTCTGGAAGGTTTTCCGTATCGTGGCTCTCGGTACTGGGGGTTTCGTCACGGAGGCTTTAAGTAGGCGGAAGGGCAAGTCAGGAGGGGGCACGGGGGCCCCACACCATAGGCCGGCGCGGCCAAGGGGGGGGCCGCACCGCCCTAGGGTTTGGGCACCCCGTGGCCCCACTTCGTTTCGTCTTCGGACTTCTGGAAGCTTCGTGGCAAAATAGGCCCCTGGGCGTTGATTTCGTCCAATTCCGAGAATATTTCCTTACTAGGATTTCTGAAACCAAAAACAGCAGAAAACAGCAACTGGCACTTCGGCATCTTGTTAATAGGTTAGTTCCAGAAAATGCACGAATATGACATAAAGTGTGCATAAAACATGTAGATAACATCAATAATGTGGCATGGAACATAAGAAATTATCGATACGTCGGAGACGTATCACTCCACCAACTCCACCGAGCTATGGCATCGCCGCCTAGGTCACCCAGGACATGATGCTGCGTTTCATTTAGCCAAAGATTTTTCTCTTCCATGTAATAAAGATACTATGGTGTGTCATGCGTGTCAACTCGGCAAGCATGTCCGTTTGCCATTCTCTAGGTCTAAAACTATTTGTGTTCGTCCTTTCCAATTAATAAATTGTGATTTGTGGACATCCCCTATCGTGAGCAATTCCGGTTTTAAATACTATCTTGTTGTCGTCGATGATTTTTCACATTTTATGTGGACTTTCCCTCTACGGCACAAGTCCGATACTTGTGGCATCCTCATTAACTTTGTTGCATACGCACGCACACAATTCCAACTTGCTCTCCAATCCGACAATGGTACGGAGTTTGTCAACTCTACGCTCGTCGAGTTTCTTACACGCCATGGTATTCACATCCGCATGTCTTGTTCCTACACCTCGCCACAAAACGGCAAAGCTGACCGTGCTATACGCACCATCAATGACATTACCCGCACTCTTCTCTTCCAAGCGCACATGGCTCCTGATACGTCTCCAACGTATCTATAATTTCTGATGTTCCTTGCTTGTTTTATGACAATACCTACATGTTTTGCTCGCACTTTATAATGTTTTTATGCGTTTTCCGGAAATAACCTATTAACAAGATGCCGAAGTGCCAGTTCCTGTTTTCTGTTGTTTTTTGTTCCAGAAAGGCTGTTCGGGCAATATTCTCGGAATTCGACGAAACAAAGACCCAGTATCTTATTTTTCCCGGAAGACCCCAGAACACCGAAGGAGAGTCGGAGGCGGGCCAGAGGGCCACCACACCATAAGGCGGCGCGGCCCCAGGCCTGGCCGCGCCAGCCTATGGTGAGGAGGCCCCAGGCACCTCCCTGCGCCGCCTCTTCGCCTATATAAGCCCTTTCGACCTAAAACCTCGATACGAATCGACGAAACTCCAGAAAGACTCCAGGGGCACCGCCGCCATCGCGAAACTCCGTTTCGGGGTCAGAAGTCTCTATTCCGGCACCCTGCCGGGACGGGGAAGTGCCCCCGGAAGCCATCTCCATCAACGCCACCGCCTCCATCATGCTCCGTGAGTAGTTCCCCCATGGACTACGGGTTCTAGCTGTAGCTAGTTGGTACTCTCTCTCCCATGTACTTCAATACAATGATCTCATGAGCTGCCTTACATGATTGAGATTCATCTGATGTAATCGGTGTTGTGTTTGTTGGGATCCGATGAATTGTTACATTATGATCAGTCTATCTATATAAGTTTGTGAAGTTATTGTTGCTGCAATCTTGTTATGCTTAATGCTTGTCACTAGGGCCCGAGTGGCATGATCTTAGATTTAAGCTCTATAATTATTGTTTAGATTGTATCTACAAGTTGTTTGCACATGTCTATGTCCGGAACCCGAGGCCCCAGAGTGACAGCAACTGGGATAACTGGAGGGGAAGGCGTAGGTATGAGGATCACATGTTTTCACCAAGTGTTAATGCTTTGCTCCGGTGCTCTATTAAAAGGAGTACCTTAATTTCCAGTAGATTCCCTAGAGGCCCGGCTGCCACCGGCTGGTAGGAAAAAAGATGTTATGCAAGTTTCTCATTGCGAGCACGTATAACTATATATGGAAAACATGCCTACATAATTAATAATCTTGATGTTCTGTCTTAATGCTATTTCAATCCTATCAATTGCCCAACTGTAATTTGTTCACCCAACACTTGTTACTGGAGAGTTACCACTAGTGTAGATTGCTGGGAACCCCGGTCCATCTCTCATCATCATACACTCGTTCTACATGTCATTGGAAGTAGTATCAACTATTTTCTGGTGCCATTGCCACTGTGTTACTACTACTGCTGCTGTGTTACTGTTACTATTGCTCTCATATTACTGCTGCTTTCACATCACCCCTGTTACTAGTGCTTTTCCAGGTGCAGCTGAATTGACAACTCAGTTGTTAAGGCTTATAAGTATTCTTTACCTCCCCTTGTGTCGAATCAATAAATTTGGGTTTTACTTCCCTCGAAGACTGTTGCGATCCCCTATACTTGTGGGTCATCAAGACTATTTTCTGGCGCCGTTACCGGGGAGGCATAGCTCTACTCATAAGTTCACCTGGGGAGTACACTCTACCTCTCTCTCTGTTTTTGTTTTATTTTATTTTGTTTTGCTTAGTTTACTTTTGTCTAGTTCATTTTTGCTTAGTTTATTTCTGTCTAGTATTATTTTTCTTAGTTTACTTTTGCTTAGTTTCTTTTTGTCTTGTTTTATTTTTCTTATATACCCAAAAATCCATAAAAATTTGAAAAATCAAAAAATTAAAAACTGTTGTTATGGGAGAACCCACAACCTATTTGGAGCTTATAGAATTATATAATAATTATAGAGAATCAAGAACGGGTAAAGTTATGAGTGTTGTGATAGAAAAATTGAATACAATTGCTAAAATCTTGCTTAAACGCCATGATATAAACTATTGCTCTAAACAGGATACTAAACATCTTAAATTTCAATGTGGTTTTAGTGAGAAAATTTTAATTAAGAACTATAATTGGAATAGCTATATTCATCTTGGGTTCGAAGAGGTAGAACAATTTGTCTTATTTATGGGAGCCTCTGAGATAGAATCCTTCATGTCTAAAAATTATGAAACTTGTGTTGCTTGTAAGGACCTTAAAGATTATGTCTCTTCTATCCTTAATTTTTGCATAGAAAGTTATAGTGATAATCCTTATATCATTGATTATAAAGAGAGACTCATTAATGCACAAGAATGCACTCACAATTTGCAGGAACCAGTGGAAGAAGAAATTGATGAACCTGAAAGCTCATTGGATGAAAAAGAGGAGGAAATTGATGAACCTGAAAGCTCATTGGATGAAAAAGAAGAGGAGAGTGATGAACAAAAGGAGGAAGAATGGATTAGCTACCCATGCCAACCTTCTAATGAGAGTAACTCTTTATCTCTTACACTATTTGATTGTCCTCCATGCTTACCAAAGGAGGATGAATGTTATGTTCTTGTGGATTCTCTTGAAATATTACCTATGAGTAAAACTTGTGAGAATAATTATGCTACTGTTATCTATGATAATCCATGCTACTTTGATAAATCTTATGATAATGCTTTATTTGTGCCTGATGTCGAAATGCATGGTACTAAAGAGTTTTGCGTAGCAAATGTTTATGATAAATCTCTAGATGATGGTCCTATGTTACTTGATATTATTAATGGTACTACTAATGAAAATGGGATTGGAGAAGTCTTGACTTTATCTAGGAGTCCCATATCTCTTTAGAATGATCAATCATCTTGTTATATTATTGATAAAAGTGGGTTTGAAAGTTTTAATCCCACTATTTTTGAGCTTGATAAAAATTATGTGTTTGTAGATCATGAAAAGCATGCTGCATGTGATAGTTATATTGTTGAGTTTGATCATGATGCTACTGAAAATTATTATGAGAGAGGAAAATATGGTTGTAGAAATTTGCATGGTACTAAAACACCTCTCTATATGCTGAAACTCTTGAAGTTACTCTTGTTTTATCTTCCTATGCTTGTCACTTTGTTCTTCATGAATTTATTTGTGTACAAGATTCCTATGCATAGGAAGTGGGTTAGACTTAAATGTGTTTTGAATTTGCTTCTTGATGCTCTCTTTTGCTTCAACTCTTATTTTCCATGTGAGCATCATTAAAATTGCTGAGCCCATCTTAATGGCTATAAAGAAAGCACTTCTTGGGAGATAACCCATGTCTTTATTTTGCTACTGTTTTGTTGTGTCTTGGAAGTTGTTACTACTGTAGCAACCTCTCCTTATCTTTATTTTATTGCATTGTTGTGCCAACTGAAGTCTCTAATAGAAGGTTGATACTAGATTTGGATTTCTGCACAGAAACAGATTTCTATCTGTCACGAATTTGAGTAGCCCCTTCTGTAGGTAACTCAGAAAAATCTGCCAATTTACGTGAATGATCCTCAGATATGTACGCAACTTTCATTAGTTTTGAGTTTTCTGATTTGAGCAACGGAAGTACCTCTTAAAAATTTGTCTTTACTGGCTGTTCTGTTTTGGCAGATTCTGTCTCTGTTTTTTGCATTGTCTCTTGTGGACTTTAAGCAAGGCTTTCTAGACATGGAGAGCTGTAGCTAATGTTTTATTGAGTTCTTGCAATGTGTCACTACAGGACTAAAGTGGATTAAAGTTTTTTGAGTACTAACCCCTCTAATGAAGTTTATGAGAAGTTTGGTGTGAAGGAAGTTTTCAAGGGTCAAGAGAGGAGGATGATATATGATCAAGAAGAGTGAAAAGTCTAAGCTTGGGGATGCCCCCGTGGTTCATCCCTGCATATTTCAAGAAGACTCAAGCATCTAAGCTTGGGGATGCCCAAGGCATCCCCTTCTTCATCAACAACTTATCAGGTCACTTCTATTGAAACTATATTTTTATTCGGTCACATCTTATGTGCTTTACTTGGAGCGTCTGTGTGCTTTTATTTTTGTTTTGTTATTTTTATTCTCTGATCATATCAATATTGGATCCTATCTATCTTGTTTGGGAGAGAGACACGCTCCGCTTTTTCATTTGAATACTCCTATTCTTCACTTATATTTGTTGAGTATTCAGTTTTCGCACTGTGTAGCTTCTAGCTCTTGGTTTTCATGTATCTCTTGTTCAGAGCTATTAGTTATTTTATAGAAAATACTCTCTTACTTCACTTATATTTGTTTTGAGAGTTTCTTGTTATTTGATTGGAAACAAAAAATGCTTCATATTGTCTTGAATAATTTGATACTTGGCAATTGTTTTAAGCTCTCAAGTAGATCATGTTTAAGCTCTTGCACCATGTAGTTTAAACCTATTAGTGGAGAACTACTGTAGAGCTTGTTGAAATTGGTTTGCATGATTGGTCTCTCTAAGGTCTAGATATTTTCTGGTAAAAGTGTTTGAGCAACAAGGAAGACAGTGTAGAGTCTTATAATGCTTGCAATATGTTCTTATGTAAGTTTTGCTGTACCGGTTCATACTTGTGTTTGCTTCAAACAACCTTGCTAGCCAAAGCCTTGTACTGAGAGGAAATGCTTCTCGTGCATCCAAAACCTTAAGCCAAAATCTATGCCATTTGTGTCCACCATAACTACCTACTATGTGGTATTTTTCTGCCATTCCAAGTAAATACTTCATGTGCTACCTTTAAACAATTCCAAAGTTATTATCTCTTATTTGTGTCAATGTTTTATAGCTCATGAGGAAGTATGTGGTGTTTTATCTTTCAATCTTGTTGGGCAGCTTTCACTAATGGACTAGTGGCTTCATCCGCTTATCCAATAATTTTGCAAAAAGTGCTGGCAACGGGGTTCCCAGCCCCAATTAATTAACCTTCATTAATAATTCTCTTCACATGTTTTGCCCTGATTCATCAGTAAGCAACTTAATTTTGCAAATAGACACTCCTTCATGGTATGTGAATGTTGGAAGGCAGCCGAGGATTCGGTTAGCCATGGCTTGTGTAAGCAAAAGGTTGGGAGGAGTGTCATCCATAAATAAAAACTAAAGTACATGTGTAAACAAAAGAGAAGAGGGATGATCTACCTTGCTGGTAGAGATAACGTCCTTCATGGGAGCCTCTCTTTGAAAGTCTGTTTGATGAGGGGGTTAGAGTGCCCACTACCATTCATTGACAACAACAAACACCTCTCAAAACTTTACTTTTATGCTCTCTATATGATTTCAAAACTTAAAAAGCTCTAGCACATGATTTAATCCCTGCTTCCCTCTGCGAAGGGCCTTTCTTCTACTTTATGTTGAGTCAGTTTACCTACTTCCTTCCATCTTAGAAGCAAACACTTGTGTCAACTGTGCATTGATTCTTACATGCTTGCTTATTGCACTTATTATATTACTTTGTTTTGACAATTATCCATGAGATATGCATGTTGAAAGTTGAAAGCAACTGCTGAAACTTATATCTTCCTTTGTGTTGCTTCGATGCCTTTACTTTGAATTTATTGCTTTATGAGTTAACTTTTATGCAAGACTTTTGATGCTTGTCTTGAAAGTATTATTCATGAAAAGTTTTGCTATATGTATTCTATTTGATTAGCAAACTATAGATCGTTGCCTTGAGTCACTTCATTCATCTCATATGCTTTACAATAGTATGATCAAGGTTATGTAAGTAGCATGTCACTATAGAAATTATTCTTTTATCGTTTACCTACTCGAGGGCGAGTAGGAACTAAGCTTGGGGATGCTGATACGTCTCCAACGTATCTATAATTTCTGATGTTCCATGCTTGTTTTATGACAATACCTACCTGTTTTGCTCGCACTTTATAATGTTTTTATGCGTTTTCCGGAACTAGCCTATTAACAAGATGCCGAAGTGCCAGTTCCTGTTTTCTGTTGTTTTTTGTTCCAGAAAGGCTGTTCGGGCAATATTCTCGGAATTCGACGAAACAAAGACCCAGTATCTTATTTTTCCCGGAAGACCCCAGAACACCGAAGGAGAGTCGGAGGCGGGCCAGAGGGCCACCACACCATAAGACGGCGCGGCCCCAGGCCTGGCCGCGCCAGCCTATGGTGAGGAGGCCCCAGGCACCTCCCTGCGCCGCCTCTTCGCCTATATAAGCTCTTTCGACCTAAAACCTCGATACGAATCGATGAAACTCCAGAAAGACTCCAGGGGCGCCGCCGCCATCGCGAAACTCCATTTCGGGGGACAGAAGTCTCTGTTCCGGCACCCTGCCGGGACGGGGAAGTGCCCCCGGAAGCCATCTCCATCAACGCCACTGCCTCCATCATGCTCCGTGAGTAGTTCCCCCATGGACTACGGGTTCTAGCTGTAGCTAGTTGGTACTCTCTCTCCCATGTACTTCAATACAATGATCTCATGAGCTGCCTTACATGATTGAGATTCATCTGATGTAATCGGTGTTGTGTTTGTTGGGATCCGATGAATTGTTACATTATGATCAGTCTATCTATATAAGTTTGTGAAGTTATTGTTGCTGCAATCTTGTTATGCTTAATGCTTGTCACTAGAGCCCGAGTGGCATGATCTTAGATTTAAGCTCTATAATTATTGCTTAGATTGTATCTACAAGTTGTTTGCACATGTCTATGTCCGGAACCCGAGGCCCCAGAGTGACAGCAACTGGGATAACTGGAGGGGAAGGCGTAGGTATGAGGATCACATGTTTTCACCAAGTGTTAATGCTTTGCTCCGGTGCTCTATTAAAAGGAGTACCTTAATTTCCAGTAGATTCCCTAGAGGCCCGGCTGCCACCGGCTGGTAGGAAAAAAGATGTTATGCAAGTTTCTCATTGCGAGCACGTATAACTATATATGGAAAACATGCCTACATAATTAATAATCTTGATGTTCTGTCTTAATGCTATTTCAATCCTATCAATTGCCCAACTGTAATTTGTTCATCCAACACTTGTTACTGGAGAGTTACCACTAGTGTAGATAGCTGGGAACCCCGGTCCATCTCTCATCATCATACACTCGTTCTACATGTCATTGGAAGTAGTATCAACTATTTTCTGGTGCCATTGCCACTGTGTTACTACTACTGCTGCTGTGTTACTGTTACTATTGCTCTCATATTACTGCTGCTTTCACATCACCCCTGTTACTAGTGCTTTTCCAGGTGCAGCTGAATTGACAACTCAGTTGTTAAGGCTTATAAGTATTCTTTACCTCCCCTTGTGTCGAATCAATAAATTTGGGTTTTACTTCCCTCGAAGACTGTTGCGATCCCCTATACTTGTGGGTCATCAGCTCCCTCCTATTGGGCCGAGGCTCTTGCTGCCGCTAAATACCTCCTCAACCGCCGCCCTAGTCAGCCTATCAACTTCCGAGTCCCCTATACTCTTCTACATAACCAGCCTCCCTCCTACTCTGACCTCCGGGTCTTCGGCTGCCTGTGCTACCCTAACCAATCCGCCACTGCTGCTCACAAACTCGCTCTGTGTTCTACCGCATGCGTCTTCTTAGGGTACCCTTCGTCCCACCGTGGCTACCGCTGTCTTGACATGTCGTCACGTCGGATTATCACTTCTCGCCATGTTGTCTTTGACGAGAACTCCTTCCCATTCACTCATGCAACCACCACCCAGCCAGCCGACTCTCTCGACTTCCTGCTCGAGCTCGTGGCAACACAGCACGTGCCGGCCCAGCCCATCTTGCATGGCGCCCCGTCGGCCCAACATGCACCTGCACGTGCCCCCACGCCATAGCCCTCTCCCGCGCGCGTCCCATCGCCGCCCTCTCCCGCGCCATCCCCGACGCGTGCGCCTACTCCTGTGCCCGACTCGCCATCTCCCGCGCCAGCTCCACCACCACCACCAGCGTCCAACACCCACACCATGCTCACTCGTGCCAAACGAGGTATCGTCAAGCCTGTCGACAAACTTAACCTCTCCGCTATCCACACCCCTATTTCTCCCATTCCCAAAACATACCGGACGGCTCTCCATGACCCACATTGGCGTGCTGCGATGTCTGAGGAGTATTCTGCTCTTCTTGAGAACCATACATGTTCTCTCGTACCTCGGCACGCTGGTGCTAACATTGTTTCAGGCAAGTGGATCTACAAGCATAAGCTTGGCTCTGATGGTGATCTTGCTCGATACAAGGCAAGGTGGGTGGTTCGCGGGTTCTCTCAACAGCCCGACATCGACTATGATGAGACATTCAGCCCGGTTGTCAAACCGGCCACGATTCGTGTCGTCCTCACCATCGCCGTCTCATGTGCTTGGCCAGTTCATCAGCTCGACGTAAAGAACGCCTTCTTGCATGCTAATCTTGATGAGGTGGTCTATTGCAAGCAGCCCCCTGGCTTCAACGATCCGACTCGGCCCCAGCATGTCTGCCTGCTCCACAAGTCTCTCTACAGCTTGAAGCAGGCGCCTCGGGTGTGGTACCAGCGATTTGCTCACTATGCTCATCGACTTGGTTTCGTTGCTTCCCAAAGCGACGTGTCCCTCTTCGTTCTTCGTGGTGGGGATGACTTGGCCTACCTGCTGCTCTACGTCGATGACATCATCCTGACCACCTCCAGCACCGGTCTTCTCCAGCACATCACTGACCAGCTTGATGGGATTCGTAGCATAGAAAACAAAAATTTTCCTACCGCAAGAACGAATAACAAGCCAAGATCCAATCTAGTAGATGGTAGCAACAAGAAGAACATGAGACTAATCCTCGAAGATTTCCAAAGCCTACGAGATTAGATCTCGTTGTTGATGTAGTTGATCACTTGCCGCTTGCAAAAGCGCATAGAAGATCTTGACGGTGCCACAATTGGGCAGCACCTCCGTACTCGGTCACACGTTCGGTGTTGATGACGACGTCCTTCTCCCCGTTCCAGTGGGCAGCGGAAGTAGTAGATCCTCCTCGGAATCCCGACAGCACGACGGCGTGGTGGCGGTGGTGGTGGAGATCTCCGGCAGGGCTTCGCCTAAGCCGTGCGGGAGAGAGGTGGAGGAGGGGGTGGTGCTAGGGTTTGGGAGAGAGGGAGGGGTGCGGCCAAGGACAGGCTTGAAGTGGCCGGCCAGCCCCCCTCTCCTCCTCTTTATATAGGTGGAATCCCTAGGGTTTGCCCAAAAGATCTGAATAAGACCCCAATTCAAAAACTGCCATATGGACGAAACCTAGAGGGACAGGGACTCTCCCTTTCCCCCCTTGCTTGGCTGGCCAAGGTGGTGGAGTCCACCATGGACTCCACCCTCCCACTTGGTTGGCTGGTTAGGGTTTGTGGAATCCTTCCGGGACTCCACCTTCCATGGTGATTTCTTCCGGAAAGTTCTAGAACATTCTAGCACCTTCCATAAATGCACCGGATCATTTCCAAACTTGGAAAGTGACTTCCTATATATGAATCTTATTCTCCGGACCATTCCGGACCTCCTCGTGATGTCCTGGATCCCATCCGAGACTCCGAACAACATTCGAACTCCATTCCATATTCCATATCTACTTAAAACGACATCAAACCTTAAGTGTGTCACCCTACGGTTCGTGAACTATGCAGACATGGTTGAGACTCCTCTCCGACCAATAACCAATAGCGGGATCTGGAGATCCATAATGGCTCCCACACATTCAACGATAACTTAGTGATCGATTGAACCAATTACATAAAATACCGATTCCCTTTGTCACGCGATACTTTACTTGCCCGAGGTTCGATCATCGGTATCTCCATACCTTGTTCAACCTCGTTACCGACAAGTACTCTTTACTCGTACCGTGGTATGTCATCTCTTGTGATCTTAATCACATGCTTGCAAGCTAATCAGACGACATTCCACCGAGAGGGCCCAGAGTATATCTATCCATCATCGGGATGGACAAATCCCACTCTTGATCCATATGCTTCAACTCACACTTTCCGAATACTTAATCCCATCTTTATAACCACCCATTTACGCAGTGGCGTTTGATGTAATCAAAGCATCCTTCCGGTGTAAGTGATTTACATGATCTCATGGTCGAAGGACTTAGGTAACTATGTATCGAAAGCTTATAGCAAGTTGAACTTAATGACTTGATCTTATGCTATGCTTACTATGGGTGTGTCCATCACATCATTCACCTAATGATATGATCTTGTTATTAATAACATTCGATGTTCATGATCAGGAAACCATGATCATCTATTAATCAACAAGCTAGTTAAATGAGAGGCTTACTAGGGACTTTGGTTGTTTACACAACACACATGTATCAATGTTTCCGGTTAATACAATTATAGCATGGAGTGTAAACATTTATCTTGAACATTAAGATATAACAATAACTATTTTATTATTGCCTCTCGGGCATATCTCCAACAGTCTCCCACTTGCACTAGAGTCAATAATCTAGTTTACATATGTAAAGATATAACACCTTGGCCTTCTGGTGCTTATCATGTCTTGCTCACGGGAGAGGTTTCAGTCAACGGTTCTGACACGCTCAGAAACGTATGTATTTTGCAATTCATTTGCGTCTCAACGCATCACTCATTTTCCAAATGAGTCGGCATTAATCATATATGTTCAGTCTTCTGGTGGAACCTTAATTCTGCGGTCTGAAATATGTCACTAATATTGTCACACACAATATAGCTTCAAAGTTCTGACACTATCGGAACTACACCAAGTTCTCACAGAACTCCTCGACTTTAACATCCTCAGTCATTGTCAAAACAATGACATACTCTGCCTTCGTTTGTAGAATCCGTCACAATATTTAGAACTCATCTAAATCTAGCATTGTGCTACCTTCTAATGAATACTTAGCCTAATTGAGATTTGAAATTCATTTTTATATATGACCAAACTAATATCGGTGCAACACCTTACAACGATTTGTTTGTCATTTCCCCATACAAAACTAATATCCTTGGTTCTTCTAAAGCACTCAGGGATATTCTTACTGTTGTTCAATGATCATCACATGAATCATTCTGGTATATGCTCCTAACTCTTTAGAGCACAGAACATCTGATTGTGTACATATTATTCGTGATCTAAAACCACTCATGTGTTTTTACTCATTGAGTGTCAGATACACCCAAGTCTTGTTAAACCTTCACATGAAAAGAACACCTTCTTAATATTTTTATATTGAACTACTTCAATCTTCATTCTATGTACTTTAACTTAAACTTATTATGTGTTTCAATCTATCTTCATAGATCTTGACACTAAATATGTTTCAGTCCATATCCTTTCATTGAAGTTAATTCTCAATGAAACCTTTTAATCAAGTATATAATTACATCATTTATAATCAATGATATGTCATCCACATATAATATTATAACTATGTCTCAGCGCTCCCACTTAATTTCTTGCAAATGCAAGCTTCTCCATCGTTTCTGATGAAATCATAACTCTTTGATTATTTCATCCGGTGAAGATTCCAACTCCGTGATACTCACTTCATCCAGTGAAGTTTGTATACCTTTTTAGTATTCTACGGACTAGCAAAACTCTCAGTTGTATCTTGTATACACCTTTAATACATACTTCTGTTAAGTAATGTATTTTGCCATCCTACTAGCATATCTCATAAAAGAAATATGTAGCGATTACTAGAACAATCCGCATAGACTATAAGCATCGCTGCTGAAGATCTAATCTTATCGCAGTCAACTCTTTGAACTTTGTCATAAACAACTTTTCGACAAGTCGAGCTTCTTCAAGGATATTCCATCCAAGTCCATCAATTTTATAGATATATTTACTTTCAAAAAGTATTCACCTATCTTGGATTTTATGGCTCTTAGCCATTTAACAGAGTCAGGGCCCATCATAGCTTCTTTGTATGTAGATGGTTTATCATTGTTCAAAATCAATCCTTTGTCCACAAATCATTTATTTGATCACAAAGTAAACCATACCTACAAGGTTCAATAGGTACTTCAATCTCCATGACTATAACTCTTTGTAGACATGGGAGCTATGATCTTCGTGGCCGCTTTCAGAACCATTTCCGATGCTGCGCTACTCTGATCATCATGCTCAGGTTCATAAACCTTATCAAGTTCCATTGTCCTCTGCTGACGTGCGACAGTAGCTTCCTTGTGACGGTAAAGCACTCGTCCGTTGGGAACCCCAAGAGGAAGGTGTGATGCGTACAGCAGCAAGTTTTCCCTCAGTAAGAAACCAAGGTTTATCGAACCAGTAGGAGATGAAGGCCACGTGAAGGTTGTTGGTGGAGGAGTGTAGTGCGGCGCAACACCAGGGATTCCGGCGCCAACGTGGAACCTGCACAACACAATCAAAATACCTTGCCCCAACTTAACAGTGAGGTTGTCAATCTCACCGGCTTGCTGTAAACAAAGGATTAAACGTATGGTGTGGAGAATGATGTTTGTTTGCAAAGAACAGCAGAGAACAATGATTGCAGTAGGTTGTATTTTAGATGTAAAAGAATGGACCGGGGTCCACAGTTCACTAGTGGTGTCTCTCCAATAAGATAAATAGCATGTTGGGTAAACAAATTACAGTTGGGCAATTGACAAATAGAGAGGGCATAACAATGCACATACATATCATGATGACTAATATGAGATTTACTTAGGGCATTACGACAAAGAACATAGACCGCTATCCAGCATGCATCTATGCCTAAAAAGTCCACCTTCGGGTTAGCATCCGCACCCCTTCCAGTATTAAGTTGCGAACAACAGACAATTGCATTAAGTACTGTGCGTAATGTAAACAATACAAATATCCTTAGACAAAGCATTGTTGTTTTATCCCTAGTGGCAACAGCACATCCATAACCTTAGAACTTTCTGTCATTGTCCCAGATTCAATGAAGGCATGAACCCACTATCGAGCATAAATACTCCCTCTTGGAGTTACAAGTATCAACTTGGCCAGAGCCTCTACTAGCAACGGAGAGCATGCAAGATCATAAACAACACATATATGATAGATCAATAATCAACTTGACATAGTATTCCATATTCATCGGATCCCACCAAACACAACATGTAGCATTACAAATAGATGATCTTGATCATGATAGGCAGCTCACAAGATCTAAACATGATAGCACAAGAGGAGAAGACAACCATCTAGCTACTGCTATGGACCCATAGTCCAAGGATGAACTACTCACGCATCAATCCGGAGGCGGGCATGATGATGTAGAGTCCTCCGGTGATGATTCCCCTCTCCGGCAGGGTGCCGGAGGTGATCTCCTGAATCCCCCGAGATGGGATTGACGGCGGCGGCGTCTCCGTAACTTTTCTCGTATCGTGGCTCTCGGTACTAGGGTTTTCGCGATGGAGAGTTTAAGTAGGCGAAGGGGCAGAGTCTGGAGGCGCCCGAGGGGCCCACCCCATAGGGTGGCGCGCCCAGGGGCCCCACCACGCCGCCCTAGGGTGTGGCCGCCTCGTCGCCCCTCTTCGTCTCCTCTTCGGACTTCTGGAAGGCTCCGTGGAAAATAAGACCGTGGGCTTTTGTTTCGTCCAATTCCGAGAATATTTCCTGTGTAGGATTTCTGAAACCAAAAACAGCAGAAAACAGGAACTGGCGCTTCGGCATCTTGTTAATAGGTTAGTGCCGGAAAATGCATCAAAATGATATAAAGTGTATATAAAACATGTGAGTATTGTCATAAAACTAGCATGGAACATAAGAAATTATAGACACGTTTGAGACGTATCAAGCATCCCCAAGCTTAGTTCCTACTCGCCCTCGAGTAGGTAAACGATAACAAGGATAATTTCTGAAGTGACATGCTACTATCATAATCTTGATCAATACTATTGTAAAGCATATGAGATGAATGAAGTGATTCAAAGCAATGGTAAAGATAATGACTAAACAACTGAATCATATAGCAAAGACTTTTCATGAATAGTACTTTCAAGACAAGCATCAATAAGTCTTGCATAAGAGTTAACTCATAAAGCAATAAATTCTTAATAGAAGGTTTTGAAGCAACACAAAGGAAGATATAAGTTTCAGCAGTTGCTTTCAACTTTAACATGTATATCTCATGGATAATTGTCAACACAAAGTAATATGATGAATGCAAATAAGCAAGTATGTAAGAATCAATGCACACAGTTGACACAAGTGTTTGCTTCTAAGATGGAAAGAAGTAGGTAAACTGACTCAACATAAAGTAAAAGAAAGGCCCTTCGCAGAGGGAAGCAGGGATTACTCATGTGCTAGAGCTTTTTATTTTGAAAACATGGAAACAATTTTGTCAACGGTAGTAATAATTCATATGTGTTATGCATAAAACCTCCTATAAGTTGCAAGCCTCATGCATCGAATACCAATAGTGCTCGCACCTTGTCCTAATTAGCTCGGATTTCCATGGATTATCATTGCATTACATATGTTTCAACCAAGTGTCACAAAGGGGTACCTCTATGTCACCTGTACAAAGGTCCAAGGAGATAGATCGCATTTGATTTCTCGTTTTTGATAGATCTCAACTTGAGGACATCCATACCGGGACAACATAGAAAACAGATAATGGACTCCTCTTTAATGCATAAGCATTCAACAACAGATAATATTCTCATAAGAGATTGAGGATTAATGTCCAAACTGAAACTTCCACCATGATACATGGCTTTGGTTAGCGGCCCAATGTTCTTCTCTAACAATATGCATACTCAAACCATACAACTCATGGCAAATCACCCTTACTTCAGACAAGACGAACATGCATAGCAACTCACATGATATTCAACAAAAGAACAGTTGATGGCGTCCCCAGAAACATGGTTACCGCTCAACAAGCAACTTATAAGAAATAAGATACATAAGCGACATATTATTTACCACAATAGTTTTTAAGCTACTTTCCCATGAGCTATATATTGCAAAGACAAGGAATGAAATTTTTAAAGGTAGCACGCAAGCAATTTACTTGGAATGGCAGAGAAATACCACATAGTAGGTAGTTATGGTGGACACAAATGGCATAAGTTTTGGCTCAAGGTTTTGGATGCACGAGAAGCATTCCCTCTCAGTACAAGGCTTTGGCTAGCAAGGTTGTTTGAAGCAAACACAAGTATGAACCGGTACAGCAAAACTTACATAAGAACATATTGCAAGCATTATAAGACTCTACACTGTCTTCCTTGTTGTTCAAACACTCTTACCAGAAAATATCTAGACTTTAGAGAGACCAATCATGCAAACCAAATTTCAACAAGCTCTACAGTAATTCTCCACTAATAGGTTCAAACTACATGATGCAAGAGCTTAAACATGATCTATTTGAGAGCTCAAAACAATTGCCAAGTATCAAATTATTCAAGACCATATACCAATTACCACATGAAGCATTTTTTGTTTCCAACCAAACAGCAATAAACGAAGCGGTTTCAACCTTCGCCATGAACATTAAGAGTAATGCTAAGAACACCAGTGTTCATATGAAACAGCGGAGCGTGTCTTTCTCCCACACAATGAATGCTAGGATCCGAATTTATTCAAACAAAAACAAAAATAAAAGCGTACAGACGCTCCAAGTAAAGCACATAAGATGTGACGGAATAAAAATATAGTTTCACTAGAGGTGACCTGATAAGTTGTTGATGAAGAAGGGGATGCCTTGGGCATCCCCAAGCTTAGATGCTTGAGTCTTCTTGAAATATGCAGGGATGGACCACGGGGGCATCCCCAAGCTTAGACTTTTCACTCTTCTTGATCATATTATATCATCCTCCTCTCTTGACCCTTGAAAACTTCCTCCACACCAAACTCAAAACAATCTCATTAGAGGGTTAGTGCATAATCAAAAATTCACATGTTCAGAGAGGACACAATCATTCCCAACACTTCTGGACATTACCCAAAGCTACTGAAAGTTAATGGAGCAAAGAAATCCTCTCAACACAGTAAAAGAGCCAATATGAAATAAAAGGCAGAATCTGTCAAAACAGAACAGTCCGTAAAGACAAATTTTTTCGAGGCACTTAACATGCTCAGATGAAGAAGCTCAAATTGAATGAAAGTTGCGTACATATCTGAGGATTACTCACGAATTGTTTCAGAATTTTTAGATTCTCCTACAGAGAGAACAGCTCAGATTCGTGACACTTAAAAATCTGTTTCTGCGCAGAAATCCAAATCTACTATCAACCTTACTATCAAAGACTTTACTTGGCACAACAATGCAATAAAGTAAAGATAAGGAGAGGTTGCTACAGTAGTAACAACTTCCAAGACACAAATATAAAACAAAAATTGCAGAAATAAAATAATGGGTTGTCTCCCATAAGCGCTTTTCTTTAACGCCTTTCAGCTAGGCGCAGAAAGTGTAAATCAAGTAACATCAAGAGAAGAAGCATCAACATCATAATTTGTTCTAATAATAGAATCAAAAGGCAACTTCATTCTCTTTCTAGGGAAGTGTTCCATACATTTCTTAAGAGGGAATTGATATTTAATATTTCCTTCTTTCATATCAATAACAGCACCAACAGTTCGAAGAAAGGGTCTTCCCAAAACAATAGGACAAGATGCATTGCATTCAATATCCAAAACAACAAAATCAACGGGGACAAGGTTATTGTTAACCGTAATGTGAACATTGTCAATTCTCCCCAAAGGTTTCTTTATAGAATTATCAGCAAGATTAACATCCAAATAACAATATTTCAATGGTGGCAAGTCAAGCATATCATAAAGTTTCTTAGGCATAACAGAAATACTTGCACCAAGATCACATAAAGCATTACAATCAAAATCATTGACCTTCATTTTAATGATGGGCTCCCAACCATCTTCTAACTTCCTAGGAATAGAAGTTTCAAGTTTCAAGTTTTAATTTCTCTTCTCTAGCTTTAATGAGAGCATTTGTAATATGTTTTGTAACGGCCAAGTTTATAGCACTAGCATTAGGACTTCTAGCAAGTTTTTGCAAGAACTTAATAACTTCAGAGATATGACAATTATCAAAATCAAAACCATTATGATCTAAAGCAATGGGATCATTGTCCCCAATATTCTGAAAAATTTCAGCAGTTTTATCACAAACAGTTTCAGCAGTTTTAGCAGTTTCAGGCAGTTTTGCACGCTTTGCATTAGGAGTAGAAACATTGCTAACACCAATTATTTTACCATTGATAGTAGGAGGTTTAGCAACATGTGAAGCATCAACATTACTAGTGGTGGTAATAGTCCAAACTTTAGCTACACTATTCTCTTTAGCAAATTTTTCTTCTTTTTCCCACCTAGCATGCAATTCAGCCATCATTCTAATATTGTCATTAATTCGAACTTGGATAGCGTTTGCTGTAGCAAATGACTTAATATCTTTAGTTTCATTAGGCATAACTTTCAATTTTAAAAGATCAACATCAGCAGCAAGACTATCAACCTTAGAAGAAAGAACATCAATTTTACCAAGCTTTTCTTCAACAGATTTGTTAAAAGCAGTTTGTGTACTAATAAATTCTTTAAGCATGGCTTCAAGACCAGAGGGTACACTCCTATTATTATTGTAAGAATTACCATAAGAATTACCATAACCATTGCCATTATTAGAAGGATATGGCCTATAGTTGTTACCAAAATTATTCCTATAAGCATTGTTGTTGAAATTATTACTTTTAATGAAGTTCACATCAACATGCTCTTCTTGAGCAACCAATGAAGCTAAAGGAACATTATTAGGATCAACATTAGGTCTACCATTAACAAGCATAGACATAATAACATCAATCTTATCACTCAAGGAGGAGGTTTCTTCAACAGAATTTACCTTCTTGCCTTGTGGAGTCCTTTCAGTGTGCCATTCAGAGTAGTTGATCATCATATCATCAAGAAGTTTTGTTGCGGCACCCAAAGTGATGGACATAAAAGTACCTCCAGCAGCTGAATCCAATAGGTTCCTTGAAGAAAAATTCAATCCTGCATAAAAGGTTTGGATGATCATCCAAGTAGTCAGTCCATGGGTAGGACAATTCTTTACCAAAGATTTCATTCTTTCCCATGCTTGGGCAACATGTTCATTATCCAATTGCTTAAAATTCATAATGCTACTTCTCAAAGATATAATTTTAGCAGGAGGATAATATCTACCAATGAAAGCATCTTTACATTTAGTCCATGAATCAATACTATTCTTAGGCAAAGATAGCAACCAATCTTTAGCTCTTCCTCTTAAGGAGAAAGGAAACAATTTCAGTTTTATAATGTCCCCATCTACATCCTTATACTTTTGCATTTCACAAAGTTCAACAAAATTATTAAGATGGGCAGCAGCATCATCAGTACTAACACCAGAAAATTGCTCTCTCATAACAAGATTTAGTAAAGCAGGTTTAATTTCATAAAATTCTGCTGTAGTAGCAGGTGGAGCAATAGGTGTGCATAGGAAATCATTATTATTTGTGCTTGTGAAATCACACAACTTAGTGTTCTCAGGAGTATTCATTTTAACAGTAATAAAAATAAGTAAAGCAAACTGAATTAAATAAAGTAAATGCAAGTAACTAATTTTTTTGTGTTTTTGATATAAAGAAAGCAAACAAGACAGAAAATAAAATAAAGTAAAGCAAGACAATAAACAAAGTAAAGAGATTGGATGTGAGAGACTCCCCTTGCAGCGTGTCTTGATCTCCGCGGCAACGGCGCCAGAAAATATAGCTGCTGACGTGCGACAGTAGCTTCCTTGTGACGGTAAAGCACTCGTCCGTTGGGAACCCCAAGAGGAAGGTGTGATGCGTACAGCAGCAAGTTTTCCCTCAGTAAGAAACCAAGGTTTATCGAACCAGTAGGAGATGAAGGCCACGTGAAGGTTGTTGGTGGAGGAGTGTAGTGCGGCGCAACACCAGGGATTCCGGCGCCAACATGGAACCTGCACAACACAATCAAAATACCTTGCCCCAACTTAACAGTGAGGTTGTCAATCTCACCGGCTTGCTGTAAACAAAGGATTAAACGTATGGTGTGGAGAATGATGTTTGTTTGCAAAGAACAGCAGAGAACAATGATTGCAGTAGGTTGTATTTCAGATGTAAAAGAATGGACCGGGGTCCACAGTTCACTAGTGGTGTCTCTCCAATAAGATAAATAGCATGTTGGGTAAACAAATTACAGTTGGGCAATTGACAAATAGAGAGGGCATAACAATGCACATACATATCATGATGACTAATATGAGATTTACTTAGGGCATTACGACAAAGAATATAGACCGCTATCCAGCATGCATCTATGCCTAAAAAGTCCACCTTCGGGTTAGCATCCACCCTTCCAAAGTATTAAGTTGCAAACAACATAGACAATTGCATTAAGTACTGTGCGTAATATAAACAATACAAATATCCTTAGACAAAGCATTGTTGTTTTATCCCTAGTGGCAACAAGACATCCATAACCTTAGAACTTTCTCGCCACTTGTCCCAGATTCAATGGAGGCATGAACCCACTATCGAGCATAAATACTCCCTCTTGGAGTTACAAGTATCAACTTGGCCAGAGCCTCTACTAGCAACGGAGAGCATGCAAGATCATAAACAACACATATATGATAGATCAATAATCAACTTGACATAGTATTCCATATTCATCGGATCCCACCAAACACAACATGTAGCATTACAAATAGATGATCTTGATAATGATAGGCAGCTCACAAGATCTAAACATGATAGCACAAGAGGAGAAGACAACCATCTAGCTACTGCTATGGACCCATAGTCCAAGGATGAACTACTCACGCATCAATCCGGAGGCGGGCATGATGATGTAGAGTCCTCCGGTGATGATTCCCCTCTCCGGCAGGGTGCCGGAGGTGATCTCCTAAATCCCCCGAGATGGGATTGACGGCGGCGGCGTCTTCGTAACTTTTCTCGTATCGTAGCTCTCGGTACTAGGGTTTTCGCGACAGAGAGTTTAAGTAGGCGAAGGGGCAGAGTCGGGAGGCACCCGAGGGGCCCACCCCATAGGGTGGCGCGCCCAGGGGCCCCACCGCGCCGCCCTAGGGTGTGGCCGCCTCGTCGCCCCTCTTCGTCTCCTCTTCGGACTTCTGGAAGGCTCCGTGGAAAATAAGACCGTGGGCTTTTGTTTCTTCCAATTCCGAGAATATTTCCTGTGTAGGATTTCTGAAACCAAAAACAGCAGAAAACAGGAACTGGCGCTTCGGCATCTTGTTAATAGGTTAGTGCCGGAAAATGCATCAAAATGATATAAAGTGTATATAAAACATGTGAGTATTGTCATAAAACTAGCATGGAACATAAGAAATTATAGATACGTTTGAGACGTATCATCCTCCCACTCAAAATACTTCGCTAGAAACAATTTCTTGGAAATAAGTAAGAAACATCGACAAACACTTTTGTCTTTGTCTCCATAGTGGAAGGAATTCCCAATCAATTCTCTGGGATAACCAACAAAGACATTCATCCGATTTTGGTTGTAAACTTATTTACTTATGCTATGCATACTGATACGTCTCAAACGTATCTATAATTTCTTATGTTCCATGCTAGTTTTATGACAATACTCACATGTTTTATATACACTTTATATCATTTTTATGCATTTTCCGGCACTAACCTATTAACAAGATGCCGAAGCGCCAGTTCCTCTTTTCTGCTGTTTTTGGTTTCAGAAATCCTACACAGGAAATATTCTCGGAATTGGACGAAACAAAAGTCCACGGTCTTATTTTCCACGGAGTCTTCCAGAACACCGAAGAGGAGACGAAGAGGGGCCACGAGGCGGCCACACCATAGGGGGGCGCGGCCCCACCCCTGGCCGCGCCGCCATATGGGGTGGGCCCCTCGGGCGTCCCCCGACTCTGCCCCTTCGCCTATATAATCCTTCCGTTGCGAAAACACTAGTACCGAGAGCCACGATACGAGAAAAGTTACTGAGACGCCGCCACCGTCAATCCCATCTCGGGGGATTCTGAAGATCGCCTCCGGCACCCTGCCGGAGAGGGGAATCATCACCGGAGGGCTCTACATCACCATGCCCGCCTCCGGACTGATGCGTGAGTAGTTCATCCTTGGACTATGGGTCCATAGCAGTAGCTAGATGGTTGTCTTCTCCTCTTGTGCTATCATGTTTAGATCTTGTGAGCTGCCTATCATGATCAAGATCATCTATTTGTAATGCTACATGTTGTGTTTGTTGGGATCCGATGAATATGGAATAGTATATCAAGTTGATTATCGATCTATCATATATGTGTTGTTTATGATCTTGCATGCTCTCCGTTGCTAGTAGAGGCTCTGGCCAAGTTGATACTTGTAACTCCAAGAGGGAGTATTTATGCTAGATAGTGGGTTCATGCCTCCATTGAATCTGGGACAAGGATGTAAAAGTTCTAAGGTTGTGGATGTGCTGCCACTAGGGATAAAACATCAATGCTTTGTCTAAGGATATTTGTATTGTTTACATTACGCACGCATTTAATGCAATTGTCTGTTGTTTGCAACTTAATACTGGAAGGGGTGCGGATGCTAACCCGAAGGTGGACTTTTTAGGCATAGATGCATGCTGGATAGCGGTCTATGTTCTTTGTCGTAATGCCCTAAGTAAATCTCATAGTAGTCATCATGATATGTATGTGCATTGTTATGCCCTCTCTATTTGTCAATTGCCCAACTGTAATTTGTTCACCCAACATATTATTTATCTTATTGGAGAGACACCACTAGTGAACTGTGGACCCCGGTCCATTCTTTTACATCTGAAATACAACCTACTGCAATCATTGTTCTCTGTTGTTCTTTGCAAGCAAACATCATTCTCCACACCATACGTTTAATCCTTTGTTTACAGCAAGCCGGTGAGATTGACAACCTCACTGTTAAGTTGGGGCAAAGTATCTTGATTGTGTTGTGCAGGTTCCACGTTGGCGCCGGAATCCCTGGTGTTGCGCCGCACTACACTCCTTCACCAACAACCTTCACGTGGCCTTCATCTCCTACTGGTTCGATAAACCTTGGTTTCTTACTGAGGGAAAACTTGCTGTTGGACGCATCACACCTTCCTCTTGGGGTTCCCAACGGACGTGTGCTTTACCGTCACAAGGAGCTACTTTCTGGCGCCGTTGCAATCCCTGTCGCACGCCAGCAGCTACTTTTCTGGCGCCGTTGCCGGGGAGATCAAGACACGCTGCAAGGGGAGTCTCTCACACCCAATCTCTTTACTTTGTTTATTGTCTTGCTTTATTTTATTTTCTGTCTTGTTTGCTTTCTTTATATCAAAAACACAAAAAAATTAGTTACTTGTTTTACTTTATTTAATTCGGTTTGCTTTACTTATTTTTATTATTGTTAAAATGAATATTCCTGAGAACACTAAGTTGTGTGATTTCACTAGCACCAATAATAATGATTTCATATCCACACCTATTGCTCCACCTGCTACTACAGCAGAATTTTATGAAATTAAACCTGCTTTACTAAATCTTGTTATGAGAGAGCAATTTTCTGGTGTTAATACTGATGATGCTGCTGCCCATCTTAATAATTTTGTTGAACTTTGTGAAATGCAAAAGTATAAGGATGTAGATGGGGACATTATAAAACTGAAATTGTTTCCTTTCTCCTTAAGAGGAAGAGCTAAAGATTGGTTGCTATCTTTGCCTAAGAATAGTATTGATTCATGGACTAAATGTAAAGATGCTTTCATTGGAAGATATTATCCTCCTGCTAAAATTATATCTTTGAGAAGTAGCATTATGAATTTTAAGCAATTGGATAATGAACATGTTACCCAAGCATGGGAAAGAATGAAATCTTTGGTAAAGAATTGCCCTACCCGTGGACTAACTACTTGGATGATCATCCAAACCTTTTATGCAGGATTAAATTTTTCTTCAAGGAACCTATTGGATTCAGCTGCTGGAGGTACTTTTATGTCCATCACTTTGGGTGCTGCAACAAAGCTTCTTGATGATATGATGATCAACTACTCTGAATGGCACACTGAAAGGACTCCTCAAGGTAAGAAGGTAAATTCTGTTGAAGAAACCTCCTCCATGAGTGATAAGATTGATGTTATTATGTCTATGCTTGTTAATGGTAGATCTCATGTTGATCCTAATAATGTTTCTTTAGCTTCATTGGTTGCTCAAGAAGAACATGTTGATGTGAACTTCATTAAAAATAATAATTTCAACAACAATGCTTATAGGAATAATTTTGGTAACAACTATAGGCCATATCCTTCTAATAATAGTAATGGTTATGGTAATTCTTATGGTAATTCTTACAACAATAGTAGGAGTGTACCCTCTGGTCTTGAAGTCATGCTTAAAGAATTTATTAGTACACAAACTGCTTTCAACAAATCTGTTGAGGAAAAGCTTGGTAAAATTGATGTTCTTGCTTCTAAGGTTGATAGTCTTGCTGCTGATGTTGATCTTTTAAAACTGAAAGTTATGCCTAATGAAACTAAAGATATTAAGTCATTTGCTACAGCAAACGCTATCCAAGTTCGAATTAATGACAATATTAGAATGATGGCTGAATTGCATGCTAGGTGGGAAAGAGAAGAAAAACTTGCTAAAGAGAATAATATAGCTAAAGTTTGGACTATTACTACCACTAGTAATGTTTATGCTTCACATGTTGCTAAACCTCCTACTATCAATGGTAAAATAATTGGTGTTGGCAACGTTTCTACTTCTAATACAAAGCATGCAAAATTGCCTGAAACTGCTGAAACTGTTTGTGATAAAAGTGCTGAAATTTTTCAGAGTATTGGGGACAATGATCCCATTGCTTTAGATCATAATGGTTTTGATTTTGATAATTGTCATATCTCTGAAGTTATTAAGTTCTTGCAAAAATTTGCTAGAAGTCCTAATGCTAGTGCTATAAACTTGGCCTTTACAAAACATATTACAAGTGCTCTCATAAAAGCTAGAGAAGAGGAATTAAAACTTAAAGCTTCTATTCCTAGGAAGTTGGAAGATGGTTGGGAGCCCATCATTAAGATGAAGGTCAATAATTTTGATTGTAATGCTTTATGTGATCTTGGTGCAAGTATTTCTGTTATGTCTAAGAAACTTTATGATATGCTTGACTTGCCACCATTGAAACATTGTTATTTGGATGTTAATCTTGCTAATAATTCTATAAAGAAACCTTTGGGGAGAATTGACAATGTTCACATTACGGTTAACAATAACCTTGTCCCTGTTGATTTTGTTTGTTTTGGATATTGAATGCAATGCATCTTGTCCTATTGTTTTGGGAAGACCCTTTCTTCGAACTGTTGGTGCTATTATTGATATGAAAGAAGGAAATATTAAATATCAATTCCCTCTTAAGAAAGGTATGGAACACTTCCCTAGAAAGAGAATGAAGTTGCCTTTTGATTCTATTATTAGAACAAATTATGATGTTGATGCTTCTTCTCTTGATGTTACTTGATTTACACTTTCTGCGCCTAGCTGAAAGGCGTTAAAGAAAAGCGCTTATGGGAGACAACCCATTATTTTATTTCTGCAATTTTTGTTTTATATTTGAGTCAAGGTGCTTGTTACTACTGTAGCAATACCTTTATATCTTTACTTTATTGCATTGTTGTGCCAAGTAAAGTCTTTGATAGAGAGTCGATACTAGATTTGGATTTCTGCGCAGAAACAGATTTTTAGCTGTCACGAATTTGAGTTGTTCTCTCTGTAGGAGAATCTAAAAATTCTGTAAAAATTCACGAGTAATCCTCAGATATGTACGCAACTTTCATTCCATTTGAGCTTCTTCATCTGAGCATGTTAAGTGCCTGGAAAAAATTCGTCTTTACGGACTGTTCTGTTTTGACAGATTCTGCCTTTTATTTCATATTACCTCCTTTACTGTGTTTGAGTGGATTTCTTTGCTCCATTAAATTTCAGTAGCCTTGGGTAATGTCCAGAAGTGTTGGGAATGATTGTGTCCTCGCTGAACATGTGAATTTTTGATTATGCACTAACCCTCTAATGAGATTGTTTTGAGTTTGGTGTGAAGGAAGTTTTCAAGGATCAAGAGAGGAAGATGATATAATATGATCAAGAAGAGTGAAAAGTTTAAGCTTGGGGATGCCCCCGTGGTTCATCCCTGCATATTTCAAGAAGACTCAAGCATCTAAGCTTGGGGATGCCCAAGGCATCCCCTTCTTCATCAACAACTTATCAGGTCACCTCTAGTGAAACTATATTTTTATTCGGTCACATCTTATGTGCTTTACTTGGAGCGTCTGTGTGCTTTTATTTTTGTTTGTGTTTGAATAAATTCGGATCCTAGCATTACTTGTGTGGGAGAAAGACACGCTCCACTTTTTCATATTGAACACTGGTGTTCTTAGTTTTACTTTTAATGTTCATGGCGAAAGTTGAAAGCTGCTTCATTTATTGCTATTTGGTTGGAAACAGAAAATGCTTCATGTGGTAATTGGTATGTTGTCTTGAATAATTTGATACTTGGCAATTGTTTTGAACTCTCAAGTAGATCATGTTTAAGCTTTTGCATCATGTGGTTTAAACCTATTAGTGGAGAACTACCGTAGAGCTTGTTGAAATTTGGTTTGCATGATTGGTCTCTCTAAAGTCTAGATATTTTCTGGTAAAAGTGTTTGAGCAACAAGGAAGACAGTGTAGAGTCTTATAATGCTTGCAATATGTTCTTATGTAAGTTTTGCTGTACCGGTTCATACTTGTGTTTGCTTCAAACAACCTTGCTAGCCAAAGCCTTGTACTGAGAGGGAATGCTTCTCGTGCATCCAAAACCTTGAGCCAAACCTATGCCATTTGTGTCCACCATAACTACCTACTATGTGGTATTTTTCTGCCATTCCAAAGTAAATTGCTTGCGTGCTACCTTTAAAAAATTCATTCCTTGTCTTTGCAATACATAGCTCATGGGAAAGTAGCCTAAAAAACTATTGTAGTAAAGAATATGTCGCTTATGTATCTTAGTTCTTATAAGTTGCTTGTTGAGCGGTAACCATGTTTCTGGGGACGCCATCAACCTGTCACACCTTTGTTGAATATCATGTGAGGTGCTATGCATGTTCGTCTTGTCTGAAGTAAGGGAGATTTGCCATGAGTTAAATGGTTTGAGTATGCATATTGTTAGAGAAGAACTTTGGGCCGCCAACCAAAGCCATGTATCATGGTGGAAGTTTCAGCTTGGACATTAATCCTCAAATCTCTTATGAGAATATTATCTGTTGTTGAATGCTTAAAGCATAAAAGAGGAGTCCATTATCTGTTTTCTATGTTGTCCCGTATGGATGTCCTCAAGTTGAGATCTATCAAAATTGAGAGATCAAATGCGATCTATCTCCTTGGACCTTTGTACAGGTGGCATAGAGGTACCCCTTTGTGACACTTGGTTGAAACATATGTAATGCAATGATAATCCATGGAAATCCAAGCTAATTAGGACAAGGAGCGGGCACTATTAGTATTCGATGCATGAGGCTTGCAACTTATAGGAGGTTTTATGCATAACACATATGAATTATTACTACCGTTGACAAAATTGTTCCCATGTTTTCAAAATAAAAAGCTCTAGCACATGAGTAATCCCTGCTTCCCTCTGCGAAGGGCCTTTCTTTTACTTTATGTTGAGTCAGTTTACCTACTTCTTTCTATCTTAGAAGCAAACACTTGTGTCAACTGTGTGCATTGATTCCTACATACTTGCTTATTTGCACTCATCATATTACTTTGTGTTGACAATTATCCATGAGATATACATGTTGAAAGTTGAAAGCAACTGCTGAAACTTAAATCTTCCTTTGTGTTGCTTCAAAACCTTCTATTAAGAATCTATTGCTTTATGAGTTAACTCTTATGCAAGACTTGTTGATGCTCGTCTTGAAAGTACTATTCATGAAAAGTCTTTGCTATATGATTCAGTTGTTTAGTCATTATCTATTTGTTAACAAACTATAGACCATTGCTTTGAATCACTTCATTCATCTCATATGCTTTACAATAGTATTGATCAAGATTATGATGGTAGCATGTCACTTCAGAAATTATCCTTTTTATCGTTTACCTACTCGAGGGCGAGTAGGAACTAAGCTTGGGGATGCTTGATACGTCTCAAACGTATCTATAATTTCTTATGTTCCATGCTAGTTTTATGACAATACTCACATGTTTTATATACACTTTATATCATTTTTATGCATTTTCCGGCACTAACCTATTAACAAGATGCTGAAGCGCCAGTTCCTGTTTTCTGTTGTTTTTGTTTCAGAAATCCTACACCGGAAATATTCTCGGAATTGGATGAAACAAAAGCCCACGGTCTTATTTTCCACGGAGTCTTCCAGAACACCGAAGAGGAGACGAAGAGGGGCCACGAGGCGGCCACACCATAGGAGGGCGTGGCCCCACCCCTGGCCGCGCCGCCATATGGGGTGGGCCCCTCGGGCATCCCCCGACTCTGCCCCTTCGCCTATATAATCCTTCCGTCGCGAAAACCCTAGTACCGAGAGCCACGATGCGAGAAAAGTTACTGAGACGCCGCCGCCGTCAATCCCATCTCGGGGGATTCTGAAGATCGCCTCCGGCACCCTGCCGGAGAGGGGAATCATCACCGGAGGGCTCTACATCACCATGCCCGCCTCCGGACTGATGCATGAGTAGTTCATCCTTGGACTATGGGTCCATAGCAGTAGCTAGATGGTTGTCTTCTCCTCTTGTGCTATCATGTTTAGATCTTGTGAGCTGCCTATCATGATCATGATCATCTATTTGTAATGCTACATGTTGTGTTTGTTGGGATCCGATGAATATGGAATACTATGTCAAGTTGATTATCGATCTATCATATATGTGTTGTTTATGATCTTGCATGCTCTCCATTGCTAGTAGAGGCTCTGGCCAAGTTGATACTTGTAACTCCAAGAGGGAGTATTTATGCTAGATAGTGGGTTCATGCCTCCATTGAATCTGGGACAGTGACAGAAAGTTCTAAGGTTGTGGATGTGCTGTTGCCACTAGGGATAAAACATCAATGCTTTGTCTAAGGATATTTGTATTGTTTACATTACGCACAGTACTTAATGCAATTGTCTGTTGTTTGCAACTTAATACTGGAAGGGGTGCGGATGCTAACCCGAAGGTGGACTTTTTAGGCATAGATGCATGCTGGATAGCGGTCTATGTTCTTTGTCGTAATGCCCTAAGTAAATCTCATAGTAGTCATCATGATATGTATGTGCATTGTTATGCCCTCTCTATTTGTCAATTGCCCAACTGTAATTTGTTCACCCAACATGTTATTTATCTTATTGGAGAGACACCACTAGTGAACTGTGGACCCCGGACCATTCTTTTACATCTGAAATATAACCTACTGCAATCATTGTTCTCTGTTATTCTTTGCAAGCAAACATCATTCTCCACACCATACGTTTAATCCTTTGTTTACAGCAAGCCGGTGAGATTGACAACCTCACTGTTAAGTTAGGGCAAAGTATCTTGATTGTGTTGTGCAGGTTCCACGTTGGCGCCGGAATCCCTGGTGTTGCGCCGCACTACACTCCTTCACCAACAACCTTCACGTGGCCTTCATCTCCTACTGGTTCGATAAACCTTGGTTTCTTACTGAGGGAAAACTTGCTGCTATACGCATCACACCTTCCTCTTGGGGTTCCCAACGGACGTGTGCTTTACCGTCACAAGGAGCTACTTTCTGGCGCCGTTGCAATCCCTGTCGCACGCCAGCACATACCATAATTTAAGAAAGGACTATTAGGGTTTATACCCATGCCATAACTCGTATGGTGTCATTTCAACGGATTTATGATGACGCTCTATTTAGTGTAAAAGCGGTAGTCTCTAAAGCATAATCCATAAAATATAATGGCATCAAATATATCATCATTAATCCAATAAAGTTTGGATACGTCTCTCGAACACTCCATCATAACTATGGTGTTCCGAGAAACGTGAGTTGTAGAACAATTTCATAACTCTCTTAGATGTTCGCTAAATATCGTAATTCAAATATTTCCACCATGATCCAATCATAGATATTTGACTTTTCTATTACGATGATTTCTACTTCATACTGAAATTTATCTGAATCCATTCAAAAAGTTTCAAACTTCTTCCTTATCGAATAAATATATCCACATATATATACTCAATTCATTGTTGGAAGTTTTCATGAAGTAGAAGAATCTCTCGCACACAACTATGCCCAGTGAACCACATATATCACCATGTATGTATCCACTAGGTTAGTTTCCCGTTCAACTCTTGGCCTATGAATGGTATTTCAGTCATTCTCTTTAGAAGAGATTTGCAAGCGCCAAACGATTCGAAAATCAAATGACTCCAAAAATCCATTTGCATGGAGTTCCTTCATGCGTTCCTTTCTAACATGACCTAAATGGCGGTTCCACTAATAAGTGGAATTCAAATCATTTGCCTTACGATATATTAGCGTCAGTGTTATGTATGTGTGTTTCACCATTAAGATTTATAATAACTTATCCATCGTACATGGAGTAAGGTCATAATTTGAACAACTCATTGTTTTTATTTGACCAAAGCTAAATAACAATTATGAAGTTCTTTATTATAAATCTCAAGAGCTAGGTAGAATGCCAACGACGAACTCAATAACACTTTATTTTGTTCCAGACGTGCATTTCTACCACATTCCTTATCAGTCACTTAGGCCATTGTATTCTTGTATTGCGTTGTGTTGTATGACATCTCATACCAACCAATCTGGTACAAATACCCAAGAACTTCATTGTGTGACCAATCAAGGAATACATTCATAACATGTATATCATCTATATACACCTGAGCTAGACTTTCTAGTCTTTTCTTTCTTTCTGCCAAAATCTTTTGTAGTTTCTCTTTTAGTTTTCCTCATTCTCAGAAAACACTTCACCTTCAATAACTTCTAGGTCCATTGGTCAAATACCAATGACCTTGAGGTTCTTACTTTGAAGTTGATCATCATATGACAAGTGTTTCAGATTTCACTATTAGTAACTTTGTAATGTGATGAATAATTTCACTCATAATTTTATCCATCAAATCATGACGACTTTTCGAGACCATGTCTGTACATGCTAGGCTCGTAAAGTTTAACCTCAGTATTCGCATGTGCAAACCTGGCTTGCACCCATTGTATGCACACATAGAATCTATAACACCCGATCATCACGTGATGCTTCGAAACGATGAGTCTTAGCAACGGTGCATACTAAGGACGACCACTTCATGGATATGTGAATATCGTTAGTGTCCAACTAGTTGGAGGATTGGGACGCCTGGCGTCTACAACCTTCGTACATTCCCATAAAACTTATGAATTTATGTAGTCTCACTAGATTATATTCTATCATCTTGCAATAATGTCTTAGATATCACATATATCTCATACCTTGCTTATTTCTGAAAACAAAATTTCCAGCTCCTTACTTTTGAAACGGATTTGAACTTCAAGTTTCACGGAGACAAGATGACTTTAGGTACTAATTGAAACCATTGCTCTTTGAATCAACAATGTGAGGTTTACTAAAAGTTTGCAATAAGATTTAATCATTTCTTGATTCTTTAACAATACGGTACCAGTCCGTAAAGTTTCTTGTCATACTTAACAATATTTCTATCTCAATTACAAGACTAGCGCATGGTAGATAACGGATGCCAATTCTACAAATTTAATTCAAAATACTATTCAGACTATGTTCATGATAATTAGTTCATGTTTTAATCTAATTACTAATGAACTCCCACTTAATACAACATCCCTCATAGTTGTTTAGTGGCACACGATCCATATCCACTACACCAAAACCGATCATCACGTGAGATGATGTAGCTTCAATGGTGAACATCAACATGTTGATCATATCATCCATATGACTCGTGTTCAACCTTTCGGTTTCCTGTGTTCCGAGGCCATGTCTGTACATGCTAGGCTCGTCAAGCAAACCCAAGTATTTCCGCGTGTGCAACATGGCTTACACCCGTTGTATGTGAACGTAGAATCTATCACATCCGATCATCACGAGATGCTTCAAAACGCGAATCGTAGTAAACGGCGCATACGAGGGGAGAACACTTTATTATCTTGATATTAATGTGAGGGATCATCTTATAATGCTACCGTCGCGATCTAAGCAAGATAAGATGCATAAAGGATTAACATCACATGCAATTCATATGTGATATGATATGGCCCTTTAGTCTTTGCGCCTTTGATCTTCATCTCCAAAGCACGGACATGATCTCCATCATCAACGGGCATGATCTCCATCATCGTCGACGTAGCGTCAAGGTCCATGGCGCCGTCTTCATGGTTGTCCACCACGTGTAGCAACTATTACAACTACTTTGAAATAATACTACTACATGAAATATAAAGACAACCATAAGGCTCCTGCCGGTTGCCACAATACAATAATGATCATCTCATACATATTCATCATCATATCATGGCCATATCACATCACCAAACCCTGCAAAAACAAGTTAGACGCCTCTAATTTGGTTTGCATATTTTACGTGGTTTAGGCTTTTCGAGTGAGATCCAATCTACCTACGAACATGAACCACAACGGTGATACTAGTGTTGTCAATAGAAAGAGTAGATTGAATCTTCACTATGGTGAGAGAGACAGACACCCGCAAAGCCACTTATGCAATACAAGTTGCATGTCGAGCGTGGAGCAAATCTCATGAACGCGGTCATATAAAGTTAGCCCGGGCCGCTTCATCCCACCATCCCGCAAGATGCAAAGTACACTAACTAAAGACAACAAAAGCATCAATGCCCACAAAACCATTGTGTTCTACTCGTGCAACCAATCTATGCATAGACACGGCTCTGATACCACTGATGGGATTCGTAGCATAGAAAACAAAAAATTTCCTACCGCAAGAACGAATAGCAAGCCAAGATCCAATCTAGTAGATGGTAGCAACAAGAAGAACATGAGACTAACCCTCGAAGATTTCCAAAGCCTACGAGATTAGATCTCGTTGTTGATGTAGTCGATCACTTGCCGCTTGCAAAAGCGCGTAGAAGATCTTGACGGTGCCACAATCGGGCAGCACCTCCGTACTCGGTCACATGTTCGGTGTTGATGACGACGTCCTTCTCCCCGTTCCAGCGGGCAGCGGAAGTAGTAGATCCTCCTCGGAATCCCGACAGCACGACGGCGTGGTGGCGGTGGTGGTGGAGATCTCCGGCAGGGCTTCGCCTAAGCCGTGCGGGAGAGAGGTGGAGGAGGGGGTGGTGCTAGGGTTTGGGAGAGAGGGAGGGGGGAGGCCAAGGACAGGCTTGAAGTGGCCGGCCAGCCCCCCTCTCCTTCTCTTTATATAGGTGGAATCCCTAGGGTTTGCCCAAAAGATCTGAATAAGACCCCAATTCAAAAACTGCCATATGGACGAAACCTAGAGGGACAGGGACTCTCCCTTTCCCCCCTTGCTTGGCCGGCCAAGGTGGTGGAGTCCACCATGGACTCCACCCTCCCACTTGGTTGGCTGGTTAGGGTTTGTGGAATCCTTCCGGGACTCCACCTTCCATGGTGATTTCTTTCGGAAAGTTCTAGAACATTCTAGCACCTTCCATAAATGCACCGGATCATTTCCAAACTTGGAAAGTGACTTCCTATATATGAATCTTATTCTCCGAACCATTCCGGACCTCCTCGTGATGTCCTGGATCCCATCCGAGACTCCGAACAACATTCGAACTCCATTCCATATTCATATCTACTTAAAACGACATCAAACCTTAAGTGTGTCACCCTACGGTTCGTGAACTATGCAGACATGGTTGAGACTCCTCTCCGACCAATAACCAATAGCGGGATCTGGAGATCCATAATGGCTCCCACACATTCAACGATAACTTAGTGATCGATTGAACCAATTACATAAAATACTGATTCCCTTTGTCACGCGATACTTTACTTGCCCGAGGTTCGATCATCGGTATCTCCATACCTTGTTCAACCTCGTTACCGACAAGTACTCTTTACTCGTACCGTGGTATGTCATCTCTTGTGATCTTAATCACATGCTTGCAAGCTAATCAGACGATATTCCACCGAGAGGGCCCAGAGTATATCTATCCATCATCGGGATGGACAAATCCCACTCTTGATCCATATGCTTCAACTCACACTTTCCGAATACTTAATCCCATCTTTATAACCACCCATTTACGCAGTGGCGTTTGATGTAATCAAAGCATCCTTCCGGTGTAAGTGATTTACATGATCTCATGGTCGAAGGACTTAGGTAACTATGTATCGAAAGCTTATAGCAAGTTGAACTTAATGACTTGATCTTATGCTATGCTTACTATGGGTGTGTCCATCACATCATTCACCTAATGATATGATCTTGTTATTAATAACATTCGATGTTCATGATCAGGAAACCATGATCATCTATTAATCAACAAGCTAGTTAAATGAGAGGCTTACTAGGGACTTTGGTTATTTACACAACACACATGTATCAATGTTTCCGGTTAATACAATTATAGCATGGAGTGTAAACATTTATCATGAACATTAAGATATAACAATAACTATTTTATTATTGCCTCTCGGGCATATCTCCAACACAGCTTCACCGTGAGTTCGCCATGACCGATCTCGGGGACTTGTCCTATTTCTTCGGGATCTCGGTTTCTCGCTCCGCGCCAGGGATGCTCTTGTCTCAGCGACAGTACACCATCGACCTTCTTCAGCGTGCTGGCATGCTGGATTGCAACCCGTGTGTCACTCCCATTGACACCAGTTGCAAACTGTCTGCCGATGATGGTCCTCTTGTCTCCGACGCCACCGAGTACCGGAGCTTTGCAGGAGCTCTTCAGTACTTAACCCTGACGCGTACCGACATCGCTCATGCTGTTCAGCAGGCATGTCTCTACATGCATGCTCCTCGGGAACCGCATCTCAACCTCGTCAAGCGGATTCTGCGCTACGTCCGTGGCACCCTCGACCTCGGACTTCAGCTCCACTCCACACCGGCCACGTCCCTCACCGCGTACTCCGATGCGGATTGGGCAGGTTGCCCCGACACTCGCCGATCCACCTGTGGCTATTGTGTCTATCTTGGTGACAACCTGGTGTCCTGGTCTTCTAAACGCCATGCTACTATGTCTCGCTCCAGTGCTGAGGCTGAGTAGCGTGCTGTGGCCCACGCCGTCGCCGAGTGCTGTTGGCTTCGTCAGCTTCTTCTCGAGCTTCAGCGTCCCCTTCCTGCCGCGACCGTCGTCTTCTGTGACAACGTCAGCGCTGTCTACATGGTGTGCAACCCGGTTCAGCATACGAAGCACATCGAGATTGACATCCATTTCGTTCGAGAGAAGGTGTCTCTTGGTCAGATCTGGGTTCTTCATGTGCCGTCTTCACAGCAGTTTGCCGATGTCATGATGAAGGGGCTACCATCCCAGTTATTTCTGGACTTTCGGTACAGTCTTTGTGTTCGTCCGATGCATAGACTGCGGGGAATGTTAAAGTATAAACCTGTATAGTTCTACCGACCGTATTATACTTGTATAGCTGTACATTGATACATGTATTGGTAGTTTCCTTGGTCTCCAAGGCTTTGTAACTCTGCTATATATATTGAGCCGATCATCCCATTGAGAGGTGTCTTCCCTCAAATCTATTCTCGTTTATATTTATATTGGCTTATATTATTAAAACTTGTACATACTTAGCTGGGTTTATCACACTCAAATAACGCGGATACAGTATATTTGTAGTGATCCCCTTGCAATTGAAATGTTCGTACTACTATAGTATAAAAACTGATATGCATGATAACATTAACTGGTATTTACCAAGTTTGTTTCCAGCACTAGCTAGGGTCATGCTACCTATCGGACAACCATAACACGTACCCTACCGTTTAGCTGGTATGCGTGTTAACTATTTGAGTCCACTATCAAAAGCACGAGAGATATGGAAGAAAATCTCGAGCCTCACTATATTCAAGATGAAACTCAGGTAGTGGGCGTGGGAGTCTGGGAGATGGCTCGAGATTGGACAAATATATTTGTACGTAGTGACCCTTGCAATTGAAAAGTTCGTACTATAGTAAAACTGTTATGCATGATAACATTGGGCGATCCTAGCTAGCGGTCGACCGCTCTCTTTGAGCGCAGCGGTCGATTTCCGACATTCCCGAAATAGAAATCGCGATCCATCCCTTCTTTTCCATTTTCGTCCTTAAGCGAGCGCACTTGGAAAATAAACGCGGCAGCAGGATTTGATCCCACGACCTGCAGCTTCACCCCCGTGCGCAGACCAACTAGGCTACCGTTGGTTCGTGCCACTAAGCGGGCGAATATGCTTTTGTAGTATAAATAACACGGTAAAAAGCAAAAATGGTAAACGCGCTCTAAAGTAGAAAAACTGGAAAAAACCGAATTAAATAGTGACTGCGAGGCCCACCGTTTTGATCACTTGCGTCGGTTTTCAGAGTATGATTCTTGATCAATTAATTTTACAATTCACGATTAAAAATGCAGTATGATGCGTGCGTTATTATACGAAAATTGTTGGTGTTAGCCACAATCTCTCCTAATTATGAAATTGAAACCATTTTAGTTTTAAAAAAATAACTCCGATTTAACTCACAAATTATCAACCGCTCTACTCATTATTTATCAATGGTAAATGTGAAAACTTATCGATCTAAAAAGCTAACTTCATTTAGAATATTTTATCAACTTTTTTAGCTTACAATTTATCAACCCCACGTCCCGTTATTTATCAACGGTAAATGTGAAAAATTATCGACACGTAAATCTAATTTCACTCAGAATATTTTAGCATATTTTAGCTTATAATTTATCAACCATTCGTCCAGTTATTTATCAATAGTAAATGTGAAAAGTTATCGACACGAACACCTAATTTCACTTAGAAATATTTTAGCGACTTTTTAAGCTTACAATTTATCAACCATCGTCCCGTTATTTATCAACGGTAAATATGAAAAAGTTATCGACCCGAAAAACTAATTTCATTTATAATATTTTGGGAACATTTTTAGCTCACAATTTATCAACCCCCTTCCATTATTTATGAATGGTAAATGTGAAAAGTTATCGTCCCAAAAAATAATTTCATTTAGAATATTTTAGCGACTATTTATCTTACAATTTATCAACCTCTTTTCTCGTTATTTATCAACGGTAAATGTGAAAAGTTATCATCCAAAAAAACTAATTTTATTTAGAATATTTTAGCGACTATTTATCTTACAATTTATTAACCCCTTTTCTCGTTATTTATCAACGGTAAATGTGAAAAGTTATCATCCTAAAAACCTAATTTTATTTAGAATATTTTAGCGACCATTTATCTTACAAATTATCAACTCATTTTCTCGTTATTTATCAATGGTAAATGTGAATAATTATCAACCCAAAAAAGCTAATTTCATTTAGATTATTTTGCGACTTTTTTTGGCTCAAAAGTTATCAACCATCTTCTCTTTATTTATCAATGGTAAAACGGGAAAAGTTATCGACCCGAAAAGTTAATTTCATTTCAACTATTTTGACAAAAAATTTAGCTCACAAGTTATCAACCCCACGTCTCATTATTTATCAGCGGGTAAAATAAAAAAGTTACAAACCCCAAAAGTTAAATATCATTTCAAATATTTTAGCAATATTTTTAGTACATAAGTTTTCAAACCTTATGCATGCTATTTATCAACGGTAACATGTGAAAAGTTACCGACCTGAAAAGCCAACTAAGTTGAAAAGTGATATTTATTTAAGTTGTAAGTGGTAGTTCATTTGAGTCGCAATTGGTTCCCTACCCGTTATTTTCCCCTCTAAAAACCACTAGCCCAAAAAGGGAATTTACAAAATTAGTCGAAATAATATGAATTTATATACAAAAGTAGAAAAAAAGGGAATTAACAAAAGGCTAATTTCATTAAGAATATTTTAGCTACTCTTTTTTTTAATTTACAAGCTATCAACCCAGTGCCCCGTTATTTACCAACGGTAAATGTAAATAACTACCAACCCTAAAAAGCTAATTTCATTCAGAATATTTTAGCGTCTCTTTTTAGTTTACAAGCTATCAACCCGGTGCCCCGTTATTTATCAACGGGAAATATAAATAACTATCAACCCTATAAAGTTGATTTCATTTACAATATTTTAGCGACTATTTTTTAGTTTGCAAGCTATCAACCCGGTATCCCATTATTTATCAACGGTAAATATAAATAACTACCAACCCTAAAAAGTGTTTTATTTAGAATATTTAGCGATTATTTTTAATTTACAAGCTACCAACCCGGTGCCCCGTTATTTATCACCGGTAAATATGAATAACTACCAACCCTAAAAAGTATTTTATTTAGCATATTTAGCAATTATTTTTAATTTACAAGCTATCAACCCGGTGCCCCGTTATTTATCACCGGTAAATATGAATAACTACCAACCCTAAAAAGTATTTCATTTAGAATATTTTAGTGACTCTTTTTTAGTTTGCAAGCTATCAACCCGGTGACCCGTTATTTATCAATGGTAAAAATAAATAACTATCAACTCTAAAAAGTATTTTATTTAGAATATTTAGTGATTATTTTTAATTTACAAGCTATCAACCCGGTGCCCCGTTATTTATCACTGGTAAATATGAATAACTACCAACCCTAAAAAAAAGTATTTCATTTAGAATATTTTACTGACTCTGTTTTAGTTTGCAAGCTATCAACCCGGTGACCCGTTATTTATCAATGGTAAAAATAAATAACTATCAACCCTAAAAAATTAATTTCATTTAGAATATTTTAGCGACTCCTATTTTTGTTTACAAGTTATCAACCCGGTGCCCGTTATGTATCAAAGGTAAATATAAATACCTAGCAACCCTAAAAGTTTATTTTAATTTAGAATATTTTAGCAACTTTTTTTTACCTTACAACTTAAAACGGTACTTAATTTGAGTAGCAAGTGGTAGTTCATTTGAGTTGCAAGTGAATCTCCCACCCGTTATTTCCCCCCTAAAAACCACAAGCCCGAAAAAGGGAATTATAATAGTTGGTTAAAAGAAACATGAATCAGCTTACATAGTAATAAAAAAAGGGAATTGTAAAAAATGGAATTGAAAAAAGGGAATTGGGAAAAAGTTAATCCAAATAACATGAATTTAATAAAAAAAATAATGACATAAAATGTAAAATAAAAAAGAGAATTGACAAAAGGGAATTGAAAAAGTTTGCAACAAAAAATTATGCATAAAAATTGCATCAATAAAATTATGCAGGACGGAAAAAGTAAATAACAGTAAAGTAATTTAAAAATCAGGCTTCCCATAATCCGAAAAAAGGAAGTTTCCAAAAAAGTAACTAAAATCACGCTAGGATAAGAAAAAAGGAAATATATCTAATCGTGCAGGGCAGAAAATTAAAGGCACGAGATTAGTGCGAATTAAATGTGTGGGTTGCGGGATTTGTGGAAGGACTTAAATGCGTTAAATTAGTGCGAATCAAATACGCGATATTTGTGGAAAGAATTAAATGCGTGGAATTAACAGGGCGCGATGAATTAAATGCGCGCGGAATTTACGGAAAACGACAAAAATGGAAAGGGAATTGTGTCGCTCCCGTGAGCGCTCCCGCGCCAAGAAACCAGACCGCGTGGGGCGGTCGATCGCCAGGGAGGGAATTCGGATAACATTACTCGTAAACACACCAATTATGCTAAGAACCAACAAAGTCCAACGACTAAAAATAGGAGTAACACAAGGTAAACTGTTTGTTTCCAGCACTAGCTAGGTAGGGTATCGGAACGAGAACCATAACACACGAACCCTACCTTTGGTATGCGTGTTAACTATTTGAGTCCACTATCAAAGCACGAGACATGGAAGAAAATCTCGAGCCTCACTATATTCAAGATGAAACTCAGGTAGTAGTGGGCGTGGGTAATGGCTCGAGCTTGGACAGCAGGCTGATGATATCTTTGATAGACGGCCGATCCTCACGCTCCGGCCGGACACACATGAGCCCGGTGACCATGACACGCTCTATCTGCCATTGCCACTGCTCGAACTCCTCTCTCAGCCGTTCATCCGTCATCCCAAGGATCGCGTTCCTGCCGTGACACTCCCTGACGGCGCCGACGAGGCTGTTCTGGTCTCCGCACCCCGGCAGAGTTCCCCGTGGCACCGAAGGCTTTGCTCCGGTGACCACCTCCAGCAGCAGCACCCCGAAGCTGTATATGTCGGAGGCCGGGTTCAGGGCGCCGGTCTCCATGTACTTGGGGTCCATGTAGTCCATGCTCCCGATCACGGTGGTCCGAGGCGTTCCGCCGCCGCCTCCGTGGCGGGTGACCTGGCGCACGAGCCCGAAGTCGCCGAGCTTGGCCTGGAAGCCCTCGCCGAGCATCACGTTGCTGGGCTTGATGTCGCGGTGCAGCACGTAGCGCGTGGCTGAGTCGTAGGCGCCGGTGTGGAGGTACTCGACGGCGGAGGCGATGCCGAGGAGGATACCGTACCTCTGGGGCCACGTCAGCGGCGTCTTGCCGCCGTGGAGGTGGTCGCTGACGCTGCCGTTGGGCTGGAGCTCGTACACGAGCAGCAGCCTGCCGCCGTCGTCGCACCAGCCGATGAGCCTGAGCAGGTTCTTGTGGCGGAGCTGGCACAGGGTCTCGATCTCGTGCACGTAGTTCTTCCGGTTCCTCTCGATCTCCTGCCTCTCCCGCACCCGGTTCTTCCGGTTCCTGTTCGACGTGGGCTGCCGCATCATCTTCACCGCCACCTCTCCCAGGTCCGGCAGCCCACCTCTGTACACGTCGCCGAAGCAGCCATTGCCGACCTTCCGATCCATGGAGAAGTTATCGGTCGCGGCTACCAGCTCGGAGTACGAGAATTTCCTTGTAACTTTGAATTTTTTCCAGGAGATCGAGTAACATGATTAATTCAGTAGAGGGATTTGATCAAGTAATATTTTTTGTTTAACTGAGTAACTAAATTGTATCCGCGATAAGTATTATTTACCTGGCAAAACCTTTTGATCCAAGCACCGTCTTCGTCTATGCATAACAGTAATATAGACAAGAGTACCGACTAAACCGGCTAACAAAATTGCAGCGACAGATAGGAATATCACCCACATTTTTGTCTCAGCATGAGATGGATCTGCCAGCAAAGTAGCAATTAATTAATACACGTAGTGTTAAATAGCTAAGCTATTTAAAAAATCCTTGAAAATATCCTACATATTCCAGTTTAAAATAGTTTATTTATGCTTTGAATTTTACTGCCTATTTTTTCGTCCTAACTTGAATTCTATTTTCTTGTTTTTTTTGGGTTAATATAACTCCCCAAATGATCATATCCCAGACCCAGAGCACTTGAAGGAGTATCTCCCATGCTAGTTTCTGTAATGGGGAAATTGCTTATGTAATTAATTCTTTGAAATATGCATGAATAAAAACATCTAGTGTTTGCACATATATTTCCTGATAATATACAAACACTGTAAATAAAATTAATATTCATATATGATGCATAATATCATATTCTGTGACCAATATTTGTACGCATAAACTTTGTCCCGTAATAAGTTATAGGGATGCAGTTTTTCAGAGGGTGTAGAACCCTTGTAAGCATGGTTTTAATTATCCTTAGTTCCTTACATAAATATGGTGGTGGTGGGGTGTGTGTGGCGATGCGATTAAACCTTGGCATTTGTGTCTTTATTCAAATATATACCTTTACGCCAATTTTTTTGAGAAAAATTCCACTCATCTTACAGGTGAAGGATGCGGCCGACTGGCATGTGTACCGGCATGCAGATGACATCAGCAACTCAAGTGGCAGATTTAAGTTAGCGAGCACGTGGTCATAGTGGCGGCGCAGCGGTTGTTTGGGAGGGCCGGGGAGCAGGCTTCGTGAGTGGCCTCATCAGCAGGATGTGTGAGGAATGGCCCCGGAGAGTTCCCGTGGGATGGATTGAGGCTTTAATGTGCAATGTCATCGGTTGGGTGCTGCCTTGTCGAAGGTGTTGGATCGAATATCTCCTTCGGGGTGATATCCTCTAGCCCGATGATGATTAGTCCAGCTAACATCAGGGTGCAAGCGGCGCATCCTTCTTGAAATCATTGTCTTGGAGTGTTGCACACTTTGTCATCTCGTATGTGGCCTAGCTGGTGAAATGGTTCACGCTTATAGGATTTTTGTGAATTTTGGAGATGTTGTCGTCAGGCATATCTTATGTGGATAGCATTTGGAAAAGAAAAAATGAAACGGTGTCTAGGAGGAACTAGAAACACTATTGATATAGTAGAAACAAGACTTGGCGTGACAATTCCAGTAATTCGTCCCTGACAGGGATCGAACTCTGGTCGTTAGGGTGCGCCATTGCGACCCCACGTCTAGATAGCATTTGGGTTTTCATCTCTTTTTGTAAGCTGACTTTGTTCGCCATGAATACATGATCCAATTTTACAATTTTTTACTTTCCCGAAGCCTTTATTGTCTCGGTGAAACCTGTTTTTTTTCTGGAAATTTTATATCACCTGAAGTACATTTAAATAAGAACATGCTGACATACATTTCAATACTGCCCTCTCACTCTCAGCTCTAGGTAAGGTCTATATGAAGCATATCTATATTCGATTCGACATTCGAGCGATGTGGACTCACCATTAATCGAGGGTGAAGACGATGAACCGTACGTACGAAGGTGAGAGTGATCGGGGCCGGTGCACATGATGACATGATGTTAGTATGCAACGTGGCAGGGACCTGCGTTCTGGCATGGACCAGAATGGAACTACGTACACCATATATCATTTTCTGAGAAGAAACCTTTTGTTTTCATTCTCCCGACATAGGGATAATTAATATCGATAATGGTGCGATCATCGAGAGGCTAGACATGAGAATGCGCCGCATCATATCGATAGATACAGTCTAGCGCTTTGGTTGGTTTTGTAAGATCTTTGCCTAGTAGTGAGATAGGATTTGATTGCTTTCCAAATAAGTAAAAAGGCAAACCACTAAACTTTAGAGGGTACTTTAAATAGAAAATCTTTTTTTTTTGAGAAACACAGTACAAACGCAGACGCTCACATACACGCGCATACACTCACCCCTATGAACGCATACACGCACACCCTACCCCTATGAGCACCTCCGGAAGACTGAGCCGGCGGATTGGATCTTGAAATTGACGAAGTCACCACAGGCGCCTCGCTGTCGACGGGAACGTCGCCTCCCACTGAATTAATATTTCGCCTTTATGAGACACACAGATGTCAAACCTGGAGTTTGAACTCTGGTGGGCTGGGGATACAACCATCCTCCTAACCACCCAACCTCAGGTTGGTTCTCTTAAATAGAAAATCTTGGTGTGTAGATAACTGCCATGCATGTTGCATGAGTTCCATTTGCTCGATTGGTTCTCAAGTGCCGAAGATGTACAAAGGTGTCTCTTGGCATGAAAAACAATGTTGCCAAAGAGACTTTCCAGTAATTTTGCACACAAAAATTGCTTTCCTTTTTTTAATCTCAAAAAATGGTTAAAATGGTATTTTTGTGAATCACCTACCAAGAATATCGTCCAAAATGGGCACCATTCCTATTCTCACTCAAAGTAGACCACATTAGGGCACGTACAATGGGGTGATGTCAGCCTTCCCTTAGAGATGCCACGTCAGATTTTTGCTTAGTTGGAGGAGAGAGAATGAAGAGAGAGATGGCTGTCTTCCCTTAGCTAAGGGATCATCTCTTCGAAAATAAGGGAAGACTATTTTCTCCATTGTATCACATATGTCTTCCCTTAGCAACAAATTTCCTACCAAAATTTAATTATTCATATTAATTGCTAGAGATGGCTGTAAGAGATAATGCATTGTATGACTTATATCTAATGCCTTCTCTAGCTGATGTGGAGGGGTAAGGGAAGGCATGCCTTCTCTACCATTGTACATGCCCTTATGTGTACAATTCCAACCTTTCTACCTACTTTCCACAATTTGAAGGACTCTATCCAAATTTTAAGAAAGTATGCCAAGTTTAAGCTACAGGCTGAAGCAAATGGTTATCTCTCGGAATTGGCCATCCCACCTTTTATAGTTTTTTCTGACAATTGCAGTGGTGCGATTTTCCATGGAAATTTTGTACTTCATTCACAAAAGAGTTATTTGGCGCTAATAAAATGGAAAATCTAACTATTGTGACAAAAGGTTGAAAACACTAGTTGACAATGTTGTTTATGATGCCAATATGAAGCTCAAATTATAATTAAGTACGAGTGTATGACATAGATTTGTCCATCAACATGATCATCTAGGTAGAAATCCAAGTTAACTCATGCATGATAGCATTTTTGTGAAGTTTTTTTTATTCCAACTTAGCGTATTGCAAGTTTAGTATTTTCATGGGAACTAAATAACATACAAGGACTCCATGACGTGTTTTTTATTTTTTGAATTTCCTTTGACTGCGTTCAAATTTGGTTCAAAACGGCCGACATGAGCATTCCTCGTAGTGGTTCGAATTTTTGAAATTGCCTTTTGGATACCGCATATGACTCGTCCAGGTCACCTTAAAATGATTTTTGCCATTTTTTTAACCAAACCGTATGATAGCCATGGTTCATATTTGGCCAACTTTTCAAATATCATCTGGAACTCAAAAATAAAATGGACTTAGCTACAAGGCGAAGAAAATTGCCATATCTTGGGATTGGCCATCCCACTAGTTATAATTTTTAGAAAATTATCACGATGCAATTTTGCAATAGACTTTTTGCACTTCTTTCATAGAAAATTTTAATTTTGCACTAATAAAATGAAAAATCAAATTATTGTGACAAAAAAAAATGAAAAATCGAGTTAGTTCTGTGCTTTATCATGCCAATGTGAAGCTATGTATCGATGTTGGGCAAATTATGATGAAGTGTGACATGGATTGAGCCACCAACATGATCATATAAGTGGAAAGACAAGTTAACTTATACGCATGATACCATTTTTTTAAGTTTTTTTTTCAAATTAGCATATTGCAAATTTATTATTTTTTTTCCTAGAAACTAGGTAACATAAAAGGACACCATGCATTTTTTGAATTTACTTTAGTTGAATTAACAGTTTGGTCAAACAAGTATCTTGCGGGAAATACTCGGCAAAGCTTCTGGTTTGCCGATTATTTGTTTGTTTTGCAGAGTGTAAGACTCGGTAAAATTTTAGTTTTTTGAATTTTTTTTGTTTGTTTTTTGTTTGTCGAGTGTTGGTTTACCGAGTAGTAAGATTTGCATACTTTCCAGCATTTGCCCAACAGCTCGGATATATATATATCTTCTGCTACCCATAATCGCATCCAGCTGCTTCTAGGATTTCATGGCAGAGCTAGAGTCTCGTTTTGGTGCATAGTAAACTCCCGATCGACCTGTTAGTCTTTTTTGTGAAATGTGTGGTGCTGTAAAACATAAGCTCGTAACTCAGCAAGCTTGTTACTAGTGTCTCGGCCGTTGGGCCTTTATTTAATTTAAAGCCGGATACTTTGTGTCATTTATCTAAAAATTTATACATGTACTCCTACTGTTTAGTAAAAAAAATCGTGATTGTTGTTTAAATTTATTTAAACTAATACAAAGATGATAATTATGCAAAGGAGGGAGTAGTAGTTACCTGTTGAGTGGAAGGACCAAGCGAGCAGCTGATGCGACTCGCTGAGGAGCCCGGTGGCAGCCGAGAACCCGACGGCCGCGTCCTGCACCAGACCAGCGTCGTCCTTGAGATCCATCGTCGCACTGAGTTCGTATGTAACTGCCGATTCTGCCTCGCCGGTTCGCAGCATCACCTTCACCACCTTCGACTCACCGTCGTAAGTGATGTTCGCCCACAAGGCGCCGTAGAGGCTCAACGGTGGCAGGTTTCTGGTCCGGTTAGACCTGATGCCGTTCAGGTCGATGCCGATGTGGTCGCCCTTGCCATCTTTGGGGTCCCAGCCGTTGTTCCAGCGCGTGTCGAACTCCACGGCGAGGGTGTGAGGCGGCCGTAGGGAGTCGGCGTCGCCGGTGGTGTTGGGGTTGCTGAAGAGCCCGAGGAGGCCACCGTCGGAGCTCGGCGGTGGGATCGTCGCCGGGAACGGTCCGATGAAGAAGGTCATGCCGTCCCCCCGTGAGACGTTGCTGCTGCCATGGATGGCGAAGTGGAAGGTGGTGGTGAAGCTGGCCCTCTTGCCGGTGCGGTCGTCCCACAGGCGCACGGGCTGCGGGTGAGCGGCGCGGCCGGTGAGGTTAGAGGCGTCGTCGGTGAGGATGATCCGGTCGCTGCCGGCGTAGGAGGCGTTGATGAGTTTGAGCTGTTGGCGGTCCCGAGGGATGGTGAAGTCGTAGTCAAAGGATAGCGCGGCGGCGCGGAGAGCCGTGTAGGTGGCAAGGAACAGGTAGCAGCTGAGGTACGTCGGTACTTGATGGCACCTTGAATACGCCATGGAGCTTACTAGCTTGCTTATGCAGGAGAAGGCAGGATTGAACAAGTATTTATTGGTTACAAGCTCTCTAGCCACACACCCACACATTTGTGAATCGTAGAGGGAGTATCATGATTCATGGCTGACAACATTGCGGCCACTTTATTCCTCCGCTTTTAATCACCTTGAATCCTGGGTTGAGACAATATCAAACCTTGTAAAAACCAAATATGTGGAAAAATCAACATTGGCAATATCAAATATATGTAATATGAACATATATTTTATGATGATAATGATACATGTTGATATCTTTCCAACATATATTTGACCAAACTTTACAAATTTGAAACGAACAAAGTAAGTATATCATGTCATAACAAAGTAACTTTCGGTACGCATCTAGATTGTCGTGCAACAACCACAAATGTATGATCTCTCCATCCACAATTAGTTGGCGGACATGTATTTTAAGATTCAACTTTGGCCAGTAATTTGATCAACAAAACTTTGGTTCCATGCTATAAAAGTTATATTGTTGAATTCATATCCAAATAAAGTTTCTTATGACATAAAATATTTTATACTTTATTGTTCAAATTAATGGTTAAAGTTGGAGCACGAAAAACAAGGACATCATATAAATATGGATAGAGGGAGTAGCGTAGCGGGGCTTTTGTTTCTTAGTTTTCTTTTATTTTTTTAGCTGTGTGCATCCGTACTGCCATTAGGGTGTTGCGTTGTTGCAGAGGCTGGATGTAATTGGTATCTTATGATATTAATATATTCCCTTTATCGAAAAAATGAGGCCCATATGTGTACAAGACTAACTATTGAATTCCTGAAGTTCTAACATTTGCACAAAGTTTAGTCTCACGTTGCTAAATGGGAATGCGAGAGATTAATGTTAGAAGATAGGGCTTCTTAAGTTCGGTTGTTTGGCTCATGGCCTATTGGATATTGCTTAAGTAAAAAACCATAAAATTATATTTCAGTAGTTTTAAAAAGTTTTGAATAGCATCACATATATATAAGGATGCCACTTACTACATATGTGTAAAATTAGAAAATGGTATATCAAATATTACATATATTACTTATTAACATTTTGTCCCTTTCCCCTTAAAATTAACACATTTATTTATTAAAGTTTATAGGTAGGTATAGAACAACTTTATGTATTTTTACAAAAAAGTGTTCAGGTTTTTTGAAATCCGGCAGCGTGTTTAAAAAAAAAACATACAGCAACATAAGTGGGATCATTTGTTGTTTTTCGAGGTATTTGTTGATAACTTAACTACTATATTAAAGGGCAACCAACTTCTTTTTGGGGGAGTTTTGGGCCTATTTTGACTGCTCTTGACATGCCGACACGTGTTAACTATTGTGGTTCATTTCTGCTGTTTATGTTTCGTGTGCAATTTTGGTGGAGCGTTGCAGTTTAAGTTACCATTGTGCATGTTTTCTTCCTCACATAGCAGTGGTTCTCTTTTGTATGTTGGGTGCGTGTAGCATTTTCCGGTTGTTCTGCCGCAGTGCTCTTTCCGTTGTTCTGGGTGGTGGGGCCGCTGGTCATGTGGTGGCCTGGTGTGCACATGACACGTTGAATTCCTGAGTCTTCTCCAATTCTCTCCGCCCCTCCGTCGATCCCCTTCCCTCGCTTGTCGGTTGCTGCACTGCCCAGGCCGGTGCCCTGCATAGGGTTCCATGCTTCTCCCCCAAATTTGTTGGAGCACGTTGAGGCGCAAGGCGTGGTGGACTTCCCACCTCTCTCCCCAGGTTTCCTCCCCTTCCCGAAATCCCTGATTTTAAATTCGATTTGGCGATTTCAGGCGTCTAGACTCCCTTGATTCAGGCACTTCCTCGGGAGGGAGAGGAGGGCGTCCAGCTCCTCCGCGCCACCGTCCGCCCCGGGAGGGAGGGGAGGGCGTCCAGCTCCTTCTCCATGTCGCCAGCCGACTCCGGAGGAGGGACATGAGCTACTTCTCCCCTACGCCGCCAACCGCCTTGGGAGGGAGAGGAGGGCGTGCCGCGCAGATGCCTGCCTCGGTAGGAAGGACGGTGATCGAGGGTAAGAGGAGGGTGGATGCAACAGGGATCCCACCACCATCTGATCTGGCTGCCACTCTCCATGACGTCTTCCTCTGTTCTTGACATACTCAGCTTCTCTCTGGTACTTTGTTATGTTGTTGCTCAGTTTCTTTTTGTTCTATTGGTTTGGTTTCCTACAGGTTACGTGCACTGGATTTCCAATAAATCTTTGTTAGATGATTAATAGCCTTTTACAGTACATGTTTTAGTGTTGCCACTTAGGTACTAGGTTGTAGAAGAAAATAGGTAGTTCAACCTAATATATTGGATTTTACAGAAAATACGTTTTTCATATATACTGTGAGTTAGATACATCATATGTCTTGCAAGTTTTTCGTCCAGTAGCAGGGAGATACTGAAATCTGGCCAGAACCATATCATAACACATTGTCACACTCCCAGAAGTTTTGTACTGAATGTGATTTTTGAGCTGAACTTTTAGATCCAATTATTCCGAAGGGAACTTAAATCCTTTCAGCACTTCAACTTTCTTTATGTGACTGTCTCTTGAAGATTCAGTCAATTACTCCAGTCATTCATAGGTGTTAAAAGTAGCAGATTCCTGTCTAAAAACTAATCAAACTTGCATCTAATAAGATTGATATTCTTAACTGTTTTAGTAGCAAGTTCCAGACTATAATAGTAATACTTTTTTTTCAGATTTCTTGAGATTGTTTTGCTAATGCTCCCCTAGCCACCACCCGGACGGTGACAATAGGAATGCTCTTTTGTTCTTCAGCTCATACAGCTACATCAAAGGAGTGGTGTGCCACCGCTTATTTATGAAGTATACTTAAATGTAGTATTCCTGTGTTAAGTAGCTCTGCTCCCTAAATAAAGTCATGCAAACGTGTTAAGTGCTCTGTAGGACGATTGGAGTATTGCAGTTAAGGGAGTAGTTTGTAAGAATTTGATCTCATTTTCTGCTCCCGTGTTAATTTGTTCTGCTGCTCAACTCGAAAGTATAGCACTACATGCTACATAGGTGATAATGTTTTTTTTACTCCATCCAAGTTTCACCAAGTCTGTTCCTTGAAAAGCTCCCAACATCAACTATTAAACCTACTTGCTTGCCTACCGAGTACTTCTGAAGAAAAGATATCAGTAGCACGCGGGCTAGTTTCTGAGATAAAGACCTCACCTTCTTTTAGCCTTGATACACATAATTCAAATAAAGAAGATGCACTTTCCCCATATGTACCCAAAGGTTGTCGTGAGTATTAGTCCGTTAGATCTTTATGAGAATACCATTTACAAGCTTCCATATTTGCTGACTACTTTTCAGAGATTATACATAAATTTCAAGTCAACTCTGAATAGTCTGAACTTGTTTTAATAATTTCTAACTATTGAGCATGTAAGTCATTCTCATTTTTCGAGTTGATTTAAGTGAACAGCAAAAGGAGCTTTTTTTTTGGTGAACCTATACTAGACCTGGAATGCAGCGTGTAGTGCTATGGCAGGTGTTATGGAACAACTTAAGCTACGAAAAACTAATTGATGCCATATATGGAATGCATACGTGTTCCTAGGCTGTGTTGGCTTTGAGTGATTAAAACAATATTTTCTGTTTACAGTTTAAGGAGCAGTCCGTTCAGAGTTCATATCATGCATCCGCTAAAAAATCAATTCCAAGTTTTGTTTGTTATTTTGCTGTTTCTGTAACTCCATCACCTCAATTTAAGTACTTCGCAACTTCCTTAGATGATACAGTATATATTATCTAACTGCCAATCTATCTGTCCTGCTATGAATTAGGCAATTATAATGAAGTTAAGACTACTCTCATCTTAAATTGGAGACTTTACCATTCTTTTTAAGGTAAACAGAGGCATTTATTTTGTTAAGAAGCTGTATTGGCCTATTTGACATCCAGTGGGTTAACACTACTTACTGTTGTTTCGTTTTAACTTTCCTTATATAATACAATACCTATAATGTAGATGTATCTAAATATAGCCGGTCACTACAAATTTCTCATCCAACCCAGCCATGTTCATGCATATTCAGGAAACCAGAATAAGCGGAATACCACCTGTTAATGAAGCTAAATTTTAAATCTCTCTTGAAGATGTCATGAAAAAGTTGGAGGACATAGAGAAAAATCTTCCAAGTATTGAGACTAAATTGGGAATATTACTTGATAACACTGATAAACTTGATAAATCTCTAGGAGGAATTAATGAAAGAATTGCTGTCTTAGAAACTTGTGCTATCCATGATAATCAAACCCATAGGATTGGTGAACTTGAAGAAGCTATGGGAACCTTGGGTTCAACTTTTTTTTCTCTTAAGTTTAAGGAGAAAGCTTATGTGGGTAAGGAGCAAAAGTTCATATATGTCTCTAAGGTGCCAAAGCCAAAGAACTATTATAAGCCTAAAATTGATAAAGCCCTTAGTACCACTATGGGAAATTTAGATAATGGAGCATCTAAGATACCTATTGTGACAAGTTGTGTTTTTAAGGAAAATCATGATGTTGATGCTTCTTCTCTTGATGTTACTTGATTTACACTTTCTGCGCCTAGCTGAAAGGCGTTAAAGAAAAGCGCTTATGGGAGACAACCCATTATTTTTATTTCTGCAATTTTTGTTTTATATTTGAGTCAAGGTGCTTGTTACTACTGTAGCAATACCTTTGTATCTTTACTTTATTGCATTGTTGTGCCAAGTAAAGTCTTTGATAGAGAGTTGATACTAGATTTGGATTTCTGTGCAGAAACAGATTTTTAGCTGTCACGAATTTTAGCTGTTCTCTCTGTAGGAGAATCTAAAAATTCTGAAAAAAATTCGTGAGTAATCCTCAGATATGTATGCAACTTTCATTCAATTTGAGCTTCTTCATCTGAGCATGTTAAGTGCCTCGAAAAAATTCGTCTTTACGGACTGTTCTGTTTTGACAGATTCTGCCTTTTATTTCACATTGCCTCTTTTACTGTGTTGAGTAGATTTCTTTGCTCCATTAACTTTCAGTAGCTTTGGGTAATGTCCAGAAGTGTTGGGAATGATTGTGTCCTCTATGAACATGTGAATTTTTGATTATGCACTAACCCTCTAATGAGATTGTTTTGAGTTTGGTGTGAAGGAAGTTTTCAAGGGTCAAGAGAGGAGGATGATATAATATGATCAAGAAGAGTGAAAAGTCTAAGCTTGGGGATGCCCCCATGGTTTATCCCTGCATATTTCAAGAAGACTCAAGCATCTAAGCTTGGGGATGCCCAAGGCATCCCCTTCTTCATCGACAACTTATCAGGTCACCTCTAGTGAAACTATATTTTTATTCCGTCACATCTTATGTGCTTTACTTGGAGCGTCTGTACGCTTTTATTTTTGTTTTTGTTTGAATAAATTCGGATCCTAGCATTCCTTGTGTGGGAGAAAGACACGCTCCGCTGTTTCATATGAACACTGGTGTTCTTAGCTTTACTTTTAATGTTCATGGCGAAGGTTGAAAACCGCTTCGTTTATTGCTATTTGGTTGGAAACAGAAAATGCTTCATGTGGTAATTGGTATATTATCTTGAATAATTTGATACTTGGCAATTGTTTTGAGCTCTCAAATAGATCATGTTTAAGCTCTTGCATCATGTAGTTTGAACCTATTAGTGGAGAATTACTGTAGAGCTTGTTGAAATTTGGTTTGCATGATTGGTCTCTCTAAAGTCTAGATATTTTCTGGTAAAGGTGTTTGAACAACAAGGAAGACAGTGTAGAGTCTTATAATGCTTGCAATATGTTCTTATGTAAGTTTTGCTGTACCGGTTCATACTTGTGTTTGCTTCAAACAACCTTGCTAGCCAAAGCCTTGTACTGAGAGGGAATGCTTCTCGTGCATCCAAAACCTTGAGCCAAAACTTATGCCATTTGTGTCTACCATAACTACCTACTATGTGGTATTTCTCTCCCATTCCAAGTAAATTGCTTGCGTGCTACCTTTAAAAATTTCATTCCTTGTCTTTGCAATATATAGCTCATGGGAAAGTAGCTTAAAAACTATTGTGGTAAAGAATATGTCGCTTATGTATCTTATTTCTTATAAGTTGCTTGTTGAGCGGTAACCATGATTCTGGGGACGCCATCAACTGTTCTTTTGTTGAATATCATGTGAGTTGCTATGCATGTTCGTCTTGTCTGAAGTAAGGGTGATTTGCCATGAGTTGAATGGTTTGAGTATGCATATTGCTACAGAAGAACATTGGGCCGCTAACCAAAGCCATGTATCATGGTGGAAGTTTCAGCTTGGACACTAATCCTCAATCTCTTATGAGAATATTATCTGTTATTGAATACTTAAGCATTAAAGAGGAGTCCATTATCTGTTTTCTATGTTGTCCCGGTATGGATGTCCTCAAGTTGAGATTTATCAAAAACGAGAAATCAAATGCGATCTATCTCCTTGGACCTTTGTACACGTGACATAGAGGTACCCATTTGTGACACTTTTTTGAAACATATGTAATGCAATGATAATCCATGGAAATCCGAGCTAATTAGGACAAGGTGCGAGCACTATTGGTATTCGATGCATGAGGCTTGCAACTTATAGGATGTTTTATGCATAACACATATGAATTATTACTACCGTTGACAAAATTGTTTCCATGTTTTCAAAATAAAAGCTCTAGCACATGAGTAATCCCTGCTTCCCTCTGCGAAGGGCCTTTCTTTTACTTTATGTTGAGTCAGTTTACCTACTTCTTTCCATCTTAGAAGCAAACACTTGTGTCAACTGTGTGCATTGATTCTTACATACTTGCTTATTTGCACTCATCATATTACTTTGTGTTGACAATTATCCATGAGATATACATGTTAAAGTTGAAAGCAACTGCTGAAACTTATATCTTCCTCTGTGTTGTTTCAAAACCTTCTATTAAGAATTTATTGCTTTATGAGTTAACTCTTATGCAAGACTTATTGATGCTTGTCTTGAAAGTACTATTCATGAAAAGTCTTTGCTATATGATTCAGTTGTTTAGTCATTATCTATACCATTGCTTTGAATCACTTCATTCATCTCATATGCTTTACAATAGTATTGATCAAGAATATGATGGTAGCATGTCACTTCAGAAATTATCCTTGTTATCGTTTACCTACTCGAGGGCGAGTAGGAACTAAGCTTGGGGATGCTTGATACGTCTCAAACGTATCTATAATTTCTTATGTTCCATGCTAGTTTTATGACAATACTCACATGTTTTATATACACTTTATATCATTTTGATGCATTTTCCGGCACTAACCTATTAACAATACGATACCTCTGATATACTGATTTCTAATTTGGTTACCAATACATATTTCACTCTATGTTATTTCAAAACTAAAAGAAATTCATGGAGATTCAAAATGATTTTTGTATTGCAGTTATCATCCAAGTATGCTCCTGGACATGCTTTTCTTTAGTTATTTCTTTTTCCTCGAAAATACAGGCTAAAGTTGGATTATGGCAATTAGACGTACTGAAGAATGGAAGTATTGTTCTATCCCTTCGATTCTATATGGATGGAAAGAACAAAATAGCTGCAAATATGGCCCTGCATAGGCATACTTCTTTTTCTCCTAGATGAACAGATGGTACATCTGGGATGCACTGAAGGAGATATGCCCTAGAGGCAATAATAAAATGGTTATTATTTATATCTTTATGTTTATGATAAATGTTTATATATCATGCTAGAATTGTATTAACCGAAACATTAGTACATGTGTGATATGTAGACAAACAAGAAGTCCCTAGTATGCCTCTTAAACTAGCTTGTTGATTAATGGATGATTAGTTTCATAATCATGAACATTGGATGTTATTAATAACAAGGTTATGTCATTGTGTGAATGATGTAATGGACACACCCAATTAAGCGTAGCATAAGATCTCGTCATTAAGTTATTTGCTATAAGCTTTCGATACATAGTTACCTAGTCCTTATGACCATGAGATCATGTAAATCACTTATACCGGAAAGGTACTTTGATTACACCAAACACCACTGCGTAAATGGGTGGCTATAAAGGTGGGATTAAGTATCCGGAAAGTATGAGTTGAGGCATATGGATCAACAGTGGGATTTGTCCATCCCGATGACGGATAGATATACTCTGGGCCCTCTCGGTGGAATGTCGTCTAAATGTCTTGCAAGCATATGAATGAGTTCATAAGAGACCACATACCACGGTACGAGTAAAGAGTACTTGTCAGGAGACGAGGTTGAACAAGGTATAGAGTGATACCGAAGATCAAACCTCGGACAAGTAAAATATCGCGAGACAAAGGGAATTGGTAATATATGTGAATGGTTCATTCGATCACTAAAGTCATCGTTGAATATGTGGGAGCCATTATGGATCTCCAGATCCCGCTATTGGTTATTGGTTGGAGTGAATACTCAACCATGTCCGCATAGTTCACGAACCGTAGGGTGACACACTTAAAGTTGGATGTTGAAATGGTAGTACTTGAATATGGAATGGAGTTCGAATATTTGTTCGGAGTCCCGGATGAGATCCCGGACATCACGAGGAGTTCCGGAATGGTCCGGAGAATAAGATTCATATATAGGATGTCATTTTATGTGAAATAAAATGTCGCGGAAGGTTCTATGGAAGGTTCTAGAAGGTTCTAGAAAAGTCCGGAAGAAACCACCAAGGAAGGTGGAGTCCACATGGGACTCCACCTCCATGGCCGGCCAGCCCTAGATGGGGTGGAGTCCCAAGTGGACTCCACCATAGGGGGCCGGCCACCCCCCACATGGGAGGTGGAAATCCCACCTTTGGGTGGGAGTCCTAGTTGGGCTAGGTTTCCCCCTCTTATGGAAGGTTTTGGTTTCGGGTCTTATTCGAAGACTTGGACACCAACACTTGGGATCCACCTATATAATGAGGGGCCAAGGGAGGGGGCCGGACTACCCCAAGACCACAAGCTGGCCGCCCCATTGAAGTGGCCGGCCACCCCCTCCCAAACCCTAGCCGCCCCCCTCTCCTCCATATCTCCCGCGTAGCTTAGCGAAGCTCCGCCGGACTTCTTCACCGCCACCGACACCACGCCGTCGTGCTGTCGGATTCAAGAGGAGCTACTACTTCCGCTGCCCGCTGGAACGGGAGGTGGACGTCGTCTTCATCAACAACCGAACGTGTGACCGAGTACGGAGGTGCTGCCCGTTCGTGGTGCCGGAACCGATCGTGATCAAGATCTTCTACGCGCTTTTGCAAGCGGCAAGTGATCGTCTACCGCAGCAACAAGAGCCTCATCTTGTAGGCTTTGGAATCTCTTCAAGGGTGAGACTCGATACCCCCTCGTTGCTACCGTCTTCTAGATTGCATCTTGGCTTGGATTGCGTGTTCGCCGTAGGAAATTTTTTGTTTTCTATGCAACGTTATCCTACAGTGGTATCAGAGCCGTGTCTATGCATAGATGGTTGCACGAGTAGAACACAATGGTTTTGTGGGCGTTGATGCTCTTGTTATCTTTAGTTTGAGTACTTTGCATCTTTGTGGCATAGTGGGATGAAGCGGCTCGGACTAACTTTACATGACCGCGTTCATGAGACTTGTTCCTCGTTCGACATGCAACTTGTATTGCATAAGAGGCTTTGCGGGTGTCTGTCTCTCCTACTATAGTGAAGATTCAATTTACTCTTCTATTGAAAACATTAGTATCAACGTTGTGGTTCATGTTCGTAGGTAGATTAGATCTCTCTCGAAAACCCTAAACCACGTAAAATATGCAAACCAAATTAGAGACGTCTAACTTGTTTTTGCAGGGTTTGGTGATGTGATATGGCCATGATATGATGATGAATATGTATGAGATGATCATTATTGTATTGTGGCAACCGGCAGGAGCCTTATGGTTGTCTTTATTTTTCATGTTGAGTAGTATTTCAAAGTAGTTGTAATAGTTGCTACATGAGGTGAACAACCATGAAGACGGCGTCATGAACCTTGACGCTACGCCGACGATGATGGAGATCATGCCCGTTGATGATGGAGATCATGTCCATGCTTTGGAGATGAAGATCGAAGGCGCAAAGATAAAAGGGCCATATCATATCACATATGAACTGCATGTGATGTTAATCCTTTATGCATCTTATTTTGCTTAGATCGCGACGGTAGCATTATAAGATGATCCCTCACATTAATATCAAGATAATAAAGTGTTCTCCCCTCGTATGCACCGTTGTAATAGTTCGTCGTTTCGAAGCATCTCGTGATGATCGGATGTGATAGATTCAACGATTCACATACAACGGGTGTAAGCCATGTTGCACACGCGGAATACTTGGGTTTGCTTGACGAGCCTAGCATGTACAGACATGGCCTCGGGACAACGGAAACCGAAAGGTTGAACACGAGTCATATGGATGATATGATCAACATGTTGATGTTCACCATTGAAGCTACATCATCTCACGTGATGATCGGTTTTGGTGTAGTGGATTTGGATCGTGTACCACTTAACAACTATGAGGGATGTTGTATTAAGTGGGAGTTCATTAGTAATTAGATTAGAACATGAACTAATTATCATAAACATAGTCTTAGTAGTATTTTGAATTAATTTTGTAGTATTGGCATCCGTTTTCTACTATGCGCTAGTCTTGTTATTGAGATAGAAATACTGTTAAAATCTGACAAGAAACTTTACGGATTGGTACCGTATTGTTAAAGAATCAAGAATTGATTAAGTCCTATTGCAAATTTTTAGTAAACCTCACATTGTTGATTCAAAGAGCTATGGTTTCAATTAGTACCTAAAGTTATCTTGTCTCCGTGAAACTTGAAGTTCAAATCTGTTTGAAAAATAAGGAGCTGAAAATTTAGTTTTCAGAAATAATCAAGGTATGAGATATATGTGATATCTAAGACCTTATTGCAAGATGATAGAATAAAGTTTGGTGAGACTACATAAACTCATAAGTTTTATGGGAATGTACGAAGGTTGAAGACGCAAGGCGTCACAATCCTCCAACTATTGGGGCACTAACGATATTCGCATATCCATGAAGTGACCATCCTTAAATATGCACCGTTACTAAGACTCGTTGTTTCGAAGCATCACGTGATGATCGGGTGTGATAGATTCTACGTGTGCATAAAACGGGTGCAAGGTAGATTTGCACATGCAAATACCAAGGTTAAAACTTTACGAGCCTAGCATGTACAGACATGGTCTCGGAAAGTCGTCATGATATGATGGATAAAATTATGAGTGAAACTGTTCATCATATTACAAAGTTACTAATAGTGAAATCTGGAACACTTGTCATATGATGATCAACTTCAAAGTAGGAACCTCAAGGTTATTGGTATTTGACCAACAAACCTAGAAGTTAATGATGTTGATGTGTTTTTCTGAATAATGAGGAAAGCTAAAAGAGAAACTACAAAAGATTATTGGCAGAAAGAAAGAAAAGACTAGAATGTCTAGCTCAGGTATATATAAATGATATACATGTTATGGTTGTATTCCTAGTTAGGTCTCACAATGAAATTCTTGGGTATTTGTACCATATTGGTTGGTATGAAGTGTCATACAAAACAACGCAATACAAGAATACAATGGCCTAAGTGACTGACAAGGAATATGAATAGGAATGCACGTCAGGAACAAAAATAAAGTGTTATTATGTTCGTCATTGGCATTCTATCTAGCCCTTAGAATTTATAATAAAGAGCTTAATAAATTGTTATTTTGCTCTGGTCAAATAAAAACAATGAGTTGTTTAAATTATGACATTACTCCATGTACGATGGATAAGTTATTATAAATCTTAATGGTGAGACACACATACATAACACTGACGCTAAAATGCCATAAGGCAAATGATTTGAATTCCACTTATTTGTGGAACCGCCATTTAGGTCATGTTAGAAAGGAACACATGAAGGAACTCCATGCAAATGGATTTCTGGAGTCATTTGATTTTTTGAATCATTTGGTGCTTGCAAATCTTTTCTAAAGAGAATGATTAAAATACCGTTCATAGGCCAAGAGTTGAATGGGCAACTAACTTAGTGAAAAATACATGATGATGTATATGGTTCATCAAGCATAGTTGTGTGCGGAGATTCTTCTACTTCATGAAAACTTCCAACAATGAATTGAGTATATATATGTGGATATATTCAATAAGGAAGAAGTTTGAAACATTTGAATGGATTCAAATAAATTTCAGCATGAAGTAAAAATCATCGTAATAGAAATATCTATGATAGGATCATGGTGGAAATATTTGAATTACGAGTTTTAGCGAACATCTAAGAGAGTTATGAAATTGTTCTACAACTCACGTTTCTTGGAGTATCATAGTGATGATAAAGTATCCGAGAGATGTATCCAAACCTTGTTGGATTAATGATGAGATAAAATATTATGACGCCATTATATTTTTGTGGATTATGCTTTAGTAACTACTGCTTTTACACTTAATAGAGCATCATCATGATCCGTTGAAATGACACCATACGAGTTATGGTATGGGTATGAATCCTAATAGTCTTTTCTTAAAATTTTGGTATGCATAGCATAAGTAAATAAGTTTACAACCAAAATCGGATGAATGTCTTTGTTGGTTATCCCAGAGAATTGATTGGGAATTCTTCCCACTATGTAGACAAAGACAAAAGTGTTTGTCAATGTTTCTTACTTCCAAGAAATTGTTTCTAGTGAAGTATTTGAGTGGGAGGACAATATAATTTGATGAGGTTTATGAACCTGAGCATAATGATCAGTGTAGCGCAGCATCGGAAATTGGTTCCGGAAGCGACCACGACGATCATGGCTCCCATGACTACAAAGTGTTTTAGCCATGGAGATCGAAGTACATATTGAACCTTGTAGGTATGGTTTACTTTGTGATCAAATAAATGATTTGTGGACAAAGGATTGATTATGAACAATGATAAACCAACTACAAACAAAGAAGCTATGATGGGCCCTGACTCCGTTAAAATGGCTATACGCCATGAAATCCAAGATAGATGAATACTTTTTTGAAAGTAAATGGATCTATAAAATTGATGGACTTGGATGAAATATCCTTGAAGAAGCTTGACTTGTCGAAAAGTTGTTTACGACAAAGTTCAAATAGTTGACTACAACAAGATTAGATCTTCCGTAGCAATGCTTATAGTCTATGTGGATTATTCTAGTAACCACTACATATTTCTTTTATGAGATATGTTAGTAGGATGGCAAAATACATTACTTATCAGAAGTGTGTATTAAAGGTGTATACAAGATACAACCAAGAGTTTTGCTGGTCCGTGGAATACTAGATAAGTATACGAACTTCAATTGGATGAAGTAAGTATCACGGAGTTAGAATCTTCACCAGATGAAATAGTCAAAGAGTTTTTTGATTTCATCAGAGACGATGAAGAGGCTTGCATTTGCAAGAAATTAAGTGGGAGCGCTAAGACATATTTATAATACTTTATGTAGGTGACATATAGTTGGTTATAAATGATGTAATTATATACTTGATTAAAAGGTTTCATTGAGAAATTAATTTCAATGAAAGGATATGGACTGAAACATATTTAGTGTCAAAATCTATGAAGATGGATTGAAACACAAAATAAGTTTAAGTCAAAGTACATAGAATGGATATTGAAATAGTTCAATATAGAAATATTAAGAAGATGTTCTTGTCATGTGAAGTTTTAACAAGACTTGAGTGTATCTGACACTCAATGAGTAAAAACACATGAGTGATTTTAGATCACGAATAATATGTACACAATCAGATATCTTGTGCTCTAAAATGTTATGAGCATATACCAGAATGATTCATGAGATGATCATTGAAAAATAGTAAGAATATTCTTGAAGTACTTAAGAAGAACCAAGAATATATATATATATATAGTTTTGTATGGAGAAATGACAAACAAATCGCTGTAAGATGTTGCACCGATATTTGTTCTGTCACATATGAAAATAAAATTTCAATCTCAAATTAGACTAAGTGTTGTTTTGAAAGGTAGCACAATGAGCTAGAAGTTGTCTATGCTAGATTTAGAAGAGTTCTAAATATTATGACGGATTCTACAAAAGAAGGCAGAGTATGTCATTGTTTTGACAATGACAAAGGATGTTAAAGTCAAGAGGTTCTTTGAGAACTTGGTGTAGTTCCGACAGAGTCAGAACTTTGAAGCTATATTGTGTGTGACAATATTAGTGACATATTTCAGACCGCGGAATTAAGGTTCCACCAGAAGATCAAACATATTTAATGCCGACTCATTTGGAAATGAGTGATGCGTTGAGACGCAAATGAATTACAGAATACATACGTTTCTGAGCATGTCAGATCCGTTGACTAAAACCTCTCCCGTGAGCAAAACATGATAAAGCACCGGAAGGCCAAGGTGTTATATCTTTACAATGTAATCTAGATTATTGACTCTAGTGCAAGTGGGAGACTGAAGGAGATATGCCCTAGAGGCAATAATAAAATGGTTATTATTTATATCTTTATGTTTATGATAAATGTTTATATATCATGCTAGAATTGTATTAACCGAAACATTAGTACATGTGTGATATGTAGACAAACAAGAAGTCCCTAGTATGCCTCTTAAACTAGCTTGTTGATTAATGGATGATTAGTTTCATAATCATGAACATTGGATGTTATTAATAACAAGGTTATGTCATTGTGTGAATGATGTAATGGACACACCCAATTAAGCGTAGCATAAGATCTCGTCATTAAGTTATTTGCTATAAGCTTTCGATACATAGTTACCTAGTCCTTATGACCATGAGATCATGTAAATCACTTATACCGGAAAGGTACTTTGATTACACCAAACACCACTGCGTAAATGGGTGGCTATAAAGGTGGGATTAAGTATCCGGAAAGTATGAGTTGAGGCATATGGATCAACAAAGGATTTGTCCATCCCGATGACGGATAGATATACTCTGGGCCCTCTCGGTGGAATGTCGTCTAAATGTCTTGCAAGCATATGAATGAGTTCATAAGAGACCACATACCACGGTACGAGTAAAGAGTACTTGTCAGGAGACGAGGTTGAACAAGGTATAGAGTGATACCGAAGATCAAACCTCGGACAAGTAAAATATCGCGAGACAAAGGGAATTGGTAATATATGTGAATGGTTCATTCGATCACTAAAGTCATCGTTGAATATGTGGGAGCCATTATGGATCTCCAGATCCCGCTATTGGTTATTGGTCGGAGTGAATACTCAACCATGTCCGCATAGTTCACGAACCGTAGGGTGACACACTTAAAGTTGGATGTTGAAATGGTAGTACTTGAATATGGAATGGAGTTCGAATATTTGTTCGGAGTCCCGGATGAGATCCCGGACATCACGAGGAGTTCCGGAATGGTCCGGAGAATAAGATTCATATATAGGATGTCATTTTATGTGAAATAAAATGTCGCGGAAGGTTCTATGGAAGGTTCTAGAAAAGTCCGGAAGAAACCACCAAGGAAGGTGGAGTCCACATGGGACTCCACCTCCATGGCCGGCCAGCCCTAGATGGGGTGGAGTCCCAAGTGGACTCCACCATAGGGGGCCGGCCACCCCCCACATGGGAGGTGGAAATCCCACCTTTGGGTGGGAGTCCTAGTTGGGCTAGGTTTCCCCCTCTTATGGAAGGTTTTGGTTTCGGGTCTTATTCGAAGACTTGGACACCAACACTTGGGATCCACCTATATAATGAGGGGCCAAGGGAGGGGGCCGGACTACCCCAAGACCACAAGCTGGCCGCCCCATTGAAGTGGCCGGCCACCCCCTCCCAAACCCTAGCCGCCCCCCTCTCCTCCATATCTCTCGCGTAGCTTAGCGAAGCTCCGCCGGACTTCTTCACCGCCACCGACACCACGCCGTCGTGCTGTCGGATTCAAGAGGAGCTACTACTTCCGCTGCCCGCTGGAACGGGGAGGTGGACGTCGTCTTCATCAACAACCGAACGTGTGACCGAGTACGGAGGTGCTGCCCGTTCGTGGTGCCGGAACCGATCGTGATCAAGATCTTCTACGCGCTTTTGCAAGCGGCAAGTGATCGTCTACCGCAGCAACAAGAGCCTCATCTTGTAGGCTTTGGAATCTCTTCAAGGGTGAGACTCGATACCCCCTCGTTGCTACCGTCTTCTAGATTGCATCTTGGCTTGGATTGCGTGTTCGCCGTAGGAAAATTTTTGTTTTCTATGCAACGTTATCCTACATGCACTGTAATTAATATGACCAGAATCCTTAATTGTGATATGGAGATAACTAGCATTTCCTTTCAATGATATGCATGAGTAGATACAATATGGATCTAGCTACATGAACAGATGGTACTGATGGGATGCAGTGTTATATGACTGTTGTCCCCAATTCTAATAATACGGTACCTCTGCTATACTGATTTCTAATTTTGTTACCAATACATATTTCACTCTATGTTATTTCAGAACTAAAAGAAATTCATGGAGATTCAAAATGTTTTTTTGTTGCAGTTATCATCCAAGTATGTTCCCTGACATGCTTTTCTTTAGTTATTTCTTTTTCCTCGAAAATACATGCTAAAGTTGGATTATGGCAATTAGATGTACTGAAGAATGGAAGTATTGTTATATCCCATCGAGTCCATATGGATGGAAAGAACAAATTAGCTACAAATATGGCCCTGCATAGGCATACTCCTTTTTCTCCTAGATGAACAGATGGTACATCTGGGATGCACTGTAATTAATATGACCAGAATCCTTAATTGTGATATGGATATCACTACATTTCCTTTCAATGATATGCATGAGTAGATACAATATGGATCTAGCTACATGAACAGATGGTACAAATGGGATGCTGTGTTATATGACCAGAATTCTTAATTCTGATATGAAAATTATTAGCGTCTTATTTTCAATAATATGCATGAGTAGATATAGTACAAACCTAGCTATGCGAACAGATACTAGAAAATTTGATGCTCTTACTATATGTCTCACTCATTACCTTAATGATATACTAAATCAACATATATCATGATTTTTGTTTGCTGACTAAGCCAATTTATCAAATATTTAAGGTTTTCAAAACCTGGTCAAGGATTTCTTTGAGGGTTCTATCCACTTTTATTAGCTTGATTCATCTCCCATGGCATGTATGTATTTACTCATATCCAAAATCCCCTGAGTCATATGCTACTGCTCATAGCTTCTCATTGTTTTCATTGGTGCATTAAGAAGATATTACATAAGTTCGTTTGCACTTGAGCGTTCTTATATGCTTTGTCTAGGTTTTATATTTTCCCCATGAATGATGTCATCTTTTTTTGCTTCATGTCTTAAGTAATCAAGTTTCAGAAAGTGATTTTTTCCATTACTTCACTATATGATGTTTTCTAAGCATCAATATTATTTTGCTATATCCTCAGTTTATGCCCATTGGAGCTTCCGTTTTATTCTTGCTACGTCATGGCTCTTAGGCTCTTAGCTATCATTGCCGGTATTATATAGATAAAATCACATGTGTCCATCCGTTTGGACTTCCAATGGTACTTTTTTTTAGAACCTTACTTCCATTAGTATTTGGTAGTTGCACAAGTGTCCATGTTGTCTTAACAAAATTATTTTGATCTGCATGTGAATTTTTACCATGTTATAATCATGTTTTCATGTAGCCCTTCTTGGATTTGTTCTGAGCACAATTACAATATGAGGAACATTGTTGCTTGCTAGCAGCACGTAGGGATCCTCCACCGAGGGGACCCGAAGCTGGGTACGTCGCGTGCCTAATCTCGCTCCCGGAATCTCCATCGTCGCTCTTTCCCGAAACCCAAGTCTACAATCTGTAGGCATTAGCGAGGTGATCCCTCATCAGTATAGAACTGTTAGTTGTGCGCTCTCTCACCTTCTCTGATAGACGAATGTTGTAGAGTGTCTCGCTATTTTTCAGGAACATAAGGCCGAGAGAAGATATATGTGCTAAAGGAAGCCTGGGTATCTACTTTCAGTACTTCGAGACCAACCCGGTAGTGAAACAGTACTGGCTGGCCTACTTACCGAAATTGTGAGCTGCATTTCACATCATGGATGGAGCCGACGGAGGATGCTCTATGCATAGAAGCATAGGTTTTTTATGGACATGATCTTAACATGCTTCACATCCTTGCATTTTGCTATCGGTTCGTCGGCTGAGCTCCATGGCCTGGGGCTGTATGCTGGTTCCAATGGAGTTTGGTTACCAAATGTGTGTCGAGTTCTTGAATCTAGGATTTCGTGTATGTTCAACGATGTAATCAGAGACAGATCTAAACTTGACAGCTATTGTGCATGTTAATTTACCCATACATGATACATGTACCACGTCCACATGTATCTGCATTATAATGTAAACAATGAATTAACATTCATGAAAACTATGCAACAGCCTCTAAAAAAGCGCTATCTTTTTTATTCAAGTTGCAACCACAATGGGTGCGGCGATGCCGCCGCGCCATCTCTTGCTAGTTTATAGAATACTAGAGACACATGGAGTCTTGTGTTGCACACACATAGCTGGTCTACACGATCGTTCTCGTATTTTTCATCAATATATGTGTCACATGGTTATGTTCAACCTTTGATCATCAACCTTTTTGTGGCATGTAAGGTTCATTTTTCTTGAATGTATCTTATCACGTGCCTAGTTCTTATGATTGAATTAAAGCCCATGGGGAGAAAATATGTGCATTGGTTATGTTACATCTCTTAAATAAGTTTACTAAGAAGCATAATGTTGTTCTGATGAACACTAGTTTCTGGGGACACTGGTGGAAAAAAGGGCTTTGGTCGCGGTTGGCAACTGCCATTAGTCGCGGTGGCGCAACCGCGACCAAAGCTGCGCGACTAAAGGCCCCCCCCTTTAGTCGCGGTTCCTTACGAACCGCGACTAAAGGCCCGTCCACGTGGGCCGCAGGCGAGCGCCAGGGCGGAGGACCTTTAGTCGCGGTTCTTCTGGCCAGCCGCGACTAAAGGCCTCCGCAGGGTTTAGGGTTTTAGCCCCCCTCCCCCTAAATCTGGTTTCTTTTTAATTTGTATTATTTTATTTCTTTTGGGTTTTAATTCTGAAGGAGTTTCACATATTTAGGCCAACCGCGACTAAAGGCCTCCGCAGGGTTTAGGGTTTTAGCCCCCCTCCCCCTAAATCTGGTTTCTTTTTAATTTGTATTATTTTATTTCTTTTGGGTTTTAATTTTGAAGGAGTTTCACATATTCTACGGTACTGTATACATACATGCATATGAATGTACAATTTCAAACAAATTTGAAATTAGAACCAAAAAGAATTCAAGAGGAATATACAATATATATTCAATATCGGATGACCATATACAATATATATTCAATATCGGATGACCATATACAATTTTGAACAAGTTAGTTACAAATTCTGGTGCATATAAAGTTCTACGTCATCGTAATAGTGTTCTCCTTTAGGATCGATGACTTCCTCGCCAACCATCCAGCTAGTTCCTCTTGAAGTGGTCGGAAGCGAGCTTCGGACTAAGCGTCTTCCGGAGGTTATTCCTCAGGATGTTGTTCTCACACGTCTGGTCCCGCTCATTGCAGTATCTCCGGATCCTCTCACAAACATAGTATCCACATAGGTTGGTCCCCGGTGGCTGAGTATCCCAGTCGTCCGCACCGCCATTTTAAAATGTAGCTCTTTTTTGAATTCACCGACCTTGGTATCTACGAACCGTCTCCAAACCCTACGAGGCAAAGAAAATTAAATAAACAAGAGAGTTATTAATTAGTTACTTGATATTAGGAAATGATGAACGAAATAGGCCGATCGATATAGAGCGCAAATGAATGAAAATAATTACTTTTGCATCATTTTTCTCATGTCGCCCCAAAGCGCCGGATCCATATTCAGAGAGTCGTGGACGAGAACCGAGGAGGTCTGAACTTTAATTACCATAAGAATCCAGTGGAACCTGCGGACACGATACATGCACAATCATGCATAACTCATCGATTAGCCACATACCATGCATGGAGTAAACAAAAGAGAATGTGCTCAAGACAGAAACACTCACCCAAAATGGTAAGGAAATAGAATATCACTTTTCTGTTGCTGTTTTCTAATAAACCGCCACAGGTCATCCTCCACGTCGGCGGGGTGGTGTTCTAACACATGTGAATTAACGATGTGTGGGTCAATGAACCCAACATCATGGATGTTCCTTATTCGCATTTCCCGCTTCTTCATTCTGCATAATAGCGTACACAACACGATAGGTAGGACAAGCAGGTGCAATGAACGAGATGGGGTAGAAATTAATAAATCACTTACGTAACGTAGCAACCGATGATAGATTTGTCGAGGTCGCGCAGATTGAACAGCTGGAACAATTCACTCGGAGGAATTTGTACCCGTGAATGTTTGAAGTGATGCTCATATCTAACTTCCGCATAGATATAGTCTTTGGCGTTTTTATGTTTTATGTAACCCTTGTACCAATTTAGCAGACCTAGCATTTGTCGAGGTAGATCCCCTTCTGCGCAGCTCGACGAGAGGGCCATTCTTCACATATGTAAATACTACGTCCTTCATTGGCGCCTCATCAAGGCCTAGCAGTGCACGAAGAGTGATACCTAACTCGGCCGCTTGTTCTCTCGGCACTCGTTACGCTCAATCCATGTCTTTGCCGCAGCCTGCTATGATATCGGGGCATCCGGATCGGCGGCTTGCACTATGAGCGGGGCGATCGATTGTTTACTTTGTTCCCCGAGCTGGGCAACTTCTTTCCCCTTTCTAATTTTGACTCGGCCTCGTCCTTCACGGCTTTCTTCTCCGCCAACTCTTTCCTGTTCTTGAACGCGAGTGCTTGCCTACGAAGTTCACGTAAATAGTCGTCAGCAGATTCTTCGCGGCTTGGGACGGTGTGTTCAAAAATGACTTAGCCCACCGCTTTTCCTTGTCGTAATATACCGGCTTGGGCTCGCCCTCTATTTTCCTCTTGACGCTCGCCTTCCATTTCTCTAAATCAGCAGCCGCGCCGCCTCGACTTCCTCGGCACCACGTTCCCAACGCCGCGTGGGGAGAGCCTACAGTGATACCTCCGGCACCTATGTTTTCTTAGGTACGTAAGGGTCCGGTTAATAACCCAGGACTGCTTCGCTTCTTCGCCGGAGGTGGATTGGGGCGGTACCGGTGTCCGATCACCCGCCGGACGAGGATCGGGGGCGGCGTGGGCTGACGTGAATGAGGTGTATTAGGTGAAGCACCACCGCCACCGTCACCGCCACCGCCACCGTCACCGCCACCGCCACCGCCACCCACCCCCCCACCGCCACCACCACCACCGAACGGGGGAGGACTAGGGGGCGCCTCGCCGGAAACTTGATAAATTTCTTCTGCCATAGAATGAATCGGGCGCTTGACATCTCCAAGTCTTTTCACCCCTTCAGGTGTAGCAATGTCAATGTCCAGGTCCTCAAACCGTTGGACTATCTCCTCCACCGTCACACGAGCATAGCCATCTTGAATGGGGTTGTTGTGGTGGAGTGCTCCAGTGGTAAAGCACTGCCGATGGCTACCTTCATGGACATGTTCCCGATAGGATAATACGAGATGACATGCTTTCATCTCCTTTATATCGTCCACGGGGTAGCGAGGAGGCTCCGGTGCAGTAATTTCGACCACCGCAGGCTCCGGTGCAGTAATTTCTATCGTCGGTGCACCAGCCGGTGAGGCCTCCGTGGAAGCCACGCTGCTTCTTCTCTCGCTGGCTTCCGAGATCCATTGGATGATCTTCGCGCATGCTGCGCCCGAGCTGCATCTCTTTCGGCGACTAGTACACTCACGGTTTTCTTCATCACATCCATTTCAGTTACCAACTTCGCCACAACATCTCGCATCCCGATCCATCTTTCTCTTACGGCTTCTCAGAATCGTGCGGGTCATCGTTCGGGGGAACCCTATTTTCCACGGAATGGGCCCCATGCCTCGTATACGTCCTCCGTGTTCAGGATTCCCGAGGGCTTTTGTCGTGGCGTCGTTCTCTCCGTTGAACCTGATCCTCCCCTCTTGAGCCTCCCTCATTGCCTCAATAAGCTTTTGGGTGGGTGTAATTATTTTGCCCCGATAAACACACTCCCCTGTCTCCGGGTTCAGCGATCCCCCATGCCCGTACCACCAGCTTTTGGCCCTTGGGTCCCATCCCTCCGTACTGGACGGATTCCTCGCGCCCTCAGCTCGTTCTCCATCTTCTCCCACTTAGGCTGCCAAAAGCGATACCCTCCTGGCCCCATTTTATGATTGTACTCCTTCTTGGCCGCATTTTCCTTATTTTTTCTCGATAGTTCAAGGAACTGCTCCGATTTCTTTTGCTTCACAAATTCTGGCCAATCATGTTGCGTTTCTCATATTGTCCTATGAAATCCGGAGTCTTGCCCTGGTTGACAAAGTCATGGGCTAGATTTTGCTTGTATTTCCGGAATGCGTTGGCCATCCTAGAAAGAAGCGAACTGTTTGACTAGCTTGCGCCTCTCCTTGTTTTCCGCAATCTTGTTACCCTCCTCATCGTATTTGCGGTATTCCGGAGGTAGAACGAAATGTTCCATAAGCTTGTTGAAGCAATCTTTTTTCTCTCTTATCGACAAAAGTGAAACCAACACGTGCCTTCTTTGGCTCATTCCACTCTGGCGGGTGATCGAGACGTTGTCTCTAACAACGGCTCCGCATTGGCTGACAAACTTGGTGGCGTTCTTGCTGGGCTCCAGCGGCCTGCCGGTTGCTTCATCGACAACATCGATGGTGCATGTTTCTCCTGCTTTCATCGTCTTGGTTGCGCCACGCTTTGACGACGTACTCGATTTTTTCGACGATCCGGCCGAGGGCTAATATAAGAAAGAGAGTCGCGCGCGTTAGTACACACACATTTATTCAAATCAGTTAGTTGTATCACCGTACGCTCAATATGTATATATATATATATACCTCGGCGCCGGAGGTGGTTGCTACTTCCAATTGAAGATCGTCGTTTATCGACGTTTCTTCGGCATCATCTGCTTGGCCGACGGCGCCCTGCCTCTGCACACTCATGGTTCAGATAAGAAGCGATATCATCTTCTTCTTCTCCGGTCGGCACATATGGACTATCGCCTGTTATGATGCCGCCCATATGGTCATCAGCGTCCGGATCATAGTTGTCCGTAATCGGGTCAGCTCTATCGTCCGCCATATGTCGATCCTGAAAACATGTAGTCAAAACAAATTAATTAAGTGAAGAAGGGGTGGTGGCGGTGGCAAAAGGGCGGTGGCAAAAGGAGGGGGCCGGCGAGCTGGAAGGGGTTGGGAGAGGGTGTCGCGGAAGAGCGCGAGACGGGCGGTAGACGACGGCGTCACGGAGAGGGAGGCGTATGCGGAGGGGGCGACGAGGGGCTCGCTCCCCCTCGCATACGCGCGCGGTGGCGGTGGTGAAAGGGCGGTGGCGAAAGGGCGGTGGCGGTGCCGAGGACACATAACCCTCGCGCGGTGGTTAAGTTATGTGTCCTCGGCGCCCTAGTGCGTGTGTGTGGCACGCCGTCCTAATGCGTGTGTGTGGCGCGCGCCCCCGGCCGGCCTTCGGGCCTCCGTCTCCCCCCTAGATCTAGTACGTTTTATTAAGTCAAGATTTTAAGTCAAAATTATTAAGTCAAAAAAAGTCAAAATTTTAAGTCTCAAATTACAAGTCTTCTTTTAGTTTTTTAAGTCTCAAAATTTTAACTCTCAATTATTTAGTTAATTTTAAGTCTCAAATTTTAAGTCTAAAATTTTAAGTCTCAAATTTTTAAGTCTCAAATTTTATGTCTTCTTGTAGTTTTTTAAGTCTCAAATTATAAGTCTCAATTTTTAGTTAATTTTAATTTCGAAATTAACAAAAACTAAAACTAAAAAAAAAAGAAAAAAAATTGGCCGGGCCGGCCGGTATGCCCCATTTGAAGTAACAAATTACTTAAAACTATTTTTCATTTAAGTTACAATTTGTAAGTTACAAATTTTGAAGTTTTAATTTTTAAGTACTATTTTTTGTTAAGTATTTTTTTGTTAAGTACTTAGTTATCGACCGGCTAACAAAATTTAAGTTAACAAAATTTTAGGTTAACAAATTGTGAGTTAAGTACTTAGTTATCGACCGGCTAACAAAATTTAAGTTAACAAAATTTAAGTTAACAAAATTTTAGGTTAACAAAATTTTAGGTTAACAAAATTTAGGTTAACAAAGTTTTATTTTGTGTCTAACCAACAAAACAAAACAATTCAGATATGATGATTCAATTTTAGTTTTTTTAAGTCCATTTTTAGTTAATTTTAATTTCGAAATTAACAAGAACTAAAACTAAAAAAAGAAAAAAAATTTGGCCGGGGGTGCGCCGCGCGCGCGGCGCCCCTGTACTGGCCGGCGCGCGCCTCTCTCTGGCCGGCGGCGCCGCCCCCCTTCCTCTCGTGCGGCGCCGCCCCTTCCTTCGTGCGGCGCCGCCCTTCCTCTCGATGCTGGCGGCTGCGGCGACATCGACACGGCGCGTGCACGGCGGCGGCGGCGCGCGCGTTTGTTTGGAGGGATCCTTACGGGCCGGGCGTGGCGAGAAGAGAAGATGGAGGGCGGCGATGGCGGCGACGGCGCTGGAGACGATGACGCCGGCGACGGCGTGGAGACGACGAGAGGACGGCGTGGAGACGACGAGGGCGGCGCGGCGTCTCGTATCGATGCGCAGTTCGGGCGGAGGAAGAAGAATGGCGCGGCGGTTCGCCGTGCGCGAATATATAGGGACCCCCTTTAGTCGCGGTTGGGGTCGCCAACCGCGACTAAAGGGGTATTTTTAGTCGCGCCGGGGACCCCAACCGCGACTAAAGGTATTTTCGCCCGGTTTTTATTTTCCCGCGCGCAAGGACCTTTAGTCGCGGTTGGGCCGGGCCACCCCGCCAAAATCAATTTTTTTTAAAAAATTTTCTTTTTTTTAAAAAATATAATACATATAATATATCAAAAAAATCAGAAAAATAAAACTAATTCAATTCAAAATTTTAAAAATACAAATAATATATCAAAAAAATCAGAAAAAAAACTAATGCAATTCAAAATCTTAAAAATACAAATAATATATCAAAAAACTAAGAAAAATAAAACTAATTCAATTCAAAATGTTTAAAATACATATAATATATCAAAAAATTCATAAAAATAAAACTAATTCAATTCAAAATCTTAAAAATACAAATAATATATCAAAAAATTCATAAAAATAAAACTAATTCAATTCAAAATCTTAAAAATACAAATAATATATCAAAAAATTCAGAAAAATAAAACTAATTCAATTCAAAAATTTAAAAATACAAATTATCAAAAATTCATAAAAATAAAACTAATTCAATTCAAAAGTTCGTTGGCCCCCTCTTCCCGCCTCTTTCCGCCGACCCCCTCTTCCCTCCTCGTCTTCCCGCCATTTCTTCCCTGTCTTCCCGCCTCTTTCTTCCCGCCAATTGTTTCCCGCCAATTTCTTCCGGCCTCTTTCTTCCCGCCAATTTTTTCCCGCCAATTTCTTCCCGCCAATTTTTTTTCCCGCCTCTTTCTTCCCGCCTCCTCGTCTTCCCGCTCCCATTTTTCCCGCCATTTGTCACTACATATAGGTAGCCCGGCTTGGCCAGCATCACATCTCTACAATCTCTCATCACTCTCTCATGGCTTCCACCGCACCCACTCTAACCTACCGGCGAGGTGGAGGAGCTTTGCGCCTCGAACTACCCTTGCCCTCCGGCTACCGCGTCCTCGCCGGCTGGAGCCTAAGCGCCGGCGGCGTGCCGGTCCCTCCCGTCCCTCGTGGTACTGCGCGCCGGCGGCCATCACGAACCACTACTACCTCGACCTCACGCCGGAGCAGCGGATGAATCCGCTGGCATCCCGATAACCAGCATACTTGGGACGCCTTCTTCATCAATCGGCGTGAGAGGGCGCTCGCCGGTATGAGGAGGACGGTCCGCCTCCGGAAACTTCCACGAGGCCGGCCGTCGGCTATGGTGGTACGGCCGGACTCTGCAGAGCGTCATGGACTACATCACGGCCGGCGATATCCCCGCCTGCGCTACCCTCAGTTCGAGCCACGAGCGCCGCCCGACGACAGCCGACGACAAGAGCGACGACGACGCCGCAACTTAGAAGGCGACGACTACCAGTACAATGGCGGCGGCTATGAAGACTACGAGTATGCATATTATACGCCTAGGCAGGAGTATGACTAAATCACTCCAAATTTCATGTATGTAGGAGTATGACTTAGTCACTCCAAATTTCCTATATGCAGGAGTATGACTTAGTCACTCCAAATTTCATGTATGCAGGAGTATGACTTAGTCACTCCAAATTTCATGTATCATCAAGCTATCTCGAGTCAATTGAATCATTCGAAAATGGACACCAAACACATCACGGGTAATATAATTCACATGATTCATTCAACAAAGTTTGGTACAATAAATTATTACACATCATTTCTTCCCTTGTGTCCCTGCTTGCTTACGATTGTGCCGTATCCATGGAGCATCCTCATCATTTAACTTAATGCTTGGGTCGGTGTTCACTTTGAAGGGCGGAATTTCAGCAAACATATTATAATCTTCTCGACATGTCTGTCTTGTCCTCCACTCCCACGATGTTTCTTTTCCCCGAAAGAACAATGTGGCGCTTTGGATCATCGAACGATGTACCGATCGTTTTCTTATCTTTCCGTTTCCTCGGTTTGCTACTCATGTCCTTCACATAGAAAACCTGAGCGACATCTTTCGCTAGGACGAATGGTTCGTCAAGATAACCAAGATTGTTGAAATCCACCATTGTCATTCCGTATTGCTGGTCCACCTTTACCCCACCTCCCGTTAGCTTGAACCATTTGCACCGGAACAAAGGGACCCTAAAGGAGGGTCCATAGTCAAGTTCCCATATCTCCTCTATGTAACCATAATATGTGACCTTTTGCCCATTCTCGGTTGCTGCATCAAAGCGGACACCACTGTTTTGGTTGGTGCTCTTTTTATCTTGGGCGATCGTGTAAAATGTATTCCCATTTATCTCGTACCCTTGGAAAGTCGTTATAGTCGAAGATGGTGTCTTGGCCAACATGTACAATTTGATCTACAACCTTATTGTCACTCATTAAATGTTTTCTCAACCAACCGCCGAAAGTCTCCATGTGGGCCTTCCTAATCCAGGATTCAGGCTTCCCTGTGGTTGTCCGAGCGTAAAATATTCTTGTGTTTCTCAAAGTACGGAGCCACCAAGCTGGAATTGGTCAGAATCGTGTGGTGTGCTTCGATCGAGAGAATGGCCGTCCATACATATCATTGATTTCCTTCCGATCGTGCCTTTTCCACTTAGTCTCCCCTCGTGCCGCGATTGAGGAAGACCAATCGGCTTAAGGTCAGGAACAAAGTCAACACAAAACTCAATTACCTCCTCATTTCCATAGCCCTTGGCGATGCTTCCTTCTGGCCTAGCACGGTTACGAACATATTTCTTTAATACTCCCATGAACCTCTCGAAGGGGAACATATTGTGTAGAAATACAGACCGAGAATGGAAATCTCATCGACTAGGTGAACCAGGAGGTGCGTCATCATATTGAAGTAGGATGGCGGGAACACCAACTCGAAACTGACAAGACATTGGATCACATCGTTCTGTAACCGTGGTAGAACTTCTGGATTGATTACCTTCTGAGAGATTGCATTGAGGAATGCACATAGCTTCACAATGGCTACTCGAACATTTTCCGGCAGGAGCCCCCTCAAAGCAATCGGAAGCAATTGCGTCATAATCACGTGGCGGTCGTGAGACTTCAGGTTTTGGAACTTTTTCTCCGCCATGTTTATTATTCCCTTTATATTGGACGAGAATCCGACGGGACCTTCATACTTGCTCAGGCATTCAAAAAAGATGACCTTCTCTTCTTTGGTCGTAGCGTAGCCGGCACGACCTTGAAACCGTTCCGGATGCTGGTCATCGTGGTCTTTCAAACTTTGCTGGTCCCGCCGTGCTTCCTTTGTATCATTTGACTTCCCATACACGCCCAAGAAGCTTAGGATGTTCACGCAAATATTCTTCGTAACGTGCATCACGTCGATTGCAGAGCGGACTTCTAGGACTTTCCAATATTCTAGCTCCCGAATATAGATTTCTTCTTCCACATGGCTACGTGCCCGTCAGCTCCCTTCGAACGGATTGTCCGCCAGGACCCTTTCCAAAGATGACTTTCAAACCCTTGACCATATCAAATACCTCAGCACCAGTGTGTTCCGCAGGCTTCGGCCGGTGATCTGCCTTGCCGTTGTAATGCTTGCCTTTCTTTCTTACTGGATGACCTTTCGGAAGAAATCGACGATGCCCAAGGTACACGTTCTTCTTACAATTTGGCAAATGTACACTTTCAGTCTCATGTAAGCAGTGCGTGCATGCATTGTATCCCTTATTTGACAGTCCCGAAAGGTTACTAAGAGCAGGCCAATCGTTGATGGTTACGAAAAGCAACGCTCGTAGGTCAAATTCCTCTTCTTTGTGCTCATCCCACACACGGACACCAGGTCTGCCCCACAGCTGTAAAAGTTCATCAACTAATGGCCTTAGGTACACATCGATGTCGTTGCCGGGTTGCTTCGGACCTTGGATGAGCACAGGCATCATAATGAACTTCCGCTTCATGCACAACCAAGGAGGAAGGTTGTAGATGCATAGAGTCACGGGCCAGGTACTATGGCTGGAGCTCTGCTCGCCAAAAGGATTCATGCCATCCGTACTTAGACCAAATCTTATGTTCCTTGCGTCAGCTGCAAAAATCTTTGAACTCTCTCGTCGATCTTTCTCCATTGCGTTCCATCTGCGGGGTGTCTCAACTCCCGTCCGACTTACGGTCCTCTTTGTGCCATCGCAACAACTTGGCATGCTCTTTGTTCCCGAACAGACGTTTCAACCGTGGTATTATAGGAGCATACCACATCACCTTGGCGGGAACCCTCTTCCTGGGTTTCTGGCCCTCAACATCGTCACCAGGGTCATCGCCTCTGATCTTATAACGCAATGCAGTGCATACTGGGCATTCATTCAAATTCTCGTATTCACCGCGGTAGAGGATGCAGTCGTTGATGCATGCATGTATCTTCAGAACCTCTAAACCTAGAGGGCAGACAACCTTCTTTGCTTCGTACGTAGTGGCGGGCAACTAGTTATTCTTTGGAAACATATTCTTCAACATTTTCAGCAAGTTTTCAAATGCCGAGTCAGCTACTCCTGCCTGTGCCTTCCATCTCAAGCAAATCCAGTGTGCAGCCCAGCTTTTTCAGACCATCATCGCATCCGGGGTACAGCGCCTTCTGTGATCCTCTAACATGCGATCCAAATTCTCCCTCTCTTTTTCAGTTTCGCAGCGTCTCCGTGCATCAGCAATGGTCCGACCAAGATCATCAACGGGATCATCACGTGCCTCTTCTTCACCTTCCCCTTCACCTTCCCCTTCACCTTCAGCATCCTCCATGAAAGTATCACCGAAATGAGCAAGATAGCTTTCATCGATGAAATCATCCCCTTCTTCATCTTCTTCCATTATAACCCCTCTTTCTCCATGCTTGGTCCAACAATTATAGCTTGGCATGAAACCGTGCCGAAGCAGGTGCATGTGAACATCTCTTGAGGAAGAGTAACCCTTCTGATTCTTACATTTAACACATGGACCGAGAACAAAACCCTCCTGCTTGTTCGCATTAGCCACTACGAGGAAATCTTTCAAACCCGCACTGAACTCGCCGGAGAGTCGGTTACCGTACATCCATTGTCGATTCATCTGCATTATTATAATATAAAATATATAATTAACCATCATGCATTTGTTAAACTAACTAGCTACAAACAATATAAATTAAACAATGAACTACACACACATGCACATTTTATCAACGACACATCAAAGGTTCAAGTTGCTAACCGCGATCGAGGAGGAAAAAATAAATGAGAAAGCTCAAGTGTGGCTCCAACACTTCATATCATGTTTGTTTCATGCTCTTGGGGCATTTCATCAAACACCTTATGTGCATAAGAGGAACCAAAAGCAAACCTAACACCCACTTGTGAGCTTGTGAAGAGAATGGCACCAAATGGCTAAGTGTTGGCTGCTGGATGGGTATATATAGGGGAGGGGCTTTAGTCCCGGTTGGCCTGGCCAACCGCGACTAAAGGCCTTCGGGCACCTTTAGTCGCGGTTGGCCTGGCCAACCGCGACTAAAGACCCCCCACGTGCACCGGCTGGCCACCGAGCGCCCTGGGCCCAGGCCTTTGGTCGCGGTTCTCCTCCCGAACCGCGACTAAAGGTACCATTTGTCGCGGATCCTGCAGCATCGCGACTTATGGGGCTCACCCGAAGCCTGTTTTTCCACCAGTGGGATTACAAACCAACAATTCACCAGGTATTTCCACATTTTATATATGTTACCATGAAGAGACACATCTCTAACTAGATTTTTGTGTTATTTCGAACCAACAATCCAGAACATCTTTTACGAACTTTGTTGTTTGTCCGGAAGCACTTGTTGGGGTTCGTAGCAGAAAACATAAAATTTATAACTAACGCACACTAATTGCCCATGATGTACCTCCTGTAGACCGATAGCGGTTAACGTTCCGCTAGAACGTGGTTGATGTAGTCGTATTCATCGCCGACCTCGGGGCCGAGTAGCAATCCTCACCACGACGTCGAGTGCCCCAAGTGTTGCATCTCGTAGGTTTCGCACACGTACGGTGCTGAATGACACTCCTGGCTCAGATTGAGCAGAGTTGCGGAAGTTGATCTTTTGAATCCAGATCTCAGCAGCGCTTCCGCGTACTACGTGGAGTTGTCTCCCCTTGCGCAGTTCTTCGGGGAACCGCACGGAGAAAAAACTAGAGAGAGACTTCTCTATTTAATTGTGTATTTATTCCCCTCCACCTGACCTCTATATATAGTGGCCAAGGGGGGTGGGTACTTGGTGTCATGGCTTGGCAATGTGGGACAAAGGGGGAGGAGGAGGTGGGGTGGTGCGCCGGCCAACCCTTGGGCTGCCGCGGGCCCCTCTTCTCATCCGGCCGGCCGACTTGGCCCATATTGGCCGACCACCTCTTCCCCTCATGCCCCCCCTTCCATATGGAGCCCAATTAAAGCAGAGCGGCCTTTTAAAATAATAAAAGTATATTTTAATTATTAAAATATATTTTAATATATTAATTCATCCAATTAACATATTTCAATATATTACAACATTGCCATTAATCCTAGACACCTCTTGAATCGCTCTGAATATCCTTCGGGCACACCGGAACCCTTTCCGGTGTTCTCTCTCTATCCCCTATGGATCCAAAACTACCTTAGTTTCGTTGAACCCTTAAGTGTGTTACCCTATGGTTCAGAACTACGCAGACATGATCGAGACGCCTCTCCGAGCAATGATCACCAGGGTGTTCTGGATAACAATAATGATCCATGTGCATTCTACGAAGATGTGATCGTCGTGTGAACCAGTACGTTGAGTTCTATTTCCTTTGTTTATTCGATACCGGCACTCGTCCGAGATATGATCGTCGGTATCGTCATACCTAGTTCGATCTCGTTACCGACAAGGCTATTCAACTCGTTATGTTCGATTCCATTCCCATGACCTAGTCATACGTTGCGCATCTTTATGGATGTAATCTCACCGAGTGGGTCCTATGTATCTTTCGATCACGCGGATGAACAAATCTCGCTCTTGATATATACACCCCAACCCATCCTATTGGAATACCTAATAACACATTTATAATCGCCCTATTACGGTGTGACGGTTGATGCAAAAGCCTCCGGTGATAATGATTATGCATGATCTCAGGGTCTAAGGATTAGATCACTACGTTTTCATAAACATCGTAACGTTGAACTTTATGTGACTTGATAGCGTTACAGTACTTATATATTGGGTATGCCCATCATATTATTCACCCAATGTGTATGTCCACGACCGGGAAACAAGGTTCAAGAAAGCGTAAAGCGTAATTGGTGTGGTGGCATTCCGCTTACCGCTTCAGCGCGCATAAGCGGTGTTTTTTCCCTCTTTTTCCGCTTAAGCGCTTATGCAATCGTTGCGGAAGGCCTCTGCATTGCGCTTTAGCGCGCATAAGCGATGCTTTTTTTCGCTTTCCTGAACCTTGCCGGGAAACCTCAATCAACGATTAACCACAATGAGCTAGTTGTGCACTTGCGTGCTTAATAGAGACGCTGGTTTGTTTACAAAATCACACATGTATTAATGTTTCCGCTTAATATAATTATAGCATGTCACGGAACTATTATGAACAATAAGAGATATAAATAATAAAACTTCTTATTATTTGCCTCTAGATCGAGCAGTATCTCCAACAACACTTAGCTTCCGGAAGAAATGTCTTCCTTCTAGAGTAGTTTTTAACCAACAAAAAAAATAGCTGACTAGCTAGAGATTACCTAAGTAAAAGTCAACGTGTGGAAGATGTACGAAACATGAGTTTTCTGTTCAGAAGAAAAGTCTATCCACATTTATTCTCAGAATGAGAGGTTGCTACATATAGGCCACAAATTATTCTCGGATGGTCCAACGGTGCTTGCTCGATAAATACTGAAAGGTGTGTGAGTATGATTATCCCTGCACTTTTTGGGGGTATTTTGGAAGTTAAGGAATTATGGTTTGCTTTCACGGTGCTACGTGGATGACTCGATGAATCTACGGAGGAAAACTAGCTGGAATTCTACGTCCATGGAGAGGGATGTTCAGCTGAGGAGGGACCATTTCCTTGACCATGGACCATCGCACCGAGATGATGAACATTGGGCTGACGTAAGTTGAGTAACGCACTACTAGGAAAAGGCCTACTGCCCGGCGCACTATTTTCCCTTACTGCCGGCGCACCAGAGCCCGTCGGTGGGAACGGGCCGGTGGTAACTGGCTACTGCCGACGCACCAGCCAGTGCGCCAACGGTAGCTCAGTTACTGCCGGCGCACCGGGCTGGCTTCGCCGGCAGTAGCTGTGTACCGCTGGCGCACTGGCTGGTGCGCCGGCAGTAAGCAGTGAAGCAGTGGCGCGTTTGCTGTGCGCCGGCAGTAGGGGTTGTTGGTGCGCCGACGGTATAATTCGAGTATCTTTGTTTTATAGTATTTTTCAGCGTATTACAATGCATATTTATATCATCCAATACAGTAGATATTTATACAGCAGTACACATGCAATATGAAAAGCACATAGAACCAAGTCTCGTTTCGGTATCAATACACAAATAGGCAAGTCTCGTTTCGAAATATTGATCATACAACACACATGCAACACCGAACGACGAAGTTTCACAAAGTTAGAAGTCTCGGTACATAGTGACAAGTGTCGTCATACACCTCACAATGTAGCTACTAACCTAAAGTACAATCACATAAAACATGACCATGGTCACGACGAGCATCATCACGAAGGCCATGGTCTTCATCCGGTTCCTCCTCATGTCTCTCATCTCTCCCGCTAGATAACACGCGTATCTTCCTTCCGCCTCCACCCTAGTGGGGTATCCCTTGTAGCTGTTGCCGCTGAAATGGTGCACCTATCTCCGATAGTCCTCCCAGTCGTCGTAGACTCCAGGAACCCTCCCCTTGTACACGACATATGTCGTCGGCATCTCCATGCACAAGACAAATAAAACATCAGTACCAAATCATAGATGATATATATCTATTTGCAACATATAGGTATATATGAGAAGTAAAGCACGGGAGTAGTGACAAAACATTCTAATCATCGGCCAATGCAATTAAGAAGTGCCAACTCAAATAAGAGACAAGTAGTATGAACTAAATAGCATGCCTCATACTTTGTTGGTCGAAACAAATATTAACATTCAGGGATGGAGTCAGTGAGGCTAGGTAGGATGCACAAGAGATTGATATTTGTGGCCATCACACCGGGCTCACTGGCTCCACCCCTGAGTGTACGAGTGACCAAACATTCTAATCATCGGCGTACTCCAATAAGAGCCAAGTAGTATCAAGTAGATAGCATATGCCTCATACTTTGTTGGTTGAAACAAATATTAACATTCAGGGATGGGGTAAGCGAAGCCAAGTAGGATGCACAACAGATTGATATTTGTGCCATCACACCAGGTTCGCTCACCCCACCCCAGAGTGTACGAGTGATCGAACATTCTAATCATCGGCGAACTCCAAATACAAGCCAAGTAAGGGTCGAGTAAATGAAAATGATTAAGGTAAACATGCCATAATATAGAAATATATACCAAAGTAAATGAAAATGATTAAGATAACATGGTGTGTCTGATTCCATAGAGTAACGAATTATAGACGCAAGTTCACATGCACATCCATACAAACTAAAAAAAAGTGACAAGTAGATCGGGCCGGAATATATAGCAATTACTGTACGCAAGTTCATCGACATATCGTTCAAGCTTAAGCAAAAGAGTTCCCATCGTAGGATCAGGTTGTAGGCCTAGGGGGGAATGGACGGCAGCCCTCCAGCGAGTTGAATGGCCTGTCATCACGCGACATCTCCAAGCGGAGTTCTATCTTGTCATTAGGTGGTATACTGTAGCCGTAGAAGAACGCGCCAGACCTATTGCAGACATCCTGCATGATTATCGTGCAAATCATCTGCTGGATGCGACCCCAGTTTAGTCTCAGCTCTCTATCGCTGACATCCGCCAGGTTTTTAAACCTGTTTCTAAGAGTCTCTGGCAACAACATGTCATCTGCGTACTTTATGTACTCCATCATCTGAAGGATGGCGTACCACGCGTCCATCCCATTCTCTTCCGACGAGTGCCTGAGGCAGGGGAAGTTGGTTGCGTGGGTTAACGCCAAGCCTCCTCGTATTTTCCTCTGTACTTTGAGGGGAGCTGTCTTGGAGGCGAAGCTGGTGAGAGCATCATTGAGAACGCCCTTGATATCGGTGTAGTCTTTCTTCTTGTCCCTACCCGAGTCGAGATAGATTGCATGCGAGTGTTGCGGGTGCACGACGATGAGGGTGCAGAACTTGTCTCTGCGCAAAACACTCGGATTAACCTTCGCAAATGCAAATGGAGATATATGATAGAATGTAATGGGGACTAGCGAATGATTACTTACTCGGGGAAGTAAGGGATGAGAATGCCGCTCTTCTTAATGTTCAGCAGGAAGAAATCCGCGATCTGCTTGGTGGCAATCATCCGATCCCCAGGGTTGCAGATGATGCTCTCCCGCATATAGAAGGGGTCCATTATCGCGATGTCCGGCGTCCCCTCCTTAACTATCTGGGAAGACAGGCTAAGAGCAACTAGCCGGACCACGGTAAAGTGGAGCATTTTCATGCGATAGATGTCGAAGATGTCATTGAACCGGATGAAGCACAAGTCCGCGGGGTACTTTTCGGCAAAGCCCATGCCAGTTGGCACCTTCGCCATGTAGAGAGGGTAACCAAGATTTTTTGAAATGAGAAGTTGCTTCTCTAGATACAGGACAGAGTTATGCAAGCCCCTCATATCCGCGGTGAGTTTCTTGAGGACATGCTCCGGCAGCATCGGTTCACCCAAGCGATGCTCCGGTCGCCAATTGTCTGGCAACTTGTCAAGGTGCCGGACCGGCTCCTTGGCTTTGGCCTCCGCCTTGGCTTTGGCGTCCTTCTTCGCTGGCCTCTTCCGCTTCTTGGGTTGTAGGCACTTCGGAAGGCCTATAGCATCCATCGCCATATTGGCCGTAGCACGGAGTGTGTTTGGGCTCAGCATCTTTTTGGCGGTGGCGGCGGCGGCCTCCTCAGGCGTTTCCTCTTCCTCCTCAGGCGTTTCTTGAGAATCGAACATCTTCTTGGAGCACGGATATTTCGAAGTAATCACGTTCGGATCCATCGGGGCATCGTCATGGAGAACTTGTGAAGACGTAGGAATATCCCATTGGAAGTCGTCACGTTCGTAGGCCTCGACCTCTGGCGCCGCTGGCTGTTATGGTGGGGCGCTGACCACCGGTGCCGCTGGCTATTGTGGTGGGGCACTGACCACCGGCGCCGCTGAATGTTGTGGTGGGGCGCTGACCACCGGCGCCGCTGGCTGTTGTGGAGGGGCGCTGACCTGTGGCGCCGCAAGCTGCTTTCCTTTGCTTGCCATCGACCCCGAGGAGGTGTTGATCCTAATTAGTGTCTTCGGCCATAGCACTACCCAACTCTTTAGTGAGCTCAGCTTCATCGGGCTATCGGCACCATCCGGTTGATTAGGAGGATACAAATCCTCATAGCCCGGTAACGCCTGATCCAGTTCAACCCGGTAAACGTCATCGGACATATCTCGTGTGTGCCGCTTCTTATCCAGAGGCCGAATGATGGACCCCCTCATGACGTCTTTGAGTTCGTCGTTCACTTTCATTAAAAAGGTGCATGGCGTTGAGAGCGCCTGCGAGAACATGTGTACGGCGTTAGAGAGAGGGCAAGGATGACGAAACTAATATATTAACTTGATGTACACTAGCTTAATTATTTAATTACCGTGAGGGCGTTGAGCTCGGCTAATATCGATGGGCCGACACCTGCGGCGGCGGGCGTGCAAGTGATGGAGGGGCTGCTACCCGGCATGGCCGGTGAATCCCTAGCACCTGCGACATTGCCGGTGGCTGGAGGAGTCTCCATCATAACATTGTCATTGCCGGCGGCCGGCGGCGCCATCGAGTTGCTGGCGGCCAAGCTAACCACCGGGCGGGGCCCTTGTTTGCCACCCTCATACCACGCGACGGCAGCGTCGAAATCTGCTTGGACTTCAGCTCTGACTTCAGCTTTGAGTTCAGGTACGAGTGAAGCTTTGAGCTCAGGAACGAGTTGAGCTTTGATTCCTGGTACCAAATCAGCTTTCACTTCGGCTATGATTGACTTCCTCATCTCCTCCGCCTCTCGCTGTTTCCTCTCATCGCGCGCATTTTTATCTGCCGCAGACGCCAAGCCATAGTGAGCATGCTTGTGGCATGTACCGGCGCCAGCCACATGGCCTCTATGCGGCCTTCTCGTAGGTGAATGCTCATTAACTAGGTTTATCGCCCGTACGAGAGGCTTGTCCCAGGCTACCCTGCCCGTCGACGCCTGGGACGAGGAGCCTTCGTCACATTGGGCAAGTCTTTGTCTTTCTTCTTCCTGCGGAAGAAACGTGAACCATTTAGAAATGTTGCTACTATTATATAAATGATACTTGATCTAGTTAAACCGGTAAATTGCTTACCAGTTTTTTCTCGATCTCCAGGACCTTCTCGTCGGTCGTGAACTAAATTATGTCGGTTACCACCTTGGGGTCCTTGACAAGTTCCCCGGTTAGTTTCTTTTTATGGTACCGGGACCTGATAAATCTTCTTTCCAGCGGGTCCTTGTACTTGAGCCAGGGGTTCTCAATGTCGGCATTTCTATAGGCCTCGTCCTCCTTCGCCCAATAGGGCTCCTTTCCCTCATACCCACGGCTCCCAAGGGTGTGGTTGCCGATGTTAAGCTTCCGCATTTCCTTCCGCCACGTCTTGCGATTCTTGGTAGCTTGTAGCTCTTCATTGGCCACAAAAGCATCAAAGTCCTCTTCTGTAACCTTCGGAAAGGAAGAGTGGACCTCTTCGAAACCTTTGCCTTCAGCAATCATCTTCCTCACCATGTACTTATAGCTGCTGAGGTGAGTTCACAATGTTTTTGGTTTCATGAGTGGAGGAGTAGTCGCCTAAGAACTTGTATCATTCGTGCAACCTCGCAAGGAGTTGGACTCGCAAATGTTTTTTGTTCTTCCCTCGGAGGTCTGTCTCATTGAGATTGACGACCTCTTGGAGGATTGCTGCCAGTTGGTTGCCGTACCCCTTGGCGACATCCTCAGGCTCCATCGGCAAACCACTGGCGGGGTCCACCTCTGTGATTGTGTCTCTGCCAGTGGCGACCGTGTTTGGGCGCCTTGCCTTCCGCGGACGCTTGGCGCCACTGGGCTCGGTGCCACTACTCCCGGCGGCGCCGCTTGGGTCATCGCCACTTGTCTCGCCGCCACCCCCGGCAGTGCCGCTTGGCTCGTCTCCACTTGTTTCGGCGCCACCCCTGGCGGCGGCACTTGTCTCATCGCCGCTTGGCTCGTCGCCACTACCCCCAGCGGCATCCTCCATCTCATGGTCGTCGTCGCCACTACCCCCAGCGGCCGCGGCATCCTCCGCCGACTTGAAGAAATACTTATTGTAGTGCAACTCTAACTCTTGTTGAGACGACATGGTGGCTAGCACTAATAGAAGATGAAAGAGTTATTAGCAAACATAAAATTAACGGAAAAATTCGGCATGACCTTTGCTAAAAAATGGTCATGCGGAGTGCTAGAATTGCCGGAACGGAAGTGAATCAACATTCCGGCACTCAATAGCAACTCAATCCCTGCAAACATATATATACAATTCAACCATAGCATTTCGAACAGTACATCAACATCCACTTGTCCCGATGATTACACCATAACCATCAAGATCTCCTCATGACCATATAAATTACAGTAGCATTTTACAACCATGATGTAACATCCCAAATTTTAAAACAAAGAAGAAAATGACTTTCACTTATTTCAAATTTTGGAGCCAACAAAAACTTGATTTGAATCACTTGATATGCATAGTACTCAAGTGTGCATGATGTGATTTTTGCCATGATTTTTTGTTTGATGTTTTAAACATGTTCTAAACCCTAAACACTACCCTTCTCAAAACCAAAGAGGAACCAATAAAAAGAAAATAAAATAAAAGGTGAGGCATATGTGGGCTTATGGCCATTTCTACCAATAATGGCCTATGCCCTATTGACCTTACCAAAATGGTTGTGAACCATTACTAAACTTAACCTAACCCTCAATGAACTCAAAACAAGGACTTTGGGCCAAAGAAAAAGAAAATAAAATAAATTTTTGCATCACATATGAGGCTATGGCCATTTTTGTAAATCTTTAACCTAGGCCTTTTTAACTTGTGCCAATGGTTTGGAAACCTAACTAAACTCAAAATAATCACTTTTGAGTCAAAGAAACCCAAATCAAATCAAAAGAAATAGCAAAACCAACTCACATGTGATAATGGTCAATTTTGACATTCACATCAGGGTACCCACTTTGAGCCCCTGTATTAAGAGATTCCTAAACCAAACCCTTTCAACACTTTGCACCTCATCCAAGACCTCATCAAGGTGAACACTTTTGGTGTTGACCACCTTGACTGATTCCTTTTCTATTGCTTAGTATAAGAATGCAAAGTGGCAACATTAAAACAGAAACAAGATCATCCCCATTTTTGCATTTCACCAAATCATCTTCTTTTTGCAAACCAACACCACCAATAGGAGCCAAACTTTATTGGACTCACACCCAAGAAAAAGTTTGGAAAAATTCAAATTTTAGTTTCTTGCGGCCATTGTGTCGAGCACCTTGTGTGCACCAATCTGCCAACTCCACACACCTCAATATCCAGCAGGTTTTAGCCTAAACCATCAAGCCCTATGTCATCCTCAGCCTCCCCTTGCACCCAGTGAGCAATGCCAAGCACCAGAGACCATGATCATGGCCAGTACCAAACCATGCCGTGGCACTCATGCCACCCCCATGTCAACCCTTCTCTCCTCTCACTTCCAGCTGACCTCACCATGTCCACTAGCTCCCCCTCACTCCCACACACCTGCTCGTACTCGCCTAGAACGAAGGAGAGCACCACAACACCCAGGCCATGACGTGCCCCGTGACGCCCAGACACGCCAGAGCGCGCCAGGACACGCCACGGGCACGACAGTGCACGTCACCGCCTCGTCGACTCCGTCCTCCCCTCACCCTCTCCTCTCGCCAGTAGCCTCGCCATGACCTCAGCAAGCGCCCAGACATCCCCATTGGCTAGCGATAGACCAGTAGCCGCCGTCATCACCGATGCTCTCCACCACGGTACAGACCTGTCGCATGACGATGACGACCGCCACCGTCCACCCTTTTCGAGGCCGTCACGCCCGTAGTACTCGCCGTGATGCCAGGAACCCTCCTGCGTCATCGCCCGAGCCACTCCGCCACTGTAATGCCATCGCCATAGACGACCTCACCATGCCGTGCCGCCCTCCTCCGCCCGCTATAAAAGGAGTGTTCCCCAGCTCCAAATTTCCACACCATTCGCCTCCTCTCTTCTCCCTGACCCTCCTCGAGCACCGCCGCTTCCCAATTTCATCTGTAGACCACCAATCGACCGCCGGAGCTCCGCCAGTACTGCTGCAAGATCGCTGGAGCTAGGAGCCGTCCCAGGAGCCACCGCTTGTACCAGGAGAACCGCCGTCGTCGACAACCTCGCCGTGCATCAACGCCGCTCGTCGCCGAACCTCCGGTGAGCCGCCGACCCCCTGGTGCTCGCCGCCAGTGTGCTCGTGCTCGTCGTCGACGATGACGCACGTCAGCCATAGATCTTGATTCTAATCCTGTGGCCCTCGTTCACTCATACCGCTTCGGGATTAAATAGCCGCTGACGGGTGGATCCCACCTGTCGGGCAGCCCGCACGTGCGAGCTGCGCTACTGGGCCGGCCCTTTTCCCTCTCTCTCTGCCTGGCCCAACTTCGTTTCCTGCCTAGGCCCAAACTTTTGAATCCAATTTAATTCATTTCAGCCAAATTTAATACTGATGCTTTGCTAAAATTGGAATAAAACAAAATCCACAAATCCAATTTGAGTGAATCCAATTTTGTATGAAGTAGATGAATAGCTCTAACCAACCCCACTGGTATCAAACCCAAATTCATTGTAGATCACTTGCACTAAAAATAACAAGGCAGTAAGTTTTCAGATTTCAAACAATTATTAAAAATCAACCATAAATGATTTTGAGTTGATTCCAACTCTCATAAATCACATTTCACATACCCTAATTGTTTATGTAAAAACATAGCATAGTTGTTTGCATGATCATGGGCTAGAGCAAAATAGTGTCTATGTGGCCATTTCTAGTCCATTTAAATTATCCCAATTAATTAATGAAATAGTATGAGAGTTGTTCTCTCATTTAAATCTTTGTCCCAAGTAATACAATATGAGGAAATGATCTTAGTTATAGAACCTCATATTGCATTACTTAGTGATATTAAATTGTTCCTAAAGTAGTAGTTAAATTGCATGAGATGATGAATCTCATTTAAATCATTTTTCCCAAATGGTAAATGTGAAGTGTTGACCTTGGTCAACATGATCTCACACTTATTAATTGAGGAGATTAAATCTTACTAAGATTCAATGAGAGGAAATTATTTCTCAAACGAAAAAATAGAAACCCTAATCCATACCTCAATGAGAGGAAATTTTCCTCTTACAAGTTTTCCTAAAAGAAAAACAAAGCCAACCACCTTATTAGTAATGTGTGATGCTAGGATAGCTTGTGTGACCCCTTGAGTGTTAAGTCTAGCACTTAAGCATTGATTGGTGATTGTTTACTTCGTATCCGTTTATAGACGCTAGTACCGAAGACTACCAGGAGGAGGAGGTCTTCTACGAGGAAGAAGAAGAAAACTTTGATCACTGTACCAATCAAGGCAAGCTATACTCTTGCAAGCTACCCTAGTGCAAAGCTCTACTAGAGCAAGGCACCATTGCACTATTACTTTATGTTTAATGATCCAATCCCAAGTTTTTGACCCTTATAAGCTTTTACTTTGATTATCAAAGCTCACTTTTATAGTTAACTTTGGTCTAAGTATAGAGTACTACAAGAGTATCAAATTTAGCCTAGAGAGCTACAAGTTAGTTAGCACCCCTCATGACTAGTTGCTAGTGCTAAAACTAAAATGGACTACTCTAGATGGGAACATGTGAATCTTTGACTTTGAAAACCTTGGAATGATGAGTCATTCTATTGAAAGATTTTGAAGGTGAAGGTAACTTGAATGACTTGGTGATTTTGATAAAAACTGATGATTGGGTTCGGATGCGATACCATTCCAATTTCTGAGTACCCCCACAATACCTGATTATGGGTAAGGCTTTAGCTGGACATTTATGTGTCTTAGTATGGGTTCCCTCTGAACAAGCGTCATAGAGGTTATGCCGAGGCTGCCTCCGGGAAATGTGAAATGACGTGAAAATGAGGTGACTGTCCTACCCACGCCCTGTGCAGTTCCCAGGATAGCAGATGGTTATCACTGGGAGGCCAAACTCATGGGGGAGGTGCCTATACTAGGGTAGGTAAGTGAAAGGTTAATGGTTGATGATCCGCATACTGAGTATAATTATTCAGGGCTATCTCTGATGGATGTAATCAAATGTTGTGGCACAAGTGTACAACCTCTGCAGAGTGTAAACCTATTCGAATAGCCGTGTCCACGGTTATGGACGATTGGATGGCCATACTGTTCCGTTGTCAGATGATTTCTAAAAATGAATGGTGGGTTGAAAGGTGAATTTGACTTGATCACAACTGAGTTGTGGGAATGACACTAATGTTCCCACTTGAGTTAGGTTAGGCAAATGAAGAGTCTTTGATTACTAAATGCTTATGAAATAAAACTGGCTTTGTGCAAATGAACCTAGAGCTTAGAATCCATTAGCGTTACTAGTACTTACATTAGTATTAGTTTGCGAGTACTTTAAAAGTACTCATGGCTTTGTCCCTGGCTATTCAAATGGCTAGACTATGAAGAGGAGAACCAGTACCAGGAGGATGGACAGCAGGACATCTATGATAACTAGGACTACTTCCTGACGTCAAGCGTTGCCTGTGGAACAGATGGACCTCTACTACGTTTCTTCCGCTATGTGTTTTGTAATTGATCATTAGATCAACTGTTATTGTAAAACTGGATCATGTGATCCCTTGTTGTAAGACGATTATGGTTTGTAATGAATGATGTTCTGTGATATCAACTGTTATGTCTCGCAAAAACAATATTCCTGGGTTTGCGATGTATGGCATAACAGGCATCTGGAATTAAAAATCCGGGTGTTGACAAGTTGGTATCAGAGCCATTGTTTGACCTTAGGAGGCCCTAGTTAGAATGAACGTCTGAAAAACTTAGTTTCAAAACAAAGGAAGTGAATATTTATGAAAACTTATTCTCACTCTTATCCTTGAGATCTTTTCAAAAAGAGAAATCCATGCTCTACTTTTCTTTGTAATTCTACATAAAATTTTGACACACTTGCTCACCTCTCTAACTTACTCATCCTAATTGCTCACAGATGGAGTACCACTATGAGTCTTATCAGCTTGGCCACGGAGGAGACCTAATGTTCGAGAAGGAGTTGGAGAAACTAGTTGAATATTTAGGACGCCTGTATCCCGAGTTCTTTGGAGTACCACTCAATAATCAGTTGGGAAAACAACCTCAGTGGGTAGTTACTGCAGATCTGAGAGGAAAGCTGGGAGCCCCAATTTGGGAAACCATATGGTTTTCTGTAAGGGGAAACACTTGGAAGGAAGGGATAGCCAAAGCCAGGTAGGAAGCACTTGCCTGTCTGTGTGGACAGAATGTTAACAAGATCAAGAACACTCGCTTCTTCTACTACCCAAGACATGACCCCATGGGAAGGCCAATAACCATGCCACCACACCCGGAGATGAATCACTTTGTTTCATACTTGGACTTCATGATGTACAAGACCCGCAAGGAGTTGGACAACGCCCGCGCCTTTCGCCAAGCCCATTAAGACGAAGAACCTACCATTCCGGATGAAGAGTAGTATCACTAGAGCACTCTCGTAGGTGTGAGTTGGTATCCAATCCCTTGTATCGTAGAGCGAGCAAATGGTTCTTAAAACCATTGGGTGTTAGTTTGTAATGTGTGTTGTTTGAATGAATGAAAGTGTTGTTTGAATTCAACCTGACAAGAACTCAAGTTTCAAACTTTTTTTTAAACTTACCCAAAACAAGCCATAGACAATTCCCTCTAATCTCATGATCTATCTCCATGTTCAGATGGCCCCTCCAACTCGCAACAGCAATCAAGATGCAATGCTGCAGCTTTTGCAAACACTGATGGCAGATAGAGAAGCTGAAAGAGCTGAGCGACAAGCCAACATTGCCGCACTGCAGCAAATAGCTCAGAACAACTGTAACATCCCAAATTTCAAAACAAAGCAGAAATGAATTTTCCTTTTTCCAAAAATGAGGACCAACAAAAACTTTTCTGAATGAGAGTGTTATGCCTAGTGCTCCTACCTATTACTTGTGTTCTTGCCTTGATGAGTGTGGTATACTTATGTGATACACCCTCAAACCCTAGAGTGATCAAGTGAAGATCACAAACCAAATAAAAACAAAAAGAGAAAGAAATCAAATAAGAAGAACCCTAAACCTTTTCCAAAATCATTTGGATCTGGTTTTGAGAAACCCAAAATAGAAGAAAGCTATATGTGGGCCTATAGCCCTAATAGGTAAATATTGAACCCTACCTTCTCTTATTTTACTAAATGGTAGTGAACCATTGTAAAACTTGTTAAACCCTAAACCACATCCCTCTTGACATCAATCTTTGAAAAATAGAATAAAAAGGAAAAATCTTATTTTAGAAAGAAGCATATATGCCTATGGCTATTTTGTAAAACTTCCCCTAGGCCTTTCTACTTTATGTAGAGAATTGGAAAGTATTCTTAAACCTTATCTAGTACTTTTCCAACACAATCCAAAGTGGAACACAAGGTTTTCAAAAAGAGAGTAATAATGCCATAGAGGTATATGAGGGCAAAATATCAATTTGTGAAATTGAGGATCTTGACCCTAGACTTGAAGTGGAATGGGTGGATCACTCCTATATACCTTTTCAACTCTCAACAACATCAATTGGGTCAAGCCAAGTTCAATAAAAATCACGTGCCACATATGCATAGAGGCATATGTGACCCGTAGCCATTTTCACCAATTCTTGTCCTATGCCCTTCTACTTTTACCAAATGGTGTGAAACCATCTCTGAACCCAATCTAACCCTAACTTGACCCTCCACCTTGCTCAAGTAAAGCAAGGGGAGCACCTTACAAGAATAAGAAAAATTGACTTGTCATCTCCTATGTGTTTTGGCCAATTTTACAAATCTTTGAGCTAGACCTCTTGGAATGGTTTCAATGGTTTGAAATTGCTTCTAAACTAATAAGAATGACATTGGAGTCAAGTCAAGTCCAATCAAATGGAGAGAAACCCAATAGTGGGATATTTCCATTTTCCTCACATACACATAGGGCCAATTTATCAACTCTTGATCTAGGCACCAACCTTGCCTCAAAATGGTTGGAACCTTTCATCCAACTTCATCTAACACCAAATAAAACCTCACCCTTGTCAAAGCAAGGCCAAGAAAAATAAAAGTTTAAATAGTTAGAAATTCACAAAACCTCACATAGGGCTTATGCCATTTTTCTAAATTTTGACCCTAGCCCATTTTGGCCTTCACCATTAGTTGTATAATGATGCTAAACATCTATTACAACTTTTGGAATCCAAGAAACCCAATTCAAATCAATTTCAAACTCAATTGGGGATCACATGCAATAATGGTCAAATCTGCCATAATTATTCTGGTCCCTACTTTGAGCCTCTCCATTTCAAGTTTTTCAAACTAGACTTTCCCAACTCTTTGCATGTCATCCAAGAGGACATCAAGGTGAGCAACTTTTGTAAAGACCACCCTGCCAAAATCCTTATTAATCAATTGCTAGGCTCATCCAAAGTTGGCACTTTTAATTAAGTGGAACAATCTCCCACTTAGGGAATTTGCTATATTTCGATTTTCTAAATTCCACCACCACCTTTCTTTGCCTCTGGTCATTTAGAACCAAACCAATTACACCCCTTTCAAAATTGTCAACCTTTTGAGCCAATTCAAATTTGGGCAAAATTTGATGAAACATAAATAGGGAACCACACACACTATTTGAAATAGTGTCCTACACTACCCATAATCTACCCCAACCTACACCATTCTGTTCCCTTGTCCCCTCTCACCCTACAACACACAAAAACCCTAGAGGAGCTAGCTACACATGGCCTAGCCATGGCCATGCCGGCCATGGACATACCCTCTTGCTCCCCCTCTCTTCTCTTCACTCTAGCACCGACCACCTTGCCCTACTGCCTCCCCTTGGTCCCCTGAGCAAGCTCATACACGCCATAAGTCGAAAGGTGGACCACAGAGCCTGTGCCAGCACGCGCCCACGACGCACTGGTGCGACAGGAGCGGCATGGCCATGCCATTGCATGTCTGCCGACGCGCGCACCGCGGCCAACCATCGACTCGCCGCCCCGCTCCATCCCTGGCCCCCTCTCTTCTCCCTGAGCATCAGCGCCGCACCGCGAATCCACCAGACACGCTCGCAACCACGGCCCTGGACCACCGCCGCCGGAGACGTCGACACGATCCCGTGAACGCCGCCGCAAGCACGGACGCAATGCGTCGTCGCCGCACCGTCCCCCACCTCGCCATCACGCTCGTTAGCTTCGCCTGGATCTCGCCTACCTAACGCCGCCCTCGCCCATCCCCATTACTCGCCAGAAACACCGCGACCATGTCGGCTCCGCCGCAGACCTCTGGCCACCTCGCGTCGCTATAACAGGAGGACGATCCCGCCTCCATCTCCACACCAAACTTGCTTCCCTCTCTCTTCTGATCCTCCTCGACCATCTCTCTCCCTCAATTACCCACCAGAGTCCTCCAATTGCACGCCGGAGACCCGCAAGCCGACGCAGACGCCGCCGCCGATTGGAGCCCTCCCCGGAGACGCCACTGCTACCAGGAGGACCGCCGTCTTCGACAACGTCGCTGCGCACCTCGCCGTCGACCGCCGGAGCTCCGACGACCGCTCCGACCCCCTACCTCCGCCGTGCCCGCGTCTGCCTCTCGTCGACGACGACGACGATCCCCCGCCGTTGGATCTTGATCTGATCGCACGGCCACCACTCGCGCGTACCGATTCGGTAAGCCACCGTCACTGACGCGCGGGCCCCTTTGTCAGCTGGCCCGAAACGTTACCGGGCTGGCTTGGGCCATGTTTAAATCTTTCAGTCCATTCGGCTTTCCCGCCAGCCCAGCTAGTTCAAATTGGTTTCAAACTTTTTCAAATAATTGTAATACTGCCTCCACTTTGAAATTCAACCATTTCAAATTGGCTAAACCAAATCTAGTGAATTTTATACCGTTGGAAAGCTTAGGAAAATATCTACCCAATGCCACTGGCCTCATGGTCAATCTCTTTGTAGAATTAATCTGACAAAAATAACAAGCCAGGGACTTTTCTGCCTTAGAATAATTCTTAAAAATCAACCAAAATAGCTATTGAGTAAATTCCAACTCCTTTAGCTCACTTTTGACTTGCACTAATTGTTTATGAAATAAAATGGTGTGGTCACTTTGCATGATCTTGCCCTAGTTTAAGAAATGTGCAATATGGCTAGTTTAACTAGTTGATATTGTCCGAAATTATTAAGTAATTCATATGAAGTCTTATGCTTCATTTAAATCTTATCTCAAAGGAATTCATGTGATGTTTGGACCCCTGGCCAAACTCACCTATATGAATTACTAAGAGATTTAAATCATAGGTAGTGTTATTAAATGGAATGAGGTATTTTATCTCATTTAAATCTATTTCTCAATTTAGGATGATGAATGGTTGACTTTGGTCAACTTGATTTCATGCATGAATGTTGGAGAAATTAAATCTTAAGAAGTTTTCAGTAAGAGAAAGGTATTTCTCAAACACTAGATGGAAACTATCACTTACATGTAAGGAGAGGAAATTATTTTCCTCAAGCCACACAACCAATGCACTCTAAGTGTAGTATTGGTGTGAGTACAAGTATTGTTAGAATAACCAATGAATTGTTGAGGTGGTGCAATCACCTCAATGGTAGTTGCTAACCTAGTTACAACTATGTGTTAAATCTTATGAGAGGTTTCTCTCTCATTTAAATCTTGGTCCCAAGTATTTCAACATGAGGTATGGACCATGGTCTATATAATCTCATATTGAGTATTGGGTGACCTTAAATCATTACCCTTGTTAGGATTAAATTGTATGAGGTATGAAACCTCATTTAAATCATTTTTCTCAAATGAGGAGTATGAAGAGGTTGACCTTAGTCAACCTAGGTCATATTGTGTTCATAAGAGAAATTAAATCTTAATAAAGTAATGAGAGGAAATTATTTCTCTAAGTAATTAAAAGTAACACCTAAGTTAGTATGAGAGGAAATTATTTTTCTTGAATAAGAGGAACACCTCCACCCACTTAATAGTAGTGTGTGATGCTAGTTAAGTTGTGTGAAGCTGGTATGAGATTAGTTAGTATGTAAGTTTGGTATGATGATTGTGTATCCCGTATTCGTATTTTAGACGCTAGTACCGGAGACCACCAGGAAGAGGTGGACTTCTACAACAAGGAAGGAGAAAAGGACTTGGACCCTCACTTCAACCAAGGCAAGCTAGCACTGATAGAAATTACCTTTGCAAGGTGATATTGTTTGCAAGCTAAGATATTTAGTTTGCAAACTAATATTCTTGCAAGGTGCACGCCCTTGGGGCAAGGCACCATGTTTCTTACCCTTTTATTATATGAACCCATCCTAAGTTTTGATTTTACAAATTCTTACCTGTTTTCTAGATGGGTTACTTTTATAGTTAACTTTGGTCAAAGTACAAGTTGGTGACTAAAGTAGTAAAGTTAGCAAGCTACCACCAATGCAAGCTAGCTTGAGGCAAACCATTTTGGTTGCAAGATAATACTCCTGCAACTTGCTAAGCTCTCTATGAGCAAAGCCTTCCCCTAATTTACTTTAGGCTTATGATCTTAATTTCCAGTTTGTACTTACAAACTCTATTTACCTTTGTTTTATCAAAGTACTTTTTGATTCATGATTCACTTGGCTAGTATTGGACTAGTACAAGAGTATCAAACTTAGCCTAGAAACAAACCAAATACTTAGCATCCCTCTTGCATAGATGCTAGTGCGGATTTGAAAGTGGCTACTCCATGTGGGAAACTGGAAACTGGAAAGATTTCGAAAAACCTTGGAATGACGAGTCATTCTATTGAGAGATTTTGAAGGAGTTTTGAAACCTTGGAATGAAGATGCATCCCATTGAATGATTTCTTTTGAAGGTGAATATGACTGGTGAATGACTTGGTGAATTTTACCAAAAACACTGATGGTTGGATTCGGATGCGATACCATTCCAATTTTACCGTACCCCCACAATACCTGAATCTGGGTAGGGCTTAGCTGGAAGTTTGTGTGTCTTAGTATGGGTTCCCTCTAAACAAGCATCATCGGGGTTATGCCGAAAGCTGCCTCTACCACAAACAACTGAGATGATACGATATGATGCGCGATGAGGTGAATGTCCGGCCCAAGCCTCGTGCGCTCCCAAAGGATGCTTGGTCTTCACCGGGAGGCCAAGCTCATGGGGAGAGGTGCCTATACTAGGGTGTGTAAATGAAAGGTTATGATTGGTAGTTCGCGTCACTGCGTACGATAAATCAGGGCCGCTTACCCCCGACGAGCTATTGCAATTGTTGTGGCACAAGTGTACAACCTCTGCAGAGTTAAACCTATTCGAATAGCCGCGTCCTCGGTTATGGACAGTTGGAAAGGCCATACTGTTCCGTCATCAGAACTTTTCGAAAACTATGAATGGTGAAGGGTGACTTATGACTTTGAACTTGAATGGAGACTTTGACTTGGAATCACAACAGAGTTGTGGGAATGACACTAATGTTCCCACTTGAGTAGTTGGTACATAAAGAGTTGTTTACAAAAATGTTTGTGAAACAAATTCTGCTTTATGCAAAATAAACTAGAGCTTAGCACCCCCTTACTAGGATTGTTAGCACTTACCTTAGTATTAGTTTGCGAGTACTTTAAAGTACTCACGGCTGTGTCCCCGGCTATTCAAATGGCCAGATTTTGAAGCAGAACCACAAAGATGAAGAAGACGACCCGCAGGACGCCCACGACAACTAGGGAGCCTTCGACGACGTCGACGTTGGCCTGTGGACTAGAGAGTCCCTTCTACTTTACGCTTCCGCTATGAAACTATGAACTTGGTGAATGTTGATCCCTAGATCAACTCTGTGTGTAATATGGGATCGTGTGATCTCTATTTGTAAGACGACTATGGTATGTAATGAATGATGACTTATGATATTCAACTGTTATGCCTCGCAACAACAATATTCCTGGGATTGCGATGTATGGCATGACAGGCATCTGGACTTAAAAATCCGGGTGTTGACAAGTTGGTATCAGAGCCATTGTTTGACCTTAGGAGACCCTAGTTAGAATGGACGTCTAAAAAACTTAGTTTCAAAAACCAATGAAGTGAATATTTGTGAAAACTTGTTCTTACCCTTACCTTTGAGATTCCTTGCCAAAAATGAGAAAGACATACTCTACTTTCTTGCAAGCCTACATAAAAACTTGCACACTTGACTACTTCTCTAATTTACTCCTCTTTGCTCACAGATGACGTACCAATGGGAGTCCTATCAGCTTGGTCCCGAAGGCGACCTCAAGTTCGAAAAAGAGTTGAAGCAACTAGTGGATTATCTAGGACACCCATACCCTAAGTTCTTCGGAATGCCACTCAAGGCAAAGGCAGGAGAACCGCCTCAGTGGGACGTTTCTACTGATCTACGAAGAAAGCTTGATGCCCCGGTATGGGAAACCATTTGGATTGCTGTAACAGGAAACACCTGGAAGGAAGGACTAGCCGAAGCAATGCAAGAAGCAATTTTTCGTCTGTGTGGACAAAATAAGGACAAAATCAAGAACACTCGCTTCATCTACTACCCAAGACATGACCCCTGGGGAGAACCAATGACCATGCCCCCACCACAACCAAAGATGAATCCCTATGAAGCACCTCAGGACTTCAGCAAGACAAAACCCGCAGGATTTGGACAACGCCTCGCCTATCGTCAAGCATCTCACCCGTGAAGAAGAAGATTCCACCCGGAAGAGTAGTATCACTCCAAAGACCGAAGTAGGTGTGAGTTGTATCAGGATCCCCTTGTATCGTAGAACGAATGAATGGTTCTTCAAACCAACGGTGTGTTAGATTTGTAATGTGTGATGTTTGGTATGAATGAAAAGGTGTTGCTGGTTTTTACCCCCTTCAACACTACCCAAGTTTTCAAGTTTTGAACTTTGTGAATTTTAACTCAAACAAACCATAGAAGTTTCCCTCTTACCTTATCATCTACTTCAATGTTCAGATGGCCCCTCCTACCCGCAACAACTCCCGTGCCCAAGCAAATCGTATACCCCCGAGCACGCCAAGATGACTGACGCCATCAACATCCTTGCAATGGAGCGCAAGGCACTTCGCCATCAGCAAGCCAAGAAGGACTACCTCATTGCCCGCCTCCGCGTGAAGATAGCATCACTAGAACGGCTCCTCCCAATACCCCACCATGCCCCTGCAGCCAATTCCGATGTGACTTGCTACGCATGTGGTGTTACTGGTCACTACTCTAACAAGTGTCCGGTGAAAGCCGCCAACAAAGCCCCAAGAACTGGAAGCAAAGCTGTACCTATTACACAAAACGACAAGGCAACGGTAACCTGCTATGCATGTGGAACTGTGGGTCATTACTCCAATGAATGCCCCAAAAAGCTTGCCAAGACTGCCGCCAACCCCGCTGCATCTGCACAAAGAGCAGCGCCGTTTCGCAACTAGAAGAAATTTTGCTCCAAACTACCCGAACAACCGCAACGGTCGCTACTACAACCTGAAGGCCACCGAAACACAAGGAACATCTCAGAATATGCCAAGTATGTTCCCTGCTAAATCCTATCACCCAATCTCTCTTAGGAACCTAACTCTTCTTAAAATCTCGGGACGAGATTTGTTTAAGGGGGAAGGGTTTGTAACATCCCAAATTTCAAAACAAAGCAGAAATGAATTTTCCTTTTTCCAAAAATGAGGACCAACAAAAACTTTTCTGAATGAGAGTGTTATGCCTAGTGCTCCTACCTATTACTTGTGTTCTTGCCTTGATGAGTGTGGTATACTTATGTGATACACCCTCAAACCCTAGAGTGATCAAGTGAAGATCACAAACCAAATAAAAACAAAAAGAGAAAGAAATCAAATAAGAAGAACCCTAAACCTTTTCCAAAATCATTTGGATCTGGTTTTGAGAAACCCAAAATAGAAGAAAGCTATATGTGGGCCTATAGCCCTAATAGGTAAATATTGAACCCTACCTTCTCTTATTTTACTAAATGGTAGTGAACCATTGTAAAACTTGTTAAACCCTAAACCACATCCCTCTTGACATCAATCTTTGAAAAATAGAATAAAAAGGAAAAATCTTATTTTAGAAAGAAGCATATATGCCTATGGCTATTTTGTAAAACTTCCCCTAGGCCTTTCTACTTTATGTAGAGAATTGGAAAGTATTCTTAAACCTTATCTAGTACTTTTCCAACACAATCCAAAGTGGAACACAAGGTTTTCAAAAAGAGAGTAATAATGCCATAGAGGTATATGAGGGCAAAATATCAATTTGTGAAATTGAGGATCTTGACCCTAGACTTGAAGTGGAATGGGTGGATCACTCCTATATACCTTTTCAACTCTCAACAACATCAATTGGGTCAAGCCAAGTTCAATAAAAATCACGTGCCACATATGCATAGAGGCATATGTGACCCGTAGCCATTTTCACCAATTCTTGTCCTATGCCCTTCTACTTTTACCAAATGGTGTGAAACCATCTCTGAACCCAATCTAACCCTAACTTGACCCTCCACCTTGCTCAAGTAAAGCAAGGGGAGCACCTTACAAGAATAAGAAAAATTGACTTGTCATCTCCTATGTGTTTTGGCCAATTTTACAAATCTTTGAGCTAGACCTCTTGGAATGGTTTCAATGGTTTGAAATTGCTTCTAAACTAATAAGAATGACATTGGAGTCAAGTCAAGTCCAATCAAATGGAGAGAAACCCAATAGTGGGATATTTCCATTTTCCTCACATACACATAGGGCCAATTTATCAACTCTTGATCTAGGCACCAACCTTGCCTCAAAATGGTTGGAACCTTTCATCCAACTTCATCTAACACCAAATAAAACCTCACCCTTGTCAAAGCAAGGCCAAGAAAAATAAAAGTTTAAATAGTTAGAAATTCACAAAACCTCACATAGGGCTTATGCCATTTTTCTAAATTTTGACCCTAGCCCATTTTGGCCTTCACCATTAGTTGTATAATGATGCTAAACATCTATTACAACTTTTGGAATCCAAGAAACCCAATTCAAATCAATTTCAAACTCAATTGGGGATCACATGCAATAATGGTCAAATCTGCCATAATTATTCTGGTCCCTACTTTGAGCCTCTCCATTTCAAGTTTTTCAAACTAGACTTTCCCAACTCTTTGCATGTCATCCAAGAGGACATCAAGGTGAGCAACTTTTGTAAAGACCACCCTGCCAAAATCCTTATTAATCAATTGCTAGGCTCATCCAAAGTTGGCACTTTTAATTAAGTGGAACAATCTCCCACTTAGGGAATTTGCTATATTTCGATTTTCTAAATTCCACCACCACCTTTCTTTGCCTCTGGTCATTTAGAACCAAACCAATTACACCCCTTTCAAAATTGTCAACCTTTTGAGCCAATTCAAATTTGGGCAAAATTTGATGAAACATAAATAGGGAACCACACACACTATTTGAAATAGTGTCCTACACTACCCATAATCTACCCCAACCTACACCATTCTGTTCCCTTGTCCCCTCTCACCCTACAACACACAAAAACCCTAGAGGAGCTAGCTACACATGGCCTAGCCATGGCCATGCCGGCCATGGACATACCCTCTTGCTCCCCCTCTCTTCTCTTCACTCTAGCACCGACCACCTTGCCCTACTGCCTCCCCTTGGTCCCCTGAGCAAGCTCATACACGCCATAAGTCGAAAGGTGGACCACAGAGCCCAGGCCAGCACGCGCCCACGACGCACTGGTGCGACAGGAGCGGCATGGCCATGCCATTGCATGTCTGCCGACGCGCGCACCGCGGCCAACCATCGACTCGCCGCCCCGCTCCATCCCTGGCCCCCTCTCTTCTCCCTGAGCATCAGCGCCGCACCGCGAATCCACCAGACACGCTCGCAACCACGGCCCTGGACCACCGCCGCCGGAGACGTCGACACGATCCCGTGAACGCCGCCGCAAGCACGGACGCAATGCGTCGTCGCCAGACCGTCCCCCACCTCGCCATCACGCTCGTTAGCTTCGCCTGGATCTCGCCTACCTAACGCCGCCCTCGCCCATCCCCATTACTCGCCAGAAACACCGCGACCATGTCGGCTCCGCCGCAGACCTCTGGCCACCTCGCGTCGCTATAAAAGGAGGACGATCCCGCCTCCATCTCCACACCAAACTTGCTTCCCTCTCTCTTCTGATCCTCCTCGACCATCTCTCTCCCTCAATTACCCACCAGAGTCCTCCAATTGCACGCCGGAGACCCGCAAGCCGACGCAGACGCCGCCGCCGATTGGAGCCCTCCCCGGAGACGCCACTGCTACCAGGAGGACCGCCGTCTTCGACAACGTCGCTGCGCACCTCGCCGTCGACCGCCGGAGCTCCGACGACCGCTCCGACCCCCTACCTCCGCCGTGCCCGCGTCTGCCTCTCGTCGACGACGACGACGATCCCCCGCCGTTGGATCTTGATCTGATCGCACGGCCACCACTCGCGCGTACCGATTCGGTAAGCCACCGTCACTGACGCGCGGGCCCCTTTGTCAGCTGGCCCGAAACGTTACCGGGCTGGCTTGGGCCATGTTTAAATCTTTCAGTCCATTCGGCTTTCCCGCCAGCCCAGCTAGTTCAAATTGGTTTCAAACTTTTTCAAATAATTGTAATACTGCCTCCACTTTGAAATTCAACCATTTCAAATTGGCTAAACCAAATCTAGTGAATTTTATACCGTTGGAAAGCTTAGGAAAATATCTACCCAATGCCACTGGCCTCATGGTCAATCTCTTTGTAGAATTAATCTGACAAAAATAACAAGCCAGGGACTTTTCTGCCTTAGAATAATTCTTAAAAATCAACCAAAATAGCTATTGAGTAAATTCCAACTCCTTTAGCTCACTTTTGACTTGCACTAATTGTTTATGAAATAAAATGGTGTGGTCACTTTGCATGATCTTGCCCTAGTTTAAGAAATGTGCAATATGGCTAGTTTAACTAGTTGATATTGTCCGAAATTATTAAGTAATTCATATGAAGTCTTATGCTTCATTTAAATCTTATCTCAAAGGAATTCATGTGATGTTTGGACCCCTGGCCAAACTCACCTATATGAATTACTAAGAGATTTAAATCATAGGTAGTGTTATTAAATGGAATGAGGTATTTTATCTCATTTAAATCTATTTCTCAATTTAGGATGATGAATGGTTGACTTTGGTCAACTTGATTTCATGCATGAATGTTGGAGAAATTAAATCTTAAGAAGTTTTCAGTAAGAGAAAGGTATTTCTCAAACACTAGATGGAAACTATCACTTACATGTAAGGAGAGGAAATTATTTTCCTCAAGCCACACAACCAATGCACTCTAAGTGTAGTATTGGTGTGAGTACAAGTATTGTTAGAATAACCAATGAATTGTTGAGGTGGTGCAATCACCTCAATGGTAGTTGCTAACCTAGTTACAACTATGTGTTAAATCTTATGAGAGGTTTCTCTCTCATTTAAATCTTGGTCCCAAGTATTTCAACATGAGGTATGGACCATGGTCTATATAATCTCATATTGAGTATTGGGTGACCTTAAATCATTACCCTTGTTAGGATTAAATTGTATGAGGTATGAAACCTCATTTAAATCATTTTTCTCAAATGAGGAGTATGAAGAGGTTGACCTTAGTCAACCTAGGTCATATTGTGTTCATAAGAGAAATTAAATCTTAATAAAGTAATGAGAGGAAATTATTTCTCTAAGTAATTAAAAGTAACACCTAAGTTAGTATGAGAGGAAATTATTTTTCTTGAATAAGAGGAACACCTCCACCCACTTAATAGTAGTGTGTGATGCTAGTTAAGTTGTGTGAAGCTGGTATGAGATTAGTTAGTATGTAAGTTTGGTATGATGATTGTGTATCCCGTATTCGTATTTTAGACGCTTAGTACCGGAGACCACCAGGAAGAGGTGGACTTCTACAACAAGGAAGGAGAAAAGGACTTGGACCCTCACTTCAACCAAGGCAAGCTAGCACTGATAGAAATTACCTTTGCAAGGTGATATTGTTTGCAAGCTAAGATATTTAGTTTGCAAACTAATATTCTTGCAAGGTGCACGCCCCTTGGGGCAAGGCACCATGTTTCTTACCCTTTTATTATATGAACCCATCCTAAGTTTTGATTTTACAAATTCTTACCTGTTTTCTAGATGGGTTACTTTTATAGTTAACTTTGGTCAAAGTACAAGTTGGTGACTAAAGTAGTAAAGTTAGCAAGCTACCACCAATGCAAGCTAGCTTGAGGCAAACCATTTTGGTTGCAAGATAATACTCCTGCAACTTGCTAAGCTCTCTATGAGCAAAGCCTTCCCCTAATTTACTTTAGGCTTATGATCTTAATTTCAGTTTGTAATTACAAACTCTATTTACCTTTGTTTTATCAAAGTACTTTTTGATTCATGATTCACTTGGCTAGTATTGGACTAGTACAAGAGTATCAAACTTAGCCTAGAAACAAACCAAATACTTAGCATCCCTCTTGCATAGATGCTAGTGCGGATTTGAAAGTGGCTACTCCATGTGGGAAAGCTGAAACTGAAAGATTTCGAAAAACCTTGGAATGACGAGTCATTCTATTGAGAGATTTTGAAGGAGTTTTGAAACCTTGGAATGAAGATGCATCCCATTGAATGATTTCTTTTGAAGGTGAATATGACTGGTGAATGACTTGGTGAATTTTACCAAAACACTGATGGTTGGATTCGGATGCGATACCATTCCAATTTTACCGTACCCCCACAATACCTGAATCTGGGTAGGGCTTAGCTGGAAGTTTGTGTGTCTTAGTATGGGTTCCCTCTAAACAAGCATCATCGGGGTTATGCCGAAAGCTGCCTCTACCACAAACAATTGAGATGATACGATATGATGCGCGATGAGGTGAATGTCCGGCCCAAGCCTGTGCAGCTCCCTGTTGTGACAGCTTGGTCTTCACCGGGAGGCCAAGCTCATGGGGAGAGGTGCCTATACTAGGGTGTGTAAATGAAAGGTTATGATTGGTAGTTCGCGCATCTGCGTACGATAAATCAGGGCCGCTTACCCTGACGAGCTATTGCAATTGTTGTGGCACAAGTGTACAACCTCTGCAGAGTTAAACCTATTCGAATAGCCGCGTCCTCGGTTATGGACAGTTGGAAAGGCCATACTGTTCCGTCATCAGAACTTTTCGAAAACTATGAATGGTGAAGGGTGACTTATGACTTTGAACTTGAATGGAGACTTTGACTTGGAATCACAACAGAGTTGTGGGAATGACACTAATGTTCCCACTTGAGTAGTTGGTACATAAAGAGTTGTTTACAAAAATGTTTGTGAAACAAATTCTGCTTTATGCAAAATAAACTAGAGCTTAGCACCCCCTTACTAGGATTGTTAGCACTTACCTTAGTATTAGTTTGCGAGTACTTTAAAGTACTCACGGCTGTGTCCCTGGCTATTCAAATGGCCAGATTTTGAAGCAGAACCACAGCATGAAGAAGACGACCCGCAGGACGCCCACGACAACTAGGGAGCCTTCTGACGTCAGACGTTGGCCTGTGGACTAGAGAGTCCCTTCTACTTTACGCTTCCGCTATGAAACTATGAACTTGGTGAATGTTGATCCCTAGATCAACTCTGTGTGTAATATGGGATCGTGTGATCTCTATTTGTAAGACGACTATGGTATGTAATGAATGATGACTTATGATATTCAACTGTTATGCCTCGCAACAACAATATTCCTGGGATTGCGATGTATGGCATGACAGGCATCTGGACTTAAAAATCCGGGTGTTGACAACAACCAAGGCCATGGACACCAGGATCATCCTGGATCCAAGTTGAAGAATTTCCAGAATACTAATCCCCCCATGTTTAGCAAGACTGAAGAGCCATTAGATGCCGACGATTGGCTTCAGACAATGGAGAACAACTTAGAAGTTGCGGGAGTAGAAGCCGCTGAGAAAGTACTGTTTGCCACCCACTACCTGTCAGGACCTGCCAGAGCCTGGTGGACAAGTGCCCGTGCAATGAATGCGGGACAGATGATGACTTGGGAGGACTTCAAACTCAAGTTCAGCAAGTACCATGTACCCCAGGGACTGATCAAGAAGATGAGAGACGAGTTCCGCGAACTCAAGCAAGGAAGGATGTCGGTGGTGGAATACCGCGACAGATTCCTCATTCTGTCAAGGTACGCCCCCGATGAGACCGACACCAACGAGAAGAGGAAGGAGAGATTTTTGAATGGACTGCATGATGAGATGCAGACGGTGCTGGTGAACATCCCGTTTGCTGACCTGGAAGCCCTAGTTGATTCTGCTATCCAGATGGAAGGGAAACTCAACCAGGCCAATGAGAACCGCAAGCGCCGTATGATGCACCAGAATGGACCCAGCAATGCACAGAAGTACCGCAACAATTCATCTGGAGGATTTGCCTCAAGACACAACAAGCCACCTGTTCCGACGTTTCGTCCGAACTTTACCCACCACAATGGAGGACACCAGAAGCCCGGAAACAACAACACCAACAACAACAACCACAACAACAACAAGAATGGTAACAATAACAACCCCAACACTGCCCCAAGGACTGGAAGCAATGCTGTCCCCATCACCCCAAAGGACAAGTCAACTGTGACTTGTTATGAATGTGGAATTGTGGGTCACTACTCTAATGAGTGCCCCAAGAAGCTTGCCAAGACTGCCCCCAATACCACTGCACCTGCCCAGCAACAACGCCGCTTCGCCGCTAGAAGGAACCCGAGCAACCGCAACGGCCGTCTCTACCACATGAGTGCCACAGAAGCCCAGGAAGCACCCAATGCCATACAGAGTATGTTTTCCTGTTAACCCAATTGCCCAATCTATCTTAGGTTCCTAACTTTTCTTAAATCTCGGGACGAGATTTTGTTTAAGGGGGAAGGGTTTGTAACATCCCAAATTTTAAAACAAAGAAGAAAATGACTTTCACTTATTTCAAATTTTGGAGCTAACAAAAACTTGATTTGAATCACTTGATATGCATAGTACTCAAGTGTGCATGATGTGATCTTTGCCATGATTGTTTGTTTGATGTTTTAAACATGTTCTAAACCCTAAACCCTACCCTTCTCAAAACCAAAGAGGAACCAATAAAAAGAAAATAAAATAAAAGGTGAGGCATATGTGGGCTTATGGCCATTTCTACCAATAATGGCCTATGCCCTATTGACCTTACCAAAATGGTTGTGAACCATTACTAAACTTAACCTAACCCTCAATGAACTCAAAACAAGGACTTTGGGCCAAAGAAAAAGAAAAGAAAATAAATTTTTGCATCACATATGAGGCTATGGCCATTTTTGTAAATCTTTAACCTAGGCCTTTTTAACTTGTGCCAATGATTTGGAAACCTAACTAAACTCAAAATAATCACTTTTGAGTCAAAGAAACCCAAATCAAATCAAAAGAAATAGCAAAACCAACTCACATGTGATAATGGTCAATTTTGACATTCACATCAGAGTACCCACTTTGAGCCCATGTATTAAGAGATTCCTAAACCAAACCCTCTCAACACTTTGCACCTCATCCAAGACCTCATCAAGGTGAACACTTTTGGTGTTGACCACCTTGACTGATTCCTTTTCTATTGCTTAGTATAAGAATGCAAAGTGGCAACATTAAAACAGAAACAAGATCATCCCCATTTTTGCATTTCACCAAATCATCTTCTTTTTGCAAACCAACACCACCAATAGGAGCCAAACATTATTAGACTCACACCCAAGAAAAAGTTTGGAAAAATTCAAATTTTAGTTTCTTGCGGCCATTATGTCGAGCACCTTGTGTGCACCAATCTGCCAACTCCACACACCTCAATATCCAGCAGGTTTTAGCCTAAACCATCAAGCCCTATGTCATCCTCAGCCTCCCCTTGCACCCAGTGAGCAATGCCAAGCACCAGAGACCATGATCATGCATGATCATGGCCAGTACCAAACCATGCCGTGGCACTCATGCCACCCCCATGTCAACCCTTCTCTCCTCTCACTTCCAGCTGACCTCACCATGTCCACTAGCTCCCCCTCACTCCCACACACCTGCTCGTACTCGCCTAGAATGAAGGAGAGCACCACAACACCCAGGCCATGTCGTGCCCCGTGATGCCCAGACACGCCAGAGCGCACTAGGACACGCCACGGGCACGACAGTGCACGTCACCGCCTCGTCGACTCCGTCCTCCCCTCACCCTCTCCTCTCGCCAGTAGCCTCGCCATGACCTCAGCAAGCGCCCAGACATCCCCATTGGCCGGCGATAGACCTGTAGCCGCCGTCATCACCGACGCTCTCCACCACGGTACAGACCTATCGCATGACGATGACGACCGCCACCGTCCACCCTTTTCGAGGCCGTCACGCCCGTAGTACTCGCCGTGACTCCAGGAACCCTCCTGCATCATCGCCCGAGCCACTCCGCCACTGTAACGCCGTCGCCATAGATGACCTCACCATGCCGTGCCGCCCTCCTCCGCCCGCTATAAAAGGAGCGTTCCCCAGCTCCAAATCTCCACACCATTCGCCTCCTCTCTTCTCCCTGACCCTCCTCGAGCACCGCTGCTTCCCAATTTCATCTATAGACCACCAATCGACCGCCGGAGCTCCGCTAGTACTGCTGCAAGATAGCCGGAGATAGGAGCCGTCCCAGGAGCCGCCGCTTGTACCAGGAGAACCGCCGTCATCGACAACCTCGCCGTGCATCAACGCCGCTCGTCGCCGAACCTCCGGTGAGCCACCGACCCCCTGGTGCTCACCGCCAGTGTGCTCGTGCTCGTCATCGACGATGACGCACGTCAGCCGTAGATCTTGATTCTAATCATGTGGCCCTCGTTCACTCATACCGCTTCGGGATTAAATAGCCACTGACGGGTGGAGCCCACCTGTCGGGCAGCCCGCGCGTGCGAGCTACGCTGCTGGGCCGGCCCTTTTCCCTCTCTCTCTCCCTGGCCCAACTTCGTTTCCCGCCTAGGCCCAAACTTTTGAATATAATTTAATTCATTTCAGTCAAATTCAATACTAATGCTTTGCTAAAATTGGAATAAAACAAAATTCACAAATCCAATTTGAGTGAATCCAATTTTGTATGAAAGTAGATGAATATTTCTAACCAACCCCACTGGTATGAAACCCAAATTCATTGTAGATCACTTGCACTAAAAATAACAAGGCGGTAAGTTTTCAGATTTCAAACAATTATTAAAAATCAACCATAAATGATTTTGAGTTGATTCCAACTCTCATAAATCAAATTTCACATACCCTAATTTTTCATGTAAAAACATAGCATAGTTGTTTGCATGATCATGGGCTAGAGCAAAATAGTGGCTATGTGGCCATTTCTAGTCCATTTAAATTATCCCAATTAATGAATGAAATAGTATGAGAGTTGTTCTCTCATTTAAATCGTTGTCCCAAGTAATACAATATGAGGAAATGATCTTAGTTATAGAACCTCATATTGCATTACTTAGTGATATTAAATTGTTCCTAAAGTAGTAGTTAAATTGCATGAGATGATGAATCTCATTTAAATCATTTTTCCCAAATGGTAAATGTGAAGTGTTGACCTTGGTCAACATGATCTCACACTTATTAATTGAGGAGATTAAATCTTACTAAGATTCAATGAGAGGAAATTATTTCTCAAACGAAAAAATAGAAACCCTAATCCATACCTCAATGAGAGGAAATTTTCCTCTTACAAGTTTTCCTAAAAGAAAAAACAAAGCCAACCACCTTGTTAGTAATGAGTGATGCTAGGATAGCTTGTGTGACCCCTTGAGTGTTAAGTCTAGCACTTAAGCATTGATTGGTGATTGTTTACTTCGTATCCTTTTATAGACGCTAGTACCGAAGACTACCAGGAGGAGGAGGTCTTCTACGAGGAAGAAGAAGAAAACTTTGATCACTGTACCAATCAAGGCAAGCTATACTCTTGCAAGCTACCCTAGTGCAAAGCTCTACTAGAGCAAGGCACCATTGCACTATTACTTTATGTTTAATGATCCAATCCCAAGTTTTTGACCCTTATAAGCTTTTACTTTGATTATCAAAGCTCACTTTTATAGTTAACTTTGGTCTAAGTATAGAGTACTACAAGAGTATCAAATTTAGCCTAGAGAGCTACAAGTTAGTTAGCACCCCTCATGACTAGTTGCTAGTGCTAAAACTAAAATGGACTACTCTAGATGGGAACATGTGAATCTTTGACTTTGAAAACCTTGGAATGATGAGTCATTCTATTGAAAGATTTTGAAGGTGAAGGTAACTTGAATGACTTGGTGATTTTGATAAAAACTGATGATTGGGTTCGGATGCGATACCATTCCAATTTCTGAGTACCCCCACAATACCTGATTATGGGTAAGGCTTTAGCTGGACATTTATGTGTCTTAGTATGGGTTCCCTCTGAACAAGCGTCATAGAGGTTATGCCGAGGCTGCCTCCGGGAAATGTGAAATGACGTGAAAATGAGGTGACTGTCCTACCCAAGCCCTGTGCAGTTCCCAGGATAGCAGATGGTTATCACTGGGAGGCCAAACTCATGGGGGAGGTGCCTATACTAGGGTAGGTAAGTGAAAGGTTAATGGTTGATGATCCGCATACTGAGTATGATTATTCAGGGCTATCTCTGACGGATGTAATCAAATGTTGTGGCAGAAGTGTACAACCTCTGCAGAGTGTATACCTATTCGAATAGCCGTGTCCACGGTTATAGACGATTGGATGGCCATACTGTTCCGTTGTCAGATGATTTCTAAAAATGAATGGTGGGTTGAAAGGTGAATTTGACTTGATCACAACTGAGTTGTGGGAATGACACTAATGTTCCCACTTGAGTTAGGTTAGGCAAATGAAGAGTCTTTGATTACTAAATTCTTATGAAATAAAACTGGCTTTGTGCAAATGAACCTAGAGCTTAGAATCCATTAGCGTTACTAGTACTTACATTAGTATTAGTTTGCGAGTACTTTAAAAGTACTCATGGCTTTGTCCCTGGCTATTCAAATGTCTAGACTATGAAGAGGAGAACCAGTACCAGGAGGATGGACAGCAGGACGTCTATGATAACTAGGACTACTTCCTGACGTCAAGCGTTGCCTGTGGAACAGATGGACCTCTACTACGTTTCTTCCGCTATGTGTTTTGTAATTGATCATTAGATCAACTGTTATTGTAAAACTGGATCATGTGATCCCTTGTTGTAAGACGATTATGGTTTGTAATGAATGATGTTCTGTGATATCAACTGTTATGTCTCGCAAAAACAATATTCCTGGGATTGCGATGTATGGCATAACAGGCATCTGGAATTAAAAATCCGGGTGTTGACACATGACCATCAAGATCTCCTCATGACCATCAAGTAGCAGCAGTAGCATAATAGTAGCAGCAGTAGCATAGCAGTAGCAACCACATAAATTACAATAGCAGTAGCAGCATATATAGCAGTAGCATAGTAGCATTTCATTATGCATTTCATTTTCATTTAATCAAGAACTAACATACTGCCTACTGCCTAGTTCTTCTGCAACTAGCATTTCATTTTCTTTTTTCAAACCAGAGAACAAATTCAAACCAGAGAAATAGCATTCTCTAAGAGAAATAGCATTTTTAGCATTTTTTCAACTAACAAATTTTTAGCATTCTCTAACAAATTCAAACCAGAGAACAAATTTTATCAACTAAACCTACTACTAGCTACTGCTATTGCTAGCATTTTTCATTTAGTTTAGGGTTCTTACTGATGGCGGCATTTAAATGAACCAACTAAACCTACTGTATTTCATCATTTAAACCTACTACATCTTTAGCATGCGTTTTTAACTTAAACCTACTGCATTCTCTAAGACAAATAGCATTTTTTAACTAAACCTACTGCATTTATTTTCAACCAAAAAAACCTACTGTATTTTAAATTTTCATTTTAAAATTGTTTTAGTTGCAAGTAGAGAACCAATTTTTATCATTTGTCCTAAACTAGCAACTAGAACTACTGCATTTTAAATCCTAAACCAGAGAACTAGCATCAACCATAGCACCAATTTTTATCATTTGTCATTTTAAATCCTAAAGCATCTAGCATCGGCTACTGCAAGAATCTAGCTATTGCAAGCATCTAGCTACTGTAAGCATCAACCATAGCACCAATTTTTTACCAATGTTATGTTCCTTATCATATTTCTAATTGAAATGTTGTTGCTCATGTCAATTTTCTAGGGTCATTTAGCTGCTGCTGCTGCAGCTTGTGTTCCTTATCATAGCACCAATCTAGCTGCTGCTTATCATTTTTTACCAATGTCATTTTATTTTTTCAATCCAGAGAACAAATTCAAACCAAAAATTGGAAATGCACTGCAAAACCTACTAGGGTTCATCGCCAAGAGCAAGCAAACCTACTGCCTAGTTCTTCTCCAATGGCGTCAGAAGGAGGGAAGGGGAGAGGGAAGGGGAGAGAGAAGGGGAGAGGAGTTCTGCTCACCGACAGCGATGGCCTGCTCATGCTCCAACGTGGCGGGGACTGGTGGCGGGGCAGGTGACGCGCGGCTCCTCCTCCTCGATGCGGCGGCCTCCTGCTCCCCCGAGTGGCGGCGGTGACCTGCTCCGGCTTTTGGTGATGCGCGCGGGTGCGGGAAGGGCGAGGCGATGGGCGGCGGCGGCGCGGTTAGGGCGAGGGGACGGGTGGTGCGGTTAGGGTTCGTCGGCGAGAGGAGAGGGGAGGGGGATTTGGGAATGGTTTGGGGAGGGAGAAGGGTCGCGCGCGTGCGGTTAAGTCCCTAGTATAGCCGCACTAGACTTACTGCCGGCGCACTAGGGCTTTGCTGCGTCGGGGATAAGTTTACCCCCGGCGCACCAAAGCCCTGATGCGCCGGCAGTAAGTCTAGTGCGGCTATACCAGGGACTTGGCCCAGATCATGCAATATGAGGTTGGGACTTGTCCCAACTCATATTTTCTTCTCTTATTCTTTAATTCTTTTCTCATTCTTTTATGTTTCTTTTATTTTTCATTATTTTTCTGCCTTTTTCTATTATATTTATTTTCTTATCTTTTCAAGATAATTACTGCTGTTGACGCGGCAGGGATTGCAACGGCGCCAGAAAGTAGCTTCCTTGTGACGGTAAAGCACACGTCCGTTGGGAACCCCAAGAGGAAGGTGTAATACGTACATCAGCAAGTTTTCCCTCAGTAAGAAACCAAGGTTTATCGAACCAGTAGGAGATGAAGGCCACGTGAAGGTTGTTGGTGAAGGAGTGTAGTGCGGCGCAACACCAGGGATTCCGGCGCCAACGTGGAACCTGCACAACACAATCAAGATACTTTGCCCCAACTTAACAGTGAGGTTGTCAATCTCACCGGCTTGCTGTAAACAAAGGATTAAACGTATGGTGTGGAGAATAATGTTTGCTTGCAAAGAACAACAGAGAACAATGATTGCAGTAGGTTGTATTTCAGATGTAAAAGAATGGACCGGGGTCCACAGTTCACTAGTGGTGTCTCTCCATTAAGATAAATAGCATGTTGGGTGAACAAATTACAGTTGGGCAATTGACAAATAGAGAGGGCATAACAATGCACATACATATCATGATGACTTATATGAGATTTACTTAGGGCATTACGACAAAGAACATAGACCGCTATCCAGCATGCATCTATGCCTAAAAAGTCCACCTTCGGGTTAGTGTCCGCACCCCTTCCAGTATTAAGTTGCAAACAACAGACAATTGCATTAAGTACTGTGCGTAATGTAAACAATACAAATATCCTTAGACAAAGCATTGATGTTTTATCCCTAGTGGCAACATCACATCCACAACCTTAGAACTTTCTGTCACTGTCCAAGATTCAATGGAGGCATGAACCCACTATCGAGCATAAATACCCCCTCTTGGAGTTACAAGTATCAACTTAGCCAGAGCCTCTACTAGCAACGGAGAGCATGCAAGATCATAAACAACACATATATGATAGATCAATAATCAACTTGACATAGTATTCCATATTCATCGGATCCCAACAAACACAACATGTAGCATTACAAATAGATGATCTTGATCATGATAGGCAGCTCACAAGATCTAAACATGATAGCACAAGAGGAGAAGACAACCATCTAGGTACTGCTATGGACCCATAGTCCAAGGATGAACTACTCACGCATCAGTCCGGAGGCAGGCATGGTGATGTAGAGCCCTCCGGTGATGATTCCCCTCTCCGGCTGGGTGCCGGAGGCGATCTCCTGAATCCCCCGAGATGGGATTGGCGGCGACGGCGTCACAGTATGTTTTCTCGTATCGTGGCTCTCGGTACTAGGGTTTTCGCGACGGAGAGAATAAATAGGCGAAGGGGCAGAGTCGGGGGACGCTCGAGGGGCCCACCCCATAGGGCGGCGCGGCCAAGGGTGGGGCCGCGCCCCCCTAGGGTGTGGCCGCCTCGTCGCCCCTCTTCGTCTCCTCTTCGGACTTCTGGAAGGCTCCGTGGAAAATAAGACCGTGAGCATCACTAATTCTATACCAAGCATCTTTAAAACTTTCTCCCCCTTGTTGCTTAAATGAACGAACTTCAACTTCAGGATTACTCATTTTAGCAATAAAAATAAACTAAGCAAAACCGAATTAAGTAAAGTAAAACAAGTAACTAATTTTTTTGTGTTTTTAATATAAAGAAAGCAAACAAGACAAAATAAAATAAAGTAAAGCAAGATAATAAACAAAGCAAAGAGATTGGATGTGAGAGACTCCCCTTGCAGCATGTCTTGATCTCCCCGGCAACAGCGCCAGAAAAAGTAGCTGCTGTTGACGCAGCAGGGATTGCAACGGCACCAGAAAGTAGCTTCCTTGTGACGGTAAAGCACACGTCCGTTGGGAACCCCAAGAGGAAGGTGTGATGCGTACAGCAGCAAGTTTTCCCTCAGTAAGAAACCAAGGTTTATCCAACCAGTAGGAGATGAAGGCCACGTGAAGGTTGTTGGTGAAGGAGTGTAGTGCGGCGCAACACCAGGGATTCCGGCGCCAACGTGGAACCTGCACAACACAATCAAGATACTTTACCCCAACTTAACAGTGAGGTTGTCAATCTCACCGGCTTGCTGTAAACAAAGGATTAAACGTATGGTGTGGAGAATAATATTTGCTTGCAAAGAACAACAGAGAACAATGATTGCAGTAGGTTGTATTTCAGATGTAAAAGAATGGACCGGGGTCCACAGTTCACTAGTGGTGTCTCTCCATTAAGATAAATAGCATGTTGGGTGAACAAATTACAGTTGGGCAATTGACAAATAGAGAGGACATAACAATGCACATACATATCATGATGACTAATATGAGATTTACTTAGGGCATTACGACAAAGAACATAGACCGCTATCCAGCATGCATCTATGCCTAAAAAGTCCACCTTCGGGTTAGCGTCCGCACCCTTCCAAAGATTAAGTTGCAAACAACAGACAATTGCATTAAGTACTGTGCGTAATGTAAACAATACAAATATCCTTAGACAAAGCATTGATGTTTTATCCCTAGTGGCAACAACACATCCACAACCTTAGAACTTTCTCACCTGTCCCTGCATTCAATGGAGGCATGAACCCACTATCGAGCATAAATACCCCCTCTTGGAGTTACAAGTATCAACTTGGCCAGAGCCTCTACTAGCAACGGAGAGCATGCAAGATCATAAACAACACATATATGATAGATCAATAATCAACTTGACATAGTATTCCATATTCATCGGATCCCAACAAACACAACATGTAGCATTACAAATAGATGATCTTGATCATGATAGGCAGCTCACAAGATCTAAACATGATAGCACAAGAGGAGAAGACAACCATCTAGCTACTGCTATGGACCCATAGTCCAAGGATGAACTACTCACGCATCAGTCCAGAGGCGGGCATGGTGATGTAGAGCCCTCCGGTGATGATTCCCCTCTCCGGCAGGGTGCCGGAGGCGATCTCCTGAATCCCCAGAGATGGGATTGGCGGCGACGGTGTCACAGTATGTTTTCTCGTATCGTGGCTCTCGGTACTAGGGTTTTTGCGACGGAGAGAATAAATAGGCGAAGCGGTAGAGTCGGGGGACGCTCGAGGGGCCCACCCCATAGGGCGGCGCGGCCAGGGGTGGGGTCGCGCCCCCCCTAGGGTGTGGCCGCCTCGTCGCCCCTCTTCGTCTCCTCTTCGGACTTCTGGAAGGCTCCGTGGAAAATAAGACCATGGGCTTTTGTTTCGTCCAATTCCGAGAATATTTCCTGTGTAGGATTTCTGAAACCAAAAATAGCAGAAAACAGGAACTGGCGCTTCGACATCTTGTTAATAGGTTAGTGCCGGAAAATGCATCAAAATGATATAAAATGTATATAAAACATGTGAGTATTTTCATAAAACTAGCATGGAACATAAGAAATTATAGATACGTTTGAGACGTATCAATGACCAAGCAATATTAGTTATGTGCATTACCAAAAATATGAGTTCTACATAAAATATTGACCAACACATGCAATATAAGTTATACATAAAATATTGACCAACTCAATATTAGTTATACATAAAATAAGAGGTATACATTGCAAATAAAGTTTTACATCATCGAGAAGCGTGTTTCACTTTCTTCTTGCTTTTCTTGCTCGTCGTTGAATAATTGTGACGCCCCGGAACTGGTACCATGAGGATTCCAGCGATCTCGCCGAAATCCGCACGATATCGATTCAGAGACGCCCTCCGACACGACGTGCGCGACGAATCACACACGTGATGCCAGAGGAATTAACACGAGCGATAACATTACAACAGGTTTACAATAGAGCCCACAAGAAACATATATTACAACAACGAATCCAACGAGTCAAGATACAAATATACAATACAAAGATCCAAATCATACAGAAGATCGAATATGTCCGAGTACGGACAAGATACAAATTGGACTAAGAGTCCTGAAGATAACCAGTGGCGTCCATAACCCTGCCCAGGCCAAGCCGGAGGGTAACCTCGCTAACGTTGAAGTTATTTTTCTATCGGGTGCACGACCAGCGCTCCCGATGGGAGTAGCCCTCAAGTCTATGGGCAGGTGTTTGCACATGGACATAGACTCAAGTTGTACTACTCGATGAAGAACTTGACTATATTGCTGGGCGCAGCCCCTCTTTTTATCGACTCCTGCTGGAGGACTTGATATAATTGTCGAGTCCTGTTGGAGGACTTTGATGAAATCCACATGCTCCCGATGGGAGTAGGCTCCACTTGATTCGCAGACTCGAGTTGAGTCTACAAACCTTGATATATTTACTTTCAAGACAAAACTGAAGTTCTAACCCAAAATGTTGGGTAACAACTTTGCTATCTTTATTTGACATCTATATTGTACAGGGATATTGGTAAATGAGGCTGGTTCATCTGACGGATCAGGTACCAGTTAATTGCTCTTGTGGCAAATCCGCATAAACCTACTTCAAGTTCAAGTCCCTGGACTCGAACCTGGGATACTGGTGTAATTCAGGACGTGCCGCTTTAGGACTTATCGAAAACTAAATTCCAGCTAAATTATCGGGTACCAACGCGTCCGCTGGGATTTTCTTCACATCTGTTGATGTGGATAAAGTGTGAGAGCGCTTTCGGGTGTGATGCCACGCCACTCAGGACGGATCCTGGGGTCTTACCTTCGTGACCCTTTTACAAGTCACGACATTAAGAGTTTTTATCGCGGCGGACGCGCTCTGAGAATATATTGTCTAGTGCCTTTGTTCGGCTGATGGAACGACCCATTTTTCGGGTTCTTCTATATTTTTCTCGGGCGTGATGAAATAGCCGAATGTATTGGGTTCTTCTATATTGTCGTTGAGTACACCGCCGGTGCTCTCGATCAGAATAAATGACAAGTCAATGGACCTAAAGATTTTTCCACCTCTTTTTTTTTTGGTTCCTCCTTGAAGTAGATTTCGTCGGGTCCTCCTTGATGAAAATTTCGTCGAGTCCTCCTTGAAGAAAATTTTGTCGGGTCCTCCTTGAAGAAAATTTCGTCGAGTTCCTCTTGAAGCAAATTTCGTCGGGTTCCTCTTTGGAAAAAATTTCGTCAAGTTCCTCTTAAAGCAAATTTCGTCGGGTTCCTCTTTGGAAAAAAATTCGTCGGGTTCCTCCTTGGAGAACATTTCGTCGGGTTTCTCTTTGGAGAAAGTTTCTTCGGGTTCCTCCTTGAAGAAAGTTTCTTCGGGTTCCTTGCAGAATTTTTTTATCGAGTTCTTCGTTGATGTAGATTTTCCTAGGCGCGGTTCTTCTTTTGTCGACCTGAGATGTAAAGTGAATCTATACAGCGCAGCCCCCGAGTGTCGGGTGCGTCGAAAGTAAATGATAATCAACTTTGTGTAAATTAAAGGAAATACTTAGCTTATTAGGTACGATGGAGTTAACGGAGATATGCCGTGCAGCTAAGTCAATGAAGCTTTGGAGTGCAGCGAAGAAGTTGAGCCGAAGTAGAAACCACCAAATAGCGAAAATAGATGGCGCCAAATTGTTGATGAAGAAATAGCCGAGCCCCCAAGCGCTGCTGGAGTGACATCATGATTGTTGCTTAGACGCCGTGTCGCAGTTCTGACCCGGGGCGAAATCGTTGTCATGCCCCCGAGTGTTAGCCGTGATGTCGGAACAAGTTGACGGAGTCGCGGCGTCATATAAGGTGAAGCCATTGACAAATATGAATCCAGATGAATCCAGGATGAAGTATTTGAGATGAATCCACATTGAAGATTACATCATTAAATATGAAGCATATATTGAAGATGAATGCGCCGATATCATAAAGGATGAATCCATTGAACCGAAGAATCCAGTAATAACCATAGAAGATGAGTCCGCTGATATCATAAGAGGATGAATCCATTGACCCGAAGAAAATAAATCCAGTAATAATCATAGAAGATGAATCCATTGACCCGGAAACGCCTTGGGTAGTATTGTATAAGAGTAAACCAGTAATATCCATATAGATGAATTCGAATAAAATAAATTCACCGAAAGTGCACCGGGTAGTATTATATAGGAAGAAATCAATGATAACCATATAGATGAACCCACTAAACCGAAGATGTAAATCCACTAAGCCGGAGAAAATATTGACCCGAAGAAGACAAAATCAGTAAGCAAAGGAAGATAAATCCACTAAGCCGAAGAGAATAAATCCACTGAGCCAGGAAAGATATATCCACTGATCCAAAGAAGATAAATTCACCAAGTAATCGAGTGTACTTGCAGCAACGATGTAATGGCGCAGCCCCGAGTATCAGGTGTATTTGCTGTAATGATGTAATGACGCAATCCCAAGTATTCGGGTGTGGCAAAAGTAAAATAATGATCAACTCTTGAAAGATGAACACTTAGTTTTTTTATATCGGGTGCGGTGAAGTCAACGTGTAAGTAGCTCGTGTGGCGGACGCAGTCGACGAAGCAGACGTAGTCGGCACATCGGATGTAGTCGATGAAGAGGACGCAATCGGTGTTATGGATCCTCGAGGGGTGAGCTCGCAAACATGGCGAGTGCGCGTTGGTGGGTGCGCGATGATGAGCCCCCGAGCGAGGCGAATGCACTATGGTGAAGTAGTCGAAACTGATAGAAGCCGATGCCGCAGCAGATCTTGCGGATGGCATTGATGTAATAGTGTTCATGGTCAATGGTGATGTTGGTTCTTCCGAAGCCGATGTACGCCGTGAGGAGGAAGTATATCGCTAAGTGGCACGATAGTTCACCGTTACAAAATAAAAGCAATCAAGTATATCTTGTACGAAAATGATTAGCCCATAAAAATATGCATATCTGAAACGCATGAAACTAAACTTAGCTGGGCTACTCCATGTGAGATGCGATTAGCAATAGTTTCGGCGGACGTAGTTGCGCGGCGCCTGGCCGAAAGTAGTCGACGTTGCTGATGTAGTCGATGAAGAGGACGTAGTTGATCCGATGGATCCGCGACGGATGAGCCCCAAGTGTGTCAAGTGCGCGATGGCGGACGGGATCGACACAACAAAAGAACTTGAAGTTTTATTCCGATCTGATGTAGCCCAATCATCGTGCTCAGTCAATAGTTTATTTGATGCTTCCATCGTGAGGAAGTCAACTGTGGTAAGTTTGATGGAGCCAATCGAACGTGTAACTCTCGTAGAAAACGACTAAGTAATTGATCTCTGCTATAGTTAGCTTAGCAGTACTAATAAACGGATCAGAGATATAGTGATGCTACTGTAACGTGGACGTAAGAGTAGTTAATAATACTTAGCTTTGCTTCTTGGTACAAATAGATCGGATCTTGAACCTGTGGGTGCAGGAATCGCAGTGCGCTGTAGCCTGGTTATTACCCGCTCAGCCTTGTATTCCGTGTCTCCTCATGGCGTTGTTGCCGACGGACTTGTGTTCTGCGTGCTTGCCCGTGAAGGAGATATGCCCTAGAGGCAATAATAAAGTGGTTATTATTTATATCTTTATGTTTATGATAAATGTTTATATATCATGCTATAATTGTATTAACCGAAACATTGGTACATGTGTGATATGTAGACAACAAGAAGTCCCTAGTATGCCTCTTAAACTAGCTTGTTGATTAATGGATGATTAGTTTCATAATCATGAACATTGGATGTTATTAATAACAAGGTTATATCATTATATGAATGATGTAATGGACACACCCAATTAAGCGTAGCATAAGATCTCGTCATTAAGTTATTTGCTATAAGCTTTCGATACATAGTTACCTAGTCCTTATGACCATGAGATCATGTAAATCACTTATACCGGAAAGGTACTTTGATTACACCAAACACCACTGCGTAAATGGGTGGCTATAAAGGTGGGATTAAGTACCCAGAAAGTATGAGTTGAGGCATATGGATCAACAGTGGGATTTGTCCATCCCGATGACGGATAGATATACTCTGGGCCCTCTCGGTGGAATGTCGTCTAATGTCTTGCAAGCATATGAATGAGTTCATAAGAGACCACATACCACGGTACGAGTAAAGAGTACTTGTCAGGAGACGAGGTTGAACAAGGTATAGAGTGATACCGAAGATCAAACCTCGGATAAGTAAAATATCGCGTGACAAAGGGAATTGGTATTATATGTGAATGGTTCATTCGATCACTAAAAGTCATCGTTGAATATGTGGGAGCCATTATGGATCTCCAGATCCCGCTATTGGTTATTGGTCGGAGTGAGTACTCAACCATGTCTGCATAGTTCACGAACCGTAGGGTGACACACTTAAAGTTGGATGTTGAAATCGTAGAATTTGAATATGGAATGGAGTTCGAATATTTGTTCGGAGTCCCGGATAAGATCCCGGACATCACGAGGAGTTCCGGAATGGTCCGGAGAATAAGATTCATATATAGGATGTCATTTTATGTGAATTAAAATGTCGCGGAAGGTTCTATGGAAGGTTCTAGAAGGTTCTAGAAAAGTCCGGAAGAAACCACCAAGGAAGGTGGAGTCCACATGGGACTCCACCTCCATGGCCGGCCAACCCTAGTGGGGGAGGAGTCCCAAGTGGACTCCCCCTTAGGGGGCCGGCCACCCCCCCATATGGAAGGTGGAACTCCCACCTCTAGTGGGAGTCCTAGCTTGGCTAGGTTTCCCCTCCATATGGAAGGTTTTTGGTTCGGGTCTTATTCGAAGACTTGGAGACCAACTCTTGGGGATCCACCTATATAATGAGGGGCCAAGGGAGGGGGCCGGCCACCCCAAGACCACAAGCTGGCCGCCCCCCTTGTATTGGCCGGCCACCCCCTCCCAAACCCTAGCCGCCCCCTCTCCTCCATATCTCCCGTGTAGCTTTAGCGAAGCTCCGCCGGAGTTCTCCACCACCACCGACACCACGCTGTCGTGCTGTCGGATTCAAGAGGAGCTACTACTTCCGCTGCCCGCTGGAACGGGAGGTGGACGTCGTCTTCATCAACAACCGAACGTGTGACCGAGTACGGAGGTGCTGCCCGTTCGTGGCGCCGGAACCGATCGTGATCAAGATCTTCTACGCGCTTTTGCAAGCGGCAAGTGAACGTCTACCGCAGCAACAAGAGCCTCCTCTTGTAGGCTTTGGAATCTCTTCAAGGGTGAGACTCGATAAACCCCTCGTTGCTACCGTCTTCTAGATTGCATCTTGGCTTGGATTGCGTGTTCGCGGTAGGAAATTTTTTGTTTTCTATGCAACGTTATCCTACAGTGGTATCAGAGCCGTGTCTATGCATAGATGGTTGCACGAGTAGAACACAATGGTTTTGTGGGCGTTGATGTTCTTGTTATCTTTAGTTTGAGTACTTTGCATCTTTGTGGCATAGTGGGATGAAGCGGCTCGGACTAACTTTACATGACCGCGTTCATGAGACTTGTTCCTCGTTCGACATGCAACTTGTATTGCATAAGAGGCGTTGCGGGTGTCTGTCTCTCCTACTATAGTGAAGATTCAATTTACTCTTCTATTGAAAACATTAGTATCAACGTTGTGGTTCATGTTCGTAGGTAGATTAGATCTCTCTCGAAAACCCTAAACCACGTAAAATATGCAAACCAAATTAGAGACGTCTAACTTGTTTTTGCAGGGTTTGGTGATGTGATATGGCCATAATGTGATGATGAATATGTATGAGATGATCATTATTGTATTGTGGCAACCGGCAGGAGCCTTATGGTTGTCTTTAAAATTCATGTTGAGTAGTATTTCAAAGTAGTTGTAATAGTTGCTACATGGAGGACAATCATGAAGACGGCGCCATTGACCTTGACGCTACACCGACGATGATGGAGATCATGCCCGAAGATGATGGAGATCATGTCCGTGCTTTGGAGATGAAGATCAAAGGCGCAAAGACAAAAGGGCCATATCATATCACATATGAACTGCATGTGATGTTAATCCTTTTATGCATCTTATTTTGCTTAGATCGCGACGGTAGCATTATAAGATGATCCCTCACTAAAATCTCAAGATAATAAAGTGTTCATCCTTAGTAGCACCGTTACCAAGTCTTGTCGTTTCGAAGCATCTCGTGATGATCGGGTGTGATAGATTCAATAAGTACATACAACGGGTGCAAGACAGTTTTGCACATGCGGATACTAAGGTGGCCTTGACGAGCCTAGCATGTACAGACATGGTCTCGGAACACGTGATACCGAAAGGTAGAGCATGAATCATATGGTTGATATGATGAACACTTTGAGTGTTCGCCATTGAAATCACACCTTTTCTCGTGATGATCGGGTTTAGGTGCGGTTGATTTGGTTCGTGTGATCACTAAGACAATGCGAGGGATATTGTTTTGAGTGGGAGTTCACTTAGATTTTTAATTATGTTGAATTAAAATTTGAACTCAATTTATCATAAACTTAGTCTAAACTTTTGCAAATATATGTTGTAGAGATGGCGTCCCCAATCAATTTTAATCAGTTCCTAGAGAAAGAGAAACTTAAGAGCAACGGTAGCAACTTCACCGACTGGTTCCGTCATGTGAGGATCTTCCTCTCTGGCGGAAATCTGCAATATGTGCTTGATGCACCGCTAGGTGACCCTCCTGCAGAAACTGAAACCGATGAAGTAAAAGCTGTTTACGAAACTCGGAAAATACGGTACTCTCAAGTTCAGTGTGCCATCCTATGCAGTCTGGAATCCGATCTTCAAAAACGTTTTGAACACCACGATCCTCATGAGTTGATGAAAGAGCTGAAAGCTATTTTTGAGACTCATGCGGCCGTGGAATGCTATGAAGCATCGAAACAATTCTTCAGCTGCATGATGGAAGAATGCAGCTCCGTTAGTGAGCACATGCTCGCCATGACCGGGCATGCGAAGAAACTCAGTGACTTGGGAATAGTGATTCCTAACGGACTGGGGATTAATCGTGTCCTTCAATCACTGCCACCAAGTTACAAGAACTTCGTGATGAACTACAATATGCAGAACATGAACAAGGAGTTACCTGAACTCTTTGGCATGCTAAAAGCTGCTGAGATTGAGATCAAGAAAGAGCACCAAGTGTTGATGGTCAACAAGACCACCAGTTTCAAGAAACAGGGCAAGTCTAAGGGAAAATTCAAGAAGGGTGGCAAGAAAGCTGCCACACCTCCTGTGAAGCCTAAGAACGGCCCTAAGCCTGATGCTGAGTGCTATTACTGCAAGGAGAAGGGACACTGGAAGCGTAATTGCTCCAAGTATCTGGCTGATCTGAAGAGCGGCCTTGTCAAGAAGAAGAAAGAAGGTATATCTGATATACATGTTATAGATGTTCATTTCACTGGTTCTCGTTCTAGTACCTGGGTATTTGATACTGGTTCGGTTGCTCATATTTGTAACTCGAAACAGGAACTAAAGAATAAACGACAACTGCTGAAAGATGAAGTGACGATGCACGTTGGAAACGGATCCAAGGTCAATGTGATCGCAGTCGGCACACTTCCTCTACATCTACCTTCGGGATTAGTTTTAAGCCTAAATAATTGTTATTATGTACCTGCGTTGAGCATGAACATTATATCAGGATCTTGTTTAATGCAAGACGGTTATTCATTCAAGTCTGAGAATAATGGTTGTTCTATTTTTATGAATAATATCTTTTATGGTCGAGCACCACAGAAGAATGGCTTATTTCTGTTAGATCTCGATAGTAGTGATACGCATATACATAACATTGATGCTAAGTGAATTAAATTGAATGATAATTCTACTTATATGTGGCACTGTCGTCATGGTCATATTGGAGTGAAACGCATGAAGAAACTCCATACTGATGGATTACTTGAATCACTTGACTTTGAGTCACTTGATAGATGCGAAGCATGTCTAATGGGAAAAATGACAAAGACTCCATTTTCTGGTATGATGGAGCGAGCCATCGACTTATTGGAAATCATACATACCGATGTATGTGGACCAATGAGCGTAGCATCGCGCGGTGGTTATCGTTATGTTCTAACCTTCACAGATGATCTGAGTAGATATGGGTATATCTATTTCATGAAACATAAATCCGAAACTTTCGAGAAGTTTAAGGAATTCCAAAGTGAAGTAGAAAATCAACGTAACAAGAAGATCAAATTTCTACGATCTGATCGTGGAGGTGAATATCTGAGTTATGAGTTTGGCATGCATTTAAAGAAATGCGGAATACTTTCACAATTGACACCGCCGGGAACACCACAACGAAACGGTGTGTCCGAACGTCGTAATCGAACTCTCTTAGATATGGTTCGTTCTATGATGTCTCTTACTGATTTGCCATTATCATTTTGGAGTTATGCATTAGAGACAGCCGCATTCACTTTAAATAGAGCACCATCAAAATCCGTAGAAACGACACCGTATGAATTATGGTTTAATAAGAAACCTAAGATGTCGTTCCTGAAAGTTTGGGGTTGCGAAGCCTATGTAAAGAAGTTACAACCGGACAAGCTAGAACCCAAAGCGGAGAAATGCGTCTTCATAGGATACCCTAAGGAAACTATAGGGTATACTTTCTATCACAAATCCGAAGGCAAAATCTTTGTTGCTAAGAACGGAACCTTTCTTGAGAAAGAATTTCTCACTAAAGAAGTGACTGGAAGAAAAGTAGAACTTGATGAGATTGATGAATCTATACTCGTTGATCGCAGTAGCGCAAGATCGGAAGTTGTACCAGTACCGCCTACACCGGCAACAGAGGAAGCTAATGATAATGATCATGAAACTTCGAACGAGGAAACTACTGAACCTTGCAGATCGACAAGGGAACGTACCACTCCTGATTGGTATGATCCTTGTCTAAATGTCATGATTGTGGATACCAATGATGAGGACCCTGCGACGTATGAAGAAGCGATGATGAGCCCAGATTCCAACAAATGGCAAGAAGCCATGAAATCCGAAATGGGATCCATGTATGATAACAAAGTATGGACTTTGGTAGACTTACCTGATAGCCGAAAGGCTGTCGAAAATAAATGGATCTTCAAGAGAAAAACAGATGCTGATGGTAATATTACTGTCTATAAAGCTCGACTTGTCGCAAAGGGTTTCCGACAAATTCAAGGAGTTGACTACGATGAGACTTTCTCACCTGTAGCGAAGCTAAAATCTGTGAGGATTTTGTTAGCAATAGCTGCATTTTTCGATTATGAGATTTGGCAGATGGATGTCAAAACGGCGTTCCTTAATGGAGACATTGAGGAAGAGTTGTATATGGTACAACCCAAAGGTTTTGTCGATCCTAAAAATGCTGACAAAGTATGCAAACTTCAGCGTTCAATCTATGGACTGAAGCAAGCATCAAGAAGTTGGAACCGACGCTTTGATAAGGTGATCAAAGACTTCGGGTTTATACAGTGTCATGGAGAGGCCTGTATTTACAAGAAAGTGAGTGGGAGCTCTGTAGCATTCCTGATATTATATGTAAATGACATATTATTGATCGGGAATGATATAGAACTATTAAGCAGTGTTAAAGGTTATTTGAATAATAGTTTTTCAATGAAAGACCTTGGTGAAGCATCATATATATTAGGCATCAAGATCTATAGAGATAGATCAAGACGCCTAATAGGGCTATCACAGAGTACATATCTGGACAAGATTCTAAAGAAGTTTAGAATAGACGAAAGTAAGAAAGGGTTCTTACCTATGTTACCAGGCAAAGTCTTGAGTAAGACTCAAGGACCGGCTACGGCAGAAGAAAGAGAAAGGATGAGTAAAATCCCCTATGCCTCGGCAGTAGGATCTATCATGTATGCCATGCTATGTACTAGACCGGATATAGCACATGCTGTTAGTTTGACTAGCAGATATCAAAGTGATCCAGGAATGGAACAACGGACAGCGGTCAAGAATATCCTGAAGTACTTGAAAAGAACTAAGGATATGTTTCTTTGTTATGGAGGTGACCAAGAGCTCGTTGTAAATGGTTACACCGATGCAAGTTGGAACACTGATCCTGATGACTCTAAGTCACAATCTGGGTACGTGTTTATATTGAATGGTGCTGCAGTAAGCTGGGCAAGCTCGAAGCAGTGCACGGTGTCAAAGTCTTCAACAGAATCAGAGTAGATAGCGGCTTCAGAGGCTTCATCAGAAGCGGTATGGATGAAGAGGTTCATTGTAGAGCTCGGTGTGGTTCCTAGTGCATTGGACCCATTAATCATTTACTGTGATAACATGGGTGCCATCGCCAATGCACAAGAGCCAAGGTCACACAAGAGGCTGAAGCATATCAAGCTGCGTTACCACTTGATTCGCGAGTACGTCGAAGATGGAGAAGTAAAGATTTGCAAAGTACACACTGATCTGAATGTAGCAGATCCGTTGACTAAAGCTCTCCCTAGGGCAAAGCATGACCAACACCAGAATGCCATGGGTGTTAGGTATATTACAATGTAATCTAGATTATTGACTCTAGTGCAAGTGGGAGACTGAAGGAGATATGCCCTAGAGGCAATAATAAAGTGGTTATTATTTATATCTTTATGTTTATGATAAATGTTTATATATCATGCTATAATTGTATTAACCGAAACATTGGTACATGTGTGATATGTAGACAACAAGAAGTCCCTAGTATGCCTCTTAAACTAGCTTGTTGATTAATGGATGATTAGTTTCATAATCATGAACATTGGATGTTATTAATAACAAGGTTATATCATTATATGAATGATGTAATGGACACACCCAATTAAGCGTAGCATAAGATCTCGTCATTAAGTTATTTGCTATAAGCTTTGGATACATAGTTACCTAGTCCTTATGACCATGAGATCATGTAAATCACTTATACCGGAAAGGTACTTTGATTACACCAAACACCACTGCGTAAATGGGTGGCTATAAAGGTGGGATTAAGTATCCGGAAAGTATGAGTTGAGGCATATGGATCAACAGTGGGATTTGTCCATCCCGATGACGGATAGATATACTCTGGGCCCTCTCGGTGGAATGTCGTCTAATGTCTTGCAAGCATATGAATGAGTTCATAAGAGACCACATACCACGGTACGAGTAAAGAGTACTTGTCAGGAGACGAGGTTGAACAAGGTATAGAGTGATACCGAAGATCAAACCTCGGATAAGTAAAATATCGCGTGACAAAGGGAATTGGTATTATATGTGAATGGTTCATTCGATCACTAAAAGTCATCGTTGAATATGTGGGAGCCATTATGGATCTCCAGATCCCGCTATTGGTTATTGGTCGGAGTGAGTACTCAACCATGTCTGCATAGTTCACGAACCGTAGGGTGACACACTTAAAGTTGGATGTTGAAATGGTAGAATTTGAATATGGAATGGAGTTCGAATATTTGTTCGGAGTCCCGGATAAGATCCCGGACATCACGAGGAGTTCCAGAATGGTCCGGAGAATAAGATTCATATATAGGATGTCATTTTATGTGAATTAAAATGTCGCGGAAGGTTCTATGGAAGGTTCTAGAAGGTTCTAGAAAAGTCCGGAAGAAACCACCAAGGAAGGTGGAGTCCACATGGGACTCCACCTCCATGGCCGGCCAACCCTAGTGGGGGAGGAGTCCCAAGTGGACTCCCCCTTAGGGGGCCGGCCACCCCCCCATATGGAAGGTGGAACTCCCACCTCTAGTGGGAGTCCTAGCTTGGCTAGGTTTCCCCTCCATATGGAAGGTTTTTGGTTCGGGTCTTATTCGAAGACTTGGAGACCAACTCTTGGGGATCCACCTATATAATGAGGGGCCAAGGGAGGGGGCCGACCACCCCAAGACCACAAGCTGGCCGCCCCCCTTGTAGTGGCCGGCCACCACCTCCCAAACCCTAGCCGCCCCCTCTCCTCCATATCTCCCGTGTAGCTTTAGCGAAGCTCCGCCGGAGTTCTCCACCGCCACCGACACCACGCCGTCGTGCTGTCGGATTCAAGAGGAGCTACTACTTCCGCTGCCCGCTGGAACGGGAGGTGGACGTCGTCTTCATCAACAACCGAACGTGTGACCGAGTACGGAGGTGCTGCCCGTTCGTGGCGCCGGAACCGATCGTGATCAAGATCTTCTACGCGCTTTTGCAAGCGGCAAGTGAACGTCTACCGCAGCAACAAGAGCCTCCTCTTGTAGGCTTTGGAATCTCTTCAAGGGTGAGACTCGATAAACCCCTCGTTGCTACCGTCTTCTAGATTGCATCTTGGCTTGGATTGCGTGTTCGCGGTAGGAAAATTTTTGTTTTCTATGCAACGTTATCCTACAGCCCGATCGCACTATGCGCCGGCCCTGCCGCCGTCGATAAGTAACCAGATGGCAACGCGAAAAAATCCGGCCGCCTGGCCGATGAAGTAGTTGATGACGAACTCGACGATTTTATGCCCAGATGTGATCTGAACATTGTTGATGATGAACTTGATTATCCCGCCCGGATAACAAAATCCAGTCATCGCACTTCCCACAGATGGCGCCAATTGACGAGGGATCACCTCGCCAATGCCTACAGATTGTAGACTTGGGTTTCGGGAAAGAGCGACGATGGAGATTCCGGGAGCGAGATTAGGCACGCGACGTACCCAGCTTCGGGTCCCCTCGGTGGAGCATCCCTACGTGCTGCTAGCAATCTACTATATGATCATAAGTATATTTACAGGGAGCTGCCGTAGCGGAGCTATGTTGTCTATCTCTTGGCCTCCTCCCTATCGGGTGCCCTGGCTGGCTTTATATATGCGACCAGCCTAGGGTTTTACAAGAGTCCTAGTCGACTACTTCTTCGGGTTGCCTTGTTGGGCCTTCTCCATATTGGGCTGAGCCAGGTATACTAATAATGGGTACCCGAAGGGTATGCCCATGTTATATACTCTGCAACCATAACCCAGCCGATGTGTTCCCCCCTTCGCAAAGGAAGTACTTACAAAAGCACTCACACAGTTGTCAAGTTTTAACCATTTATTATTGAGGTTGTGCTAACTTACTACGCAAGTTATTATTAATGAACAACAGGTGTAAGTTGTCTATGGTCGAGTCATACAGCTCCAAGTCGTCCATAACCGCGGACACGGCTTTTCGAAAAGATTGTAACCCTGCAGGGGTGCCCAAATGTGCCCACACGCACGTTCAACTCCAAAGGCAAATGGCAAAAAGGTGGAGCATCACGTCTCGCACACTCCTTCACGACAACAACGTCCAGGAAGCCACCTAACTAAGTTAACCCGTATCGAAGTCCGGCATCGACTCTCCGAGACGGACTCAGCTATTGCGACTGCGTGCTAGGTGGACAGTGCCCAGCGGGATGACCACTTCGCAGTTGCACCGCAACCTACGAGTGTGCAAGAGACAACGGGGTTACAAGGCACAAAGCTTCCCCAAAAGTAACATCATATCATCTGACCACAAAGAAACATGCTTGCACGCCCGGGAGAAACAAAATGTTCAAACTATTTGTGGCCACTGGACAAAGCTGTAGATTCCGGCAGTGGTTGAGGGGAGACCCGGTAAGCATACCCACGTGTGGTTAGAGCGCTCAGTCTCGGAATAGATAACAAGAACTCGGGTCCTAAGTTATTTAGAAAACACAAGTGAGCCATCACAAAACAAGCAGCTGACCCACCGATGCCTCCGCTAAACAAATACTAACAGATATATTCATAAACCATGTGTCATGATCCCCCAACAGGTAACCCGATAAGGTAGCGATAACGGTAGCGGGATATAAACAGTACTAGCATGCACTACGACTCGCAAGGCAGACCCGATAACCAAACAACAGCTGTAGGATGGTGGTGGAGGCAATATGGGCTGCTTGAGGTAACTAGTGGATAGGACACGTGACAAGAACGCAACTCAAGGCTAGCATAAGAGAGAAGGCAAAATAAAATAGGTGAGCGACTCCTGCAGAGACATGAGTTTTGGAATGTTTACCTGTTAAAGCTTGCCGAGGAACATCTGGAGGACTTGTCGTATCTCACCGCACCACTTCGTGATCCTAACCGGGAAGAAGCAAATGCTACAACAAACATCGGATGCAAAGCTTACAACTATGAATGAAGAACCGGCATGAGCAAGATGCAGGCATGCATGACATGGCAACGATGATGCGATGCAACTTATCCAATTTAAGCGGAGTCGAAACTCCGGACAAACAGATTAAGGTTGTAGTTGCATTTCTACCGAGAAAATAAAAGGTTGATTAGCATGGCAGTAGCATGGCAAGGGTGAGGTACTTCAAAGTTAAACGGAGCGGGGAAATCCTAATTGGAATTCCAAAATACCCCGGTGTTCTATTAGGTGAGATGCACAAACTACATGACTTGTCATGATGCGAGATGCAAACAGATGTATGGATGTCATATTCATGTTCAGTGGATTTTTCTGAACAATTTTCATATAAAAAACATTTTCATTTGAATTACCAATCAAATGTTATTAACAAATTGGTTTTTGTTAATTAAAAATGGAAAAACAGATTTATTTAAATAAGAAAAGGATTCAGTTTTAATTTCAAAACAGGGGGGAGGACCCCGGGTTAGTTTACAAAAGCTGCACGGGGTTTTCTTGAAAACGTCCGAGGCAGGGATGGCGGGTTAAGGAATTGAAACTTGCAGGGGCCTCTGTGCAAAACTAACGGGATCTGGATCTGAAAGGTTTTTCTCACCAGCGTGGGATCTAGCCTGAGGCGCTGACGGTTGGGACCCAGACATCGATGTGGCGGGCGACGTGGCGCCAGCGTGGCGGATGATGTGGCAACCATGCGTGGAGACGGAGATGGCCTCTGGCGGCATGTCGTCGACGCTCCGGGCGATTGCGGTCGAACCCAGACGCGTGCGTGGGCTCGTTGGCTTCGTCTCGTCGTGGTGAACCAGAAGGTGGTGGCGCGCCGTCCAGGGGTCACCGGAACACGGCCGGCGGTGAGGTCGTGCGATGGGGACTCGAGATCAACGACGGTAGAACACACGGGAAGGGGAGGGAGACGGGCGAGTGGCTCAGGAGGAGCAGAAGCTCACCAGGAGCGCGCCGGTGGGCTCAGAATAGCCAGGGGAGGACAGGCGGCGTCGCCATGGTCGAAGGTGTGTCCGCCGGTGGCGAAGAAGATGCGGACGCCGGCGGCGATTCACGCACTCCCGGAGCGATTCCTTCTGTGGAGGTTCTCAGCACGACGACGCGGTTCTTCTGGTGGCGTCGGCGAAGTGAGGGGTGCCCGGAATCGATGGCGTGATGGGGTGCTGCGGCGGTGGTACTCGGTGGGGAAGAAAAAAAGCAGTGGGGAGTTGGTGGCGGTGCGAGGGAGGAAAGGGGAGGGGAGCTAGGGTTTGGTGCGGTGTGAAAGGGGTTAAAAGGGGAGGGGAGCAGGTGAGGAGGGTGGTGGCGAGCATTGACAGTGACCGGGGAGAAAAGCGAGCACGAGCCTTTCGTGCTCTCCTTCGGGGAAGAAAGCGACAGGGGAAAAAGGCGAAGGGGTACGGGCCGGAAGGTTGGTTGGGCTGCGGGGAAGGAAGAAGAGATGGGATGGGCTGGCCGGATGGAAGAGAGTTGGGCCACGTGGGTGAGAGCGAGGAACAGGCCACCGGGAGAGAGAGTCCAGGGAGAGAGGGGGATGGTTTTCCTGTTTTCTTTTTATTTTGAAAATCTATCTTCTTTTCTTTTGTTTTAGAAAACTATTTTTTTTTAAAATAATTTGGAAAAGAAACTGACCAAGATAATTTTTATATTGAATTTGAAATGTTTGAAAATATTTGTTTTTTTTGTTTGAGGGTTTGTTAAATGAAAAAGGAGGGAGAAGGGTTTTACTATATAACCCATATGAGAGGGAAAATATTGAAATAGGGTTTATAAAAATAATTTTATTTTGTTAAGTAAAACATGGTTGGTATGATGCATGATGCATGATGATGCATAAAATAAAAAGAACAAGCAAATTCTATTATGGGTATTACCCGGGCCGTTACAATAATTTAGCCCCGTGTCGTGACTTCTTCTTTTGAAGGGTTGACCTGACCTCGGTAGTGTGGTCCTGCTTCTTCTTGTGGTGTATGTTGTGTCTTCGTCCTCAGATTCTTCCATCATTGGGTCTCCGACCTGTCCTTCGAAGTCTTCCTCGTTGGCGACTCCATCCATTCAGACGATGGTCCTCTTGCCTCTCCTCACGACAACACAGCTAGGCCTGGATGGGTCGGTTATGAAGAAGCATTGGTCCACGTGTTTAGCCAATACCCATGGCTCATTTTGCGCGGTGGCGTTCATGGACTTTGATTTGTTGACTTCGGGTAGAAACATGGTGGTGAAATACCGGTCTTCTTTTGTGACGCTCTTAGCACATCTAATATGGAACATCGGCACTTTCTCCCCAGCGTAGCTAAGCTTGAGATGTACTTCCGTAGTATCTAGTCTTTACGTCACCCGTATAGAATTCCATCATTAACCCTGAGTTCTGGTAAACGATGTTCTTGTATTTTTCTTCCGTGTAGAATGTGTACCCGTTGATATCGTACGCTTGGTAAGTCATGATGTTGGACACGGGGCCATGTGACAAGGCCAATACTAGTTTATCGTCGTCACAATCCATTAGTGGGGGATTAGCATCGTTGTGGTCTTTGAACCAGCGCGCGAAAGAGGAGTTGTGATCTCTGAATATTTCTGCTTCCGTCATCGGCTTGCCACTGTTCTCTATCATGGTTTTGTGCTCTATCAACCAAGGATCGATCAAGTCAATGTGTTGTAGCGCTACTAAGTTGGCCCTGTCAAAGTCGGAAGTTCGACCAGACATGTGCACGTGCAGTTCCCTCCTTCCATTTTTGTGGCCTACTCCCTCGAACCTGCAGAGGTGCTTGTTTCGAGGCAAACCAACATGGTCCTCGATGTCTAGATAATTCATGCAGAAAGAGATGCACTCTTCGGTGAGCCAGCCCTGGACGATGCTTCCGTCCAGATGCGACCTGTTATGAACGTATCCTTTAATGACCCCATTCATTCTTTCAAACGGCATCATGTTGTGTAGGAATGCCGGCCCTAGATTGGTGATATCATCCATGATATGAACCAACAGATGGACCATCACGTCAAAGAATGCAGGCGGGAAGTACATCTCAAGCTCACATAGGATCACCACGATCTCTTCCTAGAGCCTTGCGAGTTTCTTCACGCTTATCGACTTCCGAGTTATGACGTCGAAGAAGTTACAGAGCCCAGTCAGCGTTGCACAGACATGGTCATCCATTATACCTCGGATTGCAACCGGAAGAATCTGCGTCATCATCACGTGACAGTCATGAGACTTCATGCCGCTGAAGTTTCGTTTCTTGGGGTCCATGTATCTGCTTATTAGCCCTGAGTAACCGAAGGGCACTCTAACTCCTACAAGGCAATTGAAAAATTGATCGACCTCAGCCAGACTAAAAGTGAAGCAGGAGGGGGGGGGGGAGGGGCAGTAATAGTCTTGCTGCTTAATCCTTTTGCGCTTCTGACCACCATCCGTCACCTCCTCCAACTGTTCGTCTTGGGTCGGCGGGATCTGAAGCTCTTCCCTGATGCCCAAAACTTTAAGGTCGTGTCTTGCTTTCGGCCCATCTTTGGTCCGGTCCGGCATGTTGAGAAGAGTGCCAAGCAAGCTCTCACACACGTTCTTTGTGATATGCATGACATCAAAGCAGTGAGGTGTATCGAGAGTCCCAAAACACGGACCTCCTTTTCCATACACCCATGAGCGGTGTCGTTGCCTTTTTCTTCTTCTATCCGGGCTTTTGACGAGTCTTTCCCGGTGCAGGGCACTCCTTACATCCTTTCAGTAATGTATCGATCTCTTTGCCGCTCTTCTTACGTGGATGTCCTCGGGGCTCATCTGTACCATCGAACAGATCTCCACGCTTTCTCCACGGGTCAGTCTTGTGTAGCCACCTTCGATGCCCCATGTAAACGGTTTTCGAAGAGCCGGGATCCTTACCAAGCTGCAAAAACACCATCTCTTCCATGCACCTGATACATGCCTTGTGTCCATGGCACACCTGGCATGCAGTATAACCGTATCCGAGGTAGTCCTGCACCGTCGTGATCAACACGGCTCTCAAAGGGAAATATTCTTCCGTGGCGACATCCCATGTATCTACCCCTTCCTCCGCCCACAATGTTTCAAGCTCCTCCTTTAATAGTTCGGGATACATGTTGATATTGTTTCATGGCTGTGTCGGCCCTTCAATTAGCATACTCATCTATATGTACTTCCTCTTCATGCATAGCCAGGGGGGAGGTTGTAGATCCATACAAACACGGGCCAGGTGCTATGTGTGCTGCTCTCGTTTCCGAACGGATTGAATCCGTCCGTGCTCGCACCCAACCTGATGTTTCTGGGATCTGCCCCGAAACTTCCGAATTCAATGTCTAATGCTTTCCACTGGCTTGCATCCGAAGGGTGTGTCACCACTGGGTGTTCAATCCACTCTACATCATTCATCACTGCCTCCTTTCTTTCAGCATGCCAGCGCATGAGCTTTGCTTCCTTGCGGTCCGCGAAGAACCGTTGCAGCCGGGGGGCGAGCGAGAAGTACCACACAATTTTCCGAGGATCTTTCTTCTTCCCTTTCTTGTACCGTTCAGCGTCACACAACGGACATTTGGTCTTGTCCACATGCTCCTTGCGATAAATGATACAGTCGTTGATGCAGGCACGTGATTCTCTTGGCCTCGGCTAGACTACCAGGACACGTGTTCCTGGCAGGAAGGAGATCTTTCAAGTATTCCAGAATGTCGTCGACGCTTGGGTCCGTCCATCCCTGTTTTAACTTCATCTGCAGCACATCGAGCGCTACTCTCAAGCGGGACTCCTCCAACCCGTGATCTGAGTCATACAACGGATTATTCGAGTCTGTCTCCAGTTGCTCAAGCTTTGATTTCCACCTGGCGCCTTTCGTCTTTTCGAGAAGATGATCTTGAAGATGAGGGTCCCGCACGACTGAAGCTAGCGGCACCTCTTCATCGTCGTCAAGGTTATTGTCCACGTCTTCAACATTTGGTTCATCATGATACTGATCTGCATCGTCCTGTGCGACAAACTCTTCATCGTCATCAATATCATGATGCCCTCCTTCTTGCCGACCATTACCACCTGCTACTGTCGCCCCATTGACCTCCACGCCATCATCACTCATCCATTGAGTGTGTCCATGCATGAAACCATTAGTGAGCAGGTGCCCCTGCACTTTGCCTGAATAGGGGTCAAACCATTTCCCTAGTTTGCATTTTCGACACGGACACAATAGCTCTGTGAGGTTATTTTCATACATGTCGGCGATCGCGTGTTTGAGATATCTCATCACGATGCTTTCCCTCATCTTGATGACCATTATCGCCTGCACGGCAAGATATATAATTGATTAGAACCATGCATCCGTCGGTAGTTTTCATGGAAAATTTCGGCATGACCTTCCTACACAGTAGGACCTAGGAGCGCCAGAAATCTGCTGAAATGGAAACTTAACGAATCAACATTTCGGCGGAATGTTGGCAACTCATTTTCAACGCCGATACAAGCACCAGCACAACATATATATGCCACACACATGCTTTGCTTCAAATTTCCAATATACGACGATTTCATTCCTCAATTTGTTCATTAATCACCTATTTGGTTGATATATTAGTAGACTAGATCGAGATCGAGACGTCACGCCACGACCACGATGTATGGATTCCGACTTTCTAGATCTAGATCTAGATTGAGCGGTCAATGCGGGATAGATAGATCTAGATCTACATAGGGATGTGGGAGATGCATGTAGGAAGGGAAGATTTGCTCAAAAAATATTAATTTCTTTGGTCAAATTGGCTAAATTTGGGGTAGAAAGGGGCAAAAACTGGCAGGGTTGGGAGAAGGGTCGGGTAGTGTGGGAGGAGTTGTGTGGGAGGAGTAGTGGGGTGAGTGGCCGGTTGGTGGCAGAAATAACTGCCCAGGTTACTGCCGGCGCACCAGGGTGTCGGTGCGCCGGCAGTATTTAGCCCACCCGGCTGTATTTGGTGCGGGCCAGGCCCAGAAATTACTGCCGACGCACCAGGCCAGAGGCGCACCGGCAATAGCGAATTACCGCCGGTGCGCCTTTGGCCTGGTGCGCGGGCAGTAATTCCTGGGCCTGGCCCGGATCGGCCGAGCCACTGCCAGGATTTATCGCCGGTGCATGTTTCTGGTTGGTGCGCCGGTAGTAGAGCTTCATCGCCGGCGCGGCGACACATGGGTGCGTCGGCACTATTTACCACCGGGCATGTTTTTGCTGGTGCGCCGGCACTGCAAATTCCATCTATAGGCCTTTTCCTAGTAGTGACGTGATCTACCCAGTTTGAGAGGGAGGCCGGTCGTAATACCAAATACACCCAGCCTCTCCAACAACACAATACCCTAATGGGGATTACAAATATACATAGCTAAAAAAATTAAGAAATAAATTTTTGGTACAGTATTTCAGCCTCAACAACAACAATATAACCACCACCAAAATAACACCTGAAATTCAGACTCTTCAAAAGCGATCTCTCCAAGAAAAAAATAGTGCACAAGCATCATCGTCGCCCGATCAAATATCTTAGGTTTTCACTCTGAAAATAGTTCCTACTCTCAAAACAATGCCTTCAACAAGATCATTGTCAGGCACAACCAATTAAGATCATGCCTTGGATTTTCACCCTAAGAGGTAAAACTCTGAACTTCACCTCAGTTGTCGCCCCCACTTTCGTACTGCTGCTGTGAAGGTCGGAACACCATGCAAATCCCTCAACAACGCAAATACTTGAATCTCCATTGCTAGTCCTCTAATCTAGCATTCATGATATTATCCGCCTCTGACTTCACCATGGACCAAAATGTCACCAGATGACAACACGGAGCAGAGCTTCGCGCTATTTCCTCTAGAACCAAACGGTCGGAATAAAATCCTGGGTGCGCACGACCGAATCCACACGATCCAACAAACTCTAGGCAATAGGTACACTCTTACATTCGCCGGCGGAGCCTTCCGGAACACAACACTCCGCCCGGATCAAGAAGACATGCCTCAGGAAGGTCGTCATATTCGCACAAGAGAAACCGTAGGACCGACCACCTCCTTTATTTGCATGACTCGCAGGCCCCCACGCCGGCAGTCCCTGACCAGCAGAACGACACCAAAGGAGAGGTAAGCACCATGCCCGACTGCATAACGCCGGCGTGACTAAGTCACCGCCAGCTCCTGGAACACCAGGCCTTGTTGGAACTCCTGGCCCAAATCGAAGCCCAAGTGCCCAGATCGCCCCAAACACACCGTCGTGCGACCAGATGGCAGCACCGGCGACGCAACACCACCTCCTCATCGCCGCGTCCTGCTCGCGGATATCAGGCCACTGCCATCCGGCGGCGCTGCCCTTGCCCTCCACGGACGTCCCACCTCCTCCCGTGACGCGCCACCAAGAGGCAACTCCCCTACCCATCGTCGTTTCGATGGGATGGGTGCCGCCACTGCTGCTGTCGATGGTAGCAACGGTGGCTAGGGGCTCAGGTGGTGGCGGCTATCTAGGGCTGGGACAGGGCTTCCTCAAGAGTCGCCCGGGAGGGGAAAATGTCTGGCCTTTTCAAAATGAAGAGCGAGTAATTGACCTGTGTATTAAAAAAGAAAATTGGGTAATATTTTTATTCTAGAAATTATTACGACAAATCAATCGTGAGTACTAAAGGATTAAGCTAACCCCAGTTCTTGTAGAACATCGCTAAACAGAACATATAGACACTACAGGCACACTATTATCCTCAAATTTTAACCACAACAAGTTCTCTCGTAGAACTTACATGGAGTTTTGTTGGTGTAGACGGATCGATGCAGGCTTGACGAAGGCTCCAGGCAGGACACTGTAGGCAGTGCAGCAAGAGATCCACGTAGTTGTGCTACCCATAAACCTTATTGTCATCCCCGTGTAGGTTCACGCGACGGCAAGGATAGATCATCGCTTCAAAACACCTCAGAAAACCACTGAGAAGAAAAGTCGGCTAAAAATAGGTTCATACCCCCTCCCCCCCAAAACGCTCCCATCGCGTCGCCCCTCCAAGCGACCGAGGGGGCGAAACACTAACCCGCCGCCACCCTCTACCACCAATTCTCCTCCTCCTCCCCTCCTCCTCCTCCCCTCCTCTCGCCCCCAGAGATGCCGGGAGTTGAAGGCCGCACCGCCAGCGAAGGGGTGGTGGAGATTTGACCATAAGATCGTGGTACTCGGCCCCGCGGCACGACAACTTGGAGATTGGTCCGTGTGCTGTGGCCGCCATGGCCGAGATCCTGGTTGGCGGCTCCCTCCTGCTCCACGGTGCTCTCCGCGGCCTCTGGGGGCAGAGTTGCTGCTGCTGGTGACCCTAGTGGGGACCTTTGGACGCTGGAGCGGCGGCTCCATGTGGTGGAGGTGGCGCCTTCTTCTTCACGGCGAGCGGAGGCCATGAGTGGTGCGGGCCAGTGTCCCCGGCCATGCGGGCGATGGGGAGTGTGTGGTTTCGTGTTTGGGGCTTTCTGTCGGCCTGTGGCGTTTGATCTCAAAGATATCTGTCCGCGACTGGTGAAGCTCACATCCCTAGGTCCGATATGTGTGATTTGGCTAGGTGGATGGTGGTGGGGTGTTCGGGACTGGGGGAAACCCATGGCCGGTAGTGTCCACGATATCGTCGATGCCCCTGGCGCATGTTCCCTCAATGGAGGCTTCATTGAGGTTCCTTCTCCCGCCCACCCAACCCCTGCCCTGGGTGAAAACCCTAACCCCTGCTTGGGCGGTAGCGGCGTGACGGCGCCATTCCCCTTCCTGAAGGCACCATCCGGGGCTGCTAGGGTGGTTGGCAGGTTTCTCGTGTTGTCGGTGATGGTTCTTGGCGATGGTTCTTTCGCGGTGATGAGCCAGTGGGCTTTGGTCTGGTGGTGGTTGCTGCTCTTTGTCTGCCGGTCTTCCTATTGCACCTTCGTTCACTAGCCTACATGATCCTCTGGGCGGCGATGTGCGTGGCGGTGGCCGTGGCGTGGTATCTGGCGCGGCAGCTGGTCTTGGTCTCTTCTATGAACTTTGGGTCAACTCTGCTTTGGAGTGTTCTTGGGGGAACCTCTCTGCCTTCCGATGGTGTGATGTCCTGCGATCCAGGGCGAGAGGGATGGGATCCATCTTCGGAGTTAGAGAACACGAGCTGGTCTCCATTCGTTCATGGGACAACGATGCAAGCGGTGTGTCTGCGAATGATGCTTCCTACTGCCCCTGCGTCCCCTAGTGTCGGCGTTCGGGAAGACGATGGCCTCGGTGTCTCAAGCGAAGCTTCTAGATTATCCTTTGTTTGCTTGTTTCTATGTGTGTCTTGTCAGCTATGTAAGTGTTGTATGCACTATGTATCTACCAGTTTCGTGGCTTTATTAATTTAAAGCTAGACTTGAGCCTTATGTTTAAAAGAAGAATAGTCGGCTTAGATTCGAGAGGCACGGTAATGGACTGAGAGAGGATGAAGTAATTCAGTCCTCCATTGAGAGTTATTTCTGCCTGAGGAACTAACACTTAATGTGCATGAGAACTATTTTGTTGAGAGGAGTTGACGAGGGTGCTCCCCGGCAATGCCCACTTTTAGGGGCTTAGGGTTGACGGAATCCTGTAGGCTGACACGAGACATCGGATACCAAACAGACAGGGAGATAGATTTACCCAGGTTCGGGGCCCTCGATGAGGTAAAACCGTTACTTCCTGCTTGTCTGATCTTGATTATCGAATATATCAGGTTACAATGGGGTAGCCGAAGGCTTAGGTTACGATCTCGTCGAGAGGCTAAGGTTCTAAAGGTCCTAGCTCTTGATTTGCGGTGAATCTATCTGTTGTAATTGTGTCCTCCGGCAGGCCCTCTCCCGGCCCTTATATTGCAGGCCAGGTCCCGAGAGTTCTGTCCGGATTCGGCTAGGTTACAGAGAGTTCTACTCTATTCCTTCCTTGTTTAACGTCTTCTTGCCTTGTTCGTCAAGAATCCTTCTTCGGGTGAATCTCCTTTTCTGGAACCGACGTATTGGCGCACCTTGGTTGTTGGGCGATCTTCATGGGCCCATGGTTGGGCCGTAGGAGATAGCATAATATTGGTTACCCTAAGGGTAATTCCCACATCAGTAGCCCCCGAGAGACTGGCCGAAGCAAAGCTTTGGGCAGGGACTATAATTGCCTTCTGTCGAATGTCCATGACTGTCGAAAAGACTGGATCCTTCCTTATCATTCTGAAGTCGAAATTAATTTTTATCGGGTGCGCGTCCAGCGCTCCCGATGGGAGTAGCCCCCGAGTCTAGGCACGGATGCTTGCAACCGTGTGTAGACTCAAGTTGTACTACTCGAAGATTCTGCTGCTGATGTTTTATTTAAGTTGTCGTAATCATCCGATATCTTTTTCTATATCAGATCCTTCAAAGCTTCGAGTGAAGTCATGTAAGATGATAGTACGTAAGGGATTGGAGTAACGCGCCCAGTTTCACTCGATAAATCGATGCTGGTTAACTGCCAATGACAAAACAACGTTACCCTACTCAGAATCAAGTCCCCGGGCTTGACTCTAGATCACTTGAAATCTTCGGGTCCATATTCCTTCGTCTTCAATAATTTTTATCGGGTGCGCGTCCAGCGCTCCCGATGGGAGTAGCCCCCAAGTCTAGGGACGGATGCTTGCAACCGTGCGTAGACTCAAGTCAAGCAACTCAATGTTACAGATTCCTTCGGATGCTGTATGAGGAGTCGATACTTTTGGTGACATCATCAGTTACGTGGCCTCTGCGGCGGCTCGATTGACAGGACGTGACTTAATGGGCCCCTCCTACTCCTGCACGGTCAGTTAGGAAATGACTGATCCTTGCGTGTTGACCGAGATGCCTCCTCGATTTCCGTGCATAGTGGGGGTAAATATCCTTTGGCATGATGGTTTTGATGACACGTGGTGACCTAACCGCGGATCTTCTGGCTCAACTCCTTGGTAACTCCCCCTTTTATAAAGGAAAATACAGATTTTACTCCCCTCGTTCTTCTATTTCACAGCTTTCTTCCTCCTTTGCTCTTCCTTCTCACAACTACTGCACCGCCACTGCCGCCGTACTTCAATCCACCATTTAGCCCTCAATAATATCTCAAGATGGTGAAGAAGAAGGGCTCTGCCACCGCCGCCGTCGTTGCTTCGAGCAGCACCATCGCCAAGGTAACCGCTGGCGCAACGAAGAGGGCCGCGCCGGAGGTTTCCGCCGCAGCAACCAAGGATGCCCCCGGCGATTGGCCCGCTTCAACAATGTCGAAGCGTGACGAGAAGAAGGCACACAGCCTTGGCCTGATCCATCCCGAAGAAGGGAATGTCATCTTACCAGGTTTGGCCTCACGCCCTAATCCTCCTGCCAGTTTTACCGTGATGTTTGTATCGTTCTTGTATCGAGGATTGTCTTTGCCTGCCCATGAGTTTCTCCGGCGTCTACTGCATACGTACGAGATCCAGTTATGGTTGTTAACTCCCAATTCCATTCTTCATCTCGCGATTTTTATCACCCTCTTTGAGTCTTTTCTTGGCCTTGATCCTCACTGGGGTTTGTGGAAGAAGATTTTCTTTGTCAAATGCTACAACAGTAGCAGTGGATCTTTTGTCACCGGCGGAGTTGGCTTTGTCGTCCGAAAAGAGGCGAACTATTTTAACTTCCCAATGAGAGAGTCAGTCCAAGGGTGGAGGTTGAAGTGGTTCTATCTCAAAGATTCATCGGCAGCTAGCATGTGTCTGCCGAAGTTTGTTGATGTCCTTGAAGCTGTGCCAAAGAAGTCCTGGAAGAACATATTGACATCCGAAGAGAAGCCTGTAGCTGATAAATTGTTCGAAAGAGTTCTTCGGATTAAAGAGTCTGACAGCCAAACTATGATGGGCACTGAAATTGTTGCTGTGTTCCTGAAACATCGCATCCAACCAGTTATGTCCAGAACTCACCAAATGTGGTTATATTTGGGTCCTAAGGATGAAACTAGAGTCAACGTTGCAGAATTGTCCGAAAAGGAACTATTAGATGAAGTTAGGCGCTTGACTCATTTTAGTCAAGAGGATTCGATTCCACTTCTGGCCCTCCAGGAACCTTATGACTTCGACCATCAACCAACTGAGGTGAATCTCTTTTCTGTTCATGCCTACATTTGCGTTCGATATACTTTGTTTCTCCCTATTAAATCTTTGCTTGATCCGATAGGTTCCATCAACTGCCGAATGTTTGCCAATTTCCTCTGAAGAAAATCCTGAAGAAGCTGGTACTACTGTCAACATAGAATCATGTGCCAAAGACAATGAAGTCCTCGAAGAAGAAGACAATGATCTTGCCAACCCCGAAGCTTTTTCTGTAGATCATAGATCCTTTGCTGATGACCTAAGTGATACAGCGGAGTCGAATCATGACAATGATGCTGATCGTGCTCCCTTTGTTCATGCAGCTCCAGAGAACGCCAGCGCGCAACCGCCAAAGAGACCTTCTGGCGGCTTTGCGGATGAGGACGACCTGCTTGACTTGTAAGTTTCTTCTGCTACTCCCAAAATTGCTTTGTACTCTTCTGCTTGTTCTTAATGATTCATATGCCTGTAGCGATGAGGGCTTTATAGAGCCTCCTTCGAAGAAAGCGAAGACTAGCCCCAGTAGGCCAACTCCCGCAGCCTCCGAGGCTTCTGCTCTGCCAACGGCCGCGGCTACTCAACCTTCGACTGCTTCTTCTCTCTCAAAGGGAAAAGAAGTTCCTTCGGCAGCTACTATTTCCCCTTCTCCCCACGAGGAACCTGTAAGTATTTCATTTTTTGCTTTTCTTTGATAATGTTTTTCCCCTCTTCTAGCCCCCGAGTCTACATTCGAATGCTTGCCATCGAGTGTGGACTCAAAAGGTGCTTGCTCTTTTTATCATAATACTACTTGACTTTGTCTTCTCTTCTCTTCATAGGGCATTCAAACTGCCATAACTATTTTGAAGGGTTTCGCCTCCTAGTTCTCTTCACTCCAAGCCGATAAGGCTCGGCTTCAAGAGGAGGTGCAATCGACTTCTTCGAAGCTTGATCAGGCAGTAATAATGGCTGCTACTGCTCGTCAGAATGAAGATTCCTTAAAAAAGGAACTTGATCAACTAGAGAAGAAGTTAAAGGAGGAGGAGAAGGAGAAGGCTGAAGCTCAAGCCCGAAGGAAAGAAAGGGAGGATCTTCTGCACAAATCCACCTTGGCCCTGCTTGGTAAGTTTTTACTGTTTCACCCTTGAATCCCCTTTACTTAACTTTATTGGATTTCAACTTCCGGTTTTTATTTTCTGCAGAAGCTGCCGATATTCCTGCTGGTTCTGTGGGCAAGCTCCCGGATGGTTCTTCTGCCGACGCTATTTCTTTGGCGATCAAGTTCGGCGACCTCATCCGAGCTCTTCTCCAGAAGAACAAGGCGGTCATGTCGAGACTTCATGCCATGATCCTCCCAAAAGCGGATCAGGAGAAGACACTGGAGCAGCTGACAAAGACTTTCTTCGTCAACACCGAAGGCACCATTGAGGTATTCAAACGTACCTCACGTACCTACGGCGCTCTCCTTGCTTTCCAGCTTCTGATGGGGCACGGCTTCAAAGCCGAGATGGAGCTGCTGATGAAAGAGCTGCCGAAGGATCAAGATGGGCGAGCCATCGACCTCAGCCTTTTCAAAGTATCAGCGCGCAAATGCGCACTGTAGCTTCTTGAATTGGTATCGGCTAATAAATCAACTGCCGGAGGAGCAGGCCCAAGTTTATCGACGTAGACTCAAGCCCCCTGATCTTTTCTTTTGTCAAGTTGTAATTTACCATTTGCTCCAAACGATGCCTTTTCAAAGGCCCTCTCTTGTAATGAATTTAAGGCTGGCAATGGTGCCAGTTTTCCCTTTTGAATTGCAATGTTCCTTGCTTTTGAATGCATACTCCCGATGGGAGTGAAACCAATTGACACTGTGTATATTCCTTGACACACTCAGCGGTGTATTTTGCAGGTAGCTCTGTACCTTCCTTTGTCGAAGGTTCTTCGGCTGATGATTCTGAAAGTGATCGGCTTCAACGTCTGAAGGCCCGAATTCTTCAAATGGAAAGAGATATCCGTGGTATTCACACCATGGCCGCTATTATAAAGAAGAAAGGCGAGCTAGCCATTGATGCAGAGCGATATGCACTATGCGAGCTTCAAAAAGCCATAGAAAGCTTGAACTGTAAGTGCCTGTTCCCCTTTGTTTCCTTCAATACTATCGATAATTTCTTCTGATTTCTGCATCACTGCTTTTGTCAGTCATAGCTCTGAATTTATCGGAAGAAAACAAGCGAGTAAACGAACGTGTAGATGCTTTGACCAATCTATCACAGTTCAATGAAGTCTTCTGGACGGACAAGTCGAAAGCTGCTACTGTTGCCAAGTTTCAGGATCGAGTGCAACAAGTACATCGATTCTTTGACAAATACCATGCATGCATGAAGATGATCTGGAAAACGATGTTTCCTCTCAATCGAGTTCCTCCAACATTTTTGGCCTTGATAGTAAACTTCAAGAATGCTAAAAAGGTGCGTGAATTGGTTCACAATCAACTTCTTGCAGGAGCTGAATCTGCTTTCGCTTTTGTGCTGTCGTAGCATCCTTCACTTGATTTGATGATGACGTAAGCCAATTTTATCCTGCTGTAAAAATCCCTGCTTCTACTATAATTGATAGGCTAGAAGACAACACGGAAGTAGATGACCCAGTAGGAATTCCGTAAGAATAACTTTGATGATGTTATACTCCTGTTGTAATGATAACTTTATGCTTCCGATAATTTCTTGCACCCGAATATTCGGATGTACCAGGTACAAGTTTATTCATGTGTATGATGTAATTTTGCTTACCCAATCTTAAATTTTTTTGTAAAGATGACTAACTTGTTGGAGACGACATATTTGCCACTTTTGACAAAATATTGATACCTCACAGATTTATCCCCAAATGCCGGTGGCAAATTGACTGATGTATTTGTTGACTAAGATGCAATTCTCGATGCTCTTAATCTTTTTTGGGCATCGGTATTGTGATGCTCCTTTATGAAAAGTATCGGTGGCAAAAAATTTGAGTGATTAGCTCATGTTGCGGGTTCAATGAACCCGTAGTAATTGCAACTTTGCTACAACCGATGATTTTTGTTTTGGCGGTAGCCCCAGGGTAAATTGAGGGAACTATGCCCGCTATCGACTCCGTTGCTCTTAGTACCTCCTTTTTTGATGTACCGGCATGGGCCTTCCATAAGTAATTTTATCCTTGCCATCAGCAACACTCGCATGTTCCCTGAGGCTTCGGCAAAGGATAATCATATGCTGTTATTTTGTAAGTCCCTTTGATTATCATCCATTGCAGCGCTCATATTTTTCCCGAGGCTTTAGATGATAATTTCAGGTATGATCAGTACAGGCGACCCTCGATCTTTTTTATCGGGTTCACTTTTTGTACTTATATTTTGAAGTCGACGTACGTGGTATTATGTGAAATAATCTTGAAGAAATTGTTCGGGTGTCCCGAATCAATTCAATACTCGAACAAACGAAACTTGAATCTTTATTAATAAGTCTGTGACGATAAGATAAGCTAATACTGCTATGGCTTAAGAAAGCCTTATTGAAAATAAAATTCTATGAAAATAAAGATGTATGCCACCGCTCGTCTTCTTATGTAAGAGGAGGGTCCTTCTTCCCTTGATCCACGCCTGAGGAGCCGAGAGCTCTCGAAGTGCCGATGATTTCTGGTGCAGTGCCAATGGTTTCCTTAGGAGCACTCGCGACTATCGCCAAAGAGGTATTATCCTCGACTGAGGCTTTATCATCCACTGCCAAAGGTGTAATAGGTGGTACTGCTGTTGCAAGTTCGTTCGGTTGTTTCTTCGTCTTCTTGGCGCTGTCATCCTCCTTAGAATCTTTGTTACGAGAAGCCAGCTGCTTGGAAGGGAAGTCGATAGTTTCCTGTTTTATCCCGAACTTAGCAGCAATCTTCTAAAACTCTCGATCGCAATTATCCGACCGAGAGAAGCTTCCATGAACCGTGATATTGGTCCCATTGTTGCCTGGCATCTTAAGCTTTAGGTATGCATAATGCGGCACAACCATGAACTTGGCATAAGCTGGTCTCCCGAGTATAGCGTGGTACTGTGATTCCCAATTAACTACCTCGAACTCGATCCTTTCTTTCCTGAAATTGTCGGGTTTCCCGAAGACGACATTCAAGGAAATTTTGCCAAGAGGATATGCTGGCAAAGTAGGAAAAATGCCATGAAAACATGTATCAGACTCCTGCAACATATTGGTTGCGATGCCCATATTTTTGACTGTGCTTGCGAATATCAGATTCAATCTGCTTCCACCGTCCATGAACACTTTGCTCATACTGAATCCTCCTATTTGTGCCTCGACTACCAGGGCTGCATGACCTGGCTTTGGGATAGACATCGGATGATCGGCCCTGCTAAATAGGATGCTCTATGACGACCAGTCGATATATTCTGGGATGTTCGCCATGGTGCTTTCTGCTAGGTTGATTTCTTGCGTAAGCTTCTTCATCTCTCTCCTAGAAACACCATTTTTATGGATCATGCTCATCTGTCCCCGCGGTGGAGGAAAAGCTTCATTAGAAGCACGGGTTTGTACTTGCTGAACTTGATCCTGAGGTGGATGTGGTGGGTTCGGCGGCTGTGGCTGTCCCCTGCCTATTTCGTAGAACTTTTGAATATCGATAAACTGTCGACAATCTCTGAGCAAATGGCTCGACTTCTTGGTGTTGTCCTTGGGGTCAATGTACACATGTATGTAACAAGGAGCGTTTAATTGCTCAGCAAACGGTAACTCTAGGACCCGTGGAGGTCGCTCCTTATAATTGCCGCGATTTTCCCCAAAGCCACTGCGATGGCTATCCCGACGATCATCACGCCTGTCACTACGCTGATCATCATACCGGTCATCGCGCCGATCCGAATATCCGGCAGCTACAATGTTGGCATCATAGTACCCACGGTCTTTCCTCTTTTTACGGCGATCACGCCGATGGCCTGAATCATGCCTCTCTTGGTCATCATCTTCATCGTCACTGCGCGGACGAGGCTTCCTTACTTGGTCTTCTCCATCAGCCCAACTGTTGGCAATCTCCATAAGTTTAATAATGCTTTTTGGCTTCTTTCGGCCAAGTTCTTCGATGTAAGATTCTTGTCGGATGCCATCGCTGAAAGCATCAATTGATATGTCAACAGAAACATCTTCGGTAGCGTTTAGGAGCTTAGTAAAGCGCCCGATGTACGCGCGCATTGATTCCTTCGGCTTCTGCTGACAATGACGTAGTTCTTCGATTCCAACAGGCCTCTTGGAAGTGGCCTGAAAGTTTTTGACGAAGGCATCTGATAGATCCTTTCGGCAGGCCACTCAACCATGCTCGTGCTGAATCTTTCAAGTAAAGCTGCAAGCATTGCATTGCCACTATCTGATTTCCTTTATGCAAGATCACAGTTTATAGATAATCATCTATCCAGGACCTCGGCTCTTGCTGCCCATCTTATTTAGCAGCATCATTGGGAGTAGGCTTGAATCTTTTTGGTGGCATCGTCTCCCGAATCTTGTAACTTAAGCAATCAGCTCCTCAAAGTTCGCCATCGTATTCCCGGGTCTCCTCGGAATCATCGCTATCATATCCTTCTCTTGCAGCACGCCGACGGTGAGCTTTGTCAATTTTGCTTTGTGTAATATCATCACGAGCATCTTTCGAATGATGCTTGGATCCGCTGCCTTGATGTGTAGCTTTCTCCTTCCTAGGTGTGAGCTTGTCTCCAAGAATCGCAAGACTCTCCAACGCACCTCGATGAGCTTGTGCCATGGGCCCATTGGGTGTCGGCTGGTGATTGATCAAATAGGCTGCGAGGTTAGCTGTTACCCCTTCGACAGTTTTCGGCCTGAGCATGCCCGCGGTGTCCATAGTCATGAAGGAATTGGAAATATTTGAAGTAATTTCCCTCGCATCATCTTCCGAAAGTCGAGGAATTCGTGGCCGATATCTTCCTGAACCTTGATTGCTACGGGATGCGCTTCCATGTGATGCTCTACGTCGTTCACTGGAACGGTCAGCTGCCTGCCGACGTCGATCGAGATCAGCTTGTTCGTTCGCCAGCCTATCCCGGTTCCTTTCCATGATAGTATGATATGCATTGAGAGTCCCTGCCGAAACTCCAGAGGGGACTCGAGTATTATTGGCTATAGCAGCACGGGCGATTTCCCACTCTTCCTCAGTAATAGTGTAATCACTATTATCGTTGCTAGCGCTATGCTCAACGTTACGGCGTCCTCGATTGACGCGCGGGGTGTGTTCTCCTTCCGAAGGTCCTTCTCCAGTGATTGGGTTGAGGATAGCATAGATTTGGTGATGCGCCACGTTCCATGTGGTTGTCCTAGCGATACTGTCGATACTTTCCTCATCCGAAGAATACTTGGCGCTGCAGACAAACGGCGTGTCATCCGAGCCTAGCCCGTGCCTGATGTCGCAGTTGAGGCAATAATATGACGTTAGATCACATGATGCAGAATCATCGGATCCCACAGACATAGATGATGTCGAACGGCGTGGAGATGATGATGGCGAAGACGTTGGTGTTGATGCCGATAGTGCAGCCGATAGACCGACCGAGACCGGAGTCGATGCAGTCGATCCTGCTGCCGATGAAGATAGAGTTCTTGACGTGCTAGGGGCGAACGGATCAAGTAGCCGAAGGATGCCCTCGGCATCGATGCAGTAGTGAACGCTCCCGAACATCAAATCCAACCCACCACGCAGATCCGAGAATATCGGGCGAGATGAGTCGTCATGCGGGGTAAACTCGACGGACCCGAAACGAATCGAGCTCCCCAAGCTTGGTGTTGAAGGAGCCGAAGATGGCGTCGGTGACGTTGCTGGAGTCGCAGATGACATGATCGAAGCAGCCGATGATGCGCCTTGTGCCGATAGGGTTCCCACAGACGGCGCCAATTGACGAGGGTGCTCCCCGCCAATGCCCACCTTTAGGGGCTTAGGGTTGACGGAATCCTGCAGGCTGACACGAGACATTGGATACCAAACAGACATGGAGAGAGATTTACCCAGGTTTGGGGCCCTCGATGAGGTAAACCCTTACTTCCTGCTTGTCTGATCTTGATTATCGAATATATCGGGTTACAATGGGGTAGCTGAAGGCTTAGGTTACGATCTCGTCGAGAGGCTAAGGTTCTAAAGGTCCTAGCTCTTGATTTGCGGTGAATCTATCTGTTGTAATTCTGTCCTCCGGCAGGCCCTCTCCTGGCCCTTATATTGCAGGCCAAGTCCCGAGAGTTCTGTCCGGATTCGGCTAGGTTACAAAGAGTTCTACTCTATTCCTTCCTTGTTTAACGTCTTCTTGCCTTGTTCGTCAAGAATCCTTCTTCGGGTGAATCTCCTTTTCTGGAACCGACGTATTGGCGCACCTTGGTTGTGGGGCGATCTTCATGGGCCCCTGGTTGGGCCGTAGGAGATAGCATAATATTGGTTACCCGAAGGGTAATGCCCACATTAGGAGTTTTTACAAAACACAAGATGGGATGTGTTGAAAGGATCGTATGCCGCACCTAGAGGGGGGGGGGTGAATAGGTGCTAACCAATTTTTAGTTCTTTTTTCAATTTAGGCTTGACACAAAGGTAAATTCTCTAGATATGCAACTATGTGAATTTACCTATATGACAAGGTCAACGACTAAGCCAGATATCGCTACACAATATATAGAGAGATAATAGGATAGAGGTAACCGATAGTGAAGCACGCGGAGACACGGAGTTGATTCCCGTAGTTCCCTTCCTTTGCAAGAAGGTACGTCTATGTTTGGAGGAGTGTGGTTGCTACGAAAGCCAAACCAACGCCACGAAGGCTTCACTCAGGTCTCCGGTGAGCAACGCCACAAAGGCCTAGCCCACCTCCACTAAGGGATTTCCTCGAGGCGGAAATCGGGCCTTTACAAGGTTCTTGGGGCACACATCCACAACCAAATTGGAGGCTCCCAAATCTGTAACAACACAACAATCAACAAGAATACATCAACAACAAACAACTAGAGATTCCAAATAGGAACACTAGCAAGAGGGCCCTCAAGCATATGAGGGGGAAAAGCAAATCGCTTCGGTGAGGATATAGATCGGGGTCTTCTCCTTCGAATCTCCAAAGATCAAGAGCTTTGGTTGGGTGGAGGAGGAGATCTTGCAAATCTTGTATTCTCGAGGTGGCTCTAATGGTGGTGAAGCTTGGCAGATTTTTGGTGCAATGATTGAGCAACTTGTCCCAATGGAGAAGAAAGCTATTTATATGAGTGGGGCTTCAGATCTGACCGTTATGGTCGTTTTTCACTAACACCGGAAGTTCCAGCCAGGATGGCCGGAAGTTCCGGCTGGGTGCAGTCGCACCAGGCCAGCAGACGGACAGAGAGAGGGCAGAACTAGGGTGGAACTTCTGCGGGTAAAAACTTAGTTTTCGGAACTTGCCCGGAAGTAGGGCGGAAGTTCCGCTGGCCGGAACTTCCGGTTCCGCTGGCCGGAACTTCCGGCCTACTTCCGCCGAGCTTCTTCATGGGAGGCGCTGAGAATCTTCTGCCTGGAGCATCTGGGCGGAAGTTCCGCCAGCTGTGGCCGGAACTTCCGGCTGAATTGAAAAACATCAGCGACAGCAGAACTGACAATCCAATCCACCAGCCATGTACATATAATGCGACCATGTACCTGTCTACATCAACACACATAAAAAGATACCTGTTGTTGACATCAAACACACAAAACCCAAAAGGGCGGGAAATGTTCTTTCAATCTCCCCCTTTTTGGTGTTTGATGACAACACAAGTATTTGCAAGGAATAAACATTGTAAACATCAAGTATGTGAGAGATATAGAGGAGCTCCCCCTAGATGTGAGCATGAACATATATGAAACAAAGCTCCCCCTATATCTTGCATCCATCTTCAATGGGTTAACAATACAACATAGATAAGCATATAGATAGATAGATCAATCACACATGAATATCCATAGAAGACTCACATACGGAGTTTACCATACACGATAAGGTTCACAAACCACATAATAACTAGGAACATAGTTCGACACCAAATAGATAATAGAAAATGGAATCACAAGCGATAGAAATCAAAGAAAACACGAGCTTGTGATTCCCCCATGCAAATACCCAACGGAGATCAACCTAATAAGGTCTCACTCTCCCCCTTTGGCACCAAGGCACCAAAAAAGGGATAGGAGAAACTACGCGTCCCAAGGGTCAGCATTAGCCCAGCCGGGAGGAAGATCCGATGGAGCGTCGGGGTGAGGTGGAGTGTGAGGAGGAGACTCGATCTCGAGACCATCGGGACGGAGAGGAGCACCATGCTTAGAAATCCATTCGGCCTCCGGAGTGATGTTTTCCTCGGATCCGGGAGGAGATACTTCTATGTCAAGTGCCCTCATGATGCTCTTCTGGCGACCCCGAGACTTCTTGGCTTCAACATGCTGCTGATACTGACGGCGATTGACCTCAGAGGTGAGACAGAAAATCTGTTGCATGCGGCGGGCAAGCTTGGAGGCCCAACTTGGTGGCTTCTCATGAACGGGAGGGACATCTTCTATGGGCGAATTGTGACGCTTAACCCGGAGGCTCTTCACTTCATGAGCTGTGATGTTGAGAGGAATGGAGTGAGAGAGAGGAGCCTGGCAAACAGATATCCAAGTATCTTCGATGAGCTTCATGATGTACGGAGCAAATATAGGAAGCTTCTTCTCCATCACACATGACCACATCTCATTGTAGATGTAGTCCATCACATCAAGCTTCTCACCGGTGCCCTTCTTAGCATGAGAGTTTGCCATAAGATCCACTTCAAAGGTGTGCAATTCATCAAGGTTGCCACCCTTGGGTCCAATTGTTTCCCGGTAAACACGAAGCATGATGTCCCAAGTAGGGAGAAAATCCGCACTCTTGCCTAGAATACCCCATCCTTTGATATAGAGCGGTTCCAAAACCTCCTTGGTTTGAGCAAAGGTGCTATCATGAGACCTCCAACCATTGTCATGCACAATTGGAGAACGAGGGTATCCGAGGGCCGCTCCAACACTTGCCAAGTTTGCCTCAAGGAGAGTCTCATGAGTCATCCACCGGAAAGTTCTAGCTTCATCTTGTTGAAAGTGCACGGTGGCATAGAATTGTTGAATCAACCCGATGTCAAAGTCCTTGTTGAGCTCCATAATGGGATAGAGCCCAAACTCTCCACACATAGCATATGCTTCATCAAAGTATCTTGTGGCGGCCATCTTGGCGGTGTCAATGGAGTGTTGGGTGACTATGCCCTTCTTGAAAGTCACATATATCTCATAGAAGATTTCCTCTTGAGTTTTATTATGGAAGCGCTTATCCGCAACCCTATTGTTCCAGGGGGCGAGATAAGGATTCCCTTGCCGCAGCTCCTTGTACTCAAGATATGGCATGCTCTTCACCGACACATGAACTTGCTTCCCACAAACTGCGGGTGACTTGGTCCGCTTTTGAGCCGCAAGTTGGTGAGCCGTGAGCTTGGAAGGACGGGTGAGCTCCATTTCTTCTTCAACTTCGTCAACATGCCCCTTGCCTCTCTTCTTGGAACCACCTGTGATACATATATGCAGATGGTAAATGATGAATGTGTGCACACGAATAGAGGAGGCCAAAACCAGATCCTGAAGACATTGAGTACAGAACAGTAAACATGCCAGGCCGGAAGTTCCGGTGGGAACCGGCGGAAGTTCCGCCCGAGCGGAAGTTCCGGCGCAAGCTGCCGGAACTTCCGGCTGCACGAAGGCAGCGAAGTTTCCCTTCAGATTTGCGGTAATGGCGAGTTGAACAACACTACACCAATGTTCTAGACAAGATCTAGCAGGGGATATGCATCTAGAAAGATTCTACCAAGGCTTGACCTAGAGTATGCCCTAAATTTCATCTAGAGAGGTCAACCCACATCTAGAGAGGGAAAGAGCACAAACCGGGGGGAGCCACGGCGGAGGAGAAGGAGAGGATGCCGATCCACGGAGCCGATCCGGCGGAGGTTGCTGGAGGAGAGAGATCGGGCCAGGGGAGCTGCCGGTCGCCACAGGAGAGAGGAGGTCACGAACAGGAGGGAGTTGGGGGAAAAAGGAGATGGAAACGGTACCCCCGTTCCCGACCCTATATGTGGGAAACGGATGGAGCGGAACTTCCTGTCCCAGTAGAGCGAGCCCACCGACAGCACAGGATGCGGGAATCAGATCTGGCCAGGGGAATCCAGCCGGAAGTACCGGCCGGTACGACCGGAACTTCCGGTCCAACAAAAAAACTGGGCCAGAACAGGAATTTGACTAGATTTGTGTGCACTTGGAATAGGAAAAGGATGTGGCTTGGATGCGATAGGCTTAGGACAGATGAGCCAAACTGTAGGATGGTACATGATCACTCATTTTTGCAAGAATGCAAATGAAGGCAAAAAATGAGCGATTTCCCATAAGAACAAGGAGATGTCAAATAAAATCCAATAAAGTCTAAATAACTCCAACTCTTCACAAAGAAGAGTGTGGTGGCCTAGGCCACCGTATATGAGTGTTATGGTATGGCACCACGAAGATATATCTTGGGCCCAAAACCACTACTCATCATTGAAGCTCACATATCAACATATGATATAAAGAGAATGAAATATTAATGTCGGCATTATGGGGGGAGGGATATCTCAATAGTTTAAACCGCACTCCCCCTATATCCATGCCCACATCTAAACCAAATAAAGTTTTGAGACGAATGTGTGTTTGCAAGATGGTCAAGCTATACTCCTTGAATCAATGATATTTAGCTCATTCCTCAAATAGCAAAACCTTGCTTCATCAAGAGGCTTCATGAATATATCGGCAAGTTGATCTTTGGTAGGAACATAGCATAGCTCAATATCACCACGGGCAACATGATCCCTAATAAAATGATTCCGGATCTCAATATGCTTGGTTCTTGAATGTTGCTCCGGATTATAAGCAATCTTGATAGCACTTTCATTGTCACATAAAAGAGGCACTTTGTCACAAGTGACACCGTATTCATTTAAAGTTTGCCTCATCCATAACAATTGAGTGCATCCACTTGCGGCGGCAACATATTCGGCTTCGGCGGTAGAGAGAGATATACAATTTTGCTTCTTAGAAGACCAACACACCAAGGACCTACCAAGGAATTTGTCGTCGTGGTGAACAGACAGATGCCACGGGATGGCTTGAGTTGGGGCCGAATGTGCACTAGAGGATTCGGGGGAGGGTTTTGGTACGGTTGGGACGGATTCCGGATGGATTGCCGGATGCTTTCTTGATGAATTTGGCCTTGGCCAGAGGTTGAAGAAGAAGAACACAAGAACTAGCTCAACTTTGGATCTCTCTATTCCACGATCAAATGAAGTTACAGGCTACCAGCTCTTACATAGGGCCTCTTTTGTTGTCCCACGCTAGGGTGTGCTCCCTCTCCTTATATAGGGGAGAGGGTGGCTTACAGGGGAAGAAACCCTAGGAAACCCTAATGGCATCTTTGACTAGACAAACTACTTTAAAAAGCCACTTTGGCAGTAGGTGACGCCGGTAGACCTTTAATCAGGAACAGTGACATCCTCCGGTACCTTTTATGTCATCTTCTGCTTTGGCCTCAGAGCTTCGATTAAAGCTGAAGTGCTTCGCTCATCCTTGTCCTCTAGCTCTTGAGAGAATCTTTGACCAGCTTGCCGACGTGCTACAGTCTAGCCTGTACCGGTACTCCGGTACCTTCTTAGTCTATTCCGGTATACCCCTTCTGGGATACCGGTATAGATTCACTTAGCCATAAGCTTAACTCTATTGTCCGGAACATTCTCTAAACCGGTACCTCAATAGCCTAAACTAGCCAAGTTCGGCATGCCTTTGGCATACCGGGTGTCGGGGGGAAGACCCCGGGTAGGGCAATGGACGCGGAGCAGCCGGCTGGCCACTGGCCGGCTCGCGGCAAAGGCCGGCTGAGGTGCAGCCGGCTGGCGCCGTGGCCGGCTGGTCTGGAAGCCGGCTGGCTCTAGGTCCTAGTCGGCCTGGCTACGGCCACCAATGCTGTAGCTGGGCCGGCTTCTACAAGCCATATCCGACTGGGGGTTTGTACCTCAGACCGACTCGAGGCTGGCGAGTCTTGCACTGGAAGGAACCGGGTTGGTGATCCGGGTTCCCGAAGTCCACGCTGACTTCATCTTCCGTAAAGCGCGGGGCACTGTGGAGCAATAGTGCCACGCGCCGGACAGGCCATCGTGGCTTACGACGATCCGTACTGGCTACAGTGGCTGACGGCGACAGGGACACCTCCTCTCCATACCGCTGACCTTGGCAGCCGGATGGGACAGGCCACGACGCCTCAACGGCTCCTGACGTCACCGCCTCGGGAAGGAGCGGAAGCCGGAGCCGGCCAAGCCGGCCAGTAAACTATAGGGTCTTATATGTAAAGTGCCGGCGCCAATATAAGCCGCACTACCCCCTCTCGTGCAGGGGATCGATCATTCTTACTTCATTCCACCCTTAGCGCCGCCCTGTGAGAGAGACTTCAGTCTTCCTTAGCCTCCCAGGAGCAGCCGGACACAGCTCTAGGAGCACCACTGTATTGTGTGATCATCATATACACTCATAGCAGGAGTAGAGGTTTTACCTCCATCGGAGGGCCTCGAACCTGGGTACGTCGCCGTGTTGCTCGTCCCCATACCCGCATCCGGATACCGCCGTGAGATCTCTCAGGAACCACTTCGATTAGCCACCCTATGGCATATGCCGTGACGATACCACGACATTTGGCGCCCACCGTGGGGCCTTCAGCATCCTCGGCCGGTGTCTTCATACGGACGGGCCTCACCATCACCACCGGCGAGCGAGTCGCTTCAGGCTTGATCTGGAGATTCAGCTCCCTCGACTGCGTCAGCGACAACGCTGGCTGCTTCGCCGACCGGCCCTTCCCAGCCGGCGGCAGCGTCATCTCCTTCGGCGGCCACGACGTCTACGTCGCCACCGTCGCACCGCCGCGCTACCCGCGGCAGGTGCTGCGCTGCGCAAGCCCTCCTCCGCGAGCCGGCAGCAGCGCTCCCGCCAGCCCCGCCTTCGTGCAAGTCATGATGGCTGGCGACGAGCTCCCCACCAAGAACCCGCGCACCCGCGGCCCCAACCTGGAGCGCAACATTGACCCCAACGCCTCCGGCTCGGGCGCAAGGCCGCCACCGCCACCGTCCCGGCTGGACAAAGTCCGGGCGAAACTGAGCACCCCGCTCACGCCTGGTGCTGACCCCACCGCCATCGAGGCGGATTTGGAGGCGCACCGCCAGCTCCTCCTCAAGCAAACAGAAGAACTGGCCGCTGCTAAGCGCCAGATGGAGATCACCCAGCGCGAGTACAACCGCGCCCATGGCCTCACTCCAGGCGGCGACGAGCCAAGCCGAGCCGGCCATATCCGCCGCAGGGGCCGCGACCTTGGCGGCCGATATCTGGCCCATATTCGCCGGCTCCGTCCGCGGAGCTACCCGTCTACAACACCCCCGACAAGAACATGCGCGCGGCACAAGCCGCCGCAGAAGAGCTGAACCGCCTCGAAGGCGAAGAGTTACGCCGCCAGACCAAGCGGGTGACTGAGCTGCTCAATGCAGCCACCAGGCAGGCGGCCGACCCCAGGTATGTCAATGCCCCCAGAGCTTCTCACGCTCGTGGAGCTGCAGGCAACGACAGGGAAGGCGCCAGGGACACGGCCGAGTCCGCCTCCCCTGCACCAAGCCGGCACCGTGACTCCCGGGCCACGCACGAAAGCTCGAGCCGGCCGAGCCACCAGCCGGGCGGCAGCAGCCGCAGCTGGCCTCCTCCAAGCCGGAACCAGGAGCAAGACTCCGAGCCCCGCCGTCAGCACCGGCCGGCTCCAGAAGCAAGCGGTGCACGCCAGCCGGCACGCTCCCGGCTAGGCCCGCGCATCGAGCCCGCTGACGCCCGAGATCGCCTCGACCGGCTGATCGAATCCCGCATTGCGGAAGAGGAAGCTCCAGCCGGCCCAAAGTGCTTCGGGCCCCGCATCGCCAACGAGCCCATGCTCGACGGCTTCGTGCTCCCCCGCGACACCCCCAAGTACGACGGCACCGCCAAGCCGGAGGACTGGCTGCAGGACTACTCCACCGCAGTCGGCATCGCCAAAGGCAACAAGCGCTGGGTTGTGCGCTACTCCCCCCTCATGCTGGTCGGCTCCGCCCGCACATGGCTCAACAACCTGCCAGCCGGCAGCATAAACGGCTGGCTGGACTTCGAAGCAGCCTTCATCAGCAACTTCACCGGCACTTACCGCCGGCCGGGTCGGCCCCAACAGCTTGAGATGTGCAAGCAGGGCCCCGACGAGACGGATCGCGCGTACCTAACGCGCTGGTGCGAGATGCGCAACTCCTGCGAGGGCGTGCACGAGATCCAGGCCATCAGCTTCTTCATGGGAGGCTGTCGGCCCAACACCATGCTGTGGCACAAATTGCGCCGCAGCGACCCCAAGTCGATGGCCGCCTTGATGGCCATCGCCGACAAGTACGCGCTGGCTGAGGAAGCCGGCAAGGCGCCGGCTGACATTTCGCCGGCCCCCGCCAGGCGGGACAACAACAAGCCGGCCGAGGGCGCCTCTCATGGCAGCCGGCGGGACAACTACCGCGGCAAGCGTCACAGTGACCAGCCGGACCGCCGGTACGGCTCCGCCCACGTAGCCGCCGTGGCAGACAACGCGGCAGGCGGCAGCCGCCGCCAGAAGCAAGACCGGCAATGGAAGCCGAAGTACACCTTCGAGCAGATGCTCGACTCGCCGTGCAAGTACCACAGCGGCAAGAACCCCTCCAACCACACCACCCGCGACTGCCACTTCATGAAGCGGCTGACAAGCGGTGAACCTCTCCCGCCTCCACCCCCGCCCCCACCAGCCGGCGGGCCGGGTGGCCAAGCCGGCGCAGAGAACGCCAACCTCGAGCACCACGAGGCTAACCAAGTGCACCATGGCGGCCGATATCTGGCCGAAGATGCTACCTACATCATCTTCACCTCCGAGCCCGAGGACAAGACGAGCCAGCAGAGCCGCTCTCTCGAGGTCAACGCGGTCATACCGCCGGTCCCCCAGTACCTAAACTGGTCAGAGCAGGCCATCACTTTTGATCGCCGCGACACACCGGCTGTCCTGCCGAAGCCGGGCAGCTACGCCATGGTCCTTGACCCCACCATCGGCACAACCCGGCGCAGCGTGCGTTTTTCGCGCGTCCTCATCGACGGCGGCAGCAGCATCAACATCCTCTACCGCGACACCGCCCGCAAGCTGGGCATCCAGGAGGCCGAGTTGCGCCCCACCCCCACCGTTTTCCATGGCATCGTGCCAGGCCACTGCTGCCAGCCGATTGGCCGGATCACGCTGGAGGTGATGTTCGGGAAGCCGGATCACTTCCGCACCGAGAGAATCGAGTTCGAGGTGGTGGACCTCGTGAGTCCCTACCACGCGCTCCTGGGCAGGCCGGCCCTGACCAAGTTCATGGCGGTACCCCACTACGGGTACCTGAAGATGAAGCTGCCTGGCCCCAAGGGGGTCATCACCATAGCCGGCGATTATCGCCGCTCCATGGACTGCGCCACGCAGAGCTCCAAGATGGCCCAGACGCTGGTCATCGCCACCGAAAAGAAGCTCATCCACGACGCCGTCGCCCTCGCCAAGGCCGCGCAGACAGACATGCCGGCTGCAGGCAACCCGGCTGGGACGACTCACTTCCAGCCGGCCGACAACACCAAGAGGATCCTGCTGGACCCGGCGCAGCCGGACAAGTACGTCACCATCGGTGCCGGCTTGAGCAAGAAATAGGAAAGCGAGCTCACCAGCTTCCTCCGTGAGAATCGGGACATCTTCGCATGGACTCCAAGAGACATGCCGGGTGTGCCGAGGGAGTTGGCTGAGCACCACCTCCACGTCCGGCCTGAAGCCAAGCCGGTGAAGCAGCCTCTCAGGCGCTTCGCTGAAGAAAGAAGGAAGGCCATCGGTGAAGAAATCGCCCGGCTGCTGGCAGCCGGCTTCATCATGGAAGTGCTGCACCCGGACTGGTTGGCAAACCCGGTCCTGGTTTTGAAGAAGAACGGCTCCTGGCGCATGTGTATTGACTACACCAGCCTGAACAAGGCGTGCCCAAAGGACCCCTTCCCCCTGCCGCGCATAGATCAAGTTATAGACTCGACTGCCGGCTGTGAACTGTTGTCTTTCCTAGATGCCTATTCAGGCTACCACCAGATTCCTTTGAATCCGGCTGATCAAATAAAGACTTCGTTCATTACCCCGTACGGGGCTTATTGCTACACGACTATGCCGTTCGGCTTGAAAAATGCAGGCGCCACCTACCAAAGGTGCATGCAAAAATGCTTGCAGGATCAAATCGGCAGAAACGTTCACGCATATGTGGATGATGTCGTTGTAAAGACCAAGGAGACGGTTACCCTCCTTGATGACTTGAGAGAAACCTTCACCAATCTGAGAAGATTTCGGATGAAGCTCAACCCGGCCAAGTGCACATTCGGCGTGCCGTCTGGCCAGCTCCTTGGCTACCTCGTCTCTCAGCGAGGGATCGAAGCCAACCCGGAGAAGATCAGTGCCCTGGAGAAGATGGAACTGCCGCAGTGCCTCAAGGACGTCCAGAAGTTCGCTGGCTGCCTGGCTTCCTTGAGCTGCTTCGTCAGCCGGCTGGGGGAGAAGGCACTGCCCCTGTATCAATTGATGAAGAAGGCGGACAAGTTCGTCTGGTCACTGCAGGCGGAGGAAGCTTTCCGAGACTTGAAGCGCGTGCTCTCAACCGCGCCAATCCTTGCAACACCGGCTTCAATGGAGCCGATGCTGTTGTACATCGCAGCCACCAACCGAGTGGTTAGCGTTGTCCTGGTGGTAGAGCGCCAAGAAGCCGGCAGGGAGCAGCTGGTTCAGCGCCCAGTCTATTACCTTAGCGAAGTGCTCTCCCAGTCGAAGCAAAACTACCCCCACTACCAGAAGGTCACCTACGGCGTCTACATGGCGGCCAAGAAGCTCAAGCACTACTTCCAAGAGCACCCCATCAAGGTGGTTGCCACAGCGCCCTTGGCGGAAATAATCGGCAGCAAAGATGCCAACGGCCGGGTTGCCAAGTGGGCCCTGGAGCTAGCCGCCCACACCATCCTCTACGAGCCGCGCACAGCCATCAAGTCGCAAATCCTCGCGGACTTCTTCATCGACTGGGCTGAGATGCAGTACCTGCCGCCTGTGCCGGATTCCACACACTGGAAGATGCACTTCGACGGCTCGAAGATGCGCAACGGCCTGGGAGCCGGCATCGTCATCACCTCTCCCAAGGGAGATCGGCTGGACTACGTCCTGCAGATCCACTTCGCCGCATCCAACAATGTGGCGGAGTATGAAGCGCTCATCCATGGGCTGAAGCTGGCCAAGGAGATTGGCGTGCGTCGCATACTCTGCTTCGGCGACTCCGACTTGGTCATACAACAAGCATCTGGCAACTGGGACGCGAAGGACGCCAACATGGCCTCATACCGCTTCCATGTCCAGCAGCTATCCGGCTTCTTCGACGGCTGCGAATTCCACCATGTGCCACGAGCAAACAACGAGGCGGCGGACGCCTTGTCCAAGATTGGCTCAACCCGGCAAGCCATTCCTCCAGGCATCGCCTTGGCGGTTCTCAAGAAGCCGTCCATCACACCGTCACCGGATTCAGACTCAATATTCGTGCCGGCTAACCCGGGGGCTTCATCGCCCAAGTCGGGGGCTAACAAGCCGAACCCGCCGGCTACCATGCCGAACCCGGGGACTTCTCAGTCCAACCCGGGGGCTTCATCGCCAAACTCGGGGGCTAGCAAGCCGAACCCGCCGGCTAGCAAGCCGAACCCGGCGACCATGCAGTCGAATCCGGAAGCTCCCACGCAGGAGGCCCTGTTGGTCAGCGTATTCGAGATAAGATGCGTACCTTCATGGGCACAAGAATTACTCTCCTACCTCACCGACGGTGTGCTTACTGATGACAGAGTCCAGGCCAGGCAGATTGAGAGAAGGGCCAAGGCCTATACAATCATCAACCACCAGCTGTACAAACGCAGCGTAAGTGGGGTGTTCCAGCGGTGCGTCGAGCCGGCTGAAGGGATTGAACTCCTACGGGAAATCCACCAAGGAGAGTGCGGACATCACGCCTCATCCAGAGCCATAGTGGCCAAAGCCTTCCGGCACGGTTTCTACTGGCCGACTGCGCTCAGAGACGCAGAAGAATTGGTGAAGAAGTGCAACGGCTGTCAGCGCTTCGCAAAGAAGAGACACCAGCCGGCTTCCGCTTTGAAAACCATCCCCATCACATGGCCATTTGCCGTATGGGGCTTGGACATGGTAGGCCCGTTCAAAACAGCGCGAGGCGGCATGACACACCTCTTGGTGATGATTGACAAATTCACCAAGTGGATCGAAGCCAAGCCAATCAAGAAGCTGGACGGCTCCACAGCCGTCACATTCCTCAAGGAAATCATTGTGAGATTCGGCTACCCCCACAGCATTATAAATGACAACGGCAGCAACTTCTCCCAAGGCATCTTCTCTCGCTATTGCGGGGAAATGGGGATCCGGATGGCCCTATCTTCTGTGGCGCACCCAGAGTCCAACGGACAAGTGGAAAAGGCTAACGGCTTAGTCCTAGCCGGCATCCGGCCCCGGCTGGTGGAGCCGCTTGAGCGAGCAGCCAGCCGCTGGATTGAAGAACTGCCCAATGTGCTGTGGAGCCTGCGCACAACGACGAACCGCTCAGTCGGCTTCACACCATTTTTCCTCGTATACGGGGCCGAAGCCGTCTTGCCAACTGATATCGAGCATGACGCGCCAAGGATCAAGCTCTACACAGAAGCCGAAGCCAAAGAAGCTCGCGAAGATGGAGTCGACCTGGTCGAAGAGGCCCGGCTGCTGGCTGCGTCCAGATCTACTATCTACCAGCAAAGCCTCCGACGCTATCACAGCCGGAAGGTTCAGCCCTTAGCATTCCGAGAAGGAGACCTAGTGCTCCGGCTGATCCAGCGGACAGCCGGACAGCATAAACTGTCATCCCCATGGGAGGGTCCCTTCATCGTGAGCAAGGCAGTAGGCAATGATTCCTACTATCTCATAGATGCCCAAGAGGCTAAGAAAAACAAGCCGGACAAGGCTGACGAGGAGACTAAACGTCCCTGGAACGTCAGTTTACTCCGCCCATTTTACACATGAGAAGCAGGAATGTATGTATCCCTTGTATCCCTTTTGTAAGTTATGAAAAAGCACGCGCCAAGAGCGCCGTTTCCGACAAGTTTTTCGCGCACTCTACTTCGTTTCGCCAATTGGCTTGAACCCTTTCACGCGGCCGGCTCAGTAATGTGATCCGGTTTCCGACAGCCGGCTTCCGATCCAGCTACAGACCGCAACCCGGCTATCCGGCTGGCGGGAGTAAGGCCTAGGGAGCTGGCACGCGAAAAACGACTAAGGGAAAGAGTAAAAGCGAGTTGACTTGCAACTTTTCATAAAAGTGCCGGATTGCCGAATTCAGCTCGTTCGACCGAAATACTGTCGGCCTCACCCAGCGGCCCGCTCTTGATCCGGCGACGGATCGCAAGTCGGACGTATGACCGGCAAGAGCACAGCCAAAGAGTGGGGCGGATGGAAAAAAGCGAACGAGTCGAAAGAAAGCAACTCGGTACACAAATGATTAACAAACACATTAAAGTGTGACATAATTAAAGGACGATAATATTCATACATATGCACCCGGCATCCCGGGGATTTAATAAATTGTCTTGGCAAAAGAACAACTGAAATACAGGTAAACTAAGCCGGAGGGGCGTCAGCGGAGCCGGCTGCCGGGTCGTCCTCGGGCGCGTCTTCTGCCTCCTCATCTTCCATGTAATCCTCATCGGATGGAGGAGGGTTCGGGTCCGCGACGAAGACGCCCTTGTCGACGAAGTCGGCGATGGCGCTGGCTCGGGCAAGCCGGGCGGTCTTGTGTTCGGCTGGGAGCTTGTCCTCCACGCCGGCTCGTCGGAACTCGAGCTGCCCTAGGTCCACCTTGTTGTACCAAGAGAGGACGAAGGACAGCGCCATGTCGGCACCAGCGCGCGTGGCCGACTCCTTCCAGTCGAGGAAGCGATCCGGCGCCCGCTCCATCAGGGAGGTGAGGTTGGAGATATCTTGCGGCACCGCCTCCTCAGGCCACAGCATCGGCACCAGCTCCTCAGCCGCCTTCCGGAGCTCCCAGCCAAGCTTGGTGATGGGCTCGACGCGGGCAGCCATGGACGCCATGTAGTCCTCCATGGTGAAGTACTCAGAGCTGCCCTCGCTAGTCGTCCGCCTCCTGGCATCGCGTGCAACGCCAACGGCTGCCAAGGCCGCGTCCTGCGTCTCCGGGAAGGCCGCTGCAAGAAGAAGCAAGTCAGAAATCATCGAAGCCGAAATTAGCTGAAAAATGCAAATTTTCGAAGTCCTAAGACAAAAGGAAAAGCCTGGCGGCAGCCGGCAAGAACCGACTGCCACCAGCCCGAAGATGGAGATAGCGAAGAAATCAGAAGTTTCTGCTGCCGGCTGCCAACGAAAGCCGGCAGCCGACAGCCGAAAGCCGGCAAAGGGAGAGGAACATAGAGATGCACTCACCCGACAAGCCGCAATCAAGCGCGCCAATCTCGTCCGTCCAGCGCTTGGCGGTAGCCGTCAGCTCCGTGGACTTGGTGGTGACCTCCTCCTGCAGCGCAAGCCGCTGCTTCTCCACCTCCGTCAGCCGCCGGCTCAGCTCCTCCACCTTCTCCTTCTCCGCCGTCCTAAGGGAGGCGAGCTCGGTGAGGTGGTTCTGCTCCAGCAGGCGCAGCCGCGTCAGCTCCTGCTCAGCTAGCTTGAGCTTGGCGGCTGCAGAACGGCCCGCCTCCTCGCTCTCGGCGCACTGGGCGCGAGCAGCCCGGAGATCCGACTCCAGCCGCGGGACCTTGGCGGCTTCAACTGCAAGGCAGCCAGAAAGAAACATCAGCCAACCAAGACTAAAAAGAAAGAAGACATCGAGTCGAAAGAAGCAAAATCTTACCCTTGACGGTTTCCAGCTCGCGGGCCAAGTCGGCCCGGTCCAGCTTGGCCTTGTGGTAATGGGTAACGGCGCGGTTGTACAGAGTGGTGCGCCGATCCATCACGGCCTAAGGAAAAAAGAAAACCAGTCAGCTAGGCGAAACCCGGGCCGGCTCCAAGCAGCCGGCCCATGCCTCGGAGGGCTACCAGGATGACAACCAAACCAAAAAACAGATGAAGCTCACCTTGCCGGCTTCCTCCACCTTGGCGACGTTGGCCGCGGTCTCCGCAGCCCTGGCCTTGAGGTTGGCCTGCAGGCTGGAGAAGAACATCTCCACCGATGCTTGGCCAGGGTTCCCCTCCCGGCTGGTCACCTCATAGGAGTCGGCGCGGAGCCACGCCTGCTCCATAGTACCAGCCGAGCCAAGGCTGGAGTCGGAGGCGGATGGCACATGCAGAAGCATAGCGCCCTTGGCCACGTGCAGGCCCAGCTGCGGCGCCGATGGGGCTTCCGTCCTCACCAACGCGCGCGAGTCGGCGCCCTCCGGGCGCGCCGGCTCATCCCTTGCCGGCTCCTGCCTGGCCGGCTCCCCCGTCGTCGGCTCTGGTGGTGGCGGCGCTCCAGGCGAAGCAGATGGCCCAGCCGGCGCACCCGTCTCCGGCGCCTGAGGTGCCCCCTCCGGGCTCCCATCCAGCACCACCACGCTTGGCCCGGCTCCGGCTCCGGTCGCGGGCGGCGCAGCCCGCCAGCTCCCGCTCCGGTCGCGGGCGGTGCAGCCCTGCCGGCTCGGCTCCGGTTGAAGGGGGCATGCCCGGCCGGCCCCAGCGGCTGGGTCCAGAAGGCGAGTCCGGCGCGGGAACATGTCGTCCAGCGCCGGCTGCCGCGTCGGCTCGGCCCGCGTGCCGCGATCAGGCGCTGAGGCCAACGGCACGGCAAAGGAAGGCGCCCCTGTGGGAGGCGGAGTACCCGCAGGTGGCGGTGGCGTAGGTGCGCGCGAGGAAGGCTGCGGCGTCGGTTCCCTCCTCTGGCGCGGAGGCGGCGACGCAACACGCGGAGTCTGCCGGGAGCCGCCGCCCTGGGCAAACTTGATGGGGGCCCTAGCCGGACAAACAAAGAGAAGATAAGCATAAAAAGTAAGGAAAGAAAAGGAATCAAACAAGAAAGAGAAAAGAAGAGCTCACCCGGCCTGCTCCGGAACCTTATTCGGCTGCAACCGGCGGAGCTTCTTCGCCTTCGCCTCCAAGGCGGCAGTAGAGCGGAGGTTGCCGGCTCGCTTCTTGCTCTTGGGCGCCGAAGTCGCCGTGGTGCTTGACGGCCTCGTGCGCAGAGGCACGGCGGGGATTGGCCCCGTGGTGGACGTCGCCGGCTCCTCGTCCTCCTGCTGCTCCGGTGAAGGGGGCGGATTGTGCTCCCCCTGGCCGCCTAGATCAGGCGCCTGCAGCAGGTCGTCGTCGCCGGCCTGGTTGCCGGCTTGGTCAGCCGGATCGACGTGATCCGGCGTCCACCTCCTCGTCGCCAGGTCGCCGTCCTCGGCGTTCTGGCGCTCAAAGAGCTAGAAAAACAGAAAACATGAGCAAACAACAAGCCGGAAGTCGGAAGAAGCAAAGGAAGTCGGTCTTGCAGCCGCAAGCCGGAAGACGGCGAAAACACAAAACTTACCCGCTCGGGCGGGTGGTCTCTGTCGCGGGGCGCCAGCCCGTAGTTCCAGTCGTCCGGCATGTTTGCCTTGGTGATGTTATTCACCCCGCTGGCCACCTGGGCCTTGGAGAGCAGCGCCTTGGACGTCCGGTTCGGATCGAACCGGCCGGACATATGCCCGATTTTGTGGGTGCGCATTTGGAGCGGCAGCACCCGGCGCTCGGCGATGGTGCAGAGGAGGTCTTCGGCGGTCAGCCCATTCTCGACGGCTGCCCCCAGGAAGTCCCAGAGCTGGTTCACCTCAGCGTCCGGATCCGTCGTGCGGGCGTTGTAGCTCCAGTTGATCCGGCCGACTGGAGGAGCCGGGTTGAACTCCGGCAAGTTGATCCGGTCGACGAGCTGCCCCTCGTTGCGCACATAGAAGAACGACATCTGCCAGTTCTTCACCGAGTCAACGGTGGGGATTTTGGGGAAAGGCGTACCGGGCCGAGTGTAGATCGAGGCGGCGCCGCAGGCCCGCAGGCGGCCCTCGGTGGTTTGCGCCTTCAAGTAGAACAGCCGGCTCCAGAAGTCGATGTCCGGCCACAAGCCGGCGTAGGCCTCCATGAACGCCACGAAGCAGCTGAGGAGGACGCACGCGTTCGCCGGCAGGTGGTGCGGCTGCAGGCCGAAGTTGTCGAGGAACTGCTGGAAGAATGTGGAAGCCGGCAGGCCCAGCCCGCGATCGAGGTGCGCGCCGAAGACGACGCGCTCGCCGGGCTCCGGCGCAGGCTCCGTCTCTTCGCCGGGCACCCGCGTGACCACCGACCGCGGGATCTGGCGGAGGCGCACCAGCCGCTCGATGTCGTCCTCCCGCATGTACGAGCCCCTCCACGATCCGCTAGGGGAGGCCATTGTCGAGGCAGAAGATGAAGATGACCACGAGAGGCGAAAGGGCGAAGAAGAGCCTTGCGACGGCGGCGGCGACGACGGCGGCTGAGGACGCTCCGTTGAAACACGCGGCCCCGTGGCGCGGGATTGGCGGAGTGGCGGCGGAAGCCCGGCGGAAGAACGTCGGGGCAGCTGCCCGCCGGGGTTCGCCAGGGAAACGACGGAGAAACCGCGACGGAGCAACGAGGAGCTCGAGCGAAGAGGAAGCGAAGCAGGAGCGCGAGGAGGAAGAAAGGGGCAAGTGGCCGCCTCGATGCCTCCCCCGCGGCATTTATAGCCTCCTGCCGCGGGCGGTTGGCCTCCAAGTGGCGAACGTGGGCCACGTCCCCGGATTTATTGCACCGTAACTACTCCCACGACCACAGCGGTTACCGAAAACGGCCACACCACGTCCCCCACTACCGCACCGGATCCGGAGGAAACATTGATGTGACCAGACGAACCGACCGCAGAGCCAGGCGTCAGACCGGTCAAGTCGGGTGCAGGACCCGAGGCGGCGGAAATTCCGGCGCGCCGCAAGCCGGAGCCGGACACTAAGTTCAACCCGGACCAAAAGTCATCAGCAAGGCGGAGACGCCATCAAAACTTGCGAGAAGGCAAAAGCTGCATAAGTATAAAAAGCGGCCGGCTAGAAGCAGCCGGCAGGAACGAGCCGGATGAGGGCGTAGCCGGCTGAATGGAAATTCTCAGTCGGCCCCTCCAAGTGCCGTCAAATATATTCGAGAAGCCAGGAAAACCTGCCTAGGTCCTTCTAAACGCAGGACCTTGCCAGCTTCGGGGGCTAATGTCGGGGGGAAGACCCCGGGTAGGGCAATGGACGCGGAGCAGCCGGCTGGCCACTGGCCGGCTCGCGGCAAAGGCCGGCTGAGGTGCAGCCGGCTGGCGCCGTGGCCGGCTGGTCTGGAAGCCGGCTGGCTCTAGGTCCTAGTCGGCCTGGCTACGGCCACCAATGCTGTAGCTGGGCCGGCTTCTACAAGCCATATCCGACTGGGGGTTTGTACCTCAGACCGACTCGAGGCTGGCGAGTCTTGCACTGGAAGGAACCGGGTTGGTGATCCGGGTTCCCGAAGTCCACGCTGACTTCATCTTCCATAAAGCGCGGGGCACTGTGGAGCAATAGTGCCACGCGCCGGACAGGCCATCGTGGCTTACGACGATCCGTACTGGCTACAGTGGCTGACGGCGACAGGGACACCTCCTCTCCATACCGCTGACCTTGGCAGCCGGATGGGACAGGCCACGACGCCTCAACGGCTCCTGACGTCACCGCCTCGGGAAGGAGCGGAAGCCGGAGCCGGCCAAGCCGGCCAGTAAACTATAGGGTCTTATATGTAAAGTGCCGGCGCCTATATAAGCCGCACTACCCCCTCTCGTGCAGGGGATCGATCATTCTTACTTCATTCCACCCTTAGCGCCGCCCTGTGAGAGAGACTTCAGTCTTCCTTAGCCTCCCAGGAGCAGCCGGACACAGCTCTAGGAGCACCACTGTATTGTGTGATCATCATATACACTCATAGCAGGAGTAGAGGTTTTACCTCCAACGGAGGGCCTCGAACCTGGGTACGTCGCCGTGTCGCTCGTCCCCATACCCGCATCCGGATACCGCCGTGAGATCTCTCAGGAACCACTTCGATTAGCCACCCTATGGCATATGCCGTGACGATACCACGACACCGGGGGTCATCCCCCCAACATTAGTCCCCGAAGCTGGTATAGTCCGGCGGATCCTATCCGACGGACCATGCCAGGTTCCCATTTCTTAACGTACCGGTTTAACTCTTCCGAAAACCAGTTCAAACCTTCCGGCGTCTCTGCCGAACCCATCTCATCGTACCGATCTTTTCCGGTAGCTATGTCATTAAACTCTCCTCGGCGAAGTCGAGAATATCTCGGAAACAGTGCCTATCAGAGACATGCACACTGTTTCTGATGCCACAGCGTCAGGGGTCACTTCCCTTCGGCTTCTGCGCTCACATTTAATGTGCCGCACCAGATCCTCGCGGCCGTTCCGGATCCGTGTGGCCTCCCTGTGGCATCTCATTTTTCACGCGTGTATCTCCGCGCCACGTGGTGGCCCACGAGGCGAAGCGCCGCAGCCCAGCGGTTGCCGGCCCACGAACCTCTCTCCCTATTTAAGGGTGCGGCGGTTCCACATCGTCTTCTTCCCAGCATTCACAACTTCCGGCGCACCTAGAGCCTCTGCCCTTCGCGCTCGCCTCGCTGTCGCTCGCCGCCGAAGCTTCGCCCTCCGACGAACTCCCGAAGAGGCTCCGCAGGGCTCTGCCCCGCAGAGATTCACCGCAGCCTTTCCACAGTTTCCGCCCAGAGCGCTGCCACGGCTTCTTCTTCCTCTTCACCGTTCTTCGCCACCACCTGCTAGCTCGCCCAACTCCGGCGAACCTCGAACTTCACCTTCACCGCCGCCCTCAGGTTAGCCCCGCGGACTCACTGGTTCTCTCTTTCTCCATTGCATTACTTCTGGGCCGGTAGTATATTTACTTCTTCTTTTCTTTTACTTTTTCTCTTACTCGTAGATCTTCGCGAGAGGCTAGGTTCGGGGAAAAGTGTTTCTAGGTAGATCTTGGAATTTTTAGGCCAACATGTCTTCCGGAGAATACCTTTCGGATTCCCCTGCCAGCAGTCATCACAGCGAGACCCCCACCGCTTCTTCCGGGGAGGAGATCTCAGTTGACCGCATTTCTGACGGGCTTGAGGTGGATCTCGCCCAGACCGGAGAAGATGCCGGTAGCTCTGCTTAGGCTACCGGCGACCCTGGGATGGAAGCCGGCAGCTCGAGCCGTGGTGCCACTGCCCAATCTTCTTCCTCCAACCTTGATTCTTATACACGCGGGGCCTGGATGGGCTCCGAGGTGACCCATGCGGAAATTGACTGGCTCTACCGCTCCCGGAGGATACCGGAAGAAGTCTGGTGCCGCATCCCTGGCGAGGAGCGCCAACCTGAGCCTGAGCCGAGTGAACGTGTGGTTTTCTCTGTTCATTTTGAGCGCGGATTAGGCCTTCTGGCGTCAGATTTCTTCCGGAGCTTTCTCGACTTCTATGAGCTTCAGCCCCATCACCTTCCGGGCAACTCCATCTTTTACCTTTCTTCCTTCGCTACTTTCATGGAGGGGTATGTCGGCATGACCCCCTTAGTGGATAATTTCTCTTTTTTCTATTATCTCCGGAAGAATTCTATCCAAGATAAGAATCTTCCGCCCCCCAAACCGTTTGTCCGGTGCGGTGGGTGCATTCTCTCGCCCCGTCAAGGGAGCCCCTTCTTCAAACTCTCCGGTCTGGAGTCTGTCCGGACCTGGCAGAAATCCTTCTTTTACGTCCAGAACGGTGGACCGGAAGACTTCATCAACCTTCCGGAATATGTTCCCGGGCCACCCAGTATGAGGAATTGGCTCCATAATCCTAGGGATGATAAGGAATCCATCCGGATTGGTCTTTTCATCGAGAAGAACAAGGAGGAGACCAATCTCTCCGCGGACGATCTAGTCATGGCTTTCCTCTCGCGCCGGGTGCTGCCCCTTCAGCGCCACACTCATAAAATCTGCCAGATGTCAGGCCGGATGGATCCAACCCGGATTACTACTCATCAGCTGAGCGCCTCTGATTTGGTCCTTAAGGCCAGGCAGATCTGCCAAAACGCTTTGAGGCCCAGCGGAAAATATGGGTTAGCTCCTTATACCCGCAGCAACTCTCCTCCGCGCCAAGTAAGGCCTCGGGATCTCCAGAAGATCTTGTACCGGGATACTTGTGGTTTATCTTTCTCATACTGATTTGTTTTTTGTCGCAGAACTTCCGCCGGATCCGTAAGGAGGAGCAAGCTTCTTACGCCCCCAACCGGCGCTTCCAGGACGATTGCGATCCGGACCCCTATCTGAAGGGGAAACATACGATGGGCCCGACGTACACCAAGCATCCCGGTAACTTCCCAACTTCTTATCCGGCAAATGATTCTGGTTGTGACGGCGAGGTTGCCACACCTGATGAATTTTGTTCACCGGTTTCCTTACCAACTGTTTCTTGTAGATCTGCGCCCTGCCGGCATGAACCCCGAGGTTGTGGAGCATGCTGTCCCGGTGTCCGCTGTGGTTGGTCAGGAGTTCCTGGACAATCTATCCTCCCGGGGCCACAAGAACAAAGCCCCAGCCTCTGAGGCCGGCCCCAGCGAAGATCCCCCCCCGCCAAGCGCTCCAAGAAGGATGGCGGCGGCAAGCCCTATACCAGGAAGCGGTACCGGAGTCAGATTCCGGTCGCTACCGGGTAAGCTTCCGGTTTTTCTTTCTTTCTGTCTTTTGCTTGTGAATTTTCCTTGTCTGATTGCTTTTTCTAACTTTTTTTTTTCTCAGGCCTGCTCTGAGCCTCACCAGGAGCGCATCGGGCATGAGGCCGGAAGCCTCCGAGGATGCTGCCAGGACCTCTCCTCCTCCTCAAGCAAGTCCGGTACCATCTGGTGCCGGCAAATCTCCAGCCTCCCTTCTGGGAGGCAACACAAGTGCGGGGAGCGCGGCCCCTGAACCTTCTCATCACCGCGCGGAGGAGGATTTCTCTTCCCCTCCAGAAGTTGAAGACACCGGCGCTAGCAACATCGGCGCCGGCACTGAAGAAGCGGAGCGGGCGGAACCTCCGGTTCCCCCGACTCCAAAGAAGAAAAAGAAGGCCGCTGCCTCCCCCTCCAAGACCGTGCCAGAACCTTCCGCGCCGGTAGCCTCACCTCCGGCTAAGGAAGCGCCGGAAGCTTCTGCGCCGACAAAGGACGCACCACCATCTCCTCCGGCAGCTTCTACCGGCAAACCAGCTGCCGCCAAGCCAGATCGCTCGGAAGGCGCCAAGCTTACCGCTCAGCAACTTGCTGCAGTGGTCACTGCGGTGACCTCCCCCTCTTCCGGCTCGCAGTCACTAGTGCTGCACGCCAGCCGCGCCGCTGTTGCGGCCAGTGAGAAGGCTTCAGCTCAGCTGGGCCGGATCACTGAGCTCAACCGCGGCGAGGTCAACCTGGGCCCGCTGCTGGAGTACATTGAGAAATGGAATCGGGCGGACTTGTCTCCGGCTACCCGCGGCCTGGGCAAGGACAAGCTTCCGGTCGTCGACCCTTCCGGTCCGCGGAGCACGGCGCAGCACCTGAGCCGGCTTAAGCGCGCCGTCAAGGAGTTTGACACCGCTTGGCACGATGCCAGCGGCAATGTGGTGGTAAGTTGCACAAACCTCAAAGTTCTTTAAACTCATGCCGGTTGTCAATCTTCCAGTTTATATGTATATCCTCCCAGTCCCCGAGTTTCGGGTTGAGAACGCAGTTCTTAGCGCGAAACTTTCTTGGAAACAAAAAACCGGCATAGCCAGTCCTCGAGTTTCGGGTTGAGCACGCAGTTCTTAGCGCGAAACTTGCTTGAAACAAAACAACGGCATAGCCCGTCCCCGAGTTTCGGGTTGAGTACGTAGTTCTTAGCGCGAAACTTTGCTTGAAACAAAACGCCGGCATAGCCTTACCGGAATCTTTTAACTTGAACAGGGCATCTTGGACACCCGGAAGCAACTCTTTGAGGAGCTTCTGTGGGAGCACCAGTTCCTTGCCGAGGCCCACAGCAAGTGCCAAGGTTTGTTTTTCTGCCTCCAGCTTCTTTTGTACCGGTTGCCTCTTTCAATCTATACTCACAAGCTCTTTACCCAGCAGCGCTTCCGGAAGCCTCCTTTGAGGACGTCTCCGCCCAGCTCTCTGCGCTCAAAGGTACCATTTTCTTTTTCGTTTGTCTTGCCTCTCTTGAATCTACCGGTTTCTTTCTGTTAATCATTTCTTCTTCCGGATTACAGATGAAAAGGAGCAGCTCGTCCTCGAGCACCGCAAGGCCCTGGACGCTCAGGAGAATGTCTTCGCTGGGTTAAAGGACCAGCTCATGCAAGCTGAACTCCGGCATGCGCGGGAGCTCAAGGAGGCCCAGACTGCTGCTGAGGCCAAGCTGGATAAGTCGCTAAGGGACTTCACCGACGCCAGCACACAACTGCGGAAGGAACTGGAGGAGGAGTCCCGTCTGCGGAAGGAGGCGCAACACCGGAACGCCACCCTCACCTCGGACCAGGCTGAGTATGACCGGTTGGTCATTCAGGCCGATGCACTGGCCCTCAGTAAGTCTTTTTTTCTTTTCTTTTTGCTTATAAGCTTATACTTTCTGGCAGTATGTCCTTATACCGGTTCCTTTTTTCTTCTTTTTCTTTCCTTGCAGAGCTTTTCCTGGACTCCCAGGCTTATGCGCACAAGAAGGTAACAGAGCGCAGGGCTGAGCAAGCTCTTAGCAATCCGGATGCGCCCTGGGACGCTTACGACCATCTTGTTGCGCTGGCCGCCCGGATCTCCCACATGCGAGCTGTGGACCAGCATCTGGTTGAGCTGCCGGATAGGGCCATGCAAATCTTCAGGGTGCTGTGGCCTGGGGAAGCGGTTCCGGCAAACCTGACGCTCCTCTCTGATCGCGTGAAGGACGCCGGAAGAAGGTTCCGAGAGTGGAAATGCTCATCGGCCCGTGCCAGAGCTGATGCAGCGCTACGCGTTGCCTGTTCTTGGTACAAGGACCTAGACCTCGACGCCCTCCACAGCCTGCGCGACGATGCACCTACCGACAAAGATCCGGTCTTAACCGCCAAATGCCAGGACCGCGCGTACCGGGTCGCTGAATTCGCCAGCATCAGCACCTTCATCCCTCCTCCTGCCGACATCAGGGACGAAGTCACTGACGACGAGGAAGAAGGTGCCAGCGACGACGAGGATGAGGATGCCGAAGAAGGCGATGCCCCTCCAGAGCAAGCTCCGGAAGCGCCCGATGCTGGCCCCCAGCCTCCTGTTGCCTGAATATTCTCACTATGTGTTTGTCATACCTGTTGCCTCAAAACAATGTCCGTTAAATTCTACCCCGGTATGCCAGGGTATTTGATGTAAGATAATACTCTGAAGTTCTTTTGGTTGTGCTACAACTCATCATGCCGGTATCTTCTATACCGGTAACTTATTAAGTTATGCTGATGTGCTACTTTAGCAAATTGCCCTTATTGTTTGCTTTGATCTTGCACAGTGAAGATTCCGGAATCGTTTCCGCAGCCAATTTGATGCACACTTGGTTCTTTTGCTTTGGCTCTACCTACCTCTCTGGGTTTTTTGGCGTATGAGTCACAAAGTTCTTTTGCCAAGCAAGCACTTTCTTGAACTTAGAAATAATTCGAAATTTTTCACAAAAAACCGGTATAACCGGGGTTAGTCAAGCTTTCTTCGGATTGTTTGTTTTCAACTTCTCTTTACGTGTTTCACGTGCTCAGATCCTTCCGGTTTATCTTGCTTGCCATGAAGCCAGGTTTCGGACAGCAGGAAAGTCGAAGACTCCGGTAGGTTTAACACGTTACTAAACCGGAAAGAGAAAACGTCCAACAACCAAACCGGTATACTGAAAAAATAAACACATTGCATGCAATTCCGGTAGAGGCAGTCCCCGAGATTCATTCGAGGTGCCGGCATCTTTTATTCATAGAAAATAAGGTACAAAAAAGAACTCCTGGCAGCACATCTTCAGGAATAGAAAGGACGCAGCAAAGCTATGTTCCATGGGCGCTTGGTCTCCTCTCCTGACCTGTCCGCCTTTCCCTTCTTTGCTTCCTGTGCATCGATCAAGTAGTAGGCATCATTGTGTAGAGCCTTGCTCATGATGAAAGGTCCTTCCCACGGAGGTGAGAGTTTGTGGCGCCCCTCAGTGCGCTGCACTAAGCGTAGCACTAGGTCTCCTTCCCGGAACACCCTCGGGTTAACCTTTCGGCTATGATAGCGCCTGAGGTTCTGTTGGTATATGGCTGTTCTTGCCAGAGCCAGCTCTCTTGCTTCCTCGAGCAAGTCCACATCGTTTTCTCGGGCCTCTTTTACCTCTTCTTCGGTATAGAGCTGAACCCTTGGTGAATCATGAATAATGTCGGTTGGTATCATGGCTTCCGCCCCGTAAACCATGAAGAATGGAGTCTATCCGGTAGACCGGTTCGGTGTTGTTCTTATGCTCTGAAGCACTGATGGTAGCTCATCGAGCCAACATCCCGGTGTTTTTTCAAGCGGTTCGATGAGCCTTGGTTTGATACCGGAAAGCACCAAAGCATTGGTTCTTTCCACTTGACCGTTGCCTTGCGGGTGTGCCACTGAACACAGATCCAACCGGATGTTGTTATCCTCACAGAATCGTTTGAACTCTCCTTGAGCAAAGTTTGTCCCATTGTCAGTGATAATGCTATGCGTGTACCCATACCGCAAGATAACATCTTTCAAGAATTTCACCGCCGTGTGCCCATCACATTTTGCGATAGGTTTCACCTCAAGCCACTTGGTGAACTTATCCACCATCACTAGGATGTGGGTCATGCTTCCCCTTGTAGCTTTGAATGGGCCAACCATGTCAAGGCACCAAACAACGAATGGCCAAGTTAACGGTATAGTTTTCAGACCGGATGCTGGGGTATGGTTTTGCTTGGCGTACTTCTGGCACCCGTTGCATTTTCGTACCAGATCCTCAGCATTTTCCAGTGCAGTGGGCCAGTAGAACCCGTGCCGGAACACCTTTGCCACCAGCGCCCTTGATGAGGCATGATGCCCACATTCTCCTTGGTGAATCTCCACCAGCATCTCTTTTCCCTCTTCCGGTTCCACACATCTTTGGAGGACACCGGTAACACTTCTCTTGTATACCTCTCCGTTGATGATGGTATAGGCCTTCGACCTCCTCTGGATCCTTCTTGACTCAGTTTCGTCAACCGGCAGGGTGCCGTTGATCAGGAATTCCTTAATAGGTTCAACCCAAGTTGGTGCTTCTCGAACCAGAAACACCGGCACGTCTACCTCCATACTGTCCACCAGCATAGCTTCTTCCGGCTTGGATCCCGCAGTCCCCGGGTGTCGGGGGGAAGACCCCGGGTAGGGCAAAGGACTGAGAACAGCTGGCTCAAGGCCGGCTGCCCTGCGGCAAGGCCGGCTGAGGAGCAGCCGGCTGGAGGCCGTGGCCGGCTGCCTTGGGAGCCGGCTGGTTCAAAGTCCACGCTGGTCTGGCCATAGCCGTCTGCGCTCTGGCTAGGCCGGCTTCAACTTGTCATATCCGGCTTGGTTTGTCTCTCCCTGACCGGCTTCAAGCTGGTAAGCCTTGCAGGAGAAGGAACTGGAAAGGTGATCCGGCTGGGAAAGTCCACGATGACCTCACCCCCGTAAAGTACGGGGCACTATAGAGCAATAGTGCCTGTGCCGGACACGCCGTCATGGCTCACGCCGGGCCGTACGGCTATAGGCCATCGATGGAGACAGGGACGCTTCCTCTCCATACCACTGCCATCGGCGGGAGACAAGACAGGGCCTCAACGCCTCAACGGCTCCTGACACCGGCGCCTCGGGAAGGAGTGGGAAGCCGGAGCCGGCCAGTCGGCCACTGAGTCATAGGGACTTCTTTGTATATTGCCAGCGCCTATATAAGCTGGGCTACCCCTCTCGTGCGGGGGACGATCGATCCTTTCATTCATTCTAGTCTTAGAGCTACCATGTGAGAGAGACCTTCGTCTACCTTAGCCTCACAGGAGCAGCCGGATACAGCTCAAGGAGCACCATTGTACTGTGATACTACTTATACACTCATAGCAGGAGTAGAGGTGTTACCTCCACAGGAGGGCCTCGAACCTGGGTACGTCGCCGTGTCGCTCGTGCCCATACCCGCATCCGGATACCGCCGTAGAACATACTAGGAACCACTCTCATTAGCCACCCTATGGCGTATGCCGTGACGATACCACGACATTTGGCGCCGACCGTGGGGACTTCAGCGTCTGCAGCCGGTGTCTTCTTCCGGACGGGCCTCACCACCACCACCGGCGAGCGAGTCGCTTCAGGCTTGGTCTGGAGATTCAGCTCCCTCGACTGCATCAGCGACAACGCTGGTTGCTTCACCGACAGGCCCTTCCCTGCCGGCGGCATCATCATCGCCTTCGGCGGCCACGACGTCTACGTTGCCACCGTCGCACCATCGCGCTACCCGCGGCAGGTGCTGCGCTGCGCAAGCCCTCCTCCTGGAGCCGGCGCCAGCGGCAACTTCACCAACTCTTGCACCGTGCAGGAGGTCATGACCACCGCTGCGGAGAACGTGGACAAAACCACGCGAGTCCGTGGCCCCGCTTTGGAGCGCACAGGCGCCGGCGGCGCATCCGGTTCGGGCCCAAAGCAGCCCCAGCCACCATCTCGGCTGGACGAAGTTCAGGCAAAGCTGAGCTCCCCGCTCACAGCAGGTGCCGACCCCACCACCATCGAGGCGGATTTGGAGGCACACCGCCAGCTCCTCCTCAGGCAGGCTGAAGAGCTGGCCGCTGCCAAGCGCCAGCTGGAAATCACCCGGCGCGAGTACGACCATGCCCACGGCTTCACACCGGCTGGCAACGACGCCAGCCGAATCGGCCACATCCGCCGCAGAGGAGGCGGCCTGGGCGCGGAGATCGACCGTGACGGCGCGGAAGCGCCGGCCCCATCTACGGAGCTGCCATTCTACAACACCCCCGACAAGAACATGCGCGCGGCCGAAGCCGCCGCAGAAGAGCTGGGCCGCCTCGAAGGCGAAGAGCTACGCCGCCAGACGAGGCGGGTGGCTGAGCTGTGCCGCGCCGCCGCCGAGCAGACGAACAACCCCAGGTACGCCAATGCTCCCAGAGCTTCTCACGCTCATGGTGCCGCAGGCAACGACGGAGGCGACCCCAGGGACACGGCCGAATCCTCCTCACCAGCACCAAGCCGGCGCCGGGACTCCCGCGCCAACCACGCAAGTTCCAGCCTGACAAGCCGACTGGGAAGCGGCTACAGCCGCCCACCACCAAACAGAAGCCAGGACAACTCCCAGCAACCGACACCAAGGCGGTCACATCAGCTGGCTCCGGAAGCCGGCGCCGGCCATCAGCCGGCGCCGGCCATCAGCCGGCCCACTCCCGGCTGGGCCCACGAGTCGAGCCGGTTGACGCCAGGAACCGCCTCGACAGGCTGGTGGAATCCCGCATCGCGGAGGAAGAAGGGCCGGCCGGCCCGAAATGTTTCGGCCCGCGCATCCTGAACGAGCCGGTCATGGATGGCTTCCTGCTCCCCAGGGACACCCCCAAGTACGATGGCACCGCCAAGCCGGAAGATTGGCTGCTGGACTACTCCACCGCGGTCGACATCGCCCGCGGCAACAAGCGCTGGGTAGTGCGCTATTCACCCCTCATGTTGCTCGGCTCCGCCCGCACCTGGCTCAACAACCTGCCAGCCGGCAGCATCAACGGCTGGCTGGACTTCGAGGAGGCCTTCATCAGCAACTTCACCGGCACCTATCGCCGGCCGGGTCGCCCCCGCCAGCTGGAAATGTGCAAGCAGGAGCCGGACAAGATGGACCGCGCATACCTGACGCGCTGGTGCGAGATGCGCAACTCCTGCGAGGGTGTGCACGAGGTCCAGGCCATCAGCTTCTTCATGGCCGGCTGCCGGCCCAACACGATGCTGTGGCACAAGCTGCGCCGCAGCGACCCCAAGACCATGGCGGCCCTGATGGCCATCGCGGACAAGTACGCGTTGGCTGAGGAAGCCGGCCAGGGCTTGGTCAACAGTTCGCCAGCCGCGCCCCGGCGCGATCAAGCCAAGCCGGCCGAGCACAAGCCGGCCGAGGGCACCTCTCATGGCAGCCGGCGGGACAACTACCGCGGCAAGCGCCACAGCGACCAGCCGGACCGACGGTACGGTTCCGCCCATGTGGCAGCCGTATCGGACCATGCGGCGGCTGGCGGCAGCCGGCGCCAGAAGTAGGACCGGCCCTGGAAGCCGAAGTTCACCTTTGAGCAAATGCTCGACGTGCCGTGCAAGTACCACAGCGGCAAGAACCCCTCCAACCACACCACCCACGAGTGCCACTTCATGAAGCGGCTGACAAGCGGCGAACCGCTACCCCCTCCACCCCCGCCTCCACCAGCCGGCGGGCCGGGTGGCCAAGCCGGCGCAGAGAACGCCAACCTCGAGCACCACGAGGCTAACCAAGTGCAGCATGGCCGATACCTAGCCGAGGATGCCACCTACATCATCTTCACCTCCGAGCCCGAGGACAAAACGAGCCAGCAGCGCCGTTCCCTCGAGGTCAACGCGGTCATACCGCCGGTCCCCCAGTACCTAAACTGGTCAGAGCAGGCCATCACCTTCGATCGCCGCGACACACCGGCTGTCCTGCCGAAGCCGGGCAGCTACGCCATGGTCCTCGACCCCACCATCGGCACGAGCCGGCGCAGCGTGCGCTTCTCGCGCGTCCTCATCGATGGGGGCAGCAGCATCAACATTCTCTACCGCGACACTGCCCGTAAGCTGGGCATTCAGGAGGCCGAGTTGTGCCCCACCCCTACCGTCTTCCACGGCATCGTGCCAGGCCACTGCTGCCAGCCGATCGGCCGGATCACGCTGGAGGTAATGTTCGGGAAGCCGGACCACTTCCGCACCGAGAAGATCGAGTTCGAGGTGGTGGACCTCGTCAGCCCCTACCACGCGCTCCTGGGCCGGCCAGCCCTGACCAAGTTCATGGCGGTGCCCCACTACGGGTACCTGAAGATGAAGCTGCCGGGCCCAGAAGGGGTCATCACCGTAGCCGGCGACTATCGCCGCTCCATGGAGTGCGCCACGCAGAGCTCCAAGATGGCCCAGACACTGGTCATCGCCACCGAGAAGCAGCTCATCCACGACGCTGTCGCCTTGGCCAAGGCCGCGCAGACGGACATGCCGGCTGTAGGCAACCCGGCTGGGACGACTCACTTCCAGCCGGCCAACAACACCAAGAAGATCCTGCTGGACCCGGCGCAGCCGGATAAGTTCGTCACCAGCTTCCTCCGTGAGAATCGGGACATCTTCGCATGGTCTCCAAGGGACATGCCGGGTGTGCCGAGGGAGTTGGCTGAGCACCACCTCCATGTCAGGCCTGAGGCCAAGCCGGTGAAGCAACCCCTTTGCCGCTTCGCCGAGGAAAGAAGGAAGGCCATCGGTGAAGAAATCGCCCGGCTGCTCGCAGCCGGCTTCATCATGGAAGTGCTGCACCCGGACTGGTTGGCGAACCCGGTCCTGGTCCTGAAGAAGAATGGCTCCTGGCACATGTGTATCGACTACACCAGCCTGAACAAGGCGTGCCCGAAGGACCCCTTCCCCCTGCCGCGCATAGATCAAGTCATAGATTCGACTGCCGGCTGTGAACTGTTGTCTTTTTTAGACGCCTATTCAGGCTACCACCAGATTCCTTTGAATCCGGATGATCAAATAAAGACTTCGTTCATTACCCCGTACGGGGCTTATTGCTACACGACTATGCCATTCGGCTTGAAAAATGCAGGCGCCACCTACCAAAGGTGCATGCAGAAATGCTTACAAGAGCAAATCGGCAGGAATATTCACGCATACATGGACGATGTCGTTGTAAAAACCAAGGAGGCGCATACCCTCCTTGACGATCTGAGAGAGACCTTCACCAATCTGCGAAGATTCCGGATGAAGCTCAACCCGGCCAAGTGCACTTTTGGCGTGCCGGCCGGCCAACTCCTTGGCTACCTCGTCTCTCTGCGAGGAATCGAAGCCAACCCGGAGAAGATCAGTGCCCTAGAGAAGATGGAACTGCCGCAGTGCCTCAAGGACGTCCAGAAGTTCACCGGTTGCCTGGCCTCCTTGAGCCGCTTCGTCTGCCGGCTGGGGGAGAAGGCACTGCCCCTGTACCAGTTGCCCAAGAAGTCGGACAAATTTGTCTGGTCACCGCAAGCGGATGAGGCCTTCCGTGACTTGAAGCGCGTGCTCTCAACCGCACCCATCCTAGCATCGCCGGCTTCAATGGAGCCGATGTTGTTGTACATCGCAGCCACCAATCGGGTGGTTAGCGTTGTCCTGGTGGTGGAGCGCAAGGAAGCCGGCAGGGAGCAGCCGGTTCAGTGCCCAGTCTACTACCTCAGCGAAGTGCTTTCCCAGTCGAAGCAAAACTACCCCCACTACCAGAAGGTCACCTACGGCGTGTACATGGCGGCCAAGAATCTCAAGCACTACTTCCAAGAGCGTCCCATCAAGGTGGTGGCCACAGCACCCTTGGCGGAAATCATTGGCAGTAAAGACGCCAATGGCCGAGTTGCCAAATGGGCCCTGGAGCTGGCTGCTCATACCATCCTCTACGAGCCATGAACGGCCATCAAGTCGCAGATCCTCGCAGACTTCTTCGTCGACTGGGCCGAGATGCAGTACCTGCCGCCTCTACCTGATTCCACACACTGGAAGATGCACTTCGACGGCTCGAAGATGCGGAACGGCTTGGGAGCCAGCATCGTCGTCACCTCTCCTATGGGAGATCGCCTGGACTACTGTCAACACCCGGATTTTTAAGTCCGAATGCCTATTATGTCATACATCGCAATCCCAGGAATATTGTTGTTGCGAGGCATAATAGTTAAGTACCACAGTCATCATTCATTACAAACCATAAATCTTACAAATTGGAATCACATGATCCATATTACACGAATAGTTGATCTATTGATCAACGAACAAACACAAATTCATCGTTCAACATAGCGGAAGCGTAAGATACAAGGACTCTCGAGTCCACAGGCCAACGCTTGACGTCGGAAGGCGCTTAGTTGTCGTAGGCGTCCTGCTGGTCATCTCCTTGTTCATCTTCATACTCTGGCCATTTGAATAGCCAGGGAGAAAGCCGTGAGTACGTTGAGTACTCGCAAACTCAAACTAATGTAAGTGCTAGACAATCTAGTAGGGTTTGCTAAGCTCTAGTTTATTTGCATAAAGCCAGTTTTGGTTCACAAAGTTTTGAGAAAAGCTTACTCAAGTGCTAACTAACTCAAGTGGGAACATTAGTGTCATTCCCACCATTCAAGTGGTGATTTCAATTCAATCCACCACAAATCATTTCACCAACATCATTTTCAAAGATATGACATCCGAAACTGTATGGCCTTTCCAACCGTCCGTAACCGTGGACGCGGCTATTCGAATAGGTTTACACTCTGCAGAGGTTGCACACTTGTGCCACAACATTTGATTTCATCCGTCGGGATTTCCCCGAATAATCGTAACACAGTACGCGGATCATCAACCATAACCTTTCACTTACGAACCCTAGTATGAGCACCTCTCCCCATGAGCTTGGCCTCCCAGTGAAGACCAACTGTCAACCTGGGAACTGCACAGGGCTTGGGCCGGACGTTCACCTCATTTCGCATCATATCGTATCGTTTCTTTTGTGGTAGAGGCAGCTTTCGGCATAACCCCGATGACGCTTGTTTAGAGGGAACCCATACTAAGACGCATAAACTTCCAGTTAAGCCCTACCCATAATCAGGTATTGTGGGGGTACTTAATAATTGGAAAGGTATCGCATTCAAACCAACATCATGTTTTATCAAAAATCACCATCTTCTCTAGGTCATATTCACCTTCAAAAATCATTCAATGGAATGCATCTTCATTCCAAGGTTTCAAAATCCTTTCAAAATCACAAGATTCCCATCTAGAGTAGTCAAGTTTTAGTTCATTAGCACTAGCTCTAATTCATGAGGGGTGCTACCTTGCTTTGCTTGGAAGAGACTAACTCACTACTCTAATAACTAACTTGTATTTTGACCAAAGTTAACTATAAAAGTAAATCATTTAGAAAACAAGTAAAAACTTGGGATGGGTTCACATAAGAAAAGATAAGAAACATGGTGCCATGCCCCAAGGGGCTTTGCACCTAGCAAGAATATTAGCTTGCATAGTAATTTAGCTTGCCTTGGTAGTTCTCAAACTGTTCCTCCTCCTCCTCCTGGTAGCAACCTTCTTCTTCGGCGTACTCTCCGGTGCTACCGTCTAAATTTGAATACGAGTATAATTACTCACTAATTCAATGGCTATTCCACACATCACAAATAAACACACAACTACCCTATGCACACACATAAATAAACTAGGGTGCATGGGTGGTGGGATTAAATAGAATTTGTATTCCATATGTAAGTGATAGTTTCCATAGGGTTCTTGAGAAATAATTTCCTCTCATTGAACTCTTCTTAAGATTTAATTTCTCCAACAATCATGGATGAACTCATCTTGACCTAAGTCAAATGTTCATCATCATCATCATTTGGGAGAATGATTTAAATGAGGTGGAACACCTCATACCATTTAAATAACTCTACCTTTGATTTAAATCTCAAGAAATTCATATAAGAGAGTTTGGAACCAGGGGTCCAAACATCCCATGAATTCATGTGAGACAAGTTTAAATGAAGTATAAGACTTCACACCATTTAACTTTAATAGTTTTGGACAATATCAACTAGTTAAACTAGTCAAAATATCCATTCACAAAACCATGGCATGATCATGCAAAGTGACCACACCATTTTATTGCATAAACAATTAGTGTAAGTCAAATGTGAGCTATTAGAGTTGGAAATAACTTAATACCTATTTTGGTTGATTTTTAAGAATTATTTGAATAGGGAAAAGTCCCTGGCTTGTTATTTTTGTCAAATTAATTCTACAAAGAAATTGACCATGAGGCCAGTGGCCTTGGATAGAGAATTTCAGTGGCTTTCCAACAGTATCAAATTCACTAAATTTGGTTTAGCCAATTTGAAACTATTTAATTTCAAAGTTTGGGCAGTATTGGGTTGTTTGGAAAATGTTTAAAACGAATTTGAATTAAACAGGCCGGCGGGAAAAGCTAACGGGCCGAAATGGTTTAAAAAGGAAAAAGACGGCCCAGCAGCGCATCCAGTGCGCGCGGGCCTGCTGACAGGGTGGGGGCCACCCGTCAGTGGGCGTTTAAACCCGAAACGGTACGAGCGACGTGGCGCGTTGGATTAGAAGGCGATCCAACGGCGCACGGTCGTCGTCTTCTCCGGCGAGAAGCAGAGGTTCTGGCGGCGAGCCTAGGGGGTGGGAGAGCTAACCAGGGCTCCCGCGGTGGCTGGCAGTGTGCGTGATGTAGATGTGGACGACGGCGAAGCTCCTGGCACCGGCGGCGTCTCCTGGATCGGCTTCAATCGACGGCGATCTTCCGCGGCGTCCGGCGGCAGTGAGGTGGCGATTGGGTGGCTGCGGTGGGGAATGTCGACGGTGGAGTGGCTCAGGCGGTCAAGTGAGAAGAGGGGAAGGCGATGGTGTGCTCAGATCGACGAGCGGAGCTCTCCTTTTATAGGCGAGCGAGCGACCGTGGGGGCTGCGGCGAAGTCGACATGCTCGCGGCGATTCCGGTGAGCGGTTGGGCTCGGCGAGGGTGCTGTCGGGTTCTCCTCTGCCAGGCGATGCGTTTGGCGGTGACAACGCGGTCGGGGGAGGCTGGGTTAGGTCGCATTGCTTCCGTGTCCGTCGCGTCCGCGGCGGACCAGGGTTCTCTTCTCCGGCGACGGCGGTTGCGGGTCTTGGTCGAGGGCGTGTCTGGGAGCGTTGCGGTGTCACGGTGATGCTCAACGTGCTGTGTGGGTGTCCAGGGGGTGCTCGAGGTCGTGGCGCGGCGCGTGGCCAGTGTGTGTCCGCGTCGGGCACACGCGCGACGTGAGCGGCGTCCAGGGCGTCGTGGACGCGTGCTGGTCTGGGCGTTGTCGAGCTCCTCCTCGACCAGGGCTGGGCTAGGGTGGCGTAGGAGAGGCGGTGGCATGCTGTGGCGCAGGGGCCAGGGTTGGGGAAGCAAGGGGAGAGGGGGTGGTGCGGCATGGCCGGCATGTGGCCGGCATGGCCATGCCATGCTTGCTCTCTCTCCCTCCTTAGCTCCACTATGTTTCATTTAGGGTTTAAGGGGACCAGGGAACATTGTAGGATAGCTTTGGTTTAAATTTGGTGAGGTAGATCACTATTTGCAATAGTTGCAAATAGTGCCCAATTTTGGAAAATGCAAAATTATCCAAATTGGAAAAAGTTCAAAAGGTGAAAGTTTGTGATATGTGAAGGTTGAGATAAGTTGTAATTGACCAGAGATGAATTGAGGTGGTGGTGGAAAAATTAGATTTCAAAATTTGGCCAAAATGGCTAAGTGGAGATTGTTGATCTTAATATAAAGTTGCAACTTTGGATGAGCATAGCTAGTGATCAAAGATGAATTTGGCAGGGTGGTCTTCATCAAAGTTGTTCACCTTGATGTTGACTTTGAAATGGTGCAAAGAGTTAGCAAAGATTGGTTTGGGAAAATTGAATTGCAGGGGCTCAAAGTGGTGATCAGACTAAAATTGGCAGATTTGGTCATCATCACATGTGAGTGGGAAAAGTGTTTGAAATTCATTTGAATTGTGAAACCTTGGTTCCAAAAGTTGTAATAAGTGTTTAATAACATTATCCAACTATTAGTGAAGACCAAATAGGTCTAGGGTCAAAATTTATAAAAATGCCATAGGGCATATGTGAAGGTTTTTAGGGTTTTGTATTTTATGGATTTTCTCCTTCTTTGATTTTATTTGGTTGGTGATCTTCACAGGATCACTCTAGGGTTTTAGAGCCCATCTAAATACAAGTAAAACAATCATCATGGCATATCACTCAAATGCACAAGTCCTATGCATGGTACTATATGCAAAAGAAAAGTTTTTGTTGGTTTGAAATTTTGCTTTCTGGAATTCTCTAACTTTCTTTTTCATTGAAATTTGGGGTGTTACAAACCCTTCCCCCTTACAAAAGATCTCGTCCCGAGATCAAAAAGAAAGTTAGGTACTAAAGAGATCTGGGTACTCCTTCTTCATGAAGTCTTCGCGTTCCCAGGTGGCTTCATCCTCGGTATGATTGCTCCATTGGATCTTCAGAAACTTGATGCTTCGGGTGCGGGTGGTTCGGTAAGCTTCTTCCAATATGCGAATCGGCACTTCGCGGTAAGTCAGATCTTTGTTGATATCCACCGATCGGTGATCGATGTTCTTGAACACTTCGGTCTTCTCAGGGACTTCAAGACATTTCCGGAGAAGTGAGATGTGAAAAATGTCGTGCACAGCCGACATTTCTTCAGGCAACTCCAGTTGATAAGATACTTCACCTCGGCGGCTGAGGACTTGGAAAGGTCCCACATAGCGAGGTGCAAGCTTTCCTTTCAGCTGAAACCTTTGCATCCCTTTCAAGGGGGATACTTTGAGATAGACGAAATCTCCGATCTCAAAGGTCATCTCCCGACGTCTTTTGTCGGCGTAGCTCTTCTGTCTGGACTGCGCAGTCTTGAGATACTCGCGGATCTTGTGAACCTTCTCTTCGGCTTCACGAAGAACATCTGGGCCGAAAACTTGACTCTATCCGACTTCTGACCAATTCAGGGGGGTACGGCACTTCCTTCCATACAAGGCTTCAAAGGGGGCCATCTGCAGGCTGGCTTGATAACTATTGTTGTATGAGAATTCTGCGTAAGGCAGGCAGTCTTCCCACTTGGATCCGTATTCCAGTACGCATGCTCTAAGCATGTCTTCCAGTATCTGGTTTACTCTCTCAGTCTGTCCGTCGGTCTGAGGGTGATAGGCGGTGCTGAAATTTAGGCGAGTGCCTAGTCCTTCATGCACCTTCTGCCAGAACCTTGAGGTAAACTGTGATCCTCTATCTGACACTATCGATTTGGGGGTTCCGTGCAAGGCGACTATTCTGGAGATGTAGAGTTCAGCTAACTTGGGGCCTTGATAGGTGGTTTTGACGGCGATGAAATGGGCGACTTTGGTCAATCTATCGACCACTACCCATATGGAATCATTGCCTTTGCTAGATTTGGGCAGTCCGGTGATAAAGTCCATTCCTACGGAGTCCCATTTCCATTCTGGAATCTGAAGGGGTTGCAACAGTCCAGCGGGTCTTTGGTGTTCTGCCTTGACTCTCTGGCAGATGTCACACTTAGCGATATAGCTACCGATCTCTCTCTTCATTCCGTGCCACCAAAATTGTTCCTTTAGGTCCTGGTACATCTTGGTACCTCCGGGGTGGATGGAGTAAAGGGTGTCATGGGCTTCTTGCAGGATGACTTGCTTCAAGTCAGAGTCCGATGGTACGCAGAGACGTTCTTTGTACCAAAGCACTCCGGCTTCGTCAATGGTGAATCCGGGGGCTTTTCCTGCGGCTATCTGTTTCTTGATTCCGTCAATGCTAGCGTTGTCTTTCTGGGCTTCCTTGATCTGACCAACCAAGGTGGGTTGCAGTTCTATGCTAGCTAGGAATCCTTCACTAACGAGTTCAAGTCTGAACTGTTCAAACTCTTGGTGCAAACTGGGCTGTTCGGTTGCGAGCATGGAGTTCAACTGGCACGGCAGTCGACTCAAAGCATCCGCTACCACATTGGCCTTGCCAGGGTGGTAGTGAATCTCCATGTCGTAATCCTTGATCAATTCGATCCATCGGCGTTGTCTCATGTTCAACTCCTTCTGGGTGAATATATATTTGAGGCTTTTGTGGTCGGAGTAGATCTCGCATCGATTACCCATGAGGTAATGACGCCAAACTTTCAAGGCTAAGACCACGGCTGCAAGCTCGAGGTCGTGGGTTGGGTAGTTCTGCTCATGTTGCTTGAGTTGCCTAGAAAGGTAGGATACAACCTTTCCTTCTTGCATAAGCACGCATCCAAGTCCAGTCTTGGAGGCGTCGCAATATACGTCAAAGGGCTTTGCGATATCTGGCATGATCAGGATTGGGGCTGTTGTCAGTCTACTCTTGAGCTGTTGAAAGCTCTCTTCACACTTGCCGGTCCACTCAAACTTTCTGTCCTTTTTCAGCAGTTGGGTCATTGGTCGAGCGATGCTCGAGAAACCTTCTACAAATCTGCGGTAGTATCCGGCTAATCCAAGAAAAGCGCGGACCTCGGTTTGTGTGGCTGGGGCTTTCCATTCCATAACAGTTTTGATCTTGGCGGGATCTACGGCAATTCCTCCTGCAGACAAGATGTGTCCGAGGAATCCAACTTCTTCCAGCCAAAACTCACACTTGCTAAACTTGGCGTACAACTGGTGCTGTCTAAGGGTTTCTAGAACAATCTCCAAATGCTGTTCATGTTCCTCTTCGGACTTGGAGTAGACCAGAATGTCGTCGATGAAAACAACGACAAATTTGTCCAAGAAGTTCATGAAGATCTTATTCATGAGATTCATGAAATAAGCGGGGGCATTGGTCAATCCAAACGACATGACGTTGTACTCATACAACCCATATCTGGTGGTAAAGGCAGTTTTTGGAATGTCGGTGGCTCGGATCTTCAGTTGGTGGTATCCAGTTCTAAGATCAATCTTCGAGAAAACTCGGGATCCGGTGAGTTGGTCGAACAAGTCTTCGATCTTGGGTAGGGGGTATTTGTTTTCGATGGTGACATCGTTAAGCTTACGATAGTCTGTGCATAAACGATTTGCACCATCCTTCTTGTCAACAAACAAGACGGGGGATCTCCAGGGGGATGCACTTGGTCTAATCAAACCTTTGGCTAACATGTCATCTATTTGCTTCTTCAGCTCCACAAGCTCGGCTGCGTTCATGCTGTAGGCTCTCTGGGCGATGGGTCCAGTTCCGGGTATTAACTCGATGATAAACTCGATATCCCGGTCCGGGGGCATACCGGGTAGATCATCCGGAAACACATCAGGGTAGCGACAAACGACCCTGATTTGATCCAGAGTTGGCTTGGATACACTTTGGTTGCAGGTAAATTTTCTGGGTAGTTTTTCAGAGACGTGCTCAACTACGATACCGGTGCTGCTAGTCATGGTTATGGCTTTCTTGGCGCAGTCTATCAACCCATTGTGCTTGGACATCCAGTCCATTCCTAGGACAACTTCCAAACCTTTGGTTCCAAGTATGATGAGATTTGCAAAGAAATCTACATCATGGATTTTGATTGGCACATTTTTGCAAAATTTTCTGGCTTTGGTGGTTGATCCGGGGATTTGAACTATCATAACATGCTTCAAACTGAGGGGTTGAATTTTACTTGTTGATGCAAAATCTTCGGTGACAAAGGAATGCGATGCTCCGGAATCAAACAACACTCTAGCAGGGGTGTGGTTGACAGAAAACATACCCAGCACAACATCTGGTGCTTCCTGGGCTTCTTCGGCGTTCATGTGGTAGAGGCGGCCGTTGCGATTGTTGGGGTTGTTGGGGACGAACTTCTTGCCGGTGGAGACACGGCGTTGCTGCTGAGCAGGAGCAGCGGTGTTGCCGGCGAGCTTGGCAAGACGCTTGGGACACTCGTTGGAGTAGTGCCCCACTACACCACACTCATAACAAGTGATAGTGCTCTTGTCCTGCTTGTTCGCAACGGGAATGGCATTGCTCCCGGTTCTGGGGTTGGTGTTGGTGTTGGTGTTGGTGTTGTAGCCTCCTGGCTTGGAGTTTCCTCCACTCCGGTTCTGGTAACCGGGGCGAGAGTTCTGCATCGGGGGTTTGTTGTGTCTCGGATTGAAACCTCCGCTTGAGCTAGGGCGAAACTTTTGGGGGTGGCTTGATCCACTCGACTTGCCATGCGGCGCTATGCGGTTCTCATTGGCTTGGTTTAACTTGCCCTCCATCTGGATGGCGGAGTCAACAAGGGCTTCGAGGTCGGCGAAGGGGATGTTGACGAGGACAGTCTGCATCTCATCATGCAGTCCGTTCAGGAATCTCTCCTTCCTCTTTTCAACGGTGTCAGTCTCATCAGGTGCATACCTTGACAAGGTGAGAAACTTGTCGCGGTACTCAACCACCGTCATGCGACCTTGTTTCAGTTCACGGAATTCATCCCTCATCTTCTTGATAAGACCCGGGGGTACATGGTACTTGCTGAACTTGAGTTTGAAATCCTCCCAAGTCATGAATTGACCTCCGTTCATGGCACGGGTACTTGTCCACCAAGCGCGAGCTGGTCCAGCGAGATAGTGAGTGGCGAACAACACCTTCTCGTTGGCTTCCACTCCAGCTACTTCCAGATTGTTCTCCATAGTCTGGAGCCAATCGTCGCGTCGAGGGCTCCTCGGTCTTGCTAAACACCGGAGGGTTGGTGTTCTGGAAGTTCTCGAGCTTGGATCCGGGATGGTCATGATTTCCATGGCCTTGGTTGGCGATGTTCTGCAGGGCGATGATGTTGGCTTGGCGCTCGGCTCTCTCGGTTTCCCGGTCTGCAAGCAAGGTTTGCAGAAGTTGCATCATCGCGTCGTTGGTGCGATTCGGAGGGGCCATCTGAAGATATAGAAGATCATGAGATAAGAGGGAACATTCTATGGTTCATTTTGGGTTAAGTTTGGAAAACATTTGAAAACCTGTAATCTTTTCATGACAAACATAACATTCATTCATTCATGCAACACATAGTACAAACTACACATACTCCAATGGTTTTAAGAACCATTCTCATGCTACGATACAAAGGACGGGATACAACTCACACCTACGATAAGTGAGACTAGTGCAACTACTCCTCATCATCTATATCGATCGGGACGTAGTCATCCTGTCCGGCCTCCAGAACTCGTAGTCCTCCTCCTCGGTGTTCTCGTCCTCCTCAAAGTCATCGTCATCGCTCGTAAAGGCGTCTCCTCCCTGAACGTCGATGCCTTCATCGTCATCCTCCAGCTGAAGAATCTGATCCTCCTGGGCCTTGACAGTGGCCTCAAGTGACGCGATCCGGTCGCGAAGGCGGCGAATCGTAGCGTCCTTCTTGGCACGCTGCTGGCGAAGGTTCCTGCGGTCGTTGTTGAGTAGCTTGATCGCCTCACCCTGCTCGATGATGTGAGCATGGGTCTGGTTCGCGTAAGCGCGAGAGGCGTCGAGGTCCCTCTGAGTCTGGTAGAGCATGAAGTCCAAGTGATCCACATGGTGCCTCAACTGGGGGTGGAGTGGCACATCCATGGGTCTTCCGTCAGAGTTACGCCGTGCGAGATGCGCAAAGCGTTCCTCACGAAGGGCTTCGGTATTCTGTCCGCACAGACGAGCAAGTGCTTCCTGAAGAGCACGTGCAAGCCCGTCGAGCCAGTTGCTTTCCCTGAAAGAGAAAAGGATCCTCTCCGAGGTGGGAGGCTCCAGCCTTGCTCCCTCAAGTCGGCGGTGATAATCCACCTGCAGTTCCTCTCTCCCGGCTGGTCGTCCACTTGAATCCCGTGAAACTCGGGGTGTGGGCGGCCAAGGTGATCCGACAGGGAGTCGAGGTCATGCTCGAAGATCAAGCTTCCTCCGTTTCCAAGCTGATAAAACTTGGTGTTGAGGGGTTCATTCGGCTCCATCTGAAAGAGAATTGGAGGAGTAAGTTAGAGAGTGCAAAGTGTGGCAAGGTTTTAAGTTGATTCAAATAAGATAGAACATGATCAAATTTTGGCAAAGTCTCAAAGACAAGAGTGTAGTAAATTTTCACAAATAATTCTTTCATTTGATTTCAAAGTTAAATTTTTCAGAACGCCCATTTTAACTAAGGTCTTCTAAGGTCAAACAATGGCTCTGATACCAACTTGTCAACACCCGGATTTTTAAGTCCGAATGCCTATTATGTCATACATCGCAATCCCAGGAATATTGTTGTTGCGAGGCATAATAGTTAAGTACCACAGTCATCATTCATTACAAACCATAAATCTTACAAATTGGAATCACATGATCCATATTACACGAATAGTTGATCTATTGATCAACGAACAAACACAAATTCATCGTTCAACATAGCGGAAGCGTAAGATACAAGGACTCTCGAGTCCACAGGCCAACGCATGACGTCGGAAGGCGCTTAGTTGTCGTAGGCGTCCTGCTGGTCATCTCCTTGTTCATCTTCATACTCTGGCCATTTGAATAGCCAGGGACAAAGCCGTGAGTACGTTGAGTACTCGCAAACTCAAACTAATGTAAGTGCTAGACAATCTAGTAGGGTTTGCTAAGCTCTAGTTTATTTGCATAAAGCCAGTTTTGGTTCACAAAGTTTTGAGAAAAGCTTACTCAAGTGCTAACTAACTCAAGTGGGAACATTAGTGTCATTCCCACCATTCAAGTGGTGATTTCAATTCAATCCACCACAAATCATTTCACCAACATCATTTTCAAAGATATGACATCCGAAATCGTATGGCCTTTCCAACCGTCCGTAACCGTGGACGCGGCTATTCGAATAGGTTTACACTCAGAGAGGTTGCACACTTGTGCCACAACATTTGATTTCATCCGTCGGGATTTCCCGAATAATCGTAACACGCATGCGCGGATCATCAACCATAACCTTTCACTTACGAACCCTAGTATGAGCACCTCTCCCCATGAGCTTGGCCTCCCAGTGAAGACCAACTGTCAACCTGGGAACTGCACAGGGCTTGGGCCGGACGTTCACCTCATTTCGCATCATATCATATCGTTTCTTTTGTGGTAGAGGCAGCTTTCGGCATAACCCCGATGACGCTTGTTTAGAGGGAACCCATACTAAGACGCATAAACTTCCAGTTAAGCCCTACCCATAATCAGGTATTGTGGGGGTACTTAATAATTGGAAAGGTATCGCATTCAAACCAACATCATGTTTTATCAAAAATCACCATCTTCTCTAGGTCATATTCACCTTCAAAAATCATTCAATGGAATGCATCTTCATTCCAAGGTTTCAAAATCCTTTCAAAATCACAAGATTCCCATCTAGAGTAGTCAAGTTTTAGTTCATTAGCACTAGCTCTAATTCATGAGGGGTGCTACCTTGCTTTGCTTGGAAGAGACTAACTCACTACTCTAATAACTAACTTGTATTTTGACCAAAGTTAACTATAAAAGTAAATCATTTAGAAAACAAGTAAAAACTTGGGATGGGTTCACATAAGAAAAGATAAGAAACATGGTGCCATGCCCCAAGGGGCTTTGCACCTAGCAAGAATATTAGCTTGCATAGTAATTTAGCTTGCCTTGGTAGTTCTCAAACTGTTCCTCCTCCTCCTCCTGGTAGCAACCTTCTTCTTCGGCGTACTCTCCGGTGCTACCGTCTAAATTTGAATACGAGTATAATTACTCACTAATTCAATGGCTATTCCACACATCACAAATAAACACACAACTACCCTATGCACACACATAAATAAACTAGGGTGCATGGGTGGTGGGATTAAATAGAATTTGTATTCCATATGTAAGTGATAGTTTCCATAGGGTTCTTGAGAAATAATTTCCTCTCATTGAACTCTTCTTAAGATTTAATTTCTCCAACAATCATGGATGAACTCATCTTGACCTAAGTCAAATGTTCATCATCATCATCATTTGGGAGAATGATTTAAATGAGGTGGAACACCTCATACCATTTAAATAACTCTACCTTTGATTTAAATCTCAAGAAATTCATATAAGAGAGTTTGGAACCAGGGGTCCAAACATCCCATGAATTCATGTGAGACAAGTTTAAATGAAGTATAAGACTTCACACCATTTAACTTTAATAGTTTTGGACAATATCAACTAGTTAAACTAGTCAAAATATCCATTCACAAAACCATGGCATGATCATGCAAAGTGACCACACCATTTTATTGCATAAACAATTAGTGTAAGTCAAATGTGAGCTATTAGAGTTGGAAATAACTTAATACCTATTTTGGTTGATTTTTAAGAATTATTTGAATAGGGAAAAGTCCCTGGCTTGTTATTTTTGTCAAATTAATTCTACAAAGAAATTGACCATGAGGCCAGTGGCCTTGGATAGAGAATTTCAGTGGCTTTCCAACAGTATCAAATTCACTAAATTTGGTTTAGCCAATTTGAAACTATTTAATTTCAAAGTTTGGGCAGTATTGGGTTGTTTGGAAAATGTTTAAAACGAATTTGAATTAAACAGGCCGGCGGGAAAAGCTAACGGGCCGCAATGGTTTAAAAGGAGAAAACGGCCCAGCAGCGCATCCAGTGCGCGCGGGCCTGCTGACAGGGTGGGGGCCACCCGTCAGTGGGCGTTTAAACCCGAAACGGTACGAGCGACGTGGCGCGTTGGATTAGAAGGCGATCCAACGGCGCACGGTCGTCGTCTTCTCCGGCGAGAAGCAGAGGTTCTGGCGGCGAGCCTAGGGGGTGGGAGAGCTAACCAGGGCTCCCGCGGTGGCTGGCAGTGTGCGTGATGTAGATGTGGACGACGGCGAAGCTCCTGGCACCGGCGGCGTCTCCTGGATCGGCTTCAATCGACGGCGATCTTCCGCGGCGTCCGGCGGCAGTGAGGTGGCGATTGGGTGGCTGCGGTGGGGAATGTCGACGGTGGAGTGGCTCAGGCGGTCAAGTGAGAAGAGGGGAAGGCGATGGTGTGCTCAGATCGACGAGCGGAGCTCTCCTTTATAGGCGAGCGAGCGACCGTGGGGGCTGCGGCGAAGTCGACATGCTCGCGGCGATTCCGGCGAGCGGTTGGGCTCGGCGAGGGTGCTGTCGGGTTCTCCTCTCGCTGTGCGATGCGTTTGGCGGTGACAGCGCGGTCGGGGGAGGCTGGGTTAGGTCGCATTGCTTCCGTGTCCGTCGCGTCCGCGGCGGACCAGGGTTCTCTTCTCCGGCGACGGCGGTTGCGGGTCTTGGTCGAGGGCGTGTCTGGGAGCGTTGCGGTGTCACGGTGATGCTCAACGTGCTCGCAGGGGGTCCAGGGGGTGCTCGAGGTCGTGGCGCGGCGCGTGGCCAGTGTGTGTCCGCGTCGGGCACACGCGCGACGTGAGCGGCGTCCAGGGCGTCGTGGACGCGTGCTGGTCTGGGCGTTGTCGAGCTCCTCCTCGACCAGGGCTGGGCTAGGGTGGCGTAGGAGAGGCGGTGGCATGCCGTGGGCGCAGGGGCCAGGGTTGGGGAAGCAAGGGGAGAGGGGTGGTGCGGCATGGCCGGCATGTGGCCGGCATGGCCATGCCATGCTTGCTCTCTCTACCTCCTTAGCTCCACTATGTTTCATTTAGGGTTTAAGGGGACCAGGGAACATTGTAGGATAGCTTTGGTTTAAATTTGGTGAGGTAGATCACTATTTGCAATAGTTGCAAATAGTGCCCAATTTTGGAAAATGCAAAATTATCCAAATTGGAAAAAGTTCAAAAGGTGAAAGTTTGTGATATGTGAAGGTTGAGATAAGTTGTAATTGACCAGAGATGGATTGAGGTGGTGGTGGAAAAATTAGATTTCAAAATTTGGCCAAAATGGCTAAGTGGAGATTGTTGATCTTAATATAAAGTTGCAACTTTGGATGAGCATAGCTAGTGATCAAAGATGAATTTGGCAGGGTGGTCTTCATCAAAGTTGTTCACCTTGATGTTGACTTTGAAATGGTGCAAAGAGTTAGCAAAGATTGGTTTGGGAAAATTGAATTGCAGGGGCTCAAAGTGGTGATCAGACTAAAATTGGCAGATTTGGTCATCATCACATGTGAGTGGGAAAAGTGTTTGAAATTCATTTGAATTGTGAAACCTTGGTTCCAAAAGTTGTAATAAGTGTTTAATAACATTATCCAACTATTAGTGAAGACCAAATAGGTCTAGGGTCAAAATTTATAAAAATGCCATAGGGCATATGTGAAGGTTTTTAGGGTTTTGTATTTTATGGATTTTCTCCTTCTTTGATTTTATTTGGTTGGTGATCTTCACAGGATCACTCTAGGGTTTTAGAGCCCATCTAAATACAAGTAAAACAATCATCATGGCATATCACTCAAATGCACAAGTCCTATGCATGGTACTATATGCAAAAGAAAAGTTTTTGTTGGTTTGAAATTTTGCTTTCTGGAATTCTCTAACTTTCTTTTTCATTGAAATTTGGGGTGTTACAAACCCTTCCCCCTTACAAAAGATCTCGTCCCGAGATCAAAAAGAAAGTTAGGTACTAAAGAGATCTGGGTACTCCTTCTTCATGAAGTCTTCGCGTTCCCAGGTGGCTTCATCCTCGGTATGATTGCTCCATTGGATCTTCAGAAACTTGATGCTTCGGGTGCGGGTGGTTCGGTAAGCTTCTTCCAATATGCGAATCGGCACTTCGCGGTAAGTCAGATCTTTGTTGATATCCACCGATCGGTGATCGATGTTCTTGAACACTTCGGTCTTCTCAGGGACTTCAAGACATTTCCGGAGAAGTGAGATGTGAAAAACGTCGTGCACAGCCGACATTTCTTCAGGCAACTCCAGTTGATAAGATACTTCACCTCGGCGGCTGAGGACTTGGAAAGGTCCCACATAGCGAGGTGCAAGCTTTCCTTTCAGCTGAAACCTTTGCATCCCTTTCAAGGGGGATACTTTGAGATAGACGAAATCTCCGATCTCAAAGGTCATCTCCCGACGTCTTTTGTCGGCGTAGCTCTTCTGTCTGGACTGCGCAGTCTTGAGATACTCGCGGATCTTGTGAACCTTCTCTTCGGCTTCACGAAGAACATCTGGGCCGAAAACTTGACTCTCTCCGACTTCTGACCAATTCAGGGGGGTACGGCACTTCCTTCCGTACAAGGCTTCAAAGGGGGCCATCTGCAGGCTGGCTTGATAACTATTGTTGTATGAGAATTTTGCGTAAGGCAGGCAGTCTTCCCACTTGGATCCGTATTCCAGTACGCATGCTCTAAGCATGTCTTCCAGTATCTGGTTTACTCTCTCAGTCTGTCCGTCGGTCTGAGGGTGATAGGCGGTGCTGAAATTTAGGCGAGTGCCTAGTCCTTCATGCACCTTCTCGCCGGAACCTTGAGGTAAACTGTGATCCTCTATCTGACACTATCGATTTGGGGGTTCCGTGCAAGGCGACTATTCTGGAGATGTAGAGTTCAGCTAACTTGGGGCCTTGATAGGTGGTTTTGACGGCGATGAAATGGGCGACTTTGGTCAATCTATCGACCACTACCCATATGGAATCATTGCCTTTGCTAGATTTGGGCAGTCCGGTGATAAAGTCCATTCCTACGGAGTCCCATTTCCATTCTGGAATCTGAAGGGGTTGCAATAGTCCAGCGGGTCTTTGGTGTTCTGCCTTGACTCTCTGGCAGATGTCACACTTAGCGATATAGCTACCGATCTCTCTCTTCATTCCGTGCCACCAAAATTGTTCCTTTAGGTCCTGGTACATCTTGGTACCTCCGGGGTGGATGGAGTAAAGGGTGTCATGGGCTTCTTGCAGGATGACTTGCTTCAAGTCAGAGTCCGATGGTACGCAGAGACGTTCTTTGTACCAAAGCACTCCGGCTTCGTCAATGGTGAATCCGGGGCTTTTCCCGCGGCTATCTCTGCTTTCTTGATTCCGTCAATGCTAGCGTTGTCTTTCTGGGCTTCCTTGATCTGACCAACCAAGGTGGGTTGCAGTTCTATGCTAGCTAGGAATCCTTCACTAACGAGTTCAAGTCTGAACTGTTCAAACTCTTGGTGCAAACTGGGCTGTTCGGTTGCGAGCATGGAGTTCAACTGGCACGGCAGTTGACTCAAAGCATCCGCTACCACATTGGCCTTGCCAGGGTGGTAGTGAATCTCCATGTCGTAATCCTTGATCAATTCGATCCATCGGCGTTGTCTCATGTTCAACTCCTTCTGGGTGAATATATATTTGAGGCTTTTGTGGTCGGAGTAGATCTCGCATCGATTACCCATGAGGTAATGACGCCAAACTTTCAAGGCTAAGACCACGGCTGCAAGCTCGAGGTCGTGGGTTGGGTAGTTCTGCTCATGTTGCTTGAGTTGCCTAGAAAGGTAGGATACAACCTTTCCTTCTTGCATAAGCACGCATCCAAGTCCAGTCTTGGAGGCGTCGCAATATACGTCAAAGGGCTTTGCGATATCTGGCATGATCAGGATTGGGGCTGTTGTCAGTCTACTCTTGAGCTGTTGAAAGCTCTCTTCACACTTGCCGGTCCACTCAAACTTTCTGTCCTTTTTCAGCAGTTGGGTCATTGGTCGAGCGATGCTCGAGAAACCTTCTACAAATCTGCGGTAGTATCCGGCTAATCCAAGAAAAGCGCGGACCTCGGTTTGTGTGGCTGGGGCTTTCCATTCCATAACAGTTTTGATCTTGGCGGGATCTACGGCAATTCCTCCTGCAGACAAGATGTGTCCGAGGAATCCAACTTCTTCCAGCCAAAACTCACACTTGCTAAACTTGGCGTACAACTGGTGCTGTCTAAGGGTTTCTAGAACAATTTCCAAATGCTGTTCATGTTCCTCTTCGGACTTGGAGTAGACCAGAATGTCGTCGATGAAAACAACGACAAATTTGTCCAAGAAGTTCATGAAGATCTTATTCATGAGATTCATGAAATAAGCGGGGGCATTGGTCAATCCAAACGACATGACGTTGTACTCATACAACCCATATCTGGTGGTAAAGGCAGTTTTTGGAATGTCGGTGGCTCGGATCTTCAGTTGGTGGTATCCAGTTCTAAGATCAATCTTCGAGAAAACTCGGGATCCGGTGAGTTGGTCGAACAAGTCTTCGATCTTGGGTAGGGGGTATTTGTTTTTGATGGTGACATCGTTAAGCTTACGATAGTCTGTGCATAAACGATTTGCACCATCCTTCTTGTCAACAAACAAGACGGGGGATCTCCAGGGGGATGCACTTGGTCTAATCAAACCTTTGGCTAACATGTCATCTATTTGCTTCTTCAGCTCCACAAGCTCGGCTGCGTTCATGCTGTAGGCTCTCCGGGCGATGGGTCCAGCTTCCGGGTATTAACTCGATGATAAACTCGATATCCCGGTCCGGGGCATACCGGGTAGATCATCCGGAAACACATCGGGTAGCGACAAACGACCCTGATTTGATCCAGAGTTGGCTTGGATACACTTTGGTTGCAGGTAAATTTTCTGGGTAGTTTTTCAGAGACGTGCTCAACTACGATACCGGTGCTGCTAGTCATGGTTATGGCTTTCTTGGCGCAGTCTATCAACCCATTGTGCTTGGACATCCAGTCCATTCCTAGGACAACTTCCAAACCTTTGGTTCCAAGTATGATGAGATTTGCAAAGAAATCTACATCATGGATTTTGATTGGCACATTTTTGCAAAATTTTCTGGCTTTGGTGGTTGATCCGGGGATTTGAACTATCATAACATGCTTCAAACTGAGGGGTTGAATTTTACTTGTTGATGCAAAATCTTCGGTGACAAAGGAATGCGATGCTCCGGAATCAAACAACACTCTAGCAGGGGTGTGGTTGACAGAAAACATACCCAGCACAACATCTGGTGCTTCCTGGGCTTCTTCGGCGTTCATGTGGTAGAGGCGGCCGTTGCGATTGTTGGGGTTGTTGGGGACGAACTTCTTGCCGGTGGAGACACGGCGTTGCTGCTGAGCAGGAGCAGCGGTGTTGCCGGCGAGCTTGGCAAGACGCTTGGGACACTCGTTGGAGTAGTGCCCCACTACACCACACTCATAACAAGTGATAGTGCTCTTGTCCTGCTTGTTCGCAACGGGAATGGCATTGCTCCCGGTTCTGGGGTTGGTGTTGGTGTTGGTGTTGGTGTTGTAGCCTCCTGGCTTGGAGTTTCCTCCACTCCGGTTCTGGTAACCGGGGCGAGAGTTCTGCATCGGGGGTTTGTTGTGTCTCGGATTGAAACCTCCGCTTGAGCTAGGGCGAAACTTTTGGGGGTGGCTTGATCCACTCTGACTTGCCATGCGGCGCTTGCGGTTCTCATTGGCTTGGTTTAACTTGCCCTCCATCTGGATGGCGGAGTCAACAAGGGCTTCGAGGTCGGCGAAGGGGATGTTGACGAGGACAGTCTGCATCTCATCATGCAGTCCGTTCAGGAATCTCTCCTTCCTCTTTTCAACGGTGTCAGTCTCATCAGGTGCATACCTTGACAAGGTGAGAAACTTGTCGCGGTACTCAACCACCGTCATGCGACCTTGTTTCAGTTCACGGAATTCATCCCTCATCTTCTTGATAAGACCCGGGGGTACATGGTACTTGCTGAACTTGAGTTTGAAATCCTCCCAAGTCATGAATTGACCTCCGTTCATGGCACGGGTACTTGTCCACCAAGCGCGAGCTGGTCCAGCGAGATAGTGAGTGGCGAACAACACCTTCTCGTTGGCTTCCACTCCAGCTACTTCCAGATTGTTCTCCATAGTCTGGAGCCAATCGTCGGCGTCGAGGGGCTCCTCGGTCTTGCTAAACACCGGAGGGTTGGTGTTCTGGAAGTTCTTGAGCTTGGATCCGGGATGGTCATGATTTCCATGGCCTTGGTTGGCGATGTTCTGCAGGGCGATGATGTTGGCTTGGCGCTCGGCTCTCTCGGTTTCCCGGTCTGCAAGCAAGGTTTGCAGAAGTTGCATCATCGCGTCGTTGGTGCGATTCGGAGGGGCCATCTGAAGATATAGAAGATCATGAGATAAGAGGGAACATTCTATGGTTCATTTTGGGTTAAGTTTGGAAAACATTTGAAAACCTGTAATCTTTTCATGACAAACATAACATTCATTCATTCATGCAACACATAGTACAAACTACACATACTCCAATGGTTTTAAGAACCATTCTCATGCTACGATACAAAGGACGGGATACAACTCACACCTACGATAAGTGAGACTAGTGCAACTACTCCTCATCATCTATATCGATCGGGACGTAGTCATCCTGTCCGGCCTCCAGGAACTCGTAGTCCTCCTCCTCGGTGTTCTCGTCCTCCTCAAAGTCATCGTCATCGCTCAGAAAGGCGTCTCCTCCCTGAACGTCGATGCCTTCATCGTCATCCTCCAGCTGAAGAATCTGATCCTCCTGGGCCTTGACAGTGGCCTCAAGTGACGCGATCCGGTCGCGAAGGCGGCGAATCGTAGCGTCCTTCTTGGCACGCTGCTGGCGAAGGTTCCTGCGGTCGTTGTTGAGTAGCTTGATTGCCTCACCCTGCTCGATGATGTGAGCATGGGTCTGGTTCGCGTAAGCGCGAGAGGCGTCGAGGTCCCTCTGAGTCTGGTAGAGCATGAAGTCCAAGTGATCCACATGGTGCCTCAACTGGGGGTGGAGTGGCACATCCATGGGTCTTCCGTCAGAGTTACGCCGTGCGAGATGCGCAAAGCGTTCCTCACGAAGGGCTTCGGTATTCTGTCCGCACAGACGAGCAAGTGCTTCCTGAAGAGCACGTGCAAGCCCGTCGAGCCAGTTGCTTTCCCTGAAAGAGAAAAGGATCCTCTCCGAGGTGGGAGGCTCCAGCTTGCCCCTCAAGTCGGCAGTGATAATCCACTGCAGTTCCCCTCCCGGCTGGTCGTCCACTTGAATCCCATGAAACTCGGGGTGTGGGCGGCCAAGGTGATCCGACAGGGAGTCGAGGTCATGCTCGAAGATCAAGCTTCCTCCGTTTCCAAGCTGATAAAACTTGGTGTTGAGGGGTTCATTCGGCTCCATCTGAAAGAGAATTGGAGGAGTAAGTTAGAGAGTGCAAAGTGTGGCAAGGTTTTAAGTTGATTCAAATAAGATAGAACATGATCAAATTTTGGCAAAGTCTCAAAGACAAGAGTGTAGTAAATTTTCACAAATAATTCTTTCATTTGATTTCAAAGTTAAATTTTTCAGAACGCCCATTTTAACTAAGGTCTTCTAAGGTCAAACAATGGCTCTGATACCAACTTGTCAACACCCGGATTTTTAAGTCCGAATGCCTATTATGTCATACATCGCAATCCCAGGAATATTGTTGTTGCGAGGCATAATAGTTAAGTACCACAGTCATCATTCATTACAAACCATAAATCTTACAAATTGGAATCACATGATCCATATTACACGAATAGTTGATCTATTGATCAACGAACAAACACAAATTCATCGTTCAACATAGCGGAAGCATAAGATACAAGGACTCTCGAGTCCACAGGCCAACGCTTGACGTCGGAAGGCGCTTAGTTGTCGTAGGCGTCCTGCTGGTCATCTCCTTGTTCATCTTCATACTCTGGCCATTTGAATAGCCAGGGACAAAGCCGTGAGTACGTTGAGTACTCGCAAACTCAAACTAATGTAAGTGCTAGACAATCTAGTAGGGTTTGCTAAGCTCTAGTTTATTTGCATAAAGCCAGTTTTGGTTCACAAAGTTTTGAGAAAAGCTTACTCAAGTGCTAACTAACTCAAGTGGGAACATTAGTGTCATTCCCACCATTCAAGTGGTGATTTCAATTCAATCCACCACAAATCATTTCACCAACATCATTTTCAAAGATATGACATCCGAAACTGTATGGCCTTTCCAACCGTCCGTAACCGTGGACGCGGCTATTCGAATAGGTTTACACTCTGCAGAGATTGCACACTTGTGCCACAACATTTGATTTCATCCGTCGGGATTTCCCCGAATAATCGTAACACAGTACGCGGATCATCAACCATAACCTTTCACTTACGAACCCTAGTATGAGCACCTCTCCCCATGAGCTTGGCCTCCCAGTGAAGACCAATCATCAACCCGGAACCGCACAGGCTTGGGCCGGACGTTCACCTCATTTCGCATCATATCGTATCGTTTCTTTTGTGGTAGAGGCAGCTTTCGGCATAACCCCGATGACGCTTGTTTAGAGGGAACCCATACTAAGACGCATAAACTTCCAGTTAAGCCCTACCCATAATCAGGTATTGTGGGGGTACTTAATAATTGGAAAGGTATCGCATTCAAACCAACATCATGTTTTATCAAAAATCACCATCTTCTCTAGGTCATATTCACCTTCAAAAATCATTCAATGGAATGCATCTTCATTCCAAGGTTTCAAAATCCTTTCAAAATCACAAGATTCCCATCTAGAGTAGTCAAGTTTTAGTTCATTAGCACTAGCTCTAATTCATGAGGGGTGCTACCTTGCTTTGCTTGGAAGAGACTAACTCACTACTCTAATAACTAACTTGTATTTTGACCAAAGTTAACTATAAAAGTAAATCATTTAGAAAACAAGTAAAAACTTGGGATGGGTTCACATAAGAAAAGATAAGAAACATGGTGCCATGCCCCAAGGGGCTTTGCACCTAGCAAGAATATTAGCTTGCATAGTAATTTAGCTTGCCTTGGTAGTTCTCAAACTGTTCCTCCTCCTCCTCCTGGTAGCAACCTTCTTCTTCGGCGTACTCTCGGGTGCTACCGTCTAAATTTGAATACGAGTATAATTACTCACTAATTCAATGGCTATTCCACACATCACAAATAAACACACAACTACCCTATGCACACACATAAATAAACTAGGGTGCATGGGTGGTGGGATTAAATAGAATTTGTATTCCATATGTAAGTGATAGTTTCCATAGGGTTCTTGAGAAATAATTTCCTCTCATTGAACTCTTCTTAAGATTTAATTTCTCCAACAATCATGGATGAACTCATCTTGACCTAAGTCAAATGTTCATCATCATCATCATTTGGGAGAATGATTTAAATGAGGTGGAACACCTCATACCATTTAAATAACTCTACCTTTGATTTAAATCTCAAGAAATTCATATAAGAGAGTTTGGAACCAGGGGTCCAAACATCCCATGAATTCATGTGAGACAAGTTTAAATGAAGTATAAGACTTCACACCATTTAACTTTAATAGTTTTGGACAATATCAACTAGTTAAACTAGTCAAAATATCCATTCACAAAACCATGGCATGATCATGCAAAGTGACCACACCATTTTATTGCATAAACAATTAGTGTAAGTCAAATGTGAGCTATTAGAGTTGGAAATAACTTAATACCTATTTTGGTTGATTTTTAAGAATTATTTGAATAGGGAAAAGTCCCTGGCTTGTTATTTTTGTCAAATTAATTCTACAAAGAAATTGACCATGAGGCCAGTGGCCTTGGATAGAGAATTTCAGTGGCTTTCCAACAGTATCAAATTCACTAAATTTGGTTTAGCCAATTTGAAACTATTTAATTTCAAAGTTTGGGCAGTATTGGGTTGTTTGGAAAATGTTTAAAACGAATTTGAATTAAACAGGCCGGCGGGAAAAGCTAACGGGCCGAAATGGTTTAAAAAGGAAAAAGACGGCCCAGCAGCGCATCCAGTGCGCGCGGGCCTGCTGACAGGGTGGGGGCCACCCGTCAGTGGGCGTTTAAACCCGAAACGGTACGAGCGACGTGGCGCGTTGGATTAGAAGGCGATCCAACGGCGCACGGTCGTCGTCTTCTCCGGCGAGAAGCAGAGGTTCTGGCGGCGAGCCTAGGGGGTGGGAGAGCTAACCAGGGCTCCCGCGGTGGCTGGCAGTGTGCGTGATGTAGATGTGGACGACGGCGAAGCTCCTGGCACCGGCGGCGTCTCCTGGATCGGCTTCAATCGACGGCGATCTTCCGCGGCGTCCGGCGGCAGTGAGGTGGCGATTGGGTGGCTGCGGTGGGGAATGTCGACGGTGGAGTGGCTCAGGCGGTCAAGTGAGAAGAGGGGAAGGCGATGGTGTGCTCAGATCGACGAGCGGAGCTCTCCTTTTATAGGCGAGCGAGCGACCGTGGGGGCTGCGGCGAAGTCGACATGCTCGCGGCGATTCCGGCGAGCGGTTGGGCTCGGCGAGGGTGCTGTCGGGTTCTCCTCTGCCAGGCGATGCGTTTGGCGGTGACAGCGCGGTCGGGGGAGGCTGGGTTAGGTCGCATTGCTTCCGTGTCCGTCGCGTCCGCGGCGGACCAGGGTTCTCTTCTCCGGCGACGGCGGTTGCGGGTCTTGGTCGAGGGCGTGTCTGGGAGCGTTGCGGTGTCACGGTGATGCTCAACGTGCTCGCAGGGGGTCCAGGGGGTGCTCGAGGTCGTGGCGCGGCGCGTGGCCAGTGTGTGTCCGCGTCGGGCACACGCGCGACGTGAGCGGCGTCCAGGGCGTCGTGGACGCGTGCTGGTCTGGGCGTTGTCGAGCTCCTCCTCGACCAGGGCTGGGCTAGGGTGGCGTAGGAGAGGCGGTGGCATGCTGTGGCGCGGGGCCGTGGTTGGGGAAGCAAGGGGAGAGGGGGTGGTGCGGCATGGCCGGCATGTGGCCGGCATGGCCATGCCATGCTTGCTCTCTCTCCCTCCTTAGCTCCACTATGTTTCATTTAGGGTTTAAGGGGACCAGGGAACATTGTAGGATAGCTTTGGTTTAAATTTGGTGAGGTAGATCACTATTTGCAATAGTTGCAAATAGTGCCCAATTTTGGAAAATGCAAAATTATCCAAATTGGAAAAAGTTCAAAAGGTGAAAGTTTGTGATATGTGAAGGTTGAGATAAGTTGTAATTGACCAGAGATGGATTGAGGTGGTGGTGGAAAAATTAGATTTCAAAATTTGGCCAAAATGGCTAAGTGGAGATTGTTGATCTTAATATAAAGTTGCAACTTTGGATGAGCATAGCTAGTGATCAAAGATGAATTTGGCAGGGTGGTCTTCATCAAAGTTGTTCACCTTGATGTTGACTTTGAAATGGTGCAAAGAGTTAGCAAAGATTGGTTTGGGAAAATTGAATTGCAGGGGCTCAAAGTGGTGATCAGACTAAAATTGGCAGATTTGGTCATCATCACATGTGAGTGGGAAAAGTGTTTGAAATTCATTTGAATTGTGAAACCTTGGTTCCAAAAGTTGTAATAAGTGTTTAATAACATTATCCAACTATTAGTGAAGACCAAATAGGTCTAGGGTCAAAATTTATAAAAATGCCATAGGGCATATGTGAAGGTTTTTAGGGTTTTGTATTTTATGGATTTTCTCCTTCTTTGATTTTATTTGGTTGGTGATCTTCACAGGATCACTCTAGGGTTTTAGAGCCCATCTAAATACAAGTAAAACAATCATCATGGCATATCACTCAAATGCACAAGTCCTATGCATGGTACTATATGCAAAAGAAAAGTTTTTGTTGGTTTGAAATTTTGCTTTCTGGAATTCTCTAACTTTCTTTTTCATTGAAATTTGGGGTGTTACAACTACGTCCTGCAGATTCACTTCGCCGCATCCAACAATGTGGCGGAGTACGAGGCGCTCATTCATGGGCTCAAGCTGGCCAAGGAGATTGGCGTGCGTCGCATCCTTTGCTTCGGCGACTCCGACTTGGTTATCCAGCAAGCGTCTGGCGACTGGGACGCGAAGGATGCCAACATGGCGTCATACCGCTTCCACGTCCAGCAGCTATCCGGCTTCTTCGAGGGTTGCGAATTCCATCATGTGCCGCGAGCAAACAACAAGGCGGCTGACGCCCTATCCAAGATAGGCTCAACCCGCCAAGCAATCCCACCAGGCGTCGCCCTGGCGCATTTGCGGAAGCCGTCCATCATACCGTCACCGGACTCGGATTCCATATTCGTGCCGGCTGACCCGGGGGCTTCTCAGTCCAACCCGGGGGCTTCATCGCCCAAGTCGGGGGCTTCTCAGCCAAACCCGCCGGCTCCACAGCCGAACCCGGGGGCTTCTCAGTCCAACCCGGGGGCTTCTCAGCCAAAGTCGGGGGCTTCTCAGCCGAACGCGCCGGCTCCACATCCGAACCCGGCGACCACGCAATCGAATCTGGAAGCTCCCACGCAGGAGACCCTATTGGTTAGCGTATTCGAGATAAGATGCGTACCATCATGGGCACAAGAATTCCTCTCCTACCTCACCGACGGTGTGCTGCCCAATGATAGGGTCCAAGCCAGGCAGATTGAGAGAAGGGCCAAGGCCTACACAATCATCAACCACCAGCTGTACAAACGCAGCGTAAGTGGGGTGTTCCAGCGGTGTGTCGAGCCGGCTGAAGGGATTGAACTCCTACGGGAAATCCATCAGGGAGAGTGCGGCCACCACGCCTCCTCCAGAGCCATAGTAGGCAAAGCCTTTCGGCACGGTTTTTACTGGCCGACTGCGCTCAAAGACGCAGAAGAGATGGTGAAGAAATGCAACGGCTGTCAGCGCTTCGCCAAGAAAAGGCATTCGCCGGCTTCCGCCTTGAAAACCATCCCCATCACTTGGCCATTCGCCGTATGGGGCTTGGATATGGTGGGCCCGTTCAGAACCGCCCGAGGCGGCATGACGCACCTCCTGGTAATGATCGACAAATTCACCAAGTGGATCGAGGCCAAGCCAATCAAGAAGCTGGACGGCTCCACGGCCGTCACTTTCCTCAAAGAGATCATTGTGAGATATGGCTACCCCCATAGCATCATCACCGACAACGGCAGCAACTTCGCCCAAGGCATCTTCTCTCGCTATTGCGAGGAAATGGGGATCCCGATGGACCTAGCGTCCGTGGCGCATCCGGAGTCCAATGGACAAGTGGAGAAAGCAAACGGGTTGATCCTAGCCGGCATCCGGCCCCGGCTGGTGGAGCCGCTCGAGCGAGCAGCCGGCTGCTGGATTGAAGAGCTGCCCTCCGTACTCTGGAGCCTGCGCACCACACCAAACCGCTCCATCAGCTTCACGCCATTCTTCCTCGTTTACGGGGCCGAAGCCATCCTACCGACTGATATCGAGCACGACGCGCCAAGGATCAAGCTGTACACTGAAGCCGAAGCCAAAGAAGCTCGCGAAGACGGAGTCGACTTGGTCGAAGAGGCCCGGCTGCTGGCCGTGTCCAGATCCACCATATATCAGCAAAGCCTCCGACGCTATCATAGCCGGAAGGTCAAGCCCTTCGCATTCCGAGAAGGAGACCTAGTGCTCCGGCTGATCCAACGGACAGCCGGACAGCACAAGCTTTCATCCCCATGGGAAGGTCCCTTCATCGTGAGCAAGGCGGTGGGAAACGATTCCTACTATCTCATAGATGCCCAAGAGGCCAGGAAAAACAAGCCGGACAGGGCTGACGAGGAGACTAAACGTCACTGGAACGTCAGCCTGCTCCGCCCATTTTACACTTGAGAAGGAACGTATGTATCCCTTGTACTCCTATTGTAATCTATACTAATGAAAAAGCAAGCGCCAAGGGCGTTGATTTCAACAAGTTTTTCGCGTACTCTATTGCCTTCGCCGATTGGCTTGCACCCTCTCACGCGGCCGGCTTAGTACCGTGATCTGGTTTCCCGACAGCCGGCTCCCGATCCAGCTATAGACCGCAACCCGGCTGTCCAGCTGGCGGGGGTAGATGCTTAAGGAACCGGCACGCGAAAGACGACTAAGGGAAAGAGTGAAGGCGAATTGACCCTTGTACAACTTTTTCGTAAAATTGCCGGATTGCCGAACTCGGCTCGTTCGGCTGAAATACTATCGGCCTCACCCAGCGGCACGCTCTTGATCCGGCGACGGATCGCAAGTCGGACGTACGACCGGCAAGAGCAAAGCCGAAGAGTGGGGCGGATGGGAAAAAGCGAACGAACTAAGGGAAAGCAGCCGGCACATAAATGATTAACAAACGCACTAAAGCGTAACTTCATAAAAAAGGATAACGATATTGTCTTACATATGCACCCGGCATTCCGGGGATTTAACAAATTGTCTTGGCAAAAGCAAAAAGCAAAAACAGATAAATCTAGGCGCCGGCTGGCGGAGGACCAGCCAGAGGAGCATCTGCCGAGCCGGCCGCCGGGTCCGCTTCGGGCGCATCCGGCGCGTCCTCCATGTCTTCATCGTCAGACTCCGAAGGCGGATTCGGGTCCTCGATGAAGGTGCCCTTGTTGGCGAAGTCGGCGATGGCACAAGCACGGGCAAGCCGGGCGGTCTTGGTCTCTGGGCGGAGCGTGTCCTCCACGCCGGCCCGCCGAGTCTCCAGCTGGTTGAGGTCCACCTCATCATACCAGGAGAGCACGAAGGACAACGCCATGTCGGCCCCAGCGCGCGCAGCCGAGTCCTTCCAGTCGAGGAAGCGATCGGGCGCGGTCTCGAGCCACTTGATGAGATTGGACAGCTCGCCAGGCAGCATCTCCGTCGGCCAGAGCAGCCGGCACAACTCCTTCGCCGCCTTCCTGAGCTCATAGCCCAGCATGGTTATCGGCTCAACGCGGTCGGCCATGGATGCCAGGTGGTCATCTATGGAGAAGTGCTCAGAGCTCTCCTCGCCGGTGGCTAGCCGGCGAGCCTCCCGCGCCTTGCCGGCTGCTGCTAACGCCGCCTCCTGCGCCTCGGGGAAGGCCGCTGCAAAGATAAAACTTGTCAAATAACCTGAAGACCCTTGCTGACTGCAATCAGTCGCAAGCCGGGGAAAGGACGGAAAAATACAAAATTTTGAAGTATAAAGGTAGACTGGTGGCAGCCGGTGAGAAACGCCGCCTGCCCCCAGCCTGAAGGAGGCATCAATCGCTGGAATGGTTCCAGCTGCCGGCGCCAACCTAAGCCGGCAGTCGACAGCCGAAAAGCCGGCAGGAGGGAAGGAAAAGATGCAAGGACTCACCCGCCAAGCCGCGGTCGAGCGCGCTAATCTCTGACACCCACCGCTTGGCGGTGGCCGACAGCTCATTGGACTTGGAGTTCACCTCATCCCGGAGCTTCAGGCGCTGTTGGTCCACCTCCTCCAGCCGTTTCTTGAGGTCCTCCACCTCCTCTCGCCCAACCCGCTTGGCAGCCTCAAGCTGGGCAAGGTGGTCGGACTCGAGTCGGCGCAGCCGCGCCAGCTCCCCCTCGGTCTCCCGCGCCTTGACGGCTGCGCCCTGGACCGCCCTCTCGCTCTCGGCGCATTGGGAGCGGGCGGCCCGAAGGTCCGCCTCCAGCTGCGGAACCCGGGCGGCAACAACTGCAAGCCGGCAAAAGAAGCCGTCAGCCGGATAAAACCAAAGAAAAAAAGAAAGCCAAAAAGAAAGGCCTTACCCTTGGCAGCCTCCAGCTCGCGGGCGAAGTCGGCCCGCTCCCTCTTAGCCTTCTGATAGCTGGCCACGAGCCGGTTGTGCAAGGCAGTCCGCCTCTCCGCAACCGCCTAAAGAAGAAACCAAAAGTGAGCGTCTGGACGAAGCCCGGACCGGCTCCAAGCAGCCGGCCCATGCCTCGGAGGGCTACCAGGACTACCAAAATTGCAGAAAATAGCACATAAACTAACCTTGTCAGCCTTCTCCAGCCGCGCAATCCGGGCCTCGACCTCGGCGGCTTGGGCCTTGACACTATTGCGCAAGCCGGAGAAAAACATCTCCTTGGGCGCCGCGCCTTGGCGTCCTTCTCGGCTGGTCACCTCGCAGATGTCCGCTTGGCGCCAATTCGCCTCCATGGTTCCGGCTGAGCCGAAACTGGAGTCGGAGGCGGACACCACGTTCAGCAGTGAGGCGGCCGGCGAAATGTGTAGCCCCTCGGCCGCCGGCGCTGGGCCCTTCGCTGTCACCAGCGCCCTGGCATCCGCGTCAGCCGAACGCGCCGGCTCCTGTCCCGCCGGCTCCTCCCTCGCCGGCTCTGAAGCTGGAGGCGGCGTGGTCGAAGCTGTCGGCCTGGTGGGGTTAGCAGACCCCGGCGCAGGCGGCGCCTCATCTGGACTCGCGTCCAAAACGACGACGTCGGGAGCGGGCTCGCCGGCTCCGGCCGCGGTAGGCGCTGGCCCGCCGGCTCCGGTCGCGCCGAGCGCGCTCTGCCGGCTCCGGCCGCAGGTCCTATAGGCGGGCGCGGCGCGGGAACAGGTCGTCGATGGAAGGCTGGCCGGCGCGGCGAACCGGCTCGCTCCGGGGCCAGAGCCGGGCGCATCTGCAGAAGGCGCAGACGAGGAGCCCGCCCCCGCGGCAGGCGGCGTGACGACGGGCGGCACGATGACGGGCGGCGTGCGTGGGCGCGATGCAGGCTGCGAAGTCGGCTCCCTCCTCTGCCGCTGGAGCGGCGACACGACGCTTGGAGTCGGACGAGAGCCGCCGCCCTTGGAGAACTTGATGGCGGACCTGAAGGGTCGAACAAGAAAGAGATAAGCAAAAAAGGGAAAGAAAAAGGAATCAAACGGTGAAGGCAAAAAACTCACCCGGCCGCCTCCGGAACCTTCTTGGGCCCCACCCGGCGCTGCTTCTTCAGCTTCGCCTCCAGCTGGTTGGTGGTCCGCTCGCTGCCTCGCTTTCGCCCCTTGGGCGCAGACGAGGAAGTCACCGAAGTCGCAGGAGGCCTCGTCGACAAGGGCACTGCGCGGATCTGCGCTGAGGCGGACGGCGCCTGCTCCGGCTCCCCCTGCTGTTGCGGAGACGGCGGCGGATCGTGCTGCCCCTGGGCGGCTTGCTCAGCCGCCTCCGGGCTCTCGTCGTCGCCAGCTTGGTCAGCCGGATCAACGTGATCCGGCGTCCACAGCTTGTGCTCCAGGTCGCCATCCTCGACCGCCTGGCGGGCGAAAAGCTGCAAACAGAGGAAAACTTTCAAGACCAAAGGCGGCCACGCAGCCGCAAGCCGGTATCCGGCCAGAAAGGATGACTTACCACGGACGGCAGCTCCTTCCGGCTGTAAGGCTCCATCCCCCAGTCCCAGTTGTCGGGCAGCCTCGCCTGGGAGACGAAGTTCACCCGCCTGGCGATTTGAGCATGGGTAAGCTCCAGTTTGGATGTCCGGGTCGGATCGAACCGGCCGGACATGTGGCAGATCTTGTGGGCGCGTGCCTGCAGCGGCAGCACCCGGCGGGAGGCGTAGCAGCAGAGGAGGTCGGCCGCGCATAGCCCGCCTTCGTTGACGCACTCCTGGAGGAAGTCCCAAAGCAGGTTCACCTTCGCCTGCGGGTCCGCCGTCTTGTGGTTGGTGCCCCAGTTGAGCCGGGCAGTCGGCGGGTCTGGGTTGTACTCCGGCAGGTTGATCCGGTCGAACGCCGGGTTGTCACTCCTCACGTAGAAGAACGGCATCTGCCATTTCTTCACCGAGTCCACAGTCGGGATCTTCGGGAAGGGCGTGGACGTGCGGGAGTAGATCGAGGCGGCGCCGCAGGCTCGCATGTGGTCGTGGGTGGTCTGCGTCTTCAAGTAGAAGAGCCGGCTCCAAAACTCTACGTCGGGCCACAAGCCGGCGTAGCCCTCCATGAAGGCCACGTAGCAGCTCAGCGTGACGAACGCGTTGGCCGGCCGGTGGTGCGGCTGCAGGCCGAAGAAATCAAGAAACTAGCGGAGGAAGGGCGAAGCCGGCAGGCCCAGCCCCCGGTCGAAGTGTGCACCGAAGACGACGCGCTCGCCGGGCTGCGGATCCGGCGCCACCTCATCCCCCGGAGCTCGCGTGATCACCTCCGCCGGGATCTGGCGCAGGCGCACGAGACGAGCGATGTCGTCCTCTCTCATGTACGAGCCCTCCCACGATCCCGCCAGGAGAGACATGGCCGTAGAGGAGGAAGACGAGGAGGAAGTCCAAGAAAGTGTGAAGGGCGACGAAGAACCACCCGACGGCGGCGAGCAAGGCGGCGGAAGGCGTACCGTGGAGACGCGGGGACCCGTGGTGCCGGCTTGAGGAGGAAGATGCTGCGGACCCACGGAGGAGCTTGGCCGCGGTGGCTCGCCGGAGTCCGCCAGGGGGCCGCCGGTGAGAATGCCTGGGCGCGAGGAGGATCGCTCGGGCAGGGAGCTGGAGCGTGGGCGCGAGGAAGAAGAAGTGCGGGGAGGTCGCCTCGGTACCGCCCCGCCGGCATTTATAGGCGCCTGGCGCGCGCATGGGACGCGGCCAAGTGGGGGGCGTGGCCCTAGACGTGGGATTTACTGTGCCATAACTCCCCCCACGACCGCTACGGTTACCAGAAACTGCCACACCACGTCGCCCACGACCGCATAAAATCCGGACAAAACAGCGATGTGACCAGACGAAACGGCAACAGCAGTTACCGTCAGAGCCATCAAGTCGGGCGCAAGGCCCGAGGCGGCGGAGACTCCGGCGCGCCCAAGCCGCAGCCGGACATCCCCCTCCACTTCGGCCCAAACTTTCCGAGCAAGGCGGAGGAGCCTCCAACACTTCAGAAATATGAAAACCTGAGTAACAAAGCAGCGTCCGGCTCGGGAGCAGCCGGATGGAATAAGCCGGATGGGGCGCAGCCGGCTGAATGGGAATTCTCAGCCGGCCCCTCGAGTGCTTTTCAAACGCAATCTGTGGGATCAAAGACTAACGGTTAGGAAAACCTGCCCAGGTCCTTCTTTGTGCAGGACCTTGCCAGCTTCAGGGGCTAATGTCGGGGGGAAGACCCCGGGTAGGGCAAAGGACTGAGAATAGCTGGCTCAAGGCCGGCTGGCCTGCGGCAAGGCCGGCTGAGGAGCAGCCGGCTGGAGGCCGTGGCCGGCTACCTTGGGAGCTGGCTGGTTCAAAGTCCACGCTGGTCTGGCCATAGCCGTCTGCGCTCTGGCTGGGCCGGCTTCAACTTGTCATATCCGGCTTGGTTTGTCTCTCCCTGACCGGCTTCAAGCTGGTAAGCCTTGCAGGAGAAGGAATTGGAAAGGTGATCCGGCTGGGAAAGTCCACGATGACCTCACCCCCATAAAGTACGGGGCACTATAGAGCAATAGTGCCTCTGCCGGACACGCCGTCATGGCTCACGCCGGGCCGTACGGCTACAGGCCATCGATGGAGACAGGGACGCTTCCTCTCCATACCGCTGACATCGGCGGGAGACAAGACAGGGCCTCAATGCCTCAACGGCTCCTGACACCGGCGCCTCGGGAAGGAGCGGGAAGCCGGAGCCGGCCAGTCGGCCACTGAGTCATAGGGACTTCTTTGTATATTTCCAGCGCCTATATAAGCTGGGCTACCCCTCTCGTGCGGGGGACGATCGATCCTTTCATTCATTCTAGTCTTAGAGCTACCCTGTGAGAGAGAGATCTTCGTCTACCTTAGCCTCACAGGAGCAGCCGGATATAGCTCAAGGAGCACCATTGTACTGTGATACTACTTATACACTCATAGCAGGAGTAGAGGTGTTACCTCCACAGGAGGGCCTCGAACCTGGGTACGTCGCCGTGTCGCTCGTGCCCATACCCGCATCTGGATACCGCCGTAGAACATACTAGGAACCACTCTCATTAGCCACCCTATGGCGTATGCCGTGACGATACCACGACACCGGGTTTACCGGAACAGTCCCCGGGTTTCCTTCGTCAATGTCCATTGGCACAACGTGTGACTCCGGTACAAAGATTGATTCAGACTCCGGACTTGGTTTGATCGATGGCGCCCTTAGGTGAGCCAAAGCTACTCCGGGAGGGATTTCTTGCCTGGAGGATCCCAACTTAGAGAGCGTATCCGCGGCTTCATTTTCCGCCCGCGGCACATGGTGAAACTCACACCCCTCGAAGAATCCGGCAATCTTTTGCACATGAAACCGGTATGAGGCCATGTTGGCATCTTTTGCGTCCCAATCTCCGGAACATTGTTGCACCACAAGATCTGAGTCACCGTAGCAAATGATCCGGTGTGCACCGATTTCTTTTGCGACCTTGAGCCCATGGATTAGAGCCTCATACTCAGCGACATTGTTTGATGCCCTGAAGTGCACTTGCAGAACATACCGGAGGTGATCTCCCTTAGGTGAAGTAAGAACTACACCGGCACCTAGACCCTCTTTGAGCTTGGATCCGTCAAAGTGCATCTTCCAGTATTCTATTTTTTGTTCCGGCGGTTTGTATTGCATTTTCGCCCAATCGACCAGAAAATCAGCCAAGGCTTGTGATTTTATGGCATCTCTTCTCTCGTATACCGGTACATACGGCGATAGCTGAATTGCCCATTTGGCAATCCTGCCGCTAGCATCCTTGTTGCACATGATATCTGAAATGGGTGCCTCGCTCACCACCTTCATGGGATGTACTTCAAAGTAGTGCTTGAGCTTTGTGGCGGCCATGAACACGCCGTAGGTCATTTTCTGGAAGTGAGGGTAGTTTTGTTTTGAGAGGGAGAGCACCTCGCTCAGGTAGTATACCGGCCTCTGCACGGCTTTTCCTTCCTCTTCTCTTTCCACCACAACCACAACACTCACGACCCGGTTCGTTGCTGCTATGTACAACAGCATGGGTTCCCTTTCCAAAGGCGAAGCCAATACCGGTGCAGTCGCTAGGATTGTTTTTAGCTCCTTAAATGCCGCGTCTGCCTGAGGGGTCCAGACGAAGGTATCGGATTTTTTCATCAGAGCATAGAGCGGCAGAGCCTTTTCTCCCAACCTGCTTATGAACCGGCTTAGCGATGCCAAGCTTCCGGTAAACTTTTGCACATCTTTGAGATCTTGCGGTATAGTCATTCTTTTGATGGCCCGGATTTTTACCGGATTAACCTCTATTCCGTGGCTTGACACGAGAAAGCCAAGCAGTTTGCCGGCAGGAACACCGAAAGTGCATTTTGCCGGATTGAATTTCATCCGGAACCTCCTCAAGTTGTCAAATGTTTGCCTTAGATCATCGATCAAGGTTTCTTTTACCATAGTTTTTATCATGACATCGTCCACATAGACTTGCACATTTTTTCCAATTTGATCAAACAAACACTTTTGCATACAGCGCTGGTACGTTGCACCAGCGTTGCGCAAACCGAAAGGCATAGTGACATAGCAATAAGCCCTGTGCGGGGTAATGAACGCAGTTTTTATTTGATCTTCCTTTTTCAGGGGAATTTGATGGAAACCGGAATAAGCATCCAGAAAAGACAACAGCTCACAGCCAGCAGTAGAATCGATCACTTGATCAATCCGGGGTAAGGGGAAAGGATCTTTCGGGCAAGCCTTGTTCAGGTTGGTGTAGTCGATGCACATGCGCCACACCTTTGGAGCTTTGGGGTCTTCCTCTTTTTTCTTCTCGACCAGCACCGGATTGGCTAGCCACTCGGTATGCAGTACCTCCACGATGAAACCGGCAACCAGTAACTTTGTCACCTCTTCTCCAATGATTTTCCTCCTGTCTTCAGCGAACCGGCGTAAGGGTTGTCTTACAGGCCTCGCATCCTTCCGGACGTTTGGAGAGTGCTCAGCCAACTCCCTCGGAACACCTACCAAGTCATCGGTAGACCAGGCAAAGATATTCCGATTCTCACGGAGGAAGTTGATGAGCGCGCTTTCCTATGCCTCACTCAGGCTAGCACCGATACGAACGGTACGCTCAGGGTATGCCGGGTCCAGCACGATGTCCTTTGTCTCCTTGGTTGGCTTAAATGCCGGTGTGCCCAAGTTGCCACTCATTGCCGCTAAGCTCAACTGTGAGGACTGAGCCAGCGCAACCGCGGTTTGTATCCTTCTTTTTTCCTCTGCAATTACCAGCGATTCTGCTAGATTTGATCCGGCGGAAGCGGTTTCCAGCGAGACCTTATAGTTACCCACCACAGTCAAGGGTCCACGAGGTGCCGGCATCTTCATCTTGAGATACGCCGTATGAGTTGAGGCCATGAACGCCGCCAATGCCGGTCTCCCCAGCAGTGCATGGTAAGGACTGTCTAGGTCCACCACCTCAAACAGAAGATTTTCGACCCGGCAATTATCACGTCCTCCAAACGATACATCCACCCGGATTTTTCCCATGGGCGAACAGGACAATCCTGGAACGATTCCGTGGAACGTTGTGTGAGTTGGTTGTACCATGTTTTCTGTTATCCCAAGTGTATGCATGGTGTGCTGGTACATGATATTTATGCTGCTCCCATTGTCTATCAGCACTTTGCTGAACTTGACACGAGTCGTTGGCCCATGCATGACTGGGTCCACAACGAGAGCGTAGCCACCCGGATTCGGCATTATCTTAGGGTGATCCTTGAATGACCAGGTAATTTCCTGATCTGACCACGGCATGTATTTTGGAACTGCCGGCATCACCGCGTTCATTTCCATGGAACGACGATGCATGCTTTGCTTGTCTGTTGGCTCAGTAACGAACACAACACAGCAGAGGTGCGGATCCTTGTAAACGTTCCGGCCCAAAGGTGCTGGTGGTGGTGGTTGGCCATTGCCATCTTCTACCTGATGAACTTGTTGTTGCTGCTGCCGGTTCGGCTGAGGCTGTACCGGTAGAGCATTTGCTCCGGTAAGCGGGGGTGGTGGTGGTAGTCTTCCGGTACCCGGGTCCCTTGCATCTTTCATCATGCCTCTTTCCATCAATCTTTTGGTCCAAGTGCAATCTTTTGTAAAATGGTTCGCAGGCCTTGCGGGATTTGGTGTGTGCCACTGGCACGTCTGATCCATAGCGGATTCCATGGTGTACCTCTCATCATTTTGCCACGGTTTCTTTTCAACCCATTGTTTTTTAGGACCCGCCCATGGCTGCGATCCGGTTTTTTGCCTCTGGCTTCCGCTGGCGCCAGAATTATCCTGCACCGCGGCTACTTGCTGTGGACCATACCTCCGATCCGGAAAATCTTCCCTTCTTTTGTTGTGCCGGTTGTCCCGGTATTGATCTTGGCGCGGTTGGCTCGTTTGCGCCGGTTCAGCTTGAACCGCCGGTTGCATTGGGTCTCCCAATGCGTAGCTATCTGCCACACGTATCATCTCTGCCAAAGTTGCTGGCATGTTTCTCTGCAGCTTTTTCCACAGCAGTGAACCTCTTCTGCACCTATTGCAAAACCAAGCAATGGCCTGTGCCTCGATCACTCCTTCACAGGAGTTCCTTGTGGAGTTCCACCGGGTCAGGTAATCCCGGTCTGTTTCATTGAAGCGCTACACGCACAGGGCGAGCTGCTGCGGTCTGTTTGGCCTCCGGTACGTACTGCTGAAGTTACTTACGAAAGCTTCCTCAAAGTCCAACCAGCCATTTATGCTTCCTGCTGGCAAGTTGTTAAGCCAGATGTGTGCCGGTCCTACCAGGAAGGATGGTACGATTCTCACGGCCCAACGCCGGTTTCCTCCACCTGTTACGGTTCCTCCGCCGCCAGCAACGTATACTGCGGTCACGTAATCCGCAAGCCAGTCTTCCGGCTTAGTGGTGCCATCGTATGTTTTTGTGTCACGGGGCAACTGGAAGTTGCGAACCGGTGGTTCCTCTTTCATGATTCGTGGGCCAAAGCATTTTGGGCCCGGAGGACCTTCTGCCTCGATTATCTCAGATAAATACACCCTGTCCAGCCTGTGCCTCGCATCCCGGTCTGGCAGGCACCTTTCTCCTACGCGTTCCCCCAAAGGGTTCCGGTAGGCTGCTATTCTTTCAGTTCCTGAATCAGCTTCATCGCAACGTTCCGGTACCGCGGCTCTTGCCTGCCGGTACCTTGGCGGAGGCATTTCCTCCTCAACATAAGCTGCTCTTGCTGCACGATAATTTTGCCCGGTTTCACCTCTACCGGCATAATCATTTCTGGCATAGCCATTTCCGGCATAGCCACGAACTGCCCCTTGGCTTTTTCTACCGGCCTCGTGTCGCCCGGCTTGTTGTTTTCCGGCAAGGACCGGATCATACACAGTCATTTGCTGTGCATTCACATCTTTTTCTCTTCTTCTGTCCGGATGGGGGGACGATGCCTGCCCATGGGACTTGCTTCTGGCATTCTTTGCCGAACGCACAGATTTCGATGTTGCAGCTTTGTTCACCTTAGCAAGCTGCTCAGCATTTTGTTCCTGTATCATATCAAGCAACTCCCTAACACGATCTTGTTGTTTAGCTAACGCATCTCCGGTAAGCGAGTCGCACAGCTCTACAGCAGCCCTAGCAGCTTTTATGGTTTTATCCGGACTACTGTACTTAGGTTTTTCTAGGATGCTCAAAGATGCAGAGGTACTTTTTCCGGCAAGAATCTCCTTACGCAGATCCTGATCTAGGTTGCGAGCTCTAAGCCGGTTTTCCGGTACTCTAGCAGGCTGAGCGCTAACAGAAGCAAAGCCATGGGCAGCGTTATACTCACGTAGGGTTAGGTTCAGCTCGCGCTGCGCACGGATGATGTCCGCGCCTCCGGAGAACAGCTTCTGGCGTTGCACCTCCAGCTCCGCCTGAGCCGCTGCCGGATCGATGTTCTGCGCGATGGGCGTCGCCAGCACGTTCATGGCCGCTTGGAGAGGAGTCTCCGGTGGCGCTGCAGATGCACCCGCAACCCCCTGGTCACGCTCGGTCAGCGGCTTGGCCGTGCGCGTAGACTTCGTCTGTCCAGCGCCTTCCGCCGCAGCTTCCTTGCCGGCGTCAGCCGCACCAACCACCAGCACCTCCACGCTGCCGGCGGCGCGGCCTCTACGAGCTGCAGATCTTGGCGGGTCCAGAGCTACCAGCACCGGCGAGAGGCACTGGCGCTCGGGGACGGTGCCGTAGTAGACGCGGAGGCTGTCGAGCTCGATGACGCGGCCGTTCTTGGGGAACCTACCGCCGTTCGCGAAGCAGCCAGTGTTGTCGTTAATGAAGTCCACCGAGAGGACGCGGTCGACGAGCGCAGTGACCACATGCTCGCCGGAGATGGTGAGGAGGCCCGCCCGAATATGAACTCCAGCAAGCGCAGCTGCTGGCCCCACGGTGGGCGCCAACTGTCGTCGTGGTGAACAGACAGATGCCATGGGATGGCTTGAGTTGGGGCTGAATGTGCGCTAGAGGATTCGGGGGAGGGTTTTGGTAAGGTTGGGACGGATTCCGGATGGATTGCCGGATGCTTTCTTGATGAATTTGGCCTTGGCCAGAGGTTGAAGAAGAAGAACACAATAACTAGCTCAACTTTGGATCTCTCTATTCCACGATCAAATGAAGTTACAGGCTACCAGCTCCTACATAGGGCCTCTTTTGTCGTCCCGCGCTAGGGTGTGCTTCCTCTCCTTATATAGGGGAGAGGGTGGCTTACAGGGGAAGAAACCCTAGGAAACCCTAATGGCATCTTTGACTAGACAAACTACTTTACAAAGCCTCTTTGGCAGCAGGTGACGCCGGTAGACCTTTAATCAGGAACGGTGACATCCTCCGGTACCTTTTACGTCATCTTCTGCTTTGGCCTCAGAGCTTCGATTAAAGCCGAAGTGCTTCGCTCATCCTTGTCCTCTAGCTCTTGAGAGAATCTTTGACCAGCTTGCCGACGTGCTACAGTGTAGCCTGTACCGGTACTCCGGTACCTTCTTAGTCTATTCCGGTATACCCCTTCTGGGATACCGGTATAGATTCACTTAGCCATAAGCTTAACTCTATTGTCCGGAACATTCTCTAAACCGGTACCTCAACAGCCTAAACTAGCCAAGTTCGGCATGCCTTTGGCATACCGGGGGTCATCCCCCCAACAGAATTGGCAAGCCCCGGAGGTTGATTTCCTATCATCCTTGTCTCCCGCCCAATCCGCATCGGTGTATCCATTGAGAATGAAACTTGAGCCTTTAGGATACCAAAGACCATATCTTGGGGTATCAACCAAATATCGAAAGATTCGTTTGAGAGCCATCATGTGGCTCTCTTAAGGAGAAGCTTGATACCTTGCACACACACCAACACTCAACACTATGTCCGGTCTAGATGCACAAAGGTAAAGCAAGGATCCAATCATGGAGCGATATACCTTTTGATCCACCTCTTTACCATTGGGATCTAGTGCAAGATGACATTTAGTAACCATTGGAGTGGCTACACCCTTCATCTCAGTCATCTTGAACCTCTTGAGCATGTCTTGGAGATATTTTGCTTGATTGATGAAAGTTCCTTCTCTCAATTGCTTGATCTCAAAACCAAGAAAGAACCTCATCTCTCCCATCATAGACATCTCAAACCTATCGGTCATAAGCTTTGAAAATTCATCGTTAAAAGCTTTGTTAGTAGAGCCAAAGATAATATCATCAACATATAATTGGCAAACGAAAAGCTCCCCATTGACCCTCTTAGTAAAAAGAGTGGGATCGATTAGCCCAACATCAAACCCACGGTCTATCAACAATTATTTAAGGTGCTCATACCAAGCTCTAGGAGCTTGCTTGAGACCATAAAGTGCTTTATCAAGCTTATAGACATGGTTAGGAAAGTTGAGATCCTCAAACCCCAGGGGTTGCTTAACATAAACCTCTTCATGCAAGGAACCATTAAGAAAAGCACTTTTCACATCCATTTGTTGTAACTTAAAGTTATGATGCGATGCATAAGCAAGAAGGATACGGATGGACTCAAGGCGAGCCACGGGAGCATAAGTTTCTCCAAAGTCAATTCCTTCAATTTGAGAGAAACCTTGAGCCACCAATCTTGCCTTGTTCCTCACCACATTTCCAAACTCATCTTGCTTGTTCTTGAAAATCCATTTAGTGCCTATAACATTGTGGCACTCCTTTGGCTTCTCTACTAAAGACCATACTTTATTGCGCTTGAAGTTGTTGAGTTCCTCGTGCATAGCTTCCAACCAATCCGAATCTTCAAGAGCCTCAAATACTTTCTTGGGTTCCACTAAGGAGATATAAGCATGATGATTGCTAAAGTTGGCCAATTGCCTTCTTGTGGAAACCCTTCCTCTTACATCACTTAGGACCTTCTCATGAGTGTGTTCAAGAATTTCCAAGTTCCTATCTCTTCTCGCTAGACGTCGGGCCTCGATCTCCTCCTTGGTTCTTCTTGGGCTTGGAGGTATCACTTGATCAACTTGATCATTTGGGTCCCCGTCTTGACCTTCAACTTGAGCTTCCTCAATGTCTTGAGAGAGCTCAATATCATGTGCTTGATCTTGGACAACATTCGGTGAGGCACAAATATTAAATGGATATTCATCGGAGCCATCATGAATCATTGGTTGATCTTGTCATTGATCTTGCACACAAGAGGGAGGGTCTTGTTCTTGTTCTTGGGTTGGTGCATCATTAGCTTCAAGAGATGGGGTTTGTTGATGTTGAGAAGATGAGGGCTCCACCATGGTAGAGCATAGTCCTTCCCGAGACGCCACACCGTGTCCCTCAATGGGGCGGAAAAATCCCACACCCATTCTTACAATGGCATCTTGAGGTATTTCATCACCTGCACATACATCAACTTGCCCCACTTGGGAGCCATCATTTTCTTCGAACGTCACACTACAAGATTCGATGATAATCCCGGAGGATATTTCAAAGACTCTATAAGTGTGAGATTCGGCACCGTAACCAACAAATATACCCTCCAAAGCTTTAGGAGCAAATTTAGATAAATGAACTCCTTTGATTTTATAGAAACACTTACACCCGAACACCTTGAAGTATGAGATATTAGGCTTGTTCCCGGTGAGTATTTCATATGGAGTCTTGTTCAATCCCTTACGGAGATAGAGCCGGTTAGAAGAGTGGCAAGCGGTGGAGATGGCTTCGGCCCAAAAGTTATAGCGGGATTTGTACTCCGCCATCATAGATCTTGCCATATCCATAAGAGTCCGGTTCTTCCTCTCCGCAACACCATTTTGTTGAGGGGTGTATGCAGCAGAATATTGATGTCTAATCCCCTCATCACTAAGAAAATCATTGAGTGTATAGTTCTTGAACTCGGAGCCATTGTCACTTCTTATTGCCATTATAAGGAGGTTGTGTTGACGTTGCACCTCGGTGGCGAAGTCAATGAAGATTTGTTGAGTCTCATATTTCTTCTTGAGAAAGTAGACCCATGTGTATCTTGAGTAGTCATCAACAATCACCAAGCAATGTTTCTTCGCACCAAAACTAGCATGAGTGGTGGGACCAAAGAGATCCACATGAAGGAGCTCCAAGATCCTCTTGGAAGAGATAATAGTCTTGCTTCGGTGCGGAGAGTCATGCATTTTGCCTTCAACACAAGCCCTACAAACATGATCTTTGGCAAAAGACACATTTTCCATTAAACCCACAATATGGTTCCCCTTGTGAAGACTTTGCAAAGTTCTCATGTTGACATGGGCCAAGCGGCGATGCCACAACCAACCCACATCCGCCTTTCCGAATAGGCACATCGCACTTGTCGTGGTGGTCCCCGAAAAGTCCACCACATACAAGTTGTGTTCGTGATACCCAACGAAAGCGACTTTTAGAGTCTTGCTCCACAAGAGGACCACAATATCATTATCAATAAAGACGGCGAATCCCATCTTGCCAAGGGCGGAAACGGATAATAAATTGTAACCAAGGGTTTTGACAAGCATGACATCCACAAGAGTAACGTTGTGTGCAACCACAACCTTGCCAAAACCCAATACCTCGGATGTAGAATTATCACCAAAGGAGACGGTGATATGATTAAAGTTGGGCCTCAACTCCTTGACGAGATTCTTGCCGCTAGTCATATGACTTGTACATCCACTATCAAGTACCCATTTTGACCCACCGGCGGCATAGTCCTACATGAGATCAATTCTTGGATTTAGGTACCCATTTTTCAATGGGTCCTCTTTTGTTAGCAACAAGGGTCTTTGGGACCCAAATAGACCAAGCAACATAACCATCATATGGACCAACATATTTTGCATAAACATCACCATAATAATCTTTAAATAAAACATAGTGAGGGTTAGCAATTCCCGCATCATCATCATTAATGATGTTGGCCTTAGGGGCTTCATCATTAGTGATAACCTTCTTTTGTGCGGGCTTGGCTTTCTTCTTGTTTGCATTCTTTGCCTTGGCCTTATAGCCAATGACCTCCTTCCCATTGTTTGACCTTTGCTTACTCAAAAGGTCATCCAAAGAAAGTTTACTTTGGGGAGAGGAGGCCATAGCAAGTTCATCCTTTAACCTAGCATTTTCCTCAATAATGTTTGCATGATCACAAGTAGAGGTAGAAGAACTAGGCACATCATATTTGGCAAGCCTAATTTGAAGTTGCTCATTAGACTTGGAGAGGAGTGAGTATTCACTCTTCAAGGCTTTGTGAGCCTTGTCTAGATCATCTAGATCCTTCACAAGTTTCTCATGATCGACACCAAATTTGGCTTTTTCCTTTTTAAGCACTTTTGCTTTAGCCCTAGCAAGATCTCTTTCTTTAGTAAGCTTATTAATTTCATCTTGAGGCTCTTCAAGAATTTCTAGCCTCTCTTCAAGAGAAGCTATAGTTTCTTGTCCTTCCTCAAGGGCATTTTTAAGAGCATGTATTTCAAGAGAGTCCTCTCTCTCTATTTGACATTTCTTATCAAGAGCATCATCAAGTTGTGCTAGACGAATCATGAGATTTGAAACATGCTTCTTAGTGTCACCTTTCAAGTTGAGAATGAACTCATCAAAATCTAGCATTTCTTGTTTCACTTTTAAACTAGCATGATCAACTCCTAGGTCATTTGATATGATAGGCATAGAGGGGTTAGGTGATGATACCTCGGAAGATTTAGCCATGAGGCAACTTTCTTCCTTCATAAGAATATCCACATTGGGGGATTCACTTGGCGATGAAGAGTTGTTGGAGAGGGAGGCAAGAGCCATCAATCCATTAGGAATTTTATCTTCTTCATCATCATCATCATCATCATCACTGGATGTGTACTCTTCTTGAGTTGATAGCACAATAGATGTGTCCAAGGTGGACCTAGCCATGAAGAATGTGCATTCTTGATGTGAGGGTTCTCATTGGGGGATTCAAAGAGAGATGAAGAGGGAATATGGGTGGTGGCAATGGCGGCCACTTCCTTTGAGGTTTCTTCTTCATCACTACAACTCTCAACTTCATCGGAAGAATACTCTTCCTTGGTCACTAGCACAATCCTTGAAGGCCTCTTGTCCTTCTTGCCCTTGTTGTAGAATTTCTTGTTGGGAGCCTTTGACACTTTGCTCTTGTCCTTGGGAATGAGCCTTCCACCACGAGTTTCCCTATGCTCATATGGGCATTGGGCAATGAAGTGGTTCCTATCACCACAATTTTAGCAAGATCTTGTTTTTGGGCCCAAACCCTTGAACCCACTTGAGTTGTTTCTCTTGATATTGTCTTCCTTGGCCTTGGATGGATCAACCCAAAAGGTTTTTGCATGGAATGCCATGTGGTCATTGTAGTGGTATTCCAAATCATCCGGATATGACATACTACAAGAAGTCCTATATGGTTCTTGAGGGTTCACTTCTTCCATGGAATTGGCCACCAAGGCAAGGTTGCTCCCTTTTGACATCCCAATAGCTCGATTGCGAGAATCATGAGAGTTTTGCTCAAGCACCTTGAGAGCTTGCAACTCGTGCACCGCTTGTTGAGAGGTGAGAGAGGAAAAGCATTCTCTCCCAACGAGAGTCTTGACATCAACGGGTTCAAACGGCATCATGCAATCAATATACTTGTCTTTGATCCAAGAGTCATCAATGTGTTTGGCACCCACATTCCGGAAAGCACCGGCAACGGTGATAAGTCTTCGATACATGACTTCATGGTCTTCATCCGGTAGCCTCATGAATCCTTCGGCTTGATTCCGAAGGGTATTATACTTGTTCCTTCTCATGCTTTCACTTCCCATGCAACTAGCGGCCAAACCATCCCAAGCTTCCTTGGCGGTGGAGAAATCCCGAACAAGAGACAAGTTCTTTGTGCCCACACTAGTTTGGATCATGTGCAAGGCAATGTCGTTGAGTTGATTATCAACCTCTTCTCTTCTAGTCAACTTGTCGGGGTTGTAAGGTTTGAAGCCTTCCACGATGATTCTCCAAAGCTCATTGGAGGCACTGCGAACATGAGAACGAAACTCAAATTGCCATGTATCATAATCTTTATCATTGAACTTAGGTGGGTTGCCCCTAATGTTTATATGAGGGTGGGGAACCGGGATATTGGGAGAGCGGAAAGGAGGAGCCACGGTATTGTAGCTCACACCCTCGGTGGTAGCTCTAGGAGACGAGGTGGGGAGTTTAGAATGGTCTAAGTGATCACTCTCCAAGGGTGAGGTAGACGAGGGTGAGCCCGAAGCATCTCCCTTTTCTACTCCACTCTTGTCCCTTCCCTCTATGATGGGGAGGACGGAGGGAGCCCGCGGCATAAGCTCGGAAATCATTTTTCTCATGCTTTCCATTTGAGCCTCCATGGCGGACCTCAAAGATGTTTCCATCGACTTGAGATCATCCATAGAGACCGGCTTAGCGGCCCCTTCCGTACCCTCATCGTCTGGCATACTCTTAGGCGGTTAAGCCCGAAATAAGAGCCGAGGCTCTGATACCAATTGAAAGGATCGTATGCCGCAACTAGAGGGGGGTGAATAGGTGCTAACCAATTTTTAGTTCTTTTTCAATTTAGGCTTGACACAAAGGTAAATTCTCTAGATATGCAACTATGTGAATTTACCTATATGACAAGGTCAACGACTAAGCCAGATATCGCTACACAATATATAGAGAGATAATAGGATAGAGGTAACCGATAGTGAAGCACGCGGAGACACGGAGTTGATTCCCGTAGTTCCCTTTCTTTGCAAGAAGGTACGTCTACGTTTGGAGGAGTGTGGTTGCTACGAAAGCCAAACCAACGCCACGAAGGCTTCACTCAGGTCTCCAGTGAGCAACGCCACAAAGGCCTAGCCCACCTCCACTAAGGGATTTCCTCGAGGCGGAAATCGGGCCTTTACAAGGTTCTTGGGGCACACATCCACAACCAAATTGGAGGCTCCCAAATCTGTAACAACACAACAATCAACAAGAATACATCAACAACAAACAACTAGAGATTCCAAATAGGAACACTAGCAAGAGGGGCCTCAAGCATATGAGGGGGAAAAGCAAATCGCTTCGGTGAGGATGTAGATCGGGGTCTTCTCCTCCGAATCTCCAAAGATCAAGAGCTTTGGTTGGGTGGAGGAGGAGATCTTGCAAATCTTGTATTCTTGAGGTGGCTCTAATGGTGGTGAAGCTTGGCAGATTTTTGGTGCAATGATTGAGAAACTTGTCCCAACGGAGAAGAAAGCTATTTATATGAGTGGGGCTTCAGATCTGACCGTTATGGTCGTTTTTCACTAACACCGGAAGTTCCGGCCAGGACGGCCGGAAGTTCCGGCTGGGTGCAGTCGCACCAGGCCAGCAGACGGACAGAGCGAGGGCGGAACTAGGGCGGAACTTCCGGTGACCGGAAGTTCTGGCCAAGTTCTGGCCTACTTCCGGAATAACGTGAAAACCTTACTGGAACCATCTGCGGGTAAAAACTCAGTTTTCGGAACTTGCCCGGAAGTAGGGCGGAAGTTCCGCTGGCCGGAACTTCCGGTTCCGCTGGCCAGAACTTCCGGCCTATTTCCGCCGAGCTTCTTCGTGGGAGGCGCTGAGAATCTTCTGCCTGGAGCATCTGGGCGGAAGTTCCGCCAGCTGTGGCCGGAACTTCCGGCTGAATTGAAAAACATCAGCGACAGCAGAACTGACAATCCAATCCACCAGCCATGTACATATAATGCGACCATGTACCTGTCTACATCAACACACATAAAAAGATACCTGTTGTTGACATCAAACACACAAAACCCAAAAGGGCGGGAAATGTTCTTTCATGTGTAATTTTGAAGGAAGAACAATAAGAGTGATAACTCTAAGCTTGGAGATATTCATCTTGACATTTTATGTTCGCACACTAAGTTTCGCAAAGAAATGACATTTTTTATGAGTTGTGCAAAAAAGATAATTTTTAGTGATCCAGAATAGCTTTTCCCCAGACATGTTTTTATCTTTTTTATGTAGGCCACACGAAATGTCGTTTTCTTTCCCAAATTTCTGTGAATGAACATAGAATGTCCAGATGTATACCCAAGATTTTTTTTTCAGAATTTTTTAACATTTTGCAATAAACTAAAAATACATTTTTCTTAATAGATTCATTTAAACCTATGAGCCAAAACACCATGTCCATGAACTTGGCCAAACTGTTTGTTTCTTACAACTGTCTAAGAACCCAATTGTGCATAGGCAATTGAGTTTGTTTTTTCACGCTGTACAAATTTCACGTTGCACAGACTTGTGAGAAAATAGCAACAGAATTAGTGCGAGACACATAGATATGACACTTCAAAGTAAAATTTGGGTGTAGAGAAAGGGAGAGCTTCCTAATATAGCATGGGTAGTTGTAAGTGCAAGATTCTCTTGGTTTAGACTCCCAAAATTGACTCAGAGCATTCGTCATCAGAAAAAAAGCAACCACAAACCATCAAAAAGTCCCACGATTGATCGACCTCGGTCCCAACCGAACAAACATCGGACGATCGATCGAGCCCAGTCCAAAGGAACGACCCATCGAAACAGATAGCGCACGATCGATCAAGTCCAGTCCAAAGGAACGGCCCATCAGAACAGATAGCACATAACAGGCCATCGAATATCCAACTCAAAAAACCACACAGTAATCAAAATAGAATAGCCCAGCCAAACAAACAAGGCGGCGAAAAATACAAAATCATTAGAAAAAGGTCGACATTGGTGAAGGTAAGATAACCCACTCCACACGCGACAAGTGGCGCTGTGGTGTCAGAAAATCCCTGGAAAGTGGTCTCCCTGCTCGCTACATGTCGCAAGAAGAAGCAAGGTGGAGATGAGGGGGAGAGAGAAGACGGAGAGGGGTTGGGCTGTGTCAGCTTTTTTCCTTTATTCTGGAAAGTAGTCTCCCTACTTGCCACATGTCACAAGGAGAAGCAAGGTGGGGATGAGGGGGAGAGAAGAGAGAGAGGGTGACGAGGGATTAACTTGTCAATGCCTACAGATTGTAGACTTAGGGTTTCGTAAGAAGTAGAGGGCAAGTAGATCTCGAAGGTTCAGCCGAACAAAGGTGATCAACTCAAGATTATGGTGGCTAGGGTTACAATGATTTCGATCCCTCCTTTCTCCCTCGGCTTCCCCTTTATATAGGAGACGAAGCCGAGGGTTTCCGTGTCGTACAAGTTACAAACTGTTCGAGCCGTGTTGGGCCTTTCCTGTATTGATACAAGTTTCCTATTACAACTCTACTTTCTTAACCCGAAGATCCTTAACCTTCTGGGCCTCCAAAGCTCCGAGTCCATGGGCTTCATACTTTCTTATAGACCCAGGGTACTTTATTCGGCATGACTGTTAGGCATACCTATGTCAGTAGCCCCGAGATTTTGCTTGAATCGTAGAGTCGAGTAAAATCTCCATCGTAGATTCGAGTAAAATCTTCATCGTATTTCTATTTAATAAAACTTTCGAATCATGCTAAATTTTTTACTTAATGCCTATTTTGTACGGGGATAATGGTAAATGAGGCTGGCTCATCTGACGGATCAGGTACCAGTTAATTGCTCTCGTGGCAAAACCCGCATAAACCTACTTCAAGCTCAAGTCCCTGGACTCGAACCTGGGATACTGGCGTAATTCGACACGCGCCGCTTCAGGACTTATCGTGAATCAAATTCCAGCTTTATTTTATCGAGTACCCAACGCGTTCGTCAGGATTTTTCTTCACATCTGTTGATGCGGATAAAGTGGGAGAGCGCATTCATGTGCGATGCCACGCCACAAAGGACAGATCCTGGGGTCTTACCTTCGCATACTATTTTTCGAGTCACGACATTCAGAGTGTTTACCGCGGCGGACGCGATCTGAGAATATATTGTCGAGTGCCTTTGTGCGGCTACTGGAATTATTCATTTTCCCTTGTTGACATGTTTAAACAATATCTTGACCTCCCGATGGGAGTACATGACGAGTTATATATAACTCGAAGATGTGTGTAAAAGTTCTTCAACTTCAGTTCCATATTGACTTGTTATTTTGCTTCTCCTTCTTTTCCCTCTATATTTCATCGATTGCGCGACCAGCGCTCCCGATGGGAGTAGCCCCCGAGGCTACAGCTGAGTGTTTGCACTTGGTTGTAGGCTCAACTTCTGTTATTTAACCAATTATATATTTTTATCGCCACCACATCATCTTATCAGAAGTACACTCAATTCTTCTGATAAGAGTAGCCCCCGAGCATATGAAGAGGTGCTTGCATCTGGACATAAGCCTCCCGAAGTTTTCTTCTAACTATGTATTGCTCCAGCAAGTCGAAGATTTTTCAACACCATGACGTCGATGCTGACGAATACCATGTGAGGCTACCTTGGGAAGACACGACTGCTGGTAGACCACTGTTTTGTGGGTCCACAGTTTCTGCTCGTCCCCCACGTCGCGCAAGTGGGGCTTGCACGTCCTTCGGTATTACCGGCACGCGCGCGGTAACTTCCTTCTCTCCAAAATAAACTGTAAAAACTTTTACCACACAGCCACGTGTAGGGTCCAGGATCCTCCCGTGTTTATCCAATGGTCAAGCCTCATCGTCTTCCAGGGTATAAATTCTTACACCTGGGCTCAGTTTTCCCCTTTGCTGCGCCGCACCATCGTTCACTCTTGCCATTGCTCTCCCTTTCTCCTTCCTTGAGCACCACATGCACCCATCTTCCTCTTCCTCTCTCTGCTCCACCACTTCGTCACCATGCCTCCGCGAACCAAGCTCACCAAGAATGTCGCTCCTGGCACCGGCGAGCGCGTGGAGAAGGAAAAGATCTCTGGATGGGAGAGATCTAAGATCTCATCGCAGGACAAGCGGATGCTCAAGAACCTGGGCCTATTCAACAAAGAAGCGATGCAGATACCAGGGGATGAAAGTACCCCTCATCCTCCTTCAGGTTTCCGGGTAACCTTTATTGACTTCCTCATCCTCGGATTATCTGTTCATGTGCATGAGTTTCTCCGCGGTCTTCTCTTTATCTACGGGATTCAGCTTCATCAGCTGACCCCTAACTCTCTCCTCCATATCTCCATCTTCGTCACCTTATGCGAGTGCTTCCTGGGCATCCACCCTCACTGGGGCCTATGGAAACGCATTTTTTACCTCCGCCGCAACAACTTGAAGAACACCATCTACAATGTAGGTAGTGTTTGTATTTGCGTCCGGCCAGAAGTCGGATATTTTGATTTGAAATTTGCTGACTCCGTCCAAGGCTGGCGCAAGAAATGGTTCTATGTTAAGGACGAATCCTCGGATGCCCAAGAATATGGCCTTGCTCCTTTTGATTCCTCGGATGACATTCAGAGGTGCAGATCCTGGGACGCAGAGGCCACAGCCAAAGAAAAAGCGGCCACCGAGTCTCTAATTGCTCGTATCCAGGAGCTGCAAAACGATGAAGGGGAGGTGCTATCGGGTGTGCAGATCATCACCCATTTCCTGCGGATTCGAGTGCAGCCTCTTCAAGCTCGCAAAAATCCCCTTTGGTTATATTCGGGTGCTAAAGATGTTGATAGGGTTTCCGAAGATCTTCCTTTGAAGGACTTGGAAAAACTAGTGCGCCGCTTCACCTCTTTGAGCAAGACGAGTGAAGTGCCTTCCTCTTGTCGCGTGGAACCATTCAGTGGTGTCCATGCGCTTCCAGCTGTAAGTGTTTTTTCTTCGAGTTTTACTCTTGCTTTTAGCTGTATTTGTTTTTTCTTCGGGTCTGATAATTCTGTCATGCTCTCTTGCTCTTTCTGCCTGCAGGATCACCAAACTCTTTCGTCCCTTTCTCCACTACCTGAAGGTGGAGATGTATCCGAGTGAGCCGTCATCACCGATGACTCGCAAGAAACTTCTGTTCGTGAGAGTGAATCCGCAGAATCTGATAAGAGTGCGGGTTCCTCTGACAAAGTCTCGGAGCCAGGACAAGCTTCTGACTCTTCTCATTCAAACTCTCCTCCGCCCGCTGCTTCTCCGGATAAGTGCAAGAGGAAGAGAAACCCTGACGAAGAAGATTCTGGCGCGTCTAAATTGTCTGAACCAGCCGCTGAAGAATCTTCTCCCGAAGAACAAGAGATCTTCGACCCCTTCACTGCTACTGGCAACGTCAGCTCGTAAGTTGTTCCTTCTTTAATTCCAACTATCTTGTTTTTTGGTTTCAATGTACTGAATTTGCTGCTGTATGGACAGAGATGACGAAGAAGAATTGGAGCCCGAAGCTCCTAGGCCAGCAAACACGAGCACATCCCATACGCTAGTTCTTTTCGAGGAACTGCATGCTGCGCCAGAAACTTGGCCTCCACCATACGTTTCTCCAGAAGCGTCGGCTCCAGCGCACAGCCCCCTAGCATCAAATAAGAAGTGGGCTAGGACGGGTTCCGCTGGTAAGCAGGAAATTGCCACCGGGAGTTTACTGACTCCTCTCCTCGATGATGTAAGATATCTTTTCTTGTTTGTCGTGTCATTTGCTGGCTCGAACAATTGTCGACTTCTTGATACTATATTTTTGTCTGTCGACTAGTTTGCACCTCTTGATGAAGGAGATGGTTGACATAGGCTCCCGTTTTATCGGCTTACGCGATGAAGCTGAATCTCTGAGAGGTAAAGTTTTATTACACCCAATGCTTTAGACGTTTCTTTCTTGTGTTGAGTCCTCATCTGTTCTTTCTTCAGAGGTGTTGTGGCTTGCTGAGGAGCGTGCCAATGACTTGGAGAAAAAGCTTAAGGCCAGCGAGAAAGCTCGCAAAAAGGCTGAAAAAGAAGCTGCTGATGTCAAAAATCTTCGCCAAAGACTTTAAGCTGCTGAAGATGCCTTGAGCGACAAAGAAGCCAAGCTCGTCCAGCGCGAGAATGACATAATTGCGCGCTCCGAGACACAATCCTCTAGATTTTCGAGTAATACTACCTCTCCCTTTGTCCTTTTACTTGCGTTTTCGTGCTGACGTTATATCTATATTGATAAAATATTTCCTTTCTCTAGCAGGGAAGATTGGTTAGCATTATACCAGGAACCAGGACTTGGATGAAGATTTTCTCTTGGATACTCTCATCGTCCTCGAGTTGAACTGCTCCCTGGCACATAAGTGCTTGACGTCTGCGCGGACTGCGTTTGGACGCATCCTCCCTCACTTTTTCCCGAAGACCACACAGCCTGAGAGATTTGACCAACTCGTCAAGCCCTTCCTTGGAAAGGATGATCCAGCCTTGGCGCATCGCTAAGCAAGCTTGAAGATTGGAGTCGAAGGAACTCTTGCTCTCGTGGCGGCCAGTGGTCAAAAAGTCGACTGGGCGAGGGTTGCTGCTGTCAGGGGCTTAAACAATGAGAAGTGGAAGGTTCTGGTGAAGGATGCCAAACTCTACGCGAAGAAACTCATTGCCATCCTTGACCCAAGGTCTTCAGCCTCTGCCAGCACTGCCCAAACGGAGGTCAAGTAGACCAACTTGTACTCCTTTTCTTTTGTAGATATTTTCGCCTTTTGTTGCTCCCGACTATTTGTGTAAGCGCCTTATGAGCCGTATATTATGAAAAACTCCTTTATGTAATGTACTTTGGCCATGAATGGAAAATTTGCCTTGCCGAATGATTGATTTCGATAATTTTTTGCCTTCCAGTTGATTTTTGACAACTATACCGGGGCTGGATATTCCGACACATCCCCTGCTGCCTCGCACTCTACGAAAATACCTAAAAGTGCTTCCTTGGGTATTTCATCGTGTCCTGACTCGATCAAAAAGGAGGTGGCCGATTTGCGACAACAGCTTCAGTCGATGAAGAAGCAAACCATGACTGCTTTGGAGCAATCGCGGAAATCCTCGGATCGGGAACAAATGGCTCTTCGTCAGGCACAAGAATCTCTTGAGCTGAAAGAAGCTATGATTGCCAACGCCGCTCGATCTGCTCAATGCGAAAATTATATGCTCGACCTCATGACTGATGCAAGTCAGGATATGGCTGGTACGTTATTTCTGTCTTAACTCTTTCGCATTGTTCTGTTGTGTGTATCACTGTGTTATATTGCTTTTTCCTTTATCTCTCATAGGTGCATTTCTGGATACTGCTGCTGAGGAACAAAGGGTAAATTTGCGGGTTGATAGCCTTCTTCGTCTTGCCAGAGCCAATGATATTGATTTTTGGGCGGACGAGACTCGTTGTCGCCGTATTGTCCAGTTTCAAGATCGTGCCACCTAGACTCGAGAATTTCTTGATTTCTGCAACAGTACCTTCGCCATGGTATATAATGCCATGTTTCCTCGCAATCCTCAACCCGAGAATCTTACTCAACTTATGGACAAGTTTAAAGATGTGTGCAATATCCACGACTTCGTGAAGGCTCGGATGGTTGCTCATGCTAAGTTTGCTTTGATCTGGCTGAAGATTTGCCACTCGAAGTTGGATCTTGACAAGGTTGTCGATGGTTTTCTTCTCAAGATGTCGAAGAGGAAAGTGAATATTGATCGACACAATGCGGTCGTGTCACCTGTCGCCGAGAAGATGATTAATGAACTCCTCAAGGTGGACACCTCTTTCTTCAAAGAATACCGATATGATGATTCGACACAACAGATGCGTGCTTCAAGAGAAAATATAGATAGGTTGATATAGGAGTTCTTTATATTGCTCAACGCGTGAGGTTTGAACCAAGACGTAATGTTGTGTATATGTACTTGTCATATATCTTGTTTTAAATGTCGGGTCCTTGTGCGGACAATTTTTTCATGTGCTATATTGTCATGTCTTGTTGTAAATTGTTGCGAGACACCTAAAGAGTCAAAGCAGATTCCTCTGTTTGTATTGTAATTTTCTTCTTAGCCCTCGAGTGTCTGGGATAACATAAGAATACTATTTTTTCGCGAGGTTTTTGTGAAACCAAAGCGGGTATATTGCCAAGTGTGTCCAAGTAGACTATGTTGTAATTTTTCGGGTTCAAGCCCTCGAGCATTGCTTGTAAAGAAAAGAAGAACATTTGTCATCACTATTTTTTATTTCAACCATGCTATATTGCAGCGTCGCAAGCCCGCCTCAGTAAAAACCTTTCAGCCCCACTCGGTGCCCTGAAAGGAAAAGAGTGCGTCTGAAAACTTGCGAGCTGTTCAGGTACAATGTATGTTTACATAGTTGCTACTATATTGGCATCCTTCTAGGCGTAAAAACATCGTAGTTGTGCAATGTTCCATGGGTTCCCTTCATCTTTGCCTGTCTTCTTGTCCTTTAATCGATATGCTCCTCCTGGAATAACTTCGGTAACAATGTATGGCCCCAACCATGGTGATTCCAGCTTCTCATGCCCGTCTTGCTTGAGTCGAAGAACTATATCGCCGACTTCGAAGGATCTTGGCCGCAAACATCGACTGTGATAGTTCTTCAGATTATGCAGATATGCACTTACTCTCGAGATCACCACATCTCTTGCTTCATCGATTGCATCGACATCATCTTCAAGCGCCTTTTGTGAAGTTTCTTCGTCATATTCCACAACTCTGGGAGAGTTATGTTCTATTTCTATCGGGAGTACTGCTTCAGCACCATGAACAAGAAGAACGGAGTTTCTTGAGTTGTTGTATTTGGTGTTGTTCGTAAGCTCCACAACACGTAGGGTAACTCATCGACCCAAGTATGTCTCGCTTTTTCGAGTGGTGTTAGCAGACGTTTCTTGATGCCATTGCATATGAGGCCATTTGCTTTTTCGACTTGGCCGTTTGTTTGTGGATGTGCGACGGATGCAAACTGCAGCTTAATGCCTACGCCCTCGCAATAATCCTTGAACTCTCGGGAGGTGAAGTTGCTTCCATTATCTGTGACTATACTGTTGGGGACGCCGAACCGAAAAACTATCCCCTTAATGAAGTTTACTGCTGATGTTGCATCTACCGAAGTCACTGGTATTGCTTCAATCCACTTGGTGAATCTGTCGACTGCTACAAGCAGGTAGACGTGTCCTCCTGGCCAGGACTTGTGTAATTTGCCCACCATATCTAATCCCCATTGAGCAAAAGGCCACGCCAAAGGTATTGGCATTAATTCTGCAGCTGGAGAGTGAGGTTTAGATGCGAATCTTTGGCAAGCTTCGCACGTGCGCACGATTTCCTTCTCATCCTCTATGGCTGATAACCAATAAAATCCAGCTCGAAAAGCTTTGGCTGCTATTGCTCGACTGCTTGCGTGATGGCCACATGTCCCTTCATGTATGTCCTTCAATATGAATCATCGTTCTTCGGGTGTAACACATCTCTGCAGCACACCCGATATACTTCGTTTATATAGTTCTCCTTTGACCACTGTGAACGCCTTAGATCGCCGAATAACTCTTCATGCTTCTACTGGATCTTCGGGTATTTCTTTCTTCATGATATATGCCAAGTATGTTTGCATCCAAGGAATTTGTATCATCATGACCTCCTCTGGTTCTTTCTCTTCATCCGAAATATGTGGTTCTGGGGCTGCTGAAGCCCCCGAGGCTTTCTTGGGTTTATCTTTTTTCTTTGGCTGCTTCGACGCTGTCGTCTTCTTTGACTTGGTTGATCTCTCGCTGATTTCCTCCCAAAAAACTCCAGGTGGTATGGGCAGACATTGTGACCCGATATTTGCCAAAACGTCGGCTTCGTCATTACTGAGTCTGCTCACATGATTCACTTCGCAACCATCGAAGGTTTTCACGAGTTGATTGTATACTTCTTTCTATGCTATCATGCTGTCATTGACTGCATCACACTTGTTCATCACATGTTGTGCAACCAAGTGAGAGTCGCCAAAGATTTTGAGGCGAGTAGCGCCGCATGCTTTTGCCATCTTCATCCCGTGAATAAGAGCTTCATATTCTGCTTCATTATTTGATGCATTGGGGAAGGTCATCCGTAGTATATACTTCATCTTATCGCCCTGCGGTGAAACAAGTACCACACCTGCTCCTTCTAATCTCTTGGACCCGTCAAAGTTCATATGCCAGGTACTCGACAAATCTGGAGGTCCCGTGTTTTGGAGTTCCATCCACTCTGCAACAAAGTCCGGCAAAATTTGCGACTTGATTGCTTTCCTTTTTTCGTATGTGATGTCCCGAGGGGAAAGTTCGGTTCCCCAAAGGGAGACACGTCCTGTAGCTTCTGGATTGTTCAAGATATTCGAGAGAGGTGCCTCATTTGCCACTATGATCGGGTGTGCCAAAATATAATGCCTTAGCTTTCTTGCTGACATGAAGACTCCATAAGCCAGCTTCTGATAATGCGGGTAGCGCTGCTTTGAAAGTGCATGGAGCCCCCATGTGTGGTTTTGGTAATTAATGACAATCCCTATGGACTAATGTTTACATAGAGTTATATTTGTAGGAGCTGTCCATAGGCAATGCTTGAACCATATGTTTGCTTCAAGGTTGCAATAATAAGAAATTGATGAAGAATATCAAGTGTCAAGTATGTCTTGAAGATGAAGATGAAGTGAGCCCTCAAAGTTTACTTCAAGACATCAATGAAATGAAGTGCAAGTTCAAGATGAGCCAACTCGAAGAGATCATATGCTTGAAGCTTGCCATCCATATGGTGATCATGGATATGTTAAGTTGCGCCGAAGAAGAAGCTCTCCCATGGTGGATTATGGGGGAGCAATCCACAAGACTTCGTCAAGCAAGCACAATCAAGAAAGGCATTCCATCTTGTTGCGGTCAAGATCATCATCATCGAGCTCAAGTGGAACGCGCAAGGTTAAGGTTTGCTCTTGATAGGGTTTCTTTCTCACCAGTCTCATAGTGTTGTTGGAGACCGGTTTATAGTTTAGTTGCCGTACTATCAAGAGGGCTCTCGAGTGAGTAACTCGATCGTATCGTTCGGAGAGAGCTCAAACCTTTGCATCCTTGCATCATCTTTCTTGGTTGATTATTTGGATCTTATCCATATGGTGTTTTAGAGCTTGTGCTTATTCTCATGACAAGCTCTAGTTCATCGAAAACGGATTTCGCATAGATCACTTGTTGCGTTTTCGAGTTTGGTGATTTTCTCGGTTTCTCATGTTGAGGTTTTGCACCTCTAAAAATTAAAGAAAATCATCCCCCTCTAGTTTCCATATTTTGTTGGGTAGCTCTTGTCGTCCTCTTTCCAACAAAATTGGTTTCACCTAAATCCGAGTTTCCTAACTCAAGTTGTTGCATTTTCCATATTGGAGGTTTTACCGGTTTGTCTTTTATAGATAGGTAAAACATTTATTCATTTGTTTCGGTCCTCCTTTGCTGGACTATGATGTTTCTATGCACATTGTTGTAGAGCTCGTTGTTGTGATTTCAACGAGCCCAAGATCATCGAAATCGGAGTCCGGATGCAAAAGTTCTTAAGGTTTTCGTATCGGGTGTTTGGGTAAAAACAGGGAGGCCGGCACTGCCGCTGGGAGCACCCCGGCGCTGCCGCCGGGAGCACCCCGGCACTGCCGGCCAGTTGCGATTTTGGCCCCAACGGGCAGAAATCTGAGACCCCTATTTAAGGCCTTCTTCCTCCTCTCTCTCCCCACTTCTTCTTCCTCCTTTTGCTCTCCACCATTGTTGACCTTGAGAGCTTGCCATATCCCTCTACTCCTCCAATGATTCTTGAATCCTTTTGAGGGAAAAGGAAGAGGAGATCTAGATCTACATTTCTACCAATCAAATCCATCTCTTTGTGAGTGGAACCCTCTAGATCTTGATCTTGGTGTTCTTTGTGAATTCCTTTGTTCTTCCTCTCTTATTCCCCCAATAGCTTTTGTAGCTTTGGTGCATTTTGAGAGTGAGGGACTTGCCATTGCATTTGGTGCATCGGTTTGAGTTCTCCACGGTGATTCGTGGAAGTGAAAGCAAGAAGGTTGTTACTCTTGGGTTCTTGGAACCCTAGACGGATTCTAGGCCTTTGTGGCGATTTCTTGGGAGCCTCCAATTAAGTTGTGGATGCGTGCCCCAAGCTTTGTGTAAGGCCCGGTTTCCGCCTCGAAGGAAATCCCTTAGTGGAACTGTGACATAGGCCTTTGTGGCGAGGTCACCGGAGAATAAGGTGAGGCGCCTTCGTGGCGTTCGGTGTGTGGTGTGAGTACCACATCTTGGGGTGAGGCCTTTGTGGCATTGGTGTGCATCGAGCAACCACACCTCAAGGTGAGGCCTCTTGTGGCGTTCGGGAGCACTAAGCCACCGCACCTCTCCAACGGAGATTAGCACTCCCAAGAGTGTGAACTTCGGGTTTAATCATCGTCTCCCGCGTGCCTCGGTTATCTCTATACCCGAGCTCTTTACTTATGCACTTTACTCTGTGATAGCCATCGTGCTTGAAGTTATATATCTTGCTATCACATAGTTGCTTGTATTGCTTAGCATAAGTTGTTGGTGCACATAGGTGAACCATAGCATATAGGCTTTGGGCTTGACAAAGTAAACGCTAGTTTTATTCCGCATTTGTTAAGCCCATCTCGTAAAAGTTTTAAACCGCCTATTCACCCCCCCCCCCCCTCTAGGCGACATCTGTGTCCTTTCATGCTTGGATGGTGATAAGACTTCGCTGAGGAAATATATTGGTCGTTGGACTCCATGAATTTTTCCTTCTTCTTCTCGTTCTACCACGAGAACGGTGCTAACCACTTGAGGTGTGGCCGCAATGTACAACATCAAAGGTTCTTTTTCTCGTGGCGCCACTAGTACTGGTGGTGTTGAGATTGTGTGCTTCAGATGCTCAAAGTCCTTGTCTGCTTCCTCGTTCCACTCGAACTTTTCTCCTCCTTGATAAGCGCGTAAAAGGGCAACGCTTTTTCTCCCAACCTTGCGACAAATCTGCTCAAAGCTGCGACTCATCTAGTTAGCTGATGTATCTCTTTGAGCTTGGTTGGTCTTCTCATCGTCAGGATAGCTTGTATTTTCTCTGGATTGGCCTCGATTCCTTTAGCTGACACCAAGTATCCGAGGAGTTCTCCCGCAGGAACACCAAAGGAACATTTTGCCGGGTTTAGCTTGAGATGGAACTTGTCGAGGTTGTCAAAAGTCTCCCGAAGATCATCAATGAGGGATGACCCTTGCTTTGTTGTGATGACTACGTCGTCAATGTATACTTGGAAGTTTTTGCCGATTTGCGTGGCGAGGCATTTCTGCATCATCCTTTGATATGTGGCTCCTGCGTTTTTTAACCCGAAAGGCATTGTTCTGTAGCAGAATACACCATAAAGGGTTATGAAAGTTGTTTTGACTTCATCCTCTTCTTTTAGGAGGATCTGATTGTAACCAGAATACGCATCCAGGAAGGAAAGATGTTCGCAACCTGCCGTGGAGTCGATAATTTGATCGATAATCGGGAGGGGAAAGTGATCCTTTGGACAATGTTTATTGAGACACATGAAATCAATGCACATGCGAAGGACTTCAATGTTTTTCTTTGGGACTAGCACTGGGTTAGCGACTCACGTGGCCTCGGTGTGTAGTTCTTTGATGAAAGCCGCTTCTTTGAGTCGACGGATCTCAGATAACATAACTTTGCGGTTCGGCTCGGAGAAACGCCGCAAATGTCGTCGAATTGGTCTAGCTCTTGGATCTAAATTAAGAGGGTGCTTGGAAAGTTCTCTGGGTACTCCTGGCATGTCAGCTGGGCACCATGCGAAGATTTCCCAGCGCTCACGGAGGAACTCGATGAGCGCGCTTTCCTATGCGCTATCCAAGTTGGTTGCGATGGATGTCGTCTTTTTTAGGATCTGTCGGATGGATCTGTACTTCCTTGGAATCCTTGGAGGTGTCGAAAGCTTGCTCCTACAAGGATCTACATCCGTCTGGTAACACGTCATAGTTCATGGTTAACTTAGATGCCTCGTATTCAGCTTGCATTCCAAATGTTTTGGAAAGCTTGTGAAAGTCCTTGTCGCACTTATCTGCCAGGGAAAAACTTCCTTTGACAGTTATTGGGCCCTTAGGTCCGGGGATCCTCCACAACAGATATGTATAGTGCGGCACAGCCATAAACCTAGCGTATGCGGGTCATCCCAAGAGGGCGTGATATTGCGACGGCCAGTGATGACCCACAAGTATAGGGGATCGCAACAGTCTTCGAGGGAAGTAAAACCCAAATTTATTGATTCGACACAAGGGGAGCCAAAGAATAATTATAAGCTTTAACAGATGAGTTGTCAATTCACCTGCACCTGAAAATAGACTTGCTCGCAATAGTTTATCAGTAGTAACAGTTTTATAGCAGTGGTAGTAGTGAAGTAACAGCAGTAGCGAAATAAAAAACAGCAGTAGCGATGATTGCAATAGACAGTAGGATTAAAATACTGTAGGCACAGGGATGGATGAACGGGCGTTGCATGAATGAGAGAGTCCATATAATAGCAAGACATAGGCATTGCAAGTAATAATGATAAAAGCATCCTAGCATAATATAACCATAGGCATGTGTTCCTATTTAGTCGTGCGTGCTCGCGATGAAAAACTTGCACGACATCTTTTGTCCTACCAGCCCATTGCAGCGGGGCCTCAAGGGAAACTACTGGTAATTAAGGTACTCCTTTTAATAGAGTACCGGAGCAAAGCATTAACACTCCGTGAACACATGTGATCCTCACATCATAGCCACCCCCTTCGGTTATCCCAATTATTGTCACTTTGGGGCCTCGGGTTCCGGACAACAATGTGTGTATACAACTTGCAGATATGATCAAAAACAATAATTATCATCATTAATCAATAACATGTTCAGATCTAAGATCATGGCACTCGGGCCCAAAGTGACAAGCATTAAGCACAACAAGTTGCAACAATGTCAAAAATACTAACAATGGATACTAGGCACTATGCCCATAACAATCTTATAGCCATAACATGACCAATCTCATCCAATCCCTACCATCCCCTACAGCCTACAGCGCGGAATTACTCACACATGGATGGGGGAATCATGGATGGTTGATGGAGAGGCGTCGGTGATGGCGATGGCGATGATCTCCTCCAAATCCCCGTCCCGGTAGGGTGCCAGAACAGAGTTTCTGGTCCTCGGATTGGGGTTTCTGGTGGAGGCAGAGCAGCGAAACTCTTTCTAGAAAAACGTCGACCCCCCCTCGGTTTTCAGGTCAGGAGGCTTATATAGTGCGAAGGAGAGGTCGAGGGGTGGCCGAGGCGGCCAGACCACCCCTAGGCGCGGCCAAGGCCTGTCCAGCGCCTAGGGTAGGTGTGGACCCCTCGTGGCCCCCCTCCGTCTCGTCTTTTGGCTTCGTGAGTCTTTAGGTGAAATATGAGTTTTTCTATATTTTCCGGGAATTTTCCTGAAAGTTGGATTTCTGCACAAAAACGAGACACCAGAGCAATTCTGCTGAAAACAGCGTTAGTCCACGTTAGGTGTATTCAAAACACACAAGCTAGAGGGCAAACAACAGCAAAAGTGTTCGGGAAAGTAGATACGTTTTGGACGTATCAACTCCCCCCAAGCTTAGCTTATTGCTTGTCCTCAACCAATTCAGTGACTACTGAGTGCGATAAAAGAAACTTTCACGAACCTATTTGCTTCATATGATGTATATATTCTCACTACATGATCAAATGCTCAGGCAATTCATAATAAGAAGCATGCAACTAAGGATACTCAATAGTTATGCAAGTCATGAAAGGATACCAACAATAATAAGCAACATGAAACATAAGTATCTGCAGGATTGCAATGTTCATAATATGATATGATAAAGTGGTATCTCACTTTCCCTATTTGTGGTACAAAACATAAATGCCGGGGCACCTCTGAAGTTGAACAGAAGACTAGAAGTAAAAATATCGAAAGATTCAAGCATCAAAGTTGTACCACAATTAATCTTATTCTGGGACAAGCACATTAAACTGAGAATGACAGCTATGCTTTCAAGAAAATGCTCGGAGAGCGGATGGTGACTCAACATAAAAGTAAGAGATTGGCCCTGCACAGAGGGAAGTAAGATTGCTCATGTGCTAGAGCTTTTCATTTTGAATGCATTAGGAGTGTTGAAAAAATATATTTTGAGAAGTGCAACTCATGTCAACAGTAGTGATAAATAATATGGCTCATGCATAAAACTTCCTATAAGTTTGCTTGCCTCATGCATAATATACTAATAGTGCTCACACCTTGTCCTAATTAGCTTGGATTTTCATCGCATACATATGTTTCAACCAAGTGTCACAAAGGGGTACCTCCTTGCCTCCTGTATAAAGGTCCTAGGAGATGAATCTCATTTGATTTCTCAATTTTGATGAATCTCAACTTTTTGGACATCCATACCGGGAAAACAAGGACAACAGATATTTGGACTTTTGTCCAGCTGAAACTTCCACCATGTGAACATGGCTTTAGTTGGTGGCCCAAAGTTCCTCTCTAACAATATGCATACTCCAATCTTTTCAACTCAAGGTAAATCTCCCTTACTTCAAACAAGATGAGCATGCATAGTAATTCACACGATATTCAACAAGGGCATATTGATGGTGTTCCCCATGACAGCATGGTTATCACACAACAAGCAACTTATAAGAACTAATAATGCATAAGTAACATAATCCTTACCACAATAGTTTTTTAGACTACTTTCCCATGAGCTATAAATTACACAAAACAAGTGATAATTTTTTTGAAGGTTTAAAGGTAGCACACAAGCAATTCACTTTGGAGTGGCAGCGAAATACCACATATAGGTATGTATGGTGGACATAATTGACACTTTGGTTTTTAGTGGTTGGATGCACGTGTAGAGCTTAGTGCAAGCGAAGGCTAGCAATAGACTAGGAAGCGACAATCAAGAAAGCAGTAGCTGTCATAATCATGCTTGCGACAGATAAAATTAACGGAAGCATAAAAGCAATACAAGAACTCCGAGGCAAGATAAATCATTGAGGCTTAAATGACTTTTGTTTTAGTCTTATGCATGCTTGAGCATGTGCCAAGTCGATTTAAATGAAGCATTCAGAGGAGGATACCACAATGTCATACCATTATATGAATAGAGCAATGCAAGCAAACATCTATATGACATGTTACCTAATATTAGTAAATTGAAACTAATCATGAGAGAGCATAAACTACTGAGTATCATTAAGTAGCATACACCTTACACAAACAAACTAAGCATATCCACATAAATGATTATATGTACAAAAATGAAAACAAATAGAGTTTATACCAGCCTCTCACCAGAACTCGAATTATCGTGACCATCACTATTGCTCTTCACTTGTGTGACTTGAATAATATGAAATGATAACCAAGCTCCAATGAAGTCACGGAAGACCGTTGAACCCTACAGCAACCTTACAAAACCAAAGAAGAACAACAAATATTTTTGGGTTTTCGATTTTTTAATCAACACACAAAGCAAAATCTTTTTGGATTTTCGAATAGCAAACCATAATGAGAAGGTGAAGCAAACTAAAAAGAAAATGAAGAGAAACAACAGAAATATTTTTGGTCTTTTTGTATTTTGGAGAGTAGAAACAAAAGCAAGAACAACAAAAAGAAAGAAAACTAACATAAACACGCAAATGCAACAAGTGGTAGAAATCTGCCAACCCAGAATAGCAGGCAAAGATCGATTTTTCTGAAAATGTTCTGTAGCTCATGTCGAAAAGTGCTCAACTAACGAAAGTTAGATAACAACCTGGGGAATATGCTCAAAAATTGAAAGCTCAAAATTCCATTCTAGCTATTTACACGAATTTTTATGGTGACAGCACAGAATCTGTTTTTAGACAGCAACTTCCCAAATTCTTACCTCCTTCCTATTAGAGGCTATCCTTGGTATAAAAACGAAATAAATAGGCTAAAGAGAGGTTATTACAGTAGTAACAACTTCCAAGATTCAAATAAGGAGAAATTACAGAAATAAACTAACAAGAACAAAAAGAAAGCGAAACATGGATATACAAAGTTCCGACGGAATATGATATGTAGATGAGTGAGATGTCGGTATACCTCCTCCCCCAAGCTTAGGCTTTTGGCCTAACTGGAGATCAACCCCAGGGTGAGTAGTGGCTCCAGGATGGTGGGTCATCCCTAGCATGATCGTACCCCGGACCTCGTGAGGAAGAAGAAGCTGAAGGCCCATAGTCATAGTCAGGTTGCTGATATGGGAACCCAGCAGTGTTGGAGGGCTCGACGAAGTTATCTTCGGCCTCCCCTCCATCGTCTTGTACATGTCGCCCCTGCTCCTCTATGTATGTGTCAAGCTCTTGTTCCGTGAGTGACCATCCTTCCCTGGCATCAAGGTTAAGCAAAAGGGGCGCATGCAAATTGACTAGACAATCGGTCTTAGTTACCCACCGAGATAATGATTTTCTTTTGAAAAATGTAATTTCATAAGGTAGGTAGCCAATGTTAGCTTGGTAAGAAACAAATTGATGTTGCATCATTGAATTAAGATCAAGCATCTCTAATGGAAATTGAAAGTCCAAAGCATGTGGAACTAGACCGTGAAAGGCTAATAAACGAGAGGCAATGAGGCCTCCACAAACTCCCCCTTTTTCACGATTAATAGTAAGACGGGAGGCTATCAAAGCACCAAAATTATACTCTTTATCTTGTTTCAAGGCAGTAGCTAGGAAAGCTAAATCATGAGAGGATAATTTTCTTGCAACCTTTCTAGCTAGAACACACTTAGTAATAAAATAAGCAAAATACCGAATAGAGGGAAGTTGAATGCTTCGGATTTTACCATCCTCCTGTGAGAAGCTCCTCCCCTGACAAATTTCTTTGTAGAGTTCCAGCAATGGCTTGGGTTGCTCCTTGATTTTTCCGCATGATCCCCATTGTGGCACTCTGATAGCTGCACAGAAATCATCAAGAGGCAAATCGACAGCTATATTATATATTTGGGATTTCTATTTTCGTGCCCTCGGTTCCTTAGTTGTGCTCAGTTTTCCCCAGCCCCTTAGTTTTTCCTCAGTTTTCCCCAAAACCTTGTCTGAAACCCGCAGAAGGAGGTCGGACGGAAGGAATCCCGTTAGTTGACGTTGGTTGGTGCTGGCAAGTGGGGCCGCTGTTGGTGCCCCGCAGTGGACACGTCTTCACTTATCCAGATCATCGTGGGACCCACAACTTGTCCACGTTAAGTGCGCCGGACCCACAGCTTACCCAGGTGACCGTTGCAAAATGGGAGCCCGAGCCAGCCCCGCGCCCGTGCCCGTGCCATTGCTTCGCCTTTCTTTCTCCGCGCCCCATTGTTCTTCTTCTCCGCCAGCGGCAGCCCTTCTCCGGTAGGCGGGTGATGTCTAGTTTCTCTTCGACCTCCCGTTCTTCATGGCCGCAGTATGGACCCGTGCCTTTGACAAGATGCCCTGACTGCCCACGCCAGGAGCCTCTGAAGCGGTCGATCTGTAAGACGGACGAGAACGGCAACCGTGGACGTGAGTTCGTTGCATGCGAGAGCTTGCCATATAGAGAGGGGGATAAGGTTAGATCTCGCTCCAATTTCTCTGTTTTCTCTCGATTTTCTTGTTATTCCCTCGAATTTGGGATTTAGGGTTCACGTTGTTGTTTTCAGATCTTGAAGAAATGCAGGCATTTCGAGTGGATCGATGTGTACGTTCCGAGGCTTCAGTTGCAGGAATCAATTGGCGCTATTGGGGGGCGCAATTTGGGAGGGGGGGGACTTGCTGTAGAGAATGCGGCGGAGAGAGGAGCCGTTCCGATTAGGGACCTTCCGATTATGCCTAATGCTCCCAATGCAGAACTGGTGGAAGTGAAGGGAGAACTGAAGAAAATGAACAAGCGATTAAGGCAGCCGATCGAGTTGAAGAAGCAAGCTAATCTGATGGCTGGTTGTTTTTTTTGTTGTATAATTACGATCGGATTCTTATCATTGCTCACTGTGCGCTAGAAGTTGTTACAAGGGATACCTTGTTACAAATCCATTATTCAGTTACATGTACTTGTAGTTGTTTTCAAAGTTAGTGTGTGCATTCACCGAAATTACCAACTATATTCCCTAAAAGAAAAGGAAAGCTAAAGATCGTTGATAATTGTTAGAGGGGTGACAAATAATGCAATCACCGAAATCCGCAAATATGTATGCCTCATGTTTATACCAAAATTATACCACTTTTAGGCCTTTCCAAAATACCAATACCATATCCCAAACTATATTCCCTAAAAGAAAAGGATAGCTAAAGATAGTTGATAATTGTTAGAGGGGTGACAAATAATGCAATCACCGAAATTCGCAAAAATGTATGCCTCATGTTTATAACAAAATTATACCACTTTTAGGCCGTTTCAAAATACCAATACTATAACCCAAACTATATTCCCTAAAAGAAAAGGACAGCTCAAGATAGTTGATAATTGTTAGAGGGGTGACAAATAATGCAATCCCCGAAATCCGCAAATATGTATGCCTCATGTTTATACCAAAATTATACCACTTTTAGGCCTTTCCAAAATACCAATACCATATCCCAAACTATATTCCCTAAAAGAAAAGGACAGCTAAAGATAGTTGATAATTGTTAGAGGGGTGACAAATAATGCAATCGCCGAAATCCGCAAAAATGTATGCCTCATGTTTATAACAAAATTATACCACTTTTAGGCCTTTTCAAAATACCAATACTATATCCCAAACTATATTCCCTAAAAGAAAAGGACAGCTCAAGTCATTGCATTCTCCACCGACAGAGAGAGAGAGATGGGTGGCCACGAAGAGAGAGAGAGAGAGAGAGAGAGAGAGGTTGCCACGAAGAGACGGATAGGGGTATACTGCCCGTTAGATCAGTGGATCAACGGTTCGTGGAGTCGATCCGTGTGACAACGGCTCAACCAATCAGGATAAGTTTGGGCTTCTCAGAGCATTTGTGACAGTACTTGAGGGCAAAACTGAGTAGTACTAAGAATCCAAGGGCACATAAATAGTAAATAGACTAAGGGATTCAAACAAAAGAATTACAAAATGAAAAATGTGTGTTTTGTACAATATAATTCATATTGGGCTACATCAAATTATTTGCAATTCAAATATACATGAGTGTGACAATTATGGCATCATTTAGACAAACTATGTTTTGGGAAAGATGTTTTGCAAAGGGGTTTGGGTGGAAAACCATGCATCTTCATAGCTACACTAGTGATTCTGAGAAGTGGCAATTTGTGGTAAAACTTGATTTATATATGTTTGTTAAGGTTTTCTAGGTGGCAGGTTGCGTACGAAGACTCCATGAGTAGTTGCCACTATGTTTTTATTTTTTTGGATTTTTTTGCGCATGAAATGACTCAATTAGCTATGTTAATCTCATTTGTTGACTCTCTCGTTGACCAGCTACCCGAGGGTAAACTGAGTATATTGCACTTGCCGGTCTAAGTCCTCGAGGGGAAAACTGAGTACAGATAAAATTTCTGTATAAGGCCTGAGGTTATAACTGAGTACACCAAACGTCCCAGGGTTAGACTCGGGTAGCGGTGCACGCTGCAGCCGTGCATAGCGGACGCGTGTTGCCGTGCATAGCGGACGCGTGTTGCGGTACACGCCACCTTCGTCTTTATAGAGCCCCTCTTTCTCTCCCTCGACGCACGTTCTCACTGGCTCACTGCAACCGCCTCTCCTGTCCCATCATCTTCTCCACAACCGAAGAAAAAACCCCGAAGAAAACCGCCGGCGATGGAGAAGAATGAGATGCCCATTGTCGGCACATCAGCCGCCGCCCCCGTCCAGGCCCCTGTCGCTGCTTCCATCGTAGCAGCCGGCGCATCGGCCGCCGCCCCCGTCGATTGGGACCCGTACGAACCAGTGCAGTACGACGCGCCGGAGAACCCCTACGACACCACCATCGTCGACAACGAGCCGGAGGTAACCCTTTGTTCCCTTGTTCTTATCTCATTTCAATCATTTTGTGTTAGATCTACCGTTATTACGGTTCGTCTGTTCCTAGTTCAATCCTTTTTGTTAGATCTTGCGTTATTACTGTTCGTCTGCTCCTAGTTCGATCCTTTTGTGTTAGATCTTGCGTTATTAGTGTTTGTGATTTGCTTTTGTTTAAGATTTGTGCCGATGATGATGAATATTTGGGCATAAATTGATTCAGGGTTTGGTCAGTAAACAATTGGTGTGTACAAATTTGTTGTGCATGATCTTTGGTTTGCTGACTCAAATCCTGGATATAAGTGTGTCCAATGTAACTGAGGCTACCTCTTTTTTTCGAGCCCATATTATCATGCATGATTTTTTGTTCACTCTCTGTTCCATCATCGTTGCAATTGACTCCGTGTTTTTTGCACGATCTTTGGTGCTACGTGACAGGTGCAGCAAGCGACGTCGGCCGACGACGAGTCCTTCCACACCAAGACTCGTCACGTCCTCAGAGGTTGCAGTCCGGCCATTACGATGGCCCTTTTGCTCGAGGCATTTACAAGTGCCCCTTCGCAACATGAAGCTCCGCGCCACCGACTTCAACTCCCTGGTGAACCATGCTGAATCCATTGGCAGATGTGGCGCTAGAGTTGGAAGGACCGTGAACGTGCATGCGTACATGGCCAAACACAAAGCACTTGGGATTCACCTGCGCAACCTCCAAGCGAGTCACACGCGCTACCTGGAGGCGTTGAACGTGCCTACTGCACTCTCTGTATGTGACTGCTCTATCTGTAGAGCAGCTTAATTTCATGTAAAATGTAGCTTATGTTGGATCTATCGGTACTACTTTTGGATCTGTCCTGAATATATCTATGCTATGTTGGTTGCTGTATGCAGCTTATCCTATATTTTTTCTCTGGATTTGTGCCCTAGATTTCCTACCTGATTGGGTAAAAACGAAGGCATAAAGAAATGAATGGCGTTAAAAAACAGAAGGAGAAGCTGCTCTAGATTTGCTACCAATTTGGGCTATCAAATATGAATGAGATCGAGCGATAGAGAGGAAAAAGGTACATTGAAAACTGCTAATCTGGGCGAAAGAGACAGAAACCACTCGTGCCCCCGTCCCGGACCCACACGCTACGGCCCCACACGCTACGGCCACACAAACACGGCCTCGTCCTGTCCCACGCGGTCCCTTCCTACCAGCCCCACACGACGCGGTCCCACACGACGCGACCCCACAAACGACACGACCCCACTCGTCAGCACGGAACGGTCAACTTAACGGATTCCTTCCGTCCGAGCTCCTTCTGCGGTTCAGACAAGGGCTTGGGGAAAACTGAGGAAAAACTAAGGAGCTGGGGAAAACTGAGTACAACTAAGGACCTGAGGGCACGAAAATAGAAATCCCTATATATTTTGCAATGAACCATGGGGTTAGGCAATTTCCAACTAAATCTGAAATCCTGCACCACAGATATAGTTAGCTTAACATGTTGGTATGTTTCACCATCAATAAAACTTTTCAACCCTGCATTGGAAACCAAAGTCCGAAAATCCTGCAGAATTCATGCAGCACTCATGAATTCCACACATGGATAAAGAGAAGGAAAAACTCCTTCCTCCCGGTGAACCTTCATGACTTCATTCAACTCCAATTCATGTTGATTGAGTTGGTATGCATTGCCTTCCATCTCTGAAATTTTTAACAAACCTCATAAAAAATGATTTTAAGACAAACAAATGAAGGAGAACACTATGGAGACTTATAAGAGGACTAAACATGAATCAAAATAACTTAATCCATCATAATACAAGCATGCAAGCTCACTTATCATGTCATCTACAGCAGCAAAATATTCAAGATATACTCCACCAATCAAAATTTTACTTGGATAATCGATGATGTTGAAAATGCCATCGAGATCAGAACCTTGCAGCGTCCAATTCCCACAGACGGCATCAATTGACGAGGGATTAACTCGTCAATGCCTACAGATTGTAGACTTAGGATTTCGTAAGAAGTAAAGGGCAAGTAGATCTCGAAGGTTCAGCCGAACAAATGTGCTCAACTGAAGATTATGGTGGCTAGGGTTAAAATGATTTCGATCCCTCCTTTCTCCCTCAGCTTCCCCTTTATATAGGAGGCGAAGCCGAGGCTTTTCGTGTCGTACAAGTTACAAACTGTTCGAGCTGTGTTGGGCCTTTTCTGTATTGATACAAGTTTCCTATTACAATTCTATTTTCTTAACCCGAAGATCCTTAACCTTCTGGGCCTCCAAAGCTCCGAGTTCATGCGCTTCATACTTTCTTATAGACCCAGGGTACTTTATTCGGCATGCCTGTTAGGCATACCTACGTCAGAGGGGTTGGGTTGTGTCAGCTTTTTCCTTTATTTTCTAGATTTGTTTTTCAAAACGAAATATCTTGAGAACTGTAAGTCCAAATTACGATCCGTTTTCACTTTTAAGATCATCGCGTCGAGATCTTCAAAACTGATTCCATGTTGATAGGTTTTGGGATATTTTTTTTCCATACTTCTAATACTAGTATGGTTGTATTTGAGGTATGTACCTAACTATACTTGTGCTTAAACTAATAAATACTTGTGTTTTTAGTGTATTTAATTCAGTTTTTCTCTTTACTCAGTAATTGTACTTGCTCGTGTGCGCTATTGTACCCGTGCTTCTGTATTTGTATTTCCTTGTGTGCGCGACTGTAATTCTGTACCAGTGTTTGCTCGTGTGCGATTGTATTTCTGTATCTGTAATTGCTCGTGTGCGCAACTGTACTTCTATACTTGCTCGTGTGTGTGATTGTATTTCTGTATCTGTTACTTGCTCGTGTGTGCGACTGTACTTCTGTACATGTATTTGCTTGTGTGCGCGACTGTACTTCTATAACTATATTTGCTTGTATGCGCGACTGTACTTTTGTACTTGTACTTACTGGTGTGTGTGACTGTATTTATGTACATGTACTTGCTCGTTGGCGTGATTGTACCTGTACTTGTTGTACGCGCGCGTACCTATACTTGATGTACTCGTGCTCTGTATTTAACTGTACTCGTGCGTTGTCCATAACTGTGCTTGTATGTTGTATAGACCAGTGCTCGTATTTATCTGTTAGTGTACTCATGTTTATACGTAATTATAATTGTAGTATATAGATAGAGATGCAAAGACTGTACTTCTTTATTCAACTCGTACTGCTTGGTACAACTACAAAAACCATACAACGATGGAAGCAATTGATTTGATTGCAAACATGTGCTAAACAACTAGCTAGGATGGGTGCATGCAGTGGTGCCTGTTGCGTGACCAGGCAGACGTGGACGTACGTACGTGTGCGGGGAGCGCAAGTGCGTGTACTCGTCCGTCGCCCGGGAGCGCAGGAAGGCAACTCGCGCGTACTTGTCTGCGTCGTCCAGGAGCGCAGGAACCAAGCTGCACGTACGGGCGATCGCTAGTAAGTTTCGCGGGACAACACTTTCCTTCACCAAAGTCGGTCTCTAACTAGTGGTAGCCTGCAAAATAGAATTCTATGTTAAAATAGAACTCTACTCCTACTAAGATATGATCAGCCATCATGTTAAAACAGAACGTCTGGCGATCGCTTGGCCGAGCAGCACGCCTGCGCCTGCGTGTCACGTGCGAGAGATCGATCACCGAAACCCCGAGATGCCTGTGTGCTGCGTCCGCGGGAGTCCCGATCGATGCGAGACGTCTCTGCAGGTAAACTCGCGAACTCTCGCCTCGATCGATAGGAGCCGCGACCATGCTCACGGAAATTCCTATTCCCCGCCCAGCAGCGGGGCGGATAAAGGCCCGCACGCGTGCAGGACGGAGTGGGCCGAGGACCATCTTATTCGGTTTTCTGTTTTACGGTGGTTTGGTCAGTTTTTCGTTGGTTTTTTTTTTTTTGGTTTTTGTTAGTTTTTCCTTTTTCCTTTTTTCTTTTTCTGGTTTTCTGGTTTTATTTTTTTATTTTTCTGTTGTTGAACTTTTTTCCAATTTAAGCAAATTTTGAATTCAATTAAATTTTAAATTGGAGCAAATTTTAGTTTGGAGTAATTTTCAAATTCGGGCAAATTTTAAATTGGAGAAAATTTTGCTTAGATTCGAAAAACTATTCGAATTCAAATTTTGCTTAGATTCAAATTTTTCTTAGGTTAAAAAGTTTGCTCAAAATTCGAAATTTGTTCAAATTTTGCTCAAATTCAATTTCCTTCAATTTGGAAGACAAAAAATGTTGCGAATAGTGCCGGGGTTGGTGTTCGAGCTCGGGTTTCCACCGAAGTGACAAGGGTTGAAACCACTGAGATACATCTAGTTTCATGTACAAATGTTAAAGATATATGATCTTACTTATTTGCAGTGAGCGAACGAGCTAATGGACCAGCCCACCCGGGATCGCCTGCTGGTGATGCTACCCTCACGCGGTTTAGGGGCTCCCTCTGCTCACCTTGATCGGGGGCGGCCTAGAGTGGGCCGACCCTGATACACCACATTCAGCCCACCCTAATGCCTAGGTCTTTTTTTAATGGTAAGTGCTTCTAAAAAAACTGTCATGTATTCCTATGCATTAGGGTAGGCCCATTGGGCTCCGCCCCTGCTCCTACCACAGAACATGAACCAGGAGTGGACCATCTTCCTCGCCGTCGGGGACGGACCACTTGGGACGTAGGAGACAAGTGATACCTGTTAGATGCACAACTGCCTCCCCAAAGGAGGTAGACAAGCCGGCGCTGCTATTGTAGATGTTGAGCTAGGACTCCCCAAAGGAGGCAAGATGGTGATGGCCGTCGGAAAGCCACCGCGGATGAGCTCCTGAACATCTTCTCATGAGAAGCAACACCTTGAACTCCCTTGTGACCACCACATCCGTCAGAAAAGAACAACATGGCTACCTCCCTATTTCCACCTCCATGGTGGTGCAACCTATTTGCATGTCTTCTTGTTTTGGTTCTAGCTCTCTTGTGGGCATCCAACCGACGGGAACCGAGTCGAGGCCCCGCTTGAGCCGAGCATGGGAGGGGTCTCCATGGATAGGCAGGACTCAGGATGGTTGTTATACTTGATAGAGAAAGGGGAGCGGTCCGGATGGCTGCAACCTCACGTCTCCTCCTACCTCCGGGCCTCCTCCTTCAGGCAGTTTAGCTGAATCCTAAGCGGCACCTCTGTGAGGGCTTTGAGGTTGGGAATGGAGACGGAGCCACGGAGGAGAGGAGAAGATAAAATTCGTATATGCAGAAAGAAGAGAAACGATAATGATGGACTTGATTATTAGTGTAATTATTCACTTTTTGGTCCGATTAGTTGCTTAATTGCATATATTAGTTGCTTAATTTCATGAAATTGTTGCCTACTCAATTAACCTCTCTTAATAGGATTTGTTTATGTTACATTTGTTCCTATGAGTTGCCCAAAAAATTTACCGCGCGAGTGAGCACGCTTCCTTTTGGGCGCCGCTGAGTGCACTCTATAAAACATGGCCCCTCCAACCGCCAGGCATTTTAGCGTGCCTTTTCCCGCTCCCGCTCCCGCGCCCTCGTCGCTCCCGCCAGGGACGGAGCCAGGATTTGAGTATGGGGGAGGGGGGCAAAATGCCAATGATCTCAAATTAAATATAGTATGTCGACATATCAAGGCCACCAAGAAAATTATTTCAGTAATTAACATAGAACGTAATGCGGAGAAATGCCACCGCCATGCTGCCGCGATGCCGTTTGAGCTCGGGGTACCGCGGCATCCACGAGCGACCCAACGGAACCTTCTATGTGGAGATTCGGACAGGCGACGAGCGCATCGGCCTCGGCACGTTCGAGACCGCGCACAAGGCGGCGCGCGCGTACGGCACCGTGACCTGGCACCTCGGGCGCCCACGCTAGTTGATGAACTTCCGCGACGTCTGGATGCGCCAGCAGGCTGAGGACCTCGCACCACCGCCGCACCTCGTCACGCAGGAGGAGCAGCGCCGCCAACGAGAACTGAAGCGCCGCGTTCTCATCGCCGAGCAGGACAAGCGCGCGGCTTGAGTGGGCGGATCGCTTCCCCGAGGACGTCACCGCCGAGAAGAAACACTTCGCCACATGCAAGGCGGCGCAGAAGACCGCGAAGAAGGAGGAACGCCTCTTCCAGAGGGCCGAAAAGGCGGCGAGGCGCGCCTTCATCGAGGCGCAGATGGACGGTCCGCAGACCATCTCCGACAACGATGCCCGCTAGGCCGATCAGTTCTCGTCGACCACGACACCGGACTCATCCGATGTCGAGTTGCTAGATTAGGTTTATTTTTTCTGCACTAGTTTGTAAAATGATAAGGCGAGGTAGGGGTTGCCCTCGGGATTAAGCAGCATTGGTAGCCTATGGCTCTTGTTAAGTTTCCTAACGGTGTTGTGAAGCTTTTTTTCCCATGTTGTAAAGTTGCTTACAGTTGCCTAGTGTTCTTGCGAAGTTTCTTATGGAAGAAGTGAAGTTTCCTACCATTGTTGTGAAGTTGCTTGTTTTACCGATGTTGTGAAATTGCTTACCGATGATGTTAAGTTGCCTACTAACATAGTGAAGTTGCCTATCGTTGTTGTGAAGTTGCTTGCTTTACAGATGTTGTGAAGGTTCTTAACGATGGTGTTAAGTTGCCCGCTAACAAAGTGAAGTTGCTTACCGATGATGTTAAGTTGCCCGCCAACGAAGTGAAGTTGCTTACTGATGGTGTTAAGTTGACCGCCAACGAAGTGAAGTTGCTTACCGATGGTGTTCAGTTGACCGCCAACGAAGTGTAGTGGCTTACCGATGGTGTTAAGTTGCCCGCCAACGAAGTGAAGTTGCTTACCGATGGTGTTAAGTTGCCCGCCAACGAAGTGAAGTTGCCTACTATTGCTTTAAAGTTGCTTGTTTTACCAATGTTGTGAAGTTGCTTACCGATGGTGTTAAGTTGCCTGCCAATGAAGTGAAGTGGATTACCGATGGTGTTAAGTTGCCCACCAATGAAGTGAAGTTGCCTATTGTTGTTTAATGTTGCTTGTTTTACCATTGCTGTGAAGTTTCTTACCGATGGTGTTAAGTTGCCCGTCAATAAAGTGAACTTGCTTACCATTGCTGTGAAGTTACTTGTTTTACCATGTTGTGAAGTTGCTTACCAATGATGTTAAGTTGATTGTCAACAAAGTAAAGTTGTCTACCGTTGTTGTGAAGTTACCTAATGCAGCTATAAATTTATGTTGTGAAGTTGCCTCTCATTGATGTGAAATTGGTTACCCTCCACCCTCCAATAATTCGGGCCTAGGAGTGGGTATCTGCCTTGTCTACTGGCGGGAGCGCTCTCCGTCGGTGCCTCTTCCGCCGGCCTTGTAGTTGTGTGACATGCCTCCGGCGGTGTGTTTATCTGGTGGCGGTGGATTCGAGCGCCAGTGCTGGCTAGGGTTGGGAGGATTTGGGCGGAGACGGTGAGGCGGGTTTTTTTTTAACCCGGAGTTGCATTCATAACACGCGGGGAGTTAGGCCGCAGCCGCGTGTATGGCGTCCGATCGTCGGGTTCCGGCGACGACCGACAATACACGTCTGAAAAATGCGACTTGCGCCTTTTCTTTCTGACGAGCAGGCCACACGGACGTTTTCCTACGTGGCGCGAGGCGCCGACGCGCCCAATTCACACCTAACGCATAGGGGCTGGCACGGGGTTGCCGGCGATTTTATTGAGCTCAAACCCGCGCCGACGCTTTATTAGACGCGTCGGTATGAGCCCAATTTTACCGCCGGCCCTCAAATAGCTATTGAAGATGCTATTGGGCTCGCCGATAGAGATGCTCTAACATATGTACTCCATACACAACTTCAGATTTTGGTAACGGCACTGTCCAAAATTAACTACAGTTTATTGTTAGTGAACCAACTAGCACATTTTTGAGCAACTATTATTTGCCTTTAGCCAACAAATTGGTATTGCTGGGCAACTATTACGTGATTTAAGGCAAATAAATTGCATTCTTAGGCAAGTGTCAACTTTGTTATACGTGGGACCTGCCGGCCCCTTCATTCTCTCTTCATCGTTATCTTCTTCGTGGACATATCTCCTTCCTTCCCGATTTTCCTCTGCCTCCCCGTCAATGCTGCCCACGCCGTAGATTTCGGCCGCCGCTGGCCTCCTCTCCCAATTCCGTTCACCAACACGGCCTCACCAGCTTCCTCTCCTCCTATTCCCTACCGGAGATACGCCATTCCACCACCAACTAATCCCCGTCCGACCCTAACATTGCGAGGAGAGGAGCCGAAGCACCACTTCGATGGTGGCGTAGGTACCGCCGCCTCCTCCTGCCACGGTCGGTACTTCACCGTCATACACCTCTCCGGTCCCCAGCCACCTCCATTTGTTGTCCGGTACGACAACAGTGTATGCACGGCCGGAGTATCTCCGTCTCCAATTTCTAGCCTGTATATATGTGATTGGCGAGGGCAGCGCTGTGGGAGTGGTGGCCGGAGGCGGCGCGCGGTGTGGGGGTGCCGTTCGACGGTGGAGTAATTTAAGGCCCCGCCGTGGGCTTGGGGTGCTCAGGCGGAGACGAATCGGTCGGAGCGCCCACAGTGCTGGCCGACAAGAACTTTCCGCACTACGGGAGGACTGCACGTTGCCGTGCAACAAAATCACACGGCAAAGGGGCAAATCGGCTCGGCAAAGCCTTTGCCGTGCGGCCATGCACGGCAAAGAACGCTCGGCAACGATCCGGCCGGCAAAGCCATATTTGCCGTGCGTCGCGCGAAAATCGCACGGCAAAGGCTTCGCCGAGCGAGACAGCTTTGCCGTGCGCTGACACTGCTTTGCCGTGCAACTTTCTTTACCGTGCGCCTGAAATGTTTGCCGTGCGGCGCTCTTTGCTGTGCGCTTCTCCTCCAACACGCAGCTTTGCCGTGTTCTTCCCCTCCACCCCACACGGCAAAGGGCCCTACAGCATCACAACTGGCCAACGCAGTGCACAGGTGGGCGACCTTTGCCGTGTGTATGTGCACGGCAAAGATTGCCGTGTGCATATGTCTTTGCCGTGTGTATGTGCACGGCAAAGGTGCTGAAAAATTTCCAGATTTTTCTTGTTTCCCCATTAATCCCTGCATATGCAATTCACAAATACAAATATATATCCAGATACATATATAGCACAATATATAGAGCATTTGCACATCATCAACAACAAAGTTCATACAATAATAGTCCAACAAAGTCCATACAATAGTCCAACAAAGTCCAACAACAAAGTCTCCACCAACAAAGTTCATACATAGAATGGTCCAAGTCGCACAACAAAGTTCATACAACGAACATCAACCTTCGCCATTTCCGTGGCCACTTCCTTGTCCTTCTCCACTTCTTTGTCCTTCTCCACCTCCTCCTACAAGTTCATAGATGCATAAATGGCATGGAATGGCTAAAATTGACATGTAAGGCATGGGAGAACTAGAATTGACATGGAATGGCTAAAATTGAACATAATCGCTAAAATTGACATGAAATGGCTAAAATTCAACATAATGGCTAAAAATGATATGGAATGGCTAAAATTGACATGGAATAGCTAAAATTGAACATAATGGCTAAAATTGACATGGTGGAATGGCTAAAATTCAAGTACCACACAAGTGACATGGTATGGATAAATTATTAAGGCATGGGAGAACTAGAAGGTGTAGAAGAACTCACCTAGAAACTGCCCCAGGCTCCGGATGATGCCCGTATTGTTGACGTTCATCTGAGGTGTCAGGGGGCTCTGACTTGGCGGTCGCTGGAGGAGCGCCAACATGTGCGGATCAGGCGCGGGCTGCAATATCCAAAGTTCGGTTAGACAACAAACAAGATTGAGATGGAGATATTAAGTTAACCACTTACCCAGTTGAAGATAGGAGGACACGACGTGCTAGGAGCACTACTCCCCGGTAGAGAAGTCAGCACGGCCTGGTTCATGAACATCTGCTGGAACATCTGCTGTTGTTGTTGCATCTGCTGCAACATCTGCTGCTGCATCTGCATGCTGTCCCTAAGCTACTGCTGCATCTGCATCTTCTCCTCTTGGTTCCTCCGTTCCCTTTCTTCCATCTCCGCCTACGTTGTGTCGCCGTGATGTCATTAAGATTGCAATGGAAAACATGTAATGAAGCGTAGAGGATCGACGAAGAACTTACCCGTAACTTCTCGACAGCTAGATCCGAAGCCCGTGGGCGGGTCTCTACCCGAGGCTGCTCGCTCGTACGCCCACGACGGATCTGGCGTAGAGATGGAATGGTCCTTGGATCGACTAACCCGTCAGCAATCCATAGGCGGCCACCCTTCTTGCCTTGTCCTGCAAGCACCGCAACCTCAACGTCAAAGTCTTCGGTGGTTGGGTCGGCATCTTCGCCGTGCTTCTCCTTGAACTTCGAGCGGTACGCGCCACACTGGGCCTCCGCTAGCTCGTTGACCCACCAGGACCCCGTTTCAGGATGCTGCTCCCTCCTGGTCTTCGTCTTCTGGAAAAGGCCAAATAAGTTTGGTGACGCGCCTATCTTCACTTCCTGCAAAAGAGTACATGTAATTAAGTGAAGATGGACACCCTTGCGGGGTTAACAATAACGTGAAATCAAAGAATGAAGAAACCATTTGCTCACCTCTTCCTGCAAGGTAAGGGCCAAGTTCTTGCTGCCCTGGACATGTGATCCACCTCCCATCTCTAAACGCTTCTGCTTGCCCTCCTCGTGCTTCCGGAGGTACTCGGGGGGATGTCCACCATATGACCATCGCAACAAAGCACGCCTTGTCTTCCCCAACGTACGTAGGAGAGTTCTACATACACAAGATAGACCCATTATTACAACATAAACTACATGACAATGCGGAAATTAATAACACAGAAATGCTAATACCTGCAGGTACTGCCACGGTGCCATGACCGTATCCCGACAATCAGCCTTACTCATCCAAATTTTGCGCTCGGTGTGCCAGTTGCGGACGCACTGGACACGTGCCTCGTAGTGCATGCCAGTCACCCTCACCCTGCACAACTCGTGTACGATAACGTCGCACGCAGTTTCCTGACCCTCAGCCCTCTTGAAGTATTTCTGCAACCATGCACATAGGTAAAACAAGATGAATTAGAGCAACTATTGGTAGCCAAGAAGTGTTTGAATGCTAAGAAGCCAAAAGTCACGTACCCAGAAGTGGCGGACAACCCGCTCTTGCATGTTGTTGTACTTCCATGCAGTACCATCCGGGTCACCGGCTTTCAGGGGATATTTCTTGACAAAGTTCTTCCATGCAGTACCATCCGACGGATGTATCATCTTGCCACTGTCTAATCTGATCCCTTCTACAGCCCACCTCATCTGCTGGGCAGTGTCCTCGGTCATGAAGAGCCGCTAGATCCTCGGTAGGACTGGAAGATAGCGGAGGATATTCTTGGCAATCGTGGTCTGCCTCTTCTAACCATCACCATTGGTGTCAACCTCAAAGTACCTAGACCTATTGCAATGGATGCAATTATTTGTGTTAGCATGCATCCCTTTGGACAAGCGTGTATCTGCTGAGATGACATCTTAAGGTCACTGAGAAATTTGGTCGAATAGTAGAAGTTTTGCGGCAAGAGGTGCCCTTTCGGCAGAATGCTGCCAACGAGGACCAGAAGTTCATCGAACCCATCTCTACACAGATTCATGTGGCACTTAAGGCCAAAAGGCGAGCGATGGCATCTAGTTGGGTAACATCTGTATTTACGTGTAGGGGTTTCTGCGAAGCAAACAAAGCCTCGTAATACTTCTTTGTGTTTTCCTCCGGCTCCTCACTTGTCTCCGTATCCCTAGGTGTCTCCACCTCTACATGAGGGCTTTCAGGCACATTACCATTAGCCAAGTTCTCTAAGCACCTATCAAACCCAGTATCATATTCTCTCCTAGGCTGAATCTGCCGCACCTCCTTCCTAGCACGTTTCTTCGCCTTTTCTCCATGAAAAGTCCAAGTCTTGTAGGACGGTTTGAACCCGGACTTGATCAGGTGAAGACTCATAGTTTCCTTGTCCTGTGTTTTTTCGTTATCGCACTTACTACAAGGGCAAAAAACTGTCCTGGGTTTGCTAGGGATGTCAAACGCCCTGTCCACGAACTGCTTGGTCTTTTCTCCCCATTCCTCAGTATATTTCCACGGACCGATTCTGCCATCGTACATCCAGTCACGATTATCCATCCTCTAATCAGCACCAAAACAGACGAACTTAGAATTTATATCAAACATGATCCGCATTTTAATTTTTCCTTTTTTACGCATGCATCAACCTGAATCTCTACTAGGTGGGCTCCTAGCAGCCACCGGATCCGTAGATTGAGTACGTTCTCCCTGCTCTACCCTGATCTGAGATAGAATTTCGGCAGCACCTCCCCGCTGTTCTCCCGATACACGTCTCGCCAAAAAGCCGAGAGGGATGTGCATCCGGAGAACAACGGGGAGGCGCTGCCGAAATCCTGACTCGGATCGGGGTAGAGCAGGGAGAACGTACCCAACTACGCATCTGCCGACTGTCCTGACAAATGTCGTAAGAGTTACGGTTCATAATATGCGAGACCACTAATGCATATTTATCCGCGTAACCCTTACGGTCGGTAAAAGACGCCTAGGTAACGCGACATACTTGGTGATCTAGACATAAAAAAAACCTAGGTACATAGGCGCGAGATTTTTGCCCTAGACGCGTGAGTGAATCGGCGAAGAAGATCCGGGATGCCCCCTCAAAGACCCTTGCGAACCCCCTCCCCCCCCCCCCCCCCCGTGTCCACCTCGAAGCATCGCTATTGAAAATGCGTAAGCTATTAGAAATAACTTTCATACTCAATAAACTAGATAAGTCACAACTACACAACTCTATTAGATCAAAATCAAATCTCACCAAATTGAAAAATAAATACAGTAACAGCCGAAGGGGGGCGGCAACTTGCTGGCGCTCACCTCGTGCGGTTCGCAGAGCCGCTGCTCGCGGTCGCCGGCCTGGTGGCTGCTACTCCCCTTGCTGGCCGCTGCTGCTCCCCTTGCCGGCCTGGTGGCTGCTGCTCCTCCTGCCGGCACACGCGCGGCGTGGCGGTGCGGGGGGTTGCCCGTGGCGTGGCGGCTCACATGCGCGACAGGGTCCTGGCGCGCGGGGCGGCGAGGCGGCGGCGGCGCCCCGAGGGGCAGGTGGGGGCCGGGATGCACGGCGGGGGCGGGGGCCTGGAGGCGGCTGCGAGGCGGGAGGAGGGGGCCGGGAGGCGCGGTGGGGGCGGGGGCCTGGAGGCGCGGCGGCGCGCGGGGGGCAGCAGCAGCAGATAGCTAGCGCGTGCCTAAGTATGTGGCTCGTGTGGCCTGGGCCGGTGGTCGAGTTGGCAGGATAAGGTTTGGCACTTTGCCGTGCGGGATTCCTTTGCCGTGCGCCCTGGCCCCTTTGTCGTGCGCTCTTTGCCGTGCGAGACGCCTTTGCCGTGCGCCGTGCGCTTTGGCACGATACAATTTTTTCACCATATTAATTGTCGTTAAGATTCAAAATTATATTAAACCTATATTTTAACATGTGTATTATTTAATAATGTAATTATCATGATATTTTAAAACTACAGCGATGGGGCCTCGATCGAAGAAATCTAGGGGGTAGTGACCCCTTGGGGCACGCAGACCGTCGTTTTCAGGGTGGGGGATGACTGCCGGAGCACCGGAATGCCACCAAAACTTGCATTGGGACCTAGGATATGTGTGCAAGTGTGGTGGAAAGTGTGATTCACCAAATGGTGCAAGGCATAGCTCCCATGGTTGACCTTCCTCTCTTTCGAGCGGTAACACTTGGAAGATTCCTCGACTTGTAGGCTGAAGTGTCCCGCTGCGGGTATACCGGAGGCTATAATGTGCCAAAGGATGCCAAACCTGGCTTTCCATGTGTATATGGACTAAACAAAACTAAACCTATCAAAAAGTATGTTGGTGGAGCCTCGCGCGGAGAAATCTAGGAGGGTAGACCCCCCGAGGCACGCAGACCGCCGTTTTTTGGGGGGGGGGGATGACCACCGGAGCACCGGAATGCCACCAAAACTTGCATGTGGACCTAGGATATGTGTGTAAGTGTGGTGGAAGGTGTTATTCACCACATGTTTCAAGGCATAGCTCCCATGGTTGACCTTCCTCTGTTTCGGGCGGTAACACTTGGAAGATTCCTCGACTTGTAGGCTGAAGTGTCCCGCTGCGGGTATACCGGAGGCTATAACGTGCCACAAGGTGCCAAACCTGGTTTTCCATGTGTATATGGCCTAAACAAAACTAAACCTATCAAAAAGTATGTTGGTGGAACCTCGCGCGGAGAAATCTAGGGGGGGTAGACCCCCCGAGGCACGCAGACTGCCGATTTCGGGGGGGGGGGGGGGGGGAATGATCGCCGAAGCACCAGAATTCCACCAAAACTTGCATGTGGACCTAGGATATGTGTGAAAGTGTGGTAGAAGGTGTGATTCACCAAATGGTGCAAGGCATAGCTCTCATGGTTGACCTTCCTCTCTTTCGGGCGGTAACACTTGGAAGATTCCTCGACTTGAAGGCTGAATTGTCCCGCTGCGGGTATACCGGAGGCTATAATGTGCCAAAGGGTGCCAAACCTGGCTTTCCATGTGTATATGGCCTAAAAAACTAAACCTACCAAAAAGTATGTTGGTGGAGCCTCGCGCGGTGAAATCTAGGAGGGTAGACCCCCCGGGGCACGTAGACCACCGTTTTCGGGGGGGGGGGGGGGGGGGAATGACCCCCGGAGCACCGGAATGCCACCAAAACTTGCATGTGGACCTAGGATATGTGTGGAAGTGTGGTGGAAGGTGTGATTCACCAAATGGTGCAAGGCATAGCTCCCATGTGTGACCTTCCTCTCTTTCGGGCGATAACACTTGGAAGATTCCCTGAACGCGGTTTACTCCGAAACCCTGATATGTTGGAGGGGGAGTGAGGACTTAGAGTACTTGTCGTATTACAAAATTATGGGTATACACATTGTATTAATTAAGATGTAGTACTTGTCATATTTAAAGAATAAATATAAGTATTAAAATAGGTACAATAGAAAGAAAAAAGAGAAAATGCCACAAGGCGCACGGCAAAGGCAAAACTGCACGGCAAAGGCAGCTGATACGTTGCAAACGTATCTATAATTTTTGATGCTCCATGCTTGTTTTCTACCAATTCCCTTATGTTTTATGTGCATTTCGATACACTTTTTAGCATTTTCCGGAACTAACCTATTGACATAGTGCCACAGTGCCAGTTCCTGTTTTCTGCTATTTTTGTGTTTTAGAAAAGTTGTACAGGAAATATTCTCGGAATTGCACAGGACAAAAACCCAGGACCTTATAATTTCGAGGGGAAGCCTGAACCAGAAGGAGACACGCAGGGGAGCTGCCACGTGGCAATACACATGGCAGGCGCGGCCCCACCCCTGGCCGCGCCTGGCCCGTGTACTGGCCACCCCGGCCTCCGCTGACATCGCCCTTTCGCCTATATATTGCCCTCGCGGAGAAACTATCAGATATCAAGAAAGAATTCCACGAAAAGTCCCGACGCCGCCGCCGTCTCAAACCCTAGTTCGGGGGGTTCCTGCAGCCTCCCCCGTGGAGATGATCTCCATGGGGGAGGGCTCTGAAGAAGCCATGAAGGAGGGAGTTGAGGGGCTGCACTCCACGCTGCCCTCTCCGCCGTCTCCACTGCCATCTCCATCGCCAACTCCTCCTTGTACGCAGGGGTCCATCCTCTCATAAACCTCTGTACCGCCCTATGTAAACATGGTGTTCGATGCTATATTCTATCCTATGATCTATGTCATGTTTCATAGTTTATTTGTTCTTAGATTGGATGGGTGAATTTCTTTGATTCATTAGAGTTGTGATCTGATATGTTATTGTCCTTGGTGTCCATTATATTTGTGCGTGCATGGATCAAACACCTAGGGTTGGTAGTATTTGTAACGAAGCGGGGGGAGTTCTGCCGGAGCGACAGAAACCTGAGAACGCGAACCGATTAGTTGCACGTATGGGAGTAAAGGGGACCTAGAGCTTAAGGCTATGGTTGGGGAAACCTTAATGCTTGTTAGTAGTTACGGATGTTTGCTAGCAAGCCAATCATATAGTGCTTGCAATTCCAAGTAGCGGAGTGCATGCATATTTAGCCTCTCCCACATAGAAAGCTCCTTCGAGGACAGTGAATCCGAGACCGTCACTATTTTGTCTTGAGCAAAGCCACCACTATTACCACCACTTTTCCACACTCATGTTACTGGTTACTTAGTTTATTTTACCGCTGCAGCACTAACATTTATTTCCGTGTATTTATTTTCCTGCAAAGTCACCTCTCAAACCCGTGCCACCGCTGTAGTTTTATTACCTAGATATTGCAAACGTTTAGTGCGCGTAGAGCTGTATCAGTGGTTGATAGAACTTTAGAGAATGTTTATCCTACCTTTAGCTCCTCGTTGGGTTCGATACTCTTACTTATCGAAAAGGCTACAAACGATCCCCTATACTTGTGGGATATCAAGACCTTTTCTGGCGCCGTTGCCGGGGAGCAATAGCGTGGGATGAATATTTTTGTGTGCACTTGTTTGCTTTATCTCTAAGTAGTTTTACTTTCAGTACCAATTTGTTCTCTATCCTTGTATGATAGGGAATGCGAATTACCAAAAAAATTAGTTGTAGTTTTTAATCAAAAAAGTTTTCAAAAAGGAAAGTGATTGGAAAGATGAGTAATGGTGAATTGCGGGTCGACCTTGAACACTTGTGTTCATGCCTATGAAACCAAAACAATTCTTTCCATGGAAGCTTTTCAAAACCTGTATATGTTGTAAATATTGTGTATATATTGTACATAGTCCTCTGTATATAGAAATATCATGTATAGTTACTAACTAGTTTGTTTATAATGCAAGTTTGCCACTTTGTTGCTTAGAAACAGATTTCTGTGCATTACTGTAGAAATTTTTAAAAATCACCAGAAGGAGATCTTGGTCTGCAATTTCTTGAGTGCAAAGTACTGCTTGTTAGCTAACTTTCATTAGTTCTGACTTTTCTGATTTGAGGCGTGTAAATAGGGTTACTAATTAGATCTTTACTGACTGTTTCTGTTCCGACAGATTTACTGTGCTTGACTGTGAAAAATCGTGAAAAATCTCAGGGCATTGTTTTAATCTGAAAAATTTTGTGCATAACCCTGAGTTTATGATCTGTTTTTCATTAGTTTTGATTTTTTCTGTTTGAGCTACTTAACTACCTCTTTGAATGCCATCTTTACAGATTGTCCAGTTTTGACAGATTTTCATGCTTATTGATTATTGTGCTTATACTTAATGTTTATAACCTTTGTTTGATCGACAATTGTTATAAATTGGTTGTTGTCCAGTAGTTAATATTAATGTAAACTTTTCAAAGCTTGAACATGAGTGGATTTTTGTTCGAGATATACCCAAGAGGCAATAATAAAGTGGTTATTATAATATATCTTTGTGTTTATGATAAATGTTTGCATACCATGCTATAATTGTATTAACCGAAACATTGATACATGTGTGTTATGTAAACAACAAGGAGTCCCTAGTAAGCCTCTTGTATAACTAGCTTGTTGATTAATAGATGATCATGGTTTCGTGATCATGAACATTGGATGTTATTAATAACAAGGTTATGTCATTAGATGAATGATGTAATGGACACACACCCATATAAGCGTAGCATAAAATCACGTCATTAAGTTCAAACTTGCTATAAGCTTTCGATACATAGTTACCTAAGTCCTTCGACCATGAGATCATGTAAATCACTTACACCGGAAGGATGCTTTGATTACATCAAACACCACAGCGTAAATGGGTGGTTATAAAGATGGGATTAAGTATTTGGAAAGTGTGAGTTGAGGCATATGGATCAAGAGTGGGATTTGTCCGTCCCGATGACGGATAGATATACTCTGGGCCCTCTCGGTGGAATGTTGTCTGATTAGCTTGCAAGCATGTGATTAAGATCACAAGAGATGACATACCACGGTACGAGTAAAGAGTACTTGTCGGTAACGAGGTTGAACAAGGTATGGAGATACCGATGATCGAACCTCGGACAAGTAAAGTATTGCGTGACAAAGGGAATTGGTATCGTATGTAAATGGTTCAATCGATCACTTAGTTATCGTTGAATATGTGGGAGCCATTATGGATCTCCAGATCCCACTATTGGTTATTGGTCGGAGAAGAGTCTCGGCCATGTCTGCATAGTTCACGAACCGTAGGGTGACACACTTAAGGTTTGATGTCGTTTAAGTAGATATGGAATATGGAATGGAGTTCGAATGTTTGTTTGAAGTCTCGGATGGGATCCAGGACATCACAAGGAGGTCCGGAATGGTCCGGAGAATAAGATTCATATATAGGAAGTCATTTTCTAGGTTTGAAAATGATCCGGTGTTTTTCTGGAAGGTTCTAGAAGGTTCTAGAAGAGTCCGGAAGAAATCACCATGGAAGGTCCACCCACCTTGGCCGGCCAGCCAAAGGGAGGAGGAGTCCCAGGTGGACTCCACCTAAAGGTGGCCGGCCACCCCACCAAGGAAAGGGGGGAGTCCCACCCTGAGTAGGATTCGTCCATATGGAAGGTTTAGGAGTTGGACTCTTATTCGTTTTCTGGGCAACCCTTGGTGCTGTTCCACCTATATATACATGAGGAGAGGGAGGGGGCCGGCCACCACCTTGGCCGCACCACCCAAGCCCCTTGAGGCCGGCACCCCATAGAGCTCCCTCTCCCAAACCCTAGCCGCCCCCTCCTCATACTTCTCCTGCAGCGCTTAGGCGAAGCCCTGCCGGAGATCTCCATCACCACCGCCACCACGCCATCGTGCTGTCGGGATTCCGAGGAGGATCTACTACTTCCGCTGCCCACTGGAACGGGGAGAAGGACGTCTTCATCAACACCGAACGTGTGACCGAGTACGGAGGTGCTGCCCGACTGTGGCACCGTCAAGATCTTCTACGCGCTTTTGAAAGCGGCAAGTGATCGACTACACCAACAACGAGATCTAATCTCGCAGGCTTTGGAATCTTCGAGGGTTAGTCTCATGATCTTCTCGTTGCTACCATCTTCTTGATTGGATCTTGGCTTGTTATTCGTTCTTGCGGTAGGAAAATTTTTGTTTTCTATGCTACGAATCCCTTCAGTGGTATCAGACCCGTGTCTATGCATAGATTGGTTGCACGAGTAGAACACAATGGTTTTGTGGGCGTTGATGCTTTTGTTGTCTTTAGTTCGTGTACTTTGCATCTTGCGGGATGGTGGGATGAAGCGGCTCGGGCTAACTTTACATGACCGCGTTCATGAGATTTGCTCCACGCTTGACATGCAACTTGTATTGCATAAGTGGCTTTGCGGGTGTCTGTCTCTCCCACCATAGTGAAGATTCAATCTACTCTTTCTATTGACAACACTAGTATCACCGTTGTGGTTCATGTTCGTAGGTAGATTGGATCTTACTCGAAAACCCTAAACCACGTAAAATATGCAAACCAAATTAGAGGCGTCTAACTTGTTTTTGCAGGGTTTGGTGATGTGATATGGCCATGATATGATGATGAATATGTATGAGATGATCATTATTATATTGTGGCAACCGACAGGAGCCTTATGGTTGTCTTTATATTCCATGTTGAGGTATTATTTCAAAGTAGTTGTAATAGTTGCTACATGGGAGAACAACCATGAAGACGGCGCCATTGACCTTGACGCTACGCCGACGATGATGGAGATCATGCCCATTGATGATGGAGATCATGTCCGTGCTTTGGAGATGAAGATCAAAGGCGCAAAGACAAAAGGGCCATATCATATCACATATGAATTGCATGTGATGTTAATCCTTTTATGCATCTTATATTGCTTAGATCGCGACGGTAGCATTATAAGATGATCCCTCTCACTAAATATCAAGATAATAAAGTGTTCATCCTTAGTATGCACCGTTGCTAAGACTTGTCATTTCGAAGCATCACGTGATGATCAGGTGTGATAGATTCTACATGTGCATACAACGGGTGCAAGCCAGTTTTGCACATGCGGATACTAAGGTTGCCTTGACGAGCCTAGCATGTACAGACATGGTCTCGGAACACGGGATACCAAAAGGTAGAGCATGAGTCATATGAATGATATGATGAACACTTTGAGTGTTCGCCTTTGAAGCTACATCTTTTCTCGTGATGATCGGAATTGGTGTAGTGGATTTGGTTCGTGTGATCACTAAGACAATGCGAGGGATGTTGTTTTGAGTGGGAGTTCACCTAGTTAATTTAAGAATTAAAATTTGAACTCAATTTATCATAAACTTAGTCTAAACTCTTTGCAAATATGTTGTAGATCATGGCGTCCCCCTCCATCAATTTTAACCAGTTCCTAGAGAAAGAAAAGCTTAAAAGCAATGGTTGCAACTTCACCGACTGGTTCCGTCATGTGAGGATTTTCCTCACTGGTGGAAATCTGCAATTTGTGCTCGAAGCACCGCTAGGTCCCCCACCACCACCTGCAGTATCCGAGGAAGAAAAGAATGTTTACGAGACTCGGGTAACTCGATACTCTCAAGTTCAAGCAGCCATCCCCGTGCAGCCTAGAGGCGGAGCTCCAAAAGCGTTTTGAGCACCACGACCCTTATGAGCTGGTCCATGAGCTAAAAGTTATCTTTGAAACTCATGCGGCCATGGAAAGCTATGAGGCCTCGAAACACTTCTTTGGCTGTATGATGGAAGAGGGTACCTCCGGTAGTGAGCACGTGCTCGCTATGTCCGGTCATGCGAAGAAGCTCAGTGACTTGGGGATAGTGATTCCTAACAAGCTGGGTATTCATCGTGTACTCCAATCACTGCCACCTAGTTACAAGAACTTTGTGATGAACTACAACATGCAGAACATGAACAAAGAGTTACCTGAACTCTTCTCCATGCTAAAATCTGCTGAGGTGGAGATACAGAAAGAGCACCAAGTGTTGATGGTCAACAAGACCACAAGTTTCAAGAAGCAGGGCAAGCCTAAGAAGGGCAACTTCAAGAAGGGTGGCAAGAAAGTTGCTGCGCCTCCTGAGAAGCCTAAGGCTGGCCCTAAACCTGATACTGTGTGCTATTACTGCAAGGAGAAGGGGCACTGGAAGCATAATTGCCCCAAGTACTTGGCTGATCTGAAGAGCGGCCTTGTCAAAAAGAAAGGTATATCTGATATACATGTTATTGATGTCTATCTTACTGGTTCTCGTAGTAGTGCCTGGGTATTTGATACTGGTTTGGTTGCTCATATTTGTAACTCGAAATAGGAACTACGGAATAAACGAAGCCTAGCGAGGGACGAGGTGACGATGCGCGTTGGAAATGGATCCAAGGTCGATGTGATCGCCGTCGGCAAGCTCCCTCTACATCTACCTTCGGGATTAGTTTTAAACCTCAATAATTGTTATTTGGTGCCTGCGTTGAGCATGAACATTATATCTGGATCTTGTTTAATGCAAGACGGTTATTCATTTAAGTCAGAGAATAATGGTTGTTCTATTTATATGAATAATATCTTTTATGGTCATGCACCTGAGTTGAATGGTTTATTCTTGTTAAATCTCGATAGTAGTGATACACATGTTCATAACATTGATGCTAAGCGAATTAAATTGAATGATAATTCTACTTATATGTGGCACTGTCATCTTGGTCATATTGGAGTGAAGCGCATGAAGAAACTCCATTCCGATGGACTTCTTGAGTCACTTGACTTTGAGTCACTTGATAGATGCGAAGCATGTCTAATGGAAAAAATGACTAGGACTCCATTCTCTGGTACAATGGAGCGAGCTACAGACTTATTGGAAATCATACATACCGATGTGTGCGGACCAATGAGTGTAGCATCGCGCGGTGGTTATCGTTATGTTCTAACATTCACGGATGATCTGAGTAGATATGGGTATATTTACTTTATGAAACATAAGTCCGAAACTTTCGAGAAGTTTAAGGAATTCCAAAGTGAAGTAGAAAATCAACGTAACAAGAAGATTAAGTTTCTGCGTTCTGATCGCGGAGGCGAATATCTGAGTTATGAGTTTGGCATGCATTTAAAGAAATGCGGAATACTTTCACAGTTGACACCGCCGGGAACACCACAACGCAATGGTGTGTCCGAACGTCGTAATCGAACTCTCTTGGATATGGTTCGATCTATGATGTCTCTTACCGATTTGCCATTATCGTTTTGGGGTTATGCTTTAGAGACAGCCGCATTCACTTTAAATAGGGCACCATCTAAATCCGTTGAAACGACACCGTATGAATTATGGTTTGGTAAGAAATCTAAGCTGTCGTTCCTTAAAGTTTGGGGTTGCGAAGCTTTGATACGTCTCAAACGTATCTATAATTTCTTATGTTCCATGCTAGTTTTATGACAATACTCACATGTTTTATATACACTTTATATCATTTTTATGAATTTTCCGGCACTAACCTATTAACAAGATGCCGAAGTGCCAGTTCCTGTTTTCTGCTGTTTTTGGTTTCAGAAATCCTACACAGGAAATATTCTCGGAATTGGACGAAACAAAAGCCCACGGTCTTATTTTCCACGGAGCCTTCCAGAAGACCGAAGGAGAGACGGAGAGGGGCCACGAGGTGGCCACCCCACCTGGCGGCGCGGCCAAGAGGGGGGCGCGCCGCCCTATGGGTTGGGCCCCTCGGGCGCCCCCCGACTCTGCCCCTTCGCCTACTTAAACTCTCCGTCGCGAAAACCCTAGTACCGAGAGCCACGATACGAGAAAAGTTACGGAGACGCTGCCGCCGTCAATCCCATCTCGGGGGATTCAGGAGATCGCCTCCGGCACCCTACCGGAGAGGGGAATCATCACCGGAGGACTCTACATCATCATGCCCGCCTCCGGACTGATGCATGAGTAGTTCATCCTTGGACTATGGGTCCATAGCAGTAGCTAGATGGTTGTCTTCTCCTCTTGTGCTATCATATTTAGATCTTGTGAGCTACCTATCATGATCAAGATCATCTATTTGTAATGCTACATGTTGTGTTTGGTGGGATCCGATGAATATGGAATACTATGTCAAGTTGATTATTGATCTATCATATATGTGTTGTTTATGATCTTGCATGCTCTCCGTTGCTAGTAGAGGCTCTCGCCAAGTTGATACTTGTAACTCCAAGAGGGAGTATTTATGCTCGATAGTGGGTGCATGCCTCCATTGAATCTGGGACAGTGACAGAAAGTTCTAAGGTTATGGATGTGCTGTTGCCACTAGGGATAAAACAACAATGCTTTGTCTAAGGATATTTGTATTGTTTACATTACGCACAGTACTTAATGCAATTGTCTGTTGTTTGCAACTTAATACTGGAAGGGGTGCGGATGCTAACCCGAAGGTGGACTTTTTAGGCATAGATGCATGCTGGATAGCGGTCTATGTTCTTTGTCGTAATGCCCTAAGTAAATCTCATATTAGTCATCATGATATGTATGTGCATTGTTATGCCCTCTCTATTTGTCAATTGCCCAACTGTAATTTGTTCACCCAACATGCTATTTATCTTATTGGAGAGACACCACTAGTGAACTGTGGACCCCGGTCCATTCTTTTACATCTGAAATACAATCTACTGCAATCATTGTTCTCTACTGTTCTTTGCAAACAAACATCACTCTCCACACCATACGATTAATCCTTTGTTTACAGCAAGCCGGTGAGATTGACAACCTCATTGTTAAGTTGGGGCAAAGTATTTTGATTGTGTTGTGCAGGTTCCACGTTGGCGCCGGAATCCCTGGTGTTGCGCCGCACTACACTCCTCCACCAACAACCTTCACGTGGCCTTCATCTCCTACTGGTTCGATAAACCTTGGTTTCTTACTGAGGGAAAACTTGCTGCTGTACGCATCACACCTTCCTCTTGGGGTTCCCAACGGACGAGTGCTTTACCGTCACAAGGAAGCTACTTTCTGGCGCCGTTGCAATCCCTGTCGCACGCCAGCAAGCTTATGTAAAGAAGTTACAACCTGACAAGCTAGAACCTAAAGCGGAGAAATGCGTCTTCATAGGATACCATAAAGAAACCATTGGGTATACTTTCTATCACAGATCCGAAGGCAAAATCTTTGTTGCCAAGAACGGATCCTTTCTTGAGAAGGAGTTTCTCATTAAAGAAGTGACTGGAAGGAAAGTAGAACTCGACGAGGTTGTTGAACCTTCTCTCATAGATCAGAGTAGCGCAGTGCCGGAAGATGTTCCTGTGCAGCCTGCACCGACAGGAGAGGAAGCAAATGATGATGATCATGAAACTTCGAACGAGGAAGCTACTGAACCTCGCAGATCGACGAGGGAACGTACCACTCCTGATTGGTATGATCCCTGTCTAAATGTCATGATTGTGGACAACAATGATGAAGACCCTGCGACGTATGAAGAAGCAATGATGAGCCCAGGTTCCAACAAATGGCAAGAAGCCATGAAATCCGAAATGGGATCCATGTATGATAACCAAGTATGGACTTTGGTAGACTTACCTGATAGCCGCAAGGCTGTCGAGAATAAATGGATCTTTAAGAGAAAAACAGATGCTGATGGTAATATTACTGTCTATAAATCTCGACTTGTCGCAAAGGGTTTCCGACAAATTCAAGGAGTTGACTACGATGAGACCTTCTCACCTGTAGCGAAGCTAAAGTCTGTGAGGATTTTGTTAGCAATAGCTGCATTTTTCGATTATGAGATTTGGCAGATGGATGTCAAAACGGCGTTCCTTAATGGTGACATTGAGGAAGAGTTGTATATGGTACAACCCAAAGGTTTTGTTGATCCTAAAAATGCTGACAAGGTATGCAAACTTCAGCGTTCCATTTATGGACTGAAGCAAGCATCCCGGAGTTGGAACCGACGCTTTGATAAGGTGATCAAAGACTTCGGGTTTATACAGACTCATGGTGAGGCCTGTATTTACAAGAAAGTGAGTGGGAGCTCTGTAGCGTTCCTGATATTATATGCAGATGACATATTATTGATTGGGAATGATATAGAACTACTAAGCAGTGTTAAAGGTTATTTGAACAAGTGTTTTTCAATGAAAGACCTTGGTGAAGCAGCATACATTTTAGGCATCAAGATTTATAGAGATAGATCAAGACGCCTAATAGGGCTTTCACAGAGTACATACCTGGATAAGATTCTAAAGAAGTTTAGAATGGATGAAAGCAAGAAAGGGTTCTTGCCTATGTTGCCAGGTAAGGTATTGAGTAAAACTCAAGGTCCAGCTACGGCAGAAGAAAGAGAGAGGATGAACAAGATCCCCTATGCCTCGGCAGTAGGCTCTATCATGTATGCCATGCTGTGTAATAGACCGAATATCGCACATGCTGTTAGTTTGACCAGCAGATATCAAAGTGATCCAGGAATGGAACACTGGACAACGGTCAAGAATATCCTGAAGTACTTGAAAAGGACTAAGGATATGTTTCTTTGTTATGGCGGTGACCAAGAGCTCGTTGTAACCAGTTACACCGATGCAAGTTGGAACACTGATCCTGATGACTCTAAGTCTCAGTCTGGGTACGTGTTTATATTGAATGGTGCTGCAGTAAGCTGGATGAGTTCCAAGCAGTGCACGGTGGCGAAGTCTTCAACTGAATCTGAATACATAGCGGCTTCGGAGGCTTCATCAGAAGCGGTATGGATGAAGAGGTTCATTGTTGAGCTTGGTGTGGTTCCTAGTGCATTGGACCCATTAGTCATCTATTGTGACAACATGGGTGCCATCGCCAATGCACAAGAACCAAGGTCACACAAGAAGCTGAAGCATATCAAGCTGCGTTATCATTCGATTCGCGAGTACATCGAAGATGGTGAAGTAAAGATTTGCAAAGTACACACAGATCTGAATGTGGCAGATCCGTTGACTAAAGCTCTCCCTAGGGCAAAGCATGACCAACACCAGAATGCCATGGGTGTTAGGTACCTTACAATGTAATCTAGATTATTGACTCTAGTGCAAGTGGGAGATTGTTGGAGATATGCCCAAGAGGCAATAATAAAGTGGTTATTATAATATATCTTTGTGTTTATGATAAATGTTTGCATACCATGCTATAATTGTATTAACCGAAACATTGATACATATGTGTTATGTAAACAACAAGGAGTCCCTAGTAAGCCTCTTGTATAACTAGCTTGTTGATTAATAGATGATCATGGTTTCGTGATCATGAACATTGGATGTTATTAATAACAAGGTTATGTCATTAGATGAATGATGTAATGGACACACACCCATATAAGCGTAGCATAAGATCATGTCATTAAGTTCAAACTTGCTATAAGCTTTCGATACATAGTTACCTAAGTCATTCGACCATGGGATCATGTAAATCACTTACACCGGAAGGATGCTTTGATTACATCAAACACCACTGCGTAAATGGGTGGTTATAAAGATGGGATTAAGTATTCGGAAAGTGTGAGTTGAGGCATATGGATCAAGAGTGGGATTTGTCCGTCCCGATGACGGATAGATATACTCTGGGCCCTCTCGGTGGAATGTTGTCTGATTAGCTTGCAAGCATGTTATTAAGATCACAAGAGATGACATACCACGGTACGAGTAAAGAGTACTTGTCGGTAACGAGGTTGAACAAGGTATGGAGATACCGATGATCGAACCTCGGACAAGTAAAGTATCGCGTGACAAAGGGAATTGGTATCGTATGTAAATGGTTCAATCGATCACTTAGTTATCGTTGAATATGTGGGAGCCATTATGGATCTCCAGATCCCACTATTGGTTATTGGTCGGAGAAGAGTCTCGGCCATGTCTGCATAGTTCACGAACCGTAGGGTGACACACTTAAGGTTTGATGTCGTTTAAGTAGATATGGAATATGGAATGGAGTTCGAATGTTTGTTCGGAGTCTCGGATGGGATCCAGGACATCACGAGGAGGTCCGGAATGGTCCGGAATGGTCCGGAATGGCCAGCCAAAGGGAGGAGGAGTCCCAGGTGGACTCCACCTAAAGGTGGCCGGCCAACCCACCAAGGAAAGGAGGGAGTCCCACCCTGAGTAGGATTCGTCCATATGGAAGGTTTAGGAGTTGGACTCTTATTCGTTTTCTGGGCAACCCTTGGTGCTGTTCCACCTATATATACATGAGGAGAGGGAGGGGGCCAGCCACCACCTTGGCCGCACCACCCAAGCCCCTTGAGGCCGGCGCCCCACAGAGCTCCCTCTCCCAAACCCTAGCCGCCCCCCTCCTTATAGTTCTCCTGCAGCGCTTAGGCGAAGCCCTGCCGGAGATCTCCATCACCACCGCCACCACGCCGTTGTGCTGTCGGGATTCCGAGGAGGATCTACTACTTCCGCTGCCCACTGGAACGGGGAGAAGGACGTCTTCATCAACACCGAACGTGTGACCGAGTACGGAGGTGCTGCCCGACTGTGGCACCGTCAAGATCTTCTACGCGCTTTTGAAAGCGGCAAGTGATCGACTACACCAACAACGAGATCTAATCTCGTAGGCTTTGGAATCTTCGAGGGTTAGTCTCATGATCTTCTCGTTGCTACCATCTTCTTGATTGGATCTTGGCTTGTTATTCGTTCTTGCGGTAGGAAATTTTTTGTTTTCTATGCTACGAATCCCTTCAATTTTATTTAATGAGTACTAACCTACTAAGAAGTTTTGTTAAATTTTATGTGGATGTAGCTAATTATTGATGATATGAATAAGAAGACACAAGAGCTCAAGCTTGGGGATGCGTAGGTGCATCCTAAGAACCAATTCAAGATTACACAATCATCTAAGCTTGGGGATGCCCGAGTCATCCCCATATTCATCAACTACATGAGGTTGTCTCTTCCATACTCTTTATTACTCATCCACGGTTGGTTTTTAATAAAGCCTAGCTCAAAGGCGTTAAAGAAAAGCACTTTTGGGAGATAACCCAATTTTATTTTTGCTTTGTTGAGTCTTGGAAGTTATTACTACTGTAATAACCTCTCCTTATCATTTTTATTTCGTTTTTGTGCCAAGAGTATCCTCTAATGGAAGGGAAATGATGTCTGGGGTGTTTGCTTTTCTGAATCAGATTCTGTGCTGTCACGAAAAAAATTCGTGAAAATATCCAGAACATTATTTTGAGCTTCCAATTTTTGTGGTTATGCCCCAGTATGTTAGCTAACTTTCGTTAGTTTAGCACTTTTTGATTTGAGCAACATAACTATTTCTTGAATTTCGATCTTTGCCTGCTGGTCTGTTTTGACAGATTTCTGCCATATTTTTCATTTGCTTCATATGCTCCCTCTTTTTGAGTTCTTTTGTGAGAAAGAGCTTTAGGAAGAAGTAGTTACTGTAGCACATGTATAAATGAGTGTTTGATATGTGTCTCTACTGAAACCTTGCTGGTTTGGTTCTAATGTTATTTTCACTAATGTTGCTGATCAATTGTGTTAAGTTTTGTATGAAGGAAGTTTTCAAGTGTAGGGAGAGAAGAATGATGCAATGAGATGAAGCATGAACAAAAGCTCAAGCTTGGGGATGTCCCCTGGACACCCCAAGAAATATTCAAGAAGTACAAGCGTCAAAGCTTGGGGATGCCCAAGGCATCCCCTCTTCATCAACAAAAGCACCAGGTCATTTTTCAATACACTATATTTTTATTGCTTCATATGACATGTGTTGTTCTTGGAGCGTCTTTATTTTCGTTGTTTGTTTTATTTTGTTTTGTTTGCTGTAAAAAGTGGTTGGACCCCATCATATTTGTTTTGGATAGAGACACGCTTCGTTTTAATTGCATGAACGCTCTAGTTTTCACTCATATGTTCAACGAGCGTTCTATTTTTGCGAGTACTGCATTTAAGCTCTAGTTTTTCATCCATATTATGTTCAGAGCTTGTTGGTTTTCTATATGCAAGTGAATTTATCTCTCTGATATCTACTGAATATTATCTACGAGGGTTGTTTCAAATAAGTTAATTGGTGTTGGATACGAGTAAGAAGTCTCATATTAATAGTGATGCAAATGAAAGATCTCCTTTGATGTTTCAATTGAGTTGACTTGATGATCATTTAGTTTTTGACTTTTAATATCATCATATGCTTTGATTAATAAGTTTTGTCGCTATGCATGATTATGGTCATTATTGCTCTCTTAGTCGGTCGCCCCCTTTCTTTTGCTAGCCTTCATGTGTACTGAGTATGAGCTCTACTCGTGCATCCAACTCCCAAAAACCAAAATGCCAATCGTGTCCACCATATCTACCTATATGTGGTATTTTATCACCACTCCAAAGTAAATTGCTTGTGTGCTACCTTTAAAACCTTTCAAAAATGTATTCCTTGTTTTTGCAATATATAGCTCATGGGAAAGTAGCCTAAAAACTATTGTGGTAAGGAATATGTCACGTATGTATCTTAGTTCTTATAAGTTGCTTGTTGAGCGGTAACCATGTTATCTGGGGACGCCATCAACCTGTCACACCTTTGTTGAATATCATGTGAGTTGCTATGCATGTTCGTCTTGTCTGAAGTAAGGGAGATTTGTCATGAGTTGGAATGGTTTGAGTATGCATATTGTTAGAGAAGAACATTGGGCCGCCAACCAAAGCCATGTATCATGGTGGAAGTTTCAGCTTGGACACTCAAATCCTCAAAATCTCTTATGAGAATATTATTATTGTTGAATGCTTAAAGCATTAAAAAGAGGAGTCCATTATCTATTTTCTATGTTGTCCCGGTATGGATGTCCTTAAGTTGAGATCTATCAAAATCGAGAAATCAAATGCGATTTATCTCCTTGGACCTTTGTACAGGTGGCATAGAGGTACCCCTTTGTGACACTTGGTTGAAACATATGTAATGCGATGATAATCCATGGAAATCCGAGCTAATTAGGACAAGGTGCAGGCACTATTAGTATTCGATGCATGAGGCTTGTAACTTATAGGAAGTTTTATACATGACCCATATGAATTATTACTAACGTTGACACAATTGTTTCCATGCTTTCAAAATAAAAAGCTCTAGCACATGAGTAATCCCTGCTTCCCTCTGCGAAGGGCCTTTCTTTTACTTTTATGTTGAGTCTTCATCTTCTAAGTTCATGCACCATTAAGAGAGCATAGTTGTCATTCTTAGTTTTATGTGCATGGCCCCAAAATTATTATTGATTGAATCATGAATGTGTTATTACTTGTTCTTAAATTATTTGTATTTAGTCATCCTTTGAACTTTGAAGGTGCATGTCACTTCAAAAATTATTTGTTTGTTATCACTTACCTACTCGAGGACGAGCAGGAGTTAAGCTTGGGGATGTTGATACGTTGCAAACGTATCTATAATTTTTGATGCTCCATGCTTGTTTTCTACCAATTCCCTTATGTTTTATGTGCATTTCGATACACTTTTTAGCATTTTCCGGAACTAACCTATTAACATAGTGCCACAGTGCCAGTTCCTGTTTTCTGCTGTTTTTGTGTTTCAGAAAAGTTGTACAGGAAATATTCTCGGAATTGCACAGGACAAAAACCCAGGACCTTATAATTTCGAGGGGAAGCCTGAGCCATAAGGAGACACGCAGGGGAGCTGCCACGTGGCAATACACAGGGCAGGCGCGGCCCCACCCCTGGCCGCGCCAGGCCCGTGTACTGGCCACCCCGGCCTCCGCTGACATCGCCCTTTCGCCTATATATTGCCCTCGCGGACAAACTATCAGATATCAAGAAAGAATTCCACGAAAAGTCCCGACGCTGCGCCGTCTCAAACCCTAGTTCGGGGGGTTCCTGCTGCCTCCCCCGTGGAGATGATCTCCATGGGGGAGGGCTCCGAAGAAGCCATGAAGGAGGGAGTTGAGGGGCTGCACTCCACGCTGCCCTCTCTGCCGTCTCCACCGCCATCTCCATCGCCAACTCCTCCTTGTACTCAGGGGTCCATCCTCTCATAAACCTCTATACCGCCCTATGTAAACATGGTGTTCGATGCTATATTCTATCCTATGATCTATGTCATGTTTCATAGTTTATTTGTTCTTAGATTGGATGGGTGATTTTCTTTGATTCATTAGAGTTGTGATCTGATATGTTATTGTCCTTGGTGTCCATTATATTTGTGCGCACATGGATCAAACACCTAGGGTTGGTAGTATTTGTAACGAAGCGGGGGGAGTTCTGCCGGAGCGACAGAAACCTGAGAACGCGAACCGATTAGTTGCACGTATGGGAGTAAAGGGGACCTAGAGCTTAAGGCTATGGTTGGGGAAACCTTAATGCTTGTTAGTAGTTACGGATGTTTACTAGCAAGCCAATCATATAGTGCTTGCAATCCCAAGTAGCGGAGTGCATGTATATTTAGCCTCTCCCACATAGAAAGCTCCTTCGAGGACAGTGAATCCGAGACCATCACTATTTTGTCTTGAGCAAAGCCACCACTATTACCACCACTTTTCCACACTCATGTTACTGGTTACTTAGTTTATTTTACCGCTGCAGCACTAACATTTATTTCCGTGTATTTATTTTCCTGCAAAGTCACCTCTCAAACCCGTGCCACCGCTGTAGTTTTATTTCCTAGATATTGCAAACGTTTAGTGCGCGTAGAGCTGTATCAGTGGTTGATAGAACTTTAGAGAATGTTTATCCTACCTTTAGCTCCTCGTTGGGTTCGACACTCTTACTTATCGAAAAGGCTACAAACGATCCCCTATACTTGTGGGATATCAGCAGCTTTGCCGTGCGATTGTGCACGGCAAAGGCTTTCTCACGGCAATGTCTAGAATTCTTTGCCGTGCGCCTTCTGTTTGCCGTGCGCTTTCCTGAGGCTTTGCCGTGTGCCTTCTCTTTGCCGTGCGCCTTTGGTCCTCTTTGCCGTGCGGTTCTCATTGCCGTGCGTTTTTATTTTTGTTGCACGGCAAAGATTTCTTTGCCGTGCGTGAGCACACGGCTCACTAGTAGAAAAGAGGGCTTTGGTTTTTTGCACCAAAGAGCTTTAGCACCGGATTTGGCATGAACCGGTGCTAAAGGGGGTCATTAGCACCGGTTCGTGCGGTCTGGACGTCCAGGGGACCAGCGGCGGCATTAGCACCAGTTCGTGCCATATCTTTAGCACCGGTTCGTGTCACAAACCGGTGCTAAAGATATGGCATTAGCACCGGTTCGTGACACGAACCGGTGCTAAAGCTCCCTTTGCCCTATATATTCAGCTCACCCCCAACCAGCCCCCTCACTTCATTTTTTCTTGGTGGAAGGTGTGAGGGCTGAGTGCTTGCTTGCTTTTCTTTGCCATGCACATGAGGTGCTCGATGAAATGTCTGAGAGAATGATGCGGCTTAATTTCACACAAAACAACAATGATATGAGGTGCCGGAGCGACACTTAAGCTTTCTCCTCTTTCTTTCCTCCTCGATCAAGGTTAAGCAACTTTACCCTTTGATACGTCTCAAACGTATCTATAATTTCTTATGTTCCATGCTAGTTTTATGACAATACTCACATGTTTTATATACACTTTATATCATTTTTATGCATTTTCCTGCACTAACCTATTAACAAGATGCCGAAGTGCCAGTTCCTGTTTTCTGCTGTTTTTGGTTTCAGAAATCCTACACAGGAAATATTCTCGGAATTGGACGAAACAAAAGCCCACGGTCTTATTTTCCACGGAGCCTTCCAGAAGACCGAAGAGGAGACGAAGAGGGGCCACGAGGCGGCCACCCCACATGGCGGCGCGGTGGGGCCCCTGGCCGCGCCGCCCTATGGGGTGGGCCCCTCGAGCGTCCCCCGACTCTGCCCCTTCGCCTACTTAAACTCTCCGTCGCGAAAACCCTAGTACCGAGAGCCACGATACGAGAAAACATACTGAGACGCCGTCAATCCCATCTCGGGGGATTCTGAAGATCGCCTCCGGCACCCTGCCGGAGAGGGGAATCATCACCGGAGGGCTCTACATCACCATGCCCGCCTCCGGATTGATGCGTGAGTAGTTCATCCTTGGACTATGGGTCCATAGCAGTAGCTAGATGGTTGTCTTCTCCTCTTGTGCTATCATGTTTAGATCTTGTGAGCTGCCTATCATGATCAAGATCATCTATTTGTAATGCTACATGTTGTGTTTGTTGGGATCCAATGAATGTGGAATACTATGTCAAGCTGATTATTGATCTATCATATATGTGTTGTTTATGATCTTGCATGCTCTCCGTTGCTAGTAGAGGCTCTGGCCAAGTTGATACTTGTAACTCCAAGAGGGAGTATTTATGCTCGATAGTGGGTTCATGCCTCCATTGAATCTGGGACAGTGACAGAAAGTTCTAAGGTTATGGATGTGCTGTTGCCACTAGGGATAAAACAACAATGCTTTGTCTAAGGATATTTGTATTGTTTACATTACGCACAGTACTTAATGCAATTGTCTGTTGTTTGCAACTTAATACTGGAAGGGGTGCGGATGCTAACCCGAAGGTGGACTTTTTAGGCATAGATGCATGCTGGATAGCGGTCTATATTCTTTGTCGTAATGCCCTAAGTAAAACTCATATTAGTCATCATGATATGTATGTGCATTGTTATGCCCTCTCTATTTGTCAATTGCCCAACTGTAATTTGTTCACCCAACATGCTATTTATCTTATTGGAGAGACACCACTAGTGAACTGTGGACCCCGGTCCATTCTTTTACATCTGAAATACAACCTACTACAATCATTGTTCTCTGTTGTTCTTTGCAAACAAACATCACTCTCCACACCATACGATTAATCCTTTGTTTACAGCAAGCCGGTGAGATTGACAACCTCACTGTTAAGTTGGGGCAAAGTATTTTGATTGTGTTGTGCAGGTTCCACGTTGGCGCCGGAATCCCTGGTGTTGCGCCGCACTACACTCCTTCACCAACAACCTTCACGTGGCCTTCATCTCCTACTGGTTCGATAAACCTTGGTTTCTTACTGAGGAAAAACTTGCTGCTGTACGCATCACACATTCCTCTTGGGGTTCCCAACGGACGAGTGCTTTACCGTCACAAGGAAGCTACTTTCTGGCGCCGTTGCAATCCCTGTCGCACGCCAGCAGCTACTTTTCTGGCACCGTTGCCGGGGAGATCAAGACACGCTGCAAGGGGAGTCTCTCACATCCAATCTCTTTACTTTGTTTATTGTCTTGCTTTACTTTATTTTATTTTCTGTTTTGTTTGCTTTCTTTATATCAAAAACACAAAAAAATTAGTTACTTGCATTTACTTTATTTACATTTTGTTTATTTCATCATGCTTCCCCCGAAGTTCACTTAGAAAGATATATCAGTAGGGCATGGGTCTATCATTGGAAGAGATAATATAGAAGAATTTTTCACTCATGTTAGTATAGTTAAAGATTTTGAAGATAGATCCTTGGTAGAACTTGCTCCTACTTATGAAATTGCTACTGCCTCTTTAGTACACATGTTGGAGGCTAGATTTGTTAATCTTAACCCTATAATGCAACATATGTTTCTTACACTCTCTGATATGGAAGAAGGAGAGAAGAAAGATTTTGTTTTAGAAACCCTTCTTAAAGAATTTGGTGATGTAGCTAGAGAAGCTAGAAAAGTCTTTATTCAACATAAGATGCTTGGCTTTTATACCAATTTTGCAAATACCCTTGAAAATATGGAAAAAGATAGACTAAAGTACACTAATAAAGTCAATTGTGAGGGGGAGATTAAAGTACCAATACCTTATAAGCTCATAGGAATGCATGAGGCACTAGAAAAGAATTTTGATTGGATTGTTCCTGAAAATTTATTTGAGGAGGATAGTAAGCCTAAAAGTAATGAAAGAGGAGCCTCTGAAACTTATATAGATAAGATACAATGCATTGTTGAGAAAACTCCCAACTCCTCTGTTGATGCTTCTTCTTTTGATAATACTTGATTTACATTTTCTGTGCCTAGCTGAAAGGCGTTAAAGAAAAGTGCTTATGGGAGACAACCCATTATTTTATTTCTGCAATTTTTGTTTTATATTTGTGTCTTGGAAGTTGTTACTACTGTAGCAACCTCTCCTTATCTTTACTTTATTGCATTGTTGTGCCAAGTAAAATCTTTGATAGTAAGGTTGATACTAGATTTGGATTTCTGCGCAGAAACAGATTTTTAGCTGTCACGAATCTGAGCTGTTCTCTATGTAAGAGAATCTAAAAATTCTGAAAAATTCGTGAGTAATCCTCAGATATGTACGCAACTTTCACTCAATTTGAGTTTCTTCATCTGAGCATGTTAGGTGCCTCGAAAAAATTCGTCTTTACGGACTGTTCTGTTTTGACAGATTCTGCCTTTTATTTCAAATTGCCTCTTTTACTGTGTTGAATGGATTTCTTTGCTCCATTAACTTTCAGTAGCTTTGGGTAATGTCCAGAAGTGTTGGGAATGATTTTGTCCTCTCTGAACATGTGAATTTTTGATTATGCACTAACCCTCTAATGAGATTGTTTTGAGTTTGGTGTGGAGGAAGTTTTCAAGGGTCAAGAGAGGAGGATGATATAATACGATCAAGAAGAGTGAAAAGTCTAAGCTTGGGGATGCCCCCGTGGTTCATCCCTGCATATTTCAAGAAGACTCAAGCATCTAAGCTTGGGGATGCCCAAGGCATCCCCTTCTTCATCAACAACTTATCAGGTCACCTCTAGTGAAACTATATTTTTATTCCATCACATCTTATGTGCTTTACTTGGAGCGTCTGTATGCTTTTATTTTTGTTTTTGTTTGAATAAATTTGGATCCTAGCATTCATTGCGTGGGAGAAAGACACGCTCCGCTGTTTCATATGAACACTGGTGTTCTTAGCTTTACCTTTAATGTTCACGGCGAAGGTTGAAAACCACTTCGTTTATTGCTATTTGGTTGGAAACAGAAAATTCTTCATGTGGTAATTGGTATATGGCCTTGAATAATTTGATACTTGGCAATTGTTTTGAGCTCTCAAATAGATCATGTTTAAGCTCTTGCATCATGTAGTTTGAACCTATTAGTGGAGAATTACTGTAGAGCTTGTTGAAATTTGGTTTGCATGATTGGTCTCTCTAAAGTCTAGATATTTTCTGGTAAAGGTGTTTGAACAACAAGGAAGACAGTGTAGAGTCTTATAATGCTTGCAATATGTTCTTATGCAAGTTTTGCTGTACCGGTTCATACTTGTGTTTGCTTCAAACAATCTTGCTAGCCAAAGCCTTGTACTAAGAGGGAATGTTTCTCGTGCATCCAAAACCTTGAGCCAAAACTTATGCCATTTGTGTCCACCATAACTACCTACTATGTGGTATTTCCCTGCCATTCCAAAGTAAATTGCTTGCGTGCTACCTTTAAAAATTTCATTCCTTGTCTTTGCAATATATAGCTCATGGGAAAGTAGCTTAAAAACTATTGTGGTAAAGAATATGTCGCTTATGTATCTTATTTCTTATAAGTTGCTTGTTGAGCGGTAACCATGTTTTTGGGGACGCCATCAACTGTTCTTTTGTTGAATATCATGTGAGTTGCTATGCATGTTCGTCTTGTCTGAAGTAAGGGTGATTTGCCATGAGTTGAATGGTTTGAGTATGCATATTGCTAGAGAAGAACATTGGGCCGCTAACCAAAGCCATGTATCATGGTGGAAGTTTCAGTTTGGACATTAATCCTCAATCTCTTATGAGAATATTATCTGTTGTTGAATGCTTATGCATTAAAGAGGAGTCCATTATCTGTTTTCTATGTTGTCCCGGTATGGATGTCCTCAAGATTATGATAGTAGCATGTCACTTCAGAAATTATCCTTGTTATCGTTTACCTACTCGAGGGCGAGTAGGAACTAAGCTTGGGGATGCTTGATACGTCTCAAACGTATCTATAATTTCTTATGTTCCATGCTAGTTTTATGACAATACTCACATGTTTTATATACACTTTATATCATTTTTATGCATTTTCCTGCACTAACCTATTAACAAGATGCCGAAGTGCCAGTTCCTGTTTTCTGCTGTTTTTGGTTTCAGAAATCCTACACAGGAAATATTCTCGGAATTGGACGAAACAAAAGCCCACGGTCTTATTTTCCACGGAGCCTTCCAGAAGACCGAAGAGGAGACGAAGAGGGGCCACGAGGCGGCCACCCCACATGGCGGCGCGGTGGGGCCCCTGGCCGCGCCGCCCTATGGGGTGGGCCCCTCGAGCGTCCCCCGACTCTGCCCCTTCGCCTACTTAAACTCTCCGTCGCGAAAACCCTAGTACCGAGAGCCACGATACGAGAAAACATACTGAGACGCCGTCAATCCCATCTCGGGGGATTCTGAAGATCGCCTCCGGCACCCTGCCGGAGAGGGGAATCATCACCGGAGGGCTCTACATCACCATGCCCGCCTCCGGATTGATGCGTGAGTAGTTCATCCTTGGACTATGGGTCCATAGCAGTAGCTAGATGGTTGTCTTCTCCTCTTGTGCTATCATGTTTAGATCTTGTGAGCTGCCTATCATGATCAAGATCATCTATTTGTAATGCTACATGTTGTGTTTGTTGGGATCCAATGAATGTGGAATACTATGTCAAGCTGATTATTGATCTATCATATATGTGTTGTTTATGATCTTGCATGCTCTCCGTTGCTAGTAGAGGCTCTGGCCAAGTTGATACTTGTAACTCCAAGAGGGAGTATTTATGCTCGATAGTGGGTTCATGCCTCCATTGAATCAGGACAAAGGATGAAAGTTCTAAGGTTATGGATGTGCTGTTGCCACTAGGGATAAAACAACAATGCTTTGTCTAAGGATATTTGTATTGTTTACATTACGCACAGTACTTAATGCAATTGTCTGTTGTTTGCAACTTAATACTGGAAGGGGTGCGGATGCTAACCCGAAGGTGGACTTTTTAGGCATAGATGCATGCTGGATAGCGGTCTATGTTCTTTGTCGTAATGCCCTAAGTAAATCTCATATTAGTCATCATGATATGTATGTGCATTGTTATGCCCTCTCTATTTGCCAATTGCCCAACTGTAATTTATTCACCCAACATGCTATTTATCTTATTGGAGAGACACCACTAGTGAACTGTGGACCCCGGTCCATTCTTTTACATCTGAAATACAACCTACTGCAATCATTGTTCTCTGTTGTTCTTTGCAAACAAACATCACTCTCCACACTATATGATTAATCCTTTGTTTACAGCAAGCAGGTGAGATTGACAACCTCACTGTTAAGTTGGGGCAAAGTATTTTGATTGTGTTGTGCAGGTTCCACGTTGGCGCCGGAATCCCTGGTGTTGCGCCGCACTACACTCCTTCACCAACAACCTTCACGTGGCCTTCATCTCCTACTGGTTCGATAAACCTTGGTTTCTTACTGAGGGAAAACTTGCTGCTGTACGCATCACACCTTCCTCTTGGGGTTCCCAACGGACGAGTGCTTTACCGTCACAAGGAAGCTACTTTCTGGCGCCGTTGCAATCCCTGTCGCACGCCAGCACCCTTTCATTTGTACGGTGGTAATTTCCACTATTTATATATATTATGATGTTTTGTAATGGTTTTTTGATAAACTTAATTATTTGATGTAGATGAACCGGCGGCAATGGATGTACGTTGACCGACGCCTACCCGAGTTCACTTCGGGCCTGGAAGATTTTATCCGTGTGGCTACGGAAAACCCACAGGCGGATGGTTTTATATGTTGTCCATGTGTTAGTTGCCGGAACTTGAAGCAATACCCTCAATGGCAAGTCATTCACTCCCACCTGCTTTGGAAAGGTTTCATGCCCAGCTATAATTGTTGGACCAAGCATGGAGAAAGAGGGGTTATGATGGAAGACAATGAAGAAGAAGAAGAGGATGATGATATGTACCCTAACTACAGTGATACTGCAACGGGGCATGATGAAGATGAAGAGGCAGGAGGAGCTGAAGATGAATAGGCAGGAGGAGGTGAAGATGAAGAGGCATCAGATGAGCCCGTTGATGACGATCTTCGTCGGGCCATCGCTGATGCACACAGAGAAGCAGAAACTGAAAATGAGAAGCAAAAGTTAAAGGGCATGTTAGATGATCACAAAAAAAAGTTATACCCAAATTGCAAAGATGGCAACACAAAGCTCGGTGCCACACTGGAGTTTCTGCAATGGAAGGCAGAGGCTGGTATATGTGACAAGCCATTTGAGAAGTTACTGAAAATAATGAAGAAGAGGCTTCCAAAGGATAAAGAATTGCCTGATAGTACATACGAAGCAAAGAAGGTTCTCTGCCCTCTAGGATTAGAGGTGCTAAAGATACATGCATGCATTAATGACTGCATCCTCTATCGCGCTGAGTACGAAAATTTGGAAAAATGTCCGGTATGCACTGCACTGCGGTATAAGATCAGGCGAGATGACCCTGGTGATGTTGAGGGCGAGCCCCCCAGGAAGAGGGTTCCTGCCAAGATTATGTGGTATGCTCCTATAATACCACGGTTGAAACGTCTGTTCAGAAATAAAGAGCATGCCAGGTTGTTGCGATGGCACAAAGAAGACCGTAAGAAAGACGAGATGCTGAGACACCCCGCTGATGGGTCGCGGTGGAGGAAAATCGATAGAGAGTTCCCGGACTTTGCAGGTGATGCGAGGAACTTAAGGTTTGGTCTAAGTACAGATGGCATGAATCCTTTTGGGGAGCAGAGCTGCAGTCATAGCACCTGGCCTATAACTCTATGTATCTATAACCTTCCGCCTTGGTTGTGCATGAAGCGGAAGTTCATTATGATGCCAGTGCTCATCCAAGGCCCAAAGCAACCCGGCAACGACATTGATGTGTACCTACGGCCATTATTTGAAGAACCTTACAGTTGTGGGCCAAACCAGGTGTACATGCATGGGATGAGCACAAACAGGAGTCATTTAACCTACGAGTGTTGCTTTTCGTGACCATCAATGATTGGGCTGCTCTTAGTAACCTTTCAGGACAGACAAACAAGGGATACAATGCATGCACGCACTGTTTAGATGAGACCGAAGGTGCATATTTGAATAAATGTAAGAAGGTTGTGTACCTGGGGCATCGTCGATTTCTTCCAAAGAGGCACCCCGTCAGAAAGAAAGGCAATCATTTCGGAGGTGAGGCAGATCACCGGGAGAAGCCTGAACTCCGTACCGGTGATGCTTTACTTGATATGGTCAAGGACATAAAAGTAATCTTTGGAAAGGGTCCTGGTGGTCAATCTGTTCCGAATGACGTCGCTACCGGACACGCACCCATGTGGAAGAAAAATCTATATTTTGGGAGCTACCCTATTGGAAAGTCCTAGAGGTCCGCTCTTCAATCGACATGATGCACGTGACGAAGAATCTTTGCGTGAACCTGCTAGGCTTCTTAGGCGTGTATGGGAAGACAAAAGATACACCAGAAGCACGGGAGGACCAGTATCGTATGAAAGTCCCCAAAAACAAGCAAGAACAGAATTACAAGACGGATACAAGGAGTCGCTTAAGTCCTGCCAGCTACGCTCTTACCAAAGCAGAGAAGGAAATCTTTTTTGAAGTTCTTTACAGTATCAAGGTGCCGTCTGGCTTCTCATCAAATATAAAGAGGATTATAAATATGGCAGAGAAAAAATTCCAAAACCTGAAGTCGCATGACTGCCACATTATTATGACACAGTTGCTTCCGGCACCGAGGGGCTTCAATGGAAAATGTTCGAATACCCATTGTGAAGCTATGTGCATTCCTCAATGCAATATCTCAGAAGGTAATCGATCTAGCTAGTCTACCAAGGTTACAGAAGGATGTGGTGCAATGTCTTGTTAGTTTTGAGTTGGTGTTCCACCATCTTTCTTCAATATTATGACGCATCTCCTGGTTCACCTTGTCGAAGAGATTGCAATCATCGGTCCTATATTTCTACACAATATGTTCCACTTCGAGAGGTTCATGGGGGTCTTAAAGAAATATGTTCATAACCGTGCTAGGCCAGAAGGAAGCATCTCCAAGGGCTATGGAACAGAGGATGTCATTGAGTTCTGTGTTGACTTTATTCCTGACCTTAAGTCGATTGGTGTTCCTGAATCACGGCATGAGGGGAGACTAAGTGGAAAAGGCATGCTAGGAAGGAAATCAATGATATGTAGGGACGGGATTTCTTTAACTCAAGCACACTACACAGTTCTACAAAGTTCCACCTTGGTGGCCCCGTATATCACCGATTCAGCAGGAATTTGTCTTTTTCACGAGGGGTGGACGGAAAGGTTCCAGATACACCGGTTGGGAAATTATCCATCTTAGGTGGTCTAGTATTTTTGAAAAATGTGTTGGTACCAATGTGAAACTTTAATTTGGTGGTTGCTTCACAAAACACCCCCTTTTCGGCACCTCAAAAATGGAAAATGGATTTTCCGTGCAATGAAAAGGAAAACTTCCTCCTGCAACATCGTAAGACATCCCAAGATGCACATGTGTGCACAATATGGGTACATTATCACAAACTATGTCGCGATTCTATCAGTAACATTGGTCGTTTGACCTAAATGCCATGAAACCTCGAACATGATAGCTCATATTGTGAAGGATTTTTTGTGATGTATGCAATTATCCAAGTTTATTATTTTTCCTTGCAACTATGACACATGATATGACAGCACGCGAAGGTTTCGCGTTGTTTGGATCGTTTTTGAATTTTTTATGCTCGTTTCAAACTATATTCAAAACGGCGGGCATGAAGATCCTTCGCTCGGGGCGGAGTTTCGCTAAACTTTCACTGGATCTCTGATGAAATAACATGTTGTGAACCCAATAAATATTTTTACAAAAAATCTTGAGTATTATATCATGTGCCTATAGTTCAAATCTGGCCGGCCTCCTACCGATTCGGCAGGAATTTGTCTTTTTCACGAGGGGTGGACAGAAAGGTTCCAGATACACCGGTTGGGAAATTATCCATCTTAGGTGGTCTAGTATTTTTTAAAAATGTGTTGGTACCAATGTGAAACTTTAATTTGGTGGTTGCTTCACAAAACACCCCCTTTTCGGCACCTCGAAAATGGAAAATGGATTTTCCGTGCGATGAAAAGGAAAACTTCCTCCTGCAACATCGTAAGACATCCCAAGATGCACATGTGTGCACAATATGGGTACATTATCACAAACTATGTCGCAATTCTATAAGTAACTCCTTGCTTGTGGGAAGAGTTCTCGGGCGGAGCTTCTGAAGATGTCTAAGACGGCCGGCCATCTAAGACATCTTCGAGAAGCTCCGCCGGAGAGGCTCTTTCCTTCGAGGTCGCCGTCGCCGGGTTATATACCAGCTCCCGGGAAGCTCTCTATGCTCTCCCCTCCTTACCCTGAGCTACTGGTTGTTGGGTGTATACTAGCAGCTTCCGAGCGCTGGAAAATATGCCGCGCGGCGTCGCGTGGCGGGAAAATATCCCGCGCGGCGTCGTGGCGGGAACCTATCCCGCGCGGCGTCGTGGCGGAAACCTATCCCGCGCGAAACACCCAAAAAAAGGCGGGAAACACCGAAAAGGCAGCCAAAATTTGGGCCATTTGCACCGGTTCGTGGCTGGAACCGGTGCAAAAGGGTCTTTTGCACCGGTGCCCGCCCCGAACCGGGGCAAACGGCCCCGACTAAAACTGTCGCGCGCCCACCCCTCTTCTTCCCCAATTCGCGCGAGGACACGGTTGGATGCCGACAGGCTGCCGAAATTCGCTCGCCCGCCGCCGTCCGCCCGCCTCCCGCGCCGCCGCCTCCTCCTCCGCCCGCCCGCGCGCCTTCTCCTCCTCCCGCGCCGCGATAGCTGCACCCGGCCTCTCCTCCTCCTCCGCTCGATCGTCCGTGCCGCCGCCCCCTCCTCCGGCCGCCGCCTCCTGCTCCCGCCGCCGCCTCCTCCTCCGCCCGCCCGCCTCCTCCCGTGCCGCCTGCCTCCGCCGCCGGCCTCTTCTCCGGCCCGGCCGGCAAAGGTGAGGACGCCCCGGCCTCTTCTCCTTTTATTTTTATTTTTTTGTTTTAATAGTTAGATTTAGTTAGAAAATTAAGTTAGATAAAATTTTAGTTAGGAAAATTTAGTTAGGAAATTTTAGTTAGGAAATTAAGTTAGATAAAATTTTAGTTAGGAATTTTTAATTAGTAAGGAAATTTTAGTTAGGAAATTTTAGTTAGATAATTTAGTTAGATTTAATTAGTTAGGAAATTTTAGTTACATAATTTAGTTAGATTTAGTTAGAAAATTTTAGTTAGAAAATTTTAGTTAGAAAATTTAGTTAGGTTTATTTAGTTAGAAAATTTGGTTAGAAAGTTACAATTTTTTTGTTAGTAATATTAGTTAGAATTTTTTTGTTAGTAATATTAGTTAGAAAGTTTTTGTTAGATAAAAAGTAGTGAAATTTATATGTTAGAAATGTTTGTTAGATAAAAATTTATATGTTAGAAAAAATTTATATGTTAGAAATATCTGTTAGTAATATATATTCATAAGTACTTTATTCAAATTCAATATTATATTTGTTAGTTTGCATACGATGCAGCGTCCGCCGCGTCCTGGAGCTAGGACAGTTCTTGACCAGATGCTGCAGATGGGGGAGGTTCGGGACTGGGCTCCGCCGGGGTGGCACTGGGAGGTGTTATCTTCCGGAGCGCGCACCTTGGTGCGGAATCCGGGTCCCGTCGTCGACCCGGATATTCTCTGGTGAAGGTCGCGTGGGCCAGGGTCGTTTCAGAGGGAGCCGGCGCCGCAGGAGGTGGTAGCTCAGCGCATTAGAGAGGAGGACGAGCACGTTCGCCGTTACCTGTATGCGTTAGACACCAGGTATAGGGGCGGATGGTCAGTTATGCAGGGATCTCACATTAGCTATGATCCTGTTATTGTTCCGTGGCTTTGGGTGTTCTGCCGGCGCGGCTCAGGACCCGGTCGGCGTCGTTGAGAGGTTCTACGGATGTATTAGGGTTAAATAAAAATAGACCCGATCGAGCTATATGTGTAACTCAGATCTTTGATTATGTATTGAGCATTATCCTTAATTAGTACATATATGTATGTGTAACTCTAATATTTGATCATGTATTGAGCATTATCCTTAATTACTGCTTCGTTGTGTTTATAGCATTAGAATAACTTATAAGTCTTTGCAGAAGCTATGGAACGAGACCTAGAAAAGGAATACATTGTCGAGGACATTATCCGTGATGATGACGATATCACCTCTCTTTACCTGAACCAATCCAGCGAGGGAGACGAGCGAAACCGTGGAGACGGCTCCGGTGAGGGAGATGAGCAAGACCACCGTGGAGATGGCTCTGGTGAGGGAGAAGGTGACGAATCCGATGAGGGAGAAGCTCACGGCGCCGAGGTGTATATATATTAATTAACCAAGCCTCCAGATTTGTGCATATACATATATTAACGTTGTTTCTTCTTTTAGACCTCCCGATCAACAAACTCTACTGGCAGAACTAAACGAGGCGCGGCCAGAAAGATGGAAGACCATGAAATGTGCACCATCACGGAAAACGCTGAAGATGGCGAACCGATTTCTCCCAAGGCTCACGCAAAAAAGTTTGTAAGTCAACGCGGAGTTATTGTTAGAGACACCATCCCGATCACCACTCAGGAATGGAAGAAACCTGCAAAGGAGGAAGGAGTTACTTATGTCGACACGAGATCCAAAAATCTGATGTTTAGGAAGCTCCTGGTAAATTTCATCTTACCGGAGCCAACTAACTCTGAATGTGAGAATGACAGGCCAGACCCTGAGGATCCCGAGCTGAATATCATACAGCGAAGAGTCAAGAAGTGGGCTCTTAAGAAGATGGCAATAGAGTTCAACGACTACAAGAAGAAATTGGACAACTTGTTTGTCAAGGAAAAAAAGACTCCGGATTTCAATGGCCCCTATGAGAAGATAAAAGACCACTGGGAGAAATTTGTGAAGTACAAGACATCGGAGAGGGCAAAGAAAAGGTCAGTCACCAATAAGAAAAATGATGCTAATAAGATGTACTTCCATACCATGGGGCGAGGAGGCTACAAGGATGGCAGGCCTAAGTGGGAGAAATGGGAGAACGACCTAATTGCTAATGGGATCCAGCCAGAGGTAGTGAAATGGAACCAGCGGTCAAGGGATTGGTTTTACGCGCATGGGGGCACATTGAACCCACAAGGGCAATGTATATATACACCAAGACATAAGAAAAACCCACTTCCCAAATGTTGCGAAGGAAGTTCAAGAGGGGAAGTTCAATGAGACTAACCCTCGAAGATTCCAAAGCCTACGAGATTAGATCTCGTTGTTGGTGTAGTCGATCACTTGCCGCTTTCAAAAGCGCGTAGAAGATCTTGACGGTGCCACAGTCGGGCAGCACCTCCGTACTCGGTCACACGTTCGGTGTTGATGACGACGTCCTTCTCCCCGTTCCAGCGGGCAGCGGAAGTAGTAGATCCTCCTCGGAATCCCGACAGCACGACGGCGTGGTGGCGGTGGTGGTGGAGATCTCCGGCAGGGCTTCGCCTAAGCGCTACGGGAGAGAGGTGGAGGAGGTAGTGGTGCTAGGGTTTGGGAGAGAGGGAGGGGTGCGGCCAAGGGCTGACTTGATGTGGCCGGCCAGCCCCCCTCTCCTCCTCTTTATATAGGTGGAACACCCAAGGGTTTGCCCAAAGATCTGAATAAGACCCCAATTCAAAAACTGCCATATGGACGAAACCTAGGGCGATAAGGACTTCTCCTTTCCCCCTTTAGTTGGCCGGCCAAGGAGGTGGAGTCCACCATGGACTCCACCTTCCCACTTGGTTGGCTGGTTAGGGTTGGTGGAGTCCTTCCGGGACTCCACCTTCAATGGTGATTTCTTCCGGAAGGTTCTAGAACATTCTAGCGCCTTCCATAAATGCACCGGATCATTTTCCAAACTTGGAAAGTGACTTCCTATATATGAATCTTATTCTCCGGACCATTCCGGACCTCCTCGTGATGTCCTGGATTCCATCCGAGACTCCGAACAACATTCGAACTCCATTCCATATTCCATATCCACTTAAAACGACATCAAACCTTAAGTGTGTCACCCTACGGTTCGTGAACTATGCAAACATGGTTGAGACTCTTCTCCGACCAATAACCAATAGCGGGATCTGGAGATCCATAATGGCTCCCACACATTCAACGATAACTTGGTGATCGATTGAACCATTTACATACGATACCGATTCCCTTTGTCACGCGATACTTTACTTGTCCGAGGTTCGTCGGTATCTCCATACCTTGTTCAACCTCGTTACCGACAAGTACTCTTTACTCGTACCGTGGTATGTCATCTCTTGTGAACTATTCACATGCTTGCAAGCTAATTAGATGACATTCCACCGAGAGGGCCCAGAGTATATCTATCCGTCATCGGGATGGACAAATCCCACTCTTGATCCATATGCTTCAACTCACACTTTCCGAATACTTAATCCCATCTTTATAACCACCCATTTACGCAGTGGTGTTTGATGTAATCAAAGCATCCTTCCGGTGTAAGTGATTTACATGATCTCATGGTCGAAGGACTTAGGTAACTATGTATCGAAAGCTTATAGCAAGTTTGAACTTAATGACGTGATCTTATGCTACGCTTATATGGGTGTGTGTCCATTACATCATTCATCTAATGACATAACCTTGTTATTAATAACATCCAATGTTCATGATCACGAAACCATGATCATCTATTAATCAACAAGCTAGTTATACAAGAGGCTTACTAGGGACTCCTTGTTGTTTACATAACACACATGTATCAATGTTTCGGTTAATATAATTATAGCATGGTATGCAAATATTTATCATAAACACAAAGATATATTATAATAACCACTTTATTATTGCCTCTTGGGCATATCTCCAACACTAGGTGGCAAGCCGTGGTGTATTGGGTTTCCTGCAGAAACGAAGAAATATCCCGATAGAAGCCATCAGAGGAAAAAGGATGTGGTTCAAGAACGTGTTTCTAAGCTAGAGGAGCAAGTGAGGCTGATAATGTCAGGCTCGGTCACCCAACCTCAAGCTAATCCGCAGATAGAAGAAGCTGCATTCGATGCTAGCGGCCAGGTATCTCAGCGGAAAAGCAACGTGGCTTCCACGGAGCTGCCGGATGATGATGCAGATGTGGATCCGCAGATGGCTCCTCGCTACCATGTGGATCCGCCGATGGCTCCTCGCTCCCCTGTGGATCCACAGATGGCTCCTCGCTACCCTGTGGATCATATCACAGAGTCGACACCTTGTGAGCTACATGTCAAAGTGATGGGCTACTTATCGCTCAAGGCGGCGATCGGCTATGTCTTACCGCCAGTACCTGATCAAAGATACCACTGCAGACCGGTTCCACATGGCTACGCTGTTGCCGGGGTAAATCAAGTTATGGATGGGTATGGGCTGCTGAAGCTTGACCACCCTGCCGGTGAAGGAGATTTGCTAGAGCTGGGAGAAGCCAAGAACACTACAGTTCTATGGGCAAAGGAATTCATTGTGATTCCGGGTTGGACGGCGCCAACAAGGTCTCCACCGAGCCAGCATTCTCCACCGATGCAGCCGTCTCCAGTGCGTCAGCCGTCTCCATCGCGTCAGCCTTCTCCATCGGCGCGTGAGCCTTCTCCGCCACCGCGTGAGCCTTCTCCACCGCCGCAGCCCACCACTAAGTCCAAGAGCAAAAAGTGAATTGCTCCGGCAATGAGTCGTAACCGATCACCGCAACGCCGACAAGAGCCCCTCCCAAGAGTACCTAAGGTTCCTCCCAAAAGACCTTACGACTATACAGTTGAGGAAAATGACAAGATCGCAAAGGAACAGTACATGAAATCGAATTTTGGCAAGAAAAAGCCCCAGCCTGAGCCCGAGCCGACTATATCTAAGGAAAAAAAGTTGAAAATGCTGAAGTACCTTCATCAACCTGAGCCAAAGCTTTCATCGAACTATGACCGCTCTATTCGCAAGTCAACTGTGGTAGCAAAAGAGCGGTGGGAAAAAAGTAAGGTAGAAGGGAAACCAGTTCCCCAGCTTGGAACCCAGAAAAACCCGTGCCCCCCGCTCCAAGTGTATCCCGATGTCCTACAGTGCCTTGATCCGACGCTGGTAAAACTATACAAAGATGAGGTAGATGCGGCCGGTATGAGTATTCCTGAGTACTTAAGCCGCATCGAATTCATGAACACGGATGATGTCCAAATAGCATACCAGTACAAGTACGGGCAACCTCTTGTCAGAGCTGAGGAGTTGCCTAAACTATCAACACAACTGCGAAGACTGCATAAGTGGTACATGGATGCATGTGAGGACGGTCAGAACTGGATCATGATAGCAATCAAAGAAGAGCACTACGGGCGAATTGACGTGATAAACATGGAATTTTCTGAATTATTTCAGTTATTCAATCAAAACGCCATCGACAAATCTATGCTGAGTGCCTATTGTCCGTAAGTATTATTTATGTAATTAAGTCTCTACCGCGGCTCGTCCATTGCATGCATATAGCTATACTCACTATATTATGCAGAATGAAGATCCGCGAATGCCGACTTGGGCAAATATATGACATTGGGTTCGTTGATCCATATACCGTGAATGAGTATTCTGTCAACCGCTTTCCCAAGGACACGGAAAATAACTTGGTATATGCCTTAAGGAAACACTCATACAAAAGGGAAATACTATTTCCTTACAACTTCGCGTGAGTGTTACTGTCTTCACACATTAAATCTTTTTCGCTTACTCCATGTGTTAAGTATAATTGATGAGTAGTAGAAGTCATGAACTCGAAAAGTAAACCCCTTGCGGCGTGGGGGGACATGGCTGATATCCTCCAGAGGGCTTGGAAACGGTTCACCAACAAGGCTCCAGATTTGTGGAAAAAATAGCTTGAAATTAAACCTGTACCGGTAAGTACTACTAGCTAGGCCGCGCATCTCTTTGATTCTAGGTTCAATACCATTATTACCATCCTTGATTATTATTTTGATTGAACTTTGTTCTCGTAAAGTGCTTGAGGCAAAAGGACGGGAGTAATTTATACGGATTCTACGCTTGCGAGTTTATTCGCCAGAATTGCCACCAGGGGGCCAAAATTTTAGATCAACTTGAAGTACGTAAACAACATTCATAACTTTATTTTATCACCTTGTGCTTCATTCATATATATATATACTGACCACCTTCTTGAAATTATTAGATCCAACGGTTGCGGAACGGTCTTCTAACAACCGAGCGTGTACGAGCAATTCAAGAAGAACTGACGGGATTCTTACTTGAGCAAGTCATAGCTCCAGACAGAGCATTCTATCAGCCCCCCCCACCCCCGGCCAATATTGAATAGAACTTATTTTGAAAGTTGATGTAGACATATATATATGCATGAACGTGTGTCACTTCGATCGATATATGTAATATAATGGTTTCCTATATATATGTGTCTGCATTATAACGTGTTTCAAATGGAGGCAGACTCTGCCGCGGCAACGTTTTAGTGTAATTTCCTCCTGCGGCAGCGTTTTGGTACCCTTCCTTGCCGCGGCAGGGAAAGGCACCAAAACGCTACCGCGGCACAACCCTTTAGCACCGGTTCGTGGTTCGTATTACGAACCGGTGCTATAGGTCCTCCGCCCGAGCGCTCCTCTGCGGGCCACGTGGGCTGAACCGGTGCTAAGTGGTGGGGGAGGGCCTTTTGCACTGGATGCGTTGCACCAGTTGGACATCCGGTGAATATGGCCCTTACCAACCGGTGCAAATGCCCTTTTTTCCACTAGTGATAGGTGGTTGCGTGGCAGCGACCGTTTTTCCCGTAGTGCCGTTTTTGGTTGAGCGTTCAGATGCACCAACAACGGACACGCAGCCGCCCGCTAGACGCGTCCAGCTAAAAGATGTACTGTAATTTCTAGCAAATCCGATAAACTAAAAGATCCGTAGTCGCGGTTGACTGTGCCCAGCCGGGCCAGTGAACTCCTCCGTTTCTCCGCTCCCATATTCGTTTTCATATTCCTCCCAGTCCTAGGATCGCTCATCCATCCAAAAGAGATTTTCCTCGCTAGGAAGAAAGGGATGGGACGAGGACTCCCGTGGTGACTGGCCCTGGCAACCACCGAGCGCTCGCCGTCGCCGTCGTCCGGCTCACTCGCCGACAGCCTCGCCTTCCTCTTCCTCTCGCCATGCCCGCAGCGCGCGCTCCTCGGGGCCCTTGACCTTCTCTTCCTCCTCGTCACGTCCGTCCTCGCCCTGCTCACCCGCCGCACCATGACGGCCGTCGATGCGGTTGCCCCTGAACAGGAGCCCCTGCTGCCGGCGCCGAATCCCCCGCTCCGGCCCACCACCGGCCGCTACGCCGTCGGTCTCGGCGCGTCCGTGGTCCTCGCCGCCGCGGCGGCCGTCCTCCTCGCGCTCGCGGTCCTCCTCCTTCCGGTTGGCACGCCCTGGCGCAGCTCGGAGTTCGCCTTCCTGGCCGTCCACTCCGCCGCGCACGCCGCGGCCGCGTGGACCGTGTTCGCCTCGAGGAAACAAACCGACCACCCTCCCTATCTACGCGTCTTCTGGATCGCCACCGCCCTCGCCGCCGCGCTCTTCTCCGCCTCCGCGGCAATCCGCGATGCCGACCGCTCGCCGCTCTTCCCCGACGACATCCTCTCCTTCATCTTCCTTATCCTCTCACTGCCCCTCGCGTACATTGCCGTTACCGGATACTCGGGCGGCCTGATCGCCTCCACTGCGGCGCGTCATGAACAAGTCCAACGCTCCAGCGACGCGGCCGCGACGCCCTACGTCACCGCGTCGTTCCTCTCCCGCGCGGCGTTCAGCTGGATCAACCCGCTGGTCTCCAAGGGCCACGCCGACGGCTCCCTCGCCGCCGACGACGTGCCGGAGGTGTCGCCATCGCACCGCGCGGAGGCCGCGCACGCTCTGCTCGCGTCCAACTGGCCGGCGGCGGCTTCAGCATCATGGAGCCCTGTGGGCGTCGCGCTCTGGCTCTCCTTCTGGCCGAAGCTCCTGCTCACCGCGGCGCTCGGCCTCGTGCAGCTCGCCGCCATGTACGTCGGGCCCTCGCTCATCGACCGCTTCGTCGAGTTCATCCGCCGCGGCGGCACGCCGTGGGAGGGCCTCCAGCTGGTCCTCACGCTGCTCGTCGGCAAGGCGGTGCAGACCCTGGCGTCGCACCACTACAACTTCCAGGGCCAGCTCCTGGGCATGCGCATCCGCGGTGCGCTGCTCACGGCGCTGTACGGCAAGTCGCTGCGCCTCTCCGCGGGGGCGCGCCGCGCGCACGGCGCCGGCGCCATCGTGAACTACATGACGGTGGACGCCTCGATGGTGTCCGGCGCCATGCACATGCTACATGGCCTGTGGCTCATGCCGCTGCAGATCGCGGTGGCGCTCCTCCTCCTGTACTCCTACCTCGGCCCCTCCGTGCTCATGACGCTCGCCGTGATTGCCGCGGTCACCGTGGCCACGGCGTTCGCCAGCAAGCTCAGCCTGGCCTACCAGCTCAAGTTCGTCGGCGTCCGGGACAGCCGCGTCAAGGCCATCACGGAGATGCTCAACCACATGCGCGTCATCAAGCTGCAGGCGTGGGAGGAGGCCTTCAGCGGCAAGGTGAGGGAGCTCCGGCGCGCGGAGCTGGGGTGGCTGAAGAAGATCATACTCTTCGTTTGCGCCAGCAACGTGGTGTTCTCGAGCGGGCCCGTCGCCATGACGGTGCTCGTGTTCGGGACGTACATTGCCGCCGGAGGGGAGCTCGACGCCGGCAAGGTGTTCACGGCCACGGCCTTCTTCGGCATGCTCCAAGGGCCCATGAGCAACTTCCCGCAGACCATCGTAATGTGCGTGCAGGCATTCGTGTCGCTCGGCAGGCTCGACAAGTACCTGTCGGACGCCGAAGTCGACGGCACCGCGGTGGAGCGCCTTGGCAGTAGCGGCGCCGGGGACGCGGCCGTGAAGGTGCAAGGCGGAGTGTTTGCATGGGACATCCAGGGTGATGGGAAGAAGGAGAATGATGGTGGAGGAGAGGAGCCGGTGCTGAAAGGGATCGACATGGAGGTGAGGAAGGGTGAGCTCGTGGCGGTGGTCGGGACGGTCGGCTCCGGTAAGTCGTCGCTGCTGTCATGTATCATGGCAGAGATGCACAAGGTATCCGGCAAGGTTAGTGCTCTGCAAATACTCTTCTCTAGTTTCCGTGTTTGATTTGGAAGGAATTTGGCTTTCAATTTGAATCTACGTTTATACACGAAATGTTTGGGCTTGTGGTAAAATCATTGCAGAAGCTGCACTAGGAAACGAACTAACAAGCAAATCCTAGATAGCGTGCATCCATAGTTCCATCCATTTTCTCGCGCAGACACTCTCTTTTACATAAACCCACTCTCTCTCCCATGATCCCATCCATAGTCCATCTATTTTATTTGATTATTACTAAGCCTAAATTTAAAAGCACTGTGTATGTCGGAATAATTATCAACATACCAATCTGTTTGAATCTGTGTTTTTTTTTTTTATCTCGATAGGATCTTTTAAACAAGCTCCAAATTAATAAAATTAGAAAAACCTGAATCCCGAGACGCAATGAAACATCATGATTTACAATGAAACCCAATGAAGAAACACTAAAGTGTTCGCAATCTGATAAGTTCATCAAACGCGTCTAATGTAAGTTACAAGTTCAAAGTATGTTGAAATACAAAATCTACAAAGTTTGAAACAGAGCAAAACAAACTATTTCTAGAAAAAAAATTGGCAATTATTTTATGGTTTGAACTCTATGAAAATTGAATAGCGAAGTTTGAAACACAATGAAACAAACTGTTAAAAAAACACTATGTGTCATAAAGTTATTCTAAGTTTCATCAAGAATCAAAAATCAATTTTCAAATATTATCAAAATATAGACTACCAAATGCTTTACAAAAAGCCTCTTTCCACCAAGGAAAAAAATAATTTATTTTGTTAACTTTGGCGTTTGGATCACACATGAGACATGACTACCAACGACACGGTCAAAAAGTATGAAACCACATGGCAAAAGGTATCCATAATATCCTAATATACAACTGAAGACCTCGGTCTCGTGCTAGAAAAACAACTCGAAGTCCTTTCAAACAGTCAAAAAGTTGAAATGTTAAAGATTTTTTTTGATCTATTCTTGTTATGACGGAAAGTGCCACTAGAGTAAACTTTCCTTTTTATAAAGTTTCCCTCCACATCTTGCATTAAGAACTACAAAGAGGCCAAAAAATTTCGCCCTCCACTATGAAGTTTTCGCCAAACGTTCCGTTTGGTATTTTCGCCGAAGATACTTATAATCCTACACATCGACGAGTGGACAATGTGCACATTAAAGTAACCGAGGAAGAACAGTGACTTTACCTATAAAATGTAAAAGTTGAGTACTAACTCACAGTTAGCCAGGAAAAACACATCTTTCAATAGCAAAAGAACATTGGCAAATGCAAAAGTGTTTGTTTTATGATATAAAAGAAATTCAGCGTGTAGATGTTCACAAAAAAAATCAAATTTTAAAAATAGGAAATTCCAAAAGTTTAGAACTTATAGAATTTGAACCTTATAAAATTTGGAAGTTTTCATACATTGGAAAAATTCAAACCGTCGAAAATGTCGAACTTTCAAAATTTTGAACTTTTAGGATTTAGAAACTAGTTGAATTTTAAACTTAGTAATTTCAAAAAATGAAATTTTGGTTTTCCAAACTTCTAAACTTTAAATAAAATTGAATGTTTCACAAGAGAGAAGAATGACAGTCACATACACACATTGTTTTTCCTTAGATGAACGCTGCAATTTCAATAAATTCGAACTAGAGTCAAGTACAAGCCTGGTCAAGATACAATCAGGTGCTACTCCAAGCCACACCTTACAAAGTTTATTACCGCAGCCCTCCTTTGCCATTCTGGTACCGCTTCATTCACCAAACACCGCACCGATCGCACCAAAGTTTCTTCAAAACAAAGAATAGACCCTTTTATTTCAGTCACCAGCTGACCATAAGAGCATCTCTAGTAGAGCCCGTAAGCAGGCATAACCGTCAGTATACGGGTTCAGTTCGAAAATCGGCGCAGATCAATTACTGTAAATAGGATGAAACCGAATTTTTTTACAGGTCGAGACTGAAAACCAAACTCTAGCCTCTGTTTGTAGGGGCCGGAAGGTCGAACTAAACGATGAACTGTACTCCTGGTGGTGTTTTGGCGGGCTGAAACTTCAGCTCCAAACAATGCACTTCCGCCGGAGGACTACCGGAATAGGACCAAATTCGACAAAATCCGGCCTTCGAATGTCAACCAAATTTCGGCGGAGCCATGCGTTGCGAGCTCGGGAAAGGGAGAGCGGACAGCCGGCCGGCCACGAGTTCCCCGGGCGCGGCCGGGTCGGCCCTGGAGGCGTCCGTGACGAGGCGGGGTCGAGCTCGCCATGGCGGTGTTGGGCGGGGTGGAGCGGCGAAGGGTCGGGGTAGCGCGGGGCACGCGGGGCCGGGCAGGGACGGGGCTGCACGTGGCACGGGCGAGGCGGGGCAGGGCGGCGCAGGCGCGGGCAAGGCGGGGTGGCGCAGCGCGGGCAAGGCGGGGTGGCGGGGCAGGGCGGCGCGCGCGGGGCAGGGACTGGGGCGGCGCACGGCCAGGACGTAGCCTGAGCGGAGCGGCCGGGGCTGGGCAGGTCAATGTTTGCACAGAGGGAAGCTTAAGGAAGAAGTGATGGAAAAAATAATAAAAAATGGGTCCAGTGGCATGTTTTAGAATATTCTTTTTTAAAGTTTTATTTCACGGGTTTTGATCTGCGCCGCCATTTTTTCGACCCGTAAACACGAGGTCGGTAGCATGAACTCACGTTTTACAGTTTGCACGTTTACGGGCTCTGCTAGAGATGCTCTAAGAGTATTGGTCTTGCTCTTCTCTAATTAGGGCATCTCCAACAGGGCGACGCATTTCGGACACGCAAAATGATCGTGCTCGTCCGTTTGCATCGTTCAGTGGACACAAAATTTGTCATTTTTGACCGCTCGTCCATTTGTGCATGGGGTGCCTCCAGTGGGGCGACGTATTTGCGTGTCCGCATGAATTAGGATGTTTTAAATAACAAAATAAACAGGTTCAAAGTAGTTTCAGTTATTACATCCAAAATTTAAAAAGTCTACATGAAAATAAGATGGTATTCCTCTATGGCCTTGTCTTCATGGCCAGCCGCAAGGACGAGATGTCGCCTAGAGGGGGGGGGGGGGGGGTGAATAGGGGTTTGAAAACTCGGATTTGTCTTGTAAAAATGCGGAATTAAACTAACGCTTAGTTTACAAGCACAAGCCCTAAATATGATAGGCTCAACTAAGTGCAACAACAACAACTAGAGTTAAGCAAGATAGGCACAAGATATATGTAGCATAAGTGATAGCAAGATATATATACTTCAAGCACGATGACTATCATAAGGAAAGAAAGCTCGAGTATAGAAATAACCGAGGCACGCGGAGACGAGGATGTATTCCCGTGTTCCCTTCCTTTGCAAGAAGGTACGTCACGTTTGGAGGAGTGAAGGTCCCATGAAGGATTCCCCAACGCCACAAAGGCTCACCATATTCTCCGAGCCAAACCCACGAAGGATAATGACCCTTTCCTTATGGTTAGCTTTTCCTCCACTCCGGAGATGGCAAGCTCCACAACCACTTCACAAGCTCCACGAAGGAGAAGCCCGGGACTCTTCACAATCTTCCTTGAAGACATCACCGGAGCACCAACCGCCAAACCAACTAGGAGGTCTCCCTCCAAGAGTAACAAGCTCACGGTCTCTCACTCGAACTAATCGTGGTGGAGAGCTCAACACTATGCAATGATGCAAAGCAAGAACACTAGAGGTGTTCAAATCCTTCACACTCAAATCCCATCCAAGCAACAAATGCTAGGATGAGATTAGAGAGGAAGAACAATGGAGGAAATCAACAAATGACTTCAAGATCTAGATCTAAAGAGTTCCCCTCACTTAGAGGAGATATGGATTGGTGGGGATTGTAGATCTAGATCTCCTCTCCTATATCCCTCAAGAATGAGCAAGAATCATGGGGGGAATCAAGAGAGAGGGCAATTTCTTCAAAGTCAATAATGGAGGAGAGAGAGAGTGGAAGAACTTATTTAGCCCAAGGTGGAAGAAGACCTATTTATAGTCTAGGGAGAAATATAACCGTTGGATGTGTTTTAGCTCAGTACAGTCGAGGAGGCCGATCAACCGGGCCTGGGGCCGGGCCGCCCGGTCCAAGAGCCGGTCAGACCGGGCCACATGCCGAACCCGGCCGGTCCAAACCGGGCCTATGACCGGGACACTTCTGTGTCTTACAGTTAATTGCCCGGTTGGCACTAGTCCACGGGCCGGTTTGAACCGGGCCGGCCGGTGGGACGACCGGTCACGCTGGGTGAGAAACCGGGCCAGCAGGAAAATCATGTTATACAAAAACTGTGATAACTTTTGTGTCTAGACCCCGATTGACATGAAACCAATTTTGTTGGAAATATGGAGACTCGTCACAGGATATTTTTAGATGTTTTTAGAGAGGGAGTCTCCCACCGTCAAGAAACAGTGAAGACGTCCAAACTCGAAAACGCAATAGAAGATGCATGCGGATTCCGTTTTCGATGAACTTGGGCTTGTTGTAAAGCTAGCAACAAGCTCAAGAACCTCTCACAGAGAAACACCAAGAAGCAATAGGATATGAAAAGTATGCAAAGGATTGAGCTCCCTAAGACGATGTGATCAAGTTACCCAACCGAAAGCCCCTCTTGATAGTGTGACTATCTATCCTATAATCCGGTCTCCCATCAATCACCTTGAGACCGGTAAAAGGAAAACCTATCAAGGCCATACCTTTGCCTTGCGCAACCCGCTTGATCTTGATGATAACTCTTCAAGCTCACTCAAGCCGGAATGTCTCACTTGATCATTGTTGCTTCGTGAAGACTCACAAATGCTCCACCCACACCATGATGGGAAAGCTCCATTGATGCACATCTTCACATGTCCATTATCACCAAATAGACGGCAAGCTTCAAGCATATGATCCTCTTGAGATGCTCAACTTGAACTTGCCCAACTCAACCTTGATGACAATCATCACTTGACGTCATCCTCTCATGGGCTATATGAGATCTCACTTTTGATGCATGCCCATGAAAAGATACCTAACCCACATAGACAACACAAGGGAACATATATGATGGGTTAGTTCATAAAGCATGATTGACACGGCTTACCATACCACATGACTTCTCGTGGCACATTCTTCATGCTTCATGTGTTGACCAATCTTGAATCTATTCTTCACTCTTTGTATTGGTCAACCTTGTATCTTCTCATGCTCTATCATACTATCTTGAGGTGTATAAAGAATTCTTTACTTGGAATCAAGCACTCAAGATCTAGATCATTCGTTGCTTATCACATAAGCTAGAGCATGGCTAATATTGAGTTCCACATAAGAACTCTATCTTCATTTCTTCTTGATCATATCACATATATATATCTTCAAATCGATGATCTTGATGCCAATACACAAGGTATATCTTTATCTTCATGGCATCCATACTTGAATCCAACACATGGAATACAAGTAGTACCTATGGAATATTCCTTCATATAAACTCAATGAAAACATTAGTCCATAGGGGTTGTCATTAATTACCAAAACCACACATAGGGGCAATATACCCTTACACTAGCCAATGCCCACTAATGCTCAATCAGATCCGTCTGTAGTCGTCTGGACACGTTCTCGTCAATGACTTCAACATTCATATGTAGATACTCCTTCCAGGATGATGCTCCAGGGATTGACCAACCATCTCACCTTCGAAATCCCATTGATGTTCATTGCGGCCATCGGGACGCTCGTTTTCAACGATCATGTTGTGCATAATCATGCAACATGCCATCACCTCATGCATGGTCTTCAGCGACCAGGTTCTTTCCGGGTCACGGATAATTGCCCATCAAGCTTGCAACACAATAAATCCCCGCTCCACATCTTTCCTGCAAGGCGCTTGCATCTTGGCAAACCTCTTCATCTTTTTCGTGTTTGGATTACGGACAATCTTCACTGGTGTGGCCCAATTAGGGTAGATGCCACCAGCAAGATAATATGGCTTTTCATATTCATTTCCATTGATCTCGTAGCTCACTCGGGGAGTTTTGCCTTGCATAAGCCTGTTGAAAACCGGTGATCGGTGCAACACATTGATATCATTGTTGGAACCGGCCATGCCAAAAAATTAATGCCAAATCCATAAATCTTGAGATATCATTGCTTCAAGAATTATAGTGCATCCCTCCGCATGGCCGTTGTACTGACCCTGCCATTCAAATGGACAGTTCTTTCACTCCCAGTGCATGCAATCTATGCTGCCGATCATACCTGTGAACCCTCTAGACGCGTTGATAGACAACATCCGCCTTGTATCCTCAACTGTTGGCTCCCTACAGTAATGTTGTCCGAACATGGCAATCACAACTCGGCAAAACCGGTATATGGACTCAAGGCAGGTGCTCTCACCCATTCGAAGATGCTCGTCGAATATGTTAGCAACCATTTCATATGATAGCCTACGAATAGCTGCGGGAGATTTTTTGGTAAGAGGTGAAACCTAGCGCACTTGTTGCATCGGGCCTGCATTGGAAGTAGTGATCGTAGTCTCTGAAATCCCGTAGAATGACCATGGACATGTCCTTTGACATCCTGTACCGGTGCCGGAACATTTTTTCCAGGTACACCGGATTGGTGTCGTGGAAGTAGTCCTTGTGGAGCTAGAGGTGCACTTCCACTCTGTTGCGCGACAAGTTTTTTGAGCAGCCCTTCGCAGAGCCTAGGTGCACCGACATCTGGCTGGCATTGTACTCGTGGGATGGAGGCCGCATCAGTAGCTATGGTTTGTGTCGTCTGATCGGACTCTTCATCGGAAGAGGAGTCAATGACCTCAGCGCGGAACTTGTCCAACATCTTTCACATGTCCATCTGCGTAGGTAGCAACTGTGGATCAATGGTCGCGCGCAATAGCGCCCAAAAGATGAGTAAGAAACCTACCGGTGCAATTGACCAAACAGGTTGTGGGCGCGAGACCGGGCGGCGCAACCGGCAGATGTTTGGCCCCCAAACAGGCGACGTGCGCGCCAAAACCTACCCCGACTGAGATTTTATTCTCCGGCGCGGCGAGGACCGAGCAGACAGCGTGTACTGCGGCGTGGCGGCGGGGTTGAGTGGTGGCGTCACACTGGGCAGCAAAGAAGGGTAAAGGAAGAAAATTCGCGCGGTCGATTTCACTTTCCCTGATGTGCGGGACCGGGTAAAAAAAAAAGGAGGACGCTCGGCACGACCGTGCGGAGACGCAAACCTGCCGCATATTTAGGCCGTTTGCCTCTTCGCGAATGGTCCGATCACTATGCATCGCGCCGCTGGAGCAGGGTGCCAGGCGCTTTTTTCGACCTCGTGGATGCAAAGTGTCGCACATCGTCCGTTTACGTTCAGTTGAAGATGCCTTAGCTTGGCTGCCACCTCGACGCTGTGAGTTTCTAGAATTCTTTTTCAGATCAACAGGCCTCCGCCCCTTTCCATTTCCATTGAGGAAACGAAAAGACAGTCACCTCGACGCTGTGAGTTTCTAGAATCACTTGTTGCACCTGAGTATCCCTCGCTACCAAAAGACCCTGTTTGCATGCCATCATCTCGGCTCTTTCAGCATCACTACAAAAGCCCACGCGGTCCCTGATGGTTATAAGCCCAGGCGCAGCTTTTTTTTTGTTTGGCACATACATCCGCAACACGTTTTGGTCAGCGGCACCAAGATTTGATGGTGCAAAACATACTACCCTGACACAGATAAGTGTGCCCCACAATTATCTTGTGTTAGGGATCTTTTACAGCACCTAAGTCAATCGCTGTCGAAAAATCAAAATCAATGATCTATTTCTTCATTCGGATACTAATTTTCATTTCTTTAAGATATTAAAAATATTTTTATTACATTGACAAAGGATTTTTCTTTTTGAAACCACGATGGTGATATGATATCTAGGGTTTGGCTTGGCTAGTAGGAGTGAGGAAGTGTACAGAGCGATGGAAATGAGGACTAATGGATACCTGTATTATGTTAGAAAACGGGATGGGAGAGTGGACTTTAGGGTTTGTTGTATGTTATACCTTTTTGAACACTGCGATGTATTTGGAGCACGCGGCTGGAAACGATGCACCCTAAAAAAGGCATCACGGGGGCAGTATTTCTCAATTGACTGATCTGTCGCTTTTGCCGGATATTGTTTGGGAGGGACATGCTTTTGCCGGGCAAAAACACGAGATAGTTAGCACGAAAACCCCAATACGGCGGCGCGCGACAATCTCATTCGGCCGGCAAATCTTCCTCCTCCCAAACGTTAAGGGCTCCTTTGATTCAAAGGATTTGCATAAGAATTGCGTAGAATTTGGTTCCTACGGGAAAATTTCTATACATGTTGTTTGATTCATAGGAACAAATCCTATAGGAAAAATTTCTATAGGAATCTTGTAGTGTAATTCCTATAGGAAAAAAGCATTAGCTCATACCTCATGGAAAAATTCCTTTGCTACAATCAAACAAACTTCATCTTCCTATAGATTTCAAGTAGACATACCATTCCAATCCTATACCTTTCCAATTCCTATGTTTTTCCTATCCTTTAAATCAAAGGAGCCCTAAAAGGGAATTCGTTCGATCTGATGTCTTTTCCCCTGCACATTCGTGCCACGTTCTCTCGGCATCTGTTTATCCGATGAAGCGCCGGGAATGCGCGGGTTCTAGCAGCGTTGGATCTTCCGCCTGTCCTTAACCTTGTATCAGCTGCGTGTGATGGCGTTGCGACTAGTATTTTATATCTGCCATATACATATGCTACGAGACTTGGCCCCTGATATGGATGGATGCTCCTTGACCCGAACGAACCAATTGTGCTATTCCCCGCGGCTGTAGTTTATTGTCCTTTTCTTTCACAGTTATAATCTTTTCCTTGGTCTACCTTGCTGAATATTTTTCAATCTATGTGGTGTAGAGAACTGCACGATTGCTGATGTTATACCAGCAACTCAGCTATCGCCTCCATGGATTCATTTCTAAATTTCAACTGGCTACTTTTTCCTGGCAGTATACAACTAGGTCAAACTATCAAAGTCATCAAACAAGTAGGATCATAACCGAGTGTACAAATCCAAGAAGGCTGTACAAAATAATTTGATAGTTGAAAGTTGCACAACAACTTAAAACACACTTTAACCGTTTTCCGTTTGCAGATAAGCTCTGTAGAAACAAATGTCACTTGCAGCTCATTCTGAAATTGTACACGAGAAAATGTAGCGCATGAGAAATCTTATAGCTGTTCAATAGGAGAGCATATATAAGTTCTAGGAAAAATCATCGTTTGGACAGTTAGCTCTACTGGCAGAGACTATCTCTTTCTTCACACTTTGTGACACTTTGTAGATAATAATATCAGGATTAAGGAGAAATAGTACATTCTGGAATCTTTACCGTAGAGGTTGTCTAATTTCTAGAACTAGGCCACCCACACGAATAGCCTTTATCTGCTTATATGTACACTCCTAGCAACATGACTACGGTTTTCAAATCAGATTACTTTTCTGCCTCGCCAACATCTTTCCTGTTTATATTCTATCTTTGATACAGATTAGCATATGTGGGACAACAGCATGTGTCACTCAGACAGCTTGGATCCAGAATGGAACCATTCAGGAAAACATTTTATTTGGACAGTCAATGCATCAAGAGAAGTACAACGAAGTTGTACATGCATGTTGCTTAGAAAAAGATTTAGAAATGATGGAGTTCGGTGACCAGACTGAAATAGGAGAGCGAGGGATCAATCTCAGTGGGGGGCAGAAACAACGCATCCAGCTTGCTAGAGCAGTTTACCAAGATTGTGATATATATCTTCTTGATGACATATTTAGTGCAGTTGATGCTCATACTGGCTCATCTATCTTTAAGGTAAAATTTTATTTACATTTGTTTTCTCTCGATGTACTGTTTGCTAATTTATATAGTTCTTTAAATTTTGAGTAAGTGCAACGGATTTTTTTAAATGTCCATGGAAGGCACCTAGAAGAAAGATTTTGAAAACGAGGAAGCATAATGCCATCTGCTATCAAATAGAAGGCACCTAGAAGAGAGATTTTAAGAAATATTGCACAACAAAGATTTTCTCTTTCCATATCTGAACGAAAATTCGAACCTATAGACCATTTTGAGAAATATTGCACTCTTGCATTTTTGCAACGAATCACATCTACTAGATTTTTATCGATGCACAAAATTCAGACAGAAAATTTGACATCAGTTGGTTTGCTGTCCTCTCAAAAGCAACCAATAATTTTATTTCTTGTGCATTACTTCCTTATTTTTTGAGTGATTCTTCTTACCATGTTACAAACTAAAAGGAACCATTTATACCAAACTATTTGGCTATGTGCTAAAATTGTCCATCTCATGATGACACATGAAATCAGTTAACAACAAGGTAGACTAACAGCTCACTTGATTCATGTAAAAAAAATCCTACATGATTTTCCTTTTTTATGTCTTATAGCTTTCCCATTACTTCAACAGTGCAAAAAAATAGGTTCTTGCGAATAAGTAGAGGACTATGGCTAGTATTTTACCCAATTATTACGGACTCTGACAGTTAGCCATGTTCTGCAGGAATGTCTCAAGGGCATACTCAAGAATAAGACTGTTTTGCTCGTTACTCACCAAGTCGATTTCTTACGAAATGTGGATAGTGTATTCGTAAGTTCCACTTCATATACCATGCAAAAGATACCATGCTAACGTTATTGATATAAACAGCTATGAAACTACATTAACATGCATGCAAACATGCAGGTAATGAAAAATGGGGCGATCATTCAGTCAGGGAACTATGGCGACTTACTAGATTCATGTTCAGATTTTTTAGCTCTTGTTACTGCTCACCACAGTTCCAGGGGAGCATTAGGTGTGCAGGGCCACCAAGCTCAGAATACTGAGAATTCTCCGGCCACCACAGATTTGCCGAAGACCCCTTCGATTAACTCCAAATCAAGTAATGGAAACAGTGATACGATTGCTGCTGCACCGAGCAAAGAAGCGGGTTCGTCTAAGATAATCCAGGAAGAGGAAAAGGAGAGTGGACAAGTAAGTTGGAATGTGTACAAGCTGTACATCACGCAGGCTTGGGGTTGGTGGGGAGTGCTGCTCATTTTAGCTATATCTCTGCTATCAGAAGTCTCCAGAATGGCTAGTAACTACTGGCTATCATATGAAACCTCAGGAGGCGCCATATTTGACATTTCAATGTTCCTTGGTGTCTACGTTTCAATAGTTGCTGCTTCGGTTGTACTTGAATTTATCAGCATTCTTGTCATCGCATTTTTGGGGCTTAAATCAGCACAGGCATTCTTCAGTAAGATGTTTAACAGCATTCTACGATCTCCAATGTCCTTTTTTGACACCACTCCTTCAGGAAGGATCCTAAGCCGGGTATGTCTTATCAAGCTGTAGATTTAGCATGTTATGCATTGTGTGTACAATCATTTGTTGGCCTATTATTACATTGTGTATTCTATCTTCAGGCATCAGCGGACCAGTCTAAAATAGACACTGCCCTTTTATTCTATATGGGTGCTGGCATATCAATGTGCATTTCAGTGGTTAGCAGCATCGCAGTTACCTGCCAAGTTGCATGGCCGTCAGTCATAGCAGTGCTTCCCCTCCTGCTTTTGAACATTTGGTACCGGGTATAATTCAGCTACCACAATGCATGTTAGATGACAGAAACCATTCTTCATGCCAGCAACCTGCAATTGAATCATGACAAGTTTATTTCTGACTTCTACTTATGTTTTCAGAATCGCTATATTGCAACATCTCGAGAGCTAACTCGTCTTCAGGGAGTAACAAGGGCACCAGTTATTGATCACTTCACTGAGACCTTTTCGGGCTCTCCAACTATAAGGTGTTTTGAGAAAGTCGACGAATTTTACCAAATAAACTTGGACAGAATCAACTCGAATTTGCGCATGTCTTTCCATAACTACGCAGCTAATGAGTGGTTTGGGTTTCGTTTGGAGCTAATTGGCACACTTGTTTTGTCTATCACTGCTTTTCTCATGATCAGTTTGCCTAGCAATTTCATCAAGAAAGGTATTATTACATCTCCATTAATTGAGTATTAACAGAATTGCATTTCATATGAGAGAATAGACTTTATTTTCCTGATTCACTATATGTTTTATTTTTAAAAAATTACTTGTTTTGTTGACTTCCATTATCACCTATAAAGAAAAATAAAAAGTTGTGCTAGCTACTCCCTCCATCCCGAATTATAAGATGTTTTAGTGTTTTCTGATTTGTATGTATCTAGACAAATTTTCAGTGTCTGTTCACTTATTTCAGTTCATATGTAGTCTACATTGAAATATCCAAAACATCTTATAATTCGGAACGGGGGGGATATTAAGCATTGAAGACATATCAAGTATTCAAGTGTTTTTTGAAAAATACAACATAAAAAGATGAACTATGATAGAAATAACCATTGTGTATTAGGATAGCATTAATAGTTCTTGGTGCAGCTATTTGGTGTAACAAATACTAGGGATTAGTACCAACTACGAATGTGTTGGAAAATATAACGTAAAATCTAGGCTAATTACATCTCATGTTTAGTCTTTACATCACACTGTTTTTATTTCCTGCAATGACAAATTTCAGTGTGACGTTTCCTAATGCATGTGTGCATGCTCACGACGAAGCCAGCATGTGTGGCTGTGGTGACACTTAAGTAGCCATGAAAAAAACGAGGTAAAGAAAGAAAATCAACTTGGTTGTCTGATCCGAGCACACCCGGTGAACAGCCGGCGGCGGCTGCAGCACAGAGCAATAGTCAGGAAGCAGCACCAAAATCAGTGGGAGGAAGGCATGTAGCAGGCCAAACGGGTAGTAGATGTAGAGGACCACGAATTGTGCATTTAGTGGAAAAAAACTAGGGCTCTATTATACGAGGAAAATATGCAACTTGTATTTCTTACTTGTGTGGTAAATGTGCAGAGAACCCCCCCTTATACAACGGGATAATACACGACTAATACATGGAAAGTATATACAACTCTAACAATTCCTTCATTGATACTTTGTTGTTTCTACTGTAGAATTTGTCGGCATGTCTCTTTCCTATGGTCTTTCTCTCAATTCCTTGGTGTACTATGCGATTTCCATAAGCTGTATGCTAGAAAATGATATGGTCTCTGTGGAGAGGGTGAATCAGTACAGTACTCTTCCTTGTGAGGCAGCATGGGCAGTGGCAGATTGTCTTCCCTCAACAAATTGGCTACGACAAGGAGATATAGATATAAAGGATCTAGAGGTCAACTATTATTCTACTCCTTTGTCTATTCTAACTTCATTAAGTTTTCTAATAACCATTTGTTATCTAGGTGATTGACGGATGTTAGTGACAAATAATTTCCTTTTCAGGTAAGGTATCGATCAAACACACCTCTGATCTTGAAAGGCATTACAATAAGCATCAGCAGTGGAGAAAAGATAGGAGTCGTGGGAAGGACCGGCAGTGGCAAGTCAACTTTAATCCAGGTATTGTTCAGGCTCGTAGAGCCTGCAAAAGGCCAGATCATCATCGATGGGGTAGATATTTGCACCTTGGGTCTTCATGATCTGAGGTCTCGCTTTGGTGTCATTCCTCAAGAGCCTGCGCTCTTTGAAGGAACCATAAGAAGCAACATTGACCCAACTGGTCAGTATTCTGAGGGCGAGATATGGCAGGTACCGCTTATAGCCTCTGTGTGTTTGAGTAGACGAACTTCCTTTCTCATACGCCAACTAATTAAATGTTTCTAGTTATCTTATTATATTGTTTCTGTGCAGGCCCTTGAACGTTGCCAGCTAAAAGATACAGTAGTTGCCAAACCTGAGAAGCTTGATGCATTAGGTATGCTTATCATATGAGAATATTGATCTAATTTAGAATAATAATTAAGTGATACAATGCGAAATGCTAGTCCTGGATACATAATATTTAGAATCACGACTATGAAGTCTAAATAATAGAAGAAATTATGCACCATAGAACTAAATATCATGACTATCAGATGTTAGTGCACAAGTTCAATGTTTTTTTTGTGCAATCTAGCCATCCGGTTCCTCGTCTTTTAGTAAAAACAAGCAAATACTTGTTGCTTTTTGTTTGCAGTTTCTGACATGGGGGAGAACTGGAGCATGGGGCAGAGGCAGCTTCTCTGCTTCGGCCGTATCATACTGAAGCAGTGCCGTATCTTATTCATGGACGAGGCGACGGCTTCTGTTGACTCCCAGACAGACGCGACCATCCAGAGGATCATCCGGGAGGAGTTCCGCGAGCACACCGTCATCAGCATCGCGCATCGTGTCCCCACCGTCATGGACAGCGACAGAGTTCTGGTGTTGGATGCAGGTAGGGTGTGGCTTTTGGAGCTACCTCTCATAGTGGTTTTCCGAAAAGGAAATGGTGCTTATGTTTGAATTATTTTTGTTTTCCATTTTTTTCAGGACTGGTGATAGAGTTTGATGCGCCATCAAAGTTGATGGGAGGACCGTCAGTTTTTGGTGCGATGGTTCAGGAATACGCAAGCCACTCATCTGGCAAGCAGGCAACTGATGGATGATTATTACAGATCAAAGTTTAACAAACAAAATTTAGGAAGCACAAAGCGGTAGGAAAGATGAATTCAAGAAAATGTGTAACAGTAGCTATTGCGTGTTAAATTTTCTCTATCACGGTGGCCCCTCAGAAGTCCGGGCAGAATTTTTACAGTGTGTTACCATTTATGTTGAGAAGGTCAACAACTTAGTTAAGTAGATATTACATCTTAACCTAAAGGGTTCACGTGGGGTTAAGCACCATGTAGGCTCTGATGATAGATTATTTGGGGAAAAACATATGGGTTCTTTCTTGCATTCTCACGAGGCTCCAGCAACACCATTTCTTTGATAGTTTAAGTGAAGGAATGTTCTCTTATCCCCATGTTTTCAAAAACTATTTTCTAAAATTCTAGAGATATATGTTTTCCAACGAGCTAGTATTTGGTATTTCAAAAATCCAAAAGTGGCTTTTTTTGCAAAACAAACCCCAGAGCCAAAGATAGGAATTACCCCCATGCATCTATTGCCAAGAAACATGATAGGCAAAGAGCCAGGACTTTAGAGAGAGGATGGTGAGGTGATGCATGAGTCTGGTTTATGAAAATCGAAAATATTGACTCATGAAGAAGAGATTATAATCATATATTTTGCCATTCCTGGTTACTGTACATATTCAAGTTCTTTACATCTAAATAAGAGTTCAGGTATATATAAAGAACATGCATAATGGCAAGTAAATATTTTGGGTAATACTAGGATCTAGTCAAAAGAACAGGTATAATAATAAGTACATATTGTTAGGTATTCTTCGGTCGAGTAACCAGTCAGCCATGATTTAGAAGGAACAAGGGCACATAGGCATTTTACCTCTATCTACATAGCATCTTTTAGTTCGTCTACTTCATGCATGGCATTTTGAAGCCTAACAATAGCTCCTGGGAAAGCTTGGTCAATGATGTACCCAACCTCTTCGTAGGTGAATACTTCAACCCACTGTGGTGGTGAATCACAGTCAGCAGAGAACTCAGCTCTTGCATCGATTGCTCTTGGCTGCTCAAACGAGACAGTCACCTTTCCTGGTCTCATATACAACAATCCATGATGCGCATGGATGTATTCACTGCCATTTCTGATCAACTTAACCAGACCCTCTCCACCATCAGGATAGGTCTTCCCAAGATTTTCTTCTTCCTCGACATTATTCACAACAGAATGCTGCACAATCATAGGCTTAGACCAAACCGCATTCTTTTCTGCTTTCTTTTGTTTTTTGAGCTCATTTTCACTCGTATATCGTAATTGGCAACTGAGATATTTGTTTTTTTCTGCTCTAAGTTTCCAATACATTTTCTTCCCTTCTTTGATGGCAGGATCACAATATGGTAGCTGTGACAGGATCATGTTGTGATTTTCTAGATCAGTCTTTGCAAGAACTGACAACTTTTACATCTTGCTGAAGATCTCGAGTTGGCTTGCATGTGTCATAAGTGCGGCTGAGTTAATGACAAGATACCTTTTCTTCTCTTCAAATTCTCCAGCAAACTAAGAAAGATCTCAATATCAATAGGCAGCTGCTCTTCAGTCAGGAATATGTCACTGCGAATTATCTTGCAAGCTTGAACAAAATCCATTTTATTTCTTTCATCTGAGGCCTTGATAAGAACGTTCAACTTTTCTTCAGACATCTTGAATTTGCCAAGAGGGGAAATAAAAAAAATCCGCTAACTCCATTCAATGACCAACCAAATTCTTGTAGTTTAGATAAGAATACCACCATGGAATGTACTACCTCTTGGGCTAGCAGAGATGCTCCACCATAGCTTCGGCATTCAATCTCTTTCACGCCTGGGACCATGTAATTGGTGAGCATAGGACTGTCTTTGATCTTTTGGGTTAAAGGTGTACACATTGCTAACTCTAATTTTCTCAAGAAGAAGTCAAATAGGCAGTCTTTTGGGAGGCTCTGGAGAAAGACGATGCGTCATCAGAAGAACGTAGCAGAAGTGCCCATGTAAACAAAAAGAGGAGTCAATTTACAGTTGTTGTGAAGATGTCGAGAATGCACCAGAACTGGGTAGCGGCAACTGCAAGGCATCACAACCGACGAATGTGATTGAAAACATGTGTTGCTGGCAGGGGCTTCCGATGGAGCATCGCACCACATGAAGAAGTTGCAACCTCCATTGTCCTAGTGTTAAGAAAAATAATATGAGCATGCCAAATAAATAGAAAAGGCAAAAAGAGACACTAACCTTATTTCGTGATAATGGCATGAAATGAACGGCTTGGGTTAGCCTTTTGCATGAGTGTCACGCACCGGCAAGCAGAAGAATAACCTTTAAGTTTGGGCATTGTTTTGGAGATAATGTTAGCCATTTATGTGCTATGTTTCTTTGCAGCAAGGTCATGACTTCAAACTTGCCTTTTTATTTTACCTTTCATCCATGTCATAGGTTAACTAACTGATATTAACTAATTCTCAATAGCGAAACATGGATAATATACTAGAATCGGCACCAATGTCTTAGCATGGCCTAGCAAGAAAATAGTAACTATATGTAGATATCTGAGACGATATTTTTAACAACTGAAGAATATACCTGGATATTGTGCTAAAGATAGGACAGAGCAGTCCTGGTACATAGTACTAGCATATACTAGAGTTCAAGGTTTAAGAATATGCTTGGATAGTATGCAGGGTCTAAGAATATACATGGGTAGGTACCCTCATGGCCTCATGGAGACTAAACTCCTTTCAATATAATAACTAGCTAAGAGTAGAACCGGTCTTATATACTAGCAGAAGTGTCCAGCCAGGGGCGGAGGGAGGGGGGGGCGAGCAGGGGCTAGACCCCCCCCAATGTGTCGCCCCCCCTAAAGATTTTAGGTACGTATATATCGGTAATATGCCATATACATGGACAAATGGCCAGAATTAATCACTTGATTAGCCCATTGCTGATTAATTAGTCCATTGCGCGCTGAAATAGTCGGCCCAAATACCCATCAGCTAGCCCATGTACGCGCACAGCCGCACAGGTTTAGCCATTGTGGATTGTTCTGATCGATCCGAGATGCAGTTTCTCCTCACGGAGCTGCGTGCCTGCCGCCTCAGTTCGTCTCGCTGCTAGGGCCGTAGGGCATTTGCCGCTGCCGCATCTCGCCGTGCAATCCACCTCTGCAGCCCCTTGCTTTGCGATTCCACCGCTCGCTGACTTCGCCGGTGCGGCCCTATAGACTACCCTTCTGTGTTCCAGTTGGAGCGTTGATTCAGGTTCGACGATCTAGGGCACGGGCAGATGCATAGTCAGAATTGAATCAACGCTCGGACCCTCCAATGGTTCATCAAACGTAAGTGACCACCAAATAGCGATAGCTGCTGCACGCCTGCCGCCACCGACTAGCCGATCTTCTTCAACATCAGTTGCAGAGGGGATGAGTATGGTCTGGATTAAATTCTCTCTAGGTATGTTCTCTGCAATATTGATCACTACCATTGTTTTCATTAGTAATTGATCAGTACTAAGTAATTGATCCCATTTGATTGTGTATATCTGTACAGGCCCCTGTAGCTGTATATGCACATGCATTCGTAGCTATAAAGCCTAATGTGAGCCGGTGGTCTAATCAAGAATGACTTGACATCCAAACCTGTAGAAATGCTAGCTAAATCCGAAAACTTAATCAATACCGTTGTTTTCATTAGTATATCTTAAACTTTCATACTATATATTTGTTCAACATTGTTAGCTCTGATATACACCTCCGCAATCATTTTAGTCAAAATTAAACGCCAACAATACCTCGATATATATTTTTCCTTACGTAGTTTAGAGAGGAGATGTTTTGGGTTCATGCCTCGCCCCCCCTATACCTAAATCCTGGCTCCGCCCCTGTGTCCAGCGAGTCCATCAACCACCTGAGACTCACCTGCATGGGACATCTGTAGTACTTCCTTCCGCGGAACATGCCAGATTCGCGAACGAGGCAGATCCCGGCGTTGCAGGGGCACATCTTCTGCTCCGGCTCCGCAATCGTATCCTCGTAGCGGCCGCCGCCGGTTGCGCCGTCGGACGCGGTGGGGAGCACTGACGGGGTGGCCAAGAGGCGGCGACGGCGCTTTGGATCCTTGCGCAGCGACATGGTACGCGCGGTGGGATGGGAAGGCGCCGGTCTTGTGTCGTGTAGTAGAAATGAGATGGGAGCGGCGGCAGCGGCGCTAGGGCAACAACTGAGAGGATCAATCTGATTTATCCAACGGTTCAGGGATAAAACTGATCCCATCTATAAACCAGCGCGCCTCGGCGTTCGCTCCCGCCTCGCGACGTCGCCATCACCTGCAAACGCCGCCGCCTCGCCCTCTGGACGGACTGCCGCCTGCCGCCTCCGCTTGGAAGTTCATCTGCCTCGAGCAGCTTGCAAGGTTTGCTCCATCCACATGCCACGGTGTCTTTGTTCAGTTTCCATCCAGGCTCCAGCTGCTCATCCATCAGTTGTGTGTGTGCGAGCAAGTGCAGAAAAGACCGGCAGTACTGCTACTCTCTAGCTAAAGCACGACTAAAAGGAAGCAGCTAGCTGTGAAGAGATCTGATGCGTACCATGCTCTGACCGTCAGACGCTGCTTGGGAGCATGAAACTGAATTTGACAGCAAGAAGAGATGGTATCACACAGCAGTCTTGTGTTTACACTTTACAGTGGCTTGTTGATGCATACTATGCTCTGATTCTATTGCTAGCACTATTATATCACTAAGACGGCCATTTTAATTGGCTGAACTGCTCTCATCTTAACTCTCTCAGTCATGAATTAGCTTAGGTGCAAGCATGTGCATAAATGCATCTGGCATACCAGAACAGGGATGTAATAGACAATTCAAAAAACGTCATCCTAACTTGCTTCTTTCTCTCAGGAAAATGCGACGTTGAGACAGGTGACATCTGCTCCTGGCGCATCGAGGGCGGGCTTATAAAAACTTCATGAAAGATAAACCGCTGGAGTTCCAACTATAAGTGCACTGATCAGGTTGTTCATCATTCCGTTGGATATTTCACAGTGAACCAGAGAGCTGCAGAAACTGCTGCAAGCTTGGACAGTAGAAACGTTCAGAGGTATCCTCTTCTAGCTATCTGTAACTGTAAGGCCTACTTAGTTAATATATGTTCATACATAACAAAAAACTCTAGAAATTGTAGACCGAGGGCTCCCGCAGCGCCTCCTCCATCTCCATAGTGTACAGAGAAGGGAAAGTAAGCAAGAGGCGTGGTCTTGTAGTTTCATGAGAGGAATTCGATATGTAATGGCTACAAACTTGCATACAGATTTCACTCTAACCATTTTAAAAATCTCAACATTTTTAATCTTAATTTTTTTTAAATCCAAATATTTTTCAATTCTGAACATTTTCAAAATCTAAACATTTTAAAAATTTGAATCACTTGACAGCTAAAAAATGAAAGAAACTGAACGAGTTAACGGGCGGCTCAAAAATCCAGCCCAGCAGAAGATAGAGGGTAGGTGGTGAATAGGATTCACAAGCTGACACATTGCAAAATGCCGCATGTGCAGCCCGTGGGCTCTGAACTTTTCCCTATACGCCAAAAAAATTGGTTGTCAAGCCTGATCGACAAAGGTAAATATATTTTTTCACACTTACCCTATAGTTCATTCCACACTTGGGCATTTCTCAGACCGGCCCGAAAAAGCCTGAACCTAAATTCCTAGGCCCGAGCCTGACCCGGCCCGAGCTTCGGGCTTACAAACTAGGCCTCAGCCCGGTCCGAACGGACAAAAGCCTGGCCCGAACTTAGCCAAAACCATGTTTCCTGCAAGCTCGAGTTTGGTCCGGCCCGACGTTTGGGCTCTAAATTCAGGCCCGAACCCGACCCGACATGCAAGACCAGCCCAGCCTGCCCGAGATTTTCGGGTCGGGTCGGGTCGGGCCGTCCGAGCCGGGCTGCCCATGACCAGGTGTAGTCCATTCGTCTTACGGAAACATTTTCTAAATTTGAATACATATAAATTTTATAATGAATCTAAGATAAATTTCATAGCATGATAAAGTACATTGTCTCTTCTCCGCTTAGGGCATCTTCAAACGGGAGACACAAATTAGACACCCAAAGTGGTCGTGTACCCGTTTGGGGCGGTCCGCGAACATGAAATTGGTCGTCTTTTACCGTGTGACCGGTTGCACCTAGGATCTCCCAGCGGCCTGACGCATAATATTTTTACCTAAGTTTTTTTTTTCATTTTTCATTTAACTATAGATAGAAACATTACACAAACTACTACCTAGTTTGAAACATGGTTTAGAAATTGTAAAATAAGAAAATCTAACTAGTGTGGCCTCACGGGGTTCGTGCTTTCGCTGCCAAGAAAAACACTCTCACACACCCAATCATCCAAACTAGAAAATTTAGCTGGTTCTGTGTGCCTTATGTTCTTAGATGCGCAAAAAGACCATACAGAAACCTAGTCACTCTCAAGACCCGCCGGATCAGTTTCTTGGACTCAGTCTCTCGGAGGTGCTCGTAGGGGTAGGGTGTGTGCGTGTGTTTCTAGGGGTCAGTGTATGTATGTATGTGTGAGCGTCTGCGTCTGTACTCTGTGTTCGCAAAAAAACTACACTAGTGGCTTCAATTGGTTGGTGGTCATCTTCGCTGCAAAGAAAGAACACTATGACAGTACTAGTTGTCGGTGTCCTCGCCGGACACAAGTGTCTGCGGCAGGATGTCTTGTCGAACACCTTAACGATCATCTCGCCATTACCTTCGTAGAGGAAGGTAAGCAAGCAGTCGGACTCGAGGTTGTGTGCGCGGGCGAACTTGTCCCACCCGGTGTGCAGGATCTTGCCCTGCCTGTCGAACAAGACCTCGACAGGCCACCGACAAAAGCCGCATCTTGCCTCCCGCATCTGCAGCTTGGCCGGCTCGGCCCCGTCGATGAACTCAGCGAACTTGTCCGGAAACCTCTTGATGGAGAGGGGGTCCACGTCAATGCGGAGGATGAACTCGAAGGAGCTCGCCTCCTGCAAAGATGACGATGGCGCACGTGACGGCGAGCAGTAGGGTGATGTTGCTCCAGCACAGCGTCCCTTGCCACGGCGACCGGGGACGCGGCCTCGACCGCGTTGCCGGCCAGCTGGTGAAAGTGCATGGACCCCCCATGTGTGGTTTTGGTAATTAATGACAATCCCTATGGACTAATGTTTGCATTGAGTTATATTTGTAGGTGTTGTCCATAGGCAATGCTTGAACCATATGTTGGCTTCAAGGTTGTAATAAGAAGAAATTGATGAAGGATATCAAGTGTCAAGTATGTCTTGAAGATGAAGATGAAGTGAGCCCTCAAGTTACTTCAAGACATCAACATGTTTGTATTAGGTTGCAATAAGAAGAAATTGATGAAGGATATCAAGTGTCAAGTATGTCTTGAAGATGAAGATGAAGTGAGCCCTCAACTTACTTCAAGACATCAACATGTTTGTATTAGGTTGCAATAAGAAGAAATTGATGAAGGATATCAAGTGTCAAGTATGTCTTGAAGATGAAGATGAAGTGAGCCCTCAAGTTACTTCAAGACATCAACATGATGAAAAATGAAGAAATGAAGTGCAAGTTCAAGATGAGCCAACTCGAAGAGATCATATGCTTAAAGCTTGCCATCCATATGGTGATCATGGATATGTGAATATGCGCCGAAGAAGAAGCTCGGATTATGGGGGAGCAATCCACAAGACTTCGTCAAGCAAGCACAATCAAGAATGGCGTTCCATCTTGTTGAGGCCAAGATCGTCATCATCGAGCTCAAGTGGAATGCGCAAGTATAAGATTTGCTCTTGATAGGGTTTCTTTCTCACCGGTCTCATAGTGTAGTTGGAGACTGGTTTAGAGTTTAGTTGATGTACTATCAAGAGGGCTCTCGATTGAGTAACTCGATCGTATCGTTCGGAGAGAGCTCAAACCTTTGCATCCTTTCATCATATTTCTTGGTTGTTATTTGGATCTTATCCATGTGATGTTTTAGAGCTTGTGCTTATTCTCATGACAAGCTCTAGTTCATCGAAAACGGATTTTGCATAGATCACTTGTTGCGTTTTCGAGTTTGGTGATTTTCTCAGTTTCTCATGTTGAGGTGTTGCACCTCTAAATATAATAGAAAATCACCCCCACTAGTTTCCATATTTTGTTGGGTAAGCTCTTGTCGTCCTCTTTCCAACAAAATTGGTTTCACTCTATTCGGAGCTACCAATCTTAAGTTTTGGATTTTACAAGGTAGCATGTTTCGGATGAATCCCGGTGATCACATGGGTACGTGAGCACGCGTTTTCTACCCGACACGTCTCTAACACTGACACGCGTACAACACGCGACCGTTGGGAACCCCAAGTGGAAGGTGTGATGCGTACAGCAGTAAGTTTCCCTCAGTTAGAAACCAAGGTTTATCGAACCAGTAGGAGTCAAGAAGCACGTTGAAGGTTGATGGCGGCGAGATGTAGTGCGGCGCAACACCAGGGATTCCGACGCCAACGTGGAACCTGCACAACACAAACCAAGTACTTTGCCCCAACGAAACAGTGAGGTCGTTGTCAATCTCACCGGCTTGCTGTAACAAAGGATTAGATGTATAGTGTGGATGATGATTGTTTGCAGAGAACAGTAGAACAAGTATTGCAGTAGATTGTATTTCAGTATAGAGAATTAGACCGGGGTCCACAGTTCACTAGTGGTGTCTCTCCCATAAGATAAATAGCATGTTGGGTGAACAAATTACAGTTGGGCAATTGACAAATAAAGAGGGCATGACCATGCACATACATATTATGATGAGTATTGTGAGATTTAATTGGGCATTACGACAAAGTACATAGACCGCTATCCAAAGATGCATCTATGCCTAAAAATTCCACCTTCGTGTTATTATCCGAACCCCCTCCAAATATTAAGTTGCTAACAATAGACAATTGCATTAAGTATTGCGCGTAATGTAATCAATAACTACATCCTCGGACATAGCATCAATGTTTTATCCCTAGTGGCAACAAAGACATCCATAACCTTAGAGGTTTCTCGTCACTCCCCGCATTCACGGAGACATGAACCCACTATCGAGCATAAATACCCCCTCATGGAGTTAAGAGTAAAAACTTGGCCAGAGCCTCTACTAATAACGGAGAGCATGCAAGATCATAAACAACACATAGATATAAATTGATAATCAACATAACATAGTATTCTCTATTCATCGGATCCCAACAAACACAACATATAGCATTACAGATAGATGATCTTGATCATGTTCGGCAGCTCACAAGATCCGACAATGAAGCATAATGAGGAGAAGACAACCATCTAGCTACTGCTATGGACCCATAGTCCAGGGGTGAACTACTCACTCATCACTCCGGAGGCGACCATGGCGGTGTAGAGTCCTCCGGGAGATGAATCCCCTCTCCGGCAGGGTGCCGGAGGCGATCTCCTGAATCCCCCGAGATGGGATTGGCGGCGGCGGCGTCTCTGGAAGGTTTTCCGTATCGTGGCTCTCGGTACTGGGGGTTTCGCGATGAAGGCTATTTGTAGGCGGAAGGGCAGGTCAAGGGGCGTCGCGAGGGGCCCAGGAGACAGGCCGGCGCGGCCAGGGCTTGGGCCGCGCCGCCCTACCTCCTGGCCACCTCGTGGCCCCACTTCGTTGACTCTTCGGTCTTCTGGAAGCTTCGTGTGAAAATAGGCCCCTGGGCGTTGATTTCGTCTAATTCCGAGAATATTTCCTTACTAGGATTTCTGAAACAAAAAACAGCAGAAACAAAGAATCGCTCTTCGGCATCTTGTTAATAGGTTAGTGCCGGAAAATGCATAAATATGACATAAAGTATGCATAAAACATGTAGATATCATCAATAATGTGGCATGGAACATAAGAAATTATCGATACGTCGGAGACGTATCAGCATCCCTGTTAGTTTCTCGTCGTCCCGAGTGTGTAAACGATAAAAAAGATAATTTCTGGAGTGACATGCCATCATAACCTTGATCATACTATTGTAAGCATATGTAATGAATGCAGCGATCAAAACAATGTAAATGACATGAATAAACAAGTGAATCATATAGCAAAGACTTTTCATGAATAGTACTTCAAGACAAGCATCAATAAGTCTTGCATAAAAGTTAACTCATAAAGCAATAATTCATAGTAGAGGTATTGAAGCAACACAAAGGAAGATGAAGTTTCAGCGGTTGCTTTCAACTTATAACATGTATATCTCATGGATATTGTCAACATAGAGTAATATAACAAGTGCAATATGCAAGTATGTAGGATCTAGAGAAGCTTGCTCTATCTCTCAATCCCTCCATGATTCTTGCCCCCATTTGAGGGAAAAGAGAGAGAAGATCTAGATCCACACTTTGACCAAACCAAATCATCTGTTTGTGAGTGAATCTTTGGGATCTAGATCTTGGAGAATTTTGTGTTCTCCTCTTTGTTCTTCCTCTCCTATTCCCCCAATAGCTTTTATAGCTTTATTGGAATTTGAGAGAGAAGGACTTGAGCATCTTTGTGGTGTTCTTGCCATTGCATTTGGTGCATCGGTTTGAATTCTCCACGGTGATTCGCGGTGGTGAAAACAAGAAGGTTGTTACTCTTGGGTTCTTGGAACCCTAGATGGATTCTAGGCCTTTGTGGCGATTTGTTGGGAGCCTCCAATTAAGTTCTGGATGTGTGCCCCAATCTTTGTGTAAGGCCCGGTTTCCGCCTCGAAGGAAATCCCTTAGTGGAACCGTGACCTAGGATTTTGTGGCGAGGGTCACCGGAGATTAAGGTGAGGTGCCTTCGTGGCGTTCGGTGTGTGGTGTGAGTACCGCATCTTGGGGTGAGGCCTTTGTGGCGTTGGTGTGCATCGAGCAACCACATCTCAAGGTGAGCCTCTTGTGGCGTTCGGGAGCACTAAGCCATCGCACCTCTTCAACGGAGATTAGCACTCGCAAGAGTGTGAACTTCGGGATAAATCTTCGTCTCCCGCGTGCCTCGGTTATCTCTATACCCGAGCTCTTTACTTATGCACTTTACCTTGTGATAGCCATCGTGCTTGAAGTTATATATATCTTGCTATCACATAAGTTGCTTGTATTGCTTAGCATAAGTTGTTGGTGCACATAGGTGAACCATTGCTTAGAATAAGTTGTTGGTGCACATAGGTGAACCATAGTATATAGGCTTTGGGCTTGACAAAGTAACGCTAGTTTTATTCCGCATTTGTTAAGCCCAACTCGTAAAAGTTTTAAACCGCCTATTCACCCCCCTCTAGGCGACATCTGTGTCCTTTCAGCTGGACCGGCCATGGATTCCCTCGGGTTTGTGGGGGCGGCGCTACGGTGGAGGTTGTGCGGCGGATACTAGGGTTTGTGTGGAGGAGGTAGAGAGGCAGCCGAGCGCGCACACCTCTTCGTATACACTAGATGAAGGCATGGGACGCGGCAGGCCTGGCAACGACATTAATTTTGTTGGCAGAGGTGGGCGACAGCCGTTCGGCAGGCGAACCATCGCCATCAGCGTGGCACAGACTGCCGAAGCGATGCCTCGTCACCAGTACTAGCGCGCTTGAGAAGATGCATCGACCTAGGTAGCTGCCATGCAAGTCTCTACGCTGTTGCGCTGTTGAGGGACTTGCTTGGTGTTTTGGGTTTCGCAGTAGCAATATGCAAGTGGGAGCGGCAACATAGTTGAAGTTCAAAGTCTTACCTTTCAGGGTAAAAATCCAAGGTTCGACCTTAATTGGTTGTGTCTGACAATGATCTTGTTGGAGCCATTATTTTGAGAGCGGGAACCATCTTCAGGGTCAAAACCTATGATCTTTGATCGAGCGACGATGGTGCACAAGGCGTCGCTTTTGGAGAGCCTGGAGTTCAGGTGTTATCTTGGTGGTGGATGTATTGTTGTTGCTAGAGTTGGAATATCGTAGCGGAACTTTTTTCCTAATTTCCTTTTCTTTTTTTGGATGTGTGCATCTCTGCTGCTATTAGGGCATTACGTTGTTGCAGAGGTGTAATTGGTATATCTCGATATTAATATATTATCTTTATCGAGAAAAGGTAGCTGCTAGATGGGTCGTGGGAGATGCAAGAGGTCACGCGGCGCGGCCGTGCAACATCCACTGAGACATATCTGAGGCGCATATTTAGATCATGTTAGATCGTGTTATGTCTTCGCGAACAGCTCAATCAGTATATATCGGGCCCTTGAGTGTAGATGCAGATACATATTTCAACCACGGTTCGCAAACAGTCGTTCCGCTTCCGTTTGCGTCGGGCCGTCGGGCCGGAAAGCAGCAACCTAGGCAGAGACCGGGCTCCCGATTGTTGCTTACCGGCTAAGTAAGAGATCGGTCGTCGGGTCTCCTGACGGCGAGACGGCGCCGGGCGGGTGCCACGACGAGACGACGGACGGAAGCGAACGCACGCACTTCTTCGTCCCCCCTCGCCATATCACACTCGCACTCTTTTCCACGATTCGGCGTGAGTGCGTGACTAGCTTCGCGAAGCCTTTTGGACAGTTTATTCAGAGCACCAGATTACGCCCGGATAACTTGCTCGAGATATATAGCATCTGAAATTCAAAGTCATGTCAAGTTTGCCTTGCAAATATTCCACGCAAAAAGGATATTAAAGAAGGAAAAGTTTGCCATGAGTGCTAGTACCTCTGTCCCATAAAATACGTCATAACTTTGTCTACGTTTGAATGTACCATATTTTATAGAACGAAAGGAGTACTATATATTTTACGGGGGTAAGCTAAAAAAAAAAATTCGCTCACGTGTGTTTGCTCGTCACCATTAACTTCATCAGACGGATTTTCAAGAACGGACACCAAGTTGTGCAAACTTTTCTAGTCTACAATGATTTGCTTCTATCTTTTTCTTTTGAGGAAATATGAAAAAATCGCCGCCTCTACATGGATCGATGCACACAACAATCTATTATTACAAAGTATTAACGAAACTAAGAAAAGTCTACGAGAAGCTATGACAACCTCCATAAAGATCACACATTCTATTTACACTAATCATATTGCTAAACCGCCATCCATAGTTACAAAACATAGATCGTGCGACCATTTATAAATGGGAACAAACAGATACCATGCTATTCTGCATATTCTCAACACCGGTTATGGCCGCGTATGGAACTAGTGAGTAGCTATTAGAATAATCCGCGAGAAATTAGAAACTTGTTTGTAGTCAAACATAATATCATCATGGTGCCCAACATAAGGTGCATAGGCCCACATGTGATTTGAGCTAATAGGTTTTATACCAAGTCTCATCAAGCATATTCGTAATACTAGTTGGAGGTGGAAAGATTAAACCCACATCAGCACGTGGGTGAAGGGCACCGATGGGAGGTCGACCCCAACTTCCATGGGGTTGATGAGGAAAGCATAAATCTTAATTGCCATGGTACACCACAAGCAACATGGTGGCGATCTCCTTTAGTGAATTCGATGATGAATTTCCATCCCTCTTCGGCTCTTATCTGATCTGATTCGATTCGGTGTGTACCCACACTCTCCACACCTTCTTCTGGTCCATCAGCTTGTCAAATCTCACAACTGAGGTTGAGAGGAAGAGGTTGACGACAACAAAGCGAGGTCGTTTATCTTTTCGGGCTTAGTCCGATGACCAACGTTTGCACCTTCTTTGATGCACAGATTCTGGCCGTCGGCCCCTTGGCGGGTTCCCGTAGTGTTGAGATTGCTCATAGTGGGGGTAACATAGGTGGTAACATCACACATCTCAAAACATTTTGGTGACATGACATGACAATAAAAGAAGAAAGAGAGTGAGGTGGTAACTAGCTATGTTACTATAACATCACACATCCCAAATCAATATGAGTCTACAACATAATTAATAACACATTTCATGAAACCACATCTAAGTTACTACCCACTATAGAGATAGTAATTTAGTCTAGTAACATATGTCATGTTACTAGACTAAGTCCTGATATCCAGCAGTTCGTCGTGTGAAGCACTGAAATTAATTACTCCATGCCAAAAATATTAGCTCGAACTATAAAGGAGTATTCGTTGTACTGGTCGGTGCTAATTATTTCTGGTTATTGGGACTGAAATCTGACATGCATATGCGGTTTTAATGAGAACCTTGTATTCGCACTGATTGCATCTGGGTGAATGCCACGCTGGCCCATGTAGCAGTGTAGCATAGGGTGCGGAATACATGAGAAATACCCACACAATATAAATATAGCAGCGTAGATCACAAGCTAGATGAAGGGTGGGATATAGGAAGGGATATCACATGAGCGCATTCATGTATTTTCCTAGGCTCAGTTGGCTTCTTCGCGTGGATACAAGCATGACCTACTTACATGTCAATAGCATATCTAACAGATGATATAAAATGGACTTGTAATAAAACATATTTGACTCAAAATGCCTTTTCAACAGAACGGCATTGATCTATTTGGTGATGTAATTTTTTTACATCGTGGTGTATATTTTCCGCTAAGTGACCGGAATATACATGACCACAATGTATCCTACAATATGACGTGGCACATAGCCCAATCACCATGCTGAATTTTCAGGTGCTCGAGTTTCAGCGCCTTCTCGTCGCTTCACCTGCTCTCTTCGATGATCATCGTTGTCGACTAAAATCCGTAAAATCGCTCGAGCGCCGTTGTGCTGCGCACCTGCCTCCTCCTCGCCTCCCACACGCGCCTTCACGACGAGGGAGATCTCCGGTCACGTCGGCGCCAAATGCCAGGGAGGACAACACCATGCACATCAGCCCGTGCACGTGAAACAATGGCAGCGTCACCACCAGCGCATCCGTCACCACGAACAGGTACACGGCACAGATGTTCTGCATGTACGCCGCAGATTGCGTTGGGTCAGCGACACTCCCTTGCGCTGGATCGTCGTCTCGGAGGTTTGCATCAACAGAGCTCGTCACGCCATTTTTCTTGGGGATGGTGAGCGACGAGGTAGAGCGGGCCGGCGGGGTGGAGGAGAGTGGTGGTGGCTCCATGGGCGAGGCCGAGCATAGCATCGAGTCGAATCAACCAGTGGCGGGGGAAGCGTTGGGGGCCCGATGAAAATGAGGGGAGTAGCATGATGGGGAAAGGCAGAGGCGCGATGGCCACCATGGTGATGACCTATCCTCGCTTGACCATGAATCGGGGAGAAATCGCGTTTCATCGATCCAATCAGAAAGGCTCCAATCAATTTTAGCCTTTAATCGACTTGGTACTTGGTAGTAATAGGAATCACAATGTTGAAATTGAAGTTTAATAGGACTTGGTACTTGTAGTTATTGAATTTGAAATTTGAGTTACTGAATTTGAAAATTGACAAATTCAACAGTCGAAGAAGAGGGATTTAGTGTATATGTGATGTACATCTGATGTGGCAGATGTAAAATGCATCATTTACTATACACGGACGACTTTTCGTGATGTAAATTTTTGGATGTATATCGGTTTATTAGTTCCACTCACAAAATCTATTTGCCCCGTAATATCTCCCCCTATTTGTACACGAACGATGATGTAATACACCGGGGCAGACAGAGTACATTAAATCTTGGGCATGCGTTTTGTTGTCCTATTTTTCATGCTTAAAATATCCTTATAAGTTATAAATGTAGTAGCTAGAGAGACGCATTATAAATAAACACTAATTATGTACTACATCGATCTTTCACTACACCACAACACTTGAACCCCAACAGACAAGAGACATGTTGGTTGGGTAAGCACCTTTCACCGACCAAAAGCTGGTCGGGAATTTGTTTTGCCGACTGATATTGTCAGACACCATAAGTTCGGTCAGCAAATATTTTTCCCGACCGACATAGGATTGCGGACCAACTGTTGGACAACCACGGTCAACGCTTTCCCGACCAATATCCTTCTACATTGGCTGTAATAACAGACCCAGACTTTTGGGTCACCCCTAGAAGAGGTCGACATCACAGCCATGCATTTGAGCATTGAGATGCACATGTTATATGGACATTATCGAAATACATAGCTTTTAGTTCGATGTACCGTGTGAATATATACGGGGAATAATACAGAAAGTTATACCACCAGTGGACCTGTTCGCTCAGTGCGACTGCCTGCACGGTCCACGTTAGATGTAAATGCGGCCCAGGAGGTAGATGGGTCGCATTGACGTATCAGTCCCAGCAATGGTTGGCCTGCACTGCTAGTGTTTGGTAAATTTAGACAGGAGACATGAATGCACGACGCAAGACATCAGACATCTGCACATCAGATAGAGAGCCAACGGAAAGTTTATCGTTTAGTTCTTGATTCCGAATCTACACGCAACAGCCAACAGGCATTCCTCGACTATACAGAATAAAAGTACAGCTAGATATATGCTCTCATATATAAGGGCATCTCCAACGGAGCGCCCGTTTGCGTCTGCGGGTCGAAAAATGCGTCGAGTCTCTGCTTCAGGGGGACGATGCAAAGTGATCGGGTAGTCCGCGGCGACGCAACCTGGCTCAAATATGCGCCTCGGGTGCATCTCTGTGCGAACGGGCAAAGTGTCCGCTCGCGTCTGGCGGACATTTTGGTGGGCCCGTCTGGCAGCGACCCTGGCTCAATGAGTCTTCTCAGGCGCGCCAGCGATTGGCGCCGACGACGCATCAGTGCCACGTTAATGGCTCGCCTGCCGAGCAGCCGTTGCCCACCTCCGCCAACGCAGTAATGGCGATACCATGCGTCCTGCCGTCGCCTGCCTCCAACCTATATAAAAAGGGTGCACACTCTTCAGTCTCTTCTTCCTCATCCACTCCTCCACACAAACTCTAGCCACCACAAGCTCCACCGTACCGCCGCCTAGCTCTTCCTGCGACGGAGCCAGATCCGCGAGGAAGTCCATGACGGGTCTTGGTGGCCGGCGAGGCGGTCGAGAACGCGGGCCTGGACGCCCCAGTGGTCGGAGCCGCCGAGGTGGAGCAGCTACGGCCCCACGGTCGCCGTCGCCTACGTCGTTCTCATCTTCGCAGGAGGAAAAAAAGCGTCGGGCCGCTAGAGCCACCTCTAGACGCAAACGGACGCGCAAACAAAAACGGTCATTTTCGCGTCCGTCAGGCGACGAAAACGGACGCGCGGGGTTAATTTAGACGTCCGAAATTGATTGCCCGTTGAAGATGCCCTAAGTGCTCCATGGGTCAAAGGAACAACAACATCTCGGCTAGGTTAGTTATCAGATTACACATGTATTTTGAAGATAACTAGGAAATTTTCCCCGTCGCTACGAGCTTATTTTTATTTCGCCATAACATCGTCTTAGAGCATCTCCAGTCGCGTCCCCCAAACCGTCCGCCAAACCGCGCCGGATCGAGCGTTTGGGGACGTGTTTTGTTCGTGCCGCGTCTGGAGGACGTCGCTTCCCAGTCGCGTCCCCCAAAGGCCGCCCCCAAACATAAAAAATAATTTAAATAGATAGAAGAAAACTCTTTACTAATATTCAAATCGGTTCAACATAAACAAATTACATATAAAACTTCGAAAAAATATAATTAAATTACATATAAATTATTTTAAACTACTACTACTTCTTCTTCTTCTTCTTCGATGATGGCCTCGCCTCGTTGTCGTCATCACGGTGGTGCTTCCTGATCGTCACCTCTTCCGAAGAGGTGGTGTCTGATACGCGTACAGCACGCGTCCGTTGGGAACCCCAAGAGGAAGGTGTGATGCGTACATCGGCAAGTTTTCCCTCAGTATGAAACCAAGGTTTATCGAACCAGTAGGAGCCAAGAAGCACGTTGAAGGTTGATGGTGGCGAGATGTAGTGCGGCGCAACACCAGGGATTCCGGCGCCAACGTGGAACCTGCACAACACAACCAAAGTACTTTGCCCCAACGAAACAGTGAGGTTGTCAATCTCACCGGCTTGCTGTAACAAAGGATTAGATGTATAGTGTGGATGATGATTGTTTGCAGAAAAACAAGAAACAAAGATTGCAAGAGATTGTATTTCAGTATAGAGAATTGGACCGGGGTCCACAGTTCACTAGAGGTGTCTCTCCCATAAGATAAACAGCATGTTGGGTGAACAAATTACAGTTGGGCAATTGACAAATAAAGAGGGCATGACCATGCACATACATATTATGATGAGTATAGTGAGATTTAATTGGGCATTACGACAAAGTACATAGACCGCTATCCAGCATGCATCTATGCCTAAAAAGTCCACCTTCAGGTTATCATCCGAACCCCTCCAGTATTAAGTTGCTAACAACAGACAATTGCATTAAGTATTGCGCGTAATGTAATCAGTAACTACGTCCTCGAACATAGCACCAATGTTTTATCCCTAGTGGCAACAGCACATCCATAATCTTAGAGATTTCTGTCACTTCCCCAGATTCACGGAGACATGAACCCACTATCGAGCATAAATACTCCCTCTTGGAGTTACAAGCATCTACTTGGCCAGAGCATCTACTAGTAACGGAGAGCATGCAAGATCATAAACAACACATAGACATAAATTGATAATCAACATAACAAGTATTCTCTATTCATCGGATCCCAACAAACGCAACATATAGAATTACAGATAGATGATCTTGATCATGTTCGGCAGCTCACAGGACCCGACAATTAAGCACAATGGGGAGAAGACAACCATCTAGCTACTGCTATGGACCCATAGTCCAGGGGTAGACTACTCACTCATCACTCCGGAGGCGACCATGGCGGCGTAGAGTCCTCCGGGAGATGATTCCCCTCTCCGGCAGGGTGCCGGAGGCGATCTCCTGAATCCCCCGAGATGGGATTGGCGGCGGCGTCTCTGGAAGGTTTTCCGTATCGTGGCTCTCGGTACTGGGGGTTTCGCGACGGAGGCTTTAAGTAGGCGGAAGGGCAGGTCAGGGGGCCACACGAGGGGCCCACACCATAGGGCCGCGCGGCCAGGGCAGGGGCCGCGCCGCCCTAGGGTTTGGCCGCCTCGTGGCCCCACTTCGTCTCCTCTTCGATCTTCTGGAAGCTTCGTGGCAAAATAGGACCCTGGGCGTTGATTTCGTCCAATTCCGAGAATATTTCGTTACTAGGATTTCTGAAACCAAAAACAGCAAACAAAGAATCGGCACTTCGGCATCTTGTTAATAGGTTAGTTCCAGAAAATGCACGAATATGACATAAAGTGTGCATAAAACATGTAGATAACATCAATAATGCGGCATGGAACACAAGAAATTATCGATACGTCGGAGACGTATCAGTGTCCTCCTCGTCGTCGCCGGTGCTCACCGGCTGCGCCTTGGCCTAGGCCTTCGCTTTCGCGTCCGCCTCCGCCTTCGCACGGGCCGCGGCCGCCGCAGCTTCCTCTGACCCTTCCTCCTCCGCGTCCTCCTGCACGCCATGCCATTCCTCCGCGTTGTCAACTGGCGGCGGGGAATCGTCGCCGCTGTTGGGCGTCCGGGTTCTGTCCCACCAATGGCACCATCCAGCAGGCTTGCCCTCGATAGAGGTGTTGGATGGAGCTCGGAAATGTAGCTCATCATCGCTGGAGGTGTCGGATGGAAGCTTGTGATACGTCTCAAACGTATCTATAATTTCTTATGTTCCATGCTAGTTTTATGACCATACTCACATGTTTTATACACACTTTACATCATTTATATGCATTTTCCGGCACTAACCTATTAACGAGATGCCGAAGCGCCAGTTCCTGTTTTGTGCTGTTTTTGGTTTCAGAAATTCTACACAGAAAATATTCTCGGAATTGGACGAAACGAACGCCCAGGGTCTTATTTTTCCACGGAGCTTCCAGAAGACCGAAGAGGATACGAAGTGGGGCCACGAGGCGCCCTAACCATAGGGCGGCGCAGCCAAGGAGGGGCCCGCGCCAGCCTATGGTGTGGGGCCCCCGTGCCTCCTCCGACTCTGCCGTTCCGCCTACTTAAACTCTCCGTCGCGAAAACCCTATTACCGAGAGCCACGATACGGAAAAAGTTCCAGAGACGCCGCCGCCGCCAATCCCATCTCGGGGGATTCAGGAGATCGCCTCCGGCACCCTGCTGGAGAGGGGAATCATCACCGAAGGGCTCTACATCACCATGCCCGCCTCCGGACTAATGCGTGAGTAGTTCATCCTTGGACTATGGGTCCATAGCAGTAGCTAGATGGTTGTCTTCTCCTCTTGTGCTATCATGTTTAGATCTTGTGAGCTGCCTATCATGATCAAGATCGTCTATTTGTAATGCTACATGTTGTGTTTGTTGGGATCCGATGAATATGGAATACTATGTCAAGTTGATTATTGATCTATCATATATGTGTTGTTTATGATCTTGCATGCTCTCCGTTGCTAGTAGAGGCTCTTGCCAAGTTGATACTTGTGACTCCAAGAGGGAGTATTTATGCTCGATAGTGGGTTCATGCCTCCATTGAATCTGGGACAGTGACAGAAAGTTCTAAGGTTGTGGATGTGCTGTTGCCACTGGGGATAAAACATCAATGCTTTGTCTAAGGATATTTGTGTTGATTACATTACGCACCATACTTAATGCAATTGTCTGTTGTTTGCAACTTAATACTGGAAGGGGTGCGGATGCTAACCCGAAGGTGGACTTTTTAGGCATAGATGCATGCTGGATAGCGGTCTATGTACTTTGTCGTAATGCCCTAAGTAAATCTCATATTAGTCATCATGATATGTATGTGCATTGTTATGCCCTCTCTATTTGTCAATTGCCCAACTGTAATTTGTTCACCCAACATGCTATTTATCTTATTGGAGAGACACCACTAGTGAACTATGGACCCCAGTCCATTCTTTTACATCTGAAATACAATCTACTGCAATCTCTGTTCTCTGTTGTTTTCTGCAAACAAACATCATTCTCCACACCATACTTTTAATCTTTTGTTTACAGCAAGCCGGTGAGATTGACAACCTCACTATTAAGTTGGGGCAAAGTATTTTGGTTGTGTTGTGCAGGTTCCACGTTGGCGCCGGAATCCCTGGTGTTGCGCTGCACTACACTCCTTCACCAACAACCTTCACGTGGCCTTCATCTCCTACTGGTTCGATAACCTTGGTTTCATACCGAGGGAAACTTGCTGCTATACGCATCACACCTTCCACTTGGGGTTCCCAACGGACGTGTGCTTCACGCGTTATCAAGCTAAATTTCTGGCGCCGTTGCTGGGGAGATCAAGACACGCTGCAAGGGGAGTCTCTCACATCCAATCTCTTTACTTTGTTATTGTCTTGCTTTACTTTATTTTATTTTCTGTTTTGTTTGCTTCTTTATATTAAAAACACAAAAAAATTAGTTGCTTTACTTTATTTCATTTGTCTTGTTTGCTTTCTCTATATCAAAAATACAAAAAAATTAGTTACTTGCATTTACTTTATTTTCCTTTTGTTTATTTCATCATGCTTCCTCTTAAGTTCACTCTGAAAGATATACCGGTAGGGCAAGGTTCTATCATTGGAAGAGATAATATAGAAGAATTTTTCACTCATGTTAGTATGGTTGAAGATTTTGAAGATAGACACTTGGTAAATGTTGTTCCTACTTATGAAAGTGCTACTGCCTCTTTAGTACACATGTTGGAAACTAGATTCGTTAATCTCAATCCTATAATGCAACATATGTTTCTTACACTCTCTGATATGGAAATGGGAGAAAAGAGAGATTTTGTTTCAGAGGTCCTTCTTAGAGAATTTGGTGATATAGCTAAAGAAGCTAGAAAAGTTTTTATTAAGCATAAGAGGCTTGGCTTTTGTACCGATTTTGCAAAAACACTTAAAAAGATGGACATGGATAGATTGAAGTACACTAATAACGTCAATGGTGAGAGGGAGATAAAAGTACCGATACCTAGTAAGCTCCTAGGGATGCATGAAGCTCTAGAAAATAACTATGCTTGGCTTGTTCCTGAAAATTTGTTTGATGAGGATAGTAAGCCTAAGAGAAACGAAAGAGGAGTTACTTACATAGACAAGATACAATGCATTGTTGAGAAAACTCCCAACTCCCCTGGTAATAATGTTGATGCTTCATCTCTTGATAATACTTGATTCACACTTTCTGCGCCTAGCTGAAAGGCGTTAAAGAAAAGCGTTTATGGGAGACAACCCATAATTTTACTTCTGCACTTTTGTTTTATATTTGAGTCTTGGAAGTTGTTACTACTGTAGCAAACTCTCCTTATCTTTACTTTATTGCATTGTTGTGCCAAGTAAAGTCTTTGATAGTAAGGTTGATACTAGATTTGGATTACTGCGCAGAAACAGATTTCTTGCTGTCACGAATTTGAGTAGGCCTCTCTGTAGGTAACTCAGAAAAATCTGCCAATTTTCGTGTGTGATCCTCAGATATGTACGCAACTTTCATTCAATTTGAGCTTTTTCATCTGAGCAAGTTAAGTGCCTCTAAAAAATTCGTCTTTACGGACTGTTCTGTTTTGACAGATTCTGCCTTTTATTTCGCATTGCCTCTTTTGCTATGTTGAATGGATTTCTTTGTTCCATTAACTTTCAGTAGCTTTGGGCAATGTCCAGAAGTGTTAAGAATGATTATGTCACCTCTGAATATGTGAATTTTTGATTATGCACTAACCCTCTAATGAGTTTGTTTTGAGTTTGGTGTGGAGGAAGTTTTCAAGGATCAAGAGAGGAGGATGATACAATATGATCAAGAAGAGTAAAAAGTCTAAGCTTGGGGATGCCCCCGTGGTTCATCCCTGCATATTTCAAGAAGACTCAAGCATCTAAGCTTGGGGATGCCTTGGGGCATCCCCTTCTTCATCGACAACTTATCAGGTCACTTCTAGTGAAACTATATTTTTATTCCGTCACATCTTATGTGCTTTACTTGGAGCGTCTGTTTGCTTTTATTTTTGTTTTTGTTTGAATAAACTTGGATCCTAGCATTCCTTGTATTGGAGAGAGACATGCTCCGCTCGTTCATATGAACACTGGTGTTCTTAGCGTTACTTTTAATGTTCATGGCGAATGTTGAAACTACTTCGTTCATTGTTATATGGTTGGAAACAGAAAATGCTTCATGTGGTAATTGGTATATTGTCTTGAATAATTTGATACTTGGCAATTGTTGTGCTCAAATAGATCATGTTTAAGCTCTTGCATCATGTACTTTGCACCTATTAATGAAGAACTGCCATAGAGCTTGTTAAAATTTGGTTTGCATGATTGGTCTCTCTAAAGTCTAGATTTTTTCTGGTGAAGTGTTTGAACAACAAGGAAGATAGTGTAGAGTCTTATAATGCTTGCAATATGTTCTTATGTAAGTTTTGTTGTACCGGTTCATACTTGTGTTTGCTTCAAACAACCTTGCTAGCCAAAGCCTTGTACTGAGAGGGAATACTTCTCATGCATCCAAATCCTTGAGCCAAAACCTATGCCATTTGTGTCCACCATACCTACCTACTATGTGGTATTTCTCTACCATTCCAAAGTAAATTACTTGAGTGCTACCTTTAAAATTTCATTCTTTGTCTTTGCAATACATAGCTCATGGGAAAATAGCTTAAAAACTATTGTGGTAAAGAATATGTAGCTTATGTATCTTATTTCTTATAAGTTGCTTGTTGAGCGGTAACCATGTTTCTGGGGACGCCATCAATTGTTACACCTTTGTTGAATATCATGTGAGTTGCTATGAATGCTCGTCTTGTCTGAAGTAAGGGAGATTTATCATGATTAAATGGTTTGAGTATGCATATTGTTAGAGAAGAACATTGGGCCGCTAACCAAAGCCATGGATCATGGTGGAAGTTTCAGTTTGGACATTAATCCTCAATCTCTTATGAGAATATTATCTGTTGTTGAATGCTTATGCATTAAAGAGGAGTCCATTATCTGTTTTCTATGTTGTCCCGGTATGGATGTCCTTAGTTGAGATCTATCAAAAACGAGAAATCAAATGCGATCTATCTCCTTGGACCTTTGTACAGGCGGTATAGAGGTACCCCTTTGTGACACTTGGTTGAAACATATGTTATGCAATGATAATCCATGTAAATCCAAGCTAATTAGGATAAGGTGCGAGCACTATTGGTATTCTATGCATGAGGCTTGCAACTTATAGGATGTCTTATGCATAACACATATGAATTATTACTACCGTTGACAAAATTGTTTCTATGTTTTCAAAATAAAAGCTCTAGCACAAAAATAGTAATCCATGCTTCCCTCTGCGAAGGGCCATTCTTTTACTTTATGTTGAGTCAGTTTACCTACTTCTTTATATCTTAGAAGCAAACACTTGTGTCAACTGTGTGCATTGATTCCTACATACTTGCTTATTTGCATTCATCATATTACTTTGTGTTGACAATTATCCATGAGATATACATGTTGAAGTTGAAAGCAACCGCTGAAACTTATATCTTCCTTTGTGTTGCTTCATAACTTTGTACTAAGAATCTATTGCTTTATGAGTTAACTCCTATGCAAGTCTTACTGATGCTTGTCTTGAAAGTACTATTCATGAAAAATCTTTGCTATATGATTCAGTTGTTTAGTCATTGTCTTTACCATTGCTTTGAATCACTTCATTCATTTCATATGCTTTACAATAGTATTGATCAAGATTATGATAGCAGCATGTCACTTCAGAAATTATATTTGTTATCATTTACCTACTCGAGGGCGAGTAGGAACTAAGCTTGGGGATGCTTGATACGTCTCAAACGTATCTATAATTTCTTATGTTCCATGCTAGTTTTATGACAATACTCACATGTTTTATACACACTTTACATCATTTATATGCATTTTCTGGCACTAACCTATTAACGAGATGCCAAAGCGCCAGTTCCTGTTTTGTGCTGTTTTTGGTTTCAGAAATCCTACACAGGAAATATTCTCGGAATTGGACGAAACGAACGCCCAGGGCCTTATTTTTCCACGGAGCTTCCAGAAGACCGAAGAGGATACGAAGTGGGGCCACGAGGCACCCTAACCATAGGGCGGCGCGGCTAAGGAGGGGCCCGCGCTGGCCTATGGTGTGGGGCCCCCGTGCCTCCTCTGACTCTGCCCTTCCGCCTACTTAAACTCTCCGTCGCGAAAACCCTATTACCAAGAGCCACGATACGGAAAAAGTTCCAGAGACGCCGCCGCCGCCAATCCCATCTCGGGGGATTCAGGAGATCGCCTCCGGCACCCTGCCGGAGAGGGGAATCATCACCGGAGGGCTCTACATCACCATGCCCGCCTCCGGACTGATGCGTGAGTAGTTCATCCTTGGACTATGGGTCCATAGCAGTAGCTAGATGGTTGTCTTCTCCTCTTGTGCTATCATGTTTAGATCTTGTGAGCTGCCTATCATGATCAAGATCGTCTATTTGTAATGCTACATGTTGTGTTTGTTGGGATCCGATGAATATGGAATACTATGTCAAGTTGATTATTGATCTATCATATATGTGTTGTTTATGATCTTGCATGCTCTCCGTTGCTAGTAGAGGCTCTGGCCAAGTTGATACTTGTGACTCCAAGAGGGAGTATTTATGCTCGATAGTGGGTTCATGCCTCCATTGAATCTGGGACAGTGACAGAAAGTTCTAAGGTTGTGGATGTGTTATTGCCACTAGGGATAAAACATCAATGCTTTGTGTAAGGATATTTGTGTTGATTACATTACGCACCATACTTAATGCAATTGTCTGTTGTTTGCAACTTAATACTGGAAGGGGTGCGGATGCTAACCCGAAGGTGGACTTTTTAGGCATAGATGCATGCTGGATAGCGGTCTATGTACTTTGTCGTAATGCCCTAAGTAAATCTCATATTAGTCATCATGATATGTATGTGCATTGTTATGCCCTCTCTATTTGTCAATTGCCCAACTGTAATTTGTTCACCCAACATGCTATTTATCTTATTGGAGAGACACCACTAGTGAACTGTGGACCCCGGTCCATTCTTTTACATCTGAAATACAATGTACTGCAATCTCTGTTCTCTGTTGTTTTCTGCAAACAAACATCATTCTCCACACCATACGTTTAATCCTTTGTTTACAGCAAGCCGGTGAGATTGACAACCTCACTGTTAAGTTGGGGCAAAGTATTTTGGTTGTGTTGTGCAGGTTCCACGTTGGCGCCGGAATCCCTGGTGCTGTGCCGCACTACACTCCTTCACCAACAACCTTCACGTGGCCTTCATCTCCTACTGGTTCGATAGCCTTGGTTTCATACTGAGGGAAACTTGCTGCTATACGCATCACACCTTCCACTTGGGGTTCCCAACGGACGTGTGCTTCACGCGTTATCAGCTTGGATGAATGGCGGCCGGTTGAAGATCCAAAATCGCCGACGTACGGGTCTTATTGAGCATGGATGAACGGCGGCACAGAAGTCGAAGAGAGAGGTGGTTGCTCTTCCGAGGAGTCCGCACTCCATTCCGGTGGTCGGCGCATCGGTCGACGCGGTTGCCAATGCGACGGTTCCGCTTCCCGGCAACTGCACCGTTGCTACGTAGGCGGCGGTTGAGCATCCGAGCCGCTGACGTGTCGGGCCTGCGCCTCCTCGCCTCTCATTTCGTTGTGTCCGGCGTGCCCGGAGCGTCCCCTGTGTAGCGAGGACGGGCTCGGGACGCCGGACACCGTATTGAGCCGCGCCGGACAAAAAAGGCCTTTGGGGCGCGCGGCTGGGAACGTTTTTTTGTCCGGCGCGTCCCAAATACCTTTGGGGGACGGTTTGGGGGACGCGACTGGAGATTCTCTTATGCATTGGCGGGCATACATGGTATCATGGGTATTGAACAATTGAACCCGGTGGTAGAGTTATCAATTCTAGCTACTTCTACTGTTTATAAATAGATGTCTAAGATTTATTTAAATTTAGATATATCTAGATATTTTTCTGAAAATCTAAAAAATTCTCTTGTCAACCATTGGATAATGTACCAATGGATGTAAACACTATGTACCTTCACATCTCACATTGATGGACCCATGTTTCCTTAAGAACTCGGCAATCAACATAGATAGAGGTGTTTCTGATCCAAACTTTTCAGCAATATTTCTCTAAAACTTAGATATGCATCACCGAAAAATATCTACATATACCATTTACTCAAGTCATGTGCAAGGAATATTATTGTAAAATTTTCGTGTTTCCTTGACATTGTTAGCTTTGTATATTCAGATGAATCCGTGAATACCCCTTGGTCAAAGGAAGGTAGTCCAAGGTTAAGCAGTTTGGCTTTGACTAGACCCAGGGAGGTTGGTTTCCGGACGAATAGCATCGTGGCAGCCAGATCAGGAGGTGCTCGTTGTAGGAGACACGGAGATGAACAAGAACATCATCACCACTCATTCTCCCCCTTTCCTCCTCTCACCTAGCTACAGTTCCCTGGTCGTCCCCTCTCTCATACCAGGCTGATCCAAGGCCGCTCCACCGGATTAGCCGGCCGGAGTTGGTTGAGGTAAAGCGCCAGAGTAGCTATGGCTAGTTTAGGTTTAGATCTTGCCTAATTTTTGCTTTACCCTTGTGGATATTGGCGTCATGCCCGTAGGGAGGTGGCGGTGGTGGAGCTCGAGCTGCTCTCTACTGCCTGCGGTGGTGATGCAGCTGCTCGTGGTGCTATGGTGGTTGGAGCCGGAGACGGGCGGCGGCAGAACTTTGGCAACCTCCTCAATAAAGCTCTCCAGCCGCTCACCGGATCTGGGCGATTTCGTCTTGGTACCCCCTCGTGGTGGTGGAGATGGTGAGGGGCTTCCAGATGAAGCTGCTGTTATTGGATCTGCTTAGTGGCGACCTAGAGTTGTTCTTCCTCGCGTGCAACACGCAGTGACCAGGTTCGTCGCCGTGATACTCGGCCAAAATGGTGGCCCGTCTTCTTCAACCTCCATGGCGGAGGCCCTGCTGATCAATTGCTAGACCTCGACGCCGTTGGAAGGTCAAGTGGTTCGTCCCCGACCCTTCAGCGGTTGCCAGGGGTTCAATCTGGTTGCCGGAATTGAGCTTTCGAGCATCCTGCTCTCAGAGCTCGGCGGAAACGCCTTGAGTTCGCCGCCGCTGGGTGGCAGAGGCACCATTGTCCTTGATTTCTTTTTCTGCTTATCTTTTAGGGTGTTGTTTGTAAAGTGGAGGGCATGTTCTTCAAATCTTAGGTTCTTTAGGGCAAGAGACGATAAGGGGCCTTTCTATAATTTGTACCTGCCACATGTTATATAAAAGCTCCACAGGGGTTTTTGACCCCACTTGTGTTAAAAAAAACAAGAACATCATCGCTTACATTTGCCTTGCCACCCCCGCGTGTATGTGACATCCTCAACGTCTCCTAACTTCTTCCAATTCGAGCAGAGTTTGCTAGAGGAGGATTGGGGAGAGAAGTGATGTGTATCTTCTTGGTAGTAATAGAGAGTCGTGGGTTTCTAGGGGATTGGTGATACGTCTCCAACGTATCTATAATTTCTTATGTTCCATGCTAGTTTTATGACAATACCTACATGTTTTATTCATACTTTATATCGTTTTGATGCGTTTTTCGGAACTAACCGATTAACGAGATGCCGAAGTGCCAGTTCCTGTTTTGTGCTGTTTTTGGTTTCAGAAATCCTAGAAAGGAAATATTCTTGGAATCGGACGAAATCAACGCCCAGAACCTTATTTTTCCCGGAAGCTTCCAGAACACCGGAGAGAGACCAGAGGGGAGCCAGGGGGCCCCACACGCCAGGGCGGTGAGGCCAAGGGGTGGGGCGCGCCCCCTATTGTGTGGCCCCACTAGGGCCCCTCCGAGGCTGTCCTTCCGCCTACTTAAGGACTCCGTCGCGAAAACCCTAAAGGAATAAGCCACGGTACGAGAAACCTTCCATAGCCGCCGCCATCGTGAAGCCAAGATCTGGGGGACAGAAGTCTCTGTTCCAGCACGCCGCCGGGATGGGGAAGTGCCCCCGGAAGGCATCTCCATCGACACCACCGCCATCTTCATCACCGCTGCTATCTCCCATGATGAGGAGGGAGTAGTTCTCCCTCGAGGCTAAGGGCTGTACCGGTAGCTATGTGGTTCATCTCTCTCTCTCCCATGTGATCTTTATGTGATCATGAGCTTTGTGATCTAGTTGAATATCATCTATGTGCTACTCTAGTGATGTTATTAAAGTAGTCTATTCCTCCTTCATGATGTAATGGTGACAGTGTGTGCATCATGTAGTACTTGGTATAAGCTATGATTGTGATCTCTTGTAGATTATGGAGTTAACTATTACTATGATAGTATTGATGTGATCTATTCCCCCTTTCATAGTGTAATGGTGACAGTGTGTGCGCTATGTTAGTTCTCGGTCTAAATTGCAATGATCTATTATGCACTCTAAGGTTATTTAAATATGAACATCGAATGTTGTGGAGCTTGTTAACTCCGGCATTGAGGTGCTCTTGTAGCCCTACACAATGAATGGTGTTTGTCATCCAACAAGAGAGTGTAGAGAAAGTAGTATCTGTTTATTCAGTTATGTGATCAATGTTGAGAGTGTCCACTAGTGAAAGTATGATCCCTAGGCCTTGTTTCCGAATAAGTTACACCACAGAGAATTGCTTCCCACGCTAGCAAGCTATTTTCTGGCACCGCTTGTTTACTGTTTTACTACATTTTACTTCCTGCGATATTACCACCATCTATACCACTTGTATTTCACTATCTCTTCGCCGAACTAGTGCACCTATACATCTGACAAGTGTATTAGGTGTGTTGGGGACACAAGAGACTTCTTGTATTGTGATTGCAGGGTTGCTTGAGAGGGATATCTTTGACCTCTTCCTCCCTGAGTTCGATAAACCTTGGGTAATCCACTTAAGGGAAAACTTGCTGTTGTTCTACAAACATCTGCTCTTGGAGGCCCAACACTGTCTACAAGAATAGAAGCACACGTAGACATCAAGCTATTTTCTGGCGCCGTTGCCGGGGAGGAAAGGTAAAAGGCGCTCATACTCCGGTCCCAGGTAACTAAGTTATTTTCTGGTGCCATTGTGTGTGCTCGAAGCTATTTCCTTTAGATCCTGCAATTGCATCTTTTTGTTTCTTGTTAAACACTAGTAAGGCATAATGGAAAACAACTGTGAGCTTTTTAATCTATTTCCTGAGTTAAGACATAAATGGTGTGTTGCAAAAATTAAAAAACCTATGGAACCTTATTTGCATGCTAGTAGCAATGATATTAGTATGAACGCTTTGAACACCATTGTTGCTAATGATATGGAAAATTCTAAGCTTGGGGAAGCTAGTTTTGATGAGCATGACATTTTTAGTCCCCCAAGCATTGAGGAGAAAATTTTCTTTGATGATACTTTGCCTCCTATTTATGATGATTATAATGATAGTGGTCTTTTGGTGCCGCCTACTATGGAGAGTAAATTTTATTATGATTATACTATGCCTCCTACACTTGATGAGAATAATAATGATAGCTACTTTGTTGAATTTGCTCCCACTACAACTAATAAAATTGATTATGCTTATGTGGAGAGTAATAATTTTATGCATATAGCTCATGATAAGAATGTTTCATTTGATAGTTATATTGTTGAGTTTGTTCATGATGCTACTGAAAATCTTTATGAGAGAGGAAAATATGGTTGTAGAAATTTTCATGTTACTAAAACACCTCTCTATATGCTGAAATTTTTGAAGTTACACTGGTTTTATCTTCCTATGCTTGTTGCATTATGCTTCATGAATTTGTTTATTTACAAGATTCCTTTTCATAGGAAGTGGGTTAGACTTAAATGTGTTTTGAATTTGCTTTTTGATGCTCTCTTTTGCTTCAACTCCTATTTCTTGCGAGTGCATCATTGAAATTACTGAGCCCATCTTAATGGCTATAAAGAAAGCACTTTTTGGGAGATAACCCATGTGTTTATTTTACTACAGCAACTTTGTTTTATATTTGAGTCTTGGAAGTTGTTACTACTGTAGCAACCTCTCCTTATCTTATTTTATTGCATTGTTGTGCCAAGTAAAGTCTTTGATAGCAAGGTTCATACTAGATTTGGATTATTGCGCAGAAACAGATTTCTGTCTGTCACGAATTTGGGCAGGGTTCTCTGTAGGTAACTCAGAAAAATCTGCCAATTTACGTGCGTGATCCTCAGATATGTACGCAACTTTCATTCAATTTGAGCATTTTCATCTGAGCAAGTCCAGTGCCTCTAAAAAATTCGTCTTTACAGACTGTTCTGTTTTGACAGATTCTGCCTTTTATTTCGATTGCCTCTTTTGCTGTGTTGGATGGATTTCTTTGTTCCATTAACTTCCAGTAGCTTTTGTGCAATGTCCAGAAGTGTTAAGAATGATTGTGTCACCTCTGAACATGTGAATTTTCGATTATGCACTGACCCTCTAATGAGTTGTTTCGAGTTTGGTGTGGAGGAAGTTTTCAAGGGTCAAGAGAGGAGGATGATATATGATCAAGAAGAGTAAAAAACCTAAGCTTGGGGATGCCCCCGTGGTTCATCCCTGCATATTTCAAGAAGACTCAAGCGTCTAAGCTTGGGGATGCCCAAGGCATCCTCTTCTTCATCAACTTATCAGGTTTCTTCTATTGAAACTATATTTTTATTCAGTCACATCTTATGTACTTTACTTGGAGCGTCTATGTGCTTTTATTTTCGTTTTGTTATTTTCATTCTCTGAATAAATTCATGCTTGTGTGGGAGAGAGACACGCTCCGCTGTTGCGTATGAACACATATGTTCTTAGCTTTACTCTTAATGTTCATGGCGAAGGTTGAAACTGCTTCGTTCATTGTTATATGGTTGGAAACAGAAAATACTGCATGTGGTAATTGGTATAATGTCTTGAATAATTTGATACTTGGCAATTGTTGTGCTCATATAGATCATGTTTAAGCTCTTGCATCATGTACTTTGCACCTATTAATGAAGAACTACATAGAGCTTGTTAAAATTTGGTTTGCATGATTGATTTCTCTAGAGTCTAGATATTTTCTGGTTAAGGTGTTTGAACAACAAGGAGACGATGTAAAGTCTTATAATGCTTACAATATGTTCATATGTGAGTTTTGCTGTACCGGTTCATACTTGTGTTTGCTTCAAACAACCTTGCTAGCCAAAGCCTTGTACCGAGAGGGAATACTTCTCGTGCATCCAAATCCTTGAGCCAAAACATATGCCATCTGTGTCCACCATATCTACCTACTATGTGGTATTTTCTGCCATTCCAAGTAAATACTTCATGTGCTACCTTTAAACAATTCAAAAGCTATTATCTCTTATTTGTGTCAATGTTTTATAGCTCATGAGGAAGTATGTGGTGTTTATCTTTCGATCTTGTCATTTACTTCTGACAGACTTTCACCAATGGACTAGTGGCATATCCGCTTATCCAATAATTTTGCAAAAAGAGCTGGCAATGGGGTGCCCAGCCCCAATTAATTAACTTGCATTAATAATTCTCTTCACATGCTTTGCCCTGATCTATCAGTAAGCAACTTAATTTTGTAAATAGACACTCCTCCATGGTATGTGAATGTTGGAAGGCACCCGAGGATTCGGTTAGCCATGGCTTGTGTAAGCAAAAGGTTGGGAGGAGTGTCATCAATAATGAAACTAAAATACATGTGTAAACAAAAGAGAAGGGGGATGATCTACCTTGCTGGTAGAGATAACGTCCTTCATGGGAGCCGCTCTTGAAAGTCTGGTTGATAAGGTAGTTAGAGTACCCATTACCATTCGTTGACAACAACAAACACCTCTCAAAACTTTACTTTTATGCTCTCTATATGATTTCAAAACTTAAAAAGCTCTAGCACATGATTTAATCCCTGCTTCCCTCTGCGAAGGGCCTTTCTTTTACTTTATGTTGAGTCAGTTTACCTACTTCCTTCTATCTTAGAAGCAAACACTTGTGTCAACTGTGCGTTGATTCTTACATATCTACCTATTGCACTTGTTATATTGCTTTATGTTGACAACTATCCATGAGATATACATGTTACAAGTTGAAAGCAATTGCTGAAACTTAATCATCCTTTGTGTTGCTTCAATGCCTTCTACTTTGAATTTATTGCTTTATGAGTTAACTCTTATGCAAGACTTATTGATGCTTGTCTCGAAAGTACTATTCATGAAAAGTCTTTGCTATATGGTTCAGTTGTTTACTCATTGTCTTTACCATTGCTTTGAATCACTTCATTCATCTCATATGCTTTACAATAGTATTGATCAAGATCATGTTGGTAGCATGTCACTTAAGAAATTATCCTTGTTATCGTTTACCTACTCGAGGGCGAGTAGGAACTAAGCTTGGGGATGCTTGATACGTCTCCAACGTATCTATAATTTCTTATGTTCCATGCTAGTTTTATGACAATACCTACATGTTTTATTCATACTTTATATCGTTTTGATGCGTTTTCCGGAACTAACCTATTAACGAGATGCCGAAGTGCTAGTTCCTGTTTTGTGCTGTTTTTAGTTTCAGAAATCCTAGAAAGGAAATATTCTCGGAATCGGACGAAATCAACGGCCAGAACCTTATTTTTCCCGGAAGCTTCCAGAACACCGGAGAGAGACCAGAGGGGAGCCAGGGGGCCCCACACGCCAGGGCGACGCGACCAAGGGGTGGGGCGCGCCCCCTATTGTGTGGCCCCACCAGGGCCCCTCCGAGGCTGCCCTTCCGCCTACTTAAGGACCCCGTCGCGAAAACCCTAAAGGAATAAGCCACGGTACGAGAAACCTTCCAGAGCCGCCGTCATCGCGAAGCCAAGATCTGGGGGACAGAAGTCTCTGTTCCGGCACGCCGCCGGGACGGGGAAGTGCCCCCGGAAGGCATCTCCATCGACACCACCGCCATCTTCATCGCCGCAGCTGTCTCCCATGATGAGGAGGGAGTAGTTCTCCCTCGAGGCTAAGGGGTGTACCGGTAGCTATGTGGTTCATCTCTCTCTCCCATGTGATCTTTATGTGATCATGAGCTTTGTGATCTAGTTGAATATCATCTATGTGCTACTCTAGTGATGTTATTAAAGTAGTCTATTCCTCCTTCATGATGTAATGGTGAAAGTGTGTGCATCATGTAGTACTTGGTAGAAGCTATGATTGTGATCTCTTGTAGATTATGGAGTTAACTATTACTATGATAGTATTGATGTGATCTATTCCCCCTTTCATATTGTAATGGTGACAGTGTGTGCGCTATGTTAGTTCTTGGTCTAAATTGCAATGATCTATTATGCACTCTAAGGTTATTTAAATATGAACATCGAATGTTGTGGAGCTTGTTAACTCCGGCATTGAGGTGCTCTTGTAGCCCTACACAATGAATGGTGTTTGTCATCCAACAAGAGAGTGTAGAGAAAGTAGTATTTGTTTATTCAGTTATGTGATCAATGTTGAGAGTGTCCACTAGTGAAAGTATGATCCCTAGGCCTTGTTCCGAATAATTTACACCACAGAGAATTGCTTCCCACGCTAGCAAGCTATTTTCTGGCACCGCTTGTTTACTGTTTTACTGCATCTTTACTTCCTGCAATATTACCACCATCTATACCACTTGTATTTCACTATCTCTTCGCCGAACTAGTGCACCTATACATCTGACAAGTGTATTAGGTGTATTGGGGACACAAGAGACTTCTTGTATTGTGATTGCAGGGTTGCTTGATAGGGATATCTTTGACTTCTTCCTCCCTGAGTTCGATAAACCTTGGGTAATCCACTTAAGGGAAAACTTGCTACTGTTCTACAAACATCTGCTCTTGGAGGCCCAACACTGTCTACAAGAATAGAAGCACACGTAGACATCAATTGGGTAATGGGAAGAAGATGTTATTTAGTGGGGGGGGGGGGGGGATGGTCTTTGCAAAAACATACGAAGGTGGAATGGGGGTGGAAAATCTAACCGGGCAGTAAATTATCTAACAGCTTCGACCGCGATTTTGATTTGCAGAATGTGGCACGTTCCCCTTTTTTTTTTTGAGAAACACAGTACAAACGCAGACGCTCACATACACGCGCATACACTCACCCCTATGAACGCACACACGCACACCCTACCCCTATGAGCACCTTCGGAAGACTGAGCCGGCGGATTGAATCTTGAAATTGACGAAGTCACCACAGGCGCCTCGCTGTCGACGGGAACGTCGCCTCCCACTGAATGAATATTCCGCCTTTATGAGACACACAGATGTCAAATCTGGGATTTGAACTCTGGTGAGCTGGGGGTACAACCACCCTCCTAACCACCCAACCTCAGGTTGGTTCTCGGCACGTTCCCCTTTCATTATAGCAATCGTAGCGATAAGAAATAACTTGGAGAGCCGTCACAAAAAAAACATACCGCTTATGTTTGTACCTACATTCCGATGAACTCGGTAATTCTCATTCTATATAATTCACCGATATTTTAAATTTATTATAACTGTCAAATGGATATAAAACAATAACCCACACAAAAAATAACAGCATTGCACACTTATGGCCTTTTGCTAAAACCTAGTTTTTTTTTTGCTAAACTTTATTTATGTATGATAAAATATACCTGTAATTATAGGAACACTTTTCCAACTTGTAATCAAAATTTATAAAAGCATATCAAAATTTATCTAAATATAGATATATGTAGACGATTTATATATATATCTGAATTCACATAAATTATGCACTTCTTTTTATTTAGGGAGGGACTAGAAAAAGACCCACCAAGGAAAGCACCATAGACAAAGCGATTCTTCCGACCGCCCAGGGGAATCAACGACGGCCGTGCTCGGCTGCTCCCTACATTCCACGGAACCATTCCCACCACGCCGCCTCACCCAATTCCCGCTGTCGTCTTTTGCTGGACGCCGGTACGTGTCATCTACCCGACAGGCGACAGCACTGCCTTTCCCATGCTTGTTCAAAAAAGAATTAAGACTTTCCCAAGACAACTTGGCTTGGTCCACATTCCCCACACCTGAAAACCCCGACGGAACGCGGAACAAATGTGACACAAGGCGGCGCCCTGCCAACCCACGCCGACCACCGCCGCCATGCTGCCCTCCTCCGTCCCGTGGTGGCTCGCCACCACGGCATGCTCCCCGCCGCCGCGGGCGCCCCTCCCCGACCGCCTCGCCTTCCTCTTCCTCTCGCCCTGCCCGCAGCGCGCGCTCCTCGCCGCCGTCGACCTCCTCTTCCTCCTCGCCGCGCTCGCCCTCTCCCTCCGCGCCCGCCTCCGCCTCCGATCCTCCCGCGCCACCCACGAGCACCACGAGCCCCTCCTCGCCAAGCCAGCACCGGCCGCGGCGCACCGCCGAGGGAGGAGGAGCTTCCGGCACAGGCTCGCGCTCGCGGCCTCCACGGCGCTCGCGGCCGCGTCGCTCCTGCTGCTAGCGCTCGCGGCCCTGCGCCTCTCCCCGCGGGACGGCGTCGACGCGTTCTGGCGCGCGGTCCAGTGCGCCTTCCTCGCGGCGCAGCTCCTCGCGCACCTCGCGGCCGCGGGCACCGTCGCGGCGGAGAAGGCGGCAGCGGCGGCGTCAGCACGGCGCTCCCACCCGGCGCACCTCCGCCTCTTCTGGCTCGCAACCGCGGGGCTCGCCGCGCTCTTCTCCGGGTCCGCCGCCGCGCGGTACGCCTTTGGTGTCCCGATCCTCCCCGACGACCCCATCGCGTTCGCGGGGCTCGTCCTCTCGCTCCCTCTGCTCTACTTCGCGGTCCACGGCTCCACGGGCCTGGCCGACGACACGACCGCCGCCGCCACCGAAGAGGCAGAGCAGAGCGGCGCTTCTTCTTCTGCCTACGCGACGGCGTCGTGGCTCTCGCTGGCGACCTTCAGCTGGATCGACCCGCTCATCGCCAAGGGCTCCACAGCGACGCTCAGCGACAAGGACGTCCCGCCCGTGGCGCCGGCCGACACCGCCGAGGCAGCGTACGCGCTCTTCCTCTCCAACTGGCCCGCCTCCACCTCCTCCAAGCCCGGGCACCCGGTGGCCGCCGCGCTGCTGCGCTCCTTCTGGCCGCAGTTCCTGCTCACCGCCGCGCTCGGCGTCGCGCACCTCTCCGTCATGTACATCGGCCCGTCGCTCGTCGACCGGTTCGTCCAGTTCGTGCGCCGCGGCGGGGGCGCGGCGGAGGGGCTGCGGCTCGTCGCCGTGCTCCTCGCCGGCAAGGCCGCCGAGACGCTCGCGTCGCACCACTACGAGTTCCAGGGCCACAAGCTCGGGATGCGCATCCGCGCCGCGCTGCTCGCCGCCGTCTACCGCAAGTCGCTGCGCCTCTCCACGGGCGCGCGCCGCGCGCACGGCGCCGGCACCATCGTCAACTACATGGAGGTGGACGCCGAGGAGGTCTCCAACGTCACGTACCAGCTCCACAACCTCTGGCTCATGCCGCTGCAGATCGCCGTCGCGCTCGCCCTCCTCTACACGCACCTCGGCCCCGCCGTGCTCACCGCGGTCGCCGCCATCGCCGTGGTCACCGTCGTCGTGGCCTTTGCTAACCGCCGCAATCTCGAGTACCAGTCCAAGTTCCTCGGCAAGCGCGACGAGCGGATGAAGGCCATCACCGAGTTGCTCAACTACATGCGCGTCATCAAGCTGCAGGCGTGGGAGGAGACGTTCGGCTCCAAGGTTCGCGAGCTCCGGGAGGCTGAGCTCGGGTGGCTCGCCAAGTCCATGTACTTCATGTGCGCCAACACCGTCGTGCTCTGGAGTGGTCCGCTTGTCATGACCGTGCTCGTCTTTGGCACTTGCGTGCTGACAGGTGTACAGCTGGATGCTGGCAAGGTGTTCACCGCCACCGCCTTCTTCCGAATGCTCGATGGACCTATGCAGAGCTTTCCGGAGGCGATCGCGGCTATCACGCAGGCCACCGTGTCGCTTGGAAGGCTTGACAGGTACCTGCTTGATGCAGAGCTCGATGATGCTACGGTGGATCATGTCCTTCACACCGGCATTGGAGCAGACCGGGTGGTCCTGGAGGTGCGTGATGGCATGTTTGCGTGGGACATGAGGGGCAAGAAGGAGAATGAAACGGAACAAGAGGACGATGAAGGTGAGGAGGATGAAAGTATTGTGGAAGAAACACCCATCTTAGAGACAGTGTTGAAGGGGATTAATATGGAGGTACGAAGAGGCGAGATTGCAGCGGTTGTTGGAACGGTCGGGTCTGGCAAGTCGTCGTTGCTGTCCTGTATTATGGGGGAGATGGACAAGGTTTCAGGCAAGGTAAAAGTGTTACTTCTTATACAAAATGGACATCCTTGTTGATCGAAAATACTGTGCTATTTTGCTCATTCATTTGGTTCAAAAATCTTCTTATTTCTTGAGAATTATTTATGCAACATTCATAAGACAAAATTGAGGATTTTGCCACTTAAAGTTGGATGCAAATTGAGTGCAAGGTCAAATCTTCCAACTGAGAAATACAGTTCTTGTGAAATAGGTGGCAATGGCTGAAGTCTCGCCCGGTAGAAAACAGTGGTTTAATACAGTTATGATACTCGGTTATTCAAGTATCCATAAGGAATTCTGGAATCACATGAAGAATTGGATGATACTTTCTTGGCTTCTTAAATTAAGGAACGTCAAGTGATACACATTAGGCTACAGATTTTTCATATTTATCATATTGTCTATATGTTGCTCAGCAGTTTTGAATTTCAATCCTCGTGCTTCTTTTTTTAACAGGTTAGGGTATGTGGTAGTACTGCATATGTTGCACAGACAGCTTGGATAAAAAATGGGACCATTCAAGAGAATATTTTATTCGGCCAGCCAATGGATCCTGAAAGATATAAAGAAGTCACACGGTCTTGCTGCCTGGAGAAGGATTTGGAAATGATGGAATTCGGTGACCAGACAGAAATAGGAGAGCGAGGAATCAATCTCAGTGGTGGGCAGAAACAGCGCATTCAGCTTGCCAGAGCAGTTTATCAAAAATGCGATATATATCTCCTTGATGATGTCTTCAGTGCTGTAGATGCACACACGGGCTCATATATCTTCAAGGTAAATTCTTTTTTGCTTCTTCCAAGAATTTCGTTTGATGATACTGCGGTACTCTCCTTTCTTCATTGTATTTTACCAATCATTGTTCTAATATGTGACAATTAATTAATAAATAATAACCAAGAGTTAGGGCAATACTTGTGAAATGCATGTGATGGTTGTTCTTCTATGCTGTTCTAACTAAAAACAAATGAATGAAGTAGCTCCCTATTTAGATGTACAAGGTTGAAATAACTCTCTCGGTATAACTATCACTGATATCAACTAATCAAAGTGAACCTTTTGTTATTATATGCCACATATTTTGAATGGTATCAGACGGGTGATCTTTCTGCTCCAGGAATGTCTAAGGGGCATGCTCAAGGGGAAGACCATCTTGCTCGTAACTCACCAAGTGGATTTCCTGCATAATGTCGACACCATATTCGTAAGTTTATTGTCTTTCTGGTGAAAACAGTAGCCATTGAAGTATTTTTTGTTTCTTCCAAAGCAAGAGGCCAGGAGGCAGTTAAGCTCTTCTATTATCTAAGGAAAGCATCTACACATTCTTTAAACAAAAAAGAAAAACAGTTAGTGTACTTTCTAAGCATGTGTCCACAGTCTACAGCTGGCTCTGGTGTTATTATGCTAATTTTCATATCATTCTTGCATACAATTATATGAAAAAGTTAGTTCTTATGATTACTTCTCACTTCTCAGCATACTGCTGTACTATCTAGTGTCCAGCAAGAGCAAAATTTCAAATGATATATGAAACAAACCAACATAAACAACGGTATACTCATGTTTTTACCATGTGAATATAAGCAGGTCATGAAAGATGGTATGATTGTACAGTCAGGAAAGTATGATGAGTTACTAGAAGCAGGTGCAGGTTTTTCGGCTCTTGTTGCTGCTCATGATAGTTCAATGGAACTGGTGGAACAGGGTCGACAAGTGGAGAAGACTAAACATTCTCAGCCTGCTGCAGTAATCAGAATCCCTTCTCTCCACTCTAGATCCATCGGAAAGGGCGAGAAGGTGATTGTTGCACCAGAAATAGAAGCAGCCACTTCCAAGATTATACAAGAAGAGGAAAGAGAAAGTGGACAAGTAAGTTGGCGTGTGTACAAGCTATACATGACCCAGGCCTGGGGTTGGTGGGGGATTGTGGGCATATTGGGATTATCATTGGTGTGGCAAGCTTCTGATATGGCTAGTGACTATTGGCTTTCATATGAAACATCAGGCAGCATTCCGTTTAATCCTTCCTTGTTTATTGGAGTGTATTTTGCCATAGCTGGTGTTTCAATGGTCCTTCAAGTAATTAAGACTCTTCTCGAGACAGTGTTGGGTCTTCAAACAGCTAAGATCTTTTTCAATAAGATGTTTGACAGCATTTTGCATGCCCCGATGTCATTTTTTGACACCACTCCTTCAGGAAGGATTCTTAGCCGGGTAAATATCTCGTATGACTTATTTGGTTATAGCATGAACTTTCCCATTTGCCTAAGTTATTTATATGTTACTAACTTGGCAAAACTTATTTTTCTGGTCCCTTCTTTTAAATTGAATAAATGCTAACAGAGCTAGTTTGACCTTGTAAGCTTTGCTCTACTTGAACTCCGAAATTTATAGAAAGAAAGAGTATGTTCTAGTTTTTGTTTTGCAAAATCAGGAGTGTGTTATACAATTATTTTGCTATGTACTGAAGTACTGAGTTGATAACCCCCCCTTGTTTTTTTTCAGGCATCATCTGACCAAACAACCATAGATGATGTGCTGGCCTTCTTTGTTGGCCTGACAATTTCAATGTACATTTCAGTATTTAGCACCATAATTGTTACTTGCCAGGTTGCTTGGCCATCAGTTATAGCTGTGATTCCACTCTTGCTATTGAACATTTGGTACAGGGTATGCATGCTCTTCTTCTAAAGCTCACCTCGAAACACCTTAGTTAATTCTGCTCATAGAAACAGAATGCTCAATATAACTTGCAATTTCCCCTTCTCTGCAGAATCGATATCTTGCCACTTCACGGGAGTTAACTCGACTTGAAGGAGTAACCAAAGCACCGATTATTGATCACTTCACTGAGACTGTTGTAGGTGCGACAACCATAAGATGTTTCAACAAGGAAAGTGAATTTTTCCAGGAGAATTTAGACAGAATCAATTCAAGTTTGCGCATGAACTTCCACAACTATGCAGCAAACGAGTGGCTTGGGTTTCGGCTGGAGCTGATTGGAACACTTGTATTGTCAATAACAGCTTTTCTCATGATTAGCCTGCCTAGCAATTTTATCAAGAAAGGTACCAACTGAATATATATAATAGATCTGACCGTACCGTAACATAGATCAGCTGCCATATCATTTCAGGATAAATACACTAATTTCCGCTTCATTAAATTCAGAAGCTTGCCCCTAATAAAAGAATGCAGTGCTGCATTTTGGGTTGTCTTGATGTTAGTTAATAGGATGAAGATGTGGATGATTGTTTTTTTCATAAGTTGCATAACTGATTGACCTTTTATAATTATTTTTAACTTTATTTTTGAGATAGGACAATGCATTTTAAACTGATATATCTTGTAAAGTAATCTTTGTGGATTTAAGATCATCAGATTTATATAGCCGGGAGGAAGTGACGTGTGCTATGTTTTTACAGAATTTGTTGGCATGTCTCTTTCATATGGCCTTTCTCTCAATTTTCTGGTGTACTACGCAATATCCATCAGCTGTATGTTAGAAAATGATATGGTTGCTGTGGAGAGGGTAAATCAATTCAGCACTCTTCCTTCTGAGGCAGCGTGGAAAAAAGATGACCACCCTCCTCCGAATTGGCCCACTCATGGAGATATTGATATCAACGATTTAAAGGTTAGAAGGTTAAGTACTTAAATATGAAGTCCTATAGTACTTTCTTATTTATTCAACATAAAATTGGTGCAACTACTGGTCTATTTTACACTCAATACAGTGTATAATGTTTTGAATATTTTTCTTTGCAATTAGGGATTTATTCGACCAATTGAGCTCATCAATTTTATCCTTTCAGGTCAGGTATCGACCAAATACACCTCTAATTCTGAAAGGCATCACTGTCAGCATTAGAGGTGGTGAAAAGATAGGCGTTGTTGGAAGGACAGGCAGTGGCAAATCAACTTTGATTCAAGCATTCTTTAGGCTTGTAGAGCCTGCAGAGGGGAAGATAATCATTGATGGAGTAGACCTTTGTGCATTGGGTCTACATGATCTGAGGTCCCGCTTTGGCATAATTCCCCAGGAACCAGTACTCTTCGAAGGGACAATTCGAAGTAACATTGATCCAATTGGGCAGTTTTCAGATTCTGAAATATGGCAGGTACTGTGTAAAATGTTTGTTCCATCCTTCCTCCTTGGTGATGCGCTGTGCTAATTAGCTGTTGGAATTACGTCACATGTTTGCAGGCTCTGGAGCGTTGCCAACTGAAGGATGTAGTAGCTTCAAAACCTCAAAAGCTTGACGCTCTAGGTTTGCTATTAATATACTTCTGTTGTGTTTTTGTTCACTTAAGTTGCATCTACCACTCAGGCTTAATTGCTTAATATGTTTCCCGAAGTGTTGTCTGAAGAAGTGTTGCCTAGTTATGAATTAAGATCATTCACTAGTCCAAAGTTCTGAACCCCCACCCCTTTTCAAATAATAAATGGGATAAATAGTTCAGAACTTCAGATAGTAAAGTTTATAACGTAACAGACCTGTAGGCTGTCAATATCATGAATTTTACATATTTGGCAACCAATCCTCATCAAACCATAGCTACCATGTACTGAATGCACCTCCAATCTTAACAAAATATTTAGTTTGGGAATACTTTACTATGATAGTTGCCAAATGGACACTGACAATGCGAAAAATAATCCAGAGCTTAATAACTGAATCCAAATGGCACAGCCTAAATTCAGAACTATCAATTTGCATAAGAGCATAAAATAATTTTCTATCGTACGGAATAAACGCATATTGACCAAATAAACATATTTGGGTATTACTGGTTTGTGTATTATTGCCGAGAACACTATGTATGTGATATATGGTCAGGCAAAGAAGCTAAATGTACATAAAAAAATGATGCCAATACAATTACGATTTACTATCCCTTCTAATAATTATTCTATTTTACTAGACAGTTGATATATAATACCCATTCCATTAACTTTCTTCGCAGTGGCTGATAGTGGGGAGAACTGGAGCGTAGGCCAAAGACAGCTTCTTTGTCTTGGTCGTGTGATACTGAAGCAGAATAAAGTCTTATTCATGGATGAGGCAACTGCTTCAGTCGATTCTCAAACTGACGCCGCAATCCAGAAGATCACGCGAGAACAGTTTTCATCGTGTACCATAATCAGCATTGCACACAGAATACCAACCGTCATGGACTGTGATAGAGTTTTGGTGCTGGACGCAGGTTGGTCTTTTTACTGCCCCACAGCTTTCGATAGAAAACTAATAATATTCTGCACGATTCTACCGTTTCATTTTCTTATACAAAGATGAACGTTTGCTAGGTAGGTCTGGTTCAGAGAACTAGAATCATGTTTTTTCACTTGGTTCAGTTAGTCATTTGTTCTTTGGAGTTCTACATTATAAAATCTCAGTATTTCTGTCCAGGACTGGTAAAGGAATTTGATGAGCCAACGAGGTTGATCGAACAACCGTCCTCCCTCTTCGGGGCAATGGTACAAGAGTATGCAGATCGCTCGTCCAAACTCTAGTAACTCGCTCCCTCGTAGTGCAGACATTACGAAATAAGTAAGCATCGTTTTGATAGGTTGGCTACTTGAGTGTATAATCGGCGAATTACATCAAGAAATAAAATTAGATGCTTAGTAGCAGTCCCCAGATTGTTTACAGCAAAGAGAAGAGGAGGAAAGGATTTTTACAGGGGTGGAGCACGCAGGCAGTTGAGCCAGGCATCAACTGAACTATGTAATTCCAGGGGAAAACGACCGCGCTAGAGAATGGCATCATCGAGGCACATCTTCAGGAGCAAGGGGAAGGACGGGACCTCGCCGTGGAACACCATCTCGTTCTGTTGTGTGATCCTTGAACTATGTAATAAGTTTTGTACTAGCTGCTGTGCCGCTGAGTCTTTTTTTAAAGAAATAAAGCCGTATGTATCAATTGATGCTCAGGCTGGGACACCCCATTTGGAAAAAGAGCTGCCCAGGAGGTGCCGTGAGACGGAGTGGCGGTCTTGCATGAGACGGTACATGAGATGCATTCTAAGAAATTAAACGGGGTTATTTTAAAACTTGATTTTGAAAAGGCGTATGATAAAGTCAAGTGATCTTTCTTACAGCAGACACTCAGGATGAAAGGTTTTTCTCCAGAGTGGCACGCTCTAATAAATGATTTTGTGTATGGAGGTAGTGTCGCAATCCGGGTTAATGTTGACACCAGCCACTATTTTCAAACACGAAAAGGGTTACGCCAAGGGGATCCGTTATCACCGATGTTGTTTAACATTGTAGCGGATATGCTGGCTATACTCATAGAGCGGGCCAAGGCTGATGGCCAGATTGAAGGAGTGATTCCATATCTGGTTGATGGTGGTTTATCTATACTTCAATATGCCGACGATACAATTCTGTTTATGGATCATGATTTTGAAAAAGCTCAAAATCTGAAATTAATTTTGGCGGCTTTTGAGCAGTTGTCAGGATTGAAAATCAATTTCCATAAAAGCGAATTGTTCTGTTTCGGTGATGCCCAAAATGATACGGCTCTGTATACAGAGTTGTTTCGTTGCGGGCAAGGCCAATTTCCTATTCGTTATTTAGGTATTCCGATCCATTATCGGAGACTTACAATCGCGGAATGGAAATTAGTGGAAGAAAGATTACAAAAACGCCTTAGTAGTTGAAAAGGTAAATTGTTGTCCCTGGGAGGAAGATTGGTACTCATTAATTCGGTACTCACAAATATGGTACTGTATATGTTATCATTCTTCATCCTACCGAAAGGAATTCTGCATAAACTCGATTACTATCGATCCAGATTCTTTTGGCAAGGGGACAGCGAGAAAAAGAATATCGACTGGTTAAGTGGAGTATAGTTTGTAGTCCCAAAGATCAAGGAGGGCTTGGAGTTCATGACCTGGAGGTCAAGAATTCAGCTCTACTGGGTAAATGGTTGTTTAAGCTACTTACTGAGGATGGGACTTGACAAACTATTCTTCGGAGAAAGTATATCGGTTCGAAGACATTATCCCAAGTGGTTTGGAAACCTGGGGATTCTCACTTCTGGGCTGGTCTTATGGCGACAAAAAATGTATTTTTTCGCCATGGTACTTTCTCAATCAGGAATGGAGCATAGATACGATTCTGGGAAGATGTTTGGCTAGACAATGCACCCTTAAGTGAACAGTATCCTGCTCTGTATAGGATTGCTCGTCGCCAAGGTGATACCATCGCTACTGTAATGGCTACCTCACCTCCGAATGTGACGTTCAGACGGGTTTTACTTGGACAAAGACTTGTGGCATGGAATACCCTAATTCAATGGCTCGGAGATATTCATTTATCGCCTGAACCAGACGAATTTTGATGGAACCTTCATGTAGATGGTAATTTTTCCGTAAAATCTTTCTACACTGCGATCCTTCTTTCTGATTTACCAGTTGATAGCAATAAGAAGTTGTGGAAGATGAAGATACCATTAAAAATTAAAAATTTTGGTTGGTATCTTCGTCGTGGAGTTATTCTCACCAAAAACAATCTTGTTAAGCGGAATTGGCATGTACAACTTGGGACGTCGACACCGGCATCGCTCTACTTCATCATCATCAAGCTCGACGCAAGACTACTCCCATGACCGCCATTCTTCCTCAAGCTCCGACTCAAGGCATAGCGACCTCCTCGCTCTCGTCGCCCGCATGCTCGTCATGAAGACTCTCGCTCCAACTCAAGGCGAGGAGAATTCCATCGCCATGCTCGTCCTCATGAACGTCCTCTACAAGAACAAGTTCTACAACAAGATCGTCATCAAGTGGATCGCCATGCCCGCCATGGGCATGACGACCAACCCCAAGGCCAAGGTCATCAAGAGCAACCTCGGCGTGATCTCCGGAATCACCCCCGCCATAATCAAAATGGAAGAGGCAACCCGCCACATGAGCAAGATGCAATGGACAACCATGTACACCGTCCACAACCTCGTCAAGACCTTCAACAATTCCATCATCGCGAACCAAGTGAAGCTAGTGTGCAACTTCAACGCCAACCCAATGCTATGGTTGGTCGTGGAAGACCTCCTCTACCACCTCAAGCCGAAAGAGATGAAGGCATCCGCCCTCGCCGAAGAAACTTGGAAGATGAAGAGAACATGTACGGCAAGCTCAAGTTCAACATGCCCAAGTTCAAAGGTGAAGACGATGCCGAGGCCTACCTCGCATGGGCACTCAAGGTTGACAAGATCTTCCGCATCCACAACTACTCCGGTGCCAAGAAAGTGGCCATGGCGTCTCTTGAGTTTGAGGATTATGCCAACACTTGGTGGGAGCAAGTACTCGCCCTAAGGGAAGAAAAGGGTGAACCCCCAATTGACACTTGGGAAGAGATGAAGGAAGAGATGCAAGCTCGCTTTGTCCCAACACACTACATGACTGACCTCTTCAACAAACTACAAAAATTGAAGCAAGGCACGAAGACCGTAGAGGAGTTCTTCAAGGAGATGGAGTTGACTATGATGCGAGACAACATCCAAGAATCCAAGCACCAAACCATCACTCGATTCTTCAATGGCCTCAACTACCCCATCAAGAGGATTGTGGAGTTTCAACCTTATTCCAACATGGTTGAGTTGGTTCACCAAGCTTCCAAGGCCGAGCGCCAAGTGAATGAGGACACCAAGTACTCCAAGTCCAAGTCATACTTCGCCTCCAAGCTCGCTACAACAACTCCTACAACAAGTGTCAAGCCAACCATGTCTTCTACACTCTCCAAGCAACTGACTATCCAAAGTCGCATGAAGCAAACGGTGTCCTCCACCGCCTCCTCCAAGGCCTCTACGGGACCCTCTAATGTCACTTGCTTCAAGTGTGGCGCACAAGGCCACAAATCCTTTGAGTGCAAGAATACCAAGGTCATGATCACTATGGAGAACGGTGACATAGAGACGCTTAGTGAAGGTGAATATGAAGCTCTTGTGAAGCCGCCGTCGCCAATGACGAAGACTATGATGAAGAAAGTGGAGAAGACCCTCTCCTATGTGTACATGACCTCAACCCTTCACTTGTGGTAACAAAGGTGCTAACAACTCAACCTCAAGCTATGGAAGACCAAATGTGCAACATCTTCCAAACCCGTGCCGGTATTGGTGGCAATTCGATAAAGGTCATCATCGATGGAGGAAGTTGCCATAACCTTGCAAGCACCGAGTTGTGTGAGAAGTTCAACCTCCCACTTCGCAAGCATCCTCACCCTTACCATATCCAATGGTTGAGCGACAATGGCAACGTCAAGATACAACATACCGTCACCGTAACCTTCAAGATTGGGCCTTATGAAGACACTATTGAGTGTGATGTGGTGCCCATGACGGTGTGCCACATGTTGCTTGGCCGCCCTTGGCAATATGACAAGAAGGCTATACATGATGGACTCTCCAACACATACACCTTCAAGGTCAAGGATAAGAAGTTTGAACTTCGCCCAATGACTCCTAGCCAAATCATCGCGGACAATGCGAAGGCTTTAGCGGGGGCACAACAACACAAACACCATAGTGAGTTGAGTGGTGAGGGAGCGACCCACCAAAAGGAGAGTGAGCGCCACAAGCTATACATGAGTGAGAGAAAGAGTGTTCTCCTAGCCACCAAAAGCGAGTGGAGAGAAGTGCAACAAAACCCATCCACCATATTGCACTATGTGCTCATTTGCAAGGGCCCATCATCGGAGACTAACGACTTAACCAATGTTCCTTCGTCTTTGTTGTCTCTTTTGAAGGAGTTTCAAGACGTCTTTCCCGACGAGCTCCCTCGTGGACTTCCACCGCTTCGGGGCATTGTGCATCGCATCGACCTCATACCCGGCGCACCGCTCCCAAACCGTGCCGCCTACCGCACCAACCCCGAAGACACAAAGGAGATTCAACGTCAAATACAAGATCTCCTCGCTAAAGGGGTATGTTCGTGAAAGCCTTAGTCCTTGTGCGGTTCCCGTGATTCTTGTGCCTAACCGGATGAGACGCAACGGATGTGTATGGATTGTCGCCCCATCAATGCCATTACCGTTCGATATCGCCATCCCATCCCGCGTTTAGATGACATGCTCGATGAGTTAAGTGGTGCCACGATTTTCTCGAAAGTCGATTTGCGTAGTGGCTACCACCAAATTCGATGGCAATTGGTGATGAATGGAAGACGGCATTCAAGACCAAGCTTGGTCTCTATGAATGGCTTGTCATGCCATTTGGACTTTCAAATGCTCCATCAACTTTTATGCGTCTCATGAATCACATCTTGCGTCCTCTCATTGGCAAGAGTGTGGTTGTCTATTTCGATGATATTCTTTATTATAGCAAAAATCTCGAGGAACATGTGCAACATGTGAGAGAAGTCTTATGCATCTTGCGTCATGAGAAGCTTTATGCAAACCTCCCCAAGTGCACATTTGCCAAAAACAAATTGGTTTTCCTTGGATTTGTGATTTCCGCCAATGGCATTGAAGTAGACTCTTCGAAGATTGACGCCATACATAATTGGCCCACGCCAACCACCGTTTGTCAAGTTCGAAGTTTCCATGGACTTGCCGGTTTCTACCGCCGCTTTGTGAAAGATTTTAGCACCATTGCTTTCCCTTTGGATGAGCTTACCAAAAATAATGTTCCGTTTGTGTGGGGCAAGGCCCAACAAAATGCTTTTGATGAATTGAAGAAACGCCTTACCGAAGCTCCCCTTCTTGTTCTTCCAAACTTTGACAAAACTTTTGAAATTGAATGTGATGCAAGTGGGCTTGGCATTGGTGGCGTTCTTATGCAAGATGGAAAGCCCGTGGCATACTATAGTGAGAAGTTGGATGGCGCACGCCTCAACTATCCTATTTATGACAAGGAGCTTTATGATTTAGTTCGTGTTCTTGAGATTTGGCAACACTATCTTTTGCCAAAAGAGTTTATCATTCATTTCGACCATGAGTCTTTGAAGTATTTGAAAAGCCAACACAATTTGAACAAACGACATGCAAAATGGGTTGAGTTCATTGAGTCCTTCCCGTATGTAATCAAATACAAGAAGGGCAAGGACAATGTAGTGGCGGATGCTATTTCCTGCAAAAACAACCTTTTGCTTACTCGTTTGGATTTTCATGTCTTGGGACTTGAGGAGATCAAAGAACTATATCCTTCCGATTCTTTCTTTGCACCAATTTTTGACAAGTGTTCTAGCCAAAAAGGCATCGATGATTTCTACTTGCACGAAAGATTCTTGTTTAAGGGCAACAAACTTTGTATTCCCATGTCGTCGCTTCGCCTTTTGCTCTTACAAGAATCGCATGGGGGGGGCCTTATGGGACATTTTGGACGAGAGAAGACTTATGCGATGCTTTCAACCCACTACTATTGGCCAAGAATGTACCGCGACGTGGAGCGCCTTTGCCGCCGGTGCACAACTTGCTTACAAGCTAAGTCTACCTCCAACCCCTATGGTCTTTATACACCGTTGCCTATTCCATATGCTCCTTGGTCGGATATTAGTATGGACTTTGTACTAGGATTGCCTCGCACCAAACATGGTCATGACTCAATATTTTGTTGGAGATATGCCCAAGAGGCAATAATAAAATAGTTATTATAATATATCTTTGTGTTTATGATAATGTTTACATGCCATGCTATAATTGTATTAACCGAAACATTGATACATGTGTGTTATGTGAACAAGGAGTCCCTAGTAAGCCTCTTGTAAAACTAGCTTGTTGATTAATAGATGATCATAGTTTCATGATCATGAACATTGGATGTTATTAATAACAAGGTTATGTCATTATGTGAATGATGTAATGGACACACCCAATTAAGCGTAGCATAAGATCACGTCATTAAGTTCATTTGCTATAAGCTTTCGATACATAGTTACCTAGTCCTTCGACCATGAGATCATGTAAATCACTTATGCCGGAAGGGTACTTTGATTACATCAAACGCCACTGCGTAAATGGGTGGTTATAAAGGTAGGATTAAGTATTCGGAAAGTATGAGTTGAGGCATATGGATCAACAGTGGGATTTGTCCATCCCGATGACGGATAGATATACTCTGGGCCCTCTCGGTGGAATGTCGTCTAATTAGCTTACAAGCATATGATTGGTTCATAAGAGATGACATATCACGGTACGAGTAAAGAGTACTTGTCAGGAGACGAGGTTGAACGAGGTATAGAGATACCGATGCTCAAACCTCGGACAAGTAAAATATCGCGTGACAAAGGGAATCGGTATCGTATGCGAATGGTTCAATCGATCACTAAGTCATCGTTGAATATGTGGGAGCCATTATGGATCTCCAGATCCCGCTGTTGGTTATTGGTCAGAGAGAGGTCTCAACCATGTCTGCATAGTTCGCGAACCGTAGGGTGACACACTTAAGGTTTGATGTCGTTTAAGTAGATATGGAATATGGAATGGAGTTCGAAGTTTTGTTCGGAGTCTCGGATGAGATCCAGGACATCACGAGGAGTTCCGGAATGGTCCGAAGAATAAGATTCATATATAGGAAGTCATTTTATAAGTTTGAAAATGATTCGGTGCATTTATGGAAGGTTCTAGAAGGTTCTAGAAAAGTCCGGAAGAAATCACTATGGAAGGCGGAGTCCCGGAGGGACTCCACTAGCTAGGCCGGCCAACCCTAAGGGGAGGAGTCCCAAGTGGGCTCCACCTAAGGTGGCCGGCCACCCCACCTCAAGGAAAGGTGGGAGTCCCACCTTGAGTAGGACTCCCCCCTTGAGTAGGTTTCCCACCTATGGGAGGTTTTGTTGTTGGGGTCTTATTCGAAGACTTGGACTACAACTCTTGGGGATTTCCACCTATATAATGAGGAGGAGAGGGAGGGGGCAGCCCACTCTTGGCCGCACCACCTAGGGCCCCCATGGCCGGCGCCCTACCCCTCTCTCTCTCTCCCCAAACCCTAGTGCCCCTCCTCCACATAATACTCCCGCAGCGCATAGGCGAAGCCCTGCCGGAGTTCTCCATCGACACCGCCACCACGCCGTCGTGCTGCCGGGATTCCAAGGAGGATCTACTACTTCCGCTGCCCGCTGGAACGGGGAGAAGGATGTCGTCATCAACACCGAACGTGTGACCGAGTACGGAGGTGCTGCCCGATTGTGGCACCGTCAAGATCTTCTACGCACTTTTGAAAGCGGTAAGTGATCATCTTCTGCAACAACGAGATCTAATCTCGTAGGCTTTGGAAATCTTCAAGGGTTAGTCTCGTTCATCCCCTTGTTGCTACCGTCTTCTAGATTGCATCTTGGCTTGGATTGCGTTCTCGCGGTAGGAATTTTTTTGTTTTCTATGCTACGAATCCCATCATCTTTGTGGTAGTGGATAGGTTCTCTAAAATGGCTCATTTCATACCATGCCATAAGACCGATGATGCTTCACACATTGCTTCATTGTTTTTCAGGGAAATTGTTCGCCTACATGGAATACCGGCAAGCATTGTGTCGGATCGAGATGTCAAGTTTATGAGCTATCTATGGAAGTCCCTCATGGCAAAGTTTGGAGTGAAGCTCTTGTTCTCATCATCCTCGCACCCGCAAACGGACAGACAAACGGAAGTGGTCAATAGAAGCCTCTCCACTCTCCTACGCACATTGGTGAAGAAAAACTTGAAGTCATGGGAAGAGTGCCTTCCACACGCGGAGTTCGCCTACAATCGCGCCACGCACTCTACAACATCACGGAGTCCCTTCATGATCGTCTACGTCTTCGACCCTCCCACGGCACTTGACATCCTCCCACTTCCACTTCATGAGAGGACAAACATGGACTTCGACAAGCGCACCACCGCCATGAAGAAACAAGAGCAACAATCCAAGTACATGTGCTTCGTCAAGCTACCCGCCTCAACGCCAAGAAGAAGGAAAGGATATTTGAAGAAGGAGACCTCGTTTGGCTTCACCTCCGCAAAGAGAGGTTCCCTCATGAACGCAACTCCAAGCTAAAGCCCCGAGGAGACGGACCCTTCAAAGTCCTCAAGAAAATCAACAACAATGCCTACGTCATCGACATACCAACCTCAAAGTACTTGGTGAGCAACACGTTCAACGTCTCCGATCTTTCACCCTATCATGGAGATGAGGAGGCACAAGAGTCGAGGACGACTCTCTCCCAAGGGGGGGGGGAGATGATGCGGGGTGGCCTTTGGACACCTCCTCCTCAAGACCGTCAAGCCCTCCTCGTGGCCCAATGACACGAGCTCGGGCCAAGGCCATACACCAAGAGGTGAACTCGCTCCTCTCCACACTTACTTTGAACTCTCCATTGGATGGAATGCTTTGTGTTATTAGGTACAAGGTGCATCAAGATCCCGGAGAGGAAGACACACCATGGTCAAGGGAAGGAAAGGGGCAGCTGGACGTGAAGATGGGCATGGAGCTAGACTTGACGACATCCGAAGAGCGCGAGGAAGGAAAGGAAGCCGACCGACCCAGGACCAGGTCCGACCGGATCCCAGACCGGGCCACCCGGTCCAAACCGGGTTTTCAACTTGTGCCATCCGGACGCCATCCCGGGGCCCCGGAACTCCGTCCGGTTGCCGCCCGGTCCAGGACCCGGTTTGGACCGGCCTGGCCGGTCCCAGGTGAAAGGACACAGATGTCGCCTAGAGGGGGGGGGGGGGGGTGAATAGGCGATTTAAAACTTTTACGAGATGGGTTTAACAAATGCGGAATAAAACTAGCGTTTACTTTGTCAAGCCCAAAGCCTAAATACTATGGTTCACCTATGTGCACCAACAACTTATGCTAAGCAATACAAGCAAGTATGTGATAGCAAGATATATATAACTTCAAGCACGATGGCTATCACAAGGTAAAGTGCATAAGTAAAGAGCTCGGGTATAGAGATAACCGAGGCACGCGGGAGACGACGATGTAGCCCGAAGTTCACACTCTTGCGAGTGCTACTCTCCGTTGGAGCGGTGTGGAGGACAAGTCACTCCAAATGCACGAGGGCCACCGTATTCTCCTCGAGAATTCCCACCAAGAGGGATGTACTCGATCCACTATGTAACCTTAGGGAGGTTACCGAACCCGCACAAAGCTTGGGGCTATCTCCACAACTTAATTGGAGGCTCCCAACAAATTGCCACAAAGGCCTTGCCCTTGAAGAATCTCCACAACTTAATTGGAGTCCCCAAGAACACCACTAAGATGCCACAAAGGCCTTGCCCTTGAAGATTCTCCACAACTTAATTGGAGTCCCCAAGAACACCACAAAGATGCCACAAAGGCCTAGAATCCGTCTAGGGTTCCAAGAACCCAAGAGTAACAACTTTCTTGTTTTCACCACCACGAATCACCATGGAGAACTCAAACCGATGCACCAAATGCAATGGCAAGAACACCACAAAGATGCTCAAGTCCTTCTCTCTCAAATTCCAACAAAGCTACAAAAGCTATTGGGGGAATAAGAGAGGAAGAACAAAGGAATTCACAAAGAACACCAAGATCAAGATCTAGAGAGTTCCACTCACAAAGAGATGGATTTGATTGGTAGAAATGTAGATCTAGATCTCCTCTCTCTTTTCCCTCAAATGGGGGCAAGAATCATGGAGGGATTGAGAGATAGAGCAAGCTTCTCTAGTTCAACAATGGAGGAGAGAGAGAGTGAGAGAAGCCACAGCCCAAGGAGGAAGAAGGGGGTATTTATACCCCCCAAGAAAATCGAGCCGTTGGGCAAAACCAGGGCCGGATAATCTGGCCTAAGTAAGGGCCGGATAATCCGCCCCTCCCCCCGGATAATCCGGCCTCAGGGACAAAACCTGGTAAAAATCCGGCCAAAAGTCCGGCCCCTGTCTTGAGCTGCTTTTCTTCTGGTCCTTAGCCGATTTCGAGGGGGCCGGATATTTCCGAAATATCCGGCCCGGAAAATCCGGCCTGGCAAACTGCAGAAACACCAAAACTAAAACGGGCATAACTTTAGCATCCGGACTCCGATTTTGATGATCTTGGGCTTGTTTTGAAGCTAGGAACAAGCTCTACAAGATCATGCAGGAAACCATCATAGTCCAACAAGGGAGGATAGAAACAAATGATGAGAGGTTTGACCTATCTAAAAAAGACATACCGGTAAAACCTCCAATCTCGAAAATGCAACAAGTTGCCCGTGCAAAAACCATTCTTGATGAACTAGAGCTTGTCATGAGAATAAGCACAAGCTCTAAATCATCACATGGATAAGATCCAAATAACAACCAAGAAAGATGATGAATCAAACTCGAAAACGCAACAAGTGATCTATGCGAAATCCATTTCCGATGAACTAGAACTTGTCATGAGAATAAGCACAAGCTCTAAAACATCACATGGATAAGGTCCAAATAACAACCAAGAAAGATGATGCAAGGATGCAAAGGTTTGAGCTCTCTCCGAATGATACGATCGAGTTACTCACGCGAGAGCCCTCTTGATAGTACGGCAACTAAACTATAAACCGGTCTCCAACTACACTATGAGACCGGTGAGAAAGAGACCCTATCAAGAGAAAACCTTATACTTGCGCATTCCACTTGAGCTCGATGACGACGATCTTGACCTCAACAAGATGGAACGCCTTTCTTGCTTGTGCTTGCTTGACGAAGTCTTGTGGATTGCTCCCCCATAAACCACCATGGGAGAGCTTCTTCTTCGGCGCATCTTCACATAACCATGACCACCATGTGGATTGCTCCCCCATAATCCACCATGGGAGAGCTTCTTCTTCGGCGCATCTTCACATATCCATGATCACCATATGGATGGCAAGACTCAAGCAAAGGATCTCTTCGAGATGGCTCATCTTGAACTTTCACTTCATTTCTCCATGGCAAGCTTCAAGCTTATGAACTCTTCGAGTTGGCTCATCTTGAACTTGCACTTCATTCTTCATTCTTCATCATGTTGATGTCTTGAAGTAACTTGAGGGCTCACTTCATCTTCATCTTCAAGACATACTTGACACTTGATATCCTTCATCAAATTCTTCTCATTGCAACCTTGAAGCCAACATATGGTTCAAGAATTGCCTATGGACAACTCCTACAAATATAACTCAATGCAAACATTAGTCCATAGGGATTGTCATTAATTACCAAAACCACACATGGGGGTTCCATGCACTTTCAATCTCCCCCATTTTGGTAATTGATGACAATCTCTTTGAGAGGGTTTATATAAGGAATTGAAGTAACAAACAAGTTGAATATATAGAGCAAACCCCCCCATAATATATGCGTGTGTGAATGATCTTGACTTTCATTGCATATATTGGCATTCAAAGCCTAGCGGAGTTTCCTCTAACTATTCAACTATGCAAAGCAACAAGATGCAATGCAATAAAGGCACATGCTTAAGCACAAAGCAAAGACATAACCAAATTCCCTTAAACCCTCCAAACTTCTCCCCCATTGGCACCAATTGCCGAAATGGGTGAAAAACTTAGAAGGCCAATATAGTGAGAGTTCCTCCCTAGCGTGTGCATTTCTCATAATTTGAGTGGAATCAAATGCACGTATCCAATGACGAATATTCGGAAGGAATCACACTATAGATAGGATCAAAGATTGCAAAAAGATAACAAAGACTAGAAGCTTTAACAAATGAAGCAAGCAACCAAACGAACCACAAAGAAGATACCAAAAGAAAGATAGATATTATGATAAGATCAAGAAGATTTCTCTAAATAATATGAGAAAGCTCCCCAAGGTTTGTGCACAAAACTAGACAATTTGCGTTGGAGTATAAAGTGCACAAACATGGAATCATCACTCCCATAATATCATTCAAAAACAAAAGATACCAAGTGAATCAAACTCTAATGATCACCACAAGATAGTGTTCTAAATCAAATGAGGAAGCTCCCCAAGGTACATGCATAAAATAAAATGTTGCATTTGAATACAATATGCATAACATGGAATCCTCACTCCCTCATTTAAAACACAAACATTTGTAATAGATCATAGATAGAAAAGTAAGCTAAGCACTTGCAACAAACAAATAGTTGAGCAACAAGTAAGAGGCACCATAATAAAAAGGCTCAACCTAGAGGATATGTGAAAGGCACGATAAAGCATATTATAAGACTATTACAAGGATGAGCAAAAAGCATCATCATAGTCTTCAATGAATTATATTGCTTAGCATGACCAATCAACACACAATAAATATATAAGATATCAAAAGGAGATGTATCATCTCTTATGTGTATAAGTTTCTCTAAGTGGGCAATATCACAAAGATATTTATCCACAAAGAAACATGCACACACAAAATAGATACGCAAGAAAAATAGTATGATATCCAAGACGAAGTCATGCAATATACCAATAAGAATTTTTGCTTAATAGCATGGCCAAAGGCTCAATTTTATCTTATTGTACATTCATGAACTTCAACCACAAACAACTAAAATACATCACAAATATCAACAAGGGATAGAAGATAGTTGGGATGCATTTGAGAAAGGCAACAAGTATCACAAACGGGGATACCAAAAGAAGTAACTAAATTTGCACTTTCATCTATATTGCACATGTGAGAGCCTTGAGGAATTGATATGCAATAGAATTGCTAGATAGGCATAGTTGGGATGGATGAATCATGAGCATGATTTAAAATACTTCCCAACAAATGCACTCATATCAAATTACTCACATTCACAATAAAGAGGTTTCATTAAGACTTTTGCAAGAAGCACAACATTTGCAAATCAAGAGATTCATGCCAAGATGCAACCACGTGGTTGGATGCTAGAAAAATATGCATGATAAGATACTTGTTACCAAGATAGCATTGGTGTGGATGTAGTAGATATGTGTTTGTTGACCATCCTAGCTTGCCTCAAGTTACCATTGCGTCACCACTTGTTTCCAAGAGTGAGACAAGCATCCAATGCATATCCATTGTACCTAACACAAAGGTAAGTACAAAATGGTCCCCAAACTAATTGGGTCCAAAGTAGTTAGACACACTACAACATATAGGACAAACTCCACAATTCTATGTGCATATAGATATGAAAATGAATTTCATGCACATCTTAGCCAAATTAGGATTTGATGGAGTTTACCCTATATATTGGATCAAAGAAAGTAACACATGCCATAAGATATACATATATTAAATATGCATGCACAATACTTTCAAGAACCAAAGGAAGATACAATTTGGACAAAATACCAAATAAATCAAGAGACAATGGTTGCCCAAATTATATCAAAGAATAAAATCAACACAAGATTGACTCCAAAGAATTATCTCATTATAAGAAGCTAATTAAACCTAAACACAAAGGAATGAGATAACCAACTCCCAAGAGAGCAAGGTTCCAACAAATAAACCAAACCCTCGAAACTTTTTATGATGGCACAAAGTACCAAAAAGAAAATTTATGTCTACCAAAACCAAATTTTTGATAATGATCAAGAGAAGTTTAAGCATTATAACAAATATAGGAGAGCTCCCCCAAGATTAGTGCATTATCTAGGATTTAGAATATGGATACAAAATGCACAAAACTAGGATCATCACGCTACCTATATCTACTAAAAATGCTAAGAAAGTTTGAATAGACAAATTAGATCCATAAGATGCAAGGAAGACACATGGGAGTCGAAGCACAACAAATTCATGGCAATAAATAAGGCAATTTTAAACACAAGAGCCAATGTAGATATGATCAATAAATATCTACCTCATCATTGATTACCACTTGTCCTAGGACAAGAGGTATTAGGAAATATTTCCCGGTGGTAGTTTGTAAGTAAACATAAGATCATATTTACAACGAACAAAGCATATGGTAAAAGATAAGAGTTAACCATCATGCAAAGATAGTTTCTTGATAGCTTCAATTAGTCATACCAACAAGCAAAGCAATTAATAGTATTCATACCAACATGCAAAGCAATTAATAGTATTCATACCAACATGCAAAGCAATTAATAGTATGACTTGAAGCACATGGTTTTCCAAAATTGTATTGAGGGACACGTTGTGAAAAACAATGCCAAGAAAAACTTTCACAAATAAGATCCACAAAGATATTAGCAATGAAGCCATTTAAGCAAATTGGAGCTTGTTTGAGCAAACATGCCACATAGGAGAGAGATAATTTACGGTATCAATTCTATGTGACACAACCTCAAATGTTCACATTTTCTAGGCTTGTAATATGCACAAAGCTTATTACTCCCCCATAATGTGATAAGGAATTTATTTTCACAAGAGGCAAATAAGATCCAAGAAGAGATATTAATGGACATTAGAATTTGAATTTCTCATGAAGATGACATACCACATAGCGACTAGATAATCTCGCAATATCAATTCTAAGTGATATTCCTCATGTACACACATTGTTTTAGGATCATGAAATTCCCAAAGGAATATCACTCCCCCAAAATGGGATTGTCCATTAATCGCTCATAAGAGCCATATAAGATACAACAAGATGCAAAGAGACTCCAATACAAACACAAATACATGGTGTGCAACCCAACATGCATAGACTTGATTTCTCAAGCAAAACTATTAGGAAGCACAACATATACAAAAACATGTTAGGAACAAAACTAACACATGCAAAGGGGCGAGTAACTTTCAATATAAATGAGTTGAGAACATGTTACCGCAAGGAGGAACATTGAATATATGATAGAAGCAAGATAACCAAAAGACTTGGCTTGATATAATATAAATGATGAAGATCCCTTAATTCTTCATGATGTAGCCAAGTCTCCAATGTCCTCCAACAAGCACCTATTGATCAAGTTTTGGATTGTTGGTCCCCAACAAAGTTGGGTCCTAAGAGGTTAGTCACAATAGGCTTGGCAACCCAAATGGTTCTTTTCTTGACACCACTTGGAGCACCAACATATTTGGCAAACACATTGCCACCCTCATCCTTACGAAGAGAATAAACATCATCAATGGTGATAGCGTTGGATGAGGTACCAATAGTGCAAAAGGAGGAGATGTGACCCTTCTCACGGCATATGTAGCAAGTTCTTTTCTTCTCCTTCTTCTCACTAGATTTCTCCACAATGGGAGCATTGGCTTGATTCTTCTTGGGAAGTGGCATTTCTTCAACTTGAGGTTGAATATGAGTTTGAGCTTGAGGCCGCTTCCCTTTTTGCTTCTTCTTCAAAGGGCAAGATTTAACATGATGCCCTTCAATTTTGCACTTGAAGCAAACAATCTTGGCTGGGTCTTTGACTTGTACTTGGCCCTTCTTCTTCTTCTTGTTGTTGTTGTTGTTGTTGGACTTGTTCTTGTTGTTGGATTTGAATCCAAGTCCACTCTTGTCATTGGGGGATTGTTGCACACTCAACATCTTGTCAAGTTTGCATTTCCCATCATGACTCTTTACCAAGTCGTTCTTCAAGGAATTGACTTGGGCCTTGAGCTCTTTGATTTCCTCTACATGGTTAGTAACAACACAAGTACTAGAGGAAGTAGAACCTTCATTGTTAGAGCAACAAGGCAAGGAAGATAATTCATCACAAGATTTAGCAATACTATGAGTGGATGAATTACTAGGACTAGCACATGGCAATATAGCATTTTGAGTAGTAGTGCTAGTAACCACATGAGACTCACAAGGTGTTGCCTTTGATATGATAGCCTCATGAGCTAACTTTAGCCTATCATGAGAGGCTAGAAGATCCTCATGGGAGCTAGAAAGCTTTCCATGATTTTCTTCCAATTTCCCATAATTGCTAGTTAGCAATTCAAGTTGAGCCCTTAGCTCAACATTCTCCTTCAAGATAGATGCTTCACAAGAAGTAGAGTTAGTAGCACAAGCATCATTATTAATAGGAATGGGAGAAGGCAAGTTGATATGCTCTTTTAGATAAGAAGCTTTAAGTTGCTCATGCGACTCGGTGAGTTTGGTGAGCGCACTCTCAATGACCCTTGAGCCCTTTTTGAGTTGCTCAAAATCCTCAAGGAGTTTAGCATTAACAAACAAAAGCTTATCATTTTTTAGCTTTAGTTCATTTGCCACCTCAAGAGCTCTATCATGGTTTTCCTTTTATCTAGACAATTCTAGAGCAAAGGTTTCCTCAAGAGCTTCCTTGGTGGTTTGTTCTTCTTCAAGATCATCCTTTAGGGATGCCACATCATTGGCGTACTCTCGTTCAAGAGCACCCATTTTATCAATGGTGTTCTCATGCAACCAAATACATTTTTGGCTCTCAATAGCGGTAGTCAAGATTTCGAAGAAGTGAGAGCTAGCAATTTTATCTTTGCAAAGAACCTTCAATACACTCTTACCCTTATCGCGTAGAGAGACAACCCAATCCTCTTCTTCATATTCATCCTCATCCTTATCACCATGAGAAGTATGAGGTTCCATGGTTGGAGATACCGTGGAACCCTTGGCCATAAGGCACATATGAGAACCGTGAGATAAAGATGAGGAGTTACTTGAGGCTCCTTTCAAGATCTTGTCTTGACCAATAGAATCTTTGGTTTCCTCTACAATGTTAGTCACACAACAACTAGAGGAAATAGAAGCATTTTTATCATGGCCACAAGACAAAGCAAGCATATCATCATTAGATTTATTCAAGCAACTTGCACATGATATGCAAGGACTATCAACACAAGCATGTAAATCATTTCTAGTGCTAGATGTGTTTAAGTCCAAAGATGAACCATTGCAATGAGATATAGATGAAGGATCATCGATAGTAGGCTCAATATCAATATTGCAATTTCCATCACCACTCACCATATCATTACCTTGTGTCTTGCCACACATTGGTGAAGTGGATGAAGATGAGAACTCATCACGGCCGGAAGTGGAAGCAATACAATCATCCTCAATAATATTGGACACATCATATTTATCTTGAAGCTTTGTCCATAATTCATGAGAGCTCCCAAAAGGCATGATTGATGAAGTAACTACATTGCTCACAACAATGGAAAACACATGAGAAGCAAGAGCATCGAGGCAAGAGTTTTTCTCCTCCTCAAGAGATAAATTTTGAGGATCCTTAGGAGAAGAAAAACCCATGTCAAGAAATCGCTCCATGTCCGGGAACATACCCCGTAAAATCTTAAGCACGTAAATTTTCCATAGATCATAATTTGTGCCATCAAATATAAACAAGTTGTTGTGCACTAATCCCCTAACCGACATCTTTACTCTTAAGGCGGTGAAGCCTAAGACTGAGAGACCTTGCTCTGACACAAATGTCGCCTAGAGGGGGGGGGGGGCGAATAGGCGATTTAAAACTTTTACGAGATGGGCTTAACAAATGCGGAATAAAACTAGCGTTTACTTTGTCAAGCCCAAAGCCTAAATACTATGGTTCACCTATGTGCACCAACAACTTATGCTAAGCAATACAAGCAAGTATGTGATAGCAAGATATATATAACTTCAAGCACGATGGCTATCACAAGGTAAAGTGCATAAGTAAAGAGCTCCGGTATAGAGATAACCGAGGCACGCGGGAGACGACGATGTAGCCCGAAGTTCACACTCTTGCGAGTGCTACTCTCCGTTGGAGCGGTGTGGAGGACAAGTCACTCCAAATGCACGAGGGCCACCGTATTCTCCTCGAGAATTCCCACCAAGAGGGATGTCCTCGATCCACTATGTAACCTTAGGGAGGTTACCGAACCCGCACAAAGCTTGGGGCTATCTCCACAACTTAATTGGAGGCTCCCAACAAATTGCCACAAAGGCCTTGCCCTTGAAGAATCTCCACAACTTAATTGGAGTCCCCAAGAACACCACTAAGATGCCACAAAGGCCTTGCCCTTGAAGATTCTCCACAACTTAATTGGAGTCCCCAAGAACACCACAAAGATGCCACAAAGGCCTAGAATCCGTCTAGGGTTCCAAGAACCCAAGAGTAACAACTTTCTTGTTTTCACCACCACGAATCACCGTGGAGAACTCAAACCGATGCACCAAATGCAATGGCAAGAACACCACAAAGATGCTCAAGTCCTTCTCTCTCAAATTCCAACAAAGCTACAAAAGTTATTGGGGGAATAAGAGAGGAAGAACAAAGGAATTCACAAAGAACACCAAGATCAAGATCTAGAGAGTTCCACTCACAAAGAGATGGATTTGATTGGTAGAAATGTAGATCTAGATCTCCTCTCTCTTTTCCCTCAAATGGGGGCAAGAATCATGGAGGGATTGAGAGATAGAGCAAGCTTCTCTAGTTCAACAATGGAGGAGAGAGAGAGTGAGAGAAGCCACAGCCCAAGGAGGAAGAAGGGGGGTATTTATACCCCCCAAGAAAATCGAGCCGTTGGGCAAAACCAGGGCCGGATAATCCGGCCTAAGTAAGGGCCGGATAATCCGCCCCCCCCCCCGGATAATCCGGTCTCAGGGACAAAACCTGGTAAAAATCCGGCCAAAAGTCCGGCCCCTGTCCTGAGCTGCTTTTCTTCTGGTCCTTAGCCGATTTCGAGGGGGCCGGATATTTCCGAAATATCCGGCCCGGAAAATCCGGCCTGGCAAACTGTAGAAACACCAAAACTAAAACGGGCATAACTTTAGCATCCGGACTCTGATTTTGATGATCTTGGGCTTGTTTTGAAGCTAGGAACAAGCTCTACAAGATCATGCAGGAAACCATCATAGTCCAACAAGGGAGGATAGAAACAAATGATGAGAGGTTTGACCTATCTAAAAAAGACATACCGGTAAAACCTCCAATCTCGAAAATGCAACAAGTTGCCCGTGCAAAAAACCATTCTTGATGAACTAGAGCTTGTCATGAGAATAAGCACAAGCTCTAAATCATCACATGGATAAGATCCAAATAACAACCAAGAAAGATGATGAATCAAACTCGAAAGCGCAACAAGTGATCTATGCGAAATCCGTTTTCGATGAACTAGAACTTGTCATGAGAATAAGCACAGGCTCCAAAACATCACATGGATAAGGTCCAAATAACAACCAAGAAAGATGATGCAAGGATGCAAAGGTTTGAGCTCTCTCCGAACGATACGATCGAGTTACTCACTCGAGAGCCCTCTTGATAGTACGGCAACTAAACTATAAACCGGTCTCCAACTACACTATGAGACCGGTGAGAAAGAGACCCTATCAAGAGAAAACCTTATACTTGCGCATTCCACTTGAGCTCGATGACGACGATCTTGACCTCAACAAGATGGAACGCCTTTCTTGCTTGTGCTTGCTTGACGAAGTCTTGTGGATTGCTCCCCCATAATCCACCATGGGAGAGCTTCTTCTTCGGCGCATCTTCACATAACCATGACCACCATGTGGATTGCTCCCCCATAATCCACCATGGGAGAGCTTCTTCTTCGGCGCATCTTCACATATCCATGATCACCATATGGATGGCAAGACTCAAGCAAAGGATCTCTTCGAGATGGCTCATCTTGAACTTCCACTTCATTTCTCCATGGCAAGCTTCAAGCTTATGAACTCTTCGAGTTGGCTCATCTTGAACTTGCACTTCATTCTTCATCATGTTGATGTCTTGAAGTAACTTGAGGGCTCACTTCATCTTCATCTTCAAGACATACTTGACACTTGATATCCTTCATCAAATTCTTCTTATTGCAACCTTGAAGCCAACATATGGTTCAAGAATTGCCTATGGACAACTCCTACAAATATAACTCAATGCAAACATTAGTCCATAGGGATTGTCATTAATTACCAAAACCACACATGGGGGTTCCATGCACTTTCACCAGGTCCGGTCGGACCGGCCGCCTGACCGGCCTGCGCGACTTGACTCGACCCGACCAGCCCGAGTCGGCCCCACCTCGTACCTGTTCGACCCATGATGCCTTGTAGGCCTATATAAGCACTTGTGATGCCCCCTTTTACTCTTTAGACATAATTTGAGCTTAAACCTAAATTTGAGCTTTGTCTCCCTAGGGTTAGAATCCCTTTGTAATCCAAGGCACTCTTGTTGTTGATTTGGATATTTGTGAGTGAGATTCTAGTGCAACCCACTCTCTCCCCCTCACCAATCTCCGTCTCCAACCCCAATCTCTCACCGGGAATTCTACCTCGCGTCTCTTCCGGGTGATTCTATTGGCGTGGTCCATCGAGCCACGGGGGTAAGTATCGACTATATCGGGTTGGTGTGCGTGTGTTCTTCTCGTGTTCTTCGCGTTCTTCATCTTCCCCACCTTTTCCCCTTTGGATTTTGGGTCAATCGCGAGATCGGGCCAAACCCTAGATCTCAGATCTCATCAGTCTCGCTTGATGTGGAACACCCGGGTCTGTGAAACTGATGTAGAGCTTAGTATCTTAGAGCATCTCCACCGGCGTCCCGATAACGGCTTCGATAGCATTTTGGGGGGCGGCATCGAAAATGGGCTCACACCGGCGCGCCTAGAAAAGCGCTGGCATGGTATCGATCCCAATAGAAGCACCGGCAAGCCCGTGCCGGCCCCTTCCCGAACGGGGTGCGAATCGGGCGCGCTGACGCCTCATGCAGCAAATTATTTTGGGTGTGTGGGAGCCGCCTGTCAGCCATACATCCCAAAATTATACATCTTTCCCCCAAAACCTCTTACCCTCCACCGCTCATTTCTCCCGCTCGCCGCTCCATCTCCCATCCAGACTCCGACACTAAAAACCCATGCCGTCGAAGAAAAATGCTCCGGCGAAGGCAGCGGAGGCGCCACCGAAGCCGCGCACCGTGGTGCCGAAGGAGAAGCCGACGAACATGTCGCAGGAGGCGTGGGAGGAGGAGAAACACCACTGCTCCACGGTGATGGCAGACCGCAAAATGCGCCGCATCGCCGCTCTCGAAGCCGCGAAAGCGGCGGTTGCCACCGAAATGTGCCTCAGCTTGGGCGGCGGTCAGCCCGAAGGGAGCCAGCAACCCACTGGCCGCAACTTGGGCAGCGGGTTCTCGAGCTCACCCTCGTCACCGGGGTACTACACGGAGGGCCCGTCGCTCTCGCAGATACGTCTATCGCAGACTGGCGGTCGTGCCTGCTACTCCCCCGAGTATGCCAACAGCGACATGACCTTCGAGCCCAACGCGCCATTCTCACTGGATTCGGCGCCGAGGGGCAGCGTCGCCTTTCGCTTCCCCGTTGACCTGAACTCGTCACATGATCTGCGTCGCCAGGGAAGCACCGACGGCCACGTGACTGAAGGCACCGGCCTTCCCCGCACCCTCTTCGCCGACGAGAGCAGGAGTACCCACCAGATTTTCGGTAGCATGTTCGGCGTGTCCATGGGCGATGACGACGTGAGTTTTCATTCTTTTTATGTGTTATGTGCATTGTAGACACCGCCGACAACTCCAAGTAGATTACTTGTTGTGCAGATTGCTGGCAGCGCCGAGATCCTCAGCGGTTTCATATGCCATGGCCACGGCTACGAAACCCCCATCGATGAGTATGAAGAAGAGGCCGACGAGGACGAAGATGAGGAGGAGGAGGTCGAGGAGGAGCTGATCGGCGCTGACACTGGCGTGACCACGACGACGAGGAGGAACAGGCGGAAAGGCGGCACTCGTGGTCCTAGGTGGAAGTATTTGGAGGATGAATGCCTCATCGACGCGTGGAAATAAGTGAGCTTTTGCCCCATCATCGGCACCAATAAATCCTCTAGCAAGTACTACAAGCGCATCCTTGATTCATTCAACGAGAAGACGAACTATGGTGAGTACACCACCATGCACATGATCCGGAACGAGGGCGCCCTCTCTCATAGTAGCAAGTTTCATGGCTACTATGAGAAGATTAAGGTCCGGAAAGAGAGCGGCAAGACGATGGTGGATTTGATATGTTCTATGTCCATTTGATGATGTATATTTGATAATGCATCATAGTATATCTTGTTAATGTAATCATGCATTGTTAGATGATCGACGCCCTCAAGATGTACAAGAGCCAAAACAAGGTCAAAGATTTCCCCTTCATGCATTTCTTCAAGAAACTAGAGGGTTAAAAAAATGGGATGACATCCGCCTCACTCTCAACAGGGATGGCGTCGGGAAAGATGGCTGGTCGATCCCGCCGGGGCCTCCACCGGGCGCCCCATCGGCAATAGGAAGGCCAAGGCCACGCTTTGGGCCAAGAGATCTTTTTGCTCAAAGCGGCAGGTTTGAGCCGCCTCCAATCGTTGCGAATATGAAAGCTCAGACTGTCCCACGGGCGGCTGGTCATGCTCAGGCGGCAGCTCGTTAAGATCAAAGTCGTGGTTGTTCATCATGGAGACCTGGACCCTGCAGGTGCCATTTACCCCGCTGCTAGGCTCCCTCTTCTTTCACTCTCGACTCCACCGCAATTTTTTTTTGAATGAAATCACTTTACTCTACTCCCTCCGTCCTCAAATAAGTGAATGTTTATCCTCAAACTTTATCCATAAAAGGGTGTGGTAATTCTATGATTCCAATGCACTTTAAATTATCAAAAATTGCTTCTCTCTTATCGCACAGAAATCAAATCCTTATATTAAGCACATGTTATCTTCATTTTCTACATGCAATTAGCTCATTGAAGGTGCAAAAATTAAAGAGGAGAGATGTTGATTTGCATCTTTCCAATACAATTGTCTCTCCACGTGATAATCTCTCTTAAAAAACCCGCACGCCCATTGCATACTTACGCGAACGGACGTATAGTCTTCCTCTCTCTCTCCGTCGGTCGCGTATAAGTGGGAGAAGAGCAAGGGCAGGACATGTTGACAGGCCATGTTACATTATTCATTTATGAATGTTTTGTTAAACTTTTTATTAATTATTTTATCGTATGGTTTGCCGGCCTACTTTTGTCCGTACATATTTGATTAATTTTTTTTGCCTTGGGCCATTACGTTTTCATTCATGGTCTCGTATATGTACTTGAATCTGCAGCCGATCTTTATCAGTACTCTCAATCCCTCGAGAAAATATGGCACAATATATGGTAACGACAAAATTGATGGCTGTGAAATAAGCCACTTTTCTTGCGTAAAAAACTTTAGCTAAGCCAAGAAATTGACTAAATTTACCTCTTAATTTGTTACTAATGACTAATTATTGCAAAGATGTGCAATCTCTCCTATCTTTGAATGATGTGCAGAAGATCATGTCACAATGGCAAATGGACCCGCAATTACTGAAGAGAATCGCGTCACGAGTGTAGCAAAGTTGACCATGCTTCAAAAGGTGGTTCCAGAAGGTTTAGCTAACACCGGTATGGGCAAGCGCCGCTCGTACCATCCACCCGTTCTGCGCAACGCAACATTCTCTTGGCCAAACCCTATAAGTTATGTGAAGAACCTGGCATAAAAAAGAGAGCAAATTTGTCACCAAACAGAGCCGGTATTCATCAAATCCATACACACCACACCGAAGGAGATCCACCACCATAGTTCATCTATTCCATCTCCAATCTCCTCCATAGCCATAGCCATCACTATTGTAATAGATATCTCCTTGAGAATTGGCGAACATTGTAAGAATATTGTGAATTCAATCCAATTATTTGCCACAATGATTTCTATCTTTGATCTTGATCTTGATATTATGTGTGAGTAGTCCTCACAGACTGTGGGTTGGGGTGAATCCTCGCAGCGTTTATGTGCATCTAATCTTATAATATGCATAAGGATTGAATAGGAGTTTTGTAATCTTATATCCGTGTCTCTTTGCCTCGATTCTATGATCTGCCGGTGCCCATGTCTTTTAGATCGATCAAGGGAAGAGGTGGGATGAGTGGAGAACGGTGTGCTATCGCGAAACCTCAGTGACAGAAAGTGGAAAGTAACGGTACATATTTAGTGATTCATTCGGGATCAACGACACGATCATCTAGAATGCTTTGGTCTATATTCAAGAGGGTCTTGTCACCTCTACCTTTAGGGGCAAGAGTATTTACGGCTGTGCTGCTCATAAATCTCTTATCTCTACTTTATTTTACTACACATTTGCGCTTCAATTCTATATATATATGCATAGCTGCTGGAGAATCCTTAACCTTGGCCTATTTCAATCATTGAACACATCCCAATTAAGAGTAAACTAGATAGGTCCGGTAAACATATAAGAAAATCAACTAGCATGTCTTGTAGACGTTTTCTTTACACCACTTTAGCAGTGCTTCTGTTACCCACCAAAACCCACCGGCGATCAGCGACGGGTAACACCGTAGAGCCGGGAGGCTCCCAGGACTGCGGTTGGCCCTGGTCCCTCGGGCGACGGCCCGCAATGCTCCTGGTACGCACGTCCGATGCTGGTGCAAGGGCGTGCCACCTGACCTATACCTGGTCAGGAAGGTGATGGATTGCTTCGACTTAGTTTCCTGCATGGCAAACACGCAAACATTAAGTACGAGCCCCGATCGGCTCTTAGGTTACTCTGTGGATCGGCTCTAAGAGCCGATTGCCCCATGGCACACGTTGGATTTTACATTAACATGGGGGTCCTGCTTAATCAATATCAAGCTAAACTAATCTACGATAGTCTAGGGTTCTCACCGCATAACCGGAGCATCCTACGCGTAGTTGAGCCTAGCAGATACGTAAGATGATGGAAAACCAGCCCTAAAGAGGCCTAAAAACCAACATGAAGTTGATCCCCGGAACAATCCCTCTAGGATTTAACAAACCACACCTTACGCACTACCGGATCGTTCAACCCGTTTATAAGGCCTAGCCATGCGGATATCAAACCAATCCTTGAAGAACAAGGAACAACTATAACGGATTAGATCTACTAGACAAAGAACAAGCAAGATGCTGCCATTACACCTAGGATAGGTGTAAGGGCAGCTAGATATTGAGGGGTCGCGTAGCTAGACAAGTACATCGTGAAAGCATTGACGTTAGCCCCAAAACACCTAAGATAAGGGTGTTGCTCGCCATCAAAAAGGCTTCAGCACGAGCAACACCAAAAACGAATAAACTGATACTGCCTAGATCGCATGATGTGATCTAGGCAGCATGTTGCTTACCCCGGAGAAACCCTCGAAACAAGGGGTGGCGGTGCGCCTAGATTGATTTGTTGTGAACTTGATCGTCCTCCTTTCTCAATAACCCTAGATACATATTTATAGTCCATAGACTCTCTAACTTGGGAATAATCCCGACCGTGCACGAGCTAAACTCTATCTTTTAATCCTAACCGACACGTATCCTACTATAAATTACAGATACACGGGCAATCTAGCCCAAATTATTGCACGAGGCCGATTCATGCATACTTCTCGTGTATATTCTCCAAGCCCATCTCAATCACGGCCCACCTCCTGACTTGGTTAAAATCTGGTGATAGCACATGCCCCCTGGTTTTGGCAATGATAATTCCAAAACCACTCTGTTTTTCTTCGTAGGGTCATGTCGTGGCAGAGCAGAACCGTTGCATTATCCTTCATCATGATGCCTTGCCTTCTCAACTTCTCTGGACGATTTGACAGTTTTTTGGCACCACTTCCTCGGAAACTGCTGTGGCATTAAATCTCCACTATATCCCTTTATTTAACCGCGCCGAACAGTTCGCCTCTTCATCCTCTTGCTCTGTACTAGTCATCGGCACAAAAAACCCCCTTCCTCTGTAGCCATGTCTTCCTCTTCCTCCTCCTCCGTCTCATCGGGTCTTTCTTTCCAGTCCTCCTCCTCCAGCGAGCCGATACCAGAGCACAACCTAATGGCGCAGTACGAGAAGGAAGCTCCCGAGCATTGGGACGAGGAGGAGTGGGACTTCACCGTCAAGAAGAACAACGCATCCCTGGCCGTTGTCGGGTCAGACGACGATTTGTCCCTGACCGATGGGGAGGCGGACCTCCGGTTCCTCGTTGACGGGGAACTGGAGGCGGAGAGTGAGGACGACCTCTTCTCCTGGGCGAGCTTCTCCTCCTACGACGAGGAGGAGGAAGAGGAGGAGGATGATTCCTCCTCCGACGAGTACCCGCCGGCAAAACGCTTCCGCGCCTGGTCGGATGACAACGACGACGACGACGAGGAGGAGGAGGAGGAGGAGGCTCCCATCGAGGGCTACGGGAGCAGCAACGAGGAGCCCGCCGGCAGCAGTGCCGACGATAGCCTCGACGGCGACAACGAGGGCAGCGACGGCCCATAGAGTAGCTTCTACTAGTATAGGACTAGTAGTAGTAGTAGATTGGTCAATAGACCTCTCTTTTGTTCTTCATCTCTCGAGCAATCGGCTCTTTCTCTGTAAGAAATCCCTTCTATTAATGAAGACAATGTTTCTATGTTGATTTTGCTTTCGCATCAATTTCGCCGATTGCCAAAGTAAGTCAATGCGCAAAGAGCCGATGGCAGCGCATCGGCCTTTCCCATAAAACGCGATTCAGGCCAAATTGCCGATTCAGTTGCCTATTCACACGATAATCTGCAACCTTTGTCTGAGAGAATAGACTCAGATCCCCCAAATTGCCGTCCAAACAGGTCCAATTCGCGTCCATGCAATCCTTAGATTTCAACCGCATAAGTTCAACCCCTCAGCGAATCCAATAGGAGAATCATCCCAATGCCACGGTCTCTGGCCTGAAAATAATCTGTTAACCGCTCATCTGAGCTTGTTCCTCTAGAGTCGATGGCTGCGCATCGGCTTTTTAGTCTGAAGTCGATGTCTGTGCATCGGCTGTACTTGTTTTGCGTATTTTCTAAAGTCGATGTCTGTACATCGGCTATGACTTTGATGTGAAATTTTTTTACTGGCCGATTTTATGCATCGGCCCACATATTTCACTGCCCATCATCCCACATGCTTGGGAAATATTTCTTGAGATGTTGCCCATTGACAGCTACTGGGAATTTAACCCCGTCCAGTTGCTCAAGCATGTATGCATTCCCTTTTAAAACCTGGTCGACTCTGTACGGCCCGTGCCAATTAGGAGACCATTTACCATATGCTTTGTCCTTAGTTCCTAATGGCAACACAGCTTCCCATACTAAATCACCGGCCTGAAACTCCTTTGGTCTCACCTTCTTATTGTATGCGCGGGCTACCTTGGCTTTGTTCTCTTTAATCTTCTCCAATGACCAAAGTATGAGTTCCGTTAGATCCTCAATAGTATCACTCATCAGGGTCGCATATTCTTCAGATGTTAGATCATTCTGAAACGTAACACGTCTCGATCCAGCCGTAATTTCCCAAGGCAATACGGCTTCTTGTCCATAGACCAGCTGGTATGGCGAGGTTTTTATAGCCCCATGACATGACATGCGATAAGCCCACAGAGCTTCTGACAACACTTCATGCCAACGTCTAGGGTGCTCGTCAATTTTGCTCTTAATCAACTTGATGAGGCTCTGGTTGGACGCTTCAGCCTGCCCATTCGCCTGAGCATAGTATGGAGACGATCGGATCAACTTAATTCCCATGTCGTCACAGAACTTTCTGAACTCTTTAGAAATAAAGACCGAACCTCCATCGGTCGTAATAGTCTGGGGAATCCCGAATCTATGAATGACATGTTCTTTCACAAAACTGATAACATCTTCCGATTTTACCTTCTTCATAGGGACGGCCTCCACCCATTTAGTGAAGTAATCTGTAATGGCCAAAATCCACTCGTGGCCTTTGCTCGATGCAGGATGGATTTTGCCGATCATATCCATGCCCCAACCTCGAAATGGCCAAGGCTTGATGATGGGGTTCATTGCTGACGCGGGTACCATCTGCATCTTCCCAAACATCTGACACGCTTGGCATCCCTTATAGTACCTGAAGCAGTCCTCAAGCATGGTGGGCCAGTAAAACCCTGATCGCCTGATCAGCCACTTCATCTTATGAGCCGATTGGTGAGTTCCACAGGCGCCTTCGTGTACCTCGTGTAAGAGCCGATTCGACTCGGCTGGTCCCAGGCATTTGAGAAGTAATCCCTCCAAGGTCCTGTAGAACATGTCATCTCCTATAAGGACATATTTCATGGCCTTGTACCTTATCCGTTTAGGTGCCCCCCGAGCCGAATCTTTCAAGTAATTGAAGATATCAGCTCTCCAGTCATCCCGTTCCACGAACTGCACCTGAACATCGCCATCATCTGTTACGTCCTTGTAGCCTGATGCCACCTGTGCGAGGTTGTTGGCCTCGGTATTTTGTGACCTTGGGATCCAATTAAAGTTTATGTACCTAAATTGTGCCATCAGCTCACGGCATTGCACCCATAATGGAAAAAGTGACTCACTTTCGCACTTGTATTCCTCTGTGAGCTGGGAAATCACCAACTTTGAATCCCCAAAAAGTTCCACCGCTTCTGCCCCGGCTTCCAAAAGCAACTCCATTCCCTTGCGTATTGCCTCATACTCAGCGACATTATTGGTGCAAGGGGTGGATAACCTGATTGAGAAGGAATATGTTGCCCCCCGAGGCGACACGAGTAGGATGCCGATGCCACAACCATCATTACAAGCCGATCCATCGAAGAACATGGCCCATGCACGTACAGATAGTGCTGCTATGTCAGTGTTGATTCGTTCAGTAATCAGATTGGCCAATGCTTGTCCCTTGACTGCCTTCGCAGGCTGATACCGGAGATCAAATTCTGACAACGCAAACATCCATTTGCCGAGTCGGCCTTTCAACACGGGGGCCGACAACATGTGTTTGATGACGTCTGACTTGCATATGATGATAATTTCCGCATTCAGCAAAACGTGACGAAGCTTGGTGCAGGTAAAGAACAAGCAGAGGCACAACTTCTCGATCTCAGGGTACCTGGTTTCTGCATCCAACATCCTTCTGCTGAGGTAGAACGCGACTTTCTCCAGACCATCATAGACTTGCACCACTACTAAGGCGATGGAAGTGTCGGCTATTGACAGATAGATAAAGAATGGTCTGTCCCGCTGGGGCGGAACTAACACAGGTGGCTTCGTTAGATATTCTTTAATCTCGTCGAACGCTTGCTGTTGCTCTGCCCCCCAGTGAAATTCCTCATCGGCTTTGATTTTTACCAATCCCATGAACGGCTCGATCCGCCCTGACAGGTTGGAGATGAACCTTCTGACGAAATTAATTTTGCCGATGAGACACTGCAGTTCCTTCTTCGTGGTAGGCGGCTTCATTGTTCGCACTGCCTCCTGACTTTTTAGGCCGATCTCAATTCCGCGTTCATGAACCAAGAAGCCCAAGAATTGACCGGCCGTCACACCAAAGGCACACTTCTTTGGATTCATTCTTAGTCCGAATTTCCTAGTTCGGTCCAGGATGCGTCGCAAATCATCCAAGTGCCCTTCTATGGAGACAGACTTGACCACCACGTCATCGATGTAGATCTCCACCAACTTGCCGATCAGATCATGAAATATGTAATTCATGGCTCTTTGGTACGTTGCGCCGACATTCTTCAATCCAAAAGTCATGACCACATATTCAAACAATCCCACTGATCCTGGTACTCTGAATGCAGTCTTGTGTATATCTTCTGGAGCCATGAAAATTTGGTTGTAGCCGGCATTGCCATCCATGAAACTTAACACCTTATGACCAGCAGCTGCATTGATCAATGTCTCTGCCACAGGCATTGGATATTCATCCTTCGGAGTAGCTCTGTTGAGATCTCGAAAATCTATGGCGACACGCCATCGGCCGTCCTTTTTCTCTACAGGTACGATATTAGAAATCCATTCAGCATACCTGCATGGCCTGATGAACCCGGCGGTCAACATTTTTTTGATCTCTTTCTTGACTTCTTCAAGAATTTCGGCCTTCATCTAACGTGCTCGTTGCTGGAATGGCCGAAATCCTTTCTTGAGAGGGAGCTGATGCTCGACTATGCTCCTGTCTAACCCAGGCATCTCTGTGTAATCCCATCACTACAAAGGAAAACCATTTTTTTGACAAATCACTTTCGTTGTTAAGGCCAATTTTCGTCAAGGATTACTTCGCGGTGACAAAATTTGATCGTCATGGGGTTCGTCAAGGAAGCTCCGTCATAAAATATCGGGGGTGACGGTATGCATTTTTTCGTCAACGTCAAATGTTTGATGGTGACGACCTGCAAATTCGTCAACATCAAACGTTCATTGTTGACAGACAGGTTTGTCACGAAAAATTGCAACTTTCGTCAATATCTAAATCTTGGGAAGTTTTTGATTGGTCCAAAAAAAGCATACGTGGCCTTACATGTGGGTCCATTTGGCTTCTGACAACATGGGTCCGACGGCGCTGACATGGATATCTGTCATGTGGGACCAGCATGGTGCTGACTGGTGGGACCCACAAAATATTATGACAAGCTGGACCCACAATATTCTGACCGGTGGGATCCACAAAATTCAGACAAGTGGGACCAGGTTGTTGCCGACATATGGGTCCCAATAATGCTGACTGGTGGGACCCACAAATTCTGACAAGTGGGACCAGAAATTGGTGCCACGTGGTTTCATTTAATAGTGACGTTGTGACATTTTCCGTCACCTTTTGAATTTGACAAAATTTGAGAGCATTTGAATTATTTGCGAAATTTGGGAAACAAAAAAACTGGCGAAATATCAAAAAGTAGACAATAAATATCATACTTAAATGGTGGCACAAGAAGTATATATGTCTCTCACAGACCGAAAGATTCATAAGAAAATTACAATTGGAACACAAAGAAATTAAAAGACCTATGATTAATAATGTTGTAGGACGGTGGTGCAATAGATTAGTTGCCCTGGGATTGAGACATGGATTGTGGCTGGGATGTCCTCAAGAGCAAATTAAGCACGGCATCCATTTCTGTCAGCCTCTTTTCATAAGCCAGAGTCTTTTCTTCTTGGGTTTTCTTCACAGCTTCAAGTTCTTCCTCCTGCTTCTTCCTGATCTCTTCAAATTTTTCATCTTGTTCTTGCAGTCTTGCCTGCATCTCACTGTGGTACGTTTCATTTGCTCGTATGGAGTTCTGCTCTTGATCTGCCGCTTTGTTGTAGCTCTCGGATGCGTGTAGCTGAGACAGAAGACTTCCTGGAACTTGTTGCGACGCCCAATCTTGGTAGGAATGTGCTGTTGCAGGTGGTGGATGGGCTTTTCTCGCTCAGAACTAGCTGAACAATTTGCAAATCAGTCAAATCAGGTTCATCTTCATTGTGTGGCGCCGCTTTTTTTGCCACCATTTGATCCTGCATAAAGATTACAATCATTGCATGGACAACATACAAAAATGGATTATATTATATTGTGCTAATAAGAAATATTTCTTACATATGCACTTTTTGCTTCAGCACTCATAATGTTATCCTTGTTAGTGTGTGTGATTCTAAAAAATTCAATTGGAGAGGTTTATTATTCCTGCTGCTTAGACTTCTGATTGAAAAATGTAGAATGCACATTACCATTGTACACCGTGTATGACAAGTATGAACTGTATTGGGAAATTCAGAACACTTACTAGATGTTCCCAGTGAGGAACATAGCTTCGAGATCCAAGTGGTATGGAACTGTTTCACAGCTTTCTCTGTTCTTTCCATTTATTACACACAGTCCTATGTTCGGTACATGCATTTTATTTATCCAGATCGAGAGAAATGTAAGAATTCGAGTAGCTGTTATTGAAAGGAATAACGTTTATGTACCTGGTACTTCTCATCAAACCATCTTTTCACCAGTTCTTTCCAGCTTTTCTCTTCTACATGATCTGGCTTCTTGAGATATGCTTGCTCCAGTGTGAGATTTTTAATTTTCGGCCAATACTCCTTTTTAAGCCTATATCGGAACTGCCGAATACTAACTTGTAGCATATCAGTGCACACATCTTGAGCCACCTCATCATTTTTGTCCATATTAAACTTTCCCTTCAAAATAGTGATGCATTAATCAGTAGATTCTTAGATAGTTGATCATGTAGCATACTAATTAGGTTAAACCAAGATTGTACAGACTCACCGCTCTTTGTACTTATAGCATGAGGAATGACATGTTTGAGAGTTTCATCTTTCTTGTACTGTGCCCAGTGTGTTGCAAGCGGCATTTTTCACGGATGTGAATACCAACCTCATTGCTCAGCTTTTGCTGACTGGACATAATCCTTGGGTCTCCCGACACCAGAAGTGAATTCAATTGGCATCTTATTGCCACCATGTCTTCTTGTGTACTCATGTAGTCCATGGCCCATGGTACGTCTGCGTCCACCTCTCTTTCTCTTACTACCGCCAGATGTTGTCAATGTCTCTGAAATAAGAGATATGAAATGATTCTCTTTTATATGAAAATATGCGGTACAGTGTTCAGCTTTACAAATTTTCATACCTTGCCGCTCAAAGTTTACAATTTGATTGTCCTCAGGAGATGAGGTGCTGCCTCCAGATGTCATGATCTGGTTAGGTGAGGGTGCTCCTTCAGTGTTCAGACCAGCAGTGGCCGTCGGCTCATCAGATGACCTAGCTTCGAGGTTCGGTTGTTGCCATTGATCTTGTTGCAATGTTGGATGGTGCAACTTCTGTATGGATCGCTTCTTCTGTGCAACTATTGCGTAAGAAGCAACTATCTACAAGCAAAGTAGAGGCTACATTAGTAGGAAACATTTAGCATGTACGTATTTCCTATCATAGTTCAGACATAGTTCCACAGACTGAGCTGAAGTTTTGCCGACAGTGCGGATCCTCATCTGAATGAAGATCATCATCGGCAGTAGCTATCTCTTACGGATTCGGTTCATACGAAGGGTCCTCTTCGACCTCCATCTCTTCGCAGTCTGTGTCCTTTAGATTGTTACTAGTTCCTATTTGTACCCCACCATACACTAATGTACGTGCAAAACCGAGAGAAATCTTTTCTCGAAATTTGTGGCCAGGTCCATATCTTTCAGCGAATTTTTTTTCCATGCGTACTACATTTTCTTGCATTTGTTTCTCCTTGGCAAGCTCATATGCCGGCTTGACGGGGTTTTGTGTCTCCGCTGAAATAATCGGAAGAGCGGAGCGTGAACAAAACATAAGAGGGGGCCAATTCCATAGAAAACAGCAAATAATTGTCTTTGCAAAATATTGTACAGCAGCAAATGATTGAAAACATAAGAGTCTACGTATGATGTCGGCGAACAAAACATAAGAGGGGGCATATGCCAGGCTAAGGGACATCATGTGCTTTTAGATATCTACTCGTAACAAATAATTGACACATGAGACTCCCCTCGCACACTGAATTATGCATGTCTGTTGATAGCTGGTTTCAGTCTGTTATTGGACAACTACCACCTCACATGGTGGATACTACCCTTCTGGTTGCTTGGCGGGCTTGGTATGCACGTAATGAGGTATCGGTAGTTCAGTCCTATACCGATAGAAGTTCAGATATGTGCTGATAGAAGTTCAGATATGTGCTGATAGAAGTTCAGATTTGTGCTGATAGAAGTTCGGATATGTGCTGAAATTTGATTTTTGACTTTTGAAAGACATAGATAAACAAAAATTGTGGAAATAAATAGACTGATGAAAAAAGTACATGATTAAAAAAACTTCATTACATTGTTAAGACGTGCATTGCACGTGCAAACTAGCTAGTTCCATAGAAAACAGCAAACAATTGTTCTAGATCAAACTCTGCTTCCCTCTGAAACTGAGGAATAAAAGTCTGAAGCAATGTCGTTGTTCACTGTAGCTCGTCAGGCTGTTTTCGGCAACGGCTCGAATTAGTTCAGTTAAGTGTTTCGGCAAACAATTGTCTATGCAAAAGATTGTACAGCAGCGGGATGGCAAAGATTGTATAGCACGACATGATTGTCTCTGGAATAAAAATGATAAACCCTATACGTATGATGTCGGGATTGGATCTATCAAATATGCAAGATCTAGATATAGGTCAAACGGGCGTGGTAGACATGTAAAACCGATCTCTCGATCTAACCATCCGAAAAACACAACAACAAGCCGATCACCGACAGATTTACCTTGGCGTTTCTTCGAGCTGGGCGCCTTCTTCGGCGTGTGTGCGTGATTTTCCTTCCCCCCGACGTTTCGACGACTGCCGGCCATGGCGACCACCGGCCGGGGAGATAGATGCGAGATGGAAGAACGTCCGGCGAAGACACCGGATCGGGGGGTGGGGAGTTAAGATGCTCGTAAATCATGGGGGAGAGGCACGACGTATATAAGGGAGGGCGAAATATTTGATAGGTGGGGTGCGCGGGAGGAGTGGAGGGAACGAAAATTTTGTGTGTTTTGGCAGCCGTCGTACTAAAATTTGGAGGGAACAAGGTTTTGCCGTGGAAGAAAAAATATTACTCTGAAAATGGAACTGTACATGTATATTTTAATTAAAAAATACCAGAACATGAATGGGATGCATGAAAAAAATCTAAATTTGGCACCCTCCTTTCGTTCGAAAACCCCTCTTTCGACACATGAATGGAACATGAATGGGCCATTCCCCCCTCTTTTCGTCCGAAAACCCCTTTTTCGACACATCTCCACCATGGGGACACCATGCCACCAACTCCAAAAAATCAAAACCCAGAGAAACCAAGGTGTCATATCACAATGTGCACAAGGGTGCCAAATCTTGCCCCAATCCATGGTGGTTTGGTCAGTTTTTGGCCATTCCCCCCTCTTTTCGTCCGAAAACCCCTTTTTCGACACATCTCCACCATGGGGACACCATGCCACCAACTCCAAAAAATCAAAACCCATAGCAACCAAGGTGTCATATCACAATGTGCACAAGGGTGCCAAATCTTGCCCCAATCCATGGTGGTTTGGTCAGTTTTTGGCCATCCCCCCTCTTTTCGTCTGGAAACCCCTTTTTCGACACATCTACACCATGGGGACACCATGCCACCAACTCCAAAAAATAAAAACCCATAGCAACCAAGGTGTCATATCACAATGTGCACAAGGGTGCCAAATCTTGCCCCAATCCATGGTGGTTTGGTCAGTTTTTGGCCATTCCCCCCTCTTTTCGTCCAAAAACCCCTTTTTCGACACATCTCCACCATGGGGACACCATGCCACCAACTCCAAAAAATCAAAACCCATAGCAACAAAGGTGTCATATCACAATGTGCACAAGGGTGCCAAATCTTGCCCCAATCCATGGTGGTTTGGTCAGTTTTTGGCCATTCCCCCCTCTTTTCGTCCGAAAACCCCTTTTTCGACACATCTCCACCATGGGGACACCATGCCACCAACTCCAAAAAATCAAAACCCATAAAAACCAAGGTGTCATATCACAATGTGCACAAGGGTGCCAAATCTTGCCCCAATCCATGGTGGTTTGGTCAGTTTTTGGCCATTCCCCCCTCTTTTCGTCCGGAAACCCCTTTTTCGACACATCTACACCATGGGGACACCATGCCACCAACTCCAAAAAATCAAAACCCATAGCAACCAAGGTGTCATATCACAATATGCACAAGGGTGCCAAATCTTGCCCCAATCCATGGTGGTTTGGTCAGTTTTTGGCCATTCCCCCCTCTTTTCGTCCGAAAACCCCTTTTTCGACACATCTCCACCATGGGGACACCATGCCACCAACTCCAAAAAATCAAAACCCATAGAAACCAAGGTTTCATATCACAATGTGCACAAGGGTGCCAAATCTGGCCCCAATCCATGGTGGTTTGGTCAGTTTTTGGCCATTCCCCCCTCTTTTCGTCCGGAAACCCCTTTTTCGACACATCTACACCATGGGGACACCATGCCACCAACTCCAAAAAATCAAAACCCATAGCAACCAAGGTGTCATATCACAATGTGCACAAGGGTGCCAAATCTTGCCCCAATCCATGGTGGTTTGGTCAGGTTTTGGCCATTCCCCCCTCTTTTCGTCCGAAAACCCCTTTTTCGACACATCTCCACCATGGGGACACCATGCCACCAACTCCAAAAAATCAAAACCCATAGCAACCAAGGTGTCATATAACAATTTGCACAAGGGTTCCAAATCTTGCCCCAATCCATGGTGGTTTGGTTAGTTTTTGGCCAATCCCCCCTCTTTTCGTCCGAAAACCCCTCTTTCGACACATCTCCACCATGGGGACACCATGCCACCAACTCCAAAAAATAAAAACCCATATCAACCAAGGTTTCATATCACAATGTGCACAAGGGTGCCAAATATTGCCCCAATCCATTGTGGTTTGGTCAGTTTTTGGCCATTCCCCCCTCTTTTCGTCCGAAAACCCCTTTTTCGACACATCTCCACCATGGGGACACCATGCCACCAACTCCAAAAAATCAAAACCCATAGCAAACAAGGTGTCATATCACAATGTGCACAATGGTGCCAAATCTTTCCCCAATCCATGGTGGTTTGGTCAGTTTTTGGCCATTCCCCCCTCTTTTCGTCCGAAAACCCCTCTTTCGACACATCTACACCATGGGGACACCATGCCACCAACTCCAAAAAATCAAAACCCATAGAAACCAAGGTGTCATATCACAATGTGCACAAGGGTGCCAAATCTTGCGCCAATCCATGGTGGTTTGGTCAGTTTTTGGCCATTCCCCCTCTTTTCGTCCGAAAACCCCTCTTTCGACACATCTACACCATGGGGACACCATGCCACCAACTCCAAAAAATCAAAACCCATAGCAAAAAAGGTTTCATATCACAATGTGCACAAGGGTGCCAAATCTTGCCCCAATCCATGGTGGTTTGGTCAGTTTTTGGCCATTCCCCCCTCTTTTCGTCCGAAAACCCCTTTTTCGACACATCTCCACCATGGGGACACCATGCCACCAACTCCAAAAAATCAAAACCCATAGCAACCAAGGTTTCATATCACAATGTGCACAAGGGTGCCAAATCTTGCCCCAATCCATGGTGGTTTGGTCAGTTTTTGGCCATTCCCCCCTCTTTTCGTCCGAAAACCCCTTTTTCGACACATCTCCACCATGGGGACACCATGCCACCAACTCCAGAAAATCAAAACCCATAGCAACCAAGGTGTCATATCACAATGTGCACAAGGGTGCCAAATCATGCCCCAATCCATGGTGGTTTGGTCAGTTTTTGGCCATTCCCCCCTCTTTTCGTCCGAAAACCCCTCTTTCGACACATCTCCACCATGGGGACACCATGCCACCAACTCCAAAAAATCAAAACCCATAGCAAACAAGGTTTCATATCACAATGTGCACAAGGGTGCGAAATCTTGCCCCAATCCATGGTGGTTTGGTCAGTTTTTGGCCATTCCCCCCTCTTTTCGTCCGAAAACCCCTTTTCGACACATCTCCACCATGGGGACACCATGCCACCAACTCCAAAAAATCAAAACCCATAGCAACCAAGGTTTCATATCACAATGTGCACAAGGGTGCCAAATCTTGCCCCAATCCATGGTGGTTCGGTCAGTTTTTGGCCATTCCCCCCTCTTTTCGTCCGAAAACCCCTTTTTCGACACATCTCCACCATGGGGACACCATGCCACCAGCTCCAAAAAATCAAAACCCATAGCAACCAAGGTGTCATATCACAATGTGCACAAGGGTGCCAAATCATGCCCCAATCCATGGTGGTTTGGTCAGTTTTTGGCCATTCCCCCCTCTTTTCGTCCGAAAACCCCTCTTTCGACACATCTCCACCATGGGGACACCATGCCACCAACTCCAAAAAATCAAAACCCATAGAAAACAAGGTTTCATATCACAATGTGCACAAGGGTGCCAAATCTTGCCCCAATACATGGTGGTTTGGTCAGTTTTTGGCCATTCCCCCCTCTTTTCGTCCGAAAACCCCTTTTCGACACATCTCCACCATGGGGACACCATGCCACCAACTCCAAAAAATCTAAACCCATAGCAACCAAGGTGTCATATCACAATGTGCACAAGGGTGCCAAATATTGCCCCAATCCATGGTGGTTTGGTCAGTTTTTGGCCATTCCCCCCTCTTTTCGTCCGAAAACCCCTTTTTCGACACATCTCCACCATGGGGACACCATGCCACCAACTCCAAAAAATCAAAACCCATAGCAACCAAGGTGTCATATCACAATGTGCACAAGGGTGCCAAATCATGCCCCAATCCATGGTGGTTTGGTCAGTTTTTGGCCATTCCCCCCTCTTTTCGTCCGAAAACCCCTCTTTCGACACATCTCCACCATGGGGACACCATGCCACCAACTCCAAAAAATCAACACCCATAGCAACCAAGGTGTCATATCACAATGTGCACAAGGGTGCCAAATCTTGCCCCAATCCATGGTGGTTTGACAACCTCTTAGTACAATGGGGTCAACCTAGGTTTGACCAAACACTCAAAATTCCAGCCCTAATCATGGTATGAAATTCTTAGAAATTTGAAAGAATTTACATACTCGATTCATTTTTTATTTATTTCTTTCTATGTGTGATCACTAATTCATATTTAAAATATTTTATAGTTTTTAATACCCATCTTGAAAATTTTGTGCCTGCCCATCCGTCATGCGTGGGACCCATGTCAAAGTAATGGGAAAGTGGACTACATGCAGGAATCCACGTTTTCACACGCACGCGTCACACAGAGGAACCCAAACGGCAGCATCTACTGTATATCCATCGGCCCCATCGTCTCTCCCACCCGCAACTTCTATTCCCCAATCTGGCAAAAAACCCTGCTTGCACCTCCACCAGCGCACCACCGACCTCCCCTTCCACCGAAGATCCCGAAGATGAAGCATGTTCGCGGAGACGAGCCGGAGGCGAGTGCGGTCGTCAACGTCGACAGAAGCGACGGCGATGCTCCGGTAGTCGTCGACGCCGCGGAGGCGGGATCTTCTTCCGGAACTAGCAGAGCCGCTCTTCGCCGCGCCGTGACCGTGGAGGGCTCCGCCCAACCGGCCGTGGTCACCGTCGCTGATGAGGCCAACGGAGACGTCCTCGCTCCCGCGGCACAAGCAGATGACCAGGGCTTTGATCCGAATGACCCGTTCTACCGCGACTCCAGGCAGTACCACGAGCTATATGGCCCCAGAGAGTGCGACGAGTTCGAAGAGGAGGCTTCGGACAACTGCAGCGAGGTACTCTACTATTCCGATCGATCCCCTGTTTTTCTTGATCTTACTGTTCACCTTAGGGTTTGCTCGTACGGTAGATTGATTTGCCCTGTCTGCAACTTGTTGTACAAATAGATGATTCTGGGGTTCTTACTCATCCGATTTATGGTTTGTAGTTACTAGATTTGTAATATTTGATGCACATCTTGATTCAACTGTACCAAAGTATCAACCAAATGATTTATGGTACCATGAATATTCATGCATGTTTCAAATTAGTAGATGACAGTTATCTTAATTAGGTCATGATTCCTTGTGTGTGATGAATCATACCTGCTTAGTGTAATGCTCACTGCATTTCAAACTTAAATTCATCCGAATATGAATCATACCAGAGTGATTATGATTACAAGAATTATATTATAGGTACTATTAATTGATCTGATCCATGGATTTTATAATCACCATTTGTCTTAGACTGGTTCTTATTTATACGATGAAACCATAGTGTGTACATCATTGGACTACCCATGAACAATTTGTGACAACAGTTTAAATTGGTGCATATTTATATTAGTGAACTAATTATCTATGGTTGGATCTGGATCATAAATGTTGATTCTACATGATGATTACTTCTTAGTAATGTTCATAAAAAAATATTTAATGCTTGAATTGTATTTCAGTTAATTTCCTTCTCTCACTTCTTCTTTACTTTCAAATTCGCAGGAAGACTCTGAGGACATTGGCAGTGACAAGGAGGACCGGGACCGGAAGAGCCGCTTCGTTCTGAAGAAGCTGAAGACTGGCCAGATCCCTTTCCACCGGGACGGTAAGCCTAATTGCCCATTCTGCGGCAGGGTTTTCCCGAAGGATATTGAGAGTCTGATCCAGCACGCGACGGGAGTTGGAAAAGGTAGCGCGCACAAGCACAAGGCTGCTAGCAAGGCGAAGCACGCTGCCTTTGGCAAGTTCCTCAGGGACTACGTCAAGACTGGCCTCATCCCGCTCGTCGGTCCAGTATTGGCCCTCATGTTGTCCACTAAATTTAGTTTCTGTTTAGTTGTTCCCCTGGAGGTTCATGGTTAAACTATGTCATGTTTCAAAGACTATGTTCTACTTTTGTTATTTGGAACCTGGGCAATCATACCCAGTTGTTTAAGACTATGTCATGTTTATATGTTCTTTCTTTGTTGCAGAAGCATTACTGCTGCACATCTTATCTCTTTTTTCATGTTGATGCACGCTGCATTTGTGTAGATGTTTGGCTACAGCAGAGTTGTGTAGATTACATATCCCTTTGTCCCACAAGTTTACTACTTTTATGTCTCCTTTTTTCGACTTGTAGTTGCTGTTGTTAGTTTCAAGTTTTGTTTTCATAAATACAATCTGTGTTGGTAATCAGCAAAATTGAAACCTCACAGGACAATTTGGAGGATGTGGTGCTCGAATAATAGTGGAAATGTGATATTATTTTTTACATGCATAATATATAGAAAATAGCAAGATCTCTAAATCGATGCATATGAAGCTACATATATATTCTTGGTCATAATCCCCTTATCTAAAGGGGATGGATGCATGGCTTCACGTCATCGTCGCTTTCATCGTCAGTATCTTCGTCGTCTGAGTAGTAGTACCTACTGCACATTGTTCCGTCGAACACCTTCACTGTGAGCACATCATCGCCTTCATATTTGAAGTGTACGAACCAGCCGAAATCCACACCGTGCGCGATGGCGAATTTCTCCCAGCCCTTGTCGAGGTACATTCGGCCTTGTCCGTCAAATAGGACCTCCACGGTCCAGAGACGAGGACCGCAGTCAGCTGCTCGCAGATACACCTTAGCTGGCTCCTGGCCGTCAAGATAGTCCGCAATTTTTTTTGGTAGTTCCTGCAAAGAGATCGAGCGCCGATCGTTTGAAATTAAAGGTTTTTTAGAACATGCCCATAATTAATCACATGCATCATATATGTGGGAACGCGTACATACCTTCTTGACCAAAGGGTCTTCATAGACGACGATGAAGAACTCCTCTATGATCAATGGCAGTGTTGACGGTGGTGGTGGCAATGATGATGATCCACTTCCCCTTCCCCTTCCCCTTCCCCTTCTCCTTCCCCTTCCCCTTCCCCTTCCCCTTCCGGTCCGCGTCCGAGACGTGGAAGCCATGGCAATGGATCAAGTGTATGTGAACAAAGAAGAGAGAGTCAGAACCTATTGACAGAAGGGATGGCCGTGTGGGTGTTTATAAGGGAGAGATGACCGTTGTAGGTGTTTACACAATAAAATAAGGAGGAGGTGAACGTTGCTGGGGGTTTACACAATAAATTGAAGAGGAGATGACCGTTGTGGGGGTTTACACAATAAATTAAGGAGGGTATATATCTCAACAAAAAAGTAATCCGGACTATCTTGATGAAATGGAACAAATTGGTACAACAAATCGTTGATGGTTTATCTTTTTTGCGTGAAGAGTTGTGTAGATTACATATCCCTTTGTCCCACAAGTTTACTACTTTTATGTCTCCTTTTTTCGACTTGTAGTTGCTGTTGTTAGTTTCAAGTTTTGTTTTCATAAATACAATCTGTGTTGGTAATCAGCAAAATTGAAACCTCACAGGACAATTGTTGACATATCATGGCAAAATATTTACTTCTATATAGTACAAACCAGTGCTGGGTTGCAGACCATGCATCTACAGTTTCAAAAGAACTGACTACTAGCCAAAAGCACCTCACGCAGGAGGGAGACCAAACCAAAAGATCAGGGGGTCATGCAGCATCAAGGACTCTGTCGACCACGATCTTGCGGTAGAGCTCGTAAGAGACCCAAGCATCAATGGCTGCATAGTCGATGTTCATCTTTGGAAGTGGGAAGTCCCCCCACAGTCTGTGCCGATGGTGGTGGAACTTCTTCTTCTTCATATCACCGTACGATGAATCAATGAGTCTGGCTGCCATGGTAGCCATGCCAGCCCTCTGATGACCAGTGTACTTGAAGTACTCGTCCTGGAGATCGACGTAGTACTCACGAGGAATCTCCATGTGCCATGACCTCCACAGAACTCTCGTGTCACCACGGATGTCAACACTCGCAAACGTGATTCCTTCTCCAAAGAAATCGCAGATAGCCGGAGCGTCCCACGGGGCAGCACCTTTGCGATAAACAAAGTAATGTACTAGTCACGGATCGAGCATATGAACTAGGAAACAAATTAGGGATGAAGTAAAGTAAAAAGGAAGTCACAGATCGAGCATATGAACTACTCAATCAAATGAGGAATCAAGTAAAGTAAAAGGAGTCACGGATCGAGCATATGAACTAGTCAATCGTATGACGAATCAAGTAAACTAAGTAGCAAATATGCAAAGAACCTACAGAGGAGACGAAGATGAAACAAATTAATAAATCGGGAACAATGTCTAGCAGATTTAGATCGGGAATGTACTGATATTCGGGAACAATGTCTAGCAGATTTAGATCGGGAATGTACTAATTTTCGGGAACAATGTCTAACGAGAGTCGAAGAGAGACACAACGGCGGAAACTAAAAAACCCCAATCGAAAGATTCAAAAAGGGGACTTACGCTGCGTAGTTGAACACCAGCACATGTCAACGCATGCAGAGTTGAACCACGGCGATCTTCTTCTCGTCCTCGGCTCGATGGTTGGTGTACTCGAAGTCGAGGCCCACGAACTTGTGCTCGTCCTCCTTGAGCCACTCCGTGTACATGTCGAGGACGCGGCACACTTTGCAGGGGTCGTTGGTGTAGACAACCTCCAGTTCCCCGCCGTCGTGGATGTGGACTGCGCGCGTGCTGCACCAGTAGTGCAGTTCCTGCTCATCCATGTCCATGGCGACGCGGCGGCGGGAGACGAATAGACTGAGGGAGCGGAGACGACGAGAAGTGGGGAAACCAGGAAGCGGTGCGAATATTGAGACGGTAGGGGAGGGGGAAGGGGATAAAAATCATCCCCATTAATTACTCCGTGCGAATATTGAGACGCGTAGACGACGAGAATATTGATGCGGGTCGTGACTTCTGACGTGCAGTCCAACTGACCAGTGGGGCCTGCGCATTCGATCGTGTTGTCACGTCAAAACCCAGCACCGCCCATTTGCCCTCCTCTTGACCTACCGAAATTTACTCCACGATATAACTGGCCATCATATCACGACCTCCTTCAGCCGCCGCCAGATCTCGCCACGTCTCTCGCCGCCACAGCTCGCCACGTCTCTCGCCGGCGAGACTTGTAAGACTCTCGCTCCGCGTCGAGACCAAGGATGGCGCCTACTAGTGGAGTAAGTAAATAAAATGTACGTCTCGCGATCGATCGTTGTTTCCGATTTGTAATCTTTCTTCATATTTTTTGCAGTGTCCAGTTTGCTTTGACAAGAAGGGGATGTGCGGCGGAGGAGTCACGTTAGGTTTTTTCGTGCAAACACTACAAGAGGGTTTTGAGGAGAAGACGGTACATGCACTTATAAGTTTAAAATTCATTCAGATGTTTTATTAATTCACCGCCACATCAAAGTTTAACACGTGATCCTATTAGTTATTGCTAGTTTAGTACGATTATTCAGATGTGTGTAATAATTGTTGTTCACCATATGTATTAACCGCTTATTTATGGTTGAGTTTTAGGATAGTTGTGATAACTTTTACGTTGATATGAGTTTTACGATAGTTGTAGCTGTTAGAGATAGAGGTATCGGTAGTTCAGTCCTATACCGATAGAAGTTCAGATATGTGCTGATAGAAGTTCAGATATGTGCTGATAGAAGTTCAGATATGTGCTGATAGAAGTCCTAGATACATACGATGTATTACTTGCGCAACAATGTACCTCCCCTATATATTAATGAGATCTGAGAATAGTTAACTTACTTTTGTATTAACTCTACTGAATTTAGGTCATCCCTTGCTACTATAGACCGTATTTCCTTCAGAAGTATGGTGTCCAGACCTCCGACAGGACAACTTTTGAAGCTGCACTTAGAACCAAAGATGGCCATGCATTTGTTGTTAATGTTACCAACAGAGCTGGCAGAACCTATATCAACGGAAGATTTTGGAACGAATTTGCTAGAGTGTACAATTTTAAGGTTGGCATGGAGTTAATTTTCAGAATTAAGTCATCTGGTCAGGATACTCTTGTAATAAGCTGAATCGAACCACTAATCCATCCAGGTAATTATCCACCTTTGGACAGAATGATTGGTCATATTAATTATTCCATCTTATGTCAGTTATTTTAATTATGCAGCTTACTACCAGTTGTCCCGTACGAAGCGTGACATTGTTGACTCGCTCAGTAGTACTGATGGAACAATGATAAATTGGAGGATGATGCATACCGTCATTCTTCAGGTGGACAACTTGGACTACCTTGTTGAGTACCACAATGCTGGAGATTATGATCAAGGAGCACTAGTTGTCCCAATGCTGCATACTCTGAATTGGACAAACAGCGAAAATTACAACAAACACGTGGTAAGCAGTAGATCATATCGTTTCATTAAGTTTGCGACCTACATTACGTACAAGTGTTAACTAAACTATGTCCCTACTGTTGGAACAGAAAATCCCTAGCCGTTTGGTTCCTAAAGATATGGAACAATATGGTGCAATCAGTATTGTGTGCCATCCCAGTACTTTGGTGCGTGCGTCCTACGCAATTTCTTCAGACGATGGTCGTCTCTGCGTCAGTGGGTGGAAGGAGTTCATGGACAAGGAAAAGCACCTTCAGATGGGTGACAAGATGATGTTCTTGCTTTACCTGGGAAATGCAGGGGTTTACTTGTTTGCTACCCATGTGCCTGAAATCGATCTGGAGTAGCTAGTCTGTGATTCATGGTGCCCGTGTGTCCAACTATGCAGCCCCTTTAGGTTTTAATTAAGTTGTAAGACTCTTTATGAGATTGTCGATTTTGCTTGTGTTAAAACAATAGTTAGTCATATCGTGCTGCTGGTTGTAATCGTGTCAAGTGTCGATTAATTAAAACCATTGTCAAAGTTATGTTACCGACATGTTGGCTTTCTTATATTTGTCCATATTTTTTCTTATATTAATTTGCTCTTAAACCCTTCTGGATAATTCAATGACAAGTTCGAGATCGTAAACATCTAAATAAGAACATTTCAAATGTTTGGAACAAAACATATAGTTGTATGCATTACATGTTTCTATCAATCTAAATCACTATCTTCTTCTGAATTTTGTCCCTCGTCATCATGTATGTTCTCTTCCAATATGAGACTATCTTCCTGATTCTCTAGTTCATCTTCGCTCATATCCATGTCAACATTGGGACTATCTTCCCCATTCTCTAGTTCACGAATTGTACGAGCATCATGAATACGTACAACTTCAGCAGCACGATGATCATCCTCCTCTGCTTCCACCTCTGCTTCCTCGTCTAGGTCGACAACATCATGAAATGTATGGTCGACTGAACCTTCATCCTCCTGGTATGCGTCTTCATTCCGTACAAATGCATCATCGTTACCATCTTCTAATTCTGGAACGTCGTACACATGTCTATGGCTGAACTTCTGCACCACTTTCCACGGATCACCAAACTTTGTATCCTCCAAATAGAAGCATGTTTCAGCTTGACTGGCCAATATGAATGGTGAATTCTTGAACTATAGGATAGAAGTGTTAACGCTTTTAAAATAACCATCATCTTTTATCTTGGAACCCGTGCCCGCAAGGTCGAACCAGTCGCAACGAAACAAGTACACGGACCTGTCACCGTGTTTGTTAGTCCCGTACTGCAGTTCAAGAACTTCTTGCAGAACACCATAGTAGTCAGTCTCATCTGCATCACCAAAAGATCCCTTAGTTGCTACGCCCGAATTTTGAGTCTTCAGGTCTTTATCCCGAGTAAGCGTGCGAAACCTCGCACCCTTTACGTTGCAACCAGCGTATACTACTACACGCCGGTCTGGCCCAGCAGCCAGAGACTTCAAATCTTCTGATGCATTGTCCAACTGTCTCACATGGTTTGCAAACCAACCTGCAAACTCTCTCTGAACCGTCTCCTCGATGTCACGCACACCCCTACCTCCCAATTCTTGTCGGAATTCACTGAAACATAGAAAAAACACATATGAAATACAGGACAATTATGTCTGCAACATTGAGAAGTAGTTATTAAAGTGAAGCTAACTACTTACTTGATATAATGTTCTACATCGTCACAGTTGTTCAGCACATACCAAACCATTTTGTCAAATTCCTTGTCAAAATGTTTCAAAATGGATTTCCCAAGACCTTTAGCTCCAACAGAAAATACTTCCATCTCATCAGGATCAGGTTTTCTCCGTATGTCTTGGTTCCTATCATCTTTGTTAAATCTTGTTTCTGTGCCATCCTTGAAAAATCTAGAGCAAAAAATCAAACACTCATCAACAATGTAGCTCTCTGCGATAGAACCTTCTGGCCTTGCTTTGTTACGGACCGTAGACTTTAGATAACCTAATCTTCTCTCAACTGGATACATCCAACCATAATGAACAGGACCCCTCAAAAGAGCCTCGTCAGGAAGATGAATAGCTAAGTGCACCATGACATCAAAAAAAGCTGGGGGGAAGAGCTTCTCAAGTTTGCATAGGATCACAACAATTTCAACCTTCAATCGATTCAGCACATCAACTTTCAGGGTTTTGGCACACAGCTCCCTAAAAAATCTTCCTACCTCTGCAATAGCCGCATACATTTCCTTAGATGCAATTCCCTTGAGCCCAGCCGGCAACACTCGCTGCAGAAGTATGTGGCAATCGTGCGTCTTCATACCGGTAACCTTACAACCATCAATATTCACACATCTTCCCCAGTTTGCGCAATAACCATCTGGGAACCTAGTGTTTGCCAAATACCTACACAAATGTCTCTTCTGTTCCTTCGAAAGCGTCCACGGTGCAGGGCGCTTCGCATAAGTTACTGCTGCATCATCATCATCCTTCTCAATTTTCTTCAACCAATACTTCTCCCAGATTTTGAATTTCTTCAAATCAATTCTAGCACTAACAGTGTCCTTATTCCTGCCCTCAAGTTCAAGTAGTGTACCAACAATATTGTCACATATGTTCTTCTCAATATGCATCACATCTAAGTTGTGAGCTAACTTAAGTTATGGCCAGTACGGTAGATGATGTAAGCTGACTTTCAGGTGCCATGTTGGTTCACCGGGTACAGTTGCACGCTTCCGCTTTCTACTAATTATTGGATTTTTCCCATGTTCAAAATCCTTAACCCTTTCTACCTTCTCAGCTACCTCTTTGGGTGTGTACTTCCTTGGTGGATCTCTAGTCTCAGTTTTACCATTGAAAAGTCTGCTTCTCCTGTATGGGTGACTTTTATCAAGAAATCGCCGATGCCCAATATATCCAATTTTGTTTTTCAAAGATTCATAGCAAGGATTCTCATCGCAATGCACACACGCATGAAATCCTCTTGTGCTTCGGCCTGACATAGTGGCATATCCAGGATAATCATGAATAGACCAAAGAAACGCATCATGCAATGGGAAATATTCCTCTGTGCATGCATCAAATGTCTGCACACCACTCCATAGCTGCATCATATCTTTTATCAGTGGCTGCATAAATACATGAAAATCTTTCCCTGGGGAATACTTTCCGGGGATTAGCAATGCCATCATGTAATTCGATTGATCCATGCACATCCATGGTGGGAAGTTGTAAGGAATCACAAAAACAGGCCACATCGTAAGGATTACTCATACTTCCAAAGGGACCTAAGCCGTCTGTGGCAAAACCTAGTCTTATGTTACGAGGATCTTTAGCGAACCAATGAAACTTGGCATCAAAGTGCTTCCATGCCTCACCATCAGCAGGGTGCCTCAGTACATTGGGCTCATCAACCCTCTTCTCTTTGTGCCATCTAGTATGTGTCGACATTTCCTTTTTAACAAATAGTCTCTGCAACCTTTTAATTATAGGAAAGTACCTTAACACCTTGTGAGGGATTTTCTTTTTTGCAGTAGGGTCTCTATATCTTGATAATCCACAAACATGGCAGTGCGTATCGTCCTTGTGATCTCCCCAAAATAAAGAACAATCAAACTTGCATACATGAATTGTCTCATAACCAAGCCCAACATCAGAAAGAACACTCTTAGCATCAGCATATGATTTGGGAAAGTCCACACGTGGCAAAGCTGTACGTAAAAGGTGAAGTAAGAGATCAAATCCTCTGTTTGTTATCCGGCTATATGATTTGACATGAAGGAGCTTAATAATGAACGACAACCTAGTGAAAGTGGTGCATCCCTCATGAAGTTCTTTTTTGGCTGACTCAATTAGATTAGCATAAATATTTGGCAGGTTAGGACCTTTATTTCCAGACTTCTGCAGTTCATCGATCATACTAGATGAATCATCAACATAACAATCACCACTGTCTTCGTCTTCATCATTGTCACTATCATACGCACCATCATCGTTTCTATCCCGCCCTTCGTCATCACTAAAACCTTCCCCATGTATAGTCCATCTTGTATACGTCATGGACATACCTGAACAATTGCAGTGATCCTCGACTGTTTTTATATCCTGACGTATCAGATTTAGGCAGTCCTTGCAAGGGCACAAGATTGGTTCATCTGTATTGTCCAAGTGTTCTCGCGCAAACTTGATGAAATCCCTAACACCTGCCATGTACTTTGTTGTGAACTTCTGGGTGCCATCAGTTATCCAACTTCGATCCATTGCCTACAATTCAGTTAAGAATATGCCAACGTTCTTCAGAACAGATCTTGACAACTGATTAAAAAATCTAGACCTAGCGAACAATCAGGAGGACTCACCGATGATGCGTCTCGCTGCCTCCACAATGGAGCCTTCACGGATTTCTTCTCACCTCGACGAGAACCCTAGTCGATTCGACTGTTAGCAAGATCTCCTAGATAGGTCGTGTATGCTAGCGGCGCGACTTAAACGAGGCACCCGCGGCCGACAAAAATATTAATAAGGAAATTATTATGTCGTAACATCTACATCACACCATTGAAATAAATATGTAGAATAGACTAGTTACGGATCCAGATCAAAACTCCATATCTACCTTAGCGGTAACACTCCGCGTCGGTCACGTCAAAGCCCTGGTTCGATTCTTCCAAAACACAATTTTTACTTAATTAAATATGTTCCTGACAAGTGGGTCACGCATGATATATAAAACTAATAACATTTAATAAAGTAACTCAGTATTATTTACCTGCTATGTGGGTCCGTTTTATATGCAAATCATGGTTTACATATACCACGAATCTTTGATTTCGTCATCTATTAACAGACACGATGGAAGCCCTTCCCGGTTGGGTAATGGGTGACGATTTTTTGTTGACGAAAAATCATACCGTCAAGCATTACCTTAAATGCATGACGGAAGATGAATTCGTCACCTATAAGGACACATCCATGACGGTATGCATTTTTGTCACCATGGTTTTCGTCAACAAATATCCCATTTCTTGTAGTGCATGCAAAGCAATCTGGGTATTCTTTCAACAGAGCTATCATCAGGCTCCTCAAGTGCGGGTCTAACTTTTTGCTGATAAAAGTTGGTCGTGGCTTATCCCCAGGACCAATGTCAACCTCTTCTAGCTCATCAGCCGATGTAAACCCATATCCTAGTTTTCCGTCGCCCGCTAGATCAATACTGAAAACAGGCAAAACATATGGTGAGGATAATATGGGCCGATTGCTAGAATCGGCCCCCATTTTGATTGCACTGCTCAATGAAGGTTTACCACTTGTTCGTGCTCCACTATATCTACGTGACACACTTGAGTTGAGCTCTTTACTTCTTATTTTTTGGGGCCGATCACAAGGATCGGCCTTGTCACGTAAGTCCACAGACTTTGCTCTCACTACACTGTCAGGCCGGTGGATAAGACCAGCCTCACCCCGTTTTTTGTCACCTCGATGCGTTCGCAGCCGTCCAAACTGACTCCAGAGAGTGGCTCTTGGTCCACCTCGTCCCAAATGTTCATGCCAGCCATTGAGATTTTGGCTGTGTCATCTGCATGGACAACCTCCACTTCATCTCCATCCCACTGTATCAAGCATTGGTGCTTTGTGGATGGAATGCAGCAGTTGGCGTGAATCCAATCCCTCCCTAGCAGGACCGCGTAGGTGCTCTTGCTATCGACGATGAAGAATGACGTAGGGATGGTTTTTCGGCCTACTGTCAGATCCACGCTTAGAACACCTTGCGCTTCTGATGCTTGGCCGTTGAAGTCGCTCAATGTGACGTTGGTTTTGATCAGATCCGCGCTAGAGCGTCCCAGGCGACGTAGCATGGAGTACGGCATTATATTGACTGCCGCTCCCGTGTCAACTAGCATCTTGTTGACAGGCTGCCCGTTGATATAAACTTTCACGTACAAGGCCTTCAGATGTCTATAGCTCCTTTCTCGCGGCTTTTCAAAGACAACTGGCCGTGGGCCGCAGTCAAGTTGTGCTACAGATGCCTCTTCTGGTCTTGGAGCGCAAAACTCTGACGGAAGTATGAACACCATGTTTGTGCCAGCCGATGTCTTATCATCGGCTTTCTTCGGTTTGGGGCGCCATTCTTTCTTCTGTGGATGGCCCTCCTCGTCCAGAGTTTGCTGAATTTTCGCGGCCAGATCGGGCCGTGCTTTCGTCAGCGTGTGCAGGTATAACCTCTCGGCTTCCTCCAAGCTACGTAGCCGCTGAACCCTGCGTTTCTGAGAGTGACTGAGTCCATCAGGGCACCACCTTGGCCGGTGGTATCTATCTTCTTCTTCTTCTTATTCGTCTTCTAACTCCTCGAGATCTTCCTCTCGAGAGGACTCAGTTTGTTTGTTCCGATATGGGAGAGGTCCTAGACGTTTGAACACCGACACATCTCCTGCGTCCTTCTTCTTTGGTCTACATTCTGGGCAGCTTTCGATTGTAGGCAATCGGCTCATTCCTGAGTCCCAGCAATGTTTAAAGAAAGGGCAGTCCCAGTGACAGTCCATGTCTTCTTGCTCTCTTGACCTTCCCTTAGCGCGGCGCTCATATCCTTCGTCATCTCTATCATACCGCCGATACTTTCTTTCATTTATGTTAGGCCGACGAGCTATGTCGTCGGCTGTGTCACACCGCCGGCGTTGGTCATGCCGACGCTCGTATTTGTTAAGAAGGTGCTCGGAGAGTGGTCGTTGGTACCGCACGCTTTTCACTTGCTCCTCGGTGACGTACCGTTTGTCATCATATCGGGGCCGATCGCGTGAACCGGCCTCCTCCTTGTCCTTGCCACGAGAACGACTGCTCTCTTCTTTGTCCTTGCCAGGGTGGTATACAGGCCCTGCCATGTTAATACTGAACGAGAAATCTGGCTGACGCCTCGTGGGGTACCTATATTCCACCATGTTGACGGCAGGGAACGGTTGCGTGTCCACTTTCATGGCATACTGGCTGAAAATCAGACGGCCTTGTTCTATCGCCATTTGGATCTACTGACGCACCACTTTGCAGTCGCTGGTGGTATGTGTAAACGAATGATGCCACTTGCAGTATGGCCTTCCGTTCATCTCTTGCGCCGTAGGGACTCTATGGCCTTCGGGTAACTTCAGCTGCTTCTCTTTAAGCAAAAGATCGAAAATCTGCTCAGCTTTGCTTACGTCGAAGTCAAACCCTTTTGCAGGACCTTGTGGTTTAACCCACTTGCAGGACACAGGGTTTGCCCCCCGAGCCCATTCAGCCACGGCTACTCCCTGATCTCCTGCCGAGTCTTCATCTTCTTCTACCTCGATCAGGCTTACCGGGCGTTTGAATTTGTCCTGGTACAATTCTGGGTGGCGCTATTCATATAATGATAGTTTCTGAACCATATGCGCCAGTGAAGTATACTCTGCTTGAGAAGCTATGTCTTTGATCGGCAACGCAAGACCTACCACTGCCAGATCAACGGCTTCTTTCTCATTCAAACGAGCCGAATAGCATCGGTTCCTCACAGTCCTGAAGCGCTGAATGTACTCTGACACTGTCTCTCCACGCCTCTGTCGCACTTGTGCCAAATCGGCAATGTCAGCCTCGGAAGCATCTGAGTGATATTGTATGTGGAACTGCTCTTCCATCTGCTTCCACGTCCGGATTGAGTCTGGTGGCAGCGAGGTGTACCACCCAAAAGCCGATCCTGTGAGGGACTGCGCGAAAAATCTCACGCGTAGCTGGTCTGATGCTGAGATCATGCCCAACTGTGCCAAATATCGGCTCACGTGCTCAATTGAGCTAGAGCCTTCTGACCCACTGAACTTCGAGAACTCAGGGAGCCGATACTTGGGCGGCAGTGGTATGAGATCATACTCATTGGGGTACGGCTTAGAATAGCCGATTGCCCTCCTCTTTGGTACCATGCCGAACTGATCTCTCAAGATTGCACTGATCTGGTCCACTGTAGGAGCTGCAGGGGCTGAACTTTGCGGATCTGCCGCAGTGGCATATTTAGCCAGCCACGCCTGTTTATCGGCGTCTCCTCCAGCAATTCCTCCTGTGGCTCCAGAAACTCCTCCTGTGGCTCCGGGCATTCCTCTTGCCGTAAACTGGTTCGTGCGCGCCAAGTTATTGCAATCTGGCACATACATGCACTTGTATCCGTGCGGGATTTCCTTAGGTGGCTCTAGCATGAACTGGTAATCAGCAGGATCGCCTCCAATCTTGTAGACGACGAACGCCGGTGAACCCCGTGGCTCTGGAGCTGCAAGCGCGAATGGTAGCGGCGGTCTGGTCTGGAATGGTAGTTCTCCCTGGTGAGTCCCTAGGACAGACCCTGACGGAGAATATTGGTGCTTCATTATTTCCTGAACCACGCGGACCGCAATGCGCTCCAAAGCGTTCACCAGGCTTTCAGAATGACGGTGTAGAGAATGAGCCGCCATGTAATTAACCTCCTGGCGTAGAGCTCTGGTGCGTTCCTCTGAAGGGGTAGACAGATCTACTCCATCGAGAGCACCCTCGGGTGAGAACCCTTTCCACCTAATGCCATGTGAACGGGTCTTCGTGAAAGAGCCGATGAGATCGGCTTCGAAGAGGGCTTTGATCTCATCATATCTCTTCTTGTGATCCTCAGGCAGCTCTTCGTAATTGACTGGTTCGTCCGCCATCTCAGAGGCGGATGTCGATGCCGTTGTTGTTGAGTGTCCCACCGGGCGTGCCAGAATGTGTTACCCACCAAAACCCACCGGCGAGCAGCGACGGGTAACACCGTAGAGCCGGGAGGCTCCCAGGACTGCGGTTGGCCCTGGTCCCTCGGGCGACGGCCCGCAATGCTCCTGGTACGCACGTCCGATGCTGGTGCAAGGGCGTGCCACCTGACCTATACCTGATCAGGAAGGTGATGGATTGCTTCGACTTAGTTTCCTGCATGGCAAACACGCAAACATTAAATACGAGCCCCGATCGGCTCTTAGGTTACTCTGTGGATCGGCTCTAAGAGCCGATTGCCCCATGGCACACGTTGGATTTTACATTAACATGGGGGTCCTGCTTAATCAATATCAAGCTAAACTAATCTACGATAGTCTAGGGTTCTCACCGCATAACCGGAACATTCTACGCGTAGTTGAGCCTAGCAGATACGTAAGATGATGGAAAACCAGCCCTAAAGAGGCCTAAAAACCAACATGAAGTTGATCCCCGGAACAATCCCTCTAGGATTTAACAAACCACACCTTACGCACTACCGGATCGTTCAACCCGTTTATAAGGCCTAGCCATGCGGATATCAAACCAATCCTTGAAAAACAAGGAACAACTATAACGGATTAGATCTACTAGACAAAGAACAAGCAAGATGCTGCCATTACACCTAGGATAGGTGTAAGGGCAGCTAGATATTGAGGGGTCGCGTAGCTAGACAAGTACATCGTGAAAGCATTGACGTTAGCCCCAAAACACCTAAGATAAGGGTGTTGCTCGCCATCAAAAAGGCTTCAGCACGAGCAACACCAAAAACAAATAAACTGATACTGCCTAGATCACATGATGCGATCTAGGCAGCATGTTGCTTACCCGGGAGAAACCCTCGAAACAAGGGGTGGCGGTGCGCCTAGATTGATTTGTTGTGAACGTGATCGTCCTCCTTTCTCAATAACCCTAGATACATATTTATAGTCCGTAGACTCTCTAATTTGGGAATAATCCCGACCGTGCACGAGCTAAACTCTATCTTTTAATCCTAACCGACATGTATCCTACTATAAATTACAGATACACGGGCAATCCAGCCCAAATTATTGCACGAGGCCGATTCATGCATACTTCTCGTGTATATTCTCCAAGCCCATCTCAATCACGGCCCACCAATAATTTTTTAATTTCATCATTTTTGACGAACCTAGGGTATTTTTACTGATAAATAAAAATAAAAATGTAGGAACCTATGCCTTGTATATAAATTTGATATGAAAATACGGCACAAATTTCATGTTAAATTATACTAAATGTCGGTCACCCTATATCCATTACCGGATCATTTGCATTATATAATTAAGTATATCAAAAAACATTACAGAACATCATGAATAGAGACGCGATGTACATCCACACATGCATTTAATCAATGACAGATAAAAGGATAAAGTTGCTAACCTCGATCGAGGAGGAAAAAAAGAGGTGAAAACTGAAGTGTGGCTCGAGCACTTTATACCATGTTTGTTTTGTGTGAACTCAAGTGGCATCATGCTCTCAGGCATTCCATCGAGCACCTCTTATGTGCATAAGAAGGGAAAAGCTAAGTATGGCTCACACACAAGCTTGTGCATGTATGGTGATATATATAAGAAAAATTTAGTCTTGGTTTTTATCTTAAACCGAGACTAAAGATGGGCCTTCAGTTCCGGTTTGGACTAAAGGGGCCCACACCTACCACAACCCCTTTAAGCCCGGTTGGTGTCTCCAACCGGAAATAAGGGTCCTGTTTGAACCAGGACTGATATTGGTCGTACCCCGTGTGATGTTGATACGTCCAAAACGTATCTACTTTCCCGAACACTTTTGCTATTGTTTTGCCTCTAATTTGTGTATTTTGGATACAACTAACACGGACTAGCGCTGTTTTCAGCAGAACTATTCTGGTGTCTCGTTTTTGTGCAGAAATCCAACTTTCGGGAAAATCCTCGGAATTTATGCAGAAGGCCCTATTTTCCCAGAATACTGACGGAGCCGGAAGGACAAGTAAGGTGGAGGCACGAGGGCCCCACACCATAAGGCGGCGCGGCCTAGGGGGGGCCCGCGCGGCCCTATGGTGTGGCCCCCTCGGCCGGCCTCCGACGCCCTCCTTCGGACTACTTATTGGCCTCGACCTAAAAACGCACGGAGAGAAGTCGAAGTCGCCAGAAAGCCTCCAGAACGCCGCCACATCGCGAAACTCCGTCGCGGGAGCCAGAAGTCTCCGTTCTGGCACTCCGCCGGGACGGGGAATTGGAGGAGATCATCGCCATCATCACCGCCAACGCCTCTCCATCAACCAGCCATGCTTCCCCCATCCATGTGTGAGTAATTCCCCCGCTGTAGGCCGAAGGGGATGGTAGGGATTGGATGAGATTGGTCATGTAATAGCATAAGATTGTTAGGGCATAGTGCCTAGTGTCCGTAATTGGTACTTTGATGAAATTGTTGCAACTTGTTATGCTTAATGCTTGTCACTAGGGCCCGAGTGCCATGATCTCAGATCTGAACATGTTATTGTTTCATCATGATATTCATTGTTTATTGATCTTACCTGCAAGTTGTATACACATGTCGCTGTCCGGAACCGATGGCCCCGAAGTGACAGAAATCGGGACAACCGGAGGGAATGGTAGTGATGTGAGGATCACATGTGTTCACGGAGTGTTAATGCTTTGCTCCGGTACTCTATTAAAAGGAGTACCTTAATATCCAGTAGTTTCCCTTGAGGCCCGGCTGCCACCGGCTGGTAGGACAAAAGATGTCGTGCAAGTTTCTCATTGCGAGCACGTACGACTATAATTGGAACACATGCCTATAGATTGATTAGTACTTGGACACCGTTTTATTATTATCTGCAAATGCCCTGCATGATTGTTACATGAGTTTCTCTCATCCATGCAACGCCCGTTCATCCGTCCCCGTGCCTACAGTATTTTAATCCTGCTGTTTACTAAAATCACTACTGCTGTCTTTGTTACTCTGCTGCTGTTATTTCACTACTTCTACTGCTATAAAACTGTTACTACTGATAAACTCTTGCGAGCTAGTCTGTTTCCAGGTGTAGCTGAATTGACAACTCCGCTGTTAAGGCTTTCAAGTATTCTTTGTCTCCCCTTGTGTCGAATCAATAAATTGGGTTTTACTTCCCTCGAAGGCTGTTGCGATCCCCTATACTTGTGGGTCATCAAGACTATTTTCTGGCGCCGTTGCCGGGGAGCATAGCTTTATTTGGAAGTTCACTTGGATTGATATTGTTCGCTGCAAATTCTCCATCATGGGTAAACCTCGCGATACTAAGGTCGCCATATTACCATCCACTACAAGAAAAGGTACAACTCTGAGTACCTCTACTGCTCTTGATTCACCATCTGTGATTGATAAACTTGTTTCACCGCCACATGCTTCACATGCGGGTACTTCTGCTGAATCTGAAAACTCTCATAATATTGATAATATTTCTGCTGTGCTTGATGATAGTGGTTCATTGGGATCCTTTCTAGATGCTACGATTGCTAGGTCTAGACAAATTGAAAATACTGAAACTCCTAATGCCACTACACCTGTTAATTCACCTGAACTTGATTATTCTAGTGATGATCCTGATGAAGATTATATGGAGCTTAATGATGATTTTATTGAAAAATGCAATGCTACTACTGATGCAAGAAAAATTAAAAAGTTGCTTGCAGAACATGCTTTATTAGATATAAAGCGTCTCCTGGTCCTAAGTTTGCCACATCTCCTATAAACATTAAGGATAAAGATTATGATTTTTCTCTTGATTTATCTCATATAGCTATTGTTGAGAAAACACCCTTTTGTGGTACTGAAAAAGAAAGTGCTGTTGAACACATGATTGAGCTATCTACTCTGAGTAGCTTGTTTTCTGATGATGTTAAGAAGCGTACTTACTTTGTTGCTAAAATCTTTCCATTCTCATTAAAGGATGACGCTAAAACTTGGTATAATAGTTTGCCACCTAATTCTATTAAAAGTCCAAAAGAATTGCTTGATGTTTTCTTCCGTAAATACTTTCCTGCTAGTGCTCAACATATTGCTTTGCAGAGAATCTATAATTTTGACCAGGGAGATGGAGAGAAATTGCCTGAGGCTTGGGCGAGATTTTGCTCTCTTATTAGAGCTCGGCCTGATCATGATTTGGAAAAGCATGATTTACTTGATATATTTTATAGTGGACTAACCATTGAGTCTAGGGCATACCTGGATAGTTGTGCTGGTTGTGTTTTCGGAAAAGAACTCCAGGGCACGCTGAAGAATTATTGGCTAAAATAGGCCGGAATCATGATGATTGGACTACGCCTGAACCAACTCCAACGCCAATATTGAAGAAGAGGGGTATGATTAAATTAAATGATGAAGATATGAGGGAAGCTAAGAAGTCTCTCAAGGAGAAAGGTATTAAATCTGAAGATGTGAAGAATCTTCCTCCCATAGAAGATATATGTGAGATAATTCCCCCTTCATCCATGATTGGGGTAAACTCCCTTCAACGCTTTACTAGGGAAGATATTCCGTATTCGAAACCTCCTGCACAATGCTTAGATGAGTTTGATAATTATATTGTTAAGCAAGAAAATTTTAATATGAGAGTAGAGAATCATTTAATGGAAAATTCTCGAGCTATTAGTGAATTGCATGATATTGTAGAGAGAACCTCCAATGATGTTAAGATGCTTGTTAAACATTTTCATATGGTTCAAACTCAAATTGATCAACTCACTAAAGTGCAAAATGACTTGTTGGGAAATAATTCTAAAGAAAAACATGCTTATGAAGTAACAACTAGAGGTGGTGTTTCTACTCAGGATCCTTTATATCCCGAGGGACATCCCAAAAGAGTTGAACAAGATTCTCAACGAACTAAAATTAGTGCTCCATCTAAGAAAAAGAAAAAGAAACATAAGAATGTTGTAGAATCCTCTGAACCTGTTAATGATCCTAATAGCATTTCTATTTCTGATGCTGAAACTGAAAGTGGTAATGAACATGATAAAGATAATGATAAGAATGATGCTTCTGATAAAGAAGATGTTGAAGAAGAACCTGAAAAGCATGCTAAAAATAAAAAGTACACTAAAGAAGATTTTATTGCTGAGAAACATGGTAATGAAAGAGAACATTGGGTCCAAAAGCAAATGCCTTTTCCTGCTAAGAAACTAAAATCAAAGTAAGAAGAACACTATAATAAATTTTGTGATTGGATGAAACCTTTATTCTTGCAAATCCCTTTGACTGATGCTATTAAATTGCCACCTTATTCAAAGTATATGAAAGATATTGTTACCAACAAAAGGAAAATCCCCAATGAGGAAATTTCCACTATGCTTGCTAATTACTCTTTCAATGGCAAAGTTCCAAAGAAGTTGGGCGATCCAGGTATACCTACTATTCCTTGTTCTATTAAGAATAATTATGTTAAAACTGCTCTATGTGACTTGGGAGCCGGTGTTAGTGTTATGCATTTTTCTCTTTATAAGAGACTTTACTTAGATAAGTTGATACCTACCGATATATCTTTGCAAATGGCTGATAAATCTACTGCTATTCCTGTTGGTATATGTGAGGATGTTCCTGTTCAAGTTACTAATAACTGCTTGATATTAACTGATTTTGTTGTGTTGGAAATGCCTGAAGATGATAATATGTCTATTATTCTTGGGAGACCTTTTCTTAACACCGCAGGGGCTGTTATTGATTGCAATAAAGGAAAGGTTACTTTCAATGTTGATGATAGGGAGCATACCGTTTATTTTCCCAAGAGGATTGAGAAAGCGTGTGGAGTTAATACTATTTCTAATGTGAGAACTATCAAAGTGGGAACTATTGATTGTCCTATATATGAGCCTAAAGAAGAATATCAAACTCTCGTGATTGGATCCATATCAATACAATTCAAGGTAACATGATTGATTTGAGGTTTATTTCTTCTTATGCTATGTAAAATTTATTTGGTGGCAAGACTTGATCAACCTTGTTAACAAATACTTTTTATATGCATAGAGGCGGTAAATAACATCTCTTTCTTCCTCCACTTGTTCTAGTTGTTGTAGCACTTTTAATTTGCAAAGTTCCTTAGTTAATTGGAGATTTCAAAAAAATTCCTGGCCAGTAATAATAAACTTAATACCCAGAAATGTGCATTTTTCAAAAGTTTTCAAAAATTCACAAAAATTATACCGTTGGTCCTATTTTTCGACGAGGCACCTGGGAGCACCAGAGGATGACCTGTGGGGCACCCCAGGGTGCCACACCACAGGCCGGCGCGGCCAAGGAGGGGGGCGCGCCACCCTGTGGTGTGGGCCCCTCCTTGCCCCACTATCTCATCTCTTTCTCCCAGCATCTTCTCTCTCCCGAAAAAACTCGAACCAGCTTTCTCTCACTCGCGTTTTTACTCAAGAGCTCAGGATTTTTCGATCTCTTTGCTCAGCCCAGATTTCTGTCTGAAATTTGGCACATTTGCTCTCCGGTATGTGACTCCTCCGCCTATCCAAGTAGAATTTTGTTTGGTTGAGTATATCTTGAATATTCTGCTGCTGTAGGTAACATGTTTAGTGAGCTTGCATGCTTGTTCTAAGTGGTAGAAACTAGTTTTGATGCATGATTAGTACTCTAGCAAGTTCCTATGGTAGTTTCCCTCAATTATATGTCACCAAATCAAATTTTATATCACTTGTTGAAAATTTCAGAAAAGAGATGAAGAAGTTCAACTTTGGAGAGTTGTTCAAGAAAGGAACAACCAGCACCGGGAGACCTTCTAGGACCGCCACCCGGCTTAGGAGATCGTACAATGAGGATATCATCGCGCCTAGCTTCGCGCCCGAAGAAGACAACGGGGCTCCTAATGCTTCATCTTTTCCATGCTATGATTTTCTGAGAAATGCAGGGATATTGGATGATTTCTTCACCCTTGTCAATAGGGCGGGCTTAACCACCTACATGGAAGACGAAAGGGAGCAATACTATATCCTCACCAAAATTTTCGTCGAGAGCTTCAGGTTCAACAACACGCAATACGAGCCGACAGTCGCATTCAAGATCTATAGTAATCCTGTTACTATGGAATTGGAAGATTTTTGTCGTGCATTGGATATTGCCCCTGTAGGTACAACAAGGAGGATTGATGACAACCCCCGGGACTTGTTGGAGCTCTATCGAGGGATCACCGATGATGATTGTCGCACCATTCAGCGTGGCAAGATAAGGAACATTCAACTCCCCGCCATTAAGTATTTTGCATATTACATTGCTACTAGCATTCTTGGTAGGGAGAAAACTAGCAATATTTCTAGTTACCATCTTGCTTTCTTGAATATTGCACTTACTGGTCGGACATCTTATCACCTTGGTTCTCTTATTGCTCGCCGCCTGTCTAATAGGGGGCCTATTTTTGGAGAAACTATTGCACTGCGCGTTTTAACATATTTGAGACTTCCTCTTGATCCTAATGATGTGCCATTGACCCCTAGGAGACTCGATATTGCTGCTATGAAGAGTCATCATTTTGTTACCGCTGATTCTACTTTAGATAATATGGTCTATAGAATGTTGTTTGCTGACGGGGATGAGAAGGAAATCCCTCTTCCCCAACCAGGTTTGTTCAGTATTGACAGGCAATCATGGTCGCGCACTAAGGAGGAGGTGGATGAACATATGAAGATACAAGACTTCCACCAGCAGCATGACTCCGAGGACGCCGAGCCCTCCTACGACTACACCGTCACGTATCCGGGTGCTTCTTCTAGCACATACCCGGAATATGATCCATCTTCGTCATACTACGGAGATACTACCTCATGGTCTCGATGGGATTGAACTCCACTTAGGCCAAAAGCCTAAGCTTGGGGGGAGGTATACCGGCATCACTCATTCTTTGCATATTATGGTTGCTGGATACTTGTACATACTTGTTTAGTCTCTTTGAGTGGTTTTCTAATGAGAGGGAGATGATATTTGGGGAAGTGCTGCCTGAAAACAGATTCTGGACTGTTACTAGAAACATTCGTGCGCACAGCCAGAACGTTATTTTGAGCTGACAATTTTTGTGCAGGTTCCCCAGGTTGTTATCTAACTTTCATTAGTTGAACACTTTTCGAGCTGAGCAACGTAAGATTTTTGTAAAAATCGATTTCTGTACTGCTGTCAGGTTTTGGCAGATTTCTGCCATCTCGCTTTTCTGTGTTTCTTTTAGTTTTCATTTTCCTGTTCTTGCTTTGTTTCCTTCCCAAAACACAAAAAGACCAAAAATATTTCTGTTATTTCTCTTCACCATTTGTTTGCTTTGGTTTCTTGCATTTGTTTCGCTTTATTTGCTATTGCCAGTTTGCTATAAGAAAACCCAAAAAGATTTTGCTTTGTTTGCTTGTTTCCTTTTGTTCTTGTTCTCAAATTCGAAAACACCAAAAATATTTGTTGTTCTTCTTTGGTTCATTATGAGTTCAATGGTCTTCGGTGGCTGGAGCGTGGTTTTCATTTCATATTATCCAAGCTATACAAGTGAAAAGGCAATAATGACGATCTACGACAATCTGATTGTGGTGAGAGGCTGGTATGAACTCTATTTGTTTTCATTTTTGTACATATACTCATCCATGTGAGCATACTTAGTTGGTTCATGTGAGGTATATGTCATTTAAGAAAGTCTAGTAGTTCATGATCTCTCATGTTTAGCTCCAATTTATTAATATGAGTAGCATGTCATGGATGTTTGCTTGCATTGTTTTATTCATAGATAGGTATGATATTGTGGTATCCTCCTCTGAATAATTCGTTTGAATTAACTTGGCACATGCTCACATATGCATATGACTGAACAAGAGTCAATTAAGCCTCAATGATTTACATTGCTTCAGAGTTCTTGTATCACTTTTATGCCTCAGTTAATTTATTTTGCCGCAAGCATGATTATGACAGTTATTGCTCTCTTGATTTGTCGCTCCCTAGTCTTTTGCTAGCCTTCACTTGTACTGAGCGGGAACGCTGCTCGTGCCTCCAAACACATGAAAACCAAGTTATTCCAGAGTGTCCACCATAAATACCTATGCATGGCATTTCAAACCATTCCAACTAAATTCTCATGCGCTACCTTTAAAAACCTTCAAAATGCTTCTCAATTTGTGTTTATGTTTCATAGCTCATGAGGAAGTATGTGGTGTTTAGCTTTCAACCTTGTCATTTACTTTTGACGGACTCTCATATGGACTAGTGGCACATCCGCTTATCCAATAACTCTGCAAAAAGAGCTGGCAATGGGATTCCCAGTCCCAAATTAATTAACTTAAATAGACACTCCTCCATGGTTTGTGATTGTTGGACGGCACCCGAAGGATTCGGTTAGCCATGGCTTGTGTAAGCAAAGGTTGGGGGGAGTGTCATCATCATAATAAAAATAAAATAAAAAGGCACTCCTTCATGGTATGAGATTGTTGGCAGGCACCCGAGGATTCGGTTAGCCATGGTTTGTGTAAGAAAGGTTGGAAGGAGTGCCACATAAACATGCAAATAATTCATGGGAGCCGCTCTTGGGAGTCCGGTTGGCAAGGTAGTTAGTGTACCCATTACCATTCGTTGACAACAACAAACACCTCTCAAAATAATTTTACTCCTGATTTCAAAAATGAAAAGCTCTAGCGCATGTTAATCCCTGCTTCCCTCTGCGAAGGGTCAATCTTTTACTTTTGTGTTGTGTCTCCATTCTTTCTTTGAGCACTATCTTGAGAGCACAACTGTCATTCTTAGTATAATATGCTTGTCCCAAAATATGATTGATTGCGGTATAACTTTGATGCTTTTATCTTTGACAATCACTACTTCTAGTCTTTCTATGAACTCCAGGTGCACAGGCATTTATGTTTTGCCGATCAAATACGGGCAAGCGAGATACCACTTTATCATACTTTCTTATGAACATTGCAATCCTGCTTATATACATGATTCATGATGCTTATTATTAATTGTTGGTACCTCTTCATGATTGACATAGCTGTTAGATGATCTTATTTGCATGTGTCTTATTATGAACTGCTTAAGTATTAGCCATATCATGAGAATATATACATCATATGAGCAAATGTGTTCGTGAAAGTTCTTTTATCGCTCAGTTGTTAACTGAATTGCTTGAGGACAAGCAATAAGCTAAGCTTGGGGGGAGTTGATACGTCCAAAACGTATCTACTTTCCCGAACACTTTTGCTATTGTTTTGCCTCTAATTTGTGTATTTTGGATACAACTAACACGGACTAACGCTGTTTTCAGCAGAACTGTTCAGTGTCTCGTTTTTGTGCAGAAATCCAACTTTCGGAAAATCCTCGGAATTTATGCGAAGGCCCTATTTTCCCAGAATCGACGGAGCCAGAAGGACAAGTAAGGTGGAGGCCCGAGGGCCCCACACCATAAGGCGGCGCGGCCTAGGGGGGGCCCGCGCGGCCCTATGGTGTGGCCCCCTCGGCCGGCCTCCGACGCCCTCCTTCGGACTACTTATTGGCCTCGACCTAAAAACGCACAGAGAGAAGTCGAAGTCGCCAGAAAGCCTCCAGAAAGCCGCCACATCGCGAAACTCCGTCGCGGGAGCCAGAAGTCTCCGTTCTGGCACTCCGCCGGGACGGGGAATTGGAGGAGATCATCGCCATCATCACCGCCAACGCCTCTCCATCAACCAGCCATGCTTCCCCCATCCATGTGTGAGTAATTCCCCCGCTGTAGGCCGAAGGGGATGGTAGGGATTGGATGAGATTGGTCATGTAATAGCATAAGATTGTTAGGGCATAGTGCCTAGTGTCCATAATTGGTACTTTGATGAAATTGTTGCAACTTGTTATGCTTAATGCTTGTCACTAGGGCCCGAGTGCCATGATCTCAGATCTGAACATGTTATTGTTTCATCATGATATTCATTGTTTATTGATCTTACCTGCAAGTTGTATACACATGTCGCTGTCCGGAACCGATGGCCCCGGTGACAGTAAATCGGGACAACCGGAGGGAATGGTAGTGATGTGAGGATCACATGTGTTCACGGAGTGTTAATGCTTTGCTCCGGTACTCTATTAAAAGGAGTACCTTAATATCCAGTAGTTTCCCTTGAGGCCCGGCTGCCACCGGCTGGTAGGACAAAAGATGTCGTGCAAGTTTCTCATTGCGAGCACGTACGACTATAATTGGAACACGTGCCTATAGATTGATTAGTACTTGGACACCGTTTTATTATTATCTGCAAATGCCCTGCATGATTGTTACATGAGTTTCTCTCATCCATGCAACGCCCGTTCATCCGTCCCCGTGCCTACAGTATTTTAATCCTGCTGTTTACTAAAATCACTACTGCTGTCTTTGTTACTCTGCTGCTGTTATTTCACTACTGCTACTGCTATAAAACTGTTACTACTGATAAACTCTTGCGAGCTAGTTTGTTTCCAGGTGCAGCTGAATTGACAACTCCGCTGTTAAGGCTTTCAAGTATTCTTTGTCTCCCCTTGTGTCGAATCAATAAATTGGGTTTTACTTCCCTCGAAGGCTGTTGCGATCCCCTATACTTGTGGGTTGATACGCGTTTAGCACGCGTCCGTTGGGAACCCCAAGAGGAAGGTGTGATGCGTACAGCGGCAAGTTTCCCTCGGTATGAAACCAAGGTTATCGAACCAGTAGGAACCAAGAAGCACGTTGAAGGTTGATGGCGGCGGGATGTAGTGCGGCGCAACACCAGAGATTCTGGCGCCAACGTGGAACCTGCACAACACAACCAAAGTACTTGGCCCCAACGATACAGTGAGGTTGTCAATCTCACCGGCTTGCTGTAACAAAGGATTAACCGTATTGTGTGGAAGATGATTGTTTGCAGAAAACAGTAGAACAAGTATTGCAGTAGATTGTATTTCAGTAAAGAGAATTGGACCGGGGTCCACAGTTCACTAGAGGTGTCTCTCCCATAAGATAAACAGCATGTTGGGTGAACAAATTACAGTTGGGCAATTGACAAATAAAGAGGGCATGACCATGCACATACATATCATGATGAGTATAGTGAGATTTAATTGGGCATTACGACAAAGTACATAGACCGCCATCCGACTGCATCTATGCCTAAAAAGTCCACCTTCAGGTTATCATCCGAACCCCCTCCAGTATTAAGTTGCAAAGCAACAGACAATTGCATTAAGTATGGTGCGTAATGTAATCAACAACTACATCCTTAGACATAGCATCAATGTTTTATCCCTAGTGGCAACAGCACAACACAACCTTAGAACTTTCTGTCCTTTGTCCCTGTGTCAATGCAGGCATGAACCCACTATCGAGCATAAATACTCCCTCTTGGAGTTACAAGCATCTACTTGGCCAGAGCATCTACTAGTAACGGAGAGCATGCAAGATCATAAACAACACATAGATATAACTTTGATAATCAACATAACAAGTATTCTCTATTCATCGGATCCCAACAAACGCAACATATAGAATTACAGATAGATGATCTTGATCATGTTAGGCAGCTCACAAGATCCGACAGTGAAGCACAATGGGGAGAAGACAACCATCTAGCTACTGCTATGGACCCATAGTCCAGGGGTAGACTACTCACACATCACTCCGGAGGCGACCATGGCGGCGTAGAGTCCTCCGGGAGATGAATCCCCTCTCCGGCAGGGTGCCGGAGGCGATCTCCTGGATCCCCCGAGATGGGATCGGCGGCGGCGGCGTCTCAGTAAGGTTTTCCGTATCGTGGCTCTCGGTACTGGGGGTTTCGCGACGGAGGCTATTTGTAGGCGGAAGGGCAGGTCAAGAGGCGGCACGAGGGCCCCACACCATAGGGCCGCGCGGCCAAGGGGGGGCCGCGCCGCCCTAGGGAGTGGCCCCCTCGTGGCACCTCTTCGTCTCCTCTTCGGACTTCTGGAAGCTTCGTGGCAAAATAGGACCCTGGGCGTTGATTTCGTCCAATTCCGAGAATATTTCGTTACTAGGATTTCTGAAACCAAAAACAGCAGAAAACAGCAACTGGCACTTCGGCATCTTGTTAATAGGTTAGTTCCAGAAAATGCACGAATATGACATAAAGTGTGCATAAAACATGTAGATAACATCAATAATGTGGCATGGAACATAAAAAATTATCGATACGTCGGAGACGTATCATGGGTCATCAGATGTCCTAGCCATTGGCATTAGTTCCGGTTCTAAACGCGGACGGGGCTAATGGTCTGGACAAGTCCAAACAAAAGTCCTATTTTCTACTAGTGGCCAAGCATTTTTTCTTCAAATAACTAGCTTGTTAGCAAATAGTTTGTTGACACGAGCATGCAAAAAAATTAGAGACGTTAGTCCAAATGGAAAGCTAACCTGACTTGGTTTTGACTTGTAACCATCTGCCCGACCAAGTAAACAAGGAGTACTGATACTCCATGAAGAAAATCATTGTAAAGGCAACATGGATTGATACTAGTTGTGCTGGAAGTTGCAAGCAGAAGAGAGGCCTTACCGGTCTAAGAGCATCTCCAGCCGCGTCCCCCAAAGCGTCCCCCAAAGGGATTTGGGGCGCGCCGGACAAAAAAACCGTTCCAGCCGCGTCCCCCAAAGCCCATTTTTGTCCGGCGCGCCCCCATACGGTGTCCGGCGCCCCGAGCCCGTCCGCGTCCCACAGGGGACGCACCGGGGACGCCGGACACAATGAAAAGCGAGACGGGGAGTGGCGGGGCCGACTCGTCAGCGGCACAATAAATTTTTAACCGAACCGTCGCTTACCTCGCGACGGAAGTTATTGGCGGTGCAGTTCCCGCAGCGACGGTGCAATTCCCGCAGCGACGCAGCGACGCGTCCCGTCGCGCCTAGCTCTGCGTGCCGGCGTTAATGCGCGCCACCGCTCCCCCGCCTCCCTCCGGCCTATAAAAGGGCCGCCTCTCATCGTCCCTCTCACACACAAACTCTAGCGCCTCTCTCCCAAACCCTAGCCGCCACCATCTCAAGAAGACTCGGCGCTATGTCCGGTAGAGGCGGAGGCCGACCTCGCGGCCGTGGTCGTGGGCGTGGTCGTGGCCGCGGCAGAGCTGAACGCTCGCCGTCGCCTTCCACGCCGCCGGCTTCATCATCGTCGGAGATGGACGTGGAGCCGGACGTGCGGTTCGAGTTCGTCCTCGTCCTCAAGGGCGACCCGCGCGGCATCCAGAGGCTGCCGGACTCCTTCGCCGACTACGTCGCCGGCGACGATCGCCCGCGCACGATGCATCTGCGGGAGGCTGCGTGCGGCTACTACCGGTGGATCGTCGACGTGATCTACGACGCGCGCGGCAAAATGTACCTCAACATCGGCTGGGAGAAGTTCGCGCGGCACCACAACCTCCAAGCCGGCTTCATCCTCCTGTTCTCCTACTTCGGCGACAGGGACATGAGCGTCAAGGTCTTCGACGAGACGCGGTGCCGCCGGGACTACCAGGGCGACATCACCGACGAGGAGGACGACTGAGTGTTCTTTCTTCGTAGCGAACACGTGCACGGAGGTTTCTGGATGTTCGCCTCATCGGTAGAACCAACAAGGGCACCATCCTCCCGCTGGATTTTCCAGTTTAGGTGACTGGGTGTGCCCTCGAGTGTTCTTTCTTAGCAGCGAACATAGGAAACATTCGATGCACGGCCTAGTTAGGTTTAGTTTCTTTGCAAAATTTTATATTTGTGTCCACGACGGTTCAAACTATGTATTAGTTTGTGGAAAACCATGTGCCTAATTGTGTTTTCGTGTAAACCACGTTCCAAATTATGTATTAGTTTGTGTAAATTGAAATAAAAAAATTTAAAAAAGTATTTTAAATGTTTGGGGGCGGCGTTTGGGGGACGCGGCTGGGGAGCGACGTCCCCCAAAGGCGGTACGAACAAAACACGTCCCCCAAACGCTCAATCCAGCGTGGTTTGGGGGACGGTTTGGGGATGCGACTGGAGATGCTCTAAGTTCTCTGCTGACCAGGTGTAAGTTACTTTGGGTTAGCTCAAATGGTACATCGACAACAACGTTGTAAGTTAATTCTTTCATAATCTAGCGTCTTGTGACTGGCCCTCCCGCCTAATCCTTTCCTCGCTGGAGTTGGCTTGGGCTGCGCTGGGATGGGCCAATGAACCTGCTGGGCTCATTGGCCGCTACGTGCTCCAAACAATTTTTTTTGCGGCGAATGGATCTGCTGGGCTCATTGGCCACGATCCATAAGATCACACGAGAACAGTTTTCATCATGTAATAATCAGCATAAAAAAAATCAGCATCACATTCTTCTCAAAGTAAAAACAGTATCACACACAACATCGCACAGAGTTTTGGTGTTGGACGCAGGTAGGTCTCTTTAATGCCCCTGCTTTTGATAGAAAATTAATCGTTGTCTGCCCGCATCTACCTTTTCATTTCCTTATACACAGATGAAAGGTTTGCTAGCTAGCACCAAACCTTCTAGAGCAACAAGATGGGAACTTCAAGAACGCACTACGGCACTAGCAAATGTTTTTATCATTGTTTTCACGTAGCTAGGTTGCGTTTGTGAATTCCCTGCACATAAAATCTTTTGTCGGTGAATGGCCCATATAATGGACGATCTTTTGAATCTGAGATAAAGCTTTTCTTGGTAAGGCCAATTGACGTACTTATGGATTGGAATTATCTGGCGGAAATCTTCACGGTAAAACTTCACAAAACCATGTGAACAATTAGCAAGATACAATAGAGAATAAATAAAAACACACAAAAAATCATATTAACAATACAATGGCCCCATATAATTATGTTGATTTGAACTGATAAGATCTGAGATTAAAAAAATGTGGTGTATACATGTACGTACGTGTTTAATCGTTATGTATACCTTGTTACCTTGCTCATGAGACCAACTATGCAGCCGGTCCTGCAAAGCTTGCATAGTCTTATTATAAATCCTCGAGGAGTTTGTAGGAATAGTGAAAATTGTTGAAATGTATAGCCCTTTCCATAAGTTCGGATTTTTGGTTCAAGTGGCTAGTGCATGAACCTTAACAAAAATATTCATTTGTTATTCCGTAGAAACGCACGACTATTCGGTTAGTCCAACCAATAATTGAAAAGGCGGCAAATTCGATGAGCATAATGATGTCTTTTTCCCCTCTTTCTCCACTCTCAACTTATAAGATGTTACAAAATCTCTTCTCTGTTACACCAAAAACAAACTAGTAGCTTTGCATTGAAAATATTAAGCAACATTTGATGAATCAATAAAATAAAGCATCTCTCTGTTTGGAAAATTTGCTTGTCGATTCGGCGCCTGAACCAAAAAATAGTACCAGTTTTTCATTCAGATGCCATTTTCAGTCTGACACATTGTCATTCATCTGGTCATAATTATTTTCATTCCCAATTATCATTTTTTAACACTAGTGGAGAAGTGGAGATATAAAGTAGATGATTGTTATTTTTTTCCTTTTCTTTCTTGAACCCTTTACATAGTGAATCTTCGGGTAATCACATGTAGTAACAAATCATGGAGGCCCTGTAAGAAATCATGTATGCAATAGACTGCTGCATGTTGGGTTGCACGGATACTCGCAATCAATCTCTTTCACTCCTTGGCCCCCTCCACGGTGCCAGTTTCCAACAACATCTGCAATTGTCTGATCCACAAATTGGTAATTAAAATATATCAACATGGTGCATCAAGTATAACACAAATAATCTCGTAGTTTATTTATTTTTAACTCCTTGCCTTATTTCCAAGCCTCGGGGAGACAGGTGAATTCCAAGAGATACCATAGATTGTTTGACAGTGGGTGAAGCATGAATCAATGAACATGCCCCATCCCTTCTTATCATAGACGACCTTCAATTCATTGACCGTTGTATTCCTGAACTCTATTGGAGAAGAACAACAAGTATTTAGTATTTCGGAAAAGAGAAGAGGCACAAGTACTAAATTAAAGAGGAATGGAGAGATTCGGAAGCTAAGCCCACCATCAAGAAATTCAATTTGTGTGGAATTGCAATTCCGGATGTTGTCCCTGCAACTCAGCCACGCGTTATCAGGCCCAGATGTGTTTGGTGCGAGATTCAGTCGTATCTGCGGCGAATAATCATAGGTAAAATAGTAATACTTTTTAATATTGGGAAGTGGGTACAAGAGCAAAGAAGATAATACTGAAAGTTACCTGCTTTGAATCATATCCAGAGTTGAGAATAAACATGGGGGTGCGGATGCTCTTAATTATCTCAGCCGGGAAGAGACACTAGGAGTAACATTATGTTAGATAATAAACTTACTACATAAGTAAGTTGTGGAAAGGAAATCAAATTATACAACATAAACCACCTCAGTTGGGTTCTTGCTTGTAAGGCACTCCTTGGGCAACACTTCGCTAACATTCTGAAATAAATTTAGTAGAAAATAAAAGAGGGAAAGTGGACTCAATTACATTTAGTGCGAAATAGCATCAGTTAGATGGACAATAAAAATATTTCATTTTTTCTACTAATTGTTGGCACAAGTATGACAATATGAAAAATTAGAGGTTTACAAAGCCTTTTCTTGTGGCTATATTTTGGATTTGCACAAGGACTACAAGATGACCAGAAGGCTTGGTTATAAAATAAGGCATGACTTTCAAGCATATCTCCCTAACCTGGAGGCGAACAAGTCTATCATATTGAGACCAAAAGGACCTTTGTCCAGATATATCCTTTCTGCAAAAAAGAAAGGTACTTTAGTTCGGGTGTAATGCTAGTAGATTGTATTTATTTGAAAGAGTCTTACACGTCAATAAAAAACCCAGCATCAGCAAGGCATTTAACTGAAACGTCCCGAGGGAATTTTGCACTAAAATCATCGCAATGAAGTATCGTCGCTAGACCACCAGCGGAACAACCTGTAAGGAGGGCCTGAAATGAGGAGAAAAATGAGGCTGCTTTATGTGAACTACTATAGATAACTAATGGTTGTTGATGAAATCACTAGAATGATATCTAATTTTTCTTCTACAAAGTTATGCGAAGACAGTAAAATTATGGTTTGACCTGTGTAGCATTGGCAAGTCCTTTTTCCATGAGTTCATCAATAACTGCTTCATAGATGCGCAGTCCTCTGAAGTAAACTGTGCTTCCATCCTAGTGTAGGTCATTGCCAACAGAAAAACCATCATCACTTGGAGCAACCAAGACCGCGGCATATAAATCAGGATTTAGAAAAAAATCACCTGTGCACGAGCTTCCGTGTCACCAGAAAAAGATGCCCCGTCGCAATACCGTACATATACTTTGTTCCAGTTGTAGAAATCTAATAATGTTTTGGTCAAAATTAGTGAAAGAATATACAAAACAGATTAAAGAGTCTAAAAGCGTGCAACTATCCAAACAAAGGGAAACTGTACAGGGGCATGACAAATATATAGGGTGTGGCATTTTTCTTCTCTAGCACACATCAAAATGTGTATCGTCTGTATTCAGTGTAAACAAGAACACGTAAATAAGAACCAAATTAGGAAGACAAGAAAAGGAGAATAAAAAACATGCACGATTACTCTCTAGGATGTGTTGGATGTGTATGCGTGAGAGAAGCATCATTAAATTACCAGGATTCAGTTCGGGATCACTATCGAGGATCCCAGCATCGGTGAACTGTATTGGTTCCACGGAGTTTGACGAACCCAACGGAGACATTCCGCGGTTGAAACATTCCTCGAGTGTGCTGCACCAACCTCCTCCCTGGATACAGTATATGCCAATTAATTACCTGGCTTGAGTTTAGGGTGAACAAATGGAAACCAAACTACATGTAACTCTTTAATTGCACACATTCAAAATTCGCGTTTTAAAGTTTTAAGAAAATATGGAAAAAATTAGAGGTAACCAATGATGTACACTACAAACATGTAAAATATAAATATGAATTATTCTATATTCTATGCTCTTCACTATAAAATTTGTCAGATTTTTTCATTTTTGTGTAGCTCAAGTAGTTTGTATTTAGATTTCAAAGATTTGTAATATGCATCAACGACTACCTCTGAACGCATTGAATAGACCCAAGTCAATGATATGCTATGAGACATTCATGATGGTTAGTAGCAAAATATTTTTAAGTGTTAAATTATGTAAAAGTCCTTTGACCTTGAGAATATTATATTAATTCATATTAGAGGTTATGCTTTGATCTTATCAGCCCTCACCGGTTAACCATGCTTGTTGGGAAAGTTAAGGTTTAGGTATTTCTGAAGATACATAAGCTTAATGATTTAAGACTGAGATTTGTTCCTCGTGACAATTGTGAGGTATGAACTGGGTCCTCTCAGTATTGTGATGTTAAGTAACACGTTGGCGTAGACACATTGGGATAGTGATCACATGGCATCATCAAAATAAACCAAACAAGAAAAGGAGCATTGATACCGGATCGAGGATAACATGTATAGTGATCGGAGAGTTGATCGCAGGTATACCGAAGTCTCACCTCGGGTTATCAACATATTGTATAACCGAGGGATTAGCATATGGAAAACATGGAAGGTTCGTCCAAGTTCCAAACTTTGGGTATGCAAAGGAGCCAACGTGGATGTCCAGATCCCAACGTTTGTTATTGATCCGAAGGTAGTTGGAGTCATGAATGCGTTGTACCGAACCTGTCGGGTCGCACACTTAAGGTTCTGCAATATGTTGTGAGAGTTCTATTTTATGGTATGTCGTTGAGAGAAGATGTTCGGATTTGGAATTGTTCTGGAGATTTTATGACTAAGAGAGAAACTTACGGAGTTGCTCCGAGCATGTCGTAAGTGATTTGGGTTAACATCGAAAGTGTTCAGGAGTGACCACATATATGGAATTATTCTCCGAATCATTCCGATGATATTTCGTATTGGCAGAGATCACATTCAGATGAAGTCTGGATTATCCAGAGGTCATCGAAATAAGAGAGAGAAGTGTTTCTAAACAAGACAGGGAAGTGTTCCGGAACAAGACACTGAAGTGCTAGTCGGGTGGGCTACCCATGCACAAAAGGAGCCGGCCAGGATAGCCCATATGGGCCAGTCGGTCATGCCCAAGGGGCCTAGTGCCCCCTTCCTTGGGAAGGCCTTGGAGCTAGGGTTTGGTGGGCTGGCCCATATATGACAACCAACCTAGGGAGGGGCCGGTGGCTAGCACACAGTGGTCAACTCATATAGAGGGGCAGCAGCCAGCCCTATGGAGGTAGCCACCAACCCCCCTCCCAACTCCCAAGTCAGCCACCCCTTGGCCTCCTATAAACAGAGGTGCCCCAAGCACCCAAGGTACACAATCGTGTGCGGTTTTCTCTCAGAGTTTTCTCCTGGCCTTTTGGTTGGTTGTTCTCTCTCTCTACCTCTATCTCTCTATATATATCTATATCTCTCTCCCTCTCGACCTACGCCAAAAGGTTGTACCACTTTCACCATGATTGCCTAGCCCTAGACAACGAAGCCCTTGTGGAATGTACCTCCGTATGCGTGGACTACATCGGAGGAATCGTCCTATCGATTCTTGGAGCAAGGAGAATATATCCTCGTGTTTGGGAGGATTTGCCTAGCTGCGGGGATCGCACGCATCATCATGTTCACTGGGCTCTTCCGCAAAACTCGTTGTGTTGACATCAATCAGATCCCGTACATAGAATCAAGGTTTAAAATAGCATGCTAAAAGAAATAGATGTGGCATCCTCCAAATGTTATGCATGCTATATCGTACTAATAACGTGCTATATTTCAAATAGCGTTTAAAAAAAATACCAGATAAAGTCTAAAAATAAAAGATTTTATTCCAAAAGTGACAGATTCATACATACATAATCACATACAAAAATAGTTCTTCCAATTTTTTAGAAGCCTCAGATCAATATTTCACGAGGTGACGATATTGTATAAATTATTTATTAAGAATTATCAGTATTACTGATATTATCTTCAGATTCAGAAGAGAAATCAACAGATTGATGTTCATCACGACAACAAACAAAAGCAAATTTCTTCTTTTCTTTACGAGGAAAACTCAAACCCTTGTATCAATAGGCTGTCAAAAATAGCGAGCTAATTAACGCAATGATGTTTTAGCGCGATATTAACATGCTATTTCGTAAATAGCGTCATAGCGGGCAAAATTACTAGAATTTAGTGCGGACTATCAAAATATGCTATAGCGCGCTATTAGCGAAGAAATAGTGTGCTATTTTAAACCTTGCATAGAATAGATCTTGGGTGTTCGTGTAGATGTAGTTTTTCGAAATACATGCACAATCCCCTTCATAGGGTTTGGACTACTCAAGGATGGATTCATATGTATGCATTGGTATTTTTGGCACATGTGCAAGTACAATACCTCTACTAAACAAAGGAAAAAAATTGTTGTGCTTGTTGTGAGCTCGAATAGCGCTAGGCCGCCCATCAGTGGGCTGGCCAACAGGCGATGTGATATTGCACGCGTGAGCCATGCAGAATCGGCGTGTGTCCTTTGGAGGTGTTAGGCTTGCGGGGGTCGCGAGCAGGGGCGGACCCAAGTGTATCTCAGTGGGGCTGCGCCCCCACTCAAAATTTCAAATTCCTTTAGTGCTTGTTCATATTTGGCAGATTTTTTTAAGTTTTTGCAAATTTATACAAGAAATTTCTCCCACTCACTTGATTTGCCCATACTCATATATTTTTCTAGGTTCGCCACTGGGCGCGATCCATGATGAACAAGCACTACTTGGGGTCCTTGAATGCTCCCTTCTGCAACAACAATAGGATAAACATATAGCAACATGTGAGGATCTCACAAGACCAACCATGTACTTGCTTGAGGCTCCTAAATTGGCGCTTGTGAGGACCCTCAACTGTAATCCTTAGTCAACGAGTAAAACAAACTAAATAGAGAAATCAAGAGCACGCCTATCCACTTATTATACATCAACTAATTTGTGTTGATTAATTCTATATGATGTGCCACCCTCAATGTGGAAGAACATAGCACATGAAGAATCGGAAAGCACACACATCAGTTTAAAGCACAAGCAACTCAATGGTGCTGAAAGAATTCCACCAGTTGTTCTCAACAGTTGCAAGACAGTAATCAGCAAAGATTGAAAGACACATTATGTGCTTGATCAACAATCAACTAGGAAATAAAAAGACAAAGAAAGCAGTCAATGAAGGACTCAAGGCATATCCTCTTGCCAATGCAAGAACTCAACAGAACTCCTTTGATGACTATCTGCTATAGCAACGATGAAGATGGAGAACCATGCGCAAACAATACCTCATATTGAGTGTGCTAGCATGCACAGGACGAAACATAGCAGATGAATAAGGGATATCAGTTCAAGACTCGAAGTCTTGAAGAGTTAAAGGAGTGGATACCAACTTGAAGAAATAAGTGGATCCAGCGTATTGAAAGACCTGGAGAGGGGCACCTTGAATATATCGTTTATTTTTTTATAGCTTTGAGTCATAGGAACTATTGAATTGTTGCACTAGCCACGATTTTCCAAAAGCCCGAACTTTAGGAAAGGGTTATGCTATGTATTTTAACACTCACTCTCACGTTAGGCTGGACAAACGGGAAGACCATAGACGTGGGATAGCTGGGAGGCTACAACTATTTTTATATTAAATAGTGCGATAGCTGGGGTTTGAACTTGAGACCTCATTTCTCTGATACCTTATTGAATTGATGCACTAGCCACATTTCCCAAATGTACAAATTATTGGAAAGGGCTATGCTATATATTAACAGCAACAACTGGAAATGGAAAAAATCACATCAATCTTACAAATTATGGAATCTCACACAATTTCAATCTAAGGTGCACCTTGCCTTTTCTAGGTATCTTTGTTACGCCTAGAGGCACTTTCTCGTTCTTTGAAAGCACAATACTTACCCTGTTGTAAAGTACTCATATAAACCTTCACACCAAATATACAACCAAACCCCATGAAATCTCATGAATTATCAGACAAGGCTTAATATCTTGAAACACTGCTTTGAACACATGGTGGAATCATGGCTGCATACTAACGCGAATCTTTGTAGAAATTAGTGCCTCATGTCTACTTGTTGATACTTCAAAGTTAGGACTCCCGGCCGTTATTGAGTCCTAGATGATTGAAGCACAACTGTTTTTTCATCAGCTGGACATGATAACCTCAAAAGATCAAGACTGGTCATATTGTTAATGTTGCATTGTCCTTATAGCTACAAATCACTTTGCAGCATGTGACCGTTACTCCGCAGCGCGGTATAGTTGCATTGTTTTGGCAGTAAAGCACTTCTACGACGGCTATACAATACTTTATACAACAACTAGATCCTCCCTTGAGCCTATAAATAGTGTCACGCCTCCCTAGCAAAGGTTGGTGGAACGGAGAAAAATTGATAAGATCCTTGTGATCTACATTTGTGGTTCAACCCTCCTCTCAATTATCCAATCATATCAATTGGGGAGAAGGAATTCATTTAGGTTGTCTGAGAACGGAACAAGGAGCGGGCTGTGGCCGGAGAAGAGAAAGAACATACTCTGGGAGATTCCACATCTCTTAGATGGTTAGGTGTCAATTACCGAGCTTCCGATGGGTGGAAGGCCAAGGTTACCCGTGAGCATCCAAGGTGTGGATTGGCCACAGAGAGGAAGAAAGATCACCTATGAAAGATCTACCCATAGTGATCAGGAGCCGATGAGCTTGCACTAACAGAGAATATGGTTTGGGTGCCGGCGGGTGATATCACCTAAACCTAGGTGCTTGTGTGCATAGCCCCTCCCAACAGAGACGTAATTCGGATGTCAATGGCCTGACCTCAGGAAACAGGCATGCGTACTTGTCTCCTATAGTTTCTGCACAATTATTGTTTTGTTTCCGTAATCTATTTGATCTTCTCAGTGCGTTGAAACATTACAATTCCAAAAAATTTCTTGACAAACCAGAGTGCTTTAACCACTCATGTGTACTACATGTGTTTTTTCTTGTATCTTATCTGTGGCAGTCTGTGCTATGCTCTTCTATCGCCACCTGCTTAACGTTGTGCTTCATATAACTTATCCACTATCTAGATATTTGCCAATATATGCGTATTTCGGCTGCAATTAATTTAAATTTGGCAATAGTTTATATAACTCCTATTCATACACCTTCTAGTCGTCATATCCTGATCCTTCAATGGTGACGGATGCGTGAAGGGCGGTGAGGCTGTTTGGTGTCATAGAGTCATCGATGGCAAGCCTAACAAGGCCAATGCATTGATCCCTATCCTAAAAATGGGTTCGGTGGAAGACGGCTGCGATGGCGACTTCTAGAGCGTGCGCATGCGGTGCACATTGAGGACATGCTGGACCGGTTTGTGTTGCAGGCTCGTCGTTGGGAAGTTTGGCGAGCCCTTCGAATTAGATGGTGTGGGTCGGTGTGAGGTCGATCATGGCTAGCTCCATGATCGAATGTGTAGATATAGCGACGGAGATGCAGGAAAATGGATTTGGATAGATCGATGTATTCGTTTTGTCATGCTCTATTGAATGATATAATGAAATGGGTATGTGCCATTTTAATGCAGTAGGGCATCAAACTACTTCTCGAAAAAAGTTCGATCTCCACCATTGAATATCACAACATGATGTCGCTAAATTTCTACGGTCCCTTCTCTGCTACTTATAAATACAATAATAAACAGATAGAATATTGTAAGAGGGCTCCTCCCATGTAAGAATGGTTTTCTTGTTTTAGTCTACCTACTAACCATCCCATCACGTAGGATGCATATTGTCACTGAATAAAGAAGTGTAGGAACATGGAGTTTTTGCACTCAGGAGCATATGTTCCTGATTTTTGAAATGTGTTTTAAATGTATTTCAACATGTTAATATGCTCCTGATTTTTTAAATGTGTTTTAAATGTATTTCAACATGTTAAAGAATCCGAGAAAAAATGTAGTATGTACATCTTACGTTTTATGTGCTCTCAAAGTCGTTTCATGAAAAAATAATTTGTTTTGTCATATGTGAAAAGACAAAATCCGGTGCTAAAAAAGACTATTCATGAGACATTTCTTTATCTTTTATTGCACATGACACAAAAAAAATTGATTGTTCGCAAATCTTGGGCGTGTGCACAGAGACTGTTAATATGTACGCACAGAATTTTGTTTTAAATTTTCTTTTTTATGGTGGCAGGAGTATATACACATGGGTTCAAAAGTGCATTTCCGAGGAACTATCTGCTATAGCCATGTCTCTATCTCAAAGTAGACTTCAATTATGATCTCATCTTCAATTTGGTTTTCTTTCTTTTTTCATACTTTTGCTACTTGCTTAGGCATGTAAGAATAATGATAGTAATATATGTAAATAGTAATATATATATATATATATATATATGTAAGATATAAATCGGTGAGTGATGTATGAGTGGTGGTGTCTACCTCTAGGTGGACGAGCCAGCTTTTGGATCCGGATCCGGAGCCTCTCTGCAGTTGGTAGCCCGGCGCGGTTCCGTCCAAGCACACTGAGATGAAATCGCATCGCCGGAATGATGGACCGATTAATACTGCGAGAAAGAAGCCAATACGTCGAATGGGTGACGTACCTGCCCCTTTCTCCACGGCGCCGGTAAGGAGGGTTAGCTCGACGGTCTCCGGCAGGCTATGGTGATGCAGAGGGCTGGCGACAGCCAGCAGAAGCAGCATGACCAGAACAGCCGCGGCGGCGAGTTTCCATCCCCATGCGAAGTAGCCAGACCGACGGTGGCGCTGCTTCGTCGGGGTGAGGAGGAGCGGCTCGGTTGTGCCCGCCATTGCTAATGTTTTGGCCGTCGTGTCTTGGAGGCAGGGTGGCTCCATGTATGTTTTGTTAACGCAGAAATCGTGGGCTCCACTCTACCTTTTTCCCGACCTTGGAGAGCTCGGGTGCCGCCACCACGTCTTTCAGTCCAAATGATTCAACCACTGTCCGTCGATGCTGGTTCTTGATGTTTTTTTCTTAACACCGACTACAACATAGGCACATACACAATACATGTACGCTACTATTCACGCACTAGTATGCTTCAATCCGTTCAGTTTGTGTGGGCTACGACTACTACTTACGGAAAGAAGATGTTGAAAGTAGAAATGGATTGCATTGGACAAGCAGTGAGCATCAATCAGTCGGAATTTCGCACTGTGTGGTCAGTATTTTACAACAATAAAGTATCATATATGATTTTTTTAACAAGCAAATGAGCCGGGGGCGCCAAAATCATCCATTCAGCTCACAGGCAAAGTACAACATGTATTACACCATCTTGCCACAATGCCACACACAATTTTGTAGAAGAGAGATGGCGGGGCAAGAAGGGGTGGCATGAGCTGAAGAAGAGCAACTAAAGATGGGTGGACCTAGAGTTGTTCTAAACACCTGATGAGCGCAGTTATGAGCAACACCGTTAAGATCTCGCTTGATGTGGAACACCTGGGTCTGTGAAGCTGATGTAGAATTTAGTATCTTAGCCAGGATGTGCCTTGTTTTCCAATGCATATGTTTTGAATCAATTCTTCTACTTGCAACTGCCTTGGCCAGAAGCTTGTTGTCAGTCAACAAAGTAGGAGTATACATCCTAGCTTCTCACAAAATTCAGCTGCCAGCAGTATCGTTGTTGCTTCAGCTTGCAAGACTGAGAAGGTTAGGAAAGCACAAACTTGTACCATGATATTGAAATTTTTGCCATTGTTGCTGAATTGTAGGTATATGCCAATGCATGTTGCTTCCGTCCCCTGCAATCCTCGAACCTTCTTGCACTTCCAGAAGGCGTCCGAGAAAACCTTTGCACCTGCTATGTCCATGTCAGTCCCGAGTGTGTCTCCTTGCTCCTCATTCTTGTTGCATGCTTTGCCTGCTGCAATTTCTGCAAGGAAGCATCATTAGTATCAAGAAGCTCAATGTTCTCTTGAAGCGCCTGAGAATTGATAAAGAGACAATCATTTCTTGATTTCCATATGCACCACATAAAGGTTAGAACATTTTTGAGGGATGCATGAGGATAAGAAATGTTACGAATATTCAGTAAGATCTATGTTAAGGAATTTTCATTCAAAGTTATGGTCTCAGTTCTGGTGTACCAAAGATGGCTGAACCAAGCTGATTTTACAAAACGACAAGTGAAGAAGGCTTTTGGCTCACGTCATCAGGATCGACGGTGCCACTCCCTCCAACATCTCACCCACCTCAGACTGGGGACGTGATGAATTCACCATCCTCTTCTGGATCTATGGCCCCATCTCCGTCGTCCTCCTCGGCATCATCATGCGACCTGGATCTACCACGCGCATGATCTGGGATGCCATCGAAAACCTATTATGTGATAACAAAAGCACCGCGCCATCCAGCTCGAGGTGGACTTTCCACAACACCCCGCAAGGCGATCTCTCCATCAGCCACTACTGCACGAAGCTCAAGTCTCTCACCGACTCGCTCGCCGACATCGGCCAGCCCGTCAGTGACGAGAACCTGGTTCTGACGCTTCTTCGCGGCCTCAACGACACTTACACCCATCTGCATCTGTTTCTTCCCTTTTAGGTCCCATCCCCATCGTTTCTCCTGACGCTCTCCACCCTCATCCTCGAGGAAACGCTGCAGAGCACCGACACCAAGAATGTTGCGACCCTATAGGCCAGCAGCAACATCGTGTTGCCCAACGCCAGGGGCGACCACACCCCAGCTCCCACCACTGGGGCTGACCGCTTCCCAACGGGGCCAGTTTCCACGCGACTGACCACTTTGGGGGCAACCGCGGCGGCGGTTGTGGCCTCAGCTTCTTCATCAACCATCGTTGCGGTGGTCGTAGCTGTGGCTGCGGCGGGGGCTGTGGACGTGTCCGGGACACGCCCTTGCAATGCAACCCATGGACATACACCGCCACATGCGCATATCTTCACCAACAACAGGCACCATGGCAGCCTCGGCCACCATCTCCAGCTCCATGGTGCTCGCCATCCCCTAGGATTCTCGGCCCACGCCCTAACATGATGGCCCAAGCCTACATAGTTGAAGGCCACAGCCCCCTTCCTACGGATAGCACACACACCAACAACGCCAGCAGATCGACCCCGCCCTCGACAACATGCAGTAAGCCAGCAATGATTGGTACATGGATACCGGCGCATCCTCCCACATGGCATCTGATCCGAGTAATCTACACTCCCTACAACCCTCTTCATCTCAATTCGTCACCGTAGGCAATGGTGCTCAATTTCTTGTAACCCATGTCTGTTCCCAAACCCTAACATCTTCTCACAAACTGCTTTACCTTCGCAATATTCTTCTAGTTCCCCACATCATCAAAAATTTGATTTCTGTCCGACAATTCACCATTGATAACTATTGCACCATCGAATATGATCCTTATGGTTTTCTGTGAAGGCTCTTCCCAGCAGGACAGTGATTCTAATATGTAACAGCTCGGGTCCCCTCAATCCACTGCGCCCCTCCACCTTCATTGAAGCCCACCTCGTCATTAACTCCACCGACCTATGGCATCACCATGGACTCCACACCATGTCCCATCTCCATCAGGCCAAGATCATACCCACCAATAAAGCCGGCTTCACCTTGTGTCATGCTTGTCAATTAGAAAAAATGTTAGGTTTCCGTTTTATTCCTCCAAGTCTTGTAATACTAGGTCGTTTGCTTACACTGTGATTTGCCAACTTCTTCGATTCCTAGCTCTAGTGGTTATTGTTATTACTTCATTATAGTCGATGATTTCTCACATTATTTGGAGCTTTCCCCTTCGCAAGAAATCTTTGCTACTTTTGTTGCCTTCCACGCTTACGTCACCACTCACTTCAATCTCCCCATTTTTCACATCCAATGCAACAATCGGAAAGAAACCGTCAACCTAAAACTTAACACCTTTTTCACCAATCATGGAACCCTCTTTCACTTCTCATGTCCCTACACGTCTCAATAAAATGGCAAAGCTGAACTCGCCATACGCACTCTCAAAGATGTCATCCACTCCCTTTTGATTCAAGCATACATGCCACCACCCCTTTGGGCTGAGACACTCCACACCGCCGCCTATCTCATCAAGATACGCCCCTCCATCACACTCAACAAATTCACTCCTCACTATTACTTATTTTGTACTCATCCTTCCTACGACCATCTCTGGGTATTTGATTGCATTTGCTACCCCAACACGTCTTCCAACTCCCCTCACGAGCTTGCTCCCTGTGCTACATGTCGCATCTCTCTTGGTTACCCTCCCCATCACAAGGGATATCGCTGCTTAGATTTACAAACCCGACATGTCACATTTGACGAAAATACCTTTCCCTACACCTCACCATTACCCACATCATTACCTCCCCCTAACACCGTCGACGTCTTCGACCCTCCACTTTGACATGCGGCGCACCTCCCTGCCACGACAGCTTTTTTGCGTGCCTGCAGCGCCAAGCCCTTTCGCCTACCAACGTCCCTACGGCAGCCCGTTTCTCCGCCGCGGTAGACCACCCTACCCCTTCGCCTTCTCCTGTCTCAACAACCTTCCCTGCCACCATGCCACACTCTTCCGTGCCCCCATATCCAGTTGTGCCACCACACACCACATCTACCTTGTCTACGCCGCCCTCGCCTACACCCTTAGTCGTCTCTCTCCACCAACCCCACCCATTCATCGAACAAGCCCCACTACCGGAAAGATTCCACCTCCTTGCGAATGCCTCAATCTCACAACCATCATGACATCCCCTCTCCCACATAACTATCTCACTGCCCTTCACGACACCTCATGGAGGCAAGCTATGCAAGAGGAATATGATGCTCTCATGTCAAATGGAACCTGGACACTCGTTCCGCCTCATCCCGGTGCTAACATTGTGAGCGGAAAATGGATATTTTTTCACAAATATAACCCTGATAGTCTTCTCTCGCCCGTCATAAAGCACGTTGGGTCGTGTGTGGCTTCACTTAACAATTAACCTGGCGTTCGCAGCGATGAAACCTTTAGTCCAGTCGTCAAGCCGGACACCATTCAGTTGTCCTCATTAGCTCTATCTCAGTCTTGGCCCATTCATCAATTAGATGTTAAAAATGCATTTATCCATGACCATCTCAACGAGCTGGTCTACAGCCAACAACCTTCTTGTTTCGTTGATCCCTCTCTCCCTACTAATATATGTCCTATTCTCAAATCCCTCTATGGTTTAAAACAAGCTACTCGTGCAATGGTTTCATTGGTTTGCTATGTTTGCTCGCTCCATTCGTTTTCTAGAGTAAAAGTCGGATGCTTCTCTCTTCACTTTTCACTGAGCTACTGACACTTCCTACCTTCTCTTATATGTCGATGACATCGTCCTCACCGCCTCATCCAACACTCTTCTACATTATATCATTCTCAAATTTAGCCACGAATTTTCCATGGAAGACCTAGGGCCTCTTCATCATTTCCTTGGCATCTCTGTCACTTGCACCACTACCACCCTTCATCTTTGGCAACGTCAATATATTCTAGTTGTCCTCTCTCATGCAGTCATGACGGACTGCAATCCATCCCCTACACCCATTGATACCAAAGCCAAATTACCCTCCTCTGTTGGGCCTCATGTCGCTGACCCATTTTCCTATCGCACCTTAGTTGGCGCTATCCAACATATCACTCTTACCCGTCCAGAAATTTCTTATGTCGTACAGCATGTCTGTTTTAACACGCATGATCCTCATGAGCCCATCTTCTAGTCAAACACATTCTTAGGTACCTTAAAGGTACCCTTGATCATGGCCTCTGTCTTACACCTTCCCATTCCCACTGCTTAGTTGCCTATTAAGATACCGATTGGGTTGGATGTTCCGATATCCGTGGCTCAACGTCGGGCTACTGCGTGTTCTTGGGCGATAGTCTCATTTCTTGGTCCTCCCGATGGCATCCCACTGTTTTTCGATCCAGTGCCAAGGCTGAATATCGTGTTGCTACTGTTGTTGCTGAGACATGCTGGGTCCGCAGCCTTTTACAGGAGCTGCAGCGTCCTATTGACAGTGCCACCGTCGTTTACTGCAATAATGTGAGTGTTGTGTATTTTTCAGTTAACCATGTATGTGCAGCATCGTCATACGAAACATATTGAGTTGGACATTCACTTTGAACGGGAAAAGGTCACTCTCGGTGCTTTACGAGTTCTTCATGTACCGTCTACCTCACAGTTTGTTGAATATTCACTAAGGGGTGTCATCACCATTGTTTCGCGAGTTTCAATCCAGTCTTAACATCGGTGAGCCACCGAGCTCAGACTGCATGGGCTTGTTAAGGATACCAATCAGATCTCCTCAGATCTTGCCTACCTAATTAGTTCAGATCTTTCTTGTATGGTCAATCTTTTATCTTAACACAAGTTGTACTCAAGTTATATTCAGTCATTTATTTCAAATTAATATTCCATAGAAAATTTTCAAATTGCAAAAGGAGGTATATCAAAAATATTAGAAAAGGCAATTTGATTTTATGATTTAGAAAATATTAGGATAGAATAATCTGACTTAGCTAGCCTTTTAAATTGGCCATGACAAAGTTCGGTCAACGTAGAGTAGATCCCATAAAGTCTATACATATAAGAATTAAAGATTTATTAAGAATATTTGGCATTTCATGCTTATTTTGTTTTCTCACGATTGTTTATCATTCTAATTTATTATTAGCCTAATATTTTTTAAGTCAAATGTTACAAATAATTTCAAATTATGACAACAACGATCATGTTTGTAGCGAGACTAACATTGGGAGATACTTGTCAGCCCATGTGGACCGTGCGAATGCACATGTTAGCGACTAGTACTATTCAGTTTAGGATCACAAGGAAGCTCCTCACCTTTATTAAGAGTTTCTCTTTAGTTATTCCTCTCTTTCCCCCAAATTTTAGGTTGCTCAAAATTTATTGAAACCTTTATTGTGTGAATATTTGGATTGGTCAAGTGAGACCAGTGTCATCAAATTCGTTATATAAAATATTTGCATTACAGCATAGTTTTGAGGATATGATACAAATTACTCATATGCGCGACTAGGCTAGGCTTGAAGGCTCAACAGTCTACTGTAGGTAAAAGATATCAGCTACACTTTGATGCGCTGGAAACTAAGAAGCACAGTGACTTTAAGAAAAAAAATAAGATGATTGTACTTTTCGCAAAAAAAATAAAATCTTGACCACCTTAGCTTACAATAGAAGGACATATGACTGAGTAAACATGCATGTGAGCATTGGTTGTCCCTTATTTCGTGATCTGCATGTATTCACGACAGGGTAGAGTTGGTTGATGAGTATATGGCTAGTGCAGTTTATTATTTGTCCTCTTGAAAGTTGGAGAGATGAATGTTTCACGATATCATATATCTGAGGTCTATCCAACACATCTTCATCTTATTGAAAAGTTAAGCTTAAGTAATTTATTTCACTACTCGCTTATGCATGAAAATCTTTGCAGCCTCGTGGCGCTAGCTAGAATACGGTATGTAGGTGTAGAATTGGAAGTCACTGGAAAAGATGGTGCTTCATGGAGATAAAACACAGTTCGAACACGGGTTAGACTTCGTATGGCTCGAGCATCTGTTATGACTTGCTTTCGCTGTCGTGGCTGCGTTTTGCATAATTCCTGCAGTTTGCGCACACAAACTTCTGGATCACGAATCATGCACAAGTTAGGACAACTTTCACCTAGTTCCTCGTCCAATCCAAGGCCAAGCTGAAGTCGAAAGCCAAGAGTTCAGGGGCGATGGACAGAGCACGATCCACTGTCATGGTAGGTCGTGGGGGAAGCTGGCCACGCTAACCCGATGCTGCAACTCACCCTCGTCCTGACACGCTATGTCCTCTCCACCACTGCAGGCAGCGCGGCCGTTGACGAGCATGAGGCGTGGGGCGTTGCCGGGCGAAGGTGAGCACCACCTGTGGGCGAATCTGCTGTATAGCCATGCACAGTTTTCTGAAAAGTTAGGACTAACCAACAATGTAGCTATAGTTGAAGATGATAGTTGTCTTCAATTCGTAGTACAAGTTCCTGATGGCAAAGTATGGGGTATCGCACGTTCAACAAAATAGTACTCCCTCTCTTTGAAAATACTTCTCCTTTAGCACATTGACAGGATGTGATACTTTGATCATCTATTTCTTTTGAAAACTCGTCACCTTAGACAATAATACTAGATATATACTAGTACATCAGTTTGCTGATGACAGTTGTGGATAAATTTCTCCGAAATAGCAGTCCAGTATCAGAATGTTTGACAACAAATAGATTTAAATGTATACGTTTGAGAAATGTGTCCGCAAAGCATGGTCGTCACATGAATTTAAGTTATCAGTTTGGAGGTTGATTTTCAAGCTGGGATCTGGCCAGTATTGGCGCTTTTCATCCGCTGTCTGTCAGCGCACCTCATTCAGTCAGCAGTGACGCTAACTACTAGCATGAGATACTTTAAACAGCGGAGGCATTTTATTAGACTGAAAAATGTGGATTGATTAGCTGCACGTCACACGTGAGGTACTAGTTAATTAAGTACAATTTGCAGGTCTGCACACTGTGCAACAAGTGGCGACATCTGCCATGGTACATACAGTTCATAATATTCAAACTGTATTCAGAACTTGTTCTCCATGGAAAGGATTCAGAACCTGTTCGCCATGGAAAGGATTATTTCTACCTGGAGTTTGCTAATGGAAGTAGTACCCGTTTGCACCAAAAAATTCCCGTTTCGTTTTGCCGTGGAAACTAGAAACGGGTGAGAACCTCAAATACACAAAAAGGGTCCGGGATAGAAAATTCTGCTCCAGTTTTAAAGTCCAAAACTTCACCTCCTTCAGGACCGGTACTCCCAACGAAACACTTTTTGTAGGATGTACTTGCCATGTTTCTTTAACTCTTGCTCGCTTTGTTAAAAGCCACATCTTCAAAAACAGTGTGTGGGTTGGATTGGCCGTCATAGTAATTGCGGTCTTCAGCACCCGTGCACTCTGAAAGAAGAACTCAAGGAAGCCAACCTCTCCTGGCTCCCATGTGTATTCACGGAGACTCATCACGGTGATGGGTGATGCGTGAGACGACATTTTCAATGGGACCAGACTTCTCCCAGAACTTGGAGCTGAGGTTACCAGAGGGTTTATCACATCTTTTACTCTGCAAAATTTGATTCAATCAGTCAACAGTTGGGACCGACAATGTTGGGGGAAATGACAAATAAATACTCCGATGCATCAAATTAAACACTAAAGCTACTGGAAGAAGACAATCTGGACATACTAGAAATCAAACTTTGTGTTGTTGTGTATATATATGTGCAGTGTGATTATGATCGTCTTTGTGCTGTTGTGTACCGTTGCGTGATGGTAAGGCTACCAAATTTGAATATGGTGAGGAGTAGCAAAAATTATGTGCCAAAAATGGCAACCAAACGCATGTGCTTTGGCTGATAACATATGACACACTTTTTGCAGGCATCCAAACAAAGTGGCACTTGAGTACCAAATGATGAAACCTAGCCACCAAACGATGGGCTGTTTCTGGCATGTGGCTCATCTAGAACGCGCAGTTGGGTTCTTCTCCCTGATGTAGTGGTGCAGGAATTCGGCCCAGGCTACCAAACGGACCCTAAGTTGCCAGGCTCCAATCACATATATTATCATGGCAAGTCGATTTTTCCGTCACACATCAGGGCCTCGGGATATAATTTCCGTTTTGTAATGACCAAGCATAAACCAAAGGATTAAAATACTTCCACGTTCAACACCCTTTCTTCGATTGTATGAAATGCAAGGAAGGAATTTAATCCATTTTATATTAGTTGTTGCTGATCTATGCAATAAATCAGCCTAACTAATATGGAATGGAGTTAGTATAAGCTTATTACTACTAGCTCAAATCTTGATGAACTAGAGAAGTCCAAATAGTAGGTACGAAGACCCTATGTTTTCTTTCCCGGGATGCTAGCTTTGGCTCCGTGCGTCACCTGCATCGGCCGCTTCATGTGAGTGGTCCCTGCATAGGCACATAGCCCAGTAGCCATGTATGTCCACTCGTTCTCGATTTACATGCTAGCTAGCAGTCCGTGTAGTAGCCGTGTAAGACTAGTCATAGTGGAGAATAACGTAGAGTAGTAACATGCACATGTTAGTACTCTATGTTACCAGTTTCACAGTGATTAGTAACATCAAAGTAGTACTGGTAACATATGCAAAATTGTTGAGTTGGACACTTAGTTACTAGTGAAGTTACTTGCACTATGAGTAGTCTTAGCTAGCCATTATGACTTTCAATCTGTTTTCTTTTTGTTGTTGTTGAGAAATATGAATTTTAATCTGTAGTAGTATCAAAACAATTTGTGCACAAAACACGAGTGACATTTGACGACCCGGTGTTAGGGCATTTTTAGCGGGGAGATCCAAAACCGTGACTCAAATGGTCTGATTTTCTCCTTTGGGTCGCGTCACGGACAGAAATTGGACAAATGTCCGGCCTATCAGACAAATTAAATGTCGCGGACAGAATTTTGGGAGCGCCCGGAGAGGCCAGGCGGAGGATGCACTTTCCACTGGTGGATGTCCCGGGGGGGAGGCATGAGGACGCGCGTGTTGTCCGGTCGGACGCATCCGTGACCCAAATTTAGTGAATGGATGGGTCGGTCCGTCGGAGTATGTCTGTTTGGATCGCGTCGCTAGAGCGTGCGCTGCATGTACGTCATTCCACGCGGACCGTTTCGGACTGGCCGGGATAGGATAGGTCGCCTCACTGGAGACGCCCGTATAATCGACGATTCCTCGAAGCTCACGTGTTTCCATGGAGATGTACCACCCTGGACGATGGTACAACATTTGTTTCTTGGATTTTTTATTTTGCATTTGTGCGTTAAAATTGTAATAAACTTGTTTATATTTTTGTTGTGAAAGAAGACGGGAGATGTTGTAATGTTGTCTTACTGTTTGCTATTTTCCTCAGTTTTTTCGATGTTGTATACGTTAGTTCAAAATGTAAAAAACTTGTATAAATTCCGTTGTGATAGCAGATACCAGATGTTAGAATGCTATGTGTGTGTTTGCTACATTTTTTCTTTTCTTCGGTTTTTAGATGTTGTATAGGTGATTTTTAAATGTAAAAATTCATGTATGCATTTTGTTGTGAAAGCATACGCAAGATGTTGAAATGTTATCCGGCCGTGTCCTACAAGTTTTGTTTTCCTCTGGGTTTTTTTTAATGTTATATGGGTGATTTTAAAATGTAAAAAACCATGTATAAATTTTGTTGTGAAGGCACACGCGAGATGACGTAATGTTATCTGACCATTTGCTACAAGTTTAATTTTCCTGAGGTTTTTTGTGTTGTGTAAGTGATTTCAAAATTTAAAAATCTCGCACAAATTTTGTTGAGAAAGCAAAAGTTCGATGTTGTATGATTTTTCTTGCATTTTCTACAAGTTTGTGTTTTGACGAATTTGGTGTTGCATAGGTGATTCTAAATTTTGGCGAACTTTGATATTGCATACATGATTTTTATTTTTATTTTTATTCAAATGGCTGGTGATTATTGTCTAAAATGATCATTCTATTTTTTATTATGTTAGATAAACAATATTGTGTTGTATTGGATGTGGCGTTTTAGCTCATAGGAGCAAATGCTCCCATTATACAAAATAATTAAAAGTTAATTTTAAAAATGTCAAAAAACTCTGACATAATTTTTTTGGTGTACATCGCGAAATTCTATGTTGGTACACAAGTTTTCGTGGAGAAACAACATTTTATGTGGCATGTGTAAAAAAGAAAAAAAAAGTCCTGTACGTAGTCGTGTTGTAGCATCAAAATTTGTATTTTTTACATGAGCCACAATTTTTTTAGTTTTTTTTCTAAAACTTGTGTACGAACATAAAATGTGTAGATGTACATGGAAAATTTTATTTTAAATTTTTTTGACATTTCAAAATGTCGATTTATACAACAAGAGCAAATGCTCCTATGAGCTAAACTGAATATCCGTGTTGTATTCTTTTATATTGTACAAAATTATGCCATTGTAACATCTTTTAGAGAATGTTGGAGAGAGAAGAAGTAATAGTGAAGACAACATTTATTGCTCGGGCTGTCCTTACGTAAGCAAAATACTCACCGTCGTCCACGCAACATGTAGCTTCAACTGACATGAATAGCGACCGGTCACAGTGCCACTGCTACTGCGGGGGGGAAGTGACCTGCATGCAATGCGACAGGAAAAAACACTAGCAAGCGATGTGCACTAGCCTGAGCAACTACTGACGCAACAGCACTAGCAAAAGCGACATGCATGCAGGAGAATGACGGGACAATCATGGATCGTTGGATGACGCGAACGAACAACAGTGCTACGATCGATCCCCGCGCGTGGATCGGTCGGCCGACGCATAGCGCACGCCAATTTTTTAAGGAAGTAGTATAGGCAACCCGCAAGATTGCTGGTGCATGCAGTCCGAGCCACGAACGTGTCCGCTAGCAGAAGACCGAGTCATACTAGGTCTTCAGCTTCATCAAACCATGATTATTTTTTCTGTAGCACAATATTCCCAATGAATCCCAGTCCTACACAATGTACACTATTGCAATGTGTGTGCATGGTTGTTCTTGGGTAACCAAATAACTATACTTATGCTCAACATTCTAGATGATATAGACATGTCGAACCTATAGAGCTTAGATCCATGACATCCTGGGGCACTCCTCTCACAAGCTTTTAAAGAGGATGATCATAACCTGCACTAGCTATTCAGCAATCAAGTCCACGTATGGTGCCATGAATATCCAGATCACGAATAAGGACATCGATTGAATAAGGACAACTGACGCTTAATTGTACGTAATATGCAAATTGTGAATAAGTACAACCAATCCTAACATGCTTACTAAGTCAATGTTTTATTTATAATGGAGGAACAAAACTCTTTACCTGAATTTTCATATATAAATGCAGCAAGAGCCACTCCAATTTGTAGTGCAGCCAGCCCCTCGTCTCCTGCGAAGCAACTTCGCGCCTGCCACAACAAAGTGTCTCCGAGGGCTCAGGCATTGGAAGACAACATTGTTGTTGCGGCACTTCCATATATAGGTAGCAGTAACAGAATAGGGTGGGTAGCATTGGTAACATCGGGCGCCCTGGCCGGCGCCGGCTAAGGTTGATTATGTTATATGTGCTAGATCGCTGGATCGACTAGGTGAAGATCGTTACCGGATAGGAGAGGGTACTGTGAACATTTACCTTCTCACTTGGAGGAAGACGAACCCGCCGGGGTAGACATGGCGACGACGGCGATGCGTGGGTGAGGGAGTGGTGGCGGCTTCCCGTCGGCACTGTGCAAACCCCAGGTCGGTGGGTCATCTCGGTGGGGCGAGTGGCACCTCCAGGCAACCTCGTGATGCGTGCCACTGCCCCTACCACTCTATATGTAGCACAGGCGACAGGGGGTCACCAACCAGTCAACGGTTGGGCGCCCCCGATCAGGGCATGGACGAGGTCAAGGGGTCGTGCTAGAGCGGTGGAGATCAATCCTAACATTCTCCCCTTGATCTCAACTTTTCTTTTAACTTTATACTTTCACTTTATTCGTTTCATTTTGGATCAGTCCATAGGGCATGTTTCATCGTCATAGCTCTATTGCCGATAGAATCAGACAGCCACAATACACTTCTCTGTTTTGAAATAAATTCTTTTACTTTTGGGCCTCTTATGATCCAGGATAGGTAAGAATTTCCCTTAAACCCATGCCGGCTACGTGCTCCTTGAACACGCTAGGTGGTAAGCCTTTCGTTAGCGGATCCTCAAGCATATCTTTTATCCTTATATGCTCGAGACTTATAGTTTGATCTTGGACCTTGTGTTTCACAACATAATACTTAACCTCAATCGGTTTCGTAGAATTACTCGACTTGTTGTTGTGAGCATAAAATACTGCAGGCTCATTGTCGCAGTACATCTTTAGTGGTTTGTCAATACAATCTACCACTTTCAAGTCAGGTATAAATTTCTTTAACCATAATGCCTGGCCCGTGGCTTCATAACATGCTATAAATTTTGCATACATCGTGGATGATGCAACTATCGTCTGTTTGGAGCTTCTCCACGAAATAGCTCCCCCTGCGAGGGTGAATACATATCCAGATGTGGATTTTCTATCATCTTTATCCCCCTCAAAATATGCATCTGAATACCCTCTTATTTCTAGGGAATCAGATCTTCTGTATGTTAGCATGCAGTTCTTTGTGCCTTTCACATAGCGCAATGCCTTCTTTACCATTTTTCAGTGTTCAAAACCTGAATTTTCTTGATATCTACCGAGTACTCCGGCGATAAAATCTAAGTCAGGGCGACTGCACACTTGTGCATACTGTAGGCTTCCAATGGCCGAAGCATATGGAACCGCTTTCATTTGATCGAGCTCGTATTGATTTTGGGGACTTTGAAATTTCCCAAAACTGTCGCCCTTGACTATAGGGGCAGGTGTGGCATTGCACTTATGCATATTATACTTACTTAGAATATTTTCTAAATAAGCCTTTTGTGATATTTCTAATACTCCATTTTTCCTATCTTAGTGAATTTCTATGCCCAAAACATATGATACTTCACCAAGATCTTTCATATCAAAATTTGAGGACAAGAACTTCTTTGTTTCTTGCAGTAGACTAACATCACTGCTCGCAAGAAGAATATCATCCACATACAAGATTAGGAAAATTTATCTCCCACTTTTATACTTTGTATAAACACAGTTATTCTCAATATTTTCTTTAAATCCAAATCTTTTAATTGTTTCATTAAACTTTAGATACCACTGTCTAGAGGCTTGCTTTAATCTATAAATGGATTTCTTTAGGCGGCATCTCATTTCTTCCTTGCCCTCCATGATAAAATTCTTGGGTTGTTTCATGTAGACATTTTCTTCTAAATCCCCGTTTAGAAATGCCGTCTTTACATCCATTTGATGCAACTCTAAATCAAAATGTGCAACTAGTGCCATTATGATTCTGAAGGAATCCTTACATGAGACCGGAGAAAATATCTCATTGTAATCTATCGCTTGTCTTTGTGTAAATCCTTTTGCCACAAGTTGTGCTTTATACTTTTCAACATTCCCATTGGAGTCATATTTTTATTTTGTAGACCCATTTGCAGCCCACTGTTTTGGCTCCTTTAGGAATATTCTCTAAGTCCCAAACATTGTTGACACTCATCGATCTCATTTCGTCTTCCATGGCCTCCACCCACTTTGATGAATCTGGGCTTCTCATGGCTTCTTCATATGAAGTGGGATCACCTTACATATGAATTGTTTCTGTGTTGTAAACTTTATAATCAGTCAAAATGGCTGATTTTCTAGCTCTTGTAGACCTTCTAGGGGCCTCAATTTCTGGAGCATTCTGTTCTTCAACTTGTGGCTCAGCTTCTGGAGGTGGCTGTTGTTGCTCCCTTTCATGCTCAACAAATGGTTCGTTCGGCTCCTGATGGACATGTTCCGAATTTTCACTCATCGTTGTCATGGGTGGAGCGAAAACAGGTGCTTGCACCACAATCGCAGGGATCGTCGGTACAGGGGCACATGGTAGCGCAAAAATGGCTCCTGAGTCATCGGATTAGGTGCATGCACCCTCTTCTCCTCAAGATCAATTTTCCGAGCTACCATGCTCCGCCTCATCATTTCGTCCTCTAAGAAGACAGCATGTCTCGTTTCCACAAACTTTGTGTATTTCTCTGGACAGTACAAACGATAACCTTTTGACTTTTCAGGATAGCCAATAAAATGGCAGCTGAATGTTTTGGTATCTAACTTTGCGATGTTTGGATTAAATACTTTGGCCTCATCAGGGCTCCCCCACACTTTCAGGTGGTTTAGAGAAGGCACCCTACCTGTCCATAGTTCATCTGGTGTTTTGGGCACCGATTTGCTTGGTACTCTGTTTAGAATGTGAATAGAGGTTTTTAACGCCACAATAAACAATCCCAATGGTAGGGTGGAATAGCTCATCATATTGCACACCATATTCATAAGGGTACGGTTGCGCCTTTCAACTACTCTATTCTGCTAAGGTTTGCCCGGCATCGAGTACTGGGTGACTATTCCAATCTCCTGTAGGAACCTTGCAAAAGGTCCAGGGACTTGGCCATATGGAGTATGGCGACCGTAGTACTCCCCTCCACGATCATACCTGACTATCTTTATTCTTTTATCATGCTAATTTTCAACTTCAGCTTTGAATATTTTGAATTTATCCAACACTTCATTTCTTTCTTTTATTGGATATATAACCATATCGGGAGTAATCATCCGTGAATGTTATGAACGAATCATAGCCATCCACACTTTTCACAGGAAATGGTCCACATATATCGGTGTGAATTATTTCTAGTGTTGTTGTGCTTCGATTTGCACCCTTTTTAATTTGCTTTACAAATTTTCCTTTAATGCAATCGATGCACTGTTCTATGTCTGAGAATTCTAATGGAGGAAAAATATCATTTTTAACGAGTCTTTCTATTCTCCCCCTCGAAATATGGCCTAAGCGACAGTGCCATAATTTCGATGATTCGTCAGTTCTTTTATTTTATTTTTGTTCTTTGTCTGACGCGGACAACACTTTTTAACTCACATTACACACAGACAACACCCACATAAGCATTATTACACCATATGGCACACTTGCCATGTCCTTCCCTATCCATGTGTACTTTTCTATCACCAGTTGCTACAGCAGCTGGATCGCACATATCTTTGAAGAACCACTGAACTGGCTCTTTATTCTTTCAAGATACTCCCCTACGGAAGCACACTCTGCAATTGAGCCCACAATAGCATTCTCAATTGTATTCTTTATAAATGGCACTTAGCCACTTTTTATTCTGCCATGCAGCATCATCATCCTTGTCATTTCTGACTGGATCTTTTGGTCTGACCAGCTGTGGGAACCTAGTTCACCTCAGCACAAATCGACCTTCTTTTCTCCATTCAATGTAGTTGTCACCTCTGAGGGTTGGAACATCCTTGATGCATCTCATCAAGTAGTACCCTCCTTTAAACCACAATGACATGAGATCATAACAACAATTGCATGCAATAATCCAACATTGGTCAAAATTAGAACATACAACTGTTTGTGCAATTAAAACTATATCATCGTTGGGCAGAAAATAGAGGTAAATGCACACCTTATTGCAACGAAACATGATCATGTCATTAATAACTTTGGTCCAAAAATAACATAACCACAATTGTCACAATAATCATTTTTTAAATTTTGATTATCACTTTAGCATTTTTTCAAAATTAAAATGCAACTTTAACTATTTGCAGTGGAAACTTTGAATTCATTAAACTTTAAAACTTTCAGAAGCATCTTTGTTACTTCTTAATTTCCTAAAACAAATATGTGTTGGTTCAATTTGCTCAGGAAAAAACTTGACAAAAAATGCTTATTTTACTATTGCAGCGGAAACTTTAACTTTAAACTATTAAATTTTCAACTTTTGAGAGACATTACTGTTATTTTTCATTTCCTAAAACAAATATCTTGTTGGTTCAATTTGTTAGAAAAAACCATGCAAAAAATAGGCCCAAAACTGACCTAAAATTCAAATATACCTCTGTAAAAAGATTTAACAGAGAAACTGTTTATAGGCCAAAAACGCTCCGCGGCCCACAGCCCACGAAGCGCCAGACGTTGCGCACCGCAAGGTGCGCCTTTTTCCTGCGGCCCAAAACGTGGCCTGTGGCCTGCCTAGGGCCTGCCAGGCGGCCCGCATCCTGCCTGGCCTGTGCGCCTCACGCGCGTCAAACCTGGCCGTCGGATCTCATCCGACGGTCGCGCGTCCTTCTCGGCCGGTATAAAAGGAGGCCCGAACGGCCACCCAAAACCCTAGCCCCATTCCCCCCCCCCCCCCCCACGACCTCCTCTCTGTCTCTTTCTCTGGCGGCGGGGAGGTGGTGCTCCGGCAACGGCGAGGTCGACGGCGACGCCCCTACCCCTGTCCTTTTCTTAGATCAAGTCCCCACCGACATGCCTACTCATTTCCCCCTGGCCTCGCTCTCCCGCACGCTGGTGGTGGTGGAAGAAAACCCGAGCGCCCGCGCCGGCGAAGGCGAGCTCTCCAAGGCCGCAGCTCGGCGTGGCTCCCCCACCATTTCCTTCTCCACTTTCTTTTCACTTCCACCTCCCACCGAAAACCCCGACGGATTAACGGCGACTTGAAGAGGTGCGGCGCCTCCCTGGCCCTCTTGCCGGCGCGTGCGTGCACCCGAAGGTGGGCGCACCACCGTCAAGAAGCTCAGAGACGACGCCCTCTGCTGGCGTTCATCGCTGCAACGGCCGGTTCGCACTTTTCCCCACTCCACACTTTTAGAATTAGGGTTAGGGTTTCGGATTCTGTGGGGATCTTTGAACGATCCAGGGTTAGGGTTTGCAACATTCTATCCATCTATTATACCCGAAGCAAAGATCTACCATCTAGTACACAGTGCTCTGATACCAATGTTATATGTGCTAGATCGCTGGATCGACTAGGTGAAGATCGTTACCGGGTAGGAGAGGGTACTGTGAACATTTACCTTCTCACTTGGAGGAAGACGAACCCGCCGGGATAGACATGGCGATGACGGCGATGCGTGGGTGAGGGAGTGGTGGCGGCTTCCCGTCGGCACTGTGCAAACCCCAGATCGGTGGGTCATCTCGGTGGGGCGAGTGGCAGCTCCAGGCAACCTCGTGATGCGTGCCACTGCCCCACCACTCTATATGTAGCACAAGTGACAGGAGCCCACCAACCAGTCAACGGTTAGGCGCCCACGATCAGGGCGCGGATGAGGTCAAGGGGTCATGCCAGAGCCGTTGGGCTCTGGTGCGGTGGAGATCAATCCTAACAGATCACTGCATCAATAACGGTGTTTCCATTTCAAAAAAAAAAATCAATAACGGTGTTTGTAAGCACTATTCACGATGTGTAGTTCCGCTGTTAGGTGCCCATTTTTTCTCTCTCTTTATTAGAGAGGTTTTTAGGGTGAAATCTTGTGTCTTCCTGGGTGGTTTGGTTTGTTCGTTCTTCATTTAAATTGTCGCGTTTATAACACGCCGCACGCCCGAAGGAGGCACGCATCACAACATAAATTGGGGGACATGATGCACATTCTCTGACACTTGGCTATGGAAGAAATCAACTATATTGAAGATCATAAAGAGAAAATTCACTAAATTAATTGGTTTTACATCATGCACCGGGAATTAGGGAACAAGTAATTGGAGGAAAATTAATATAAATAAATATTAAGCTAGTAAGCATATGAGCAACAGTTGTTGTCCTTCTTCGCGATCTGCAATTTATGATAGGGTGGAGTTGCTTGCTGAATGGCAAGTGATTCACGATGTGCATATTCACGACATGGTGGACTTGGTTGGTGAATGGCTTCTAGTACAGGTTGTGATTCTAATCTTGTACAGTTCGATAGAGAGATGCTTTACGATATCATATATCTGAGCTCTATAAATCCAACATTCCTACATCACTTGAAATATTATGCGAGAAAACTTTGGCAACCACATGACAACAGTGTATTGTGTTGGTGTAGAATTGGGAGTCACTGGGAAAGACGGTGTTTCAGAAAGATGAAACGCCGTTTGATCATGGAACGGTGTTTGTACCACTCGAGCATCTGTTGCTAGGCACCATCATCGTCCGGGCTGCATTTTGCAGCATTTCGGCGGTTTACACATACGAACTTCTAGAGCACAACTCATACACACAAGTTGTAACAATTTTTTTACTTAGTTTCCCATCCAATACAAGGCCAGCAGCAAGGGGAAGAGCAAGACTTAACACCGCTGACCGAAGAGCAGCAAGGGGAAGAGCAGAGCATGAACCACTATCCTGGTAGGCCGCAAAGGCAGCGGGCGTCTACTGCTCCTAATGTTCCTGGGATGGATGGCCACGCCAACGTACGATGCTGCAGCTCCGCCACCGCCTGGCTTACACGGCCACCGCTCGGCCACTGGTCCTCACCGGCAGGCCCTCTACGAGTCTACGTCCCCTCCACCATTTCCGCGGCATGACCGTTGACCGCGACGCACATGAGCAGGACGCGTTGGCAGGCCATGTTACATTATGAGCATTCTGTTAAACTCGTTTTAGTTGCCAGTCTATTTATGCAGCTGTTCACTTGTATTTTGTTCCGAATCCGCACTCTCATATATCCGTACTTGAATCTGCAACCTATCATTCTCTGATTCGCCATGAATCCGTCGAGAAAATATGTTATAGGATATGGTAACGCTAAAATCTGATCCAGATCCTAGCGTATACACACCTGAGGGAAGCTCACAAATTATGTATGTACTAAAACACAAATGCATGTTTATGGCATCATTTAAATTCTAATGGATGCGGCAATGGAAGACAACAACAATTTTTTTTTTGATTTCTTCATTTCTTATGAACCTGGGGTGTTTTTATTGATAAACAAATTCACAAATGTAGGTACCAGTGTCGTGTTTATAAATTTGATATGTAAGTACCAATGCAGCTCGGGATATGATATTGTGAAGCATTCATCTCTCCAAAATTAACTGGAGAGATATTGTGACTGGTGCTACATGGTGCCCGGGATATGATATTGTGACTGGTGCTCCATGGTGCCCGGGATATGATATTGTGAAGCATTCATCTCTCCAAAATTTTCAAGAGGAAAAACAATAAACTGCACGTACTCGTCATTCATCAACCACCTCTACGCCCAGTCGTGAATATATGCAGATCACGAAATAAGGACAACCAATGGTCACATCTTTACTCGGTCACATGTTACTTCTATAGTTCTATAGTAAGCTAAAAAAGAGTACCCCAATTCAGACTGTGCAAAAATAGTCAAATAACTTGTCAAATCCTAGACGTAGGCAATGATGTACTCTACAAACTTGTCAAGTCTTAATTAGATATATACCTCGTATTTTAGACTGTAAAAATTGTCAAAAGTATGGATCTGCAACAGTGGACACCGAAGAATACAAGACTTAAAACCTCCAAAATTTGTTAGATTTTGTCATTTTTGTATGCCAAAATACAATGTGTTCAAGTTGTGATTTTACACATTGGTACAAAACATCATCACTGACATCTAAACTTTTTTCAGATTTTTTTGAGACTTTAAAATGTCCTTTCCATTTTGTTTTAAAAAGAGAGGCTACATGCAGCATGTAGCCTCTCTTTTTAAAACAAAATGGAAAGGACATTTTAAAGTCTCAAAAAAATCTGAAAAAAGTTTAGATGTCAGTGATGATGTTTTGTACCAATGTGTAAAATCACAACTTGAACACATTGTATTTTGGCATACAAAAATGACAAAATCTAACAAATTTTGGAGGTTTTAAGTCTTGTATTCTTCGGTGTCCACTGTTGCAGATCCATACTTTTGACAATTTTTACAGTCTAAAATACGAGGTATATATCTAATTAAGACTTGACAAGTTTGTAGAGTACATCATTGCCTACGTCTAGGATTTGACAAGTTATTTGACTATTTTTGCACAGTCTGAATTGGGGTACTCTTTTTAGCTTACTATAGAACTATAGAAGTAACATGTGACCGAGTAAAGATGTGACCATTGGTTGTCCTTATTTCGTGATCTGCATATATTCACGACTGGGCGTAGAGGTGGTTGATGAATGACGAGTACGTGCAGTTTATTGTTTTTCCTCTTGAAAATTTTGGAGAGATGAATGCTTCACAATATCATATCCCGGGCACCATGGAGCACCAGTCACAATATCATATCCCGGGCACCATGTAGCACCAGTTAATTTACCTATATATATATATATATATATATATATATATATATATATATATATATATATATATATATTTATATATATATATATATATCTGAGGACTATATATTCAACATACCTTCATCACTTGAAAATATAAGCTAAGAAATTTCACTTGCAAGAAAAAATTGCAGCTGCTGTGTAGGTGTAGAATTGGGAGTCATTGGAAAAGACAGTGTTTCGTACAGATGAATCACAGTTCGGACGTGGGTTGGCTCTTGTATGACTCGAGCATCTGTTATTACTGGCATCCACTGTCGTGGCGGCACTGTGCAGAACACTTTTTGCGCGTACAAACTTCTGGAGCAAGATTTTTTTATAAACAACGAAGCTAAAAGTTTTACACTATTCATTAATTAAGAAGTAAGACCGTCCAGTTCGTTTGCGAAATACCAAGCAAAAACTATACAATACCACGTGGGTACACCCACACTCGCCACAGGGATAAACCCACTCAGGACCTCGAAACACCACTCCATCAAGATAGTTACGGGGCCGCTCATATTAAGGAGCAGAAAAAATACCCTCCCGGGCCGCTCGCGTGAGGGCGGCTCTGGAGTCCCCCAGAAACTCTAGCCACCCGAGATCCCCTCCGCCTCCTCGACAGCGGCCATGCCTGGATGTCGACGACGAAGGGTGGGAGGGCTCGGCTGTCGATTCTTCTTCGCACGGGAAGGTTGACAACATGGCTGCGCAGGTGGAGACCAGGGCGTGTGGCGGTGGCGCCGTCGACCGGTGCCGGTGGCGCACGGCAGCGAGGCGGTGCGGAGGCCGAGGCGGCGCACGTGGTCCTGTGGCGGCTCGATTTTCCATCTAGGGTTCGATCCCGTTCATCGATGTGTGTGTCGTTCGGGCTAATCTCTGGGCTCTCTGTGCTTGGAGGTCCGCCTTCTCCTTCTGCTGGCCGGTAACTGGCCGGTGATGAGGGGACTGCTGGTTCAGATGAATAAAGGTTGTGGTCCTAGGATCCCTCTTGTGCGAAGCTGAAGATCTTCCTGATGTCAGCACTTCTTGATCTGACCGGCGTGGGGGTTCCGGAAGGCTCCACCGGCGAATGTAACAGCGCATATTCTGCCTGGAGTTTGCTGGAACAAGAGGTATTCGGTCGTGCGCACCCATGCTTTTATTCCGGAAGCTCTGTTCTTTCTTGCTATATGGAGACATTATTCTGTTCCATGGCGAAGTTAGAAGCGGGGAATACCATGATGGCCGGATGGGAGTGCTAGCAATGGCGGTTCAAGTCTTTGTGTTGTTGAGAGATTTGCTTGGTGCTCTAGGTTTCGCAGCAGCGATATGCAAGTGGGGGCGGCAACACAGGTGAAGTTTAGATTCCTACCTCTCAGGGTGAAAATCCAAGGTCTGGCCTTAATTGGTTGTGCCTGGCAATGACTTTGTTGGAGGCATTGTTTTGAGAGTGACGGCTATCTTCAGGGTGAAAACCTAAGATCTTTGATCGAGCGACGACGACGCTTGTGCACTATTTCCTTCTTGGAGGCGTCGCTTATGGAGAGCCTGGAGTTCAGGTGTTGTCTTGGTGGTGAATGTATTGTTGCTGCTAGAACTGGAATACCATAGCGGGACTTTTCTTTTCTTGGTTTTCTTTTTCTTTTTTGGTTGTGTGCATCCGTACTGCCATTAGGGTATTGTGTTGTTGCAGAGGCTGGATGTAATTGATATCTTTTGATATGAATATATTCCTTTTATCGAAAATCAAGATAGTTACAACAACTTTCACTTAGTTTCTCATCCAATCCGAGGCCAAGCAGCAGTTGAAAGCCAGGAGTTCATGGATATTGGACAGAGTTAAAACAGATAGCCCTACCGTTTTCAATAGTTCGTTTTAAATTTGGCTAGTGAATTAATTTATTTTAGTGCCCGAGTCAGGGGGTCTCAAATTTAAACCTCAACTAACGTATTATTTAATCCAAAAATAGTTGCACCTACCCATCTATCCCATGTTTTCCCGTTTATCAAGCCTAGACGTGAAAGTGGTGTTAAAGTAGATAGCTTAGCACTTTTCAAACAGTTGGGATTTTTGAAAAACTTGCTAGTGCATTAATTCAATATAGAAGTGTGTATTAAAAGTGTATACAAGATACAACCGTGAGTTTTGCTAGTCCATAGAATACTAGATAGGTATACAAATTTTACTATATGAAATGAGTATCAAGGAGTTGGAATCTTCACTAGATGAAATAATCAAAGAGTTTTGATTTCATCGGAAACGATGAAGATGCTTGCATTTGCAAGAAATTAAGTGAGAGCGCTGAGAAATATTTATAATACTTTATGTGGATGACATATCGTTGATCAGAAATGATGTAATTTTTACATGATGTGATTAAAAGGTTTCATTAAAAGGATATGGACTAAAATCATATTTAGCGTCAAGATCTACGAAGATAGATTCATATATGGGTAGTCAAATTCCAAGTTTGGAAATGGTCCGATAAATTTTTGGAAGGTTCTAGAAAGTTCTAGAATCATCCGGAATATTTCACTATGGCAGGTGGAGTCCCGAGCCCTAGCTGACCCACCAAGTGGAAAGGTGGAGTCCATGGTGAACTCCACCTCCATGACTAGCCACACCACAAGGAAGGGGAGCAATCCCACCTTAACTAGGTTTCCTGTTATGGTAGGTTGACTCCCATGAGGAGTATGAATGAACCCTAGAGTTTTCCACCTATTTAAAGGGGAGAGGAGGGGAGGGGCCGACCACCACATTGGCCGCACCACCCAAGGGCACCTAGGCCGGCGCCCAACCCCTCTCTCCCAAACCCTAGCACCACCCTCCTCCACCTCTCTCCCGCACGGCTATGGCGAAGCCCTACAGGAGATCTCCACCACCACCGTCATCACGCCATCGTGTTGTCGTGATTTCGAGGAGGATCTACTATTTCCACTATCCGCTGGAACAGGGAGAAGGACTTCTTCATCAACATCGTACGTGTGACCGAGTGCGGAGTTGCTGCCCGGTTGCAGCACCATCAGGATATTCTACTCGCTCCTGAGAGCGGCAAGTGATCGACTATACCATCCACGAGATTTATCTCGTTAACGCTTAGCAATTTTCGAGGAAACGTTGATCCCATCTCGTTGCTACCATCTACTAGATTAGATGTTGGCTTGTTGTTCGTTCTTTCGGTAGGAAATTTTTTGTTTTCTATGCTACGAAACCCTACACATGCTACATTATTTATTTTAAGAATGTTTTGTTAAACTTATTTTATCAATTACTTTTTTTGGTATGGTTTGCCGACCTGCATTCGCACGTACATATTTGCTTAATTTTTCTGCCCCAAGTCCAATACGTTTTCGTTTCGAATCTGTGGCCTCGTATACATACTAGAATCTGTAACCGACCATTATCTGATCCACTCTAAATCCGCCGACAAAATATGGTACAATATATTGTAGCGGTAAAATCTGATCTGATTACATTCCTAACGTACAGACCTCAGCGAAGCTCACAGATTATATATATGTACTGAAACACAAACGCATGTCTATGTCATCATTTAAATCCTGATGGATTTAGCAATGAATGATAACAACCAACAATTCTTGGATTTCATCATTTCTGACGAACCTTGGGTGCTTTTTATTGATAAATAAATAGAAAATGCTAGGAACCTATGCCTTGATATAAATTTGATATGAAAATACGGCACAAATTTCATGTTAAATTATATGAAACGTAGTTTCTTATATTCAGTCATTTATTTCAAAATAACATTTCATAGACAATGTTCAAATTGCAAATAGAGAAATATCTAATATATTAGAAAAGAGACATTTATTTTATGATTTAACCATATTAAGAAAATTCTAAGTTAGCCTTTTAAATTGTCATGACAAAGTTCGGTCACGTTGTGTAGATCCCATAAAGTCTATACACATATAATAATTATAGATTCAAGAGTTTCTCTCTAGTTATTTCTCTCTTTTCCGAAATTGTAAGTTGCTCAAACATTTCGTAAAACTCTGTCACTTGCAATTTCGCAATGTTAAAATTCAGTTATTAAAACAAAATTTAGTGAAACCTTTATTGTGTGAATATTTGGATTGGTTAAGAGAGATAAGTGTCACCAATTTTTTTATATAGAATATTTGCACTACAACATAGGTTTGAGGATTTATACAAATTACTCATATGCAGGACTAGGCTAGGCTTGAACGCTCAGGAGTCGACTGTAGGTAAAAGATATCAGCTACATTCTTGATGCGCTGGAAACTAAGAAGCACCGTGACTTCAAGAAAAAAAAAGCTGATTGTAGTTTTCGCAAAAAAAACATCTTGACCACCTCATAGCTTACTTATAGAAGGACATATGACTGGGTAAACAGTTCAGCATTGGTTGTCCTTATTTCGTGATCTACAAATATTCACGACAGGGTCGAGTTGGTTGATGAATGGCTAGCTAGTGCAGTTTATTATTTGGCTAGCTATTATTTGTCCTCTTGAGAAGTTGGAGAGACAAAAATGTTTCACGATATCATAAATCTGAGGTCTATATATTCAACACAAGTTCACCACCTGAACAGTCAAGTAGTTTATTTTACTATTTTCATATGCAAGAAAAAAATAGCAGCCGCATGGCTCTAGAGCACGGTGTGGGTGTAGAATTGTGAGTCATTGGGAACGACAGTGTTTCATAAAGATGAAACACGGTTCGAACAAGGGTTGGATCTTGTATGACTCGAGCATCTGTTGTAAGGGCATCTCCAACCGCGCGACCCAAACCGCGCCCGCGCGTCCGTTTGGGTCGAGCCGGACAAAAACGTGGCCCAGCACGCGGACCTATCCCTAAAACGGATGGCCGCGGCGTCCGGGACGACCCAAACCCGGCCCAAATCTGGGACGAGTTTGCGTGGCCGCGGACACCGGATGCTGGTCGCTCGCGTCCTCCCCTTGTCCGCCCCTGGCCCGCCTGTCTGTCTCCCAAAACACACCCAGTCCACTCCACTCCCAAAACCTAGAGATGGCCGACGAAGCGACTGCCGCCGCCACCGCCACCATCGGAGACGAGGCACAGGTCGCGGCCGTTGCCGGTCCTCCCTTGGCGGAGGCTCCTCAACTGGCCGGGCCGGTGGTCGTGGAGCCCGGGCCGGCGACAAAGAAGGCGAAGGCCGACCTCACCACGGAGCAGAGGAAGATCGAGAGCAAGAAGAGGGCCGACCGCCGCAGGGCGCTCGACCAACGGAAGAGGGATATCGCTGCCGCGGAGGAGCTGCAGCGGGCGGCGGAGCAGCTTCTCCAACTCAAGACGGAGGCCAAGGCGGACGTCATGCAAGAGCATGCCATGCTCTTTTATGGCCACCATGCGCTCGCTCAGCACTTGATCCTCCCTGCCGCCGGCACGGCCTCGGGGGGGAGCTCGGCCTCGTCCGTGACCCGGCCCCTTCCTCCAAGGTCAACATCCCTGCCGCTAGCCCCGTTTGGGTACACGCCCGGCGCGCACGAATTGGGGACCCAGTCGGCACGGTACGCGTACCCGTCACGGGATGGGTCACCGGAGGTGGGCGAGTCGTTCACGGGGCCGTCTCCTTCGTCCATTGACCTGAACCGTGCGCCGGCGAACTCCAAAGGCCCCAAGAACATGGGAGCAGCAGCGATGGCCGGCGCACGGAACCTGCTCGACGATTTGTCCACCGTGCAGGCCCCTCCGATGTACACGCAGCCAATGCCGACCACCATGCCCTCTGCTTCGACCGAGCAGGCTCCCCAGCCACCTCCCGTTGACACACATCAGGACAGCACTGCCTGTCCCGGCAGCATTAACATCAAGGAGGAGCCGTTGTTCGCTCAGGAGTTGACGCAAGCCGCTGCTGCACAAGCTCGAGGTCGCTGCGTAAGCAAACGAACCAGCAACTACACGGAGAAGGAGGACAAGGTGCTGGTCGAAGGATGGTTGACCATCGGGCAAGATGCATTGACGGGTGCCGATCAGAAGGGGACCGCATTCTGGCGCTGGATCTATGAATACTTTCATGAGCATCGCAAATACGGACTGGAGCCATTTGAGAGCGACCGCAGCGACATATCGCTCCAAAAGAGGTGGGGAACAATTCAAACGGAATGCAACAAATTCCAGACGGCGTATGATCACGTGAAGCGGCTACCCGTTAGCGGCATTGGCATCAAGGACTTGGTATGATTCTTAACCTCAACATATTCTTCCAACGTTTGCACATATGTTTATCGTTCTTGTCTCGCTTTGCTCTAGGCGTGGCAAGCTTTGGATTGGTACAAATCGGTCAATGGAGAAAAGACCTTTGCCTTCCCTCATTGTTGGAAGATACTCCAAGGCACCCCCAAGTTCCAGGAGGGGTACGACGGGTACATGGCGACCTTGACTGGCAACAAGACCGCCAAAGATCCGACGGTCATTGACCTTGATGGTGGCCAGCCTTGCGGTAGCTCCGCTTCTCGTGCAAGTCGTCCTCGCGGCCACAAGGCAACCAAAGCCGACTTGAAGCGTGATGCCTCGTCCATGTTATTGTTTGGCACTTTGAAGGAGCTGCATGCCGATAGAGAGGTGTCCACGGACAAGAGGGATGAGAGAAGGCGCCGGGAGAAAGATGAGGACAGGAAGAACTACTTCGATGTCCAAAAGAAGAAGCTTGAGATAGAAGAGGTCAAGGCCAAGACCAAAGCTAGAGAAATTGAGCTCAAAGAGAGAGAAATTGAGCTCACAGCACTGGCAAGGGCCCAAGAGGTGGAGTTGGAGGCGAAGGAAGTTGAGCTCAAACGCCAAACCGAGGACAACCTGATCATGAACGCCGACTTGACCAACATGAGCGAGGCGAAGAGAGCTTGGTTCGAGAAGAGGCAGAAGGAGATCCTAGAGCGTCCAAATTGAGTTGACAATCTCAATTTGTAATTTTTATATTTGTTCGAACTATGGCACATTTTATTTCTTCATCATGCAACATTTTATTTGATATTGTTTTATGCTATTTGATATTATTCTATAATTGTTAGATATTATTTCTATATTTGTTACATACTATTTATAAGTATGTGTGGCCAGATGACCTATTTCTCAAAGAAATAGGCCAAATGGCCAAATGGGTGGCCGCTGCGTTGGGTGCAGCGTGCGACCCAAACGGACACGCGGACGCGGGGCGCTGTCCGCGTGTCCGGCCGGCCACGCAAACGGCCCAAAACGGACGGCCCAGCGCGTCCGTTTGGGTCAGCCAGTTGAAGATGCCCTTACTTGCGTTCGTTGTCGTTGCGTTTTACATAATTCCAGCAGTTTGCGCATACAAACTTCTGTAGCACGAGTTGAATAAGTTACAACAGCTTCCATTTAGTTCCCCGTCCAATCGTCCGCGTGACGTCCAGTCAATTGAGCAGCTGCGCATCCAATGCGTACCTACAAACACGTGAAAACCTGCTCATGTAACGCCATGCTTGAAGCGGTGGTGCAACCGAAGCTAGAATTTCCTTCTTCAGAGTACCATGTACGACGAGAGGAAAGATGAAGAGGGAGTACTAAAACATAGCAAAGGCTTGTGATGGATGCCATCGTAAGACGATCCGTCTTGACTCAACGTTGAACAACTATACATCGACAATGCATTGTGATTATTTATATATATTGTAATGATGGTAGGTATGTCCTGTCGTACTTTAGTGCACCAACGTGGTGCACATTGTCTATCCTTAGACTCCTATGTAAATAGTTACAATGAGATGGAAGAGAGTCATAATCAGGATTGGATGCTGGGAAGAGAAAAATTATCCATGCTATGCATGTGTCAAGTTTTTTGAGATTAATTAGAATTAAAAAAATCTAATGCTAATAGTTGAGAGATTAGGATTAGAAATACCCTATCACTCTTTATGTGAATCTACACCATGTTTACACTATGTATGGTTATTGTTTAACTCATTACATAAAAAATCAAATTACACCGCAAGCGAGTTTATCTATTTATTTGTTTATATTTGTGTGTTTTGTAAGTTTCTTAATTTCAATTCACCACTTATTGCATGAGATATGGAAATACTTTGACCTCAACTGTCATAGAATCTATTTTTCAAATTTCTCGACATCAACTTCCACATAATTTTTTCACGGGCACTTTTGCTAGTCCAAGACCAAGTATTATCTGCTCAAGTTGTACGTCCTAGATAGACTGTTTTTATGCAAGGTCGCAATACCTTGGGCACGGTTGTAACACTGCATGAAACGGTACATAAGCTCCATCTGAAAGAACTTAATGGAGTCATTCTAAAAATAGACTTTGAAAATCCTTATGACAAAGTGAAGTGGTCCTTTCTTCAACACACTTAGAATCAAAGGCTTTTCTCATGAGTGGCGCACCCTAATATATAATTTTGTTTTTGGAGAAAGTATGACCATCAAAGTTAATAATGAAGTTGGCAGATACTTTCTAATGAGAAAAAAGATTAAAACAAGGCGATCCATTATCACACATACTATTTAATATAGTGGCTAATATAGTAATATGTTACCATAATAATGGAGCGTGCAAAAAATGATGGCCAAATTGAAGGGGTTGTCCCACATCTAGTGGATGGGACTATCTATTCTTCAATACGTTGATGATACAATTCTTTTTATGCAACATGACTTAAAAAAAAGCGAGTAATCTAAAATTAATTCTATCAACTTTCGAGCAGCTCTCAGTGCTCGAAATAAACTTCCATGAAAGTAAATTATTTTTCTTTGGTGAAGCTCAGGATGAGGCTTCCCAATATGTTAAACTGTTCAATTAGGGGAAAGGCTAGTTTTCCGTCATGTATTCAGGCATCCGGTTTATTATCTGATACTTACAAATGCAGAATGGAAGCAAGTCAAGGAAAGGTTAAAAACGTTTAAGTAGTTACAAAGAAAATTTATTATCTGTAGGTGGAACACTGATTCTCATTAATTCGATACTAAGTAACATGTTACTGTATATGATTTCCTTCTTCCAAATACCTAAAGAAGTATTGCATCGATTAGATTACTTTCGATCAAGATTCTTTTGGCAAAGGGATAGTGAGAAAAAGAAATATCGACTAACTAAATAGAATATTTTTTATCGTCCCAAAGATCAAGGAGGACATGGAATTCATGAACTATAGGTCAAGAGCAAAGCACTCCTAGGTAAATGGTTATTTAAGCTTCTTAGCGAAGATGAGGTACGGTAAACACTATTAAACATAAAATATGTTAGCTCATGTGCATTGTTTCAGGTTTATTGGAGACTAGGAGACTCGCATTTCTGGGCTAGCCTAATGGCAACGAAAAAATCTTTCTTTCCATATGGCAAGTTCTCGTTTAAGGATGGTTCGGAAGTAAGGTTTTGGGGGGATAAATAGCTTGGTAATAATACACTCCGAAAAGAATATCTATCTCTCTACAATCTCGTGCGCCACAAAGGCGAAATGATCACTACGGTGATGGAACTTCACTACCAAATGTGTCATTCAAAGATGCATGTCGGGTCCTGGTTAGCATCATGGGATGCCTTGCTACAACGTATGGCTATGGTTCAATTGACGCGGGGACATGATGATTTTCAATGGAATTTACAAGAGAACGGAAAATTCTTAGTACAAAGTATTAATCTAGACAAATGTACCAGTTAATAATAATAATAATAATAATAATAATAATAATAAATATGGAAAATGCAGATTCCGCTGAAAATAAAGGTTTCGCGTGGTATCTTCGTCGGCGTAATCCTCACAAAGGACAACCTTGCGAAACGAAATTGGCATGGAAATAAGAAATGTGTCTTTTGTCATTATAACACGACTATCGAACATTTATTCTTCCAATGGAATTTTGCTAAATCTATATGGTTAGTCATCCAGATAGGTTATACTTTGTGCCCATCACGCAGTGTTGCGAATATTTTTTGCAGCTGACTAAATGGTATGGACAACATGTTTAAATTACTTATTAGGGTGGAAGCGCTTGGCTTATTTGGTCGCTGTGACTATGTAGAAATGACAAGGTGTTTAATGATAAAAAAAATTCTTCTCATGTGCAGGTTATCTACCGGCACTGCTACGCTTCGTTCATGGTTGTCTCTACAATGTGTGAAGTATCACGACCTATTTACGGAGGTGTCTAACCGGTTGGAGGATACGACGATGAATATTTTTATCCAATATAGATGGTAGTGTAATTTTTCGATTCGTCCTCCATTACCCTAGATGTCTATGCATTCGTGGTATAATTGTAAAACGCTTGCTTTTTTCTTTCCGTACCTTTAAAAGCAGAAGCTAGAGGTCAAGATCGAGTTCACGGGGATGGAGAGAGCACCAACCACCTGAAGCTCCCTTGCTAGGATAGCTATCTTTATGTTTAAATTTTGTGCTTTTAGTCACAGCATCAAAATCGCTGCGTGATCACATTCCCCAGCCATATGATTTGGTTAGACAAATGGGGAGTTAGAGCATCTCCAGTCGCCGTTTTCCAAATCTTTCCCCAAACGTCGTTGGATTGAGCATTTGGACGACTTGTTTCGTTCGTGCCGCGTTTGGGAGACGTCGCTCCTCAGCCGCGTCCCCAAACACCGCCCCCAAATATTAAAATATTTTTTTTGCATTTTTATTTTAATAAAGAGGAGAAACATTCCACAAACTAATACATAATTGGGAACATGGTTTACACGAAGACATAATTTGGAACATGGTTTTCCACAAACTAATACATAGTTTGAACCATGGTTGACACAAATATAAAACATGGCAAAAAAACTAAACCTAACTAGGCCGGGCATCGAAGATTTCGTGTGTTCGCTGCCAAGAAAGAACACTCGAGGGCACACCCAGTCACCCAAAATGGAAAATCCAGCTGGTGAGGACGCCCATGTTGGTTCTTCCGAGGAAGAACAACCAGAAACCTCCGTGCATATTTTTATTGCGAAGAAACAACACTCGTCAGTCGTCCTCCTCCTCGGCGTTGTCGCTGCGGTGTAGTGCTAGTGGCAACGGGTCTTGTCGAACACCTTGACTCTCATGTCTCTGTCGCCAAAATAGGAGAACACGAGCACGAAGCCGGCTTGGAGGCGGTGGTAGCGCGCGAACCTCTCCCAGCCGATGTGGAGGTACATCTTGCCGCGCGCATTGTAGATCACGTCGACGATCCACCAGTAGCAGTCGCAGTCATCCTCCCGCAGATGCAGTGAGCGCGGGCGCTCGTCGCCGGCGATGTAGTCGGCGAAGGTGTCCGGCAGCCTCTGGATGGGGCGTGTGGGTCACCCTTGAGGATGACGATGAACTCGAACAGCACGGGCACCTCCTCGTCCTGCATGTCCGACGATGAGGACGACGACGGCGTCGCAGGTGACGGCGAGCGTGCAGCTCTGCCGCGGCCACGACCACGACCACGGCTGCCAGCTCGGCCTCCACCTCTACCATCCATGTCGTCGACTCTTCAGATGGTGGCGGATAGGGTCGGGGAGAGAGGCGCTAGGGTTTGTGTGTGAGAGGGATAATGAGAGGCGACCCTTTTTATAGGCCAAAGGGATGCGGGGGAGCGTTGGCGCTCATTAACGCCGGCACGCAGAGCTAGGCGCGACGAGACGCTTCGCTGCGCCTCTGCGGGAACTGCACCGTCGCTGTGCGCCAATAACTTCCGTCACGAGGTAGGCGACGGTTAGGTTAAAATTCAATGTGCCACTGACGCATCGGCCCCGCCACTCCCCACCTCGCTTTTCGGTGTGTTCGGCGTCCCCGGAGCGTCCCCTGTGGGGCGGGGACGGGCTCGGGGCATCGGACACCGTATCGGCCGCGCCGAACAAAAGGCGGGTTTGGGGGACGTGGTTGGGAACGTTTTTTGGTCCGGCGCGCCCCAAATCGCTTTGGGGGACGGTTTATGGGACGCCGCTGAAGATGCTCTTAGCTCAAGTAACTGGGGAGTGGATGTACAAATTCAGCATTCGAGTTCAAATCCGCACGAAGGTGAATTTAGGTTCCTATGTATAATTGAGGTCTAGGCTGATTCTAATTTATCTTAAGGACTAGGATTTTATCTTAACCAAGATTAAAAATTCTAGTACTAATGCCTAATGGACGTGTGCATCCCTAGTGGGTGTAGAGGGGGGAAGTGTAATCCTCCCCATTTTTAATGTGGGTGGCGATGGAAGAACTCGACAAGTCAGAGACATGACCTAACCCTACCCACGCATGCGACCCCGTGCGGAGGCGGCGATGCACCGCCCTGGGGATCCCGCCGTCTGCCACTCCAACCCCCTCCCTACCCTCCTCTCCTCCCTCCGCCGTAGTTGTAGGCGTCGCCGGCCAAAGGCTACACGGTGTGGCGGAGGCGGGGCGTCCCGCTATAGGAGCTGCCAAGGGTGCGAGGTGACCCCCCCCCCCCCCCCCAACTCCTGCAACCGCTATGATGCGCGGTGCAGCGGCCGGAGGCAAAGACGGATTGTGTCACTTGCATCATCTGGTCGTCGGGGCGACGGTCCGGGACATGGCTGCGGCGACTTCTTCTTCCGGAAGTGGTCGGCCCCGTTGGGATTTGGTGTGGGGGATCTTGGGGTCCCACACCGGTGGTGTTGATCCGTTCGACGTTGAGTTTGGGGTGACATGGCAGCCGGTGAAAACAGCGCCTCAGCCTTGGTCTTGGCGGACAATGGCGGTGTCGCTTGGCATCGTTAACTTGTCGAAGGCATCGTTTTTGCTTGTCTTGTCATTACACTCGAAAGTGAGATCAATGTCACTAACTAGAATCGCTAATAGTCATCGTGGATTGACTCGGACTTATAGAAGATGCCTCACTCGAAGTAGAAATTGCATCGAATAAAAAGAAGCGGGGCATGATTATATACTAGTTATATGTTTTTGCCTCACCTGCTACCCCGTTGTTCCTAAAATCAGCCAACTGTCCTTGAAGAAATGATAGATTATTATCCCTTGGTCCCTATAAAAGATGGTCAACTTTGTATAGATACGGGCATATAGATATATTTTAGTTATAGATATATTGATATCCAGAAAAAGTTGTGCAGCTTTTTTGAGCCGGAGAGAGTATAAAATATTTGCATTACAACATAGGTTTGAGGATATGATACAAATTACTCGTATGCACCGCTAGGCTAGGTTTGAAGGCTCAGGAGTCTACTGTAGGTAAAAGATATCAGCTGCATTCTTTTTTCTTTTTTTGAAACATATCAGCTGCATTCTTGATGCGCTAGAAACTAAGAAGCACCGTGACTTCAAGAAAAATAAGATGGTTTTAGTTTTCGCAAAAAAAAAAAAAAAAAAAAAAAAAAAAAAAAAACATGTTGACCACCATACCTTACTTATAGAAGGACATATGACTGGGTAAACATGTGAGCATTGGTTCTCCTTACTTCATTATCTACAGATACTCACGACAAGGTAGAGTTGGTTGATGAATGGCTGGTGCAGTTTATTATTTGGCCAGCTATTATTTGTGTTGAATATATAAGCAAATATCCATATGAAATAATCCATACAAGTAATTGATAAATCATGACTACGAAAATAACAAATAAACTAATCATGCAGACTAGTAAGTTAGATGAATAGATCACATGTAAACAAGACAAACTGATCGCATCTACCACAGAAACTAGAAGAAGAAACTCTAACAGAAACTGAAAGAGAAACGACAAGATCACATACTTTGCAGCAGCGTTGTTGTCGCCCATGTTGAGGTTGCCGAAGAAGTCGCTGAGGTCCGGGAAGAAGTTGTCGGTGTGGAGGAACTCGTCGTCCGATGACGACGTCGTGATGCCAGTAGTCGCGCCGGAGCGCTCCCCAAAAACCTGATTGCCCCTCACCCGTATAGGTTCACGAGAGGCAGGGTTCCGGTGGCCTACTGTCCCGGCAGTCGGTGCACGCCGACAGACGGGATGAGGAAGACGAAGGCGGCTGCGCAATGAACTGGAAACAGGTAGTCGCGTATGTGTCTCGTCTTCACGGCTAGGGTTGCGCAGGGACTTATATACTGCGGTTCGGGAAGGTCGTGGGGCGTAGCCCTCGTCCGAGTCAACACAGCCACGATCCAGACAAACCGGAAGACAAAATGGTTGAGTAACTCATCCGTTAATGACTCAAAATTGATTACACAATTAATGTCCCAAACAGCAAAAAGATAAGCTCGGCTTGGCGAGATTCCCGCAACCCGCGGCGCGGCGCGTCGTGACGTGTCGTAACGAGGCGAGACGAGGCGTGGCGTGGTGTGGCGAGGCGGGCGGCAGAGGAGGAGGAGTGTGCGAGGGCTCTCTCTCTTCTCACTCACTTACTAGGACTAGAACAGCTCACCTTATATACCACTCCAACTCTCTCCCAACTAGCAATGTGGGACAAAACTTTAGCCCCCGCTAGTGCTGCCACTGATTTTTGGAATGGACCATGTGAGTTTTAGAATTTGATAATGGGCCATGGGCCAAAGGCCAAATGCTCAAAATTCCAACAATCCCCCACAAACTCTCATTGGCACATCTCATCAATAAGTTTCCAGAACATTGTTTTATATACCGGTATGTCGTGGAGACTGTTAAGTTGAACTTCCACTTAAGGCTTCATATTACACTAGATTGCAACTTGGATAGTGGACTATGCCTGGAACTACAAGTTTTCTGCGCACTAGCTTCATAAAAAACCTAGACCGATACTAGGCTGCCGCGAGACTTCCTCGCGGTTTGGAGCTTATACGTCATACTCCAGGGCCTTTCATGAGTTTACTAGAGAGCACCCAACTCTCATAGATTGCGACGTTTAACAATCAAACTCATATAGGTGTGTTCTTCAAAATATGTTCTGCAGGACAACATCTCTACTAAAATAAGTCACTTAGAACACATTAAGATAATTATCAACCTGTCATGCAGATTAGGAGAGTATTGCATCTTACGGAGTTGTAAAATTGCTATAGGGATATATACTCTCCTCCCAGCTGACCAACAGCTTGTCTCCCAGCTCTAATTCACGGGATCTCCGATCACATAGAGTGGGTTACCAGCGTGGGCAGCTCATAGTGTGGGTCTCATACCCATCTCCCTCGATGCATTTTCTATCACATTTCGTGATAGTCCCTTTGTGAAGGCACTACAAGAGAACCCCTCCTACTGCAACGCATTTATCTGTATCTAGGGGTCCATATTGGCGTTGCTAATGCATTTACCAACGGATAAAAATGCGTTGCGTTTTTTGGTGTTGCAAAGGCATAATGCAACGCATATTGATCAGTTGGTAAGCAATGGATAAAGCATTGCAAAATAGCAACGGAGTTAATGCATCGATTGTGTGCGTTGGTAGACAATGTAAAAGGATTGAACATTTGGATTGAAAAAATGCCTTTAATTTGTTTCAAGATATATTATTATTTTATGGACTGCAGAGAGCGCTTATCTTTTAGTCTCAGCGACTAAATATATTTAGAAGAGACTTAACACAACTCACAATAATCACAGAATAAAAATACATTGCCTCAAGAAACATTTAAATGTATATGTATTATATATTTATCAGTATCACAATACATGAAAATTATCAGAAGAGTACACCTCTTATAATCTTGATTCAAAAATATTACAATCTAACTAGCCCTATACATTCCTAATATTCCTCCTTTCGATATCTTCAGAGCTTATATCTGAATATAGTAAGGCCTTGCCGATCTGTTGTTTGTCGATTTGTTGGTCCAGCAATAAAAAAAAATCTACTATGGTATCAAATTGGCAAAAACCGATAGGTATAGTCAATCCAATTACTAGTTGCACAAAACAGAGAATGAGGGTATGTATACGAAATGATTAATACTCTAGTCGAATGGCATCAACTTCAGGAATGAATTTTCTATCAGAAACTCATATGCAAGACTGCATGTTTTAAGCATCCATGTGTCCTTTGCTAACATCTCTTGAAGATATAGAGTAAATACAATGGCAGCGCAGAAAATGTAGAACTATAACTATAAGTACAAGATGTCACAAGTCCATCGATATATGCTTATCTAGATAGACGATCCATGACAAAGTTGTAACTGCATTCTTGCTGTGCATTTATTATTGACTGCTCCAAATCTCAAATAACTAGATTATGCGTTGATAAATATCAAGGCAAAAAATATCTACATACCTAGGAACAATTACCACAGAAAACATGAATTCCTTGATAAACATTATAAGCGCAACTAAGATGTTTATTATCCAGCTAGTATATGATCAGGTACAGAGAACGAGTGTGAGGATATATAAGCTGATGTTGTTATACAGCAATAAATGTATAGTCAGTATGAAGCAATAGTGAAACTGGATCAAGATGGATGAAAAAGTTTAAGCTGGCCTATTGAAACGAGTCTGTACTTTCAGCTTAGTCAGATCCATGTCGCGATTCCCCTTTCATGGCAGTGAGTGATCTGTCCAAGTACAAAATGTTGACATCGGCCACTCGCAGGAAAACCAGACCGTAATTGCAAATCTTCCAGGGGTTAGTATCTACTGACCGAATAAAATAACAAACAGAATTGTGAAAAGAAAAAGATAACAGAGAAGGCTCCTCACCAGCTGTAACTGCCCAGATCGCCCTCGCATCAACTAGGCCATCGCGTGCATCATCTAGGAAAAAAACGCATTAATGTATGTACAGAAGACAGAGCACACATCAGACAGTATAAAGGGGAAATAGGAGAAATTGCACCTGGAACTTGAACTTCTGCCGCTCCATTGCTGTACCGAGTCCCCGTGCTCCAACTTGCCGCTGAGGCTGTTCGAGAGCTCTCCGCGTCATGGAGTAGAATCCATCTTGGCTGCACTGGGAGAAAATCTGACGGGGTTCTCGTGGTATACGAATGCAAAGCCATGGTCGAGTCAGACCTTGGAGACGTCCTCGCTCCCAATCCAAGCAATACAAGGCGAGGAGTGCGAGATGTAGCCGCATCACCTGAAAGGGAACGGCAGGCAGCGCGGGAGGAGAGAAGGGCGGCGGCTAGGTTTTAGGGGAGACACAGGGAGCAGGGATGCGGTTGAGCGTGATCCTTCGGGAGTTCGTGGCCATGGATCGTGGGGTTAAAAGTTGGATTATAGGTAAGCCATCTTAGTGGGCTGGGCTCGTAAACTTTCTGTTCGCTGCAATCTGTATATCCACAACAGATGCATATTGCAACGCATCTATCAGTATCTATGATAAAAATTTACAACGAATATTCAGATCGTTGCTAAGTATGTATTGTTGTAGGAGGGGTTTTCTTGTAGTGAGGGGTCTGCCAGGTTTCTAGACGTATGGATATAATCCAACGCTATAACTCCTGAGTTTCTCATTTTTCTAACAGTTTTCAGTCTCCTCTTCACATGCCTTGATGACTTCATATTATCCTTAGAACTGTTTACTTTGACGATCACAGTTTGTTTTTCACAGTTCATAGGAATAGCGGGTATTGATTTCTCAACCACAGGTAAGTCCATCAAGAGCTCACGAAGCCACTCTACTTCAACAGTGGCTGTGTCTAATGTTGTGAGTTCTGCTTTCATAGTCGACCTCGTAATGATGGTCTGCTTGCGAGACTTCCAGGAAACAGCGCCACCTCCAAGTGCAAACAATAACCACTTGTGGTCTTAGTCTCATCAGCATCAGATATCCAATTTTCATCACTATAACCCTCAAGTACCCTTGGATACCCAGTATAGTGAATGCCATAACTCGCAGTGCCTTTCAAATAGCGCAAAACTCTCTCAAAAGCATGCCAATGAACATCTCCAGGTCTAGACACAAAACGGCTGAGTTTACTTACAACAAAGGAGATGTCAGGTCTCGTGGCGCTGGCTAAATACATAAGTGAGCCAATGATTTGCGAATATCGCAATTGATCTTTAGCAATTCTTTTATTTTTACGAATTATCACACTAGGATCATAAGGCGTTGGAGAAGATTTGCAGTCGCTATACCCGAAGCGACTCGGGATCTTTTCCACATAGTGGGGCTGAAGCAATGTAATCCCACCATCGTCATCCTTCAGCAGCTTGATGTTTAAGATCACATCAGCTACCCCCAAGTCCTTCATCTCAAAACAATGAGATAGGAACTCCATCAATATGTCATCGACATAGAGACAAAGAAAACTCCCTTGCCCCCACCATGGCGATAGTATACACACTTGTCAGCTTCGTTTACAACAAAGCCTTCAGCGTTCAAAGTTCTTTCAAACTTCTCATGCCACTGCTTAGGCGCTTGTTTGAGCCCATACAAAGACTTCAGTAATTTACACACCTTTCCTTCTTGACCATCTACTACAAATCCATCAGGCTGCTCCATATAAATTTCCTCTTCAAGCTCTCCATTTAGGAAAGCAGTCTTAACATCCATTTGATGAACGAGAAGACCATGGGAGGCAGCCAAGGAAAGTAGCACTCGAATAGTGGTTAGTCGAGCTACAGGTGAGTATGTATCAAAGAAGTCTTCGCCTTCTTTCTGAGTATAACCCTTGGCCACAAGTCGTGCCTTGTACTTTTCAATAGTACCATCGGGCCTAAGCTTTTTCTTGAACACCCACTTGCATCCTACATGTTTGCACCCATAAGGACGATCAGTAACCTCCCAGGTTCCATTAGCTAAGATGGAATCCATCTCGCTACGGACAGCTTCCTTCCAGTAGTCAGCATCCTGAGATGCATAGGCTTCTGAAATAGAAGTGGGAGTATCATCCACAAGGTGCACAATGAAATCATGACCAAAGGACTTTGCAGTCCTCTGTCTCTTGCTCCCTTTGGGAGCTTCATTGTCATCCTCCACAGGATTATCAAAGTGTTCCATAGCCATGGTAGGTTTAGGAAATAATTCCTGAGTGGATGAACTGGGCATCTCCTGAATTGATGAGCTAGATGTTTCTTTCATAGGAAAGATGTCCTCAAAGAAAGTCGCATCATTCGACTCCATAATTGTACCAACATGCATGTCGGATACCTCAGATTTTACTATCAGAAATCTGTAGCCAATGCTATGAAATGCATATCCCAGAAGAACACAATCCATGGTTTTTGGTCCAAGCTTGCGCTTCTTGGGTATCGGCACATTTACTTTCGCCAAACAGCCCAAGTTCGTAGGTAAGAGAGTTTCAACATTTTCCTTTCCCATTCCTCAAAAGGGGTAATGGTTTTGTTCTTTGTGGGGATACGGTTTAGGACATGACATGCAGTCAATATCGCCTGCCCCCACCATGCATTGGATAGACCCGATGTATCTAACATGGCGTTAACCAAATCGGTTAGAGTATGGTTCTTTCTTTCGGCCACCCCATTTGACTGAGGTGAGTAGGGAGGCGTCATCTCATGGATAATACCGTGTTCCGCACAAAAATAATCAAACTCGTTGGAAAAATACTCTCCACCACGATCAGGCCTTAGTCGCTTGATTTTTCGATCAAGTTGGTTTTCTGCTTCAGCTTTAAAGATTTTGAAGTGATTAAGAGCTTCATCTTTAGATTTCAGGAGGTACACATAACAATATCGAGTAGAGTCATCAATTAAAGTCATGAAGTATCTTTTCCCTCCTTTTGTCAATTCACCATTCATTTCACAAAGATCCGAATGTATAAGCTCCAGCGGTGCCAAGTCTCTTGCATCCGCAGTCTTGTGAGACTTACGTGGTTGCTTAGCTTGCACACGTACTTGGCACTTGGATTTCTTGACAATAGCAAATTTCGGAATTATATTCATATTCGCTAGCCGCGTCATGCACCCAAAATTATAATGACAAAGTCGTGAATGCCAAATATTGGACTCACTATCATTGCAAACATGATTAATAATTTGAGTACATAAGTCTCACAAAGATAAGCGGAACAAGCCTCCGCACACATAACCATTTCCAACTTTATTGGACTCAAAAACCAACTTAAAACCATCTCGACATAAAAACGATCCGCTAACGAGATTCTTATTAATGGAGGGAACGTGCTGCACATTCTTCAGCTGGATGGTATTTCCCGAAGTAAACTTCAGATCCACCGTACCAACACCACGAACAGAAGCACGTGAGCCGTTTCCCATCAGCACGGAGGAAGTCCTTCCGACCTGATAAGAAGAAAACATAGAGACATCAGAACATACATGTGTATTGGCTCCGGTGTCTATCCACCAATCAGGAGAATGACATACTGAAAGGACAGTAGGAGAAATACCGTACCCAACGTCCTTCATCTCAGTATCAATGCCAATAACAACATTTGCGGACTTGCCGATGTTCTCACGCCGATCATGGCGTTCTGGGCAATCAGGAGCCCAATGTCCAGGAGCGCCACAAACATGGCAGTTCCCTTTCTTCTTATAAGGCGTCTTCCTCTTGAAGTTGGTTGAGTTGGAGGCTTTGTTCTTCACATCAAACTTGCCTTTTCCATTGTTCTTATTCTTAGACTTGTGAGATTGGAAGTTCTTCTTATGTACCACATTGGCACTAGAACCTCCCTCAAAACTCCGAGCGCGTGTGTCCTTTGCTCTCGCCTTCTCTTCCACATGAAGCGAGCCAATGAGATCCGAAACAGAAAACTCTTGTCTCTTATGTTTCAGAGAAGTAGCAAAGTTCCTCCACGAGGGAGGAAGCTTGGCAATAATGCCACCGGCCACAAATTTGTCCGGTAAGGTACACTTAAACTGCTCGAGTTCTTTGGCAAGGGACTGAATCTCATGAGCCTGCTCAACCACGGAGCGCTCATCAGTCATCCTGTAGTCATAGTATTGCTCCATGACATACAATTCAGTGCCAGCGTCTGAGATCCCAAATTTGGCCTCGAGCGGATCCCACGCATCTTTACCATGGTCGAAAGCCATGTACGGGTCAACAATGTTGTCCCCAAGAATGCTGAACAAGGCCGCCTTAAACATGGCGTCGACCTTCTCAAACTTTTCCTGCTCCTCTGCAGAGAGAGATCCCTCAGGTCTAGCATCTGTGGCGCTAAAACAGCCTAGGTTTATAAACCATAGAACTGCTTTTGTGCGCCACCTCTTGTAATGCATACCATCAAAGAGGGGAGGTCGAGTAGCGGCAGCAACGCTGCTTGAATTGATCTGCCTATAATCAGGTTTTTGGATTGTTGAATATATAAGCAAATATCCATATGAAATAATCCGTACAAGTAATTGATAAATCATGACTACGAAAATAAAAAATAAACTAATCATGCAGACTAGTAAGGTAGATGAATAGATCACATGTAAACAAGACAAACTGATCGCATCTACCACAGAAACTAGAAGAAGAAACTCTAACAGAAACTGAAAGAGAAACGACAAGATCACATACTTCGCAGCAGCGTCGTTGTCGCCCATGTTGAGGTTGCCGAAGAAGTCACTGAGGTCCGGGAAGAAGTTGTCGGTGTGGAGGAACTCGTCGTCCGATGACGACGTCGTGATGCCAGTAGTCGCGTCGGAGCGCTCCCCAAAAACCTGATTGCCCCTCACCCGTACAGGTTCACGAGAGGCAGGGTTCCGGAGGCCTACTGTCCCGGCAGTCGGTGCACGCCGACAGACGGGATGAGGAAGACGAAGGTGGCGGCGCAATGAACTGGAAACAGGTAGTCGCGTATGCGTCTCGTCTTCGCGGCTAGGGTTGCGCACGGACTTATATAGTGCGGTTCGGGAAGGTCGTGAGGTGCAGCCCACGTCCGAGTCAACACAACCACGATCCAGACAAACCGGAAGACAAAACGGCTGAGTAACGCGTCCGTTAATAACTCAAAATTAATTACACAATTAATTTCCCAAACAGCAAAAAGATAAGCTCGGCTCGGCGAGATTCCCGCAACCCGCGGTGGGTCGGGTCGGGTCGAGGCGGGCGACGGAGGAGGAGTGCGCGAGGGCTCTCTCTCTTCTCACTCACTTACTAGGACTAGAACAGCCCACCTTATATATACCTCCAACTCTCTCCCAACGTCTAGCAATGTGGGACTAAATTTTAGCCCCCACTAGTGCTGCCACTGATTTTTGGAATGAGTCACGTAAATTTCAGAATTTGATAATGGGGCATGGGCCAAAGGCCAAATGTCCAAAATTCCAGCAATTTGTCCTCTTCAGAAGTTGGAGAGACAAATGTTTCACGATATCATAAATCTGAGGTCTATATATTCAACACATCTTCACCACACCTGAACAGTCAAGTAGTTTATTTTACTATTTTTGTATGCAAGAAAAAATAGCAACAGTGCATGGCTCGAGAGCACGGTGTGGGTGTAGAATTGAGAGTCATTGGGAAAGACAATGTTTTGTATGACTCGAGCATATGCTATTACATGCCTCCACTTGCGTGGCTGCCGTTAGCATAATTTCAGCAGTTTGAGCGTACAAACTTGTGGAGCAAGAATCATGCACAGGTTACAACATCTTTCACTTTGTTCCCCGTCCAATCCAAGGACAACTAGAATCTGAAGGTCATGAGTTCACGGCCATGAACAGAGCAGGAACCACTGTCATACTAGGTCGCCGTGGTAGCGGGTTCCTACCGTTCCTGGGGATGCATGGCCACGCCGACACGATGCTGCAGCTCGGACGCCGGCTCATGTACCATAGCCTCTTTGTCTCACTCTCACCCTCGTGAGGGGTCGCCGGAGTTCGTGGCCGCTCCTGACTGCTACCCGGTGACCACGTAGTTGACTGCCTCTAGGGCCGAAGGTAAGCACCACCTGTTCGGTGTTTTCCTGTTTGGTGTTTTGGTCAGCTGAAAGCATGTCTTGTGCTGTAGTCCTCTTTGTTGTCTGTATTATCCTGGAACCGTGTGGACAAGCTAGCTCTGCGCTCAGTTTTGTGGCACACTTTTTAGAAAGTAGAGATCATGTAATCATATATATACTATCAATTTGCGGATGAGAATTGTGGATAAATTTCTCTAAAATGGCAGTGCAGTATCAGAAAGTTTGACAAACTAGATTTAATTGGACAAGTATATATTTGATAAATGTGTCCGCAATATTTGGGACATGAAGCATGATCGTGATTTGGATTTAAGTGACCAGTTTGGAGGCGATTTTCACAAAAATAACCTTTTAGTGAAAGTATTGCACAAAATGACCCTTCAGCGAAACTATTTCACTTCGCTAACACTTTTGTGTGGCCCCTATGCGAAGTGTGTGGCGCCCATGCGAAAGGCGCCACACTAGGAGGTGGCGTTTTGGCTCATAGGAGCAAATGCTCCCATTATAAAAAATAATTAAAAAATAATTTTAAAAATGTCAAAAAAATCTGACATAAATTTTTTGGGGTACATCCTGATAATCTTTGTTAGTGCACAAATTTTCATGGAGAAACAACATTTTATGTGGCGTGTACAAAAAAGACAAAAAAATGTCTTGTACGTAGTCGTGTTATAGCATCAAAATTTGTCTTTTTTACAGGAGCCACAATTTTTTTTAGTTTCTTTTGAAAACTTGTGCACGAACATAAAATGTGTAGATGTACATGAAAAATTTTACTTTAAAATTTTTTGACACTTCAAAATGTAGATTCACATAGTGGGAGCAAATGCTCCTATGAGCCAAAGTGAATATCCCGCCACACTACTCTTTATATATAATGTCTGTCTAGAGGAAACAGAACATTATGGTAGCTAAATGGATGAAGCTTTTGCTGCCCAATCACAGGTCATGAGTTCAAACGCTCACACCTCCGGATTTTGTTTTTATTTTTTAAAAATTATGCTAGACATTGTAGTATGTTTTAAAACATGAAATCTAGCCTCGTACTGTTTTGTAGATTAGTGAGGCTGTCACAATTGATTTTGTGCTTACATCTAACGTCATTATTGTCACCGATCACCGATTGTCCTGTGTATAGGAAGTCATTAACAATTAGTCTACCGTTCAAAATAAATTAACAATTAGTCTATCAAACCCACGACAAGAAACATGTGCTGTTAACCAATGTTGCTCAAGTGATCATGTATAGCACTTCAAGTGTCTGAATTCTGAAAAAATTGCGGGAGCAAAAAGTGCAGTTTGAAGTCTAAAAAAATACAGAGAAACAGTTCGTATAGCCAACATAGATGCTAAGTATAGAAGCCTATATTTGTTTAGGTTCCTGCTACACTGGAACATGGAAATGCTCATAGCGTATACACTGGTTCAAGTGTTAGAGAACACGAAAGGTGCAGGCACATGTTGCAAAAGTAGTAGTACTTGTAACTGTAGTTCAAGTGTCCTACAAATTTCTGTTCACGTAACAAAATGAAAAAGAGAATGCTACACAATCGAGTGATCTGATATTATCCATGGAGGATCACACAAACTGTCTGCAATTCTACTGTATCCTTTACTGAGCATACAACTATCACTTCCTATACACAGGACAATCGGTGACAATAATGGCGTCAGATGTGAGCACAAAATCAATTGTTACAGCCTCACTAATCTACAAAACAGTACATGGCTAGATTTCATGTTTTAAAACATACTACAATGTCTAGCATATTTTTAAAAATAAAAATAAAACCAGGAGGTGTGGGCGTTTAAACTCATGACCTGTGATTGGGAAGCAAAGGCTACATCCAATTGAGCTAACATAGTGCTCTATCACCTTTGGACAGACAATTAATATAAAGAGTAGTGTGGCGCTTTTCACATGGGCGCCAGTACACATCACGCAGACATAACTTGTGGCGCCGATCGCATGGACGCCACACAAAAAAGTTAGCGGAGTGATATAGTTTCGCCGGAAGGTCATTTTGTGCAATACTTTCACTAAAAGGTTATTTTTGTGAAAATCATCCAGTTTGGAGGTTGCTTTTCAACTGGGATCTGGCCAGTATTGGAGCTTTTTTTCAGCTGTCAGTCAGCCCACCTCATTCAGTCAGCAGTGACGCTAACTACTAGCATTGGGGGCATTTTAGGATACTTTAAACAGAGGTGCCTCAGTTTAGTAAGTAGTGCTGCCCTCTCTTCTCTCTCTCACTCTCCGCCCTCTGTTCTTGAGAGTCCACCGCCGGGTAAGCCCAGATCCGGCCTCTCTCGCCGCCGGCGTCATCGCCGGTTGGTGCAGAGATGTTGTAGGGTGCCGGCCCTCTCTGTATAGCAGTAGATTAGGTAGTAGAGTTGCTAGTTCTGGCGTGTTCGTGGCGGATGCCCGGTCTTTTGCTCTCCTCCATAGCTGGTCTCCGGTGATCTCCTACGCCGGAACCAGGCCGGCTCTTCTCTGTGGATTCGATCTATGGTGGATTAACTGCAGGGATAGAGGTGGCCGAAGCTTTCTTAATAATATGGAGGTTCGCGTCTCTGTTTGTGGTGTTGTCTTCTTCTTCTTGGACGGCCGTGGCGGCGAGGGAGAGGGAGAAGGGGGCGCTGCTTCTGGACGTGGTGGCCGTCACTTCGGGTGGTGGTGCGGATCGTCGGGAAAGGATATTGCTTCAGGTACAGGGAGGTGGTTTGATGGTGGCAGGCATGCCGATTCCAGATCGGTGGTTCTGCGATCTGAGCTTTAGCATCGGGATGGTTCCCGGTCGATGCAGCACAACCGACTTGTCTCCTCCGCCTGTGGGGAGTTTCTCTTGCGACTCACAAAGCCAAGGATGGCGAGGATGCTGGCTCTGATCCGGCGAGGTGGAGAAGACGGTGATTGCAGGGTCCAGGTCCTCCAGGACTTTAGTTGTAATTTTTCTTTCTTTGGAGGTTTTTTCTGCAATTGTGCCTGGGTGCGTGTCTTCCTCGAGGATTCTAGGTGTATCCGCGTGTGTGGCCTGTGTAATGTTGCTGTTTTATTTTAATGAACCGCGGTTACGTCTCAAAAAAAAAAAGGATACTTTAAACAGGGTAGGCATTTTAGGATACTTTAAACAGGGTATGCATTTTACTAGACTCGAAAATGTGGTTTGATTAGCTGCACGCCACACCAGGTACTACTTAATTAAGTACAATTTGCAGGTCTGGACACTGGAACAAGTGACGACACCTGTCATGGTACATACAGCTCATAATATTCAAACTGTATTCAGACCCTGTTCATCATGGGAAAAGATTATTTCTACCTGAAGTTTGCTAATGGAAGTAGTACTGAACAAGCAACAAGCAATGCAATGTGAAATTATGGAGCAAAGAAATAACATCATAACAAGGCCAAAATTTTCTAACGAGATATGATATGGTAAAGCTTGGTGATCAAGGATTTCTATTCATGCAGTTCATGCATAACAAATAAGATGTACATCCGCGACACGTCATGAAGCGGTGGTGATGGTGGCGGCGGGGGCGGCGGTGGTGGCGGGTGGAGGCGGCGATGCCATGTCGACCGGCAGTGGGGGAGGCACATCGCCCATGACCAGCGGCGGTGGCTAGGGTTAGGGGCGGCGGCAGCTAGGTTTGAGTCGGGATCGGTTGTTTAGGCTAATACCATGTAAGATGTATGTATTTGGGGAAGTTGCTCAACCCTAACACAGCTCATGTATATCATCACCACAGTGCATGCCTGAAGACCATAAAAGTGCTCTGATAATAACTGATCTGTATGACAAGATGCACAACTTACAAGCAAAGAACAGTCCATAATGCTTCCACCAAGCATAACACAGATCACAGGGAAGATAAATATCAGTTAATTAGTGTGCTTATAGTATCTCCGGCTCCTACCAAGCATCATGCCACAAGTTTGACATACCAGCCTAAGGCCACATGTAGCGGCAAATGCCATACTACAAAGTCTGCGCCAAAAAGAGACCCATTTCGTTCTGCCGCGGAAACTAGAAACGGGTGAGAACCTCGAATACACAAAAAGGGTCCGGGATAGAAAATTCTGCCCCAGTTTTGAAGTCTAAAACTTGACCTCCTTCAGGACCGGTACTCCCAACAAAACACTTTTTGCAGGATTTACTTGCCATGTTTCTTGAACTCTTGCTCGCTTTGTTAAACGCCACATCTTTCAAAAACGGTGTGTGGATTGGATTGGCCGTCACAATAATTGCAGTCTTCAGCACCCGTGCACTCTGAAAGAAGAACTCAAGGAAGCCAACCTCGCCTGGCTCCCCTGTGTACTCACGGAGACTCATCACGGTGATGCGCGAGACGACATTTTCAATGGGACCAGACTCCTCCCAGAACTTGGCGCTGAGGTTACCAGTGGGTTTATCACATCTTTTACTCTGCGAAATTTGATTCAATCAGTCAACAGGTGGGACTGACAATGTTGGGAGAAATGACAAATAAATACTCCCATGCATCAAATTCAACCCTAAACCTACTGGAAGAAGACAATCTGGAGATACCAGAAATCAATATGCAAAGAAATAGAAATCAAGATGATGCCACAACAAATGGCACAGCAAAATTTCCAACAAACAGATGAAATATGCAACCCCGATAATTCTATTTGTGCACTCTAGTCTGTGTAGAGATGACCCAATGGTTGAGAAAAGATGGCCATGCATGGACTATAGCTATGATTGGTCAATGATAATTGGGTAAGTATGCGTAGTGCGTAGTCATATCGCTGATGTTATCATCACCTTGTTTTGTTATTCACAGGCTATCACTTAGCATAGAATGCATAACATACATGACTAACATTACACTGTATAAGAAAAATATAAAACATCATACAAAGCTGTAATTAAATTGACTTGCCACATCTATCATCTATGCAAAGACGTTAGAAACTGCGAGCAATATAATCTGCTGCAAGATTAGAAGTTCAGATCAAAAATTTCAACTAACATGTAGAGAGATGTGGGTAAGAATGTAAGAAAACTTGAATAAGCTGAGGCAAACTGATATGTAGCTTGGAAAGAATACTCTAGAAAAGGTAACGCAATACCATAATTAAACTCATTTTATTATGAGAAAATTGACCATTTTTTCATCAAATATAAGGAATCTGTAGTACATGTAGTGCTAACTGCTAAAAACATTAAGTACTGCAAATTAAACTTTTGCATAACTTTTGGATCTGCAAAAAAACGTCATAACTGTACTTCGATCGAGGAAAGTAGCAGAATGCGCTAATTACCAAATAGTCTAGTAGTGAAGAGAGAGAAAAACCGAGAATGATGTACACGCTAAAATGATGATGACAATTCATGCATAACAAATAAGATGTAAAGGCTGCAAAGTTCAGTCCACAATGTACGTCTTAAGTCATAACCACATTTTGCCAGATATGCTCTTCAATACAAATTTCCACACATGAGTGATGAGCCTACGCCATAATCTTTCTATAATAAATTAGCCGCGCCGATAGTTTCCTAAGCTCCTGATATGACATGACGAACCTAGAGTAGTAGCATCCAGCAGTACAGCACTATGGTACACCAATACTCCCTCAAGAACCGTTGACACGAATGTTCTAGTTATTATGTGTACCTTTCATAAGGCTAAGTAAGCAATGCATGTCAACATCAAAACTAGTACCTCATATGGACAGTGAACACACTAGTACAAGAAAACCAAATCACGAGAAATCATAATACTGGAATAATGACTCATTGTGCCACAAGCCCGCAATGTCATAACACAAAACAGATGAGCATGAAACCCTTCACAATTTTATTTGTGCATTCTAGTCTATGTATGTACAAAGTAGAGAAGACATGATGGCTAACAATAGATGCAAGGCATGTCATTTGAACTATAATTGGTCACATAAATTAAACATCATAACTGCCTAGTCATCCAGCTGCTGTTCTAGTTACCTCAGCGTATGAAAAAATTACTTAAACTAGCTTGCATCACTATAACCATTCAAATTACAGCTGAGGAAACCAAAGACCATATACAGAGCTATCACAGTAACTGGCCTCAAGTAAATCTATGCATCAAACAGAAATTCGTAGAAATGTAAGGAGATCATGAATTGGTGACAGCAAATACGTACCATGATATGCAGCCTGTCCAACTTGGGAAAGCATCTGAGTAAGGTAGGCAGCATCTTGACATCATTGCGAACTCCGAAACGCACAGTCAAACTCAGAATCTTGACGCTTGTGAGCATGCTTGTTGTGGTCGCCTTTATCCCGGGCTGGAATTCGCCCAATTCAAGAAGGAAGATCACACAATTTATTCATGGACCTCTGTCAGCGCTGGACACCATTGCTAACTGAAGAAAAGAAAAGAAAAGACTGGGGGAGCAGCAGACGTACCATGATGATGGTGTCTCGGATCTCTAGGACCTGGTCTGGCTTGAGGTATCCAAAAGCGTGCAGCTTGGGGGCATCTCCAATCCTGACCCTGGTACACAATCCCCCGCCTCGTTTGTAAGATCCATGGAGGATGAGCCGTTCCAGGCATGGAGCCTTTACCACGGCGATGTTCTCCATGATAGAAGCGGCGATTTGGACGCACCGAAGGCTCTGGCTGACGAGGCGGAGGCGCAACCCCTTCACGCATCCCAGGATGTTGAGGATCTCCAGGACGGGGCTCCTGGCGACGAGGTAGTCGACGTCGCCGGGCTCCATTTGCACGAACAAAAGGCCGAGCTCGCGTAGGTGGGGAAAGGAGGCGCCACGCAGGGCGGCCGTGCCGGGCAGCTTCCAGAGGCCGAGGTAGAGGCGGGTGAGGGTGGTGATGGTGAAGACCGTGGCGGGGAGGGGCAAGTCGAGCGGCAAGGGGCGGTTGACGAGGACGAGGTCATGGACGCCCTTGGCGGCGAAGAGCTGGAGCCAGCGCGCGAGCTGGGGGCGGTACGAGTCCATGCGGCTGCAGATGAGGTGGACGCAGCTGAAGGGCCCCGGGTGCGCCTCGAGGATGCTGGAGACGGCGGCGGTGATGGGCTGCGAGTTGGTGGAGTAGGTCGGGGGAAAGTCTTGGCCTTTGGGGAGGAGGTGGGCGTCGACCAGGACGAGCGGCGTGGAGAGCCAGAGCGTCCGCCAGCGCCACGAGAGGACGGCGGTGCGCGCGGCGTCCTTGACGGGGAGGCGGGAGACGATGTCGCGCCGGAGGTCGCGGGGGAGACGGCTGATGCGGTCGGCGCGGTCTGGACCGGCGCCGGCGGCGTGGAACTGCTGGCCGAGGTAGAGGGGGTAGTTGGGGAGGCTGGCGTAGATGTACGACAGCATCTGCTCCATGCATCGGTCCAGCTCGCGCGGGTCTGAGCCCCTGCGCTGAGCATCGCCCGCCGCCGCGGGGTCCAGGACGTTGAACGGGGCGCGCTCCGCCATGGCCGACGGCGACGGCGACGACGGCGACGGTTTGGGGTTTCCGCCGATCGAGTGGCAAGTTAGAATGGAGTGTGGATTTCCGTCGAGACGAAATGGTCGGCGGCGTTGTTATATACTGCTGGCTGTGTGGTGGTGGACTTAGTTTAGGGTTTCGTTGGCTGGTTGGGCCAAATTTCCGACAGGAGTTGCTCACGGGCCATAGTCATGGTCACTCGCTTATTTTACCTTTTGTTTAGAAGATCCTTAGAATTTGCACAAAGAGAAAAATAAATAGAAAAACACTGCACAACAAGTTATGTATAGCAGACACCTAGACAGTGAGGCAGCGATAGTGTGCATAAAATACTTAACATAACATCTCCAAAACGAATTTGTTAACTTAAAATGCAGGGTATTGCTTCATCCAAGCATCATTTTCCCTTAATCTCAAACAGATTTCCTTTTTTCTTTTGTGACACCTACATATAATTATGGGAAGATATAATTGCAACTAGAGATTGGCTTAACATCCAGAACGTCTCAAAGAATACACACTCGGTGTGAAGGAATTGTTCAAAAAATAATTATTCACGAGGTTGAAAATGTTCATATAAAAATATTAAAATGCATGTACATAAAAAAACATGTTCGCATGGTTCAAAAAATCATATGCGATTAAAAAAAATGTTTGCGAGGTACAAAATCATTGTTCACAACGTCCAAAGAAGTTCAACAGTGTGTTGTATATAGTCTGTGTCTTATAACTATTAACGGGGATTACTACATTATCAAACTTTTTAAACAAAAATTTGAGAACTTCTTTATAATTTATCCAACATCCAACTATTTTTTTCTAACAAATTATCAAACACTATACTAACATCACGAACAACTACACTATTTTTTCTACAAATTATCTACACGCTACACTAACAACATTAACAACTACACTATGTTTCTAACAAATTATCTGCATACTACACTAACATCACTAACAACTACTCCCTCAGTACAGTTTTATAAGACGTCTAAGGTATTTTATAGGTTCATTCATTTTTGTTTGTATCTAGTCTATTTTTTGTCTGTAGGTTTACTTCTTTTGTTTGTATCTAGTCTACTCTGAAAGTGTCTAAAACGTCTTATATTATTGAACGGAGGGAGTACACACTATTTTATAACAAAATATCTACATTTTTCCTACTAAACAGCTAGCTGTTTCTCAATTGGGAAACAGCCACTTTTTCAGCCGTCCGATGTCTTCACCAATCTTGGCGCATCTTTTTTCAGCTTCCGTTGAGTCTCCCGCACCGCGTCTCTTCTTTTTCCTTTTCAGCCTTTGTTTTGAATTTTTCATTTCCCCTTCCCCTTATCCCGTCGTCGTGTTGCTCTGTCCCGGATCCATGGCGAGGGGAGCTTCGAAGGCTGCAGCGCGGGCGGTGTCGGCGCGGTCGAGGGCTGCAGCGTGGCCTGTGTCGGCGCGGTCGGGGGCTGCAGCGCGGCCGGTGTCAGAGCGGTCGGGGGCTGCAGGGCGGCCGGTGTTGGAGGGGTTGGGGGCTGCAGCGCGACCGGTGTTGGAGGGGTCGGGGGCTGCAGCGACTGCGCGTACTGCGTCTGGGGGCGGGGTGGTGCCGCTCGGTACCGGGAGTGCTGCGTCGCCGCAGCCGGCGGTAGGCGCGATGGGGAGATGTGCTTCTCCTATTCTTCTCCGTCCACCGGGGAAGATGTCAGCGATTTGCGAGCGCAGAAGATCTGGGTCCCGTCGACGTGATGGGTAATATCTTGTTTCCCATGTCCTCTGCCTTTTTGTTCTCCGATTTATGTTGCCAGGTGCCTGGTAGGTTGTGCTCGAGGTCGCGCGAGAGACGGCATGAGTTGTGAGAGACGCTGCAGTTGTTGTTGATTCGTGTGTGTAGTGCTCGATTTTGTATCGATTTCACTGGATTTCGACCTTAGTTGTTTGATTGGGGTTGTAGTTCTCGAGTTTTGTCTCGATTTCACTGGATTTAGGTGCTTCCTGGCTCAAGTATGCTGCTGCTTCTCTTCCTAGTCCCTTTTATCCTTGAGTGTGGATAAAGGATGGGGATTTGTTACGATTCATGCTGTGATTAACACCATTCCCTTTGGACGAATTTGCTGTCACAAGGTCCAAATAATGTGCCAAATCACAGTGTATAGAAGTGCAGATAGAGCAATATGCTTTAGTCTCAGTATCCAAATGTACAGGAGAAGTAGAGTAGGGTCACCAATTCCACTGAATAATTTTGTTTGATTCGCCGAGAGAAGGCAGGTCTTTCACTAATTCACCTGACATGTATTCGCCGAGAGAAAATATACAGTATGTTAATTTCTGTGAGGATGGGGTCTATGGTTTTAGTGAATGTACCCCTTTCTCCTTCGACTATGTTTGTTATGGTGCCTCTTTTGACTTTGAGAAACTTTTGAAAGTGGATATAGTGTGGGTAGATTTTGTTGCTATTAGTGGTTGTATATTTTGAAGGTTGAACCGTTTTGGGATTTAAGTGCTGCATTGGTGTATATGGCCTATGTTAAGTAGCAGTGTCATGCGTTTTGTCATCATGCTTTGAGCTATGGTCTTTAATGTTTGGATTATCATAGATGAACATGGCCATTCATGTTTTGGTTAGTGTGCATGGATCAAACAGTATTTATATTATTTACCCTGTCAGCCTTCTATGTGTTTTAAGTATTCTTCAGTATGTCGGTAATTTCCTTTTTTTAGTTTGAATCTGGATTTTCTATCAGTCTTCTATAGTTTCTTTCTTCACTATGTCGGTATCTTACTTATTGATGAATGAATATTCAAGGCTGATGACTTATATATTTCTTAATTTATCATTTTCACACGGAATCGGTCCATCTTATTTAGCTCAAGTTTCATTAGCGCTGAGTTTCAATTGAGAAAAACTTATAATGCGTAGTGTCTTTGTGTTTAGTTTGGGTTCCATAGCATTTCACATTGGATTAGTCTTTGTCTGCTTGTCTTTGAGCTCCCCTTAGTTTGGGTTCTGTTTTGTGGGCGCTAGCTTGCTTTTTTGAGGGAAACATTGGGGCGCTAGCTTATTGATTACATTAGGGTTTAGTTGATTTTTCAGGTTAGGCTGATGGTATGCTCCGATCTTGTATTAGTTAGGGTTTAGTTTTGTGTTCAGTCGGAGTTTTGTGTCCAGCTTGTTATGAGACAGATTGTGTATTTGGTGTTCATTCTTACCTCAAAATCATCTTGATCCGATTGGTGTTCATTTCTGTGCTGCAGTATACATTTACATGTACAATTTGTTTTGTTAAATTTATGTACAATTATGTGGCATAGTAGTACCTAGTGCGATCCTGTTATTAGGTCATTGAATTTTTTGGGTTGAAGTTACTGGTGCTTAGTGTTCTAGTGCAGCTGCTTTTAGATAGCTATCTGCGGGGCAAATTATTTTCTTTGTTTGTTGTTTTATTGTCTGCTTAAGTTAGCTTTGAATACATTTAGATTAATACTACAGCTAGCTTAGAGCAGCTTTAAGCTAATGCATTGGCTTTCTTTCAGTAAGCATTATAGTTTTGTCTAAAATAAGTTCATTAAAGGGTACCTAGATTGTCTTGCTGGATAAGTTTAGTCTGGAGGAATTCATCATAACATACCTGGATTGTATGGTTATCTATTCATTTTGGTATAGTTATCTTCGTTGTTTGACAGGTGCAGTACGATGATTGCTAGTGTAGAGCATAGTACTGCCCTGTGGTTTGGCCATCTGGTCTAGAATAAGCTCATCATACATACCTTGATCGTATGTGCATCTGTTCTTTTTTGGTGTAGTTACCTTGACAGTGCCAGTACAATGATTGCTTGTTTAGAGCATAGTGCTGCCCTGTGGTTTGGCCAGCTCATCTTTTTTTTTTTGGTAATGGTTTGGCCATCTCATCTAAATAGGGCTCAACATAGGTTTACCTGGATAATAGGTTCTTCAGTTTTGGAATAGGCATCTTTTTTGACATGACCGTACAATGATTGCTAGTGTAGAGCATAGTGCTGTCATGTGGTCTGGTCATCTGTTTGTTAAATTCCAGCATTCCTTGTTTGACCCCTGTGGTCTGGTCATCTGTTCGTTAATTTCCAGAATTCCTGGTTAACCGTAATGTTTCAAATGCCCTTGATTATGGAATGTATATCTTTATTTTACACTCAACTCAGACAGATGAATTGAACTATGGACGTGCAATCTGTTTCAGGGTCATTATACCTGAGCATCAGTTTTATTTGTTATGGACTTTATATGATTGCTTTTATTGGTCTGAATGTTGTACTTTGTTGCTTAGGTTTGTTAGCATGCATTTGGGTTGGTTTTCGTTTAGGTGTTTTGTCGAGCATGAATAGGAACACCAGTTCGTGCAGTTGTATTATCTAATGTAGGAACTCCAGTTCATTCAGTTGTATTGTCCTGCTAATTGGTATAGTTGCTTGAATATATAGATCGGTTTCTTGTGTATTGAATTTGATCAGAAATTGCTGCCGTAGATTCTCGACCTGCTCCCTGGAACAGTTGAACTGTGTAGGTTTTGATCTTATATACATGTCTCTGTTAGTGTGAACGTCGAATGGGTTGTGAATGTTGAATGCGCTGATTTGTTGTCTTCGGAAAACTACCATCTCTAGTGTTTGTACTTGTGCATGAATTTATGGATTGTGGAATTTACAGACTACTTTGTCTGTAAAGGATGTTGAAAGTTTGTCAAAATGTGTATATATCTAGATACTCCAAAATTTTGACATCCTTTTATGGACTGATTTAGTAGTAGGTGTACACATCTGTCCTGAGAAATACAACCAGCCATACATGCCCTCTTTTTAGCTGAAATTAGTTTTTAGCTGAATCTCATTTAGTAGTTTTTAGTATTATCCATGATGGCAGGCGAGTATGCGGAAGTTACATAGTGTTTGGCAATATGTAGCTTGGAAAACCATTTTCATTTTGCTGCATGTTGGCATATTATGTTCAATGTAAACTTACCAGTATGAGTAATTCATAGTTGCTGCATGCAGGTGCTTTTTCTTGAAAACTCCTTTTTGTTTGATCCGTTGCTGCAATTCTGGATGTTTTCCAGCAAGAACAAACACAACATCAGTCTGAATCTTGATTATATCTTTCCTATTCGTTTTTGTTTGTGATCCTCTGACACTATCTTTTTTCTGCTTTGTAGTGGGGAAGCTAGAAGAAGTTTCGGCGATGATTTGTCTGGGAATTTAAATCGTACTGGTTCATGTGATTACGATGCTGATTTTGGGTTGTCACATATGGATAGCTTTTCATCTAGTGATAAAGTACGATAGTTGTCTGTGCATTTACCTTTCAACCTTTTCATGGTTTATATATGCATATATTGTTTTTCATTCATTGTTGTTTCTTTTTCTTTGGAAGGAAAATGCAAAGCCAGGGAGGAAAAGTGTTTTGGATGATGCATTGTTTCAGTTTTTTCGCAAAGAGGTTCTTTAGTTCATTTTTAACTAATTATTTAGTTTTTGTTTTATTTTTGATCATACTTATTTTTTGCTTGTTCCTTGATGTTTCTATAGGCTATCAAATCTCTCAAGAGGGACTTTTCCAAGTTCTGCGAAGAGTCTGTCTTATTCTCTAAGGTTTTTTGACGTCTTTATATATGAATTTTGAATGCTATCATATTTGTGAGACTTTGAATTCTTTTTCACAACCTTCTTTTACCTTTTTTCAGAACAAACGGTTCAAAGAGCATTCTATTGGCAGAGAATCATTTACTTCATATTCCATTAAGTACTTCTGTGACATTTCGAAATCATTGACTTTTCGTCGTAAGGAGGTCATAAGGAATTTTGGTTTTGGTCATCTTTTGTTGCTTGAGAAATGTGAGATTCCTTCTCCGTTTGTTCGCTGGATCTGTTCCTGTGTTGACCATGTCTCCCATCAGATAATTGTAAATGATTCCAAGATTATCTCAATCTCCAAGGATTCAGTTCATTTTGTTACTGGTTTGCCAAACTCTGGGTCTGTCCCTATGCCTGATAGTGATGGTGGTGCCAAGTTCATTTTGAAATTATTTGGACTGTCGGAGATGCCTCACATCACTTTCTTTGGCAACAAGCTAAAGTCTCAAGATGTTTTGACTGACACTGAAGTTTTTGTGTGCTTTATGGTTATTGCATTCAAGTGTTTTCTGTTTCCTACAAGCAATGAGCTCCCTAACACGGATTACTTGTCTATTCTCGAACAACCTGAATCTGCAAGTTCTTTTGATGTGTGTGCCCTTGTTTTTGAACATCTTATCTCTGGAGTATATAAATACAACAAGTCTTGTAAATTGAAAGGAAGGAAGCCAAAGGTTTTTGAGTTCTGCTACTATTTTCTTGCCGTGAGTTCATTACTCGAAGTATTTGTTTATGCTTTGCTATCATCAATATTTTTGTTCTATTTGGATGGTGTGTAAATATGAAATGTTTTTTGCAGGTGTATTATCTTGATTCTTTGGATTTTGGGGCTAGAATTATTGATCAAAGTGTTCCGAGGATTTCTGTCTGGAATGGTAATCTGGTAAAATTCTTCTCTGATTTAGACCATACAAAGAACAATATATTTGGGAAGAGACATCTGAGGAAAAACCTATCGTCTTGCTATACTGAGGTGTGTGTTTGATTATATTCATTGTCTTTTTAACAGTATGTTTTTTTCTTCGCAAATGGTTTTGATTATATTCAGTTGTCCTCGGGATTATACATATGGTTTTGATTCCTTTTTTCGCTATGGTTTCTAGGGTGAGCTGCAAGATGTTTCGAAATGTGTTAAGGATGCTCCCGGCATGTGTTCCGAAATATCTTGTTTTTCTTTGGCTTTCAAGAACAGCTTGCACTTGACATTTGGTAGTACACTTGAGGGCAAGGTAACGTTCTAAACTAATTTTTTGCTGTTTCATTAGATTTCTTATATGAATTTTGGTTTTTCGGCCTTATATTTCTTGTCTTTTTTTCTACTTTTATTATAGATTATAGATGGCATAATCGATTCATTTCAATCTGCAATTACTTCGAAACATCCTCCCGTATGCAAATCTGAGGTGTGTGTTAGTAATGTGTTGGATTTCTTGATGAAGTTGAAGTCTTCTGAAACGAAAGTAGTACCAGAAGCATCTGCCATACCCAACTGTGAAAATGTGAAATCCAAGGGCGCTGCATCTCTAGACAGCAACAAGCAAATCAGTTCGGAAGCTAAGGTTGTCTTCATGTTAATTGTGTCCTTTCTATCTTTGCTTTGTTACTTTCATTTGTGTTTCATATATATGTCTTTTTTCTTCTTTTTCTGTCGAGATTAGTTGGACATAGCAAGCAATCTGGGTTTCATTAACCAAAAGGAATTCTTGCAAACAATAGGATGCAATTCAGTGAAGAACAATTTTATTGAAATTTTTGGTAACTCTCTTTTCCCTTTGTTGTAGCTTTATTTTTTAGACGGCTTTTCTTAAAGTATTAAGATGCAATGAAGTGAATAATAATCTTTTTGCACATTTTTGATCAACTTATCGTCTAATTCATTTCCTCAACAGAAAGCCCAGAAGTTGTGATGACTAAGACAGCTGAGGCTTCCACTGTCAGTACAGGTACTTTGTGTACTTACTATTGTTTTGTGTCATCATTTCTTTTTTGTATAGGAATATCCTGTGATATATAGTAATTATTGTTTGTAGATAACATACTGATTTTCTGTTTTGTAGCTCCTACAATGCTTCCTCTGAAAAAGGTTATGTCAAGGTTCCCGCATTTAGTGCACAATGATCAGTTTTTGCTATCGTCGAAAAACTATCCCACTGGAGTGAAAGATTCTTCAGCATTTGTTATTCATGGTAGCAATAATGACAACAGCAATGTCCAGCAATCTATATCTTTTGGAGGTTTTGTGATCGACAACAATATCACATCTCCTATTTCGAAGATTAATTTTTCGCAAGCTTCTGTTGAGCAGGTAAAGTTTTTTCTACACCTTTGTACGATGCGTCTTCTTATTTGTCCTTGTATGTTAGAGTCAGTAGTATATGTAGGTACATTCTCTCAAATAAAAATTCTAATTATTTTTTTAATAGGATGTGTCTGCATTTCTGATGCCTCAAGGAGGTACAGTAAAAAAGAATAGTAATAGAAGCAGCACTATAAGTGGATCTAAAGGGGCTCCTATTCTTGTACATGAGAATTCTCCGAAAGATGTATGAGTTCTTCTTTTTTCATGTTTTAATATTGATCCACTTTTTCTATTGATTTACTTATTGTCGTATATATAATTATTTCGACTTTCTACTTTGTTTTGTTTCCTGATTTTTCATTTTTGTACCATGCTTTTTGTAACAGATTTTGAAATCTTCAAAAGTTTCTAATGGGTCAAATGATTTCCGCGCGAGACAAGTTCAGCTTGCTAGTGAAAGTGATGAGTTGTATAACAAGTTCATAAAGAAAGATGATCAGCAGCCTATAATTAAAAGTAATTTTCATAATAGCAACGATGATCATGTTGATCTGTCACAAGATGTTGCTGAAGAACAGCTCCCAAAAGATGATATTATCATCCTTCAGCCTAAAAACCCTCTGGTCCTCCCTTTGCTTCAGAATCGCCGTTTCCCTGTTTCAAACCTTGATGTCAAAAATTTCTGTTCTATTGTAGAATTGGCATACACAAAAGGAGTTCAAAAGTATGTACTTATCCTTGTTCCTCATATTATATATGTTGTTTTATCACTTGTGTGGTTAATTCTATTCAGGTCATACAGCTAGGAGTTCAAATCTTTTTTATTGGTTTGCTTATTTTGTTGTTTTTACTGGGTTTTCTCTCAGGTCGTACTGTGTGAAATTTTCCAAAGTTCACTGTAGCTTCATATCCTTAGGACAATCTCTGCAAAGAGAAGGGCATGTTGATAACTTCTTGATTCCAGTTTTTTGTCGCAAACTGTTTGAGGATAATCATCCTAGTAAATCTGGGAGGCATCATTTCTTCTCTTTTATCGGTGTTAGTATCTTCAATCCCTTATTTTTCATTTGTTATGTCAGTTTTACTACATTTCTCTTAGACCAGCTTACCCTATTTTTTCATTTTGGTGTTCTTTTTTCAAGAAAATATCCTCGACTATAACAATGATGTTCAGCTAGGGTTAATTGCTAAAGCTTTTATTGGTGCTGCATCAGCAAGTAAAGGGAAAAGATTGGAGCTATCCGACAGGGTATTTTTATAATTCTTGTTTCCATTTGAGCATTTTTAATAACATCATTTTTTGTAGTCTACTCTCACTTGTGTTTCCATCTGTTTGATTTTCTAGCTCTTTTTCCCAATATGCCGCTCACGTCATTGGTTCACATTCTCTGTGGATTTCAAGTTTAGGTTGTTCGTTTTTCTTGATTCTCTGTATAACAAAGATGATGATTTCCACACTTCAATCAAGAATGTCCTTGTAAGTAGGGTTTTTATTTTACTTTATCTTTGCATTTAACTCATCTTTTTAGGCTACGTGTATAATCTGTATCACTAATTTTTGACAGCCTTTTTCTTTCTTGTCTCCCTTTTTTCATCTTTAGATCAACAACTTTGTAAGACTATGGCAGATTATATTCAAAACTGAAGAGAATATATTCAAAAACTTTTCAGTAATGTATGCAAAGGTTCCAAAGCAAGCCAACGCGTAAGTTTACAACTTCTATATCATTTAATGGTTCAACTTGCTGATTGTTCTTTTATTTGTTAAATACATATTTCTGAACTTTTCATTGGCTTTTATGTGTGTTATTCGTAGTGACGATTGCGGAGTGTTCACTATGAAATTTATGGAGATTTTCAAACCAGAGGTGGACACATGCTCATTATTTTCCAAAGAAGATATTATTCATATCAGGATTCAGTTTGCCAACCAGATCTATTTCTGCAAAAGGAACAATGTGGATAAATCAGTTGTTGTCAACTACAAGATTCAGGTTTATATTTATTTTTTGGTGTTGTTTTAAAATCCTTTTATATGGTTCATAGTAGTTCATTTATAGGAGTCCTTTCTTCTTTTTTTGCAGGCATAGGTCTGTTTTTCTGTTGTATTGGAAAGAAGAAGTAGATATATATTTGTCATATGTAAATTTATAAGAACTCTCCATTAGTCATTGCTGTACTTATTTGTCTTAGTTTCCTGGAAGACTAAACTAGTATACTCATATATACTTTGATTCATTTCATTTTTGCAGTACCCTCACTTTTATTCTTCTCATTTTTATTTTCTTGCCACGTTATATTTTCTTCTATTTTTTGGGGGTTTTTTTTTAGTTTTTTTTGCGTATGGGGTAATCTGGGGTAACTCCGCCTATCCATCATTTTTTTGCTTCTCTATATTGGATAGCCGGTTCCAAGCCCGGATAAAGGAGGAGGACCCCTAATCATTCTATTGTTTATTTCAGTTGATCTATTCATATTTTCTTCCTTTTTTTGTTTTTACCAGATTGTGCTTTTTCGTGTTCTTCCCTTTTCTTTTATTTTTGAACGAGGTCGCCGCATGTACTTGATACGTCTCCGACGTATCGATAATTTCTTATGTTCCATGCCACATTATTGATGTTATCTACATGTTTTATGCACACTTTATGTTATATTCGTGCATTTTCTGGAACTAACCTATTAACAAGATGCCGAAGTGCCAGTTGCTGTTTTTGGTTTCAGAAATCCTAGTAACGAAATATTCTCGGAATTGGACGAAATCAACGCCCAGGGGCCTATTTTGCCACGAAGCTTCCAGAAGTCCGAAGAGGAGACGAAGTGGGGCCATGAGGCGCCCAAACCATAGGGCGGCGCGGCCCCCCCCCCTTGGCCGCGCGGCCCTGTGGTGTGGGGCCCTCGTGCCGCCTCCTGACCTGCCCTTCCGCCTACTTAAAGCCTCCGTCGCGAAACCCCCAGTACCGAGAGCCACGATACGGAAAACCTTCCAGAGACGCCGCCGCCGCCGATCCCATCTCGGGGGATCCAGGAGATCGCCTCCGGCACCCTGCCGGAGAGGGGAATCATCTCCCGGAGGACTCTACGCCGCCATGGTCGCCTCCGGAGTGATGTGTGAGTAGTCTACCCCTGGACTATGGGTCCATAGCAGTAGCTAGATGGTTGTCTTCTCCCCATTGTGCTATCATTGTCGGATCTTGTGAGCTGCCTAACATGATCAAGATCATCTATCTGTAATTCTATATGTTGCGTTTGTTGGGATCCGATGAATAGAGAATACTTGTTATGTTGATTATCAAAGTTATATCTATGTGTTGTTTATGATCTTGCATGCTCTCCGTTACTAGTAGATGCTCTGGCCAAGTAGATGCTTGTAACTCCAAGAGGGAGTATTTATGCTCGATAGTGGGTTCATGCCTGCATTGACACCTGGGATAGTGACAGAAAGTTCTAAGGTTGTGTTGTGATGTTGCCACTAGGGATAAAACATTGATGCTATGTCTAAGGATGTAGTTGTTGATTACATTACGCACCATACTTAATGCAATTGTCTGTTGCTTTGCAACTTAATACTGGAGGGGGTTCGGATGATAACCTGAAGGTGGACTTTTTAGGCATAGATGCAGTTGGATGGCGGTCTATGTACTTTGTCGTAATGCCCAATTAAATCTCACTATACTCATCATGATATGTATGTGCATGGTCATGCCCTCTTTATTTGTCAATTGCCCAACTGTAATTTGTTCACCCAACATGCTGTTTATCTTATGGGAGAGACACCTCTAGTGAACTGTGGACCCCGGTCCAATTCTCTATACTGAAATACAATCTACTGCAATACTTGTTCTACTGTTTTCTGCAAACAATCATCTTCCACACAATACGGTTAATCCTTTGTTACAGCAAGCCGGTGAGATTGACAACCTCACTGTTTCGTTGGGGCAAAGTACTTTGGTTGTGTTGTGCAGGTTCCACGTTGGCGCCGGAATCCCTGGTGTTGCGCCGCACTACATCCCGCCGCCATCAACCTTCAACGTGCTTCTTGGCTCCTCTTGGTTCGATAAACCTTGGTTTCTTTCTGAGGGAAAACTTGCTGCTGTGCGCATCATACCTTCCTCTTGGGGTTCCCAACGAACGTGTGAGTTACACGCCATCAAGCTCTTTTTCTGGCGCCGTTGCCGGGGAGATCAAGACACGCTGCAAGGGGAGTCTCCACTTCTCAATCTCTTTACTTTGTTTTTGTCTTGCTTAGTTTTATTTACTACTTTGTTTGCTGCACTAAATCAAAATACAAAAAATTAGTTGCTAGTTTTACTTTATTTGCTATCTTGTTTGCTATATCAAAAACATAAAAAAATTAGTTATTTGCATTTACCTTACTTGATTCATCATGTTTCCTTTTAATTTTACCACGAAAGACATACCGGTAGGACGTGGGTCTATAATTGGGAGAAATAATATAGAAGAATTCTTCAACCATGTTAGTACCATTGACGATTTTGAGGATAGACACTTGGTAGACCTTGCCCCTACCTACGAAATTGCTGCTGCCGCTTTAGTTCGCATGTTGGAAACTAAATTTGTTAATCTCAATCCTATAATCCAACACATGTTTCTCACACTTGGTGATATGGAAGAAGGAGAAAAGAAAGATTTTGTTTTAGAAACCCTTCTTAGAGAATTTGGTGGTATAGCGAGAGAGGCTAGAAAGGTCTTTGCTAAATTTAATATGCTTGGTTCTTACACCAATTTTGTTAGTCTCTTTGAAAAGATGGATATGGATAGAATAAAGTACACTAATAATATTAATGATGGAGGGGAGATCAAAGCACCAATACCATCTAAACTCTTAGCTATGAATGATGCACTAGAAAATAACTATGCTTGGCTTGTTCCTGAAAATTTGTTTGATGAGAGTAGCACGCCTAAGACTAATGAAAAGGGAGATGCTAAAACTTATGTATCTAATATACTATGCCTGGTTGAGAAAAATCCACACCCCGCTGTAGAAGTACCACCCTTCGATAATACTTGATACACACTTTCTGCGCCTAGCTGAAAGGCGTTAAAGAAAAGCGCTTGTGGGAGACAACCCATGTTTTTACCTACAGTACTTTGTTTTTATTTTGTGTCTTGGAAGTTGTTTACTACTGTAGCAACCTCTCCTTATCTTAGTTAAGTGTTTTGTTGTGCCAAGTAAAGTCGTTGATAGAAAAGTAAGTACTAGATTTGGATTACTGCGCAGTTCCAGATTTCTTTGCTGTCACGAATCTGGGTCTACCTCCCTGTAGGTAGCTCAGAAAATTAAGCCAATTTACGTGCATGATCCTCAGATATGTACGCAACTTTCATTCAATTTGAGCATTTTCATTTGAGCAAGTCTGTTCGCCTAATAAAATTCGTCAATACGAACTGTTCTGTTTTGACAGATTCTGCCTTTTATTTCGCATTGCCTCTTTTGCTATGTTGGATGAATTTCTTTGATCCACTAATGTCCAGTAGCTTTATGCAATGTCCAGAAGTGTTAAGAATGATTGTGTCACCTCTGAATATGTTAATTTTTATTGTCACTAACCCTCTAATGAGTTGTTCTAAGTTTGGTGTGGAGGAAGTTTTCAAGGATCAAGAGAGGAGTATGATGCAACATGATCAAGGAGAGTGAAAGCTCTAAGCTTGGGGATGCCCCGGTGGTTCACCCCTGCATATATCAAGAAGACTCAAGCGTCTAAGCTTGGGGATGCCCAAGGCATCCCCTTCTTCATCGACAACATTATCAGGTTCCTCCCCTGAAACTATATTTTTATTCCATCACATCTTATGTGCTTTGCTTGGAGCGTCGGTTTGTTTTTGTTTTTTTGTTTTGTTTGAATAAAATGGATCCTAGCATTCACTTTATGGGAGAGAGACACGCTCCGCTGTAGCATATGGACAAGTATGTCCTTAGTTTCTACTCATAGTATTCATGGCGAAGTTTCTTCTTCGTTAAATTGTTATATGGTTGGAATTGGAAAATGATACATGTAGTAATTGCTATTAATGTCTTGGGTAATGTGATACTTGGCAATTGTTGTGCTCATGTTTAAGCTCTTGCATCATATGCTTTGCACCCATTAATGAAGAAATACATAGAGCATGCTAAAATTTGGTTTGCATATTTGGTTTCTCTAAGGTCTAGATAATTTCTAGTATTGAGTTTGAACAACAAGGAAGACGGTGTAGAGTCTTATAATGTTTTCAATATGTCTTTTATGTGATTTTTGCTGCACCGGTTCATCCTTGTGTTTGTTTCAAATAAGCCTTGCTAGCCTAAACCTTGTATCGAGAGGGAATACTTCTCATGCATCCAAAATACTTGAGCCAACCACTATGCCATTTGTGTCCACCATACCTACCTACTACATGGTATTTTCCGCCATTCCAAAGTAAATTGCTTGAGTGCTACCTTTAAACAATTCAAAATTTATCACCTCTGATTTGTGTCAATGTTTTATAGCTCATGAGGAAGTATGTGGTGTTTATCTTTCAATCTTGTTGGGCAACTTTCACCAATGGACTAGTGGCTTCATCCGCTTATCCAATAATTTTGCAAAATGAGCTGGCAATGGGATTCCCAGTCCCAAATTAATTAACAAAAATAGACACTCCTCCATGGTATGTGATTGTTGGACGGCACCCGAAGGATTCGGTTAGCCATGGCTTGTGTAAGCAAAGGTTGGGAGGAGTGTCATCATAATAAAACTAAAATAAAAAGGCACTTCTTCATGGTATGAGATTGTTGGCAGGCACCCGAGGATTCGGTTAGCCATGGTTTGTGAAAGAAAGGTTGGAAGGAGTGCCACCCAAAAATAAAATAAAATGGGAGCCGCTCTTTGAAGGTTTGTCTGGCAAGGGGGTTAGAGTACCCGCTACCATTCGTTGACAACAACATACACCTCTCAAAACTTTACTTTTATGCTCTCTATATGTTTTCAAAATCAAAGCTCTAGCACAAATATAGCAATCGATGCTTTTCCTCTATGGAGGACCATTCTTTTACTTTTATTGTTGAGTCAGTTCACCTATTTCTCTCCACCTCAAGAAGCAAACACTTGTGTGAACTGTGCATTGATTCCTACATACTTGCATATTGCACTTATTATACTACTCTATGTTGACAATATCCATGAGATATACATGTTACAAGTTGAAAGCAACCGCTGAAACTTAATCTTCCTTTGTGTTGCTTCAATGCTTTTACTATGAATTATTGCTTTATGAGTTAACTCTTATGCAAGACTTATTGATGCTTGTCTTGAAGTGCTATTCATGAAAAGTCTTTGCTTTATGATTCACTTGTTTACTCATGTCATATACATTGTTTTGATCGCTGCATTCACTACATATGCTTTACAAATAGTATGATCAAGGTTATGATGGCATGTCACTCCAGAAATTATCTGTGTTATCGTTTTACCTGCTCGGGACGAGCAGAACTAAGCTTGGGGATGCTGATACGTCTCCGACGTATCGATAATTTCTTATGTTCCATGCCACATTATTGATGTTATCTACATGTTTTATGCACACTTTATGTCATATTCGTGCATTTTCTGGAACTAACCTATTAACAAGATGCCGAAGTGCCGATTCTGTTTTTCTGCTGTTTTTGGTTTCAGAAATCCTAGTAACGAAATATTCTCGGAATTGGACGAAATCAACGCCCAGGGGCCTATTTTGCCACGAAGCTTCCAGAAGTCCGAAGAGGAGACGAAGTGGGGCCACGAGGCGCCCAAACCATAGGCGGCGCGGCCCCCTTTGCCGCGCGGCCTGTGGTGTGGGGCCCTCGTGCCGCCTCCCGACCTGCCCTTCCGCCTACTTAAAGCCTCCGTCGCGAAACCCCCGATGCGAGAGCCACGATACGGAAAACCTTCCCGGAGACACCGCCGCCGCCGATCCCATCTCGGGGTATCCAGAGATCGCCTCCGGCACCCTCACGGAGAGGGGAATCATCTCTCGGAGGACTCTACGCCGCCATGGTCGCCTCGGAGTGATGTGTGAGTAGTCTACCCCTGGACTATGGGTCCATAGCAGTAGCTAGATGGTTGTCTTCTCCCCATTGTGCTATCATTGTCGGATCTTGTGAGCTGCCTAACATGATCAAGATCATCTATCTGTAATTCTATATGTTGCGTTTGTTGGGTTCCGATGAATAGAGAATACTTGTTATGTTGATTATCAAAGTTATATCTATGTGTTGTTTATGATCTTGCATGCTCTCCGTTACTAGTAGATGCTCTGGCCAAGTAGATGCTTGTAACTCCAAGAGGGAGTATTTATGCTCGATAGTGGGTTCATGCCTGCATTGACACACAGGACGATGTGAGAAAGTTCTAAGGTTGTTTTTTGCTGTTGCCACTAGTGATAAAACATTGATGCTATGTCTAAGGATGTAGTTGTTGATTACATTACGCACCATACTTAATGCAATTGTCTGTTGCTTTGCAACTTAATACTGGAGGGGGTTCGGATGATAACTTGAAGGTGGACTTTTTAGGCATAGATGCAGTTGGATGGCGGTCTATGTACTTTGTCGTAATGCCCAATTAAATCTCACTATACTCATCATGATATGTATGTGCATGGTCATGCCCTCTTTATTTGTCAATTGCCCAACTGTAATTTGTTCACCCAACATGCTGTTTATCTTATGGGAGAGACACCTCTAGTGAACTGTGGACCCCGGTCCAATTCTCTATACTGAAATACAATCTACTGCAATACTTGTTCTACTGTTTTCTGCAAACAATCATCTTCCACACAATACGGTTAATCCTTTGTTACAGCAAGCCGGTGAGATTGACAACCTCACTGTTTCGTTGGGGCAAAGTACTTTGGTTGTGTTGTGCAGGTTCCACGTTGGCGCCGGAATCCCTGGTGTTGCGCCGCACTACATCCCGCCGCCATCAACCTTCAACGTGCTTCTTGGCTCCTCCTGGTTCGATAAACCTTGGTTTCTTTCTGAGGGAAAACTTGCTGCTGTGCGCATCATACCTTCCTCTTGGGGTTCCCAACGAACGTGTGAGTTACACGCCATCAGTACTCTCTTCTCGTACATGGTCATTTTTGCCTTTTCCTGTCATTTTGCTTGTAAATGAATTACCAGTATGGTACTTTGAGTATGTGTCGGTTTAGTGAAACAGCCTTTGTGTAATAAGTATATGCAGTACATCAATGTGTGGTAGTGGTCATACGAGTCATTGCAAGGAAGAGGTTGGGGCAAGCCATTTTTGGGGAGAAACGATGAATATGCAAGTACATCATGAAAAGTTGTTCCTTCATGTTACTTTATAACCATTTGTAGAAAAATACATAGGTAACTTATTTCTTTAGTGCGCATTTTCTGTAGTAAACAAGCACCCAAAATGGTCATACAAATAATTTTCATTCAGTACATCATACATATAGTGCAAATGCAGTATATCATTTTTGGATCATACATATAGTTTCCACTTTCCATACAGTACATAATAGTTTCCTGAGTCTCCTGAGTGTTTGCTCTGCTACATGTGTGTTGGGATCAAATGATCTTGAGTTTCCTGAGTTACTTCTCCGCTACATGTGGTCATAGTTATTGTAGATGCTTCTCCGCTGTATGTGCTGGGGATCATTTGAACTTGAGCTTCTTTAGTGGCTTGAACTTGATCTCTTGTTTTCCTCCCCTTCTTTGCTGATTTCTTGGCTGGAGAATTTGTCCCTGCAATCAAACATAAGGTTTAGTTTGGTAATTCTATTTTTTCGGAGTTTGATCTGGTAGCACTATATTTTTTACCTGCACCTGTAGCTTTCGATTTCCTGTTCCTTTTTGGTTTTGTCAAATTGAAAACAAGATGCTTGTTTGTACAGTTTTTCAAAGTGTGTTCACCACTGCCACAATGTGAGCATTTGTACAACTTGTTCTGCTTCATCTTCTCTTTTATTGTGAGCATCCTTGGGCGTCCTCTCGTGTGAGCATGGTCAGGGTCAAGTATATCTATTGTTGCACTTGAACCATCACACAGTGATGCATTGAACAAGTTTGAGACTGTTCTTGTTGATGTGGCATGATCTGTTTGATGTGTTTCTCCAGTGTCTTCAGATACTCTGTCCATTGCATCCATATGTTCTTCTATTCTTTTTGCTTCCTGTATCAGATATTGGCATTTTTCTCTGCTTTTAGATCCTTTTGATACTGTCTGCGTCAGGATTCTTGTTAATAAGCTGTACCTTAGACAATTGTTGTCTATTTCTTCTGGCGCAGGAAGTCTGTAGTTAACTTTTTTGCTCTTCTTTCGCCATCTTTCAATGATGTATTTTTCTGGAATTTTTTCCACTTCAAGGTGCAGCATAACTTTTAGAATATGAGAGCACAAAATGCCATCCTTCTCAAACTTGCAGCAGACGCATGAGTATTCCTCTTTCGGTAAGTTTACTAGCACTATGTAGTTTCTTTGCCTGTACTCTTTTATTTCACAATTGCTTGCCTGGAACAAGACAAAAACTTTGTCTTTTTCCTGCTCTCGAACATGAAGTCTTGTAACATCCTTGAGTGTGTGTTGGAACTTTCTGAAAATTGCAAGGTTGTATAGTCATGAGCTTGTCTTTCTATGTAGTACTTTGTCAAGAATTTAGTTGGTAGGACTTTCTTGTTTTCAACCTTGTTGTCCAACTCATCTTCATTTGTATGTATCGTGTCCATTATTCTCTGATACTCTCTTAGGAAGCTCGTCATGCTAAACTGTGCACCAACTCCTTTTTTGAACAAGGCATTTATTGCTTCACTTCTAGCTGTTGTCTGGATAAATGGGAAAATTTTTGTTTTGAAGTATACTGGGACATACTTCTTTCTGTTGGTCCACATGTCATCAAATACTTTCACGCCTGCAACATTGTGCTTCTCAATCATTTGTGGCCATAATGTTTCAAATTCATGTTCTGTCAACGAGTTATCAATAATGTCTTGCATTTCCTCATACAAACCTTCATTCTCTGCAAATGTTGGTCCATTTTTGTCATCGCAATTTTTCTTCACATGGAACAAACAATTTCTGTGTGTTGCTTTTGGGAAAACAAGCTTAATCGCACTGCCCATGGACCTACACTGATCAGTCATAACTGATTGAGGTTGTCTGCCACCCATAGCTGTTAGAAACTGTCTGAACAACCATTCAAATGTATTTGCTTGTTCATTTATAATGAATGCACAAGCAAACAAATAAGTTTTTCCATGTGGTGATATGCCAACAAATGGAGCAAAGGGCAAGTTGTATTTGTTTGTCAAGAATGTGGTGTCAAAACATATGCAATCTCCATATAGATCATAGTACTGCCTCGCCCTTGCATCCGACCAGAAAATGTTTCTAACCTTATTCTCTCCATCTAGGTCGAGAGAGTAGTAAAAACCAGGTTCTTCAGCTTGTTTTTTGTTGAACCATGTCAGTACCTCCTGGAGATCATTGTGTTTTAGTTCCCTGGTCACACTTGATGCATAGTTACAGACTTTGCGCTTGTTGTATGGAAGCTGCTCCATTCCGCCTCTCATGTGTGCTAAGACTGAAACAATATTCCTTGTTGGAATGTTACATTGCTTCATATGTCTTATTCTTGATTTCTCCTCTTTTGTCATGTAGACATGTGACCGGAAGAACCTACCACCTGGTTCAAGAGGATGATTGTGATCAAGCTTGAGGTTAGTTATTATCCAAACCCCCTTTTTTCTCATTGATGACCATCTCCGCCTTGCAATCAGTCCTTATAAACACCGTTGTTTGTCTCTGTGCCACCACCTGTTCATTTTCAGCATCTGTGTTGTGTCCATGTTTACTGCACTTTACTGTGACCCTTGTTATCTCATTATTTCTCTTCTTGCTTGTTGTGCGATACACCGAGACCACAGCTATAGAAAATCCAGCAGCATAAGAATACATGTTCAAGAAATTGTGTGCCTCCTCCCTTGATTTGAATTCCAGCCCCTTCACTGGCATTAGGTCTTCTATTATTGTTGAACAACCTCTTTCAGTTTCTTTTTCATTATTTTGATCTGTTCCTTGCTCATCATTCTCTAGGAATCTCTCCACATCTTCCTCAGTGATGTTTTTGTTTTGTTCTTCTCCATTTTGACTTGATCTCTCTGAATCATGTATTTTTGCATCGTCACCTTCGCCATTGGTAGCCTTCTTTCCTTCGAGATTGCATGAATTGTCAAAGTCTTGTTTATTTGTCCCATCTTGTTCATTGACTTCATCGAAAACCTAGAAACGAAAGTATGTCCACAATGTTTATTTTTTGTTGTACCTATTTTAACTGATACTATATACTATTTTAAAGATATATTTGTACCTCATCGAGTTGCATGTCGTGAAAGAAGCTTGATTCCCATGGTTTGTCTTCAGTTTCGTCATGCTCATTGTTGTTTTGCATGCCTGGATTTGTTGCTCTCTCAGATGTTCCTTCATCATCCAAGAATGTGTGTCCCTGTAATAACATATTTAGTTAAGCAAGCAATTTTTTTGTCATTTTGGAACATGATTTATATACATAATAATGTTTTTTTTCCTTGTAGCACCTTTATTTTTGCCGTTTTTGATGAGTAGTTCACTTCAATATCGCCATTTAATAAAGACAAGTATGAGAATCCTTGCTGCAAGAATTTTGAAGGTTTAGTTTTTATGCATACATAATTCTCATGAAATAATATAATTTTTTTCTTTTTTTTTGTTGATTGTTTGTACCTGTAATGACATTGATTCATCAAATTGATAATGAGCGTCTGTCATCCCGCTGGCAGCATTGATTATCTGCAGAAAATTATGTAGAACAGATTATCAGTAAAGCAGACAATAAATTATAGTAAAGCACACAATATATTATATTCAGTTAAAGTTTGTCAGTAAGTCAGTTTAGTTTCAGCCTTTACTTTATAATTTCTTCAGTTAGTCAGTAAGTCAGTTTAATTTCCCAGTACCTCTGTTTAGATTTTCTTCAGTATCTCACTTATTTAGTCTTTCTTCATTCTCAGTTTTAGAATTTCTTCAGTTTTTAATTTAGTGGCTCAGTTACTTTCCTAAGTCTGCAGTTCTTCCTCAGTTTTTCAATTACCTCTGTCTCTTAGTAATTCTGTCTTCAGTTCTTAGTTTAGTTTCAGCCTTTAGTTCTTCAGTCTGTAGATTTCTTCTTTGTCTCTTACTTTCTCAGTTTTTCTTTATTCTGTCTTCATTATTTACATTTCTGTTTTCAGTATTTCAGTTTCTCAGTTTTAATCTCTCAGTTTGTATAATCTCATTGACATTTCTGTTTTCAGTATTTCAGTCTGTCAGTTTTAATCTCTCAGTTTGTATAATCTCTCAGTTAGTCAGTAAGTCAGTCTTTCTTCATTTTCAGTTTTAGAATTTCTTGAGTTTAGTTTCAGCCTTTAGTTTATAATTTCTTCAGTTTTCTCAGTTTTCTCCGTCTCAGTTTGTCATTAGGTGCTCGATTTCTCAGTCTCAGTTTTTCCTTAGTATCTCAGTATATATTCTAACTACTTTCTTCTTCGCAGTGGCAGAATGATTACTCCCAGGAAAATATTTTCTTCAGTTCCTCAGTTTTCGATCGTCTGCGTCAGGGCACCAGTTCAGCTGCTGCAAGCCTCCTCAAGGTAGCTCTTCAGTGCTCTATGTCTTCATTTAACTTTGTTCACTCTCTCATTCCTCATTCTCTTATTTTTCAGTTTCAGTCTTTATTTGTAAGTCTTCAGTTTTCAGATATTATTCCTTTGTTATCTCTGTAAATATTCTAACTACTTTCTTCTTTGCAGTGGCAGAAGGATTACTCCCAGGAAAATAAGAAGAAAGAAGTCAAAATGCCCCGCTCCTAGTCCAGCTAGTAGCCGTTGCTTGCCTTGCGGCGCGACGTGTCAGGTCATTCACTATTTCTCTGTCTAATTTTCTTAGTCATTGTTTCTCAATCTCAGTCTGCATTCCCGCAAACCCAGTTTCCTCACCGGCCTACAGGTGCAGTCGTTAGTCTCTGTCAGCCATTGCAATCCTCCTCAAGGTAGCTCTGTGTGTGTATGTCTCTTTCTATTTTATGTGGCACAATGGGGTGCAGCTGGCATATCGTAAAGTATTTTTACTTCATGCTTGCCTTGTGGTCAGGCAGGAAACCTGTAAGGGAGTACAAATCACTAAATCTTAAGAAGCAACTTGGCCCGTAACAAACTGTAGCAGCTTCCATTTGATTAGTGTTATTTTATTCATCAAGCTTTTAGTTTTCTTTTTTTCTGGAAGGAGTTGTCATGCAGTGTAAACTCCTCAAGAATACACTCTGAATTTCAGTTTGAGGAGTCCTAAAGGGATCAGTGATTCTCCTTTGAGTAGTCCTAATGGATATCCCACTCCAAACCAAATGCAGATATTATTGCTATACATTGTCTTTCATTATATCTAGCACTATGCATACATCCCAGAAGTAACTAGTTCACTTCATCAAGGTAGTGCTCAGTTTTTGGAGTTTGTTCAGAAAATTTATGTAGTATTTCACTATCTCAATATCTAAGTTCACTTCTCTGTTTGTCCGATTTCAATTGCTTTTTGAGCAATGGCATTGTATATTTTCTTTGTAAATTTCCCTAATTGATGCACCCCCGACCTACGCCTGCAGTTGCTTTTTTTTTGTCCGCCCGTGTGACACTCCAGATGTTGCACGAATAGGCGCCATCACGATCCCATTGTAGTCTTACTCAAGGTAGCTATCTCTCCGATTCAGTTAGTGATTCTCTCTTACTTTCTAAGTAAGGTCAGTATGTTCAGTTTCTCAGTTTATGATTCTCTCTTCTGTGCGTTAGTGTTCAGTTGTTGATTCACTCAATCACAGTTGCCATACGCTTAGGCATGCTAGGATTTTAGTTACCACATGTCTTATTAATTTATTTATTGATTTCTCGTTTTTTGGCTCAATGTTCAGTTTTCCCAACAGCATGTCAGTTAGCGGCAAACTGAGTACATGACACTTGGTTGATGAGTACTACACTAAGTTTGTCTAGTTCCTTGTGTTAGCATCTATTTGTTCCTGACCTTTGTTGATTGAGTGCAGGTGAATATGAAGTATGAAGGTGATCGCCGAGTGGTTTGAGAAGGCGTTGGAAGTAATCATCTCTGTCTATGCTATTTCCATTTCTACTACGTTGTCCTGATACAGTGTTTTATTCAGTCTTTACTACATCTTCTTGCTCATGTAACTTTCTTGGTTTTAGAACTGCTGCAAATTGAAGCCCAGGAAATGGGAGTCCTCCTGGAAGCATCATAGGCACATTTTAAGGTTGAGCTGTCCTTTGCAGCTAAAATTCCTATGAGCGCCATTTTTGCAATGGCACTGAAAGGTCAGGAATCAGAGCACACCCAGGAAGCAATTCGGGTTATTGATATCATTTTGAGACAGCACCCTGCCAAGCAGTAAGTTTCTTCAGATGTACTTTTGAAGGCCTATTTTCCAATTTGCATGGCTGCTCCCTATCTAATGCATGTATAACTTGTGTTTGCAGGGGCTGCCTGCTAGTTCGCCAATCATTTTTTCACAACAATCCGTCAAACTTTGTTGACTTGGGTGGTGGTGTGCTGGGGTGTAGAGGATTTCACTCCAGCTTCCGAGCCACACAGAGTGGGCTCCCTCTGAATATTGGTATGCTTGTTAGCTCAGTTACTTTGTTATCACATATGGAAGTAGGCGATTGTTGAGTATTTACAAGTACTGTTTTTGCTTGTGCAGATGTTTTCCACAACAATGATTGTGAAACCTGGCCCTCTTGTTGATTTCCTACTTGCCAACCAGAAGGTTGATCACCCGAACAAAATTGATTGGGGCAAGGTAAAATTATTCTTCAACTTGCTCATGAAACATGTCGATCATGCTTTGTATTGATCTATAGCTGTACCATGCTTGACTTTGTAGGCCAAGCGTGCACTCAAGAATTTAAGGATAAAAACAAGCCCAGCAAACACCGAGTACAAGATTGTTGGCTTCAGTGACCGCAAGTGTCATGAACAGATGTGAGTGAGCATATGGGTATTTTTTTAAGTGATGCTTCTTTATTGATTGCATGGACTGGTTACATGGCATCTTTTGAGCAATTAGATGTTCAGTGTTCTGTGCAGTATTCAAAACGACTTAGGAACAGTTCAAACAGTTGTACATCTACTGCCCAAAACACTTAGGGACAAATCAAAACATGCTGCCCCATTTTTTGTTGACAATAATTTTCATTAAACATACCTCAGACTGAATAAGATCTTGATTTGGAAGTTGAGTTTCTTGCTGAAGTTCTTTTCCTTTGTTCTTCCGCAGTGATTGCTCCTCTTTTTCCTCCATCAGTTGCTGATCCTGCTTTTGGATCTAGATCCACGAAGGAGCATGGACTCCCTGGAAGGGGGGTTTGGTTGAAGTGGTTGGAGCACGTGAAGTCGTTTTCTTGCTGGAGAAGAAGATCGAAAAGGTGGGATTCACGTGCTGGGCTGGGAGTCCTTTACTGTACACTCGGATGAGTCCTTTTCATTGCTTGGGCTTTCTCTCATTTTTACTTGTTGGGCTTTTTGATTCTCACACAGAAAGTTCACTCATTGGCAAACGAACGAAAAGGACATCGTAATCAAGTCAGCCCAGAAACTAAAATGTGTCTGTTTAGTTGGACTGAAACAGACAGTTTTGCAAAAACTGATTCATGCTACTACAGTCCAGCTGTCAATCAATGATTGGTCCTCAAAAAGTGTCTGTTTATGAATTGAAAAACAGCTGCCTGTCGTATAGTCACTCCCAATATCTAAACACTATATTAACATTTACACTAGCCAACAGATAGTTACATCACTAACAAATTATCTAAATAAAATAAAATTGGGGAGAAGGCAACGTCGCGGCACTCACCAAACTTGGTGTTGCGGTCAGAAACCCACCGGCGAGCAACGACGGGCAACACAGTAGAGCCGGGAACAACTTAGGGCTGCGGCTGGCCCTGGTCCCTCCGAGCGACGGCCCGCAAAGCCTCCGGCACGCACGTCCGATGCTGGTGCAAGGGCGTGCCACCTGACCTATACCTGGTCAGGAAGGTGATAGAGATGCCTCGCTTAGTTTCCTGCATGGCATACACGTAAACATTAAATACGAGCCTCGATCGGCTCTCAGGTTATCCTGTGAATCGGCTCAAGGAGCCGATCCACCCATGATTCGTACGAGGTGTACGAATATATGGTGGTCCTGCTTGATCAAGATAAAGCTAAAACGATCTACGACGATTTAGGGTTTTCACCGCATAATCGGATCATCCTACTCACGATTGGGCCTCGCGGTCACGTACGGTGATCGTAAGCCGATCCTAGACAAGGCCTAAAAACCAACACGAGGTTGATCCCCGGAATATCCTGTCTAGGGCTAGCAAACTACACCCTACGCGTCGCTGGATCCTCCAACCCTTTGTAAGGCCTAACTATTGCAGATATTAAACTAATCCTTGAAGAACAAGGAGCAACCGTAACGGATCGGATCTACTAAATAAAGACCAAGCGGGGTGTCGCCCCTACACCTAAGATAGGTGTAAGGGCGGCTAGATGTATAAGGGTTGCACTACGACAGCATATGATACGAAGAACAATGCTAACCCTAACACATCTAAGATAACTACGTTGCTCGCCATCAAAAAGGCTTCAGTACGAGCAACGCATGGTAACGAATAAACTTGTACTGCCTAGATCGCAAGATGCGATCTAGGCAGCATGATGCTTACCCGGAAGAAACCCTCGAGACGAAGGAGTTGGCGATGCGCCTAGATTGATTTGTGTTGAACGATGGTTGTTGTTTATTTCATAAACCCTAGATACATATTTATAGTCCGTAGACTTTCTAACGTGGGAATAATCCCAACCGTGCACGAGGCAAACTCTAACTAACCGACACGTAATCTACTATATTACAGATACAAAGGCAACTAGCCCAAACTTTGCATATAAAGGCCGATTCACGTATTTCTTCCATGTAATATTCTTCAAGCCCATCTCGATCGCGGCCCACCTCTGACTCGGTCAAATTCTGGTGATAACACTTGGCTAGTGAGGCGAACGGTGGCGGCATGAGGCGGACATCAACGATATGGGGAGGACCAAGGCGGTGCACGGTGAGGATGGTGACGACACAGGGAGGATTGCGAAGGTGCGGGGAGGGCGTGGTGGGGCGATGGCGTGATGATGTCACGGGGCTGATCGGAGCACATGCAGCGGGGGCGCGAGGGTCGACTGATACGTGCATTTTGCATCATCATTATTGCTACATATATGTTTACTTTTCATTGTCATTTGTCATCATGCACCTTTATTTATGCATTTTTAGTTGATTTTTGGGACTTTCCTACAAAATCCCCTTCATTGGTATTTAGTACATGGGAGGCAGGAAACCTCCTTTTTTCGTATTTTATTTGTTTCAACAATTTCTGGATCACTAAAAATTGAGGCAAAAATACCTAATTAGTTTTTCACCCGGAGAAGGACCGTGAGCGAAAGAAGCACGTGAGGGAAGCCACGAGGGTTGGACGGCCCTGGTGGCGCGCCCAAACATGTTGGGCGTGCCACCCAGGTCCGTTCGCTTCTCGAGCGTCGCCTCGGGTCCCCCTTTATACCAGAGCTTCAGTTTCGTCCAAAAACCTCTGCCATATTTTCTTGAGATTTTTTGAGGTGGCGGCGGAGGCGAAAGTCCTCTCCAACTCCAGGAGAGGCCACCAAAGTTTGGGCGTGGATCGGGCCACCAGGGCCTAGTTTATCGGCGGCCAAAACAAACTTTGGCATGCCTCCGATACTGAAATACTGATGACATACTATAGTTATGTACGCCGCCAGTATTTTGTCCAAATACCAACGACGTGGAACTTTTGTGGTGCGTCACTCCTGTTTTTACTCCTATGGACTATGTCCTACTAGTGCTAGGAAATGTTGCGTATGAAAGGTTTCGCACCAAAGTGGTATGATCTAATTATGCAATTTGTTGAGGGATGGTCTGTTGGAATTAAGGTCAATAACAATATCGGTCATTATTTTCAAACTAGAAAGGGGTCGAGGCAAGGCGATCGCGAATCCCCGTACTTTTCAAAATCATCGTGAATATGTTTGTTATCTTAATAGTGAGGGCAAGAATAACAAGGGGTTCAGAACCGTGACCGCTCCCGCACCCCTGTAACCCTCCCGCACCCCAGCCCTAACCGCCGTCGCCGGTAGCGCCGCCGGGGCAAAGGCCCACGGGGCGTGGCGGCGGCGGGGGCTCCTCCTCGTCGACGCCTGGTGACGGCGGCCCGATCTCCCTCCTCGATGCATCGCGGGCGCGCGGATGAGTCGGGCGGCGGCGGCCTGCGCTGCGCCCCCTTCTCCCGTCAGCTCCCCTGGCGGACGGCGTGTGGGATGGGCGGCGACGGCCAGTGCTGCAGCCTCCCTCCTCCCGTCGGCTCCGCAGCACTCCGGTAGGGGTTGGTGGTGGGCGGCAGCCAGGCTCATGGCCTGCGCCAAATTCCCCCCCCCCCCCCGCCTCTTGTCGGTGAGTGGAGGCGATCTCGGGTTTCACCCGCGACACGAGGTCATCCGGGGCAGCAGCCTTGGGTACGACGGTGGAGGTGGCCCTCTTCTTCGTCGGAGAGGGTCGGCTTGCGGTTGGTGGTGGTGGATCTATCGATCTGTCACCGCGTTCCGGCTGTGAGATAGAGATGCTTGGAAGCCGGCGACGGATTCGCCGGTGGAGGGTTGGTATGGCCAGCCCGGGACGGTCGCCGATGTGGGGGTCCGACCTGAATAAAGGTGGTGGTCCTAGGGTCTCTCTTGCGTGAAGAGGAAGACCTACTGGAGGCCTGGACTCGTGATCTAGCCGCAGTGTTGAGTTCCGGAAGGCTCCGCCGGCGGATGTAACAGTGCTTTTTGCCTGGAGTTTGCTGGATCGGTGGTATTCGGTCGTGCGCACCCATGCTTTTATTCCGACCGATTGGTTCTGGAGGGAGAGGCGCGAAGCTCTTTTTCTGTGTTGACATCAAGTGACTATGGATCCATGATGAAAGTCGGAAGAAGGGAAGTTCATGAAGGCCGGAGGGGAGGACTAGCTCTTGGTGTTCCGGGCTTCACAGTAGTGGTATGAAAGTGGGGGCGACAACACATGTGAAGTTAAGAGTACTACCTTTCAGGGTGAAAATCCAATGTCTTGCCTTAACTGGTTGTGCCTGGCAATGACCTTGTTGGAGGCATTGTTTTGAGAGCGGGGACTATCTTCAGGGTGAAAACCTAAGATCTTTGATCGGACGACGATGGTGTTAGCGCACTGTTCCCTTCTTGGAGGCGTCGTTTTTGGAGAGTCTGTATTTCAGGTGTTGTTTTGGCGGTGGATGTATTGCTGTTGTTAGGCCCGAGATGCTGTAGCGGGACTTTTGTTTCTTAGTTTTCTTTTCCTTTTTTTGGCTGTGTGCATCCGTAGTGCCATTAGGGTGGTGCGTTGTTGCAGAGGCTGGGTGTAATTTGTATCGTTTTGATATCAATATATTCCCTTTATCGAAAAAAAATAGTGAGGGCAATAGAAGATGGTCAAGTAGGTGGAATCATACCCCATCTAGTTGAGGGTGGAGTGTCCATCCTACAGTATGCCGGTGGCATGATCTTATTTATGGAACATGATTTTCAGAATGATGTTAATATGAAATTAATTGTCTATCTTCTATCAACTTCTGGGGCTTAAGAATTAGTTTTCATAAGAGTGAGATGTTCAATTTCGGAAAGGCCAAAAAGATGGAGAATAAATACAAGCAATTTTTTTTGGATATGTTGTTGTCTCTCTTCATTTTCGATACATAGGTTTCCCTGTCCATCATAGAAGATTATCTTCTATCTCTAAATAGCAATCCCCCACTAGGAGGAATTCTCTGCAATTTCATGAAGCCACGTCACCCCTATTAGTTTGGCAGCCACCGATCGAGCAGTTTCCGTTCTCTGTTAGCAGCCCCATTCATTATCGATTTATCTTCTTCAAGTGCATGCACAAATTATGAGCCATTGTTGTCGTCTCCCATCCCCAATCCACACATTGATTATCATCCGTTTCACCTCCCATCATGCAGCATTTACCGTCCTGCCGTTTCCCCCTCTATCTCCTTCACACCCGTCCTCAATATGAGCGAGCGACCAACCTGCCGCGTTTTATTCGTGTCGTCCCTCGCTTCCTCGCTGCAGCTGATGAGGATGGGGAGACGGCGCAGTTGCATGACATTGTCCATGATCTCACTTCAGAACCACCAAGATGACGGGCGCAAGGCGCGGGCAGCTAGCATGGCGTTCATGCGGCGGGGGTCAGTGCTACGGCGGCCGGCAGAGGTGCTCATGGTATTCGCGGCGGCAAGGCACTGCTACCCCCCGGAGGTGGTCGTGCGGCTACGCAGGAGGAGTTGAAATCGGGCGAGACCGGGCTGGCGTCAAGAAGGCCAAGTTCATGTTTCTCACGTTTTCCATGACTGAATTTCACTCAAGCGTCTCCAGTCTGCAAAACTATTCCTCTCATAACATTCGTGTTGATAGTAAGTTTGAGTGGTGTTGGTCTCGATTTATTTTCTTGAATCGGCTTCGCTTCTTACTGTCTACGTGAGAATCTAACTTTTGTATTGTTACTACCACTGAATTGCTTGCAGGAGGTATCAGGTATAGGTTGCAGACAAGAGAAGCTAACATATGCGTGCGGTAGAAGTTTTCCTACCTTCGAAATCAGTTTTTTCTTTCAACACTGACCCAGAATTCTTTTCACATATTAGGTATGGGTTGCAGACAAGAGAAGCTAACATATGTATGCGGTAAAAGTTTTCCTATCTCTAAATCAGTTTTTTCTTTGAACACTGAACCAGAATTCTCTTCACATACTAGATCTTTCTTTTTTTTCTTTATTGTGAATCGGCTGCCTCACGTGATAACTTTATTTCAAATAATCTCCTAGGTAGTTTTGTAAATTTTATGAGTTGACTTCCATCTTCTTCCTTCTCATGGTCTAACTGGTGTCAACTTCTTTGATTCTTCAGATGTCCAAACTGGCCGCCATCGGAAGCAACCGGTATTCAGTTATATACCCATATCCCCACTCTCTTTTACATAAGCATCACAGACGTAGGATCTGCACATTGCTTACCACAGCCACTTGACAAATTTGGTACAACATGCATCGAGTTGCAGTCAATAGCATATGCGGATTGATGTAGTTCTTTTTTTGTGATCTGAGGTTGGATTTTCAGGTTCTTCAGGTATGTAGGAAGGAAGGCTTCTCTTGCGGGATCTGAGTAGCACCATTTCTGGTTTGCGCTGTTGTTATAGGCTGCATACCACAACCCTTTGTATTATAGTATTATTTTGTTTACCTCCTATTGTTTTATTTTGCTGATATTTTTTTATTTGCATAACTATATAAAAATGAGCATGAATAATGGCTGAGTTTGTCTGTGGGAAAAGAAGCACTTCAGAATTGTTGTACACTCCTATAAAAATATGTTGTACACTTTCGCTTCAAAGCACTCCAGCTATTGTTCAGAAGACAAATTATTGTTGTACCTCAGTTCATCTGTCACGGACGTTGGGCTTTTCAGCACTGACATATATCATGTCACATGTTCAGTTATTCTTCCCATAGCACCTGCGTTTGGCACAAGCACCAGCAAGAAGATCCGAAAATGACTACATAGAGCATTATCCAAAAGTGTAACGCATTTGCATACATATTTTAGTGTGCATCCATGAATTTACATGGTTCCACTGGTGGAAAAAGGGCCTTTGGTCGCGGTTGGCAACTGCCATTAGTCGCGGTTGCGCAACCGCGACCAAAATAGCGCGACTAAAGGCCCCCCCTTTAGTCGCGGTTCCTTACGAACCGCGACTAAAGGCCCGTCTACGTGGGCCGCAGGCGAGAGCCAGGGCGGAGGACCTTTAGTCGCGGTTCTTCTGGCCAACCGCGACTAAAGGCCTCCGCAGGGTTTAGGGTTTAGCCCCCCCTCCCCCTAAATCTGGTTTCTTTTTAATTTGTATTGTTTTATTTCTTTTGGGTTTTAATTTTGAAGGAGTTTCACATATTCTACGGTACTACATACATGCATATGAATGTACAATTTCAAACAAATTTGAAATTAGAACCAAAAAGAATTCAAGAGGAATATACAATATATATTCAATATCGGATGACCATATACAATATATATTCAATATCGGATGACCATATACAATTTTGAACAAGTTTCCATCCATAATTTAGTGCATATGAAGTTCTACGTCATCGTAATGGTGTTCTCCTCTAGGATCGATGACTTCCCTCGCCAACCATCCAGCTAGTTCCTCTTGAAGTGGTCGGAAGCGAGCTTCTGGACTAAGCGTCTTCCGGAGGTTATTCCTCATGATGTTGTTCTCACACTTCTGGTCCCGCTCATTGCAGTATCTCCGGATCCTCTCACAAACATAGTATCCACATAGATTGGTCCCCGGTGGCTGAATATCCCCAGTCGTCCGCACTGCCATTTTAAATTGTAGCTCTTTTTTGAATTCACCGACCTTTTTATCTACGAACCGTCTCCAAACCCTACGAGGCAAAGAAAATTAAATGAACAAGAGAGTTATTAATTAGTTACTTGATATTAGAAAATGATGAACGAAATAGGCCGATCGATATAGAGCGCAAATGAATGAAAATAATTACTTTTGCATCATTTTTCTCATGTCGGCCCAAAGCGCCGGATCCATATTCAGAGAGTCGTGGACGAGAACTGTGGAGGTGTGAAATTGAATTACCATAAGAATCCAGTGGAACCTGCGGACACGATACATGCACAATCATGCATAACTCATCGATTAGCCACATACCATGCATGGAGTAAACAAAAGAGAATGTGCTCAAGACAGAAACACTCACCCAAAATGGTAAGGAAATAGAATATCACTTTTGAGTTCCTGTTTTCTAAAAAACCGCCACAGGTCATCCTCCACGTCGTCGGGGTGGTGTTCTAACACATATGAATTAACGATTTGTGGGTCAATGAACCCAACATCATGGATGTTCCTTATTCGCATTTCCCGCTTCTTCATTCTGCATAATAGCGTACACAACAAGATAGTTAGGACAATATATATATATATATATATATATATATATATATATATATATATATATATATAGTGCAGGCAATGAACGAGATGGGGTAGAAATTAATAAATCACTTACAGAACGTAGCAACTGATGATAGATTTGTCGAGGTCGCGCAGATTGAACAGCTGGAACAATTCACTCCGATGAATTTGTATATAGTAATGTTTGAAGTGATGCTCATATCTAACTTCCGCATAAATATAGTCTTTGGCGTTTTTAAGTTTTATGTAACCCTTGTACCAATTTAGCAGACCTTTCATTTGTCGAGGTAGATCCTCTTCCTGCGCAGGCTCGACGAGAGGGCCATTCTTCACATATGTAAATACTACGTCCTTCATTGGCGCCTCATCAAGGCCTAACAGTGCACGAAGAGTGATACCTAAGTCGGCCGCTTGTTCTCTGGCACTCGTTACAGTCAATCCATGTGCTGCCGCAGCTGCTATGATATCGGGGGCATCCGGACCGGCGGCTTGCACTATGAGCAGGGCGATCGTTTGTTTACTTTGTTCCCCGAGCTGCGCAACTTCTTTCCCCCTTTCTAATTTTTTCTCGGCCTCCTCCAAGGCTTTCTTCTCCGCCAACTCTTGGTTCCTCTTGAACGCGAGTGCTTGCCTACGAAGTTCACGTAAATAGTCGTCAGACAGATTCTTCGCGGCTTGGGACGGTGTGTTCAAAAATGACTTAGCCCAGCTCTTTTCCTTGTCAGAAAATACTTGCTTGGGCTCGGGCTCTCTTTTCTTCTTGCAGTCCGCCTTCCATTTCTCATAATCAGCAGCCGCGTGTGCGTCGACTTCCTCGGCACTACGTTCCCAAGGCCTTGTGGGGAGAGGCTTCAGTGATGGCTCTGGTATCTTTGTGGTTCTAGGTACATAAGGGTCCGGGTTAATAACCCAGGACTGCTTCTGCTTCTTCGCCGGAGGTGGATTGGGGGGCAGTGTCTGATCACCCGCCGGACGAGGACTGGGGGGCGGCGTCTGCTTACCCGCCGGAGGTGAATTGGGGGGCGGCGTCGGCTGACGTGAAGGAGGTGTAGGTGAAGCACCACCACCACCACCGCCACCGCCACCGTCACCGCCACCGCCACCGCCACCGCCACCGCCACCACCACCACCGTAGGGGGGTGGACTTGTTGGCGCCTCGCCTGGAAACTTGATAAATTTCTTCTGCCATAGAATGAACTGGCGCTTGACATCTCCAAGTCTTTTCACCCCTTCAGGTGTAGTAATGTCAATGTCCAGGTCCTCAAACCCTTGGACTATCTCCTCCACCGTGACACGAGCATAGCCATCTTGAATGGGGTTGTTGTGGTGGAGTGCTCCAGGTGGTAAAGCACTGCCGATGGCTACCTTCATTGACATGTTCCCGATAGGATAATACAGATGACATGCTTTCATCTCCTTTATATCGTCCACGGGGTAGCGAGGAGGCTCCGGTGCAGTAATTTCGACCACCAGAGGCTCCGGTGCAGTAATTTCGATCGTCGGTGCACCCGCCGGTGTGGCGTCCGTGGTAGCCACGCTGCTACGTCTCCTCTGCTGGCTTCAGAGATCCCTTGGATGATCTTCATGCTTTGCGCCCGAGCTGCATCTCTTTCGGCTACTAGTACACTCACGGTTTTCTTCATCACATACATTTCCGTTACCAAGCTGCGCCACAACATCTGCATCCCGATCCATCTTTCTCTTACGGCTTCTCAGCAACCGTACGGGTCATCGTTCTGGGGGAACCCTACTTTCCACGGAATGGGCCCCATGCCTCGTACACGTCCTCCGTGTTCAGGATTCCCGAGGGCTTTTGTCAGGGCGTCGTTCTCTCTGTTGAACTTGATCCTCCCCTCTTGAGCATCCCTCATTGCCTCAATAAGCTTTTGGGTGGGTTTAATTATTTTGCCCTGATAAACACACTCCCCTGTCTCCGGGTTCAGCGATCCCCCATGCCCGTACCACCAGCTTTTGGCCCTTGGGTCCCATCCCTCCGTGCACAGACGGATTCCTCGCGCCCTCAGCTCGTTCTCCATCTTCTCCCACTTAGGCTGCCAAAAGCGATACCCTCCTGGCCCCATAATATGATTGTACTCCTTCTTGGCCGCATTCTCCTTATTTTTTTTCGATATTTCAAGGAACTGCTCCGATTTCTTTTGCTTCACAAATTCTGGCCAATCATGTTGCAGTTTCTCATATTGTCCTTTGAAATCCGGAGTCTTGCCCTGCTTGACAAAGTCATGGGCTAGATTTTGCTTGTATTTCCGGAATGCGTTGGACATCTTAGAAAGAGCGAACTGTTTGACTAGCTTGCACCTCTCCTTGTTTTCCTGAATCTTGTTACCCTTCTCATCGTATTTGCGGTATTCCGGAGGTAGAACGAAATGTTCCATAAGCTTGTTGAAGCAATCTTTTTTTGTTCTCTTATCGACAAAAGTGAAACCAAGACGTGCCTTCTTTGGCTCATTCCACTCCTGGACGGTGATCGAGACGTTGTCTCTAACAACGGCTCCGCATTGGCTGATAAACTTGGTGGCGTTCTTGCTGGGCTCCAGCGGCCTGCCGGTTTCTTCCTCGACAACCTCGATGGTGCATGTTTCGTTTGGTTTCATCGTCTTGGTTGCGCGCGGCGGTACTTCGTTCGGCAGTACTTCGGGCGTTGGTACCTTTGGCGGCGGCGGTACTTCGTTCGGCAGGCGAGGGCGGCGGCGAGGGTCGCCGGCGAGGGTCGACGGTGCGAGAAGAGGACGGCAGGGCGGGGCGGCGGCGTCGTTGGCGGCGGGGCGGGGCGGCGGCGTCGATCGTCTTGCAGAGAATTCGTGCGGAGAAGACGAGAATGGAGGCGACGGTTCGGGCGCGAGTATTTATAGCCCCCCCCCCCTTTAGTCGCGGTTGGGGAGGCGACCCGCGACTAAAGGGTACCCTTTAGTCGCGGTTGGCCAGACCAACCGCGACTAAAGGGTATTTCGGCGGGTTTTTCCGTTCCCGCGCGCAGAGACCTTTAGTCGCGGTTGGCGGTCTTTTTTCAAATTACTTTTCTTTTTCAAAATCATAAAATACAAATAATATATCAAAAAATTCAGAAAAATAAAACTAATTCAATTCAAAATATTAAAAATACAAATTATATATCAAAAAAATCAGAAAAATAAAACTAATTCATTTCAATATGTTAAAAATACAAATAATATATCAAAAAATTCAGAAAATTAAAACTAATTCAATTCAAAATATTAAAAATACAAATTATATATCAAAAAAATCAGAAAAATAAAACTAATTCAATTCAAAATTTTAAAAATACAAATTATATATAAAAAAAATCAGAAAAATAAAACTAATTCAATTCAAAATGTTTAAAATACATATAATATATCAAAAAATTCATAAAAATAAAACTAATTCAATTCAAAATCTTAAAAATACAAATAATATATCAAAAAATTCAGAAAAATAAAACTAATTCAATTCAAAATTTTAAAAATACAAATTATCAAAAATTCATAAAAATAAAACTAATTCAATTCAAAAGTTCGTTGGCCCCCTCTTCCCGCCTCTTTCCGCCGACCCCCTCTTCCCTCCTCGTCTTCCCGCCATTTCTTCCCTGTCTTCCCGCCTCTTTCTTCCCGCCAATTGTTTCCCGCCAATTTCTTCCGGCCTCTTTCTTCCCGCCAATTTTTTCCCGTCAATTTCTTCCCGCCACTTTCTCCCCGCCTCTTTCTTCCCGCTCCCATTTTTCCCGCCAATTGTCACTACATATAGGTAGCCCGGCTTGGCCAGCATTATCACATCTCTACAATCTCTCATCACTCTCTCATGGCTTCCACCGCACCCACTCTAACCTACCAGCAGGTGGAGGAGCTTTGCGCCTCGAACTACCCTTGCCCTCTGGGCTACCGCGTTCCTGTCGGCTGGAGCCTAAGCGCCGGCGGCGTGCCGGTCCCTCCCGTCCCTCAGGGTACTGCGCGCCGGGCGGCCATCACGAACCACTACTACCTCGACCTCACGCCGGAGCAGCGGATGAATCCCCGCTGGCATCCTGATAACCAGCATACTTGGGACGCCTTCTTCATCAATCGGCGTGAGAGGGCGCTCGCCAGGTATGAGGAGGACGGTCTGCCTCCTGGAAACTTCCACGAGGCCGGCCGTCGGCTATGGTGGTACGGCCGGACTCTGCAGAGCGTCATGGACTACATCACGGCCGGCGATATCCCCCGCCTGCGCTACCCTCAGTTCGAGCCACGAGCGCCGCCCGACGATAGCGACGACAGCAGCGACGACGACGCCGGCAACTTAGAAGGCGACGACTACCAGTACAACGGCGGCGGCTATGAAGACTACGAGTATGCATATTATACGCCTAGGCAGGAGTATGACTAAATCACTCCAAATTTCATGTATGCAGGAGTATGACTTAGTCACTCCAAATTTCCTGTATGCAGGAGTATGACTTAGTCACTCCAAATTTCATGTATGCAGGAGTATGACTTAGTCACTCCAAATTTCCTGTATGCAGGAGTATGACTGAATCACTCCAAATTTCATGTATCATCAGTGCTATCTCGAGTCAATTGAATCATTCGAAAATGGACACCAAACACATCACGGGTAATATAATTCACATGATTCATTCAACAAAGTTTGGTACAATAAATTATTACACATCATTTCTTCCCTTGTGTCCCTGCTTGCTTACGATTGTGCCGTATCCATGGAGCATCCTCATCATTTAACTTAATGCTTGGGTCGGTGTTCACTTTGAAGGGCGGAATTTCAGCAAACATATTATAATCTTCTGACATGTCTGTCTTGTCCTCCACTCCCACGATGTTTCTTTTCCCTGAAAGAACAATGTGGCGCTTTGGATCATCGCATGATGTACTGATCGTTTTCTTATCTTTCCGTTTCCTCGGTTTGCTACTCATGTCTTTCACATAGAAAACCTGAGCGACATTTTTCGCTAGGACGAATGGTTCGTCAAGGTAACCAAGATTGTTGAAATCCACCATTGTCATTCCGTATTGCTGGTCCACCTTTACCCCACCTCCTGTTAGCTTGAACCATTTGCACCGGAACAAAGGGACCCTAAAGGAGGGTCCATAGTCAAGTTCCCATATTTCCTCTATGTAACCATAATATGTGAACTTTTGCCCATTCTCGGTTGCTGCATCAAAGCGGACACCACTGTTTTGGTTGGTGCTCTTTTTATCTTGGGCGATCGTGTAAAATGTATTCTCATTTATCTCGTACCCTTGGAAAGTCGTTATAGTCGAAGATGGTGTCTTGGCCAACATGTACAGCTGATCTACAACATGATCGTCACTCATTAAATGTTTTCTCAACCAACTGCCGAAAGTTTCCATGTGGGCCTTCCTAATCCAGGATTCAGGCTTCCCAGGGTTGTCCGAGCGTAAAATATTCTTGTGTTTCTCAAAGTACGGAGCCACCAAGCTGGAATTGGTCAGAACTGTGTGGTGTGCTTCAGTCAGAGAATGGCCATCCATACATATCGTTGATTTCCTTCCGATCGTGCCTTTTCCACTTAGTCTCCCCTCGTGCCGCGATTGAGGAAGACCAATCGGCTTAAGGTCAGGAACAAAGTCAACACAAAACTCAATTACCTCCTCATTTCCATAGCCCTTGGCGATGCTTCCTTCTGGCCTAGCACGGTTACGAACATATTTCTTTAATATTCCCATGAACCTCTCGAAGGGGAACATATTGTGTAGAAATACAGGACCGAGAATGGAAATCTCATCGACTAGGTGAACCAGGAGGTGCGTCATAATATTGAAGAAGGATGGCGGGAACACCAACTCGAAACTGACAAGACATTGGATCACATCGTTCTGTAACCGTGGTAGAACTTCTGGATTGATTACCTTCTGAGAGATTGCATTGAGGAATGCACATAGCTTCACAATGGCTACTCGAACATTTTCCAGCAGGAGCCCCCTCAAAGCAATCGGAAGCAATTGCGTCATAATCACGTGGCAGTCGTGAGACTTCAGGTTTTGGAACTTTTTCTCCGCCATGTTTATTATTCCCTTTATATTGGACGAGAATCCTGACGGGACCTTCATACTGCTCAGGCATTCAAAAAGATGACCTTCTCTTCTTTGGTCGGAGCGTAGGCTGGCACGACCTTGAAACCGTTCCGGATGCCGGTCATCCGGGTCTTTCAAACTTTGCTGGTCCTGCCGTGCTTCCTTTGTATCATTTGACTTCCCATACACGCCCAAGAAGCTTAGGATGTTCACGCAAATATTCTTCGTAACGTGCATCACGTCGATTGCAGAGCGGACTTCTAGGACTTTCCAATATTCTAGCTCCCGGAATATAGATTTCTTCTTCCACATGGCTACGTGCCCGTCAGCTCCCTTCGGAACTGATTGTCCGCCAGGACCCTTTCCAAAGATGACTTTCAAATCCTTGACCATATCAAATACCTCAGCACCAGTGTGTTCCGCAGGCTTCGGCCGGTGATCAGCCTTGCCGTTGTAATGCTTGCCTTTCTTTCTTACTGGATGACCTTTCGGAAGAAATCGACGATGCCCAAGGTACACGTTCTTCTTACAATTTGGCAAATGTACACTTTCAGTCTCATGTAAGAAGTGCGTGCATGCATTGTATCCCTTATTTGACAGTCCCGAAAGGTTACTAAGAGCAGGCCAATCGTTGATGGTTACGAAAAGCAACGCTCGTAGGTCAAATTCCTCTTCTTTGTGCTCATCCCACACACGGACACCAGGTCTGCCCCACAGCTGTAAAAGTTCATCAACTAATGGCCTTAGGTACACATCGATGTCGTTGCCGGGTTGCTTCGGACCTTGGATGAGCACTGGCATCATAATGAACTTCCGCTTCATGCACAACCAAGGAGGAAGGTTGTAGATGCATAGAGTCACGGGCCAGGTACTATGGCTGGAGCTCTGCTCGCCAAAAGGATTCATGCCATCCGTACTTAGACCAAATCTTATGTTCCTTGCGTCAGCTGCAAAATCTTTGAACTCTCTGTCGATCTTTCTCCATTGCGTTCCATCTGCGGGGTGTCTCAACTCCCCGTCCGACTTACGGTCCTCTTTGTGCCATCGCAACAACTTGGCATGCTCTTTGTTCCTGAACAGATGTTTCAACCGTGGTATTATAGGAGCATATCACATCACCTTGGCGGGAACCCTCTTCCTGGGTTTCTGGCCCTCAACATCGTCACCAGGGTCATCGCCTCTAATCTTATAACGCAATGCAGTGCATACCGGGCATTCATTCAAATTCTCGTATTCACCGCGGTAGAGGATGCAGTCGTTGATGCATGCATGTATCTTCAGAACCTCTAAACCTAGAGGGCAGACAACCTTCTTTGCTTAAATGCGTACTGGCGGGCAACTCGTTATTCTTTGGAAACATATTCTTCAACATTTTCAGCAAGTTTTCAAATGCCGAGTCAGCTACACCTGCTTGTGCCTTCCATTTCAGCAAATCCAGTGTGCAGCCCAGCTTTTTCAGACCATCATCGCATCCGGGGTACAGCGCCTTCCTGTGATCCTCTAACATGCGATCCAAATTCTCCCTCTCTTTTTCAGTTTCGCAGCGTCTCCGTGCATCAGCAATGGTCCGACCAAGATCATCAACGGGATCATCACGTGCCTCTTCTTCACCTTCCCCTTCACCTTCCCCTTCACCTTCAGCATCCTCCATGAAAGTATCACCGAAATGAGCAAGATAGCTTTCATCGATGAAATCATCCCCTTCTTCATCTTCTTCCATTATAACCCCTCTTTCTCCATGCTTGGTCCAACAATTATAGCTTGGCATGAAACCGTGCCGAAGCAGGTGCATGTGAACATCTCTTGAGGAAGAGTAACCCTTCTGATTCTTACAGTTAACACATGGACAGATAACAAAACCCCCCTGCTTGTTCGCATTAGCCACTACGAGGAAATCTTTCAAACCCGTACTGAACTCGCCGGAGAGTCGGTTACCGTACATCCATTGTCGATTCATCTGCATTATTATAATATAAAATATATAATTAACCATCATGCATTTGTTAAACTAACTAGCTACAAACAATATAAATTAAACAATGAACTACACACACATGCATATTTTATCAACGACACATCAAAGGTTCAAGTTGCTAACCGCGATCGAGGAGGAAAAAATAAATGAGAAAGCTCAAGTGTGGCTCCAACACTTCATATCATGTTTGTTTCATGCTCTTGGGGCATTTCATCAAACACCTTATGTGCATAAGAGGAACCAAAAGCAAACCTAACACCCACTTGTGAAGTTTGTGAAGAGAATGGCTCCAAATGGCTAAGTGTTGGCTGCTGGATGGGTATATATAGGGGGGGCTTTAGTCCCGGTTGGCCTGGCCAACCGCGACTAAAGGCCTTCGGGCACCTTTAGTCGCGGTTGGCCTAAAGCCCCCCACGTGCACCGGCTGGCCACCGAGCGCTCTGGGCCCAGGCCTTTGGTCGCGGTTCGCCTCCCGAACCGCGACTAAAGGTCCCATTAGTCGCGGTTCCTATAGCTTCGTGACTTATGGGGCTCACCGGAAGCCTGTTTTTCTACCAGTGTTCCTTGAACTAGGCTCGAACTTAACTTTTCTTATGTGCTGTGAGTATCTTCTCTAAACATGTATTCTCGCAGCAACGCGCGGGGTTTCATCTAGTTAGACAAAGAATGGAACCCAGTGGATACCCGCTTTGAAAAGAAGGTGGGTTGCTAGCAAAGAAAGTTACTATTATATATACGGTGGTTTGTTTGTGCTTATTAATTATTTTCTAATAAAAAATTACCGATATTCATGTAATCTTCCTTAGAGATACCTAAAGGGGTTCGGAAAATATTTGATTTCTATTTATTTCTTTCGGTAAAGTGATCAACTGATCAACGTAAACGAACATATATAGTAACAAGATGGTGCATAATTTGCTGACCCAAAGACCAAGGTAGTCTTGGGATGGAGGTTCTCGACATTAAAAATAAATGTTTTCACAGTAAGTGGATTTACAAACTTTTAAATGAGGGAGGTGTGTGGCAAGAGTTGCTACATAATAAATACCTCTAAAACATTATCACAAGTGACTACCAAACCAACGGACGACTCTCAATTTTGGAAAGGGTTAATGGTAGTCAAAGATGAGTTCTTTAGGCTCATTTAGCGTAGGGAAACGACCACAGTTTTGGGAGGATACTTGGTTAGGGGATGCGTCGTTGGCCAACCCTTCTAAGTATTGTATCAAATTTAGACGAGCCTGAAAATAATAATCACTGAAGACAGCTCCTCGCGTCGCCTCCTCCGGGTGACCGGGGAGCCCAAACCCAAATCCCCGCCGCCACCCCGCCCCCTCCCTGGCTCCCTCCCCTCGTCGCTCCCCGAGGTGCCCCTCGACAAAGCCGGGCGGCGCCTGTGAAGGGGGCGGCGGGGTTTTATGCCCTCTCGGCTCTCGCGCTGTGGCTAGGGAGGAGGGCCGCCACGTTGGGGGCCGGAGGCCGGCGAGTTGGCGCAGCAGCGGGTGAGGCTTGGCCGGGTGTGCGGCGTGCGGCGACGGAGGAGCCTTCGACGCGGCGACGGCTGGACCTGTGGCGGCGGCGCGGGCGTCAGGGCCTGCCCCGGGCCCGATCTGGACCTCATGGGCCGCTGCGCGGGCTGCTCGCGGTGGCTCCAGGCCGCTCGGATGGCGCAAGGTGGGCGAACTGCTGCTGCCTGTGCTGTTCGCTCCGCCTCCCGCGGCAGCCGGACGACGACGGTTTGCGGCGGCGGCGGTTGGGGCTGCTCGGAGCTGGTGCTCGCCGGCGCTGGCAAGCCGGGGCGGCGGCCCCGGAGACGCGGTGGTGGAGGGGTTGGGGCGGCCGGCTTTGCCTCGGCACGGAGGTTGCGCGGAGGACGGCGGATCTCGGGGGGTCTCGGCGCGACGGTCGCGTGGAGGCTGCTCCCAACTTCGTCGGTGTCCCGGTGGCCATGGTGGGCCACTGCGTGTGGCAGGTTGCCATTGTTGGCACCTGCAAGCCCATGGCAGAGGTGAGCCATGGCGCATGGACGGCGGCGCGGCGGCGCGGCTTTTTGGTGGACCGGGCGTTGGTTCCGCAACGTCTCGGGGACGGCGGTAAGTTGGCATGAGGAGCTGGCCTACCGTGCGTGGAGGCCGGAGCGGCGGCTCCGGGAACAAGGCGTGTTGACGATATGCCCTGGCTGTGTGGGCGGCAGGGCATGTCTCCGTGGCGTGGGCGGCGCCCCTGTTGCGGTGGTTTGTGCTCGTTCGGGGTTTGGGCTATCTTTGACAGTGACGGTGTTGTAGGTCTCCGGACGAAAGTCTTGCCCGACTCGGTCGGTGCCGGCAACGACGACGCTCGAGGGCGCCGTTCTCCTCCTTGGAGGCGTTGGCCGTGGAGTCCTCACACACCTCCGCCTATCATTCCGGGGTGAAAACCCAAATCCTGCTGCGCTGGATTGAATGACGGCGGCGTCTCTGGACGTCGTGACCTCCTTGGAGGCGTCATTTTTTGGAATGTTTGGGAGCCACCTCCGGCAATGCCTGACTGCTGCTTGGGTTGACGTTTTCGTGTTCCGTCGGTGCGCGAGTGCCACTGGCTTGCATTGCGGCCTGCCTCACCCCTCGAAGCTTGAAAGGCCTAGCCGTCTCTTTCGGCTCTGACTTCCTTTCCAGGGACGTGGACCGGGCAGTCGCGGCGCTCGCTGTTGCCATCGTGCTGGTGCCATTCGGCGGCGCTCCAGACCTGGTTTATCCAGGTCGTGTGGCCAGGTGTGCGGGTTTTCGCCGGTTTTCCCAGAAAAACTGTGCCGTGCGTGGTTTTCTCTTGTCTGGTTTTCCTTATAAACTGGACACGGTGTTGTGTTTGTATCGGTTTTCGGCCAGTTTCCCTTATAAACTGGCCAAATTTCCCTCTTCTTAATGAAAAGGCAGAGCTCCTGCCGGTTGCTCCAAAAAAAAAAAAAAAATTAGACGAGCCTTAACCAAAAACGATATGGTCTTCAGCAAGATTGGAACTGTTCATTCCTTACAAGTTATGCATATGGCTACTTTCAGAATCCGCAAATGGCCCTGACTGCTGCCGAAGGCGCAACGGACGCATATAGATTATGGATGCAATGTGCTATCTGCAATCAGGTGGCTGACGACTTGTGTTAGACATCTTCATGATGCTTAAGAGCACTATTTTGTTATTTTTTCGTTGGTAGACTTTTATGTGGAAAGAAATACCCTCTTCAGGTTTCTCCCTTGCCGCTCACATCGCCATATCACTCGCAACCAGTGAGCACGAGAACTTGCGCTCCGCGTCACCCCATCAATTCAATCACATTTACCATCGAAAAGCAGAAAATCCATGCCTAATTGTAGAATAATAAAATGACATGACATGGAGAGATACAAGACATAAATTTTGTAATTCAAAGTTTGCAGTCACAGAAGACAAAAATCAAATTAAAATTAGAGGAGGAGTAATCAATGTCTCAAACAAATGGATCGAAAAGTCTCCTGAAGATCGACCGAAAAGTTGATCTGAACTTATTTAACGTACAGGGTGTGAGAGATGAAAATAACAAGAAATTATTGTTCACACTGCAAATCAAACCTTCGCTTCTTTGAAGAAAGGGTGAAAAACATCGCCATATCATATATTGGACAGCTTACAGATATCGGCTCACTCTTTAAGCATGACTCGTATATATATCGTGTGTGTGTGTGTATAGCTCAACGTACGTCCTCGAAAAGAACTCACGGCTTCCGACCACCACCTCCGTGGTCGCCGCACACGCCGGCGTCGAGGGTGTGGTAGTTGACATACCGGCTGGGCGCCGACGGGGGCACTCGGAACCTGCGAGGCATGCACCCGTTGGCCGCCCGCGAGCGGAAGATCGGCTGCCGGCGGTGCAGCCGGGCTCTCAACGGCACCGACGTCGGCGGCGGCCTAACCCTCCCCTCACCGCCGGCCGCCGCAGAAACCACCAGCAGAAGCAGAAGAATGATCATGGGGACATGGGTAGGCATGGATAGATGAAATGCAAGATGGATACTGAGGTGAAGCTAGATGGAAGTCGCAATGGTAAGATCTGTAGGGTTCTTAAAGACACCATAGACAGAGAGAGGGAGAGTGAACAGCTCATGGCAAGCTAGCTAGCAAAGAGAGAGGAGAGACGTTTGCATCGACCTATCGATCCAGATCGTCTTTCTCGTACTCTTGGACTGCTAGGCTGTGTATCCGTGAGGATGCTCGTGCAATGGAGTTATGGCAAAGCTTTGCTTGCCTGCGTGGAGAGGTTGACATGCTGGCGATCCAGGATTGGACTTTGGCATAAAGCAAACAATTAGTTGACGTGTCACATGCATTGTTTCGTTACGTGTAAAGGAGGGAGCACAGCCGCACGGGGGCCTTAAATTAGATCTTAGCTGGAAGATGTGGAAATATCAAATTCAGATCCCATTCGTATATTACACAACTTTCATGAAATATAAGGCAGTCACTTTTTATAAAACCATTGATTAGGATATATCATTAGATTTAGGATAGTGGTGTGAAAATGATATCATTAGTTCAATCAAGAAAATTATTGGTATAATATTAAAGTTCATATTTTAGTAAAATTACTTATAAAATTGGGTGTGTCTAATCCTCCGTCTATTGAGAATTAGCTTAGACCGCTCGGTCAACTGATGTCATCCCATGTTTTTATAGTGTGTGAACCATTTTTTCAATTACAACTCACTTGCAGTTTGGAAATTCAATTGCAACCTAATTAGTAATTGGAAAAATCTAAGTTCCAACTTGATTTGTAACTAAAAAATCCCAGTTGCGTCCCGAAAAAAATCTGAGTTGCAACCCTCCACTTGCAACTTATGAACCGCACAAAATCGCGATGCAAACATGTTGATTGTGAACTTGATTGAGCACCAAGTTTTTTTTTCTTTTTTTTTGAAGCAAACCACGTATTTCATTCATGTAAACAGAAGCACATTACAACACACGCGGTCACGCTCTGGAAGATACCAGAGGGACACGTCACCCGGAACAATTACACAAAAGACCCTGAACAAAAATATGCAAAAAAGCCCTTGAAGGATCTTCTGTGTGCACTTCTATACAGATCCGCACGGTCGATCCGGCAGCCCCTCACCCACCGGCGAGCACAAAGCTCGCGGAGGAGAGGAGCCACCAGATCCACCGCCGGCAGACCGGTCGCCTCTGTAGTCTCCCTTTTGAGCAGAGAAAGGGGAAAGAGAAGAGAGCGACTCCCGCTCGCGGTCGTTGGGGCGTCGATTGAGCACCAAGTTGAGGAGTAACAAATCCGCATAAAATTTGGTGGTCAACTAAGAATATTGGAGACTATATATCGAGATCTACAACATTATCTATTTACGAACTAAGGGGTCTGCAATAAAATTCTAGCAATGCTGATAATATTTGTCAGTGTAATTTTTTTCACATTTTCCGAACTATTATAAAAATTTGAATACTACGCCATGAGAAATACCAATAAAAATTTCTAGCAATGCTGATAAATAAACACTAGAAATGCCGTCCAAAAATTCTAGAAATATAGACAGGAATTTCTGAAATATTTTAGGGTGACCTAGAATATTTATAGTCTTGTTGGTATGTATTTTCCAAAGATAGGTAACATGAATTTTTTTGTTTGGCGACCGCAGAAAGTTCAAGCAAATTTTCTGTCACATTAAGAAAGCGTCCCACCTCACCGGCGCCGGATCGGCGCTTCCCTCGCCCTCCGCCGGCCGCTCCGGCGGCGGGAGGACGGGGGAACACCGATTCGCGCTGTGTATATAGCGTAGGGGTGCGTGTGGTGACCAGCCGGCGGCGTCGTGGTGTTGGAGGCGTCGGCGGTGTGGTTTTGTGGGCGGCAGACCTTCATCTCGTTGCAGGTGCTCCTTGGAGGACCGGCGTCGATCTGCAGTCCCCGTCGACCCTGCGGTTTTGCGGAGCTGCGGGGCTCGTCTTCCCCATCGCTGGATCTCGCGAGACGGCGGATCTGGCTGGCGAAGTTCCTGAGGAAGGTGCTGATGTGATTCAGCGTGGCGATGGCGGCTTCTTCTGGCGTAGATTCTTAGGGATCGGCGCTCGGCGACTTCCCGGTGGCTCTGGGGAGCTCCTGTTCCAAGGCGACGAGGGGAGCTTGAGTGGCGGCGCGCCACCGACGGCGCTGGTGGTTGCTTCCGTAGCCGAGTTGCAGATGGGTTGGACTGTAATCTTTTTTTCTTCTGGGGACCTATCTGTAATTTGTCTGGATTAATATCAGTCTTTTCTCCCGCAAAAAAAAAAGAAAGCGAATTACCATTTTGGTTTTTTAAAAGCAAAATGAGCGAATATCAGAAAAAAGAATCTAAAGCAAATTAAAGGGCGTCGCCTGAAGCTGATCACTGATCACCAGCCACGATTGATGGACACTCGAGTCACATGCGTCGCTAACTCGGGCGTACGTGTACGCGCTTGCTATGCTGGACCAAAATCTCCACGGCTCGTGTGAAAAAAGCTGGCAACACGAAAGGGCCGATTCAACCTGCACCCAAAGGACTCGCGTGAAGAATTAGAACCGACTTATCCCAGGTCGTAAAGCCAGCAAGCCAGTACAGTACGGATAAGATCTAGAGGCTCGACTGTCTCCTCAAGCCAAAAAGGAAGCCATCGTCTTCTCTGGAGAGCGCAGTGTTTGAGGGTCGTCGTCCTTTTCGCCGGTCTGTGAGGTTAGCATTTGTTTCTTTACCATTTTTTTCTGGTTTGGTTGTGTTACGGTTTCATCATGTTTGTTGTATCATGTGGTTGCTATATTAATATAACGAAATAAAAACCTATTTCAAGAAAGAGTTTAAAATATAGCAGCTGCTTCTCCAAAGTGGACCACGGACAGGAGGGGCCATAGAGGCAGCAGGAGTAGCCGGCAGGAGTAGAAACGACCAATGTCTAACAAACAAGACAAGACATCTCGAATGAGAGCGGGACTTCTATCAGATTCCACTGAGGAGTTGGAGGCTGAAAATGCTCGTGGCAGTATTGAGCAACAACAAGGCAGCATGGCTTGCTAACAAGCTGAGCAAACACCAAATATTGCGGCACTCGCATGCCTAATGACTCTTCTCAAGGCAACGAAGCACCTGAATGGATCTCGACAAGTCGCCGCACGATGGCTAGGAGCGAGGCACTTATAACATCTCCCCGCAAGCCAAGCAGGGATGAGACATGGAGAATTTAATGAGACAAGAAGCTTGGAGAGAGCTCGTCATTGAAGAAGATAGGAGTGCCCTATGCTGCTCGGATGGGGAGGCCATCAAACGCTCATGAGGAGAAGACCCTAGTGCCTTTGAGCCTTGGTTTGACGGTGAGTGTGCATAGATCATTTAGCTGAAGAGCTCCACTGGCTGCATTTGGGATGTCGACCTGAAGGAGGAAGATGGCAAGATAGTCATGGACACAGTATGATGGTGAAAGTTTGTTAATAGACATGACTTTATAAAAGGATAGTTTCTGGTATTCAAAGACACTTTACACTAGATCCTTGACGGTTCTGGTATTTGATCACAATAACTACGAGAATATGATAGGTGTGTAGGTTATCACCCACATACTAGTGAGAACTAGCTTGTAGATCCTATTATGTTAGTGAAGTTTCTAAATATTGCCACGCCAATAGTATTACATGTGGCGTGGCAAAAAGATCAACACCACCAGGAACACCAGGAACCATAAATGGTTACTGGTGACGTGCTGATAAAAGGACACGCCGCCGGTAAGTGGGACAAAGAGGTCCGTCCTCCCATAAAATAATGGTGGTGTATCTTAACAGGAACACCACATCAGTGTTTAGTTGATGACTGTTGTGGATATGCTAACTAGGTATAACGCAATAGGCCCTAAATTATGTTAAGCCTGGATGGCCCAAAGATGGTGGTGAGGCCTATGGCTCGATCGGGCAGCCCAGTTGCTGGAAATCAAGAAAGGAGGGATCCAGTCCGAAGACAAGTTGTCCGATCCGGCCCATGGTGAAGGTTGTTCGGATGCGTGATGTACACGACAAGGAATACCCTACGTAGTTTAGGCTTAGCCGTATCCGGTAGGATCTCTACCTTGTAACCCTAGATCTGGAACCTTTATAACCCAGATCTTGGAAGCCCTTGGGGCAGATAGAAGAATAATATAACTCATTGTAATCGTGCACTTATTGCATTATAGTGAATTGCAGCAACACATACGATATCACCGATGTTGCGAGGTCTGAAGCTTCACTTCGGTCAGACACTCGGGGCTACTGATGTGGGCATAACCCTTCGGGTACTCGATATTGCCATACCCGGTGCAAACTATAAAGCTGGACCAACACAACGACTCGACAAGCTGGACCCGCACGCGCCTCAACTTGGACTAGAAGGAAAAAAGACTCCAATACGAATCCTACTAGGAATCTTGTAAACCCTAACTTGGCTGATATATAAAGCAAGGCAGAGGCACCCCTTAGGGACACACAATGAGAAACATAGAACATAGAGGCAACACGCCTAGACATCGCAACCCGCAGATTAGAACTAGACTAGATACAACAACTCCGCCTATGGCGGCCTCCTGTACACATATTTTCATATACTGGATTGCTAGCAGGACGTAGCGATCCTCCACCACGGGGACGTGAACCTGGGTACGTCGTATACCGCCTCGCTCCCGGAACTTCCATCGTCGCCTTTCTCTAAACCCAAGCCCCCATGGTGGGCATTGCCGAGGAACCGCCTCGTCAGCCACCATCTGAAAAGACGACGCCATGTCTGGTCGAGGCCGAGGTTGCGGCCGTGGTCGTGGCCGCGGCAGAGGTGCACACACTCCGTCGCCTACGACGCCGTCGTCTTCATCGCCGGAGATGGACGAGGAGGGGCCCGTGCTGTTCGAGTTCGTCCTCGTCCTCAAGGGCGACCCACGCGGCATCTAGAGGCTTCCGGACACCTTCGCCGACTTCATCGCCGGCGACGACCGCTCGGGCACGCTGCATCTGCGGGAGGATTCGTGCGGCTACTACCGGTGGATCGTGGACGTGATCTACGACGCGCGCGGCAAGATGTACCTCCACATCTGCCGGGAGAAGTTCGTGCGCCACCACATTCTCCAAGCCGGCTCCGTGCTCGTGTTCTCCTACTGCGGTGACATGGACATGAGCGTCAAGGTGTTCGACGACACGTGTTGCCGCCGAAACTACCACGTAGACAACGCCGAGGAGGACGACTGACGAGTGTTGTTTCTTCGCAGCGAATATCGGCTCGCATTTTTCGGATGTTCTTCATCGAAAGAACCAACAGGGGCACCCTTGCTAGCTGGATTTTCCAGTTTGGGTGACTAGGTGTGCCCTCGAGTGTTCTTTCTTGGCAGCGAACACACGAAACCTGCGATGACCGGCCTAGTTAGGTTTAGTTTTTTTGCAATGTTTTATATTTATGTCAACCATGGTTCAAACTATGTATTAGTTTGTGGAAAACCATGTTCCAAACTATATGTTCATGTAAACCACGTTCCCAATTATGTATTAGTTTGTGGAATAAAATATTTCTTATTCAATTTTCTATGCATTTATTTATGATTTTAATTCAAAACATCTATCGAGATCGCCGTTTTGGGGGTGCCGATGTGGGAACAGCTCCCCAAATAGAGGGTGCAGTGCCGGCGCACCCCAAACGAAGGTACCGGCGCCTATTTGGGGGCTACCGGTGGAGATGCTCATACACGCCCATACTGTTTTGAGTTTCTCTTTCTTTTTATCTTCTCACAAACTATACAAAGTATGGATTTGAAAGTTTGCTTTTTGCTGAAAACTATAACTAGAATGTAAGAAGAAAGCTCCATTTTTTGAGCAATTTAAAATATAAAATATTCAAATACATAAAACCCGAAAGAAATTCATTAAAAAAATATTTATGTCATAAAAATGCTGAAATATTTTTCCTACATTCTATATTAAAAGTTTCAGTAAATAAACTGTAAAGCTTGAAGTCCAAGGTTGTATGGTGTGAGATTTTTAAAAAGTTGTTCTTATGATATTGGTGAACATCGGATTGTTTATTTAGAAAGAAGTATCTAGACTTGAAGAAACCTATGTTGGATTTCGGCCCAATAAACAAGTAAGGCCCAGGAACCGAGCGCACTACAAAAGCCACGGCGCCGTCGCCACTGTCCACTTCACGCGGGCGGCGATGAGCTGGACAGCCACGGGATGCGCACAGGAAGCTGCTGCCGCCGGCCAGAGCTCCCTCGCCTCGCCGGAGCTCTCACACCGGAGCTGCCTCGCCGGAGTTCCAGCCCAAAATTTTTAGGGACCCGATTGCTTTTTTTAGGGACCCGATTGCTTTATTTAGGGATCCGATTGCTTTTAACTATGTTTACAGGGGTGTGATTGCTTCTTTAATTTGCATACAGGGATCCAGTCGTGTTTCATTTTTGTATGCAGGGATTTTTGTGCAAATTCTAGACCTCCATGGCTATTCTCACCTAATGCAACCTACCAAACAACAGACGCTCTCGGCATATCTCTGTTGGCCTGAGCTACCAAACACATGAAAAAAATCTGTGCTCAACCATGCTAGGGTCAGCTTGTATGAGGGTAGATAGCATTTCTCCCTTGACCCGGGCTACCAAACACACCCTTTGCTCCCCACTCAGAAATCCCCCAAAACCCTCGCCGGCGCTGGACGTCGGCCATGGCCAAGCAGCAGGCACCTTTCAAGAACCTGGACCCCGCGACGGCGGGCGATGCACGGCGCAAGGGATGGAGATCAGGTGACATGCAAACGGCATGTCACCGTGTACCCAGCGGCCTCAAATCCAACGTCCAGCAACCATCCAACGTACAGCAGTACTTTAAGGCAAAAACGACATCCACTTCACAGTTCAGCCCAGATGCTCTGAAACTTCACAGTTTTGCTCCGAAACTTCCCAGTATTGCTCTGAAACTTCACAGTTTTAAACTTTGTATGATACATATATAAATCTTTCAGTCATTCAACAGTACAAACAACAATTTTGAACAAAACAAATACAAACATCAACCTTTTAGTCCGGAAACAGTGCAAGCAACAGTCAAAAATACTGTTTGCACCCAGATTCACAAGAAATTCAGTTTTGAACAATACAAAATATAAACATCAGCCTTTTAGTCCGGAAACAGTACAAACAACAGTCAAATATACTGTTTTCATTCATATTCATAAGAAATTTAGACATGCCATTCATCAGTATTTAGATTCTGAACACCTATCACTATGCGCTCCTCCTCAAACTCTAAATCACCATGCAAACTCGCAATAGCAACGGAAAATCTGTTATTTCCATCCAATACTCTACAACATGCAGCCGTTGATCTTTCATACTCACCTTGGAAAGCTTCAAATATAATCGAAGTGTACACTTTGCTTGCTTCCACCAACATAGGAGTGAACATCTTAATTCTTGGTATATATTTTCTTGCATTGAATTCAGATTGCAATTCCTTTGTTCTTTTTACTTCCACCGTCCTCTCAAAATGCATCAAGAACCGAAGAATATGAAAATCTGATTTCAAATGATTTTTCAACGAATTGTTGAAGCTCTCACTTAATTGTGTACTTCTCACTCCCAAGCTAAAGACATCTCTCATATAACATTCTGCCCATTTTTCTTTCACCTTGTAGATGCTATCTAACCAAGTTTGCTTATGCACTTTGAGCCTCATATTGTCAAACGCTTCTTCAAATGCCGCCTTGTCCTCATATCCATACATACAAGCACCAAAATCTGTGAGAATATGAGGCTCTTTTTCTTCATCCTCCACTTCATCCTCCACTTCATCCTCCACTCCCACTTGAGTTAAATGTTTGATAGCATTTTGCATGATATGAAATGTACACAGTCCATGATATGATTCTGTGAAGACCTTCTCTATGGCTCCTCCCATTGCTGCATCTTGATCGGTATAGATAGTTCTAGGCTGCCTTCCATTGTGTGCGGCTAGAAATGTCTCAAAGAGCCATATAAATGAGTCGCGTGTTTCATCAAACATCAGTGCAGCACCAAAAATGGTTGTTTCTCTAAACTGATTGAGCCCAAGAAAAATACCAAATGGCCTATACTCTTTGTTCGTGCCAAATGTAGTGTCAAAAGTGACAACATCACCAAAGTGTGCATAGTCAAGTAGCATTTTAGCATCAGCCCAGAATATGTTGGCTATATGCTCCTCACAATCCAACTGCAAATGATATTGGAATGATGGATTCTCACCTATCTTGTCACGAAAGAACTTCAACATACTACCGGCCTGTCCATAAGCCATCTCCCGCTGCCGCTTGGTTCGCAGATGATTCTTCTGGTCAGTCAAAGTGTAACCAACATTGAACTTCCCACCAGCTAGACGACATGCAAACTCATGTGAAGCTTTTGGCATAATTCCAGAATCATCGGCTGTTTCTATCTCTAAAGCTTGCACATCTGAAATCTTCCTTTGTGATGCCAACAAGTAACAGGTTTGCGGCAATTGAAGGAGGTGATTGTGTTCCAAATCAACTTCGGTGACTTCAAAAAATTTGGCCACTCGATCAAATGAAACAATCATCCGAACTTTACAATTGGTTCTTGTTTCAGCTCTAATGCGCTTCGGCTCATGATCTAGTTGACTTTTCCTTCGAAAACCTTCATTTGAACAAACAAACCTACATGAAGTGATTGTTCCATCAGTTCTGCTTTTGATGGTATTTCTTTTCCTCACATCAAAGCCTATGTGACCACCATATTGCACCCAGAAATCCCAAGCCTCATCCGAATTTCTGAACCGCATACCAACTTCGGGTATCCTGTTGCCAATCGATCCCATCGCACAACACTCAATTCTGCCAAATTAAAAAACAGTGCATACAACTTAGTGGAACAAGGTAAAAGCAATACTACATATAATTTCTGAAGTTCTAGACAAAATGTAGACATAGCCGATCAAAACTGGGTAAACGCCTTCACTGGGATTGTGCTATGGCAGGGATGCTTCAGAGCTTGAACAGCTAGTTCTTATAAACGCTGGAAACTGAAACGAAAAACTAGTCTGCTACTGTGTCGGTGATAGCAGAATACTAATATGCCAGGGAGTGGTTAAGCATCTCATCTAATCAACTGCAGAGAAACACAAGTTGGAAACAGAAGAAATTTACCCGTGAAGCGTCGGGCGCTCTTCCGTCAGGCGCGCTACCGCGGCGGCCGGCGCTCCTCCCTTGGCTACCGCGGCGGCCGGCGCTCGTCCTTGGGTCGTCAGGCGCTCGTCCCTTGGTTCCCGCGGCGGCCGGCGCTCGTCCCTGGTTCCCGCGGCGGCGCTCGACGGGTTGGCGCGGCGGACGACGCTGGTTGCCGGCGGCGCTCCTCAGCGGCGGCGCTCGACGGGTTGGCGCGGCGGAGAGCGGGGGCCGCCAGCGAAGCGCGCGAGAAGAGGAGGCGCCGGCGAATCGTGGCGCCAATCCCTCACTCTTCCCCGCCTTCCCGCGCGAGAAGAGGAGCTGACCGCGCCCTCCACGATTTGGTCCTGCTTTGACTCGGTTGCCTTTTTTGCGTTGAAGTACTGTGCTGCGTGTCCCTCCGTTAGATGCTGGTTGAACGTTGGATTTGAGGCCGCTGGGTACACGGTGACATGCCGTTTGCATGTCACCTGATCTCCATCCCGGCGCAAGGGCTCCGACCCGCACGAGCTGGACCAGTCCATGGAGGTCATGCTATCCTACATCTACGCCAGCCTCCCCGACTTCCCGCTCTACGACGGCCGGCGGCTGCCCCCCGCCCTCGCCACTCCCGACGGCGCCGACCGCCTCACCCGCCTCCCCCGCGAGCTCCGGCGCAAGATCGTCTCCCGCCTCCCCGTCAAGGACGCCGCGCGCACCGCCGTGCTCTCCTGGCGCTGGCGGACGATCTGGCACTCCACGCCGCTCGTCCTCATCGACGCCCACCTCCTCCCCAAAGGCCAGGGCTTTCCCCCGACCTACTCCGCCAGCTCGCCGCCCGTCGCCGCCGCCGTCTCCAGCATCCTCGAGGCCCACCCGGGGCCCTTCAGCTGCGTCCACCTCGTGTGCAGCCGCATGGGCGCGCACCGCCCCCAGCTCGCGCGCTGGCTCCAGCTCCTCGCCGCCAAGGGCGTCCAGGACCTGGTCCTCGTCAACCGCCCCTGGCCGCGCGACGTGCCCCTCCCCGCCACGCTCCTCAGCATCAGCACCCTCACCCGCCTCTACCTCGGCCTCTGGAAGTTGCCCGGCGCGGCCGCCCTGCGTGGCGCCTCCTTGCCCCACCTCCGCGAGCTCGGCCTCTGCTGCGTCGAGATGGAGCACGGCGACATCGACTCCCTCGTCGCCAGGAGCCCCGTCCTGGAGATCCTCAACATCCTCGCATGCTTCAAGGGCTTGCGTCTCCGCGTCGTCAGCCAGAGCCTCCGGTGCGTGCAAATCTGCCTCTCGATTATGGAGAACATCACAGTGGTGAAGGCTCCACGCCTGGAACGGCTCAATCTGTATGCATCTTGCAACACCGCCACCGGGCATGGCTTGTGCACCCGAGTTAGGATTGGTGATGCCCCCAAGCTGCAAGCTTTTGGATACTTGGAGCCGGTTCACGTCCTAGAGATCCGAGACACCATCATCATGGTACATCTCCCGTCCCCAGTCTGTCCATATGGTTAATTAGCAAATATATGTCCAACGGGTGGAGGTCCATGACTCAATGTGTGATCTTCCTTCATTGAATTGGGCGAATTTCAGGCTGGGATAAAGCCGAGCACAAGTACCATGGTCACAAGCGTGAGGTTTCTTAGTTTGATTGTGCGCTTCGGAGTTCGCAATGATGTCAAGATGCTGCCCACCTTCCTCAGATGCTTTCCCAACATGGAGAGCCTTCATATTCTGGTATTTGTCACCAATTCATCTTCTGCTTATATTTGTATAGTTTTCTCGCATGCTGCTGCTGGTAGATAGTTCTTCTGGTTGATTGCATGGGTTACTTCAAGTGAGTTATGTCGATAGTTTTCTAATGGTCTTTTGGTTTCTTTCACTGTAATGTGAATGTTGTGCAAGCTAGTAGCGTAAGCAAATTTTCTATGCATTAATTTGTGGTGATTAGAATATCTGCTGGAGGAAGTGTACCAAATTTCATCAGCTATAGGCTAAATGACAAGCCTTTCCATTTATTCTCAGCAATCTGGTCTTGTCTACAGCCTGCATAAGTAGACAAGAATACGAAGTTATCTAAAAAAAAAGACTAGAATACAAATTATATAATTATGAAAGGTTTCTTGGTTTACAATGATCATTGTTCCAGTATCTTGATTTATAGTGCTTTGCTTCTTTTAGTATGTCCAGATTTCCTTGTTCTATTGTTTCTTGCTGTGTTCATATGAACTACTATATTGATTGTCATGGTTGTAGACATGGATTGCTAATTACAGACTTCTGAAAGTTGCATGGTACATAAACTAGCACATTCATGTTGACAGTTCTGTATTGATATACCATAATAATATATAATGCTAGTACATTAGTTTCGTCATATCAGGAGCTTAGGAACTTATCTGCCTATTTTTTTTTATAGCAATAGGCTGTCTTTGCTCACTTTTGGAAGTTGATATTGAAGAATATTTTTGGGCAGAATATGGTTAAGACTTAAGGCATTCATTATGGACTAATCATTGCAGACTTTACATCTACTTTGTTATGCCTGAATTATGGTCACGAGATCTTGTTTAGCACATATATATTCTTGATTTTTTTTCTCCGCTCTGCTCTGCTCTGCTATGCTATTTGCTAATTAGTACATTCTGCCACTTTCATCTATGGAAGTATAGACTTGTCACTTCTCCTACGCATCTGACTATTTTTTACTTATGGACCAGTATAATATGCAGTACTTAGTGTTGAGCAGTTAGCACTGCTTAATCTTATAGCCTAAAAAATGCTACATTTATTAACGGAAATGGACTTTGATAATGGTATTGCCTTTTCAAATATTTTCTTTCCATGCAGCTAATGGAAACTACGGAGCGATTCATTTCAGCTTACTCATACATTGTTACCAAATTCGTCTACATGTTACATGAAAATTTTGCCCCGTTCTTGCAGCACATTTTATAGCTTGCAGTTTTCTGTTTTGTTTTCATAGATGTGTCAAATAAATTATCATTAGAGCTTTTTATGGTCCTTTTGTTTTCTTGAACTGTGAATGTGAATCATGTATGTAGTTATGCCTGCTGGCTAATGGATTTCCATGAATAACAAAAAAAAGCTATATGACTAGGCATACTTGACCAATTATAGCTAAAAGCCAAGCAATGCAATTGTTCTCAGCCATCAGGGCGTCTCTGCACACACAAACTAGATTACGCAATTGGAATCATCGCTGTTGTGTGTTCATGTGTCTGTGTTTTGACATTTGTTACGAAAATTTTGCTGTGTCCTAGTCTTTTGTTGTGCCTTTATCTTGATTCTATTGATTGTCTTCTTTATTTCTGGTATGTCCAGATTTTGTTCTTCTAGTGTTTCTCATTGTGCACATGTGTATGTACAGGCTAGCAATATTTATGGTGTGAATGATGCAAATGGCATGCAATGCTTATGTCAAACTGATTAAACTTATGCATAATAACTAGCACAATTGCTGCCTACAGTTTGTTAGAGGATGTATGTATGTCACTCATACTGTTGTGGGTATACTTTATGGGTATATCAACGGCGTGGCCAAGATCCGGCAAGCCCGGATGGCCCGTAGTTGGTGGCGAGGCATGTGGCCCATCGGGCGGCCCAGTTGCTGTAGATCATGAAGGATGACGTCCAGCCCAGGAACGAGGAGCCGGATCCTAACCGACCTACGAAGGAGGCCGGATCCGTGAAGGCCCATGAAGTATCCGGATCCAGCGTGACCGAGAAGGAAGGCGGATCCTTGACGTACACGGCAAGACTTTGTACCGTAGTTAGGCAACTTGTATTCCGGCTAGGACTCTCCGGGTAAACCCTAGATCCGAGCGCCTATATAAGCCGGATCCCGGGAGCCCTAGAGGCACAATCACAACTCATTGTAACAACGCGAAAGCGCCCAGATAATTCCAGACAAGCAGCAGTAGGCCCTGTCATCGTGTAGGTGTTCCGAAGCTGGGTAACTCGCGTACCACCGTCCCGTGTGCACTCCGCCCTATGGCCCCTACTTCTTCTCCCCCTCGTGAGGATCCCTCCTCCGAGGTACCGTCGATTAGGCAATGACAGTTGGCGCCCACCGTGGGGCCTGTGGCGTCTGGAGGCCGGAACCGGGAGGGTTCCGCCATGGGAAGCTACGACGACACCATCGCTGTGGGGCGCGTCCTTTACGTCGGGAATCTGCCGATCGTCCCTCCGGATGAGTGGTGGATTCCGGCTAGGACAAACCCCGTCAAGCTCTCCATCGTCCCAATTGGCGGCATACACATCTTCATCGGGGAAACCGTCGATTCAGACGGAAACCCACTGGTAAGTAACGCAGACGCGACCGCCGCAGAGCTGGACGCTGTCGCGAAGATCCGATCTGAGATGCAGGAGCTTCCCAAGGAAGACTCCTCCTTAGATCTGGAAATTTCAAAGCCCACCCAATCCGCCCCTGAGCAGGAAACAACGGTGGAAGACCAATGCAGATCCGCCTGGGTCTCCCAGGTGTTAGAGAAGCAGAGGTGCCACTTCGTACACTTCTTGGCCCATACCGCCGGAACCGCCCCTCAAGAAGACGGAGCTGGTCCTGAGCAGGTAGAAGCACCGGAACACAACGCGGATCCGGATCAAGCTGAGCTTGTCGGAGAAAGCGGAACTCCGGTTGAAGAGTCGATTTTGGGCAATCTGAGCCCAATTTCCGGAGATGCCCCCTCCATGGACACTGACGAGTTTTACCGCAAGCTAGGGGAGTACGGCCCCGGTGATCAGCCTGAAGTCGACTCTGCCCAGCCTAAGCAGGTTCCCGCAACGATAGCAGCGCAGGGACAAACTGGATCTGAAGAACCAACCAGCCAATCTGACCCTCAACCATCCCACCAAGGATCTCCAATGTCTCGGGTGCGACCCCACAGGGATTCTTCCTCGGAGGAAATCCTGTCAGCTGAGGAGATGGTGGCGCGAGCAGTTCTTAACAAACCTATAACCCCGGGCGACGCCGCAGATCTGGAGGCTCTAGAGGCCACCAGACAGGAAATGCTGGCCACAGCCAAGAAGCTCGCCGATACCGAAGCCGCATTAAGGGAAGAAAAGGAGCAAGCTGCGGGTCTAGCGGAAACTTTCGACAGACAGGATCGCGAAATTGCTGCTACACTCGAGCAGGTCAAGAGCATGGCAAAAGAGTGGGAAGTAAAGATGACCTATGCGCAGGCGGAGGCCGATCGAATTGTTAGAGAAGCAATCCCGCCTCGCAGGATCAACTTCGCCACGCCCGCCGAGCACTGACCGCTGGAAACCCCAAAGGACAACATGCTAAAAGCTGCGGAACTACTGCAGAAGAAGGACGAAGAGGTTGATATCAACTATCTTCGCACACTCGTCGCTTCAGCAATGCAGTAGCAAAGCAAGGCGGATACTTCGCGCAGGTTGGAATCCAATCCGGATAACTGTATATCTACCGCGCAAAAGGACGCCCGCGCTGATCGGCGACCGGATGACGAATCACACACCGGATCCTCGGAGTGCAGAAGGAAAGCCAGGGAATACCCAAATCCGATCCCCGTACCATCAAAGACGCCATCGTCAGATCCAAGAAAGGGAAAGGATGCAATGTACTCTGGACGGGACAAGTACCGCAACCCCTCTCCTCCGCCCAATGGTTACCCGCGACCCCCTCGCCGCCGTAGTCCAGCCGGAAACACCAGGCCCCCAGGGCATGGTGGGATTGTTATCCGCGACAACGTGCTGCCAAGAAACAGAAGCAGGGAGCGCTCGCCGGAACCTCGCCGGAACCAGAACAATGTTCGTGAGACCGAGCCCAGGAGGAGTCGGAACGAGGAGCGGGATCCAGAGCCTCGCCGGAGCCGCGACCCGGAGCCACGCCGGAATGACCAGGGCAGCCAGCGCCACGGCGAAGGCAGCTACAGAAGCCGGAGTCAACACCGCGAAGGGCGCGGAGAATCAGAGGGCGGAAGCAAAAAGTCAAACCGACCCCCTCGCAGGTCTCCCTCCCCACCACCTAGCGGTGGAGGCGGAGGTGGAGGCGGAGGCGGCGGTCGAAAATCTCGCTCTCGCTCAAAGTCTCCCCGCAACGGCCCGCGTGACGCCCGGGAACGCCTCAACGAATACAGATCTGATTACATTGGCCCAAAGTGCTTCGGCAGGATGATTCGAGAGGAACCAATGCCAAGGATGAACCTCAAGCTACCCGGAAACCTGAAGACATATGATGGCACTAAAAGGCCGGATACCTGGATTGAGGATTACTACAATGCTGTAACCTTCGCCGGAGGAACCCCTAATATTGCATGCCGCATGCTTCAGTTGTACCTTGTAGGACCAGCCCGGATCTGGCTCAGCGACCTCGACAAGAACTCTATCTTTTGCTGGTTTGACCTGAAAAACGCCTTTGAAAAGCACTTCAGGGGCACCTACAAAAGGCCCGCCACGATAAGCGACTTACAGGCATGTATCCAGAAGAAGGGAGAAACATCAAGAAACTTCCTCACCCGATGGCTGGCATGCAGGAACGAGTGTGAGAACGTCGACCACACCACGGCTATGCACGCTTTCATAGGAGGACTGCAGCGAGGAGGATTGCTGCGGCATAAGCTCACATGCTTGGCTAATGCAAATAAACTGACCTTGGATGACATGATATCCATTGCCAGTGATCATACTGCCGCTGATGACGACGCTGGCGGAGATCTAGCAGCCACAGCAGTTCCCCTGCACCAGCAGAAGAAGAACCGTGACAACGGTAACAACGGCGGCAACAAGCGGAAAAATCCCCCTGATGACCAGAAGAGTGGTGGATCCGAGATGATCGCCATGGCGTTTCAACGCGGAGGTCAGGGAGGCGGAAGAGGACGCGGCCGCGGAGGCGGAGCCGGCAGGGGCCAGCAGCGTGACGAGGTCACTGCTGCCGGAACCCGCGCCCCCCAAACCTATGAGGAGTACAGAGACATGCCCTGCCTGGCCCATTTGGATCCGGCTACAGGGAAGTCCACTCACACCAATCGCAACTGCAAGTGGGTCAACGATCTCAAATCTGACCCGGAAGCAGGCTACAAACGAGCCCGGAAGCACCGCCCACGCGGCAAAGGAGGCAAGGGCAAGAACAAGGACAAGGAGGAAGACAGCTCCGAGGCAATGGACGAAGATGAAGGCTCGCCGGATCCCAAGGAAGGAACCGCAGCTAAATCTAATCCATTTAGCAAAAAGAGTGTGGGCGCGTACCACACCTTCCTCGGAACCCCAACAGTCCGTCACAGCAAATCAGCTCTCCGGATCCTGAACGCCACAGTCCCGGCTGTGCCGCAGTATGTCAGGTGGTCGGAGACTCCGTGTACGTTCGACAGAACGGACCATCCTACTGTCGTTCCGAAGGAGTGCTATGCATTGGTTGTAAGTCCCCGCATAGACGGCTACGACTTCTCCAAGTGCCTCATGGATGGCGGAGCCAGCTTGAACATCATGTACCTGGAGACTCTGGAGCGGATGAACCTTACCAAGGAACAGCTTAAGCATAGCACCACTGAGTTCCATGGTGTGGTTCCGGGTAAAAAGGCAAATTCCCTCGGCAGTATCAGACTTCCCGTGGCCTTCGGCGATGTTAAAAATTTCCGCGAAGAAATGATCACGTTTGAGGTCGTGCCCTTCAAGAGCTCCTACCACGTCATCTTCGGCAGGCCCACCTACCACAAGTTCCACGCAAGAGCGTGCTACATCTACAACAAGCTCAAGATTCCGGGTCCCAATGGTATGATCACCATATCCGGAGACTACAAGAAAGCTCACGAGTGCGAGCTGGGCGAAGCCGCCTTCGCGGAGTCTGTGATTTCCGGAGAAGAGCTGAAAGGCTACAGAGCCGCGGTGGATCCGACTGAGATGCAGACCACGAAGAGGCAAATCTCCGAGCAGAAAAACTCGTTCAAGGCCGCGATCGAGACCAAAAACATCGACCTCAAGCAGGGAGATGCATCTAAGCAGGTCTCAATCGGAGCCGACATGGACCCCAAATAGGAAGGCGCGCTCGTCGAGTTCCTCCGCGCTAACATGGATATCTTCGCATGGCAGCCTTCTGACATGTCCGGAGTACCTAGGGAACTCGCCGAGCACTACCTCAACATAAACCCGGGAGCTAAACCGGTGAAGCAAGCTATGCGACGCTTTGGAGATAAGAAGCGCCGCGCCATAGGGATGGAACTAGCAAAGCTACTAGAGGCAGGTTTTGTAATAGAAGTTATCCATACAGATTGGGTCGCAAACCCCGTCCTTGTACCCAAAAAGAACACTGAAATACTAAGAATGTGCATCGATTACTCTGGCTTGAACAAACATTGCCCGAAGGATCCGTTTCCCCTGCCGCGCATTGACCAAGTCATTGATTCGATGGCAGGGGCGGAACTTCTGTGTTTTCTTGACGCATATTCCGGGTATCATCAGATCCGGATGAAGGAGTCCGATCAAAAGGCGACTTCCTTCATCACCCCGTTTGGCACTTACTGCTATATTACTATGCCTTTTGGCTTGAAAAACGCAGGTGCCACCTACCAACGTACGATGCAGCGGTGCTTAAAGGACCAAATTGGCCGGAATGTACACGCCTACGTCGACGACATCGCGGTCATGACCAGGAAAGGATCCGACTTGATCAGCGACCTCACAGAAACCTTTGAAAACCTCCGTCGGTACAAGATGATGTTGAATCCGCTCAAGTGCGTCTTTGGCGTACCAGCTGGAAAACTCCTTGGCTTTATTGTCTCAAATAGAGACATTGAGGTGAACCCGGAGAAAATCAAGGCAATCCTGTGCATCAAAAGGCCAACTTGCCTCGAAGACGTGCAGCGACTAACTGGTTGTGTTGCAGCAATCAGCAGGTTTGTCAGCCGTCTTGGCGAGAAGGCGCTACCCCTGTACAAGCTATTGAAGAAAGCAGACAAATTTGTCTGGGATGAGGCAGCAGACGCAGCGCTTCAAGGGTTGAAGGAAATACTTACCTCCCCACCCATCCTAGCAGCTCCAGGAGAGTCAGAGCCTATGCTCCTCTACCTGACAGCTACCAACAGAGTCGTCAGCCTCGTCATCGTTGTGGAGCGACAGGAAGAAGGACACGAGTATGGAGTCCAAAGGCCAGTCTACTACATCAGCGAAGTGCTTACGGAATCCAAACAGAGATATCCTCATTTTCAGAAGCTAGCCTATGGAGTATTCCTAGGTAGCAGGAAGCTGAGACACTACTTCCAGGAGCACCCAATAACAGTCGTGAGCAAAGCTCCACTGGCAACAATTCTCAATAACGCTGACGCAACAGGACGCACAGCAAAATGGGGCATCGAACTATCAGCCTTCGACATCAACTACAAGGCCAGGACTGCGATCAAGTCTCAGGTCCTGGCGGATTTTGTCGCAGATTGGACAGAAGCTCCGGATATGAGCTTGGAGCCGGAACCAGAGACATGGGTTATGCACTTTGACGGATCCAAGCAGCATCAAGGCTCAGGAGCCGGAGTCACCCTGAAATCCCCAACCGGAGAAGAACTGCAGTACGTTCTGCAGATCCACTTCCAAGCTACAAACAACATGGCGGAATACGAGGCTCTACTACACGGACTGCGCATCGCTAAGGAGATAGGAATCAAGCACATCATTTGCTGCGGCGATTCCGACTTGGTGGCACAGCAAGTAGTCGGAACCTGGAACGCCAGAAACTCCGTCATGGCGGCCTACAGAGACGAAGTTGATGAGATCGCCAAGTGCTTCCTCGGATACGAAGTCAAGTACGTCAGAAGAGACGATAACACAGCGGCAGACATGCTATCCAAGCTCGGATCCGGCAGGAAGCAAATTCCGCCCGGCATTTTCCTGGAGCATCTCCGGATACCCTCAGTTAAGGGCGCTAACCCGGAAAATCCAGAGGTGGCAGTATCTCCGGCTAGGGAGGTGATGGCTATCATCCCGGCCTGGACACAACCTTTCCTGGACTACCTCATCGATAAGAAGTTGCCAGAGGACGAGGTCCTCGCGCGACAGATCGTCAGACGAGCGAGAACCTACACAATTGTTGATGGACAGCTCTACAAACGAAGTGCAGCAGGGGTGTTTCTCAAATGCGTCTCCAATCAAGATGGCATTGAAATCCTCAGAGAGATCCACGCAGGGGATTGCGGGCATCACGCCGCTCCCAGATCCCTCGTTGCCAAAGCTTTCCGGCTAGGATTCTACTGGCTCACAGCTAAAGAAGATGCTGACAAGCTGGTAAAAACTTGCCGGGGTTGTCAGTACTACGCTACTCAACCAAACGCTCCAGCCCAAGAGCTGAAGACCATACCTATCACCTGGCCATTTGCGGTCTGGGGGCTCGATATGGTTGGTAAGTTAAAAAGATCATCTCCTGGCGGTTTTGAATACCTTCTGGTCGCTGTTGACAAATTCAGCAAGTGGATCGAGGCAAAGCCAGTGAGAAAAGCCGATGGTGCTACGGCACTAAAATTCGTCTGCAGCCTCGTGATGAGATTCGGCATCCCACACAGCATAATCACAGATAATGGCACAAACTTCGCCCAAGGAGAGTTGAGGGATTATTGTGACACAATGGGGATTCGACTGGACCTAGCATCTGTGGCTCATCCACAATCTAACGGTCAGGTTGAAAGGGCTAACGGCCTAATATTATCAGGAATTAAGCCGCGCCTTGAAGAACCACTGCGGCGAGCAGCTGGAGCTTGGGCTGACGAGTTGGAAGCTGTTTTGTGGAGTTTACGAACTACCCCTAACAGATCAACAGGGTTTACCCCTTTTTTCCTGGTATACGGATCCGAAGCCGTGCTTCCCTCCGACATCATCCACGATTCACCGCGAGTTTCCGCCTACAATGAAGAAACAGCTGATGAGGCCAGACAGCTATCTGTGGACCTGATCGAGGAAGCTCGGAACTTAGCTGACCAGCGCTCCGCCATCTACCAGCAGAAGCTCCGACGTTATCACAGTCGTCGAGTTCGGAATCGCTCCTTCATGGCAGGAGACCTGGTCCTCCGCCTTCGACAGGTGAAAGACCATAAGCTGCAAACTCCATGGGAAGGATCCTTCGTCGTTAGCAAAGTGCTCCATAACGGGTCGTACTACCTTGTTGATTTCCGCGAGCTGAGGGATAGACCTGCTAATTGGCACCGGAAACGCAAGCGTGAGGATCCGGATGACATCTACGATGAGACAGATCGCCCTTGGAACATTGCACAGCTACGTCCTTTCTACACTTAGCATATTTTTTCCGAGTTACACAACTCTGTAATAGTTATACATGATCAATGAAATAAAGCTTATGGTTCACTCTTTGAGTCTTTTACCTCCTTTACTTGTTCATTTTAGATCGTGTATGTTTTTCCGACTAAAACCGCAGAGCTGGATGTTTCCGCCTAGGCGTGTATGAAAGTTGTGATTTTTCAAAATCGTCCTTTAGGACGTAAGCTTAAGTTTTCTGGTGGAAAAATCTTTCGTTGCGAACTCGTGGATTCCTGGTAGCGATTTCCGGCACCTAGGCTGGGGGCTTGTTTCCGCGGTTATGGACGGACGCCATTGGGCTTCGTCGCCGCAGGCGAGCGTTTCCGGTCTAAGGTTTTCCGGCTCGTGGAAGGTCAAATGAGTAAGCCGGAAAATTAACAAACCAGCACTTGCTTTTAACAAACGAGACATGCAAATAATTCAAACGGATAGCAGGATAAGTTTTCCGCCCGCGCATAGTTGTTTCGTCCCTAGATACTTAAGAATTTAAAGTTATATTACAAACCCTCGCTGGGGCCAAAATGATGCATTGTTTCTCCCGCAGGAATAAAAGTTTTCACTCCCCCTTGGCCGGAGAAGTCTTGCCCTCTGGATCTTTTTTCTCGGCATCTTCGGCCGGAGATGACACGTCTTCATCACTTTCTTCTTCTTCTGCAGCTGCAGCGCTGGTCTTGGGTTCCTCTTGGGGAGCGTCTTTGGAGCTGGTCCAGGTAAATTGGGTTCGGACTCCATGAGTCGCGCCTTCGCGTCGAGCTCCTTTTGAAGTTCAGCTTCCAAGGGCTCGTCTGCAGGAAGAACGACCTTGTCGTAGAATTCCTCATGCCGGATCCTGCGCGCGATACGGGTGTCGTAGCCGCTCACTGCATCCAGGAGAGCGTTAACATCCGCATCCGGAGGAACGCCCGTGGTTACCTGATCAAGATCAAGATCCGGATTATGTGCTAAGCACATAGTCAAGGCCATTGCAGCTGCGCCTCGGGCTGATGATGCTTGTAGATCCGTCACCAGCTCCGGAAGAATGTCCATTTTTCCAACAAGTTTGCGGACGTTGCAAGTGTGACTCCTCTTGATGGACAAGTTATAGCATATCTTGCGGGAGGCGGAAATGAGATCTTTGCAATCATCGCCTGCGAGTTGAAGAAGGTCATCCCGCGGGAACAAATTCCGGCACTGCTCCGGATACCCCAGCGGCTCTGCACAAAGATAATCAGGATATAAGCATGCAATTTGAGCACAAAGTAAAAGGTCGGAGCAAACATCTGGACAAGGTTTCAGTATAAGCACCCAAGATGTTCTCATTGAGCAAGTCCCAGTGATGCTCCGCGGTCTCCATATATTTTCGAAGACCATTGAGCTCTCTCTGTTGCCTCTTGATGGTTTCGCTATCAGCATTTTTCTTCAGCAACAGCTCGCCCTTTTCCCTGATGTGTTCGGAGTTCTTCTCCGCCAGCTGCTTCTCGGCCTGTTCCCTCTTTAGTTCCGCCTCCTTTAGTTTTGTTTCCAAATCTTGGTACGAGGAGCGCAGGTTCTCAAGTTCAGACGAGGCTGTAGCAAGGGAAGAGGATGCGCCTATAATAACATAAGTCAAAAGCGAGTTCAAAGTCGGAATATGAACTAATGACCAAAGAGACGGAAACCAACCTTGGGCGTCCGCCAGTTGTTTGGTCAGCTCCGCATTCTCATCCTTCAGAGACCGGATATTTTCCGCCTGGCTCAGAGTAACGCGGCGCTGCAGGGCAATGTTCTTGTGCAGCTCGTAGTGCAGTGCCTGCTGTTCCTGTAAAATTTAAACAGAGCAGGAGTAAAAATTCCGCCTGTAACAGTGGTTTCTTTCAAAGCATCATTGCCGGAACCTTTCCGCCATAATGCTTGGGGGCTACTGACATAGGCATCCCAAATGGGCTTGCCGAAGATAGTACCCGGGGTTTACTGAAGGCCCATTACCCGAAGAATAAGAGGATTCGAGAGCCCAAGATGTATTTAAGGAAAGATAGAGTTGTAATAGGAAGTGTTATTTTGTAATCTGGCGGGATGAGTTAGAAACCGTCCCGGACTCTGTAATTTGTACTACACGAATCCCTCGGCTCCACCTCCTATATAAAGGGGGAGTCGAGGGACGAGGAGATCATCGAATCATTATCTGCAAACCCTAATTTTCATAATCGTCGAGTACTTTTCGGCTGAAACCTTCGAGATCTACTTGCCCTCTACTTCTAACTAAACCCTAGCCTACAATCCATAGGCATTGACAAGTTGATACCTTGTCAATTGGCGCCGTCTGTGGGAATTAGAGGCGTAAGGATCTGATCTCGATGGCACGTTCAAGATCTTCGACATCATCAACTGCAAGCAACACAATGGATCGAGGTAAACAGATCGCTGCTGGTCTTGTCGATTTTGTTCCTCACCCACCCTCCCGTTTGGATGCATATGCGTATCTGGCGGAGCCCATGGAGATGACGTTCGGAAGGTTTCACTTTCGCGTCGAGAAGGAAGGATCGTATCGTGTCGAGGTTCCGATTTCATCGGGATCGTCGAAGGTCGATTCCGATTTTTCAAGCTATGCGTCGTCAACCGAGTCAGGAGAAGATTCGGCGACACGCTACATCAGCACCAGAACAAGAGAGAAACTCGCCAAGATCTTCAACGACATGTCGTTTGAGTCATCTGCGAACTCATATATAAGCGATGGCTCAAGCGATGTCGACAGTTACGACTTCATCGACAAATCTCTCACAGCGGGCAAGGTCTTCATCAATCTCAACGATGATGTCACCAAACCTAACATAGATCTGAGTACAAAGTATCATCAGATTTATGCCATTGAAGATCAAGAGGAAACATCTGAGGCTTTCGACAGTTTGGGAAATCCATACGTCGATCCCTCCAATCTGCGCCAAGGCCTGGGCAACAAATACGTCGGGCCAGAGCCGCGAGACAGAGTTCAACTTCCGCAAGCAGCGTGGGACAGAGCCGCGAGAGCTATGAACGGTACAGAACCAATGGCTACCACAGCCACACCAGAGGAATTACAAGCATATCAATATAGGCTCGCACGAGCTGCCAGGGAATTGGAAAAACAGACAGCTGAGTTGAACAGGAGGAAGGAGGCAGCTTCTGCATCCAGCAGGAGAAGGGCAGATCTGAGTCGACAATCTAGAACTTCGGGTGATAGCCACAGGGAGGCTCGGAACAGAGGAAGATCAAGGTTACAACACATACCCGGCGTAAAGAGAGCACTTGGTTCAAAACCTCGACATGTCCTTTATGTCGATAGACACAAGAGGAAACATTATCCCTAAGACACCAGAAGCTGGGTATATGGCGACACAAGCTTTTATCCTCGCGTCTAAACCACCTCCAGGTGATCCAAGGGAAACACTATACAATATGGCGATAGCAGGAGTTGGAGCTATGGGGACAGCGTTCGTTTCAACGCCTCCCGAAGGAACAGCAAGGCAAAATAGTCCACGACCTGCAGCAGCAACGGCGGCAGCCCCTGAAGGACCAAGTGGAGCAAGAGATACGGCAGCACAAGCAAGAGTCGACGAGCACGACAAAGCGGAAGGGATCATCGGCAATCTCCGGAGCTTAACGACGAAGATATGTGCGGCTTGCCATGCTTCACGAGGAGAGTCCGAAAAACTCGAGTCCCTTCAGGATTCAAGCTACCCGACAATTTCAAAAAGTTCGACGGCCTTCAAGATCCAGAGGATTGGCTAGTCGACTATTTGGAGACGGTGAAGCTGACAGGAGGAACCAGGGCAACAGCTATGCAAAGCATCCAGGTACATTTGAGTGGAGCCGCACGATATTGGATAAAGAAACTCGCTCCAGGATCCATCGACAGCTGGGAAAGTTTCGAGGATGTGTTCGTCAAGAACTTCAGATCCACGTGCAAAAAACCCGCGTCGTTAGAGGAGTTGAGAGCATGTCGACAAAAGCCAGATGAGCCAATGAGAAAGTACATCCAAAGGTGGAATATCATCAAAAACTCGGCAGAAAATATATCTGACGAGAGAGCAATAGATGCGTTTGTCGCAGGAGTCAGGCGTGGAGATTTTGTCGAGGATTTGGGAAGGACCAATCCAAAGACAGTATCCGCGTTAATGGAGATAGCAAATAAATGGGCAGATGGAGAAGACGCTGTCCATAACAAACGGCACAGGTCGCCAGAGGAGGACCGTGGTCGAAACTATCAACCGAGGCGAAGATTTCCTCGGCAGCATTTAACTATGACGCTCCAGGACAAATTTCGGCAGGTTTTTGGACAAATACAGGAGGAAGCAACAGAGATGATTACCAGAGAAGCAATGAACAGCGAGGTGATAATAGGGATGATTCACGCAACAGGCAAAGTAGCGGGCCTAGGTTTCCAAGACCTTTCGTGTCCCCTGAAGAGATGATGAATGGACCGTGCCAGATGCACTTTTTCCTCGACAGCAACGGTAAAAGACAGTCAGGGCACTTGCAGAAAGACTGTCGAAATTTTCAGGCAATGTTGCGGTATGCGAAACGCTAACGAGCGGGCAGCACAGAGAAATCCTCGAGAACCCGTGGCGAGATTCACTTGCCGCCTCCTCCCGCGATTACATGCACGACAATCGGCATCGGCTCAGAATAGCGGCAGCACCGCACCACCACCTTATGTTGATCCTAACTCCAATGGAGCGGTGTCGATGATTCGAAGGGAAGGCCGTCCAATAGAGCTCGTAAAGTAATCTCACGACAGTGTTTATGGCAGAGAAAATGCCTCCACCAACAGCTTGAGTACCTTAATTGGTCGGGACAAGATATCGGCTTCACAATAGCAGATCATCCGCAGCAAGTTCCTCGACCAGGGCAGCCAAGACTTATTCTCGCCAAAGAAGTTATCGCGGGATTTGATGTCTCTCGAGTGTTCATAGACGGCGGCAGCAGCTTGAACCTTATGTATGCAGATACATTGAGGAAGATGAACATATCCTTAGCAAACTTGAAACCAACAGACACAAGGTTCCACGGCATCACACCGGAGAAACCAAGTTATCCATTGGGAAAGATCAATCTTGACGTTCAGTTTGGGACCCGAGAAAAATATAGAATCGAGAGGCTCGAATTTGAAGTCGTGGATTTTCCGTCGCAGTACCACGCTCTGTTGGGACGACCAGCATATGCTAGATTTATGGCGGTGCCACACTATACATACATTGTGGAGGATGCCTGGACCAAAGGGACCAATCACAGTAAAGGAAGCTTTGCCTTAGCCGATAAGTGCGACAAGGATTTCCACCGGTTGTCGAAACTTTCGGGATGCAAGCTGAGTACTTGGCGTCAAAAAGCGTGGACTGATTACGACGCATCGCCAGACGTTGGAAGGCCAAACAAAGAATCAACTTTCGCATCGAGAAAAATTCAAAAGAGGTGCAGATTCACCCGACAGACCCGAAAAAGACGACATCTATCGCAAACGACATGGATATCGCATAGGAAAGTGCGCTCGTCGAGTTCCTCCGTGAGCACTGGAAAATCTTCGCATGGTGTCCAGCTGACATGCCAGGAGTATCCAGGGAACTTGCCGAGCACCACCTAAACTTGGATCCACTAGCGAGACCAATCAAACAACCTTTGCGGCGTTTTTCGGAACCAAACCGCAAAGCCATGCTGTCAGAAATCAATCGACTACAAGAAGCTGGTTTTATCAAAGAGATATTCACGAAGCCACATGGGTAGCAAATCCTCGTCTTTGGTGCCGAAGAAAAACACTAAGGTCCTTCGCATGTGCGTCGACTTTACGTGTCTCAATAAACATTGTCCAAAGGATCACTTTCCCCTCCCGAGGATCGATCAAATTATCGACTCCACGGCTGGATGTGAACGTCTTTCCTTCCTGGATGCATATTCTGGTTATAACCAGATCAGATTGAAAGAAGAAGATGAAGTAAAGACCGCGTTTATTACACCTTACGGCGTGTTTTGCTACGTAACAATGCCCTTTGGTTAAAAATGCGGGAGCAACATATCGAGGATGATGCGAAGTGTTTGGCGACACAGATCGGGAAGAACGTGCAAGTATACATTGATGATGTCGTCATAACATCAAAAAGGGGGCAACGCTGATCGAGGATCTCAAGGAAACCTTCGACAACCTTGATAAGTTCTGCCTCAAACCGAACCCGACGAAGTGTTCTTTCAAGGCGTCAGCAGGAGAACTCCTGGGGTTTCTAGTTTCAGCAAGAGGGATCGAAGCAAATCCCGATAAAATACAAGCTATCGTAACAATGAGGAAGCCAACAAAGTTGAAAGAAATACAACAGCTAATCAAGCGAGTCGCAGCTTTGAGCAGATTCGTCGCTAGGCTGGGTGAAAAAGCGTTACCATTTTACGCTTTGATAAAGCAAGGAGATAAATTCCAGTGGAACGAAGAAGCCGACAGAGCTTTCGAGGATTTGAAGCGCACAATCTCGACACCACCAATTTTGGTGGCGCCAAAAGAAAGGGAACCTCTCCTGCTGTATATCGCAGCCACGCCTCAAGTGGTGAGCACGGTGCTAGTTGTTGAAAGGGAAGAAGAAGGAAAACTCCACGGCGTGCAGAGGCCGATATACTTCGTTAGCGAAGTTTTATCGCCTCAAAACAAAGGTATCCTCAGTACCAAAAGATAGCATATGGAGTGTTCACGACAGCACGAAAATTGCGCCACTATTTTTCGGCACATCCGATCATAGTGGTCAATGAAGCTCCCTTGTCAAATATACCGAACAACCCGAAGCTACGGGTCGTGTCTCCCTTTGGGGAATAGAACTTTCCCTCGGGACATCACGTATGAAAAAGAAAAGCAATAAAGTCGCAAATCTGCCGGACTTCATCGCAGAGTGGATGGAGTTGCAAAATACAGACCTCCAGATTTGTCGAGAACCTGGACCATGAACTTTGACGGTCCAAAAGACTAGAAGGAGTGGCGCAGGAGTAGTACTCATATCACCTGAAGGCGACAAGTTGAAGTACATCCTTCGGATGACATTCCCTAACGCATCTAACAATGAAGCAGAATATGAGGCTCTCATACACGGGATGAAGATGGCGAAAGCCTGCGGCGCAACTCGATTAAAAATTTTTGGCGACTCACGCTGGTGGCTCATGCAAGTTATGAACCAATGTGACGCAGTCAATGATAGCATGATGGCATACAAGGAGGTGTACAACGAGCTCGAGAAGTTGTTCGAAGGATGCGAAGTAAATCATATTAGTAGATTGAGCAACGACGAAGCCGACGTTCTTGCAAACATCGGGTCGCAATGCCTTGCAGTCCCGCCAGGTGTATTCTGGGAAGAGATAACAGAGAGATCCACCAAGTCGACAAAATCAAAAAAGAAGGAGAAGAAACCCTCGGGGGCTACCAAGGAAAAGCAAGAGGAAGAAGAAGAAGATCAGGACCTGGTCATGGTGATACAGATACCGTGGATGCAGCCGTACATATCATACATCCTCAGGAAAGAAATACCCGATGATCCAGTTGAGGCAAGACGAGTAATTCGACGCTCCAAAGCTTTCACGGTGGTCAAAGGAGAATTGTATAAGCGAAGTATTTCAGGCGTCTTGCAAAGGTGTGTTACACCCGAAGAAGGAAGAATTATTCTGAAGGACGTACACGAAGGAATATGTGGCCACCACGCGAGTAGTCGAGCTATTGCAGCCAAGGTCTTTCGGGCAGGATTCTACTGGTTGACAGCAATCGAGGACGCCAAGGACATAGTAAGAACTTGCGACGCGTGTCAAAGGTTTGCCGCAAAACCTCACTCTCCAGCAGCAGAGCTAGCACCAATACCATTGTCATGGCCTTTTGCTCAATGGGGACTTGATATGGTGGGCAAGTTACACAAATCCTGGCCAGGAGGAAAGGAGTACATGCTAGTAGCTGTCGACAAATTTACAAAGTGAATAGAAGCGAAGCCGATAAATTCACCAGACGGAGCATCCGCAGTAAAATTTATAAAAGGCCTCGTCTTCAGATTTGGAGTGCCCCACAAAGCATCGTCACGTACAACGGCGAACTTCACATCCCACGAATTCAAAGATTATTGCGAAGAGGTGGGTATCAAGTTGCACTTTGCGTCAGTTGCACATCCTCAAACCAATGGGCAAGTCGAGAAAGCCAATGGTATAATCTGCAATGGCGTCAAGAAGCGCTTGTTAGGACCACTGGAAAAAGCTCGACATACCTGGCCAGAAGAACTACCAAGCGTGTTGTGGAGCATCCGAACAACACCAAACACAGCAACACAGGAAACTCCGTTTTTCCTGGTTCATGGAGCACAAAGATACCAATCGAGATAGAGCACAACTCTCCACGTGTCGTGGAATATGACGAAGAAGTGTCGAGAAAAGCGCTAGAAGATGACGTCGACGCACTTGATGAAGCTCGAGATGAAGTACTATCTCGGGTAACCAAATATCAACAGACTCGAAGAATTACCACGATCGACGTTTGCGGCAAAGATCTTTTCAGGTGGGAGACCTAGTTCTTCGGCTCACGCAAAAAAGTCATGAAAAACTCGAGTCACCATGGCTTGGCCCTTACATTGTCACGGAAGTAATCAGAGGAGGAGCATACAGGATAAAGAACAATAAGACAGGGGTGGAGGAGCCAAACCCCTGGAACGTGGCGCAACTTAGGCGGTTCTACGCCTAGAGTCGAAATATAGTCCTTGTAAAACTTCAAAGTACTGAAACGCCCGCGAGTTTTCAGACGCACTCTTTTCCTTTTTCGGGGCACCGAGTGGGGCCGGAGAAGGTTTTTAATGAGGCGGGCTCGCGGTGCTGCAATATAATAAAGATAGTATCAATATAACCTTTCTTCCTTATCGACATGATCAAAGTCTCTGCTCCGACGAATTTCAATATAGTTCATCGACAAAAGAAAAGCCTTGCCTTGGTATTAAAATACCTCGTGAGTCAATAAAAATACAAAATAGTACTCAATAAAAAAGCTCGGGGGCTCATATTCGTCATAAATATATAAATGCCTTGGTTCAAAACCTCGCAAATATACAAATATAGTAAAGAGTCACCGAGACACTCGGGGGCTAGACAAACATAGAAATATAGTGGTTGCTTCACAATATAATCATAGTCATGGGTTACAAAAAAGAAATATCTACAAGAGGAAAATAACTAGTCTTGATTCAATATGTCATCAAGAGTAACTCTGTTTTCTTCAGGAGCAGCGCCAAGAAAATCGGCATAATGGCCATCGGCAAAAAAGTCGGCGTCCATCCGAAGAAGGTCCTCAATCATTTCTTCGGCTACAAAGCGTAACCTTCGTGTTAATCCTATCAACACCAACTCTTCGACGTTTTACCTTTTGATGAACTTTCGCGACAACTTGGGTAAGGTCAAGATTTGAGTGGCAGATCCGGAGCATGATAAGAGCAAATCCGCGCCAGCTACCAGTTGATCTTTGACAAAATCATGGATACTGCCAGCATCCTTGAATCTTTCCACCAATTCAGGGAGAGTTTTTGGTTGGACGTTCCGAGGAAACATGGAGTTGTAAACCATGGACAAGGTCTTGGTACAGAAGTCAAGGAAATCGCGAGTTTGAGAGGTGCGATCTTGGAATCTGACAATTTGTCGGGTCCTCTCTGGGGTAGCCCAAAACAAAGAACCATGGTCCAGGGAAAGGTTAACAAGGAGGTTCGTCCTAGCATTTACCCTCTCTTCCTCGGCAAAGATCGCAAAGGAACCTATCAAAACAACGAAGGGGAAACCTTTAAGAGACATAGCATGAAGATGAAAGATATCGGAGGATAAAGCAAGCATACCCGACATATCTGCACTGGCTTCATTCATTAATTCGAGCATGAAATTTTCTCGAGTGGTCGCCTTTTCAGCCTCGGAAGCAGCAATTTCCTTAGCAGCCACGGCCTCGCGAGCTTGCTGAAGAGCAACTTTTTCGGCTTCAGATGACTTACGAGATTGCTCCATCATCACAAGTGTTTGCTTCTTCGCATACTGAAGTTGCTGTCGAAGTTCGTCCAGTTCTTGCGACAAGGTATCTTCGATGTGCAAGATTACAAGAAAAGCTCCCCTCGAGCGAGAAGAAGAGGGCGAAATATTGGAAGGAGCGGCAGACGGAGTATAGTTATCAAATATCAACTGAAATTTAGACAAGACAACATCAAACAACAAACAAAGATAGAGTTTTCATTGATCTCTCGGAATAATTACAAAGGCATTACAGTGGAGCTAAGGAAGTACGTGTCGCCAAATGACTACTTTGGCGACAAGAGCAAAAGAAACATAGAAAGAAAAATAAAGAGGCATGCAACTAGACCTCCGGCCTTGATGAGCTAGGAGTCGACGCTGGTTTGATCCCGAGATAGGCCAAGATCTTCTTCGTGTTGGGCTTGGCTGCCTTAATCAACGACCTCCATCTTGATTGCTCTATCTGCCCGGTGTCGCCAACTTTCGTCCAATCAACAGCCTGTTGACTGTTAACAACCAAAGCGACAGTGCTTTCGACAGCAATTTTCATATTTTCTTGGCGCATCTTCAGTCCAAGGTCTTCTGATGAATTGAACATCTTGGCGAGATTAAGGAAAGTCGAGGGCTCCTCTTTCTTCGGGAAGAAGTAGGGGAACAACGCCGACAATCCTGCATTAGCATTGGCCACGCCTTCACGAATTTCGGACCCATGCAGCTCCAGATAGGAAAGTGCATCAATGAGAGGGTCGTCGACAGGATTCGACAGATCAAATTCCTGGTTTGTTTGGTCTGCCAAGGAAATAAAATGTGGGTCAAACAACGAAAAATAGTGACTCTCGTAAAAATAGAAGTGATCAAAAAACTTACTGAAAGTGCGTCGACTTTGGGATTTCAGACGTTTGAGGATTCCTTGTTCACGAGAAGCTTGTGCAGCTTTGTGCTCGTCTAAGGCGATTCTGACATCCTCAAGTTTTTTCTGCAATCCCTCGACACTAGCAGCCTTTGCTCTAGCGTCATCAGCCTCGGCTTTGGCTTCACTAGCAACAAGCTCGGCTTTCTTACGAGCCGCCTCACTTTGCTCAAGTTTTTGAGCAAGCGCGTCGGCACGTTTGGTGGCCTCTGCAAGTTTCTCTGTCGAGATATAAAAAAGAGAGAGAGGAAAGATCAAAAATCGCGACAAGCAACAGGAGCAAAAAGTCAAGGAAAAACGGCAAGTATAAAAGTTGTTACCTTCGGCTCTGCTAGCATACTCACGGTACCCAATAAATTGGGACCCAATGCGGAGAAGCTCTTTGATCATGGGCTATTAAAGAAGAACGCAGGAAAAGAAGCACCGACATGAAAAAGAGAGTGAAGACGTAAAAAAAAGCAACATAGGGGAAACACAGATATCAACAAACTTACATCATCCAAGAGCAGAGTCGACGAACTGCCCAATTGAGGGGCAGGCTCAACAATCTTTTCAACCCTTGTCCTTTTTGGTGAAGGAGCAAGGGGGCTTCCTGGCGGAGTTGTGGTGACGACGTTTTGTTGAGGAGGCGAGGATTCTTCTCCTTCAACTAGCGTGTCTGAGGCAAGTACAGTATGTGACGTGCTTGTTCGAGGAGCCACGTCAACACTTGGTACTTCTTCCTCGTCATCACTGTTGGTTAAAAATCGACAGCTTAAAATCAAGACAAGATAAACATTTCGAGTACAGAAATAAGAAGAAAAGTAAAAAGGACTTACGAGCTGATGAAGGATCCAAGATAAGGATCATAAGCTGCCTTCTGACGTGAAGGATCAATTTCTTCGGCTTTGGAAGTGCCGGAATCTTCGACATCGTTCCTTTTCCTTTTGCCTCTTGGAGAGACAGCGGGGGGAGGAGATTGTGCCGATAAAGTATCTTCAGAATGACCCGCAGATTTTCGAGAATCCACGGGTTCGTTCACAAAAGATGGAGCTTCCTGATTATCATCCGTGACAATGGTCCTTTCTTCGACTTCTCCATCCTCAGGAAGAGGAGGAAGGGAAGCCATAGTAGGATGGTTCTGCAAGAAAATAGCGACAAAAGAAAATTAGCGAGATACCAATACAATGAGATGCAAGGAAAAGTTTAGAACAAGACAAAAACTCGAGAAGACAAAATACCTCGGGAAGAGGATTGGAAGCACTGTATGGTTCTACTCGACAAGAGGAGGGAATAGGATCCTTCTTGGCTAGTCGAGAAACTCTTCGAACCAATTTCTCCAAGTCCTTTACAGAAAGATCGTTGGAGATTCTGTTGGCGTCGTTTTCACCAGAATACGTCCAAAGGGGATTTTTGCGAGCCTGAAGAGGCTGCACTCTAATCCTAAGATAGTAGGCAGTGATTTGAACACCAGATAGTTCTTTGCCTCGAGTATTTTGGAGCTGATGAATATGAGACATAAGAGCTTCTGTCGCCTTTTTCTCTTCTTCGGAAGCTTCAGCGTCCCAGGAACGGCGGCGCTGGATCTTGGCACTTCCGTCGAAGGGACTTATGGGGTGCTCCACGTCGGTGGCATTTTCTGCGGGAAGGTAGAGCCATCGGTTGCGCCATCCTTGGACAGAATCAGGAAACTGGCCGTCGTAGTAATGGACAGCGGTGCGGACACAGATAACAACGCCGCCTATGTTATAGGTGGCGTTGTGAGAGCCATTACGGCGGAGGCAGAAAATGCGTTTCCACAGAATCCAATTAGTTGGAATTCCGAGGAAGCATTCGCAAAGTGTGATAAAAATGGAAATGTGAAGGATGGAATTGGGGGTCAACTGGTGCAGTTGAATCCCATAAACGAAAAGAAGGCCGCGGAGGAAATCATGAATTGGGGCCGACAGGCCGCGGATAAGGTGATCAACGAAACTAACCCGATACTCCATTGGAGGGTTGGGGTAGCTCTCCTCGCTAGGAAAGCGGATGGCGTCTTCTTTCTTCATGAGGCCAAGCCTCTTCAGCGTATTAATATCCTGGTTGGAGATCTTGGATCTCTCCCACTCAAGATCTTTGGCGGCCATCTTGGATTACGGCGTGTCGTGGCGAGTAAGTCGTGTGCGCGGTGGCATCAACGGCAATGGGCAAAGCAAAGGATCGTGAGTGTGGAAGAACAGAGAGTTGGGCGCAGGGAAGCTTTGCGAAGAGAAACAGACAGCGGCGCAAGCGAGGGAGTGCACGGAGGTTGAAGAAAGGTTTATATAAGAATCGGGTGAAGCGATGAACCGTTGGATGAAGAAATCGTGTGGTGACAAGAAATCTTCTAGATAAAAGGGTAAAAAGGTATTTTTTGAGATAAGCGTTACCGTACGTGCGCCAGAAAAGCGGAGGACGTGTGTCCCCCACTTGCACGACGTGTCAACGTGGAAGAAGCAAATGGACCCACAGGCAGAAAAATCACGATCGTTAAATAGAGATGAAGTAAATTTGAAGCATGCCGACAAGAATTCGAAAAGATTGGCGACGAGAGGAGTTATTTGAATACTTCGGGAGCCTTTGACCAAATACAAGTTTTTGCCCAAATGCTCGGGGGCTACTTCGACAAAAAGTAAAATTTCGAGTATGGCAATATAGAAAATGTTGAGCCTACAACCTAGCACAAGTCCTTGGCTGTAGCCTCGGGCTACTCCCATCGGGAGCTGTTCGCGCACCCGAGAGATAAAGAGAAGATCATATTGGGACATAATAACAATATAGTGACAAGGTGGACTAAAATGTTGAGCCTACAACCAAGCACAAGTTCTTGGCTGTAGCCTCGGAGCTACTCCCATCGGGAACGCTGTTCGCGTACCCGATGAAGTTCAAAAATCAAAGATAGAAAAGCAAGAGAGTATATTTCGAGTTATAATTAACTCTACATATACTCCCATCGGGAGAACAATATAAGTCAAAATTGACTCGATAAAATGTGCCATTCCAACAGCCGGAAAAGCACTCGACAATATATTCTCAGAACGCTAAAGTTGCGATCAATTTCTGAATGCCGCAAATTTGTGAAGGTAAGACCCCAGATCCGTTCTCGGGCGTGGCATCGCTAAAGATCGCTCTGCGCTTTTATCCGTATCAACAGATACGAAGAAAAAATCTAACGGACGCGTTAGGTACCCGATAAATTTGACTGGACTCGTAATGGTAAGACCTTAAGCGGCACTGTCGACGTTTACACCAGTATCCCGAGATCATGTCCAGGGACGTGATCTTGAAGTAGGTTTTTGCGGATTGCCACCGGAGCGATTAACTAGTACGATCCGTCGATGAACTAGCCCCAACTACCATTATCCCTGTACAATATAGAATTTTATATGAAGAAGTATAAAAAGGTTAAAGCTTTTGAATAAAAATAAACAGTGGAGATTTTCCCTGACTCTACGATTCAAGCAAAATCTCGGGGGCTACTGACATAGGCATCCCAAATGGGCTTGCCGAAGATAGTACCCGGGGTTTACTGAAGGCCCATTACCCGAAGAATAAGAGGATTCGAGAGCCCAAGATGTATTTAAGGAAAGATAGAGTTGTAATAGGAAGTGTTATTTTGTAATCTGGCGGGATGAGTTAGAAACCGTCCCGGACTCTGTAATTTGTACTACACGAATCCCTCGGCTCCACCTCCTATATAAAGGGGGAGTCGAGGGACGAGGAGATCATCGAATCATTATCTGCAAACCCTAATTTTCATAATCGTCGAGTACTTTTCGGCTGAAACCTTCGAGATCTACTTGCCCTCTACTTCTAACTAAACCCTAGCCTACAATCCATAGGCATTGACAAGTTGATACCTTGTCAGCTACTGATCCAATTTAAAAATCTTCCCGGAAGTAATCTTTCTCTAAGCATCTAAGCGCTAACTATTTTTTGAGTTTCCGCCTACATGCTTGGGGGCTACTGGGGAGTACCTTTTGCTTGCAGATGAGCTTGTCGAAGAACTGGCCGACGTTCTTCTTGAAATCCTGGATTTCCGATGTCGCGGAATCAGGTTTCCCCCAGGCGTTGTTCAGCATGGCGTTGAGTAGATCTTGTTCAAGCTCCCATTTCTCTGCCTCGGACAGCTTGTTGAAAAACTTGGTAGCATATGCCTTGGGGGTGGAAGTGGTGTCAGCCGGATCTCCAAAGTTCTTCGGAAAAACGACGATGTCACCAGCGTCGTCTCCAGCCTTCTCAGAAGAAGTGACTTCAGCCTCTCCTTGGCCTTGTACTTCCGCGTCTTCTTGGGCAGGGCCTTTGGCCTTAGGATTTTCTCCGCCCACATTCTCGCTGCTAACCGGAATTATTTCTGGTGGAGTGTTTGCGGCAGGAGGGGGAGATGGATCAGCCTGAGGGGGAGACGGTTGAGGAGTAGGGTGGGAGGTACTTGGCGGAACTGGAGTAGAAGGACCAACGGCCGGAGACTTTTTCATATATTTGGTGATAGGCTCTTGGCTGATGGTCCGTGTGGCGGCGGTACTCGGATTCCTGCAAACAAGTGAAAGGGATCGAATAAGGAATAATTTCGTCAAGATAAAATCGCACCATACTCGGAAACTTACGGGGCGCCGGGGATGATGGGGCGCGTGCGTTGGCCAGCTGTTGAAAGCATCCTCAGGCGCGCACGCTCCGCTTTCCTCGAGTCTAGCGGAGGTGGCTTTGTGGTCTTGGGCTTCTTGGCGGAGGCCTCGCCGCTAGCTCCGGCTTCAGAGCCGGAAGCCTTGGCGCGGGGACGCTTCGTAGGTCGAGGGGCCGCCTTGCGGGGTGCCTGTTCCTCTTCCTCCTCATCGTCTTCCGGAGCCTCCTCCGCCGCGTCGCCGCTAACGGGATTACGAAGAATGGTGCGGAAGCTTTCCTCCGCCAAAGTGTTGAGCTGGAAGAAATAAACAAAAATTAGAGATAACATCAAAAAACTTGCGAAGTTTGAATCAACGAGAAGAACAAAGCTTACCGGAGGACATTGGTCGTTCGTGTATATATCCTTCATCAGTTCTGGGACCTGTTGGCCCCTCGGAATCTTTACCAGCGTCTTGAGTCTCCTCTTCAGAGAGTCGGCCGGAAGATCGTGGCGGGTAACCCGGAGAAGATCATCCGCCCCGGTATAAGCGCACATCAGGCGCGCGTTGTAGCGTAGAGGCTGGATTCTCCGGGAAAACCAGCTAAGTGTGAGCTGGGCTCCGGTCAGCCCGTCGTGGACTAACCAGGAGATTCTCCGCGCAGCCTTTTCCAAGTTCGGGGTCTGGGCGAGCGAAGGGACGAAGCTCCAGCTTGCAAGCTCTTCCGGAGGTTCGTTGATAAACTGGGGCAGGCCTTTGTGGACATCCGGAACTGAGGCGTTCTTCTCATAGAACCATCCGGCGTTCCAGTACCGGACGGATTCGTGCGAGTCGTGGGGAGGATACATGCGACTAGGGCGGAGCATAAACGCCATGCTTCCGCAGTTCACCATTGCTTTGTCCTTGGTTTCTTTCTTCACCCGGAAAAAGAACTGCCATAATTTGACGTCTGGCCGGATCCCAAGGTGTCCTTCGCAGAGAGTCACGAAGTTGGACAGGAGGAGATATGAATTTGGGCAGATGTTGTGGGGCTGGAGCCCGTATGTGTTGAGGACGGAGAGAAAAAACTCCGAACAGGGAAGTGAAAGTCCGCGTTCCACCCAAGCCTTGGTCATAACAATTTCTCCGGCTTCTGGCTTGGGGACGTCGGAATCACGAGTGAAACTCCAATGTGTGGAGATCATGCCCTCATTCTGGAGCTCTCTAAGTTCCACATTGGTAGTTGCGCAAGGCCACCACTGACCCCGCTCTCCTTCGCGGATCCGGGCTTTGGACGCCCTCTTGTTTTCCGCCTCCTGCACTTTTGCTGCCATCCGAGCTTGTCCCTCGAGTTCTTCTTGGAGCTCTTGAAGGGAAGGGATCCGGCTTGGAGCGGTGCTGGAAGATGCGGAAAAAGGTTGAGCTAGTCTAATGTCGGAAACATATGGTGGCAGGAATGATATGGGATCCGGGCATATGGGTTCTATTTGATTGGGATCCGGGCTACTCGGAGAGCTACCAGTACAGTGCGAGGAATCGAGTGGCATGCTTCCGGCTGCGCCCATACAAATTGTTTGAGTACCCGGATCACTTAATCTTTCTTCTACACTAAGTCTATCTTCTACGAGGCCGGCGCACTTACCGCTAATGGCGCGGTGGCTCGACGGAGCTCCGATGAAGACGAGGTCGCCGGACTTGAAGTAAACCGCCCCGCGTGACCACGAATCGGCGGCGGAGAGAAAATCCCGTTCAACCGCAGGAATCTTGGCGCGAGGGGAGTCCTGGTTCGGCGGCGCGCGAAGTTCACCGTGGCGAAGCTCGCCGGAATCGAGATCCGTCGGGCGGCGCGGCGCGAGGAGGAAGACAAAGTGGTGAGGAGAGGTGAAAGAATGAGGATTTACCGAGCTGCGGGGTATTTATAGGCCGCGCGTGGAGATTCGGGATCCGGATCCGACGGTGGAAACGGAACGGTTGCACCGTTGGATGGATGACACGTGTTTTAGGTCAAGTGCGGTAAAATGACGTGGAGGTAACTTAACCATGCACTCCCGAAGATTCCGGCTAAAGATTTGCATCTGCGAAAATTTAGCGCGGGAAACGAGGAAGTTGTGCGCGGGAAAAGTGGACTTTCTGTTGTTGCGCATGATCTGAAGATGAAGGATTTCCGGAGGAGCGAACCCGGAATCAAGTAATAAGTTTTGAAGCTCTTCAAGATTCTCTTCGTTTCCGAGCTGAATGAAGTCGGAGGAATGATGAATCTCGGAGAACTTCGGGGGCTACTGTTGTGGGTATACTTTATGGGTATATCAACGGCGTGGCCAAGATCCGGCAAGCCCGGGTGGCCCGTAGTTGGTGGCGAGGCATGTGGCCCATCGGGCGGCCCAGTTGCTGTAGATCATGAAGGATGACGTCCAGCCCAGGAACGAGGAGCCGGATCCTAACCGACCTACGAAGGAGGCCGGATCCGTGAAGGCCCATGAAGTATCCGGATCCAGCGTGACCGAGAAGGAAGGCGGATCCTTGACGTACACGGCAAGACTTTGTACCGTAGTTAGGCAACTTGTATTCCGGCTAGGACTCTCCGAGTAAACCCTAGATCCGAGCGCCTATATAAGCCGGATCCCGGGAGCCCTAGAGGCACAATCACAACTCATTGTAACAACGCGAAAACGCCCAGATAATTCTAGACAAGCAGCAGTAGGCCCTGTCATCGTGCAGGTGTTCCGAAGCTGGGTAACTCGCGTACCACCGTCCCGTGTGCACTCCGCCCTATGGCCCCTACTTCTTCTCCCCCTCGTGAGGATCCCTCCTCCGAGGTACCGTCGATTAGGCAACGACACATACCAAATTGATGGTACTAATAAGTAAATCGCACAATATTGGCACTTGTTCGTGTAAGTAGTTGCTATGTTTTCATGGCTGACATCTGGAAATTTTCTCTGAAGAATATTTCTGGCAAACCAATTATGTGTGTAGGACCTCCATGGTAGACCGTACTCTGTTCTCACACTAAGGACTGCATATACACCAGCACAGTTGTTTTTTCTGTTCTAGTAGGCTACTTGATGTTGATGCATGGAAGTATTGATTTGTCATTTCTCCCAACATTATCAGATCTGGCATCTAGGTATGCATTGCTTAGTATGTGTTGTACAACATATTTTGATGTTTCCTGCATTCACCATGTGAGCCAACCTTCCTCAGATGCTTTTTCCCAACTGTTGATTGATTTAATCATTTTTGCAGAGTCAAAAATGTGATAAACCCACTGGTAACCTCACCCTCAAGTTCTGGGAGGAGTCAGGTCCCATTGACAATATCGTCTCGCGTGTCAACATGATGAGTCTCCGTGAGTTCAAAGGGGAGCCAAGTGAGGTTGGCTTCCTCGAGTTCTTCTTTCGGAGTGCACGGGTGCTGAAGACCGCAATTATTGTGATGGCCAATCCAAGTTTCACACCATTTTTGAAAGATGTGGCGTTTTCCAAAGTGAGAAGGAGTTCTAGAAACATGGCAAGTAAATCCTGCCAAGTGCATGTCCTGGGTAGTAACGGACCTGATGGAGGTGAGGTTTGGAGCTTTAAAACTGGGGCGAATTTTTCTTTCCAGGACCCGTTTTCAGTAGCTGAGGTTCTCGGCCGATGTTAGTAATTTCTGTGGAGAGATGGATTGATTTTTGGTGCATACTATGAAAACATGGTGTCTGCCCCTACCAGTGGCCTTTACACTCATGGTATTTTGCTTTGCCCGTGTAACCGGTGTTATCTGTTTCACTATGTATGCTCATTGAAACATTTGGTTTTGGCAATATTTCACTACACTCCAGTTTCTGGCTGTGTATCATTTTGTCGTTGGGGAGTAGGAATACCCTGTGATCCGCAGTTTGGTGATGATAATACTGTTCATCTGCATGACGAGACATCATTGATGAACTGTGTGACTCATAACCTTACCATTTTTTTTTGGCCTTGTAAGCTTTTGCATGTATAGAATCCTAACCTTGTGTGCTTGCCTCTTTCACTAATACGCAGCTTCACTTTCTGGTGGAGTAGTGTACAAAGCCATATATGGTAATCCACGTGTCTTAAGCTGTCTCAACAGACAGGGACGGAGGAAGGGGGGGACGAGGGGGGGCTCAGCCACCCCCAACAAACTTATTTTCTTCATAAACTTCCTAAGAATCATGCTCACCCTTTGTAATTCTAAGCCATTCTCCCCCCTCCAACAAGATTTTGCCCCCTCTAAGGCTAAAGTCTGGCTCCGTCCCTGTCAACAGATGCGGTAAGTCCGTAACCCACGCCCCACGTTGGCCTTTGTTAAATGTATCTTCCTCTCCTCGTAGTATCTTCCAATTAACCTCCTAGCTACATGCACGCAAGCACGAGATCAAGTACCTCTATTCCATTACGATTTTTTTTTACAAATTTCAAACCGTGGAATTATGATATGTTCTCATCATTGGAGCCACGTGGCGTTTTCGACAAAACAAGTGTCCATTTGTTGTTGTAAAAAAAGTGTCCATTTGTTCGACGGCTTGGCTAACATCGAAGGCCTTTGGGTCCTCTATCACGTGCATGCCCTCCTACGGTCCTACCCCAAGCCCGATGTGATGGTCCACCATCTCGTGGTAGAAATTTGCTTTGGAGGTGGTGCTTCTCCGATTCAATGAATAGACTCATTCTTGAGCATGGTTCGTGTTACTGTTACAATCACGACAAACAAAAAGCAGAAGCGTAGATCAAACCATGTTGCAACACAACAATTTTAACGTGGAAAATACCTCCAACAAGGATAGGAAAAATCACGAGCGCTAGCAAAACTGCATTATCGTGATGAAGAGTTTACACAATGCCGCGAATTTCACATATTTAAGTTATCTTGTGCGGCAGCTTACAAAGAGGTATATAGAGTGGTGATAACCTTGGTCTGTGACGATCCATACCGATCTTGGTCCCCTTATTAGAAATTAGGCGGCTTTTATGATTTTTTTTAATGTACCTTTTATGAATTTGGATCGCAATATACCATACTCAATATAGTACGTGCATAGTAGTGTTTGTCAAATTAAATTTTGTAAAGTTTGACAAAGTATATCTACTCCACACAATATCACATGCTTATAAGAAGTTATATTTCATGATGGTTCTAGTAATTGGAGGGTGGATAAAAAAGGGGAAAAGAAAATGGTTTATGAGGGGAAAAGGAGAAAACAAAAAAAAAATTAAGGGGCGTTGCGAGAATCGAACTCGCGACCTCTCGCACCCAAAGCGAGAATCATACCACTAGACCAAACGCCCTTGTTGTTGTAATAATTAATTTAACGTTACTAATCATCTACTGATTGGGCTTTCCACCGAAATGCCTTCCCTAGTTCAACCGCTGCAAGCGACGTCAGCAGAGCGAGCAGATCGATCTTCCAGAACCTTCTCCCCTCCCATTACGATCCCATGCCGGCGACGGCGGCGATATCGCCCTCTCCTCCGGGGGCTTCCACCGCCACCCGAGGCCCCAACACCCTCCTACTCCGCCACCACCTTGCCGGCTCCTTCATCCCCCCGCAGCCGTCGCGGCGGCGGCTGACAGGCGCCGTCGCCGCCTCCGCTGGACGCCGCGCCGTCGCCCCCTGCTGCAAGGCCGCCAAGGACCCCTCCTCCTCCGCTACGGACCACGGTAAATTTCGTTCCAGGATCAGTTGATGCCAAACTGTGAATCGCACAGACAGATTCGTTCGGTCCCAAAACCAATGCATTCTCTGTGTCGACGACTGCCTGCTGCATCAGTTTAATTTTTTTTCTATATGTGATGTGATGCCACCAGCTATAGATACATAGGAAAAATACTACCATGATCCCTGATTTACCAGCTTAGCTCCACAACTCCAGTTTAGTTCTTTTTTGTGTGTGACGCGTTCATCTTGCCTCGTTTCACAACCTGTCATGCCAGCAATGCTGAAATTCCACTCATACAATGCTGAAACTGTGATAGCTAGCTGCACTTTCGTTCATCGACTTACTACTATAGTATTCAGCAATTAGAAATGAAATTCCGCCTGCTGTATTCGTGCAAACACATATAAAACAGAGCAGTTCTGTCTGTGTGATCACCGATAAAAGTTCGCTGCGTTCTGTGTTTCTGCACGCAACAAGGCCTCGGCATTTGAGTTATGTCGGCGTAGTGCATTTCCACTGCATGTTTTTGTCTAAGCAGGGTCTCACTTTGGAGTTATACTGCAGCTGGAGTATCATAGTCATGTGACAAGATTAAAGCTCCTGTTTTTGTCCTCTCACTCTAGTGTCATACTGTATTAGTACTCCCTCTGGTTCAAAATAATTTCCCGAAAATGGGTGATACAATTATTTTGAAACGGAGGGAGTCTAGATACACCCATTTTTGGGCTATTATTTTGAACCGGAGGGAGTAGTAAGTTTTTCCAGAAGATTATAAACTGGCTGATGTTCATTGGCACAACACTAGTTAGTTCTAGCCATAGTAACCGGAAATGGTATACCGTTCCCTGAATCGGAATCGCTGTACTGAATCGGGGTTCGGGGACGAGATAGGATACGGTAAGATTCGGTTGCCGGTACGCGTTTCCAGAAAACCGATACAGCACCCCCATTTAGCGTTCGTGTGTGGTAGTTTCATGCTTCAAAAGCAGCGATAATCGTGGGTAGTGCATTTCCACTGCATGTTTTTGTCTAAGCAGGGTCTCACTTTGGAGTTATACTGCAGCTGGAGTATCATACCCATGTAACAGATTAAAGCTCCTGTTTTTGTCCTCCCACTCTAGTGTCAAACTGTACTAGTACTCCCTCTGGTTCAAAATAATTTCCTGAAAATGGGTGATACAATTATTTTGAACCGGAGGGAGCCTAGATACACCCATTTTTGGGCTATTATTTTGAACCGGAGGGAGTAGTAAGTTTTTCCAGAAGATTATAAACTGGCTGATGTTCATTGGCACAACACTAGTTACTTCTAGCCATATTAACCGGAAACGGTATACCGTTCCCTGAATCGGAATCGCTGTACTGAATCGGGGTTCGGGGACGAGATAGGATACGGTAAGATTCGGTTGCCGGTACGCGTTTCCGGAAAACCTATACAGCACCCCCATTCAGCGTTCGTGTGTGGTAGTTTCATGCTTCAAAAGCAGCGATAATCGTGGGAAGGCCCATGGGAGCCTGATCGTATTAGGCAACTACTACGACATGATCCATGATCCATGATCCATGGAATCAATCAATTGGATTCTTTTTCGGGCCTGCAATCAATCAATCGACATTAGTGTCCTGTGCTTTTACGCCTCCTCCTGCCCGTTTCTGCGCCTGCCATTCTTTTTTGCATGAGGCTGAGGCAAGGATCCAAGGATCATACGCTCCATAGCTTGAGGATCCACCGTCTCGTACCGGGTTCGTCGTACCGAATGCGGTGGGTTCACGTTTCCTCCATTGAATAATCTTTCGAGAGATGTATACCCTCGTCGTACCCTAGTTTTGCCAGCCACTGAATCTCGTCCCCTGTTCCCGTTTCTCGTTCCCGCTGTACCAGGAATATGGCTACTATGGTTCTAGCTAGTGCAACTAAAAACCGCAGGCCTTTGCTACCGCCTCTTGTCTTTGCTGCCAGTCCATGGACTCTGTCTGTCAACCGATATTCTCAGTGCACGCATGGGTGATTAATTCCAACAACACACACAAATCTATGTACTGCCATGATTGCTTGCCCTTTTTGTTGGGTCCATGTATCTCGCCTTATGTGCATGTGTTTGCGCTTGCAGTGGGCGATGTAGGGGAACAAACATGGGACGAGGACGTCCTCAGGTGCGAGACGACGGTTCTGGTCGAGTTCTGGGCGCCGTGGTGCGGACCCTGCCGCCTGATGCACCCGATTATTGCAGACCTGGCCAAGGCCTACGCCGGCAGGCTGAGGTGTCTGAGGGTGAACACGGATGAGAATCAGGATGTGGCGACGAGGTATGGCATCAGGAGCATCCCCACCACCCTCATCTTCAAGAACGGCGAGAGGAAGGAGACGGTCATCGGCGCCATCGCGGACACCGTCTTGGCAGCCACTGTCGACAGGTTCTTGTAAGCGCCTGAGCATGCTGTAACATACATATCGAAACGAGTGAAAGGTTTTGCCAAGGAGGCTATCAGTCTATCATTTGCTTACATGAACTTCCATGAAATCAAACCGAGTTGGGCAGCTTGCATACAATGATTGATATGCTATCGCTGCTTTTGAAGATCGTGAAGTATTGAACCCTACGAGACAATGATCATCTGATATGCTATCGTTGATTTTGATATATAAAGTGAGCAATGATATTCTTCTCTTCAATGCCAAGGCTTTCGTAGGAAATCTGGAATATTTAGAACTTTTTTTTCATGCAAGAATTTGTTTCTAAGGATTCCGTGCACTGCATTTCATATGAAGTTCTCCATTGACTCCAACCTCCTAGAAAGGTTCGTTTGTTTTGCAATCAAACTGGATGTAAATTCGGCCCCATAGGAACCAAACCTGTTCTGAAGCTGCATGGCATGGGTATGCTTCTCAGAAAAGTTCACTCTCAAAGAACTATTGGGGAGGCCAGGAGAAAGGCGGAGATATATGGTACAAATTACAGAGAGGTAATGAAAACGCCTGCAGTTGTAACGCTGAAAAATAAAATCTCATTGACATTACATATGGATTCTCACCCGTTGGTGTTCTTCACCTCTTCTGATAGCAAGATATTGTTCGCACAGAGAAATACAGAAGGGAAGAGGGCGGCAGACAAAGCAGTGCTGCGGCTGCCCTCTACATCACCTTCATCACAACAGTATCCCGTTGGCATGGTCTATGCGCTAAATCTTGAGGAACTTTGTAGCTGGGTTGGCGCCTTCGACAGCCCAAACCGCAAAGGTGCCCAACTACGGATGGCCAAGCCATACAAAGAGCACCACATGATCGAATGGTGCTTCTGCTCCTAAAACTAGAAACACCGTATTTCCCAATGACTCCCAGTTCCACACAACATCGTATGCAAGCGCCATGTTGTCTGCTAAATTTTCCTTCTGTAACCCCATAAATTGCTCAAGCTTAGCGTTTCAAATGAAGGAGCCGCGTTGAATATATAGAGATTGGATATATGGTATGAATCATTCCTCTCTTTCAAGAGGGCAATCATAAGGGCAGTTACTAGCCAACTCTACCCTGCCGTGAATGAAGGAGATATGCCCTAGAGGCAATAATAAAGTGGTTATTATTTATATCTTTATGTTTATGATAAATGTTTATATATCATGCTATAATTGTATTAACCGAAACATTAGTACATGTGTGATATGTAGACAACAAGAAGTCCCTAGTATGCCTCTTAAACTAGCTTGTTGATTAATGGATGATTAGTTTCATAATCATGAACATTGGATGTTATTAATAACAAGGTTATATCATTATATGAATGATGTAATGGACACACCCAATTAAGCGTAGCATAAGATCTCGTCATTAAGTTATTTGCTATAAGCTTTCGATACATAGTTACCTAGTCCTTATGACCATGAGATCATATAAATCACTTATACCGGAAAGGTACTTTGATCACACCAAACGCCACTGCGTAAATGGGTGGTTATAAAGGTGGGATTAAGTATCCGGAAAGTATGAGTTGAGGCATATGGATCAACAAAGGATTTGTCCATCCCGATGACGGATAGATATACTGGGCCCTCTCGGTGGACTGTCGTCTAATGACTTGCAAGCATATGAATGAGTTCATAAGAGACCACATACCACGGTATTTAGTAAAGAGTACTTGTCAGGAAACGAGGTTGAACAAGGTATAGAGTGATACCGAAGATCAAACCTCGGACAAGTAAAATATCGCGAGACAAAGGGAATTGGTATAGTATGTGAATGGTTCATTCGATCACTAAAGTCATCGTTGAATATGTGGGAGTCATTATGGATCTCCAGATCCCGCTATTGGTTATTGGTCAGAGTGAGTACTCAACCATGTCCGCATAGTTCACGAACCGTAGGGTGACACACTTAAAGTTGGATGTTGAAATGGTAGTACTTGAATATGGAATGGAGTTCGAATATTTGTTCGGAGTCCCGGATGAGATCCCGGACATCACGAGGAGTTCCGGAATGGTCCGGAGAATAAGATTCATATATGGGAAGTCATTTTATGTGAATTAAAATGATCCGGAAGGTTCTACGGAAGGTTCTAGAAGGTTCTAGAAAAGTCCGGAAGAAATAAGGATGGAAGGTGCCACCCACCTTGGCCGGCCAATCTAAGGGAGGAGGAGTCCCAAGTGGACTCCCCACCATGGTGGCCGGCCACCCCACCAAGGAAAGGGGGGAGTCCCACTCCCCCTAGGTTTGGACACTTGGAAGGTTTTGGTTGGGGTCTTATTCGGACTCTTTGACCTAAGCCTTGGGGCTTCCACCTATATAAAGAGGGGGAGAGAGGGGCTGGCCGGCCACTCAAGCCACCACCATGGCCGCACCCCTCAAGGGTGCCCTAGCCGGCGCCCCTCTCCCCAAACCCTAGCGGTCTCTCTCTCCTCCACCATATCCCGCACGCTTAAGCGAAGCTCCGCCGGATTTCTCCACCACCACCGACACCACGCCGTCGTGCTGTCGGATTCAAGAGGAGCTACTACTTCCGCTGCCCGCTGGAACGGGAGGTGGACGTCGTCTTCATCAACAACCGAACGTGTGACCGAGTACGGAGGTGCTGCCCGTTCGTGGCGCCGGAAGCGATCGTGATCAAGATCTTCTACGCGCTTTTGCAAGCGGCAAGTGAACGTCTACCGCAGCAACAAGAGCCTCATCTTGTAGGCTTTGGAATCTCTTCAAGGGTGAGACTCGATACCCCCTCGTTGCTACCGTCTTCTAGATTGCATCTTGGCTTGGATTGCGTGTTCGCGGTAGGAAAATTTTTGTTTTCTATGCAACGTTATCCTACAGTGGTATCAGAGCCGTGTCTATGCATAGATGGTTGCACGAGTAGAACACAATGGTTTTGTGGGCGTTGATGCTCTTGTTATCTTTAGTTTGAGTACTTTGCATCTTTGTGGCATAGTGGGATGAAGCGGCTCGGACTAACTTTACATGACCGCGTTCATGAGACTTGTTCCTCGTTCGACATGCAACTTGTATTGCATAAGAGGCTTTGCGGGTGTCTGTCTCTCCTACTATAGTGAAGATTCAATTTACTCTTCTATTGACAACATTAGTATCACCGTTGTGGTTCATGTTCGTAGGTAGATTAGATCTCTCTCGAAAACCATAAACCACGTAAAATATGCAAACCAAATTAGAGACGTCTAACTTGTTTTTGCAGGGTTTGGTGATGTGATATGGTCATAATGTGATGATGAATATGTATGAGATGATCATTATTGTATTGTGGCAACCGGCAGAGCCTTATGGTTGTCTTTAATTTTCATGTTGAGTAGTATTTCAAAGTAGTTGTAATAGTTGCTACATGAGGTGAACAACCATGAAGCCGGCGCCATGAACCTTGACGCTACGCCGACGATGATGGAGATCATGCCCGTTGATGATGGAGATCATGTCCGTGCTTTAGAGATGAAGATCGAAGGTGCAAAGACAAAAGGGCCATATCATATCACATATGAACTGCATGTGATGTTAATCCTTTTATGCATCTTATTTTGCTTAGAACGCGACGGTAGCATTATAAGATGATCCCTCACATTAATATCAAGATAATAAAGTGTTCTCCCCTCGTATGCACCGTTGTAACAGTTAAATCGTTTCAAGCATCTCGTGATGATCGGATGTGATAGATTCAACGATTCACATACAACGGGTGTAAGCCATGTTGCACACGCGGAATACTTGGGTTTGCTTGACGAGCCTAGCATGTACAGACATGGCCTCGGGACAACGGAAACCGAAAGGTTGAACACGAGTCATATGGATGATATGATCAACATGTTGATGTTCACCATTGAAGCTACATCATCTCACGTGATGATCGGTTTTTGGTGTAGTGAATTTGGATCGTGTACCACTTAACAACTATGAGGGATGTTGTATTAAGTGGGAGTTCATTAGTAATTAGATTAAAACATGAACTAATTATCATAAACATAGTCTGAGTAGTATTTTGAATTATTTTTGTAGTATTGGCATCCGTTTTCTACCATGCGCTAGTCTTGTAATTGAGATAGAAATACTGTTAAAATCTGACAAGAAACTTTACGGATTGGTACCGTATTGTTAAAAAATCAAGAATTGATTAAGTCCTATTGCAAACTTTTAGTAAACCTCACATTGTTGATTCAAAGAGCTATGGTTTCAATTAGTACCTAAAGTTATCTTGTCTCCGTGAAACTTGAAGTTCAAATCTGTTTGAAAAGTAAGGAGCTGAAAATTTAGTTTTCAGAAATAATCAAGGTATGAGATATATGTGATTTCTAAGACCTTATTGCAAGATGATAGAATAAAGTTTGGTGAGACTACATAAACTCATAAGTTTTATGGGAATGTACGAAGGTTGAAGACGCAAGGCGTCACAATCCTCCAACTATTGGGGCACTAACGATATTCGCATATCCATGAAGTGACCATCCTTAAATATGCACCGTTACTAAGACTCGTCGTTTCGAAGCATCACGTGATGATCGGGTGTGATAGATTCTACGTGTGCATAAAACGGGTGCAAGCTAGATTTGCACATGCAAATACCAAGGTTAAAACTTTACGAGCCTAGCATGTACAGACATGGTCTCGGAAAGTCGTCATGATATGATGGATAAAATTATGAGTGAAATTGTTCATCATATTACAAAGTTACTAATAATGAAATCTGGAACACTTGTCATATGATGATCAACTTCAAAGTAAGAACCTCAAGATTATTGGTATTTGACCAACAAACCTAGAAGTTAATGATGTTGAAGTGTTTTTCTGAATAATGAGGAAAGCTAAAAGAGAAACTACAAAAGATATTTTGGCAAAAAGAAAAGAGAAGACTAGAAAGTCTAGCTCATGTGTATATAAATGATATACATGTTATGGTTGTATTCCTAGTTAACTCACACTATGGAATTCTTGGGTATTAGTACTATATTGGTTGGTATGAAGTGTCATACAAAACAACGCAATACAAGAATACAATGGCCTAAGTGACTGACAAGGAATATGATAGGAATGCACGTCAGGAACAAAAATAAAGTGTTATTATGTTCGTCATTGGCATTCTATCTAGCCCTTAGAATTTATAATAAAGAGCTTAATAAATTGTTATTTTGCTCTGGTCAAATAAAAACAATGAGTTGTTTAAATTATGACATTACTCCATGTACGATGGATAAGTTATTATAAATCTTAATGGTGAAACACACATACATAACACTGACGCTAAAATGCCATAAGGCAAATGATTTGAATTCCACTTATTTGTGGAACCGCCATTTAGGTCATGTTAGAAAGGAACGCATGAAGGAACTCCATGCAAATGGATTTTCGGAGTCATTTGATTTTTGAATCATTTGGCGCTTGCAAATCTTTTCTAAAGAGAATGATTAAAATACCGTTCATAGGCCAAAAGTTGAACGGGCAACTAACTTAGTGAAAAATACATGATGATGTATGTGGTTCACTGGGCATAGTTGTGTGCGGGAGATTCTTCTACTTCATGAAAACTTTCAAACAATGAATTGAGTATATATGTGGATATATTCAATAAGGAAAAGTTTGAAACATTTTGAATGGATTCAAATAAATTTCAGCATGAAGTGGAAATCATCGTAATAGAAAAGTCAAGTATCTATGATTGGATCATGGTGGAAATATTTGAATTACGAGTTTTAGCGAACATCTAAGAGAGTTATGAAATTGTTCTACAACTCACGTTTCTTGGAGTATCATAGTGATGATGAAGTATCCAAGAGATGTATCCAAACCTTGTTGGATTAATGATGAGATAAAATATTATGACGCCATTATATTTTTGTGGATTATGCTTTAGTGACTACCGCTTTTACACTTAATAGAGCATCATCATGATCCGTTGAAATGACACCATACGAGTTATGGTATGGGTATGAATCCTAATAGTCTTTTCTTAAAATTTTGGTATGCATAGCATAAGTAAATAAGTTTACAACCAAAATCGGATGAATGTCTTTGTTGGTTATCCCAGAGAATTGATTGGGAATTCTTCCCACTATGTAGACAAAGACAAAAGTGTTTGTCAATGTTTCTTATTTCCAAGAAATTGTTTCTAGTGAAGTTTTTGAGTGGGAGGACAATATAATTTGATAAGGTTTATGAACCTGAGCATAATGATCAGAGTAGCGCAGCATCGGAATTTGTTTCGGTAAGCGGCCACGACGATCATGGCTCCCATGACTACAAAGTGTTTTAGCCATGGAAATCGAAGTACATATTGAACCTTGTAGGTATGGTTTACTTTGTGATCAAATAAATGATTTGTGGACAAAGGATTGATTATGAACAATGATAAACCAACTACAAACAAAGAAGCTATGATGGGCCCTGACTCCGTTAAAATGGCTATACGCCATGAAATCCAAGATAGATGAATACTTTATGAAAGTAAATGGATCTATGAAATTGATAGACTTGGATGAAATATCCTTGAAGAAAGCTTGACTTGTCGAAAAATTGTTTACGACAAAGTTCAAAGAGTTGAATACGATAAGATTAGATCTTCCGTAGCAATGCTTATAGTCTATGTGGATTATTCTAGTAATCACTACATATTTCTTTTATGAGATATGCTAGTAGGATGGCAAAATACACTAATTAACAGAAGTATGTATACAAGATACAACCAAGAGTTTTGCTGGTCCGTGGAATACTAGATAGCTATACAAGCTTCAATTGGATGAAGTAAGTATCACGGAGTTGGAATCTTCACCAGATGAAATAGTCAAAGAGTTTTTGATTTCATCAGAGATGATGAAGAGGCTTGCTTTTGCAAGAAATTAAGTGGGAGCGCTAAGACACATTTATAATACTTTATGTAGGTGACATATAGTTGGTTATAAATGATGTAATTATATACTTGATTAAAAGGTTTCATTGAGAATTAACTTCAATGAAAGGATATGGACTGAAACAAATTTAGTGTCAAGATCTATGAAGATAGATTGAAACACATAAATAAGTTTAAGTCAAAGTACATATGATGGATATTGAAGTAGTTCAATATAGAAATATTAAGAAAATGTTCTTGTCATGTGAAGGTTTAACAAGACTTGAGTGTATCTGACACTCAATGAGTAAAAACACATGAGTGATTATAGATCACGAATAATATGTACACAATCAGATATCATGTGCTATAAAGTGTTATGAGCATATACCAGAATGATTCATATGATGATCATTGGACGACAGTAAGAATATCCTTGAGTACTTTAGAAGAACTAAGGATATATATATATATTTTTATATGAAGAAATGACAAACAAATCGCTGTAAGGTGTTACATCGATATTGGTTTTGTCACATATAAAATATAATCTCAAATTAGACGAAGTGTTGTTTAAAAGGTAGCACAATGAGCTAGAAGTTGTCTATGCTAGATTTAGAAGAGTTCTAAATATTGTGACGGATTCTACAAAAGACGGCTGAGTATGTCAGTGTTGTGACAATGACAAAGGATGTTAAGTCAAGAGGTTCTTTGAGAACTTGGTGTAGTTCGACAGAGTCGAACTTTGAAGCTATATTGTGTGTGACAATATAAGTGACATATTTCAGACAATGGAATTAAGGTTCCACCGAATATCAAACATATATAATGCCAACTCATTTGGAAATGAGTGATGCGTTGAGACGCAAATGAATTACAAAATACATACGTTTACGAGCGTGTCGATCCGATGACTAAAAACCTCTCCCGTGAGCAATACATGATAAAGCACCAGAAGGCCAAGGTGTTATATCTTTACAAATGTAAACTAGATTATTGACTCTAGTGCAAGTGGGAGACTGAAGGAGATATGCCCTAGAGGCAATAATAAAGTGGTTATTATTTATATCTTTATGTTTATGATAAATGTTTATATATCATGCTATAATTGTATTAACCGAAACATTAGTACATGTGTGATATGTAGACAACAAGAAGTCCCTAGTATGCCTCTTAAACTAGCTTGTTGATTAATGGATGATTAGTTTCATAATCATGAACATTGGATGTTATTAATAACAAGGTTATATCATTATATGAATGATGTAATGGACACACCCAATTAAGCGTAGCATAAGATCTAAATCATTAAGTTATTTGCTATAAGCTTTCGATACATAGTTACCTAGTCCTTATGACCATGAGATCATATAAATCACTTATACCGGAAAGGTACTTTGATCACACCAAACGCCACTGCGTAAATGGGTGGTTATAAAGGTGGGATTAAGTATCCGAAAAGTATGAGTTGAGGCATATGGATCAACAGTGGGATTTGTACATCCCGATGACGGATAGATATACTCTGGGCCCTCTCGGTGGAATGTCGTCTAATGTCTTGCAAGCATATGAATGAGTTCATAAGAGACCACATACCACGGTACGAGTAAAGAGTACTTGTCAGGAAACGAGGTTGAACAAGGTATAGAGTGATACCGAAGATCAAACCTCGGACAAGTAAAATATCGCGAGACAAAGGGAATTGGTATAGTATGTGAATGGTTCATTCGATCACTAAAGTCATCGTTGAATATGTGGGAGTCATTATGGATCTCCAGATCCCGCTATTGGTTATTGGTCAGAGTGAGTACTCAACCATGTCCGCATAGTTCACGAACCGTAGGGTGACACACTTAAAGTTGGATGTTGAAATGGTAGTACTTGAATATGGAATGGAGTTCGAATATTTGTTCGGAGTCCCGGATGAGATCCCGGACATCACGAGGAGTTCCGGAATGGTCCGGAGAATAAGATTCATATATGGGAAGTCATTTTATGTGAATTAAAATGATCTGGAAGGTTCTACGGAAGGTTCTAGAAGGTTCTAGAAAAGTCCGGAAGAAATAAGGATGGAAGGTGGAGTCCACCCACCTTGGCCGGCCAATCTAAGGGAGGAGGAGTCCCAAGTGGACTCCCCACCATGGTGGCCGGCCACCCCACCAAGGAAAGGGGGGAGTCCCACTCCCCCTAGGTTTGGACACTTGGAAGGTTTTGGTTGGGGTCTTATTCGGACTCTTTGACCTAAGCCTTGGGGCTTCCACCTATATAAAGAGGGGGAGAGAGGGGCTGGCCAGCCACTCAAGCCACCACCATGGCCGCACCCCTCAAGGGTGCCCTAGCCGGCGCCCCTCTCCCCAAACCCTAGCGGTCTCTCTCTCCTCCACCATATCCCGCACGCTTAAGCGAAGCTCCGCCGGATTTCTCCACCACCACCGACACCACGCCGTCGTGCTGTCGGATTCAAGAGGAGCTACTACTTCCGCTGCCCGCTGGAACGGGGAGGTGGACGTCGTCTTCATCAACAACCGAACGTGTGACCGAGTACGGAGGTGCTGCCCGTTCGTGGCGCCGGAAGCGATCGTGATCAAGATCTTCTACGCGCTTTTGCAAGCGGCAAGTGAACGTCTACCGCAGCAACAAGAGCCTCATCTTGTAGGCTTTGGAATCTCTTCAAGGGTGAGACTCGATACCCCCTCGTTGCTACCGTCTTCTAGATTGCATCTTGGCTTGGATTGCGTGTTCGCGGTAGGAAAATTTTTGTTTTCTATGCAACGTTATTCTACAGTGAATACGCAGATCGAACAAGGACAACCAGGTGCTCACATGTTTACTCTGTCACATTACCTTCTAAAGAAAGCTAACCTGCTCAAGTTCATTTCTATATTTTTGAGGTTTTACAATTTTGAGAAATAACCAGGGAAAAAAGCGCGTGAGCTTACATGAGCAGCTTCGTTGCCATCCTCCGTGTGCATTCCTAAGCTGAATAATACTACTAGTAAAACAAAGCCAGTTCATAGTCTTGCTAAGCTTCATGTCCCAGCGAAAAAGAAACAAAGCATAACAGGACAAAAATAAACCTGCTTGTGTGGCACTTGGCTGTAGATAAATATCATAGACCACCTATGACTTGATCGTCAAGACTTTACCGTTCCATTTGAAGCATTCCCTATATACCTTAAACAGTAATTGTAGAAGAAATTTGCTTTTGGAGAGGAAATTTTTAGAGGAGGAAGTTAAAGAAGCAATCTTTGGCTCCTAGGCTGAATGGGCACCAGCCCGGATGACCTATCTTTTCCTTTTTCTTTGGGAACATTATTAAAAATGATCTAATGGGGTTGTTTGAGGATTGGTTTAATGGATCTCTAGATATTTTTAGATTAAATTTTGCTATGATCACCCTCATTCCGAAAGAGGATGATGCAAAAGAAATCAAGAAATTTAAGCCTATTAGTTTGCTGAATTGTATCTTTAAGAGTTTTACCAAGGTGATCACTAATAGGTTTGCTAGGATAATTGATGGGCTTATATCCCATTAACAATATGCCTTTATAAAGGGTAGATTCATTTTCAAAAGTGTAGTTACTGCTCATGGAATTATACATGAAGTATATAGGAATAAAGAGCAGGGTTTAGTGTTTAAAATAGACTATGAAAAAGCATATGACAGGATTTAACCGTGACTTCCTTTATGAAATTTTGGCTCTTAAGAATTTTGGTCCTAGGATTATTTTCTTGATTAAGCAAATCAAAGCAAATCACTCAGGGAGGCTATGTTGGGTTTTACGATGTCACGTTACCTTCTAAAGAAAGCTAACCAGCTCAAGTTTACTTCTATATTTTTGAGGTTTATGATTTTGAGAAATAACCAGGGAAAAAAACGCGTGAACTTACATGAGCAGCTTCCTTGCCATCCACCGCGTGCATTCCTAAGTTGAATAGCACTACTAGTAAAACAAATCGAGTTCATAGTTTTGCTGAGCTCCCTGTCCCAACGAAAAAAAAGGCAGAACAGAACAAAAAATGAACCTGCTTGCGCGGCACTCTGCTGTAGATAAATATCGTAGACCATATATGACTTGATTATCAAGCCTTTACGGTTTCATTTGAAGCATTCCCATTCCCTATATACCTTAGTTTGTGAATCTTAGACTCAAATGACTTGAAAAGTTCATCTTAGTCATGTGTCCACATTTATTTCTTGTGCAAATATGTTTGCATGTAATTGGTGAAAACCTCAACGTAAAAGGTTATCTCGGTGGGATGACTCGGCACACAAGGGCCGGCCAATGCCCTTTCATTATATAGATCAGTATTACAAGGGTTATGTATAAATATGTCAAGGTTTATGCACTAGCCAACGCAACTAAAAGTCCAAACTAATGAAAAGGGCTAAGCAATTTACTTATACACTTCAACACACCACCTCACCTGTGATTGGAAGACAAGTTAACACGTGTAGCGTCAGAGGCAGGCTAAAGAGGCATCTACACACGAGCACACCGAGAGGGTGGCAACAATTTTAAGATAAATTGCGAAAATCTGATTCAAATTCTACATGTACATTCTTTTAAACATGTTTAGTATCAATTGGTGCTGAATAAGAAGGAATACCTAACACCTATATAAGAGTAAAATACATGTTTGCACATCGGTTTACCGGTTTAGTAAAAGTGAAATTCTAAATACATATTGAGATCGAGCTACTACCTCTGGACTTAAAAAATCGGCGCACGCACCTGCCAAAAACGTACATGCACATGCCTCCCTCCGCGTCGATTAAATCCGACCGGAGGGTGTAGAATATTATTTCCAACTATGAGAAAATATCTTTAAATGTTGATCATATTTGATGGATCATATCATTAAGGTGCTCCGTATCGCAAAAAAGATTGTTAGTGCGTAGCGTAAATCTGGCTAACAAAAGGACGACTAATTGAGATATGTTGGTTTACCAGTAAGGATAGACCATATGAAATTCGTTCTTTTCAGGCGTAGCATGTTCTTGCTTTTTATTGATATTTTCAAATATTGCTTCATTTGATATTTTTCTGCTTGACTTATAATTTCCTACCGATTATTCAGTAAAATCACCTATGATGATGCTAACATTTTTCTGGACATTCTTGTTGTTATTACCTCCGTTCTAAAGATTAAGGCTTATACAAATTATTTTTAGAAAGTCAAATTATACTAAGTTTGACCAAGTTTTTTACCAAAAATCATTGACATGCAAAATGTAAAATCATTATCATTAGATAGGTAATGAAATATATTTTCATATGGTATCGACAAAATATCATATTTGCTGTTGATGATAGATTCTTATAAAAGTTTGATCAAATATTATTAGGTTTTACTTTTTAAAAAATATAAGCCTTAAGCTTTGGAACGGAGCTAGTACCTTTTTGTTGAATTTACTATTAACACATAATTCAGCTTAGGTACAATAGCGCTAACATTTTGTGGGATGCTTGATTTTAAGGCTTGGTCGATATGCACTAGTTACACGCGGTTTTTTTTAATAATATGTTTTTTGAACTTTTTTTTCCATATAATATAATTTCAATAATTTTCAAATCTAGGACTCGATTGGCCGACCAGACGCTGATCAGCAATCTGATAGCCGATCAGCCGTGAGGCCTGGTAGCCATCATACAGTATATACAGTATGCATGAAAAGCAACGTGAAGCAATACTGTATGCACCAAACCAGCACCCTGGACGGCAGCCAATCTGCCCAGCGGCGGACCTAGAAGAAAATTCGAGTGGCGGCCAAATATATGAGTGGGGAACCCTTCTTCGCAAATTGAATTATTCAAGGGTTTTTCTTATAAAGCTGTAAATATTTTATAGCAATTCAGATTTAGGCCTTCTTAGTTCCGCCCCCGAGTCTGTCGATCGGCAGCTGGCCGGCCGGCCGTCTGGGCGACCAGGTCCTAGTTTTGATTTTTTTTTAAATCTCGTATTATTTATTTATTTATGAAAATGATGAAAAAAATCGTATTGTTTAAAAAAAAATCGCCTAGTTACACGTGCATGCTTGGAGACTCCATCATATATGTCGCCAGGACCTGTTTTATTGCATTAGCTTTCAAATAAAGACACTTAAATCTACAGACAACACAAATGATTTTATAACCCGTGTAGAAGAATTAGTGGCTTTTATTTATTTATATTTTATAATTTTAATAATATAATAAATCCGAGGACTAGTTTTTTATTTGGATCAAATCTCTCGGATAGCAGTTATTGTAGAGTACTGGTTATCTAGAGGATTCAAAATATCTGTTTTGATCGATCTATTGGCCGGCTAAAAATTAATGTTCACTATTTATTAGTGAAGTATAGATTTTTATTTAGGCATCGATGTTATTTTTCTCTGGCTAGCAGTATTGTGGAAAGATTTATTTGCTTGCAAAGATCTCCCAGGCTAGTACTAGCATTTTTCTGCGGAGCTTCCTAATTGGGGAGTACGTGCCCATTTTTGTTTGAAAATACTATCTCTCTCATCAAACTGTGTATCGTAGAGTACTGTACTTAGCTTAGTACGTGGGACTCACGTGAAGTCGTGGGGTATTGATACGTCGGATCCTATATATCCGTATAAGGCTGGTACTGGATTTGGATATGGATTTCGGCGGGCAGAAAAAAAGAAGCAAAATTGAGACCACGTACCTCTTCGGCAAGGAGATGACGGTTTGAAGACGGTGCGCACTGAACTTAATTGAGCACACATTTTCGATTGGAAAGATATCTGAGCTAGCTAGCATTAATATTGTGCAGCTAGAAGATAAGCCGAGTATTAATATTGCCCAGCTAGAAATCGGTCGGGCCAAGTATATAAATCCCTCGAGATCGACCAACGGAGAAGTCAAACACATTCGTTCTTTGAACAAGTTTCAGAGTCGCGGCCGTCGCGATGGAGCTGCACCACCACCAAACTAGCGGCGCCGTGAGGTGGCGCGTGTGCGCCGCCGTCCTGGGCGCCTCGGCTGTGATCGCGCTTCTCGTCACCCATGCGCTCACAGCTGGGTCCGCCCGGGTGGGTCTGGCCGGCGACGTGCATGTTCCAGTCCGCATCCTGACAGCGACGACGGGGACGGCGAGAGAGGCCGGTGCGTCGCACAAGGCGTCGGGGTGGCAGGGCGCCGCCTCCGGCAAGGACGCGAGCGCGGACAGGTTCCGGTGGAGCAAGGCGGCGCTGCAATGGCAGCGCACCGCGTTCCATTTCCAGCCAAAGAAGAACTATATGAATGGTCGATGTTCATATTCATTCCAAGATTTCAATTCTCTTCAAATTTACTGACTGACTGACATGGTTTTTTGTTTGCCTGTGCGCGGCCGGCGATCTACATACGTGCATGCATGCAGATCCCAACGGTTAGTAGTTCATCGATCGCTAGCTTGCTCCCGCGCGCCTGTGGTCCGGCTTTCTGCTGTCGACTTACTAATAATACACAAACAAACATTGACATTGATCAGGTCCAGTGTACTACCGTGGGCTGTACCACTTCTTCTACCAGTACAATCCAAAGGGCGCCGTGTGGGGCAACATTGCGTGGGGCCACGCAGTGTCCCGGGACCTGGTTCGGTGGCGCCACCTACCACTGGCCATGGTCCCCGACCACTGGTACGACATCAACGGCGTCTTGACAGGCTCCATCACCATCCTCCCCAACGGCACCGTCGTCTTGCTCTACACGGGGAACACCAACACATTGGAGCAAGTCCAGTGCCTCGCTCTCCCTGCAGACCCCACCGACCCCCTCCTTCGTAGCTGGATCAAGCACCCCGCCAACCCCGTCATTTTCCGTCCACCCGGTGTCGGCAAAAAGGATTTCCGTGACCCCACCACCGCATGGTTTGACAAATCCGACCACACATGGCGCACCCTCATCGGCTCCAAGGACGACCACGGCCACGCCGGCATTGCCATCATGTACAAGACGAAAGACTTTGTCAAGTACGAGCGGATCCCTGGGGTAGTCCACCGCGTTGAGGGCACTGGAATGTGGGAGTGTGTCGACTTATACCATGTCGGTGCCGGCAACAACTCATCAGGAGAGCCTTTATATGTGATGAAGGCGAGCATGGATGATGAACGACACGACTACTATGCGTTGGGGACATACAACGCGCCTGCCAACACGTGGACACCGATGGATCCGGAGGCAGATGTGGGTATCGGACTAAGGTACAACTGGGGAAAGTTTTTTGCGTCCACGACGTTCTACGATCCGGTGAAGCGGCGGCGCGTCTTGTGGGGGTATGTCGGTGAGACCGATTCGACGCCTACCGACGCCATCAAGGGATGGTCTTCAGTGCAGGTAATTGGGATACGACACCATTGCTTAACGAAAATATCATTGTGTGATGTCAATGTGCATCCAGATCGAGGGACTTACCGTGCTTGATTTGTTGAGCTAACTAATTCATGGTGCACGATTGTGTGTGTAGGCGATCCCAAGGACGGTGGCGTTGGATGAGAAGACCAGGACCAACCTCATCCAATGGCCTGTGCAGGAGTTTGATACCCTCCGCCACAACGTGAGCTACCACAGCGGCATCACCATCGGTGCCGGCTTCGTCTCACCGCTCCACCTCGGCCAAACCGCTCAGCTCGACATTGAGGCCTCCTTCCGCCTCGACGCTTCCGCTGTCGCCGCCCTCAACGAGGCTGACGTGCTGTACAACTGCAGCACCAGCGGCGGCGCTGCCAACCGCGGCGCCCTTGGTCCCTTTGGTCTCCTCATCCATGCCGACGTTGGCCGAAGGGAGCAAACGGCGGTGTACTTCTACGTATCCAGGGACATGGACTGGGGCCTCCGGACCCACTTCTGCCACGATGAGTCGCGGTCGTCTCTTGCCAGAGACGTCGTGAAGCGGGTGGTGGGCAGCATCGTGCCGTTGCTCGAGGGTGAGGCTTTTTCTGTCAGGGTGCTCGTGGACCATTCGATCGTGGAGAGCTTCGCGATGGGTGGGAGGTTGACGGCGACATCACGGGTGTACCCGACGAAGGCCATCTATGCTGCGGGTGGGGTGTATGTATTCAATAACGCCACCGCCTCCACGGTCACGGTGGAGAAGCTGGTGGTGCACGAGATGGGCTCATCCTCAATATGACATGATATTTATGCTCAGGATTAGTTTTCAAAGGGATTTCATTCTCTGGTGAGTGAAATTTGGTGAGTGAGTAGGAGTGCACACATAATTTGGTGAGTGAGATTTTGTGCTTTGTACTCAAATGATTACTCGATGTGTAAGATGTGGTGACTGGGTTCGAGTAGCTGTTATGGTGTTTCTAGCTTATTGCTTCAGGTATCTAGCCATCATCCTAATATGAGCGTGTTGTTTTGTCCCTATCAATTGTGTCTCTACCACCTAAGACCACAATTTCAACCTAGGGTTTCCCTTTTTAACGTTCCTGCCAGCGTTGCCCTCCTTCGCACATAGAATTCATTTATCTCTAAGGTAGAATTGCACTAGTTATGTGATTATGCTACCATATTTTTCCGTGTTTTTCTTACCGTCATTTGGTTAGAAAATGAACTTATGTTTCATGTCAAAACACCACGTATGCATTTTTGTTGTGATTCGGCTAATACATTATTTTACTAGGTGGGGATTATAAGTTTCATAGTTTTTGGATATTAGAAAATTAGCACCGGTCTTCCGCAAATATTGGGTCCGCAACGTGAGCCTTTCAAACGGTTGGGATCGCTATCATCCATGCCCTAGACAATAGATCCTATCGTTCAAGTTGTGGATGATAAGTTCCTTTTTCGTCTAGGCCTAAGAGCATCTCCACTCGTCTTCCCACAGAGCCCCCCACGGCCACTTTTTTTTTCATCCGGACGGCGAAAAACGGCCCAGTCAGGCCCCCGGTTCCTCGTTTTGGTCCGGATTTGAGCCTATTTTCGTCCGGACTCCCCATGCCATCCTCGGTTTCCCGGGGGTCTCCCGGGGACTCCGGATGAAGCTAAACCAACCGCCCACGCCCACGTGTCTCCTCTTTCGTCCGGATTTCCCGAGCCATCCTCTTTTTCCCCGAGAAACGCCGCTTGGGGAGCACACGACTGGGAAACTACTCCTCCCCACGCCAAATCTTCCTCCAATCCGGACGAAAATTTCGCCGGATTTGGGCGTGGGGAGCGCCAACGAGTGGGGATGCTCTAAGACGGCATGCATATCTCCTGATAAGTTTCTTTTTCGTCTAGGCCATGGACAGGGGCGGAGCCAGGAATTGAGTATAGGGGGGGCGAAGAAAAAAAACTGCACAAGAAGTGTCTCACAAATATATATCAGGTCTTAAGTTAATATTGGTTAATTGATCAAATTATGATAATATAGTCTTTGCATTTGAAACAATGCTACGTTCTATTAGTTTGTAGCTATAAGTTTGTAGCTATAGGTCCACTGGACTTATGGAACAAATCGAAATTCTCACCAATTGTGGAAGTTTTGCTACAGTTTATACACAATCTATACTATCTTTTACTACCTACAATTTACCTCGCAGTTTTTCTTTGGAAAAATAGATAAATTTAACCTTCTATGGAACTTTTAGCTTGGTAATTTCACATATAGGGACAAGATAGTATGTTGTATCACCGATCTATAAAATGATACGGAGTAACTAGCAATATACCTGTGGTATTGTCTCCGGCAGACGGAGCAGCCGCGCCCCGCGCCATCAGCCCATCGCGGTGCCGGAGTTCGGCAAGGCGTCTGACCTACTCCAAGTGGTAGCTGCTGGCTATGCCCTATCGTCCGAGGACGATGGTGATCAAGCAAGCCGAACCAAAAGTCGATGGATGAACGATCATCTAGCGTGTAAGGTAAAGGCTTGCGGCTGGGTCCATCTGAGCCCTCTAGGCTATAGCTAATTCTGTACCTGATGCTTCAATATACTGATCGTAATGGGCTGGTGTTGGCCGGTTGGGCTTTGTCTCGCGTGGGTACAGGAAGACACGCTCTATTCTCCTTGAATAATGGTCGAAAACTGATCGTAATTAACTGCTTCTTGCCATACTTAGAACTATACTGTATACTGAGATTTGTTGAGGGGGCCGAAGGTTGGAGGGTGCTCGCCCCCCCCCCCCCCCCCCCCCACCCCCCCGCGCCCCCGCCCTGGCCATGGATGGTTACTTTCCATCGTCTATGTTAGAGACGACTATGTATTATTTATCATATTGTTTTGTCAAGTATTATTTCTGGAAATTGTAAAAAATATGAAAAATATAAAAGGCCAGGATGAGACGTAATTCTGTAGTGTGCAAAAGGGTCTTTGCACGAATCTCAAAGCATTATTGGACGTTCAGAATAAGCCGGTAACCTGACGTTTTTATAGAGTTCGGTATTCATTTTGGATCGGAGTTTTAGGAGGCCAAAACAGAAGTGATCTCCAAGGACATGCAGCAACAACCATGGATAGCAAACCCTCCGATGATCTGGCCGCCATCTACCCTGGCTGGGTGATGCTCAACCACCACGGCCTGGGCAGGAGGCACTGCTTCCCCGCCGACGCAAACAACACTGTCGCGTCCTGCCTCAGCTCCGCCGGCAAGCGCATCCACGCCTCCTTCCATCTCGCGGCGCCGCCCGGCAACTCCGCCCTGTTTCTCGACTGGCCGGACGTGCGCGACGCCGACCAAGTGCAACGCACTGAGGTCAGCGCCGCCCATGGCGACTCCGTCCTCATCCAGTCCAGGGACTGCACCCATCTCGGTTCATCTGCCCCGTTCGAGTACTTCGTGTACAGGGCAGGAGGCGGCCCGCCGTCCATGTCGCCTCTCCCGCCTTGCTGCCTGCCCATGCCATGGGAGGGAGCCGACTCGCAGCGGAGGTCGCGACTGATGGGCTCGACAGACACAGGCCTCCTGCGCCGCGGGGAGGACGACCTCGTCGTGGCTCAGCTGATCGTTATGTCCGCCTCGGCTGAGTTCTGCGTCCTCCGCTCCGACAGCCTCCCCTTTGTGTGGGAGAGCAAGCGGCCCTCGGTCGTCTACGCCGAGGGCGCCAAAGGGGACGAGCTGAACCAATGGTGGGGGACCGACGCGGTCGTCCCCATCGGCGACCAGTTCCTCTGCTGGGTAGACTACTTCCGCGGCCTTCTGCTCTGTGACATGTTCGACTTGGACAACGAACCCGTGCTCCAGTACGTGCCGCTGCCCCTCGACCCCAACCAAGGACGGGCCCGGCGTGATCTGCAGCAGCCTTTCAAGAACGCCCGAAACATTGGCACCACCACCAGCGGCGCCGTGAGGTTCGTCAGCGTCGACCGCCGCTGCTGCTGCGGCGGGCTCCTAGAGAGCAGCTGCCCGCGCTCCCGTTTCTCCTTCACGCGGTCACCACCTGGACCCTGGGCATGGACAGCATGACGTGGTCCACCGACGGCATGCTCCACTCCGACGAGCTCTGGGCCCTCCCAGGCTACGAGGGCCTCCCGCGCGTCACGCCCGAGTTCCCCGTCCTCAGCATGTACGACGACGCCGCCATCTGCCTCATGGTTCGTCACTATGACGTGGATGCCGACGACATCAGGATATGGATGATCAAGGTCGATGCCAAGAGCAAAACGCTGCTATCCATCGTCCCTTATAACAGTGCGCGCTACAAACCAATGGACGACGACGAAGACGAATCTCAAGATCACTTTGACGGGATCGGCTTCATCCCGAGCGAGGTCTCCAAGTATCTAAATTACAACACCTGCAGAATGCATGCAAACTAGTATAACTAGTTGACTGCCCACTCTCCACCAGGTTACATGTACACCACATTTTTACTTTGGCCAACGTCTTATTTTGTTACATCTCTTCATCTCGTGCACAAATTTTAGTAATCCATGAATATACACGATTAAATTCTTCTTCGGTGAACTCATCATGTAAGCTCTGGATTTAACTTTGGCTCCGTCGTTGGTATTGCGCCATCGTGCCATCGTTGTCTTCATTATCTCCCCATTTCTAAACTTGCCGAGGGCATAGGTGTTTACCATATTTTTTGTGAGATTCTCGTTGTTGTGAGGGTGTGGGAATGTGTACCGTTTCATGTAATGATCCATGATCAACAAAAAAATATGAAATGGAGGAGTACCTTTGTTTATGGTGAGCCGCGCAAGCATCGGAAATATCTGATGTGGGATTTGCTAAAAAAAAATGAAACCTATGCAAAATACTCCATGACTTATGTTGGAAGACTTCAATGAAGTCATGTGGCAATCTGAGCACTTCCCTAGAAGAAAAAGAGGAGAAAAACAAATGGCTGAGTTCAGGGAGATGCTTTGCAATCTCTTTGACCTTGGCTATTCTGGACTTCCTTGGCCTTATGACCACAAACAGGAAGGCCCCAAAAACGTCAGGCTAGATAGAGTTGTTGCATGCCCTGACTAGACCAACGCCTTCCAAGATTTCTTTATAAAGCATCTGGTAAACTCACGTCCTGATCATTGTCCCATTGTCCTTTGCTCTTGAGTTTTGATGAACCGCATAATGTGGCCTCGCAAAATCATTTTTTCAGGTACGAAGATCACTGGGAAAGGGAGTGCTCGCTCCAGGAGGAAATCCAAACCTCTTGGAAAGGTCAACCTCGTGCCAATGATCTGGGTGACATAGTAACCAAGCTCAATTCTGTAAAAGAAAACTTGCAAGACTGGAGCAAGAAGATAGTGGGATTCATCCCTAGAAAAATCAAAAAACAAAGAAGAGGTTTGGAAAGAGCTAGAAGAGGTAGAAGATATCAGAACAAAAACAAAATAAAAAAAGATAGAAAGTGAGTTGGATGAGCTTCTACAAAGAGAAGAGATCTTTTGAAAACAGAGATCCAGGATCATGTGGTTAAAAGAGGGTGATAGAAACACCAACTTTTTTCACAGAAAAGCAACCTGGAGAGCAAAAAACAACATGATTAATAATCTGAAAAGAAAGGATGGTTCCCAGACTCAAGACCAACTCGAGATGGGGGTTCAGCCACAAATGTTTACCAGAAGCTATTCACGGCTGACAACAGTGTCAACCCAAGCGTGATTGTTGATGACTTGCAGAGAAAGGTTACAGCTGAGATAAATAAATCCCTATGTGAAGAAATGACCGAAGATGAAATATCTCATGCTCTCTTCCAGATTGGAGCACAAAAAGCCCCCGGTCCGGATGGTTTTACCAGCCCAATTTTTTCACAAAAATTGGGACATTTTAAAAGATGAAATCGTTTCTGCGGTACGGTCCTTCTTCAAGACCGGTATCATGCCAGAAGGTATCAACAACTCGACGATTGTGCCAATTCCGAAAACCAAGAATCCCTCCAAGCTCAAGGATTTCAAACCTATTAGCTTATGTAATATCTTATACAAAATCATTGCCCAATGCATCATCAATAGACTAATGCCCTGTCAAATTGTGAGTCCGGAACAGAGTGCCTTCATCAAGGGTAGACAAATTGCTGACAATGCCTTGGTGGCCTTTGAATGCATCCATACTATTCAGCACTCAAGAGATAAAAAAAAGGTACCTTTTGTGCCTACAAGCTTGACCTCTCTAAGGCTTACGACAGAGTTGACTGGGCCTTCCTAGAATCTGCTCTGATTAAGCATGGCTTTGATAACCACTGGATCACTAGAGTGATGGCTTGTGTTAAATCAGTTAAGTACTCGGTCAGGATGAATGGAGCTCTGCAACAAACCTTCTCGCCCTTTAGAGGCCTGAGGCAAGGAGATCCCCACTCTTCCTTCCTCTTCTTGTTTGTTGCCGAGGGTTTCTCAAGTTGTTTCAAGAAGGAAATCGAAAGTGTGGGAGACTACATGAACTCAAAATTACCAGAAATGCCCCGGGCATCTCTCATCTTCTATTCGCGGATGATAGCCTCATTTTCTTTGAGGCCACAGCTCAGCAGGCCACTGCTATTAAAGAGACTCTTGATAAGTATGAAAAAGGTACAGGTCAGCTACTGAGCCAGGAGAAATGTTCAATCCTTTTTGGAAATAACTGCCAAGAAAACAACAAATTTTTTTGTCAATAACATCCTTGGAAACCTTTCGGTAAACTTTGAAGAAAAGTACCTGGGACTCCCAGTACCAAATGGAAGAATGAAAAATGGGAAGTTTGAACCAATTAAAGAAAGATACAAGAAAAAACTCAACGATTGGACTGAGAAGTATGCTTTGTGCTGCCAAGGAAGTGCTCATCAAATCAGTGGCTCAAGTCATTCCCCAACATGCCATGAGTCTCTTTAAATTCTCAGTTAGCCTTTGTGAGGATCTAATGAGGATGACCAGAAAATTCTGGTGGGACGATGAAGATGACAAGAAAAACATTCACTGGTCCAGCTGGGACAAGTTGACTCAAAGAAAATCTAAAGGGGAATGGGCTTCAGATATCTTAATTGCTTCAATAAAGCCCTGCTGGCTAAGCGAGCGTGGAGGCTTCTTGACCAACTAGATAGCCTATGTGCCAGGTTACTTAAGGATAAATACTATCCCTTTGGTAAGCTCACGAAGACGGCCTCTATCAAGAATTCCGCGCCTTATTGGCAAGGTATCACTCATGGGCTCAAGCTCCTCAAACAAGGTGTAGTCTGGAGAATTATAAATGGAAAGAAGACAAGGATTTGGAGAGATAATTGGATTCCAAGAGGGCAGCTAAAAATCACTAGAAATCCCACAAAATCAAGACTCGGATGGGTAGGCGATCTCATTGATCAAGAACCCAATGACTGGAATGTTAACCTTGTTAGATCCATTTTTATCCTCATGATGCTAAGGAGATTTTAAAAATAAGAATTCCTAGTATCCTTTGAGAAGACACCTTGGCATGGCATCCTGACAAATATGGTGTCTTCTCGGTTCAGAGTGCCTACCACTTGGCTCTGGAAAGTAAATCAAATTCTTCATCTGCGAGTTCTAGCTCACAACCGACACGAGAGAGGAGGATTTGGGACCTCATTTGGAAATCTAAAGCACCACCTAAGATTAAAAACTTCGGTTGGAAGCTTGCCTCCAAGGGTTTAGCCGTCCAAACAAAGAGATCCAAAATTGTTAAAGGTAATGTCCCTACCTGTAGTATATGCGGTATCGAACCAGAAACTGAATATCATGCGACCATGGTCTGCCCCAAGGCTAGAGCCCTTCGGCTGGACAAAGTCTGGAACCTACCCAAGGAAGAGGATCTTACAGAAACAGGGCCTGAGTCGGCTCTGAATATTCTGGCTAACCAAGATGACAGTATGAGATGCCAAATCTTGTTTCTCTGGTGGAGAGCATGGCACCTTCCAAATAATTCCATTTTTGGTGACGGTAAAGCCAAGATTCACGATTCTGCCTGTTTCATAGAAAATTATTATAACACCACCATGCAACTTAATGTAGGTATGCAGATACCAGACCGGACGGGAAAATCGTTGTTCATTCCTGTGATTGCTTCTGGTGAGAAGAAGGACAAGGTGAACCCTGATGCCTCCTTCATCCATGCAAATGGCACGGCTCATTGGGGAGCCATCGGGAGCCATCGTCAGAGACGACCACGGAAATACAATCTCCTCGGCTTGGAGCCCCATTCCGAGGTGCGCAAACCCTGAAGAAGCCGAAGCAATTGCAGTCCTTGAGGGTCTTCGGTTGGCTTCCGCGTTGGACATCCGTGTTACTTGGAAACTGACTGCAAATCCATCATTGACTCCTGGAATGACAAAAAAATTGGAGATCGCAAGCATGCATCATGATTAACGAGGCAAAACAGGCTGCTCTGTCTTTTCAGAACCTGGAGATTGAGTTCATCCCAAGAACCGCCAAGAACCGCTAACAGTGCCGCTCATCGCCTTGTTGAATTCAGCAGAACTACTAGTTGTAAAGGAGTGTGTTTTAGATCAAGTGTTGAGTGGTTGTAAACAAAACAATATTACTTGAGTAATACAAAACATGTTCAAAAAAAATCTGCATTTTTCCTAATGTTCTTCTTGTCGACCGAAACTGTATCTAGAAGAATACATCCGTATTGGCCGTCACACCATTGGCAAGGCTTACTTCCAAGACATTATCTGTTATATTGTCGAGCTTGTTTCGACGCCTCTCGCCGTGTTTTTTCTTCAGTTTTGTTCCCTCGGTGCCAGTAGTGATCACGTTGCCATTACTGGCACCGTCGTTGCCATCAGTGCCACTAGTTTCTTGCAAAAACTCCAACGCCTGCTTCTGCTTCTTCTTGTATTGCATCTTCTTGTACTACATGTCCTTTTTCTTGCACCGGAGAGTTAGAACACGTCGCATTCTCATTGTGGTCTCCCGACATCTTCGACCTAAAATTGAAGTTCATATAGTTGGTAACATATAAATTAACGGAAAATTTCAGCATGATCTTTGCTAAAAATGGGACATAAGGAGCTAGTAGAAATTTTCCGAAATGGGAATTAATCGACAGTTCAGCAAAACATCAGCAACTCATATCGACACACCACGTAATCATCAATCGCAGCATTACAACACAAGTAGTAAAATTAAGAGAAAATTTTAGCCCGACCTTTCCTAAAAATGGGACATACGGAGTTTGCCAGAAATTTGCCGAAATGGAAATTAATCGACATTTCGGCAAAACATCAGCAACTCATACAACGTAATCATCAATCACAACATTACAACACAAGTAGTAGTAAAATTAACGGAAAACTTTCGGTATGACCTTTGCTAAAAATAGGATATACAGAGTTGCAAGAAATTTGCCAAAATGAAAATTAATCGACATTTTGGCAAAATATCAATAACTCGTATCAATACATACCACACAACCATTTCATCGAGCATGTTAAGGGCGCACATACATACCACACAACCATTTCATCGAGCATGTTAAGGGCGCACTGGATCATACCGGGAGGTGGAGGGGCGAGCGCGGCGTGGGCGGTCGATGTATCGCTCGGGCGCGGGCGTGGTCGGCGACGAGGTCGAGCGGCATCGGCGGAGAGATTGAGATCGAACAACTGTGTGCGCGTGGGGGAAACTGCTTCGGCACGACGATTGAATTTTTTTAAGTGAAAATAATAGCAGCGGACCAAACCAAACGGGCACACACTGCCACTATTTGGCGCCACACAGTCCAAATCTAATAGCCGTGTGCGGGCCCAGCGGCACGCTGTCGACAATAGGGTACTAGCGATAATATTATATTATGTTTTTATGGACACACTTGGAAATCCACTAACTACTAATTCATACCAATATTCAAGGTGCTGCTGGGCCTTCTCCACTGTTGCCTCCGTGGGGGGCATCGTCGTGCAGCTGAGCATCAGCAAACTTGTTTCTTTGTCAGAGCAGGAGCTCGTGGACCGGGACACCTCAGACAACGGAAGCTGGGGGCGGTCTCATGAGACTAACTACCCCTGATGCGGGGTGGCCTTCGGTCACTCCCACACCAAGACCAACAAGTCCCCCAAGTGGACCAATGACGAGAGCCCGAGTTAAAGCTCTTCATGATGAGGTGAACTCGCTCCTTACCACCCTTGATCTCGGTACCCCTTTGGATGGATTACTACCTCATGCCGACGTGCTATGTGTCATTAGGTACAAGGAGCATCAAGATCACGGAGTGGAGGACACACCATGGTCAAAGGGAGGAGAGGAGCGGCTGGACGCGAAGATGGACATGGAGCTGGTCCGGAAGTCGCCCGAAGAGCACAACGAAGAGAAGTTGGCCGGCCGGTCCAGAACCCGGTCTGACCGGCCTCCTGACCGGGCCCCCGGTCCAGAACCCGGTCTGACCGGCCTCCTGACCGGGTCACCCGGTCCCAAACCGGATTTCCCGCTTGTGCCATCCGGGCGCTATCCAGGGGCCCCGGAACCTCGTCCGGTTGCCGCCCGGTCCCAGGCCCGGTCTGGACCGGCCTGCCCGGTCCCAGGCCCGGTCTGACCGGCCTCCTGACCGGCCTGCACGACTTAAGTCGCCAAATCGGCCCGAACTTGTTTCACTTGTACCTTTTCGGCCTGTGACGCCTTGTAAGACTATATAAGCACCCCAGACGTCCCTTTACCTCTTTAGACTTGTTTTGAACTCAAACCTACATTTGAGCTTAGTCTCCCTTGGGTATCATCCCTCTGTAATCAAGGCATCTTAGTTGTTGACTTTGAACTTGTTGAGTGAGATTCTAGTACAAGTTACACTCTCTCCCTCACCAAGCTCTTCCTCTCCAACTCCAATCTCTCACCGGGAATTCTGCCACGTGCCTCTTCCGGGTGATTCTATTGGCGTGGTCCATCGAGCCACGGAGGTAAGCATCGGGTGTATCGGGTTGGTGTGCGTGCGTGAGTCTCGGAGTTCCTCGTGTTCGTCGTGTTCTTCGTTTTCCTCGCGTTCTTCCATCTTCCCCCTTGGTTTCGAAGTCAATCCGCGAGATCGGGCCACACACGGGGTCTTAGACCTCATCATATGGTATCAGCAGCTCTTGGTTACCGCGGATTTGACCTCCCACCCACCCGATTTCGTTCCTAGAAAATTTTCCAAAAAAATCCTCAAAAATAGCCCCAAATTGCCTCTTGACCGATCTGTGATTTGGTTGCGTTTTGAGTGGTTTTGGTCCATGGATCTGGTGTTGTTGTGCTTGATCTACTATTTCCCCAACTTTGAGCCTCCGATTCCATCGTTTCCCTTCGTTTTGGTCGATTTGGTTTTGGTTTGGGGAAGAACAGGAGAGAGAAAGCTCAAGCTCGCGAAATCCGGTTGAGCACCCGGTCAACCAGGCCCACGACCGGCCGAGCCAGCCCAGAACCCGGTCGACCGGGCGGAAACCGGGCAAGCCGGTCCAGGATCCGGTCCGACCGGGCCCCAGACCGGGCGCCTCCTCGCGCCCTCCTTCGACCTCGACTTCCGGCGATCTCCACCACCACCACCATCGCAGGTATAACTTGCAGTTTTCACCTTGTAACCCCTCTTCCTTTTGCGATCTATCCCATCGAGCATTGCTTGTCTAGTGTTGCGAGACATTGCACGTGGCCCCGCATTGTGAGGTGTGTGTGTCGCGTTGAGTAAGGCATCCAAGCAAACACTCGTGTGGCAAGATAGCAAAAGCGAGGCTAACGCTAACATAGTGCGTGAAAAAGCCCCAAAAACACAAAAAGAGTGCGAGTAGCACCATACATCCATACATCCATACATCCATACCGCCATACATACAAAAGTGTCCACGTGCCACCAAAGATACAAACGAGTGCAAGTGCCACCATATACAAAAGAGAAAAAGCTTTTAAGCAAAGAGAGATAGGAGAAGAGAGGCCGCGTGTGAATCTTGTTGTCTCTTCCTTTGCAACCAAAGCTTTGGCTCTCCTTGTGTTAGTGTGACACCGAGCACTTATACATACACTTTTCCGCTCACTTTTGGTTGCACTAACCCCGCTTATCTCGTGTGTGTGTTCCACAACTTTTTCCGTGTTTATAGTGATCTTCACATTGACATTTGGATTTTTGGACCTCACCCACTTTTAACAACATACTCGATCTTGGATTTGTCTTTTGGCTTTCCACAACACTCGCCTAACACCATATTTGCTAGCTTTTGCGTGTGGTTTTGCGTGTGTTCCCGATACACTTGATCTTGCTTTCGGCTTGGTGGATTGCCTCAATACTATCTTACCTTGGTAAGGGTACGAGGTAGTCTCCTTCCACTAACATACACAACATAGTTCTTGTCTTTCCATCATGGATAGGAACGGAGATACCAATAGGGATGAAGAGATCCTCCGCAACACCGAGAGGTTGGCTACTCAACACAACCTATGGACGCAACGACAAGAGTTCAAGGAGCAACTCACCCTCTTCGAGACGCGCATCGATGAGCAATACGATGAGGTGGCTCACAACTTCTCCACCGTGAACCAAGACTTGGCTCTTCTTCGTGAAGCTACGGACAACTTGAATGGCCAAATGGCGGCCAATGATGCCAACATGGAGCGGCGCATGGATAGCCTCGAGCGCGCCATCACCAACTTGGGTCGCCATCGCCGACACCGCTCTACTTCCTCTTCATCAAGCTCGCCACAAGACTATTACTCTCAGGGTGGCCTTTCGTCCTCAAGTTCTTCCTCAAGGCATGAAGACCATCATCGACCTCATCGCTCACAAGCTCGTCATGAAGACTCTCGCTCCAACTCTAGGCGCGGAGAAATCCATCGCCATGCTCGCCCACATGAGCGTCCTCCACAAGACCAAGTCCTACAACAAGATCATCACCAAGCGGATCGCCATGACCACCATGGGCGTGATGGCCATCCCCAAGACCAAGGTCCTCAAGATCAACCTCGGCGAGATCTCCGCCGCCACCCTCGCCATGACCAACGTGGACGAGGAGAACCACAACATGACCAAGATGAGAGACCCAACATTGAGCATCGTCCTCAACCGCGACAAGATCTTCAACCACATCCTCACCGTGAACCAAGTGAAGCAAGCGTTCATCTTCAACGCCAACCCAATGCTATGGTTGGCCGTAGAAGACCTCCTATTCCTCCTCTAGCCGCAAGAGATGAAGGCGCCCCTCCTCGTCGAAGAAACTTGGAGGATGAAGAGAACATGTATGGCAAACTCAAGTTCAACATGCCCAAGTTCAAAGGTGAAGACGACGCCGAAGCCTACCTCTCATGGGCACTCAAGGTGGACAAGATTTTCCGCATCCACAACTACTCCGGTGCCAAGAAAGTGGCTATGGCATCACTCGAGTTTGAAGACTACGCCAACACTTGGTGGGAGCAAGTCCTCACTCTTCGAGAAGAGAAGGGTGAACCTCCAATTGACACTTGGGAAGAGATGAAGAAGGAGATGCACGCTCGTTTTGTCCCAACGCACTACATGACCGACCTCTTCAACAAGCTCCAAAAGTTGAAGCAAGGCACCAAGACCGTTGAGGAGTTCTACAAGGAGATGGAGCTCACTATGATGCGAGCCAACATCCAAGAGTCCGAGGAACAAACCATCGCTCGTTTCTTCAATGGCCTTACTTACCCCATCAAGAGGATCGTCGAGTTCCAACCCTACTCCAACATGGTTGAGTTGGTCCACCAAGCATCGAAGGCCGAGCGCCAAGTGATTGAGGACATCAAGTACTCCAAGGCCAAGACCTACTTCTCCTCCAAGCTCGCTACATCGACTCCTCCTACTACATCAACTCCTCATGCTACAAGTGCCAAGGCCGACGTGTCCTCTACACCATCCAAGAAACCGACTATCCAAAGTCGCATGAAGCAAACAGTCTCCTCCACCGCCTCCTCTAAGGCATCCACGGGACCCTCTAGTGTCACTTGCTTCAAGTGTGGCACCCAAGGTCACAAATCGTTTGAGTGCAAGAACACCAAGGTTATGATCACTATGGAGAATGGTGACATCGAGACACTAGATGAAGAAGAATATGAGGCCCTTGTGCAAGCCGCCGTGGAAAGTGAAGAAGCTTATGAGCAAGAATGTGGAGAAGATCCTCTCTTATGTGAGCATGACCCAAGTCCCTCACTTGTGGTCACAAGGGTGCTAACCACACAACCTCATGCTATGGAAGAACAACGGTGCAACATCTTCCAAACCCGTGCCGGCATTGGTGGCAAGTCAATCAAGGTCATCATAGATGGTGGAAGTTGCCATAACCTTGCAAGCACCGAGTTGTGTGAGAAGCTCAACCTCACTCCCCGCAAGCATCCTCACCCTTACCATATCCAATGGTTGAGTGACAAGGGCAACGTCAAGATACAACATACCGTCACCGTCACTTTCAAGATTGGACCTTATGAGGACACTATCAAGTGTGACGTGGTACCCATGACGGTGTGCCACATGTTGCTTGGCCGCCCTTGGCAATATGACAAAAAGGCTATACATGATGGACTCTCCAACACATACACCTTCAAGGTCAACGACAAGAAGTTCGAGTTGCGCCCGATGACTCCTAGCCAAATCATCGCGGATAATGCGAAGGCTTTAGCGAGGGCACAACTCCGCACCCACCATAGTGAGATGAGAGGAGAGGGAGCGACCCACCACAAAGATAGTGAGCGCCACAAGCCATATATGAGTGAGTCCAAGAGTGTCCTTCTAGCCACCAAGAGTGAGTGGAGAGAACTCCAAGAGAACCCATCCACCATATTGCACTATGTGCTCATATGCAAGGGACCCTCGTCGGCGGCTAACGACTTAACCAACATTCCTCCGTCTTTGTTGTCTCTTTTGCAGGAATTTCAAGACGTCTTCCCCGACGAGCTCCCTCATGGACTACCACCACTCCGAGGCATAGAACACCGTATCGACCTCATACCCGGCGCTCCGCTCCCAAACCGTGCCGCCTACCGCACCAACCCCGAAGAGACCAAGGAGATCCAACGCCAAATTCAAGATCTCCTCGCCAAAGGGTACGTCCGCGAAAGCCTTAGCCCTTGTGCGGTTCCCGTGATTCTTGTGCCTAAACCGGATGAGACGCAACGGATGTGTATGGATTGTCGCCCCATCAATGCCATTACCGTCCGTTACCGCCATCCCATTCCGCGTTTAGATGACATGCTTGATGAACTTAGTGGTGCCACGATTTTCTCTAAAATCGATTTGCGTAGTGGTTACCATCAAATCCGCATGGCTATTGGTGATGAAAGGAAAACGGCATTCAAGACCAAACTCGGTCTCTATGAATGGCTCGTTATGCCTTTTGGTCTTTCCAATGCTCCATCAACGTTCATGCGCCTCATGAATCACATCTTGCGTCCTCTCATTGGCAAGAGCGTGGTTGTCTATTTCGATGATATTCTTATTTATAGCCAAAATCTCGAGGACCATGTGCAACATGTGAGAGAAGTCTTATGCATCTTGCGTCATGAGAAGCTTTATGCAAATCTTCCCAAATGCACTTTTGCCCAAAACAAATTGGTGTTTCTTGGTTTCGTGGTTTCCGCTAATGGGATTGAAGTTGATTCTTCCAAGGTGGAGGCCATCCACAATTGGCCTACCCCTACAAATGTTGGTCAAGTCCGAAGCTTCCATGGACTTGCCGGGTTTTACCGCCGCTTTGTGAAAGATTTTAGCACCATTGCTTGCCCTTTGAATGAACTTACCAAGAAGAATGTTCCGTTTGTTTGGGGCAAGGCCCAACAAAATGCTTTTGATGAGTTGAAGAAACGCCTTACCGAAGCTCCCCTTCTTGTTCTTCCAAATTTTGCAAAAACTTTTGAGATTGAGTGTGATGCAAGTGGGCTTGGTATTGGTGGTGTTCTTATGCAAGAGGGCAAACCCGTGGCATACTATAGTGAGAAGTTGGATGGCGCACGCCTCAACTATCCTATATATGACAAGGAGCTCTACGCTTTGGTTCGTGTTCTTGAAGTTTGGCAACACTATCTTTGGCCAAAAGAGTTTATCATTCATTCCGACCATGAGTCCTTGAAATATTTGAAAAGCCAACACAACTTGAACAAACGACATGCAAAATGGGTCGAGTTCATTGAGTCCTTCCCATATGTGATCAAATACAAGAAGGGCAAGGACAATGTTGTGGCGGATGCTCTTTCCCGCAAAAACACCCTTTTGCTAACTCGTTTGGATTTTCATGTTTTGGGACTTGAAGAGATCAAAGAACTCTATCCTTCCGATTCTTTCTTTGCTCCAATTTTTGAGAAGTGCTCCGTTGAGCGAGGAGTGGATGATTTCTATTTGCATGATGGCTACTCGTTCAAAGCTAACAAGATTTGCATTCCCGAGTCTTCGCTTCGAAAATTGCTTTTGCAAGAGTCACATGGAGGTGGTCTTATGGGACACTTTGGTCGAGAGAAGACATATGCCATGCTCTCAACCCACTACTATTGGCCAAGAATGTACCGCGACGTTGAACGCCTTTGCCGCCGGTGCACCACATGCTTACAAGCTAAGTCTACCTCCAACCCTTATGGCCTTTACACTCCTTTGCCTATTCCACATGCACCATGGACCGATATTAGCATGGATTTTGTTCTAGGATTGCCTCGCACTAAGCATGGTCATGATTCTATATTCGTGGTAGTGGATAGATTCTCTAAGATGGCTCATTTCATACCTTGCCATAAGAGCGACGATGCTTCACACATTGGTTCATTGTTTTTCAGGGAAATTGTCCGCCTACATGGAGTACCGCAAAGCATTGTGTCGGATCGAGACGTCAAGTTCATGAGTTATCTTTGGAAGTCGCTCATGGCGAAGTTTGGAGTGAAGCTCTTGTTCTCATCATCATCGCACCCGCAAACGGACGGCCAAACGGAAGTGGTCAATCGAAGCCTCTCCACCCTCCTACGCATTCTCGTGAAGAAGAACTTGAAGTCATGGGAAGAATGTCTTCCACACGCGGAGTTCGCCTACAACCGCGCCAAGCACTCGACTACATCAAGGAGTCCCTTCATGGTCGTCTACGGGTTTGAGCCGCTCACGGCACTCGACATACTCCCGCTCCCCCTTCATGAGCGGATCAACATGGATTTCGACAAGCGCACCGCCGCCGTGAAGAAACTTCATGAAGAAACAAGAGCTACCATTCAAGAACATGTGCGTCGTCAAGCTACCCGCCTCAACGCCAAGAAGAAGGAACGCATATTTCAAGAAGGCGACCTCGTTTGGATCCACCTCCGGAAGGAAAGATTCCCTCATGAACGCAACTCGAAGCTCAAGCCAAGAGGAGATGGCCCCTTCAAGGTCCTCAAACGCATCAACAACAACGCTTACGTCATCGACATCCCCACCTCCAAGTACTTGGTGACCAACACATTCAACGTTGCGGACTTATCGCCATATCATGAAGATGAGGAGGAACAAGAGTCGAGGACGACTCTTTCCCAAGGGGGGGGAGATGATGCGGGGTGGCCTTCGGTCACTCCCACACCAAGACCAACAAGTCCCCCAAGTGGACCAATGACGAGAGCCCGAGTTAAAGCTCTTCATGATGAGGTGAACTCGCTCCTTACCACCCTTGATCTCGGTACCCCTTTGGATGGATTACTACCTCATGCCGACGTGCTATGTGTCATTAGGTACAAGGAGCATCAAGATCACGGAGTGGAGGACACACCATGGTCAAAGGGAGGAGAGGAGCGGCTGGACGCGAAGATGGACATGGAGCTAGACCGGAAGTCGCCCGAAGAGCACAACGAAGAGAAGTTGGCCGGCCGGTCCAGAACCCGGTCTGACCGGCCTCCTGACCGGGCCCCGGTCCCGTAACCCGGTCCGACCGGCCTCGACCGGTCACCCGGTCCCAAACCGGATTTCCCGCTTGTGCCATCCGGCGCTATCCAGGGCCCCGGAACCTCGTCCGGTGCCGCCCGGTCCCAGGCCCGGTCTGGACCGGCCTGCCCGGTCCCAGGCCCGGTCTGACCGGCCTCCTGACCGGCCTGCACGACTTAAGTCGCCAAATCGGCCCGAACTTGTTTCACTTGTACCTTTTCGGCCCGTGACGCCTTGTAAGACTATATAAGCACCCCAGACGCCCCTTACCTCTTTAGACTTGTTTTGAACTCAAACCTACCTTTGAGCTTAGTCTCCCTTGGGTATCATCCCTCTGTAATCAAGGCATCTTAGTTGTTGACTTTGAACTTGTTGAGTGAGATTCTAGTACAAGTTACTCTCTCTCCCTCACCAAGCTCTTCCTCTCCAACTCCAATCTCTCACCGGGAATTCTGCCACGTGCCTCTTCCGGGTGATTCTATTGGCGTGGTCCATCGAGCCACGGAGGTAAGCATCGGGTGTATCGGATTGGTGTGCGTGCGTGAGTCTCGGAGTTCCTCGTGTTCGTCGTGTTCTTCGTTTTCCTCGCGTTCTTCCATCTTCCCCTTGGTTTCGAAGTCAATCCGCGAGATCGGGCCACACACGGGGTCTTAGACCTCATCAACCCCTACACCGGTACCAACGGAACCTGCAACTCCAGCAGGGCGTCCAGTTCCGCCGCGTCCATCAAGGGGCACGAGGACATGCCAGCCAGCGACTGTGTCTTCAGTGCAGAAGGCAGTGGTGGCACAGCCTGTGTCTATGGCACTCGACGGAGGGGATGACGTCTTCAGGTTCTAGGAGGGTGGTGTGCTATCAGGTGACTGTGGCACGGACCTCGATCACGGAGTAGCAGTATAGGACCAAGTTCTGGGTGATTAAAAACTCGCGGGGCACTTCATGGGGTGAGGATGGGTATATCAGGATGGAGAGGCATGTGTGGCTGGCAAGAAACCTTGCTACCCAACGGCTTGAGTATCTTACTTCCTAGCTTGTTGATCGACTTACCGTTGATGCCTCCATGTGTCTGAAAACATACATCTCCTGTATAATTGTGTAAACATGCAAGTACGTGAATATAACAGTGCGGCAAAATACAGTTAAATATGAATGAATATACCACAAATTTAGAACTTTGAAATTGTATAAGAGGAGTGAACACATGCATTCTTGTATCTTAATTACGAAAGTATTATTCTATAATATTTCGTTTCATGAGAAAAGAAACAAGTACAAAATGCACCTCTCAAGTGTACAAGCAGTGCAGGCATACCCGACAGTTTTGGTCCCTCCTTGCTATCATTCATGAACTAGTTTCCTCTGAACTGCATAATTGCTCAGACTCTGCTTCCAACCAGCCTGAATAAGTTCTTCCTTCCTGATGAGATTGATCTCAGTATGTACAGCAATGAGAGCCTTGACTCGGGCACCTTCAAAAGAAATGAATCCCTCGCAGATATACAAAGCCCCTGCAACATTTTCACCGGTTAATTAGTGACGATGAGGGACAAGGCATAACAACACATAATCGGACATACATCGATTATATACTCAAAGAAACATCGACCTCGATCGGATATCCACATGCAACTAAACAAAGAAAGCAATACGCTAAGCGGTACAAATTTAAAACAGGATGCTTCAGTTCCAGTGTGCCCTAGCCTATGCTGACAACACAAACCAATTAATTAACTAAACAGAGAAGCATACCTCACCGGATATGCTTCTGATTCCATTCCGTCCACCATCTGAAGAAATATTATGTAATCAAGCACCATACAATTACTAGCTAGTCATGGTCCAAAGTCACCCCATTGCATTTCTGATTAGCAGTAGTTAAGGTTACAGCTGTTCGATCAGAGACGTTGACCCCATCTCCCCCAGCAAGTCTTCAGAGATCACCGGGATCATTTCAAGGACAAGGGGCTAGTACATTTGACCATGACAAGCAGCAAAGATACTGGTATATTCCAAGTCTCCAGTTAGCCAGCTGTGCAAGAACAAGCCATGCATTTCTTAGCATTAATAGCTCTGTGTTGACTGAAAGAGATGGCCCAGAGCTAAACAGCTAGTGGACCAGGAAGCTTCTCAGAAGCTGCCATTTCCTGACTCGCACTGAAGGAATGGTGTATTTTTCATCAAAAATTCTGGATAATATCTACAAAGGATGTTAACATACCTCGATTGGAGGCTTCAACTTATTGTTTGTTTCTGCATCACAACCAAATTGACCCTTAGCTGAGAGAGCAAGAGAAAGCAGCCATTTGTTGGTTCCTCCTTGCTTCTGTCCGCCTTGTCGCCTTGGCCACCAACACCAACAAACTCCCAGTCTAAGAGTATTACACTTTTTTTACTTTACTTTTCTCTTTCTCTACACTCAAGAGATTGCTTGCTACTCTCGGAAAAGAGATAGTTTGCCCATTCCTCTCCTGTGGTAGCTAACCATTGTCGCTTCCTCATGGCTGTGGTCAGCAGAGCCCACGCTTCTCTCCCTTCACCATCATCGTCGCCATTGCCGACCTTCTCCCCTAGGTCCCCTCGGCCCGAGGTGGAGAGTATGTTCACGCGTGGAGGGAGCGGGCGGTTGTCGTCCAGTACCAGTGGTAGTAACAGAAGCGCCAGCCTCAGAGAGATCGACGAGGAGGCCACAATCTTGGAGGATGAGGCTGACGACAGCGGCAGAGGTGAGGTGTATGTGGCCGTAGGGAAGGACGTCAAGGACGGCAGATCCAACCTCTTCTGGGCAGCTCGGAATCTCCTGGCCGGTGATCTCAAGCTTGTCCTGCTGCACGTCCACCAGCCTGCCGAGAGAATCATGACCGGTAAAATCAACCAGCTTTGCTTCAGTTTTACTTTATACCTCATCTGCATCAACTCATGGAGAAGAAAGAATTTCTTCTTATTCCTGTTAGCATTTCAACCGTTTTAGAAGTAACTTGCCTATTTGTGGGAAAAGAAACAAACCTTGTTCTTGCTGGATTTGATGCCCGTCTCCATCTTCTTCGCCATCACCTGTGTCACGAGAGAATCTGCAGAGATGATACAAATGAAGTTAGCAGAAAGCAAAAGTAGCCCCCTGTTGCTTTTATTTTATGCAGTAATTGATGTTGATGTCAGACAGTTCAGAAAGCACTCCATTATTTTATTTATTTTAGATGATGGGTAACTTTTCACTACACCACTTTAAGAAACCAAAAACGGAAAACAGAGTTTACGGGGTATGCTTTGTTTTGCATGTAAGGTGCTAAGATGAAAAACCTCAAAAATGGGTCACCAGCATGAAAGATAACATCCACTGAGCGCAGGCAGAGCTACAACAGCATTAAAAATAGGAAAAGAACAGGCGCAACAATCAACCAGTTGGTTTATTTTGTAGACACTCCTTTATTTTCAGTAGGAACTGGAAATATTTGTTTAGTAATCTGTTCTGATTCAACTGTAGCCTTGCCATATGTGCAGGATTATGCAAGGTTTCTGCAAGCCAGCTCGAAGAAAAGGAGCTGAAAGCATATAGAAAGATTGAGAAGGACGATATGAACACACTTTTAAACCAATACATCAGTTTCTGCAGAGTTTCTCTGAAGGTCAGTTAACTAACTGAAGAAGGCTGGATTGAATCGTGAAATCATATTCACTTACGATTTCAAGTCATAAACAAATACAGATGCAAGCTGAAACACTGGTAATCGAGAAGAACAGTCCTGCAACTGGCATTATTGCGCTCATTGACCAGAATCACATTGCAAAGCTTGTTATGGGAACATCTTCCATCTCAATGTATGTCCAAATGCAACATTCCAGCTTTATAGGATTGTTTCATTAACAAAAATAAAAATCCCAATTATTCCCAGATACACTGTTTCTGTATAGAAAATCACCACATGAGTTATATAATTAGATGATCGACTCTTGTAAATGGAAATTTCTGATTTCTTGTGAATGTCTAACAAGTGGAGATAAGAAACTCCACAGACCAATTAGTCAATACCTCTCTTAAAACGCTGCCCTTTGTCATGTCACACAATCTAAAATTTGTCTTTTCTTATGTATCATTTAACTAGCAAATGGCAATCATAAGCTGACACTACACTCCTAATAACAAACTATGGCCTACTTCTCTGTCTAAAGTCTAAAGTAGAAGTCAAACACTCCAATTAATACAATTTATTTATGTTGATTGTGGATCATTCATGAACAGGAAGAGGAAAGTACCAAAATCAAAAGTTGCATCCAGTGTACATCTACAGGCCAAACCATATTGCCAGATCTTCTATATTTGCAAAGAGGCTCTTGCTTGCTCTAGGTATGAATGTCGTGCAGCCCTCAATTCAACTTAACACAAACGCTACATAATAGAGTTTTCATGTTTCAACCCTAGTCAAAATTATTTCCAGCCTGACAAAACTATGGTGACATGGTTCATCATGTTTCTAGGGAGGCCACTCATCTTTCTGCAAAAGTAGAGTCACCCCGAAGCAGCTGCGCGAGCTCTGTCTCGGATCAACCTGAGTTCCCTCCAAGATCCCTATCACTGCCACCAGGGAATCCAGATTTCTTAAGCTCTACAGGTCACCAACCCCTTCAACGACGGTCCAATTCAGTTAGTTATCCCTTGTCTGGAACGATAGCAGACAGTGTGGAAAACATGCCAGCTGCAAGGCGGCAGTCGATTGATATGACAGCAATTGGTTTCTCTCCAAATTCCAGCCAGAAAAGCAGTGCAGGATCCTCATCAGGTCTAAAGGATTTGGACAGTATGGATGATTCACCGGTGCCAGTTTCAGTTGCGAGCTCTAAAGAACATCAACACTCTATGGTAAGCCATATTGGACTGAGCAGAGTTGTCCAAGCAGCCACACCTTTTCGTTTCAATTATAATAATTTTATAGCTGTGTGTACCCTATGGGTCCAGGGCCATGAGAACTATTCTACCAATATATAAATAAACAAAATCTATTATTAGGAAATCAAGTACTGTGCTGTTAAAAATGAATATCCATTATAAACTAGTAACATCTGAAATGTGACATTTGCTTCTGATTATAATAAGGGGTTTACTTTCATGTATTCCATGAGCAACAACTGAGCAATAAAGGAAAACTACATACATACGAACGTAATGGTAGAACTAGGATTCCTCCTAAGTCCTAGCACAAATCTAGAGGAAAGCGGTTGACAATTGATTGCGCTCATGGCTGTAATCACCCTCAACAAGTAGCATCTCTAATGTTTGCCACTGGCACTATGGAAAAATTCCACTTTGTCAAAACTTGAAAGCTTACTGCAGTTCCACTAGGTTGACCAAGCAAGGTATTTTGGTTTTGTCTCAGTTGTTATACTTATTGGACACATGCAGTCATACATATTCAATTCAAAGCAAAAATAATGTTTTACAGGCAGAAATTATCATACAACATGAGGTATTTGAGCAACTGCACCAAGTCCGCAGTGAGTTAGAGCGCTCAAAAAAGGAAGCATCCGAGGGCCGACAGAAAGCCGAGAGGGACCTGTTTGAAGCTTCTATGATGGTATATTATTTGTTATTTGCCCCATACCTTCAGTTATCCATTATTGTTGCTTAATCTACTATATTTCCCCAAACCTTTCTTTTCTAAATACATGGAATTTATGTTACACGGTACATGTGTCTCTCAAGTAAGCAAACTGTTTTGTCGCAGTTCAAAGCACGGGAGAATTCACTCCGCAAAGAAAAAAAAGAACTAGAGGAAAGGCTTGCAAGAGAAAAGGCTCGTCTCGAAAAAGAACACATCCATATATGCAATGAGCTGCAAAAGGCAAATGAGCAAAGGGAAGAACTGGAGAGTAAGCTTCTACAGACAAATTCTGTAATGGAAGAACTCCAACAGTTGCAAGGAGAGCTTCAGCGCGAGAAAGATCATGCTGTTAGACAAGCTGAAGAGATGCGCCAGATAAGCGGTAACACTGTATTTGGCTCTACTGGTGCAGTTGCCTTGACAGAGTTCAGCTACGAAGAGATAAAAGAAGCAACCAACGACTTCAGTGACTCCAAAAAGATTGGGGAAGGTGGATGTGGAAGCGTCTACAAGGGTTTTCTCCGTCATACTACTGTGGCTATAAAGAAATTCAACCGTGAAGGCACAACAGGAGAGAAAGAGTTCAACGACGAGGTAATTTCCCTCATTTCTTAAAACATAAGGTCATTGCATCAGATTAAGATGTACTATCAGATGAGAAAGAATAAAAAGGGGCATCTAAATATTTGACAATATATTGCAGGTAGAAACACTTTGTAGGATGAGGCATCCAAACCTTGTCACTCTGATAGGAGTGTGCCAAGAGGCCAAAGCGTTGGTTTTTGAATTCTTGTCAAATGGAAGCCTGGAGGACTGTCTGCAGTGCAAGCACCAAACGGAGCCACTCTCATGGCGGATGCGCATCAGAATTGCTGCCGACATCTGCACCGGACTTATCTTCCTCCACTCCAACAAACCAAAAGGCATTGCCCATGGTGATCTGAAGCCTGACAATGTCCTTCTTGACACTAGCTTTATTTGCAAACTGGCAGATTTTGGGATCTCCCGTCCTCTGAATCTGACAAACACCACTGTCACCCCTTACCACCGAACAAATCAAATTAAAGGCACCATGGGATACATGGATCCAGGATATATAGCCTCAGGGGAGATCACAGCACAGTATGACGTCTACTCCTTTGGAGTAGTTCTGATGCGATTATTAACTGGCAAGAGCCCCCTAGGCCTTCCGAATGAGGTGGAGGCGGCCTTGAGCAATGACATGTTGCTAGATATAATTGATACTTCTGCAGGGGAATGGCCACCTGAGTACACGGAAACGTTGGCAAGACTAGCACTGAGATGTTGCCGGTATGAGAGAAAGGAGAGGCCTGATCTTGCAAAGGAGGCCTGGAGTGTCCTGCAAGCTATGGTGAACTGTCCAGACGATAAACGCCAGCCACCAACGTTTTTCATCTGCCCAATGACACAGGTCAGTTAACAGATCAAAGAAATGAAGCACTTAAATGGATCATGTGATGCAGTAGGTCACACTAACAGCTAGCTTCTATTTACCTGACTAATAACCTTCAACCTTACAGTTCAGTCACTGCTGTAGTTAACGTTGACTCCACTATAATGTGGTTTTATTCACTTTCAAGTAGGTGGTTAGTGTTATTCACCTTTAGTTTGCTATAACCATGCAATATTTTCAGGAGATCATGAGGGATCCACACATTGCTTCTGACGGATTCACATATGAAGGCGAGGCCATCAAGGACTGGCTTCAAAGGGGCCATAAAATGTCCCCCACGACCTACCTCAGTTTCACTCACCATGAGTTAATACCGAACAATGCCCTCCGTTTTGCGATTCAAGAATGGCAAATGCATCAGCAACCATGATTTTAACCCCTTCCATTTGATTTGTACTATGTCATGCTTGTGAAGTGAACCAAATGGGTTTAAGTTTGTACAGTCTAGAGAACACTTATTTTCTCACTTCAGCAGTTAGTACTCTCTCAATGTTTGGACCCACAAATGAGAGGTGATGTACATGCTTCGAGTCATATGTGTTTGGGATGAACTGACATGGCATATAATTCTCCAAGGATGTGTTCGGTTCTGGAACCGGAGGGGATGGAACGGAACGGTTCCATTCCGAGGTCACGGGACTGTTCCGACCCCGTGTTCGGTTCGGACAAAATTGAGGAACGGAACGGTTCCGTTTTCTGTTCGGTTGGAGGAATTCGGAGCAGAACGGAATAGCCATAATTATACTTAAATTTTGTCTTTTGTCTCAAAACGGGCTAATTTGACTTAAAACTGGCTAATAGAGGAAAACAAAATCAAATCGGAAACTGCGCGCGCCGCCGCCGCCTCCTGCGCGCGCCGCCGCCTCCGCTTGCGAGCGCTGCCTCCTCGCGAGCGCCGCCGCCTGCCTGCGCGAGCGTCGCTGCCTCCGCATGCGAGCGCCACCACCGCCTGCGCGCGCGCCGCCGTCGCCTCCCGCATGCTAATGAAGGTTGGCAGGATTAGTTTGGATCCGTTCCTCGTCGTCCGACCGATTTGGCCGGACAGGTGCATTCCGCATATCTGAGGAATATGCCGTTCCTAGGAACTACTTGGTTCCGTTCCTCCGACCAAACCGAACACAGGAACTCATCCTAGGCACGGAACGGACCGGTTCCGTTCCACCAAATTCTGGAACCGAACGCACCCCAAGAGGACGCACTATTCAAGTTGAATGAAAAGTGATGTGTATTACCCATTTTCCCTCTCGCTTTTGCAAAATTAGAAGTTGCAGCAAACCATTATTATCTCCAAAAAGATTTTAGAATGAATCACAAGCAGATCAATCAGGCGTTAAATGGTTTAGCACTGATGGTCTAGATTAATGTGATCACTTCATAATTTAACTATGAATGTTCTATCTTTAGAGATAGAGATACTAGAGATACTGGTCTGACTTGATGACTCCACTGCACGCAGCCATATAGGAGATGATAGGTACATTATCTGAACTGCCATGTCGGCAGAGACTGTACGCAAAATGGTTTAGCTGCTGTTACCCACCAGCAGTTCAGCCCGGTAAAATTGATGATAACCCCCCCAGTTGGCGCCCCAATCCGCTAGCTTCAACTTTCAGAGTAAGGAGTATATCATAAACTTGCAGATAACAACAAAATCTTTTCTACAATTTCTCTGTAAAGAAGACACGATGATGCAAGCAGGAACCAGGACAATCTTGCCTCACTTGACTCCGAAAGTCGTCCACCGTGAGAAAGGCACAGCTAGCTCCTTCCATGGCGATTACAGTGAGATTACTGGGAAATTCATTCATCCACGCTAATATATTACCATGATACCATCACATCATACATAGCTTAATTAATTCAGCCGTCTGTGTGTGTACAGCTACTCTAACCAGTCAATCTATGCATAAACAAATTCATAATGAGCCAGAGAAAGATCAGATATCTTTTATCAATGTGCAAGTAGGCAGGCATAAAATGGCAAGTCGCGGGGGACGACTCCAAAGCTGAGCTGCGGATTGAGAACGACAGAGAAGCTAGCTGCGATGGACGGCACGGCCGGCGGCTCACCTGCGTCGCCCGCCGGCGAATCGCGGGACACGTCCTCCTCCTCCTTCTCCGGCGGCGGGGAGGGGAAGAAGGTGTACGTGGCGGTGGGGGCGGGGGAGTCCAAGGCCATGGTGCTGTGGGCGCTGCACAGGTTCCCCAGCCAAGACGACGCCACTGCCGCCACCTTCGTGCTGCTCCATGTCTACTCCAAGCCCAGATTCATCCCCATCAGTGCGTCTCCTGTACCATGTCCTCTACTGTTCCGTGGGAAAATTTATTTCTTTTCTTCCCATTCTTTTCTTCCGATTAAAACGGATTTGCTTGCTCTTACTCGGTTACTCCGTACACAAATATATTACTCCCTTAACCCATAATAAGCGTGGAGGCTCCCTCCGATCCATAATAAATAATAAATGTTAGAGCTTTAATTTAAATTTAAATAAAATTGACGAAAATGTTCTAAAAGAAAGTAGGCATATGACGTACAAAAAGCTCACGTCCTTCTTTATCTCTACTAAAGAGAGGATGTTCTAACCATCCAACAGCTATTCCATCCCCATTATCCATTGACCCTGCTCTGAATAATCCCCCTTTTCCCAGATTATTACCAATATAATCATAAAAAGGCTAATTTTTTGAGAATTTTAGGCCAAGCTTCTGATAAACTAAGATTTTCAGCAAAATTATTGCCAACTCTTTGATATATTTCTCGTTAAAAGTGTCCCTGATTCAGTAGGCCCAAATAGTTCAATTGGGGTTGTTGTTGATCCATACCACATAGTTCCAGCAACCACGAAAGCTGCAAAAATACAGCAGCGATATTAGTGGAAAGTACTGCCTTTATGCAACAAAATCAACTCAAATATGATTTTTTAGGAATATCAAATCATATTTGGCCCATTTAGATTTGTTTATTTATTTTTTATTTCTCATGAGAATTTACTTTTCATAGGATCAAACATGAGTTGTGCATGCGGTGAAAAGAAAACAACATGTTAAACTTGAGAAGGAATATGCAATTTATATTTCCTGCAGGCCTCCATGTATACTAAATATGCAGAAAACTCTTTATACAACTGAGGAAGTACACAACAATATCCGAAAATTATAAAACTACAACAGTAGCAAACTATGGATGCAGATGTTCATGTCTCAAATCTTTGTTTTGCAGTGGGCAACAGGATTCCTGCTAGCCAGGTGCAAGAGCAGCAGCTGGTTGCATACAAGAAGATGGAGCTGCAAAAGATCAGTGACATCCTGGATCAGCACCTGCTCTTGTGTGCACAGCAAAAGGTTTTGTTTGCTTCACAGTCACCTCACAGAATGCAAAGCAAAATTAATATGCAATATGCAGAAACATGACAAATTGACCTACATGTAATATTTCTAGGTACAAGCTGAGAAGCTTGTGGTTGAATCAGACGATGTAGCACAGGGGCTAGTGAAGCTCATCTCCGAGCACCGTGTCACCGCGCTCGTCATGGGGGCAGCAGCCAATGAACATTACACAAAGTATGCCACAAATATCTCTAGTGGTCTTTGTCGACGTTTATGGATGATTGCTATAATTGAACACTTGGCGGTTCATTAGTATTACCACAAACAAAAAAGCAACTCATTGTTTCACGAGTTTCAGGAATATGAAGGACCTCAGATCCAAGAAAGCACAAGCTGTACAACAGCGGGCAGATCCTCTCTGCAAAATATGGTACATTTGCAAAGGAACACTCGTTTACCATAGGTGCGGCTGGTTGTCTGCGAATAATCTTCATGCATGTTATTAGGGTTACGTAGCCAGCCCATTTGACATATTTCCCTCCTTTCCTTCGCCTTCTATATTCTAGGAAGGATATTCCCCTTAGAAATGAAGCAATGCAGGAAGATGTGCAAAAGTCTGGTGATCAGCAGCTATCACTGGATAGGACAACCAGCTTATCAGAGACGTGGTGCATTTCAAACACGTGGCTACAAAAGCCAAACATCGCACTGCAGACCGAAAGGGCAAGTCCGTGCAGATCGTACGATAATGAAAATGTAAGCTTGATCTTTTTTTCCAGAACACGCAAAAGGCTTCTGTATCGTTTTCATTAAGATTTGAAAGAGAGGTCATTTGTACGCAAAACAGATTATCATTACATCATGCTAGTTTAACCTCTAGACGAAAACAGTTACATATTCAAAAAGTTCTTGATGTGAAGTTCTTACCTTACCTCATGCAGGAAATTGTTAAAGAATTTGACGAGCCTGAAAATAAATTCCAGTGTATGCTCCGGGAGTTAGATAGTGTATGGAAACAAGCTTATGAAGAAATATGCAGTCGCAGGAAGGCAGAAAGGGAGTTAGTTGAGGCTCTCCAGAAAGTAAGAGTAGCTTAACTTGCATTTGTCATATCAAGTATACTAACATTATAGTTAATTTAGATGTATGGATGCATGAAACCGGGAGCATTATTTGTAAGAAGCTCTTGACTTGTGAAACACCTTCAGAAAATTTACCATCAATAATAAATCTGTGAACAAATTAACAAATGTGGAGCCTTTGTTTTGGATAACTGGCAGCTACATATTTGAATGAAATACTTTCTCACATTTAGTCTGTCAAACAGGCACGAGATTCCGAGAATCTGTACTTTGGAGAAGTTAAGCAAAGGAATGAAATAGAGGAGAAGATGACAACAACAATGGAGGAAGTTGAGAGACTCACTCAAAAAACCGATAAACTTTGTGCAGAACTTCAAGATGAGCGCAAGAAACGATTGGCCCTGGAGAAGAGAACTGCCCACTCAGACCGTATCATCAAGGATTTGATGTTGCAGTGTGACAAAGCTGTAAGAGAGGTAGAAGCACTACATGCAAAGAAAGGAGAGTCTAGTGCAGCCGCAGAGGGGACAATGCACATAACAGAACTATCCTGCTCAGAGATTAGAGAAGCAACCAACAACTTTGACCACTCATTGAAGGTTGGAGAAAGTGTTTACGGCAGTGTGTACAAGGGCTTTCTTCGGCACACACATGTAGCAATAAAGAAGTTGAATCGTGAAAACACACAGTCACAGTTCAATCAAGAGGTTGAATTATTGGTTCTAGTTAACTATTTGCTTTCTTTCATCACATATTTTGCTGGTTCAAATAAATTACTGTGTTGTAAGTTGTTAAATATGCCTACTTTGCAGGTAGAGATTCTCAGCAGGGTGAGGCATCCAAACCTGGTTACTCTTATAGGAGCTTGCAAGGAGGATCAGGCTCTTGTCTACGAATACATGCCCAATGGAAGCTTGGATGACCGCTTGGCTTGCAAGAACAATTCTAAACCTCTTGGATGGCAGTTGCGAACCCGCATCATTTCTGATGTTTGCTCCGCACTGATCTTCCTCCATTCTAATAAACCTCATAGCATTGTTCATAGCGACCTCAAAGCATCTAACATTATTCTTGATGGGCATAATGTAGCAAAGCTCAGTGGTTTCGGTGTGTGCCGTATGTTCACTGATGAGTTCAGGAACACAACCACTCTATATAGGCATACCCACCCAAAGGGATCCTTTGCGTATATTGATCCTGAATATGTTATGACTGGTGATCTGACACCCCAATCTGATGTATACTCTTTCGGAATCGTGCTCCTACGCCTCTTGACTGGAAGACCAGGATTCGGGCTGTTGAAAGATGTGCAACGGGCAGTGGAAAAGGATTGCTTGGTGGCAATATTGGATTCATCTGCTGGGGATTGGCCAGCTATGCAGGCTGAACAATTGGCTCGGGTTGGTCTGAGCTGTTGTGAAATCAGAAGAAAAAATCGCCCTGACCTGCGAACAGAGGTTTGGACTGTACTTGAACCGATTTTGAAATCTACTTCCATTATGCTATGTTCCTTGTCATTTAAATCAGTATCCGAAGACCTTGGTGGCGTGCCATCCTACTTCATCTGTCCAATACTACAGGTGAGTCATAAATTTTACTTGGTGAGTATCATTTTCCTCTACTGTCAGTTGATATGTATGGAGGGATATCTGTAAAATATCTGAAGCATGTTTGATTAACCTTATTTTTACCTGAACTTTTATTTCCAATTATTATTCTGAATCATTTTAGCCAGAGCCAGTTGTTTTTCTTGCATAGACAAGATTTGCAATTTCAGGTCGCTTCACCCTTGCATTTATGCGGTGCAGGATGTAATGAGGGAGCCTCTAATTGCTGCAGATGGTTTTACCTATGAAGCCGAAGCTATAAGGGAGTGGATTGACAGTGGACACCAGACATCACCCATGACAAACCTTGAGCTATTCCACCGTGATCTTTTGCCGAACCATGCCCTCCGTTCTGCAATCCAAGAATGGCTGCAGACAAACGCAAATTAATAAGTTAGCTTTATCGCCAAGGAACATGGGCTACAGGTGTGTAACTCCCTACATAAACCACAAGAAACGGAACACTGCCGCGTGTATTCTGGAAGAGCTACTGGTGCTTTTTTGTTTTGCTTCTTTAGCAAAACTTATATGTAAATGTAATAACTTGGAGCTCCATCAGTGGCATGCTGGACTTTGTACATGGATTTATTAAGAGAAAACTGTTTTTGTGATGATATTTCTGGTACATGTGCACATTGCTCAAGTGAACAATCAATATAGTTATGGTTCTGGCCTCTGAATGTCGAAGTTAGTGAATGGAAGTGCATATCCAAATAGAACCATCAATAATCTACAGGCTACAGCCACATGTGTGAATTACAATGTCAATTTAAATGTTATATCCATTATTGAAGTCTTTTCTAAAAGTCTGGAATGATCAGAAATAACATCTAGATAATGAAAATCAAATCGCAATGTCCTTCCGTCAGTACGCATGCCTCTTTTCTCCTCTTATGAATCACTCAAATCCATAGAGTTGCACAAAACCTTCTCTAAAAGATGTGTGATATACCCAATTTTGTCAAATTCTCTTACCTATGCAAGTCAGTCAACAAATTCAAAAGTTATGGTGTCCTTTCCTCAAACAGCTGACGAAATTACCACTATAATATGATCAGTAACTTGTATAGATTATCTTGACATTGATTTTCCATGGGAGACCAGTTCATCATCTGCGATAGACTATGTCAAGACTGCATTCTTGTGCAATTTCTTCTCGACAAGCACTTCCGTCCAAATGAGTCTTATGGAGATTTCAATGGATACAAGCTGCACCCTCAATCTTCATGTATAGTAGCTCAAGGTATAATGCTGGTATATTCTGGTCAGTACATGCTTACAAAAATCAGGAGATGTCATGGTGTACATTACTATATTGACAGCTTGAGAGCAAGAACTATGTTAGAGCCATCTCCATGGAAAGAACTCTACTGCAAATGTCCAATCGTATCAGAATTACATATCCTGGACAATTTTTCCGCATTTTGAAAGCAACCCTTTGATGGGCACTGCCAGCTAGGCAGATGGGATGACCTGTGATGATCACCATCTAATTGGACAGCTTCATTGCTAAGCATCAAAAGACAATCATCCACGGCAGGCATGTACACTAGCTTCTTGGAAGTAGTGGAAATTTCACAGAAATACCAAGATCTCCATCTGGATTAGATATAAATTAATTATTACTTTACTTCCAACACGCCAAATATGCATACAAAATTAGTGCAACATCTATTTGCTTTTCAAACAGTTAGCGAAACTGAGTTTTTTCCAAGTATGCAGGAAAGGTTTTCAAGCTACAAAAAATCCCATAAATTATTATCTACCTTGTACAGTCAAATGGCTACTGAAAGGATAAACCAGCTCTTCCTGAATTTAAACCAAACTTTTTTCTCATTGGACTACACTTGGGACCCAAAGGAAGACAATCAGTGGAAGACCAAATCCTAGAATCTCCTCTTTAAAACCACAACCAGCATCTGTACTTCCTTCTATGAACTGATACTTCCTAGCAAAAACAAAGGCTTTTACTGCCAAGGCCTCCCAAACAGTTTCAGTTACAAGAAAAAGATACGGCACAAGACGAAGATGAGACTGATATTGATGCCCCTGAGTTGATGAAAAGTGGTGCGGCACATTAGGTATTTTCACAAGCCTTTTAGACCATTTCTAAATATTTTTGCCTTCTCTGTTTGAATGGTGGTGCATGTGTGGATCTGGTTCTGCTGAACAAGATAGCAAAAGCAGAAACCAGATTTGATATTGATTCTTTATTTTATTTAGGGTACATATAGGGAGCAACCAAGATGGATGAAGAAGAGGTTCATATCGCTGTCGGTAAGAATTTCAGAAAGGAGAAGGCTAACATCCTATGGGCTGCTGCAAATTTCCCAACGGCCACCATAGTTCTTGTCAATGTTCACTGGCCATCAAAGTGGATGCCCTTCAGTAAGATTTCTTCAGCCAAAGCTTTTTATCCTTTACATAGCTCTAAGGGTCACCCCTGTTCAATTCATGGCACAGCCATTTAAGTTGTGTTGAATAGAAAGTAATATGCTATACAATCCTATAAACAAGAATCAGAAAATTGTCGCTAGTAGGAGGGTGATATTTTTTACTTCTTGTCATGATTTAATTATTTGTAGCCATCATAGCTTCTACAACCTCCTAATTTTTCTACCAGGCCAGTAAAGGAAATGCCTAATTAATAACTTCCCCGATACGATATAGCCTTTTTCCTGCTATACACAGAGCAGCTGCAGTGGGTAGTAAAAATGTTGTAACTTACTACAAAAAAATAGCTACATTTGATGAACACAAATATTAACAGGATAAAATATAACCTTATTTTTCTCATGATCTGTGTAAATAATTGTCTGTTCATGCCAACAACTGCAGTGGGTAGCAAGGTACCATACAAGTATGCAAATGAAAAGGAGAAGGAGATGCATAGAAGCAGAGAAACAGAAACAATGGTCAGGATGTTATCACGATACAAAAACCTATGTGATTCAAGAGAGGTAATGCCATTCTATCCTAAGATTTTAGTTCATATTGAGATAAATAAGGTTACAGAATTGCTCACCAAGCTTTCTACTTGATACTATTGTTTACTATCATGAATGAGCTCAGAGGTGCAACAAAATAAAGTTATTATTTTATATCAGGTTAACAACTAATCAAACAAACCATGTGGAGAAGGATCGATAAATACTACATTATGTTCTGAATAATAAGGGTAACAAGAAAGTCATTTTACAGAAAACATGTTTCGTAAACAGGCATGTGTCTTTGCAGGTTAGGGCACATTACCTTACACACGATGACATTCTTGCTGGTCTTGTGAACCTAGTAAAGAAGCTCAAAATTAAAAGAATTGTCATTGGTTCGAGGTGAGATCGTAAAGTGAACTGATTCCAAAAAGAAAGCATTTCTGTCTTGGTATATGTTACTCAATGTAACATGAACACACACAAAAAATGAACAATACCTTAGCGAATATAACAATATAACACTAAACCAAATTATGCAGGAATATGTCAAGGCAAGTGGTGCTTCGCAAATGCTGTCAAATTTGGGTGGTGCTCAATGGAAAATACATGTCCACTAGGTAAAGGTTCTCTGAACTCCATAACTGCAGATGAACTACTTTCAGTAATATCTGGATCAAATCCAGTGATTACTTGATGGATGAGATCATTTTTAAGTGCAGCAATGATCATCTGAAGCATACTGGAAGCACTGGATGTGCGGGGAGCTCTGAATTGTTGGCATGTACACATGAGCTGAGCAACAGATCTGATGGCTACACAACACCAGCAAGTGATTTTGTAAGCAACTTTTTAGTAAAGCAATACACACATGGAAACAATAACTGTTTCAGTTTACATGCTTATGACCATGGTTCAGAGTTTCCGTCCTAACTGGTGGTGTATTCTCAAGTATGTCTCATTTCAGGCAGATGAAATCATAGGTGAGGATGGGGTGATTCAAATGGATGGTACTGATCAATTAGCAATGGTATAACTATAACTTGACTTAATTATGTTTTCAAGACAGCTACTACTAGGTCATATGCATTCCAAATTTCTGCCTACCCTTTAAGTTTGCCCACACATAATGAAACAAATATCATTGTATTTGAGTTCACTCTGCGGTTAAGTATGTTTGAACAGACATTATATTTACCACTGTTACCTCAAAGGCAATGCTGATGAAGTATATGTGGTCAGAAGAACATGTATAACTTTCAAAAGATGCAGTTTGTGCTCTTGTGTAAATAACATCAACTTTTGCTCCATTCCGGTATGATCTGCAGGAAGCTGAACAAGAAAAAGAGGAATCAAATGCTTATGTGGAAGTAGAAATTTTTCCCGAAGAGAGTGCCGATCAATCTGATGAGATGCACAGTTGCAGAAATGTTACTCAACAAGCTGCAAAATTGATGGTAAAAGTCGCATGATACAACATTTTCCATAGCCTATTCGATTTGAAATCAAAACTAGTAAAGCTTGTACAGTAAAACATGGCTATGTGAAGATCCTAACTTATGACAATGATAATATGTTCAAAATAAAATTATTAATAAAGAAGATTAGTTGGATACGTGGAGTCAGGAAAACGGAAAAATAAGTGATAAAAATCATGGGACACAATGTTTATGTCACACAACACAGTGCATCACTTAATCTCTTGATTACTTGTTCAATATGCCGCATTTTGTTTTGTACAGGAAGAAATGGAGAAACTCCAAAGCAAATTGAAAGACCTGCAAGATGAGGGCCATACTTATGAAGAGAGCATCTTGTCACCTAGAAAAAGGAATGTTTTGCTGAAGGAGATGACCTTATCAAAAAACAGATGCCCAGAGCTGCAAATTAGAGAACACATTGTGCAGTTCTCCGAGTTGCAAATTGGGAGAGCGACCAATAACTTCTCATCGCAAAATTTGATAGGTGAAGGAGGCTATGGCCCAGTGTACAAAGGAAAACTAGGTGGCGTGCCAGTGGCTATCAAGTTGTTGAGAGCCCGTGGAAGTCAAGGTTTCCCAGAGTTTCAACAGGAGGTAAATATAATAAACTATCATTTAACTGCCTGAGGATGGACATGACATGGCCTAAGAAAAACCATAGGAAGAAGCAAACCTTCATTCCGTAGACAGTAATAAGTAGGTATTTCCATCTGAACTGTAGTATAATTCTGACAGGACCCAGGTTTCTGCATTTCTTGAATGAGAACTTTTTTTACACATTTTAACACCATGTTGATGGATAATCAGCTATCACCCATACAGCCATACTCCTTACATATATCAAACAACTTTAAAAATGTAGCTGAGTAGATGAAACAAGTAACGGGCTTGCATACCTTAGTACTTGGAGAAACATCTCCTGAACTGCATTATCATAAATGGATGAAATGTCAATCGTATTTGGAACTCCCCAGGTTGTAGTGCTGAGCAGAATCGAGCACCCACACATTGTGAGGCTAATCGGTGTATGCCAGGAGTCATGCGCCCTCGTTTACGAGCACCTCGCCAACGGCACGCTCAAGGATGGGCTCTCCAATGGGCTCCCATGGAGAGACCGCATCAGGATCCTCGCCGAGCAGCGTTCCGCGCTGGCACACCTGCACTCCAGCCGCCCCCACGCCATTATCCATGCGGACATGAAGCTGGCGAACATCCTCCTTGACGCCAGGAATGTCAGCCGGCTAGGGGACTTCGGGACGGCGCGCGTGGTGCACATGAAGCCGCTGGATGAGGACACAGTCTGCCGGCGGACGAACCCGATGGGCACGATAGGGTACATGGACCCGGTCTTCTTCATGACGGGCGAGCTCACCACGGAGTCGGACGTGTACGCGTTCGGCGTGGTGATCCTGCAGGTGCTCACGGGGCTGCTCGACCTCAACATCGCCGAGCAGGTGCGGGAGGCGATGAAGATGGATGCCGTGCACAGCCTGCTGGATGCGTCCGCTGGGAGCTGGCCGGAGCTGCAGGTGGAGCGGCTCCTGCGGCTAGCACTGAGGTGCTGCCACATGGAGCGGAAGCGGCGGCCGACCATCACGTCCGACGCCGACTGGAGATCGCTAGAAATCCTGCGGACCATGTCAACTGGGAGTAAATCCCGGAGATGGAGTCTGGGTAGCTGAGGAATCATGCCAGCAAAGGATGCACCAGCAACTTGTTCGGCAGAACGCCAAAAGATAGAAGTATTTCTAGTGCTGTAGTATGTAGTGGCATTTCTCTTGTGAATGGAGTACTATCCATGGATGTACATTAATTAGATCATTTGACTGTATTTCTCCCATTGTAAATTTAGATCATTTAAAATGGAGTGGCCACTAATTAATTATAGGTAGGCGTGCATGGGGCGAGTTTTGGACCTATGAAAGCAATATGTAAATAGTAACTAAATTAGTAATTTCCTATGTATGATCCAACTATAGCATCACAAACTAAATCCAGGTGGTAATCAAGAAATCGGATCAATATAAATGTACCCCCAGTGTCCACTAAAATTAGAGCATCCACATCCTGAGCCAACCTGGAACCCCATATCTTCTACCCTCACCAAATGACACTGCATAAATTCTGCTTCTTACAATAGGTTGGGCATGCATCGGCCATATACGAGGATGCAGGCCACGCAACCACCCGCTACTACAGGACAAGAGAACGTGCAATGCGATGCTTCTTGTCCAGAAGCGCAGATCGATCGGGATTTCCTCGGCGCGACATCGATCGAATACGGCCAGAACGAGAGTGAAAGAGAGGACAGATGGGTGTTTGGTTGAAAATATGCTTTACCTGCCTGGCTCAACTTACGCCGCCGCCGCCATCCTGGGATTCATCGCCGGAAAGGAGAGCGCCGCCGTCGCCGCCGCCGCCGCCACCCCTGTAGAAGAAAGGAGAGCGCCGCCGTGCATCCTACTAACAGGTCCCGCCCACAGGGTCTTGACTCTAAGATGGGCTTTGCATTCTGGACTTCTAACTAACTTGTGGGCCGCTTCTTTTCTGCATCTGCTTCGTTTCCTACGAGAAGTCCACCTGGCTATAAGTGAGTGAGAATTAATTTCCTCTTTTGTTACAAAAGAAATTCACTGGTCTATTAATAATTATCATAGTAAATAAATAAATATATATAGAGAGAGAAAGATCTTTGGAGCACCGAGCGAGCCGAAGACACGCCGTCGTCCACAACCCTCCCTCACCTAAATCGCCACGTGTGCGTTTACGAAAATCTAGCCGCTCAAGATCTCGGGCGTTGTTGTTGTTGTGCTCGCCTCTAGTTCTCAGATCCCACTAGTAATCCAATGATAAGGATCTCGATTTGAAAACCATTATATGAACAAGGGGCTTCTATAGATGAACTAGGGTAAGAAAACCAGGGTTTTAGCTGTAGCTTAATCACTCATACCTATTCCTCCCTTGTCCTCCTCCTCGTCCTCATCACCACTCTTCTTCGGTTACACCCCCACCCCCCTGCATGAGACATGAGTAATTGGGGTACCATGGCTAGGGGAGGTACCGAGACGGACAACTCTGGCACATCACCGAAGTTCTCTCTATGTGGAGGACTACATTGGAAAAGCCAGTGAACATGTTCTTGTCCGAGTGGTTGTACTAAATCTTGGCTATGGCGATGGAAGAGCAAAGAGAGATTGGGATGAAGCATGCAGAGATTTGGGTATGAGGTGTTGGGGGTGGCTTTTATTGGTATGTAGTAGATGGTTTGTGGCTCTATGGCCCAATACCTCCAGCTGAGGGCAAAAAGAAGCAATTAGGCCTTTTATGTTGCATTTTCTACAGAGTTCATCAGGCAACTTCTTCGTACCTCAACACCCAAAGGAAAAGTTGTCTGGACTTGCACAATCCATGTCCTAGCTCTTCTAGCTGTCTCATGTCGAGGTTAGCAACCATACCATAGGACGCGAGTATCACAGAGCTAGGAGCCTGGGTGTCTAGCTAGCCATGACATGCATGGAGAGAAGTGTTTGAGACAAGGTTGAAACCATATAACTTATTCAATGGAAGACGACTGTCATCTAGGTAGAACGATGGCAATGTTGGACCAACAGTCTTTGCACGCCATCGCGACTCCATATAATCAGCCTCCTGCTCAATCCCGAAATATAGATTTTTTTTTGTCTCAAAGGTAAGGGGACACGTCGCCCAGTCAGTACAAAACTCCAACAACTATTGGATCAAAAGAAACATTGATGGTGTTAGAGGAGAGGGTATCAGGAATGTTCTTTAAGCAAGAAACACCCAACAGTCAAGTGTATGAATATGAGAGGAAATGATTCTACGGAGTTGGTTGTAGCAGGGCTGCTGAACGTAGAGGAAATGGTAGGATTCATATGGATACATGATGATTCAATCCCCAAGTGTTCATATGACATAATTAATATCAATACAAATTTTACAAGAATCTCTGCTTTGTTACCCGGGTATAATTTTATTCTCCTGATTGGTCACTGCAATGCATGTAGGACCCAGCTTTTCAGCATGTCATTTGGGCAATCTTTCTTTAGACTTGGTAAATTACATCATGCAGAACCCTTGCAAAATTATAATAATATTTAATCATATACAGAATTCTGTCCATGTAAAAGCATTTTTTTTATGACTGCAGTAACATGATTTGGAAGAGCATGGGTTTGATAGTTTGATAGTTTTCTGTACCTAATTTGATATGGCCTCTTGTAGTGAATGAGGTTGGAATAGCAATGGAAATCGTGCAATTTGTGACGCAACTGCCAAATTTCCAGAGTATATAGCATCCCCTGCTTCCAAACCAACATACAAGTTTCTTTCTCCTGATTAGTCATTGTAACGCATGGAGCCACCAGTATTGCAGCATACCATGTTAGCATACATCTTCAGGTTTAATAAATTCTTTCATATAGTTTCTATCTGTATGATAACATTTTCTGAACTGCAGTTACTTGATCTCCGTACTGCACGGTTTAAGTGTAGCTTTACTTGATTTTTCTCATTTATTGTACTGAACGTTGCTTATGTTCTTATACATTGACCATATATTCTTGACCAAGCCTCATCATCTCTTTTTAAGCCCTACTTACAGAACAGAAAGAGCTTTATTTACATGTAGTTAGCGTTTCACTATAGCAGTTCTCACAAACATATTTTTGCTGAAGAGATGCAGCAGCTATATGGAAAGATAAGGGAAACTGGCAGGCAGATGGAATTACACGGTGGACCTTGCCAAAAGCGTATTGCTGTTGGGACCGACTCAGATTCATTAATTAATCATCAACACTAAGTCTTGCTGCATCAAGGTAATTAAATCGTGTGTTTATTTGACTAGCCTACAAGATTACGTAACTTTTTAGTGGAACTGTATTAAATACTGCTCAGCTCACCCCAAAAGCTAATGCATGTTATTTATTTAACAACTGAACTTCCGATTCACGGCACTCAACAAGTCACTATCTTCCTTATGTCAAAAAAAAGTCACTATCTTCCTAACCCAAAATCTCAGCAGTTTACTATGTCCAACACGTCTCACCTCATCTCATCTATATATAATCAACATTGCCACTCACAAATACCACACAACAAGAGCACCACAGTACCACCTTAACCGCACACTCCAACATACCTCCCCAGCCATGGCTGCTAGTTACTCGGTTAGTTTCATCGTTGCAGCCGTCGCGTGCGCCTGTGTGATTAGCACTCTAGCGGCACGTGACCTCAGCGATGATCGGTCTATGGTTGTGAGGCATGAGCAGTGGATGGCAAAGTATGGGCGCACGTACAGTGACGTGTCTGAGAAAGCACGTCGGTTGGAGGTCTTTAAGGCCAACGTGGCGTTCATAGAGTCAGTGAACGCTAGGAACGACAAGTTCTGGCTTGAGACCAACCAATTCGCAGATATCACCAATGATGAGTTCAGGTCCAAGCACACTGGTTATAAACTGTCGGTGGGTGGTAGCAAGGACCGAAGGATGACAGGGTTTAGGTACGAGAACGTCAGTCTTGATACTCTCCCGACTTCCGTGGACTGGAGAACCAAAGGCGCTGTCACTCCCGTCAAGGACCAAGGGAAATGTGGTAAGCTAAAATTCACATTGTGTTTGAACTCTGCTCAATTTACATTTCAGCTAGATGACTGAATATGAGAGCATGTGTACTGTAGGATATGCTACTGCATTCCCAGATTACTCATTCCTGTTTATATTTAGGGTGTTGCTGGGCATTCTCCACGGTTGCATCCATGGAGGGAATTGTGCAGCTGAGCACCGGCAAACTGATCTCTCTATCAGAACAAGAGCTCGTGGACTGTGACACCTCGGACAATGGATGCGGGGGTGGGCTCATGGACAATGCCTTTGAATTCATCGTGGAGAACGGTGGCCTAAACACCGAGGCCAACTACCCCTACACTGGAACCGACGGCACCTGCAACTCCAACAGGGTGTCCAGCTCCGCTGCGTCCATCAAGGGGCACGAGGACGTGCCAGCCAACGACGAGGCTTCATTGCAGAAGGCGGTGGCGGCACAACCAGTGTCTGTGGCCGTTGACGGAGGAGACAGCCTCTTCCAGTTCTACAAGGGCGGTGTGCTATCAGGTGACTGCGGCACAAACCTCGATCATGGTGTCGCTGCTGTCGGGTATGGTGTGGCTGACGATGGTACCAAGTTCTGGGTGATCAAAAATTCGTGGGGCACGTCATGGGGCGAGGATGGGTATATCAGGCTGGAGAGGGACATTCCAGACAAGCAAGGCATGTGTGGTGTCGCGATGCAACCTTCCTATCCGACGGCTTGATTACCTTGCTTCCTAGCTTGTTGATTGACCCACCTGTTGGCGCCTTTGTGTGTCTGAAAAAATATACCTCCTGCATGATTGTGTAAAAATGCAAGTATGTGTATATATAACAGTGTGGCAATATAGTTACTTATCAATAAATATAAATTTTTAGATCTGTGAAACTATATGTGGAGTGCACAGATGCGTTCTTGTATCTTAATTACTATATTGTGACCATTGAGAAATATTTCATTTCTGGAGAAAAGAGGCAAGTACAAAATCTTATAGCAGTGCATGCATACCGGACACTCTTGGTTGTGTTGTCCCTCCTTCTGGACGCTGCATTCTGGAGGATCCTGACTCATTTCATGTCCGTGTCTGCAAAAATGGGCAAGGATTAACAGGCACAGGTTCTCCAACCTTAAAGTTAAACCTGTTATAGATGAAATATTCAGAGTGAGTTATAGGATGATTCATCTCACCACATTTGTGAATCGTTGTGATTTTTGTAAGAATAATGGTTAATGTTTCCTTACACCTCTATATCTGAGACTTAGTCATATTGCAAGTTGCAGAGTGATTATTAATGCTTCTTAACACATAGCTAAATTTACAGATTTTACAGTATCTCTTGATTGGTTATTGGAACACATGTAGGCATCAGATTTTGAGCATACCATTTGGGTAATCATTCTTTAGCCTTGGTATATTACATCATATATACTTCTATCTATGTAAAAGCATTGTGATTTTTCTGACCTGCAGCAGTTACATGATTAGCAAACCTTCAGTGTATTAATTGAACATTTTTTAGCAACCGAGAACAATCAGTTTGCCAGACAGTAACCTCCTTCTTAAGTCATGCAACATAGGAATGTGGTTTAACTTCAACTCCAAGACAACCAAAATCTATGGAAAATATGTTAACTCTGCGAGGGTTGACTTTAAATCAATCCATCAAGAATGACCATCTTCGTATGATCTTGAATTTGGTAAATACTTGGCCACAAAATCTGTAATATTCTTGTCCGAGCTCCCTCCTTTCTGCATTGAGCTTTTGGCCTTTTGCATCCACTTGGAAGCATTCCTCTTATACTCTTCCCCACCCAATACCTCCTTGATACACCTCTCTATCTCTTCCCTCCTCACCAAGCCTTTTCCATCCCGACGTGCACGCAAGCCAATCCCCCAAGCGCTTTCCACAAACTTTGCGGTTGTCGGTTGGTCTGCCCATTGTGGTATTGCCACCATGGGTACACCAGTGACAATTGCTTCGGTTGTCGAGTTCCATCCACAATGCGTCAAGAAACAACCTACATTATGGAGATTGCAAACCTTACTTTCAGTCCTTGCGAAATGCCACTAACAATTGTTTGCCCTTTTGTTACATATGCAGAAATGAGTTTATATTATACCTGTGGCTCTATGGGCCAATACCTCCAGCTGAGGGCAAAAAGAAACAATTAGGCCTTTCATGTTGCATTTTCCACAAAGTTCATCAGGCAACTTTTCTGCTTCTTCAGACCTCAACACCCAAAGGAAAGCCTTTCCAGAATTGCACAACCCATAGCCTAGCTCTTCTAGTTGTGTGGCATCAAGGTTAGCAACTGTACCATAGGATGCGAGGACCACAGAGCAACAAGCCTGCTTGTCAAGCCATGCCATGCAAGGGGCAGGGTTTGAGACAAGGTTAAAGCCGTAGGATTTATTCAATGGAAGACGATCGTCGTCTAGGTAGAAGGATGGCAATGTAGGGCCGACGGTCTTTGCGCGCCATCTCAATTCCATGTAATCTGCCTCCTGCTCAGTCCAAAAACAAATATATAAGAAAAAGGTCACGAAGTTAGGGAGCAGAGCATTGCTGTGTAGCAAATACCATGTCAAGAATTCATGTTCAGCATCCATGGAGACGTCATATATCCAGAATTTTGAATGCTTAAGCGGATGTGCAATACCAGTCACTCCAGGGTATGTGTATGTCTCTGTTTCTGGGACATGATTTGGACTGATCAAAACAACAAACAGGTGGTGCTCACCTTGGGTTCCAGTTCGCGGAATGAGTTGACGAGCACGTCGTCGGCCTCCTCCAGCCCGTCGAACTGCCCTAGCGCCGAGTCCGTGAACGCCGGGTACCACTCGGGCTTGGCCACGAACGGCGGCACGTCCTCGGGCCCAAGGTCCACGCTGAGCACACCCCGGCGACGCAGCGCGCTCCCGTCCGCCAGCGGCAGGGCCACCCGCCCCGCGCGCGCCTCGCCGTAGACCACGTCCACCGCGGACATCTGCGTCATGAACGCGGCCGCGGCCACGCCGGCATCCCGCGCGACCCGCCGCGCCCACGGCAGGTGCGAGTCGTACACGAGCACCCGCACGTCGGCGGCGAGCAGGAGCCGCGCCAGTGTGTCCGACCCAGCGGCTTCCATCCGGCGCAGGTACTCCGCGGTGTCGGGGCAGGAGGCGATCCCGCCGGCGTCGAAGCCGTCGGAGATGGCGGCCACGGGGAAGGGGCAGTCTGAGGGGGCGGTGGTGGAGAGGACGTGGCGGGTGAGGACGAGGGTGGGGAGGAGGCCGTGGTAGGCTAGGCGGCGGCCGAGCTGCAGCATCGGGTTGGCGTGGCCCTGCATCCCCGGGAACGGCAGCAGCAGCACGCGCCCGCCGCCGCCGCCGCTGACCTGGACGGTGGTGTCGGGGCTATCCATGGCCGTGAACTCAGTCAGCGTCTTCCGCTTCCGGCAGGCCTGGGATTGGAATTAAGTAAGTGATGCGTTAGAGTGGCGCGCAAGTTGTTCACTTTGCGAGTGGAAATGTTCGAATTTGCTTTGACTTCAATCTTCGGCAGTGACAGCTTGCACGATATGGATGCAGGTGACTCCGTCACTCGCGCTATGTCGCGTATAGCAGTCAATGCAATTAGGTGTGCATTGTAGAAAAGGTTTAGGAAAATGTCTATTTTAAACCCTGGATTTGTACAGGTTTGACGCAATAAACCCTAAACTCTAAATTCTTGTCGTTTGCACCCTAAACTACATCTAAATTAAACCCTAGAGCTGTTTGGCGACCAGGAAGGAACGGTACTAATCCCGGCTGAGAATCTCTATTGTGTCAGTGACTAAACGGACCAGCGGGTCAGATTCTTCCTCTTTGTATATTCATCTCTCTCCACCCATTAAAAGAAAGAAAAAACGGGGACAGCCGACATGGGGAGGGAGAAGGGACAGGGGTCGTCGGCATGGGGAGGAACTAAGGTCGCCGGCCTGCGTGCTCTGGTCGGAGGCGTACGGGATGGGGAGGCGGAGATGCAAGGAGAGGTGAAGGAGTTGTGGCGTTGAAGCCGTCACCGACGGTTGGAGGCTCGCATAGTCGCATGCCGTCACTGCCTCCTTTGGTGTGGCCGGCTCGCACGGCCTCGCCGGCTACGGTGGCGTCCCAGCTAGTTCTCGTGTCCGTGCGTTCTGTGCTAGTTGCAATCAAATTGATTGCCTCCTTTCTCATGATGTGCCAGAAGCACTAGCTCGTCCCACTCGGCGATGTGCAAACGGCGCTCCGTCTCGCGGCGGCGGCGCTGTTCCTCCTGTCTAACGATGTACGGCGGCGGCGCGAGATCCTCGGCCTGCTGGCGCGTCCACACGTCATGGAAATTCATCGACGATCGTGGGCGCCCGAGCCACCACGCCACGACGTCGTACGCACGCGCGACCTCATAGGTGCCGAGGCCGATGCGCTCGCCGCCGTCACGTATCTCCGCGTAATACATACCTTTGGGGCACGCGCGGACGCCGCGGTACCCCGTGCTCGAGATGCGGCAGTACCGCGAGCTCGACGCGAGACGAGGCATGGCGGCGGCGGCGGAAGCGGAGCTGCGGCGGCGATATTAGGCGCATATGGGAAAATTTCAGCAACCCGTTGATGACCCACAAGTATAGGGGGTGTATCGTAGTATTTTCGATAAGTAAGAATGTCGATCCCAACGAGGAGCAGAAGGTGTTGACAAGCAGTTTCGGTGAAGGATTCACTGTAGATGCTCACAGACAAGTATTCAGGGGGTTTTGATGCAGCAGTTGAATAAAGTACGAGTAAGTAAAATGCGAGAGTAATAATTGCAGCGAGTGGCCCAATCATTTTTAGCACAAAGGACAAGCCGGTTTGTTTACTTATAATGACCAAACGTTCTTGAGGACACACGGGGATTTAGTCTAGTGCTTTCGCTTCATGTAGCTGATTAATCTTCATTGTTTTGATAAGTGTTGTGTGGGTGAACCTATGCTAATGCACCGCCCTTCCTAGGACTAATACATACTTGTGATTATACCCCTTGCAAGCATCCGCAACTACAAGAAAGTAATTAAGATAAATCTAACCACAGCCTTAAACTCTGAGATCCTGCTATCCCTCCTGCATCGATATACCAACGGGGGTTTAGGTTTCTGTCACTCCGGCAACCCCGCAATTAGCAAACGAGTACAAGATGCATTCCCCTAGGCCCATAAAGGTGAAGTATCATGTAGTCGACATTCACATGACACCACTAGAAGAATAACACCACAACTTAAATATCATAACATTGAATATTACTCAACCATAATTCAGTACTAACATTTAGACTTCACCCATGTCCTCAGGAACTAAACGAACTACTCACGAGACATTATATGGAACATGATCAGAGGTGATATGATGATGAATAACAATCTGAACATAAACCTTGGTTCAATGGTTTCACTCAATAGCATCAATAACAAGTAGAGATCAATACCGGAAGAGTTTCCCCTATCAAACAATCAAGATTCAACCCTAATTGTTACATCGGTGACGAGGTGCAGCGGTGGAGATGGCGGTGATGATGATGGAGATGATGACGATGGTGATGGAGATGATGTCCAGCTCGATGGCGGTGACGATGGCGTCGATTTCCCCCTCCGGGAGGGAATTTCCCCGGCAGATTTCAGCCTGCCGGAGAGCTCTTTTCTCTCTGGTGTTTTCCGCCCCGCAGAGGCGGCTGTGACTCTTCGCGACTCTCCCCATGTCTTAGGTTTTCGGGACGAAGATGTACGCGAAGGAGAGGAGGCCAGAGGGGGCTGTGGGCCCCCTCCTCACAGGGCGGCGCGACCAGGACTTGGGCCGCGCCAGCCTATGAGGTGGGCCCACGGCGGCCCTCCTCGGCTCCTCCTTCTGGCTCCCTTCGTCTTCTGGAAAAATAGGATTTTTCAGATAATTTCTGGCAATTGTTGATCTTCCAAAATATTGCCTTCTGACGACGCTTTTTCCAGCAGAATCCTGGCTCCGGTGCGCGATCCCTCAATAATCATGAAACATGCAAAATAGATGAAATAACATAAGTATCATCTCCAAATATGAAATATATCAATGAATAACAGCAAATTATGATACAAAATAGTGATGCAAAATGGACGTATCAACCCCCCCAAGCTTAGACTTCGCTTGTCCCCAAGCGAAACTGAACTCGGTAAACAGGACCACATGTTTATGGAGTGAAGAGTCGATAAATAAAATACGGACAAGAAGCATCATATTAACTCACACAAGACATTCTAATGAACAACTTCCTCATATAGTTCAACTTGAAACAAGTAAAGAGTAATCACAAATAAAGGTGCACAAGAAATCATAATTGGTAATGGCAAACTTCGTTCTTGGTCAGAGAACAATTAACAGGTTATACTTATTCATCGAGCAGCGCTCTTATGTTAAAGCTTATATGGCACAACTTGCATACTCAATCATGATAATCTCCTCATAATCATTGATAACTTTCAAAGCTATGTTCATTCAGATAAAACTTGTACTAAACGAGGAAGAGTAAAAGACATGATGAAGTGAATCACAATATAGATAGTCTGATCACAACAGCTCAAATGCTTGCTTAAGATGGAGGGAGATAGGTTTACCGACTCAACATAAAGTAAAAGACAGGCCCTTCTCAGAGGGAAGCAGGGATTAAATCATGTGCTAGAGCTTTTTCATTTTTGAAATCATATAAGGAGAATAAAAGTACAGTTTTGAGAGGTGTTTGTTATTGTCAACGAATGGTAGCGGGTTCTCTAACCCCCTTGCCAGACAAACTCTTGAAGAGCGGCTCCCATAAAGTTTTATTTTTGGTTGGCACTCCTTCCAACCTTTGCTTACACAAGCCATGGCTAACCGAATCCTCGGGTGCCTGCCAACAATATCATACCATGAAGGAGTGCCTTTGTATTTTAGTTTTATTTAGATGACACTCCTCCCCACCTTTGCTTTCTCAAGCCACGGCTAATCGAATCCTCGGGTGCCATCCAGCAATCACATATCGTGGAGGAGTGTCTATTTGTAAAATTATGAAAGTTAATTAATTTGGGACTGGGAACCCCATTGCCAGCTCTTTTTGCAAAGTTATTGGATAAGTAGATGAAGCCACTAGTCCATTAGTGAAAGTTGCCCAACAAGATTGAAAGATAAAACACCACATACTTCCTCATGAGCTATAGAACATTGACACAAATAAGAGATAGTAAATTTTGAATTGTTCAAAGGTAGCACATGAAGTATTTACTTGGAATGGCAGGAAATACCATGTAGTAGGTAGTTATGGTGGACACAAATGGCATAGGTTTGGGCTAAAGTATGGATGCACGAGAAGCATTTCCTCTCAGTACAGGTCTTTGGCTAGCAAGGTTAATTAGCAAGCATAAGAGTTGAGGGAAGCAAACAAATATACATGTGATAGAAACAATCATGCATCTTCCTTGTAAGCACAAATAATTTTAACTTCAGAATAATAAGCTATGAGCTAACAAGAAAGGAAGACAATGAAAAAACTACATGTATTTCTCTTTTCTACTTAAATCTCAAAGTGTTGTTGCTATTGACCAATGCTAAGTTTGCCAAAACCAAATAGATTTACTCAATGCTCCCAAAGTGATACCAATACTAATAACAAGATCAATCATATAGTAGAGATTGCAAACTAAAATAAGGTGTGCAATGTGTAAATGATAAGACTTCTCATTAATATTCCATAACGATAACTCACACCAAGGGATACATAGATAACCAACTAAAGGAGAGATACTTCCATACTACAATCCATCTTATATGATAACTTCCCTACTCATGATATGACACTACTTGATAGTAAAAAAATAAAAGATAGTGATGATGTGATACCGCGGCACTCCCCCAAGCTTGGAACAAACCAAGGGGATGCCAATACCGATGATGAATTAATCCTTTGGCGGTGGTGGTGATGAATTCCCATCATCAGACTTCCAAGGAAAAGGCTCTCCATCAACAAACGACATCCTGGTTTCGGGAATCCTGAAACTAGCAGCATAGCTTATGTGTTTGAACCTGTTTTCATACTCACAGTTTTGATTGTGAACATCATAGAGTTGGGCTTGGAGTTTGTTGGTGGTGTCGTGAAGCGAGAGGATGTCGTCCCACAGCTTTGCAGTCTCCTTCTTGTGTCCATCAATAAGTTCAGACACAATCTTGTGGAAGAAATCCACCTCATGCTCAGCCATCTTCTTGTAATTGAAGACCTCTTGTTCTAGCTTCTCCATCCTATCTTCCAGGCTTCCTTCCCCTTTAGGACCCTGAACATCTTTGATCTGCAACTCCCCATCTACGAGCAGCAATTCCTTGGGGTGCATCTTCAACTCGTTCATGTACGGGTTGACGACGTCCTCAAAGAAGCTGTCCTTAGGAGTTCCCGATGAAGACATGATGGATCTAGATCCGGAGCAGAACCTGGTAGAAAACAGCTCGAAACAAAACACGTCGAGAGAACGATATACGGACGTCCAGGGGTCCGGGGGATTATATAGAATAATTTTTTACGGCAAACGGAAAGTACCAGGTCGAACCAGAGTCGGAGAGGGGCGACGAGGCGGCCTCCTCATAGGGCGGCGTGGCCTGGATGGGGCCCGCGCCGGCCTATGGGGGCGCCTCCTCGTGCGTCTCCTCCACTCCGTTTCGATCTCGTAATTTTTCATATTTTCCAAAAACAACAAAACATTGTTCAGAAAGTAAAACGCGAACTTTTTATTACCAGTACTGTTACCTATTCAAAGTCGAACTCTGCAGAACTGTCAATTCGACCTTTGATGAAAGCTTCCGGAGTTACCACTCGAATAACATCAGCATCTTCATTATAAGAATCACCTGAGATATAATGCTTGATTCTTTGTTCATTCACCACTTGTGTGGCATTGCCTTGGAGAGAGCTAATTTTAATTGCTCCTGATCGATACACCTCTTCAATAACATATGGTCCTTCCCATTTTGAGAGTAATTTCCCTGGAAAGAATCTGAGACGAGACCGATACAATAGGACTTTATCCCCAATATTAAATTCTCTTTTGATAATTCTTCTATCATGCCATTTCTTAACTTTCTCTTTAAAGATTTTAGCATTCTCATAAGCTTCGCTTCTCCATTCATCTAGAGAACTCAATTGTAGCAATCTCTTATTACCGGCAAGTTTAGGATATTTATTTAGTTCTCTTACCGCCCAATAAGCTTTGTGCTCTAGTTCTAAAGGTAAATGACAAGCTTTCCCATAGACCATCTTATATGGTGACATACCCATGGGATTTTTATAAGCAGTTCTATAAGCCCACAATGCTTCCTTCAATTTACTAGCCCAATTCTTTCTAGATTTATTAACAGTCTTTTGCAAGATAGATTTAATCTCTCTATTTGATAGTTCTACCTGCCCACTAGTTTGAGGATGATAAGCGGAAGCAATCCTATGATTAATACCATATTTAGCAAGAGTTTTTCTAAAACCACCATGAATAAAATGAGAACCTCCATCAGTCATAAGATATCTAGGAACTCCAAATCTAGGAAAAATAATATCTAAAAGCATTCTTAAAGAAGTCTCACCATCAGCACTTTTTGTGGGTATAGCTTCCACCCATTTAGTAACATAATCAATAGCAACAAGTATATGAGTGTTACCTTCTGAAGTAGGGAAAGGTCCCATGAAGTCAAATCCCCAACAATCGAATGGTTCAATAACAAGAGTATAATTCATAGGCATTTCATTGCGTCTGGAGATATTACCAACCCTTTGACATTCATCACAAGATAAAATAAACTTCCTTGCATCTTTGAAGAGAGTTGGCCAATAAAACCCTGATTGTAGAACCTTTTGCGCGGTTCTATCTCCGGCGTGATGTCCTCCATAAGCACTACCATGACATTTACTCAATATCTCTTGTTGTTCATATTCGGGAACACATATTCGCAGAATACCATCCACTCCTTCTTTATATAAGTGTGGGTCATCCCAAAAATAATGCCTCAAATCATAAAAGAATTTCCTCCTTTGCTGGGCTGAAAAGGTTGGAGGCAAGTACTTGGAAACAATAAAGTTAGCATAATCAGCATACCAAGGGCTATCTCGCGAGCTCACCTTTATTACAGCCAATTGTTCATTTGGAAAACTATCATTAACAGGAACAGGATCATAAGCAATATTTTCCAATCTAGATAAATTATCAGCAACAGGATTATCAGCACCTTTCCTATCTATAATATGCAAATCAAATTCTTGCAACAGAAGCACCCATCTAATAAGCCTTGGCTTAGCATCTTTCTTTTGCATTAGGTATCTAATTGCAGCATGATCAGTATGAATTGTAACTTTTGAATCAGCAATATAGGATCTAAACTTGTCACAAGCAAAGACTACCGCTAACAATTCTTTTTCAGTTGTAGCATAATTTCTTTGAGCAGCATCAAGAGTTTTACTAGCATAATGAATAACATTCAATTTTTTATCTACTCGCTGTCCAAGAACAGCACCTACAGTAAAATCACTAGCATCACACATAATTTCAAAAGGTAAGTTCCAATTAGGAGGTTCAACTATAGGAGCAGCTGTTAAGGCTTTCTTTAGAGTTTCAAAAGCCTCCTTACAATCATCATCAAAAACAAAAGGTACATCTTTTTGAAGAAGATTAGTAAGAGGTTTTGAAATTTTGGAGAAGTCTTTAATAAATCTCCTATAAAATCCAGCATGACCGAGAACACTACGAATACCTTTAACATCCCTAGGATAGGGAATCTTCTCAATTGCTTCAACTTTAGCTCTATCAACTTCAATACCTCTCTCAGAATATTTATGTCCCAATACAATTCCTTCATTAACCATAAAGTGGCATTTCTCCCAATTAAGAACAAGGTTAGTTTCTTCACATCTCTGCAAAACTTTATCAAGGTTCCGCAAGCAATTATCAAAAGAATTCCCATAGACAGAGAAATCATCCATGAATACCTCTACAATACTCTCGCAAAAACCATGAAAATAGTAGACATGCATCTTTGAAAAGTAGCAGGAGCATTACATAAACCAAAAGGCATACGTCTATAAGCATAAGTTCCATAGGGACAAGTGAAAGTGGTTTTCTCTTGATCCTTGGTTTTAACAACAATTTGTGAAAACCCAGAATAACCATCAAGAAAGCAAAAATGAGTATTCTTAGACAACCTTTCTAACATTTGATCAATAAAAGGTAAAGGGTAATGATCTTTCTTAGTAACCTTATTAACTTTTCGATAATCAATGCACATTCTATACCCTACAACTACTCTTTGAGGTATGAGCTCATCATTATCATTAGGCACAACAGTCATTCCTCCTTTCTTAGGAACACAATGTACAGGACTAACCCATCTACTATCAGCAATAGGATATATAATACCAGCTTCAAGAAGTTTTAATACCTAATTCCTTACCACATCCTTCATCTTAGGAATTAGACGACGTTGATGTTCAACAACAGGCTTTGCATCGTCTTCCATATTAATGGCATGTTGGCAAATAGAAGGAGAAATCCCCTTCAAGTCATCAAGAGTGTAGCCAATAGCTCCTCGGTGTTTTTTCAATATTTCCAATAACCTATCTTCCTCAATCTCTGAAAGCTTAGAACTAATAATAACAGGATATATTTTCTTATCATCAATATGAGCATATTTAAGATCATCAGGCAAAAGCTTTAAATCAAAAACAGGATCTTCTTTTGGTGGCAATGTTATACCTAGATCTTCTACCGGTAAATCATGTTTAAGTATAGGTTGACGAAGGAAAATTTCATCAAGCTCATTTCTTTCTTCCCTAAAAACTTCGCTCTCACTATTCTCCAAATGTTGCTGCAAAGGATTATTAGGAGCAAGAGCAATAGATGCACACTGTTCAACTCTAAAATCATTATTAGGCGAATCAGCTTTATAAGGAGTTTTGGCAAATTTAGAGAAATTAAACTCATAAGATTCACCAGCAAATTTAGTCAAAATTTTCTCTTTCTTGCAATCTATAACAGCTCCACAAGTATTTAGAAAAGGTCTACCAAAAATGATAGGACAATACTTACTAGCAGCAGAACCAAGTACCAAAAAGTCAGCAGGATATTTAATCTTACCACATAGAACTTCCACATCTCGAACAATACCAATTGGAGAGATAGTTTCTCTATTAGCCAGCCGAATAACCACATCAATATCTTCAAGTTCACAAGAACCAATTTCGTGCATAATCTCCGTGTAAAGATCATAAGGAATAGCACTAATACTTGCACCAATATCGCATAAACCATAATAGCAATGATCACCAATTCTAACAGAGAGCATAGGAACACTAGCTTTCCTAGACTTATTAGGATGTGAAACAATATTAGAAGCATCTTCACAAAAAATAATATGACCATCTTCCACATTTTCAGTCACAAGATCTTTAACTATTGCAATAGCGGGCTCAACTTTTATTTGTTCTTCAGGTTCTATAGGTTTCTTTTCACTTTTATTAACCGCACTATTTATAACAGAGTACTCCTTCATTTTAGCAGGAAAAGGAGTTTTTTTAATATAAGCTTCAGGAATAACATGATCCAGCTTTCAATTACAACACATTTATTTATAGATGAATCAATTTTATCTTTATACGGTTCATGAAACTTATCAAAATTCTTCTTAGGCAATTCATAATGAGAGGCAAAAGCTTTATAAAGATTTGCAGCAACTTGAGAATCAAGACCATAAGTAGCACTCATATTACGAAATTTATCAGTATCCATAAAAGCTTCAATGCATTTATAATCATAATTTATACCTGATTCTCTATCCTTGTCGTTCTCCCATCCTTCAGTATTCTCCTGGATCCGATTAAGAAGGTCCCTTTTAAACTCTTCTTTGTTGCGTGTAAATGATCCAGAAAAAGAAGTATCCAGCAAGGTCTTGTCTTGAAAAGAAAGTCTTGCATAGAAATTATCAATAATAATATTACCAGGAAGCTCATGAATGGGGCATTTGAGCATTAAAGACTTCAATCTCCCCCAAGCTTGGGCAATACTCTCTCCATCATGAGGCCAAAAATTATATATGCGGTTCCGGTCTTTGTGAATTTCACTTGGAGGATAGAACTTAGAATAAAATCGGGGCACAATATCATTCCATTCAAGAGAATCCCCATCATCCAGTAATTTATACCAATGCGCCGCTTTACCAGACAGCGATATAGAGAATAGTTTCTTCCTCACTTCATCCATAGCAATACCTGCACACTTGAATAAACCGCATAATTCATGTAAGAACAGTAAATGATCTCCAGGATGGACAGTTCCATCCCCTGTATAACGGTTATCCACAACACGTTCAATAATTTTCATAGGTATTTTGTATGGAACATTTTCCTCACCTGGCGCCTTATCCACTACCTTTGCAGTAGTAGTAGATTTTCCAAACAAGCATTCGAGAGAAGATCTCTCCATAATGAATTACATCAGCAGGCAGAAATAAAATCAGCACTAACAGTAAAAGTTTTCCTTACCAATCCCACTTACCAATAGCGCTTCACTCCCCGGCAACGGTGCCAGAAAATAGTCTTGATGACCCACAAGTATAGGGGGTGTATCGTAGTATTTTCGATAAGTAAGAATGTCGATCCCAACGAGGAGCAGAAGGTGTTGACAAGCAGTTTCGGTGAAGGATTCACTGTAGATGCTCACAGACAAGTATTCCGGGGGTTTTGATGCAGCAGTTGAATAAAGTACGAGTAAGTAAAATGCGAGAGTAATAATTGCAGCGAGTGGCCCAATTCTTTTTAGCACAAAGGACAAGCCGGTTTGTTTACTTATAATGACCAAACGCTCTTGAGAACACACGGGGATTTAGTCTAGTGCTTTCGCTTCATGTAGCTGATTAATCTTCATTGTTTTGATAAGTGTTGTGTGGGTGAACCTATGCTAATGCACCGCCCTTCCTAGGACTAATACATACTTGTGATTATACCCCTTGCAAGCATCCGCAACTACAAGAAAGTAATTAAGATAAATCTAACCACAGCCTTAAACTCTGAGATCCTGCTATCCCTCCTGCATCGATATACCAACGGGGGTTTAGGTTTCTGTCACTCCGGCAACCCCGCAATTAGCAAACGAGTACAAGATGCATTCCCCTAGGCCCATAAAGGTGAAGTATCATGTAGTCGACGTTCATATGACATCACTAGAAGAATAACACCACAACTTAAATATTATAACATTGAATATTACTCAACCATAATTCACTACTAACATTTAGACTTCACCCATGTCCTCAAGAACTAAACGAACTACTCACGAGACATCATATGGAACATGATCAGAGGTGATATGATGATGAATAACAATCTGAACATAAACCTTGGTTCAATGGTTTCACTCAATAGCATCAATAACAAGTAGAGATCAATACCGGAAGAGTTTCCCCTATCAAACAATCAAGATTCAACCCTAATTGTTACAGCGGTGACGAGGTGCAGCGGTGGAGATGGCGGTGATGATGATGGAGATGATGATGATGGTGATGGAGATGATGTCCAGCTCGATGGCGGTGACGATGGCGTCGATTTCCCCCTCCGGGAGGGAATTTCCCCGGCAGATTTCAGCCTGCCGGAGAGCTCTTTTCTCTCTGGTGTTTTCCGCCGCGCAGAGGCGCCTGTGACTCTTCGCGACTCTCCCCAGGTCTTAGGTTTTCAGGACGAAGATGTACGCGAAGGAGAGGAGGCCAGAGGGGGCTGTGGGCCCCCTCCTCACAGGGCGGCGCGGCCAGGCCTTGGGCCGCGCCAGCCTATGAGGTGGGCCCACGGCGGCCCTCCTCGGCTCCTCCTGCTCGCTCCCTTCGTCTTCTGGAAAAATATGATTTTTCAGATAATTTCTGGCAATTGTTGATCTTCCAAAATATTGCCTTCTGACGACGCTTTTTCCAGCAGAATCCTGGCTCCGGTGCGCGATCCCTCAATAATCATGAAACATGCAAAATAGATGAAATAACATAAGTATCATCTCCAAATATGAATTATATCAATGAATAACAGAAAATTATGATACCAAATAGTGATGCAAAATGGACGTATCACCCGTGTTCCATCTTTTTTTGGCAGGATAACGCCATTTACCACCTTCCAATTAGAAAATAGTACTGTTCAGCCTTCCCCTGTTGGGCCCAATATTTCACTTTGGGTTGCCAACGGCCATCTACATGGTAATTGCTATCGGCCTACTTGCTCCGGCTGTCGAAGCCCAATAACTACAAATGGGCCTTTCTGCTCATGCAATTTTGGCCCTTTTCTAATGAAACACAAATCCTATGATTGGCACAAAAACATGGAGATTCTACATAAAAGTTGTTTTTATTTATTTTAAATTATTGGGTTCCAATTTTTGAAAATGCTCATGCCCAATATGAAAATCCTTGATCGCTCCATACCCACATGGGTAACGGTATTTTTAGAAATTCATAAAGTGGATTTGAAATTTAAAACATATCCTAATAATTCCATGATTTAATCTATCAATTTGCAAGATCTTGGAGAGAAAGAGTGTGTATTAGTCTGCAGAATCATCAACGTTTCAAAGGCGACAGGGGATCAAAAGAAAAAGGAAGTAGCCAGAAATTAGGGGTCAAAAATAACTCCAAGAAAGGAAACTTTTATTGTTCGTAGAGGATGACATGCGGGACCCATGAGCCAGCAGCTTACTCAACGTTTAAAAGGCAGCATGAGATCGAAAGAAAAAAAAGGCAAGTGACCAAATATTATGAGCCAAAAATAATCCAAGAAATGAAACTTTATTGTACATAGAGGATGACATGCGGGTCCTATTTTGCAGCAGCGGTCTCAACGTTTCAAATGCGGCTTCAGATCAAAAGAAAAAGAAAGTAGCCAGAAATTAGGGGGTAAAAAAACTCCAAAAAAAGAAAGTTAATTGTACAGAGAGGATGACATGCGGGTCCCATGAGTCAGCAACTTACTTAACGTTTCCAAGGCGGCAGGGGATCAAAAGAAAAAGGAAATAGCCAAAAATCTGAGGGTGAAAAAAATCCAAGAAAAGAAACTTTTATAGTACATAGAGGATGACATGCGGGTCCCATGAGCCAGCAGGTTCCTCAACGTTTTCAAAGGCCGCTGGGGATCAAAAGAAAAAGGCAAATAACCAGAAATTAGGGGTAAAAAATAAATACAACAAAGGAAAGGTTTATTGTTCATAGAGGCTGACATGTGGGACCCATGAGCCAGCAGCGTCCTCAATTTCAAAGGCGGCACATGATCGAAAGAAAAAGGCAAGTGACCAAAAATTAGGGGGTAAAAAATCGAAGAAAAGAAACTTTATTGTACATAGAGGATGACATGCGGGTCCCATGAGCCAGCACCTTACTCAACGTTTCAGATGCGGCATGAGATCGAAATAAAAAGGAAAGTGACCAAATATCAGGAGCAAAAAATAATCCAAGAAAGAAAACTTTTATTGTACATAGAGGATGACATATGGATCCCACTAATACAAGCTCTTTCGCTCCAAGATCTTGCAAGTTGATTGTACATAGAGGATGACATGCGGCCCCCATGTGTCAGCAGCTTACTCAACGTTCCCAAGACGGCAGTGGATCAAAAGAAAAAGGAAACAGCCAAAAACCAGAGGGTGAAAAATAAATCCAACAAAGGAAAGTTTTATTGTTCATAGAGGCTGACATCTGGGACCCATAAGCCAGCAGCGTCCTCTATGTTTCGAAGGCGACTAGGGATCGAAAGAAAAAAGGCAAATATCTAAAAATTAGGGGTACAAAATAACTCCAAGAAAGAAAATGTTTATTGTTCATAGAGGCTGACATGTGGGACCCATGAGCCAGCAAAGTCTTCAACGTTTCAAAGGCGGCAGGGGATCAAAAGAAAAAGGAAGTAGCCAGAAATTAGGGGTCAAAAATAACTCCAAGAAAGGAAACTTTTATTGTTCATAGAGGATGACATGCGGGACCCATGCGCCAGCAGCTTCCTCAACGTTTCAAAGGCGGCATGAGATCGAAAGAAAAAGGCAAGTGACCAAATATCAAGACCCGAAAATAATCCAAGAAAAGAAATTTTATTGTACATAGAGGATGACATGCGGGACCCATTTAGCAGCAGCGGTCTCAACGTTTCCAAGGCGGTACGGGATCAAAAGAAAAAGGAAGTAGCCAGAAATCAGAGGGTCAAAAAATCCAAGAAAAAATATATTTCAATTGGGCTACATCTGGCCATCTAGGCTTTCGAACTATCGTGCTGGACGCATTTTGACTCGTACAATTTCAGCCCACACCAAAACATGAAAGTCCTATGTTTCGCAAAAACAAAAAACAAGGAGATTCAACATATAAGTTTGTTTATGTGAAAGTAAATATTTAATTTATCCGTTTGCAAAGCTCAGAGCGAAATACACTGTTTATTGTCTGCAAAATAATCAAGATATCACATGTTTCTTGTACGGGGAGGCTGACATCGGGGACCCATGAGCCAGCAGCGTCGTCAACGTATTAAAGACGGCTGGGGATCGAAAGAAAAAATAAACCAAAAATCAGTTGGTAAAAAATCCAAGAAAATAAACATTTATTGTTCTGAGAGGATGACATGCGGGATCCATGAGGCAGCATCATACTCAACCTTTGCATAAAGAGGATTTTCAGTACGGGGAGGCTGACATTGGGGACCATGAGCCAGCAACGTCATCAACGTTTTAAAGGCGGCAGGAGATCGAAAGAAAAAATAAGCCAAAAATCAGTTGGTAAACAAAATCCAAGAAAATAAACATTTATCTTTCTGAGAGGATGACATGCGGGACCCATGAGGCAGCAGCATCCTCAACTATTTCAAGGCGGCAGGGGATCAAAAGAAAAAAAGGAAATAGCCAGAAATTAAGTAGGGTCAAAATAAAATCCATCAAAAGAAACTTTTATTGTTCATAGAGGATGACATGTGGGACCGACCTGCCAGCTACGTGATACGTCCAAAACGTATCTACTTTGCCGAACACTTTTGCTATTGTTTTGCCTCTAATTTGTGTATTTTAGATACAACTAACATGGACTAACGCTGTTTTCAGCAGAACTGTTCTGGTGTCCCGTTTTTGTGCAGAAATCCAACTTTCAGGAAAATCCTCGGAATTTATGCGAAAGGTCTTATTTTTCCAGAAGACTGACGGAGCCAGAAGGGCAAGCCAGGTGGAGGCCCGAGGGCCCCACACACTAGGGCGGCGCGGCCCAGGAGGGGGGCGCGCGGCCCTAGCGTGTGGCCCCCTCGGCCGGCCTCCGACGCCCTCCTTTGGACTACTTAACGCCTTCGACCTAAAAACGCACGGGGAGAAGTCGAAGTCGCCAGAAACCCTCCAGAACGCCACCACATCGCGAAACTCCATCTCGGGACCAGAAACTCCGTTCTGGCACTCTGCCGGGACGGGGAATTGGAGGAGATCATCGCCATCATCACCACCGACGCCTCTCCATCGACCAACCATGTTTCCCCCATCCATGTGTGAGTAATTCCCCCGTTGTAGGCTGAAGGGGATGGTAGGGATTGGATGAGATTGGTCATGTAATAGCATAAGATTGTTAGGGCATAGTGCCTAGTGTCCGTAATTGGTACTTTGATGATATTGTTGCAACTTGTTATGCTTAATGCTTGTCACTAGGGCCCGAGTGCCATGATCTCAGATCTGAACATGTTATTATTTCATCATGATATGCATTGTTTTATGATCTTACCTGCAAGTTGTATACACATGTCGCTGTTCGGAACCAAAGGCCCCGAAGTACGACTATATATGGAACACATGCCTATGGATTGCTTTGTACTTGGACACCGTTTTATTATTATCTGCAAATGCCCTGCTTTGATTGTTACATGAGTTTGTCTCATCCATGCAACGCCCGTTCATCCATCCCTGTGCCTACAGTATTTTAATCCTGCTGTTTACTAAAATCACTACTGCTGTCTCTGTTACTCTGCTGCTGTTATTTCACTACTGTTACTGCTATAAACTGTTACTACTAATAAACTCTTGCGAGCAAGTCTGTTTCCAGGTGCAGCTGAATTGACAACTCCGCTGTTAAGGCTTTCAAGTATTCTTTGTCTCCCTTGTGTCGAATCAATAAATTGGGTTTTACTTCCCGCGAAGACTGTTGCGATCCCCTATACTTGTGGGTCATCAAGACTATTTTCTGGCGCCGTTGCCGGGGAGCATAACTTTATTTGGAAGTTCACTTGGATTGATATTGTTCGCTGCAAATTCTCCATCATGGGTAAATCTCGCGATCCTAAAGTTGCCATATTACCATCCACTACAAGAAAAGGTACAACTCTGAGTACCTCTGCTGCTCTTGATTCACCATCTGTGATAAGTCAACTTGTTTCACCGCCGCAAGCTTCACTTGCTGGTACTTATGCTGAATCTGAATAATCTTATAATATTGATAATGTTTCTGCTGTGCTTTATGATAGTGATTCATTGGGATCTTTTCTAGATGCTACAATTGCTAGGTCTAGACAAATTGAAAATACTGAAACTCCTAATGTTGTTACACCTGTTAGTTCACCTGAGTCTGTTGATTATTCTAGTGATGATCCTGATGAGGATTATGTGGAGCTTAATGCTGATTTTATTGATAAATGCAATGCTATTACTGATGCAAGAAAAATTAAAAAGTTTCTCGCACAATGTACTGTTAGATATAAGTTATCTCCTGATCCTAAATTTGCCACATCTCACATAAACATTAAGGATAAAGATTATGATTTTTCTCTTGATCTATCTCATATAGCTATTGTTGAGAAAACACCCTTTTGTGGTATTGAAAAAGAAAGTGTTGTAGAACACATGATTGAGCTATCTACTCTGAGGAGCTTGTTTTCTGATGATATCAAGATGCGTACTTATTTTGTTGCTAAAATTTTTCCTTTCTCATTAAAGGATGATGATAAAACTTGGTATAATAATTTGCCTCCTGGTTCTATTAAAAGTCCAACCGATTTGCGTGATGTTTTCTTTCGAAAATACTTTCCTGCTAGTGCTCAACATATTGCTTTGCAGAGAATTTATAATTTTGACCAGGAAGATGGAGAGAAATTGCCTGAAGCTTGGGAAAGATTTTGCTCTCTTATCAGAGCTCGACCTGAACATGATCTGGAAAAGAATGATCTACTTGATATATTTTATAGTGGACTAACCATTGAGTCTGGGGCATATTTGGATAGTTGTGCTGGTTGTTTTTTCAGGAAAAGAACTCCAGACGAAGCTGAGGAATTATTGGCTAAAATAGGCCGGAATCATGATGATTGGACTACACCTGAACCAACTCCGACACTAATATTGAAGAAGAGGGGTTTGATTAAATTAAATAATGAAGATATGAGGGAAGCCAAGAAGTCTCTTAAGGTGAAAGGTATTAAATCCGAAGATGTGAAAAACTTACCTCCCATAGAAGATTTATGCGAGATAATTCCCCCTTCATCCATGATTGAGGTAAACTCCCTTCAACGCTTTACTAGGGAAGATATTCCGTATTCAAAACCTCCTGCTCAATGCTTAGATGAGTTTGATAATTATATTCTTAAGCAAGAAAATTTTAACATGAGAGTAGAGAATCATCTAATGGAAAATTCTCAAGCTATTAGTGAATTGCATGATATTGTGGAGAGAACCTCCAATGATGTTTAGATGATTGTTAAACATTTTCATATGATTCAAACTCAAATTGATCAACTCACTAAAGTGCAAAATGACTTGTTGAAAAATAATACTAAAGAAAAACATGCTTATGAAGTAATGATAGCGTGTATGCACACGTCCGTTGGGAACCCCAAGAGGAAGGTGTGATGCGTATAGAAGCAAGTTTTCCCTCAGTAAGAAACCAAGGTTATCGAACCAGTAGGAGCCAAGAAGCACGTTGAAGGTTGATGGCGGCGGAGTGTAGTGCGGCGCAACACCAGGGATTCCGGCGCCAACGTGGAACCTGCACAACACAACCAAATTACTTTGCCCCAACGTGACAGTGAGGTTGTCAATCTCACCGGCTTGCCGTAACAAAGGATTAGATGTATAGTGTGGAAGATGATTGTTTGCAGAAAACAGTAGAACAAGTATTGCAGTAAATTGTATTCGATGTAAAAGAATGGACCGGCGTCCACAGTTCACTAGAGGTGTCTCTCCCATAAGATAATAGCATGTTGGGTGAACAAATTACAGTTGGGCAATTGACAAATAAAGAGAGCATAACAATGCACGTACATGTTATGATGAGTAGTGTGAGATTTAATTGGGCATTACGACAAAGTACATAGACCGCTATCCAGCATGCATCTATGCCTAAAAAGTCCACCTTCAGGTTATCATCCGAACCCCTTCCAGTATTAAGTTGCAAACAACAGACAATTGCATTAAGTATGGTGCGTAATGTAATCAACAAATACATCCTTAGATATAGAATTGATGTTTTATCCCTAGTGGCAACAGCACATCCACAACCTTAGAGGTTGTCACTCCCAGATTTAATGGAGGCATGAACCCACTATCGAGCATAAGTACTCCCTCTTGGAGTTACAAGCAATGACTTGGCCAGAGCCTCTACTAGCAACGGAGAGCATGCAAGATCATAAACAACACATAGATAGATTGATAATCAACATAGCATAGTATTCATTATTCATCAGATCCCAACAAACGCAACATGTAGCATTACAGATAGATGATCTTGATCATGTTAGGCAGCTCACAAGATCCAACAATGATAGCACAATGAGGAGAAGACGACCATCTAGCTACTGCTATGGACCCATAGTCCAGGGGTGAACTACTCACACATCAATCCGGAGGCGACCATGGCGGTGTAGAGTCCTCCGGGAGATGATTCCCCTCTCCGGCAGGGTGCCGGAGGCGATCTCCTGAATCCCCCGAGATGGGATTGGCGGCGGCGGCGTCTCTGGAAGGTTTTCCGTATCGTGGCTCTCGGTACTGGAACTATCATCGACGAAGGCTTAAGTAGGCGGAAGGGTAGGTCAGGGGGCCTCACGGGGGCCCCACACCACAGGCCGTCGCGGCCAGGGCCTGGGCCGCGCCGCCCTGGTGTGTGGCCACCCCGTGGCCCCACTTCGTCTCTCCCCCGGTCTTCTGGAAGCTTCGTGGAAAAATAGGACCCTGGGCGTTGATTTCGTCCAATTTCGAGAATATTTCCTTACTAGGATTTCTGAAACCAAAAACAGCAGAAAACAACAACTGGCTCTTCGGCATCTCGTTAATAGGTTAGTGCCGGAAAATGCATAATAATGACATATAATTTGTATAAAACATGTGAGTATCATCATAAAAGTAGCATGGAACATAAGAAATTATAGATACGTTTGAGACGTATCAAGCATCCCCAAGCTTAGTTCCTACTCGTCCCGAGTAGGTAAACGATAACAAAGATAATTTCTTAAGTGACAATGTTATCATAATCTTGATCAATACTATTGTAAGCACATGTAATGAATGCAGCGATTCAAAGCAATGGTAAATGTAATGAGTAAACAACTGAATCATGTAGCAAAGACTTTTCATGAATAGTACTTTCAAGACAAGCATCAATAAGTCTTGCATAAGAGTTAACTCATAAAGCAATAGATTCATAGTAAAGGTATTGAAGCAACACAAAGGAAGATTAAGTTTCAGCGGTTGCTTTCAACTTGTAACATGTATATCTCATGGATATTGTCAACATAAAGTAATATAATAAGTGCAATATGCAAGTATGTAGGAATCAATGCACAGTTAACACAAGTGTTTGCTTTTTGAGATAGAAGGAAATGGGTAAACTGACTCAATCAATAAAAGTAGAAGAAAGGCCCTTCGTAGAGGGAAGCATTGAATGCTATATTTGTGCTAGAGCTTTTATTTTGAAAACAAGAAACAATTTTGTCAACGGTAGTAATAAAGCATATGTGTTATGTAAATTATATCCTACAAGTTGCAAGCCTCATGCATAGTATACCAATAGTGCCCGCACCTTGTCCTAATTAGCTTGGATTTACATGGATTATCATAGCATAGCATATGTTTTAACCAAGTGTCACAATGGGGTACCTCTATGCACTTTGTACAAAGGTCTAAGGAGAAAGCTCGCATTGGATTTCTCGCTTTTGATTATTCTCAACTTAGACATCCATACCGGGACAACATAGACAACAGATAGTGGACTCCTCTTTAATGCATAAGCATTCAACAACAGATAATATTCTCATAAGAGATTGAGGTTTGCTGTCCAAACTGAAACTTCCACCATGGATCATGGCTTTAGTTAGCGGCCCAATGTTCTTCTCTAACAATATGTATACTCAAACCATTTGATCATGATAAATCACCCTTACTTCAGACAAGACGAACATGCATAGCAACTCACATGATATTCAACAAAGTGTTGATGGCGTCCCCAGGAACATGGTTATCGCACAACAAGCAACTTATAAGAAATAAGACACATAAGTACATATTCAATACCACGATAGTTTTTAAGCTATTTGTCCCATGATCTATATATTGCAAAGATAAAGAATGGAAATTTTAAAGGTAGCACTCAAGCAATTTACTTTGGAATGGCGGAGAAATACCATGTAGTAGGTAGGTATGGTGGACACAAGTGGCATAGTGTTTGGCTCAAGGATTTTGGATGCATGAGAAGTATTCCCTCTCGATACAAGGTTTAGGCTAGAAAGGTTATTTAAAGCAAACTCAAGTATGAACCGGTGCAGCAAAACTCACATAAAAGACATATTGAAAGCATTATAAGACTCTATACCGTCTTCCTTGTTGTTCGACCCTTACTAGAAAATATCTAGACCTTAGAGAGACCAATTATGCAAATTAAATTTTAGCAAGCTCTATGTATTTCTTCATTAATAGCACTAGTAGGAAAAGCCTCATCAGTGGCGCACCAAAAATGGATTCTGTGGCGCATGGGAGGTGCGCCACAGAAACGTCGCCACAAAAATAAGGTTTCTGTGGCGCACCTGCCCATGCGCCACAGAATTAAGGTTTCTGTGGCGCACTTGTTCTTAGGTGCGCCACAGAAAAGCGTGCGCCACAGAATTGGTTTTTAGTGCGCCATAGAATTTGCTTGTATTATACACGATATTGTGCTGCCTGCTATACACATGTAGTTTATAGACAGCAATACAGATACACAAGTTATATACAGCAACATTCAGATATAATATAAATATCATGTACATTGCACAGATATAACATAGACATCATCATCACATTACTTAGAGCCCGATCGAGATACATATATAGTGGCAAGTGTCAAATGTTTTGCATACAACTCTTAATTCATACAAAATTCACAATTTCGAGATACAAAGTAGTCTTCATCCGGTTCCTCCTTTGCTCCGTCATCTCTACCCACCAGGCTCGCTTGCATCGGGGTCCTTCATCCAGTTCCTACTATGATGAAAATGGAAGAAAGTGAGACCAACAAGTCCGATGCACAAGAGAAATGGAATAAATGCCTCATACATTGTTGGTCAACACAAATATTAACATTCAGGGACGGTGTAAGTGAGACCAAGTCCGATGCACAAGAGATTGATATTTGTGCTATCTTACCAGGCTCACTTACGCCGCCCCCGAGTGTACGGTGACCAAACATTTTAATCATCGGCATTTTGAAAATCTCAAAGCAAATGGAATGACAAAATGGAATAAGTGCCTCATACATTGTTGGTCAACACAAATATTAACATTCAGGGATGGCGTAAGTGAGACCAAGTCCGATGCACAAGAGATTGATATTTGTGCTATCTTACCAGGCTCACTTACGACACACCACAGTGTACGGTGACCAAACATTTTAATCATCGGCATTTTGAAAATCTCAAAGCAAATGGAATGACAAAATGGAATAAGTGCCTCATACATTGTTGGTCAACACAAATATTAACATTTAGGGATGGTGTAAGCGAGGCCAGGTAGGATGCACAAGAGATTGATATTTGTGCTATCTTACCAGGCTCACTTACGCCACCCCCGAGTGTACGGTGACCAAACATTTTAATCATCGGCATTTTGAAAATCTCAAAGCAAATGGAATGACAAAATAGAATATGTGCCTCATACATTGTTGGTCAACACAAATACTATGGTCAGAAACCATAGTTGCAGTATACACCGCCGTATACTTTGCAGAAGGGCCCCCTTTCCCCGGTCGGCGTTCCGTCAACGGGTGCTTGACGACACAACAACGCCGATCTACATCTCCGGCGCAGAACCACGCCGATCCCTCGCTGTCCAGTGAACGAGTCCTTGATGCAAAGACCGTGCCGGCCTGCCCAAAGATTATCTTTGGGCCGTGTTGCCGCACTTCAAGCCGTGTGTCCCGCGCCCTGCACTATTCGCCTTCTTGCCCGGTGAACCAATAGGCTGATTGTTGGAATAAGGAAACCGATGACAGCCGGTCGCAAGATTAAATTGCGATCGGCCGTCATCGGCTTCCTTATTCCAACGATTAGTCTATTCGTTCACCGGGCAAAAAGGCGAAGAGTGCAGGGCGCGTGATCGACACGGCCGAAGCGCGACAACGAGGGTCGGCATGATGCTAGGGAGGCTGGCACCGTCTTGGCATTAAGGACTCGTTCACGATCGACGGCGAGAGAAGAAAAGTGGTGCTGCGCCGGAGAGGCATGTCGGCGTTGTTGTCTCGTCAAGGACTTCGTTCACGGAACGGCGGCCAGGAAAGGGGGCTCGTCTACAAAGTATATTGCGGCGTATAGGTGACCAAACATTCTAATCATCGGCACTAAAATGGAAGAAAGAGCCAAGTGGTATCTCAACTAGATATCATATGCCTCATACTTTGTTGGTCGAAACAAATATTAACATCCAGGGATGGAGTAAGTGAGGCCAGGTAGGATGCACAAGTTGATATTTGTGCCATCACACCAAGCCTCACTTGCTCCACCCCCGAGTGTACGAGTGATCGACCAACCATCTAATCATCGGTAAGTACAAAAACACCAACAAACCAGCAACCATGGTGACATAAGTCAAGATGCTCAAACACACATAGCATGCATGGAGCAGATGCTCCAAAGGGATTATTCATCACTTGGTATATAGACCAAGTGATGCTGGCAAAAGAGAGGCCAATCAAGAACCAGTAAATCCAGTAAGTGATAGATATGCCTAAACAAGCAACAACACATAGCATATCCCAGCTAACCAGATGAGACAAGTCTTGGTAGCCAACTGAATCACCTAGCACCACCTAGCCTTTTAAAACCATCAGAAACAGTCCTTTTTCTTCAAAGGATACCACAGTGGCATTCATTTACATGATCCCCTACTGTGGATATCTCTATTTTCATCAAAGCCAACAAGAAATAGAAATTTATCATTACTCAGTTGAGTTCAAAACAAAGCTGGGGTACCATAAGGGCTTATTCATCACTTGGTAGTAACCAAGTGATGCTGGCAAGAGAGAGGCCAAGCCTGAGCTAGTCAATCCAGTAGAGATGGATATGCATAAGTAAGCAAGAACACATAGCCTATCCAAGTTAACCAGATAAAACCAACCTTGACATCCAACTTAATAACCTAGCATCACCTAGTCTTTTAAACCATCGGAAATTTCCCATTTTCTTCAAAGGATACCACAGTGGCATTCATTTACATGATCCCCTACTGTGGATATCTCTATTTTAGCATACCATAAGCTCACAAGAATCCATCAAGTAAATATGTACAGAGACATAGCAACAGCCATGTCAAACACAAGCACATAGGGTGGAATAACAATGTTTGGTCATCATTTAATCATAGACCAAGTGAAGCATGGTACAAATGGCAAGGACCAGGAATTTGACCAACTCAAGTCACCATGGTTATGCCAACCAATTGAATAGTAGCATCTTCCAAATGGAACTAGGAAGGAAACCATCCCAGATGATTTACCAAGCCAGCAGTTCATGACTGCAAAGGCCAATTCAACCACCAAACCATCCAAACCACCAAGCCTACACACTTATCATTACCCAACAGGATTCAAAATGAAGCTAGGGTCCCCAACAATAGTTGGCATCCATCTAGCTTAAGTAAATACAGTAATAGAATCATTACTGCAAAGTAGTTAATCTCAATTATCTACATTAACAAGATAAAGTTTCACAGATAAATGAATTAGTCAACTGCTAGGCAACAGGGATGCTTGGCAAGCATCATGCATCCATTCATATGCTTTTCGAAGCATAAGCAACCACCAGTACATGGTGAGAAGCTATACAAATCAAGCAACAACACAGTATATCAAGCAACATGCATAGATAGAGAAAGTAGTAAGTAATTATCAACCAATTGGTGATCAAATGATCACCAGAGCTTGCAAACACAAGCCATAGGGGTAGCGGAGGAGGAATTAAGAGGGAGAGGAGGGGAGGGGAGAGAGAGCACCGATGCCAGGGGTGGAGGACGAGCTTGAAGATGACGGCAGGGGTGGAGGAGGAGGAGGAGGAGGAGGCGGCGGATCCTCCACCTTGCCGCGACGGCGGCCCCTCCTCGCGGCGGCCCCTCCTCGCCGTAGGGGCAGCTTGTGCTGCAGGTGGCGGGGATGGGAGGACCGCGGCGGCATGCGCCCCTCGCGGAGGAAGGCGGCGGCGACGGCGGCGGCGACGACCATGGAGGATCCAGGCGACCACGGAGGAAGGCGGCGGCGGCGGATCCAGGCGACCACGGAGGAGAGGGGAGAGGGGAGAGGGGAGGAATCCTCCAGGCGACCACGGAGGAAGGCGGCGGTGGCGGATCCAAAGCGACCACGAGAGGAGAGGGGAGAGGGGAGAGGGAGGGGCTCGGGAGGAGAGGTGAACAGGCGGGGGAGGGCACGGGCGAGATGATATAAGTCCCTTAATTCTGTGGCGCACCGGAGAAGGTGCGCCACAGAATCAACTACTTCTGTGGCGCACCAAAGCCAGTGCGCCACAGAAAAAGTTATTTCTGTGGCGCAGCACGACATGTGCGCCACAGAAATACCTACAGTAATAAATGGTGGTGGCAGGATGTGGGCCCCACATAGTTTCTGTGGCGCACTACCCAAGCGTGCGCCACAAAATTAAGCTATTTCTGTGGCGCACCCAGAATGGTGCGCCACAAAATAATATTCTGTGGCGCATTTTTAGTGGTGCGCCACAGAAATAAGCTCCGCCTATAAGGGTTTTCCTACTAGTGTAGGTGCAAAGTACATGATGCAAGAGCTTAAACATGAGCACAAAAATTTCCAAGCATCACATTATTCATGATATTATACCAATTACCACATGTAGCATTTCCCGTTTCCAACCATATAACAATGTAATGAAGCAGTTCAACCTTCGCCATGAATATTATGAGTAAAGCTAAGGACATATTTGTCCATATGCAACAGCGGAGCGTGTCTCTCTCCCACACAATGAATGCTAGGATCCAACTTTATTCAAACAAAACAAAAAACAAAAACAAACAGACGCTTCAAGTAAAGCACATAAGATGTGATGGAATAAAAATATAGTTTCACTAGAGGAACCTGATAATGTTGTCGATGAAGAAGGGGATGCCTTGGGCATCCCCAAGCTTAGACGCTTGAGTCTTCTTGAAATATGCAGGGGTGAACCACCGGGGCATCCCCAAGCTTAGAGCTTTCACTCTCCTTGATCATATTGTATCATCCTCCTCTCTTGACCCTTAAAACTTCCTTCACACCAAACTTAAAACAAACTCATTAGAGGGTTAGTGCATAACCAAAAATTTCACATGTTCACAGGTGACACAATCATTCTTAACACTTCTGGACATTGCACAAAGCTACTGAAAGTTAATGGAACAAAGAAATCCATCTAACATAGCAAAACATGCAATGTGAAATAAAAGGCAGAATTTGTCAAAACAGAACAGTACGTAAAGACGTATTTTTTAGAGGCACTAGACTTGCTCAAATGAGAAAACTCAAAACTAATGAAAGTTGCGTACATATCTGAGGATCACGCACGTAAATTGGCATAATTTTCTGAGTTACCTACAGAGAATTCAACCCAAATTCGTGACAGCAAGAAAATCTGTTTCTGCGCAGTAATCCAAATCTAGTATCATCCTTCGATTAGAGACTTTACTTGGCACAACAATGCAATAAAACTAAGATAAGGAGAGGTTGCTACAGTAGTAACAACTTCCAAGACTCAAATATAAAACAAAAGTACTGTAGTAAAATAATGGGTTGTCTCCCATAAGCGCTTTTCTTTAACGCCTTTCAGCTAGGCGCAGAAAGTGTATATCAAGTGTAATCAAGAGATGAAGCATCAACATCATAATTTGTTCTAATGATAGAATCAAAAGGTAACTTCATTCTCTTTCTAGGGAAGTGTTCCATACCTTTCTTGAGAGGAAATTGATATTTTATATTACCTTCCTTCATATCAATGGTAGCACCAACAGTTCGAAGAAAAGGTCTTCCCAATATGATGGGACAAGATGCATTGCATTCAATATCCAAGACAACAAAATCAACGGGGACAAGGTTATTGTTAACCACAATACGAACATTATCAATCCTCCCCAAAGGTTTCTTTATAGCATTATCAGCAAGATTAACATCCAACTAACAATTTTTCAATGGTGGTAAGTCAAGCATATCATAAATTTTCTTAGGCATAACAGAAATACTTGCACCAAGATCACACAAAGAATTACAATTAAAATCACTGACCCTCATCTTAATGATGGGCTCCCAACCATCTTCTAACTTCCTAGGAATAGAAGTTTCAAGTTTTAGTTTCTCTTCTCTAGCTTTTATGAGAGCATTTGTAATATGTTTTGTAAAGGCCAAATTTATAGCACTAGCATTAGGACTCTTAGCAAGTTTTTGTAAGAACTTTATAACTTCAGATATGTGGCAATCATCAAAATCTAAACCATTATTATCTAAAGCAATGGGATCATTGTCCCCAATGTTGGAAAAAATTTCAGCAGTTTTATCACAGGCGATTTAATGATTTTAGCATTTGAGCAGTTTTGCTCGCTTTGCATTAGGAGTAGAAACATTGCCAACACCAATTATTTTACCATTGATAGTAGGAGGTGCAGCAACATGTGGAGCATTAGCATTACTAGTGGTGGTAATAGTCCAAACTTTAGCTACATTATTCTCTTTAGGTAGTTTTTCATTTTCTTCTCTTTCCCACCTAGCATGCAATTCAGCCATTAATCTTATATTCTCATTAATTCTAACTTGAATGGCATTTGCTGTAGTAACAATTTTATTTTCATTATCCATATTAGGCATAACTTTCAATTTCAAAAGATCAACATCAGCAGTAAGACTATCAACTTTAGAAGCAAGTATATCAATTTTCCCAAGCTTTTCTTGAACAGATTTGTTAAAAGCAGTTTGTGTACTAATAAATTCTTTAAGTATGGCTTCAAGTACAGGGGGTGTATTCCTATTATTGTTGTAAGAATTCCCATAAGAATTACCATAACCGTTACCATTATTATAAGGATATGGCCTATAGTTGTTACTAGAATTGTTCCGATAAGCATTGTTGTTGAAATTATTATTTTTAATGAAGTTCACATCAACATGTTCTTCTTGAGCAACCAATGAAGCTAACGGAACATTATTAGGATCAACATTAGTCCTACCATTCACAACCATAGACATAATAGCATCAATCTTATCACTCAAGGAAGAGGTTTCTTCAACAGAATTTACCTTCTTACCTTGTGGAGCTCTTTCCATGTGCCATTCAGAGTAATTAATCATCATATCATCAAGAAGCTTTGTTGCCGCCCCCAAAGTGATGGACATAAAGGTACCTCCAGCAGCTGAATCCAATAGGTTCCGTGAAGAAAAATTCAATCCTGCATAAAAGGTTTGGATGATCATCCAAGTAGTCAGTCCATGGGTTGGGCAATTTTTAACCAAAGACTTCATTCTTTCCCATGCTTGTGCAACATGCTCAGTATCTAATTGCTTAAAATTCATTATGCTACTTCTCAAAGATATAATTTTAGCAGGAGGATAATATCTACCAATGAAAGCATCCTTACATTTAGTCCATGAATCAATACTATTCTTAGGTAAAGATAGCAACCAATCTTTAGCTCTTCCTCTTAATGAGAAAGGAAACAATTTTAATTTTATAATGTCACCATCTATATCCTTATACTTTTGCATTTCACATAGTTCAACAAAATTATTAAGATGGGCAGCAGCATCATCAGAACTAACACCAGAAAATTGCTCTCTCATAACAATATTTAGTAAAGCAGGTTTAATTTCAAAGAATTCTGCTGTAGTAGCAGGTGGAGCAATAGGTGTGCATAAGAAATCATTATTATTTGTGTTTGTGAAGTCACACAACTTAGTATTTTCAGGAGTATTCATTTTAGCAATAGTAAATAAAGTAAACTAGATAGAGTAAATGCAAGTAACTAATTTTTTTGTGTTTTTAATATAGCAAACAAGATAGTAAATAAAGTAAAACTAGCAACTAATTTTTTTGTGTTTTTTTTAGTGCAGCAAAGAAAGTAGTAAATAAAAGTAAAGCAAGACAAAAACAAAGTAAAGAGATTGGAGGTGGAGACTCCCCTTGCAGCGTGTCTTGATCTCCCCGACAACGGCGCCAGAAAATATTGCTTGATAGCGTGTATGCACACGTCCGTTGGGAACCCCAAGAGGAAGGTGTGATGCGTATAGAAGCAAGTTTTCCCTCAGTAAGAAACCAAGGTTATCGAACCAGTAGGAGCCAAGAAGCACGTTGAAGGTTGATGACGGCGGAGTGTAGTGCGGCGCAACACCAGGGATTCCGGCGCCAACGTGGAACCTGCACAACACAACCAAATTACTTTGCCCCAACGTGACAGTGAGGTTGTCAATCTCACTGGCTTGCTGTAACAAAGGATTAGATGTATAGTGTGGAAGATGATTGTTTGCATAAAACAGTAGAACAAGTATTGCAGTAAATTGTATTCGATGTAAAAGAATGGATCGGGGTCCACAGTTCACTAGAGGTGTCTCTCCCATAAGATAAATAGCATGTTGGGTGAACAAATTACAGTTGGGCAATTGACAAATAAAGAGAGCATAACAATGCACATACATGTTATGATGAGTAGTGTGAGATTTAATTGGGCATTACGACAAAGTACATAGACCGCTATCCAGCATGCATCTATGCCTAAAAAGTCCACCTTCAGGTTATCATCCGAACCTCTTCCAGTATTAAGTTGCAAACAACAGACAATTGTATTAAGTATGGTGCTTAATGTAATCAACAAATACATCCTTAGATATAGAATTGATGTTTTATCCCTAGTGGCAACAGCACATCCACAACCTTAGAGATTGCTGTCACTCCCCCAGATTTAATGGAGGCATGAACCCACTATCGAGCATAAGTACTCCCTCTTGGAGTTACAAGCAATGACTTGGCCAGAGCCTCTACTAGCAATGGAGAGCATGCAAGATCATAAACAACATATAGATAGATTGATAATCAACATAGCATAGTATTAATTATTCATCAGATCCCAACAAACGCAACATGTAGCATTACAGATAGATGATCTTGATCATGTTAGGCAGCTCACAAGATCCAACAATGATAGCACAATGAGGAGAAGACGACCATCTAGCTACTGCTATGGACCCATAGTCCAGGGGTGAACTACTCACACATCAATCCGGAGGCGACCATGGCGGTGTAGAGTCCTCCGGGAGATGATTCCCCTCTCCAGCGCAGGTGCCGGAGGCGATCTCCTGAATCCCCCGAGATGGGATTGGCGGCGGCGGCGTCTCTGGAAGGTTTTCCGTATCGTGGCTCTCGGTACTGGAACTATCATCGACGAAGGCTTAAGTAGGCGGAAGGGTAGGTCAGGGGGCCTCACGGGGGCCCCACACCATAGGCCGGCGCGGCCAGGGCCAGGGCCTGGGCCGCGCCGCCCTGGTGTGTGGCCACCCCGTGGCCCCACTTCGTCTCTTCCCCGGTCTTCTGGAAGCTTCGTGGAAAAATAGGACCCTAGGCGTTGATTTCGTCCAATTCCGAGAATATTTCCTTACTAGGATTTCTGAAACCAAAAACAGCAGAAAACAGCAACTGGCTCTTCGGCATCTCGTTAATAGGTTAGTGCCGGAAAATGCATAATAATGACATATAATGTGTATAAAACATGTGAGTATCATCATAAAAGTAGCATGGAACATAAGAAATTATAGATACGTTTGAGACGTATCAAGTAACAACTAGAGGCGGTGTTTCTACTCAGGATCCTCTATATCCTGAAGGGCATCCTAAAAGAGTTGAACAAGATTCTTAACGAACTAAAGAAATTAGTGCACCTTCAAAGAAAAAGAAGAAGAAACATAAAAATGTTGTAGAATCCTCTGAACCTGTTAATGATCCTAATAGTATTTCTATTTCTGATGCTGAAACTGAAAGTGGTAATGAACATGATAAAGATAATGATAAGAATGATGCTTCTGATAAAGAAGAGGTTGAAGATGAACCTGAAAAGCATGCTAAAAATAAAAAGTATACTAAAGAAGATTTTATTGCTGAGAAACATGGTAATGAAAGGGAACCGTGGGTTCAAAAGAAAATGCCTTTTCCTGCTAAGAAACTAAAATCAAAGGAAGAAGAACACTATAATAAATTTTGCGATTGGATGAAACCTTTATTCTTGCAAATCCCTTTGACTGATGCTATTAAATTGCCTCCTTATTCCAAGTATATGAAAGATATTGTCACTAACAAAAGGAAAATTCCTAATGAGGAGATTTCCACTATGCTTGCTAATTACTCTTTCAATGGCAAAGTTCCAAAGAAGTTGGGCGATCCAGGTATACCGACCATTCCTTGTTCTATTAAGAATAATTATGTTAGAACTGCTCTATGTGATTTGGGAGCCGGTGTTAGTGTTATAGCTTTTTCTCTTTACAAGAGACTTTATTTAGATAAGTTGATACCTACTGATATATCTTTGCAAATGGCTGATAAATCTACTGCTATTCCTGTTGGTATATGTGAGGATGTTCCTGTTCAAGTTACTACTAATTGCTTGATATTAACTGATTTTGTTGTGTTGGAAATGCCGGAAGATGATAATATGTATATTATTCTTGGGAGACCTTTTCTCAACACCGCAGGGGCTGTTATTGATTGCAATAAAGGGAAGGTTACTTTCAATGTTGATGATAAGGAACGTACCGTCTATTTCCCCAAGAGGATTGATAAAGTATGTGGAGTTAATACTATTTCTAATGTGAGAACTATCAAAGTTGGGACTATTGATTGTCCTATATATGAGCCTAAAGAAGGATATCAAAATCTTATGATTGGATCCATATCAATTCAATACAAGGTAACATGATTGAATTGAGGTTTATTTCTTCATATGTTATGTAAAATTTATTTGGTGTTAAGACTTGATCAACCTTGTTAACAAATTCATTTTATATGCATAGAAGAGTTAAACAACATCTCTTTCTTCCTCCACTTGTTCTACTTGCTGTAGCACTTTTGTTTTGCAAAGTTCTTAGTTGTATAGAGATTTCAAAAAATATTTTCCTGCCCAGTAATAATAAAATTAATACCCAGAAATGTGCATTTTTCAAAGTTTTCAAAAATTCACAAAAATTATACCGTTGGTCCTATTTTTCGAAGACGCACCTAGGAGCACCTGGGGATGACCAGTGGGGCACCCCAGGGTGGCATCCCACAGGCTGGCGCGGCCAGCAAGGGGGGCGCGCCACCCTGGCGTGTGGGCCCCCCTTTACCCCACCACTTCATCTCTTCCTCCCATTCTCTTCTCTCTCCCGAAAAAGCTCGCACCAGTTTCCTCCCACTCGCGTTTCTGCTCAAGAACCCCAGATTTTTCGATCTCTTTGCTCAGCCCAGATTTGCTCCTTGGTATGTGACTCCTCCGATTATCGAAGTAGAATTTTGTTTGGCTGAGTATATCTTGAATATTTTGCTGCTGTAGGTAACATGTTTAGTGAGCTTGCATGCTTGTTCTAAGTTGCAAAAACTAGTTTTTATGCATGATTAGTACTCTAGCAAGTTCCTATAGTAGTTTCCCTCAATTATATGTCACCAAATCAAATTTTATAATGATTGTTGAAAAATTTCAGAAAAGGGAGATGGATAATTATAACTTTGGAGAAGTGTTTGAGAGAGAGACTACAAGCACTGGAAGGCCCTCTAGGACCGCCACTCGATTCAGGCAATCCTATAATGAGGATGTCATCGCGCCAAGCTTCGAGCCCGAAGAGGACAATGGAGTCCCTAACGCTTCATCTTTCCCGTGTTATAACTTTTTCAGTAATGCAGGGTTGCTGGATGATTTCTTGACCCTCGTTGGTAAGACGGGTTTAACCACCTATATGGAAGATGAAAGGGAGCAATACTATATGCTCACTAAAATATTTGTGGAGAGCTTTAAATTCAACAACAAGCACTTCCACCCGACAGTTGCATTCAAGATCTATGGTAAGGTTATTACTATGAAGTTGAAAGACTTTTGTGCTGCATTGGGTATTGCCGCTGTAGGTACAACAAAGAGGATCGAGGACAATCCCAGGGCTTTGCTTGAGCTCTATCGAGAGATCACCAATGATGATTGCCGCACCATTCAGCGTGGCAAGATAAGAAATATCCAACTCCCCACCATTAAGTATTTGCTTATTACCTTGCTACTAGCATTCTTGGTAGGGAGAACACTAGCAATATTTCTAGCTATCATCTTGCTTTCTTAATTGCTGCACTCACTGGAGAGACACCTTATCATCTTGGTGCTCTTATTGCTCGCCGCTTGTCTAGCAAGGGGCCTATTTTTGGAGGAATTATTGCATCACGCATTTTAGCACATCTAGAATTTCCTCTTGATCCTACTGATGTGCCATTAACTCCTATAAGGCTTGATATTGCTGCTATGAAGAACCATCAATTTATTACAGCTGACTCTAGTTCAGATAATATGGTCTATAGAATGTTGTTTGCTGACGGGGATGAGAGGGAAATCCCTTTGCCACAGCCAGATTTGTTCAGTGTTGACAGGAAACCATGGTCGCGCTCTAAGGAGGAGGTGGATGAGAAAATGAAGATACAAGGCTTCCACCAGCAGCATGACTCCGAGGACGCCGAGCCCTCATACGACTACACCGTCACGTATCCGGGTGCTTCTTCCAGCACATACCCGGAATATGACCCATCTTCGTCGTACTACGGAGGTACTACTTCATGGGCGCCATGGGGTTGAGCTCCACTTAGGCCAAAAGCCTAAGCTTGGGGGGAGGTATACCGGCACCACTCATTCTTTGCATATTATGGTTGCTGGATACTTGTATATACTTGTTTTCTTCTTAAAGTGGTTTTCTAATGAGAGGGAGATGATATTTGGGGAAGTGCTGCCTGAAAACAGATTCTGGACTGTTACCATAAAAATTCTCAAAAACAGCCAGGATGTTATTTTGCGAAGCCAATTTTGGTGCATGTTCCCCAGGTTGTTATCTAACTTTCATTAGTTGAACACTTTTCGATTTGGGCAGCGAAAGTATTTCTTAAAAATCGATTACTGTACTGCTGTCAAGTTTGACGAATTCCTGCTGCTTTGTGTTTATGTGACTCTTCTAGTTTTCATTTTCTTGTTTTTGCTTTGTTTCTTTCCTAAAACACAAAAAGACCAAAAATATTTCTGTTGTTTCTCTTCACCATTTGCTTATTTTGGTTTATTGCTTTTAGTTTGCTTTATTTGCTATCTTTGGTTTGCTATAAGAAAATCCAAAAAGATTTTACTTTGTTTGCTTGTTTCCTTTTGTTCTTGTTTCCAATTCGAAAACACCAAAAATATTTGTTGTTCTTCTTTGATTTTGTAAAGTTCATTATGAGTTCAACGGTCTTCGGTGGCTGGAGCGTGGTTTTCATTCCATATTATTCAAGCTACACAAGTGAAAGGCAATAATGACGATCTACGACAATTTGACTGTGGTGAGAGGCTGGTATGAACTCTATTTGTTTTCATTTTTGTACATATACTCATCCATGTGAGCATGCTTAGTTGGTTCATGTGAGGTATATGTCATTTAAAGAAAGTCTAGTAGTTCATGATCTCTCATGATTAGCACCAATTTATTAATATGAGTAGCATGTCATGAATATTTGCTTGCATTGTTTTATTCATAAATAGATATGACATTGTGGTATCCTCCTCTGAATAATTCACTTGAATCGACTTGGCACATGCTCACGCATGCATATGACTGAACAAAAGTCAACTAAGCCTCGATAATTTAATTTGCTTCAGAGTTCTTGTATCACTTTTATGCCTCCGTTAATTTATTTTGCCGCGAGCATGATTATGACAGTTACTGCTCTCTTGATTGTCGCTCCCCAGTCTATTGCTAGCCTTCACTTGTACTGAGCGGGAACGCTGCTCGTGCCTCCAAACCCCTGAAAACCAAGTTGTTCCAAAGTGTCCACCATAAATACCTATGCATGGCATTTCAAACCATTCCAAGTAAATTCTCATGCGCTACCTTTTGAAACCTTCAAAATGCTTCTCAATTTGTGTTAATGTTTTATAGCTCATGAGGAAGTATGTGGTGTTTATCTTTCAACCTTGTCATTTACTCTTGACAGACTTTCATAATGGACTAGTGGCACATCCGCTTATCCAATAATTTTGCAAAAAGAGCTGGCAACGGGGTTCCCAGCCCCTATTAATCAAACTTCATTAATAATTCTCTTCACATGTTTTGCTCTGATTCATCAGTAAGCAACTTAATTTTGCAAATAGACACTCCTCCATGGTATGAGATTGATGGAAGGCACCCGAGGATTCGGTTAGCCATGGCTTGTGTAAGCAAAGGTTAGGGAGAGTGTCACCCATAATAAAACTAAAATACGTGTGTAAACAAAAGAGAAGAGGGATGATCTACCTTGCTGGTAGAGATAACGTCCTTCATGGGAGCCGCTCTTGAAAGTCTGGTTGGCGAGGTAGTTGGTGTACCCATTACCATTCGTTGACAACAACAAAAACCTCTCAAAATAATTTTACTCCTGTTTTAAAAAATGAAAAGCTCTAGCGCATGTTAATCCCTGCTTCCCTCTGCGAAGGGTCAATCTTTTACCTTTGTGTTGTGTCTCCATCCTTTCTTTGAGCACTTTCTTGAGAGCCCGACTGTCATTCTTAGTATAATATGCTTGTCTGAAAATATGATTGATTGTGGTATAACTTTGATGCTTTTATCTTTGACAATCTCTATTTCTAGTCTTTCTACGAACTTCAGAGGTGCCTAAGCATTTATGTTTTGTTATTCAAATACAGGCAAGCGAGATACCACTTTATCATACCCTTTTATGAACATTGCAATCCTGCTTATAGACATGATTCATGATGCTTATTATTAATTGTTGGTACTTTTCCATGATTGACATAGCTATTAGATGATCTTATTTGCATGTATCTTATTATGAACCGCCTAAGTGTTAGCTATAGCATGAGAATATTTACATCATATGAACAAGTGTGTTCGTGAAAGTTCTTTTATCGCGTCAGTTGTTAACTGAATTGCTTGAGGACAAGCAATAAGCTAAGCTTAGGGGGAGATGATACGTCCAAAACGTATCTACTTTCCCAAACACTTTTGCTATTGTTTTGCCTCTAATTTGTGTATTTTGGATACAACTAACACGGACTAACGCTGTTTTCAGCAGAACTGTTCTGGTGTCTCGTTTTTGTGCAGAAATCCAACTTTCAGGAAAATCCTCGGAATTTATGCGAAAGGGCTTATTTTTCCAGAAGACTGACGGAGCCAGAAGGGCAAGCCAGGTGGAGGCCCGAGGGCCCCACACACTAGGGCGGCGCGGCCCAGGAGGGGGGCGCGCGGCCCTAGCGTGTGGCCCCCTCGGCCGGCCTCCGATGCCCTCCTTTGGACTACTTAACGCCTTCGACCTAAAAACGCACGGGGTGAAGTCGAAGTCGCCAGAAACCCTCCAGAACGCCGCCACATCGCGAAACTCCATCCCGGGACCAGAAACTCCGTTCTGGCACTCCGCCGGGATGGGGAATTGGAGGAGATCATCGCCATCATCACCACCGACGCCTCTCCATCGACCAGCCATGTTTCCCCCATCCATGTGTGAGTAATTCCCCCACTGTAGGCTGAAGGGGATGGTAGGGATTGGATGAGATTGGTCATGTAATAGCATAAGATTGTTAGGGCATAGTGGCTAGTGTCCGTAATTGGTACTTTGATGATATTGTTGCAACTTGTTATGCTTAATGCTTGTCACCAGGGCCCGAGTGCCATGATCTCAGATCTGAACATGTTATTATTTCATCATGATATGCATTGTTTTATGATCTTACCTGCAAGTTGTATACACATGTCGCTGTTCGGAACCAAAGGCCCCGAAGTGACAGAAATCGGGACAACCGGAGGGGATGGCGGTGATGTGAGGATCACATGTGTTCACGGAGTGTTAATGCTTTGCTCCGGTGCTCTATTAAAAGGAGTACCTTAATTTCCAGTAGATTCCCTAGAGGCCCGGCTGCCACCGGCTGGTAGGACAAAAGATGTTGTGCAAGTTTCTCATTGCGAGCACGTACGACTATATATGGAACACATGCCTATGGATTGCTTTGTACTTGGACACCGTTTTATTATTATCTGCAAATGCCCTGCTTTGATTGTTACATGAGTTTCTCTCATCCATGCAACGCCCGTTCATCCATCCCTGTGCCTACAGTATTTTAATCCTGCTGTTTACTAAAATCACTACTGCTGTCTCTGTTACTCTGCTGCTGTTATTTCACTACTGTTATTCTTGCTATAAATCACACTCTTGATAAACTCTTGCGAGCAAGTCTGTTTCCAGGTACAGCTGAATTGACAACTCCGCTGTTAAGGCTTTCAAGTATTCTTTGTCTCCCCTTGTGTCGAATCAATAAATTGGGTTTTACTTCCCGCGAATACTGTTGCGATCCCCTATACTTGTGGGTCATCACTGCGTCGTCATCGTTTCAAAGGGGGCAGGGGATCAAAAGAAAAAGGCAAATAGCCAGAAATTAGGGGTAAAAAATAAATCCAACAAAGGAAAATTTTATTGTTCATAGAGGATGACATGCGGGACCCATGAGTCAGCAGCTTCCTCAACGTTTCAAAGTCGGCATGAGATCGAAATAAAAAGGCAAGTAACTAAATATCAGGAGCCAAAAATAATAAAAGAAAAGAAACTTTATTATACACAGAGGATGACATGCGGGTCCTATTTTGCAGCAGCGGTCTCAACGTTCCATGGCGGCACAGGACAAAAGAAAAATGAAGTAGCCAGAAATCAGGGGATGAAAAAAATCCAAGAAAAGAGAGATTTCAATTGGGCTGCATCTGGACATCTGGGCCTTCGAACTATCCTGCTGGGCCTTTTGACTCGTACAATTTCAGCCCATTCCAAAACAGGAAAGTTCAGATTTTTCTCAAAAAAACAGGAAAGTCCTATGCTTCGCAAAAACAAAAAACAAGGAGATTCAACATATAAGTTTATTTATGAAAAATAAAGATTTAATTTATCCATTTGCAATAGCTTAGAGCGAAGTACACTGTTTATTGTCTGCAAAATAATCAAGATATCACATGTTTCTTGTACGGGAAGGCTAACATCGGGGACCCGTGAGCCAGCAGCGTCCTCAACGTTTTAAAGGCGGCAGGAGATCGAAAGAAAAAATAAGCCCAAAATCATTTGGTAAACAAAATCCAAGAAAAGAAATATTTACTGTTCTGAGAGGATGACATGCGGACCCATGAGGCAGCAGCATCCTCAACCATTCCAAGGCGGCAGGGGATCAAAAGAAAAAAAAAGGAAATATTCAGAAATTAATTAGGGGTTCAAAATAAATCCATCAAAGGAAACTTTTATTGTTCATAGAGGATGACATGTGGGACCGACCTGCCAACAACGTCCTCATCATTTCAAAGGGGGCAGGAGATCAAAAGAAAAAGGCAAATAGCCTGATATTAGGGGTCAAAAATAACTCCAAGAAAGGAAACTTTTATTGTTCATAGAGGATGACATGCGAGACCCATGAGCCAGCAACTTACTCAACATTTCAAAGGTGGCATGAGATCGAAATAAAAAGGCAAGTGACAAAATATCAGGAGCCAAAGATAATCCAAGAAAAGAAACTTTATTGTAAATAGAGGATGACATGCGGGTCCCATTTAGCAGCAGCGGTCTCAACGTTTCAAATGCGGCTTGAGATCAAAAGAAAAAGAAAGTTGATTGTACATAGAGGATGACATGCGGGTCCCATGAGTCAGCAGCTTACTCAACGTTTCCAAGGCGGCAGGGGATCAAAAGAAAAAGGAAATAGCCAAAAATCAGAGGGTGAAAAAAAATCCAAGAAAATAAACTTTTATAGCACATAGAGGATGACATGCGGGTCCCATGAGCCAGTGATACGTCTCGAACGTATCTATAATTTCGTATGTTCCATGCTAGTTTTATGACAATACTCACATGTTTTATATACACTTTATATCATTTTTATGCATTTTCCGGCACTAACCTATTAACAAGATGCCGAAGCGCCAGTTCCTGTTTTCTGCTGTTTTTGGTTTCAGAAATCCTACACAGGAAATATTCTCGGAATTGGACGAAACAAAAGCCCACGGTCTTATTTTCCACGGAGCCTTCCAAAACACCGAAGAGGAGACGAAGAGGGGCCACGAGGCGGCCACACCATAGGGGGCGCGGCCCCACCCCTGGCCGCGCCGCCATATGGGGTGGGCCCCTCGGGCGTCCCCCGACTCTGCCCCTTCGCCTATATAATCCTTCCGTCGCGAAAACCCTAGTACCGAGAGCCACGATACGAGAAAAGTTACTGAGACACCGTCGCCGCCAATCCCATCTCGGGGGATTCTAAAGATCGCCTCCGGCACCCTGCCGGAGAGGGGAATCATCACTGGAGGGTTCTACATCACCATGCCCGCCTCCGGACTGATGTGTGAGTAGTTCATCCTTGGACTATGGGTCCATAGCAGTAGCTAGATGGTTGTCTTCTCCTATTGTGCTATCATGTTTAGATCTTGTGAGCTGCCTATCATGATCAAGATCATCTATTTGTAATGCTACATGTTGTGTTTGTTGGGATCCGATGAATATGGAATACTATGTCAAGTTGATTATCGATCTATGATATAAGTGTTGTTTATGATCTTGCATGCTCTCCGTTGCTAGTAGAGGCTCTGGCCAAGTTGATACTTGTAACTCCAAGAGGGAGTATTTATGCTCAATCGTGGGTTCATGCCTCCATTGAATCTGGGACAGTGACACAAAGTTCTAAGGTTGTGGATGTGATGTTGCCACTAGGGATAAAACATCAATGCTTTGTCTAAGGATATTTGTGTTGTTTACATTACGCACAGTACTTAATGCAATTGTCTGTTGTTTGCAACTCAATACTGGAAGGGGTGCGGATGCTAACCCGATGGTGGACTTTTTAGGCATAGATGCATGCTGGATAGCGGTCTATGTTCTTTGTCGTAATGCCCTAAGTAAATCTCATAGTAGTCATCATGATATGTATGTGCATTGTTATGCCCTCTCTATTTGTCAATTGCCCAACTGTAATTTGTTCACCCAACATGTTATTTATCTTATTGGAGAGACACCACTAGTGAACTATGGACCCCGGTCCATTATTTTACATCTGAAATACAACCTACTGCAATCATTGTTCTCTGTTGTTCTTTGCAAGCAAACATCATTCTCCACACCATATGTTTAATCCTTTGTTTACAGCAAGCTGGTGAGATTGAAAACCTCACTGTTAAGTTGGGGCAAAGTATCTTGATTGTGTTGTGTAGGTTTCACGTTGGCGCCGGAATCCCTGGTGTTGCGCCGCACTATACTCCTTCACCAACAACCTTCACGTGGCCTTCATCTCCTACTGGTTCGATAAACCTTGGTTTCATACTGAGGGAAAACTTGCTGTTGTATGCATCATACCTTCCTCTTGGGGTTCCCAACGGACGTGTGCTTTACCGTCACAAGGAGCTACTTCCTGGCGCCGTTGCAAGAACCGTCACGCGCAAGTAGCAAAACTTTTCTGGCGCCGTTGCCGGGGGGATCAAGACACGCTGCAAGGGGAGTCTCTCATATCCAATCTCTTTACTTTGTTTATTGTCTTGCTTTATTTTATTTTCTGTCTTGTTTGCTTTCTTTATATCAAAAACACAAAAAAATTAGTTACTTGTTTTACTTTATTTAATTCGGTTTGCTTTACTTATTTTTTTATTATGGGTAAAATGAATACTCCTGAGAACACTAAGTTGTGTGACTTCACTAGCACCAATAATAATGATTTCATATGCACTCCTATTGCTCCACCTGCTACTACAGCAGAATTTTATGAAATTAAACCTGCTTTACTAAACCTTGTTATGAGAGAGCAATTTTCTGGTGTTAGTACTGATGATGCTGCTGCCCATCTTAATAATTTTGTTGAACTTTGTGAAATGCAAAAGTATAAGGATGTAGATGGGGACATTATAAAACTGAAATTGTTTCCTTTCTCCTTAAGAGGAAGAGCTAAAGATTGGTTGCTATCTTTGCCTAAGAATAGTATTGATTCATGGACTAAATGTAAAGATGCTTTCATTGGAAGATATTATCCTCCTGCTAAAATTATATCTTTGAGAAGTAGCATTATGAATTTTAAGCAATTGGATAATGAAATGTTGCGCAAGCATGGGAAAGAATGAAATCTTTGGTAAAGAATTGCCCTACCCATGGACTAACTACTTGGATGATCATCCAAACCTTTTATGCAGGATTAAATTTTTCTTCAAGGAACCTATTGGATTCAGTTGCTGGAGGTACTTTTATGTACATCACTTTGGGTGCTGCAACAAAGCTTCTTGATGATATGCCGATCAACTACTCTGAATGGCACACTGAAAGGACTCCTCAAGGTAAGAAGGTAAATTCTGTTGAAGAAACCTCCTCCTTGAGTGATAAGATTGATGTTATTATGTCTATGCTTGTTAATGGTAGAACTCATGTTGATCCTAATAATGTTCCTTTAGCTTCATTGGTTGCTCAAGAAGAGCATGTTGATGTGAACTTCATTAAAAATAATAATCTCAACAGCAATGCTTATAGGAATAATTTTTGTAACAACTATAGGCCATATCCTTCTAATAATAGTAATGGTTATCGTAATTTCTATGGTAATTCTTACAACAATAGTAGGAGTGTACCCTTTGGTCTTGAAGTCATGCTTAAAGAATTTATTAGTACACAAACTGCTTTCAACAAATCTGTTGAGGAAAATCTTGGTAAAATTGATGTTCTTGCTTCTAAGGTTGATAGTCTTGCTGCTGATGTTGATCTTTTAAAACTGAAAGTTATGCCTAATGAAACTAAAGATATTAAGTCATTTGCTACAGCAAACTCTATCCAAGTTCGAACTAATGACAATATTAGAATGATGGCTGAATTGCATGCTAGGTGGGAAAGAGAAGAAAAATTTGCTAAAGAGAATAAGGTAGCTAAAGTTTGGACTATTACAACCACTAGTAATGTTGATGCTTCACATATTGCTAAACCTCCTACTATCAATGGTAAAATAATTTGTGTTGGCAATGTTTCTACTTCTAATACAAAGCATGCAAAATTGCCTGAAACTGCTGAAACTGTTAGTGATAAAAGTGCTGAAATTTTTCAGAGTATTGGGGACAATGATCCCATTGCTTTAGATCATAATGGTTTTGATTTTGATAATTGTCATATCTCTGAAGTTATTAAGTTCTTGCAAAAACTTGCTAGAAGTCCTAATGCTTGTGCTATACATTTGGCCTTTACAAAGCATATTACAAATGCTCTCATAAAACCTAGAGAAGATAAATTAAAACTTGAAGCTTCTATTCCTAGGAACTTGGAAGATGGTTGGGAGCCCATCATTAAAATGAAGGTCAATGATTTTGATTGTAATGCTTTATGTGATCTTGGTGCAAGTATTTCTGTTATGCCTAAGAAACTTTATGATATGCTTGACTTGCCACCATTGATATATTGTTATTTGGATGTTAATCTTGCTCATAATTCTATAAAGAAACCTTTGGGGAGAATTGACAATGTTCACATTAAGGTTAACAATAACCTTATCCCCGTTGATTTTGTTGTTTTGGATATTGAATGCAATGCATCTTGTCCTATTATTTTGGGAAGACCCTTTGTTCGAAATGTTGGTGCTATTATTGATATGAAAGAAGGAAATATTAAATATCAATTCCCTCTTAAGAAAGGTATGGAAAACTTCCCTAAAAAGAGAATGAAGTTGCCTTTTGATTCTATTATTAGAACAAATTATGATGTTGATGCTTCTTCTCTTGATGTTACTTGATTTACACTTTCTGCGTCTAGCTGAAAGGTGTTAAAGAAAAGCGCTTATGGGAGACAACCCATTATTTTATTTCTGCAATTTTTGTTTTATATTTGAGTCAAGGTGCTTGTTACTACTGTAGCAATACCTTTGTATCTTTACTTTATTGCATTGTAGTGCCAAGTAAAGTCTTTGATAGAGAGTTGACACTAGATTTGGATTTCTGCGCAGAAACAGATTTTTAGCTGTCACGAATTTGAGCTGTTCTCTCTGTAGGAGAATCTAAAAATTCTGTAAAAATTCATGAGTAATCCTCAGATATGTACGCATCTTTTATTCAATTTGAGCTTCTTCATCTGAGCATGTTAAGTGCCTTGAAAAAATTCGTCTTTACGGACTGTTCTGTTTTAACAGATTCTGCCTTTTATTTCGCATTACCTCTTTTACTGTGTTTGAGTGGATTTCTTTGATCCATTAAATTTCAGTAGCCTTGGGTAATGTCCAGAAGTGTTGGGGATGATTGTGTCCTCACTGAACATGTGAATTTTTGATTATGCACTGTGACGCCCCGAAACCGGTACCATGAGGATTCCAGCGATCCCGCCGAAATTCGCACGATATCGATCCAGAGACGCCCTCCGACACGACGTGTGCGACGAATCACACACGTGATGCCAGAGGAATTAACACGAGCGGTAACATTACAACATGATTACAATAGAGCCCACAAGATACATATATTACAACAACGACTCCAACGAGTCAAGATACAAAAATACAATACAAAGATCCGAATCATACAGAAGATCGAATGCGTCCGAGTACGGACAAGATACAAATTGGACTAAGAGTCCTGTAGATAACCAGTGGTGTCCATAACCCTGCCCAGGCCAAGCCGGAAGGGTAACCTTGCTAACGTCGTCATCTCGTACCTGTCAAAGTCGGGCCATCGGTTGCCGACAAAAGGGAGGAAGCAAAAGAGAAAAAGGAAAGGCGAGAGTAAGTACACATGAACGAACTCCGGCACGTACTTAGCGAGACTAGAAAATGGCTATGCTCGCCGGGCGAGTATAAATATATATCGCCTGGGGCTATATGGTAGGTTTAGCGGCAGCAGAACTATAACCAATAGAGACACGGAACAACATCCGTCTAATCAGAGAAGGTAAGAGAGCGCATAAGGTAACAGATAAATACTACACAAACATAACCCAGCCGATTACACATATCCCCTTCAACAATTGCGAAGAGGCAATGTAAAAGGCACTCAACGGTGGACAAGTTTTATTAGGTAGCCGTTATAGTAATGCTATATTACTACGCAAGTTATTATCAGATTATTAACAACAAGTATAAGGTGTAAGTTGTTCTATGATCAAGCTATACAATTCCAAGTCGTCCATAACCGCGGACACGGCTTATCGATAAGATGTACACCCTGCAGGGGTTGCCCAAATGTAACCATACGCATGCTCGAACCCACTTGCTACAGGTGGAGTCTCACATCAAGACCGTTCCCAATGCAAGATAAAGTTTAATGGGAGCCACCCAACTAAGCTACCCGTGACGAAGTTCGGCCGTACTCCGATACAGACCCAGAGGTTGCGATGGCGTCCAAGGCGGGCACTAACGACCGGCCAAGGATAAGTCGGCACGCAATATGAGTACAGTACAGAATATAAACACCCGAAGGCAACATGAAGTAAATCGTGCATATCGTGCATATGAGCAAATAAAACCAAGGTTGTGGCTCCCAATAAACAGACTCGAGGAAAGGTAGTGGGTGATGGGGGTCCCACTCCCCCACGTACGGGTAGAGCGCTCAATCTCGGAACAGATAACAAGAACTCGGGTCCTAGGGGACATTAGCAAGTCAAAGTTCCGATGCTTTCGCAAAGGGGCTCACAGATGCCTCTGCTTACAATTTTAGTTGTTAACAAATAAGTAAAGCGTGTGTATCTCCAACAACTGATATAGCATGTGATAACCTCCCAACAACCCAACATATCCCGATAACAGATCTGGATAAACATCAGAGCCTAAACACGCCTACGACTCGCAAGGCTCAAACATCAAGCAACGGCTATGGGCGAGGAATGATACATATGGGATTATTATGGTAAACAAGTGGAATAGGACACGTGACTCGATAAAGAATCGCAACATAAGGATAGCAGTGCGAGGGAGAGAGTAAAATAGGTGAAGAGAGAGGGCTCGCCTGTGGAAAGCTGCAGAAGAACTTGTCGGAGAACTCGTCGTATCTCACATCACCACTTCGTGATCCTATCCGGGAAGAAGCAAAGCGCTACAACAAACAACAGATGCACCACTTACTACTACGAAAGAAGAATCGGCATGATCATGATATGATGTGCATGTCATGGCAACGATGATGCGATGCAACTTATCCAAATTAATCGAAGTCGGAACCCGGTCAAGCAAATTAGGTTTGGAGTTGCATTTCTACCGACAATATTAAATATTGATTAGCATGGAAACACATGGCATGGGTGAGCTACTTCAATATTAATCGGAGCGAGGAACCGTAGCCGGTAATTCTCAAATACTCCGCGTTTAATTATTAGGTGTGTTGCAAACTAACACGACACTACATGATGCGAAAAGAAAACTAAGCATATGGATTTCATATTTAGATTCTACACATTTTTCTGATAAGATTTTATATATAACACTTTTAATTTTGAACAACAGATTAGAAAATATAAAATACACATGTTTGCTATTGATATAGAAGGAACATGGTAGACAGAAGGGAATCTGGGAGGTGGCGCATTTGCCTGACGAAACTGAAGTAAAACAGAGACTCGCCAAGAACAGACACGCACTAGATGGATAGTTAGCAGCTAAGCATGCACGCAGGCAGCTGGATCGATTGGTTGTTGATGTACAGCTAGCTGAACCAAGCAGACAAGCAGGTCGATCGTTAGCTAGCTGAGACGTGAAAGATTAGCTAGCAACAAGAGTTGACAAAGGTTGCAAAACAAAAAGTGGTGCCTTGCGTTTGTTGAAAATAGATTTGTATGGACGTTTTTAGAAGCAAACATCAAAAACTTTTAGTTCCAGCCAGTGGAACTAGAACGTGTTAGTGATATGATCTGGGTGCATGTAGTTTTGAGAAGTCCTGAACAACAACAGGTGCTGAACTGAAACAAAAACAAAAGAGAAAAGGTTTGCCATCGTTTTTCCTGAAATATGATCCTGGACTGTCATGAAGAGGTGCAAGGAAACAACAACTGTGATGCAGCTACGGGTTTATTTACACGGAGCAGACAGGTAAACAGCATTTGGAGATAACTGAATATTGACACTGAAAACTGAGACTCCCAGCAACAGCGACAACACCATGGGCGTGCGCTTGTTGAAGGGGCGTGCCCGGGTCAGGACAACGGCCATGGCGACGACTACTGCTACGGAACGAACGGGAAGAGGGTGGAGGCGAGGAGGTTCTCACCCAGGACGAAGATGGCGAGGCGCTCGAGCTCGGGGACGACGGAGATGAAGAAGAGGAAGCAGACGTGCCGGCTCCAGGAAAAAGACGTGGTCGAAGAAGGCGTCCTGGAGCTGCTCCGGCTTCGTGAACTCGGCGAGGAGGAAGATGAGGCCACGTGGGCTCCATCCCCGCGCTCAGTACGGCGAACGACGACGAGGAACGACGGCGCGGCGGCGATCTTTCTCAGGCAAAACTCTGTAACTCAATATGAAATCTCCCTGGTGTTTTTCTCTGAAGCAGCGTTTCATGGAAGAGGGGATGGAAGAGTCAACGATGGCGGCGGGCAAGAGGAAGCAGGCAGCTAGGGTTGGGGGATTGATTTGGAGGGAGATTCCCAGTCTCTCCTCGTGCTCCACCTCACGTAGGACAGCCACAGGAGGAGGCTAACACTCACACTCAGGTTTGGTTTGGGCTGGGTTAGGTACAGTTTAGGATAGGATTCTGTTAGCACTTTTCTTCTTCCTTTTGCTTAATTCCTGTTTTTGAAATAAAACAGATTTTAAACTGTTTTGAATTTGGACAGAGGTGAGAGAGTAGCAATTACAACCATTGCCAAAAACTTTGATACCAAAAATAAAATAGTTTTGTTTATGAGTGCGGATTTTGTACACGTGGGTATGGGTAAGGAAGTAATCTGTACCGTCCAGAAGCAGGTTGCTTTGAGATCTGGAGAAAAGTAATGGAAGAGGAATTCATCTGTGTGCACGTCTTCCGTCGCGTGAGGCTGCTTTTCCCCAGCTTTTACTCCGGTCAACATAGAGATTCTATCCCAGACCAGACAACAGAACGACTGCCGCGGTCGTCACTGCTCACCTCTCCGGGACGCCATTTCCAAGCTCCCCTCAAGTTCCTCCGCCCAGGTTCTCGCTCTCGCCACCGACAAAAAATCAAGCTTTTTTCACCGCCGCCCACCTTGTGCGCTCGTGGCCGCCTCCTTCCTTTGCCCGCCGGTTCGGCTGCTTCGCGTTGAAGCTACCCCGCCTCCCATCCTCTCCGCAGGTGCAGTACGTCGTTGTCGGGTCTCCGTTTCTCCCCACTCCTCCTCTCCTTGCCTTGCTCAGCGAACGGAGGAGCGGACGATGTCGCGCGCGACGGGACGGGAGGAACAGAGTGCTCTCGCGCGAAGTGGCTTCTGGCCTTCAAGCTAGTCCTCATCGCGCCGCCTCCTACAAGTCCTGGATGCTCGTGCGCGAGCCCGGCCTTGTCATGTTGCTGCTGGCGCGGGAGCTGCTCACGCGCTCCGCCTCGGCCGCGGCGGGCTGGAAGAAGCAGCGCATAGAATAATGTCGCCGTCCAAGGCGAAGATGGCGAGGGTGCACGCGCTGTCCGCTTTGGTGGCGGACGCCGACGACATGCTCTTGCTGCTCGACCTGCCTGATTGGCGCTGGACCGCATGCTAGAGGAGTTGTTCCCAGTGTCGCTTGCCGCTATGGCATGCATCTGGTGGGGCTCAGAGACAGCTGCTCCATGGTCAGCCTCTGGGCAAGCCACGAAGGAAATGGGGTCGCGGCGGAGAGCTGGCCGAGACAAACGTTCGTGGTGCGTCGACTGGTCAGGCCATCAGGAAAATTGCCTGACGCCATCTCGCGTACCAGCGACGCCGTGGGCGGGGTGAGCTCGTGGAACAAAAATTGGATGTGGCCACGTCGGTGGTCGTACAATGCACCGGTGAGACGCTCTCCTAGGCTGACATGCTGGTGTCTCCCAGAAGTCGCCGCGGACAGGTGCAACACGGCCGTGCGGCCCGGCATGCTGTTCTTGGGTGGCGGCGGTTCACGACAGAGTAGAAGGCGGCCGGTAAAGAGGAATTTTGTCGGAGCAGCTTGCCAGCACAGCGGAAGCCACTGCGGTGGTGGGCAGCGCCGCTGCTGCGCGGAAGACTCGCCTGGCATCGCTGGAATAAGAAAAAGAGAAGAGAAGGTAGGGAAGTGGAGGCGACGGGAGAGATGAACTGAGAAAGGAGATGGAGAAAAAGCACGTCCCGAGAATCCCGTGTCGCTGTCCAGGGAATCTCGTGCAGTCTGACTGCCTGTATGCCATGTCTGCTGTAAGCAAATGCAAGACTAGTGCACAAGTGAATTCCTCTGACTTTTCTTTTCTCCGGATCTCAAAGCAACATGCAGCTCTGAACGGTAACGATTACTTCCTCACCCATACTTGTGTGTACAAAGTTATTTCCCTTTTGCTTATTTGGGTTTTTGTTAAAAGAATAGACAATGGGGTTTATATAGAAACCATATGAGAGGGAAAAGAAAATAGTTTTTATTTAGAAATAATTTTTATTTGATAAAATATTGTGGATGATGTGATGCATGATGCATGATGATGCATAAAAGGAAAAGAACAAACAAATCTAATAGGGGTGCTACCCGGGGTCGTTACATGCACTAACCCTCTAATGAGATTGTTTTGAGTTTGGTGTGAAGGAAGTTTTCAAGGATCAAGAGAGGAGGATGATATAATATGATCAAGAAGAGTGAAAAGTCTAAGCTTGGGGATGCCCCCGTGGTTCATCCCTGCATATTTCAAGAAGACTCAAGCATCTAAGCTTGGGGATGCCAAGGCATCCCCTTCTTCATCAACAACTTATCAGGTCACCTCTAGTGAAACTATATTTTTATTCCGTCACATCTTATGTGTTTTACTTGGAGCGTCTGTGTGCTTTTATTTCTGTTTATGTTTGAATAAAATCAGATCCTAGCATTCCTTGTGTGGGAGAAAGACACGCTCCGCTTTTTCCTATTGAACACCGGTGTTCTTAGTTTTACTTTTAATGTTCATGGCGAAAGTTGAAAGCCGCTTCATTTATTGCTATTTGTTTGGAAACAGAAAATGCTTCATGTGGTAATTGGTATATTGTTTTGAATAATTTGATACTTGGCAATTGTTTTGAGCTCTCAAGTAGATCATGTTTAAGCTCTTGCATCATGTGGTTTAAACCTATTTGTGGAGAACTACCGTAGAGGTTGTTGAAATTTGGTTTGCATGATTGGTCTCTCTAAAGTCTAGATATTTTCTGCTAAAAGTGTTTGAGCAACAAGGAAGACAGTGTAGAGTCTTATAATGCTTGCAATATGTTCTTATGTAACTTTTGCTGTACCGGTTCATACTTGTGTTTGCTTCAAACAACCTTGCTAGCCAAAGCCTTGTACTAAGAGGGAATGCTTCTCGTGCATCCAAAACCTTGAGCCAAAACCTATGCCATTTGTGTCCACCATAACTACCAACTATGTGGTATTTTTTCTGCCATTCCAAAGTAAATTGCTTGCGTGCTACCTTTAAAAAATTTATTCCTTGTCTTTGCAATACATAGCTCATGGGAAAGTACCCTAAAAACTATTGTAGTAAAGAATATGTCGCTTATATCTTAGTTCTTATAAGTAGCTTGTTGAGCGGTAACCATTTTTCTGGGGACGCCATCAACCTGTCACACCTTTGTTGAATATCATGTGAGTTTCTATGCATGTTCGTCTTGTCTAAAGTAAGGGAGATTTGCCATGAGTTAAATGGTTTGAGTATGCATATTGTTAGAGAAGAACTTTGGGCCTCCAACCAAAGCCATGTACCATGGTGGAAGTTTCAGCTTGGACATTAATCCTCAAATCTCTTATGAGAATATTATCTGTTGTTGAATGCTTAAAGCATAAAAGAGTTATCTATTTTTTATGTTGTCCCGGTATGGATGTCCTCAAGTTGAGATCTATCAAAAATGAGAAATCAAATGCGATATATCTCCTTGGACCTTTGTACAGGTGACATAGAGGTACCCCTTTGTGACACTTGGTTGAAACATATGTAATGCAATGATAATCCATGGAAATCCGAGCTAATTAGGACAAGGTGCGAGCACTATTGGTATTCGATGCATGAGGCTTGCAACTTATAGGATGTTTTATGCATAACACATATGAATTATTACTACCGTTGACAAAATTGTTTCCATGTTTTCAAAATAAAAGCTCTAGCACATGAGTAATCCCTGCTTCCTTCTGCGAAGGGCCTTTATTTTACTTTATGTTGAGTCAGTTTACCTACTTCTTTCCATCTTAGAAGCAAACACTTGCATGTGTCAACTGTGTGCATTGATTCTTACATACTTGCTTATTTGCACTCATCATATTACTTTGTGTTGACAATTATCCATGAGATATACATGTTGAAAGTTGAAAGCAACTGCTGAAACTTAAATCTTCCTCTGTGTTTCTTCAAAACCTTCTATTAAGAATCTATTGTTTTATGAGTTAACTCTTATGCAAGACTTGTTGATGCTTATCTTGAAAGTACTATTCATTAAAAGTATTTGCTATATGATTCAGTTGTTTAGTCATTATCTTTACCATTGCTTTGAATCACTTCATTCATCTCATATGCTTTACAATAGTATTGATCAAGATTATGATGGTAGCATGTCACTTCAGAAATTATCCTTTTTATCGTTTACCTACTCGAGGGCGAGTAGGAACTAAGCTTGGGGATGCTTGATACGTCTCAAGCGTATCTATAATTTCTTATGTTCCATGCTAGTTTTATGACAATACTCACGTGTTTTATATACACTTTATATCATTTTTATGAATTTTCCGGCACTAACCTATTAACAAGATGCCGAAGCGCTCGCCTCGTTTTTTTCTGTTGTTTTTGGTTTCAGAAATCCTACACAGGAAATATTCTCGGAATTGGACGAAACAAAACCCACGGTCTTATTTTCCACGGAGCCTTCCAAAACACTGAAGAGGAGACGAAGAGGGGCCACAAGGAGGCCACACCATAGGGGGGCGCGGCCCAACCCCTGGCCGCGCCGCCATATGGGGTGGGCCCCTCAGGCGTCCCCCGACTCTGCCCCTTCGCCTATATAATCCTTTCGTCGCGAAAACCCTAGTACCGAGAGCCACGATACGAGAAAAGTTACTGAGACGCCGTCGCCGCCAATCCCATCTCGGGGGATTCTGAAGATCGCCTCCGGCACCCTGCCGGAGAGGGGAATCATCACCGGAGGGCTCTACATCACCATGCCCGCCTCCGGACTGATGTGTGAGTAGTTCATCCTTGGACTATGGGTCCATAACAGTAGCTAGATGGTTGTCTTCTCCTATTGTGCTATCATGTTTAGATCTTGTGAGCTGCCTATCATGATCAAGATCATCTATTAGTAATGCTACATGTTGTGTTTATTGGGATCCGATGAATATGGAATACTATGTCAAGTTGATTATCGATCTATCATATATGTGTTGTTTATGATCTTGCATGCTCTCCGTTGCTAGTAGAGGCTCTGGCTAAGTTGATACTTGTAACTCCAAGAGGGAGTATTTATGCTCGATAGTGGGTTCATGCCTCCATTGAATCTGGGACAGTGACAGAAAGTTCTAAGGTTGTGGATGTGCTGTTGCCACTAGGGATAAAACATCAATGCTTTGTCTAAGGATATTTGTGTTGTTTACATTACGCACACTACTTCATGCAATTGTCTGTTGTTTGCCACTCAATACTGGAAGGGGTGCGGATGCTAACCCGAAGGTGGACTTTTTAGGCATAGATGCATGCTGGATAGCGGTCTATGTTCTTTGTCGTAATACCCTAAGTAAATCTCATAGTAGTCATCATGATATGTATGTGCATTGTTATGCCCTCTCTATTTGTCAATTGCCCAAGTTAATTTGTTCACCCAACATGTTATTTATCTTATTGGAGAGAGACCACTAGTGAACTGTGGACCTCGGTCCATTCTTTTACATCTGAAATACAACCTACTGCAATCATTGTTCTCTATTGTTCTTTGCAAGCAAACATCATTCTCCACACCATACGTTTAATCCTTTGTTTACAGCAAGCTGGTGAGATTGACAACCTCACTGTTAAGTTGGGGCAAAGTATCTTGATTGTGTTGTGCGGGTTCCACGTTGGCGCCGGAATCTCTGGTGTTGCGCCGCACTACACTCCTTCACCAACAACCTTCACGTGGCCTTCATCTCCTACTGGTTCGATAAACCTTGGTTTCTTACTGAGGGAAAACTTGCTGTTGTACGCATCATACCTTCCTCTTGGGGTTCCCAACGGACGTGTGCTTTACCGTCACAAGGAGCAACTTCCTGGCGCCGTTGCAAGAACCGTCACGCGCTAGCAGCATCGAGCAGGTTCCTCAACGTTTCAAACGTGGCATGAGATCGAAAGAAAAAGGCAAGTGATCAAATATTAGGAGCCAAAAATAATTCAAGAAAAGAAACTTGATAGTACATAGAGGATGATATGCGGGTCCCATTTAGCAGCAGCGGTATCACCGTTTGTGAGGTGGCACGGGATCGAAAGAAAAAGGCAAGTGACCAAATATCAGGTGCGAAAAAAATCCAAGAAAAGAAACTTTTATTGTACATAGAGGATGACATGCGGGTCCCATTTAGCAGCGGCGGTATCTCCGTTTGAGAGGCAGCATGGGATCGAAAGAAAAAGGCAAGTGACCAAATATCAGATGCCAAAAAAATCCAAGAAAAGAAAGTTTTATAGTACATAGAGGATGACATGTGATACGTCCAAAACGTATCTACTTTCCCGAACACTTTTGCTATTGTTTTGCCTCTAATTTGTGTATTTTGGATGCAACTAACACGGACTAACGCTGTTTTCAGCAGAAGCGTTTACAGTGTCTCGTTTTTGTGCAGAAATCCAACTTTCAGGAAAATCCTCGGAATTTATGCGAAAGGTCTTATTTTTCCAGAAGATTGACGGAGCCAGAAGGGCGAGCCAGGTGGAGGCCCGAGGGCCCCACACACTAGGGTGGCGCGGCCCAGGAGGGGGGCGCGCGGCCCTAGCGTGTGGCCCCCTCGGCCGGCCTCCGACGCCCTCCTTTGGACTACTTAACGCCTTCGACCTAAAAACGCACGGAGAGAAGTCGAAGTCGCCAGAAACCCTCCAGAACGCCGCCACATCGCGAAACTCCGTCTCGGGACCAGAAACTCCGTTCTGGCACTCCGCCGGGACGGGGAATTGGAGGAGATCATCGCCATCATCACCACCGACGCCTCTCCATCGACCAGCCATGTTTCCCCCATCCATGTGTGAGTAATTCCCCCGCTGTAGGCTGAAGGGGATGGTAGGGATTGGATGAGATTGGTCATGTAATAGCATAAGATTATTAGGGCATAGTGCCTAGTGTCCGTAATTTGTACTTTGATGATATTGTTGCAACTTGTTATGCTTAATGCTTGTCACTAGGGCCCGAGTGCCATGATCTCAGATCTGAACATGTTATCAATTCATGATGATATTCATTGCTTTATGATCTTACCTGCAAGTTGTATACACATGTCGCTGTCCGGAACCAAAGGCCCCGAAGTGACAGAAATCGGGACAACCGGAGGGGATGGCGGTGATGTGAGGATCACATGTGTTCACGGAGTGTTAATGCTTTGCTCCGGTGCTCTATTAAAAGGAGTACCTTAATTTCCAGTAGATTCCCTAGAGGCCCGGCTGCCACCGGCTGGTAGGACAAAAGATGTTGTGCAAGTTTCTCATTGCGAGCATGTACGACTAAATATGGAACACATACCTATGGATTGCTTTGTACTTGGACACCGTTTTATTATTATCTGCAAATGCTCTGCTTTGATTGTTACATGAGTTTCTCTCATCCATGCAACGCCCAAATCGAACAAGAAAATGAAAAGTGTTTTTGGTCTTTTTGTGTTTTAGGAAAGAAACAAAGCAAAAACAAGAAAAGTCACATAAACACAAAGCAGCAGGAATTCGTCAAACTTGACAACAGTACAGTAATCGATTTTTAAGAAATTCTTCCGTTGCCCAAATCGAAAAGTGTTCAACTAATGAAAGTTAGATAACAACCTGGGGAACATGCACAAAAATTGGCTTCGCAAAATAATGCTCTGGCTGTTTTTGACAATTTTTTTGCTAACAGTCCAGAATCTGTTTTCAATCAGCACTTCCCCAAATATCATCTCCCTCTTATTAGAAAACCACTTAAAGAAGCAAAACAAGTATATACAAGTATCCAGCAATCATAATATGCAAAGAATGAGTGATGCCGGTATACCTCCCCCAAAGCTTAGGCTTTTGGCCTAAATGGAGATCAATCCCATGGTGCCCATGAAGTAGCACCTCCGTAGTACGACGCAGATGGATCATATTCCGGGTATGTGCTAGAAGAAGCACCCGGATACGTGACGGTGTAGTCGTAGGAGGGCTCGGCGTCCTCGGAGTCATGCTGCTGGTGGAAGCCTTGTATCTTCATTTTCTCATCCACCTCCTCCTTAGAGCGCGACCATGGTTTCCTGTCAACACTGAACAAATCTGGCTGTGGCAAAGGGATTTCCCTCTCATCCCCGTCAGCAAACAACATTCTATAGACCATATTATCTGAACTAGAGTCAGCTGTAACAAATTGATGACTCTTCATAGCAATAATATCAAGCCTTATAGGAGTTAATGGCACATCAGTAGGGTCAAGAGGAAATTTTAGATGTGCTAAAATGCGTGATGCATTAATTCCTCAAAAAATAGGCCCCTTGCTAGACAAGCGGCGAGCAATAAGAGCACCAAGATGATAAGGTGTCTCTCCAGTGAGTGCAACAATTAAGAAAGCAAGATGATAGCTAGAAATATTGCTAGTGTTCTCCCTACCAAGAATGCTAGTAGCAAGGTAATAAGCAAAATACTTAATGGCGGGGAGTTGGATATTTCTTATCTTGCCACGCTGAATGGTGCGGCAATCATCGTTGGTGATCTCTCGATAGAGCTCAAGCAAAGCCCTGGGATTGTCCTCGATCCTCTTTGCTGTACCTACAGGGGCAATACCCAATGCAGCACAAAAATCTTTCAACTTCATAGTAATAGCCTTACCATAGATCTTGAATGCAACTGTCGGGTGGAAGTGCTTGTTGTTGAACTTAAAGCTCTCCACAAAGATTTTAGTGAGCATATAGTATTGCTCCCTTTCATCTTCCATATAGGTGGTTAAACCCGCCTTACCAACGAGGGTCAAGAAATCATCCAGCAACCCTGCATTACTCAAAAATTTATAACACGGGAAAGATGAAGCGTTAGGGACTCCAGTGTCCTCTTCGGGCTCGAAGCTTGGCGCGATGACATCCTCATTATAGGATTTCCTGAATCGAGTAGCGGTCCTAGAGGGCCTTCCAGTGCTTGTAGTCTCTCTCTCAAACACTTCTCCAAAGTTATAATTATCCATCTCCCTTTTCTGAAATTTTTCAACAATCATTATAAAATTTTATTTGGTGACATATAATTGAGGGAAACTACTATAGGAACTTGCTAGAGTACTAATCATGCATCAAAACTAGTTTTTGCAACTTAGAACAAGCATGCAAGCTCACTAAACATGTTACCTACAGCAGCAAAATATTCAAGATATACTCAACCAAACAAAATTCTACTTGGATAATCGGAGGAGTCACATACCAAGGAGCAAATGTGCCAAATTTCAGGAAGAAATCTGGGCTGAGCAAAGAGATCGAAAAATCTAGAGTTCTTGAGCAGAAACGCGAGTGGGAGGAAACTGGTGCGAGCTTTTTCGGGATAGAGAAGAGAATGGGAGGAAGAGATGAAGTGGTGGGGTAAAGGGGGGCCCACACGCCAGGGTGGCGCGTCCCCCTTGCTGGCCGCGCCAGCCTGTGGAGTGCCACCCTGGGGTGCCCCACTGGTCATCCCCAGGTGCTCCCAGGTGCATCTTCGAAAAATAGGACCAACGGTATAATTTTTGTGAATTTTTGAAAACTTTGAAAAATGCACATTTCTGGGTATTAATTTTATTATTACTGGGCAGGAAAAGATTTTTGAAATCTCTATACAACTAAAGAACTTTGCAAAACAAAAGTGCTACAGCAAATAGAACAAGTGGAGGAAGAAAGAGATGATGTTTAACTTCTCTATGCATATAAAATGAATTTGTTAACAAGGTTGATCAAGTCTTGCCACCAAATAAATTTTACATAACATATGAAGAAATAAACCTCAAATCAATCATGTTACCTTGTATTGAATTGATATGGATCCAATCATAAGATTTTGATATCCTTCTTTAGGCTCATATATAGGACAATCAATAGTCCCAACTTTGATAGTTCTCACATTAGAAATAGTATTAACTCCACATACTTTATCAATCCTCTTGGGGAAATAGACGGTATGTTCCTTATCATCAACATTGAAAGTAACCTTCCCTTTATTGCAATCAATAACAGTCCCTGCAGTGTTAAGAAAAGGTCTCCCAAGAATAATAGACATATTATCATCTTCAGGCATTTCCAACACAACAAAATCAGTTAATATCAAGCAATTAGTAGTAACTTGAACAGGAACATCCTCACATATACCAACAGGAATAGCAGTAGATTTATCAGCCATTTGCAAAGATATATCAGTAGGTATCAACTTATCTAAATAAAGTCTCTTGTAAAGATAAAAAGGCATAACACTAACACCGGCTCCCAAATCACATAGAGCAGTTCTAACATAATTATTCTTAATAGAGCAAGGAATGGTCGGTATACCTGGATCGCCCAACTTCTTTGGAACTTTACCATTGAAAGAGTAATTAGCAAGCATAGTGGAAATCTCCTCAGTAGGAATTTTCCTTTTGTTAGTGACAATATCTTTCATGTACTTGGAATAAGGAGGCAATTTAATAGCATCAGTCAAAGGGATTTGCAAGAATAAAGGTTTCATCCAATCGCAAAATTTATTATAGTGTTCTTCTTCCTTTGATTTTAGTTTCTTAGCAGGAAAAGGCATTTGCTTTTGAACCCACGGCTCTCTTTCATTACCATGTTTCTTAGCAATAAAATCTTCTTTAGTATACTTTTTATTTTTAGCATGCTTTTCAGGTTCATCTTCAACCTCTTCTTTATCAGAAGCATCATTCTTATCATTATATTTATCATGTTCATTACCACTTTCAGTTTCAGCATCAGAAATAGAAATACTATTAGGATCATTAACAGGTTCAGAGGATTCTACAACATTTTTATGTTTCTTCTTCTTTTCCTTCGAAGGTGCACTAATTTCTTTAGTTCGTTGAGAATCTTGTTCAACTCTTTTAGGATGCCCTTCAGGATATAGAGGATCCTGAGTAGAAACACCGCCTCTAGTTGTTACTTCATAAGCATGTTTTTCTTTAGTATTATTTTTCAACAAGTCATTTTGCACTTTAGTGAGTTGATCAATTTGAGTTTGAATCATATGAAAATGTTTAACAATCATCTTAACATCATTGGAGGTTCTCTCCACAATATCATGCAATTCACTAATAGCTTGAGAATTTTCCATCAGATGATTCTCTACTCTCATATTAAAATTTTCTTGCTTAACAATATAATTATCAAACTCATCTAAGCATTGAGCAGGAGGTTTTGAATACGGAATATCTTCCCTAGTAAAGCGTTGAAGGGAGTTTACCTCAATCATGGATGAAGGGGGAATTATCTCGCATAAATCTTTTATGGGAGGTAAGTTTTTCACATCTTCGGATTTAATACCTTTCTCCTTAAGAGACTTCTTGGCTTCCCTCATATCTTCATCATTTAATTTAATCAAACCCCTCTTCTTCAATATTGGTGTCGGAGTTGGTTCAGGTGTAGTCCAATCATCATGATTCCGGCCTATTTTAGCCAATAATTCTTCAGCTTCGTCTGGAGTTCTTTTCCTGAAAACACAACCAGCACAACTATCCAAATATGCCCTAGACTCAACGGTTAGTCCACTATAGAATATATCAAGTAAATCATGCTTTTCCAAATCATGTCCAGGTCGAGCTCTGATAAGAGAACAAAATCTTGCCCAAGCTTCAGGAAATTTCTCTCCATCTTCCTGGTCAAAGCTATAAATTTTCTGTAAAGCAGCCTGTTGAGCACTAGCAGGAAAGTATTTTCGAAAGAAAACATTAAGCAAATCACCTGGACTTTTAATAGAACCAGGAGGCAAATTATTATACCAAGTTTTGGCATCATCCTTTAATGAGAAAGGAAAAATTTTAGCATCAAAATAAGTACGCATCTTGACATCATCAGAAAACAAGCTACTCATAGAAGAAAGTTCATTCATATGTTCTACAACACTTTCTTTTTCAGTGCCACAAAAGGGTGCTTTCTCTACAATAGCTATATGAGATAGATCAAGAGAAAAATCATAATCTTTATCCTTAATGTTTATAGGAGATGTGGCAAATTTAGGATCAGGAGATAACTTATATCTAACAGTACGTTGTGCGAGAAACTTTTTAATTTTTCTTGCATCAGTAATAGCATTGCATTTATCAATAAAATCAGCATTAAGCTCCACATAATCCTCATCAGGATCATCACTAGAATAATCAACAGACTCAGGTGAACTAACAGGTGTAACAGCATTTTCATCAGGAGTTTCAGTATTTTCAATTTGTCTAGACCTAGCAATTGTAGCATCTAGAAAAGATCCCAATGAACCACTATCATCAAGCACAGCAGAAACATTATCAATATTATAAGAGTTTTCAGATTCAGCAGAAGTACCAGCAAGTGAAGCTTGCGGCGGTGAAACAAGTTGACTTATCACAGATGGTGAATCAAGAGCAGCAGAGGTACTCAGAGTTGTACCTTTTCTTGTAGTGGATGGTAATATGGCGACTTTAGGATCGCGAGATTTACCCATGATGGAGAATTTGCAGCGAGCAATATCAATCCAAGTGAACTTCCAAATAAGGCTATGCTCCCCGGCAACGGCGCCAGAAAATAGTCTTGATAACCCACAAGTATAGGGGATCGCAACAGTCTTCGAGGGAAGTAAAACCCAATTTATTGATTCGACACAAGGGGAGACAAAGAATACTTGAAAGCCTTAACAGCGGAGTTGTCAATTCAGCTGCACCTGGAAACAGACTTGCTCGCAAGAGTTTATCAGTAGTAACAGTTTATAGCAGTAGCAGTAGTGAAATAACAACAACAGAGTAACAGAGACAACAGTAGTGATTTTAGTAAACAGCAGGATTAAAATACTGTAGGCACATGGATGGATGAACGGGCGTTGCATGGATGAGAGAAACTCATGTAACAATCAAAGCAGGGCATTTGCAGATAATAATAAAACGGTGTCCAAGTACAAAGCAATCCATAGGCATGTGTTCCGTATATAGTTGTACGTGCTCGCAATGAGAAACTTGCACAACATCTTTTGTCCTACCAGCCGGTGGCAGCCGGGCCTCTAGGGAATCTACTGGAAATTAAGGTACTCCTTTTAATAGAGCACCGGAGCAAAGAATTAACACTCCGTGAACACATGTGATCCTCACATCACCGCCATCCCCTCCGGTTGTCCCGATTTCTGTCACTTCGGGGCCTTTGGTTCCGGACAGCGACATGTGTATACAACTTGCAGGTAAGATCATAAAGAAATGAATATCATCATGAATTGATAACATGTTCAGATCTGAGATCATGGCACTCGGGCCCTAGTGACAAGCATTAAGCATAACAAGTTGCAACAATATCATCAAAGTACCAATTACGGACACTAGGCACTATGCCCTAACAATCTTATGCTATTACATGACCAATCTCATCCAATCCCTACCATCCCCTTCAGCCTACAGCGGGGGAATTACTCACACATGGATGGGGGAAACATGGCTGGTCGATGGAGAGGCGTCGGTGGTGATGATGGCGATGATCTCCTCCAATTCCCCGTCCCGACGGAGTGCCAGAACAGAGTTTCTGGTGCCGAGATGGAGTTTCGCGATGTGGCGGCGTTCTGGAGGGTTTCTGGCGACTTCCACTTCTCCCCGTGCGTTTTTAGGTCGAAGGCGTTAAGTAGTCCAAAGGAGGGCATCGGAGGCCGGCCGAGGGGGCCACACGCTAGGGCCGCGCGCCCCCCTCCTGGGCCGCGCCACCCTAGTGTGTGGGGCCCTCGGGCCTCCACCTGGCTCGCCCTTCTGGCTCTGTCAATCTTCTTGAAAAATAAGACCTTTCGCATAAATTCCGAGGATTTTCCTGAAAGTTGGATTTCTGCACAAAAACGAGACACCAGAACAGTTCTGCTGAAAACAGCGTTAGTATGTGTTAGTTGCATCCAAAATACACAAATTAGAGGCAAAACAATAGCAAAAGTGTTCGGGAAAGTAGATACGTTTTGGACGTATCACCCGTCATCCATCCCTGTGCATACAGTATTTTAATATTGTTGTTTACTAAAATCACTACTGCTATCTGTGTTACTCTGCTGCTGTTATTTCACTACTGCTACTGCTAAAAACTGTTACTACTGATAAAATCTTGCGAGCAAGTCTGTTTCTAGGTGCAGCTGAATTGACAACTCCGATGTTAAAGCTTTCAAGTATTCTTTGTCTCCCCTTGTGTCAAATCAATAAATTGGGTTTTACTTCCCGCGAAGACTGTTGCGATCCCCTATACTTGTGGGTCATCAAGACTATTTTCTGGCGCCGTTGCCGGGGACCTGAAGAAAAGTTACACCCCAGAGATTGCCAACTCCCACGGCAACAGCTTAGTTTCTGGCGCCGTTGCCGGGGAGCATAGCTTTATTTGGAAGTTCACTTGGATTGATATTGTTCGCTGCAAATTCTCCATCATGGGTAAATCTCGTGATCCTAAAGTCGCCATATTACCATCCACTACTAGAAAAGGTACAACTCTGAGTACCTCTGCTGCTCTTGATTCACCGTCTGTGATGAGTCAACTTGTTTCACCGCCGCAAGCTTCACTTGCTGGTACTTCTGTTGAATCTGAAAACTCTTATAATATTGATAATGTTTCTGCTGTGCTTGATGATAGTGGTTCATTGGGATCTTTTCTAGATGCTACAATTGCTAGGTCTAGACAAATTGAAAATACCGAAACTCCTGATGAAAATGCTGCTACACCTGTTAGTTCACCTGAGTCTGTTGATTATTCTAGTGATGATCCTGATGAGGATTATGTGGAGCTTAATGCTGATTTTATTGATAAATGCAATGCTATTACTGATGCAAGAAAAATTAAAAAGTTTCTCGCACAACGTACTGTTAGATATAAGTTATCTCCTGATCCTAAATTTGCCACATCTCCCATAAACATTAAGGATAAAGATTATGATTTTTCTCTTGATCTATCTCATATAGCTATTGTTGAGAAAACACCCTTTAGTGGTACTGAAAAAGAAAGTGCTGTAGAACACATGATTGAGCTGTCTACTCTGAGTAGCTTGTTTTCTGATGATATCAAGATGCGTACTTATTTTGTTGCTAAATTTTTTTCCTTTCTCATTAAAGGATGATGCTAAAACTTGGTATAATAATTTGCCTGGTTCTATTAAAAGTCCAACTGATTTGCGTGTTGTTTTTTCTTTCGAAAATAATTTCCTGCTAGTGCTCAACATATTGCTTTGCAGAGAATTTATAATTTTGACCAGGAAGATGGAGAGAAATTGCCTGAAGCTTGGGCAAGATTTTGCTCTCTTATCAGAGCTCGACCTGAACATGATCTGGAAAAGAATGATCTACTTGATATATTTTATAGTGGACTAACCATTGAGTCTAGGGCATATTTGGATAGTTGTGCTGGTTGTGTTTTCAGGAAAAGAACTCCAGACGAAGCTGAAAAATTATTGGCTAAAATAGGCCGGAATCATGATGATTGGATTACACCTGAACCAACCCCGACACCAATATTGAAGAAGAGGGGTATGATTAAATTAAATGATGAAGATATGAGGGAAGCCAAGAAATCTTTAAGGAGAAAGGTATTAAATCCGAAGATGTGAAAAACTTACCTCCCATAGAAGATTTGTGCAAGATAATTCCCCCTTCATCCATGATTGAGGTAAACTCCCTTCAACGCTTTACTAGGGAAGATATTCCGTATTCAAAACCTCCTGCTCAATGCTTAGATGAGTTTGATAATTATATTGTTAAGTAAGAAAATTTTAATATGAGAGTAGAGAATCATCTGATGGAAAATTCTTAAGCTATTAGTGAATTGCATGATATTGTGGAGAGAACCTCCAATGATGTTAAGATGATTGTTAAACATTTTCATATGATTCAAACTCGAATTGTGTTATCACCAGAATTTGACCAAGTCAGAGGTGGGCCGCGATCAGAGATGGGTTTGAAGATTATATATTGAAGAATGTACGTGAATCGGCCTTGTTTAGCAAGTTTGGGCTAGTTTGCCCTTGTATCTGTAACATAGTAGGATACGTGTCGATGAAGTTAGAGTTGGGCCCATGCCCGGTTGGGACTATTCCCACGATTAGAGAGTCTACGGACTATAAATATGTATCTAGGGTTTATGGAATAAACAACAACCAACGTTCACCCAACAAATCAATCTCGGCGCATCGCCAACTCCTTCGTCTCGAGGGTTTCTACCGGTAAGCGACATGCTGCCTAGATCGCATCTTGCGATCTAGGCAGCACAAGCTCCACGTTGTTCATGCGTTGCTCGTACTGAAGCCTTTTTGATGGCGAGCAACGTAGTTATCATAGATGTGTTAGGGTTAGCATAGTTCTCCGTATCATATGCTTGCGTAGTGCAACCCCTAGCATATCTCGCCGCCCTTACACCTATCTCAGGTGTGGGGGCGGCACCCCGCTTGATCATGATTTAGTAGATTCGATCCGTTACGGTTGCTCCTTGATTCTTCAAGGATTAGTTTAATATCTGCAATAGTTAGGCCTTATAAGGGGCTGGAGGATCCAGCGGCACGTAGGGTGTCGTTCGCAAGTCCTAGACAGGATGTTCCGGGGATCAACCTCGTGTTGGTTTTTAGGCCTTGTCTAGGATCGGCTTACGATCACCGTGCGTGGCCGCGAGGCCCAATCCTGAGTAGGATGTTCCGATTATGCGGTGAAAACCCCAAATCGTCGTAGATCTTATTAGCTCTATCTTGATCAAGCAGGACCACCATATATTCGTGCACCTCGTACGAATCATGGGTGGATCGGCTCCCATGAGCCGATTCACAGGATAACCTGAGAGCCGATCGAGGCTCGTATTTAATGTTTACGTGTATGCCATGCAGGAAACTAAGCGAGGCATCTCCATCACCTTCCTGACCAGGTATAGGTCAGGTGGCACGCCCTAGCATCAGCATCGGACGTGTGACCAGAAAGCTTTGCGGGCCGTCACTCGGAGGGACCAGGGCCAGCCGAAGCCCTAAGTTGTTCCCGGCTCTACTGTGTTGCCTGTCGCTACCCGCCGGTGGGTTTCTGACGACAACAAATTGATCAACTCACTAAAGTGCAAAATGACTTGTTGAAAAATAATACTAAAGAAAAACATGCTTATGAAGTAACAACTAGAGGCGGTGTTTCTAGTCAGGATCCTCTATATCCTGAAGGGCATCCTAAAAGAGTTGAACAAGATTCTCAACGAACTAAAGAAATTAGTGCACCTTCGAAGAAAACGAAGAAGAAACATAAAAATGTTGTAGAATCCTCTGAACCTGTTAATGATCCTAATAGTATTTCTATTTCTGATGCTGAAACTGAAAGTGGTAATGAACATGATAAATATAATGATAAGAATGATGCTTCTGATAAAGAAGAGGTTGAAGATGAACCTGAAAAGCATGCTAAAAATAAAAAGTATACTAAAGAAGATTTTATTGCTAAGAAACATGGTAATGAAAGAGAGCCGTGGGTTCAAAAGCAAATGCCTTTTCCTGCTAAGAAACTAAAATCAAAGGAAGAAGAACACTATAATAAATTTTGCGATTGGATGAAACCTTTATTCTTGCAAATCCCTTTGACTGATGCTATTAAATTGCCTCCTTATTCCAAGTACATGAAAGATATTGTCACTAACAAAAGGAAAATTCCTACTGAGGAGATTTCCACTATGCTTGCTAATTACTCTTTCAATGGTAAAGTTCCAAAGAAGTTGGGCGATCCAGGTATACCGACCATTCCTTGTTCTATAAAGAATAATTATGTTAGAACTGCTCTATGTGATTTGGGAGCCGGTGTTAGTGTTATGCCTTTTTCTCTTTACAAGAGACTTGATTTAGATAAGTTGATACCTACTGATATATCTTTGCAAATGGCTGATAAATCTACTGCTATTCCTGTTGGTATATGTGAGGATGTTCCTGTTCAAGTTACTACTAATTGCTTGATATTAACTGATTTTGTTGTGTTGGAAATGCCTGAAGATGATAATATGTCTATTATTCTTGGGAGACCTTTTCTCAACACCGCAGGGGCTGTTATTGATTGCAATAAAGGGAAGGTTACTTTCAATGTCGATGATAAGGAATATACCGTCTATTTCTCCAAGAGGATTGATAAAGTATGTGGAGTTAATACTATTTCTAATGTGAGAACTATCAAAGTTGGGACTATTGATTGTCCTATATATGAGCCTAAAGAAAGATATCAAAATCTTATGATTGGATCCATATCAATTCAATACAAGGTAACATGATTGATTTGAGGTTTATTTCTTCATATGTTATGTAAAATTTATTTGGTGGCAAGACTTGATCAACCTTGTTAACAAATTCATTTTATATGCATAGAGGAGTTAAACATCATCTCTTTCTTCCTCCACTTGTTCTATTTGCTGTAGCACTTTTGTTTTGCAAAGTTCTTTAGTTGTATAGAGATTTCAAAAATCTTTTCCTGCCCAGTAATAATAAAATTAATACCCAGAAATGTGCATTTTTCAAAGTTTTCAAAAATTCACAAAAATTATACCGTTGGTCCTATTTTTTCGAAGACGCACCTGGGAGCACCTGGGGATGACCAGTGGGGCACCCCAGGGTGCCACCCCATAGGCTGGCGCGGCCAGCAAGGGGGGCGCGCCACCCTGGCGTGTGGGCCCCCCTTTACTCCACCACTTCATCTCTTCCTCCCATTCTCTTCTCTCTCCCGAAAAAGCTCGCACCAGTTTCCTCCCACTCGCGTTTCTGATCAATAACTGCAGATTTTTCGATCTCTTTGCTCAGCCCAGATTTCTTCCTGAAATTTGGCACATTTGCTCCTTGGTATGTGACTCCTCCGATTACCCAAGTAGTATTTTGTTTGGTTGAGTATATCTTGAATATTTTGCTGCTGTAGGTAACATGTTTAATGAGCTTGCATGCTTGTTCTAAGTTGTAGAAACTAGTTTTGATGCATGATTAGTACTCTAGCAAGTTCCTATAGTAGTTTCCTTCAATTATATGTCACCAAATCAAATTTTATAATGTTTGTTGAAAAATTTCAGAAAATGGAGTGGAATAGACATCAACTAAACCAACAAGAATTGGAGGTGCAACAAGTCATGCGAGTTCACCGGGAAGAGGGAGTATACCCCTCTTACTACCCGTGCACAGATTTTATGAGAAGTGGAGGAATCTTGCGAGATGTTCAAGATCTAATTTCTCGTGCAGGATTGGATGATTGTTGTTGATGAACCATGCCAATATGCAAAACTTACTATGTCCGTAGTGCAGGATTTTGAATTCAATTGGTCTCAATCTAACCCCATGGTTCGGTCAAAATTTATAATAAAACTGTCAACTTGCCTTTCAATGATTTTTGTGCAGCCATTAGAGTGCCGCAATGGGGATCGTGCGAGAAGATGAGGGGATTGCCGCAAGAGCTCTTGAATCTCTACAAGATGATTTGTCATGGAAGAAGCTTCTCAGAGGATAGTGGTAAAATCAGTAGTATTCAACACCCAGCTATTCGTTACTTTGCTTATTTCATCACCAAGTGCGTTCTTGCTAGAAAGAATGGAAGTAAGTTATCTATCCAGGATTTAGCCTTCCTAGCTGCTGCATTACAAGGTGATAAGACTTATAATTTGGGTGCTTTGATAGCCTATAGACTTGCTACTAACCGTGAGAAGGGAGGAATTTGTGGAGGTCTCATCGCCTCCCGTTTATTAGCTATGCATGGTGTAGAACCTCACCATCTTGATATTCCGCTCTCCATAGAGAAACTTGACATAGTCTCCATGATTAAACATGAATTTGTTTCTGATTCATCTAATTTGAGTAACCTGTCTTACAAGATAACATTTTACAAGAAAAATTAGAGAACAACTAAGAAAACTGAAAAACTAGTAGGATTGCTTGCACCTGTTCTGTTTAACTTTGATTCCAGGAAGGATTGGTCAGTCACAGAAGGTGAACTGAATGCATACTTGGAGGGAGATGGGCATTATGCAAGAGGCAGCACGGAGGAGGCCGAGGAACACCTCAACTCGTCATCCGATGCAGCAAGTTCTTCGCATCAACATTTTGGGCATGTGGAGCCTTCACCCTTTTCTTCTGCACCGGGACCTTATTATGACTACGCCATGTATGATCCACCGGCGTGGAACCCTGACCCTCGCCGGGGTTGATCTCCACTTAGGACAAAAGCCTAAGCTTGGGGGGAGGTATACCGGCATCACTCATTCATTGCATATTATAGTTGCTGGATACTTGTATATACTTGTTTTGCTTCTTAAAGTGGTTTTCTAATGAGAGGGAGATGATATTTGGGGAAGTGTTGCCTGAAAACTAATTCTGGACTGTTACCATAAAAATTCTCAAAAACAGCCAGAACGTTATTTTGCGAAGCCAATTTTTGTGCATGTTCCCCAGGTTGTTATCTAACTTTCATTAGTTGAACACTTTTCGATTTGGGCAGCGGAAGAAGTTCTTAAAAATCTATTACTGTACTGCTGTCAAGTTTGACGAATTCCTGCTGCTTTGTGTTTATGTGACTTTTCTAGTTTTCATTTTCTTGTTTTTGCTTTTTTCTTTCCTAAAACACAAAAAGACCAAAAATATTTCAGTTGTTTCTCTTCACCATTTGCTTATTTTGGTTTCTTGCTTTTATTTTGCTTTATTTGCTATCTTTGGTTTGCTATAAGAAAATCCAAAAAGATTTTACTTTGTTTGCTTGTTTCCTTTTGTTCTTGTTTCCAATTCGAAACACCAAAAATATTTGCTATTCTTCTTTGGTTTTGTAAAGTTCATTATGAGTTCAATGGTCTTCGGTGGCTGGAGCGTGGTTTTCATTCCATATTATTCAAGCTACACAAGTGAAAGGGAATAATGACGATCTACGACAATTCGACTGTGGTGAGAGGCTGGTATGAACTCTATTTGTTTTCATTTTTGTACATATACTCATCCATGTGAGCATGCTTAGTTGGTTCATGTGAGGTATATGTCATTTAAAGAAAGTCTAGTAGTTCATGATCTCTCATGATTAGCACCAATTTATTAATATGAGTAGCTGATACGTCTCAAACGTATCTATAATTTGTTATGTTCCATGCTACTTTTATGATGATGCTCACATGTTTTATACACATTATATGTCATTATTATGCATTTTCCGGCACTAACCTATTAACGAGATGCCGAAGAGCCAGTTGCTGTTTTCTGCTGTTTTTGGTTTCAGAAATCCTAGTAAGGAAATATTCTCGGAATTGGACGAAATCAAAACCCAGGTTCCTATTTTTCCACGAAGCTTCCAGAACACCGGAGGAGATACGAAGTGGGGCCACGAGGTGGCGCCACACTAAGGTGGCGCGTCCAAGGGGGGGCCCGCGCCGCCCTGTTGTGTGGCCCCCTCGTGAGCCCCCCTGACCTACCCTTCCGCCTACAAATAGCCTTCGTCGCGAAACCCCCAGAAGAGAGAGCCACGATACGAGAAAACATACTGAGACGCCGCCGCCGCCAATCCCATCTCGGGGGATTCTGGAGATCACCTCCGGCACCCTGCCGGAGAGGGGATTCATCCCCCGGAGGACTCTACACCGCCATGGTCTCTGGATTGATGTGTGAGTAGTTCACCCCTGGACTATGGGTCCATAGCAGTAGCTAGATGGTTGTCTTCTCCCCATTGTGCTATCATTGTCTGATCTTGTGAGCTGCCTATCATGATCAAGATCATCTATCTGTAATGCTACATGTGTGTTTGTTGGGATCCGATGAATAGAGAATACTATGTTATGTTGATTATCAATCTATCTATGTGTTGTTTATGATCTTGCATGCTCTCCGTTACTAGTAGATGCTTTGGCCAAGTTGATGCTTGTAACTCCAAGAGGGAGTACTTATGCTCGATAGTGGGTTCATGTCTCCGTGAATCTGGGGGAGTGACAAGAACCCCTAAGGTTATGGATGTGTTGTTGCCACTAGGGATAAAACATTGATGCTATGTTCAAGGATATAGTTATTGATTACATTACGCACCATACTTAATGCAATTGTCTGTTGCTTGCAACTTAATACCGGAAGGGGTTCAGATGATAACCTGAAAGTGGACTTTTTAGGCATAGATGCATGCTGGATAGTGGTCTATGTACTTTGTCGTAATGCCCAATTAAATCTCACAATACTCATCATGTCATGTATGTGCATTGTCATGCCCTCTCTATTTGTCAATTGCCCAACTGTAATTTGTTTACCCAATATGCTATTTCTTATGGGAGAGACACCTCTAGTGAACTGTGGACCCCGGTCCATTCTTTTACATCGAATACAATCTACTACAATACTGTTTCTACTGTTCTCTGCAAACAATCATCATCCACACTATACATCTAATCCTTTGTTATAGCAAGCCGGTGAGATTGACAACCTCACTGTTTCGTTGGGGCAAAGCACTTTGGTTGTGTTGTGCAGGTTCCACGTTGGCGCCGGAATCCCTGGTGTTGCGCCGCACTACATCTCGCCGCCATCAACCTTCAACGTGCTTCTTGGCTCCTACTGGTTCGATAAACCTTGGTTTCTTTTTGAGGGAAAACTTGCTACTCTGTGCAACATACCTTCCTCTTGGGGTTCCCAACGAACGTGTGTGTTACACGCCATCAAGCATATTTTCTGGCGCCGTTGCCGGGGATCTGAAGAAAAGTTACACCACAGAGATCTCTAACTCCCACGTCAACTTTGCGTCAGCAACATATTTTCTGGCGCCGTTGCCGGGGAGATCAAGACACGCTGCAAGGGGAGTCTCCACAATCCAATCTCTTTACTTTGTTTTTGTCTTGCTTTATTTTATTTACTACTTTGTTTGCTGCACTAAACCAAAACACAAAAAAATTAGTTGCTAGTTTTATTTTATTTACTATCTTGTTTGCCATATCAAAAACACAAAAAAATTAGTTACTTGCATTTACTTTATCTAGTTTACTTTATTTACTACTGCTAAAATGAGTAATCCGGAAGTTGAAGTTCGTTCGTTTAAACAACAAGGGGGAGAATGTTTAAAAGATGCTTGGTATAGAATTAATGATGCTCATAATAGGGGCACTAAGAAACACTCCACTATTATCCTACTCAGGAATTTTTATGTTGGTGTCTCTAGTTGGAATAGGTATGTTCTTGATTGTCTCACGGGAGGTAATTTCCTAGGTACTCCTGCTTTAGAAGCTAGTTGCATTATTGAGAGTCTATTTGGAAAACCACCTGTTAATGAAGTAAAAACTGAAATCTCTCAAGAAGATATTATGAAAAAGATAGAGACCATAGAGCAAAACCTTCCGGGTATTGAAACTAAATTGGGAATACTATTCAGTAGCACTAATAAACTTGATGAATCTCTAGGAGGAATTAATGAGAGAATTTCTATCTTAGAAACTTGTGCTACTCATGATAATCAAACCCATAGGATAAATAAACTTGAAGAAGCTATGGGAATTTTGGGTTCAACTTTTTCTTCTCTTAATTATAGGGAGAAAGCTTATGTGGGTAAGGAGCAAAAGTTTATGTATGTCTCTAAGGTGCCTAAACCAAAAAAATATTATTATAGGCCTAAAATTGACAAAGCCCTTAGTACCACTACAGATGGGGGAGCTAATGATATCAATACTTCATCTCTCGATAATACTTGATACACACTTTCTGCGCCTAGCTGAAAGGCGTTAAAGAAAAGCGCTTATGGGAGACAACCCATGTTTTTACTACAGTATTTTTTATTTTATATTTGAGTCTTGGAAGTTGTTTACTACTGTAGCAACCTCTCCTTATCTTAGTTTTATTGCATTGTTGTGCCAAGTAAAGTCTCTAATAAAAGTATGATACTAGATTTGGATTACTGCGCAGAAACAGTTTTCTTTTCTGTCACGAATCTGGGTCTAATTCTCTGTAGGTAACTCAGAAAATTATGCCAATTTACGTGAGTGATCCTCAGATATGTACGCAACTTTCATTAGTTTTAAGTTTTTTCATCTGAGCAAGTCTGGTGCCTGTTAGAAATTCGTCTTTACGAACTGTTCTGTTTTGACAGATTCTGCCTTTTATTTTGCATTGCCTGTTTTGATATGTTAGATGGATTTTTCGATTCCATTGAATTTCAGTAGCTTTGTGCAATGTCCAGAAGTATAAAGAATGATTGTGTCACCTCTGAATATGTGAATTTTAGTTGTGCACTAACCCTCTAATGAGTTGCTTTGAGTTTGGTGTGGAGGAAGTTTTCAAGGATCAAGAGAGGAGGATGATATACACTATGATCAAGGAGAGTGAAAGCTCTAAGCTTGGGGATGCCCCGGTGGTTCACCCCAGCATATATCAAGAAGACTCAAGCGTCTAAGCTTGGGGATGCCCAAGGCATCCCCTTCTTCATCGACAACATTATCAGGTTCCTCCCCTGAAACTATATTTTTATTCCGTCAAATCTTATGTACTTTACTTGGAGCGTCTGCTTGTTTTTGTTTTTGTTTTTGTTTGAATAAGATGGATCCTAGCATTCATTGTGTGGGAGAGAGACACGCTCCACTGTTGCATATGGACAAATATGTCCTTAGCTTTACTCATAGTATTCATGGCAAAAGTTTCTTCTTCGTTAAATTGTTATATGGTTGGAATTGGAAAATGATATATGTGGTAATTGGTATAACATCTTGAATAATGTGATACTTGGCAATTGTTGTGCTCATGTTTAAGCTCTTGCATCATATACTTTGCACCCATTAATGAAGAAATACATAGAGCATGCTAAAATCTGATTTGCATGTTTGGTTTCTCTAAGGTCTAGATAATTTCTAGTATTGAGTTTGAACAAGAAGGAAGACGATATAGAGTCTTATAATGTTTAAAATATGTCTTTTATGTGAGTTTTGCTGTACCAGTTCAACCTTGTGTTTGTTTCAAATAACCTTGCTAGCCTAAACCTTGTATCGAGAGGGAATACTTCTCATGCATCCAAAATCCTTGAGCCAACCACTATGCCATTTGTGTCCACCATACCTACCTACCACATGGTATTTCTCCGCCATTCCAAAGTATATTGCTTGAGTGCTACCTTTAAAATTTCCATTCTCTACCTTTACAATATATAGCTCATGGGACAAATAGCTTAAAAACTATTGTGGTATTGAATATGTACTTATGCACTTTATCTCTTATTAAGTTGCTTGTTGTGCGATAACCATGTTTCTGGGGATGCCATCAATTATCTTTGTTGAATATCATGCGGGTTGCTATGCATGTCCGTCTTGTCTGAAGTAAGAGAGATCTACCACTTTATGGTTAAAGCATGCATATTGTTAGAGAAGAACATTGGGCCGCTAACTAAAGCCATGATCCATGGTGGAAGTTTCACTTTTGGACATATATTCTCAATCTCATATGAGAACATTAATTGTTGCTACATGCTTATGCATTAAAGAGGAGTCCATTATCTGTTGTCTATGTTGTCCCGGTATGGATGTCTAAGTTGAGAATAATCAAAAGCGAGAAATCCAATGCGAGCTTTCTCCTTAGACCTTTGTACAGGCGGCATAGAGGTACCCCATTGTGACACTTGGTTAAAACATGTGTATTGCAATGATCCGGTAGTCCAAGCTAATTAGGACAAGGTACGGGCACTATTAGTATACTATGCATGAGGCTTGCAACTTATAAGATATAACTTACATAACTCATATGATTTATTACTACCGTTGACAAAATTGTTTCTTGTTTTCAAAATAAAAGCTCTAGCACAAATATAGCAATCGATGCTTTCCTCTTTGAAGGACCTTTCTTCTACTTTTATTGTTGAGTCAGTTCACCTATTTCTCTCTACCTCAAGAAGCAAACACTTGTGTGAACTGTGCATTGATTCCTACATACTTGCATATTGCACTTGTTATATTACTTTACATTGACAATATCCATGAGATATACATGTTACAAGTTGAAAGCAATTTCTGAAACTTAATCTTCCTTTGTGTTGCTTCAATGCTTTCTACTTTGAACTTATTGCTTTATGAGTTAACTCTTATGCAAGACTTATTGATGCTTGTCTTTAAGTACTATTCATGAAAAGTCTTTGCTTTATGATTCAGTTGTTTACTCATGTCATTTACCATTGTTTTGATCGCTGCATTCATTACATGTGCTTACAATAGTATGATCAAGATTATGTTGGTAGCATTGTCACTTAAGAAATTATCTTTGTTATCGTTTACCTACTCGGGACGAGTAGGAACTAAGCTTGGGGATGCTTGATACGTCTCAAACGTATCTATAATTTCTTATGTTCCATGCTACTTTTATGATGATGCTCACATGTTTTATACACATTATATGTCATTATTATGCATTTTCCGGCACTAACCTATTAACGAGATGTCGAAGAGCCAGTTGCTGTTTTCTGCTGTTTTTGGTTTCAGAAATCCTAGTAAGGAAATATTCTCGGAATTGGACGAAATCAAAACCCAGGTTCCTATTTTTCCACGAAGCTTCCAGAACACCGGAGGAGATACGAAGTGGGGCCACGAGGTGGCGCCACACTAAGGCGGCGCGGCCAAGGGGGGGCCCGCGCCGCCCTGTTGTGTGGCCCCCTCGTGAGCCCCCCTGACCTACCCTTCCGCCTACAAATAGCCTTCGTCGCGAAACCCCCAGAAGAGAGAGCCACGATACGAGAAAACATACTGAGACGCCGCCGCCACCAATCCCATCTCGGGGGATTCTGGAGATCACCTCCGGCACCCTGCCGGAGAGAGGATTCATCCCCCGGAGGACTCTACACCGCCATGGTCGCCTCCGGATTGATGTGTGAGTAGTTCACCCCTGGACTATGGGTCCATAGCAGTAGCTAGATGGTTGTCTTCTCCCCATTGTGCTATCATTGTCTGATCTTGTGAGCTGCCTATCATGATCAAGATCATCTATCTGTAATGCTACATGTGTGTTTGTTGGGATCCGATGAATAGAGAATACTATGTTATGTTGATTATCAATCTATCCATGTGTTGTTTATGATCTTGCATGCTCTCCGTTACTAGTAGATGCTTTGGCCAAGTTGATGCTTGTAACTCCAAGAGGGAGTACTTATGCTCGATAGTGGGTTCATGTCTCCGTGAATCTGGGGGAGTGACAAGAACCCCTAAGGTTATGGATGTGTTGTTGCCACTAGGGATAAAACATTGATGCTATGTTCAAGGATATAGTTATTGATTACATTACGCACCATACTTAATGCAATTGTCTGTTGCTTGCAACTTAATACCGGAAGGGGTTCGGATGATAACCTGAAAGTGGACTTTTTAGGCATAGATGCATGCTGGATAGCGGCCTATGTACTTTGTCGTAATGCCCAATTAAATCTCACAATACTCATCATTTCATGTATGTGCATTGTCATGGCCTCTCTATTTGTCAATTGCCCAACTGTAATTTGTTTACCCAATATGCTATTTCTTATGGGAGAGACACCTCTAGTGAACTGTGGACCCCGGTCCATTATTTTACATCGAATACAATCTCTTTAATCTTGTTTCTCTTTGTTCTCTGCAAACAATCATCATCCACACTATACATCTAATCCTTCGTTACAGCAAGCCGGTGAGATTGACAACCTCACTGTTTCGTTGGGGCAAAGTACTTTGGTTGTGTTGTGCAGGTTCCACGTTGGCGCCGGAATCCCTGGTGTTGCGCCGCACTACATCTCGCCGCCATCAACCTTCAACGTGCTTCTTGGCTCCTACTGGTTCGATAAACCTTGGTTTCTTTCTGAGGGAAAACTTGCTACTGTGTGCAACATACCTTCCTCTTGGGGTTCCCAACGAACGTGTGTGTTACACGCCATCAGTAGCATGTCCTGGATATTTGCTTGCATTGTTTTATTCATAAATAGATATGACATTGTGGTATCCTCCTCTGAATAATTCACTTGAATCGACTTGGCACATGCTCACGCATGCATATGACTGAACAAAAGTCAACTAAGCCTCGATGATTTAATTTGCTTCAGAGTTCTTGTATCACTTTTATGCATCCGTTAATTTATTTTGCCGCGAGCATGATTATGACAGTTACTGCTCTCTTGATTGTCGCTCACCAGTCTATTGCTAGCCTTCACTTGTACTGAGCGGGAACGCTGCTCGTGCCTCCAAACCCCTGAAAACCAAGTTGTTCCAAAGTGTCTACCATAAATACCTATGCATGGCATTTCAAACCATTCCAAGTAAATTCTCATGAGCTACCTTTAAAACCTTCAAAATGCTTCTCAATTTGTGTTAATGTTTTATAGCTCATGAGGAAGTATGTGGTGTTTATCTTTCAACCTTGTCATTTACTCTTGACGGACTTTCATAATGGACTAGTGGCACATCCGCTTATCCAATAATTTTGCAAAAAAGAGCTGGCAACGGGGTTCCCAGCCCCGATTAATCAAACTTCATTAATAATTCTCTTCACATGTTTTGCTCTGATTCATCAGTAAGCAACTTAATTTTGCAAATAGACACTCCTCCATGGTATGAGATTGATGGAAGGCACCCGAGGATTCGGTTAGCCATGGCTTGTGTAAGCAAAGGTTGGGGGGAGTGTCACCCATAATAAAACTAAAATACGTGTGTAAACAAAAGAGAAGAGGGATGATCTACCTTGCTGGTAGAAATAACGTCCTTCATGGGAGCCGCTCTTGAAAGTCTGGTTGGCGAGGTAGTTGGTGTACCCATTTCCATTCGTTGACAACAACAAACACCTCTCAAAATAATTTTACTCCTGTTTTAAAAGTGAAAAGCTCTAGCGCATGTTAATCCATGCTTCCCTCTGCGAAGGGTCAATCTTTTACCTTTATGTTGTGTCTCCATCCTTTCTTTGAGCACTTTCTTGAGAGCACGACTGTCATTCTTAGTATAATATGCTTGTCTCAAAATATGATTGATTGTGGTATAACTTTGATGCTTTTTATCTTTGACAATCTCTATTTCTAGTCTTTCTATGAACTTCAGAGGTGCCTAAGCATTTATGTTTTGCTATTCAAATACAGGCAAGCGAGATACCACTTTATCATACCCTTTTATGAACATTGCAATCCTGCTTATAGACATGATTCATGATGCCTATTATTAATTGTTGGTACTTTTCCATGATTGACATAGCTATTAGATGATCTTATTTGCATGTATCTTATTATGAACCGCCTAAGTGTTAGTCATAGCATGAGAATATTTACATCATATGAACAAATGTGTTCGTGAAAGTTCTTTTATCGCGTCAGTTGTTAACTGAATTGCTTGAGGACAAGCAATAAGCTAAGCTTGGGGGGAGTTGATACGTCCAAAACGTATCTACTTTCCCGAACACTTTTGCTATTGTTTTGCCTCTAATTTGTGTATTTTGGATGCAACTAACACGGACTAACCCTGTTTTCAGCAGAACTGTTCTGGTGTCTCGTTTTTGTGCAGAAATCCAACTTTCAGGAAAATCCTCGGAATTTATGCGAAAGGTCTTATTTTTCCAGAAGATTGATGGAGCCAGAAGGGCGAGCCAGGTGGAGGCCCGAGGGCCCCACACACTAGGGTGGCGCGGCCCAGGAGGGGGGCGCGCGGCCCTAGCGTGTGGCCCCCTCGGCCGGCCTCCAACGCCCTCCTTTGGACTACTTAACGCCTTCGAACTAAAAATGCACGGAGAGAAGTCGAAGTCGCCAGAAACCCTCCAGAACGCCGCCACATCGCGAAACTCCGTCTCGGGACCAGAAACTCCGTTCTGGCACTCCGCCGGGACGGGGAATTGGAGGAGATCATCGCCATCATCACCACCGACGCCTCTCCATCGACCAGCCATGTTTCCCCCATCCATGTGTGAGTAATTCCCCCGCTGTAGGCTGAAGGGGATGGTAGGGATTGGATGAGATTGGTCATGTAATAGCATAAGATTGTTAGGGCATAGTGCCTAGTGTCCGTAATTTGTACTTTGATAATATTGTTGCAACTTGTTATGCTTAATGCTTGTCACTAGGGCCCGAGTGCCATGATCTCAGATCTGAACATGTTATCAATTCATGATGATATTCATTGCTTTATGATCTTACCTGCAAGTTGTATACACATGTCGCTGTCCGGAACCAAAGGCCCCGAAGTGACAGAAATCGGGACAACCGGAGGGGATGGCGGTGATGTGAGGATCACATGTGTTCACGGAGTGTTAATGCTTTGCTCCGGTGCTCTATTAAAAGGAGTACCTTAATTTCCAGTAGATTCCCTAGAGGCCCGGCTGCCACCAGCTGGTAGGACAAAAGATGTTGTGCAAGTTTCTCATTGCGAGCACGTACGACTAAATATGGAACAAATGCCTATGGATTGCTTTGTACTTGGACACCGTTTTATTATTATCTGCAAATGCCCTGCTTTGATTGTTACATGAGTTTCTCTCATCCATGCAACACCCGTCATCTATCCTTGTGCCTACAGTATTTTAATCCTGCTGTTTACTAAAATCACTACTGCTGTCTCTATTACTCTGCTACTGTTATTTCACTACTGCTACTGCTATAAAACTCTTACTACTGATAAACTCTTGCGAGCAAGGCTGTTTCCAGGTGCAGCTGAATTGACAACTCCGCTGTTAAAGCTTTCAAGTATTCTTTGTCTCCCCTTGTGTCGAATCAATAAATTGGGTTTTACTTCCCGCGAAGACTGTTGCGATCCCCTATACTTGTGGGTCATCAACATGCGGGTCCCTGATACGTCTCAAACGTATCTATAATTTCTTATGTTCCATGCTAGTTTTACGACAATACTCACATGTTTTATATACACTTTATATCATTTTGATGCATTTTCCGGTACTAACCTATTAACAAGATGCCGAAGCGCCAGTTCCTGTTTTCTGCTGTTTTTGGTTTCAGAAATCCTACACAGGAAATATTCTCGGAATTGGACGAAACAAAAGTCCATGTTCTTATTTTTCCAGGGGCTTCACGGAGTCCGAAGGAGAGACGAAGGGGGGCCACGAGGTTCCCACACCCTAGGGGAGCGCAGGCCACCCCTTGGCCGCGCCGCCAAGTGGGGACCCCACCTCGGGACTCCACCGATATCGCCCCTTCACCTATATATGCTCCCAGATGTGAAAACCCTAAAACGCCCGACGATATTCCACGAAGAGTTCCGTAGCTGCCGCCATCGTGAAGCCAAGTTTCGGGGGACAGAAGTCTCTGTTCCGGCACGCAACCGGGATGGGGAATTGCCCCCGGAGTCATCCCCATCGACACCACCACCACCTTCATCGCCATTGCTGTCTCCCATGATGAGGAGGGAGTAGTTCTCCCCCGAGGCTGAGGGCTCTACCGGTAGCTATGTGGTTCATCTCTCTCTCCCATGGTGTGATCTTTATGTGATCATGAGCTTTGTATCACTATTAATCTATGTGCTACTCTAGTGATGTTATTAAAGTAGTCTATTCCTCATCCATGATGTAAAGTTGACAGTGTGTGCATCATCTAGTACTTGGCGTAGGTTATGATTGTAATCTCTTGTAGATTAAGAAGTTAACTATTACTATGATAGTATTGATGTGATCTATTCCCCCTTTCATAGCTATTGGTGATAGTGTGTATGCTATGTTAGTACTCGGTCTAAATGGCAATAGTCTATTATGCACTCTAGAGGTTATTTTAATATGAACTCCGGATTCACTCTCCACGGTGTGATGGTGACAGTGTGCGCATCGTGTGTGATTCCTTTATGAAGTTGTGGAGCTTGTTTACTCCGGCTTGAGGTTTGCTTTGTAGCCCTACACAATGAATGGCGTTTGTTATCCAACAAGAGAGTGTTAGAGAGTAGCATTTATTTATTCAGTTATGTGATCATTGTTGAGAGTGTCCACTAGTGAAAGTATGATCCCTAGGCCTTGTTTCTAAGCATTGAAACACCGTTTCCAACAAGTTTTGTTACATGTTCGCTTGCTACCATATTTATTTCAGATTACAGTTACTACTTACAATCATCCATATCACTTGTATTTCACTATCTCTTCGCCGAACTAGTGCACCTATACATGTGACAAGTGTATTAGGTGTGTTGGGGACACAAGAGACCTCTTCTATCTTAATTGCAGGGTTGCTTGAGAGGGATATCTTTGACCTCTACCTCCCTGAGTTCGATAAACCTTGGGTGATTCACTTAAGGGAAATTTGCTGTTTTTCTACAAACCTCTGCTCTTGGAGGCCCAACACTGTCTACAGAAAAAGAAGCGTGCATAGACATCAAGCTATTTTCTGGCGCCGTTGCCGGGGAGGTAAGGTAAAAGGTATTCACATCCTCCGACTACTAAGCTATTTCCTAGCACTGTTGCCGGTGTGTGAGTGCTCGAAGTTATTTTCTTTAGATTCTGCAATTATATCTTTTTGTTTCTTGTTTTTATTTCACTAGTTAGGCTTAATGGAAAACAACAAAAAAATTAGAGATCTTTATGAACTTTATATTGAATTAGGACATGATGTGTTTGAAGAGAGAATTAAAAAACCCATGGAACTTTGTTTGCAAAATATTTGTAGCAATGTTATTAGCATGAACTCTTTGAACACTATTATTGCTAATGCTATGGAAGAATTTAAGCTTGGGGAAGCTGGTTGTGATATTTTTAGTCCCCCAAGTTTTGAGGAGAAAATTTTCTTTGATGATACTTTGCCTCCCATTTATGATGATTATAATGATAGTGGTATTTTGGTGCCACCTACTATGGAGGATAAAGTTTATTATGATTATACCATGCCTGCAATTTATGATGATTACAATGATGGTTGTGATAGTTTTACTCCCACTATTACTAATAAAATTGATTATGCTTATGTGGAGAGTAATGATACTTTTATGCATGTGAATAAGAATGCTTTATGTGATAGTTATATTGTTGAGTTTGTTCATGATGCTACTGAAAGTTATTATGAGAGAGGGAAACATGGTTATATGCATCTTAATAATATTAAGTTTCCCCTCTTTATGTTGAGAATCTTGAAGTTGCGCTTGCGTTGCCTTTCTATGCTTGTTGCATTATGCGTACATGACTTGTTTATTTACAAGATTCCTTTTCATAGGAAGTGGGTTAGACTTAAAAATGTTTCTTATTTGCTTTTGATGCTCTCTTTTGCTTCAACTCTTATTTCTTGCGAGAGCATCATTAAAATTACTGAGCCCATCTTAATGGCTATAAAGAAAGCACTTCTTGGGAGATAACCCATGTTTTTATTTTGCTACTGTTTTGTTGTGTCTTGGAAGTTGTTACTACTGTAGAAACCTCTCCTTATCTTTATTTTATTGCATTGTTGTGCCAAGTAAAGTCTTTGATAGAAGGTTGATACTAGATTTGGATTTCTGCGCAGAAATAGATTTTTAGCTGTCACGACTTTGAGCTGTTCTCTCTGTAGGAGAATCTAAAAATTCTGTAAAAATTCATGAGTAATTCTCAGATATGTACGCAACTTTCATTCAATTTGAGATTCTTCATCTGAGCATGTTAAGTGCCTCGAAAAACTTCGTCTTTACGGACTGTTCTGTTTTGACAGATTCCGCCTTTTATTTCACATTGCCTCCTTTACTGTGTTTGAGTGGATTTCTTTGCTCCATTAAATTTCAGTAACCTTGGGTAATGTCCAGAAGTGTTGGGAATGATTGTGTCCTTGCTGAACATGTGAATTTTTGATTATGCACTAACCCTCTAATGAGATTGTTTTGAGTTTGGTCTGAAGGAAGTTTTCAAGGATCAAGAGAGGAGGATGATATAATATGATCAAGAAGAGTGAAGAGCCTAAGCTTGGGGATGCCCCCGTGGGTCACCCAAGCATATTTCAAGAAGACTCAAGCATTTAAGCTTGGGGATGCCCAAGGCATCCCCTTCTTCATCAACAACTTATCAGGTCACTTCTAGTGAAACTTTATTTTTTTTCGGTCACATCTTATGTGCTTTACTTGGAGCGTCTGTGTGTTTTTATTTTCGTTTTGTTATCTTAATTCTCTGAATAAATTGGATCCTATCATGCTTGTGTGGGAGAGAGACACGCTCCGCTTTTTCATTTGAACAATTTTGTTATTCGTTTTACTTTTAATGTTCATGGCAAAAGTTGAAAGCTGCTGCATTTATTGCTATTTGGTTGGAAACAGAAAATGCTTCATGTGGTAATTGGTATATTGTCTTGAATAATTTGATACTTGGCAATTGTTTTGAGCTCTCAAGTAGATCATTTTTAAGCTCTTGCTTCATGTAGTTTGAACCTATTAGTGGAGAATTACTGTAGAGCTTGTTGAAATTTGGTTTGCATGATTGGTCTCTCTAAAGTCTAGATATTTTCTGGTAAAAGTGTTTGAACAACAAGGAAGACAGTGTAGAGTCTTATAATGCTTGCAATATGTTCTTATGTAAGTTTTGCTGTACCGTTTCATACTTGTGTTTGCTTCAAACAACCTTGCTAGCCAAAGCCTTGTACTGAGAGGGAATGCTTCTCGTGCATCCAAAACCTTGAGCCAAAACTTATGCCATTTGTGTCCACCATAACTACCTACTATGTGGTATTTCTCTGCCATTCCAAGTAAATTGCTTGCGTGCTACCTTTAAAATTTCATTCCTTGTCTTTGCAATATATAGCTCATGGGAAAGTAGCTTAAAAACTATTGTGGTAAAGAATATGTCGCTTATGTATCTTATTTCTTATAAGTTGCTTGTTGAGCGGTAACCATGTTTCTGGGGACGCCATCAACTGTTACACTTTTGTTGAATATCATGTGAGTTGCTATGCATGTTCGTCTTGTCTGAAGTAAGGGCGATTTGCCATGAGTTGAATGGTTTGAGTATGCATATTGTTAGAGAAGAACATTGGGACGCTAACCAAAGCCATGTATCATGGTGGAAGTTTCAGCTTGGACATTAATCCTCAATCTCTTATGAGAATATTATCTGTTGTTGAATGCTTAAGCATTAAAGAGGAGTCCATTATCTGTTTTCTATGTTGTCCCGGTATGGATGTCCTCAAGTTGAGATTTATCAAAAACGAGAAATCAAATGCGATCTATCTCCTTGGACCTCTGTACAGGTGACATAGAGGTACCCCTTTGTGACACTTGGTTGAAACATATGTAATGCAATGATAATCCATGGAAATCCGAGATAATTAGGATAAGGTGCGAGCACTATTGGTATTCGATGCATGAGGCTTGCAACTTATAGGATGTTTTATGCATAACACATATGAATTATTACTTCCGTTGACAAAATTGTTTCCATGTTTTCAAAATAAAAGCTCTAGCACATGAGTAATCCCTGCTTCCTTCTGCGAAGGACCTTTCTTTTACTTTATGTTGAGTCAGTTTACCTACTTCTTTCCATCTTAGAAGCAAACACTTGTATCAACTGTGTGCATTGATTCTTACATAATTGCTTATTTGCACTCATCATATTACTTGGTGTTGACAATTATCCATGAGATATACATGTTGAAAGTTGAAAGCAACTGCTGAAACTTAAATCTTCCTCTGTGTTGCTTCAAAACCTTCTATTAAGAATCTATTGCTTTATGAGTTAACTCTTATGCAAGACTTGTTGATGCTTGTCTTGAAAGTACTATTCATGAAAAGTCTTTGCTATATGATTTAGTTGTTTAGTCATTATCTTTATCATTGCTTTGAATCACTTCATTCATCTCATATGCTTTACAATAGTATTGATCAAGATTATGATAGTAGCATGTCACTTCAGAAATTATCCTTGTTATCGTTTACCTACTCGAGGGCGAGTAGGAACTAAGCTTGGGGATGCTTGATACGTCTCAAACGTATCTATAATTTCTTATGTTCCTGATACGTCCAAAACGTATCTACTTTCCCGAACACTTTTGCTATTGTTTTGCCTCTAATTTGTGTATTTTGGATGCAACTAACACGGACTAACGCTGTTTTCAGCAGAACTGTTCTGGTGTCTCGTTTTTGTGCAGAAATCCAACTTTCGGGAAAATCCTCGGAATTTATGCAGAAGGCCCTATTTTCCCAGAATACTGACGGAGCCAGAAGGACAAGTAAGGTGGAGGCCCGAGGGCCCCACACCATGAGGCGGCGCGGCCTAGGGGGGCCCGCGCGGCCCTATGGTGTGGCCCCCTCGGTCGGCCTCCGACGCCCTCCTTCGGACTAATTATCGCCCTCGACCTAAAAACGCACGGGGAGAAGTCGAAGTCGCCAGAAACCCTCCAGAACGCCGCCACATCGCGAAACTCCGTCGCATGAGCCAGAAGTCTCCGTTCTGGCACTCCGCCGGGACGGGGAATTGGAGGAGATCATCACCGCCATCACCACCGACGCCTCTCCATCAACCAGCAATGTTTCCCACATCCATGTGTGAGTAATTCTCCCGCTGTAGGCTGAAGGGGATGGTAGGGATTGGATGAGATTGGTCATGTAATAGCATTAGATTGTTAGGGCATAGTGCCTAGTGTCCGTAATTGGTACTTTGATGATATTGTTGCAACTTGTTATGCTTAATGCTTGTCACTAGGGCCCGAGTGCCATGATCTCAGATCTGAACATGTTATTATTTCATCATGATATTCATTGTTTATGGTCTTACCTGCAAGTTGTATACACATGTTGCTGTCCGGAACCAATGGCCCCGAAGTGACAAGAATTGGGACAACCGGAGGGGATGGTAGTGATGTGAGGATCACATGTGTTCACGGAGTGTTAATGCTTTGCTCCGGTACTCTATTAAAAGGAGTACCTTAATATCCAGTAGTTTCCCTTGAGGCCCGGCTGCCACCGGCTGGTAGGACAAAAGATGTTGTGCAAGTTTCTCATTGCGAGCACGTACGACTATAATTGGAACACATGCCTATTGACTGCTTTGTACTTCGACACAGTTTTATTATTATCTGCAAATGCCCTGCTATGATTGTTACATGAGTTTCTCTCATCCATGCAACGCCCGTTATCCATCCCTGTGCCTACAATATTTTAATCCTGCTGTTTACTATAATTACTACTGCTGTTTCTGCTACTCTGCTGCTGTTATTTTACTACTGCTACTGCTATAAAACTGTTACTACTGATAAACTCTTGCGAGCAAGTCTGTTTCCAGGTGCAGCTGAATTGACAACTCCGCTGTTAAGGCTTCCAAGTATTATTTGTCTGCCCTTGTGTCGAATCAATAAATTGGGTAATACTACCCGCGAAGACTGCTGCGATCCCCTATACTTGTGGGTCATCAGTTCCATGCTAGTTTTATGACAATGCTCACATGTTTTATATACACTTTATATATATCATTTTGATGCATTTTCCGGTACTAACCTATTAACAAGATGCCGAAGCGCCAGTTCCTGTTTTCTGCTGTTTTTGGTTTCAGAAATCCTACACAGGAAATGTTCTCGGAATTGGACGAAACAAAAGGGCACGTTCTTATTTTTCCAGGGGCTTCACGGAGTCTGAAGGAGAGACGAAGGGGAGTGATACGTCTCCAACATATCTATAATTTCTGATGTTCCATGCTAGTTTTATGACAATACCTACATGTTTTATTCATACTTTACATCATTATTGTGCATTTTCCGGCACTAACCTATTAATGAGATGCCGAAGTGCCAGTTCCTGTTTTTTGCTGTTTTTGGTTTCAGAAATCCTACACAGGAAATATTCTCGGAATTGGACGAAATCAACGCCCAGGGTCTTATATTTCACGGAAGCTTCCAGAGAGCCGAAGAGGGGCCAGAGGGGAGCCAGGGGGGCCCCACCCCACAAGGCGGCGCGGCTAAGGGGGGGGGGGGCGCCCCCCTATGGTGTGGCCCCACCAGGACTCCTCTGACGCCGCCCTTCCGCATACTTAAAGCCTCCGCCTCGAAAACCCTAAGAGAATAAGCCACGATATGGAAAACCTTCCAGAGCCGCGGCCATCGCGAAGCCAAGATTCGGGGGACAGAAGTCTCTGTTCCGGCACGCCGCCGGGACGGGGAAGTGCCCCCGGAAGGCATCTCCATCGAGACCACCACCATCTTCATTGCCGCTGCTGTCTCCTATGATGAGGAGGGAGTAGTTCTCCACCGAGGCTAAGCGCTGTACCGGTAGCTATGTGGTTAATATCTCTCTCATGTACCTCAATACAATGATCTCATGAGCTGCCTTATATGATTGAGATCCATATGATGAGCTTTGTATCACTATTAATCTATGTGCTACTCTAGTGATGTTATTAAAGTACTCTCTTCCTCCTCCATGATGTAATGTTGATAGTGTGTGCATCATGTAGTACTTGGCATAGGTTATGATTGTAATCTCTTGTAGATTATGGAGTTAACTATTACTATGATAGTATTGATGTGAACTATTCCCCCTTTCATAGCTTAACGGTGACAGTGTGCATGCTATGTTAGTACTCGGTATAATTGCAATGGTCTATTATGCACTCTAAGGTTACTTAAATATGAACACCGAATGTTGTGGAGCTTGTTAACTCCGGCTTGAGGGAGCTCTTGTAGCCCTACACAATGAATGGTGTTTGTTATCCAACAATAGAGTGTAGAAGTAGCATAAGAGAAGAGAACTTATTTATTTATGTGATCATTGTTGAGAGTGTCCACTAGTGAAAGTATGATCCATAGGCCTTGTTTCCAAATACTGCAATCATCGCTTATTTACTGTTCTACTGCATCTTTACTTCCTGCAATATTACCACCATCAACTGCACGCCAGCAAGCTATTTTCTGGCGCCGTTATTACCACTCATATTCATCCATATCACTTGCATCTTACTATCTCTTCGCCGAACTAGTGCACCTATACATCTGACAAGTGTATTAGGTGTGTTCGGGACACAAGAGACTTCTTGTATCTTAATTGCAGGGTTGCTTGAGAGGGATATCTTTGACCTCTACCTCCCTGAGTTCGATAAACCTTGGGTGATTCACTTAAGGGAAACTTGCTGCTGTTCTACAAACCTCTGCTCTTGGAGGCCCAACACTGTCTACAGGAATAGAAGCGTGCGTAGACATCAAGCTATTTTATGGCGCCGTTGCCGGGGAGGTAAGGTAAAAGGTATTCACATCCTCCGACTACTAAGCTATTTCCTAGCACTGTTGCCGGTGTGTGAGTGCTCGAAGTTATTTCCTTTAGACTCTGCAATTATATCTTTTTGTTTCTTGTTTACACTAGTTAGGCATAATGGAAAACAACAGTGAGCTTTTTAATCTATTTCCTGAGTTAAGACATGGATTGTTTGATGCGGAAATTAAAAAACCTATGGAACCTTATTTGCATGCTAGTAGCAATGTTATTAGTACGAACGCAATTATTGCTAATGCTATGGAAGAGTCTAAGCTTGGGGAAGCTGGTTTTGATGAACATGATATTTTTAGTCCCCCAAGCATGGAGGAGAAAATTTACTTTGATGATACTTTGCCTCCCATTTATGATGATTATAATGATAGTGGTATTTTGGTGCCACCTACTATGAAGGATAAAGTTTATTATGATTATACTATGCCTCCTATATTTGATGATGAGAATAATAATGATAGCTACTTTGTTGAATTTGCTCCCACTACAATTAATAAGAATGACTATGCTTATGTTGGGAGTAGTAATTATTTTATGCATGAGACTCATGATAAGAATGCTTTATGTGATTGTTATATTGTTGAGTTTGTTCATGATGCTACTGGAAATAATTATGAGAGAGGAAAATATGGTTGTAGAAATTTTCATGTTACTCAAACACCTCTCTACATGCTGAAAATTTTGAAGTTACTTGTGTTTTATCTTTCTATGCTTGTCACTTTGTTCTAAATGAATTTATTTGTGTACAAGACTCCTTTTCATAGGAAGTGGGTTAGACTTAAAAGTGTTTCTTATTTGCTTTTGATGCTCTCTTTTGCTTCAACTCTTATTTCTTATGTGAGCATCATTAAAATTACTGAGCCCATCTTAATGGCTATAAAGAAAGCACTTCTTGTAAGATAACCCATGTTTTTATTTTTCTACTGTTTTGTTGTGTCTTGGAAGTTGTTACTACTGTAGCAACCTCTCCTTATCTTTACTTTATTGCATTGTTGTGCCAAGTAAAGTCTTTGATAGTAGGTTTGATACTAGATTTGGATTACTGCGCAGAAACAGATTTCTTGCTGTCACGAAATTGAGTAGCCCTGTCTGTAGGTAACTCAGAAAAATCTGCCAATTTACGTGTGTGATCCTCAGATATGTACGCAACTTTCATTCAATTTGAACATTTTCATCTGAGTAAGTTAAGTGCCCCAGAAAAATTCGTCTTTACGTACTGTTCTGTTTTGACAGATTCTGCCTTTTATTTTGCATTGCCTGTTTTGCTATGTTTGATGGATTTCTTTGTTCCATTAACTTTCAGTAGCTTTGGGCAATGTCCAGAAGTGTAAAGAATGATTGTGTTACCTCTGAACATGTGAATTTTTTATTATGCACTAACCCTCTAATGAGTTTGTTTTGAGTTTGGTGTGGAGGAAGTTTTCAAGGGTCAAGAGAGGAGGATGATATATGATCAAGAAGAGTGAAAAGTCTAAGCTTGGGGATGCCCCCGTGGTTCATCCCTGCATATATCAAGAAGACTCAAGCGTCTAAGCTTGGGGATGCCCAAGGCATCCCCTTCTTCATCGACAACTTATCAGGTCACCTCTAGTGAAACTATATTTATATTCGGTCACATCTTATGTGCTTTACTTGGAGCGTCTGTGTGCTTTTATTTTCGTTTTTTAATTTTCATTCTCTGAATAAATTCATGCTTGTGTGGGAGAGAGACACGCTCCGTTGTTGCATATAACACATGTGTTCTTAGCTTTACTTTTAATATTCATGGCGAAGGTTGAAACTGCTTCGTTCATTGGTATTTGGTTGGTTCAGAAAATGTTGCATGTGGTAGTGGTATAGTGAAATACTTGCATAATCTTGTAGATCATTGAGCTTTGATAACCTGATTCTTTGCAAACGTTTTGATGTATTTAGATGGTAAAGCTTGCTGGATAAATAAGTTAAAATTAGTAGTGGAGTGTTTTCTTTAAGCTTGTGCCGTACTACAAACTCTACTTAAATGGTTGAAGGTGTAGTTGGACTTGATAGCTTTCCATGTCTAAGAGTTCATCGTAATAACTAAGTTGTGCTAAAGGTCGAGGGAGCTAGCGGGGTACTTGTGCCACCGTGAACGGCCCTCCTTGGAGTAAATTTTAATCATACTCTTAATGATGAACCTGCTAGTTGTTTGCAATAAGCTTGTGAGTTCTTTTTGACTAATGTTAAGCTACGGTTTTTGGCACTTCCACCATCCAAATTTGCTAGCCTCTTCAGTACTGTGCATTGCCTTTTGCTCACATTGAGAATTGTGCGTACTTCGCCAGTAGATCCAAACCCGTGGGAGGACTTTCTCTTGTTCTCCTACACATAAGCCCATACATCTTCCTCAAAACAACCACTATACCTACCTACCACATCATTTCCATAGTTGTTCCGAGATATATTGCCATGCAACTTTCATTTTACATTACATGACTTGTTGTCATTTATTATTTATATATTGCTTTGCATGATTCTATACAGCTGATGTGTGGTTTACCCATGTTACGCTAGATCATTGCACATCCTGCTACACTGGCAGAGGCATACAATTTCATACATCATGTTTTGTTCATTATGAGTTATTTGTACCAAAAAGTGTGTTTTCATATTAGGATGTTGCCCCTAAAAGTGAAAAGAGCCATGGAGGCCATCGAAAAGAGAAACAGAAAAAGAAAAAAAAAAGAGAAAATAAAAAAAGAGAATAAAGAAAAAGGGGACAACATTACTATCTTTTATCCACACTTGTGCTCATGTTTTGGCACCTGCAGTATTCATAGTCATCATTTGTGCTCATGTTTAGCACCTATAGTCCATATGAGAGAGTTTTCATGTTTTACTAGTATAACTATGTGGGGAATTTACACTATAGAACTTGGGTTGTATATTCCAATGATGAGCTTCCTCAAAAGTGCTCTAGGTCTTCGTGAGCAACCAAGTTGGATGCACCCCCACTAGTTCCATTGGAGAGCTTTCATACACATATAGCTCTATGTGCATCCGTTGCATGGCAATCACTACTCCTTGCATAGCTTCGATTATAAGACTTCCTCTTGTCTAATGATCACTTATAGCTTTGTGAGACTTTCTTTCATTGGCCTTCCAAACCCCCATTAACGTTCTTTTTGCCATAACATCATGGTGCCAATGCCAAATGCTTGCGCTCACCGGTTGAGTAAGCTTCGAAACAGTTGATTCATGACGTTCATGTTTATTTTTACTTGACTGAATCCTTCTATGTTGTGAAAATTTACTTGATGCTTGGAATGAAAGATAGAACTTCTATGCTAGATACTTAAAACATCTTTAATGAACTTTGTACGGTTTCATGTCTTTAAAGCAATAGTTCATGAAAACTTCTAGCTTGTTTAACTCTTGCATTATCATCTCTTATATCAACTATAGACATTTGGTTTAAATAATTTGATCTCAGTTCACATGCCTTACATCATTATTGGATCAAGATTATGTTGGTAGCATGTCACTTCAGAAATTATCTTTGTTATCGTTTACCTACTCGAGGGCGAGTAGGAACTAAGCTTGGCGATGCTGATACGTCTCCAATGTATCTATAATTTCTGATGTTCCATGCTAGTTTTATGAAAATACCTACATCTTTTATTCATACTTTACATCATTATTGTGCATTTTCCAGCACTAACCTATTAATGAGATGCCGAAGTGCCAGTTCCTGTTTTCTGCTATTTTTGGTTTCAGAAATCCTACACAGGAAATATTCTCGGAATTGGACGAAATCAACGCCCAGGGTCTTATATTTTACGGAAGCTTCCAGAGAGCCGAAGAGGGGCCAGAGGGGAGCCAGGGGGCCCCACCCCACAAGGCGGCGCGGCCAAGGGGGGGCGCCCCCCTATGGTGTGGCCCCACCAGGACTCCTCTGACGCTGCCCTTCTGCCTACTTAAAGCCTCCGCCTCGAAAACCCTAAGAGAATAAGACACGATACGGAAAACCTTCCAGAGCCGCCGCCATCGCGAAGCCAAGATTCGGGGGACAGAAGTCTCTGTTCCGGCACGCCGCCAGGACGGGGAAGTGCCCCCGGAAGGCATCTCCATCGACACCACCGCCATCTTCACCGCCGCTGCTGTCTCCGATGATGAGGAGGGAGTAGTTCTCCACCGAGGCTAAGGGCTGTACCGGTAGCTATGTGGTTAATCTCTCTCTCATGTACCTCAATACAATGATCTCATGAGCTGCCTTACATGATTGGGATCCATATGATGAGCTTTGTATCACTATTAATCTATGTGCTACTCTAGTGATGTTATTAAAGTACTCTATTCCTCCTCCATGATATAATGTTGACAGTGTGTGTATCATGTAGTACTTGGCATAGGTTATGATTGTAATCTCTTGTAGATTATGGAGTTAACTATTACTATGATAGTATTGATGTGATCTATTCCCCCTTTCATAGCTTGATGGTGACAGTGTGCATGCTATGTTAGTACTCGGTATAATTTCAATGGTCTATTATGCACTCTAAGGTTACTTAAATATGAACAACGAATGTTGTGGAGCTTGTTAACTCCGGCTTGAGGGAGCTCTTGTAGCCCTACACAATGAATGGTGTTTGTTACCCAACAATAGAGTGTAGAAGTAGCATAAGAGAAGAGAACTTATTTATTTATGTGATCATTGTTGAGAGTGTCCACTAATGAAAGTATGATCCCTAGGCCTTGTTTCCAAATACTGCAATCATCGCTTATTTACTGTTCTACTGCATCTTTACTTCCTGCAATATTATCACCATCAACTGCACGCCAGCAAGCTATTTTCTGGCGCCGTTATTACCACTCATATTCATCCATATCACTTGCATCTTACTATCTCTTCACCGAACTAGTGCACCTATACATCTGACAAGTGTATTAGGTGTGTTGGGGACACAAGAGACTTCTTGTATCTTAATTGCAGGGTTGCTTGAGAGGGATATCTTTGACCTCTACCTCCCTGGGTTCGATAAACCTTGGGTGATTTACTTAAGGGAAACTTGCTGCTGTTCTACAAACCTCTGCTCTTGGAGGCCCAACACTGTCTACAGGAATAGAAGCGTGCGTAGACATCAGGCAGCCACGAGGTGCCCACACCCTAGGGGGGCGCGGGCCATCCCTTGGCCGCGCCGTCAGGTAGGGACCCCACCTCGGGACTCCACCGACATCGCCCCTTCGCCTATATATGCTCCCAGATGTGAAAACCCTAAAACGCCCGACGATATTCCACGAAGAGTTCCGTAGCCGCCGCCATCGCGAAGCCAAGTTTCGGAGGACAGAAGTCTCTGTTCCGGCACGCCGCCGGGACGGGGAATTGCCCCCGGAGTCATCCCCATCGACACCACGCCATCTTCATCGCCATTGCTGTCTCCCATGATGAGGAGGGAGTAGTTCTCCCCCGAGGCTGAGGGCTCTACCAGTAGCTATGTGGTTCATCTCTCTCTCCCATGGTGTGATCTTTATGTGATGATGAGCTTTGTATCACTATTAATCTATGTGCCACTCTAGTGATGTTATTAAAGTAGTCTATTCCTCCTCCATGATGTAAAGTTGACAGTGTGTGCATCATGTAGTACTTGGCGTAGGTTATGATTGTAATCTCTTGTAGATTAAGAAGTTAACTATTACTATGATAGTATTGATGTGATCTATTCCCCCTTTCATAGCTATTGGTGATAGTGTGTATGCTATGTTAGTACTCGGTCTAAATTGCAACCGTCTATTATGCACTCTAGAGGTTATTTTAATATGAACTCCGGATTCACTCTCCACGGTGTGATGGTGACAGTGTCCGCATCGTGTGTGATTCCTTTATGAAGTTGTGGAGCTTGTTTACTCCGGCTTGAGGTGTGTTTTGTAGCCCTACACAATGAATGGTGTTTGTTATCCAACAAGAGAGTGTTAGAGAGTAGCATTTATTTATTCAGTTATGTGATCATTGTTGAGAGTGTCCACTAGTGAAATTATGATCCCTAGGCCTTGTTTCTAAGCATAGAAACACCGTTTCCAACAAGTTCTGTTACATGTTCGCTTGCTGCTATATTTAATTCAGATTACAGTTACTACTTACAATCATCCATATTACTTGTATTTCACTATCTCTTCGCCGAACTAGTGCACCTATACATCTGACAAGTGTATTAGGTGTGTTGGGGACACAAGAGACCTCTTGTATCTTAATTGCAGGGTTGCTTGAGAGGGATATCTTTGACCTCTACCTCCCTGAGTTCGATAAACCTTGGGTGATTCACTTAAGGGAAACTTGTTGCTGTTCTACAAACCTCTGCTCTTGGAGGTCCAACACTGTCTACAGGAATAGAAGCGTGCGTACACATCAGTCTCATTTAGCAGTAGCGGTATCACCGTTTGAGAGGCGGCATGGGACCGAAAGAAAAAGGCAAGTGACCAAATATGAGGTGCCAAAAAAACTCCAAGAAAAGAAAGTTGATTGCACATAGAGGATGACATGCGGGTCCCATTTAGCAGCAGCGGTCTCAACGTTTTCAAGGCAGCACGGGATCAAAAGAAAAAGGAAGTAGCCAGAAATCAGGGGGTCAAAAAAATCCAAGAATAGAAATAATTTTGGTTCATAGAGGATGACATGCGGGACCCATGATCCTGCATCGTAAACGGCTCGATCGGAGAGCGTTGAACGAGATGGCGCGATCGAGAAAAAAAACAATGCTAGAGAGGCTGCCAACTGGGCCCTACATCCCTGGGCGGTGCGGATTTGCGTTGACTCGGCCGGCGAACCCGAGAATTCGCGATGCACCACGTCCCGGGCCACCATACGAGACGTTTTGGACGTTTTCGTCGGGCTAGGTGGTCTCAAAAACGAGAAAAAAATAAGTTTTTACATGCACCATGGAGAGACCCAAAATCGTCGGCCATGGTGCACCAGCAACCACGGCGCGACTTCAACTTCGTCGGCCATGACAACTTTTCCTGTAGTGATTGTGCGACGAAGATGTCAATAGAGACCATATTGATGTAGACCTTGGCGATGTAGTTGATGATGTAGTATTAGATGTAGATATTGGTATAGTTGTATAACTTAACCCTTGTTCGGCTCGACGAAGTCCTAGTTTAATGCAGTGTAGGCCGGCTTGATGTAGACGGCGTGCTGGCCCATAGTGGGCTGCGCCTGCGCGGTTCCTGCGTCGAGACGCATCAGTACCTAGCTCCTGTTGGATGTCAAGCTTGAAGTCCAGACGGATCTTGTCCGCCGGGTCGTCGTGATTGTGAGTCCCCATGCACCGAACGAATTTTGAAGATTTTCGTGGGGGAGGAAGAACTAACTATTAATATTTCTTAATTTTTAGGAAATAAAGGGCAACTTTAATAGACATAATTGATATAGTTTATGGAAGTACTAAAAGTGAAAATATCTATTTTTAAAAAGCATAATGCACTCATAACCTCATGCTACGTACTGCCAACCAAACCTCCTGCTTGTTTTTTTCCCACGGTGCACAAATGAGATTGTTAGCATCCAAACTAGATGCATAACATGATTTTGAACTTAACCTAGTCCATCGTAGCACTAGTGATGAAATCTCCACAGATGCAAAAAAAAAAGTTCGATCAACCATACTGACTCCAACAGAGCCTAACTTGTACTTTGGGATAGGACGTGATGGCAATTGACAAGACCATGTGAGACATGGTTCTATTATATATACATACTTATAATATTTTTTTTCTATTTTTAATTAAAACCAAGACATTTTTGTGTTGTTGTACGATATACATTTTTCTACTTTTGGTATGGAAATGGTAGATAATTCCTAGTTCTACATCAACCAATGTGTCCAAAGAATTTGACGTGAACAAAATAATAATAATTATTCCTTATCAATTTATGGAAATTATTTAAATGAAATATAACATCTGGACCTTTTCTCATAGTCTGATAATATACGAAAATTCCAGCATTAGTGGAAACCGAGTGGTTTAATTGTACATCGACTCCCCTAACAAAACATTGTTTTTCGAGGAATTGTGGAGGCCTCCTCCGTTGCTTTTTGTTTAAAAACATACATAAACTGTTGCCCTCTCTTTGCATCCGCAGGGCTGAAAACACTACATACATGGTTCTTTTGAAGTAAAGATTTTGTTGCTATAGCTTTAAATTGACAAATACTTTGCTGCGAATGCAACAATATGCATGTCTGAACTTCCTCCTTCCCGCATAGCCTTCTTGGCCCTTTGCATCCATTTTGCAGCATTCCTTTTGTACTTATCATTTCTTTTCCCGTCCATCACCTCTCTAATACATCTCTCGATTTCCCCCCTCCTTAGGACCCCATTATCGTTCTTTCTTGCCTGCACACCCATGCCCCACACGCTCTCCACATACTTTGAGATGGTGGGTTGGTCTGCCCAATGTGGAATGCCGACAAGAGGCACACCGCTAGCAACGGCTTCCAATGTTGAGTTCCATCCACAGTGGGTAACGAAACAACCTACATGTATATTCATGAATTAAAATTCATTTTATTTTTCACTTATGATATTAATTAGTAGTCATCGCCAAAAAGGAGTAAAGGAAATATAGAGATATATCATACCGATCGCCCTATGTGCAAGAACCTCAAGTTGGGGGCACCAAGAAACAATTAATCCCATCTTCTCACATTTGAGCTTGAGGCCTTTAGATAACTTGTGTGCCTCATTTGATCTGACAACCCACATAAAAGGTTTGCCGGAGTCGCATAGTCCGTTTCCAAGCTCCTCTAGCTGAGTTGCGTCATAGTTGGAGACAGTCCCATATGATACAAGCACAACGGACGAGATCTCCTGCTTCTCTAGCCAATCCATACACGGTGCATCGCAATTGAACAAGTTGAACCCATAAGACTTGTTGGATGGAAGGCGATCATCGTCGAGGTAAAATGATGGCAATGTTGGGCCTATCATCTTTGCTCTCCAAGTTAACTCCATGTACTCTGCCTCCTGCTCAGTTGAAAAGGTGTAAAAAAGCAAATAAATCCTTGGTTGTGTGGAAGTGTTGTTTGAGACATTTTACATGGTCTAATTCCTTGTCATGTGGAAGCGTTGTTTGAGACACATTTAACATGGTTTTGCCTAAAACGTGTATGATGAGAGAGAGAGAGTGTGTGCAAAGCCAAACTTATTACCTTTGGCTCCAAGTCGTGGAATGAGTTGACGAGCACATCGTCGGCTTCGTCCAACCCCTCGAACTGCCGAATCGATGTCCTGGTGAACACAGGCTGGGACTCCGGCACGGCCACGAACGGCGGCATGTCCTCCGGCCCGAGCTCCACGCTCAGCGCTCCCCTCGCCACCAGCTCGCGCCCGTCCGTGGCCGGCAGCGCCATGCGCCCCGCCCAAAGCTCCCCGTAGATGACGTTCACGGCGCACGGCTGGGAGAAGAACGCCGCGGTGGCCACGCCGGCGGCGCGCGCCACGGGCAGCGCCCAGGCGAGGTGCGGGTCGTACACCAGCACGCGCACGGGCCGCCCCGCGCGCGCCTCCGAAAGCAGGAGCTCCCGGAGCGTCTCCGACCCGGCGGCCTCCATCCGGGAGAAGGACTCCGCGTGGTCCGGGCAGGACGCCATGCCGCCGGCGTCGAAGCCGTCGGAGATGGCGGCCACGCGGAACGGGTCGCCCGGCGGGTCGGTGCAGGAGAGCACGTAGCGGGTGAGGACGAGGGTGGGGCGGAGGCCGTGGTAGGCCAGGCGGCGCCCGAACTGGAGCATCGGGTTGGTGTGCCCCTGCGCCGCGGGAAACGGCAGGAAGAAGACGTTCGCGCCGCCGCTGCCGCCACCTCCATGGTTGACGCTCTCGGTAGTGGTGTCCGTGTGTTTCCGGTGTTCCCATATTATCTGGTCAAGGATCGGCAGATAAATAGGCACGGAAGACTCGAAGCAGAGTGGCGCGCAAGGTTGCTCCAGGACTGTCAAATTTGTTTCCACGCTCCTGTCTGGTGGCGAAACTGGATTTTGCTCTTGGTGGCGAGGGAAGGGACGAGGAAGGTGCTGCGCCTGCATTCTAGACCACTAGATGACCCGGTGCGCCCCGGCGCACAGGCAAATGCAAGACGATACTGTAACCATATGTTTTATGATACTTATGTTTGTTTAGTTGTCTAAGAATTCAGTAGTCTTTGAGAGGCCTTAAGCCTATATAGGCAATCTATACCTAATAATAAAGGAGCTAACGTTTCCTTGGTTTGATCCGTCTAAATGCGTTTTCGTCCGTTTTAAAGTGCGCTTTCGTCCGTCTACATGCACACTGCCCACCTTATGTACGTCTCATAAAACAGAGTTTGATCAAATCAAAACAGCTAGCTAGCAATCCATCTTAAGTAAGTACGTCAAAGGACTAAGGAAAGATCAAAATAGAGTTCGATCCAAATCAAAACAGCCAAGCTAGCCCGTGTACCGTGAAAGCAGAGTTGGATCTGAATAGAAACAACCCAGCTAGGCAGGGTTGGCCTGCATTATGTACCTATAAATACCAGGACGTCCGCCACACAGACGATCGATTAATTCATCTTCAGCCGTGTCAGCGATGGAAAATCAGGCGGCCGCGTTAAGGTCGAGCTCGCCGGCGGCCGACGACAAGCCGCGGCGGGTGCCTGCATGACAAAGGGAAGCGGAAGATTGATGGCTCAACACAGGAAGGCCGGAGTTTGCTGGTACAAGTAGCGTCTCCGGCCAGCCCAGACTTTATCGACCGCCTCAAGGCGCGCGTGGGAACGTGACCGATGGACTAGGTCGATGGTGCCTGCACCACCGCACCGGTGCCGGCCGTTTGTGCCGCTGCCGGTCGTTTGTGCCGCTGCCGCTCTGTAGTATAACCTGACGCCGAGTGCCACCACCCCCGCGCTACATTGTTTTCCTCGACGCCATCCTGCCTTGCACTCGACCGCGATGACGGCGGCCGAACACCGTCCACGAGATCCAGTACATCCACGTGCGCATGGCCGGCACGTCCCTGATCAGCTCGTCGCATTGAGAGAGCGGATCGATTATTTGTCCAACAACAATACAAAATCGAATCCTAACCGCACGCCGTGTTACTATATGTTTTCGTTGCGTGGGGTCGCAAAACAATGAAGCGAATTGGATCTTGACAGAGTTGCAACGCGACGCCGCCACCGGCCAGCGTGGACGGAAGAGGAGAGGTTGTTGCGCGGCAGGTTGATCTTCTGCATGCCGACGAATCAGCCTTGCGGATATGGCTGCTTGACGTCTCCATGCCGGAGGCGTGCTGGGCACCGGGGATCGGGGCAACGATGGCAGCGGCAGGCTGATCTTCTGCACGCCGACGAATCGGCCTTGCGGATATGGCTGCTCGGCATCTCCATGTCGGAGGCGTGCTGGGCACCGGGGATCGGGGTAACGATCACGGCGGCAGGATGTGGGCGTGGCCGCGCGCGACCGATCGGACAGCTTGGCGGCGTGGTTGGAGGCGGAAGTAGCCTGACATCTCGGGCGGCAAGGGGAGGTGCTCTTCCTGTAGAATAGATCGGCGAGAGCGAGAACGAAGTCGAGGCAGACATAGCCGGGTCATGTCGGTGCGGACGGCCATCTCGCGAACCACATCCTGGCGCAGGGAAACGTCGGGAAGTGGGGCAGGCACAAGTGACAAGGAGAGCCAACCACGAAGCAGTCATGCTGCGCGTGCACGAAAGTCTCAGCCCATGCCTCCACTGTTTGGTGTCTTTGCAATTTGCTTAGCTGATGCGGTTTGCTTCTAAGATTTAAATTTCTGTTTGCAATTTTTTGTTTTTTTTCAACCGACAATTTCTACAATTTCGGACATGTATGTAACTCTTTGGCCGACACTCCTCCCTTGTCTCATATAACTAAGAAAAGCATTCCAAATTGTTCACTGAAGGTTATTGAAAATGATTTAGTCAGAGAACAATAAAGATTACCCATACATATTTAAAAACTAATGCGTCATATCAAAAAAATTCTAGAGACTAAACAACCCATTTGCAGTAGAATAAGGATTACAATTTATTATGGAAGTGAAGATTTGTACATATCCACCTTTTATTTTGTCCGCACACGATCCCTTTCAATCTTCCAACGCCGCCAAGTTTATAGTCCCATCACGGTTCTACGCTTCCGTGGCCAGCGACCCCGCTATCTTCGACAACCCGCCACTACATTCTAGCAACTTATTCCTCGAGTACGAATGCCCACCGGTACTATCTTGTGCTCTATTCCTTGAGTATGAAGACCCGATACACTCATAAAGGCTCCTAGATTGAGTCGTATTTATTTCCCCCGGTGCAACGTACGGGCACTTTTGCTAGTCTTTTATAAAGAACATAAAAAACGTAAGTTTTAGTCGACTGATGTCAGTTTAGTTTTCCAAGAATTCAGTATGTCTTTTAAGCTTCTATAAGCAATCCTTTTAAAAGAAAATAAAAAACTTTCAAACACTAACACATGTACAACACATGAGCAACATTTAACGCATCCATGAGAAATAAATATAAATGTGTATAAACATCATTTTTTTGGGTACGATCAACACATACAATAAGTACAATTAAAGTACTGACATTTCCTTCAATAAGAATACACCAGGATCCTCACTAAGAATCAAAGAACAAATGCACGCAGGCCACACCAAGTTTTCTGTGTTAACAGCATCCTCACCCTCTTGTCTCTGCACATATGAATATCACGCAATCAAGACATAACTAACAGTGATAAACCATGTTAATACTGGATAAAATATTAGATGCGCCATACCATACCTCTGATTCACTACTTCTTTAGGCCCTTGACAGCAACATCATAGCTAGATCTGCAAGAGAATCGACAACATTACAAGAAAGGCTAGTAACAGCAGGATCGACATATCTACCTAAATTGCTCACAAATTCTATGACCAAATAAAAAGAAAGACGTAAGCAAAACAAACAGTCAGCAGCATACCAAAGATTCATAAGGATTATGTGAAACCAACATGAACACAAAGTAGTTACTTAATCAAATCATCAAAACGAATTAGAAGAGTACAGGAAATGAAAATCATTAGGTAAATTAAAAACATTCTCCCACACATCAATCTGAAAACATGTCAAACAAAACTTAACTGGGAAACCTATCTACTGCATAACTGAAAAAGACAGCAATCTGTAATTTTAGTAATACTCCATTACTCCCTTGCTTAATGCCCACAATTTATTAAACAATTATGTGTTAGTATAATAAAATGCCAGCATATAGATGATAGAAAAGATATGCCAGTATAATAAAGTCCAGTCATTAGTTGAGACAGTCTTGACATGGCCAAAATTGCATACTGTAGGGTTCACTTACAATGCACCTTCGTTGCCGTCGCCAGTCTCCCCAATATTTGGCAGCACATCATCCATTGAAGCAATAAAATTCAACTACCATGACTGTAGTATGCCAACTGAAAAGATAAAAAAAATAAGATGGTTCTGATCCATAAAGAGGGGATGATTTGCTTCTCTATAGGGAGGTGAACGCAGCAGCTCGACATTATAGGTCTTATGTTTTTTGAGGTTCTAAACAATTCCTTTCTATACTTAAGAAAAATCATTACACTGATCCCATAAAGATGCTTCGCTGTTATAAATCGGCTCTATTCCACCCAGAAAATTAACTGCCTCTTGCATCACTGCCTTCTAGTGTATGCGCACTTCAGTAAACTCGCCCTGCAGAGAGCACGGAAGAAATAATGTACTTAGAATTCAAGAAAAGGAACAAAATGGTGCAGTACCGCCCCAGTTGTGGTGTATAAGAACTACCCCAGCTCTAAATATTTTCTTAGCAATTTACTCAAGATAACGGCTAGTGTAATAGGAAGAACCAACAAGGGTCAAGGTGGGAACCGACATTTTCAAAACCGTGGACCTGGTACTATTAAAAACATTCTTTCTTTATCTCAGATCACATGTATGAGATAAGTATACCTGAAGGATAAGCCTATCTTTATCTAGAAGTTCTACTGATTGCCTTCCACGAACAAATTTATGATAAAAGATAAGTTCCTATGAAACAAAAATATTAAATCTGATGGTTAAGAAAGGAAATAGCAGATAAGTACTTGAAAAATAGCCATTGTGTTGCCTTCACCTTTCTCCTACAATGTAACCTATACATCATACTGCAATAGGTATGCATGTGTATCAAGAACTTAATAGCAGATAAGTACATGATTTGGTTCATATTAACCTAAGCATTGCAGGAATAGTGTCACAACCAATTACTCAAATAGTAAAATGCACAATAGAAGTGATATATGTGATCATGAAAAACTATAGTTACACATTCTTAGAAGAACAACACATCGCATCCTTAAGTTAATTCTAATAGAAGCTCATAAAGTAAATTACTTGCCGAAGCATATCTAAGTTGGAGTGATGATATCAGTATGAGAAATACCATCAAACACTGCAGCACCATCTTCCGATGGCAGGTGGATAGCAATACCCCAAAGCAAACAGATTGGCGTGGTTCATCCATTGGCAAACATGAGCAAGACCAACTCTTCACAGAATCATCATCTTCATCAAGAAATGAATGCATGACTGACACTATAAGAAACGTGCATGACCAGGGGAGGTAGCTGACTATAATAGTGGACATAATAGAGGATAAAACGTAGGCGAAAGGGGTGATTTACAACATTCATGCTTGGGACGAGCATGTCCTGTCCGTTCATAACATCTAGTAAAAGCTAAAGCATGACCCTCCCACTAAATACATTCTAAGAAATCGCACCCACTATTTTTTTTCTTAGATATGCCACACCAAACTTATGGATATGGTGAATTTTTTAGCAGGCAAGCAGCTAACTGGGCAGTATAAGCAGACAAAATTTCACAGCATCGAACTACTTCAACGGACCTTTTATTCTGTTTGACACAGCAGCATGAAGAAAACAGTATAACCTGCAAAATACAAGCTGCATGTACACCTACCAATGTAAGAGGGCAAGGGAACATATCCATGTGCGGCATGCTACGGGCTCAGCAGCAAGCAACTATGGAAGGTACTACTTGCTAGACGATCAAGAAATTAAATGGGAAGGCACATTCATAACAGCTGGAGAGAGTTGCTTGTACTATGTACCAGCAGCTACATCTATCAACAACAAACAACAGCTGAAGCAATGAATCAGCTTTTTTGTACTGCTGAGACCATTATCTACACACAAATAATAATAAAAGGCTAAGAAAAGAAAGGACCAAATTTACAAAATAGGAGAGGAGATAGTAAGTCCACATATAATACTTTATTTTTCTAACCATATTGTATAGATTTCGACACCTAGAGACAAATAATAATTTATGGGCTAGTGAAAGAGATGACAAAACTTGAGACATTACAAAATATAGGCTACCATCAATAACCAGAATACACGAAGCCAACAGCCAGATAAATAATAGTGTAATAAGTTGCAGAAAGAACCAAGGACCACAAATGATGGATCAAGTAAATACAAAGTGACGTGCTGAAGTCACATAACGAAATGAATAATAAATCTTGCAGGAAACAAGTTTGTTATCATATATGTTAATTTCAAAAAAGAAGGAGCCTACCAACACTTCCTTATAATTCCCAGAAGTTGTTGGTCCGTAGTCAGGGAATTTCTTGTATGAAGAAAATGCCTTGCAGATTATCTGTGGGTCGATCATGCTTGATGCGCAAGGAAAAAAGGAGCTTGTCATCCTCAGGAATAACATATTTTGATAAGCAAAGACAAAGCCGAAGAAAGGCTTATATGCCTCCAAATCCCTGGCCAGCCTGCAACCTCCATGATGTTGCTTCTAAATCCCGCCTTTCCTGAGTCATCTATTAACATGTTCATCTGTGAAATAGGTCAGCTATATACTGTCTAGCTACTTGGTACAGCTGAGTTTAAACATTAATTAGATAATTCAGCAAAGGCACAGTTACACGAAAAAACGATGGAAGCCAAGATCACTTGTTGTACTATTTTTAGTCTAGAAGTTATATTAGGACACTTTAAACAAAAGGATACTGGCAGAATGTTTGGTCTGATTCGTGATATTTAAGATAAGCATGTCAAAGCCCTAAAACTAATATTCATATATTTACAAGAGCCGGCAAAATGGTCATGCATGTGCAACCATAATTGTTAAATATGAGTATCTGAGAACCATGCTACTGAAGTCTAAGGGACCACGGGGAATTTGTTTTGAGGATGATCCGAATCTAAAATCAACATATAAGGCATCGGGACTAATCATCTACCTTCATATTTATGTTGAAATGCCACAACTAAGGTTATTCCTGGCAAATACCATCGGAATCAAATTAATAATGTGCTCACCCAACACCTCAGTTAGTAACCAATCGCAGGAACACAAAAACGTAATTAAATGGTCATCATAGTTTACCTTCTAGCCTAATGAACATCTCTGCTACAAAAAATCAGTCACTTGACTTGCTTGTTCTTTTCTAGCCCCTGCAATGAAACAAAAAAACTAAATAGTTTTACAATCAAAGTGACTACATCAATGTTTTCCACTGATCATGCCACTATAAAGTAGAACAGAATATTGTATACAGTAGAGCAGACGAAAAAAGAAAAGGAAGATTAAGAGAGCATTACTTGACCTTGCTCATGATGGAGTACGTTCAACACCTAAGAGGTGCATCTTACATTCTCAAATACAGGACCGTAAGTGGTCAGTTTCTCTATTCATGTTATTTATACATTTTGGATCATACCAGAAGAAAAAAGAATCATATATGCCTGATTTATAGCCTCCGAATAATTCACAATACATAGTAAATCCAAAAGTTGATTTGTCTAATGCTGCACACTGTGCAGGTTCAAAAAAATTACCTTCCAATGAAAATCTTGGTATTTTACTTGCCATGTGCAACATCTTGAACCCCATGCGAGAAATTCTAAAGCAGTAATTTTTAAACCCAATAGAGAATCTCATTACCAGATCAAGTACATGTGTATGCATCAATGGGAAAAGCGGCAAAGGAAGTCGCTGAACCTATATTGCAACCTATTGCTACTCTCATCATAATAAGAACTCTACCCATGAAACAAGAAATTTTGGTGGTCTCTCCAAGTGACATTTGAGATAAACTGTGTTCAGAGCCAACACCATACAGTAATACAATGCATCTTTTTCTGCATAAAGGTGGACAGAGAAGTTAAATGGTAGGAAATAGTGCAGACAAACCTGAAAAGCATGTTAAATTTGAGCTACAAGAAAAATCATTGAATCACTTTGGTTTTGTTCTCTCAAGAAGGTATTGTAGCATGAGGAACTTCATATTTGCCTGTCTAGTCCCTCGTTGTCTTCCATATCCGTCAGAAGCAAGCACCAAGAAGCGAGAGGTGGATATGCAAAACACAAAGATGTTCAATGCCACATGGTGTGTACATATGCGCCAAGCATGCTCTCGACAGCCTGAGACCACACCCATGGTTTCTGAATTCACTCTTTGGTATGATTTCCCCCTAAATTCAAAAGCCAAAGAAACAATGCACTAAGTAAAATGTTGTCGAGTAACAAAAAATTACCAGCTAAGCATTGTAGTTGCAACATCAATTTGCCAACAAACTTCAAGACTGACTAAATGATCAATGAGCACGGAGACTTCCATAGCTAACCAATCTGAACAATGATTTGTAAATGTAACCCAAAATATCCTTGAGCTTGCCCTCAGGCTCCTCCCTGCAAAGTTGTTAGAAGATCAGTACTCGCCATCAGAGACAACCATCCATTTTACGCAATACTGAATCTACAACCATATACATTACCCCGCAGCCTTAATTTGCTCAGTAATGGCTGCAAAAATTGACAAAGCCAGCACTAAATACAAATATATGGAAAGTAAAGCATGGTACAAAGCCAGTATATATGCAAGCAACTGGGCTATGATCAATATAGTTATGACTGAATTTACACACACACACATGCAACCTTGATAGTGTCATTGGCTGTAGACCACACCCCTTACATTAAACAATCCTCACTTCAAAAAGTAATGTCCAGAAGCATATCAACCAAGTAATACATTGAAAAAGATGGCCAAAGCTGGTATACCTAGGGAAAGAGATGGCGAGTTTGCTGGCAAGGGGAGCTGCTGCCATAAGCACGCCACAAGGCCCAACCATCTCCTCATTGTGCATCATTGGCATCCTACACGAATGAAACATCACATAAATCAACGCCGATTTCAACACCAAACCCGTTACCTACAACAGCTCACTGGGTACAAAAACCTGAGATTTGATAGTGTCATACTGTAAGCATTCAAAATTCAGAGCCAGTCGGAACTTACACCATTGCACAAGTCCTTTTGTTGATGCCTAGGAAATCATTTCATAAAATTCCACGCACCTCGGCCAATACCTAAAAAGGATAAACATGTCACAAAATCAAATATCATAAACAAAGCTATGGGCATAGGGCAGCATCTCGTATGTGAACACATACTTTCTGAAGTACCTCACAAGGAAGATCTGAAATCAGCTTTTTGAGCTGCATAACATACAGTAGGTTTCAGAAAAACAAAAAATAGAGCCTTATAAAGTAAAATATACAACTGAAAAGAAATTTCAATTATCTACCAAGTATCTACCAAAAGTCCAAAACAAAACAATTATTAGTTATTAATGAATATAACCGCACAGCAATTGAGACCACACAAGTTAAGCTATGTGACAAGGTTAATATAGACTATGCAACGACATTCTTCATCTCCTTGAATCATCACATATATGAAGTAATAAAGGGGCTACAGAAAAAACTGAGGAAGATATTCTAAAGTATAGATTGTTACCTGATAGCACATTCATTAGCTGCTACAACTGCAGGTGGTGAGATTTCTAATAAAGAGCTCCACAATCTGATAACTCTCACTTTGGGCCGCTTCAGATAACATTTAAGTGATGATATCATTAGGATCTCTGTTCCAATTATCGTAAACACGCTGCTCCTTGAATCTTCCTCTTCTCAACTTGCACTGGGAAGAGAAGCAACGTACATGTGACCTGCTTGAAGCCTCCATTGGAGGCATTGCTGTTGTCATCATCTAACCTACAGACCATGTGGAATTATATCCATGACAAACATACATCAGATCCATGTATTAAACTTGAATCCAGATAGACACACATCTAGTAGTAGCCCACAATGGCAACAACACACAACACACATCTAGCAGAACACAGATCCATGTCCTTCATCTTGCAGAAGCACACACACATCAGGAAGTAGCCCACAACGGCAACAACACCGGCACACTACCATATACAATTGACAAGAGACAGAGAGAGGAAGCAGGAGCTCACTTGTGTGACGGAGACGAGAACACGCTGAGAATGAGGGGGCATAGGCGAGTGCTGCACCGGCGCGGCGAGCTCCCGCGGATTGTCGCCCTTCTTTGCACCGCCAACCGCCGCGGGGAGATGAAAGGAAGCCACCAGCGGGACTCCACTGGCGCCGCCGGCGCCCTCCTCCAGGACCCGCTCCTGCAGCGCCTCCTCTCGCCCGCCACGGCGGCCGTCCCGTCCGGCGCCGTCTGCTCGCCCTTCTCCCGTCGCTGCTTCCCCACTGCGCCGCCTCCCTCCTCCATGCCGCCTGAGGCCGCCGTCGTCCACCAACAGCGGCTGTTGTCGCGCCCCTGCGGCCGCTGTCCGCTGCATCAACCCATGGCGCCTCCTCCTGCCGTGCGCGTGTCGCGGTCGCTTCGATTTGGAGAGCTGATTGGAGAGGAGAGAGGAGGCGATGATTGGGGGGAGGAGAGGCCAATCCCGATCTAGGGTTTTCACCACTCCACGAAACAACAAATGAAACGAGCTACACGGAGGAGCGCCCGCTGCTGCCTCTGGCTGTCGGTCCCGCACAAAAATGGGCCCAGACGTCATAGACCGTGAACGAGCTGTGGCATGTAAAAGAAAATTTACCGTATCCGACGGCTGTGGTGAAAAGTGGGATTGTGGCTGGTGAAACGAACGAACCAGATTGTTTTGCCCCTCTCAGACCCCCTGGCTGGCCGGGTAGTGTTTGAACATTTATAGGAGAAATACGCATCCGCATCTTCCCTTTGTTAGATGTATATATCTGTCTATTGTAGTTTCCCCATATGTTAGGGGGCTTTCTGCATATGTACACTTGTACATGTACTATATATTGTGGCCTTTGGCCCCTGGTAATACAACACGCACATTCCTCTAACGTGGTATCAGAGCAAAATAATTGATCCTCTAGTCTAGTACGTGTTCCGGCCGCGCCACCCGATCTTCTCCGTCGCCTGATCCGTGCGTGGCCGCGCTGCTCCCTGCCCCCGCTCCGTCGTGGCTGCTCTCCACGCGCGTGGCTGCTGAGAGCTCCGCCAGACCGTCCCCCGCCGACCGTCGCCCCTCCACCGGCCGCCCGCCTCCCCGCCGGCCGCCCGCCTCCCCCGCCGGCCGCCCGCCTCCCCGTCGGCCGTCGCCCCTCCTCCGGCCGCCTACCGCCGCCGGCCGCCCGGCCACTTGCCCCGCCGGCCGTCGCCCCTCCTGCTCTCCGTCGCCCGTCGCCCGTCCCGCGCGTGGCCTGTCCCGATCGATCTTCTTCGTCGCCCGTCCCTGCTCTCCGGCCGCACGTCCCACGCGTGGCCGCGTGTGCCAATCGCTCGTGGTAGCCAATCTTCCTGCTGGCCAATCTCCATGCTGCCTCCGCTCAATCTCCCTTCTCGCCCCCCGATCGATCTCCCTGCTCTCCTGAGATCGATCTCCTTCCTGCAGTTGACTTCCGTCTGAAGCAAAAAAAAAGCAAAAAAAAGAGAAAAAAAAAGATCATACTTTCACTAGTGGACACTCTCAACATTGATCACATAAAAAATAAATAACTTCTCCTCACTTGTGCTACATACACTCTGTTGTTTGATAACAAACACCATTCATTGTGTAGGGCTACAAGAGCTCCCTCAAGCCGGAGTTAACAAGCTCCACAACATTTGGCATTCATATTTAAGTAACCTTTAGAGCATAATAGATCATTGCAATTTAGACCGAGTACTAACATAGCCTACACACTGTCACCTTTAAGCTATGAAAGGGGGAATAGATCACATCAATACTATCATAGTAATAGTTAACTCCATAATCTAAAAGAGATTACAATCATAACCTACGCCAAGTACTACATGATGCGCACACCGTCACCTTTATATCATGAAGGAGGAATAGACTACTTTAATAACATCACTAGAGTAGCACATAGATTAATAGTGATACAAAGCTCATCATATGGATCTCAATCGTGCAAGGCAGTTCATGAGATCATTGTATTGAGGTACATGAGAGAGAGATTAACCACATAGCTACCGGTACAGCCCTTAGCCTCGAGGAAGAACTACTCCCTCCTCATCATGGGAGACAGCAGCGGCGATGAAAATGGCGATGGAGTCGATGGAGATGCCTTCCGGGGGCACTTCCCCGTCCCGGCGGCGTGCCGGAACAGAGACTTCTGTCCCCCGAACTTGGCTTCGCGATGGCGGTGGCTGCGTAAATTTTCTCATCCCGTGGCTTATTCTTTTAGGGTTTTCGCGATGGAGGCTTTAAGTAGGCGGAAGGGCAGCCTCGGAGGAGTCCTGGTGGGGCCACACCATAGGGGGGCGCGCCCCCCCTTGGCCACGCCGCCTTGTGGGGTGGGGCCCCCTGGCTCCCCTCTGGCCCCTCTTCGGTGCTCTGGAAGCTTCCGGGAAAAATAAGATACTGGGCGTTGATTTCGTCCAATTCCGAGAATATTTCCTTTGTAGGATTTCTGAAACCAAAAACAGCACAAAACAGGAACTGGCACTTCGGCATCTCGTTAATAAGTTAGTTCCGAAAAAAGCATCAAAACGATATAAAGTGTGAGCAAAACATGTAGGTATTATCATAAAACTAGCATGGAACATAAGAAATTATAGATACGTTGGAGACGTATCAGGAACCCTCTTCCTGGGTTTCTGGCCCTCAACATCGTCACCAGGGTCATCGCCTCTGATCTTATAACGCAATGCAGTGCATACCGGGCATTCATTCAAATTCTCGTATTCACCGCGGTAGAGGATGTAGTCGTTAATGCATGCATGTATCTTCAGAACCTCTAAACCTAGAGGGCAGACAACCTTCTTTGCTTCGTACGTACTGGCAGGCAACTCGTTATTCTTTGGAACCATATTCTTCAACATTTTCAGCAAGTTTTCAAATGCTGAGTCAGCTACACCTTCCTGTGCCTTCCATTTCAGCAAATCCAGTGTGCAGCCCAGCTTTTTCAGACCATTATCGCATCCTGGGTACAACGACTTTTTGTGATCCTCTAACATGCGATCCAAATTCTTCCTCTCCTTTTCAGTTTCGCAGGTCTCCGTGCATCAGCATTGGTCCAACCAAGATCATCAGCGGACTCATCACGTGCCTCTTCTTCACCTTCCCCTTCACCTTCCCCACCTTCAGCATCCTCCATGAAAGTATCACCGAAATGATCAAGATAGTTTTCATCGATGAAATCATCCCCTTCTTCATCTTCTTCCATTATAACCCCTCTTTCTCCATGCTTGGTCCAACAATTATAGCTTGGCATGAAACCGTGCGAAACAGTGCAGTGAACTTCTCTTGAGGAAGAGTAACCCTTCTGATTCTTACAGTCAACACATGGACAGATAACAAAACCCTTCTGCTTGTTCGCATTAGCCACTACGAGGAAATCTTTCAAACCCGTAGTGAACTCGCCGGAGAGTCGGTTACCGTACATCTATTGCCGATTCATCTGCATTATTATAATATAAAATATATAATTAACCATCATGCATTTGTTAAACTAACTAGCTACAAACAATAGAAATTAAACAATGAACTACACACATGCATATTTTATCAATGACACATATGAAAGGTTCAAGTTGCTAACCGCGATCGAGGAGGAAAAAATAAATGAGGAAGCTCAAGTATGGCTCCGACACTTCATATCATGTTTGTTTCATGCTCTTGGGGCATTTCATCAAACACTTTGTGTGCATAAGAGGAGCCAAAAGCAAACCTAACACCCCCTTGTGAAGTTTGTGAAGAGAAGTGACACCAAATGGCTAAGTGCAGTGAGCTGAGGTCCTTTTATAGGGATGGGCCTTTAGTCCCGGTTGGCCTGGCCAACCGGGACTAAAGGCCTTCGGGCCAGGCCTGAGGACCTTTGGTCACGGTTGGCCTGGCCAACCGCGACTAAAGCCCCTCCCGTCCACCAGCTGGCCACCGAGCGCGCTGGGCCCAGGTCTTTAGTCGCGGTTCGCCTCCCGAACCGCGACTAAAGACCCCATTAGTCGCGGTTCCTACATTTTGACGACTAATGGGGCTGGACGGAAGCCTCTTTTTCTACTAGTGGTAAAAAACTTCTTTAGATGTTGCCCTCGCATTTGCGAGGGCTAACTTGCTAGTTTGTAATAACAATACAACCCTAGTACACGAGCATGTTGTTTCTAGATGCGGGCCAATGAGAAAAGGCTTCGTCACCAAGAAGGAAGTGGATGGCTGCATCAAAGAGGTGATGGGTGGAGAGAGAAAAGAGGAGTACCGTGCAAACGCTAGAAAATTCATTAACATGGCCAAGGAGGCAATGCAAGAGGGAGGGAGCTCTGACAAGAATATTGCAGAATTTGCAGCAAAGTATTTATCGAGTTAAAGTTATTTGTCTTGCAATAGCTGATGGTAAGAATGGTAGGTTAAGAAGTCTAGAATATTCTTTTTGATTTTTACATCATAAAATTAGTGAATAAAGAGTGAACAATATTAAAAAAGGAGAAGGCTATGTGCATCAATCGAAGCAGAGGTCTTGGAATTACTTTTTTTTTTTTAAGAAAGCAGTCTAGCAGAGATTTAATGAATTGTATCTCATGCACCGGTGATGATAAGGTCAACCTTACGTAGATCTCGTCATTTTTTAGTACACGGAATGCAAGAGTTTTCCGAGTTTAAATTTGCACATTGATAGAATACATCATTTCCAACATCTATTTTTTCAATTTTCTTGGATCTTTAAAATTTATGTTTTTTTTCAAAAAAGAAACTATATATAGTTCGGGCTACAAAAGTCGCACTCAACCTATATATCTTAATTCGTCCTGTTTCATTCAAGATATTCGAAGAAAATAGTTGGATTTTTAATGAGGTGAAACGATATACTAATGGTTCTAGTAAATTTGAACCACTCAATTACCATTGTGGTTCCTACTACCAATATTTCTTGATTTTTTAGAAAATAAAGGGCAGCTTTTTTAGACTTCCTTGCTATAGTTTCTGGAAGTACTAAATGTGAAAATATCTAATTTTTTAAAACACAAAGCACTCAAAACCTCAGGCTACGCACTGCCAATCAAATCTCGTGTGTGCTTTTTCCCACGGTGCACAAATGAGATTGTAAGCATTCAAACTAGATGCAGAACATGATTTTGAACTTGACCCAGTCCAGCATGGCACTAGTGAGAAGATCTCCGTAGACGAAAAAAAAAAGAGCAATCAAACTGACTCCAAAAGACCCTAACTTGTACTTTGAGATACGACGTGATGGCAATTGGCAAGGCCATGTGAGACATGGTTCTACTATATATACATACTTATAATGTTTTTTTCTATTTTTGATTAAAACAGAGACATTTTTGTGTTGTTGTACGATATATATGTTTCTACTTTTGGTAGGGAAATGGTAGATAATTCCTAGTTCTACATCAACCAATGTGTCCAAAGAATTTGACCCGAAACAAAATAATAATCATTATTCCTTAATGTACACAATTTTTTCTGTGGAGAAAACACCACAAAACACATATAAATATGATATTGTCAATTTCTAGTAATGGTTATTGTTCTCAATGTGAATTTATGGGCATTATTTAAATGAAATATAACATCTAGACCTTTTCTCATAGTCTAGTAATATACGAAAATTCCAGCATTAGTGGAAACCGAGTGGTTCGATTGTACATCGACTCCCCTAACAAAACATTGTTTGTGGAGCATTTGTGGAGGCTTCCTCCATTGCTTTTTATTTAAAAACATACACAAAATGTTGCCCTCTGGTAGCATCCGCAGGGCTGAGATCACTACATACATGGTTCTTTTGAAGTAAAGATTGTGTTGTCATAGCTTTAAATTGACAAATACTTTGCCGCAAATGCAACAATATGCATGTCTGAACTTCCTCCTTCCTGCATAGCCTTCTTGGCCTTTTGCATCAATTTTGCAGCATTCCTTTTGTACTTATCATTTCTTTCCCCGTCCATCACCTCTCTAATACATCTCTCGATTTCCCCACTCCTTAGGAATCCAATATCACTCTTTCGTGCCTGCACACCCATGCCCCAAACGCTCTCCACATACTTTGAGATTGTGGGTTGGTCTGCCCAATGTGGAATGCCGACAAGAGGAACACCGCTAGCAACTGCTTCCAGTGTTGAGTTCCATCCACAATGGGTAACAAAACAACCTACATGTATATTTTCATGAATTAAAATGCATTTTTATACGAAAGAGTGATACCATATTATTTAGTAGGCATGGCCAAAAAAGAGTAAAGGAAATATAGAGATATCTCATACCGATCGCCCTATGTGCAAGAACCTCAAGTTGTGGGCACCAAGAAACAATTAATCCTGTCTTCTCACATTTGAGCTTGAGGCCTTTAGATAACTTGTGTGCCTCATTTGATCTAACAACCCATATAAAAGGTTTGCCGGAATCGCATAGTCCGTTTCCAAGCTCATCTAGCTGAGTTGCGTCATAGTTGGAGACAGTCCCATATGATACAAGCACAACAGACGAGATCTCCTGCTTGTCTAGCCAATCCATGCACGGTGCATCGCAATTGAACAAGTTGAACCCATAAGACTTGTTGGATGGAAGGCGATCATCGTCGAGGTAAAATGATGGCAATGTTGGGCCTATCATCTTTGCTCTCCATGTTAACTCCATGTACTCTGCCTCCTGCTCAGTTGAAAAGGTGTAAAAAACCAAATAAATCCTTGGTTGTGTGGAAGTGTGGTTTGTGACATTTTACATGGTCTAAATCCTTGTTATGTGGAGTGTTGTTTGAGACACATTTAACATGGTTTTGCCCAAAACGTGCATGACAAGAGAGAGAGTGTATGAAGCCAAACTTATTGAGTGACCGACTAGAGCAGAGCAGACCGGGTATATGGCTTACCTTTGGCTCCAAGTCGTGAAATGAGTTGACCAGCACGTCGTCCGCTTCGTCCAGCCCCTCGAACTGCCGAATTGATGTCCTGGTGAACACAGGATGGGACTCCGGCACGGCCACGAACGGCGGCATGTCCTCCGGCCCCAGCTCCACGCTCAGCGCTCCCCTCGCCACCAGCTCACGCCCGTCCGTCGCCGGCAGCGCCATGCGCCCCGCCCACAGCTCCCCGTAGATAACATTCACGGCGCACGGCTGGGAGAAGAACGCCGCGGTGGCCACGCCGGCGGCGCGCGCCACGGGCAGCGCCCAGGCGAGGTGCGGGTCGTACACCAGCACGCGCACGGGCCGCCCCGCGCGCGCCTCCGAAAGCAGGAGCTCCCGCAGCGTCTCCGACCCGGCGGCCTCCATCCGGGAGAAGGACTCCGCGTGGTCCGGGCAGGACGCCATGCCGCCGGCGTCGAAGCCGTCGGAGATGGCGGCCACACGGAACGGGTCGCCCGGTGGGTCGGTGCAGGAGAGCACGTAGCGGGTGAGGACGAGGGTGGGGCGCAGGCCGTGGTAGGCCAGGCGGCGCCCGAACTGGAGCATCGGGTTGGTGTGCCCCTGCGCCGCGGGAAACGGCAGGAAGAAGACGTTCGCGCCGCCGCCGCCGCCGCCACCTCCATGGTTCACGCTCTCGCTGGTGGTGTCCATGTTTCCGGTGTTCCCATATTATCTGGTCAAGGATCGGCGGATAAATAGACTCGAAGCAGAGTGGCGCGCAAGGTTGCTCCGTCAAATTTGTTTCCACGCTTTCTGTCTGGTGGCGAAACTGGATTTTGCACTAGAGTTGAGTAGCTAGCTCTTGAAGGCACGAGGAAGGTGCTGCAGGATTGTGGAAGAGTGGCTTTTCCCAACAACAACAACAACATCAAAGTCTTTTCCCAAGCAAATTGGGGTAGGCTAGATATGATGACTTCTATTAAATGTGGGCAGAACCTGGAGCTCTTTGGAGCTGATCTGGACCACTACTTTAACAAAGTAGCTTAAACCTGACTTGTATTAAATCTAGTTGACTTGATGAATGAGAAATCTGCATCTAAGTTGTTTGTGACTTGGAAATCGTTTATTTCCCAGTTTGAATTGAGTATGTAGAAAGTAGACAAATTCTCGCCTAGCTCTGAAATGACATGTACATGTACTCTGAATATCTAGCTTGGAAATTGTTGCATGACTTGATTGTTCACTTCCTTTTTCTATGTGTTTCTGTATCTCAGGAGATTTCCAGTTGGTGGAGCTGGCTAGGAGGTAGCCATGGCCCGCCATATCTATCCGGTTGGCAGCGGTGGCCTTCGTCTTCGACTTGGTGTGTCTAGTTGAGTGTCAGGTTCCTCTCTTGTCTCTTCTCATTTAGGACTCTGATCGTGTGATTGTATTGGCACTGTATTTGCGCTGCTTTGGTTTAGTGTTCTGTGATGATCACCAATGAAAGTTATGTTGTGTAGCTAGGAAATTTGATGGCCTGTGGTGTTTTTATGGCTGGTCTATGTTAGCAGAGCTTGCTTGTGCTGATTAGCATTTGTATTCGTGCTGCTTTGGTTTAGTGTCCTGTGTTGATCTCGAACGGAAACTATATTGTGTAGCTATCAAATTGTTGAGGATTGGCTGGCTCACTCGATGGTTTTAGTTATCTAGTTGTAGCTACTGAACATGGTAAGAAGAGAGTGATCTGGGTGCTTAATATCACTTGGATTGTTATATACCAAATGCACGCATGCTGTTATTTGGCTTGCTATATTTGAGTGGTTTAGTGGCATTTCATGCATCAGGTTGGACTATTGGAGTCGTTGAAGGCTGAGGAGTCTACTGTAGGTAAAAGATACAATCAGCTACATTCTTGATGCACTGGAATCTAAGAAGCACCGCGACTTTAAGAAAAAATGAGATGATTGTAGTTTTCGCAAAAAAGAAACTAAGAAGCACGAGTAGTAGCCAATGGATTGAATTTGTTTAATTAAATTCGTGATGCGCAAGATAATTGATTTGTTTTGGTGCGTAGCCGGTGCGTACGAGGATGGGAGTAGGTGTAGGCGCGTGCAGTGGCACGTCACGCACGCACAACACAGTATCATCATGGAAATTGAAGTAGGGTTGTTAGACGCTAATAACGGAGCGGAATTACTTCACACACGACAAATTTCATCCGATCTATGTACGACATCTCCTCCCAGCGAAAGAACAGATAATTAATTCCTGCACAGTTCCTGAGCTCCCTCGCTACTGCCGCGAGCTCAATCCAAAAGGCTGTTTTCGCTAGCTTGGTGAAATCTCCAAGCAAAAATCAACTACTCAATCAGACGTACAAACGGATGGCCTCTCCTGATTTTTTTTTTTTTTTTTTTTTTTTTTTTGCCGAAATGGCCTCTCCCGCTAGAACAGTCCGCCCAAGCAAGAAAAAACGATAAGGGATCTCTAGCGAGTCGACCCAAATCACCGACTCAAACGGTTCGTTTTTGTCCGTTTTAGTTGGCCTATGAACAGTATGCGTCGCACGGTCCGGCTTGCCTGGATAGCGCGCGCAGCAGCGCGACCCATTCGGTCTGCTGGCTAGTTGGCCCGCGCACAGGAAACAAATAGGAATGCACGAATTTAAAAAAGAGCACAAAAAGTTGATTGAAATTTCATTGATTCAAACATAATTTACATAGTTTAAAACAAAAATCTAAACTAATTCAATTGTCGCCTTCTTTTTCGTCGTTGGAGACGAGGTCGACGAACTGCTGTGCCCAAGCAAGCACCTCCGCTGGCTGCGCGTACCGCGGAGGAGGCACCAAGTGCGGTGGCGGAGGCGGTGGAACCTCCTGGCCGTCCCACGTGGCCTGTGGTGGCGCGTGCGGCGACAACGGTGGTGGCGGTGGCAGCGAGGCTACGTGCTCCGCCACCTTGACCGAGAGCTGGACGATGTCCTCCAGCCCTCGCCATGACCATTTGGCCTCCTCGTCGGCCAATGACGCGGCCAGAGCGGCGGCCGTGGCCGCATCCTCGTCGTAGTCGTTCGGGAGGACCGCCTCCAGCTTGGCATCGCAACGGTTGGAGGCGCATCCTCCATCTCGTTGTCGTCTTCCTCCTCGTCATCATCGTCGTCGTCTTTGTAGACGACCTCGTTCTCGCTGTCGGGGACATCGTCGCCGGGCATGAAATTCCGGTGGCCGCGGATAACACGGCGCGCCTCATGCTTCCGTCCGCATGGAAGCTGAGAAGGCACGGGATGTCCTCTGTCCGCGGACAGCCTAGAACTATTTGGGTCGGCCCGCTGGAGATGTCCTAAGGGCATCTCCAATGGGGCGACGCATTTCGGACGCTGAAAATATCCGCGCGCGTCCGTTTGCGTCGGCCCAAATGGTCGAAATCGATCGCGCGTCCGTTTGCGCCGGGGGTGGCTCCAGCGGCATGACGCATTTTTTTCGATTTTGCAATTTTATAACATGAAAACATAATTTACATATTAAAAGAAAGGAAAATAAGCCCTAAGAACGCATGCGCCTACTGATTCTCGTCTTCACTGTCGATCACGACGAGCTCTGGTACCATCCTCGGCCAGTTGGGAAACGACGGAACATACGCTGGTGCCGCCGGTGGTGGTGGAGGTGAAGGAGCCCAGGCCGGTGCTGAAGGTGGAGGAGCCCACGCCGGTGCTGGAGGTGGAGCAGCCCACGCCGGTGCTTTGAAGATATGTCTGGGCTCAAAATCAACTATCATAAGAGCGAAGTGTTTGTCCTTGGGCAGCGTATCAGCGAGAGAAACGCCATCGCCAACAAGCTGAACTACAAACTTGGCAACTTCCCGTTTCTCTACTTAGGGCTGCCAATTTCGAATAGGAAGTTAACTCTTGAGTAGTGGCTTTTCTTGGTTCGGAAGCTGGCTGCTAAGATTGAACCCTGGGTTGGCAGACTGTTGACCTCTGGGGGGAGGCTAATCCTGTCTAACTCCTGCCTTGACAATCTCCCTATTTATGCGATGGGCTTGTTTCTCCTCCATGATGGGATCCATGCGAGGTTTGACTCTCATCGATCTAAGTTCTTTTGGGAAGGGGCTAGACCGAAGAGGAAATATCACCTAGTAAATTGGCCAACGGTTTGCAGACCCAAAGAAGTGGGGGGCCTAGGCTTGCTTAACACCAAGAACATGAACCTGGCTCTCCTTCTCAAATGGATCTGGAGGCTATATCAGGATGAGGACACGATTTGGACTCGTATCATCCGCGCGAAGTATGTTGACGCTTCTGATCTGTTCTCGGGCTTTGGCCATGGCGGATCACCGTTCTGGAAAAGCTTGCACAAAATCAAGCATCTGTTCAAAGTTGGCGCAAAACACGAGGTCAGGAATGGTATCCGCACTAATTTTTGGAAGGATTGGTGGATTGGGAGGGGCCCCATCATGGATTCCTTCCCTATGCTCTTTGCCATCTGCGACAATCAAGACATCTCGGTGGCTGAAGCCCTGCAACATCATTCCCTGCAGGTCCGCTTCCGTCGATCCCTGGATCAGAAAGGCGCTCGCTATTGGGGGGAGCTGCAAGGAATGCTAGCGCATGTGTCTCTTGGTACTGGTCAAGATAAGGTATCTTGGCACCTCGATCAACATGGCTCCTTCACAGTTAAATCGATGTATGCTCAGCTTTCGCAAGGCACGACAGTTGCTCATTCCAAAGACGTGTGGGAAGCTAGGCTCCCGCTAAAAATCAAGATCTTCTCGTGGCAACTTGCCATTGATAAGCTGCCGTCAGACTAGATTCTCACCGGACATGGTCCTTCCAATGGCCTCTGTGCCCTATGTGGTGCTCCGGAGGATGCTAGTCACATTTTCTTCGCACATTCTTTGGCAATGTTCTCCTGGTCCATCCTACGCCTTGGTGCTTGGGTGCAAGCGGTGTCCGGCCAATTTTGCTCGGTTCCATGCCATCCTTTACGGTTTTTCGGGTTATCCTAGGAGACTGCTTGTGGGTGCTCTTTTTAGCCCAATCTTGGGCTCTACGGAATGTGCGCAACAAGCTTGCAATTGAGAAGAAGATTATTTCTAACCCAGTGACATCATTTACAAAATCACTATTTTTTTGCATGGAGCCTAAAAGCCAAGGCAAGAGAAAAGGAGGGGCTAAGCTGGATGGCGTGCGAGCTAAGGGAGCTGTACGTGCAGTTGAAGCCGCCGGCGGGGTGAAGCAGTAGGCCGTTCCTCGGGATGGGCTCGGGGCGCGGACAACACCGATATCTCCAAGATCTAGCTATCGCTTTATGTTTTTCGTGCTGTCTTGTGAACTTCGTTCTGGCTAAGCTGTAATGCCCAGCAGTGTGTAATCCTAACCTTGTTACTGTGTGGCTTTATTAATTTAAAGTCGGGCCTTGTTGCCTGTTATCTAAAAAATAGATTACTCTGTTCCTGTGAAGCGAAGATGCGGATGCGTATGGTGTAGGATGCAGGCGCAGCACCTTCGTCGCACCTTCACCCGCCACCACAAGGCACCAAGATCCAGTCAAGTGCAAAAAGGAGTTTGGCCACCAGACAGGAGCGTGGAAACAAATTTGACTGTCCCGAGGAGCAACCTTGGGCGCCACTCTGCTTCGAGTCTTTCGTGCCTATTTATCCGTCGATCCATGACCAGATACTGGGAACACCGGAAACATGGAGACCACAATCACCACCAGCGAGAGCGTCAGCCATGGAGGCGGCGACAGCGGCGGGAATGTGTTCTTCCTGCCGTTCCCGGGCGCGCAGGGGCACACCAACCCAATGCTCCAGTTCGGCCAGCGCCTGGCCTACCACGGCCTCCGCCCCACCCTCGTCGTCACCCGCTACGTGCTCTCCTCCACCGACCCACCGGGCGACCCGTTCCGCGTGGCCGCCATCTCCGACGGCTTCGACGCCGGCGGCATGGCCTCGTGCCCGGACTACGCGGAGTACTTCTCCCGGATGGAGGCCGGCCGTGGGGTCCGACACGCTGCGGGAGCTACTGTCGTCGGAGGCTCACTGTGGGCGGCCCGTGCGCGTGCTCGTGTACGACCCGCACCTCGCGTGGGCACTGCCCGTGGCGCGCGCCGCCGGAGTGGCCACCGCGGCGTTCTTCTCCCAGCCGTGTGCCGTGGACATCATCTACGGCCACGAACGGCGGCATGTCCTCCGGCCCCAGCTCCACGCTCAGCGCTCCCCTCGTCACCAGCTCGCGCCCGTCCGTCGCCGGCAGCGCTATGCGCCCAGCCCACAGCTCCCCGTAGATGACGTTCACGGCGCACGGCTGGGAGAAGTACTATAACAAATCCCCCCGATTAATTAAATTTGTGATGCAGTTCCTAGTTTTACAGAGTGATAATTAATCCCTGTAAAATTTGCGGAGTAGTAATCCCTGTAAAATTTACGGAGTAGTAAATAATCCCTGTAAAATTTGTTTTGATTGGGCAGTAAAAAGGGGGAGCAATAAAAGTTGTACCAAATCCAGCGCTGGACGACCGTCTCTTTCCCGAGGAGAACCTAGCAAATCGTCCATAAACATCGCCATCATTTCCCGAGCAAATCACGGTAACTATAACAAAATCCCACCGATTAATTTGTGAACAGTTCATAGTTTTAGTAATCCCTATAAACAAGGATGCAATTTGCTTTGATTGGGCAGTAAAAAGAGGACGCAATTAAAGTTGTAAAAAAAACTCCAGTGCCAAAACGCAAATCCCGTGCTTTAATTTCTCCACTCCACCCAACTCCCTCGCCGGCCACCCCAACCAACTCCCTCGCCGGCGTCGCCGCCGGACAGCCCCTCCGCCTCCCCTGATTCCCCTAGACGCCGGCTTCAAGGTCCTCGCCATCTGGAGCGCGCCTGGAGCTGGGCGCCCCCGTCGTGGCGCCTCCCGTCGACGCTGCAGTCGTGGGCGACGGCCGCCATGTCTCCCTCCACCTCCCTCAATCTCTGCCTCGACGCACCAGTCCTGGGCGACGGCCCAAGCTGCAGCAGCAGCAGCAACAACAGAGGCCGGCGTTAGTTAGAGGTGGAAAACCTCCTCCACAGCGTCCGTGTCCCGCCACCGTGGCTCGCCCCGGGGAGACAAGGAGGAGGAGATGGTGGTCGCCTTCTTGGAGATGCAGCCGCTGGCGACCTCCTGTACAACCTCCCCGAGCTGCGGCCGCCGGCGACGTCCCCGATCCGCGGCTGCCGGAGACCACTCCGTCCGTCTGCCGTCGGCCACCTCCCCAACTTGCAGCTTCCCGGTGAGGTCCCTCACTACGTACTCTCCGTGCACTTGCCATTTTCTTCTTCAGATTTGGGTAGCCTGTGTGATGATAGCAGCATTACTTGTCCCTGCATGTTTGTACTAGACAAAAAAGTTTCTGGAACACATGTCCTGATTCAAGGAAAATGTGTGAATTGCCAATGATTAACAAAGTGATGATGTATATGCATGGTCCCATGCGTTGTTCTTTTGTGTGCATACTGATAAGCAAATAGTAATTCAGCGCCGGTGTTGTCATTACATTCGAATGCGTACTTCTCCTCTCTATTTCCTCTGCCTGAAACCTCACTATCGCCGGAGTTGATTTAGATCTGCGTGTGTGTGTGTGTGTCCACTGAGAATAGGGAGGTGAGCGGGCTCGTGTTGGTCCTGACGGTGCATTTGCATCTGAGGGATATGAGTGTACATGTTTGCTATGTAGTAATCTTGAAGGAGTAGCCAAGTTGGCAGTATATAGGAAGTGATCTTGCAGTTTGGTCGGTTTACTTTTATATGATAAAATAGATACTCGATTTCATTCCAAGGAAGATAATAATAAGGCGTTCCTCCTGTTCTTGCTACTGAATACCTCCTATTCATGTCAACCTAAATACTGACTTTTTTACATCAATGGTCTTGTTTCTCACTTGATAGCGTCTGAAGAAAAAAAATAAGGGATGTTGTTCACGGTTGCTGAATCGATGTGCTTACCTAGTTTTACCATCTCACTTGTTTCGAAGCAAGCAGACAAGCAGTGCTAATATAGGAGCACGGAAAATGCAGAACTCTTGCATCTTGTAAAAATCTGGTTATCTTTAATGCGTAGGAAGTCCGAATCTGTTCTGCAACATTACTTTCTTTTGTTTTGAAATATATCCGTGTAGGCTCATATGATCTACATCTAACAGTTTTTTTTGCTTCTGTTTTAATATACGTCGGCAGCGAGGAGGAGCAGGGCGAGCGTGTCCGACCCGGCGGCCTCCATCCGGCGCAGGTACTCCGCGGTGTCGGGGCAGGAGGCGATCCCGCCGGCGTCGAAGCCGTCGGAGATGGCGGCCACGGGGAATGGGCAGTCTTTGGGAGCGGCGGTGGAGAGGACGTGGCGCGTGAGGACGAGGGTGGGGCGGAGGCCGTGGTAGGCTAGGCGGCGGCCGAGCTGCAGCATCGGGTTGGCGTGGCCCTGCATCCCCGGGAACGGCAGCAGCAGCACGCGCCCGCCGCCGCCGGTGAGCTGGACGGTGGTGTGCGGGCTATCCATGGCCGTGAAGTCGCCGTCTTCCGCTTACGCGCAGGCCTGGGATTGGAATTAAGTAAGCCCGTAAGCGATGCGGTGGAGTGGAATCTATGGAGTGCACAGGCTCCCCAGCAAAGACGACGCCCGTCACCATGGTGCTGCAAGCCCGTCAGTGGGAAGCTAGCTACCGATTTTTTCCTCCCTATTCAGCGAGATCCATTTCGTGTACACGTACGCCGCAACATCTCCACCTCGCACGCTGCTTTTCCCCGTGTCGTCGTCGATAAAAAACAGAGATCGCTATAACATCAGCACAAAACCAAATCGATCGATCGTCCAACAAACTCCCGAGCGATGTTTGCACTCGTGAGAACTAATGGATTACCTGGTGGATGGGATCTGGAGAAGAACTCGATAGAGCACGTATGTATCGTCAGCGACCGACCGCCGTCTCACATACCATCCGCACGCATCCCGCCTGCTTGCCCCATGCCGAAAAGACCAGTGCCCTCGCCGCAGCACAAAGTGTTCTGCTCCTCTCCTCTCCTCTCCTCGACGAGTAAAGAGTCAAAATCTAAGTCGTCACACACGACGCACGCGTTAGCTTCACCCCTCCTCATATTTATAGACATGGAGAGGTCAAGGTTTGGGGATTGAATTCTGAGAGAGGGAAGAGAGATATGGCGGGAAGAATCTGGGGTTACAGGCAATTTCTGCTTTGTTTGCTGCTTGTTTCCGGGTCCTAACCAAATTAACGGAGCTGCAATCAAGTGAGAGGAAGACAAAGCATGTACCTAAGAAATAGTAGGTCCATCAATCTCGAGGTAAAATATGCATGTGCATTGCTCATCCTCCTCTGTGCATGGACTTTACTACTCCCTCCGTTATAGCCAGAAATATGGCCAGCCAAATCGTTCGAATTTCAGGGGACACCCCGTTTCGCTCCATCAGTCCTTCACCCGTTTATAGGAAATGAATTGATTCGGACTTGCACTAATTAATGCTGGAAAGCAAAATCTCCGGCCTCGAGTTGGGTCTCGCGGATCGCTGACCATGGAGCCTTGGTGAAACCAATAGTAGTCACTTGTGCCGTGGCCTCTCTCGCTATCGGTTGGCATCCCCACAGCACGCCATCAACTCCTCGGCGGATGGTAATTTTGGGTTGGTTCGCGCCCACCGCCATCGGGACGTAAAATTAACAAAAGTGACCATTTAATTTCAAGTCGGGCCATGCACGAGCTAGCTACATGCACGCGTATGTATTCATGCATGCACTGACTGGTTTAGCTTGGAACGTGCAGGATTAATCTAATTTCCAAATTAAATAACCCCGCAACGTAACGCACTACTATCTAGCTAGGTTGTGTATTCCTGCACCGAGTCGAAAAAAATCTTTCAAGAAAATAAGCCCGCACCGTGCCGTAAAGCTTCCGCTGGATGGATCAGCTCCGCGCGTACGTGCGTGTGTGTGTATTAATTGTTGCAACCATATCGAAGAATCGATAGACATGGCCGGCCAGCCGGAAGCCACAAGCTAGATGGGGTTATAGGCAATTTCGGTCATGTTTGTTCCTTGTTTCTAGGAGCAGCGAATTTGATGGGTGGAAGGAGCACTAATGTGGAGGGAGGAGTGTTGGTGGCTTGCCAAAATGCCTCGGCTGCTAGTGATCCTCTTTCACCAATCACGGATTCGTTTCTCCTATAAACCTTAGTGCGGTAGTCCAGTAATCACGGTGGACCCTTACTAATTCCAAGGAGCTAACTAAATTAATTGAGGGATCTGAGGAAGCCAAAGCACGTACGCCAAGAAACAATAGCTCCATCAATCCAGAGGAAAAACATATGTGCGCGCGTTGCCCATCCTCATCCATGCATTGACTTCACTACTTCCTCCGTTATAGGCAGAAATATGGCCAGCCAAATCTTTAGAATTTCAAGGTTGAACACCAATTCATTTCGTCATGTTGTAGGCAGCAATTATGTGGAGGGAGGCGTTTTCGTGGCTTGCCAAAATGCCTCGGCCACTCACGATCCTTTTTCACCAATCACAGATTCGTTTCTCCTATAAACCTTAGTGCGGTCCTGGGAAGCCCCCACCCCGCTCGAGTTCGAGTCCCGGTACTCACTCGCGGGTGCGTACGCACCGTGGCACTTCTGTGCGCTCCTGTAAACTTAATACAATGCCGCCAAGGACTAGTCCTGGGGGTCTCATTTTTTTTCTTAGTGCGGTTCTCCAGTAATCACGGTGGATCCTTACTAATTCCAAGGAGCTAACTAAATTAACGGAGCGATCAGGTGGGAGAATTCTAAAATCAATTAGTGGCACCCTCAATTCCAAGGAAAAAAAATGCATGTGTATTGCCCATCCTCATCCATGCATAGACTTTGATGGGATTAGACGCAATTTCGGTTTGATGGATGGAAAGAGGTGGGTTGGTCCTGGCCGCTCGTGACCGTTTTTTAACGAATCACGGATTCCTTTCTCCTAATAGTAAATGGTTCTCTAGTAATCATGCTGGGTCCTCATTGATTCCAAGGACTGAGAGGAAACCAAAAGCAGGAAGTAGTAGCTGGATAGATCGGTCAATCTCAAGTAAAGCTAGTACTAGTACTGCATAGAATTCGCACTCGCACTGATATAGTCATGTTTTATTTTACTGCGTTGCTTCAGCTCCGGCCGTCCGGCGTGTTCAAGAAGCAAGAATTATTGTCCAGCCATCATCCAAAGTTCTGTGCGAAATTACGTACTTACTCATATTTCTCATGCACATACGAAAGCATATACAATCTTGTGTACGTGCTAAATAGACTTCATTAACAGGATGACGCTGCTATTCAAGGGTGGCTGCCAAACTGGCTAACTGATCGGTTCCAATGTTGATGGGATGAGCTGAGCTTCTTATCTTACTTATTAGTGGTGTTGCCACTAAAGGTGGGATAATTCAAGCCTGCCAGATTTGTTTTCTCCATGATTAAGTTAGGCATTACATTCTGATGTTATAACAAAGTAAGATTTTTCGTTTACAGTGCAAAAGAAAGAAATTAATTCTGAGAACTCGGTTGCTATTTTTGGTAGTCCTATGTAGTAGATGAAAATTGAGATGATCCAATCTCTTCCTCGTTTGAATCACTTTGTTTTATGTAACATTTCTGATTTGTCTCATGGACTGGACATACATATGAAAAAGGTCTGCACTTGGCCTTGCCTGCCCACTGCACAACAATTAAATATGAATGAAGGCAAGCAATTACACATAGTTCAAAAAGGTTGCACTGATATGATAATACATCTCCATGTTCAGTCGAGCAAAGGTGTTCATCATTAATTAGTAATGTAAAAGGGACTCAACCCATTATTAACATATTAAAAAAATACAATGGTTCATAGCTAATATTACAATAATGTTGCACCTACAAATTGCTCTAGCTAACCTGTCTGAGAAAACCGAGAATATATTTCTCTCACCACCACCATAGTTTCTGTGGAATGCTAGGGAAGAAATCTACGAGCTCCAAGTTACATTTAACTAAAACATATTTACCAAGTGAACAAAAGATATATTCTGGTCTCTAAGTTTTACACACACAATGTTGGCATCTAATACAAACACAAATTATCATATGGTTCCTCATACATTTAGCATTATCTTTTGCAGAAGCAATTACAATATGTGTCTTACATGGATCACCCAAATGGTAACATTGCTTTTCATTTCACTCGAGCGGAACTCAGAATCCACCAGATCTATTTCAAAGTTAAACGAATCCACCAGATCTACTTCAAAAGTTAAACCTCCTACGTAGCTCTGCCAAGCCATGAGATAAATAATGAAGAAATAAACGAGTTGAAGATGTTGCAGCATTGGACCCTTGACCTCCCTAGCTAATACCTAACCGGCCACAACATTGCTTGAAGAAGTAAACAAATCAATGAAAAGAAAGCAAATACTCGCCAGGTATTTTTATTCATGAAAAACAACTCATCACGGCATGTTAAGCTAAGTAACAGTTGTTAAACGTTGACAACAAAAGATATTCGAAATTTGTGCATGATATATTCAGATATTTTGAGAAATCTCGATCACACAAAAAACACTTGACAATAGAAGTGCACAGAACACAACACTTGTGACATCTAACAGCACATAATTCATCGGAGACTCACAACTTCAACCAAAGACAAAATGCGAACAATCAGGTTGCTTAATATTACAAGAAATCACTCAACCAGTATAAAACCAGCCATGACAATCACAGCAGAGCCGCCTGAGCACACCGGGTCAAGACGGACCACATATTAGCAGCGGCGACCGCCTCTTCCGCCCGCTGCTAACCTCCCAGCGTCAGCTTAGAGTGGAGCATGTCCTTGTATATCTCAAGGGACGCTCAGGACAAGCATTGTGTTTGTCTGCACTTTGTAGTTTCAATGATCAATACCATGAATACCAGAAGACTACATAACCACAAATAATATGCGTGTCCATTAAAATGTTTGGATCCATATTTCAAGGATCAACGACATTCAGTAATACAACAAACCTCCACATCGCCTTCAGTTTCCTGCACATTCCTTATCCCTGTAGCGCTGGCTTCTGCCTAGGCAAAGATTGATTCAGCAGTACCTGATATCCATATTCAGAAAATAACAAGCATGAGACAGACGAAACCAAACCATTTCCTGTATGTTTACCACAAAGAATAACAATCACGATATGTGGATAGCAGCAAGAAAAAGATTCTAAGTTTCTCAACTGGAACATTATAATCACAAGAAAAGTGATTCAAGAATAAGCTCCCTCCTGGCAGCTCAACTCCTCCCTGCTGCTGCATCAGAGCTGAATCCACTTCCCCCTTTGCGAGCACCACGCAATCTGCTGATTGCACTATGTACAGCTCCAGCATCACGTCCAGCTACCACTGACAAAAGAGGCTTGGCTCGCCAATTACCGACAGGACAGGACAACAGAGAAGAAATGTTCACTTCCACGACACAAGAAACAGTTGCTGGTTACACAAATAAGGCATACCAAGCATCAGCACATGCACAAGAATGTTCAACAAACGATGATTACGACGTGAATGTTCAACAAATGATGGGAAAACGTGATGACTACGAGAGTCCAACTCACTCCTGTAGATTATGCAAGTGTAAGAAATGAGCAAAGCCAAGCATTTTTGCACTCTGATACATCTATAGGTTTATTCGCAGGACCAAGCAAAACCAATTGTTGCTACTTTCATTATTCCCAGGTAGATTTTAGCTAGAAATAAGAAGTATAGATTGCAATCAAACGGTCAGATTTATAAGACCTTGCACACAATCAACATCAAAACTAGGGGAGAGAGATGGCAAGAAGGAAATCAAACAAACAGAGTGTTATTTTGTCAATGTCATGTTATTCCTTTAACTCCATCAACCCACGCAAGCAAATGAAGCGGATAAGACTCCCACTTGATAACGGATTTCATTTAATTGAACCTAGAAGAATGAAGGATGAATTCCTCCTAAGTTGTGATGCCCAATGTTTTGTAATTTGTAAGCTGCATAAAACGACACAAATGCTAACCCGAGTCTGCTCATAGGCAAAACGAGGTTCTTTCCAATTCATCCAAAAATTGAGTTACATTATTTTGCCATGAACATTGCTATTTCATTTCAGAAAAAGTGCGAAACACAGATGGCGTGCATATACATCCTAAGTACAAGCAAGCTACAAGCACAACAACAACTAATGAATTGTGTTGATAACTGGATACATGTAGAAGTCTTATTAATTGATCGCGCACGTTAAGTGAAAGGACTTATAATAACTAGATACAGCTAAAAAATCAACTCGCGTAAGGAATAAGTTGTGTGTCTGCCTAGAAAGCCAAGTACAAGTAGTCTATACCAGAACAGAGTTGAGATCACACATACTTCCTTGACCAGTAGGACAAGATGAGGATGAAAAATTCAGGATGAGCATACTAAAAACTAGCAGCAAAACAGAGAGTCGTGCCGGAAAACAGTAGAAATCCTCACTGCAGTGGCATAATCGAATCCAGCCTTGTCACAGAGAAGGGGCTTACCGATGTGCCTTGGAAGTCGCCTCATTCCCATGTATCCAGCCTAGATATGCCCAACCATACTGCCCCAGTACTCCCAGTGGCCAGATGTATCTATAGAAGCATAGAAACCACATCAGATCGACATGCTCTTGGAAGTAACACAAATTGAAGAAACAAGAGAGAGAGAGTGATAGGTTTTATTACGAAAACTAAGGCATCGATCAGGAGCGTCAGGTCTTATCTTGGACGACCATCAACAGGGAGAAAAATGGCTGGTCGATTCATAGAGGGAGCAATGGTCTTGATGTTCCTGTATGGGACCTCCCTGGCACCGGTGGTCAGGGAGGAGATGTCCACAACATCCTCATGTGGCCCGCTGCAAACCGAGTAAACAAACATAAGCATTGGCAAAACTAATGAGATAATTTGTTGTTTTAAAACCTTAACATTTGTAGTTTTCAGAGGCACCACATGACTAACGATTTCCTGATTCAAGTAGTAAGCCAAAGACTATCAAGTTGACTAGGATGAGTAACAGGACAATCATTGATAGAGTAAGTAAACTACAGAAAAAGGTAGTTATTTGTTCAGCATACATACTAGATAAGAGAATTGAACAATTAGAACGAAAGGATGTAGAATTAAGAAGACAACAATAGCAAAACACTTGAGCTTGCAACAGCAGTTTACCGCCCGGATATGTCATTCATTAAACACTTGAAGCCAACGTCTTGGGCATGGCGGGCGTGCGGGAATCAGGGGCAGAGGGGATTGGGTCAGCGGGGGTGTTTGACGGCAAGGGAGTTGGGTGGGTGTGGTGGGATGCCCGGCCGCTGAGTGGCGAGGTGAGGTGAGCAGCACCGAATGGTTCCGCCAGTGACAGCAAATTGAGTGGAGGAAGGGGTTTGAGGGAGAGATGCAGTGGGAGCGAACTGCAAAATATGCAAAAAAAAATTGTCAACGCATAAAATATGATGGGTTCCACTATACGCAAAAGATGCAAAACATATTGTCAGAAAACAACAATCCAGAGTCAATGAAATTGCATGTTATTTGTTTATAGTAGCATTTTGCATCAAATCGCATAGAATATGCTGATAGTGTAGAACTCAGAAAAAAGAGAGGAGCTACGCCTTACCTACGAGGTGGTCGTCGTCATAGTGCTGGATACCATTTCAACTACCGGCATGTTGCCGAGGACACCGCTGCATGCTACTCTTTCGGCTGCATTAACTAAACTGATAGGAAGATGTAGTGCAGCGATACACTAAACTCGCACAACTACCAACAATGTTGTCTTCTTTCTTGTACATGCCAGCTACAACAGCTTGCAGCTGCACTTCACATTCTCGATGTCCTCATCCCACCGACGCCGCTGTTTATGGTTGAGTTGGTCATATGTGTCGACCAACACGGTATCAGCACGGTCTTGTACCGCCATTGGTCTCTTGCTTCTCAGCACCCAGGGTGCAAATTGTTCAGTTTGAAATTTAGTACTCGGAACTTGGAAAATGTTGCATGAGCGCTCATAACAGAATAAATGTTGCATTGAGTGGTTTTCTCCAGTAGATTGGTGGACTAATCCACTGAATCATCAGGGCCATGCAAGCATTAGCACTAAGCCTGGCAGATGGAAGTTTAGGGTGTGGCCGAGACGGCGAGACGGAATGGTCTCCGGCAGCAGGACGTTGGTGGCACCCGCAGCTCGGGGAGGTTTTCCAGAATGTCTCTGACGGCAGCTGCCTCTCCATGAAGGTGGGGACCATCTCCTGCCCCTTGCATCTCTGCAGCGAGCTCCACAGAGGCAGGACGCAGACGCCGTGCAGGAGTCCTCCAGCTCCAGCGCCAATATCGGCAGCTGCTTGTGTCGTTTCCCGCGATTGGTGCATCAAGGCAGGAAGGGGCGAAGGGGCGCCAGCAGCCCAGGTCAACAGGGCTCCGGATGGCGAGGAAAAGCACAAGGCGGAAGTTCTTGACGCCGACATCTTGGGCATGGCGGATGCGCCAGAAGCAGGGGCGGAGGTGATTAGGTGGGTGGGGGTGTCTAGTGGCGAGGGAGTTGGGTGGATGTGGTGGCGTGGCCGGCCGCTGAGCAGCGAGGTGAGATGAGTAGCGGGGAGCAGCACTGAGCGGTTGTGGTGGTGTCAGCAAATTGAGTGGAGAAAGGAGAATGAGATATGGTGGGAGCCATCTGCAAAAGATGCAAAAAAAAGTGAGAAAACAAGAATCTCGATTGAAGGAAATAGCATACTATTCGTTTACAGTAGTATTTTCCATCAGACACATAGAATATGCGGAAATTGTAGAACTCAAAAAAAAAGAGGAGCCATACCTTACCTACAAGAAGGTTGTTGCTATAGTGGTGGATACCTTTTCAACTACCGGCTTGACGTTGAGGACATTGTTGCATGCTGCTCTTTCAGCTGCGTTAACTAAACTGCATGAGTGCTCATAACAGAATAAAGGGAATAGAAAGAGCAGTACTTTCACTTAGGATGTGTTCGGTTCTGGAATGGCGTGGGATGGAATGGAATGGTTCCGTTCCTGAGGAATGGAATGGTTCCATCCCCGTGTTCGGTTTGGACAAAAAAGAGAAACGGAATGATACCGTTTTTTGTTCGGTTGGAGGAATTGGAGAGCAGAACGGAATGTGGTTAAATTAAACTTTTGTCTCAAAATCGTAATTAACAATGGCAAATAGTAATTTAAATCTCAAAATCGTAATTAACAATGCCTAATGACCTTTTTAATCTCAAAATCATAATTAATATTATTTTTTTCGGTTGGGGGAATTTGGAGAGTAGAACTAAATGAGGTTAAAGTTTAATCTTTTATCTCAAAATGGTAATTAATAGTGGTAAATGGCCTTGTTAATCTCAAAATCGTAATTAACAATGGCTAATTATTTTTCGGCCGGATTAGTGGAGTGCTTCGTAATTAACACTGGCTAACTAACAGCCATTCCACCACATTCCACCGATTTGGTGGAATGGGTGCATTCCGCATATGGAGAGAATATTCCCTTTCGAGGAACCACTCGGTTCCGTTCCATTTCACAACCGAACACAAGAATTGGCTCTAGGTGCGGAATGGTTCCGTTCCATTCCACTCGGTTCTAGAACCGAACACACCCTTAGTGGACGATAATGGATCTTAAAGATCAAGGTCCTCAATGTGTTCCTCCTCCAAGTCCTGCAATGGAAATTGTTAGTTGACAATATTCAAAATTTCAAAACTATAAAGACCTTCAGAAATTTGTAAACATTACAATTTTTTTTATTATGGTATATTAAAACAGAAGCAAAAAAAGGCGTTAGATGTAAACCATATGAGCTTACACGGATTTATTTCAGAACAGAAGAAAGTAAAGGTGGTAAAACAGATTCCGACTTTCTAATCCCTGTACTCCCACTCATTATCATAAGACCATGAGTTATTTGTTTTCTTTGAAACAGGTGAGAGATAGTACATCAACACTTTCTCAGCTACTCTGAATGTAATTGCAAGACCAACTCTGAATCAGTACTATTTTCCTATCGTATGCACACACACAAAAGTACATCAACACTTTCTCAGCTACTACTGACATTTGACAAAATTTTCTAGAATCAGCAAGTGCACGCAGGTTATGTGAGCGAGGGGCCTCACCGAGCAGCTGCTAGTTGGGGATGTGGCCGGCGGCAGAGTGACGGAGTGGGGTGGCAACAGTGGATTGGGGACGTCGCCGGCGGCCGCAGGTCGGGGAGGTTGCCGGCGACCGCGGCTCGGGGAAGGCGACCACCATCTCGTCGTCCTTGTCTCCCCGGGCGGGGGGGAGAGCCACGGTGGCGGGACACGGACGCTACGGAGGAGGTTCTCCACCTCCAGCGCCGGCCTCTGCTGCCGCGGCTTTGGCCGTTGCCCACGGCTGATGCGTCGAGGCAGGGAGCGAGGGAGGCGGATGGGGACATGGCGGCCGTCGCCCACGACTGCTGCGTCGATGGGAGGTGCCACGACGGGGGCGCCCAGCTCCAGATGTCGAGGACCAGCACCGGGAGGAGGTTCTTCACGCCGACGTGTATGGGGGCGTAGGGGGTTGGGTGGGAGGGGCTGTCCGGCGGCGGCGGCGGCGGCGGCGAGGGAGTTGGGTGGGGTGGCTGAGCGGCGAGTGGGGAAAGCTTTGCGTTTTGGCTTCTCGGGAAAGAGATCTTTGCCGTCGTTTGATTTTTTGGTACAAGTTTAATTGCGTTCCTTTTTTACTGCCCAATCAAAGCAAATTGCAAACGGTAGCTTTTCCTTGTTTACAGGGATTACTATTAATTATCACTCCCTAAAACTAGAAACTAGTACTGCATCACAAATTTACCGTGATTTGCTCTAAGACTAGTCACAATGCATAGTATCATATAGAAGTATCATGCATATGATACTACTACATGTTACTATCTCCACAATGCATGGTATCATATACTAGTATCATAGTCTCCATATATTAATTGTTTTGTAGAATCTCAATGCAAATAGATGTACAAGATTTACTTGATATTAATTTTTCTAGTAGTATGTGCTATGATACTGTATCTACCTATGATACTAGTATCATCTCTCTCCTCCTTAATAGCACTGCCACATCAGCATTTTGCATGCATGGAATGCATGATACTACCTATGATACTCCCATTGTGGGTAGTCTAAGCAAACCACCACAAAATTACGATTGGCTTAGTTTCGGGATGGGTCCGGGTGAGCATGCTAATTCCAAAGAAAAATAATGATGATGATGATGATTAAAGGAGGAGCACCTCCCTAAATTAGACGCTGGATTTGGTATCACTTTAATTGCGTCCCCTTTTTATGGCCCAATCAAAACAAATTGCATACATCCCTTTTGGAATTATTATTACTCCTAGTTGTAAAACTAGGAGCTAGGAGCTGCGTCACAAATTTTATGGGTGGAACTTTTTTGTGTGCCGCGGTTTTTGAGTTGGAGAAAATTACGCTTTTGTGAACTTTCACAAAGAAAAATTATGACGATGATTAAAGGAGCAGCTAGCGCAGTCGCGCTTATTAGTACTGCAAATCGGGGCGCCTCCAGCAAGCCCCCCTCGTCTGTGGGTCGGGGTGCTCCCTGTTCGCTAGGAGGATGGGAAACGGAGGTGGTGTCCCTGGCGGCGGTGAGATGCATGTCGACAATGTTGTACCAATGAGAACATAAAGGCGACAACTGTCTCGGGCCGACACTTAAAAGGGATAACAAATAAGGAGACCAATTGAAAGGGAGGGTCGTATGGGATCCGACTCGTCAGCCCTGGCTACAACATTCGACAAGTAGAGGTACATCGATAAGATCCAGAAAAAGGTACAAGGTATCACAAAATTGAGATGATTCCTCAAGTCGAAATACTAATCTCTAGATTCTAGAAGCATGTTCCTCTAACAAACCTCGCGGAGCCAAAGATAATGAAGACCACTAGAAAGAACATATGAGAGACTGGTTAGACACACCGAGAGCGTCTCTCCCATGATCGGAAGGCATACGATAGACGAGACTACCTACCAACACAAAAGTCTCACGGGAGTATAGGGGAGCTCGATCTAGGGCACGGGTGGGTTTTTTTACCCACCTTAAGCCCTTTGTCTAGTGTGGAATCTTGGAGACTCGACAAAGCTCTTTTTATTCATATATTGAACCCTATACCTAACCCAACAATTAAATTACCCTAGACACAAACCTTAGACCAAAACCCTAGACTAGAACCCTTCACATAACATTAGATCTAAAGTCTTCACCTAAACATCATGGCCTTGCCAAAAATAGTCCATCATCACACATAAGTCATCACGGCATGCATGCAGGACTTGCAATTTTTTTTTTGCTTCTATCATCTAATTATTTTTGCAATTTGGGCTATCATGCTACGAATTATAACGCGATGATCTCCCGTGAAATGGTAAATGAGCGCAATGATGAGCGAACATCTCAAGAAGCTAACATACGACCGGATTGTAATGAGATGATCACTCGTAAACCGCGGTCACCGCCTAAATAAGTTAATGAGGTTTGACTGGCTTTTGGCTCTCCTTAAGCCCTTTGTCTAGTGTAGAATCTCAGACACTCGACAAAGCTCATTCTTATTCATAGATTGAACCCTATACCTAACCCCAAGACCTCAACCCTACATCTTACCCTAGACTAAAAATTTAGACCCAAAACCTAGAATTGAACCCTCCACATAACATTCGATCTAAAGTCTAGAGCTAAACATCATGGCCTTGCCAAAAAGTCCATCATCACATACATCTTGGGCCCGTATGGAGGACTTGTAAAATTCGCTTCTAGCATCTTATTATTTTTTGCAATTGGATTGTGATGCTACTGATTCTAATGTGATGACCGAGCATGAACTAGGTAAATGACCACGAGGACGAGCGAACATATCAAGAAGCTAATAGACGATCAGATTCTAACGAGATGACCGGCCGTGAACCGCGGTCGCCGCCTAGATAGACAAGGCTACCTAGTGACACCAACGTCTCGCGGGAGTAGAGGGGCCTCGATCTAGGGCATGGGCAAAGACCAGGCACATGTGGGTTTTTTGCCTACCATATTCCCTTTGTCTAGTGTGTAGAATCTCCGGCACTCAACAAAGCTCTTTTTTGTACACATATTTAGTCCCATACCTAACCCCAAGAACTAAACTCTACATCTTACCCTAGACACAAACTTTAGACCGAAACCCTAGAATTGAACCCTTCACGTAACATTAGATCGATCTAAAGTCTAGACCTAAATATCATGGGTCATGGCCTTGCCAAAAACAAGTCCATCATCACATATAAGTCACCACAGAAGGATTTGCAAAATATTTATGCTTCTAGCATCTTTTTTTTTTGCAATTGGATTCTTGATGCTACTGATTCTAACGTGATGACCGAGCGTGAAATGGGTAAATGATTACGCGGATGAGCAAACATCTCAAGAAGCTTAAAACGACCGGATTGATCTAACGAGATGACCGTCCGCGAAATGAGGTTAATGAGCACGAGTACGAGCGAACATCTCAGTAAGTTAGCAGGCGACCAAATTCTAACAAGATGATCGCTCGTGAACCGCAGTCGCCTCCTAGATATGTTTACTGAGGTTTGATTGGCTCTACTAATATATTATTTTGGCTGCGGAATGGCAAACTGATAATAAAAAATGATCAGCTGATAGTAAGCATATTATTAGTTCAAATAGTAATTTTCATCCAACCAATGTGAAAATACGATGACGCCGACACATAAAATGGAGTCTCACCTATGCAAACTAACTAAACTACATGCTAATGGACCGACATTGGTCTCCTTCCACTTCGCGCCATCGACCTCGAGCACCTAGTTACGTACCGATATTGGTCTTCTCGGATTCTTTTAGCACAACCATCAACCACATGTACAACAACCTTGGCGTGTCCACCACTATGGTGAACCGGCGCCCCTTATAGTAGACTTTGTACTCGATGATGTCATTCCGCAAGGGTGTTGCCAACCTACACACAAATTCGCCCATGAAGAAGGACGCGACATGGACATGGGAACCCTGAACAATATGGCGGTGGGGTTCGTGGAGGAATAAAAAGGACGATCTTGCGGTAGAGAGCAAGCGACGCATCACCTCGGCTGACGTCTTCCACCTCCCGCAGTTCTGCTGATGGCGAGGATGAGCCACTTACGGAGGCATAGTGTGAAAATGGTGGCGTTGTTTAGGGGCGTGTGCAGCTCGTCGACCGGTGCCTCGATTATGACTTGTATCCGGGTGCGGCCATTGGCGGCGATGATCTTAGACGGCGGCAAAGAAGGAAGACGACGGGCAAAGTAGATGTACTTGCGTTTACTTGCGTTGGCTAAGTGGATTGTGTCTACACTGGTATAGCACGTGAGAATGTGAGATGCATGCAAATTTGTCCTAGTTAATTCAGAGACATGTATAATCACGTTGCATGTCTACATCGAACGCAACGACTGATGAGTATCGAGGAGGCCAGCTTAGCTTGATTAGTTATTAGCAGTAAGTATAGCACGTCACAATCTCGCGAATCAAGGAGGCGTTGACGGCCAATCAGATTCCTTTGTTGACGAAAACACAAAACAGCAGCAAAACAAAACACTCCCGAAATCGAAACGCACGCAAATCTCGCCCAGTTTTCTCTGTGTCTCCCGGACCCGACTCACCGCTCCATCGATCTCGCCCAGTTCTCTCTCCATCTCGCCGGCGTCCGCCCCTTCTCCATCACCAGATGGACGCCGTCCGCCACGGCTCCTTCTATCCGCAACCTCGCCACAGCTCTGCCTCTCCAGCCTCGCCGGCTGCCGGCCGCCCCGACCTCCTCACCGTCCGGCGCCGCCCCCTGCCGACGCGCCCCCAATCGAGCCTAAAACCGCGCCGCCGTGAAACCCTCAGTGGGCGTCGAGGAAGCCGCGGGCCAGGCCACGCGCGGAACCTCCCCCCCCTGCTCTTCCCCCTCCCCGTCCTCGCCGCCGCCGCTCCGTCCCCATGCGCGCGTGTCCTTCACCGCCGCTTCCTCACACGTCTGGAGGTTGTGGCCCTGCGGGTGGAGATGTCCAGCGGCGTCGCTACGTCGACCACCGCGGTTGCTGCTGGAGGTATGAGTCGCGCCCCAATCCCCCTGCCCCCAATCCGCTTCTCCACATTCTGAAAAAAAAAATCACTTCTTTCTTGTGCAGGCAGCCGGAGGAGCGAGGCGGGACGCGCTGCTGATGGTCGCCGCCGTGCGCGGGGTGCAGTGGTAGGACGACGTACCTAGGTGAGACTAATTCGTCAATCTGCTCCGCCGATTTGTAGCTGCAGTATCTTTTTTCTTTTTTGAATCGAATCAATGCTATATTGGCTGTCACGTTTTGGCTGCACATAGATGCAAATCACGTATGTGTGAACATTCTGTACATGTATACCTTTGAGCAATTGAGAATGGAAATTTGGTTGCTGTGGCCTCATGCTAATTAGTATATTAATCATGCTAGTATATATTGGGTTTGTAGCTGCAGGGAAAAAATTCGGTGAAGAAATGCGATTACTTGTCACGTTTTTTGTTTCACATCGATGCAGATAAGTGCTATGTGAACCTTCTGTACATTTCTAGTTTGCGAAATTGAGAAAGGACGACTGGTCGCTAATGGTTTCCTTCTTGTTACTATATTAACCGTGTAATTTTTGGGAAGAGCAAATGCAAATTGTTGGCACACGTTCAGTTGCATATAGATGCAAATCAGTTCTATGTGAACCTTCTTTACATGTATAGTTTGAGCAATTTAGAAAGGACGGTTAGTTGCTATGGTCTGTTCTGATTAGTATATTAACCATGTAGTTTTTGGTATGTTCAGACTTAATGTGTATGCATACCTTAAGAGTTCATCCACCTGTAGTTCTTGTAATTGGTTTGACACCATTTAGTGAAATAAAACTAGCTTTTTGGAGAGTGAATTCTGTATGTTTTTTCTAATGAACACGCTTTGGCTTGTCTATTTTTTTTTTCGTGGCCAGGGTGAGGGGATATCGCACCATCTGTCACACGAGTTCCGCAGCGGCGGATGCGGCGGACTGTTGATGATGCTGCGGTGGCTGCCGCCGGCCCCCAGCTACTCCTCGTGGAAGATCAGGGCTTCCTGGAGCATGAGATGTCCAGGTTGCATGGGGTCCAGGCAATCTCATTATTTCTAGCGTCTCATGGCCGTGTTTGCATATTTTGCAAGCCATGCCCTGGTTTTTTTTTGGTTTTTTTACTGCAGTTGGTAAACTGTGTTGGTAGCAGTGCTATCTTCCTGTAGCTGTTGTGCTATTTCTGAAGTTGTTTGGTTTCCTGAAATATTTTGCTATTGTTTCTTGAAGTTGAAGAAATTTTGTTGCTGTTATGATCTGGTGATGTGGAGGTAATAGAACCTCATCACCTAGTTCTCTTTCAAGTATTTGCTATCTTATTCTTGTGCTGATGAGATACTTCTCTTTTCTTCTGCAAAGCAAGTGTTGATGGAGTAGTACAGTAACCACAAGCATTTGATTCATCATGATTTGTTTCGTGTAGTTGATCATGTCCTGATGCACTTTTCTTATATTTTGTTTGCAGTAGTGTTGTTTTCTTGATTTAACGTGTTTAAATAGTTGATCAGCGTGCAAGTATTTTTTTTTGGAGTAGTTCCATGGGTAGCACAGAAGCAAGAATCTGATTCGTGACCATTCTTTTAATTACGAGCTCTAGTATATAAAGGCTGTTAACTTTCTATGGTCTGCTTCATTTGAGTGTACTAATCATGCAACTTTTGATGTTAAGAGTGTTGTCCATATCTACACCTAATTAGTTACATAATACTTAATGGTAGTTTCCTAACATAATTTCTTACTCTAAATTCTGTGTTGTTTTCCATGATCTGTGTATGTAGTGATGTAGTGCTGCCCATGCATTGTTTACTAGGAATTCTCTGTCTGTTTTGTCCATAACCTAGCTGGCCATGTATTTTTTACAATAATGTTCTTGACCATACTCCTTTGTTTATTTCAGCAAGGCCTTGGGGTCTAGTGCTTCCATGAGGTGCCCAGGTTCCCACGGTTCAGGCACGAAAGTGACTATCCATGTGGTGTTAAGAAAATTATCTTAATGTTTATGTGTTTATGCAACTCTGCCTGGCTGGAATCTGTGGTGTTATGAGTACAATTTAGTCTTAGCATGTATGATGCGATTATGTTGAGAAAGGTAGTGTGGTGTGTGTGTGTTGTAACATTCTAGTATCTTGATTATTTATTTTGGTATTGTGCGTGCATATCTTTTACTTTTGGGCTTGCCTAAAATTCTTTGGGCATGAATTCTGTATGTTTTTTTTGTAATGAAAACGCTTTGGCTTGTCTAATTTTTTTTTTCGTGGCCAGGGTGAGGGGATATCGCACCATCTGTCACATGAGTTCCACAACGGTGGATGTGGCGGACTGTTGATGTTGCCGCAGAGGCTGCCGCCGCCCCCCAACTACTCGTGGAAGACCAGGGCTTCCTGGAGCATGAGATGTCCAGGTTGTATGGGGTCCAGGCAATCCCATTCTTTCTAGCGTCTCATGGCCGTGTTTGCGTGTTTTGGTATGGTTACTGCAGTTGGTTGGTACCATTGCTATATCTACCTGTAGCTGTTGTGCTATTTCTGAAGTTGCTTTGTTTCCTGAATTATTTTGCTATTGTTTCTTGAAGTTGAGGAAATTTTGTTGCTGTTATGACCTGGTGATGTGGAGGTAATAGAACCTCCTCACATAGTTCCCTTTGAAGTATTTGCTGTATATCTTATTCTTGTGTTGGTGAGATGCTTTTCTTTTCTTCTGCAAAGCGAGTGTTGATGGAGTAGTACAGCAGCCACAAGCATTTGATTCATTATGATTTTTTTCGCGTAGTTGATCATGCCCTGATGCCATTTTTTTGTATTTTATTTGGAAGAGTGTTGTTTTCTTTATTTAACATGTTTAAATAGCTGATCAACGTGCTAGTAGTTTTTTTTGGAGTAGTTCCATGATTACTACAGAAGCAAGAATCTGATTTGTGACCATTCTTAAGAGCTTTAGTAGTATATATAAAGGCTATTAACTGCTATGGTCTGCTTCATTTGTGTGTATTAATCATGCAACTTTTGATCCTAAGAGAGATGTCCATATCTGCACCTAATTAGTTACATAAACTGAAATACTTAATGGTAGTTTCCTAACGTAATTGCTTACTCGAAATTCTGTGTTCTTTCCCATGATCTGTATATATGTAGTGCTTAGTGCTGGCCATGTATTGTTTACTAGAAATTCTTTGTCTGTTCTGTCCATTCCAACTAACCTAGCTGGCCATTTATTTTCACAAAACTGTTCTTGACCATACTCCTTTGTTTATTTCAGCAAGGTATCCAAGTCTGGTGCTTCCATGAGGTACCCAGGTTCCCATGGTTCAGGCATGAAAGTGGCTATCCGTTAGCGGGATCAAGTGTTATTATGTGTGTTGTCTCTTAGGTCTGTTTCAAGTGCTATTATGTGTGTTATCTGCTATCTTATTCATGTGCCAATGAGATAATTTTCTTTTCTTTTGCAAAGCGAGTGTTGATTGACCTAAGTGTTGAACTGTTGATGGAGTAGTACATCAGCCACAAGATTTTTATTCATCATGATTTGTTTCATGTAATTGATCATGTCCTCATGCATTGTGCTCATATTTTCTTTGGAGTAATGTTGCTTTCTTATTTTACAATGTTTAAATTGCTGGTCAACGTGCTAGTAATTTTTTTGGAATAGTTCCAAAGTGTATTACAGAAGCAAGAATCCGATTTGTGACCATGTTTACAATTACACAATCTGTTTTATAAAGGCTATTGAATTGCTATGGTGTGTTTTGGATTATCCTTGAGTTTTTATTGAACATGTGGGCTTGGCTTGGTTGACTTGATGAATGTCAAGCTTAACCCCAACTTGTATTCAATGTGGGACGAACCTAGAGGTTTTTTGATCTGAATTTCTTGGTTTGACAAGAAACTCAGAATCAGACCATTTATAGCTCTAGCTTTGGATTATATTTGAATTTATATTGAACCTGTTGTTTGGTTGACTTGATGAAGCTTAAACATGACTTGTATTAAATGTGGGCAGAAACTGGAGCTCTTTGGAGCTGATCTGGACAACTAGTTCAACAAAGTAGCTTAAACCTGACTTGTATTAAATCTGGTTGACTTGATAAATGAGAAATCTGCATCTAATTTGTTTGTGACTTGGAAATCATTTAGTTTTTCCCGGTTTGAGTTGAGTGTGTAGAAAGTAGACAAATTCTCGCCTAGCTTGGAAATGACATCTACATGTACTCTGTATGTTTAGCTTGGAAATTGTTGCCTGACTTGAATGTTCTCTAGCTTTAGAATTGAAGAGTTCTACTAGTTCCTGACCACTTCCCTTTTCTGTGTGTTCCTGTAACTCAGGGGATTTCAAGTTGGTGGGGCTGGTTAGGAGGTATCCATGGCCGCCAGATCTATCCAGTTTGCAGCGGTTGCCTTCGTCTTCGACTTGGTGGGTTTAGGTGAGTGTCAAGTTCCTCTCTTATCTCTTCCCATTTAGGGCTCTGGTGGTGTGGTTGTATTGGCGCTGCTTTGGTTTAGTGTTCTGTGATGATCTCCAATGAAAGGTATGTTGTGTAGCTAGGAAATTTGACGGCCTGTGGTGTTTTTATGGCTGGTTTATGTTAGCAGAGCTTGCTTGTACTGATTGGCATTTTGTATTTGCACTGCTTTGGTTTAGTATCTTGTGTTGATCTCCAAGAGGATATATATATCGTGGAGAACGGGTGGATGGCAGCAAGGAACCTGCAGTGCGATGCGTCATCCGATGTGACCTGGAAGAGACAATGAAGGAAGCAGCTGACTTGAGTACATGCCTTGCTCTGTCTGTACGACAACTATCTTTATTCAATCGGGATGTAGTGTAGTGCAGTACCGCCGGCATTTCAGATTCAGAGGAATCTCGTATGGCATCTTGTCCGTGTTGTATGTAACCGACCGTCCTAGGATGGGGTTGCGGATGCATCAGCTTTTGCTTTGCTTTGATGCTGATGGCGGTTGGGTTTTTTTTTTTTGTCCCCATTGATTGGATCGAGTTGGGGTTGAATGTGTATGCCAAGCGTGTGTGTTGAATTGAAGTATGGTATTTGCTGTGCAGGTTTGGATGCCAAAATTTTGAGCATGCACTCCCTGGCATTTTGGTCACATAGTTGGGTATATATATTTTGAGCCCTTAAATTAATTGATTATAATTTGCTGGCGCGGAAGAAAAATATACTAGCAAGCTAAGAAGAAGTCAGAGTTGACAGTAGCGGCCAGTTGGGGTGCTGAAGCAGCGGCCGGTGAGTGATGGATCAATGGTTGCGCATTTAAGATTCAGCTATGCTGGGGGTGAAGTAGGTGATCTGGTTTGTTTGATGAGCTTAGCTATTTGTTGAATGTATTAGGCATTGGGTAATAATAATAATGGATTAGGTAGTAAAAACGCTTTTGGTAATTTGTTACCTTTTTTTTTTTTTTTTGTCTGGAGGAAAAGAAAAACACGTAGAGTGCAGTGCAGGTGGTTGGTACGAAATGGATCGAGGATGAAACATGGCGTTAATCGGGCGCACGTGGAGGCCGATTTGATCCCATATACGCCCCCGCGTCTTTGATATACGTAAAAGACGCGGCGGTTTCTTTTGCAGGGCCTCCTCGCGCGCGAATGATCGGTTGGCCTTTGCGCGCGGAGTTGCAGGCGGAGCGGCTCCTGCGGCTGGCGCTGCCACATGGAGCGGAAGCGGCGGCCGACCATCACGTCCGCAGTTGACTGGAGATCGCTAGAAATCCTGCGGAGCATCCACATTATACTGAAAGGGATGGGGCTTTAGCCCCCATTTTCCACAGAAATTGGAGCATCCACATCCTGAGCCAACCTGGAACCCCATATCTTCTACCCTTATCAAATGACACAGCATAAATTCTGCTTCTTACAATAGGTTGGGCATGCATCGGCCATACACGAGGATGCAGGCCACGCAACCACCCGCTACTACAGGACAAGAGAACGTGCAATGCGATGCTTCTTGTCCAGAAGCGCAGATCGATCGGGATTTCCTCGGCGCGACATCGATCGAATACGGCCAGAACGAGAGTGGAAGAGAGGACAGATGGGTGTTTGGTTGAAAATATGCTTTACCTGCCTGGCTCAACTTACGCCGCCGCCGCCTTCCTGGGATTCATCGCCGGAAAGGAGAGCACCGCCGCCGCCCCTGTAGTGTAGAAGAAAGGAGAGCGCCGCCGTGCATCCTACTAACGGGTCCCGCCCACAGGGTCTTGACTCTAAGATGGGCTTTGCATTCTGGACTTCTAACTAACTTGTGGGCCGCTTCTTTTCTGCATCTGATTCGTTTCCTACGAGAAGTCCACCTGGCTATAAATGAGTGGGAATTAATTTTCTCTTTTGTTACAAAAAAAATTACCAGTTTATTAATAATTATTGTAGTAAATAAATATAGAGAGAGACAAAGATCTTTGGAGCACCGAGTGAGCCAAAGACACGCCGTCGTCCACAACCCTCTCTCGCCTAAATCGCCACATGTGCGTTTACGAAAATCTAGCCCCTCAAGATCTCGGGCGTTGTTGGTGTGCCCGCCTCTAGTTCTCAGATCCCACTAGGAATCCAATGATAAAGATCTCGATTTGAAAACCATTCTATGAACAAGGGGGCTTCTATAGATTAACTAGGGTAAGAAAACCAGGGTTTTAGCTTTAGCTTAATCACTCGTACCTATTCCTCCCGTGTCCTCCTCCTCGTCCTCATCACCACTCTTCTTCGGTTACACCCTCACCCCCTGCATGAGACATGAGTAATTGGGGTACCATGGCTAGGGGAGGTACCGAGACGGACAACTCTGGCACATCACCAGAGTTCTCTCTATGTGGAGGACTACATTGGAAAAGCCAGTGAACATGTTTTTGTCAGAGCGGTTGTACTAAATCTTGGCTATGGCGATGGAAGAGCAAAGAGAGATTGGGATGAAGCATACAGAGATTTGGGTATGAGGTATTGGGAATGGGTGGCTTTTATTCGTATACTACTAGATGGTTTTAATTTGGTTTAATTTAAGAGATAAATAAAAGAATAACTGTATTCCTTCTTTGTGGTTATAGTTCCTAAGTTCCTTAATGTTATCTCCCGAATTTTTTTTTGATTACTTCAAACGTCTATTTCTTTGCAACCTTGCAAACTTTTATGCTCAAAAGTTTGTTACCACAACGGTTTAAACTTTAAACACACACATGTTCAAAATATCGTTCGGCGCTGTGGGCTACCAATGTCGGCAATCCATGTGTTAACGTTTCGTGAGGGCTGTCGCGGGCTCCCATTTGTGATGTGCCTCCTCGTTCACATGCTTTTTAACCATGGCACTTGTGAGTGACATTGTCAAGGAGGGATCTTTATGTATGGATCCAGAATTTCCACTATAGGATTGGGAACAAAGACTATCTATAACCGTCTTAGAGCATAACGCCCCCAAATAATCACCGGCAAGGTCGCCGGCCTGCTGTATGGGAGGCGCCGACACTGCATTTTTTATTTGGGGATGTTGTTCCCACACCGACGCCTCACGTTTTTTTCTTTCTTTTCTACAATATTTTGAAACAATATATCGATCACATTTTATTCATACTATATTCAATAATTCATACAATCACACAAATAGTATTTAAATTATTCATTCAATCAAACAAATAGTACTTAAATTATTTATACAATCAATCAATCAAACAAATAGTATTTAAATTATTCATACAACCAAACAAATAGAAATAAAATCATGGATTGTTGGTCGCTTCTCTCTTCGCCCACAAATGCGCATTTAGATCCGCCTTAAGTTGTGCATGGATATCTGCATCTCGAATTTCATTGTGCATATGAAAAAAGCGGCAAATTCTTGAGGTACATGCTCTACCTCAGCAAGTGGCCCTTGATAATCAAATGATTGATCATCATGCGTAGGTTCGTCGCGCTCGCTCTTAATGCGTTCATCACCTCCCACATCTGAGACTCAGAGCAAGTGAGAGCAGGGTACCTGACAATGGTGAAACGCTGCTGAGGCACCCCAAAAGCACAATCAACATCTTTGTGTGCTGCTTCCTGACATGTTGCAAAATAAGCTTCCATCTCGTTTGCTGGAGAGAGAATTGTCTTCACAAATGTAGCATACGTCGTGGTAGATACAATCAGCTAGATAGTACCCCCTTTGTTGTATGTGTGGCCGTTTACCTCAAAGTTCACGGCAGGAGCTTGTCCCTCAGCTAGTCTGGCAAACACCGGAGAACGTTGCAACACGTTGATATCATTGTTTGTTCCTGCCATGCCAAAAAATGCATGCTAAATCCAAAGGTCATGGTCTGCCACCGTCTCAAGAATGACACTGCACTTACCAGTATGCCCTTTGTAGATCCCCTGCTAAGCAAAAGGGCAATTCTTTCAGCCCCAATGCATACAGTTAATGCTTCCGAGCATCCCAGGAAACCCTCTTGCTGCATTTTTTTTGCAGGATCCGAGCTGTATCATCTTCTCTTGGTGCTCTCAAATAGTCTTTAGCAAACACCGCTATGACGGCTCGACAAAACCTGTAGAGAGTCTCTGTACATATCGACTCTGCCATTCGTAGGTAGTCATTGGCTGTATCTGGAGGAGCTCTGTATGCAAGATGGCGCATTACAGCAGTGCACTTCTGAATTGAGGTGAAGCCCCACAAACATGTGCAATCTTGCTTGGCAATGAAGTAGTTGTCGTATTGACGCCGTAGACAATCTTCAAGAACAGCTCCTTGTTCATCCTAAACCGGTGCCGAAATTCCTTTGGCGAATGAGTCGCGTCGTCATTGAAGTAGTCGGCATCAAGCAGCATTGCGCCGGCTTGACAATGCCGGTTGATGTTCCTCCTCTTGCCTGGCTTTGAGCCGCCGCGCCGAGGCACGATGAAGAAAGGCTGGCGAACGCGCATCATGCTCATCAGAATCAGCTACTACAGGACAAGAGAACGTGCAATGCGATGCTTCTTGTCCAGAAGCGCAGATCGATCGGGATTTCCTCGGCGCGACATCGATCGAATACGGCTAGAACGAGAGTGGAAGAGAGGACAGATGGGTGTTTGGTTGAAAATATGCTTTACCTGCCTGGCTCAACTTACGCCGCCGCCGCCTTCCTGGGATTCATCGCCGGAAAGGAGAGCGCCGCCGCCGCCGCCGCCCCTGTAGAAGAAAGCAGTTCTGGACTCTAAGATGGGCTTTGCATTCTGGACTTCTAACTAACTTGTGGGCCGCTTCTTTTCTGCATCTGCTTCGTTTCCTACGAGAAATCCACCTGGCTCTAAGTGAGTGGTCGTTTAAAAAAAAAAGGCTATAAGTGAGAGGGAATTAATTTTCTCTTTTGTTACAAAAAGTTTACCGGTTTATTAATAATTATCGTAGTAAATAAATATAAAGAGAGAAAAAGATCTTTGGAGCACCGAGTGAGCCAAAGACACGCCGTCGTCCACAACCCTCCCTCGCCTAAATCGCCACATGTGCGTTTACGAAAATCTAGCCCCTCAAGATATTGGGCGTTGTTGTTGTGCCCGCCTCTAGTTCTCACATCCCACTAGGAATCCAATGATAAAGATCTCGATTTGAAAACCATTCTATGAACAAGGGGCTTCTATAGATGAACTAGAGTAAGAAAACCAGGGTTTTAGCTTTAGCTTAATCACTCATACCTATTCCTCCCTTGTCCTCCTCCTCGTCCTCATCACCACTCTTCTTCGGTTACACCCCCGCCCCCCTGCATGAGACATGATAAATTGGGGTACCATGGCTAGGGGAGGTACCAAGACGGACAACTCTGGCACATCACCGGAGTTCTCGCTATGTGGAGGACTACATTGGAAAAGTTAGTGAACATGTTCTTGTCAGAGTGGTTGTACTAAATCTTGGCTATGGCAACGGAAGAGCAAAGAGAGATTTGGGTATGAGGTGTTGGGGATGGGGATGGGTGGCTTTTATTCGTATGTAGTAGATGGTTTTAATTCAGAGATAAACAAAAGAATAATTGCATTCCTTCTTTGTGGTTATATTTCCTAAGTTCCTTAATGTTAAACATTATCTCTCGATAATTTCTTCGATCACTTCAAACATCTATTTCTTTGCAACCTTGCAAACCTTTATGCTCAAAAGTTTGTTACCACAACGGTTTAAACTTTAAACACACACATATTCAAAATATCGTTCGGCGTTGTGGCCTACCAATGTCGGCAATGGTTATCATCCATTTGTTAACGTTTCTTGAGGGGTGTCGCAGGCTCCCTTTTGTGACGTGCTTCCTCGTCCACATGCTTTTTAACCATGGCACTTTTGAGCAACCGAGAACATTCAGATTACTAGCCAATGGACTCCTTAGTAGATGCCTAACCTAGTATTGGTCTTAACATCAACTCCAAAGTCACCAAAATCTAAATGTGGTATGGCTTGTAAAGCTAAATTAACTTTCCAAGACATACTACTCCTACATTATACTTTACTTTCCACTCCTACATTTTTTTCTACTATAGGACCGTGAGCTTCCATTCATTCAGCGGTGGCAACAAAGTTTTACAGAAAGGGCCCTAGAGAAATTAGAAGTTACAATCAAACCCTTACATTCTGCACAAAGGACCTCAGAAAGAAGACTGAAAAAGCGATCAGGTCCAGCTCCTTCTCCACCGCGAGCAAGCACGACACAGCCGACCTCAACGCCACCGGGGACATAACCACTTGATGCGGATAGGCGGTAGCCAACTACGTCGTCGCTGGAGGGCCTCTGTAGCGGCAACTTGGCCTGGAGGTTGTTGGATTCCATCAAGCGTTGGCCGGAGATCACCATCACCAACGCAAGTGGTGGGAGAGTTCGCCATTCGACTCTGAAGAACGACGGCGAGCTCGCCGCTGTGATGAATCTCCCAAGTGAAGCAGAGGTTCTCCCCTGCCGCAGATCATGCCACCCACCACCAAAGGAGAGGATCCCCTGCATCTGCTCGCCACCACGACGAGAAAGAAGAAGGGAAACGATCCCTTGTGCAGCCGCCGCAGACCTGCAAGATGAAATCGAGCTTATTCTAGGAGACGTCGGTGCCACCCCCTCCGAAACTACGTCCTCGAGCCCGAGGTCTGAATTTTTTCATAATAGTACTCCTACTGACTTCGGCTTTAGTAATGAATAAATTTCCACTCGCAGCACCATGCCACCAACACAAGGATGAACAGCACCGAAGACCACAGCCGGCTCGAAAGCAATGGTGAAACGCTCCAACATGACGGCATAACGCCAACAAGGCAACAACCAAACCTAGATCCACTCTACCTCTATAGAGGGGAGAGGTCCCTCACCCACCATGACGCCGGTAGTCGCCGGAGAAGGGACGGGGAGGGGCCGACCGGCCCGGATCTGGTGGAGAACGAGAGAGTCAGAGAGAGCATTTATTCTAGAGAAATAATTTTCTTTTGTCTCAAAGGTATCAGGAATGTTCTTTAAGCAAGAAACACCCAGCGGTCAAGTGTATGAATATGAGAGGAAATGATAGGATTCATATGAATACATGACGATGCAATCCCCAAGGCTTCATATGACATAATTCATATGAATACAAAGTTTACAAGAATCTCTGCTTTGTTACCCAGATAGAATTTTATTCTCCTGATTGGTCACTGCAATGCATGTAGACCCAGCTTTTCAGCATGCCATTTGGGCAATCTTTCTTTAGACTTAGTAAATTACATCATGCAGACCCCTAGTTTTACCATCTCACTTGTTTCGAAGCAAGCAGACAAGCAGTGCTAATATAGGAGCACGGAAAATGCAGAACTCTTGCATCTTGTAAAAATCTGGTTATCTTTAATGCGTAGGAAGTCCGAATCTGTTCTGCAACATTACTTTCTTTTGTTTTGAAATATATCCGTGTAGGCTCATATGATCTACATCTAACAGTTTTTTTTGCTTCTGTTTTAATATACGTCGGCAGCGAGGAGGAGCAGGGCGAGCGTGTCCGACCCGGCGGCCTCCATCCGGCGCAGGTACTCCGCGGTGTCGGGGCAGGAGGCGATCCCGCCGGCGTCGAAGCCGTCGGAGATGGCGGCCACGGGGAATGGGCAGTCTTTGGGAGCGGCGGTGGAGAGGACGTGGCGCGTGAGGACGAGGGTGGGGCGGAGGCCGTGGTAGGCTAGGCGGCGGCCGAGCTGCAGCATCGGGTTGGCGTGGCCCTGCATCCCCGGGAACGGCAGCAGCAGCACGCGCCCGCCGCCGCCGGTGAGCTGGACGGTGGTGTCTGGGCTATCCATGGCCGTGAAGTCAGCGTCTTCCGCTTCTGGCAGGCCTGGGATTGGAATTAAGTAAGCCCGTAAGCGATGCGGTGGAGTGGAATCTATGGAGTGCACAGGCTCCCCAAAGAAAGACGACGCCCGTCACCATGGTGCTGCAAGCCCGTCAGTGGGAAGCTAGCTACCGATTTTTTCCTCCCTATTCAGCGAGATCCATTTCGTGTACACGTACGCCGCAACATCTCCACCTCGCACGCTGCTTTTCCCCGTGTCGTCGTCGATAAAAAACAGAGATCGCTATAACATCAGCACAAAACCAAATCGATCGATCGTCCAACAAACTCCCGAGCGATGTTTGCACTCGTGAGAACTAATGGATTACCTGGTGGATGGGATCTGGAGAAGAACTCGATAGAGCACGTATGTATCGTCAGCGACCGACCGCCGTCTCACATACCATCCGCACGCATCCCGCCTGCTTGCCCCATGCCGAAAAGACCAGTGCCCTCGCCGCAGCACAAAGTGTTCTGCTCCTCTCCTCTCCTCTCCTCTCCTCGACGAGTAAAGAGTCAAAGTCTAAGTCGTCACACACGACGCACGCGTTAGCTTCACCCCTCCTCATATTTATAGACATGGAGAGGTCAAGGTTTGGGGATTGAATTCTGAGAGAGGGAAGAGAGATATGGCGGGAAGAATCTGGGGTTACAGGCAATTTCTGCTTTGTTTGCTGCTTGTTTCCGGGTCCTAACCAAATTAACGGAGCTGCAATCAAGTGAGAGGAAGACAAAGCATGTACCTAAGAAATAGTAGGTCCATCAATCTCGAGGTAAAATATGCATGTGCATTGCTCATCCTCCTCTGTGCATGGACTTTACTACTCCCTCCGTTATAGCCAGAAATATGGCCAGCCAAATCGTTCGAATTTCAGGGGACACCCCGTTTCGCTCCATCAGTCCTTCACCCGTTTATAGGAAATGAATTGATTCGGACTTGCACTAATTAATGCTGGAAAGCAAAATCTCAGGCCTCGAGTTGGGTCTCGCGGATCGCTGACCATGGAGCCTTGGTGAAACCAATAGTAGTCACTTGTGCCGTGGCCTCTCTCGCTATCGGTTGGCATCCCCACAGCACGCCATCAACTCCTCGGCGGATGGTAATTTTGGGTTGGTTCGCGCCCACCGCCATCGGGACGTAAAATTAACAAAAGTGACCATTTAATTTCAAGTCGGGCCATGCACGAGCTAGCTACATGCACGCGTATGTATTCATGCATGCACTGACTGGTTTAGCTTGGAACGTGCAGGATTAATCTAATTTCCAAATTAAATAACCCCGCAACGTTGTAGGATGATTCATCTCACCACATTTGTGCATTGTTGTGATCTTTGTAAGAATTATGGTTAATATTTCCTTACACCAATATATCTGAGACTTAGTCATATTGCAAGTTGCAGTGATTAATGCTTCTTAACACATAGTCAAATTTACAGATTTTACAGTATCCCTTCTTTGTTACCAATATATAATTTCATTTCTTGATTGGCAAACCTTTAGTGTATTAATTGAACATTTTTTTAGCAACTGAGAACAATCAGTTTGCCATACAGTAAGCTCCTTCTTAAGTCATAAAAGATAGGAATGTGGTTTTACTTCAACTCCAAGACTACCAAAATCTATGGAAAAGACGTTAAATCTGCGAGGGTTGACTTTAAATCAATGCATCAAGAATCACCATCTTCGTATGATCTTGAATTTGGTAAGTACTTGGCCACAAAATCAGTAATATTCTTGTCCGAGCTCCCTCCTTTCTGCATTGCCCTTTTGGCTTTTTGCATCCACTTGGAAGCATTCCTCTTATACTCTTCCCCACCCAATACCTCCTTGATACACCTCTCCACCTCTTCCCTCCTCACCAAGCCTTTGCCATCCTGACGTGCACGCACACCAATCCCCCAAGCGCTCTCCACATACTTTGCGGTTGTCGGTTGGTCTGCCCATTGTGGTATTGCCACCATGGGTACACCAGTGACAATTGCTTCGGTTGTTGAGTTCCATCCACAATGCGTCAAGAAGCAGCCTGCATTAGGGAGATTGCAAACCTTACTTTCAATTCTTGCGACATGCCACTAACAATTGTTTGCCTTGTTTATCCATATACAGAAATGAGTTAATTTTGTACCTGTGGCTCTATGGGCCAATACCTCCAGCTGAGGGCAAAAAGAAACAATTAGGCCTTTCATGTTGCATTGGCCACGAAGTTCTTCAGGCAACTTTTCTGCTTCTTCAGACCTCAACACCCAAACGAAAGGTTGTGCAGAATTGCACAATCCATAGCCTAGCTCTTCTATTTGTGCCGTGTCGAGGTTAGCGACCGTGCCATAGGATGCAAGGACCACGGAACAAGGAGCTTGGGTGTCTAGCCATGCCATGCATGGAGCAGTGCTAGAGACGAGGTTGAAACCATAGGATTTATTCAATGGCAGACGATCGTCATCTAGGTAGAAGGATGGTAATGTCGGGCCGACGGTCTTTGCACGCCATCTCGATTCCATGTAATCTGCCTCCTGCACAATCCAAAAATATGAAGTTTGTTTGTCATACAGGTACGGAGCAGAGTCTTTTGTTAGCAAATAGCATGTCAAAAATTATTTTTCAGTTATCCATGGAGAAGCTGTTTAGCCCAATGTTTGAATTTAAAGCATATGAGATAAGAGGATGCCCAATGTCATATAAGATTTCAGCTGATCAAAACAACAAACAGGTAGTGCTCACCTTGGGTTCCAGGTCGCGGAATGAGTTGACGAGCACGTCGTCGGCCTGGTCCAGCCCGTCGAACTGCCCTAGCGCCGAGTCCGTGAACGCCGGGTACCACTCGGGCTTGGCCACGAACGGCGGCACGTCCTCCGGTCCAAGATCGACGCTGAGCACACCCCGGCGACGCAGCGCGCTCCCGTCCGCCAGCGGCAGCGCCACCCGCCCGGCGCGCGCCTCGCCGTAGACCACGTCCACCGCGCACATCTGCGTCATGAACGCGGCCGCGGCCACGCCGGCATCCCGCGCGACCCGCCGCGCCCACGGCAGGTGCGAGTCGTACACGAGCACCCGCACGTCGGCGGCGAGCAGGAGCCGCGCCAGTGTGTCCGACCCAGCGGCTTCCATCCGGCGCAGGTACTCCGCGGTGTCGGGGCAGGAGGTGATCCCGCCGGCGTCGAAGCCGTCGGAGATGGCGGCCACGGGGAAGGGGCAGTCTTTGAGGGGGGTTGTGGAGAGGACGTGGCGGGTGAGGACGAGGGTGGGGAGGAGGCCGTGGTAGGCTAGGCGGCGGCCGAGCTGCAGCATCGGGTTGGCGTGGCCCTGCATCCCCGGGAACGGCAGCAGCAACACGCGCCCGCCGCCGCCGCCGCCGCTGCCCTGGGCGGTGGTGTCCATCGCCGTGAAGTCAGCGTCTTCCGGTTCCGCTTCCGGCTGGCCTGGGATTGGAGCGGGAATTAAGTATGATGCGGTAGAGTGACGCTCAAGGTCTTCTGCTCAAGCTCTGCTGTGACTGTCCATCAAATACGCAAGCTCTGCTGTTGAGCTCGTCTGTTTGAATCGTAGGCGGAACCTATTTTCTCTGCGACGACAAGTCAAAGCAAATCCGTCCGTTCTCTCAGGATCGATTGAGAAACTAAAAAGAAGCTAAACTGCCTGCCGCATAATATTCTTTTCTCTCATCTGCTTGCGTAACACAACAAATTCCAATGCTACTACTACTAGTACTCATATGTCTATCAATCAATCATCGATCTGAAAAGAAGATAAACGAGACGACCGATGAACTCACCGATTTTCATTCAGCGCCATCCACCACGTACCTAAGTACGCCGCCACATCTCCAGCTCCCTTCGCTTGCGTCGGCAATCCCTACCTCGCCGGCGGCACAAAGTGTCCTGCTCCTCTCCTCTCCTCTCCTCTCCTCGACGAGTAAAGAGTCACACACGACGCACGCGTTGGCTCAACCCCATCTCATATTTATAAACTGGGAGAGATCAAGGTTTGAAGTTTGAATTTTGAGGGAAGGGGAAGGAGAGGTATGGCGGGAAGAAGATGGAGTTAGCAGAGGCAATTTCGGTCATGTTTGTTCCTTGTTTCTAGGAGCAGCGAATTTGATGGGTGGAAGGAGCACTAATGTGGAGGGAGGTGTGCGATGGCTTGCCAAAACGCCTCGGCCAGTCGTGATCCTCTTTCAACAATCACGGATTTATTTCTTCTAATAACTATTGCGTGGTTCTCGATCAAGTAATCACGCCAGGCCCTTACTAATTCCAAGTACCTAACCAAATTAACGGGGCAATCTGAGGAAGCCAAAGCACGTACGCCAAGAAACAATAGCTCCATCAATCCAAAGGAAAAACATGTGTGTGCGCGTTGCCCATCCTCATCCATGCATTGACTTCACTACTTCCTCCGTTATAGGCAGAAATATGGCCAGCCAAATCCTTAGAATTTCATGGCTGCGCACCAATTCATTTCGTCATGTTATAGGCAGCAATTATGTGGGGGGGGAGGCGTTTTGGTGGCTTGCCAAAATGCCTGGGCCACTCACGATCCTCTTTCACCAATTACAGATTCGTTTCTCCTATAAACCTTAGTGCGGTTCTCCAGTAATCACGATGGACCCTTACTAATTCCAAGGAGCTAACTAAATTAACGGAGCGATCAGGTGGAAGAATTCCAAAAGCACGTACTAAGAATTAGTAGCTCCCTCAATTCCAAGGAAAAAATGCATGTGTATTGCCCATCCTCATCCATGCATAGACTTTGATGGGATTAGACGCAATTTCGGTTTTGTTTGCTCCTAGTTTCTAGGATCAGCGAATTTGATGGTTGGAAAGAGGTGGGTTGGTCCTGGCCGCTCGTGACCTTTTTTAACGAATCACAGATTCCTTTCTCCTAATAGTAAATGGTTCTCTACTCCTAATAGTAAATGGTTCTCTACTCCCTCTCTTACAGTTTATAAGGCACGCGCGTATCCCTAGGTTGCAAATTTAATCAAGTTAGCATTAGTTATATGTTATAAAAAATATATCATTAGAAAGTTCAGATGTTCTATTTTCTAATGATATAATTTTTGTATTATATAATTTAAATTATATAGGTTAAATTGATGATCTAGGGTACGCGCGCGCCTAATAAACTGTGAAGGAGGAGTAGTAATCACGCTGGGTCCTCATTGATTCCAAGGACCTAGCGAAATTAAGGGAGCGATCGACTGAGAGGAAACCAAAAGCACGGAGTAGTAGTAGCTGGATAGATCCGTCAATCTCAAGTAAAGCTAGTACTAGTACTGCATAGAATTCGCACTCGCACTGATATAGTCATGTTTTATTTTACTGCGTTGCTTCAGCTCCGGCCGTCCGGCGCGTTCAAGAAGCAAGAATTATTTTCCAGCCATCATCCAAAGTTCTGTGCGAAATTACAGACATACTCATATTACTCATGCACATACGAAAACATATACAATCTTGTGTACGTGCCAAATAGACTTCATTAACAGGATGACGCTCCTATTCAAGGGTGGCTGCCAAGCTGGCTAACTGATCGGTTCCAATGTTGATGGGATGAGCTGAGCTTCTTATCTTACTTATTATTGGTGTTGCCGCTAAAGGTGGGATAATTCAAGCCTACCAGATTTGTTTTCTCTGTGATTAAGCTAGGCATTAGATTCTGCTGTTATAACAAGGCAAGATTTTTCGTTTACAATGCAAAAGAAAGAATTAAATTCTGAGAACTCGGTTGCTATTTTTCGACATCCTGTGTAGTAGATGAAAATTGAAATGGTCCAATCTCTTCCTCGTTTGGATCACTATTCTTATGTAACATTTCTGATTTGTCTCATGGACTGGACATACATATAAAAAGGTCCTGTCACAGGTTGCGCTAGGCCTTGCCTGCCCACTGCACGAGAATTAAATATGAATGAAGGCAAGCAAATATAAGTTTCTACATAGTTCAAAAAGGTTGCACTGATATGATAATACATCTCCATGTTCAGTCGAGCAAAGGTCTTCACCATTAGTACTGTAAAAGGGACTCAAACCATTATTACATATAAAAGAAGATACAATGGTTCATAGATAATATTACAATAATAATGCTGCTCCTACAAATTGCTCTATCAAACCTGTCTGAGAAAACCGAGAATGTATTTCTCTCACCATCCATAGTTTCTATGGAATGCTAGGGAAGAATTCTATGAGCTCCAAGTTACATTTAGCTAAAACATATTTACCAAGTGAACAAAAGATATATTCACACACAAATTCAAGTGTTGTTGCTAGCCGCATATGCATGATCTCCATGCAAACCCTCAGCCCCTAGTTATCTCCCTCACTGCCACTGCTACCCAGCTGATCACAACAACATAACAAAAACTGGAACTGCCGCCATCCATTCCAAAAGTCACATGTAGACTGATTCATCGCTTAGTGCATAGTTCATGTGCTCTCTTTGATCCATCTCATCTGGTTGATTCGAGAAAAAAACAGCAGTGAATGAAGAGAGAAAACTAGCAGTTAACCTAGCTAATCAATTCTAGTTTCATTAGCAAGGGTTTTGGAAAATTTCGCCATAAACAAGAAACAGGCATATATATACCTCACAGATTGAGCCAAAATTACATGGTTGGGAGTGTATGTGTGTTCTTCTATCTGGAGGTGGCCTAACAGAACAAAAAAAAAAGCCAATCCCACTTAATCCTCATAAGGCAACTGATAAATGTTCAAGAAAGGGATAAACTACATGAACAACCTGCACCCGCAAATAGAGTAGAACAATCTAGCCTAAATGGTTCTACATTCAACTCTAAAGCAACAAATACACACTGATACACCTGAATAGAGTAGAACAATCTAGCCTAAATGGCTCTACATTCAACTCTAAAGCAACAAATACACACTGATACACCTGAATTCTGAAATACTCTAGTAATCTAGAACAAGGGTATCATAAAACTTATCACATGCAGTAGCCTCTAGTGATTGAAAATGATCTAGCTGACCAGAATTCAAAATTAAATGAACATCAATAGCATGTGTAGAGTTCTAATACAGAAAAACTTCCACCTGGTTGAGATTCTAGAGTAGTAAAGTATCCCAGAGAGGTCCCTGGTAAGGAAGACAAAACAAAATGGTACGTCCCAGGTCCTGGACCTCAATTCGTTTTGGTGAACTATGTTAGTGGGAATAAAATGGTGAGGCTTCTACTGTGTGTTGCATTTGTTTTTGATAAAAACAAGTGCATAACCTGAGGAATAGGAGTTAGCACATAAGCAGAGAGTTTCAAGTTTTAGATTCATCCAAATAACTGAAATTATTGATACCTAAGTTATTCCTTATAAACTTTCAAGCTGCTCAGTTGATTAAGTTAGTTGCTAAAATTAAATTTTCAGCCCAGATCAGAGGGATCAATTCCACAGCTGACACCGACACAAACAAAAGTAGCTGCATGCGACAATTCTGGTGCGGCGGTGCCAGAGTTGATCATACTTCGAGAATAGCAGAGCATGCATAATACTGAAAGTGGTAGAGTAAAAGTGGGAAATGTGCAAAATGTGAAACTACATAAACCCTTGAAACCCTTAGTTAGAAGAAGCTAAAAAATTAGCCCTTGCAATGTCTAAGAAATTGAGATACCGGTGAACAAGGACCCTAAGGATAACTGACACGATCGCATCTCCATCTCGATTCAAAGGCCTCGATAATTCTAACCCTCAAGCAAGATGTAGAACATGTCTTGGAAATATTCCATAGAAGTAGATTCAAATAAATGCAATAAGAACTACAAATGATTTGCCAAAAAAAGAATCAATGACACCAATACGAACCTTGCTGGCAATGTTGCTGGACAGCCAGTCCACACTCTCATGCAAACCCACACAAGATGTGCGTCCTTCTTAGCCTGCATACAGGAGTCCATAAATATGACAGTCACAACTATAAACTAACGTAGGTGGCTGAAGCAGAGGAACAACAACGATTTCGGGCAAATCAACTACTGATGAATTCAGAGGTACACAAACCATAGGCAGCTTACCAGATGAATCAATCACCTACCGGTTTTACTTTCCAACACACGCACTCCCGGCGGATGGATGGATGCGGCAGCCACACACACACAAATGGGGACGCATGCATACATGTCTTGAACTGAGGCAATATTCACATTCCTTGCACCATTCCAATCCAACAACATCCTGGCAGAGAGCCAACAAGCCAAACCTCACTGAAACCAAAACCTAGCAGTCCAGCTAGTGCAGCAGCAGCTACCGCCCCTCAAGAAATACAAGAAAAACAAAACAAACTGGAAATCCACCCAGGTTCTCTCAAGCTAAAGTCGAAAACACACCCTGCAACAGAAGTTTATCGATAATAAAGCACAAGAATGCAATCTCCAGGACAGCAAAACACTGAGAAGACATACATTTTCCCTTACAAAACATTGCAAGGCAATAGACGCTAGGTTGCAGACAACAGTTTCCTCTGTGTTCAATTAAAAAAGCACGGCCTTTGTGTTATCACTTTTTTTAAGATGGCATTTGTGTTACCATTTTTGGTTTCATCAAGTCTGCTATTATCAACAAAAAATCAGCAAGCACGAAGGACAAGGATGTGGCACTCATTGTTGCCAAACCCTGACAGGGCAAACTTCCCTAACAATGTAAACCTGAAGCTCAGTTTAGCTTTGGATATTTCATTGGTTTGAGCTGATACCTATGAAAATAATCTCTACAAATGAAAGAACCAAGGAAACTAACCAGATCACCTCTATCTTTATCTTACAGTCCAAAGTAGTCATTTTCTCTTTATTTGATTAGATCAGAGTAGAGTGAACTGTGCTACACCCATACCAATCTACAGATTAGCACAACATATAAATGCTAATTGTTCACAGAATTTTCAAACGCCGGAGAAAACATTTTGCAGCACAACACATTCTGAACCAAAGCAGCAGCGATGAATCAGCTTCACACAAAGTGGATGTTTGACTCTGACACTAATAATCTTGTTCGCCACATACTCACATCAGAGAAGCATCTCATGTCATCAAAGACCAAGCACATCTTTAAAAAAAGCATGTCCGGCCTGATCCAGTGGCCACATCAGGGGCATAATCCTCCGGTTCCGCGACCTTAGACACATGCGGAATGCAGATGGAAAGGCATCAGTAAGAGCTAACGACTCTTAATAAGACTTGCTGTGGGTGCAGTACCTTACCACATTGAAAACTTGAAGCCTCGTGGTAGAATTCAGGGTCACTTCCTTTTCCTCTATTGTATGTATCCATTCTTGGTCCTCTTCTTGTATATATGCAGTATACAAGGTTTTCTGGTTACAAACTGCAAGCAAGAACCTTGTTAAAAAGCATGCAAGTACATGCCTATATGCCTCGTGTATACACTTATGGAAAATGCTATACTAAAAGTATTGTTACCTAGGTAAGATATTAACATCAGCACCTTTTTTCAGTCCCATCACTCAATATTAACACACAAGGATAACACTCTAAACTTCTAATCCAATGTAAGAAGCTATATGCAAGAACAAGAGGAAACTGCACTACACGAATTCAGTCGCTGACTTTCTGTAAGAAAGTCTTCATACATATTGCCAAATGTACTCATTTATCACAAGGCGAGAAACATAGTAGAAATGATGAAGAGATTCATGCTACTCAATATTACTCGTGTTTACAAGGCTTAAATTCTGAAATCAGTACCCAAAGCCACCAGAAGGAATATAGGGGAGTCGACGAAGGCTCAAAGATAAAACTCATTATTTTATTGTTTCTTGAAATACTCAATTCGATTAGATTTGAACACTGGACAAAATCAACACCTATGAAATAGATGCTAAGAAGTTGACAAAATACTAGACTGCACAAGTAATTACAATAGAGCAAACAAAAGATACATAATTGGCAATGTGATCTAACGGAGTAGAGAACAACCGACAACAAACATAATAAGCATTCTAAGCTGTAATACAAGTCAGTAATCAACCATCATATCGTATTGTACTGCATCCTTCTTTTATCTCTTGTTCCGAGTGTAATTGCAAAAATAATCAAGGACACATTCACTGGCCAATAGAGAAAAAACGCCATGCACGGACATCGTACATTGTACTGCGTTGAGAGCTAGTAGTTTCCAGTTGAGTGCATCAACATGATAAATAAATAAATAGAAACGAAAATTACAAGGCATGCATGGAGCGGGGAGGAGGAAGGGAGATCACCTGGCAGCTGAAGTTTGGGATGTGGCCGACGGCAGTGGGACGGAGTGGTCTCCAGCAGCATCAGGTCGGGGACGTCGCTGGCGGCCACACCTCGGGGAGGTTTTCCAGAATGTCGCCAATGGCGGGTCAGCAGCCAAGGTCAACAGAAGGCACCATAGCGGGCGTGACAGGGGCGCCCAGCTCAGGCGCTCCGGATGGCAAGGACCAGCACTTGCTGGAGGTTATTGACGCCGACGTCTTGGGCATGGCGGTCGAGCGGGAACCAGGGGCTAGAGGGGTTTGGGTGGGTGGGGGTGTCTGGCGGCGAGGGAGTAGGGTGGGTGTGGTAGGGTGGTCTACCGCTGAGCGGCAAGGTGGGACGAGCAGCGGGGAGCAACACCGAGAGGGTGCAGCGGTGTAAGCAAGTTGAGTGGAGAAAGGGGATTGGGGGAGAGATGCGGTTGGAGCAATCTGCAAAAGATGCAAAAAAAGAAGTCAGAAAACAACATTCCGGAGTCAAGGAAATCGCATGATATTTATTTATAGTAATATTTTGCATCAAACGCATGGAATATGCTGAAATTGTAGAACTCAAAAAAAAGAGGAGCCATGCGTTACCTACGAGAAGGTCGTTGTCATAGTGGTGGATACCACTTCAACTAACGGCGTGTGGCTGAGGACACCGCTGCCTGCTGCCCTTGCGACTGCGTTAACTAAACTGCTAGGAAGCTCTAGTGCAGAGATACATTCAACTCACACAGCTACCAACAATGTTTTCTTCTTTCTTGTCCATGCCAGATCCAGCAGCTAGCAGCAGCACTTCACATTCTAGACATCCTCATCCCGCCGACACCGCTGACCGAGCTGGCCACGTGTTTCGACCAACACAGAGGCAGCAGCAACAACACTGTCTTGTACCACCATTGGTCTCTTGCTTTTCAACACCCATGGTACAAAGCTTTGTTCAGTTTGAACTTTCAACAGGATCCTGCAACAAAACTATAAACTTTAGTACTCAGAACTTGGAAAATGTTGCATGAGTGCTCATAACTATAACAGAATAAAAGGAAAAGAAAGAGCAGTAACTTTCATGGAGTTAGTGGACGATGCTGGATCTAACAAAGCAAGGTCCTCAATGTGTTCCTCCTCCAAGTCCTGGAATGGAAAATGTTAGTTGACAATATTCAAAAATTGAAAACAAGAAAGAGTTTCATAAATTTGTAAACATTACAAATTTTCTATTAAGGTATATTAAAACATAAGCAAAAGAAGGCATTAGATGTAGATCATATGAGCCTACACGGATATATATCAAAACAAAAGAAGGTAAAGGTTGCAGAACAGATTCCAACTTCCTAAGCCTTGTACTCGCACTCATTATCATAAGACCTTGAGTTATTTGTTTGTTTTGAAACAAGAGATGGTACTAAAACTACAATCCTACAAAGATAATAGTATCAAATTGTGTTGACTTTGAATTATACGACCTTACATGTATATGCTTGAAATCAGCACAAATTAAAGATAAGCAGATTTTTACAAGATGCAACAGTTCTGCAACCCATTTCCATTTTCTATACAATAAAGAGCAAGCCAGTATCATAAATCCATCGACATATCGGCGCATTCACTGGCCAACTGAGAAGAAACGAGTAGCAACCCATTTCCATTTTCTATACAACAAAGAGCAAGCCAGTATCATAAATCCATCGACATATCGACGCACTCACTGGCCAGCAGAGAAGAAATGCCATGCACGACCATTGTACATTGTACTGCGTCGTAGCTAGCAGTGTCCAGTTGAGTGCATCAACATGATAAATAAAAAGAAGCGAAAATTAAATGGAATGCATGGAGGGGGGGAGGAGAGGGAGATCAACTGGCAGCTGCGAGATTGGGATGTGGCCAACGGCGGCGGGACAGAGTGGTCACCGACAGTAGCAAGTCGGGGACATTGCTAGCGACCGCAGCTCGGGGAGGTTTTCCAGAAGGTCACCGATGGTGGCTGCAACTCCATGAAGGCGAGGACCATCTCCTCCCCCTTGCATCTTTGCAGTGAGCTCCACGGAGGCAGGACACGGACGATGCGGAGGAGGTCCTCAACCTCCAGCGCTGGTCTTGGCTGCTGCTTGTGTAATTGCCTGCGATTGGTGCATCGGGGCAGGGAGGGAGGCGGAGAAGAAACATCAGCGCAGGTCAACAGGAGGCACCATGGAGGGCGAGACAGGGGCGCCCAGCTCCAGGTGCTCCGGATGGCGAGGACCAGCACAAGGCAGAGGTTCTTGAAGCTGACGTCTTGGGCATGGCGGACGCGCCGGAATCAGCAGCGGAGGGGATTGGGTGGGCGGGGGTGTCTGGCGGCGAGGGAGTTGGGTGGGTGTGGTTGGGTGCCCGGCAGCTGAGCAGCGAGGTGGGGTGAGAAGCAGGGAGTAGCACCAAGCGGCTGCGGCGATGTCAGCAAATTGACTGGAGAAAGGGGATTGAGAGATGCGGTGGGAGCGATCTGCAAAAGATGCAAAAAAATCAGAAAACAACAATCTGGAGTCAAGGAAATTGCATGCTATAATATATTTACAGTAATATTTTGCATCAAACGCATGGAATATGCTAAAATTGTAGAACTTAAAAAAAAGAGGAGCCAGGCCTTACCTACGAGAAGGCCGTTGTCATATTGGTGGGTACCACTTCAACTACCGGTGCATCGCTAAGGACACCGCTGCCTGCTGCTCTTGTGGCTGCATTAACTAAACTGCTAGGAAGCTCTAGTGCAGAGATACATTCAACTCACACAGCTACCAACAATGTTGTCTTCTTTCTTGTCAATGCCAGCTCCAGCGGCTTGTAGCTGCACTTCACATTCTCGACATCCTCATCCCGCTGACGCTGCTGACCGAGCTGGCCACGTGTTCCGACCAACACAGCGGCAGCAGCAGCAACACTGTCTTTTACCACCATTGGTCTCTTGCTTCTCAGCACCCATGGTGCAAAGCTTTGTTCAGTTTGAACTTTCAACAGGATCCTGCAATAAAACTATAAACTTTAGTACTCGGAACTTGGAAAATGTTGCATGAGTTCTCATAAATCATAACAGAATAAAGGGAATAAAGAGCAATTACTTTCATGGAGTTAGTGGACGATGATGGATCTAACAAAGCAAGGTCCTCAATGTGTTCCTCCTCCAAGTCCTGCAATAGAAAGTGTTAGTTGACAATATTAAAAATTCAAAACTAGAAAGACCTTCAGAAATTTGTGCACATTACAAAATTTTCTATTAAGATATATTAAAACAGAAGCAAAAAAAACTGTTAGATGTAGATCATATGAGCCTACACGGATATATTTCAAAACAAAAGAAAGTAATGTTGCAGAACAGATTCGGACTTCCTACGCATTAAAGATAACCAGTTTTTTACAAGATGCAAGAGTTCTGCATTTTCCGTGCTCCTATATTAGCATTGCTTGTCTGCGTGCTTCGAAACAAGTGAGATGGTAAAACTAGGTAAGCACATCGATTCAGCAACCGTGAACAGCATCCCTTATTTTTTTTCTTTAGACGCTATCAAGTGAGAAACAAGACCATTGATGTAAAAAAGTCAGTATTTAGGTTGACATGAATAGGAGGTATTCAGTAGCAAGAACAGGAGGAACGCCTTATTATTATCTTCCTTGGAATGAAATCGAGTATCTATTTTATCATATAAAAGTAAACCGACCAAACTGCAAGATCACTACCTATATACTGCCAACTTGGCTACTCCTTCAAGATTACTACCTAGCAAACATGTACACTCATATCCCTCAGATGCAAATGCACCGTCAGGACCAACACAAGCCCGCTCACCTCCCTATTCCCAGTGGACACACACACACACGCAGCTCTGAATCAACTCCGGCAATAGTGATGTTTCAGGCAGAGGAAATAGAGAGGAGAAGTATCCATTCGAATGTAATGACAACACCAGCACTGAATTTCTATTTGCTTATCAGTATGCACACAAAAGAACACCGCATGGGACCATGCATATACATTTGCACTTTCTTAACCATTGACATTTCAGACATTTTTCTTTGAATCAGGACATGTGTTCCAGAATTATTATTTTTGTCTACAAATGTGCAGGGACAAGCAATGCTGTTATCATCACACACGCTACCCAAATCTGAAGGAAAAATGGCAAGTGCACGCAGAGTATGTAGTGAGGGACCTCACCGGGCAGCTGCAAGTTGGGGAGGTGGCCGACGGCAGAGGGACGGAGTGGTCTCCGGCAGCAGCGGATGGGGGACGTCGCCGGCGGCCACAGCTCGGGGAGGTTGTACAGGAGGTCGCCGGCGGCCGCATCTCCAAGAAGGCGACCACCATCTCGTCCCTCCTTGTCTCCCCGAGGCGAGCTCCACCTCCACGGACGCTATGGAGGAGGTTCTCCACCTCTAACGCCGGCCTCTGTTGTTGCTGCTGCTGCAGCTTGGGCCGTCGCCCAGGACTGGTGCGTCGAGGCAGAGATTGAGGCGGGTGGAGGGAGACATGGCGGCCGTCGCCCACGACTGGTGCGTCGACGGGAGGCGCCACGACGGGGGCGCCCAGCTCCAGGCGCGCTCCAGATGACGAGGACCTTGAAGCCGGCGTCTAGGGGAATCAGGGGAGGCAGAGGGGCTGTCCGGCGGCGACTCCGGCGAGGGAGTTGGTTGGGTTGGCCGGCCGCAGAGCGGCGAGGGAGTTGGGTGGATTTGCGTTTTGGCTGGTCAAGGTCGTCGTTTCATCTTTGCCAGCCTCGCTGGATTTGGTAGTACAACTTTTATTGCGCCCCCTTTTTACTGCCCAATCAAAGCAAATTTTACAGGGATTACTACTACTCCGTAAATTTTACAGGGATTAATTATCACTCCGCAAAACTAGGAACTACATCACAAATTTAATTAATCGGGGGTATTTGTTATACTCACCACAAAATTAAGATTGGCTTAGTTTTTGGTAAGAAAATAATGATGATGATTAAAGGAGGAGCACCTCCCTATGCGGTGCATTAAATCCATGGTTGATTTTCCGGGGTTGCAAATTAGACGCTGCTCAACAGCCGTGGCGTATAAAAGTGTACATTGGCAACGATATGGCCAACTAGAGTACACTCTTGCACTACATTCTATGTAGTATGTTGAATTAACCAAACTATTTCTTCATCTACTTTGTGATGCCATGATCTGGACCTACAACCTATATGCAGCTCCAAGAAAACATCTCGAATTTGATCTATATATACCTGGAGAAACAAAACAAAATTCGAGGAATATCCCATAGACGGGACGGCGGATGGAGCTCCACCCCTCCCCGCCCTTGGTTCGCTTGGCTTCCTTGCTAGGCTAGCTCGTTGTAGCTCGGTCTGCCACAGCAGAGGGCCGACACGAGCATGGAAGGGGCGGTGTGGATGCTCTCGCAAGCCCCTCGTTTGTGGGTTGGTTAAATTTGTTGAGTTCACGTCACCGGTCCATGACATGGAGCATCAAGGCCATCGGTTCATATCGCTTTGGACTACCTAAATATTCGCTCGGCCCAATTCCAAAATTTCTGCTCCAAAATCAGTTTTCCATCGTGGACTTAGTACTTACATGCGTAAATGTCTCAATGCCAAAAGAAAAATGACTTGCATGTAGCTTCTCACGTGTGTATAGACACATCATGATGCCTACCCAATCGATAAAATTAAATGACCATACATGCATGTAGCTCTTTTACGCATGTCTAAACCATTCTATGTTTTTTTTCATTCACAGAGAGCATGCATCAACTACACACCTACACTGCACTCCATGTATATGGAGAAACTCTCTAGTGCCTACATCAGTTGCATCCTCGGACTAAACACGTATGGCATCGACAACGACTAAATGTCGCATCATCCACCATTGACGGACTTAACTCACCCTAGCTAACACAACCACGTACACCCTGTGTCCCCAACAAGGCAATAACAACCAATAGCATGTCCTCGATGGACATGGTGGCACCCCATCCTCGACGGAATACACCGTCGGGAAGCGACTAGACGTACTAGGGCACAAGCAAGGGACCAATTGGAAGGGAGGGTCATAAGAGGTCAGACTGGTCGGCCGTGGTTACGACGTCCGACAAGTAGAGATGAATCAGTAAGATCTAGACAAAGGTACACGTCTCACAAAACTAAGAGCCTTGAGTCGAAATACAAAGCTCTAGAGGCAAGGTCCGCTAAGAACCTCGTGGCGCCGAAGACATGAAGACCACCGGAAGAACATAGGGGGACTAGTTAGGCACCGATAGTGTCTCTCCCATGATCAGAAAGCATGTGATAGAGAAGACTACCTAGTGACACCAAGGTCTCGCGGGAGTAGAGGGGGCTCGATCTAGGGCATGGGCAAAGACCATGCACATGTGGGTTTTCCCCACCATAATCCCTTTGTCTAGTGTGTAGAATCTCGGACACTCGACAAAGCTCTTTTTTGTACATATATTTAGTCCCATACCTAACCCCAAGACCTAAACTACACATCTTACCCTAGACACAAACTTTAGACCCTAACCCTAGAATTGAACCCGTCACATAACATTACATCTAAAGTCTAGACCTAAACATCATGGGTCATGGCAAAAACAAGTCCATCATCACATATAAGTCATCATGGGCCCGTATGAAGGACTTGTAATTTTTTTTTGCTTCTAGCATCTCATTATTTTTTTCAATTGGATTGTGATGTTACTGATTCTAACGTGATGACCGAGCAAAGTGAAATGGGTAAATGACCACTAGGACGAGCGAATAGACGACTAGATTCTAACGAGATGACGGTCCTTGAACCGCGGTCGCCGCCTAGATGCGTTTACAGAGGTTATACTAGCTCTACCAATATATTATTTTGGCCGTGAAATGGAAAACTGATAATAAAAATATGATCAACTGCTAGTAAATATATTATTTGTTTAAATAGTACGGAATTTTCATCCAACCAATGTGAAAATACGAGGATGCCAACATATAAAATGGAGTCTCATAACTAAACTACACCGACATTGGTCTCCTTCCACTTCCCGCCTTCGACCTCGAGCACCTAGTTACGTACCGACATTGGTCTCCTCAGATTCTTTGAGCACAACCATCAATCACCTGTACAAACAGCCTTGGTGTGTCCACCACTATGGTGATCTGACCCTTATAGTAGATTTTGTACTCGATGATGTGATTACGCGAGGGCGTTGCCGGCCTATAGACATTTTCACCCATGACGAAGGCCGGGGCATGTTCATCAGGACCGTGAACATCATGGCGGCAGGGTTCGGGTAGGGATAAAAAAAATAACAATCTTGTGGTAGAGAGCAAGCGGCGCATACCCTCTTCAACCTCCCGGCGTTGGCCGGGGACAGTCCACCGACGGAGTCGTAATGCGAAACTAGAGCCGCTGCTATTCGTTAAAAAGCGGGAAATGATGGCGATGATCTACCGGTCACAGATGGCGTACGAGGAGGAGGATGAATAGGAACCACGTAGCTATTAAGTACATTTGTTCGCTAAATGGATTGTGCACATCGGTAGTATTGGATGTCATCTATAGCTAGTTAGCACGTAGTAGTACTACTACGTGAGATGCATGCAAATTGTCCTAGTAACATCCATGGAAGGAAACACACGAATAAGTAGCGAGGAGCCAAAGAGGCCAGAATTAATTAGCATTATGCCACGTCTCATGAATCAAGAAGGCGTCGCCGCTCCATCTAAGACCCGCCACGCAAATCTTGCCGGCACTGGATTTGGTACAACTTTAATTGCGTCCCCTTTCTATTGCCCAATCAAAGCAAATTGCATACGGTAGCTCTTCCTTGTTTACCGGGATTACTATTAATTATCACTCCCTAAAACTAGAAACTGCATCACAAATTTAATTAATCGGTGGGATTTGTTATACTACCGTGATTTGCTCCAACCAACCCACCACAAAATTACGATTGGCTTAGTTTTGAGGTGGGTCCGCGCGAGCATGGTAATTCCAAAGAAAATAATGATGATGATTAAAGATGGAGCACCTCCCTACACGACAGCAGTGGCGTATAAAAGTGTACATTGGCAAAGACATGGCTAACTACACTCTTGCACTACATTCTACATAGGAGTATGTTGAATCAAGCAAACTATTTTTTCATGTACTTTCTGATGCCATGATCTGGACCTACAAACTATATGCAGCTCCAAGCAAACATCTCAAATTTGATCTATATATACCCGGAGAAACAAAACAAAATTCGAGGAAATAACCCATAGACGGGGACGTACGACGGATGCAGCTCCGCCCTTCCCCACCTTGGTTCGCTTGGCTTTCTTGCTAGGCTAGCTCGTTGTGGCTCGGTCTGCCACAACAGAGGGCCGGCACGAGCATGACAGGGGGCGGTATGGATGCTCCCGCAAGCCCCTCGTTTGTGGGGTGCTCATCGCTCGCCAGGGGGGACGGGAAATGGAAGCAGCCTCCCTGCCAATGGCGGGAGGCATGCCGCCAACGCTAGACCGATGGGAACAGAGAGGTGGCATGCCTACCCAATCGATAAAATTAAATGACCATACATGCATGTAGCTCTTTTACGCATGTCTAAACCATTCTATGTTTTTTTTTTCATTCACAGAGAGTATACAGCAACTACACACCTGCACTGCACTCCATGTATATGGAGAAACTCTCTATGCCTACATCAGTTGCATCCTCGACTAAACACGTATGGCACTGACAACGACCAAATGTCACATCCTCCACCATTGACGGACTTAACTCACCCTAGCTAACACAACCACGTACACCCCGTGTCCCCAACAAGGCAATAACAACCAATCTCATGTCCTCAATGGACATGGTGGCACCCCAACCTCGACGAAGTACACCACCGGGAAGCGACTAGACGTACTAGGGCACAACCAAGGAGATAAATTGGAAGGGATGGTCGTAAGAGGTCAGACTCGTCGGTTGTGGTTACGACGTCGGACAAGTAGAGACGAATCGATAAGATCTAGAAAAAAGGTACAAGTCTCACAAAATTGAGAGCCTAGAGTAGAAATACAAAGCTCTATAGGCAAGCCCCGCTAAGAACCTCGTGGCTCCGAAGACATGAAGACCACCGGAAGAACATAGGGGGCCTGGTTAGGCACCGAGAGCATCTCTCCCATGATCGGAAGACATATGATAGACAAGACTACCTAGTGACACCAAGATCTCGCGGGGTACATAGGCAAAGACAAGACATGTGTGGGTTTTTTGCCCACCATAATCCCTTTGTCTAGCATGTAGAATCTCGGACACTCAACAAAGCTCTTTTATATACATATATTTAGTCCCATACCTAACCCCAAGACCTAAACTCTACATCTTACCGGCCCTAGACACAAACTTTAGACCCAAACCCTACAATTGAACCCTTCGCATAACATTAGATCTGAAGTCTAGACCTAAACATCATGGCTCGTGGCCTTGCCAAAAACAAGTCCACCATCACATATAAGTCATTACGGGCCCGCATGAAGAACTTGTAAATATTTTTGCTTCTGGCATCTCAACTTTTTGCAATTGGATTTTCGATGCTACTGAGATTCTAACGTGACGACCGAGCGTGAAATGGGCAAATGATTACGCGGATGAGCAAACATCTCAAGAAGCTTAAAACGACCGGATTGATCTAACGAGATGAACGTCCGCGAAATGGGGTTAATGAGCACGAGTACGAGCGAACATCTCAGTAAGTTAGCAGGCGACCAAATTCTAACAAGATGATCGCTCATGAACCACAGTCGCCTCCTAGATATATTTACTGAGGTTTGATAATAAGCACGTTGCATGTCTACATCGAACGCAACGACTGATGAGTACAGTATCGAGGAGGCCAGCTTAGCTTGATTAGTTATTAGCAGTAAGTATAGCACGTCACGATCTCGCGAATCAAGGAGGCGTTGACGGCCAATCAGATTCCTTTGTTGACCAAAACAACACAAAACACTCCCGAAATCGAAATCTCGCCCAGTTTTCTCCGACTCACCGCTCCATCGATCTCGCCCAGTTCTCTCTCCATCTCGCCGGCGTCCGCCCCTTCTCCATCACCAGATGGACGCCGTCCGCCACGGCTCCTTGTATCCGCAACCTCGCCACAGCTCTGCCTCTCCAGCCTCGCCGGCTGCCGGCCGCCCCGACCTCCTCACCGTCCGGCGCCGCCCCCTGCCGACGCGCCCCCAATCGAGCCTAAAACCGCGCCCCTAAGTGGGCGTCGAGGAAGCCGCGGGCGGAACCTCCCCCCTGCTCTTCCGCGTCCCCCTCCCCGTCCTCGCCTCCGCCGCTCCGTCCCCATGCGCGCGCGCCCTTCACCGCCAGGCTCTCGCGCGTCTGGAGGTTGTGGCCCTGTGGGTGGAGATGTCCAGCGGCGTCGCTGCGTCGACCACCTTCGGTTGCTGCTGGAGGTATGAGTCGTGCCTCAATCCCCAATCCGCTTCTCCCCATTCTGAAAAAAATCTCTTCTTTCTTGTGCAGGCAGCCGGAGGAGCCAGGTGGGACGCGCTGCTGATGGTCGCCGCCGTGCGCGGGGTGCAGTGGCTGTCACGTTTTGGCTGCACATAGATGCAAATCACGTATGTGTGAACATTCTGTACATGTATACCTTTGAGCAATTGAGAATGGAAATTTGGTTGCTATGGCCTGATGCTAACTAGTATATTAATCATGCAAGTTTGGGTTTGTAGCTGCAAGAAAAAATTTGGGTGAAGAAATGCAATTGCTTGTCACGTTTTGTTGCACATCGATGCAGATAAGTGCTATGTGAACCTTCTGTACATTTCTAGTTTGCGAAATTGAGAAAGGACGACTAGTCGCTAATGGTTTGCTTCTTTTTACTATATTAACCGTGTAATTTTTGGGAAGAGCAAACGCAAATTGTTGGCACACGTTCAGTTGCATATCGATGCAAATCAGTTCTATGTGAACCTTCTTTACATGTATAGTTTGAGCAATTTAGGAAGGACAGTTTAGTTGCTATGGTCTGTTCTGATTAGTATATTAACCATGCAGTTTTGGTATGTTCAGACTTAATCTCTAAGCATGTGTTAGAGTTCATTCACTTGTAGTTCTTGTAATTGGTTTGACACCATTTAGTTAAATAAAACTAGCTTTTTGGAGAGTGAATTCTGTATGTTTTTACTAATGAACACGCTTTGGCTTGTCTAATTTCTTTTTCGTGGCCAGTGTGAGGGGATATCGCACCATCTGTCACACGAGTTCCGCAGCGGCGGATGCGGTGGACTGTTGATGTTGCTGCGGTGGCTGCCGCTGGCCCCCCAGCTTCTCCCCGTGGAAGATCAGGGCTTCCTGGAGCATGAGATGTCCAGGTTGCATGGGGTCCAGGCAATCTCATTATTTCTAGCGTCTCATGGCCGTGTTTGCGTGTTTTGCAAGCCATGCCCTGTTTTTTTTTTTTGGTTTTTTTACTGCAGTTGGTAAACTGTGTTGGTAGCAGTGCTATCTACCTGTAGCTGTTGTGCTATTTCTGAAGTTGTTTGGTTTTCTGAAATATTTTGCTATTGCTTCTTGAAGTTGAAGAAATTTGTTGCTGTTATGATCTGGTGTTGTGGAGGTAATAGAACCTTGTCACCTAGTTCTCTTTCAAGTATTTGCTATCTTATTCCTGTGCTGATGAGATACTTTTCTTTTCTTCTGCAAAGCAAGTGTTGATGGTGCATTTGATTCATCATGATTTGTTTAGTGTAGTTGATCATGTCCTGATGCACTTTTCTTGTACTTTGTTTTCAGTAGTGTTGTTTTCTTGATTTAACGTGTTTAAATAGTTGATCAGCGTGCTAGTATTTTTTTTTGGAGTAGTTCTATGTGTAGCACAGAAGCAAGAATCTGATTCGTGACCATTGTTTTAATTACGAGCTCTAGTATATAAAGGCTGTTAACTTGCTAGTCTGCTTCATTTTGAGTGTTCTAATCGTGCAACTTTTGATGTTAAGAGTGTTGTCCATATCTGCACCTAATTAGTTACATAAACTGGAATACTTAATGGTAGTTTCCTAACATAATTTCTTACTCTATATTCTGAGTTGTTTTCCATGATCTGTATATGTAGTGATGTAGTGCTGCCCATGTATTTTTACAATAATGTTCTTGACCATACTCCTTTGTTTATTTCAGCAAGGCCTCGGAGTCTAGTGCTTCCATGAGGTGCCCAGGTTCCCACGGTTCAGGCATGAAAGTGACTATCCGTTAGCTGGATCAACTGCTATTATGTGTGTTGTCTCTTAAGTCTGCTTCAAGTGCTATTATGTGTGTTATCTGCTATCTTGTTCATGTGCCAGTGAGATAATTTTCTTTTCTTTTGCAAAGCGAGTGTTGATTGACCTAAGTGTTGATGGAGTAGTACATCAGCCACTTGATCATTATTTGTTTCATGTAATTGATCATGTCCTCATGCATTGTGCTCATATTTTCTTTGGAGTAGTGTTGCCTTCTTATTTTAAAATGTTTAAGTTGCTGATCAACGTGCTATTAATTTTTTTGGAATGGTTCCAAAGTGTTACAGAAGCAAGAATCCGATTTGTGACCATGTTTATAATTACACAATCTGTTTTATAAAGGCTATTGAATTGCGGTGTGCTTTGGATTATCCTTGAGTTTTTATTGAACATGTGGGCTTGGGTTTGGTCGACTTATGAATGTCAAGCTTAACCCCAACTTGTATTCAATGTGGGACAAACCTAGAGCTTTTTGAGCTGAATTTCTTGGTTTGACAAGAAATTCAAAATCAGACCATTTATAGCTCTATCTTTGGATTATACTTGAATTTATATTGAACTTGTTGTTTGGTTGACTTGATGAAGCTTAAACATGACTTGTATTAAATATGGGCAGAAACTGGAGCTCTTTGGAGCTGATCTGGACCACTAGTTCAACAAAGTAGATTAAATCTGACTTGTATTAAATCTGGCCGACTTGATAAATGAGAAATCTGCATCTAATTTGGTTGTGACTTGGAAATCATTTAGTTTTTCCCGGTTTGAGTTGAGTGTGTAGAAAGTAGACGAATTCTCGCCTAGCTTGGAAATGACATCTACATGTACTCTGTATGTTTAGCTTGGAAATTGTTGCCTGACTTGAATGTTCTCTAGCTTTAGAATTGGAGTGTTCTACTAGTTCCTGACCACTTCCCTTTTCTGTGTGTTGCTGTAACTCTGGGGATTTCAAGTTGGTGGGGCTGGTTAGGAGATAGCCATTGCCACCAGATCTATCCGGTTTGCAGCGGTGGCCTTCGTCTTCGACTTGGTGGGTTTAGGTGAGTGTCAAGGTCCTCTCTTGTCTCTTCCCATTTAGGTCTCTGGTGGTGTGGTTGTGTTGGCGCTGCTTTGGTTTAGTGTTCTGTGATGATCTCCAATGGAAGCTATATTTTGTAGGTAGGAAATTTGACGGGCTGTGGTGTTTCTACGGCTGGTCTATGTCAGCAGAGCTTGCTTGTGCTGATTAGCATTTGTATTCGTGCTGCTTTGGTTTAGTATCCTGTGTTGATCTCGAACAGAAACTATATTGTGTAGCTATGAAATTGTTGAGGATTGGCTGGCTCACTCGATGGTTTTAGTTATCTAGCTGTAGCTACTGAACATGGTAAAAAGTGATCACAGTTGGGTACTTTCTATCACTTGGCTTGTTATATGCCAAATGCATGCTTGCTGTTATTTGGCTTGTTATACTAGAGTAGTTCTGTTTGCCTGCTTTATCCTCCACCTTATTATTGTTTGCCTGCTTTACCATTGTGTGTCAAAACCTTTCATTCTCAAAGTTTGTATAAGAAGATAAGCAACATTCAGTACAATAAATGAGAAAAATCAAGTAAAGCTACACTCAAACCGTGCAGTATGAAAATAATAATCATTATTCCTTGTCAATTTATGGAAATTATTTAAATGAAATATAACATCTGGACCTTTTCTCATAGTCTGATAATATACGAAAATTCCAGCATTAGTGGAAACCGAGTGGTTTGATTGTACATCGACTCCCCTAACAAAACATTGTTTTTCGAGGAATTGTGGAGGCCTCCTCCGTTGCTTTTTGTTTAAAAACATACATAAAATGTTGCCCTCTCTTAGCATCCGCGGGGCTGAAAACACTACATACATGGTTCTTTTGAAGTAAAGATTTTGTTGCTATAGCTTTAAATTGACAAATACTTTGCCGCAAATGCAACAATATGCATGTCTGAACTTCCCCCTTCCTGCATAGCCTTCTTGGCCTTTTGCATCAATTTTGCAGCATTCCTTTTGTACTTATCATTTCTTTCCCCGTCCATCACCTCTCTAATACATCTCTCGATTTCCCCACTCCTTAGGAATCCAATATCACTCTTTCGTGCCTGCACACCCATGCCCCACACGCTCTCCACATACTTTGAGATTGTGGGTTGGTCTGCCCAATGTGGAATGCCGACAAGAGGAACACCGCTAGCAACTGCTTCCAGTGTTGAGTTCCATCCACAATGGGTAACAAAACAACCTACATGTATATTTTCATGAATTAAAATGCATTTTTATTTTTTCACTTAACATATTATTTAGTAGTCATGGCCAAAAAAGAGTAAAGGAAATATAGAGATATATCATACCGATCGCCCTATGTGCAAGAACCTCAAGTTGGGGGCACCAAGAAACAATTAATCCCATCTTCTCACATTTGAGCTTGAGGCCTTTAGATAACTTGTGTGCCTCATTTGATCTGACAACCCACATAAAAGGTTTGCCGGAGTCGCATAGTCCGTTTCCAAGCTCCTCTAGCTGAGTTGCGTCATAGTTGGAGACAGTCCCATATGATACAAGCACAACGGACGAGATCTCCTGCTTCTCTAGCCAATCCATACATGGTGCATCGCAATTGAACAAGTTGAACCCATAAGACTTGTTGGATGGAAGGCGATCATCGTCGAGGTAAAATGATGGCAATGTTGGGCCTATCATCTTTGCTCTCCAAGTTAACTCCATGTACTCTGCCTCCTGCTCAGTTGAAAAAGTGGAAAAAAAGCAAATAAATCCTTGGTTGTGTGGAAGTGTTGTTTGAGACATTTTACATGGTCTAAATCCTTATCATGTGGAAGCGTTCTTTGAGACACATTTAACATGGTTTTGCCTAAAACGTGTATGATGAGAGAGAGTTAGTGTACGGAGTATAAATTAAGCCGAAGTTATTACCTTTGGCTCCAAGTCGTGGAATGAGTTGACGAGCACATCGTCGGCTTCGTCCAACCCCTCGAATCGCCGAATCGATGTCCTGGTGAACACAGGCTTGGACTCCGGCACCGCCACGAACGGCGGCATGTCCTCCGGCCCGAGCTCCACGCTCAGCGCTCCCCTCGCCACCAGCTCGCGCCCGTCCGTGGCCGGCAGCGCCATGCGCCCCGCCCAAAGCTCCCCGTAGATGACGTTCACGGCGCACGGCTGGGAGAAGAACGCCGCGGTGGCCACGCCGGCGGCGCGCGCCACGGGCAGCGCCCACGCGAGGTGCGGGTCGTAGACCAGCACGCGCACGGGCCGCCCGCGCGCGCCTCGAAAGCAGGAGCTCCCGCAGCGTCTCCGACCCGGCGGCCTCCATCCGGGAGAAGGACTCCGCGTGGTCCGGGCAGGACGCCATGCCGCCGGCGTCGGCCGTCGGAGATGGCGGCCACGCGGAACGGGTCGCCCGGCGGGTCGGTGCAGGAGAGCACGTAGCGGGTGACGACGAGGGTGGGGCGCAAACCGTGGTACGCCAGGCGGCGCCCGAACTGGAGCATCGGGTTGGTGTGCCCCTGCGCTGCGGGAAACGGCAGGAAGAAGACGTTCGCGCCGCCGCCGCCACCTCCATGGTTGACGCTCTCGCTGGTGGTGACCGTCGCGGCCGTGACTGTGGTGGTGTCCATGTTTCCGGTGTTCCGTGTTCCCAGTAGCTAGTCAAGGATCGGCAGATAAATAGGCAGGGAAGACTCGAAGCAGAGTAGCGCGCAAGGTTGCTCCTCAGGACTGTCAACTCAAATTTGTTTCCACGCTCCTGTCTGGTGGCAAAACTGGATTTTGCACTTGAGTAGCTAGCTCTTGTTGGTGAGTGAAGGGACGAGGAAGGCGCCTGCATTCTACACCATACGCATCCGCATGTTGGCTTCACAGCAACCGAGTAATCTATCACGTCCATAAAATACTGCAGAGGAGACACTGACTCATTTGCTTATTTACTTATTCAGGTACATTTTTTTTCGATAAACGGAATATATTAATATCAAAAGATACCAATTACACCCAGCCATCGCAACAACGCACCACCTTAATGCCAAGACGGATGCACACAACTAAAGAAGAGAAAAGAAAATTAAGAAATAAAAATTCCGCCACAAGATCACATGCGTAGCAACAGTAGTACATCCACCACCAAGACAACACCAAATACGTACTCTCCAAAAAGCGACGCCTCCAAGAAGGGAACAGTTCACCAGCGCATCGTCGCCCGATCAAAGATCTTAGGGTTTCACCCTGAAGATAGTCCTTGCTCTTAAAATAATGCCTCCAACAAAGTCATTGGCAGGCACAACCAGTTAAAGTTAGACCTTGAGTTTTCACCCAGAAAGGTAGGACTCCGAACTTCACCTGTGTTGTCGCCCCCACTTTCATACCACTGTTGCAAATCCCGGAACACCAAGAAAATTCCTCAACATTGCGAAGCCTTGAACCTTCTTTAGTTAATCCCCCAATCCCGCCTTCATGATATTCTCTCGGTTACGACTTCATCATGGACCAAAAGTCTCTTGATATCAACACGTAACAGATCTTCACGTCGTTCCTCCTCCGAACCAAACAGTCGGAATAAAAGCATGGGTGCGCGTGACCGAATACCACCCGATCATGTGAACTCCAGGCAAAAGATGCACTATTCCATTCGCGTCAGAGCCTTCCGAAACTCATCATTCCGGCTAGATGAAGAAAGATCGGCATCCGGAACGTCTTCATCTTCGCGAAAGAACCCTAGGACCACCACCATGAAAACCGGAATGGACGGCCCCCACGTCGCCGCCATGGCTGGGAACCACGGTCCATCTTCCTCCTCCAACCCGGCCAGTGGAGGCCGGCAGCCGTCGGGATAGTGGCTACGCACACCCACGACGCGGAGACGGTTGGCTGCTAGGAAAGCCTGGCCGAGCCTCAATGCCACTGCCTCGCGACCATGTACCTTGCCACCGCCATCCGATCCCGCTGCCGCCCTTCCTTCCCGCCGAGATCCGCCACACCACCGCGTCCCCCGCCATGATACAGGTGATGTAGCCGAAGGCCACCACCACCAGACCCGCTGTCTACCATCGCCGCCCCTGAAGGACCCCACCTCCGCGCGAAGGGGAGTCCATGGGTGCGCCACCATCGCCCCTGCCTTTGGTAGCCGGGCGCGGCTGCCACCGGGCCGACACCGATGGCGACAGCAGCCAGGAGGAGGGAGATCGGTCGGCCTCTGGCTAGGGTTTGGGTCATCGCCCGGAGCCGCCTCACGCGAGACAACCCGGGGCGAAGGTTGGGGAGGTAGGAGAGGGGTGGGAGGGGTCGGTGGTGGTGGGTGGGCGGCGGCGCCGGGAGAGAGGGTGGGCGCCTGCTAGGGTGGAGGGGCGGCTAGGGTGGAGGTACACACGTACACGTTGGTCTGTTACCTGGTCAAGCGATTAGGAAGACCTTAAAAATGGGGAGAATTTCACTTCTCGGCATGTGCACCAACTAGGGATGCACACTGCTATTTGACATGAGTACTAAGATTTTTAATCTTGGTTAAGATTAAAGCATAGTCCTCAAGATAAATTGCATGAGTTTCAGAACCAGCATGGGACTCAAGTATAAATAAGGATCTAAATTCGCTTCCGTGAGAATTTGAACTCAGATGCTAGGTTTGTACATCCACTCCCCCAGCCAGGTTGAGCACTTGAGCTAGTCTCACTTTCCCACTTATTCGTGTACATGATTCCGTGTTAGTTAAAAAAAATCAGAGTGAACCTCTGGTTGATAAACAGAAACCAATAATGCTACACTTACATGCACTTTTGTTACAGAAAAATTTTACGGGCTGATTTGTAATCACTTGGTTGGTTTAGATTCTTTGTAGGACCAAACCTTGTTTCATGGAGTGCTATAAAGGAAGCTACATTTTAAAGGTTAAATACTGAAGTTAAATATAAGGCTCTAGCAAATGCTACAACCGAACTCATTTGCATAGAAGCTCTCCTTCATGGGCTCGGCGGCACATTGAAAGAAAGATCATGGCTATGGTCTGATAACTTAAGTGCTACAATAAACATCTCGAAATCAAGTTTATCTCAAGCAAGGACAAAGTGGCTGATGGATTCACTAAGGCACTTCCAGTTACAAGTCTACATAAATTTTGGCGTAATCCAAATCTTCGCCGAAGTTTAGATTCGGGGGGGGGGGGGGGGGCTGTTAAACAACATGTAATACATGTATGATATGGTATGTAATATATGTATGATACGGTATGTAATACTTTGGTTTTTATGGGCACTTTTAAGGTAATAAATTCTTCTATGAAGAACATCTTTTCTTAATTTTGTTTTTGTAAAAATGCTTTGTCTTCTTGCTTCTTGTCCAAATATGAAATCATTAGTAATAAACTAATAGTAATTCAAATACCACCATTTGTGACCTGATTTACTAACATTACATATGTGCTAGACTGCTTTCTTAGAAAAAGATAATACCAAGGCCTCTGCTTCCATTGATGCATGTAGCCTTCTTGTGGTTTCTTTTATCATGTTCACTATTTCTTCACCTATTTTCTTATATAAAAATAAAAAAAAATCGGTTCTAGACTTCTTACCGTGTCATTTCATAATAGCATAACTGTTGACGATGCAAAACATAATTACTCTATTAACATGTGCATACAGAAGGTGCTGATCTCGGGTATTTCTGGTTTCCATATTTCAGGTTTCTAGATCTGGCACCCGATTTTCCTCCGAAAATATCTAAACCCGAAAATTTGGGTCCGGGTTTGGGTTTTCCCAATTAGCCCGAATAGAGGATGCAAGAGATGGTTGGGGACTTTGAACTGGGCACAAGATTGTTGGGGACTTGGAACTGGGTACATAATTCAAACACCGTGAGTTCTTGCCACCAGCTATAGAAAGCACAAATAAATTTAATTCGGTAAATACATTGCTGCAAAGTCAGCAATATTCTTGTCGGAGCTCCCTCCCTCTTGCATTGCCTCTTTGGCCATCTTCATGAATTTTTTAGCGTTTGCACGGTACTCCTCCTTCCTCTCTCCACCCATCACCTCTTTGATGCAGCCATCCACTTCCTCCCTGGTGACGTAACCTTTCTCATTGGCCCGCATCCGCACGCCGATTTTCCATGCCTTCTCCACATACCTTGCATTGGTTGGCTGGTCTGCCGACCGTGGCATTGCCACCATCGGCACACCGGCGGTAATTGCTTCTGTCGAGTTCCATCCGCGGTGTGTCAAGAAACAACCTCGAACATAAAAAGGGTTGTAACGTTATTTTATTTTCAAAGTCGATCGCATATTCAGTTACTCCCAATTTAGTTTCATACTCAAAAGAAAATCATACCTATCGCTTTATGCGCCAAGACCTCGAGTTGGGGACACCAAGGTACAATTAAGCCCTTCTTCTTGCAGTTGTCTCGTACTTCTTCAGTCAACTTTTGTGACTCGCTTGGCCTCACAACCCAGATAAATGGGTTGCCTAAGCGCAGAGCCCATGTGCAAGCTCCTCAAGCTCGGCGGCGTCCATGCTATAGACCGTTCCATAGGACGCAAGGACAACCGAGCCACCGTAGGCTCGTTTGACGGCAGCGGCCGTCGTCAAGGAAGAAGGACGGCAGCGTTGGGCCGACCGTCTTGGCTAGCCATCTCGACTCCATGTACTGCGCCTCGTGTGGCTCGAGGTCACGGAAGGAGTTGATGAGCACGGCGTCCACTTCCTCAAGGTCCTCGAACTGCCGGATCGACACGTCGAGGTACTTCGGCACAGCCTCCGGCGAGACCACGAACGGCGACAGTCCTCCGGCCAAGATCCACGCTCACCACGCCGCGGCGACGAAGCGCGCTCCCGTCGGCCATCGGCGGCGGCGCGCTTCGCCCACGCCTCGCCGTAGACCAGGTCCACGGCGCGCAGATCGCGACATGAACGCGGCGGTGGGCGCGGGCCGGCGGCGCGCGCCACGCGCCCGCCCAGGGCATGTGCGGGTCGTACACCAAAGACGGACGGGGTTCTGCCGGCGCACACCTCGGCGGCGATGACTGCGCTGTGGTGTTCGACCCGATGGCCTCAGCCTTGCGGCAGTACTCGACCGGGTCAGGGCAGGAGCCCATGCCGCCGGCGTCGAAGCCGCCGGGTCGGGCAACTTTTCTGCTTCTTCAGACCTCAACACCCAAAGGAAAGGTTGTGCAGAATTGCACAATCCATAGCCTAGCTCTTCTATTTGTGCCGTGTTGAGGTTAGCGACCGTGCCATAGGATGCAAGGACCACGGAACAAGGAGCCTGGTTGTCTAGCCATGCCATGCATGGAGCAGTGCTGGAGACGAGGTTGAAACCGTAGGACTTGTTCAATGGCAGACGATCATCGTCTAGGTAGAACGATGGCAATGTCGGGCCGACGGTCCTTGCGCGCCATCTTGACTCCATGTAATCTGCCTCCTGCTCAACCCGAAAATATAGATCTTTTTGTCATATAGCATTGCTGTATAGCAAATAACATGTAAAAAATGATGTTCAGTTATCGATGGAGAGGATGGCCCAATTTTTAATTTCAAAGCAGAAGTGGATGCCCAATGACAGTCTGTCTGCCTTGCCTGCGACAAGATTTCGGCTGATCAAAACAACAAACAGGTGGTGCTCACCGTGGGTTCCAGGTCGCGGAAGGAGTTGACGAGCACGTCGTCGGCCTGGTCCAGCTCGTCGAACTGCCCTAGCGCCGAGTCCGTGAACGCCGGGTACCACTCGGGCTTGGCCACGAACGGCGGCACGTCCTCCGGTCCAAGATCGACGCTGAGCACACCCCGGCGACGCAGCGCGCTCCCGTCCGCCAGCGGCAGCGCCACCCGCCCGGCGCGCGCCTCGCCGTAGACCACGTCCACCGCGCACATCTGCGTCATGAACGCGGCCGCGGCCACGCCGGCATCCCGCGCGACCCGCCGCGCCCACGGCAGGTGCGAGTCGTACACGAGCACCCGCACGTCGGCGGCGAGCAGGAGCCGCGCCAGTGTGTCCGACCCAGCGGCTTCCATCCGGCGCAGGTACTCCGCGGTGTCGGGGCAGGAGGTGATCCCGCCGGCGTCGAAGCCGTCGGAGATGGCGGCCACGGGGAAGGGGCAGTCTTTGAGGGGGGTTGTGGAGAGGACGTGGCGGGTGAGGACGAGGGTGGGGAGGAGGCCGTGGTAGGCTAGGCGGCGGCCGAGCTGCAGCATCGGGTTGGCGTGGCCCTGCATCCCCGGGAACGGCAGCAGCAACACGCGCCCGCCGCCGCCGCCGCCGCTGCCCTGGGCGGTGGTGTCCATCGCCGTGAAGTCAGCGTCTTCCGGTTCCGCTTCCGGCTGGCCTGGGATTGGAGCGGGAATTAAGTATGATGCGGTAGAGTGACGCTCAAGGTCTTCTGCTCAAGCTCTGCTGTGACTGTCCATCAAATACGCAAGCTCTGCTGTTGAGCTCGTCTGTTTGAATCGTAGGCGGAACCTATTTTCTCTGCGACGACAAGTCAAAGCAAATCCGTCCGTTCTCTCAGGATCGATTGAGAAACTAAAAAGAAGCTAAACTGCCTGCCGCATAATATTCTTTTCTCTCATCTGCTTGCGTAACACAACAAATTCCAATGCTACTACTACTAGTACTCATATGTCTATCAATCAATCATCGATCTGAAAAGAAGATAAACGAGACGACCGATGAACTCACCGATTTTCATTCAGCGCCATCCACCACGTACCTAAGTACGCCGCCACATCTCCAGCTCCCTTCGCTTGCGTCGGCAATCCCTACCTCGCCGGCGGCACAAAGTGTCCTGCTCCTCTCCTCTCCTCTCCTCTCCTCGACGAGTAAAGAGTCACACACGACGCACGCGTTGGCTCAACCCCATCTCATATTTATAAACTGGGAGAGATCAAGGTTTGAAGTTTGAATTTTGAGGGAAGGGGAAGGAGAGGTATGGCGGGAAGAAGATGGAGTTAGCAGAGGCAATTTCGGTCATGTTTGTTCCTTGTTTCTAGGAGCAGCGAATTTGATGGGTGGAAGGAGCACTAATGTGGAGGGAGGTGTGCGATGGCTTGCCAAAACGCCTCGGCCAGTCGTGATCCTCTTTCAACAATCACGGATTTATTTCTTCTAATAACTATTGCGTGGTTCTCGATCAAGTAATCACGCCAGGCCCTTACTAATTCCAAGTACCTAACCAAATTAACGGGGCAATCTGAGGAAGCCAAAGCACGTACGCCAAGAAACAATAGCTCCATCAATCCAAAGGAAAAACATGTGTGTGCGCGTTGCCCATCCTCATCCATGCATTGACTTCACTACTTCCTCCGTTATAGGCAGAAATATGGCCAGCCAAATCCTTAGAATTTCATGGCTGCGCACCAATTCATTTCGTCATGTTATAGGCAGCAATTATGTGGGGGGGGAGGCGTTTTGGTGGCTTGCCAAAATGCCTGGGCCACTCACGATCCTCTTTCACCAATTACAGATTCGTTTCTCCTATAAACCTTAGTGCGGTTCTCCAGTAATCACGATGGACCCTTACTAATTCCAAGGAGCTAACTAAATTAACGGAGCGATCAGGTGGAAGAATTCCAAAAGCACGTACTAAGAATTAGTAGCTCCCTCAATTCCAAGGAAAAAATGCATGTGTATTGCCCATCCTCATCCATGCATAGACTTTGATGGGATTAGACGCAATTTCGGTTTTGTTTGCTCCTAGTTTCTAGGATCAGCGAATTTGATGGTTGGAAAGAGGTGGGTTGGTCCTGGCCGCTCGTGACCTTTTTTAACGAATCACAGATTCCTTTCTCCTAATAGTAAATGGTTCTCTACTCCTAATAGTAAATGGTTCTCTACTCCCTCTCTTACAGTTTATAAGGCACGCGCGTATCCCTAGGTTGCAAATTTAATCAAGTTAGCATTAGTTATATGTTATAAAAAATATATCATTAGAAAGTTCAGATGTTCTATTTTCTAATGATATAATTTTTGTATTATATAATTTAAATTATATAGGTTAAATTGATGATCTAGGGGTACGCGCGCGCCTAATAAACTGTGAAGGAGGGAGTAGTAATCACGCTGGGTCCTCATTGATTCCAAGGACCTAGCGAAATTAAGGGAGCGATCGACTGAGAGGAAACCAAAAGCACGGAGTAGTAGTAGCTGGATAGATCCGTCAATCTCAAGTAAAGCTAGTACTAGTACTGCATAGAATTCGCACTCGCACTGATATAGTCATGTTTTATTTTACTGCGTTGCTTCAGCTCCGGCCGTCCGGCGCGTTCAAGAAGCAAGAATTATTTTCCAGCCATCATCCAAAGTTCTGTGCGAAATTACAGACATACTCATATTACTCATGCACATACGAAAACATATACAATCTTGTGTACGTGCCAAATAGACTTCATTAACAGGATGACGCTCCTATTCAAGGGTGGCTGCCAAGCTGGCTAACTGATCGGTTCCAATGTTGATGGGATGAGCTGAGCTTCTTATCTTACTTATTATTGGTGTTGCCGCTAAAGGTGGGATAATTCAAGCCTACCAGATTTGTTTTCTCTGTGATTAAGCTAGGCATTAGATTCTGCTGTTATAACAAGGCAAGATTTTTCGTTTACAATGCAAAAGAAAGAATTAAATTCTGAGAACTCGGTTGCTATTTTTCGACATCCTGTGTAGTAGATGAAAATTGAAATGGTCCAATCTCTTCCTCGTTTGGATCACTATTCTTATGTAACATTTCTGATTTGTCTCATGGACTGGACATACATATAAAAAGGTCCTGTCACAGGTTGCGCTAGGCCTTGCCTGCCCACTGCACGAGAATTAAATATGAATGAAGGCAAGCAAATATAAGTTTCTACATAGTTCAAAAAGGTTGCACTGATATGATAATACATCTCCATGTTCAGTCGAGCAAAGGTCTTCACCATTAGTACTGTAAAAGGGACTCAAACCATTATTACATATAAAAGAAGATACAATGGTTCATAGATAATATTACAATAATAATGCTGCTCCTACAAATTGCTCTATCAAACCTGTCTGAGAAAACCGAGAATGTATTTCTCTCACCATCCATAGTTTCTATGGAATGCTAGGGAAGAATTCTATGAGCTCCAAGTTACATTTAGCTAAAACATATTTACCAAGTGAACAAAAGATATATTCACACACAAATTCAAGTGTTGTTGCTAGCCGCATATGCATGATCTCCATGCAAACCCTCAGCCCCTAGTTATCTCCCTCACTGCCACTGCTACCCAGCTGATCACAACAACATAACAAAAACTGGAACTGCCGCCATCCATTCCAAAAGTCACATGTAGACTGATTCATCGCTTAGTGCATAGTTCATGTGCTCTCTTTGATCCATCTCATCTGGTTGATTCGAGAAAAAAACAGCAGTGAATGAAGAGAGAAAACTAGCAGTTAACCTAGCTAATCAATTCTAGTTTCATTAGCAAGGGTTTTGGAAAATTTCGCCATAAACAAGAAACAGGCATATATATACCTCACAGATTGAGCCAAAATTACATGGTTGGGAGTGTATGTGTGTTCTTCTATCTGGAGGTGGCCTAACAGAACAAAAAAAAAAGCCAATCCCACTTAATCCTCATAAGGCAACTGATAAATGTTCAAGAAAGGGATAAACTACATGAACAACCTGCACCCGCAAATAGAGTAGAACAATCTAGCCTAAATGGTTCTACATTCAACTCTAAAGCAACAAATACACACTGATACACCTGAATAGAGTAGAACAATCTAGCCTAAATGGCTCTACATTCAACTCTAAAGCAACAAATACACACTGATACACCTGAATTCTGAAATACTCTAGTAATCTAGAACAAGGGTATCATAAAACTTATCACATGCAGTAGCCTCTAGTGATTGAAAATGATCTAGCTGACCAGAATTCAAAATTAAATGAACATCAATAGCATGTGTAGAGTTCTAATACAGAAAAACTTCCACCTGGTTGAGATTCTAGAGTAGTAAAGTATCCCAGAGAGGTCCCTGGTAAGGAAGACAAAACAAAATGGTACGTCCCAGGTCCTGGACCTCAATTCGTTTTGGTGAACTATGTTAGTGGGAATAAAATGGTGAGGCTTCTACTGTGTGTTGCATTTGTTTTTGATAAAAACAAGTGCATAACCTGAGGAATAGGAGTTAGCACATAAGCAGAGAGTTTCAAGTTTTAGATTCATCCAAATAACTGAAATTATTGATACCTAAGTTATTCCTTATAAACTTTCAAGCTGCTCAGTTGATTAAGTTAGTTGCTAAAATTAAATTTTCAGCCCAGATCAGAGGGATCAATTCCACAGCTGACACCGACACAAACAAAAGTAGCTGCATGCGACAATTCTGGTGCGGCGGTGCCAGAGTTGATCATACTTCGAGAATAGCAGAGCATGCATAATACTGAAAGTGGTAGAGTAAAAGTGGGAAATGTGCAAAATGTGAAACTACATAAACCCTTGAAACCCTTAGTTAGAAGAAGCTAAAAAATTAGCCCTTGCAATGTCTAAGAAATTGAGATACCGGTGAACAAGGACCCTAAGGATAACTGACACGATCGCATCTCCATCTCGATTCAAAGGCCTCGATAATTCTAACCCTCAAGCAAGATGTAGAACATGTCTTGGAAATATTCCATAGAAGTAGATTCAAATAAATGCAATAAGAACTACAAATGATTTGCCAAAAAAAGAATCAATGACACCAATACGAACCTTGCTGGCAATGTTGCTGGACAGCCAGTCCACACTCTCATGCAAACCCACACAAGATGTGCGTCCTTCTTAGCCTGCATACAGGAGTCCATAAATATGACAGTCACAACTATAAACTAACGTAGGTGGCTGAAGCAGAGGAACAACAACGATTTCGGGCAAATCAACTACTGATGAATTCAGAGGTACACAAACCATAGGCAGCTTACCAGATGAATCAATCACCTACCGGTTTTACTTTCCAACACACGCACTCCCGGCGGATGGATGGATGCGGCAGCCACACACACACAAATGGGGACGCATGCATACATGTCTTGAACTGAGGCAATATTCACATTCCTTGCACCATTCCAATCCAACAACATCCTGGCAGAGAGCCAACAAGCCAAACCTCACTGAAACCAAAACCTAGCAGTCCAGCTAGTGCAGCAGCAGCTACCGCCCCTCAAGAAATACAAGAAAAACAAAACAAACTGGAAATCCACCCAGGTTCTCTCGGCTAAAGTCGAAAACACACCCTGCAACAGAAGTTTATCGATAATAAAGCACAAGAATGCAATCTCCAGGACAGCAAAACACTGAGAAGACATACATTTTCCCTTACAAAACATTGCAAGGCAATAGACGCTAGGTTGCAGACAACAGTTTCCTCTGTGTTCAATTAAAAAAGCACGGCCTTTGTGTTATCACTTTTTTTAAGATGGCATTTGTGTTACCATTTTTGGTTTCATCAAGTCTGCTATTATCAACAAAAAATCAGCAAGCACGAAGGACAAGGATGTGGCACTCATTGTTGCCAAACCCTGACAGGGCAAACTTCCCTAACAATGTAAACCTGAAGCTCAGTTTAGCTTTGGATATTTCATTGGTTTGAGCTGATACCTATGAAAATAATCTCTACAAATGAAAGAACCAAGGAAACTAACCAGATCACCTCTATCTTTATCTTACAGTCCAAAGTAGTCATTTTCTCTTTATTTGATTAGATCAGAGTAGAGTGAACTGTGCTACACCCATACCAATCTACAGATTAGCACAACATATAAATGCTAATTGTTCACAGAATTTTCAAACGCCGGAGAAAACATTTTGCAGCACAACACATTCTGAACCAAAGCAGCAGCGATGAATCAGCTTCACACAAAGTGGATGTTTGACTCTGACACTAATAATCTTGTTCGCCACATACTCACATCAGAGAAGCATCTCATGTCATCAAAGACCAAGCACATCTTTAAAAAAAGCATGTCCGGCCTGATCCAGTGGCCACATCAGGGGCATAATCCTCCGGTTCCGCGACCTTAGACACATGCGGAATGCAGATGGAAAGGCATCAGTAAGAGCTAACGACTCTTAATAAGACTTGCTGTGGGTGCAGTACCTTACCACATTGAAAACTTGAAGCCTCGTGGTAGAATTCAGGGTCACTTCCTTTTCCTCTATTGTATGTATCCATTCTTGGTCCTCTTCTTGTATATATGCAGTATACAAGGTTTTCTGGTTACAAACTGCAAGCAAGAACCTTGTTAAAAAGCATGCAAGTACATGCCTATATGCCTCGTGTATACACTTATGGAAAATGCTATACTAAAAGTATTGTTACCTAGGTAAGATATTAACATCAGCACCTTTTTTCAGTCCCATCACTCAATATTAACACACAAGGATAACACTCTAAACTTCTAATCCAATGTAAGAAGCTATATGCAAGAACAAGAGGAAACTGCACTACACGAATTCAGTCGCTGACTTTCTGTAAGAAAGTCTTCATACATATTGCCAAATGTACTCATTTATCACAAGGCGAGAAACATAGTAGAAATGATGAAGAGATTCATGCTACTCAATATTACTCGTGTTTACAAGGCTTAAATTCTGAAATCAGTACCCAAAGCCACCAGAAGGAATATAGGGGAGTCGACGAAGGCTCAAAGATAAAACTCATTATTTTATTGTTTCTTGAAATACTCAATTCGATTAGATTTGAACACTGGACAAAATCAACACCTATGAAATAGATGCTAAGAAGTTGACAAAATACTAGACTGCACAAGTAATTACAATAGAGCAAACAAAAGATACATAATTGGCAATGTGATCTAACGGAGTAGAGAACAACCGACAACAAACATAATAAGCATTCTAAGCTGTAATACAAGTCAGTAATCAACCATCATATCGTATTGTACTGCATCCTTCTTTTATCTCTTGTTCCGAGTGTAATTGCAAAAATAATCAAGGACACATTCACTGGCCAATAGAGAAAAAACGCCATGCACGGACATCGTACATTGTACTGCGTTGAGAGCTAGTAGTTTCCAGTTGAGTGCATCAACATGATAAATAAATAAATAGAAACGAAAATTACAAGGCATGCATGGAGCGGGGAGGAGGAAGGGAGATCACCTGGCAGCTGAAGTTTGGGATGTGGCCGACGGCAGTGGGACGGAGTGGTCTCCAGCAGCATCAGGTCGGGGACGTCGCTGGCGGCCACACCTCGGGGAGGTTTTCCAGAATGTCGCCAATGGCGGGTCAGCAGCCAAGGTCAACAGAAGGCACCATAGCGGGCGTGACAGGGGCGCCCAGCTCAGGCGCTCCGGATGGCAAGGACCAGCACTTGCTGGAGGTTATTGACGCCGACGTCTTGGGCATGGCGGTCGAGCGGGAACCAGGGGCTAGAGGGGTTTGGGTGGGTGGGGGTGTCTGGCGGCGAGGGAGTAGGGTGGGTGTGGTAGGGTGGTCTACCGCTGAGCGGCAAGGTGGGACGAGCAGCGGGGAGCAACACCGAGAGGGTGCAGCGGTGTAAGCAAGTTGAGTGGAGAAAGGGGATTGGGGGAGAGATGCGGTTGGAGCAATCTGCAAAAGATGCAAAAAAAGAAGTCAGAAAACAACATTCCGGAGTCAAGGAAATCGCATGATATTTATTTATAGTAATATTTTGCATCAAACGCATGGAATATGCTGAAATTGTAGAACTCAAAAAAAAGAGGAGCCATGCGTTACCTACGAGAAGGTCGTTGTCATAGTGGTGGATACCACTTCAACTAACGGCGTGTGGCTGAGGACACCGCTGCCTGCTGCCCTTGCGACTGCGTTAACTAAACTGCTAGGAAGCTCTAGTGCAGAGATACATTCAACTCACACAGCTACCAACAATGTTTTCTTCTTTCTTGTCCATGCCAGATCCAGCAGCTAGCAGCAGCACTTCACATTCTAGACATCCTCATCCCGCCGACACCGCTGACCGAGCTGGCCACGTGTTTCGACCAACACAGAGGCAGCAGCAACAACACTGTCTTGTACCACCATTGGTCTCTTGCTTTTCAACACCCATGGTACAAAGCTTTGTTCAGTTTGAACTTTCAACAGGATCCTGCAACAAAACTATAAACTTTAGTACTCAGAACTTGGAAAATGTTGCATGAGTGCTCATAACTATAACAGAATAAAAGGAAAAGAAAGAGCAGTAACTTTCATGGAGTTAGTGGACGATGCTGGATCTAACAAAGCAAGGTCCTCAATGTGTTCCTCCTCCAAGTCCTGGAATGGAAAATGTTAGTTGACAATATTCAAAAATTGAAAACAAGAAAGAGTTTCATAAATTTGTAAACATTACAAATTTTCTATTAAGGTATATTAAAACATAAGCAAAAGAAGGCATTAGATGTAGATCATATGAGCCTACACGGATATATATCAAAACAAAAGAAGGTAAAGGTTGCAGAACAGATTCCAACTTCCTAAGCCTTGTACTCGCACTCATTATCATAAGACCTTGAGTTATTTGTTTGTTTTGAAACAAGAGATGGTACTAAAACTACAATCCTACAAAGATAATAGTATCAAATTGTGTTGACTTTGAATTATACGACCTTACATGTATATGCTTGAAATCAGCACAAATTAAAGATAAGCAGATTTTTACAAGATGCAACAGTTCTGCAACCCATTTCCATTTTCTATACAATAAAGAGCAAGCCAGTATCATAAATCCATCGACATATCGGCGCATTCACTGGCCAACTGAGAAGAAACGAGTAGCAACCCATTTCCATTTTCTATACAACAAAGAGCAAGCCAGTATCATAAATCCATCGACATATCGACGCACTCACTGGCCAGCAGAGAAGAAATGCCATGCACGACCATTGTACATTGTACTGCGTCGTAGCTAGCAGTGTCCAGTTGAGTGCATCAACATGATAAATAAAAAGAAGCGAAAATTAAATGGAATGCATGGAGGGGGGGAGGAGAGGGAGATCAACTGGCAGCTGCGAGATTGGGATGTGGCCAACGGCGGCGGGACAGAGTGGTCACCGACAGTAGCAAGTCGGGGACATTGCTAGCGACCGCAGCTCGGGGAGGTTTTCCAGAAGGTCACCGATGGTGGCTGCAACTCCATGAAGGCGAGGACCATCTCCTCCCCCTTGCATCTTTGCAGTGAGCTCCACGGAGGCAGGACACGGACGATGCGGAGGAGGTCCTCAACCTCCAGCGCTGGTCTTGGCTGCTGCTTGTGTAATTGCCTGCGATTGGTGCATCGGGGCAGGGAGGGAGGCGGAGAAGAAACATCAGCGCAGGTCAACAGGAGGCACCATGGAGGGCGAGACAGGGGCGCCCAGCTCCAGGTGCTCCGGATGGCGAGGACCAGCACAAGGCAGAGGTTCTTGAAGCTGACGTCTTGGGCATGGCGGACGCGCCGGAATCAGCAGCGGAGGGGATTGGGTGGGCGGGGGTGTCTGGCGGCGAGGGAGTTGGGTGGGTGTGGTTGGGTGCCCGGCAGCTGAGCAGCGAGGTGGGGTGAGAAGCAGGGAGTAGCACCAAGCGGCTGCGGCGATGTCAGCAAATTGACTGGAGAAAGGGGATTGAGAGATGCGGTGGGAGCGATCTGCAAAAGATGCAAAAAAATCAGAAAACAACAATCTGGAGTCAAGGAAATTGCATGCTATAATATATTTACAGTAATATTTTGCATCAAACGCATGGAATATGCTAAAATTGTAGAACTTAAAAAAAAGAGGAGCCAGGCCTTACCTACGAGAAGGCCGTTGTCATATTGGTGGGTACCACTTCAACTACCGGTGCATCGCTAAGGACACCGCTGCCTGCTGCTCTTGTGGCTGCATTAACTAAACTGCTAGGAAGCTCTAGTGCAGAGATACATTCAACTCACACAGCTACCAACAATGTTGTCTTCTTTCTTGTCAATGCCAGCTCCAGCGGCTTGTAGCTGCACTTCACATTCTCGACATCCTCATCCCGCTGACGCTGCTGACCGAGCTGGCCACGTGTTCCGACCAACACAGCGGCAGCAGCAGCAACACTGTCTTTTACCACCATTGGTCTCTTGCTTCTCAGCACCCATGGTGCAAAGCTTTGTTCAGTTTGAACTTTCAACAGGATCCTGCAATAAAACTATAAACTTTAGTACTGAACTTGGAAAATGTTGCATGAGTTCTCATAAATCATAACAGAATAAAGGGAATAAAGAGCAATTACTTTCATGGAGTTAGTGGACGATGATGGATCTAACAAAGCAAGGTCCTCAATGTGTTCCTCCTCCAAGTCCTGCAATAGAAAGTGTTAGTTGACAATATTAAAAATTCAAAACTAGAAAGACCTTCAGAAATTTGTGCACATTACAAAATTTTCTATTAAGATATATTAAAACAGAAGCAAAAAAAACTGTTAGATGTAGATCATATGAGCCTACACGGATATATTTCAAAACAAAAGAAAGTAATGTTGCAGAACAGATTCGGACTTCCTACGCATTAAAGATAACCAGTTTTTTACAAGATGCAAGAGTTCTGCATTTTCCGTGCTCCTATATTAGCATTGCTTGTCTGCGTGCTTCAAACAAGTGAGATGGTAAAACTAGGTAAGCACATCGATTCAGCAACCGTGAACAGCATCCCTTATTTTTTTTCTTTAGACGCTATCAAGTGAGAAACAAGACCATTGATGTAAAAAAGTCAGTATTTAGGTTGACATGAATAGGAGGTATTCAGTAGCAAGAACAGGAGGAACGCCTTATTATTATCTTCCTTGGAATGAAATCGAGTATCTATTTTATCATATAAAAGTAAACCGACCAAACTGCAAGATCACTACCTATATACTGCCAACTTGGCTACTCCTTCAAGATTACTACCTAGCAAACATGTACACTCATATCCCTCAGATGCAAATGCACCGTCAGGACCAACACAAGCCCGCTCACCTCCCTATTCCCAGTGGACACACACACACACGCAGCTCTGAATCAACTCCGGCAATAGTGATGTTTCAGGCAGAGGAAATAGAGAGGAGAAGTATCCATTCGAATGTAATGACAACACCAGCACTGAATTTCTATTTGCTTATCAGTATGCACACAAAAGAACACCGCATGGGACCATGCATATACATTTGCACTTTCTTAACCATTGACATTTCAGACATTTTTCTTTGAATCAGGACATGTGTTCCAGAATTATTATTTTTGTCTACAAATGTGCAGGGACAAGCAATGCTGTTATCATCACACACGCTACCCAAATCTGAAGGAAAAATGGCAAGTGCACGCAGAGTATGTAGTGAGGGACCTCACCGGGCAGCTGCAAGTTGGGGAGGTGGCCGACGGCAGAGGGACGGAGTGGTCTCCGGCAGCAGCGGATGGGGGACGTCGCCGGCGGCCACAGCTCGGGGAGGTTGTACAGGAGGTCGCCGGCGGCCGCATCTCCAAGAAGGCGACCACCATCTCGTCCCTCCTTGTCTCCCCGAGGCGAGCTCCACCTCCACGGACGCTATGGAGGAGGTTCTCCACCTCTAACGCCGGCCTCTGTTGTTGCTGCTGCTGCAGCTTGGGCCGTCGCCCAGGACTGGTGCGTCGAGGCAGAGATTGAGGCGGGTGGAGGGAGACATGGCGGCCGTCGCCCACGACTGGTGCGTCGACGGGAGGCGCCACGACGGGGGCGCCCAGCTCCAGGCGCGCTCCAGATGACGAGGACCTTGAAGCCGGCGTCTAGGGGAATCAGGGGAGGCAGAGGGGCTGTCCGGCGGCGACTCCGGCGAGGGAGTTGGTTGGGTTGGCCGGCCGCAGAGCGGCGAGGGAGTTGGGTGGATTTGCGTTTTGGCTGGTCAAGGTCGTCGTTTCATCTTTGCCAGCCTCGCTGGATTTGGTAGTACAACTTTTATTGCGCCCCCTTTTTACTGCCCAATCAAAGCAAATTTTACAGGGATTACTACTACTCCGTAAATTTTACAGGGATTAATTATCACTCCGCAAAACTAGGAACTACATCACAAATTTAATTAATCGGGGGTATTTGTTATACTCACCACAAAATTAAGATTGGCTTAGTTTTTGGTAAGAAAATAATGATGATGATTAAAGGAGGAGCACCTCCCTATGCGGTGCATTAAATCCATGGTTGATTTTCCGGGGTTGCAAATTAGACGCTGCTCAACAGCCGTGGCGTATAAAAGTGTACATTGGCAACGATATGGCCAACTAGAGTACACTCTTGCACTACATTCTATGTAGTATGTTGAATTAACCAAACTATTTCTTCATCTACTTTGTGATGCCATGATCTGGACCTACAACCTATATGCAGCTCCAAGAAAACATCTCGAATTTGATCTATATATACCTGGAGAAACAAAACAAAATTCGAGGAATATCCCATAGACGGGACGGCGGATGGAGCTCCACCCCTCCCCGCCCTTGGTTCGCTTGGCTTCCTTGCTAGGCTAGCTCGTTGTAGCTCGGTCTGCCACAGCAGAGGGCCGACACGAGCATGGAAGGGGGCGGTGTGGATGCTCTCGCAAGCCCCTCGTTTGTGGGTTGGTTAAATTTGTTGAGTTCACGTCACCGGTCCATGACATGGAGCATCAAGGCCATCGGTTCGTTACTGCTTTGGACTACCTAAATATTCGCTCGGCCCAATTCCAAAATTTCTGCTCCAAAATCAGTTTTCCATCGTGGACTTAGTACTTACATGCGTAAATGTCTCAATGCCAAAAGAAAAATGACTTGCATGTAGCTTCTCACGTGTGTATAGACACATCATGATGCCTACCCAATCGATAAAATTAAATGACCATACATGCATGTAGCTCTTTTACGCATGTCTAAACCATTCTATGTTTTTTTTCATTCACAGAGAGCATGCATCAACTACACACCTACACTGCACTCCATGTATATGGAGAAACTCTCTAGTGCCTACATCAGTTGCATCCTCGGACTAAACACGTATGGCATCGACAACGACTAAATGTCGCATCATCCACCATTGACGGACTTAACTCACCCTAGCTAACACAACCACGTACACCCTGTGTCCCCAACAAGGCAATAACAACCAATAGCATGTCCTCGATGGACATGGTGGCACCCCATCCTCGACGGAATACACCGTCGGGAAGCGACTAGACGTACTAGGGCACAAGCAAGGGACCAATTGGAAGGGAGGGTCATAAGAGGTCAGACTGGTCGGCCGTGGTTACGACGTCCGACAAGTAGAGATGAATCAGTAAGATCTAGACAAAGGTACACGTCTCACAAAACTAAGAGCCTTGAGTCGAAATACAAAGCTCTAGAGGCAAGGTCCGCTAAGAACCTCGTGGCGCCGAAGACATGAAGACCACCGGAAGAACATAGGGGGACTAGTTAGGCACCGATAGTGTCTCTCCCATGATCAGAAAGCATGTGATAGAGAAGACTACCTAGTGACACCAAGGTCTCGCGGGAGTAGAGGGGGCTCGATCTAGGGCATGGGCAAAGACCATGCACATGTGGGTTTTCCCCCACCATAATCCCTTTGTCTAGTGTGTAGAATCTCGGACACTCGACAAAGCTCTTTTTTGTACATATATTTAGTCCCATACCTAACCCCAAGACCTAAACTACACATCTTACCCTAGACACAAACTTTAGACCCTAACCCTAGAATTGAACCCGTCACATAACATTACATCTAAAGTCTAGACCTAAACATCATGGGTCATGGCAAAAACAAGTCCATCATCACATATAAGTCATCATGGGCCCGTATGAAGGACTTGTAATTTTTTTTTGCTTCTAGCATCTCATTATTTTTTTCAATTGGATTGTGATGTTACTGATTCTAACGTGATGACCGAGCAAAGTGAAATGGGTAAATGACCACTAGGACGAGCGAATAGACGACTAGATTCTAACGAGATGACGGTCCTTGAACCGCGGTCGCCGCCTAGATGCGTTTACAGAGGTTATACTAGCTCTACCAATATATTATTTTGGCCGTGAAATGGAAAACTGATAATAAAAATATGATCAACTGCTAGTAAATATATTATTTGTTTAAATAGTACGGAATTTTCATCCAACCAATGTGAAAATACGAGGATGCCAACATATAAAATGGAGTCTCATAACTAAACTACACCGACATTGGTCTCCTTCCACTTCCCGCCTTCGACCTCGAGCACCTAGTTACGTACCGACATTGGTCTCCTCAGATTCTTTGAGCACAACCATCAATCACCTGTACAAACAGCCTTGGTGTGTCCACCACTATGGTGATCTGACCCTTATAGTAGATTTTGTACTCGATGATGTGATTACGCGAGGGCGTTGCCGGCCTATAGACATTTTCACCCATGACGAAGGCCGGGGCATGTTCATCAGGACCGTGAACATCATGGCGGCAGGGTTCGGGTAGGGATAAAAAAAATAACAATCTTGTGGTAGAGAGCAAGCGGCGCATACCCTCTTCAACCTCCCGGCGTTGGCCGGGGACAGTCCACCGACGGAGTCGTAATGCGAAACTAGAGCCGCTGCTATTCGTTAAAAAGCGGGAAATGATGGCGATGATCTACCGGTCACAGATGGCGTACGAGGAGGAGGATGAATAGGAACCACGTAGCTATTAAGTACATTTGTTCGCTAAATGGATTGTGCACATCGGTAGTATTGGATGTCATCTATAGCTAGTTAGCACGTAGTAGTACTACTACGTGAGATGCATGCAAATTGTCCTAGTAACATCCATGGAAGGAAACACACGAATAAGTAGCGAGGAGCCAAAGAGGCCAGAATTAATTAGCATTATGCCACGTCTCATGAATCAAGAAGGCGTCGCCGCTCCATCCAAGACCCGCCACGCAAATCTTGCCGGCACTGGATTTGGTACAACTTTAATTGCGTCCCCTTTCTATTGCCCAATCAAAGCAAATTGCATACGGTAGCTCTTCCTTGTTTACCGGGATTACTATTAATTATCACTCCCTAAAACTAGAAACTGCATCACAAATTTAATTAATCGGTGGGATTTGTTATACTACCGTGATTTGCTCCAACCAACCCACCACAAAATTACGATTGGCTTAGTTTTGAGGTGGGTCCGCGCGAGCATGGTAATTCCAAAGAAAATAATGATGATGATTAAAGATGGAGCACCTCCCTACACGACAGCAGTGGCGTATAAAAGTGTACATTGGCAAAGACATGGCTAACTACACTCTTGCACTACATTCTACATAGGAGTATGTTGAATCAAGCAAACTATTTTTTCATGTACTTTCTGATGCCATGATCTGGACCTACAAACTATATGCAGCTCCAAGCAAACATCTCAAATTTGATCTATATATACCCGGAGAAACAAAACAAAATTCGAGGAAATAACCCATAGACGGGGACGTACGACGGATGCAGCTCCGCCCTTCCCCACCTTGGTTCGCTTGGCTTTCTTGCTAGGCTAGCTCGTTGTGGCTCGGTCTGCCACAACAGAGGGCCGGCACGAGCATGACAGGGGGCGGTATGGATGCTCCCGCAAGCCCCTCGTTTGTGGGGTGCTCATCGCTCGCCAGGGGGGACGGGAAATGGAAGCAGCCTCCCTGCCAATGGCGGGAGGCATGCCGCCAACGCTAGACCGATGGGAACAGAGAGGTGGCATGCCTACCCAATCGATAAAATTAAATGACCATACATGCATGTAGCTCTTTTACGCATGTCTAAACCATTCTATGTTTTTTTTCATTCACAGAGAGTATACAAAGAACTACACACACACCGCACTCCATGTATATGGAGAAACTCTCTATGCCTACATCAGTTGCATCCTCGACTAAACACGTATGGCACTGACAACGACCAAATGTCACATCCTCCACCATTGACGGACTTAACTCACCCTAGCTAACACAACCACGTACACCCCGTGTCCCCAACAAGGCAATAACAACCAATCTCATGTCCTCAATGGACATGGTGGCACCCCAACCTCGACGAAGTACACCACCGGGAAGCGACTAGACGTACTAGGGCACAACCAAGGAGATAAATTGGAAGGGATGGTCGTAAGAGGTCAGACTCGTCGGTTGTGGTTACGACGTCGGACAAGTAGAGACGAATCGATAAGATCTAGAAAAAAGGTACAAGTCTCACAAAATTGAGAGCCTAGAGTAGAAATACAAAGCTCTATAGGCAAGCCCCGCTAAGAACCTCGTGGCTCCGAAGACATGAAGACCACCGGAAGAACATAGGGGGCCTGGTTAGGCACCGAGAGCATCTCTCCCATGATCGGAAGACATATGATAGACAAGACTACCTAGTGACACCAAGATCTCGCGGGGTACATAGGCAAAGACAAGACATGTGTGGGTTTTTTGCCCACCATAATCCCTTTGTCTAGCATGTAGAATCTCGGACACTCAACAAAGCTCTTTTATATACATATATTTAGTCCCATACCTAACCCCAAGACCTAAACTCTACATCTTACCGGCCCTAGACACAAACTTTAGACCCAAACCCTACAATTGAACCCTTCGCATAACATTAGATCTGAAGTCTAGACCTAAACATCATGGCTCGTGGCCTTGCCAAAAACAAGTCCACCATCACATATAAGTCATTACGGGCCCGCATGAAGAACTTGTAAATATTTTTGCTTCTGGCATCTCAACTTTTTGCAATTGGATTTTCGATGCTACTGAGATTCTAACGTGACGACCGAGCGTGAAATGGGCAAATGATTACGCGGATGAGCAAACATCTCAAGAAGCTTAAAACGACCGGATTGATCTAACGAGATGAACGTCCGCGAAATGGGGTTAATGAGCACGAGTACGAGCGAACATCTCAGTAAGTTAGCAGGCGACCAAATTCTAACAAGATGATCGCTCATGAACCACAGTCGCCTCCTAGATATATTTACTGAGGTTTGATAATAAGCACGTTGCATGTCTACATCGAACGCAACGACTGATGAGTACAGTATCGAGGAGGCCAGCTTAGCTTGATTAGTTATTAGCAGTAAGTATAGCACGTCACGATCTCGCGAATCAAGGAGGCGTTGACGGCCAATCAGATTCCTTTGTTGACCAAAACAACACAAAACACTCCCGAAATCGAAATCTCGCCCAGTTTTCTCCGACTCACCGCTCCATCGATCTCGCCCAGTTCTCTCTCCATCTCGCCGGCGTCCGCCCCTTCTCCATCACCAGATGGACGCCGTCCGCCACGGCTCCTTGTATCCGCAACCTCGCCACAGCTCTGCCTCTCCAGCCTCGCCGGCTGCCGGCCGCCCCGACCTCCTCACCGTCCGGCGCCGCCCCCTGCCGACGCGCCCCCAATCGAGCCTAAAACCGCGCCCCTAAGTGGGCGTCGAGGAAGCCGCGGGCGGAACCTCCCCCCTGCTCTTCCGCGTCCCCCTCCCCGTCCTCGCCTCCGCCGCTCCGTCCCCATGCGCGCGCGCCCTTCACCGCCAGGCTCTCGCGCGTCTGGAGGTTGTGGCCCTGTGGGTGGAGATGTCCAGCGGCGTCGCTGCGTCGACCACCTTCGGTTGCTGCTGGAGGTATGAGTCGTGCCTCAATCCCCAATCCGCTTCTCCCCATTCTGAAAAAAATCTCTTCTTTCTTGTGCAGGCAGCCGGAGGAGCCAGGTGGGACGCGCTGCTGATGGTCGCCGCCGTGCGCGGGGTGCAGTGGCTGTCACGTTTTGGCTGCACATAGATGCAAATCACGTATGTGTGAACATTCTGTACATGTATACCTTTGAGCAATTGAGAATGGAAATTTGGTTGCTATGGCCTGATGCTAACTAGTATATTAATCATGCAAGTTTGGGTTTGTAGCTGCAAGAAAAAATTTGGGTGAAGAAATGCAATTGCTTGTCACGTTTTGTTGCACATCGATGCAGATAAGTGCTATGTGAACCTTCTGTACATTTCTAGTTTGCGAAATTGAGAAAGGACGACTAGTCGCTAATGGTTTGCTTCTTTTTACTATATTAACCGTGTAATTTTTGGGAAGAGCAAACGCAAATTGTTGGCACACGTTCAGTTGCATATCGATGCAAATCAGTTCTATGTGAACCTTCTTTACATGTATAGTTTGAGCAATTTAGGAAGGACAGTTTAGTTGCTATGGTCTGTTCTGATTAGTATATTAACCATGCAGTTTTGGTATGTTCAGACTTAATCTCTAAGCATGTGTTAGAGTTCATTCACTTGTAGTTCTTGTAATTGGTTTGACACCATTTAGTTAAATAAAACTAGCTTTTTGGAGAGTGAATTCTGTATGTTTTTACTAATGAACACGCTTTGGCTTGTCTAATTTCTTTTTCGTGGCCAGTGTGAGGGGATATCGCACCATCTGTCACACGAGTTCCGCAGCGGCGGATGCGGTGGACTGTTGATGTTGCTGCGGTGGCTGCCGCTGGCCCCCCAGCTTCTCCCCGTGGAAGATCAGGGCTTCCTGGAGCATGAGATGTCCAGGTTGCATGGGGTCCAGGCAATCTCATTATTTCTAGCGTCTCATGGCCGTGTTTGCGTGTTTTGCAAGCCATGCCCTGTTTTTTTTTTTTGGTTTTTTTACTGCAGTTGGTAAACTGTGTTGGTAGCAGTGCTATCTACCTGTAGCTGTTGTGCTATTTCTGAAGTTGTTTGGTTTTCTGAAATATTTTGCTATTGCTTCTTGAAGTTGAAGAAATTTGTTGCTGTTATGATCTGGTGTTGTGGAGGTAATAGAACCTTGTCACCTAGTTCTCTTTCAAGTATTTGCTATCTTATTCCTGTGCTGATGAGATACTTTTCTTTTCTTCTGCAAAGCAAGTGTTGATGGTGCATTTGATTCATCATGATTTGTTTAGTGTAGTTGATCATGTCCTGATGCACTTTTCTTGTACTTTGTTTTCAGTAGTGTTGTTTTCTTGATTTAACGTGTTTAAATAGTTGATCAGCGTGCTAGTATTTTTTTTTGGAGTAGTTCTATGTGTAGCACAGAAGCAAGAATCTGATTCGTGACCATTGTTTTAATTACGAGCTCTAGTATATAAAGGCTGTTAACTTGCTAGTCTGCTTCATTTTGAGTGTTCTAATCGTGCAACTTTTGATGTTAAGAGTGTTGTCCATATCTGCACCTAATTAGTTACATAAACTGGAATACTTAATGGTAGTTTCCTAACATAATTTCTTACTCTATATTCTGAGTTGTTTTCCATGATCTGTATATGTAGTGATGTAGTGCTGCCCATGTATTTTTACAATAATGTTCTTGACCATACTCCTTTGTTTATTTCAGCAAGGCCTCGGAGTCTAGTGCTTCCATGAGGTGCCCAGGTTCCCACGGTTCAGGCATGAAAGTGACTATCCGTTAGCTGGATCAACTGCTATTATGTGTGTTGTCTCTTAAGTCTGCTTCAAGTGCTATTATGTGTGTTATCTGCTATCTTGTTCATGTGCCAGTGAGATAATTTTCTTTTCTTTTGCAAAGCGAGTGTTGATTGACCTAAGTGTTGATGGAGTAGTACATCAGCCACTTGATCATTATTTGTTTCATGTAATTGATCATGTCCTCATGCATTGTGCTCATATTTTCTTTGGAGTAGTGTTGCCTTCTTATTTTAAAATGTTTAAGTTGCTGATCAACGTGCTATTAATTTTTTTGGAATGGTTCCAAAGTGTTACAGAAGCAAGAATCCGATTTGTGACCATGTTTATAATTACACAATCTGTTTTATAAAGGCTATTGAATTGCGGTGTGCTTTGGATTATCCTTGAGTTTTTATTGAACATGTGGGCTTGGGTTTGGTCGACTTATGAATGTCAAGCTTAACCCCAACTTGTATTCAATGTGGGACAAACCTAGAGCTTTTTTGAGCTGAATTTCTTGGTTTGACAAGAAATTCAAAATCAGACCATTTATAGCTCTATCTTTGGATTATACTTGAATTTATATTGAACTTGTTGTTTGGTTGACTTGATGAAGCTTAAACATGACTTGTATTAAATATGGGCAGAAACTGGAGCTCTTTGGAGCTGATCTGGACCACTAGTTCAACAAAGTAGATTAAATCTGACTTGTATTAAATCTGGCCGACTTGATAAATGAGAAATCTGCATCTAATTTGGTTGTGACTTGGAAATCATTTAGTTTTTCCCGGTTTGAGTTGAGTGTGTAGAAAGTAGACGAATTCTCGCCTAGCTTGGAAATGACATCTACATGTACTCTGTATGTTTAGCTTGGAAATTGTTGCCTGACTTGAATGTTCTCTAGCTTTAGAATTGGAGTGTTCTACTAGTTCCTGACCACTTCCCTTTTCTGTGTGTTGCTGTAACTCTGGGGATTTCAAGTTGGTGGGGCTGGTTAGGAGATAGCCATTGCCACCAGATCTATCCGGTTTGCAGCGGTGGCCTTCGTCTTCGACTTGGTGGGTTTAGGTGAGTGTCAAGGTCCTCTCTTGTCTCTTCCCATTTAGGTCTCTGGTGGTGTGGTTGTGTTGGCGCTGCTTTGGTTTAGTGTTCTGTGATGATCTCCAATGGAAGCTATATTTTGTAGGTAGGAAATTTGACGGGCTGTGGTGTTTCTACGGCTGGTCTATGTCAGCAGAGCTTGCTTGTGCTGATTAGCATTTGTATTCGTGCTGCTTTGGTTTAGTATCCTGTGTTGATCTCGAACAGAAACTATATTGTGTAGCTATGAAATTGTTGAGGATTGGCTGGCTCACTCGATGGTTTTAGTTATCTAGCTGTAGCTACTGAACATGGTAAAAAGTGATCACAGTTGGGTACTTTCTATCACTTGGCTTGTTATATGCCAAATGCATGCTTGCTGTTATTTGGCTTGTTATACTAGAGTAGTTCTGTTTGCCTGCTTTATCCTCCACCTTATTATTGTTTGCCTGCTTTACCATTGTGTGTCAAAACCTTTCATTCTCAAAGTTTGTATAAGAAGATAAGCAACATTCAGTACAATAAATGAGAAAAATCAAGTAAAGCTACACTCAAACCGTGCAGTATGAAAATAATAATCATTATTCCTTGTCAATTTATGGAAATTATTTAAATGAAATATAACATCTGGACCTTTTCTCATAGTCTGATAATATACGAAAATTCCAGCATTAGTGGAAACCGAGTGGTTTGATTGTACATCGACTCCCCTAACAAAACATTGTTTTTCGAGGAATTGTGGAGGCCTCCTCCGTTGCTTTTTGTTTAAAAACATACATAAAATGTTGCCCTCTCTTAGCATCCGCGGGGCTGAAAACACTACATACATGGTTCTTTTGAAGTAAAGATTTTGTTGCTATAGCTTTAAATTGACAAATACTTTGCCGCAAATGCAACAATATGCATGTCTGAACTTCCCCCTTCCTGCATAGCCTTCTTGGCCTTTTGCATCAATTTTGCAGCATTCCTTTTGTACTTATCATTTCTTTCCCCGTCCATCACCTCTCTAATACATCTCTCGATTTCCCCACTCCTTAGGAATCCAATATCACTCTTTCGTGCCTGCACACCCATGCCCCACACGCTCTCCACATACTTTGAGATTGTGGGTTGGTCTGCCCAATGTGGAATGCCGACAAGAGGAACACCGCTAGCAACTGCTTCCAGTGTTGAGTTCCATCCACAATGGGTAACAAAACAACCTACATGTATATTTTCATGAATTAAAATGCATTTTTATTTTTTCACTTAACATATTATTTAGTAGTCATGGCCAAAAAAGAGTAAAGGAAATATAGAGATATATCATACCGATCGCCCTATGTGCAAGAACCTCAAGTTGGGGGCACCAAGAAACAATTAATCCCATCTTCTCACATTTGAGCTTGAGGCCTTTAGATAACTTGTGTGCCTCATTTGATCTGACAACCCACATAAAAGGTTTGCCGGAGTCGCATAGTCCGTTTCCAAGCTCCTCTAGCTGAGTTGCGTCATAGTTGGAGACAGTCCCATATGATACAAGCACAACGGACGAGATCTCCTGCTTCTCTAGCCAATCCATACATGGTGCATCGCAATTGAACAAGTTGAACCCATAAGACTTGTTGGATGGAAGGCGATCATCGTCGAGGTAAAATGATGGCAATGTTGGGCCTATCATCTTTGCTCTCCAAGTTAACTCCATGTACTCTGCCTCCTGCTCAGTTGAAAAAGTGGAAAAAAAGCAAATAAATCCTTGGTTGTGTGGAAGTGTTGTTTGAGACATTTTACATGGTCTAAATCCTTATCATGTGGAAGCGTTCTTTGAGACACATTTAACATGGTTTTGCCTAAAACGTGTATGATGAGAGAGAGTTAGTGTACGGAGTATAAATTAAGCCGAAGTTATTACCTTTGGCTCCAAGTCGTGGAATGAGTTGACGAGCACATCGTCGGCTTCGTCCAACCCCTCGAACTGCCGAATCGATGTCCTGGTGAACACAGGCTTGGACTCCGGCACCGCCACGAACGGCGGCATGTCCTCCGGCCCGAGCTCCACGCTCAGCGCTCCCCTCGCCACCAGCTCGCGCCCGTCCGTGGCCGGCAGCGCCATGCGCCCCGCCCAAAGCTCCCCGTAGATGACGTTCACGGCGCACGGCTGGGAGAAGAACGCCGCGGTGGCCACGCCGGCGGCGCGCGCCACGGGCAGCGCCCACGCGAGGTGCGGGTCGTAGACCAGCACGCGCACGGGCCGCCCCGCGCGCGCCTCGGAAAGCAGGAGCTCCCGCAGCGTCTCCGACCCGGCGGCCTCCATCCGGGAGAAGGACTCCGCGTGGTCCGGGCAGGACGCCATGCCGCCGGCGTCGAAGCCGTCGGAGATGGCGGCCACGCGGAACGGGTCGCCCGGCGGGTCGGTGCAGGAGAGCACGTAGCGGGTGACGACGAGGGTGGGGCGCAAACCGTGGTACGCCAGGCGGCGCCCGAACTGGAGCATCGGGTTGGTGTGCCCCTGCGCTGCGGGAAACGGCAGGAAGAAGACGTTCGCGCCGCCGCCGCCACCTCCATGGTTGACGCTCTCGCTGGTGGTGACCGTCGCGGCCGTGACTGTGGTGGTGTCCATGTTTCCGGTGTTCCGTGTTCCCAGTAGCTAGTCAAGGATCGGCAGATAAATAGGCAGGGAAGACTCGAAGCAGAGTAGCGCGCAAGGTTGCTCCTCAGGACTGTCAACTCAAATTTGTTTCCACGCTCCTGTCTGGTGGCAAAACTGGATTTTGCACTTGAGTAGCTAGCTCTTGTTGGTGAGTGAAGGGACGAGGAAGGCGCCTGCATTCTACACCATACGCATCCGCATGTTGGCTTCACAGCAACCGAGTAATCTATCACGTCCATAAAATACTGCAGAGGAGACACTGACTCATTTGCTTATTTACTTATTCAGGTACATTTTTTTTCGATAAACGGAATATATTAATATCAAAAGATACCAATTACACCCAGCCACTGCAACAACGCACCACCTTAATGCCAGTACGGATGCACACAACTAAAGAAGAGAAAAGAAAATTAAGAAATAAAAATTCCGCCACAGTATCACATGCGTAGCAACAGTAGTACATCCACCACCAAGACAACACCTGAAATACAGACTCTCCAAAAAGCGACGCCTCCAAGAAGGGAACAGTTCACCAGCGCATCGTCGCCCGATCAAAGATCTTAGGGTTTCACCCTGAAGATAGTCCTTGCTCTTAAAATAATGCCTCCAACAAAGTCATTGGCAGGCACAACCAGTTAAAGTTAGACCTTGAGTTTTCACCCAGAAAGGTAGGACTCCGAACTTCACCTGTGTTGTCGCCCCCACTTTCATACCACTGTTGCAAATCCCGGAACACCAAGAAAATTCCTCAACATTGCGAAGCCTTGAACCTTCTTTAGTTAATCCCCCAATCCCGCCTTCATGATATTCTCTGGTTCTGACTTCATCATGGACCAAAAGTCTCTTGATATCAACACAGAACAGATCTTCACGTCGTTCCCTCTGGAACCAAACAGTCGGAATAAAAGCATGGGTGCGCGTGACCGAATACCACCCGATCATGTGAACTCCAGGCAAAAGATGCACTATTCCATTCGCGTCAGAGCCTTCCGAAACTCATCATTCCGGCTAGATGAAGAAAGATCGGCATCCGGAACGTCTTCATCTTCGCGAAAGAACCCTAGGACCACCACCATGAAAACCGGAATGGACGGCCCCCACGTCGCCGCCATGGCTGGGAACCACGGTCCATCTTCCTCCTCCAACCCGGCCAGTGGAGGCCGGCAGCCGTCGGGATAGTGGCTACGCACACCCACGACGCGGAGACGGTTGGCTGCTAGGAAAGCCTGGCCGAGCCTCAATGCCACTGCCTCGCGACCATGTACCTTGCCACCGCCATCCGATCCCGCTGCCGCCCTTCCTTCCCGCCGAGATCCGCCACACCACCGCGTCCCCCGCCATGATACAGGTGATGTAGCCGAAGGCCACCACCACCAGACCCGCTGTCTACCATCGCCGCCCCTGAAGGACCCCACCTCCGCGCGAAGGGGAGTCCATGGGTGCGCCACCATCGCCCCTGCCTTTGGTAGCCGGGCGCGGCTGCCACCGGGCCGACACCGATGGCGACAGCAGCCAGGAGGAGGGAGATCGGTCGGCCTCTGGCTAGGGTTTGGGTCATCGCCCGGAGCCGCCTCACGCGAGACAACCCGGGGCGAAGGTTGGGGAGGTAGGAGAGGGGGTGGGAGGGGTCGGTGGTGGAGGGTGGGCGGCGGCGCCGGGAGAGAGGGTGGGCGCCTGCTAGGGTGGAGGGGCGGCTAGGGTGGAGGTACACACGTACACGTTGGTCTGTTACCTGGTCAAGCGATTAGGAAGACCTTAAAAATGGGGAGAATTTCACTTCTCGGCATGTGCACCAACTAGGGATGCACACTGCTATTTGACATGAGTACTAAGATTTTTAATCTTGGTTAAGATTAAAGCATAGTCCTCAAGATAAATTGCATGAGTTTCAGAACCAGCATGGGACTCAAGTATAAATAAGGATCTAAATTCGCTTCCGTGAGAATTTGAACTCAGATGCTAGGTTTGTACATCCACTCCCCCAGCCAGTTGAGCACTTGAGCTAGTCTCACTTTCCCACTTATTCAGGTACATGATTCCAGGTTAGTTAAAAAAAATCAGAGTGAACCTCTGGTTGATAAACAGAAACCAATAATGCTACACTTACATGCACTTTTGTTACAGAAAAATTTTACGGGCTGATTTGTAATCACTTGGTTGGTTTAGATTCTTTGTAGGACCAAACCTTGTTTCATGGAGTGCTATAAAGGAAGCTACATTTTAAAGGTTAAATACTGAAGTTAAATATAAGGCTCTAGCAAATGCTACAACCGAACTCATTTGCATAGAAGCTCTCCTTCATGGGCTCGGCGGCACATTGAAAGAAAGATCATGGCTATGGTCTGATAACTTAAGTGCTACAATAAACATCTCGAAATCAAGTTTATCTCAAGCAAGGACAAAGTGGCTGATGGATTCACTAAGGCACTTCCAGTTACAAGTCTACATAAATTTTGGCGTAATCCAAATCTTCGCCGAAGTTTAGATTCGGGGGGGGGCGCCTGTTAAACAACATGTAATACATGTATGATATGGTATGTAATATATGTATGATACGGTATGTAATACTTTGGTTTTTATGGGCACTTTTAAGGTAATAAATTCTTCTATGAAGAACATCTTTTCTTAATTTTGTTTTTGTAAAAATGCTTTGTCTTCTTGCTTCTTGTCCAAATATGAAATCATTAGTAATAAACTAATAGTAATTCAAATACCACCATTTGTGACCTGATTTACTAACATTACATATGTGCTAGACTGCTTTCTTAGAAAAAGATAATACCAAGGCCTCTGCTTCCATTGATGCATGTAGCCTTCTTGTGGTTTCTTTTATCATGTTCACTATTTCTTCACCTATTTTCTTATATAAAAATAAAAAAAAATCGGTTCTAGACTTCTTACCGTGTCATTTCATAATAGCATAACTGTTGACGATGCAAAACATAATTACTCTATTAACATGTGCATACAGAAGGTGCTGATCTCGGGTATTTCTGGTTTCCATATTTCAGGTTTCTAGATCTGGCACCCGATTTTCCTCCGAAAATATCTAAACCCGAAAATTTGGGTCCGGGTTTGGGTTTTCCCAATTAGCCCGAATAGAGGATGCAAGAGATGGTTGGGGACTTTGAACTGGGCACAAGATTGTTGGGGACTTGGAACTGGGTACATAATTCAAACACCGTGAGTTCTTGCCACCAGCTATAGAAAGCACAAATAAATTTAATTCGGTAAATACATTGCTGCAAAGTCAGCAATATTCTTGTCGGAGCTCCCTCCCTCTTGCATTGCCTCTTTGGCCATCTTCATGAATTTTTTAGCGTTTGCACGGTACTCCTCCTTCCTCTCTCCACCCATCACCTCTTTGATGCAGCCATCCACTTCCTCCCTGGTGACGTAACCTTTCTCATTGGCCCGCATCCGCACGCCGATTTTCCATGCCTTCTCCACATACCTTGCATTGGTTGGCTGGTCTGCCGACCGTGGCATTGCCACCATCGGCACACCGGCGGTAATTGCTTCTGTCGTCGAGTTCCATCCGCAGTGTGTCAAGAAACAACCTGAACATAAAAAGGGTTGTAACGTTATTTTATTTTCAAAGTCGATCGCATATTCAGTTACTCCCAATTTAGTTTCATACTCAAAAGAAAATCATACCTATCGCTTTATGCGCCAAGACCTCGAGTTGGGGACACCAAGGTACAATTAAGCCCTTCTGCTTGCAGTTGTCTCGTACTTCTTCAGTCAACTTTTGTGCCTCGCTTGGCCTCACAACCCAGATAAATGGGTTGCCGGAAGCGCAGAGCCCATGTGCAAGCTCCTCAAGCTCGGCGGCGTCCATGCTATAGACCGTTCCATAGGACGCAAGGACAACTGAGCCACCGTAGGCTCTGTTTGACGGCAGGCGGCCGTCGTCAAGGAAGAAGGACGGCAGCGTTGGGCCGACCGTCTTGGCTAGCCATCTCGACTCCATGTACTGCGCCTCGTGTGGCTCGAGGTCACGGAAGGAGTTGATGAGCACGGCGTCCACTTCCTCAAGGTCCTCGAACTGCCGGATCGACACGTCGAGGTACTTCGGGTACAGCTCCGGCGAGACCACGAACGGCGACAGGTCCTCCGGGCCAAGATCCACGCTCACCACGCCGCGGCGACGAAGCGCGCTCCCGTCAGCCATCGGCAGCGGCGCGCGCCCCGCCCACGCCTCGCCGTAGACCAGGTCCACGGCGCAGGACTGCGACATGAACGCGGCGGTGGGCAGGCCGGCGGCGCGCGCCACGCGCCCCGCCCAGGGCATGTGCGGGTCGTACACCAGCACGGACGGGGTTCTGCCGGCGCACACCTCGGCGGCGATGACCTGCGCCAGGGTGTCTGACCCGATGGCCTCAGCCTTGCGGCAGTACTCGACCGGGTCAGGGCAGGAGCCCATGCCGCCGGCGTCGAAGCCGCCGGGTCGGGCAACTTTTCTGCTTCTTCAGACCTCAACACCCAAAGGAAAGGTTGTGCAGAATTGCACAATCCATAGCCTAGCTCTTCTATTTGTGCCGTGTTGAGGTTAGCGACCGTGCCATAGGATGCAAGGACCACGGAACAAGGAGCCTGGTTGTCTAGCCATGCCATGCATGGAGCAGTGCTGGAGACGAGGTTGAAACCGTAGGACTTGTTCAATGGCAGACGATCATCGTCTAGGTAGAACGATGGCAATGTCGGGCCGACGGTCCTTGCGCGCCATCTTGACTCCATGTAATCTGCCTCCTGCTCAACCCGAAAATATAGATCTTTTTGTCATATAGCATTGCTGTATAGCAAATAACATGTAAAAAATGATGTTCAGTTATCGATGGAGAGGATGGCCCAATTTTTAATTTCAAAGCAGAAGTGGATGCCCAATGACAGTCTGTCTGCCTTGCCTGCGACAAGATTTCGGCTGATCAAAACAACAAACAGGTGGTGCTCACCGTGGGTTCCAGGTCGCGGAAGGAGTTGACGAGCACGTCGTCGGCCTGGTCCAGCTCGTCGAACTGCCCGAGAGCTGAGTCCGTGAACGCCGGGTACCACTCCGGCTTGGCCACGAACGGCGGCACGTCCTCGGGCCCAAGGTCCACGCTGAGCACACCCCGGCGACGCAGCGCGCTCCCGTCCGCCAGCGGCAGCGCGACCCGCCCCGCGCGCGCCTCGCCGTAGACCACGTCCACCGCGCACATCTGCGTCATGAACGCGGCCGCGGCCACGCCGGCTTCCCGCGCCACCCGCCGTGCCCAGGGCAAGTGCGAGTCGTACACGAGCACGCGCACGCGCACGTCGTCGTCGGCGAGCAGGAGCCGCGCCAGCGTGTCCGACCCGGCGGCCTCCATCCGGCGCAGGTACTCCGCGGTGTCGGGGCAGGAGGCGATCCCGCCGGCGTCGAAACCGTCTGAGATGGCGGCCACGGGGAATGGGCAGTCTTTGGGAGCGGTGGTGGAGAGGACGTGGCGGGTGAGGACGAGCGTGGGGCGGAGGCCGTGGTAGGCGAGGCGGCGGCCGAGCTGCAGCATCGGGTTGGCGTGGCCCTGCATCCCCGGGAACGGCAGCAGCAGCACGCGCCCGCCGCCGCCGGTGAGCTGGACGGTGGTGTCTGGGCTATCCATGGCCGTGAAGTCGGCGTCTTCCGCTTCCGGCAGGCCTGTGCGAGTGTTTCTTTGACACGAATCTGCGGCTGTGACAGCGACAAACGCAGATGGCTCTGCTGTACGCGACGACAAGTCAAAGCAAATCCGTCCATTCTCCGCGATTTGGTTCTCAGGATCGCGGTGCCGATGCTAGCACTCGCGGCGGTATGGTACTACGGAGTAGATCGATTTGACAAAATAAAAAGAAGCTAAACTGCCTGCCGCATAATGCTACTACTACTACTCATATGTCTATCTATCAATCGATTCATCGATCTGAAATGAAGATAAACGAGACGACCGACTGACTCACCGATTTTCATTCAGCGCCATCCACCACGTACTAAGTACGCCGCCACATCTCCAGCTCCCTTCGCTTGCGTCGGCCATCCCTACCTCGCCGGCGGCACAAAGTGCCCTGCTCCTCTCCTCTCCTCTCCTCGACGAGTAAAGAGTCAAAGTCTAAGTCGTCACACACGACGCACGCGTTGGTTCCACCCCTTCTCGTACTTATAGATGGGAGAGATCGAGCTGGTTTGAGGTTTGAATTTTAGAGAGGAGGGGAGAAGAGGTATGGCGGGAAGAAGATGGGGTTAGAGGCAATTTCGGTCATGTTTGTTCCTTGTTTCTAGGAACAGCGACTTTGATGGGTGGAAGGAGCACTAATGTGGAGGGAGCCGTTTTGGTTGCTTGCCAAAATGCCTCGGCCACTCACGATCCTCTTTCACCAATCACACATTAGTTTCTCCTAATAACCACGCGGTTCTCCAGTAATCAAGCCGGGCCCTTACAAATTCCAAGTGGCTAACCAAATTAACGGAGCAATCAGGTGGGAGAATGCCAAAAGCACGTACTGCCCATCCTCTCACGCATGGGTTCCAAGAGCAACGCAAAGCGCTTATGTAGACGCTTAAAAAGGGATAAATAATACCTACGAAAAAGGAAGACAACCAAGGGCCTGTGTTCTTCAATGCAAGGTCCTAAGTTAAGACTCTAAAAGACGCTTTGTGGGACGCATGCTATGAGCAGGAAATACACCAAGCGGCGAGCGTAAACTTTTGCGTCGATGCCACAAGTGAGGCTAGGATTAAGGTTGATAACTACCCATTGGCTAGGATTTCCATCGTAGCGCCCACTTTTAAGCACCGCATTGTGGAAGCTCTAAGGAGAAGCGGAAGAGAACATCCGTATCTACTCCACCATGGAATTCATCTAGTCAAAGTATCAATTGGCACACAAACGAGTAGCAGTAGTACTGCAGAGAATTCGTACTGACATAGTCATGTCATATTTGACTGCGTTGCTTCAGCTCCGGCCGTACGGCCTGTTCAGGAAGCAAGAATTAATTTCCAGGCATCATCCAAACTAAATTCTGTACCGAATTGCGGATAGACTCATTCCGTTCATATTTTACATGCACATACGAAAACATATACAAACTTCTGTAGGTACCAAATAGACTCCATTAACAGGATGGAGCTAGTTGACTTGGCCAAGCCGTCCCGTATTCCAACGTTCCAAATTGGCTAATAACTGATTGGTTCCAATGTTGACGGAATGACTGAGCTTCTTATGTTATTTATTGGTGTTGCCACTGATGGTGGGATAATTCAAGGCTGCCAGAAACTATGTTCCTCTGCAATTAAGTTAGGACTGAGATTCTGGCGTTATAACAAGGTAAGATTTTTCGTTTACAGTGCAAAAGGAACTAATTCTGAGATTGTATCTTTTCAGTTGCTATGTTTTGGACGTGCTGTCGAGTAGATGAAGATTGAGATGATCCAAATCTCTTCCTCGTTTGGATTACTTTTCTAATGTATCATTTTTCTGATTTGTCTCATGCACTGGACAAACATATATGGAAAAATAGGCCATGCTACAGGCAGCGCTAGGCCTTGCCTGCCCACTGCACAGCAATTAAATATGAATGAAGGCAAGCTAATATATTTCACAAAACGTTGCAGTCATATGATTGATAATACATCTCCATGTTTAGTGGAGCAAAGGTTGTCACCATTAGTTCTATAGAAGGGACTCAACCCATTATTACATATAAAATAAGATACGATAGTTCATAGCTAATATTACAATAATGTTGCTCCAACAAATTGCTCTATCAAACCTGACTGAGCAAAACGAGAATATATTACTCTCACCACCGCCATAGTTTCCATGGAAAGCTACGGAAGAATTCTATGAGCTCCAAGTTACATTTAGCTAACATATTTACAGAGTGAACACAAAATATATTCTGGTCTCTAAGTTTTACACACACAAATTCAAGTGTTGCTACCAGACGCAAATGCATGATCTCCGTGCTAGCCCTCAGCACCTAGTTATGTCCCTCGCCGCCACCGCAACCCAGCTGATCACAACATAACAAAAACTGGAACTGCCGCCATCCATTCCAATAGTCACATGTAGACTGATCCATCACTTACTGCCCAATTCATGTGCTATCTTAGATCCATCTCATATGGTCGATTCAAGAAAAAAGTAGCAGTTAGTGAAGAGAACTAGCAGTGAACCTAGCTAATCAATTCTAGTTTCATTAGCAAGAGTGTTGGAAAATTTTGCCATAAACAGGAAACAAGCATATTTATACCTCACAGATTCAGTAAAAATTACATGGTTGGCAATGTATGAGCATATCTTCTATCAGGAGTTAGCACTTAATCATCATAAGGCAACTGGCAAAACAAAATGGTACCTCCCAGATCCTGGACCTCAATTCAGTCCAATTATGAAGCCATACTGTTTTGTTTTGTTTAATTCTGTTAGTGAGAATAAAATGGTGAGGGTTCTACTGTGTGTTGCATTTGTTTTGCATAAAAACATGTGCATAACCTGAGGAATAGGAGTAAGCACATAAGCAGAGAGTTCCAAGTTTTAGATTCATCCAAATAACTGAAATTATTGATACCTAAGTTATTCCTAACCAAAATTGAAAACTAGGTACTGCATCAGAGCTGAAGTGTATTTTGTTCAATCAGGTTCATTCGTTCAGTAGCAACCCATTTTCATTTTCTACACAACAAAAAGCAAGCACATATCATAAATCAATTGACAGTTGGACACTTTCACTGGCAACCTGTTTCCATTTTCTATACAATAATACAACAAAAGGCAGGCATGTATCATAAATCCACTGATAGTTGGACACATTCACTGGCCAACAGAGAAGAAATGCCCTGCACAACCGTTGTACCTTGTACTGCGTCGTACCAAAATGCCCTGCATCAACGTGATAAATAAATAGAATAAAAAATTACAATGAATGCATGGAGGGTGAGGAGGAGAGGGAGATCACCTGTCAGATGCAAGTTTGGGATGTGGCCGACGGCAGCGGGACAGAGTGGTCTCAGGCAGCAGCAGGTCAGGGACATCACTGGCAACCGCAGCTCATGGAGGTTTTCCAGAACGTTGTCGATGGCGGCTGCAACTCCATGAAGGCGAGGAACATCCCCCCCCCCCCCTGTTGCATATCTGCAGCGAGCTCCACAGAGGCAGGACATAGACGGCAGGTCCTCCACCTCTACCTCCGGTCTGAGCTGCCTCTTGTGGCGTTGTCCGCGACTGGTATGTCGGGGCATGGAGGGAGGCAGAGGGGCGTCGGCAGCCCAGGTCAACAGGAGGCACCATGGCGGGCGTGATGGGAGCGCCCAGCTCCATGTGCTCCGGATGGCGAGGACTAGCACAAGGCAGACGTTCTTGACGCCAACGTCTTGGGCATGGCGGGTGGAGGGGATTGGGTCGGTGGGGGTGTCTGACGGCGAGGGAGTTGGGTGGGTGTGGTGGGGTGGTCGGCCGCTGAGTGGCGAGGTGAGGTGAGCAGCACCAAGCGGCTGCGGCAATGTTAGCAAATTGAGTGGAGAAAGGGGTTTGAGGGAGATATGTGGTGGGAGCGATCTGCAAAAGATGCAAAAAAAAATTGTCAACGCGTAGAATATGATGGGTTCCACGATACGCAAAAGATGCAAAACATATTGTCAGAAAACAAAATTCGGAGTCAAGGAAATTGCATGTTTTTTGTTTATAGTATTTTGCATCAAACACATAGAATATGCTGATTGTATAGAACTCACAAAAAAGAGAGCAGACATGCCTTACCTACGAGATGGCCGTCGTCATACTGGTGGATACCATTTCAACTACCAGTGTGTTGCTGAGGACACCGCTGCCTGCTACTCTTTCGGCTGCGTTAACTAAACTGATAGGAAGCTGTAGTGCAGCGATACACTAAACTCACACAGCTACCAACAATCTTGTCTTCTTTCTTGTCCATGCCAGCTACAACAGCTTGCAGCTGCACTTCCCGCTGACGCCGCTGTTTATGGCTGAGCTGGCCGTGTGTGCCGACCAACACGGTAGCATCACCATCTTGTACCGCCATTGGTCTCTTGCTTCTCAACAGCCGTTAGTTCAGTCTGAACTTTCAACATGGTTCTGCAACAAAACTATAAAATTTATTACTCGGAACTAGGAAAATGTTGCATGAGTGCTCATATAACAGAATAAATGTTGCATTGAGTGGTTTTCTCTAGTAGATTGGTGGACTAATCCACTCAATCATCAGGCTGCGCAAGCATTAGCACTAAGCCGCATACCAACTGCTGTAATTTTTTCTTCCTGTGAGAGTATAACCTCCAAAGCTATTTATTTGGACTTGTTCGTAGTAATGGACCTGAAATTATAATAGAAATTGAAAACTAGGTACTGCATAAGAGCTGAAGTGCATTTTGTTCAATCGGGTTCATTCGGTTAGTAGCAACCCGTTACCATTTTCTATACAACAAAAAGCAAGCCAGTATCAAAAATCATCGACAGTTGGACACATTCACTGGCCAAGAGAGAAGAAACTCTATGCACGGCCATTGTATATTGTACTGCATCGTAGCTAGCTAGTAGTGTCCAGTTGAGTGCATCAACATGATAAACAAAAAGAAGCGAAAGTTACAAGGAATGCATGGAGCGGGAGGACGGGGAGAGGGAGATCACCTGGCAGCTGCAAGTTTGGGACGTGGCTGACAGCGACGGGATGGAGTGGTCTCCGGAAGCATCATGTCTGGTACGTTGCTGGCGGCCACAGCTCGGGGAGGTTTTCCAGAATGTCGCTGACAGCAGCTGCGACTCCGTGAAGGCGAGGACCATCTCCTCCCCCTTGCATCTCTGCAGCGAGCTCCACATAGGCAGGATGCGGACGCCGTGGAGTCCTCCACCTCCAGTGCCAATCTCAGTTGATGCTTGTGTTGTTGCCCGTGATTGGTGCATCGGGGCAGGGAGGGGCGAAGGGGCGCCCCAGCAGCCCAAGTCAACAGGAGGCACCATGGTGGACGTGACGGGGGAGACAGCAGCCAAGTCAACAGGATGAACCATGGCAGACGTGCGCCCAGCTCCAGGCGCTCCGGATGACAAGGACAAGCACCAGATGGAAGTTCTTGACACCGACGTCTTGGGCATGGCAGACGCGCAGGAAGCAGGGGCGGAGGTGATTGGGTGGGTGGTGGTGTGTAACGGTGAGGGAGTCAGGTGGGTGGGGTGGGGTGGCCGGCCGCTGAGTGGGGAGAAGCACTGAGCGGTTGCAGCGGTGTCAGCAAATTGAGTGGACAAAGGGGATTGAAGGAGAGATGTGATGAGACCAATCTGGAAAAGATGCAAAAAAAAGTGAGAAAACAAGAATCTGGATTCAAGGAAATAGCGTGCTATTTGTTTACAGTAGTATTATGCATCAAACACATAGAATGCTGAAATTGTAGAACTCAAAAAAAGAGGAGCCATGCCTTACCTACGAAAGGCTGTCGCTATAGTGGTGGATACCACTTCAACCACCGGCTTGTCGTTGAGGACATTGATTCATGTTGCTCTTTCGGCTGCGTTAACAAAACTGCTAGGAAGTGGAACAATGATGTCTTCTTTCTTGTCCATGCCAGCTCGAGCGGCTTGCAGCTGCATTTCAGATTCTCAATGTCCTCATCCTGCCGCGCCGCTGTTGATGGCCGAACTGGCCGCGTGTTTCGACCAACACGGCGCCAACAACAACACTGTCTTGCACCGCCATTGGTCTTTTGCTTCTAAGCACCCATAGTGCAAAGCTTTGTTCAGTTTGAACTTTCAAAAGGATCCTGCAACAAAACTATAAAATTAAATACTCAGAACTTGAAAAATGTTGCATGAATTCTCACAACAGAATAAAGGGAATAGAAAGAGTAGTTACTTTCATGGAGTTAGTGGATGATGATGGATCCAATAAAGCCGTATCTAGCAGCAATGGATAGCACCAGCAATGAATCAGCTTTGCACAAAGTGGATATATGACTCTGACAATAGTAATCTTGTCAGGCACACTCACACCAGAGAAGCATCTCAGATCATCAAAGACCAAGCACAGCTTTTAAAAAATCATGTCCGGCCTGATCCGGTAGCCAAGCCACCCTCCAGGCCACATCACGGACATACTCCTCCTGTTCCTCTACCTTAAGACACATGCGGAATGCAGATGGAAAGGCATTAGTAAGATCTAAGGACTCATAATAGGACGATAAATAAGATTACAAAAGACTTGGTGTTGGTGCAGTACCTTACCATATTGAAAACTTGAACCCTCGCGGTAGAATTCAGGGTCACTTTCTTTTCCTCTATTGTATGCATCCATTCTTGATCCTCTTCTTATACAAGGTTATGTGGTAAGAAACTTCAAGCAAGAAGAACCTTGTTAGAAAGCATGCAAGTACATGCCTATATTCCTCATGTGTACACTTATGGAAAATGCTATACTATAGGTATTGTTACCTAGATAGGATATTAGGATATTAACATCAGCTTTATCACAAATTAATTATGCAACTCGGCACCTTGCAAGTCCTATCATTCAGTGTTAACAAACATGGAAAACACTCTAAACTTCTAATCCAATGTAAGAAGCTATATGTAAGAACGATAGGAAGCTGTACTACATGAATTCAGTCCCTGCCTTTCTGTAAAAAATTCTTCATGTATATTGCCAATTTTCTTCATTTATCACAAGAAGGCGAGAAACATAGCAGAAATGATGAAGAGATACATGCTACTGAACATTACTCGCAAAAATAGCATAGAGATGATGAATAGCAAGTTACCTTTGCAGCTGCTGCTGCACTCCAAGAGTGAACGTGTAAAGAGGGTGGGTCTCGTGGCTTCCTTCTCAAACCAGATGGCCTATGGTGGTCGACTTGCTAGAGTCAACATGGCAAATGACCATGATGTTAATGTGCGTCTTCTCCTTGCCTATGGCTGATCTGTTTAGTTGTCAAACTGCAGGAACAAATTAGAGCTGTTAAAAACAAGAGATTAACAGAATCGGATAAATGAGCACCTATGACAAGACATTCACTGTATGCCAATCATAGTAAAATCGAATCAGTTCCAAGAATCAAATTCTGAAATCAGTATCCGAAGCCACCAAAAGGAATATGGGGGGAGTCAACCAAGGCTTAGAGATAAAACTCATTATTTTTATTGAATTTTGAAATACTAAGTTGATTAGTTTTGAACACTTGACAAAATCACCACCGATAAAATATATGATAAGAAGTAAGACAAAATGATGGACTGCACAAGTAATTAGAATGAGGCAAACAAGAGATATATAATTGGCAATGCGATATATTCCTTAAAACAAACATAATAAGCATTCTATGGTGTAATGCAGATCAAGAGTCAACCATCATGTCATATTGTACTGCATCCTTCTTTTCTCTCTTGTTCCGAGTGCTATTGCAAAAAATAATTAAGTGGTTTTCTCTAGTAGATTGGTGGACTAATACACGCAAGCCTCACACCGCGCAAGCATTAGCACTAAGCCCCATACCTGTATTTTTCCTTCCAGTATTTGGACATGTTAGCAGTAAGGGAGCTGAAATTGTAACCAAAATTAAAAAGTAGGGTACTGCATAAGAGCTGAAGTGCATTTTATTCAATCAGGTTCATTCGTTCAGTAGCAAACCGTTTCCATTTTCTATAAAACAAAAAGCAAGCTATTATCATAAATCCACCGACAGTTGGTCACATTCACTGGCCAACAGAGAAAAAATGCCATGCACGGACATGGTACATTGTACTGCATCGTAGCTAGTAGTTTCCAGTTGAGTGCATCAACATGATAAATAAATAGAAACGAAAATTACAAGGCATGCATGAAGGGGGGAGGAGGAGAGGGAGATCACCTGGCAGCTGGAAGTTTGGGATGTGGCCGACGGCGGTGTGACGGAGTGGTCTCCAGCAGCATCAGGTCGGGGACTTCGCTGGCGGCCGCACCTCGGGGAGGTTTTCCAGAATGTCGCCGATGCCGGCTGCAGCTCAATGAAGGCGAGGACCATCTCCTCCACCTTGCATCTCTGCAGCGATCTCAAGAGAGGCAAGATGCAGACGCCGTGGAGGAGGTCCTTCACCACCAGCGTCGGTCTCGGCTGCTCCTTGTGTCATTGCCTGCAATTGGTGCATTGGGGCATGGAGGGGTGAAGGGCGCCGTCAGCCAAGGTCAACAGAAGGCACCATAGCGGGCGTGACAGGGCGCCCATCTCAGGCGCTCCGGATGGCGAGGACCAGCACTAGGTGGAGGTTCTTGACGCCGACGTCTTGGGCATGGCGGACGCGCGGGAACCTAGGGCCAGAGGGGATTGGGTGGGTGGGGGTGTCTGGCGGCGAGGGAGTAGGGTGGGTGTGGTGGGGTGGCCTGCCGCTGAGCGGCAAGGTGGGACGAGCAGCGGGGAGCAGCATCGAGAGGCTGCATCGGTGTAAGCTAGTTGAGTGGAGAAAGGGGATTGAGGGAAAGATGCCGTTGGAGCAATCTGCAAAAGATGCAAAAAAGAAGTCAGAAAACAACATTCCGGAGTCAGGGAAATTGCATGATATTTATTTACAGTAATATTTTGCATCAAACGCAAGGAATATGCTGAAATTGTAGAACTCAAAAAAAAAAAGAGGAGCCAGGCGTTACCTACGAGAAGACCATTGTCATAGTTGTGGATAGCACTTCAACTAACGGCGTGTCGCTGAGGACACCGCTGCCTGCTGCTCTTGCGGCTGCGTTAACTAAACTGCTAGGAAGCTCTAGTGCAGAGATACATTCAACTCACACAGCTACCAACAATGTTTTCTTCTTTCTTGTCCATGCCAGATCCAGCGGCTAGCAGCAGTACTTCACATTCTAGACGTCCTCATCCCGCCGACGCCGCTGACCGAGCTGGCCACGTGTTTCCACCAACACAGAGGCAGCAGCAGCAACACTGTCTTGTACCACCATTGGTCTCTTGCTTCTCAGCACCCATGGTACAAAGCTTTTTTCAGTTTGAACTTTCAACAGGATCCTGCAACAAAACTATAAACTTTAGTACTCAGAACTTGGAAAATGTTGCATGAGTGCTCATAACTATAACAGAATAAAGGGAAAAGAAAGAGCAGTTACTTTCATGGAGTTAGTGGACGATGCTGGATCTAACAAAGCAAGGTCCTCAATGTGTTCCTCCTCCAAGTCCTGGAATGGAAAGTGTTAGTTGACAATATTCAAAAATTGAAAACTAGAAAGACCTTCAGAAATTTGTAAACATTACAAATTTTCTATTAAGGTATATTAAAATAGAAGCAAAAGAAGGCATTAGATGTAAATCATATGAGCCTACACGGATATATATCAAAACAAAAGAAGGTAAAGGTTGCATAACAGATTCCAACTTCCTAAGCCTTGTACTCGCACTCATTATCATAAGACCTTGAGTTATTTGTTTGTTTTGAAACAAGAGATGGTACTAAAACTACAATCCTACAAAGATAATAGTATCAAATTGTGTTGACTTTGAATTATACGAGCTTACATGTATATGCTTGAAATCAGCACAAATTAAAGATAAGCAGATTTTTACAAGATGCAACAGTTCTGCAACCCATTTCCATTTTCTATACAATAAAGAGCAAGCCAGTATCATAAATCCATCGACATATCGACGCATTCACTGGCCAACTGAGAAGAAACGAGTAGCAACCCATTTCCATTTTCTATACAACAAAGAGCAAGCCAGTATCATAAATCCATCGACATATGGACGCACTCACTGGCCAGCAGAGAAGAAACGCCATGCACGACCATTGTACATTGTACTGCGTCGTAGCTAGCAGTGTCCAGTTGAGTGCATCAACATGATAAATAAAAAGAAGCGAAAATTAAAAGGAATGCGTGGAGGGGGGAGGAGAGGGAGATCACCTAGCAGCTGCGAGATTGGGATGTGGCCAACGGCGGCGGGACAGAGTGGTCACCGACAGTAGCAAGTCGGGGACATTGCTAGCGACCGCAGCTCGGGGAGGTTTTCCAGAAGGTCACTGATGGTGGCTGCAACTCCATGAAGGCGAGGACCATCTCCTCCCCCTTGCATCTTTGCAGTGAGCTCAGGACACGGACGATGCGGAGGAGGTCCTCAACCTCCAGCGCTGGTCTTGGCTGCTGCTTGTGTAATTGCCTGCGATTGGTGCATCGGGGCAGGGAGGGAGGCGGAGGAGAAACATCAGCGCAGGTCAACAGGAGGCACCATGGAGGGCGAGGCAGGGGCGCCCAGCTCCAGGTGCTCCGGATGGCGAGGACCAGCACAAGGCAGAGGTTCTTGAAGCTGACGTCTTGGGCATGGCGGACGCGCCGAAATCAGCAGCGGAGGGGATTGGGTGGGCGGGGGGTGTCTGGCGGCGAGGGAGTTGGGTGGGTGTGGTTGGGTGTGGTTGGGTGCCCGGCAGCTGAGCAGCGAGGTGGGGTGAGAAGCAGGGAGTAGCACCAAGCGGCTGCGGCGATGTCAGCAAATTGACTGGAGAAAGGGGATTGAGAGATGCGGTGGGAGCGATCTGCAAAAGATGCAAAAAATTCAGAAAACAACAATCTGGAGTCAAGGAAATTGCATGCTATAATATATTTACAGTAATATTTTGCATCAAACGCATGGAATATGCTGAAATTGTAGAACTTAAAAAAAAGAGGAGCCAGGCCTTACCTACGAGAAGGCCGTTGTCATATTGGTGGATACCACTTCAACTACCGGTGCATCGCTAAGGACACCGCTGCCTGCTGCTCTTGTGGCTGCATTAACTAAACTGCTACGAAGCTCTAGTGCAGAGATACATTCAACTCACACAGCTACCAACAATGTTGTCTTCTTTCTTGTCAATGCCAGCTCCAGCGGCTTGTAGCTGCACTTCACATTCTCGACATCCTCATCCCGCCGACGCTGCTGACCGAGCTGGCCACGTGTTCCGACCAACACAGCGGCAGCAGCAGCAACACTGTCTTTTACCACCATTGGTCTCTTGCTTCTCAGCACCCATGGTGAAAAGCTTTGTTCACTTTGAACTTTCAACAGGATCCTGCAACAAAACTATAAACTTTAGTGCGGAACTTGGAAAATGCTGCATGAGTTCTCATAAATCATAACAGAATAAAGGGAATAAAGAGCAATTACTTTCATGGAGTTAGTGGACGATGATGGATCTAACAAAGCAAGGTCCTCAATGTGTTCCTCCTCCAAGTCCTGCAATAGAAAGTGTTTGTTGAAAATATTAAAAATTCAAAACTAGAAAGACCTTCAGAAATTTGTGCACATTACAAAATTTTCTATTAAGATATATTAAAACAGAAGCAAAAAAAATCGTTAGATGTAGATCATATGAGCCTACACGGATATATTTCAAAACAAAAGAAAGTAATGTTGCAGAACAGATTCGGACTTCCTACGCATTAAAGATAACCAGTTTTTTACAAGATGCAAGAGTTCTGCATTTTCCGTGCTCCTATATTAGCATTGCTTGTCTGCTTGCTTTGAAACAAGTGAGATGGTAAAACTAGGTAAGCACATCGATTCAGCAACCGTGAACAGCACAGAGATTTTTTTCTTCAGAGACGCTATCAAGTGAGAAACAAGACCATTGATGTAAAAAAGTCAGTATTTAGGTTGACATGCATAGGAGGTATTCAGTAGCAAGAACAGGAGGAATGCCTTATTATTATCTTCCTTGGAATGAAATCGAGTATCTATTTTATCATATAAAAGTAAACCCACCAAACTGCAAGATCACTACCTATATATTGCCAACTTGGCTCCTCCTTCAAGATCATCACTACCTAGCAAACATCTACACACATATCCCTCATATGCAAATGCACCGTCGGGACCAATAAGAGCCCGCTCATCTCCCTATTCCCAGTGGAGACACACACACACACGCAGATCTGAATCAACTCCGGCGATAGTGAGGTTTCAGGCAGAGGAAATAGAGAGGAGAAGTACGCATTCGAATGTAATGACAACACCGGCGCTGAATTACTATTTGCTTATCAGTATGCACACAAAAGAACAACGCATGGGACCATGCATATACATCATCACTTTGTTAATCATTGGCAATTCACACATTTTCCTTGAATCAGGACATGTGTTCCAGAAACTTTTTTGTCTAGTACAAACATGCAGGGACAAGTAATGCTGCTATCATCACACAGGCTACCCAAATCTGAAGAAGAAAATGGCAAGTGCACGGAGAGTACGTAGTGAGGGACCTCACCGGGAAGCTGCAAGTTGGGGAGGTGGCCGACGGCAGACGGACGGAGTGGTCTCCGGCAGCCGCGGATCGGGGACGTCGCCGGCGGCCGCAGGTCGGGGAGGTTGTACAGGAGGTCGCCAGCGGCTGCATCTCCAAGAAGGCGACCACCATCTCCTCCTCCTTGTCTCCCCGGGGCGAGCCACGGTGGCGGGACACGGACGCTATGGAGGAGGTTTTCCACCTCTAACTAACGCCGGCCTCTGTTGTTGCTGCTGCAGCAGCTTGGGCCTCGCCCACGACTGCTGCTGTGTCGAGGCAGGGTGCGAGGGAGGTGGAGGGAGACATGGCGGCCGTCGCCCACGACTGCAGCGTCGACGGGAGGCGCCACGACGGGGGCGCCCAGCTCCAGGCGCGCTCCAGATGGCGACGACCTTGAAGCCGGCGTCTAGGGGAATCAGGGGAGGCGGAGGGGCTGTCCGGCGGCGACGCCGGCGAGGGAGTTGGTTGGGGTGGCCGGCGAGGGAGTTGGGTGGAGTGGAGAAATTAAAGCACGGGATTTGCGTTTTGGCACTGGAGTTTTTTTTACAACTTTAATTGCGTCCTCTTTTTACTGCCCAATCAAAGCAAATTGCATCCTTGTTTATAGGGATTACTAAAACTATGAACTGTTCACAAATTAATCGGTGGGATTTTGTTATAGTTACCGTGATTTGCTCGGGAAATGATGGCGATGTTTATGGACGATTTGCTAGGTTCTCCTCGGGAAAGAGACGGTCGTCCAGCGCTGGATTTGGTACAACTTTTATTGCTCCCCCTTTTTACTGCCCAATCAAAACAAATTTTACAGGGATTATTTACTACTCTGTAAATTTTATAGGGATTACTACTCCGCAAATTTTACAGGGATTAATTATCACTCCGTAAAACTAGGAACTGCATCACAAATTTAATTAATCGGGGGGATTTGTTATACTCACCACAAAATTACGATTGGCTTAGTTTTTGGTAAGAAAATAATGATGAAGATTAAAGGAGGAGCATCTTCCTATGCGGTGCATTAAATCCATGGTTGATTTTCCGGACGATGCTCAACAACCGTGGCGTTTAAAAATGTACATTGACAATGACATGGCTAACTACACTCTTGCACTATGTAGTAGTATGTTGAATTAAGCAAACTATTTCTTCATCTACTTTGTGATGCTGTGATCTGGACCTACAAGCTATATATGCAGCTCCAAGCAAACATCTCAAATTTGATCTATATATACCCGGAGAATCAAAACAAAATTCAAGGAATACACCATAGATAGGGACCCTACGACGGATGCAGCTCCGCCCCTCCTGACCCTTGGTTCGCTTGGCTTCCTTGCTAGGCTAGCTCGTTGTAGCTCGGTCTGCCACAATGAGAGGGCCGACACGAGCATGGAAGGGGCGGTGTGGATGCTCTCGCAAGCCCCTCGTTTGTGGGTTGGTTAAATTTGTTGAGTTCACGTCACCGGTCCATGACATGGAGCATCAAGGCCATCGGTTCGTTGCTGCTTTGGACTACCTAAATCTTCCGCTCGGCCCAAATCCAAAATTTCCGCTCCAAAATCAGTTTTCCATCGTGGACTTGAGTACTTACACGCGTAAATGTCTCAATGCCAAAACAAAAATGACTTGCATGTAGCTTCTCAAGTGTGTATAGACACATCATGATGCCTACCCAATCGATAAAATTAAATGACCAAGCTCTTTTACGCATGTCTAAACCATTCTATGTTTTTTTTCATTCACAGAGAGCATGCATCAACTACACACCTACACTGCACTCCATGTATATGGAGAAACTCTCTAGTGCCTACATCAGTTGCATCCTCGGACTAAACACGTATGGCATCGACAACGACTAAATGTCGCATCATCCACCATTGACGGACTTAACTCACCCTAGCTAACACAACCACGTACACCCTGTGTCCCCAACAAGGCAATAACAACCAATATCATGTCCTCGATGGACATGGTGGCACCCCATCCTCGACGGAATACACCGTCGGGAAGCGACTAGACGTACTAGGGCACAAGCAAGGGACCAATTGGAAGGGAGGGTCATAAGAGGTCAGACTGGTCGGCCGTGGTTACGACGTCCGACAAGTAGAGATGAATCAGTAAGATCTAGACAAAGGTACACGTCTCACAAAACTAAGAGCCTTGAGTCGAAATACAAAGCTCTAGAGGCAAGGTCCGCTAAGAACCTCGTGGCGCCGAAGACATGAAGACCACCGGAAGAACATAGGGGGACTAGTTAGGCACCGATAGTGTCTCTCCCATGATCAGAAAGCATGTGATAGAGAAGACTACCTAGTGACACCAAGGTCTCGCGGGAGTAGAGGGGGCTCGATCTAGGGCATGGGCAAAGACCATGCACATGTGGGTTTTTCCCCACCATAATCCCTTTGTCTAGTGTGTAGAATCTCGGACACTCGACAAAGCTCTTTTTTGTACATATATTTAGTCCCATACCTAACCCCAAGACCTAAACTACACATCTTACCCTAGACACAAACTTTAGACCCTAACCCTAGAATTGAACCCGTCACATAACATTAGATCTAAAGTCTAGACCTAAACATCATGGGTCATGGCAAAAACAAGTCCATCATCACATATAAGTCATCATGGGCCCGTATGAAGGACTTGTAATTTTTTTTGCTTCTAGCATCTCATTATTTTTTCCAATTGGATTGTGATGTTACTGATTCTAACGTGATGACCGAGCAAAGTGAAATGGGTAAATGACCACTAGGACGAGCGAATAGACGACTAGATTCTAACGAGATGACAGTCCTTGAACCGCGGTCGCCGCCTAGATGCGTTTACAGAGGTTATACTAGCTCTACCAATATATTATTTTGGCCGTGAAATGGAAAACTGATAATAAAAATATGATCAACTGCTAGTAAATATATTATTTGTTCAAATAGTACGGAATTTTCATCCAACCAATGTGAAAATACGAGGATGCCAACATATAAAATGGAGTCTCATAACTAAACTACACCGACATTGGTCTCCTTCCACTTCCCGCCTTCGACCTCGAGCACCTAGTTACGTACCGACATTGGTCTCCTCAGATTCTTTGAGCACAACCATCAATCACCTGTACAAACAGCCTTGGTGTGTCCACCACTATGGTGATCTGACCCTTATAGTAGATTTTGTACTCGATGATGTGATTACGCGAGGGCGTTGCCGGCCTATAGACATTTTCACCCATGACGAAGGCCGGGGCATGTTCATCAGGACCGTGAACATCATGGCGGCAGGGTTCGGGTAGGGATAAAAAAATAACAATCTTGTGGTAGAGAGCAAGCGGCGCATACCCTCTTCAACCTCCCGGCGTTGGCCGGGGACAGTCCACCGACGGAGTCGTAATGCGAAACTAGAGCCGCTGCTATTCGTTAAAAAGCGGGAAATGATGGCGATGATCTACCGGTCACAGATGGCGTACGAGGAGGAGGATGAATAGGAACCACGTAGCTATTAAGTACATTTGTTCGCTAAATGGATTGTGCACATCGGTAGTATTGGATGTCATCTATAGCTAGTTAGCACGTAGTAGTACTACTACGTGAGATGCATGCAAATTGTCCTAGTAACATCCATGTATAAGTAAGTATCTTGCATGTCAACATGTAAGGAAACACATGAATAAGTAGCGAGGAGCCAAAGAGGCCAGAATTAATTAGCATTATGCCACGTCTCATGAATCAAGAAGGCGTCGCCGCTCCATCCAAGACCCGCCACGCAAATCTTGCCGGCACTGGATTTGGTACAACTTTAATTGCGTCCCCTTTCTACTGCCCAATCAAAGCAAATTGCATACGGTAGCTCTTCCTTGTTTACAGGGATTACTATTAATTATCACTCCCTAAAAGTAGAAACTGCATCACAAATTTAATTAATCGGTGGGATTTGTTATACTACCGTGATTTGCTCTAACCAACCCACCACAAAATTACGATTGGCTTAGTTTTGGGGTGGGTCCGCGCGAGCATGGTAATTCCAAAGAAAATAATGATGATGATTAAAGATGGAGCACCTCCCTACACGACAGCAGTGGCGTATAAAAGTGTACATTGGCAAAGACATGGCTAACTACACTCTTGCACTACATTCTACATAGGAGTATGTTGAATCAAGCAAACTATTTTTTCATATACTTTCTGATGCCATGATCTGGACCTACAAACTATATGCAGCTCCAAGCAAACATCTCAAATTTGATCTATATATACCCGGAGAAACAAAACAAAATTCGAGGAAATAACCCATAGACGGGGACGTACGACGGATGCAGCTCCGCCCTTCCCCACCTTGGTTCGCTTGGCTTTCTTGCTAGGCTAGCTCGTTGTGGCTCGGTCTGCCACAACAGAGGGCCGGCACGAGCATGACAGGGGGCGGTATGGATGCTCCCGCAAGCCCCTCGTTTGTGGGGTGCTCATCGCTCGCCAGGGGGGAGGGGAAATGGAAGCAGCCTCCCTGCCAATGGCGGGAGGCATGCCGCCAACGCTAGACCGATGGGAACAGAGAGGTGGCATGCCTACCCAATCGATAAAATTAAATGACCATACATGCATGTAGCTCTTTTACGCATGTCTAAACCATTCTATGTTTTTTTTTTCATTCACAGAGAGTATACAGCAACTACACACCTGCACTGCACTCCATGTATATGGAGAAACTCTCTATGCCTACATCAGTTGCATCCTCGACTAACACACGTATGGCACTGACAACGACCAAATGTCACATCCTCCACCATTGACGGACTTAACTCACCCTAGCTAACACAACCACGTACACCCCGTGTCCCCGACAAGGCAATAACAACCAATCTCATGTCCTCAATGGACATGGTGGCACCCCAACCTCGACGAAGTACACCATCGGGAAGCGACTAGACGTACTAGGGCACAACCAAGGAGATAAATTGGAAGGGATGGTCGTAAGAGGTCAGACTCGTCGGTTGTGGTTACGACGTCGGACAAGTAGAGATGAATCGATAAGATCTAGAAAAAAGGTACAAGTCTCACAAAATTGAGAGCCTAGAGTAGAAATACAAAGCTCTAGAGGCAAGCCCCGCTAAGAACCTCGTGGCTCCGAAGACATGAAGACCACCGGAAGAACATAGGGGGCCTGGTTAGGCACCGAGAGCATCTCTCCCATGATCGGAAGACATATGATAGACAAGACTACCTAGTGACACCAAGATCTCGCGGGGGTACATAGGCAAAGACAAGACATGTGTGGGTTTTTTGCCCACCATAATCCCTTTGTCTAGCATGTAGAATCTCGGACACTCAACAAAGCTCTTTTATATACATATATTTAGTCCCATACCTAACCCCAAGACCTAAACTCTACATCTTACCGGCCCTAGACACAAACTTTAGACCCAAACCCTACAATTGAACCCTTCGCATAACATTAGATCTGAAGTCTAGACCTAAACATCATGGCTCGTGGCCTTGCCAAAAACAAGTCCACCATCACATATAAGTCATCACGGGCCCGCATGAAGAACTTGTAAATATTTTTGCTTCTGGCATCTCAACTTTTTGCAATTGGATTTTCGATGCTACTGAGATTCTAACGTGACGACCGAGCGTGAAATGAGCAAATGATTACGCGGATGAGCAAACATCTCAAGAAGTTTACAAACGACCGGATTCTAACGAGATGAACGTCCGCGAAATGGGGTTAATGAGCACGAGTACGAGCGAACATCTCAGTAAGTTAGCAGGCGACCAAATTCTAACAAGATGATTGCTCATGAACCACGGTCACCGCCTAGATACGTTTACTGAGGTTTGACTAGCTCTATCAATATAATTTTTTGGCGGTGGAATGGAAAACTGATAATAAAAAATGATCAACTGATAGTAAGCATATTATTAGTTCAAATAGTAATTTCCATCCAACCAATGTGAAAATATGATGACGCCGACACATAAAATGGAGTCTCACCTATGCAAACTAACTAAACTACATGTTAATGGACCGGCATTGGTCTCCTTCCACTTCCCGTCTTCGACTTCGAGCACCTAGTTACGGACCGACATTGGTCTTCTCGGATTCTTTGAGCACAACCATCAAACACATGTACAACAACCTTGGCGTGTCCACCACTATGGTGAACCGGCCCTTATAGTAGACTTTGTACTCGATGATGTCATTCCGCAAGGGTGTTGCCAACCTACACACAAATTCGCCCATGAAGAAGGACGCGGCATGGACATGGGAACCCTGAACAATATGGCGGTGGGGTTCGGGGAGGAATCAAAAAGGACGATCTTGCGGTAGAGAGCAAGCGACGCATCACCTCGGCGACATCTTCATCTTCGTGCAGTTCTGCTGATGGCGAGGATGAGCCACTTACGGAGGCATAGTGTGAAAATGGTGGCGTTGTTTAGGGGCGTGTGCAGCTCGTCGATCGGTGCCGCGGTTATGACTTGTATCCGGGTGCGGCCATTGGCGGCGATGATCTTAGACGGCGGCAAAGGAGGAGGACGACAGCAAAGTAGATGTACTTGCGTTGGCTAAATGGATTGTGTCTACACTGGTATAGCACGTGAGAATGTGAGATGCATGCAAATTTGTCCTAGTTAATTCAGAGCCATGTATAATAAGCATGTCTACATCGAACGCGAGGAGGCCAGCTTAGCTTGATTAGTTATTAGCAGTAAGTATAGCACGTCACGATCTCGCGAATCAAGGAGGCGTTGACGGCCAATCAGATTCCTTTGTTGACGAAAACAACACAAAACAGCAGCAAAGCAAAACACTCCCGAAACCGAAACGCACGCAAATCTCGCTCGCCCACTTCTCTCCCAAACCCGACTCACCGCCCCATCTCGCCGGCGTCCGCCCCTTCTCCATCCGCCGGATCACCGGATGGACGCCGTCCGCCACGGCTCCTTCTATCCGCAACCTCGCCCCGGCTCTGCCCCTCCAGCCTCGCCGGATGCCGGCCGCCCCAACGTCCTCACCGTCCGGCGCAGCTCCGGCGCCGCCCCCTGTCCAATCCCTTGCCGACGCGCCTCCAATCGAGCCTAAAACCGCGCCGCCGTGAAACCCTTATACTAAGTGGTCGTCGGCATGCAGGCCGGCGTCGAGGGAGCCGCGGGCTAGGCCACGCGCGCGCGGAACCTCCCCCTGCTCTTCCGCCTCCCCGTCCTCGCCTCACCGCTCCGTCTGGAGGCTGTGGCCCTGCGGGTGGAGCTGTTCAGCGGCGTGACCACCGGAGGTATGAGTCGTGCCTCAGCCCCCCTGACCCCAACACTCATTCTCCCCATTCTGAAAATAAAAATCACTTCTTTCTTGTGCAGGCAACCGGAGGAGCGAGGCCGTGCGCGGGGTGCAGTGGTAGGACGGTGTACCTAGGTGAGACTAATTCGTCGACCTGCTGCTGCAGATTTGTAGCTGCAGTATCTTTTTTCTTTCTTGAATCGAATCAACGCTATATTGGCTGTCACGTTTTGGCTGCACATAGATGCAAATCACGTATGTGTGAACATTCTGTACATGTATACCTTTGAGCAATTGAGAATGGAAATTTGGTTGCTGTGACCTCATGCTAATTAGTATATTAATCATGCTAGTATATATTGGGTTTGTAGCTGCACGAAAAAAATTCGGTGAAGAAATGCGATTACTTGTCACGTTTTTTTGTTTCACATCGATGCAGATCAGTGCTATGTGAACCTTTTGTACATGTCTAGTTTGAGAATTTGAGAAAGGACGACTAGTCGCTAATGGTTTGCTTCTTGTTACTATATTAACCGTGTAATTTTTGTGAAGAGCAAATGCAAATTGTTGGCACACGTTCAGTTGCATATCGATGCAAATCAGTTCTATGTGAACCTTCTTTACATGTATAGTTTGAGTAATTTAGGAATGACAGTTTAGTTGCTATGGTCTGTTCTGATTAGTATATTAACCATGCAGTTTTGGTATGTTCAGACTTAATCTCTATGCATGTGTTAGAGTTCATTCATCTGTGGTTCTTGTAATTGGTTCGACACCGTTTATTTAAAGAAAACTAGCTTTTTGGAGAGTGAATTCTGTAGGTTTTTTCTAATGAACACGCTTTGGCTTGTCTAATTTCTTTTTCGTGGCCAGTGTGAGGGGATATCACACCATCTGTTACACGAGTTCCGCAGCGGCGGATGCGGCGGACTGTTGATGTTGCTGCGGTGGCTGCCGCCGGCCCCCAGCTTCTCCCCGTGGAAGATCAGGGCTTCCTGGAGCATGAGATGTCCAGGTTGCATGGGGACCAGGCAATCTCATTATTTCTAGCGTCTCATGGCCGTGTTTGCGTGTTTTGCAAGCCATGCCCTGTTTTTTTTTGGTATTTTTACTGCAGTTGGTAAACTGTGTTGGTAGCAGTGCTATCTACCTGTAGCTGTTGTGCTATTTCTGAAGTTGTTTGGTTTCCTGAAATATTTTGCTATTGTTTCTTGAAGTTGAAGAAATTTTGTTGCTGTTATGATCTGGTGATGTGGAGGTAATAGAACCTTGTCACCTAGTTCTCTTTCAAGTATTTGCTATCTTATTCTTGTGCTGATGAGATACTTTTCTTTTCTTCTGCAAAGCAAGTGTTGATGGAGTAGTACAGTAACCACAAGCATTTGATTCATCATGATTTTTTTAGTGTAGTTGATCATGTCCTGATGCACTTTTCTTGTATTTTGTTTGCAGTAGTGTTGTTTTCTTGATATAACGTGTTTAAATAGTTGATCAGCGTGCTAGTATTTGTTTTTGGAGTAGTTCCATGTGTAGCACAGAAGCAAGAATCTGATTCGTGACCATTGTTTTAAGTACGAGCTCTAGTATATAAAGGCTGTTAACTTGCTAGTCTGCTTCATTTTGAGTGTTCTAATCATGCAACTTTTGATGTTAAGAGTGTTGTCCATATCTACACCTAATTAGTTACATAAACTAATTTTCTTAATGGTAGTTTCCTAACATAATTTCTTACTCTATATTCTGAGTTGTTTTCCATGATCTGTATATGCAGTGATGTAATGCTGCCCATGCATTGTTTACTAGGAATTCTCTGTCTGTTTTGTCCATAACCTAGCTGGCCATGTATTTCTACAATAATGTTCTTGACCATACTCCTCCTTTGTTTATTTCAGCAAGGCCTCGGAGTCTAGTGCTTCCATGAGGTGCCCAGGTTCCCACGGTTCAGGCATGAAAGTGACTATCCGTTAGCTGGATCAACTGCTATTATATGTGTTGTCTCTTAGGTCTGTTTCAAGTGCTATTATGTGTGTTATCTGCTATCTTATTCATGTGCCAGTGAGATAATTTTCTTTTCTTTTGCAAAGCGAGTGTTGATTGGCCTAAGTGTTGGAGTAGTACATCAGCCACAAGCTTTTTATTCATCATTATTTGTTTCATGTAATTGATCATGTCCTCATGCATTGTGCTCATATTTTCTTTGGAGTAGTGTTGCCTTCTTATTTTAAAATGTTTAAGTTGCTGATCAACGTGCTAGTAATTTTTTTTTGGAATAGTTCCAAAGTGTTACAGAAGCAAGAATCCGATTTGTGACCCTGTTTATAATTACACAATCTGTTTTATAAAGGCTATTGAATTGCTATGGTGTGCTTTGGATTATCCTTGAGTTTTTATTGAACATGTGGGCTTGGGTTTGGTCGACTCATGAATGTCAAGCTTAACCCCAACTTGTATTCAATGTGGGACGAACCTAGAACTTTTTTGAGCTGAATTTCTTGGTTTGACAAGAAATTCAGAATCAGACCATTTATAGCTCTAGCTTTGGATTATACTTGAATTTATATTGAACTTGTTGTTTGGTTGACTTGATGAAGCCTAAACATGACTTGTATTAAATGTGGGCAGAGACTGGAGCTCTTTGGAGCTGATCTGGACCACTAGTTCAACAAAGTAGATTAAATCTGACTTGTATTAAATCTGGTTGACTTGATAAATGAGAAATCTGCATCTAATTTATTTGTGACTTGGAAATCATTTAGTTTTTCCCGGTTTGAGTTGAGTGTGTAGAAAGTAGACAAATTCTCGCCTAGCTTGGAAATGACATCTACATGTACTCTCTATGTCTCGCTTGGAAATTGTTGCCTGACTTGAATGTTCTCTAGCTTTAGAATTGAAGAGTTGTACCAGTTCCTGACCACTTCTTTTTTTCTATGTGTTTTTGTAGCTTGGAGGATTTCCAGTTGGTGGAGCTGGCTAGGAGGTAGCCGTGGCTGCCATATCTATCTGTTTGGCAGCAGCGGCCTTCGTCTTCGACTTGGTGGGTTTAGGTGAGTGTCAGGTTCCTCTCCTGTCTCTTCTCATTTATGACTCTGGTGGTGTGGTTGTATTGGCGCTGCTTTGGTTTAGTGTTATGTGATGATCTCTAATGAAAGGTATGTTGTGTAGCTAGGAAATTTGACGGCCTGTGGTGTTTTTATGGCTGGTCTATGTTAGCAGAGCTTGCTTGAACTGATTGGCATTTGTATTTGCACTGCTTTGGTTTAGTATCTTGTGTTGATCTCCAATGGAAACTATATTGTGTAGCTATGAAATTGTTAAGGATTGGCTGGCTCACTCGATGGTTTTAGTTATCTAGTTGTAGCTACTGAACATGGTAAGAAGAGAGTGGTCACTGAACTATCTATCAGTTGGGTACTTACTATCACTTGGCTTGTTATATGCCAAATGCATGCATGCACGCATGCTGTTATTTGGCTTGTTATATTTGAGTAGTTCAGTGGCATGTCATGCAGCAGGTTAGGCTGTTTGAGTCGTTGCATCAGAGCTAGGGATGGATACAAAAAGAAGTTTTGGTCTGAGCACATAATTTGAAAATTCTCAGTGCTGAGCATTGCTAGCCCGGCACATATAGCCTGGCACATCAGGTCTTGAGCGAACTGTGTTGAGGTCGTGATTATTAATATGCTCCATAGATTAGTTTTGTTCACTAGCACAAATGGTATAGTAGTATGTGCAAAAGTACTTTACTAATGTTGGTTGGACTCTGGATTTTCTTCCAAATCTTTCTGGAAGTGTGCTGCCTTTGTAATCAAGTTTGGTGGCATGTCATGGTGTACCTTTTGATTTGGAATGAACTTGTCACTGTCAGTTTTGGTGCGTATATTCTCAGTTATGAAGTTGTAGATGTTTTCCCTTTTTTTTATAGATGTCTCTTATTCGTTAACCATGTGGTGATCTTTAATTAAGGGATACATATCTCAGGTCTTGGCCTGGACAAGTAGATTAGTCAATGTTCCGCTCTAAATTAGTAGCAACCTCGTTTTGCTGACTTGTTGCAAGATGATACTCATGCACTGTTTTTGGAATTTGAAATTTTCACTACATGTCGCACAGTCTGTTTGCCTGCTTTATCCTCCACCTTATTATTGTTGAAACGTTGCTGCGAATTCGTTGTCTCTAGTAAATCTGCTATGGAGCTGACCATCAAGTTTTTGTTCATGTAGTTGAAGGATATATATATCGTGGAGAACGGGTGGATGGCAGCAAGGAAGCTGCAGTGCGATGCGTCATCTGGATGTGACCTGGAAGAGACAATGAAGGAAGCAGCTGACTTGAGTACACGCATTGCTGTGTCTGTGCAGCAACTATATTTATTCAATCGGGATGTAGTGTAATGCAGCACCGCCTGTAATTCAGATTCAGAGGAATCTCGTATGGCATCTTGTCCGTGTTGTATGTAACCGAGACCGTCCTAGGATGGGGTTGCGGATGCATCAGCTTTTGCTTTGCTTTGATGCTGATGGCGGTTGGGTTTTTTTTTTTGTCCCCATTGATTGGATCGAGTTGGGGTTGAATGTGCATGCCAAGCGTGTGTGTTGAATTGAAGTATGGTATTTGCTGTGCAGGTTTGGATGCCAAAATTTTGAGCATGCACTCCCTGGCATTTTGGTCACATAGTTGGGTATATATATTTTGAGCCCTTAAATTAATTGATTATAATTTTCTGGCGCGGAAGAAAAATATACTAGCAAGCTAAGAAGAAGTCAGAGTTGACAGTAGCAGCCAGTTGAGTTGATGAAGCAGCGGCCGGTGAGTGATGGATCAATTGTTGCGCATTTAAGATTCAGCTATGCTGGGGGTGAAGTAGGTGATCTGGTTTGTTTGATGAGCTTAGCTATTTGTTGAATGTATTAGGCATTGGGTAATAATAAAAATGGATTAGGTAGTAAAAACGCTTTTGGTAATTTGTTACCTTTTTTTTTTTTGTCTGGAGGAAAAGAAAAACACGTAGAGTGCAGTGCAGGTGGTTGGTACGAAATGGATCGAGGATGAAAAAGCCACATGCCGTTAATCGAGCGCACGTGGAGGACTACATTGATCCCATATACGCCCGCGTCTTTGATATACGTCGTCATCCTCGTAAAAGACGCGGCGGTTTCTTTTGTGCACGCACGACCTCCTCGCGCGCGGAGTTGCAGGCGGAGCGGCTCCTGCGGCTGGCGCTGAGGTGCTGCGGACCACCGAGTGGAGCGGAAGCGGCGGCCGACCATCACATCCACAGTTGACTGGAGATCGCTAGAAATCCTGCGGACCATGTCAACTGGGAGTAAATCCCGGAGATGGAGTCTGGGTAGCTGAGGAATCATGCCAGCAAAGGATGCACCAGCAACTTGTTCAGCAGAACGCGAAAAGATAGAAGTATTTCTAGTGCTGTAGTATGTAGTGGCATTTCTCTTGTGAATGGAGTACTATCCATGGATGTACATTAATTAGATCATTTGACTGTATTTCTCCCATTGTAAATTAGATCATTTAAAATGGAGCGGTCACTAATTAATTATAGGTAGGCGTGCACGGGGCAATTTTTGGACCTATGAAAGCAATATGTAAATAGTACTACTATATTAGTAATTTCCTATGTATGATCCAACTATAGCATCACAAACTAAATCCAGGTGGTAATCAAGAAATCGGATCAATATAAATGTACCCCCAGTGTCCACTAAAATTAGAGCATCCACATCCTGAGCCAACCTGGAACCCCATATCTTCTACCCTTACCAAATGACACTGCATAAATTCTGCTTCTTACAATAGGTTGGGCATGCATCGGCCATACACGAGGATGCAGGCCACGCAACCACCCGCTACTACAGGACAAGAGAACGTGCAATGCGATGCTTCTTGTCCAGAAGCGCAGATCGATCGGGATTTCCTCGGCGCGACATCGATCGAATACGGCCAGAACGAGAGTGGAAGAGAGGACAGATGGGTGTTTGGTTGAAAATATGCTTTACCTGCCTGGCTCAACTTACGCTGCCGCCGCCATCCTGGGATTCATCGCCGGAAAGGAGAGCGCCGCCGTCGCCGCCGCCGCCGCCACCCCTGTAGAAGAAGGGCTTGACTACATAGTGGTCAGCCACTATTTAAGAAAAAAAGTGGTCAGTTCGGACAGCCTACTTTAGGAAAGACACAGAATCACGTTTCTTTCCAAAAAAAGGAACAGCTAATCCCGCGCGTGCCAAACGCCAGGACCGCACGTTTGCTCAAAGCCATGTGCTTTCCAGCCCATGGACCCGGTGGAAAAAAATCACATGCATCCTATCTAACCCTGAAACCACGCAAATACAGTCGCAGTATCCATCTTTTTTTCTAGATTTCTTCATTGCTGACATAAAAAAAGGGAACCAAAGCCTACATTGATGTCCAAGACCACCGTATCCTAATGTACAGAACCAGCGAAATCCATTATAAAAATTAAAAGGAAGGAACTGCTGCGGAAGGAAAATCATCCCTGGAAGTACAAAGCTGATCCCAGGAAGAACATCGACTTCTTTCTTTGCTTCCTCCTTCCTCCATCCTGTAGCATAAAGAAACATCCAGTGGCTTCTTACTTCTCGATCATACAACCAAAATGACTATGAGAAGAAAATTAAGAGGAACTAAAGTACCCAGTTGGTAAAATATCATTTGAATAATGGACTAAGTTACTTCCTAAGGTTAGTTAACTAAAATTTTAAATTGAACTAAGTTACTTCCAGATGTTGATAAAAATAACATTTAAATAATGGACTAAGTTACTTTCTAAGATTAGTAACATTTTAAATTGACTAAATTATTTTCTAGAAGTTGGTAAAAATAAAGTTTAAACAATGCACTAAGTTACTTCCTGAGGGCAGTAAACTAATATTTTAAATGGAACTAAGTTACTTCCTGAGGTTAGTAAACTAACATTTAGATTGAACTAAGTTACTTCCTGAGGTTAGTAAACTAACATTTTAAACTGAACTAAGTTACTTCGAGAAGTTGGGTAAAGATAAGGTCTGAACAATGGACTAAGTTACTTCCCGAGGTTCGTAAAACCAACATTTTAAATTAAACCAGCTTACTTCCACAAGCTGGTAAGAATAACATTTGAATAATGGATTATTTACTTCAAGAAGTTAGTAAAACATAACATTTTCACTTGGACTAGGTTACTTCCAGAAGTTGGTAATGATGATTTGAATGATGGACTAAGTTACTTCCAAAAGTTAGTAAAAATAACATTTAAATTGGATTAAATTACTTCCAGAAGCTGGCCAAAATTGGACTAAATTACTTTCAGAAGTTGGACAAAAACAACGGAAAGTAAGAAACTAGATCACGCCTTGCCAAGAACTAAACTTGATATAATAACACACATACTGCTTTGTTCATAACTTGCATATATAAGACACATGTCACACATGAATTACTTCCCCTCGTATAGTAAAGCTACATCCAGCTACAGGCATATTAAAATGGTGAAATTACTTTCATGTGCATATGGTCCTTCTTAACTTTGAATCAGTAGTTAACACACTAAAATCAAACTGAGACATATGAATATGCACACAGCCTGTCTTTCCTACAATAATTGCAACAACAAAAAAATGACAATCAAGCTGAATCAAACAAGAACATTAGGCAGCTTACATGTTGGGCAGTGAGTCCTCGTTTCCCTAGCCGGTTATGACAGATTGACAGTGACCTCCTCCAAGTGAATAATAGGAAGAACGGGGCACCAGTGACCTCCAGACTACTAGCGCGAACTGGCCATCAAGTCTTCTCTACATCAACAGTAAAGAAAGCAACGCACCAGTATGTCTTGCAGCAATGAGCCATATAGCGGCGCAAAACAACTGCACACTCCCCCTCCAGCCGCCTCCAAATATTCGTTGTGTAGCTGATCCCCATATTAGTCGCCACTTCCTCATCACAATCACTAGATAGCCCACCACCGCCTGACATACCTCTGGCCCTTTGAATATCAGGATTCGCGACTGTTCTGCGTCGGCGAGCGTGCAGAGCGCCGCCTCCGCGCGCTCGAGCGCTGCCTGGAGGCCCTCGACGGAGTGCAGCCCGTGGAGGCTCGCCCCCACCCTGGAACCCGACGCCCGGTGGCACCCGATGCGATACAGCGCCGGGGGCAGAGGTTGAGACGGCTGCGGCGGCCGCCCGGGAGGAGCGCCCCGACGGATCCCGTGGAGAGGTTCGCCCTCACCCTGCACCCGAAGCGCGCAGCGGCTGGAGCAGCGAGGGCGAGACGGCGGCGGTGCGTGGGCATCGCGTGGAGACCCCCGGCGGAGTCCAGCCCGTGGAGGCTCGCCCTCACCCTGTACCTCGACGCGCGGCGGCGCCTGGTGCGGCACAGCGGCGGGAGCAGCGAGGCCGAGAAGGCGGCGGGCGCGAGAGCAAGGGAGAAGCGCGGAGGGGAGCAGCAAGCGGTCAGAAGATGGAGGACGCGAAGTCGTGCTAATCGAGGATGGGGAATAGATGGAGAGGCGATGGCCAGCGCGGATGATACGAGTGGATAAGTGAGCACGTTGTAAGACTTATTTGTGGTCAGCCACAAGATAGATATTGGGGTAGAAGAAAGGAGAGCGCCGCCGTGCATCCTACTAACAGGTCCCGCCCACAGGGTCTTGACTCTAAGATGGGCTTTGCATTCTGGACTTCTAACTAACTTGTGGGCCGCTTCTTTTCTGCATCTGCTTCGTTTCCTACGAGAAGTCCACCTTGCTATAAGTGAGTGAGAATTAATTTCCTCTTTTGTTACAAAAGAAATTCACTGGTCTATTAATAATTATCATAGTAAATAAATAAATATATGTAGAGAGAGAAAGATCTTTGGAGCACCGAGCGAGCCGAAGACACGCCGTCGTCCACAACCCTCCCTCACCTAAATCGCCACGTGTGCGTTTACGAAAATCTAGCCGCTCAAGATCTCGGGCGTTGTTGTTGTTGTGCTCGCCTCTAGTTCTCAGATCCCACTAGTAATCCAGTGATAAGGATCTCGATTTGAAAACCATTATATGAACAAGGGGCTTCTATAGATGAACTAGGGTAAGAAAACCAGGGTTTTAGCTGTAGCTTAATCACTCATACCTATTCCTCCCTTGTCCTCCTCCTCGTCCTCATCACCACTCTTCTTCGGTTACACCCCCACCCCCACCCCCTGCGGTGGCGGCACAACCAGTGTCTGTGGCCGTTGACGGAGGAGACAGCCTCTTCCAGTTCTACAAGGGCGGTGTGCTATCAGGTGACTGCGGCACAAACCTCGATCATGGTGTCGCTGCTGTCGGGTATGGTGTGGCTGACGATGGCACCAAGTTCTGGGTGATCAAAAATTCGTGGGGCACGTCATGGGGCGAGGATGGGTATATCAGGCTGGAGAGGGACATTCCCGACAAGCAAGGCATGTGTGGTGTCGCAATGCAACCTTCCTATCCGACGGCTTGATTACCTTGCTTCCTAGCTTGTTGATTGACCCACCTGTTGGCGCCTTTGTGTGTCTGAAAACATATACCTCCTGCGTGATTGTGTAAAAATGCAAGTATGTGTATATATAACAGTGTGGCAATATAGTTACTTATCAATAAATATATAAGAATTTTTAGATATGCGAAACTATATGTGGAGTGCACAGATGCGGTCTTGTATCTTAATTACTATATTGTGATTGAGAAATATTTCATTTATGGAGAAAAGAGGCAAGTACAAGCAGTGCATGCATACCGGACACTCTTGGTTGTCCCTCCTTCCGGACTGCTGCATTCTGGAGGATCCTGACTCATTTCATGTCCGTGTCTGCAGAAATGGGCAAGGATTAATAGGAACAGGTTCTCCAACCTTAAAGTTAAACCTGTATTCATCTCACCACATTTGTGCATCGTTGTGATCTTTGTAAGAATAATGGTTAATGTTTCCTTACACCAATATATCTGAGACTTAATCATATTGCAAGTTACACAGTGATTAATGCTTCTTAACACATAGCTAAATTTACAGATTTTGAGCATGCCATTTGGGTAATCATTCTTTAGCCTTGGTATATTACATCATATATACTTCTATCTATGTAAAATCACTGTGATTTTTCTGACCTGCAGCAGTTACACGATTAGCAAACCTTCAGTGTATTAATTGAACAGTTTTTAGCAACCGCGAACAATCAGTTTGCCAAACAGTAACCTCCTTCTTAAGTCATGCAACATTGGAATGTGGTTTAACTTCAAGTCCAAGACTACCAAAATCTATGGAAAAGACTTCAACTCTGCGGGCATTGACTTTAAATCAACCCATCAAGAATGACCATCTTCGTATGATCTTGAATTTGGTAAATACTTGGCCACAAAATCAGTAATATTCTTGTCCGAGCTCCCTCCTTTCTGCATTGCCCTTTTGGCTTTTTGCATCCACTTGGAAGCATTCCTCTCATACTCTTCCCCACCCAATACCTCCTTGATACACCTCTCCACCTCTTCCCTCCTCACCAAGCCTTTTCCATCCTGACGTGCACGCAAGCCAATCCCCCAAGCGCTCTCCACATACTTTGCGGTTGTCGGTTGGTCTGCCCACTGTGGTATTGCCACCATGGGTACACCGGTGACAATTGCTTCGGTTGTTGAGTTCCATCCACAATGCATCAAGAAACAGCCTGCATTAGGGAGATTGCAAACCTTTATTTTCAATTCTTGCGAAATGCCACTAACAATTGTTTGCCCTTTTGTTGCATATGCAGAAATGATTTTATATTATACCTGTGGCTCTATGGGCCAATACCTCCAGCTGAGGGCAAAAAGAAACAATTAGGCCTTTCATGTTGCATTGGCCACGAAGTTCTTCGGGCAACTTTTCTGCTTCTTCAGACCTCAACACCCAAAGGAAAGGTTGTGCAGAATTGCACAATCCATAGCCTAGCTCTTCTATTTGTGCCGTGTTGAGGTTAGCGACCGTGCCATAGGATGCAAGGACCACGGAACAAGGAGCCTGGTTGTCTAGCCATGCCATGCATGGAGCAGTGCTGGAGACGAGGTTGAAACCGTAGGACTTGTTCAATGGCAGACGATCATCGTCTAGGTAGAACGATGGCAATGTCGGGCCGACGGTCCTTGCGCGCCATCTTGACTCCATGTAATCTGCCTCCTGCTCAACCCGAAAATATAGATCTTTTTGTCATATAGCATTGCTGTATAGCAAATAACATGTAAAAAATGATGTTCAGTTATCGATGGAGAGGATGGCCCAATTTTTAATTTCAAAGCAGAAGTGGATGCCCAATGACAGTCTGTCTGCCTTGCCTGCGACAAGATTTCGGCTGATCAAAACAACAAACAGGTGGTGCTCACCGTGGGTTCCAGGTCGCGGAAGGAGTTGACGAGCACGTCGTCGGCCTGGTCCAGCTCGTCGAACTGCCCGAGAGCTGAGTCCGTGAACGCCGGGTACCACTCCGGCTTGGCCACGAACGGCGGCACGTCCTCGGGCCCAAGGTCCACGCTGAGCACACCCCGGCGACGCAGCGCGCTCCCGTCCGCCAGCGGCAGCGCGACCCGCCCCGCGCGCGCCTCGCCGTAGACCACGTCCACCGCGCACATCTGCGTCATGAACGCGGCCGCGGCCACGCCGGCTTCCCGCGCCACCCGCCGTGCCCAGGGCAAGTGCGAGTCGTACACGAGCACGCGCACGCGCACGTCGTCGTCGGCGAGCAGGAGCCGCGCCAGCGTGTCCGACCCGGCGGCCTCCATCCGGCGCAGGTACTCCGCGGTGTCGGGGCAGGAGGCGATCCCGCCGGCGTCGAAACCGTCTGAGATGGCGGCCACGGGGAATGGGCAGTCTTTGGGAGCGGTGGTGGAGAGGACGTGGCGGGTGAGGACGAGCGTGGGGCGGAGGCCGTGGTAGGCGAGGCGGCGGCCGAGCTGCAGCATCGGGTTGGCGTGGCCCTGCATCCCCGGGAACGGCAGCAGCAGCACGCGCCCGCCGCCGCCGGTGAGCTGGACGGTGGTGTCTGGGCTATCCATGGCCGTGAAGTCGGCGTCTTCCGCTTCCGGCAGGCCTGTGCGAGTGTTTCTTTGACACGAATCTGCGGCTGTGACAGCGACAAACGCAGATGGCTCTGCTGTACGCGACGACAAGTCAAAGCAAATCCGTCCATTCTCCGCGATTTGGTTCTCAGGATCGCGGTGCCGATGCTAGCACTCGCGGCGGTATGGTACTACGGAGTAGATCGATTTGACAAAATAAAAAGAAGCTAAACTGCCTGCCGCATAATGCTACTACTACTACTCATATGTCTATCTATCAATCGATTCATCGATCTGAAATGAAGATAAACGAGACGACCGACTGACTCACCGATTTTCATTCAGCGCCATCCACCACGTACTAAGTACGCCGCCACATCTCCAGCTCCCTTCGCTTGCGTCGGCCATCCCTACCTCGCCGGCGGCACAAAGTGCCCTGCTCCTCTCCTCTCCTCTCCTCGACGAGTAAAGAGTCAAAGTCTAAGTCGTCACACACGACGCACGCGTTGGTTCCACCCCTTCTCGTACTTATAGATGGGAGAGATCGAGCTGGTTTGAGGTTTGAATTTTAGAGAGGAGGGGAGAAGAGGTATGGCGGGAAGAAGATGGGGTTAGAGGCAATTTCGGTCATGTTTGTTCCTTGTTTCTAGGAACAGCGACTTTGATGGGTGGAAGGAGCACTAATGTGGAGGGAGCCGTTTTGGTTGCTTGCCAAAATGCCTCGGCCACTCACGATCCTCTTTCACCAATCACAGATTCGTTTCTCCTAATAACCACGCGGTTCTCCAGTAATCAAGCCGGGCCCTTACAAATTCCAAGTGGCTAACCAAATTAACGGAGCAATCAGGTGGGAGAATGCCAAAAGCACGTACTGCCCATCCTCTCACGCATGGGTTCCAAGAGCAACGCAAAGCGCTTATGTAGACGCTTAAAAAGGGATAAATAATACCTACGAAAAAGGAAGACAACCAAGGGCCTGTGTTCTTCAATGCAAGGTCCTAAGTTAAGACTCTAAAAGACGCTTTGTGGGACGCATGCTATGAGCAGGAAATACACCAAGCGGCGAGCGTAAACTTTTGCGTCGATGCCACAAGTGAGGCTAGGATTAAGGTTGATAACTACCCATTGGCTAGGATTTCCATCGTAGCGCCCACTTTTAAGCACCGCATTGTGGAAGCTCTAAGGAGAAGCGGAAGAGAACATCCGTATCTACTCCACCATGGAATTCATCTAGTCAAAGTATCAATTGGCACACAAACGAGTAGCAGTAGTACTGCAGAGAATTCGTACTGACATAGTCATGTCATATTTGACTGCGTTGCTTCAGCTCCGGCCGTACGGCCTGTTCAGGAAGCAAGAATTAATTTCCAGGCATCATCCAAACTAAATTCTGTACCGAATTGCGGATAGACTCATTCCGTTCATATTTTACATGCACATACGAAAACATATACAAACTTCTGTAGGTACCAAATAGACTCCATTAACAGGATGGAGCTAGTTGACTTGGCCAAGCCGTCCCGTATTCCAACGTTCCAAATTGGCTAATAACTGATTGGTTCCAATGTTGACGGAATGACTGAGCTTCTTATGTTATTTATTGGTGTTGCCACTGATGGTGGGATAATTCAAGGCTGCCAGAAACTATGTTCCTCTGCAATTAAGTTAGGACTGAGATTCTGGCGTTATAACAAGGTAAGATTTTTCGTTTACAGTGCAAAAGGAACTAATTCTGAGATTGTATCTTTTCAGTTGCTATGTTTTGGACGTGCTGTCGAGTAGATGAAGATTGAGATGATCCAAATCTCTTCCTCGTTTGGATTACTTTTCTAATGTATCATTTTTCTGATTTGTCTCATGCACTGGACAAACATATATGGAAAAATAGGCCATGCTACAGGCAGCGCTAGGCCTTGCCTGCCCACTGCACAGCAATTAAATATGAATGAAGGCAAGCTAATATATTTCACAAAACGTTGCAGTCATATGATTGATAATACATCTCCATGTTTAGTGGAGCAAAGGTTGTCACCATTAGTTCTATAGAAGGGACTCAACCCATTATTACATATAAAATAAGATACGATAGTTCATAGCTAATATTACAATAATGTTGCTCCAACAAATTGCTCTATCAAACCTGACTGAGCAAAACGAGAATATATTACTCTCACCACCGCCATAGTTTCCATGGAAAGCTACGGAAGAATTCTATGAGCTCCAAGTTACATTTAGCTAACATATTTACAGAGTGAACACAAAATATATTCTGGTCTCTAAGTTTTACACACACAAATTCAAGTGTTGCTACCAGACGCAAATGCATGATCTCCGTGCTAGCCCTCAGCACCTAGTTATGTCCCTCGCCGCCACCGCAACCCAGCTGATCACAACATAACAAAAACTGGAACTGCCGCCATCCATTCCAATAGTCACATGTAGACTGATCCATCACTTACTGCCCAATTCATGTGCTATCTTAGATCCATCTCATATGGTCGATTCAAGAAAAAAGTAGCAGTTAGTGAAGAGAACTAGCAGTGAACCTAGCTAATCAATTCTAGTTTCATTAGCAAGAGTGTTGGAAAATTTTGCCATAAACAGGAAACAAGCATATTTATACCTCACAGATTCAGTAAAAATTACATGGTTGGCAATGTATGAGCATATCTTCTATCAGGAGTTAGCACTTAATCATCATAAGGCAACTGGCAAAACAAAATGGTACCTCCCAGATCCTGGACCTCAATTCAGTCCAATTATGAAGCCATACTGTTTTGTTTTGTTTAATTCTGTTAGTGAGAATAAAATGGTGAGGGTTCTACTGTGTGTTGCATTTGTTTTGCATAAAAACATGTGCATAACCTGAGGAATAGGAGTAAGCACATAAGCAGAGAGTTCCAAGTTTTAGATTCATCCAAATAACTGAAATTATTGATACCTAAGTTATTCCTAACCAAAATTGAAAACTAGGTACTGCATCAGAGCTGAAGTGTATTTTGTTCAATCAGGTTCATTCGTTCAGTAGCAACCCATTTTCATTTTCTACACAACAAAAAGCAAGCACATATCATAAATCAATTGACAGTTGGACACTTTCACTGGCAACCTGTTTCCATTTTCTATACAATAATACAACAAAAGGCAGGCATGTATCATAAATCCACTGATAGTTGGACACATTCACTGGCCAACAGAGAAGAAATGCCCTGCACAACCGTTGTACCTTGTACTGCGTCGTACCAAAATGCCCTGCATCAACGTGATAAATAAATAGAATAAAAAATTACAATGAATGCATGGAGGGTGAGGAGGAGAGGGAGATCACCTGTCAGATGCAAGTTTGGGATGTGGCCGACGGCAGCGGGACAGAGTGGTCTCAGGCAGCAGCAGGTCAGGGACATCACTGGCAACCGCAGCTCATGGAGGTTTTCCAGAACGTTGTCGATGGCGGCTGCAACTCCATGAAGGCGAGGAACATCCCCCCCCCCCCCCCCTGTTGCATATCTGCAGCGAGCTCCACAGAGGCAGGACATGGACGGCAGGTCCTCCACCTCTACCTCCGGTCTGAGCTGCCTCTTGTGGCGTTGTCCGCGACTGGTATGTCGGGGCATGGAGGGAGGCAGAGGGGCGTCGGCAGCCCAGGTCAACAGGAGGCACCATGGCGGGCGTGATGGGAGCGCCCAGCTCCATGTGCTCCGGATGGCGAGGACTAGCACAAGGCAGACGTTCTTGACGCCAACGTCTTGGGCATGGCGGGTGGAGGGGATTGGGTCGGTGGGGGTGTCTGACGGCGAGGGAGTTGGGTGGGTGTGGTGGGGTGGTCGGCCGCTGAGTGGCGAGGTGAGGTGAGCAGCACCAAGCGGCTGCGGCAATGTTAGCAAATTGAGTGGAGAAAGGGGTTTGAGGGAGATATGTGGTGGGAGCGATCTGCAAAAGATGCAAAAAAAAATTGTCAACGCGTAGAATATGATGGGTTCCACGATACGCAAAAGATGCAAAACATATTGTCAGAAAACAAAATTCGGAGTCAAGGAAATTGCATGTTTTTTGTTTATAGTATTTTGCATCAAACACATAGAATATGCTGATTGTATAGAACTCACAAAAAAGAGAGCAGACATGCCTTACCTACGAGATGGCCGTCGTCATACTGGTGGATACCATTTCAACTACCAGTGTGTTGCTGAGGACACCGCTGCCTGCTACTCTTTCGGCTGCGTTAACTAAACTGATAGGAAGCTGTAGTGCAGCGATACACTAAACTCACACAGCTACCAACAATCTTGTCTTCTTTCTTGTCCATGCCAGCTACAACAGCTTGCAGCTGCACTTCCCGCTGACGCCGCTGTTTATGGCTGAGCTGGCCGTGTGTGCCGACCAACACGGTAGCATCACCATCTTGTACCGCCATTGGTCTCTTGCTTCTCAACAGCCGTTAGTTCAGTCTGAACTTTCAACATGGTTCTGCAACAAAACTATAAAATTTATTACTCGGAACTAGGAAAATGTTGCATGAGTGCTCATATAACAGAATAAATGTTGCATTGAGTGGTTTTCTCTAGTAGATTGGTGGACTAATCCACTCAATCATCAGGCTGCGCAAGCATTAGCACTAAGCCGCATACCAACTGCTGTAATTTTTTCTTCCTGTGAGAGTATAACCTCCAAAGCTATTTATTTGGACTTGTTCGTAGTAATGGACCTGAAATTATAATAGAAATTGAAAACTAGGTACTGCATAAGAGCTGAAGTGCATTTTGTTCAATCGGGTTCATTCGGTTAGTAGCAACCCGTTACCATTTTCTATACAACAAAAAGCAAGCCAGTATCAAAAATCATCGACAGTTGGACACATTCACTGGCCAAGAGAGAAGAAACTCTATGCACGGCCATTGTATATTGTACTGCATCGTAGCTAGCTAGTAGTGTCCAGTTGAGTGCATCAACATGATAAACAAAAAGAAGCGAAAGTTACAAGGAATGCATGGAGCGGGAGGACGGGGAGAGGGAGATCACCTGGCAGCTGCAAGTTTGGGACGTGGCTGACAGCGACGGGATGGAGTGGTCTCCGGAAGCATCATGTCTGGTACGTTGCTGGCGGCCACAGCTCGGGAGGTTTTCCAGAATGTCGCTGACAGCAGCTGCGACTACGTGAAGGCGAGGACCATCTCCTCCCCTTGCATCTCTGCAGCGAGCTCCACATAGGCAGGATGCGGACGCCGTGGAGTCCTCCACCTCCAGTGCCAATCTCAGTTGATGCTTGTGTTGTTGCCCGTGATTGGTGCATCGGGGCAGGGAGGGGCGAAGGGGCGCCCCAGCAGCCCAAGTCAACAGGAGGCACCATGGTGGACGTGACGGGGGAGACAGCAGCCAAGTCAACAGGATGAACCATGGCAGACGTGCGCCCAGCTCCAGGCGCTCCGGATGACAAGGACAAGCACCAGATGGAAGTTCTTGACACCGACGTCTTGGGCATGGCAGACGCGCAGGAAGCAGGGGCGGAGGTGATTGGGTGGGTGGTGGTGTGTAACGGTGAGGGAGTCAGGTGGGTGGGGTGGGGTGGCCGGCCGCTGAGTGGGGAGAAGCACTGAGCGGTTGCAGCGGTGTCAGCAAATTGAGTGGACAAAGGGGATTGAAGGAGAGATGTGATGAGACCAATCTGGAAAAGATGCAAAAAAAAGTGAGAAAACAAGAATCTGGATTCAAGGAAATAGCGTGCTATTTGTTTACAGTAGTATTATGCATCAAACACATAGAATGCTGAAATTGTAGAACTCAAAAAAAGAGGAGCCATGCCTTACCTACGAAAGGCTGTCGCTATAGTGGTGGATACCACTTCAACCACCGGCTTGTCGTTGAGGACATTGATTCATGTTGCTCTTTCGGCTGCGTTAACAAAACTGCTAGGAAGTGGAACAATGATGTCTTCTTTCTTGTCCATGCCAGCTCGAGCGGCTTGCAGCTGCATTTCAGATTCTCAATGTCCTCATCCTGCCGCGCCGCTGTTGATGGCCGAACTGGCCGCGTGTTTCGACCAACACGGCGCCAACAACAACACTGTCTTGCACCGCCATTGGTCTTTTGCTTCTAAGCACCCATAGTGCAAAGCTTTGTTCAGTTTGAACTTTCAAAAGGATCCTGCAACAAAACTATAAAATTAAATACTCAGAACTTGAAAAATGTTGCATGAATTCTCACAACAGAATAAAGGGAATAGAAAGAGTAGTTACTTTCATGGAGTTAGTGGATGATGATGGATCCAATAAAGCCGTATCTAGCAGCAATGGATAGCACCAGCAATGAATCAGCTTTGCACAAAGTGGATATATGACTCTGACAATAGTAATCTTGTCAGGCACACTCACACCAGAGAAGCATCTCAGATCATCAAAGACCAAGCACAGCTTTTAAAAAATCATGTCCGGCCTGATCCGGTAGCCAAGCCACCCTCCAGGCCACATCACGGACATACTCCTCCTGTTCCTCTACCTTAAGACACATGCGGAATGCAGATGGAAAGGCATTAGTAAGATCTAAGGACTCATAATAGGACGATAAATAAGATTACAAAAGACTTGGTGTTGGTGCAGTACCTTACCATATTGAAAACTTGAACCCTCGCGGTAGAATTCAGGGTCACTTTCTTTTCCTCTATTGTATGCATCCATTCTTGATCCTCTTCTTATACAAGGTTATGTGGTAAGAAACTTCAAGCAAGAAGAACCTTGTTAGAAAGCATGCAAGTACATGCCTATATTCCTCATGTGTACACTTATGGAAAATGCTATACTATAGGTATTGTTACCTAGATAGGATATTAGGATATTAACATCAGCTTTATCACAAATTAATTATGCAACTCGGCACCTTGCAAGTCCTATCATTCAGTGTTAACAAACATGGAAAACACTCTAAACTTCTAATCCAATGTAAGAAGCTATATGTAAGAACGATAGGAAGCTGTACTACATGAATTCAGTCCCTGCCTTTCTGTAAAAAATTCTTCATGTATATTGCCAATTTTCTTCATTTATCACAAGAAGGCGAGAAACATAGCAGAAATGATGAAGAGATACATGCTACTGAACATTACTCGCAAAAATAGCATAGAGATGATGAATAGCAAGTTACCTTTGCAGCTGCTGCTGCACTCCAAGAGTGAACGTGTAAAGAGGGTGGGTCTCGTGGCTTCCTTCTCAAACCAGATGGCCTATGGTGGTCGACTTGCTAGAGTCAACATGGCAAATGACCATGATGTTAATGTGCGTCTTCTCCTTGCCTATGGCTGATCTGTTTAGTTGTCAAACTGCAGGAACAAATTAGAGCTGTTAAAAACAAGAGATTAACAGAATCGGATAAATGAGCACCTATGACAAGACATTCACTGTATGCCAATCATAGTAAAATCGAATCAGTTCCAAGAATCAAATTCTGAAATCAGTATCCGAAGCCACCAAAAGGAATATGGGGGGAGTCAACCAAGGCTTAGAGATAAAACTCATTATTTTTATTGAATTTTGAAATACTAAGTTGATTAGTTTTGAACACTTGACAAAATCACCACCGATAAAATATATGATAAGAAGTAAGACAAAATGATGGACTGCACAAGTAATTAGAATGAGGCAAACAAGAGATATATAATTGGCAATGCGATATATTCCTTAAAACAAACATAATAAGCATTCTATGGTGTAATGCAGATCAAGAGTCAACCATCATGTCATATTGTACTGCATCCTTCTTTTCTCTCTTGTTCCGAGTGCTATTGCAAAAAATAATTAAGTGGTTTTCTCTAGTAGATTGGTGGACTAATACACGCAAGCCTCACACCGCGCAAGCATTAGCACTAAGCCCCATACCTGTATTTTTCCTTCCAGTATTTGGACATGTTAGCAGTAAGGGAGCTGAAATTGTAACCAAAATTAAAAAGTAGGGTACTGCATAAGAGCTGAAGTGCATTTTATTCAATCAGGTTCATTCGTTCAGTAGCAAACCGTTTCCATTTTCTATAAAACAAAAAGCAAGCTATTATCATAAATCCACCGACAGTTGGTCACATTCACTGGCCAACAGAGAAAAAATGCCATGCACGGACATGGTACATTGTACTGCATCGTAGCTAGTAGTTTCCAGTTGAGTGCATCAACATGATAAATAAATAGAAACGAAAATTACAAGGCATGCATGAAGGGGGGAGGAGGAGAGGGAGATCACCTGGCAGCTGGAAGTTTGGGATGTGGCCGACGGCGGTGTGACGGAGTGGTCTCCAGCAGCATCAGGTCGGGGACTTCGCTGGCGGCCGCACCTCGGGGAGGTTTTCCAGAATGTCGCCGATGCCGGCTGCAGCTCAATGAAGGCGAGGACCATCTCCTCCACCTTGCATCTCTGCAGCGATCTCAAGAGAGGCAAGATGCAGACGCCGTGGAGGAGGTCCTTCACCACCAGCGTCGGTCTCGGCTGCTCCTTGTGTCATTGCCTGCAATTGGTGCATTGGGGCATGGAGGGGTGAAGGGGCGCCGTCAGCCAAGGTCAACAGAAGGCACCATAGCGGGCGTGACAGGGGCGCCCATCTCAGGCGCTCCGGATGGCGAGGACCAGCACTAGGTGGAGGTTCTTGACGCCGACGTCTTGGGCATGGCGGACGCGCGGGAACCTAGGGCCAGAGGGGATTGGGTGGGTGGGGGTGTCTGGCGGCGAGGGAGTAGGGTGGGTGTGGTGGGGTGGCCTGCCGCTGAGCGGCAAGGTGGGACGAGCAGCGGGGAGCAGCATCGAGAGGCTGCATCGGTGTAAGCTAGTTGAGTGGAGAAAGGGGATTGAGGGAAAGATGCCGTTGGAGCAATCTGCAAAAGATGCAAAAAAGAAGTCAGAAAACAACATTCCGGAGTCAGGGAAATTGCATGATATTTATTTACAGTAATATTTTGCATCAAACGCAAGGAATATGCTGAAATTGTAGAACTCAAAAAAAAAAAGAGGAGCCAGGCGTTACCTACGAGAAGACCATTGTCATAGTTGTGGATAGCACTTCAACTAACGGCGTGTCGCTGAGGACACCGCTGCCTGCTGCTCTTGCGGCTGCGTTAACTAAACTGCTAGGAAGCTCTAGTGCAGAGATACATTCAACTCACACAGCTACCAACAATGTTTTCTTCTTTCTTGTCCATGCCAGATCCAGCGGCTAGCAGCAGTACTTCACATTCTAGACGTCCTCATCCCGCCGACGCCGCTGACCGAGCTGGCCACGTGTTTCCACCAACACAGAGGCAGCAGCAGCAACACTGTCTTGTACCACCATTGGTCTCTTGCTTCTCAGCACCCATGGTACAAAGCTTTTTTCAGTTTGAACTTTCAACAGGATCCTGCAACAAAACTATAAACTTTAGTACTCAGAACTTGGAAAATGTTGCATGAGTGCTCATAACTATAACAGAATAAAGGGAAAAGAAAGAGCAGTTACTTTCATGGAGTTAGGATGTGTTCGGTTTCGGGATATGGTGGAATGGAATGGAATCAAGTCGTTCCTCACGGCGATTCCTGCGTTCGGTTCTGGGATGGAACGGAACCAACACGTCCCTCAAAAGCGAATATTCCTTGTAGATCCGGAACGAGCCCGTCCGGCCGAATCGGTCGAACGAAGTGGAACGGGCTCTGTCATCGGGGCTAATCGCGCTTATCTCTCTCCCCTCGATCTCCCTCGACCGGCCTGAGCGCGGCGGACGGAGCAACGCCGGCGGCGGACGGAGCAGGGCGGACGCGGACGGAGCATGGCGCCCTCCCTCGAGCTCCTGCGCGCCGGCGAGCCGCCCCTCCTCAGCCTCCTTGAGGTCGCCCCGCCGCCACGCCTGCTCCGACGGGCGCGGGCGGGCGGAGGTCGGCCGGGCGCGGGCGGGCCAAAGGTTGGCGGGCGCGGCGCGGAGGTCGCCGGGGCGCGGAGGTCGCCGGGCCGCGGAGGTCGCCGGACGCGGCGCGGAGCTCGGCCGGGCGCAGCGGAGGTCGCCGGGCGTGGAGGTCGCCGGGCGCAGAGGTCGCCGTGCGCGGCGCGGAGCTCGCCGGGCGCGGAGCTCGCCGGCGCGGGCGGAGGTCACCGGGGCGCGGAGCTCGCCGGGCGCGGGCGGAGGTCACCGGGGCGCGGAGCTCGCCGGGCGCGGGCGGAGGTCACCAGGCGCGGAGCTCACCGCGCGGAGGTCCTCTCCCGTGGTTTGGGAAATAATTAGGGTCAAAATTGGATATTTAGACTAATTAGGTTCTAATTAATTGGCTATTTAGACTAATTAGAGTCCATTCCATTCCACAGCTTCTGAAATCAACCGAACACCCAGATGGAATGGAATGGAATGGGATGGAATGGAATGGAACGGAACCATTCCATTCCATTCCACCACATCCCGAAACCGAACACATCCTTAGTGGACGATGCTGGATCTAACAAAGCAAGGTCCTCAATGTGTTCCTCCTCCAAGTCCTGGAATGGAAAGTGTTAGTTGACAATATTCAAAAATTGAAAACTAGAAAGACCTTCAGAAATTTGTAAACATTACAAATTTTCTATTAAGGTATATTAAAATAGAAGCAAAAGAAGGCATTAGATGTAAATCATATGAGCCTACACGGATATATATCAAAACAAAAGAAGGTAAAGGTTGCATAACAGATTCCAACTTCCTAAGCCTTGTACTCGCACTCATTATCATAAGACCTTGAGTTATTTGTTTGTTTTGAAACAAGAGATGGTACTAAAACTACAATCCTACAAAGATAATAGTATCAAATTGTGTTGACTTTGAATTATACGAGCTTACATGTATATGCTTGAAATCAGCACAAATTAAAGATAAGCAGATTTTTACAAGATGCAACAGTTCTGCAACCCATTTCCATTTTCTATACAATAAAGAGCAAGCCAGTATCATAAATCCATCGACATATCGACGCATTCACTGGCCAACTGAGAAGAAACGAGTAGCAACCCATTTCCATTTTCTATACAACAAAGAGCAAGCCAGTATCATAAATCCATCGACATATGGACGCACTCACTGGCCAGCAGAGAAGAAACGCCATGCACGACCATTGTACATTGTACTGCGTCGTAGCTAGCAGTGTCCAGTTGAGTGCATCAACATGATAAATAAAAAGAAGCGAAAATTAAAAGGAATGCGTGGAGGGGGGAGGAGAGGGAGATCACCTAGCAGCTGCGAGATTGGGATGTGGCCAACGGCGGCGGGACAGTGGTCACCGACGCAGCAAGTCGGGGACATTGCTAGCGACCGCAGCTCGGGAGGTTTTCCGAGAAGGTCACCGATGGTGGCTGCAACTCCATGAAGGCGAGGACCATCTCCTCCCCCTTGCATCTTTGCAGTGAGCTCAGGACACGGACGATGCGGAGGAGGTCCTCAACCTCCAGCGCTGGTCTTGGCTGCTGCTTGTGTAATTGCCTGCGATTGGTGCATCGGGGCAGGGAGGGAGGCGGAGGAGAAACATCAGCGCAGGTCAACAGGAGGCACCATGGAGGGCGAGGCGGGCGCCCAGCTCCGGGTGCTCCGGATGGCGAGGACCAGCACAAGGCAGAGGTTCTTGAAGCTGACGTCTTGGGCATGGCGGACGCGCCGAAATCAGCAGCGGAGGGGATTGGGTGGGCGGGGGGTGTCTGGCGGCGAGGGAGTTGGGTGGGTGTGGTTGGGTGTGGTTGGGTGCCCGGCAGCTGAGCAGCGAGGTGGGGTGAGAAGCAGGGAGTAGCACCAAGCGGCTGCGGCGATGTCAGCAAATTGACTGGAGAAAGGGGATTGAGAGATGCGGTGGGAGCGATCTGCAAAAGATGCAAAAAATTCAGAAAACAACAATCTGGAGTCAAGGAAATTGCATGCTATAATATATTTACAGTAATATTTTGCATCAAACGCATGGAATATGCTGAAATTGTAGAACTTAAAAAAAAGAGGAGCCAGGCCTTACCTACGAGAAGGCCGTTGTCATATTGGTGGATACCACTTCAACTACCGGTGCATCGCTAAGGACACCGCTGCCTGCTGCTCTTGTGGCTGCATTAACTAAACTGCTACGAAGCTCTAGTGCAGAGATACATTCAACTCACACAGCTACCAACAATGTTGTCTTCTTTCTTGTCAATGCCAGCTCCAGCGGCTTGTAGCTGCACTTCACATTCTCGACATCCTCATCCCGCCGACGCTGCTGACCGAGCTGGCCACGTGTTCCGACCAACACAGCGGCAGCAGCAGCAACACTGTCTTTTACCACCATTGGTCTCTTGCTTCTCAGCACCCATGGTGAAAAGCTTTGTTCACTTTGAACTTTCAACAGGATCCTGCAACAAAACTATAAACTTTAGTGCGGAACTTGGAAAATGCTGCATGAGTTCTCATAAATCATAACAGAATAAAGGGAATAAAGAGCAATTACTTTCATGGAGTTAGTGGACGATGATGGATCTAACAAAGCAAGGTCCTCAATGTGTTCCTCCTCCAAGTCCTGCAATAGAAAGTGTTTGTTGAAAATATTAAAAATTCAAAACTAGAAAGACCTTCAGAAATTTGTGCACATTACAAAATTTTCTATTAAGATATATTAAAACAGAAGCAAAAAAAATCGTTAGATGTAGATCATATGAGCCTACACGGATATATTTCAAAACAAAAGAAAGTAATGTTGCAGAACAGATTCGGACTTCCTACGCATTAAAGATAACCAGTTTTTTACAAGATGCAAGAGTTCTGCATTTTCCGTGCTCCTATATTAGCATTGCTTGTCTGCTTGCTTTGAAACAAGTGAGATGGTAAAACTAGGTAAGCACATCGATTCAGCAACCGTGAACAGCACAGAGATTTTTTTTTTCTTCAGAGACGCTATCAAGTGAGAAACAAGACCATTGATGTAAAAAAGTCAGTATTTAGGTTGACATGCATAGGAGGTATTCAGTAGCAAGAACAGGAGGAATGCCTTATTATTATCTTCCTTGGAATGAAATCGAGTATCTATTTTATCATATAAAAGTAAACCCACCAAACTGCAAGATCACTACCTATATATTGCCAACTTGGCTCCTCCTTCAAGATCATCACTACCTAGCAAACATCTACACACATATCCCTCATATGCAAATGCACCGTCGGGACCAATAAGAGCCCGCTCATCTCCCTATTCCCAGTGGAGACACACACACACACGCAGATCTGAATCAACTCCGGCGATAGTGAGGTTTCAGGCAGAGGAAATAGAGAGGAGAAGTACGCATTCGAATGTAATGACAACACCGGCGCTGAATTACTATTTGCTTATCAGTATGCACACAAAAGAACAACGCATGGGACCATGCATATACATCATCACTTTGTTAATCATTGGCAATTCACACATTTTCCTTGAATCAGGACATGTGTTCCAGAAACTTTTTTGTCTAGTACAAACATGCAGGGACAAGTAATGCTGCTATCATCACACAGGCTACCCAAATCTGAAGAAGAAAATGGCAAGTGCACGGAGAGTACGTAGTGAGGGACCTCACCGGGAAGCTGCAAGTTGGGGAGGTGGCCGACGGCAGACGGACGGAGTGGTCTCCGGCAGCCGCGGATCGGGGACGTCGCCGGCGGCCGCAGGTCGGGGAGGTTGTACAGGAGGTCGCCAGCGGCTGCATCTCCAAGAAGGCGACCACCATCTCCTCCTCCTTGTCTCCCCGGGGCGAGCCACGGTGGCGGGACACGGACGCTATGGAGGAGGTTTTCCACCTCTAACTAACGCCGGCCTCTGTTGTTGCTGCTGCAGCAGCTTGGGCCTCGCCCACGACTGCTGCTGTGTCGAGGCAGGGTGCGAGGGAGGTGGAGGGAGACATGGCGGCCGTCGCCCACGACTGCAGCGTCGACGGGAGGCGCCACGACGGGGGCGCCCAGCTCCAGGCGCGCTCCAGATGGCGACGACCTTGAAGCCGGCGTCTAGGGGAATCAGGGGAGGCGGAGGGGCTGTCCGGCGGCGACGCCGGCGAGGGAGTTGGTTGGGGTGGCCGGCGAGGGAGTTGGGTGGAGTGGAGAAATTAAAGCACGGGATTTGCGTTTTGGCACTGGAGTTTTTTTTACAACTTTAATTGCGTCCTCTTTTTACTGCCCAATCAAAGCAAATTGCATCCTTGTTTATAGGGATTACTAAAACTATGAACTGTTCACAAATTAATCGGTGGGATTTTGTTATAGTTACCGTGATTTGCTCGGGAAATGATGGCGATGTTTATGGACGATTTGCTAGGTTCTCCTCGGGAAAGAGACGGTCGTCCAGCGCTGGATTTGGTACAACTTTTATTGCTCCCCCTTTTTACTGCCCAATCAAAACAAATTTTACAGGGATTATTTACTACTCTGTAAATTTTATAGGGATTACTACTCCGCAAATTTTACAGGGATTAATTATCACTCCGTAAAACTAGGAACTGCATCACAAATTTAATTAATCGGGGGGATTTGTTATACTCACCACAAAATTACGATTGGCTTAGTTTTTGGTAAGAAAATAATGATGAAGATTAAAGGAGGAGCATCTTCCTATGCGGTGCATTAAATCCATGGTTGATTTTCCGGACGATGCTCAACAACCGTGGCGTTTAAAAATGTACATTGACAATGACATGGCTAACTACACTCTTGCACTATGTAGTAGTATGTTGAATTAAGCAAACTATTTCTTCATCTACTTTGTGATGCTGTGATCTGGACCTACAAGCTATATATGCAGCTCCAAGCAAACATCTCAAATTTGATCTATATATACCCGGAGAATCAAAACAAAATTCAAGGAATACACCATAGATAGGGACCCTACGACGGATGCAGCTCCGCCCCTCCTGACCCTTGGTTCGCTTGGCTTCCTTGCTAGGCTAGCTCGTTGTAGCTCGGTCTGCCACAGCAGAGGGCCGACACGAGCATGGAAGGGGGCGGTGTGGATGCTCTCGCAAGCCCCTCGTTTGTGGGTTGGTTAAATTTGTTGAGTTCACGTCACCGGTCCATGACATGGAGCATCAAGGCCATCGGTTCGTTGCTGCTTTGGACTACCTAAATCTTCCGCTCGGCCCAAATCCAAAATTTCCGCTCCAAAATCAGTTTTCCATCGTGGACTTGAGTACTTACACGCGTAAATGTCTCAATGCCAAAACAAAAATGACTTGCATGTAGCTTCTCAAGTGTGTATAGACACATCATGATGCCTACCCAATCGATAAAATTAAATGACCAAGCTCTTTTACGCATGTCTAAACCATTCTATGTTTTTTTTCATTCACAGAGAGCATGCATCAACTACACACCTACACTGCACTCCATGTATATGGAGAAACTCTCTAGTGCCTACATCAGTTGCATCCTCGGACTAAACACGTATGGCATCGACAACGACTAAATGTCGCATCATCCACCATTGACGGACTTAACTCACCCTAGCTAACACAACCACGTACACCCTGTGTCCCCAACAAGGCAATAACAACCAATATCATGTCCTCGATGGACATGGTGGCACCCCATCCTCGACGGAATACACCGTCGGGAAGCGACTAGACGTACTAGGGCACAAGCAAGGGACCAATTGGAAGGGAGGGTCATAAGAGGTCAGACTGGTCGGCCGTGGTTACGACGTCCGACAAGTAGAGATGAATCAGTAAGATCTAGACAAAGGTACACGTCTCACAAAACTAAGAGCCTTGAGTCGAAATACAAAGCTCTAGAGGCAAGGTCCGCTAAGAACCTCGTGGCGCCGAAGACATGAAGACCACCGGAAGAACATAGGGGGACTAGTTAGGCACCGATAGTGTCTCTCCCATGATCAGAAAGCATGTGATAGAGAAGACTACCTAGTGACACCAAGGTCTCGCGGGAGTAGAGGGGGCTCGATCTAGGGCATGGGCAAAGACCATGCACATGTGGGTTTTTCCCCACCATAATCCCTTTGTCTAGTGTGTAGAATCTCGGACACTCGACAAAGCTCTTTTTTGTACATATATTTAGTCCCATACCTAACCCCAAGACCTAAACTACACATCTTACCCTAGACACAAACTTTAGACCCTAACCCTAGAATTGAACCCGTCACATAACATTAGATCTAAAGTCTAGACCTAAACATCATGGGTCATGGCAAAAACAAGTCCATCATCACATATAAGTCATCATGGGCCCGTATGAAGGACTTGTAATTTTTTTTTGCTTCTAGCATCTCATTATTTTTTCCAATTGGATTGTGATGTTACTGATTCTAACGTGATGACCGAGCAAAGTGAAATGGGTAAATGACCACTAGGACGAGCGAATAGACGACTAGATTCTAACGAGATGACAGTCCTTGAACCGCGGTCGCCGCCTAGATGCGTTTACAGAGGTTATACTAGCTCTACCAATATATTATTTTGGCCGTGAAATGGAAAACTGATAATAAAAATATGATCAACTGCTAGTAAATATATTATTTGTTCAAATAGTACGGAATTTTCATCCAACCAATGTGAAAATACGAGGATGCCAACATATAAAATGGAGTCTCATAACTAAACTACACCGACATTGGTCTCCTTCCACTTCCCGCCTTCGACCTCGAGCACCTAGTTACGTACCGACATTGGTCTCCTCAGATTCTTTGAGCACAACCATCAATCACCTGTACAAACAGCCTTGGTGTGTCCACCACTATGGTGATCTGACCCTTATAGTAGATTTTGTACTCGATGATGTGATTACGCGAGGGCGTTGCCGGCCTATAGACATTTTCACCCATGACGAAGGCCGGGGCATGTTCATCAGGACCGTGAACATCATGGCGGCAGGGTTCGGGTAGGGATAAAAAAATAACAATCTTGTGGTAGAGAGCAAGCGGCGCATACCCTCTTCAACCTCCCGGCGTTGGCCGGGGACAGTCCACCGACGGAGTCGTAATGCGAAACTAGAGCCGCTGCTATTCGTTAAAAAGCGGGAAATGATGGCGATGATCTACCGGTCACAGATGGCGTACGAGGAGGAGGATGAATAGGAACCACGTAGCTATTAAGTACATTTGTTCGCTAAATGGATTGTGCACATCGGTAGTATTGGATGTCATCTATAGCTAGTTAGCACGTAGTAGTACTACTACGTGAGATGCATGCAAATTGTCCTAGTAACATCCATGTATAAGTAAGTATCTTGCATGTCAACATGTAAGGAAACACATGAATAAGTAGCGAGGAGCCAAAGAGGCCAGAATTAATTAGCATTATGCCACGTCTCATGAATCAAGAAGGCGTCGCCGCTCCATCCAAGACCCGCCACGCAAATCTTGCCGGCACTGGATTTGGTACAACTTTAATTGCGTCCCCTTTCTACTGCCCAATCAAAGCAAATTGCATACGGTAGCTCTTCCTTGTTTACAGGGATTACTATTAATTATCACTCCCTAAAAGTAGAAACTGCATCACAAATTTAATTAATCGGTGGGATTTGTTATACTACCGTGATTTGCTCTAACCAACCCACCACAAAATTACGATTGGCTTAGTTTTGGGGTGGGTCCGCGCGAGCATGGTAATTCCAAAGAAAATAATGATGATGATTAAAGATGGAGCACCTCCCTACACGACAGCAGTGGCGTATAAAAGTGTACATTGGCAAAGACATGGCTAACTACACTCTTGCACTACATTCTACATAGGAGTATGTTGAATCAAGCAAACTATTTTTTCATATACTTTCTGATGCCATGATCTGGACCTACAAACTATATGCAGCTCCAAGCAAACATCTCAAATTTGATCTATATATACCCGGAGAAACAAAACAAAATTCGAGGAAATAACCCATAGACGGGGACGTACGACGGATGCAGCTCCGCCCTTCCCCACCTTGGTTCGCTTGGCTTTCTTGCTAGGCTAGCTCGTTGTGGCTCGGTCTGCCACAACAGAGGGCCGGCACGAGCATGACAGGGGGCGGTATGGATGCTCCCGCAAGCCCCTCGTTTGTGGGGTGCTCATCGCTCGCCAGGGGGGAGGGGAAATGGAAGCAGCCTCCCTGCCAATGGCGGGAGGCATGCCGCCAACGCTAGACCGATGGGAACAGAGAGGTGGCATGCCTACCCAATCGATAAAATTAAATGACCATACATGCATGTAGCTCTTTTACGCATGTCTAAACCATTCTATGTTTTTTTTTCATTCACAGAGTATACAAGAACTACACACCTGCACTGCACTCCATGTATATGGAGAAACTCTCTATGCCTACATCAGTTGCATCCTCGACTAACACACGTATGGCACTGACAACGACCAAATGTCACATCCTCCACCATTGACGGACTTAACTCACCCTAGCTAACACAACCACGTACACCCCGTGTCCCCGACAAGGCAATAACAACCAATCTCATGTCCTCAATGGACATGGTGGCACCCCAACCTCGACGAAGTACACCATCGGGAAGCGACTAGACGTACTAGGGCACAACCAAGGAGATAAATTGGAAGGGATGGTCGTAAGAGGTCAGACTCGTCGGTTGTGGTTACGACGTCGGACAAGTAGAGATGAATCGATAAGATCTAGAAAAAAGGTACAAGTCTCACAAAATTGAGAGCCTAGAGTAGAAATACAAAGCTCTAGAGGCAAGCCCCGCTAAGAACCTCGTGGCTCCGAAGACATGAAGACCACCGGAAGAACATAGGGGGCCTGGTTAGGCACCGAGAGCATCTCTCCCATGATCGGAAGACATATGATAGACAAGACTACCTAGTGACACCAAGATCTCGCGGGGGTACATAGGCAAAGACAAGACATGTGTGGGTTTTTTGCCCACCATAATCCCTTTGTCTAGCATGTAGAATCTCGGACACTCAACAAAGCTCTTTTATATACATATATTTAGTCCCATACCTAACCCCAAGACCTAAACTCTACATCTTACCGGCCCTAGACACAAACTTTAGACCCAAACCCTACAATTGAACCCTTCGCATAACATTAGATCTGAAGTCTAGACCTAAACATCATGGCTCGTGGCCTTGCCAAAAACAAGTCCACCATCACATATAAGTCATCACGGGCCCGCATGAAGAACTTGTAAATATTTTTGCTTCTGGCATCTCAACTTTTTGCAATTGGATTTTCGATGCTACTGAGATTCTAACGTGACGACCGAGCGTGAAATGAGCAAATGATTACGCGGATGAGCAAACATCTCAAGAAGTTTACAAACGACCGGATTCTAACGAGATGAACGTCCGCGAAATGGGGTTAATGAGCACGAGTACGAGCGAACATCTCAGTAAGTTAGCAGGCGACCAAATTCTAACAAGATGATTGCTCATGAACCACGGTCACCGCCTAGATACGTTTACTGAGGTTTGACTAGCTCTATCAATATAATTTTTTGGCGGTGGAATGGAAAACTGATAATAAAAAATGATCAACTGATAGTAAGCATATTATTAGTTCAAATAGTAATTTCCATCCAACCAATGTGAAAATATGATGACGCCGACACATAAAATGGAGTCTCACCTATGCAAACTAACTAAACTACATGTTAATGGACCGGCATTGGTCTCCTTCCACTTCCCGTCTTCGACTTCGAGCACCTAGTTACGGACCGACATTGGTCTTCTCGGATTCTTTGAGCACAACCATCAAACACATGTACAACAACCTTGGCGTGTCCACCACTATGGTGAACCGGCCCTTATAGTAGACTTTGTACTCGATGATGTCATTCCGCAAGGGTGTTGCCAACCTACACACAAATTCGCCCATGAAGAAGGACGCGGCATGGACATGGGAACCCTGAACAATATGGCGGTGGGGTTCGGGGAGGAATCAAAAAGGACGATCTTGCGGTAGAGAGCAAGCGACGCATCACCTCGGCGACATCTTCATCTTCGTGCAGTTCTGCTGATGGCGAGGATGAGCCACTTACGGAGGCATAGTGTGAAAATGGTGGCGTTGTTTAGGGGCGTGTGCAGCTCGTCGATCGGTGCCGCGGTTATGACTTGTATCCGGGTGCGGCCATTGGCGGCGATGATCTTAGACGGCGGCAAAGAAGGAAGACGACGGGCAAAGTAGATGTACTTGCGTTTACTTGCGTTGGCTAAGTGGATTGTGTCTACACTGGTATAGCACGTGAGAATGTGAGATGCATGCAAATTTGTCCTAGTTAATTCAGAGACATGTATAATCACGTTGCATGTCTACATCGAACGCAACGACTGATGAGTATCGAGGAGGCCAGCTTAGCTTGATTAGTTATTAGCAGTAAGTATAGCACGTCACAATCTCGCGAATCAAGGAGGCGTTGACGGCCAATCAGATTCCTTTGTTGACGAAAACACAAAACAGCAGCAAAACAAAACACTCCCGAAATCGAAACGCACGCAAATCTCGCCCAGTTTTCTCTGTGTCTCCCGGACCCGACTCACCGCTCCATCGATCTCGCCCAGTTCTCTCTCCATCTCGCCGGCGTCCGCCCCTTCTCCATCACCAGATGGACGCCGTCCGCCACGGCTCCTTCTATCCGCAACCTCGCCACAGCTCTGCCTCTCCAGCCTCGCCGGCTGCCGGCCGCCCCGACCTCCTCACCGTCCGGCGCCGCCCCCTGCCGACGCGCCCCCAATCGAGCCTAAAACCGCGCCGCCGTGAAACCCTCAGTGGGCGTCGAGGAAGCCGCGGGCCAGGCCACGCGCGGAACCTCCCCCCCCTGCTCTTCCCCCTCCCCGTCCTCGCCGCCGCCGCTCCGTCCCCATGCGCGCGTGTCCTTCACCGCCGCTTCCTCACACGTCTGGAGGTTGTGGCCCTGCGGGTGGAGATGTCCAGCGGCGTCGCTACGTCGACCACCGCGGTTGCTGCTGGAGGTATGAGTCGCGCCCCAATCCCCCTGCCCCCAATCCGCTTCTCCACATTCTGAAAAAAAAAATCACTTCTTTCTTGTGCAGGCAGCCGGAGGAGCGAGGCGGGACGCGCTGCTGATGGTCGCCGCCGTGCGCGGGGTGCAGTGGTAGGACGACGTACCTAGGTGAGACTAATTCGTCAATCTGCTCCGCCGATTTGTAGCTGCAGTATCTTTTTTCTTTTTTGAATCGAATCAATGCTATATTGGCTGTCACGTTTTGGCTGCACATAGATGCAAATCACGTATGTGTGAACATTCTGTACATGTATACCTTTGAGCAATTGAGAATGGAAATTTGGTTGCTGTGGCCTCATGCTAATTAGTATATTAATCATGCTAGTATATATTGGGTTTGTAGCTGCAGGGAAAAAATTCGGTGAAGAAATGCGATTACTTGTCACGTTTTTTGTTTCACATCGATGCAGATAAGTGCTATGTGAACCTTCTGTACATTTCTAGTTTGCGAAATTGAGAAAGGACGACTGGTCGCTAATGGTTTCCTTCTTGTTACTATATTAACCGTGTAATTTTTGGGAAGAGCAAATGCAAATTGTTGGCACACGTTCAGTTGCATATAGATGCAAATCAGTTCTATGTGAACCTTCTTTACATGTATAGTTTGAGCAATTTAGAAAGGACGGTTAGTTGCTATGGTCTGTTCTGATTAGTATATTAACCATGTAGTTTTTGGTATGTTCAGACTTAATGTGTATGCATACCTTAAGAGTTCATCCACCTGTAGTTCTTGTAATTGGTTTGACACCATTTAGTGAAATAAAACTAGCTTTTTGGAGAGTGAATTCTGTATGTTTTTTCTAATGAACACGCTTTGGCTTGTCTATTTTTTTTTTCGTGGCCAGGGTGAGGGATATCGCACCATCTGTCACACGAGTTCCGCAGCGGCGGATGCGGCGGACTGTTGATGATGCTGCGGTGGCTGCCGCCGGCCCCCAGCTACTCCTCGTGGAAGATCAGGGCTTCCTGGAGCATGAGATGTCCAGGTTGCATGGGGTCCAGGCAATCTCATTATTTCTAGCGTCTCATGGCCGTGTTTGCATGTTTTGCAAGCCATGCCCTGGTTTTTTTTTGGTTTTTTTACTGCAGTTGGTAAACTGTGTTGGTAGCAGTGCTATCTTCCTGTAGCTGTTGTGCTATTTCTGAAGTTGTTTGGTTTCCTGAAATATTTTGCTATTGTTTCTTGAAGTTGAAGAAATTTTGTTGCTGTTATGATCTGGTGATGTGGAGGTAATAGAACCTCATCACCTAGTTCTCTTTCAAGTATTTGCTATCTTATTCTTGTGCTGATGAGATACTTCTCTTTTCTTCTGCAAAGCAAGTGTTGATGGAGTAGTACAGTAACCACAAGCATTTGATTCATCATGATTTGTTTCGTGTAGTTGATCATGTCCTGATGCACTTTTCTTATATTTTGTTTGCAGTAGTGTTGTTTTCTTGATTTAACGTGTTTAAATAGTTGATCAGCGTGCAAGTATTTTTTTTTGGAGTAGTTCCATGGGTAGCACAGAAGCAAGAATCTGATTCGTGACCATTCTTTTAATTACGAGCTCTAGTATATAAAGGCTGTTAACTTTCTATGGTCTGCTTCATTTGAGTGTACTAATCATGCAACTTTTGATGTTAAGAGTGTTGTCCATATCTACACCTAATTAGTTACATAATACTTAATGGTAGTTTCCTAACATAATTTCTTACTCTAAATTCTGTGTTGTTTTCCATGATCTGTGTATGTAGTGATGTAGTGCTGCCCATGCATTGTTTACTAGGAATTCTCTGTCTGTTTTGTCCATAACCTAGCTGGCCATGTATTTTTTACAATAATGTTCTTGACCATACTCCTTTGTTTATTTCAGCAAGGCCTTGGGGTCTAGTGCTTCCATGAGGTGCCCAGGTTCCCACGGTTCAGGCACGAAAGTGACTATCCATGTGGTGTTAAGAAAATTATCTTAATGTTTATGTGTTTATGCAACTCTGCCTGGCTGGAATCTGTGGTGTTATGAGTACAATTTAGTCTTAGCATGTATGATGCGATTATGTTGAGAAAGGTAGTGTGGTGTGTGTGTGTTGTAACATTCTAGTATCTTGATTATTTATTTTGGTATTGTGCGTGCATATCTTTTACTTTTGGGCTTGCCTAAAATTCTTTGGGCATGAATTCTGTATGTTTTTTTTGTAATGAAAACGCTTTGGCTTGTCTAATTTTTTTTTTCGTGGCCAGGGTGAGGGGATATCGCACCATCTGTCACATGAGTTCCACAACGGTGGATGTGGCGGACTGTTGATGTTGCCGCAGAGGCTGCCGCCGCCCCCCAACTACTCGTGGAAGACCAGGGCTTCCTGGAGCATGAGATGTCCAGGTTGTATGGGGTCCAGGCAATCCCATTCTTTCTAGCGTCTCATGGCCGTGTTTGCGTGTTTTGGTATGGTTACTGCAGTTGGTTGGTACCATTGCTATATCTACCTGTAGCTGTTGTGCTATTTCTGAAGTTGCTTTGTTTCCTGAATTATTTTGCTATTGTTTCTTGAAGTTGAGGAAATTTTGTTGCTGTTATGACCTGGTGATGTGGAGGTAATAGAACCTCCTCACATAGTTCCCTTTGAAGTATTTGCTGTATATCTTATTCTTGTGTTGGTGAGATGCTTTTCTTTTCTTCTGCAAAGCGAGTGTTGATGGAGTAGTACAGCAGCCACAAGCATTTGATTCATTATGATTTTTTCGCGTAGTTGATCATGCCCTGATGCCATTTTTTTGTATTTTATTTGGAAGAGTGTTGTTTTCTTTATTTAACATGTTTAAATAGCTGATCAACGTGCTAGTAGTTTTTTTTGGAGTAGTTCCATGATTACTACAGAAGCAAGAATCTGATTTGTGACCATTCTTAAGAGCTTTAGTAGTATATATAAAGGCTATTAACTGCTATGGTCTGCTTCATTTGTGTGTATTAATCATGCAACTTTTGATCCTAAGAGAGATGTCCATATCTGCACCTAATTAGTTACATAAACTGAAATACTTAATGGTAGTTTCCTAACGTAATTGCTTACTCGAAATTCTGTGTTCTTTCCCATGATCTGTATATATGTAGTGCTTAGTGCTGGCCATGTATTGTTTACTAGAAATTCTTTGTCTGTTCTGTCCATTCCAACTAACCTAGCTGGCCATTTATTTTCACAAAACTGTTCTTGACCATACTCCTTTGTTTATTTCAGCAAGGTATCCAAGTCTGGTGCTTCCATGAGGTACCCAGGTTCCCATGGTTCAGGCATGAAAGTGGCTATCCGTTAGCGGGATCAAGTGTTATTATGTGTGTTGTCTCTTAGGTCTGTTTCAAGTGCTATTATGTGTGTTATCTGCTATCTTATTCATGTGCCAATGAGATAATTTTCTTTTCTTTTGCAAAGCGAGTGTTGATTGACCTAAGTGTTGAACTGTTGATGGAGTAGTACATCAGCCACAAGATTTTTATTCATCATGATTTGTTTCATGTAATTGATCATGTCCTCATGCATTGTGCTCATATTTTCTTTGGAGTAATGTTGCTTTCTTATTTTACAATGTTTAAATTGCTGGTCAACGTGCTAGTAATTTTTTTGGAATAGTTCCAAAGTGTATTACAGAAGCAAGAATCCGATTTGTGACCATGTTTACAATTACACAATCTGTTTTATAAAGGCTATTGAATTGCTATGGTGTGTTTTGGATTATCCTTGAGTTTTTATTGAACATGTGGGCTTGGCTTGGTTGACTTGATGAATGTCAAGCTTAACCCCAACTTGTATTCAATGTGGGACGAACCTAGAGGTTTTTTGATCTGAATTTCTTGGTTTGACAAGAAACTCAGAATCAGACCATTTATAGCTCTAGCTTTGGATTATATTTGAATTTATATTGAACCTGTTGTTTGGTTGACTTGATGAAGCTTAAACATGACTTGTATTAAATGTGGGCAGAAACTGGAGCTCTTTGGAGCTGATCTGGACAACTAGTTCAACAAAGTAGCTTAAACCTGACTTGTATTAAATCTGGTTGACTTGATAAATGAGAAATCTGCATCTAATTTGTTTGTGACTTGGAAATCATTTAGTTTTTCCCGGTTTGAGTTGAGTGTGTAGAAAGTAGACAAATTCTCGCCTAGCTTGGAAATGACATCTACATGTACTCTGTATGTTTAGCTTGGAAATTGTTGCCTGACTTGAATGTTCTCTAGCTTTAGAATTGAAGAGTTCTACTAGTTCCTGACCACTTCCCTTTTCTGTGTGTTCCTGTAACTCAGGGGATTTCAAGTTGGTGGGGCTGGTTAGGAGGTATCCATGGCCGCCAGATCTATCCAGTTTGCAGCGGTTGCCTTCGTCTTCGACTTGGTGGGTTTAGGTGAGTGTCAAATTCCTCTCTTATCTCTTCCCATTTAGGGCTCTGGTGGTGTGGTTGTATTGGCGCTGCTTTGGTTTAGTGTTCTGTGATGATCTCCAATGAAAGGTATGTTGTGTAGCTAGGAAATTTGACGGCCTGTGGTGTTTTTATGGCTGGTTTATGTTAGCAGAGCTTGCTTGTACTGATTGGCATTTTGTATTTGCACTGCTTTGGTTTAGTATCTTGTGTTGATCTCCAAGAGGATATATATATCGTGGAGAACGGGTGGATGGCAGCAAGGAACCTGCAGTGCGATGCGTCATCCGATGTGACCTGGAAGAGACAATGAAGGAAGCAGCTGACTTGAGTACATGCCTTGCTCTGTCTGTACGACAACTATCTTTATTCAATCGGGATGTAGTGTAGTGCAGTACCGCCGGCATTTCAGATTCAGAGGAATCTCGTATGGCATCTTGTCCGTGTTGTATGTAACCGACCGTCCTAGGATGGGGTTGCGGATGCATCAGCTTTTGCTTTGCTTTGATGCTGATGGCGGTTGGTTTTTTTTTTTTTTTTTTTTTGTCCCCATTGATTGGATCGAGTTGGGGTTGAATGTGTATGCCAAGCGTGTGTGTTGAATTGAAGTATGGTATTTGCTGTGCAGGTTTGGATGCCAAAATTTTGAGCATGCACTCCCTGGCATTTTGGTCACATAGTTGGGTATATATATTTTGAGCCCTTAAATTAATTGATTATAATTTGCTGGCGCGGAAGAAAAATATACTAGCAAGCTAAGAAGAAGTCAGAGTTGACAGTAGCGGCCAGTTGGGGTGCTGAAGCAGCGGCCGGTGAGTGATGGATCAATGGTTGCGCATTTAAGATTCAGCTATGCTGGGGGTGAAGTAGGTGATCTGGTTTGTTTGATGAGCTTAGCTATTTGTTGAATGTATTAGGCATTGGGTAATAATAATAATGGATTAGGTAGTAAAAACGCTTTTGGTAATTTGTTACCTTTTTTTTTTTTTTGTCTGGAGGAAAAGAAAAACACGTAGAGTGCAGTGCAGGTGGTTGGTACGAAATGGATCGAGGATGAAACATGGCGTTAATCGGGCGCACGTGGAGGCCGATTTGATCCCATATACGCCCCCGCGTCTTTGATATACGTAAAAGACGCGGCGGTTTCTTTTGCAGGGCCTCCTCGCGCGCGAATGATCGGTTGGCCTTTGCGCGCGGAGTTGCAGGCGGAGCGGCTCCTGCGGCTGGCGCTGCCACATGGAGCGGAAGCGGCGGCCGACCATCACGTCCGCAGTTGACTGGAGATCGCTAGAAATCCTGCGGAGCATCCACATTATACTGAAAGGGATGGGGCTTTAGCCCCCATTTTCCACAGAAATTGGAGCATCCACATCCTGAGCCAACCTGGAACCCCATATCTTCTACCCTTATCAAATGACACAGCATAAATTCTGCTTCTTACAATAGGTTGGGCATGCATCGGCCATACACGAGGATGCAGGCCACGCAACCACCCGCTACTACAGGACAAGAGAACGTGCAATGCGATGCTTCTTGTCCAGAAGCGCAGATCGATCGGGATTTCCTCGGCGCGACATCGATCGAATACGGCCAGAACGAGAGTGGAAGAGAGGACAGATGGGTGTTTGGTTGAAAATATGCTTTACCTGCCTGGCTCAACTTACGCCGCCGCCGCCTTCCTGGGATTCATCGCCGGAAAGGAGAGCACCGCCGCCGCCCCTGTAGTGTAGAAGAAAGGAGAGCGCCGCCGTGCATCCTACTAACGGGTCCCGCCCACAGGGTCTTGACTCTAAGATGGGCTTTGCATTCTGGACTTCTAACTAACTTGTGGGCCGCTTCTTTTCTGCATCTGATTCGTTTCCTACGAGAAGTCCACCTGGCTATAAATGAGTGGGAATTAATTTTCTCTTTTGTTACAAAAAAATTACCAGTTTATTAATAATTATTGTAGTAAATAAATATAGAGAGAGACAAAGATCTTTGGAGCACCGAGTGAGCCAAAGACACGCCGTCGTCCACAACCCTCTCTCGCCTAAATCGCCACATGTGCGTTTACGAAAATCTAGCCCCTCAAGATCTCGGGCGTTGTTGGTGTGCCCGCCTCTAGTTCTCAGATCCCACTAGGAATCCAATGATAAAGATCTCGATTTGAAAACCATTCTATGAACAAGGGGGCTTCTATAGATTAACTAGGGTAAGAAAACCAGGGTTTTAGCTTTAGCTTAATCACTCGTACCTATTCCTCCCGTGTCCTCCTCCTCGTCCTCATCACCACTCTTCTTCGGTTACACCCTCACCCCCTGCATGAGACATGAGTAATTGGGGTACCATGGCTAGGGGAGGTACCGAGACGGACAACTACGGCACATCACCGAGTTCTCTCTATGTGGAGGACTACATTGGAAAAGCCAGTGAACATGTTTTTGTCAGAGCGGTTGTACTAAATCTTGGCTATGGCGATGGAAGAGCAAAGAGAGATTGGGATGAAGCATACAGAGATTTGGGTATGAGGTATTGGGAATGGGTGGCTTTTATTCGTATACTACTAGATGGTTTTAATTTGGTTTAATTTAAGAGATAAATAAAAGAATAACTGTATTCCTTCTTTGTGGTTATAGTTCCTAAGTTCCTTAATGTTATCTCCCGAATTTTTTTTTGATTACTTCAAACGTCTATTTCTTTGCAACCTTGCAAACTTTTATGCTCAAAAGTTTGTTACCACAACGGTTTAAACTTTAAACACACACATGTTCAAAATATCGTTCGGCGCTGTGGGCTACCAATGTCGGCAATCCATGTGTTAACGTTTCGTGAGGGCTGTCGCGGGCTCCCATTTGTGATGTGCCTCCTCGTTCACATGCTTTTTAACCATGGCACTTGTGAGTGACATTGTCAAGGAGGGATCTTTATGTATGGATCCAGAATTTCCACTATAGGATTGGGAACAAAGACTATCTATAACCGTCTTAGAGCATAACGCCCCCAAATAATCACCGGCAAGGTCGCCGGCCTGCTGTATGGGAGGCGCCGACACTGCATTTTTTATTTGGGGATGTTGTTCCCACACCGACGCCTCACGTTTTTTTCTTTCTTTTCTACAATATTTTGAAACAATATATCGATCACATTTTATTCATACTATATTCAATAATTCATACAATCACACAAATAGTATTTAAATTATTCATTCAATCAAACAAATAGTACTTAAATTATTTATACAATCAATCAATCAAACAAATAGTATTTAAATTATTCATACAACCAAACAAATAGAAATAAAATCATGGATTGTTGGTCGCTTCTCTCTTCGCCCACAAATGCGCATTTAGATCCGCCTTAAGTTGTGCATGGATATCTGCATCTCGAATTTCATTGTGCATATGAAAAAAGCGGCAAATTCTTGAGGTACATGCTCTACCTCAGCAAGTGGCCCTTGATAATCAAATGATTGATCATCATGCGTAGGTTCGTCGCGCTCGCTCTTAATGCGTTCATCACCTCCCACATCTGAGACTCAGAGCAAGTGAGAGCAGGGTACCTGACAATGGTGAAACGCTCTTTGAGGCACCCCAAAAGCACAATCAACATCTTTGTGTGCTGCTTCCTGACATGTTGCAAAATAAGCTTCCATCTCGTTTGCTGGAGAGAGAATTGTCTTCACAAATGTAGCATACGTCGTGGTAGATACAATCAGCTAGATAGTACCCCCTTTGTTGTATGTGTGGCCGTTTACCTCAAAGTTCACGGCAGGAGCTTGTCCCTCAGCTAGTCTGGCAAACACCGGAGAACGTTGCAACACGTTGATATCATTGTTTGTTCCTGCCATGCCAAAAAATGCATGCTAAATCCAAAGGTCATGGTCTGCCACCGTCTCAAGAATGACACTGCACTTACCAGTATGCCCTTTGTAGATCCCCTGCTAAGCAAAAGGGCAATTCTTTCAGCCCCAATGCATACAGTTAATGCTTCCGAGCATCCCAGGAAACCCTCTTGCTGCATTTTTTTTGCAGGATCCGAGCTGTATCATCTTCTCTTGGTGCTCTCAAATAGTCTTTAGCAAACACCGCTATGACGGCTCGACAAAACCTGTAGAGAGTCTCTGTACATATCGACTCTGCCATTCGTAGGTAGTCATTGGCTGTATCTGGAGGAGCTCTGTATGCAAGATGGCGCATTACAGCAGTGCACTTCTGAATTGAGGTGAAGCCCCACAAACATGTGCAATCTTGCTTGGCAATGAAGTAGTTGTCGTATTGACGCCGTAGACAATCTTCAAGAACAGCTCCTTGTTCATCCTAAACCGGTGCCGAAATTCCTTTGGCGAATGAGTCGCGTCGTCATTGAAGTAGTCGGCATCAAGCAGCATTGCGCCGGCTTGACAATGCCGGTTGATGTTCCTCCTCTTGCCTGGCTTTGAGCCGCCGCGCCGAGGCACGATGAAGAAAGGCTGGCGAACGCGCATCATGCTCATCAGAATCAGCTACTACAGGACAAGAGAACGTGCAATGCGATGCTTCTTGTCCAGAAGCGCAGATCGATCGGGATTTCCTCGGCGCGACATCGATCGAATACGGCTAGAACGAGAGTGGAAGAGAGGACAGATGGGTGTTTGGTTGAAAATATGCTTTACCTGCCTGGCTCAACTTACGCCGCCGCCGCCTTCCTGGGATTCATCGCCGGAAAGGAGAGCGCCGCCGCCGCCGCCGCCCCTGTAGAAGAAAGCAGTTCTGGACTCTAAGATGGGCTTTGCATTCTGGACTTCTAACTAACTTGTGGGCCGCTTCTTTTCTGCATCTGCTTCGTTTCCTACGAGAAATCCACCTGGCTCTAAGTGAGTGGTCGTTTAAAAAAAAAAGGCTATAAGTGAGAGGGAATTAATTTTCTCTTTTGTTACAAAAAGTTTACCGGTTTATTAATAATTATCGTAGTAAATAAATATAAAGAGAGACAAAGATCTTTGGAGCACCGAGTGAGCCAAAGACACGCCGTCGTCCACAACCCTCCCTCGCCTAAATCGCCACATGTGCGTTTACGAAAATCTAGCCCCTCAAGATATTGGGCGTTGTTGTTGTGCCCGCCTCTAGTTCTCACATCCCACTAGGAATCCAATGATAAAGATCTCGATTTGAAAACCATTCTATGAACAAGGGGCTTCTATAGATGAACTAGAGTAAGAAAACCAGGGTTTTAGCTTTAGCTTAATCACTCATACCTATTCCTCCCTTGTCCTCCTCCTCGTCCTCATCACCACTCTTCTTCGGTTACACCCCGCCCCCTGCATGAGACATGATAAATTGGGGTACCATGGCTAGGGAGGTACCAAGACGGACAACTCGGCACATCACCGGAGTTCTCGCTATGTGGAGGACTACATTGGAAAAGTTAGTGAACATGTTCTTGTCAGAGTGGTTGTACTAAATCTTGGCTATGGCAACGGAAGAGCAAAGAGAGATTTGGGTATGAGGTGTTGGGGATGGGGATGGGTGGCTTTTATTCGTATGTAGTAGATGGTTTTAATTCAGAGATAAACAAAAGAATAATTGCATTCCTTCTTTGTGGTTATATTTCCTAAGTTCCTTAATGTTAAACATTATCTCTCGATAATTTCTTCGATCACTTCAAACATCTATTTCTTTGCAACCTTGCAAACCTTTATGCTCAAAAGTTTGTTACCACAACGGTTTAAACTTTAAACACACACATATTCAAAATATCGTTCGGCGTTGTGGCCTACCAATGTCGGCAATGGTTATCATCCATTTGTTAACGTTTCTTGAGGGGTGTCGCAGGCTCCCTTTTGTGACGTGCTTCCTCGTCCACATGCTTTTTAACCATGGCACTTTTGAGCAACCGAGAACATTCAGATTACTAGCCAATGGACTCCTTAGTAGATGCCTAACCTAGTATTGGTCTTAACATCAACTCCAAAGTCACCAAAATCTAAATGTGGTATGGCTTGTAAAGCTAAATTAACTTTCCAAGACATACTACTCCTACATTATACTTTACTTTCCACTCCTACATTTTTTTCTACTATAGGACCGTGAGCTTCCATTCATTCAGCGGTGGCAACAAAGTTTTACAGAAAGGGCCCTAGAGAAATTAGAAGTTACAATCAAACCCTTACATTCTGCACAAAGGACCTCAGAAAGAAGACTGAAAAAGCGATCAGGTCCAGCTCCTTCTCCACCGCGAGCAAGCACGACACAGCCGACCTCAACGCCACCGGGGACATAACCACTTGATGCGGATAGGCGGTAGCCAACTACGTCGTCGCTGGAGGGCCTCTGTAGCGGCAACTTGGCCTGGAGGTTGTTGGATTCCATCAAGCGTTGGCCGGAGATCACCATCACCAACGCAAGTGGTGGGAGAGTTCGCCATTCGACTCTGAAGAACGACGGCGAGCTCGCCGCTGTGATGAATCTCCCAAGTGAAGCAGAGGTTCTCCCCTGCCGCAGATCATGCCACCCACCACCAAAGGAGAGGATCCCCTGCATCTGCTCGCCACCACGACGAGAAAGAAGAAGGGAAACGATCCCTTGTGCAGCCGCCGCAGACCTGCAAGATGAAATCGAGCTTATTCTAGGAGACGTCGGTGCCACCCCCTCCGAAACTACGTCCTCGAGCCCGAGGTCTGAATTTTTTCATAATAGTACTCCTACTGACTTCGGCTTTAGTAATGAATAAATTTCCACTCGCAGCACCATGCCACCAACACAAGGATGAACAGCACCGAAGACCACAGCCGGCTCGAAAGCAATGGTGAAACGCTCCAACATGACGGCATAACGCCAACAAGGCAACAACCAAACCTAGATCCACTCTACCTCTATAGAGGGGAGAGGTCCCTCACCCACCATGACGCCGGTAGTCGCCGGAGAAGGGACGGGGAGGGGCCGACCGGCCCGGATCTGGTGGAGAACGAGAGAGTCAGAGAGAGCATTTATTCTAGAGAAATAATTTTCTTTTGTCTCAAAGGTATCAGGAATGTTCTTTAAGCAAGAAACACCCAGCGGTCAAGTGTATGAATATGAGAGGAAATGATAGGATTCATATGAATACATGACGATGCAATCCCCAAGGCTTCATATGACATAATTCATATGAATACAAAGTTTACAAGAATCTCTGCTTTGTTACCCAGATAGAATTTTATTCTCCTGATTGGTCACTGCAATGCATGTAGACCCAGCTTTTCAGCATGCCATTTGGGCAATCTTTCTTTAGACTTAGTAAATTACATCATGCAGACCCCTAGTTTTACCATCTCACTTGTTTCGAAGCAAGCAGACAAGCAGTGCTAATATAGGAGCACGGAAAATGCAGAACTCTTGCATCTTGTAAAAATCTGGTTATCTTTAATGCGTAGGAAGTCCGAATCTGTTCTGCAACATTACTTTCTTTTGTTTTGAAATATATCCGTGTAGGCTCATATGATCTACATCTAACAGTTTTTTTTGCTTCTGTTTTAATATACGTCGGCAGCGAGGAGGAGCAGGGCGAGCGTGTCCGACCCGGCGGCCTCCATCCGGCGCAGGTACTCCGCGGTGTCGGGGCAGGAGGCGATCCCGCCGGCGTCGAAGCCGTCGGAGATGGCGGCCACGGGGAATGGGCAGTCTTTGGGAGCGGCGGTGGAGAGGACGTGGCGCGTGAGGACGAGGGTGGGGCGGAGGCCGTGGTAGGCTAGGCGGCGGCCGAGCTGCAGCATCGGGTTGGCGTGGCCCTGCATCCCCGGGAACGGCAGCAGCAGCACGCGCCCGCCGCCGCCGGTGAGCTGGACGGTGGTGTCTGGGCTATCCATGGCCGTGAAGTCAGCGTCTTCCGCTTCTGGCAGGCCTGGGATTGGAATTAAGTAAGCCCGTAAGCGATGCGGTGGAGTGGAATCTATGGAGTGCACAGGCTCCCCAGCAAAGACGACGCCCGTCACCATGGTGCTGCAAGCCCGTCAGTGGGAAGCTAGCTACCGATTTTTTCCTCCCTATTCAGCGAGATCCATTTCGTGTACACGTACGCCGCAACATCTCCACCTCGCACGCTGCTTTTCCCCGTGTCGTCGTCGATAAAAAACAGAGATCGCTATAACATCAGCACAAAACCAAATCGATCGATCGTCCAACAAACTCCCGAGCGATGTTTGCACTCGTGAGAACTAATGGATTACCTGGTGGATGGGATCTGGAGAAGAACTCGATAGAGCACGTATGTATCGTCAGCGACCGACCGCCGTCTCACATACCATCCGCACGCATCCCGCCTGCTTGCCCCATGCCGAAAAGACCAGTGCCCTCGCCGCAGCACAAAGTGTTCTGCTCCTCTCCTCTCCTCTCCTCTCCTCGACGAGTAAAGAGTCAAAGTCTAAGTCGTCACACACGACGCACGCGTTAGCTTCACCCCTCCTCATATTTATAGACATGGAGAGGTCAAGGTTTGGGGATTGAATTCTGAGAGAGGGAAGAGAGATATGGCGGGAAGAATCTGGGGTTACAGGCAATTTCTGCTTTGTTTGCTGCTTGTTTCCGGGTCCTAACCAAATTAACGGAGCTGCAATCAAGTGAGAGGAAGACAAAGCATGTACCTAAGAAATAGTAGGTCCATCAATCTCGAGGTAAAATATGCATGTGCATTGCTCATCCTCCTCTGTGCATGGACTTTACTACTCCCTCCGTTATAGCCAGAAATATGGCCAGCCAAATCGTTCGAATTTCAGGGGACACCCCGTTTCGCTCCATCAGTCCTTCACCCGTTTATAGGAAATGAATTGATTCGGACTTGCACTAATTAATGCTGGAAAGCAAAATCTCAGGCCTCGAGTTGGGTCTCGCGGATCGCTGACCATGGAGCCTTGGTGAAACCAATAGTAGTCACTTGTGCCGTGGCCTCTCTCGCTATCGGTTGGCATCCCCACAGCACGCCATCAACTCCTCGGCGGATGGTAATTTTGGGTTGGTTCGCGCCCACCGCCATCGGGACGTAAAATTAACAAAAGTGACCATTTAATTTCAAGTCGGGCCATGCACGAGCTAGCTACATGCACGCGTATGTATTCATGCATGCACTGACTGGTTTAGCTTGGAACGTGCAGGATTAATCTAATTTCCAAATTAAATAACCCCGCAACGTTGTAGGATGATTCATCTCACCACATTTGTGCATTGTTGTGATCTTTGTAAGAATTATGGTTAATATTTCCTTACACCAATATATCTGAGACTTAGTCATATTGCAAGTTGCAGTGATTAATGCTTCTTAACACATAGTCAAATTTACAGATTTTACAGTATCCCTTCTTTGTTACCAATATATAATTTCATTTCTTGATTGGCAAACCTTTAGTGTATTAATTGAACATTTTTTTAGCAACTGAGAACAATCAGTTTGCCATACAGTAAGCTCCTTCTTAAGTCATAAAAGATAGGAATGTGGTTTTACTTCAACTCCAAGACTACCAAAATCTATGGAAAAGACGTTAAATCTGCGAGGGTTGACTTTAAATCAATGCATCAAGAATCACCATCTTCGTATGATCTTGAATTTGGTAAGTACTTGGCCACAAAATCAGTAATATTCTTGTCCGAGCTCCCTCCTTTCTGCATTGCCCTTTTGGCTTTTTGCATCCACTTGGAAGCATTCCTCTCATACTCTTCCCCACCCAATACCTCCTTGATACACCTCTCCACCTCTTCCCTCCTCACCAAGCCTTTTCCATCCTGACGTGCACGCAAGCCAATCCCCCAAGCGCTCTCCACATACTTTGCGGTTGTCGGTTGGTCTGCCCACTGTGGTATTGCCACCATGGGTACACCGGTGACAATTGCTTCGGTTGTTGAGTTCCATCCACAATGCGTCAAGAAACAGCCTGCATTAGGGAGATTGCAAACCTTTATTTTCAATTCTTGCGAAATGCCACTAACAATTGTTTGCCCTTTTGTTGCATATGCAGAAATGATTTTATATTATACCTGTGGCTCTATGGGCCAATACCTCCAGCTGAGGGCAAAAAGAAACAATTAGGCCTTTCATGTTGCATTGGCCACGAAGTTCTTCGGGCAACTTTTCTGCTTCTTCAGACCTCAACACCCAAAGGAAAGGTTGTGCAGAATTGCACAATCCATAGCCTAGCTCTTCTATTTGTGCCGTGTTGAGGTTAGCGACCGTGCCATAGGATGCAAGGACCACGGAACAAGGAGCCTGGTTGTCTAGCCATGCCATGCATGGAGCAGTGCTGGAGACGAGGTTGAAACCGTAGGACTTGTTCAATGGCAGACGATCATCGTCTAGGTAGAACGATGGCAATGTCGGGCCGACGGTCTTTGCGCGCCATCTCGATTCCATGTAATCTGCCTCCTGCTCAACCCGAAAATATAAAGTTTGTTTGCAGGTACGGAGCAGAGTCTATTGTTAGCAAATAAACAGCATGTCAAAAATTCCTTTTCACTTATCCATGGAGACGCTGTTTAGCCGAATGTTTGAATTTAAAGCATATGAGATAAGAGGATGCCCAATGTCATGTAAGATTTCAGCTGATCAAAACAACAAACAGGTGGTGCTCACCGTGGGTTCCAGGTCGCGGAAGGAGTTGACGAGCACGTCGTCGGCCTGGTCCAGCTCGTCGAACTGCCCGAGAGCTGAGTCCGTGAACGCCGGGTACCACTCCGGCTTGGCCACGAACGGCGGCACGTCTTGGGGCCCAAGGTCCACGCTGAGCACACCCCGGCGACGCAGCGCGCTCCCGTCCGCCAGCGGCAGCGCCACCCGCCCCGCGCGCGCCTCGCCGTAGACCACGTCCACCGCGGACATCTGCGTCATGAACGCGGCCGCGGCCACGCCGGCATCCCGCGCGACCCGCCGCGCCCACGGCAGGTGCGAGTCGTACACGAGCACCCGCACGTCGGCGGCGAGCAGGAGCCGCGCCAGTGTGTCCGACCCAGCGGCTTCCATCCGGCGCAGGTACTCCGCGGTGTCGGGGCAGGAGGCGATCCCGCCGGCGTCGAAGCCGTCGGAGATGGCGGCCACGGGGAAGGGGCAGTCTTTGAGGGGGGTTGTGGAGAGGACGTGGCGGGTGAGGACGAGGGTGGGGAGGAGGCCGTGGTAGGCTAGGCGGCGGCCGAGCTGCAGCATCGGGTTGGCGTGGCCCTGCATCCCCGGGAACGGCAGCAGCAACACGCGCCCGCCGCCGCCGCCGCCGCTGCCCTGGGCGGTGGTGTCCATCGCCGTGAAGTCAGCGTCTTCCGGTTCCGCTTCCGGCTGGCCTGTTTGGAGCGGGAATTAAGTATGATGCGGTAGAGTGGCGCGCAAGGTCTTCTGCGAGTGGTTGATTCCGTCAAATCTGGAAGAAAATGTTCGAATTTGCTTTGACTCCTTTGCACGATAGGGATGCAGGTGACACTGTCGCGGATACTTAACAAAATATACTTAGGGCATCTCCAGCGGGTTGCAGGTGACACTGAGCGACCGTTTACGTCCGTCCGGCTCGTAAATGCGTCTGGTATCACCTTCAGCGGGACAACGCATAGTAACCGGGTCGTCCACGGCGACGCAAACCTAGCCTAAATATGCGTCAGGTTTGCGTCTCCGCGGACGCTGCGCGGATGTAGCGGTCGTTCGCCCGGCCTTCGCACGGGCCCGCCTGGCAAGGACACAGTTGCTTCGTCTTCCGCGGTATTACTTACGGTCGGCGCGCTGCAGCCTTTCCAGGACCACGTTAATGGCGGACCTCGGCTTCCGCGAGCATGCGCAGCTGGACGCCGTCGCAGTGGCAGGACATTGAAAGCGATATGGCTTCCGAGCCTCTTAAAGGGACGCTGCCGGCGCCCATTTCCCCCACCACACCATTGGCAGAGCCAATACAATCCACCCCACCGACGCCATGGGGAAGAAATGATGGCCCTTCCGCAAGACCAAGAACGACCACGAGGCTAGCGGCTCGCGGTCCGGAAAGAAGCCACGGATCGGGCGGTACGTCCGCATCGACTTCGCGCGGCGCCTTTCGTAGGAAAACCGACCGGTGCCATGGCCGAACAAAAACTTGCTTGGAGGAGGCTCGTACCTCAACTCCAGGCGCGTGCCGGTACCCCCAGTGCCGCGCGAGGGCCGAGAGCGCCGGGACGAGGTGCGCCGCCGCCGAGCCATCTTGCCGCCGGATCTCCAACAAGATCCGGCGTACACGCTCAACTCCTACAACTGGATCTCCTTCGGAACGTGGGAGTTTGACGCGCGCCGCCGCGCTGGCTACCTCTGGGTCGTCGAGTTCTTCGACCGCGAGATCACCGCGGAAGAAGAGGAGACGACCAGGACGACGAGGACATGACGAGGACGAGGACGAGCAGGTCGAGTGCGAAGAGTACGACCACGACGACGGCGGGCCGGCGTGGGATCCGGAGACCCAGCCGCCCGACATTACCGAGGAGGAGGCCATTGCCATGGCACTGGCCAACAGCGAGCGCGACGAACTCAACGAGCTCGCTTTGTGGGACGGCCTCGCAATCCAGCTCCGCGAGTCCGCACTGTTGCAGGGTAGGCCCGCGACTCCTCCGGCCACGCCGACGCGTTCCAGCGACCGCGCTCCGGCTGCTGCTACGGCCTGGGATCCCTGGGCACCTTCACCAGAGCCTCCTACGTAGGCGATGACCTGGCCGCAGTTGCCGCATCCTGCCCTCCTCCACCGCCGGCGTACCAGCTTCCATGACCGACACCGGAGTTCATCGACCTCGTCAGCGACGACGACCAGTAGGCAGTACCTAGGTTTTTTATGGCCTTTTTATGTTTTTTTAATGTAAACTATGACTTTATGAATGGACAAAAAAATTATGCGTCGTTCCGCTGGAGCCACCCCTCGCTGCAAACTGACGCGGGCGTCCGAAATGTGTCGCGCCGCTGGAGATGCCCTTAAACAAAAGTAACTCCGTCACTCGCGCTGGGTCCACGCTGTAAAAACCGTCGGTATAGCAAGCCGTTCGCGTGCTCTAGCAGTCTACATTGTAAAAGATTTAGGGCCCGCTCTATTTTGCCCTAGCCAAAGTGTCATATTTGGTGCGTCCACTGCACGTGGTGCATCGGAATTGCGCGTGAAGAGCTAACCGCCACTCGAAAAAATCCCCCACGCCCTCCCAATTTCAGCTCACCCCAGCCGCGCCACCGCAGAGCCGATTCGTCCCCTGTTGCGCGCTCCCATAGTAGATCCAGCACCACTGCACCTCCACCCGGCTTGCCCACCGCCCTCGCCCGATTCGAGCTAGCGGCCGCAGTTCCGCCGACCGATTAAAGCTAGCGGGCGCACCGCATGTCGGTTCCGCCGCTCGATGTCCTCGTGAACCCAAGACGCAACATGGCGCACCGAAGATGCTCGCCGATATGGGAACAAGGTATGTTTCACCGCCGACGCGCTATTATATAATTTTTCGTTCATAGAACAGGTATTCACTTATTTTACATGTTTTTTAGACGATTCGTCCGACGAAGAACTTGCTATTGAGGTACAAGAGAACATCTCGATGGTATTGGCTTGGCGAGCCAATAAAAAGCGGAAGCGCGGTGGTTCGGTTTATGGTAGACAGAAGTTGTGGAGGAAATGTATCAAAGGCCACAACAAGTTGATGCGGATATATTTCAACGAAAATTCGACATTTCCCGAGAACTACTTTCGTCGGCATTTTCGTATGCACATCGACTTGTTCAAGCGCATTGCCACGGAGGTGACAAAGTATAATCGGTTTTTTGAGCAAAGGGAAATGCCGCCGGAGAATTTGGGCATAGCACCTACCAGAAGGTGACCGCCTTGCACATGTTGCCTTACAGTATTCCGCCGGATTTAGTTGATGACCATTTGGCTACGGGTGAGAGTCAAGTTATCATGTGTGTCAAGCATTTCGTTGTAGCAATTGTGCTAGTGTTCGGCCCCACACACTTGAGAGCCAGTTTTCTTCGGGTCTGTTTCATCGGCTAAGGCGTTTCTGGCCGGTTTTCTTTTAGTTTTTAGTTTTTTCCTTTCCTTTTCTGATTGATTTTTTTTAACTTTTTTAAAATCTTGAACATTTTTGAAATAAGCATTTTATATCTTCTGAAAAAATATTGAACAAATTTTATTTTTTGAATTTTTTTTTGAGCGAACAATTTTTTTTGAGAAATATTTTTTTGAACAATTTTTATTTCAGAAATTTTCAAGTCCGAACATTTCTTTTGCGAAAAAACAAAATGTTTCATATTTGATTTTTTTGCAAATAAAAAAGAATTTTTTTTTTGGAGAAGAGGGTTATTTGTGCCGGCCCACTAGGGGAGCGAACGCGGTAGCTTTGCGTGCGGTTCACGCATGCACAGGAGCCACTACAACACCCATTCAAGATGCCAGCTGCGGGAAGCCGTCGGCACAATACTCTCTCGGCACAGCTTATTTGGCCGTCGCCACAGCCCTCAGGTGGGACCAGCGGAGGCATAACGATCGTTAGCCCTGAAGGTCCTGTGCACGTGTGCATCTTTTTTCAAAAAGAAAATTCAATTTTTTTAGGCAATTTTTCGAATTGTTTGATAGTTTAATTTCTAAGCATGCTTAAATGCTTAATATTAGGTCCAATTACTTATTAATAGTCAAACTTCTCACTCGTTCACCCATCCTCACACTGCTTCCATCCCAGCACACTTAACTTATTCGTTCCTTCCGGATGAGCCCTTGACAGAGGAGTTATTCTTTGTTGACAATAGTATCCTATCAATCCTATTAATACTTGGACAATGACATCACACTTATTTATTATTTGAATTCTAAATAATTATTTGACTAAAGAATAATGAATAAATTATTGTTTTTAATAACAAATCTTGGAACAATAAAATAATTTTTTTATCAAAATCTGAAATCTAAAAAAACTCCTATTTCCTTTTTGATTTTGAAGATTCTAAAAATGGTAAACTGCGTAGACCGTTGGAATCGGATGTAAAATTTTCCATAGATATATTTTCATCGGAGGTCGTATGCAACCAGAAAAGCTATTTTACCGAAATATGACACAATTTTGCCTAATGTATGGAAATTCATGTTCATAAATTTTCCTAACAACTAGAACACATAATACATGGTCATCTCAAAGTATTTATTTTTTGACATTTCTAACATTTTCTTATATTTTTGAAAACATAAAAAAGGCGATTCGATCTGGATGGGGGTGGGGGGGGGGGGGGGTGGTGGAGAAAAAGAAAAACCTTGTGCCGAAAGGCAAAGTCGTCGTCATAGGGCTTAAGAGAAAAAAATCTTGTGTCACGGCGGAGACCGTTGCGACGACGGTGGCCATCGGCACAGATTGCTCTATGCCAACGGCTTGCTTCACGGTCTGCCCTGTTGGAACCGTGTGCTGACGTCCCCAACAAAAAACTATCGGCAGAGAAAAAGGTCAACGGCACCATGACGTTTTCCGTGGTGACCGATGTATAGGGCGACCCAAGTAATACTATAGAGGTAGTTTGTTTCATCTTTTGTGGCAGCATCTTGATCCGTATCATGTTCCTAGCGATACATTAGGACTCGTATCAATGATCCGATCGTGATACCACCAGATTTTCGGATCTTAATATATACGATCGCTCTGACCTGGTAGAGTCGTAGAATCGTGCTGATCTGTAGCGCGATAATGAACCTTTGCCCCAAGACCCAGACGTGCTGCCGATCCACCTGATATGTCGTGCAGGCCGGCACGTTGGGAGGAGGGGGAGGCGGGTGGTTAATGAAACAATGGGCTGCTCGATGGCACGCCTCCTCTCCCTCTGTTTCTATTTATATGCACAAGGACTTGCGGTACAAGTCAAGGTTACAAGGATTGTTACACAAGAAATATCCCTAACTAATCTTGGTTAGCCGCACGGGAGAATGTCTCCCTAACACGCCCCCGCAGTCTGAGCTCGGTGCTTCGCCGACGTGAAGACTGGATCGAAATTCATGAAATAAGACAGACGGTAGCCCCTTAGTGAAGATGTCAGCAAACTGAGAACTGGAGGGTACATGTAACACTCGCAGAGCCCCAAGAGCCACCTTCTCACGCACAAAGTGTATATCAAGTTCGATGTGCTTGGTACGCCGATGCTGGACTGGGTTGGCCGAGAGATAAACAGCGCTCACGTTATCACAGTAGACAATCGTAGCGCTGTCAAGAGGACGCCTGAGCTCCTGCAGAAGATTACGGAGCCAACAAGTCTCGGCAACAGCAGTGGCAACAGCACGGTATTCAGCCTCAGCGCTAGAGCGTGACACGGTGGGCTGGCGGCGAGATGACCAAGAGACCAGGTTGTCACCCAAGAACACACAGTACCCTGACGTAGACCGGCGAGTATCTGGACATCCTGCCCAATCAGCATCCGAGTAGGCAACGAGAGAGTGAGAGGTAGAGGAATATAGGGTAAGACCATGATCGAGAGTCCCCTTGAGGTAGCGAAGAATCCGTTTGACAATGAGGAGATGAGGTTCACGGGGATCGTGCATGTGAAGGCAAACTTGTTGAACAGCGTAGGAGATTTCGGGCCGAGTAAGAGTCATGTATTGAAGAGCGCCGGCTAGACTGCGATAGAGAAAGGGATCAGCCACAGGAGAACCGGTAGATGCAGGAAGTTTTGATTTGGTATCAACAGGAGTGGAGGCCGGATGACAGTCACTCATGCCGGCACGGTGTAGGATATCTAGGATATATTGTCGTTGAGATAGGTGAAGAGAATGGGGTTGGCGAGTGACAGAGATACCGAGAAAATGATGAAGGGGTCCGAGGTCTTTCATGGCAAACTCGCGGCTGAAAGTGTTGATGATGGAATGGAGAAAGGAAGTGGTGGATGTGGTAAGAACAATGTCATCAACATAGAGAAGAAGGTAAGCGATGTCAGAGCCGCGATGGAGAGTGAAGAGAGAGTTATCAGATTTGGATTCAAGAAAGCCAATAGAACGAGCAAAGGTAGCAAATCGTTGAAACCAAGCCCGAGGAGCCTGTTTAAGACCGTATAGTGATTTGAGGAGACGACAAACATGAGTGGGACGAGAGGGATCGATAAACCCCGAGGGTTGTTGGCTGTAGACTTCTTCAGAAAGGTTGTGATACGTCTCCGACGTATCGATAATTTCTTATGTTCCATGCCACATTATTGATGTTATCTACATGTTTTATGCACACTTTATGTCATATTCGTGCATTTTCTGGAACTAACCTATTAACAAGATGCCGAAGTGCCAGTTGCTGTTTTCTGCTGTTTTTGGTTTCAGAAATCCTAGTAAGGAAATATTCTCGGAATTGGACGAAATCAAAGCCCAGGGGCCTATTTTCTCACGAAGCTTTGATGGCGTGTATTTCACACGTTCGTTGGGCAACCCCAAGAGGAAGGTATGATGCGCACAGCAGCAAGTTTTCCCTCAGAAAGAAACCAAGGTTTATCGAACCAGGAGGAGCCAAGAAGCACGTTGAAGGTTGATGGCGGCGAGATGTAGTGCGGCGCAACACCAGGGATTCCGGCGCCAACGTGGAACCTGCACAACACAACCAAAGTACTTTGCCCCAACGAAACAGTGAGGTTGTCAATCTCACCGGCTTGCTGTAACAAAGAGTTAACCGTATTGTGTGGAAGATGATTGTTTGCGTAAAACGAGTAGAACAAGTATTGCAGAGATTGTATTTCAAGAAAGAGAATTGGACCGGGGTCCACAGTTCACTAGAGGTGTCTCTCCCATAAGACGAACAGCATGTTGGGTGAACAAATTACAGTTGGGCAATTGACAAATAAAGAGAGCATGACAATGCACATACATATCATGATGAGTATAGTGAGATTTAATTGGGCATTACGACAAAGTACATAGACCGCCATCCAACTGCATCTATGCCTAAAAAGTCCACCTTCAGGTTATTATCCGAACCCCCTCCAGTATTAAGTTGCAAAGCAACAGACAATTGCATTAAGTATGGTGCGTAATGTAATCAACAACTACATCCTTAGACATAGCATCCATGTTTTATCCCTAGTGGCAACAGCACAACACAACCTTAGAACTTTCTCACATCGTCCCTGTGTCAATGCGAGGCATGAACCCACTATCGAGCATAAGTACTCCCTCTTGGAGTTACAAGCATCTACTTGGCCGTAGCATCTACTAGTAACGGAGAGCATGCAAGATCATAAACAACACATAAGCATAACTTTGATAATCAACATTACATGTATTCTGTTTTCATCGGATCCCTACATACGCAACATATAGGATTACGAGATAGATGATCTTGATCATGTTAGGCAGCTCACAAGATCCGACAATGATAGCACAATGGGGAGAAGACAACCATCTAGCTACTGCTATGGACCCATAGTCCAGGGGTAGACTACTCACACATCACACCGGAGGCGACCATGGCGGCGTAGAGTCCTCCGGGGATGATTCCCCTCTCCGGCAGGTGCCGGAGGCGATCTCCTGGATCCCCCGAGATGGGATCGGCGGCGGCGGCGTCTCTGGAAGGTTTTCCGTATCGTGGTTCTCGATGCGGGGTTTTCGTCACGGAGGCTATTTGTAGGCGGAAGGGCGAGTCGGGGGCCGGGCAGGGGGCCACACCATAGGGCGGCGCGGGCCCCCCCAGGCCGCGCCGCCACGTGGTGTCGCCACCTCGTGGCCCCACTTCGTGTGTTCTTCGGTCTTCCGGAAGCTCCGTGGAAAAATAGGCCCTCGGGCTTTGATTTCGTCCAATTCCGAGAATATTTCCTTACTAGGATTTCTGAAACCAAAAACAGCAAAAAAAGAATCGGCACTTCGGCATCTTGTTAATAGGTTAGTTCCGAAAATGCACGAATATGACATAAAGTGTGCATAAAACATGTAGATAACATCAATAATGTGGCATGGAACATAAGAAATTATCGATACGTCGGAGACGTATCAGCATCCCCAAGCTTAGTTCTGCTCGTCCCGAGCAGGTAAAACGATAACACAGATAATTTCTGGAGTGACATGCCATCATAATCTTGATCATACTATTTGTAAAGCATATGTAGTGAATGCAGCGATCAAAACAATGTGTATGACATGAGTAAACAAGTGAATCATATAGCAAAGACTTTTCATGAATAGCACTTCAAGACAAGCATCAATAAGTCTTGCATAAGAGTTAACTCATAAAGCAATAATTCAAAGTAAAGGCATTGAAGCAACACAAAAGAAGATTAAGTTTCAGCGGTTGCTTTCAACTTGTAACATGTATATCTCATGGATATTGTCAACATAGAGTAATATAATAAGTGCAATAAGCAAGTATGTAGGAATCAATGCACAGTTCACACAAGTGTTTGCTTCTTTGAGGTGGAGAGAAATAGGTGAACTGACTCAACATTGAAAGTAAAAGAATGGTCCTCATAGAGGAAAAGCATCGATTGCTATATTTGTGCTAGAGCTTTGATTTTAAAAACATGAAACAATTTTGTCAACGGTAGTAATAAAGCATATGCATCATGTAAATTATATCTTATAAGTTGCAAGCCTCATGCATAGTGTACTAATAGTGCCCGCACCTTGTCCTAATTAGCTTGGACTACCTGGATTATCACCGCAATACATATGCTTTAACCAAGTATCACAAAGGGGTACCTCTATGCCACCTGTACAAAGGTCTAAGGAGAAAGCTCGCATTGGATTTCTCGCTTTTGATTATTCTCAACTTAGACATCCATACCGGGACAACATAGACAACAGATAATGGCTCCTCTTTTAATGCTTTAAGCATTCAACAACAATTAATTCTTTTCTCATTAGAGATTTGAGGATGTTTGTCCAAAACTGAAACTTCCACCATGGAACATGGCTTCGGTTAGCGGCCCAATGTTCTTCTCTCACAATATGCATGCTCAAACCATTTAACTCAGAGTAGATCGCCCTTACTTCGTACAAGACGAACATGCATAGCAACTCACATGAAATTCAACAATGAGTTGATGGCGTTCCCCGATAAACATGGTTATCGCACAACAAGCAACTTAATAAGAGATAAAGTGCATAATTACATATTCAATACCACAATAGTTTTTAAGCTATTTGTCCCATGAGCTATATATTGCAAAGGTGAATGATGGAATTTTAAAGGTAGCACTCAAGCAATTTACTTTGGAATGGCTGGAAAATACCATGTAGTATAGGTAGGTATGGTGGACACAAATGGCATAGTGGTTGGCTCAAGTATTTTGGATGCATGAGAAGTATTCCCTCTCGATACAAGGTTTAGGCTAGCAAGGCTTATTTGAAACAAACACAAGGATGAACCGGTGCAGCAAAACTCACATAAAAGACATATTGAAAACATTATAAGACTCTACACCGTCTTCCTTGTTGTTCAAACTCAATACTAGAAATTATCTAGACCTTAGAGAAACCAAATATGCAAACCAAATTTTAGCATGCTCTATGTATTTCTTCATTAATGGGTGCAAAGTATATGATGCAAGAGCTTAATCATGAGCACAACAATTGCCAAGTATCACATTACCCAAGACATTTATAGCAATTACTACATGTATCATTTTCCAATTCCAACCATATAACAATTTAACGAAGGAGAAACTTCGCCATGAATACTATGAGTAGAAACCAAGGACATACTTGTCCATATGCTACAGCGGAGCGTGTATCTCTCCCATAAAGTGAATGCTAGGATCCATTTTATTCAAACAAAACAAAAACAAAAACAAACCGACGCTCCAAGAAAAAGCACATAAGATGTGATGGAATAAAAATATAGTTTCAGGGAGGAACCTGATAATGTTGTCGATGAAGAAGGGGATGCCTTGGGCATCCCCAAGCTTAGACGCTTGAGTCTTCTTGATATATGCAGGGGTGAACCACCGGGTGCATCCCCAAGCTTAGAGCTTTCACTCTCCTTGATCATGTTGCATCATACTCCTCTCTTGATCCTTGAAAACTTCCTCCACACCAAACTCGAAACAACTCATTAGAGGGTTAGTGCACATTATAAATTGACATATTCAGAGGTGACACAATCATTCTTAACACTTCTGGACATTGCATAATGCTACTGGACATTAGTGGATCAAAGAAATTCATCCAACATAGCGAAAGAGGCAATGCGAAATAAAAGGCAGAATCTGTCAAAACAGAACAGTTCGTATTGACGAATTTTAAAATGGCACCAGAATTGCTCAAATGAAAATGCTCAAATTGAATGAAAGTTGCATACATATCTGAGGATCATGCACGTAAATTGGCTTAATTTTCTGAGCTACCTACAGGGAGGTGGACCCAGATTCGTGACAGCAAAGAAATCTGGAACTGTGCAGTAATCCAAATCTAGTACTTACTTTTCTATCAACGGCTTAACTTGGCACAACAAAACACAAAACTAAGATAAGGAGAGGTTGCTACAGTAGTAAACAACTTCCAAGACACAAAATAAAAACAAAGTACTGTAGGTAAAAACATGGGTTGTCTCCCATAAGCGCTTTTCTTTAACGCCTTTCAGCTAGGCGCAGAAAGTGTGCATCAAGTATTATCAAAGGGTGGTGCATCGTTAGCGGGGTGTGGGATTTTCTCAACCAGGCATATTATATTGGATACATAAGTTTCAGCATCTCCCTTTTCATTAGTCTTAGGCGTGCTACTCTCATCAAACAAATTTTCAGGAACAAGCCAAGCATAGTTATTTTCTAGCGCATCATTCATAGCTAGGAGCTTACATGGTATTGGTGCTTTGATCTCCCCTCCATTATCAACATTGTTAGTGAATCTTATTCTATCCATATCCATCTTTTCAAGGAGACTAACAAAATTAGTTGGAGAACCAAGCATATTAAATTTAGCAAACACCTTTCTAGCTTCTCTTGCTAGACCTCCAAATTCTCTAAGAAGGGTTTCTAACACAAAATCTTTCTTTTCCCCTTCTTCCATATCACCAAGTGCGAAGAACATGTGTTGGATTATAGGATTAAGATTAACAAATTTAGTTTCCAACAAGCGGACTAAATGCGCAGCAGCAATTTCATAAGTAGGCGCAAGGTCTACCAAGTGTCTATCTTCAAAATTTTCAATAGTACTAACATGATTGAAAAATTCTTCTATATTATTTCTCCCAACTATAGACCCATGTCCTACCGGTATGTTTTTCGTGGTAAAATTAAAAGGAAACATGATGAATAAAGTAAATGCAAGTAAACTAATTTTTTTTGTGTTTTCGATATAGCAAACAAGATAGCAAATAAAGTAAAACTAGCAACTAATTTTTTTGTATTTTGATTTAGTGCAGCAAACAAAGTAGTAAATAAAACTAAGCAAGACAAAAACAAAGTAAAGAGATTGAGAAGTGGAGACTCCCTTGCAGCGTGTCTTGATCTCCCGAGCAACGGCGCCAGAAAAAGAGCTTGATGGCGTGTATTTCACACGTTCGTTGGGCAACCCCAAGAGGAAGGTATGATGCGCACAGCAGCAAGTTTTCCCTCAGAAAGAAACCAAGGTTTATCGAACCAGGAGGAGCCAAGAAGCACGTTGAAGGTTGATGGCGGCGAGATGTAGTGCGGCGCAACACCAGGGATTCCGGCGCCAACGTGGAACCTGCACAACACAACCAAAGTACTTTGCCCCAACGAAACAGTGAGGTTGTCAATCTCACCGGCTTGCTGTAACAAAGAGTTAACCGTATTGTGTGGAAGATGATTGTTTGCAGAAAACAGTAGAACAAGTATTGCAGTAGATTGTATTTCGATAAAGAGAATTGGACCGGGGTCCACAGTTCACTAGAGGTGTCTCTCCCATAAGACGAACAGCATGTTGGGTGAACAAATTACAGTTGGGCAATTGACAAATAAAGAGAGCATGACAATGCACATACATATCATGATGAGTATAGTGAGATTTAATTGGGCATTACGACAAAGTACATAGACCGCCATCCAACTGCATCTATGCCTAAAAAGTCCACCTTCGAGTTATCATCCGAACCCCTCCGGTATTAAGTTGCAAAGCAACAGACAATTGCATTAAGTATGGTGCGTAATGTAATCAACAACTACATCCTTAGACATAGCATCAATGTTTTATCCCTAGTGGCAACGACACAACACAACCTTAGAACTTTTACATCCTTGTCCCCGGTGTCAATGCGGGCATGAACCCACTATCGAGCATAAGTACTCCCTCTTGGAGTTACAAGCATCTACTTGGCCAGAGCATCTACTAGTAACGGAGAGCATGCAAGATCATAAACAACACATAAGCATAACTTTGATAATCAACATAACAAGTATTCTCTATTCATCGGATCCCAACAAACGCAACATATAGGATTACAGATAGATGATCTTGATCATGTTAGGCAGCTCACAAGATCCGACAATGATAGCACAATGGGGAGAAGACAACCATCTAGCTACTGCTATGGACCCATAGTCCAGGGGTAGACTACTCACACATCACACCGGAGGCGACCATGGCGGCGTAGAGTCCTCCGGGATGATTCCCCTCTCCGGCAGGGGTGCGGAGGCGATCTCTGGATCCCCGAGATGGGATCGGCGGCGGCGGCGTCTGCGGAAGGTTTTCCGTATCGTGGTTCTCGGTCGGGGTTTCGTCACGGAGGCTATTTGTAGGCGGAAGGGCGAGTCGGGGGCCGGGCAGGGGGCCACACCATAGGGCGGCGCGGGCCCCCCGGGGGCGGCGCCGCCACGTGGTGTCGCCACCTCGTGGCCCCACTTCGTGTGTTCTTCGGTCTTCTGGAAGCTCCGTGGAAAAATAGGCCCCTGGGCTTTGATTTCGTCCAATTCCGAGAATATTTCCTTACTAGGATTTCTGAAACCAAAACAAATGAAAACAAAATCGGCACTTCGGCATCTTGTTAATAGGTTAGTTCCAGAAAATGCACGAATATGACATAAAGTGTGCATAAAACATGTAGATAACATCAATAATGTGGCATGGAACATAAGAAATTATCGATACGTCGGAGACGTATCAAGCTTCCAGAAGTCCGAAGGAGAGACGAAGAGGGGCCACGGAGGGGCCACACCCTAGGGCGGCGCGGCCCCCCCCTTGGCCGCGCGGCCCTGTGGTGTGGGGCCCCCGTGCCGCCTCTTGACCTGCCCTTTCGCCTATAAAAAGTCTCCATGACGAAAACCCCAGTACCGAGAACCACGATACGGAAAACCTTCCAGAGACGCTGATACGTCTCCGACGTATCGATAATTTCTTATGTTCCATGCCACATTATTGATGTTATCTACATGTTTTATGCACACTTTATGTCATATTCGTGCATTTTCTGGAACTAACCTATTAACAAGATGCCGAAGTGCCGATTCTTTGTTTTCTGCTGTTTTTGGTTTCAGAAATCCTAGTAAGGAAATATTCTCGGAATTGGACGAAATCAAAGCCCGGGGGCCTATTTTTCCACGGAGCTTCCGAAGACCGAAGAACACACGAAGTGGGGCCACGTGGTGGCGCCCCCCCGTGGCGGCGCGGCCCGGGGGGCCCGCGCCGCCCTATGGTGTGGCCCCCTGCCCGGCCCCCGACTCGCCCTTCCGCCTACAAATAGCCTCCGTGACGAAAACCCCGCATCGAGAACCACGATACGGAAAACCTTCCGAGACGCCGCCGCCGCCGATCCCATCTCGGGGATCCAGAGATCGCCTCCGGCACCCTGCCGGAGAGGGGAATCATCTCCCGGAGGACTCTACGCCGCCATGGTCGCCTCCGGTGTGATGTGTGAGTAGTCTACCCCTGGACTATGGGTCCATAGCAGTAGCTAGATGGTTGTCTTCTCCCCATTGTGCTATCATTGTCGGATCTTGTGAGCTGCCTAACATGATCAAGATCATCTATCTGTAATTCTATATGTTGCGTTTGTTGGGATCCGATGAATAGAGAATACTTGTTATGTTGATTATCAAAGTTATGCTTATGTGTTGTTTATGATCTTGCATGCTCTCCGTTACTAGTAGATGCTCTGGCCAAGTAGATGCTTGTAACTCCAAGAGGGAGTACTTATGCTCGATAGTGGGTTCATGCCTGCATTGACACAGGACAAGTGATGAAAGTTCTAAGGTTGTGTTGTGCTGTTGCCACTAGGGATAAAACATTGATGCTATGTCTAAGGATGTAGTTGTTGATTACATTACGCACCATACTTAATGCAATTGTTTGTTGCTTGCAACTTAATACTGGAGGGGGTTCGGATGATAACCTGAAGGTGGACTTTTTAGGCATAGATGCAGTTGGATGGCGGTCTATGTACTTTGTCGTAATGCCCAATTAAATCTCACTATACTCATCATGATATGTATGTGCATTGTCATGCTCTCTTTATTTGTCAATTGCCCAACTGTAATTTGTTCACCCAACATGCTGTTCGTCTTATGGGAGAGACACCTCTAGTGAACTGTGGACCCCGGTCCAATTCTCTTTACTGAAATACAATCTCGCAATATCGTTTTCTTGTTTTCTGCAAACAATCATCTTCCACACAATACGGTTAACTCTTTGTTACAGCAAGCCGGTGAGATTGACAACCTCACTGTTTCGTTGGGGCAAAGTACTTTGGTTGTGTTGTGCAGGTTCCACGTTGGCGCCGGAATCCCTGGTGTTGCGCCGCACTACATCTCGCCGCCATCAACCTTCAACGTGCTTCTTGGCTCCTCCTGGTTCGATAAACCTTGGTTTCTTTCTGAGGGAAAACTTGCTGCTGTGCGCATCATACCTTCCTCTTGGGGTTGCCCAACGAACGTGTGAAATACACGCCATCAAGCTCTTTTTCTGGCGCCGTTGCCGGGGAACGAAGAAAAGTTACACCACAAAGATTTTCAACTCCCACGTCAACAGCTCTTTTTCTGGCGCCGTTGCCGGGGAGATCAAGACACGCTGCAAGGGGAGTCTCCACTTCTCAATCTCTTTACTTTGTTTTTGTCTTGCTTAGTTTTATTTACTACTTTGTTTGCTGCACTAAATCAAAATACAAAAAAATTAGTTGCTAGTTTTACTTTATTTGCTATCTTGTTTGCTATATCGAAAACACAAAAAAATTAGTTACTTGCATTTACTTTATCTAGTTTGCTTTATTTACTGTTGCTAAAATGGCCAACGCTGAAAATACTAAGTTGTGTGACTTCACAACCACAAATAATAATGATTTCTTATGCACACCTATTGCTCCACCTGCTACTACAGCAGAATTCTTTGAAATTAAACCTGCTTTACTGAATCTTGTCATGAAAGATCAATTTTCTGGAATTAGTTCTGATGATGCTGCTGCCCATCTTAATAATTTTGTTGAACTATGTGAAATGCAAAAATATAAAGATGTAGATGGTGATATTATTAAACTAAAATTGTTCCCTTTCTCATTAAGAGGAAGAGCTAAAGATTGGTTGCTATCTCTGCCTAAGAATAGTATTGATTCATGGACTAAATGCAAGGATGCTTTTATTGGTAGATATTATCCCCCTGCTAAAATTATATCTTTGAGGAGTAGCATAATGAATTTTAAACAATTAGATACTGAACATGTTGCTCAAGCTTGGGAAAGAATGAAATCTCTGGTTAAAAATTGCCCAACCCATGGACTGACTACTTGGATGATCATCCAAACCTTCTATGCAGGACTAAATTTTTCTTCACGGAATTTATTGGATTCAGCTGCTGGAGGTACCTTTATGTCCATCACTCTTGGTGAAGCAACAAAGCTTCTTGATAATATGATGATCAACTACTCTGAATGGCACACGGAGAGAGCTCCACAAGGTAAGAAGGTAAATTCTGTCGAAGAAACCTCTTCCTTGAGTGATAAGATTGATGCTATTATGTCTATGCTTGTGAATGATAGGACTAATATTGATCCTAATAATGTTCCATTAGCTTCATTGGTTGCACAAGAAGAACATGTTGATGTAAACTTCATTAAAAATAATAATTTCAACAACAATGCTTACCGGAACAATTCTAGTAACAACTATAGGCCATATCCTTATAATAATGGCAACGGCTATGGTAATTCTTATGGAAATTCTTACAACAATAATAGGAGTTCACCCCCTGGACTTGAAGCCATGCTTAAAGAATTTATTAGTACACAAACTGCTTTTAACAAATCTGTTGAAGAAAAGCTTGGGAAAATTGATATACTTGCTTCTAAAGTCGATAGTCTTGTTGCTGATGTTGATCTTTTGAAATCAAAAGTTTTGCCTAATGAGAATCATCATAATAAAATTATTACTACAGCAAATGCCATTCAAGTTAGAATTAATGAGAATATAAGATTAATGGCTGAACTGCGTGCTAGGTGGGATAGAGAAGAAAATGAAAAACTAGCTAAAGAGAAGAATATAGCTAAAGTTTGGACTATTACCACCACTAGTAATGCTAATGCTACACATGTTGCTGCACCTTCAACTCATACTAATAAAAGAATTGGTGTTAGCAATGTTTCCACTTCTAATGCAAAGCGCGAAAAACTGCCTGAAACTGCTAAAACTGCTGAAACTGCCTGTGATAAAGCTGCTGAAATTTTTTCCAACATTGGGGATGATGATCCCATTGCTTTAGATTATAATGGTTTGAATTTTGATGATTGCCACATCTCTGAAGTTATAAAGTTCTTGCAAAAACTTGCTAAAAGTCCTAATGCTAGTGCTATAAATTTGGCTTTCACGCATCATATTACAAATGCTCTCATAAAAGCTAGAGAAGAGAAACTAGAGCGTGAAGCCTCTATTCCTAAAAAGCTAGAGGATGGTTGGGAGCCCATCATTAAGATGAAAGTTAAAGATTTTGATTGTAATGCTTTATGTGATCTTGGTGCAAGTATTTCTGTTATGCCTAAGAAAATTTATAATATGCTTGACTTGCCACCGCTGAAAAATTGTTATTTGGATGTTAATCTTGCTGATCATTCTACAAAGAAACCTTTGGGTAAAGTTGATAATGTTCGCATTACCGTTAACAATAACCTTGTTCCCGTTGATTTTGTTGTCTTGGATATTGAATGCAATGCATCTTGTCCCATTATATTGGGAAGACCTTTTCTTCGAACTGTTGGTGCTACCATTGATATGAAGGAAGGTAATATAAAATATCAATTTCCTCTTGATGACCCACAAGTATAGGGGATCGCAACAGTCTTCGAGGGAAGTAAAACCCAATTTATTGATTCGACACAAGGGGAGACAAAGAACACTTGGAAGCCTTAACAACGGAGTTGTCAATTCAGTTGCACCTGGAAACAGACTTGCTCGCAAGAGTTTATCAGTAGTAACAGTTTTATAGCAAGAGTAGTGAAATAACAGCAGTAATGAGACAGACAGCGGTAGTGATTATAGTAAACAGCAGGATTAAAATACTGTAGGCACGGGGACGGATGACGGGCGTTGCATGGATGAGAGAAACTCATGTAACAATCATAGCAGGGCATTTGCAGATAATAATAAAACGGTGTCCAAGTACAAAGCAATCAATAGGCATGTGTTCCATATATAGTCGTGCGTGCTCGCAATGAGAAACTTGCACAACATCTTTTGTCCTACCAGCCGGTGGCAGCCGGGCCTCAAGGGAAACTACTGGATATTAAGGTACTCCTTTTAATAGAGTACCGGAGCAAAGCATTAACACTCCGTGAACACATGTGATCCTCACATCGCTACCATTCCCTCCGGTTGTTCCGATTTCTGTCACTTCGGGGCCATCGGTTCCGGACAGCGACATGTGTATACAACTTATAGATAAGACCATAAACAATGATTATCTTCATGAAACAATAACATGTTCAGATCTGAGATCATGGCACTCGGGCCCTAGTGACAAGCATTAAGCATAACAAGTTGCAACAATATCATCAAAGTACCAACAACGGACTCTAGGCACTATGCCCTAACAATCTTATGCTATTACATGACCAATCTCATCCAATCCCTACCATCCCCTTCGGCCTACAGCGGGGGAATTACTCACACATGGATGGGGGAAACATGGCTGGTTGATGTAGAGGTGATGGCGGTGATGGCGGCGATGATCTCCTCCAATTCCCCGTCCGGCGGAGTGCCGTAACGGAGACTTCGGCTCCCGCGACGGAGTTTCGCGATGTGGCGGCGTTACGGAGGGTTTACGGCGACTTCGACTTCTCTCCTGGTGTTTTTAGGTCGAGGCGAATAAGTAGTCCGAACGAGGGCGTCGGAGGCCGGCCGAGGGGGCCACACCACAGGGCCGCGCGGCCCCCCCCCGGGCCGCGCCGCCCCCCCGTGGGGGGCCCTCGGGCCACCACTTCAATTCCCCTTCCGGCTCCGTTCGTGGCCTGGGAAAATACGGCCGTCCGCATAAATTCCGAGGCTTGTCCCGAAAGTTGGATTTCTGCACAAAAACGAGACACCTGTGAGCAGTTCTGCTGAAAACAGCGTTAGTCCGTGTTAGTTGCATCCAAAATACACAAATTAGAGGCAAAACAATAGCAAAAGTGTTCGGGAAAGTAGATACATTTTGGACGTATCAACTCCCCCCAAGCTTAGCTTATTGCTTGTCCTCAAGCAATTCAGTTAACAACTGAGCGATAAAAGAACTTTCACGAACACATTTGCTCATATGATGTATATATTCTCATGGTATGGCTAATACTTAAGCAGTTCATAATGAGATACATGCAAATAAGATCATCTAACAGCTATGTCAATCATGGAGAAGCACCAACAATTAATAATAAGCATCATGAATCATGTATATAAGCAGAATTGTAATGTTCATAAGAGAGCATGATAAAGTGGTATCTCGCTTGCCTGTATTTGGTTGGCAAAACATAAATGCCCGGCAACCTCTGGAGTTCATAGAAAGACTAGAAGTAGTGATTGTCAAAAGATAAATGCATCAAAGTTATACCACAATCAATCATATTTTGAGACAAGCATATTATACTAAGAATGACAGTTGTGCTCTCAAGATAGTGCTCAAAGAAATAATGGAGACACAACATAAAAGTAAAAGATTGACCCTTCGCAGAGGGAAGCTGGTATTAACATGCGCTAGAGCTTTTTATTTTTATAAAGACAGGAGTAAAATTATTTTGAGAGGTGTTTGTTGTTGTCAACGAATGGTAATGGGTACACTAACTACCTCGCCAACCGGACTTTCAAGAGCGGCTCCCATGAATTATTGCATATTTATTTGGCACTCCTTCCAACCTTTCTTTCACAAACCATGGCTAACCGAATCCTTCGGGTGCCTGCCAACAATCTCATACCATGAAGGAGTGCCTTTTTATTTTATTTTTATTATGATGATGACACTCCCCCCAACCTTTGCTTACACAAGCCATGGCTAACCGAATCCTTCGGGTGCCGTCCAACAATCACAAACCATGGAGGAGTGTCTATTTAAGTTAATTAATTCGGGACTTGGAATCCCATTGCCAGCTCTTTTTGCAAAATTATTGGATAAGCGGATGTGCCACTAGTCCATATGAGAGTCCGTCAAAAGTAAATGACAAGGTTGAAAGCTAAACACCACATACTTCCTCATGAGCTATGAAACATAAACACAAATTGAGAAGCATTTTGAAGGTTTTAAAGGTAGCGCATGAGAATTTACTTGGAATGGTTTGAAATGCCATGCATAGGTATTTATGGTGGACACGCTGGAGTAACTTGGTTTTCATGTGGTTGGAAGCACGAGCAGCGTTCCCGCTCAGTACAAGTGAAGGCTAGCAAAAGACTAGGGAGCGACAAATCAAGAGAGCAAAGAATCGTCATAATCATGTCAAGGCAAAATAAATTAACGGAGGCATAAAAGTGATACAAGAACTCTGAAGCAATATAGATCATCGAGGCTTAATTGACTTTTTGTTCAGTCATATGCATGCGTGAGCATGTGCCAAGTCGATATAAATGAATTATTCAGAGGAGGATACCACAATGCCATACTTACTTATGAATAAAACAATGCAGACAAACATACATGACATGCTACTCATATTAATAAATTGAAGCTAAACATGAGAGATCATGAACTACTAGACTTTCTCAAATAACATATACCTCACATGAACCAACTAAGCATGCTCACATGGATGAGTATATGTACAAAAATGAAAACAAATAGAGTTCATACCAGCCTCTCACCACAATCAGATTGTCGTAGATCGTCATTATTGCCTTTTCACTTGTGCAGCTTGGATAATATGAAATGAAAACCACGCTCCAGCCACCGAAGACCATTGAACTCAAAAAGAACTTTACAAACCAAAGAAGAACAGCAAATATTTTTGGTGTTTTCAATTTGCAAATAAGAACAAGAGGAAACAAACAAACAAAGCAAAATCTTTTTGGGTTTTCTTATAGCAAACTAGCAATAGCAAATAAAGTGAAACAAATGCAAGAAACCAAAGCAAACAAATGGTGAAGAGAAACAACAGAAATATTTTTGGTCTTTTTGTGTTTTGGGAAGGAAACAAAACAAAAACAAGAAATAGCGAACTAAAAGAAACACAGAAAAGCAGGATGACAGAAATCTGCCAAAACCTGACAGCAGTACAGAAATCGATTTTTACAAAAATCTTACGTTGCTCAGATCGAAAAGTGTTCAACTAATGAAAGTTAGATAACAACCTGGGGAACCTACACAAAAATTTGCAGCTTAAAATGACGTTCTGGCTATTTTTGAGGATTTTTACAGCAACGTTCCAGAATCTGTTTTCAGGCAGCACTTCCCCAAATATCATCTTCCTCTCATTAGAAAACCACTCAAACGAACAAAACAAGTATGTGCAAGTATCCAGCAATCATAATATGCAAAGAATGAGTGATGCCGGTATACCTCCCCCCAAGCTTAGGCTTTTGGCCTAAGTGGAGTTCAATCCCATCGATCCCATGAAGTAGTGTCTCCGTAATATGAAGAAGATGGGTCGTATTCCGGGTATGTGCTAGAAGAAGCACCCGGATATGTGACGGTGTGGTCGTAGGAGGTCCCGACATCCTCGGAGTCATGTTGCTGGTGGAATTCTTGTATCTTCATATGTTCATCCACCTCCTCCTTGGTGCACGACCATGATTGCCTGTCAATACTTAACAAACCAGGTTGGGGAAGAGGGATTTCCTTCTCCTCCCCGTCAGAAAACAACATTCTATACACCATATTATCTAAAGTAGAGTCAGTGGTAACAAAATGATGACTCTTCATAGCAGTAATATCGAGTCTCCTAGGGGCCAATGGCACATCATTAGGATCAAGAGGAAGATTAAGATATGTTAAAACACGCAATGCGATAGTTCCTCCAAAAATAGGCCCCCTGGTAGTCAGGCGGCGAGCAATAAGAGCACCGAGGTGATAGGAGGTTTGACCAGTAAGTGCAATATGCAAGAAAGCAAGATGGTAACTAGAGATATTACTAGTGTTCTCCCTACCAAGAATGCTAGTAGCAATGTAGTATGCGAAATACTTAATGGCGGGAAGTTGGATGTTCCTTATCTTGCCCCGCTGGATGGTGCGACAATCATCCTCGGTGATCCTCGGTAGAGCTCCAGCAAGTCCCGGGGTTGTCATCAATCCTACTTGCTGTACCTACAGGGGCAATGTCCAAAGCACAACAAAAATCCTTCAACGGCATAGTCACAGTCTTACCATAGATTCTGAATGCAACCGTTGGCTCATATTGTTTGTTGTCGAACTGGAAACTCTCGACAAAGATCTTGGTGAGCATGTGGTATTGCTCCCTTTCATCGCTCATATAGGTGGTTAACCCTGCCCTGTTGACAAGGGTCAAGAAATCCTCCGCATCCCTGCATTCCTTAGAAAATCATAACATGGAAAAGTAGAAGCATTAGGGGGACCGTGGTCCTCTTCGGGCGCGAAGCTAGGCGCGAGGATGTCTTCATTGTATGATTGCCTAATCCGGGTGGCGGCCCTAGAAGGCCTCCCGGTGCTGGTTGTCCCCTTCTTGAACAACTCTCCAAAGCTAAACTTCTTCATAGCTTCTCTGAAATTTTCAACAAATGACATAAAAATTTGATTTGGTGACATATAATTGAGGGAAACTACAATAGGAACTTGCTAGAGTACTAATCATGCATCAAAACTAGTTTCTACCACTTAGAACAAGCATGCAAGCTCACTAATCATGTTACCTACAGCAGCAAAATATTCAAGATATACTTAACCAAACGAAATTCTACTTGGATGGGTGGAGGAGTCACATACCGAAGAGCAAATGTGCCAAATTTCAGACAGAAATCTGGGCTGAGTAAAGAGATCGAAAAATCTGGAGTTCTGGAGCAAAAACGCGAGTGAGAGGAACTTGGTACGAGTTTTTCGGGAGAGAGACTGTTCGGGCGAAAGAGATGACAAAGTGGGGCAGAGGGGGTCCCACACCACATGGTGGCGCGGCCACCTCCTTGGCCGCGCCGGCCGGTGGTGTGGCGCCCTCGGTGCCCCACAGGTCATCCTCTGGTACTCCCAGTGCCTCGTCGAAAAATAGGACCAACGGTATAATTTTCGCGAATTTTTGAAAACTTTGAAAAACGCACATTTCTGGGTATTTAGTTTATTATTACTGGCCAGGAAAAATTTTGAAATCTTCGAATAACTCAAGAACTTGGCAAATTAAAAGTGCTACAGCAACTAGAGCAAGTGGAGGAAGAAAGAGATGTTGTTTACCCTCTCCATGCATATAAAAAGTATCCGTTAACAAGGTTGATCAAGTCTTGTCACCAAATAACTTTTTCATAGCATAAGAAGAAATAAACCTCAAATCAATCATGTTACCTTGAATTGTATTGATATGGATCCAATCACGAGAGTGTGATATTCTTCCTTAGGCTCATATATAGGACAATCAATAGTTCCCACTTTGATAGTTCTCACATTAGAAATAGTATTAACTCCACATGCCTTCTCAATCCTCTTGGGAAAATAAACGGTATGCTCCCTATCATCAACATTGAAAGTAACCTTTCCTTTATTGCAATCAATAACAGCCCCTGCGGTGTTAAGAAAAGGTCTCCCAAGAATAATAGACATATTATCATCTTCGTGCATTTCCAACACAACAAAATCAGTTAATATCAAGCGGTTAGTAGTAACTTGAACAGGAACATTCTCACATATACCAACAGGAATAGCAGTAGATTTATCAGCCATTTGCAAAGATATATCAGTAGGTATCAACTTATCTAGGTAAAGTCTCTTATAAAGAGAAAAAGGCATAACACTAACACCGGCTCCCAAGTCACATAGAGCAGTTTTAACATAATTATTCTTAATAGAACAAGGAATAGTAGGTATACCTGGGTCACCCAACTTCTTTGGAATTTTGCCATTGAAAGAGTAATTAGCAAGCATAGTGGAAATTTCCTCATTGGGGATTTTCCTTTTGTTAGTAACAATATCTTTCATATACTTTGAATAAGGAGGCAATTTAATGGCATCGGTCAAAGGGATTTGCAAGAATAAAGGTTTCATCCATTCGCAAAATTTATTATAGTGTTCTTCTTCCTTTGATTTTAGTTTCTTAGCAGGAAAAGGCATTTGCTTTTGCACCCAAGGTTCTCTTTCATTACCATGTTTCTCAGCAATAAAGTCTTCTTTAGTATACTTTTTATTTTTAGCATGCTTCTCGGGTTCTTCTTCAGCCTCTTCTTTATCGGGAGTATCATTCTTATCATTATCTTTATCATTATCATGTTCATTACCACTTTCGGTTTCAGCATCGTAAATAGAAATACTATTAGGATCATTAGCAGGTTCAGAGGATTCTACAACATTTTTATGTTTCTTCTTCTTTTTCTTCCTAGAATGAGCACTAGGTTCAATGCGTTGAGAATCTTGTTCAATTCTTTTGGGATGCCCTTCAGGATATAGAGGATCCTGGGTAGAGACACCACCTCTAGTTGTTACTTCATAAGCATGTTTCTCTTTAGAATTATTCCCTAACAAGTCATTTTGCACTTTAGTGAGTTGATCAATTTGAGTTTGAATCATTTGAAAATGTTTAACAAGCATCTTAACATCATTGGAGGTTCTCTCCACAATATCATGCAATTCACTAATAGCTTGAGAATTTTCCATTAAATGATTCTCTACTCTCATATTAAAATTTTCTTGCTTAACAATATAATTATCAAACTCATCTAAGCATTGTGCAGGAGGTTTCGAATACGGAATATCTTCCCTAGTAAAGCGTTGAAGGGAGTTTACCTCAATCATGGACGAAGGGGGAATTATCTCACATATATCTTCAATAGGAGGTAGATTCTTCACATCTTCAGATTTAATACCTTTCTCCTTGAGAGACTTCTTGGCTTCCCTCATATCTTCATCATTCAATTTAATTAAACCCCTCTTCTTCACTATTGGCGTTGGAGTTGGTTCAAAGCGTATTCCAATCATCATAATTCCGGCCTATTTTAGCCAATAATTCTTCAAATATTGCCCTGAGTTCTTTTCCTGAAAACACAACCAGCACAACTATCCAGGTATGCCCTAGAATCAATGGTTAGTCCACTATAAAATATATCAAGTAATTCATGCTTTTCTAAATCATGGTCGTGCAAAGCTCTAATAAGAGAGCAAAATCTCGCCCAAGCCTCGTGCAATTTCTCTTCATCTCCCTGATCAAAACTATAAACTCTCTGCAAAGCAAGATGTTGAGCACTAGCAGAAAATATTTCCGAAAGAAAACAGCAAGCAATTCTTTTGGACTTTTAATAGAACTAGGTGGCAAATTATTATACCAAGTTTTAGCGTCATCCTTCAATGAGAATGGAAATATTTTAGCAACAAAGTAAGTACGCTTCTTAACGTCATCGTAAAACAAGCTACTCAAAGTAGATAACTCATCATGTGTTCAACAGCACTTTCTTTTTCAGTACCACGTAAAGGTGTTTTCTCAACAATAGCTATATGAGATAGATCAAGAGAAAAATCATAATCTTTATCCCTAATGTTTATAGGAGATGTGGCAAATTTAGGATCGGGAGAAAGTTTATATCTAATGTATGTTCTGCAAGCAACTTTTTAATTTTTCTTGCATCAGTAGTAGCATTGCATTTTTCAATAAAATCATCATCAAGCTCCACATAATCTTCCTCAGGATCATCACTAAAATAACCAAGTTCGGGTGAACTAACAGTGTAGTAGCATTAGGAGTTTCAGTATTTTCAATTTGTCTAGACCTAGCAATTGTAGCATCTAGAAAGGATCCCAATGAACCACTATCATCAAGCACAGCAGAAACATTATCAATATTATGAGAGTGTTCAGATTCAGCAGATGTACCCACATGCGAAGCATGTGGCGGTGAAACAAGTTTATCAATCACAGATGGTGAATCAAGTGTAGCGGAGGTACTCAGAATTGTACCTTTTCTTGTAGTGGATGGTAATATGGCGATCTTAGTATCGCGAGGTTTACCCATGATGGAGAATTTGCAGCGAACAATATTAATCCAAGTGAACTTCCAAATAAAGCTATGCTCCCGGCAACGGCGCCGAGAAAATAGTCTTGATGACCCACAAGTATAGGGGATCGCAACAGTCTTCGAGGGAAGTAAAACCCAATTTATTGATTCGACACAAGGGGAGACAAAGAACACTTGGAAGCCTTAACAACGGAGTTGTCAATTCAGTTGCACACTGGAAACAGACTTGCTCGCAAGAGTTTATCGATAGTAACGAGCTTTATAGCGATAGCAGAGTGAAATAACGACGAAGAGTAACGAGACAGCGAGTAGTGATTATAGTAAACAGCAGGATTAAAATACTGTAGGCACGGGGACGGATGACGGGCGTTGCATGGATGAGAGAAACTCATGTAACAATCATAGCAGGGCATTTGCGAGATAATAATAAAACGGTGTCCAAGTACAAAGCAATCAATAGGCATGTGTTCCATATATAGTCGTGCGTGCTCGCAATGAGAAACTTGCACAACATCTTTTGTCCTACCAGCCGGTGGCAGCCGGGCCTCAAGGGAAACTACTGGATATTAAGGTACTCCTTTTAATAGAGTACCGGAGCAAAGCATTAACACTCCGTGAACACATGTGATCCTCACATCGCTACCATTCCCTCCGGTTGTCTCGATTTCTGTCACTTCGGGGCCATCGGTTCCGGACAGCGACATGTGTATACAACTTATAGATAAGACCATAAACAATGATTATCTTCATGAAACAATAACATGTTCAGATCTGAGATCATGGCACTCGGGCCCTAGTGACAAGCATTAAGCATAACAAGTTGCAACAATATCATCAAAGTACCAACAACGGACTCTAGGCACTATGCCCTAACAATCTTATGCTATTACATGACCAATCTCATCCAATCCCTACCATCCCCTTCGGCCTACAGTGGGGGAATTACTCACACATGGATGGGGGAAACATGGCTGGTTGATGTAGAGGTGATGGCGGTGATGGCGGCGATGATCTCCTCCAATTCCCCGTCCCGGCGGAGTGCCAGAACGGAGACTTCTGGCTCCCGCGACGGAGTTTCGCGATGTGGCGGCGTTCTGGAGGGTTTCTGGCGACTTCGACTTCTCTCCTGGTGTTTTTAGGTCGAGGCGAATAAGTAGTCCGAAAGAGGGCGTCGGAGGCCGGCCGAGGGGGCCACACCACAGGGCCGCGCGGGCCCCCCCTGGGCCGCGCCGCCCCATGGTGTGGGGCCCTCGGGCCTCCACTTCAATTGCCCTTCTGGCTCCGTTAGTTTCCTGGGAAAATAGGGCCTTCTGCATAAATTCCGAGGTTTTTCCCGAAAGTTGGATTTCTGCACAAAAACGAGACACCAGAGCAGTTCTGCTGAAAACAGCGTTAGTCCGTGTTAGTTGCATCCAAAATACACAAATTAGAGGCAAAACAATAGCAAAAGTGTTCGGGAAAGTAGATACGTTTTGGACGTATCACCTCTCAAGAAAGGTATGGAACACTTCCCTAGAAAGAGAATGAAGGTACCTTTTGATTCTATTATGAGAACAAATTATGATGTTGACACTTCATCTCTTGATAATACTTGATACACACTTTCTGCGCCTAGCTGAAAGGCGTTAAAGAAAAGCGCTTATGGGAGACAACCCATGTTTTTACCTACAGTACTTTGTTTTTATTTTGTGTCTTGGAAGTTGTTTACTACTGTAGCAACCTCTCCTTATCTTAGTTTTGTGTTTTGTTGTGCCAAGTTAAGCCGTTGATAGAAAAGTAAGTACTAGATTTGGATTACTGCACAGTTCCAGATTTCTTTGCTGTCACGAATCTGGGTCCACCTCCCTGTAGGTAGCTCAGAAAATTAAGCCAATTTACGTGCATGATCCTCAGATATGTACGCAACTTTCATTCAATTTGAGCATTTTCATTTGAGCAAGTCTGGTGCCATTTTAAAATTCGTCAATACGAACTGTTCTGTTTTGACAGATTCTGCCTTTTATTTCGCATTGCCTCTTTCGCTATGTTGGATGAATTTCTTTGATCCACTAATGTCCAGTAGCATTATGCAATGTCCAGAAGTGTTAAGAATGATTGTGTCACCTCTGAATATGTCAATTTATAATGTGCACTAACCCTCTAATGAGTTGTTTCGAGTTTGGTGTGGAGGAAGTTTTCAAGGATCAAGAGAGGAGTATGATGCAACATGATCAAGGAGAGTGAAAGCTCTAAGCTTGGGGATGCACCCGGTGGTTCACCCCTGCATATATCAAGAAGACTCAAGCGTCTAAGCTTGGGGATGCCCAAGGCATCCCCTTCTTCATCGACAACATTATCAGGTTCCTCCCCTGAAACTATATTTTTATTCCATCACATCTTATGTGCTTTTTCTTGGAGCGTCGGTTTGGTTTTGTTTTTGTTTTGTTTGAATAAAATGGATCCTAGCATTCACTTTATGGGAGAGATACACGCTCCGCTGTAGCATATGGACAAGTATGTCTGTCGTCGTGGTGAACGAGCAGATGCCATAGGATGGCTTAGATTGGGGCCGAATGGACGCAAGAGGATTCGGGGGAGGGTTTGCGATCAGGTGGGAAGAGATTCCGGATGGTTTCCTCAAGAACTTGGCCAAGGCCAGAGGTTGAAGAAGAAAGACACAAGGAAGAACTCCCTCTAGATCACCATGTTCATAGATTCATACAAGTTACAGGCTTTTCCTTCCTACATACACGCGTACATACTTGCTTGCCCGTGAAGAAGGGCTGCCCCCTCTCCTTATATAGGGGAGAGGGTGGCTTACACTGCAAGAAACCCTAATGGCATCTTTGACTGGACAAACTACTTTACAGAGCTACTGTACAAAGCTACTTTAACAAAGCTTGTACAAAGCTACTTTAATCATAGATGACACCGGGGCCTTCTTTTATCAGGGCTGCTGATGTCCTCCGGCTTCTTTGGACGTCACCTCTCTCTTTGGCGCCAGGGCTCTGAATAAAGTTACTTTGCTTGGCTCATCCTTGTCTTCTTGCTCTGAAGAGAATCTTTGACCAGACCTGCCGACAGGCTCTCCTTTCCGGTATCTTCTATACCGGGTTCCGGCATACCCCTTTGGGGATACCGGTTTAGCCTTGCTCTCCCGGATTCCTACTAGGCTTCCGGCAAGAACATTAAACCGGTATCTTGATGGCTCAAACCATCCGGTTTGGCATGCCTTTGGCATACCGGGGGTTATCCCCCCAACATTAGTCCCCGAAGCTGGTATGGTCTGGAGGATTCTATCCTACGGACCATGCCAGGTTTTCATCTTTTTAAGATACCGGTTTAGTCACTCATTTCTTGAGCCTAGTTCCGGCACCTTTACCCTTGTTCCTTTTCTTCTCTTTGCAAGGCTCGTTCCGGCATCTCTTTTTTCCGGCACCACGTGTCTTTGCTCCTTCCTCGGCGAAGTTGAGAATATATCGGGCCCCGCGCCTGTCAGTGACATGCGCACTGTAACTGACGCGCCAGTGTCCGCTGTCACATCGTTTCGACTCCCGCGCACGCATTAAATGCACCGCAGCGGATCCCACTAGCCGCTCTGGATCCTTTGGGTATCTCCGTGTGGCCTCCTGTTTCTGCGTGTATCTCCTTGACACGTGGCGGCCCATGATGCGAACCGCCGTGGGCCGCGAGGCGAACCGCCGCGGCCCAGCGGTTCCACGCCCACTTTCTCTCTCTTATATAAACGCAACTGCCCGTTCCTCTTCATCTTCTTCGCATTCTTCTCCTTCGCGCACAGAGCTCCACGCCTTTGCGCCTCCGCCGCTCTCCGTCCGCCGTCGCCCGTTCGAGCTTCGGTGCCCGGCGAACTCACGCCGTGCCGCCGCCGGACTTCGCTGTGCGGAGATCTTCGGCAGCAACTTCTTCGCGTCTGCCGCATTTGTGCTTCTTCGCGAGCTTCTCCGCCTCGCCGTCGACGGTGCTCGCCGGCGGCTGTAGACCCGCTTCTTCGCCAGCAAACTCTCTCCCCAGCGACCGCGCCGCTCAAGGTTGGTATTAATTTCTCTTTACTCGCCGTTCGCTTGCTTTCCAGATCTTGAGCCTTTGGTGTTCTCATTTGCTCCTTTTTCTTTGGTTTTCCTCTTACTCGTAGATCTTCACGCGGGGTTCGAGTCTGGGATTTCTGTTTCTCCACCTACCCTCGCGATGTCCGACGAGGAATCCTCCTCCGCATCTTCTTCTTCCCTTTCTCTTAAGCGCCGTAGACCTTCTCCCGGTGAATCTACGGCCTCAGATCCAATGGAAACCGATTCCGGCAGCCAGCAGGAATCCGGTAACCCCCAAGAGTCCGGCGGCAACCTAGAATCCGGTAGCTTTAGCCAAGCTTCCGGTAGCCAAGAGGCCAGCAGCTCTGGCCAAGCCTCTAGCAGCTCCAGCCAATCTTCCGGCGAGGAGCCTTCCCCACCCACTCGCGGAGCCTGGATGGGCTCCAACGTTACCGAGTTCGAGATTGATTGGCTGTACCGGTCTCGAAGGATTCCGGAAGGAGTTTCTGTCGGATTCCGGATGACGAGATCGAACCGGATCCGGAAGACGACGAGTTTGTTGTTTTTCTTGCTCCCTTTGAGCGTGGCTTCGGCCGTCCGGCCTCTAGTTTGTTCCGGGAGTTCCTAGATTTCTACGAACTCCAACCTCACCACCTTCACGGCAACGCCATTTTCTATCTCTCTTGTTATGCCACCTTCATGGAGGCTTACATCGGCATTCGTCCCACTTGTGAGACGTTTGCCCGCTTCTTCAACTTGCGGATCAACTCCGTCCAGGGCAAGGAGATTCCTAAGCCCAAGCCGCCCGTGCAGTGCGGCTCCTGCATCGTCGGCTCCCGCCAATGGAGCACTTTTCTTAAGTTTACCGGCCTCGAGTCTTGCCGCACCTGGCAAGGAACTTTCTTCTACGTGAAGAACACCGGCCGCGCCGATCGCATCAACCTTCCTCCATACCAAGAGGGGCCCCCCAGCAGAGCCAACTGGAGCTACAACCCGAGGACAGAACATGCCGAAACCAATCGGGTGGTGCGCTTCTTGGCCTCCTTGAAGAAGGAGACCAACATCTGTTCCGACGATGTCATCCGGACTTTCATATCGCGCCGGGTGCTTCCTCTTAAGCGCCGCGCACATAGGATGAGCGAGATGTATGGCCCAGGCGATCCTACCCAGATCACCGGCCGTGCTCTCAGCAAGAAAGATGTTGTTCTCAAGGCTAAGCAGATTTGTCAAACTGCTATGCCTTTTACTTGGGAATGGGGCCTCCTTCCCCTCAGTTCCTCTAACCGTCCGACCCAAGAAGTAAGAGATTACGCACTTGGGGTTGTCTTTGCCGGTAAGTTTCGCTTTTGCTAACCTTCTTTTACCTTGTTTCAGGCCAGGGACCGCTTCCCCTCTATCCAGGCAGAGCCGCGAGGACCTCTCCGGAAGCGTGCCTTTGACTCCTTCGACCCGGATCCCTACATCTATTGGAAGGACCTGAAGATGGGGAAGACCCCGGCTGCACGCCTTGGCCGGGACCCGCCGGAGCCCACCGGAAACCCCGAGGAGCTGGTTGTGCTCGAGGTATTTTCTTTTCCGGCTTCTTATACTTTGCCATTATCGCTTTCTTGCGAATTGCTTCTTAGCCATATCCAACTCACAGATCCACGAGCGCGTGCCGCCCCTGCGCGCCGAGGCCGGCACTGAGTTTGTGGACAAACTCATGGCCCAGGGCCAGAAGAACAAGCAGCCGGCATCTACTGCCGGCTCCAGCCATGCTCCTCCCTCCAAGCGCTTCCGGACGGAGCCCGTGGGGGAGAAAGAAGTGGGCGTGCGCCGCTACGGGCGCAAAGCGATGCCAACCGCTTCCGGGTAATTTCATTTTCCGGCTTGCCTCCTTTTTTGCTAAGTTCTTTTTCCGGTTGCTTCTTCTCAACCACTTGTCTTTTACTTTTTTCCTCAGCCCCGCTCTCAAACTTGGCCCGAGGCCATCGGGCTCTGAGGGATCCGCAAGGACCTCAACCCCTCCTCCTCGTTCAAGCCCGGCACCATCTGGTGCCGGCAACACCTCTGCCTCCCTTTCGGGGGGCACAACTAATTCGGGGCGTGCGGCCCCTTCACTGTCAGATCACCGCACGGAGGAGGATCTTTCCTTCCTCCCGGAACACCAAGACACCGGCGCCAGCAACACCGGCGCCGGAGAAGAAGAAGCTGCCGGGCGGGCGGAGCCTTTTGCTCCTCCCGTCCTCGAAAAGACAACTTCCGCGCCGGAATCTTCCGCGCCGGAAGGCTCCAAGACGGGTGACGCTCCTAGCGCTCCCCCTTCTCCACGCACCATCCTCATGCCTCCGCCTGAGGCTCCTTTCGCCCAGCCCTCCAAGGCCGCTCCTGGCGCGCCGCCGGCCAAGACTTCCGGGGCCTCTTCTACCGCGCCGCCGCCCAAGCCCTCCAAGCTCATCAAGGGGAAGGCGACGGCCTCCAGCGCCCCTTCGGGCGGCCAGCAGCCCTTGGTGCTGCACGTCTCCAAAGCTGCCAAAAGCGCCAGCATGAAGGCCACCGGCCTCCTTGGCCGCATTACGGAGTTTCAGCGCCAAGGCCGGGATCTGGGGCACCTCCTGCCGTATGCCCAAAAGTGGAACGCCGCGGACATCACTCCGGCGACCCGCGGCATGGGCAAGGATCGGCTGCCGGCACCTGATCCTGTCGGGGATCGGAGCTCTGAGGAGCACTTCATGCGGCTCCGGGCTGCCGTAAAAGAGCTTGACAGCGCGTGGTATGACTCCACGAACAATCTAACGGTACGTTCTACTAACTTTCAACCTTTGCCGGTTTCTTTGTTTCCGGTTCTGCCTTATCTTTTCCTTAGTTCGTGCCGGTTTCTCTCTTGTCTATCTTCCCCAGTCCCCGAGTTTTGTGGTGAGGGCGCAGCTCTTAGCGCAAAACTTAACTTAAGATTTTAGCGTGAAACCGGCACTGCCAGTCCCCGAGTTTCGGGTTGAACCTCTTCTTCTTAACACATAATTTACCTTAGAAACGCGCAAAACTGGCGCTGCCAGTCCCCGAGTTTCGGGTTAAGAACTTTGTTCTTAGCGCAAAACTTAACTCATTTCTTCTTTTTCTTGAACAGGTCACCGCTGACACTCGGAAGGCCCTTTTCGAGGAGCTTTTGTGGGAGCACCGGGAGCTCGCTGAGGCACATGACAAGTGCCAAGGTAAGTTTTTGTTCCACCGGCATCTTTGCTACCGGAAGCCTTTTTTCCTTGTGATATTCATAATTTCTGTTCAACAGTGATCCCGGAAGCTTCCATCGATGCTCTGAAAGAGCAGCTCGCCGAGGCCCAACGTATTATTTTTTCCTTCCTTTGAACTTGGTTTCTTTTCATTTTTGCCAGTGTAACCTTGTTAACACTCTTTTTTCCGGTTACAGGGGAAAAGGACGAGCTCAACCGGCAGCACCAGGATGAGCTGAACGCCCTCAAGGCCAGCTACCAGGATCTCAAGTCTCAGCTGATTCAGCTGGGGCTCGATCACGCCAAGGCCCTCAAAGCCGCTGAAGTGAGCGCAGCGGCCAAGTTGGACGAGGCTCTGGAGGATGCTTCCAATGCCACTGTGGTGTTGCGGGCAGAGCTGGAGGAGATGGCCAAGGCCCGGAAGGGCGCCGAGGAGAAGGCCACGCGGCTGGAGGAGGAGCACAAGGAGTGCGATCAGCTGATCCTGCAGACCGACACACTTGCCCTCCGTAAGTTGTTTTCTTTTACATTTTGACTACTGCATACGAGCCTTTTTTCTTTCTACCCCATTCTCTTTCCGTTATCTTTCATTCCGGACTCTTTTCCTTCCGGTCTCTTTTTCTTCCGGACTCTTCTCCTTCCGGTCTCTTTTTCTTCCGGACTCTTTTCCTTAAACTTTTTCTTTCTTTGCATAGGCCTCTTTCCGGACTCGCAGAGGTACGCTGTCAAGAAGGTCGATGCGCAACGCAAGGACAAAGGCCAAGCGGATCTTACTGTGCCATGGACGCCGAAGGACCATCTGGTCGCGCTTAACGCGCGGGTGTCCCATATGCGCTGCATAGACCGCAATCTTTCGGACATCCCTGATGTAGCTACCCAGCTATACAGGACTTTGTGGCCTGGCGAGGCGGTGCCGGACACCTTCTCCCTCATCAGCGACCGTCTGAAAGGTGCCGGCAAGAGGATCCGCGAGTGGCAGTGCTCTGCTGCCCGTGCTGGAGCGGACTCCGCCCTCCGCGTCGCCTGCTCCTGGTACCCGGAGCTCAACCTGGACGCACTTACCGGTGTGCGCGAAGGTGCAGAAACGGATCTGGACCCGATCCTCTCCGCCAAGCGGCAGGATCGCGCGTACCGCATCGCGGAGTATGCCGACATGCGCACCTTCATCCCTCCCCCTCCTGGCGTTACGGACTATCTCGACGAGGAGGAGGATGAAGCCGAAGAAGAGCTTCTGGATGACGCTGATGCCGGTGCTGCTCCTCCGGAAACCCCTGCCGCATGATGATTCCCTTTGAAGTGTTTGCTCATTATATCTGCTGGTCCTGTTGCTCTAAGACAATATCTGTTAAATTCTGCCCCGGAATGCCGGGGCTTATGATGTAAGACTTAAGTTTGCCTGTGGTTGTGCTACAACATTTCCTGCCGGTAGGTTATACCGGTAGCTAAGTATTTAAGAGTTTGCCTTAGCATAATTTGCTTTTGGTTTTGATTTTATCCTGCACTGCAAAGATTTCTCAATTGCTCCCGCATCCAATTTGATGCATACTTGGTTCTTTTGCCTTGGCTCTGCCTGCCTTCTCTGGGCGTTCTTTGGCGTATGAGCACAAGGTTCTTTCACCAAACAAGCATCTTCTTGAACTTAGAAATAACTTTGAAATTTTGCAAAAAACCGGTTTAACCGGGGTTAATTAAATTTTTCAGATTGTTCTTTCCTGCTTTCCCTTTTCGCAGTTCATGTGCTTATCCCCTACCGGTTTATCTTGCTTGCCATGAAGCCGGTTTATGGACAAAGCAGTCGAAGACTCCGGTAGGATTTAGCACACTACTAAACCGGAAAGAAAAAACATTCAATAAGCAACCGGTAAACTGAAAAAATAGACAAGTTACATGCAACTTAAGTTGGGGTAGTCCCCGAGATTCATTCAAGGTTCCGGCATCTCTTATTCATAGCATATAAGGTACAAAAAGGAACTTCTTACACCACCACTTCAAGAGTAGAAAGGACGCAACAGAGCTACGTTCCATGGACGCTTGCTCTCCTCGCCGGACCTGTCCGCCTTTCCTTTCTTCCATTCCTGTGCATCTATCAAGTAGTATGCATCATTGTGAAGCACCTTGCTTACAATGAAGGGACCTTCCCACGGTGGCAAAAGCTTATGCCGGCCTTCAAAGGCGCTGCACCAGCGAAGTACAAGATCTCCTTCCCGGAAAACTCTTGGGTTAACCTTAGGTTATGATAGCGTCTTAGGTTTTGCTGGTAAATGGCTGTTCTTGCCAAAGCCAGCTCTCTTGCTTCTTCTAGCAAGTCCACATCGTTTTCTCTGGCCTCTTTGACCTCTTGCTCAGTATAGAGCTGTACCCTTGGTGAATCATGGATGATATCGGTTGGTATCACCGCTTCGCTCCATAAACCATGAAGAAGGGAGTGTATCCTGTAGATCGGTTTGGAGTTGTTCTTATACTCCACAAGATGCGATGGTAGCTCATCGAGCCAACATCCCGGTGACTTTTCCACCGCATCAATGAGTCTAGGCTTGATACCGGAAAGCACCAAGGCATTCATTCTTTCTACTTGGCCATTGCCCTGTGGATGTGCCACTGAGCACAAATCCAACCGGATGTTCTTTTCTTCACAGAACCTTTTGAACTCTCCTTGAGCAATGTTGGTTCCGTTATCGGTGATGATCTTTGTGCGGGTATCCATACCGCAAAATGACATCTTTCAAGAATTTCACAGCTGTATGCCCATCACACTTTGCGATAGGTTTTACTTCCAGCCACTTGGTGAACTTATCCACCATGACCAAGATGTGAGTCATGCTGCTTCTTGCAGTTTTGAATGGTCCAACCATGTCAAGGCACCAAACAGCGAATGGCCATGTTAGCGGTATTGTCTTTAAACCGGATGCTGGGGTATGGTTTTGCTTGGCGTACCTCTGGCAGCCGTTGCATTTTCTTACCAAATCCTCAGCGTCCTCCAAAGCAGTGGGCCAATAGAACCCATGCCGGAATACTTTTGCTACCAAAGCCCTTGATGAAGCATGATGCCCACATTCTCCTTGGTGAATTTCCTCAAGCATTTCTTTTCCTTCCTCCGGTTCCACACATCTTTGAAGGACACCGGTAACGCTTCTCTTGTACACCTCACCATTGATGAATGTGTAAGCTTTGGACCTTCTTTGTATCCTCCTTGATTCATTTTCGTCAGCCGGCAAGGTGCCGCTGATCAGGAATTCCTTAATAGGTTTAACCCATGATGGTATTTCTCGAACCAAAAACACCGGTGCATCTATCTCCATGCTATCTACCAGCATCGTTTCTTCCGGTATGGGTACAGCAGTCTCCGAGCCTACCGGAGCAGTCCCCGAGCCTACCGGAGCAGTCCCCGAGCTTGCCGGAGCAGTCCCCGGGTTCCCTTCATCGATATCCATGGGTACTACGTGTGACTCTGGTACAAAAATTGATTCTGACTCCGGGCTCGGTTTGATCGATGGCACTCTTAGGTGAGCCAAAGCTATTCCGGGAGGAATTTCTTGCCTAGATGAGCCCAACTTGGACAAAGCATCCGCGGCTTCATTTTCTGCTCGCGGCACATGGTGAAACTCACATCCTTCGAAGAATCCGGCAATCTTTTGCACGTGAAACCGGTACGAGGCCATGTTGGCGTCTTTTGCATCCCAATCTCCTGAGCACTGCTGTACCACAAGGTCTGAATCGCCATAGCAAATGATCCGGTGTGCACCGATTTCTTTTGCGACCTTAAGCCCATGGATCAAAGCTTCATATTCAGCGACATTGTTCGATGCCCTGAAATGTACTTGCAAAACATACCGGAGGTGGTCTCCTTTTGGTGAAGTAAGCACCACACCGGCACCTAGACCTTCCTTGAGCTTAGATCCATCAAAGTGCATCTTCCAGTATTCTATCCTCTGATCTGGCGGTTTGTATTGCATCTCCGCCCAATCAACAAGGAAATCAGCCAAAGCCTGTGATTTTATGGCATCTCTTCTTTCATATACCGGCACGTACGGTGATATCTGGATCGCCCATTTTGCAATCCGGCCGCTGGCATCTTTGTTGCACATGATGTCGGAAATTGGTGCTTCACTCACCACCTTCATGGGGTGTTCCTCAAAGTAGTGCTTGAGTTTTGTGGCGGCCATGTACACGCCATAAGTCATTTTCTGGAAGTGAGGGTAGTTTTGTTTTGAGAGGGAGAGCACCTCGCTCAAGTAGTATACCGGCCTCTGGACGGTTTTTTCTTCCTCTTCTCTTTCAACCACAACCACTACACTCACAACCCGGTTTGTTGCTGCTATGTATAACAGCATAGGCTCCCTTTCTAGAGGTGAAGCCAGTATGGGTGCTGTGGCTAGCATCGTTTTTAGCTCCTTAAACGCTGCGTGCTGAGGGGTCCGAGACGAACGTGTCGATTTCTTCATGAGAGCATAGAGTGGCAGAGCTTTGTCTCCCAACCTGCTTACAAACCGGCTCAGCGATGCCAAGCTTCCGGTAAACTTTTGCACATCTTTTAACTCTCGAGGGATAGCCATTCTTTCTATCGCCCGGATCTTTACCGGATTAACCTCTATGCCCCGGCTTGAAACCAGGAAACCGAGCAGCTTGCCGGCGGGGACACCAAAGGTACATTTTGCCGGATTGAGTTTCATCCGGAACCGCCTTAGGTTATCGAATGTTTGCCGGATGTCATCGATTAAAGTGTTTTTTACCTTAGTTTTTATCACGATGTCATCCACATAGACTTGCACATTTTTTCCAATTTGATCAAACAAGCATTTTTGCATACGAGCTGGTACGTTGCACCGGCGTTGCGCAACCCAAAAGGCATAGTGACATAGCAATAAGCCCCGTGCGGGGTAATGAACGCAGTTTTTATTTGATCTTCCTTTTTAAGGGAATTTGGTGGAAACCGGAATAGGCATCCAGGAAGGACAACAACTCACACCCAGCGGTTGAATCAATCACTTGATCGATTCGTGGCAAAGGAAAAGGATCTCTTGTGCAATCCTTTTTCATGTTGGTGTAGTCGATGCACATGCGCCACACCTTCGGAGCTTTTGCCTCCAGGTTCTCATCTTTCTTCTTTTCAACCATTACCGGATTGGCCAGCCACTCTGTGTGCGTGACCTCCACAATGAATCCGGCAACAAGCAGCTTGGTTACTTCTTCTCCTATGATCTTTCTTCTGTCTTCGACGAACCGACGCAGCTGGTTGCCGCACCGGCTTGGCATCTTTCCGGACGTTTAGAGAGTGCTCAGCCAGCTCCCTCGGAACACCTACCAAATCATCGATTGACCAGGCAAAGATATTCCGATTCTCACGGAGGAAGGCGACGAGCGCGCTTTCCTATGCTTGATCAAGGCCGGCGCCGATACGAACGGTGCGCTCTGGGTAAGCCGGATCCAGCACAATGTTCTTTGTTTCATTGGTTGGCTTGAATGCCGGTGTGCCCATGTTTTCACTCATTGCCGCCACACTCATTTGTGAGGATTGAGCCAGCGCAACAGCATGTCTGCATTCTTTTCTTTTCCTCCGCGATCACCAGCGATTCTGCTAGGTTTGATCCGGCAGATGCATTTTCAGTGAGATCTTATAGTTTCCCACCACGATCAATGGCCCACGAGGTGCCGGCATCTTCATCTTGAGGTAAGCCGTATGAGTGGTGGCCATGAAAGCAGCCAACGCCGGTCTCCCCAGCAATGCATGGTAGGGACTGTCCGAGATCCACCACCTCAAACTCCAGATTTTCCACCCGGCAATTGTCACGTCCTCCAAATGCCACGTCCACCCGAACTTTTCCTATCGGGGCACGGGACAAGCCAGGACGATCCCATGGAACGTTGTGCGCGTTGGCTGAAGCATGTTTTCTTATGCCCAGCGTTTGCATGGTGTGCTTGTACATGATGTTGATGCTACCGCCATTGTCTATCAAAGCACCTTGCTGAACTTCACTCGAGTTTGCGGCCCTTTCATGATCGGGTCCACAACAAGAGCATATCCACCCGGATTCGGCATGATCTTTGGGTGATCCTTGGATGACCAGGTAATCTCCTGATTGGACCACATCATGTACTTGGGAACTGCCGGCATCACAGCATTGACCTCCATGGAGCGCCGGTGTACACTTTGCCAGTCTGTTGGCTCAGTGACAAAGACAACACAGCACAGATGCGGATCTTCGTAAACATTCCGGCCTAAAGGTGCCGGTGGAGGTGGCTGGTTATCATTTTGCTCCACCCGGTTAACTTGCTGGTACTGCTGCCGGTTTGGCTGCACCGGTAAGGCGTTTGCCCGGTAAGTGGTGGTGGTGGCGGCAATTGTTGTTGCTGCCGCGGCATGTCTTGCGGTGGCCGCGCATCTTTCACTGTTCCTTTTTGCATCAAGTACTTGGTCCAGGTACAATCCTTCGTCAGATGGTTTGACGGATGTGCCGGATTCGGCGTGTGCCACCGGCAAGGTTGATCCATGGCAGCTTCCATGGTGTATTTCGCGGGTTCTTGCCAGTTCTTCTTCTGGACCCAGGGTTTCTTTTCCACCCATTGTTTCTTAGGACCCGCCCATGGCTGCGATCCGGTTTTTTGCCTCTGGCTGTCGCTGGCCTCAAAGTTTTCCTGCACAGCGGCAACTTGCTGCGGACCGTACCTTCGATCCGGAAAATCTTCCCTTCTTTTGTTATTCCGGTTGTCCCGGTGTTGTTCGTGGCGCAGCTGTTCCGGCTCCGGTTGCCTTTGCCGGTTGCGTTGGGTCTCCCAACGCATAGCTATCCGCCACACGTATCATCTCTGCCAACGTTGTCGGCATGTTGCGCTGCAACTTTTGCCACAACGGTGAACCTCTTCTGCATCCTTTGCTAAACCAAGCAATGGCTTGTGCCTCGATCACCCCCTCACAGGAGTTCCTTGTGGTGTGCCACCGGGCTAGATAATCCCGGTCTGTTTCGTTCGGGCGCTGCACGCACGGAGCAAGTTGCTGCGGCCTGTTTGGCCTCCGATAGGTGCCGCTGAAATTGCTCACAAAGGCCTCCTCAAAATCCAGCCAGCCATTTATGCTTCCTGCCGGCAAGTTGTTTAGCGATTCTTGCCGGTCCAACCAAAAACGATGGTATGATCCACACGGCCCAACGACTGTTTCCTCAACAATCTACTGATCCTCCACCGCCTGCAACGTATACCGCGGTCACGTAATCCGCGAGCCAATCTTCCGGCTTTGTGGTGCCGTCATACGTCTTTGTGTCACGGGGCAACATAAAGTTGCGAACTGGTGGTTTTTCTTTCATGATCCTTGGGCCAAAACACTTTGGACCTGGAGGACCTTCCTCCTCGATCATTTCTGACAAGTACACTCTATCCAGACGGTGCCTCGCATCCCGTTCCGGTAAGTATCTCTCTCCCAAGCGTTCCCCCAACGGGTTCCGGTATGCTGCCGGTGCAGTGGAATCGGCTTCATCGTAACATTCCGGTACCGCGGCCCTTGCCTGCCGGTACCTTGGGGGGTCCATTTCCTCCTCGTCGTACGCTGCCCTTGCAGCTCGATAGTTTTGCCCGGTCTCATATCTACCGGCATGATTGTTTCCGGCATAGCCTCTGGCATAGCCTCGCTCTGCCCCTTGGCTTTTTCTACCGGCATCGTGTTGCCCGGCTTGTTGCTTTCCGGCAAGAACCGGATCGTACACAGTCATCTGCTGCGCATTCACTTCTTTTTCTCTCCTTCTATCCGGATGGGGGGACGAAGCCTGCCCATGGGATTTGCTACCGGCATTCTTTGTTGAACGCGCGGATTTTGAGGCCGCTGCCTTGTTCAGCTTAGCCGGTGCTCAGCATTTTGCTGCTCAATGGTTTCCAGCAGCTCTCTAACACGCTCTTGCTGCTTTACCAAAGCCTCTCCGGAGCGACTCGCACAGCTCTACAGCGGCCTTAGCAGCTTTTATAGTTTTATCCGGGCTGCTATACTTAGGCTTTTCCACGATACTAACGTATGCGAGGCGCTCTTGCCGGTAAGAATCTCTTTGCGCAAATCTTGATCTAGGTTGCGAGCTTTTAGCCGGTTTTCCGGCATCCTAGCAGCATGCGCGCTAACAGAAGCAAAGCCATGGGCAGCGTTATACTCACGTACGGTTAGGTTCAGCTCGCGCTGCGCCCTGACGATGTCCTTGCCGCTCTCTAGCATCTTCGGCGCTGCGCCTCCAGCTCACTTTGAGCCGCTGCCGGATCGATGTTCTGCGCGATGGGGGTGGCGAGGACGTTCATCGCCGCCTGGAGCGGTGTCTCCGGTGGCGCGGATGATGCTCCCGCTGCGCCTGCGCCGCGCTCCAGCGGTGGCTTAGCCGCACGGGTCGAAACCGCGCGACCGGCACCTTCAGCCGCAACCTCCTTTCCTGCACCAGCCACACCGGTCATCATTACCTCGACGCTGCCGGCGGCGCGGCCAGCACAGAGCCATCTTGGCGGGTCCGGTGCCACCAGCACCGGCGAGAGGCGCTGGCGCACGGGGACGGTGCCGAAGTAGACGCGATGGCTGCCGAACTCGATGATGCGGCCGTTCTTGGGGAAGACACCGCCGTTGGCGAAGCAGCCCGCGTTGTCGTTGATGAAGTCCATGGCGTAGATGCTCTGCACCAACGCGGACACCGTACGTTCGCCGGAGATCTCGAGAACGCCCGCCCGAATGTGAACTCCATCAAGCGCCACTTCATGCCCCACGGTGGGCGCCAACTGTCGTCGTGGTGAACGAGCAGATGCCATAGGATGGCTTAGATTGGGGCCGAATGGACGCAAGAGGATTCGGGGGAGGGTTTGCGATCAGGTGGGAAGAGATTCCGGATGGTTTCCTCAAGAACTTGGCCAAGGCCAGAGGTTGAAGAAGAAAGACACAAGGAAGAACTCCCTCTAGATCACCATGTTCATAGATTCATACAAGTTACAGGCTTTTCCTTCCTACATACACGCGTACATACTTGCTTGCCCGTGAAGAAGGGCTGCCCCCTCTCCTTATATAGGGGAGAGGGTGGCTTACACTGCAAGAAACCCTAATGGCATCTTTGACTGGACAAACTACTTTACAGAGCTACTGTACAAAGCTACTTTAACGAGCTCTTGTACAAAGCTACTTTAATCATAGATGACACCGGGGCCTTCTTTTATCGAGTGGCGATGTCCTCCGGCTTCTTTGGACGTCACCTCTCTCTTTGGCGCCGGGGCTCTGAATAAAGTTACTTTGCTTGGCTCATCCTTGTCTTCTTGCTCGAAGAGAATCTTTGACCGGACACTGCCGACAGGCTCTCCTTTCCGGTATCTTCTATACCGGGTTCAAGATACCCCTTTGGGGATACCGGTTTAGCCTTGCTCTCCCGGATTCCTACTAGGCTTCCGGCAAGAACATTAAACCGGTATCTTGATGGCTCAAACCATCCGGTTTGGCATGCCTTTGGCATACCGGGGGTTATCCCCCCAACAATGTCCTTGGTTTCTACTCATAGTATTCATGGCGAAGTTTCTCCTTCGTTAAATTGTTATATGGTTGGAATTGGAAAATGATACATGTAGTAATTGCTATAAATGTCTTGGGTAATGTGATACTTGGCAATTGTTGTGCTCATGTTTAAGCTCTTGCATCATATACTTTGCACCCATTAATGAAGAAATACATAGAGCATGCTAAAATTTGGTTTGCATATTTGGTTTCTCTAAGGTCTAGATAATTTCTAGTATTGAGTTTGAACAACAAGGAAGACGGTGTAGAGTCTTATAATGTTTTCAATATGTCTTTTATGTGAGTTTTGCTGCACCGGTTCATCCTTGTGTTTGTTTCAAATAAGCCTTGCTAGCCTAAACCTTGTATCGAGAGGGAATACTTCTCATGCATCCAAAATACTTGAGCCAACCACTATGCCATTTGTGTCCACCATACCTACCTATACTACATGGTATTTTCCAGCCATTCCAAAGTAAATTGCTTGAGTGCTACCTTTAAAATTCCATCATTCACCTATGCAATATATAGCTCATGGGACAAATAGCTTAAAAACTATTGTGGTATTGAATATGTAATTATGCACTTTATCTCTTATTAAGTTGCTTGTTGTGCGATAACCATGTTTACTGGGGAACGCCATCAACTCATTGTTGAATTTCATGTGAGTTGCTATGCATGTTCGTCTTGTCTGAAGTAAGGGCGATCTACTCTGAGTTGAATGGTTTGAGCATGCATATTGTGAGAGAAGAACATTGGGCCGCTAACCGAAGCCATGTTCCATGGTGGAAGTTTCAGTTTTGGACAAACATCCTCAAATCTCTAATGAGAAAAGAATTAATTGTTGTTGAATGCTTAAAGCATTAAAAGAGGAGTCCATTATCTATTGTCTATGTTGTCCCGGTATGGATGTCTAAGTTGAGAATAATCAATAGCGAGAAATCCAGATGCGAGCTTTCTCCTTAGACCTTTGTACAAGGCGGCATAGAGGTACCCCTTTGTGATACTTGGTTAAAGCATATGTATTGCGGTGATAATCCGGTAGTCCAAGCTAATTAGGACAAGGTGCGGGCACTATTAGTACACTATGCATGAGGCTTGCAACTTATAAGATATAATTTACATGATGCATATGCTTTATTACTACCGTTGACAAAATTGTTTCATGTTTTCAAAATCAAAGCTCTAGCACAAATATAGCAATCGATGCTTTTCCTCTATGAGGACCATTCTTTTACTTTCAATGTTGAGTCAGTTCACCTATTTCTCTCCACCTCAAGAAGCAAACACTTGTGTGAACTATGCATTGATTCCTACATACTTGCTTATTGCACTTATTATATTACTCTATGTTGACAATATCCATGAGATATACATGTTACAAGTTGAAAGCAACCGCTGAAACTTAATCTTCTTTTGTGTTGCTTCAATGCCTTTACTTTGAATTATTGCTTTATGAGTTAACTCTTATGCAAGACTTATTGATGCTTGTCTTGAAGTGCTATTCATGAAAAGTCTTTGCTATATGATTCACTTGTTTACTCATGTCATACACATTGTTTTGATCGCTGCATTCACTACATATGCTTTACAAATAGTATGATCAAGATTATGATGGCATGTCACTCCAGAAATTATACGTGTTATCGTTTTACCTGCTCGGGACGAGCAGAACTAAGCTTGGGGATGCTGATACGTCTCCGACGTATCGATAATTTCTTATGTTCCATGCCACATTATTGATGTTATCTACATGTTTTATGCACACTTTATGTCATATTCGTGCATTTTCCTGGAACTAACCTATTAACAAGATGCCGAAGTGCCGATTCTTTGTTTTCTGCTGTTTTTGGTTTCGAAATCCTAGTAAGGAAATATTCTCGGAATTGGACGAAATCAAAGCCCAGGGGCCTATTTTTCCACGGAGCTTCCAGAAGACCGAAGAACACACGAAGTGGGGCCACGAGGTGGCGACACCACGTGGCGGCGCGGCCCCCGGGGGGCCCCCGCCGCCCGATGGTGTGGCCCCCGCGGATGGCCCCCGACTCTGCCCTTCCGCCGAAAAATAGCCACCGTGTCGAAAACCCCGGTGCGAGAACCACGATACGGAAAACCTTCCCGGAGACGCCGCCGCCGCCGATCCCATCTCGGGGGATCCAGAGATCGCCTCCGGCACCTGCCGGAGAGGGGAATCATCTCCCGGAGGACTCTACGCCGCCATGGTCGCCTCCGGTGTGATGTGTGAGTAGTCTACCCCTGGACTATGGGTCCATAGCAGTAGCTAGATGGTTGTCTTCTCCCCATTGTGCTATCATTGTCGGATCTTGTGAGCTGCCTAACATGATCAAGATCATCTATACGTAATTCTATATGTTGCGTTTGTTGGGATCCGATGAATAGAGAATACTTGTTATGTTGATTATCAAAGTTATGCTTATGTGTTGTTTATGATCTTGCATGCTCTCCGTTACTAGTAGATGCTCTGGCCAAGTAGATGCTTGTAACTCCAAGAGGGAGTACTTATGCTCGATAGTGGGTTCATGCCTGCATTGACACCTTGGACGATGTGAGAAAGTTCTAAGGTTGTGTTGTCTGTTGCCACTAGGGATAAAACATTGATGCTATGTCTAAGGATGTAGTTGTTGATTACATTACGCACCATACTTAATGCAATTGTCTGTTGCTTGCAACTTAATACTTTGGAGGGGTTCGGATGATAACTTTGAAGGTGGACTTTTTAGGCATAGATGCAGTTGGATGGCGGTCTATGTACTTTGTCGTAATGCCCAATTAAATCTCACTATACTCATCATGATATGTATGTGCATTGTCATGCTCTCTTTATTTGTCAATTGCCCAACTGTAATTTGTTCACCCAACATGCTGTTCGTCTTATGGGAGAGACACCTCTAGTGAACTGTGGACCCCGGTCCAATTCTCTTTACTGAAATACAATCTCTTTGCAATCTTTGTTTCTTGTTTTACGCAAACAATCATCTTCCACACAATACGGTTAACTCTTTGTTACAGCAAGCCGGTGAGATTGACAACCTCACTGTTTCGTTGGGGCAAAGTACTTTGGTTGTGTTGTGCAGGTTCCACGTTGGCGCCGGAATCCCTGGTGTTGCGCCGCACTACATCTCGCCGCCATCAACCTTCAACGTGCTTCTTGGCTCCTCCTGGTTCGATAAACCTTGGTTTCTTTCTGAGGGAAAACTTGCTGCTGTGCGCATCATACCTTCCTCTTGGGGTTGCCCAACGAACGTGTGAAATACACGCCATCAGACGCCGCCGCCGCCGATCCCATCTCGGGGGATCCAGGAGATCGCCTCCGGCACCCTGCCGGAGAGGGGAATCATCTCCCGGAGGACTCTACGCCGCCATGGTCGCCTCCGGTGTGATGTGTGAGTAGTCTACCCCTGGACTATGGGTCCATAGCAGTAGCTAGATGGTTGTCTTCTCCCCATTGTGCTATCATTGTCGGATCTTGTGAGCTGCCTAACATGATCAAGATCATCTATCTGTAATTCTATATGTTGCGTTTGTTGGGATCCGATGAATAGAGAATACTTGTTATGTTGATTATCAAAGCTATGCTTATGTGTTGTTTATGATCTTGCATGCTCTCCGTTATTAGTAGATGCTCTGGCCAAGTTGATGCTAGTAACTCCAAGAGGGAGTATTTATGCTCGATAGTGGGTTCATGCCTCTGTGAATCTGGAGGAGTGACAAGAACCACTAAGGTTATGGATGTGCTGTTGCCATTAGGGATAAAACATTAGTGCTATGTTCAAGGATGTAGTCACTAGTTACATTACGCGCAATACTTAATGCAATTGTCTGTTGTTAGCAACTTAATACTGGAGGGGGTTCGGATGATAACCTGAAGGTGGACTTTTTAGGCATAGATGCAGTTGGATGGCGGTCTATGTACTTTGTCGTAATGCCCAATTAAATCTCACTATACTCATCATGATATGTATGTGCATGGTCATGCTCTCTTTATTTGTCAATTGCCCAACTGTAATTTGTTCACCCAACATGCTGTTCGTCTTATGGGAGAGACACCTCTAGTGAACTGTGGACCCCGGTCCAATTCTCTTTCTTGAAATACAATCTCTTGCAATCTTGTTCTACTGTTTTCTGCAAACAATCATCTTCCACACAATACGGTTAATCCTTTGTTACAGCAAGCCGGTGAGATTGACAACCTCACTGTTTCGTTGGGGCAAAGTACTTTGGTTGTGTTGTGCAGGTTCCACGTTGGCGCCGGAATCTCTCGTGTTGCGCCGCACTACATCCCGCCGCCATCAACCTTCAACGTGCTTCTTGGCTCCTCCTGGTTCGATAAACCTTGGTTTCTTTCTGAGGGAAAACTTGCTGCTGTGCGCATCATACCTTCCTCTTGGGGTTGCCCAACGAACGTGTGAAATACACGCCATCAAGCATATTTTCTGGCGCCGTTGCCGGGGAGATCAAGACACGCTGCAAGGGGAGTCTCCACTTCTCAATCTCTTTACTTTGTTTTTGTCTTGCTTAGTTTTATTTACTACTTTGTTTGCTGCACTAAATCAAAATACAAAAAAATTAGTTGCTAGTTTTACTTTACTTGCTATCTTGTTTGCTATATCAAAAACACAAAAAAAATTAGTTTACTTGCATTTACCTTATTATAATGTCTAGTCCCGTAGTTGTTACTCTATCACCTGAGGAATCAATCTTCACCTTTAAACAAGGAGGAGAAGAGAATTTTAAAGAAGCATGGTCTAGAATTTTTGATGCTTATAGTAAAACTGAACCTAAAATGACCTTAAGTTTGCTTCTTAGTAATTTCTATTTCGGGCTTATTCTTCGCTATAGATATGCCCTAGATGCTGTAGTGGGAGGAGATTTCCTTCATTGTGATGGGGATCAAGCTTTTAATGCTATAAGAAAATTGATTACATCATTTAGCTCCGATAATAATTTTGATCCATCTCATGCTAGTATGAATAGTAGATTGGACACTATTGAAACAAATATATCCTGTTTAAAAGAAGTGTATAATCGAATTCGCGAATATTATGATTATGTCCCAATAAGCTTTGAACCTTCAATGTGGGTGCCTACTGTTAAAATTACTATTGGTGGTGAAACTTTTCCTGCTCGTTGTGATATTATGTCCGAGTTTTGCCTCATGCCTGAAAAAATTTATAAATCATTGACACTTTGGGGACTTACCGAAGGGGAGAAGAAATAACTCTTGCGGATAACTCTGTTGTAATTCCTATGGGTATAGCTGAAGGTGTTTTTACAACCTTTCTTGGAAGGACGGTATCCACTGATTATCTTGTTATTGAATGTGTAGGGACAGGACAAATCACACTTGGAAGATCCCTGATGAAACTCATGGGAGCAGTCATAGATGTTGGGAAAGGCACTCTAAATTTTACCTCTACACCCGGATGCGGTCATGTATTCCCTAGACCAAAGAGTAGGAATAAGAGTAAGAAAGGTAAGAGCAACACCCCTGGTAAGAATGCCGATGCACCACCCTTCGATAATACTTGATACACACTTTCTGCGCCTAGCTGAAAGGCGTTAAAGAAAAGCGCTTATGGGAGACAACCCATGTTTTTACCTACAGTACTTTGTTTTTATTTTGTGTCTTGGAAGTTGTTTACTACTGTAGCAACCTCTCCTTATCTTAGTTTTGAGTTTTGTTGTGCCAAGTTAAGCCGTTGATAGAAAAGTAAGTACTAGATTTGGATTACTGCACAGTTCCAGATTTCTTTGCTGTCACGAATCTGGGTCCACCTCCCTGTAGGTAACTCAGAAAATTAAGCCAATTTACGTGCATGATCCTCAGATATGTACGCAACTTTCATTCAATTTGAGCATTTTCATTTGAGCAAGTCTGGTGCCATTTTAAAATTCGTCAATACGAACTGTTCTGTTTTGACAGATTCTGCCTTTTATTTCGCATTGCCTCTTTCGCTATGTTGGATGAATTTCTTTGATCCACTAATGTCCAGTAGCATTATGCAATGTCCAGAAGTGTTAAGAATGATTGTGTCACCTCTGAATATGTCAATTTATAATGTGCACTAACCCTCTAATGAGTTGTTTCGAGTTTGGTGTGGAGGAAGTTTTCAAGGATCAAGAGAGGAGTATGATGCAACATGATCAAGGAGAGTGAAAGCTCTAAGCTTGGGGATGCACCCGGTGGTTCACCCCTGCATATATCAAGAAGACTCAAGCGTCTAAGCTTGGGGATGCCCAAGGCATCCCCTTCTTCATCGACAACATTATCAGGTTCCTCCCCGAAACTATATTTTTATTCCATCACATCTTATGTGCTTTTTCTTGGAGCGTCGGTTTGTTTTTGTTTTTGTTTTGTTTGAATAAAATGGATCCTAGCATTCACTTTATGGGAGAGAGACACGCTCCGCTGTAGCATATGGACAAGTATGTCCTTGGTTTCTACTCATAGTATTCATGGCGAAGTTTCTCCTTCGTTAAATTGTTATATGGTTGGAATTGGAAAATGATACATGTAGTAATTGCTATAAATGTCTTGGGTAATGTGATACTTGGCAATTGTGGTGCTCATGATTAAGCTCTTGCATCATATGCTTTGCACCCATTAATGAAGAAATACATAGAGCATGCTAAAATTTGGTTTGCATATTTGGTTTCTCTAAGGTCTAGATAATTTCTAGTATTGAGTTTGAACAACAAGGAAGACGGTGTAGAGTCTTATAATGTTTTCAATATGTCTTTTATGTGAGTTTTGCTGCACCGGTTCATCCTTGTGTTTGTTTCAATTAAGCCTTGCTAGCCTAAACCTTGTATCGAGAGGGAATACTTCTCATGCATCCAAAATACTTGAGCCAACCACTATGCCATTTGTGTCCACCATACCTACCTACTACATGGTATTTTCCGCCATTCCAAAGTAAATTGCTTGAGTGCTACCTTTAAAATTCCATCATTCACCTTTGCAATATATAGCTCATGGGACAAATAGCTTTAAACTATTGTGGTATTGAATATGTAATTATGCACTTTATCTCTTATTAAGTTGCTTGTTGTGCGATAACCATGTTTACTGGGGACGCCATCAACTACTCTTTGTTGAATTTCATGTGAGTTGCTATGCATGTTCGTCTTGTCTGAAGTAAGAGAGATCTACCACCATAGGGTTAAGCATGCATATGTTAGAGAAGAACATTGGGCCTCTAACTAAAGCCACGTTCCATGGTGGAAGTTTCAGTTTTGGACAACAATCCTCAAATCTCAAATGAGAAAATTATTAATTGTTGTTATATGCTTATGCATAAAAGAGGAGTCCATTATCTGTTGTCTATGTTGTCCCGGTATGGATGTCTAAGTTGAAGAATAATCAATAGCGAGAAATCCAATGCGAGCTTTCTCCTTAGACCTTTGTACAAAGCGGCATAGAGGTACCCCTTTGTGACACTTGGTAAAAACAATGCATTGTGATGATCCGGTAGTCCAAGCTAATTAGGACAAGGTGCGGGCACTATTAGTATACTATGCATGAGGCTTGCAACTTGTAAGATATAATTTACATGATACATATGCTTTATTACTACCGTTGACAAAATTGTTTCATGTTTTCAAAATCAAAGCTCTAGCACAAATATAGCAATCGATGCTTTTCCTCTATGGAGGACCATTCTTTTACTTTCAATGTTGAGTCAGTTCACCTATTTCTCTCCACCTCAAGAAGCAAACACTTGTGTGAACTGTGCATTGATTCCTACATACTTGCTTATTGCACTTATTATATTACTCTATGTTGACAATATCCATGAGATATACATGTTACAAGTTGAAAGCAACCGCTGAAACTTAATCTTCTTTTGTGTTGCTTCAATGCCTTTACTTTGAATTATTGCTTTATGAGTTAACTCTTATGCAAGACTTATTGATGCTTGTCTTGAAGTGCTATTCATGAAAAGTCTTTGCTATATGATTCACTTGTTTACTCATGTCATATACATTGTTTTGATCGCTGCATTCACTACATATGCTTTACAAATAGTATGATCAAGATTATGATGGCATGTCACTCCGTAAATTATCTCGTGTTATCGTTTTACCTGCTCGGGACGAGCAGAACTAAGCTTGGGGATGCTGATACGTCTCCGACGTATCGATAATTTCTTATGTTCCATGCCACATTATTGATGTTATCTACATGTTTTATGCACACTTTATGTCATATTCGTGCATTTTCTGGAACTAACCTATTAACAAGATGCCGAAGTGCCGATTCTTTGTTTTCTGCTGTTTTTGGTTTCAGAAATCCTAGTAAGGAAATATTCTCGGAATTGACGAAATCAAAGCCCAGGGGCCTATTTTCTCACGAAGCTTCCGTAAGTCCGAAGGAGAGACGAAGAGGGGCCACGGAGGGGCCACACCCTAGGGCGGCGCGGCCCCCCAGGCCGCGCGGCCCTGTGGTGTGGGGCCCCGTGCCGCCTCTTGACCTGCCCTTTCGCCTATAAAAGTCTCCGTGACGAAAACCCCGCACCGAGAACCACGATACGGAAAACCTTCCAGCAGACGCCACCGCCGCCGATCCCATCTCGGGGATCCAGAGATCGCCTCCGGCACCCTGCCGGAGAGGGGAATCATCTCCCCGGAGGACTCTACGCCGCCATGGTCGCCTCCGGTGTGATGTGTGAGTAGTCTACCCCTGGACTATGGGTCCATAGCAGTAGCTAGATGGTTGTCTTCTCCCCATTGTGCTATCATTGTCGGATCTTGTGAGCTGCCTAACATGATCAAGATCATCTATCCGTAATTCTATATGTTGCGTTTGTTGGGATCCGATGAATAGAGAATACTTGTTATGTTGATTATCAAAGCTATGCTTATGTGTTGTTTATGATCTTGCATGCTCTCCGTTATTAGTAGATGCTCTGGCCAAGTTGATGCTAGTAACTCCAAGAGGGAGTATTTATGCTCGATAGTGGGTTCATGCCTCTGTGAATCTGGAGGAGTGACAAGAACCACTAAGGTTATGGATGTGCTGTTGCCATTAGGGATAAAACATTAGTGCTATGTTCAAGGATGTAGTCACTAGTTACATTACGCGCAATACTTAATGCAATTGTCTGTTGTTAGCAACTTAATACTGGAGGGGGTTCGGATGATAACCTGAAGGTGGACTTTTTAGGCATAGATGCAGTTGGATGGCGGTCTATGTACTTTGTCGTAATGCCCAATTAAATCTCACTATACTCATCATGATATGTATGTGCATGGTCATGCTCTCTTTATTTGTCAATTGCCCAACTGTAATTTGTTCACCCAACATGCTGTTCGTCTTATGGGAGAGACACCTCTAGTGAACTGTGGACCCCGGTCCAATTCTCTTTACTGAAATACAATCTCTTGCAATCTTGTTCTCTTGTTTTCTGCAAACAATCATCTTCCACACAATACGGTTAATCCTTTGTTACAGCAAGCCGGTGAGATTGACAACCTCACTGTTTCGTTGGGGCAAAGTACTTTGGTTGTGTTGTGCAGGTTCCACGTTGGCGCCGGAATCTCTGGTGTTGCGCCGCACTACATCCCGCCGCCATCAACCTTCAACGTGCTTCTTGGCTCCTCCTGGTTCGATAAACCTTGGTTTCTTTCTGAGGGAAAACTTGCTGCTGTGCGCATCATACCTTCCTCTTGGGGTTGCCCAACGAACGTGTGAAATACACGCCATCAGGTTGCCGTGAAGAAAGGCGTTTTTGACGTCGAGTTGATGAATGGGCCAATTTTGAGACACGGCGAGGGAAAGAACAACACGGATGGTGGCTGGTTTGACAACAGGGCTGAAAGTCTCATCGAAGTCAATGCCAGGTTGTTGTGTGAAACCACGAACGACCCAACGTGCCTTGTGACGAGTAAGAGATCCATCGGAATTGAATTTGTGGCGAAAAATCCATTTGCCACTGACGATGTTGGCGCCAGGAGGGGGAGGGACGAGAGTCCAGGTTTGGTTTTGGAGAAGAGCATCATATTCGTCCTGCATGGCTTGGCGCCAGGAAGGATCACGAAGAGCGACTAGATAATTGTGAGGAATAGGGGAAGAGACGGTGGCGGAGAGATTGAGTTTATCGATGGGAGGTGGGAGTTTACCGGTGGTGCTACGAGTGCGATGGATGACGGGTGGTGGTGCTGAAGGGCGGCGAGTGTATACATGAGTAAAGCTAGGCCGCGGCGCTGCCACGGCAGGAGACAGAGCGGTGTCAGGCTGCCGTGGAGGCGAGTCAGGGGAAGGAGCTGCCACGGCAGGGGAAAGGGGTGCCGCGGCAGGAGAAGAGGCGGCGGCAGGCTGGCGTGGGCTCACGGCAGCAGAGTTCTCTGCCGCGGCAGGGGGTGGAGTGAGAGATGGTGGTGCCGACGTGGGTATGGTGGGAGGGATTGGTAGGAAGTGAGGGTCTATGGGGTCGATGATGGCAGGTGGTGTAGATGGTTGTGTGATGGAGGCATAAGGAAAAGTATGTTCATCGAACGTGACATGTCGGGAGATTAGGATGCGTCGAGAGGATACGTCGAGACACCTATAGCCTTTGTGACGGGATGGATAACCGAGAAAAATACATTTGGTGGCGCGTGGGGCTAGTTTGTGGGGACTAGTGGAGGAGATGTTGACATAGCAGAGACAACCGAACACGCGTAGGTGATCATAGGATGGATGTGTACCGTATAGGGTGAAATGTGGGGTTTGGCTATGGAGGGCTGCAGTGGGACGAAGGTTGAGAAGATAAGTGGCAGTGTGGAGAGCCTCGGCCCAAAAATTGGGAGGCAGGGAGGCTTGGAAAAGAAGGGTGCGGATAACATTATTGATGGTGCGAATGGCTCGTTCGGCTTTGCCGTTTTGTTGAGAAGTGTAGGGGCATGAGAAGCGAAAAATGGTTCCATGGGATTGAAAGAAGGAGTTTAGTTTGATGTTGTCAAATTCTTTGCCATTGTCGCATTGGATAGTTAGAATAGGGAGAGAGAAGTGGGTGGTGATAAAGGCATGAAAAGTAACGAACGTGGCAAAGACATCGGATTTCTTGCGAATAGGAAAGCTCCAAAAATAATGAGAAAAATCATCAATAATGACTAGATAATAGGCAAAACCAGACATGCTAAGGACGGGAGAGGTCCATAGATCACAATGTAATAGTTCAAACGGACGAGTAGTAGACGAGTGCGACAAGGAAAATGGTAACCTAACATGTTTCCCTAATTGACATGCATGACACAGGGAGGATCCTGTTTTATTCGGCAAGCTGGTGGGTAGTGGTGGCGTGGAGTTGTGGCCGGGGTGTCCGAGGCGGCGATGCCAGAGGTCGTGGGAGATGGTGGCGAGGAATGTAGCGGCGTAGGCAGGTGGATTGACGGTGTAGAGAGGGCCTGGACTGTTACATCGGAGAATCACGATCCCGCTGGGAAGAGCCTTCACAGAAAAACCAAAACGATCAAATTCAATGGTGCAGTGATTATCGATGCAGAATTGACGAACAGATATGAGATTTTTGATGATTTGTGGAACTAGAAGTATGTTGTGAAGATAAAGTGGTTTAGTGAGGGTATTAAGAGTTTGGGAGCCGACATGGGTGACAGGAAGAGTTGCACCGTTCCCGACGGTGACAAATTGGGATGAGGATGGAAGAAGAGAGTGGAGATTACCAGGATCGGATGCCATGTGAGAGGATGCACCAGTGTCCATGTGCCAATCGTTGCCGGGTAGCTGTAGGTTGTTGAGGGCAGCGAGGAGAGCCGGGTCGATCTGTTGCTGCTGGTGGGCGGTGGGGACGTAGGAGCCCTGGGCTGTGTACGCCTGTGGTGTTATGCTGGGGCGCGGGCCGAGGAGGCCTGGGGACGGCGGCTGCCATGTTGTTGACGAGCGCGGCTGCCACTGTGTTGATGGAGGTGGCTGCCACGGGGCCTGCTGTAGCTGGGCGTGAGTAGGGGCCCCGTCCAGGGATTGAACTGCCAGGGATTGTCGCGGCCGCGCCCACGACCGCGTCCGTTGCCGCGTCCGCGGCCTCCGCCGCGGAAGGTGTTGGTGAAGTAGTTGGTGCCGCGGCCGCCGGCGCGATCGCCCCCAAAGGGAGCCGGCGACGAGCCCCCGAAGGGAGCAGGCGACGAGCCCCCGAAGGAAGCAGACGATGAGCGATCGCCAGAAGGAGGGGCACGGGCGCCTCCATTGTTGGGCAGGACGCTCTGGCCCATGGCCCAGAGTGCGGTGGAGGCGGCGTTGCGTGCGTCGGTGCGTCGTTGGGTTTCTTCTAGGATGAGGGCGGAGCGCGTTTGAAGAAACGAGGGGAATGGCACCTGAAAGGGGAGAAACGAACGCAGATGGGCGTAAGTGTCATTAAGGCCTCGGAGGAGCGTCAGAACCAGCGTTTCGTCGCTGATGGGCTGGCCGACGTCGGTGAGGGAATCGGCGAGGTTCTTGAGCTTGGCGCAGTAGTCGCTGATGGAGAGATCGCCCTGTGGCGTGTTGCGGAAGTCGGCCTCGAGCTGGATGGCGCGGTGCTTCTTGTTGTCGCGGAAGAGGTTCTCGATGGCGTCCCAGATGGTGAGCGCGGTGGAGCCGGGACGCATGACGATGCCGAGGAGGTCGTTGTCGATGGAGCCGTAGATCCAGGAGAGCACGGTGTAGTCATCACGGCCCCAAGCAGAGGTTGGAGACGTGTCGGAGGGAGTAGCCTCGCCGGTGACGTGGGCGGTGAGGCCGTAGCGGCCGAGAGCGACGAGGAAGAGCTCCCTCCAGCTCGTGTAGTTGCCGTCGGTGAGGCTGAGGGTGATCGGTACGTGGAGCTTGATGGAGGTGGCGTAGGTGGAGGGATTGGTGGTGGTGGGTTCGGTTGGGTTAGGGTGTGGGGAGGGTATTTGGCCAGCCGGAAGGGAAGCGGTGGCGTTGGTGGCGGCAGTGTTGGTGGCGGCGATGAGCTGCTGGTTGATGGCGGCTTCGCGGTCATCTAGGGCTTTGGCACGAGCCTCGAGCTCGCGCTCCTTGGCTGCAAGTTCTTCGGGAGTCATGGTGGGAGAGGGGAGGGAGGCTGACGGCTAGGGTTAGGGTTTTTTTTGGAGAGGGAGGGAGGGGTTTAGGCGGCGGGGAGGATGACCCGCTCTGATACCATGAAACAATGGGCTGCTCGATGGCACGCCTCCTCTCCCTCTGTTTCTATTTATATGCACAAGGACTTGCGGTACAAGTCAAGGTTACAAGGATTGTTACACAAGAAATATCCCTAACTAATCTTGGTTAGCCGCACGGGAGAATGTCTCCCTAACAGTTAAGCCCAAACCTTGATTGATTTCCCGCGGAAAACGATACGCATGTAGTGGCACCATGACAGGCGAGGAAGTTATATCATCGATCACGCTTTGGGGAAAGCTAGAGTGAGAGAAGAGAAACGTACGAAACTCAAGAGCGGGGTAGCTGCACACGTCCGATTCTTTTGACATCACGGGCGGGCCGGCGTCGTCGTCGCCGGTCACTTGCTGTTGCGTGATTCCGGTGGCCGGGCGACTGCAACACAGCTGCTGTGAGCATCTCTTGATCTCGGAATTGGGCCGCTGAATGGCTGAGCGCGGGGCGGAAGATGCAGTCAATCAGGATGGAAATGCCGACTCGGAGGATGCGTTGTCAAGGCTGGAGAGGACGCAACGTACGTACATGAACTGTTCATCATCTTGCCTCCTTGGTTACATATGCTATCTTGAGTCTTTCACTGCTTCTTTCTGCAACTTTAGCCGGGCAAAAATGGGAACTGAACTGATTTGATCCGCGTTTAATTACATCCCTGTTTTTATTACTACTTGTGAGGATGAGGTTTCCATGGTCCCTTGCTTTTTGCCGCCTGCTTAGTTAAATTCTATCTAAAGATAAAGGTACACTACCTCTGTCCATAAAAAATGTCTTAGATTTGAGTAATACTGTTCCGGTGTATCTGGGGACTTTGCACTGTTTTGGCTCTTGATCTTTCACGGGACCTACCTGGTATCTTGCCAGAAAATATATGATCCTTTTTTTTTCAAAATAGCCTACCCCTTCCCATTACTCCATAGCAAAATGCATTATCACACAAAGAGAAGGGGGCGGGAAAGAGGCCATCCTTGCATCGCCAGGCAACCCGCTAACAAATACCCATTACAGGGTATAAACCACTACGGGAGAATTGCCGTACGCCGACGGCCAGGCGATGTGCCGATGGCCAAATGTCGGGGCCGTCGGCACAGTAGCCTCCGGAGCGCGGCGACGAGGATGACCGTCGGCGTTAAGTTGGCCGTCGGTACAGGCTGGATGTGCCGACGGCCGTCGGCACAGTTATGGCCGTCGGCACAGGACCAGTCTGGCCGTCGGCACAACATTGTTTTTCCTTTTTTTCCACTACAGACCTGTGCCGACGGTTTAACCGTCGGCATAGCTTTTTCCTATTTCTCCATGGCAGTCTTCAAAAAAGCATAACTAAATCATTCTAACTGAGAAAAATAAGTATAATATATCAAATTTTGCAGAAAAACAAGATCTATCATAGAAAAATATCAAAAATGGAATATTTCGAATACCTAAATAAATTTTCTTAGAAATGAGCTATAATGTTCGAGGTTTCATGGCTTTCACACACGCCAAAAATGAAAAATGGTCGCTCGTGGGTCGGATTAGAAATGCACGTCTGGGGTATTGCTTACCATCCTAGGGCCCACACACGTGTCAAATATGACCTCGTTTCGGCAAATTTCTGCCATGCCGAGGCCGTTTCCCACCTCATTTCCCCTGAAATCCATAGAACCCCGGACGTGATAGCTCTTTTCATGAAGGGTTTTCCAAAATAATTGCCACATCCTAGTTTTGACAAACGTAATAGTTAGTATGACATATAAAATGACACCACGTGGCTACGTGGGATTTTTTGACTTCGTTCAAATTGTCATCTGGCCAAAACAGGCCCCCAGGGACATGCGGTATCGTCGTACCAGGCGTGCGGGTGCACCCATTCGCGAAAAAACTAAACGGACAAAAATTAGCACATATAATGATGCGTCGTAGAACTAAAAACATTTTTTCCGGAATTTCTGGAGCGACGGATAGTTGAGCCCTAGTTCAAATCCGGTAAGTTTCCAGCGGATTCGGCGGGACACCGCCGGAAGCCGCATGGGTTCCCAAAAAGCTAATGCGTGCACATGTCATGTGATAGGTGGTGCGTAGGTGGTCTACTATCATCGCACGGAGGTTTCACGTCATACTAAAATGCGCCTCATGTAGCTGCTTCACAAATAAAAATCGTTTGGGCACGCTAAAAATGAAACGATGGTCGCCCGTGGGTCGGATTAGAAATCCGCACCCGGGGTCTTGCTTCCCATCCTAGGGCCCACACACGTGCCAAATATGACCTCGTTTCGGGAAACTATGCCATACTGAGGCCGTTTCCCACCTCATTTCCCCTTAAATCCATAGAACTCCGGACGTGATAGCCCTTTTCGTGAAGGGTTTTTTCAAAATAATTGTCGTATCCCAGTTTTGACAAATGGAATAGTTACCATGACATATAAAATGACGCCACGCGGCTCCGTGGGATTTTTTTGACTTCGTTCAAATTGCCATCTGGCAAAAACAGGGCCCCCGGGACATGCGGTATCGCCGTACCGGGCGTGCGGGTGCACCCATTCGCGAACAAACTAAACGAACAAAAATTAGCACATATAATGATGCGTCGTAGAACTAAAAACACTTTTTCTGGAATTTCTGGAGTGACGGATAGTTGAGGCCTAGTTCAAATCCGGTCAGTTTCCAGCGGATTCGGCGGGACACCGCCGGAAGCCGCATGGGTTCTCAAATAGCTAACGCGTGTACATACCATGTGATAGGTGGTGCGTAGGTGGTCTACTATCATCGCACAGAGGTTTCACGTCATACTAAAATGCGCCCCATGTAGCTGCTTCACAAATAAGAACCGTTTGGGCACGCTAAAAATGAAAAGATGGTTGCCCGTGGGCCGGATTAGAAATCCGCGTCCGAGGTCTTGCTTCCCATCCTAGGGCCCACACACGTGCCAAATATGACCTAATTTCGGAAAACTATGTCATGCCGAGGCCGTTTCCCACCTTATTTCCGATAAAGTCAACCAGATTTAAACTAGAGGTACTTGATCTATTGCTCATGATTTTTGGGTAAATTAAATTGTAGGTTCAAAATATGATATGGATGTCATATTTGTATTCCTCTCATTTTTCTGATCAATTTAGACATATTATTTGCCAAATTCGTATTTACTGATATTAATTATTCCATATTAAATAAAAAGACAAAAATGAAATCATTTAATTGTTTTTCAAATTCTATATTATTATTATTTATATATATTCATTGTTGTTTACTTAAGTAATTGTTTAGAATTGAAAAATATAAAGATGTGGCAGCACGGTTAAAGGGTTAATATGATTGATATGATAGTATTAACAACAAGGGCGTCATTTCTTTCATGGAAGCTCATCCGAAGAGAACCAAGAAGTTAAGCGTGCTGGGGCGGGAGTAGTGTGAGGATGGGTGACCAACTGGGAAGTTTGACTACAAGTGCAATTTGACCTAATATTAGGTGTACTAAGTGTAAGTGTGATTGTGAAAGATTAAAAAGTAAAAAAGAATAATATTAGGTCAAATTGCACTTGTGAAAATTTTGAAATACTATGCCGACGGTATAACCATCGGCACAACAATCTATGCCGACGGTGATCGGGCAGTCCCCGACCAGAACTATGCCGACGACGCTACGCCGACGGTCACCGTCGGCACAGCCTATGCCGACGGCCTTCTTTGCTGTGCCGACGGCTGGCAGCCGTCGGCAGACTGGAGCTCTCCCGTAGTGAACAGGGCGACACTCAAGCATACACTTCAAAAGTTCAAACACCTCAACACAAACAACTAACACAAATGTCTACCACAAGAAAACATATGATCCTGTAAACACTCCTGAGATGAATCGCTAGTACCTCTTGTCCAATAGGTTATATTAATATAGTCAAATGACCAAACTTACAATGACTGACCAAATATACAAAAGAAAACATCAATGTATACAATCTTAAATAAATACACAATGAAAATTCCATCATGGTGAATCCATTGATATTTATTTGGGACTGTAAATGTTCATATTGTCGTGTATAAAATTAACCACACCGAGAAGCCATGTTGTTGACTAAATTTACACGTCTTATTTTTTTTTTTGGAACGGAGGAAGTCAGTTTTTTTATTCAGTGGTAACCTAGTCGCATGAATGCACCATTATTTTTGTTAGATTATGTAGTAGACCAGGCATAGCATGAAAATCATGAAGAAATATGTAGTAGAGCATGGCTACAAACAAAGTACGTCAATTTTTTAAAGCAATGCAGAAAATTCGGACAAAAATGCACTAGACTCCACCGATAACTAGCTGCGGATTCTCACGTAAAAGTATTATGGTTATAAAAAAGTGTTTTTAACAGTAAAACACAGAGACTGATGATAATATTCAGGCCAGGATGTCCAGCTATGAGCGCAAAACAATGTTGTACAAGCACAGCGTGAAATTGACATCACACAGGAAATGTGCGCACCCATACAATTAGATTACCCTCCTCACCTCGCTCCTTACATTAGCACTAAAGCTACATAAGATTGTTAAATTGCTAGATCGTCTAGTGTAGATGGTTGCCGGGTAGGAGAGGGAGACGGTGTACCTTCTCCCTTCGAGGAGGAACCAACGGACGTCGACATGGTGGCGACAGCGGTGGCGTGGGTGAGGCAGTGGCGACGGTGGTGGCACTTCCCGTCGGCACACGCTAGAACCCTAGATCGGAAGGGATGTCGGTGGGGTGAGCAGCGCGTCGATCAACCTCCTACCGCGTGCGTCCGGCCCCACCTATCTTTATAGCGCGATGACAGGGGCCCACCAGCCAGCGATAAGGTTGGGCGCCCTCGATCGGGGCGCGGACGAGGTCAAGGGTCCGAGTTCGAGCCGTTGGGCTCGGACGTGAGGAGATCATCCTAACAAACATCACATGAGCAGTCTTGCTACGCTAACACCTACTATCTATACGTTACATCAGCTACCACAAGGTTATCGCAAGCCTTCCTTTTTACCACGCCGCACGTCAGGGAAGGGGTGGATGCCAAGCTGCTTCACATCTCATGTCTTGTCGAACAGGCGCAATAATGACCGATAGCGAAAGAAACAATATTGTGATCGACGTGCCCCCATTATTGCCCCATGCGAGGGGGGTGAAGCTTTGCAAGGAAGGCTGCCCCGGGTGCAAGCTGGATGAGATCAACAAGATCAAGACCGGAATACCTTACTTCAACTTCTTCTACATTTGGGTTGTCTCCCTCTGCTCCGGTAAATTCAAACCCCTCTGTTTTGTTTGCTAGATCTAGCGCTAGCATGTGCGAACAACATTCCATGGTAGAACGTGCATATCTGCTCTTCTATTAAATTAACCTTTGTATACGGGTGTAGTCCTCACTCGATTTAACTTTTGTATTTTGTAATATATGACTTTAACTAATAAAATATATTTTTCGCCATTTATGAGTTAAAGTCATCTATTCCAAAATATAAAACCTGGTGGATGTGCAATCAACCGGGGATTTCATCTACCCTTTTCGACTCCCGACATAGGATAGAAGTGGATCCCAAAGCTAGTTCGAATCGTGCATAGACCATGCTGCACTCAACAAGGACAAAGTACGGTAAACTCACAATACAGAAGCACTACAACTCCAAGTGTTCAAGCCTAGGCCGTATCCAAGTATGGGTATCATCAAGGCACGGGCCACACTATCCATCACCCAGACACATATATATATATATATGGGAAATAGCCAGCTAGTCACGTGCATAGCTATGCATAGGAGCATAACCGTTGGATCAGCCCTAGAGACCATCTTCACGCATCGATCAAACTAACGCCGTCAGGTACTTTTCTTCCTCTTTCTTTCCGCTCCGTACCACCTCCGCGTCATCCTCCCTTGCCTTTTTCTTTCCTCCTCCCGCACATCACACCTTTTCCCTGCTCCTGATTTCCTCGCTCGACCCTGATAGGACCGGCTGCATCGTCCCCGCCGAGTTCCTGACCCAGATCCAACCGCGCGCCACCGGCTGTCCCCTTCCTCCCCGACGAGGCCCTTCCGTCCTCGCTTATTTTTCTACGGATCCATTATTTCAGATGCGTTCTTGCTTATTTTTTCTTGAGTCTCTTGATTTGTTTTGTTGAAATAAAGATTTACCAAGATGCAGGTCCTTCCCCAAAGCTTTTTTCTTTGGTACGAATCCATCATCCATATCATAATTGTTCTGGCTTCAAACGGATCCAATTTGTTTCCTATGCTAGTTTATTTGCTATGCCTAATTTCTATTTTCTAGCCTACGGTTTAGCACTAGCACATTAGCAGTACTTGGATCTGCTTCACGTCCTTTTCTCCGATCTACTTCTAGGTAGATTTTTTAGTGCTGTTTTTTGAGATTTGAGGAGCAGCTGCGTGTCGAGAGGCAAAACCGAGAAAGAGGGATCGGGAGAGTTGGGGACGGAGACGCCACGGGAGAAGAAGGACCGGGAGGATTGAGCAGCAGCGGGCGGGTGCGGTTGTGGGAGGACAAGGCGTGGCTGGCGGACGCGGGCATGGCCTTCGTCCAGATCACGTATGGCGGCTACCACGTCCTCACCAAATTCGTCCTCAACGTCTACGATGACCTCGTCGCGCTCACCATCCTCGCCCCCGTCTCCTTCTTCCGACAGAGGTTTTTTGCTTCCTGGTCTCCTGCTACACCCAACTCTTACCCTTGCTCTGCAGCAGCAAGAAGCGAAATCGACCCCTTTCCCTCCCCCTCTGATTTTGACGAATTCTCATCAAGATGCGGCATGCTCTTTTGTTAATTGCTAATTGCTAACAGGGAGTACTACGGAGTACTAGCCACTCATTAACCAATTGCTAATTTTCAGAATTAGCATGGTCAGTCCAGCTCTTACCAGATGCACATTTTGAGAGCTGATTTTCAGAGTAGTTCAAACAATTAGGCAACGCACTAATTTACAAAGCAACACACGTGAGATGTGCTTGTGTAGATAAACAATACTCCTACTCCTGTTGCTGCTAGCCTAGGAAAATTTACTTTGAAGCAGCTCAATGACAAGCATTATAGGTCATGTTCTTTTCTAGCCAAATTTACACGGGTTAAACTCCTACTGCTGCTGGTCACCTGCCCATGTAACTTCTCAATCTAACACAGCACATACAGTTTTGGATGGTTGGAGAGTGTTCCAGCACACTTGATATGGCTCACTTCGCAACATTCTAGGAGTACTGTATGTTTGTTTTGCTTTGTCGAAAAGCTTATGTTCGGGGGTAGAAATTTTGGAGTAGCTTAAATTGGTTGATACTTGCAAAACACTGGACCTAAGCATTGATGTACAGTAGTTTAACTGAGCTTATGGGTTTCTGATTGTGATGAAATTACATCACTCCCTGAAATGTCTTTGTTATACTCCAGTAGAACAGTCCAGCCCGAATTTTCTTTGTTATTCTACAGTACAGTAGATGGAATTTTTTTGGACTATTCTACTAATACTACTGGACTATTAGCTGCTTGTTTATCTTAGTAAAAAGTTTAACCAGGTTAAACAGATGGGTATCCTGCTGGATGAAACTACTGGAGTATCCAGTGATTAAATATCTTGCAAAACCAAAGTGCCTTTTCTGTAATTGATGATATACTCCAGAAATACTGTTAACATTATATCCAGCCCATGTACAGTCATAATCATAACCAAAGTGCCTTTTTTGGAGTAGATCCAGTAATATTGTTAACATTATATCCAACCCATGTACAGTGATAAAATTCAGTATAGGTAACTGAGGGATTCCTGCTCTAGGTGTTTTGTGACAGTGCAGTCTAGAGAACAGTTGCTTCGTGCAGACATCATGTCCCTTATTAACCGTGATGCAGCCTTTGGTTTCTTCACCTTATGTTTAGGCACCAAGTGAGTATCTTCCTCACCTATATAAATGCAAGCCACTCTATGTTTGTGCGATAGCAAACCGATAGAAGCGCATGGAGAAGGTGTGTTGTATGATGAGAGGACCGAGACCTACTTCTGGTATGGAGAAAATAAGTATGGCAAGACATACAGAGCTCACACCAAGGGAGCTGATCGAGTAAGTTAACTTGTTTCTACTGCTTTGAGTTTTTGTCATCATTTGTGTGTTAAAGAGCTTCAGGGGCATTTCAGCATTTGGTGGTAGGAAACATGCATTATGTTCTGTAGTCAAAATGTACTAGTAGCTAAATTCAGAGTCAGATACCAAGGGAGTAGATTTATTAGCTTCACCTCTTCTTTAATGATTAATTAATGTTTCTCTTTTGTTTTTATTTAAACTGAGTACTCTTGATGTTTTCAACTTCTAATGGAGTAGATTGGACAAGCCTTTTACAACTCTAAACTACTGATGTTGTCAGATTTTAAAATGGAGACCTTACATGACAATGCTTAATGTTTGTACTCCAACTCAAAAAGTTTTTACAGCATGCACTCTTCCTGAATGACAAACTATAAACATAGGCATGCTTCTTAGTTCCAAGCTTAGGGCCTTTGCATGCAGTCTTCCTGCATGACAAACTCAAGAACAGAGACATGCTTTTACTTGTTAGACTTATCATTCATGTGTCAAAAACAGAGACATGCACTCTTCCTGAAAGTTTTGGCATGCATTATTTTGGACACCAACATCTTTTGACTGCATTATGTTGGAATGACAGTTATCTGGTGACTGAAAGTTTTGGCATGCATTGATCTCAACTTGTGAAGCGGAGACCGGCGGCGGGAGACGAGGGCAGGGGGGGGCTGGCGACGCTAGGGAAGCATGAGGCCGCCGGCCCGCTGGCAGGATGCGAGGTGTGTGGCAGGAGGAGATCTCGGGAGAGCAGGGGGAAGTCCCGTGGCGCTAGGGAAGTAGCAGGCCGCCGACGTGAGGCACGGTAGAGCGCCAACGTCCAGATGGGAAGGCCGTCGACCGGCGCGGCGCTGCAAGCACGGGATTCTGCCCAAGCTGTTTGAGGAAGGACTGGTTCGTTGAAGAACTGAAACTACAACGGTGAATTGCAAAAATTGATTATAACTAGCCTCCCGAAACCTAATCTATGACGAAGGGTGTACTTGGTTGGCGATGGAAATATCAGGATGTAATTGATAGTCAAGATCCATGCTCCACTCCGTGTCATGTTTCTCCCCATCTCTCTTCTTTATGATTTTCAAGATTCATGGTTTTTCACAGCACGGTTTGTTCTTGGAGGATGGAAAGATCTACCGGTGACAATGATGCCATTCTGGTGTTTCAGCTCGTGATGTAGTTGGAAGAAATTGATGGTTTAGTTGCTGATTTTTGGGATTTGAGGAGTAGCCGCTGAGACGGACAAGAAGCATAGGGATAATATGAGCCAAGTACGGGTGCATGCTGTCGGCGGGTTCACGGGAGGGAGCTTGGGGCAGACAGCTCTGCTGCGTGCCTGCGTGGGGTTCACTTTTCTGTCCTTATACACAACCGGGCACGCCTCCTTTTCGTGGATAGGAACGGCGGACAACTGCACACAGTTAACAGACGTAAACGGCAGCGCATATCGCGAGGCAATTTTCTATGGCAGCGAATGCGTGCGTAGGTAGCCATGTAGTTAGAAAATCCGCGTCGATATATATATATACCAGCATTGTGATATATCCCTGGTAACTAATATATTTCCTTTTTTTTCAGCGCTACCGATTTTGTCGTTGTTTCCCTATACTAGATGACCTGTTGCGCTATCGCGCAAGTGCAAACGAAAGCGTATTAATATGTCAATGAAAGCTGACATATAGAACGGTAATTTAATAAATAATTTATTTTGGTGCTTAAATATATATTTTTGGTGATGGTTCATGTCTTGAGTTGCTATATACGCATCAAATATGACGTTTATTTCTTGTTCCTCTAAATTTTACAGAATTATACAGGATGTTTCATACCAAAATAGTTGTAAGACGATCTTTCATGTATTGGTCATTCAAAGTTAATGCGGAGAGTATCCACGGTTCTATTAGATTCGCCTTCCATCTTTGCCATGAGATTTTGTTTTCCCATTTTATGCTATTGTCCATTGATATTAAATATTTCACAATTACTACAACTTGGCAGGCTTTACCGAAACCACATTGGTAAGCACCATATGGTATAAAACTAAATCATCAACATATCGCGTGGATGTCTAAACACAATAAGTAAGTTCATATCATTATATTTTAGCAAAGTAGCAGCACATATCAACATTTATTTCTTCTCAAAACTAAAGCAATATTAGAGCAGTTTTCCAGATTCTAAATGATTTTTCAAATTTGATCAGTGTTTAAGCGAGTGCCCAAACTTCTCATTAAATTTGCTTTATTTAGCAAAGTGCGCAAATCGTTTTGCTCTAATGCATTATTGCTACACATGGAAAGAGAAACAACATCCTTAATCTGTTTTTTTCTGTCGAGAGCCAAGCTGGATCTGAATAATGAACAAGCATTACTGAAGCTGGATCGACAACCAAACTAAAACAATTAGGTTACCTGAAGAAGCATATCCTCCAACTCTCAAATAATCTTAACAACCAGCAGTGCTCACCAACTGTTTGTAAACTGTCACATCGTTTAACTTAAACCATATAAAAAACCATACAGCAGCAAATGCTTCGATCAAGACTCGTCAAATTTCAGTCTACTACTTATATGGAAAAAGTATAGAAATTGTATTTGACATGTGAGGATCGATCATGTGATGAGAAATTCAGCTAGTAAATATCACTTGTACATATAAATTGTAGCTGCAGTGGAAGAAGAGAGTATTCCAAGTCTCGTACTCATTTTCTAAACTATATATTTGGATAGGCTCGGATAATCTGATTTAGGGACATCATGAAGTAAATAATTTATCTGGGGAAGATTGGTAGTGCTGAACTGTTGATCATACATTTAGTAACAAATGAGCATTGAACACGTAACCATATTAGAGGGAACGCCAGTAGCTCTAGGAAACAATGAACATTAAACTCTCTAGTATAGAAAATCAAGCAACAATACTACTTTTTATGCAGGTCCTTTGCCAGGCCAGTGTTCTAGGAAACGATGAGTATATGATATGTATTTTTCTTGAGTATATGATATGTATTTTTCTTGTGCATTGGCGCATGACCCCGTAGAATTTGCACCGATTTACGGTTTGTATAAAATTGATGAAAATCAGGTGAAAATGAAAATACGAATTTTAGATTTTACAAAACAAATTCGATAGGATGAAATTAGGACAATGCACACAAAATCATGAATGAAATAGCAAACGCTTATATACAATCAAGAAAAGAGGAAATAGAGCAATATTTTGGGGCTTGCCATGGTTCACGGCCCGGTAAACAGTTTGTGAAGTGCTATATTAAGCATCTGTAGATATCGACAGTAATAAAACATCAAATGAATAAAAACCTATTTGATAGGTGAAACAATATGTAATTAATATGCATTTCAAAGGTTGTTGGTTGTATAGTCTGACTTCTGCATCAAAATGATGTTTATGACATGCTATCGGAGAGAATGTCGCCGCCACTTCTCCCGTCACCCTTGGTGGGTATAGTATTGTTAATGGCTTTGGAAACTGGGGACGGTGAGCACCACCTTAATTAAAAACTGGAAACCCCCTTGCAGATTCAGTTCTTCTGAAACGTGGTCCTCAATTAAAAATTCAAGATCCCGATGTCCCCGTCCCGCGCTGGAGCTCCGTCCCCATCCCGCTCCGGAGCTGGGCTCGCGCCCTCGACGTCGACGGTGAGCCCGCATCCCCGCGAGCCGTCCGCGACCGCTCAGGAGCATAGGAGTCGGGGCCTCCAGGAACAGGGGATGCGGGGCAGAGGCGGAGCCTCCAGGAGCAGAAAAGGCGAGTTCCCCCGCCGGCCGTCCCCCGCATCAAGTAGCTTTGTTGCCGCCCCTCGTCGCCCCGCCGCTGTGGTGCTGTCCGCAGCTCCCTCCCGGCGTCGCTGCTCCGCTCGCCACGGGGTCGCCTCACCTGAGGCTCCAAGGAGGAGAGCCGCTTGCCGTCGGTGCTGCGGCCGCAGGAAACAGTGGAGAGTCGCACCTAAACCGAGCATCTTGGAAGGTTTGCTCCATCCACATGCCCTGCCAGTTCCTGTCAAATGACAACTGTAAGGTTTGCTCCATCCAAACTGTTCTCGGCCACTGAAGTTTAGACTGAATGTGAACCTCTGAACTCCCTGTGGTTGCCATTTGCTTGGTCCATGAGAGAAAAGCTGACTTCTACCAGTATTCCATGATTTCTGGGGAGCATATCTTACAGATGCAAGAACAGAGAGAGAAAATTCGTGCTGCCATCCACATCCATGTTAGATGTCTTGATACTTAGATACCTGAAGATCAGACACTGTTCCATTTAGTCCATTATAAATCGCATTGTAGACTTATATTAAAGCATTAAAGACAACTCCCAGAAAACAATTTTGTTCAAGAAGGATGCATAGCACAATAGCTGCAATATCAGTGCTATCACTACAAGAAAAGTTGCCATGGCCGACGAAGTTGAAGTCGCGCCGTGGTTGCTGGTGTACCATGGCCGACGATTTTGGGTCCCTCCGTGGTGCATGTCAAAACTTTTTTTTTCTCGTTTTTGAGGCCACCTAGCCCGACGAAAGCGGCCAAAACGTCGCGTATGGTGGCCCGGGACGTGGTGCATCTCGAAATCTCGGGTTCGCCGGCCGAGTCAACGCAAATCCGCACCGCCGAGGGATGTAGGGCCCAGATGGCAGCCTCTCTGGCATTGTTTTTTTTCTCGATCGCGCCATCTCGTTCAACGTTCTCCGATCGAGCCGTTTACGATGCAGGATCATGGGTCCCGCATGTCATCCTCTATGAACCAAAATTCTTTCTATTCTTGGATTTTTTTTGACCCCCTGATTTCTGGCTACTTCCTTTTTCTTTTGATCCCTTGCCGCCTTGGAAACGTTGAGACCGCTGCTGATAAATGGGACCCGCATGTCATCCTCTATGTGCAATCAACTTTCTTTTCTTGGAGTTTTTTTTGGCACCTCATATTTGGTCACTTGCCTTTTTTTTTCGATCCCCTGCCGCCTCTCAAACGGTGATACCACTGCTGCTAAATGGGACCCGCATGTCATCCTCTATGTACTATAAAACTTTCTTTTCTTGGATTTTTTTTGGCACCTCATATTTGGTCACTTGCCTTTTTCTTTCGATCCCCTGCCGGCTCTCAAACGGTGATACCGCTGCTGCTAAATGGGACCCGCATGTCATCCTCTATGTACTATAAAACTTTCTTTTCTTGGATTTTTTTTGGCACCTCATATTTGGTCACTTGCCTTTTTCTTTCGATCCCCTGCCGCCTCTCAAACGGTGATACCGCTGCTGCTAAATGGGACCCGCATGTCATCCTCTGTGGACTATAAAACTTTCTTTTCTTGAATTATTTTTGGCTCCTGATATTTGGTCACTTGCCTTTTTCTTTCGATCCCCTGCCGCCTCTCAAACAGTGAGACCGCTGCAGCTAAATGGGACCCGCATGTCATCCTCTATGAGCAATCAACTTTCTTTTCTTGGAGTTTTTTTTGGCACCTCATATTTGGGCACTTGCCTTTTTCTTTCGATCTCATGCCACGTTTGAAACGTTGAGGAACCTGCAGGCTCATGGGACCCGCATGTCATCCTCTATGTACTATAAAACTTTCTTTTCTTGAATTATTTTTGGCACCTCATATTTGGTCACTTACCTTTTTCTTTCGATCCCCTGCCGCCTCTCAAACGGTGATACCGCTGCTGCTAATGGGACCCGCATGTCATCCTCTATGTACTATAAAACTTTCTTTTCTTGAATTATTTTTGGCTCCTCATATTTTTCCCTTGCCTTTTTCTTTCGATCTCATGCCACGTTTGAAACGTTGAGGAACCTGCAGGCTCATGGGACCCGCATGTCATCCTCTATGTACTATAAAAGTTCATTTTCTTGGTTTTTTTTCACCCTCTGATTTTTGGCAATTTCTTTTTTCTTTTGATCCCCTGCCGCCTCTCAAACGGTGATACCGCTGCTGCTAAATGGGACCCGCATGTCATCCTCTATGTACTATAAAACTTTCTTTTCTTGGATTATTTTTGGCACCTCATATTCGTTCACTTGCCTTTTTCTTTCGATCCCCCGCCTCTCAAACAAAGTGAGACCACTGCAGCTATATGGGACCCGCATTTCATCCTCTATGAGCAATCAACTTTCTTTTCTTTGAGTTTTTTTTGGCACCTCATATTTGGGCACTTGCCTTTTTCTTTCGATCTCATGCCACGTTTGAAACGTTGAGGAACCTGCAGGCTCATGGGACCCGCATGTCATCCTCTATGTACTATAAAAGTTCATTTTCTTGGTTTTTTTCACCCTCAGATTTTTGGCAATTTCTTTTTTCTTATGAACCCCTGCCGCCTCTCAAACGGTGATACCGCTGCTGCTAAATGGGACCCTCATGTCATCCTCTATGTACAATAAAGTTTCTTTTCTTGGATTATCTTTTGCTCCTGATATTTTGTCACTTGCCTTTTTCTTTCGATCTCATCCGCCTTTGAAACATTGAGTAAGCTGCTGGCTCATGGGTCCCGCATGTCATCCTCTACGAACAATAAAAGTTTCCTTTCTTGGAGTTATTTTTGACCCCTAATTTCTGGCTATTTGCCTTTTTGTTTTGATCTCCTGCCCCTTTGAAACGAGGAGGACGTTTGTTGGCAGGTCGGTCCCACAAGTCATCCTCTATGAACAATAAAAGTTTCCTTTGATGGATTTTTTTGAACCACTAATTAATTTCTGGATATTTCCTTTTTTTCTTTGATCCCCGCCGCCTTGGAATCGTTGAGGATGTCACGCCTCATGGGTCCCGCTTGTCATCCTCTCGTAACGGTAAATGTTTCTTTTCTTGGATATTGTTTACCAAATGATTTTTGGCTTATTTTTTCTTTCAATATCCTGCCGCCTTTAAAACGTTGAGGACGCTGCTGGCTCACGGGTCCCACATGTCAGCCTCTATGAACAATAAACACTGAGGATGTTGCTGCCTCATGGGTCCCGCATGTCATCCTCTCAGAACGAAAATGTTTCTTTTCTTGGATTTTTTACCAACAGATTTTTGGTTTATTTTTTCTTTCCATCCCCTGCCGCCTCTCAAACGACGCCGTTGGCTCATGGGTCCCCGATGTCAGCCTCCCCGTACAAGAAACATGTGATATCTTGATTATTTTGCAGACAATAAACAGTGTATTGCGCTCTGAGCTATTTCAACGGATAAATTAAATATTTATTTTTACATAAACAAATTTATATGCTGAATCTCCTTGTTTTTGTTTTTGCGAAGCATAGGACTTTCCTGTTTTTTTTAGAAAAATCCGAACTATCCTGTTTTGGAGTGGGCTGAAATTGTACGAGTCAAAAGGCCCACAGATAGTTCGAATGCCCAGATGTCCACATGCAGCCCAATTGAAATCGTTCTTTTTTGGAATTTTTTCACCCCCGATTTCTCGGCTACTTCATTTTTCTTTTGGTCCTGTGCCGCCTTGGAAACGTTGAGACCGCTTGCCGCAAAATGGGACCCGCATGTCATCCTCTATGTACAAGAAAATTTCTTTTCTTAGATTATTTTTGGCTCCCGATATTTGGTCACTTGCCTTTTTCTTTCGATCCCGTGCGCTCTCTCAAACGGTGATACCGTCTTTGCTAAATGGGACCCGCATGTCATACTCTATGTACAATCAAGTTTCTTTTCTTGAATTATTTTTGGCTCCTGATATTTGGTCACTTGCCTTTTTCTTTCGATCTCATGCCACGTTTGAAACATTGAAAAACCTGATGGCTCATGGGACCCGCATGTCATCCTCTATGTACTATAAAAGTTCATTTTCTTGGTTTTTTTTTCACCCTCCGATTTTCGGCTATTTCCTTTTTCTTTTGATCCTCGCCGCCTTTGAAACGTTGAGGACTCTACTGGCTCATCGATAAAACTTTCCTTTCTTGGAGTTTTTTTTACCCCCTAATTTCTGGCTACTTTCTTTTTCTTTTGATCTCAAGCCGCATTTGAAACGTTGAGACCGCCGTCGCTAAATGGGACCCGCATGTCATCCTCTATGTACAATAAAGTTTTCTTTTCTTGGATTATCTTTGTCTCCCGATATTTTTTCACTTGCCTTTTTCTTTCGATCTCATGCCACGTTTGAAACGTTGAGTAAGCTGCTGGCTCATGGGTCCCGCATGTCATCCTCTACGAACAATAAAAGTTTCCTTTGTTGGATTTATTTTTCACCCAATGATTTTGGCTATTTCCTTTTTCTTTTGATCCCGTGCCGCCTTGGAAACGTTGAGACCGTCGCTGCTAAATGGGTCCCGCATGTCATCCTCTATGAACAATAAACACTTCCTTTCTTGGAGTTATTTTGTACCCCTAATTTCTGGCTATTTGCCTTTTTCTTTTGATCCCCTGCCGCCTTTGAAACGTTGAAGACTTTGCTGGCTCATGGGTCCCACATGTCAGCCTCTATGAACAATAAACATTTTCTTTGTTAGATTTATTTTTTACCCCTAATTTCTGGCTATTTGTCTTTTTTCTTTCGATCCCCGGCCGCCTTCTAAACGTAGAGGACGCCATCGCTCGTGGGTCCCGTATGTCAGCCTCCATGGACAATAAACCTCTTCTTTGTTGGATTTATTTTTCACCCTCTCGATTTTGGCTATTTCCTTTTTCTTTTGATCCACTGCCGCCTTGGAAACATTGAGTAAGCTGCTGACACATGGGGCCCGCATGTCATCCTCTATGTACAATCAACTTGCAAGATCTTCGAGCGAAAGAGCTTGTATTAGTGGGACCCATATGTCAACCTCTATGTACAATAAAAGTTTCCTTTCTTGGATTATTTTTAGCTCCCGATATTCGGTCACTTTCCTTTTTCTTTCGATCTCAAGCCGCCTCGAAACGTTGAGTAAGGTGCTGGCTCATGGGACCCACATGTCATCCTCTATGTACAATAAAGTTCCTTTTCTTGGATTTTTTTTACCCCTGATTTTTGGTCACTTGCCTTGACGCTGCTGGCTCATGGGTCCCACATGTCAGCATCTATGAACAATAAACCTTTTCTTTGTTAGATTTATTGTTTACCCCTAATTTCTGGCTATTTGTCTTTTTCTTTTGATCCCCACCGGCCTTTGAAAACGTTGAGGAACCTGCTGGCTCATGGGACCCGCATGTCATCCTCTATGTACTATAAAATTTCTTTTCTTGGTTTTTTTTTCACCTCTGATTTTTGGCTATTTCCTTTTTCTTTTGATCCCCTGCCGCCTTGGAAACGTTGAGTAAGTCGACTCATGGGACCCGCATGTCATCCTCTATGTACAATCAACTTTCTTTTTTGGAGTTTTTTTACCCCCTAATTTCTGGCTACTTTCTTTTTCTTTTGATCTCAAAACCGCATTTGAAACGCTGAAACCACTGCTGCAAAATGGGACCCGCATGTCATCCTCTATGTACAATAAGTTTCATTTCTTGGATTATTTTTGGCTCCTGATATTTGGTCACTTGCCTTTTTCTTCCGATCTCATGCCGCCTTTGAAACGTTGAGTAAGCTGCTGGCTCATGGGTCCCGCATGTCATCCTCTACGAACAATAAAAGTTACATTTCTTGGAGTTATTTTTGACCCCTAATTTCTCGCTACTTCCTTTTTTCTTTTGATCCACTGCCGCCTTTGAAACGGTGAGGATTCTGCAGACTAATACAAGCTTTTTCTCTCCAAGATCTTGCAAGTTGATAGATTAAATCATGAAATTATTTGGATATGTTTTAAATTTCAAATCCACTTTATGAATTATTAAAAATACCGTTATCCACGTGGGTATGGAGTGAACAAGGATTTTCATATTGGGCATGAGCAGTTTCAAAAATTGGAACCCAATAATTCAAAATAAATAAAAACAACTTTTATGTAGAATCTCCGCGTTTTTTTCTTTTGCCATTCATAGGATCTGTGTTTCATTAGAAAAGGGCCGAAATTGCATGAGCAGAAAGGCCCATTTGTAGTTATTGGGCTTCGACAAATGTGAGCAAGTAGGCCGAGAGCAATTACCATGTAGATGGCCGTTGGCAACCCAAAGTGCAATATTGGGCCCAACAGGGGAAGGCTGAACAAGATTATTTACTAATTGGAAGGTGGTACATGGCGTAATCCTACCAAAAAAAGATGGACACGGGTTGCTGAAATTTGCCCATCTCGCGCCTAATATCGCCGCCGCGGCTCCGCTTCCGCCGCCGCCACCATGCCTCGTCTCGCGTCGAGCTCGCGGTGCATGCCGCGTCTCGGGCACGGGGTACCGCGGCGTCGCGCGCGCCCCAAAGGTACGTATTACGCGGAGATACGTGACGGCGGCGAGCGCATCGGCCTCGGCACCTACGAGACCGCGCACGAGGCCGCGCGCGCGTACGACGCCGTGGCGTGGCGGCTCGGGCGCCCGCGATCGTCGATGAATTTCCATGACGTGTGGACGCGCCAGCAGGCCGAGGATCTCGCGCCGCCGCCGTACATCGTTAGACAGGAGGAACAGCACCGCCGCCGCGAGACGGAGCGCCGTTTGCGCATCGCCGAGCGGGACGAGCGCGCGGCGCGCGAGTGGGCGGCCCGCTTCCCCGAGGACGTTGCCGCCGAGAACGAGCACTTCCGCAGATGGAGGGTGGAGAAGGCGACGAGGCGGGCAGCGAAGAAGGAGGACCGCGCACGACGGAGGGCGGAGAAGGCGACGAAGCGGGCCTTCATCGAAGCGCAGCTCGCCGGGCCGACCACCATTGGCGAGGACGACCCCCGTTGGATTGACCTCTTCTCGTCGGATCCGGTGTCGGGCACGACACCGGACTCGTCAGATGTCGAGTTTTAGTTTAGTTTTATCGCACTACTTTGTAAAAATATGAACTACGGAGTATCTATCAAGCTAATTTTATCCTATTTTATGTCTATTTCTAGTCTTTGTTTGATCTTCTGTTTTACTGCACTCTATTTTTCATTATATTCTGTTTTTGGCGCTGCATTTATAGCGCCTCTGAAAATACGCTGTTTCAGCCCTGCATTTGGCCGCCACAGTTTGCAGCTTCCGGTGAAGCTATTGCCGGCTCCATGCGCAGCATCAGCCATTCAGCCCACAGCGCCAAAATATAGAGCCACTGCTGGAGTTGCTGTAATATGTTTGTCAGCAGGAGCTTACCTAATTAGTTAAAAAAAGATGTTCAGCGTGGGATTCGAAAAAAAGATCTTCATGTTTTTTTCCTAGCTATCCTAGTTCGGACTTTTTATTGTGTTGGCTAGTGCATGAAGCTTGACACCTGTATTATGTGATCCTGATATGAGGATAAGAACACCTTCAGCTTGCATTGCTAATGGTGTCTCTTTGCAAAGCATGGCGTACATTCAATGGAGACTGATGCAAGAGAGTTGGTACTGGTGAGCCTGCACTTGACATCATCGTGCCACCTGAAGTAGGTGGTGTATTGGGATTAGACTGATAAGCATAGCACCTTGCAAAGAACAAGATGATGCTAGTGTTGGTTAACGTGATTTTACGCCAAAAGTCATGTATGCTCAACAGGTGCCGTACCTAGTTTGGATATTGTGTTGTTACCCTTTTGTGGTTTGGTGTTTGTCCAACAGAGAAAGCTACTCTTTTCCCGTGTAAGTGTTATTATGTGAACAAAAGTTGTGTGTACATATATATATCGGTCAGAGAACCAAGATTGCATATTCTTGCCTGGTTATAACACATAAGTCATAATAACAATTAAAGAGAAAAGGAACATTTGCCTTTGCAATGTGATTGTGCCAAGTAGATTAGACAACCAACCACAAACATTACAGGTCAACAGTCATAATAACAATTAAAGAGAAAAGGAACATTTGCCTTTGCAATGTGATTGTGCCAAGTAGTTAGACAACCAACCACAAACATTACAGGTCAACAGCCAAACGCATGCGAAAGTCCTAAGGTAAGCTCCATAATACATGTTGAAACCAAAAGCCTAGAAACCATAAGAAAGGTAGCTCCACATCACAGTTCTACGACAGCAGCATACTGATCATAAAACATATATCAAGTCAGGACAGCTGCACCACTGGGTAAGCATCCATGGGGTCTGGCTCAAGAGCGAAGACTGTGTGAATGCTGCAAAATGTGGCTCTTGCCTCACCCCACCCATACATCTTATCATGGAACCTTACCAAATCAGCATGAATCATCTTGACATAAACATAGCTCCTCTCTCCATGCCGATGGGATTGAACAATGCGCCGATTGCGGTGCTTCACTTGTCAAACAAGATGCGAGGAGATGACGAAGCATGCTGGCTGGTCTTTTGTAGTGACAATGGCTTGGAGTAGCTGGTCCTGTGAACCACCCAACTGGATCTTTAGAGCTTGAAGGACAGTCCGTGCTATATAAGCTACCGTTGCTGACTTCAGCTCAGGTTCAGGTGAATGACAGCTGACATCTTGTCCTAGAGATGCAGATCCTTCTTGATCAGATTCAGCGGAATCATCACCACTACTTACAGTACGTCGGGTTCTACGAAGGCACATCGGTACATGCTCCAGTTCATAGGAGTCGGGTGGGACAGACCGTTTGCTGAAATCTCTACAATACCAGCTCCGTGTAGACCACTAGTCTCTACAGAGGGTAAACCACCAATATCCACTTCAGAGGATTCTCGTGGAACTACACATTTCGCTAGAGGCTCTACCCTACCAGCTCCAGGTCCACCACCACCAAGATCGTGGGCATAGTCATGACGGGTTCTACCAATACAAAACCTCCTTCGGGTGCAGGATCATCGGCAGCAACTCCGGCATCGCACCAGCTAAATCGGTCTTGACAATAGGTAAACCGTTTTGCTCCAGCTCGAGAGAATTCCCGTGGCGCGACACCGTTCACTAGAGGCTCTACACTAGCAGCTCCAGCTGCACCACCGCTTTCTACAGCAGGGGGTAAACCCAATCCACAACCTTCTTCATGTGGCACGATGATGCTGTATAGGCTCATTAGTACCAGGTCCAAATTTGCATCAGTCTCCATAGACAAGAAACAAGGTGGCGTCGGAGGTTTAAAAGATCGGCATGCCATTTCACCTTTGTCATCGACAATATAGAGTTTTCTTCAACTCTATGTTTCTGCAATAATAAGCACATGAACAGAAATTAGACCAGAGCATCTAGCCATCTAACAGGCAGCGGCAAAACAAGCGTCGGTCCATATGTTTACCTTGTCATCTGGGATATCAGAACACACAGATTTAGAAGTCATTTCACATAGCATCCGCTTTTTCGTTCCTTCCCCTACGTCCATCTGGAATAAGTAATACTATTGATCACATAAAACTAATTAATCAAATATATGCATATGTTGAGAAGTTTGCACGGCCAATTGTGGATTCTGCTTTTATCACCTACGAATCGTCGTTCTATATATTTACCTTGTTATCTGGGATATCAGAAGTCACAGAATGAGAAGTCATCTCACTAAGTATCGGTTTTTTCGCTTCTTTCCTCCATCCATCTCGCAATAAGAAGTACTATTGATCACATAAAGCCAATTCATTGAATATATGCATATGTTGAGAAGTTTGCACAACAAATTGTGGATTCTACTTCCAATCACCAAGTAATCTCGTGAGAAATGCATGATCAAGATATGTTTCTCCCTCTTGATCGACATCTGCATCTCCATTAAGACTAATCATCGTGCGATGGTGCTAGCGCATACACTTCCAATCACCAGACAAGCAAAAAATTGTTGATTCTAGTAATGCTTAATCAGCAGTGGCCATGGAACGACCACAGATCGACCAAGCAAAAAAATAAATCATCAGCCTACTAACCACCAGGCAAAACAAACTAGGCCCATACATGGCCTCACAAATCATCATCAAACGTCGATCAAACTAGCAAGTTTGAACATGGATTACTAATTTATTTTCTGATAAAGTGAGTATATTAATATCGAAAGATATTGATTACACTGAGCCTCTGCAACAACGCAATACCTTACTGGTAGTACGGATGCACATGGATTCCTAATACTCCCTCTGTTCGGTTTTAATTAGTCGACGCGAGGGAGAGAAGAAAATGAACTGTCGATGCTTTCAACTAGAGTCAATTAAATACGAACGGAAGAAGTACGTAGTAGTATTGACAAATATCCGGATCTAGTCTAAAAACAAATTGGCATGTAAATCCTAGTAGTCTACTAAACTAGGATCAATACCCTAGATTAGGGTTGCAAGCGGCGTCCGCGAATCGTCCCGCAGCGTAAAATTAGAGCAAATAGTGGTTGAGATTAGAGCAGATTTAAAGCACTCGCACTGAAACTAGCTAGCCCGCTACCCACCCCGCTTGACACCCTGCCCTAGATGTGAATCTACACCAAATATTCAAACAAGGATGAGCAACCGCCAATAAAATTTTATCCGCACATCATCATCTCTACCATACACAAGGGTATGGTGATTTCACATACAGCCATTGTTGCCGCGGGACGAGGATGAGTGATGCGCCGCGGAGAAGGTGCCTCACGCCTTTGTCGCCGCCGCCGTCGAAGAGAAAGTCGAAGCCGCGCGCTTGTGGTCCGTCGCCGATATGGAGGTGGAGCTACTAGGGAAGAGATGGAGGTGGAGGTGGAGAGGGAGTGATGGTTTGTACTAGTGGCGGCCGGTGAGGTAGTTATAAATACAGCCTCTCTCTCTTTTTTGGCAAGGAATGCAGCTTCTCTTGGAAGGCAACGCACTCCAGATTTCGTATATTACTATAATAATATGGGCGGAGAAATTTGGACGCATCTGTGTTGTCTTGTCAAATGAATCACCAGGATTTGCTTTTAGTACTCCAGATTTGGGCGACCCAAGGAAGTAGAGATAGTAATGTACGCCATCTAGCTGCACGCTATCAAATCAAATAAATGGTCATGCCATTTACTTTTAAGATGGTGCAGCAGTTATTCTGACCAAAGAAATATGCACGTCTGCTGATTATTTCTGATGGGTATACATTTACCGTCCGCTAGCAAAGATTGTTTGGCACATTGTTCTTATGGCTTTCAACATCACACCCCTTAATAATATTATTAATCAATGTTTGGGCAATCAATTGAGTGTGTTAATAAAAAATTAAAACCCACAAATCCAACTGTACTATTTTTAGGGCCATATGAAGGACAAGGAATGATTTTAAATGCCATATGGAGTACCTCCAACCATGTGAAATATGGTTCTGTCATGCAGGTGATACCCATGGCTTCGCATTGGATCTGTATATTGTCCTACATACAGTCAACTATGAAGTACCACGATTTGGTTTTTGGGTGCAACCGGCTAGAGAATGATGCACGGGTTTGTACAGCAAGACAATTCACATTAAGATTTTCTCGATAGGATGTTGATGTGTATATGTAAGAATCATACACTAGAATGTCTTCTATGTTTAGATGGTTGATCTACGTTTATATTTTCTCGTGAACCATGAGGTTAAGACCTTTGTACCGTAATAAAGATTGCTAAATAACAAGATATATGTATGCCTCTAGGGACACCGAAACAGCCAAACAACCATGCATGTGCATAGACCGTATTTGATCAAATTAAAAGAAGCACCTCGGTTCATGCAAATAGCATCGCTAATCACCTCAGTCCATTAGCTATACAGAGTTAAATAGCAGTCAAGACCAACCGAGCTAGCTAGTAGTATGATCCTACTATTACATAAATATCCCTAACTCTGATTGTCTTTGTTCCAGTCCAGCGCGTTGGTGTAGCTTGGGATGAACCAAAACCCCATATGCCAGTTGGCCCCTGGACCGCTGCTTGAGAAAGAGATGCTTTGGTGGTCTTCGCCATTTAGACTGAAGCGGAAAATTTCTTGATGTGATGTGTCAAACTGAGAGCCAATGGTCTGAGGCGTGGTGTAGATGCGCTTTCTTCTTGTCAAATATCCTGGGGGAAATGTTGCACCACCCACTGGCATGAAAATCGGATAGTTCAACCCAAGGAACATAGAATAGTCTCCAAGATTAGTAACGCTTTCCCACGGGTTGGCTGGAAGTAACCGACTAGTGTCATTCGAGAATACCATGCAGGTATACCCCGAATAGCTGTGAACAACATGCGACCGCAATGGACAGAAGGGATACTATCATAATAAGTTGGAGCACCGTCAGCGTCAAAATCCATTGCGCCACGTGCATAGACCAGGAGAAGTCTAGAACGATCTTGAGATCTTGCCAGCCACCACGTACGATTATTAAAGTCAAAATCATCATCGATATCAAATCTAGCCGTCCACGGAATGAATGGAGCAGGGAGCACTATAGGACCTTGAAAAAGGAAAGAACACGTCACATGAAAATATATTTCATGATTTATCTACTAGTGATATTGATTTGATATTGGGATGCCAATACTAGTACTTTAAAAAATAATGGTCAAACATAAGATGGTTTGAAATATATTTCGAACATCTTGGTAAAACTTCATATGGATTAAAAACATGTTCCCCAAAATATTGGTCCAAATTTTAGATGGTTTGAATATAGTACTCCGGATGCGCTAGAACCTGGTAATATAAACAAATTAAAGTCTTTATCAATATTGCATGGCAGCTTTATTGATTCTATTTCTACTCTACCTTAAATTTTCTAGGGAGTAATAATAAAGAAACTTAATTACTAGGGGGCCTTTTTCCTAAGGAACAACATGCACATTAGACCATACTAAAATTCCTATAGATGTTAAATTCTAAATATGTCCATACCACAAGAGGGTTATGGTGTGCGCCTATGGAATTCCTTTAAGCCAAAAGATGCCAAGACAGTTCAACAAATAAGAGGTGATATAAGTTACGTATATAAAAAAGATAGGGAGGAAATGTTACCAAATTGATTAGGATCCCATGCATAAACATTTCCAAGCTCAGTAACGGTGAACACAAGTCCGTTATGTATAATTGCATCGCAAAGATATGGCGCCGCATCGAAACTGGTTTTCAAGAAATATCCATGTACGAGGATATTCGCCATGGAGGTAGGCAATTGCAAAGTCGAAGATTGCGACAAGGGAGAAATCTTTATACCCCCTAGCAATTGTAGGAACTTGGCAAATAGCTATCTTCTGCAGCTTGAATAGCGTAACGCCGATACTCGAATATAAGTGGATTGCGTGTGGTTTTCAACTTCTTCCTCAAAGATGGAAGCTTAATCTTGCGATGAGTGTAGACATTGAGGAGGTTCCACTTGCCTTCGGGGCCAACCATGGCGATCCAATCTCCATTGGCGCCTGCCCGCTCCTCATCCTTACCGTGTGGCATTAGGCCATCATAGGAGAACCTGTCCAGCGGCAGTAGTTTGCACTTGCTGTGCACCGGCAAATCCTCCTTGAACACCCATGGTTTATCCGCCGGGTCATAACAGAGAACACACGGAAGGCCAAACGGCTGAGAAGCAAAGTGAGTGGCACCGTATTTGGCCGATCAAGAATACTTTTGGAGGAACCGACTAGGGACGCGGCGGTGATGGCGTCGCACCGGCCGATGAGCACTTCAAGGGGGCCTTCCGTAAACACCTTGTGAAACAGCCCAGATCCACGCACCCTGCTCGATTTCGCCATCGCAATGAGGCAGGTGGTACAATGGGGTTGGTATTTTCTTGGGAGATCTATTGATTCGAACTTTGGGAGAGAGATGGCGATCAATGGCGGCAGTGGGGGTTTGAGTTGGAGAACAGAGGCTCTCAAACCGGGCACCGCTGGATAGGATGCGAAAGCGCCATGGCGGAGACGCAGCGCGTGCTATGGAAGCTGGGCGGAGTGGGGATAGACGACGGAGGTGAACCGAGACGCTACTCCCGCCTACTGCAGCTTTCGAGGAGAGTGTGAATGTGTTCAAAAAAGAGGAGAGTGTGACCGTGACCCGACACCCGAGTAGGAGCAGACGGACTATAGGAGTAGCCCCATCATTACGTAACATTAATCGTGCTTCCTACAATAAATAAGTGAAACATCCTGTGCTTGTGTTGTCTAATCAAATCGATGGCCATGTCAGTATTATGGTGAACAAATAAAACAAATACACACCAACCTTGTTCTTTTTGCAACGTACACCAACCTAGCAAGGCATCAACCTTCTCGCCATCAACTACGACTCCGTGGCTACTCCATGCTAGTATCGGCCACTAATTCAAATTTCAATCGAAGGCGTGCTATTTTATGGTCCTGAAAATTGCCAAAAAAATACAACCCAAAAATGCAACAGATCCATGTTAAGGGGGTACACCCTACGCAATATACATTAAGAAACTTCAAACTTCAGCGACCTTGTAAGAATGCCCATGACAAAGGCAGTTTTGCCAAATTAGGAAGAGACGAAATATGAATTCAACCAAAGAAATCTAAACGAATCCTTAGACAATAGCATAGTTAACACGTTCAGAAAAAATGATGACTCCAAAAGAACAACATTAGCAAGAAATACTCCATTTTAGTTTGAATTTGCAGTCATATACATATACTAGTAGTACTGCCAAAATACTATAATACTCCGAGCTGCATTCTAGCACTCCAACTAGCTAGCTAATAGTTCTGGAGTAGTAGTACTACTATACAAGTCCAAAATACATCCGAACGAACCCTACTTCGAACTAAACTACGCCCTCCGATCTTCGAGTAACTACATTGCAAGATGACTAAACGAAGATTATTGTATAACCTTCTTGTTGATGCAAACGCAGATAGGCAACACACGCTGCCCTCCATTCGCTCACAGAACGGGCGGCACCGCCAGGAAAGAAGTGAGCTGCTGCAACATGATCGAGCTAGGCGTCGGGGAGCTCGTCGGCTCGATTACCGCCATCAAGGTGTCCGTCGAGAGTTCACTGGTCCCAGCCGTCGCCGGCGCCGGCGGACCAATCACCAGCAGCTGCGCCTTGTACATCGGAAACAAGCACGCGGCCGACCTGATGCACACACAGGACACAATGGTGGTCGGGCCGAGCGCGCCAACGGTGATGGCGAACACGCTACTGCCTTCTTCCCCACCGCCGATGAACAGGTGTCCCCGCGGTTGTACCGGAACACGAACTATGCACCTGTGCGGGTATGCCATAATCGGAACGTAAACACCGGGATGGAGTGGGATGCTTGGAGGTGTACCAGAGCTCCCGCGGCGGGCCGGTGAAGCTGCAGCCGGTATTGATGGCCTCTGTGCAGCCGCACGGACCATGCGGGCACGCGATATAGTGCTTGTAGGACTCCGTGGAGGCGACCAAGCTCTGGCAGCCGACGCACTTGACCATTGCCCTAGATCGATTCGACGGCGGCAATCTTGCCCCATATCGATTCGACGGCGGCAACCTCGCCGGCTGCTCGCACTTCTTGCACGGGTTCGGCGCAAGCTCGCCGACGCAGCGCCGACAGCCCATATGACCGCCCTTGCACTGCACGGAACAACGTACGTGGCATCAGTTGTCATTGACATTTCTCACAGGTGAACCTAAGAATGAAATCGGAAGGGAGCGACCTTGGATATGGGGGGTTTGAATGGCAGCAGGCAGAGGGGGCACAACAAGAGGGCCTCCTCCATCTTCAGAGAAGAGTGATCGGGAAAACGAGAACGGGATGGGTTCTTTTTTTTATACATGCCTTGGAGTGGAGTATGGATACTACTATTTATAGGAAGAACTTCCTTGCTAAGAAACGGCGTCGGCCGTACGCAACCATAGATGCACCAGCGGCTCTGCAGTTTGTCAAAATAAAAGGACAGAGCTGCAGTGACTTGAAGTCTCCAAATCTCATTGTGACTTGGTGCCACCATCTACCAACCATTTGAGATCCAACGTTCCAAACTATCTCTTATTTCGAACCTAAAAACAAAAATTATGAAAAAAATCCAGTAAAATGTAGATGCCTTGTTCTAAAATCTGTGAATATTTCATCCCACTCGGACGATTAGTTTGTGATTAAAGAGCTTTTTACGTATACGAGCACTAGTTTAAACTAAATACTCCCTCTGATTCATATTAATTGACTTCAATATGGATGTATCTAGAACTAAAATGTGTCTAGTACATCATATTAGAGTCAATTAATATGAACTGGAGGGAGTATATATTTGCTCACAAACCTTTGATTCAAATCGAATGAAACTTCACCAAAATATAAATCGAAATATGCACGATTAACTGGAAGTTCTTGAAATATTTCTGAGCAATTATAATAATTATTTAGTTTAAATTCTAAGTCGATCGCATACATTGGATCTGAGATGGATGGTGGATGGTGGCACCAAGTCACCGTGAGACTTGGAAGTATCAAGTCAAGAAGCTCTATCCCAAAATAAAAGCTTCGTGAAGGGGGCAGTTTGGTTCGAAAAAGAAGACAGTGCCAAGCAGTTGTCAAACAATACCCATATAGTCAAATGTACTCCCTCTAATTCAAATGAATTGACTCAACTTTGTCTAGATATATGGATGTATCAAGTCACTGAAGCTAAAATAAAAGCTTCATGAAGGGGGAAGTTTGGTTCGAAAAATACAAAGGCCAAGCAAATGTCAAATAGTACCATAACGTCAAATGTACTCCCTCCGATTCAAACGAAATGACTCAACTTTGTATTTTGCATGTTAAAGGTTTTTCGTAAAACTTGGCCAATCTTAACATAGTTTGCCTTTCTAAAAAAAGATATAAGCCCTAAGGCTCCTTTGATTCATAGGATGGGAAAACCATAGAAATATGAAAAACATAGGATTGAGATTTAATGGCTAGTTGAATCATATAGGAAGATGAGTTGTGTTTGATTGTGCCAAAGGAAATTTTCCATGAGGTATGACCTAATGTTTTATTCTTATAGGATTTGCACTGCAAGATTCCTATAGGATATGTTCCTATGAATCAAACAACTAGTGTGGGGAAAATTCACATGTGAACTAAATCCTACATAATTCCTATACAAATCCTATATATGAATTTTAGTTGTTAGGTCACTTAAAATGACTTCACTTGAAGGGTTACATTTTTGTTTTTTCTGAATTAGTAGTGATGCCTAACCATATATATACCTAAACCAAGAGAATCAGCATAAACTTATGTATATTAATAGTAAGCGCATATATGAATGTTTTTTATCTACAAACCCAGGGTCATATATATGTACATAGAAACATGCATATATGCTAGTTTTTGTACCTTGGTGTGTTCCTCTTTTGGGCTATCTCTTTTTTGTTCACCGGTTCACAACCAACGCCCTAGATTAATTTGGCACTTAGAAAATAACATTTTGTTTTTGGCGCACTAACACAAATAGTAGTAGCACGGTCAAAACTGTAGAGAAGTACAAAATAAATGTGTGTGGGTAATAATAAAATCCTTAATATGCCTTCAAAACCCACACGTACGCTCTTTCTAGGACAGAGGCAGTATGAGGTAATGCACCCACGCGCTGTCATCTGCCCGTTCGTGCTATGTCTCCCAAATCTTGAAATATCGTCGCTATCCATTTCACGTCCACACTTCTCCCTCTCTCCACGGACTAGGAAAAACCCTCTCTTCACTTCCCCTTCCCATTCCACCGATGGAGAGCCCAACCGACGCCGTCAACGCAGCGAAAGCGAAAGCCGCGCGGCTGGCCTTAGCCGCAGAGGAGGCGTCCAGAGCCGCGACCGCAGCACGCATGGCCGCAACGGCGGCGATCATTGCCGCAGCGGATGCCAAAGACGAAGCGGAGGCCATTGCCGAAGGTCGGGCCATCGGTCGCTCATCGGCATCTGATGCTGTTGGTAGATGGGTCCACTCTCTTGGGAAGCATCCCCTAGATGACGAGGACGAGGTTGAACTCATCTTTGAACCGCCGCCGCCGACCTTCGACGAGAATATCGTCGACGAGGGGGAGGAAGTATGTTCCGATTCACCTCTCTCCCTTATTCAACATAGCCCTGTATCGATTTGCGCTATGGTCTCTCCTCTTTTTTGCGCTATAGCGTTTGAATTAGCGTCGAATCTTTTTAGATTCATATTCAGTATTAGTTGCAATCGCTACATATTTGCTTCACATCTGATTCACCTCTCTCCCTTATTCAACATAGCCCCGTATCGATTTGCTCTATGGTCTCTCCCTCTTTTTTTGCGCTATAGGGTTTTGAATTAGCGTCGAATCTTTTTAGATTCATATTCATTATTAGTTGCAACTGCTACATATTTGCTTCAATTGCTTATTTGGCATGTATCAAAGTTGTTATCGATGAGGTTGACAGCGATGTCGAGTCGCGTCATAGGAAGGCCAGGGCCACTCTCAACAAGCTTAAGGCGGGGAAGTTCGACAAGTATTGGAGTGAACCCCGGACTGGTGCCAGAACAGCTGCCCCTTTTGCACAAAGAGCATAAAGGTTGACTTTCAAGCGTCCCGCAGCATGCCGAAGCTTCTGTGGTCCCGCTGTCTCAAAGTTGGGGAACCGTTAACCGATCCGGCTTCATAGCCAACCACATGGCCTATGGGCTATTCCTAAGGAAGAAACTGAACCAAGCTATCGAGACCGGTCGTGTGCCTCCTCCCAACCCCAAGCCACCAAAGATTAAAGGTATGGGCAGCAAGAAGCAGAAGAAGCGGGACCGGGAGGAGGCGACAGGAAGAAGATGGTAAATATACTCCAGTAATCGTTGTGCATGTTTGTCTCTCCTACTGCTTCAAAAGCAGCATCTTTTGTTGAACTCTGTTTATGTTTGCTGCTCAGCAGCGTTTGTGGTGAACCTATTAGCTTAATTAGGGGTTGTTGAACTATGTCTGTGTTGAACCTTGCTTAATTAGGTTGTGTTGAACTCTGTTTGTGTTGGCGTGGGAAGGGGGGCATGATGCTACCCCGAATTTGCGGGACCCCAAAAAACTTGCAAATACGAGTGATGCATCCAAAAGGAACAAACTTTTACATGGTAGACCCCATCTGAAAGCAAGAAATGCGATCGGGTCCTTAATGCCCACCGCCCGATTGATCGGGTATTTTGCACGCCTACCGCATGTGACTTGTGCTCACTGAAGTTTGGGACCTCACACATGGGCACCACACGTAAGTGACAGACATGTTGGTGTAAAAACTCGGGTGATTATTATACTGCATTAGTACAAAGTTTCCTATGGATTCAAGGGTTGGAAAGCCAAGTTAACTCATTTTCATGACTAAGAAGGAGCCAGGCTTACTTTTTCATTTTCATGTTTTAACTTGTTTAAATCTTGGTTAAACAAAGGATTTGACCAGGATTCAAATGGGCATAAAAATTCAAAAAAGAAATAAAAAAAAACCAAAGCACATAAGCTTCTTATGTCATATAGTAAGCATTACAGTTGATCAACGAGTCTAGACATATTCAAACCAGAAAAATCATGTATATACCCCCTAACCCTAAACTATGTCTTATGAAGTCAAGCATGAAGAAAAGTGGTATTGGGTTTCAAACATTGGAAATTGAAAAAACTCCCAAAAGCTTCATTTTGGAGTGACTAAGAAGAATCCAGGCTTACATTTTCATTTTCATGTTTTAAACTTGTTTAAATCTTGGTCAAACCTAGGATTTGACCAAGATTCAAATGGACATAACAAATTCAAAAAAATCAAAACCAAACACATAGTCTTTTGATGTCATATAGTAAGCATTCAAGTTGATAAACAAAGTCTAGACATATTTAAACAAGAAAAATCATGTATATACTTGGCCCCTAACCCTAAACTCTGTCTTATGAAGTCAAGCATTAAGAGAAGTGGTTTTGGGTTTCAAACATGGAAATTTAAAAAACCTCCCAAAAGCTTCATTTTGGAGTGACTAAGAAGAATCCAGGCTTACTTTTCATTTTCATGTTTTAAACTGGTTTAAATCTTTGTCAAACCTAGGATTTGACCAAGATTCAAATGGGCATAACAAATTCAAAAAAAACCAAACACATAGTCTTTTGATGTCACATAATAAGCATTCAAGTTGATAAACAAGGTCTAGACATATTCAAACCAGAAAAATCATGTATCTACCCCCTACCCCTAAACTTTGTCTTATGAAGTAAAGCACGGAGAGATATCATTTTGGGTTTCGAACATGGAAAATTAAAAAAAAACCTCCCAAAAGCTTCATTTTGGAGTGAATAATAAGAAGGATCCAAACTTACTTTTCATTTTCATGTTTTTAAACTTGTTTAAATATTGGTCAAACCTGCTAGGATTTGACCAAGATTCAAATGGGCATAACAATTAAAAAAAATTAAACCGAAAACCACTTCTCTTCGTGCTTGACTTCATTAGACAGAGTTTAGGGTTTGGGGTATATACATGATTTTTAATGTTTAAATATGTCTAGACTCTGTTGATCAACATGAATGCTTACTATAACTTAAGAAGCTTATGTGCTTTGGTTTTTCATTTTTTTGAATTCTTTATTGAATTTTTATGCCCATTTGAATCTTGGTCAAATCCTAGGTTTGACCAAGAATTAAACAAGTCAGTAACATGAAAATGAAAAAGTAAGCATGGATCCTTCTTATTCACTCAAAAAAGAAGCTTTTGGGAGGGTTTTTGAATTTTCCATGTTTGAAACCCAAAACCATTCCTCTTGTATGCTTGACTTCATATATATTACAGAGTTTATCCTTAGGGTTTATATACATGATTTTTCTAGTTTGAATATGTCTATACCTTGTTTATCAACTTGAATGCTTACTATAAACCAAAAATTCATGTATCTACCCCTAACCCTAAACTATGCATGAAGAGAAGTGGTTTTGGGTTTCAAACCTGGATATTTCAAAAAACCTCCCAAAAGCTTCATTTTGGAGTGAATAAGAAGGATCAAGGCTTAATTTTTCATTTTCATGTTTTAATCTTGTTTAAATCTTGGTCAAACCTAGGATTTGACCAAGATTCAAATGGGCATAATTTAAAAAAATGAAAAATCTAGGCACATAGTCTTCTTATGTCATATAGTAAGCATTCAATTAAGTTGATAAACAAGCTCTAGACATATTCAAACCAGAAAAATCATGATGTATCTACCCCCTATATATCCCTAAACCCTGACTTATGAAGTCAAGCATGAAGAGAAGTGGTTTTTGGTTTCAATCATGGAAATTTCAAAAACCCTCCCAAGAGCTTCATTTTGGAGTGACTAATTAAGAAGCATACATGATTACCTTTTCATATTCATGTTTTAAACTTGTTCAAATCTAGGTCAACAAACCTAGGATTTGACGAAGAATCAAATGGGTATAAAAAAATTAAAAACAAGCTCTAGACAAGCTCAAGTTGAAAAACAAGCTCTAGACATATTCAAACCAGAAAAATCATGTATCTACCCCCTATATATCCCTAAACCCTGACTTATGAAGTCAAGCATGAAGAGAAGTGGTTTTTGGTTTCAATCATGGAAATTTCAAAAACCCTCCCAAGAGCTTCATTTTGGAGTGATTAGTTAAGACGCATACATGCTTACTTTTTCATATTCATGTTTTAAACTTGTTCAAATCTTGGTCAACAAACCTAGCTACGATTTGACGAAGATTCAAATGGGTATAAAAAAATTAAAACCAAGGTCTGCTCATGTCATATAGTAAGCATTCAATCAAATTGATAAACAAGGTCTAGACATATTCAAACTAGTAGGAAAATCATGTATCTACCCCCTAACCCTAAACTATGTCTTATGAAGTCAAGCATGCATGAAGAAAAGTGGTTTTTGGTTTTCAAGGATGGAAATTTTAAAAACCCTCCCAAGAGCTACATATTGGAGTGACTAAGAAGGATAGATGCTTAATTTTTCATATTCATGTTTTAAACTTGATTAAATCATGGTCAAACCTAGGATTTGACCAAGATTCAAATGGGCATAAAAATTAAAAAATGAAAAACCAATGCACATAGTCATCTTATGTCATCTAGTAAGCATTCAATTAAGTTGATAAACAAGGTCTAGACATATTCAAACAAGAAAATTCATGTATCAAGCTACCCCTATCCCCAAACTCTGTCTTATATATGAAGTCAAGCATGAAGAGAAGTACGCGGTTTTCTGGTTTCAAACATGGAAATTTCAAAACCCCTCTCAAGAGCTTCATTTTGGAGTGACTACGAAGGATACATACTTAATTTTTCATATTCATGTTTTAAACTTGTTTAAATCATGGTCAAACCTAGGATTTGGCCAAGATTCAAATGGGCAAAATTTTAAAAAAATGAAAAATCAAGGCACATAGTCTTCTTATGTCATATATTAAGCATTCAATTAAGTTGATAAACAAGGTCTAGACATATTCAAACGAGAGAAATCATGTATCTACCCCCTAACACTAAACTCTGTCTCATGAAGTCAAGCGCATGCATGAAGATATGTGGTTTTTGGTTTGAAACATGGAAATTTCAAAAACCCTCCCAAGAGCTTCATTTCGAGGAGATTAATTAAGAAGCATACATGCATGCTTACTTTTTCATATTCATGTTTTAAACTTATTCAAATCTTGGTGAAACCTAGGATTTGACCAAGATTCAAATCCGTATAAAAATTTAAAAATAAAATAAAAAACAAGGTCTTCTTATGTTATATAGTAGGCATTCAATTAAGTTGATAAACAAGGTCTAGACATATTCAAAGAAGAAAAATCATGCATGTATCTACCCCTAACCCTAAACTATGTTTCATGAAGTCAAGCATGAAGATATGTGGTTTTTAGTTTCGAACATGGAAATTCAAAAACCCTCCCAAGAGCTTCATTTTGAAGTGACTAAGAAGCATACATGCTTACTTTTTCATATTAATGTTTTTAACTTATTCAAATCTTGGTGGAACCAAGGATTTGACCAAGATTCAAATGGGTATAAAAGTTCAAAAAAAAAACAAGGTCTTCTTATATGTTATATAGTAAGCATTCAATTAATTTGATAAACAAGGTCTACACATATTCAAACCAGGAAAATCATGTATCTACCCCCTAACCCTAAACTCTGTCTTATGAAGAAGTCAAGCATGCATGAAGAGAAGTGGTTTTTGGTTTCAAGCATGGAAATTTCAAAAACCCTCCCAAGAGCTACATATTGGAGTGACTAAGAAGGATAGATGCTTAATTTTTCATATTCATGTTTTAAACTTGTTTAAATCATGGTCAAACCTAGGATTTAACCAAGATTCAAATGGGCAAAATTTTAAAAAATGAAAAATCAAGGCACATAGTCTTCTTATTTTTGGTTTCAAACATGGAAATTTCAAAAACCCTCCCAAAGAGCTTCATTTTGGAGTGACTAAGAAGGATCCATAGGAAACTATGTACTAATACCTGATAATGATCACCCGAGTTATTAGAGCAACAAGTCTGTCACTTACGTGTGGTTCCCATGCGTGAGGTCCCACACTTCAGTGAGCACAAGTCACGTACGCTAGGTAGGCAAACTCCCGGCCATCTTCTTTGTCAAGAGAGATGCATCAACACACACACTCTCTCTCTCTCTCTCTCCAATTATCCACCTCCGTTGGCTGCCGGTTTTGGCAGGTCATTTCTAGCTCAGCTCGTAGGCCATGGTGTGCAGGCTCTGTAGCCATGGCGATTTGGTCGCGCCAAGTGGTTCGTCCCCGGCTCCGACGAGGATCAATCCGGACGGTGCCTATTAAGGACCCGATCGCATTTCTTGCTTTCAGCATGGGGTCTACCATGTAAATCTTAGGGATTTAGACGTAATTTCCTGTTTATTTTGTGTCCTGTCAGAACTCCGCTCCGATGCGTATTGGAAATCTGGGTCCTTCAGATCGTTCGGTTGTCCCTCTAAAAAAAACATCTCTCTCATTCTCGGCCTTTCTCGCTCGCTCGCACCCCCTCGCGCACCGACAACCCTGCACAACAACAACATCACCATAAAAAGGATAGACACCATAAATAAGTGGGGCCCCGTGACTGCTCTCCCTTCGTCTCCTCCCGTGTGATCCCTCTTCCTCCGACTCCCGACCTTGCGGAAAAGAAAAATGAAATGAAAGAGTTTCACTGGACGGGCAAACACATGTGCTGCCTAGTAATAATAATAATAACGTAAAAAAATTGACCTACGAATCTATTATTAAATAAGCTAAACTAGGGTTTTGCCCAGTACTACGGATCAATTTCTGAAAATCCAACTACGGGGTTCGATTTTGGCCTGCTAATATAAAATTATATAATCCGAACTAGTATTCCTCTAAAAATCATTTTGGTATGCATCGTTTGGTACTTTTCATAGCTAGAGTGCTTACTCCCTCCGTTAGCAAATAGTCTTCGTATGTCATATAGTAAGCATTCAAGTTGAAAAACAAGCTCTAGACATATTCAAACCAGAAAAATCATGTATCTACCCCCTATATATCCCTAAACCCTGACTTATGAATTCAAGCATGAAGAGAAGTGGTTTTTGGTTTCAATCATGGAAATTTCAAAAACCCTCCCAAGAGCTTCATTTTGGAGTGACTAGTTAAGAAGCATACATGCTTACTTTTTCATATTCATGTTTTAAACTTGTTCAAATCTTGGTCAACAAACCTAGCTACGATTTGACGAAGATTCAAATGGGTATAAAAAAATTAAAACCAAGGTCTGCTCATGTCATATAGTAAGCATTCAATCAAATTGATAAACAAGGTCTAGACATATTCAAACTAGTAGGAAAATCATGTATCTACCCCCTAACCCTAAACTATGTCTTATGAAGTCAAGCATGCATGAAGAAAAGTGGTTTTTGGTTTTCAAGCATGGAAATTTCAAAAACCCTCCCAAGAGCTACATATTGGAGTGACTAAGAAGGATAGATGCTTAATTTTTCATATTCATGTTTTAAACTTGATTAAATCATGGTTAAACCTAGGATTTGACCAAGATTCAAATGGGCATAAAAATTCAAAAAAATGAAAAACCAATGCACATAGTCATCTTATGTCATCTAGTAAGCATTCAATTAAGTTGATAAACAAGATCTAGACATATTCAAACAAGAAAATTCATGTATCAAGCTACCCCTATCCCCAAACTCTGTCTTATATATGAAGTCAAGCATGAAGAGAAGTACGCGGTTTTTTGGTTTCAAACATGGAAATTTCAAAACCCCTCTCAAGAGCTTCATTTTGGAGTGACTACGAAGGATACATACTTAATTTTTCATATTCATGTTTTAAACTTGTTTAAATCATGGTCAAACCTAGGATTTGACCAAGATTCAAATGGGCATAAAAATTCAAAAAAAAACAATAAAATGAAAAACCAATGCACATAGTCATCTTATGTCATCTAGTAAGTATTCAATTAAGTTGATAAACAAGGTCTAGACATATTCAAACCAGAAAATTCATGTATCAAGCTACCCCTATCCCCAAACTCTGTCTTATGAAGTCAAGCATGAAGAGAAGTACGTGGTTTTTTTGGTTTCAAACATGGAAATTTCAAAAACCCTCTCAAGAGCTTCATTTCGAAGCGATTAATTAAGAAGCATACATGCATGCTTACTTTTTCATATTCATGTTTTAAACTTATTGAAATCTTGGTGAAACCTAGGATTTGACCAAGATTCAAATGGGTATAAAAATAAAATAAAAACAAAAAAGGTCTTCTTATGTTATATAGTAGGCATTCAATTAAGTTGATAAACAAGGTCTAGACATATTCAAACAAGAAAAATCATGCATGTATCTACCCCTAACCCTAAACTCTGTTTCATGAAGTCAAGCATGAAGATATGTGGTTTTTGGTTTCGAACATGGAAATTCAAAAACCCTCCCAAGAGCTTCATTTTGAAGTGACTAAGAAGCATGCATGCTTACTTTTTCATATTCATGTTTTTAACTTATTCAAATCTTGGTGGAACCAAGGATTTGACCAAGATTCAAATGGGTATAAAAATTCAAAAAAAAAAACAAGGTCTTCTTATGTTATATAGTAAGCATTCAATTATTTTGATAAACAAGGTCTACACATATTCAAACCAGGAAATTATGTATCTACCCCCTAACCCTAAACTCTGTCTTATGAAGTCAAGCATGCATGAAGAGAAGTGGTTTTTGGTTTCAAGCATGGAAATTTCAAAAACCCTCCCAAGAGCTTCATTTTGGAGTGACTAAGAAGCATACGTACATGCTTACTTTTTCATATTCATGTTTTAAACTTGTTCAAATCTTGGTCAAACCTATGATTTGACCAAGATTCAAATGGGTATAAAAAATGAAAACCAAGGTCTTCTTATGTCATATAGTAAGCATTCAATTAAGTTGATAAATAAGGTCTAGACATATTCAAACCAGAAAAATCATGTATCAAGCTACCCCTAACCCCTAATTAACTCTGTCTTATGAAGTCAAGCATGAAGATAAGTATGTGGTTTTTTGGTTTCAAACATGGAAATTTCAAAAACCCTCTCAAGATCGAGCTTCATTTTGGAGTGACTACGAAGGATACATGCTTACTTTTTCATATTCATGTTTTAAACTTGTTTAAATCATGGTCAAACCTAGGATTTGACAAAGATTCAAATGGGCATAATATAAAAAAAAAACAAAAAATGAAAAACCAAGGCACATAGTCTTCTTATGTTATATTGTAAGCATTCAATTAAGTTGATAAATAAGGTCTAGACATATTCAAACCAGAGAAATCATGTATCTACCCCCTAACCTAAACTCTGTCTCATGAAGTCAAGCATGATGATATGTGGTTTTTTGGTTTCAAACATGGAAATTTCAAAAACCCTCCCAAGAGCTTCATTTTGAAGAGATTAATTATGAAGCATACATGCATGCTTACTTTTTCATATTCATGTTTTAAACTTATTCAAATCTTGGTGAAACCTAGGATTTGACCAAGATTCAAATCCGTATAAAAATTAAAAAACAAAATAAAAAAACAAGGTCTTCTTATGTTATATAGTAAGCATTCAATTAAGTTGATAAATAAGGTCTAGACATATTCAAACCAGAAAAATCATGTATCTACCCCTAACCCTAAACTTTGTCTTATGAAGTCAAGCATGAAGAGAAGTACGCGGTTTTTTGGTTTCAAACATGGAAATTTCAAAAACCCTCTCAAGAGCTTCCATTTTGGAGTGACTACGAAGGATACATGCTTAATTTTTCATATTCATGTTTTAAACTTGTTTAAATCATGGTCAAACCTAGGATTTGGCCAAGATTCAAATGGGCAAAATTTAAAAAAAATCAAGGCACATAGTCTTCTTATGTCATATAGTAAGCATTCAATTAAGTTGATAAACAAGGTCTAGACATATTCAAACGAGAGAAATCATGTATCTACCCCTAACCCTAAACTCTGTCTTATGAAGTCAAGCATGCATGAAGAGAAGTGGTTTTTGGTTTCAAGCATGGAAATTTCAAAAACCCTCCCAAGAGCTTCATTTTGGAGTGACTAAGAAGCATACGTACGTGCTTACTTTTTCATATTCATGTTTTTAACTTGTTCAAATCTTGGTCAAACCTATGATTTGACCAAGATTCAAATGGGTATAAAAAATGAAAACCAAGGTCTTCTTATGTCATATAGTAAGCATTCAATTAAGTTGATAAATAAGGTCTAGACATATTCAAACCAGAAAAATCATGTATCAAGCTACCCCTAATTAACTCTGTCTTATGAAGTCAAGCATGAAGATAAGTATGTGGTTTTTTGGTTTCAAACATGGAAATTTCAAAAACCCTCTCAAGATCGAGCTTCATTTTGGAGTGACTACGAAGGATACATGCTTACTTTTTCATATTCATGTTTTAAACTTGTTTAAATCATGGTCAAACCTAGGATTTGACCAAGATTCAAATGGGCATAATTTAAAAAAAACAAAAAATGAAAAACCAAGGCACATAGTCTTCTTATGTTATATTGTAAGCATTCAATTAAGTTGATAAACAAGGTCTAGACATATTCAAACCAGAGAAATCATGTATCTACCCCCTAACCTAAACTCTGTCTCATGAAGTCAAGCATGATGATATGTGGTTTTTGGTTTCAAACATGGAAATTTCAAAAACCCTCCCAAGAGCTTCATTTTGAAGTGATTAATTATGAAGCATACATGCATGCTTACTTTTTCATATTCATGTTTTAAACTTATTCAAATCTTGGTGAAACCTAGGATTTGACCAAGATTCAAATCCGTATAAAAATTAAAAAACAAAATAAAAAAACAAGGTCTTCTTATGTTATATAGTAAGCATTCAAGTAAGTTGATAAATAAGGTCTAGACATATTCAAACCAGAAAAATCATGTATCTACCCCTAACCCTAAGCATGTATCTCGTTGTTTGCGCTATGATACAATATCTACCTATGTTACACTAATCTCCTCTCTCCTACTTAATTAGCTGCCACATCAGTAGTTTTGTGGGACCAATGTGTATGATACTAGCTATGATACTAGCACTATCATGTGGGTACCTAAATCTCGAGTCAAAGTTTGACACGAGACCGATGTGGACTTTATTAATGGTGGAAGGGAGTAACAATCATAAGCACATTATTATTATTGATTGAACAACATTTTATTTGATGTGCCATAAGAAGTTTAGAAACTCCTAGCCCCTGGAGGTGGCGTTTTGGCACACACGTGCATATGCACCGATTATTGGAAATAATAAAGAAAACAATTATATAAATGTTAAAAAAATCTGATATAAATTTTTTGGTATACATTGTGACATCCTATGTTCGTTCATAAGTTTTCGTGGAAAAACAACATTTTGTGTGGTGTGTACAAAAAAGGCAAAAAATGTACGTAGTCGTGTTACAGCATCAAAATTTGTCTTTTTTTACAGGAGCCACATATTTTTTTTAAAAAACTTATGTACCAACATAAAATGTCTAGATATACATGTAAAATTTCAGTTTAGAATTTTTGGACACTTTGAAATGTGGATTCACATAATGGATTCCTCTACCTCGACCCCCTTGGATTACTGAACAGACTTACAGTACTACTAGTAGGGCCTACTATTTATTATTATTATTACCTACTGCAGGCAAAATTTAATCTCATCGAGCGGTAAAATTCCCCGCCAACGCCCAAATATCTCGCGCCGCAAAGTTTCAGATCTGCGAATATTTTTTTCCCTCAAAAGAAGGACTGCGAAATTCCCTTCTTCTCCTGTATCGCCCAGCTTCGCCCTAGTTTCGCCCGCAAGCCCTCAGAGAAACCGCTCCTCTTACCTACCTCCCACCTTCACGGCCACCGCACCGGAAAATCACCGCCGCACTTTGCCGTTCAAGCTGCCACGGCTTCAAACCTCGAGGCTGCCCTATCCGCTTGATCTGCACCTACTCCGGCGTCCACCGCACCGTATCTCGTTCGCCGACTCTATCGACCACCGCACCTGACCAGCTTCGCCGACACCGACGTCCCGTGCACCGCACATCATCTGCTTCACCGACCTTCTACTTCGGCCGGCGCGCTGAACACTTCATCGACCGCCCAGCATGTCCTTCTCCGACCCCCCAAGATCTGCTTCCCCGGCACCCACCGCAACAGCAGTCCCCTCGCCGACCTCCACGTCACCCGTAAGAACGCGGAACACGTCTAAACGCCGCCCGTAAATAGGTAACCAGACATCCCTGCGCGTTTTGTTCGTTAGGAGTATTGCAGCCGACCGTATTTCTGAATTCGTGCTAGTATATTTTTAACTTACAAGTGCTTTCGTTTGTAACCACCTCATCCTTTAGATTTAAACACGACGCATAAGTATTTTTTTTCCGTGACCGAACCCACCCATTTGCTGAAACTCTACATGGTATCAGAGCCTATGTTTCCTTCCTGCTAGTGCTAGCCGCCCCAAACAGTACCATACAAGTTCTTCCTTTGACCACAAAAACCACCGTTGAGATGTACAAATCCAGGCGGCGGGAGGCCGCATCAGGTGCTCTGCGTGGGTTGCGGCTATCACACACAGCGATGCGAGTTGTGTGAGATCGGCGGCTGCTCGCGCGGGGACAAAGAAGAGGGTCAAGATCATTTTGGTTTAGAAAGGAGAGAAGAGGAAGTGAATCCGTGGCGTAGAGATCTCGGATCCGTGCGAGGGGGAGATGTTGGAGGCGTGCGGAGTGGGCCGAGCCTTTGAGCGCAGGGCGGAGCCGGAGGTTGGTGCTGGACGTTTACCAGCGCGAGCCGGTCGATGTGGCCAGGTGCGGTCTGCCAGGTTGGCCAGGGCGCGCAGACGAGGCGCCATCCGAGTGGAAGTGAGGAGAAAATGGAGATGTGAGGCTGTGAGGATATGTTGTGATGGAGTTGATGAGGCTGCGATTGAGTCGTGATGGAGTTGATGAGGCTGCGGTTTAGTGGTGATGGTGATGGTTGTGGATATGTCCAGGGGAAAGGCATGCGTGCCTGAGGTGAGACTGGTTGAGGCCTGACCGGGGGATAGGCATGGGTGCTTGAGGAGTGGATGGTTGAGGCAGGAGTTGGCTGGGGGTTTGTGGGAGAGACGGAAGAGGTCAGTGGCTGGGCAGAGTGGAGAAGAGAGGCTGAGGACATTGAGGCGAGTGTGGATGGTTCTGCGGAACTTGTGTGGTGAGGCAGCCGGGGTTGTTGAGGATGTGTATGGTTAGGAGTTGTGCGTATCCCAGATGGTTGAAGCTGGATGTCTTCGCTGCTGATGAAGAGATGAATCGAGATGACAAGATGATGGAAAGTGCAATGCTGTCATGTATCCTAGGAGTTATGCTGAAAGTTCATTACTCGTAGTTGTCATATGTGTCATGTTGTTGCAAGATGGCCATGGTTGTTTACCCATGATCATCTTGAGGGGGTGTGTTGGACCATGAGTGAGTTTAGTAGTAGCGCTGTAGTAATATTGTATCCAGTGTGAGGCCTATAGAGGCCCATGTTCAGTGGTATTGTAACCCTAACTCAGATGATATAAATACAGAGTGTCGTGGTCTGAGTGACCTAACCCACCCATTCGCTGAAACTCTACAAAATATGAGCCACCAATCATGAGCCGTTGAATGCTCTACATGTCCACGATTGACAACAACAACAACACCACCAACAACAAAGCTTTATTCCCAAACAAGTTGGGGTAGGCTATACAAGTCCACCATTGACACGATTACAATTTCTCACTATTTGGCCGTAGGCTACTGCTCTAGTTACATCATGTTTGATATCTTTCTGCGATCCTGTATTACATGTTTATGCACGTCATAATGTTTCTACTACTGTTTGGTGTCAATTTAATTATAGCAAATCCTTGACTCGTAACTGTTTGTTGTTATTACACGTGCAGCAGGCACATCTTACACTCAGAAACGTAGAGTAAAGCTCGCCTATAATCATGTAAGTACCTGCTGTTTTTTGTATATTGCTTAATGCAAACTTCTATATCTTGGATCCTGTTTCTGTTTACAATTGGCCTCTCCTTCATGCAGAGGAGAAACAGTGTGGCACCAGGTTCTTCTGCCCAAGTACCTGATGAGGTCCGTGTGACTCAAAAAAAAGCTCACGTAAGTTCCCTGTTTTTTTTTTGGAATGTTAATTTACCTCCTGTGCGTAGTTCAATTGCATCATTTTCTGTATGTTGCACTACCTAAGTTGCCTAATGGAATCTAATAAAATATAAACAATGACCATATGGAACATTGCACACTGCCTTTGACCCATCTGGCATCCGGCATGCCTGGGTATAAGTTACATGATTTGGCTATGTTAAACAAGTCCTAAAATTCTATTATGTTAATTTTTTGCCTGTTGCTTCATTGAGTTTGCCTATTGTTCCATGGCTAGTGCATGAAGTTTGATAGAAATGATCCTAGCTGAAATGATGCACTTCGTGTTTTTTATTGCTTATTCCTAACCTAGCTTCCTATTCTACTTGAAACATGATTGCTTTATTCCTAACCTAGCTTCCTATTCTACTTGAAACATGATTGCTTTATTCCTAACCTAGCTTCCTATTCTACTTGAAACATTGTGAAAAAATAGTTATATTACTTGTTTAAATGTCTAGCTTTGTTTTTCTGAGTCCCATTGACATGATGTGGTATATCCATATTCAAATGATCTGGCTGTTTATATAATACGCTCCATGTTCAATTGCTTCATTCATTTTCTATTAATCTACTAGTAAGTAGCACGTGCTTTGCACGTCACGACATATATAATTTTAAAATATATTTCCATATTTTATTTGATGTTGATAATTATTATTTTTTGCTAAAATTAGTCACAAAGCCTAAAGTTTGGCTTTTGAAAAACTAATACACCCTAAAAGAAGTAATGGAAGGAGTAATATGTGAGTTCATTACAATTAAGTTTTTTAGTCAGTATGAAATAGAAGTATACCCTAATACGAAAGTGACAAAACTTTTTCATGGACACCCCATTAGGATTATGTATATTTTTGTGATTAGAGTCGAGAATTTTTAAGGATCTATCTTACCTTTTGCGGCATGCATATTGCACGACAAGACTATCTAATTTATATATTTCTACCATATTTTTTGAAATTTAAAATACATTATCCAATATCTATGTATAAATTTACTACCTCAATACTTTTTATGTGACTCACACATGGCCATCGTTAGATTTTATATCAAAACTGGGTTGTCATGGGGAAAAAAGTTAGACCTTAATATGAGTAAATACGAAATATTAGTACTAAATTAATATATATAATATTTTATCAGCCTTGGTTGGTGGACCAATGAACTTCGTATCTTCGAGCTTGAAGATGGTTCTTGTAACATAGTAATTTCTATTTGTTTTCCTAGCACAGAATTATATATCAATATCTTCACATAACCATGTACGATGAAGATGAAATTTTTCATAACACAGTGCCAATGTAGACGATGGCTTGTGCTTCTATAAACTCCCAAAATAAAAATGTTTTCTTGAGTAAAACAAAAGAACAAATTGAGATTAAATGATACATGTTTGGTATTAGGGGTGAGATAGCTGAGATTAAATGATACCATGATACCCTTTCGGGGGATTACACTATTTTAAATTTTGAGGGTATATGAAAGCTAAGGCCCGTTTGTTTGGGCTTCGTCGCTTTTAGAGCTTTTGAGGTCCAAAAGTAGCAGCCCAAACAAACACCAACAATTAGAAAAGTGCTTTGAAGAAGCGCTGTGCCTAAATGAACTAGCAATCCGGAAGTTGGGCGAGACCTGCTTGCCGAGCTTCTTCTGCTCCCGAGCGGCGGTGGACCAAAATGCCCCTAACACTTGCTGCTAACAACGAAAAAACTGCCCTCACGTACAACTCTGGCCCGCCCCTTCCAATCGTTCCCCGCCCGACAGCCCAGTGCCCATTTTCCCCTTCTTCCTGTCCCGTTCAATGAAAGGATAGGGTTAGGGTTTCCTGCCCGGCCGCCGTCGTCGTTCCGGCCGGCATCGTCGCCAGTATCCGCCGCCGCCGTCCCAGTAGTCCGTCCCCACTTGCAAGCTCGTCGGGAACGCCAGAGAGCATGGTGTAGGAGCTCCTGCAGCAGGGGCGCGCCTCCGCCGCGATAGCATGCGTGGCCCCATGGTCAGCCTCGAGGCCGAGGGCCAGGTCGACCGCCTCCTCTGCGCGTAGGCGGACAAGCAGGGAAGCGCGGCCTAGGAGGAGGACGCTGAGCAGGGAGGCGCGACCTAGGAGGAGGAATCTGAGCACGGCCGCCGGCGACAGGAGGTGCTCGAGGCGTCGCGGGGTCGCAATTTCTCATTCAGCAGACCGCCTGGAGCTGCTCTTCCATCGGTTGGTCCATCTTCACTCCGGCGCGAGGCTCTTCACTACCCGCTCGGCTGCTGCAGGAAATTCTTCCTCCACAGTTCCGTCCAATCCACAGTATTGAAGTATTGATGTACAGAGTAATTGGTAGTTTGGTACAGAGCACGGTGTTCATGCGATGCAATTTTATTTTCCTCTCTGTACTGTATATGGTAGCTACCAGTTTCACATGACGGTGAAGATGAGAAGGATTTGACAATCCTATTCATATATATTTTATTTTGGATGTCATCGTTTACTTCAAGCAATCAAGGCAATACTTCTGCAAAAATCCTTTTGTGCGCTATTTTGCAAATCTTACTTTTCAATATACAGTAGCATATTTTAGAGCTTAGAGCCTGCCCATTTAAAGCAACCTCGCTGATTAACAATCGACTGATTAATTCCTAAAATTAAGGTGATTGATCAATTAACGGTTTGTGAGATGTCTTGTGATATTGTTTACACTTTTTTTAAAGCCATAAAAACTTTAACTTAGAAGCCAAAAACTATATTTAATTCTAAACAACACTCCAAAATATTCCGATACAAAAAGTGTTCAAAATTATTTTAGCAAAAAAGAAAGATAAATTGAAGTATTTTGGGGTTATTAAACATGATAATTATGTAATGAAACTATTATAAATAGCAAATTCGTTTCAAATCTGCATATATTCAACATCTTCAGCACTCAGGGCATTTCAGACATTTCACTCCTAAACCAACAGCAGCAGCCATAAAAAGCACTTCAACCAGACATCAAATCTCTGCTTCCAACAGCTGCTTCTCACAGCTGCTTTTTCACAGCCCACCAAACATACTGCTTCTCAAAAGCTACAGCCCAAACAAACAGACCCTAAATCCTTAGATTTTGTTGGCAAGTGAATGTTGTCATTGGCCCTGTTATGGATTTTGCATTTCTATTGCCACTACTTGTACTGACATCTCGCTTCATTCTTGTTTAATTCGGTCCCGTTGGTACTCGAACCCGGGTGGGCTGGCTGTGCACTCGCAAGCCTTGCCACTGAGCTAGCACTCAGTTCTCAGATTAAGCAATGCCTCGTTATGCTTAATTTAAATGTTATGGCACTTCATACAAGCCATACAATTAATTGTTGCATTGACCTTCTACGTTGTCGAAGGCACTATCTGAGCATGCTTAAATCAATCATACATTATTTTCCTAATTGTATCCAATCCAACATGCACATGTTTTGACTGTATTTGGCTATTTGCTAGATTTCTTCTGTGCAGTGACCTGGCTTCGTTATTGGGCACATGATGTCTAGTTGCTTGGTTCATTGTATACATCATCGCCATGATCTAGTTTGGTTTGTTCTAGGAGGCATGTGGCTTAACTGGTTTCTTTGTTATATCTGCCCATGGTTCTTTCAAAATTATGTCAACAAGTCTTTGTTTGTTTGTCGTGTATTGTATTGCATTTTAACTTGTTTTGTCTTAGTTTCAGCCTGCAAAAAAAGCTGTAATGTCGTAGGGACAACCCATTTATCAAGTGTTGCGGTCATTTCACAGCAACAAAGTGACAAGTGGCACGTGCTCTCATTGGTCCACCGAGTCCAAGACACCAACCGTTCTTAAGAAATAGATGTACGAGGCTCTATTTTGGATTGCTTGCTATGTTATATCAGCTCAATGATGCTCTTGAAATTGGAGGTCTTTTATTGCATCATATGATGTTGTAACTTGTTTTATCTAAATTTCAGGCTTCAAATAAAGCTACAAAGCCAGAAGCAAGGGCCAATGCCTCAAGTATTGATGTTTCACAAAGCAGCAGTGAGAGTGCATATTGCTCGCATAGGCCCATGGTATCTATTGCTCAACTTAATCCGGCACAAAGAGATTTGGGGGATGCACTCCAAGAGGCAGTTGATATATTTGGGCGGGAAAATAAAGATGTCGATGAAATAATTGCCAACACACGCCAAGAGATACATGAATTGAAAAATAGGCAAACTTTGACAGAAAATGTTCTAAAGAATCTCCTATGCACTTGTCATGGTAAGCCGTTGTGATGTGTCCGGGAATTGAAGGTGTCTAAATAAACTTTGATTACGTTGTTCGGTCAAGTGGATCGCCGATGCCAATGCTGTAATTAATTACTGCTCAAAATTTCGTTCAAAATTTTCTGGTCTGTAATAATTGCAAATTTTGTTGTTGTACTAAAATTAGATATGTTCCATGTGGCTGCTGTATTTTGTGTGAAATAATATAATGATGTGTACTTCAATTAAACCATAAATCGGCTGCATGCTGAAAATTTGAATCGAGCGCACGTGTGAACTGTTTTTCTGCTCGTAATGCAATAAAGGCTGTTTCTTCGAAGACTATGAACATGGTAGCCCATTAATAATACCTTAATAATTATGCCTGCTAGCAAGATAGACGGTCCTTATTATAGTCAGGCATGCCAACTTGTATGATTAAAAGTAGTTCGTACACAT